>NC_071388.1:17767798-23670298 GCF_022682495.2 Desmodus rotundus | reverse complement strand
TAACCTGTGAGTGTCTAAATCTGGGGGTTCTGTTTCCTGTAGTAAAGTCACAAAGAAGTCCAGTTTCTAACTTTTGGAATTCCATAAACTGAGACGATGGTTTCCCATCCCACATATCACATCCTGCAGAGTGTGTCCTCGGCTGTTGCTGGAGTCCTTCTTTATCCTAAGATCCAACAGCAGTCACTTGGTCAGACATAAACCACTCCCCATCATGCTGATGTGTTAAGTCTCTGCTGGTGATGATACTGCCCTCAGTTACCAATTCAGATTATTACATTTAGAAATCTTTGATTGACACAGGTGAAATTTTAAAATATGGGGAAACTTTTTTTTCATGGGGTGTAAAGGTAGAGTTAGTGGAAACTTTCCATGAAATGCTAAAATACTTATAATTTTCCACAACTATATAATAAAAGGAAATGGATGAGAAAGACAATCACAATAGTTAGGCTTATGATACACTTATTTCACTTTCAGTGGTCTTTATTTTTTTAAAGATTTTATTTATTTATTTTTTAGAGAGAGGGGAAGGGAAGGAGAAAGAGAGGGAGAGAAATATCAGTGTGTGGTTGCCCCTCAGATACTCCCAACTAGGGACCTGGCCCACAACCCAGGCACGTGCCCTGACTGAGAACTGAACTGGCAACCCTTTGGTTCGCCTGCCCCCATTAAATCCACTGAGCTATGCCAGCCAAGGCTCAGTGGTTTTTAAAGGAATTATTTTAATATTTTAACTATAGTCATATAATTAAAATATCTTACTGTCAATATTTATCTAAAGCATCATTTCCATTAATAATTGTGATAAAAAGATTCACTAATTCTCCAGTTATGGTTTTATGACAGTCACTGACTAGTTCTAATCTTTTAGTAAATCAACAAGGAAATATGATTCATTTTATGAAGTTAGCCTTGTAGTGAATTTACAAATGCTAAGCTGTATTTAAATGTGAGCTCTGCGTGTGTGCATCTTATTAGAAAGTGATTGTACCTTTATTGATAAGGTTAATACATTAGATTATAAGTATTTAGTTTTTTAAAAAATGTTATACTATTTTTCATTACCATTTATCCTTTTTATACCCTCTGTTACCTCCATCAAGTCTTTTGATTTAATGCTAGTAATTTTTGTTTCTGATTTAAATTTCAAATTGATAGTCTATGTTAATGTGGTCTCATCCACATTAACAAGTTGAATTTCAGAATCATTGGAGGCTGGGAGTGGAGAAAAGACAACCACTCATTTGTAGCAATGAAGGTATGTACAGAGCATTTTTCTAAGCACAAATATGAACACAAAATGAGACTCTGACAAGGAGTGCATGAGCGAGATGTCAAGTACAAAGTCAAAATTCCAGCGAGTGAAGAGATGAGGCTGTGTTCCCCGTTGCTGTGATGGCAGCCGGAAAATCTATTACTCTTCTTTCTGAAGCAGAGTTGGCCATTTCCCTTCTACTAATGGAAGCGACATGGAGAAAGACATGGTTCCGGAGGGAGAGCCCTGAGCTGTGTAATGTGTGAACGGTTCCCTCTCAGGTCAGGCTCCCAAGCCCACTCGACTACCTTGCTCTCTGATGACTGATGATTATTACTTTATCTTTTGAAATAGACACTACTAACTGTATATATACAGGGATTGCTCACTGCAAAATATACTTGCATGTTTGTTCTGTGTAAGTTCTTACCTGAGTTCATGGTTTTAAAAAGGAATCAATAAGTTGCTTTTGTTCTTGATTTATGGTATAGTTCATAAACTATGAGTTTTAGAGTTGAGATGGATTTTAGAGGTTTATTTTCCTCAAACTCTTTCTCAAATCCAGAATCCCATTTTTAATATTGTGTGGATGATCATCTTATTTTACCATAGACAGGTGAATTTATGGATGATGTTATGTGATTGCTATAGCAATATCAATGATAATAGTTTTCTAGGAAAAGATAATAATTTACTAAGGATCATATTGTTTCAAAGTGATATTCAATGTCAGGGTTCAATGCTAGAAAGAGCAAGAAGATTAGGGCTCAGTCTGTGTTTTTTTTTTTCATTGTTGCTAGAACAAAAACCATCTCAGAATGCAGTGAGCCACCAAGACAGAAAACTAAATCCTACCCACTGGACTGGACTGGAGTTGTTCACATGACTTTGACCTTGGGTCAGTTCCAGTCTGAGAGACTGGTGGATTGAGGAGAGACAAATAGGCCTATGCCTGGAACCACTCTTAGTGAAATTCCTGCTGACTCTGACAGGTACCCAGCTAGTTTTCCCCAAATCTAGGTCTTCATATCTAGAGTCTGAATCTATCCTCCTATGTTTGGAGTAGAACTGTTTTGCTCTCTAGGGATAGGAAGGGTTACTATGATTGTATTAGAGTTCTCCAGAGAAACAGAACCGATAGACTGTGTGTGGTATGTATTTGTATGTATGTATATATGTATGTATGTATGTACAGATAGGTATTTATTATAAGGAATTGGATCCATGAGGCTGTCATGCTGAGTATGCGGAATGTGCCGCTGGGTTAGAGAACCAAGAAAGCCAATGTTCTACTTTGAATCTGAAAAACCAGAAAGAACTGATGTTGTAGATAAAGTCTAAAGACAGTCTGCTGGAGAATTCTCTCTTGCTTTGGGGAGGCTTTTTTTGTTGTTGTTTATCTATTCAGGTTTTCAGTTAATTGGATGAGGCCCAGCTATGAGATAGATGGCAACCTGCTTTACTCAAAGTCCACTGATTTAAACGTTAATGTCATCTAAAACATTCTCAACAGAAACACTGAGAATGTTTGACCAAATATCTGGGCACCTTGTTGTCTAGCCACGTTGACCATACAATTAACCATCCCAGTGATCTTGGTAGTTAAGTGGATTCCATCAGGCAGAATAAAATGAAAAACGTGTTTAATATCAATGAGAGGATGCTGATACCCAAATCAAAATCCCAGAATGTTAGTTTAAGGCACAATGAAGATGATTTATTTTAGCCATGTATTTTTCAAATGAGAAAGCCTAAAAAGGCCCAGTATGAGTCACCTAAGATCCCACATACATTCATTAAACAAACAAACAAACAAACAAATAAATAAATAAAATATTGATTGAGCTTTTTTGCATATGCCAGGGGCTGTGCTCAGCACTGGCCATTCAGTGGTGACTAAGACAGTCATGGTCCCTCTCTTTATAAAGCTTTCTTTAGAGGGGACTCTTAACTGAGACATGAGGATCTGCAGGAGTTAATCAGGGGGCATGGAGCAGGGACAAGATGCACAGGGATCTAAACAGGGGCAGGTGCTAAGGTGGGAAGGAGTTGAGTGACTCTGAAGAGCAGAGAGAAGTTCAGGATAAATGGAAAGAGGCAGAAAAAAGACTCAAAGATGCTCTTTACATTTCACCTTCCCCTAAAGATGAAATTCTCTGCCCCCTCCCTCACCCCCAGCTATTTCTTTTTTAAAGTACTTAGGAATCTTTAAGCAATCAGTCTTCCAGCCCAAGGAGAGCAGGTATCATTATTGCTATTTAGTGACTAGAGGAATTAAAGGCATTGAGCACTTTGATGCCTTGCCCAAGGCCACTGAAAAATTAAGATTAGACAATTAGAGTTAAAAGTCAACAGGGAAGGCTTGACTTCTCTGAGACAATCATGGGAAAGGACATTATTTATTCTGGAAATTTAAATAGTCATCTTGGAGCCTTCAGTGAAATCAGAGTGCAAAAATAGGACTTTACCCCATTCCCCAGCCAAACCATACTTTAACAGTCATTATGATAATGATTGTTAAATGATTTGTGTGCTGATCAGGCCAGGCGTTCCCAGGGCTGAGTTCCCATGTCGCCCTCCTTGGCTCCCCCTCTTCGATTTACCTAGGGCCATCCCATTCATTCCTGCACTGTCTCCAGTTCACAGCTCTAACTGCTGGGGACCAGCCTCCCTGGTGGTTCGATGTGGGTGTGAATGGGCTGGCAGGGACCTGAGGGAGCTCGTTGAAAAGTCTGTTGGATGGGAGTTTCCATTAAACAGCTGCCCCCTTCCCTGCCTATTTCTCTGATTTACTTTTACCGGTGGTTTTTCTGAAGGTACTGAAAACATTGAACTTTTATCATTCTTTAATTTTTAATAGTCTTATGATTGTCACTTAATTAAGTTTTAATACGCCTATTGAAAAAAGAGAAACCAACACTTACTGTTAAGTTGTTCTGTTTTCATTATGTCTGACAAGTCAGAGAAATGAAGAAACAAGGGAAAATGTTTATGTCTTCTGGAAGATGTATGGCATGTAATGGGCTTGGACTTTGCTCGTCCTGGGAAAAGGGATAATTCCTCAAAACCACAAGATGTTCAGAGGACATTCAAATGTGCCTGTTGCAGCTAATGTTTTATGTCTGTGAATACTCTGAGTCACTTTTCAGTGTTTCGCCAATTCGTGTTCAGACGGAGAGGGAACCTCTGCCCACCCTGGCTGGTGTAAAGTGAAAAGAGGGTGGGCCTTGGAGGAGAAGCCTTGTTTCAAGTGCTGGTGTGAGAGCCTCCTGGCCTGTGACTGTTTGTGTCACTTAACCTCTGATCTCAGATTCTCTGTGATTAAATGGGGACAATATTTTCCTCACTGGGGTTTTCTTGTGATTAAATCTAATATGAAAGCCCCTGGCAGCACCCTCGCTGTCTTGCCAATCCTCTCACACTTGCCCTGGAAGCTTGCCACTCAAGTCTCAAGCCTGAGAATAGCTAAAATTTTTTTAAATGTGGTGAATTGTTCACTCATTGTAACTATATTTAAACTCCACATTTGTTTTTTTTAGGACTTGGAAAAGCACACCAGAATTATTAAACAAGGCGTCTATGTCATCATTTCAGCATTGAACACAACTGTTTTGAAATGATTTCATCTTTCATATTAAAGGCAATTTGGAGAGTAGCAAATGGGTCCTTATTAAAGAAAATTGAAATAGAAAATCATTTACTTAATATTTCTTTTTAGGCTAAGAGTCAAGTACAGTGAGTTCTCATTTATTTTTACCCAAACCGCATTCAGAACTAATCCACTTCTCTGTGTTAACTTCTATTATTTGTACTGATATTCACATCCACAAACCCTCGTCTTGATCGCTCTCTTTCCAAACAAAACTAATTCAAAATCTTCAGGGTTGTCCTTATTGAAGCCAGACAAAAATGATTTCCAATGTGAAGTAAACAGGTCAGATGGCTGTTAACATATATAAGAGAAGAATTAAAATGCAATTGTAATGAAAATAGAATATTGCCCTTTATGTTTCAGAGCTATGTGATTTTCAACATGTACTCAGATATTGTTTAATTGCTCCTTACAATGACCTTGTGAGGTCCTTCCTTGGTTTAAAAACCATGTAAAGGGCAAAAGGCACCAAGCTCTTGTGCTGAGGCTAGTGTAATATTGGTGCCCAAACCAGGCAAAGTAACATAAGAGAAGAAAATTATAGCCTCCTTTCACTTATGAACATAGATGCAAAGATCCTAAATGATGGTTTTATTTTATTTTTTTTAACTTTCTCATTGAAGCATAACTTAGAGTGAAGTGAACAATCTTAACTACCCAGCTGGATAAATTTTTACATCCATGTACATCCGTGTAACCCCAGATCAAGATAAGAGCAAGTTGTAGAACACAACAGGTTTTCTTGTACCATCTCCCAGTTAATACAAATGGAACCATACTTTCTGTGTGTATGTGTTTGGGTCTGACTTATTTTGCTCAATGTTACTTCTGTGAGATTCATTTATGTTCTTGTATGTGTAGTAGTTTCCTCTATTGCTGCTCTTGTTAATATTGTATAATGATATCACTACTTTGATGAACATTTGGGTTATGTTCAGTTTGTGCTCTTGTAAACAAAGCACACAAATATTCTTATACATATGTTTTACAGCTATACACAGTTGCTCCACACCCTCCCCTCACATTACCATGGAATTTTCAGTCCTTTTGCTTTAATCACTATGGTGGAGTTATGTGTCTTATTGTGATTTTTATCTGCATTTCCCTAATGATTAATGGTAACTAATAAAGTTAAACATCTATAATATGCTCACTAGCCATTTGGATATTTTTTAATTAAGTGCTTGTTTAAATCTTTGCACATTTAAAAAATGGAGTTTTCTTATTGATTTATAGGAGTATTTCTTTATTTTTAAAGATTTTATTTATTTATTTTTAGAGAGGGGGAAAAGAGGGAGAAAGAGAGGGAGAGGAACATCAATGTGTGGTTTCTTCTCGCGTGCTCCCCACTGGGGACCTGGCCCACAATACAGGCATGTGCCCTGACTGGGAATTCAACTGGTGACCCTTTGGTTCACAGGCCTGCACTCAATCCACTGAGCTACACCAGTCAGGGCTATAGAAGTATTTCTGAAAAAATATATTTAGGATACTTATCCTTTGCCAGATATAGGTAGTGGGAATATATTTTCCTGTCTGTGATTTGCCTTTTTCTCTTTTAATGGTGTCTTTTGATGAACAGATGTTTAATTCTAATGAAGTCTAATGTATCGATCTTTTTTTAATAATTAGTGCTTGATTCTTGCCAAGGAAATATTTGTTTACTCCAGAGTTACTCTCGTGTTATCTTTTAAAATTTTTATTGTTTTAATTTTCATACATTTAAGATTTTTTATTGTTTTAATTTTTCACACATCATAGAGCACATTTAAGCTCTATGATTCATCTTTATTTTTGCATGTTTGAGGCAGAGGGTAAAGTTTACTTTTTTCAAGCGGATATCCAACTGACCCAGCACCATTTATTGACAGGACTATTCTTTTGCTACTGAAATTCAATGATGCTTTTTTTTGGTACATTTTATTTGCTTCATGAATCACTTTGTTCATCCTTGCACCAATATCCCACTTTTTAAATTGCTGTAGTTTCATAACAAGTCGTGATACATGATAATGTAAATCGTCCAACTTCTCCAAGATTGCTTTGGCTATTTTAAGTTCTTGGTATTTTCACATTCATTTTAGAGTTTTCTTGTAATTTCTTTAAAAAAAAAACCCTCCTGGGGTTTTGATTGGGATTGCATTGCATCTATACATCAATTTCAGGAGAATTGACATCTTAACAAGATGTCTTCAATCCTTGACCATGGGATATATTTTCCTGAATAAAATATTATTTTATATAAATAATAAAGTTATTATTATCCACCTCTAAACTATTTAAGTATAATTTACTATTGAGACTATCAAATATACACAAATATAGATGAACACCCCTATACCCATTCCTCTGATTTGGTTGTATTTGCTTCATCTACACCTTTGCTTTATAATTTTGAACAAAGGAAACAAAACCACAGAAAGTGGAATTTCCTTTTATTCCAATCCCATTTCTATTCCTATTCTTTTCTCCCTCCCTGACCATAAACAGCTAATATCATGAATTCAGTGCAGATCCTTTCAGTCTATTTCAAAAATAGCTTTAAATATACTTATAATTCTTTAAGAAGAATCTATAGAAATACTGTCTAATAGAAATATAATGCAAATCTCATATGTAATTTAAAATTTTCTAGTAGCCACATTTAAAAAGCAAAGACTACTCATGCACTACAGTACAATATGTTACATGAAAATAAAGTGAGATGTAGTATCATGAAAACTTTAATGTTGTGTGTTAATGAGAAATACATTTTACATGTTTCAGTTGCAAAATTTAAGTTCATTAAAATAAATAAAATTAATATTTTAGCGTCTTAGTTATAATAGTCACATTTTAAATGCTCAATATGAGTGGGCATTTCAATGGGCACATTGGACAGCACAGCCTGTAGGCATAGCCGTTTCCTTTCGAAGCTTGCGTAAATGGAGCGCGGTATTTATCTTTTACAACTTACATTTTGCACTTACCGTTAGGTTTTGAGATGTATTCACGTAGATATTGTGTACAAGTTGTCTTCAGAGCATCTACTCTGACACTTTGCTAAGGTAGGTATTATGTCTATTTTGTAGCCAAGGAAATAGGCTTCAAGAAATTTATTAAGGGCCCACGCTTAAGTCTGTCTGGCTCCAAAGCCAGCCTTTACCATTTGGAGATAGTAGAGATTCCAGAAACACATGGAGAATCATATTGCAAGCATCTGATCGCTGGTTTACTCACCATTTCAATTGTAGTAAATTGTGCAAAGAGTGGGAACTAAACCTGAGACATTTCTCTTTGTCAGTCTGACTCTCCGGCTAAGATTTGGCTGTTCTTGGCTACTGGATGTTTCCTTCAGGCAGCAGCAGTCTCCTGCCTGGTCCATGTTCTCTTTCTTAACTTTTCTTTTGGGGGAATGTTCCCAGAAGTGGCATTTGAACTGGGTTGGGTAGTGGTTATCCAGGTAGACAAGGGCCTAGCAGTGTTCTGGATAAAGGAACAGGATGTGCCGAGACTGGAAAGATGGCTGGGCCTTGGGTTCAAAGTTGTGCTGGGGGAGACAGTAAATGAGACTCCAAAGGTTAGGGTATGAAGCCCTCTAACAAAACCAACCTATCTAGCTGGTCGAAGAAGTCAGCACCTGACTGTGTAGGCTGTGCCCTGCATCAGAGCAGTTGGCCAGTGAAGGCTAAACTCCGTGGCCTGGCTGGCTCTGGGCTCCAGCCTATGGTGACTTTAGGCCAGGGAAATATAGACTTTTCTGTTTGATCTACCTGGAGTGGGTGCTTCCTCTAATTCATTTTCTAAGAAGAGTTTTCTTTTTGTGATTCATCCCCCAGGAGGGGACACTTCTTCCCACTTTGCATGGAGACTCAGTTTGGCAGACTGCTGCACTATCTGGTATTATTTCGAAATTCCTGTTCTCTTCTAAAGAAACGATTTTCTAGAACCCAAGTACCACATTTTTTTCCCCCTAGAAAGGAAGTATTTGTCATTTTACCCACCTGATCATTCCTTTTCTTTTTTCTCCTTCCCCTCAAAGTATTTGTTCAAAAGAATTCGAGAAAACAGGAAAAGGACACATGAGTTGGCTACCATGGCGCGTCCTCTTCTGTCCAACGGGGATAACGCTAGTACTTCATGGGGCTCAAGAGGCTTAAACGCCGCAGTTCATGTGGAGTTACTTGGAATGATATCTGACAAATGAGATGTGCTCAGAAAGCATTAGCTGCCTTTCTACCCTTCCTCCTTCTCCTCCTCCCTGTTTTCTTCCTCCTCCCCTTCTCCTCCTTCTGTATGACCAAATGCCTATTTGGATCAATATGCTCTCTCCTTCCAGCCTACTGATTGCCTCCTGCTCAAATCACCATGAAATGAATTGCATAGTTCTTATCACATTTACATAATATTAAATATCTTTTAAGGTATGAATACTTAGAGAATTAATAGCATTCTTTTTTTTCATATAAGTTTAATGCAATCACAAAGGCCCATTGACTATTCTATCCATTTAGGTGATTTTTATCAATATATTACTATGGGTTGGCCTTGATCTTTGAACTCTGTTTTCATGATGAAGTATGCAAACACTTGTAGGCTCATGAAACTCCCTTAAAGTCTTTAACATTAAAATCTTAAAATGAGTCAATAAGGTCTGATAATAAAAATTTTAAGTGAATAAGCCAGCTTTTACAAATTAATTGAAAATAAATATAATTTCTATGAAGGTATTTCAGTTTATTTTATTATACCCAGTTTCCAAAAACAAAAAAAAAAGAAATGCATTTCCAAATACCAATTTCCAGTTTTCTGCTTATAGAGGAGAGCTGAAAAATGGATAACTCAAAGTAACATGTAGTTTGAAATTTTTTTTGCAAGATGCCTTAGAATGTATCACATAATTGTTTTTCTTGCCAGTGGACGTGTTTATTTCTTTATGCTCTTTAAACAAGAGCAACATAAAAATTATTGTGCATTTCCTAAGTTGAGTTGCAAGGTGGGGGGTTACAAATTCACCAATGTAAATCCCCAAACTTGGCTCTGTAATGTGATAGTTGAACATTGAATGCGGGTATCGTTATGTAACCAATAGGAACAGGTAGAATAAAAGTTTACATTTATAAAGTATCCATATTCTACAAAGAGTTATAAGATTTGCTTTAGTGGCAGTGGGTGTTTTCTGGGGGGTTGATTATAAAATAAATCCTGTATTACCGGCTTATTCCTTTTCTCATACATATTTTCTCTTATTACAATTTTGAGGAAGAAATACAATTATGTTTTCTTCGATTAATTTTATTCCTGTATGGCTATTCAATATCTAAAGGCTTACTAAGACTAATGGTTGAAAGAAATGGAGTATCTGACTCTTTATATAAAAAGTTCTGTTAATTCTTACTCAGGTATATCATTAAAAAGGTTGTTATATATTCTGAATTTTGTCTGGGGAGAGAAGATGAATTACTTTCTTCTAGGACTTTTGCAAATAAATGCTGTTTTACATATTTTAGTTCAGAAATATGTAATTTCTTCCAGTTTTTTCCCTGAAGAAATTTGATTTCACATAAATGCTACATCTTGTATCTTTTATTTATTAAGAATAGGGGAAAAAACAGATGATATTCCTCTCTTGTCAGAAAAAAAATTAGATTTTGCTAAATTTCTAACAATTTTGCCCAATGAGAGCTTCCGGAGTGTAACTTGTAGCTATTTTAGGTATAAATTTATCATTCTTAAGTGATAGTTGATAACTCTTACAGTCAGTTTAACTGGAGAATGCTGGTACTGATAGACTGGCCATGGCAGTAACCAAATTTCACTTACGAGAAGAATAAATAACATTATATCATTCTACTTTGGTTGCCTCCCCCACCCCTATTTTTAAGTCAATATCTAAAAAAAGAAAAAAACAGAGGAGAGAGAGAGTACTTCCTATTTGGAAATAGGAATCTTTTGTGTTTTTAAAAAAGAGTGAGATTATAAGGCACATATTTGTAAAATGATTCCAGCAGCAGTTTCTGGGTTGGATGGAGTCTGTGGAGGGTGTTGATAATCTAGGTACTATGTACTTGGTTCTGGAAAGTGTCTATGGAATTAAAAAGCAAGAGAGCAATTGGTTCCTGGGGGCAGTTTGGGTATGACACAGCTTGGTAATATACTTGGTCATATACTCCAGTGAGGAACTAACTGTAGTTGATAATACCTTCAGTTATTACTTTATCTGCTTACTTGTTATGTAAATAGAACCTCCCATCCCCCTCCATAGCATCCGTATTAGAAATGGAGGAGATGATCTTTGTCTAAGAACTTAATCAGTGCTTCTACAATGGTAATATCAGAGTTCTGGACTTTGGTTACCTCAAGGGAACTCAGATTTTGAGGAACTGCAGGGAGACAAATTACTCTGCAAAAAAGTAGGAGGAATGTGTGTGTATAAATTATATCTATTTTTTTTCCTCCTGATTGGGCTGGCAAAGGAAGAAAGATGTGAGATGGATAGAGGAGCCTTAGAAGATAGCCAAAAGCTTTTACAAGTGGAGGTTTCTAATATTAAATGTGAGTTTTTGTGTGATGTATTCTTTTTCAGTATTCCAAGACATTCAGGCTCAGATGCCATGCTGTTAGGAGTGCTTGTGTGTGTGTGTGTGTGTGTGTGTGTGTGTAAATTATGGAAAAGGACTGGATTGATATAGGGTGGAAAATAACTTCGGACTAGGAAGGTAAAAGGATCCATTAACTGCGCTAGCTGAGCAGAGGAGGGAGCTGAATGCCGGAGCTGTTCATGACAGCAGAATTCTAGGAATTTGCAGAAATCCCAGGGAGGATTTGGACTTCCCACAAGGCACTGGATGTGGGTTTGAGTTTCCCTTATTGTGATCCTAAAGGATAGGGTGACTGGCTGAATTTTTTTATAGGGATAAATTTGACTTGACATATTTATTTTGGTAGGGATAAAAAGGTGACTAAGTAAGTCTGCTTCTTTTAGTACTACATGCCTAAAAGAGCCCCTTCCTCCAGGCCAAAGCTGCCTCAAGGACTTCTGGATGCTGCTGCCCAGATAGGAGGCTCAGAGGAGTTAGTTTGCCTGCCAGGCTGGTTTGGCTTCTCTCCGCCTTTTCAAGGATGCTGAAACGTCACACTGTGGGTGCCTGTCTTTGATTTACCCCCAGGACTGAAAGCCCCTTCCCGCACTTGTCGATAAAGATGACAGCTAGAGTTGATGGTTCTATGGCAAAGTAAGAGTTTAAATTTTTAGTATTTAATGTGAACTCCCAGAAACACTGGGAAGAAAATCTGAGGCACTAGATTTTTTTAGATGAATGTTTTGAAGAATCTGTTTATCGTCATCTCTTGGTCTTTGTCTCATTCCTGTCTAATTTTGTGGTTTGAATGCTGTTTTTAAATGAAATGTCACAGAGCATGAATAAAATAAATGTGTCATTGACTTTTTTGCTTTTTATTATTTTTAGTATTTACTTAAGTGATTATCCTGCTTTTTAGCAGACTATTTTGCTAATGAAATAAATGGGAAAGTGGGTGGGAATTGACTGCAATGAAAATAGTGAGAACCATGGGGCTGGGGATGAGGATCAGAGCAGAGTACTTGGGTTAGAATCTGTTCTACTTCCTAACCTGGTAACCTCCAAGAAGTTATTTCAACTCTCTGATTCTCAGTTAAACTTATCTGTAAAATGGGGTTAATAACATTTCCTACCTCTCGGGGCTGTTAATTCATGCAAAGCTTCTAGAACATTACTGGGTACCTAGTGAGTGCTCAATTAACTATTTATTTTTATTATTATTATAACACATTCATTATTTATCAGGAAAATCCATCCACTGGAAAAATCAATCTCATTATTTCATTGAGTCCACCTTGTTTTTGATTCAAAGTGATAACTTTCTCATTCAATTGTACACCATAGTCAAGACATTTGCTTTCCTATGGCTTTTGGCTTTTTTACAAATTCATATTTAAATGCAAAATAATTTGCCATAATTGTGGATATTTTAAGAATGTTCCATTAAGCTTGAAGGCAGCACCCCAAAAAGAATCCTTCTAACATTGTAGCATGATTAGAATAAATGTGAGGTCTCCCCAGGTGTCTACTTTGAAGGGGATAACATTCATTTGAAAAGGCAAGTTTGGTTTTTTTATTGCTGTTCTATTACAGTTGTCCCAATTTTCCTGTTGTTCTCCCCTGTCCTGCTCCTTGCCCCAACAGTCAATACCAACCCTGCTGTCCATATTCATGGGTCATTTATGCTTGTTCTTTAACTAGGTACTTCTGCTTCATTCATCCTTTATCCTCCTCCCCCCTCCCCTCTGGTCCCTGTCAGTTTGTCCTTTATTTCCATGCCTCTGGTTCTATTTTGCTCATTTGTTTGTTTTGTTCATTAGACTCCACTTATAGGTGAGATCATATGGTATTCGTCTTTCCCCACCTGGCTTATTTCACTTAGCATAATGCTCTCCAGTTCCATCCATGCTGTTGCGAAGGGTTCATTCATAATACTGTGGTAGGGAAAATAAGGCCCCCTCCCCCCACTGCCTCCAGATGTTCTGTGACAAGGTCTTGAGATGATAAGTTTATCCTGGATTACCCATGTGGGCCCAAGGGTTCTTACAGGTGAATGATGGAAGCAAGGGAGTGATGCACTATGGGAACGCCTCATCCATCTGCTGCTGGCTTTGTAGATGGAAGGAGGCAGGAGCCAAAACTGCAGGCAGCCTCTGGAAACCAGAAAAGGTAAAGAAATATTCTCTTCCACTCAGGGGTGTCTAACCTTTTGGTGTCTCTGGGCCACACTGGAAGAAGAAGAGTTGTCTTGGGCTACACATGAAATACATTGTGACACATAATCACAAAAAAATCTCATATGTTTTAAGTAAATTGACAATTTGTGTTGGACCACATTCATAGCCATCCTGATCCGCTGCAGCCCGTGGGCCGCAGGTCGGACACCCCTGGGCAGAGCCTTCAGAAGGAACGTAGACCTGCAGCCCACCTTGATTTTGGCCCAGTGAGGGCCGTTTCAGACTCTGACCTCCAGAACTGCATGATAAGCTTTTGTTGCTTTAAGCCACCAAGTTTATGGTAATTTATTATAGCAGCAATAGGGAACAAATATAATACTGTGCTTTGCCATGTCTCACGCCATGGGTTAAGTTTAAAATAATAGTCTTTTTGTTTGTCTTTAGTATTTTAGAATACTGAGAAACAGGATAAAGATCACTTGCAGAAAGGAGAGAAAAGCGTACACCAAATTAATATCACCCGAGGTGTAGTTGTTCCTAAGAACTGTTCTCTGCTGTTTAAGTGGAAAGGTTATCTTCCTTTCTGTTTTACTAGGCAGGGATTACTCACAGTTTGAGCATGTGTTGGAGCTAGAATGAGAATGGAGGATAAATAAGGGTCTTGTGCTGTGGAATGAGCAAATCACTGAAGAGAATTTTACCTTCGGCAGAATGGCTTGTGTTTGTGGAAATTTTGAAAAGATTAAACTGATGAAGCTTCTATTTATAGACTTATTCTGATTGTTTCTGTTTTCCTCAGGCAATCGGAGGTAAATACATATGCTATTCATTGACAAACCTGGGTTTTTTCCCCCCTGTGGAAATATAAATGATAAGAGTAGCTGCAACTTTTAGGTGTATTAAAGCTACAAAATAAAAAAGGGAGAATTAAAAAAAAACAATAGTGTGTGTTGGCGTGAGGTGAGGACGATTATTTGGCAATGTAATTTTGTGGAGGGGGGTCATAGAATTTATAGGACATGAAATAGTAAAGTTTAAAGGTGAAAGGGACCTTTACTGGATGGATCACAGGGAAGGATTCAAACCGGAGAATCTCAACAGAACTAGACAGAAAAGGCAAAGAAAATAATAGGCCAAGTGAGCTAATGCTAACTGAAGACCTTAGAGAGAATAAGCAGACTCATTTACAACTTTATCAGGGAAAAAGAAATAAAAGAGAGAGAATGGCCCATCAATAAATGAGGCAGGAGGAGAAATCAATGTTAGTTGTAAAATGTCTGAGCTATTGAACTGCTGTTTTCAAGTCCGTCTTTAATGAAGAAATAGGGGTCTGGATAATTAGGAAGTAATTAAGGTTGCACTGACTTTGAGGCACTATTGATAATAAATAAGCAAATAATTACCAATTGCATTAATAAAATGTGTGTGTGTAGAAGAAATGCATTCTATAGTAAATTTCCATGATCCAATGGTAATTATTACACCACTTTCAAAATTAGCAATGGATTGGGGTAGGGTGGGGGGGGAACCACCTCCAGCCATGCACAGTGAGTTAATGCAATGCTTTGACCAGAGGAAAAAGACAAAGGAATGAGTTCTTCAGGCTGAAGTACAGAGGATTTGGTATCAGTTTATTTAAACATAAACAATACCAACACACACACACACACACACACAACAACATTTTAGTAAAACAATTTAAAGCCTGGACCACCAGGTTTGGAATTGGAAACTACAAACTAGTGTTTAGTTGCTCATTGTCCAGAAACCCGGATCACCCAGGTGACTGACTACACAATTTTTACAAATGCTGGACACCTGGTAGGTCAACATCTCCAGAACTAAACTCTTAGGGAAAACTGCCAACTCTCCAGTTGGTGCTGCATAATGTGGACCTAGGTATGAACTCAGTACAGTATGGATTGGACGAACACGTCTCATATACCTTTTATTAATGAATGAATTAATGTAAGAATGGACTATTTCTTGGTAATTCAGAGGTGATGTAGAGTGGGTAAAGAACAAAAGATTTAAAGTCAGAAAGATCTAATTTAGTATCTTGCCTCAACCCCATGGAATGAGCCCATGGGCAAGTTCCTCAAGGTTTTTGAGGGACAGTAATCATACTTACCTCATGGTTTTATAAAGATTAAGTGAAACAGCTGTTACACAGCTCTTGGCATAAAATAGATATTCGACAAATAAAACTTATCATCATAATATGGGAGATTTGAGTGAAACATATGATACAAATGCTTGCTTGGAAGCTGGAGAACCCAAAATCTATTTTTGCTCTAATCTTGAATAACACCAAACTTGGCATGTTGCTAGTTGATAAATGATAGCTATTAATGTGTATTTATTATTTAGCCCCATTACCTTGAAAAAATTAGTTTCACTTGACCTCAATTTCCACATAAATTAGGATTAACCTATATTTTTTCAAGCATCTGCTGTGTTCTCATTATTGGGACACAAGGTTCCTGAAGGAACTTCAGAGTTCAGTTGAAGAGGTAAAACTAATAGACAGGAAACACCTGGAGGTAAAAGTGCATCTAAATTCTCATAAGTGTATCAGGAGTTCCAAGAACAGAGCGGGTAGGCCGCTGTAGCAACAGAAAGCATGACAAGGAAAATAATGGCACCTGCTCTGGGCCTTGGAGCTTACTTCAGGTTTGGGTGGACGAGGAGACAGTGGGGAGGCTGAAATGGTCTTCAGGTCGGGGGCCAGCCTGAGCCAGAGTATGAAGGTAGCCGTGAACATATGGTGCTTGCATTTCTAAAACATGGCCATAGAATCTGGTATAAGGCCTGAGGATTGCACCAGAATATTTGAAATTAGTGCCACTGTCTTTGTATAAGAGGTGAGTTCATCAGAAAGGAGTGTTAAGGTTGGAGAAATAATTGAAGGACAAAGCAGAAGGATGCTGTCACTTGTAATAACTGTCTTTTTAAGGGGTCATGGCGTTAGGTGAAGTGAGATACTAGAATCCCTAAAAATGCTTTTTTTCTTGTGGGGCTCTGCAACCATCCAGAGAATTTCAGTGTTTGTTTGTCCCACTAGCCTCTTTTAAGGTGGGGCCTAAGTTTTGTTCATCTCTACTTATGAGCACTGAATGCAGAGCCTGACACAATAATAGCAAACATAAAATACCTGTGGGATGAATGAAAGCTGCTTTAGGTTACAATCATGAAATGACAGTTACAGTAATACTTGTCTCTCGATGCCATTTAGTTACACATTTGATCTACTTCTAAAAGGTGGCTTGTACATTGAAATAGAATACCCACTAAGAAAGAGGCTGCATTTCAAAAGGAGAAAGTTCCCCTCTTTTAGGCCTCCAGGCCAAGCAGATTATGATATTTGGGCAAGAAATTTGGATTTAGTTTCTGGCAATTGAAACATAAAGAGAATCACACTATGTTTTCATTTTTCTGATAAACAGCCCACAATACTCACTGCAGAGAGTGTTCCCTGGAAATAAACTTGAGGAGGAAGTGATCACATGGGAGCTTGTAGTATTTCAATTAAATGTTCCCATATAGGGAGGGATATTCAAGTGGATGTGAGTGAGCACAGAATAGGCTCTAGAGAGAATTGGTACTGAGACCAGCATTTCTTCCAACTCTCCAGCTGGTTTAGGGTTGAAATTTACCCAGTTGTTTTCTTTCTTTATTTTGGGGGTGGGGGTGGGGGAGGAAGCCCTGTGCATCTGGAAAAAATAACCAAGAATTCAATTGTTTAAAAAGTGAAGATATTTAGGTATAGTTAGAGAATGGAGTTCATATTAAATGATTTGCTTTGAAACATGGTAAATAACTTGGAAAATAGCATAAAACACTTTGCAGGGCCATGGCTCATAAATCTATAACATTGCTTTTATTAATTTGGAATCTTCATGAGCTGAGATGAAGAAAAGAGTCCTTGAATTGATTTCCACATTATGCTGATTTTGTGATCATCTGTGTACTAAGAGACCACCCAATTCATCTCTGTTGTAACTAACACCAGATTTTGTTCTGGATTTGAAATCTCTGGCTATGACATGCAACATACTTAAAAAATCTGTTTGATTGATAATTTAATCATTGTTCCCTATTACATCAGCAGCCAGGCCTAGTATTCCAATTTTGAAGGATTGTTTTGCCTCTGTCCCTGTGTCACACAAAGTGCTTGTGGCCTGCCAATAGTAGATCTGATTGCAGCTTTATAGATTTCAGACATAGTCGAAAGTTTCAATTTTATGTTACGTTCTTGTGGTTATCTTTCAGACAACATGTGATTTCTAGTGCTTGTGTTATAAAATAAAGTCAATTTTCCCAGTCATTTTCATTGGGTGCTCTTGTCTCTTCCTTTCTTTTTTTCTTATTTATATGAGTGTCAACATTTTTACACTTTTGAAAAGCTAGTGGGAAAAGCCAGTCACCACTTGCTCTGTTTGCATCTACCGAGGCAAACATGTAATTACTTCTTGGTCTGGGTGTTTTGTCCCAAATCCTTCCTTTTGGCCAGTATCATCATTCTAGGTTCTCTATTTGATTTAACAATCACACAAGTCAGCATGGCCTTAGAGGCTAAAGAAATTCATCCAGGCCTAAAAGAAATATGACTGTACCTAAGTACAACCTTTAATTGAACTTGACATTTGGATTCATCCACTGATAGTGTACTCTGCTGGAAAAATCGCTAAGTAGGGAAAAACTGTCTGTAGGGATCCTGCTTCCTAGGCATTCTCTCTGATTTTCTCACTCCCTTTATGACATTTTTAGGTTTCTTTGCCACTTCCTCCTCCCCCAACTCACTGGAGTTGTCCTTTTTGGGTAATGTTTCCTGTTTTGGGCTTTAAATAAAAACCTTAATTGAAGTATAATCAATATACAATAACGATGTCTATTTTAGAGTATAATGTCATAATTTTTGACACATATTACACACCTGTGATCACAATAGTCAAGGTAATGAACATATCCACCACCAACCAAAGTTTCCTCTGTTTCTTGCTAATCCCCTCTCCCGCCTCTCCCTTGCCAACCCCATCCCCAGACAGCCTCTTTCTGTTTTCTGTAGCCATAGATATGTTTCTATTTTCTAATATTATATAAACTGAATCATTCAATATGTAATTTTTTGTGTGTTTTGAATTTTTTCATTCAGCATTATTATTTTGAGATTCACCTATGTTATTTTGTACATCAGAGGTTCATTTTTCTTTGTTGCTGAGTAGTATTCCATTGTATGAATATACTACAAATTGTTTATCTATTCTACCTGTTGAGTGTTTGGGTTGTTTCTTTTTTCTTTTCTTTTTTAAGTTAAAATTTTACTTTTCAGTTATGGTTTACATTCAACATTATTTTGTATTAGTTTCAGGTGTACAGCAGAGTGGTTAGAAAATCATATACTTTACAAACTATTTCTCCTGATATTTCCAGTACCAACCTGGCACCATACATAGTCATTACAATATTGTTGACTATTTCCTATGTTGTACTTTACATCTCTGAAACCATTTTGTAACTACCAATTTGTACTTCCTAATTTCTTCACCTTTTTTACCCAGTCCAACTTTCGACAGATACAAATGAAGCTGCTATTAACATTATGCCCAAGTCTTTGTTTGGACATCTGTTTTCATATTTCTAGCATTTATCTAGGACATAAACATGGCTGGGTCACATGGTAGATGTATGTTTAACTTTTTAAGAAACTGTCAAACTTTTCCAAATTAGTTGTACTATTTTACATTTCTACTATCAGTGTATGAAAATTCCATTTGCTCCAAGTCTTTGCCAGTTCTCAATATTGTCAGTTTTAATTTTATATATTCTAATAAATATGTAGTACTATCTCTTTTAATGTTCATTTTTCTAATGACTAACAATGTTAATCATCTTCTCATATGTTGTCGTTTATGTATTTTATTTGTTGAAGTGTCTGACTAAATCTTATGCCTACTAGAAATACTGATTTTTGCCTATTCTTTTTCTCTTTTACTGATTTCTGTTCTGACCCTTATTATTATTTGCTTTTTTGTGATCATTTTGGATTTAATTGGCCTTCCTTTTCTAGTTTCTTAAGTTAGAAGATGAGGTCAGCGATTGGAGGCTTTTCTTTTCTTTTCTTTTCTTTTAAATACAGGCATTTAATGTTTTAAACTTTCCTCTAAATACTGTATTAGCAGCATTTCACAAATTTTGATGTATTATGATTTTATTTTTATTTACTTCAAAATGCTTTCCAACTTCTTTTGATTTCTTCTTTAAGCCATTGGTTATTTGGAAGTGTGTTATTTAGTTTTCAAATATTTGGGATTTTCCAGATATTTTTCTATTTTAATTCTATTTTGCTGAGAAAATGTATTTCTTCCAGCCAAGATGGAGGCATAGGTAGATATACTGTGCCTCCTCGCACAACCAAAAGAAGGACAAAACAAATTTAAAAACAAAAACCAACCAGAACTGCCAGAAAATCAAACCGTATGGGAGTCTGACAACCAAGGAGATAAAAAAGAAACATTCATCCAGACCGGAAGGAGGGGCGGAGACCCGCAGGTGGACCAGACGACTCAGCAAGGCGGTGGCTGGAGGACCAGAGCAGGTAAGGCGGGGGCTTGTGGACAGGGCGGTCCCATACTTGTGTGTAGATAAGCCAGGAAGAACAACTGAGGAATGAGACAGACTGAGAAACCCAGGGCCCCGGCTTGGGGAAATAAAGCCTCAAACCACTGATGGAAAACTCCTGTGGGGGTTGAGGCAGCAGCGGGAGCCTCACAGCTTCTCTCAGCTTCACAGGAGAGTTTGTTGGAGAGACACCAAGGGGTCCCAGAACATACACGAACACACCCACCCAGGAATCAGCACCAGAAGGGCCCACTTTGCTTGTAGGTAGCGGGGGTAAGTAAGTGAAAACCGGCAGGGAGCGGAGCAAGCACAACTGTTCCCTCTCTGACCCCTCCCCCACATATAGCGTCATAATGCAGTGATGTGGTTGCCCCGCCCTGGTGAACATCTAAGGCTCCGCCCTTTTCTACGTAACAGGCACTCCGAGACAAAGAAAAATGGCCCAAATGAAAGGACAGATCAAAGCTCCAGGAAAGATACAACTAAGTGACAAAGAGATAGTCAACCTATCAGATGCACAGTTCAAAGCACTGGTTGTCAGGATGCTCCTGGAACTCACTGGGTACTTCAACAGCATAAAAAAGACCCAGGCAGCAATGAAGGTTGCATTGTGTGAAATAAAGAAAAATCTACAGGGAACCAACAGTGATGGGAAGGAAACCAAGGCTCAAATAAACAGTGTGGAGCCGAAGGAAGAAAGAAACATTCAACCAGAACAGAATGAAGAAACAATAATTCCAAAAAATGAGGAGAGGCTTAGGAACTTCCAGGACATTTTTAAATGTTCCAACATGTGAATCATAGGGGTGCCAGAAGGAGAAGAAGAGCAAGAAATTGAAAACTTATTTGAAAACATAATGAAGGAGAACTTCCCCAATCTGGCAAAGGAAATAGACCTTCAGGAAGTTCAGGAAGCCCAGAGAGTCCCAAAGAAGTTGGGCCCAAGGAGAAACACACCAAGGCACATCATAATTACATTAGCCAAGATTAAAAAGAAGGAGAGAATCTTAAAAGCAGCAAGAGAAAAGGAGACAGTTATCTACAAGGGAGTTTCTATTAGGCTATCAGCTGATTTCTCAAAAGAAGTCATACAGGCAAGAAGAGGCTAGAAAGAAGTATTCCAAGTCATGAAAGGCAAGGGCCTACATCCAAGATTACTCTCTATCCAGCAAAGCTATCATTTAGAATGGAAGGGCAGACAAAGTGCTTCCCAGACAAGGTCAAGTTAAAGTTCATCATTACCAAACCGTTATTACAGGAAATGTTAAAGAGACTTATCTAAGAAAAAGAAGATAAAAAATATGAACAGTAAAATGACAACAAACTCACAGCTATTAACAACTGAACCTAAACAAAAACAAACTAAGCAAACAACTAGAACAGGAAAAGAATCACAGAAATGGAGACCACACAGAGGGTTATCAGTGGGGGTAGTGGAAGGAGGAGAGAGGGGGAAAAGGCACAGAGAATAAATAGCATAAATGGCAGGTGGAAAATAGACAGGGGGAGGTTAAGAGTAGTATAGAAGATGTAGAAGCCAAAGAACTTATATGTACAACCCATGCACATGAACTAAAGGGGGGAATGTGGGTGGGAGGGGTGTGCAGGATAGAGGGGAATAAAGGGGGGGAAATGGGACAACTGTAATAGCGTAATCAATAAAATATACTTAAAAAAAGAAAATGTACGATCTGAATCCTTGTAAATTTATTGTGACTCGATTTATGGTCCAGATTATGGCCTCTCATAGCAAATGTTTTGTGCACACTTAGAAATTGTTCAGTTGGTGCTGGGTGAGGTGGTCTATAATTTTCAGTAAGGTCAAGTTGGTTGATAGTCTGTTTCAAGTCTTGTACATCCTTACTGAGTTTTCTACTTGCTATATTAATTATTGACAGAGAATGTTAACATCTCAGCTCATAATTGCTGATTTGTTTAGCTCTCTTTACAGTTTTATCAGTTTTGTTTTACACATGTTGCAGCTTGCAATATCAGGTGCATGAGCTTCAAGTGTTGTTATAGTCTCTTGATGAATTGACCCTTTCGTCGTAATGAAGTGACCCTCTTTGTCACTGATAATATTCATTGCTCCAAAAAGCAAGGGGAAAATATATAAACTATGTTTTATATTAATAAAGCCACCCCAAGTTTTTAAAAGCAATGTTGTCATAGTATATTTTCCCTCATACTTTTCCTTTTGTCCTCATTATGCATTTTATTTGACTCTTGCTTTTAAGAAATCTAATCAAACAACTAACAATTGCTGTCTTTTAATTGGGATATTTAGACCGTTTATATTTAATGTAGTTATTGCTATAGTTGGATATAAATTTATCTTCTTGCTTTTTATTTCTATTTTTCATATGTTCTTTATTCTCCTTTATTTCCTTTATTTGCTTGTATGTGGACTGAAAATTTTTTATGAATCTCTTTTAACTTTCTTGTGGGCTTATTAGCTATAACTCTTTGACTTATTTCAGTGATTGCTTTAGGGGTTTATGGTAACAAACCCATATCGGTTAACAGAACTTGCAACAGTTTACTTCCATTTCTCCCTTTCTGAACTTTGGGCCATTTATATCTCATATTTTTTTTCTACATATGTTATAGCCCAACAATACATTGCTATCATTTTTCATTTAGGTAGTCAATTACCTTTTAAGTAGGTTCAGAAATAAAGAGATAGGTCTTTTATGTTAACCCTTGTATAACTGGTGCTCCTCTTTCCTTTGGTATCATTTCCATCTGGTACCATTGTCTTTCTTCTTGAAGGACTGTGGGTGACAAATTTCTTTAGCTTTTGTATGTCTGAAAAAGTCCTTATTTGCTTTCTATTTTTAGACATATTTTTGCTGTATATAGAACTTTAGGTTGACTTAAAAATACATGGGAGATATTGCTCCATCTTATTTTGGTTTGTGTTCCCTCCAACAAGAACTTTGCTCTCACTGGTTTCTGTTCCTGTGTGTGTACATATATTTATGGCTTCTTTAGAATATTTTTCTCATCATTAGTGGTTTTTAAGCAATTTAAGAATGATATGTCTTGCTTCAGTTTTGCTCAATTTTCTTGTACTGGGGTTTGTTAAGTTGCTTTTGAACTCCTTGAGTTTGAGCGTTTACAGATTTCATCTCACTTGAAAAAATTTTGGTCATTATTTCTTGAGATATTTTTTCCTGTCTCACACTCTCCTTGTTTTGGGGGACCCTAATTACATATATATTGGGCCATTTAAAGTTGTTCCACAGCTAACTGAGGCTCTTTCTTCCTTTCTTCCTTTCTCCCTTCCTTCCTTCCTTCCTCTCTCTCTTTCTTTTTCTTTTTTTCTTTTTTTCTTTCTTTCTCTCTTTCTTTCTTTCTTTCTTTCTTTCTTTCTTTCTTTCTTTCTTTCTTTCTTTCTTTCTCTCTTTCTTTCTTTCTTTCTTTCTCTCTTTCCTTTGTTCTATTTACTCTCTGTTTCATGTTGGATAGTAGCTATTGCTATGTCTTAAGTTCACTAATCTCTTTTTTTCTGCAAAGTCTAATATACTGTTAATCCCATTCCACTATTTTTTTTTGACATTGTAGTTTTGATCTCTAGAACTTTGACTTGAATTTTTTATACCTTCTACATTTCTATTTAACATGTTCAACCTTTATTGCAGATTCTGGAACACATGGAATGTAGTTATAATAATTTTTAATGTTTTCATCTGGTAATTCTATAATCTGTGTCATTTCTGGTCAGTTTCAATGGTTTGATTTGTTTTTCTGATCACAGTTGGGCTCTAAGTAACACTGCAGCTCTATAACCACATCAGACACTCTGGCTCACACTTCAGATCACCCTGCCCTGTAGGACCCAGTCTTTTGTAGCTGATCATCCACCTTGGGGCCAGTCCTGCAGCTGGTTAGACCCCTCTTGCTCCCAGCTGGCTTCAGTCTCCTCTGTTGAGCCACTCCTTGTCTGGGTCCAGGGTACCTGGTGACAAAAGTTACACAGGTTATGTCAATCAGTGATTTTTATTGCAAATTAACCCCATTTATTTATATTTCACATATAAGATATGTTATTTTTCCATATTATAAATAAATACATAAGCAAACAACTTGGATATTTGGAAAAATATGTATAGCAATACTAAAATTACTGGTAATTCTAACTACTATTAGCAATTTTTATACTTCTGTCTTATACATAGTTGATCTCCTGTATACACACTTTAAATTCTATTCATTTATTTCCAGTTATCTTTCCCTATGACACTAAAACATTTTTATGATTAATGCTATTTCATCACAGAGGCATGCCATTACTTATATAATCTATTTCTTTGTAAAAGGACATTTTTGGCTTGTTTTCATTTTTTTGTTATGTCTTTCTGCGTGTGTTTTTTCTGAATTTGAGGTTATTTCTTTAGAATAGATTTCCAGAAATGGAGTAAGAGGAATGAATATTTTCAGGCACTTAAAACACAATGCCCAATTGCTTTCCAAAATGGCTATAACCGTGGGCACCTAGACTCAATCAGTATTTGGCATGACTTTCAGTTTCATGAGGCAAAGGTTTTAAAACTATACATGCTTTTTTATTAAAGCATGAGATAATACTTGATACATTTGATATTAATTTTGAATTAGTCAGTTGAGAAAAATTTTTGGTAACTGTCTAACTGTAGGAGAAAGTTTTTCTTCTATTTTCAAATCCATTTTTAAAAATTAATTTACATTCATTTTTATACTCATAACCAACTACATCCTTCTCCTTTCATTCAGAGTCCTACATTAGCATTAATTTGACAAATCACACTGTAGAATGAACATTTTATATCTTTCTTAATTTGGGTGAGAGTTTCCTTCCATGATTAATGCCAAGAATTCTTTTGGGATCTACTCAAGCCTGGTAGAAGTCCTTAATTTATTATCCTATTTGTTTAATTTATTTAGAATTTATATCTTGCCCACTGCTAAACCAGATTTGAAGTGACTTATATATAACAAGATAAAACCAGTAACGTAAAGAATACAGAGAATAAAGAAAAGCATGTTAATGAGAAACTTAGTTAATTATTGCATCTGGACACTGATTTTTTAAAAATCAGAGTTCTGTGGCATTTTTTTACACATTAGGTTTTTTTTGGCCTTGGGCTCTGCAGGCAATTTGTGAGAACCGAGAGGAATGAGACAGCAAGTCTGAGCCTGGGGAGGTGGCTGGCACCTGGACATCAAACTCAGAGGCCCTCTGGGCATGCTGGGATCTCACTTTCTCACCGAATGCACTCATCTATCACATTCACCTTCTCCCAGGAAACCCCTCAAAGGGCACCCTTGCCCTTAGAGGACAACTCTCCAGAACTCTTGTGGCAGTCAGTGGGCAGCATTTCACAGACCACCGGCCTCTGTGGTGGGATGACAATTTGTCTTTGACTTCAGCAAGGGTCCTTCTCTTGGTGGTGCAGCAGGAAGTGGAAGACCGCGGCCCTGCTATCGTGCTAAGAAGTCATTATCGCCAGACAGAGCAGAAGTAGGGACTGCAGATAATGGGCCTCTCAGGCTGTCCAGAAATCATTACACGACTGAGGAAGAGGCAGCAACTGTTTTAAATCCCATTAGTGGGGCTGATGGGCTGTCTGGGACAGGATGCCTATTCCTGAACCAGCAGCTTAGAATAGCTTCTCCTTATTAACCCTCTAATGCTATGCCTAGGTTGCAGTTCCACCACTTTTCCAAGGAGGAGAAAAACATTGTGTTAGGTGCCTCATACATTATCTCATTTAATTGTAGCTACCACCTCCTGAAACTGATGTTAACTCCTTTGTGCCAGTGAAGATTCTGAGCTCTGCTCAAGGTCACATAGCTGGTAAGTTATGCAACCAAGATTTGAACCTGGATTGTCTGACTCCAAAGCCCATATTTCTTTCATACACTAGTTGGCTCCAAAATACCGTGTGTATGTGGTTGAAGAGATGCTTGAGTATTGTAGCTTGTGAATGACCTTCACAGCGTGTGACATTAGTGACTTGGGACTTGGCACTAAGCCTTGAAACTCACACATTTTTGTCAACTTGAAATACCCAATTTTTTGTTTAAACTCCATTTTCTGAACTTATCAATGCTTATGCCATTTTTAATCTGCTTTCCCTTTGTAGAAAAATCTTTTCTTACTTTTTGTTCTGAAACAAGAATAATAGTTTTATAAGCTGATTATCCAAGATGGCCTAGTAAAAGGGAAATGAGGAGGAACAGCATACATTTTATTTCTTTTAGTTCCACTACCTAAATTAAAATTTTTCAAGTCTCCTCTGATTTTTCTTAAGCTTAAGGGTTTTGGTGTTGCAAAATGAGTAATTTTAACTGTGATTTGGGGGAATAAAATTAATTTGTTTAAATGTCTACAGATTATTATTAACCAGATTTTAAAACATTCTTCAGGACAGCTATTATGATCACAAGGTGAATATTATGATGATGTCTTCTAGTAACTTTGTGCTTAATAGAGTTACATGACATAGGTAAAGGGTCATAGTTTTAGGATATGCTGACTGTAGGAGTCTCTAAAAAATGTTCACCTTTTTTTTATTATGCTATTTTGGGCATTGAATAATTCATTGCCAAACCATAAAAAAATCCTCAATAGCAAAATATGTTTTTAGTTAAGGACCACCTTCTATATTTTTTTATCAGACTATCCTCAGGCTCGCAAAGCTAGATTACATAAACTTGTTTATACAGAAGAATTGCCATAGTGCTAATTCCAATGTTTTTGCCACTTTGGTTCCGCTTACTTTACCGAATAGTCATGAGGTAAATCAATAGCCAAAACGGAAATGCTATACAGACACAATCTGACTCTTAGGGAGTATTTTTCCATGTTGTAACCAATGCTTAATTTATTTATTCCAGCTGTTTATGGTCCTATGCTAAACTACAATATTTAATAATGTCTTCAACTTATAAGTGGTAATGCCAGAAAAAAACTTTTGTGTTATTTGAAGTCTTTTGGCATATTTGAAAGTCAGAACTATTCTTCAACCTGAGCTACATATTGAAATAAAAGAATGTTCTGGGCACAAGGGCAATAAACTAGGCAGACTCTGAAATCCACATGATCCTTAACATAGTGGGTTATCTGCTGTGTGAATGTTCCACAGCAGATTCCTCATTCCAAGCCAGCTTTTCCTTGTTGAGAATGGCGTTTCCCAGGGGACCTCCTCCTACACTAGTCAACAGACGAATCATCAGTCCACTGATCTTGGTTAATGCCTCATGTATGATTCACCTATGATAGCAGTAGTAGGTGCTTATGGAGAATTCCAGGGTGAGGAAGATACATCCCTGGCTTTCAGGATGTGGGCATTCTTGAAAAGTTTTCTAGTACAGGTAGCATTACCATAGTTAGGAACAGGGTAAGTAAACTCCAGGTCAGAGAGAATGGTGTATATTTGACTCGTTGTAGGTTGGTAGAAATAGGAAGGAAGAAATAAGCATTGGAGACTGTGAAGAGAGAGAACGCATAGGAACTGGCAACTGCTTAAGATGGGCAGGTAAGGCAATGGAGATAAAGAAGCAAAAAATGGATGAAAAACATTGGATTTGGTGACTAAGAAGTAACTTTTGTTGTCTTAATGAGGAATGTCAATGAAATAGCTAAACACAGAAGCTAAATTATAAGGGACTGAGGTGAGTACAAGGACAAAGAAAGGAATTGGGTCTACTCCTTGAGAAATTTGTTGACACAAAGAGGGTAGAGATTTATTTATTTAGGGAGAGTTGAACAGATTTGAAGGCAAAAGAGGAGGGGCCGGAGGCAAAGCAGAGATGAATAGAAAAAGCACAATTCGTGAAAAAGAGACATAGAAGAGAATGGCATGAATTTACAACTGAAAGAGTTAGTTCTGGACTGGAAGACAGATGTCTGTTTTTTGTTTTTGGTGGGGTTTTTTGGCCGAAAAGATAAAAATGGAACTAAGCAAAGGTACAGAGAAATTTTGAAGTAGCCTGAGGAAAAGGCTTTGATCTCAAGTTTGTTGATCTTGGTTTCATAGAAATCTGCTGGGAGGCGAGGAGAATGTGCAAGGTCTGACCAATTTTTGTGGGACATACAAATGATGAGGAAGACAACTAATCGTAAGTGAGTCTGAGCTGATAGCAGAGGGACAGACTGAGTATCATGGGCAGGGCTTGGGCTGAGCAAGCTCAGGATGGGAGATGAGGCTGCTACTGGAGCTATCTGCTTTGTACATATTGATTTTATTATTAACCTAGAGAAAAATGCATTGCAGTTAATGTGGTGTGAAAAATCATACAAAGTGAAGTCCATTAGAAATATTTGGGTGCCATGCACCTCTTTTCTGTGAGTGCAGGTAACTGAGGATGGACTATATTGTGGGTCTGATGTGATCTAGTTACGACAGGTATAAATGCAGAGGCTTCAGTTAAGTGGCCCCCGACTACTCTTCATCTCAGAGCCTATAGGGTCTCTAAGATTGACTCAGGGTCATGTGCGGAGCTGTAGCATGCGCAGGCTGTCTTTCTTTCCGGCTCGTTGTAACTTGAGATGTCATTCAGAGGAATCAAAAAGGGAAAACTTGCTCTGCGTGGGATTTAACAGAGATCGATCAGCACACAGAAAAGAAATGGAATATGTAGTCCTTCCTCATTCATCCTTTTGTGGGGGTGGAGTCTGTATGAAAGTATGTCTTTATATAGAGGTTTAGAACAGTGTAAGAAAAAATTTAAGTCACAAAAGTTAAATAGGAAGAAGTTGCAAAAGCATGGACAGCTAGAAGTGGTGACAGTATAGAGATAATATTAGTTTTATAGTCAAATTTTGAATGTCTGTTAACAGTTGAGTATTATAAGATTATTTTGAGTAGATGATGAACCTTGTGAGGATATGTTTAATTGAAGAATTTCGTAGTGGCAAAATAACATGAGCTGGAAGTCAGGAAGCTGAGCTTTGGTTCTGAGTTTTCTAGGAACTGAGGATGAGGCCTTACCTTCCTTGGGCCTTATTTTCTTCACCTATGAAATGATGGGACTGGACTCAGAGGTGCCTGCAAGCTATGGCATTCTATAATTCTAGACTGAGAAGTATCAGCTCGGCTGCTTGGACTGTTCCATTCCTGTGCATCAGAGATGTGGTGAGAAGAGCCCTGAACAAGGGCTCTGAACAAGGAGTCACAGATCTGTATTTTAGTTCCAGTTCAGCTAATGGCCACCGATGTCACATAAATCCTTTTTTTAAAGTAAATTTTATTGATTATGCTGTTATAGTTGTCCCATTTTTTTCTCCCCTTTCTCCCTCTTCACTCTGCACCCCTCTCCCACCAGCATTACCCCCCCACCCCTTTGTTCATGTCCATGGGTCATACATATAAGTTCTTTGGCTTCTCCATTTGCTATCCTATTATTAACGTTCCTTTGTGTGTTTTGTACCTACCAACTATGCTTCTTATTCCCTGTGCCTTTCCCCCCATTTTCCCCCATCCCCTCCCTGATAACCCTCCATGTGATCCGAATTTCTGTGATTCTGTTCCTGTTCTAGTTGTTTGCTTAGTATGCTTTTGTTTTTGTTTTTTAGGTTCAGTTGTTGATAGTTGTGAGTTTGTTGTCATTTTACTGTTCGTAGTTTTGATCTTCTTTTTCTAAGTTCTGTGAGCTCTAGTGTGTCAGGCAGAATAATGTCCCTCCCCTTGCCCCCACCCAAATGTTCAGGTCCTAATCCCTAGAACATGCAATATGTTATGGTATATGGAAAGGAAATTTGCAAATGGAATTAAGGTTACAAAAATTAAAATATGGAGATTATCTTGGATTAAAGGATCCGTAAAAGTGGAAGGGGAAGGCAGAATGGCAGGACAAAGACATCTAAAGGTGAAAGAAAAGGCAGGAGAGTTTTAAAGTATGGAGGGACTTGACCCACCATTGCTGGCTTTGAAGCTGGAGGAAGCTGGCCCCAAGCCAAGGAAGGTGGGTGGCCCAGAGAAGCTAAAAACGGCCAGCAAAGAGGCAGAGAACTCAAGGCTATAACTGCAAGGAACTGAACTCTGCCAATAACCTAAAAGAGCAAGGAAGTAGATTCCTTTTTAAAGGCCCCAGAAAGGAATGCGGCTCTGCCAATATGTTGATATTGGTCTGCTGAGACCCATGTCAGAGCCCTGTAAGGTAATAAACTCGTGTTGTTTTAAGCTGCTAAGTTTCTGGAAATTTGTTATGGCAGCAATAGAAAAAATATACACCCACTTTCTTTCACGTATAAATGAATGGGAATAGTAATAATAGCAATTATGGCCTATTTTTCTCTGTATGAGGTTATTGCAAGAAGTAAGAGTGATATCAGCAAAAAATGGCAGATGGAGACCTCTGAAAAGCCATTCGTCCAAAAAAAGCAGCAATGATAACATTTGCAAAAACTGTGAAAATTAATTTTTAAAAAACTCGAAATTAATCAAATGTTTACTATAATTTAAAGAGTATTTGAGAAAAAGAGATCAATCTTGGTAAAACATTGCTCTGTGTCATATTTTTAACTTGCCTTATTTTTATCCCCCTCATCCCAGCTCTGCAGCAGCCTTAAAAAATCAAACAAAATATTTAACACAAAAGTAGGCAGAAATGGATGAATAGAGAAAAAAGATATAAAACATATAGAAAACAAATTAAAAAATGGCAGACATAAATCCGACCTTACTGGTAATTTATTAAATGTAAATGATTAAATGATAGAGTTGACAAAATGGATAAAAAGACATGATCCAACTATATGTTGTCTACAAGAGACATTTTTCAGATTCAAAGGCACAAATAGACTGAAAATAAAAAGATAGGAAAAGATATATCATGCAAACAGCAGCCAGAAAAGAGCGGGAGTAGCTATGCTCCAATAGCAGACAAAACAGAAAAAATTATTACTAGACACTAAGAAAAACACTTTATAATGGTAAAAGGATCAACCTGTCAAGAAAGCAAGCAATAATTATAGACTTGTATGTACTTAAAAACAGAGCCCCAAAATGAAGAACGAAGTGATAGAATTGAAGGAAGAAATAGATACTAATGGATGGCAAACAAAGATTTGAACATAATAAACCATGTAGACCCATCAGGATAGAACACTCCACCCAACAGCAGAATGCATATTCTTTTCAAGTTCATATGGAATATTCTTGAGGGAACACCATATGATATTTTTGTGAGAATATTTTTATAAAAGGTAATGATTAAAGATCTATTTGGGTAGATTTTCAAAAATTGGAGGATTATTGTTATTAATCTTTTATCTTCCAATGTTATAAGATGGTAAACTCTGCAAAGAATACTTTAGAAAATATTTTCATGTTAAAATACCATATCAAATTTTGAGTGAATATAAAGATGATTTCTAAGCTTTTACTACTTATTATCTTGTTTTCCTTAGTTTTTTGCACACATAATATAGAATGGGTAGAAGCAAACAAACACAAAAGAGAGAATTTTCAGATAGTTACAATGTACCAGTATTTACCTGGAAGCCCCACAGTCTAACTTCTTATCAACTTCTTTATCTATCTAAGTATATCCATCATCACTTACTATTTGATGGCACTTACCATGTGGGATTTAAGATAAAAGTAACTATTGACCCAAAAGAACAAAATAGAAAATAATGAATATTTTCAAAAGTAGCCCAGAGAGTAAGTCAATCAAATTTCAACTTCCTTTTTGAGAACCAGCACCAGAATTTGGGGCTTTATTTAAAATAAAACTTAGATCCTGCTTACCTGTACATTCTTTCATTTTTCAAATGATTTTTAAATTGATATATAATTGACATAGAATGGATAAGCTTAAGGTGTACAACTTTCATTCTTTTTAAATACAGTTTCAATCACCTTTCACTGTAGACATTGACAGAAGACAGCTGGAGACGGAGACTTTATATGTTAGTAGATTGCTTCAGTTTTGGGTGAATGTTAAAGTGGCAAACCTCTGGTAGTTTTTGAACAATTTGCTTTCCCTCCCTACAAATAATGAAAGGGGGTTCTCATCTGTACGAGCAATGTCCCAATTGTATGTTGATCTTTTTCCTATGAATTACATGTCAATGGTTCATTTTTTCCTTATCCATTGAAAGTCATTAATTTATTTTTTATTATAGATGAAATAACTTTATTCTATGTTGCTAACCATTCCTCTAGAGCTACAATGTTTACATTAGGTCTCTCACACATCCCATCCTTCATGCTATTAAACTTTTTAAATCTGTTTTTCTGTTTATCATTTTAAACCTGTATCTTAGTCCATCAGTCAAACTGCTAATATGTATCTATTCAGTGCTTTCTCTCTGATGTTGTAGGGAAAAACAAAAATATAAGCCTTTGAGAAAATTGTGGGTTTTTTTTTATTGTTGTTCAAGTACAGTTTTCTGCCTTTTCCCCCCACCCCAACCAACCCCCCTCCTGTTTCCATCCCTCCTTGTTATATGTCCGTGTAATTGTTCCTGCAATCTTCACCCTTTTCCCCTTAAATTCCCTCCCCTCTCCCCTCTGGTCACTGTCAGCCTGTTCTCAATTTCAGTGTCTTTGGTTATATTTTGCTTGTTTGTTTGTTTTATTGATTAGGTTCCTGTTAAAGGTGAGATCATATGGTATTTGTCTTTCACTGCCTGGCTTATTTAGCTTAGCATAATGCTTTCCAGTTCCATCCATGCTGTTGCAAAGGGTAGGAACTCCTTCTTTCTTTCTGCTGCAAGAATTCCATTATGTAAATGTACCATAATTTTTTGATCCATTCATTTACTGATGGGCACCTAGGTTGCTTCTAGTACTTGGCTATTATAAATTGTGCTGCTATGAATATTGGAGTGCATAGGTTCTTTTGGATTGGTGTTTCAGGGTTCTTAGGGTATAATCCTAACAGTGGAATTGCCAGGTCAAAAGGCAGATCCATTTTTAGTTTTCTGAGGAAATTCCATACTGTTTTCCATAGTGGTTGCAGAAAATTGTGTTTTTCTTAAAGAATCGAGACCTATGGCCATGGAAATGGTATTTTAAAAACTAGAGAAAATTCTGAGAATACTCACTTGGAGATGAGAAAACTGAGGCTCAGAAAGGTTAAGTGACTTACTCAAGGTCCTGATGCTAGTTAGTGGTCAACCGGGGCTAGACCTCCACTATATCGTGCTACCTCATCATGTAATATGTGAAAAAGACTATGTCATAGTATATGACTAAGTGCTAAAGGATATGGGTTAAGCTAAAAATGACTTAGTAAATCAAGAAGCAAAGATATTGATTTGGTGGAGAGTGGGTAAAGTAGGCTTCCTGGGGGAGTGATATACTGGGTTTTGGAGAGGTGGAATTGAGAGGGAGAAGACCTTCCAGGTTAGCAACACTAATGATTGCAGAAGGAGAAGTAATGGTAACAGAGTCTGAGGCAGTCTGGATTCTAAAACAGGCTGCTGAATCTTAGTCTACCTTTAACTACACACACCCACCCAAACATGCAAAGGCCGGATAGAGGGTTCAAGGGGTAGTGGAAAGAGCACAGCACCCAGAGTAAAAAACATCCACTTTCAAATTCTGGCACCTATACCTAGTAGTTAAATGCCTTTGAGCAAGTTTCTTAATCTATGTAGGTCTGTTTCCTCATCTGCAAAGTAGCAATAATAATATCTTATTCATGATGCTATTGAGGTTTAAATGAGGAAATGTGTGTAAAGAGCCTGGAACGGTGCTGGGCATGAAGTATGTCCTCAGTGTATTGTTTGGTTGTTTTTGTTATGTTCTAAGTGTGGTGGTCACACCCGAATTTGACACTGGCACAATGCAAATTTCCTGGGAGGTATGTTTTTTCCTGTGGGTTGGCATTCAATATAGCATTGATTTCAGTATTGTTGAACATTATATGGGTATGGAATATCGAATGGATATGGTCTTTGTCTTTGAAGAGCTTCTCGTTGAAACAACAGCAACACACATTTGCTGATAGATGCTCATAACACAACTAACAACTCTAGCTTGATGGGTCACTTAAGAGTAGATGCTAACAAACCCACAAAAGTCTACATTTTGAGAAATGCATGTCTGAGCTCAGCCTTCTTATTTGGTGTAGAAACAGTGATTGAAAGCTAGAGTTCTCATTGATGAATAGACTCATAAAGTAAGAAATTCTAGCCTTTTCTCCTTCCCCTGGTAAATTCATCTTTAGTGATCACTCAGAGGCCAAAGAACATCTTTCTCTGATTGGTGGAGCCAACAAGATGCAGAGGAGAGATGCCACTGAGGACCTGGAAGGAGGTGAGCTTTGTTGGCAGAAGAACTGGCTCCAGTGCCGGCTTCCTGCCGCTTCCAGGCTGAGTGAGCATGGGACACCCAGGCAGTCTTGTTCAAAAAGGACACACACATCTGTAAAATGGGGCTGATTCTGCCTCCCAAGGTTGTTGTTAAGATTAAATGCGATCATATGTTTGAGTACATTTTGCGAAGGTGAATGTTAGTTGTTGTTCCAGGTGGGAAGAAAGGGGCATTATATTTCTTGGGAAAGTTTCCTTCATTGCTGAGAAAATGACTCAAGGAAGATTTTAAACTTGAGATGAATCAGACAGAATTATTAATGTAGACAGAAGCTCTGTAGAGAAAATAACAATAATAATAGCTGGTATGTATCAAGTTCCTAGTATATGCTATTCACTTTATATACTCTCTCCCACAATCTTACTCTAGTCCTACAAGGTACTTATGATTCCCATTTTACAGAAGAGAAAGCAAATTTGGAGGTCATCAAATTTTTAGAGGTCAGCAAATTTAGAGGCACACACAGAAAGTAGCGAGCTAAGATTTGAACTCAGGGATGCCTCACTCAAATCGATCACCTCCTTTCAATTTAATGTAAAGTTCAATAGTGTAGTAAACAGCAACGAGGCAATGCACAGGAAAAATAAATCTCCTGAGAATCCTATATTTTTCATTAGTCATCCTTGAAATAGTTAGAAATAGTTGTAATAACTATGCCCATAATATATTGAGGGCACACTTTTTGCCCAGCACTGTACTGGGCTCATCACACACACTCCCTCATTAAATCCTTAAGAGCTTCATGAGGAAGATATTATTACTTCAGGAGGAAATGGACTTACAGGAATTAAGAAACTTTCTCAGGGGAATTTAACTGTTGGTGGAGGTGCAAGAACTTGAAGTCAGCTGTGTCTTACTCTGGACCTGTGCTCTTTCTCCTATCCCACCTTGCCTCCATTTACATCTCTATCCAGCCTTCTCTTGCTCCAACCGTGTTTGACGGTGTGACGTGTACTAAGGTTCCGAAGCCTTTTCCAGACTCTGAACTGCCTCAGACTCCATCACCAGAATTTTGTCCTATCTGATCCGGAAGTCCTTGTCCTTCTCCATTTTACCTAAGCCAATCCTACACATCCTTCAACACTCAGCTCAGGTCTGAACTCTGAACTCTTTCTTCCATCCCACACTAGGGGTGGTCAGATTACACTCCCCCACCAACTAATTCAAAGGTTCCTCTAAAATGCTTGCAATGATAAAGATCTTTAAATGGGTATTTGTCATAAGATATAAACTGATGTATCTAGAAAACTATTCCAATTATGGCTGTTATTTATAGAAGTAAATACCATTGGTACGTTTTAGCAAAGCACTTAGAGTGGTTTGGATCAAGTCCAAATTGTTCACTTGTTAATATATTATTTATATTAACAAAATCAAATGTTAGGCTGAGCATCAAGTTTTTTCCCCCCTAATGCCACGTGTTTACCTAGGCTATTGCCCTTCTTGATAATTATTTGTCAAACATAAATTTCATGATCTGCACCCTAATTCCTGAGACCCTTGATTACATTTGGAAATACAGATGCAGAGAATCATACAATATGAAGGACAACCCACTGAATCAATTTTGCATCATTACCCATGAAGCTCTCTCCCACTGTTGTTTGGAAAGACTGAAGATGAAAAGAGGCCATGGCTTACTGCTGTTTTATGCACTCCCTCCACATCCACTCTGCTGGGTTGTTTGCCGTGATTACTCATTCTGTCCCAGGTGCCCCAACAGCAGTCAAATATCTGAGAAGTCTGTGTTTCACCGTGACTCTACCACATACTTCCCCTTCAGCGCCTTCAGTCCTTCCCAGCCTGAGTCATCACACACTTGGTGATGTATTGAAGCATTAATCTACCTCCACTTGATTTTCCCTTTTCTTGTCAGAACAAAATTTTATGATATGACACCAGAGCACATCTAACTGTGACTCAGGTGGGCAGACTAGGGCTGGGAGAACCAGGGGTCTCCCCCAAGCATAGAGAGCCTATTTCTCTCGCCACACAGCTCCTGCAACAACTGCCACTTGTAACTTCCTGATGGGAACTGTGGGCAGAACCTGGCCCTTCAGCAAGGTTTCACTGCTGCTTCCAACATTCAGTAGCTCTGCTGTTGGGTAAGTCCTTACAAACTCTTAAGTCTCCGTATCCATACCTGAGCAAGAGGCTAACAATGCAGCTACATCATAAGGTACTTGTGGAAATGATATAAGGCCCCAGACACAGAAGTGCTTTATAAGTTCTAATTATAGGGCCAGCCATTTCATTTCTGGACCCTGTAATTATTAAAAAGCTTATCTTTGTTAATTCAAAACCTGCCTTCCTCTAAATTATGTCCACTGTTTTTAGTTCTAATAATAAACATTAATTTACTGCTAATAACAGTGATGATGATGATGATGCCATTTGCTGTTTATTGAGTATTTGCTCTACAAAGTGTTTTACATGAATTACATAGTCTTCTTGGTGTGATATGACTTTTGCAAATGCAGCATGATGCAGACTGGCACATTGAAAGAAGATTGATTAAAAAAAAGGTAATAGAGATCTGGTAGAAAGCATCATGCCTGTAAATCTGTGGTTGTGGTCTTTGTCACTCCACTGAGGATATAAGCAGGAAACAGATGTCCCTCTCTGGGGACAGTTCAGTGATGGGACAGTTCAATATGGGCAGAAGGTGAGGAATCACCAAGATATGGGGAAGTGCCCAGTGACTGGGAACAAGGGAAGCTGTTAGCCGGTAGGCCAGAAGGAGCAAGGAGAGGGATCTGTCACCAGCCTTCTGTGACAGCTATAGCCATGGGGGTGGGGATCTCCCAGGAGCTGTGGCTGCAGGTAAGGGAACACAGATACTGCCAAGCTGGCACAGTATGGAGGGATAGAGGGAATAAGTGCTCATATTCCTCCCATTTGCTGAACACAATCAGAAGCCAGAGGGCCACGGAGTCTGGGGGTGAGTCGCCTGGAAGACACAGCAGTGTGGACAGTCCATCTGAAAGGTCAACCAATGAAGGATCATGAGAAATGCCAGCATAAATGATACATAAATATAGAAGGAAATAAATGAATGATTAAACTTGCAAACCTTACTTTCAAATGGGTGATTTATTTCCAAAGCTTTGTTTTTTGGTCGTTTGGTGGTAACTCAGAATATATTTCTCTTGGATTCATTTTAAGTGTTGGTTCTGGTGTGTATTCTCTTATAAATAGGTTGGAAACATTGATTAATTTTGTGTGTGTGTGCATGCATGTGGCCTTTTTCTACAAATCTGTAGCCCAGTGATTCTCAAATTCTCATATGCATCAGAATCTCGTGGAGAGTTTCTGACTCTGTAGGTCTGCGGAGGGTCCTGAGAACTTGCATTTGTAACAGATCCCTAGGTGACATTGATGCTGCTGGCCCAGGGAACCGTATTTTGAGAACCACTACATGACCTACCTAAAATTCTTTCCCAGGGCTCTTGAGAGGGTTAAATGAGGCAATGCGCATAGGGGCCGTAAGCACAGGGCCTGGCACAGAGTCAGTGTTTGCTGCCGCTGCCTCCACAACCACCGCGACAGCTGCTCCTTGTGCTCCTACTGCCTGGTGATCCTTCATTCCGGATAACGGTAGTTAGGTATTAAGAGCAGTGCAATCTGCCTTTATTAATTGAAGAACGTAATTACCTCTCTGGGAGTCATTTGCATTTTAAAGAAGCTTGTTAATTCAAAGACATTTGTAATTTGAAGAATATCAGACACTCTGATAAAGATACACAAAACTTCTGGCCTTGTATTGTGGGAGACGCTTTTGAGAAGGGAGTGGACATTACATAGATTCCCTGCTGAGTCATCTTTCTAGACCTGCTATTTTGGATTCTACATTTTTTCTCAAAGTTCTAAGCTTTGCTACAATGGCCTCCATAGTAGGACAGCATGTGGCCTGGGGGTGGGGATTGTGTACCTGTGGTGCTTTAGATAAATGGGTCTTTTGCAAATCTGGTATTTGTAAACTAGGTGATGCTGGCATTGTGTTTATTTATTCGATCATGTAAGAGGAGATGCACAAGGAATCCACTTGAAAAGCATGCCTTTCAATTGCATGCTGAGAATAAGGCAGGAAGTTCAGTACAATACAATTATATTCAAATAGTAGCAAAACAACATTTTGTTTTAAATCATGGATTAGCCAGTAGAAAACTAGTCAGAAGCTAATGTTCTGAAAGTCCTTTGAATGTAATTTTGATTTGGCGAACGTGGCTTGATGGCTATAGGGACTTAATCTTACTTAACTCCAGAGTATACATAAAGAACAAAAATAGTACAATAAAAAATACTTTTAAATACCAGCTAATTAGCCATCTTGATAAAATGACTATCATTTTGTATATGAATGTCAACATTATGTTTTTCCAATTCAGAAATGTGCTATGCCATGAAACTACAGCATAGCAGTTTAAAAAGTTAGAATTATTTAAAAACGATTGAAATCACTCCCCCCACCCCGCCCTGAATTTTCTAAAATCTAGAAAACATCAAACTTCCTCTGGAAATCGAAGTAAGGAAATTAACGTCAGTGACAGAAATACAGTGAATTTAATTAGAAGTCTCTGGGCGGCACCTCATTAGTGTGGTTAGTTAGTAAATGAAATTTCACCTGCAGTGAATTAGACTTACTGACTTCGGGCATTTTCTTTTTCTAAAAAGAATTGCAAAATTCTGCCACTGTTTTTTGTTAATAGAGTATTTTTTCTGCCACAAACAAAAAATACTTAGGATCTTTTGTCATGAGGAATGAAATGGCCATTTGGGAACATAATTTCTTAACTGTCTGTATGTTAATTTTGCGTTAGTGAAACAAAAGCCATTTTCTCCCGTGAGGGAGAGAGGCTTTCCTTTATCCGCTAAGCTGCTGGGTTTCACATGTTTTTTTCTTTTCTTTTGTCAAATCCTTAAATTTTTTTAAACCATTCATACCTCTTAATCAGATTTCTCTAAAAAAAAAAAGAACTTCAACTACATTGAGTAATATCTGGTAGCAGATATTTAGGGAAGATTGGAACATTTATCTATCAATTGCTAAAATGTGACACTTGTTTCCTTTTTTATGTCACTACTAGGGATGTTTGAACCTTTACTGCTTGAGTTCATGGGTAATTTAGTGACAAGAGTCTAAATTCAAGTATTTCAGAAGTATTGCTAATCAGGGATGATAATTGGGCAGCTGCTACAGGATGTGATGCCTGTCTTCCCTGAGGAGTACAGACTGTACTAGAAGTTTATTATGGAGATTTAAATTATACAAGAAGTTTAACTCTGGGCTTAGCCCTTTTGCAGAGACCACGGAATACACAGACTGGGTCCTCTAGCCCTGATTCCAGTGTTTTGGGGACTGCAGGTTCAGGCTGGGGTTACCCTCTAAGCAGTTTCTCAGTTGGAGGTGACTTTGTCCCACAGGGGATATTTGGCAATGTGTGAAGGTAATTTTGGTTGTTACAATTCACGACTGAGGGCTGTTAAATTCAATACCCTGACATTTCTTGGGGAGTGACCAGGGATGCTTCTAAACATCCTACACAACAAGGAATAAATCTGACCCTAAATGTCAATAGTTCTGAGGCTGAGAAACTGTGTCCTATCATCATCAAGAACTTGCTGAATGGGCAGCCGCACATGTATGGATGGTACGCCTCTCAGCTGCCTGAATCCCTGAAAAATACAGGTGGTGTGTGCACTGGAACATAGCCACGCATTCCAAAGACCTCCTAGCTTGTCATCAAAAGGACTTTTGAGATAACTCTTTATTCCCCTACCTTCCTTTTAAAAAACATTTACATTTCCAATTAATTTTTTTGTAGAAGTCCTTAGGTCAGTGGCACATAGAACATAGTTAACACTTTCAGCAACTGACAAATTTTTCAATATGACTGATCCCAAATATCAGTCATCAAAATACTCTTCAATTTATTTTTGATGTATTTTTTTAGTAAGTGGAGAAAGAATCATGTGAGGCCTTGAGTGAAAACTTAAAACTCATCTTTCTGTTCTGCCCATCACCTAACAACAATACCACATGTACATTACAAGAACTATAAAGCACAGAATCCTGGGGGGAGGTAATTCATAGGTGGGCCTTCCAGGCAGGAACGTGACAGGCGAGTCACAGAGGATACCAAAGAGAAGGAAGAATAAAGCAGTGGGGAGGAAAAGGAATGTCCTTCACTACACCTCATTTTGATGGGGGGGGGCTGTTATTGTCCTTATTTTCATGAAGAGAAGAAGGAAAAGTTTTGTGTTTTAGAAAAGCAGGGTATAATTCTTCATTGCTTACATTCTCTCGTTTCTTTTCTAAAAAATTCCCATTGACAAAGGATGAGAGGAGATGTGGGCACAGGGAGAAATGGACACATAAAGTACCATAGCAGGCAAGGGAGGTATTTGCTTCAAGTCATGAGAAATGATACTCAGCAATGTCAAGAAACAGCAATTCAACTTGATTACACAGGTACTGCGAGCTACTGAAAATGGTGTAAACCTCTGGGGTAACTTACGTGGTGCAAAGGCAACGTAGCATGTATGACTGAGATCAAGAAAGCAAATGCTCAGGGTGCTGCCCTGGACAAAGAAGCAGTGGCAAAGACAGATGTGATGTTCTATTCCACCTGTTTTCCTTAACCGCTAGGGCATTTGAAAATGTGGTGTTTGTGCCAAATATCTTTAAAATTCTGTAGACTTACAGTGCACAATTTGAATCTGGAATATAAACACAAAGAATAAAACACAGAAGACAAGGAAGCCCTGTGCCTGCTTCCACAATCCATGGTGATATGGCTTCTTAGGGAATTTGTGCATGTCTTTCTTTTGTCCTGTTCTATGAATGCTCTTACCCTCTTCATACTTCTGATTCTTCACTTCTCGTATCTTTATTTATTTTTTATGTTTAACATCTTTATTGAGGTATAACTTATATGAAGTCTGGAAAAAGTCCAGCCATTGCTAATATAACAAGAACAGTTTGTGCGACATCCATGTAACCGACAGCCAAGGAGAGTGGACTGGAATGTGCTTGCGTGAGCAATGACGACTTCACTGTACTAGTCAGTGGGGGCAGTAGACACCGTTGACTGAGCATGTGGACTGTGTGGCTGTCACTTTCAAAATGACTGAGCAAGCAGAGCAATGAATCTGCATTAAATTTGCCTTAAGCTTGAACATTCCTCTGCAGAAACTATTCGGGTGATTCAGAAGAAGACTCCAGCTATGGGCAACTGGTGATTGGCAGCTTCATCAGGACAACGCACCCACTCATGCATCACGTCTTGTACAGTTTTTTGGTGAAACATCAAATCTCTCAGGTGACTCAGAACTGCTGTAGCCCAGATTTTGGTGACCAAAATATTTGGTATATTTTATGGATATAGCACATTCTTAGTCTGTTAGGCCTGCTAGAACAAAATACCACAGACTGGGTGGTTTATACACAGCAGACATTTATTTCTCACAGTTCTGGAGGCTGGGAACCAAGATCAAGCTGCTGGCACATTCGGTCTGGTGGGAGGCTGCTTCCTGATAGATGCTGTCTTTTTACTGAGTCCTCACAGGTTCCAGGAATAAGAGAGTTCTGGGGGTTTCTTTTATAAAGGCACTAACCCCATCCATGAAGGCTCCACCCTCATGGCTTAATCACCTCCCAGAGGTCCCGCCTCCAAACACGATCACAGGAGGGATTAGGTGTCAACATAGGAATTTCAGGGGAGCATAAACATTCAGTGTGTAGCGTATGTGTTGTTTATCATTTACCAGGTGCTGGGCATTTGGACGGCTTCCACTTTTTGGCACTTATAAATAGTTCTGCTATGAATATTCATGTTAAGTCTTTGTGCTGACATATGTTTTCATTTCTTTTGGGTATATGCCTAGGAGTAAAATTGTGGAGTTATATGGTAAATATATATTTAAGTTTTGAAAAAACTGTCAAACTGTTTTCTAAAGTGGCTGTACCATTTTACATTCCCACCAGCAATGTATGAGGGGCCCGATTTCCCTGAATCCTCATCATACCAAACACACATGGTATGCCCATTTTTTAAATTACAGCTATCCTAGTGGGTGTGAAGTACAATCCTTCCCTTTTCAAAGCTCACTTCCTTCCTCTTTACCCTGTCTTACTCTTTATTCCCCCCAACTTGTGTCTTTAGCTGGTTGGGCTAGTGCTGAAGATATATCTGTTTACATCAAAACCTGGTCACTAATCAATTCTTAGTAAACAAGTAGTCAAGAAATGTTGCTGGTCTGGATTCAAAGACTAATCCCTTTTGACAAACCATTCAATTCTCTTCGTAGAGGTTCACATTCTTTTTCCAAATGCTCTAGTTTCACATGTAGCAGAGTAGAACAAGCAGCTTTTAAGGCCACAAAGTATATCTGTTTAGAATTAACTCAATAATGAGAGTTCAATGACATTATAGTTACATCTAGAAGCATTCCCCCCAAGCACCTAGAAATACTTACCATTTCCTCCACACCATCCACACTATATGGAGGAGTGAGAGGATTTCCTGTATTCCCTTAGTCCAGGGCAGATTTACTTTTGCTGGTGTTCTGGTCTTTGGTTTGTCTATGCTGAGTGCTTTGGCCCCTTGGCCTGACAAGCATGCCTGTGAAGCTGAGTTTCTCTGTGTTCTGCATGGTGCCTGAGCCTAACTTGGTTCAGCTTTATGGCCTGTATTTCAGCAATCGACTAGGAGCAGGGCTTCTCCACCTCGGATGCTCATTAGAATCACTTACTGAGCTTTGAAGCAATACCCTTATTCTGGTCCTTCCCCAGATCATTTAAACCAGAACTTCAGAGACTTTGAAAATGCAAAAATGTCTAAGGCCCTCCTTTTCTGTCCCCAAAATAGATTTTTCAAAATTCAGTGCTTGAGGTTATAAAGATATGGAAAGAAGCAGGTCAAAATAATGATAATAAGAACTGAAAAAGTGTATTTTGAAAGCCATGCTTTAAAGGTAGCTGGAAAGTTGTGGAGTCATATCTGGATTTGAACTCAGAGGATTCAGGCTCTTTGCTTGATGAATATTCTTAAGCCACTCTGCTCCCAGCTCAGCCCTTCCTGATTGTAATAAAAAGCTCATACTTGCTTTGTGGTAGTGTTAGGATTAAAGGGATGATGTACCTAGAAGTACTTTAAATGATATGTTTGTGGAGCACTTCACATCTGCTAATTATCTACTTTCACCATATTTTGTTATGGTTGGCCTCACTTTATCACATGCTATTGGAGTTTATTTTTACCTTGTGTTCCCTACTTTGATTGGGGTGAGGGCATGGGTTCTGGAGCCAGACTGCCTAGAGCCAAATCCCAACCTAGTCACCAGTGCCTTTTGGGACCTTCCATTACATTCCTTTAACCTCAGTTTTCTCCTCTGTAAAGTGAGCATAAAAATACCTACCCCATGGTTTGATGAGAATTAAGAAGATAGTGATTGTGAAGCTCTTTGTATATTCTTTACATACTAGGGACTCAGGGGGTGTTAGTTTATTATCATTATTATTAATAAAAAGAATGAGTCTTAAAAAATTCAGTGAGATCAGGCATGTTATAGTAATGGTTGAAAAGACAAACACACCCCAAGTGACCCATTTTAAGAGATTTTAAAGTCTTAGGTGCTAATTCAGTTGGCCAGTCTCAGGGCACATTTTTAAGACTCCTGCTTCAAGTCAATTAAATGACAGCATTTATAAACAAATGCATTTGAAATATATTTTTCATCTTTGCAGTATTGATTTTTCCTTTCATGCAAAGAATGTGGAAGGAAGCATTTCATTCAAGTTTCATGTTCTAAAATAAAGTAAGGAACTGTGATGAACTACTTGTGTCCTATCAAATTGTGCAAATTGAAGAAAACCGGTTTCCAATCTAGAACTGCATATTTTAAATTACCAAAATGATAATTCTTTAAAAAGCTTTTCATTATGGATAGTGCCAAATAACCTATAATCCATAAAGTCAGAAAGAGTAGTGTGTATAATGAACCTGCATGTACCCATCAGCCACCGTCAGCAATTAGCAATGCTTAGGCGGACACTTGAAAGTGTCGTGTAGAGGAACTCCAATCAAATGGAGTTGATATATTCTTGTTGTTAAAAAATACTCAAATAATACAAAAGTGTGTGAAGTACAAACAGAATACTCATATTTCCAATCATTTGTTAATAAACCCTTTAATAAGGATGCTGTATCAGTCAGGGCTTACAGAGTCACACGGTGTCATAATTTAATGAGTGATGGATAAAAATTCTGGTCATATCCTCAGTGGGGATGGGTCTGACATCTCAGTTACTTAGAGAATCTGATCTTTGCAGAGTAAAGCCCTTTCACTGCCATTCTCTTTTAGATCATCGTAACTCACTTGTTTCTTGATAGATATGGATTATAAATTTTACAAGTTTCTGTAATTGTTTTCATGGTCACAGAGGGAAATAAAAAACATGCACAAATAGCAAAATAAATGACTACAGCTGTATAATGGGATGATCATATTCTAATGATGCTTTGGGTGAGGGATTACAAGTGTGAGAAAGAGAAAGCTCATTATCTCCTGGTTAGGTTCAAGGACACCATCTTTCTGGATGAAAGGTGATTCTGGTATTCACATTTAGCACAGATTCTGAGCTGTACATTGAAGGTTATGGTTTGAATTTTTCCCAAATTAGGTACATAGTCATTTCTGTGTGTGTGAGAGAAAATGGAAATTCAGGTCACATTTCAACTTGAGTTCATTTTTCAAATGGCACCCGCAGAAGCAACGTCTATACAGCCAACCGGCAGATTTAGCCTTCTAGAAAGCCCTCTTCCATTGTCCCAACTTCCACAAAAGACCGCATTTGTTTTCTCTAGGCCCCGGGTGCACTATAACTTTCTATTTTAGATTTTGCAGAAATCGTGGGACCTCTAGTACTTTTTGAAAAACAGAAGTGATTGTTTTATGGTTTTAAATCTCATTTCTCTAATTAATTTTAGTGCTTTCTAATTAGACTTTATTTTCAACTTTCCAGAAATATTTGATGAAACATCTTTTGCACTATCCACAACATTTTCTGTGAGTTTTAAAGAAATATCTTAAAGAAGTACAATATTATTCAAAAATATTACACAAATTAAATTTAGTTCTTATATATACAATATGTATTAAAGTATTACTGACTGGATTAGTTCAACAATTGGGCCACACAGGATGTTTTATAAAGTTTAGACACTAGAATAACATCTTAAGGCAATAATAATTTCATTTTTCTCCCTAAATGTGTTTCCATAGATTTTCCTAAATGTTTTACAAACAGTTATTAAAAGCACATTGAGAATCCGAATTCCCTTTGGGCAAAATGTTTTAGTACTTAACTTTCATTTAATTCAAAATTACATATGGTTAGAGTTGCAGAAAAACATCAGAAAATCATAACCAGCTATCACAACATCACATATTTAAATCAATGCAGTTGCAGCCTCATCAGAGGCACCTTGAGGTGCTTAATAATAAAAATAAGTAAAAGCAATCAGTATTACTCTTCCTTACATTAAATAAAGGACATTTTAATTTTAAGTTTGTTCCTAACAATTCAAAGGCTTCCCTGAGACGCTAGAGGATGATTTCCAGTGACTGGTGAATTTTTGAGATGGGCTCACTGCCAGAGAGACAACGGGAGGGCTTGGTGAAGAATGCTTAAAGGTTGGGAAATGTGAAGATCTATCAGGAGAAAACATTGATTAAGAAATTTGACCTAAAGTCCCAGTTCATAGTCACAAAAAGACTTTGTTTATACAATGAAAGCATTTAGGATTACCTGAATTGGAACTCAGACAATTAAATTTTATAATTTAAAGGATATGCAAATAGGTAATCGACTAACTACTAATGTATTTGGAACTCACTGAAGAGGGAATCTATGAAATGAGCCAGCTGGTGGATGAAAAGAGCCAAAGAATTATGTTTTATTTTGATTTAATGTTTCCATTTTAATTGTGCCTCTAGGTAACGGGTTTATAAATGGAAATCCTGTCTTTTGTATGGAAGGTAGAATTACTTTTTAAAATAAATTTAAATTGCAAGAGTTAAAAAATACCTTCAAGAGAATAAATTATCAAAGAAGAATACAGAGAGAATTTGCTAATGCGAAATGATGCTATTTCTGTATCCAAAACTATTCGTATAAAAATGCCAATTAAAGTTAGCATGTATTTTAGTTGGCTTATAGTAAAGGTAGGTTTTAAATTTTCCTTTCAGGCCCAATTTCGATTTAAAAAAGTCTTTGATCTAGATTACAATTAGACATCGCTCTAAATCTATGCATTCTCCTTGCAATCACGACTTTCCCAGGGATTAACAAAGAACTTTGGTGGGTGCCAGCTGAACTGGCACACCACTCTGAAATCCGGGGCGCATATATCTAACCCATAATGCACTGCCATGATTCTGGGGTTGTCCCGTGCAGACTGCATCAAGATCTGTACTGCGTTTCTGCTCTCTGTGGGTTGAAAGTTAATGTGCTACCCGCTTTATTTAGTGTGTATGGTTTACCATTACTTCTAAACAAAAAAAATTTTAATTATACTAAAAAAAAGGAAAAATCTTCCATATTTTTAGCGTAATTGTCCTTTTTGCGAAGATGAAGAAAACAGCAATTCAGGGATCACATAGTTTGGTTTCTGTATAAAAAAGAGTGTAAAGGACAGGTAACATTCCTATTTCCTAACGGTATTATTACAATTTTAAGATCATTGTTGTGGACTAAAGCAAATTTTCTGAACTATTTCAAGGGTTTAAGGTCACACAAACTTGACAAAACTTGACCGTCTGTGTATATGGGCTGCGGTGAGAGGAAGCTAAACCATGCTGATTAATGGAGACAAAGAATGCTGTGTGTTTTTAAAAACAGTGGCAAGATGGCCATCTTCAGTCTGGGCCATCTGAAACCTTTCAATAGGGACCCACCTCTTAGCAGTGACCTATAGTAAAGAGGAGAATGCGGAGGAAGAGAACTGCAATTAAACTGAGTTGATTTGCAGAGCATGAAAATACTGACTGAAAAAAAAAAAAAATCCTGCACTTTGTGTTAGTCCGTATAATGGATAAATGGATACATCTGTTGATGTGAGTTTTGGGAAGTTTGGGGAAGTATAGATGTTGAATCCTTATATTTGTGAAGCCAGAAAGAGATTTAAGAAATTCTGACTTGTGAGGAGATGTGGGCTGAGATCCTTCTCCCTCCTAAATTTCCCCTCCCAAAGATTGACTGGTCCAGGTGATGTTTACCAGCGCCCTCATACGAGTGCTTTCTGTCCAGGTGTTTCCGCTTTGTGATTTTACGGGTCCTTGTCTGTATCCCTACATTTACTTTACTGTGAGATCCGGCCCTTTTTACTTCCTAACTCTCCCTGTTCCTGCCTCTCTTCTCCAATCCTGCTGTTGCTGCCCTGCTTCCAGCCTTGTCTTCTCTTTCACAGCCTGTAGCTCACTTGACTTTATGCCTTAAATCTCTTCGACTTGCAATTCACCCTGCATTCAGCCATCAGAATGATATTTCTATCCAAAGGGTCTGCCTAGGTCATTTTCAAGCTCAAAATTCTCCAGTGGCTCCTGTCTCCTGCCAGAGAGAAGCAAAGCTCTTTACATCTATCAAACACCCATTACCACATGCCTAGCCTCATTACTGCCATTCTGTTCCAGCAACACAGAACTATTTGGAACCCTCTACTCTTGGGCCTTTGCACATGTTCCCATTTTTCTCTCCTCTGGTTTCCCTTTCAACCCTTCCTCTCATGCCCAGAATCTTCTTGTCCTTCAAGCATCATTCTTTTTCTGAAATGCTAAACTGACCCCTTTTCCTCTCCCCACTGTTGCCGCCCCCAAAAGTTAAGCCTCTGTTTCTGCTCCCATGATACCTAGTACCTGCTCTGTAGTCAGGCAGGATGTTATGTTATAATTGTTTGCATGTCTATAGCTACAATAAGCCATAAGCTGATGAAGGTCAGGGGAAGGCCATTATTCCCTCTGGGTATCTACAAACCACAGCACACAATTCCTGAACACTGCTGCCCAATAAATCGTTGTTGAGTGAATGAATATGTGAATAAGTTGCATGAATGGAACCAGATGAAACAGAGAGACTGAAAATGCCACATATCATTGAGAATTCACTGACCTAGTGATTTTCTGCATTTAGAATTCAGATTTTGACCTTAACTCCCACTAAAGAAAATCCAGCAGGTATTAAGATCAGTTGTTTTCCAAAGGAGACTTAATGGCTTTGGTTTTGGAAAATCACGAAGGGATAAAACCAGGAACACTATTTGCTACCGTAGAAAAGATTTCAAATAAACAACAACAACAACATTCACTGTGCTTACACTTTCCTGCAGACAAAACAAAATGGTAACGAAAAACTCAGAGGGCAGGCTGTTTACAGAGGTCATAAAGATTTAGGGCCACTTGTCAAGGCTGATATTGGAACTATCTTGGTTTGGCACATTAGGTGACTTTAGAAGTAGGCCAACCAGGGTGATCCCAGAGTCTCTACAAGGACTGGAGGCTAGAAACGGAGTAATGCAGGAAGGGTGGGACAATACCAGTTAAAAGTGGAATCTCATGGCAGCCCCAGCACAACATGGCTGCAGGAAAATCCAAATAACACCTTGCATTCTAAAGTTCTTTTCATCCTAAGGGCTCAAAGTGCTTTGCTACAGCTTTCTTTGAGCAAGACTCGCGTCTGAGGAGACTAATCTGAGAGCAGAAAGTGAGTTATGTTTGATTATCTGGCACTTGTCCTAATTGTGAGCCCTGGGAAGTCACAAAATTGTCTTTTTCTAACCCATGTGATGTTAACTAGAACTTTGTAAATCTTCACAGAGATATTTACCCCCTTCTTAGACTTTTTGTTTGCTTCTGTGTAGAGTAAGACCCCACTATGTGCATGTTAACACCAGATTTTTGCCTTTCAATGTGCGATGAATGCTTCCTAGTTTTTAGTGAAGGATGACTGATAAAAATGGCACCTCATATTGAGGAAGTGGTAGCAAACACACTAAATAATATATTTAAAATTAAATACCAAATTTCTTACCTTGGTACTCTATAAAATATTGGTTAAGTCAGAGAACCACATCTTGAATATATACAATATACTAGACTAGGACAGACAGTAAATTTCCAAGTTAAAAGGAGTACAATTCCTGTCTTCAAAGAGCTTGTAAGAAAGAGAAAGGGAATAGGTCAGTACTTAGGGGACATGGTGGCCAGTGCCTTGAACAAGCATGTGGGAAGTACTGTGGGAACTCAGTGAGAGGTCCAAACCAGATGTGTGTGTATGTGTGTGTGTGTGTGTGAGAGAGAGAGAGAGAGAGAGAGAGAGAATTTTGTGAAATTTGAAAAACAAGTAGGAGTTAATATTCTTGTTAGAGGAAGCATGTGTGAAAGATGTAGGCCTCAAATTTGGGTGTGACTTTATGTGGTGGGGGGTGAGTGGTGGGAGATGAGCGATGAACCATGGGTGATGTCACAAAGGGCTTTGATGGTAGGCTACGGAATTTTGACGTTCTCTGAAAGCTCTTGGATCTATTTAGGGTTTTAAGCACAGGAAAGACAGGATCATATTTACGTTTTATTGAAATTCTATTGGATGCAGCATGGAGACTGGCTTGGGGTGGAGTTGAACTGAAGACAGAGAGACAGGGAAGATGCTCTAAAATAGCCATCCCGGGGAGAAATCGGTGAAGTCCAGACTTGGAGCAGAATATGTGGGGTACTTATGAGAGGGGACCTAGTAACCCATAAGTGTGTATGAACGTATGTACAGAAGTGACAGAAAGATGTCAATTTGGTTTAATATTGCCAGCTTTTGCAATGTTTTGGTAAAGGGAAATGTGTCTTCACACATTTCTTCAAAATCTACTTTTGGCTGAATCTCTAACAATAAAATTAATTTGCCTCATTGTAGATTGAAGATTCCTCATTGATACCTCAATTTACACTATATTAACTCAGATGATGCCAAATCCTCCTTTACAGACAGAACCTGTGAGCAGCCAGCAGGCAAGATGATATACCACTGATGCTTAAGTGACAGAACTCTTGATTCTAAGCCCAGAGTTTGGTTCACAAAGCATGTTTCCTCTAGGAAAAGCTGGCATATCTGCTCCTCCTGGTGGTGTGAGGACTGGGTTTGACTATCTTATCCCTTTGATGTAGATTTTACAGCTTGTATCCCTAGAGAGAAAGAATTCCTTAGCAGTCCAAAGGAAGTATTTTGTTGGTGGGGCTGCGGCAGCTTCCTTTGGTTTGGCAAACTCCAGCCAATCCTGACTGACAGCTACAAAGAGAAAGAGGGGTTTGCTAGTGACTCCACAACCAAGATGAATGGTGTAAATTTAATTCCCAGGCTACTTATCCCTATCCTGGGCTCCTGCCTGTTTATAAAATTCTGCCTTATTGCTAGGGGAATTTACGACATGAGTGTAATGGTTTTAGAATTTCCTCCAGGCCCAGCTCTCCCAATTTTACTCACTGTCTTTCCTGCCTTCATCTTCACCAGCAGCCATTTCCTATGGAATTCTTTTATTAGAAGAGTGAAACCATAAACCCAAGGCTGGCTGAGCCTGTCTTTCCACAGGCCAGGGTGTCTGCAGACTGTTGCTTGAGATTCTGCCAGTGACTGCAGCCCATTAAGCCATGGATGGCCCTCTCTGGAGGCAAAGTCAAGCAGACAACAGTGATGCTGGCCTCACAATGCAATGGGTGTTTTGTTTTTATTCTCCTTTGTTTGCAAAGCTAACTAGGCAACGGTTATTCTGGCTCTGCAGTGTGATGGGTGTTTTGTTTTTTTCCATCTCATCCAGACAGAGCATAGAAAATGTTGCTTGAAAAGCACGGAAAAACTGGCAATGGATATTAATATGGTCTTGAGATTAAAGAGTTCTGGAATGAAAACCTGAAGGCTGAATTCAGAATATAGGCCTTCAGCAGTGATATAAGGGAGATAATATTTACAGTTGGGTCAACAATTTAGTTCTGTATTTGTTTTAAATAAAAACCAGTAGTTACACACACCTGTGATTGTACTGATATTAAGGCTTAGAATGAGACAATAATTTTTTAAAAGGGGTTATTTTAAAGAAAATATCCTTTAAAATTAAAAGGATATGATAGACGGTACCCTATAGGACTATGTGTCCCCAGCCCTCTTCCTCCTTCCTGATCCTGGAATAGTCAGGCCAACTGCTGGGCCAGGAAATAACCTTGAATGGCCTGAGCCAGTTGGTGGAGTCCCTGCCCCTTGCCACAGTGATTGGTCCAGGTATGGACACATGACCCAAGATAGTCCAGTTAGAGTGAAACAGGAATTTTCCCCAATGGTGAAAGGAAGCTACCCTTTCATTCCTTCTGGAAGGTCTGATGTGTGGCTGGGAGGTCTTTGGAGGGAGGAGGGCAGCTGTATTCCCTTTCCACACCATAGCTGCCTCAGGATGAAGGAGGCACATCAAGGAGGGCTGAACCAAGAGAACTTGGGAGGATGGGAGACAGCGCCCACTCCGGCTACAGCTTTGGAATGTTCAGATACTTGAGCCAATATATCTTTTCATTGTCTTGTTTTCTACTACTTGCAGCTGCAACATCCTAATAAGGCAGATGTGGCAAAGTAAGGCAGGCATGACACAAATATCTGAAGGTTAGGAAACAATGGCTTACAGGGCAGAGTCCAGACTCCTCACCGTGCACTCAGCTCTGTAATAAAAAAATGATAGAAATAGTACAAATCGCTAGAATTCACTGAGAGCTTACTATGTGCCGGGCACTGTTCTTAGCCCTTTGAGAAGGTTACCTCACCTCAACCCTATGTTCAAACCTCACAACAATGCTATGACAAAGGGAGTCGGAAAACCTGGATTCTTCATCTGTTTCCGCCATTTACTGGCTGGTAACTTTACACTCATCACCTAATCTCTTAGTGTGCCATTTACCTGTCTGAAAAGGTTGTGACTTTTGAATGAGAGAGTATGATCAAAACTCTCTTGTGGGTTGCTTTGGAAAAGTGACATATATCCCATCTCTCCCTCTGAAAACTTTCTGTTCTAGGTCAGCTATCATCACAGTTAATGTAGATATAAACATACGCAGTTCTATTTCTTGTGTGAGATGTCCTTTTTTTCTCCTCTCTACTTGCTTACATCCTACCCTTTTTTCAAAGCCTAGTGCAAGACACACCTTTCCTGGAAGCTCTCCCACACTCACTAGTTAGTGCTGCTTTCCATCCACGGATCACCTGCAGCATCTTCTGCCTGTCCCGCCCATTGGTCCTCCTCATGTTCCACCCTAGTCGTTAGTTGCTGTTCTTTTATTTATTTATTTATTTATTTATTCAGTTACAATTGTCTGCATTTTCTCCCCATCCCTCCACCCCACCCCAGCCGGTCCCACCTCCCTCCCCCACCTCTACCCTCCCCCTTGATTTTGTCCTTGTGTCGTTTATAGTAGCTCCTATAGACCCCTCTCCCCCATCCCCCCCCACACTCCCCTCTGGCTATTGTTCTTAATTTCAATATCTCTAGTTATATTTTGTTTGCTTTTTTCTTTTGTTGATTATGTTCCAGTAGTTGCTGTTCTTGACATCCCGTTTCCCCACAAGAGTGTAAATTACTAAAGGAAAAGGACCCTGTTCTCTAGCTTGTATCTTACTTACAACTTACTGGGTGACATGATAATCCAGTGATTTTCAGAAAATCTGTTTTGCCTTAATTTATCCATGTGCTCACTTGCTTGGGAGAGAAGTAGAGAGGAAAAGTCATTTTTGGTCAAGGAATGAAAACTAGTTTTTTTTCTTTTTGTTAGATTTAGTCATCTATATACTTGGCTTTTATCTACTTAATCTTTGGCTTCCATTTTCTCCTTCTTCATCCCCCAAATAATATAAATTGAAAAACCAAACAATAATAATAACAATGAGAGGAAAACTTCCCCCCACACTGGAAGAATCTAATGATTCATGATAAGAAGAGCTGACTTTTCTTGAGACATCACAGATTGACGCGGGAGTGAAGATGTGGCTGGAGCATTGAGTGGACAGACCTATTTTCTTCTCCAATACATTCCAGGCTAGTGGTGAAGGGACAGTGGCAGAGGCCCTGAACACAGATTTTATAAGGTGCTCTGAGTCTCTTTAAGCTTTGAATAGGTGCTGGATAAACCCAAGATAGCATTATTTAATCCAGATGGGCACCGATTCTTTGTTTGCTGTCTTAAATGCCATTAACATTTATTGAATCTCAGTAGTTCTTCTATGTCCATTGAGGGAATAGTAACACATGATGCATATGTTGTGTTATTTCAATTAATTTTAAAACTTAAAACTCCCAACAATTGCTTTTCATCAGTATTTTGCTGGCTTCTTTGTTTTCGTGTGATTTGTTGACTTTGGATTCAGGATGACTCATTTTCCAACTATAGAGTGGTGGAGACTGGAAATGCCAGCAAAGTGGAAACCAGGGCTTTGCCCTGTTCAATCTAAGGAGAAGATGAGGCTGTCTTAAATAATAGATAATAACAACAATATACCTCGTGTATGTTCAGTGCTTTATAGTTTTCAAAACACTTTCACATTTTTTATTCTGCCTTGACAGGAAGTCGAACAGCAAACAATCATGATGGGTGATCAATATGACGAAGATGCGACACTCTGAGCAGGGCCGGAGCGAATGTGGATGATCTAAGCAGTTCGTGGGAAAGGCTAGAGCTAGTGTCATTTTTCAATTAGGACACATGCACATTTCCTAATTGCAAGAGAGGGAGACAAAAGCCGCCCACCTGTGTCTGATGGGGTCAGGGGGCAAGTTGCATTTCAACACTGTTGGCTTTATGTCAGGCTCAGAGGGCAGGGAGCTCGGTTTTTAAAATAATACTGTTATTCACTGTTTTATAAGTATTAAAAGGTTGGTAAAAGTATATTTTAAGTTATGAAAAAAGTAACTCAGGTTGTATCTCAGATCTTCGGATGATGAACTAATAAGCCTGGTGCTCCAGAATGATGCTCCATGCTGGGTGCAAATGCGGCGACACCACTAATGCCACCCTCACGTGCATGGGAAAGCGTGATCTGTACATAATCTCATGCACAGGGTGGGGCAAAAGCAGGTTTACAGTTGCTCACATGGAAAATAATACAATAATTCATAAATAATAATAATACAAGAATAGACTGTTTCGTGTACTCACAACTGTAAACCTATTTTGCCCCACACTGTATATATATGTATATGTGCATATATAAATATACATATATCTCTATATATTTATACACACTCAATTGAATACTTTTCAGCCATAAAAAGAAGGAATTCCTGCCATGGTGACAACATGAATGATACTTGAGGGCATTATGCTAAGTGAAATAATCAGAGAGAAAATACAAATATTGTATGGTCTTACTTATATGTGGAATCTAAAAATAACTGATCTCAGAGGAACAGAAAGTAGATTGATGGTTACCCAGGGGCAAGGGAGTAAATCGTGGAAATGGGGGAAGGTGGCCAAAGGGTACAGATTTCCAGTTATAAGATGAATAAGTTCCAGGAATCTAAAGTACAGCATGGCGACTAGAGTTAACAATACCATATTTATACAACCATTCTCATTTTGTTCCACTTTGCCTTATTGAGCTTTGAGGATATTTTTTTCATCATCATCAAGGCAAGACCCTCCACCAGCAAAAAGATGATGACTTACTGAAGGCTCAGATAATGGTTAGCATTTTTTAGCCATGAAGTATTTCTAAATTAAGGTGTTTACATTATTTTTGCAGACATATATATTGTATACTTAATAGACTATAGTGTAGTATAAACATAACTTTTATAAGCACTGGGAAACCAAAAAATTATGTGACTCCCTTTCTTGTGATAGTCACTTTATTGCTGTGGTCTTGAACCAAGCTCACAATATCTTCAAGGTGTTTTTGTACATGGACTTTGTTAAGAGTGAAAGTTCTCACCACACACACACACACACACACACAACTATGTGAAGGTGAGGTGATCAATGTGTTAAGTAGCTTTGTTATGGTAGTCATTTCACAACATATACATTTATCAAATCATCACACTGTACACTCTAATTTTATACAATGTTATATGCCAATTATACCTCAACAATGCTGAAAAAGCCCAAAACAAGAACAACAAGAAACCAGCTATCATGCTGAGCACATACTATGTGTTGGGCACTGTGCAAGGTGCTTCCCGAGCATACTGTTCATTTAATCTTTACCACAGTCCAAAGAGCTAGTCACTTACATTGGTCCCCTTTTACAAATGGGGATACTGAGGTTTAACGAGATTAAATAATTTACCCAGGCCTACTTAGCTAGCAATTGATGGAGGAGCTTCCCAATTTTAATAAACTCAGCATGCTTAGCCATTGTGTCAGGGTTACAATGATTAACCCATGGCACCGCTGATGCAAAGTGCTGATGGCAAAGCTGGTGGAGGAGAGATCTCCATCACCCCCACAGGTGACCCGTCAGAATCAGAACTAGGATCAACCCTCATGGCTCAGTGATCACAGGTCAACAATCCACACGTTAAATGAGACGTAGGAAGGAGGGGTGGATGGTAAAGAACTTAAATCTTGGCAGGACCAGAAAACACAAGTTAAATGTCAATGAATTAGTATGTTTTCTTTTATATTAATGTATCAATAGCATTATTAACATGTATGTGTTAATGGGTAGGTTGTTATGAAGATGACCCTCAATGAATCAAGCCTCCCTGTGTCCCTAGGCCCCTTTGTTACGTAACTTTGCTACTTCTCCCATCAAGAAGTGAAACCTATTTCTCTACTCCATGGATGTGGTTGGCCTTGGTATTTTCTTTGACCATTTGAGTATGGTAGAGGTGATGTTCTGGGTTCCAGAGTTGAAGACTTAAAGGGGCCTTGTGGCATCTGCTCTCATTCTCTTAGAACTCTGGGACCACCACGCTATGACAAAAGTCCATTTTACCCTATTTGAGGATGAGAGGCAATAGACTGAGGAAAGACTAGAATAGACTGAGGTTCCCTGCAAAGAGCTAGCACCAACTGCAAGGCATGCGAATGGAACCATCTTGGACCCTCTCACCTCAGTCAAGCCACCCAGAGATGGCAGCAGGCTATAGGGATCCCAGGCAGGACCAGCAGAAGAACTGCCAAAACTGGCAGCACACAGAGCTGTGAGCAGTAACATCACTGCGGTGTCAAACCTTCATGTTTTGGGGCAGTTTGTTATGCAATGAGATAAAAGGTTTGCTAATCTTAATAATACTTTAGATTATGTAGCACTTTCTAGCTATTTTCCTAAAAATCTTGAGGTGTGCTGCTTTGAGATAGAGAGTGATTGGCCCAATGTCACTAAGCTAAAATGGAATAGAGCTGGTATTAGAGCCTAAGTCTTGATACTAGGTGTCAAATCCTGGAGTAGGAGCTCCAATACTGTATTTCCTTTGACTAAATGAAAAATAAAGTTGATTCATTTGAGTGGACTTAATGATGTACTTAATAGATTTTGGTGACAGGTCTTAAATACCACTATCAGTATGTATCATTCAAAGGTTCTTGGAGATTTTCTGTGCAGCCTCTGAACATGAGTGTGCTAAAGTCACCCATGCCTCTCCCTTTTATCCTACAGCTTGGCTTGTAACTTCATTAGTTAAACCATGTGGGACTTCCCGATAAGGTATAATTATTAGGAAGTTACTTCTCCTTCCATTTAGAGTTTCTTGAAGTAGCAAAAATAAATTTCATTTTGAAAGATCAATGCAAAGCAAGTTAACTATTTTGAAATGCTGTCAAACATTCCTGGAGTGTTATCTTACAGTACCTTAGGGACCATTCTGTGGGCTTGTTTCAAAACTGAAGCAAAAGCAAGACAAACCAAAACTGAACTTGGCTCCTCCAGAGATGGAATCTTTAACTTGTATTCAACTGAACACTCATTTCTAGCTGTGAGTGAATGAACACCAAGGGCTTTTGTTTTCTGTTTTTAAACATCCTATGCCATTAAGTTTTGTATGTTTTCTGTTGTCAGGAAAGACAGGCTGTCATTTTGTTTTAAAATAAATCATAAAACAACTGGCAAAATACAAAGAAAGGTTACTCAAGCGGCATCTCACACCTAGATGGAAAAGAAAACGGTCTCTGAAAGGTACACCCAGCTTCACCTCTGGCCAAATTGTGTGTCGTGTTTGTAAGAAGGTAGATAGTTTCTTCTGGAAAACGGAACTGATTTGTAGAACGGTTCACTGTTAACTTAAGCATCTGCTTGTGTGCAGGAAGACTTGTTTGATTTGAACAGGTATGCATGTGTTTTAACTATGAAGTGACACAAAATCAATAAAAAAGTAGAACAAGTGATAATTTTATAAGCTGGCTTTTCACCAAAATCAAACTCTGTAGTATTAGTTGACAGAATTGTTCCCAATAATTTTGCACGTTTAAACACTTGCATATTCTCCTGGTTTACTGAAGTTGTGTCTTTTCTTGGCAACTCAAAATGGCATTTGGTGTGTAAAGCGAATTATTTAAGCATGTTCTAGATATACCGCATAATACACAATGTTAAAGTGCCACCTAATGTGATTTCCTATTCTTCAAAAAATCTACCTAAAAAAAAATTCCATTGTTCTGTTGCAATTATGCAAATGAGCAAAAATATGGGCTTTAGCTCCCCATATCCTGTTTATTACGTTATGGTAGAAAATATGAAGATTTAAAAAAATGTCCAATGTCTATTTGTTTCTGATTTTCTTTCTGTTCCTGTTACTGTACATTTCAATGTCATATTCCTGCACGTTCCTGCCCCTAATCTGACAGTGTCAGAGGATCTATCTTCATTTTCTCACTCGTTTCATAATCTAATCCTCAGCTCTAACATGCAATTAGTGCCCTCTTCGCCCCCTGCATACCAAACAGGCCGACTACTACAGCTTTCCCTGTGCAATCCGTTTAGTGAGGCTGCCTGTAATGAATATGTACATTTAGAAGACCTCAGCGCAGAGGGTCACAGGCAATCAACCTTGAATTCAATTATGCGAGTCAAGGTTAATGACTCGCTGCAGTGGTCAGAGGCATTCAGAATCCTGCAGATTAAATCAGCCTGTCAGAGCTGACAATGTAGAAAGGACCGAATTACTTGTGTGAGAAACAGGGAATCATGCAAGATAAAATGGTGTCAGTCCTCAACGAAGATTACATGGAGTTCTCTGTGGCAAATCAGATTGTAAATCTCCTTTGGACCTACAATATGATTAGTCTACATAAAGATGTTTCTAGATGGTAATACGGAGCCACTAATAAGACCTCCTGAACTCCACCCTCACTAGGTAACTTCGTTTTTTACCTCATCATTAACATCTTCTGATTGTTCAGCATGAAAAATTAAATTATTATATTTTTAGTTATACTCATGAACTGTGCTCCGTGTGATCTTTTATAACACAACCCAACATTTAATTGGTAGAAAAAATTAAATTTTTATACTACATTTTACACTACATTTTTCCTTAGTTTTAAGTCCTTGTCTTAATAATAACAGAACATAGCTAGCCAAAAAAAAAAAAAATCAGAAATAGATTAAAAACGGTGTTGCTCAAAAGAATGGGTATCTTATGATTTAAAATAAACATAAAGTACATGAATATTAAGAATTTGTTATAATTTATTTACAGAACAAACAAATATAAATTTTATTGGAGTTTGCTCTTGAGACTAACCAATCTGTGTGTGTGCTGAGATATGCATGTATTCCTCAAATTCATGTGAGAGAGGAACTTTCCTCTTTCCTTCCATATTCCCTCCAGAGCAGACCTGCTGATGTAGACTCATTTCTAGGTGGAGAATCCCTGACTAGTCATCGGCCACACATTTCTTGCCCATTAAAAAGGAGTGTTCATACAATTTGCCATACCTTTAAATGACAATACGTTCTTTAAGTTAGGTTTCATTAATGTTTTTGTGATTTTCAATAATACATTCAAGTCAGTGGGAAAGTTATCCTTCCCCCATTTCCATTTCCTTTCTCTTCTTTTTTTCTTTTATCTGGATCTCCCTTTCTTTCTATATTAACTGAGCACATATTATGTGTCTTGTTATGTGTTAATGCAGGATCAAGGATAAATTGTTTTAATCTGTAAGGAGGTCACAGTTAAGAGAAGGAAGAAGGATGGAACCAGCTAACTGGGTAATACAGAAAGGTGAGTTGTTACACTAGAGGAATATGTAAAATATTATGCCAGGCTCTGAGGAGGCCATGGTTCATGCCTGTGTGGGTGTGCCTGTCAGGGCATGGAGGTGGTGTGCTAGGAGGTGGGGCTCAAGCAGCAAGGAAGATGTCACAGAGAGGGGAATATCTGAGTCAAGCTTTGAAGGATGAATAGGAGTTTTTCAGGTAGACCAATGGAAAAAGACCTTGTAAGCCCACAGAACAACATGCGCAAATGTGCGACATGTGTTTGGGCTGGTAGCCAGTGATGAGCGCTGACCAGGGTACATGGAGAGCAGCAGGAGCAAAGAGGTCATCCAGGGCCGTGAGTGCCTCATGCTCTTGTGTCAGTGCACCTCTTGGCAAATCTTGTCATAAAGGAAGACTTCTTGTCCAAGCTGCATCACATTGCTCTTCAACATACCTGGGCTTTAATGATGGACTTACTAAAGCAGGCTTGTAGCGCTTGTTACTTACATCCCATAAAGAAGTACAAAGGAGGTCTGCCTCTTAGCTTTGTCTGGGGAGAGAGGGTACATGGCTCTGCTTCTCTGTCTTCACTTTGGGGACCCATGAAGCACCAGCCTCGTGCCAACCAGAACACCACGCCACATTCATATGTTGAACGAAGGGCTTTCTCGGTGGGTGTGTTTTAGCCCCCAAGATGGATACACATTCTATGAGCCTGGGCTCCCGCCATTTACTACAACTGGTGGTGGCCTGTTTTCTCTGCTCCTCTTTTTTTCCTAGACATATCCTTCAGGTCTTGAGTTCTCATTTTCAGGATGACCTTCCCAAGGCATGGAGCCAACTGTGAGCTTGTCTGCTTCTGGCCTCAGAGCACTAGCTGCCTAGAACATGAACTCGACTGATAACCAATGCTGAAGTGGCCTCATTTCTCCTTTGATTCTTGTCTCTTAACTACTGAGAGGATTTTTGTTTAATCACCCATTTAAAGCTTGACCCCATAGCATGTCCCAAACTGCTTGGGGTGATTGGGCACAGGTTTCTCTTACTCAGTGATTTTTACTGCCAGTGGGGAGAAGGGAGGGCTGGAAATAAGTGAGAGAATTTTTTGTCGTGTCAATGACTGGGAGGTGCTAGGGAGACTTCTGTCCTGTTATGTACAGAACAGTCACGTGAGGAAATGAGGACTGTGCAACACTGAATTGTGATAAACTTCTTCCTACATTAGAGCCTCCACACATGAATGTGCTCAACTGGAAGGCTTCCCCTGCAATCTCCTCCTGGCCAGCACTTCTCCCTCTTACAGGTGACAACTTTACATAATGTTGACAGTCACCCATCCAATATTATTCACTATACAGCTCCCTTATCACTGCCTTCAGAGTATGTATTTTTAATACATAGCATGTATTTGTGATAATCTATTTTCTAATATATTGTTGGACTCTTAAGTCCACAAGAGCAGGGACTTTTGTCTAACTTTTTTTACCATTTGGCATCAAGAACAGTCACTAGGACACAGAGGGCACTCAGTAACTACTTACTAAATGACTTTTCTGCTCTAGGCAGCATTTTCAGATTTAGCACATAAAAGTACAGGACACTCAGTTGAATTTGATTCAGATAAACAGTGAGCACTGTAATAATTATATATGTTGTAAATATCGCATGGGACATACTTATACTAAAAAATGACTCATTGGTTATGTGAAATTCAAATTTAACTGGGCATCCTGCATTTTATTCGGCAAACTTAATCTATCAATAGCTTGAGGGCAGGCATCCTGTATTATTACACATCTTTCTCTCTTTCCACTGTCTCAATTAGTGCCTTATGAAAGCGTGCACTCGAACCCATGCTGATTTGATATGACTGAGGTACATGCCATTTTGGTATAATCGAGTATTGAGTCTCTTTATTAATAATTTCTTAAGTGAAATCCCAGGGTAATAAGTTTCTTTTGGATAAATGAAGCATGAAAACTATCTCTTCAATGAGTCTTTTTTTGTCTATATATGGTTACTAGAATTACTTCCAGTAAAAATTTTCCCATTCTTTCAGTCAAAGCAAGGTCTATAATTCAAGGCACTAATTATATTATGAGACATTTTAACTACTAATCCAAAAATAAGCTCCACAAGTTGCCTTCATTTTAAATGATATTATTCATAGGACACTTTATTCTAGAAGATTATTCTGAGTCACAGTGAAAAATGTTCTATAAACAGGATTCAGGGGTGTTCAGTGGCAAAGGAGCTGTCAGTGGTTCTACTGGGGTTCTCCTCATTGAATTGCATCAGAATTTCAAACAAAAAAACAAGTGGTCTAGGACTAATTTGTGAGCCACATAGCCCAGAAATGACAGAAATAATATGAGGGCTATAGCTGGGTGCATGGTCCCTAGTTTGGCAGAGTCCGTCCATTCTTGGTCTCTATATGGTGGTGCCTGAGATGCAGAGTGCTGCATTTTATAAGCCCTCCTTTTTTTCTTTGGTAGGTAGATTGGCCCAGAGGAAGTACGAGTGTCTAGGGAAAGACCAGAGCTTAAAGCTTGGAATACTACAGGTCTTTTGGCATGAGATATGTAAGGTAAAGTGTGTGAATGCGTTTCTGCTATTCTTCCAACAGCAAATATAGTTGGAAGAGCAAACATATGCTGGGTAGAAGAATGAATGAAAGAAATATCAACAACACAAAAAGAATGAAATTTGGCTAGTTGAGGAGATATGGGTTAAATCGAAGCTTCTATTGAGTGGACTAATATTTGTCAATAAAAAGAATTGGAGTTATGTAAAGTTATACAATACCAGAAATTGTTGTTATTATCTTTGTCATTATGAACACCATCTTCATTTAACATTATTCCAAAGCATCAAAATCAAAAAAATAATACAATATGAAATTTAATCTAAATCTTCCCAGACCTTTCAAACAAAAGAATACTTCTCCCTTCAAAAATAAGTGTGGTTTTTTTTCTGATTTAGTTTGCATAGTTAAGAACAGCGAGCATTTTAGAAGATTTTTATATTCTTTACTCCGTGTGGAAAGCATTGCCAGGTTTGTGTCTGTGCAATAGGCCAAAACTGCTCTGGGGGAGCAGCGTGTAATTGCTACCAAGTTGTCTTCTGGCTGCTCATGCTCCGCTTTTACGATCCCTTGCTGTATCTTTGTGTTTCTCTACTTTTTCCATATCTTGAATACTATTTGCCAAAAAATCATTTTTTTTTCTCTCCTTATTCTTCCCCCGATCCTCCCAGGATTTCAATTTTTCAAGAAAGCCATCTGATTCTATTAAAAAGCAGACAATGAAACAAATGCTTCCAAGTGCAGACTAGCCTGGGAGGTCTGGCCAACACGGATACCATGGGACTCACAGCAGACCCTCGTGATATTCAGGTCACACGCCCAATTTAATTTTAGATTATTTATGCTAAGTCAAGCCAGTCTTGAATTGACTATAATGTTCTATTATAATTCCCCAGCCCCCTTCCTCAGCAGTGGAGGTGATTAAGTTGGCTAGTTGAATCTTTCCCAAATTGTGGTTCTCTTTCTGCTGCTACTATGTGAATGAGCTGGGGGCCCTTGATGGAATTGTGCAAGCTTCTTTTAATAAAACTTGATACTGGTTTTCTGTTTGTGCTGGAAATATGAAATCATCTTCACAAGTAAATTAAGAAATTGTTTGATTTTTAAAGATTAAACAGCTGAGAGTACAAAAGGTAAGTGGGAGCTGCCAAAGTAGTCAGGTGGTCCAATAATGACCTGAGTTTGAGGAACGCTGGGTGAGGGTCCACCGATTGGCTCATGCAGAAGATACTGCACCGTTTTAGCCACACTGCACCAACTGATCAGCCTCAAATTGTCCCAGCAGAGCTGCTCTTGCTAGGAGAAGAAAGCAATGGAAATTTCAGGATCCATTACTATATGAATTATGGATTAAATCAGGAAGGGTTCTGCACTATAGATTGACGTGATGCATCCTGTCAAAGGACCACTTATAAGCTTGGAAGGTTCATTTATGATGGAACATGTCAAAAGCCCATTTATTAAAATCTCTATGTCCTGGATTGATGATATTGCCTTTTCTCAAAATATATTTTAGTCTTACGTGAAGGGAAGAGGAAAGAAAAGAAAATACAGCTTTCTTTTTAAAGTGACAGAAGACTATTGCAATAGTCTGGGCAAGTGAAGGTGAGCCATGGCTATAAGGATGGTTTAGAGAAATACTAATGGGCAAAAATCAATGGGCTTTAGTTACCAACTGGGTTGTGTCCTAGTTTAAAGGCCTTTGAAATGGGGCTTTACCTTGTTCATCCTTGTAGCTGCTCTCAGGGCCTGTAAGTGCATTTTACACAGCTTTTGCCTTTTTACAAATAAAGCTTTTGAGAGGAAATGAGTACAAATAAGTTTTCTAAGGAGCCTCCTCAGTGAATACTGGTGTATAATAAAAATGCCTTATAAATTAAGAAAACTGTAATTTGAAAACTGCATATTGACTGTACAATGATATTAAAGATGACAAATGGGCAAAAGAGTCGCAGTGAAATAAAAGTCATGAAATACAAAAGGGTTCCAATGTTAATTAAATGGCATAAGAGACTGTGAAGCAAGTTCGGTATTGGGATGATTCTTCTGGTAAGTAGAAAAGATCTAAGGATTCACTCATTCATTCATCTCGTCTATAAATATTTATTGAACACATTGATTATGGTTTCATGGATCAACAGCACCAAGCGTGGAGGTGGCCAAAGCAGGTAGCGGATACTGTATTTCAGAAGTAAATCTCTGCCCGGGAACTGCTTGCTAAGTGGAATGTTATTTACTGGTGCAGACAAATTAAAAACATAAATAACGTTCCAGTGTCTAAATCTTTTCAATAAACACAAATTATGAGTTTTGTATATGTAAAACACAATCTCCCAGTGGAAAAACACTTTATTGATAATTTATGTTGTACCAAGTGTGGGACAATTGCTAAAGTCAAAACCATTTCCTAATTCTGGTTCCATTAATAGCACCCCTTCTCCCCATTACCCAATCCAAATATGTTCAGAGATTAATTCGTGGGTAATAAAGTAGTGTGTATTTGGTCAAATCTCATTCATTCATTTCTAAATGGGTGACTCTGGTATTGCATTTGCATGTTTGACTCCCAGTTTGATTCCAAGTCTACAGTGGAAATGGCAACAAACAAAGGGGCTGCCTCTGGTCCCACTAACACTCTTGGTGTGACCAACGTCAGGCAAGTGGGTGAAGCAGTGATAATTTGTCTTTGATGGTCATAGACTAGGTCACAGGGAGGAGTGGCCTTCCCCGCAAGCCCCTTCATGCCTACTTATTCCACCTTTTAAATCCATTCTCTACCCAGCAGCCAAAAGATATTTTTTTTAAAAAAACCCACCTAAATTGAATCACCATGCTCTTGAAGCCTTACAATGCACTTGGAACAAATCCTGCCTCTACCATAGCCAATCCTACCTAGACTGTCTCCTTTTGCTCATTGTTTCTCTGCCACATTGGTCTTTTCCATTCCTCAAACGCCCAAAGCTCTCTCTTGCTTGTATGTTGCATAAGCTGTTCCTACTGCAGTGAATATTTTTTTCCCAGCTTGAGGTTTAGTGAACTCCTACTGACCCTTCAGGTCTCAGGGAGGCCCTACCTGATCACCCAATGTGGAGTAGACTACCTCCTTTTATGCACTGCTAATACCACTCATAACATTCTATACTTATTCTTTATAACACTCACAGTTTGTTAACATCCCTTTGTTTGTTAATTATTTATCTCTAGTCTGAAGACCATCAGAGCAATTTACATACCTCTTTTGTCGACCATTTAATAATTAGCTCAGAGTACATATCTGGCACATAGCCGATAATCAATAAATATTTGCTGAAAATGTTGACTTTAAACATCTGTCCATCCAAATTCAATAAGTTCATTTTTGTTGAGGCACAAATTTCAGGTAAGACTTAGAGAGCGGTGCTTCTGTGGACAAAGGAATTGTGAAAGTTCACGTTATAATTTGTGGTTGCAGAAGGTATTTTGTCTGCACCCCTGAAATTGTGCCCTATGGTGAGTGAGGTTGATGGGGTTTAGATAGTATGTGGACTTTGGCTCTGGCATATTTCTTTGTGACTTTTATACTGGTTGCAGGAAAGTCTTAGTGCTTAGAATTAGTTTTGCCTGCAGTAAAGGCACAATGGCCATGCTTGCTCCCAATACATGCTGCCTCTATGAGCCATCTGATTTTGGCTGGAACCCTGGTTGATATTTGATGTGAACATGTGGGGCAATATTAGTGTGAACTTAATGAAGTTTAATAAAGAGCTCAAAGCATACTGATTTTAGTTTATACCTTGGGCCAGAGCAGGACAAAAAGTCTTTTCAATTTCAATATGGTCCAGCTTAGTCCCTTCTTTGAGGGGCTCCAGGGAAGTTTGGGGGTTCCCTTTGTTGTGGTTGCCTTGACTCCTACTTTGCCTTAAGGTTTGGAGATCCCCATCTTATCATCAAAGTTCAAAGCAGGAATAAGAAAAAACAACAGAGAGAGAATCCTAGAAGTGGAAACACCAAGAGACGAGTTGTCACAAATGATATTCAATTCAATCCCTATAAAAATTCCAATGGGATTTTTCACAGAAATAGAACAAACAATCCTAAAATTTGTATAGAATCACAAAAGACCCTGAATAGCCAAAGTAATCTCGAGACAGAAGACAGAAGATCAAAACTGGAGGCAACATGCTCCTATATTACAGACTATATCACAAAGCTACGGTAATTAAAAGAATATGGTTTTGGCATAAAACATAAACAAATGGAACAGAATAGGGAGCCCAGAAATAAACCCATAAATATATGATCAATTAATTTACAACAAAGGAAGAGAGAATAAAAAATGGGTAAAAGGACAGTCTCTTTAGTAGATGGTATGGGAAACTGGCCTGCCACATGCAGAAGAATGAAACTGGACCACTGTCTTACTGCCCTCAAGTTAACTCAAAATGGATTGAAGACTTGAATGTAATATCTGAAACCATAAAATCTCTAGAACAAAACGGAGGCAGTAAGCTCCCTGGCATAGATCTTGGTAATGATTTTTGAATCTGATGCCAAAAGAAAAGGCAACAAAAGTAAAAATAAACGAGTAAAACTTGCTGAAACCATCAGCAAAATGAAAAGACAACCAACTGAATGGGAGAAAATAATTGCAAATCATATGTCTGATGAGGAACTAATATCCTAAATATATAAAGAACTCATACAACTCAATAGCAAAAAATGAATTCAAATAGAAAATAAGCAGAAGATCTGAATAGACATTTTTCCGAAGAAGACATACAGATGGCCAACAGGTAAAGGAAAAGATGCTTAACATCATTAATCATCAGGAAAATGCAAATCAAAACCATAATGAGATATCACCTTATACCTGCTAGAATGGCTATTATCAAAAAAACAAATGACAAATGTTATTACCATTTAAAAAAATTAAATGCAGTAACATCATTTAACCCTTTATACCTTCCACTGAATGCTTTATCCTCTAGTATCAGGGTCCTAAAGAACCCTTGACCTTAACTCATGCTTTTCCTTCTGTGCGACAGAATTAGGGGTGAGCATAGGAAGACCCGAACTCCCATCAGAAGTTGAGAGTATGCCACAGCATAAACTGTGACATTGCCCACCTGTCTGGTCACACTTCCAAAAGGGGCCATATGTGTGTGTTTTGGTTTTGGATAGATAGTCCTCACCAGTTATGGACTGGATGTTTGTGCTTCCAACCCCCCTCCTCCTGCTCTCTCTCCCTGAATTCACGTGTTAAAGCCAGTCCTTAATGTAATAGTATTAGGAGGTTGGGCCTTAGGGAAGTAATTAGATTTATATGAGGTCACAAGGGTAGAGCTCTCCTGAATGAGATAAGTACCCATATTAAGGGTCGCAAAAGAGCTCTCTATCTCTCTTTGTCTGTCTCTCTCCCCCCTCAACAGTGTGAGGATAGAATGAGACATAGGCCATCTACAACCTGGAAGAGGGTGCTCAGCAGAACCCACCCATGCTGGCACCCTGATCTTGGACTTCCAGCCTCCGAAACTGTGAGAAATAAGTTTCTACTTTTCATGAGCTACTCAGTCTATTGTACTTTGTTATGGCAACCAGAACTAAGACATATTCAGGCTGGCAAACTCTTATTAATCTTTCAGACCTAGTTAAGAAACCACCTCAGTTAATGCAGCCACTTAAAAGGGTGCTCCACTTATTCTCTCTTTAACCTTTAAAATTTCAGTGTTCTCAAGCCCCACCTTCCAACCACCAGCACTGTGACTCTTTTTCTGAGAGTATTTTTTAGGACCAGAGCCTGCTCTATCCTCACACAGGACAGGTCAGAAACACTGGGGAATTCGTGTCCCAATGGGAGCGGCCCTCAAATAATGTCTGACAGGATCTGGTGTATGGGTAGCCCAGCTCCCTCACTCCCTCGGTGGGAGGACACTGAGGTATATGTTCAACACTGGCTCCCACGGTTCCTCAGCAGACTTAAGCTCTGTCTACACACAGTGATAATCTAACTGATAATGCATCCTTTTTAGGCCACTTTCCCTCCCAGGCTAACTTTCTCACTATTCTACCAGTGTTTACTGAGACTCCCTTCCCGTGTCCCCCCTAAAATACTATTTGCACTTGATGCCTTTCTAAACAAACAAATAAACAAACACAAACAATTAAGCCACCCCCTCTGTGAAGTCTTTTTTGACTCAGTCACTCCTCACTTTGCTCTTGTGTTCCTAATCACCAAAACATCAAATGTTGGTTGACTTGCCTACCTTCCTCACTGAACTGTGAACTCTGTGGGTGAGAGAACTGAATGGTACTTATCTACATGCCATCAGCACCTAGCACTGTGCTGGGCACGTAGTAGGTACTCATTGTTGAGTGAACAGAAAATCACAAGCTTCTTGAAATAGCAACTTGCCTGATACCTTGTTTGCTTTCACAGCGACCACTGTTAGCTCCCTCCCCACATCCCCTTGGCCCTCTTTTACTATTTTTCTGTAGCTCTCCCCTTCCGTCATCCAATGACCCGAACCTGTGACTCTTCTTTGAAAGTCTACCCTTGGACTGCTGAAAGTGCCTGTGAGTTTAAAGTTCAGCCCCAGGAAAGAAAGTGGGTTCACTTATAGGAAAGTAAGTGGGTTCATGTGTTAATGGCCACACAACTTTTTGTTCTGTGTGTTTAGAGGTCCTGGTTTCCAGTGGGGGATTCTTCCTTCATGAGTCACAGTAAGAATTGCATTTACAGTAAAGGTATGACTCCCACCTGGTCATTTAAGGCTCCTGGTGAGAGTAGAAAAGAAAATAGCTACCCTACTGGCAGGGATAATTGATCCTGAACATCATGAAGATGTAGGGATGCTACTACATGCTGGCTAGAGATCTAGGGTTCCACTGGGCTTGTCTTGGTGCTCTCTGGTTATTTTTAACTATGAACGAGCAATTACAGCAACCACAGCCTGATATGAGAGCTGTGACTGGACTCAGATCCCTCAGGGATGAAGGTCTTGTTCATTACACCAGGCAAGCTGCCTGGACTAGCAGCAGTGCTAGCTGATAAGTGAACTCTGGAGTGGGTGGTAGAGGAATGAGATAATGAATACCAGTTATGAACTTGAGATTAATTGCAGCAATGGGCTTTTACTCATCCCTCTAACCCTCCCTCCTCTTGTAAGTTTTTCCCAGAAATTTTGACCACCCATCATTTTGAAGAAACTTTAACAGTATGAAGTGGACATAATGTGAAATGTGCCTGGACGTAGGCAATTAGATCACTTCGGATACCTATACCCTCTCTGTGTGCCTCTATCTGGGCTTCAGTATGCTTTTGTCTCCTATAGCCCTTGTCTCGGTCTCTCCCTCAGGAACCCGCTTGCAGGGTATTGGAGCTTCTTTACCTGCAAATATAGAGAGCTGTAAGTGCCTGGGAGTTCACGTCCCCTGGTAGTAGTCTTAGCCAATGACTGAAAAGGATAGAAATATGAGAGCCCAGATCCCTTCCCTCAGGTCAGACTTTGAAGCACAATCTAAACTCCATAGTTTTCTCTGAGGATCAGGCTTGCTGTCAAAGACCTTTACCTGAAATCTCCCCTTCTCTGCTGCTTCCCATTCCTTTACCGAATTGTCCTGGGGTGAATCATCTCAAAGTCTGCTTTTGGAGAGCCCAACATAGCACAGATTTTTCCCTCCGTGTCCAACTTTTCATAAAATAGATTATGATTCACAGTTGTTTTTTTAAATGACCACAGCTGAGTAAGTGGATGTAGAACCACCCAGGAGGCAGCTCTTTTTTGAGAGACGATTCTCCTGAGTCTCTTGCATTTCTACATGTCTTGCAACAGAGGCACTGATTGCCCTTCGTTCCAGACTTTCTTTTCAAAATATTTATATAGTGAAAAGCTTTGGAAGATATAGATAGTGTCTTCCTCATACAAAGGGCCAGCATGCTTACTCCTCCATATATAAGTTCATGTTTCCTAAGGTCAGGGTTCCTCTCCCATAATGTAACCTACTGCATGTGCAGGCTTCTTTGGCAGGGATAGAGGGGTGGGGGGGTGGTTGAGGTCCATCCACATTACCCTGGGGCACTTGGGAGCAAGGGGAATTGATGTAAATATGCTGATGGTCATGCTGTTTGTTGTGCTCTGAGTATAAAGTCTTTTGTCTCTGACCCAGAAGCCTTGTGTCTCCTGCCAGCACCCATGAAACTGTGGCAGGATAGCTTCCCACCTTGAAAAATAGGGTAAACTCTTTGATTCTTTACTGTTCTTGGTAGTCTTCTGCTCTGGGATTGCCGGTGGTTCTTCCCCTCTGTCGGCCATCTTGTTCTACACATTTATTTGTTAAATCTGCCAGACAGCCTTTTCTGACTGACCCTCGTCTCCCTTAGGTCTTCTCTCTTGGTATCTGCTGAGTGGCCACATGTCATTTTGATCTTCAGTAACAACAACAACAACAACAACAACAACACCCCATACAACTAACAAGCATTTCCCCAGGGATGCGCTGCCTCAAACACCCAGGCTTTCCTAATTGACTGTAATCTTAAAGGACCCAACTCCCCTCTGAGCTCCTGAGGTCCCTGCTGGCTGGGCCTCCCTTCAGCCTATCCTAGCCTGCTGTATTGGGCAGAGAACTTACCCAGATCGGAATATCCCCTTCCCATATTTCCCTGTTTTTGATCCTGTATATGAAAGTCTAAGTTTTCAAATAGAATTTGAGTTGTTCATTAACATGTTAAAATGAGCCCAAAGGACTTCATAAATTGGCATGTTATTATTTTAAGTGACAGAGAAAATAACACTGAGAAGTTAAACCCAAAGTTTCTTGACAGCTCATTTGTGAAATCAGAAAATCCTATTTTTTTAAAGTTTCAATTTCTATTTTACTTACTGTCAAAGTGGTGATTTTGTTTTTATTACCGCCCAAAAAGCCCATTATCTCTTTCATCACATGAGACTGCTCAAAATAACATGTCTCACTTAGAGAGGGACAGCTCAAAAAACCATGCTATGATGGGTTGTGGTTTTGTTATGGAATGTCTTGGGCTTTGATTGGTAGAAGGGAACTTGGAAAAATCTGTATTATGGAGACTTAAAATCTGGTGAAGATTTTATTATAGGATTTAGTACTTACATAGTTTTAAGCAAGATATCCAATTCCATGAGAGAATTGTGGGCTACGGACAAGCCCCATTTTTAATTTACTGATCTTGAGCATTTAAGTTCTCCAAGCCTCTGTTTGTTTGACTGTAAAGTAGAAATAATAATAACAGTAGCCCCCAAGGGCCGTTAGGAAAATGAAATGAAATGATGCATCTGTATGCACGATAAAGCATTATGCAAAGCTGAGCATGCTGTATGACACAGAAGAGGAATTTAATAAATGTGTGGAATGAAGGAAGATGATGTTATTTAGTAACTGCAAATAGACTCAGATCCATTAAAAGAGATGATTTTGAATTCTAATAAAGATGAAGTGATTTTTCATAAAATATAATTAATAAAATGTATTTTCCTGGATCCAAACTTTGTTTAGGATTTTATGACACCAAGAATTAGGAACCTAATTGCTCTCCATGACATTAGCTTCAAAAGTTTATTAATTTACCCTCTACTGTATGACTACGTCAACAACCCAACTCAAACTTCATAATATTTTCACATGATACTTTCTGCAGGTTGACAAGATCTGTGAGTTTTTAAACAGGGGTATAAAGTAGCCCTTTTATTTGCCTTGAAACTTCTGGCATCAGTTATCGCTAAGATTTTATCAGTGAGTAACCACCAGAAAAAGGATTTCGACGGCTATTATTGTACTAAAATAGGATGAGTAAAAAATATGGTAACAAGGGTTTAATTTTGGAGTTTAAGTTCATGCACAGTGACTTAGATTGATCCTGGTTGCCTTAGATGTGGCCCTGGGTTCCCCCAACTATTGGGCTTTATTGGGAGCCACATCTTCTTGTCTCTCATTTTCTGTCTTTGAAAGTAACTAATTCTGAGTGCTTAAAATTTGAGTAATTAGTTCAGTGAACAGTAGAATGCAATAAAATGTTATTGGAATAAATTGACTATCAAATGAGATACTGATCAATTAAAGCTGAATTTTAATTGGTTCAGAGAATTCATTTATTAAAATTTTTTAATCTTACAACAATAACTCTCTAAAATCTTATTTTGGACTTCTGGCCAAGATGGAGGCATAAGTAGATGCACTTTGCTTCCTTGCACAACCAAAAGAAAGACAACAACAAATTTAAAAATAAAAACCAACCAAAACTGCCAGAAAATCGAACTGTATGGAAGTCCAACAACCAAGGAGCTAAAGAAGAAACATTCATCCAGACTGGTAGGAGAGGACATGCAGCAAGGTGGCAGCTGAAGGACTGGGGCGGGTGAGGCAGCGGCTGGTTTACCAGGTGGTCCAACATTTGCATGTGAGTAAACAGGGAGGAATAATTGGGGAGTAAGACAGACCACACAACCCAGGGTTCTAGCATGGGGGAACTAAAGCTTCAAAACCTCTAGTGGTAAAGCCTGTGGAGGTTGTGGTGGCAAGAGCAACTCCCAGCATCACAGGAGAGCACATTGGAGGGACCCATAGGGTCCTAGAATGTACACAAACCCACCGACCTGGGAATCAGCACCTGAAGGGCCCAACTTGCTTCTGGGTAGTGGGGGAAGTGACTGAAAGCCTGCCAAGAGCTGAGCAAGTGGCATTGTTCCCTCTCGCACCCCTCCCCCACATACAACATCACAGTGCAGTGACATGGGTTGCCCTGACCTGGGAAATACCTAAGGCTCCATCCCTTACAATGTTACAGGTGTGGAGACAAAGAAGTATGGCCCAAATGAAAGAACAGATCAAAACTCCAAAAATAGAACTAAGCAATGAGGATATAGACAACATATCAGATGCAGAGTTCAAAACACTGGTAATCAGGATGCTCACAGAAATGGTTGTGTATGGTTGCAAAATAGAGGAAAAAGTGAAGGCTATACAAAGTGAAATAAAGAAAAATATACAGGGAATCAACAGTGACAGGAAAGAAACAGGGACTCAAATCAACAATTTGGAGCAGAAGGAAGAAATAAACATTTAACCTGAACAGAATGAAGAAAGAAAAAATTCAAAAAAATGAGCAGAGGCTTAGGAACCTCTGGGACAACTTTAAACATTACAACATTCAAATCATAGGGGTGCCAGAAGGAGAAGAGGAAAAGCAAGAAATTGAAAACTTATTTGAAAAAATAATGGAGGAGAACTTCTCCAATCTGGCAAAGGAAATGGACTTCTAGGAAGTCCAGGAAGCTCAGAGAGTCCCAAAAAAGCTGGACTCAAGGAAGCATACACCAAGGCACATCATAATACCTTACCAAAGATTAAAGATAAGAAGAGAATCTTAAAAGCAGCAAAATAAAAGGAGAGAGTTACCTACAAAGGAGTTCTCATAAGACTATCAGCTGATTTCTCAAAAGAAACCTTGCAGGCAAGAAGGGGCTGGAAAGAAGTATTCAAAGTCATGGAAGGCAAGGACCTACATCCAAGATTACTCTATTCAGCAAAGTTCTCATTTAGAATGGAAGGGCAGATCAAGTGCTTCCCAGATAAGATCAAGTTAAAGGAGTTCATCATCACCAAGCCCTTATTATATGAAATGTTAAAGGGACTTATCTAAGAAAAAGAAGAAGATCAAAAATACGAACAGTCAAATGACAACAAACTCACAACTATCAAAAACTGAACCTAAAACAAGAACAAAAACAAAAACAAACTAAGCAAACAACTAGAACAGGAACAGAATCACAGAAATGGAAATCACATGGAGGGGGAGAGGGGAGAATGGGGGAAAGGTAATGGGAAAAATGTACAGGGAATAAGAAGCATAAATGGTAGGTACAAAATAGACAGGGGGAGGTTAAGAATAGTGTAGGAAATGTAGAAGCCAAAGAACTTATATGTACGACCCATAGACATGAACTAAGGGCAGGGGTGGGGAATGCTGGAAGGTAGAGAGGGTACAGGGTGGAGGGGAATGAAGAGGAGAAAAAAATGGGACAACTATAATAGCATAATCAATAAAATATACTTTAAAATAAAATAAAAATAAATGAAAAAAATCTGATTTTGTCATTCTACTTTGACAAAAGAGCTTCTCTTAAATTTCATGAATGTTTTTTAAGCATCTGTTTGTGCATTTATTCACCACCTACTGAGTGCAAAAGAACATGTACAAATTTACATGAAGTCATTAGTATACATGATCACAAATGGAGGAATTTGTTGGACAAGTTCAATATTTTATGTTATATACTACTCTTCGTCTGGAAACTTAGCAGTGTTACTTGAGCATGTTGGAATGAGAAAGCAAGAGAAGATAGAATACATTCAGAAGAACTCCAGTAAATAATTTCCCTCCTTTTTCAATCTAGTTTTCCTTCCTGATATATTCATTCCACAATCACTGATGAGAGAAAGAGGAAAGAAATGAAGAGGATGTGAACAGCCAACTTCTGTCTTTCATCTCTCTCAATGAATGCTAATCATTCCGAATCTCACCTTTATTTACTAAAGATCACCTAGAGTTGCCAATAACCAGTGACTGAACCAAGAGAAGGGGAGATTACTCAGTGCTGATTTTTCAGGAATTTCTTTCTGCTTGGTTGCCTTCAAATCAGACTTTTTACATTTGTGGGAAAGAAAAGACTAACAAGATGATGATTTTGCTCTCACTTGAAAGACAGGTTTATGTATATAGGATGATTTTTTTCCAAGGCTCCAGACTCATATGGTTCTGTCTAGTTCATGAGCAGAAGGTCCAGTGAGCTGCAAAGATCCCCAGATTTACTGTCCCGGGTGAACAAAAAGCCAATATTGAGCCAGTAATGCTGGGGATAGAGGGAGGGGGATGGAATTGTGAGGAAGGATGAGAGAAAAAAATGGTGCCTGGATAAGAGCACCTGGGGTATCTCTGATGCCACCACAGATCCACAGGCCACAAGCTACGTCCCCAGGCACACTGTCACACTCCCTAACAGAACCTCCAAGGAGATTCTCTCCTCCTTGACAGAGTCAGAGCTCAGGGAAGTAGGAAGTGAACACATACTCCACAATTTTTTCACATCTTTCTGTCTGTGCTCACCTTTCCCATAGGGCAAAGAAGCACCTCGCGAATTAATTGTAAGCCATTCACCTGGAAATTCCATGCTCTATCAAGCTAAATATTTATTATTGATCCACTGAATAAATTTATATTGTAATCTTGCTCTAGACTCGAGGATAGAGTAGTAAACAAAACAAGTGAAATCCCGACTCACAAGAAACTTCATATGTTATTGGGAAGTCAAGCAAGAAATAGATAAACATGTGCGCTAGAACTCTGAGACCACCACGCTATGACAAAAGTCCATTTTACCCTATTTGAGGATGAGAGGCCATAGATAAGGAAAGCTTGGAATAGACTGAGGTTCCCTTCAAAGAGCTAGCACCAACTGCAAGGCATGCGAGAGGGACCATCTCGGACCCTCTAACCTCAGTCAAGCCACCCAGAGATGGCAGCAGGCTATGAGTGACCCCAGGCAGGACCAGCAGAAGAACTGCCAAAACTGGCAGCACACAGAGCTGTGAGCAGTAACATCACTGCGGTGTCAAACCTTCATGTTTTGGGGCAGTTTGTGATGCCACAAGATAAAAGTTTTGGTAATCTGCCCTGGCTGGTGTGGCTCAGTGGATTGAGTGCCTGTGAACAAAAGGGTCACTGGTTCAATTCCCAGTCAGGAGGGCGTATGCCTGGGTTGCCGACCAGGTGCCCAGTAGGGGGCGTGCGAGAGGGAACCACACATTGATGTTTCTCTCCCTCTCTTTCTCCCTCCCTTCCCCTGTCTCTAAAAGTAAATAAATGAAATCTTTAAAAAAAGTTTTGGTAATCTTAATAATACTTTAAATTATGAAATGCTTTCTAGCTATTTTCATTAAAATATTGAGGTGTGCTGCTTTGAGATAGAGAGTGATTGGCCCAATGCTACAAAGATAAAAGGGAGCAGAGCTGGTATTAGAACCTAGGTCTTAGTACCAGGTGCCAAATACTGGAGTAAGGCCTTGAGTAAGTTATATGGAGGAGTTTTACTATAAAGAAAGCCAGAAATGGAGAGGAGCTAGAGGGGGATAAGGGATCACAAGATTCCTTCCTTTCTCCTTGCTTTCTTCCCATCCTCCTACCTCTCCTTCTTCCTCCCTCCCTCCCTTCCTTTCTTCTTTTCATTTTTCCTGCCTTCCTCCCTCCTTTCCAAGATGGAAGATGTTACAGCACATGTGTGTGCTAATGGGCATTATCCAGGAGAAAGGTATAAATCTGGTGCTGCAAGAACTTACATGGGCCAGTGTGGTGCTCGGGAGATTTAAGGGTTGCTCTGTCCTGTGTACATTGTGCACGTGGAATTATTGTCACTTAAATGAACAAAGCTATAACAGAGTTATCTAACCAACCATGAAAACTGGAGAGAGAATTATATGACCTGATCTAGCAATTGTAAAGCCCTAGTAAATAATCCATGAGCTCGGAGACTGGCAGGGCAGAAATAATTGTCAAACATGACCTCATTGGTGTCTACATCACTTTCAAGCAGTCTTAGCACCATCCTGCTCCTGTGAAGCCACAATAGGACAGGAGATACAGGATGCTGAGCAGCATGGGATGCAGGAAATCACCAATCCAGTGGTAAATATGAACTGGAGAATGAAGGACATGATTTTAAAGGAGACTAGAGATATTTTGTGAGCAAAAAATACTTTAATAATTCATATGGCTATCTAAATTGGACAAGTTAACCAAATTATTAATTGCTCTATATTCAAATTTCATATGTAATCTGATAGATTGTGCTGTGAGGTGACATTTTTTTCCTTCACATGAATCCTTAATTTGGATCTGTTTGGCCTTAAGTATTTGCATAAATCCTTTATGTCTCTGTTCAAGAAGGGAGATATTTTATATTTAGACTGCAAGAATAATAAACAGTTTTTAAGAACTTTATACTAGGTCCTGTCATAAGAACTTTACATTATTACATTTAATCCTCACAGTAGCATATTTACTATGATTACTTCCATTGTGTGGATGAGGAAACTCAGGCTCCAAGATGAGTAACTTGCCCGAAGTCACAGAGCTCAAAAACGACCTGATTCCAATGTCTACGCTTTCTGATACCAGCTCCTAATTCTGGCATATCTAAAGGTAGAGAAATATGACCCCCCGGGTGTCCAGATCAAGAATAAATGAAATGAGCAGGCATGTGTAATGTATGCAGTTTCTTATTTTAATTATGCCTTTGCTTGCTCTTTTTGTATTTTTAGGCTTGCCTTAGCATGTAAAACAAATTTAAACTCCAACAAAAATGACATTATGACCCTCTTGGCTCTTAGAAACTATTTAGTATTTTTCATTCTGATTTTCATTTCAGGAGGTGACCAGTTCTGTCTCACCTTTGCTGAGCTAACAGCCCCAGGAAATGCCCTTGAATTGTAGCTGGGAAATTTCAGGATAAAAAGACTTTATTTCCTCCCTGTGCACATTTTCATTTCTGTCTGTGATGATACAGGGGCCTCTGCTCAGGGGGCCTCTAGTAGGGTAGGATGGGTGACAGTTTGTGGCCCTTTCCAAGTTTTATTCACAGTAACAGCAGAATCTGTGGCTATCTTTGTACACCTGTTCCTGAACATGGGGTCATATAGAGTAAATGCTCAATTAGTCAATGAATGAATGACTTGACCACCTAGAGGCAATTCTTCCTGGTCCAGGCAATTCCTCCTGGACTTTTCTTCAAAGCATCTTAACAAAATGGAATTGTGTGGTGTCTACTTACTGTTAATGGCTTGTTTTTACCCACCTATAATAAAGTATGAATATCATTCTTTTTCAATACATATCATTCTACAGTTTTATATATGAATATATTGTAATTTCTCTACCATTAGACAGTTAGATTTTTCCACATTTCTTTACATTTCTTAACAAAGTTGCAATGAAAGGCCTGGTGGATAATTCCTCGCCCAGGTCCTCCTTCATCCTAGCCCTATTTCCGGGAAGGGCGTTGCTAGGGCAAATCGCATGCACTGGCACCGGTTCGTCACATGCCCCGCCCCCAGCCCCAGCCCCCCCCCCCCCCGAGAATGCATGCACCATTACCAGATAAAACATCTACTTCTAAGCATCCTCTCCACCACCAAAGATGTCTCGGAGATATTTTTGCTGTTATCTTGAAAAACTGTATCACAGTTTTAATTTATATCTGTTTCTGTTCTTTTTCATTCTTGGCTTTTGAAAAGTGTAACATAAGTAATATTTTTTAAAGATATTAATATTCTTTTCCTTTCTGTACTTCCTGTTACGTGATTCTTCTTCTGTCCAGCCAGAGGCATCCACTGCTTTTAGGAAGCTTAGAACTGTTATAACAGAATGAAAATGGAAAGAAAGAACCAAGGTTTAGCTTTTGAATTCCAAAATGGAACTTCTGGTCTGCATTAAGATAATAGTATCAAGAGATAAAAGTTTTTGAAAGTTAATTTTGAAGGGAACATAATACACTGACAACAAAGGCACTGTCACGTGTCCAGCTGGATGAACTTTTACCCAAAGGATATACTTGTGTAACCACTATCCAGGTCAAGGTAAAGGGCCTTACCAGCACCCGGAGTTTCCCTGACCCTTCCGGTCATTACTCCCGACTACAGTAACCACTAGTCTCACGCCCTATCATGATAGAGTTCTTTTGCCTACATTTAAAATATAAAATGATTCATCCAGTATGTGATAATTTATGTCTGGGTTGTTTTCTCCCCTCAAAATTAGATTCCGAGATTTATCCTTGTTATTGTGTGTTGTATTAGTTGGTTCAACTTCATTGCTGTGCAGTATTTCACTTTAATGAATATAGCACAACTCATTTTTCAATACAGTGGATGAAAATGCCAGGTGCCAATACTTAACTATTGTGACTTATTGTTCATTTTAGTTTTTTTGTTGCATGCACAGTGGTATCTCATTGGGGTTTTCATTTGTATTTCCCTGGTGGTTAATGACTTTGACCCCCTTATCATATATTTATTAGCCATTTATATATATTCCTTTGTAAAATGCTTAGTCAAGTGTTTTGTTTGGTTTATTTTTTTGTTTATTAAAATTATTTTTCTTCTTGATTTGTATTTCTCTATATAAATCCTTTATCAGATATATATCTTGTAATCATCTCTTCCACTATTGGCATGTCCCTTTACTTTCTTAGTAGCATCTTTTCATGAAAAAATTGCTCCCAGTTATCAATCCTTTCCTTTATGACTTATGCTTTTGCATTCTGTCTAAGAAATCCTTGCTCAGCGCTAGGCTGTGAAGTTACTACTCTGTCATTTCTTAGAAGCTTTGTTGTTTTACTTTTCCCATTTATGTCTGTCATCTATCTGAAATTGTTTTCTGTTTATGGGACCAAGTAAAGTGTCCAGATTAATTTGTCCCCATATGGATACTTAATTGACCCAGTACTATTTATTGAAGTAATGGTTCTTTCCCCCATTGCAGTGCTATCTTTGTAATAAGTAATGTGATTGCATTTGTGAGTCTGTTTCTGGACTTTCACTCTGTTTATGCTGAACTATGTGTTTATGTGTTTAAACTAGTCTATGTGTTTATGCTGAACCAGTATCACACTGTCTTCTTTATGAATGTAACTGTATAATAAGTCCTGAAATATGGTCGTGTGAGTCTTCCAGATTTGCTATTCTTATTGCAGATTGTCTTGGCCTTTTGCAGTTCTATGTGAATTTTTTCCTTTTTTTTTATGGTTCAGTTACAGTTGTCCCCATTTCCACCCCCCCCATTACTTTTAAATCCAGCTTGTTAACTTCCACACAAAATATCCATTGGGGTTTTGATGATGGTTACATTGAATCTATAGATTCATTTCAGAGAGAATTGACATCCTTAAACTATTGACTATTCCAAGTCAAAATGTAGTTATCTTTCTAATGTAGTTATTTAAGTTTATATTAATTTCTTGCAAAAATATTTCATAGTTTTCTGTGGAGAAGTATTTTATGTCTTTTGTTAGGTTTATTCCCAGATATTTGGTGTTTTTGAAAAATAATTCTGCTATTTTAAATTATAATTTTTGAATTTTCATCTTAAAATTCAAAAAATAAAATTGTTTGCATAATTACCTTGTCTTCAGAAGCTGGCTAAATTCACATATTAATTCTAATGATTAATCTATAGATTCATTTGGATTTTCTGCTTCACAAGCATCTGCAAATAATGATAGCTTTATTTCTTCCTTTATGATTAAAGGTATTTTTTTTTCTGTTCTAGTTACATTAAATGGGATCTCCAGTAAATTGCTAAAAGCAAGTGATAATGGTGAGATTCCTTTTCATTTTTGACCTTTGGTGAAAAGTTCCCAGTACTTTACCATTTGAAAGGTATCTCTTAATCAGATTAAGGAAAGTTTTTTCTATTTCCACATTACTAAGTGTTTTTATGTTTTAATTGACAATGAATGTTGATTTTCATCTAATGGTTTTTCTGGATTAACTAAGATGATTATGCAATCTTTTTTGTTATTGTAATGAATTATATTGTTACAGATAAATTGATTTCTAAATATTAAATTAATCTTGCATTTTAACTAAATTTGTTTCTAATTTATTGTCATTTTTATTGCTGGATTTGGTTTGCTGATACTAAGTTTAGATTTTCATATCTATGTTCATGAGATATACTGGCTCATTATCTTCCTTACTAACCTTTAAGAGATTCTGTGGGCCATATAAAATGAAATGAGGAATGTTTCCTCTGTTCTGTTTTGTGGAAGAATTAGTATAATATTATGTTCTTTCTTTCTTAAATGTTTGAAATAATACACTGATGAAGCCATTTGGGCATGGAGTTCTATTTTGGGGAATATGTAAATTGCACATAAAATGTATTTAATAGACATAGGATTATTTCTCTTTCTTCTTGTGTACATTTGGTTAGTTGTGTTTTCAATAAAATGATCTATTTGAACTAAATTCTAAAATCATTTGCAAAAGGTGTTCAAAATCTTATATAACTACCTTTTGAATGTCTATAATTTCTGTAGTGATGTCCATTTTTTATTTCTGATATTTATAATTTAGTCATTTTCCCTTTAAAGATTAGTTTTTAGTAGTTTATCAATTTATTAATCTTTTCAAAGAAATGTTTTGACTTAGTTGATTTTGTCTATGAGATCTGTCCAGAAAGTATCCAGTCATGTACCGTGAAAAATAGAGACATTTATTGAAGAAGATACAAGAAACATTGTACATGGGACAATGTCGCCTCAGTCCCCTTCAAAGTAGGCAGTTTGGGACCTCACACCGTTCTCCGAATTGCCATCAGCTGCTCTGTTGTATTTTTCTGAATCTTTTCGATGGTCTGAAATCTTTTTCTTTTCAAAGGTAATTTTAGTTTTGGGAAAAACCAGAAGTCACAAGGCACCAAATCTGAACTGTAGAGGCTGAGTCACCTGGGTGATTTGATGTTTCGCCAAAAATGTCTGCACGAGATGTGATGTATGAGTGGGTGAACTGTGATGAAGCGGCCAGTTGCCAGTTGCCCATAGCTGCAGCCTTCTGAATCATCCTAATAGTTTCTGAGGAGAAATGTTCAAGCTTAACACAAAATTTGATGCAGATTCATTGCTCTATTCGGTCAGTCATTTTGAATGCATTGACCACACAATACACATGTTCACTCAGCAGCATCTACTGCCCCCACTGACTAGTACAGTGAAGTCATCATTGTTCGGGCATGTTCATTCCGTCCACTTTCCTTGGTGGCCAGGTTACATCGGTGTCACAAACTGTTCTTGTTACATTAACGGTGGTTGGACTTTTTCCAGACAGACCTTGTATTATATTTTTTATTTCATCAATTCCTGCTCTTATGTTTATTTCTTTCTTTTTACTTTCTTTTAGTTTCCTTACTTTTAAAAAAGTATTTTAAGATGGATTATTCTCCCTCACATTTTCTATTCATTATTTTTTTCAATCTTTCCTTTTTCAAATTACTCCTTTAGCACCTACCTTAGAGATCACAATATGTATCCTTCACTTATTAGTGTCATATAAATTAGCATTTTAAATTGTTCCTGGACCTTAGAAAATTTAACCCTATATATTCATCCCAGCTTTTCTGTATTATTGTCATTTATCATTTATTTTATTCTATTTATACAGTAAATCCCTCAGACATTATTATTATTATTATTCTATATAATCATTCTTATCTTCCCATAAATGTACTTTGTGTGAGAATGTTCTTTATCTGTTCTCAAATTCTGTATTTCTATCTAGGGTTATTCATTAAACACTGAATCTGTAACTTAATGTTTTGGGAAATTCTCAACTATTATCTTTTGAAATATTGCTACCATCATATTCTCTCTCTTCTTCCCCTTGGAACTCCGACTGTACATGATTTTTGAAGCATGTCTCTCATATCCTTTTTATGCTCTTTTCTTGATTTTTCTTCAGTTTTTCCTACCATGCTTCAGTGTGAGCATTTTCTACTCGTCTATCTTCCTGTTCACATCTGCTGTATCTAATCTGTGTCTAAACTTTGTCTTATCTATCAAGCCCATTTATTACTTTCTTAATATCAGTATATTTTTTAGTTTTAGAATTTCCATTTAATTCTCTTTAAGGAGTTAGTTCTCTGGTGATACTATTTATTTGGTCATCTATTTTTTTTGGACATTTAATCTATAGGCATTTAAAATTTATAATGACCCTAATATCTGAATCACCTGTGGGCCTGTTTATATTATCTTTTTTTGAATCTTGGAATTCGGGTATTGTTTTGGATCCTGGTGAAGCTGGTAATTTTTGATTAGGTGTCAGATATTATAAATGAAAACTTTTTGCTTGGATGTCAGATATTATAAATGAAAAAAATTCATTATATCTAAAAAATATGCCAGATATTATAAATGTGGAGGCTTTGGGTAATATTATTTTCTAAGGAAAATTTAATTTTCTTCTGGGGGACAGTTTGCTTTGATGCACTCAGGGACCGAGATGACGGGAAGGTGGGTGGGTGTCAGTGTTCGCAAGAACATCTCTGATTATCCGTTTGCCCTCATTACTAGGACTTGGTCTTCAGGAGTCTCAGTGGAAATCTTGGAATGTTTCTAAGGTCTCTTCCCCTTGTCAGATGTGACATAGCTTTCTAGCCTCTCTGCTGCTGTTTCTACTTGGTGTACTGGCCTCTTGCCCCATATAGTGGAGACACTGGAAAATGCCTCGAGAAGAAAAGTGATGCTGAATGTAAGGCTCACTTCCCTAAGGGTCCATTGTTCCTGGGTCTTAGCTCCTTAAGTCCTGGCTGCCTTAATAACCCTGAACTTAAGTTTTTGTCTTTCTGGCCTCATGAAATTGCTGAAAGTCTTATTTTTGTCCCTCTCTTGGTGGTTAGAGTAGGGTTGATGACCAGGATTTAAAGTTTCAGATTGAGATGTCTCAAGGCTGGAGGTTGTGCCTTTGAAGGCCAATATGCTCATAGTCCCACAGTTAGCCCTTCAGGGCCCCACACTGAAAAGTGCATGTCCTTGCCAAGGCCCCTCAACTTCCTTGGGCCTCAATTTCAAGCTTTAGCTCCCTAGCACTAAGGGCGGTGGATAGCTCTGTTGAGCATCTCAGCCCCTTTGCAGCTCTTTCTGCTTGGATTTTCCACCTCTGTACCTGCACAGTTGGCAAATAGGCAAAAACTTTGAGGAAAAAAAGCAGCTCACACCCTCAGCTTCGCATCCCTGAGCTTGCTTTCTCTCTTGATCCTTCCAGTCCCAGCTTCTTTGGCAAGTCGGAACTCCAGCTGTTCATATTCCATCTCTGCGAGACTGCATGCTGAAAGCTCAGAGCTGTCACTTATTTTCATACTCCCACCTAACCCTCTTACAAACCGGTAAATGCCTTACAAGGAGAGGAGGCAAGAAAGTCAAGATCACTTGATGCTTTTCTCTTTTCTCTGAGATCTTGGCTTCTCAAGTCCGGGATAACTGTTGCTGTTTGATGGCTTCAAAAAGCTGCATTTAAAAAAAAAAACCTTATACAGTTGTTCTAATTGTATTTGGTATGAAGGTTAGATTGGTGCAAGCTTTTCTGTCTTAGCTGGAAACAAGTTCAAAAAGCTAGGTTTTCTTGCCAAAGAAAAGGCTTCCTAAATTTAATAAAGCTTCTCTTTATATAGCCAGGTTTGATCAATTTATGAATAATAGTTTTATTATAAACCATGGTGCAGAAAATAGAATATGATGGAGATGTTCTCACCAGATGGGAGGAGGATGCAGAAAGCTCACCGCCATAGGAGGAGGGGGTATTTTTTTCAGAAGCAAAGTCAAGATGAAAATGTAGTCTGAATGCCTCAGGGACTCTGTTCTCACCAACTTGGCCTTTGGCTTAAGGATCCATGAAGATAAGAATAGATGAACCTTAGAATGTTGAATGAAAAGAAAGTAAGCCACAAAGCATACACAAGTTACTAACCACTATATGATATTCAGAGAGAAACAAAATGAAAAAGTGTATTTTTAAGACACATCTACTTACATCATAAATTCATACTCATAAACAGAGGAATGATAAACAGAAAATTCAAGAGAGTGATTACCATCTGGTAGAAGCAGGTGGAAGAGACTGGGAAGGGACCATTCAGGGATATTGGCTGTATTGATTTTTCGAGGGGGAATCCCCAAAAACCCAGAATTTATTTATAAAAAACTGTATTTATTCTCACATGTTTAAACTTCAGTCATCTTCAAAGTACTCTCCATTTGATGCAATACACCTATCAAGATGTTTTTTCCACTGCTCAAAAGTTTTTGAACTCGTCCACTTGGATGCATTTTAGTGCTGCTGCTGGTTTTTGTTTTACCACTCCCACATCTGCAAAGTGTTTCCCTTCAAGCACTTTTTTCATCTAGGGAAACAAAAAAGTCACTCTGGGGTGAGACCAGGTGAATAGAGAGGGTGGGGCATGGGGTTCGTGCTGTTTTTAGTCAAAACTGCTGAACACTCAGTGCCCTGTGGACAGGTGCGCTTGTAAACTGCCCGTCATGAAATAGGCAAACACATTGAAAGTCTTCAAAAAAAAAATTCACCGAAGCTGAACGCGGCCTCTCATAACACCACCAGCTGGCACACTGATACAGATGGGTTCCTAGAACACTCACTTAGCAGGGGAAGCTTGTACTACAAGGGACTTGCTTTCCAGAAGATAATTCTGTTTTCTGGGGGGACCCCCTTGTATTTCATTTTTTAAGTTGGGTGGTGGATTCATGAATGTTTATTATGATGCTAACTTACCTATCCATTATGTAGATTATTTTGCATGGATCAAATGTGTCAAAGTAAAAATGAAAAAGAAAAAGAAAGAGAATTCTAGGCAGGGTCAACCATGTACTAATAGTGACCAGCACAGAACTCCTCCTAGCGCCAGCCCAGCCACTTCCAGCAGACCTCAGTGAATTCCAGTGGACAGTCAAAATCCCATGCAGATTTGAGTTTCCCCTCCCCCACTGTCCTGGGGCCACAGAATCCTCTCATAGACTCAGATGTCATCTGGAGAAGGAGCAAGGGCAGAGGAGGAAAATTTCCAAATCAAACATTTACCTAAAGGAGACTGAGATTTAGTTATCTTTCATGAGTGAGGTCTCCCCACCTTGCCCCCACATTACCAGTGGAATTAGCTGTGGAGCAAGCTAAGATCTGTTGTAAAATAGCAAGAAAGCTTTATTTTTATCACACACTATTGCTGTTGACTATATGAATAAATGTTTGGCCCTGGTGCAGACTAATGCTTGTACCGTACCCACCCTACACACTAGGAAAGGTCCGAATTTGTAACAAACCTAGATCCTCAATCCTGTCCTGCCCTCTGGCTGGCTGTGTGACAATCATCAGGTCCCTTAAACTACCTTTAGCAGAGTGAGAAGGGGATTTACGTGACCTCTGAGTACCCTTCTAGCTCTGTGAGCCTAAGTAACAGGGGCAGCCTTCATTCTCTTGAGTGTTCATGGTTATGTTTTCTTTACTCTTTATTCTATGATGCAGTACAGAGATGAAACCATAATTTTAAATATGTAACCATCACTGGTGCCCCTGTTGGATCCTTTGCTTCATAAAGATAAATCACTTTAGAATGATTTTTACCTTTCTCAACAAGTTGTGTGCTTTTCAGAGGGCTTTGTAAGGGGGAAAAAGTCGAGAATAGTGAAAGTTAAATACAGCTTGCAAAGGATTTATCAGGTAAATGTTATGGATTGTTGTGATTTAATTTATGGGATTAGTTTGACTTTCAATTACCAGGCATCACATTGAATCACTTTATATTTTGAACTCTGTAACTAGGACTCCTTATACTCGATCTTTCATCTGGAGAGGGATTATCAATAATTAGACACTGTGGCCTTATTGATCAGCTAATCAATACCCACATTAATCACCAGTAGTCTAAAAACAATTCACTCTTTGTATTAAAAGGAATCAGTGTTATCAAATTAGCATCTTTTGCTACGAGCTGAGCAAAGCTGTATCTTTCCAAACGGAGTGCCTGCGGACTCAGAACTAGGTCAACTGATGTTAAAGGCACGTGATCTAATGATACTCAAGTTTTCATTATTTGTTTTTGTTTTCCTCTGATGTTGGTACCATTTCATAAAATGTTATTCGCTACAAAAATGGGGCAGATGAAGATGATCTACACTGTAAATAAATGTTCTTCATTTTTGTAATCAGACCAGGAGCTATTTCATGCTTCCAACAAAATCCAGGTAGCTCAGTGATTGTAAAAAAATAGAAACTGTTTAATAAATGTGAAAATTATTTGTTAAAGCAGAAGGGTGGATGGAAGGGCAGAGGTGGTCTTGGACTAGTCCATACAGGTTCAGCTACACTGTCTCTCGGGCTGTCATTCAAGCCAGTGGCTGTCAAACAAGGTCAGAGATTCGCCCAATGGCTTTTAATACTTTGGCATTGCTTTCATATAACTAATTTATATTCTCAGAAGTACTAGACTATTACTTATGATTAATTGCTGTGAAATAATGAGACACATGGTTTTGGGGCTGTTTTTATTACCAAGTGGTGTGCATACAGTTGGAGGGAGTTAAAATAAAAAGAAGTCAAAGTAGATTTTTTTTCCTTAAAAGATTATATCAGAGGCAGAAATGATATATCACAGATGAGAATAATACTGGCTGTCTCTTCAGATTTATCCATTAAAAACACCACACCATGTCTTTGCAGTGGGAGCTTACGGCAGCATTCTGGTGGTTTCTAGAAGTCAGTCTTTTTCATACTCTGAGGAAACAAAAAAACGGACTTGTTTGGTCTTTGAGTCTCAGTTCCTTGGGAATAGGACAATTAAGTATAATTTTTTATTTTCATTTTGGGTTTTAAAGAATAAAAACTATTTGGTCGGTGTAAAAACTTGGAAAAGTAGAGGTATACAATGATGAACTATCCCATCAGATAATTTTTACAAAAATAATATCATAATGTACAGTTTTGTTACCTTTGATCATTTCCTGCATTTAAAGATAGCTTTTGAAGATGTTATTTTTAATGAGTGAAAATACTCCACTGTATAAATGTTACAGTGGAGCAGTAAGCAGGTAGGTCTTTGAAATGGAGAAGCTGGGACCGATGGCAGTGGTGAGGATTATGGGGTGGGAAACAGGAAGAAGAGGAAGGAGAAAGAGTTCAGGCGGGGGACAGCATGAATAAAAGCAGGGAGCTGAAATGTAGAGGGAGGGCTTGGGATACTGGAAATGTATCAGTGCAGATGCAGTGAGGGTGGAGAGCCTGGAGTGCGCATTAGTCAACTGAAGAGGCTACTGAGGACCAAATACAGCCATCTCCAAGTGTCAAGCTGATAAGCCAGGGTTATATGTTGTAAGGGAAGGGGAACCTTTGAGGGTTTCTGAGCAGGTGAGAGCCATGATCAGAGCTGAATGAGACAAACTTCTTGTTGCTGGTGTGAAGAATGAGTGGGAGGAGGACAGTAGAGGTGGGGAACCCAGCTGGGAGGTGTGAATAGTAAGTGGTGTAACTAGAGGGATGTCAGTAGAAAAGAGACAATATACTAAGGGACAGTATGGAGGCAAAATTGATAGGATTTGGTGGCTCACTGGATATGGTGAGGAGGAAGAAAGATGAATCCCAGATAAACCTGAAGTTTGGAGCCTGAGCAGTCCAAGCTGTCTTGATTCCATTCCCATCCCTGGGAGTGAATTCTCTTTAGTATGTATACCTGAATTCATCACACAATGGGCTGGAATCAAAGGCTTCTGGTTTTGAGATGAGAGGAAGAGCCCCTTCTTCTGCACTCCTCATAAGGGCACATAGCACATTGGTCCAGGCTTTGGGGACAGACTGGCAGGAACTTCATTCAATCACTGTTACTTGCCCAAAACATACATGAAGCTGTGGGACATGGCAGTTTCCTCCTCCCTGTCACAGACTCGGTGTCATCATGAACTCACCTCCTTGTGTGGTTTTAGGAATCAAGTGAAATAATGAATGCAAACGCTTAACAGAGTCCCTCACAAATAGTAAGTGTTCAATAAATGCTAGTTGTTTTAGTAGTGAACATGTTGGTGCTACTTTTGAAAAACAAGAATATTAATGCCCTCATGGTAGTTCAAGGACTCAACATAAAATAACTTGGAAATAAAACCACAGTGCTGTAAATTCGTCATATAAAGAAATTTGATTTAGAAATAGAAAATAAAAACCTAAGCTTATGCTGTGTTAATAAAAAGAAAAATAATTTTTAAAAAATGAACTATTACACATACTTAGTTGTCTTGCCTCGGATGGCATCATAAGCCTTCCTCTGTTCTCTACTATCCCTAGCTACTTACTTCAGCATTTCATGTGACTCGATATATTGTAGAATTAGGCATTGTATTTGGTGTATATTATTTACTCTTTGATATTCATATTTCTCAAGGTTAAGGATTAACTTATGCAAATTGTATTTATGTGCCAATGAGATATTGGTGGAACTCCGAGCAGATATCCAACAGTGTCCATGAATGAGGCATTTCTTTAAACAGGCCTGAAGTGCTGATGCAAGCAAGATGAGTTCTCTTATAAGGAGGGTTTTAGTCATGTTAGAAGGGAGCTGCACAATGACAGTGTCATATGTTTTCTCAGACTAATGTCCTTGGACAAAATGCCTTTTTAAATTAAATAAAATTAAATTAAAGAGAGCAGCAGTGATGGAAACTCTGTGATCTCTAGTAGCAACTCAGGAAATGTCCGTGACGACTGGCCTGTGGGAGAGCGCTGGTCCGAGGAAGGGCGTGTGCACCTCACGCCTCCTTGAGACAGAGTGCCAGACTACGAAGTGCAGAAGGAGCAGGACTTTTTATGAAGATACACCAGTAACGCCCACTTGAGTGTAATTTCAAGGCTTGCCCCTTTCTCATCACAACCCAATTCTATGATGAGTTTTCATTTTTTTATTCTTAACATTTCTACTACATTTTCTCTTGACATCTGGCTCCTTTTGGATGACAGGAAATCAAAACCAAATTTGTTTGCTTTCTTGGCAATTTCTTTTACATTCAAGTCTGTCTTAGTTTCCTGACATTTGAAAAATGGTCCTTGTTTTTAAACACCATATTTAAAGTATTTGTGGATTTCAGCATCGAAATAAGTAAGATATTAATGGATTATAGTACATGAATAAAATGAGAATTTATCAGTCCGTACTAATAATAAGCAAGCAAACAAATGGGGGAGAAGAGAAAGCTCTTTTTTATGGTAGAAATCAAACTAATGAATACAGATGGAATGAGAACTGATAAAATTTAAAAAATCACCATTTTGTAAACGAGGCAAGGATTGTTCATAGATACTGAAAGTAGTGGCTAAAATTTTGACGAGGGGCAGCTTTCAAAGTTTCAAAGAACAATTTCAAAGTATCTCCCTAAATAATTCATTAATTAGATAAAGAAAATGGTAACATTACAGTGGAAAAACTGGCAGATGCCACCTTTACGAAGTGATCAAAGTTAGCAGCACCATCAGGGGACAACCAACAGTCTGAGCCTCCTGATTTGATCCCCTGGGAGGGACACAGAATCACTTTCGTGGTACTCCTGCCAAAAGTGCACAACCCGAATCTAATCTAATCACGAGGAAACACCAGACAAATGCAAGGTCAGGGGCATGCCATGAAACAATTAGCCTGTTCTCTTAAAAAAAAAAATGTCAAAACCAGAAAAGAGAAAGAAAGACTGAGTGACTGATTTGGATTAAGTGAGACTAAAGAGACATGAGAACTAAATGCAAAGTGTAATTCTGGTTTGGATTCTGAACCAAATGGGATCATTGTTATAGAAGACATTCTTGGGACAATTGGTGAAACTGGAATATGGCATGAAGATAATAGTATTATATTAATGTTCTACTTCCTGATTTTGATTTTGTGGTCATTCATGATAAAACTTTTGTTCATGGGAGATACACAGTGAAGTTTTAACAATTAAAGAGGAATTATGTGTACAACGTATTCTGAGATTATTTAGAATAACATGTATATACATGTACATATATGTATACAGGCACATATATGTACATGTGCACACACACATACAATGGGACAGGGAGAAGGAAATGCAGCCTACTCAAATAGATAGCCGTTTTTCTCAGAGGCAGAGTTCTTCTGGAAAATGTAATTTAAGCTACAAAAAGAATGTGAGGATATGTAACTAATTGTAACTAATTATTATGTAATTAGTTACATAATAATTATTTTCTCTCCCACTCTCATTGGCTGAGTGTACTTGTGTGAGAATATAGGCAGAGGTGGGCAGTTGCCTTAATATTGATTTCGGAACTGTCTTTTGGCTAAATGATTGGATACCTTTTTAAAGGGACAGCAAACCTTTTCTGGAAAATCAGAATGTAACTTATTTTCACGAAGTAGTCTTAGACACTTGGCTTTTGACAAGTGTTGCACGAGCGCTTTTTATAGTTTGTTGCTGAAAGTATGAAACTGGACTTTTAAACGTGAAGCTTTTAATTTTTTCTTTCACTTTTGTTTTGGTTAGGAAAACATTTTACTCAGTTTGCTTTATGATAATTCTTTTTGGCCCTTCAGTGGATAATTCTCAAGTAGGAGCTGTCAATAAACCTCAGTCTCATTTTTCTTTCACCTTGATCTTTGGCTATTACTTGCTCCATGTGTTAGGAAGATATTGGGTTGAAAACTTTTCTGACTCAAACAGATTTCATAGTTGAGTCTGAGTTTTTTGTATCACCAGTATTGCACACATTCAGCAGGAGAGGCTGCACTTCAGAAACTCAGAAGTGGGATGAGATGTTCTAATACATCCAAAGGCAAAACCATTTCGGAAAAGTCTTCTATGGCATCATCGAATCAGCACGGTCTTGGGGACAGAAGACTTTGGCTTCAGTCCCAGGATCACGTATTGTGTCCTTGGACAAACTGCTCAGCCCTGCTGACCCTTAGTCGTCTGAAACATCTCTAAGATGTTTAAGAAACATCTCTAAGAGGTGTTTATTACCCTATAAGAGGGTAATAAACATTAAATGTGAGAAGATAGCAGAAAACGGCATAGCATAGATCGGATCTAGAGTAGGGACTCAACAAGCATTTTGTCTTTGTGAATTCTCTCACTCAACAACTCTCTCACAGCTGAACGAGACAGGCAAAAGCCCTGGCCTCATGGTTCTGCTGAACCCAGAGTGGTTAAACAGTTAAGCCCAGTTTGCTCTAGATGGGGCATTAAATGGTGAGAGACTGAAGCTTGCTTGGGGCCCATAATATCTGTCCAGTTGGGGGCATCTTCAGATATATACTCAATTTTGAAAGTTCCCTTGACTTGCCGAAATCAAACATGGTTTAAAACTCCCCCTCAAAATGCAAAGACTCAGGTGCATCTCAGAGCTGTCAGAAGAGACCAGCTGCTCTGTTCTTAAGGTAAAACAGGTGGTAAGTTCTATCATGTGAAGTCTAAACTTCGAGGAATTGCAGCCTGGGAGAGAGAAAATTCTTTAAGGTTGGTAGTAAAGGGTCTGGTACAAGGTCTGATGCACGGGGGAGCCTTGGCAACGGATATTAGCATTTCCTAGTGTGAAGGTCGTAGGAGTTAAGCACATGATAAATCATTATTCATGGTTGTGGTGTAGAACATAATATTGGACTTACATTGACAGTGCTATTTTAATATTTCTTTACGTTCATTATTCTTAGACTAATTCATGTAATTTACTTCTCCCTGAATTAGTAGAACTTCTCCATTTTTAAAAGAGTCATAGCTAAAATGGAACTTCGCCAAACAAAATCAAGTAAAAATATCTGCCCTTGAATGTTCAGACTTGATATAGTGCATATATTTCTCATTTGTACGTATAACTTGTTTACATTACTCAGAATATCTATAATTAAGTTTTAAATTCAGCTCACTTGTGTTGAATATCTCAACGTCTTCTGAATGTGAACTGGAGTATTTTTCTGAACTCTAGCACACGTCTCCCCAAAGCAAATACTGATAGTCACATCTCCCATAAATCAGATAGACTATTAGAAAAGTAGTAAACTACCTAATCACCTACTCGCCAATGGTAATAAAACTGAACTTGATAATTAATGTAGTCAATTTACTAATTGGGCCTTAAACCACTTGGGTCTCAGTTTAAGACTTATAAGGTACTTTGGATATTTAATTCGGCTAAAGCCATAAAATACCTTCAGAGGTTAATGACATTTTTGTGTATGTCAGTATTACAGTGTTGCCTCAAATAGGTTAAATGGCATTTGCTCTACCTGTTTATCATTTTATTCTGAGGCTGGAAGCATCATTTAGCTTGTAGGTAGAAATTAGGATAAGACTTAATCAATTGGAGTTAATCTTAGCTTGATTCAATTCTGAACTAAAGCCAGTTTCAATTTGGCCAAAGCCAATGCTTCTAGTTATCGTTAGTGCGTTAGCAGTTGACAAATAGAAAGGTGTGTTCCAGCTGCAATAATAATTCCAGCTGGTCTGTGGAGCTCTTTAAAACAGCAGGCCCATGCTGACCCCAGGGCTGTGCGAGTGTGCAGATGGTGGCTTGCATCCAGGACTGGATTCGAGGGCTCCCCTCTTGGTGTAATGGTGTTGTGTTATCTTGAAATTCTTAATAATCTTTGAAGAAGGGCCCCACATTTTCATTTTGCAAGGGCCCTGCATTTTCATTTTGCAACAGTTGGAGAGTCTATTGGCCGTCTGCGGTGTCTCCATTCACACGCATATTTACATAACCAGTTCAAACGCTGGATGGGCATGGAGTGGGGTCTCCTCTCTTCCTTCTTCTTTTCCCGAAGCCACTCTGGCACATGCAGATGTATCTTCTGAAAGCAGGCTTCCTTCCTTACAGTATTATACATGGCAGGATTTCTATGCTGAAGGCAGTAATATGAAGTAAAGAAGTTCACAAAAAGTTAACTAGCATTGAGCCTGACAAGTTCGTTAAAAACGTCAGAGCTGATAGTGGGGTTTTGCACGAAGTGGCTGGGACTCATTATTCCAGAATACAAAGTGAGGGTCCTCTTGGGCTCACTGCATCAGGGCTGCCTGCCTGATATCTACGGAAAAGACATCAGACCTTAAAGTTTTGAGGACATAGTATAAAAGAAAGACTAAATAATGTTTAAGTTTTTTAAAAAACCTTCTGAGTCTATAATTCCTTAAGAAATAGGCTTAAAAGGAATAGATATATTTTTATTGAAAATTATTAAAAGCAAGCCTTACTTCCTACAGAGAAACACAATAATAGCTACCATTTATTGAGTACTTACTATGTACCAGGCACTTTTCACCCATTTTTCAAAGTCTTACCATAGCCCCATGATGTAGGCTATTATCTTCACTGCACTGACGAGTAATTCAAAGCTTGGAGAAGTTGGGTCGGGGCAGCCAAGACTCAGACTGGCCTGGCTGACTCCCAAGCCCCCATGCACACCTCTGCCCCCGATGGCCTGTCATCCACTACATAGGCACAGGGCTAACCTCTCAGTCGAGGAGGGAATTGCCCAGGGAGTTGAAAGTGGGGGTGACCTCGCTGTGACCCCACCACACCACTGATTGCCAGGACCCTAGACTGGTGTGGTGGCCTGGTGTCTTCTTTCTTCCTCACCTCTGTGTGCATCAGGCTTTATGTTGCTGGCTCAGACAACAGGAATGACCTTCCCTGATAAAGAAGGATTCCTCCGCAGTAGGCTCACGTGGTGCCAGCTCTGCTTAGTGAGTCCTCAAGATAGGGTGTTTTCTGTAACCCCCAAATTCCTGCCAGAGCCTTGAGATGAATGCCGAGGGAAGGGACTGGCTGGGCCTCTTTCTGCAGGCCCCCTCCCCCTCCTCCAACCTCCCTTAGGTACATTTTTAGGGAAGTTTTAGGATGGATACTACTAGCTTGTTTTTGGACTGTTGCTAATTTTTTTTTTAAACAAAGGATACTAAAGAGTTAAGGATGTATCATCTATCACAGATAATTACTTTGCATTTTAATCCATTGTCCATTTAATTAAAGGAATGGAAAAAATATGTTGTTATGGAAGCATATACTCAACACATTAGAGAAACAGTTAATTCTTACACAGGAATTACCGCTGTCAAATCAATGGAGTGGGGTCACTGGGCACGTAAATTCTGTTTACATAACTTTAAGCCAGTAGAGGTAGGGAATGCATCTCCTACTTAAAAAAATAAGTTTATTCTAAATTCTGAATGGGCTTAAACTGCTATTGGTTTCTGGCAAGACCCTTCAGTAAAGTGGGTACCTGTCTGCTGTCCTGTAAAATTGCTCCCAGCAATTTCGAAGGTAAAGAGAATCAAATCTTCATTTATTCAAATAAAAAGGAAAAATGGGATAATGTTTGTAAAACACACAGTGACTGCCATATGGATTTAATTAACTGTTAGCCGTTGGTGGTAGGGACGCCTTTTTGTGAGTCAGTTTCCCCATCATAACAAGAGGATCACAGCAATACCTTTGTGCCTTAGGTATTCTCATTTCTAAAAGGCAGATACTTGAATCAACTAGTTATAAAATTCCTTCCAACTACGGAAAGCAATGTCCAGTTCTTTGTTTTTCCTTTATCATCTCAATTTCTTCTAGAGTTTTGCTGTGATGTACTGTTATTTAAAAATAAATTTGTATTCCCAAATTAATCTATATATTTAATGTAATTTATGTCATAACCCAAAATGGGCCTTTTCTTTTTTTTTTAAGGCAGGATATTGAAAATTTGTTCTAAAGTTCATCTGGAAAAGCAACAACCCAAAATAACCAAAAAATGTTTTGGAATACAATCACTATAATTGGGAACAGGATGACTAATCAGGAATCATTTTGAATTCTAATGGCTCAAGAAATCAAAACTGGATAGCGTTGACACAATATTAAACAGACAAAAGGGTATATTATTAAATAAATGATGTTGGAAAAACTATTTAGAAAAAATAAAGTTATATTCCTACCTTGTATCATATACAAAAATAAATTCCACATGGATTAAAGATTTAACCATAAAAGGTAAAATGATAAAAAAAAACACTTAGAAGAAATTGTGGATATAAACAATAAAATGCCAGGGTAGAGAAGGACTTTCAAAGCATAACCGAAGGCAGAAACCATAAAGGGAAAGGTGGGTATCTGTACATTTAAAACTGCAGAGTGAATGGTAATGGGAAAAATAAAATAAAGATAAAGAAAACCCTGTTGAAGAACAAAGCAGGGGACAAACCAAGGTAAAACGCAAACAATAAACTGGGAACGTGTTGTTACATATGACAAAAGGTAAGGAGTGTTTTCAAGAAATAACAGACTAGCCCTGGCTGGTGTGATTCAGTGGATTCAGCGCCACCTGTGAACCAAAGGGTTGCTGGTTCTATTCCCAGTCGGGGCACATACCTGGGTTGCGGACTAGGTCCCAGTCGGGGACGTGTGAGAGGCAACCACACATTGGTGCTTCTCTCCCTCTTTCTCTCTCCCTTCCCCTCTGTATAAAATAAATAAAAGCATTAAAAAAGAGAACTAACAGAATAATTATTTCTCTAATAGAAAATGTACTAGGGACTTAAGGAAGCAATGCAATAAAATGATACAAATGGCCAATAAACAACTTTAAAGGTTCAGTGTTACTTAAAAGCAAAGAAAGACAAATCACAAGAAAAACAAACCATGTTCAGTTGTAGGATTGACAATATTTGGTATGGCCAGGGTATGGGGAAAAGGGCACTGTCAGACTCGGATTATTGCAGGACATATTTTTGATGTGGAAAATCTATTTTTAGAAATGTGTCCTAAAGGAAATGATTGGCTATGTGTGCAACATGTATATGAAAATGTTTATATTGGATTTTAAAAATGATAGTGAAAATTGGAAATAGCTTAATTGCTTGGCAATAGTTGGTTGGTACAGTCCTACAACAGAATACTCTGTAGTCATTTAAGGATGCTAATGTGGCTATATATTATCGCACAGACAGTCATTATCTATTGAGCTCCCCCGCCAAAGCAAATGGCAACATAGTATGTATAGGGTGATCCCATTAAATATGTTTGTATAAGCCCAGTGATAAGTTGGGAAAGGTAATCATCTAATTATTAATAGGGGCTATTACTGGGGGTGGGATTAGACATAATGTTTTACTTTTTTGTATTTTTAGATATTAAAAGAAAATTTCAAAAAAAATTATAATTGTAAGACTTAGTAATTTAGAAATAACACCTGAAAGAAAAAAAGAAAACCAAATACCAAAAGTATTTATGGGTAGTAAGATTATAAGTGCACTAAAAATTTTTTCTCTAAAGAAGAACAAAGTAGGAGGGATCACAGTACCTGATATCAAACTATATTGCAAGGCCACTGTATCAAAACAGTCTGGCACTGGCATAAGAACAGACACATAAATCAATAGAACAGAATAGAGAGCCCAGAAATAAACCTATGTCTCTATGGTCAATTAATATTTGATAAAGGGTACATGGGCATAAAATGGAGTAAAAATATCATCTTCAACAAATGGTGTTGGGAGATCTGGATAACTACATGCAAAAAAATGAAACTCGACCACCAACTTACACCATACACAAAAATAAACTCAAGATGGATAAAAGACTTAAATATAAGTCATGAGACCATAAAAGTCCTAGAGGAAAACATAGGCAGTAAAATCTCAGATATTCCACACAGCAATATTTTCACTGATATGTCCGCTAGAGCAAGGGACATAAAGGAATAAACAAATGGAACTTCATCAAAATAAAAAGCTTCTCTACAGCTGAAGAAAACATCAGCAAAATGAAAAGGGAATGAACTGTATGGGAAAATGTATTTGCAAATGATACCTCAGACAAGGGTTTGATCTCCAAACTACATAAAGAATTCACAGGACTCCACTCCAGGAAGACAACCCAATAAAAAAAATGTGCAAAGGGGACTTCCAGCCAAGATGGAGGTGTAGGTAGACACACTGTGTGTTCTTGCACAATGAAAAGAAAGACAACAAATTTAAAAACAAAAAAAAACAACCAGAAAAAGAACTGCCAGAAAATTGAACTAGATGGAAGTCTGACAGCCAAGGAGTTGAAGAAACATTCATCCAGACTGGTAGGAGGGGCAGAGATGGGCAGCTGGGCAGAGAGGACTCGCATCAAGGCAGCGGTTGAAGGACTGGGGTGGGAGGTGGGGAAAGCGGCAGCTTGAGGACCAGGTGAGCCATGGCTGGTGGATCAGGCGAAGCAGAGGATTGTGGACTGGGCGGTCCCACATTTGCATGCAGATAAACCTGGAGGAACAATTGGGGAGCCAGACAGACCTCCCAACCCAGGGTTCCAGTTCGGGGAAATAAAGCCTCAAAACCTCTGACTGAAAACACCTGTGAGTGTTGAAGTGGCAGTGGGAGAAACTCCAAGCTTCACAGGAGAGTTTGTTGGAGAGACCCACAGGGTCCTAGAAGGTACAAAAAACCCACTCACCTGGGCATCAGCAGCAGAAGGGCCCAATTTGCTTGTGGGGAGAGGTGGAAGTGACTGAAAGCTGGTGAGAGTGGAGCAAGCAGTATTGTTCCCTCTCGGACGCCTCCCCCACATGCAGTGTCACAATGCAGTGACTTGGGTTGCCCCTCCCTAATGAATACCTAAGGCTGCATCGAGCTGAGACTAAAAAAAAAAAAAAAAAATGGCCTAAATGAAAGAACAGGTCAAAGCTCCAGGAAAAATACAACTAAGCAATGAAGAGATATCAGATGCACAGTTCAAAACACTGGTAATTAGGATGCTCACAGAATTAATTGAGTATGGTCACAAAATAGAGGAAAAATTGAAGGTCATGGAAAGCAAAATAAAGGAAAATGTACAGGGAACCAACAGTGAAGGGAAGGAAATTGGGACTCAAACCAACGGCGTGGAGCAGAAGGAGGAAATAAACAGTCAACCAGAAAGAATGAAGAAACAAGAATTCAAAAAAAATGATGAGAGACTTAGGAATCTCTAGGACAACTTTAAACATTCCAACATCCAAATCATAGGGGTGCCAGAAGGAGAAGAGGAAGAGCAAGAGCAAGAAGTTGAAAACTTATTTGAAAAAACAATGGAGGAGAACTTCCCCAATCTGGTGAAGGAAACAGACTTCCAGGAAGTCCAGGAAGCTCAGAGAGTCCCAAAAAAAGCTGGACCAAAGGAAGCATACACCAAGGCACATCATAATTACCTTACCCAAGATTAAAGATCAGAAGAGAATCTTAAAAGAAGCAAGAGAAAAGGAGACAGTTACCTACAAAGAAGTTTCCATAAAGACTATCAACTGATTTCTCAAAAGAGACCTTGCAGGCAAGAAGGGACTGGAAAGAAGTATTCAAAGTCATGGAAGGCAAGGACCTACATCCAAGATTACTCTATTCAGCAAAGAATAGAATGGAAGGGCAGATCAAGTGCTTCTCAGATAAGATCAAGTTAAAGGAGTTCATCATCACCAAGCCCTTATTATGTGAAATGTTAAAGGGACTTATCTAAGATAAAGAAGAATATCAAAACTATGAACAGTAAAATGACAACAAACTCACAACTATGAACAACCGAACCTAAGACAAGAACAAAAACAAAAACAAACTAAGCAAACAACTAGAACAGGAACAGAATCACAGAAATGGAGATCACATGGAGGGTTATCAGTGGGGGAATCGGAAGGGGGAGAAAGGGGGAAAAAGTACAGGGAATAAGTAGCACAAATGGTAGGTAGAAAATAGACAGGGGGAGGTTAAGGATAGTGTAAGAAATGTAGAAGCCAAAGAACTTATATGTTCGACCCATGGACATGAACTAAAGTGGGAGAATGTGGGTGGGAGGGGGTGTGCAGGATGGAGGTGAATAAGGGGGGGGGGAATGGGACAACTGTAATAACATAAATAAATAAATAAATAAATAAATAAATAAATAAATAAATAAAATGTCCATACTAAAAAAAGATGGGCAAAGGAACTGAACAGACACTTCTCCAAGGAGGACATACAGAGGGCCCAGAGACATATGAAAGGGTGCTCAGCATCACTAGCCATCAGAGAGGTGTAAATTAAAACCATAACGAGATACCACTTCTCACTGGTCAGAATGGCCGTCGTAACCAAATCAACAAACAACAAGTGCTGATGAGGTTGTGGAGAAAAGGGAACCTTAGTACACTGTTGGTGGGAGTGCAAACTGGTGTAGCCACTGTGGAAAATAGTATGGAATTTCCTCAGAAAACTAAAAATGGAACTGTCTTTTGACCCTGTAATTCTATTGCTGGTAATAGACCCTAAGAATCCTGAAACACCAGTTCAAAATATCCTATGCACCCCAATGTTCATAGCAGCACAATTTACAATAGCCAAGTGCTGGAAACAGCCTAAGTGTCCATTAGTAAATGAGTGGATCAAAGAATTGTGGAACATTCACACAATGGAATACTACACAGCAGAAAGAAAGAAGGAATTCCTACCTTTTGTGACAGCATGGATGGAACTGGAGAGCATTATGCTAAGTGAAATTCTCCAGGAGGTGAAAGAATAATAGCATATGATCTCACCTATAAGAGGAATCTAAGGAGCAAAATAGAACCAGAAGCATGGAAACATGGAACAGACTGACAATGACCAGAGGGGAAGGGGGAGGCACGTAACGGTGGAAAGAAGAGGAAAGGACTGGACAAAAGAACATGTATGCATGACCCATGGACATGGACATCGGTATGGGGATCAACTGTGGGAGCGGGGGATGGGCTGGATGGTGGAGGGCAAAAGGGGAAAAACTGGGACAACTATAATAGAGTAACGATAAAAAAAAAGAGAAGGAGAAAAATAAAACAGGAAACTAATAATTTAAAAATTCTTTCTCATTTCCCAAACCTTCTATAATCAAAAGTAGTTATAGTATTCTTATGCTCAGAAAAAAAAATTGGAGGAGAAGCAAATAAAATCTATATATGAATATACAAACACCCACACATGTAAAAAGACTGAAACATTATACATCAAAATCTTAATAATGCTTATTTCTGGATGGTGAGAATGAGTGATTTAAAACAATTTTATTATCTGTATTTATTAATTAAAAATATGTACAGGTATTACTTGTGGTATAAATAACATATTACTAGAATACAACTCCTTTAAAATCTCACGTAGTGTGATTTACTTTTGTTGAATCAACCCTCCCCCCAAATCTTAAGTATAAATAAGAAAATTTGGAACAAATACAAAATAATGTATGTTTAGGTAGTTTTTGGAAGAGAAAAGTTATTGTGAAGATTTTTGATACTGTTGATGTAATTGGGGACAAAAGGGAGTAATGCAACACCGAGGCTGGGCATCCCTCTTGCTGACCAAGTGTGGCTTTTGTTTCTAGCCCATGACCTTGGCTTGCTTTCACCAACACAGGCTCACATGCATCGACATTTGGAATGCAAAGCGAGTCTTGATTGATGGGTCCAAAGGGATTTTTAAATTTGGGATCTTGGGGAATACAGAACATGGGCTTTTGTCTCTGTTCGGCTTTCTGTGTCCTGCCATGAGGGAGCTGGGCTTCTTCCAACCTGGGCGTGGGGCTTTTACCACCAGAATGTTTGTTTCCTTAGGCCTGGCTCCCGGATATCATCTCTCCTTGAGTTGGGAAGTGTGGTTGTTCCCTACCAGTGGCCACTGAGAGCCTCTTAATTCTGTTGAGATGATTGGCATTTCAACCAACACCAATGTTTCAATTTTCCTCCCTCTCTCAAATCCAAAGGGGAGAGGGGAGTCCTCACTTCACACTGAGCTGCCTGCCTTTCTCATCATCCCGCACCAGCTTTCACACCTCTCGTGATGCCTGTGTGACTATTAGTATAGCAATCTATCCACCGATGGTGTATGTGTACCAGCGTTGCCGTGGGCTTCTTGTTATTTTTCAACGTGTGCATCTTGCCACATTTTTTGAGGGTAGGAGTCGGGCCTTGTAATTCTCAGGAGTCTATGGTCTTGGATGGCGGAGGAAGTCCTGTGCAGGGTGAAGGTCGTGTTGGGGCCCTGTTACCAAGCAAACATTGGAAACTCAACTTCCCTTTCAGAGCCTCAGTTTCTTTTTTTGGAAAATGAAGGGTAGGCCTGTCTTTAGAACCACAAACTAATTCTAAAGCACTATTACAGCAAGGTGGGTAACCACAATGAGGGAAGCAGTCCAGCTGTAAAAATATTTCTCTGAAGATATATGGCCTTTTGGCCTATTTTTCCCACATTTGAGAAAGATATGGGTATTAAGCACTATTGCATTTTTATGAGTAATAATAGTGCAAGAACAGTAATAAATGGCAACACAAAAAAATAAATGCCTTGGTATTGGGGATATATAGGGAGTGGTGGGGACTGTGGTAAACTGAGAGCTCAGTGTTGACCAGTGATGACCAGTGTTGCCCTGTTGATTGTTGCCGTGTAGAAATGGGGGCCAGGTTTGTAGGCCCATGAGTCTTTAAGAAGAGTCAGCTATGCAGCTGTATGTTAAACCTCCTGATTTCGGAGTGTTGGCAGGTAATGGAAACAGGTTTTAAGAACAGCAGACTGTAACCACGTCTGCAGGCCCCATCAAGCCCAAGCACTGGAAGTTTGCAGTTCTGGACTCCCAGCTATCATGGTGCCTCACTGCTCAATTATCCTACTCCATCTGACAGAGAGCACTGTTATGTGAGCCTGGAGAGGCTCCTTACTGATTTCCCTGAACTTATTTTTAAGAAAATACCCATTTTCTCAAGAGCATTATTTAGGATATTGAAACTCCCCCCAGCATTACTGAGAATAAAAATGATAATGCCCACAAAAGAAGTTTGACATTAAAAAAAAAAGGCTTCAACGATTCTCACAATTGTGGACAATCAGAAGTGGTATGGCAGCAGAGGGCAAGCTGACGGTACGCAATAGAAAATGTTGGCTGGCTAGACGACATGCGAAAACTACTGGAGATGGGCAATCTGGAAAAGTGAAGGGAATTAGAAGGAGGGTTGGATGATGAACAAATGGGCCTCTCTTTGATCTTCTGTTTACAGAGGAGCAATAAGAACAGGGCTGTTTCTCTCATACACTTCTTTTGCCTTTAAGACTGAACATTTGTTTTCAATTTTAACAGTTACATTGCACGCTCTCATTACACCATTGTCTAAAATATTGCCGAGGCCCTAACCGTTATAATTTATCTTTTGTACTATATAATTTGGAGCCGTTCAGGCCAAAAAGGAACATCTGTATTGAAAGGTTGAACTCGACACAGTTTAGAGTCCTACACTGGGCCCGTTCTAAGGTCAGTTTCCTCATAAACTTTGTTATCACTGTTGGTTTCATTCATTCTATTTGACATATTAAGCTTCTGTATCTTGGCATAAAGGACACAATATTGCAGCATATTGGCAAGCTCATTTGCTTTTCCCAGCTAGTGTTGTGTCCAAATATCAATCCCCAGGGATAAACACGTGTATATCGACTGCAGGAAAATGAAGCTTAGCAGCAGGTGGCCTTTTGCTGCCTAATGAACATGGCAATCTGTTACTATCACCGCAGCGCTTTTCACCAGACAATTAGGCAACTAAGCATGTAATTATTCAGGCCAACGAGAAGAGGCTCTCCTCTAATTTCATCTTTTCATTGCTGTTTACTCACCCACACTCCCCTCATTAGTGAGAGATTTTCCAGTCTATGCTAATTGGTTTCAATAACATTCATTTCAGTTGAAAGAGAACGATTCTGTTAATTGAGAATCGAAAGAATCTTTTCATTTTAAGTGCGTCCTGCTATGGAAATCTGAATACTCTCAACAGGTTCGAGCTAATGAAATTAAGTCACACAGCCATTAGTGGTGTAATAGAAATAAAGTAATTTATTTTCATTGAAGCATGTGCTATAGGTCCAGAACAATTAATACAGCTTGAAGAGAATAGTAACTGGGGAAGAAAAATAGATTGAGGGTAAATGAGATGATTTCCCTTAGAATGGCTTGGTAAATTCTTGGTTTAAACCTCTTGTCTATTTGGTACCACGTTCAAAGTAAAGCGAAGAGAACTCATTTGTAAAATGACAGTCTAATTGTGTATGTAAAGCTGCGTTATTTCCCAGAGCAGCCATTTAAATGTATCAGGATGACTCAACTGGTTAGCTGTGTTTGGATATTTTAAGCTGAATGTGCTTATAAAACTTTTACAACAAAACAATTAGTCAGCCTGAGTACTTCAGTCTCTTTTCTGTAGTATGAGCACGTTTACATGTGTGTGATGTACAATCATACTGAGCCCCATGTCACAGCCCTTACTGTCTCATGCCCTTGGAATCATCACAGGCATGTGATATCCAGGCAGAGACAGAGTTTCAGACGTGAGGTGCTAACAAATGCATTTATGTAAAACACATGCCCCACCAAACAAACTAAATTATCAGAGAAAAACCTTGAGTGTAAATGAAATAAAAGACTTTATTTGGGGCTGCCTGTTATAATCCCATATTGACAAGTTCCCCCCGATTAGAAGACTGGTACATTTTCATGCCAGCAAGAATGTATTTTTAAAGCCAATCCCAGTTTCAGACGGCGAAATACTGAATATATTACTTTCACACATACAAAACCATACCTATATCATGACACTTTTACCAAAATTCTCATCTCTTATTTAGTTATTTTTTAATGGAATAATCAATAAGAAACCATTCGGGTTGCTGTCAGACTAGCTGCCTGTGTAGCAAATTCCCTTTCCTTCTCACACATAAGAGCCAGAGTTCTGCTGTGGCCATTAGTATATAGTGCAGGTCTGTCTGTTTCTAGAAGCTCCTGTGGGTGTTGGCTGGTGGGTGGGTGGGAGGGTGGGCAGGGGTGGTGTGTTATGTAAATGTTATGTCTTTTTCCTTTTTTCAAAGTGAGATTCAAAAATGCATAATGGGGACAGACTTACAAAATAATACACTGCATAGCGTTATGAATATTTCAAAGAATTATTTCTTTATTTTGTGCATAGCTCAGAGTGCTGACATTTGATTTATAGCTGCATGGATGTACCTGGGGTTGCTAAGGTTACCCAATTTCATTCACCCATAGATATTTGAGATCTACATAATGCCATCACATCCTCCACTGCATTTCAAAGTGATGTTGATAAATGGTGCCTTCCTTAGATGATATTTCCATTTAGATGTGATATATCTCATGATTTCTGTCTTTTAAAATATTGTGGTTGATGAAATTTTACATTATGTGCATATACAGAAAGCAGGGATACATATTTTTTCAGTTTTAAAGGTTCAAAAAACTATAAAGTGTGGGCTCCCCCTCCCTACCCTGCACCTATTCCCATATGTTGAGGCTTACTGGGACTAATATTGAGTTCTTTTTTTTTCTTAAAAGAAAAAAACTTCACATTATTGTTTGTCTTATGTTTAGAGATATTACAAAAGACTGGCTAGTCACCTGCAATTGTTTTTATGATGTTTTATATTTTTGCAACAAAGCCTTAAGTTTTTCTAAAAAATGAAAACATCTTTTGAGATTTTGATAACAAACCTAGGGAAGTTATTTTTTCCAACAGACCTTTTTAGAAGTAACACTTATAAGATTCTGTGTGTGTGTGTACATATATGTATACATATACACTCACATGCATTTGCATGCATATATAATTTATAATATGCATTTTACTATTGCTTACAATGGTCACTGACCTTTTAGCTTGTAATGTATCCCAGTCCTAGAAGGAAGTTTGGTGCAGGGCCTCCTAACTTCAGAGGAATAATTAACTAGACTTATGGAAGAAGACAGTCAAAAACCTCCAAATGTCTATAAATTTTTTGTGAGAAGAACAGGCCTGACTCCATGGGAAACAAAGTTTCTTGTGGGGAGAGATGAACACATACAAAGGGCTATAAGCCCCATCTGATGAAGGACTAATCTGGGGATTGCATGATATTGTTTCTCCCTAACCAGCTGGGTGGAGTTCTGAAGAATTAGTTTTATTACTTCCCCCATCTCAGCAACAGAAAAGGCTGGGGTGATGAACTGCAGGAAGGATTTATAAGGAGCCACGGTTAAAGCCTTTGGACCATGTTCTTTGGAAGGAAACCGAGGCAGGCTGGTGGGGAGTAAAGGATAGGGAGTGAAAGGGGGTGGGGCAAGGAGATGGTTGGGATGAGACCCTGGATGGGAAAGCCACTGGGGAGGCGTTGCGGAGGGGTGAAGGGCCCAGAGAGTGGAGAGTGACAGGGGAGGGCATTTTCCAATGGGCTGAGGGGAGGTTGCAGTGAGTGACAGGGTCAGCCAGACCTAACAAGTTGCTGTGTTATGAAGATTACAACATGGTGTCCTGCAACTGTAGGGTGTTGAGAATGTTTTGCATTAGCTGCAACTTAAACATTACAAGATTTCACAGAAAAATTCTGAGTTTTGGATTCTTCTGCAAAATCAGAAGATCTGATAACAGTGAGTCTGCATTCCGTGAGGGAGCCAGGTAACTTCTGTCTGACCCCTTTACAAGACTGTGCCTCTCCAGGTTGCCACAGTCCCTCCCCACCCCTCAAGCCCAACTCCTTATGTTTAAATGTATGGAGATGACTTAACTGCTTGGCTCCTGTGCTCATGTGACTTTAAATTCTTTGTTCTGCTCTATGCCTGATGCCAGGCAGATAGTAGATGATCCATAAATATTTGTAGAATGAAAGGAAAGTAACATCTTATTGTACCATGTGCATTAAGGTCTGTTCTCCATGGAGACTGTGAGATGTTTTAGGGTAAGGTGTGCCTTATTCATCTTTGTACCTTCAGTGCTGACACAGCACAGTAAATGCTTAACAAACACCGGTTCAGTGTTTCACGTATATTGTATGGCCGAGCAGTTGCTCTCCTTGTAGAGGGGAAGAATCATGCCACTGAGAGATGGAAGACCCTGGCTCTGCTAAGATGGTGGCTGTGAGGAGTCAGCAAGAGCATCGCCACCCAGGCCAGGATGCCAAATGGGTTGCTGGCCTCCTAGCATGGAGTCCACTCCTCTAAACAGGCTGAGAATCCCTTGTGGTCTCCAGCTCTCAGGTGTCAGAGAAAGGCTTTTGGAAGCCTTACCCTTTGATCTCTTTGGTTGCCTCCCACCTTGGTCTCATTTCTCTGGCCCTACTTGACCTGTCCCTGGACCTCTTCTGTTTTCCTTTTAAATTATGAATCACTGTTTACCCTTTAGTTGTCCCTTTCCCAGATCTGATTTTCCCCGATCTCATCTCTTCATTTTTCTAGGTAGCCCTCTCCAAAGTGATGATGACCAATTTGGGGCTTTCCTGTCGCATGCTTGGCTAGGATTTAAGGTGGAGAAGAGGTAGTTATGGTGGGGCGTGGAGAAAAAGAAGTAGCTGAAACTGTGAATTCTCCTTTAGTTTTCTATTCATAATTCACGAACAAGAACACTAGACAATAAAACCGCTTGGGGGTAAATCCGTAGCACAGCTCATGCACCAGATTTCTTAGGTTTGTGTTCTGACCCTGCCTCCTATTGGTTCTGTGACCTTGGAAAACTATTTAATCTCTCTGGCCTCAGTATCCTCATTTGTAAAATGAAGATAATAACAAATGCTTACTTATAGTGCTGTTGTGAAGGCTGGATGAGAAAATACAAAATTCAGTGCTTAGAACAGTGATGGCATGTGGTAAATGTTCAATAAATGTCAGCTAGTACTATCTTAGTTACTTGTTCATCCTCATGCCCAAGCCCCTCAGGTGGTTCCCTGACTACCAAATCACCAGTTACACAATTTTTCCCCTACATATTTTAGGAGCTTTGGGCATAATAAAACATATTCTCTGAAGAGAAAGTACAATAATTAAGCTGGACTGAAGAAGAAGAATGAAAGATAGCTTTGCATTTATAACACTCACATTCAAAGGGTTGCCCAGGCATTAGTTGTGATGTATCGAGGTATTCTAGAAGTCTCTTCAATGATGTTTTAAAGACAGGTTCAGAGTCCCTTATCTGCAATCCAGAAATCCAAAAAGCTCTGAAAATTAATTTTTTTCTCCATAATCTTTGGCAACAAGATCTGACCTGCAATTGTTGGTCAAATCTTCTCTGAGCTGACAAAAGACTAATTTCATTTTTTATCTCACTTAGGGTGAGTATGTGATACGCTCTGCAAAAATATTATATATTTGATTACAGAGTATCCCAAACACTCTGGGTGTTACATGACATATAATATATGCACTAAATTATCTTTCTAAAATTTGAAAAATTCTGAATTCCAAAGCAACCTGTTTCTGGGCCTATATAAACCTGTCTGCACTCTTGTTTGGGTCAGAAGTTCACCGTCTTTTACTTCCCTTTGGTCCACCCATCCCTCTCCTGTCCCAAGCACAGGGCTCTGGATCTCCCATTCACTTAATCAATATTTACTGGATGATTTCTCAGTGTCAGACGCCATTCTAGGCTCTCAGGTACAGTGAAGAACAGTGTGGTCTTTGTTTTCATGGATTTTAGACTCTATCTGAAGATGTTTAATAAAAAAAATAAGAGCCTCTCGATGTTTTGAAGAAGATAAAATGCAATCACAGGTGGGCAGTTAATCAGTTCAGTGTCAGAGTATGAGTGTCTGTGTGTATGTATGGGTGTTTGAAGTCACTTAGGATGGTTAAGACCTCTCTATGGGGTAACATTTGGACAGAAGTCTGAATAATTAGAGCCAATCAGTCACGCAATGAGCTGGGTAAGAGTGTTTCAGGAAGAGCAAATAGTAACTGTAAAATCCCCAAGGCTGAATGAGTTTGACAGGTTCCAGAAGTGGAAGGAAGACATGAGTGTTTGGGATAACACTGAGCCATGAAAAAAAAAAGTGCAAGAAATGGTCAGACATGATTTCATAGACCTGTGGGGCACAAAAGGAATTTGGATTTTATTCTATATTTAATGGGATCTGATAGAGAAAGGAAGAAAGAAAGTGACATAATGGTTTTATTTTTTCAAAAGATCGTTATTGTGTTGAATGGTTACTATACATAAGTGTTGTCAATATTTGCGGAATGAATAATTTAGTTATATGATTACATGTTGCATACAATGCATATATCATTTGCAAGTAACAGAGCCCCAAATAACAGAGACTTAAGTGAGATAGTGTATTTCTCTTACGCATAAGAGTGTAGAGGTAGGCAATCCAGGGCTAGATGAAAAACTCATAGTACAGCCCCATTTCAGCTCTCTTGTCCACTATCTCTGGATTAAGCCATTATTCTTAAGGTCCAAAATAGCAGCTAGAGCTCCAGCCATTGCATCAATATTTTAGACAGTATACTAGATGAAGTGGGAAAGAACCTATGTGAATTGTCTTTCAAGGAAGATTCTTGAAAGCTGACACATGACACCTCTGCTTACAAGTCATTGGCCAGAACTTAGTCACATGGCCACACTTAACTGCAAGGAAGGCTGGGAAATGTAGTCTTTATTCTGCTCAGCTAGGTGAGCTAAAACTCAGGAGTTTTACTCCTGTAGAAGAAGAGGGAGGGCAGATACTAAGGGCCCATTTAGAAATCTCTCTGGCATACAATTTCCTTAAATCTGGAAGTGAGTTAGAAATCTGCTAGACCTATCCCTGTGGTACCATTTATACAAGTCCTAATTGTTACAGTGATTTAACTGAGCTCCAGACAGATGACATGGAGCACCAACATTCACATGGAGAGTCACCAACTCCTCGGAGGAAGTGCTGCTTCCTGAGGTCTTTTCACTAGGAACCAGGCTGTTCCACTAACAATTGTGCAGACCTCCCTCCCCACATTCTCCCACACAACAAATAATGCCAGTAGGATTGGGTACAACAGAATGGGTGTATTTGAGTGTTTTTAAAAATTGCTAACCTGAACAGCCGAGGAAATACTGATCTGAAAATTTACTATTAAGGAAGCTCATCTATTAATTCCCCAAAGGGGGATTTTTGAGGTCATGGTTGGCAAGTACTAGGTTTAGACTGGGGATGAGGCTTTAACAGGTAGAGTCTTCCAGCTCCCAGAAGCAGTTTTCATTTCCCACTTTTCTTTCTTGTTTTTAAAAATATTCATGCCCTGATGAGCAATGAATTCCCCAGAGCAGAATGGAGATGACCCCATGGAGTACTGGGCTCTGTTGATGGGAATTGCTTTTACCTTCTGGAAAAAGAATAGGCCACAAAGGATCAATCTTCTTTCTGTTGTATCTCTTTCAAGTGGAACTGCATTGGACAATGAGTGGATTAAAAAAAAACCCTGTGGCCTGGTGTGCCTCAGATGCTTTTGCCAATTTTAACACCATTCTCCAAGTTATATAAACCTAAAGAATAAATGCCCAAGCCTTCTGTATGGTGAGCAGTTTACTTCCCAGGCAGGGATCACATTTGTAACAAATCTCCTCAGAGATGTATTTTGTAAGTGAAGTGAAGAAATCATTAGCAAAGCAACATTTGAAGAAGCAGACTGGCCCACTTCTGAAAGCAACTCTATTTTAACCTTTAAAAGATATCATTTTACTTACCAGGCTGCTTATTACAATTACACAGTGTTTTCCTTGGCCCCTGGCTCCATTAAACATATGTTTTATAGCAAGTTCTCAATTACATTATCCTGACAGGCTGGCTCATAAGGGCATGTTATAAAGTAGAGAGACTGCAAAGCAGTAAACTGGCCCTCATTAAGTTTATAGTTTTATTACCTTGTTTAGGACACTTTTTCTTCCCTTCCTCTCACCGGCTTTCTTTTCATGACATTTAATTTATAAGAAGCAAGGGGACACTCTTGTCCTTATAGCTGGTGAACTTGCTTGCAAGAGGCATGTGCGGATCTGCATTCAGCTGCTGGGCCCATCCCACCTCCCCAGCTCTCCCTCTTAACACAAAATCTTCCTTCCTCAGAGGTAATGTTGCAAGTTGGTATTCTTCTGGTGTTAAATGTCAGTGGACTGTGCATTTTGGTCTAAAACTAGTTGCTCTTAGATGGATATGAGATCTTCGTAAGCTTGCAAAACACGCTTAGATCAATGATGTTTAACAAGTGACATGCACCACCACTTCCAGGGTGCCGTCTTCGCTGACCTGTGTTTGACGGTCCTTTGCAGAGGCCCACTGTCAGCCTCTTGGAGAGGTGGAACCAGATTCTCTCACCACAGCACTCAGGTCAGCAGAACTATTTTAATTTACCGGACATTACCCCTGCATAAATATATTTACATCTCCATACACCGACAAGGGAATTCAACCAGCTTAAATTTATGTAAAATGTGTTATCGTTATTGGACCAGGTAGGAGTATTGTGCGAAGATGCATGGACCTCATCTGGCCACTGCTAATTATAGGCATGTAAAAAATGGCCGGTGGTTGCTTCTGAACCCAGACAGAATCTGTGGATGTTGATTATGAAGAGCTATTGTATATCGATAGGTTAGGATTTATTACTGAAAGTATGAACTGACTGCTCCAGATTGGATGGTAGTCGGACACTGGGGAATCGGTCTCGGAGCTGTTAGACCAGGGTAATCTATCAGGAGGAGGGGAGTGTATTCTATCAATTAAGGAACAAGCAATTCTACTGATTTGCTATTGGCAGACTAATAGAGGTAATGGGTTTTCCTAGACAGTCCAGGTACTGTACAGCCGAGTTGGGGAAAATAGTGACATGAGACAAATAGAAGAGCAGTTCATTAAACTTGAATGACAGCTATGCTGGGGTGAGAGAGCTACAGGACCCTGGGCCCTGGCAGGTCCTGTGTGGGCCTCCCAGGCAGGGAGACGCGGCTGAGCTAACAAGAGTATGGATGCCTTTTGCCATTGATGTACACGGCAAACTGATATTCATGGATACTCCCAGGAACTTTTGGTGTCAAAGTGTCTTAGCAATATGTATCTTTAAGCTAGTGCCACAACAACACTGCATTGAAAACAACCTTGAGATCTTAATGGCTTAAACAACAAATGCTTACTTTTCTTGCTCATGGGTCTGTGGGTCATCTGGGGTTTAGATGGTGATTGTGGCTCAGGCTGTGGGCAGGTGTGGCTCCATCTCATGTGTCACTCTGCCCAGGCAGGCAGGGCAGCAGCCAGTCAGAACATGTTCTTCTTATGACTTTGGCAACTGCCCAGAGGTCCATGTCAAACTCTGCCAGAGTCATGTCCACTGGCATCCCATTGGTCAGAGGAAGTCACATGGTCCAACCCAAGTCCAGGAGCAGGGAAGTATACTCAGCTGGTGACCAGGGTGTGAACATAAATTTTTATTCCAGGAGAATGAGGAAATGCAATCAACAATCTAATCCCTCGCCTACTGCCTTCTTTGTCAGGCACTTCCTGTGGCTGATACTGGAGTTGGATACCTTTCCCTTGCTCCTCCTTAGCCCCACCACCAGCCAGGGTAATGCCACTGCTCGTCCTCTTGTCTCCAGAAGCGGAACTGATTCTTTAACCATATTCCTCCTCGGGTGGCTGGAGAGTTGGTATAGATTGCAGCATATAAACCAACATGGCTGGTAAGTCAAACCCAGTTTTTATAACGGAAGTTTTGCACTGCTGCCATGTTTTACTGCGTGTCACTCTAGGAAGTCCCTTTGCTTTCAGGAGGCTTTGGATGGTTTGGGGTTTGTTCTTTGCATGCACCTTGCTGTTTCAAGTCTCTCAGCCTCTTCTTAGGCTGGATTGTCCTCTTGTCAGCTGTCCCCCCCCCTCCTTTTTTTTGGCCTGGGTATCTTCTATTTATTCTGCAGGCTCATAAGCAGAGGCTGAGAAACCAAAGGCAACGAAGATAGAGCTGCAACCCATCTGAAGTGGGGCGGAAAAGACAGGGCAGCCAACACAGGGGACTTGGCTTTGGTCCTTGTCATCTCGCTGGTATGATCACATCCCTGCCACATGGTTCCCTGCCTCCCTTTCCCACTCATCCTCTTCCCTGCTGCCAGAAGGATTCTATTAAAAATGCAAATCTGGTCACATGAGTCCCCTGCCTCCCATCACCTCCAGGTATGTGTAAGCTCCTGACAAGCACACAAAGTCTTTCCTGCCCTTCCCACCACCCCAGCTTCATCTCCTGCTGCTCCTTGACTAACACTGAATGCCTGGAGGCTTTGGATGGTGTGAGGTTTGTTTGCACACACCTTGTTCTTTCCAGTCTCTCAGCCTCTTCTTAGTCTGGGTTGTCCTCTAGTCAGCTGCTTCTTTTTTATTTTTATTTATTTTTGGCCTGGGTATCTTCTATTTATTCTGTGGTTTTCAGGTCTGGGGCTATCTCCTGAGAGTGGGGCTAAGCGCCCCTCCTTCAGGGTCCCATAGCACTGAGTGTATGCTTCAGTGATTTAAAATAGTATCTTTTCCCCTTCTGCCAGTCTTATCAGGCTATAAGCCATTTAGAGGCAGGGACCCCTTTTACTCATCTTATTTCCAGAGTCCAGCACAGTGCCTGTTGCTTGGAAGATGGCCAGTAAATACTTGGGCTGATCTGACTTGACTGTGCAGTTTCTTTGTCTTTCTCTCTGATTTACCAGCCCTCAATGGGGAGAAGTCAGCCTGAGGTTGAGGTTTTCTTTTGGAGCCTAAAATTGGTACATTTGTCATTGTACACTTAACCAAAAAAGAAAAAAAAAAGTGAACTTTGATGTTTTGGTGGCTACCTTTGAAGTTGAAAGGTTGACGTATGCATCATGATATAAAGTAGAGATCTTTTCAAATGATTTGCTTCAACCTTACCAATAAAACAAATGAACCGTGTTCATGGGCTTTTGACATGCTGTTTTCTCTTTGACACTAAAATGAAATAAATGTGCAAAGGCACAAAAACAGTATGTATCCTCAGTTGGATAAAGGCTCACCTTTATCTCCCTCTAACCCTCTTATTTTCACAATACTAAAGAAATATTAAAAATGGTAGGGGCTGGTGAATTTTTAGAAAAGCTATCACTTCCCATCCCTTTGCTCTAGTATAACCTTGACCTCCTCTCCCTCTGACCTCAGCAAATACTTCCCAGACAGGCTTCCTTCTGCTTTCCGAAGCCCACAGTTGACAGCCAGACAATAGAAAAGCTTCTGCTACTTGGTCTTTTTCTTGGAATTCAGTCCCCTGAGGCTAATGCAGGCTGCATCTAATCATTGATCAATGTCTCTGTGGGGAAGGCTCCCACCAGAAATGGTCTTGGGGAACTCTGGTCTGCCTCTCGCACCCCCAAACAAATAGAGCTATGAGCAGAGGCACAGTCAGGTTCTAACGTCAGGTAGGTGGGCCTGGATGGTGTGGTAGGGTGCACCGTGTGGTGGTGTAGAAGCAAGCACAAGAAAGCACCCACCCACATCCTCTTTACTATGTTCCTTTCATACTGTTTCATCTCAAGATCATAGTCAGTAAGCACCAAGGCCACCTGTTACCTAAAAATTGTTGAAATGGTACCATTTTTACAGAACTATCTCAATGGAAATCACTGATTCCCTTGCTCCCTTCTAGATTTGCTAAGGGACTGGAGTTCAGGCTTTGTCTGTGCATTTGTGTGAGTGTGAATGTGTGGGTCTTTGTGTAAGTGAGTGTGAGAGTGTGTTTATGAGTATGTGTGTTTACAGGAAGTATGTGTGAGTTTGTGTGTTTATAAGTATAGGTGTTTATGTGAATGTGTGAGTGTGTGTTTGTGCATGTGAGTGGTGTGTGGGTATGAGTGTATGTGACTGTGTGTGTGTCAGTGTGTATATGTCTGTGTGTTTGGAGACAGTGTCTTGAGAAGAACCCCCTCACTCCACCTCCGGTTGTTTTCCTGACACAACGCTCTGCAGTGGTAGTGCAACCTGACTCTAACTCCCTCATGAGCACCATCACCCCCATCATCCAAAGGGATCTGTATTCCACGTACAAACAACGTGCTTTTGACTTCCTCTCATGGAGGCCTGCTGGGACTGCCTCTGGTCTTGTAACAAGTTACTAATCACAGGGACCAGGAAGAGAGAAAGCATCTAGGTACAAGTCCTGGAAAGCTACTTTAAAGAGTGAGGAGGCTTGAAACAGAAGGTAGGGTGTTAGTCTTGGGGGAAGTCTCTGGGTACAAGAGGTGGTAGCTGTGATTTTTTATAGATGCCTTGTAGCCTCAATGGGGTAGGGAAGAGGGGTGTCCTTAAAGGCACTGACCAGAGTCAGATACCCTTGCTACCCATGTTTCTAAATGATATTCCTCAGCAATATCTTCCCTCCTATGTTCTTATGCAATGTGACCTTTGTTATTTGTCTATTTATCCTCCCCTTGAGTCTGGGCTGACCTGTGACCTAGTTTGACCAAAGTAATGGCAAAAGTGACACCATATTACTTTTGAGGCAGGGCCTTAAGAAATCTGCATCTTCCACCTTCATCTGCTGGAGCCCAGCCTCCATGCCGTGAGAAGCTCCAGTCATGTGGAGAGGCCCATGTGAAGACTAGGGCACTCAGCTAACAGTTCAGGCTGAGCTTCCAGCTGACATCCAGCACCAACTACTGGCCACATGAGCCAGCTGCCTTCATGGTACAGCCCCTGTGCATCTCTGCAAGATGGTAGCCACAGCCAGCACCGCCTGGAGCAGAAGAATAGCCCAGCTGAGCCAAGTCAACCTACAAAATTATGATCACTCATTTTTGGAGTGGTTAAACAGATACTTAATGTACCAGGTGAGTTATTGCTATGGACTGAGCTGAGTAGGGAACAGGTTTTCTTCACAATTGCCAGAACATGAACAAGATTTCAGTTATACAGAAAGCAAATGATAGGACCAGGCACATCTCATTCATGTTTTCCTTTATGCAGAAGCAGTCTTTAAATCTTTAACTTTCATGTGACACAGAATAGTTAAAGGAAAATGTGAGCAGTGATTACTTTTTAGTAATGGCTGCTTATCTTTATTAAACATTTCTCCAGTGAACATTTATTATCTCCATAACAAGATAAAATATTATTAAAAATAGTTAATGAGATTCTTATTTAGCTTTCCTGCAAATGAAATGGTACTGTAAGGCATGCCACTCCTCATCCTGTGAGGAAGGCAGGAGAATTTTTTTCCTGAGATCATTCATTTTTACTTAATTATTAGAAAGTGATAATGAGGATCTCATTTGCCTGGTTTTCAATCCTCAAAACTTCTTTTTACTTAGAGTGAATAGATTTAAATTATACTTTATCAGCTTGAAGTGTAAAATCCTCCTTTTGAGTCAGTCTTAGTTAAGTTAGATCATAGATTTAGATGGTTCAGTGAGAACAGCCATTGGGCTGGCAGGTGCAAGGCACAGACACTATCTTCTTTCTACTTTTAGTCATTTACTAGCAATACCTTGTATCAGCAGATGCCAATATATATGCTTCTTCTCTCTTCCTGAAAATATGCCTTTCCCAGCCACTGGCTGGTATGTTGGGCCAATTAATCTGTTCTGGTTAATGGGGTTGACCATTAAGACTTCCATGTATCCCCATCCCTGCAAGTACCTTCACATGATGAAGCATCACCAGATAGAAAGGGGGTCTCGGAATGATTAAGTGGAGCACACCCACCCCAGTAATCTGCTGTGGACTGTGACTTGAGCATGAATAGATCTTTGTTATGTTAAACCACTGAGATTTTCTTGTTATAGCAGTCAGCATTTCCCAAATAATACACATTTACAATGTAAAGTGCTTTACATTTACAATATGTTTTCGTAGACATTATCTCACTTGATACTCACACCAGCTCTGTGATTGAGGTCGAATGAGTGTTGTCCCCATTTTACAGAGCAGAAAACACAGAGAACATTCTTTGCTCAAACAATGGTCTCTGGTTAGGAATGGCAGAGCGTGAACTTGCCTTCAAGTTTAATTCTTTTTTGTCTTTCTCCTACTGACTTCCTCTAACTTAAGTCTTGTTTCCTATGTGAATTTCATTTTGACTCCAGTCTCTGGAGCTAACATCACAGAGCAGTGCCTTACCCTCCTCTTTTCCAGTAAAGATAGTCAAACTAAAGCAATTCCTTTCTGTAAAGTCAAGGTAAATTTGGCAAACATTTCCATGTGCTCTCCAAGTAGGTGAAACAATAAAATGGATTGTTTCTGCTAACATTTCACAAAATTTGGCCTGGTAACCCTAATCCTGAGAGATGGCTAGTATTAAAAGCATTCCTGATTAATTTTGTTCAATTCTGGATAGTATATCCATTTTGCAGATCAACAATATACATTGGCACTCAAAGGCTGTGAGAAGTTCTTCAGTTAAAGCATCTATTCCATAGTGTGACATCTAAATATTCTGTCCTACAGAACATAGTATTAGTAACTCTGGTTTAGATACTTATTTCCCTCAATATAGGAAACAGGATTAAAAATATTTTGCATTTATCTTTTTTTCATGACTGCATTATATTATCAGTTTCTCCATTCCTTTTATTTTTCTTCATTATTTTCTAACTAAATTATTTCAACCAAGTTTCTATGTTCTCTCTTCCCTTTCTCCCCTCCTCCCCTCTATTCTTCTCCTATTTCTCTTTCTTCTGCTGCTTTGTCATTGCTATCTTTGTCTTCTAAAATTCTTAGCTCCTATCTCCATCTGTTTGGCTGCTATAACGAAATATCACGGAATAGGTAACTTATAAACAACAGAAATTTATTTCTCACAGTTCTGGAAGCTGGAAGTCTGAGATCAGGGTGCCAGCCTGGCTGGTTGAGGGCCCTCTTCTATGGTGTGATGACTTCTTGTGTCCTCACATGAAGGAAGGGTCTATGGAACTCTGTTGGGGTACACACACATAGAGTAGCTCCCTACTCTAGTTGACCAGAGAATTCTGGAGACAAAAAACCATCTGAATTTCAGTAACCATTTGACAGAATGTATCACATTATTGTTGGACACAAGACAGATAAGTGTAGGTTAAATGGGTCATGGTGACCGACAGACTGTGGGGGAGGTAGGGATGGCAACCTTTAGCCCCACCTGATTCAACAATTTTAGCAGTGATTGGATGAGCATATTAACGGTGAGATGATTGGATTTATGAATGACGTGAAGTGGGAGAGCTGGGTAAATATACTGGATGCCAGGACCAGGATTCTTTAAAATCTCAGACAAGACCGAATTTAACAAGACATCATTTAACAGGGATAAATTTAGAGTTACACTTTTAAATCCAGAAAGTCAACTGTGTAACTATAGTATCAGATGACATGACTGAGTGGAACCAAATTTTAAAAAATCCTGGGGTTTCTAATTTGATTGTACATTCAATATATAATTTTGTGGCTTCCATTTTAAAATGGCAAAGTAAAACATTTTAACCCTCAAAACTTCAAAGAAAAAAGAAAAAAAACACAGAGGGAAAAAAACCTCTTTAGTCAATGAAACCAAAGAAAAATGACACAACCCAAGCCACAAAGCAAGAAGCACACATGGCAAATGCTGTGGCTTCCGGGCTCAGATGTGGGAGCTAGCTAAGAGTAGAAATATGGATCCTCGGATTATTCTTAGGTTACGATCTAGGATTAATGTGCCATAAATCTGATGACTGTGGACAATGATGCTTCTGGAGCAAAGACAGGTCAAAGGAGAGGCTGAAAAGGCCTCTAGAAAGACCTCACTGCACCCACTGAAAGGTGGGGAAGGTAGATTTGAAGGGGGATCCATGCCAGCATGCTATTTCCACTGTCTATTGTGATATAGTTCAGTGAGACAGAGAATGCTGGAGGGGAAGGGTGAAGGGTGAAAGAAGGTAAGAGAGGAAACCAGTAATTTCCAGTTTGGAAATCAAAGAGCTCGTCACCTAATGGTTTTACTGTGAATCTCACTGGTTAGTTGAAGCCCAAAACAGTGAGGAGGAGGGCCCCAGGATAGCAGAAACAAGAGACTGGGTCAACTTTGCTGAAGACAAAGTTTATCATCAGTTTGTTGAAGGCAACTGTGGTATTATTTACTTCCTCCTCTGATAGAATTATATATCTGTGCTCTTCCATGGCTCTTAGTGACAGAGTGTATTTCTCATTTGTTGACTTCAGGTTTAGTCACGTGACTTGCTTTGGCCAGTGGAATATTAGCAAATATGATGCAAAATGAGGCTTGAAATATGCTTTCTTAGTTTGGCTTGCCCTCTAGTGCTCTTGGGATTGTCATGTGAAGAGCATGTCCCTGGTAGCTTCTTCCTTTTCACCTGGCTGTAGAGTGAGATGGAGAAGATAGTAGCCATATGGGAAGCATGGAGCCAACCCCAGCTGAAGCAGAGCTTTTCCAACCAACCCACAAACTCAAAAATGAATGTTTTGTAAGACATTGAGTTTTCCATTGGTTTGTTAAACATCTTTAATGCTGTGATAGCCAAGTGATACAACCACAAAATTAAGTAAGGACTCTGAATTCCCCAGTTTCTTCTTCTGTCTTACACTAAACTGATATTCTTGAGCAGGTAGTGACTTCTTTGAAATATAAGCAGAAAAATGGGAAGTGTGTAAAAATCTGCTAAAGATAATAAACACAGAAAGATAAACAAAAGAAAGATGAAGAATATACATTCACATGAGGAATCATTCACAGAAAATAACAAAAGATTTTAAGTAGGTCTCTACACTTCAAAGAAGTTATATACAGTATGATCTCTTTTAAAAAATAACTTCTGAGAATGGATACAGGGGTTGAAAGAAGAGATTGTGGGTCATATCAATGGAAGGAGATAAAGAGAAAACGAGTAACACAAATAAAAATAGAAAAATTTATAAGTTGAAAATTATATGATATGTAACTTAAAATGAAATTAACCATAAAGTAGGGTAACACTATGTAACAGGTTTGAGGAAATAAATTACAAAGGAAGTAAGTATAAAATATGACAGATAGAAATTCAATCAAGGGACATAGGAAGTTACATGTAATTGGTATTCCTAAAAGAGAGAAAAAATGGAACAGAAAATGTATTTAAAGACATTATAGAAGAAAACTTTTGAACTAAAGAAAAGCATAAATCAATAAATCAAAGAGAACAGTTCATTCCAGGAAAAATCAATACAGAGCATTCTGTACCAAAAACTTATAGTGAATTTACCACAATTCAGGGGTAAAGAAACATATGGAGTACGGGGCTTAAAAAAACGAAAGAGAAATATACAAAATGCATCAAGTAAGGGCTGCCTAGATGATGCCTAGTAGTTCTGCTAAGTCTTTGGCTTTATTTTTGAACTTTGGAGATTAAATTGTCATCTAATAAAATATAAGCCCTTTGGCTTTATTTGGCTTATATCTAATAAAATATAATCAAAGTCCCTTTGGAAGTTGTAAAAACAATTTTAGTGATTATAAAAATGAGTGTGGAAAAATAAAAAAGCATTTGAAAAGGAAGTTTATGAGGATAACTTGGCCTACTAGATATTGAAATATAAAATTACAGTACTCAAAATAGTGAGATACTGGTGCCAGAAGAGGTGAACAGAACTCCTGTAAAGAAGAGAAACACTTAGAATACTGTCCCTATTCTTAACTGCCTAAAGATAGACTAGTCATCCTTCAAATTTTAGTTCAAAAAGTCATCTGCCCTGGAAAGTCTTTCTTCCCTCCCTATATTTTCACTGTGCCTTGTGCACATATTTGTATTTGCTTTAGTCATCTGCCGAGGCTGCAAAATTCCCGAGGGAAGGAACTATGCTTTTTGACTTACCTCACCAATGCATGCATTAGTTCAATGCCTGACACATGGTAGATACCCAACATTTATTAAATAAGTGAGAGAAGAAGCAGTTGATGGAAGAAAATAACCTTGAATTATAGAGATCTACTTAGAAAAGTATGAGTGGAATTAATAACCTTAAAGTCCCAATTTTACATCAGTTTTGCAGCTAATGACAGTTTCTGAAAGGAAAAAAAGATCGAACGATGAGTTATTTATTAAGTGCAGGCTTGTCTGTTGGAAACCCAGTGCCGTTTCCCCTCTTCAGTGTGTTTTCCTGAACTGCAGCTGCTGGAAGCCTGAGAACTGCTCTCCCCAGAATCACTGCAGCAGGGCTCCAGGTTATGAGTTCACCAAAGAGAGGTATGAGATTTGGAAAATGGAAGATATGCAGAACCCACTATTGCTCTGGTGGCAGAAGTAGGTCATTCTTTGGCAGATGACAGGCATGAACACTTGCCATTGGCTTGCAGATACTTCCTGTAAATCACCCACTTTGGTGTTGTAGACTGATAATATTTTTGGTGGCAGTTTCCTGCATTTTGTACATTCTGATTTCTGTGTATCACTGGTTTAGTAAGCCTCTAATTCTCTAAATTAAGTCCTTTTCTGCTTGAAACACCCAGAGTGATTTCTTTTCACCGCCTGAGTTCTGACTGATATGTTATAGAATCAAATAGATGACATGTGTTGGTGCATGTTAACTTATGGAAGCCTTCAGTTAAAGATTTCATAAAATATTTTTTATGTAGACTGTAGTAGATACTTGATGTGTTTTTTTCTTAGCTACCCAGCAGACATTTCCCCTATTAATAGCACTTTGACTTCCTTTTGGGGAATAAACATTATTCTCCAAAATTGCGTACAGTTTTGTTAGGATAATAAATTAGGAATCCTGTTCTTGTAATTTGTAAGCTAAAGTTTCTTCCTTCCAGATTTTTCTTCCCACAACCTTGTATAGACCTATTATGGACATATGATCTAAGCTTAGCAATCAACAATTGTATTTTCTCTTTGGACTTGAGACCTTGAAGAGAATGATTAAAGACATAATGCATTTCTTTGGAAGTGCCCCATTAGTAAGGCTGCCTAGCCCATTCTTTTTGACAAGATACTTTAGAACTTTTTGACTCCTTTACAATTTTAGTTGTTATTCAGCCTTCTTTTAGTTCCTGTGAGCTTTTCCATGTCATCACAATAATATCCATTTTTTTCTTATTATCCAAAAACAGACCCTGTTGCTCGCAATCAAAGGACTCTGATAGATGCATAATCTGATACAGGCATTTAAATTTTGTTACCAGAACACTGAACATTCTGGAAAACTACATCTTTAATTATTTTATCAGTGAGAGAGGTAAAACATTTATTTATTGATGATTGTATTCTTCCTTCCTATCCCATGCTTATACTATTGGCAAAGTGTTAGCCAAGTTAGTGATCTAAATTAGATTCAAGTCCACTAATCTAAATTTAATAAAATGTGCTGCCACTGCTATTAGAAATGGCAAGGGATTTTGCAAAGTACAAGAGAATGTATTTTATCTTCACAGTTAGTGGTCTCACTATTAGTGAGACCCTGATCTTGATAATTAATGTCTGGTCATGCCACAGGTGAATTATGAACAACCCACTTCACACAGGGGTAAATGAATAATCCCACTGTAAACCCATTATAAATGCACAGGCTGCAAATAGTATAGGTTAATAAAGTGTCCAATACACAAATGAAGATACTGGCCATAAATTACTGCATTCTGTCAACATCAAATTTGTTAAGCACAGTACAGCAAAGAAGAATTTGGATTGAATTAATGCTATGGCTGAATTAATAAGAGGGAAGAAAGAGGGTGCGAGAGAGAGTAGCGGTCCTGACGGAGGGAAGTTCCCTCAGTGAGTTAATGTTCTGCAGTTATGTAAAGTGTATTCATCAGCATGTGTTAGGTTATGCTGCTGTAACAAAACCCTTGAATTTCATCAACTCAAAACAGTGAAGGTTTATTTCTCTCATATGCCACATATCCATTTCCAGTTAGCAAAATGCTCCTCATGGTTGTCCTCATTCCTGGACCCAGGATGACAGAGCAATCATCTGGAGTATTGCCAGTTATCACAGCAGACGGAACATGAAATCTCTGGGGAATGATTCCAGGAATTAAATACACAACTCAGATGTGATATATGTCAGTTCTCCTTGGAAGTTATTGGTCAGAACTAGTCACTGGCTCCACTCAACACAAAAGGACCCAGAAGTATAGTCCTCCCATGGGCTCAGAAATTAGGTCAAAATGCTTAATAGGTATACTAATGATTATAGCTCACTTTGAAAGGAAATAGCAGGTATATTCATTTGAAATGACTTGAGAAATTTCTGGATGGAATCTTAATGTTTCAGAATTTTAACTCCTGGCAACAAGAAGCTTAACTTAGAACTTGTAGTTCTCAGTAAGTAAGTTTTGAGGACTCTCTTTTTACAAATTTTCCTTTCTGTGTCCTTATCATCATTCCAAAATATCTTAACTTTTTCTTAACTCCTTTTCATGCAGAGTCCTAAAAATGAAGGCCAATAGCTTTAGGTGGTGGAACTCAGCATATTCATATTCCGGAGGGGGGGAGTAATGAGGTAACTATTTAAAAGCTTCTTATGAATATTAAACAGAAATCCAATAGCAAATAATTAGTTCTGTGTCTTCTTTAGGTTTCTATTTGCATGAGTGATATTTACATTTTTTTTCCAACATGGAATGCTTTAGATCATTTGAATAATGCAGGTCTCTGGTTTTATTTTTACCCACTCATCCCTCCATTCCACTTTAATTTTATTTATTTTTACCCCCAGGAAGAAAAATGTTGACAAACTCTAAGATACTCCTCTGGTTACTAGGCTGTAGATGGCCTCTAGCAAAAAGCCACTTGAAAAGAGCTCTTGGTACCTTTCCTTGAAACTACAGCAATAGAAAGGCTTGCATGACGGTGTTACATTTCAGTCGTGGTTTTTTTGAGGGTGAGAGCAAACCAGCTTGCCGGAGTTGTCGTTAAAGTTCATGAAAGGTGTGGTGCCGCTTGTTAGACTCCTAGACCAAAGTAAGCATTAAGAAATAGACTGGATTTTAACCTTAAAGTCTGTATACTTAAGATATAGAGTACACTACAGACTAGGGTAATAAACAGAATAATTCATGACTCCCTGAGGGGGTTGGGCTTTTTTTCCAGGGGGCAAATGAACAGGAACAGAATGCTTCTCAAGCCCTTGAGGGAAGAATGTATTGTGTAGCTAATTCTCCTGGGTGCAACTGCTACTTTAGTCAATGGGAAATTGTATTTTTTTTATTCAACATCTGTTTTATCACTTTTCTCCCCTTAATCATCCCTTTTTCAACATTGCAGGCCATTTAGTCATATCCCAAGCATGGAAAAACAATTGCTGGCGATCAATGATTTGTATCCTCTCTGTCGTGATCAGCAGAGAGAAATTAATAATAAACTAATTCATGGAGGCATTAGGACATTCCAACTGGTTACTGGGTGCTTAGAGAGTGCAGATGCATCACTGTGTAGCCAAAAGTGAGCTTTTGATATTTTGAAACCTTTTAAAGTATATATAAGGCAACACTTCCTATGGATTTGCTGAAAAAAGTTCCAGCATTATGCTTTGGGACGAAGGGTGTGAGTGGGTACAGAATAATGGTCATATTCATGATAGTGACCGCTGACGTAACACTTCATACCAGATACCCTCCTGAAATCCTTTGTTTCCACTGCTTTTACTTTCATGAGGAATATTTTACTTCCCCAACTTACAGATGAGAAAACTGATACTTAAAAGCACTAAGTAACTTGTCCCAAGTCATGCAGCTAGTATATAACGATTTTTGAATTCTGGTCTGTGTGCCTCTAAAACTGCTTTTTCCCTCTGTTCCTCTTGTGTTGCTCTGGAATCTCCATGATACAGTTTTGTGTGTGAACTCTAGGTTCCTGGAAACAGACAAAATAATTAAGCCAACACTGTTCAGTCTTTCAGTTCATAAGTCACTTATTATTTTAGACTTTCAGACACTGTTACCGGGGAGTGCCTGGATTCGGGTCAGACTGCAGGATTCTAAAACTTGCTCTACTCACCAATGGTTGGCTCGGTGACCTAGAGCAAGTAGTCATCCGTTCTGGAGGGGACCTTCAGTGTTTTCACCTGAAAGTGGCACTTAACAACTGTTGTCATCTGCTTCCTTCGCAAATGCAATTCAGGGGAAGTTCATGAAAATATTTAAGAGGAAATTGCTACATAACCGAGAGGCACGCAATTTACAAATATTGATTCGTTGAGGTAGAGAAGTAGTGGCTAATTAGAAATTTCAGAGTGATCATCTATCTTATGTTAATTCAAAGCCAGCCAACCAACAACAAACCAACAGGCATCAGCAACTCCCCACAGAGGAAAGAAGGTAATCCTGAGTGGCTCTCCCCTATGATTCTGGCTCACTCTACATCAACATTTTTCACTGTTCTGACTAATTTCATCATCCACTTTCTGTTTTCTCTTTCAACATCATCTTCTGTCTTAGGTCATTTTGGACCCTGGGTACCTTATAAGCACTTTGGGCTGTAGCTACATGTAAGTGGGTAAAAATGATCAGCATTGTCCCTGCCTTGCTATTTTTGCAGGTGGAAAATGGAATCTTCTAGCAATTTCTAGACTTCCCAAATAGCAGTGATGTTTAGTCCTTTGTTTGTTGAGTGAACTTCTCGCAGAGAAGATATGTTTCTCACTTCTCAGCACACTCCAGAAGTACTGAACTGCCTTTGGTCCTCTCCACCCACCAGGCTGCCGGTAACCTCTGTGCCTGTACTCAAGCTGTTTCCCTTGCCTAGAAGCCCCTTTCTTCCCCTTTCCCTGGCTCCCTCCAGATTACTTTTCTGGATTTAGTTCAGGCACCACTTCTCCCAGGAAGTTCTTGATCTGCTTCCTCTGTGTCCTTATGGCTCTCTGAGCCTAAGTGTCCCATATCTATTACCACAGCACATTGAAATAACCTTTTCACGTTCTTTATCCTTCAGACCAAACTGTGTGCCTCCTCAAAAAAGATAACGTTGTCTTTATCATCATTTGTCCTTCACGTCTACCAGTGTACCTGACAGATAGTTAGTGCTAAAAATGTTTGTCAAATAAATTAATTTCTTCCTTTAATTTTATATATTGAAATTAGAAAAAAAATTACCAGAGGTTTGGGTGCTCACGTGTCCAGCCAAGACTGTCTGCAAAGACAGTTCTTTTCAGTGATTTTTTCCCCCTATCAAACCTCACTTCTCTACCCCTGCTCACCCTGCTAAAGAAAGGATTGTTGTTAACCTCTTCATGATTCAGGAACAGATAGAAGAACAGAACATTGAATTTACCTAATTAAAAAATCGTGTAATAACAGAAATCTATCTAGGTTGAGCCTAAAATTAGGCATTTCTTGAAACTGAAAAAATGGGACCTGGCTAAGACTTTGTCTATCATGGGATGGAGGCCGAGGAGCAGGAAGAACTCAACATCGTCTTCCTGATACAGATCCTCAGGGAAGTTTCGGCAGTCCGGATTCCACAGTTTATCTTGGTGCTACAAATTAGAACCGTCCGGGGTGTCCAACCTGTGGGCCCGCGGGCTGCATGCAGCTCAGAATGGCTATGAATGTGGCCCAACAGAAAATCGTAATTTACTTAAAACATTATGAGATTATTTTGTGTGATTATGTGTCACAATGTATTTAATGTGTGGACCAAGACAACTCTTCTTCCAGTGTGGCCCAGAGACACCAAAAGGTTGGACACCCCTGGAAACCAAACTCCTATGTCTATACCTCCTACGTACTTCTAAATGTACCAATATTTTCTTTCTTTTATACTTGGGTTCATCAGTTCTTTGTTGGGTTTCCTTGGGTTTAAGACTGCATTCAGGTAGAAAATAAAACAAATTAAAAGGATTGTTTGGACAAGTAAGTCCCCAAGCCTCTTTTTGGCTGGCCTAAATCATTAGTGGAAATGAAAGTGCTGGGTGGCAAGAAGGGTTGGACTGAAATGGCTTATAGCTTTGACTCCTCACCATGGGCCGTGTCCAGAAAGGCACAGCCTAAATTTTCTACAGGAGACATTCATCCCTCCCTCTTCTTGCTCTTTGAGTCTTGCTGCTTGTCTGTGCTAAAGCTGCCTGCCTCCTCCCTTCTCCAAAACCATATTTCACACTTGAATACGCTTTCTTCTCTGCTTTTAAAATTTTTGGTAATCAGATGATGATTTTATAGTCCTGATTTATGTTTTAGAAGTTACTTTTCATAAATATCCCAAATGAGATCTATTTGGCCCCTGCTGCAGACCAGATGCTGGTCAGATCTGGCAGAGCTATTGATTTAATCCTGTACATTTTCATAATTGGTAGGAATCAGTTTTCCCTTTTATTCTAACATTACAGATTTGTAACAATATGTGAAACAGGCTCCATGCTTTCCCTCTTTGCTTTCATGTATGGTATGGCCTTAATAAACATTTAGTAGTTTCCTGTGAGAGCGTCACATACATCAGGATGCTAGGCTTTCATTTTGTTTTCTGTTTTTAGTAACCGAATTGGGTTAATAGGAGAGATTATTAAAAAAAAAAAAAGCGGGGGAGGGTATCAGGAAACAAGAATGTATTTTTTTCTTCTTGAGTCTTTGCATTCTTGGTATGCATCTGACTTTCTTCTCATCTTTGAAATTCTCTTTAAGATTCCATTCTCCTGGGAAGCTCATCATGAGCCTTATTAAGAATTTCCTAGGTTATCCAGGCAAAATCAACTTGCTCTTAATTTTAAAACAGACAATTTCAACTCTCAAATCCACTTCGACCTAAAAGACTTGGTAATAAGTGTGGAGATCAACTCTTCTGACCAATTTTATTCTGGGTGTCAGGCCAAGCCATAAACTTGCAAAGAGAAGACCTAGACTGAACCTTTGACTACCACTCACTTGTTGCATGGACTTGGACAAATATCTGAATGGCTTTGAGTCTAAGTTTTCTCATCTGTAAAATGAAAATCATAATTCTTATCTCTGAGTTACTCTGAAGATTAAAATGAGACAATTCATACATAAGGCTGTGCCTAACCCAGTGTTTATTTCATGGGCATTCAAAAATATTGATCTCTCTCCATGTCGTTTGTCTCCTGCAGCAATACTGTGCCCTTCCTCAATGGGGACAATGTTGGCTTAACACGTTGTTGATAATGCCTGCTGAGTAGGAGGGATCACGATGCCATGGAAACACGATCATTTCTAGGAGGGAAAAGGCGCTTTTTGAAACATGGTGTGTGATGGTTTTCTTTTCCAAATTGCAAAACCTCTGAAGGCTGGTCTGTGAATTGACCTGAAAAGTCACCCTGAAAAATAAGCTTGGAGCATTAAATAAATACAGACTCTCAGGACTAGAAAGCACTTTAGGGGTGGTTTAGACAAAACCCCTCATTTTTAGCTGAGAAAATTCAGGGCCATAGAGGTGAATGGCTTGAACAAGGTTGGTTATATCTGTTAACCAGTTAGAGTACCTAGTTGCAAACAGCAGAATCATTATTAGGTAGTTTAAGCAGAAAAAACAGTAGGTGGTAGACAGAGCCTCCAGAAGGGCCAGGTACTCAGAATTGGAGGCTGCATGACCAGGAGAAATTCCCAAATTGCACTGGTGGAGGATCCACTGGAGCCTCCCAGAACTACTGTCCCTGGGAGCAGGCATTACAGTCACCACACAGGACCCTAGCACAGGCCTGTCCTACCGCCATCTCTGGGTACCAGATGACTTTCTACCATGCTCTGTCCACTGTCAGCATGGTTTCCATATGGAGACTTCTTTCTTCTCATCTCTCTAATTCCATTTGAAATAGACCTTATTTGACCAAGGATATCTAATGGTCTGGAGCCTGGGCAATAGGCCTGGGTCTAGCACAAGTGAGTCCAGGAAAGTCTGTTTCTGGCTTCTACTTTGGCAAGGCAGACCTCCTAAGGTAAAAAATTCCCCAGCTCAGAATGGTGCTGGGCAGCCCAAATGTGCACTAAATGTTCACCACATTAGGAGATCTGAACTGAGGCCAGGGGGCCATGTGGTGTTCTTCACCAGTATAGGGCCAACCCTTATTTCAACTGTCAGACTCACACGTTTCAGTAAAAATATTAAGTGGAGGGCTCTGCAGGCCTCTTCTCTGGGCACCCCTGAGTGTCTGCAGAATCATAGATTGAGAGTATATTCATCTCTTCAAATTGTATGTGTCTTTCTAGGACATTAAACTACAAAGAGATTTGGATAAATAACCAATGTTTCATATATTATATGCTTGGGCTATTATACAAAGTTTTCAATATAATAGCTTTAATACAGCCTGATCTTTGGATTTGTGTGTGTGTCAAAAGTAGGATTTACCCACACAAATTGGTTGTCGTAAGGTGCCCTGTATTTTGGGGAAATCAAGGAGAAAGGAGAAGTCTATAAACTCTGGACCATCAAATCTGATGTTGATCCAACATAGGTTACTAAATGCATAATTCACTAGCACTTAGAGAAAAGGAAGTGGTCACTATGACCTGTATGAATTTGCGGTAGGAACTTTGTGTTTTCTGACTTATTGGGAATAGCCTTGTGGTCTAGGTCAGATATGGAACACATGTGTCCCATGTGTTCTACTTCCGTGCTTATGATGACTGAAGCTTGAGAGAGAATAAGGATAAAGAGAGAGAAGGAAATACAGAGGAAGAGAGGGACTGGTAAACACTCAGGAGTAATACTAACCTCTCACAGCCATTTGGAATATTACTAAAAATTTTAGAGCTTCGTTCTGGGCAGATGGGGATTCTATAAACATTGCATATTTATTTTAAGCCAGGCATAAGAAACTAAACATTTTTTGATATCTTAGTATGTACTAGAGACTATGAGAGGTTCTTTACATCATATCTCATTTTATCATCATGGTCTTCCCCGGTAAAAATCATTATACCTTTTCACAGATCACACTATAGTTTTTAAAAAAATATATCACAAGAATATAGCAAACTCAGAAAGGTTAATATCTGCCTAACACGAATTGCAGAACTGTCACTGTGTTTCTGAAGGGATCCCCTTCTATGTCACACTGCCACTCATGAATCCCACAGAAAGAAGCTCGTTTCAATGGGAACCAGGAGGAGGGGCCACATTAAAAATGGAACTGAATCTGGAGCTTGAAGGAGGAGTTAGAGATCACTAAGGAAAAAAAAGGGGGGAAAACTATTTGGAGCAGAGAGAACATGAGGCATGAAATTGGACCCTCTATTATAGGCTAAAGAGCTAAAGTTCTCTCCAAGGCAATGAGATTAATAAGCAGGCAAAGGATATGATCACATATTTTAAGTTGGCATTTTATCTACTAGTCAAATGAATCAAAAGCAAGGATTATATCTGGATCATAAATTGGAGATTCCAGACCTCTGATATAAAAAACGATATCCTGATGTGCCATTGGCTGGCCTGAGCTCTGCTCCATTTTCCAACGGTGGAAAGCCACTTCGTCCTTCCCTTGCTCCTCAGCTTTCCTCTGCCGCTCTCGAATGCTCCTTACAGGGAGCAAGACGTAAGCTAAGGAATAGAACAGAACTCAGGAGAACAGTGAACTGAGGCCTTCCTAGCATCTTAGCACAATTATTAGTTCATGCAGTTTGCAAAGATAGTCATAATTTTTTAAAAAATCTCCAAGAGCTGCTTTCTTCTTGGGTTTGACATACTAACATCTCTAAAAATAACAGGATCATTACAGGAGGAAAAACGAACTTAGCCCGATAGCAGCTCTCAGCCAGGACAGCAGGCCCAGGAAGTGCGGGCACAATGGCTTTGCACTGTCTGGACCCTGCAGCTCGTCAAAGCCTGCCTGCGCCAACATTATGCTTCTCGCACAGCTCCTGGGAGCTGGGTCAGCCTCTATGCCTGCCTTCGTATCTGGGCTGGGAGTATGTGGACTTACCTTCTAAAGGTGTCAGCATTTCACTGACACCTCAGAGGCTTTTGTGACGATGTTCCAAGCTTTGTGGGCAATCCATAGACTTACTATGGCTGCTTCTTACTCTATGATTTGTAACTTTTTTTCCCTTTTGAAAAGTGGAAGGGAGAGATCTAGTAAAACCAATAACACTTTTGGCTGCCTTAGAAAGTAATAAGGCTGCCACAGTAGATCTTCAGGACAGTCTCAGGCTCTTCCCCCAATAAACTCATTAACATGACAATTTTTCCATGACTCAGTTTACAGTATATGTACACTTAGCATACATGTGTTAAAAGGTTATTATAAAATAAAAAGACCAATCGGAGTACTTGAAGTTGCCTTGACCATTCTGATTCTTGTTGACCGTGCATTTCTTTCATGTAGTTGCCTCAGCTATCACCTCTGAGGGGGCACTGCTATAGGCCACCCCGCAGGGTGTCCCTCTCTCCTGGCTTGGCTTGTCTGCGTGCAGGCACGAGCAGGCATGCTGCCCCATTTCACCCTCCTGCATCCTGCTCAAGCAGAAAAATGCGGAAAATGAACTCCATGTTCATTCCATTGGGGTGGCTCTTGGTTTCTCACCAAGGAGCTTGAAGCTCAATTCTGAGAACTATGAGCTTCTGGGGAGATTTGAAGAAAAATATCTTCCCTGAAGAGATAGTGCTACCACACTAGTTTGGGTGAAGTATTTCAGTTGAACCACTTACCAGAAAATTCCATGCCCAGTGGCAGAGTGGTGAGTAGCCTTGGCTGGGAGTTATTAGGGAACTTCGGGCTAAGTCTAGTTCTACCATTCATGAAGTCTGTGTAGTGACAATTGTTCTCACTTCTGGCTATTAATTTCTATGTTTATATTGACAGCACTTAATGTATGTTTGAAATTTTATACGAACATTACTTGAAAACAATATCTTATCTGATATGGCAGTAGATAGAATCAGTCTTATCTTCATTTGATATAAAGGATCGAAGTCTTGAGTCTTGGCCGAGATTATGTGGTCATTCAAAGGCCAAATCAGAAATCTAAAACCAGCTTGGCTGCTTTTTCTATTGTTACATTTATCATTCAAAAATTATTTATTAAGCTTCTGCTGTGTGTATCAGGCTCTAGAACAATACTAAGGTGCATCAGGAATAGCTCCACGCATGAGGCTCTTACACTTAGGAATCACACCAGGCTGCCTCTACAAAGTGAGGAGGTGTACTCAGTCAGGGTTTTACAAACTTGCATGGCCATAAAAATCTCATAGGGTGCTTGTAAAAACATACAGGTTCCAGGACCCTGCTCCAGTCCTACGGGATCAGATTCTGGAGGGCAAGGTGCCTTGTAGTCTGCAGTAAAACATGAGTCACCCAGTGAGTCTATGACCAGGCAAGTTTGAGAAGCCCTGGACGACATGGGCCCCAAGGTCTTCTGTTTCTCATGGTTTCACTGAATTGTTGAGGGGATCTCTACAAACACCATTGCCTGGACCCCATCTATAGAGACTGGGATGTGTAATTGCTCGTTCTAATGTGCATCTAGAATTGAGGTCCATTGTTTATAGCACCTCATTCAAGGGTCCAAGCCTATTTGGGGAGAGTTGTACCCTCTGAAATCAAGGGGAGCACCCCTGCCCCAAATTTCCACCAGAATATGGATGTTGAAAGATATTGGTAGTGCTATGCTTTCTAAAATATTGGTGTAGTTGGTTCTTATTCTTTAGTTGATTAAAAGAAGTTTCCAGCATGCTAGGAACCACTGTATAGATGCTTTTTGGAGTCTTCCAGCTTTTAGATTTTATTTGATCAAGCTATTTGATCTATTCTACTATTACATCTGTACAGCAAATCTTCACCATAGTCGATCCTGAAAACCCTCTGTGTACTTCTTAATAGGTATTACTGTCATGGGGATACAGATACTAGGGAAGGTGGTGTTTTGCCTTTCTTTATTTCCAATCCAGAAGGAGTCCACTAGGGAATGGGAAATTTAATATTTAACTTTAGAGTGTTTTCAGGGTAATTTGTAAACCCAATTCCATCAATAAAATTGCCTGCCCCAGTGACTGCTGCTCTCACCTGTTGACATCCGATCTGCAAGTGACTCCCTGAGGTCATGGAGACCAACCTGCATCTGGCTCAGTGGCCGCCAGGTGCTCCTGGAAGTGGCCTTTCTTGCGGGTAACACATTTGCTCTGGAATGTTAATCACTTTTCACAGGGCTCAACATTTGGATCGCCTGGCCCCAGTCAGGTACCTGGAAATCACACTGCAGCCCTCGCAGGTTGAAACAGGAAGCAGCAGGTCAGGAGCTCTGAGACACTCTTGGGCTGTTGTTGACATACGGCTATCTGACTGAGTGCCCCGTTTCCTCCAAGTCCCCAAGGTTCCATGGTTCCTTCCTTCCAGTCCTCAGGGAAATGAAGAAAATTGCTCTCTCCCTCTCATTCTCCTGTTCACATGTTCATGGGCAGGTCAAGCTGGATCTGACATGACTTGTTCCTTTTTTCTCTCCATCAGCATTAAGTGCCATTAGGCTGTAAACCGGTAATGGCAGTGGTAATCGTAGGTCCCAAAAGATTTAAAAAATCTTTTCTCCTCTCCCCTAACAAGGAACTGAGGCAGTAACACTGAAAAGCCCCCCAGGTAGACTTATATAAGACAAATGCTCGTGGGTCGCTAAGTAAGTAGGCCAGCACATGCTTTTCTGTTTAAGTTAAAGGTGAGGGTGCTATAAACCTTGAAGCTTGTCAAGATTAAGCAGCATTGGGCAGAACGATGTGCTATGAGCACCAGCCTCCAGTTATTGGGTCCAACCATGTTTTAGTGAAATGAGATTGCCTCTCTGGAGTTTCATCTGTGGGCCTATAAGTGAAGCGTGCGTGGCAGATGCTATGATTAAGATTTCATTTCCTGGTTGATGCTACCACAGTGATCACAGCAGCAGTAGGGGAAACTCATATTTGCTGGCAGGGTTAAATAGTGAGTAGTTTTTAGTTTAATACAAAGATTAAAAATGAAAAGAAACCACCACCATCACCACAACAAAAACTCATCTGGCTTCATTAAGGAAACTGTCTTTCACATTTCTGAAATGAAGCCCTTATGTTAGTGTCTTCCTACCTTGTTTAAAGTTATCCCCACCCACTCATTCATTCTTTCATTCATATATTTATTGCATTTTAGATGCTGGGGATTCAGTGGTGAATACAACAATAAGTTTCTTGCTCTCATGGAGGGAGAAAAACAATTTTTAAGAAAGAAACAAATATGTCAGGTTGTGATAAGCTCTATAAAGAAGACCAAAATCAAAAGGCAGAGAGTGATGGAGGAAGCTATTTTACAAAGGTCAGGGAAGGCTTCTCTGGATAGATGACATTTAGGCAGAGGCCCAAGGGAAGTAACGGAATGATTCTGTAGCTATTGGGGGAAGAATGTTTAAGGTAGAGAAAATGATAAGGTAAGAGGAATTAAGGTGGGAGCTTGCTCATATTGAGCAAGGTGGCCAGAGTAGCTGGCCTGGAGCAGGCAGAGGAGGGAGAGTGGGAGAAGGTGTGGTTAGAGAGGAAGAGGATGCACCCTTTGGGAGGTTTTGAGCATATGGGTATGACCTTTCTTATGCTTTAAAATGTTTCCTCTCACTGTTGTGTTGGGTTAAGGATAGAAGGTTAAGGGTGGAGCTGAATAGGAAGTTACTGCAATAATCTAGGTGAGAGGTGATGGCAGCCTGGAGTCTGTAATTTGGTGGAGGTGGTAAAGAGGGGTTGGATTCTGGATATATTTCAAAAGTAGAAATGACGTGTTGGCTGATGAATTAGATGTGGGTGCATGAGAAAGTAAGGTGGCAAGGATGTTACTGAGTGTTTAGCCTAAACACCTGGCCAATTGTAAATGCCATTTATTGAGATAGGGACGATGGAGAAGAGCAATCATTTTTTGTGTGTATGTTGCCTAGTTTTAGACATATTAGGTTTGAGATGCCTGATAAACTTTCATGTAAAGCTGTTGAGTAGGAATTGGCAAAAGGAGTCCGGAATTCAAGGAAGAGTTTGAGGCCAGAGGTATCAACTGGGGGCCGCCAGCATAAAGCTGGCTATTTCAAGTCATGGACCAGATAAGGTCACCCAGGGAGTGAACAAGAAGAGAGAAGTCTGAAGCTTTTGCTGCAGGGGGCTCTGATATTTACAGGTGAAGGAGATAAGGAGAAACCAGTAGAGGGGCCTTGAGTGTGGTGGGAGAACCAAGAGAGGAAGATGTCTTAGAAGCCAAGAGAAGATGCTCAAGGGGTAGGAGGTGGTTCAATGCTAAATTCCCACTGAATTTGGCAGTGAAATGGTCACTAGTGACTCTAAAAAAACAGTGTCATTGTAGAGGAAAGGAAGCCTTACCTCTACAATATAATTGTAGAGGTAAGGCCTGTAATTTCAAGAGAGCGTGAGAAGAAAGTCGAATAAGAAGTGGAGATAGAGCATATGGACAACTCTTTTCCAGAACTTTTGCTGTAAAGCAAAGGAGACACATTGGGTTGTAGATGAAAGAGTTATGAGGTCAAGGCAGAGTTTCCTTCAACAAATGTTGAGCACCTACTACAGGCCAATGACCAGTCCTACATTCACAGTGCCCACAGTAGTGGGGGTGGCCAACCACTCCCATCAGCTCTGAAGATTCCGGGTGTAAGTGCTATGACAGGGGCAGGCCCCAGAGGCTGTGCTGGCCACACTAAGGTGCTAATGGGGTCCATCCAAATAGGCCAGGGAAGTTTTCCAGAGGAGGTGATGTCTGAGCCAAACCAAGGCAAAGGACTAGTGTTCAAGAGGGTATAAGTACTGTTGAGTGACCACATCCACTTAATTTAGCCTTTTGGGGCTTTTGGCCACCATTAGGTAGTAATTAAAGGCTTACTTATTGGTCAGTGTTACCTTCCTTTTGCTCCATACTGCTAAAGTCTAACGTTTATTCCTTACCCAAAAAGCAGCCTCTGCAAGCCTCCCTAGCCTCTTCCCATGTCACTTCCACTTTATACTTTTCACTTGGCACTTGTTGGAATGATAGACCTGTACTGATGGCAGTTCCCCTACATACTACCACTCCATGTCCCTACAGAGTGGAGCCCTCTCTCTCTGGAATACTTACTTTTGCCTCTCCTCACCTTGTCATTTTCTTTCACCCACCTGGTGAACAAAGGTGAAAACCCTTGTCAAACTTTCTAGCAACAGATCTGAAGGTATTCACTTATTTTTTATTATTATTATTGTTATTGATTCTACTTATTGAGCATCCTTAATTATCAGTTATTCTGCCAAATACATTCCCCTACATTGTCCTTTTGTAAGGGCATTCCTTCAAATCCCTGTGTCACTAAGGCAGATGAATGGATCAGCTGACTTTTCAGTGAGGCCGAGTCTGGAAACGTCTATTTTTCTCTTTCCCCTCCTCCCCTTTCAACCCTCCTTTCCCACTCAGACTACGGGCCATTTGCATAGGGCCCATGAAGCTGGGCTTCATGATGTACCCCATTACTTACTCTCAAAGTCTCTCTTTCACCTGCCTTACAGCAAGTCTCCATCTTCTCGGCACCTCAGGACACAGGTTGGTAGGTTGGGGTCCAAAGAGCCAATGGTTACCTGATGTACTGATGACTAGGGAGACTGGTTGTGGGAAATGCAGGCCTGTGCAGAGCTCACACTGGGAAGCTGAAGGCAAAGGTTGAGAGAGACCAGACGGGAAAGCCAAGTCTACAGGACAAGCAGCAGGACTGTAAGTGGAAAGGGAGCAGGTAGGATGCAGCTACTATCCTGGAGGCACTTCCCAAATTCTGGTGGTATGTTTGCAGTGCCCCATTAATCGTTCTGAAGGTATGTTGGGTATTGAGAGAATAGCATCTGATGAATTCACCCCCAATAGCATTTTTACTAGTCATTGTGGCCTTAATTCTACTAGTTCTCTTAGGGTGACCATTTAAAAGAGAGTGCCTAAAGAGGAAAAAAGGTTTCACAGCGGTGGAATTTCAAGCACTGGGGAAACAGCCTGGGGGAATGAGATTGGCAGGGTGACCTCCTCAAGATCCCCCAAATCAAACCAGATAGAATTTGCAGTAGCAGATGCATGAGGAGAGCTATGAGGATGGATGTCTTGGTTGAGGTTACTTCTCTGACATTGCAGAGGCCTTGGAAAGGTGCTGGGGTGAGAGCTGGTCATCCCCCATGCTCAGTATCAGGACATATCTAATCATGGTTTCGTCCATTGGAGTCCAACCTAGGATTTGAGTGAAGCAGGTTGCCTGGTCTCTAGGAGGCCTGGCCACTCAAGTGTGGCTTAGTTCCTTCATTTATTAGATGAAGTTACACCTGGCCTCTTGCCTCACAGGCAAGTGACCATTGAATGAAACATGTGGAATCACTTTGTAAATGTAGAGTGGTACACAAATGTGAGGAGTTACCCACCTAATGAACTATGAACTCTTTAAGGAAAGAATCCTGTCTTGTTCCTCATTGTGTTCCAAACCCATTTTATGGTGTCTGGCCATGGAGGGAGACTCCCTTTGGGGCGGTGGGCCTGGGCGCATGCAAGGATTGCCGGCTGACCATGGTGGGCAGCCTTGAGCAGGGAATCCCGCCCGGCCTTGGCTGACTGACAATTGCTCACACCTTCTCTTCCCCCTCTCCACTGACAGTTCCATGTTTTCCCCATTTAAAACGCCATTTGGGAAATCTGTTCTCTCCAAGAGAATCCATTAAGGTAACTTAACGATAACCTCCTTCCCTCAAAGGCTCGTTATTTAAATCATTGCTTGTTATTAGTACCCCTATTTCCCGTGGCGGCTGTGAGGTGCGGTGACATTTACGGGTTTCTCAAAGCATGCGGGGAATGATCGTGCTAAGGCAGGTGGCTCCCATTGACGAGGCAGCACTGGGGAATGAGGGAAGGCACTGCCCACCATTACATCGAGCGGGTGACAAAGAGAGAGGGTCAGACGTCCGCACTGTGGGCTCTGCCTGAGACAAAGCCTCTTTCTAGGCGCTGCCTGAGAGAAAAAGAAAGCCAGAAGGAACCTGGTTATCGTCCTGTGGTGTGGTGAGTCCTAACTGACAAGGCTGGACCAGCCTGGCTTCTTTTGGGTTAAAGTATCAGGAATAAGAGGTCACACGCAAGGTGGGAAGGAGAGAGGCAGAGAAAATCTGTCTGTGGTTTTTTAAAAAAAGAAAGAAAGAAAAGTTCCTGCTTTTCTTTCCTGTTCGAGAAAAACTATTTAAACTGGCACAAAATATATTTAAGAAGCATATTCTTAGAGTTGCTTAGAAAAATGCCCTGTATATTCTGGCAGCAGCAAAATGTATCCTTAATAGAATTCATATGGGGCCTTCAATGATCACGATGTTTGGAGAGGAGCCAGATAGTAAGTAATTTAAACATCACAGGAAATTAAATTTTAGAATTCAATTTTGCATAAAGTTTTCTGTAATGAAAATGTCACACATAAATTATGGAGTCTGATTATATTCTTTTTTGACTTTTTAATAAAATAATAGAGGTACTTGACAGTCAAGAACAAATGCATATTTTATGTGAATAGTATTGCGTTCAACCAACGTCCTCTGGAAATAATGGAACAGATGTTAACACTGCTCTATCAGCTATCAGGTGCTCTGTTAAACACAAGTATTTATTAAAAAATGCTAACGGGGTTGTCTTTTAGGGTTATCTAATTGTAGGCTTAAAATGTAGATGGTTAATGTAATTAATTATACATGTAGAATTATATAGTCGGGTTATAATTTATTATATGCATGCTTATATAAATTATATAATATTCTGTTGTAAATTAATTTAATATGGGCACAGGGAATGACTTCTTGAAAATATTAAATAGTTCATAATGTGGTTATAAATCAAAACTAATCTGAATTTCCACTTAATTTTGAATTTTGAGAAGGAGGATGCTTTAACTCACTGTAGGGGACTTTGGGGGTGCTGATTGTGTTTTAGATTAAATCCACAGCCTGTAATTATTTTTAATAATATTCAACTAAAAAACACCTCAAATAAAAAGCCTGAGCACTCTTAATTTGTTTAAGACCAAGCAACATTTTTCTTCAAAGGGTAAAATATAATGAACGTTTATTGAGAAAATTGACCTACTCCATCATAACTCCAGGGCCCGAAACAGGTCTTTCTTCAGGCTCACAATGAAGTCTTGCTGAATGCATGGGTCATGGTCCTAGTTTCTTTTGGGGAAGAGAACTTTTGCCTCTGGATTTTCTGTTAAATATTTTCCTCTTTGAATCCCATTATGACTTTATCTACATGCTTTGTATTGGGGCAGGGGCGCTGCACATATTTCAAATTTAAAAGAACACAACAGAGCTTTCTTTCTTGCGGTGCGGGCTGGGTTGTTTATGCAGGAGCATTTGTCTTTCGGGAAAGTAGGCCATGTCGGCTCACAGATGAAGATGATGCCTCGCGTGACTTCCAAAGCAGTTTCTTCAGACATGCTCATCTTTCTGTTTAAGAGAACAATGGCTGAGGTGACCAACTTGTTCCAGTTTGCCTGGGACTCCCTTGGTTTTAGAACTGAAAGTCCCATGGCCGGGGAACCCTGCCAGTCCTGGGTGAACTGAGATAGTTGGTCACCCTAACTGTGACTCACAAAAGCTTATAAACCAGTGCCTTAAAAAACTGTAGGTACCCAGGAACTACTATAAAGGACACATGGACAAAATCAAGGGGGAGGGTGGAGGTGGGGGAGGGAGGTGGGTTCAGCTGGAGTGGGGTGGAGGGATGGAGAGAAAAGGCATACAGCTGTAATTAAATAACAATAATTTTTTTTTTTAAAACGCTGTAGGTACAAAGGCATACATGTCCTCTGCAAAGGTGGCATAAAGTGACAGAGGTGTCAATGTCCATTGAGGCTGGACTTCTGCCCCTTGATTGTTACCATGTGCCAGAGGGCCAGCCCTCACCTTTACAAATTCAGTACTTCGATTTTATAAGCTGGCCCTCGGTCACTGGATCAGGCTCTAGTGACAGATGGAGGAAGCCTCCTCAGTCACTGAGTGGAAGGGAGTTCCTGCTGTTTTGTAGGAGGCTTTATGAGAGCAAGTGATGAGCTTATGTTGAGCCAAGTCACTAAGATTTTGCGATTGGTCTGTTAGTGAGTCTTGTGACAATACAGAAGTTGTTGTCTTGAAGTGGGGTGCTTCCATTAGAAAAACCTAAAGTACATGGCATCGCCTCAGTCATCAGGGCAGGCTGTGAGGAAACGAGTACTGGAAGCTGGAAAGATGACAATCCCTATTACGTTGTGGCAAAATATTTAGGTAAACTATTGCTTCTAATAACTAGGCAGACAGATCACTTCTCTAATGAATTTGCAGTGCTATGAGAAAATAATAAAAAACAGGACTTTAGGACTGTGTCATATTATTGGCTATATTTGGCAAGTTATTATAAGAAAGAGATGAGCTAGGGAGATGAGTAGTCACTATATAAAGCAGATAAGAAAAGGAATGAAAAGAGTTCAAATTGATGGCTTAGACATTTGGAAGACTTGACTGTTTCTAAAACCCATATAATTAGAGATGGCATTTAAACTGACTTTCAGAGGAAAAATGCTTCAAGACAAACATCCCTCAAGATGTGGCCTTCCCAATGATGCCTAATAGCCTAATTTTAGTAGCCACCATGAGGACGAGAGAGGAGGCATGGAGGTGAGGAAGCAAAGGAATTAAACAGAACTGAGCACCACGTGCTGAAAGTCCTTTGAGTGTGCCTACTGTCCAATGACAGGAGAAGCAAAGAGAGTTTTCAGGGAACTGCATTTTGCTATGTATAACGCACACCCGTGTTTTTGGCCCAAACTTTCAGGAAAAAAATATTGTTTTAATTTTTTAATTCAATTTTTATTCTTTTATATTTTTATACTTGTTTTCTGTATTATAAAGGAATTTTAGCATTTCTTTTTGAACATATCACGGTACAAGAAATTTTATGTAACAAATAATTACAAAACACAAGAACAGATACAAGGTATTTCAGGTACTACCCATGTATAATGCACATCTTTATTTTTCTGTTGAAAATTTTGGCAAAAATGTGCACACTATACACAGCAAAACATGGTAACTAAAGCAACCATGAAAAGAATCTGAATATTCAGAGCCTAAAACAACCCTGCAGCCCCAAATAGTCAATGAGTAGGAGGCATATTGAGAGAGTCAAAAGTCTTAATCCCTCAAACCTCATTCAGATGTGGCCAAAGAAGGAGCCAAAAGAAGAATCTCCTAGAGGATCAATCTAAGAGCCAGGGGGAACAATGAAAAAGGGAGCTCTTGACAGAAAGCAGATTGTAGCCTAACCAAGGAACCTCCCTTCCCGTGGGCAGCAGGTCTTCCCAGTGTCTGCCTGGCTTCCAGAACTGCTGCAGCTCAGGGGCGGTTGTGTCTCCCCCATTCTTCCCTTTCCAGCTGGAAGTATTTACACATACCTTAGGGGATGGGTATGTATGCTCATGCATATATGTGAGAGTGAGTAGATAATTTATTTTTTTAGATCAAGACGTCAGGACCCGAAACATCACATCTAACTGAACCTGATGGGGAGACAATTGGATATCACCCAGAAAAATGAACTTGGAGTTGGATACGGCAGCTGAATGGAGCTTTGGCTTGTCTCCCTCATAGAGGAGTTAAGAATGTTCTGTGTAGGAAAAAAACAACAACAAAATACTTGGTGATGAGGAGGGTAGATTGTGGTATGTTTAGTAAATGATGATCGAATATTCCATAAGCTCACTCATATTTCCCAGCCTCCGTACAGTTAAATTAGGCATGGACTTCCACTCAGTGGAAGTGACTCATTCTGCAGGTAGCCGTTCTCACTGTTTCCACACGGATTCTTAGTTATTTACTTTTATTTCAGACAATATGTCCTAACTCACCTCTATATTCCAGTACATACCCTGCTTGGAACTTGCATCATGTCTCTTCACTGTCAACAAGTACTACTTTGTCTTTCTGACGATAATGTTGCTGAGCATTTAGGGACCAAAACTTAGTTTAAATATAACCAACATTGGACAGGTTTCTTCCTACATCTTCCTGTCTTGGAAACAAACTCCTGTTTTCACATCCTTGGCATTTTTGGAATCAACTAGAAATGCTACATACGAATGTGAGAGATGTCATTGCCTCTGAGAGCACTGTCCGCAGGAAGCCCCCACCGAGTTTATCAAGTGGGGAACTTGGTCTCAGTGAGCCTTTGCAGATAATGTGATTGGCTGGGATCACAAGTTTTCGGTTTTGTACAACTTCTCCAAAGTGTTACCCTAAGGATTTCAAAAATGTTATTTCTTGGCCTAGAAAGAAGATGACTCATTTAACTAGAATGTTTTCTTGAGTAAAAAGTCACAGGAGAGACTATTGCTGATGTGGTGGCCAAAAGGAAGACCCTTATCCAAGTAATTGCTTCTGACCTCAAGGCCTAGAGCTCTAATTCTACTTTCATCTCTGGCTGTCAGAAATACCAGTGGCATTGCTAATGCAATTGGCCTTATCTTAAGATGTACATTCCTTCCCTCTAAACTGCCTTGCGTAGATGCACATGTAAATCTGTCTCTATGGATCATAGCAGATGGGACCAGTGGTTTCTCTTCCTCTGATCTGCTAATTCCTATGAGCTACCATCTTTGCTCTTTGCCCAGCTGCTAAGCCACGTTTTGTGTCTCCGAAGGACAGCACTAGGAGGAGTGGCAACCAGAGCAGGTCTGTGGAACAGTACTGGTGTCCTCGGATGGAGACAGGTGTGAGGAATTCAGGTTGGCTCTGTGACTGTGATGTCTCACATGACTAGGGACATTAGAGACTTCTTATTGGGGTTATTGAGCATACCCCACATGTCTTTACCTGTGGGGCTGTCCCCAGGTGATGAGGGTTATGACTTGTGGTAGAGAGGGCAGGAGGTGGTGGGAAGAGGAGCCTTTGGGCACAGACAACTTAGATTCTCTGGATATGGGTATAGCATTCTACACTGAGCATGTGAATGCAAGAAAAAGTCATTATGTGAGATTTTCATCATCCGAGTATTTAATATCTGTTTCCTAATTTCGAGTGAAAGTTATTGTATCATAAAACATTAATACAGTGACCTCCTATAAAATTAAAACCTGCCCCACATGAGTGTGTGACTCTGCTCATGGTATCATCATCCTGTCTGCTGGCTCCTGCCAGGTTTCTGAAGTGGCAAACATCTGACAGTAAAATGCAAACACAGGAAAATTGACTGCTTGGGGAAATGGGAAATTTTGCAAAAGTGTAAGATCTCATAAAGTTGATGAAAGTGATGTTGGAAAACTACTTCAATCACATGTAAAATCATTAACAAATGAAGATCTGCCACAATCGAAAGAGAATCATTGAAATATCAATTTGTTTCTTAGAAAACTTTCTGAAGTTCTTGGGTCTATTTGTGAAAAGAACCTTTCCTAGAGGTTCCGGGCATGTATAAAGTGAAGACTGCTATAGTCTTACTGTTGGCTGGACTGAAAAAGTTCTATGAAATCCAAACATACCAATCAATATTTAACACATTTTTTTCCTTCTAAGAATTAACAACTACTTATAATTATGATCTATACTTTGTTCAATAAACTTTATTTTCATAATTTTAGTTTCATTTCTTTTTCAAGTTAAAGTTATAATAGAAGATTGTCCCTTCACTATTTATGATGTCCCTATTTTAAAGGGACCTAAAACCTTTCAGTTTCCAATAAACCTCAGAAGAAAAGGACCTCCTGTATTTGTAACAATGAAATAGAAATTATTTAATTTCATTTTCATTGTAAACAATTCAAATAGAGGAAAAGGAGTAATGCAATAATAATGATATGTAAATAAAATGTTATATAGATATAAATTACATACTATATGTTACATATATATCATATATGTAATATTCCTGACTTCAAAAGGTATGTTCTTTAAAAAAATTCATTTTATTTACCAGACTGTATTCCCCTTAGAGTGCCCACTTTCACGGCTTGTCGCCCTTGGGTTTATTGTTAGCTGATAAGCAATTTCTCAGTGTTTAAATAATTCACTATTTATTTAGTCACTAACCTGGGGCTGCTTACTGAACTTATCTGCTCTAATTCTTTCTTATTTCTCGGGAGTCAAACCCTGCTCCTTGGTCCTGAATATTGGAGCAAACTCCCTGTGCTGGTTTTCCATCAGGTGAGGCAGTAGAAGACTTAAGTTATGAGCAAAATCCTCCCACTGGGTTTGTAAAAATCACTTAATTGGGTGAAATCTTAGTTTCATACTCTCTAAAGTGAAGTTAACACCATCCTTTTACTCCCCTTGCACGGTGGTTGTGAGACTCAAATGGAATGTTGCTCATATTTGGGAAAGCACTTGATACACTGTAAATGGAAATAACGTTAACAGAGCCTCCGTAGGAACTGCGTTCTGAGTGTATTTACAGACCTTATCTCACGTGGTCAAGTGCAGGGTTTGGATACTATTATTATTATGCAGCATGACTGTCCTAATAGTTTTTGATGATTGTGAAGCACATTCCCTGCTCTGGTTCTTTGACCCTCATAGTAGTGACCTCCAATCCCATTATGTCTTCCTGACTTGTTTCTAATAGACTCACTCAGGCTTTTCCCGGACGAGTAGCTCAGTGTAACCCCATGACCTTGGGGCACAGCCTGCCCGGAGGAAAGACCACCCAGTAACTGAGACTTCAGATTACGAAGCCATCTCAGCATGTTCCCTTTCTCTTACCATCCTCCATCTTCCAGCAAAATAAAAATCTTTGACATTCTACCTTTGTAATACCTCTTGAATCCATTTCCACCCCTTGTCTCCTTTGCTATTGGCTTATTTCAGATGATTGTTAGGTATCACCCAGATACCCTTTATGGGTGTTGCCCGCAGGCATCCTCAGAGGCTATACAGCCCCCTGCTGGTAGGCTGGGTGCTGGTGCTCCTGCGCCCAATAGACAGCTTGAAAGGCAACAGGGTTGAACTAAGAATTCCATCTGGAGCCTGGGTCTCAGAATCCACTTTGACTTTGACTGACTCCTGCTTCCTTAGCCCAATCGTCATGACTTGGGTGGCATGGGTTGAAGGGCTTTAGGTTCCCCATTATTTCCAATGGAACCCACTAGACCCACCCCAAGAAGATACAATCCAAGTTTACCATGCAAATACAAATTTAAGCCCTTCTAATGAGATCCCTATCCCTGAGGTCACTCATACATAGGGTTTCCAGAGCCACATCACCTAGTCTTGCACCTGGAATTGCCTGGCGTCCTCATGCCTGATTTGACCTACTCTGCCTGCTATATCCAGCTCTGCCACTTCTTTTTCCTTCCCTGACTGCCTGTTCCTAAGTCTGGATTTCATTCATCTTTTAGACCCCTGATGTCTTCAGTTATCCATGGCCTGTCCCAAGCTCCAGACTTCCCTTATTCACCCTCATCTGAAGGGGAAGGGGATTTGCTGTGAAACTGAGTGTAAAAAGTGAAATTAGAATACTGGATTTAAAACAATTTTGACTATTTTACGTTAAGACCAATTAAATACACACACATACTCATATATATTTCTGAAACAAGTATTCACAAAAATAATGCCACTGGCACACGTGATGTGCTCTGATATTTTCTATTCTGGTCTATTTCATTTTTTTAAAACAAGTCACTGCTCCTGACCCACCAACTGTGCCTGATCGATTGAAGGATCTCAGTTTGCTGTTTGAAATGTTGATCTAAGGAAAGCTCCATGGGAAAAGTGGACCTGAACTGAGTAGGGCCTTATTTATAAAAATAACCTGGTTTTATCAGAATTTCAGTTTTAGTGAGTTGCTTCCTCTTCTTTTAACTAATATGGGTGAATTGGGTAGGTGCATCCCAATGTGCCTCTTTTGAAAGCATGCATCTAAAGAGAAACAATTTTTTTCAATCAATGTTTTTGTTATTTTTCAATCAAAGGGTTTAGAGTACATGCACCAGGCCTGCTGTCTCTGGTATCAGTAATCAGGGATTAAGAAATGCAGCATATTTGCTGTGGGTAATTCTGTCTTCTCCATGAGGAATTTCTCTGAAACTGTCAATTTCATTGTTGGGGAATTTAAGCTGAGACTGTGGATTGCTATCTGGGCCTTCAGCTCTAGGTTAGAAGAGTTAGAAGAGGCAGGAAAGCTTTGCCCTCAGCTGGGAGGGGATCTCCATGGACAGTGACAGCTGATAGAGTTGAAGATCCAGGAGGAGAGCTCTGTGTATAAAGAGCCTTGTCACAGGCATCCTCAACATGGTACCCTGTGGAATTGCCTAGAAAGATTTTGTATTGATTTATTTTTAACTTCTTATTATGTAAGCTTTCAAACATATATGAAAGTAGAAACAAAAACTCAACGAACCCTCCCATACTGGTCATGTGACTTCAACTGTTATCAACTCACTGGCCAACCTTGTTTCTTCTATACTTTACCCACTTTGGGCACCTGCCTATATATTTTGAAGTAAATCCCCGATATCATAACATTTCATCTGTAGATTTTTTTTTTTATCTCTAGAAGATGAAGTCTCTACTTTTTAAACAAAACCATAATCCCATTACCACACAGGGAGATTTTGGAGAATTCCAAATGCCTGGACCCCAGATCAGTTAAATCAGAATACCTGGGGCAGTACCCAGGCATTGGTGGTTTCACAAAGCTCCCAGGTGATTTAAACGCTGTTATGGTACTTGGCAGGAATTGAATGATCAGAGCTAAGGACTCTTACGGAGGATGGTCATAAATTGGCAAGAACTGCAACATGTGCCTCTGTTAGGGCAAGGGTCGCGTCTGCTCGTCTCTCTGTTCACTCTCGCCATTCACAAACCATCCTAGTTCAGTCTCACCCCTCTGTAGGTAACTCCCAACATCAGCATCTTCTAGTCCTGACCTAACTTCTGAACTCTAGTCTCAGATATCTCCCTCATTCTAGGCCATTTCCATAAACCTTTATAGGCTTAAAACAGATTTCTCCCTGTTCCCCAAACAAGCTCCCTCTCGGGAGTGCTTTCTTTCTGTTTTGAGATGGTTATCTTTTTGATTTTCCCTTGTCATTCGTATATCTACCAGAGTCTAAATTGCTCAGTTTTTCACACTTGCTGCAGCTCACATCCATCCGTTATTTTTGTTCACACACTCACCACCCTCCTTCAGGCCCCTGTCCTTTCAGGCTATATTAATACAGTAACCTCCTATTAGTCCTTTCTGCCCTGTTCTTTCCTGCTTCCAGCTTACACCATATTCTGAAGTTATATGTGTCTTCGGAAAAACACAGTTTTAACAATTCATTCCTTTGGTTAGAAAAACTCTAAATTAATTATTATTTATAGCCATTTTAAATGTTCATATTTCATTATCTCTTACAAGACCCACCACTTTAGTCAAGATGGTACATTATCCTTGAACCTGCCGTATATATTTTCACCCCCTCAACTTTGCCTATACCATTCTCTCTTTCCTTTGTTGTCCTGTCCTATCCTGTCATAATAGATACCAAATTCTTCTTTCTTCACAAGTTGTCTCACAACCCAATGACGACTTTGTCTCTTAAGTACTATCTCCTATAGCACTTAATCATAGACAAATGTTTATTGTTCATTTTCATTTCATATGTATGAATATGCATATACATATGGATATGTATATATATATTTTACCAATTTCTGCTCTAAAAGAGCAAAAATGTTGTTTTATATTTTTATCATGTCAGCCAGCATTATACTTTGTATATAGTAGAAGATGTCATAGGTGCTCAATACATATTGGATGATTAATTGATTTTTTAATTTACTCCCTAGAGTATAGTATTGTATCTTCTGAGATTCATTGTTAGCAGGGGAAAGGTATCTTAGGCTAATATGTAAAAATAAATCGAATGGTACCTCCAATAGTAGCTTGATCAATCTTCTTGTTGTTGTTCAGTTGATGATAATTGCTCCAAATTTGATAACTGCTTATAATCTATTACAGATCTCACAGGGCAGTGTTGAAGAATGGCCTCACATACATGAAACATAAAGTGCTTCCTTTTCTCAAATGCAGCAATAGCACCAGAGCCCATAATTCCATCCCAGTTCTGCGAGCAAGATCTGTAACGAGATACTTCCATACCCTTGGTGTCTTTCTCTGTGCAACCAAGGGGTTAAGACTAAACTACACGCTCTCTAAATTTTTTCCCACTAGAGTGTTTTAAGAGTCGATGCCACTTTCTGCTTCTCGGTGCATGTTACAACCAGAACTTGAATTTGCATAGAGAATAATGGAGGCACCACTCATAGAAGATTTAGGCTTCAATGGCAGTAAATATGGAAGGCAAGGGTTGTACATGGTCAAATTTTTCTCACCCAAATCTCTTGGGTAGATTTTTCTTTGGTTGTACATTAGGTGAAGAACTGAGAGACTGGCTCGCATTTTAGGGGACATAAAAGATACCTTGAAGTAGTAGAGGATCCATTCAATATGAGGAGATACTTACACAATGAGTTGCTCATGTGCCTGGGGAACCAGTGGAGGGAATGGCTGATCCAAGTCTCTCATCTTTCCTCTGTTGGGGCCATGTGGGTTAGATAAAATGGCCATTGGAGTGGCCTTCACAATGGAAATGTTTTCTCTTTCTGGTGTGTGCCTAAATTTGCTCAAGTTATGTGACCATGTGTGTAATATCAGGGGCAGAGCTACCACTCACAGACCAGTCCATGCTTCTAAAAGAACTAAAGGAGGAGCATAAAATGCCTTAGACACAATAGTCAATGTCTTCTTAAAAAATTGAGGCTAAGGGGAGCACCCTCCCTCCCCCACTTCTTCTGCTCCTTCGTCTCTTTGGAAAGCAGCCAACCTTCTCTCTCATCCCTTCCCAAGGCCAAAAATATGCCAGTTCAGCATTGAGAGCCATCGGGAAGTGATTGAGAGGCTGGCAAAATCCCAGATCTCATATTTAGGACAGAGTAGTGTGAGGGAGGTCTCTTTATTTCTCACAGAGAGATGTCAAGACATTGTATCTTTCAAATAGCAGACATTGAAAAGGAATGAACATGTGGATTTGGATGTAGCTCCTGGACTAATTTAATTTGGTTATCACTGCTCACTTTTTTGATATAGGAGACTCATTCCTGGGCACCTCCTCTGAACTTCTTAAGACAAGAAAATCCTGGCAATTTCCAGCTTTCACCACAACCATCTCACATTCCAAACTAATGAATCTGTGTATGAGGAGAGGGTATAATTGTAAAGAAAAAAATCAAAAGTCTTTACACTCACTAAAATGTTTATTTTTAATAAAAGAGTGAAGAAAGTATGTGCCCAGCTTCTCAGTATTATTTGGGACTTAATGAAGTCAATGTAAGTCCAGATTAAACTGGAAGCTAAAAGCATGTAGTTTATAGAGCTTGTTTAAAAATAGGAATCATAGAAATTCTAGGATACTGGGGGTGCCATAATCAACCCTTGCATCTTAAAGAGTCTTCCAGAATCCAAAGTTGTATTGTGGGAATTGGCCCACAGAGGTGGTTGTTAGGTGAGTACTGGGGAGAGAGGAGCCTGCCCAGCGCAAACATTACAGGTGTGGAGTCTGATGTGTACTTAGTCTCGCTCTGATCGACTGTAAATGAAATAACCATCTTGGATTCCGTACTTGTTTCCATTATAGTTGTCCATTGCAAACTCTGGGCTAGAGAGTAACAGCAGACGAGTGCCATAGTCACCAAGGAGGCCTTATGCCTGGCCCCTCTCGCCTGCTGCCATGAGAATGGACCCATGTTTCTGATCACCCGAAGTTTTCTTCTGTTTAGGGGCCTTTCTCACCGACTAGCACACCTTCACTAGTTCTTTGGCTGCTTTTGCCAAGTTGGCAGCCGTTCTGGAAGAACGACTTTGCTGTTGAAGAGCTTTTGCAAAATCCTTGACATAGTTTAGAAAGGTTTCCAAATGATGATAGTCATTCCACTGTTTTTGTTTGTTTGTTTTTGTATGTGTTCCATGTAAATTTGGCCAGGCTCCCTGAGGCATTAACAATCTGATCATGTTACTTTCAGTTTAGTAGTTGCTGTTGTGTCTCTACTGCATACAGAATAAAACCCAAGGCCTTAACAGGACATGCTTCTAGCACAAGCCCTACTCTGCCTCACTGGCTTTATTCCCCTCTGCTCTCTGCCATTATCTCTTACTTCATCCATAAAAAATTCCTGAATTTCCAAGTCCTTCCATGACTACAACATTTCTCCTTCACTGACAGGAAGATTCCAGCTCATTTTTTAAAAGCTCAAAATCGTCACCTTTGCAATGCCTTTCTCAACTCCTGCAGGGCAGCGCTCATAACCTGTGGGCTTTATGAAAGGACTTTGCACAAATCTCTCTGATAAGGCGAGCAGCAGGGCACCAAGCTTAGGAGCATCTAGTCTGCGTTGAAATCCTGGCTCTCTCTTTTTAGCTATACAACCTTGACAAAGTTATTAACTTCTGAAGCTTCATTTTCAGTATTTTAAAAACAGGGGCGATAATAGGACTAACTCATGGGGCCATCACAGGGTCGTATTGATGATACACACAAGATGTTCGGCAGAAGGCCCAGCCCAGAGCAGTTACTCAATAAACCACGTCACGTAGTGACATAACTTAGTTTTTCTGAACTGCCTGTATCCTCTCCTAAACAGTAAGCTCCCAGGGGCCAGGGAGTTGAGTCTCACTCATTTTGGGGTCTCCCCATGTACATTATAGAAAGGCTGGCCACATGTACAAGCGACCAGTGCAGTTGAGTAGGACCCCTGGCTTGGGGTTCAATGTTCTACAATCACTGTCTTAAAATTATTAATAATTTTAGCTTTGAACTTGCATCTGTCTTTGAGTTTGTGTAAGTGAAGTATGATGGGACAATGGAGTGTGTGCTGGGGGGCTGGGAGCCTGGGCTCACATCACCTCCACACGGCTCTAGGAAGGGCTCTCAACGGCATGCTCCCGGCCCCTTGTGCCCTGCCTCACTTAGAATCCCCTCTTCTACTTGTTCCAAGACTGCTGCCACCCTCTGCTGGGGCGGTGATGACCAGGTCACATTGTTGAGATGGGGGGTAGTCACATTGCATTGTCACTTTGAGCCCCCAGAGGGGGCCTGGGTGTGGGTGTGTACACCACGACATCTCATGGGGTAAGGTTGTGACCATCCCTTCTCCAGGCTGGTAGCTCCACAGTGCATTGGGCAGGTGTCTCAGCAGGGACTCTCTCTAGATCTGACTACTAATCCAGGCACTAGAGCATCCAGAGCAAAAGTTGCAAACCCTCGGGGCACATGCCCTTCCAATGTGAATTAGGATGACTGGCCCACGGGAAGGGATGATTGACTTCATTGTCCTGGGTGAGGCCCCACCTTTTCATTCTGCACTAGGCCCACACTGTATGTCACCAGCCCTGCATCTGGAGGTTCCACACACATGCAAAATGCTTATAGAAGTATTGCAAGGTGAAGAGGGCTGAGAGCATAGAGTGAAGATGGAAGAAAGTTTCTGCAAAGACTGGGTTCTTCATCAAACATCACAAGCCTAGAAAGACAAATGGTAGACTGCTAGACAGCTGGGAGCTGGAAGGGAACATGCTATCGCACAGTCCAACCTGGAATGACATGCGCTTTTCTATGTTCAAATACATAGTTCACTGTTCTCTTCTTAATTCAGTTTTTACTAACATTTTCCCTCCAATCAGATCTATTCCAAAACCCCAAAATATCTTCTGGGTTTTTTTGGTTTGGGTTTTTTTTTTTTTTTTTTTTTTTGCCAGGATGAAGCAAGAATCTACATTTGGGAAAGAGCAGAATAGTGATAAAATCTCATTAGAAAGAGTTCCTTATCATAACTATAATAACTATGCTCAGACATGTTAAGTGCTTTCTCTTTAGCAGTCACTGTTCATAATGAAAAAGCAACGGGTGATAAATTCTCGGCAGCTTTCAACACGGTCTTTGCAGAGGAGTTCTCACAGTGAGGGGCAAGGGGCTCTGGCTGAGTGTTTTACAAATCTTTTACTCTGCTCCTCACAGTTATCTCTTAGTCGTCCTCTCTTTTCCCCGAATACCCATAAATATCCTCATCTCTAATTACTGTGCCAAGAAAGTTCACTTTAGTTGCTGTAAGTCCTTTCCATATGTTACATGACTAGAAAAAAAGATTGAGGTAAACATGGCTATATAACAATCAACAAATATTTACTGAGGCCCAAGGCACTACAGACTTCTCTTCATTTGCTAATTTAATTCTGGAAAGAGAGACAGGGGTGCAGCGAGGGGAGAGGGAGAGACCAGACGTCAGTTTGATATCATCTCCAGCACATACAGACTAAGAATATGATTTATAGCAAAACACTAATTAAAATGAAATCATTGAAAAATATTTGGGAGCCCAGTGGAATTCTTCCTAACAGGGTGTGATCTATATCAGGCAGTTAGAAGCATATATCAGGTCATCCAACTTGCGTGTTAGGGAAAGGCAGGGGGGGAAAGGCAAAAACGAGGGAGAAATAGACCTTGGCAGAGGCTGTTTTCCAAGATCCAGCATGAAGTTCCACAGCGCTCTCAATAATGCTGAGTAAGCCTGCAGTTCCATCTCAAAGATTTTGCAGCCCCTCCTTTTCAGTCTTCTTCCCCAGGCTTCTGCCAGCCTGAGGCCACTGGCTCCCTCCATTCAGCTCCCCATCCTCTTTTCTTCCTTTCCCCTCCCCTTCGCTCCCTCTTCCTCTTCCTCCCTCTCCTCTTAACAGGGAGGCAAGATGTGAAATGCTGAATGTGCTATGTACCTCCAGGCACAACAGCATTTAATGTGCTGCATATTTTTAACATTAATTTATCAAAACACAAACAGCAAAACTGTGATGCTAATATAAGGTATATATTCTGTCATTTAAAAAAAAAGTGCCCGGTGAAAAAACACAAAACAAACCCAGGTGGCATTCAAGCTGCTTTGAAAATAAAGTGGGATTTGTTTGCAAGGATTTAAATTGGTAAATGATTTGAATTTCTCCACCCCTAGGTGAATGATTTAGATGGCCTTGACCCCAGTCTGACTGCAGGGATTAATGTGGGATAATGATTGCTGAGGCTATCATTGCAGCCGGCATCATTAATTATCCTTATTGATTGTAGCTTTCAAAGATAAAGCATTATGCTGACTGGAAAATACCCTCTTCCTGCAAGGTCAAGGCTAAAATAGGGAAGCTAAATAATTGCATTAACAAACAAAGAAATAAAAATAACCTCTCAGAGCATTGTGTAATTAAGATCCAATTACAACGTTTGTTCTTGTTTACAAAATGACAGAGTTCTTGTCAAGTCATTTTCCCGAAAATTGCTTCAGTACATGATAATTGCATTATAGCAGGTAACCAGAAAGGAACATTAAAAGGGGGATCAGTTTCCTTGGATCGCTGCCACCACGGCTCTTGCTGTCTGACTCACCTACGAAAGTGTGAGAGCCCCAAGGGACTTGTCTAAAAATACTAATGATATGTTAAATGAAGGGGGTTAGATGGAGGAAGTAATAATTGGGCCTCAAATCCTATTATATTTCTTTTGGATAATGTAATGGAGCTTAGAGATATACCAAGGATGTTATTGCAGATGCTTTCCTTACACCCCTCCTGCCCCCCTTCTCCGGCCACATCATTTTCATTGCTGTGAAAATCTTGGCTCTAAAGCCCTATTTGGTTGTAAATTTCAGGGATCAGTATTACAGTTTCACTGCTATTGATCAGATTTGGGACTCTTAAAAAAAAAAAAGCTTTTAAGTGTAAAACACAAAGCTGTGTGTAATTTCTGTGTGGAAGTATTTCTAACAAACACTTAGGTTTTTATTCTGCTAAAAGCCTTCTGCTGCATATTCAGAAGCAGCACATGTTAAGGTCTGATTAGAAAAGGCATGGGCTTGAGGGACTGGGGTTTGTGTGGGAGCTGGGTGTCCCTGCTTCCGAGGTGGGGCTTATGACTTAGGCCAAGCCTTTGGTCTTTTGGGGACTTAGCTCCTCTATTTGAGAAAGTGGGGATCATTATTACAATCCTGCCCTCATCAGGGTGAATTGAAAACTAAGAACACAACAAAAATCCTTTATGTAAATTGTTTCTTATATAATGGAATCCTTGAATAGAAGATACTGTCAAAACAGAGGGTAATGGTTTATACTTTCCTCATTTTATGAAAAAAAAAAGGAGGGGGAGAGAGTGAGAGAAAGTTACCATTCATTACTCTCATATAATGGGCGAGATGCAGTGCTGACCATTTTATTTGAGTTAATCTTCACAACCTTCACAACCACTCTGGGAAAGACAGTTTTTATTCTCATTTTATAAAGAGATGGGAAAACAAGCTCAGAGAGGCTAAGCAATTTTCCCACTAACACACAACTGGGAAGTGGTAAAGATTGGACTTAGGTTCCCTGCCTCCCCGCCCCGCGCCACCCTCCCTGCAACTAACTACCAAGTCTTTTTTGGATCCATAAAAAGTTCCAATTAAAGACTATCTTTACAAGCTTTTTCAGCTTCATCTACCAACCTCATGCACCCTATATTTCTTAATATAGAAGTAAAAGATGGATACATTCTTGTTGTAAAAGCTCATACAATACATAAGTTCATAGAACAAAATGTGGAAGTGTCCTGTCTTGGCAGCCCCCAACTCTTAGACCCCTACATGTAGCAACTGTTAAGTCCGGTGTATAACTTTTTTATACCTTGCTTTTTGTATATATAGGTATATATTCATTGTCTTTTTATTTTATATATAATAGGATTATAAATTTTATCCTGAAACTTGACTCTTCCTTAAGAGTACACCAAAGAGAGATTTCAAGCAGTATCTGTAAATCCATCTATTTCTTTATAATGACTTTGTAGTCTTTCAGTGTAGGAATGTATCATAATTTATTTAACCTGCCTCTTCGAGGCATTTAAGTTGTTTCCAATTGGACAATTACAGTCAGTGCTGCAGCGAACATCTGTGTACATCCATCTTTGTGGACACACGTGGACATTTCTCTAGGTTGTATTTCTAGAAGTCAAATTTCTGGGACAGAAAATATGCACATTGTAAATTTTGATAGTAGGGAAATATTTCTCATCTAAAAGACTGTATTAATCTATGCTACCACAGCATGTGTACATCATACAATGTGTCTATTTTCTTCCACATTTACAAACACATGATACTTTTAGTCTTTTTTTTTGTCAGTTCTTTGATGACAAGTTATTTATTATTATGCTTAGACTTTGCATTTCATAGGTAAAATAGTCTTTGCATGTTAATTGGCCATTTCTTTAACTTTTGGTAAAGTAACTGTTCACATACTTTGATCATTTTTCTATTAAGATTTTTAAGACATTTGTCTTTTTTTTTTTTTTTTTTTTGGTCATTGAAACATTTAAGTGCCCTGGCCTGGTCAGTTGGTTACTCTTGCCTAAGTCACTGAAGCTTGAGGAAACCATGCAAAGCCACAGGGACAGTTGGTTAATTATCCAAGGCAGGTCCGGTGGTGCCAGTGGCCATGTCCTCACTAGGCTGTTTCGGTAGTGAGGCCTTTGCCTGTGTCCTGCTCTCTCACCTTCCTTTGTTCCTGTGAGTCCCAAGCTTCCCACTGATATGAAAAGATAACTGTTGGCCTTTGCAAAATCCCTCTTGCTTCAGTTAGCCAGAGATGATTTCTACTGATAGCAACAAAAGACTCCAAAAGTTACAGTTATCAACAAGAGAGTGGATCATAGTCAAAAGACCTCCAAGGAGAAGAGGATATGGAATTGGTTATGTAGCATGAATGGGGCTGAAGGCAATGAAAATCATATTAGTATTCAAAGATTTGCATTTGGCAGTGCTTGGCCAGAGATGGTAAAACAATTTTTATTATGTAAATTATTTAAATTATTGCTGGGGGGTGACCTGAAAGGAACTGTCTATTGAGGACAGACAGTGTCTGTTATGGGACTTTAGCCCCCACCCCCGGTAGACACCACAGTTACAGTCTGGTTGTATACAATGGAGGGCTGACTGAACCGCACAACCTCCCCAGTGCAGCTCGGCTAGTGTTGCAGCTACGATTGTGTTTTTCTTATTTTACTGTCCTGTCTCAAATTTGTATATCCCGTATTAAATATAATACTTTCTCAAATAAACAAGGAGTGTTTCCAGTTATAGAAATAGGGAAGTCAGGAGCAGGGAGTGAGTTTGGGTTAAATTTTCATCGAATTAAGTTTGAAATGGTAGCAAGATATCCACATAGGGTTGTCCACTAAACTATTCAAGATAAGACTAAAAATGTAGATTTGAACATTATCTTCAAGAAGTTGAGGGCACAGTGGGCAGTGGGGAGAGAGGGGTAGTGAGCTGCAGGTGCAGATATTTGGAAGTGGAAAGAAGGAAGGGTGCTGGGAGATACATCGAGGGAGGCGGCAACCAGGCCAAGCGCTGCTTCTTCTTGTTTTCAAAAGGTGGGGAAGGCTTGAGAAAGTTTGAAACGAGAGATAATGGGGAGGAATTAAGGCTGTTTGAGAGCCAAATGTAGGGAGGGGGCCTTAATGTGTACTATGAAATCAGGAGAAGGTGACCTTTCTCCTTGCATGTCCTGGGTAACTTCCCATCAGGCTTTGCAAGGCATTTATAAGACACTTTGCTCAGGATTATTAGGTTTAGATGAAGTGGGAAGAATTTTGTGTACTTTTTTCTAACTTTTCCTTGGGTAAGATTGTCCAAATCAAACAGAGCTGCGACATGGTGCTGTTGCCCACTTTTGTGAAAAAAATGATAAAACCCCAAATTTGGATTCTCTGTGGTATAGTGCTTCTAGGTGATGCATTTTGCTTCTTCAGTTATACTGGTAAAATAAGGAAAATATGCAAGCATTTCCTGACAGAAAATTAGGAAAACGAACTTGTCAACTGCTGAAGTATTGTTAGAGTGCTAGGGTTTGGGTTTGCAGTGTTTGATGTCACAATTAATTTATCATTGTCAAAGTATGACTTCCTGCTCTTGACCCCACACCAAAAAGGCGTAAAAGAGTTTGTGAAGAAAAGCTTCTTGGAAGTCAAATGGCTCATCCAAAACAGCATTTTAATGATTTAAGTAAAAATGAATCAGAAACATGTGGGTTTAATTTCCCTTAGAATTCACATGGGTTTGAGACTTAAAGGAAAATAGTACTTGGCATAATGTGTTTAGGATTTGGTTAAACTCAAAACATTTGAAAAACTCTTTGGAACACCGGATGACTTCGAAATGTGGGCATGGTTACAAAACCCTCATCCTTCGTGGCACTGTTCAAACATTCTTATCAACATGCTTCAGTTTTCAAAAAGCTTAATTACAATAAAATCAACAAATTTTATTGATTGCCTACTACATGCAATCAATAAAGTAGAGAGCCACAGTTGACCCCATTTCACAGCTGGGAAGCCTTTGCTGGCGTGTGGTCATGGGAAATCGCCACACAGACGGTCGGAGTGGTCCACTGGCGTGGTCTTTGCCGAATTAGAACTCTGCCATTTCTAGTCATGTTGTCTGCTGTGGTAGAACTCCACTCGATGTCAGGAGCGTGAAAGAGAGAGAAGTTATGCTTCATGGTACTGAGCTGGTAATCAAGCATTGCTCTGGATTTTTAAACCATTCCTTTAAAAGTCATTTTAGCATGTGTTGGAAAGGCAGTCCATGCTTAAAATGTTACATTGGGGACATCAATTAAAATATGTAAAGGAGACCACAAGAATCAGGCAAACCAGTGGCTGACAAAGTAACCTCTTTGCAGTCGCAACCCCAGCTAATCCGAACGGCAAGCCCAATTGCTAGCGTCTCGGCAGCAAGGGGATTTGTAATGAACCCCACAGCGGTTCTGCCCAAAATGTACTCGTATTATTTATAGCCAATTATATGAGTCCCGAAGCTGAGTGACACCTAGGGAGATAATTGAATTTCTTAGATTTCTCTCTTTACACTCACTGCCATGATCAGAAAAACACAATTTTGAATGCTCCTCTCTCTTAGGTTAAAACCACACAGTCCCTGTAATTGGATAAGTCTCCAGGGAAAGCTGGCTTCTCCACTGAATTTTATAAAAAGCTTTATGGAAAGTTGGCCTCCATTTTTGGGGTAACTTTTTCAAGAGACAAAAAAGATGCAACTTGAAATAATCTCTTCTCTTTTTTTTTGCCCAAGGAAGTTTATGAGCCTGGATCAAACAAAAAGCACTTCCGAAGATAGTTGCCTCCTGAGGTCGAGGCTACAGGAAAGGGTTCTGAGGCAAGGACAGCATTAGTTGTCTGAGTAAACAGTAAAATGTAACTCAAAGAGAAATGCCCTCCATCCCCCCCAAAAGAGAACCCTAAATGACTGCGGTTGGTAAACAAACCTTGGCAGACGCTGTCATATAAAGTGCCCCAGGTAACTGTGATTAACTTAGATGACCAGTCCACAGGTTATGAAAAAGGCAAAAATGACAGACATGTTGACTTGCGAGGTACTGGAAAGTATCTACCTACGTGCACATAAAAGTTTATGTAGCTCTTCTAATCTCCTTTCATAGTTGTGCTCCTCGATGACCATCTGACATTCTTGGCAAACTTAAGAGGAAATCAACTGTAGATGTAATATCCATCACTTTAATTCAGCAAATTTGAGATCCTGAGATTTGAGACTATTGGAGGAAGCAAAGCAGTATGTCTTTCATTAAAGGAGGCAGAGAGGTTAATGGAGACTTCTGCATTACTCAGCGCCTGGTTTCTTATGATCCTTAGCTGAAGCTGTATTATTCTCATCTGCTCTGCTGAGGAGAAATGAAAACATCCCCCACAAACTTGAGTAAATAGACGGGTGTTTAGAAGGTAAGACCTTCCTTGGTGTTGCTGAAAATCCTTATAGAAGCTCTTTGCTTGATTTGCTGCTGCTACTGCTGTTGTGGAATTGCCAAGAGAGGTAACAGCGGTCCTTTCTTCAAGGAGGACCAGAGAAATACCTGATGAATACATTAAAGGCAATATGCCTACACACCAGTCATAGAAAACATTTCATTTCTTCAATTAATTATACAATGAGGCTAGTTGTTCATGGCAATGATTATGCCCATGAAAGGCTTTTTTTTTTTTTTAAAGATGGGAATAAATAGACTATATATATATATTTGGGGTATGAATTAAAGCCGCCTTTTCCCCTCCTCTCTTATTTCCACATAAATTAATTCTACAATTTAATAAACTAACAGGTGGTTCCACTTCAGGCTGAGCAGATGTTAGACTGAATGAATGGAGACCCCTCTTGTGTTCAATATATCCCTGAGCCTTTTCTTTCTTTATCTCTTCACTTCTCCCTTCTTCCCCCCCTTCTCATTTCTGCCAGATTTATGAACAGCTATAGTATAAGCTGTTTTGTTTGAGCAATATGAATATTGATGACTGACATGTGCTGATTTTAGATGTATTAGTGACATTCATAATCCTGAAAATGTAGACATTTTTCACCAGATAATGAGACACCAGATTGCCATACCCGGAAATTCCCTTCTCTCGGTGCCTATGAGTAGATAATTTCTATTACTTTACAGATGGAAGCTTATTCCAGAAGAAGTGAATGGGAAATATAAAATTAGACTCACAATTCAGAAAATCCATATGTGGCTCAGAATTCTGACGTACTCCTTCAGTGACATCACTCACTCCCTTTCAGTCATTTCTGAGAAATAACCCCCTCCACCCAATTTAAAACGAAAAGCTTTCCATGCTGCCTTCCTCTTCGAGTTTAATTTAGAAATGATTTCATGTTCTTTCTCAGTTTCACAGAAACATTGTAAACAATGGGATATAAGAAGTGAATCAAAAGAGATGCTGCTTCCAATGCATCCTCTCATAATTGTTCATCCATGGAAATGCCTTCTGATCATATTCAAAATAATGATTGTTGGGTGAAAACTGTTTTTCATTTTTATATTAAAATCATATATGTGTTTATGCTTCTGACATAATTTCAGATTATATTTAAGAAAGATGTATTTTCTGGATTCTACTTTTGACTCCTAGCTACAAATATACCTAGAAGCTTACAGCATGTTCCTGGCTCTCACAAAGCATTGATGAAAGTCACTTTCTTCTCTTGGGACCAGGCAGGTATAGCTGAGACATTGCTGATGAGGGGAAAACGTCACCCTCAGCCACTGATCCTCAGGAGTGGGATGAGGCTGATACTATCCATCCCATTTCTGACTTTCCCCATTTCATTCTTGTTCTTATGGTTTATTCTTCAATAAGAAAGGAAAATATGAAGCAAAAATAAAGAAGATGTGATTTCTCTTAGTGTTCGGATGGTTCTTTTAATCCTCTTAGATTTTTCTCAGAAAGCACCTAAGTGTAAATTCCATTTCTATCACTGGTTCTCTGGAAAGTTACTGACATTATCTGCATCTACAAATCTGTTTTTCCACTATAAAATGGAGTTGTCAGGATGGGGGTGAGTGGGAATGCAGAGGGTTCTAAGAACAAGGGGTTAATGGATAAGCCAGAGTGAGGTGTGGGATGAAATTCTTCCAGGAGCCACCAGGAAGAAGCCTCCAATTCCTCTACTTTCTCTGGTCTTTTTTTTTTTTTGCCTCTTTAATCCATTTGTTCTGACAGCTTCCTTTATCAACCGCACCCTAATTTCTATTGTTCCTGACCCTGACTTTACCTATCAGGCTTACAGTATACCTGATGTTGATTTGACAGAGTGATTCTCATCTCTTACATTCCTTGCTTGACTTCCTGTTTGCTGCTTTAATTGTTTTCCTATATCTTGACCTGTGAGTTCTTGACTCCAAGCTGATAGCCTGACTTCAGCTCTGATAAATTCTTCCTAACAAGCTCAGGATCAAAGACCTGAGGCCTGTCCCCTGGTGGGGGCTAATGTCCTCTAAATCTCCGTTTCTCACCTGATGTACAGATAGAAATCCGGGGTTGCTAAGGACACTATCAAGTACCTGTGATGTTCTGGATTTGTGATAGGAATTTTATATACATTATCTCTACACGTTTATGATATCTGTAACCTAATGAAGCAATGGAGTTCAGCGGTAAGTGGAGCCTGGATCTCTGGATTTGAATTCTGGTCACATTTACTAATGGTATGACATTGGGCAATTTATATAAACTGTCTGTGTTCATTTCATTTTTTAATCTATAAAATGAGGATAATTATAGTGCTAATTATATAGAATTTTTGCTATGATTAAATGATTTAAAATAAGGAATATACTTATAATAGTCTCTGAGACAGAGAAAAGCTTAATAAATGTTAGCTATTATTATAATCATTTTGGCCAATGTTCTTTGGAAGTATAAGTGCACTAAAATATCATATTTTTTGATAAAGTTATTTTTAGACTTGGGTTCAACTACTTATTTAATTAAAGAAAGTGTAGATTTCATTTTATTTTGAACAACTATGCACAATTACTTTTGTGTTTGTTTGTAACAAAAAGTGAAATATCCTGATGATATTGCTGTTTTACATCCTTTCTGTCCCATGGACTTCTTCAGCCAAATGGACATAGTTTTTGTTCTAGTGAGAAAAGAATTAGAAAACAAAACACAAACAAACAAACAAACAAACAAAAAAGCTGGCATATTATCTAGACCTATAGCAAATTTGGTCCTCTGGATGGGTATAATTAGGCAGAACTCAGGATCCAATTTAGTGGTATCAAAGATCTTCCTTCTGTTCTACTGACATTTCTACTTCTAAAGTATCAGGACCCGATTTTAACTAAACATCACCAAAAGTGGTGAATTATAAAATTCTACAGAAATGATTCATTCCACAAGTGTTTACTGAGTACCTTCTTTCTCTGTTCTCGACACTGTCCATCTCGGGGGTGCAGCTGTGAACAAGACCGAAAAGGTCGGTCTCCTCTTGTCCCTCATATTCCAAAGGGGGAAAAGGGTGCAATGAAGAAAGTAAAAGATGGTGATGTGATGTGAGTGATGGGGTGGGTGGTTGGGCTCTCCTTTAGATAGGGTGGTCAAGGAGATGATAAAAAGAAGCCAGCCTGTGAAGACATGAGAGCTGAGGGGCCCATGCAGAGGCCACATCACCTTCAAGCAGATACCCTGAAACAGAAATGAGCATGGTCTATCGGAGGGAAAAAAGACACCAGTGTGGCTGGAGGGACAGGAGAGGTGGGCCACAGTAAAAGTTTAGATTTTTTAGTGAAATAGGAAGTCACTTGAGGATTTTAAGCAGAGAAGTCACATTAAATGTTTACTTTTTACCAAGTTCACTTAGTTTTGAAGAGAATGGATGGCAGTGGGCCAGGTCTATAATCGAGAACACCAGCCCTGGCCAATGGCTCAGTTGCTTGGAGTGTTGTCCTGTGCACCAAAAGGTTGTGGGTTCAACTCCTGGTCAGGACACACACCTAGGTTGCGGGTTTGATCCTTGACTAAGGAGGGTAAGAGAGACAACAGATTAATATTTCTCTCTCACATCAATATTTCTCTTTCTCTCTCTCTCCCTCTCTCCCCACCTTCTTCTTTCTCTAAAATCAGTGAATGTATCCTTGGGTGAGGATTAAAAAAAAAAAAATGACCAAACAGGAATCTGTGGCAGTTGTCTGGGCAGAGACACTGGGGGCTGGGCCTGGAGCTGTCGTGTGGGAGACGTGAGAAGCCAAGGCTCACGGTATATACTGGACACAGGGCTTGGGCATGGACTGAAATTTCAGAACTAGGGGGAAGGGACCCAAGAATGATTCCCAAATATTTGGTTTGACTAACTGGGAGGATGGTGCTGCCATTTTTTTTAGATGGTAGAAGACTAAGGAACAAGTGTGAGAGGAAAATCAAATGCTTTGTTTTCATCCAGTTACTGTTGAAATGTTAGGGGCCAAACATATCTATGACTGAACATAATATTTTGCCAAATCCTGCATTAGAAGTGTATATTTAGGGTGTAGTGTATGTGAATAACCAAATAACTTAGGTATATAAAAAATTCCATGTAGACTTGCCAAATAAAACATGCAGTTAAGGTCTCTCTTTGATTTTTTGAGGGATTAAAGAGACTTTAAAGTCAAATCGTCATGTTATTACCGGAAGTTTGTTTAAAGACACTGTACCTTCTGTTAAAGTGTAGCCATTAATCCTGTCAGTGTTCTTCCCGCCCACTTTCACACACCCATTGTTCTCTAAGACTCCTGCTGTAGACATAGACCACAGCTGGTGACAGCCAGAGGGAAAGGGGGTCGGGGTAGGCTGAGTGGGCAAAGTGGGGTGGGGGGCATAAGGATAAAAAGTGGGTTTTAGGGGGAAATGGGTACATGATGCAGAATACAAGTGATTCCTTTTTGAATTTACTTGAAACCTGTATGATTTTTGTGAACCAATGTCACCTCAATAAATTCAATTTTTTAAAAAAGGACATGTTGTTGTCAGATCTTATCAACAAATTTAATCCTGAATATTTTTATCTTATTTTGAGTTGATGTAGATGCTATGATTTGATAGCAAATGGCTACGAACAGTGTTAGGATGTAGTTCCTAATGGACAGGTGAAGATTTTGTAGTAGTTCTGTCTTCATTATGGTCTTTAGGGTGAATATTATCACTGACCCTTCTAAGCAATAATTTCAGGAAGATCTGGAGCTCAACTCATATGTTACATGTATCAATGAACTAACTTGGCAGTCATCAGTTCATCTCTAATTTTTAGCTGCCTTTGATGTTATTTTGTAAGGTTTATAAATATACACACAAATGCTGTATTACTTCGCCTTAACTTTAGACACTAACAACTGCTTTTGCTATATTAAAACATACAGAAACAATGAGCTCCTATCATTTAGAACATAATGAAATACTAAACTTCCCTTATTCTCATATTTAGTTAAGGATTGAATTACAGGCTTAATTTACTTATTTTCCCATCTAAAAAAAAAATCCCATCTAAGTAGATGGCAATGCATGCAATGATATGTACTGTTTATAGAAATAGCATGGAGGTTAATTCAGACCATTTCATGGAAATCGTTTATGTATTGCAATCACGAGTCAATACACAGTGCTCTCTAAACTTAAAACAATGTAAATTAGCCAAGCCAATTTGATTCTTGCCAAGAGAGAATATTCCTTAAAGCCATGTTTTTAAGTTTATTAGGGTAAATGCAAGTATATTCTGTAACTAATAAGTGAGAGTATTTATTGAATTTTGAAACCCACTGATTATAAGTTATGTTTTTAAAGTTAAACAAGTTAAATATGTTTATAATAATTTCATTTCCTATGTGACATCTAACTAATGAGGAAAAAATAAGGATTGGGAGAGAACCGGAATTGGTTTAATCTTTCTCTGGCCAAAGCCAAGTTTAAATCCTGCCCAAATGCCACTTCTCAATCACAGTTTTAAAGGATTAAACATGATTATAGAGGCATTTCTTTACTTCTCTGATACATGAGTTTGTGTCAAAGCTATCTTGAAACCTGCCATTGAGTTTCAACCTTGAGGTGAGAAAGTAGCCTGCTGAGTGAGTTATTTATTTCAAGAAAGAAGATATATTTGCTTACAGGTTCCCCCGTGCTCTGTGCCTCACTCTGTAACCTGTTAAGGGGACTCCTGGTGCCTCACAGGGCTGTTCTGGGAGGCGAAGCTTCCCCTGCCCTTACTATAAATTGGGCAGCACTTACAGCTAATGTGTTCAACCCTCTTTATGCCAAATTCATGTGAATATTCTGGACTATAATAAGATAATTTAGGTCCATGTTTTTCCTTTTGCAGATTTGAATAGGTTTTTCTGTGCTCGAGAAAGTTTTGCTTAATAAGTCTGGTTTTCTGCTTGTTTCATGTAGGAGAAAAGTCTAATTTAGTTACAATGACTTTAAAACGGATCTAACCAAGCATATAATATGCAGTAGTTTCTTTCTTTACATTTTGTTGAAATGTGGGCTCTGAGATGGAAAATTTGTGGTTTAGGATTTTTCTTCTCTGTTTGGTTCGGAGTACAGTCTACTTTTAAATATAGTTTCTCTACTATTATCTTTCCTCATTCTTTTTCTTGGGCATCTCCTGGGAAGGGAATCATTGTTCCCAAGAGCAATTTTCATTTTATTTAATTTTGAGCTCTGTGTGTCATGGCTATCTCTAATTCCTGATTAAAATATCTGGCTTCATTATCTCCCAAGGTATATCTCTATTTATATGATAGATACATTGAGCTTGGTTTCTGAAAACATGGGTGCCGGGCTCTAAGCTTGTTTCCCATCTCTATGTGAACACGGCAGAGCCTTGGCCAGGTTCCCCCGTGCTCTGTGCCTCACTCTGTAACCTGTTAAGGGGACTCCTGGTGCCTCACAGGGCTGTTCTGGGAGGCGAAGCTTCCCCTGCCCTTCTGTAAACAAACTACTGATGTTCTCTCAGGGCCAAACACAACCGAGTTCCAGCGTCCTGTCGGTGGTGAGGACTGCCACTTCGGCATTCATTTGAAGGAGAGAGTGTTACTGGAAGTGCTGAGTCAGCCAACCTCATTTGGTCTTTAAAGGAGACTTTGGAGAAATTAGCTGCTGGGAAGCTGTTTCTTCAAGAATTTTTTGGAGCCCTTTGCTGGTGATAAAACTGCCACCTGATAAGTACTAAGTAGTGACTATACATTTTCAAGATAATACCATGGCGAAAAGGTGGTCATTATATGCCACCAAGGGAAATGCATTTGACTTGGGGTGTTAGATATGAGGGAGCTTCATTAGGGTGCCAGAGAGTATTCCACAATAGCTAGCCTGTTCCTACCAGAAAACATTCCTGTCTTAGCATGGGGAGTGAAAGTCCTTGGTCATGAATAAACAGATAGGCCAGATTCCCCTCAATCTGTTTTGTAGCCATTGATTAAACATTTGCTGTATGCCATGAACTGTGCTAGGTGTAGGGGAGAGGATATAATGATAAACAGTTCCCAGACGCCCTCTGCAAGGATTTTCACAGAAGAAGAGAAAGACAGGTAAACCAATGAATGCAATAAAAATGATCAGATACTAGGGTAGAAGTATGTATTGGAAGTGAGAGTATAATGAAAAGGACTCAGTCTTTTTATTTGGAGCAAAGGAAAACCAGGAAAGATTTTGAGGGCAGGAGGATGCCAAACCTGAGCTGAGTCCTGACAAGTGCATACTGTGGGCCTTTGGGAAGGGCTGCATCAGGGCCAGTGGCTCACAGGTTGGTGAAGCCTAGAATCATTTTAAGAAGAGTTTGATGGGAGATAAAGCTGGAGACAAAGGCAGGGGTAAGATCATACAGGTGCTGGTAAGCTCTGATAAAAATTTGCACTTCATCTAGTTGGCAGTGGATTTTAAACAAGGGGGTCTCTCTATTGTATTTACATTTTTTTCCTTTAAGAGTGAGGACTCACAGGAACATGAAGAATGGGTTAGGGAGAAACCAGATGGACACTTAGGAAACTAGTCAAGAGATCAATACACCAGCCCAGGTGAGAGTCTGTGAAAGCTGGTACTTAGGTAGTTGCAGGGCACAGGGAGGAGATGGGTTGAAGAGATGTCTCAGAATAAATAGTGTGCATAGGTCTGGTCTTGGTGACCAAATTATTGTAGGAGGAGAGAGGCTAAGGTCCTGATTTCCAGTCTGGGTGGCCAGGTGGATAATGAGGCCATTTACTAAGACGGAGATACAATGGGACAGGCTTGGCTATGTTATAACTATTGGATGAATTCATATCAAGAGTGTTAATGCATTCAATACAGGATTAACAGTAAATTCTTTTTTCTTCAAGAATACCTAGAAACTTGATTATCCAAGGCCTCTCAGCATTTTCTTGCCTCTTCCTCTGCTAAGATGTGCAGGTAATCGTAAATGGGTGTGTTTATTTTGAATTTTCTGGTGAATTTCTTCTATTCCTCACATATAAATGTGTGTGGTACAACACAAATATTAGCTCTAAAAATACTACTGTCTGCATTCACAGTGACTTTTCCTGGCAACTTCAGGCAACTGTCAAAGTCCCAGTGAGGTCTACAAATACATATGAGCCACAATGCCATTTTTAAAAGTCTCAGATTTTATAAATAAATATAACTAAATCAGTGTAATTTTTAATGTATTATGTGTGTGTGTCTCTTTAAGCTTTAAAAAATACATGAAAGGATGTGAATTGTCTCCTAGGATCACAACAATAGAAAGCAATAGTAATTAAGTAAAAAATAAATAAATTGACATGGATGCATTGGAGCTAATATAAATCCTGTGCAATTGGCATAGAGGAATTTGTTATTTTCAAAACAGAACTAAATCTCTTTTCCATTATAGATTTAATTTAAGTAACATGATAAATAGTAGTAAATTGAACTTTATTATGTATTCATGAAATGCAGCTTAATACAATTGTTATTTCTGGCATTTGTGGTTTAAAGATATTCCCTTATGGGTAGATGTTATTTTTAATGTGCAAATTCAGAAATAATGACCTCCAGTTCCACTGGTGAATTAGGGCTGATATATACATATGGACAATAAGGGAGAAATAGTCTCTGAATTCCTGGCTTTATGAAAATATCTAGTGCAATCTCTGATCCTTTAAAAACCAACATTAAACAAATTATTTTTAAGATTACAACTATATTGCCAGTGAAGAAAAAAAAAGTAACGGAGTAAATGTTTTCTTGAAGTTTTTAAAAGAATGGTATTTGACAAGGACATACCTAAAAGGGGAAAACTCACTTACCAAGAACAGGTTATTGAAAAATCTCTGCGTGATTAAAAAAGAACAACCACCAGAGATTAAAAATTCACATGAAATGATGCCTTACTGGCAAGTTCAGAATTTAAAATTGGAAACCCCAAAGGAATGGATAAACAGATAAAGAACACATGATTCCTACACGTCTGCTTTTCAGAGAATCCGTAGGAAACTGTTCAAGAGGAAAAAAACACGGGTTATTTGTCACAAATTTATATTTAACTTAATTCTTTTCAGTGCTGGGAAGGTTGCTGGATAGCTAAATCAACGGGAAGAACAATGTAAACAGCAAGACGACTTCAGGAGGCCCCCGGTTCATACCTAATGGTGTGTGTGGTATGAATTCCCACCAACTTTTCCTTGTTGGATCAAGAGTAACTTCTCTTCTGGAACTTAATTCTGAGGACTATTTAATTTATTTCTTTTTAAAAAACCTTGTCAGGAGAGTGTTGGATGATTTAGTTTGACCTTCATCTGAGCATTTATCGCAATTTATAAAGATTAGGTCAGGCATGTGTACAGACTGGAATCTACAGCAGTTCTTCAAGGGCGTGTGGCTCCAGGGTAGAAGAACGGAGATATTTGGGGTTTTCCACTTGTGACAAATGTCTGTGGAATGTGAGGCCTGTTTTGGGCACTGGGACCTTCCTTTTTCAGCATAGCTGTGGTCATCCCTGGAGGCGGTCAGATGTCGGAATGAGAAGCTTGCTTAAGTCCTGCTGTATTTTGAAGGGTCACAGCGGAGGTTTCTTTGGATCTGGGTTGTCACATGCAGGTGAAGTGACCGCTGAGGTGGTCCATCTGATGCGAAGACTGACCGCGAGGAGGAAAATGCCAGTAATTGGACCCAGCACATTGTTATCATTCTCAAAGTTCTCCTTGGAGCAACAACCTCAGGTTCATTGACCAGAGTGCAGCTTCTCCAGGAGGGGATAATCCAGCACGAGTCCTCGGACCCATACCCACGATTTGGACACCCCAGAATGCTGGAAAGTGCAAGTTATTTCCATAGCTTCCTAAAACTTGAAAAATTCTGAATTCTAAAACCATCTGTCCCAGGGGTTCAGATAAGGAAGGGATTGTGGAGCTTTAACCACAAATGCATCTTAATTTTCCTTTTTCTTCCCACAAATACCTACTAATAATGTCCTTAAGGGTAATTTGTTTGGGAATTTAATAGCCTTTCTAAAATTTGATTTAAACTATTAATTTGCTTAGCAAAATCACATACTGCACATCGGCACATTCAGCTCTGTTGTGGTAAAATTATCACAAGTTATAAATTAGTTGCATCTGAATTAATGAGGTTTTATTATAAACACAAAGCAGCATTACTTCCAATGCTTGATTTTCATTAGTACAAAAAAGACCAAATAAAGCTGAAGAAAAAAAGAAGAATTTCTTATGCTGTGTACCCTGTAAGCATTTGAAATGTTCCTGGATTTTTTTAAATTTAAAGTCCTGAAAAGCTATTTCCAGTGCCTACCAGTTGATTTGGATCAAGACTGCCGCAAAATTCTTTTTGTTCCAGTGGCCTATGCATTATTTCTGGACACCCATTTTCTTATTTTTAAGCTATGGAGACTGAGTTTTCTCAACAAATCAAAGAGGAGACAGATGATTTTTTTTTCTTTAAATTAGAAGATAAGTGGGATGCCTGGGTACAAAGGTCATTTTGCAAAATGGGGCAACAGGTAAAGCTCAGGGAGGTCGCAGGGAAAATTGCAGAGATGAAGGGGGAGGGTTGGGAGGGGCAGCAGGAGGACAGGGTTTGTTTTGGGGGTCCTGGACCAGGCTGTGCAGAGAAAGCCGCAGGGCCGCTGGCTTACACTGGGATGCGAGCGCTGAAATCCACCAGGCTTCTTTACTATCAGTTAGGCTCCTTTCTGTTTATTTGCAAAGAGGAACTGTGTATTTAGTTCCTATGGAGTAGAAGGTGATATCCTGTCTTTTAACTAGAAATCCACATATAAATACTACATGATAATCTCTTTATTAGACAAAAATGGTTTTTATCTTGAAGCCCGCAGGGTTACTTCCAGAGCTGTGGCTCTTTTAAAGTGTCGGCCAGCTCATCTTCTTTCTTGCTGTTCTGGACTCTTTCTCTCTGGTTTCTCTTTCAAGGGGATGTTGTCACTGATCTCCTCCAAAGCTCATGCTCAGACAAAACAGCAGTCAGGGTTGCAGACTTCTCGCAGGAAAGATTTGAGGAAGGTGTTGTAAGCAGATGGGCTGTTTATATCAAATACGCTGGAATAAGGGCCCCAATAACAATGACTTCCCATACACTGCAGAGCCCCAAAGGATGGCAGGAGACCAGATCACCCAGGGAGATGCTGTTACAGCTGGAATAACTTCTGTGGCAGAGCTGTCTTCAGTTCTGTGGGAAACGTGCAGGCCCGCGTGGCAGTGCACACAGGGTGTCGGTGTTTTGCCAGGTAGTTGTTTTTCAGCCAGTGGAAACATGCCGGCCTCAGGTCCCCAGTCCCGATTGATAGGATGGAGTCTTTACAAGGTTTTATCCTATGAAGGATGAGAAAACCCCTGCCAACAAAGAGGTTGCGTCCGGGGTCATATTCGTCAGTTAGAATCTTCATTACATGAGATGGAATAAATGTAGGAAGAGCAATATATTCCAGGATCTCAGAGGGAGGTTATGACATGAAAAGTCATTACACTGTAATTAAAATAATAGCAAATTTGCCAGAAAATGTAAAATATTCATTGGGGGGTCCTAAAGAGAGAGAGCAAGGGTTGGGTTTAAAGCAGAGGAAGAAGGCATTGGGAGGGTTTGGCCCAGGCCCAGGCAGCCTTCAATTTGCTTCCCACACTGCTCTTGGTTATCGTTTGGAACAAAATCAAACAGGCTAACTTTGTTATGTCTTATTTACAAAAATCAGTGAATCCCCTGTGGCCTCCAGGACCAGTCTGGCATACAAGGCTCTTTATATGTTGAATCTAACCCAATCTCTGCCTGATTTCCTATTGCTTCCTCCCTGCCCATCACTGAGTTCATTTGCAGAAGAAGCTATATGGTGGTAGGTTGCCAGACCTTTGCATGCCTTGGACATGAATCCTGTTTCTTACTCCTGCTTTCTCCTGCTCTTCTCAGGTTCTGCCTAATCCTTCAAAGTTTTGACTCAAATGCTATCTCCTCTTTGGAGTCTTTTCATTCATTCATTCATTCACCAGAGATTAATTAAACAGTGTTAGGCACTTTGCTGGGCCCCAAGATAAAGGGCAATGATGAACAAGATGGTGTAGTTTCTGTCCCTCTGGAGCTTTAGGGTTATTAGGTATCTTTTTTTCTTGTTTTAATCATCAACTGAAGATGTTTATTGATTTTTAGAGAGAGAAAGGGGAGGGGAGAGTGAGAGACAAAGACAGAGAGACAGAGAGAAACTTAGATGTGAGAGAACAGTTGATTGGTTGCCTCCCATACACGCTCCACCCAGGGGTCAACCCTGCAACCTACGTATGTGCCCTGACTGGGAATCAAACCCACAACCTTTTGGTGTAAGGGACAATGTTCCAACCAGCTGAGCCACGCCACCCAGCCAGGGCTTATTATTGGTATCTTGCCAATCAGGGAAGGATTGCTGGAGGAAATTACTGTCAAGATGAAAGCTGAAGGCTTAGAAGGCCCTCTTCAATGAAGGTTTGGTAGCATGCACCATGCAAGGCAGCATCAAAACCAACTGTTAATTGCCTGCTGAGACCCAGACAGACCCCTGTCATGTTGTATTGTAGTGATCTCTTTGTTGTTCCCAGTTTCATTCCCAGTCTGTGAGCTTTTTAGTAGTCAGACCCAAGGCTTAGCTTCTCCTGTGCCCCAGAGTCTAATGCAGTGCCTGGTATCTCAGACTGTGACTCAGCTGGGTTAGTAGGAACTAGGGGAGTGCAGTAGGAACTAAGATTACTGCAGTCATATCTTGAGACCAGCCAGGTCACAGTATCAGCAGCTTCACATTAATTAAATGGCAATCCTATTTATTTTTGCTGTATTCCATCAGCTAGTAAAGTAATTTTTAAAAGTTTTCATTATCTGGTGATGGAGAAAGCACATCCTGGATCCTTGTAACTTCATCCTACCACCTGGAATTTAGTAGCACGCTTGATTACCACTGCAGGTCCTGAAGGAGGTTTTAGTTTAATTGAGGGGCCACCAGGAACTCCTGCATCAGGTGCTGTGAGAAGAATGGTAATCACCGTTGGCCCAGGAATGAAGTTATGAGGCTATGTTATAAGCTAGGGATACCTCAAAATGCTGTGGATGCCCTGAATGGACAGGAATGGAGAAAGGACCAGCAGACCAACAGATATCCAGGTGGCCATTGGAGAGTCCTGAATAGATGGTGCCAGCAACGTGTAGGGCTGCATGCTCTGAGATGCCACTAAGGAAAGAATCTTTATCTGGGGATGGACAGTGGGGTTTGGTTACGTGGGTGGGTGGATGGTTATGTGAAGGATCAAGGCCACTCCATGTATAAGTAGGCTGACCACAATTGTTCTAAGAGTCTCTTTGGGACTCAGCTTTTGTCCTGGGCTCCAAGAAAGCCAGCCCCTTTGAAACTTTGCAGAGCATCTCCAAGGGATGCTCTCTTTTTATCCAGAATAGTATGGAGAACAATTTTTTCCCTGCCTGAATATTTTATTTCTATTTATTTGTAAGGGGGCAAAAAAGTAACTTAATAGTGCTTTTTGTGGTGGAAAAAGTTTGAAATGAGTGAAGAGCCAGAGCAGTGCTACGCTGAAACATGTTTACTGGCCCCAAATAGCTCCTAGGGTCTCGATTCTGTGATTCCTCTGTCCACATGGACAGGTCATCCAACTCACCATGGGGAGCCTGAGGGAACCATCTGCTCCGTAACGCAGATTTTGTTGCTGAAAAGACCCCAAGCACACACAATTTAATGGTTTCTAGTAATATTTTATTTCCTTTAGAAATAATCATGCCTCCTATACAACATGAGTTTCTGTGGAAAGAACACGTATTGCTGAGGGATTCAACCATCTGCACGTGGGTGCTAAGTTCCTTTACTTCTCTGGGCCGCGGTGTGCTCATGTTTGACGAATGACGTTTGGAAAGTGGAGACTCTTCCTATCCCACCCCCCTCAGTGAGTACTTTTCCTCTGATCTCCCTAAACTCTGTCCTACCCCTCCCTTCCTCCATCCCTTCCCCATGCCCTGGGTTCTGAAGATGTAATTTTTGGCATATCCTCGAAAATTAAAAACTTAGTTAAATTTGAAGAAAGAGATGATTATCAGAACAATATCCTATTTCATATGATTCTTCATCATTTCTCAGAGCAGCTTCTGGGTTAAGGCTCCTGCGTCCTCTTCAGACTCACACGTTAGAGATGAGATACAGCTGTGACCAATAACGATCTATCCTTCAGAGTGAAAACAGGTCCCTTGGTGCGCCCCCAAGGCCTGGGTGAGACAGAGGAGGGGGCTGGCCCCTTCTGGCACATCTCTCTGAGCGGTCTTCCAAAAATGTGCCCCTTTTGTTGGGTTCTTACTTTATCTTTTCTCCTGTTGTGTTAGCTGCTAAATCCACCCCTCTCCAAACCTGAATATTGATACATGTAAAGCAACATGAAAACATATCAAACAATATTAATGTTTATACCTGCAAATGAAGAGTCAGAAAGCACTGCTCTACCCATCTAGCTGCAGAATTTATTCTAGTTCTAAGTTCTTAAAGTTATGGTGCCTGCGGAAGGGCTAATACTCAAAGCGGAGCTGGGCAGCCCATCTTCGGGACCCTTTACATTGAGGAAACAGAAACAGAGCCCTCTGGAGTCGTGCAGTGTGGCTGGCCCTCGATCCTGTATGCTTTTTTAGTTGATTGTAGCTTTGATAAGTTGAGAGAGAAAGTTAAGAGAAAACATGCCATTCACTCAATAAATATTTATAAAGTTCCTTCTACAAGGTGCTACATGGGATAAGTAAGAGTTCCTGACTCCAGGACCTTTCAGGATAAGGCAGGGAGGAAGCAGAAAACAAGTTCATGCCTCATATTAGCATTTGCCTAATATAATATGAAGGAACAAATGAAGTACTCCGGGAGCTAAGGGTAAGACAGTGTTGTTTTCGGCAAGGGAGGCGTGGAAGTTTCATGAAGAAGACAGTATTTGAGCTGAGCCTGGGAGGTGGTAGGGTTTCCCCAGGTGGTAAGTGGAGTTGGGGGAAAGGCAGGACTAAGGCACAGTGAACTGGTGGGGAAATGCAAAGGGCATTGCGGTGAGTGGCTCCATTTGTCTGTGGGGGGGCTTCCCCTAGGCAAAGTACCCACTGTTTGGCCGGGGGCACGGCGTTGCAGCACCACATTTGACCTTACCTGCAGGCCGTTAGCTCTGGAGTCACACTTTCTTTCTGATCATCAGGAATAAGGGAAAGGAAGCCTGGATGATTGTCCCTGACACTTCATTTCAGAATAAAGGGCTGCAATCATTCAAAGAGTTGTCTCAGAAGTGATCGATTTTCCATCCCTACTTAAATAGCGCTAGTATCTCATTTCTGGATATGAAATGATCATGCATATCCAACAATCTTCTTTGCCATATTCCCATCCTAGCAGAAAAAATACACCCATACCCCATCATCCATCTAGAAATATCCGCTTGGTTAGTATTCTTCCAGTGCAGGGCCATCGCTTACCTGATTGCCACTGCACTTGAGATAGCCCAGAAATGCCTTTTACTCTCAGTAAGCAAAGACCTGATCAATTTAATCTGGTCAACATCAACCTGAAAAACATATGCCGCTTTATAGGAAAAACACATGTGTATGAAACCGCCTGATCCCTCACCTTCTTCATCATTCGCAGCTCTCTTCCTGTAGGTGAGACAGAGATTTTGCATGCCTCAGAAGTAGGCTGAATGTGTTATTCTACCCAGGGAAATTACTGCTCATCCAGAAAAAGGGCCTATTTATGCTGCCCAGGGAAAAGCAAACACTGAGGCCATTTATTTGCTAACTGTGAGCCCCATGGGCAGAATTAACTTGAAGATTTAAAATTCTGTGTGGACTGCCTGGTCAATTTTCAAACTTGTAAGATTATTTTCTGCATTGGTCTCTTATTGCTGATACATAGTTTTTTGTTTTGAATGTTCTGCATCAAAATGCTATAGACCTACTCAGTGCTCTGACGCAGAGTATGGGGATGCCGTCAAATTGTTATAAGACTGTATTAGTCAGTTTGAGCTGCCATAACAAAATATCACAGACTGGTTGGCTTAAGTAACAGAAATTTATTTCTCACAGTTCTGAGGGCCAAGTCCAAGATCAACGTGCTGGTCTATTCGGCTCCTGGTGAGAGCTTTCTTCCTGGCTCGTAGACAGCTGACTTCTTGCTGTGTCCTCACATGGCCTTTCTTCTGTGCTGGGGTGGGGGGTGGAGAGAGAAAAAAAATTTCTTTCTTTCCTTATAAGGCTGCTATTCCCATGATGAGGGCCCTACCCACACGACACAGTCTGACCCTAATTACTTACCATGGTCCTCATCTTCAAATATCACTTGCCTTAGGGGTTAGGGTTCCATACGTGAATTTGGGGGTGGGACCCAGATGTTCAGTCCATAACATGTCCTGGAGGTAGTGGCTTCCTGACAGACATTGTGGAAAGATGTGGCCCGGCCCAAGTCTTCTAAGACTTGGCTCATTATGTCCTGACATGGATGGTCACTGGTGTGTCGTGCACAGTGTATACCAAGCATAAGTTATGGCAAGTACTGGGCTGAGCTCCTTCATCCATATCATTTTAATCCTTACAAGAAGAGAAGAAGGTGATTTTGATGTCTTACATCGTACAGAGGAAGGAACTGAGGCTCTAAGAGGTTAAGAAATTTGCCCAAAGTCAAATATCCAGGAAGATCTGTTTGACTGTAAATGTGACGTTCTTTTGTCTATACCACTTAGCCTAAGAGGAAAAACTGACATCCTTCCTGAAATTTACTTGTGAAATTTAAGGTAGACTTATAAATAATTTTTTTAAAATATTGGATGAAAGTTTCAAGCCAATTAAAAGCATCCAGAATTCCCTTTTCCTTACAAAGCAAATAAAGTGTTGCGGCCATGGAAATGGAATGACAGTTGCAAATACTTGCTGGAGAATGCAGTCTGCAGTAGCGTCCAGTAGAACAAATGCAGCACGAAGACAGGGTTGTCACGTACGGGTGGGCTGGTGGTGCTCTGCCCGATGCTGAGGGACGCCGTTGAATGCTGTGTTCTCCACAAAGGGCCACTCTGGACTTGTGCAGTCCCCTACCTGTGAGGACATGCGTGGTGAGCTGTCCTTGCGCAGTCCTGAACTCTAGCTGAGGCTTGGCCAATGTAGCAAAATTAACCCGGACAACTCATTTCCCTTCCAGTTTTGGTGTTTCCATTATAAAATAGCTGTGAATGTTGGCTTTTAAAATTCTATGTCTTTTAAACTAGTACTATTCAATAGTTTTAGAGGGAGAATGGGAAATGAACATGGTTAGCGATTGTCTTTTTTTAATTTATAGGATAATAAACAGAAGACTAGGTACTGGTTTGAATTCATTCTTAAAAATTTTTTCTTTATAAATGTTAAACTATCTTTTGTGTCCTGTTACTCATATTTTTTAAAGCATTGAACACTTATTATCACCAAATAGTTTTCTTATGTTTTGTTGTTAGCATTCGATTGTTGTTTTAATAAATAAGAGAGCTAAAGTGGGTTCTCTGTTACATAAGGAGAGGTTTTCCTTGAGTTGAGTTAGCAGCAATGGGGAGGAAGCAGATGTGCGCCTTAGTCTCTGCTGCTGTGCTTGGAAACACACATTTATTTTTAAATGAGTCAATTAATGATAGCAGGAAAAGGAAAAATATGTTAATCTCTAGGATAAATATGTGATCAAGAAACCAAATTACTTTTTTAAAAGGTGATGAGAATAATTGAAGCCTCTTCTTTTGGATTATATATTTAGGTAATATGAAATATAATTTAGTAATGAGATTTTAAAACATCTTTAAATTTCCTTAAAGGTGGAAATAAAGTATTCAGTTTATAAAGTAAATGATCAATAACTATGAGGCAGGCTGCAATAAATATTCCTTCTGTTTTTATAAATTATTTCTCTATCAGTAGAGAAGCTTTTATGAAATATAAAAAGGCCTAGAGCAAAACTTATATTATATTTACATCTTAGCTTTGAGATTGACTTGATAGTTATTTTTTTTATTGTTTCTGCCCAACCCCTTTAAAGGGAAAAGAGATTTAATAATAAAGTACAATGTAGCATTATTTATGATCATCAGTTAAATCTGGCACATTTAAGATAGCTTTATTTTGTAAAGTTCATCATTGGAAGACAGGCTTTCACAGTTTTTCTATAAATATTCCATTATTCTGAATCTTTTGACCTGGGAAATTTTGTCCTTGAAATTCTAGGTTATTGATTGAGTTGATGTTGTCATTGGGGATCATTTGTAGGTGTAAGCAGATGCTAAGCAGAAACCCAAGGGAGGGCGGAGGGCGTCTGGCTCAGACGGAGAACCTGCTGAACTTTGTGACTGTCGTCGCGGGCCTGCCTTCCCTCCCGGCTGCTCTGGGGCACGGGGCACCGGCACCCTCTACCAGAAATGGCCATCATAAACTCTTCCGCGATCTAAGCTTGGTATCTAACTTTGTATTCTTTTAAGTGCTAATTAACGCTAACAATCCAAGGTGTCAGTGGTAGCTATGTATGTCAGCTGGCATCTTCAGGCCAAAACCAGAAACCGGAAGTTGATGATATAACTAATCAAAAGCGAAGAACGCAATGCCACAGCCTACCGAGAGCACAGCTGGAATTGAAGAAGAGACCTCTCAGGAGGATTTCTTTCCGTGTCTGACCTTTCCACTTTGTGTACAATAAGGACGTCTAAACTTGTCAGGTTTTAAGGAGGGCTGTTCAATTTATTTCCATGTAAATAAGTTGCAGCTGAGGTCAGAAAATTCCAAAAAGCCTAAAGTTGCTAAAATGATGGGTAAACATTCACTACCCTTTGAACAAGGTGAAAAATGCATTTTCTGGAGACTCCTGACAAAGGAAGCATCCAGTGGTAGATTTTGTTTTTCTAAGACCAGCGCAGGTAAAGGTCAGCAATCATTAGCAATTTTGACCTGCTGTTGGTAGTTGGTTATTCTTCATCATGGTTGGAGAACACTTAACATCATTAGTCTCAGTCTTTATCACAGCGTCTTACGTGTCTACTGTCTTCAGAGTACCTGCAAAATAATATTTTCATGAATAATTGTAATTGAGCGGTAACTGGGTACTCAACATATGAAGGGGTCGGTACGCAAATGTGCAGCTGTCACTCTTACTGCCACCACAGCTGAAGACACAGAGGGACTCGTCCCGCCACGTGCGTCAACATCGCCCATTTGAAGAGAAGCGATTTCTCAGTCAATAAGTGTATGCCTTGCGGATAACTCAGAAATAATATCCATCTTAGGAATATCTTTATCGAGGCCAAAGAAAACAATGGCGTGTGTTGGGGAATAATGCAAACATATTAAAAAACAAAAAATAAGCAGTAAATGTGATTGTGGGAACGGCAGCTTGTTACAAACTGAAAGGAGAGGCAGCCGCACCTCACACCAGATGAAACAAGGTGTTCTTCACCTGAACGGTATTGTTCGACCTTGTTCTCTCCACTCATGGGAACCTCATCAGGGAGGGAACTAAAGTCAAGAGAAAAAGAAAACATGACCTAATGATAACCAATAAAAAGCCTTGACTGATTCCGTAGAAAGGAAAAGAGTTTTGATTCATTAAGGAATATTAGGTTGGGAAAAATCGTAGAGGTTATCTACTCCAACCCTATGATTTTATAGATGAGGAAACTGAGGTTTATTCACTGTTCCTTCCTTCATCCATCCATTCATTTATTCACACATTTAACAGGTACTGACCTAGTCGAAGCACTGGGGAACAAGAGAGAGAATGTCTCTGACCCGCTGAGTTTATATTCTAGTGGGGAGACCGTGAACACAGATCAGTAGACAAATGTAGACTGTGCCATCACTGGGAAGCAAACACAGCAGGATGAGGGTGACTGGCACCCAACTCTAGGCTGAGGGTTGAGGATGCCTTCTCTGAAGTGGCGGCATTTGTGCTGAAACCTGAATCATCGAAGGAGCCAGTCACAGAGCCTTCCAGCAAGAGGCAGCAGCAGACACTAAGCCCCAGAGCAGGAGGGACCTCAGCAAACTTGAGTAACGAAAAGAAGGCCAGGTGGTTGGAGCTTGACAAACAACAGGGAGAGAGGGAGGGGATAAAATCTGAGAAGCTGTCCAGGGCAAGGTCATGAAGGTCTCTGACTGTGGTCCCAAGTTTAGATTAAGAGAATCTAAGCAGAAGAGCTGAGTGTGATGAGTTTTAAGCAAGGGAGTAGGACTGTGACTTCCCTAAACAGAATCACGTGGTTTAGAATATTTATTCAAGAAGCACTAATTGAGTGCCTTCTCTGTGCATAGAGCAGGGCTATGTGCTATGTGCTGAGGAGTTACAAAAAAATTTTTGGACACTCTTCTTGCCTTTTAGAAGTTCACAATTTGCCGAGAACATAAGACTCTCAAATGAAACAATTGATGTATCTATGTAAGAAATCAAAACATGAAATATGATGTGACCCCATGGGAAGGAGCACTGGGTTAAGAATTAGAAGACCTGTTTGAATCCACTTCTCAAAGTCTTGGTGTTGTCTTCCAAAAAAAGAAGAAGAAGAATGCCTCTCTCTTCAGGGTATTGTGGTAGATGAAAAGAGATAATGTCTGCGAAAATGCTTTGGGAAGACACTTTTAAGAACATCAAGTATTATACAAATGTGATAAGAGTGTGTAGTATAGGTCACTGGGCTTGGATAAGGGACCAGATTATGGAGACTCTTAAATCTAGATTAAGAATTGACTTTATTTCAAGGTTAAAGAGAGCTCATTAGAGGCTTTAGAAAAGTAGTTTCATTCATCCATTCATGGATATGTGGAAAACTGAGTAGGGAGGAAGGAAAAAAAGAAAAAGATAATTCCCAAAGTTTTGAATTCTGGTTCCTGGGAGAAGGATGGCTCTACTGCTGGAAATTCTGAAGGAGTGAAGGAACCACTGTCCATGGGTGGATAATGAGCCAGGGTCTGAAATCACTGGCAACCCGGAGATGGCTGCTCTGCAGGTGGGGCTGTGCTGCAGGGAGGCAAGGATCCTGGGCACGTGGCTCGGGCTTAACTAGCATCATATTTTGCTGGTAGTTGAACTGTGAAATAGGCTCTGTGAATGAGTGGAAGAGGGTGTAGAAAGTACCGAGGAACGAGGCTTGAGCATCTGTTATACCCCGAATCAAAACAGAAGAGAAGTAGACAGAGGTAGACAGAACGGACAGGTAAGGAAACGGGATGGAAGAAGCACAGGTGTTCCTCTTCCTAGGAGTGCCCTGCCTGCTTTTCCTTCCTCGTGAATCTTGACCTTTTGAACCCCGCTTAAACTTCTGGACCCAGCTCACATTCTCCTGGACATTTTCTTTGGCTTGGTGTCTTGGGTGAAAGGACCCCAGCCATGTGACTCTGACACCCAGTGTACCTTCTAGGAACATGCCATGCCTGCTTGTTAACTACTGGATTCTTTCTGACTTCCCTGTTGGATCACGCATTTCGTGAAGGCAGGGACGGTGCCAAACCCAGGGCCTAACATAGACTTGGGGTCATCAGTAGATGTTTGATAAACGACTGCATCCAGAACTGAGATGGTGGCTTTGAATAGGAGCAGTGGTAACAGAAGTAATGCACAGTGTGGTATAAATATTAAGCATTGATAAGAATATTTGATTCAAAATTAGGGGTCATTAGAGATCTTCAAGAGGTAGAGTCAGTAGCATAGGATTAAAGTGGCCTGTCGGAGATCTCACTGTGCGGGGAGTGGTGAAGAAAAGAGTGGGTGCTGATCAGATAGAGGTGGGGGAGTCATTTGCACCTGAAGTTTGGTGGGGAAATAAAGGAGATTGGAAGATATGCAGAGGTTTTGTCCATTTTTTAGTTTCTGTCTTTGCTATGAAGAAAACCAGGAATCATGGCTAAATCCCTCCAAACTATAATTAGCTATTATACCTATATAATGCCAGACATTCAGATTTTTGACATTGTGCTGTCTGCCTTTACCTGGAAAATTCCATCACGAGCTATGACTAAATGCTCTGCCAATAGTCAGTGCAAGGGTTATTTTAACCTAGATGGCAACTGCAAGTTTTAATTTATTATTTATGAACCTTTACAGCTGTATTTCCGCAAAAATGAATTGCTGGTTCATTTATCAGGTGTGAAAGAGGAGATGTTAACAGGTAGGCCTGAGAACTGGGGAGAAAGGATAACCTATTTAAATCATTGTTGGTGAAGGTGTGGAGAGCTTCCTGACAGGAGAGCGGAGTAAGGTGGAGGGAATGCCAAAAGCTGATTGATGTCCCTCCTTTGGGTCAGGAAGTGTAAATCTCTCTCACGGAGATTTGGGATTGACAGCATCTGTACTTTCAAAACTTTATTGGTATGTATGTTAAAACAGCCATCTCAATCCAATTAAAATACACCACTGCCTCAGGTACACCTGCGCTTGGACTTTCTGACTGATAAACCCCTGTCCACCTTCAGGACATAGCTGGAAGGCCGCCTCCTCTCCCCAACTCTCCTAGTGTGGTCAGTGGTTTCCTTCTCTGTATTTCTTCAGTTCTCGGTGCTTTGTGAGCTCTATGGTGTCATAATCTATTTTGGACACAATGTCTTTTCTGCTAGACTAGCTCTTCTAGGCCAGGGTCATGCTTTAACACTTTCTGGGGTTTTTTTGGCATCCACACAAACCAGCCAAACAGGTTCTTAATAACAGTTTGTTGAATGAATGAATAAAATGTCACAGAACTGACCTTAAATAAACGTGGATTATTTTTAAACATAGTTGGTTGATCAATTTTCTTTTTAAGACCACCTGTGCAAAAAAAAAAAAAAAAAAAAAAAACCAACAACAAGAGGCAACTGTAGGGTAAGGATTAGGCAAGAGGAGATAAAAAGCCCAAGCAATGTGGCTGGTGAGGGGGTGGGTGAGGAGGCTGAGGGGCCTGGCCAGCATTTTTTGGACTCCTAGATGGTGTGCCAGGGAGGCACCGACGTCAGGGAGTTTGCATAGAGCAGGGGTAGGGAGGGCTCTTTCCTGAGGCTGACTCAGGCACATCTACTACACAAGGCCACCTCTGGTGGAAAAAGTGAGCTGTGTTGGAAAATAGACAAAAAGAAACGTCTCATTCAGAGTAAAATGAATTCTCAGAAGTCCTCAAAAAGATGCAAAGAAAACTTCTCAAAAGCAGAAAATGCTGTAGAAGTTTCTAGAAAACAGAAGCTGATACATACTTGCATGTGAAAACAGCTTTATCACTGAACAAGTTCTCCTTTTTGCTGAGCACTTTCGGTGAGAACTGTGGTCTCTCTTCTGTCCTACACCAGAGGACTCTGCCCCAAAGATACAATAACCTTTGGTTTCACTGGCATACAATGTTTCATTTATTTCCAAGGGCTCGTCTGCTTCTCAAAAATTCAAAAATATTAAAACCAGCTAAACTGTTTAAAGTTTAGAAATATAGCATTACATTTATATAAAAATATAATACATTGAAATGTACATTTAATTAATCATTGAATGGTTTATTTGAACTATAATGATTATGTGAGCAAGTCAAATTACAATTGATATATTTCATGTTCCATAAATTAATGAGTAATTTTACATCTGTAAAGGTTTAAAAAATCTTTCAAACCTTGCATATGAGGTTTACATATATTTTATGTCCCCAATTTATTAAATTTCACCATTTCTTGAAATTCTCAGGACGTTTGTCACCACAAATTGGTGTGAACTGGTAAAGGCTGACACATAATTTGGGTATGAGTTGGTGAAAGAGGACAAGAATTTCCTGGACCTGCTAGGGAAGACAATGAAATCAGAAATTTGGGGATAACCCTGTGACCTAAAAAAGTCTTTCCTACAATGGCCCTGAAGATCCAGCTGTGTTTCTGTGTTTAGACGGCATGTAGTACGTGACGATCCCAGCCTTGGGTGGCTCTTTGGGTGCCCCCAAGCAGGGGGTAAAACAAAGAGCATTGGACTTTGTCACATATACCCTGGGTGACATTGAACAAATCATTTAGCCTTTTCATGCCTCAGTTTTCTCATCCCCATCATGAAGCAGCTGATACTTGCCCTACCCACTTCACAAGTATGAAGCTGTAAAAGTTATAGAATATTATAACTGAAGGCAAACATATCCCCCAAACTCAAACTTCACTTCCTGGGCCAGGAGTTAGTGGTTTGAATCAAGGAGAGTAAAACGGGACCTCTACGCGCTGATACTGACCCAGGAGGGTGCTAGGCCCAGGGCTTCCCAGACTTTCACTCTCTCTCGGTGGGGCATCCTCTGAGCCTAATGTTCAGGGACGATCCTTCGGGGAACGACTGGTACAATGGCATCAGGAGTCCACTAGGATTGTGGAAGACTCCTAAACACAATAGAGAAAGACTAATTTCTGAAAAACAGGCTAATGATGAGTTCAGTCATGACTTATAATCACAAACTGATGGAGACTGGGTTATTTGGGTTATAAAGTAGTATTTTTAGTATTTAAAAAAGAACCATTGAGCCAGATCTCATGACATATCTCCCGTGAATTTTGTGGAGCCACAGTGGAAAGCGTCAGATGATGTTACTGTGTCACTTACACTTGTAAACTACACCATTTGAAAAATGCCGTTTTATATCTTGAATGGCACACTCATGGTTACTCTTTCTTTCTTTCTACATAATGATGTTCCAGGAGCAGAGGGACAGCTCTGCTCCTGGAACGGTCCTTTCACCTGCCACCCCACCTGGGAGCTCACCTGTGACAGTGGTGAGGGTGGGCGGGTCTATCCGCACTGGGTGGAGTCCCTACTCCAGACAGCACTGTTCCTGAAGGGAGGGAAGAGTCATTCAGTCCTTTACGCAACAATTCCTCTGAGATAAAGGTGTTGGCAGTGTGGGTGCTGATATCTAAGAGATATAGAAACTGGGACTACAGAGAAACTTTGAATTTGGAAAACTGACTTTTCCTTTCATTGTTTCCTTTAGATGGTTGTGGGGGTGATGGCTGAAGAATTCACCTTTGGAACAGGGAAGGGGCTCTTTATTTTATTCTCTAGAGCACTGTTTCTTAACTTTCATTTTTTGAGATGTATCTCTTTAGGATTCTGTTGAAAGCTGTGCACCTTCTCCACAGCAAAATACACAGAATAAGTAGGATCTGGGATTCATAAAAGCCTTGTTTGTGATTACTGTTTGTTTAAAGCTGGAACCCTTTGTGTTTAGAAATACTCTCTGTGTTTCAAAAGTAACCAAACTGTAGTTTTATTTTCCCAAAGGGAATTGTAGAGTTTTGCATTAGGAAGATAGGTTATGGAAATAGTGGGGTTCCTCCTCCAAAGTTCTTTCTGTTAACTGTATATTGGGATTGACTACTTCATATTTTCCTGATTTGAACTGGATGCTTGCTCTTAGGTAAAGATGATGTTCTTCCCTTCTCATGGGAAAAGAAAGTTTCCCACTTAAAGAAAAAACGTTGAGAAAGCTTTAGTTGACGATTCATTCGATTTTGTATTTGAGATAATAACCTAATATATTCCAAAAGAGAAGATTCTCGATTCACCTGACAGAACAAGCCTAGACTGTTTAACAGTGACTAGGTTTGAAATCATACCATTCAGCTTCTTCTGAAAATGTATATATATTAACTACTCCTTTCAAAGTGCCTGCCAACGAATGGCAGGGGGAACTATAATTTACAAGATTAGGAAATGTTTCAGAAATAATCAAAGCCTCACAGGCAGGGAGAAGAAATTTTAGAGGTGTCCTGGAGCCAGCACAAACTTTTCTTTCCTGGTCAAGTTAGGATCCCTGGGCCACAGAAACAATTTAAACCTCACGGTGCCTGGCATATACCTGGTATACATGCCCTCTAAAAATGAGATCTACTTATGGTGTAAAATGGACAATTTAGGATAATGTCTGGAGTCCTGTAATGGGCATGATTTTTTTTATATTGCACATGAAATTATGGGTACATCAATATTTTGCAATATGTAATATCTGCCCAAATTTGGCAAGTTTAAGTTATAGAAACATAACCATGGTACAATGTGGGGAACCAGCAGAACTCAGTATGCCAGGTATGAACTGAGCAGCTTTATTTTAGTGCTTAATAAAATATTTGTGTGTCAGAGAGACTGATGAATCCAAGACACATGAAAATGAACTTGAAGTTAGGTGTAGTCTTAGATGCAGTAAACTACAGACACAGAAGTAAAATGCAGACCAAATAACTTCCTATAGCTTTGCTTAATTCCAGAAAAAGTGAAAGATTGAAATAGAAGCCATTTATAATTCTTTTTTGACTTCTCTCAGTGAATGAATTCCCTTTCTGTTTGAAGAATTTCCCACCTTATGAGTCTCAGTGGTAAATAGAGACCATGTTCCACTATGGGAGGGGAACATGCCAGATGAGGGCTGTGCCCGCCTGTGAGAGCCAGGGGTGGGCATGTGACCTGGCTTCCCTGCCGTAGGGTCAGCAGGAAGTGACATAGAAGCAGGGACTTGTAAGACTCTGTACTGCTGCGGGTAGTGGTGGTAGAGGGGGGGTCTGGCCACAGTGTCCTGCAGTCTGCACTGGGGACACCAGCAGTGCTGGTGGCATGGCTAGAACCCCAAGACCAGTGGGGTCCTCACAGGACAGTGCCAAAATATGGTTTGGGGCACAGCTCATGGTTTGTAGCTTCAAGTCTGGTTCTTGGCTTAGAGAGTAGCCTTTTAAGAATTCCTTTGCTGCCTAAATTGGAATTGTTTCTGTTCTCCTAAGAATCCTAACAAATGCAACTCATACTTGATTATGTCGTACTTTAAGTTTCCTGCTGAGGAGCCACAAAGCCAGGCTTTCTCAAGGCTCAGTACTTAGCATAATTGTCCATCATGCAGACAAGACATTGGAAAACATTGCAAACTTAATTGTGGTGCTTAAGATAACATACCTCTGACTTACAAATTTGACATTGTCTCTTACTTGTGTTGTGGTGCCAACATCATATTTCTACTTTGAAGAACATTAGGCAGGAACAGAAAGTTACACTGACTTCCAAGGAGATGCTATACACCTACCAATCAGCAAAAGCCAGAACCAATTCAGAGCAAGAAAAAAAGTGCTCCGAGGACTATCCAAACCAGGGGCCTCCATGCTGGATGCTCCTTAGAATCTCCTGGAACAGCTTGGAAAATTCTTCCCGCCCACGCCCTACCCCAGATCTGTTAAGTTGGAGCTCCTGGTGTGGAAGCCCAAGTATCAGTATTCAGAAGTTTCCCATGTGATCTTAATGTGTGGCCGGGATTGCGATCCACACTGTAAACAGAACCTTTTCCCTTGCTCTAGCTTTGGGTGCGATTTCAGTATCATGTGTACAGAGAGGCTCTATCGACTTCTCTGTAACATATATTCCCTGAAATAGCATTGACCTTTTTGACTTCCATATCATATTGCCCTGCTAACAGATTCAGTGAAATTGGGCACTATCTTTGACATGTCTCCTTTTACTTTCGCTGCTTTTTAGGTTTCTCTGGCCTGTGGAATGGCTGGCGATGGATGCTTATCTGCATATAATAAAATTCAATTCATTTTCCAAACTGTGTTCCATGGACGTCTTTTCCATATATATTTGTCTGCCCTTCCATTTCAAATTTTTGTGTCTTTAAGCAGTTTAGATAATTGCATTTTATATGTGTGTGTGTGTATTTAAGACACCAGAGAATATATTACTATGTTTAATTTTAGACATTAATTCATTCTGTGTGCTAATAGGATAGTCTTTAAAATGTGTCAGTCTACCTTTTACAATGATTGGCTTTAGTTGGTTTTCCACTTCAGAGTTTGAGTTTGGATTAAAAATTAAATATGCTTTAACTCTTCTCATTATACCATTTTGCATACATCCAATTAAATTTTACTAATTAGCTTTCTACCATCATTAATGTTTAAATGTTGTGTGTTCAGGCAAAGTCACTGTTAACTTCCAACTATTTCTATTGCCAATTATCTTACAATAAGGTTTTACTTCACAATGGAGTCATATATATATGTGTGTGTGTTATTATAAATATATTATAATATTTATAACACATTATAAATATTATTAAACGTTAATATAAATATGATAATATATTTATATATTATTATATATATATTTATAATACTGGTTTGTCTCTACCATAACTGGCATATTGAAGATATGTTTGCAAGATTTTTCCATTCAACTGGAAATTGTAGAGGGACAAAGATAATGTATCTTAATTCTTAAGTGATAAAAAATGGAAAAATAAAAACTAAAAATCTGTTTATAACCACTACTTAACAAAAATCAGAATTTCTGACTCGCATGACTCATTTTCTGAATCCATTTACAATACTATACGCTCAACAGAAATTTCATTCTTCACTTGTACTAGACTTTCACAAAATCCATGTAAAATGTATCTTAGTCTAGATAGGAAACACCCAAGGAGCCAAATTCTCCCTCTGGGATGGAATACTTCTAGTGAGATGGCTTTTCCCTCTTTCCGCTTAAATGCCTCACTAAAACAACTGCGTTTAAACATGGTAGGAATGCTTCAGTAGTAACTGAGGTGCCAGAAGTAAAAATGGCTTACCTCATGCAGAAACAAAGGATGAAAGAATTGGCACTGCTGTATCTTTTCTCATAGAAAATGAAAAGATTTATTAGTCTAAGTTTAGTTTTAGTGTTAATATACACATCTGGGATAAATACATCCCATTCTCTGAGTAATGGATGGGCAGTCAGCGCACATTGCATTTCCATGTGGCCGAAGAAGTTGCAATGAGATGATAAACTTCTCGAGGATCGAGACTATGTCTTCTCTGCATGGCTTTCATCTGTAAAACAAGAGGATAGGACAAGATAAGAGGATGGCTAATGTCTTGCTTATCACCACAACTTGAGTTCTTGGCCTTGCCCTCTAATGTCTAGCGCAGAATTGAATGGTCAATAAATACGCATAAATATACCAATGAGATTGATGTTACTGTATTTCACTGATTCAAAAACAGACTGTTTGTTTCACATTTATCATCTCGGAAACAGGATGCATCTTGTAATCGATGGTGTGTCACAGTTCAATTGACGGTGGGTTCCGTGTTGGTTTTGCGCTCGCCCCCCTTCGTAGTACACACTACTGGTGCATCTCATAATAAAGGGGGCACTTAGATTCGATAAGATAGGGTGTTTATTCTCACTGTTTTCCAGAAGGAATTTGAAGCAGTTTATCAAAGTACATAAGATAAGGTAAGATAAATAGATGTAATATAAAAAATAAAATAAACCCAAGGTAAGGTAAATTAAAAAAATAAAATAAACACATTTAAGGGCTTGTCAATATGCAGCTGTGGGTTCCAAATGTGGCTATGTTTTTATTGGTATTTCAGGCAAAATGGGAAATTAGAATGACACTTCCTTCCTAGCAAAAGCTGAAAGTAGACCTCTGTGTAAATTCTTTAATACATAATAAACATGCTCTACACATTCCAGTTTTCCTATGCCAAGACTTTCTAGGATCTTAAGGACCTGCCTTCCCATTTTCCCATGCCCCAGCAACATTTCTCTTTCTTTTATAAACTCCTTACCCTAACTACACTATGTCTCCTTTGTCACTACCTATTAATTTCAGCTTATCAAAAAACCAATATTTAGTGTGTTTCTGTAACGAACCAGTAATTGGAATTGCATGTGCTACAAGAGCAAACATGTCCCTGAGTGGATGGGGTATTTTTTTTCCTCAACCACAAATTGATAAGATTAGGATGATGCTATTTTAGACCCAGAAGTCAAACAAACGGTTAATGTTTAGAAATACCTTGACGTGTTGCATTTGTTGGTGAGATTATCACAGCAGTAAGTCTATTTAGAATTTGTGGTTATTTCATTTCTTCCCCTCCCATCACAGAGTGTACTGATATATGTGCCTAGATTCTGGTGTTTCTCATCACCTTGACAGTGTCTATGAACAGGCTGTGGGGAAAAGTATCCATCTGGGGAAAAGTGACAGGCCCACGGGTTGCAGTGTGTGGCTCAGTTTTATGACAGAGCCACTGGGCTGCCTCCGTGAAGCAATTCTCTCCTTGCTTTGTTAAATAAGAAATTTTCAATTTTCTGTGTTAAGTCTGAGAATTATGGACTAATTTTATCAATTTGGTCACAGGATTTTTATTTGCATGGAAATATATTTTAAAAATAACACTGGGTTATTTCAAATATTTATATACAACTTTTCTCAGCATCTTTATTCAGTTTGTTGATTTTTTTTTCTGGATTATATCAGATTAAACATTTGACATGTTTCAAGGCAGTCCACTTTTTCTATAATTATGCTAATTATATATCATGTAGAAGTGGAAACTTCTTGTGAAGTTTTATGGGAATGCATGGGAAGTTGGTGATGCCAAATGGTATTTAATAAAACTCAATACAAGGTTATCAAAACATTAAAAAATCATTTACTCCTATTTTCAGAGGGTTTGTTATATAGTCAGGATGTAACCTGAATGTGGAAAACAGTTTAATTCATCTTGGTAATAAAGAAAGTGAAGATGTTTTCCTGCAGAGCAATTAGTTCTGGAAACAGAAGCATGTGTCCGTTGAAGTACATCTGTGATACAGCCTCCGCTTCTGCTGAACATAAGGTTATCTGTGAGTTGTTTTAGCTGGACATGAAATGGGATGTCCACGACAATTCAAGGCCAGCAGTCCATGTGATTCTATAATTACTTTTGCCACTTTGCTTTTGTGGAGTCATTCATTATGAGGCCGGTCTTATCTTGTCATACCTCCATGTCATTAACAATGTTTCAGTGTATTAGTGACCAAGTGCAGTTTTAACGGTTGGAGATTACAGTGGGCCAGCTGCCAGCAGAGTGAGTGGCATTTGAAACCCTGTCATTGTTGAGTGAATTTCTGTTACATTGTAACAATAATGTTGGAAATATGAGAAATAGACTTTTCTCTAATGGGTGAGATACATGGAAATGGAAGTGCCCATACACAAAAACAAAGCCAATAGGGCGGTTAACAAATTATAAATCATCGATATTTTCCGAGTTAAAACAAATTGGCAATTTAACGTTGCCCTAACTTCTCACTATAACAATTAATAGTCTCAGCTTTCAAAGGAAAACAGAAGGAAAAAAGAGCCTGAACCCACACTCAACACTGAGATGTGATGATTTGATGTGAAATATCCTCCGTGCTGAGCTCAACTTCTCTGGATTAGTGATTCATTTGTATGAACTTTGTGTTTTATCCAGTGACTGATTTTTAGCTCCCTTCTTATCCACCTCCCTTCCACCTCCACTTCCTCACTCTCCAGTGAGCATTTATTTCTCACTTGTTCTAACTTTCTCTGGTCAAGGTCAAAGTGAAGGTGCTATGCTGGGGATAGTGTTGAATTTAAAGTGATGTTGTTTTCTCTTACAAAAACAGGGAGTGGTTAATTTTCTTTTAAAACACAATTTGTCTTTTCCTGGATAACCATTACATTTTCAGTCAGATAGAAATGACATCATTTATTCGGTAAGGACTTAAAAAAAAGACCCTTAAATTAGTATGCCTCTGTAACTGAATTAAGCATCTTCAGATTCATTTGTTTTCAATGCTATAAATTGTTTTGGCTTTGTGGGTTGGACTGTAAAATAACTAGGTAATTTCATGGTAGCATATTTCCAAACCCTTAAAAGATTTATGAAAATGTTGGGCTTTTTGGTTTCAGAATAAATTATAGGAGAAATAAAAAAAATTAAATTTAGTTATGGGTCAAGAAAAAGAACTTAAGCATTCCATGGCAACATTAATAAAATGCCTAAATTGTGTTAGAGTAAAATTTGGTGTGTTAGACATGGAAATGGGAACCCTACCAACCAGTTTAAATAAGATGAACAAGTTGTCATTGCAATGAAATTCAGTTCTTTGTGTTGTGCGCTTTTTGTCCACATTGGCATCTATGAAATCAAATGTTTTCAGGTCACTAGTAGAAAATGGAAGTATTAATTGGGGGGAAAGAACCGAGTGAGTTCAAAGTGAGACCTGATTAATTTGAAGAGATGTGTTAACCCTTTGAGCCCCTCCCCAGCTGAGGACTGCTTGTCTGACAACATGACTGGGAAGCACCGAAGGTGCCGAAGGCGTTCCGTTTCATTTAAGAGTGCGTGTCTGGCCACAAAGAACTGGCTTAGAGTTAGATTTTATAAACTCTTTTTTCGATAGGAGAAATAAAACACTTAAATGTTACATTGAAGAGGAAGAGTCGAATGAGAAATCACTATCTAAACCTTTTGGCTAGAAATAGTGGTTCGATTTGGTCTTTCTGCATCATGCCCCACAAATAACCGTGAGGCTCACGTAAGAATGTGAGCCTAATATAATCTAAAAGGGGAAAGAATGGATTCAAACTAGTCTCCTGCTGAAAGCAAGTTGCCCCAGATAAAGGCCAAAATCTTGGGGATTTTTGTGCATGCAAAATCTCTTAATGGAAAATCATGCATTGTATTAAATTAAATGTATGTTATTTTGATCATTTTTTACATTGGTGAATTTACTGAAAGGTTTATCATTAAGCATAATAAATTCAATAGATGTTACATCATTTTTCATAGAAGACATCCAGAGAAAGTTGAGCCCAAATAGTGTAATAATAAATCAAAATGAACAAAAAACACCAAATAAATCTTATATATATATATAATATAGATCCAGACTGATGTGTAAAGAGAAAATTGTAGAGACAGTGCAATTGGACCATGTAAATCATTTTTAAAGAATCAAGTTCACAGCTGGCTGTTTGGACTTGGGCCATATGTTGTTATCTGAGAATGTTCTTTTCTTCTTTCATCAAATTTTGCAAATGTATTACAACATTTCATCTGTCAGTCCTAATACTGAACGGCCATCTAAGCCTTGAAATTAACCACATTCTGTCTTATAAGTAATATCATGTGAGTGGGTGCAAGTCTCTGCCAGCAGGCCCCAAATCCTGTATAAAGGAGAGAATAGCTCATTAATAAATAGTTGATTCAAAGGGAGGGTCCTGTGTCCTAAGGGAAGTTATTATAAAGGAGACTCAGTTCTGTGCGTTTTGGGGTTTTGGTGGTAACTTTAAATGTATATACTTGCATTTAAAGAGTAAATAAAATATTATCTAGAATTATCCAGCTAAAAGTTTGTTTTTATTATTGAAAATTGCACAGGTCTTTCCAAATTAAGGGACAATTATGATTTTGTTGGCTTTCACTATTTTTTCCAAATGGCTTTTTTTTAGGATCAGAATCTGTCTATGGTGCTCTAAACATTGTTATAGTTTGAGTAGAATGTAAAAAATAGCAAATGACCAGCTATCCGAACTAACTAAATTAGTTAAATTAAAAAATGAACAAACCAAAACAGTGGCATGCAGGGAGTTAAAATAACTAAGGTAAAAAAGATAAGGGTGAACATTTTCTTCGCTAATAGTATCAACTGCAATATTGAGAAAATTAAGAAGAGTTTTTGTTTCCTTATTCAGAATCATTTCTGAGAGAGTCAAATATGTATTACCAAGAAAATGGAACAGTGAACAGATATTAAACCTTATTTATTTATTTTATCAAACTTTACTGGAAATTATAACCCATGAATATAATTTTTTTTAAAAAGTCTCATGAACTCTGGCTGGTGTAGCTCAGTGGATGGAGCACAGACTGAGAACCAATGATCACCGATTCGATTCCCAGTCAGGGCACATGCCTGGGTTGTGGGCCAGGTCCCCAGTAAGGGGCACGTGAGAGGCAACCACACGTTGATATTTCTCTCCCTCTCTTTATCCTTACCTTCCCCTCTCTCTAAAAATAAGTAAATAAAATCTTTAAAAAAAAAGAAGAAAAAAGTCTCATGAACAGCAACAATTTACAACAGTCCTAAAAGGTTTACCACAATAAGGTTAGTTAAAACATCCTTTATAATTACCATTTTTTAAGTTATTGTCGTTAACACTGAGAACATTTAAGATCTTCTCTGATACCAACCTTCAAGTCTACCATATAGTATTGTAACTGTAGTTTGTACTTACCTTTGTGCGGTTTTTCCACACCAAACCAAATTTCACAAGTACGGTCACCCCTGTCATTGTTCTAACATTGCAATGTCCACAAGGGAGGGGAACTGATGTCATTACGGAAGTTATATAGATGGAGTTAACGCACCTGTTAGTTGAGACGGTAAATCTTACTCACTTCTTTGTTTTAGAAGACAGGTACAACCTACACCAGTAGTTCTCACACTTCGGCATGCACCAGAATTACTTGGAGGGCTCATCAACACACAGGATCCGTCTCTGGGGTTTCTTATTCAGAAGGTCTAGGGTTGGGCTGATAAATGTGCATGTTTAGCAAGCTCCCTGGAGCTGCCAGATTGGGGAGCACTGATTTATTCTAACCCTTTCTCCCCTCAAAAAAGGAGTGTGTTTTTTTGTTATTGTTTATTTTTTTAATATATCAAACCATTATTATTTGACTCTGTTTCTTATAAATCCAAACCAAGGGTTGAGACACAGATTTAGGGCTTCAAAGGGCAGATATATTGATGTAATCAGGCTTTGCCTGTAGAAAAAACTCCTCAGATATGAGTAACTAACTGTATGTTCATTGTATGTAGCTTTCCTTATTCCTGGGAAGATACTTTTCTATGGGAGACTGTCCCCTAAAATGTTTTTCACGTTAAATATTCTGTAATCATTCAGTTGATGTTTGTTGTGCTCACTCGATACCTTCTGAGTTTGTAAGTGTGGCTCAGCTAATCCTCACAAAAGAAGATAAAGTAGGTATTGTGCCTCATAAGGGTGAATTGACTGGTGGTCAGTAAATGGCAGGGCTGGGGCTTCTAACCTTTGCTAATATTGTTTCTATCTCTGCATTCTGTCTTGAGAATTTAGGCAGATGTGTCTTGGGAATTAGTTAAAATCACTCAAGAAGATCTTGTAGTGAAGGCAGTATTTATGTGTCTGTGCTGACTTTCCTACCTTCTTTGCTAGGGCAGTAGTATTTGAATTAAGGGACAGCACTGGGCATCACATAGTCACTGGGGGGTGGAAAGGTTATACAGTAATAACACTTATATTAACTTACATTAAAAATGAAATCAAACCATGAATTATGTAAGATACAGATTGACCCTGTGTCTCTCACTGGGGCCCCACATAGCAGGTGATCATGTGACTCCCAGGGGCAGAGGACGGGAAGAGGGGGTCACCATGTGGAGTGGCGGGAGCAAGGGGTGTTGGGGACCCTGACTCCCATGTTGGACTTTATTTGTATTGCTGTTCATGTCAAGTGTATTTATGAATGTTACCTTGTTAAAAAAAAAAAATCCCTCACAAAACAGACAGGTAGTTTAATAGGATTTCTGTAAAGGAATTGGTTTTAATCTAGAACCAACTATGCAGAACAAGTAACTCACCACAAAACTGCCAAGCTGATCCTTCTCTTTCTGCCAGATGGGCTCTTCTTCAGCCACTTCACACAGTAAAATCAATGTTGAGCTAATTATACTCTGACAAGAAGTTCAGCCCAATATATTCAAAATTATCAGGAGGGCTATTTGTCATAGGAATTTACATCTAGTACTTTAAAACCGTGAACTTTGCCTTAAGCTGATACTGTATCTTGAGATAGTAGCTATTCACAGCAATATATACTATACATTTTATAATTTATAATAAATGAATATGTATGTATCATGCACAGAGATGTTTTTCTGAGAGAAGCATGCAGTTTGAAAACTTGAGAGTATTTATTGCAATAATGAATTTTTACAGCTGGTGAGAAAACACTTTCAAATGTTACTGAATCTCCATTAATCTTGCTATGTGATAGAAAATATACATACAGCTTTTTTGTTTGACTGAAGTAGGCCTGAGGTTGGTTCTCTCTGTATAAGTATACTCTTCCATAAAATGGAAATGTATGTAATGGGGCTGTTGTGAAGATTGAACACATTAATGCAGGAAACATGCTTAGCACAGAGCCAGCCACATGGTAAAGGTGCAGTAATTTTGAGCTCCCCTACCCTCTCTGTTATAGCACTAGAAGAAGAAGTTGTATTGTTTGAGCAAGAACTTGGTAGACAGGTTAGTGGTCTTCATGCTCCGATATTCTTGGGGCTCCCAGTCAGGCTCTAGGAGCAAGCTGTTTAATGACTGAGCGTGCTCTGAGTTATTTTGGCCATAGAATTTGTTTCCAGTCGACAATTCTCTTATTTTTACTTATAAAAGAAACTCCTGAGATGCTCAACATATCCTAACAGTAGGTAAGAGAAAAATAGAATATGGAGAACTCATTTAAAGTTATACTACACTATAAAAGAAATTGTTTCTAGGGTCTTAGAAATATGTAAAAGGTTATGATTAAACTTCAAAATGACTAGTACATTTCTATTCTGGAAAGGCCTTTTGATACAAGTCTAATAGCTGTCCTTTCGATCAATTTTAGATTCACATAATCTGAAAAAGATTAGGTTCTTATGAAATAGAAGAGTTCAACACATTGCTATCATATTTGCCACAAACCTGGTGCAAGACATCTTTGCAGACTTAGCTCCCTGTGCGGACGTCCTCTTCCCACCCCCAGCTTTATTGAAATATAATTGACATACACTATTATTGACATAAACTGTGTAAGTTTAAGGTATACAAGGTGATGATTTGATACAGTGTATATATTGTGAAATGTTTACCACAGTAAGGTTAGTTAAAACATCCTTTATAATGACCATTTTTTCTTATTTTTGTTATGATGAAAACATTTAAGATCTATTCTGATAGCAACTTCCAAGTATACAATATAGTATTGTTAACTATAGTCATCATACTGTGCATTAGTTTCTCAGAACTTACTCATCTTATAGCTGAAAGTTTGTAGCCTTTGACCACCAGCCCCCATTTTCCCTGCCCCCAGTCTCCCAGTAACCAGTCGACTCTGTTTCTGAATTTGACATTTTTAGACTCCACATATAAGTGAGATCATACAGTATTGTCTTTCCCTGTCTGACTTTTTTCACTTAGTATAATGCCTCTAGGTCCATCCATGTTTTCACAAATGGAGGTTTTTTTCTTTTTTATCTCTGAGTAATATTCCATTTTACACACACACAGAGCACATTCATCCATTCATTCACCAATGAACACTTAGGCTGTCTTCATTTCTTGGCTGTTGTGAATAATGCTACAATAATAACTGTTGAGTGCAGCTATTTCTTGAAGGCAAGGACTTTATTTCCTTTGGATATACTCATTTATCTGGAAGTAGAATTGCTGGATCATATGGTAGTTCTATTTTTAATTTTTTAAGAACCTCCGTACTATTTTCCATAGTGGCTGCACCAAGTGCTGACTTCCTTAAGTGGTTTTGACACCTCTGTTAACACTGCGCCATATTTTGTCATAGCTTTTTGGAATTTTTTTGTTTAAAGCTTGACTGCTTTTATGTCCCACTTGAACTGAGGTGTTTTTTTTTAAAAAAAAAAAACAACCAAGGAAATGTGTAGTTTATTTACTGTTTAATCTAATACATGTATTATTTTTTGTCTTTTTTATTTGCCTCCAAAACAACCCAAAATATTTTGCCTCCAAACAAACCTAAAAATTTACAAACATAAGAGCTGTTGAGAAAATTACTTTGGCGCAGATCACTGTTTGCTTTACATGAGCCCTTCCTTTCGGTAATGGATCAAATGCAGGCAACTGTTAACATTTAACATTGGATTGCATTTCAGTGAGTTTGTATCCGAACAGTATAAACCATCGTGTGTGCCAGTTAATAATGTAGTGCTGCTTTCTAACAATTTCTCAAATAGCTGTGTTTTCTTCTCTAGCCATACATCATACTTCTATGCTGGGATTGATTTTGTTTTTAGTTCATTGTAAATAGCAAGATAAACAACCTATGGACTAAATTCCATGTAAGTGTGCATACATTAAATAGGGTTAAAGAACTCCTAATGTTGATATTTCTTTAGCTTGGCAGTAAAACAAAATCAATGCTAATTTAATAGGAGCTCACAAACCAAGTTTTGCTTTCATTGCCCTTTTAAAGAGAGTAAAGGGCTGTAGTTATAAACAGAATTAGTAATTGCTTGGTTGATGTGCCTGTTGAATAGATGATTTTTATTCAATCTACTTCTTTTAAAATCCATTACCTTAATTTTAGATATATTACTTGATAACAAGACTGTTGATCAAAATGCTTGCATTAAACCCGTTTATAATTTTGCAAAGTGATTTTTAATTCTCCCAAAACACCCTTGTTCCTGGCAGAGAAAAAAAAAATTGCTTGTAGGCTGTTCAAAATTGGCTCTGTTTTTCTTAGATGATCTTTAATTACACTTTAAAGCAGGATTTCTTTATGGGGAATTGAAATTCTGCTTGTTAGAAAATTACAGAGGGTATTTGGGGATCTGCTATTAGCTGCAGGAACAAATAGAGAGATTAGGAAGACAAATGATCGGTGGCCTAAAAAAATTACCTGTGGGAGGCAGTTATTAGCCCAGGGAAGATCTGGTTGTAGTCATGAAGGCTGCCTAGATGATGAGCTTATCAAACCTGTTTTAAAAGCTTCTGAGGAGAGGATAGAAGGTTTATATTAGCCACTAGGAATCAGCAGAGGAGTCCTCTTGGAAATTAATAAATTTGCTGTGGCCTGTTCTCATGCATCAGCCTATATCAGCAGTGATCCAGGCTGGAGCTAGAGATGAGGGAAGAGGAGGTAAGGGCCCATGAGCCCAGGACTATCAAGGAGCCACGTAGTGATGGACCCAGGGGAAAGCTTTCATGGTGATAGTTTGGAGTGAGGACACAGAGTGGAAGATGCACAAAAGCGGGCAAAATAAATGGAAAGCATTCTTTCTTCTAAGAAGTCTGAAGGTCATCAGAATTTGAGGTAACCGTCATGTCACTAGTAATCTTTCTGACAGTTTCCTGTGTCATGGCTGCCTACAATGAAAGAAACCAGACCCGATATGCCAAACAGGTTGGGTAGCAACTTTATTGAAACAAGATGAACATTTCACGAACTGATTCTGTAGCTGTCTTTACAGATGTAGACATTTCCAACATGACATGCAATAACCTCTGGGCATATACCTGAGCTGGAGGAGAAGAAACTGAGTGTGACTAAAGGGGATGCGGCCAGTGAGGAAACGACAGGGCAGTCCACGTATATCCCTGTCTTATACCTGACATTTTGACCCCCTTAAAGCCTTCACCCTAGTGCAGAAAGCACAAAGATCGCCCAGAGACGGGTAGGTCAGACCACCCATCCCTCCCTCTATACGGCCGTACGAAAGATCAGGACACAGCAGGTGTTCAATAAAAATGTGTTGACTCAATGAATCAATAACTAAGTTTATAACGGATTATGTTAGACAAAGATTAGATTCCTATAGAAATGGATTGATTTTTGAAAAATTATGTTAAATTTTTTATCTACAGTTTTTCCCCCTTAAACTAGAAATGGGTAGGCCTCTTAGTACACCAGATCTTTCTTCCTAAGATTTAGCATTTATGTTCGGTCATTGTTTAGGTATTTTGAAAAACTCTAGCTATGTCCAGGTGAATCTGACTACTTGTTAAATTGAACTACTTGTAAAACCACTGACACTACTCTGTGTAAGGTGCTTCATTAGGCATGAGAAGACACAGAGAAAATAAAACTTGTTCTGTGCACTCAAAGAACTTTAAAAAATGTATACTAGTAATATCTGTATTCCAATTTTAAATTGGAATCACAGAAAAGGATCAAACATAAGGCTGTGGATGAGTATGGAAAAAGGGACAGATATTGTACCAGTTATAGTCAGACTGAATGAATCAATAGTCTTGATCAGGATAATGGCCAATGATGCTATTTATAACTCTTCCTTGAGTTTACTGCTGTCCTTCTAGGGTTGTCTAAGCAAATTTGTCTTTATAATGGAGGTCATAACCACGTAGGTCATGGAAGGCTTATTTTCCATGGGCTGAACAGCATCAAGTTCTCTGCCAAAAGTTTACTAGGAATAAATGGTAACATTATTAACAAAGTGGAGGAGGCAATTCATCGGGCTTCTTTGTTGTTTATTGATGTTTGACTTGTGGGCTGGCACTATGTTCTATATATCTTTGTTTCAGTCTTGTTTAATGCACAGAGTGATGGAAAATTAATATTTGATGAGTTAATATATGAAAGGCTGTACAAAACTTTTTCTACTCATTTATAAGTTTGTAACAAGAACATTTGTAAGAGCAAAAAAGCTTTTTGCGGTTGGTTCCTGCATATGCGTTAAAAACGCTGCAGAGAACAGAGAAGCAACACTGAGATCACTTCTGAATGGCCCCCACCTGCGTTCACGTTCTCCAAGGCCGGAGGGTGTCCCGAGGCAGAGAGCCTGTTTGCTTCACAGGTGAAAGAGTTCTGCCTCCCTGAATTTTCAGTAAAATGCAGGACCTGGATGAGGAGATTACGGCCTCTTGGTTAAGCCATAGTGTAAATACCCATTTACTTGTTTTTAAACAAACTGGCTCACTGGGTTTCACCATATCTGTCTTCTTTTTCCATCCCCAATGGGAAAACTTAGAGAGACATTCGGCTTACTCGACATATGCACACAGATGCATACATGCACACAGGTACACACACACAAAAAAAATCACACCAGCACACAGGGAAGAAACGGAGCAGGCAATGAGTGGCGAGGGTAGGGAGCTGTTAAAGTTTTTGGCGGTCTCCCTGTGTCCCTGTGTCTGAAAAAATTTCTGTGTCCATATTTGACCAAGGCCATATGGTGTCCTAGTCCCTAATCACCAGCTTCATCATTTCACTTTTGAGTGATTTCGCTTCTGAAATACTTAGGAATTGGTGAAGTGAATAAGCAATCCCTGAAAGGGAAAGTCTTGGGAAAATTGTGACAGGCACCTTGAGCCTCAGAAACTTGAGTCTGAATTGCTATGGGACGCTTTCTTTTATGTTACTGTGCAGGAGAACAACAAAATTTTAGTTTAAGCTGTAGCTGGAATTTTTTTTTAAAAAAAATCTGACAGTTATACGCCTACAAATACCTTATTTTAAACAGTCTTGACATTCAGTTTTGTTACTGTTCACTTACTCTGTGCGGTAAGAAATTGGACAAATCCAGTGGCAGCAAAATATTGAGCTGACGGTGGGCCTGAGACACAGAATTACTGGCACCAAGCAGTTATTCTGTGATAGCCACAAACCTCAGTTAAAGGTTCCCCATCGCACAACACTCTATTCGAAGGAACCCACGAATACTTTCTTAGTTTGGTTCCTCAGTGACCCTCGGCACAGCCCCTTCAGATTGACCATTGGTATTTCCAACGCTAGGAGGAGTGAGCGCTTTGATGCGTCATCCAGAGATATTGGATCTACCTCTCTATGAACCCAGTATGCATCTATTATTTCTTTTATTCTTTAAAAGTATCCCAAGGGAAATATGTCATCTCTAAGAGGCTCTAAGAATCTTTCTTGCTTAAATGGTAGTGGCGGAAAGAAAAATAAGATACTGTGTTTACCATTGGTGATTTCCAAATTATCGTGTCTTCCAGATGGCTTAGAGGAGTTAAATTACTACAATGAGTATCATTTTGAAAATGGGTTTATTTTGGGGGAGGGTATCCAAAGTCATCAAATTAAAACCTTAGTTTTGTTGAATTTTAACGTAACCCACGTTTTGGTGGTGGGGTGGGTGAATTGTTATCTCGAAACTCTGCAATGTTAACTGACCACCAGCGTCGTTTCCTTGGGGGAGATAATGTTTTCCAGCTGTTCCGTGACCACCTCTTCCTTTTTTTCTCCTATATGCGACACCACTTGCTTTCCAATGTAACAAATGGTTAACTCGGTGTTGACTGTATCACTAGAGAAGAAAGAATAGACTGAGTTTGTATTAGGGAGCCTCTCTATCCGTTAGGAATCAACTCTGAGCTTCCAGATGATTGTCATCAAGGCCTAGAGGAAGATGCCAGCCACTAAGTCAATTGCAGAGAGGTAAAAGTCTTCCTATAACATAAAAGCTCTCAGGTATTATTTTTAACCCCGCTAAGTTAATTATTTATTACAATGTAGATATGGAGTTATAGCAAAGGCAGATGGATACCTATATTCCAATATTGGCCTGCTCCACTCAAAGTAGAATCAGGGGAAGGGACAGTTGCCCATCCAGCCCCACCCCCACCCCATACTATAATAGAGCTTTCAATATGTGCCCACAGGGCCTCCCTCCCAGTACTCTGTATTAGCTTTTAAAATACGTCTTCTTTAGGCTCTCACAGATTTAATAAAACCTCCATCAAATTTTGGTGTTGCTGTAGCCCCAATCAATCAAATTTTAAGGACTTAGGAGGCCTCACCTGGATTTGCACGGCCCCAGAGCCAGACGGCGTTTTTATTAAACCCGAGCTCACACCGCTGGAGATGTCTGTGGAGTCAAGTGGCTGAGCGACTGGAGTCACTCCTGGGCAGATCCCCTCCGCGACCCTGCTCGTGGGCATCCCTTCGGCATTGCTTTCCTGTTGTATGTTGCACTGTTTACCTAGAGTTTTCACAGAAGGATTCATTTAGGATTAACCTAATTGAATAAACACAGAACTGCATAATTTATGGGCCAAAATAGTTTTCCCTGGTCAGGGTTGCTGACTAGCATTTCCTGTCTCCCTAATGGAATATTGCAAAGCCCCATATTGTTATAATCAGAATTTCATCTTTGAGTCAATCTAGTTCATTTGCATGATATGATTTTATTATAAGCCAGATGTATAAATAATTGCTCATGAAGATAGCTTTTTTTTTCAAGCAAAGTAAGGGATATTCATATATATATTTTTTTCCCTAGTGGAAAAGGCTAAGTCCAGTAGCAGAACCCATCATTGTAGGGGTTATACAGAATTCTTGTTACTGCTTCCAAAAAAAAGATAACTTAGGAAAATAACAAATATCGTGGCTTAGATTTTGCTAATGAGACGGATAAATAGAAGAGCACATGCTGGGAAGATGTCATAATTTGTTTAAGATCCTAGAAAATGAGCGATCATGGTACTTTTTTATTTAAAAATCCACAACGACTTCCCGTTGCCTGTTTGTTACATCAAGTCCAAGCTCCTTTACCTGTGTTTCTGGCGCTTGCATAATTGGGCGCCACCCTAACCACCCCACCTGATTGACCCAGCTCATTACTACATGCCCCCCGTCAGGGACTTGTGAACAGTGATAATCACTCCCCATGGTCCCCACACATGGCCTCATGCCTCATTTGCTGAAAACACACGATGGCCTTTGCACCTGCTGGCCCCTTCGCATTGAATGTCCAACTTCTTGCTCCTGCCAGTTAAGCCTTCGCCATCTTCACAGGTACTGCTCCAGACCCATCATCTGAGAAATAAGAAGCAAACTCCTTTCTATGGTGAACTTTTGCTTCTGTGGTCAGCTGAAAAATGACCCTCCAAAGATATGTCTCTATCTTAATCTCCAGTACCAGGGAATGTAACCTTAAAAAAAAAAAAAGACTTTATTTATTTTTAGAGAGGGGGAAGGGAAGGAGAGAGGGAGAGAAACATCAATGTACGGTTGCCTCTCGCATGCCCCCAGTTGGGCACCTGGCCTGCAACCCAGGCATGTGCCCTGACTGGGAATGGAAACGGTGACCCTTTGGTATACAGACTGGTGCTCAATCCACTGAGCCACACCAGCCAGGGCTGTGAATGTAATCTTATTTGGAAAAAGGTCTTCGCAGATGCAGTTAAGGATCTTGAGATGAGAATGTTATCCTGGATTATCTGAGTGGGACCAATGCTTCACCAGTGTCCTTATAAGAGAAAGGGAGGGGGATATTTGAGACACACGGAAAAAAAGGAGGCAGTGTGACCGTGGAGGGAGAGATTGGAGTGAGGTGGCCACAAATTGAGGTATGGAGAGAATGAATTCTCCCTAGAGCCTCCATGGGTAGTGTGCTACCTGCTGACTTCTTGACTTTGGACTACTGGCTTCCAGAACCGTGAAAGAATAAATTTTTTGTTGTGTGAAGCCATCAAGTGTATGGTAATTTGTTACGCCAGCCACAGGAAATTAATTCACGGTCTCTGCAAAGTCCTGTGCATTTACTCTGGTACAGGTGAGTGCCAAATTGTTCCCTAACGCTTCCTGTGTGGCTGCTCTCTTCCCAAATAGATTATAAATGCCTTGTAGGCTCTCAGAGGTAACTGGCATAGGTTAGGGCCTAGAATATCACTTAATTCTTTTGAAATAATTTTATTGGTTATTTTTAATATACTGGGAGAGATAAAATGCTGGTTGTATCTCAGTGATCTACTAGCAATTGATGTTCTTGCTTCAGGTAAGTAGTTCACCTCTAGAATGAGATTGTGAGTCTAATATACTGTTTTCTCTTAAGCTGGCTATTGCAACCGTGTGATAAATGTAGGTCTTTGATATGCCTTTGCTATCTAGTGCAGTCTTCTCCTCATCTGCAAATCCTCTCAAAGGTGATTTTCTGGTTCGGGGATTGCTAATCCATCTGCAGTCCATGCTCATCAGTTACAGAATGTCAGCACTGTGGCTTACTCCTGCTCAAATTTCTCCTCTTCCCACAAGAGAGGGATCAAAATGCTTATGAGGTCGTACCATTGTATCTTGGCTTAACATGCTTGGCTTATGAAACTCAAATAGGTTTAGCAAAATTAGCAGGAAATACACAATGCAGCTTTGGGGACAACAACCAGCATGGAGGTTCTCCAGGGTTTTGATTGAGGCTCTCCCTCAGACAATCTGCTTTCACTGAGTTCCCTTTGGGGGAAGTCTGCGAGTGAGTGCCAAAAGCTTCTGACTGTCCCAGCCTCTGGCTCCTCCCTGGTGTGACTGTCGGGAATCTGTTACTCAAGAAGCAAAACTGGAGTGGTAGGGAAGGGCTAGACTGCTGAGCCCCTTGCTTGTTCGATTAAGGTATTGACTCCACGCACTGAGATAGTGAACCCCTGGGTGAAAGTATGCACTGTGGTTGAGAAGATCAATATCCATCTTAGAAAGATGATTGTGGTGATTTGGTACAAAGGGGACATGGTAGGGAGGACGGTGAGAAATGTTTAATACTCAAGCTCGTGTCAATACTCAGGTGAAACTTGGGGAACAAAGGTAACAACAGAGAAGATGAAAAAGAGGAAGTGATTAAAGAGATTTTAAAAGATAATGTAGATGAGAATTGTTGGCTTTGATGTTAAAAGTGAGGGAATGGAAAGAGAGAGAGGCTAAGGGAACTTGGAGGGTGATGGCTCTCTACTCCCTGCAACTGGGAACCTAAGAGGATGATCGGGTTTAAGAGGAGTTAATGGGACAGTAATGGACTTAAAGTCATATACCTCTAGAGTAGAAGGCGCCTGGGGAATCCAGTGTAGCAATGAGCAGAGAAGGCTGAACGTATAAGTCTGTAAGTTGTCACTGGCACCCATATGTTGTGGTAGAATATTATTCAGCCCTTAAATTATAATTATTAGGGATAAGTAGCAATATGGGAATATAAAAAGAACAGAATACAAACTTGTATCTGTTTTCTGATTTCAATTATGTAAAATTGTGTTTGCAGGTGGATAAAAGTGAGAAGGGGAACTGAAAAAATTAAACATAGCAAATTTGATAAGATAGTGGATTCTTTTTAAATTTATTCATATCCTGCATCTTTTTCAAAAAGGAAGTGTGATGTCATGGGACTTTGTTAATTTTATAAAAAATGACTTCCATTATTATTATAATATTCACATAATACATTAAAAATTAATGAGATATCATAAGAAAGAACTTTGTAAGTTTCCATTTGAAGGATTATTATAATAGGAACACTATTCTTTTTTGCCTATGTTTAAAGGAGTGGAATTTTCATAATTAGTTTCTGGCATTTTCTTCTAATTATTTGTATTGTATATGAATTCTCTACATCCTTTTGAAGATTACAGTGAGCCAGGGAATTTCATGAAAACTCAGAGTATGAATAAAGCACAAGTAAAAGAAAAGTTCAGGATGAAATTTTCTTGGATTATAAACGTATTCATTGAACAATCTCTGTATGCCAGGCACTATGCCAATGATATATAAAAAGAATAAAACATATTCACTATCTTTGGGGATCTTAGAGTGTGATCTAGGAGATGAGGAGTAAATAGGCAATTATTTTACAGGGTGATGAGCAAGATAATGGGACCTTAACATAACTCTAAGGGAGCACATAATAGGGGCACTTAGGGGATCCCCAGAGGGGATGGTATCCACACTGAGTCTTGAACTACAAAGAGAAGTTGAGTGAAGGGGCAGGAGAAAGTACTTTCCAAGAAGGGGAAAACATCACGTACACACAAAGTAAGAGAGTGTGACAAGTTTGGTGAACTTGTGTAGAAGCATACTCTGGCTTTTCAAAGAGCTAGTGGAGAGAGGAAATGAGGCTGAAGGCAGAGCAGGTCCTGAATGGTCTTGCTTGGTATGAATTTTCAACTTGGCCCTGCAAGAAGTGGGGAGTCATTGGAAGACTTTTGCAAGCAAAATGATTAGAAAGAGGATTCTGAATGCAGTGTGGTGAATGGATTGGACAGATTGGGAGGGGACAGTCCCAATCTGTCCAGTCCAATCTGTAACTGTTGCTATGATGTGGAAAGACAGATTAAAGCCTGGGTCAGGTGCCAGTCAGTAACTAGGACAGGAGAGAAGGGGATGGAGACAAGAGCAATCCATGCAGAGGAATCAGCAATACTTGTGCCTGAGTGTAAGAGAGGGAAAGAGGAGAGTCAAGGATAACCCCTGGTTTTCTGGCCGGGAAATCGGGGTCTCCTCTCCCCTGAGATAGGAAAAACAAGAGGAGGGGCTGGTGTGGGTGGGAAGATGGTAAATTCGGTTTCAGTGCATTGAGGTGGGGGGTCTGTGGACTAGCCATGCGATGGAAATGTCTTGTGCGTGGTGATGCATTCTGGTCAGGAGCTTGGATGACAGACCTAGGCTAAGATTCCTCAGATGACGTGACTAAAATCAAAACTGATAGTTGAAGGACAAGTCAGTGCTGTTCTGTCTGACACATACAAGATGCAGAGGTAAGTTTACATGTATTAATGAGTGAATTAAGAAGTCAAGTCATAGATTCTTTGAAATCAAAGAACTTCAGGTCCATCTAGTCTTTAAGATGATTGAGTAGTGAGAATACTGACGTTAGAGAAAAGAGATTTACCTAATGATACAAGCTGGTTTCAGAAACCTAGGCTTTATGAATTTACATCCAGTTCTCTTTCTTTTTTATTGCTGCTGTGATGGAGGTAGAGAAGAGAACTGAATGAGGAAAAAATGAGTGAGGAAACTGGCTTAGCTAGAGCAAGACACAGAATGGTACCCTCAAGTAGTGGTAAATGAGGCCACCATCTCTGACCCTCACACCCCCACCTTCCTAAAAGGCAGTCATTCAAATTTTCATGGATTGGCCACCATCTTGGAGCCCAGATTTCTCCCCCTTTCCTTAGGTTAAGGGTCAGTGTGCCTCTCTATGAAAGTTATAAAGGGCTGCTTTGTTCTAGGAGAAAATTTGTCACCTGTGCAAGTCAAAAGCCGTGACTTCCATTGATCTGTGACCCAGGAAAAACTACGGGTTTTCAAAAAGAAAGATGCGATTTGTGTAATAGCTTTTTCACTGCCGGGACATTTCAGGGCAACCTCACTGTAATGTCATTTCCATGCTTCTAAATTGTTTTTATCATAGATGAAATGAAACGAAGCTGTTAATGACAAGCTGAATGGGAAATGCATCTGGCAGCTCTGTGCGGCATGCATCGGGCTGCCCTCTACTCCGTGAGGGTGACACCTTGCTTTCTTTTATTTTATCCAGCTCTTCAAAGTGAACTGGTAAATAGCATTAGCAGATCAGGTTGGGAGGACTTAAGTTGGCTTTGTAGTGAAACTTGGTGTTTCTTTGCTGTTGGACACATTTGTGGTAAGTGCCCCCGTCTGTTCAAATATCAGATGAGGAATTTGGGAATTTGGATAGTCCTGTCTCTCCCAGATTGGTGGACAGTTTGCAGGGTAGGTTGTATGTTAAAGAAAACCAGCGATTTCTGAAGTTTGGCCTTAGCCAGTTTTGGGTAAAAGGTTAGGAAGACAGATCTCATTAGACTGGAAGGTGTTTTTTATTATCAAAGCAAGACTTTCCCAAGGCAGTTTGTCCTTTTGCCTCGGGGAAGATGAGTTTTCTAAATGACTTAACGAACTTCTTTTTTGGCATACTTTTGCAATTGGTTCATTTCCAGGTACCAGAAAGAATGTAAATATGGAATGAATCAACTTTTTCCACATTTTTCTCTAGCAGTTCTTTTATGAAGAACAGATTTTCCATAGAGGAAATTAAAAACTACATAAAACTGAGAAACCGTGGTGTTGTTGAGAACGGCCTCATTTTCCATGTCACTTTGTAACTGGCAGCGCACCCTGTATTCAAATGGCACTAATATAAAGTACGGAGTTTGTTTCAATTAGCTTCATTTTTCCTTGGGATGAGGAATTATCATAAATTCCCAAAATAACAGTTGACTCACAGAGATGCTTGTGTCATTGCATTGGAAATTTTTTACAGCTCTTTTTTTCTAACTATATCTAGTTAGAGGAATGATTAAACTCCGATTTAATGCATTCGATACGGGTCTTTTGCTTAAATTAGGAATGGAGAGGGAAGGGCAATGGGACAACTTACTTTGCAAAGACAGACAAATTATTCTTTTGCAGTGAATTTGGGTAGAATGACTTTTTTTTTCCATTTTAGAGCATTTTTCTACACGAAACACAAGAATTTTCATTAGCATTTGGTTTGGATTTTTTCTTGGATGCTATTCTTTTGAATGATTTAAAAATATTCTCCTAGTGCATCTGTAAACATCTGAAAATTAGATATTTGGTAAAAGACAATTGATATGGACAGCTCAAAAAGCCAGAACTTTATGTAAAGCGGTATCTGGATTGCCATCTAAATGGAAACCGCATGTCAAACAGATGCCATAAATATGAATTCAGACAAATGGCCATTGATAGCTTTTCTGTGGTGCATCTTAGATGGTTCAGCGACTTACAGATCTTGTGAAGTGCGGCCTGTTTGGTATGCTGAAGGCAAGTTCAAGTTCCTTTCCTTTCTGTTGTGACACTACAAGTCTAACCTTTATTGTCAGGGTCTCCACTGAATTTTCTAATGGCAGATGAGTGGGAATTCATGGAAATAGCATGTGTTTCACCAGTTTCCTTTATTTCTCCCTCAGGACAAGCAGCTGTCAGGTCAGCCCCTCACTGCAGAGCTTGAAGCCATCAAGAGCAGGGATGTATTTGCCTTGTTCTGAGGGCAGGCTTGCTGCCAGCTCGGGAGATCACATAACTACCTTCAGGCCAGCGTCTCTGAGTCATCAGTGAGTGACCTCCGTGACAGGCCGAAACCACAAAATGCGACTTATGGAGCCGACGAAGCAGGCTGCCCAGCTCCGGGTTCAGCCGGAGCAATAAACAGGAAGGGATGAATTCATTCGTGTTCACACCCCCATTTTTCTACATGGTTGGAAACTAATTCCAGAGAGTAATAGTAGCATAAAACTGCAGCCACATAACTTTTATAACCCCGTTTGCTCAAGTGGTTTACAATGAAATCCAGAGTTTTGAGAGAACTTGTTCCATATCCCAAGTTCTTAATGATTACAGCTAGACATAGTTTTGGAGAGGAGACCTGACTTTTTAAAATATGAATATAATGTCTTTTCATTAGCAGACTTCACTCGTGTGAGGTGAGGAGGGCCGATTTTGGCATTCATCTACCTTACTTTTCTGAGTGCAGGGAGGTGAGCTTTCTGGGGTGAGGAAGGAGGAAAATACTGATCCCTGTTTTCAGGTGTGTGGCGTTCTTGTGCAGAGACTGAAAACTTACTCTGCATCATTTAAGAGCATTGGCCCTCCTGGATTTCCTCTCAATAATAACATATTAATAACATATAATATTTACTTATTGCTGCATCATTCACCTGGATCATTGCTTTTACTTTTGGAAACAGTGCTATGAGGTTGATATTAATACTGTTGGCCTCATGGTGAACCGAAGCTGATGGGGTAAAGCCAGAAGTCATGCTAACAAGAGGCAAATGACCAGTGTGAATCCTGCCCTTTGACCCAGAGTCTACATTCTTATTTATTCATTTAACAAGTCATGAAAAGTGTGTGAGCCAAAATTAGAAACATGTACTAATTTTGCCTCCATACCACAGGTTGTTAAATGCCCGTATTTGTTAAGTATATTTATTTAGTACATTATCATTTACATTTTTGGTGTTTTATTCATTTTTCCATTGCATTGTTATTAAAAGCCTTCTATGTGTCAAGCATTCTGTGCAGTGTTGGGGCTATAGCTGTGAACAAGATAGTACAGTCCTTGTCTTTAGGGAATTCACAGTGGGAGACAGGTGCCATCTACATGGCCGGACAGGAGCCCTGAGGATGGGACCCCTAAGCTGGTCCAGGGAGTCAAAGCAACAGCCACAAAAAGGGAGAGTTTGAGTTGGGCCTTTCAGGATGTTTAGGAGCCTGTCAAGCGTTTAGGGTGGGGAAGAGTATTTTAAATAGGAGATGACTCATTTGAAACTATAGAGAGTTGGGTAGGGATGAAGTGTGAGGGCTTCCAGAAACCACCTTCCTGTGTTCCCTAGTTTGGAATCTCCATTCTCCCATAACACACATACATTATTCTCCACTTGCCTGGTGGATCCTTCCATAGCCTTCATGTCTTGGTTTAAATGTTACTTCATCTGGGAAGACATCCTTAAGTCTCCCCAAACTAGTCAGAAGATTATCCATGGAGTTCAATGCTTCCCACTATCCTAACACTGATAGCATTTTATTGAAATCACCTCTTTACCTGTCTATCTGATGCTTCAGACTATAAGCCTTTTGGAATCAGGGGCTATGCCTTAAACACTAGCACACAGAAAGTTCTATATAAAGATTAGTTTGAATGAGCGTGGGAGGGAGATGAGGATGAGAGATAAACAGGAATAGACCACAAAGGGCAGGGTACAGCAATCCGGTGCCCTCCCAGTGTATACCCAAGGCTAGCTCAGCAGACATTTGTGACCCCTTTTCTTCTGCCACCTCCATCCAGGAGCTGCAAAAGTGAAATTTAAAAATCTTGCACACAAGGAGCCAGAGAAGAGCACATTTTAAAATTTTAGGATCAAGAGTATGTCAGCCTCCCTTGCAGCAAGAGGTACCATGTGACATAGTTCTGGCCAATGAGACCTAAGAAGAGACCTGCTGAGAAGGCTCAGGAGAAGTATATGCCTTCCAGATCAAAGGGGAGCATTTCATTCAGCATGATCCTTCACCGCTTTGAGTGGGCATGTGAGGGCTGGGGGAGAGGTAGCTGCTACCTTGGAGCCATGGAGGACAGTCCAAGAAAAACACAGAGACTGGTTTTGATATCACTGAGCTGCAAACAAGTGCCAAAACCCACCTGCTTCTGGACTTCTCTTTATTTGAGAAAAAGAATCGCATGGTTTAGTTGTCTGTTACTCACAGCAAAATGTATTCCTAATTGCAACACCGAGTAATAATAAGAATAGCTTTATTTATTGAACACTTAGTATAATCATAGTTTCAAATTATTTATCTATAGTTATATCAATTAATTCTCACAACAACTCTATGTGGAAGGTGGCATTATTATTGTCATTCCCTGTTTACAGATGAGAAATAGAAATTAAGTCACTTAAACTTCAAATGGCCAACAAGAGTCAGAGCCAAGATTCAAACCCAGTAAATCCTATCTTAGAGTTTGCCCTCCGCCACTGTAAGTAATGCCGAGTGAAGGAGCTTGAACTTCATTTTGAGGGTGGTGAGGTGGTCTGGCAGGCAGAATCATGACCACCTAAAAATGCCCATGAACCTGTGCCATACATGCTTCAGATGGAATGAAAGTTACTAATCAGATGACCTTAAGATGGGGAGGTTATCATCCAAGTGGGTGGCATGTAATCAATTATAAGGGTCCTTAAAAGTGGAACAGGGAAGCAGCAGAGGAGGTCAGCATGGGACACTGAGAAGGACTCAGCCTGCTGTTGCTGAAGGCAGAAGATGGGCCTACAAGTCAATGAATGCAGATGGCTTCTAGGAGGCAGAAAAGGCAAAGGAATGGATTCTTCTCTAGAGCCTTTGTAAAGGGTTGCCACCTTGCTGACACTTTGATCTTAGCCCAGTGAGACCCTCGTCAGATGTCTAACCTACAGAACCATAAGATAATACATTTCTACTGGTTTATGTCATTACATTTGTGGGAATTTGGTGGCGCAGATAGTGAACTTATACAGGTGATATTTGGGAGCAAAATGGAAGCTATGGTGGTGAGGATGACAATAGTGGGGATGGTAGTGTTTAGGTACAAAAGAAGCATGAATCCTGGCTTGGTGGCTTCTCTATCAACTAAAGGAGGGGAGTTTATCAACTAAAAGTGAGTGGGATAATGTTCAAAATAGCCCCTGTGCAGAAAGAATGGAGCTGGGTGGGGGGAGTCCAGGTGAGGTTAAAACCTTACCCTTTATGGCACAGCTTTTGAAGGTCATGTTATATATATCTTCCCCATTCTGTCTTCAGCAGCCTAGGAGTAGGAGCAGAGATTGGGCAATTTAAGGAATGGGGATTTGGAAGAGTGAAGGAGTGAGGCTTCTCACTCCTCTTATTAGAGGGGGAGTGATTTTTGTGTGGAGCAGAAGGAAAGACCGTCTCATTTTGTCTGGGGCTGATTGCATGGATTTCCAACAAGCACGCCCATCCTGCAGTTCTCTACAAAACCTCCTCCCCATGCCACATCTAGACCTTCCCTTCAGGTCAGGGCCGTGTCTCGTGTTCAGGCGGATACCTCCAGGGTGGCACAGCAAGTCATGTCTGTCACAGCCTTTGTTGAATGAGTCAGTTCCTTCCCCAGGAAAAATGTAACTGGCAAGAAGTAAGGGGGAAGACTTCAGTGAGTTAGTTGGAAGGAGGGGCTCCATCAGGGGACAGAAGAGCAAACTGCTGGAGCTCTGAAGGTAAATGGTGTCTCAGCCACTTATGCCCAACTTCTGGGTTCCCAATGGGGTGCCTAGGCCTGGGTAGGCATAAGGGGTGGTGACACTTCCCCCCCATAGGTCACCTGGGTGTTCTGTACTCTGGCAAGGTTTGCTTACGCTTTGAAGCATGCATGTGTGCAGTCCTTGTGGAGGCAAAGGGGAGAAGCTGCAGGGGGTGCAGGGAAGGCACACACTTCCTCTGGCCCAAGAGGAGATGTCCCTGGCTTGTCCTGGCACCAGAGAGAAAGGAGGAGCAGGACCATCTGATGTAAGGCAGAGTGGGGGCGGACAGAAGACATGGCGTTCAATCCAAAAGGTTCCTGGAGGGCTGGTAAACCTCTTTGGGAGGGCTATCCTAAAAAGAATGCACAGCTTGCTAGGTTTAGAGTTCTGTTTAATATCAAAGGAAACCTTTCTCATCTTTAAAAAAAAAAACTTTAAAAAGAGAGCCCGTAATCCCCAATGCCTCAGATTTATGTTTTCCAAATGTGGACTTCTATTTCTCCGTGTGCTCAATATCTTTTTAATGGACTACAAATATTTGAAATGTGTAAACACCATGGGAGGATGAGTAGTTTAAGTTTATAGGGATGTGGCTGGATTAGGAGAACTAGGGTGTCATTATGGAAGGGGGAAGCATGGGATGAGACGTCCCAGCAGTCTAAATCAGGGCAGGCAGAGCAGAAACTCTTGCATTTGAACCTGCCCAGCAGTCACCTGGACTGGGGCAGGCAGCATCATTCTTATTGCAGGCATACTGTCTTTGGACTTTGTCCTTTATCTGCAGAGAGAGGAGATTGTGTTGCTCTTCCTTCTCTACTGACCTACTTTCCAGGGGAAGTGGGGTCAAGTGGGTCTGGGAAACACTCCCCTGGTGATTCTATATACTCTTCTCTGCTTCCACCCCAGTCCTTCCCCGATGGGAATTAACAGGTTCAAAGCCAAATACTGACATGATCAGAAAGATTGCTCATTCTAAATTCAGTGATATGTTTTCAGTCAAAATAATCTCTGGAGTCTTCTGTGTGGTTTTCCTTAATGGACTCCCTTGACTGGACTCACCTCCACTGGAGCTCTTCCGTTTCCCCAGGTGCAGAACGGGATGAGGATATCCTGCCTGATGTTTTGGTGAAGATTAAGTGAGATATTAATGTAGGTAAATCACTTGCACATGGAGAGTCTTCAATAAATGTCAACTCCCTTCCTCATAATAGCATCAGTTGAAAATGGATTACTTCCTACTTTTCCTAATGCTTACTGATGTTTTCATGAATTTATGTATATATTAGATAATTTAGAACCCGAGTGGAGGCCCATGAAGTCCCTGCTGTGGGTGTTTTGTTTGCTTGCTTTTGCCTCCTTGGCAAGTGACAGGATGGTATAATGGTGAGAGCATGACCCCAGGAAGCTTGAAATTTAATCCAAGCTTCACCCTTTTTAACTGAATCATCCCGGGCAAGTCTCTTAACTTCTTTGGACCTCCTTTTCCTTATTACAAAGTGTGGGGGTGGGGGGATAATAATGCTGCCTCAGAGGGTTGTTCTGAGGATTCAATGAGTTTATATACGTAAAACATGTAGATCAGGGCCTGGCATCAAGTAAGGCCTATAAAGATGATTGCTGTTACTTTTTTTTTGTTTAATACATATAAGGCATTTATAATCATGTTCAGTAGATGTTAGAGATTGTTTTTATTACAATATGATCTGTAAAACATGGTCAAAGACAGCTGATCTATGAACCTAAATTCTAGCTGTTTGAAAATAATTTCAGACTCAGAATGATTTCTTGGACCAGAACTAAGAGTTATTAGCAGTGGTTGAGGTGGCAATAAAAGTCTGTCTGTGGCAGGTGGTGGCTTGGCTGGCCGGGACTCTAAGGCCTCACCCAGGGCTCCCCTTAGCAGATGGTTATCTGTTTTTTAAAATACCACAGACTATATTTGCACGTGGGTGATCAATGGACCCAGCTGTGCCCACAGACACAAATAAGATTAAATAGATTGGTTGAAATGTTTAAAATTGGGGCTATTTCATATAAAACTCTGGATTTCCTGCCTCTCAAACAATTGGAGGATCTATAGCTCTGGGCTTGCTCTCCTACACGGTACCTTCTTGTACTGTATAGAACTGTCCGTGTCAGACTGTTCATTCACTTTCATCCACGGTCCCCACTGGCCACTGGGTGTTACATCTGGCCCACTTCACTCATCAGTCTTATTGCCTGATCTCAGTAGGCCTCTGAATTTGCAAGTCCTGCACTTAACTGACATAAGAGAACTATTGCTGAGATGTAGGGCAGGTAGTACCTTTCCGCCAAGTTAGAAAAAGGTATGTATTTTCATCATGATGTGGAAAGAGATACTCTTCTTGCAGCCTTGATTTATGATTGTTCCCTCAACCTACAGATGGGTCAGTTCTCATACACTAAGTAGAGTTAATTCCTACCCTCCAGGTGTGCCACACTGATGTCCATCACTTGTTACTGCCAGAAAATGTTCACCATAGGTGGGAACCATCAAGAAGTGGTATCAAAGACAGTAGCCTACATTAGTATGGTATTTCCAGAGTTACGCAAAATATGTTTGAACACAGATATTTTCAGTAATTATAGCTTCGTAATATAATTCTTCTGGAAGTAATAGTCTTGAATACCAGAGGACAAAAAAAAAGACACTTGAAGTCCAGCTGTGAGGACATCTTTAGAAGTTGAACATTTGAGAACTTGGGTACCAAGTTCCCGTTTCCGAAATTAGAAGCAGAAGAAATGATGTGACTGATGTTCAGGATACCCAGGAAGACGGGGAATATATTTTAAATCTCATGTGTAGTTGTGTGTGCTCTCACCAAACCATCTCTCTGGCCCAGGCCCCTCCTTTTGAGGAAAGGCATGGAATAACAGGGTTCAGACTACAGTTGTTTTGAAGGAAATGTCCTATAATTTAGATCAGTCAGAGACTCACAGGTGTGTGTCAAGAGTGCCTAGCTGAAAGATGTGTTTTCCAGAAGTAGAGGACCTTCGATCGGTGTCAGAATGGAAACAATTCTCCTTCACTTGCCAACAGGGCAGAGGACTCAGGAACTGCATGTTTTCTCGAGGCTTTCTGGACCAAGCAGCAGAGCACCATCGTCAGAGTGCGCAGCTCGGGGCTGCATGCAAATTGCAGGACATGTTTCTTTATCAGCAGAGCTGTATGTTAATGTAGCTGTCACCTTAGATATGTGCTGCTATGACTCAGTTAATGACTGTCATAAGAGTGTGGCAGTATCTGGCATTTTAAGTGTTTGCGGTGCCTAATGTACACTTTGCTATTGTAAATAGGCCACACACATTTAGAACTAATCACATGCAAGCGATGATAGTGGGTTTATGTTGCACAACTATCTGAGCTGTGATCAGCACTTGTAATCACAAAGCAAAGCAAGAATAGGCAGTGACAGCAACACCTTCATCTAGAAAGCAGATTCTTGTTCTAAAGTATCAGAAAGTATTCAGTGCTTTTCAATAGAAAGGGAATATGATTAGTCAGAAGCAGATTTAACTATGAAAGAGCCTGAATCTGGCCTATATACTTTGTTTATATCTATACACATTTTTTCTTCTTTGCAGTTTTATTCAGTCCAGTAAATACGCCAAATGGGTCATTTTCTGAAACAGTATATCCTGAACATCCAGCAAAGTGGCTGTCTGTCTTTCTGAGTCTCAGTGGTGCGTTGTTTTTTGTTTGTGGTTTTGGGTTGAAGCAGAGTTATACGTTAGTTCAAACATAAGGCTGGTAATCTTTGTCCCTCTCGTCCCAGCAATGCCTCTTATTTGTGCTGCAGTCCTGAGCCTTTTCCAAAGGCATTCTCCATGTCTGAAATGAGAAATCAGAGATTTCTGGAATGTGGTTATAGACCAGGAAGTCTTAATGTGGAGTCAGTGGATTTCCTAGGGTCCATGGATGGGGTTGGAAGCAAGAGGAGAAAGCACACCTCCCCTAAAAATGCAAGTAAGATTTTACAGGCATGTACTTCTTTTTCCCCTGGGGAGATTTTCCAGAGCTTTTTTTCAGAGCCTGAGAAGGAATAGTAAGTATCACAATTTACAGCTTGCCTAGACCACAAGAGACCACACGGTCGGTGTCTGCAGTCTGGAGTGTGCCGAGGCAAAGGGGCTTGTGACAGTTGCATAGGACTCTCTGAGGCAACTGCTGCTGGTTTTTACAAAGTCCAGAACAACCTGACTGCTGGGGTCCTTCTGAGAATGTGGGAATGGACTCCATTTCCCTCTTCTCAAGCCCGGTGCATGGACCCCACCAGGCGTGCGACAGGAGATGGAGCCTATAGGGGCAGCTAAGACAGCCACAGCAGCAGCCCCTATAGCAGCCACTGACCACCCCCTTTTCTGTCCAGCACGCAGCCTGGGAGACCAGAGCTTTCCTGGCTGGGTGGAAAGCCTCTTTCCAATCCAGTGGAAGTTGTATAGCTGACTGGGCTGAGCCACTTTTGGGGCTCAGGCAGGTGGAGATGAGAAAAAGGACATAGGTCCAGGAGGGGACTTTGAGACAGACTGCCGTCTGGCTCACTGAGGATGGCCAGGCAACCTGCAGAGGACCGAGCAAGGCTCTGAATCTCTTGCATGTCCCAGAATCCGCATTCTTTTCTTCCCACATCTCTCCTCCTTCCCTCGTGCTGCTTCCTGTAGAGACTGCAGAGCTAAATGCAAATTCTCAATACCTGTTAATGCCATCCTTTCCCTTCTCTGCTGTCCTTTTCCTGTTTCTTTCAGTACCTGTTCCCTCTGTCTTTGTCTTCTTTCCCTCTGTTTCCTATTGTTGTTCTTTTCTATTAATACCTGGAGTTTGGCCTCTCCTTGTCTTTTGGTTCTCCTTATCTTTTTGTCACCGAATGCAGTTCTTTGTTTCTGGTGCATTCTCTCCCCCCACCCCACCCCATCTCTCTCCTTCTCTTTTTGTGTTTTTCTTTCATAAGAAAAGCAGATACTATGGGTGACTCGAGGGTCTTTGCTCTTTTAAAATGGTCTGAAATGTTGAGCACAAGCATCCTTATTTAATTTAGCATTGTGTCTAGAGAATGGCTTTCTGTCTATGGAGACCCTGGAGGAGAGCAGACACGCCCTCCTCAGGAGACAGAGCCCAGCTACCCTCTGCCTTGGCTCAGCTCCAGGCAGAGCTCTGGCTCAGGATGATTCTGGTGGCATGTTGATTTTCTGGAACCATCACTGGGAACCCAGAGGTGGACTTTATTGCTTGGCTGCCTTTATACAAGTCAAAGAGTAACGTTCTTTTGGAGCCTGGACTCTTCCATCTGCATTTCTACTGAAACATAATTGTATCTCAGAAAGATCTGTGGGAGTTGTAGCTTTCTGGCTCAATCTAGTTCCTAACTAGATTTTTGGCTAAATTCAAGCCCATCTCCCCCTCTAACTCTCTCTTTCTTAGGCTTTGTTCATCAAAGGGGTCTCACAATTTGTGGGTGGGTATGTTTGTGTGTGTGGCTTTGCTTCTAATCTTCTCTTCTGCCCACTAGATTTATTGAAACCCTTCTCATTCTGTACTGCCACCTCCTCCATGAAGCCTTCTTAAATCCTCTGCCAGGATGAGTGTCTTCCTCCGGCTCTGTGCTCTCATAGACCCTTACCTGTGTTTCTGACACGTATTTGTCACAGACCGTCGTGCATTTTAGCTGGGCATGTACCTCAGGAGACAGAAACGTGAGGGCAGGGACGACATCTTTTTTTAAATCTTCACCATGCCTAGGACCATACTTTAGTAAATGATTACTGAATTGACTTGCAGAGTGGTCAGTGGGGACATTTACCAATAACCCTCTGCTTATTTTTTCATGTTTAATAAAGATCCCCTTTGGTAAGTTTATCCATGTTCACAACACTCATTAGTAGGTCCCTTCTGCATTATGGGTTTCAATCCACCCATTAACCCTGTAGTGGGGTGGACCACCCCCTCATAGAGGAGGCTGCATTCTCATCATGGAACCAGCCCCCTGATCCTGGTCACTGGTCTCCTAAGCCCCTGCCCTGTCCCCTTTATTCTGAGATTTCTCATGGGAACAGAAAGTCCAGGAGGCATGTTCTGAGGTCTGCACTTTCCCATAGCCTCAGTGCTGTCCATCATACTCAGCCACGCTGCCTTCTGCCAGGGCTGTGCCATGGGTGAGTCGGGGCACCTTGCCTGGTTTCTTTTCTGGGGGAGCAGAACCCCCCAGTCCCTTTGTCCCCCACTCCGCGGCTGGGTGCCGAATGCTCTCGCTGGCTGAGACAGGGTCCTGACCATCTACTTGGGGAGATCACAGTCCTTGTTTGCATACAGCTCCCACTCTCAGCCTGCTTTGGGGCAGAAGCCGGCTTTGATCTGCGTGCAGGCCTGGAAGGTTATGGCCCTAATTAATTCATGCATAACAATCTGAGTTTCCTTTTCATTTGCAGTAAAGCATATTCATTTCAAAACTTTCACAATGCTGGCATTCTTAAAATTCCAATTGAATCTTATTTTCATAAGTATGATCGGGGTGATCTATGGATAACACTGAGACAAAAAGATAATGAAAAAAATGTTTCTTTTAAATTACAGAAAACTGTCTCTGTTAGAAGACTAGTTCTTGACACATAAGCCAGTTGGTGAAAGACAGATACCGTATGATCTCACCTATGAGGGGAATCTAATGAACAATAAACTAATGAACAAAATAGAACCAGAGGCACAGAAATGTGGAACAGACTGACAGTGCCAGAGGGGTGGGGGGTAATGGTGTAAGAAGGGGAAGGAATGAGACAAAGAACATGTATGAATGACCCACAGACACGGACAACAGTGAGGGAATTGACTGTGGGAGCGGGGGGTGGGGTGGGATGGGTCGAGGAGGGCAAAGGGGGAAAAATTGGGACAACTGTAATAAAATAACAGTAAAAATGATTAAGAATACTTATAATAAGCAGTGGAGTGTCAACCACCTCTTCATCAGAATCTGGTTTTTGTTATGTGAATGAACCAGTTTATTAATCCACCCCAGTCTATGGAAATGTCATAAAATTGGAAGAAAAAGAAAGAGTGTGAGCGAGATCATGGATATGAAAGCACTTTGTAAACAGCAACGTGCTTTATAAATGTGACATATTGTTATAGCTTGGCTTCTGCCGTTCCCTTCCCCATGGTTAGAAAATATTAGAGGTCCCCTGACTCCTGTCAGACTCCTTTTTAATGAATTTTAAGCCTTATTCCTAAAGGCAGGGCAGTGATACTGGCAGGAAAAGTGCTTAATAATTTGTTTATGGTAAAATGCGATCCTAATTAGTAGGTCTCATTAGTTTCAATAAGGCATCACTCCAGCTCCTTTGCTCACCCCCTCCAGTCAGTCAGCCAGCACGTCCCAGGTCCCAGTGCCTTTGCCGATGAGGTCTATCTCGTACCTATTTGTTTTGTCCCACTGCCACCACTCACGTGTGGGACCTTCATGCCACACCGAGGCAGCGGCAGCTCACACCCTTCTCTGAGCCTCCCTCCATGGTTCCAGAGAGCTCTTTTAGAAACAAATCGTGTTACGTCACCCAACAGTGGCTTCCTCATCACGGTTGGCAAGACTCTACAAGGTGGAGCCCTATTTGCTCTCAACTTCTTATACCAGCTCTGTCTCCCACGCTGGCCTTGTTTTTCAGTCCCTCAAATACCAAAAGGTTCCTTCTGCCTCCGGCATGGCCTCTGCCGATCCTGCTGCCTGGAACGCCATCACCCCAGAACTTGTGGGGGTTAGTGGCTCATCTGTCGGATTTCAGCTCAAGTGCTCTTTCCCCCAGGAGCCTCCACCCTCACTAGCCTTCTTATTTTCTCTTCGCACTAACTTTCTGGCATCATCTCATTTATGTAACTGTTTATTAATCTCTTCCTGCTCAAAGATAGGTTTCCTGAGGGCAGAAACTCTCTCTCTCTCTCTCATTCTCTGCTATTTCTCCAGAGCCTAGGCCGGGCCTGGCACAGAAGGGACTCTCATTTGTTTGCTGGGCAAATCAGTGCTAACCAAAGGCAGGAATTACTGACTAAGAAAAAAAAGAAGAAATGTTCCAATATGGTGATTTGGTTTTATGTTGACAGCATGCTAAAACAACTTGTAAAATTCAATGCCATGGAGAAAAATAGTCAAAATGACATTTTCACTAATTGCTGGTTAATTCCATTACAGAAGTAACTCATTGTTGAGAAAATAACAGTGGGTGATTCAAATTCAATAGCTAGCTACATCTTTTGGTTAAATTAGCCATAAGTGCTTATGAGGCTTATGAGGCTTGAAAGGCTTTTTGGTCAAATTTTACAAATTAAAAAAAACAAACAAACTATAGACTACAGATCATCTATTTTTACAGAAAATAATTGTTTCCACGGTTATTCCTCATATCCAGTTTGAAATGTTTGAGACTATAATTTTATTCTTTCCATATGTCTTATACATTTATTCTAGTGTATATCATCTCATGGTAGAATGTGTTCACACTATAAATGTATTTTACGCTCCTCCTGTGTGCCAGGCCCTCCCCTTGGCACTGCAGAGCACATGGGACCCGGACAGGTATAATCCCTGCTCCAGGGATGGTCGGCTAACAGTTTCCCCTCCAGGAACCCAGGTGTTGCCACCTTCATGGAGTTTCAAGGAAGCCAGAAAGTGATGGCAGGTTGGCCTGGTGGTTCCAAGAAAAGCCCCATATCTTGATTCGAGTATCTGTGAGAAAGAAAGGCAGGTGAGGTCAAAGGCTGTTAAGACAAACTTCAGAGTTAGGCCATGAGAACAGTTATGCCCCCAGTAAAAGCCTGCCAAGAAGTGAGAGAAAGTTTAGGCAAATTCAGAGTCTTTTCAGACTCACTGGGCTCCTCGGCCAAAACCAGACCTGGGCTTGTCATTCTTGGTACCTCGTCACTGATAAGGCCATGCCTAGTTGGAACATAAACGAGCTTATGGAGTTTGGGATTAGATGGCAAGTAAATGAAACTAAATTGTGTTTGTTGGATTTCAAAATGGCTCAGGAACAATTGGACCAAATTTTCCCCCAAATTAACATCAGTAGAAAAGATTAAGTTAAAAAAAAAGACCCTCCAGGGCAAAATGTTGTATCCTGAGATTTGTTCAAACCAAACTTTCCCCAGTTTTTCCATCCTTAGTTGACAAAGACATAAACTTGAGAGTGTTGGCAGGTTTTTAAGCCTTTAAGATTATTACGAAATCTGAGTTCCAATGTCAAGAAAAAAAGCCCCTTCTTTAAACATTTCTAATTTCAGCTAAGTATTGAAATATACCACCCATATAATAATTATGGGTCATAGGATTTCAGAGCTGGAAGGAACCCTGGAGACAATTTAGTCTAGTGCATGCATTTCTACCGAGGTAAAAACTGAGACACGAGGAGGCAAGTGGACTTGCTTAAGGTTGTGCACGAGGCTTACTGTGCCGAGCTTGGAACCTGAGTTCCTTTCATCTTATGGAAATGCCTATTACTGGACAGGTGCCTCCTCACTTTCTTATTTATGAAGCTCTATAAAGTCCCTGGAATTTGGGCTTGCTAAAAATATGAGCTTTTGATGGTCAGACAATTTAACAGTTAATCTTACAATCACGATCTCGCTTTTTTCTCTGAGATGAGGCAGTTCGGAGGCAATAGGCCCTGAGGATGCTTGGAGTGGAGTGTAAAGAAGATTTAAGGGGTTGGAACTGGACAGAATGAGTTTGTGGCGTGAACACACTGCGGTTGGAAACCCACTTTTTCCCTCTGGTGTTTCTGCCGATGCCAACTCTATTTTTGAGTTTTGAAGTCCACACTCTCCCCATTGCTTCATGGGAGACAGTTGACAGCCCAAAGCAGAGATGGCCAAATGAGTAAAAATATCTTTGTGAACTTCTGCTTTCCTGAGAAGGGTGTGTCCTTTCAGGATACCTAGTTTCTGATTTCATTGCTTGTTCCTCACAGCGAGGAGCTACGTCACACTGAACCGTATGAATGGAAAGTAGAGAAAGTGCTTTCCATTGCAGCGGGGCTGCCTCAAGCCTCTGGGATGGGTGGGGTATTGGCCATCAGCTTTCTTTGACCACCAAAGCCAAGCCATATGAATAGAAAGGAGGACCCTGCAAGCCTTTATTGCAAATTGACGTGTTCTTTCTCCTTTGTCTTTTTTTTTTTTTTAATACAGGAAGAGACCCCTTATATGGCAACTGTGTCCAGACAGGGAGTGGTATGGATATAAATGAGAATTTAATAGGTACTAAGTGAGGAGGAATTTTGTCAGGAAAGAATCGGGAAGTGTCGTCTGAGCAGTGATGGTGTGACTCAGCCCTTTGAAAATACTTAGGAATTACCTAGCTGCAACCAAGATTTTGTGTTTATCAACTGCTTTTTAAAAAACTGTCTTAAGTGTTTGAGGTAAATGGTCATCTTTGCTTCACCCACCCCCAAGGTACCCACCCACCCTGAACACACACACACCTTACAGTGATAGTTCCTGAGGCTGTGAACACCTCAGTTTTTACAAGTGAAGGAGAGAGTGAGCTAGTGGGTAGTTGGAAGACAGCTCTGTAGGGAGCAAGTAACATTGGTAATCAGCAGGCCATATCCCCTTCCAGGCTGCTCCCAGCTCCTTTTGGACCTATGCCTGGGGAAAAAAATATATTTCAGTTTCCCTTGGAGACACTGTTAAATTGTATTTTATTAACTAGTGTCCACTTAAATTTGAGTCAATACCCAGAAAAACTAGTCTTGCTTTTAAATCAGGAAAATACATAATAATGATAAAATATACTAATACTGACAATAAAATATAAAAATTATAGGTATGATGTTTGCTGTCAAAAATTGCTTACATTTATTGCCTTATATACATGCCTTACATATATACCTTCCAGAATAGTTCATTAGTTGAATTTTTTGATGACAACATGGAGATTCACCATTTCCATAACATTCTGATGATGATGGAACCATTCATATTTAAAAGCACTTATTAAGTACTAATAACTGATAATACCAACAATATTGAGTTTACTTGACTTAAGTGAAGAACCACAAATGAAATTTCTATTTTCCATAAAGTTTATCTGTCTGACATTTTCTGCTTTGTGTTCAAAAGAGAGTGAGCAAAGTCTTTTGGTGTCAGAGTTTAGCTAGATAATCCATATTTCATTTGTGGAATTGGTCAAGATCAGAGAACTTCTCTTCCTTTCCTGTGGCTTAGGAACTAAGTTGTTGATACAGTTATTCTCTCTGGCATCTAGATCATGAATTTTGCACAGACCCACATCAAGGGGAAAAAGAGGCCCTTTCTATGTTAGCTTTGCAGAATGACTTCAGATGTTTTGACTGGGTAGCTGCAGAAAAGAATGAAAACAGTACAAGTCATGATCTCCATTGCTGCTTCCAAAACCCTCTGGGCTCTGTTAGGGGTAGTTATCTATTGAAATGCCATGCTGTGGCCCTTATCCAGAGTAGATTGGTTTTATTACTCCTCTTATGATTTTATTATGTTTGGTTGACTTGTTTTATATTTCAGGAGATGTCTGTCATCAGTACCTTCTATCTAAAGTAGAAAGAGTTGGTGTGGATGATCTTTTTTTTTTTAATGGGAATTGTTCATGTAAATATTCTGCATAGAAATGCATGCACATAACCACATGCAAAGAGTTTTGAGTTGGTTTCTTGCACACTCATCTCCACGGTCTATGGAGACCATTAAATTATCTTAGGACCCTTGCCCTGTGGGATGGCCATGGCACCAACACATCCTTTTGACAGCAGATGCTATAGTTTCTGAAAGTGAGGCTATTGTCAGTTCTCGCCACTCAGGTACTGTGGGAAGATCAGCTGTCGGATTGCTGGGAGAAGTTTACAGGGTGGGATAGAGGATAATTTTGCTTCTTGCCGATGTCTCTCATCTCTACTTGGTTACACAGAAGTTGTGTCCTTGAGGAAGCCAACGTTGATGCTCACATGCATTCTGGGAGTCACTTACCTTTAATTTTTCCAGAGAGTCTGCTCTGTGGTATTAATGTTAGTTGTGCCCAGAGGTATATTTGAAGATCAATGTTACTCAGATTTTTCAGATTGGGTGGTGATGGCCAGGGTGGTTGTGAGTTGGGTAGAATGTGCCTGTATGAGCCCACATCACTGACTTGGAGAGCCGCAAAGAACCCTTCTCCAGATTTGCTACCTTTACTTGACATTCTAAGTGTGCTCGCCCAGGTTGTACAGTGGTGGGGTCCTCAGATGGCTAATTTCCGCCTCACCTTGCCCTACCCAATGAGTACAAGCACTGAAGAATTGTCTGTGATGGCCCGGCATTTCCTTAAAGCCCCCTAGCTTCTTTGTGCATACTCAGAAAGCAGGCAGAACCCAGCAGTCTGCTTCTGTCCTCAGCTCATGGACCTTTTATTGGTGAAATGATCTTCCTGCTGTTCTTTACCAGTACCACTTATATGAACATTATCAGAGTGTATTCATATGTTGTTGTCCTATTTAGGTCTGAGGACAAGGCCTCGCCCTGTGAGTAGGGAGCAGCGTGTTCTCTGAAGGAGGTGGTCAGCCTAGGTTTCAGTCCTGGGGAGGAGACCTAACCTGAGACTGGACACCAGAGCAATGGACAGCACCTCTCCTATAGTTTTCTCTCGTGGGTTTTGTCTCTTAGGAGCCAAGATGTTTTGGAATGTGCTCTGGGATGGTGGGTACAAAGATGGCATCTACCACCAGGGGCCAGACCCAGGACTGGGTAGGAAAGGTCCCACATCCAGGAGAACAAGCTGTATTTTACAAGTTGGATAGATGATCTAGTTACATGTTTCCATCTCGACTTCTTTCCATTAATTGTGTAAAGCCTTTAGGGCTTTCTTAAATGTCCTGGCCTGGTCCCAGCTGGACATCAAGGGGAAGATTTGGGCTACACCTGGTCTGGAGTGTTAGAAGGGGCAGTGTTTCTTAGGCTGACTGGGGTTGTGGCAGTAGCAGGAATCAGGGAGAAATACCCAAGATGGAAGGCAGGGCAGGGGGTTAATCCAAGAGTCAGGCCGTGACACTGCCCCACTGATGGAGGAAATTCTGTCCCCTGGGCCCATGTTAGAGGACTGGGCAGTGTTTTCTCCAGGAAAGAAATACACTGATAGCTCGTCGGTATTTTGTTACTAAAGTGTTTTTGATATTGTTGTAGTTGTTGAATATCTGTCTGGTTTATTTATTTGTTTCAAAAATAAGTTGAGCAACAATTGTCTCAACTAACAGAGGCCAGGATATCTTGTTTGAAACAAACAGTCTGTATCAACCTCTAGAGATAAAGTGAACACTTGGCTGTATATGATCATCATAAGCAGGTATTTTTCTTTCTTAAAGACAAAATTAAGGAAGCAGGTGTTACGTTGTTTGGAGACTGAGCAGTTCATAGGTATGAACCAAATGGCAGCTGAAATAATGAAGTTACAGGCCCTATGAATAGTTAACTGATCTTTTCCCCAGTATCTATAAATATGACATCAACGCAAGACCACCCCTTTGCAGCCCAGCAGTATGTAAAAAGCTACCAATGATGACGAATGTTTAAGCCAACCAAAATGATTTGTTAACATGCTTCTATCTGTGGTTTGAACTGAATCCATCACTTAAGTCAACCGAAAGTAATCCAGCTGCACAGCGCCACCTGTAGGAAAACTCTGTGTGGGTGTCGCAGGACTCCACCGCACTGGCAGTTTCCTTTCTAGAAACCTGATCATTTATTTTTCTTAACTTCTGAATTGCATGACTAGAGCATGTTCTAAACTGTTTTTTTAGAACTTAAGGATAAAAATGCTTTCTAGTCATAGCATCATGACTTATAGCTTTGGGGCTGGATATGTCTCAAGTGTTCTTAATTGATTTTAAAAGAAAACAACCCATTATGACCAACACATTTTCTAAAGCTTCGGTGAGACATTACATTTGACATTTTCACGACACTAGAAACTCAAAGGCGATAGAACCATTTCCGCCTTGTCCACAGATGTAGTCCTTGCACCTAGCCCAGTGCTTTGCGCAGAGTGAGTTCTCCATAGACGTTTGTTGACTGAATGAGGACACAGTCTCTTTATCTGCCCCTCTGTTAGGCTATGCCTTGTAGCGGTTTCAGTTCAGATGCCCTTCCATTGTAGAGACTTCCCCAGACCCCCTAAGATAGAACAACCAAGTACTGGTCGATCCCTTTCACAGAGACCAGATCCCCCTCCCCCCACCAAATTCCTTCTTATATTGACTTATTTGTAGTTTATTTCTTTAATGTGTGTCTAATCCGTTTGACAGGAAGCTCCATGAGGGTGCAGCCCAGGCTGTTTTGTGCCACGCTCTATTAGAGTGCCTGGTGCAGAGTGGTGCTCAGTCAATAGGACTCGATTGGGCGGGTGAGTCAGTGTCACCCACCCACGTGCGCATCCACAGTGCCAGCTCTGTGCTGGCCCTCTTCTACCCCTGAGCAGAAAGAACAATTAAGAATAACGCAGGGAATGGCCACCATACCTCTTAGCTCAGCAAATTGTTAGAGACTGAGTGGCTACAAAGGGTAGGTTTTATTGTATAGTCAGGTCATATTCCAGGGTTTCCAGATTTGGGATGAGGACTCCTCTATTTCAATATGTTACAATAGGACGTTAGATAGGCCCTAGATGCAACTCTGGCTGTAATAACAAACTGTGTGACCTTGGGCAAATTATACAACCTTTCTGAAACTCTTTTTCTAATATGTAAATTTAAGACACAAGTAGGTCCTACTTCATGTGGTTATTTAGAAGATTAAACAAGACAATGTATGTAAAGTACATAGTTTAGTGCTTGGCACAGAACAAAGAATAAGTACTCAATAAAAGTTATTATTAAATTAATAATAGCATTTGAAGTCCATCAGTGGGCAAGCAGTGTCCCAGGACTCGATTAGGTGGTAATTAAATGTATTAAACAATGTCTTGTGCTCAACTTCAGTGAAAGGAGTTATTGCTCTGCTTTTAATGGCTATAACATTCTACTTAGCTAAATAATGGAATCAGATGAATTCCCTACAGTAAAAGCTGGATTTAGTAAGATCTGGAAGGTTACGGCATGAGGTTACAGCTTATCACTGCAGATGAAAACATCTCTGCACCCCCAATACTACTGTTATTTAATACTATGTTGGATGGTCTTCTAAAATTTCCTTCATAAGAAGAAAAATCAACCAGATAAAATAGGAGTTTTTAAAGAAATCTATATTTATTACCTCACCAAATTGTGATATAAATAATATTCCAATTATGTAAATACCCTTTCAAAAAATCTTTTGTCAAAAGCATATTACAAATGTATTAGACTTTTTCCTTATTGGGAAATAAATATATTCTTTGAATACAAATGTTTAAAAATGTTTAGTCTCATTGACATGACACAATTATACACATGTGTATATTACAATTTAGATAATTTTCAGTGACAGGTGAGACCTAAATTATAGGAATCAGAAACCCAATTATTTCAAATTAAATAATCTTGCTAACCAAAGTCAGTTATTTCAAGGGAACAAAGGCAATGGCTTTTTCAAATTTCTTACTTACCGGTACATTAATAGTTTTGTTATCATGTCCTGTTAAATTACATCAGAGTTCTTCTACATCACAAAGTCTGTAAAAGCTAGACATTTATTTCTTTATCAAACACATTTACTCTGCTTAATCCCTTACTATGTGTTTATGTAAGAATCTGTAGAGACTCTTATTCTACAACAGTCAGCCTACAATTTTCTCATCACTCTTCAGTTTGGACAAAAAAAAATACTGTTCAGAAAAAATTTCTCGCATTTCAGACTTCATGGGCATGTGGATGGTATACTGTGGAATAGTATTATTCCTCTGTGCTGCACATGTCCTTGAGTTTTTGACAGCATAAAGGCGTCCATTAGCCACTAATCTCTTGTATTTGTCATCTCCTTCTTATTTAAGGGCTTGCCAGAGTGTGTGTTTAAGAGCAGAGGGCTTGGGGGCTGGAATTCTGAGGTATGTTGGAGACACCACCTCGCCGTGCTCTTCCTTTATATCTCTGGGATATCCCATAAGAAGGGGTCTCCAGGGGAGACAGAAGGTAGTGGCACCAACAGTTGCCTTCATTGTTACCATATTTGCTGCTACCCACACCCTATCTTTTTGAAAAGGGCTATAAACGTAAGACTTACTCAAGAGTGGCAGCAAAATACTGCGGTTTGAGATTGGAAAGAAGCCCTTGATTGGCCTTGTGTTTACATTTCATTTGAGGTCCATAATATAAAGCAAATACTACCCTTAGTGGTTCTATATTAATGTGCTTTCTAGAACACCTTCATGTTGGGTGAGTTTGCGTTTGCTTATCGCTCTTAGGTCAGCGGCCCCTCTCTGTCTGTCTCTCTTTCACACACACGCTATTTCCCCTTGGTGTACCCATTTAAAAAACAAATCAAACACAGAAAAAAACAACATAATGCTCTTCAGATATTTCTCCATTTCTCCTCTCCTCATCCCAACAAAACCCGTGGAAAGAGTTGTCTCCATTTCCTCAAAACTCTTTTCCTAAGCAACCTGCTTTGTCTTGGCTTTCATCCTTTAAATTGACCCTTATCAAGGTCACCAAGAATTTGTATCTGGCCCAAAGCTATTGGTCAATTTCCCATTCTCACCTTATTATCCATGTTAGTAGCACTTGACCTTACTGAACACACTCTTCTTTTTAAACACACACCTTTAGTGACATCATTCTCCTAGTATTTCCTGCCTCAGGCAAAGCCCTACCTCCTGCCCTTCCTGGTAGCTCCTTTTTTTTTTTTCTTTCTTTTTTTATCAGACAGGTAGTCCAGGGCTCCAACCACAGCCATCTCCTCTAGCTGCACTCTCTCCCAGTTCCAGGGCATTAACACCTCCTTATACTGACACATCTCAAATGTGCAGCTCTAAACTATTGATTCAACTGTCCACTCAACATCTGAGAGGTACAAAAAGGGGGGAGACATATGGGCCCAGTGACATTTCCTTCTCTGTACATACAGGAGAGGTTAGTTAAGTTCTTCCTTGAAGCCGTGAAAGGAGTGAATGCAAGCGAGTTCTTAAGATGCAACCATTGTACCACAGTCTCAAATTTGGGGACAAATACCAGGACCAAGAACACTTTAAATAGCTGGAAACATATATTTATATCGAAGCACCACTTAGGTACTCGATAATCTCACATGCCCCCAACACCTCCAAAAGCCTTGTCTTAAACTGACAATTTATTCCTAGAGCTCACAGTCCTCCCCACACCCACCTGCACCTCACCTGTCACCCCAGCTAATTTATTTTCACATACTTCTCAGACTATATTTGACGGTCCAGCTCCTCAAACTCTATGCACCTAAAGTAACCATTAACCCCACTCTTCCAATCATCCCAGCTTCCCAACCACTCAACATGAGTTTCCCTCACTTGTTCATGAGGCGAAAATAGCAAATGTTGAAATCCCCCTAAAACACTCCTCTCAAATGGCCCATTTTTATAGGCCAGGAATTTTAAAGCGTATGTGAGAACCCAATGTTAGACTTTAGAGAAAGATTAAATTTTTTATTCCTTTTCTTATTTCCAGTGATTGTTCTGGCATCACAATTATTTTAAAAGCATCTTGGATTCCGTGCTTTAAAGGAACACACTCTGCCAGATTCAGACATAGTATTTCAAATGGTACCTATTCACAGTTTTCTACATTCTTTTTTTCTATCCCATGACCACCCAAGAAAGAATACTCAGCCTGTAAAAGTGATAGGGAGAGTCTCTTCTACCTCTTCTTATACTGCAGCTCTGTTCATAGAAAAACTTCTATCCTTCCCCCCATGCTTCTGTAACTCACTCTTCCTCAGAGGACCAGAGCTGCCTAATCTGATTGGTAAGAGCCTAACATTCATTGGGTCACCTTTTCCTAGTGGGTGATTCTCTATGCTCCCAATGGTCATGTGTCCTTCCTGCCCTTGGAGGTTATGAACTTCTTACTGGCAACATACTTAGGCAGGGCCAAGGCCGTAGTTTCAGCCCTTTGTCCCCGTGTTCTGAAGAGCTGCAGGCCCAGCAATTTTTGATTCAGAGAAGGAGGACATGGAATGCTCAAAATTGGCCTCAGGCCTCAGCTCTGTTCTTGGAAATGCGTTTACTAGAAACGCTGCTTCTAGGGCATTATCAGTACCTGTCCGAATTAATAGTACTTCCTGTTTCATGTGGCTATCAGGCCTTGGGCATCTACACTACTAGGAAGAACCCCTGGAAGGAAGAGAAATAAAGGGCCATAAACTAACATGATAATTGAAGCAATTTAAAAATTAAAAGCAGCATTTCAGTTGTATCTGCTTTCTATTACTGCTATAACAAATTTCCACAGAGTTAGTGGGGTCAAACCATGCCCATTTGTCATCTCACGGTTCTGTGGGTCAGTGTGGTTCACCTGATCCTCTCCTTAGAATCTCACAGGTGAAGTCAAGGTCTCGGCAGGGTTGCTTTCCTCCAGGGAGGCTCTGAGGCTGAATTGTTTCCAAGCTCTTTAAATTTGTTGGCAGAATTCGGTTTCCTATGGTTGTAGGACTGAGGACTGCTCCCTTGCTTGCTGTGGTCCAGCGGTGTTCTCCGCTTCTAGAATCTACCCACATTCCTTGTCTCATGTCCCTCGTCTTCCATCTTCGAAGCAACAATGGCAGAGAGAATCTTTCTCTACTGCTAATCCCTCTAACCTGCTTTTTGCCTCATATTTCCTCTGCTGAATCTTTCTGCCTTCTTCTTCTTTAAGGACTCAGGTGATTAAGTTGGGCCTGACTGAATGATCCAGGTTAATTGCCCTATTTTAAGTTCAGCTGATTAGTAACCTTAATTCCACCTGCAAAGTCCCTTCACAGCAGTACCTAGAGTAGCATTTGGCTGAATAACCAGGGGACAGATAGTTTGGGGGTGGGGAACATCTTTACAATTATTGTTGCCCATAGTGCATCCACTTTTCAATTCTACCTTTCAAACTCTCAGTTCTGGCTAAATTTTCACTTTTGCCCCAAATGTCAAGGTGTCAAATTTTACTTATGAAAGTCCCTCTGCCTAAGAGTCAGCTACTCTGTATCCTGTGTGGTGTGCATTATCGGGCAAGTCCCTAAGCCTCTCTGAGTTTCACACTCTTCAGGTAAAATAGAATGCCCTACTCTACAATCCCATTCCAAGCATGAGATAAGAATTTATTAAGTGAATAAACTTTGTAAGCTTTAAAATGCAAATGTCCATTGTATTACCTTATGTTCTAAATATATTTTTAAAAATAGAATAATGTTTCTAAAATGACAGGAGAAAGCTAAGAACAAAAACTGACTGCTAATTCTAAACTACTATATATATATGTATATATATAGTAGTATATAGTGGTTATATATATATACACACACCCACATATATACACATCATTGTGATATGGTGATTTCTACACCTAGTTCGAACTGAAGTCAGAAAACACAGACAGGCTACAAGTCTACTTTTAGCTGGATGACCTTGGTCAAAACATTTAGTTTCTCCAGCTCCTTTTTTTTCTCATCTGTGAAATTACCGATAATGTGTTTAACAAAAGGACCTCCAATAGCCAATTCAACCCTGAAATTCTGTGCTTCTATTTTGTACTCTTTCTTCAAGTTGCACTAAGAATCGGGATGGCAAGAAACGACCTATTTATAGTCAGCTCTTCACAAGATGACTATAAAATGCCCAAGACAAGCTCCTAACACTGGGACTAGAGATCTCTTCTAGGAAACCTGAAATATGTCTGCAAATCCTGACAAGTTTTCAGTCCTTTATCATCATAATCAAACATTTCTTCAGTAGCCAGTGCCAAAATATTAGGCTACTGAATAGTTTCCATTTGAAAATTCATACTATTTAATTGACTAAGTGCTATTATGTTCCAGAAAAATACTAAATACATTGCACTAATCAAAAATTATTCTTCAATTCTGTTTCCAAAAGGAAAGTGAAGCATAAACATAAAACCTGGTACAATATTTGTGAACTTCTAGAGTTCTCCAATTTTTAAAAATGTGTACATTTAGTAATAAATTATAAATTTTACCTTTTTTTCCCTAAGAATTCTGTTTTTATTTCAAACAAAGTGAGGAGGTTAAGCTATATGTCCAGTTATTGCCTTGAGACTCACTAATGAATACTTACAGTTTGCTGTGAGTTAATCTATTCTACATCCTGGATCTGGAATGAAGACTATTTTTATAAATTAAAGTTTTAAATTTAAAAAGGAAATATTTTCTTCAGCTCCTTTTTGGAGGTTTTTCCAACAATAGGCCACTCATTTCTGTTACAGCATTGGTGCAGAATTTTAGGAAAAACAGATTGTGAATTTTTGAGTCCCTTTTCATTTGATGGGCGGGTTGGAGAGTCCCACTCCCTGCAGGAACCGGGCTAGAAGCAGGAAAATGACAGGGTTGGCTGTGTATGGGCACAAGTCTTTGTCACATTTGAGTTAGTGTTTTGTAACGGGGGAGAAATGAGTTATTTTGACTGTACTTGGTGGTCAACCAGCCTTCACTTAAAGAAAATCATTTTCTTTGCCATGGTAATCTCCGAGGTTGTTGTAGCTGGCTGAAATGGAAATTTTACAAGATGAATGTGGCGTGTGGCATGTTTGGCTCTAATCAGTTGCATGTGTGTGATGGCCCGGGAGCAGGGTCTGCGTGGAAACGTTAAGTGGACTGACGCACTGAGCAAGGGAGGAGTCTAGATGGGTTTCACAGTCTACCTGCAGTTTTTTTTATCCAGAAGCTGGCAGTTTCAACCTGAGAATGTTAGTTAGACACTGCAGACAGAAGAAAAGAAAACTAGGGAAGCTGGGACTGTAACAAAGGAGAAAGAAAAAGATGCAAAAGTAGCAACAACAACCACAACAACCAAAAGGCATACCTTGAATTTGTTTTTGGAGTTGCCAAGAAAAAAAAAAAGAAGAGGAGGAAAGAGATGAATAGGGTAAGGTGAATACTCATTAATTTGTTTAGTATTCATTCAACAAACTGAGTAGTATTTGCTTTGTCTCAGTACTGAGCTAGTTGCTGGGGATATAACAATGAACTCTGCAGACTCCCCGCCCTTGAGGAGCTTAAAGTCTGCTGGAAAGGCGTCTCAAAAGTGCATTCAGGTACCACTTGTCTGCAGAGCCTTGCTCAGAAAGGAACTCAGCTCGCCAGGTGGGGCCTCCAAGTCCTCCCACAGTGTGTTCGCGTGAGCCATGGGTGCCCCTCCCAGAAGGACGCAGCACTCCTTAAGCTGCCTCACTGGGGTTCTCAACTGCAGAAGCCATGCGTTTGAGGAGCCGCATCGGTTTCTACCGTTTTAAAGACTGTTGGCGAGCCTCAGTTCACAGATAATTCTACTACGCACACTTGTTTGTGTTGGGTAAAGAACAATTACAGAGACATATGACATCATCCTTAAATGGAATTGGAATACTTGTGTAGGACAGTCAAAGTATTTAGTCCCTTGATGTAAGAGTGAGTGAGAGCAAAGCAGGACAAAATCAGGAAGGTTAGCTGACTTGCTTTCTGTCCGTCGCTGGCACTCTCCAAACACTGTCTTTCAACCACCTCTCCTGAGTGCAGTGTGGTGCCTCCCTCCTGGATCAGACACCGTTTCCGCAGGTCCTGCTTTATTTGTCCTGTATCTCAGTTCCAAGCAGGAAGCATCAAATGAACTTACTCAACCTGAACTGTCACTGGCAGATAGTGGGCTGGACGTAAATGCTCCCTTTACCAGCCAATTACTGGTGCCTCTGTGGCCCCAATGCCTTAGTGATGGGAGACTTGAGATACTCCGCCAGGGCCAGGGAAAGGACAGGGGCTTTGGGCTCCACTCAATTCCTTGCTTACTGTAAGAACGCACAAAAGTTCAGATGTGTCTGTGACTGGTGGGTGAGAGGGTGGAGACATTTGAGGGGAACTTCTGGCAAAGCTTCTCATCCTCTAGCCATGAAAAAAATCACAATTTGAATCTTTTGAGTTGAAACTCTAAAAACTTAGAACCAAATTCTGACTTGAATTAAAACGTGGTTTTCATTCTAAACTGGGTAAAAGCACCTCACATGTGATCATTTTTGTCAGATCCTCTCACATCAAAAAGTGTGGCTCTTGAGAGCAAGCCCTGGATAAAGAGTGCTTTGAGGTTGAGACCCACCCCCCATTCCTTTCTTTTCATCGTGTTGCCCTTAGCCTCCCTAGGAACCATCAGATGGGGCGAAACACCTGCAGCCCCGTCACGGGGTTCCCAGTGGTGGACTCAATGGAGGGAGGCGAAGGGAATCCCAAGGTTATGTTCTAGTCACTCATTGCTCAGGAAATAAGGTTTTGCTTATTTATTGTTTTATATTTTTAGTGTCTGTTTCAAATGAACATAGAGGAAATTGGAATTTGAAATGTGTACTCCTTAACATGTAATTTACAAATATATTTATCTATATGCATATGCTCAATGTTTAAAGATTATTTTAACTACCACTTATAGGATATTTTGCTATTTTCAAGGTCCTTTATATACAATTGTCTCATTTGACCCTCATAACAGCTGTCTGGAGCCCATTGTTATCTTCTTCTTCCTCCTCAGGAGGGAGGAAGAAGAGGTCCCATACATGCTGCCTGGATTGTGCTGGCCACTTATAGAACTTTTCTATTCATATAGATATTTCATATAATTCTATCGATGGCACTGTGAAGTAGGAATTACTTGTATGATTATGTCATTACAAGGGAGACTTACCCAGCTTTTCAAGGGAGAACCAAGACCTAGAGCCCCTTGTTTTGGTTTGTTAGACCTCAGTGTGCTTTTGTTCCTACCCTGTCCTCCCCACCGAGGACCAGCATGGTTTGTTCTGGCTTTGGTGGCAGTTTCCTCTGCAAGCGCCACTACTTCTGTCTGCAGAAAAGTCTTTGTTCCCGGTCATGTTCACCGAGACCTCCGCCTGCTTGGGAGGCACATTCAACCAATACATCAGGTCCTCCCACCTAACGAGGAACTGGGTGGATGCCTCACCTAGAGCGCCCCAAGCCTCTGAAATTCTGCGGTGGGGACGTGGAAAGGTGCTGGTTGATGCCTCTCTTACCAAAGGCAGTCATTTTGCTGCTTTTTCCCATATGCAATCAATTATTGTGACTGCCCACCCATCACCTCAAAGGAATTTCTCAAAAGTCAGTTCACTTGGCCTCAGCACCTGGCAACCATAGGCCTGGGGACTGTGAGTTTCCGAGTCACCCTTTCTGCCTACTTCGTTCTATTTAGTAAAATGTAGAGTTTGTACCCCCCCCCCCCCGGCCATACACACATCTCCATTCCCCTGATCTTTTTTCTTTAAAACCTAGAAACGTTGGCTCCAGTCAGGGTATGTAAGTCAGGGAATGTAAGAGGGGAAAAATCAATGCCAGCCTCTGGCTATCATTTAAACAAAATAGAATCAACTTCTGTGGACATCTGCTATTCTCAGGATAAATTATGGTGTTAAAAGACTTGAAATAGGAAAAAGTATACCACAAAATATGTTTTGTAAGTGGTACACTTGTGTGATTCCAATTTTTTAAAACATATTTAATTCCTTATTTCTTGTCTCATCCTCTAAAACTAGGATCAGCCTAGGCTTAATAAAAAATTCATTGGGATTAAAATACAGCAGTCCATTTCAAAGCTAGCACCAGTAAAGTCATTTTGCAATAATTCTGACTATTTTTAATATAGTCTTGCAAATGGTGTCAACTCTGGTCTCCACTGAACATTTCAACATGGCACCCAGAGGGAGCTTTCAAGCCTGACAGCTATTTCCTATATGTCAAGAACAAGAAGGAGGGGTTTTAAAGAAAACAAGGTCTCCCCATTTCAGATGTAGAAACAATAATAAAAATGACTACACTCCAAAGGGCTGGCTGGAAGACACATCCAAGAATAGGCAGCGTGAGGACCTAATAGGTCGTGACAGCTCAGATACAGAAGGTATCTCCCCACAGTAGGGATGGCCTCATTACCCGCTTCTGGTTTAGTTTTGCTGCAGCGGCTGTGAGTGATGAGGCCACCTTATCTCACAAAGATGAAGACCATATTCTCCAATGCTGTGACGTGTTCCTTCTGTGTAACCACTTACGGCACAGAGTTCATTTTCCAACTACACACGTGCATCTCACACACACACACACACATACACACACACTTGCACATGCATCAGAAGAAAGAACTGTCTGTTTTTAAGTGACAATCAAAGATGAATGTGGCACTACTGACATGTTGAAAGAGAACACTTCGCCCCCCCAACACTCAAATGACTTTCAGGCAAACCAACTCCTGTTTCTCTATCAATGTGGTTTTCATACCATGTTGGCTCCTGCCAAAGCAGTTTAGAAATGGCAGCACCACGTCTCAAAACCCCCAAAGTGACACCCCTTGTCTGTGAAGTAAAAAACAAACAGAACCCTTGTCTATAAAGTTCCACTTCTGTCCCCTGAGCCATAGGCAGCTCAAAGCTGACAAAATGCACATTCTCAGGTCACTTCTCTTCTAAAGCAGGGCTCCTGTTGGGAGGCCCGGGTGACATAAACAGTGTGTAAGTCTTAGCCCTGCTTAAATCAACCAGTCGTTCTATATCGTGCTTTCTCTTTTTGGTTTTAAATTATTTATTAAAAGACAACGCCTGCGAGGGCAACCTCATCAGGATGGAGAACATGGATTCGGTGACTTGCACATAAAATCTGCAACTCTAATGAAAACTGTGGGAAACTGCAAACAGGGACAGAAGAGAAGTCACTCAGAAGTGAGGTGCTCCCCTTTCTTATTTGAGTTCAGAAGAGGGGATGGCTTGCAAATATTTTGGTTTCATTCTCCAAATGTTTTTTTTTCTCATTTAAAGTAAAATGCTTTCACACACTCCCCAAGTTGGCTTTCCTCATAAAAACACAGGGAACACTGCTTAGGGTTAGTTTTGTCCCTCCTTTTGGAGGTTCGCGTGTGTTGGTTGGGAAGTGAAGAAGGGCTAGCTGCTCTCTTTTGCTTTGCTTTGATGGATTCCTCCCCTCATAAACCATAGCCCAGCTCATAATTATAATGCAAAACAGCATCCCTACAGCCTGCTTGGTGCATTTCAAATCTGAAGTTCCTTGAAGTTCTAAGAATTTTTAAATATTGATATTCATTAATTGTGTGGCTTTTTGTGACATAAATGCACATTACATACTTTCATGTGCTGGAAACAGCTAAAAATGGCATGGCACAAATGTTTACATGGCTGTTATGGAAAACGGTACCATGCTAATATATGTCTGCTTCTTAAATTCTGTTAGCAGTTGTAAGACAGTCAGATACCACCCGTGGGATCTTGTGCCCTCATGAAACACAATTACAATGAGAATATCTCATTATCTCATTGGCTTTAGCTTACTGCTCTGTTACCATGGTTTCAAATACACAGAGGAGTCTGAAACTAAGAGTGCTGCTAACAAAGAACATATCCTTGTACAATGACATCAGATCATGTTAGACAGAATAGACTTAATTAAATACCCCCTGATGGAGGCCAAAATACAGAAGTTGGGTCTACTCTTTAAAAAGGAAACCAGCCATTTAAAAAATTCTACTTAATTTACTTAGGAATTCTGAATTCCTTTCTAACAGCAACTACAATAATAAAAACAAACTGAACTCAGAACCTGTTTAATATTCACTGTGATGAGAAGTTAAGGACATGGAGAAGAAAACGACCACCATCAGAAGAGAATGATGTCAAATGTAGGCTTGTTCCTGGTGTCTGGTTACTGAGCCAACCAACCCGCAGACTAAAAAATTGGAATAGTTCTGTGGGTGCAAACTACTGGGCCCTCTGCTCACGCCATGTCTGCGGAATTTAAAGCGCCGATTCCGGCCTTCCCAAAGGCGATCTGGCTCTGCCAGACACACTCACGACATTTTGCCCTCTTTTCTGACACATTGAGTGTCTAACTTTGCAAAACTGGAATTATACTGGTTTTCATGATGGGAAACAAGTTGATTTATTGGAAGAGAAATCACAACTCTGGGCTGTAGGATTTCCAACTGCTGCGGAGCTTGCCATGGGTTGATAGATGTCCAGCCCCTGGCTTACTCTTCACTGAGAAAAGTGCCTCGTGACTCCAGCCAACACGGATTTTGTTTAAGCCAATCTTTAAAATACACTTCAGTGCGAGAAATCACTTAGGTCTGCATTATCCTATTGTGTAACTATTTTCTCCCAAAGACTTAAAACAGCTTGCATTTTTCTATGTTGTGAAACTAATTTCTCTGTAATGAAAATCTCCCTTGTCAAAGTGAAGCATATCCCTCCCCTCCCACACACCATATGCACATCACACACACACACACACACAAATCATAGCTGTAAAAAAATTTAAATCACTTATAGGCCCTGGAGACTATCGGGTGACATAATGTGACAATAATGACATCCCTAGTGGTGTTAATTGATTTTGTCCTGGTAGAGAGTAATTTGGCTTCCACGGTGACTGCTGGATCATGGACTTACTGATTGGTCTGCCTAGGTAGCATTACCATTAATGAACAGAAAACACACTTTCCTGCTTAAAAGATACTGGTAATTATGGGGAAGGAAAGATGGAAAGCCATTGGTTCTTAATCATTTAAGGAGAGTTAATTCTGAGCTGTTTGCATTAAAAGGGATATATAGTAAAAGACTGTGAATTAGCAATTCAGAGTCTCACTCCATAAAATCCAGCTGCTTTTATGCTACTCCAGGAAGATCTGTGAAAAACTCAAATGATTTGTAAAGTGCGCTTTAACAGAAAAAAAAAATAGCAATTGGCAGCCGCATGTGCTGTGTGATTAAAAGTGATACATCATCTGTCAAGCTGGCTTACTTTATTGGTCTACATTCCTTTCTTTATGGCTTCTAATTGGTGTGATTTTTAAACTATTTTTAAAATGAAAAACACATCTCATTCTGAACTGTTTGTGTAGAATAAGATATTCAGATAATTCTAATTTTCAGAAGAATTGGAGAGATTTGGGAGTCATTCATGCTAACATCAAATAATTGAAGTTATGTAAATAGAAATGATGTTACCCATATCAGTTAAGCCGCTATTATTCTCCATGTTACCAAGCTGAAAACTCTGGAGGCATCTCAATTCAGTCCTCACCCAGTAAGTTCAACTTGTTATCATCCATCCCATCCATCCATCCTACCAGTTCTGCTGATATTCTGCCTGTGGGCACCAGTTCTGCCATAGCAGTGTTTATGGCTGGTACCCATTCTGATGGGTCAACATCAGTGCACACTAGTTGTTAAATGTTTTGTATTTCATCCCTGTATCCTACCACTTAAGTATCTTTGGAATCAGTCCCTTTATCTCTACTGACATGGTACTGCCCTAGGTCAGAGTTTAGTTACTGCTGACATAAACTCTAACACTAGCCTTTTTTTTTTAAAGGGTGATTATTAGTGAGTAATTGTTTTTTTCTAGTAATAGATATTTAACTGGTCTTTTTTATTCCAATCTTCTCTTACTCTAATCCATACTCTCTACTCTAGCCATGGTTACTTTTTATATCTATGTAAACTTTTTAAAAATTAGAAGTATAGAGTTCTTAGAGAAAAGTGAATCAGCTGTAAGCCGTATTGTTCTAAAACAGCTTCCCTGGAAGCAGAGCCCTCGACGGGGTGATAATGCATGTGGTTTATTGAGGGAGTACTTGTAACGGAAACCTATAAGGGAACAAGTGAAGCCGGAGAGGTGGGAGAAGTTGTAAAGACCTGTGAAGGATCTGAGACGTTACCTTCCTTGCAAGCTAACAAATGAGCCTGCCACAGTTTCTTGGATGCTGGCAGAACATTGGGTCAGAGATAAAGGGTTTTGTTATCGACAACACTAGCAGCAGCCAGAGCGTCAGCATTTGTGCTGCTTCCCTGCGCCATAGTTCCCATAGGATGGTGCAAGGAGGGCCAGGTAATGCTGTACAAGTAGTGGGGTATGTTGCACAAGAGGAATCTGACCTCAGGGAACCTGAATCTTTTATAACGGGCAGTAACCTGTCTGAACTTTGCCCTGAACAGTAAACAAACATATACTTTGCCCGTGGAGAGGCTATTTTTATCTTCCAAGTCTGTCCACTCTACAGACATCCTTGTAAGGATCATGCAGAACAAAGTCATTCAGTGTCTCTGGCTCACAAGATATGCAGAAGTGCGGAAAACACATGGGATACTGTCTCCCAACAGAAGGATGCAGGTTCACTGATCCCAGGGGGAGCTCTGGAGTACTAGTGGCAACTTGGGCAAGGGGGCTGGTCTTTAATTAATACTTCCGTAACACTTACTGTTGTCTGTGGATCACCCTGATAAGAAGGCACAACCTCAGGAGTAACATTTCCAAGGGAAGCAACTTCCTCTGGTCTAGGGTAATTCTCAGAACAAGTGTATCAGTGAAGCTGGTAGAGGCCACCACTCACCACTAACGTCAGTGTAGGAAAGGATACATTGAGAAAATGGGAGCTGGGTGGGGTACCAATAGTGTCTACTACATTGATTAATTATCACAAAGAAAATATACTCAGGTTATTATGGCTCAAGTTAGGAAATGGAACGTCACCAACCCTCCGAAGCCCCCTTTTGTGCCTCTTCCTGCTTGTTTTCCACTCCTCCCTAAATATGACCACTATTCTGACTTTTAGAATAATTGATTATTGTCTGCTGTTGAACTTTATACAGATGAGATCATATACTATGTACACCTTTATGTTTGGTGTTTTTCAATAAGCATTGTGAGATTCATCTACACTGATATGTGGAGCTGGAGTTCATTTTCATAGCTGTATAGTATTCCATTTTGTGAATACTATTTATTCTTTGTTTTGCCCAAAGCCTTTTAGTTCATTGTAGCTTTTGTCTATTATGGCTAAAGCTTTATAGTATTCTTGTACATGACCTTTATGTTCACATTTCTGTTGAACTTGTTGATTCATAAGATATACATATGTTGACAGTTTTAATACCTGCTGCCAACCACTTTTCCAAAGTGGTTGTCCTGATTTACACCCTTAGCAGCAGTGTACAAATGTTTCATTTGCTCCATAACTTTACCAACCCTTGATCTTTGTCTTTTACATTTTTGCCATTTTGGTGGCTATGTGGTTACTTCTCATTGTGATTTCATTTATATTTCTCTGATGATTCACAAGGCTGAGCACTTTTTCATATATATTTTTGGCCATTTAGATAACTGTTTTTGAAGTGCTTTTAAAAATTTTTTTGCTCAGTTTTCTGTATTGTCTTTTAATGATTCATAGGAATTTATTATATATTCTAGATATAAGGTCTTTATCAGCTATACATATGCAAATATGCAAATAAAAGCCTTCTCCCACTCTCTAAATGCCCTTTCACATTTCTAGTGATGTCATTTGTTGAATAAAAGTTCTTCACTTTAATGGTATGCAATTTATCAATCTTTTAAAAATGGTTAGTGCTTTTAGTGTCTCATTTCATAAGTCTTGTCTTCCCCAGACCATAAAGATAGTGCTTTTGAGTACTCATCTCTGAAAGTTTTATTGTTTTACCTTTCACATTTAAATCTAGAATTCATCTGGAATTGATTTTTGAGTACCATATGATGTAGAACTCAAGATTCATTTTTCTCCATATGAATATCAATTAGCCCCAGACTATTTTTGGAAAGACACTTCTTTCCGCGCTGTGCTTGTTGTCACCCTCACTGTAAGTCAAATGGCAGTGAATGTGCATCAACTTCTGTGCAGTAAGCCCTGCCCCTTGTATCACATATCCGCCTTCATGTGTGGCCAATTTCATACACTCTTAATTCTTGTAGCCTAATAATATCTTGATGTTTAGTAATATAAGAATTTCGACATTTTTTCTTTGTCAAGGATGTTTTGATTATTCTATGTTCTTTGCATTTTCAAATAAAATTTAAAATTAGTTTGTCAGTTTCTAACAACCACAAAACCTGTTAACTGACCCCTTCACCATTATGAAATGCTCCTTTGTATCTTCAGAAATGCTCTCGCATTTATCTTATTTTAGTATAACTATGCTTTCTTAGTATTTGCTGGTGTATTGGTCAGGGCTCCCCGAAGAAGATGGGATATCCCAGCTCAACAAGAGGCGGAAAATAAAGGGGGGAGGGCAAATTAGTCCTGCCTCTACCTTCTGTTTTAATCAGACGCTCAAAAGATTGGATGATGCCCACCTACATTGGGGAGGGACAATCTACTTCACTAAATTCACCGTTTCAAATTCTAATCTCATCCAGAAACACCTTCACGGACATACCCAGGAGACATGTTTAATCTGCGCACCTGGTGGTCCAGTCAAATTGATACACAAAATTTACCATCATGCCTGGTATAGAGTTTTTCATCCTTTGGTTTTTCTATTTTTTTGTTTTCTTTTATTTCCATCTGTCATTTGTAACTCACGCACAGTTACCCTTTTATCCAGTCTGAAGAATTGATCTTTTAATTGGCATATGTGGTGCATTTACACCTGATGTAAGCACTGATGCAGCTGTGTTTGGCTCCGCCGTTCCCGTTTGTTCCCCTTTGTCTCTGCTATCCCTGCTCCTTTTCTCTCCTTCTTTGTCTTCTACTTTCTAATCCAGTGTTTCTGTTACTGTTTCTTTCTTGTTGTTTAGTTATGTTTCTACTTTCTTTTACTGCCCTTTAAGTGACTACCTTAAAACTACATGGATCCTCAACTTATAAACTTTAATACAAATTAGTATTTTTACATTTCCTGAAAAAAGAACTTTTAAATTCCATTCTTCCATCCCATGTTTTATGTTTTCATATGGTTATCATATTATTTTTTCTTGAAGAATTCTCCTTTTGTCTAAAGAATTTCTTTTTGTATTTCTTTTAATATGGGAGGTAGTGGTGACATATGATCTCAGTTTTTGTTTTTAGTTACATTTTATCTGATTTTTCCAACTATAGAGGTATATTACATACAATAAAATTCACCAGTTTGAAGTGTATAATTTAATGAGACCTGACAGAAGTGTGCATTTGCGTAACCACCACCACGATCACAACATAAAATATTTCCATTTCCCTTGTGCTTTTTTGCAGTCAGTCCTCTCCCCACAGCCCCACTCCCTAGCAACCACTGATCTGCTTTCTGCCTCTTAAGTTTGCTTTTGCAAAGATTTCATGTATATGGAGTCATATACAGTCTTTAGTGGCTGGGTTTTTTCACTTAGCATAATGCTTTTGAGATTCATCCATGTTATACTATCTATCCATAGTTGGCTTCTTTTTAGTTTGTAATATATCAGTAGTTTTAAAAAAATGTGCTATGTATACCACTGACCATTTGTTTTTATTGTTTTACATACTCTATCTATCCATTCTCAAGCTGATGGGCATTTGGGTTGTTTCTGAGTTTTGGCTGTTATGAATAAAATTGCATATGAGTATTCACATGCAAGTTATTTTTTAAATGAACATATGTTTTTATTCTTTTGGGGTAAAAGAACATGGGAGTGTGATTGCTGAATTCTATGGTAAATATTATGTTTTACTTTCTAAGAAATTGCCAAACTGCTCTCTAAAGCGGCTGTACAATTCTGCAGTCCTACAAGCATTGCATGTGAATTCCAACTGATTCACACCCTTGCCAACACTTGGCATTGTGTCTTTTCAATTTTAGCCATTATAGTGAGTATGTAGTGGCATCTTGTTGTGATTTTAAATTCATTGCTCTGATTACTAATGATGCTGAGAATTTTTCAAGCATTTATTTACCATTTATGCATCTTGGCTAAAGTATCTATTCAAGTCATTTGAGCATTTTAAAAATTGCATTGTTTCTTTTATTGTTATTACATTGTAAGAGGTTTTTATTTATGTATTCTCAATATAAGTTCTTTATCAAATGTGAGTTTTGCAAATATAGTCTCTGAGTTTGAGCTGCTTTTGCATTTTCTTAACAGTGTCACTTGAAAAACCAAGATTTCAATTTTGATGAAGTCCCGTTTGTCAATTTCTCTTTTATGGTTTATTTTTTTGTTTCTTTTTCAAGAAATCTCTGACCTTGGATTCAAGGGCATACTTGAATTAAATGCCATCCCATTTTCTTCCATGAGTTTGATAGATTTAATTCTCACATGTAGGGTTGTTTTGCAATTTGTTTCAAGGTAATTTTCATATATGATGTTTAGTAAGGGTCAAGGTTTACATTTTTGCACATACATATCCAGTTTGGTTCTATACCATTCTTTGCAAAAGCTACTCTCCCTTTACAGAATTCCCCTGCCATTTTTGTTGAAAGTCAGTTGAATGTATACAATATATGTAGCTGGACTCTGTTCTGTATCTACATGTCTGTCCTTAAGCTGATACCCTACCGTCTTCTTACTGCAGCATTAGAGTAAGTTTTGAAATCTGATAGTGCAGGTCATTCAGTTTTTTAAAACAAATTTGTTTGGGCTACCCTAAGCCCTTTGTATTTCTATGTAAGTTATACAGTCTGCCTAAACATTGCTGCAGAAACAAAATAAAAAGAAATGCCAAGGTTCTGGAGAAGAGGGAAGATAGTGTTGAATTTATAGATCCATTTTGGGAAAGTTGACATCTTAAGTCTTCTGATCCATGAATATGGTATAGCTTCCTATTCATTTAAGTCTTCTTTAACTTCTCTCAGCAAGGCTTCGTAGTCTCCAGGGTTCTGCACAATTCAAAAAAGTTTCCCTAAACATTTCATATTTTCATGCTTTTGTAAATGGAACTCTGAAAATTTCATGTTTTAATTTTTTCTTGCTAGCATAAAATAGAATTTATTTTTATTCATTGACCTTGAATTCTGCTGCATCGATAATGTTCTACATTGTAAAACTTATTAGTTCTCAAAGTTTTTTGCAAAGTACTGCTAGTAGCTTTTTCATAGATTTTTTTTTTCAGTTTTACTACACAATCTATTGTGTTTTAAGGGAATTAAGATGATTTTACTTATTCCTTTCCTTTCTGGAAGTCATTTAAGTCCTTTTTGTTTTGCTGAGCTGCTCAGAACCTCCAATATCATGGCAGAAATTGTAAGAGTGAGCATCATTGTACTACCCCTGATTGTAGGAGGAAGCATTGATTACAATTTGAGAAATTTTCTGTCTATTTCTAGGTTGTTGAGAATTTAATGAGTAATGGATCCTGTATTTTTGCTAAATTCTTTCTCTGATTGAGGTTTTAATATCGTTTTTGTTTTTTAACCCATTAATCTGGTGAATTATACCAATTTGTTTATGAAGGCTAAACCAACCTTTACCTGAGGTATTCTTCAGGTAAATTCCCCTTAGTCATGCATTATACTTTTCGTATATTAATGGATTCAATTTCTTAATATTTTGGATAGGATTCTTACATCCATATGCAAAAGAATCCTATTCTTTGTTGCTTTCTTCCAGTGGCATTGTCTTGTCGGGTGTGTGTGTGCAATACTGGCCTTGTGAAATGTGGTAGAATTGGCCCCTCTTCTGTTTTCTGGAAGGCCTTTATTATTGAAGAATACTTTTGCTCAGTTTAGTGGGTTTACATTTATTTTGTTTCATTCCTTGAATGAAAACATTTTATTGAGGGGACTGTCCTTTCCCCCATTGTATATTCTTTACTTTTTTTTTGAAAATTAATTGACTATATAGGCATGGGTTTATTTCTGGGCTCTCTATTCTGTTCCATTTGCCAATGTGTCTGTTTTTATGCCTTTACCATACTATTTTGATTACTATAGCTTTGTAATATAGTTTGAAAGCAGGAGGTTAATGCCTTTAGCTTTGTTTTTCTTTCTCAAGATTGCTTTGGCTATTTTGACACTTTTGTGGTCCCATACAAATTTAAGGACTGTTTGCTCTATTTCTGTGAAAAATGTCATTAGAATTTTGATAGTGATTACATTAGATCATAGATTGTTTTGGGTAGTAAAAACATTTTATTTATATATTTTTTAGTAGGAACATTTTGACAATATTAATTCTTCCAATTCACGAGCATGAAATATCTTTCTGCCCACCCATTATCTTTTCAAACATTGCTTTTTCTTTATAGTCTTTATTCTATTGTTCTTGAACTTTAGCCACATGTACATTAGATATATTCAGTGAGTCTCACGCAACTCCTCTTGTTTTATATATTTTTAGCCTTCAAGCTGCTTCAAGCTACACACCTCCTGCAAACTTATATTTTTAGCTCACTAATTTTCTCTTCAATTGGGTTTTAAGTTCTAGAATGCCTATTTAATTCTTTTAAAAATAGATTCTATATCTCCGATAAAATTCTCTATCTTGTCATTTCCTTTTATAGTTATTTTAAATTCCAGATTACTTATATGCTTTTATTTTCTATTTTGCTCTTTGTTTTTATCCTGAGTATACCAGCTAATTTTTTATTGAATTACACAGACATTGGTTATGATAAATTGTAGAGGCTATGGATGAAATTATCTTCCTCCAGAGACTTTTGTTTAGCTTCTAGTAGGCATCGGGGTAGAAGCATATAACTTTAATCCACTAAGTGATTGACCTGAATTGAGGTTAGATTTCAGTCTTTATAAGTCCGAACCTATTTATGGTTTAGCCTTATTCTTAGAGTTTAATCCATCTAGGATCCCATTCAAAACACTGGTTTTTACCAAGCCCTCTTAATTAGCAGATCTCCATTGACAATTTTTATATCCCTAGCACCATAAGACAATTGATAGATTCTTAACTGCTGCTTTCTTATTAGTTTTTTTGAAAATGGACTTTAGTATCTGCTATAAACATTTGTGTACAGTTCTTTTGTTTGTGGACAAAGGTTTTCAATTCCTTTGGTAAATACCAAGGAGTACTGTTTCTGGTTTATAGGGTAAGAATATATTTAGTTTGGCAAGAAACTGACAAACTGTCTTCCAATGTGGCCGAACCATTCTGCAGTCTCACCAGCAATGGAGGATGACGGTTCCTAGGACTTCACATTCTGGCCAGCATATGATGTTGTCAGGGTTTGGGATTTTTTGCCACTCTAATAGATGTGTAGCAGTATCTCATTGTTGTTTTAATTTGCAATTCCCTAAAGACATATGAAATTAAGCGTATTTTCATATGCTTATTTGCCATCTGTATCTCTTCTTTGGTGAGGTGTCTCTGAAGAAAATTTGCCTATTTTTAATTGGGTTTTTTAATTTTGTTGTAGTAGAGATTTAAAAGTTCTTTGTATATTTTGGATACCAGTCCATTATCAAATATGCATTTTGCAAATATCTTCTCCCAGCATCTGCTTATCTTTTCATTCTCTTAACAGTGTCTTTCACAGAATCAAGTTCAATTTTAGTGACATCAAACTTGTCAAATTTTTCTTTCACAAATCATGCTTTTAGTATTGGTGTAAAGAAAATCATTGCCAAATCCAAGGCTAGATTTTCTCCTCTGTTATCATTTAGAAATGTTGTAGTTTTGTATTTTATATTTAAGCCTGTAATTTCTTCCCAGCTTTTAAAATTATTTGCCTACACAACTTACAAATCATAAAATAACCTCAACATGAAAGGATTCGGATATACTGTTTTTACTTCTCTGCAATTCCCTTCACCCCAGAATCTTCACTGACTGCCGTGGTATACCTGGACTCCAATTATTTGTCTCCCCAATCCTGTAAGATTGCTGAAAGCTGGACTTAGGTTCTATGCCTTCTAGCATCTGCTTTTTCCTCTTCGCCCAAGATATTTATGAACTGGAAGTACCTGGAGGGGAAAAAAGTGTCAAACACCATGTTTACCTCAGTGGGTTTCCCTTCTTTCTGAGACCTTAGTTCTTCAACTCCTGGATAATTTGGTGGTTCTCCAATGTGTTCCAAGTAAAATTTTAAGAAAATAGTAAATATATCTTTGTCAGTTGTTTTTGAAAAAAAAAAAAAGGAGTGATCTCCTATGAGTCAATCTTTGAAAACTGGAAATTACAGTTTAAAAGCACAATTCATACATGTCTTTCTTGCCTAAAAACCTTTGAAGGCTCCCACTGCCCGTAGACCGGGCATATGTAGAGTAGTGTAGCCTATAGTAGATACCCTCTATAGTCTGCTGCCTGTCTACATTTCTGGGCTCAATCCCCACCTCGTACATGATGTTGTCAAGCAGTATTATAATTCACAGTGTTTTCTCAGGCCTTTGGGTCTTTGCCTGCGTTCTCCTTTTACTCCCAGCAACATTCTCTGATGGTCATCCACATTTTCTAACTGTTTATCCAACTACCCCGAACCAGAGTCACCTTGGCTGAGAAACAGTCCCTGACCTCTTTCCCTAGGCAGGATCAACAGTTTTCTCATCTATATTCTCATTGAATATTTTACAAATCCAATCGTGGTACTTCTCACATTGCATTTGGTTAATTGTTTGTGTTTCTTCTCCTACTTTAGACTGCGAGCTATTCTATCATCAGTGCATAGCAGGATATGGCATATAATAAGAGCTTAATAGATAGCTGTTGAATGAATAAGTATATGAACTACTAAATCATCTGATTTATCTTGCTATCATTTCTTACTTTCTTATGTTTTCTCCAAACATCTGTCAGCAATACAGTTAGTTTAAATTTTTTCATTCATTCATTAAACAAATGTTTACCTGTCACCAACCATGCATCAGGCACTTTCCTAGGAATCACAGGATATACAATAATGAACAAGATAAAATCAGGTATTACCCTCATGGAGCTTATAATCTAGAGATGATAAGCAGTTCTTTCAAAAATGTGTTTCTCAAATGGTTGGTAGGAAGTAGTTTTAGCCAGAGTGTTTCCCTCTTGGCTTGCGTTCTCTACTCTCTGCCCTAGATCTGTTAAGAAGCTAAAAGTCATTATTTGCAGCATTCTATACTCTTAACTGTTATTGCACCCTATCTAGCATGAAAAGTAGAAAGGCTCACATGCTAAGACTTCCCATCTCGGAGAGCAATTAAATTATTTTAGGTAGATTCTTTCAGTCAAGTTATACAGTATTTAATTAAACGATATATGTTATCTTCATTTTAAGTGACAAAACATCAGATATTTGATGTCAACTGATATTACCAATAGATCAAAAAAATCTTTCATTTGATGCTAAATAGTTATTTTGATATTGACCTTTTTCTTATTGAATTGACTCATTTTGGGGGGTGAAGGCAGGGAGGGTGTGGGATATCTGCACTTTATAGTAATTTTATCATATGTACCAGCTGAGATAAAATCTTGACCATATTATTTCAAATACATGATAGTTTTCTATATGATATTATAATTTTCTTTGTTCAGTTTACTACATGTATCTATATCTCTGGAAATGACATATTCCATGGAGATAAGGACTGTAGATTCATACAAAAGAAATTTTTCTTTAAAAATTTCCTCAATATAAAATTTAAGGCTCCTAAATTTTAAATTGTGATTTAAACAATTTTTATACTTAATAATTCTTACAGCATTTTATTAGAACTGACCCATAAACTTACATGAAGCAAACAAAGCCTGGGAAGTTGCTGTTTGGGCTATAAGAACTACACATTGTCTAAACTAAAGTTCTCCTTATGTAATAAAAGTCATGCCTAAGATTTGACACAAGAAAATTATTGAGAACTTTAAAAGATGTGTTTAGTGAAAGTCAGCGTACAATAATTAGAAGAACACAAGGGTCACCTTTGAACAGGCTGAGGAGAAACTAGTTAGCCCTAGAGTTTGTAACGGGTTTGTACATGTTAAAACATTAAAGTGATGTTTATGAGAGAAATAGAAAATCAGATCATAATGTCTGAGGGACAGTAAACAACGGGTGTTAGAGGAAGGAAGCACTTCCGTAAGGAATGTGTAAGATTTCTCTACAATGCACGCAAATATCACCTTTCTTTAGAGTTTATACTAATCACCTTGGGTAAGTTAACATTTGGACAACACATGTCCCAACGATGACCCTACAAAGAGGGGCAAGGAGTGGGACCCAGTTATATCCCACAGCACAGGTGATGGGCCCAGAGTAGCAGCTCGAGCATGGGGAATGCATTTCTGTGTGCAGATGTTCAAGATACTAAGATCAGAATGCAAGATGAATACAGCTTATTGCGAAGCACGGTGCAGCTCACCCTCAGCTGCAAAGCCTCATTTGGCCACGAGTATGCAGCACCAAAGCACACACACAGGCCAGGGAAACCAATTGGCCCGCAATGTTTAGAAGCTGCACAGAAGATAACAGATTGTGACTTCTGGGATATTTACAGTTCACCTTGGACTTTTCTTTAAAGTATAAACTTTTCTCAGTTTGAAACTGGTGAGGGATATGAAGAAAGCACTAAACCGCAGTGGGATATTGCTTGAGAAGACTCGTTTTAATTAATGGGGAAAAAAACATAACTAAGGATCAGCTTTATGGAAGGAAATATGTTTGTGAAAAAGTTTTAAAGTAGGAACACGATACCCCTTTGGGATAGAATTCATTGCCCTTACCAACTGTCCTCCCATCAAACTCTAGCTCTGTTGATGGGATATCAGGACCTGTGTGGCTCATACTCATGTCCATACACGTTCTATTTCCCAGGGTTCTTCAGTTCTAGGATTCTAGAGCATCTCTCCGGATGGCCTTGGCCCTCCATCTGAACACCTCTGCTCCTGCCCCAAGGTCTCCCTGTAGCTCCTCCAGTCAGTCTGGACACCTACGGTAATGCTGCTCTTTCTGCAGAGGTGCGTTTCTCCTTGCCCCACTGGAATGCTCCCCATCGCTCAGCATGGACCTCGGGCCCTGTGTTTCATGACCATCCCCTAGTCTCTGAATCCTGTGGGCTCATTCTGCTGTATTTTGTATTCAGTGGTATGCTCTTTGACATTCCCTTAGATTATATGAGTTCCTTTAGAGTCTAAAACTTAAGTTGTGCATATTTTATCCCTCATAGCTTCTAACTAATAATTAATAATAATAATAACAACAACATTTAAACAACACTCTATAATCCATAACACTCACACACACCCATGCTTTATTTGTACCTCACAACAATCTTGTAAGGGCAATAGAACCAACAGTGATTTCTCTGATTTGTAGAAGAACTTGAGGTTCAGAAAGATTAAGCAATTTATCTTCAGTCACACAGCCAGGAACTAGAAGTTTCTAAACTTGAATTCAAGTTCTTTGACTCCTACATCTTAACACAAAGATAATAAGCTCTAAATAACTACTTACATTTACCAGGTGCAAGCTGGTAAATGAGCTCAGGGAGAAGGGCCTTGGGATCTGCAGCTGCCCAAAACGTGTAAGTGAACTTGACTTTGAATCAGTCAAAAGGGGTATTTTCAGTTTCATTTTGCTTGGGGTTTGTGTAAGCTCTGATTAAATGCAACCAATCTCTGCTTTTTCCTATTCATCTTGTCAAATAAGAGGCTTTCCTTTCCTCCCTGAGAGGAACACTTGAATCTCATCAGAGTAAATGGCAGGGGTTTTACTTAACACTTATGGCAAACCAAACAAAGAGGGCAGGAGAGATCCAGGAGCGAATGCAGAGAAGCCTCCAACAAAGAGGACAGTCTAGTTGTAAGTGTAGGACCAGAGGAAAAATTCTCAGCAGCCCTGGCAATATAAACTGAGAGGACACCTTGAAGGAGGTAAGCGGTGGTCTCTTGGTGCCAGGTAGCAGAATGACGTGGATGCAGAACTCAGAAAGAGCATGCAAAATGTTCTTCCCTGGTGCAGGCAGGCAAGGCCCTTCCCTCTCGGTGCCCTTTTGTATGAAGTCTGTAGAGCTGGAGCGCCCTGTAAGGGCACTCTTCTGTGGAACATGCTTTAATCCCCTTTTATTGGAAACTGCTCTCGGGCAAAAATAAGAACATATCTTCTTTTGATGTTGAACATCTGACTTCTCCAGGATGTAGGGTCTAAGTTAGGACATTATGTCTTTTACTTGCCAATATGACTTTCTATAGGGCTAATACTATGTCAGTGAAGACACAGTCAATGAAAAATTCTCTGCTAACCATTGGTAAAAGGAAAAATTCGAATATTTGCCTCATAGCTCCCTTAGGCTTAAATCTTGTTTAGATACCACATTGAAAAATGTGGAAGTCCCAGGTACAAAGTTCCCAGGAAAGTTTGGCCTCATCCTGATATCGTCAACATATTCTTCCTTTTCTTTTGTGCCTATCATTTGTACAGTCCTGAGTACCTATGATAAACCAGGGGATCCTAGGCCAACCCAGCCAAGGGTTCAAAGTGGGTCCCATGTGGAATGACAGCCTTGCCTCTCACCTATTCATGCAGAACCGCCAGCAACCACAAAGTTCTGTTCAATGATTTCCAGGAGCTCTCAGCTCTGTTCACGAATAATTACGACCAATATCACTAGGCATCTGTTGGGTACTGTTGCCTCTTCAGGACCTCAGTTCACTGTATTTTGGTGTCCCCTTTAAGGTCTCCCACTTGCAAATGACTATTTCTTCTGGGCTTAGCCATTTATGCAAACATTGGGTGCTACAGTCCAGCTCACTGCCAGCCCTCTCTGCAGCATATCTGAGGCTCCACAGCCCTTGCAATCTGCTCCATGGCTGGAGCACAAAGTAGGCAGGTCTCTGTGCCCTCCTGCGTTAGATCCTGCTAGCAGCGCTTCAAAGCAATGCTCCTTTGTGCCTGCTGCTTTATGGTGGTTTTATTGAAAACAGTTATTTCAGTTATTACTTTGTAGCCCCCAGGGGACTAGACTGGGAACAAAAGCCAGTGACAAACACCATGTGCTCTCTCACTCGCCTCTCCTTCCCCCAGCTCATGAGGTTTTGTCGTGGGCCCGTCATGCCTGAGTCATTCCCTGTAACACAAGTTCCAAACTTACTTGAGGATATGTTAAGGATCATTTTCCTCAGGTAATTTATTTGTTTAACAAATTTGTGTAAATTTGGTAGCTTAAAACAATGCAAGTTGAATGATTTACAGTTCCAGAGTCAGAGTCTGAAATGGGACTCCTGGGTTAAGATCAAGGCGTTGCAGGGTTGTGTTCTCCTGTGCGCTCTACAGGAAAGCTAATGTTCTTCTCCTCTCCCGCTTCTGCAGGCTGCTCTCGTGCCTTGGCTTCCAGCAAAGTCCGTCCTTAAAGTCAGCAATGGTTTGTCAAGTCTCTCACAATGCCATCTCTCTAGTTCTTTCCCTTCTACTTTCCTTTTCCACTTACAAGGACTCATGTGATTACATTGGGCCACCTGGACAGTCCAAGATAAGCTCTCCATCTCAAGGTCAGCTGATTCTTAATGCCGTCTGCTACATTAATTTCTCCTTAACGTACAATGTAACCTATTCACAGGTTCCAGGACATTATGGACATTTTGCATTATTCTACTTACCACAGGTACTTTTTTGAAAACATAACTTAGCAATAGCTGCTCATGTGATATGCATGTATAACGGATAGGACGGGCCAGATGGGTGGACATAGGTCACTGTAACTTGGGGTTTCTCAGTAGATCTTCCCTTACCTTTGGAGAACATATCAACCACAGTTTAGCTATCCTAACTACGGTGGCCACTTTTTGTCCTTGCAAAGGCTCTCTGCTGCCACACACATGACCTGCTGTTTCCTGCTTGGAATCTTCCCTCCTCTAAGCCCTCTGATCCTGTAATCCAATCAGCTGCTGTAGATGCTATTCTGACTTTGGCAACTTTTTTGCAACACTTCCAGACCCAAACTGATACTCTCATTCACATACTAGATGCCATTAGGTGGACAAACAGGGGACTACTTTATGTCTAAAAATAAATCTCCCTGGCTAATCACTGTATTCTGGGAATAATTACTGTGACCTGGAAATATCACATTAGTTAAATCAGTTGGTCCTTACCTTCACCCAGGACAGCCCTTTCTCACAAAGTAGGCATGGCACAATTGGGACTTCTATGCTCTGCCTGTCCATTGAGTTAAAGACCAATGGATGTCCAGGCTACCTATACCACCTATACTGACCTAAATAACTCTCATCTCAACACAAGAGCATAAGAGAACCAAGGTGGTGCTTATGGAAACCATGGCAGGGAGATGGAGACAGAGCCACAGAGAATTTGTGGAATTTCCCCCCCCCCCAGCTACCACCATTAGAGACTTCTAGGCAGGTTGTCAGTTTATCTCAGCAACAAAGACCATTTAAAAAAAAAATGGATTTGAGAGAGAAAAAGAGAGAGAGGGGGAGGGAGAGAGAAAGAGAGAGAGACATCGATTTGTTATTCCATGTATGTATGCATTCATTGGATGCTTTTGTATGTGCCGATGAGGGACCAAACCTGCAACCTTTGTGTACAGGGACAACACTCTAACCAACCCAGCTATCTTGCCAGGGCTTGAACAAAGACCATTTCGGAATCAGTGATAATTTATAAGATATTTGTGGTGCCTGCATGTACAAGCTCTTCACCCTTTTACCTACAGAAATACATTTTCAGGTTTGGTTGATGAGGTGATGCCAAGTGGCTTTCCCTTGCACCTTCCCCGAGATCTTTCTTTTGTTTCATTCCATCAGGTTTGATGTGCGCGCATGTACAAGCTCTTCACCCTTTTACCTACAGAAATACATTTTCAGGTTTGGTTGATGAGGTGATGCCAAGTGGCTTTCCCTTGCACCTTCCCCGAGATCTTTCTTTTGTTTCATTCCATCAGGTTTGATGTGCGCGCATGCGCGCTCCACCAACACCAGGACTAGTCCTCGGTAGCATGTGTTAAAAACAAACCAAGTCTAAGCCAAACAAACGTCAGCAAGTTTCCCCTGATTCCGAGACGAGCAGCTCATTTTCTCTGAAAGCACATAATATTCAGAGCAAGCGTCTCTTGAGAATACCAGAAATCTTGCAAAAATTCCCATCTTGGCATAATTTTGATCTAATTTATATGAAAAATATGATAACTTTAACTTAATTTAAGATAGAAATGTAACCGATTTACAGTATCTGTACATCCTACATAAATAATAAGTTGTCATTCTCATGTGGTGCAAATGTACCTCCCAAGTTTGAATTTTGAGAAGTCCTCACTTTGCAAATCCCTCGAGAGACTCTCGAGAGGAAAGTAAGAAATAGCGAGAGGCAGCAAGTGGTCCCTGCACCCCACAGCTAATTTGAGCATCAGTGACACCCTAAGCAGCATCCTGCTGCCACCTGTAATGAAGAACATGCTTATTTCTAATTTGTAGCATTTCCCCCCTTCCTGATTATACAAGATGGGCTCATTCATTATTAATCTGGTTTGTCAGACAGCACGGCCCTCCAAGTGTCAGGCTTCCTTGTTTCCAGGCAGTGCGTTTGTGCAGGAGCAATGAAATTTCAGAGTGCACAGATCAGCAAGCTCTCGTCTGCACCTGATTAAAGTTAGACAGAGCAACTTAACGGCCTTAAAATAGTTCTACATGAAGCAGCAGGACACCTTTCTATATTTGTCATTATTATTGGAAAGGAAATGGACTAAAAAATCATTACTTTTCTTCCAAACTGCACTTGACTTGAAAGGGAGTGAGGGAAAGAAAATGATCCTTCTTTGTCTGCAGCAAATAGCCTAGAAATTAAAATAGCAATGGAGACATAAGTCCAAGTACACTGTAAAGAAAGTCAGTGTTTTAGCACACAACCACACACATGCACGCACACATGAATATACCCATACACACAAGGGTCCTTGCTTTGCAGCGTTTAAAGCTGATGGACTTGCTGTATGAAGATTCAGATTGATACGATCCTCTGGGAAAGAGCTTGTTAAACAAGTGACCCATTCATGGGTCATGTGACTGGGCTCCAGGACCCAACTGGGAGAAGCAAAAAGTAATGCATGATGGGAAACACACACAATATGTGCATTTCCAAATAGTAATTATTAGGTAAAAGACTGAGAAATAGATTCTAGCTGATTTCCAAGTCATCTGAATGAGCAATAGAATTATTTTTTCTTTTGTTAGGACCTAGCTTTAAAGGAAGTGGGCAAATAAAAGGACTGGATGATAAAAGCTTGAACTCAATACAATGAACACATTTCCATTGATCCTTGTTGAGAGTTCCTTGATAAAGGTGTATCTTGATCTTTTCCTGTTTGTGCTCAGCAGGTTCTTGGTGGATGGAGGTGCCCAAATACATAGCAGCAAAACCATTCACAATTATGACTTCTGAGCTGGCACTACCCTGGATAGTATTGGGAAAAATGATAAAACAGTGGTAGGAGGGCAGTGAAGGGTTATTTGCATGAAGTTACCAGTCAGAAAAATTAAGTGGACACTACGTAGAGTCTAAAGCTGGCACAGGGACAAAGAGGGCGGAGTACAACTATTGGGGACATGCAGGAAGTTCCATTTGCTTAAAGAGTGTAGTTGATAAATCCTCGGCACAGGTTGCCCAAAATTTCGCCCTCCAAATTTAGAGGAAATAACAAAGGTAATTTCTACTGTACACCAGTTGTTCTCAATAGAGGGAGGATAAGGTGATATTGTCTTTGAGGGGACATTTTGCAATATCTGAAGACATTTTGGTTATCACAACTGGGAAAAAGAGCCTTGCTGTGAGTGGAGAAAGAAAAAGGAATTGTGAAGAGCTAGCCAGTCTTTGCTACAACCTCACTGATTGTCAGTTTTCACATCTATACAATGGATGCCATTAGAGTTACCTTATTTCATTATTATAAATATTAAATGAAATCATGCATGTAAAATACTTATCATGGTGCTTGACACATAGTAATGCCTTAACAAATGATCACTAGCATTATTGTGTTAATCTTAGTGATGGAGTTCCATTATCAAGCCAAGAGAAAATGACTTGAGAATTGGGGAGGTATTTAAAAATGAATTTTTGACAAACCCCAAGGAAAATATGCTAGTGAAAAATTAAGTGAGGAGGGATGTGCAGACTCCATGTGGAAGCTCCTGACTGAAACCTATTTAGTAGAATGTATAGAGAATGTAAAAGAACATGTTACAAAGGAAGTTTTTTTTAAAAGAATATAAAACTGAGAACAATCTTGATTACTAAAGCCTAGAGTAAGACTGTCTAATAGAAATGTAATTTGAATCTTACTTGCAATTTTAAAGTTAGTATTAACCACATGAAAAAAATAAAATTATAGGAAATTTAACTGTAATAATGTTTTATTTAACAGAACATATCAAAAATATTATTTCAACATGTAAGCAATATAAAAAATTATTAACCAGATAGTTTGCATTCTTTTCTTCATTAAGTCCTCAAAACTGAGTGTGTATTTTAGACTTACCGCACATCACAGTGTAGACTAACCATGTTTCAAGTGCTTACTAGCCACCTGTGGTTAGTGGCTACCATATTAGAGAGCGAATATATGAAGGATGGTTGCAAAAATGCCAGGAATGACAAAAATAAGTCTTTAAAGCCATGGGCAGGGCCAGGAAGGTAAGAAAGAAAATACAAACCTGCTAATGTGGGAAGATGGTTTAATGTTAGTACTCCTCAACTATTTTTAACTACCATCCCTTCCTTCATGAAACTTCTTACCCAGTTGGTATGGTTAGACTTTGCCTCAATATAAGGTGTTTAAAGGCCAAAGTATGTGATAAAATATGAAGAGGTTATTTTGACTGCTAATAATGAATTAAAATATCTGTTGCTGGACTAAGTATGTTTAGGTAACTGAGAGACTTTTGAGTAAGTTGGAAGAATTGTAAGTGGCAACAGGGGTGTGGAGAAACCAATATTAGGAATAAACAAATATGCCTTTCAAAAGGAGAAGTAGTTGTGGGCTCTTGTGCAAACTTGATCTGTCCCTTTATGAAAGACAACCTCTGGGCCCTAGGTTTCTCATCTATTTGGAGGTGGAACCACATGAATCTATAGACCCTTTGTTTTCCTACAGCTTATGAATCTGTAAGATTATCCAGAGTCAGCATCTGAGTATTGGGAAAGGAAAAAGATAATCAGTAAGGTGCAACAATAGTGTATGAAAACCAAACAACACCAGCCTAACCTCATTTTCTTTGCAAGAGGGTATCTAGTCTTGAATTATCTGGGAAATGCTGGGGTCGTTGCACATCTGAAGTTCAGCAAAATTTAACGAGCTCATATTTAACGAGCTATTCACTTCACATCAATTCAACAGACACTGATTGAGCATCTACTTGTTTTAGATGTAGCAGTAGATACACTTTTTCTTAAGAAAGTCATTACACAAACTTGATTATGGAACAATATAGAAAGTGCAAGGGAAGTAGATTTGAGGGGTCATTTAACTCAGTTAGGAGACATTACAGGAGGTTTTCTCTAGGAAATGGCGATTTTATATGGATGTTGGAAAGTGTTAGAAAAGACTGGAGTGTGAGATGAGGAAGAATATTTCAGGAAAAAGAAATGGTAGGTGTAAAGGCTTGAAAGTTAGGACAGATCTAATGTGTAGAAGAGCAGTGCTTCTCAAGCCTTAATGTGCACACGAATCCCACGGCGAATCTTGTTAAAATGCAGATTCTGATTCTAAAAGTGTAGGTGTGAGATTCTGCACTTCCAACAAGCTCCTGGGTAATGCTGATGACTGGCCTGTGGTCCTCACTTTGAGTAGCCCCAGTGTAAAGTACACAAAGAGAAAAGCAAGAGAGAGTGCTAAAAAGGTGGGCATAGGGTGGATTATGAAGGACTTCTTCGATCACACTGAGGGCTTTGAACTAATATTTCAAGGGCATTCACTCAGGACAAGACATGATTTATCTGTACATTTGAAAAGAGCACTCTGGAAGCATCGAGAATGAGTTGAATTAATCAATCTAGAAGAAGTTCAATTGAGAGTTGAGAGGACCTTGCCTAAACTCCTAGAGATAGGGTGGGAGTTTGGACCATGAAGGTGATATTTGTGGAGATGAGAAGAAGTGAATAGATTCACAGGGGAATTTAGAAGGCTATATTGAGTAGACTTGATAATGAGGAACTTAGTATGGGGGCTGAAGAAAAAGAAGGGGTTAGGAATGAGACTAGGGGACTCAAAAACTATGGGACTCAGCTTAGACAATGAGAAGGAGGTTAATTTAATGAGTGGGGGAAACAGAAGAACGAAAGTGTTTGAGGGGAATATGGCTAGTACACTTTTAGACATACTGAAACGGAAGTGGAACAGAACAACTATGTAGTGATGTCCCGTAGGCAGATGGATATACAGACCCGGCACTCAGAAGAGTATGCATTAAAAATATCAACTTAGGAGTGATTAGCATAAAACAAGTACAGAAAATCCTGAGAGAGAATGATGTTTCCCAGAGTAAGAGAGGATCTGGAAGCCGTCCTCAAAGGCTTGAAGAGCTGTCACGTGTTTGAGAGTTATTTGCTTTGTGTGTTTCCAGATGAAAGAATCTGGATTAATAAGAGGATATTACAAGGAGGTAGCCTTTGCTTCTTTATAGGGGAAGAACTTTTTTATGGTATTAGCTGAGTCATAATGGCATGGATTACCTTATAAGGTAGTATTTTTTAATGGAGGTACTCAACTATGGTAAAAATCCACTTCTTAGGAATGTTGGAAAGAACTTTCACATGTCTGGTAAGGGATAGGACTAAGAGCTCCTAAGCAGTGATTCCAAAATTACATTATAAGAATAGAGGGTGGAGAAGAGCTGGAAAGAGATTTAAAAACATTTTTTAAATTGTTGTTCAATTACAGTTATCCCCATTCCCCCCCCCCATTTCTCTCTCCTGTCCTACCCATCCCCTACCTCCCACATTCAATCATACCCCACCCCATTGTCTTTGTCTGTGGGTCCTTTATACCTGTTCCTTGACTTGACCCTTCCCCTTCTTTCCCCCGATATCCCCCTCCTCTTTCCCCTCTGGTCACTGTCAGTTTGTTCTTTATTTCCATGTTACAGAAAGAGATTTTTTAAATACAAATTCTACCACAAGCAATTGATTCCACAGATCTGAGTGCAGCCCTGGAATTCCTTAATTTTATTAAGCTCTCCTAAGAAAATAACCTGTTCTATACAATGGAACCCCCATGAGACTGTAAGCAGGCTTTTCAGGAGAAATTTTGTAGGCCAGAATGGAATAGCCTGATATATTCAAAGTACTGAATAAAGAAATTTCAATCAAGAATACTCTATCCAGCAAAGTTATCACTCAGAACTGAAAGAGCTTATTCCAAACAAGAAAAAGCTAAGGAGTTTATTACCACCAAACTGGCCTTACAAGAACTATTAAAGGAACTTATTAAAGCTAATAAGAAAGGGCACTAATTATTAATATGAAAAACACATGAAAGAATAAATTTCACTGGAAAGGTAAATATATAGTGAATTTACTGGATTACTCACCTGTAAAGCTAGTGTGAATGTTACAAGACAAAAGTAGTAAAAATAATTAGAATAAGGATGCACAAGATAAAAAGATGTAAAATGTGACATCAAAAACATAAAACATGGGGGGAGAATAAAAATATTAAACTTTGGAATGAGATAAAACCTAAGTTGTTATAAACTTAAAATAGACTGTTATAGATGTAAGTTATTATATGTAAACCTTATGGTACCACAAAGCCATTCATCCCTTCTTTATCCTCTTCTACCTCCCCCCATCCTCTTTTCCTCTGTAATCACCACACTGTTGACTGTGTTTATGAGTTTTGGTGGATTTTTTGGCCTAACTCCTTCACCTATTTCACCCAGCCCTCCCAAGCCCTGACAGCTGTCAGTGTGTTCTCTGTATCTATTTCTATTTTGTTTGTTAGTTTATTTTGTTCCTTAGATTCCATATATGAATGAAATCATATAGTACTTGTCTTTCTCTGACTGCCTTATTTTACTGAGCATAATACTGTCCATGTCCTTCCATGCTGTTGCAAAGGGCAAGAGTTCCTTCTTTTTTCCAGCCAAGTAGAATTCCATTGTGTAAATGTACCACAGCTTTTTTAAGCACTCATCTACTGATGGGCACTTAGGCTGCTTCCAAATCTTACCTATTGTAAGTAACACTGCAATGAACACATGGGTGCATAGGTTCTTTTGAATTAGTGTTTCATGTTGCTTTAGATATATTCCCAGACGTGGAATTGCTGGGTAATAAGGCAGCTGCATTTTTTAATTTTGAGGAAACTCCACATTATTTTCCACAGTGGCTGCACCAGTCTGCATTCCCACCAATAATGCACAAGGGTTTCCTTTTGTCTACATCCTCACCAGCACTTGTTTATTGATTTATTGATGATAGCTATTCTGAAAGGCGTGAGGTGATACCTCATTGTGGTTTTATTTTTATTTAATTTTTTGTACACAGCAGTTTTATTCAAAATGGACCCAAACTGGAAGCACCCCAAATATCTTCAGTAGGTAAATGCATAAACAAACCTTACCGTTGTTCCACAATGAAATACTATACAGCGATGAAAAATACACAACTACTGATACACACACAAAAACAGGGATGAATCTCAAAGATATAAGGCTGAGCACAAGAAGCCAGATATCTAAATGTACACATGAGGTTCTAGGACAGGCAAACTAATTTATAACAGGAGAAAGAAGGTCAGTTACATGGGTGTGCACATTTGTTCTCACTGTGGTGTTAGTTTGCATTTCTTAGCTGTAAGGACACACAGAAACTAAAAAAGTGGAGAGATGGAAAAGGTTTTGCATGCGAGTGGGAACTCAGAGAAAGCTGGAGTAGCTATACTTATATCAGACAAAATTGACTTTGAAAAAAGATTGTACCATGACAAAGAGGACATTACATAATGATAAAGAGGTCAATCTAACAAGAGGATATAACATTTGTAAATATTTATGTACCCAACATAGGAACACCTAAGTATATAAAGCAAATATTAAGACCTAAAGGGGGAAATAGACAGAAATACAATAATATTAGAGAACTTAATATTCCACTTGCATCAATGAATAGATCACCCTGACAGAAAATCAATGAGGAAATATCAGCCTTAAACAACACTTTAGACCAGATGGACTTGACAGATGTATACGGAAGATTTCATCCAAAAGCAACAGAATACGATCTTTTCAAGTACATGTGGAGCATTTTTCCTGGGTGGATCATATGTTATATCATAAAGCAAGTCTTAACAAATTTAAGAGGATTGAAGTCATATCAGGCATATTTTCTGACCACAATGGTATGAAACTAAAAATCAATTACACAGAAAACTGGAAAATTTACAAATATGTGGAGATTAAACAACATGCTGCTGAAAAGCCAATGGGCCAAAGAAGAAATCAAAAAATACCTGGAGACAAATTAAAATTGAAATGTAACATTCTAAACTTTATGGGATGCAGCAAAAGCAGTTTAAGAGAGAAATCCATATTAATAAATGCCTACCTCAAGAAATAAGAAAATTCTCAAATAACATAACTTTACACCTAAAAAAATAAAACAGAAAAAGAAGAAATGAAGCCCAGAGTTACTAGAAGGAAGGAGATAACAAATATCAGAGCAGAAATCAATGAAAATAGAGACTAACATGACCACAGAAAAGATCAATAGAAGTAAAATCTGGTTCTTTGAAAAGATAATATTAACAAACTTTTAAGAAGGCTCAGGAAGAAAAAAGAGAATACTCAGAAATGAAAGATGAGATATTACAATTGATACCACAGAAACAGAAAGGTTTATAAGAGATTATTATGAGCAATTACATGCCCAAATTGGAAAACCTAGAAGAAATGGATAAATTACTCAAAACATAGAACTGACCAAGATTGAATCATGAAAAAATAGAATATCTGAACAGAACAATTACTAGTAAGGAGATTGCATCTGTAATCAAAAATCTCCCAACACAAAGAAGACCAGGACCAGACACTTCACTGGTGAATTCTACCAAATTAACACCAATCCTTCTCAAACTCTTCCAAAAAGATAGAAAAGGAGGGAGTTCTCCCAAACTCATTTTGGGAGGCTAACATTACTCTGATACCAGACAAGGATGCTGCAAGAAATAAAAATTACAGGCCAATATCCCCAGTGAACACTGATGCAAAAATTCTCAACAAAATATTAGCAAACCAAATTCAACAATACATTAAAAGGATGAGACATCATGATCAAGTGTGATTTATTCCAGGGCTAAAAGTCTGGTTCAGCATCTGCAAACCAGTCAATGTGATACACTACATTAAAAAAGTAAAAGATAAAAATCATATAATCATTTCAATAGATGCAAAAAAAGCATTTGATAAAATTCAATATCCATTTGTGATAAAAACACTCAACACAGTAGCTATAGAGGGAATGTACCTCAACATAATAAAGCCCACAGCTATCTTCATATTCAATGGTGAAAAGTTAAAAGCTTTTCTTCTAAGATCAAGAACAAGACAAGGATCTTCACTCTCACCGTTTTATTCAACATAGTATTGTAAGGCCTAGCAGACTAATTAGGCAAGAAAAGAAAGTAAAAGGCATCCAGATTAAAAAGGAAGAAGTATACTGTCACTGTTTACAGATGACATGGTATTATATAGACTCTAGTCTTTATATTATAAAGACTCCATCAAAAGCACCCTGTTAGAACTAAAAAATTCAGTAATGTTGCAGAATATAAAATCAATAGACACAAATATGTTGAGTTTCTCCACACTAATAACAAATTATCAGAGAGAAATTAAGAAAAAAACCCATTCATAACTACATCAAAAAGAATAAAATACCTATAAATAAATTTAACCAAGGAGATGAAAGACCTATATACTGAAAACTATAAGACATTAAGGAATGAAATTGAAAAAGACACAAATAAATGCAAAGATATTTCATGCTCATGGGTTGAAAGAATTAATACTGGTAAAATGTCCATACTAGTCAAAGCAATTTACAGATTCGGTGCAATGCTTATCAATGACATTTTTCACAGAAAAAGAACAGTCCTAAAATTTGTATGAAGCCACAAAAGACCTCAAATAGTTAAAGTAATCTTGAGAAAGAAAAACAAAACTAGAGGCATCACACTCCCTGATTTCAAACTCTTTACAGAGCTATCGTAACTAAAACATTATGGTACTGGCATAAAAGTAAATACGTAAACCAATGAAATAGAATAGAAATCCCAGAAATAAACCCATGTCTATATAGTCAATTAATTAACAACAAAGTAGCCAAGAATATACAATGGAGCAAGGACAGCCTCTTTAATAAATGGTGCTGGAAAACTGGATAGCCATATCCAAAAGAATGAAACTGGATCACTGTCTTACACCACGCACAAAAATCAACTCAAAATACAGTAAGGGCTTGAACGTAAGACCTGAAATGATAGAATTCCTAGAAGAAAACATAGGCAGGAAACTCTTTGACTTTGATCTTGACGATGAGTTTTTGAATCTGACACCCAAAGTGAAAGCAACAAAAGCAAAAATAAACAAGTGGGACTACATCAAATTAAAAAGCTCTGCACAGCAAAGGAAACCATCAACAAAATAAAAAGGCAATCTATGAATAGGAAAAAATATTTGCAAATAATATCTGATAAGATGTTAATATACAAATATATAAAGAACTCGTATAACTCAATAGCAAAAATATAAATAATCAAATTTTAAAAATGGGCAAATGATCTGCAAAGATGTTTTCTACGAAAGACCTACAGATGGCCAACAGGTACATGAGAGACTCTCAACATGATTCATCGTCAGGGAAATGCACATCAAAACCCCAGTGAGCTATCACTTCAGGCTTCTTAGAATGGCTATTATGAAAAAGACAAGAAATAACAAGTGTGAAGAAAAGGCACACTTGTGCACTGTTGGTGGAAATATAAAACCATGTGGGGGTTCCATACAAAATTAAAAATAGAACTACCACATGATTTAGCAATTTAACTCATATTTATAAAAAAAAAGAAAACACGACCTTGAAAAGATATATGCACCCCCATGTTCAATGCAGCACTATTTACAGTACAAGATATGGAAGTAATATAAGTGTCCATCAGTGAGTGAATGAATAAAAATATTGTGATATATGTAATTTACATATATGAATATATGTATACATAATGGAATTGTGATATATGTATAGTAGAATATTAATCAACCATAAAAAGTGATATCGTTCCATTTGTGACAACATGGCTAGACTTCCAGGGCATTATGCTTAATGAATAAGTCAGATAGGGAAAGAAAAATACCATGTGATGTCTCTTATACGTGGAATCTAAAAAACAAAACAAAAAATCTCATAGATACAGAGAACAGATTTCTTGGTGGTTGCCAGAGGCAGTGGGTAGGGTGTGGGAGAAATGGATGCAGGAGGTGAAAAGATGAAAAAAAAAAAAACCCCTCTTATTCTGTGTGCAAATGGGTTCTTAAATTTGGACTAAGTTGCCTACCAACTCTGAATTTTTGAAGTAACCTTTAATCATCCCCAGGATCCTAATGTATGTATTTGTGGAGGTCAAAAGCCCCCACCAGTGTCATGATAAGACATTTTCTACTTTTCTAGCTCGCATGATCTGGGGCACAGGTTCCCTTTGCACACGCCACCTGATGGGTAGCCAACTGTCACTTGCCTTCTCTATGCATATGGGATGGCATGCTGGGTCTTACCCGAGGCCGAGGGCTGGTTAATGGGAAAGCCACACCATTAACAAACACAAGGCTCAGTGGCACCAAGGTCAACCAGCTTTGCCTTCATTGAAGAAAAAGCAAACATGCATGTTCCTTGTATAAACACTGATATTCAACATTTAACTCAACCCTCATGATTCATTAAGAAAAGGAAATTCAATAAAGTTGGGCAGATGTGACTACAGGAAAACCTACCTCCAATGAATCTGGCTGTTTCCAGGACTTTGGGTAAAAGAAATCAATTTTTGAAATAAAAATCTAAATGTAGACAATAACCATCGTTATAAGTATTATTATTTTTTTGTTTTTGTCTTTTATATCTTATACAACCTTGTTTTTTCGGTCCCTTGGGCTACTTATTAAAGAATCTCATTGTGTTTGAACGTTAAACTCTTGGGTCAGAAAGTGAATAGTGATGACTAAGATCCTAGCTATTTCTGATTTCCAAAACCAAAAACCGATTTTTAGGAGACACATTATGTGGGTCAGAATTTGTGGGAAATGAAGTAGGCACAATAAATTGGCAGCAGAGAAGAGGCAGAAAATAATAGAAAACAGACATAAGAACTGGAAAAACATAGCCGTCTGGGACCATTTAGTGCAGGGGCAGACAGTGCTACACACCTCCACAGTCCCTGGGGCCTCCCTGGTCAAAGGGCATAATCTATTTTATAAAGCTTTCCATCCCAATAAGTTTTAAAATATGCCACTAAGTAGTGTTTGTGCAAAAAGGCATAAAAGGTGGTTTACAGGGAGAAAACAAGGGTGCTTGGGAGGAGAAAGGCATGTTGGGATTAAAAAACCCAGAGACTTCAATAGGGACATTTCCCTATTGTTTTCATTAAACAAGAATTGGTTGACAAAGGCATTTGCATGATCTAATGTTACAAAGCTCTGGGCATATTGTCTTAAACAGTCGGTTGTGGGTCAATTATAAAGAAAATGCAAAGTGCAATCACACACTGAAAAGTGGCAAAAGCTGAAACATAATTATTTCTGCCTGTCTTGGGACCTAAGAAATGAGAGAGTGGCAGGTTTCATACCAGCTTTTCCAAGGCTGCCCCACTACTTCCTCTTGCAGCCAAGCCTTCAACTCACTCAGCCAAATAAATAAATACTTTTGAGGTCATTTTTCTTTTTCCTCACTCTAATACAATTAGGGACAAGAGGCTGTGAGCTTAGAAGATCAAGGCCGACAGCTGAAGTCTGAAGGACTCTGTCAAGACAAGGATCGCGATGCCAGCCTACCAAAAAGCAGGTCAGAGACTTAATACAGAAATAGAAGCTCTCCCCAGAACTGATCTCCAGTAAAGTGTCAGCGAATGGAGCCATGCCAATAGCCCCATCTACAATGTGACCTCAAGGAACATTTAAAATGATGCCCACTGTTTCCTCCATTATTGGGATGGTTTTGTGCAGGCTGTGTCTTCCTGGCTAACCCTGAAAGTATTCTAAAGAATGTGATTAGGATCATTATAATTCATTGTAGTTAATTGTCCCATTGTTTCCACCAGCAGAAGAACATCAGAGTTCTTAGTTGTGCCCCAAAATTACATATTGTACTTTTTGTTTAATCCTGGTTCACACACTCAGAAACCATGGGGGCAAAATTGGAAGGGATCTGGACCACATGAACAGGATGCAACAAGTACAGCGGGTATAAGGCTTCCAGTTAAATGGTCAAATACTTAATGGACCAAGTACCCAACGTTCCTGTTTTCTTTCTGTTTAATTTTCAGAGCGGCCTCCATCATAAACCAAAGTGTGCGGGATACTTTGTGACTCACTGATGCCAGAATCAGAATATTTTAGTGTATTTGGGGATTCGTTGCTAGAGTGAAAAATAGCAAACTCTTCTCTTGCTTTCTGTCTTCTCTCCTTTCTTCCTTCCTCCCCTCTTCCCTCTCTTTTCATTTTTTTTTCAGCTTCTGTTAATCAATGTGTTCAATCTAGAAACAAAAATCTAGGCCTCTGATTCAAGACCCTGCTATAACATGATCAGACTTGCATTTCATGGGTGGTGGCTGTACAGAGGATTAAGCTAAAAGCTAAATTGAGCTAAGATGGTCAGACTTTAATGCTATGCCAAGGAGCGTGAGCTCACTCAACTAATGTACAATAGGAAATCATTTAAGATTTTATATACAATGCAAGTAATTATATTACACTTAGATTTTATGACTTTTGAAACTTATCATACATTTTATAATACTTCAATTCATGCTCTGTTACATTTGCTAACAAGAAGTGCTATATACAATGGAATAAAGTGTTCTTTTTGGCTTCCAGTTTCCTGTGGCGTTCCCACATTCCACATCCTGAAACTCTCCATGAAACTGTTAACTGTGGTAACGCTACAAAAATCTACAGCACTTGGATTTTGTTATCAATGATTTGCTAAAAAATGGTTAAAGATGGTTTACAGTGTTGAAAAGAATTATTTCTCGGGGCCTCATTAATGGATTGGATACAGCCCTTTAGTTACAAAGAGGCAGCAAAGTTGCAGGGGTGTCCAACCTGCAACCTGCTGGCTGCACGCAGCCCAGGATGGCTATGAATGAGGCCCAACACAAAATCATAAATTTACTTAAAACATTAAAAGGTTTTTTTGTGTGATTACATGTCGCAATGTACTTAATATGTGGCCCAAGACTTCTTCCAGTGTGGCACAGAGATATCAAAAGTTGGGACACCCCTGAGGAGGGAATGAGAGGGACTTCAGAGTGAGCTGGGCCAAGTTCTGAATTTTCTATGTGACCCTATGTGAGTTACTTATTTGATCTCAGATTCATTTTTAAAACTGTAAAGTTAGGATCACAGGGTCATTTTGAGTATGACATAAAATTATTTACAGAAAGCACTTAGCACAATGTTTGGCATGTAGTAGTATGATGATGGCGGTGGTGGTGAGAGCGGTGATGATGATGTTGGTGATGATGTGGTGTACGTTCCGAGAGGCAGTGTAATATCAGGGGTTAAGAAAATAGACTCTGGAGCCAGACTTGTTGGGTCCAGCTCCTGGGTCCACCACTTACTAGCTATGTACTCTTGAGTAAGTATGTTAGTTATCTTTTGCTTATCTTTTGCTTACCTTTGTTTTAAGGTAAAACAACATGTTATTTCAGGGTTTTTGTGGACCATAAATTGAGGAATGACATAGTTGTATCCTCTGCCTCACAGTCTCTCAAAGGACTGTGATCTCATCTGAAGCTCAACTGGGGAAGGATGCACTTCCAGCCTCATGTGGAGGCTGGAGACAGAATAGAAATGGGGAAGTCCTGCAGCTATCATTAGTCAGCATCCTGATTTCCGAGGATCACCCTGTGACACCAGGCAAGGAGCCACACTTGTGCACCAGAGCTTCAGTTGACCGCTGTTTCACCTTTGCCTCGTTATCCTAAATTAGCATTGTGGTTTCATCCCCCAAGTGGGCAATGAAGGAGAATTATGGGACCCAATAAAACCTGCACCCTTTCAGCAGAAGGGGGCCTTTCTCTGGTCAGAAATGGCATACTCCCATATCTTGGGCTTAATAAATCTTGCTTGCTTTGCTTCTTTGCTTATCTTTGTGTATCCTCTCAATTCTTTGTTCACAACCACCAAGACCCTGGACCCTGTCTACATCTGCAACAATGTGATTATTAGCAAGATTTCATTCCTTGAGGATTGTTGCATTCGAGCCTAAATTTCTTGCTGACTGTTGGCTGGAGACTGCAGTTCCTTGCCCCAAGCACATTTCCAATGTAGTAAAGCCATCAAAACCAGTGGAAAAGAGACTGCTAATAAGACAGATGTCACAGGCTTTTGGCACCTAGCCATGTAAGTGACATCCCATCCCTTTTTTTTTTTTTTTCTGTATTCTACTTGTTTGAAGAAATTCATTAGGTCTAGCCCACAGCCAGAGGAAGGGAATTACACAGATTATGACTACAAATTGGGGGCCACTTTAGAAATCTGCTCTATAGCAAGTTACTTTACCTTTCTGTACCTCAGTTCTCCCATCTGTTAAATGGAATTAGTAACTATAACTACATAGTAGGGCTATTGCAAAGATTAAACAAATTAATATTCATCATGTATCTGTGCCTGTCACACAGTAAGCACTCAATGAATGTTTGACATTATGGTTTAAAAGTATCCATTTACAGCTGTTTTACCTGTTTTCAAAGCATCAGCCTGATCTGCTTAACAGCCCTTATCACTGTGTCAAAAGCTGATTGTTGAACTACCAGTGTATACAGAGGAATAGCAACAGGGTTCAGGGCAAGAGGGTGGTGTGGGAACACCAAAGGAGCACTACACAATGAGGCACAAGTTCAAGTCTGTTTTGCTCTTAACAACATGTGCAGGCAGGTCACTTTATCTGTCTGGGTCACTGTGTTTTTATTTGTGAAATGAGTGCTTCAGGCCTTATCAGGATTGATATCCATGATATTTAGCAACTTCTTGGGGGTCGGGCACTGGCCAATCAGAACAGGGGCTGCCACAAGCATGGGGAGGCCACGCTGGTGTGGGCTGGCTGCATGGCAGCCTCAAGGAGTGATCTTCAGGGTCCCTGCTAGCCCCAGACACCTACGATCCTGTGACCTATTTCCAAATCACTTATAATAACTTTGTGGCTCACACAGCCCTTTAGTTTAGTTTGCCTTACTTTTTATAACTTTTTACCAAAGTGGTTTATCAGCCAGTATACTAAAACTATCTAAAGAAAAGTCCATTTAATCAGGTATCGTTATCCTATTCTGTGGGTTTAAACAGTGAGAGCACATGTAACTAAATAGAATCACAGTGTTTGGTTCGGGAGCTAATCCTATTAAATGTGTTTTTAAAACTCAACAAATGTTGTTTCAGACTCATTACCAGAATAAAAATGTTAGCCTGTGTTCATTTCTGGCAGACCTTCCAGATCCTCCTCCAGAAGCTCACACACGCCTTCAAACAGAAATGTCACCCAGCTAGGTAACAACGTCCTTGCGTGGTGCCCGTTGTTTCCCAGCCTCCCTGGGTGACCTGCCTCCTTCCTAATGCTTGCTAAGTACCTGGTACTTTCCTATGCAGGAAGCTTATATGAATTAATTAACATTTAATGAGAGGAAACCAGCTGATTAGAATGCTTCCCGTGGTACTTGAGCTAATAAATGTTGTATATACTTTTGACTGCATCTAGTCAGCATGTGGCTTCCCCCTCCAGTGGGCACCCCCTTTTTTTTTCAGTTCTGACATGCTCTAGGCCTACAGCTTTCTGAATAACCTGGTTGAACAGTTTGCCTTAGTTAATTTGAGGAAAGTTTTGGACCAAATTATTGAAATAAATATTTTGATTAAATTTTGCTTAGAGCACTACGTCCATGAAGCTTCTGAATCCAAATGAAGACCAAATCATTCCCACCATGCTTGATGGAGAACAGCAAGAGTTTGATGAAAAGAAAGATCTGCCCCCCAGAGGCCCGGGCAGCTGAAAATGATTTCGCCTGTGTTTATGAAGGCAATTAGTGTTGCACCAGAGCAGCTCTGCAGGCTCGAAGGGAGGGGTGGGAGGTATAGCTTCAGAGGCCCAGGCATTTCCCCTGGAATATCTGGATCAAGTCAGTCAATATCTATGAGTGGCTTCTGATTTATGGGAAGGGCCCTTGGATGGGACAGATTAAGGTCTTCAGTATCAGTGGTCTCCACATTCTTTGGTCAGGTGTTATTATGAGTAAAAGATTACTGAGCAGCACCCCCAGGTTATTTATAAACTGTCTATATATAGTTCAGTAATTAGTTAATATCTCAAAGAACAACATCCACTTGGGTTGAGGTATATCACTGATGACAGTGAATAGGTTCACGTTTTATAGAGTCCGGATGATTTCTATTATTTTAAGTAACTCCTTGTGGTCTTCTTATGATGTGGCTGGGATCAAAACAAGTGTAAGAGGTACCAGTGACAGGGTCAGCTCTGTCTTTTTTTATTTACCTGTGCTTGCCTCATTAATACTATCTTCAGCATTTAGATACTTTGGCAGAAATATTTTAAACCATATGACCTTTTTATTTTTTTTTGAAGATTGATTGTGTTAAAGACAGGTAATGACTGGTTTTGTTAAAACTGATGTGATGGCCCTGACTGGTGTGGCTCAGTTGGTTGGTCATCGTCCTGCAAAGCAAAAGGTCACTGGTTCAGTTCCCGGTCAGGGCACATGCCTGGGCTATGGGTTCTGTCTCCTGTCGGGGAGCGTACGAGAAGCAAGCAAGCAAGCAATCCATGTTTCTCTTTCACATCAATGTTTCTCTTTCTCCTTCCCTTCTCCTCTCTCTGAAAATAGATAAATGAAATCTTTAAAAAAACCCAATGTGATGGTTAATTTTGTATGTCAGTTTCACTGAGTTAAGGGATGCTCTTAAGCTGGTGAAACATTACTTTTGGGAGTGTCTGTGAGTGTTTCTGAAAAAGCTTAGCGTTTGATTTAGTAGACTGAGTAAAGAGATTTACTGACACCAGTGTCAGTGGGTATCACCCAATCCACTGAAGGCCAGAATAGAACAAAAAGGCAGAGGAAGAACAAATTCCTTCTCTCCTTCTTCTTGAGCTAGGACGTCCATCTTCTACTGCCCTTGGACATTGCTCCTGGTTCTTGGGCGTTTAGACTCTAGGACTTACACCAGTAGTTCCCTGGTTCTTGAGCATTTGATTTCAAGTGGAATTATACCATTTGCTTCTGTGGTTATTGGGCTTTCAGACTTGGACTGAATCACACCACCAGCTTTCCTGGATCTTTAACTTACGCATGGCAGACTGTGGGACTTCTCAACTTCTGTAACCCATGAACCAATTCCTATAAAAAATCTCATATATTTCCTCTACATAGCCCAGTTGTCCTGTTTTTTTCAAAAATCCTGACAACAGAATATATAAGTCCACTTAAGCAGGGCCATGTAAACTGGCTGCAGAACCAGAATGAGTAAGGGCTCTGTCGTGATGCTGCTGTGCATGGAACTCCCACCCTCCCCAAGACATGTCACGTCCTGTGTGACATAAGGAAGGAATGAGAGCTCTGGTACTGGTCTATTTACGTGATGCTAGAAAAGCTTAATTTCTGTCTTACTTTAAAATAGAATGACCATGTTAAGAGAAATTCTCGTGTTTTTTCCCCCATTCTTCAGCAGACTGTGATGAACATCCCCCTCAAAGACCATTGGTTTAAATTCATATCCAAAGAGGCATCTGGCCAGTTCTGTTTGGAATAAGCCTCTAATGGGCTCGTTTATTCCTGTCAGTTCCCAGCTCCTTGACCAAGCTTGGGAGAGCTGTCCTGGGCACTCTGCTTAGTTGAGACTTTGGGATTCCTTCGCCACGTGCACAGCAAATGGTGACTGCAGCCTCCAATGAGCTGTTTAGTTAAATCCTCATCTCCCTCATTTCCCCCAAACCACAGATGAACTAAAAGTTCAGCAAGGCTTAGTGCGTAGTGGGGGGATGTCCATGAATAAGTACCATCTTATGATCTGAGGGCTGTCGGGAAATTTCCTCAGTACATAGAAATCTAAACTTCTTGATACTGGACATCTGTCCTTTCTTATCATCAGGAAGGAACATGATGTTGTAGAAAGAGTGTGGATTTGGTCATCAGAAAAATGTGACTTTAAGTCCTGGCTTTGACACATCATAGCTGTGTGACCTGGGGCAAATCCCAACCTCTCTGAGCTCCAGTCTTTTCATCTTTTAATGAGTGTAGCACTCTCTACTTTACCAGATTGTTGTGAGAATCACAGATAATGTATGCCTCATGGTAGGCCCTCAGTACACGCTAGCTATTGTTACTCATTGCTGGTGTTGTTATAACTATTCAAATTATATTCTTGGAAAGAGAATGTTCTCACTGCATATATTAAAATATTTATCAGAAATAAATTTTATTTATTAGATATTACTTACATCCTAAGGCTGAAAATATATTACAGATCACGTACAGGGATCTATAAGAGATTGGTGGAGAAGGACTGGCTGTTGGGTAGGTCCCAGGGGCTTAGCGGGACTCAGTGACTGAAAAGCATTGAGTTAAGGGTCTAAACATAACTGAGCAGAAAGACAAGGTCCAACTGGGAGAATGAATCATAGCAAAAAACACAGAAGTGCAAGCAGCACTGTGAGGAAGGCTAAGCCTCATTAATGCTCTGTGGGCGTGGGCTTAGTGCTTGCTGGGTGCTGGATTTTAAAGGAGCTGAAATAAGACGGGAGGTGAGGAGAGCAGAGCACCTCACCTGGGCACTTACCGTTTTATCAGTCTTGTTTAGTTAGGATAGGGTTATAATGGACAAACTCCCAACTTCAGTGGCTTGATACAAACAGTTTATTTTTTTTACCCCCTTTACATTTCAGTGTGGGTGGATGGGCAAACAGCCTTCTACAAACATGCACATGCAGGGACCCAGGCTCCACCGGTTTTGTGGCTGCACCTTCTTCTGGGACCTCTTGATTCAGTTACCAATGGGGGAAAAAACAAGGATCATGTTTGGAAAGTTTCCATGGCCAAGGTTTGGAAGGAATGTATGATACTTCTGTTCATATTCCCTTGGCCAAAACTCAGTCACATGGGTACACCTAACCTCAGAAGATGTTTAAATGCTTAAATGATCGAGCCGTGTTACCAGAAAGGAGGAAAATATAAATATTGGTAATAATTGTAACTTGCCATTAATGGCTTTCAAGCTTTTTGGGCTGTGACCTATAGTAAGCAATCACTTTTCTGTCAATACCCAACACACACACACACCCCTTGCAAAACAATACTTTTTCTATTACATATGATGGCCTTCGGTATTTTCTACTCTACTGTACTTTACTTAAAAATACTGGTTTGTCCATATTAAATTACTTTCACAATCTGGCAGAGTGAAAAACACTGTTCTGGATTGTAAGCCTGACTATAATATCCCACTAATTATTACTACAGATAGAGAATGAGGCTCTGCCTGCAATAATCAGGATCCTGGATGTCTGGAAGGGTTTTCTGGAGAGCCATGTGAGATAAAAACCTGTTTGCTGGCTCCACAGATAGTAGAATTCTGTGAAACCACCTGTACAGTACAGGGTTCAGCTGCGATGAGACACAGTGTTCAAACGTTTCCTTTTCAACACAACAGCTTTGAAATGTAGTTAAAAATAAAGGCAGGACAAAACTAAACTTAGAGCCTTGATGCTCAGCGAATGTTTCTCCTTATCTCTCCCAACGTGTACAAGTTGTGAAACAGAATGCCTTCCTCATTAGCTGTGCTTCGTACCTCATATCTCCCCATCCCCACCAGCTAAGGAACTGGTCTCTCCTACTTCAGATGCCACTATTTTCAGAAAGTGACCTTTATGGGCCAGTGAAACGAAAAAGCTGCCCCTTTCAGACGAACCGTGGACATATGCTACTCGTACTCATAGATTTACGTGGCCGTGTAAGCGTGTGGCCCTGCACCGTTCATTACACAGAATTTGCTTGGTATTACGGTGGTACTGAGTTTCCCCATGGGAATTACTGTTGAGAGCCTTATTAATAAGGGAAGATCAGGTACTGTAAGACTGCAAATACACATTTTTGCTCTATGCAGAGAAATTCCAGGAGGTACTAAGCCTCATTCATACCTCCAAATCATATAGTGTAGGTAAAATGAGTTGTGCAGTTATTTAATCTGGAAATATCTTTTTAAAAACACTCCCTGCTCTCTCAGCTCATTTTAGAATTGAGTTTATTTTTCACATTGCTGCTATAGTTTACTGTTTTGAATAGTAAAACAGCCCGGCTTTATATATGGGTTTCTGGTTTTCTAATCTTGAGAGGCCCCATACATAATAGCTAATAGGTGAGAGGCAATGCATAACAAATCCAAATTATATGTATATTAATGCAGTCGTGTGTGTAATGAGTTATACTGGCAAATTAGCTTCTGTTTAACAAAAGTTGACTTTCAGATGTGTGTTTAATGAGTAGATGACTTATAACAATAGAAAGAGTAAGAGGTAAAGTTTTAAGTGACTGAGATGACCAAGCCCATGATCTGCTGAGCAGAGACACTGAGAATGTGACGTACAGCGCTGCAGGCTCGGGGCCCTGTGGTGTACCACCAGGAAAATGCTTAAGTTAGATCATTCTGGTCTCTTTTTATATTAGGTATAATGTCATAGCAAATAGGCACTACATGCTTTGGCCATGCTAAAATGTCTCTTTTGGGGCTGACTTCACTTCGTTCAAGTTAACCTGAAATTCCTGGGACTTTGCTTTTATGATGAACAGCATTATATTCAGGGTTAAACTGGCTCAACAGAAGCCTTCCCCAGGTCCCTACCCGCCTGAAAACACCACAGGCTACTGTTGTCTTCATTAATGACAACACGACTGTCGTAACAACTGCGGGAGCTTCAGTGTAAGCTGAGAATCACGCAGACCTCCTTCCCTTGCCTTTCAGAGTCTTCACGGCAAAATAAAATAACTTGAAGGCATAGCAGCTGATAATTACAAATTTTGAAGCTTTGATAGCTAATGGTATTATTTTACAAATGATGAAAAGACATTAACATATGCTCTATCAATGAGACTTTCAAATATCCAATTTAAGAAGTGAAAACATAAGTATATTGTTAAAGTTCAATTTATTATTTTACTATGTCCTTGCTCTCAAATATTCATTCATTTATTCACTTATTTACTTATTCACAAGTATTTATAAAGCTTACGACATGGTAGGCTCTGTTGCAAAGGTCATATCAGTGAACAAATCAGACAAAAATCTTTGCCCTCCAGGACCTTATACTTCATAAGACAAAAAAAAAAGCAAATAAAATGTGAAATATGTTAGTGCTGAAACCTGAGAAGAATAATAAAAAGGAAAGAGGGGGAGGAAATGGCAGGGTGGAATTGAACTTTTAGATAACATGTCCAGGGAAGGATTTGCTGATAGCATGACGTTCCAGTGAAGACCTTAAGGAGGTGAGAGTGAGCCATGTGATACCCCCAGGGAGAGTGTTCTAGGCAGAGGGAACAGCCAAGGTCACAGGCTAGGGAGGAAGCATGCCTGGTGCATCTGAGGAACATCAGTGATGCAAGGTGACTAGAGTGGAGTCAGTGAGGAGAGAGGGGTGGGTGAGTGCAATGGTGGAGATCAGATCACCTGGGGTTCTGTAGGAAATGGAAGTACCTTGGCTTTCATTCTGAGTGTCACAGGAAGACAGTGGAGGGTTTTGAGCAGAGAAATGATGGACACATTTAGTTTTCACAGGATCACTCTGGCCACTTGGTGTGAATGGACCAACCAGGAGCCCAGGGCAGCAGTCTAGGAGAGATGATAGTGCCCTGGGTCTGGGTAGTAGCAGTGTGCATGTGAGGAGTGGATTTTGGAGAGTTTGGAGGTAGAGCTGCCCAGATTTGCTGATGGATCAGGTTTAGGCTGTGACAGAATGAGAGGCATCAAGCATGAAGAGGGTTCCTGACTGGGGAGGTGGTGAGAGAAGCAGCTTTGGGGGAAGCTGAGTTTGGTGCGGTTCAAGTTGAGTGGAGATGTCAAGGAGGTGGTTGGCCATGTGAGTCTTCATTTCAAGGGACATTCTGGTTTATTCCCAGGCTTTTTCAATCCTTCCATGTATTGGGCAATAGAACTGTGTCCTTAAAGAAAGAAGGTCTAACCCCTGGTGAAAAAATCAGGTCTCCTGTTCATAAAGAATAATTTTTTGCCAGGTGCATTTCTTGGGATTCATCTTCATAGTAGGTCTCCCTCACCCAGTTGCACAACATAAGGTTTCCTTTTCCTGTGGTCTCTCTCATGATTAGTAGGGTTTGCTTCTGGCCACAGCCAAATGAGCATCTACTACTTCAGATACAGATATAAAGGTCTATGACACAAATTAAGCTCAGGGTGTAGTCTCCTTGTCTATGATGCGATAATTATGAGTTAGTTGATATGACTTCTTATCAGAACCTGTGAAGGGATGTTCTTTGGGTTTCTGCAGGTTTTTGGCCAACTGCTAATTGAAATATAATTAGCACCCACAACTTGTCAGGTGTTTCGTTCTAAACCAAGCCAGCCAGGGCACCAAATGTGGGCATCTGAGGTGGCTGAGAATTCACACTCGAAAACATTAGAGGACCTTGGCTCAGCCCTTATGATAACACACAGGACCAAGTGATTGCCTTGCTATCTTGGACAGTGGATTTTTTTTCTTTTGTGTATGATAGGAGGTTGATGGATTGTGTCTGTTGCAGAGACACAAGGAGAAAAAGGTGACTCAAGTCCCAAAATAGCTCTTGTAAATGCATTAGGAGAAAGCATCTTTGACACAGACAGGAAGAAAGGGAAGAGGGGGCAGGAGTCGGTGACAAAATGTTCACAGTGCGTTGGTCACCAGCATTGATTCATAAGTGATTGTCCTCTGCTGAGAATGACACTGTCCTTTGCTTTTATGTTAAATTATCAAAACCCTCTAAAACTTTACAATTACCTGAAGGATTGAATTGATTGTCCATTATCTGTATTTTAACAATCTTTCTGGTAAGTGTTTCCTATCATTTTTGCATCACTTCACACCCGCTTGGGTTTAGAGTGGGTCATATGCAGGACTGTTTGATAATGTGGTGGTTACATATCTGGATTCTCTATAAAAGTATGAACATCATTATAGAAGTGAGACAAGAAAATTTCATTTAAGTTTACTTTAAATAGACAAACAATGTCAAAAAGAAACTTTAATGGAAGAAATTATGCCAGTTACAACAGCAGGAAAACCCATTGCACATCTCAAATTAAACCCAGCAACAACTGTGCAGGAAGCACATAAAGAAACTCTAAAACTAATAAAGGACATGAAAGGAGATGATTAGTGGGCAGAAAAACTCAACAATGTAAAGATGAAAGTTATTTCTAAATTAATCTATAAATTTGAAACAATGCCAATAAAAGACCCTCTAGAGTTTACTTTCTTTTCCTTGTGCATTGCTTGTTTATTTTGGAACTTGTCAAAAATAGTGAGAAAAAGTAGGAAAGGACTATTGAGAGAGACTTGCTCCATCATACATTAAAATGCATTATAAAACTATAATAATGAAAACTGTGCAATATCAGCACAAACTAGAAAGATTAGACCAATGAAGCAGGATTGAGAGTCTAGAAATAGGCCTAACTTTATATGGAAATTTCATGTATGACAAACCTATGATTTAAATCAAGGGGGAAAATAGATTTTTTTAATAAATGGCTTTAGGAAAACTACCTAAACCTCTGGGAAAAGCATAAAATTGAAATTAATCTTTTTCCTCACAGCAAAATGAATTAAGGATTTAAACATTAGAAATGAAACCATAGGAGTAATAGAAGCAAACACAAGGTTTCATCATAATTTTGAAATGATGAAAGCCTTTCTAAGCAAGAGAACAAACCGGGGAGAAGCCATAAAGTTAAAAGTTAATAAATTTACTACCTAAAAATTGAATTTTCTGCACAGCAGAAAAGTATTATCATCAAAAGACAAATGGCCAACCAGAGAAACATTTTTTAAAACATATATTACTGAAAAATGATTAATTTTCTTAATATATAAACATTTCTCTCAACTTGATAAGGAACAGAAAAACAAATTCACATTTAAAAGAAGAAAAATTACAAGTACATGAAAAGATTCTCAATCTCACTAATAGAAGCAATGCACTTTAACAATTAGATAACAATTTGCAATTTTCAGATTGAGAAAGATAAAAAAACACATGGAGCAAGGGTGTAAGCAGGTTCACTCGGTGTAGATAGCAGTGTCAGTTGGTTTGCCCTTGCTATGGACTGAATTTTTGTGTTCCCCCCAATTCATATGTTGAAATCATAACGCTCAAAGTGATGATTTTAGGAGGTGTTTAAGTCACAAGAGTGGAGCTATAATGAACGAGATCAATGCCCTTATAAAACAAGCCCCAGACAGATGCCTTGCCCCCTTCTACCACGTGAGGATCCAGCGAGAAGTCGGACATTTGGAAGGGGGCTGTCACCTGACTGTGGTGGCACCTTGGTCTTAGATTTCCTTGCCCCCAGAACTGTGAGCAATAAAATTCTGTTGTGTATAAGCCACCCAGTCTAAGATATTTTGTTATAGCAGCCTGAATGGACTAAGACAGCCCTCCCTACAGGATAATTTGGTAATATCTACCAAATATAAGAGGCATATATACCCTTTTGGTCCAGCAGCTGACACTTTGGGGAATTTGTCCCATATTATATTCACACATGTACAAAAAATGTAAGGTTTGATGTTCATTATAGCATTTCTTGTTGGTCATAGAAAAAGATTGAGAAAATTGTCAACAAATAGGCTACTTGTTTAAACAAATTATGCTGCACACATACAATGGTATACTATGCAGTTATTTTTTTAAGTGTCTCTGTTGATCTTTTAAGGTTTCAATACGCATTAGTTTGAATGCCAAGCAGTAGATGTAGTAAGCTCTAATTTATGTAAACATAAAATGGAATGCATATATATATGTGTGTGTGTATATATATATTTTGTCTGTATATAGTATGTAATGTCACACACACACCTCTCATGCTTGTATATGCCTAGAGTACTTCTGGAAAATGGTTCACCCCGGGAGGGCAGCTGAGGAAGTGGCAGGGATTGGTGGTGAGAGGGAGACTTACTATTGCATACAATTTTGGATGTCCTTTTTTACCATGTGCATATGTTATTTTATCAATAAAAACAAGTTCCTTTAAAAATAAATTCTAAATGTATGGAATTTATAATATATAAATGTAACATTTCATTTTTTAATTTTTTCTATTTTTATTGTTGTTCAAGTACAGTTGTCTCCATTTTCCCACCACCACTTTCCCCCACCCCACCCACCCCCACCTCCCACCCTCCATCCTTCCCCCCTCTGGCCTTGTCCACAGGTCCTTTATACATGTTCCTTGATGACCCTTTCCTTTCATTTCAAATTAATGGGGAAAAGATGAATTATCCAATAAATAATATTGACACAACTGGATGGCCATTTAGAATAAAGTTTAATACACCAAAATAAATTCTATGTGGCTCAGTTTTAAATGTAATAAAAAAAACCCATTAATGTTCTTGAAGAAGATGGTGATAATTTTTTTAAATGTTGGATAGGGAAAGAACTTTCTGATCATGTAATGAAAATTTTAAAAATCCAGCAATTTGACTACTAAAAGAAAACTTTGTCTCAATTAAAAATATAAACACAATTAAAAGACAAGCAAAATGGGAAAATATTTGCAAGACAAATGATCGATTACAAGTCAATATTATTGATTAAATAGTTTTACAACTCAGTAAGTTTAAAAAAGTATAGGTTGTGAACAAACAATTCAGAGAAAATATTCAACACATGAAAAGACCTCAACCACACCAATAATAAAATATAGATAAAACCCAGAAATTTCTTTTTTCACACAGAAGGTAGACAAAAATTCAAATGTTAAGCTACTGAAACCCAATGTCATTGAGCATCAGTTCTTTCACACACTACGTGGTAGAGACAAAAATTGCTAGTTTTCTGAACATCACTTAAGAAGTTAAAATGCACAATGTACATACTATTTATTCCAGCAATCCCTCATCTAGGAATTTACTGTGAAGAGATAGTCATTCAAGTTCAAATGAAGGAAATAAAAGCTCAGTGATGTTTATCACAATGTTGTTTAGATGCACACACAAAGAAATAATTAGTGTTTATTAGTGAGGTAGGGTTATGTAAATAATGACCCTACTACAGTGGAATATAATGGTGTAGATCTATATGTATTACCTGCCAGTTTCTCATTCACCAGTGCTAGGTACTTAAAAGTATACTATAAAACACCATGTAGAGCACTAAACAGTGTATAAGAGAGCCCCCCCGAGGGTTACTCGTAAAAATGTTTACAGTGGTTTTTATTGAGTGAGAAGAATTTAGATAATTTTTACTTATTTTCTTGTACTTTTTAAAATAAATCAGAGCATGTGTCATTTTATCCCACCTACCAATTAAATGAATCCTGGGCAAACAGGCAACGGAAATAAAGGAAAAAAATAAACAAATGGCACTACATCAAACTATAAAGTTTCCGCATTGCTAAAGAAATCATCATCAAAATGAAAAGGGAACAGACTGTATGGGAGAATATATTTGCCAATGATACATCAAACAAGGGTTTGATCTCCAAAATATATAAAGAACTCATATGACTCACTACCAGGAAGACAAAAAATCCAATTAAAAAAGGAGCAAAGGATCTGAATAGACACTTCTCCAAGGAGGACATACAGAGGGCCTATAGACATATGAGAGGGTGCTCAACATCACTAGCCATTAGAGAGATGCAAATTAAAACCACAACGAGACATCACCTCACACCTGTCAGAATGGCCAACATTAATAAATCAACAAACAACACATACTGGTGAGGATGTGGAGAAAAGGGAACCTTAGTGCACTGTTGGTGGGAATGCAGACTGGTGCAGCCACTATAGAAAACAGTATGGAATTTCCTTGAAAAACTAAAAATGGAACTACCTTTGACCCAGCAATTCTACAGCTTGGATTATACCCTAAGAATCCTGAAACGCTAATTTAAAAGAACTTTATGCACCCCTATGTTAATAGCGATGCTATTTACAATAGCCAAGTGTTGGAAACAGCTTAAGTGCCCATCAGTAAATGAATGCATAAAAACTATGGTACATTTACACAATGGAATTCTACACAGCAGAAAGAAAGAAGGAACTCCTACTTTTGTGACAGCATGGATAGAACTGGAGAGCATTATGCTAAGTGAAATAAGCCAGGTGGTGAAAGATAAATACCATATGATCTCACCTATAAGGTAAATCTAATGAACAAAATAAACTAACAGTCAAAATACAACCACAGGCCTGGAAACATGGAACAGACAGAAAATGACCAGAGTGGAGGAGGGTGAGGGATAATGGTGGAGGAAAAGGGAAGGGACTAGACAAAGAACATGTATGAATGACCCACAGACATAGACAAGAGTGTGGGAACGGACTGCGGGAGCAGGAGGTGGGATGGGCAGAGCCTGAGGGCAAAGGGGGAAAAATTGGGACCACTGTAATAGAATAACATAAAAAATGATTTAATAAAAAAAAGAAAAAATATAGAAAAAACAATGTCAGGAAAAGATACTTACAATTTATTAAATAGAGAAATATAAATCACATACTAATATGTAGAGCATTATCTAATTTTTAGAAAAAGTACAGAAATATATATCCACACATATATTTATTTGTGACTGGAAGAAATTAGCTCAAATATGTTAAAAGTGGTAATTTCTGCGTGGTGAGATTTTTAGAAGATATTTTTTATATATTCTTCAATGAAGTTGTATCACTTGTTATTACAGATACTTCTTTAAAAATTATTTTAGAGATAAAAATGTCAAAATCTAGGCTTAGGGTAAAAAAAAGTCATTCTCTCCTTAGTTACTTCTTAACCCAATATTTGAAGGCCAGGTTACAAAATGGTGAGAAGGGGGTTGGATTACAAGTGGTGAAAACTACATGACAGAAAGGCTTCCCATCAGAGGTTTATAGTCATGATGAAGTTAAGCCCTTTCCACTGCATTAAGAAAAAGTACCTTGCGTGGGGGACAGATACAGTGATCTCTTAGATGAACTCCCTTGCCAATACTGACAACCATATGTGCAGACAAGCTTCCACCTAGAACTGTGAACAATAAAATGCCTCCAAAATCCATGGTCACACGAGCCTTTCCCAACTTCATCAGCCAAGAAGAATAAAGGGTTAAATTGTGCATCGAAACTGCAAAAAGACCTGGAGTTTGTTTTCACACAAGTCCTGAATCTCTGTTGTATAGTGGCATTTGAAGAGTAGAGGCCCTTTTATAAAGAACTGTGGATGTTCAAGTTCTGGTTTTATTTCTGATTTGTTTTTCATTATTTCCTGAAGCTATTGATGTTTCAGAGGCAGTGGGGGGAAGTGAGAAAGCCCTGAGAGAGTTTCAGGCTTTGAATTTTGGAACTCGGCCATTCAGAAGTTCATACTCATGTTCACAAAAACAATGTCATGGGGTCACTTTGGCCAATGAAGTGTTTTGTACAAGGGCTGGAGCTTGGGTCCTGTGCACATTTGCCAAAGCAGCCTTTTACCCTTTCCCCACTTCCCTCTTTCTCTTTCTTTTCCCTTTGTATCAACATGTTGTAGCCTGTGACACCAGCTAAATTAATCACTCACTGCACTCAGGGAAGTCACCGCAGGATACAGAATAACAAAGACAACAAAATTATTGCAAGGCTGGAGAGAAGGGACTGGCTTGTGAATAGAGCCAGCACACCTTCACCAGCTGTGCCCTCTCAGGGACTGCAGCAGGCAGATTAAATTGGGACTGTTTTTCTTCTATTTATGTGGATTTTAGAATGGCCACAATACCGTGCCAAAGACCCCTGGTGAAGGGAAATCCCTTCAGAATGCACAGCCTACTGTCAGAACTGAGGCTTACCCAAGCTTCAGGATTACCCAGGGGCATCCTCTTAGGGTTCCTCTTGGGCAAGCTCTGCTTATGCAGGTCCAGCTGAGTGATTGCTGAGCAGCCAGGATCCAGAACAAACGGGGTCAGAGCCAACAGAGAAAGCAAACCTCCAGCAGCCAAGAGGTTGTGTCCTGAGTCCTAGTGAGCCAAGACACAATAGCCCAAGAAGAGGACAGAGAGGATGGGGGACTTCAGCTTCTTTGACCTAAAGGGAAAGAACCCCTGATGACAAATGTCAGCTGGATTCAAGGCAGAGTGGTGAGTTCACCAGTATTCCATCAATAAATTAATGGACAGGTGCCAACTTACAGGGGGCTGTCCAAGAGTGACCCAGAGCCCTGCTGGACATTCTGTATTAAACATGTCTCCCAACACATAGATAAAAGCAGAGAAGGCATACTCCTGAAGCCAGCAGTGGACATACAAGGGAGAGGACTAGTATGGATACAGGATGGCATCATTAAGATGCAAAAGCTCATTAAAGCCACAAACCAGAAGTCAAAAATAACAAGAAAAAAATATAACAAGGATAATAATAAATATGTATGTTACAATCACAAACAATGTAAATATAAGCTACTGCATATGGGTTCAGAAAATCCATTGAATGAAGATAGAGTGAGGGAGATTTAACGTACCAGCAAAGTCATTCCAAAGAAGTTCGAGGGTCCAGAAGAGCCAGCTGAGTGACATAGGTATGTAGCTATTTCCAATGGAAGAGCAGAGTTTGGAACAAAGGGAGTAGGAGTTGTATGGTCCTCAGCACTGGTAAGACCCCTTAGAAAGAAGGCCCTGCATTTGGATTACTGGCATGAGCAGGAAAGCACTCAAAATGTTCTGGGGACTAGAGAGAAGAGAACTAGGGCCAGTGTAGAAATTGAAGAGAGCAAAACTGGGGCTTTTTATGGGCTCAAATGTGTCCTCCCTGCCCCAATTCTTATATGAAAGCTCAAACCCTAGTACCAGGGCATGTGACTATATTAAGAGATAGGGCTTGTAAAGAGATGATTAAATTTAAATAAGGCCACGAGGTGGGTCCTAATCCAGTCTGGCTGCTGTCCTTAAAAGAAGAGGAAGTTTGGGCACAGAGAGACACCAGGGGTGTGTGTGCACAGAGGAAAGGCCATGTGAGGACCCAGCAAGAAGGCAGCTGTCTGCAAGCCAAGCAGAGAGCCCTCAGCAGAACCCAAACCTACCAACACCCTGATGTTGGGTGTTTCTAGCTTTTAGAACTGTGAGGAAATAAATCTCTGTTGTTCAAGGTACCCAGTCTGTGGTATTTCATAATAGCAGTTCTTGCAACTAATACAGGCTTTAAAAGAAAAGCCTGCCATTTTCTAACAAAATGGCAAAGGTAGTCTAGGCTGTGGTAACAAATGACGAAGGATTTCTTCCTTGACCAAGCTTTCATCAGGTTCCTCTGAATCCACTTCTCAACTAGACTGCAGCCTTGGCCTGCTGAGCCCAGTTTCTGCAAAGAATCCTATGAAGCCCGTTTATTAAGAACTCCCCCATCCGTGATATCTAATGAAGTCCCTCTCGGTAATTTTCCATCCACTGACCCATTCACTCTGCCCACTGGCTATAAATCCCCAGGTGTCTTTGCTACACTTGGAGCTGAGCTCAGTTTTGTACTGAGATCTCTCTCTCCCTTACTGCAGTAGCTTGGATAAAATCTGTCTTGCCCTTTGTAGTAGCGTCTGGCACAAAATCTCTCTTTAACACAAGCGATCTCCAAATCCCAGTGTCTTCACAATAAATATTCAATCCATCTTCATGCTACTTGTGGTGTGTGGGTCAGCAGAGGACTCTCTCACTGTCCTCATTCAGGGACTGAGGCTGACGTTGTGCCACTTAAGGTGTGCTTCCACTGTCCTCATGTCAGGAGGCAGGGCCATGCTGAAGTAAACTGGCTCCGAAAGGCTTCTGCCCACATGTGACCTTTGCTGCTGCTCACATCCCATTGGCCCAAAAGTCACATGGCCACACCTGACTTCACTGGGGCAGGAAGGTGAAATTCCACCAGGAGCCTGAAAGGAGGAAATTTGAAATATTGGTTTTTAGTCCTAAAGTCTATTGCTAATTTTTTTGAAAAAATAAATTAATTCATGTTTAATAGGTTGAGATTCCTGTGACAATAAAGGTTTTATTAAGGGGAATAAGATATTGGGACGATGCTCATGACCTCATGGAGGAGATGGGCATGTCCGCCACTAACTTGAAGTCACTGTGGTATCTGGAGCCTCACTGACACCCCATCATCCTGTGTCACCTAGAGAGCCTGCTCTTCCCTTGGTCCCCTGAAAAGGCTGCCATTAGGCCAGAGTAAGCACCTCACCCAAGGTGATTTGACTGCACTGAGTCAATCCATTCTCATTCTTGGAAATTTGAGGTGAAGGTCAGAAAGAGTAACTATTTAGTGGTGGCCTATTTCTTCCCTCCTGATAGGGTATTTTTGGGGACCACAATTCCGGGTACTGGTCTCTGTGTCTTGGGTTCAGAGCCCCTTTCTGTGTGTGGCTTCAACAGCCTGGGCCCAGCTGGCAAGGCCCTGATCCAGTCTGTGTGGCTTCAGAGAAACAGCACTGAGTGGCGCTGGGACAGAGCTGTTACAGAAAGGGTTCTCTCGTGGGGGACTCAGTTGGAGGGACAGTCTCAGCGTTCCTCTCCAGCTCTGAGGGTACATGGTGCGGTCACTCAGGCTCATTCCCAGACTCGAACGCATGCTAGCATCCCTGTAAACAGTGTTTTCTCACCACGGTTGCTCAGAGCCCTGTAACCTGGGTCTCCGTGCCCTGTCACCTGGCTGAATCACCTTCGGTAAAATGTAGACATTTTACCCTGCGCCGTGGGAACTTAAAGGACGTTACCACCAGGCTTTGATATTTTCTTGGAACTTTCAGAGAGCATCAGGAATATTAATGCTCATTTCTCTGGGATACAGGCCATTGATCAGTCTGCACAGTGTGAACTGAGTGTGTGTCTTTGTGTGTTCGGCTCTGTGACTGTTCCTGCCATCAGTGCCACCTCTCTCTTTCCCCCACATGGCTTGTTGGAGTCCTTTTATGTTAACGCCCTCTGTAAGAAGCCTTCAGTTTGGTAGCATGGCACACTCCTAACAGAAGCATCAGGAAACAATGCACACCCCTCCCCACTGGTAATCAGAGCAATTACTCCACGAGCACATCTCTATTTCCTCCAGGGTGGACTAATTAAAAGGCTTCCATGCTGTTGTCAAAAATGGACAAAGTGTCTTTTCTACTACTTATTGGAGAAGCTGAAATCTAACATTGGGTTCTACATGGAAATATCTTCAACATTGCTCATGGGATCCTTCTCACCTCTGCCCTCCCAGGGAAGGCTCAGTTGTTGGCCATTGATTGAAAAGGCAGGGCGAACAGTAGGTATGCAGCCTGCACCTGTTATTTTGAAGACAGGAGGTCTAGAGCTATGGCGTGGTGGTTCTCAGACTTTAACACCCATCAGATTCCCCTGGGGCAGGGGGGTGGCTAAAACACAGCCTGCTGTCCCCACCCCAGAGTTTCTGGTTCAGCAGGTCTGGAGTGGGGCCCTAGAACTTGCGCCTCTACAAAGCTCCCAGGAGATGCTAATGTTGCTGATCTGGGGACCAAACTTTGAGAAGACAGCTATGGAGAAGCTCTTTTCTTCTCCTGTTTCCACTACTCCTTAAGGCAGTGGGAGCACAGCTCTTCTTGTAGAGCTCAAGGGAGAGAATCATCCTTAGAAACTGTCATTTTGCAAGATGGAATAAATGCTAATGGACATTTGACTTGGGTGAAAGAGACGTAAAACCTGGGTTCAAACCCCAGGTCTGTCACTTGGTAATTATGTGACCTTGGGCTGGGTACTCAGTTCTCTGATTCCCAGTGTCCCCATCCATAAAATGAGGCATGCGCTTCATGCTGGGACCGCTGTGAGGCTGCATAAAGTCTCACATACAATGTGACATTCCCTTAGTGCCCGGTGAAGGCTAGGCCTGCTCTGGTCTTTCCTCTCACCTCCTCCTGCGTCTCCCAGGGTACTTCTGAGTGACTTATTTATTCCCCAAGGTTCATGTAATGCTCACGTGATAAATGGCATGCACAGTTCACTTTATGCTGTAGGACATTCATTAAAAAGATTTGTTTAAGGTGAATCAAGTCTTAAGGTATAAAGGATAAACTATCACTTTTCCAGGGACTTTGCATGCGGGCCACTTTTTTAATAAACAGAAAAGAGAAAGCTCCAAAATTTATTTTCTTCTGTGGAAACGTTAGCACAGGGAGGAAAAAATATATTGATGCAGTACTTCTTTCTAAACTTGTGCATTGAAAGCTTGAACACAGCCAATTTATACCAAAAGACTACAGTAAAAATATTTTTAATATAACATGCCAGTGACAAAAGAATGTTCTGGAAAGAAGAGTGTAAAGGGGTATGGAGTCATCTATTTCGCTATGCTCACAATCCTCTGCCTTCTCAAATCCGGTTAAGATTATTAGTCCTGCTCTTGGTGCTGATAAAATAAGGTCATCTTAAAGAAAACATCTCCCATACTTACTTCTGACAGAGCTGCCTTAGAAACCCAGGTGGTTTTAGTTAATTCTGACTTTGGAGACTTCGTCAACAGGTCTAATTCATTGAGCCATTGGTATGTGTCATCCTTGGGGCTATGTACTTCTCCTACATTATCTTAGGTAATTCTCACAATAACATAGTAAAGAGGTGCCAGCGTTTTCCCCAATTTGTAGATGAAGAAGCTGAAGTCTGGAGAAGGAAACGCCTAGCCCCAATTTGTAATGTGCTAGGGTTTGAAGTTCAGACCTTTGAACTTCTCTGTGGCCTTTCTAACCTATCCATTTCTTTCCCTCTCCAAATGCTGAAAAGATAGTTTTGTAAACATTGAAACAAATTAGACCCAATCGTTAACTCTTCCCTTAGCACAAGCAACCCGGTTTTTCACATTAAGTTCCTGGGAAAGCTGAATATGAACAAAGGTTAGCACTGTACTTGGGGTCTGTCGAAAGAGGCATTCCACCACGGATACCTCTTTCACACCTAAATATCTGCAGTCGACCCCCGGGCAGTGCCTGGCATTTTCTACAGACAAAGCCAAAAAAGTACAATTTAAAGGGGTCTTTCTACTCTGGAACTTCTACTAGGGAAATCTAACCCTTTAAGTGTCGAGGTCTTGAAATTGAAGTGAAAAATGAAGGTTGATATTTAGAACTACTTAGTATTCAATGGCATAGCTTTCCAAATTCACACAAATTTAATACTTTTGATTGATCCCATAATTACAAAATTTGTTTAAAGCCGTTATATTATCTTCTTATCTGACACAATATGGCACAATTTTGTTATAGGATTGAAAACCAAATAAGACAACTACAGTTGGTAGCATTTCAAAGAAATATTCCCTTTAAGATGAAATCAATCCTGTTTCAAGTTTATTCCCCTGCTTTATGATTGAGGCTCTAGGGGTGTATTTTGCTGAAAAATGTCTTTTTGATTTTTTCAAAATTCTTTAGATTAATATGCAGTTGTCATTGCAAGGCAAATCTAGATCTGCTTTTATGTTTCCTCTTTCCCCAGGCTGCAGCCAGTGCCTACCTCTCCAGGAGAGGCAGTCCACTCGTCTCTGATTGGGGTTTGATATTCCGGGTCAAACAGCAAAGAATTCATCAACTCATCGTCATTTAGAGCATGTCACACTTTGTCTATTTACATTGACTGACTTCATGTCTTTTGCTTAATATGTCCAGTATCTTCATCTTAACATTTTGCTGTTAATTTTAATTCCTGTTCACACACACACACACACACACACACACAATACCTCTTCACACCCACTGTGCACCATATCATATTATCACAATTCTCAACATGGCAAGAAGATAAACCAGTGCTTTGATGTGTTCTAATTATAGTCTGAGAATTGATTGAATTTTATTCCAGGCTTTCCCTCATGTCTTTCCTTCTGTTTCAATTTAAAGAGCAGTGGACTTCGCTCTTGTGCTCTAACTACTGGCATATTTTCAATTCTCTCCTCCCTTAATTCCTTTCTGCAGGTTTGTTTATCTGTGCATCTCCGATGTAGCTCCCAAAGGTAGACTTCTACCTCTGTCCCCATCGTATGAGAGCACAAGGAGATACAGAATAAAATGAAAATTGCCTGAAACTTCTTTGTAATACATGCCAGAAACAAAACCATTTTAAAACTCCCAAACGATAAAATCTAGCTGCCTGTCAATTCCAGAACACTCGCAGGACAAACATTTGTGTTGACTTATTTAAAGAAGGAGCATCTTCACTGTATATCTTTAGGGTGGATGTGGACTGTAACTCATCAGATTGAACAGGATGTGTCGATGACAGAAAGATTAAGAGCTTTGTTTGTAAGAAATAGGAGTGTCTTTTCATGATATTAGTTACAATCTAACTAGGGCCAACTGTTTGTCTTTTGCTTCTTTTAATACTTGAAAAGACATCTGAAAAATATGGATTCCATTTCGTCAGTTATTTACAGCCCACAGGCCAAATCCTGCCATCTTCCTATGTTTGTAAATGCAGTCATGCCCACTGGTTTACACTTTTGTCTGGCTGCTTTTGTGTGACAGCAGCTCAGTTGAGCAGCTGAGACAGAGACTATATGGCCTGCAAAGACTGCGACATTTACTATCTGGTCCTTTACAAAATGTGTGTTAACCCGTGATGTGGGTGTTCAGGGATGGTGATCTTTTAGAGCCGTTCTTTCTTAAGAAGCAGATCGATCCACTCAGTCTTGTTCATGGGTCTCAAGATGGATTATTAGAAATGTTTAAAAGACTCCACAACAGAATAAATTATTCACAAAAGAATGGTCCCTGCCGAGAACTTATAAAGACACCCCATATTTTTCAACCAGTACAATAAAATGTCTCTAAAATAGGGTAAGCTTATAATTTATCTTCCATACCAGAGTGTTCTAGAAAATAAAAGGGACACTATTCACAATTATGCTGAAGCAGTGGCCATAAGCTAGGACTGTCCAAGGCAAACTGAGATGGGCGATCACCCTAAACAGATACACGATTGCACCAGATTCGGTAGAATGATAGCACGCAAGATAAATGCATAGCATTTTGTATTCATTTCTCCCACTGAAGCATACTCGTATCCATCATTAGAACTGCCTTTTTAACTGGAATATTTATCTGACCGGTATGAATCAAATAGGTGCTCCAAGTTCATTTGGGGAGTGAACCTAAGATTCTTGGACCATCAGAAAACATTATGCAGCAATCAATACAGCTTTTGAAAAGAAAATTGAGCTTGAATAATGCTTGCTATGATTGTCCACCTGGACAATAAGGAAATAACAGATACAAGTTATCTCAGTTTTTACTGACACTTTCAGTCGTGTCCCAAATGACTGGCAAGCAGCTGTAAGAGAATGACTTTGACCTTTCTGCCATGCTCTTCAAGGGCAATGTACTCAGATTCCACTGATTCATTCCAGCATGGGATAGAAGAAAGGAGACAGAGAGAACTAAGAGTACAAAGATTCTCAGACTCATTGCTTAGAATTCAAGATCTTAAATATTTATTCCTTCTTCACCTAAGGAAAAAAAATCATAGTCCATGACCATTATTCTTATGCATGGATATTTTAGAATATGGTCTGCTAATTGAGAATTTATTCTACCCTCAAAAGAGTAATAAAAGGTATTGGAAACTACCATATCTTGTAATCTTTAACATATCCTCTCTCAGTATGTTATCTAACATCTAAACATATAAAGAAACTTAGAATGTGCCACTTTTATAGGAAGATTCTAATAGTATTCATAACCAACACTTGTATGGTGCTTTGTCTCTACTTTCAAATATATTCTTCTACTTAATTCCCTATCACATGCCAATAAGTCAGCAAGGCAGGACTATTATCACACTTGTGTGTTATGGATAAAACAGAGGCTCAGAGAGGTAAAGTGACTTATTGAAGGACACACAACTAATATGTACTAGTACCAATGTTGATCTATGCCTTTAAACTACAAGTTCTAGGTCATTCAACTGTACCACATTGTTTTCTAAACTGTTATACACTAGTAATATTATTACTAACTTTGAAAAATTAGTTCAAATAAAAATGTCCTTGACCTATTGAAGAAGAGGACAAAATGAACATGAAACTTAATACAAGCTAGTTACCAATATCAAAGGAAAAGTGTAAGTATTACAAAGTTCAGTGTGATGCAGTAATAGTTTTATTATAGTCAAAGTGAACATGATAAAAGGGATGAAGAGAAGCATAATATATAAGTAGTTAAGGAATAGACATAATTACTCATTAGTTGGAATTAGAGTTTAGTACCTATTGTATCCACTTGAGGTTATCTTCTGCACCTGGCTGCATAAAACAGAAAGTATCCAAATAACAATGGCTTAAACAAAGGAAGCCTAGATGTAAGCAGGTTAGGCTTGCAGAGAACCTCAGAGTCACCCAACCCCCTTCTAGCTTTCCATTCTGCCAACCCTACTGTGCAACCTGCATTCCTGGAGTTCAAGAAGGAAGCTGAAACTCCAACTACAACATCTATGTTCCAAGTAGCAGGATGAAGAAAGAAAGATACTCATCTTCCTTTTGAGGACATCTGCTGGGAGAACGTGACCCTTTGCCTTGTATTTATGCACAGAACCTTTCCATCCCACTACATACACCTGCAGGAGAGACTAGCAACTGCCTGTGGCTGGGCCAGCTGAAAATCGGGGTCTCATGACTGGAAGGAAGAGAAGGATGCGGCTTGGGCAAACAGCTGTCTCTGCCACGCTTTCCTTTGAAAAGGATGGAGTAACTCACACGTTTTATGGAATAGGAATAAAATTTTGTTGTGTTTTTTTCCTTCAACTTGCTTCATTAGTCCATATTATAAAGAAAAAAAGCTAAGTGGCAGAGAGGTAAAGCAAATTGTTACAGTTTATATAATTATACATGTGGTGTGGAAGCCCATTTTTCTTTTCGTTATACATCTTTATCTCCCTAGCTTTTATGATGAAAAATTAGTCAAGAGGAAAAAAACTGAAGGACATTTAATTTCTTGGTCAAGAAAACAGGGGAGGAGGGGCAGGCATGTATTCGTTTATGTGCTCATTCAGTAAACACGAATGGCTCCTTCTGCACGTCTGGACATCTCTTCAAGCAGAGGAGTGTTTGCTTTTTAAGAAGAGCCAAAATATCAATGAATGGGAATCAGAATCTTTGAGGCAGAAGAGTTTATAGATTATCTCATCAGTCTTCCTCATTTCATAGACAAGGTATGGTATGATGAAGTCATTGTCTTCTGTTTCTCAGAGAAACAGAGGACAGGAAATGAATCCCTCTTTAAGCTGGAACAGAGGCATTGCGTCCCGGGATCACATGACACTGGAACACACCACTGAGAGAGGCTATGGAATCCCAAATCCTGCAGGTTTTCAAGAACAGAGTAGAAAAATATCTATTCTGGAAGTTCACCATTTTCTTGGACCAAATGACTGCTTCAGATCACCTACAGTCTTATGATGCCAGGAGTGGAGGCACCTGCAACGGGGCTAACCCCCAAATGGGTTTAAATTAGGAGTTTAAATCAGGGCTTGGTGTACTCAGACACACGGTTAGAAACAAATTTTCAAACAGAAAAAAGAACAAAGTAGGAATTACTTTCTTGTCTTGTTTATAACAAATAGATTGCTGGAAGTAAGAAAACTATGTTATGTGAGTCGAATTTTATTCTTCAGGGAGATTTCTGGCCTCCTCCCTTTTTCTGCTTGGCTCTGTTTTTAAACATTTAATTATAAAGGCTCTGTTTTACTGTAGTTATCACAGTTGTTCAGTTTAGACAGAAGTTGATGATCCTTTGTGTAATTCCATGGCCCTGGGCATCCTATTACTGTAGAAATCATCTCTGGAGTTGGCAATTGACCAAACCGACTTTCCACCAAGAAAAGCAGAGCGGGGGTGGTAGTAGCACATTGTGGCAGTAGTAGGAGCAGCAGCTGCTGCTAAAAGCAGCTGAAGTGGTCTGCCAAAAGAGTGGTAATTCAATCTGTGTATTTACACTAATGGGACATAAGCAGGTCACGCCAAACATAAAGTCACCCTTTTCTCAGCACTCGGAATAGGGCATAATACACAAGATGCCATGACTGGTATCTAGTTAATATATTTTTAAGGAGTCCAATTTTATCTTAATGTTCCTATTTATACAATCCTGTTGTTTTTAATTGTTCTGGCATCGGTTACCTTACCGAATAAAAACACAGGGAAGGAAGGAAGGAGGGAGGGAAGGAGGAAGGAAGGGAGGGAGGAAGGAAGGAAGCAAAAGAGGAAGGCAATCAAAAAAAGACAGAAGAATTACCAAAACATAGAACTTTTTGATTAGATGCATTTTTACTGAACTGAATAATTCTGTTTGTTTCTCTCTTCCTTGAAAGTGTTGCTTACCCAACAGCTTTCCTTCATTGCTAGAGCCACACCAGGAGGAAAAACGAGTGTGCGTGTAACCAGAGGACTGTTGCTTTGATTTTTGTAGACAAAATTAGTCCCCTCAATTTCTTCTCACCTCCCATCTATGCTCTCAGTTTGACTTTTGTTTCCCACCTTCCTGCCTTTGGGGCAAGTGCAGGGTGATGGTCAGGCCCTGACGATGCCAAGTGTCAAGAGTCTGAGTTTTTAACAAGGTTTGAGAATTTGAATTTATGACAGGTGACATCAGCTTATGAAATCGGTGTTTGTTATTTTCAAATCACACTCATTGAGAAATATATTAGAGTCACAAGACATTGAAAACAAAGTATATTTGATTTATTTTTGAAGAGGAAAAAACGCAACCCCAGGCATTTTTTTTTATAAACACTCCTTCAAAATCTGGTGAAATGACTTTGAATCCATGTTTCAAGAGATGAAAAACTGGAAACCACTTACTTTCTCATCTTGGATGAGTAATAAAATATGGCAGTTAAGTGAGCTGCTGATATTTATTTTAATTCTGGTCTCATATTGTTGGAGAAGGGGCAAAGATGGTAAAAATTGACAGAATGATTATATTTATTTCTCCTCCTTCCCCTAGTTTCTTCCAAGTTAAGTTTGATGTTCCCATCTTTACTTCCTAAGAAGAGATGTGATCACTCTCATAGGAAATTACCATTCTGAAGCTCCACAAAATTTCTGCTTAACATGCTTGTTTTTGTGTTTTAGAGGAAAAAAACACCTACAGAGAATGAAATATTGAATCACTCCCAAACTTCCTGACTTTTCTGTTCTTTTTCTTGCATTTTATTCATTTGAATTAAGGAGGCAGAAACATTAGGGAGATGGTGTTACCCGACCGAAATGAAAGCTAATGGCGACTATGTGCTCACATTACCAGAGGTTAGCAGAGAGCTACTTTAATATGACAGCTAATATAACTCATTGATGCGATTACTCAAAAAGAAGAATGCCAGTGGTGTCCAGTTACATCCCAGCGGTCACAATTAGATAGGCCAGATGGATGTGGTCCAGCGAGACGGACCGACAGACCTGCAGACAGGTCAGCAGGGACATGACTGGGGCACGATGGACTTCGTGCATCAGGCAAAAGGAAAGGTGCCCTAATTAATTATAGTCTTTATAATCCTGAGATTCTTTAGTAAAATCTGGATAAAAAGAACTCGGGTTTGGGTCTATTTGCCAGTGCCATGCAAATGTTTTTAATAAGCAGGTTCCCATAGTGGATGGTGACTCTTAAAGGCATCTTAGTTGACTTTAAAAATAATGAAATTGAAAGTCAAGGCCTCCTTAGAAAAGCAGGTTTCTATGCTTTGAGCAACTCTGTGGTTGTAAAACTATCCTGCTCCCGCCAGTAAACATAATGTGGTCAGAGAACAGTAGAACATAATGGAGCCTTAAGGTTCAACTTGCCTGATCTTTATTTTATATATTAGACAAGCCCATCAGCCAGGGCCCCCCCAGGACACAGAAGGCACATTGGAAATGTTAAATTTAAGGCGGGTTTCAAAGGCACTATTTGAGAGGTCTGGACAGAGTTAGGGCTATTGAAGCACTCTGAGACCAGCAACAGTGGGGAGCTTTCACCACTCCTCAGATGAAGGGCAAAACAGGGAACTGTTACTGGAACTTTGCAGGAGCTGAAGCTGTGGGCTGGGCCACCTAATAGGAGCCAGGGCCACAAAGAAACACAACTATGGGCACACCACAGCCCTGCAGGGAGGGAGGAGGGAAGGGTGGATGGGGCAGAGAGACCGAGAGAAAGAGACGTTAATACCCAGCCTGTCTTCTTGCACCCTCTGATCTGCAGATGACTCCCTTTTGCCAAAACCAACAAGAAGCCAGAGGATAAAAAAGGCACCACATGGCTCTGCTCCCAGGGCCAGAGCAGGGCAGAGAATGGAGCTGGGGGGATTTATGGAGAGACATCAGCTCCGAAACTGCAGCCAGAGAGGAGAAATAACTTCTGAAAAGCTGGTTAGTGAAGGGCTACAACTAGAAGCTAGTCCTTTGACCTCCATGCATCAAGCTTTCCACATGGACCATCATACTTGCAGCTGCACAGACCAGGCCTCTGGGGCTAAAATGAGTTGTGAAGAATATCAGAGATTCTCCTTTGGATTCTCTTCCTAAATGTGGCTAATCTGGAAGAGCCTGGCTTCTCTGACAGTAGATGTTTGAATTTTGGGCCAGAGAGTCTGGAGGGGTGCTCCTGAGACACCCAGAGCCTCAGGCACAGCCATCTCTGCAGAGCCAAGCATAAAGCAGCCATCAAAGGCATGGTTGGCCTGGGTGTCAGGCTATGAAATAATGGAACTGCTTGTACAAATCACATAGAGGGACTGAGATTTCCAAATGAGCATTGGGCCCTTCTGCATGGTTTTGTGGGAGACCAGCATTATCACACGGATTCTGCCATTTCTCACGTAGCTTCACAAAATGTGACAAAGTCCAAACGTCAAACCTACCTTCAGAAAACATATTCATCACACTTGAGATAGGCCAAAAATATCACATCAACCTCAAAAGTCATTTACAGAGCGGAAGCTCTAAAGCTGTTGAAGAATGGCAGCCTTTGGGAATAATTGGATTACTGCTTCTCAAGGCGTTCGGGTTGGGATGGACAAGGTTAATTTGATTACAGGCAGCCCAGTATGATAGTGTAAAACATATCACTTAATGTGAGGCAATACATAAACTGGCAAAATTTTTCTTAGAAAAGAATTACAGCTATGTAAAGGATTACATATGGACAGAGATGGAAGAAAAAAAGAAAAACGAAAGCATAATTTGTTGAGAAGTGGAATTGTGAATGATGTTCCTGCTCATCTGAAAAGGCCCGCTACTGTTACAATATTGGTTGTGCAATACAAACAATCAAAAAACCATAAAATAAAAGAAACATTGTCTTAGGGAGACACTTCATAATGCTGTGAAAAAGATGAAACACAGAAATGTGACCACGTAGACACAGAACACACGTGTATGTGCTGCGTGTGTAATGCTTGTATTTTGCTCAAATATAGATACAGTCTCACTCTCATTAATTTGAGTCAAAGAAAAACTGCATATATTTTGCTCTTAATACTTTCCCATATAGGCCTCATGAAACAATAGAAGAAAAGCAATGCTTGAGATTTGAGGGAGGAGTTCCTGCATACTGTGAACAGATTATGGAAAAGATCATTTGGAGGAGGGAACAAATGGAAAAGAATGAATGTTGACTAATTAAATTTGGGCACAGAAGTCATTACATATGCACAGTTCCTGGAAACCCAATGAATTTGATGGTATTTATGAGCTAGTATGTTTTAATTACTATCACATGTTGACTTTGTCAACAACAGGGATTTCTGCTTTCTAGCTTAAATTTTGCTGCCATATACCTAAAATCTTTTAATTTTAGAAAATTGATGAAGGGGTGTAAGAAACACAAAAAGCAGGAAAGAAAAAGATTTAAGTGTTACTTAAAAGATGTTTCTTGATGTCTTAAATGTGACCATACTTATCTGTTTAGAGAAGAAGGTGAGAGATCCATGTTGCAATATTATCATCTGTCTTCAGGAGGTTTTCCACTTCATTAAATTGCTTAGAGTTATTCTAGCAATCCCCTCTGACACATAACTCAGTGACATGAATATTGGTTTTATTGTCTTCTCATTGCTAAAGCCAAAAAAGTATTCAGAAACTTTTATTTCTTTATAAGCACATGTTGCTGGTTTTTAGAAACTCATTGTTCCTTTTGAAAACATGTAGCTTGACCTCCTAACTGGAAGATTTGGACTGTCAACATTAGTGAAATCTCCCATTTCCCCATTCCAGCCAGACTTAGGCAAATTGACTCCCTATTTGCCATGTAAATTTACAAATACCAAGTAAGGCCAGTAATTCAATGCGACCCTCTGCTGAGATAGCCCGTGATCTGTCCCAAGTCATTACTTCATGTCTCCTCACTCATATAGGGATGTTGGAGCTTGAACCTTGGGATGGGTAAGTGGGGTGAGAAGGCCTTTGCTTATAACAAAGTTAAGTGCACTTCCAGTCAAGATGGCAGCATAAGCAGACACAGCTCACCTCTTCCCACAACATCAAAATTACAACTAAGATATAGAACAACCATCACTCAGTACTATCAGAAATTGAGTTGAATGGAAGTCTGACAACTATGAAATCCAGCTGAATGGAATAAAAGAAATCGCATCCATCCAAACTGGTAGGAGGGGCACAGATGTTGAATGGGCAGGTCCGATATACACATGTGGTGGATAAAAATTCAGGAGGGATGTCTTGGGAGTGAGGAGTCCCAGCCCTATACCAGGCCTCCATCCCAGAGTTCCAGTGCCAGGAACATAAGTCCCCACAACTTCTGTCTGCAATAACCAGTGAGTATTGAGTCCATGGAAGAAAATTCTGGAGCCCCAAGCAGTTTCTCTTAAAGAACCCACTCAAGGACTCACCTACCCAGAATCACTCCTTCTGAGCTCCAGCACTGGGGTAGCAGCTTGAAAGGCACCAGTGGTATGCAGGAAGAAACTGAAGTGTCTGGCATTAAGGCAAGCAGAGGCTATTGCCTCTTTTATAAACCCTCCCCACTCAGGGCCTGCAAGCTGGTAACATATCAACCTGGCTAACATTGTTTGACCCACCTTGGAGATCCCCTGAGGCTCTACCCCACCCAACTTACAGGTCCACCCAAGTTGCTTTTCCATATGAGTGGCTGTTCTTGGCTCATGATGCACAACTTCCTAAATCCTATGAAACAAACAATAGCTAGCTTCAGTGAGCCCCAGGCCCAGAACTAGCAGCAGCCAGCTTAGATTCAGAGCTTGGTTTTGTCTGGGAATCTCCAAGCCCACTACAAGTAGCAGCCATCTCAGATTGCTTTACAGCTCAGGGATGGTAGCCCCAGGCAGAACACAGGTGGGGGCTGAACTTGGCCTGTACCACCCCGGAAACCCCAGGGCCAGCACACCTAGTGGACAGCTACAGACCATGTCGGATTACCACCACCCTGCTCCTGTGCAGCTGACCCTCCTCGGAGGATGGAGGTGGTGGTTAGTGGTCACAGTCACTCTTTGCAGCTGATTGGCCTGGATAAATCCCTTCCATTGATCTGCCAATAGTAGTCAAGGCTCAACTACAAAAGGAAGGTATACTCAGCCAACATGAAGGGTACACCTTGAGTACCCAGCTTGAGTGATAGGGATGGCTGTGCCACTGGATCCTACAGGAGATCTACTATATTAAGCCTTTCTACCATGACACAGAGTCAAAGCAGCTCTACCTAATACACAGAAACAAACACAGGGAGGCTGCCAAAATGAGGAGACAAAGAAACATGGCCCAAATAGCAGATCAAAACTCCTCCAGAAAAAGATCTAAAAGAAATTGAGATGAGCAATCTATCAGATGCAAAGTTCAAAACACTAGTTATAAGGGTGCTCAAGGAACTCAGTGAGGACCTCAACAGCATAAAAAAGACCCAGTCAGAAAACAAAGGATACACTAATTGAAGTAAAGAACAATTCACAGGGAAACAACAGTAGATTGGTTGAAGCCGAGAATAAAATCAATGATTTGGAACATATGGAAGCAAAAAACAACTAATCAGAACAACAAGAAGAAAAAAAGAATCCAAAAAAAGGAGAATAATAGAAGCACCTTCTGGGACAACTTCAAGAGGTTCAACATTCATATTATAGGAGTGCCAGAAGGAGAAGAGAGAGAACAAGAAATTGGAAATCTATTTGAAAACATAATGAAAGAAAACTTCCCGAGTTTGGTGAAGGAAAAAACATGCAAGTCCAGGAAGCACAGAGAATCCCAAACAAGATGGATGCAAACAGACCCACACCAAGACACATCAGAATTAAAATGTCAAAGTTTAAAGATAAAGAGAGAATCTTAAAAGTAGCAAAAGAAAAGAAGTTAGTTACCTACAGGGGAGTTCCGATAAGACTGTCAGCTGATTTCTCAAAAGAAACTTTGCAGGCTAGAAGAGGTTGACAAGAAATATTCAAAGTCATGAAAAGTAGGATCCTACGGCCAAGATTGCTCTACCCAACAAAGCTATCATTTAGAATTGAAGGGCAGATGAAGGGCTTCCCAGACAAGAAAAAACTAAAGGAGTTCATTATTAAGACAACTGTAGTAGCATAATCAATCAAATATAATTAAAAAAATAATGTTAAGTTAAGCTCATGCCTACATAAAGTCAAGTAGGAAGAGATGAATGTGTTTAATATCAATAATTGATTTTCAGGTGATAAGTCCTTAGCAGTTATGACATTGATTGACTTGTGAAAGGCAAATGTAAATGCTCATCTCTGCCTGAGTAGATGAAGAGGACCGCAGCAGTGACCATAACAAGGGTTAGAGAGTGTATGCCTTGAGGGACATGCCAGGGTCCAGCCCTGACACCACTGCTCACATTTAGGTACTGTTGAGCACAAAATCTCTCTGCGCATGATTTTCTTCATCCATAAATCTGGGCATAAAAATAATAATAATACCTTCCAGGGTTGTTGCAAGGCTCAAGTAAGATAGCTTGTAGAAATTGCCTGGTATATATGTAGGTGCCAATAACCATTTTTGAATAAATAATGAACAGTATTTCTGTTCTTTCAGATTTGAGGATTAATTAGGTTATCCCACAAGCAGAAAGTTATCCCAAATAGTTTTCCTACTGAGTTTCCTAGAAACTACTTAGATAACTATTATATGTTTTCTCTGCTATATCTCTTCAAAATCTACTCTACTGTTCTCTATATTTCAGAGTCAACCTGAGTGCAGAGGAGCTCAAATGTTCCTCAGAATGATGTTAAATAATAGATATTGCCAGCTCCCCAAAAGTTGGGTTGGGGGTGCGGTGGTCTAGGGTAGGATCCAGGTCTAGGGTGAAGCCATCGAATGCTTTCTCCCTTATGAAGCCATGTCCAAGGCACTAGCTGGAGAGGCTTTTCAGCGCATGTGGAAGAGGCAGCCAGAGAGTTGGAACATGAGGGAAACAGGCAGAAAAGGCCTAGAGATGGATGTTCGAGAGTCATCTGGATTGGGACGAAGCTACAAGACAGGTGCTACCTTCTCAGAGGGTGCAGAGGGTGAACCCGGTCTGGGAGGAGAGCAGAAGATTGACCCCTGGGACCTTCACGCTTAAGTAGCTGAACTCATTCTCATCTATTTTCAGTTTTCTGTCATGTCACACATTTCCCAGTCATTAAAACCTGGGTATTCCAGTGTGGGAAAATGTATCACCAAGAATAAGCAAGTAAAAGCTCTCTCACTTGTTCACAGTAACTCATTTTTGTATAAAAAGGAATTCGATGAGATATTTCAGAAGCCCTGGGAAGTCGCTTTGCTTTCAGGTGAACGTTGACATCTGTGAGCCTCAGTTCTCTCATCTATGATGTGGGGGGAAAAGAAACCTACAACTTGAGGTTGTGAGGATTAAATAAATGAATGTATTACGCAGCGCTTTGAGCTTCCTAGATGCTCAATAAACATAGAGCAGTGCCGATAAGCCACTTCGCATGCACTGCTCATTGACTCCAGCAGCTAGAAGGTGCTGACGACAGCCATGATGCCCCATGCCGAGTTGGCCCAATTAGCTCCTGTGCCCTGTGTAGGAGGTAAAACCAAACCAACCAACCTAACTAGCTAACCGCCCACATAACTAATTCCTTGTCTAAAACTTGCCTTTTTCTTTTCTTAAGAAGGAGAATAAAGACCCTACTCTTCCCATCTCCTCCCAGAATCCATGTATGTGCTCCCACTCCAAACACCCTCCCCAGCGGCTTTTCCTTCAGCATGATTCTAGATCTGAATCTCCTCATGTGGCTGAGCTGCTTATTTCATTATATTCTTCTCCCAAAGTTCAGCTCCAGTCTGAATATGTATCCACGAACTCTTCTGACTTGTCGATCCATAAATGTGTATTAAGGGTTAACTCTACTCTAGATGAAGACCAAGAGGTAGATGAGACAGGGCCACAGTCAGGGAACCGATGGAAGCTGAATAGCATTTAATCAAATATATCAAGTGAGTAAAGTGCTAAGAATGATGCTAGATGAGAGAAGGAGGCTTTATGTAAAGCAGAATGGTCAGGGGGCTTCCACTGGTCAGCCCTATGAGAGCCTTGCTCCCGGGGTCAGTTTTAAAGAAAAGCAAAGTCCCAACACCTAGGACTGCTTTAAAAATAAGCTGACCGTGCATCCTGGTCTTTTGGGTGGACCCAAGGCTGGAGCTGAGCATGGGGAGAAGCCTTTCTTGGTCCACAAATAAGTGACAATACCTTGGTTCTTTGTGTTAATATCTTTTATGGAGAAATGCTTATGCCCTCTCACATGTTTTCCACATTGCAAGGTTCAAACACTCATTTTGTTTCCAATTCTTATCCCCACACTAGATTTTACTGCTGTCACTTTGCTATCAAATCACTGTGGGAGTTTGCTGCATTGGAGCTAAGGAGGAAATGGATTACAATATAAGGACAGCCTTGCAATTTCCAACAGGAGGAGCCTGAATGAACACATTGTTTCCTACTATTTCTCTGGAAAGATCACACATTATAATCACTATTTATAGTATACTGTGTAAAATGATCTTTGTTTGTTTTCTACAATGGATACTGTGTCATTTAATTAATTTAGACTAAAGAAAAGCAATCAACATTCAGTAACAACATTCCCTTAGGGGATATAAATGAAAATTTTTTCCATACCCTACACAGCAGTTAGAGCAAAGGAAGGGCTGATATTTATTTATGAACATCAGTGCTCAGAGTCGCAAGCAACAGAACTCTAGCTGATTTCAGCAGGGAAGCCTGTATGAAAAGGCTGTTGAGTACTTTATAGATAACCATGAGGACTGGAGAAACACACTTGAGTAGCCAGAGAAAATAGCCACAGTCCTGCCACACAGCAGGCCTGCTGTGTGTCAGGCCTGATGACAAAAACCATGGCTGCACCCACCCAGCCCAAGATGATGCCCCATAAGACACAGCCACTTCAGTATCTGGGATGTGGTGGCCCTGCACTCCCAGCTACGATCGCCACCAGAGAAAGGATCCCTGTAGCGCCTCTTTGCATCTTCTGAGTTCTGGTTCCATCTGGTATTGTTGTCTCTGACTCTTGGAGGCTGGTTCCTGAGCTCTCGCCCTCTCTTCTAGGAAAGCAAGGGCATGGCAGTTTCTACTTTCAGTGCTGGGATGAGTTCTACCTGTCTCTGAAACTCAAAAGGTAGGGAAGTCCCTGAGTGTATGAAACACTTGGCAGAAAACAAAAAAAAAAAGACAAATGTCCCCCCAAGTCATCATGCCAGGAAGTGGATTTCCAACGCCCTCAGTCATAGCAACAGAAACATGCTCGTCCCTCCCCTTGAGCCGCACAGTGCCCTGCAGCCCAGCCCTCTGTGGGGGCAGGGATGAATCACCTCAGTAGGGATGAATGCAGGGACAGATTCTTTTCTCCCCCCAAAATGTACTTGATCAAACTTAGCCGAATGGATGTGTTGAATGTCCGAATTCTTTATTTGGAACTGATCTTGATCAGCTTTTAAATTGGGTGGAATTTCCTATTTATGCTTTTGTCTTTATTTACTAAGAACTGCGTGTTCTTTTGAAGAACTTGGGAGACGAAAGACTTGGATGTGTAGCCATGGTTTGAAAGACACTAAGAAAATATGATTCTTTTTAGAATATGTATTTGACCATTAGAGCCTGAACAACAATTGGTTTGGAACAACAGTGGAAATAAAAAACAAATACAGGGCAAGAGAAACCCTGGCAGTGCGTAAAAGGACCTGATAGCCTACCAGGCATTTATAGAGCTCAAGTCCAAGATTTCCAGATAGGAGCTAATCACATAAACAGCTGCCTCTTCTGTAATTGCATTTTAAACCCTCATTCTGTTCACACAATCACACAATTTTCCCCTACTGTCTGATGCATGCTCCGTTGATATAATTTTTTATATTAAGATAGATTGATTGCCCAAAGTTTTAATTTTAATCCTTGGCTTTATTTAAAAGAAAGCAATTTAGCAATCCATGTTGTTAGGCATGTTTATAGAAGATGAGGCAAAGGAGCAGAAATGGCCAGGAGAAAAAAAAAAAAACTCTGCAGTTTAACATTCGTGTCCCTGTAGGATCCTTCCTTATATTATGGAAATTTCTGCAGACCTTATGCCATGAGTATTGAACAAATCTCACCTTCCACAGCTTCTCATTGACCTACAGCACAATATAGGGTTTTTTGAACATAAAAGAATCATTGACAACCTCTGTATTACTCTAAGAAATTGTTTACCCATGTGATAAAGAAACCTCTCAAACTTCCTTAATTAAAAGTGTGTTACATCGATGACCCACCTTCCTGGTAGAAAAGCTGAAACCCACCAAGCCTGTTTCTCCCCTACCAATTAACTCACTCCCTCTGATGGCACCTTCCATCCTCGTAGCTCTGTGATATCACAAGGATGGTTTCCGCCTGCACTACATGTCGACTGACTGTAGAACAGGTAGCCCAGGGTCTTGAATGTCTCTGGGCAATTGAAGGCTTTTTGCCTTTGCAGTGATTAATTTGTAATCACAATTTTTAAGAAATTTGATGAGGAAAGAGCTGAAGCTATGGTTGCCTGATTTGTCTGTCTTGCTTTTTCCAGCCTACCAAACTAGGTGGAGACTAATTTCAGCAAAAAAGGCAGACCTCAGTTCCCCCTCCTTTTATGATGCTGTATTTATATATGGGCTCACATAATTTCAGAGTTCTTGCATCTGATAATGTAAACATATTTACAATGCAGTGAAGAAAAAATATTTCAAAGGAACAAAAAAGGAAGAAGCAACCCTGACTTATCCTTCCTTTGGGTGGTAATGATCATTTTGCATAGATGTGTGGATTTCTTGGAGAGTCAGCCAGGCAAAGCTTCCAGACTGCTAGGAGTTTGCAAGCCTTCTTTAATTGGAAAACAACTAAAAAAAACAAGAGAAAGAGAGAGTGAGAAGACAAGCAAGGAAGCAGCAGTTCTGTGGATTCACACTACTCTACTACCTACTAGTGTTACCCATAACATTTCTCTTTTTAAAAGGCATTCAAATTCAGTTAATTATAATTTTATATATTACTTCTTTGAAAGGAGAGATTTTTAAAAATAAGGACAGCATTTAAGGATCTCAAAAATAATTAGATTATTGAATAATTTAACAAATATAAAGCCTAATTAACAGGGTTTATTAAAATTATATAAATAATGCATTCTTTTTTTGAAAAAGTTTTACAATTGAATGGCTTTTTTTGGTACAAGATCACACTTGCAAAATGAAAAGCAAATTTGAATATAGTTAAGAAAGTAAATCTTAAAAGTTCTCAACACAAGGAAAAAAATTTTTTGTGACTTTGGGGACAGATGGCAAATACACTTACTGTGGTGATCATTTTGGAGTCTGTGCAAATGTTGAATCATTATGTTGTACACCTGAAACTAATATAATGTTGCAGGTCAATTATAGCTCATTTAAAGAAAGAAAAGAAAACTGTTCAATTAGCCATCCAGTCTTCACCAAATCTCTCAGTGTTTTCTCCGACCACGTAGATCTCATTCATGCATTTGACATTCAATGACATGACATCTATGTTCTAGACACCATCTTCTGAGTGTGTGGTGGGGAGGTGCCAAATGGGGAAAGTATAATCTCTGCACATAAGGAGCTCAGTCTAGAGAGAATTGGCTGGTATCCATTTCCCAGGGCTACCCTAACAAAGCACCACAAACTGGGTGGCTTAAAACAACAGAAATTTATTCTGCTACAGTCTGGAGGTGACACGTCCAGAATCAAGCCATCAGCAGGGATAGTTCCTGTGTGGGGCTCAGAGGGAGAGCCTGTTCTCCTAGTTTCTGGTGGTTGCCCACAATCACTGGCATTCTTGGCATGTGGTAGCAAAACTCCAGTCTCTGTCTGTTGTCACATGGTGGTCTCCCATTGTGTGTCAGTGTTCAAATCTCCATTTTATTAAAAGGACACTGGTCATTGCATTTAGTGACCACCCTAAACAAGTATGGCCTTATTTGAACTTGATTACACCTGCAAAGGCCCCATTTTCAAATAAGGGCACATTCTGTGGTCATGGAGGTTAGGACTTCAACATATCTTTAGTTTTTTTCAGGGGGACACAATTCCTCCCATAACACCATCTAAGAAGACCCTATGCAGAGACGAGGATTCCTTGTTTGCACAGGCTTGGAGGTATACCACCAGTGTGCTAGGGTTTCAGGAGGCATTGTCAATGACCTGCCATCAACAATGAAGATAAATGGAAGATGGGGAGGGGCACCCAAAAGAAGGAGTTAGCTTTAACCATCTCTTCTGTAAGGACGAACCAACACCCTGTAGAAGCCAGTGCCTGCTCCATCTCCTGCAAGGAGCCAGAAACAGAGGCCACCAGACTGAATGGGGGGAGAGACACAGCCTCCTCTCCCACCACAGGCTTCCACTTGCAAAAGATCCAGCTACATGAAAAGGAAACATGTAACCTGAAATAAAGTTCAGAGGTTTGATTATGAGCTAAGGCTGGACGCATTTATTACTGGTCTGAGAATTTTTGAGGGCTAAAGTGACCAGGGGATTTCTTAGCCAACAGTGATCAGAAGACTAATGGGCCTGTCTGTCTTTCATCTGCGGAGGTGGCAGGGGAAAGAGCTGCCCTGCGGAAAGGCTGGATGAGCGTCATGAGGAAAGAACAAAGGTGTGTTCAGTTGCACCCTACAGAGTCCAGTTTGTTCCACGTCAGCCTGAAATGGAAGTGGGTAACAGGTTATTTAGCCTCCGTGTGTTTTTCAATTTCATTCTTGTAATTCAAGGGTCCCCAATCCCTGGTACCGGTCCATGCCTGTTAGGAAGTAGGCCACACAGCAGGAGGTAAGCTTGAATGTAACATGCTTGAATCATCCCCAAACCATCCTGCCCCCGAGTTCTGTGGAAAAATTGTCTTCCATGAAACCACTCCCTAGTCCAAAAAGGTTGGGGACTGCTGTTGGAATTGATTAGTAGTCAATCAATTGTCATGCTGGTCAGAGAAGATGCTTGATATAATTCAACCTTTTTAAATTTATTGAGATTGTTTTGTGTGCTAATGTGTGGTCTTTTTGAAAAAAAGTGTTCCCTGTGCACTTGAAAAGATTGTTTATTCTGCTGCTTTGGGGTAAAATGCTCTGAAAATACCAGTTAAATCCATCTGATCTGGTATGTCGTTTCGGGCTACCTTGAGACAAGTGAAAATGAATACACAACAACCCAAAATCTATGTGACAGAGCAAAAACAGTCCTAAAAGGGAAAGTCATAGGCCTACCTCAAGAAGCAAGAAAAATCTCAAATAAAAAAAAATCTAGACTTCCAGTCAAGATGGAGGTAAACATGGTAAACATGGCTTGCCTCATAGCATAACCACATCAAATCACAACTAAACTATAGAACAACCATCACTCAGAAATATCATAAATCAGGTTGAATGGAAGTCCAACAACTATGGAATTAGAAAAGATGTATTGCTCCAGATTGGTAGGAAGGGCAGAAATGTGGAATAGGCTGGTCCCAAATCCACATGTGGTGGATAAAAATCCAGGAGGGATATCTCGGGAGTGAAAAGTCCCAGCCCCACACCTGGCCCCACAGCCCAAGGTTCCAGTGCCAGGAAGATAAGTCCCCATAAGTTCTGAATGCAAAAACCAGTGGGTATTGAGTCGGTGGAAGAAACTTCTGGAGTCCCAAGCAGTTCCTCTTAAAAAGCCCACACACGGACTTACTCAGATTCCTCCCTCTGAGCTCCAGCACCAGGGTAGCAGCTTAAAAAGCACCAGTGGCATACAGGGAGGAACTGAAGTGTCTGGCATCAAGGAAAGAGCTGGGGAACAGCTTTCTGCCAGACGGAAATGTGGGATGAGGCCATTGTTTGTTTTCTGAACCACCCCCCTCCAACACAGAGCCACAGACCCAGGAGGCAGGTGCCATATCTGAGACTCCATCAACCTGGCTAATACTGTTTGTCTGGCCCTGGAGATCTGGTCTCACCAAACTTACTGTCCGACCCAAGCTGTTAATAGTGCCTTTTCCATATGAATGGCTGGTCTTTGTTCATGCTTCAAAACTTCCTAAATCCTCTCAATCAACAACTGGCCTCCACAAACCTCCCCTTCATACCTCTTGATAAGCACTAGAAGCAGCCAGCCTGGGTTCAAGCTCACCTTTGCCTGGGAATCACCAAACCCACCACAAGTAGCAGTCATCTCAGATTGTTTTACAGCTAATGGTGGCCCCAGGCAGAACATAGGTAGGGGCTGACCTTGGCCTGTACCACCCCAGAAACCCCAGAGCCTGCACACCCTTTGGACAGCTACAGACCACATCAGAGCACTACCACCCTGCCCCTACATAGTTGATCCTCCTCGGAGGGCAAAGGTTGGTGGTTAGTTGTCACAGCCAGTCTTTGCAGCTGAATGGCCTGGATAAATCCCTTCCATTGATCTTCCAACAGTAATTGAGACTCAACTACAAAAGGAAGGTGTATGCAGCCCACATGAAGGGTGCACTTTGAGTACCCAATTTGGGTGATAGGGGAGGCTGTAGCATTGGACCCAAGAGGACATCTACTACACTAGGCCACACCACCATGACAGGGAGTCATAGCAGTTCTACCTAATACTTAGAAACACAGGGAGGCTGCCAAAATGAGGAGGCAAAGAAACAAGGCCCAAATGAAAGAACAGATCAAAACTCCAGAAAAAGAACTAGAAAAAAATGGAGATAAGCAATCTATCAGAGGCAGAGTTCAAAACACTGGCTATAATGATGCTCAAGGAACTTAGCGAGGACCTTCACAGTGTAAAAAAGACCAGTCAGAAAACAAAGGATACACTAATTGAAGTAAAGAACAATTCACAGGGAAACAACAGTAGATTGGTTGAAGCCGAGAATAAAATCAATGATTTGGAACATATGGAAGCAAAAAACAACCAATCAGAACAACAAGGAGAAAAAAGATTTCAAAAAATTGAGGATACTATAAGTAGCTCATAGGGGTGTCAGAAGAAGAAGAGAGAGAGCAAGAAATTGGAAATCTATTTGAAAACATAATGAAAGAAAGCTTCCCTAATTTGGTGAAGGAAATAAACATACAAGTCTAGGAAGCACAGGGAATCCCAAACAAGATGGATGCAAACAGACCTACACCAAGACACATCAGAATTAAAATGTCAACGTTTAAAGATAAAGAGAGAATCTTAAAAGCAGCAAGATAGTAGAAGTTAGGTACCTATAGGGGAGTTCCTATAAAACTGTCAGCTGATTTCTCAAAAGAAACTTTGCAGGCTAGAAGGGGTTGACAAGAAATATTCAAAATCATGAAAAGTAGGGTCCTACAGCCAAGATTGCTCTACCCAGCAAAGTTATCATTTAGAATTGAAGGGCAGATGAAGGGCTTCCCAGACAAGAAAAGACTAAAGGAGTTTATTATCACCAAACCATTATTATATGAAATGTTAAAGGGACTTATTTAAGGAAAAGAAGATCACAACTATGAACAATAAAATGGCACTAAATACATATCTATCAAAAATTGAATCTAAAAGACAAACTAAGCAAACAAGAAGAACAGAGACAGAATTATGGATATGAAAAGCGTTTTGATGGTTGCCAGATGGGATTAGAGTGTGGGGGAATGGGTGAAGAAGAGGGGATTAAGAAGTACAAATAGGCACTTACAGAATAGCCATGGGGATGTAAAGTACAATATAGGAAATGGAGCAGCCAAAGAACTTATACAGGTGACCCATCATCATGGACAATGGTGTGGATATTGCCTGAGAGAGTGGGGAGTGATGGCTGAAATGGGGCAAAGGGGGAAAACTGGGACAACTGTAATAGCATAATCAATAAAATGTAATTTTAAAAAATGTAATTTTACGCCTGAAGGAACTAGAAAAAAATGGAAGTGGGTAACTGGTGTGTTTGGGCAAAGAGGGTGTGATATGTCCTGAGAGAGAGATGCTTCTATACCTTCCTACCTGCACCTCCACCCCCAAGTCTCTCTCCATTCTGTGACCCTGGAGAATATCCAGAAAGTTCCAAGGACTGGAGAGTAGTTTAGGGTTGAGGGCAACACAATCAATAGAAGCAAAAACTATTCTATTTGGCACATCTATGTTATGACTTTGGATTTTCATCCTGCTACTACAACAGTCCTGTTGGCTAAGGAAAGTGGGTGGAGCAGAGACCAGAGAGTGGGCTGTAGACACTCCCAGTGAGTGAAGGAGGTGCCATTCACACAGGCCAGCCTGGTGCCACACAGAGCAGCTCCATCCCAGAGGAAAGTGCTTTGGCTCCCCAGAATCAACCTATGCGTTACAAAGACACTTGTATGTCTACACTAGCCAAATGAAGTGCATTATTTGTTCAAAAGCCTCGGGGCACTGTCTTGTCTGAATCATCACATCAGTGGAGTAGGGAAGGCAATAAGGATCACAGGCTGCTCCAAGCTTCCCTGGGTTGGGTGTGCCCATGGCCATGGAAATCTACTGTCGGCACCCCAGGAAACACCATACAGTTGCCAGATTTGCTGGCACTTAGCCCCCAACTGGTGTTAATTATGTAGAAATGCAAATATGGGATTAAAATTGATGTAAAAGCAGAGAGAATTAATCCCTAGAATCCTCTAGGATTCTAGGTATTCCCTGGCTCCTAGGCTCCTGGTTCAAGGTTTACCCTTTTCAATGGCTGCACTTCACTAATGTGAAAATAGTCATCTTGTGAATGTCAAAATTAAACCCTATAACTAGTAAGTATATAATATTTAGTAGGCACCAGCTGCTATTATAGGGGATCTTTATAAAATAACTCATCTAAACCTGACACTGACCCTATAAAGTGAGTGCAGCTATTATCCCCATTTCCTGTAAGAAGAAGCAGGCACAGTGAGGTTAAGAAAGTTGCCCGATATCATTAGCAAGTAGCAGCCCTGGGAATCATACAAGTGGCATGATAAATAAACCAGAAACATAAACCAGTCTTAAATAAATATGATTCACCATATTCTGTTCTTTGTACACTGTAGGGAGAGGAGCTGCGACAGTTTCCCCTCACTCCTCCTTCTCTTTCCTCAGAGCAGGGCCCATCTTGCAGAAGCCGGGTCTGGTGTGCGTTCAGCAGCCTTCACCTGTCCAGGTCCACCTGGAGCCCTGGCACATCTTCGGTTTCCTGAAGGGACACCACAGAAGGGAAAGGTCAGTATCTGTTCTGACAAAAAACACTCACCAACTCTCAGAAAGTGCAGAAAGACATTTAAAATGACAGGGGGATGTCATTCATTATGGTGTCTGCCTTTTAAAAAGATGGGATCCAACTGGATTTTTTTCCAAAATTATTCAATAATCTCTGCCTATTTTTGGTGAAAGAGGTACTGAAGTAACAGACTAATATTTACTCAGATGATAAAGTTTACCACGCTTGCCAGGAAAGGCTGATTCCTGGACAAATGGTAAAGAGTAGAGCTGGGATCTGGGCCCCCATCCCCCACCGGCCCGGTCCAGTGTCACAGGACCATCAAGCATTTGAGCAGGAGGAGACCCGAAGAAGGTTGGGTCCTACCTCCTGCGCTTACAGTAAGGGAACTGAAGCCAGAGACGGCATGAAATTTGCCCCATTTAGAAAGCCCTGTTGTTATCTGGACTCCTAGTCCCCAGCTACTCAGAACATACACATCCACTACACACATCCACAAACACACTTACACAGAGACATGTCACACTGACACATGCAAACTCCCACACACATGCACACATGCAGGTTTGCACACAGACATGGACAGGGATACAAACAAGCACACTCACAGATGTACATGTGTACACAAGTGTCCTGCTCCTACAGGAAGTCATACTTTCTGCCTGAATTTGCAACAATAAGCTGGTGATAGATGGACGTCGATTACTCTTCCCTAAGAACATGCGCATTTTAATAAATGTCTCCAGAAAACAGAATGAAATTGAAAATCCAAAGTAACAAATTTTAAAGGTGCAATTTCAGGCAGAGAGTCAGAGCCTGAGCACTGCCCACTGCCCTTCCGGTTGCTTCCTTTGGGAGGGTTCCTTGGCCTGGGGACCTTCCCAGAAGGTGAAGGTTCTTACAAAGATGGGAGCATTTCCTTTCGATCCATGTTGGTCCCAGCCCACCTTGCTAGGGTTCCATTTTCCCACAAGCCTGGCTCATAAAAAGGGGTGACCCTACTTCCAGAAAACATGTCCAATGAAAGTAATTCAAAACCTAAAAAATCAACTTAAAAGCTAAAAAAAAAATCAAAACAATAATAAAAGCATTTCATTAAAAAACTGAACTACAAAAGAATCCATGTATATGCTACAAAGAAGTTATTCATTTTTCTCTGTTTTTTCCTCTTCAAGAAGACAAACTGCCTCAGAGCTGTGGCTGGGGTTCTAGCCCACTGGTTCATCTCACTGCTCTGAGGAAGCCCAGGTTTGGCCAGGTCCCTTTGGTTCAGAGTTTAGCTGAGGGTGAAGGCTGAGGGTACCCTTCCCATGTTGAGCACCGAAACTCAACATTCGAACAACAGCTTCTGGTCTGCTTTGCTGGGTTCAGTATGAGTGGTTTGCCTGACCCACATATTGTAGCTCCCTTTACATTGCAATATTGTAATAGCTCACATCATACATTGAGGTTGAACTTAGCGATTGATCTATTTAGACATAAATACTACAATTAATTAGAGATGGACTTGGACTAAAATATCTGATCTTTCTGGGTTCTTCAGAGTATCATTGGGATAACCTCAGATAAGAGATAAAGAGCTCGCTAAGGACATTTTTCACCCAAAGATATTCTCAACAAATGACTCCTTGGGGCTGAACCAAGGACTTGCTTCATCAGAATTCAGTGTGTTCTATCGGTTTAGCATGAAAAAAACCCACGCCCCTTCACCCCAGAGAAGCTCAGGATGGCTGTGGGACAGGCCGGTGAGGGAAAGGCTTGTTTCTTGAAATATATATACTGAAGTGCAGAAAGAAATGCAGGAATATTTTTCACTTGGCTGTGAGCCTCCTGGAGCATGTCACCCTCCAGTGATGGATGGCCACACAAGACGGGAAGATGGAGCTCCATGCCATCCCCAGGGCTTCATTCATATTCCGGTTATCTTAGCAGAAATCAGCAACAGACCACAACAAAAGTGGACATCGAGGCTTTCATCGAGGCCTCTCAGTGCCTGGGTTGGGGATGAGCGTCGGTCTCCCAAACTCTCCAAGTACAAAGCAGCTCCCCATGGGACACCCCAAGGGCTTTTCACTGGACTAAGAGTTAGTTCTACCTGCTCTGGACTAAGAGTTAGTTCTACCTGCTCACTGCAGCCAGCAAAGCCTCACATGACCCGGCCCCAGCCTCCCTCTCCAACTGCATTTCAGTCCTCCCACACCTAACTCATTGTCCTGGCCCATCGGCCTGTTGTTGCAGCTTCTCAGGTGTGACAGGCTCTTCTTTCCTCAGGCTGCGCTGAGGTCGAGCAGGACTGTAGACACTCTTCTCCTGAACGTCGCCAGGGCTCTGCTGGTCCCTTCTTGTCACCTCCATCCCCCAACCTCAGTTCCCATGCCCTCCCAGCCACCCTCTCTGGTGTAGCCCTCCCACTCCATCCCCCTCACTTCCTGATTTTATTTTCCCCCCAGCACTTTATTTCTGAGCTGCTCGTGTTTATTTGTTTATTATTTCTTGTCTCCCTCCCCATTCGGGATGACAGCTTGAAAACAGAGAACTTGACTGTCCTTTTATCACTGTGCTTAGCACACGGCAAGCATTTCGGTCTCCCAAGAGCGAGACTAGTTGCACTGGTTGATATGGCAAAGGTGACTGGAGATGCAGGCCATCTTGGTGATGCTTTGTAACCTAATCAGGCTCCTGGTCCTGTTCAACAGGCAGCCTGGGACCAGAGGTACCCAGGTGCCCGGGCTAGAGCGCTGTGCGCTGGCTGCTCTCACTCAGGCTTGGTCCTAATGAGGCCCACCAGCCCCAGAGGCTCCCTCTCCATGCTTGTGTTTGTAACAGCAGCAAAGAATGTCTGGCTGAGTGGCTCAACCTTTAGGAGTATTGGAGTCCAGGTCTCATTTCAGGCTAAATCATGGTTGAAATGCTGGCTCTGCCACTTATTTGCTTTTTAATATCAAGCCAGTTACGTAACCTCACTAGACCTAATGTAATAGAGGCGTTAGGAGGCTTAAGTGAGAAAACTTAAAAAATAAAAAATGGAATGACTACTTTCCAAGTTCTATGCATTCTCTTGACTTTCAGTCTCAGCTCAGATATCACCTCCCTGAGGCCTTCCTTTTCTTGCTCACGCCTCTCTATTCCAGCATGTGTTTTGCTTTTTTGGTAGCACTAATCACCAGTAGACAATCTATTTGGCTCATACATTTGTAGTTTATGGTCTGTCCACCCCCACTAGGATAAGAATGAGGTCCTATCTGTCATGTTTGCTGCTATATCCTCAGTGCCTGGAATGGTTCCTGGCTCATAGTAGATGCTCAACTAATGTTTGTTGAATATGTGACTGGATGTTCCAGCTGCTTCCCATAGGCTACTTCAGTGAATCTGGACAATTCAGAACAATGTTATTGCCAGTATTTTAAAGATAGTGAAAACGAAACTGAAATAACCTACATAACTTAATTGATACTATTTTCGGAGTGTTCATTAAAGGTCAGGCACTGCTAAGGGGTTTTCAGTGATTAAGAAAGGGGGGCAAATGAAGGAGGGATGAGGCCAAAGGACATGTAGGGCTGACCCAGAGTGAGGCACTTCCACTCTGGGCTGGGTACTGACTTTAGATGAAAATTACTTCATAAGATAAAGTCTAAGCTTTCTCTGACCCCGAACTGTTCTGAAATCCCAGTCCCACACACACGGCAATTATTTTAACTGTAACATACCTGGAATTGATATCACTTACAATTGTATCAATCTGCTAGTAACAGAAATCCACCCACAGGGCTCTAATATGCATTACGGTTTTCTAGGTATTAGTTAAGTCTGGGGGTAGATGGTCCAGGGCTATTTGGCAGCCATCTGATGTCAACAATGTCTCAGTCTTTTTCTAACTTTTTGTTCTGCCTTATTGGCATAAGCCTCTTCTTCATGGCGGCTGCTTTCTGGTTGCAATGTGGCTGCTACATCAAGAGGCTGGAGACAACTGTAATTGAACAACAATAAAATGATTTAAAATTTAAAAAAAGAGGCTGGAAACTTTTTGTTGGGCATTTTACCTTCCAAGAAAGAAGAAAATAGCAATTGGGTAGAAATGCCACAAAAATGATGGCTAGTCCATCAGTTGACAAGATGACCAATTGCTCTTTAATAAATATATCTGATAATCAGCGATCAAAATAAGTTACAGGGAATATAGTTAATCTATAGTGTTTAAAATTACCAGGGAATCAATTTGCATTGAATCCCACCAACTATATAGAGTTTTGAAAATATATTGATGAATGCCCTTTGATTCAGGCACTTTCAGATATTTAGAGAATGGAGGTGAATTGTGAGCTGTTCTCCAAAAATTTGACTGACCCTACCCAGAATTCAGACTTACCTTGTGCCATCCACAAAAGCCATCCACCTGGACCTGGCTGCGGCAGTGAAAACGCATCACGGAGAGCACACCTGAAGTGGGTTCCTCTCTACTCGAAGGACGGGGTGTGGACGCTAGCATCTGTTGAGTGTTGGCGAATACTGTGCATTGCATTCCCAATAGCTCATCTCCATTCCTTCTTCTCTGCTGCATAACCCCACCTTGTTCAGTTACTAAGATACCTTAAGGTCACAGTGCAGGTCTCTACCCCAGCTCCAAGGAACAAATTTTGATTGGTCTAAATCAGTCATGGCAAACTCCTTACTACTGGACAGTAAATGATCTATGGCAGGGGGCTGGGGGTGAGGGTGTTGCCCAGTTTTGGCCCATGACAAGTAAGAGAAGTTTGCTGGTGATGGTACACCGTGGCCGAGGGGGTGACTGGGGGAGGGGACTGGGGGAGGGAACTGGTGAGTGAGGCAGTCCTCTCCTTTGTCTTGCAACTCTGAGGGTAGATGTGTCCCTGAAACTGTGCAGTCTCCTTGGGAGACCTCAGCCCTGGCCTTGTTTTATTGCCAAACCAACCTGGGCAACTACTACCTCTGGATTTCTTGCAGTGTGAGAAAAGTACACCTTTATTGAAAACATTGAAGTTTTTTTTTCTTATTATTTCTGGCAGCTATACACAATTCTAATTCACACACTCACATAGGTGCTTTTCCTACCCAGTTCTACATTTTCTGGCTCTGTACTTGACTTTAGTTTTCAGTTCTATGAAACCAGGCTAATGAAAGCACCCGCCTCGTTGACTGTGGTGAGGATGAAATGAGCAGCCCACACAAAGAGCCCATTTCTCCTCCTGCCGCATTGTAAGCTGTCAGAAAGTGGTAGCCATCGTTATGATTCAAAGGCATTGGGAACTGTGTAGGGCTGGCTGGTGGAAAAGGAGAAGGAATAAGAGGGTCAGCAGTAGAGCTGCCAGTGGCAAGAAGGCGAGGGGCTAGAAATGTGGCCTAGGAAACTTCACGGGATCATAACAGCTGTAAATCCTGACGGAGAAGGCCCTGGGAGGAAGGGAGGGAGCAGAAGGCAGAGGCGAGGGAGAGAGTCACATAGTACAGTGTTGTGATCATGTCAGACAGAACTACAAAGCTGCAAAATAAGCCAAGGAGGGCTTATTTTGATGTTATGTTGAATGGGAATAGGATCATGAAAGAAGGTAATTGCTATGCTCAGAAACTTAGGGATGAATGCATAAATATTTCTGCTACACTTCTATTTCATAGAGCTCTGGATTTGGCTGATAGGATGGAGTATGTGCTAAAACAAAACATGTAAAAAAACAGACAGAAAGAAAGCCAAGCCTGACATGAGAGGAGCAATATCACTTTGAACCATTCCTTGTTTCTGTTCTGTTCTGCCAACAGTCAGGGTTAATTCTCCATGACCAGAATTGTTCATTTAGACCTTTCTACTCACCTACAGATTCTCACACAAAGTGAAGCAATCTGGCAAACTAATCTTTGCCAGTCTCAGCTGGTTACCTTGAACCACACAGAAGCAAGTGTGCTTATCTTAAAGATGCCTCAGCTGAAAGGGTCCAGAGCCAGGGGTGTCCAACCCACAGCCCACGGGCCCCATGCAACCCAGGATGGCTATGAATGTGGTCCAACACAAAATTGTAAATTTACTTAAAACCTTTCTTTTGCTCATCAATTTTTGTTAGTGTTTGTGTACTTAATGTGTGGCCCAAGACAACTCTCCTTCTTCCAGTGTGGGCCAGGGACGCCCAAAGGCTGGACAGCTCTGGCACAGTGATGCTGACCCCGCTTACTTTAGGGCTCTCAGTATAAACACCCAGCAGGTCTCAGGCATCAACAAATAGTGCTCCCAACCCAGGCAGCTGCTTATGATCTGAAGGTGTTAGTTTTGTTCCTAATGCTTCTGGGAACTAATACATGACTTAGGAGCATTTTGGAGGTCGGAAATATGTTACATGGCAGAAACGAGCCCATCTTTTATATATAACAGACCCTGCATGTGCCTGTGTGTCCAGCCCTCCACCTTTTCTCACCTGATTATTACCAGGAGCTATGGACCCCTCCACCGCTCTTCCCTCTACCGAACCATCCTCCTCATCATAGTCAGAATGAGATTTTTTAACATGTGAACCTGCCTCTTCCCTGCTTAGAAGCCTTCAAAGGTTTGTCCCAAGGATAAAGTCCAATCCCTGAATGACGTGGCTTGTTAATCAGGTGACCTTCTCCCTCGTTTGTCTGGGACAGTTCCGACGCTTGCCCATTGTCCCAGGGTATTTATCAACAGTGTCTCCATCTCCTTTCAGTCCAAAAGTAGTTAAATTGGGAAGAGAGGGTGGAAGATAAATCATTTGGATGCCCTATTGACAGGGCCTGAAACTCTCCAGCTTTTGTTATCTCTACTCCCCAGTTCAATTCCATCTCCAGGGAACAAATATGCCACATTTCCCTCACATAGGACCTTTCTTGGTACATGCATGTTTTTCTCCCCCGACTCCAACCCGATTCGCTTGGCTAACTCCTTCTCATTCTGGGAAACCATCCCCGCATCCCCACATCTATCAGAGTTGGATGGCCCCCCGGTCATACCCTAAACTGTCCTCGCCTCAGCTGTCACACCACCTGAGATTGCCCACTGTGGCACAGATTCTCTTTCCCCTCTCAGAGAGTCACGCGCTTTGGCACAAGGATTATATATCCCTGCCTGTTGCCATGTAACTTGCAGGGTTTCATGGAGGGATGCCCTCGCTGCCCCTCTGGTGGCAGGTGTGGCCACCTGACTTGCTATTGCCAGTGGGAGGGACTGTCATGGATGTTGTGTCTGATGGGAGCTCCAGGAGATGTGGAGTGTCTGCGCCAGCCCACAGGAACAGCTTATCCCAAGGAAAGACTTTTCCTTCAGCCTGGATCTCAGCATGAAATGACATGAGAGCAAGGTCACATGGAATGGAAAAAAAAGAGCTGTGGGGATTGTAAACCACCTGAAATTTGGGGGGTGTCGCTGCAGGGGAACCCGGTGAAGGCTGACTGCTCTGTGTAATCTCCTTTACCTCCTAGTCAGTAGAAGACTAGGTCAGGGAGTGTGTCTACCTAACTCACCCTGTACCCCTGGTTCCTAGAGCCCCACCCAGCACTGGCATTCTTCATTAAGTTTCATTCAGTGAATGTGTGGATGTTTGCCTTGGGCTTTCTTGGAGACTCAATTGATAATGACTTTTCCAAGGTCCAGATCGGTTGCATCTTTAGAAACATTATGCTTCGCACACAACATTTCCATTTCCTATTTAACTCAATTTTTCACACACACTTCTGTGAAATAAACAGGCATCACCATTTTGTAAATGAGAAAACTGATTTCAGAGAGATTTTTACTTCTAAGATCACACAGCTATTTAACAGCAAACAATGAAAGCTTTCACTTCCCAGTGCCCAGTTCAGGGTTCTTCTCCAACCTGTCCTTCACTCTGATCCCAGGGAAGACAGGAAATAACTGTTCCTCTTCACCCAAAGCCTTCTTCGTGTTGGCTTTCATCTGCTCATCGTGGCCACTCTTACTGGGAGATACACTGAATCAATCCATCATCCCTCTCTTTGGGATTAAGGGGAGGAGGTATAGTTAGCTAAAATGTCTTCTCTATTTAAAAAAAAAAGGACCATTTGAAGACTAGAGAGGAAGAGAAAATCACCCAAATTTAGTTCCTGTCTGGTCTTTGTAGATTTCAGGTACAAATTCTGAACTCCCACAGAGTAAATGAAATTTTTTGTTCTCCACAAAGGTTGTGTTCAAGAGAACAGACTCCAGTCTGCTTCACCAATCCAAATCCTCTTAAATTTTCAAAAAAGAGTAACTCTTATTTTTGGTGGTTTATTTAAGTCAAAGCTGATGTCTAAGTGTCACTACTTCCTACAGCAACAGTCTTTATTGATCATCTCTATGCACAAGGCATTGTGCTGGTGGGAGTTGAGTTAATTTTAAGTGCTTCCTAATTGCCCTCTGGCTGGCTAAGGTTAAAGTAATTCTTAATCAAAACCTTTGCATCTGTCTTTACTGGGGAAAATGTAAGGGCCGTGCTTCTCGCCTCTGCCGCATATTGGAATCACCTGGGGAGCTTTTAAAACTAGTGGTGCCTGAATCCCACCTCCTGCGTTCTCATTTAATTGGTCTGGGATATCACCTGGACATTGATATATATTTTTTAAAGTTCCCCTTTAAAAGTGGATGGTAGGTGCAGGCAAGGTTACAAGCTACGCCCAAATTGCTTCTTGGAGACAAGTGATCAGAATCATTAGCTCAAACAACAGGACGTTTTCGAGATCCTCCTGACCCAGTTCACCAGCTGGATTTCAGACAGGCCAGTGGGGCAGAAAGAAGCCCCATAAAGGGTGGTCAGGAGATCTGGGCCCCAGACCGGTCCGTGATGCTCACTTGAAAAAGGGCCTTATCGTGACTTACGTGCTCTGGATCTAAGCTTTCTGGTCTGAGAAAGAATTAGAGTAGGTCATTGTTTTCCAAACTGTTATCATGGCGACCACCTTTTAAGCCCCGTCTTCTCCAAATGAATATGTTTAAAAAACTTCATCTATTAAACTCCATTAAGTGTTAATTCCCCCTCCATCAATTATATTATACTGCCCAAAATTGTTGGTTTACAAAACTTCCTTTTCTCCCTTTGAGCATTATAAGAACTAGTGTTTTTCAGGTTAGGATAAAAAAAACGATTTTGCCCATTTCTGGTTTCTCACCCCTGTCATCTAACACAGTTAAGACGTGATCACCATTACGCCGATGTGACAACAGTCCACAGGGGAGGCTTGCTTACATATTTCTAAAAGGACCTATCCACAGTTCTTCCAAAAATGTTTTTTATTATGATAAGAGATGGACCCAGTCTGACTAAAATAAATCCCTAGATTTTTGGATCATCCTCTTTCAGCAAGTTACTAAAGCCTTATCAAAATCCCATTTCAAGGACAGCAGGTGGGCAGTCAGGTCCCATACACTTTGGAGGCTCAGGACCCCACGTCCGTGTGCGTGAGCATTACAGCCTGAACTGCGCACACCTCCTCGCCCACCTGCGAGGTGAGGTTGCCATTAGCATTCCAGAGTTATTCCTGTGATCACACAGCTGGCTCCAGGGTGCATCCTGGGTGACGTCTATTCAGCTCAGATGAGAGGAAGTTGTTGCCTCAGAGCCAACAGAAATTCAAAGCCCCGACTGTCTTGTGCCTCAGCATGTTTAAATCTAGCTGCTTCATCCAAATCTTTAGTTTTATTCACCATTGTATTTGTTTTCCCTCCTGCTAATTTTGAGATATGAAATGACCTCCTTCAAGGCTTTCATTGGAGGGCTCATTAAAATTCTAGAAAGTCTTTCATTTTCTTGTTTCTTCACAGTCGTTAATTTGCATGGTCCATCCTAATAAGAAGGTTAAGGAGAACGTGGAGCTACTTCGCGCAGCATTTCAGTCCTGTTCACAGCCACTAAATAGGTCAAACCGGCTACGGGGGCCCGTGAGAACATTGTGTCTCTTGCCATATTTTACATCAGCTATTATAGAGGATACTACACACTTGAAATCACTTGTGCTTTTTTCCCTGTAGGAGCCATGTTAGCTATTTGGTTCTGGTGAAACTTTATATTTTTACTTTATAGTTTTCAGATTTCTTATTTACCAGCTACAGCAGGTGTTTCTTTCCCATTGGAAAATTAAAAACATACCCCTTGACCCCTGGACAGGTTTTCCTCCTTATAAATGAGGAGTCAGTTTTATTTTCAAGATTGCAAATTTATTCTTCTTCATAACAGCCTGTTCTTATTTTAGAACCTCTTCTTGTTTCACAGATACAATTGAATTGTATCCTTCCACCCCCCAACCCTCCCTTTCCTATTCTAACTGCTTTGTTAACTCTGTGTCCATAGAGGTAGGTTCTGTTATCTATTTGTTGTTTTGTCTTTTCTCCCTTTTTTTAAGATAGTGGCTCTCCTCAAATGATGTTTCTTGGTTGTGCACCCAGTTTTTTCTGCAATAGATTTCTCCAGTGGCCACCAGAACGGAAGCTATGTATTGTAACTCCCTAACCTTGACATTTTTTTTCGTAGAGACCCTCCTGGTTTCTGGTCGGCTGACAGTCCCCCTGTGTTCGACTGCCTGAGGGCAGATGTTGCAGCGTGCGCTCAGTCTACCACCATATCCTGAAACCAAGAGTTACTCTCGCACATGGTCTTACTTCCCTAGGGTATTGTTCAAGGAAGTTTAGAAAAAACATTTTTTCATTCAAGGCTTACTCCAGAGGTTGTCAAATTCTGTGGTCACCTTTCAGGTTTACTTTTTGCCGTCATTCATTCCAATTTGTAAACAACATTCACTTACTGAGAGCCTGTTACGTGTTTTGAAATCATTTCTGGCTGACTTCCACTCTAAGTGAGATGTGTAGCCTTGAGCTCGGTAAGTCTAAATTTCCTCTTCATTGAAGCTGGGAGAGTAATTCCTACTCTCTAGGGCCAATGTAAGGATATGAGTTAGGTATACAAAATAATAACTGACTTGTTGCCTGCCACACAGCCAATGCTCAGCCCACCCCCCAAGGACTCCATTGCTTTTATCCACACCGTGCCAGTTCCAGTGCCCTTCACTCCTTCATGTGCACCCGGATTCCCCACTGCTAGGATTTTCCTTCCGACTGAAGAACTTCCTTTACAGTTTCTTGTAGAGCAGATCTGCTTGTAATGAGGTTTTTTTTGACTTTTGTGTGTCTCAGAAAGTCTTTATTTCACCTTCATTTATGAAAGATGTTGCTGGGTATATAATTCTAGAATGGTCATTTTTTTCCTCTTAATACCAGCAGACATGAATCCACTATTTTCTGGATTTCATTATATTCTATACGAATTTTGCTGTCATTCTTTGTTCTTTTGCACATAATGTCTTTTTTCCCCCTCTCTGCTTATTTTAAGATTCTGTCTCTAACACTCTTTTAAAGCTATTTGATCATTATATGCCTTGGAGTGTCTTTCTTCTAATTCCTTGGGCTTTAATGTCAACTAAGCTTCTTCCAGCTATAGGCTTATTGAAATTTGGAGGATTTTCATCCATTTTTTCTTCAACTATTTTTTATCCTCACTCCTTCAGACTCCAACTACATGTGTATCAGGCTCCTTGAAGTTGACCCATGGCCCACTGAGGCCCTCTTCATTTCATTTCAGTCTTTTGTCTCCCTGTGTTTTGTTTTGGAGAGTTTCTATTGCTATGTCCTCAAGTTCACTAGTCCTTGCTTTAGTGATGTCTAGCCTGCTGTTAATTTCATTCAGTGGACTTATCCTATCAGACTAGAAGTTCAAATCACATCATGTTTTTATCCTCACCTGAGGATATATTTATTGATTTTAGAGAGAAAGAAAGTGGGGGGGGAGAGAGAGAGATGATGTGAGAGAGAAACATCAATTGGTTGCCTCCTGTACACGCCCCAAGCAGGGATAGAACCCATAAGTTAGGTATGTGCCCTGGCCAGAAATCAAATCCACAACCTTTTTGGTGTACAGGACGATGCTCCAGCCAACTGAACCACCCAGCCAGAGCACAAATTGCATCATTTTAATATCTTATTATGCTAAACATGCTTTTCTCTATCTTTTTTAACATATGGACTCTAGTTATAAGTTTTAAAATCCTCATCTCCTAATTTTGTCATCACGGTCATTTTTTAATTTCTTCTTTTGATTGTTTTTTGTCCCTATTATGAGTCATATTTTCCTCTTTTATGCATGCCAGATAATCCCTAGTTCAATATCAGACATTATGGGTTTTATCTTGTAAGATACTAGATATTTTATATTCCCCTAAATATTTTTGAGCTTTGTTCCCCCTAAGATGTAATGTAGTTCCTTGGAAGCAGTTTGAAACTTCCAAGACTTGCTTTTAAGATTTGTTAAACCAGAAGAGCCTTGAGTCTAGAGCTAATTTCCCCCACATTGAGGCTTCTGAGTACTGTCACCAGTGCCCCACGCATAACAATGTCTTGCCACTCTGGCCAAAGAGAACTTGAGGTTATTCCTGGTCTGTTCACTCCCAGTAACTCTGTCCCCTGCCTTGGGTGGTTTCCTCACATGTATGCACCGAGCGGCACTGAGCTGAAGACTCTAGGCAAATGTTGTCAGATCTTCAGAGCTCCCTCTTTGTGCAGCTTTCTTCTCTTAGTGACTGTGCTCCGAGACTTACAGTAGCTTTGGCCTGCCTTCATTCTCACCGTTGTATCCTCAACTCAGAGAGATTTCTAGGTTCTGCGTGGGTCTCCCTCCCTGCCGTGGCCTGGACACTCTCCAGGCAGTAAACTGGGGTGGTCATAGGGTTTGTCTGGCTTGTTTCCCTTCTCTTTGGGATCGTTGGACTGTGCAGCTTATTGCCCATTCTCTGCAAATCATTGTTTTATATGTTTTGTTTGTTTTGTTAGTTGTTTAAGGTAGTAAGATAAATCCACATTCCATTTACATCATCTGTCAATGGGCGCTTAGGTTGTTTCCATATCTTGGTTACTGTGAATAATGCTGCACTGGACATGGGAATGCAAATATCTCTTCAAGACACTCATTTTATTTCCTTTGGATATGTACCCAGGAGTGAGATTGCTGGATCATGTGGCAGTTCTGTTTTTAATCTTTGAGGAACCTCCATACTATTTTCATAATGGCTGTACCAAATCATGGTTAGTCTTATGTTTGACTTTTATTTTAACTGTGTACCCAGCAGTGTATTAGGCCCTATGAATTTTAAAAAGTACCTGATAAAACTGGGTACTCTCTTATCTGTGTATATACTTTTTGTTTTTATTCTTCTGCACATTTGTACATATTTATATTCTGCTTCATTTTCAAGCCAGTAATCCTTCCCAATATATTTTCTGATGTTTCCTCTTAGCCTTTGCAATAATTATTTTTAATATCTGCATATTCTTCCATTGAGAGGATGTACCTAATTTACTTACTCATGCACTAATTTTTGAGTAATTAGGTTGTTTGCAATTTTCTCTGCTGAGATAAAACCAAAATGTAATACTATTTGTCTGTGCTGCATGTTGAGAAATCACCAAATTAGGTTCCTTTGCAATTTGCAACAAGGAGGAAAGCCTTAATAATATTATAAAGTCAGAGATCCACTTGTTTGCTCTATAATTTGCTTCCTTTATCTCCTTCTTCCATTCTCTCTCTCTGTCTCTCATTCCTGTCCTTCTTTCTCTCCCTTTTTTCTTCCATTCTTCCCAATAAGCATTTATTAAACACCTTCTTTGTGCTTGTGCACAAGGTATAATTGTGAACGAAAGACAGGATTCTTGCCGCATTGGAACTTGTCAGGCAGGAGGCAGATGGAAAATCTAAGAAGTATTACTAATATATAATAAGTACTCTGACAGGAGAAAGAACATTTGAAGAATTCAGATAACATTGACCCGTGTTAATCTCTCACACATCTCTCACAGGAGAGTAAGAGACGGGGGAAGGAACAGGTACTCTGGCCGGCTGCTCAGTTTTCTGTGATGTGGTGCATAGACATGCAGGGAGTTTAATAACTGACAGGTTTGGATTCAAGACCAGGCTCTGCTACCTTCTGGCTGTATAAGCATGAACAAGTTAATTTTTCTCAGTCTGACTTTTAACTCCAAATAAGAGTCATACTACATCATAGGGGAACTGTGAGAATTAAAGATAATGTATGCAAAGTGCAAGGCACATAGTAGGTGCTTAGGAAAGTATCTATTCCTGTAACTACCTGTTCGATCTTTGGGAAGACAACCCGTCTAAACTTCAACTTACTTACCTGTGATGTGATTATTTGTAAGATCTCTTTCTAAAGTTCCACAACGGCGGTAAATGTACACCAATGCCTACCAATGATATATCTACTCCATTCTCAGAACACACTGAGAAGGTGTTTTAGAACCTCTGCTGAGCCAAGTACTTCTCCTTCCTTATCCCTGATCTGGCCTTGATCTGAAGCTTCTCTGAAATAAAGTGGGGTTCTTGCTTATCTGAAAGCCTGATAGTCATTAGGAAACCACCCGTGGGCCAGCTGTCCCCACCAACTGCCTAGACAGCTTGGCATCTGCCTGGGAGAGCAAACCAGGCTCTGATTCAAAGTGAATAAGCCAAAGATTTATGTCAAGGGGGAAATTAACATGCAGAATTAAACAGAAAACCTGGGATATCAAACATTTCCACTAACTTCTGACACAAATGGTCTTTCAGGTCATCTCCAATGAGAAAAGAAAACAACTTAAACTTCTTTCTGGGTTCTTGGAGTAGCTACCTATAAAATTTCATAAAACGAGAACGCCCATGCCCTACTAAGCATAAAGTTCATGTCCTGTGAGATATTCTGGGGGCCAAGAAAGAAGAGAAACAGATAAAACAGTTCCAAATTGTGTCAAGAGGATCTTTGACATGATTCCCTCCCTTCCTGGCAAATAAACATGGAGGGAAAGTCCTTCCCCCATCATTTCTTTCTTGTAAGCATATATTTCTTTCCCCCAAGTCCCATGCTCTATATTTTACAAATCCCAGGGCTTTGCATGTGTTATTGAGAACGTGCACACGGGGGGAACTTTAGAAATTGGCAAGTCCAACCCTTTCACTTTAAAGATGAGGAAGCTAAAGTTCAGGTTTAATAACAATAACGTTCAGTGCATGCGGACGGAGAGGAAGATGGAGAAAACTACTCAGCGCATGCAGACGGAGAGGAAGATGGACAAAGTGAAACGTGACGGTTGTCCTCTGCTCGGGCTTTAGTCATGTTCAGGAGTCACTCGTTGTGCTCAGTGGCCTGACTTGTGAGCTGTTGGGCTGATGCTGTTGTTAGGAGCAAAGATCACTCTTTGGCATTTTGGGTCAATCTCAATTGTCAAACCCAGCATCACGTGTTGCTAATTGCTCCTCAATCCTTACAGCTGGGACTCCAGGCCTTTAACACCGCCCACTAGCCAACTATACTGACAGCCTTAAAAAGAGATGAGTTTACAAACTCTTTTAAAAACTTGCCTTAGAAAACATTGTAAAAACAAGATAAACTGACAGCCATGCCTCCTGATATGAGGCCCTCACTTGGGCATAATTCTACTTATGTAGAATTCCTGCCCAAAATGTATAACCTGAATCTAATAATGAACAAACATCAGATAAACTGAAATTGAGCATAACATACAAAACAACTGGCAAAACATTAAAAGACTGAGAAACTGTTCGGGATTCAAGGAGACTAAAGAGACCTGAAAACTAAATGTACTGCATAATTCATGGTTAGATCTTGGGCTAGAAAAATACTATAAAGAACATTATTGGAACAATTAATAAAATTTGAACATGGGCTAAGTTTATATGTAGTATTGTATCAATGTTAAAGATTCTGAATTTAATAATCAAAATATGATTATGTAAAAGAATATAAAAATGTAATACACATTGAAGTACTTAGGGACAAGGGGGCTTGGTGTATACAACTTACTCTCAAATGGTTAAGAGAAGCAATTCTGTGTGTGTACATGTGTGTGAGTGTGTACATGTGTGAGTGTGTACGTGTGTGAGTGTATATGTGTATATGTATATGTATATATATAGAGAGAGAGAGAAAGGGAGTAGAATAATAAAATGTGGCAAAATGTTAATAATTGGTGAAGATATGAAAAGGGCATGTAGGACTTCTTTATATTACTCATAACTTTTCTTTAAATTTGAAGTTACCTTAAAATAAAAAGTTGTCCATACACTAGCAATAAACAAATGAATTTGAAATTTAAAACACAACACCATTTATATTTGCACACAAAAATATAAAATACTTAGATATAAACATTTAACAATATGTACAAACTCTATGTGAGGAAAACTACAAAGTTTATATAAAAATCAAATAACTAACTAAATAGAGATATTCCACATTCATGAATTGCAAGATTTAATATTGTCAAGATGTCAGTCCTTTCTAACTTGATCTACAGATTCAATGCAATGTCAAAATCCCAGCAAATGATTTTATAGATGTCAACAAACTTATTTTAAAGTTGAAATGGAGATGCAAAAGACCCAGAATAGTCAATACAAAGTCTGAAGGAAGGATGGTTCTGATTTCAAGAATTACTATAAAGCTATAGTAATCAAGATAGTGTAGTGTTGATGAAATAACGAAAAGTTCATCAATGGAACACGGTACAGAGCCCATAAACAGACCCCCAACTTACCTTTAACAAAGGAGCAAAGGCAGCATAATGGAGCAGAGGTAGTCTTTACAACAGACAGTTCTGGAACAACTGGACGTACACGTTAAGAAAATGAATTTAGACACAGACTCTATACCTTTCATGGAAACTAATTCAAAATGGATCACAGACCTCAATGTAAACTGCAAAACAACAAAACTTCTAGAAGTTATGTAGGACAAAACTTACACAACCTTGGATATGGAGGTAACTTTTTAGATACAACATCAAAGGCATGATCCATGAAAGAAAGTATTGATAATCTGGACTTCATTAAAATTAAAAGATTTTTCTCTGTCTTTTAAAAGACTCTGACAAGAGAATGAGAAGACAAACCACAGACTGGGAGAAAATGCTTACAAAAACCATATCCGATAAAGGACTATTATCTAAAATACACAAGGACCTTTTAAACCTTCAAATAAGAAAACTAACAATATTAATAAAAATGGCCAAAAGACCTTAATAGACACCTTGCCAAAGAAGATACACAGATGACAAATAATCATGTAAAAATATGCACAACATCATATGTCAAAGGAAAATTACAAATTAAAACAACAATGAGATACTACTAGACACCCATTAAAATGGCCAAAATCCAAAACACTGACAACAGCAAACGTTGGTGAGATTGTGCAGCAACAAGAACTCTCATTCATTCCTGGTGGGAATGCAAAATAGTGCATCCACTTTAGAAGAGTCTGTCAGTTTCCTATGAACTCTTATCACATATGGTAAGCATACTCTTCCCATATAATCTAGCGACCACGTGTCTTGTTATTTACCCAAAGGAGATGAAAACTGAAGTCCACACAGAAACCTGTACACAGATGTTTACAGCAGCTTTATTCATAATTGTCAAAACCTGAAAACAAGATGTCCTTCAGTAGGCGGTACATCCAGACAATGAAATATTACTCAGCACTGAAAAGAATGAGCTATCAAGCCACAAAAATACATGAAGGAAATGTATTAAGTGTATACAATTATTAAATGTATATTACTAAGTGAAAGAAGTCAATCTGAAAAAACTACATACTATATGATTCAACTAGATGACATTCTGGGAAAGGGGAATCTATAGAGACAGTAAAAAGATCTGTGGTTCCAGGGATTGAGGGTTCGGGATGGATGAATAAGTGGGGCACAGAGAATTTTTAGGCCAATAAAAATACTCTGTGTGAACCCATAATGATGGATACATGTCATTATACATTTGCCCAAACCCATAAAATGTACAACATGAAGAGTGAAACCTACCTCTTATATGTGAAACCTAGAGGTGTGGCTCAGGTGGTTAGGTGTCATCCAGCATGGTGAAAGGTCACAGGTTTGGTTCCAGGTCAGGGCACATGCCTAGGTGGCGGTTCAGTCTCTGGCTGGGATGTGTACAAGAGGCAACCGATCGATGTTTCCCTCTCACATCCATGTTTCTCTCCCTCTCTTTCTCCTTCCCTTCCCCTCTCTCAAAAAATAAACAAAATCTTTTTTTTTAAAGGGTGAAACCTAGTGTAAACTATGACCTTTGGGAGATTATGATATGTCTATGTAGGCTCATCCTTTGCAACAAACTAACCATTCTGGCGCAGAAGGTCAATGTCAGGGGAAACTGTGCATATCTGAAGGCAGGTCACATGGGAAATCTCTCTACCTCCCACTTAATTTTGTTACCTAAAACTAAGCAGTGCAGTCTATTTAAAAAAACATTTAACTTACAGCTCCTCAGTATCTTTCCAGGCTAGGTTGAGTGAGAAGATGAGACGACACACACAGGACTTGTGGGGACCACTGACTAGTGACTTGATACATCAGCAAGAGCAGGAATTGGGGGAAAGTGGCCTAAGCATGAGCTTGTTCCTCTTGCCTTTGGACAGGCGACTGGGTAGTGGCTGATTTGCAAACAGACCCTCTCCTGTAATTTTATTTCACTAATATTTCAAATTACTTGCTAGAGTATCTACAAACCAAATAGACAAAATGGCCTCTTTGTTACACTCCCTGTCTTTTTAAAAGGGTCACATGTAACTGACACTCTCAGTACTGCATGTCATGTGCCCGGCATATATCTACTCATAAAAATGTCCTAAGGCATTAATTATCACAGCTAAGGAGAGCAAAGACAGCAGTCCCTGCTAATTGTCAAAATCCCCTCTGTGACTGCACATTGCCACACACCCAGTCGGTGCTTAAGAAACATGAATTGGCGATGAAAGTTGCTATTCTTCTTTGTTGCAGGTAACAGCAGTGATTATTAGGTTGGGGTGGGGGACACCTCAAAAATCCCCTTCTGCCTGCCCCGGCTCAAACTCTCTAGGAACACCAGGATCCCAAGCACTGCCCTGCAATAGTGATCAGCCATTCTATTTGATTTAGGAAGTGCTAATCGATAACAAGTTTAATTTGGGGAACTGCACTGGCTTAATCATTTTGCATCTGGCAACCAGGACTGACACACCCCAGCTGGAAGGAAGGGAGACAGCTGGGGGGGCGGGGAGGGGACGGGTGGAGAAGGAGTGGGGGAGAATATGAAAAACAACTTCATGAAAACCCCAGGAAACCTCTTTTCTTGAGTTAAAAATTATTTCAACTTTTCAAGGCAAAATAGCATCCCCAAGTGAAAGACATGACTTAAATGCAAAGGCAAGTGAAGAGAAACAAGAGGCCCCGCTCAGATGTTGCCGATGTTATCCGTCATTGTCACGGAATTCTGTACACATCATAACGGTCCCAAGCACCCTGCCAGCTCGTCTCAGATACTATTTCTATATCTTACGAGATTCTTTTCCCTCCAGTAAACGGCAGTTCACAACACAAGGTTTGACGGTAATTTTCATCAAACTGCAACTCGCGCAGGTCTGTGAGAGAAGCATTATTCCTTAAATCCAGCTGTAATGCTCCTTTACCTTCCAGGCCCGTTCCTTTCATGCACTCTGTCAGCCAAAGGCGGCAGGAGAACAATTAGCCTGCAAGTCTATCCGTTTAAATTAATAATAAGCAGCAGGGGTTTGCCCACAGGGTGTGTTCAAACTCCCTTCTGGGGGATTCAGGGTATCTGCATTCCCCGTTTTCAGGCACAGGCTCCCGGGAGTCTGGACTGCGGGGTTTGGCAATTGAAAGGGAGAGGCAGGATGCAGACCCAGCGCCGGGCTGCAGCTCTGAGCCACCCCCTTCAGAGGCAAATCTGAAGCTCAAACCCAGGCTGAACTGTCCCTCTGAAGAAGCTAAGTACTGGCTGAGACACGAGATGGGGTGAGGCCAACAGATGGAAAATTGAGAGCGGGAGACCTGAGCAAGAGGGCTCTGAACAGAGGGCCAGAGGTAAGCCTGGTCTGGTTTCCTGAGCCCTGGGGCCTCCCAGGCCCCCATTCATATCACAAATGCCCCTGACCACCCTGAGAGGAGGGAGGCAGAAAGGAAGGAAGGGAGTTTTAAGGACCCCGAGGAAGTCAGGATTCTGACGAAGGGAAAATAGTGAACTAAGTTTTCTTGGCTACTTCAGTGTCAATGTTTGGGAGCTAGCTAATTTCTATTTGGGAGTATGAAAATGGACGCATTTATATAGAGACGACTCTTTTGACAATTTTCTTGGCCTTTGGTCAGAATTGGTGATTGCTTTTTGCTCGAAACTGAAGACTTGCATGAATGAAAGGAAGACATAAACAAGTAGAAACAACGTAGATATGGCCCACCCTTCAGACTGGCAACAGAGCTCTTATCCCCTGTTGGGAATAAACTAGCTCCCCACTTGGGGAGCACCTTGGCAGTTCCCCTCACCACTAATGTATTGAGCTTCACTAGTTTATTGAGCAGTCTAGTCTCGTTGGGTTATAAACATGACAAGATTTTGTCCTCTCTGGCAAATGCCCCACTATGCCAGGCTGAGCCTCCCGGCCAGCTGAGGAATAGGCTTCCTACTATCCTTTGGCCAGTTTCTCCAGTTTCTCCAGCTTTGGGCTACCCACACTTACTGGAGCAGTCTCCTTGATGTCTTTAAAATCAGCCGTGCTTGTTTCAAAGCTTCAGTCTCTTATCTGATGAAAAGCTCTTCCCTTCCTCTCTCCCAGAAGAAGCTATTGTCAGGGAGATGGGGTCACAGCAACTCTCAGATACCAACTTCCCCCCTCTTTTCTTCCTCCTCTTGAGTTAGGTGGGGAAGAGGAGAAGGAAAACGGCAAAGCTCCTTCTTGCATGATTGGGTGAGGGTGCAGTGTTCTCTCCATAGACTCCTCTCTGTGGTTTTTGTTCCTTCTCTGACCCACAGCAACGAGCTATTGCTCTCTCCTCCACATGGTAGGATCTTAATGCTGGGCTTTCGTGGGGCACATTGTGGATTCTTTGAAAGGCTCCATGGGGACCTGTGCCCTGGTGGTTGTCTGACATGGGATTTCGTCTGCCTGAACTTCTTCTGGCCTGCCTCAGTGTCTCCACAGAGCATGACCTTCAGCCAGAGGAGGGTCCTTTCATGGGAACACCACAAACATGGCTCAAGCACAGCCACCCTCTGTGGTGTGCCCCCAATTCATGTAGACCGACAGTGGTGTATTTGTCACGCCAAATGACAGTGAAGCCTGCTACCTCTTTCTGTTCTGCCTCTTTCTCTACACGCTGGCAGTATTAAGTGCTCTGAAAGTCCAACCCCTTATCCAATTTCTGTAAGAGAAGACCACCAAACTCTGAGTTTAATTATGGAAGGGAAGGAGAGTGATCCTGATAGACGCTCAGAAGACCTTTCTCATTCATAATCTTTGGTTTTCCTTACTTGGCTTTCATGGTGGTTATTGTGGAAGTGTGACGAGAGAGAACCTTTCTTTGTGGATTTGGTATTCTCTGAAAGATCCCTCCTCCCTGCCTGTTCTTCCCCTAGGGTGACCTGGGGTAGGAGAAGTTAGAGAAAAGACTTATTTTTAGCATCAGTGCCTTTCAATATGCCGTCCTGGGAGGTAGCTGGTCACAACTTCTGTGACGTCACAGTGGTTATATGGAATGTGGGGTACTTAACATCTTTTGTCTTCAGCTATAGTTCTGAAGACAATTCTGATACAACAGGAAAAATAAACAGAACATGTGTGTAGCAGACCACCCATCAATTCTACTCCTAAGAATGTATCTTAGAGAAGTTCTCACAGATGTGCATGAAGAGATGGCTGCAAGAATATTTCTAGCAGTAGCAGTATTGTTTATAGTAGTGAAAACTGGAAACAATATAAATGTCATAATAAATAAAATGTGGAAGCTGGTTAGGTATTCGGCCCGGTGAGCACAGATGCGTCTAGGTACGCGCAGGTACCCAAACGTCCCGTTGTTTACGGTGAATATCCGTGTATGCTATTGGTGCCAGAGCCATGCCAGTTGTTAAAATGTTAAATATCACTCCCTGACCAATTGACGGAACAGTTATAGCAATGAAAATGAATGAACTAGATAAATACGGAGCAGCTTGTCTAGATCTCAAATGTGGGCTCCAAGGAAAAAGTGCAGAAGGAAAAATACCATTTATACACAATCTTAAAAGCATATAAAAATGCTATTAGTTGTCTATATATTTTAAAGCTATGAAACATGGATAGGAAACAGAATGCCAAATTCACGACAGTAGCCTCCAGGGGGAAGGTGGGCACCGGAATGGGGAAGAGGAGAGAGAAGATAACATCTCAGGTAATGTTCTGTTTCTTATCTTAAGAAAAGATCTGGTCACCAAGAATAAGAGCATCAAAACAAAAATAGGTAAAGTGGACTTCATCAAAAGTAAAAACTCGTGCTTCAAAGGACACTCTCCCAAAGGTGAAAAAAGAACAACCTACTTAGAGAATTGGAGAAAATGTTTTGAACCCTATATCTGATAAGGGTTTAACATCCCGAATACACAGACAACTCCAATACTCAACAATAACAGGACAAACACCTAATTCTAAAAAGGGCAAAGAACTTGAATGAACATTTCTCCAAAGAAGATTTACAAGTGGCCAAAAGCACATGGAAAGATGCGCAGTATCAATAGTCATGGGGAAATGCAAATAAAGACCACAATGAGACACTTCACACCTACTAGACACTTCACAACTACTAGAAGGGCTATATAAAAAAAAAATAAGGAAAATAACAAGTGTTGGCAAAGATGTGGAGATTGGAGCTCTCCTACATGGCTGGTAGGAATGTAAAATGGCGCATCAGCTATGGAAAACAGTTGGGCGGTTCCTCAAAAAGCTAAGTGTAGAGTTGTGATATGATCCAGCAATTCCACTCCAAGTTATATACCCAAACGAATTGAAAGCAAGGACTTGAACAGATATTTGTATGTCAATGCTTGTCCTACCGTTATTCACAGTAGTAAAACATGTTGATACTGAGTGTTCATCGGCAGATGAATGGATAAAAAAAAGAGGTATATATACAATGGGAATATTATTTAGCCATAAAAAGGAATGAAGTTCTGATTCATGCTGGAACATGGATGAACCTTGAAAATATTTTACTGACAGAAATAAGCCAGACACAAAAGAACAAATGGTGTATGGTTCCACATTATGAATATCCAGAAACAGCAAATTCATAGAGACAGAGAGTAGGTTAGAGGTTGTCAGGGGCTGGCAAGCAGGAGAGTCGGAGTTGTTATCCATGGTGGCAGAGTTTCTGTTTGATATGATAGAGAAGTTTTAGACATAGATAGATATTGGTGATGGTCATGCAACACTGTGAATGTAATTAATGCCACTGAATTATACTAAAATGACTAAAATGGCAAATTTTGTTGTATATTTTACCACAATTTAAAAAATTAATAAAGTAATAGGTCACAAACCATTGACTTATGCACTTTAAATGGGTGAATTGTATGGTATGTGAATTATAACAATAATTTTTTTAAAGATCTAAAATAAATATGGCAGTGTTTATTAATTCTCAGAAATCAGTATAAATATTTGTTTCAGTATTCTCTATACTTGTCCAAACGTTCAAAAACATTTGTCTAAATCACCATACAGAAGACAAGAAGCAAGTGGGTAGCAAATGATCCCCAAAAGAGAACGAAGATAAACATTCATGAAGAGGGAAATAAAACATGCAGCATTTCCCCTGTTCCATTTGCAAATGCATCTGCATCTTTAAGCAAACCATCTGCTTGCCCAGTATTTAGCTCATACTGGTGAAAGAAGCAAATATTGACCAAGAAAGGATTTATTTATTTTCCTCTACTTTTCCCTTGAACTATACAGATTCTAATGGGCTAGGGTTTGTTTTGCTGAAGCTCCTTGTCTGATGAGGTTTGCTATGAAGGTTGCTATTTTCTGACGGGAGAGGAGAAAGCAGGTCAGAAGCTCCTGGGGGTGCTGGATCATTCACGAGTTCACTTACCTCACCCACCACCCCAGGATTCCAAGGTACCCCATAAACGCTCTTCCTGGGGACTCTGACCTCACCACTCCCACCTCTGCCCCTCTGATATTGCTGATCCAGAGCAATGTTTCAGTGATACTCAGCTCAGGATGACGAAGACTAGTCCACAGACTGCGGGAGAAAGTGTGGGGCGTGTAGGAAAAAATAGTGCTGCAGGAGAGGCTGCGCGTACTGTCTGCTCAGACATGTGGTTGGTGGAGATTCCTCCTATCCCAGAGAAGGCAAGCGTGAGTTCGGCACGGGGAATAAAGGATTAAAAATTCTGTACCATTGGTCTGGTAGGATTTTCAGGAAACTCCTTTTGTGAGACTCCTTTTGAGATTCTCCGAGGGTTACTCTTGGAGACTTTTTTTTTTTTTTTGATAATGTGCCTGTCTCCTAAAATGGCTGAAGTTTACAGATCTGAAATACATAGCTTGTTGATACAACCTGATTATAATACGCCAATGTGAGGCTCGTTGACAATGCTGTGTTTGAGAAATGAGTTTATGATTGGCATTGTCTATATGCTTTTAAAGGATTGGCCTAAAAATCCTGGTTCACCCTGAGCCTCACTGATGGGCAAGGAAGGACCCAGGCTTCTGGAGGCCATAAAGCTACCAGAAGGGCTCCACCCCACTGGCCCTCCTACATCATCAGCGGGCTGTGTCCCTGTCCATGTGGAGAGAAGTCGCAGCCCAAGAGTCCTCCTGTGCCAAGTCCTGCTCTTTCTTCTCCACCAGCACTGAAGTGTAATGCTTCACTCGTGGCCTGCGGGTCTGGCCTCCTTGTACCATGGTCCAGCCGTTTAGAGGAAAAACAATAGCCTGTACCAACACCTCCTAGAACTACAAAGTCAGTCCTTATTTGTCCACATCAAATGTTCTGAATTTGTGCCAATTTGGGAAAGTTAATGATGACACCAAAAAAGCCCACATTAAGTTTATTTTATGTATAGCTCTTCCCAAATAAACTAACATCATGTATAAGTTACAGAAGCCTTAATTGAACATTAAATTTTTTATAAATGCCTTAGGAAACAGGAATGAAATCTTTTGGGAGAGGCAGTATACACTGGAAACAAAGTATCTGACATCTGAAATGAGAGCGATTTTCCCTGGATCTGCTATTTGCCCCAGGAATTAAAGGGTACAGGCGTAAGTGACGGTGACAAAGATCTTTTGGGCCTCATCAAAGATGGAAAAATCACTTAGTCTAGCTGGCACATTTCACATGTTTAATTGATCCCTGCATAATTTCACGTCATTTTGATGACATCAGGGACACGGTATGATATGCCAGGAATCACCTGCAGTCTGTGGGGTCTTTGCCATTTCAAGTTCTGAAAGCTGCTCATTGTGTTGCCCCGTAGTCTCCCCTATGGGCCTGTGGACATGAGGCGGTAACATTCACATCTGCAGAGTTTAGACTAATAGGAGGGGAAGTCAAGTTTGCAGAGGCGCACGGACAACAACAAGGCGAGTGTAGCAGAAGCACATCGGCCCTGGCGTCAGGCCTGGGTTGGAATACAGCACCCGTCTAACTTGCTGGTAATCGTGGGCGTGTTTATTGGATGAAATAGAGGTAATATTATAGTTCTCACGTATGTTCCTTTCCTAGGGCTGCTGCAACAAAGTACCACAGACTGGGCAACTTAAAACAATAGATATGTATTATCTCCCAGTTCAGGAAGCCAGAGGCCCAAATCAGGGTGTCAGCGGGGTTGGGTCCTCCTGGAGCCTCTGAAGTAGAGTCTGTTCCGGGCCCTTCTCCCAGCTCTTTGTTGGTTGCTGCTAGTCTTTGCTATTTCCTGGCTTGTAGTGGCATCAGTCCAATCTCTGCCTGTGACATCACAGGACCTTCTTCCATGCGTGTGTCCTCAGTGTCTCTGCATCCAAACACCCTCTCCGTTTTCTCGTGAGAACACCAGTCCCTGGATCGGGGCCTGCCCTCTCCACTGGGGCCTCACCTCAACTGGGGGACGTCTGCAAAGACCCTAGTCCCCAGCAAGGTCCCAGCCACAGGTATCGAGGGGTCAGGACTTGAGCATACCTTTTTGGGAGACACAATTCGATCCACTATACCACGCTATAAACTTGTAATTAATATTTTGTGTGACAATTCAGGTAAGAATTTAACATCACGCCTGGCTCCTCGTAGGTATTCAATAGATGTACTTCCTTTTCCCCGACAGTGTGATGTTTTTAAAAAGTGCTTCTGTGACCTGTTCTGTAGTCAGCACAACCATCAGACTGTGTTTCTAAATCACAGGCATAAAACTATTATTTGATTGAAAATCTGTAGATTTCCAATGTATGTTTTCATCTTATTTAGAAATATAATGGAAAAGCTACACTAAGGTTTAAAGAGATATTTGAGACTCAGCTATTTCTTCTAGTGGAAGTGAAATTGCCTTGAACTTGAAAAAACAATGTGCTGCAAATGTTTATCTTAGCACCGTCTCTGCCATGGGAACCCGTCTGGCCTTCCAAGTCTGTCTATTATCGGTAAACATTGAGTGGCAGTTAGTCAATGACACCAACGGTGTGCTGGCGACCGTCACAAAAACTTCACTGAAAAGAAATCATAGAAAACGCGGGTTTTAATGTTCTTAAGGGTTTGAGAAAAACATAGCAGAAGTATAAACATTTAATAATCATACTTGAGATTGTAAAAATATAGGTGCCTTTTCTTAAAATTTCAATTGAATTAATTCAAAACCTCACCCAGAATAAGAACAGAGCAATATGCCAGAATCTTTGGCTAAATCCTTCATTGTCAAAGCCGTGAGTTATTACAAAGACCTCACGATTTCAGAATAATGATGATACAGAGCAGTAACTTTCTATCACCGCACAGAATGTACAGAGCAATAAATCTTATTATAATGTAACATGCAGCTCTAGAAATGCTTGAAGTTCTTTTAAATACCAACTCACTAGTCGGTAAAATGTAGCATCCACCATTTACTGACAGAAAAACTGAGGCCAACGGCCCCACTGTCATTTCAGCAGAGGGACGGTGGGTTTGTTGAGCTAATTACACGACTACAACTCGTCTGGTTATAGCTCCTTCGGTAATGTTTATTTTATGAAATATGCAAAGGTTTGTACACATCTTGTCTGCCTTATAAGTGTTTCCCCCAGGACTATTTAAAGATCATAAAAGGAAATTCAAAATATGCAATTTAGCCAAAAAAAAAAAGCTAATAAGCAACAAAATAAGTGCTCTGTCTTAGAGCAGACAAGCCAGTGGCTAACACACTCTGATTCCACGCCCTCCAGCTCATTCCTTCCTGCATCAGTCTAGTTACTCAATGGACACCTTGGCATTATGGGTCTGGGAGAGCCCACCTGCCCTTTCCCCCTTTTGATACTTTGTTTCCTGGCTCATGAACAACCTCTGTTTAGCAAAACCATTTGTAAAGTTTCCAAACTACCTTGTCCCTTTGCATTCTGATCTTGACCCCTGTTCCTAAGCTGTCTGGCACCAGGCAGACATGCAATCAATACTCCTTATCAATGCTGATGATTCCTGGCTGGAGACTCCTGTCCCTTTCTCTTGCTGGGAATACCACTTCAGGCTATAGCTGATCCAGGGGAAATTCATTTGGCCCCTGTCCTTGCTCTGCTTTGGCTACAGAACAGCAAAAATCCATGTAAGGCAGTGGTGTGTTTCCCAAAAATTCTAAGACAACAGTTTCCTGAAAGCTAAACTGTCAAAAAAAAGTCTTTGAGCAGGAAATGCGCCCAAAGTAAAAAGTTCCACTGTGTCGTCATTACCCAGATGCTCCTATCCCCACCTTCAGCGAGGGACTCCAGCGACACAGAGGAAGTTCTTGTACACAGCAGAAGCTCCTGTGCGCACACAGGCCTGGTGGTTCTGCCTGGTGTACACTCTCCTGGCATTTCATAGAGACCGCAACAACCACAACAAAAGGAGAAAAGAGACCAACTCCAAAAAAAGTGAGGTCGCAGAAGCATCACCTGACTTCATCTGTGCAGAAGAACGAGTGTCTTCAGACCGTAGTTGAAATCCCAGACACCAAAGCCGGTTTATCTAGTGCCACATGGCTGGTGTCTGGTTGGAGGGGATGGGGCTTCATCCACTGCCTCAGCTCTTCCTTGATTGTATGGCCTAGAATACTTCCAGTGGATTCAGTCTTTCAGGTACTGTAACCTCATACCTGAGCAGGGCAGCAAGGTGATGCTGATGCTGAACCCCCAAATATGAGAAAACTGGTGAGGATTAGGAAGAGGATCAGGTAACGTTGAAGTCAAACTCCTGACCAGAGAGACTGAGTGGGAAGGATTCAGTTTGAGAAGGATAAGGTGGAGGCCCTGGAGTTTGCCAGCCCTGGTGACGGCTCGGGGACCCTGGGGATGGAGGGGCACTCTGTAAAACCCCATTGGTGGTTCTCCCTGCCCCACTCCATCCAAGCTCCCTTGACTGGGTTGAAAAGGAATGAGGTAATATTCAAATATGGAGTAGGCATGGGGGTGGGAATGATGCTGGGAATGGAACTTCAGGCTTCCAACTCCTCACTTGCACAGTGTTGGAGATTCCACTCCCCAATGAGAATTGTTCCAGGGAAAGACACGTGTTAGAAAACCAAAGATTTCTCTTAGCATGTTTACAAAAGCCCTGCCAGCCCTGGACCCAGCAGCACGTGGGTGGGATTATGCTTAGGAGTAGTTCACACCCAAATTCTAGACATTTGAAGAAGATGCTACCCACCAACTGCCAATGGACCATGTATGTGTTGAGTTTTTGCTACAGATGGGGCAAGGAACCTGAATCACCCATTTCTACTCTCAATCCTGGTTCCTGATTCCAAGACTTCCCCCTCCTTCTCCTCTTCCTCCTCCTCCTCCTCCTCCTCCTCCTTTGTAAATGTCTGGTTGGCATAAATGCTTGGGAAATAGATCAAAACAAATTGGTTAAATATTTACACTGAAATTATTCCTTTGAACCAGTTAACATGTTCCAGATAACTAAACTTATTGACCATGTAGGTTTGTAAATATATATGTGTTTATAACATTTTCTAACGCCAAACAGCTAATATCTGCTTTGAATTAATGTAATATACTAATGTTTAGCCCTCTGTTACCAAGGTTAATTGTTAATTATTCCAAGGCAATTATTTATGTGCTTGAAAGTGGGTTTGCTGAGCCTGGGTCCACAGTGTTATGCATTAAAATTTGTAAGAGGCAAATACACTTGCATAAAGGCAAATTAATTATTTAGGGAGGAAAGACTTAATCAAAGCAGTGGGCCACTGCGGTAATTAGGTTTCAGAAACGAAAGATAATGGCAGCGCAATCCATGATTATTTATTGTGCTTCTTTCTCCTCAAATATCCGAATTCAATCTCTAGCCCTGAAAACACACAGAAAGGCGTATATGCACCATGTATGCCTGAGAGAACCTGCTACTCACTCCTCTGCCCCATCCCTTTCCATTATTACGGCCAAAAGACTGAGCTGCAGATCACTTACAGCATTTTAGAGCAAATAATCCACTTGGTCATCCCTCAAGGCTCCAGAAAACAGACCTTTGAACACTGACAGCTGGAAAATCCTGAGGCATCAGATGTAGCTAATAGAGGATTCTCCTCCTGTTTTCAGGAGTCTTTGAAAACCAAACGGCATAGTCCACAGCACGACATGTGACCAGACATTTATTTTCATCTATTTGCTGTACGCCGTTGAAAACTAGAAATATCAAATTAGATCAAATGTTTTAAAACAGGTTAAAATCGATCCTTTCCTTGCATTTTGGGTTCTGCCCAAACAATCCTCAGATGGAGGCCTCCGCAGCATGAATATATATTTCATCATAAGAGGGGAAGAAAAGCCCGCGCTGTCACCAAACTGGAAGGCTAATTGTCGGAGGAGTTCTCTGCTCTCTGTGCGGGGAAATGCGCATCACTCTGAGGAAGGGCTGAGCGGGAGTACCCGGCGTCTGTGGGCAGAACTGTTTTGTTCCAGTTCTTTCAGGATGTTTAAAAATCATTTCATCTGTGGACACAGACTTAATCAGATAAAAAAAAAAAACCCAGTGAGAATTTTGTCACACAAAGGCTTTATGAGGTGTTTTTGTTTTGTTCTGTCCCTGCCAACCCTCTTTGAGGAATGAAAAATGTGCAAACCCACAGGACGCACAGCCTGTGTGACTTTGGCCTGCTGTGTGTTTATTTACTTCTACGACTCCCATCCTAGGGTAAGCAGCACCTTTCTTAAAGAAACTCCAGGCCCTTCACTGCCTTCCTCTCCTCATTAATCCTCACAACTTCCCGGAGAAACAGAGGAGGGACAGCTCTCAGCACCCTTCTTCTATAGCCAGAGGAGCTGAGGTTTGGGAAGGTTAAATGACTTGCCCAAGGTTATTTGGCAAATTAGGAGAAGCCATCTGGGAATAGAGCTCTGGGTTCCTGGGTTCTGGGGCTGCAGCCAGGAACCCCCCACCACAAAGTGGCTGTTCTGTGCTGGATTTTGTTGACCTACCGATTGATGTAAAGACCCTGTCTTCCCTCTCTGTGCCACACCAACCAGCAACCCTTCCCCCCCACCCCGCCCCCCACCATTCTAACGCTGTGTGGTGAAAGCAGAGCTCCGAGTTCCAACCAGCAAATGAACGCACTGATCTGCTGCACTGGGCTCAAGGTAGTCTATTGTTTTAGGCCCCATTGCTTGGAGCTGCCACTCCTACGGCCTGCGCTCACTTGGAGAACGGGGCTCAAAGGCCTGTCGAGGGCCATTTTTACCGGGTTGGTACAAGAACAACTACTCCATTGATATGGACTTTCTTTAAAAAAAAAAAAAACCTTTAAAGAAAATGTATTGTCATCATGGGGAAGAATACAGGTCGTTCGCAATTCGAATGTAATGAATGTTTTGCATATCAAGGTGCTTTGGCAGGATGCAAGGGATTAGCATCCCGGCCCAGCCCGGGCTTGAAGAGGCCGCGACTTCGTGCTCAGGAGTGAGTAGTGTCAGGTTAGGTGGAAGAAAGAAACCGCATCTTAAGCAACACATTTTTCTACTCAGCCTCAGGGCTAGGTATAGAAGGATGACCCGTTAGAAGTTTTAAGCAAAAGGTAAACTCATACAACGACACTGCTGGTGGGGAGAAGTGACCTGTCCTGAGGAAAGAGGGAGAGGCAGATCAAAGCGTGGGAGAAAAGAAAAGAACACTGTCCGCAGGGCCAGCCGTGCCTTCTCGCTTGTGTAGATGCAGGTTTGTAAATACAATAGATCCTTTGGTAAAATGCTCGTTCACACCTCAGGGGCTGAGATTTTTTTTTATTTTTGAATTGCAAGTGCTCCATCTAGTGGCCTATTTCTGAAACAACAAGCTCATGATGTTAAAGATGTCATCGTTTGGATGAAAATCATTTAGTTCTAGATTTTTTTTTAAAAAAATGACTAATGCCTCCATCAATCATAGCACTACTGACAATTTAACTTCCAGCAGGCACAGTTGGCAGTGGCTTCCAAGAACTAAAAGTATCTGTATATTGGCAATTGGAATCAAAGAATTCTTCCACCGCTGACATCAACTTCCCTGATTCGTTATTATCTAAAACTTAATTATCTTGACACTGTTTCTGGGGTGAACAGAAAATTTACTAAAATTCATACTTAAATTCAACATGTATTTTACTGTGAAAAATGAGGGCGAGTCGGGCATTCATTTGGCATTTAGTGGAGGAAGGAAATGAGCACGCAGCTCTTTTAGCGTGAATATCCCCAAAAGGCCTTGCTGTGCAGAGGGGAAGAGCCCGCTGGCCTCTCGGGAGTCGCGGGCGCCTGGCGTGGCAGCACCGTGGGCTGCAGTGGTCTCCACGTCTGAGGATATCCTACCGACCGTATTTGAGGAAAATTTCTCAATGATGGAAAGATGGCACTAGATTACACTGGCATCGGGTCCAGCATCCATTTTCATTTAGTCCTATTGGTCTTCAGATCCTCTGAAATTTGCCAGTTGTCCTCTGTAAGCAAAGGGAACAGACTCCCAGCCTGCTTTCCAGGCCCAGGCAACCCTAGCCCGTTGGAATGCCATATCCTTATATTTCACAAGTGATACTGCTTTTTCACTAGGTGATAATATGAAATTCCCCTTTGGAATAAAATTATTTAAATAGGAAAGTGAGTCCATATGAAGAAAAGCATTAGATAAATAATAGCACTGGAGGTGTATGGACACAGCAGAAATCGTGAAGGTGGACAGGGTTGCAGGACTATTCGAAACACGTGAGGTCAGGCTGGGCTCTGGGAGCCCCGAGCCCTGTTCTCTCCACCGCACCTGCCCCTGCCCTCGGGAACCTCCTCCTTTCACCTCCATTTTCCGCACCTGTGGACCGCCAGTTTGGCTTTAGGTGAGCTGGAAGGCACCGATCAAACTAGAGCTTCTTATAACAACTTTGAAACTGGAATTATTCTTTCCCTGAGTTCAGAAGATGGGAATGGAGATCAGAAAGGAAATAGAACATGCTAAGAAGACTTTCATGAAAGAATGAAGAGGGACACATGGAAGACCTGAGAGTATTGAGTGGTGGTGAAGTACATCCAGCATCTGAGTTGTACTTAACCACAAGCCCCAAATTCTAGTCATGTTCTCCAAAATTCTAGCTCATGCGTACTAAAGACCCATCAAATCAGAGAACCATCAAAATATGCAATTTCTTATTATGGGGAACCAGGAAAAGAACGATATCCTGCCCCTTAAAGCTACGCAGAAGACTTCTCTATGGGAATACAATGTGTCTTCCAGCGCCCCTTCAGACGGGCTTTTCTTGGAGCACGGAGAGCTTGCTGGGGAGTGCTGGTGCAAGGGGGCCAGCCAAGCCTGGGACCACGTGGCCTGAGAACTTCACAGCGGAAAAGCACCGCATAGTGCAGGTTCACGAGAACTCCTGGGGCCTGAAATGTGGCTCCATCTTCTCCCTTCGCTGAGTTGCCAGCGGTCACGATTAACAGAGCCCTGGGGGCTGGCCCCATGCTCACAGTCTGTATACACCCTCCAGTCCAGGCCTGACATCAGCCCTGCCTTACAGGTACGTTGTCCATGTTAACACATGTGGAAACTGGGGCTCAAAACCCGTAAGTTCCTTGCCAAAGGTCTCCTGGCTTATGAGTGGCAATGTCAAATTTGAGCCTAGGCGTCTCTGGGATCGGGGAATGCTGATTCCACTGCCAGGTGGGAAGGGGGGTTCTGGGCTCCACATTCGGAGGCCGTGGCTCCCCGTCTTCTCCCCAGCAGACTGAGGCAGTAGGGCACAGAGAGATCGCCCTTTCACCTCTCTGAGGAACGACTGGGAAAGTTAATCTGTACTGCTCCTGCCTGGTGGCTTTTAAATCAGCCCCCAGTCTCTAGTGTTCATACTGTGATGTGCAGAGTTATAAACACCAAGCTTTTGGTTCCTTCCTCCTAACCCACCTCTCTCCATTCTCTCCCATCATAATGGTGGCCAGTCTTGAGGAAATGCCTAGGCTTCAGGAACTGGACTCAGTTATGTGCTGTCCCAGGTCACAGAGGGACATACAGAAGGCTGCCCCCATCCCATAAGGAGAAGAGAGGATTGCCTTCCTTTCGTCCTTGTCTCCCTCAGATACCTACAGGATGCTGCCTTCTCCGAGAGCAGATGGGCCTCCTGTGTTCTCCAATCTGATCCAGGAAATACGAAAACAAGCCATCAGGTGAGAATAGCCAATTCCAAGAAAACGCAATGAGCAGGTAAATTCTTGTACCCCAGTGACATGATGCCCAATATGCTGGAGTAGGGCCTGTGCATCAGACACTGACGAGGCAGAAAGGGCAAAAGAAGGGGAATAGGACCGTCCGCCTGCTCCTAAGACCTGATAGGGAAGATGCTAAACAGATATGACTTAAAAGGTGGAGTAAAGCGTCAAGTCATTTCTTGGCTTCTCAGTGTTTTTAATTTTTTTTGTAAGATGGGGATAATAACACCACTTGCCTCGTAGGGTAGTTTTGAAGATTAGATGGAAAAAGCCCCTACATGTAACACACAAGCTGGTATATAATAATAAATGTTATACACCAACATCCTCCTCATCAGCATCTTTTGGGAAGTGAAAGGGTTAGACTGCTGAAGACACTGGGGTGATCTTCGGAGGCTGGATTTTGGCAGGTAGAGATTCATTAGGAGAGCAGGGGGCGTTCTAGGTGTGGGAGCCAATCTGAAAAAGAGCAGGGAGGTAAGAAAGCTCAAAAGAGAAAAGGTAAATTTAGGGAACTCTAAGAAATACAGTTTGGCAGGAGGGAAGGTCTATGAAGGGAGTAGTGAGCTGAGGGATGGAGAGCCTGCGATTCTGAGGAGAGAGTTTGTTTGAATTAATAAGCAGTGGAGACCCATCCCTGAAAGCTTTTGGCTGGGGTTGAATAAAGCTGGGCCTTGTGTGAAGGAGGACAAAGGAGGGAACATCCAGGAGACCAGTCAGGTGGCTATCACAGCATCCAAATGACAGGTAAGCACATTGATCTGCTGTATCCCGAGCACGGTGACTCAGGAATGTAGACCCCATTACTACCTGCTCTTTGTCCTCCGATGTGTGGCTTCTCTCAAACAGAGTGAGGGGAGGCCCCATCATCAGGAGCTGAACTCACGTGCCCATCAAGCAATGGCCTGCACAGCAGAAACTGAACAAAAATCCGTGTCCATTCCCTCTCAGTTCGTGGCTCCGAGTCCTTCTTAGAGGCAAAGTTCCGATGAAGTTTCATAGAGCACCACTGTCCTTTGTAAATGCAACAGGACCAGCTCCTGGCCTGAGGACAGCCTGTCTCAGGAGAGCCCATTCCCTCCTTTTCGCCAGTTGTGATGAGTAGGTGTGGTCTGAGGCATGATTGGTTGGATGAGTGACAAGGGGACAAAGAGGGGCTTTAGGAGAGGCCTGGCCCTGAGCTGTCTCCTCTTCCAGCTGCTCAGCCATCCTCTGGAAAGTCTACTGGTCTCCCCCAGCCACAACACGGCTATGAGATGGGGGCACGAGTCCTCCGCGAGGATCCCCTGCAATGCTGACAGTGCTTGGGTAGGTCCCTGGCTTGTCTCAGGCAGCAGGGAGGCCTTGCCAGCCTGTCCATGAGCAGCCTGGGCGCAGACGGAGGTGTATGGAGGCTCCTGTTCCCCATCCTCATCCTCGGGGGTGTTGATCTGCTTCTGCAAATGTGCCTGTTTCCCAACTGCCAGATCCGAGAGGGTGCAGGGAGATTGGGAGAGCTTCCTTTCATTTTCCTTCTTCCCTCAGGATGCCTTCTGGAACAAGAAGCTGTCACCAGCCTCACCTGGATTACTCTCTATAAGAAAAGCATCTGGTGCTATTTTCTGCTTGAGAATAAATATTTTACCTGACTTGCCAAAGCCAAAATCCTTGGCCCCTGAATCTCATGACTTAGAGCCAAGCTGTGTCCTTCATGCAAATCCGATATTGGACTTAAAGTTCAGCACGGCTCCTTTTGTGATGAGTTCGTGGAAGTCTCAGGCAGGAGGGAGAAGAAGGAAGAGGCACAGGGGCTGTTCGCTTCAATCTCCTAGAAGGAACTTTGTTGCTACTCTCTTGAGAATATCACTACTGATTTTACATTTGGGACCTTAATCAGATGCCCTGGTTTCTTTCTTTTATTACTTGTCCCCTTGTCATCCTTTATTGAGGCTGCCATTGCATTAGATAATTACATCCACCCTCCCTGGCTCCCCCTTCACAAACCTTCTTGGAAGGCTGAGCTCATGACTCATCCTTCTCTGATATAAAGTGACTCTCCAAATTCATCAGGACCTGACACAGGGCTGCCCCTGTCCGGATTAGACACTGCATCATTGACTGCTTGGTTAATTTCAGGATTTGGTTTAGGGTCATAGGAATGGCTGCAATTTTTTTTTTTTTTTTTTTTTTTGACATCAGGCTCTTTGAGTCCATCAGTTGATCCAGGATCTGGGGCTAACTATTAACATGAAAGACTGCAAATTCCTAGGTGAAGAGCACCTGCCTGGAAATGAGCCACAAAAGAGCTGCTATTCCCCCTACCCAGCATCCCCACCTCCTTTTTGGAAAATGTCTGTCCCTGTACTTTTAGCGGGAACAACCAGTACCAGAGGAGCCCTCATCTCTCCCTTTCTCTTCCACAGAAAGCCACAGAATTCTGAAGGCGACAGTGGAGAACCCCAGGGCCCACAGTGATGACTTTCTCCTTGTTATTGGCAGAGCCTGGACATTGGGGCTGCGATTTCCCCAGCTCTCCTCAACCCTAGGAGCCCTGACTGGCTTCCCCTACATTCCTGTCTCTGCCACAGCTGCCCCACACACTGGGGCCTCTACCACACTGGCCTCTAGCCCTACCTGCCCGAGCCTCATACCAGGCGTGGCCCTGCCGCCCCAGCTGTGCCTCTCAGGAACCCCAGGTGAGTCTGCCTCATGGGATGGCAGAGTATTATCTTTACAGAGACCACGTAAGGACCAAGTTGGCCCTGGACTCCCAATTCAAATTCAGGGTATGTTCTCTCCCAGACACAATATTTTCAAAGGAGTGTGTGTTGTTTATTAATACGAGGGACACAGTTCGGCTACATGATGATATCTATGGAGCAGTCTGGACAGCAGTCCATTATGGTCTGAGAGCTGTCCGTAATCCAGTTTTGCACACGGGACCAACATTCCTACTGCCTGAGCTTCCTCTCTGGGGGAAGTGCCTTACACTTGATACAAACAACGCTGGCAGAGCGGGGCTGCGCGGTCACACGTACCCCTGTTGCCAGCAGCTGTGCACAGCAGAGGATCCTGGGACTTGAAACTAGACATCCTGGTTCAACCGCTACTGTGTCCACTTTGGACACTGCTGTCCTCTGGGAGGCTCCGTTTTCCTCCAGCATAAAACGAGAGTGGTTGGAAGGATCAAGTGATGCGATCGCTGGGGAGATCATAATCGTAGGTGTTCAAGAAGTGTTAGTGGAATATGACTTCTAAAAATAATAAGTGATGCCACGAGCTCCTGAGGGTATTTATAACTCGTGCAACTCTGGTAATTATGCTCCTTCTATTTCCAAAACCACTATCTTTCCCCCTTCACAGCCTCACTCTCATACCTTTCGACACTCCCAGATTCTCCTCACATAACTGAGGAGCAATAGTCCTGCTGCCTTAACTCTCACACCCTTTGCTAGTGTGCAGGACACCAGAGTGGCCTCTCCCCACCCACCCCCACCCCCCAGAGAGGAAGCATAGGGGTGGTTGCCAGATCTAGCAAATACGAATATAGGGCATCCAGTTAAATCTAATTTCACATGAACAACAAATAATTGCATGGGACATTCTTATAATTAAAAAGGGCTTCTTGTTCATTTGAAATTCAGATTTGACTGGGAGCCATGTATAGGCATAAAGTGAGTCTGCCTCAGATGTCCTCAGAACAGGGGCATGGGAGCCACAGGATGATAAAACTGTCTCCAACCCTGAGCCGATTCAGGGTTTGTCACAGATGTGTTTGGGCCTGGCTTGCATCTCCTCTATTATTCTTGCCTTAATCAGTACGTGCCAACACCCAAGGGCCGCCTCTCAGCACTGATCTCCCAGTCTGGCCTCAGAGGAGGTGGATCCCTGGGTCTGTGGGATTTCAACTGGCCTAAGCCACGGGGAAGAGCAAGGGCTCTGAAGCCAGAGATATGTGGGCTCAAATCTTGCTCTGCCTCTACTTACCTGTGTGGTCCTGCCTAAACCGAGCCCTGGGTTCCCCGGGGGTGAAATGACTGTGAGTTTGCCTCCTGAGGCTGTTGAGTGGATTACGTGAAGCGACGTGTTAGGGCCTAGCACCGTGCCAGCAGCTTGTAAAGTGCCCCACAAACACTAATTCCCCTTCCCGATTATGTTGCACCTTAAAATGGAGGGGACAAGACCCCGTGCCCCTGTCTAATGCCATCTGTGTACTAGTAGCTTTTACAGCCCTCGCCTCTCGCTCAGGCTGCAAGTCAGGCAGAAAATCTTGTTCATTGATTCAGCAGCCTTGACCGGCTAAGCTCTTCCTCCCACTGTGCCTTTTCTTGGTTATCAGGAAGGTTCTGCAAAGATTGCCATCAGCAAGGCCGTCCAGCGGGCCCGTTCTTGAGCGGATCACACCAGTAATTTGCTGTGATGGATAGCGTGCCTCAGACTGCCTGCGTAATTGTGGTGAGCGGGCGGAGCGCTCAGCCGCCTGCTGAGGAAATTCAGACTTGCAGGGAACAGGGCTCTGCCTAAGCCACAGTCATTCCAAAATTAGACCTTTCCTCCGCTTCATCACTACAGGGGTAAGCAGTCAGAACACTTCCTGAATGCGAACCACATATCAGAAGTGATTTATAGAAACATCCACATGTGTGTGGGTGGGGGGCAGAGGGAGGGAGAGAGGGTGCCTTGGAGCTGGCCCCAGACCTTCAGGGCTCTGCACGTCTCTGCTGGACCAGCGCCAGCTGCCTCAGCCACAGCTCTGGCACTATGATGACTGCTCCTCCACCACAGGGACAGCCAAGGGCCGTAATCTACAGGGAAAAAGAAATGTGAGGTTCTTTCCGGTCCCAGACTTGCCAGACCATAAGGGCACCTCTTCAAGCACTCAGATGCCCTGGTCCTGCCCTCATCTTTTGGATTCAGTGGGGATAGCTGAGGGGCTGGGCATCTCAGCTCCTGGGTCAATGGTTCTCAAACTGCGCTGTGCATTAAAGTCACCAGGGAGGATTAAAATGCCCAATGCCCAGGCCTCATCCCAGACCATCAAAATCAGAGCCACAGGATACGGGACTCAGGCGTGGGGGCTTTTGAAAGAGCTCCAGGTGATGCCAATATACAGCCAAGGCTGACACCAAGGCCTAATACTTTGTAAATCAGGCAAGTTTGGGAAGTGAGGTTCCAGGCAAAGCCTAACCAGGAGAACCCAGAGACTCATTGATTGGCACCAGCCTATGATTTAGGCAGGTAAAATCATGTTCTGGGGCCTGTTCCCAAGCCCTGTTCTGAAACCTGATCATGAGAATCACCTAGTTTAAGTATTTTTCTAATACAGTTTCCTAGACTTCAGCTCAAATTCACTGAAACATACCTTTATGACTTTTAAAGTCCCCAGAGGTCATTTGGATGCTCCTAGGGATCTGGGAACCAATGACTTAAGAGACTTTTTTGAAGGTTGAATTTTTTTGATTTATAATTATGTAGGCGGGAAGAGGAGTTCAGCTCCGCTCCAAGGAAATTTAATGATGGCTGAGCATTTGTAGATGTTGCTAGTTTTCGGGTTGTTGTTTTAAAAAAGATGTTTGCTTGATGAGTGGAAATTATAAAATAGATGTCAGGTTTGAAATCTCCAATCTGGTGTTCCCTTAATTCTTGAGCCCTCAAATAGGAGATAAAGAAAAATAACGACTCAAGTTGATTTTCCCTTCTTGGTACCACTTCTAGACAAATCAAGAAAAAGTTCAAATTCCCCATCCTCTCCTGATCACCACCACAAGAGAAAAAAATCCGCAATCACCGAGTCAGAAGCTTAGTGAGGTCCCTGGAACCTTCTCCTGGGTCTGTTGCCGGCCAGCTGTTTCCTGTGGGGGCTCCCCCTGGTGACAGCGCATGGGATAATTTCTGGTAGAAAAAATGCTGCGGGCCAGGAGGGGCTTTGTGTGGCTTCCTTCAGTGGTCTGGGAGTGCTAGGCTTGGGTTTATCTCGGTCAGGGCTTCTCTGAGCCACACACTTCTCAGCGGCTCCCTCAAATTTTATTTTCAATCCTGCCAAGGGCAGATTAAATGGCTACATGAATGGGAAAATGCAGAAGGCTTTGAAACAGATGGTTTGGCTGTGCAGGCTCAGCGCCTTGCCAGGCGCTGGATTGTGTTGCCATATGAATGGAAATCCCATCGTGTCTGGGTTTTTATTTCTGCAACCTATGGATGACAGCGACTCCCAGTCCTCCTGGCAGTGGGGCCTGGAGCGGTTACCTGCTATTATCCGCCTCCCATCAGGGCTCAGCTTCTTGCCTCTCTGGATTTTCCTGGTTCTTTTCTCTGAAAGTGACTGTCATTCTAGACTAATTTCCTGATGGTGTAAATGATTTAGCAGGGCTGATGAATATCAATAGAACTGCAGATGGGTTTAAGGCTCCTAATGAATGTGAGAGTCACCAGTGCCAAAAATTTTCCAACTTGCATTTAGGATGAAAACCAGCTTGAATAGTACCCACAAAGGTTACTTCTGTAATTATGCATCATAAATTTTAAAGTCGGTAGTCAGGTGTCAGCAAATTGCGGCACAGATGAGAGGCTGTGTCCTTGGCCATGTGCTAAAAGCACAGGAGCCAGAGAGCCCTGAGTTCGAATCCCAGCTCTGCCATGAACAAGCTGTGATTTTTGAACAGGTTCTATAATTTCTCAAAGCTTGATTGTAAAAGGCAGATAATAATACTTGGCCTCAGGCATTTTTCAAATAATAAGCATGAGAAATGTACTGCTTCTGGCATTCATAATTTAACAAATAATTATTAACTATTTACTCTGTGGAAGAGGCTGCACTGGGTGCTGGGAATTCAGGGGATTCTGGAAACCAGGTGAAGGACACAACTAATCAACAGTCTGCCAAGCAGGGGACAGAGAGACCCCACCAGGCTCAGGCAACATGGGGCATGTTGTCTATGGACAATTTAAAAACAATAATAAAGCTGACTACAAATTGATCTGCTTTTTATCATTCACATGTGCTAGTAATTCTAAACAATGCCAGTGATAAAATACTCTTTCCCCTCTGGACAAAAAAGGGGCCACATACTAAACCTGACAAGCTCAGGGGAGGCCTGCATGGTGGCCTTACAAACCCAGAGACAGAAAGTAACCACGTAGGATGGTCTGGAATGAAAACTTTCTACCTAAGAGCGAGTCACAGTGGGTAGTCATGTTCTAGGCCAGTGTCTCCCCTGACAAAGGTCAATCTTTACCTTCCCTGAGCCTGTTTATTGTCTTTTGGCATCTAGGATAACATACCTTTGGAATGTCTGTGTAATGCACAATCACCCAACAGAGCAGGGAACCCCTCACTGTTAACATTGTTGCCCAAATACCATCTGTGAGCCATAAATGTTAATTGTTGGCTATCTTATACTTAGTATGTGTCTCTCCATTTCACTCCTTATCCAGTCTCAGAACCTCCCCCTGCTTTGCTTCCTCCCGCCTCTCCAATCTGTCACCAGTGGACTTCACGTAACCACCCCCTTCACGGTTCCTCCTTTTATTCTGATGTATAAAATAGCCTGCAAAACTGCCATTCTCCTGAGCGTCGTCTTTGAGATTTTGCTTCCTGGCAACTGCCAGTTTGGCTCCAATGAACCCATGAAAACCCATAAAAAAGGTTTGGACGTTTCTTACGTTGACATCCAAAATCTCTCGTCAGTCTAAGTTCTAGGAACTACTGTAGCTACTGTTGAGTTTTAATGCTCTATAGGTGAGCTTCACAGTATTTCATTTTTTAAAGTTACTTATCCTCAAATAAAGTGTGTGTTCGATATGAAAGTTAGCTTGAAGAACTGCCAGTTGTACGAGCGTCTTTTCTCCTCCAGTACCATGGACCCAACCGCAGAAGTTTGTTCTAGAGAAAGTTTGCACACATTTGAGATTGTTGCAACAGTCGGTCTGGTTCAGGTTTTGCTTCCAGCCCAGGTGGTACCACCTCTTCCTGCATTTAAACAGTGGATTGAAAATAATCAATAGCTGCTCAGTGATTATAAAAACAAAGACACAAAGATTGAATTCCACCAATTCTGTCATTTCTGTGGAACCTCTTGGAAGTTTTGTATTTCAAATTTAAAGCAAGGAATCTGTGAACTGCGTGGTATAATATTTCTGCTTGGCAAGTGCCTGTTTTACTGAATTTAAATATCTTTAAAGGTTCAATTGGTTCTTCTTTTTAAATTATTTGTTTTACTACTAAAGGGAAAGTAGAGAAGATAATGATTATTACTTATTATATAATAATTACTGGAAATAATTTTATCATATAGAGAAGGAAGTGTTAAAAAATGATCCATTCCAGCCCTGACTAGTGTGGCTCAGTTGGTTGGGCATCGTCCCACAAACCAAAAGGTCATCAGTTCAATTCCTGGTAAGGGCACATGCCTGGGCTGTGGGTTAGGTCCCCAGTCAGAGCGCATATGAGAGAATCAGTGTTTCTCTCTCACATTGATGTTTCTCTCCCTTCCCCTCTCTCTAAAAAAAAAAATTAAAAAAAAATATCCCCTCCAGATGTCACTGATGTGAGGTATGTCCCTGCAGTGTATTACACAGTGTGTTTTTTAAAATTGCAATTGATATAAATGGTGGCCCCTCCTCTTCTATCATGGTGCTGCTCAGGGAGGAGTTCATAATGGAAGAACTAGGTGGCTATAGTCTTTCTGAATGATGATCTGATTCTGTGGCTTTAAAAAGTAGTAGTAACTGCATTTACGGGACCCTTCCTATATGTCAGGCATGGAACTGGCATCTTACAAATGCTATTTAGTAATCTCAGCAGTGCAGTGAGGTGGGCATTAGTAGCCCACTTTTATCGAAGATGAAACTAAGACTTGGAGAAGTCTGCTCCAAGTCATACAGCTAGTGAATGACAGAGTGGGGGCTGACACTGTACATTTATTACCTGGTTCAAAAGCTTATTCTCTTAACCATCATGCCATCAAAAGACAGGGACACTGATGCTGACATTTCAATTCCTGAGTAGATTACAGGAGAGGCTTAAGGCCAGTGAGATTCTAGACTTTGCTTGTCTAAACAACCATGCAATTAATTCGATAAGACACTGACGCTCGCAAATCAAATCAGTCTCAGAGCTAAAATGCAGCAGAGGAGTCATGGAGAATTTCCATTCCCAGGGAATGAAGCTGAGGCCCTGAGGAATTGGTGCACCAATAATCACACAGCTACTACTGGATCAGAAACCAGATATCTCTGTCCCCCTACACCATGCTACCCCAAGCCTAAGTTCCACACAATAAGCTGCTTTTCCCTGTCCAGTTCTCCCACTCCCGTATTTCCATGGGTTTTGGCTGGTAACGGGGATATCCTGGTTATATGAAGCTTTAGGCTGGAGGCAGCAGGCTGACAATGTCGCTGATAGAAGGGAGCAGTGTGTGGACCAGAGTCAGGGCAGGTGCCCTGGCTGGGATGCCTTTGGACATCTACTGTCCTCCTTGGGCTGTAATAGTCAACCTTCCAGACACTGCTCACTATTGATGGTGGCAACCTGTTTACACCTGGATAAAACTTCACCTTTCACTGTAGAACCATGGGAGGGGGTCACATAGAGCAACACTCTACAGAAACCTGTCTCATGGAAGAAGGTGCCCCTTCTTCTCCTCTTCAGTCGTTCTGTCCTAAAAGGTTTTGGAACTTTATTATAGCTCAGTTCATCTGCCTGGCTTTAGAGGATTTCCATTATTTGCCCACAAGTCTGTTTCCTCGTGTAGGAAATGTCAGCCCCTAGCTTAATCATTCTAACCGTCAATGCGCATGACTGTTGCTCCATGCCGGTTCCCAGGCACCCCTCCAGGTGTTCTGACTCAGTATGTTGGGTTCTGGGCTCTTCACTTTCAGTGCAGGGTTGTTTCAGGGGTTCTATGAGTCCCACTTTGAGATGCTAAGAAGCACTGACATATGTTCTTCAATCTTTCCCTGTCCTTTGTGAGTGACAGGTCCATTAGTAAGTTATCTGCTGATTGAAAATTAAGGCACTTCTATTCTTCTCCTGCATCAGAAGAAAATGTACATCGTTTGGGAAATTTTGTGACTCCTTTAGTCTTGACTTATTTTAATGATCACTGGTATTGATTCTTAATGCCGTCATTCTCAGACATTGTTCCTACTTTTGTTTTTTTTAAGGGTCCAAAAGTTGTATATAACAGGAGAAGTTGCTTCATCAGCAATCTGCTTTAGAAAAGCATCAGCAACATTTCATAAACATTTCACATTAACTGTCAGGAAATATGTTGAAAGGCAGACTAAGAAATAATAATCCATTTGTAGGTACTTCTAACAACAAAAAAGATACAGCTTAAAAGAACACATTGGGTTTCCCTTTCCTGATAATACAAAGACCTTTTAATAGTTGCAATGTCAGAAAAAGAACTAATTAGAAAGATTCATAGAACCTAAATTCCAAGGAAATGCAACAATCATTTTTGCAATAATGAGACCTCCCAAGCATGATAGTAAGTGGCAGAAACTGGAATGTGATAGGGCCTAGGAAATCTAGGATATCTTCTTAAAATATAAAATAAAATCCCAGGGTTCTTCTGCAAGCGTTCGTGACAGTCATTATTTTTATACTTACACCAAAGTTTTAAAAGATGAGGAAAACAATAGGAAGCATATGTTTCTCTAATATCTGTCAACAGTTTGAGACAAAACAAAATTAACAGAGGACGTGGTGATTTGCTCTACAAGTTATTACAGGGCATCAGTCAAGGTATCTCCCAATTATTATAGCATCCCCTGGCGTTGAGGTACTGCTGGAGGTTTTTACCCATTATTTTCAAGAAATTCCATTTGGGAATCCATTTTTAATATGTAACTTCATAACAAATTATTGGACAGCCCCCAGTTGAGCCACATGGAAGTCTGGTAAATAAAAGCAAATTTATTTCTCTGCCCCCACCTTTTCTTTTTTTATATAAAAATTTAATCTAAAACCAAGGCAAACCATTCTAAACCAACTATCTGTGGGGTTCTAATTTCAAAATGAGGATAATTTAAAATTTCAAATACTCAAGTGCCTTCCGCACCGCAGTCTCTCAGCCATGTCTTGTCTACAGCTCTCTGAACTTTGCACCTAAATTCATTGGAGGTGCCATTGTCCCCTGAAATGTCAGAGGAATGTTGGCTGGTCATCTCCCAGACTCTGTCTCAATTTGTCTGCCCAAGTGAGGAATCAGAATAGGATTTATCACATGTCTTGAAAATAAAAATTCTAAATCACACTCCAAATCCCAAGGTAAAAGAGCAGAAACAATCTTACATTTTAATTTCCCTTGACGTTAAAGAATATTCTGAAGAGACACTGGTTTCAAAATAGAGCAACTAGTGAATATCCAAAACTTCAACAGATTTACATTTTTCTCTGAACAAACCACAGGGGAACAAAAGTAGAAGGGAAATCAACCTCAGGACACGATCTCTGTGGTCCTCAGTTTCTCTAGATCAGATCTCTTACAGAGTGGGGAAGCAACGTTCATTCTAAGAAGTACTAGCTAACAATTTTTTTCCCAAAAGTAATGCTGGGTATGAAGATCTTTTTCATCTACACTTTTGGAAAAAAAATAAAATGGAACAGGGCAACATTATCTAGTGTTTACATTTCATAATTTGTTATTCAATTTACTTGAATTTACAAACAAAATATCCCTTTGGCTTGTTAAAGCCTGAATTTTTAAAAAGCACAGTCTTTTGGAATCGCTTAATTTTTTGATCATCTAGAGTAGGAACAATTCATTGATTTAGATGAATGAATTGCCAAAGGGTTGTTTTGTTTGTAAATTCAAGTAAATTGAAAAACAAATTATGAAATAGAAACACTAGATAATGTTGCCTTGTTCCATTTTATTTTTTTTCCAAAGTGTTTTGATTTGCAAAAGAAAATGTCTTTTTTGTGTAAATTTGTGTTATACTATGTAGGAAATTATGGATTTTACTTTAATGGTTTAAAAAAAAAAAAGACAAGAAGAGCCCTTGTTGCTTTTCTGACCTGATCACAGAATTTGTGTAGTGGATTAAAAGAGAAAAAAAAATGTTACAAGTTTGGAGCAAGGGAGTATGTGTTTAAAAAGAATCAATCACCTTCCTTTTTGTGTGTGTTTTTCCTTTTGTCCCAATGGGGAAACTAAATCTGTTTTAATTGAACAGATACATGGACAAAAAGTAATTTTGTATCTGCCAAGTACGGTACTTTCCTTTGTTTATTTGCTATTAAACTGTTTGAGAGGAAAAACAACAACAACAACAAGCAAAACAACGACAACAAGAATTCAGGCTTTAAAGCTGAATCCCAGACAGACGTGGAGCTTTCTCTGGTCTTGTGAGATCTTTCCCTCTTCCTGTAAAGCAGTTAACCCAGGCTCGCTCTTCCCTGGCGTCACACCTGCAGGCTCTACCTATCTGAAAGTTCCCAGACCTGGGCTGATGGAGGTCATTGCAGGCTGAGAGTTGGGGGTTTGTTGCAGGTCTTCCACTTGACCTGCATAACTTTGTTTAAATCATGTGACTTCATGTAGCCTCGGTGTCCTTATCTATGAAATGGGGAGATTGGCTCATTCTTTTTAGCTCCAGCTTTCTAGATCGTGAGACATATCGCTTTCAAAGTACCTTGACGAGTCAAGAGAATGATAGAAACTGCCAAATAACAGGAGCTCCTATGGTTTATAATGATAATAGCTAATATTCATTGAGGGCATACATGTGCCAAGCAAAATTCTAAGTACTTTATACCCATCATAGTCTTGGAAAAAGGAAGTTCATTTTTTAAAAAATTCTATATATTTCAGTGTAGAATGCCCCCGAAGTCTTAATTGCTCTTATATACACTACTTGACTCAGCCAATTCAGAAATCATTGTTATGTTATGGTTATATACCACTCATGCATCAACATAACAAGATTGCAAGTGTCAAGGATCAAGGGAAATCTTTGAAAGGACTTTTAAAGCACATCTCCTTTTAGAAATATTCATTGTAGTGGTATAAATACATGTAATACTCAGATATCTTAATTTCACTTAACTGAAGGAATACGAGTCACATAAAGGGCACAGGTCCTCCAGAAGTGGCAATTGAGTCATCTTCCTGGTGATAGAGACTTTGAGTAACTGAGATCAGAACATCCTGGGAATGGAAACATGGGTGACAAAGTATTATCCCATGTTTACCTTTCAATTTCAGCGAATGCTGGTTCCATCTCCATACGGAATACCAACTTGCAGAGGCTTGCCTATATTCCATGTACAATTTATTAACTAAGTTTGCTTAAGTCTAAAAGATCTCACCCTCTTGTGACTTATCTGGCATCTGTACCTCTCTCCCCTTGGAACATGTACTTGAGTCAACTAGCACATAGCCGGATAATACAAAATAACCTTGCACATTTAAGGTATTTATGGGAGCTGACATATTGCAGTGGGAACATTTTAACGAAGGAATTAGCAAAGAATATATATGCATATTCCATAGACACAGCCAGTAGTGTGGTGATGGCCCAAGGTAAGGGGGTGGAGGGGTAGAAAGAAGTGGGCAAAGAGAGGGAAAATGGGACACCTATAATATTGTCAACAATAAAATAATGGAAAAAAGTAAATTAAACAACAGGTTATAATGAATTATTATCACATATGATGCTAATTATCAACCAAAAATTCCTTAGTCTGAATTTTAAGAATGGTCCATAGATATAGTATATTACAAAATGTGAAAGTTTCCCCAATTGTAATGACCTTTTAGGTTAAAAAACAAAAGAAAACAGAGACTAAAGATTGTAGGGCTCAACTTCTCAGTCGTGAAATGATGTGGAATTTCATACTTAGAGAAGGCATTTTAAATCATCAGTGTTAATTTAGCTTCGAGATTTTATTAAGCAAAAAGCAATGCACACATACAGGAGTACACACATATCCCTTCTCCCAAATAAAACCAAAGCTTAAATACCCAGCTTTGAGGTTGTGGTACAATGGAAAGGAAAATGGTTCGAATTGTGGGTATTCTTTCCATAACTTTTAAACATTTGAAAATACAAAGAACACATTTTAAACTGCCGAATTCAGATTTTGATGTGAATGTCTCAGGGGCAATGATGGGGCATGAAAGGAAAGATGTTAAGGTAGAATTGGTCCTTTTATGGTGACTCCATATAGCTGTGTCTCCACCTTCGTCAGTCCCTAGCAGACATGCCACCTCGTGGAGATACACTAGGAAAGGAACGAAAAGGAGTAGAGTGTTTTCCTGCTCCGTTCTCCAGGCTCCACCTACAGAATTCAAATTCATGGACCATCCACATACCCAAACTACACCAGCTATTCATAGGTAAATGTGTCCTATCAGAAACAAGCTTGGAGCCCACCTACTTACTCAGAATGGGCGGACACAGAGCCAGCTTTGTACGGAATTCTTGTATCAGACCAGTAAGGGATGTAGTTCCAGGAAAGTGCTCTTGCTTCAAGGAGCAGGATGGTTTATTAGCCATGGCTAATGTTGGCATGTCACCCACTGCAACATCTTTGTACTAAAACTTGACATTTTTCTAACAGCACTTTCAACAGTACAGGGTGAAAGGGTGCTCCAAATCTTAGGTGAATCCATTCATTCATTTTTTTTTTTTTAAATTTCAACAAATATTTATTAAGTGACTACCATTTTTCCAGTAGGATATCCTGGGGAATATAACAAATAGACCAAGTTTCTGCCCTCATGACACAAACATAATAACAGGGCAAACAAAGGTGTATAGGACATAACTAATGCATTTAGGTGAGTGAATTTTGCCAAGTTAATTTCTTCTCTAGCCAGAGCACCCAGGTGCCAAGAAAGAACTGGGCACTTGACTAGAAAACTGAATATGTCAGTGCCCGATTCCTCGACTTTTCTCTGGTCTCTCTTTGTCCCTTTCAGTGACATCACTCTGAAGTTGTGCATTTGCCATTAAGACATGTTAAAAAGACATTTAAACTTTTGTAGAAGAAGAAGAATGCAAAGTATTAATCAATAGTTTTTTCTTTAGTATTTTCTTTTTTCACCGGTACAGAAAAATTTAAATTCATACTGCTCTTTAAAACTACTTTTTTAGAGTCTTGGATTTTTTTTGAACAGGCTTATAGGGAGAAAGCTAAGTGAAGAACTTGATGCTTTTTAACAAAATGAAGTCAAGGTCCTTGTATAAAAGTAAAGTAACAGAATGAATTAGAGAGGCCACAGAGCTGGTGTGCGCATTACAAGTTTAGGTGAGTGAACATGATTTCCAGAAATAAACATTCTATCAAATTCAATTTCCTTTCACAAACTTACAGTGAGTAAATGCAATTTCCCATTCCAAGGAAGCATGTCTCTGAGATTCAGGATATAGTCCGTAAAAAATAACAATAATGCTTGAAGTCAGTATTTCTCCAAGGAAATTCTTGCAAACTAGTCAGAGAATGATTTAATGATAACAAGATACAGAATAAATACAAACACAGAAAGAAACACCCTTCACCTCATCCTTCAAGTTTATATTCTGAGTGTGTTTAAAGTAAACGTTTTGTATTATCTGGCTATTATATAATAAGATGTTCTGGCTAACTCAGTGCTTTGTATTCCCCGAGCCCTGCGCCAACATTCTTCAGAGCTCTTCCTTAAACTGACCACGGGAGCTTGTGATCCTCTGGTGCTGGTCACAACTGCAGCTGAGGCCGAATCACATAACTTCCGGAGGAGGTCTAACTTCCTATAGCCATTGCTCCTTCGGGTCACCCCCATGCTTTCAACTGGGTGCCGATTGCCTTGGGGAACAAGTGATGGGACCTAAAAAGAAAAACAGGCATTTTCTGTGATTTGTTCCAAAGTTCAAACCTCAAAGAAAAACTGAAAAGATGCTTGTGCCGAAACAACAGAAACAATGTAACAGAGTTGTGAGAATGCTCACTTATGTAAAAGACCGCTTGTGGCCCAGAGATTAGAAAAGATTCCCTAAGGCAGAGGGACTGGAAGTGAGGAAGTGATGCTGGGGTCAGGGGAGGGGTCCCCTGCGATCACAAACACAGTGACATGGAAGAACCGCCCCCCCCCCGCCCCCCATCCTGGGCAGAGCGTGGGGAGTGGCAGAATCGCAGGGTAGGAGACCAGTCACATTGGATTAGGGCCTCTCTTCATGACCTCATGTTATCTATTTACTTGTTTGTGTATTTATTATAATTTAAGAAATTTTAACCAGAGTTGGCATACAATGATTATATAGATTTCAGGTGTACGACACAGTGGTTAGACATTTCTATAACTTACGAAGTGATCACCCGGGTAAGTCTCCTACCCATCGGGCACCATGCATAGTGATCACAATAGTATTGACTGTATTTCCTGCGCTGTACTTTACATCTCCATTTCCTATTCTTATAACTGCCAATTCATACTTCTTAACCCCTTCATCTTTTTCCTTATTTTAATTCCTTCTTTATCTTCACTTTATCTACACACCTTATCTTCACTTGCGGTTACATCCTGAGGTACTAGGGGTCAGCACCTCAACATATGAACCTCTGGGGGACACAGTCCAGCCCCAAACAGCCTCTTTCTGGTCACTCAGACTTCAGCCAAAAGAGGTCTCCTCTCCTCTGTGCTGTTTCTACTGCATGTGACCCTTGGCAGCAACTGAAATTCTACCTTTGTTCCCAAACTGGGAGCTGTCACACCACACACTACGTGGCAAGAATTTATTAGGGTACAAGCTGCTTCTAAGACCCCCGCTTAAACATTCTGCAATGAGCGGTCACTCACAGCCTCCGCAGGCCCCAGCACTGAAGGCCAACAGAGAGCAGGTCTTCCCCCGCAGCTGCTGGGCCTCTATTCTAACTGGTTGACTTGGAAGGTCATCAAGAATCAGTCATTTTTAATCCCCAAATTGTGTATGCCCTGTTGGGCTTAATATATTTACACAATTTAACTAAATATTATGGGAAGCAATGAAATACGAGTGCAAAGGGAAGGAACTGTTTATATGAAAATGAAGATGGCTGCTTTGGAGAGGCTTGCCAAAAGGGAGCTCCGAAAAAGCACTGTTAAATGACGTGTGAGTGAGACAACTGTAAAAGTCAGGGGGAAAAATAACAGCTCCAATCTGGGGGCCTCTGCTCTCAGATTACTCTCCAGGTGTTGAAGTTCTGGGTCTACTCTAATGAAGCCATAACTTTAAAGAAACGAAACACTGGGAATGGTAGCCGAAGTATAATATTAGAAATGTGGTTTGTGAAAGGCAACTCCAATATCAGACCCAGATTCAAAGAAAAGACTTTTGCCCTCCTATACCAAATGATTCCTGAATGAATACACAACTGTGTATCTAACTTAAAATGTGTATGGTAGGTATGTACCTGTTTTTTAAAGATGACTTAGCTTTATGTATGTTTTTCAACCCACTATCCAACTCCTTGTCCCTCTCCGCTTACACAAGAGGGACCCTCCTGAATAAGCTGCCGGGTCAGTGAAGGGTTGTTCTGAGGTGTGGTTTTCATCAACAAAGAACCCCTTGTAGGATTTGCTAAATTCCGAGCAGCAGCTGACAGACCTGAGGCTTGAGGAATAACAATGCTTCTTTCTAAACAAAGAGCTCGAGACAATGGCCTCAGAGGCAACATCCCCGAACAGAAACACACTGTCTGGAGAAGGGCTGCCCTTGTCATCACAGCCCCATCACCTGGCTGGCCCGCAGCACCGTGTCTGCACTGGGATCCCCTCCCGGCAGTCGCCATGCTCACAGGCCGTCCACTCCACCAGGTCTGATCTCCTGTTCACGGAAACCCCACTCACACCAGGCAATTCCATTTTGAAAAGGCTTTCCAATCTTTCCCAGACTCAGTTCACTCCACACTTTATCAATGTAGTACTCCCAGCCCCCTAGGAAATGAAACATTTTACCATTACCCACGACAGAAGGGGCCTAATCCCCACTCAATCCCTCTGCTTTGAGAGACTGCGTGTCACACGGCGCACACCCCAGTGTTTTCTGTCACTGTGTACCTTAAAGAAATAAGGACCAGTGAATAAAGTTACAAGCAGAGATGGCAATTCCTACAGATTTTCGGATCAACTAACATGTTGCCAGTTGCAGAAAATCTTGATGGAAAATGCATTCTTTATTGTGTGCAGAGGGAACACGCTGCAGGGGGGACGCAGTGTGAAATGGTGAGGCACCCAAAGAGCCTCAGGAAAACGAGTTCCTTGCCACACCCGGCACAAAGGCCACAGCTGTCGCGCTGGGCAGCCCCTCCATTAAGCAGCCAAGGCCCTCCTTCCAGCACCACCAACGGGGCGTCAGGGTCTCTGCCTGCAGTGCAGCGGGAACTGTGCAGTCACCTGGTATGTTTTTCTTAAGGGAAAAGTTAAAAGGTTTATTAACTCTGACACTACTAACAGAATTACACTGCAAATCATCAGCTATTTTCCCCTCATGTTAAATCTGAGATACAGGAAATTAATCCGCCTCCCCCAGTTCTCTCACCCCATTACTTATCAATAAGCCTATTTCCTTCCATTCTTCTCCAAGTTCTTTTTCACTCGTTTCCCTTCCCTAGTCTTTGCCTTCCTCACCTCCTTCCCTGGCTTGCTTGCTTTCCTCTATGCCCTACACCCAAAAGAATTCAAACAAACAAGCAAATGTAAAAAACCTTTTGAACTGAATAAAGAGTATGGAGAAATAATTCTAAAGCTGGAAAGGCTATTAAAGATGAAATTCAACTCCTTCCATTATTGACAAGCAAACTGAGGGGCAAAGCGGTAACAGCTGGTTACGGTGGAATTCCTTGGCTAGGGTGCCTCAAGCGTCTGGCTCTCTGGTCGGTACTAGTGAAGGAATTTCAGAAGCAAAGACCATGTTGCCTCTTTGAATTCGCTGAGGGTCTTTCCTCCAAAGAACAGCAAGTCTAAGATGTCATGTGTGAAATTGCTTGTCACTGGATAATGTTTTAAATGTTTCAACATTTTAAAAATTCTGTGTATCATTTGTATACCACAATGACGTATATCTCCTCAATGCCGAAGTGACACCGAGGCACAGGGAGGACTTGTGCCATTTAGCAAGCTCTCTGCTGTGTGTCCCCACTGAAAGGAGTTAAATGAACACCTCCAAGGGTGCACACTTCTTAAATCCTCACATTTAACATGGCCTGGGACTCTCGGGAGAGCAATAATAAAAGGAGGGAGGGTGCCACATGCTAGAATGATGTGTTATTCTTGTCAGCACCCCGAATGACATGCAAATCCATTCTCTTCAGGGGAATGGGCATTTTTTTTCTGTTTATATAAGAAGAAAATTTATTTTGTGAATACTCTGAACATTTTCCCTCCTCTATTTGCCTATTTACTCACTTCCTATTTGGCTGAGTTACTTCCCTACCTTTGTCCCTGCAGTTCTTATCTAAGAGATATTCTACCTTTTCCCCAGGAATTTCTAGAACTAAGTTCACGGCTGAAGGGTTTTCCAAACCAAAAAAAAAAAAAAAAAATTCTATATTATGGAAGAACTAACAAAAAAAAAATACTACAGAGAGCTCCTCAATCTTTTTCATTCTGTAATCACCCCTAAGGGATACTACATTTATTACTTTTATTCCTTTTAAACAAAGAGTAACTCTTGCTATCAAAAATTGGAGTGAAGTTGAAGTAACTTCTCCTTTCTCTCTCATCTGGGGCCAAAGAGACAATGAGGAGGTTCAGTGCCACCGGCGTCTAACATCAGCTGGGATCAAGATGACTGACTGGGAGAAAGCAGTGAAGGTAGCAACAATCCCAGTCGTTCTTTCAAGCTGACTAAAGTCAAGTGAACCCTTCAGGGCCTGAAATTGCTCTCGCATGCCTTAGCAGAGCCACAGTGTCCTGCGATAACGTGGATACAACCTGGTCCATAGAGATTTCGCCCAAGGCTAAGGTGCGCTGCAGCAGCATGGAGGGCAAGAGAGGCACCAAATTCAGAGACTTGGCATAAAGATGAGGGAGAGGTGGAGGAAACACCCTTACTTTCAGCCACTGAATCAGAAATCAAAGCAGGAATCTGGGGAAAAATGAATCCAAAATCTCATTTCCTCTCAATTTAAAAGAATTTTAAGAGAGTTTTTTTCTAAAAGCAGAAACTGCCACCAAGGGTGTAGGAGTCAGGCTAGTTGTGGTCTGTGACTGGTCTGACAAAGGCTGACTCTTACCCAGATGTCCAATAAAAACACTTAGCAAGTATCATTTCCATAAGGCTTTGTCTACTCGAAACACAAGCCAATTGTTTGGGTCCAATTTATGAAGCAAGGTCTTACGAAGGTTATAGGGTGAGGAGGCCTGATGACAACTAAATTGCCTTAAATGGAGCTCAAAATACCACCTTAAACATTCTCCTCTCCCAAGAAATGCTTAATCATAAATCAAGGGGCTCAAAATGTATTAAAAATGACGAATAGAGCAAGCACTTACATCTCATTTTTTTCTTTTAATTCACGAATGCATCAAAGATTTCTGAGGGATATTATTCCACACAAAAAAGATAAAGTGCACCAGGAATGCGAGATTCCAGGGATAAAAGAGGAGATTAAAAATCAAATGGTGGGCCAGACTTAATGCTGAAACTTATTCTGAAAATAGACATACTCATTTTAAGACAAGGAGATGAGGACTGTCTGTTCTGAACTTGTAAGGAATGGTGAATCTCACAATAATTGGACACATGTTTTTCATCTTAGAGGAACTTATGAATCCATTTTAATGTATTAACGTTCATGGGTACTATTTGTCCACAAGTAAGCTTTCTCCCCCAATTCCCAACCATGCATCCTTAATGGGGACTTAATTCAATGGGGAAAATACTTTCTACAACTTACTAACGTTTCCTGAATTGCCATTAGGCTAGCTTTAGAAGGAATTTTAAAGCACGTGCTAAATGAAACTCTCTGTGCAAGAATTTTTAATATTCTAGTCCTTTTGAATAACTTACTTTTATGTGTTTCTTCGATATGTAGAAAATAATTGTCAGCAATAAGAATTATTAAGTGGCTACCACAAGATGCCCATTTGTCTTGACCTGGAATAGATTAGAAAGTGAACCAGGCAGAAAATTCCAGCCTGGTAGGTCACAACCCGTCACAACCCGCCCCCTCCGAAGGCACAGGTTGGAGCACTTGGACAGCTCAGTGTAGAAGGGAGAAATGTCCAACTCCAGGGAACTCTTCTTTCTCCTCCCTCCCTGTTGATTACAAATACCTAAAAAATTCAACCAATTCTAAAGGCAGTGAACCTGATTTTTTTTCTTCACAACCTTTTTCAGTCTACTTGGAAACATCTGTTTTTAATTGCATTTGGATTTGAAAACTAATTTCGAGTGAGACAGGGTTCAGGCTCCAATCAAGTTGGAACTGAGAGATTATTGCTTATCCACACATCCCCAAATTGAGGGAGGCTCGAGGCCAAGGATACCACACTTTCTGAATGCATGCATGAGGCACATACATTTAGAAATGAAAAAGGAATGGCCCAATTCTCTCAGGGAAACTTCTCCAAGGCCGTGATTTGAGTTTTAGGTTACAGCTTTTAGACTCAGGTTTCCCTTTTGGGAAAGGTCAGTTGGAGGACAATACCCTCCCATGCATTCCAGTATATGGAAAGGAGATTAAATATGCATATGTCCAAATCAAAACAAAAACAGTATTTTGGGTTGTTCATTGAGGAGAGATCATAAATCCACCCGATTCCCTAAATTTGAAAGAAATTGAAACAAATATGCTGTCGCTCAGCCACAATTGCTTGCCATGGTCCTGCAATGGCAAGGAGCTTTAGAAGGACTCAGGAATTCCCTGTTGTGTGGGTTCTGGGACTGCCTCTTCCCTCTGCAGGACCTGCTGGGGGCAGGGGCTCAGGAGTTGGCCCCAACCTTGTCATTCACACACGATGTATTCCTAGGCTTTCTACCTCGAAGTCCCCGGTGTTAAATGAGGTCCTTAATTTTCTGCTTCACAAAAACATTTGGGAGGACTTTTTAGTGAGCAAAGTACTAAAAATCATGAAGAGCTGCTAAAGGTCATGAGTTTATTTCGATTTTCTTTAATAGCTGCATCCAAAAAAATAAAAGTAAAATTCATGCCAAGAACTCCTAAGTGACTATTTGATGCTCTGTTTGACAATCCAGACTGTGAGCCTTGGGCCCCCCATTCTGCAGTTCCAAATGACCGCGAGCCAGTTTTATCCAGCCGACTAACAATAAGCACACCTGGTTTTTGAAACTCAATGTACAATAACAGTAGGTAAGAGGACACAGAAATATAATATTTGAATTTGACTGCATAACTTTTATAAATTCTAGTAAGCTAAGATAGTTAGACAAAGAGTACTCCCCTATTTGTTCCCTATATTCAAAGGACGTAGGTTTAAATATTATTGTTAATTTTCATTCAATTCATTAGCCAATTTTTCCACGTTTCATTTACAATAAACTATTAATTCATAAGTTTCACTTTACTGACAGAAGGCAGAGCACCAATGATCATTTATTAATCCTAAGTGTTCTCTGCAGAGAATTTCAGAGGTGGCATGGCTCCTTTTCTTGATGCCTGCCATTGCAATCTAACTAGAATTTGATATCCAACATGCCTAACTTTGCTTCTGATGTTTTCTATCTGATGAAGCACAGATGACCAAGGGACTTGCATTTATTTGTAACTAATCCTCTGCTAAAAAGTTAACAACCATGGAGACCTCAGAAAGGAGAGAGCTTTCCCTATAAATGAAGATCTCAAACATAATAAGCACCCCTATGATAGAGCTGCATATAATATTTTATTCTGCCCTTTTCTCCACTGTTATATAAGAATTTCTTAATTTCATTAAGAATTTTTATCATTTTAAAATTGTTTCAGAATATTTTGCCATGTTAGGCATTTAGGTTGTCCCCAAACTTGTAGATAATATTGTGACAAACTCCTGAGTAACATACATCTTTTTTTCATTTTTCTGGTGTTTTCCTTAGAATAGGTATCTAGATATGGAATCCATACTTTTAAAGCTCTTGATACAAACTGCTATAATGTCTTGCAGAAAGGCTGTAACAATTTATATAACCACTCAGCAGCATATGAGTGTGCCAATAAGCCCCGCCCTTATCAATTTGCTCCCTACAATTCCTACATGTTTGCTAATTTGATAGATGAAGAAGGTCTATTATTTCATTTTGCATCTATTCAACTCCTGGAACAGTTAGATTATTTTTCATGTATTTGTTATTTTTTTGTATTTCTTCAGTTATCTGTTTCGAGTCCTGTGTAAATTTTTCTATTTGTTTATTTTTTCTTCTCAATTTATGGAAATTCTTATTAATATTCTGTTACCATATGCATTTTCTAATATGCTCTGTTTTTATTTTTAATTTTTCAACTACAGTTTACATTCAGTATTGTTTTGTATGAGTTTCAGGTGCACAGCACAGTGGTTGGACAATCATGTACTTTACAAAGTGTTCCCCCTGATATTTCCAGGACCCACCTGGCACCATACACAGTTATTACAATATCATTGACTCTGTTTCCTAAGCTGTACTTCACATCGCCCTGCCTGTTCTGTAACTACCAATTGTACTTCTTCATCCCTTCACTTTTCTTCTCTCTGTCGACCATCAGTCTGTTCTCTGAGTCTATTTCTTTTCTGTTTATTCATTTATATTGATCTTTAGATTCCACAGAAATCACGTGGTATTTGCCTTTCTCTGTCTGACTTATTTCACTTAGCACAATACCTTCTAGGTCCATCCATGTTGTTGCAAATGGTAAGATTTCATTCTTTTTTATGCCTAAATAATAATTCCATGATCCATATGTACCACGGCTTTTTCATCCATTTGTTTATTGGCGGGCACATGGGCTGCTTCCATAGCTTGGCCGTTGTAGTTTTCTTTATGGTTCAATATGATATCTATATTTGATAGCCAGACATGTCAAATATTTATAGTTAATTCTATAACACTTTTCCCTTCCCATCCATTTCTTTCAAGATCAGAAAGTACTAAGATTTAAATATTTAAAGGGTATTCTATATGTAATATTGGTAACAGTTAATGTCCTTTTACATGCCACTTGGCACCTCTCACTTAGCTCCAAAATTGGATTTGGGGTCAGTAGATGCTTACCGAGTATGCATCTGACCCTTGGGTTTATCTTCACGGAAATTCTGAGAGAGGGACCAGAATAATCTCCCCTGAAGAAAGTGTTGTTCTCACAAAGTTTCTTTATTCTGAGCCTGCAGTGTTGCTGATTACTGCTTTATTTATTTCTCTTAGTATATATAACTATATATAATACATTATGTACGTTATATATAATTTTACCTTTTGCAATACTTCATTTCAAAATATTTACCAATATGTAAAAATATTTGGACTACGTGCAATTTAAATGCATTAATTAGAGATAAATACCATTTTACTCCCATTAAGCATTCAGAAATTTTAGGAAGAGGTTTTGATTTCTAGGACCTGAGAAAATGAGAGCATATGCAACAGGAAATTCAAATAAAGCATGGATGATTTCAAAAACTCAGGAAGATAAGGGGCACATCTCCAAAGTGGGTCCCTTCTAGGTTGTCACCGTGAAAGCTATGTCCGCTGCAAAGTCCAAGGGAATAGTGACTTCTTCACAAGTTGAAACAACCACAATATCCAGATGAAATGCTCTGTGGGATTTATGGTGACTTCACTATATTGGTGTTAATATGCAAGCGCAGCAAACCAGACGCAGACAGCAGTCTGAGGGATCTATATTCTGCCGCCGAAGCTGAAAGGAGCTTCGTAAACAGTAACAACAACAAAAATCTGACAAGAGTCAATTCGACTTCCACGTTGTGAGTCACAACAGCACTCCTCGAAGGTATATGAAAAGAGACGAGAAGTACGTTTGATTGATCAGGGCACGCAGAACAAATAATGCACGTATGTTTCTGTGTAGTTGGGGGACTCAAGATTCCAAGTAGAACATACAAGACGCATGGCCACAAATAGAGCCTGACATCTCAGTTATGCCAAGAGTTTCATAAAAGCAGAAACACAGAAGGAATAATATCATTAAGGAGCAATCTAAACATACATTAGGATCTAAGTATTTTAAGGGAACCTGGAGTCATTAGAGAAAACTGGGATGGAAGTATTTTCTTCTCTGTGTCCTTGTTATTTTGGAGACCAATGAACATTAAGCATCTCTTTCTAGGAGGGATAGTATTCCATAATCAGGGAGCAAAATCACTTATCTATCTACTCGAATATGCTAAATTGTTTTTGAATAGTGGAGATTTAAATTTTATTTCTAGGGAACTTCAATATAGGTTTGGTTACCTGCTTTGCATCTGAGTTTCTGGTTCAGTACCACAGAAACACATCTCTGACCAGCATAAAATTATCTGCCTATAGGAGGGGCCAAGTGGGCAGGTATGCCAACAGGGCGGGTCTTCTCACTTCGGGTCAGGCCTTCCTGCACCCAGCCTCTGTCCCATGCAGGGAGAAGGTGTTCTTCAGAGTCTCACCCATCTGGTTCTTACCAAGCCCTGATCAACTCCAGCATACTAAAGTTCACTAGCTGTGAAATCCCAAAGGCTTGAAGTTTTCTAGACATATTTTAAAAAGTTAGTACAAGTTTCTTCTTTATTTTTTTTATTGGGAGATCACAGAGGGAGTAAAGATTGCTTCCCAGCACACTCCTATTTCATCTTTGAGATAAAATATTTCCTTGACTAACTTCAGCACATCTATAGTATCATTGTGAAGGTTATAAGATTAACAACAGTGTAAAACTCTGCAAAAATATTTCTAACCTGACCCCAAAAATGGATCTAAAAGAAAGGGTTGATGACTCTCAAATGAAGATTACCGTTTTGCTTCTGTTGAAGTCCTATGTCAATTCTTCATCAATAGTAATAGAACTGGGTATTGTCACTGACAACACTATACCCTAATACCCTAGGGAGCACCTGTACCCTAATCACACATCAGATCTGTAGGCTTCTACCCCATGGTGCTTCAAAACAAGCAAGGCTATGGCGAACAAAGGCCACCAGCTACTGAACTGATACTCAATGGCACACTGAAAGAAATCACTGTAGCTAAACAGTGACACTTAATACCAGATACTTAACCTGGTATTTCATATCCAGACTACTTGAGTTTTTGGAGTGGCTCCACCCTAAAAGGTATCCAGGAAAAATACTAATGTCTTTTACTTAGAACTCAGTATCACTAAGTACATCTGAGAAGAAGATAAACCACAGGCAGCACCTGGCAGACTGTGATTGGCTGGATCAATTATAGGAAAGGAAAGTACTATTCTAATTGCCAGCTACACTTTTATAAGCTCAATGCCTCCATCCTAGCTAGTGCTGCCTGGCCCTGCAAGGGCACATCAGACAAGAAAGGAGAATACTACAGAGATGAAGTAGGATAACAGTGTAGACGAGGAGAGAGGAGATTAAAAGTGGTATTAGTGGCCACAGTAGCCAACAGAAATTAAAAGTAGTAACAGGGAGGGTGATCCAGTCCTCAGAGCAGGAGAGAGGTGGCCAAAAGGCCTGCACCTGAGACAGATAAAAAGCAAAGTGACCAAGAGAGACCCAGGAACATGTCAAGCAGAAGTTCTGTGATGGGGGAAAGAAGAATCATTTAATCAACAAATTCTTAATAAACACTTACATTTCTAGGGGCCAGGGATGCAAAACTGAGTAATTCATGCTGATACTCCAGAGCTATAGCTCCAAGATGCTATAGAGTGAGTCACTACATCCTAACAATCACATCTCATATATCTGCAACAAGAGCATTCAAAAAGTTAAATCACCAGTGCCAGGAAAGGCTCTCCAAGGAAAAAAAATAAGAAACAACTGGTCCATAAACTGTTAACTAGACAGAACAGAAGGGCTCCTTCTCCATGAGTTCTCCAGCTATGTTCTTACTCCACCAGGTAATAATAAAAGCATGAGAACTTCCAGGAGTGTTGATCAAATTGAATACCCTTATTTAGGGAGCTAGGAAATCCTGAGATATAGAAATTTAGCAAATGTGAAGGCAAAGCCAAAAACCAAACAAACAAACAAAAATTACAAAAACCTATGTTTAAGTAGGAAACTTCAGTACTTAAGAGAACATCTTATAAATTACACCATCATCCACCATGGGTTGAGAGAGGCAGAGGAAGTCCATGCAGGTTTTTTTTCCAATATTTTATTTATTTATTTTCAGAGAGAGGGCAAGAGAGGGAGAAAGAAGGTGAGAAACATCGATTTGTTGCTTCTTGCATATCCCCAACTGGGGACCTGGCTCGCAACCCAGGCATGTGCCCTGACCAGGAATCGAACCAGCAACCTTTCAGTTCTCAGGCCAGTACTCAGTCCACTGAGCCACAGCAACCAGGGCTCCATGCACTTTTACCCTCTGTACTCTATTTTTAATTTTTAAAGTTTTGCTACATCTGTATTAGGGAAACATCAGGAGACACCAGACACACAGACATCTGATTGCAAGATTCGGGGTAAATCATTCCCACTTGCTTAACATCAAACTGATGAAGCACTTATTTAAAAACATTTGTGGAGTTATAACAGAGAGGGAGAACCCACAGTTTCTTTCCTATTACAACCACATGTTAAGACAATAGGCTTCAATAAAAAAATTACCTTCAAACACATTTTATGTGGGGGATTTGCTTTAGCCCTTAACACTGCAGGTTGGGAGACCATCGAGCACATTCCTTTGCAAAACTTAATTTTCTTTTCGAACACTGCATTGACCCCAAGTTTAACATCGTTCCAAATTCAGTCTTCTTTGCCCACACAAGATATTGCAGCTAAGCAAAACTGTTCTGGAAACCTCATAAATTGTATAAGCTGCTCAATTTAAGCCTGAGGGAGTAAATTGAAGAGAGCCAGCCTGTCATACCGCTTTAGACTGGTTGCTACAGAAATTCAGGATTAGTTCTAGATTGATTGAACTAGTTATGGTGATGACTACACACACACACCCTGCCATTTTAGTGAGCTGCTACCAAGTAGGCCTTTTATTTTAGTTCTTGATGCCATGCTTTATTTAATATACTTAAAGTGGGTCTGGTGTTGGGGGTAAAGGAGGGAACAAGGGAGGAAATTGACTGGGTGCCCTCTAAGAACCTAGAGCTTTATTGGGGACTTCCACATATTTTAAAATTTATTCCATTTTACACCCCTATTCACTTGATGCCTGCAATATGCCAGGTGCTTGGGACTCAGTAATGAACAGACAGAGATAGACCCCCTTCTTATGAAGATTATGGATCACATGACATTATTTAAACTGTGAATCAGTCAGATAAATTACTGACATCACCTTGTGTTGACTTAGAAAAATAATGCCTCAAGTTGCTAACTTGACCTTGGTCCAGTTTATTTTTGCCTCAACTTTCCCATCTGTAAAATGGACTTCTTATGAGGAACGAGTGAGAACAAAGAGCACACATGAAAGGCCCAGCACAGTGCCTGGTACACAACTGGGAGGTTACCCCCTGCCTTCCTCAAAATAGTACCCAGTAGGATGTGAAGTTGATTTTCTATCAATAGATTGGAATAGCTATTTTCACCCTTATTATAATTACAGCCTCCAGGGGGCAGTAGAAAATGTGCCCCATCAGTCCCAAGGAGAGAAATGGGGCCACTTTCATTGCTACAAAGCTAAAAACACATTTTGCTCTTGTGCTGTTTTATAGACAAACATACGAAGAAACAAACAAAAAAGAAAATAGTCATTTAAAGAAACAGTAATGAAAGCACAAGTAAAAATAATATTCACCTATGCAACAAATGTATGTTGAGTGCCTCCTCTGTGCCAGCAGCTGAAGGTAAAAATAGCCCCTGCCTGTGGGGTGGCTTGAGGGTTGACGGGGTCACAACTGCAATGACAAACAGTAAACAGGAACTACATGCGGCCATTATTTGGGGGGGGACATGTTTTCAGAGTGGCCAAGAGAGGAAAAGTGGCATGTTTATCACCTACGGAAACCTCTGAGTGTCCGGCTTTTCCTGCCAGTCTCATTCTTGCTGGAGAACCCAAAATTGTTCTGATTTACCATTGGTTAATTTTTCAGTCCCACAGAGGAATTAAAATAAAAGATAATAAAGTGGAATCCAAATGTGCCATGTCCAAAAATTCTCAAAAGATTCGTTGGGATGATTAAGAGAAATCATCTTTGATCAGTTATGTCTGATCAAAGAATGCCTTGTCCCACTGAAAATAACTCTGAAATGTTCTGTTGGTTTTTAAATGATAAAACATCAATTGCAAGTTAGAGTGAACTATTACTGATTCCACATTTTGCCTTCTGACTCTTTCACTTCTCTTACGTGAACCGTGACAGCATGACTGTAGCCCGGGTCACCAGAACACAGCTGAGAGACTCTGGGGTCCAAACAAGCTGGACATCTGTGAGCGTAAAACCCAAAGCCACCATTGCCCAACATCTGCAAGGCGGGATGTGAAAGTGACAAAGTCATTTACATGATTAAATACATTACCAAGGTATTTTAAATGCTTGCACGTCTTCCACTTCAATTTTTTCCACTTGAATGCTGTCCAGAGATGTTTGCCTACAGCCACTGACTGTCTCTTTAATGATCGCACTCACTGTGGACTATCCATCAGCATCTGGGGATCATCCCTCAGCCTTAGCACAGAAAAGAATAAGATACCCCCAATGGCAACATATCACATTTCAGCAATCCCTCATAAAGGTAAACATGGAATTAGCATATGACTCAGCAATTCTATTCCTAAGTATGTGCCCACGAGAACTGAAAACAGGTGTTCAAATAAAAATTTGCACACAAGTAGGCATTGCAGCATTATCTGAGATAGCCAAAGGTAGAAACAACCCAAATGGCTGTTAATAATGAGTGGATAAGCAAAACATGATATGCTCATACAGTGGAATATTATTCAGCCTAAAAAATGAAGACAATACTAGTAAGTTATAGGGAACTGTTTCATGTGGTATGGTGAATGTCCCTGATTCGGAAAACCCACAGGGAGAGAGGTCGGCACACAGGAAGCGAAACCCACAGATTGGTTTTCCCATGGGGAATCAGGCCTGCATTGTACCTAGCCTGCTTTGAGGCTTGCTTTTTGCTAAAACTCCCTCACCCTGAATTGAGGCAATAAATGTTTACTGCATATCTTTAAAGTAACTTCCTAAAATCTGAGCTAAACCTCCCAAGTATGGAGTGTAACCAGTTCAACCACTTTTTCCTTTGCATTTGCAAATATCCTTTTTCTTTGCAGTAATTAGCAACTTCCTCTCCTTTGTTATCTGTAAAAGGTTACCACCTAAAGCAAACCTGTGCATAATAAATGAGGACCATCTTTGATGTAATGTGCCCAGAAAAGCAATAAAAGCCTGTCCAGGCAGAGGTCGGGGTCTTCTCTCTCACTCAGAGAGTGGCCATGCTGTCCCTTTTTCTCCATAGGACTTCTGTAGTCTGTGTGAATTTGTTGGTCGCATCCACAACACAGGGACCCCATGGGCCAGGGTCCGCATCAGTAAATACTGTAACAAAGACTTCTCTGCCCTTAAGGGAAAGGACATATCTTCCTCTTGATATTCTCTTCTTCATGCTGGATGATGTGGAGGAACAAGGGCAACACCATCTTTGATCACAAGCTTAATTCATGTGTTGAAGTTGGCAGCAAAACTAGAATAAAGACGCCAGGGTCCTCATATGGTTCTAACACATTTTACCATCTTATGCTCACATTGTGACAGAAGGCAGAAATAAACTTTTATTTTGTTTTAGCAATTATTAGTATTTGATATAGCAGCTGAGCTTTTATTCTAATACAGCAATCTTTAGTTTGCTTACGTGGTTGCTTCCTACAATGTGTCACCCATGAATATTTATATTTCAGGATGACTTGGAGAAACCCATCACTATCTTGTCTTTAAAACAGAAGTAACTGCAAATAAAACAGCCAACCACTCTTTGCTGATATCCAATTAACAAGGGAGAATGAGGCAAGAGTGAAGGGAAAAGTTCAGTGTAAAGTCGAGAGGTATTGCTTGCCTTTCATGTTCTCGTCGGGATGCTAGGTGGTAGGCATAGAGTGGTGGGCAAGAGTGACAGAGTCCTGCCTCCACAGAACTTGCAGTCTGGCTGGGAAGGTGGACAAGGGCTATGACAGGGTGCTGCAGGAGCTCTGTGTGAGTGCTTTACCTATTCTGGGCTCAGGGGGTGAGATGGGGGAAGGAGATGTGTGTGCAGGATGATATGATGCTTAGAAAAGGCTTCTCAGTCTCTGCCTCCAAACTATACAACTTGTAATTATGGAAACATCTACGCTTTGACTATGTACAAAACTGTGCTAAGTCCAGTGAGAGATACAAAGATACATTGTATACATAAATAAAATACAACTTAAATTTAATGAAAAGTGTGCTATTGTTAAGCCTCTTATGGGGATGTACATAAAATATTACAGGTACATTTTATTATGGGGGTGAGGAACAGTGATCCTACTTTAGCATTCCAAAGAGGAGGAAGCGATGAGAGGAAAAGCTCGAGAGATCTGTCTATGGGTCACCTTGAGTCTTTGGTTGAAAAACTAAAGTAGGGCAGGACCCCATGAGGCCAGGCAAAGAATAACAACCAGGGAAAGAAAAACTACATGGGAACTATTAACAGAAACGCTACTGGAGCTCACATAGTACTAGAAGACATTTGAGTTCTGACCAGGCAGGGCAGAGAGAACTTGTTGGATACCAGGAACATTCAGCAGATTCCAAAAAGGCCACACTTTGGGAGTAGGCATAAACAGCTTAGAGGATGTCTAAAATTAAAAGGACTAATCATACGAAGTCTCGGTGAGGATGTGGAACAACTGATTCTCCTACGTTGCTGGTGGGAACGTAAGGTATTTCAAGCACTCAGGAAGAGGTTTGGCCTTTTTTTTCCAAAAAAAAAAAAAAGTTAAATACACATTTACTTTATGATCCAGAAATTTCACTCGTATTTACCTAAGAAAAATGAAAACCTGCCCATACAAAGAATTATGCACAGATGCTTATAGGAGCTTTATTAATAATTGCCAAAAATTGGAAACAACTCAAATGTTATGAATGGATGATGTTAAAAATGTGTGGCTTAGTCATACAATGGAATCTACCCAGGGTTAAACAAGAATGAGTTACTGATACACTAACAAAATAGGCAAATCTCAATAACATAGTGAACAAAAGAAGCTAGCCCCAAAAGAATAGACACACTATAGTTGTAAGAAGTTCTGAAATGGGAATGCTAACCCCAGATGTGGGGAAATAGACTATCAGTAGCCTAGGCTGAGCATGCAGGTGGCGTTATGACTGGAAAGAGATAAAAGGAGAACTTTTGGGGTGATGGGAATATTGGATTTTTATGGCTCTGTATATATGTCAAAATTCATGGACTACCCACTTACACTGGGTACATTTTATTGCATGGATATCATACCTCAAGATAGCAGTTTTATTGAGATGAAATTCATAGAAAATAAGTTAACCATTTTAAAGTGCAAAACCCATGGGTTCTAGTACATTCCCAATATTGGAAAACCACCACCTCTGTCTAGTTCCAAAGTTGTCATCACACCAAAGGAAATCCTTATACCCATTAAGCAGTTATGCCCTATTTCCCCTGCATGTGGCCCCTAGGAGCCACTAATCTGCTTTCTGTCTCTGTGGATTTACTTATTCTTGATATTTCATATAAATAGAATCATACAATATGGGCCTTTTGTGTCTGGCTTCTTTCACTCAGCAAAATGTCTTTGAGGTTTGTCTACACTGTAGCATGCCTCAGTACTTCATTCCTTTTATGGCTGAATAATATTCCACTGTGTGCATATACCACAGTTCATTTATCCATTCATCTGTCAATGGACATTTGGGTTGTTTCCAACTTTTAGCTATTGTGAATAGTGCTACTACGAACATGCATGCATATGTATTTGTTTGAGTACATATTTTTAATTATTTGGGGTCTATGCCTAGAATTTCTGGGTCATAGGGTAATTCCATGTTTAACTTTTTGAGGAAATGCCAAGCTGTTTCCAAAGCAACTGGGCTATTTTACATTCTCTGCAGCAATATGCAAATGTTCCCATTTTCCCATAGCCTCACTAACTCTTGTTATTTTCCTCTTTTAAAAAAATTATAGCCTTGCTAATGGTTGTGAAGCACTACCTCACTGTGGTTTTAATTTGCAGTCCCCTAATGACTAGTGATGTTGAGTGGCTTTTAATATGCTTGTACATCATATGTATATCTTCTTTGAATAAACATCTATTTAAGTCATTTGCTCATTTTGAAATTGGGTTGTCTGTCTTCTTGATTCTAGATCTTTATCAGGTAGTATATGATTTGCAAATATTTTCTTCCATTCTGTGGGTTGTCTTTTCACTTCCTTTACAGTGTCCTTTGATTCTCAATCCTGTGCCCTATGTCTATGCTTATGCCAGTACCACACAGTTTTACTACTGTAGCTTTGTCATAAGTTTTGAAATCAGGACAGGGGAGTCCTCCAACTTTCTTCTTTTTCAATATCATGTTGGCTACCCTTGAGTGTCCATATAAATATGAGATTTACTTTTCCATTTCTGCAAAAGGGACTGTTGGAATTTTGATAGGCATTTCATTGACTCCGTAGAACACATAGGGTAGTGTTGCCATCTTAACACTATCAGCACTCCCAATCCATGATCATGGCTGTTTTAACATTTACTTAGGTCTACTTTAATTTCTCTCAGCAATATTTTATAGTGTTCAGTGTACAAGGTTTTCACAGCTTTAGTTAAATTTATTATTAGGTATTTTACTCTTTAAATGGTATTATAAATAGAATTGTTTCCTTAATTTCTTTTGTGAGTAGTACTTTGCTAGTGTATAAGAAATACAACTGATGTTTGTAAATTAATCTAGTGCCCTGCAACTTCACTGAAGACATTTATTAGCTCTAGTAGTTACTTTGTGTGTGTGGATTCTTTGAGATTTTTCTACGTATAGGACCATGTCATCTGTGAACAGATAGTTTACATCTTCCTTTCCAATTGGAAGGTCTTTTATTTCTTTTTCTTATCTAATTGCACAGGCTAAAGTCTCCAGTTCAGTGTTGAATAGCAGTGGTGAAAGCAGGCACTATTGTATTATTCCTCATCTAAGGGAGAAAGCTTATAGTCTTTCACCATTGAGTATTAGCTGTGGGTTTTTAATAAGTGCCATTTATCATGTTGAGGAAGTTCCCCTTTACTTCTATATAGTTTTCTGAGTGCTTTTACCATGAAAGGGCATTAGATTTTGTCAAAAATGTTTTCTGTGTCACCTGAGATGATAGTGTGGTTTTCTCCCTCCATCGTATTAATGTGGTATATTAAATTATATTGATTGATTTTTTTATTTTGATCCTCTCATGCATTCTTGAGTTAAATCCCAATTGGCAATGGTATGTAATCCTTTTAATATGCTGTTGGATTCAGTTTGCTAGTGTTTTGTTGGTGATTTTTGCAACTATATTCACAAGGGCTATTGTCTGCTGTTTTCCTGTGAAGTCTTTATCTGGTCTTGGTTTTGGTGTAGAATGAATTTGGAAGTATTTCCTCCTCCTCAAAATTTTGGAAGAGTTTTGTAAGATTGGTGTTAATTCTTCCTTAAGTGTTTGGTAGAATTCACCAATGAAGCCACCTTCTAGACCTTTCTTTATTGGGAGGTTTAATTACTGCGTCAATCTCTTGTTATAGATCTGTTCAGACTTTTATTTCTTCTGAGTCAGTTTTGGTTGTGTGTTTCTGGGAATTTGTCCATTTCATCTAGGCTCTCTAATTTGCTGGGCTACAATTGTTCATAGTATTCTCTTTTAATCCATTTTGCTTTCTGTAAGGTTGATTAATAACATACTTTCATTTCTGATTTCAATTATTTGTATCTTCTCCTTTTTCTTTGTCAGTCTAGCTAAAGGTTTGTCAATTATGTTAATCTTGTCAAAGGACCAGCTTTTGGTCCATTAATTCCCTCTATTGTTTTTCTATTTTCTAGTAGAATGGATTTTTTTTAGTGGTATAAAGGGCATAGAAGACAGAGCAACCAATCCTAATTAAGACTCTTAAGAGGATTTCTTTGAAGGGGTAGATAGAATTTGTTCCTTAAATTCCTAAAAAGCAAAATTGTATTTTACAACTCTCTCCCAAATTGAGAAAAAGGCCTGGAAAATCCTACCACTTTAAAAGAGCTGTAAGTTTAGAGAAGGAGATGCATTTGGAGAACCTTGTGTGTTTATTTTACCTCTTATTTAGTGGCTGTTGGGGTAGTGGTTAGCTCCAAAAATGCTAATGCTGAGGGAAAAACTCATACAAGCAAATCAGCTTACCTTTCTGTTCACTCGATGGCATGGGGTATAATTGTTGGTTTGGAATATGATGTAATAGAGAGGCCTCTCTTATTTATCAAAGTGCTACATGCTTAGGTCCTGAAGAATTTGTTTTGAAAATGAGTGTGATCAAAAGAAATGGTATTAAAAATAGACCTTAGAGGTGGAAACTTTCAGACTCTGGGAGGAAAAACTATTCATGAATAAGTATCTTGCAAGCTTGTTTTAGGATTTGAAGATTGAAACATTTTTTTAACCATTTTGCCACTTCTTTTAACATAGATATTAAAGAAAAGAATAGAGTAGATCAAGGTAGAAAAACAAATTTCCTAAAAGTTTTAGACTGTGTTTCATCATTGTATTTCTCACAAAATTCACTCTCCCACACACAAAAATACAGCAATAAGCTATTAATCACCTTAAGAGACACTATCAACTTTATTAGTATGAAAATTCAGATCCTATCTATAAAATCCTGTCAGATTTTATTTGAAGCTAATAATCAAATTTTTCTTTTTTGAAATTACATTTACTTTGAGACACACACACACTTGACTCTCCATTTTCAACCTCTCAGTAATCTTTCATTGTAAAAACAAAACTGTTAGAAAATGGGAGTCTTCAGTTCAATCTGCTGGACACTCTCCTGAATTGTTCTCTAAGGAGTATAAAAGGATGAAGCTCAGGCACCTCACACAACTCACACATCCTTTCTGTCCACCACGGCCAGTCAATGTTTGTCAGATGAGGCAAACACCACCCGCGATGCCATCAGCCGGCTCCTACGGATAGTCCTAGTGTGTGGTTCCAGCACGATTCTGTTGTTCTCAGAAATGCATTCACGATGGATATTAAGCATCAAAGAATATGCTTGTGTTTAGGTCAGTCCAGCTTTCTGACTGACCACTGAGAAATGAAATCACTGTCATGCAGAGCAGCCCAACAAATTTTGCTGTTGTTGTTAATACTTTTCATAATTGTAAAAAACTGCTGGCGGTTGAAGTGTCAACACATTTCTGTAAGGATCTCCACAGCACTCCCTCTACCATGATGTGGAGCTGTGGCAGCAGTACTTTTCCAGAGGTTTATTTTATTTCTAAATAAAACCCAATCTCAACAGATTGCAATCATGATATGAATGATCAAAGCTATCCAAATGTCAAAAAAAGTAATACTACTCACTGGAAATTCTGTACTGATCTTCTTACTTGCCTGAAGAACGCACTTTCAGAATTTCCTCATACCACATAAAAACAGTAGGCTAAAGTCTGTTGAGTGGAAGACACCGATTAAGACAAAGTTAGAAGTATCAGACTAAGAATTTCCACAGCAAAATATTTCACATCTTGTTCTTCATCTGAGCTATACTAGTCAAATATTTTATAGCACACTACGTCCCCTTTTCTCTCACAGAGTCTGAGATTCATAAGAGGGTGCAGGACTGAGACCTGGTGGTATCTGATTGCCATGTACAAATTGCCAGACACACTTGTCAATGCCACTCAACACAGGACAGGCATCGTAAACTTTTCTACTCCAGAAGTTAACGATGCCAGGTCTAGGGCCACCGTCTGGCATAAGGGACTCATGCAGACAGACTTCCTCTCTCCCTCATTCCAAGGTGCCCAGGTACATGCCTCCCAACCACCACACAAGGTTCTGCACTAGCGATTCCAGTCCTTGAATAGGATGTACGCCCACGACGTGTGCCTGACAGGGTCATCAGCTGGCTTGTTGCTGTAGGGCCTTATCTAAAGCCATACAAGTTGGGCAGCTGCCCTGGGGCTCCACTTGGGTAGGAAAGGGGCTAAGGACCAGGGTCCAGGGCAGAGGAGCCCCTGGCAATCCAGAAACAGACAGTGGGAGACCGGGAACTTCAGGCCATGTAACCAAGGCAGTGGTCCAGCTTATACCCTCCTCCGTCTTAAACTTTGTCTGCTACCAGCTTCAAATTCTATCCTTCTCTCCTAAGATCTATTTTGAGGGCATAATACTACAGAGCTGTGGTCAAACGTGGACTGGAGCTGAATAATTCTTTGCCTCTAGTTGTTGCCTCTAATATACATATGTATGTGTGTATATATATATATATATATAATATATATACACACACACACACACACACACACATAATATTATATTATATAAAATATTATATATATAAAGTTATTGCCAACATTTAAAAACAAAGAGATTTCACATAACAATAGAAAACTTGGGTTTCTCTTGGAAATGGGGAGATTTGGCAATTTGAGCAGCTTTCTCCAACAATGGGTTGGAGCTAAGGAACAGCTTTACCTTCTAGACAGGGAAGCACCCTACAAATCTGTTGGCTTTGGGGTTTGCAAGTCTGGTTTTAAGGGAACATGGTTACAGAATGTATAGCATGAATGCAGAGGAATTGGGAGGGAAGGCATTACTTTCTGAATGGGAGGCTGGTTTCATTTGCATCTTAGGAAATTGAGAAGTGGAACTGGTCCATTATGACCCTGGTCTCCTCTTCATCTTGTTTACTCAAACTTAAAAAACAAAAAAAAATCTTATCTCTGCTACTTGTTTGAGGAGCACTTAACTTTTTTGAACTTTTTGCTCTCACGTCATGAAAGCCATTTTTTAAATGACTGCAGATGCCCTTCCTGCTTTGCTAAATTCTCTTCTCCATAGAAGCTTTTACACCACCCCCCCCCCAGATGCCTGCTTAGTTTCCCCCGCCTTTAGGCGCACAACAGGTTCTTCTTTTTCAGTGTACAAACAAGGGGAACAGCAGGCGGGTTCAGCGTCTTCAAAGTCAGGCACCACTTCCTACCCCGATGCTACTCAGCAGAATTAATGGGGGGCACGGTGCTTCCTTGAATAAGTCACCAAATGATACTTAGCTGCTTAAATGTCATAAGAAAATCATTTCTGCAGAAAGGCAAATGATTTGGCAATAGGTTTAGAGGGTGGAGCATGGACATGATGATAGGATAGAGATCTGGTTTCAACCCTGGCTCTGCCGTTTTATAGCTCTATGATTTCATTAAGTTCAACTTCTGGGTCTCGGTTCCCAGGTTTATGAAGTGAAGAGTACATGTGAAAATGTATGTGGAACAAGCAGCACTGTCCTGGCACAAAGCAGGGACTCCGCAAGGCTGGTCCTCCCATAATATGTGTCCCATAGATAACGGGAGCCACGTCTCAGAGCCCCACCACTGTCTGGGACAGGGAGTGAGCCTCTGGGGCCATGTGGAGGTAATGCTGGAAATTCCTTTAACTGCAGGATCAACCCACGTCAGCTGAAGGGAGAGAAAACTGTCAGCCTGGAGAACTCAAGAGTGAAATTTAATTTAAAAGATAGAAATAAAAATTCTCCCAAATGAAAACTTTGTCCTTATTCCTTGATCTCCCCTGGAACCAACCCCCTCAAAGGGGCTGCTTGGCCAAACCTCTCTCTGGGCACCCAGCCTGGTGCCGTGCTGTATGTATACCAGAGTCTAGTTCCCTGCCACCGAATTGTGCAGCTGAGTAGCATCAACACCGTCTGGGAGCTCACTAGAAATGCAGAATGTCAACCTCCAACCCTGACCTACAGAATCAAAAACTGCAGTTCAACAGGATTTGCAGATGATTTCCATCACGTGTACATGTCAGAAGCAGTGCTGTAGTTCCTATACTAGTTAACTGGACACTTTCTTGTTTGGCTCCATTCAGCCCATTCATGGAGCAACTATTACATGCCAGGCACTGTAACTTACATACTTTGTATCTATGTTCTCTACTGTTCCCAAAGTAGAAATTATTATTAATTTATCCATGCTCAAACTGAGACTCAGCGATTTCCTAAACAGACAAGAAGGGGTCTCAGAACCTCCTAAGCAGGCCTATACTCCTTGTTTCTAAAGCTGAGGCTCTCAAACGGGCGTAGGAGGCAGAGCCCTCAGCATCGCAGTAATGTCTCTGAAGAACACCAGGAAACATAAGATGGATAATTTTCAGCGCATGAATGAGAAGCATCACAACTAGCAGAACGTAGTCCTGAATTATGTGTTTGCAATACAAAAATCACAAGCTAGACATGTGAAAACACAGCCAAGCTTACGGTTTGCTGCTTCTGAATTTCCCCATAATGGTCATGTCTTCCTTGATCTCTCCTTTGGCCTCCTGCTCACACTCACAAGCCAACGAGTTGTAGCAGGCACCAAACCTTTAGGTTACCTGAGTGAGAAAATACTATAAGGTAAGACAATTTTGTTAATTTAATTTTCCCCTTGTGATTTGGAGGAGACCACACCTGGCCCATTCTGGCAGTCAGATATCACTGGGTGCAGCTCCTCATATCTTGACAGAGGGAAGTTTGAGAAATTTACTGCTTTATTTGGGCAGTTAATGTGCAGAGAACCAGTCATGCAGCATCTTGGTGCTGGAAAGCCTTCCCACCTAAATAGCTCAATACGAAATCACATATTCACTGTACATCTCCATCCCCTGAAAGTGCCCACAGCCAGCCATGGACCATTGATGGCAACCAGGTGAGATACCCTGCTCTCTCACTCCTATGGGTGTTATGTTCCTATAGGCCAGGAATTAGATCTAAACTGTGACATCCTCTCCTCTTTCTCCATCTCCCACTTTTCCCAGACTTCCATGCATTCAGTGAGAGCCTTTTAAATAAGACAACTTGATAATACTATTACAGTTTATTGAGTGCCTCCTACCTTGTGCCAGACTCCGCTCCAGGGGCTGGGTTAAATGAGACACTTGTGTGTAGGTAAATGAGACACCTGTGTGTAGGTACGGGAGCTCTTAGAACCATGCCTCTCTGGCCCACAGATGTTGCAATCATCATCATCTGAGTCCAGACTCCCAGTCCCTCTTTAGTGGCAGTTCACACCAGCACTTCATGGAGAAGGAATCTAATCAGGAACGACAATAAATAAAAGGTGAAAGAGACTTCTTACCCTCAGAACACAAAAACCATTCTTTTGGCCCTCCTTAAGTGTGTTTTACCTTCTACTTCTCCTTCCAGCCATGCTGCACACACTTCCATCCAAGGTTGAAACACCCACAGAGCAGGGTCTGTTGTCGACTCCATGTCCTTGCTCTGCTGAACAAGGTGCAATTTCCTTGTTTACTGTCACTCCAGCTCCTCCACCCACATAGAGTTTACCTCTCCCAAGTGGACTATCTTCTCCCTGCTCCCTATTCCCCTTCAAATGGTCATCCCATCCCTCCCTTGAGCTACTTTCATAACCTAACTTCCACTAAACTGTCTGGTCAGGGGCAGGACAGAACTCAGGCAGAAACCTTCCAACCCAGAATCAATGCTCCACCTAGAACACTCTACTAGTTCATTCTTGGGACACATATCTTTCCCCCACACTGACATACAAGCACCCCACCGAAGGGACAGCCTTAGCCTACTGTCGCCCGGGGATACTACTGGTTATTTGAACAAGACACTTCTATCTCAGGAATCATGGCACATCTGGCAACCCTGGCCTTGGTCTTTACATTTGAGTAGTACCCCAGTGTTTGCAACAATCAAAACTGACCACATATTTCCAAACAGATGGGGTATGTGAGGGTACATGGGTGGGGAAATCCTCATGAAGTTTTATTTTTCAGTGTAATTTGGCTGCCATATTTTCCTCTCTTTACACTGAACAGTGCCTGATTTAGCAATAGGTATCCATAATTGTAAATAAAGCAAATACCCAAGAATATGCAGTAATTTTTAAGAGTGTTTCCAAGGAGTAGAGTGTACTCCAACACCGTGATCTCAGAAGGATTGCTTAACCTCTCTCTGTATCAGTTTCTTCAGCTGCAAAATGGAGATAAAAAGGGTATTCAAGGACAGATGATTCTTGTTTCCTTCCCATAGTGTAGAATTGTTCTGTAAAGTACTTCCCTGGCCAAGGACTACATTTTCTTGGCTCCCATTGCATATACGTGGGGCTATGTGGTTAGTTCAGTGAAAGGTGAGCAGACGTGATGTGTGTTACTTCCTGTTAATGTGGTTTGGAGGTAGGTGCATCTTCTATACCTTTTTCCTCACTTTCCAGGTAGGTGTCAGTGTCCAGAACATCCTAGGAAGCCACACATTGGAAATGAAGGAGCAACAATGTGGAAAGAGCCTGGGTGCCCTGGATCTCCATTTGGAGGAGAAGTGCCTGCCAACCAGAAAAACTCATAGTAAACTTGAGTGAATAAGCAAGCTTCTGTTGTGTTTGAGCCATTGTATTATATTTTGGAGTTTGCTAGAGCAGGAGCATTTCCTTAACTAATACAAATATTTACCTCTTGTGATAAATAGCATAAAGTGCTAAGGAAAGCCCCTGGTATGTAGTAAACATTCAACAACTGCTAGTTGTAGTTATTATAATTATTATTATTATCTTCCTATATTTTTTAGTGGGACCAAAGTCATCCAAGTCTCCTCCATTGTTTGGTGAAAATTAAGTGTGCAGGATGATTTTGGATGCCCTGTTTTACCTGGGCCTGGAGTGTGCCTGAAACGTAGAACTTTTGATGTGAACAGTGGGGATGAAGTGACCACCCTATCCGGGTCCTCTGTGATCAGTTTCCACCCTACCTTCCCCTCACGAGTCTATGGGTGGGAAAGTTATATTTTCTGTTGAGAATATAAGGCTTGGTACCCTGATTTGGTAAAGGCAGCTGGTATCATTTGAATAACAATATCCATTTTTCTATTATTATGGCCATTGTGCCATCTGTGGAAGGGTCATGAGTAGAGAAGAGAAAGAACCACTCTCTTGGCCAGGACCAGAGTAGGTGGACATTTCTGAATGGCTGGCAGAGAGGGGGCGGGGCTGCTCTGATACACAGGACTGGGGTTCTGGCTCAGGGCTCAGGAGGCTACAACCACCTGCCCTCTGGGTCTGCAGTGTTAATAACTTCCAACTGGTGTAAACCCTGAGAGTACACTTAACAGATTAGGATCAGAAACCGATACTTTATATGGGCCCAACTTTATTTGCCTCTTCTATTGCATCTCCTTTTATTTTTGTTTGTACTTCATACTTTGTCAATTCCTTTTGTGATTTTCAGCTGATCTTGGGGCTCTAAAAGATAAGAGGTCTTGCCTACACTTGGACTAGCACTTTAAATCTTTGGAGCATTCTCCGGCCAAAAGATAATAGTAATCTATGTTAAGGGAATTCTGAGGGGGAGGGAAAACACCATGGGGTAGGTCAGAACTGCTTGTCAGTTCTTGCCAACCACTTCCTCCCATCTACCAGGGCTAAACCTTGATGACTGTGTTTTGTTTTAATAAGGGAAGCCATCTCTTATCCTCTAACACTTGAGAACGTGGACTGTGAAACCAGATTGCAGGAGTCCTGACTTAGTCAGCTCAGGCTCCATAACACACTACAGACTAGCTGGCATAATCAACAGAAGTGTATTTCTCACAGTTCTGGAGGCTGGGAAGTCCAAGACCTAACAGTGTTTCTGGTGAGAGCTCACTCCCTTGCTTGCAGATGGCTACCTTCTCATGATGGCTTCTCGCAGTCTTTCCTCTGAGATGAGTGCAGAGAGGCAGACAGAGAGGGAGGGAGGGAGGAAGGGAGAGACAGAGAAAGCAGGTCCTCTTGTGTCTCTTCTTATAAGGGCACTAGCCCCACCCTCATCTAAACCTAATTATCTCCCACAGGCCCCATCTCCAAATATCATAACATTAGGCTTTAGGGCTTTAACATAGGATTTTAGAAAGACACAAACCTTCAACTCATAAGAAATTCAATTCTGGTTGTGCCACTTATAAGCTATGTGACCTTGGATGAGTTAAGTTCTTTCTACCTCATTTTCCTCATCTATAAAATTGGTATCATTTTTAAAACTACCTCATAAGGTTATTGTGAGGATTAAACAATTTACCTAATAGGTATAAAGTGCTTAAAAAAGTGTTGTTGTTAACATCATTATTTCCCAAAAGAGTGCTTTATACTTCCAATACGAGACTATTTTCTTCATCTTGCGATATTCTTTATTCACGTCTACCTCAATGCCTTTGCCAATGTTAGTTGTGTTCCCTGGAATGCCCTCTGTTCTTGTAACCAGTATGCAAGTGTCTCCTAAAGTTCTGTTTCTTCTATCTAGCTGTCTCTGAGCACGACCTTCCTCTTCTTGGAGCTTCTATAGCTCTTATGGTCAGTGTCCCATTTTGGTAACTATTATATGTGGTACTATCACTCATTGTTTAGTTGTTTGAAGTATATAGATTTATTTACTTAGAAATTGTCATTGAGCATCCACGATAGACCAGGCACTAGATAAACAGTGGTGAGTAAAGCATGGTTCTTGGCCCTACGTGCCTTATAACAGTAGAAAATTCCATCCTTCAGATACTGATCAGCCCAGAACTAAGAATAAGGCAAACACTTAAAAATTGACCTGTAACAGTATACCCAAGGGTGTATTTGAAAACAAAGAATCACCACCACACAAATCCAATTTGTACAGTGTTCACCCATTATTGTACTTCAATCCTCATCTTAAGTGCTGAAATAACCCAAAATGGAAATCTTATCATTACAACTGCACCAGAAATTTTAAAATAGTAATTTGGCCTTGACTGGTGTGGCTCAATGGGTTGAGTGAGGGCCTACAAACCAAAAGGTCGCCAGTTCGATCCCCAGTCAGGGCACATGCCTGGGTTTCTGCCCAGATACCCGGTTGGGGGCATGCGAGAGGCAACTGATGGCTGTATCTCTCACACATGAATGTTTCTCTCCCTCTCTCCCTACCTTCTCCTCTCTCTAAAGAAAAATAAATAAATTTAAAATAAATAAAAATAAAAATGGCAGTTTCTTGGTAGGTCAAGGGATTCTCAGTCAATCTGGATATCATGTTTAATCAGGTGTTTCCTTCCCCAGAAGAATGTGTCTTCATTTGTCTCTTCTCTGCAAAGATATCCAGGGCATTACATCACAAAGGAGAGAAAAGACAAGAGAAGAATGGATTTAGGAAATCACTTAGTAATTGCCTTAGGACTTGCACACAGAATATACAAGATGAAAGAAAGTGAAGACACAATCACTTTTAATAGTCCCTTGGAAAAACTCCATCCCCAAATGTCCTTCATTCTCGTTGCTATTTGTTGAAGGTTTGCAGAGCTGACTAAGAGTGTTTTATGCTAATTGGCTTAATCTGACATCCCTTTATCATTTGAAATTAATAGACAGCCTAGTAGATACAAGGTTAGTGGAATATCTTCTCCACCTCAGATCCGCAACTTGGCGTTTGCCCTAAAACATCACTTTCATCTTTATACAACTGGTTGTGTCTATAAAGTCTTCTAAGAAAGGCATGCTGTCTAATCCCATCAGCCCATTTGTGAAATGTTCCAGAGGGAAATTGTTACAGTGTCATTGCAGAAGCTGTTCTGCTCTTGGCATGCTCCTAAATGCCCAACAGATTTGCCATCCTCTTAGCATGGTGGGGAGACAGCAGTCTGACGTGCCAAGCACCAACCAACAGGTGGCTCCACAGCAAAGCCCCTGCGCCTTTAACTCTTTTCAATGATGCCACCTGAGAGAAGGAAAATTTAGTGTGATGTAGAGCCAAACTCCACCCCAGGGTACAGAGATGACAGAGGTCTTCTCTCTTCTCCTGCTCCTCCTTTTCTAGGAATACAAGCTGAGGGGACCCTTGGAAAGGAAGGATGAAAATGTTCTAAGACTGGAAAGACTTTTGGCTAAAGGAAGTCTTCTCTGAGTATCTGTGCAGGGCAAGAAAAGAGTAAAGAAGAGAGAGTGTATTGGGGTGACTGTTTTGACCTTCAAGGAAGAGAGTCAAGAAAATCAGCAGGTTTATTTTTGTTTGTCCCACTCAGGTCACCAAAGGGACAGGAGAATTGAGGGAGGCAGATTGAATGGGAGCCCATAATGCTAACTCCATATTCTCTAGGCTCCAAGAGCTCCAAAGGCTCCCAAGTCCTAAATGGTATTATTCCTGTACTTCAGACATACACAAGGCACAAAGAATCAAACAGAACAAAACAAAACTCAATGCATATGGTATATACACCTCTCGTCTCCTCCCCCTGCATCCCACCCTAGGAGAAAACACTATCCTGAATTTGTTTACTACTGCACGCTTTCCCATGCCTTTGCTACATGCTAATTGTATCACATGTTTTTAAACCTTATTTACATCTGTATCAGATATAAATAGGAACAAATCGATATAACAGAAAACTTGAAAGCAGCTTAAACAAAATACAATTTATTCCTTTATCACATAAAAGAAATCTGGAAGTAAGGGCTGATCATAGTGGCACCCAGAATCCATTTCATCCTAACTCATTGTTTCCATTGTCAACATCGTCTACAGTTCATTGCTTGAGTTTCACCCATGATGTTCACTTTGCTGGCTGGAAGAAGGGAAAGGGTAGAATGGCAAAAAAAAGGGTTATTAGCAGCCTAGCAGAATCCTTTTAAGAAGTTTCTAGAAGTCCTGGTCATCACTTCTACTTATAATTCATTGGCCAGAACTAAATCACATGACCAAACCAAAGTGCAAGGTCCTCTTTATTCTGGGAAGCAGTTTGCTAAGTAATATTGATGTTCTATTACAAAGAAGAAAGTAGAGAATGGGTTAAGCAACTGTAGTCTCTGCAAAGATCCATGGTCTATATATGTTTCTTTTCAGTTAACTTCATTTCCAAGGTTCATCCATGTTAACAATTATAACTCTGGTTCATTAATTTTCACTGCTATTTTCCTTCCTTTCTTCCTTCCTTCTTTCTTTCCTTCATAATTTCTCTCTCTGTCTCTCTCTCATTCTCTCTCTCATACTACCAGTTCAGTGATCAATACTGAATACAGGTGGTGGTAGCAGGTCTTCTAGTCTCATTCCTGATTTCAAAGACAATTTTTTCTAACATTTCACCATTTTGAAGTTTGCTATAGGTTTTCATAAGGTTTTGTATTCATCCCCTTTTATTTTCCCCCAGCACAAATATTTATTTCACCTTTGCAACATGAAAGGTCCTAGGTGCTATGAAGTACATAAAACTATATGAGACACAATACTTACCTCTAGAAACTAAACTAACAAGATCATTAGTGATATGAAATACATACAAATAACGTTAATACAAAGCAGACTGAAAGGTGACAAATGAAAAACACAAATCAAGGGTTTGGATGTTGCATCATCTCTTTGAAGGATTCAACTCAACAAACACTGAGAACTTACTTTGTGCAAGGATCAGGGCTCCATAAGAGGCTATTTGAGTCTCAGAAATGTTTCTAAAAATTAAATGAATAAATTTTTAGGTTAGTAGTAAGGATAAGTTTGTGTTTAATACTTTGATTATTTCATGATTCAGCTCTAAAAACCTTAAGGTTTTAAAAGAGAGGAAAAGGCCAGTTTTATCCCCACAATAGAGCTAAACTCTAAAATGTACAGTGCAAAAAAAAAAAAGATTTTATATGTCAGTATTATTGAAAATAATGTTTCAGCTGCAAAGATACATTTTAGACATAAACTTAAGATGTAAGAGTTGTAATGCTATCTTTACAGAAATGGGGACAAAAAATATTGCCCATAAATAATTGCTTTTAGTGCTGTTAGAACTTGATTTTTTTTGGTAATTGTGTAGTTAAATTCAATTTAGTAAACTGCAAGGAAAAAATAATCATCCTCTAGGGCTTGGATAAAACCATTTTGGGGTATGTTTTTCTCATTATGAGTAATTAAAGGTAAAACTTGATTGTACCCTCTTCAGAATATCATAAAAAAGCACATATCCATTTTCCTAAATCATTGTACTTGGCAATGTTACATATGTATTACCACATAAGAAAAAAAAAAGCCTTCCAACATTTTCCCATACAAAACATCTATTGATCTCCTCATTGTTAATATTTTGTAGCTAAAATCTTGCCTGGCTCAGTTGTGTGTGAAAAGTGAGTAAAAGCAGAACCCGATTCTCTGGGGTAAAGTGTAATAATATTAGAGGAAAAACAACAACAACAACAAGAGATTGAGCAACAGTTTCCCCTGCCAGTGAGATGAAGAAAGACTCTGAGAACTGTCCATTCCATCGGGTCAGTAGGAAGTCACGGTCACCTTAGTGAGACCATTTTCGACGAAGTGACGGGTCGGGGAAGGCGGCCTGACTGAAAGATGAAGGGAAGGAGAGGGAGAGGAGACAGCGAGTACAAACAACTCTTTCCAGCGGTGAGCCTGCTGCTGCATCGCAAGTTCCTTCAGGGGGGTCGGAGCCCTGGAAATCGATGGTTCCCTACCACCAACTGTTGATCCCTTCCACATACATCAAAGAATTCTCCCTGCTCCAAATCAAAGTGGGAAAGACATGGATTTGTAGGAAATTTTTCATAAAACCCCAATTCTTCTGATTAAAGAATTGGCTGGTACTCTGAAATAATGATTCCCTATCTCTTGGAGGAGGAGAGACGGGAGTGGAGGTGGGGGAGGTAAAAATACCCTTTTTCTATGAAATGATGGGGAAAGTAGAAATATTTTAGTTGTGGCTTTTTTGGTAAAAATGTTCTAATTTAGTAAAATTTAAATAGTTGGAGTTATATACTTGTTTCCTTTCATTGCTGTTGCTGTTTTGATTTTCTGCTGGCCTAGCATTCCCAAAGTCTTGGAATCAGATTTCTGTACCCAGAAGAGAAACTGCCTTGGAGAGACCATCCCCAGAGCAAACCCACCTGGGATACACCAGTCCCTCTCAGGGACCTGCTTTCTTCCCCCCCCAAGTCTGCTTCCACAGCCGCCCTGTGCTCGGGACCACTTCCTTTTCATAGCCCAACAGCAGGGAGCAGCGGCACAGAAGAGGGCATAACTTTATCTCTATAGTTGTAGGATTTGTAACCACCAACTCTGGGTCACTCAGAGCCCTGCACGGTCCTGCCTGGACCATCTGTCTACAGCAGCTCTTTCGGGGGGCTGTGGTGGGAAAACGATTGTTCCATGCAGACTTGTTCAGTTGGATATGGCAAGAAGCCACTCACACGGCATTTTAGGGAGATATTTAGATACGAGTCATCGGTTTAGAGGAGAGGTCTGGGGAGATATAAGTTCGAGTCATCGCCCCACAAATGGTCTTCAGAGTCACAGAAATGGATGAGAGTGCTTAAGAAAGAGGGTGACGGAGAAGGAAAGAGGGACTGGCGCTAAGCTGGACCCCAGCATTCAGTGGTCTGGCGGGTAAGGAGGACAAGGTAAGCTTTACTTGACAGTGAGAAGTGTGTTAATATGCGTTCACTCTTGGTAATCGCTCTGCTTGGTGAGCAGTGCAGCTGGGGAACCAACAAGAACCAGCCCGGCTCCTCATAGGACTCGCTCCTAAGGCTCTGAGTAAGTCTCCTCAGGTCTTGGTTTCCTCAGCTACACAAAAAGGCCCCTGTGGCAGCAGCCACTACCTTCCTCACAAGGCGTGGTGAGAAGTGTCAAGGTGGAATTAAACTCAGGCACGAAGATTTACATTCAAATGCCAGCCATTTTCTCAGTCTTTTCTAAGAATAGTCCAGACTTTGTATGTTAGGCCTTTGGAAATACTAATAATGCAAACGGAATCACAATCATCATTCATATTATTAACAAGCATTTTTGAGTAATGTTTTGAGTAAGTGCCTAATAAAGTTTAAGAAATAAAAGTAACTCATGTTTATTAAAGAAGAATTACTAGGTCTCCATTCATAAGCTTCAATATCCTGCTTAATGGATTCCATACAACATAACACAGAAATCCAGTGAATGAATTATGGAGAAACAGTCCACAAAAATTATATGGTTTCCTCTTTTACTGTTGATCCCCCTCCATGAAATAACAATGAGGAGTGTAGCTTGAATAAAGCCATTTCTTGTAACAGAATGAAAGCATTAGGGTGACACTGGCTGTATTTTAGCAGCCTGGCAAGAACATCAAAAGCTTCACGGTCAGAATGTGCCCCCTTGTGGAAGATGTGAGTAAGAGCTGGTGCAGAGGAACCCGTGGTGCACTCAGGATCCTGTGAGAGGACCAAGGGCGAAGCAACGAATAAAATGCTTGTGACCACATTTTGTAAACATCTGTGTAAGGAAACAGGCACTTCATCAAATAAGGAAATGTGTGTAGCCGGGTGGGAAGGAGAGCCTGGGGCAATCAAGCTTGCAGTCTCAGGTTCTAGAAAACTTGAATCATTTATGATGAATTATATATGAAAAAGCCACTGAATGAATTGTGAAGCGGTAAAGAAGTAGGTTGTCTCTGAACTCAGGCTGCCTGGCTGCTGAGCTCGGCTCTGTTAGCAGTTGTGCAACTTTAGGGAGTTATTTTGCTGTTCTCTAAGCTTCGGTCACCTCATCTGTAAAGCAGAATAGCAGTGCCCTACCAGGTGTTGGTTGTAGCTGTTAGGTAAGGGTTGTTGTGAGAAGCAAATGAAACTGTGTATAGAAAGTGGTTTTAGCATAGTGACTGTTATACTAAAATAGCTATCACTCTTACCTGCCAGGGTGTGCCTGTAAAATCAGAGAAAAACATGGGCAATTCTGTTTTTTAAAATGGCTTCCAGATACAGACATTCACTGGTCACAGAGTTTGGAAGCTCTTGGCTCAGGGAAAGTTGTCAGGTTTAAGATTTTTGAATTTTTCTACAAGATATACCAGAGATGGTGAATCAGCTTCCACTTGCATCTGCCATGTGTGTGTCACCAAAGGTGTCCCGACTTCCACGATCTGTGCGACCAGTTTGTTTCACTGCAGTTGAGGTCAGGTCTGGTCGGGTGGGCGCTGTGAGGCAGGGGCCAAACTCGCCAGGCAAAGGCAGAAATGGGAAATCAAGCCGGGGGCCCCGGAAGGGCGCAGGTTTACTGGAACCCAGAAGAGCTGTGCTCTAGAAGGACCCAGGAGACCTTTCCCAGGGCAGCAACCATGTCCACTCAAGCAGCGACGTGGCGCCAGTGGGCAAACAGAAGAACAACAGGACAATTACAGGAAATTTCCTGAAACTTGCTTTAAACAAACACACAGAAAAGTGTTTGTCTTTTCATTCCCTCGAATGTGCTGCCAAAACTTCAGGTATTTGAGAATGTCAAGAAGCACTAGTGAAACTGAGAATCTGGAGCTGGAAAGAGGGAGGCTGGGTGGTGTGTGTGTGTGTGGGGGGGGGCCTGAGGGCCACGCACCAGGCTGCGGGCTCTCCTTCAGAAGGAGCCTCAGGGAGAGGTGCTGACGGACCTCCCTGCCCATCGCTGTCCTTCACAGAGGAAGTCTACAAGCTGGATTATTAAATGCAATGTTTGTGATATAGTTATGAATGGGGAATTCCATCTTGATTAACTACAGTTTGGAAGTTACCTACCTTTTTCCTCTCTTTAGTCACTAGAAGGGGTAAGTTTTTCTTGCTTTCTCATATCACAAAAGGATAGCTCAATAAGCTTTGGAAATTAATTCATTCTGACGGATGTTATAAAATGAAACAAAACCAGCTTACTGATTTTAATCATTGATATTGGGCTTCCACGACGTTCTCTGCAACCATCCCATCCTTGAGGCTTCACCTGGCTGGCTCCTTGGCCTCAGTCATTCTTATACTGTCCCCATGCGCTCTCTCCAGCACCTGCCATCCCTCTCTTCATTGGCTTCCTGCAGGTCCCATCCAGACTGCTCACACCTCTGGGTAACTCACACTTCCTGTTTGTCTTTCCTTCATCTGGGCTGACAAGTATTACTTGGGAAGAAAATCCCCAAACACTGCTATTAGAATCCATTATGTATTTGTGCTCCCAAAATCTGATCTGGGACCTCGAGGCCTCTTGCCAATCTTTTGTTCAAGTTTATCGTCCCCTCGCATTCCCCATGGTGTTTCGGTCAGACCTATTCCTATTCCTCACCCCTCAGTGTCTGAGGGAGGTCCTAGCAGCCCAGCTCCCTGCCTCCTCATTGGCAGGGCACCCTGAGCACCCGCTCTGCCCACAGGAGTTATTTTGGAGTCAGTGCCTTGTGGTCGGGGAAAGCAAGGTTGGGACATTTGTTTTCCAAAAGCATAGAGCCAGTTCTAAGCCCTGAACACCAGCAGAATCCAGAGAGTGTAGCTGAGGACTGTGGTTAGCATTCTGTTTGAACTTGCTGAGAATTACTCCCTGACTTCTTCGTTTATCTTATTTATTGTGTGTGTGGGCTGGGAGAGATGCAGGACAACCCCGTTTTCATGACCAAATCTTGAAAATGAAAAGTGTGCTTTAAAAAGGTCTAACAAATGCTATTCTAGTAAATATTGGTTTTGATACTATCTGAGCCTTGAGGTACAAAATATGAAAATTCCAAATACTTATTATTCAGATCAATCAGTAAAGAGCACATTGACGCCTCGGTGGAGCTTCACAGCTCAATTAGCAAACACGGCATCCACCCCACGCTTCCCAGATGCAGCTCACATCACCCAGGACCCCGCACGAGCAACACTGTGGTTAAGGATATGTCACAGCAAATCAACAAAATATGCAGTTTGATCAGCACATTCTGAGAGCAGATCATTAAAATATGCAACCAGATCCCCCAAGTGCATGAAAAATTAACTAACAAGTTTTGTATCTTGATCAGTTTAATGAGTGAGAAGTAACTAAACAAGAGTGTCAAATTGTACAGTCTGGCAAGGGGGCAGATGATTGCCTGAGAGGAGCTGGGAGGGCCAGAGCTAATATTGTTGGTTTTCAAAATACCAATCCTTAGAACGCAGTGTCAGAGAGAGCTGATTAGTATTAAGATGTTGTCCAGCCTGTTTCTAGCAGGATGTGATGAGATGTCGAGCCTTCTGATGTAAATGAAACATTGATTCTCCCTTTCAGGCTTCACTAAGTCTTAATGGACTCAGCCATGCGCCTGGAAGCCGCTGCCAATGGCATCATGTACATAAGTGTAGAACTAAGGGGTAGTGGCAGCCTTCTGGAAATATCTAAACCATCTGACCTTGAAGAGCAGCTAAAAGAAAGAGAAAAAAAAAGTTCTTTAATCAAACTGTATCAGAGATGCCCTATTCCACTAAGAAAAAAGCAGGGCTTAATAAAACAAGAAGGCCCCCGCTCAAAAGTTGGTAGAGAATTTGAGTAAATTAAACCCGAGTGGTTGATGATCACCGAGGAGACATTTGAATTGGATTTTCACAGAAGACTATAGGGCCTGCTGTCACCCAGTTATTGGCAGGATGCTGATGGGAAGGCTGACAACCCACTTTTAACACAGTCACACATGCCCCCAGTGACTTGGCCCATGTATAAATGCGGACTTGGAGCACCAGTCTATTAATTCTGCTCTGCTACTTTATCTTGGCTGACCGGCTGGCATTGCAGCTGCGGGAGTGTCAGTTTCCCAGGGCATAAATTTACCCTCTTCGGTAATGAGGCGGACCACAGAAATATGGCAATCCCAAATAAAAGGCAGAACGCAAATCCAAATGGGAAACATTCTGCAGACAAAGGAGCTGACCTGCCGTCTGGCGAACGCTGAGGCTGGAGCTGGCGGCCGGTTGCCCTTCTGTTAAACACGTAGTGTTGGGGCAGAGGATGCGGGACAGAGGTAGGCTTTTTTTTTTTTTTGTCTTTCTCAATTTGATTAGACTTTTCCCAAGTGTAGCACATGGACATACCCAGAATGACTTTCGGTCAGATGTGGTATATGGAGAAACTTTTAAAAATGATTATAGTTATGATTCTATTTCCATGAATAATAGACGAAATAGAAATAGCACATCAACTTCATGGTTTAACTAATATTATTTGGTAGAGTGGGGCAAAGATATCAACATGAGGTTAATTAAAGTAAATTTAAAGAAAAATACTACATATAAAATAGGGCATGGGATGAATGGATATGTCAAAAATCAGAAAGGGATGTTCAAATGGTTGGAGTTTAGGAAAATTGGGGCTAGAATATTTTCTTTGAGTAAGAAAGTTTCATGCAGTTCAGCCTATAAAACAGTCTTGTGTATCTGTTGAAAAAATTAGGAATAATGAAGGAAAGGAGTAAACCAGGGAAATAATAGGAGAATCTCAAAATTTGTCACTTATCCCATTTTCATTTGTTGGATGGACTAAGGAAAGTATTCCAGCCATAAGCCTAGGAAGAGAAAAAAGATGAGGGTCAACAGGTAATTTTTTCCCACACTTCATTTCAATGACACACGTCACACACTGTTCAATGCTGCTCTGGGGGGGCGGACCCATGTCTGCATGAGGCCCCTCTCTCTTAGATCAATCAGAAAATGTGACTTCAAAAATTTGTAATACACAGGCAAAGGGATCTAAAAACACATTACTGGAGTTAGCTCATTGCCTCACCATACACAAAGACACAAAGAAGCTCAGACCCAGAACACACTCTTGAGGCACTAACACAGTAATCAGCTGTCATAAAATCATAAAGTACTCTTTGAATTACCAAAACTAATGGTATTAAATGTTTAATGAAATTTTATTAATATTAATAAAGTACAGCATGATCAAAAGCATATATACTGTAGCTATATGACATGTATACACACCTGTGGATATTTTTAAAATAATAAGATACACCTGTGCCCTCTAGCTACTTTAAGAAATAAGAAATGACTCATATTTTTGATGTTGCCATTGTGTTTCCCCAACAGCAACCTCATTCCCTCCCTTTCTCAGGTGCCTATTTTACTGAATTTGAGGTTTGTCATTTCTTTTTCTTTCTTTATAATCTTACTATGTGTGCATGTACTGCTAAGCAATATATTATCTAATATTTCCTGTCCTTCCATTTTTCTTTCAAAGACTCACACTATATGAATTATTCTGAACTTGCTTTTTTCATTCAAGTTTAGTATTGGCACGTCAATATGCATAGATTTAGTTTATTCATTTTCATTCCTGTGTAATATTCCACTGACTATATTATAATAATTTATCCACTATATTGTTCCTTTTTGTCATTATGAACAATGAATACTGCTTTTGCAGATCCCCCAGTGTTCATGGGAAAGAGATTCCCTTGGTGATACAGTTAAGAATGGAATTGCTAGGTCCTAGGTGTGCTCCTCTTCCACTTTATAAGATAGTGTTGCACTGTTTTCCAGAATAGTGTTATTAATTTACACTCTCACTATTTACAATAGCAACAAAAATAATTACTGGATCTTTATCTTACACTATACATGAAAATCAACTCAAAGTGGATTAAAAACATAAATATAAGACCTGAAACTGTGAAACCTCTAGAAGAAAACATGGGGGGGAAACTGCTCAACATTGGTCTTGGCAATGATTTCCTAGATATAACACCAAAAACACAGGCAATGAAAGCAAAAGTTAGTAAATGAGAATACATGAAATTTAAAAGCTTAAGCACAGCAAAGGAAACAATAGAATGAAAAAGCAACATGTGAAATTGGAGAAAATACTTGCAAACCATATATCCAACAAATAGTTAATATCTAAAATATGTAAGACACTCCAACAACTCCACAACAAAAAGGAAAAAAAATAATAACCCAATTTTTAAAAGGACAAAGGACTTGAATAAATATTTCTCAAAAGAAGACATACAACTGGCCACCAGGTATATGGAAAGATGTTCAACATCACTAACCATCAGAGAAATTCAAGTCAAAGCAACAGTAAGATGTTACCACATACCTGTTAGGACTGCTATTCTCAAAAAAATAAATAAATAACGCATGTTGGCAAGTATGAGGGAAAATTGGAACCCTTATACAGTGTTGGCGGGAATGTAAAATGGTGTAGCCACTCTGAAAAACGGTATGGGGGTTTCTAAAAAAATTCAAGTACAACTACCATATGATCCAGAGGTTCTACTTCTGGATATACATCCAAAAGAACTGGTATCAGGATGCCAAAGCGTTACCTGTACTCCCACATTCAATGCAGCATTATTCATAATAGCCAAGAAATGTAAACAATTTAAATGTCTACTGTTGGATGAATGAATGCATAGAGGAAATGTGGTACATACATACAATGACATCATTTAGCCTTAAGAAACAAGAAAATCCCGCCATATGTGACAACATGGATGAACCTAAAGGACACTAAAGTAAGTGAAATAAGCCAGTCACAGGAAAGCAAACCCTGCATGATTCCGTTTACACGAAGTACCTAAGACAGTCGAACTCACAGAAGCAGAGAAGAGGATGGCGGTCCCAGGGGCTCAGGGCTGGGGCGTGCGGAGCTGTTCAATGGGTGCAAAGTCTCAGTCGTGCAGGGTAACCGATTGCGGAGATATGTGCTACAACTAGTTCTTACAGTTAACAATACTGTGTTGTGCACTTAAAAATTTTGTTGAGAGGGGAGATCTCGGCTTCTCCCACAATCTTAATCTCTCCCATCATTTTCTGCTTCTTTCATAATCCAATCCTCTCAGATAATTCCCTGCTTCTGCTCTAATTCTCCATTCTCTCCCATAATCCCATTCTCTCTCATAGTTCTCTGCTCCCATAATAGTGTTCTCAGATAATTCCCTCCTTCTCCCACAACTGTCCATTTTCTCCAATAATTCTTTGCTTCTCCCTAAATTCCACTCCCTCCCTTAGTTCTCTGCTTCTCTCATAATCTCATTCTCCCTCATAATCCCCTGCTTCTCCCACTAATCCCATTCTCTCTCATAGTACTTTTCCACAAGCCTGTGTTGTCCCATAATTTCATGAACTGTCCCACAATTCCCCATTGTTTCCCACAATTCTCTGCACTGTCTCAGAATTCTTTGTTCCCTTCCACAGTCCCCTTCTCCCCTATGTCTTCCATAATTCCCGGTATTGTCCAACAATTCTCAATTTTATCCCACAATACTATTGCTTGCCCACAATTTCCTGTCCTATTACACAATTCTCCATTTTCTCCCCCAATTCTATTGCTTTCCCACAATTCCCTAAAGTATCCCACAATTCTACTCTCTCCCTCAATCCTTTGTCTCCCATACAATTGTTCTCTTCCAGAATCCTCTTTTTCCCCTGACAATCTCTTGTCTCCCACAATTCTATGCACTAATCCACAATTCTCTATTCTCTCCCATAATTCCATTGTTTTCCCACTATTCCCTATGTCTCCCACAATTCCCTGTTTCATCCTGCAAATCTTTATTCTCTCCCACAATCTTCTATTCTGACCCACAGTATACATTTTTTCCCCACAATTCTCCATGCAACTGGCATCTATTGTATAGAGGCCAGGGTTGCTGCTCAACATCCTATAATGCACAGGAAATTCAGTCCCCACCACAAAGACAGATCCAGCTACAAAATCTGTCCCACGTGTCAAGTCAATAGGGCCTACTCTCAAGGAAAGGGCTTTTGAGGGGTATAATCAATTCAAACAATGGTTATTGAGTGCTTACCACATGCCAGGCAACACATTGGGTATTGGGCACTGCCAGCCCTCCCCACTAAATGATGAAAATTCCTGTTCATGCAGATGCTAAAGCAAAGTTCTACACAATTCTCAAAGTCTTGGAAATGAAAAATGTTGATATTTGAGAATTAACTTTAAAATATATAAATAATAAATTAGAGCAGAGAGATGCAAACACTCCCTAAACTGGCAAAAGGACTCCTGTCCCAGACTGCAGAGAAAGAGTTAGAGGAGACCAACACCTACAGAGAAAGAGGGTAGCCTTCAGCAGATGGGGTAGCCATCCAAGGCAGAGATGACAGTAAGATGATGAACACAGAAAAGACCACAAAAAGGAAGGTACAAAGAAGGAATAATGAATGCACATGATTTAAACAATACATATTTATTAAATACCCAGTAAGCAGCTTACAGAGGCTATGTCATGTGATCCTCACAAACATTCTATGAGGTGTTGTTATTATAAAACACCTCTTTCTTGAAGGCAGACCCTAGCAGAGTCTACACATGCACTGGCTAGAAGAGACAGGCTACCTTCACACACACACACACACACACACACACACACACACTCTCTCTCACTACCCATCTTGATGGGTATGTCCATAAATACAAGAAAACTGATGCAATTATACTCAACTGGTGTCAGTCACAACCCCTATTCAGATTCCAGACTCACCACATAGCTTTTTGGTAATTTTGTTCCCCCTAGAAGAGATTCTCTGCAAGGAAACACTGAGCACATCGACCTGCCATGAACTTCCAGAAGATTCAAGAGTTTTCATTATAGGTTTATAAACTGAAAGTCTGATTGTAAGTTAACTTATCACATGGTTCACTTACAGGGAAGGAACTTATGGATATGAGACAGTGAATATTCTGATACATTAACATTTTCATTAAAATTTATAAACATAATCTGTGTTTTTACGTGAATAAATGATATATGTTAGTTCTTTTGAAAAGAGGAGATATCGCATATTAAGTATTCTTACCTCGAAAGCAAAACCAAACACACAGGGCCCAAGGAAAACTTTGGAGGCGATGGACATGTCTATTACTTTGATTGTGCTGACAGTTTCATGAAAAGGCACATGCACGTGTCCAAACTCCTCAAATTGTATATGTTAAATATGTGCAGTTTTGTATATCAGTTATAGATTAGTGTTATTTTAAAGGGTGTTTAACATGTTTTAAAAATGTACAACTTATTTATTGAATTCATTTATTGGAAAACATTAAAGAAAATCTAAATAATTTTGAAATTATAATATACTATGGATTTAAAAATTCAATATTATATCAATATTAATGTTCCTCAAATTAGTTGTAAATTTTATATCCCAATCAAAATTTAGATAAAATTTACCTACGAGTTATAATCTGATACTGAAGAGTGCATGGAAATTCAGAGGATTAAAAATAGCAAGAATAAGTTTGAAAAAGAAAAAGATGAGGCACCTCGCGCTACCAAATGTGGTAATTAAGACACTGTGATGTTAGTGCGAAGACAGACTGAACACTAAGAAAACAACACACGGAACTCAGACAGAGAACATCCTCCAGAAGGGAATGGTGGGGATGGAGATGGCAGTGTAGGTCACTGGAGGAGGGAGAAACTCCTAGGGAAATCATCCTCTGACAACTGGTTGACTATACAGGGATAAAACAGAGCCCTGCGTGCCACCAAACACAACAGTTAACTCCATGTGAATTAAGACTGAAATGTGAAATGCAAAACTTAAAAAGCCTTCATGAGATGGTAAAGGAGAATAAATTTATAATCTCTGTGTAGGGAAGGATTTCTTAAACAAGACACAAAAAGCACGGAGCATAAAGAAAAGGAATTATAATTTTGACTACCTTAAAATCAAGATATTAAAAGATATTTAAAAATGTCATAGAGTGAAATGCAAACCACAAACTGGGGAACATATTGAAATACATATATCTGGAAAAGAACTTTAATCAAAAATATAATAAAGAACTCCTATGAATCATTAATAAAAAGATAAATAACCAAATAGAAAAATAGGCAAAAGTAATGAATAAGCATTTCACAGAAGAAAATATGAATGGCAAATAAATATTGAAAGATGCTCAAACTCATTGCTTATCAATAAATTGTGATTTAAAACCAGAGTAAGATATAATTTACAAGTCAAGCAATATTATCTATTGATGATGATGTAGAACTAAGGACTCTAACCCACTGCAGGTGAGAATGTAAACCAGGACCCCTACTGAGGAAAATAAATAAGCATTTTCCAGTATAGTAGAGGATTCACATAGTCTATGACCTAACAATTCCACTTCTAAGTATATACCTGAGTATGTACACTTGCACATTTGTGCCAGGGGACATGTATAACAATGTTCAGAGCAGACTCACTATAACAGCAAAAATAGAACAAGCCAGATGCCCAACAACAACAAAAGGATAGAGTGGGACCGAGGCATGGAGTGGAATATGTGCAACTGTAAAAAGTGAGTCAACCACAGCTCTGTGCGTGAATTGCAGAAACACAAAATATCGGATGAAAAACACTTAGTCACAACAGAATAGATACTATAGGGTCCAATAAATATTTCTTTAAAATAAAATATTTAGATAAATACATAGGTTATAAAACCATAGAGTAAAGTAAGATAGTGACGGTCTACACTTCTAATAGCGCATTATTTCTGGATGGGGAAAGGAAGGAAAAACTGGGGTGGTGCACACATTATGACCACAGTAAACTTTTATTTCTGTAGCTGGATGAAGAGCACAATTGTTCTTTTCATCAGCCCTTAAATTGTATATGTAGAAATATACATTTTATATACTCATTTGTATATATTGTAGGACTCACAATTTAAAAAAGACAAAATCAATTATCCATCTAACAAACATGACAAAATTTGTGAAAGCATCACTTGATTGACCAAGTAAGGGTCATTCTGTGCCAGTGAGAAAAAGGAGGTGTCATTACAGTATATACACTACCATAGATCCCATTCATTCATTCGGGGCATGAGTGCATATACGAGTATTTGACACCTGGTACATACCAAATATTTGATACAGTTGGTGAAAGAAGGAGGAAAGGAAGGAGAAGAATGAGAAAGGAAGGAAGAGAAAGAAGGAGATAGGGAGAGAGAGAAGGAAAAAAGTAGAGAAGGGGGAGGGAAGGGAAGAAGGCTGGCTGTCCTAGATTTGTGAATAATTGATTATCACAATAAACAGATTCTCTATATTCTGGAAAGAGTTCAGTCTTATCCTGACTGAACTCTATTCTCTTGCAGAATTTAGCCCATTGTGTCTTGTGTACTGCGGGCTACACTGACAGCTACAGTACACCACTGAGACTTACTTGTCAAACATTAACTTCTATAACATGTTACAGTTTTTTTTCTGATAGAATAATCACTACCACATAGGTGGAATGACAAAAGCTGCCCGATAGTATTTAATCTAATCCAAAAACATAAGAAATAACCCAGCTATATAAGACGTAGGAAGAACCCAAAGAGATTTTTTTTTAAGTCAGGACAGGAAGATAAGCATTAAGTCTATAACTAAACTTGGACAGAATATATCTCCTGCCATAGTTTCATGAGAATTGGGGTAGTGGGTATGTTGGAGTAGTGGGTATGTCCAGCATGTTGATTGCACTTTAAAATTAAAATTTTAAGGTTGAATAAATATAAAATGTTAGTGACAACATATTTTCAAAGTATAAAATAGTGAATAAAAAGAACTTGAGTACAAAACACACAGTTTTTAAAAATGGAATACTAATGCAATCTTAGAAGCACTTCCCACATCCTCTCTCCTCCACTTTCCACTACCCCATGCAAAGCGATGCCTATCCTGAATTCTATTTATATCATCTCATAGTTTTTGTTCATAGTGTTCATATTTGTATATATTCCTAAACACTAAATTCTTTGTTTTTACAGATTTTTAAACTTCATATAAATACAATAATGCTGCATTTTTTCTACTATGACTCGGTTTTTCACCATTCAGCCCTCATTTTTTGAAATTTGCCCATGATATAATGTACATGACTATAATTTATTCATTTCCATTTCTCTTCACAATCACATTGTGTATGAATATCACAAGAGACTTAGCGATTTTTTCTATTGACTGATATTTAGGTTGTTTCTAGGTTTTTTTTGTTAGTACATCACAATAAACTTTCTTGTGCATGTTTCCTGGTTCACATATGCAGGTTTCTCTGGGACTCTTCCTAGGAGTGAGATTAGTGGGTTACAAGGTACATGTATCTGAAACTTTACTAGATAACAGTTGTTTTCTACAGAAGCTTACTAATTTGCACTCCCACCAGCTTTGACTGAAAATTTCTGTTGCCCATATCGTCACCTGTCATTTTTGCCACTCTCATAAGTTAGTATTCATCAAGCCCTCTGATGTGCTGACTTACATCACACTCTTAAGTAACCGCAGATGGGATTCAGTCAGTATACAAACCTTACACTTAGATCTATGCCCACGATTTGAAGTTAGAGGCCCATGTCAAATTGGTACATGGCCTCATTTGGGCATTTATCAAAAAGCAGGGCTTAAAAAACAGAATAACTCTGCTGTTTTCTCAATAAAGTGCTGATTGACAAATGTGATGAAAAAATCATGATGTTAGTAGTAGAAATGAAATATTGAATTTGGCACTGTTAGGAAATCACCCAAGTTTTGTGGGTTTCTGACTTCATAACTACAAGATATTTGGATCAAAGTATAGTTACTTTAAGTGACATATGAATTCTTAATCCAAGGGAAAATGTCTCATAAAAATAACTTAACATTATATATATCTTGCAAAAGGACCATTTAACTTGGCAAAATATTAATGAAATAAAACACATGGGTTAGATTTTCCTTATAATACACATAGGAATAAAATGTGCTCAACAAAATATGCTTTGGCTTTTGCTAAACTAGAAACATCTGAAAATAACCTAAGAGATTTCCTTAAACCATAGCATGTTTCTGGCTTTTTCCACCACTTAATTAAGTGTTGTTTTAATAATGAAGCACATTAGGTATGGGGGTTGTATCCAGCCTACAAACCATTCTTTATAGGGTAATAAAGATAAAGACAATAGTACCAACATAAAAAAAATATTTAATTTCATGGTCTTACCTTCTTAGCATATGTTTCATATCAGCCTTACTAGTTATTTTCTGAAATCCCCTTCAGTTAAGAAAGTTAGCCATTGCTTTGTCCTTGAAAATTTAGGTGGAGATCTATTATGATGGCTCAAGGACAAAACAGATAGGTAAGATGTTTCCTGGCAACTGAAATACCATTACTTATGAAGAACCAAGTTATATATGCCTGGAAAGCATAGTTGGAGTTCAGGCATATTTCAAAGCACGTTATTGCTTTATTCCATGTCTTCACAAAGTGAACTCTTGAACCTTTAAAACTAAGGTTGTAGGAATGGTACAAACATAACCCATAAATGTCATTCTGGTACATTCTCACTGCATGTGTAGACTCATTTTCTGATTTTATGAAAAAAAATAATGCATTTTACAGATAAAAACCTGTTTTAGACTTCTGCCACCAATAAAGGCAGTCTAGATAGATCTAACCAATCCATCTGCTGAGGGCAATGCAACCTGGGCAAGACAATTTTTTTTAAGTGTTTGGGAAAAAAATGTGTTTCAAAGCATTCAAAAGACAAAAAAAGACGTATAGTATTGGTAAACCAAGATGTGGAGGAGGATGGAAGCTGAGTGAGGTGAACCTGGCTTTTGGGGCCATTTCTTCCCTGGTGGGATTTTTTTTTTTCTGATTCAAAAAGTAACCTGAAAGTCTAAGAGGCTGAGAAATTGAGCATTACTGTTCACAGAGTCACAGAGAAAAGGGAATAGACATCAGAGTCTAGGACCTGTCAGGAAGGAAAGAGGACTTGTACAAACCCCTGTAGAAATCCTGAAGATCTAGACCCTAGGAACAGAAGAGGGTAAACTGGAAATAGAGAAAAGGAGGCTCAGTGTCTTTATCTCAATACCTAAAAAAGGACTGAATTGTCTACATTCAACAAACTCTACAGACAAACCTTTAAAATTAATAATAGGATTCAACAAAGCTGTGGATACAAGATCAATATACCAAAATCTTCAAGGTTCCCTCATACTAGGAATAATAAAATAGAGAATATTATAGGAAAAAAAATCATACACACAAAAAAAGATACAACAACAACTAAACTGTAAGCACCTAGGGAAAAACCCTACAGGTATGTGCATAAACTTCATGAAAAAAATATGTAATTGTTTATTGGAGAGCATAAAAGGGGACTAGAATAAGTAGAAATTTTACCTTGTTCAGAAATTAAATAAATTAACATTGAAAACTATCAGTACTTCAGGGATCCAAGATGGCGGAGGAGTAAGTGGAAGTTACATTAACCTCCTCCTAGGACCAATCTGAAATTACAACTAAATTGTAGAGAAATCATCCTGAATAACCAATTGAACACTAGTTGGACAGAAGCCTTGTAACCATGGACAGAAGAAAGCACTTCACCACAATGTGACTGGTAGAGAGTGCAGAGGAGATGTGAGATGGCTGCCTGAGCTCCCACTGGCAACAGCTGAAGTGCCAAAGGGATATTTCAGTGGCCAGAGGGTTCCTCCTGAGAAGAGTGGGGTCTAAACCCCAAGCTGGGCTCCCCAGCCTACAGCACTAGTGCCAGAAAGGAACCCAGATAATATCCAGCTGTAAAAAGCAGCAGGGTTTCTGTCTGCCAGGGAGAGATGGCTAGAAATGCAGAGAGCCTCTTAAAGGGGCCAAAGAACAAAATTTCATTTGCAGCCACTTACCCTCGGTGCTGGCAAAAGGAGGGCAGAGTGGACTAGAGACATTTGAGAAGACTCTGAGGTTGGTGATTCTGGGGAGAAAACTGAAGGAACACCACCAGGATCTGGGATTGCTAGACAGGGATGTCCACTTTCACCTCTTATTCAACATAGTACTGGAAGTCCTAGCTACAGCAATCAGACAAGAAAAAGAAATGAAAAGGCATCCAAATTGGAAAGGAAGAAGTAAACTGTCATTATTTGCAAACGATATGACACTGTACGTAGAGAACCCCAAAGATTCCATCAAGAAACTACCAGAACTGATAAATGAATTAAACAAATAGCAGTATACAAATTGACATCCATAAATCAGTTGCATTTTTATATGCCAAATAATTAACAGAATGAGAAATTAAGAAAATAATCCCATTCACATTTGCTTCAAAAAGAATAAAATACCTAGTAATGAACCTAACCAAGGATGTAAAAGACTTGTACTTGGAAAATTGTAAGACATTGAAGAAATAAATTGAAGAAGATCCAAAAAGTGGAAGGACATACTATGCTCATGGATAGCAAGAATTAACATCATTAAAATGTCCAAACTACCCAAAGCAATCTGTAGATTCAGTGCAATTCCTGTCAAGATTCCAATGATGTATTTCACAGAACTAGAACAAATATTTCAAAAGTTTCTATGGAACCACAAAAGGCTCCACAGAGCAACAGCGATCCTGAGAAAGAAGAACAAAATTGAAAGAATCACACTACCTAATCTCAAAGTATACTACAAGGCAACAGTAATTAAAACAGCCTGGTACTGGCATAAAAACAGACAAATATATCAGTGGAACAGAATAGAGAACCCAGAAATGAACCCACATCTTTATATTTAATTAATGTTCAACAGAGGAAACAAGCACACACTATGGGCTAAAGATAGTTTATTCAATAAATGGTGTTGGGAAAATTGGACAGATATGTGCAGAAAAATGAAACTAGACCACCTTCTTCACCACAGACAAGAATAAATTCAAAATGGATCAAAGACTTAAATGTTAGACCAGAAACCATAAAAATTCTAGAAGAAAATATAGGCAGCAAAATCTAGGACATTGCTTGTAGAAAATTTTTATCAGATATAGCTCCCCGGGAAAGGGTAACAAAAGAAAAAATAAACAAATAGGACTATATGAAACTCAAATTTTTGCACAGCAAAGGAAATCAACAACAAAATAAAAAGACAACCCAGAATGGGAGAACATAGTCACTGAAACATCTGATAAGGAGTTAATATCCAAAATTTATAAAGTACTTAAAAAACTCAACACCAAAAAAACAAACAACACAATTAAAAAATGGGCAAAGGACCTGAATAGACACTTCTCTAAAGAGGACATACAGATGGCCAATGGACATGTAAAAAGATCCTCAACTTCACATCATCAGAGAAACGCAAATTAAAACCACAATGAGATATCATCTCACACCCATCAGAATGGCTGTCATAGATAAATCAACAAACAAGCACTGGTGAGGATGTGGAGAAAGGGGAATATTTTTGAACTGTTGGTGGGAATGCAAACTAGTGCAGTCACTGTGGAAAGCAGTATGGAGATACCACAAAAAATTAAAAATGGATCTACCTTTTGACCCAGCGATCCCACTCCTGGGAATATATCTGCAAGAACCCAAAACACTAATTTGAAAGAACATAAGCACCCCTATGTTCATTGCAGCATTATTTACAATCGCCAAGATAAAGAAGCAGCCCAAGTGTCCATCAGTAGATGAATGAATGAAACAACTATGGGACATTTACACATTGGAATTGTACTCAGTCATAAAAAAGAACATTTTACCCTCTGCAGCAGCATGGATGGACCTGGAGAACATTATGCTAAGTGAAATAAACCAGTCAGAGAAAGACAAATATCATATGATTTCACTCATATGTGGAATCTAATGAACAAACTGAACTAACAAGGACAATGGGAGAGCAGATGACAGCTAGCTGTTGGGGCCGAGGGACGGGGGGCAGGGAGGTTAGGAGGTAAAGGGATTGAGCAAAAAGGAAAAAGGACTTGTGGACATGGATAGCAGTGTGGTGATTTTGGGGGCAGGGCATATAAGGACAGTAAATGGTAATGGAAAAAATACAATAAAGATTAAATTTAAAAATATCAGTACTTCACAAATAATCTATATAATTCATTACAATCCATTCAAATCTATTTGATTCTATTCAAGATCTCAAATTCATTTCTATGAATTAATTAACTGAGTCTAAAATATATATGGTCAAAGTATTGTACAGGTCAAAGAATTGCTAAGACAATGTTTGAATGACCCTTTTCATACAATATGAAGACATATTTAAAAACTAAGGTTATGAAATCAGTGTAGTATTGGCACAGAGAAAAACAAACAGACCAGTGGGACATAATAGAGGCTCTTGAAATAGACCCAAACATATATGTAAACTTGGAATGTAGCAGACGATACTGGTCTCACAAATCATAAATCACTGGGATCATAAATTGATGGGTTATAAGCAGACTAAAAAATTGTGTTAGAAAAATTCGTTACATATATATTTGGTATATACATATATATAAAATCAGATTCTTATCTCACATTATAAACAAACATAAATTTTACATTAAAACCTAAATTTGAAAAAATCTACCTATTTTAGAAAAAATATAGAATTACCTATCTTTATGAACAGTGTAGAAAAGGTTTTCTTAAATAAGAAATAAAAAGTATAAACCATAAAAGGAAAGATGACTATGTTAAAAGCTAAAACCTCCCTATTTACTTACTGCTTTATTTTTAGAGGTGAAGAAGGGCCAAATTCACCTGAATATCAATTATTAAATTAAATTATGGCATATTCATGTAGTAGAATAATATACAGCTTTAAAAAAATAAGCTCTCTACATGCCAACATGGAAAAAGCATCAAGATATTAAGAGATTAAAGCAACTGAGAGAAATTATACAGAATTGAGCATATATAGCAAATTGCTATTTATGTAAAATTAGGGAAATAAAGTATATATTTGTATTTGAATTAAGAAATTTTGAAAGAATATATGTTGTTTCTTGTAACCGAAGTTTGGGCAGGACCTAAGTAGATGGGGAACAGGGGATTGAGGGTATCTTTTCACTGTGTACCTTTTAATATACATGCATTTTTAATTTTTGAACTATGTGAATATATTACATTTTTGAATTAAGTTAAAACAAAACTTTTATATGGCAAATACCCTTCCCAAAACAAAGTGAAACGTAAGTTAAATTTAATTGCAAACCATGTGGCCGACAAAGCCTTGGTATCTACAATACGTAAAACACTGCTTCAAATCAGTAAGAAAAAGACACTCCATGCAAATCCATGGAAAGAATACAAGTCTAAACAAACATTTAACAGAAGAGGAATTATGAATAACTTCAGAATTTAAAATGTGTTTAATTTCATCACTTATCTGGAAAGGCAAATTAATACAAAAAAATAGCATTTTCATCTAACAGATCAAATTAAGGAATCTATATTGAATGTTTTCAGGCATGTGACCAAAATGCGCCCTTCTCGTGGGAGTACTAGTTGGCACTGACGGTTTGGGGTGGACACTGACAGTGTTCAGTAAAATGAAAAATGGGCATACTCCACAACCCAGTCATTTATTTCACTTCTGCTATGTACCCCAGGCGAAGTCCTGCATCTGTGACCAGGAAGCACATACAGAGATGTTCCTTTTAGTGTGTATTTAACAAACACTCCCTCCAACCCAGAAATTTCACTTCTGGTATGAATCCTAGATAAATTCTTGCAATTATGCACCAGGAAGCACTTACAAGGATGTTCCTTTTAGTGTGTATTTAACAAGCACTCAGTGCAGCACTTACTACATTCCAGTCTGGTCCTAAGCACTTTACAAACATTACCCCAGATAACCCTCCTAACAACTCTAGGAGGTGGGTACAGTTAACATCCTTGCCTTAGACAGAAAAAAAACCCAGAACCCTGACATATAAAAAAACAAGGTTAGGATTGTGGCCCAAAGTCACATGGCTAGTAAGCGGTAGGACTGGTGATGAACCCAAAAACGTGTCCTTTCAACCCCAACAACACCGTGTCTCTTTGTAAAACCCTGCATACCACTTCCGACTTCATCGGTAGAGGAAAGGATGAACAGAATGTGCCACATGCCTGGGACGGCATGCTATCCGCCACTACACACATGCACAGGTATTTATTTATAGTTTATATATGAATCGTTCTCAAGGCCTCTTATTGTGAAATAAAATTTCTGAAAGAATTTGTATACAATTGGCATTGCTTATTTCTTAAGTGTTGTATAGAATGTACCAATGAAGCTCTCTGGGCCTCAAGTTTTCCAGAGAGTTCCTGGATATCTCTGAGGTTTTCTGTGTATGTAATAGGCTCTTGCAAAGCTGGTGGCCGAACACAGAAATGGTGTACCTGGAGGACTGTCACAGGTGAGAAAAGTTACTTACAGAAAATGAAATCATCCAGGAACTCTGTGTTCATACGTAATTTACCCATTTAAAGTTGCTTTTGAATGTATATCATCGCTGTAAATGAAGCATCTTAGTCTGACTTTGTGGTTAAACAGAATATTCTTTATTTCCAATTTTCCAAGGATAGGGTTGGGGCAGGAGCAGAGGGGGAAAAAAATAGAGCGATAGTCTGTGAAACTAATTACCCAAAGGAATTTATGAAAATTGTGCATGCATGGATGGATCCCACCATCAGGTTTATTGAGGTCAAACCGTGTGTGGCTGAGAACCGCCGAACAAGTCTGGGTGGTTAAAGTGGAAGCACTGAAGAAGTGAACATGGAGTTGGTTAAGAAGAATTAATTCGCAAAGTCCCACTTTAAGGTACACTGAATGGCTACATTATTTCCTAGGCCTTTCCGGCCTCTACTGCTTGTGGGTAGAAGCCTGTGGTTGTCATTAGAGGCACTCATTTATCATAGTTGGTTCTTAATGAGTCTCCTCGTTCATTTCCTTTGCAAGGAGCTGCCCTGTGGGGACCCAGAAGAGCCTTCCCACAAACCTGAGTTTCGTTGCTTCTGTCGGGTAAAACTTTTTTAATGGAAAATAACAGAAAAACCCAACCTAAAATTATGTAAGCTAGTAAAGAATTGACACAGTGAAGGGTGGATCTTCATCAACTTCAGCGGTAGCTAGTTTAAGGGTCCCAAATGAAGTCACTAAGATTTGGTTTCTTGGTGGCCAAATGACAAGAATAACCAGTCCTCATATTTTCCTGTCATCAAATCCATCCAGCAGGAATGACTCCATCCCATCCGAGCCAAACGTTCGTCTTTGTCATGGCTCTCCTTGGGATGGAAGGGATCACACGCCTCCCCGAGACCAATCACTATGGTCAGAGGGATGCAGTTTCTCCAAGTGGCTAAGACCCAACCTGTCTCTGTGAGTCAATTCTGCCTAAAGAACATCGTTTCCCAAGAGAAACTTGGGTACAGTTGTTACAAGAAGTAGGATAAGTGGATGTTGGGTGGTAAACACAAAAGAAAGTCCTTTTTACCTCATGAATATGCCTTTTAATTGAGCCAGCAATTTATTGACATGTCAGCATGATTGCCAATGACACGGAAATATTGACATTTCCAGTTGTACGTCTTACTCTCCCCACCACATGCACACGCTTAGTCTGACTGAAAGCTAGTTAGAAGTGACTCAGAAATATTCTATCACTCTACATGTGGGCAAAACCTCAGATCAATAAGGGGCCAAAGCCCTTGTCATACACTTAAAAGGGGAGAGAAGAGCCTCCGCATATAACAATCCACTGGGTACCACCAATTAATTTATGCATTAGAGGTTTGAAGAGCATTCTTCTTAAAAGAGATAGAGATATAAGGAGACGTAGGACTGCTCGGAAGGGATCCCTAGTGTATTATGCCTGAAAGGAGGAGTTCTATATTTGGATGGTAAAAGGACATGAATTAGCAATTTAGACGGGCGCAAGAAGGAACGCTGCTAGCGTGGAAAAATTGCTACTGCTTCATTTAGTTGTTCAGAGTTTCATCAACCATACCAACCACATACTCAGACTTTTTGCTCCTTTAGCCATTCTACTTCTCTTGTGGTATTTTTTTTTCTATCATATTTGGCTTAAACACTATCTTGTTCCACCACTTCCCTCTCTCCATTCCTCCCCAAGCCTTTTTACTGATGCCTGCCTGATAAAAGGCCCCACATCTGATATTAACCTAAAACTTCCTTCATTCCTTGAAGTGAGTTATTCATTAACAGAAGTTAAATTTGTTAGGCAAATCTAATTCTTTCAAACTACTGATTTGCTCCAAGAAGCTTCTATAAATCTCCTGTAGAAATAAGTAAAGCTTTGTGCCAATTGTGAGCTCTAAGCAGAAGTTTGGGAGAGAGAAGTTACTCATTTGCCCCATTCCACACGGTGAGTCCAGGGGAGGGAATCAAGTGCTACAGGCTTGACCAGCAGCACAGGGAAGCTCAGCTGCAGCCAATAGGACTGGACGGGACAGGGGCTACCGGGCTGCCTCTGAGCATGGTCCTGGGTTCCAGACGAACTGCTCTACAGATCGAGCATTTTGCCTTCCCTTTCCTATGATGGCCAGTTTCCTGTGCTAAGAGGTATGGCTATCCTCTGTTTTGTCCTTTTGTTCAGCAAAAACAAAAGCTCATTAAAGTAAATGTCTGAGGCTGCTGTGAGAGGAGCAGTGGGCTTCCCAAACTGGGCAGAGGAACTTCCAGGGGCTGGATGACTATGCAGATGAAGTGTTGTGGGAGTTGTGTGTCTAGCCATGTATGCAGGCTTTTCAGTTATTAGTGTAAAAAAAAAAAAAAGGCCACCTCTCTGTAGGTTATTAAAACACGTCTCTAGGTCTCAGGAGCAGAAAATTGTGCTTTGACATGCATTTTTTTCTTCACTCCATAATAGTTTAGGCTCATTTCTCTTTCATGCTTTTGTTTCCCTGAAGAAACATTTTGCAACCAGCAAAGAAACTGACCCTGCCTGTAATTTTCAAAGAAAATTCAATAGCATTATTATAGTCCCTGAGCAGGGCGGTCACTGTTACTGTTTGTTGTTGTCATCATTCAGGTGTCTTAGAAATCATAATTTCTAAGCACTTTTGAATCTAACCACTTTTTTGTTCTTTCGAATACATATTTTGTCCTTTCAAAGTGCTATAGGAGTCTATCATTGGATTTCGTGATATTTATATATGTTTTCAACTGAAAGGATAGAAAAAATACTTAAGGAATTATTTGAATTGACTGTGCAGTTGTTTGATATATGGAATTTAAATATAAATAAAGATACATTTAACATTGAATTTTTCTTGTAATTTGAGAGTTTGGGTATGCTTTCTAGAAAAATAGACCCATAAAATTTGAATGAAAATTTTTAGCAAGAGTGTATCAATTCCAGAGCAAATATGACCTGTAAAACCCCAGTTTTACAGGTGAAGTGGATACACTATGAAATCCTTATGACAGATCACAAATTCTTGGTTTAGAAAGTTGGTTAGATTTGAAGATGTTTCCCACATTCCCCATGAAGAAAAATGTTTCCTATCTATTTGTGTTTCAATAAGTTGCAGTACATATTCAAATTTAAATATGGGGTTTGCATTCTTGCCTAAATAGTCACCAAACCTTTTTTTTCTTTTTTTGCATGCTTACAGGCCTAGTACAAACTTAGACTGTATGAGTCCTAGCAAAAAGCCCAAGGGCTGAGTTCTTTAGCATCTTTCAGAATAACCCAGCCTCAGAGGCTTTCAGTGGAAGTGAAGTGTAGCAACATGTGGTGGCAGAGGAAACCGAGAGACGCCCCTGGAACAATAGACATCTTGTGGGAAGGGCTGAAATGTATGCGGCCAATTCCCATGGGAACGCCTGTAGTTCTTTCACACTGTGTGAAAAAGATGCTCCTTGAAAAGAATCTTTAATCCTTTTCTTTCCAGGGAAAATCTATCTGAGAACTTTATTGACAGTTTTTAGAACCCGCATGGGTCTATATCAGTCAGTGGGAATTTTTAATACAGGTGAATAAAATGAGAATTTTTGATGCACGGTAATGTTGTCCAAAGCATAGTGTAAATAAATATTGTTATTCTAGAAGGGAAGAAACCAGAGAACATCTCAACCCAGAGATGGAAGCTGGAGGATGATTTCCTCAGAATGTATTGGCTTCCTGAGTTTCCGTGTACTTTCATTTAGCAGAATCTACCGATGTGTAACAGTGTAAACCAGCAAAATGCTTTATTAGCATCCATCGAGTGTAGGTCACCTTGAAAAGCCATAAAGAACTTTCCTTCTGGTGTCCTGAAGGGAATCATACACTCCCTCCTCACTGTTACTGTTTAGCCATGGTGGGGAACGAGATAGGTTTGAAAAAATAAAAAATAAAAAATAAACAGGGACACATTCAAGATAGGTCATGAAGTACCCAGATTTAAGATTGAGGGAGAGCATGAGTAGGATATAAACATGACACAAAGGGAGGAACCTGGGCGTCTTTAACACGCGCACTCCGTGTTAGGTAGCTGTACAGCAGAGCATCACTATGTAAAAGGGATGGCATGGGGACATGGTAACAGGAGAATGACCTGTTAGAGTAATATTATTGAGGATGTGACTGCTGTTACTTCTTGGGTGGTTGCTATCTGCCAAGGTCTGTGTTAAATGCTTTACATAATCTCAGTAAACCTCCCACATCACAACCCTCAGGTGAGAATAAGAAACCTGAGGCTCAGGGAGGTTAATCAATCTGCCCGGGTTCACACAGCAGGCAATGGCATTCCTGTGTCCAGGTCCCCACTTGTAATTGGAGGCCCATAGGTCCAAGCTTGGACCCTACACTCCTTTAAAAATGTAAGAAAATTAGATAAAATCTAGTGATGAGAACCATTAAGAATAGAGGATGAAAAATGAAGAAATGCTAAAGAAATAGAAATTATCCATTAAAAGAAGAGTTGCTATCATTATCTGTGAGCCAGAAAAGTTAGCAGTAAAAGAATACACCCACTCACAGGTGACCAGATGCTCTATTTTTATCAAAGAAACTCTTCAAGGGGACATTTCTCCATGTGTTGATGGCATAAAAATACGATTGATCACCAAATGTCTAGGAAGGTTTAGGAGGTCATTCTCCTGGAGCCTATGACCTGGTTCAATGGCAGGCGTGTGGCTACCTGACCACACACCTTTGCGGGGTAGCACTCTGGGAAGACCGCCATGATGTCCACATCTCTGTGATCACACACAGGAATTCGTCTATAGCACAGCTTCCCATACACTTTGCCAGCAGATGGGTGATTTTTATGGGCAGTAGACCCACTACAGGAACAGACAAAATATGGGTAGAGAATTACACAGTTTAAAAACATGGTGTGTTTTTTTTTAACGTACTGTTAACTGTTGAAACCATAAAAGAGGGTTTCAGTACCTTTTTCTCCTCTGAAGTGTCAACAGGTCAAGCAAGATATACATATTCTCTGCAATATTTAAAATACAAATTGATATATCTGGTCCAAGTAGATTTTTATGACGAATCTTTTAGCAAATGAAGTGGGGAAAAAGAGGGTGCAGTAAGTCCTCACTTGATATCATCAGCAGGTTCTTGGAAACTGCAACTTTAAGCAAAACGAGGTATAACAAAACCAATTTTCCATATAGATTAATTGATGTAAACAGGAGTTGAGTTTGTGGTCACAAAAATATACCAAGCTTTTAAATACCTGAAACACTTGTAATAATAAACACTGAAATAAATTTAACTATATCTACACTTAAGAAAGATTAATAAAAACAAGTCAGATCACTATTTTCCAGCCCTATTTTTCCAGTTCAGGGTCTTCGGTGGCAGGAGTCTCTCCTTGCAGGTCAGGATGCAAAGCCGAAGCTATCCTGGACACAACGCCCTTCCATTGGGGGGTGCTCACACGCACACCCACACTCAGTCCGGGACAACTTAGACAAGCCCATTCACCTCACGTATACGTCTTAGGGATGTGGGAGGAAACCGAAGCACCCAGAGAAAACCCACGCGGACGTGAGGAGAACTTGAATACTCCACACACAGTGTCTGCCGGCTGGGACTCGAATTTTTTTTTCAATGTCATAACAAAACAATGTTGAATGAAAGGACATCATTTGAGAACCTGCTGTATGCATTTTTTTTAAGTTTGTTCTGTTTATTAGCAACTTCCTGCATCCTTAAACTTTTAACAGTATTAATCTAGAGCAGCGATTTTCAACCAAGGTGCTGCAAGAGTTTTTAAAACATGCAGAATTTTTAAAATTATTTAGTCAGGGGCACTAACCTCTTTTTCCCTTAGACTGTCAAATTAAACAATGACAACAGCCAACATAACAATAGCCATCTGGTGTGAATGAATCAAAGTTATACCTAGTTTTTTGTCAGATCAGCAAAAATATATATTTTTTGGTATGCTGCAGAATTTCAGGAATTAGTTTATTTGAGCCATGAGATGAAAATGGTGGAAATCACTTCTGCAGGAGCTGTGGCTCTTATGAGACAAACTCTCAGTGTTTCAAACTCCCGTGTGTGAAATCTCAAGAGGGAGGGAAGTGTTAATTAAGTTACAGTTCTCTCTTCTCCCCGCTTTGTGAAATGGCTCCCAATAGCCATTCCAGTCACCTGCTTGAGTTGCTGTTGAAACTGTGTTTCCTATGTGGCTCTTCGCCCCCCCCCCCATTCTTTCCAGGGCAAGTATAGATTTTCATGAACACAGGGAGTTTTGTTTTCTCTGTTACAAACGGCCCTACTTTACTGGAGCAGGCTTTATGTTTCGCCCCAGGAAACAGAGCATTTCACTCAGAGGTAACTCTCTCTCCACTGGGCGAGGTGCAGCCTGTCACCTGACCGGCTCTGGAGCTGTCGGTGGCATCGGGCTGCATTCCGTGAATTCTTTCACCCGGCACCGGGCACCACAATGATCAACTTCAGGTTCACTGAGCCGAGTGGATTCCTCTCGCTGTGCTCTGGGAGCCCGCTGCCCGAATCTCCCTCCCAGCCTCAAAACACACAGCTAAGTGACCGCAAGCGCGCCTGTGAGGACTAGCACGCAGGTAAACTGAGTTTGCCGGGAGGGAGAGCTGTGACTCCCTGAAATGTGTCAGCTTGGTGCAGAATCATTTCTCTTTTGGGGGTGTCTGTGTCTCCTTACAGAAACCTGGCTTGTCAACCAATACCTGCTTAAGAAATATATACTAAATAAGGAGAATGTGGACTTCAGTTTAGGCTCCCGTAACATTAGGAAAGGGAGTTATGAGAGTGAAAGTTGAGAGTAAGAAGGAATTTTATAAGCCAGTGTTTTGTTTTTTGACCTACTTGGATGTGAATCTTGGCTCTGTGCGTAGCCTCGGACAGGATGTTTAATCTCATCGTCCTGTTTCCTCTTTGTAACCTGCAGGGTTGGTCAGAGAACTAAGAGCAGAAAGTGGCTAGCAAAGAGCTTCATGTATAGAAAGTATCTGAGTGTGCACCCATGTGTGCATATGTGTGTGCATGTGTGTGTATCGTTGGGTGCCTCTGTCCACATGCATTTAGACCACAGGGCTATGACATTCATAAAGACAGCGGGTTTCCCAGGAAATGAGGAAGAATGTGATCTGGCTCTGACCTTCTCTGTTGTTTCAAAGAAACCAGACACTGGAGCAAAACATTGACCCAAGCTGCTGAAAAATAAATAACGTGTCTTGCTGATCCTTATCCAGGAAAGATGGCGCAGTGTAGCATGTGGGATGTTCTTTAAATGAGGACTGATGGGAAGGGAGGCAGCTTAATAATTATCACACACAGTCATGTATAGGACTGTACACAGCCCTGAGTGGGCTTTGTCTGGGAAGACCAAGTGCCTTCAGTCCTGACTCTGCAGCTCACTCTCCATGTGCCCTGGACTGGTTGTTTTCCTCTCTGAACATCAGTGTCTCGTCCCATGAAATTGTCATGAGAATTAAGTTGCTCAATACTTGGGAAGTGCTTGAAGGAGTGCCTGACCCCTGGTTAACACTCACGAAACGCCGAGGGTCGGTGTCATTATTCCACAAAGGGCTCTTTCACGTGTGTTATCAGCTTTGATCTTCAAAATAATCTGGTGAGATAAACTAGGCATGTATTAACCCCATTTTGCAGATCTAGAAACTGAGGCTCAGGGAAGGAAAATGTGTGAATCAGAAGTCCCCGAACCACTGAGTGGCCAGTCTGGGATTTGAACCTTGGCCCCCAGGCAAGAAGCTGCCTTAGCGCATACTCAGGACATGTGCATTGAATGAAACATATTCTAAGAGGTTGGCTCCAACACCGTTTCCTCCACAAAACCATTCCTTATCGTCTTTCCCTAGGAACGATCTCTCTCTCCCTTGTACTTCCACAAACTTGCTTTTACAGCATGCGGACGACTTTTCGCAGGGTCAACTCTGTACTGTGGAATGGTGTAAGTCGCATCCCTTCTTGCCCCACCCCTAGAAGTGCGAAAGTTTCCATGTACAGTTGTGTGTTGAACAATAATGTTTTGCACATGATGGACACTTAGGAGTAACAGGTGAAGGTGAAAGCTTGATTGTGGGCTCCATACTGATGTCACGGTACATTTGGAGAGTAAAGAAGATGCTCAGAAAAAGCCTGTGGGTGCCCCTCTCCCCCAGACCATATTTCGGCTCCTTCTCGGAGCCCTGGCTCTGATATGCGTGGGGCAGCTGAATCTGATTCAGAAAGTGCCAGATGCTGACCGACAAGCTGACTGGTCAAGGTGAACTCATTTCCAGCCCATGTCTTGTCTTCCTGAATATGATTTCGCTGAGACTCTCTCACTATAAATATCTGAGTGGGGGGCAGGGTGGGGGGGGTGGAAGAATGATTTAAAGGGAAAATTCAGGAAAAAACTGTCCTAACTTTTCTTGTTGCTATTGTATTTCACCCTTCCACAATTCGCCAGGGTGTAAACTACTCTGTAGGAGTACTTAACTCCTCCTCTCTTTCTAAACCTTCCCTACAAAACTCCTTCACTTCTCTTCCTCTAAGCTTCTCTTCCCTGCAGCTCTCCTGCTCTCTGGCTGGCCTAAACCCCAGGGCATAGATGGGTAGGGATGCAGCGTCAGTGTAGGAGGGAAGAGGAGTTCATTTTCTTAAGACTTTACCCATCTCTTTATCCTCGAATGTTACTAAGGCTCTGAGGGCCTTTACTCCTAATAGTAGCCTCACATGAAATCAACATACCACAATGGTTATGAACTTGGAACCTAGCACTCTGGATCCAAAATCTATTTCTCTAGTTTATTAGCTGTGTGGCTTGGACAAGTTATTTAACGCTTTGGTTTTCTCACCTGTCAAATGGGGATAAAATATCTTCATATAGTTATTATGGGACTTAAATGAGTTAATGTCTACAAAGCATTTAGACAGTACCTGGCACACACACAAGCATATATAAATATTGGGTGTCATTTTTCTAAAGCTGGTGGGTTGTGTAAAAGTTGCATGTAGGCAATATGACCCTTGCAATCCCTTCAATGGCCCGCGAAAGCATCTTTGGGAGTACTACCCAGAGCTTATTTACTTGAGTGTCTGCTGAAAGATTTGGCTTGTATTTAGAGACCATATTGCATAGAGACTATGTATCTTTAAACTTGAAAATTGCATTTAGCACAGAAATACTCCCACAGTGACAGCTCAGAAGGGGTGTCTTAGATGGCCCAGGAAGCAAGAGACTCCCCTCTTTCTTTTCACACCCATTCTATGGGGAGCAAGCAGAGTGAAATGCTAGAAAGAATGGCCTATTGCTTATATTAAATAAATCACTCTCAGTTCTTACTCTCTGTGCAGGCGGCTGCACTTGTACATTACCTGTGTGTATGAGATAACTCCTGTTATCTGTATAATGCGGGGGAAGCCCACTAGCCTGAAATTAAGAGAACAGCACTGCCACAGTTACCACGGGGCCTTGGTGAAGTCATTAAACCTCCCCAGCCATTAAATGATTGCTAAGGTCTCTACAGTGCAAATGGTCTATGATTTTATTAGGCCCAGAAGGGAACTGATGAGAATAATCAGACATTTAATTTGCACTATTTCCCTACTCTCTTTGGACTGTTAATTGAGTGAGAACTACAGTGGGAGTTTATTATTTCAGCTGTGGGACTAGAGGGAGGATTGCCTGATCCCAAAGCCCTTCTCCTTTAGCCTGCATTGAAATGTTATCATCTTCAAGTTCAATATTCAAGTTCATGCTCACATTCTGCCAAGATTTAACTAGCCACCCGCTCCTAGGCAGAGTCCTTTATTTCACTGATACTTGTGTAGAGAGTCCATAAGAATAGGGCAGGTATTTAGGTCAACTTCTGGACTGAGGGTCGAGGCAGCTTCCGTGGTCAGTTTAGCAAAGAAGCCCCACCAGGGAGGTAAGCATTGGTTTCCATGTCCCGGAAAAGAGAGGAAACCAGGCAGTGGGTCTAAAAGATGTTTCCTGTGTTCTCTCTTTTCTTTCATTGCCCTTGTCTGTTTGGTTTCCATGGGAATCTGTTCAGGGAAAATCTGGCAAGCGTTGGACATATTTGTTGCTTGTCCACTTATTTCCTTATGGCATGGAGAAATAAAAGAATTAGATAGAAAAGAGAAAAATAATTGTGGGATTTAGGCTGTTTTAAGGCTCAGATTAAATTCTGGAGAAATCTAATAATTTTTGACAGGATTTTTTGAGGCAAGAATAAGGAAAGATCTCATTTGAAGATATCAAGCCAGAATCTGTTACTCTATGCCAGCGATTTTCAACCAGTGTGCTGCAAGAGGCACACTGGGGTGTCACAGAAAAATGTAAAACATGCAATACCTGACTATTTAGTCAGGGGCCCTGACCTCTTTTCCCCTAGCCTGTCAAAAAGAAAGAAATGACAACAGCTAACAAAACAATAGCTGTCTGGTGTGCATGAATCAAAATTATACCTATTTTTTGTCAGATCAGTAAAATATATATGTGGTGTGTGCCACAGAATTTTAATAATTAGTTTATTTGTGGCACAAGATGAAAAAGATTGAAACTCACTTCATCATGCACATTTCCAAAGGTCTATGTTTTTTCTCTCTGCTGGGCACCAAGTTCACATTCTGAGGTCATGTTTTTTCTACTAATGGCTATATTGTGTCATTTGTTTCTCTTGCAGAGAATGTAAAAGACCTCAAAGTCTGGAGAAAAATGACCTTTCCAGGAGTACAAAGTATACATCCTGCTACATGTTTTTGTCATACTTACCTCTGATGACTGGGACGCATGCCCCTGGGCCTACAGAAAGTCGATTGACTATCAAACTCCTCATCATGCATCACCTGTTCAGACTGGTCTTAGGACAAAAAGACCTCTCCCGAGCTGGGGACCTCTTCTCCTTAGATGACTCTGAGATTGAAGACAGCCTGACAGAAGCTTTGGAGCAAATTAAAATAATTAGTTCATCTTCAGTAAGTAAACTACCTTTTAGACTAGACCCCTCAAATGACCTATTTTAGAGCCAAATAATTGTGCTAATCTTGGGGGAACAGATCTTTACAGGGGAAAGAGGAAGGATCACTGTTAACTCTGCTCTGTGGTCTAGTGGGCCTCTAAGGCTTAGCACCAGAAAATCATTGACAGGGGGCAGCCAGGCCACCTCTGCCCACTCACAGAGATCAGAACTCTGGAAATTGCAGACCAGAGTGGAATTTTCACAAAAGGTTCCTCTAAGGGTTATTTCTAAATCCTTGGAATGACAGGGAGCGGAGAGGGAGCAAATCCGGGGGAAAGCAGACCTGCCAAGCTACGCAATGGCATCAGGAAACAAAGCCGATCTGAAGGCTGAATAATGAAAGAAGGCAGGATGACACCTCCTGCCACGCAAGTAATGTGAGACAAGGACAACCATCACTCTGCTGCCAGAAGTGACAGTTGCCCAGGGCTTGATAACGCTGATTCTCTTAGCTTCTGTATTTTTTCCCTTTGCTTTGCTTCTTTTTCTACATTCCCCTCCTCCACCATTTAATTCACCTCACCAATCATTAGCCCCCAGTGTGATCAGACAAATTAAAAATTTCTATCAACCCTCCTGTTCCTTTGCTTCTCCTCAATGTCGAGATTATAGATTCTGAAAGTACTTCCCAAAGGGGTTGGATGTGGTGCGCTTTGGCCTTGACCTTCCTGATCAGGCTTGGACCCTTCACGAGGCTGGTCCCGTTTCAAAGGCCAAGGCCACCGAGCATCCTCTCACATCCTCGCAGCTCAACAGCATTTGCCAACCTGTGGCATAAACACCCACGGGGCAAAGGAAAGGGACAGGACTCAAGCCATAAAATACCGAATTAGCAAATGTGTACGCACTTCAGAAATAACAGCTTTCTTCCATGTTATAAAGAATAAATGTTTAAAAGGCACGCTAGCAAGCAGTGCAGCTTCCTCCTCCAGCCTGTCAACACGTTCTCTTGCTGGCTGCCATTAACATGCCAGATTCCCCCAGTGACCAGCGAAGTCACTCTTCTTTTCTCAGGTAGTGCCTTCAACAGCAATTAGTGTCCACATGTTCTCCAGAACATTAATCAACTTAGTCTGGCTCAGAACACCAAGTATTCCTGGTACACTGCCACTTTCTGGGTAAGATTTATATGCTATTTCCAGCAGCCCCATTCTTCATACTCTGGAAATAAATTGGGTGAATATGCCACTGATTTTCATGTAATCTAATAGCATATACACATATATACAATTTTAATAAACATCTTATTTATAATATTAATTAGCTATAATGAATACCATCTTACTTATAATATCTATTAGCTATAATAAATGCATTATATATATTGAAACTTCTTCCACTAGAGGTCACTAGTGTCAGTGATTTTTGCTGTTGTTCCCTTCACTAGTTACTTTGTCCCACAGATGTTAAACTCAGAATTTTAGGCCTGGTGAGTTTTGTCTGTTTCATGTCCCACTGTTACCCATTCAGGCTGGCAGGTCCCTTGCCGTCAGGAGCACTGGCCAACCTTTAAGCCCTCCAGTCAGCATCCCACCAGATCAGCAGGTCTACAAATCAGTAGTTCTCCTGTGTTCTTCATCTACTATCTTCTCTCATATCTCACTTCTTCCATTTCTCTATCTGTAACCATGGCACAGAGCAGATGGGTAGCAAAATAAAAATAATCATTTTTAGCAGAATCATGAAACTCAATCCAATTTTTTAAAAGATTTTATTTATAATTTTTAGAGAGGGGAAGGGACGTAGAAAGAGGGGGAGAGAATCATCAATGTGTGGTTGCCTCTTGCGTGCTCCCCCACTGGGGACCTGCATGTCCCCAGGCATGTGCTCTGACCTGGAATCAAACCTGCGACTCATTGGTTCGCAGGCTGGCACTCAATCCACTGAGCCACACCAGCCAGGGCTTAATCCAACTTTTAAATCATTCAGCTCAATCCAATATTTAAATTTCCTAATCAATTCTAAATATGTCCCTTTGTGGAATTCCTTCTCCCTCTCTATTCCTTTAAAAAACAGTTTAAGTTTCATTATTCCTTCAATTGTTTCTAATGGTTCCAGTTCTCAGTGATTGCTTCTTTCTAAAAAGACATAATTGCCCTTTTGCATTATATTTTGTCCTTATAGAAAATCATCTATTTATATAACCTCAAGTGCAGTTTCTACCTGAGGGAATCCCAAATGTATGCGTTTAGGCTTGACTTCTCTCTCTAAGCTTCAAGCTCATGGTAGTTAATACCCAGCACCTCAATTAGAAGTTAGCGTCTTTCTTTCAATTACACTGTCATTTTCCTAGATCTCCCTTTCTGTCACTCCCCTCTTCCCTTGTGATCTGTAGACACTGCCAGAGAAATGCTTCTTATCTGTTCCTTCTTTACCCTTCCTGCTGCTATAACCCTGGCTCAGGCCCTCAGAATAGTTGATCTCCTGCTTTTGATCCTGCCTTTGTCTAGTTCATTCTACTAACAGTTGCCAGATTAAACCTCCTAAACCAGACTTTATTACATGTCTCTCCATTGTTCAAAACCTATTGATGATGCCTCAATGCCCATGACATTCAATGACCAACGCCAGTGATCAGTCCACTGAACCAGCATACCTGCTCCATCCCTTCACTGTTGGCTGCATCTTATCCTTCCCTGATGAACAGGACCAGACCTTCCTCATCAGTTCCTTCCTAATGACCCTGGATCTCAGTAATCAATCCCACTCATCAGTTTCCTGTTAGAACTAGAAGGGATCTCCTAAATCATCTTTTCCAACTTCCTTTCGGCACAGAAATTTCTTCTTTAGGATTCCTAACAAATAGGTGGCCTTCCCTTCTGCACTTGCAATGATGAGCAGCACATAGTTTTGATGTTTTTCTGCTTGACAATTTTCCTTTTGTAAATTTCCCCTCTCCATTGAATGAAGCCTTGATAGGGTCTCGAGTCAACACTCCCTACCTTGCCTTTGCATGGGGAAAAGGAAGAAAAGAAGTAGAGACATCTGACCCAAACTACAGCCACCAGAATTTATTTCCCAGTAATTTTGGAAAGAAGTCAGCAAAAGGTGATTTATTGTGATGATGGGGCCCCCAAGAAGCAGTCCTTTGGTTCCTGCCCCTCTGTCACCATCTCTGCTGTGGTCACTGTCCTTCTGAGGCAGACAGTTCAGCTTTTTCTTCAAATCTGTGAGCTACCTTGTATCTTTATTATTAGTATTTCACTACAGTGTCTAGACTTCGTTGCTTATGACCACTGAATCCTAACTGACAAAAAACACAGCTGTTCCACCGTTGAAATTGTTAGCTTGTTACTTCTTTCAGCCAGATGAAACCTTGTTGTCTTTTCTACCCATTGTGCTGTTCTTTTCTTTGCCCCAACAATCAAAAGAATCTAACCTCTACCCCTACAAGAAGACCTTTAAACCTATTAAGAAGGGTATCCGTTTCACCTCTGGCTTCTCTCTTCCCAGCTAAACATCCTAAGTGCTCTCGTATTTTTCCATGTCAAGGAAGGGGCCTATGACAGGGAAAGGCCACACTACCTCACATTTCTAGTGTCAGGTCTAGAAAATCAGTTTTGTCAGTAAGTGAGAAATGCTATGCAAATCAAGCTATCCAAACACAAGACTCAAAAGTATAAATTAGAATGTGGACTTACTGATTTACAATGTAAATTAAAACTCCGGTCATTTAGAATTCTTGTGGGCTCCATGCTATTCTCTCCAAGTCTATTTACCCAGTCTTTCACCAGACAAGGAATGTTACTATTTATTAGGCTTCTGCCTCCTGTGTAATGATCACATGTCAGTTCTACCGCCCAGAGATTATATTTAACTCACCTATGAAGTCACGCATGTACATATAGTGCCTTGGGTTAACCCAGTACCTGGCTAATTCCACTTACACAAGTGAACTTTTTTGTTGTTGTTGCTGCTGTTTAATCCTAAAAGGACAATCTTTTTTTCAAGTTCTTGGAGGATGCTTCATTGTAGTTCCCAAGTACTGCCTGCATTCTCAACATTCTGGTTAACCTCCCCTGGCATCTTCCTAATTTATTATTGTAATTTATCATTGCCCAGTACTTGAACAATTTGCTTAGAATAACTGCTGATCCTGGTCAGATACTCTGTTTCTAAAATTTCTTTTCAATGATAACATCAGATAGTTGGCCATCTCTATCCTGTGATGTGCCAAGATCCGCAGGTTGAATCAAGACACGTAATTGGATAACTTTAAAAAAAATTTGAGTGGATTATGTCACATCTTAAACCACTGCAATAATATTCTTGTGTTTTGGTCCTTCTTCCAGGATATCCATCCCTTTTTAAAAATATCTTGATTTTGTCCATTATTTTAGTTACCATTCCTAGCTTTGTAGATTTGAAAACTTGGTAAGCAAGCCCCCAATCCTTCTTCTAAAGTCACTCGCAAAATAATTGAAACTCACTAGATTCTACTCTGCAGTTCAAGCCCTGTTTTTCCATCCGTTTCTCCAAAGTACTGCTGAAAAATATTCTGTCCTTGTCCTTGGCTTTGAAAATGGGACTTTGCCCTAAAAATTCTCTCAAAGTTCCCCAATGTGACTTTAAGTCTTTTCATGTGAAGTCTTTTCTGGAATACCTTTACCTAATAATCACTTCTTCTACTCCCTTGGCTCTCTTCCCACACTACTTCAGGTGAGGTTGTCTCATTCTCCCACTCCCACCTCCACCTGCCCCATGATGATGGCCCATGCCTGGTTGTTCCATCTATCTCCCAGTGTTCGGCACTCAAACACCACCCAGCTCAACCAGTTAGATAAAATTGAAATCACATGTATGTCAATCTCTACTCCATTTCTTCTCCCCTTTCTCCCAAAGGCAACCAATATCCTGATTGTGGTATTTATTTATGCATGTGTTCATTTCTTTGTTACATGATCATGATTAAAATTGCTTGTAGTATTATATTTCTTGTTTTTAAATTTCATATAAATGCAGTCATAAGCTCAATATTATGTTTTTGAGGTTTGGCTATGTCGGTTCATGCATTTCCAATCCACTTGTTTTCAGTGGGATAGAGTGTTCCGTTACATGACTCTGCCCAGTTTGTTTATCCATTCTTCGTCTGATGGACGTTTACTGTTTAGACAGTGCTACAGTGAGCATTCTTACAATTAGCCTTTTGGGCAAACGTGCTGGTATTTCTAGGGTACACAACTCAAAGTGAAACGACTGGTTTGGGGTCTTTATATGTTTTCAACCTTCTGATACACCACCAAATTGCTCTCCCATTGGTATGTACGAGTGTTCCAGTGTCTTTACCTCGGCAATGCTTACTTTTATCAGGTTTCTACAATGTTTTTCAATTTAGGTGAGCGATTGTTATTAGAAGTTGCAATCCCCTCATTAGGGTGGCTGACCATTTTAAAAATAAGTTCATTTGCTATTTGTCATTTGGCTCTCTTCTTCAGTAAAATACTTATTTATGGTTGGGTTTTTTTCTTTCAATTTTTTAATGGAGATTTTTTAAATATACATCTTTTCTTATTAATTTGAAGGAGCTTTTTGTATATTTCTGTAATACTCCTTTGTCACCTATGCATGTTATACATCTCTTACTCCAAATGTAGCTTGCCTTTGATATCTGCTGGACAAGTATCCCCAATTCCTTCTTTTGCCTTTGATATCTGCTGGACAAGTATCCCCAATTCCTTCTTTAAAAGTGCTTTCATTTGTTTTTGTCCTTTACCAATTTACATTAGGCTTCTCGAGTTTTATGAATAATTCTGCCGTATCTTGATTGGAATTCCATTATGTCTATAGATTAATTTCAAGAAGATTAATATCTTCATGGTGGAGTCTTATCTATAGACCTTGTATATCTATTCATTTAGCTCTTCGTAAGTATCTTTCAATAAAGTTTTATAATTTTTTTCATAAGGATCTTAAAAGTCTTACATATCTTTGTTTCAATGTATAAGTATTTTATGTTTTAGCTGATATTATAAATGGCATCCTTTTTTTAAAAGCTGTATTTCACAACCATTTCTAAGGCGGTTATAACAGAAACACCACTTGTGTAGTGACCTTGTGTCTAGCTGACTCATGTAACTCTGTTATTAATACTAATAATCTATCTATACTTTTCCATGTATTCAACCAATATATTAGGAACCTACAATGTTGCAGACATTGGACCGGATGCTGAGGATACAAGACTGAGCAAAATAGATGTAAATAAATAAATAAATAAATAAAATGTCTGCTATCATCTATTTAACTGCTTGAAACAGAAAATAAAATAAATAAGAAAAATACTATATTAGAAAAGGGTAAGTAAGTGCTGTGTAGAAAAATAAAGCAGAGGAGAAGGACGAGAGGTTAGAATTCTGAATTTGTAATAGGATAGAGGTGGTAGGACATAACTGAGAAGCTGGCATTTAGGCAAAACTTGGAAGTGAGGGAGCCAATATTTGTGGATCCCTGGAGGAAATCATTTCAGGCAAAAGAAACATCTAGTGCGCAGGCCCTAAAGTTGTAGGCAGCCTGGAGTTTTTGAGAAACAGCAAGGAAGCCAGTGTGGCTATAATAGAGGGAGCAAGGTGGGGAGGTCAGAGGACTACAGGACAGAAGGCAAGTGGAGGCAGATCACACAGGGCCGTGGGCAGCCGTTTGGGAACTCTGATGAGAAAGTAACACAAACGCATCACAAACTTTCCTTTTCCTATTTTGAGAATGGTCTGTGGAAAGGCAAAGGTGGAATTAGGGAAGCCAGTTACATTCTGCAATAATACAGATGAAGAAGAACAGAGACTGACCACCATGGAGCCATGGAGGTGGTGAGAAGTGTTCAGATTCTGGATATATTTATGAAGGTGGAACCAGCAGGATTTACTGATGTGGACAGAGATGTGGTGTGGAGAGAGAAAGAGAGAATGAGAGAGAATTTCAAAGATTTTTGGCCTAAAAAAAATTGAATGATAAAATTGTCATTGAGTAAGATGAAGAAGACTGAGGGAGGAACAAATTAGGGAAGGAGGGTATGAAGGAATCAAGAGTTGTGCTGTAGACATGTGAAGTCTGGGCTGTCAGATGTCTGAGTGGAGATGCCATGTAGAGAGCTGGATATGTGAATCTAGAGGTGAGGCATGAAGTCGAGGCTGGACATTATCTTTTTGGAAGTCATCAGCCTTAAGAATGAATGAGATCGCCAAAGGAAGGGGCATAGAAAAAATTAAGAGTCCGAAGACAGATCCCAGTTCTTAGAAATCACAGAGATGATAAAGGACCAGGAAAGACCTGAGAGAAAGTTTAGGGAAGGAGGAAAAAGTCAAAAGAGCGTGATGTCCTGAAAGGCGAGTGAAGAAACTGTATCAAGTAGAAAGTGGTGTCAAATGCTGCTGATAGGTCTAGTGAGATGAGGAGTGAGAACTGACCTTACATTCAAGCACTTGCAGGTCACGTGACTTGACAAAAGCACTATCATTGGGTCGGTAGGGGTGCAAGTCGTATTGCTGTTAAAGACAAAACAGGAGGAAAAGATCTGAAAAGAATGAGCAGCGACAATGCATTTTCCTATAAAGAAGAGCAGAGAAATGGGGTGGCAGTTACACAGCATTAGGGAGCCAAGAAAGAGTTTTTAGGTTTTTTTAGAATCAGAGAAACACATTCTTTGGAATCTTTTAAGAATATAATCGTTATCTTAAAATAATGATGGGTTTGTTTCTTCCTTTCTAATCCTTCTGCCTTTTATGTGATTTCTTTGTCTCATTGTCCTGACTAGCACTCCAGAATAATGTTGAATAAGCAGGGGATAATAGAAATCCTTTTCTCATTCTTTAAAGGAAGTTTTCTGACTCTTCAATGTAAGTATGATGTTTGCCCCAGGCTTTTAGTTAGTACCTTTTATCAGACTAAGGAGGTTTCCTTTTATTCCCATTTTCCTAAGAATTGTTTAATTTTATCAACTGCTTGTTCTGCCCTTTTGAAATCATCTTTTCTCCTTTTAATCTGTTAATGTGCTGAATTTCACTAATAGATTTTTACATTCATGGGATAAAATGAAACTTGACATTTATTTTAATACATTTCCTGATTTGGTTTGCTATTTCTAAGGGGTTTTGGAACTAATGAGACTGGCCTATGATTATCCTTCCTTCTACTATCTTTCCCTGGCTTGGCATCAACTTACACGTACTAGTCTCATAAAATGAATTGGGAAATTTCTCCACATTTCTATTGTCTATAAGAGTTTCATAAGGTTGTGGTGATCTATTCCTTGATTTCATAGAAAACTGTAAAACACTCTGGGTACCATGAGATTTGTCTTGTTTTGGTTTTTTAAAGTAGATTTTTAAACTACTGATTTAATTTATTTGGAGAAAATTGACAGATTCAATTTATTTGAAGAAAATGTGGGGGGTTACTTTAGACACTTTTGGTAAAAATATTTTCTAGAAAATTGTATGTTTTATCTGAGTTTTCAAATTTATTGGCATAAAGTTATTTGTATTATTCTTGTTTTGTGTTCTGTTGCATCTGTATTTAAATGTACATTTTCACTGAAATTTTCTTTCATTAATATTTTCAGAGCTTTGTCTTATTTAAAAAGCTTTTAGTTCATTAATCATCTATATGGGATCTTCATATCTCTCATTAACTTTATTAATGTTTACTAGTTTCTTCTTTGTTCTTTCTCTGGTTGTATTTTATATTCTTTTTCTAATCCCCTCAGGTGTATTTTTAGCTTACTGATTTTTTTTTACTTTCTTATTTCCTAATAAAAGCATTAATAACCATAAGTGTAAGACCATATAGCTTAATCCCACAAGCTTTTGAGATATAGTATTTTCATTATAAATTCTGAATACTTTCTTATTTTCATTCTGATTTCCTCTTTGACCCATAAGTGATTTAGAAGTTTGTGTTTTACTTTCCCAAACAATTTTTCTAATCTTTTTGTTGTTAAGTTAAAATTTTATCGCATTCTAGTTAGAGAATGTGAACTGCGCGATACTAGTTGTTTGAAAGTGGTTGAGACTTGCGTTGAAACATAGTTTAAGGCTCATCTGAGTAAGCAATAATAGCTAATACTTAAGTAGTGCTCACCATATGCCAGGACCTGTTCTAAGAGTTTATCATAAATTACAAAACAATAACTGAAGAACTTTATAGAAACTAAAAGAGAACTTACGTTTTGTTACTAAGGTATTGATAAAAGATGGTCTATCACAGTACAGTAGCAATTCAACTGAAGATAGGAGAAAAAGGCAATTCCCTTGAAAGAGATGAAACCAATTGCAGAGAAACGAGAGGCTAATACCATCGATCTATGTGTTTGTAGAATTCTTTGTAAGGCATAATGTAACTCAGAACTTAATTGGCAGTCTTTTCTCTTTCTTCATAATGGAAGATCTCATAATTCACGCCTTCTTACATTTGTAGAATTACAGTAACTGTATCTAAAGTTATTCAATAGCTTTTTTCTCCTCTTACTGTAAGGACCTTGGAACACTTTAATGTCCATCCCGTTCTTAAGCAAGACTTTAATTCCCTAGAAACTATTCTTTAAAATCACCGATTTTTTAAAAATTCAGCCAACGTTTACTTCTAGTACCTAATATTTTCCTGTTGCTTTTCTGATCATTCTTTTGAATCCAAGTTTTCATTTTCTGAAGGGTACATTTTAAAAGTTCCTTCCATAACAATCTATAAGTGACAAAGCCTCAATGTTTTTTGAAAAAGTTATTATTTTGCTCTTGATTTCGAATGATACTTACCTGGATATAAATTTCTAGATTGGCAATCTTTTTATTTCTCAGCAATTTCCACTATTGCTGTTATGAAATCCACTGTCAGTTTACTTGCCATTTTTTTACAGTGATCTATTTTTCTTTACATTGTTTTCTCTGTGTCTGGAGGTCCGTGGTTCTATTACACTTCTAGACAAGGCTTTATTTGCATTTTCCTACTCAATCCTCACTGTGTATTGTGACTTTGGGTTTTATGCTTTTAATCAATTTTGGAAAATTTAAAAATATTATATCAAATATTATCTTTTCCATCCAATCTCTCCTTCTGTAAATCTTATTTCTTTATTCATGTATGTATACCACAAGTATTTATTTATCTTTTATCTTTCAGCAATATTCTAGGCATTGGGAATGTAGTAGTGAACAAAGCCAACAGAAATTATTGGCCTTATACCCTTTATATTCTATCCTATTTTATCTTCCATTCCTCTTAATCTTTTGTATTTTTCACCTCCATATGATACATGATGGTTTCATTTCCTCAGCTCTATATTTCATAAATAGCTTAAATGTCCAATTTAAAAAAGGAAAAACAATAAAATCTCCAAAGATTGACATATTTGACTACCTAAAAAATAGCGTGTCAATAAATAGCAACAAAAAAAAAAAATCTAAAAACACTGAAGCATGGAGACACATTCCCAAGCAACATGCCAAATGTTGACTTAATGTCCTCACTAGAAAAAGATATTGCACCATGGGAGAACAAAAAAAAAAAGAAAGGAATCAACTAAGGAAAAATAAACAGAAGAATACAGTGGGCATTTCCAAAGGAGGAAATACAAATGGCCAATAAACATGACAAAATATTCAGCCTTTCTTCTGATCAAGGAAATTCCAAGTAAAACAGGAATGAGATATTGTTTTTCGCTGATCACATTAGCAAAACAAAAATACTTTCCTCTTGCAAAGGTTCAATAGGCAGAGCATGTTTTCACCCATTTGATGCGAATACAAATCAGTAAGAGCTTTTTGGAAAATAGTCAGGCAGAATGTATTGTGAACCTTAAAAAATATCCCTGTACTTTGCCTCAGAAGTTTCCACTTTTGGAGAATCTAGGCTCACATTAGTCTACAGTGTGGAGAGGGCTTCGTGCGTAAGATGGCTTCTGCAGCATTAGTTGTGACAGTATAAAAAGGTTGCTAGTGCTGGAGCTGGGTCTTGGTGGGGTAGAGAGCCCCATCACCTCTGATCTGAGGGCAGGTGCTGGTGTAGGATCCAGCTCACCACATGCGGTTCACAGTCAGACCGACTTCCAAATTAAAGCAATTTAGATGTTTTGAAGGGTCACGTCATCTCTCAATAAAGATTTGAGGAAGAATTAAAATAGAGGAATGTAGGGAAATTTGAGTTGGGGAAAGTTAAAATGGATTTGGTAGTTGTTTGGGAAAAAAAAGATGAAATGATCTGTTCTATTGTGTACAGAGAGAGAAAGCATATAAGGAGAAATTCAAAGGTAACTTGAAACATTTCACAAAAGTTACTGAAATGTCAGAGCAAAAAAAAATAATAATAATGAAAATAATGGACTTAGAAACTGAAATAGCCTGAAGACTAAATCCACTTGCAAGTGAATAATTGAGCTCCTTTGGACTCTCGCTCCTCCCTCTCCGGGTGTCTGTGACACAGGGACCTGCCCCATCTGAGCAGGGTTCCAACTCTGCCCCTTCCACAAGCTTCCCATCTTGAAAGAAGGTGTGTCGTAGTGGGCTTTACAACCTCACCTCTTAGCACGTGGTGTCGCATGTCTGTTTGCTAAATGAGTCAGTATTTTGTCAGGCCTTTGAAGGATAACTTTCCAGAGTATTATTTAACATGAAGGTTGTCTTCCAAATAGGATTACCAAACCAATAACAATGACCAGGCAGTGGTTGAAATCTGCATCACCAGAATCACAACAGCCATCAGAGAGACAGAGTCCATTGAAAAGCATGCAAAGGCCCTCGTGACGCTCTGGGACTCCTGCTTGGAACAGAACCTGAGAACCTCTGGGAAAGACGAAGACACCCCCCATGCAAAAATCGCCTCCGATATCATGAGTTGCATTTTACAGGTATGTCGGTGTTCAACATCATGCTTTCTGATACTGGCTTGGCTGTTTCGGTGACCACATGATGTCTCTGAACCAAGAGCCAGTGTTTCTGTAGTGTTTGGCTGCTGTAAACAGATACCACAAACCATCGATAGCTAACCCAGACAGGCTGGTCATTAATAAACTTACTATATGCAAGATGCCCTATGAGGAGTTCAAAGGAAAACCACAGCAAGCTCTAACTTGTTTGGAGAGATAAGACATGTACATATGAAAAGCTAACAATAAAGCAATGTGTGCCCAGATTTAAATGAGGAATATTGGAAAATACAGAAAAGGAGACCTCTTTCATCCAAGGAGACTAAAAATGGGAGTGGAGTCTGAACTGAGGGGCAATGAGCTTGGAATGTGTGGAGAGAATTAACTCAGTCATTTTTAAGTGTATCTCTATGTGCATTGTGAATTCTCCATAATAATATTTGCCAGTTCTGATCATGTTAAATTCTTTCCTCTGGCATAAACATCATTTTGGAATTTTGGCTCAGCCACAGCACAATTATGTGATATTGAAATGTTGAGCAGGACACTTAACTTCCTAAACCACAGTTTCCTCCCTGTAAAATGCAGATGAAGCAATGGTGTCTACAGCAAATTTTACCATCCAGTGATGGTGACAGGTGTTTCTCCAAAGAGAATCCTGTGATCAGATAAGTTGGTAAACACTGAACTCAATATTTCCCTTTTGAGCTATCACAGGCTTCGTAGCATATTAAAGTCTCTGGAAAGTCCTCCAATAAAGAAAGCTGGCTAACTGCTTAGGACCACATTTTCCACTCTGATTTGACCATAAAGTTTTTCCCCCAGCCCACCTCTAACGCATCATACATGAATAGCCCTCAGGATTGTGGTTCCACTAGGCACAGTCCTGGGAATTCTGACTATGTCTAGCACTGTGTGTGGCAGGTACTATTAGTTTCATTTCTTCTCTTATTTCTTTTCTCACAGTTGTCTATGCGTAACTGGAGCATACTTCATATTCAGTCCAGGGACTGGCCAGCTGAACAAAAGACCCTACACACTATCACACTGTTTTTTAAATTTTGTTTTGTTTTGTTTTTTATCTCTAGGCTTAAGGATGGGAGGGGAAGAAATGGGGATTTCAATAAAATTAATGAGAGATTAATGCTGCTTGGATATAACCACAAAGAACTAATAAATCTGTTCTTCATTGATTATCTTGAACATGTTAGTGACATACATCAGAAACAGATTATTGACTCCAAAGTGCCACTCCAGGGACATTCAGAAAGCAACTCACAAATCAGCCGTACTCTGTAGCTCCCATTACAATCTCAAAATCATTGCTCTAGACTCCAGAACAGTGTTGCCCAGCAGAAATGGAGCGCAGGCCACAAACACGAGCCACCTATGTCATTTGAAATTTTCCAGTAGCAACATTAAAAAGTACAAAGAAACACATGAAATTGATTTGTGGTAATATATTTTCCTTAACTCAGTATATCTAAAATATAATTATTTCAGCATGTAATCAACATTAAAATTAATGAGATATTTTACTTTTTTTAATATTGGGTTGACCAAAATGTTCATATGACTTTTTCCATAAAATAAAAGACACATTTTTCATTTTCACCAATATTTTGAATTGAATATTTTGAATATTTTGAATATGTCAGTTATCTCCCATATGGTATAAAATTGATTGTTCTCAGTTAATATCTCGATTTGATTGCTATCAACTTCAACTGGTCTACTCAACCATGGAGCATCATCCAGCCAGAAATCTCTAGCACAAAACTTCACAAACCACTTTTGACACATTTGATCAGTCACAGCACCTTCTCCACATACTATACAAATCTTTTCTTGCTTTTCAGTTGCATTTTTACCTTTCTTGAAATAAAAAAGCATAATATGCTAAAAATGTATATTATCTTCTACCTTCAATATTAATATGACTACACATAAATCCACCAATTTTGATGTTTTTTTGAAATGCACGCTGATATGACAGCTGTCACAGTATAATCTAATAAAGCTGTTTCAAGTGAAGTTAAAGACAACTAAGTGCTATTAGAGCCATCTTACCGAAAAAAACAAATGAACTTTTTGGCCAGCCCATACTAAATCTTATAAATCTGGCGTGTGTTTGAGCGTGTCTGACTTTGGAGTACTCAACCTCTCAGGTGCTCAGGGGCTTCCCATGGGTAGTGGCTCCTGTGGTAGTGCAGGTCTAGAGAGTCAGGAAGATGTTCTGGATGGAGATCACATTTGGACAGTAATTAGGAATTTCACTGATGGAATGAGAGAATGTTCCAAGACAGGAAAAAAAACAAAACAAAACAGCTTGTGCAAAAGTCCAGATTTGTGAAATAAGACCAACATAAGAAAAACAGGCTGACCATTCCAAATGCCCTAAACTTAATGCAAAGGGATATTTCATTCCAGGTAAGGGGTTATGTCTCCTACTCAAAAGTTGGGTGTGGGGTGGGAGAGAAAGCAGCAAATGCTTCTGAGAAATAAAAATGCTAAACTTACTGCTGGTCAAGCACTCAGTGATTCAGTGGGAATGAGTTTGTAAGATTGTTGAGAATAAGGTCCTGAGGACAAGCACTGATATTTTAGGAAGAGATTGAGAAAAGAGCAAAAGGATAGGCCTCTTGGTTGAAAAGGACAAGGAACACCAGCCTGTAGAGACCCTGTGGGCACAGGGTGTCCTTAGTGTGCCCTCCAGGGAGGCAGAAGGTTTTATAGTGGAAGGCAGGAAGCCCTAAAGGGAAACTCGCCTTTCAGCAAGGGTCAGCGATTTGTCCTAGCCACCCCTGAGGATGTGACCCCAGAAAGTCAGCTCCAGAACCACAGGCAAGGCTGTGGTCCCAGCACTAGCATTTAGCTTTCATCCAATTTTGAGGAGAACTAGTGGCTTGCAGTAAATACTGAAAAGGTGATTTTACCCTACTTGTAATTTGGGTTCTTGTGGGAATCATGTATAAATCCAGATGAGTCATGTTCTATGCTATTTTTTCAGTATAGATCAACTGTCAAAATCCATCCTTAGCATTTTTAGCTTGCACAACAGCCAAAAAAAAAAAAGCGTGATTTCCTCTCTATCCACCCCTTCTCTCCAGATAAGCAACCCCAGCATCAGGCCAGGGCCCCATCAGTTCTTTCCACGCCCTTGCCCATTTCACTCGATTTTTTTTTCTGGGCACTTCACTGTCATTGTAAACATAAATATGTTCATTCACACAAAAAAGCTTTGTCTTATTTTCCCCAAAATTACCTTTTTCAACCTATACTCCAACCTACCCTAAGGGACCATTCCTATTCCTCTTTTAATGAGTAATTGTACATGGTGGGCAAAAGTAGATTCACAGTTGTACAAATAAGTAACACAATAATTAATAAATTTTAATACAAGAATAAACTATGTTGCATACACTCACGACTGTAAACCTACTTTTGCCAATTCCTGTATTGAATCCTTTCTTTCCTTGGTCCCTAAATTAACCTTAGGATAATATAAAATCCCAGAATTCACCCTCTAGACATTCCTCAGTACAAAATCAGTACAGGTATGCAGCGTGCACTTCTGAGTGCTGCTTTCTCTTGCCATGGATGATAAGGTGAGGACAAACTTGACTGATTTTAAAGAGAGGGGAAGTGAGGGAGAGAGAGAGGGAGAGAAACATCAATATGGGAAGAAACACGCAGCCTAGGCTTATGCCCTGACCAGGAATCGAACTTGCAACCCTTTGGTTTACAGGAGGACACTCCAATCAATTGAGCCACACCAGCCGGGGCTGGGTGAAGCATCTTTTACAAACCATCCTGAGTCCTTAGACAAGTCTCTCAAACTGTCATCTAGAAAACAAACAATGAACCAGATCACCTCCCAGTTTCACATTCTGATTGCCTTGGGAGATGCTGAGAGGTGGAATAGCAAAGAGCTTCAGAGCTTGAGGGCCTTATAGTCAGACGCTATTTGGCTTATATAAATGAGAGATCATTCATTTTATCCCTCTAAACCTCTATTCTGACAATTGGAAAATGGGCACAGCAAACTCGTTGCTCGTGAAGAGCATCTTTTATTACAAAAGCAATCACCCTGTGTGGTTGAGCCACTATCCAGAAGTGCCTATTTCAAACCACAGCTCCCTCTGACCAGGTTTTTGTGTAGAGTTGTCCAATGCCCATTGCTTTGCCCCTGGAAAAATTATGAAGGGGAAGCTGCCCTCCAAAAGCACATTACAGTCCAGGAAAAATCCAAATCTGGAGAGGATTAAAAAAGAAAAATCAAAAGACACCTCAAGGTGCATTGACACAGCGAGGGACTAGAATGAAATTCTAGGGCAGCTTCAGCCTCTTCTCCAACCAAACCACTTGGCCGAGCTGTTGTCAATTCGGCTCTGCGTTTGATCTCTTTCTCACCTCCGCTCACACTGCTGAGGACCCCTATGACGAGGAAGATTGCCCAAGGGGGTTATCTGGAGGGAAGAATAGGAATAATCCCCAAATCTACTGTCGGAAAATCAGAAAGTACCTGTATCTCTTCTTTAGAAGGACCCCATTGACCATTCTCTTTGATTCCATACTTCAGTTTTCTTATTTATTCTTCCCCAGTTAATGTTCCATGAGAATTCAAAATCTGCCCCTGATTAGCACTGTGTGCAAAGTACCTTGGACAGCTTTGAGAGCATTTCCAATGCAACTCTTAGAGGCAGGACTGCTGCTTGTGTGGGTGTAGGAGTTTATTCAGTAGGCAACCCAGCTCTATCGTTCACTTGCTTAGCGATCTTGAGCAAATTAATCTTTTTGTGCCTTCATTTTGTGATTTGTAAAATGCAAGTGACAAGAGTAGCTGCCTCATAAGTTTGTTGTCAGGATTAAATAGACATTTTAAAAACAGACATAAAATCTTTAGGGTACAGAAATTGCTGCATGAGTATTGACTTGGATTGGTGTCATCATCGGCATCATCCACTGAAGACACAAATAGCACTCGGCACTTGGTAAGAGGCTATTAATTTAATTATGTGTTACAGCCATTGTTCATTGCCTATCTCCCCACCCCCCAAATATAAGCTCTTTTTATTCACTAATGTAGTCTCAGCACCTAGAATGAGTGAATGACACACAGGAGGTGCTCAAAATAATATTTACTGGATGAGCGAATGAGTGAATGGATGAATGAACAAATAGTTCAAGAGACATGATTGTTTCCTGGTTTCCGCAACAGCTACCCTGCTCCCAGAGTGGGCCAAAGTACTTGTTCCTCAATTAATGCCACATGAGGCTGTGGTGTGAAATGGGAGGAGACTGTAGCACACCCCCAGGGTCCTGAGTCCCACTCTCTTATTACATATCAGAAAATACACTGGGAAAGCTGAACGGTGTGTGCCATATAGACTTTACCTATATCCATGCTACTAAGAACAAAGCATTTTATATGTAAATTCAAATTTCGTTTGATTATCTGATCGATGGTGCTGGATGAATAACCATTGTATAACTATTTTAATAAATGATGTTTACTATTTCTTAAGACTACTCTTTTACAGCTCTTAGTTGGATTCAAGGCCTGAGAGCCAAAGAGCTTTTTAGTTGCTATCACGTCAGATAAATATCTCTTCCACTTAGCTTTATTCTTTTCAATTTTAAAACACTGGGAAATGTTCCCAAAGTACATTTTCAAAGGAAAATCTCCACCAAAAGCTCAAATTGGTGCTAATCTAGTTAAGAAATATAATTCTTGGCATCTGTAGAACAAGGGCCTCTTGTTTTGCTTCTCCGGAGAGTTATAACTGTCCCCGTGAACACGTCTTTATTTCTACCCTGTGCTTCACTGGACTTGCTTCCTGAGTACTGGGCACTGAGTTGTATGTAAGATGATACACATACCAACATGCTCACGTCTGCACTGCGGGGCAAGATCTAGCATAGACTCTGGCGTTAACAGCTGCTGCTAATGTGGTTTATTTGTACGAGTATTCATAGGCCTTTCTTGGCACATGTGCCATCAGCATTCCCATGATTCAAAGAATCCTAGTGATAAAACAGTTGTGTGGGCCTGAGATCTACTGCATTAGCAACTCCTTTAGCTTCACTTGAGAGCAAAGGAGGTTGTATAGTACCTATCAGGTCCCAGGGCCCGCGTCTGTCCAACCTTATCTTGGCCTCCCAGCCCCTTACTCACATCCTGTTGCTGTCAGCAGTGCCCATGGCTTCTTGATACACAAGGAATTGTCTAGACACTGTTTAGAGATTGTGTGAGCCTTTGGTCGCAATTCCTTAGTGTTTATATGAACTGCTTGCTCTTTGCATAATGTTTCACTTCTCCTGTCATTTAAGAGATGTTTAGATGGCCTTTGTGGGAGGAAAACAGGAAAATTGAGTGTGTTAAAGTTTTTTTTCAATAATGACATTACACATTTTTAGGGAATTTTATATGTTTCCCTTGGAACCATACTTTACAGACTTTAATAACTGCCTGCTTTTTTTTCCTCAAGAACATCTAGAACTGTGGAAAAAGAATATGATCAAATTGGCTACAACAGCCTGTTATTTCATTTACTGGCAAGTGTTAGTTCAAGTCCGAAGTGCAAAATCATTAGTTGCTGGGAATACTGAATTCCATTGACCTTTCACTGTGCCTGCCTGTGTCCACAGTTAGTTGGAAACACCTGAGGTGTCCTTCCCAATGCCACTACCTGTGGTTTCTTAGCAAGTTACAGGTAAATGTGCTTGAAGACGTAGACCTCTAATGGAAGCTGTGTACCTCTCTAGCGGCAAGTTGTTCTTGGCTAAAGACTCAGAGTAGATAAAATAAACATGGGCCTGCAGTTCATTGGAAGCTCTAAGGAGCTCTGAGAAGAATTGTTTGATTGTGTTCTATTTTCAAAATGAGGATTTTGACCTGCCATCACAGGAACAAAAATGTGTCATCTAAAAGTTAAATTCACAAAAGTCTACGCATAATGGAGAAATTGGCTGTCTATAAAAACAACTCAAGAAATTGTATAGGTAGGATTGAGGGGGTTGGAAAACATCTAATGTTCTAAGTGAGGTAATATGAATAGAACCTCAACGAAGCAGGGGTAGAATATGATCATAATGGAGAAAATGGACACATGAATTGGCCTTCCTAAAGACTACGTGCCCTCAGAGTAAGTCAACAAAAAGATGATGCTCACCGTGGAGTCATTATTTTGACACGTTTATCCAGCTCTGCCTAGGGGGTAGAGACTGAATCTGATAAAGTTCCGGTCACTAATGCCGGTGATTTTGTTATAGTGCAAGAGTGTTATTTTGGTTAGGTTTCACATGGCACAGATGAAATACCTCACAGGATTCTTCTTTGCTCTGATCAGATCTTGCACCTGTGAGTAGAGGTTCTAGTTAGTAACCTGGTTCCTGATATCCTAATATTGTGAAAGGGATACCCAGGTGTGACCTGGGAGACACCCTGACTGGATGAGTAGATTGGCATGACTGATTGTCCACCAGCCTTTTGGAAATCTGTTGGTGTAAGTTAGCCTCAGTGGATCCAAAGGATTCTGGGTGGCTGACCAAGCACATGCTCAGACTTCCAAAGCTGAAGTGAGGGGAGGGGAGCAGCCAGCCTCTCGGGGAGTCCTCACAGTTCATCATATCAGTAATAGTCTAGTCTGATGAGGCCCCAGTTAAATTCACCAAGGAAGATAAAGGCAAAGCCTAGTATTGGAGAAGTAAGGCTGTAGGCCATGTCTTTTTGATAGTTTTATAGTGTTAGGAACTCTAAGAAGTTAGGACAGAAACCAGTAAGTGAAACTGCGATATAAGCATGATTTGTCACAAGAAATAGGGTCAGAGCTTTCAATATGGCTGACTTAATGGTGTGATGTCAGATTAGGTTGTCGAATATCTATTTTCTCTGCTCAGAAGTCAGGTTGAGTCCTGAACTTGAGTGAAACTGCAGGAATGGATTAAGGGTTTATCAGAGTTTATCTGTTTTTGTTTGTAGGGACTGGGAGGAAATAAAAACTTCAGTACTAGACACTTAACTGGCTCACTTAAAACAATTTAGGGGTAGAATTGGCCTAAGGCATGGCCTTATGCATGGGGCTCAGATGATCTCACCCGGACCCGGTTTTTCTAAACTTATCTCTCATATAGATCAATATTGCCTTGAAACTCAAATAAATTCTCTCCTTCTGAGGTCATGAGATGGTGGCAGCTACTCAAGCTTCCATTCTCAATGCTTTGAATCCATCAGAAAACAGAATCTCTTTCACAGAGCCCTTTCACGGCTCTGTAATTATAATTGGATAACTTGCCCATCCTTGAACCCATCATTTGGACCAGGGAAATGTGATTCTCTGGTCAATGTCTGAGTCATTTAACCACCCTTAAAGTCAAGAGCAGAAACGTTTTCATGAGAAGTACCTGAGATGATGGCTGTGGAAGTTGGAATCTGCTAAAGAGTGTGTAACAACTCACCTGTCCCATCAACTGGCCCTGAAAACGAATGGCGCTAGGGTGTTGGACTCTTACTGGGCCATCGCTGTCACTGGATGATGCCAGTGAGAGGTAGAAGAGCCAGTGGGATCCCCCACCCTCTCCTCCTTTCCTACCACATTATGTTCCCAGTGACAACTGTAACAATAGATTTATGTTTTCCATTAGTTATTTAATTAAACAAATATTGACTGAACACCAACCAAAAACCCAGAATTGCGGGAGGTATTAGAGGGGATAGTTCAAAGTGGAAAGATATAAGCACTTTTTACAGTTAGAGAAAAACAACCACTTTTTATTTCTAATGTAATAAAATGTCAGCTTCCTGAACACACTGTGCTCTATGCGAGTTTTGCTTTATATTTAGTCAGGGGTGGAGTTGATGGTCCCTGGCTGGTGTAGCTCAATGGATTGAGCACAGGCCTGTGAACCAAATGGTTGCTGGTTCGATTCCCAGTCAGGGCACATGCCCGGTTGTGGGCCAGGTCCCCAGTAGGGGGTACATGAGAGGCAACCACAGATTGATGTTTCTCTCCCTCTCCTTCTCCTTCCCTTTCCCCCCTTTAAAAATAAATATTTTTTTTAAAAAAGAAAGGTTGAAGGTATTGAAAACATACCATTCACTTTTAAGAAAACAATTTGTATTTTTCAAATATTATTCCCAAATAAGGTACTTAAATGCTGATAGCATTATTTTATACATAAGATATTGAAGTTCAGTCACAAAGTAAATCAAGAAGGGAATTATTTTAGGGTCCAAAATTCCTTTACTTATGTTCATTCATTTTTTTCTCCTGAATCTCATGAGCTGACACTTTAGTTTTTCAGATAGCCAGAAAGCAATTTCTTCAACATTCCTTGGGTTGCTTTCTCAAGTATAAATCTGATGTTATTTTTCTCATCAGTGACTCTGATCACCCTAACCATCAAGTCCAAACTGCTTAGCATGCCATGCCAGACCTTTCATAATTACACCCCTGTTTACCTCTCCAGCCCCTTCTCTTACCTCCCCGCCCCAGTTTTTCCACATGTATCACACTCCATCCATACTGAACGATTCAGTTCCCCAAATGCATAAACTCTCTCGCCCCTCTACGCCTCCACGTGTGCTTTTCCTTCTGTCCACTCTTTTTCTTGCCATCACCCAGCCATCTGCTATTCATCCACTAGGTCACAACCAAGATATCCTCACCTCCTCCATGAAGTCTTTCTTGACACCCCCTGCAAGACTGGATTAGGTGCTCCTTCTTTGCTCCATTAGTACCCTGAACTTTGCCTCTCATGGCCCTCATTAGCCTATGCTATCAACTGTCTGTTTGCCTTTAAGTCTCCCTGATAAGAACAAGAGTTCCCAAATACAGTGAAAACAGGGTGAAGCCTTTGTTTTCACAGCTGCACTTTGAGAGCTTAGCTCAAGAAGTATTTTTTTGGATGAGTGAATAAATGAATGAATAATGAGCCACTTAGTATATGTTGTTTTCTCGCATTTCCCCAGAATTACAACCAGCCCCCAGTGATGGCATTAGCCATCCCCATCGCAGTGAAATTCCTCCACAGAGGCAACAAGGAACTCTGCAGGAATATGTCCAACTACCTGTCCCTGGCTGCAATCACCGAGGCAGACCTTCTGGCTGATCACACGGAGGTGATAGTCAGGAGCATACTCCAAGGTAAGGTGTGAAGGCTGAGTTCAGGGAAATGTTGTAGGAGTCATTTCAAAGTATTTTCAGTTTGTGGAAAGTGGGACCTAGAGTATTGGGGGGTTCCTTAGATTCTCTGCTTTACGAGTAGCTAACTTGTGAACATAGGTGAAGTTACTTGGGCTGGTTGAGTCTGTGTCTTTTCCCTGGGCAGATGACTTATTTGGACTCATTGGGTAAGTTGTGAGCTTCCCTCTCACTCTACATCTCCCAGTTTGGAGAACTGTGTCTTCCGTGCTTCTCCTCACCTTGTTCATGCACTGACTGTGGTGAGCCTGTCCGTCTGCACTGAGTGAAAAATGTCCCTCTGCTCTTGGTGGCTGATGGAAAACCTCTTCTTCCTCTGGTTTCCAAAAGCAGGAAAATGTGTAAAGACTTCATAAATGTGAACATGTTGGGGACTGATTCGTAATTGTGTTAAATACTATCATAAAAACTCAGACCAGGAGTGAACAGTTACCCTGTTAACTGTTTTACATTTGCATGAAAGAAAACAAGTTAGTCCACTCAAAATACTCTCTTTGTCTTGGGTTTTGTCCTTTGGTTTCAAATCAGGAACCATGTTTTTGGGGGTTTGGGATGAGAAAAATATATAGTATTATTTACTATGCACTGAAAGGTTTGCGGTGCTCACCAATAAAACCGAGTCTCTGGGCCTACATTTTACTAATACCCCTCCCCACATGCTCGAGTAGAACATCAGCCCCCTGTAAAGTGCTCCCAGACTTATTGGCATCCCCACAGGAGCCCTGCATGCGCTGTCTTCCTGAGGTGTCCAGACCCGTCCACACGCGGGTGCTGCTGTTCTGTCCAGGCTTCCCAGCATGGCACACTGTGGTGGCCCCCTCCCCACACCCCCCGGCACCCTGGGCCCAGCCAACTTTGTGGCTGTGACTGCCTCCGAGGTCCCGGGAGCAGACCCCATTCCACACTACCCGCTCGTGCCCTTTGTGCTGCTCCACTTGAAGATCAGGAGCCAGCAGTCCTCAGTCCGCTGATCCCATGTGGCAGGGTCGGGGAGAACACCTGGATTTCCCCGTGGTGTTGCATTTTGGTAGAGAGGCCCCAGAACGGGGCTGTTTGCTCTCGGCGCCAGACTGTGTTACCAAGTTTGTGGTCCATAGACACTTCTGTGTTTTCTAAAACTGCCTCGTCCCTGGGCTCCACTACCGACCCGCGTCAGGCTAGCGAGAAATTCATCCTCCAGTTCTCAAAATGCTTACGGCCTGCCAAGGACCGAGGTTCTGTTTATTGTACCAGGCACTGCCAAGAAGAGCCCCCCACCTCCAGCCCCCAGACAACTGACCAGCCACCCCAATCATCTGCCAGATACCCAGATATGTTTGAACTCCAGCCACAGCAGCAGAAGTTTATCACTCTCCCTGTGCTCCCCTGGAAAGATTTGTCATCAATATTACTAGTCAGTATCATTTTCTTGGCTACAGGATTGAATTGCTAATTTCACTTTATACTTATTAAATTTGCTAAAAGTCTGGAAAAACAATTATGTTTTTTTCACCACTTTGGCTACATATTTGGAATAAATTTTATAGGAATTACAAACACTTATACACACCACACATTTTAAATCCATGGTAGTTAGACTCATAAGTAACTGATATATGAAAAAAAAAAAAAGAAATGTCTCTTTGTAGCTGCCAAGAACTTAGGTCATGTATTTGGGACTTTTTTTTTTGAAATGCACTTTCAGTGACAAAGAAATCTTTTGAAATGCAAAATACACTTTCTTAATTCACTGCAAGCATTTGAAATAAACAAATGATTTGGCTTATTTAATCTGGCACAATGAAAATTACCATAAAATAAATGACAATTTGACCTAAAAGGTTAGGGCTACATATTTCAGGGTTTAGGCTTATAAGACAGATATGTCTGTAAAACTTCACAATCAATCCCACGAGCACATCGAACTTTGAGCTTCAAAGCAGAAGTGATCTTGCCATCTCTGAGTAGTAAGATTTTTGCCCTGGAAATTTGTGTCATCTACATATCCTTCCAAACGGCCTTAGAAGACACCAGAAAGGTTTCTTTTTTCTTTACCTATAGTTTTCTCCCCTTTAGAACGTCCTCCTTGACTTGTATTATCTGCATCCTCATTCTTCCATTTTTCTACTTCTACAGAAAATGTTAAAGCTTACAGTTGTTTAGCCTGATCTGAGTTTTAACAAGACTAGAATTATAGAAGTGTAAAATCTTAGATTGGGACATTAAATATGATTTAGCTCAGTTACCAGGCAATGCTTGCATCCCCAATGTGTTTGCTTTTACATTATATGTAAGCACATTTATTTTATTCATTTTGTTTAGACTTCATTTGTCTGTTTTGCATCCTCTGAACCCTCCTGGTAACAAGGACATTGTGCAAGGTTCTTCCTTTTGGAGAAAGGATTAAAGGCATTAGCAGAGTGTTGTCTTGATTTGTACTTGAGAGCTAAGGAAATAGAAAACCTGAATATTTCTTTATCACATGAGGCAATTGAATTGGTATTTTTAAATCAATCCACTAAATAAAAACAAAAACTGTCCCATTTAGTTTTATAGACTGATCAGAACAAATACACAAAAAATAATTGCAATCTTATCTAAACTTTTTCAAATAATTAAAAAGAAGTACATTCTCCAACTAATCCTACAGGGCTGGTTATAGCCATGATATCAATACCAGATGAGAACAATAAAAGAAAGGAAAATACAGACTGATCTCAATTATAAACATAGATACACAAATCACAAATAAAAAGTTTAGCAAAATGGCTCTTGCAATGCTTAAAGAAAAAAATAGTACACACTTGTTGAGTGATTTTTCTGTACTAGATACTGCTATTTTAATTCATATAATTTTCCCAATATCTTATGAGGGAGAAATTATTATCCTCATTTTATAAAAGTCATAATGACTAAGTTGAATTTATCCCAGGAATGCAAGAATAGTATTCAAGACAGAATTCCCCAGTGAAGGCTAAAGGGGGGGAAAGTCAAGTGATCAGTAAACATCTCATAAAATTCAGTACCCATTCATGAAAAAGAAAATTTACAAACTAAAAATTTTGGAAAGTGTCTTAAACTGATTAAAAGCATATTTATTATATACTTCTAATGTTTTACTACTATATATGAAGCTCTGTCCATAAAGTATCCAGCCACACACTATGAAAAATAGAGACATTTATTGGAGAACATACAAGATACAAGAAACATTGTACACAGGACAATGACTCCTCAGTCCCCTTCAAATAAGGCACCTTGGGACCTCTCACAGTTCTCCCAATTGCCATCAGCTGCCCCATCATATTTTCCTGAATCTCATCAATGGTCTGAAATCTCTTACCTTTCAAAGGTGATTTTAGTTTTGTGAAAAGCCACAAGTCTCAGGGCACCACATCTGGGCTGTAAGGGGGCTGAGTCACCTGGATGATTTGATGTTTTGCCAAAAACTCTGCACGAGATGTGATGCCTGAGTGGGCACATTGTCGGGTGGAGCTGCCAGTCACCAGTTGCCCATAGCTGTGGCCGTCTGAATCATCTGAATAGTTTCCGTGGAGGGATGTTCAAGCTTAACACAAAATTTAATGCAGATTTGTTGCTCTTCTCAGTCATTTTGAATGCGATGGCCACACAGTACACATGCACACTCAATGGCATCTACCGCCCCTACTGACTAGTACAGTGAAGTCTCATTGTTACACATGCGCATTCCAGTCCACTTTCCTTGGCTGCCAGGTTACATTGATGTCATGCAAACCATTCTCATTATATTAACAATGGCTGGACATTTCCCAGACATTAGAAGCATTCCTTTAAAGTCAGAAATGAAACAAGAATGCCACTAAATTAACTTTTATCCACTATGACCATATGTAACCCTGGCTACGAGAATCAGAAAGAAAGTGACAATAATTATTATTTCTAAAACATATGATTACCTATATCAGAAATTCCAAAACTCTCTAGTTAATTCTTGGACATAATAAGAGAAATTTCAGAAAAATTGCTAAAAATGAGGTCAATTTCTAGAAACCATTGTTTTCCTATACACCAATAACAAATTAAAATGTAACGTTAAAAATAATAAAGTAGCAACATAAAAGATACCTAGAGAAAAAGATATATGACTTCTGAAAATAAAATCATAAAATTTTATTAAAAGTAAATAAACAAAAAAAAAGCAAATAGAGCAATAAACTATGTTCATGGATGGGAAAACTTGATGTAGCAACCATGTCAATTTTCTCTAAGTTAATCAATAAATGCAATGAAATTTTAATACAATCCCCACAAAGATTCCTATGAAAGATGATAAGCTGATTTTAAAATCACAAGTGAAATACACTGGAAGAGGTAGCCACAACAACTCTGGAGAAAATGGGGAAGTTTGGGAAGGAGGGAGAGGCATTCATTTCCAGATATCAAGATGTTGTGAAACCATAGTACAGACTACACCCAGCTTACAATGGTTTAACTTTACCATAGCATGAAAGTGGTACACATTTGGTAGAAAACAAACTTTGAATTATGAACTTTGATCTTCTCCCAGGCTAGCCATGTGTAGTGTGATATTTTTATGATGCTGTGCAGTGGCAGTAAGCCACAGCTCCAAGTCAGCCACAAGATCATGGGGATAAACAACTGATACTATACAGGATATTGTGTTGCCAGGGATTTTTGGATATTGTGCATTGTGTTTTCACATCCTATCATGTCTACAAATTGCCTGTCTGTCTCCTGCTTCTGGTAAGAAGAAGAGGAAGGCAATTACTCTTGAGATGAAATTCAGCATAACTGCCCGATCTGCCAACAGCAACCAAGGCTCAACTACAAGAGGAGGATGTACTTAGCCCACACAGAGGGTGTACCTCGAATACCCAGCTTGGGTATTAGGGGAGGCTGTGCCACTGGACCCTACAGGACACCTACGACATTAGGCCACACTATCAAGACACAAAGTCAAAACAGCCAGAGCTGCTACATAGAAACAAACATGGGGAAGCTGCCAAAACAAGGTAACAAAGAAACATAGCACAAATGAAAGAACAGATCAAAACTCCAGAAAAAGAGCTAAACAAAATGGAGATAAGCAACCAATCAGACACAGCGTTCAAAACACTGTTTATAAGGATGCTCAAGGAACTTAGTGAGGACCTCAGCAGCATAAAAAATATCCAGCCAGAAACAAGAGATACACTAACTGAAATAAAGAACAATTTAAGGGAAACAACAGTAGAGTGGATGAAGCTGAGAATCAATTCAATGATTGGACACATAAGGAATCAAAAAACAACTAATCATAACAGGAAGAAAAGAGAATCCCCCAAAATGAGAATAATGTAAACAGCCTGTGGGACAACTTTAAGCAATCCAACACTCACTTCATAGGAGTGCCAGAAGGAGAAGAGAGAGAGAGTAAGAAACTGGAAATTTATTTGAAAAAAATAATGAAAGAAAAACTCCCCAATTTGGTGAAAGAAATAGACATGCAAATCTAGGAAGCACAGAGAGTCCCAAACAAGATGGATGGAAAGAAGCCCATTCTAAGACATATCACAATTAAAATGTCAAAGGTTAAAGACAAAGAGATGGGACGGCAGTGTGGGAAAATGGGTGAGAGGTGAGGGAATTAAGAAGTACAAATAGTTAGTTACAGAGTAGCCATGGGGGTGTAAAGTACAGTATAGAAAATGGAGTAGCCAAAGAACTTACACACATGACCCATGGACACAAACAATAGTGGGGGGATTGCATGAGGGAGTGGGGTGTGCTGGGGGGAAGGGGACAAAGGAGGAAAAATCAGGACAACTGTAATAGCATAATCAATAAATTTTTAAAAGTGTAGCACTTGTGCAAGAACAGGCCAATAGCCCATAGAATAAAATAAAGAGGCAAGAAACACATCTATGCATATATGGAAATTGCAGAAGGCAGGGGAATCTTCATAATGAATGAGGATAAACTATTCAAGAAATGGTTCTGGGACAACTGTCCATATCACAACATGCATAGATTAATTTCATGTGAAGAAAGAAAACTTTAAATCTCTTCTTTTGTAAAATGCAAAGTCTGTTCATGATTTTTTAAAAATCAGCAGACTAGCAATGGAGGGAAACATTCTTAATCCAATAAAAGATATTTATACAAAAACCTTTAACTAAAATGATTGTTGATGGGAAAATGTTGAATGTTTTCCAGAATTAAAAAATAAGACAAGGATGTCTCTTGGGTAATGAATTTGTTTTCTGCTTAAATAGTAATCTCATATTTTGTAACATCAGAACCTCTTCAGAGAGGGAGAGTTGCTTTTCAGGGGCTCTGAGTAATTCTCCAGGCCTGCTCTTTGCCATGTGAAGATACTCTGTAGAACCTGTCCAGTATTAGAATTTAAAAGCATGACTAATGTTTATCTTTCCACCCAAGTAGGTAACAGTATTATTGGAAACCCCTGAAATTAGGGTCTCTCCAACTCTAAGTGATTATCTGAGGGCTTGTAAAGAAAGCCTTTCCAAATTTTGAGCTGGAGCTCTGTGATGCAGTGCGCACCGCTGGCATCAGCACTAGAGCGCTGGTGCCCCTTCCTTTGCATTTCTGAGTCAGTGATCACAATAAGGAAACACTCTGTCTCTGTCAATATGCCTTTTACCGGGTCTGCTGGCACAAGCAACTAGATGACCACAAATGGTTTGAAATATAAGTAGAAAGTGTTAGGAAAGAAAATGTAATATTGTCTCAGCAAGAGTCCAAATTCCCTTCTGACTTGTTGGCAATAGCCTAAGAAAGACTGTCTAGTTAATTATGATGAATTCACTCCATTTCTTTCTGGATGCAAGAGAAAATTCAAACCACTGATTAGTGAGCTGTTTCCAAAGAAAATGAGATAGCCAATTGACCACACCCCCCAATTTATAATGGCAGTACTAATATGTACCACATACAGGAGATGTGAAGCTTAAGTAGATAAGGCAGATGTATTTTGCACAATGCCAGACCATAGTTCATCACAGTTACTATATTCCTCTTCATATCATCATCATCATCATCATCATCATCGTCGTCCTTGTCATCATAATTATCATAGGCCATGTGCCAGGCCCACATTAAAATGCTGAAGGCAGAACCATATCCATTTGAGGAGTTTAATAATCCCTAGGAGATACTTAGCTATTACCAACTCATAATACAACTATTCTTAAAGGACAAAGTTTTAAGTTTACCATATTACAGGTTGTTGGGAAAGAATTTATTAATCAAATATTCTAGAAAATGGCTGACTTAACAATCTAATTAAGAATATTTAACCTGCCCTGGCTGGTGTGGCTCAGTGGATTGAGCACGGGCCTCTGAACCAAAGGGTCACTGGTTCAATTCCCAGTCAGGGCACATGCCTGGGTTGCAGGCCAGGTCCCTAGTTGTGGGCATGTGAGGGGCAAGCACACATTGATGTTTCTCTCCCTCTCTTTCTCCTTCCCTTCCCCTCTCTCTAAAAATAAATAAATAAAATCTTTAAACAAGAATATTTAACCTGAATATTTATATACATAGGGAAATATTATATATAATGTAAAAAGCCAACCCAAATGTGGAATAAGAAATAGAGACGTATTTTGAAACAGAAAAGGATCTGAGCTGTTAACCAAATCTTGGATCAGGCGCTGGCCAGAATTTGCACCTTTTCAACTCTACCAGCAGATGGTGCTATGAAGTAGAATAAGACCAGCTCAGAGCCCCGCATCCAGGCGCTGAACTCCGAGTTGAGTTACCTGCAATGTAAGGGAATCTTTATACTTATTTGTTTGTCTGCTTATTTTCTATTTAACTCACTGGGAATGACTTGGAAAAACATCTTTAAGATAACTTTTATTTCAAATGTTATTTTATGGCTTAGAAATCACTTTTAGATACATTTTCCATTTTCTGTCATTTTCATAATAACCCTTCAGCAAGGTAGGCAAGTCCTACTATCCCTAATTCTGTGGCTAATTTGAGACTCAAAGATTAGTTAGCGGTCTCAACTTCTTATGGTTAGTAGGTAATGGTGGTAAGATTTGAATGCTGGATTTCTGACCCCAAGCCCAGGAAATTTTCTTCTACACTCCAAATTTATGAAGCTGAATGCACTGTCAGCAATCTGTTTTGGAGTTCAATAAATTTAAGAATATTTAAATGAACATATACATTACTTCAAGAGTTTTAACTTCATGAGGGCTATTTCTTAAGTGGCTAAAAGATAGTTTAGGAAATATTTCACTTTCATAAGCTTCTCTCAAGAGCTTTATAATATAAAATTTAACAAGATGAAATTAAATTCAATTATAATTTCTTCTTTGTTTACAAATCGAATTCTTTGTTAAAGTGAAGTTAATTAAATAATTGTAAATAACCAAGCTCTAAATTCTTAGTGATCAAATGTTCTAAATATATTTTAAAGGAATTAATACTTAATTAAAAAACAGTTTATATTATAATAGACAAGGAAAATATATCAACTCTGTTTTGTTCATATATTATCACTGCAAAAAAAAAAAAAGTTGTTCTACTGACAGAGTTATGTATCTGCTAGAGTGACAAACTGTCACAGTTCACCTGGAACCTAAAGGTTTCCTGGGACATGGGACACTCGGAGCTAAACATGGGACAATATTAGGCAAACCAGAACAGTTGGTCACCCTAGCAACACGTATAATATTTTATTCTTTATACACAAATAATGTATTATACTTTTTCTTCCTAATAACTTGAACCATCTTGCACAATTATTTTACTATGCCATAATATGATGCCCATAATAACTATTTCAATGAATAGATGTACTACACTACACCAACATACTAATAATTTTTTAGATATTTTATCTCAGTTTTACTGTCTCTGTTCACTGTCACTATGTATTCTAAAACGCTTTACATTCTATTAGTAAAAAAACAAAGTCAGATAACCAACCAACTCCCTGAGAATTTATAAAATGTATTTTCTAAGTATAGTCTATAGGTATTTTTAAATTTTAAGAAATTATCATTGACATATATTATTCATTTCAGGCACACAACATAGTAATTAGACACTTATACATCTTTTGAAGTGATTACCATGTTTAAGTCTAGTGCCCATCTGGCACAGTACATAGTTATTACAGTATTATCGACTATATTCCCTATACCATACATTATATCCCTGTGACTAATCTTATAACTGGCAGTTTATTGTACTTCTTAATCCCATGGACATTTTTTGTCCATCCCCCCACCCCTGGCAACCATCAGTGTGTTCTCTATATCTGTGAGTCTGTTTCTGTTTTGTTTTGTTACTTTAATTCTTTGATTTGGTTTGTTTTTTTAAGATTCCACATGTAAGTGAAGTCATATAGCATTTGGGTTTCTCTGTCTGACTTATTTTACTTAGCATAATATCCTCTAGGTCCATCCATGTTGTTGCAAATGAACAGATTTTAGTCTTTTTTATGGCCAGGTCATATTCCATTGTAAATATATGTCACATCTCTTGACCCATCGTCTCTCAGTGGGGACCTGGGCTGTTTCGGGATCTTGGCTGTTATAAAGAAAGCTGTAATGAACGTAGGAGGTCTGCAAGCATTTTGAGGGGATAGAGTGCTATTTTTTTTAATTAAAAAAGAATTGCTCTACTGGATAAGGATTAGATTAGGTGGTCAATCAGTAGTGGATTAAACAAGATAGAAGTGTATTTTTCTCTCATGTGAAAGAAGTCCAGGGACAGGCAGCTCAGGGCTGGCAAAGAAACTTTACACTATCGGAGAACCAGGCTTTCTCTACATTGTTACACTGAATTTCGCAGTCTAAGATGGTTGCTGAGATTCCAGCCATTGTTACCGTATTCCAATCAGTGAGAAGGAGGAAGGGAAAGAGAATCACATTCAATATTTCATGTCAGCCAGATCATAGTCACTTGGCCACATTTAGCTGTAATTAACGCTGTAAAATACAGACTTTACTCTGAGTGGCCACATGTGTCATTGAAACCAGAATTCTGTTACTTAGGGAAAGAGGGAAAATAAGTACCAGGGAACAATTAGATGTTCCTGGAACACCTATCCAAACTTAACTACCGTAGTAAATGAAATTTCTACATTTGTAACCCAAGCATTACTTTAGTCTCTTCTATTTGTTTTTTTCTCTGCCCTCAACATGTGATTCCTGTAAAAAATGGAAAGTTCACTTACATTTAACTTGTCAGCATATGAGTTTGCATATATCTTGTCCTGCATCATCTTGGGTCTCTAGAACAGACATAATTCATGCTGAAATGTGGAAAGGAATTGAAACCATGCCAAACTCTCTGCTTAAAGCTGAGTCCAATATTTCTTCTTCCAGCCTAGCATTCAACTCACATAGGCGATAGCTCAGCAGGGATTTGCCTATGACCACTGCGCCTGCAACCTTGAATTATGCAGTCTCCCAGGGTCTGAGTCTGGCTTATGCCCTCATAACTGCAGTTTTCTTTGAGAGCCGTCAGCCTGGTTCTGTGAGTCTTGCAAGTAGGGTGAACTATAACTGACACCATGAGCATCCTCAAAGATTCCTGGATTCCTGGAATTTTATCGCTAAGAGGTAGGAGGAGTCCAACTCCCTCCTTTTACTGAGAAGACCCAGAGGAGTTAAATAACTTGTCTAAGGACACCAAGCTATTTAGTTACAAAAGGTTCTCTGATAATCGCTCCTGGCCCAATTCTCCAAACGTCGTGAACTGGTTAGGACCTGTGGTTGTTCAGGCCCTATCTTCAGGTGGACACATCACCACTGTGGTTCTACCACACTTTCCACGGACATTCAGAAGCAGCTTTGTGTTCTCTCAGGCTCACATAACCTCCACAGGAGGGCGCTAATGTGGTAGAGAGTTACCGCCCCAGCTGCAGGGAGAAGGGGCTGGCCCGTCCTCTCCTCCAGGTGCAGTATGAGAATGGGATGTGCTTTAAGGGCAGGAGTCATTGTTTCTTTTCCAGACTTTCAGATCTCCCAAGTGACAGTCCTAAGCCATCTCTTGCAGGTGTCATATGTACCTGCGGAACCCCGCAATTCATGTTTTTCCCATTTACACAGGGCAGAAAGTCGTATATGCTCATAGAACCATCAAACTGGAAGAGACCGACAGATCACTATTGTTTTGACTTCTTGATTTCTCAGTTGCAAAAACTAAATCCAGCGAGATGAATCGATGTAGTCAAGATTTCTTCATTACGATATACATAAAGCCAAAGCAAAACAACTTCCTAGTTTGTTTCTAATAATGTTAACTCTTACTATTTATATAATAGACTAGTATCTGAAACCCATTGCCCACTTTAGGTGAAAAATGTGGAGTTGCTCCAAAATCTTTTAAATATAAATACATGACATGGGGCTAGGTTTATAAAATATTTTATTTACGGTAGAGCTTTACAAAAATAGTTTTAATAAAATTAATACAAAACCATTTTACAATATAACTTATATAACTATCTTCTCCAAAAAGTGACATTTGATTATAACACATAAACTACATTTGTATTTGTTAAGTCACATTGTAGTATAAATATGCTTCATCATCATTTTTAATAATAAGGGACATGCCAATAACAGTGAACAATGGCCAACAAATGTTATTTTATTATTCTTCCAATGTAAAAGTCATCTCTGGCCAAAAAAAAATTAACCAAAGAAAAGTAAAACAATTGTCCTTCTGTTCAACAACACAGTCCTTTTTAATTATTTGAGAGTTTATCTGACGAAGACACCGCATTAATTTGAAAGCGCTGTGGCAGAAAGTCTAGTAACAATATCCCCAAAAGCCTTCTCCGATGTCTTTGCTCCACTGTTTATTCAGCGTTTTGCCAAGATAAATAAAGATTGATCTCAACTCTCTCCTTCATTAGTCTCAAGTGTTCTTAATATGCATTGAGGTTTTTAGACCTTCCCAACTGGCATATGTTTAAAATGTTTCTTTCTTTGGCTTCAAGTAGAGTTTCACAACCCTTAGGAAACGTACTGAGCTCCTCCATGTGGCTGAATCTCTGTGACTCCCCACCCCACCACATTTCCCCGGATGTGACAGGACTCGGCTCCTCCAGTCTCTCTTATCTCTTCATTGCTGAGAACACGATCCCAGATATTGAAGCCGGTGAGTCTTCCAGAAAAGGCGAGTGCTTCATCAAAGCCACCGCCCACACAGCAGCCGTTCTTTTCTTGGCCGATCTGCAGTATGCCTCCCTCAGGAATAACGTGACCTGTGGCCATCCCAGCAGTGGTGGCCACCCGTTCACCATTTACCCACAAGGACATGAGCCCTTTCTCTGAATTCCAGGTGCTGCACAGATGGGTCCACCTTCCCAGGGAAATCACAGTATCGGCAACCAGTCTGTTCTGCTCTCCACCCACCACGAACACCATGGACTGATTGCTGAGGTACAGCTGCATCTCATATGGATTCCTCTTCGTGCCATAGGAAAACAGGATGGTTTTGTTTAATACATCTGTGGCTTTGACCCAAATGCAGGCACTAAAGGATTCAAGCTTCATTGGTGCCGCCGGATGCACGCTTCCAAAAATCTTTTTGGAACGCATTGGGAATAAAATCGCTGTTTCACAACCTAGAGTAGCAAGACAAGAAGAAGAATATGAAAGAAAATACGAAGCCATTCAGAAATGATTCTGGCATTTAGGTATTTTAGCATGGGCATTTTAATGACTACAATTGAAAATTATATGCAGTATCACATTACGACTTGAGGGGCCTCAAGTGTACTCTCCGTAGAGCAAAGAAAACGGGAACAAGGAAAGCCAACTGTCTCATTCAATGAAGCATCTAAATGGAGGAGAAGGCGTGCAGAGAAGCCAAATTGCCCAAACCACAAAATAATGACAATCATGTTTTAATAACTATTTCCCCTCCCAATTAACTTTTTTCTTTGTTACAGCTCTTTCAAAAATGTTGAATCACTATGCATTAACTTCAAACAATGACACCATAATTTCCAAGAACTCAGAGCCAAACTGGTTTCCTTCTCCTTGACTTCACCAAGCTTCTAGAACAAAAACTGGTAAAATTCATTGGATCTAGCTCATCTCATTTAGCTATTGTTAGCATTCATTTTAAACAAAAACTCTAGTAACAGTCATGTTGTTACTGAATACATTTTAATATACCACATGTTCTCAGATATTTGTAAACTTTGCAAAGTTTGTAGAAAACTATCTTTGAAAGGCAACAATGTATGATAGGGACGACTAATTTGTATTAGGTGCTCACTATGTGCCAGATACTGTTCTTAACACTTTGTCATTTTAATCCTCCTATCCACTCTAAGAGATAGTCTTAATATTCCCATTTGACAGATGAGAAAACTGAGTCAGAGAGCACTAAGTACATGAGCTATGTTTACATAGATGGTAAGTAGTAAAACTGGGGTTTGGACTTGGGCACTCTGGTTGCAGAGGCCACACCCTTAATCTGCACAATGCATTGCGTTTTAATGGTAGAAGAGCCCCTGGATTTGGCTAGAACAGCTGGAACTCTGTTGTACTACTAGTAAGCTGTGTAGCTTTTGATGAGCCCACTAATCTCTCCAAGCTTTACTGTTTTCTGTAAAAGGTTCTTCCTTCCATTCTCCTTCCAATATTCTACAAGTCAGTAAGAAACAACTATGTAGCACTCAGGAAAAGCTGTGTAAAGCAAGGATATGCTTAAAAATTCTTACTTTGTTCTCATGCTTGTAAATACTATTTAAGCAGTAATAGAAAACTTTAAGGATGAGTGAGTTATTCCAAGGGGATTGTTGGAGAACATACTTCTGCTAAAGAGCACTTGGAAGGAGACTTTCAGTCTCGGGGGTTGGGAGCTCCGTGAACACCCCTCTGCAGATCACATGTCTGGTAAGGGGGCTGGAAATGCTGAAATGAAGACCTTCTGGGTGTCTCTGGGAAACTATGTGCTAAAACCTTTAACAGATGAGCTCTGCTTTCTAACCTCATATACATATAAATGAACAGATAAAGAAATATTATTTAATATAAACTAGGACCAGGCATTCCCTCTATAACAATCTAAGGAAGATTTGCCATAAAATAGCTTTGAAAAGTAAACTTCCAGAAGACTTAAACACTAACTGGTGAATAGACAGAACCTACAGGAATCAAACACCCATGCAAAGTGTGGTAAGCTAAGTTAAATGCCTGCAAGTGGCTAAGGGCGAGGCTCTGTCCTAAAAAAATTAAACAGACGTAAATAGCCAAAAAAATATTAAGATGTATAACATTCTATAAAAGTAACTACCATACTAAAGCACAAATCTGGCCCTGTCACACTTTGGTATTAACTTTTTCACTGAATAATTTGAATTTCTGAAGACTTTTTAAAACTTAATTTTTAATGACACATTGATTCTTTTTTCAAATGAAATTGGTAGGTGCATTTTTGCTTCTCTAGCTGTGTTAAATAAATCAAACAGAGATCATAGAACAAAAGATCTTATTATGTTTGGGCATTTGAGATATTCCCTGTAATGTTTCAGAAAAATAGTATTCAAGAGCATGCCTCCTGCAACCTAATGAACTGATTTCCTGTTTAAATAAGCACAGGCAGGCAGGACTGCATTCCAAAGCATTCCTTCACTGCCTCTCCAAGGCCCAGCTTCCCCTGCAGGCCGCCCTGGCTGTGTGAGTTCACCGAGTGCAACTGCATGTTGGCAAGCTTTATCTGGTTTCTTTTGGGGGCCAGTGATTGAGGCTCTTGATATCTCTTTAAAATGTCAGAAACTCTCTCATGAAATGGCTTTTAACTAATAGGTTTTTCTGATTATGTTATCAAAGACCAAACAAAATTAAAACCAGGTTCTTCGGAGGCCAACAACAGAATGATTAGGAATCCCTTAGAAGCCAAGCTGGCAGGAAACCAAGAGAGGAGAAATCAAAGCATGTGGGTAAACGTATTATTGGATTTAATAAAAAATTAACATTTTAGAATTCAGAAATATATCCCTCTTCTGATCTAATATGCAGAGGTGAAGGTGAAAATTAGTGTAATTCTTCAGTTTTTCAGGCATATTATATGTACAATGAATTTACATGGTTTGCAAAAGTCAAGAAATTTCATTAAAATAGCCACAAAATTATAAATTGTCTCTATCACTTAAATTGAGGATCTATTGTATATTTGATATTATGCTTTTCTGCTCTCTAAAGCCCTACTGAATATTTAAGAAAATATGTTTAGTTCTGATGAACAATCCTCAAATATTCAGTAAAGATTGATATTCTAGTGTAATTTATATAATTTAAATGAAATGTGCTCTCACACACGCTTATGATTTTCCTCATGCTCCAACCAGTAAGTTATTCTGTTGGAAATACAGGGAAGGATGGCATTGTCTGTAATTTTTTTCAGTTTCTGAGACTCTTAGGAAAAGGGCAGTTATTTTGTCTGATCCAGAGCACTGATTTTCTAACATGTAACCCACAAAGGATTGTTGCATCACCATTTCCTAGAAATTTTGAATCACAAAGGAGTGTTACTTGGCTCCAAATCTTCTTATTTCTTTCAATGTATTTAAAATGTATTATCTCGGGCCCACACGCGTCTGGAGATGCATGGAATATCACCTGGGACTTTGACAAATTGCATCTGGTTGGAACCACTTCTCTCCTGCTTGACCCTGACCCCCACCCCCGCCCCAAATCCCTGGGGTGGGACCCAGGATACCAACGGGCTCCTACACTACCTCAGCGGCCCGTTTATTCCAAAGAGTCCACCCTGGGACCTCCACTAGCTAATTCCACAGACCCCGGGGGCTGGGGGCCCCTCAGGAATGCCATAACCCTTCCTGAGATCAGATTCAGCCCCAAGTGTCTTGCTCAGAACTGGAGGGAAGGAGAGGCTGGCCCAGGGATTGGAAAACGTCCCTAAAAATCAGGCTGGGCCCTGAAATAGCGCTGGGAACCAGAGCTCCCCTAAAGCGAGAGACCGGCTAAAATTAGAAGCAGTGGAAATCCCTGACGGAGGGAAGCGAGGCCGCTAGCGGGGTCACGGCTACAACCGGCCAATAGGGCCCTGCTACACCGGGCGGATCCGCTGTCAGCGCGGGGCCCCTGCCTATTTCGAGAGACTACGATGGTCTGGTCCACAGCTGTTTTCGGGGTTCTTCGGGACTGAAGAATACTTTTTAAAGTCAATTTTCCCGCCTCGCACAGTGTGTCTTGCCCCGTGGACGTGCGTGGAGAAATAGAGGGGTGGGGGTGTGTTTCCCCTATACAAGCCTCCACGGGAGGACTGCCTGCTTGGCTTCCCCCAACGCGCGCTCGAAGAACAAAGCCGCAGGGGCGACCCTGCTGGGCCGGCGTCCTTACCTGCGGGCAGCCACCGCCGAGCCGCCCAGCCCTGCACCGCGCGGAGGTCGGCGCGCGTCTGCCGCAGCTCCTCCAGCACCGCGTCCAGGGCGCGCCCCGCCTCCCCCGGGCGCCGCGCCTCCGCGCCCTCCAGGCGCGCCAGCCTTCGCCCCGCGTCGCGGCTCGCCTGCAGCAGCTCGTCCAGCGCCGGGGCTGCGGGCGCGCAGGGCCTCTCCAGACCTCCGGCGAGCCGACCCAGCTCTGCCCGCAGCCTCCGCAGCTCGCCGCGGAGGACGTCGTCGGTGGCCTGCAGCAGCATGCCGTCCCTCATCTGCGAGTTCTCCAGCATGATGAAGAGCTTGTCCCACTCGGAATGCTCCCGACGGCAGTCACACGGCGTGGCTAGAGCGCGGGACACACACATATTAGCAACCCGTGCAGGCCTTCCTTGGCTGCGCACTGTAAAAAGCTGACCTCCCTAGGTGGTCCCAAGTTATGGCCCATCCCAGCACCCCCTCTCCCTTTACGGACACCTGGAAGAAACAGCGTGAAGACATCTGAGAATGACAGAAACCATTCGTGCAGGTATATGTTAAGTTGAATTCTATGAAATTGCCCTTCATGTAGCTCAAAACAGGCAAACGTCGGCGATTTATTCCATACGGTTCAGCCCATTATCTATCTGTGACGGAAATAACTTTCCGAAACCTTTCTTAAAATGCTTCTCTTTTGCAAAACAGACTATACTTTTTAGCCCATTTCATTGGCTACAAAATATATGTGTGATTTTTAGACCCAAAGAGGTGGATACGTAGGTAGGGTTAGCAAATAGACAGTTAAAATGAACTTACGCTCCTCAGTGGGATGGAGTCCATTGTCTATTTCGTTGTCCAAATTCACATACATGAGCTCATAGTCATCCGAGTTCTCGGCACACGCTGCAGACCAGAGAACGCAAAGCAGAATCGCATAGAGACGCATTGCTGGAGAGAGACAAAGTTCTTCCGCGACTTCGCACAGCTGGCGGGAGGGGACCAGGCGCGAGCCTCTGGAGTGAGCAGAGTTTGAGCAGAGGAGAATGAGAGTGAGAGGCAAGAGCAGAGAGCCCTTAATAAATGCTGGGGAAGCCTGAATGGGGATGAATGAGTAATGCCGGTGGCACTGCATAGCGGGAGTTCCCCTGAATTTGAGGGGGAGGGGGACGGGGCAGGGTGGGAGGGCGAGGGAGACTTGGAGGTTGCTCAATAGTAAACTACAAAGGTTTGCACTGCAGTCAGATTAATTGGAGGAGGGTCAGAGGGGAAAGGGGCGGTGGTTGGGGGGCGGGGGAGGGGGTGGACTGGGCTAAGACTCTGCCCCTGAGGATTATCTTGGAACTTCAGTTGGTAGCACTGAGGGATGAAAGGAACGGGGAGCTAGGTTAGGGGGAGAAATAATTCAGCAGGCATAGAGATGTGAAAGCAAGATCACCATTTCAGCATTGTCTGAGGTTTTATTATTTCACAACCTTTTATGTGTAGAAAACTTTTTTCACTTTTCCTTTGTAAGCACTTTTGCAGGTCTAAACCACGAAAAGTTCCTCGCTGATTCCCAGATAAACCAACTTTGAATTTCTATGGCTCTAGAAGCCAAGTCTGTTTCTAGTTATTCCATCTTTAATCCTTATGGAGTTGCAACTATACCGTATAAACACACTTTTGTTTTTATTGATTTAGAGAGGAGGGGAGGGAGGGAAGGATGGAAGGAAGAAGAGAGAAAGAGAGAGAGAAACATCAACTTGTTGTTCCACTTACACACTCATTGGTTGATTCTCGTATGTGCCCTGACCCTGGAACTAACCCACAACCTTGGTGAATCCAGACAATGCTCTAACCACCTGAGCTACCCAGCACAACACGCTTGTTAAATGGCAACACAGCAAAACTGTTAAACCTAAAATGAGAAAGAGCTGGTGGAGTGGAATAAACTGATTTTAGGTATGTTTTTAATAACCTAATATTTTATGTAAATTATATTTTTCCACTAGACTTAGAGTCAAACATCCTGTTTTTACAGTAAATTTAGGGATTCCTGTTTCTGCCAGTATATGGAGGTCTATATATATCGAAAGTTTTCCTGCACAAAACACCTAGAAATGTGTTTCAATTATAATAATTTTATTTTTTTAAGATTTTATTTATTTTTTAGAGAGAGGGGAAGGGAAGGAGAAAGAGAGGGAGAGAAACATCAATGTGTGCTTGCCTCTAGAGTGCCCCCTACTGGCGACCTGGCCTGCAACCCAGGCATATGCCCTGACTGGGAATCAAACTGGCGACCCTTTAGTTCTCAGTCCCACACTCAATCCAATGAGCTACACCAGCCAGGGCTATAATAATAATAATTTTTAAAGTACAAATAAGCATCCCCCCAAATAAGGGAAATATTTAGGGGCCAAAGGTAGAGGAGCAGCCAAAACCAGAAGGGTAAGCCCCAGAGCTAATGCTGGAGCAGCCTGGAGGGAGGTTATTGGTTCTGTAACAGCCATGTTCATGACCACGTGGGAGCGAAGTTTAAGCCAGGGTGGGGAGTTAGAAGTGAGACCCTCATCTAAAGCCAGACTCTCAGCTCATAGCCCTACTCTCTGCCCTAGCGCCAGAAAGTGAAAAGTCAGCATGTTTCTCTTTCTTGGAGCTCCACCGAGTCCCTAAGAATTTGCGATTTGGGACCTACCCTCTCACATGCTCAAGATTTAAAGGTATGCTATCTGCCACGTAAAAATAAATTCACAATGAAAAATATTTAAACATTTGAAGAAGCAATCCTCTATAAATGGCAATCAGCAGAAACCTAAAAGTATTAGACATGCCTGTCCCAATAAGTTTGTTCTCTCAAAAAATATCAGCTAGACGCTAGAAAATAAGTGTGTTTTAATTTTTTAAGATCTACAAGAAGAAATTGGAACCCCCCCACACACACAAAGAAAAAGACATCAAAAGAAAAAGACTAGGTGGATTTTTTTTAAGAACCAAATATAACTTCTAGAACTTAAAAAAAAGTTCATTGAATTTTTTAAAAAACTCAAGAAATTGAGTTAAATGGCAAAGTAGACAAAGCTGAAGAGAGTATTAAGGAACTGGAAGCAAAAGCTAAGAAAATAATTCAAAATATCCTCTTCAACATTATCCTAAAATCCTTTCATTGTTCAGGAGGATGGTAGAGAGAAACTAATTTTGCTTTTTTAGTCGAAGAATGTTTCTCTTTTTAAGAATAACCACCCAAATCAAAATGAAATAGAACATCCAAATAGAAGGGATAGAGGGAATTAAAAACAAACAAACAAAAAAAACCCATGATCTAGTCAATAGAAATAAGTAAAGGAGGAAAGAAAAACATAGAGCAAGATAAATGAAAAGCACAACATAATGTAGTAAAAATAAATCCAAATATACCAATAATCACTATAAGTATTAATAAAACAAACTTTCCAGTTAAGAGACAAAGGTTGTCAGATAGGTATGTATTTTTAAATCCCAAGCTGTATGTTACTTCCTAGAGCCATATGTAAAACATTCGAATCTGGAAATGTTGTAACAAACAAATTTAAGGATGGGCTGGGGGAGAATACACCGAACATGTGCCACTCGAAAACCAGCATGGCTGTATTATCAGTCAAAAAGAGAATTTCAGGCAAAAGAGAATAATTAAACTGTGACAAAAGAAGCAGTAACAAGAATGTATGTCATAATTATCTAGTAAAACAGGTTTTAAAAATATATACCCAAGATTGACCAGATTATAAAGAACAATTGACAAATCCATAGTTTTGGGAGGAGATTTTAACATACCTCTGTCATTACCAAGTCCATTTCAGTCATAACTGATCGCTCAAATGTCAAAAAAGAAAAAAGAACTGCTAAAAGATACTGAAACAAATGACATAATTTAAAGTTTGACCTGAAATAAATAGAGCTTCACCCAGGTTTTATAAGCAGGTTTAATAAAAAAATTCAAGGAACTCATACTTGCCACCTTGTCCAAACTGTTTCTGAGAATAGGGTGTGCAGAAATGCATTAATTTTTTTATATGTCTAGGAAGTATGATATCAAAAGGGGATAAGGACAGTTCAAGAAAGAGAAAGTGCAGGCCAGTGTCCTTTAAGAACAAAGATGCAAAAGCTCTAAATAAAACATAAGCCAAACAAACCCAGCAGTATATGCATAAAAATACATAACCAGGCTGAGTTTATTTCAAGATCTCAAGATTGATTAAATGCTAGAAGATCTATCAGTTTATTACATTAACAGTTTAAAGGAGAAATATAGTCATGTCAACAGATGCAGAAAACTTATTTAATAAAATTCAGCATTCATTCATGTTCAAACTAGGAAACAGGAACTTAAACTGATAAAACATAAATACCAAAACTCTATAGGTACATATACATACATACATACTTAAATAGTGAATCCTTAGAAACATACTCTTGAAAACGGGAATAACAAAAGGATACTCATGGACACCAATCCTGTTCATCAAAGTGTTGGAGAAAGAAAGACAAAAATAAGCCACATAAGGAATGAGGTTGGGAGGAAACAGAGTTGTCATCAATTATTCTGAGTTGATTATCCGTACATGAAAAACTTAAGAAACTCTAAAAGCAGACTATTAATAAGAGAACTGAGCAAGTTTTGCTGAGTGGAAGATCAACATAAAAGCAGTTGCTTTCTTATACCAGCAGCAACTGAAAATATATTTCTTTAAAAAAAAGGCTTTCATTTACAATAGCAACAGCAATTATGGGGTACTTATGAATCAATTTAATAATAGATACATATATTACTAATATTATAACATTTTATTGAAAGACAGAACAAAAAAGAGTCTACATGGGTAGAAGGATATATCATGTTCTTTAGTGGGAATGCTCAATTTCACCAAGTTGTCCCAAATTAGTCTATACATTTAAAGTTGAAAAAGTAAAACCCCAACCCAGTTTTTCAAGGAAGTTGACAAATTAATGGTAAAATTTATGTAAAAGGGCCAACAAGAATTTGAAGCACAAGATAAATAAATTTTCCCTTTGAGATATAATGATTTATTGTCAAGTTACTTGTAATTAAGAAAATGTGTAATTGGTGAAGGTATGATAAATACCCAGAAACAGACCCAGACACATGGGAAAGCTTATTTTGGAAAGAAGTATTACAAATCAGAAGAGAAGCAATTGATGACTACTTAATAAATGGGACCATTGTTTATAATAAACATGTGAAAATATATAATGAGAACCCTTCTTCATGTGTACAAAAGTTAATTCCAGATGGACTAAAGACAGATATAAAAACAAAATCATAATACTCTTAGAAGAAAATATAGGAAAAATTTTTAATGAATTCAGGGTAAAAAAAGTTTTCTCAGTAACAACAACAACAAAAATAAACCATGAAGTAAAGCAATTTTAAAAATCAACAAGATTAAGATTGCAACTTTAAAACTGATAAAGAAAAAATTAGTGTCTAGGTGAAATAAGGAACTTCTACAAATCAATAAGAAAGCACAAATATCCCAATCAAAAATAGGCAAAGGATATGAATGGCCAAATCATGGGAGAGCAAATGACCCAAAAACATGTAAAGAGGGGTGCTCAGCTTCACAAGTAATTAAAGGAATAAAAATTAAAACCAAAAAATGAGATATCATCTTACACCCCTTCAGAGTGGAAAAAAACTAATGTCTGTCAAGACCAAATGTTTGCAAGGATGTGGAGCAACACAAACATGCTGGTAAATTGTTATAATCATGGCGGCAGGTGGAATAATGTCTCCTCAAAGATGCCCACATCTTAATCCCCATAGCCTGTGAACACAGTATGTTTTATTGCACTGAGGATGGAATTAAGGTTGTTATATAAAATAGGGAGAAAGTCCTAGATTATCCAGAGGGGCTCAATGTAATCACAAGGGTGCTTAAAAGTGGAAGAGAGAGAGGCCGCAGACAGAATCGGAGAAAGAAGTGTTATAAGGGAAGCAGGGTCAGAGAGATGCTATGCTGATGCCTTTGAGGATGGAGGAAGGGGCCTCCAAGCCAAAGACTGCTGGTGGTTTCCAGAAGCTGGAAAATCCAAGGAAACAGATTCTCTCCTACCACCTCCAGGAATGAACCCAGCCTTTCCAACGTCCAAATTGTAGCCCAGTGAAACTCACATCAGCCTTCCGTCTGCACTACAGAAATATATGATAATAAATTTGTGTTATTTTGGACTACTGAGTTTTTTTTGTAATTACTTCTGGTAGCAATAGAAAACTACTACAACCACTTTGCAAAGAAATTTTAGAAGATCTAGAAACTGAATTCCCAAGGCCATACCTGCTGCTTTACTACTTAACGATGTGGTCTAAGGACCATCAGCATCACCTTAGAAATTAGTAAAAAATCAGCTTCTCCATCCCTAACCTCAACCTGCTGAAACAGTATCTGGGTTTTAACAAGTTGCCCGGGTAATTTCCAAGCAGACTGCGCTCAGAAACAGTGCCCTGGAGAGGATCTACAAAGAAATTGTAGATATTTATACACAAAGAAATAAGTATAACAATCACAGCACTATTAGTAAAGGCAACTGATAATAATAATATATCTTTCAACCATAGAGTATATAAATAAATTGTTGAATATTTATACAATGGAATACTATACAGCTGTAAGAATAAATGGAGAGCTTCTTGGAGATAAAACTTCAAAATAATGTTGAGTGGGGGGAAAACATGTTGCAAAGAAATATGTTCAATATGATACTATTGATATAAAATTTAAAGCATGCAAAATCATACTAAAAATGCTTATTGATACATACACATACAATTAAAGTGTAAAAACATTCATGAAGATGATAAATACCAACGTCAGGGTAGTGGTTCCCTCTGGGGGAAGAAGAAATGAATGGGATGGGAAGCAATCGTGGCATAAGGTTAAGTTTTGACAAAGCTGGTTGGTAGATGCACTGATGTTTCTTATACTATTGTCTGCATTTGTCTAATGTCTGGAATATTTCATAACTAAAAAGAATGTACTAATTCATGGAATTTATAGAATTTCTACATCAGTTTCCAACTCAAAAAAATGTCTTACTCATTTCTACAAAGTGTCTTCATCAGTTTCTAGCTCAAAAAAGTTCTTACACATTTATTTTTGTATTATTTGATCGAAATTCATGTCAGCTGAAAACTGACTCATCTGGGGGTTTCCCCTTCGAGGCTCCCAGGGCCTTTGGGGAGTATTGTACCGAAAACCCTCGCTCCAACTTCCTGTCTTGGATTCCAACAACAGTCCCGTTCATGACCCTTTTCAGAGTTGATCAGTTTTTCTACGTAACTAACTCTGTGATGCAGTGTGCTCTGTGTACATTCAAAATTCCTGATCTTTTAAGGAAAGGCCCTTGGTATAAATAAACAAAATAAAACTATATTCCTCAATGGACATAACATTTTCTTTCAAAGAAAACCCTGAATATTTCCAACATCTTGTACGCTATGGACATCTGAGAAAATCTGTTTGAGACTAATTCTATGAACCACATGTGAAAAATTCTCATGATTTACTGTCACTCAAATACATTCAGTTTGATCCAGAACCAGCCTTTCATTAAATTTAGTCATTGACATTCTGAAAATACTGACCTTCCTTTCTTTATTCTCACGTCTAAATGTCCTTTATATATGGGCTTATCCCTGCCATTTAATAAAGGTCTACATATGTGTAATCACAGTTTATGGGATTCTTTCTGTGTATATTTTCTATATACAGAGCCAAATTTAAAGTAAATAGGGGCAAGAAAATTCTTGTTCAAGAAATCCATAGGAACCAGTTCTCCTGAGACAGTTCAGTACTTGAGAGGATTCTGAGAAAAAAAAATCCACACCATAAAGTGATAGGCAGATGTTTCCCATATGTTGTTTGCAGATAAATCCCTCTAGTTTATGTAATATTTATTCTTGAGATTTTGCCATTTTAAATCCAGTTGTTCATACATGTCTTTGAAGCAAATCACATGTGACAAACAAGCGGACTCTAAACTTCCTTTGAAACAGTGCAGAAATTGGGAATTTAAATTTGCATTGCTACTTTCCTAACTCTTCATAAAAATAAGGCATAGTTTCCATACGTCCGTTGTCTAACTCACGCGCCTGGTATTTCTCGGGAATGTGGATACATTCCTCTGCACTTTATTTTCTGTTGTTCAGTTCATTTAGGCTCATGCTTATGACGCAGCTTAGTTTTTACTTAAACAGCATCCAAGTGTTCTCATCAGCGATTCTTCAGAGCTGTTTCCCTCTCAAGGGTGTGGTCTGATTACTGTCCGAGTTTCCTCTCTCCCCATGGTGCATTACTCAGGAAAATTTTTCATTAGATAATAATACTGATTATTTCATAAAATATTCTCTTTATGGAATCATTTTACTTGTTTTCGTGCTTTTTTCTGAATAAGTAGCATAAGGTATTGTACAATGTTATCTCAGCAGAAGACGTGGACATCAGCTCATGCTATTTAATGTGTAAGTGCAAAGGTTATTGCACTGACAGTAATGTTATTTCTAGTGCTCATGGACTGATAAAGTCATCATTCCCTTTATTGTTTTTTCAACAGGTAACGCCATGTTGTTGAGGGTGTTACCTGCTGTGTATGAAAAACAGCCTCATCCAATTAACAGACACCTGACAGAACTCCTGGCCTTGATGTCTCAGCTGGAACAACCAGAACAATACCACCTCCTACGGCTTTTGCACGTAGCTGCAAAGAGAAAGCAACCAGAGGTAAAGAGTACATCATGTACTTGATGGTCCACACAGCCAGGCATGTCTTGGGGTATGTGAACAGGATGGGCACTTCAGGTTAACTCTCTCATGTCTCTATCTATACCGTCTTTAATGAAAGTGCTCATCCACTTTTTCTAGAATCATGAAAGTCAGGAGGTGATGGCAGAAGTTGTGTACTGTCTTGGAGTTCTCCAGAGAAACAGAACCAGTAAGATTTGTGTGTGTGTGTGTGTGTGCGTTTCTGACTTATTATGAGGAATTGGCTTATGTGATTATGGAGGCTGAGAAGTCCCACAATCTGCCATCTGCAGGCTGAGGACCCAGGAGAGCGAGTGAGGTAATTCAAGTCTGAATCTGAAGACCTTAGAAACAAGAGAACTGATGGTGTGAATTCTTATGCAAGTACAAAAACCTGAGAACCTGAGGGCTGATGGTCCAAGTCCCAGTCTGAGAACAGAAGAGGACCTATGTCCTTGCTCGAACAGTCATATTCAGGCCCATGACAGACAGGATGAGCCCCACCCACCCGGGGGAGGGCAATCTGCTTTACTCATTCTACTGATTTAAACACCAACCTCATCTGGAAACACTATCACAGACACCCAGAATAATGCTTAACCAAATATCTGGGCACCCACTGACCCAGTGAGGTTGACACACAAAAGTAACTATCACAGGTACAGTAACAAAACACAACAAATGTGCAGATCTGTAGCCACTTCAGGACAGCTTTACTCAAGTTGAGTGTGGCCATGCAGCCCTAGGAGTCTGTGGTTTCTCAGGTAGAGCCGAGGGGAAGACCGTTGCCTGCCTTGATGCCTGAGGAAATCAGCCTGCACTGAGAGCAAAGGCTGATTTTCCAACTAGCAAATTAGTTATCATTCTTTGGATTCAAGTAAAAGATTGTAATACTGTATTTTGCCGCATATAATGCACACCCACATTCTTATGCACATTATACATGGGATTCTTATACCCACGGTATGTAATCATTATACCCATGTATAATGTGCATCCTTATTTTTCCCTCAAAAATTTGGGCAAAAAATGCACATTGTACACAGCAAAATACAGTAATTAGGGTGCTTGTGATATCAGTAAGAGAACACCCAACCCACAGTAGTGGAAACAATAAAAGGAATTTATTAACTATTGTGATGGGAAAAAACCTTCACATGAGGCTTGATCCAGAGGCTCAAATAATGTTGAACAGAACAGTTTCTCTATTCCTGTTTCTCAGATTTGACTCCTGGCTTTGGCTTCCTTTTTCTGCAGGCTGACCCCGGCTAGGTAACTCCCAAAGCCCTGCAGGTCAGCCCAAACTGCATCGTAAACCCAGTCTAAATCTAGCCAGTGAGATCTTTTGACCTCAGAACACTAAAAAAAAAAAAATGAGGCTGCAGGCTGTGGCTGGTCAAGCAAATGGCGGTTCCAGGGCCACAGTGGAAGATGGTAGTCAGAAAGGTGAGCTAGACAAGAGGAAGAGGATTGAACCGAACAAGGAGGAGAGTGAGTACAGACTCCTGCAGGTGCTGTGGGTGCGGAGTGCGGATGCCAGGATGAAGAAGCAAGGGTTTAGGAAGCCACCACAGAGATGTGTGTATTATACACGGGATTCTTATTGGGCGCCCCACGTGCCAGGATCCTAACTGGTGGGGAGAGGTTATGACGTGAGAACCGTCCAACCCTTTGTTTCCCATCAACACTCCCCATCGTGTTAAAGCAGCCCCTGCTTGCCTCCTTCAGCCATCAGCTCTGCATGAGCTCACCCTTGACTCCTGAGATGCACAGGCAGTGAGCCAGAGAGCGCCCAATTCACCGCCTCTCTCCTGTGTTGTTCCTTAACTAGACAGCAGGCAAAGGGAATGGGAGGAATACAGTGAAAGGGTTTTTACAGAGAGAGTGAAATTCGTGGCAACAATCAGAAATGAGGACTAGGCCTTTGATGACAGTCTGGTTCGTTTAATTTCAGATAAAACAGGAAGCTAAATGAAGAGGTTTTTGACCTTGTGAAATTTGGATTAAAGTGGAACTTTTCTTTCTGCATAAAAGCGGCACCAATGCTCTGTAACTCGGAGGTAAAATTACTTGTAGCTTGGGTTCTCCAATGAGGGCAACGGGCAGGACAGTTTCACGCTCTCTTGAATGCCGCCTTCACTACCCACCTTCTGTGACTGGTGATAACCTGGCTTTCAAGGGCTGGACGGTCAACAGTTGGCCCTTGAAAGAAGCATCTTCTCTATGTACGGCTGAGTAGTCCATGAGATCGCAAACATGGCATAGCTTCTTCAGCAGCCATACGTCTGTGGACCTCCGTGTGGCTGGTGGGGCAGGTGGGTTGCCTTCCGTCATCACTGCCCCTGGGAATCTCTTTCTCAGGAAACCATCCTTTCTAGGTGAAGATAGGCAGTTCCTGGTTTCTGATTCATGGCTAGAAGCTCCAGAGAATCCTCCAAGTCTTTTTATAGGAAGAAACACTTAGGGTGCTATGTTTCCAGATGGCTCTCCCCACAAGGTGCCCATAGCTTGGGTGATGAGATGTGTCTACAGTTCTTCAGTTCAGTGACAAGGTACTAAACTTGTCAGCACACTGCTATGGAAGGAAAAAAAAAAAGGCAGTAATCAATTCTGCTCAGGAAGGACCAGAGAAGCCAGGGATAGGACCCTTCCCTCAGCTACTTGCTCTAGAGGGTTCTGGTCTGGACCTGTTCCTAGTTCCCAACTACTGCCCTACCTACTAAACACAGTCCAAGTAACTGAGGACTCCTTTTGTACATATCTCCATCCTGCTTCCAAGGGCCTGTACAAGCCTGTCACCTGGGTCTTTTCTCCCAAGGACAGGCCATGCCAACAGTGTGACCCCACAGGCCTGAGGGGTGGCCTAGATAAGCTGTGAGCTCATCATATGTGGGCTGCAGTATCCACATACACACACAGGAGACTCCTTGCAGGGCAAAGCCAGGGAGGGGTAGGGAGAGCAGGGAGCGGAAAGGCATGGGAGCTAGGCATCATTTCTTCCTGTTCCTTCTATGGAGGCCAAAAATTGCTTTAAAGATATATATGTCAGGTAAGGGACAGAACATTTTTTTAAAAGCTACTGATTATTTGGGTGTGTGGTCTTCGGGCCTCCATGATGTACTCTAGCCCCCGGTCCTGCTGGAGGAAAGGCTTCCTAGAAGTACAGCTATTTGAGATGGATTTTGAAAGTATGAGATTCTTTTTGTGTTCCCGCCACTGTGAGTGATCAGTGGCCTGCTGCTGAGTGGGAGGGTGCGTGGGGGGAAAGGCAGCAGATCTGCCCATCAGTGAAGACCCTGAATGCTGTGGCACTGGGACTCTGGCCATTGGCTGCAGGGAACCTTTGAAGTCTGGACACGATCGGGTGGGGTTTTAGGACCATGACTCTGATGGCAGCGAGGACTGAACAGGAAGCAGAGATACTTTAGGCTATGAGGCCGGTTTGAGAGCTTTTCCAGTGGTCCATGGAACGGGGCTTATGGCCTGAACAAAGGCCATGCCAGCTTGCTGTCTGCCAGGCATCTGTATTGTCTGAGGGGCCACTCCGCTCTCTGCAAAGGCCAGGCTTTTCCTGAGACCCGAAGCAGCTCCTGGAGAAAAGCACTGAAGAGCCCAGACTAAAGAAATCCGCTGTGTTTGAAAAATAAAATTCTTCCTTATTCAAGAATAATCTATCTAAAGCCCAAAGCACCACTTCCCTATCACATGTATGGTAAACTTTAAGAAATACCCACCTGTCCTATCACCATTATAATAAACTTTGAATTATCAAGAACCTATAGCAAGTAATCAACTTTCGTCCAATTGGTAAAATTGATATCACTTTGTTTACATTGTTTGGGGCATCTCTTCTCTGCTTCTTTTATGCGTTCAGCTCTGGTCAGGTGTATATATTTGCCTTGAACCTTCTTTCTTTCTTCCTCTCTCCCTTTTTTCTCTCGTTCTTATTTTTCTTCTTTTTCTTTTTGTTTTTCTTTACGAGTCAACAGATATAATATACTCTTGCATGACTTGGGGTGTATGAGTGGAACTTAAATGAAATTGGCATGGCTGGAAGCACATGTCACAGGGACCTTGGTGTTCCAGGAATAGGACATGAAGAGGAAGGACTGGGAAGTGGAATGTTATAGGATGGGGCAGGAAATGTGTAAGCATTTTCCATTCCTAAAAGCCTCGGGTTGAGTGCCCTGCCCTGACCTGGAGCAGCTGGCTGACACTGCTGCTGTACACGCCAGGGATCTCCCGTGGTTTCTCTGGAAGGACGTACAGTTGCTCCTGATGCACAGACAGCATTTATTGAACTGTTCATTCATCCGTGCCATTTAAAATCAGACCAGCCCTTTCCTCCACAAGTACTAGATATGAATGTAAAGTTTAAATTTACATGTGGGATAATTTTACTCATGCTTCAGTTCATTATGCCGTATATGGCACATGATGTATATATGTTTAAACATTATGTACAACTATTCACATATATGGGGAACTATCCAAATGTTAACCTGTAAAATCATTTACACGTGCCTTTCTGTGATGTGTTCCTCAAATATTTATTGACTCACCTTCTGGCCAGGCTCTGTGCTGGGCATTGAGTATACAATGGCACACAAAATAGAAATGATTCTTGACCTCGTAGAGCTTTCAGTCCCGCCTGAAAGACAAACGTCTAGACCAGCAATAGGAAGAAATCATGGAAAGGACCTTCTCAGAGACATTTAGGGTATGACTGGAGCTTCAGCAGGGGCACTTGGCTGAGAGAAGGAAAGGCTTTTTAAGGAAATAATGGTTAATCTGAGGCCTCAGGAATGACAAGGAGTTATCCAGCAAAATTGGGGCATTGAGAATCATAGGCAAAGTGAATAACAAGAGTAAAATCACAGATGCAAGGAAACACTTAGCAGGTCAAGAAAACTTTTAGCCCTGACCAGTGTGGCTCAGTTGGTTATGCATCATCCCGTAAGATTCCCGGTCAGGGCACATGCCTGGGTTGTGGGTTTGGTCCCCTGTCCGAGCATGTACAAGAGGCAACCGATTGATGTTTCTCCCTCACACAGATGTTTCCCACCCTCTCTTTTTTCTTCCCTTCTCTTCTCTCTACAAATAAATAAATAAATTCATTAATAAAACTTTAAAAAATTAAACATGGTTGAAGTGTGTGATATATGGTGAGTCCTGAATGAGGAGAGAGTAGAATAGGTGGGTGAGGAGATAAGCCTAGAAAGATGGGTAAAGTCAGTTCAGAAAAGGTATGCTAAGCCTCTATCTTGAGAGCAATGGCAAATTAGTGAAGTATTGTAGCAGGAAAGGGTCACCGTTGTGGCCAGAGTGTGGAGAAGGGATTGGGTAGATAGGACTGTAGGCAGGGAGAATAGTTAGGAAGCTGTTGGAATAAGCCAGATGCGGAGTGATTGGATCAGTGGTCTCAGCTTAGATGTTCCTGACCCCTAGCCTACATTGGGACACTGGAACAGCCTCACAGCACCCTGTATTTTCCTTGCACGAAATTTGTTAATAAAATTTATATTCATTTCTGTTATAATTTTTTGTTTCACTAAAATGTCTCCTTTACTAGATAGTGAGTTATTTCATGAAGGCAGGAGCAATTGTAACTCCTGCTCCTAGACTAGTAACTTGCAAATAAGAAGGACTCAATAAACATTTGTGAATGAACGAATGGACGGATGAATGCAAATGAGGGAAGTGGACAGATCTGTGCAATACTCAGGAGGTGGAGTCAATAGGACTCAAGTTTGCTGATGAGGGAAAAACAGTCAATCATCAAGAATGAGTCCCAGAGTTCTGACTTGAGTTTCCAAGCAGATAATGGTGTCACTTATGGAGAAAGGAGACACCTGTGCCTAGACAGGTGGGGAAAGCAGGTTTGGGGCACAGGGGATGGATGGTGAGTTCAGCCGGCTGAGCTGTGCATCAGACTCAGTTTTAATACTGGAAGCTACATTTCAAGTTTATCTTACCTAAAAAGTAACAAACTAAAAAGGCAAACCAACAACAAACATAAGAAATTAGTAGAAGTATGGATAGAAAAATAGTTTTTGCTTATATTGTTTAGTTTTCCACAGGTTATCTCTTCTAAGTCTTTTATTTTAGCAGACAAAACAATTTATTAAATTATCAATAGGCAACATGTCTATGTATTAACATAGTGACTGTCCCACAAAAAAATTCACAGTTTCCTTAATATGAATGATTGCATCTTTCTATTCATAAAACCATTAAAATACAGAAGGAAATATTAGGGTATTGGGAGTATAGTAGAAATTATTTTACTTTAATAATTTTTTATCTCATTACATTTTTCTGATGAAAATGGAAAACCAAAGAAAACATAAGGGCTGTTTTCTGCTTTCTTATTTTTATTATCAAATGTTTCTAAACCATATTAATCCAATTTGAAGGCTTTGATTACAGTCATCAAGGATCTCTTACATACTTTGTCCTTTAAATTGTCACTTTCACAGTGGCTGGAAGGAAATATAACACTTCTGAGGACCTAACACATCAAAACTTGATTTATGAATAGAAACATCTAAGCACTTACAAACTTCTCTTCAGTAGCAAAGCACAGATTAAAAGGAAAAGAAACTGAAGCCTCTAATTTTTATTGTAAATTTAAAATTCCAGACTTGGGATATTTGCTTCAGTTCCAACAAGAGTAATCATCTCAGAATCTGTTGAGTTCAGATTTAATACAAAAATATATCAGATTGATTCGGATTCTGATATATTCCTCCTTGGAATATTCCTCCAATTAATTTTCCTCCTTGTTTCTCTCTCTTTCTGTTTTGTAGGTGGTTCAGAAGTGTATTCCTTTCTTAATTGGGCATTTGAAGGACTCCACCCATAATGATTTCATCCTAAACATCCTCATAGAGATAGCAGGCTATGAACCAGTGGCTTTGAACAGTTTTCTTCCAATGCTGAGAGAGATTGGTGAGCGATTCCCCTACCTCATTGGACAGATGGCAAGAATTTATGGAGCTGTTGGGCATGTGGATGAAGTAAGTTTGGCATGTTTTTCTCTCTCCATTTCCCTGAGTTCCATTGGCATTCCCTCCATTGAAGCTCTATGACCTACACATTTTTCCCGGACTTCTGAGAGTTCCCATTTCTCTTTCAAACCTTTTGCTTGGACAGCGGCCCTCTGGATCAAGGGCATATTGTAGCAGGGGTACATGGAAGGTTCAGGAAGCAAGGATATCATTGCTGGAGTATCACCTGAGAAAAAGGAAAGGTTAAAATGTCTCTATGACAGGTTCAAGAACACGTTTTAATAACAACAACCAATAAAAGGGTTTTATCTCATTTTTGGCCTTGGGTCTGCGTAACCCGGGAGGCCATCTGTAAGCACTGAATAATACCCATTATTGATGAGAGTCCATAGCCATCCTGTCAATAGGGGTGTGTACAAAGTATGTTTTGAGCCCTCTAGATGATGTTACTTGGGAGAGTGAAATGCGTGTGTGGATGTTTAAAAGTCCTAGCCTAAATATTTGCTTAATGGGGTCTTTTAGCAAGCACAACAGGATGCCATCAGAACTTGTGGGGATTAGGCGACTAAGAAAAAGTTTCCAGAAGTTCAAGTTCCAAAGGTTGTGTGCGTGCAGGTGTACACACACATGCCTGTCTGTCAGATGGCTTGATATTGGGATTTAGGGTTTTTATCTTTTAAAAATAAAGGTGAATGTATAATCAACAGATGGAAGCTTTTACTTTTACCCACTGACATATATTATAGATTCCTACAAGGTAAATATAAAATTGTACAACTCTTAAAAGAGATTTCATAGTTCATCAAGTTCAACCCCTTGATTCCGCACAGGAGAAAATTAAAAACTGGAATAGTTAAGTGACTTACCCAGACTCAAACCTGCTTGGTTGGTGAGTCAGCTGGAATTAGGTCTTCGGTATTCCCAACTCTCTTTTCAAATGTTGTGTTCAAATGGATCTTGGGTTCTGCTGAGATTTGTAGAGCCCAGTGAATGCTAGCCTTCCTCCTGGTGGAGGGCTTTCTGTTCTCACTTCCCCAAAGGTGGGAGAGCTGAGCTCCCAAGCAGCCTGCACCTGTCAGCAAGTGGGTGGATTTTGTGAAAGGATTACTTTAGTAAGGACGTGCTGCTTAGTCTAATCCCTTTCTATTCATTGCTGTGCGGAATGTCTCACGCCTGCCACAATCTGCCTTCTGGTAACACTTTCCTGTGCCGTTGCCACCTTTGTTGCCAGGAGAACCTGATTATGTGCCCAAGTGCTTTTAGGCCAACTTCAGCTGACAGCTGTTTGAATCTGCTGACCTTGCAGATTTTTCATGGACCAAAAATTTCAGCCTCTGATGTGGGAAGCCCTGGAATCTTTAAAAAGTGTCCTTTTGCTGTACTTTAATGGTGCTCTTTTTGTCACAAATACATTCATGATTCATTAAAGTGTAGTAATGCACATTGGAAATGACTAAACTTCCCACAGAAACTCTAATCTACTAAAAAAAAAAAAAAAACCCAAACACTGGCCATATAACTGTTATGTCACTGTAGGTTTTTCTAAACTAAAGCAAATCTAAGAGAGAATGGTCAGTTAGGTGACATTTGTGTGACTTTACTAGATGGGAGCAGAAAGGAGAGGGGATCCAAATAACATTAAAAATCACTTATTTCAGAATTCAGAATATTAAAATATTCTTTCCTGTCTCTGTCTCTGTCTCTCCCCCTGTCCCAATCTCCAATTCTCATGTGTCCATGGATGCTTTTATGTTGGACAGAGTAAAAAAATTTTTTGGTGGTTCTGATTCAGCTTCCCCATAGAGAACAATTCTAGAGCAAATAGTTCCAAATGTGTGCAGATATTAGAATTACATGAGAAACTTTTTTAATTATATAAGTTCTTGGGCACCATAGAATACCCACTGAATCAATCTCCAGGAACAGGACCCAGCACTCTGGATTTATGGGACCCTCTGCCAGGGTAATTCTGATGCAATTGTTTGTGGTTCAGTATTTGAGATCCTTTGACATCAAGTATTTAAAGCATTTTTCTCTTTTAAACTTAGAATCAGACCTTACCCATCACCCAACCTGCTATCCTCCATCAAACCATGCTACTCAGTTAAAACCTTCCCAAACTACTGGGAACCTTCCCAGACTACTTACTGGAAGCAGTTTAGATTAGGTGTGGCTGAGAGTAACACAAATATTCCAAAGAACAGTGGCTTAAACAAAGATACACATCTATTTCTCTTGCATGTAAAGAAGTCTAGAAGGCAGTCAGTCTAGAACTTCATGTTGCAGAAGTTCAGGGTTTTTCTACTTTGTTGCTCTGTCATCCTTGAGCACACCAGAGAGCACATGGCTTCTATCTTATGGCCCAAGATGGCTACTCATCTTTACCTCTCAAGTCAGTATTTCAGCCAGCGGGAAGGTGTAAGGGGGAAAGACTTTTCCAGACAAACACAATCTACTGTTTATATTCCATTGACTAAAGAGAACAAAGCTGTGCATGACCACACCTAGCTGCAAGGGAGGCTGGAACATGTAGTCTGGATGTGGATGGCCACGTGCCCAGCTAGTTGAGAGAGAAGGGCAGAAAGAATGATGGAGGGCAAAGAATGTCTCTGTTGCAGATTGTCAAGTCATTTCATTTCTCTGGCCTTTTTCTCTTAAAAATGATGTTTTACACTACTTTAATTCCCTCCGGTTGATATTCTTTGATTCCTTTATTCTCTTTCATTTAGAATAAGCCTGATGTAATTACCTATAATTGTCAGTCAAGCTCCTTTACTCAAGAATAATGCCCCTTGTTATTTGTTTCTAATGCCTGAATGTGACCTTTAGAAAGTCCTTCTTTTAACTTTAAAGAATGCTAAAGCTAGGATGTTCCAAGAAGAAATATAGTAGTCTAAGCAGCTATTAACTATTTAATTTGAGTGAACACATTCAACTCTCTAAAAATGTTGTGCAGCCATATTCCTAAGGACCAAAACCAACAGGCATGATATATATGTATGTGTATTTCTACCTACCTCTTTGCAAAAGGAAACAGGAAGTTACTGAAGTACATTGCCAGGTGAGCATGAGGGCAGAAGTTGAGTATGAGGCCCTGGACACCTATGGAGGAGGAAACAGCTATAAAGAGGGAGCAGCAAGAACTTTGCCCTGAAAGGGCCCCACCACTTTCTGTTTAGAGAGTTTGGTCTATGGTAAGATAAAGGGACAAGAGAATATATGAGAGATGGAAATGTTTAGCACATAATACAGTCATAGTAATGCTAGAGGGCTCACGGGGAGGTCAAAAGAGGCCTTAACCCACTGGTTGTGTCCAGGTTCTTGTCACTGTGCAGGAAAGAATTTAAGAGCAAGACAGAGAGGTTTAGCAAAGCTAATTTATTAAAGTGACATTACACACTTAAGAAGGAAGTGTGGGCGAACTCAGACTGCTAGTCACACTGAGGGTGTCTGGGTGGAGGTTTTTATCAACTATGGGCAAGGGGAGGAAACAGGGTGGTTTGTGGTCTCTGACTGTGGAGGTGGGAGGTGATAGTTGTCAGCACTTCTCATCTCAGTCCTTCCTCTGTGCATGGTGGCATGGTGATCTGTAGGGCAGAGTGGCTTCAAAACTGCAGGGTAGGTCAGCATGGCTGCCAACTCTGGCTGAGAGTAGTTTTGTTTGTCTCGACTGTTTCTCACCCCAGGAAATTGGGAGGGTAGTAATGGACAGGAGACAGGTATCTAGCTACAAGTCACACCCAGTGTTCCAACTTAGAAAGGGAGGGGTGGAGTAGAGCCTGGGGCCTTTGTTCCCTATGCCAACTTTCCTGCTTCAATAGGACCCCAGTGACTCCAAGCCCTAAGATCCTCTCCTCATCCTATCCTGGCCTCATCTGAAACAACTTAACTTAAATATTTTTCTCTTTGACACCAAAGTAAAAATTTCAGATATGTTCAGGGGTACCAAGTATCAAATGATTTTGTTGCTAAGATTTAAAAGATTTTGGAAATGGAGAAAAACTAATTCAATTTTGAGTAGCTTGCTCCAACTTTTGAAATACAAAATCTGTGACTAATGGAGGCCACTGTTCCATCCTCCCTTGTTGCCTGGCTCTGGCAAACTGTATTGTTTGATCCTTAAGAGGAAGAACAGTCTCTTGGGAGTATGCAGACCAGAGATAGCCTCAGGGGTGGATTCAAATCAGAATCAATCACACAAGTTACTAAGGGATGTATGCTTCGCCTTCTGTGCTTGTGTGAAGCCAGGTGTAAGAAGTTCAGGGCCAGCTACAGGGAACCAGACTGTGCGTCTTTCAAGTCTTTCAAATCAGGGCCCATTCGAGTGGGCAAACTGCTTCAGCAGCTTGGTAGCTGCATCACAGTTTTTCCATCTGCATTACACCCAGCAGAGGGACGCTGTATAAAATAAAAAATAACCCTACAGATCCTTATTTTCTCTATCTCCCAAATTACCTCCAGGATATGTTTTTTGCCCTAATTTACATAAAAACATGTTTAATAGCCATAAAATTCTTGTGTCACTATAGGAAGCTATACAGTGACTCACAGGCCATTTTCAAGTATGTGTGGGCAGCCAATGCTTATCTGTTGGATGGAGAGTGAAAATGGGAGGGCCAAAGAGCAGGAAAGTTTTCTTCTGGGGTAACCGATGAGTTGTTGCTCCAGGCTTTCTCATTGCATGTATTTGGATATGGGCTGAAACTTAAGTCTAACAGACAAATTAGAGAAGACAGCAACCAGGTAACTGGCTTGCTCTTTCCCTGCTTCTCCAAGGGAAGAGTATGAATAGATGGGTATGCATGGTACAAGTCAAAATAAGGTCAGACAGAAAAAGAAATGAGGTACCATAGGTAAGCGCATGTATCATTAAAGGGATAAAGAAGTAGTTGTATGCTTTCTCTTTTTTAGGCAACAACTGCTATGTGTAATTTTTTGTCTTGGACTGTATCTATGTGTGTCTCATTTATATTTATATTGCACAGCATTTTTCCTAAGGGGAATAAGAGTAACAAAAACAATAATAAAGCCACATTTTGTAAAAATTTATAGGTGGGAAGCCCAGCTTCCCACCTATAAAAACCACACGAATAAGTTTGTAGCATTTTTTAAAAACTCTCATTAACTAAATCTGAAGAGGTTTAAATTACACGTAGGCCAGACTGACTTTTCTCATGGAGAATTAAAATAGAATGTTTCTATTCTGGATGCTTTTACTCTTCTTTTTCATGACTTTCTTCACCCACCAGACTCTCTCAGCTGTGCAAGTGGGCTCGGCCCACTTGTAACAACTGGAGCTGTTACATCTCTCCTTCCTGACATAGGTCAGCGTGGCAAAGAGACACCTGTAGAAACGGCTTTGAATTCTTGAGAAGCTGAACTGCATTCATGTGTTCTATCCGTCTGCTTAAGTTTCAGATGAATCGAAACAATCCTAGCCTAATAGTCAAATCCTCATTAAAACCGAGTCTCATTAGAAGGCACACTGGTTCGTGGCATATTCTCCATATTCATTTTTTGCCCGCATGCCAGACCTACAGGGCAGCAGACCTATGTGGTGGAAATAGAAAGGAGGCGCTTTAAAATGCTCTTTACAAATGATCTCATGGCATGTGGAAGGATGCGATGGCCCTTGTTTTCCTTAGCTGCAGTCCAACAGTCTGCACCTGTGAAGAATCAAATGGTGTGTGCCCTCTGAGTGCAGCCGCTGCCAGGGTGGGTGTTAAATCCTGTGCTCTCCGCCTTGTTTTTCTAACTGGCTGAGATATGCTGGCCAAGCACCAGGGCGTGTTTATTACATCCTCTCTGGGCTCAGAGTCATGAACACTTTTCAAGTAAAGAAGTGACACACATCTTGCCCAGGTCGCGTTTCTGTGACATCCGGCAGGCCTTCTACAAAAACACTTTCAGGGGGAAAAGGAAGAGAATGACAAAAGCAACTAAAAACCACATTACTATCCTCATCCTGACTGCAAAAAAACATCCTGCAAAATAGGAGCTAGATAGACAATTTGTGTCTTTTACTCACAAATCAAGACGAAAGGATCTGGGGCCCATTCTACAAGAGGAAGGAGCTATGATTTAAAAACTGTGGTTTCCCAAAAGATGGTGAAGTTAGTTAAAACTTCGGTAAACTCAGTGACTGGGGATTTATTTTCTCAAGCCTTGGTTGGAGCCAGGCAGCTACTGCTTAGTACTATAGAATTGCCATCAATTAGGGACGATTATTTTTGTCTCAAAATGAAAACAGCTTTATTGTTTTTTATATTTTAAGAAGGTTACATGCTAATTGTAAGTAATTCTAATAATAAGTCTCTTGCACAGAGTAAAGGAAGAAAAAAATGTTTGAGTATATACAAAATACGCTTTCATATAACTGCTAATTCTCCATATCCCCCTTCCCTCCATGATACAGAGTTGAGCTGCAGATTCTTTTGGGGTGCAAGACCCAGTGCTGGTGACAGGAACAGAGAGAGGAGAAAGACATGGTCTCTGCCCTAGAGGGTCCCGCAGTGAATGGGGACGAGAAAGGTGTACAAACAGATGGTTCAAAATTAATTTGCTGACTGTTACTCCTGATTTCTGAGCTGGATCACGAAGCAAGTAAATAACCCAGCATAGGGGAGTTTGAGGATGTGTATAAACTGGGTTTGTTGGCTAATGGGATTATGTCGGGAAGGAGGAAGAGGATAACCAAGGAAGCAAGGGCAAAATATTGGGGAAAGGCCTGGAGTCTTCTAGAAACAGTGAAGTTTCGTGTGCCTGCAGCACTGAATGCAGAGGAGGAGGGATGAAGCTGGAAGGCAGATTCGGCCAGGTTATGAAACTTCTCATTGATTAGTAGATAGTTCTGTTGTAGGTGCGAATGTGGTCTTTCCACAGAATCACAGGGAAAGCATTCCAAGGACCCATGCATGGGAGACAGTGGTGTGGTAAGGTTTATTCTATGGTAGAAGCTGCCCCCTGGGTTTCCAACATCCCATCTCCCTGTGTCCTGCCATGGGAAAAGGCCAACCGTGTCCTTGGGGAGGCCAAACAAAAGCCAGTGTCCAGACTTTCTGCTTCATATCAAAGTTCAGTCCTTTGGAGCCTGCAGACAGCTGCTAAGCAGTCTCAATGACCATCCAGGTAGCTTAGCTTGTTCCCACTATCATCCATTTCAGGCTCCCTCCTCCTGGAGCTTGTGTGTGGAGTCACATGGCCATGGCTCACACAGGGTGAGTGCAGGTCACTTGGGCAAGAGGGAGAACTTAGTCCTCTTGGAGCCCACACCATCTGCTGTGGGCCCAGCAGCTGCCAGATCCCTGTGGTCATCTGCTCCCAGGCAAGAGAGCACATGAATGAACGGCAAGTGCATCACCAGATGAGCAAAAGAGAGAACATCTTGGTTCCCCTGGGATTATATTAGCTTAGGTATGGGACAGACCAGGTGCTCTTTCAAAATGACCAATAAACTTCCTAAGCTTCCACTGGCTTTGGATGGGCCTACCTCCCAATTCACCCCTTCTTTCCCTGGGCTAGACTGACAGGTCCCTCTGGTCCAACAACTCCCTCTGTGCCATTTTGACTTTTCCTGTGCATGTTCCTTCCTTCTGAGCTCCCTTGCTCTCTTTCCTAGCTAAATAACAGCAGTAACAGCTCCCATCTTCTACCTTCTCACTCCATTACTGACACCCAAGTGACCTAAGAACAATATTTCATTTCCCTTTATGGTGCAGACAAGTAAGTGAATACTATGTACCTCAGTTTTAAGAAAGTAAAGAGCTGAGTAAAGGGACAAACTGTCCCCACAAATAGTTGCAAAGCTAGAGTATAAGTAATGGTTACAGAAGTTACGTGTTGCAACAGTTCTCAACAATGTCTTAATTATCAACTGCAATTGAGACCAACTGACCAAGTCCACAAAGCGCTCTCAGGCAACAAGCAGCAGCACCTGGAAGGAGCCTCTGCCTAGCCAACTTCACACCAAGGATGGTCAGCCTGGTCTCCACCCATCTGATCTTCCTCTCTCCAAAGGGGCATAATCTGATTTTCTCACACCTGGAGCCATGAGGGAAGTAGGCTTGTGCTTGCCCCAAGAAAGGCAGAAAGTTTCCACCTAGTGACTCCCCCTTCTCTCCTTGAGCTCAAGAGGTGAATGAATTATGGATTCACCAGAAAGGACAACCGGCCATTGGCCACAGCAGGGTTGAGAGGGTGAAGTAGTTGCTAATTCCAGTTCAAATCCTACAGCTCTGTTAAGCCAGCAGCAGCAGTCTTTGCCTGCGCCCCCCTCATTCCCCAACCCTCAGACTTAAATCACTTGGTGTAAGTCTGCTACTTCCAACTACCAGCATCTACATTTCTTTGCCTATGGCTTCCCCCAGCTTTGCAAGCCACATTGTTAGCATGCATGGCAGGAGATGTGTGAGGAATTAACACGGCCCCGGCAGCCCTCAACCAATGATGGGGTACTTATACCCCAACTCCCTCACACCCCACTCCCAATCCCAAATGAGATAGCCTTTCCCCAGAACTCAAAGGCATCATTTCTGAGCTACTTTCCTTCTCTGGCTCATTCTTCACTTGCTTACTGGTCTCCTGCAGTTTCCAAATAAATGATTTGTACTCAAATCATCTTAGGGCCAGTCTGTTCCAAAGAGCCTAATCCAAGGAGGAGGCATTTCCATACCTACCCCCCACCCCCACCCCAGCAAATGCAATCTCCCTTGCCCTGAACTCTTGAAAGTATACATCTGTAACGTGGAGTTTCAGCACCTGATTTTCTTCTGGTCACGTTTGCTTTCAATTCATTCAGTATATGAACATACACACTCCCAGCCCACTGTAAGCAGTGGGAAAGAAAGAACTGTTGATGTAAGACATGACAATCCTATAGGGAATTTTTATGCGTTTATTCGAGCCAAACTGACAACTGCCAGGAAGCAAGAGTAAAATGGGGGAAAAAATACAATAAAAATAAATTCAGAAAAAAGAAAATACTCCAGAGAATGTCAGTTTTGCAGTTTATTTTATCCATTGCAACCAAAGAAGGACACTTAAGGAAGGTTACATGAAATCCATTGGTGGTAGGTTACTAGGGTGGAAATCTCTGGGGGTGGGTAAAGAGTAAAATGGATGAACACATATTTCAGTCACATTGGCGGGTACAGGATAGTTAACATAGAGCATTTACAGGACACAGAGATGATATACGTGGAACAAGATGACAATCAGGGGTCCTGTGGTCTTGGGTTCTGGTGAGAGATTGTACCTCAAGCGGTCTGGAAAAAGGGGGTTACTCTGACATTCCAAAGGTATGTTATCATAGATGCAAAAACACCATACACAGGCTCAGTTAAGGTAAAGATTGACCTTTGTTAAGGAAGATCCTGGCCTAGGACATGAGTACCTGCCATGATTCACCTTTAGTTATGAATTTTTATGTTTGGACCATCCTATGTGGTTACTTTAGTTTCTGAGTTTTTGAGGCCACCATGCAGGCCTCCCCCGACCTTGTCAGGGTTAGTATGTGGCCTCTTTTTTATCCACAGAAGTGTGCTTCATACTTCCTCACACTCCTGACGACTCAGCCCAGCAATGGGCTGATGGCAGGGGGCCCACAGATTGTTGTGGACTCATTGCTCTGCAGGGACGGAAACTTAAGTGAGCGTCTGAGTCTTGTATTAGTAAATGGCAGCTGGTAACATGGCAGGTTCTGATTGGGGAGGGTCAGGAAATCTATGGGCATTGGGTCCCAGTCATGGGTGGTGGTTATTTGTTTTCAAGACATGTCAGTCTGCTTGCTGACAAACGTATGCGGTCCCCAGACCAGCAGCATTGGGCATCACCTGGGAACCGGAATCAGAATCTGCAATTCAATAAGATCTTCAGGTGATGTGTATGCACATGAAAGTGTTAAGAGGCATTGTCAAGAGTCTAAGCCCTGACCTCCAGGGTTTATCTGCTCTAGAATCCCCCAGAGATTTATCCAAAAGTTTAAGCCTGAATTTATTTCATAGTGACTAGCAATTGGGAACCTGATACTCATTGGCTTGGACTCAGCTAAATCCCCTAAGGTGTATCTGACAGTTGGCTGGTCAGCAGTGAACTGTCTCACTGAAATGTTCATGTTATTATAGTTCTTAGCATTAACCATGAATACATGTAGATAACACATACAAAATTACACTGAGAAGGGTATCTTGACATCAGTTTATTTCTTGTTAAGTAATAAATAAATCTAAAGTTGATAAAAGAATAGTTGTAGTTGTGGCTATTTAAGACAAATAAATTTGAGATGAGTGGAAAATAAATGTTCCCAGAACATGAATAAATGGAAACGATCTAGGCAATGTTTCCTAATTTCAGGGCTATGTAGAGCCCATAGAGTTTCAAGTATCTGGCAGTTCACCCAGAGAAATAGAAGACAAACTTTCCTAACTATCTCACATCATTGAAATCTTTATTTATTAAGTGCAGTTGATTGCAGAAATCCCTGGGTTATGCTAAACTCCTACTGATCTCTTCATTCTTCCTGCTACAGTCCTTAGCTCATGCAAATGTCCCTTTCCTCATTTAAAATACTGGACTGGGAGTTAAAAGGTGTTTTCAAGTCTGTGGTTCATCTTACCCTGGTGACTTTGACAGGGTGACCTTGGGTAGTGGGGTCAGCATGCTGCTCAGAGCCTCAGATTGCCCAGAATAAATGAGTACCAAGGCCCAACGTCCTTTCCAGCTCTGACATACTCTCATTCTTTGATTTTATTATTACATTTTTTCTGTTTGTTGCTCTAAGAACTAAACCTACTCAAGAATATTTGCTTTAGGTAGCTGAAAAGAAAATGTATTTTATTTATTAAATGTGTGGCCAAATGCAATGCTGAGGAGACAATCATCATGTATCTTCATATTTTTTTCCTCCTTCTGAGTGTCCTTTGGCAATGACAGTAGGCTAATTCCATTGGTTTTCTGCTTTCCAGTATGGTTTGCTTGCTTTGGTTTGTCATGGGGAAGAGACGTTCTTATGTAGCTACTTCCACATAAGTGAACTAGATAAAGCAAGATTGCCCTTCAATAACCAGTGTCACCCCAACCACTCCCCCAAATAAATAAAAAACACTGCCCAGAGCCCGACTTCTCAATGATAGCTCCACACTCCTAAAGCACTCTTTGGTTACCAACTCCTTCTCTTTATGACTGGCAGGCACAAATTAAATTGGCAGGAAAGGAGAGTGATGAGAGGAAATAGAAGTTACAAAGATTTCCTGAAGGAAACAGGCTCCCTTAGAAAGTGAGAATGACCTTGAAGTCAATATTAACCTCGACAGTAGACACAATGGAAACAGTAGACACAATGACCTAACTCCTCTGTTATTCTGTTGAGAAATGGCAAGATTAAACCATACAATGGTATGATGTGCACCTACCATTAGTACGTTGAAAGCTAACCCCCAAGGTGAGATATTAGGAGATGGAGCTTTTGGGAGGTAGTTAGGTCATGAGAGTGGAGCCCTCATGGATGGGACTAGTGTCCTTGTCCCCTTCCTCCATGCAACCAATCACCAAATCTGCCAGCACTGTGATCTTGGACTTCCCAACCTCCAGAACTGTGAGAAATAAATGTTTGTTGTTTATAAGCTACCCAGTATGTGATACTTTGTTATAGCAGCCTAAAAGAACTAAGACAAAACATGAGTCCATTCAAGATCTCAGTGCAATCATATCTAGAAATCCTAAAAGGCTGTTTTATTTTATTTCCACCATTTACATAAAAGTGAGCTCCCAGTTGGGTAGAAGGCAATTTTGAAGGTAATTAATGTTTTCTCCAGGCTAGTATATTTGAAAATTTTTCTTTTCAGCATACCCTGGCTGTAAAACCCCATACTATTAGTTGCAATTTGTTTGCATATTTTTACCTTACTTACTTCCAGCAAGCAGTTAAGACAGTTCACAATGAAAACATAGCTGATATAAGAGCAAAAGAAGAAGGAGGAGGAGGAGGAGGAGGAGGAGAAGGAGGAGGAAGAGGAGGAGGGGGAGGAGGAGAAAAAGAAGAAGAAAAAGAGAAGAGGAAGAAGAAGAAGAAGAAGAAAAAGGAGAAGAAGGAGAAGAAGGAGAAGAAGGAGAAGAAGGGGAAGGGGAAGAGGAGGAGGAGGAAGAGGAAGAGAAAAGAAAACCCAAGGCAAAATCCGGGAACAAAGAAAGGTAACATTGGAGGGATGGGGTCAAGGTACCAACAAAAACTATATCAAACTCTCCTAGCTATGGAAATTGCCAATCTCAAGCAAGGTTTACATTTTTGCAAACTGCATTTTTCCATTTCAATGTCCCCTATAAGTAATGAAATAATATTCTTCCAAATGTTTCTGTCTAACTTATATTTGGGGTATTATATCTCAGCTACTGTGAAAAAATCTGGCTATTTCTTTTGAAAATAAGTAGGTGCTAGCTGTCCAGTCAAGATGGCAGCATGGGCAGATATGGCTCACCTCTTCTCACAACCACATCAAAATTACAACTAAAATGTAGAACAACCATTGCTCAGAGCCCGCAGAAATTGAGTTGAATGGAAGTCTGACAACTACAGAATTAAAGAAACCATATTCATCCAGACTAGTAGGAGGGGTGCAGACACAGAATGGGTTGTCCTTCACTCACATGTGGTAGATAAAAATTCGGGAGGGATATCTCAGAAGCGAGGAGTCCCAGCCCCACACCAGGCCCCCCAGCGCAGGGTTCCTGTGCCAGGATGATAAGTTCCCATAACCTCTGGCTGCAAAAACCGGCAAGTATTGATTCAGTGGAAGAAAACTCTAGGGTCCCAAGGAGTCCCTCTTAAAGAACATACACAAAGACACTCAGTCTGACTCCCTCTGAGCTCCAGCACTGGGGTCGCTGCTTAAATGGCACAAGTGGCATACAGGGAGAAACTAAAGTGTCTGGCATCAAGCAAGAGCTGGGACACAGCTTTCCCCCAGACAGAAAGGTAGGCAGAGGACATTGTTTCTTTTCTGAGCCATCCCCCCCCACAGAGACACAGACCGAGCAGGTTAGTGCTGTATTTATCTGGGACTCCATCAACCTGGCTAACACTGTTTGTCCCACCCTGGAGATCCCGTGAGGCTCCATTCCATTCAAATTGTGGTTCCACCCAAGCTGTTAACATATGAATGGTTGCTCTTGGATCACTCTTCAAAACTTCTAAATCCTCTCAAACAAGCAACAGCTGGCCTCCCAGGCCTGGAACTAGCAGCCTAGATTCACAATTTGGCTTCACCTGAGAACCTCCAAGACTAGCACAAGTAGCAGACATCTCAGATTGCTTTATAACTGAGGCAGGGTGGCCCCTGGCAGAACACAGGCAGTGGCTGACCTTGGCCTGTACCACCCAAGAAACCCCAGAGCTTACACGCCCAGTGGACAGCTTCAGACCACATCAGAGCACCACCATCCTGCTGCTACACAGCTGATCCTCCACAGAGGGTGAAGGTAGTGGTCAGTGCTCACAGCCAGTCCTTGCAGCTGACTATCCTGGGTAAATAGGGAAGATAAGTCCCCACTACCTCTGCCTGCAATAACCAGAGGGGATTGAGTGGGTGGAAGAAACTTCTAGAGCCCCAAGCTGTTCCTCTTACAGAATGCATACACAGACTCACCTACTCATACTCACTCCCTCTGGGCTCTGGCACTGGGGTAGTGGCTTGAGGAGCACAAGTGGCATGTAGGGGGAAGCTGAGGTGTCTGGCATCAAGGTGAGCAGAGGCCATTGTCCATTTTCTGGGCTGTCCCCCCACAGAGCTCTCAGCCTGGTGCTGTATCTGAGACTCCACTGGCTAACACTGTTAACACTGTTAGACCCACTTTGGAGATCCCCCTGAGACTCTGCCCCACCCAACTTACAGGCCCACCAAAGCTGTTAACAGTGGCTTTTCCATATGAATGACTGCTCTTGGTTCATGCTTCACAACTTCCTAAACGCTCTCAAATAAGCAACAGCTGGCCTCAGTGAGCCCCAGGCCCAGCATAGCTGCCAGCCTAGATCCACAGCTTGGCTTCGACTGGGAATCTCCAAGTCCAGCACAAGAAGTAGCCATCTCAGATTGCTTTATAGCTCAGACAGGGTGGCCCTGTGCAAGACACGGGTGGCCTGTCTCATCTGGGATACCCCAGTCGGTGGACCCAGTGGACATCTACAGACCACATCAGAGCACCACTACCCCGTCCCTGCACAGCTGATCCTCCACAGAGGGCAGAGGTTGGTGATAAGTGGTCATAGCCAGTCCCTGCAGCTGACTGGTCTGGGTAAATCCTTCCCATTATTCTGCCAACAGCAACCAAGGCCCAACTACAAGAGGAGGATGTGCTTAGCTCACATGATGGGTTCATCTCAATACCCAGCTTGGGTGATAGGGGAGGCTGTGCCACTGGACCATAAAGAACTACAACGTTAGGCCATACTACCAAGTTTTGACATGAATGGAGTCAAAACATCTCTATCTAATACATAGAAACAAACACAGGGAGGCTGCCAAAATAAGGAGACAAAGAAACATGACCTAAATGAAAGAATAGATTAAAACTCCAGACAAAAAAACTAAACAAAATGGTGATAAGCAATCTATCAGATGCAGAGTTCAAAACACTGTTTATAAGGATGCTCCGGAACTTAGTGAGGACCTCAACAGTCAGAAACAAAAGATACACTAATTGAAATAAAAGACAATCCACATGGAAACAATAGGAGAGTAGATGAAGCAAAAATCAAATCAATGATTTGGAACATAAGGAAGCATAAAACAACCAATCAGAACTACAAGAAGAAAAAGAATTTTAAAAAAATGAGGATACTGTAAGCACCCTTTGGGACAACTTCAAGAGGCCCAACATTTGCATCATATGGATGCCAGAAGCAGAAAAGAAAGAGCAAGAAATTGGAAATCTATATGAAAAAATAATGAAAGAAAAGTTCCCTAATTTGGTAAAGGAAACAGACCTGCAAGTCCAGGAAGCACAGAGAGTCCTAAACAAGACGGATGCAAAGAGGCCTACTCCAACACACATCATAATTAAAATGCCAAAAGTTAAAGATAGAGAATCTTAAAAGCATCGAGAGAAAAGCAGTTAGTTACCTACTAACAAGGGAGTTCCCATAAGACATCCAGCTGATTTCTCAAAAGAAACTTTGCAGGCTAGAAGGGATTGTCAAGAAATATTCAAATTCGTAAAAAGCAGGGACCTACAGCCAAGATTGCTCTACCCAGTGGAACTATCATTCACAATCAAAGGGCAGATAAAGAGCTTCTCAGACAAGGAAAATACTAAAGGAGTTCATCATCACCAAACCATTATTATATGAAATGTTAAAGGGACTTATTTAAGAAAAGTAAGAAGATCAAAACTATGAACAATAAAATGGCAAAATATACATATCTATTGAAAAGTGAACCATGATAAAATCATGGATACGGAAAGCGTTTTGATGGCTGCCAGATGGGTGGGGGGTGTGGGGCAATGGGTGAAGAGTTGAGGGGATTAAGAAGTACAAATAGGCAGCTACAGAACATCCATGCAGCTGTGAAGTACAGTATAGGAAATGGAGCAGCCAAAGAACTTACACACATGACCCATGGACAGGAACAGTGGTGGAGAGATTGCCTGAGGGAATGGAGGGTGCTGGGTGTAGGTGGGCAAAGGGGGAAAAATCAAGACAACTGTAATAGCATAATCAATAAAATATAATTTTAAAAACTTAAAAAATAAACATGGGCTAAGCATTAAAAAAAAGAAAATAAGTAGGTGCAAACAAAGATAGACATCTTGTATTTAATTACATAATGAGTAAATTATATAATATAAGAGTAATTATGGAAAGTTCCATTGTAGCTGATGTATAGTTTGACTGAGCTAAATCTTACCATATTGTTAATGAGCACAAAATACTTTTTTCCCCCCCTGGCAGAAGGTTCAAACACAATTTATCTCTTTCTTTCTTGGTTCTTTCTTTCTATTTCTTTTCTCTCTTTTTGGACCCATAATCAGTATCCTTCTTCAAAATCATTTCCTTGATTGGGCCAGAAGCTCTGTGGTTACTTTTTTCTATCATTCTGTGATTACACCACATTTGCTAAACATATATTGTGTAATTAAAGATGGGCTGCTTCTTTGAGTTCTCTAGAAATGTTTCACTGCTAAAGTCCCCAATGGTCTTTCAAAGGTTTGCTTAATTGAAGCGAAAGAAATAGTGGAACCATTGTTCCGGGTAATCAATGAGAGGTCATTTACATGAGGGGACCATGGTGTGACGGGAGAAGAAATTCTGGCTCCGCACAATTCATTCTGGGTCCCTTGAGCTCACACAAAAGATCTACCTTTAACAGGCTAAGTTCCCAAGCCCCCAGATTTTAGAGAGTAAACGCGAACTATAGGACCTCTAAATCTTTTATCAACCCACAAAATAACACTATGTTCAAAGTTCTAATTAGATGGCCTTCTACAAGCTTTAAGGTCTGTAAGAATTTGGGAAGTCAAAGCAAATAAAAGATGTTGGGAAATAAACTCTCAGCACAAATGGAGAGAGATTTGGGTTTTCAAACATAAATGTGGTCACAGTGCTATTTTGGGAAAAATTGGAAAATTCTATTTGACAGCAGACTGTATCCAGCTTCCTGCCCTTTAAAAAATAAATCATGCTAAATCATAATTTATTTGGTTACATTATTGTCTCAGATAGCAATAGCAATAGTAATGGTAAGCTACTTTCACATCCTCTGATTTTTGTCTTAAATCCTAAATCAATTTTATACAAACATCTTTTTGAGGAGGACTCAGTAGTTCCACATTTAAACAAAAGTCATTATTGCTTTGTAAATACAAACTTATACCTGTGTTTCCTTTTACCAGGGTGGGATTTACTTTAGCATTCTGTGCCAAATGCTTAGAGTTGAACTGAGTCCAGCTAACCCTTGATTTTCGCCATGTTACAAAATTGGAGGCTCTTTCAAAACAAAGGATACATCTGTTTTCATCAGCTGTTTCTAGACTTTTATTACTGCGACTTATTTTTAAAATTGTTTTGCCTAGACAGTATTGCTCTACTAGGCATGATTTATTACTCTCCTATGTGCCCACAGAAACTATGAGTTCCTGAAAGCATGCAAACTGAATCAAAAATACTAAGGAAAGAATGGAAACTTATTTCACTTACATTGACTAAATAATCATTTAGAATATGTAAATACAGTGTGTTTACAATTCTAATAGCATTTTTATTTACTAATGGGAAGAAAACTATGTTCAATTACTCTGAGCTGATAAGTAAAAAAATGGAGGCATAAACAGAGGATAAAAGAAAGAATTGAGGAATGTGACTTTTTGGACTGCTATTTTTAAAATCAGCTCAAAATTGGAGGTTTATCTGCCTAAGAGAGACTTTAACTATTTTTTTTAATTTATTCTCTACTTTACTCAACAAAAAATGGATCTCAGGGAGCTTACTCTTTCAATATTCTCTAAAAAGAATGATTGAATCTTAGCTTTTGAATATGGTAAATAACATTTAATGACTACTTACTGTGCAAGCATTTTGCATATATTTTATGCTAATATTTTAAGGCTAGAAGTGCATACCTTGTTTGGGTAGCATAATTTTTGAAGAATAAAATTGTTGTATATTTATTTTAGAATTTATAGGTTACTAGATAGCTTGTCCATTACTGCCTTGCCTATGCCAATAACTTTTTGTGGGATTGAAAATGTTACAATATGCTGGGATGGGGGCAGGGGGCTATAAGGGGACTAAATGGTAATGAGGAAAAAAATACAATAAAAATTAAATCCCCAAAAAGCAAAAAAACAAAAACAAAAAATAGGTTTATTAGTAGAATAATTTTACTTCAGACACAAGAAAAAAATGAAAACATTGGGAAATAATTGCAGAGAAAAAGATCTAGCTATCTATAGATAAGAAGCTAAAGTTGGGTTCAGGTCTCTAAGAAAATCCTAAGTTATGTAGTGTTTCGACAATAATGTTCCATTTTAAAAAAGGAAATAAGCTTTCTCAGTAAGATGAGCATATTTCATTTTCAGGTAAACTTTTTTGGCATGTTACCAAAATATTGGCCCATATTTGCTAATACTGAGCTGGTTTGGGGATTTTGGACATTTCTAGAACTTCTGAATGTTTGTCAATTCACAAAATATGTTAACTAGGAAAAAATTAAGGGGATAGGTAGCCTGAGATAGCTCCTTTCAGTTTTTGTGATAATTCAAATATATCTGCATTTAGTATTTTTGACACTCAGGTAATAATAGCTCACATTTATTTAGCATTCCCATGTGACATTTCTAACTTACTGAATCCTCAGTGACTTCATGAATCAGGCACTGATATTAATCCATTTTGTAAACTGAATCATGGCCCTGACCAGTGTGGCTCAGTTGGTTGGGTGTCTTCCTGCAAAGTGAAGAGTCATTGGTTCAATTCCCGGTCAGGACACATGCCTGAGTTGTGGGTTCAGTCTCCGGTTGGGGTGCATATGACAGGCAACTGATTGATGTTTTTCTCTCACATCAATGTTTCTCTGTCTCTCTTTTTCCCCTCCCCTCCCCTCTCTCTAAAAACAAATAAACCAATACAATCTTTAAACTGAGCCATGGAGATAAGTAATTTGCCCTAAGTCCCTGACTGGCCAGTCGGAGTGCCAGGATTCAAACTTACAAAGAAGGTTCTGAGCCCATCCTGCTCCCACCACAACGCAGCCCACACCTGCTCAGCTGGGAGGGCTCACATGGCACTGTCACATTTCTGTTCTCTGAGGGTGGGGTTTTCTCCATGAATATTGATCACATTTATTGACAATTTGAACAGCCAGTAGTCTTACCTGCCTTGCCAGTCTCTTACTTGCCAATTGTACTTTACCTGCAGAAAAGAAAGCCTCAGGAAAGCCAACAGCCTAACCGTTCCTGTTTTCCCAGGGAGGGGGAGAGTTTAGGCAGTGGGACAATGTGGGTGATCGCTAGAAGAAAGAGCTATAAATCCCTAGACTGGGAGCAGTTTAGGGAGGCTTGAGCAGCAGCTGGGATGGGAAAATATGACGCGTGGCTCAGGCAGACCCGCTGACCCCAACCGAAAAGCAGAGCCGGCAGGTCTCTAAAGGCCCTGACTCAGTTATCATTTTGGCTTTTCTAAAAAGAGTGACTCTAAACTCTTCTGTCAATAGAATACTTGACATGTTGTTTTACATGTTAATGCTCAAACTCAGAACAAACAGAACAGGAGGTACCAAAAGTCTTCCAGTGTAAATTGGACAGGAATCAAGCAAACCTCCAGGGAAGGTGCTCAGAGGGAGGAAGAGAGACACGGGGAGGGGCACACAGATGCCTTCAGTGGTGTTGCTCATGTTCTATGTCGTCACTTAAATATATTCATATATATTCTTTCACAAGTAGCATATATTCCACAATGTAAAAAAATCCATTAACCATTTACTATGGGCCAAAGAGTATGCCTGACATTGAGAACAAAATTATTCATAATAAATACTGGGGCTCTACCAAGTGGTTTATTTTTTAATTCATTGATAGCTCTGGTGTCCTCAGATAATATGAAAAATAATACTTATAATACCAATTGATTAAAAAAATCATTTGCTCTATGCCAGGCCCTTCATAGGTGTTATTTCATTACACCTCAGACCAGTATTATAAAGTATTTGTGCCAGCTAAGGTGACTTTGGTAATAGCACACTCAACTGAAGCTGACTTCAATAATAAGAATATTTATTATTTAATATACCAAGAAGTCTGGAAGACATGGTGGGTTCAAGGTTCATTTGAAAGTTGTACAGTGTCAATGTTACCAAGGACCCTTGATGACGAGGCTCTTCCGTCCTCTCTCCACCATCCTCAGTATATTGACTTGGCCCCATAAATATGCTCCCTCATGCTTACTAAATGGCTGCCACAGATGCAGGCAGTATGTGATGTAGACACAGCCATGTCTGGTTAAAGAAAAGGCACATGTCCTTCCATGTACCTCTCTTTATTTGGGGGGAAAATCTTTTCCATCAGTTTCTTGCCACAGAAAACCACCTCAGGTCCAACCAAGGATACAGTCAAGTACCCATCTCCTAGTTACAGACAAGACTGAGAAATTGAATAGCTGTCATTTACACTTTATGGCAGGATGGAGGTTCTACTCATAAGAAAGAAGGTGAGTGGGTAAGCTGTGACTACTGAGAGGTAATCAAAAGATTCTGCCACCCAATTGCTAACTCCAGTTTACAGATGAAGATGCTGAGGCTTAGAGTGGTTAAATAAGATGCTTAGAATTATACAGCTAATAAAACCATTGAGCCAAAAATCATTCCAAGTTTTTCTCAATATAAATCCAACCATACCAAATAAATCTGTTAGGACAGCCATTCCCCCAAAAGGAGGTAGGAAGATTAAAAAGTCCTATTTTGCTGAAAAGTATTAGCTTTCTCTACCTCATGGTTCCAGAGCTGTGTGCAGAAGTGGTGGGGTGTTAGTAGTGATTGTCAACAATAAATATTGCTCTGTGCCAAGCCCTGAAGGTATGAAGGTACCCAGCCTTTGAGGGGCACACCAGGGAAAGTGAGACAAATGGACACATAAACTGCAGACAGAGATGTCAGAGCTGGCATGAAAATACATCAGAGGTCTGATTAGCACTGAGACAAGAGCGACCAACTTTGGCTGCAAAAGTCAGGAAGTGTTTTACAGGAGTAACATTTGAATTGTTTTAAAGACATTTATGGGCCTGTTTGAGGAAGAGCAGTAGAGGAAGGGCTTCCAGTAGCCAAAAGACTGCCCTAATGGAAGATACCTGTTTCTAATGGAAACTGAATTGTTAAGATTGGTGGAAAAAGAGAAAAAGACTTTAGGGCTATTTTTTTTTTAATGGTAACAAATACCTAGTCACAAATAGATCCAAAAATAAAGCAGGTTTCAACGTGCCCAAAGGAATACCACTTTGTAAACGTTTTACCAGGCATCTCAGGATCTAAGTTGAAAGGATTGGCAGATTAGTGTCTCTTTGGCTTTCTCATAATTATAGTTCTCATACAGTGAGAACTCTGTAACTCAGTGTCCCAAACCAAATGGATCCTTTAAAAAAAAAAAAAGAAAAGTCATTATTTTAAAACCTCTTTTTTTGTTTCATGTGGAGAACAAAGAAAGAAAAAAATGATTTCAAAATATTTTATGTTACCCACATTTTTCATATTCTGCTGTCGACAGTTGGGTTGCAAAAAGCAAACTGCTGTCACCAGTCTTCGATCTGCACACCCGAGTAGGGTCATGTACACAAAATAATGTATAATGAGGATAAGCATTAATATTGGGTAAAAACAGAGTTTGCATGGATTTTGGGTGCACACTCGGCCCTTGGTATCTGCGGATTCTGCATCTGTAGCTGCAACTAACTGTGGATCAAAAATATATTTTTTAAAATGTTCCATTGTTGCTGATGTGTTCTGTGTAGTCAGGCCTACCATGGTTGTGTCTGTACTGAAAATGTACAGACTTTTGTTTCCTGTCATTATGCTCTAAACAATAGTATAACAACTATTTAAATAGCATTTCCATGGTATAAGGTAATCTAGAGATGATGTAAAGTGTACAGGAGGATTGCATAGGTTATATGAAATACTACACCATTTTATATAAGAAAGTTAATCCTTCTCAGATTTTGGTATCTGCAGATCATCTTGAAACAAATCCCCCACAAATACTGAGGGACAACTGTGTAGTAACTTGCTAAGGAAAGAAAGTCTCAGATTAAAGGCAATACGGAGTCTGCCTTTGGTGGAAAGTAGAGGGAAAGATCAACTGGAAGATGTGCTGGAGGCTTAAACCCAAACCAAACTCCACCCAACCTCGGGAAAGTTGAACTCAACATGATAGTAATGGCTTAATGCAAAGCCATGTCTTAACAGTTTAGAATATCTTTCTACTCTGTAGATATGACTTTCCCGTTTGGAATGTCTTTCAACTCTGACCAACCAATATAAAAGCAGATATTTCTTTTATAGGATATCCACAAAGATCTGAGATCAATTGATTGATCCATCTATCTATCTTTCTATCCACCTCACAGATTTCATATTTGCAAATTCACCTATTCACTAGAGTGTGTTTGTAACCCCAAATCAATACTGGAGACACTTGTGAGGCCATTCACAGGCATGCACAGAGCAGCCAAAAATCTGAGTTGCCCACCGCAGAGGTTCCCAGCTGAGGTCCAGCAAGCCAATGTCCCGCCTTCTTGTTTCAGCTCTTTTTGTAAACAAGTGTCTGTTGTTTGGGGGGCCTATTTAGTACCACATTTTTCTCATTTTTGTGCTCCTTGTTGGTGATTTCACTGTTTAAAACATCCCACAAATGTAGTGTTAAAGTGTTCTCTAGTGTTCTTAAGTACAAGAAGGCTGTGATGTGCCTTGTGGAGTAAATTCATGTGATACATAAGCTTTGTTTATGCTGCTGGCTCTGAGTTCAATTTTAATGAATTAACAACACATAGTAATGGAAACACATAAAACAAAGTTTAGTATTGATGAGTTCATGAAAATGTGTGACCAGAGGCTTGTAGGAATGTATTCTTGTATTTTTCCTAAAAGCAAGGCCTCCGTATTTACTAACTCAGTATTCAAAGTGACTTTTTAGAGCATAACTGCCATGAACAACGATAATTGACTATGTGTATGAACACGCACATGGAGAGAGAGAGGGAGAGAGAGAGAGACAATACATGATTATAGTCCCCAGCAATGTGAGTCTACTGAGCAGAGTCATCCAAGGTGAAATAATTTCCCACCTACTCACAGACTCCAGAGTGGGGTAACCACCTGTTTCAATTTGCCTTTGATTGAGGGCTTTCCCGGGATGAGGAACTTTCAATGCTAAAACTGGAGAAATCCCGGGACAAATGGAAAAGAATTAGTTCCCCTACTCCAGAGATTCTCAAAGCTGAAGAAGGGGTGGGAAGATAGACCCATACAAACCCCTCAACTTTTGATCTGGAGCTAGCAACCCCACCACCATTAATAAAGAGACTCATGGAGCAAATACATCACACTCCCCGGCATCTAAGCACCACTGGGCCACTCAGGCCTCTGGGGGCTCCTACGGAAGCCAACAGTCTGCTGAGAAAACCCTGACGGTTGATTTACATTTCTTTTTTTTTTTTTTTTTTTTTTTTTTTTTTTTTTTTTAAATATATTTATTGATTATGCTATTACAGTTGTCCCATTCCCCCCCCACTCCACTCCATCCTGCCCACCCCCCTCCCTCCCACATTCCCCCCCCATAGTTCATGTCCATGGGTCATACTTATAAGTTCTTTGGCTTCTACATTTCCTACACTATTTTTACCCTCCCCCTGTCTATTTTCCACCTATCATCTATGCTACTTATTCTCTGTACCTTTCCCCCTCTCTCCCCCTCCCACTCCTTTAATGACAACCCTCATGTTCTAGTTGTTTGCCTAGTTTGCTCTCGTTTTTGTTTTATGTGTGGGCGTTAATAACTGTGAGTTTGCTGTCATTTTTACTGTTCCAATTTTTGATCTTCTTTTTCTTAGGTAACTCCCTTTAACATTTCATATAATAAGGGCTTGGTGATGATGAGCTTCTTTAACTTGACCTTATCTGAGAAGCACTTTATCTTCCCTTCCATTCTAAGTGATAGCTTTGCTGGATACAGTAATCTTGGATGTAGGTCCTTGCGTTTAATCTTGGGTAATGTAATTATGATGTGCCTTGGTGTGTTCCTCCTTGGGTCCAGCTTCTTTGGGACTCTCTGAGCTTCCTGGACTTCCCGGAAGTCTATTTCCTTTGCCAGATTAGGGAAGTTCTCCTTCATTATTTGTTCAAATAAGTTTTCAATTTTTTGTTCTTCCTCTTCTCCTTCTGGCACCCCTATAATTCGGCTGTTGGAACGTTTCAAGGCGTCTGGGAGGTTCCTAAGCCTCTCCTCATTTTTCCAAGTTCTTGTTTCTTCATTCTTTTCTGTTTGGATGTTTGTTTCTTCCTTCTGGTCCACACCATTGATTTGAGTCCCAGTTTCCTTCTCATCACTATTGGTTCCCTGTACATTTTCCTTTGTTTCTCTTAGCATAGGCTTCATTTTTTCATCTGTTTTTCGAATAGATTCAACCAAGTCTGTGAGCATATTGATAACCAGTGCTTTGAACTGTGCATCCGATAGGTTGGCTATCTCTTCCTCGCTTAGTTGTATTTTTTCTGGAGCTTTGAAGTGTTCTGTCACTTGGGCCATTTTTTTTTTTTTTTTTGTCTTGGCGCGTCTGTTACTTTAAGGGGCGGAGCCTTAGGTGTTCACCAGGGCGGGGTAACGCTGGTCGCTGAGCTGTGACGCTGTACGAGGGGGAGGGGCCGAGTGGGAGCAATGGCGCCCGCCTCACTCTCCTCCGGATTTCAATCTTTCACTCCGTTACCCACAATCAAACTGGGCCCCTCTGGTGCTGGTTCCCGAGTAAGTGGGCCTGTGCACACTCTAGGCCCCTGTGGGTCTCTCCAACAACCTCTTCTGTGAGGCTGGGAGTCTCTCCTGCTGCCGCCCCAGGGGTGCTTTCAATCAGAGGTTTGAGGCTTTATTTCCCCGAGCTGGAGCCCTGGGTTGCGCAGTGGTCTGCTTCTCTGCCCGCCGTTCGTCAGGTTTATCTGTGGGCGAATTTGGTGCCGCAATGTGCTACCCGCCACTCTGCCTGCCCCACTCTCCGCCACTCTGAGTCCGGCCCTCTCGGTTTATCTGTGCAGATGTGGGGCCGCAGGGTCTGCTAGTGCTCGGACTGCCTGCGCCATTTGTCCCACACTCCGCCAGTCTCAGTCCCGCCACAGCCACGCGAGTCCTCTCCACCCCGGTGCCCGTCTCCGCCCCTCCTACCAGTCTGGATGAATGGTTATTTTCTATTTTCTTGGTGTTGGTCCCCCTTGCTGTTCGATTCTCTGTCAGTTCTGGTTGTGCGAGGAGGCGCAGTGTGTCTACCTACGCCGCCATCTTGGTTCTCGATTTACATTTCTAATGGCGCTCACAAGTGACCCTGGTGTGTGGAGACTTCAAAGAGTTGGACTATGAAGAAGTACAATGATTTTGTCATTATAAAATTTTAAAAGCCATAAATGACAATAAAAAGCAAGAATAATAGATGCTGGATAAAATATTTTCATGCAGGCAGCTAAATATGTTATTTTCTATTTCTCATTTGTAAATTGATAAAGGATAGAAGAGAAAAAAGTGTAGATTTTAGGGCCAAACCTACATTTCCTAAATCAGCAAATTCTCAAAATTTTAGCATTTTGGGACTCTATGCAGTGGTGGGCAAAAATAGGATAATAATAATAAATAATATAATAATAAGTAGATCATCTTACAAGAATAAACCCTCTGTTTCCCCATACTCACAATTGTAAATCTACTTTTGCCCACCTCTGTATAGACCAGTCATTCTCCACCCTGGCTGCACATTAGAATTATCTGGGAGGTCTAAAAATTCCTTTGCCTGGACCATGCCCAATTCGATGAAATTCTATAAGAAAGGGGGTGGGAGGTTGCAGACATTAGCATTGTTCTGAAAGCTGCCTAGGTGGTGTCAATGTGCAGCCAGGTTTGAGGCCCGCTGTCAAGGAGAATCGTGTTGAGGAGGGTCACAGGAGAGTCCAGCAGAGAAGAGCACTGTAACCAACTGGTAACACTGCTGTGGGTGTGAGAGAGAGGAAGGTTGTGGCATACAGGGCTGCACTAACGGTCTTTGTCAGTCCAGGCGAAGTGGAAGCATTCAGACTCTGAAATCCGGCAGGTCTTCATTTAGTCTTGCTCTGTCACTATGACTCCATCTCCTGTGTAATCTTGGTCAGGTGATTGGACTTCTTGACATCAATACACACCCTGATATTTATTTTGCAAGGTTGTCATGAGGGTTAAGTGAGGAAGCGTATGCCAAGTTCCTGGTATGCAGTGGATGCTGAATAAAGGGAAATTACTGTCATCATAACCAAGCACCCCCACTTTCATTTTTGGCTACTTTCTGAGTTACATTCTGCTATCCTGACAAAGAATAACAGGGAGTTTATAAGAGTAGCAGTATTTTAAGAACAAAAGCAAACAAACTGATAAAAATGAATGGAATGGCCAAGGCGATTTTGCAGGCATATAATCTAGCTCAGGGATCAGCAGCTTGATGCCTGTGGGCCACATCCAGCCACATGTATTTATTTACTTCCTGTCTGGGGGTATTTTCCCACAACAAAGAGTATTTACAATGTTTATATCACTGAATCAAAACTAATGAAATGAAAGGACCACATAGCTGACCATGAATAAGATATAGAAAAAAGGAGTGGAAAAATATGTGCGTGCGTGGGTTGGAATTGTTGACAGGAGGGGTTAGGGTAGAGCCAGCAAGGACATGGCTGTAGAAACAGAGAGGGCACTGTGACTTTGAGCAAGTTAGTCTTCTACCTGTGCCTCAGGCTCCCCCTTTCAAAATGGCACCGATCACAGGACTTACCTCATAGCGATATTGGGAGAAATACATGAATAAATACATTAAAAATGTGTACAATAGACTTGTCGCCTAGATTAAGGGCTCTCTGTGAGTCAACTATTATTATTTAAATAACAAATAATTAATTTATGTCAGAGGGGACAAGGTCAGGCCTGCGATTAAGGCATACAGGTGCTGCTGACCCTGTCCCCACAGTGGGGTGACGGAAAAATGCAGTCACTGGCTCCACAGTCAAAACAAAACATCACGGAGTCAAGAAAGAAATCAGGACCTCCCCACCCCCTTCTATCCTAACATCACACTTTCTAATCCAAAATTATATCTGTCACCCCTGAAAGGTATATGGACATGTTCCAAGGTTTCAGAAAAAATCATGTGAGTTTGGCTTGGCTTCATATGTTAGTTCCAGAGCAAGGATTTTTCTTGTTCCTGCACTGTGATTAATTTTCCCTTCAGCTCATTTTAACCACCAGAAGATCGTCCAGAATTGTGTTGATTTCAGCAAATACCCACACAGCCATCTTCACCTGTAGGAAGAAGAATGCTTTAAAGAAAGGACTTGCTAATTTTTACAATGAGAAGAATTCTTAATGAAACCACAGTGACACTTAGATAAAGCAAATGAAATGTTTGTGACATCACGTAAAAAAGCTGCTAAAGAGGAATCTGAATCAGAAGCTGAGGGAGTTACTTGAAATTTGAAATTATGTTCTCAGTAAGAAAATGTCACCTCTCCCGTGCCCCAGTTCTTACATCTTCTGTCCTCCCTGTATTGACCAGGGTGATGTTTACTGTAATTATCCTCTATGGTTACTGAAAATGTTGGGTTTAGATTCTAATGCCTTGTTAAATTCATGTGTCACCTTCTCTATGAGATCTCACCTGCATACACTAATTAACATTGACACCCTACCTGGGACTCCCAGTCCTGCCCCATGTTTTCTCAGGCTCACTTCTCCATCCAACACGCTATATATTTTACATGTGCATTTTGTTTGTTATCTGTTGCCTCATTATGATGGCACGTATTTTCATCCTTTTTCTGCAATGCTGTGTTCCTGGCTTCTACAACAGTGGCAGGCATATAGTAGGGACCCCCACGTCCAGGTTTTGCCTTTAAATGGAAAATAGAAAATGTCCCCGTGATGCATTGCATGCCATGAATTCACATGTGGAGCTTTGCATGAATGAAAGCAACTATGTGGAGGTATGTATACCTCTATGTACATCTCAAGAGCACTTAGGTGTCTTTCTACAACCTGGCAATTTTATGAGACAAATATAAAACAGGCTCTCAGGAACTTGTTCCATTGCTCCTATTTTTCATTCACCTAATATTTGTATCCTTTAATGAATAACTATCTCTTCAATTAGCTGTTGAGCCGTGTATTCTACTTCCCCCAAAATATGTGTTCCAGTGTAATGGAATCTTTGAAAATCAAGTTAAGTATTAAAGAGTAGGGAACTTCACTGCTTGATTCTGTTCTGTAATAAATATCTCTTATAGAGCACAGGTTCCTTTGCAACTCTATACTCCATTTTTCAGGTCGTATTTTGACATGTAAGTTTGCTTAAATCAATAAACCGAGACATACACACTGGGTATAGACTCTACAACTCAGTTCTGTGCCAGGCAGATGATTGATGTTTGAGAAGTAGCCCCTTTAGGAGACTTGACTGGTACATGTAACCATTAGAGAACTATAAATGGAAGGAGGATCTCGGGCCCCTAAGGCAGAGACCAATTCTCATTCACTTCTGTCATCCAGAGTCTAGCACAGGCATATTACAGGCGCGCAGCACCTATTTGGTCATTGAATAAAGGCAAGTGTAAACAAATGATCGAGTGCTAAATAAGGTTGTCTGCAAACAGTCTATAATGCAGTGAAAATTCAGATAGCAGAGGTCATGGGGGCAGCTTCATGGAGGAGACAGGACAGTAACTGACAGGAATTACATCTTGAAAGAAATTAAGGCTTCAAATGCTAGAACAAGGGATAAGAGGGAACTCCTGGTTAGAAGAGTAATTTCAACCTATACATCTATCACTGAAAAGGATTTTGAGTTAGCATGCCTTGTGGAGAGGAGGTAAACTTTGGACACCGGTTTGATACATGGCATCACCCAACAGATGGATGGGCCAGGGGTACCATTGACCAGGCCTGTCCTGTGCAGACAGAGTTAGTGAGTCACAGGCTTGGAGACTGGCCAGAGAAGGACATAAAGCTGGGAAGGGCAGATGTGTGGGGTAAGATTACTAATGACGATTGAGAGGTTTGGACCAGGCAAAATAGATTAACGAAACTATTTACATATTTATAAGAAAGGGGTAACAGAAAAAAAGTTTTATTTTAAAAAAGTTTTCCTGGAGATCAGGAAAAAATTTTAAACCTCAAAGAAGCCAATTTAAAAGCACTATGAATGAAACTTACTGTTTAGCTTCAGCCAACTGTCTAAGTAAACTGCCATAGAACTGGCATCTGTAGGTCACGAGACCCTGATTTTCTTTTAAAATATAGACCTTTGTTCTTCATTGTTCTTTCCCAATTTGTTGAGGTATAATTGACACGTTAAGTTATAAGGTATTTAAGGTGTACAATGTGATGACTTGATATACACATACATTGTGAAATGATTCCCCTATTGAGTTAATGAACATGTCCATCACCCCACATATTTTAGGGAACTTCAGTTACACAGTACAGTGTTATCAACTGTAGTCACCATGTTATACATTTGGCCCTCAGACCATATCACCTTATAACTATGGTTGTACCCTTTTATTCTCCCTATTTCCCCCATCCCCAGCCCCTGGCAACCCCTTTTCTCATCTCAGTTTGTATGAATGTTTGTTTGTTTCAGATTCCACATGAAAAGTGATACCATGTGGTATTTGCCCTTCTCTGCCTGGCTTATTTTACTTAGCATAATGCCCTCCAGGCTCATCCATGTTGTGTAAATGGCAGGATGTCCTTTTTATGGCTGAATAATATTCCAATTTTATATATGTGTGTGTGTGTGTGTGTGTGTATGTATGTGTGTATTCAATATTGCATTTTCTTTAACCATTCATTTGTCAATGGACACTTTTATATGTCTTGGATACTGTGAATATCGCCACAGTGAACATAGGGGTGCAGCTATCTCTTCAAGATAATGATTTCATTTGGGGGGAGGGGGGTGTATTCCTAGAAGTGGGATTGCTGGATCATATGGTGGTTCTATTTTTAATTTCTTGAAGAATCTCTGCACTATTTCATAGTGGCTGTCGTACTTTACCTTCCTACCAATGCTTGTACGTGTTCTTCATTGTTCCTGGCAGGAGAGAGCCAGGAGCTGCCTGCCGTTCCTGGTGAGTCAGCTGGCCAGCATGGAGCACTCATTCCACCACATTCTCCTGCTGGAGATTAAGAGCATCACAGACACATTCTCCTCCATCCTGGGTCCTCAGAGCAGAGACATCTTTCGCATGAGCAACAGCTTCACTGCCATTGCCAAGCTCCTTACCCGACAACTGGAAACCACCAAGCCCAGAAGTGGCAGGTGAGCAGGAATTACTGTGGACTCAGGAATCTGTTCTGAACCCGTGGAGGCATAGCATAGACAGCTACACTTTCTTTTGTAGGCTTTAAGCTTTCTAAAGAAAGCCAGACACACTGTCTCAACCTAGAGTGACTTCTCAGTAAATTATGACACTCACAAGAACTTGTTCTAAATATGGGGAACTTTCAAACACCATCACTCAAGGGGTTCACAGTCAGAGCGTGTGATAGGGTTTCCACAGAAGTGCATACAATGAGCTAAGGAGCATGAGAGGCATACCAGGCAATTGAGGAGTGTTTCACAGAGAAGGTGAAATTTAAATTCATTCCATGTTTACTGAGTAGCATCCATGTGCTAAGCATCCGGTTGCACAGGATGAGTGAGAGTACCCCAGATAGGAGTAGAAAGGACCCTGCAAATAGAAAGGACACTCCTCACGTGCAAGGATAAAAGAGCTCAAGAGCGTGTGTCCTGGACTAAGGAAAACCAATTTGTTAGATGTGACCGGTTCAAGGTCGTCAGTGTAGGGTAGGAGAGTAAGCTGAAAAGTTAGGTCAAAGGCAGATTATCAGAAGTCTTACACGCTGTGTCAAGAAGCAAGGAGTTTGTCCTGTAAGCAACATGGAAGCTTGGAAAGATTTTAATCCGGGGAATGATCATACCTCCTCGCACAGTAATTAACAGGTAGTAGGCACTCAAATATTTTTTTTCACCAAAGTACTAGGTGAATGAGGAAGTAACTAACATTGTGGAGCACTGAGTGAGCAGGCTGGCAAGAGGGAGAGAGTGGCCAGGATGCTAGTGCTGGAAACTTAACAATAGGCTCCTTCAATTGTAGTTGGTAGTGGGGAACTTAAGAAGTCAGGGTAGATCATTATAATGAGAGAGCTCGGGATTATGAGTAATTGATCACTAGTAAAATGTATGGTGAGGGAAAGGGGGAGAAGGAGGGATGAAAATCCAGAGATATGAGTTTGAGTGACTGAATACACTTAGAAGATGATGTTGATAACCAAGAAAAGAGGCAGCAGGAGGGGAGCCAGTCTGGAAGGGTCTCTTAGCGCACTCTACAACAGAGAATATTATCTGGCCAAAATGGTCATCAAAGTCAACAACAGTTGTTCATCCAAGGAAGACAAATTGAAACTACCTTTTTCTCTCAACATCACAGTTTTGATTGAGCACATGAAAATCTATTGTTGCCTCGTTCATTGTAGATGCCTGTTTACCAGGGTTTCTGGCTTTGATACCCTTACAATTTGGGCTAAATGATTCTTGGTTGTGAAGCCGTCTTGTGCATTATAGAATATTCACCAGCACACCCAGCCTCTACCCACTACATGCTAGTAGCAACCCTCTCTTTCAGTTGTGACAACCACAGATGTCTCCAGACGTTACTAAATTGCCCCTAGTTGAAAACCACTGCCATATACGTATTACATTCAAAAGTAGCATTTTTCACAGACCTATGACCTGCCTAGCAACAGCCCAAACATAGGAGCATCCAAGAAATCCGGACCCCGCCTCAGGAAGGGGTGATTTGCCATTTATACGCAAGCACAAAATCACTGCTGGCCAATTTTCATGGTGTGGTTTTGGAAATTTCGTTTAGAGTTTCTACAGCTGGTGTTTGGGGGAGCCATTTTGCATTTGGTGCACAGCCGGCCTGCTGTTTCTTCTGCCAGTGATGCCTGACATACGTATCCGATGTGAAAACTAGGCACATGTTCTGGCCAGCCGTTAACCCATTCTCTGTTGCCTCTACAAATGCAAAGTTGCGAGAGGCCAACTGACATCTGTGAGATTATACGCGTGAAAAAGGCTTATATAAAGGGAAAACATGTTCTACATTAGGCATTCTAACAGGACAATTAATCCTTAATAAGTAAGCCCAATCCAATACACAATAGACAATCTCCCCATGAAAAGAAGAATTTAGGAGGTATGTAGATAGGAGGAAAAAATAAGGTCTCACTATCAAAATATGAGTCTTCGTGTATGAGAATGCATTTAAGTTTCTCCTCACTTTATTATTTTTGAGGAAAATTAAATGTGAAGAGATAGAAGGTCACTAGTCACCTCACATACTACCACCACTGCCATCGCCACCACCTCAACCTCTTTAAATCAAAATACTTCACCCAGTTCAATCCTCCTTGTCAATCTCCTTCTAATCGATGATAATTATTCAGTGGGAACTTCAGGATACTGATGTGGACAGCCAGCCTTTTGTATTGACTGCTCATCCTCTCTGGGCTGGTTGCTAAGGCTTCTCTCCCAACATCTTTTCCCTGAATAGCCTTCATTGTGACCATTTAGCTTCAGTAATTTTAATCCGTGCCCCTCAACATAGAAAGGTCAACACTTTTGTCTAAAGCATCCAGCAAAGTCTGATCCTTACAATTGGGGAGGAAATAAATAAGTGAAGAGAGCTCGAAAGAAAATTAAAGATGATAAAATTCAAAACAGATGTCATCTAATTTACAAATCTAACACACAGCCCAGCAAGCCAGATTTTAGACTTCAGGCCAAAACTACAAGATTATCCAAAGAAAAACAATTAGCATCCTAGAGAGAAGGAAAAACTGAAGCAGATAGGAGCCTTTTTTGTTCAAAATGACTCTGAATGAATTGGGTGAGCTTTAATAAATACATCAAGTAAGCACACTTGCACCTTTCTTGTTCCTGTGTAAACATAAAAATGTTTATATCTAGATAATAAACCAACAGAGGCTGAAGAACAGGACAGCCAAGCAAAGCATTTAGATTTTCAAATTAATTCCGGAGAAGCAGAAGGGGGATAACAGCAATTGTGGATTAAAACAATGTGTTGAAATGAGGGAAAAGGTCGATACCATTTGAAACTGTGTGAGCCTTCAGTAGTCTTCTGGGCAGCCACTATCCTTCGAAGCATTTGCCTGCCAGGACCCAGGAGAAGCTGGGGAAGGAGAAGGTGACTTCTGGCAACTGTATGCTGCCTGAGCATCCATTGATCAGAGACTAGAAGGTGCTTTTGCCAAGTGCATGTGGCGCCAGGGAGGCTGCTCTAATCAGGCATCATCGGAGGTGGGGACAATTTGTCATAGGTGGTCTTAGTAGGAGGTTCCGCTCAGGCCCCAGCTGGGGATGGAAACTTTGAGGATGGAAATTGTGGAAAGAAGGCAGAGGTGGGAAGCAAATAGGAGAAATGAGAAACGTTAGGGAGAAAGGATGGCAGTAGGAAAAGGTACAAGGGGAAAGCAGAAAGAGAGCAGGAAGGGTCCCTGCGGAGCCCCAAGTCCCAGGCCACAGTGGGGACTTCAGGAGCAAGGTAACAGTTCCCTCAGATCCACCTTTCACGCCCTAGCCAAAGCCATCAAAGTTGTAAAAGAAAAAGTTGCTTATAAGAAAGGTTTTAACACAAAGCATGTGATGAAAACTTTCCCAAACCTCTGGCTCAGTTAAATGAAGGGTATGTTGTTTTTGTTATTTTGGTGGTGATGGTGGTAGTGGTGGTGAGATTTTGTGTTTATATTTTGTTTTTAAGAATCAGGCCTTGGAGGGGGACTAGGAAGGAGAATGAAAAGTAAATTATAGTCAAAATCAATTGGGTAGGGTAAATCTGATTTTGGTATACATGGAAAGAGATGACAGATGGAGGGAAAGAAATAAAACTTTGTGTGGGAGAGAATGAATGGAAAACAGAATAAGGAGATCATGTTCACAGGAGAAGGGTTCCAGGAAATCTGCCCTCCTTGGAGTAGCCCCAGAGTTTTGGTTTTCCGAAGTTTCATGCAATGAACATAAAGAAATGGATGACAAGCGAGAGCCAGGGATTTGAGTCGATGTATGGCCCTAATGTACAGACAAGCGACTTGGCCTGCAAAGACCCTTTGCAGACTGTGAGACCCTTTGCAACCTGTCATTCCAGAGTTCCCATCCTGACATCCTGGGAGTCACATCAGAACCTAACTCTGGGTCATATCCAGTCCCTGAATGCACCATCCAAGAGCTTAAGAATGGTGCCTCCATACTGAGTCCACAACAGAAGTTGCAGAGAGCGGGGGGTGAAGTTCTTCTCTATAATTTTGCAAGGAAGACTGTGTCTGGTGGTCAGATAGTTTTTGTTTTTGTTTTTTAAATAAGATTTTAGTCATTTCTTTTTAGAGAGCAGTGGAGGGAGGGAGAAAGAGAAGGAGAGAAACATCCATGTGAGAGAGAAACATCTATAGGTTGCCTCCAGAACACACCCCAACCGGGGCCCGAACCCTCAACCCAGACATGTGCCCTGACCAGGAATCAAACTGCCAACCTTTCGCTTTGCATGAGGATACCCAACCAACTGAGCCACGTCGGTCAGGGCTGATCAAGCTTTTAACTAGCTCCCACCACATGACAGATTCCGTGCTGGGGTCATTTACTGTATATTGTTTAATCCTCACAGCAAGAAAGTCTTTAAATATATGTAAGGATTACAGAGGCATAATGGAGTAAACCTTGAGGACAGGCAAAAATAAAATAAAATTCTCTACCTGATTCCTACTCCCCTGGAAGTCCATGATAGTTCCTAGTGGGCAATAGTGTAAATGCCCAGATACAAGCTCATGGAGTTTCCTTTCCTTTCTTGCTTCAGTCTAGTTCAATGGATCCCAAATTTTAGTGTGGATGAGATGTATAGTGGTCACAGCACATCATGGATAATTCAAAGGAAATTTAAAGGAATGTTAAGGGTGATTTTTGCTTTTTCCTTCCGAAAGTTGTACCCCACTAACCTTTATTACTACCTTCTAGAAAGCCCTTTTTGTGTCTCTCTTCCCACTGAAGGCTGCCCTTCTCCAAGACTTCAGTTCGCTTCCACTTGCCCATGAGGTCTTACCCACTCACCCCTGCCCATGGAGACCTTCTGGCCTCAGCTTACCACAGCTCAAACTGCTTCTCCACTCACCCACACTCAGAGGCCTGCCTGGAGTGTTACATATCTTCCCTGTGCCCCTCCAGCGTCCTCCAGACTTGAGGGAGCTAATATGCAGAACATTTGCTCAATGGAAAGAAAATAGTCTTAAAAGTGCTTACAAGAACTCCACCTTTTTTAGGCAAGACATGTTTATACAAAGAGAAATTGATTCTTTGCAAGGAAGTGTTGGCTCAGGGAACGAACACGAGGAGGTTCAGGACCATAATTAAAAACATGTGACGTTCTGGTCGGCACTACCCCCTGCTTAGAAAAAGCTAAATGAAATTTCACCCCACCAAGGTAGCCAGAGTTTTAGTAAATAACACGTATATCTTTCCAATCTAGAGAGGTCTATGCTGGTCACTTGTATAAAAGGAACATCATAAGAGTCATTTGTGGCAGTAGCTGTGCCTATTGTTACTCCTCCCTGCATGGGGAAGGAAGGAAGGGTTTGGGGGCTTTGCCCCTCTTCTTACTAAAGAGGTTAAGTCTGACATGTGGTACCATTTACGTTCCATCTGTTGTTCATTTACTCCACCATTTGTCCTTCCTTAAAGCAGCATTTATGGTGATATGAAGGTCTATAAAGGTATTTCAGGAATTCAGCAAGAGGTATAGGTGGGAGACATCATTACCAGCTTTGGAGACAATGAAGGAAGCCCAGGAAGTGTGAGGCCCCAGAGGGGCTGACTCTGCAAGTGTGGACACAGAGGACTTGGGGTGGGGGCAGGGCAGCCCTGCCAGGAGGGTGAGTGGCACAGTTACAGCTTTTCCAGGGGAATCCGGCCCCTTTCCTGTAACACAGCAGTGTTCAAAATGTGAGACACCCGAAAAGGAGAACAGCTTTTCATCAAGCTCCTATGGCTTGGTTTCCCATTACATATGAGACAGGAACACCAAAGCTTTAGCCTGGAGGAAAAGAAAAAGTGTGCTTTGGGGGAGAGGTGAGAAGCACTTGACCCTTCCAGCCACTATGGAGAGGTGACTGTTGCGGATCCCAGCCCACAGGATCCGGTGTTGTGGCAGCAATAGACAACTAAATACACACGGACTACAGAAATCCTGTGGAGGGCGAGAGGGCTAGAGAGAGCCCAAGAGAGAGTCGACCCCTGCCTGGACAGGCTTTTATTGTTTTTCTAGGCACCTTACATCAAGGATGGTCCTCATTTACTATGCATAGGTTTGTTTTGGGTAGTTATCTTTTACAGACAACAAAGGAGAGGATGTTGCTAAATACATCAAAGAAGGATATTTGCAATGTAAAGGGAGAAGTGGTCAACTGGTTATGCTCCATACTTGGGAGGTCTAGCTCAGATTTTAGGAAGTTAAAGATACTCAGTAAACATTTGCTGCCTCAATTCAGGGAGAGGGAGTTTTAGCAAGAGCAAGTCTCATAGCAATCTAGGTACAATGCAGGCCTGAATCCCCACGGGAGAACCTATCCGTGGGCGTGGGTCCTGCCTGCCAACCTCGCTCCCCACTGGCTTTTCCGAGTGGGGGCTGGGCCACATTTCCCACGCCTGGAACGGTTCCGCATAGGTGACAGCTGAGGCTAAAACAGTTCTTACTCATCCTCATGATCTAGCTCTTTGCTATTTTGGTTCCCTGATGCTCCCTGTTCCTTTTTTGTATCCATCATAATTGAACTCTGAGGTCGCTGTTTGTGTGACATTTCCTGGGTTTTGAGCATCTTTTCAGGTTTGGTTGAAGGGGGTGCCAGAATTCATGTTTCAGATCAGATCAGATCTGATCACTGTGAATCCGATCACATGGTTAGATGTCAATTCTGTTCTGGTGTCCATTCCTACAGGATTTTACTCAGAGATATTAAGGTAAAATAATTCCGGTTGGTTACAGCACTATCCCCAATCCCATAAGTCAAGGGTGTCAAACTCATTTTCACCAGGAGCTGCACATCAGCCTCACAGTTGCCTTCAAAGGGCTGAATGTAATTTTAGGACTGTATAAATGTAACTACTCCTTAACTAGGGGCAAGGAGCTCAGTGCTCCTGCCAGGTAGAAACAAAGTGCCAGGCCAGATAAAACAAGGTGGAGAGCAGGATTCCGCCCATAGGCCTTGTGTTCACCACCTATGCCATAAGTATTACTTATTCTGGAGGTAGATTCAGATGCCACCTTAACCAAACACCTACTGAGAGGTAGTGGGAGAAGCCTGGGAAGCAGAGTTTAATGTTGCTCTGGAGGCAGAGTTTAATACTGGGTTTACTAGTTGACCTTCAGTAAGTTACTCAGCATCTCTGCTTCAGCTTCTCCACGTGTAAATGGAGAGAGTAATAGGGCCCGCCCTACTGGGTTATGGGAGAAGCAATACACATGGCAGACTAGAACAGAGAGCGCCTTGTGCATAGAAAGCCCTCAGTAAATATTACAGCATCAGTACCCTGCTCAGGTGGGCATTAGAGTAGAGGATGTCACTTTGCATGTCCCTCAGGCCACAGCTACTCAAAGTGTAGCTCGTGAACCACCGCCCATCTGCAAACTGTTTGTACTAGCCTTCACCAAGATTATTACAGAGTTTTAAAAATAAGAGTCTAGAACTTTTGTAGCAATTTAGCATTGCTGCAACACCCATATACATGAATGATGTCTTTATTTCACTCATTTTATTTCTCTGGTAATAAAATGCTGTCTTTTTTTTTTTACTGTCTTTTACAAAAATATTGGCCTGTGACACACGAAAATTAAAAAGCCAAAAGGCGGGTGTTTGAGAAGCATTATATTAGATCCTCAATGCAGCTGAGCCTGGAAAAATCTCAGAACTTTCTTTAATAATTAATATTTTGCTCCCCAAACTTTCCTTTGGGACCTAAAGAAAGAGATTTAGTAAGTGGAAGGTAATGAATACAACACGACAGCCATGATTTAGATACAGCTATTTAGAATGAATGGCTCAGCTAAGGAAAAACAGTTGTTAATGGTATTCATGTTTATAATTATCAGGCAAAAGATGGACTTTTTTGCAGTTGGCAGCCTGAAGGCTGTCAGCCAGATTTTACAACAGGTACATGCTGAATTCTAGGTGGACCAGGAATTGTCCACACGCACAGGGTCATGTGTAGAGTTCTACTCCAGCTCAGTCATCAGTGTGCTTAACTAACCATAGTTCTCCATTTCTGGGTAGTTATTCTACCTATTAAAAATAAGGTAGGATGTCATATTTGGGGTGGAGTCTATGAAAAGATGCACCACAGAGGAAAAGTTAACCATTTTCCTGTTCTTCCAGCCTCAAAAGCTGGATAGTGCCACATATTAACCTTTGCCCTTCCCAGGCCCAGTGTTCCTTTTTACGCAGATGTCGCCACCTCAATCCCCACGGCCAGCCCCTGCCACCGGCTCGTGTTCCCAGACTGTAAAGTGAGGCTAGAAAAAGAGGGGCGTACTGATTTTACAGTTCTCACCCCTGATTACTACTTTTTTATACTCCTTTTATACTCCTTTTTTATACTACTTTTTTACAACTCACAGGTGCCTTTGTGGCTTGTGCCACATCCAGATGGCCATTCGTTAGGGTCCAGCGGCCTCTGTTCAGGCTATTGCTCATCCAGTCTGCCCATTCTCGTCTCAGAGATCTTGACTAGAGATCTGGGGGACGTCTGAACCAGCGTTTATCAGTGGCAAGAACTGACAAGATAGCTTTGCCTCAAAACTGACAAGACCTGGAAGTCTTGAGGATGACAAAACTTCGGACTGGGAACTGCGTGCAGTTTACCATGCACCAGCTCCAAATATTGCCCACGTTGTTTTAAGTCTCACCTCCCGGCAGAATGACGGAAATCCTTGCTTGATCAAGGGAAAATGATTCTGCCCCAGTCCACTTCAGATTCTGCCTTTTATTGCCTGGGCCGGTGCTTCTCAAACTTGCATGTGCCAGTGGGATGCCTGGGGATTGTGTTAAGAGGCTCATTCTGATTTGGTGGATCTCGGGAGGACCCTGAGATTCTGCATCTCCAGCAGTCTCCAAGGTCATGCTATGTCCAGCGCCTCCACTTTGAGTAGCAAGGGCAGGGGCTTTGCACTTCTGGCTCACGGTTTTTCCATGTCCCATTCCCCTCACGTTAGTTGAATGAAAAGTGAGCAAATAACAGCATTTGCGTTTGAGTGATTATTTTCTCATATCAGAGCTTTAAAACTTTTATTGTAATTGGAATTCTCTATGTTTGCAGTTGCTCAGACTTTATACATGAAGTAGAGAAATTTAAAAAATCAACTCTTTCCACGTCCCAGTTCTTGTATGGTTACCCAGGAGGGAGGATTCCTCTCCTTTAGTGCACATTCTGTGGGAGGCTGCGGGGGTACGAGCGACTGGAAAGGCCTCCCTGGCTTTGAGCAGAAGCAGCTCATCTCCCAGGATTGGTGTCACAAGGACAAGCCACCATCTTTTAGTATCGAATGTCCACACTGGGCTACAGCCACCCAGGTTTTTACCATTTGACTTTTTCATGCCCATTCTGTATAGGCTACATGGTCAAATCCATTATCTTACATAACACTTTCAGCAATCTAGTGATGCAGTGTCATTAATCCCATTGTTCAATGACAACAGTGAGACATGGAATCATAAAGAGCTTTGCCACATGCCTGACAAACAGGATACTGGAGTCACGAACCCAGGTCTTTTCCCTGTACAGCCATGTTCAGGTCTCTCCCCCACAACCATCTCCTCTTGAATCCCCTTTTGAAAACCTTGTGTGAATGAAATAAAACATCATCAGTTCATTTGAGCAAAGTTGTCCCCGTGGCATGACCACATTCTGGAGCCTGTATCACTGGGCTCCTGCTGGTCTCTGCTCTTACCCATCAAGCAGGTCTGAGCCAGGATAGAGTACCAAGAGCCTAGACTTATCATTGTCCTTTTCTTTAGTATGTGAGTGTAGTGGTCCAGCAGCATTACTCACTGCAGTCCCAAAACAGACAATAGCACTGCGGGGCTGGGCGATCGTCCTTGTCATTGTTATGATGACTGATGACCTAAGAAACTGTTGAAGAGTAAGGAGTGTAGCATCCTGAGAATTGAGGGCTCTCAAGTGGATTTCATCCATTATGTCCTCCCACTCCTCTTTTAACGAGGTTAACTTTGCAGGATTACATATCCTGGACGCGGGGACCGTAAGCCAAGTTCATCAAGCATTAACTAGTAGTATTTTTCTTTGATTTAAGGAGCCAGGAAGAGAGGCTGCCAATCTCTCCCTGCCTGCCAGCTTTACAGTCTCATCTCCCAGCTTAGTGAGAACAGAAAGCTGCCCAAGGACCAATTTGTTTCCAAGGGGAGTCCCGCTCACACAGGGGGAGGTAATTAGGCCTCCTCCAGGCATCCCTAGAGGTATTTTTAAAAACTTGACTTTGGCAACAGAGACCAGAAATCGTTCAGACTGGAAATCATCTGAGCCCCTTGTAATGCGGCATGTTGAGTTAAAGCCAAGTTAATATTTAGGGGATTATAGAACTCTGACAAAGGTTTCCGTAAAATTATTTCTGGAGTTAGAAGTGACAAATGGAAAAGAAATAACAACCCCAGCCCACGGGCCCCCACCCCAAACAGGACCAATGGCTCCACCAGTTTTTCACATTTGGGGCGCATTTCCTTGCTCTAGAAGGAATGCAGAGTTTATCTCTGGAAAAGGCCTTTGTTGGTGAACAAATTCTCTCCAGATCTTTAAAATTTAAAAACCAAGAGGGGAAGAAGCAGTGACTGTTTATGATAAGCGCAGACTTTTATCTACCATTTCCTGAGCTTCCAACCTATTGGAATCGTAACTTGCCCTAACTCCCTGCCAGGAAAACTGTGTGACCAGTGCGGAGGGAATGATGGCGGTGAGAGAAAGTTCTCTTTGGCCAACCTTGCAGCTTTGGTTGCCTCGGCGACTCTTCATTACTGCCCCTGTCCCCTGCCTCCTGTGTTATACAAATTTCCAAATCAGGAAAACAATAAGGACTGTGTATAACAGAGAGTCTTTGCGGTGAGAATTCTAGTCACCAGCCTCATAACCAGAGACCACTTCTCTGGCCCAGACATTTTATTGTTGCTTTTCCACCCTTCTTATTTGGCCCTCTGGCAAATCTCTCTTTTTGCTCTTGTTCTTGCCCCTTGTTTCTCTCCACGTTTGATATTTATCCAATGATACCACCTCCCATGGACCAGGAAGAGTAGCCAGCACTTCATGAGCATCTCCTAGAACTCAGGAGTGTGGGGGTAGGGCTGGCAGGCTGGCTTCAGATACCAGGGTAGTCTGAGTTCATTTATTCAAAAAACACTTCAAGTACCTGTGTGGGGCAGGCACAGGGGAACAAAGACAGGCAGTACAGGTCCCGCCCACCAAGCAGCAGGAGTTTAGCAGGACTAGGGTTGCCAGATTTAACAAATAGATGTATGGGACATCCACTTAAATTTTAGATAAGGAACAAATCATTTTCATGATCAGTAAAATCATTTCAGTATAGTGTAATACATTTTTAGTGTATTACATTGGGGACATACTAAAAATTTTCAAAAATTTTTATTTAGCTGCAATTCAAATTTGGCAGGGTATCCTGTATTTAGGCTGGCAACCCTACCCCCCAACTTCCCGAGACACCTGCCCTACCCTCTTGGTGGACATCCAGGGATAAATTGTAACTTCTCTCAAGCCCCAAGGCATGCGATAGACAGCCTGAGGGAGAAGGAAGTCATGCCCCCAGCTAGCAGAGCTCCGACTCACTGGAGCCACAGCTTGCTAACCACCTGGTCCTGGGGGACCAGGCAGGGAAAGGGAACGGTGTGACTATCCTCTCCTGAAGTCTGATGCCATTGCATTCTCCAGGGATGTCACTTCCCTCTGGGATATGGAATATTGATCAGCCTGTATCTCAGCCACTGATGCTTTCTTCATGCATTAACACAAGGTACAGACAGGGCAGATTAAATGCCAAAGCAACAACAATAATAAAAGCAATTAATAATAATAATAATACAATTCTAATGTCTATTGATCGCCTGTTATGGGCTAGGAACAGGTCTTCATCCTGGTTCTGTTCATTTTGTCTTCCCAGCAACCCCATGAGTTAAGTGCATTATGGTCCCCCTCTCAAAGATGGGGAAATTGGTATAAAGAGTACAACAGATAAAAGATCTTCGTAAGTAAGAAAATTTTATTAAACAAATCAGAAATTGATCCAATACAATTATCTAGGAAGATTTACTGTAATCATGTGAAATTTGATGGTTCTTTTAGGCGGGGGGTGTGGGAGGAGGCAATACTATTTTTTTTTCATGCAGTCCCAAAGAGACAAGAAGAGACTTAAATTAGAGGAGGGCTTATCATCCAGAATAAGAAAAGGGTAAGTGAAAGAGGGAGCCAAGGGGCCAGAGCAGGACAGAGAGCTGGCCGGGAAGCTCCGAAGGACTCACCTCTCCGCCTCTAGCTCAGGCACTGCAGTGACAGACAGGTGACACAGTGGCCCCTCTCAGCCGGTAGGGTACTAAGTGTCCCCTGAGGCCAAAGTTTACCTGGATTTCAGGCCCCCCCCCACTCCTAGGCACAACCGGTGACCGCCATTTCAGCTCCTGTCCCTGACTAGGGCTGGAGGAGCGGTCTTCAGCCAGAGCTCAGGAAGCTGGCAGAGGGCCCCCACCGCTTGCTTCCACTGGGCCCAAGGAGGCTGGGGAATAAGATGGCAAGAAGAGAATCTGGAGTCTGAAACCTCCCTCCCTGCTACCTGGGCTCAATGGGAAGAAACAGTAGTGGCCTCTGGCTCCAGGCCCCCACAGATACACAGTGACCAATAAGGGACAATCACTGGGACCACTCACAGCCACTGGAGATAAAGATTGTTCGAGAAAAAAAAAGACAAAAAGGTTACATTCTCCAACATGCTCTTCAAGACGAGCTGTGGCCTGGGTGAGGGAAACTGCGCCTTGGCGGGGAGGGGGCCAGGAGACTCACCGCCCTGCCCGTCCCCTTCCATCCAGGGTCCTGCTGGTACTTTCCTTTGGCCAAACCCAACCCCAAATAAAACTATTATTTTAACTGTTGTTACAGCCCAGAGCTTTAGGTACAAAGAGAAAACTAGTAAATTCATGAGAAATTATTCCTTGACCAACTCTCCTGTTTTGAGATTTAAAAATTTGTGTAGCGCTCAATATCTGATATGTGTGTGTTGGGGTGGACTTGGTGCTTTACAAATTTTTAAGTTTTGATAATCACAGCTATAGCAATTTCTGAAACAGATGTTTTGGAACCTACTCACATTTCAGTTTTTAAATATAAAGAATCAGAGAAATGGATAGAAAATAAATACCCCCCAAATTTGTCATCTTGAGAGGGTTTATTGGATCTGTTGACATTAACCTTGGTAATCATCAAGGTTTGTAAAATACGGTCCAATAACAGCACTATCTTGGTTTCATCCATAATGGGAAGTGAGACCATTTCTGGCTAGGAGATGTCCAAGCCTCCATCTGCGTGTGGGCAGCCAGCATCATACATGTGCCAGAAAGGGAAACATGTTCGTGATGAGCCCTTATTGCCATGTACCGATTCCTGAAATCAACTCATGTATGTTTCAGTCAAGCATGGTATGGGTAACAAATTTTGCCTTATGTATGAAAAAACCATAGGTAACCTATAAAATTATATTTAAAAATGTGTTTAAATTTTCTCAGCAAATAGCTTATTGGACGATAAACAATGTCCTGGTGACCTAATGGATGATCTGCTCTTCTTCCCAGCTTGCACTGTTAACATGTTTCCTTGGCTGGGCTAACGGGGGATTCTGGCCACTGAGGACCCCCAACTATGAACCCTCTCTTAAGGCCAGGATCCCTCCCTTGGCCAGCCACAAAAGCTGCAGGATCCAACCCTACCAACTAGCCTTCCCCAGTGCCCATCAGAGACATGGCCCAAGAAAGGGTGGAATGTAACTGAAAAAAATTGTCATCAGCACTTTTGCCTTGGTTTTTCTTTGAAAAGCAGTGCTATTTTAAAAAAATGTATTTTTGCACCCTCACCGAAATACTATGCCAGGTTTACTTTGGCCCTTAGGGAAAAATAGTCATATGTTTGCAAAAGTCAGGATATTTCTGTAAGTTTGAGGGCTTTTCCTTGACCTCTAGGAAAAATGCTGGAAGAGCCAAGTAAATTACACACAGACAAACCAACAGAATCACTAAGCCAGCTCGATGAATAGACTTCTAGGGATTATTAACCCTTGTGTTTATATTTTTAAAAAAGAGAACTAATACTAACCCCACGTGATAAAGAAAAATTAAAGTAGCTCTAGGCGGACTCATGTCAGAAGGCGGGTTAGGGAGGGTAAATGCAGACTGCATTTCTGTAATCACTCAGCACCTTGGTGAGCATCCGTGAGCTATTTCTGCAGCTTATCCGTAGCTCCTGAAAAACATTATTTATTTAAGGCACTGTGTTTGCCCTTTCAAAGGTGTCCCACAAATAGCCTCTGCCTTAAAGGAGGTAATTTTAAGGACCCACAGAGTGTTTTATAAAGTCTGCTATTGAAGATATTTAGAACTATTAATATCATTCATGGAAAACTTCTTTTATCCAACATATTAAAATTCTGTAAGATGTTCCTTGCTTTGTGAGATGAAAGAGTCACATTGATTTGCATAAAATTAACAGAACCATGAGTTTACACTGTCTATTTGAAATGTTCTTATTCTATCAATTTCAGTACAAACAGATTAGCGCGTGTACATTTTCTAGAAAATGTCTGGCACAAATTTTATATGAAAGCCTTACTTTTGAAGAGCTAAACAGAACATGGTAGATGACCATAAAAACTGCTTTTTATTCTCTGAATCCTTCAAAGTATTTCTAATATGAAGTTGACATAAACATCCATGTTTCTAAACTTTTGGCAGAATAAGCTATAGAAACAATTTCAAAGACCTATGTTCATAGTTGTTAATAAATATTTGTTAAATGACTAATAAAAATTTATCAGGTAACATTTTTAGTTTTGAATAAAAAGCAGCTAGAGAGCAATGCTGTTCTGAAGGGTATATGTGACCAGCATCTAATGCAATGGCTTTTATTCCTTTAGGAGAAAAACCAGCACTGAAATTGAATTCCCTGAGAAGCTAGAAAGAACCAAGCTCCCTGTAGCTGAAAATGAAGACCATGAAAAGCTCCAAGTTAAAATACAGGCTTTTGAAGACAAAGTCAATGCTGAGAGCAATACCCCTGGATCTATCAGAAGATATAGTTTGGGCCACATCTCCAACGAAGAAAAAAAAGGAATTAGATTTAGCAGGTATACATTTTGCTTGGCTGGTTTTCAAAGTGTATAATTCATGTTTGCTGCTAGTTTTTGTTTTAACACTGCTATTGGGTGATTTTTAAGTATCTTCTCCTATAGTCACTCAAAGTTCCATCCTTTTATGAATGAAGTAGCCCTCACAATGCTTTAATTATCTGAAGAAGTTCCCTTTTCAAAAAAGAGAATACAGCTGGTGTGGCTCACTGGATTGAGCACCAGCCTGGAAACCAAAGGGTCACTGTTTCAATTCCCAGTCTAGGGCATATGCCTGGGTTGCAGGCCGGGTCCCCAGTAGGGGGCATGTGAAAGGCAACCACTCACTGATATTTCTCTTCCTCTCTTTCTCCCTCCCCTCTCTAAAAATAAATTAATTAAATCTTTAAAAAAAAAAACCAGAAAGAATACAAATGGGAAACAAACCTATGGCTTATTTTTAAAAAACACTTCTTAAATTCTATAGATGTGCTAATATTGAGCATGCCTTATCAAAAGCTTCTCCTAACTTCTGATGAAAAAGCTGAAGTAGAAAAAAGAATATAACTTATGTAAGTCCACCATGTTCCAGCCAGTTGTGCCATGAGATTGATTTTAAATCTTTGTTTTGGGAGGTGGTGTAGATCTTCAGAGATTTGGCTTATTACATAACTAGGTGGTCTATGTTTTATCAAATCTGTTAATAGCATCAGTTTTCCATTTCACACTCAGGAGGAAATCACTTTTGCCCACTGTTATTCTTTCTTTTCTTTGGCAATGAATGGTAGCTCTCTACTGTCTCAGCCTTCCCTTTGTTTGTCTTACAGGTCAAAGAGTTTGGCTTTGCACACTGTGCTAACAAAGGCCATGAGTTCAGATGACGGGGAAGTTGTTGAGAGCGGAGACATACCAGCCAGCATCTCTCTTTCAGAAATAGACTCACTTAGCCAAGGAAATAAGTCACCTTTTAAGGCAGACACTGATGGATCACAGCTGGGAAATTCTTCAGTTTCACACCCGAGTATTATACATATAGAATCCGAGAATCTGCCAGAAACAGTTAAAAAAAACTACCAGGAAGGAACTCTAGAGACTACTGGAAGTCCTGTAGAATACCAAGATAAGCTGTACTTGTACTTAAAGAAGAACCTCAGTAAAGTGAAAGCATACGCTGTGGAAATCGGAAAGAAGATTCCAGTCCCTGATCAGTGTACCATTGAAGGTAAGTGCTCTGAACTCCCCAAAGGTGAGAAATTTAGGACACCACTGGGGAAAAAAACCCTCAAAATGACATAAGTTGCATTTTCTCGCTCTTTTGCAAAATAGATCATTTTGAAACCCCCCTACATTGTTTTAGTTACTTTTCCCCCAAAAAGGTCAATCATCTCTTTGATTCTAGTTGAATCTACTTGTGTGTCGCTGATTCTTTTGAAATTCAAGATATATTGTTTCTGGATCCTTGTCCCTAGTATTCAGGAAAATCCTAGAGAGAGGTCAGTGGCCCCCAAAACAGGCTTTAGGGTAGGGGTCCAGCCAGAGGCATTTTTCTGTCTACATAATCATGCAAGGAAGCTAAACATAGCTTTGAGCTCCATTCATTCAATCAACATTTATGAAGCAGCTACTCAGTGCCAGGTGCTGTGCTAAATACTGAGCTTTGTGTGAGATTCACCTATGACCCAAAGAGACACAATCCCGGACCTCTTGCAGATTGGAGTACAGAAAGAAAAGAGCAACACCATCGTCAGGAGGTGAGGTCAGCCAGGAGCCAGTGAGAGTGTGAGCTGGTCAGAAAACAAAAGACAAAGTAAGAAAAGGATGTCAGGGTTCAACACTTCTCTTGGGTGCACATTTTAGGGAGGTGCCCAGAAAGGTCAGTAAAATTTGAAGCGAGGACTGGATCAGTAGCCATGTGTTGCCGAGCCACGTTGGAGATGAGGCAAGTGGTGACACTGATCATGTCTTTATTTACGGCTTTTGACATTTTGTTCATCGTGGATTTTTGGTATTAATTTCAATTTTTTAAATATTATTTATCTTGATTATGAAATTTTCTGGTGCCTCCTTCATTTTGTGCCCTAGTTTTGTCCCTGGGAAAAGTGATGGGTTTGAGACACCGGCACTACAAATGGCAGGGTGCCCAGGGCAGGCTCACCCTCTGGTTGTGCGTTAAACAGGTCTGGGTGGCTCCAAGGCACTGTCGAGCGAATTAGATCTTTCTGACAATCGTACTTAAGCGGCAGGCATGTTCTTCACCGGGATTTAGATGAAAGTCCTAGGCTTCTCCTTCGGCATGACATCTTCTCACAGGCTACAGCCCTCACTGAAAAAGCCATGGAGCCCATGTTCCAGAAAGAATCACAGCTGAGATGGTGAATCCAATTCATAGTCACCCACCTACTGCCCATCATCCCTTTCCAGGTTTCGGAACTGGAGGATTTTTCCTAGTCTACTCTCTACCCCTCTCCCACGCCAAAACAGGAAAGAATATAGTCTCATGCTAACCAAGGAGAGGGAGGGTGGTTCAAGGGTTTGACGATGACAACTATTATTATTTAACATGTCTGTGTGGAATCTGAGATTTTCAAAGGTGTACACAATAATTTATTGATTAGTCTCCTTAAAACTCTTTTTAAATGGTGACAATAAAAGTGCTATTGCTCACAGTCAATGTAACTTTTGGATAATTAAGTACACCAAGACTTGGGAATAGCTAAAATCAATGAAGCTCAACTAACACAAACTCTTTACCATTGCCCATTGCACTAATAAGCTATGTATTTAGGCACAGCTGGAGAATTTAATACGAGAAGTTAAGTGACTTTCCCATTTTGACAGAAGAAGTCTGTAGAAATATAAAGTTAACCACATTTCCATCTACTAGAATCGTTTCTGTTTTGTGTTGTTATTTTGCTTTTAGTTTAAAGATAAGGTGAGTTAAGTTTGTTTAACTTTCATCTTGTGAAAATGTAAAGAAGTCCTGCAGTTACTTCAAGCATCTAGTTATCAAACACACATGATATTTCTTATTGCCTTAAGTTATTTTGGGAGTTCAAAAGTTAACTAGGTGACTTGGGTTTTTTCTTTTTAAAAATATTGAATGAATCCATCATCTTTACTTAAAAAGAAAAAAAGCAGTGATTCTTTTGATATTTCCTATAAGGGATGACCTAAAACTGAGTAGGTATATTTTTAAGTTGATACTTTGTAATTCATTCATACTTCTATAATTTCCTGGACGTTTCTAGGAAATCCCTTGCACAGATATATGTGTGAGGGATGGAAGATTTATATGACTCACTGTATGTATATCCACCAAGAAAGGCCTCATGCTGACTGCAGGGGACACATTGTTATTATTTCAGGGATTGTGTACACAATTTGCTTTGAATGAGCGAAATGCAGCAGTCATCTGGTTGGCACAATTTTTCCTTGTTCTTATGAGTTCACTCGGCTCTATGATGTCATGCTTCTTTCCTTAAAAATGTATTGAAGAAAGATTTAGGCTTGGAAATTGTTATGTTTAATGTGTTATTGGTGTACAATGTGTTGTTGATATTTGGTCTTTCTTGCTAAATTATACAAAGTAATCAAGAAACAAAGGGAAGAAGCATAAAAATCGCTTCCACAGCATTAAAGTTAAAAGGACAAATCACCAGCAGGAAACAAGAGCAACAACAAAATGTTAACAATAATTTTAGACTGGTGTTACAAGACCATACTACAAACACATGACAAAAAAAAACCCTTTAAAAAAGTTCTTTTGGTATTGGTTAGAATCCTATGCCAAAACTGATCTTCAACTTCCTATATTTTGATCTACGAAAACATCACTTTCATAGGGTTCACCTTAACAGTTTGGTAATAAACTGTATTAAAGGAACAGGTACCTCAGTAGTTACAGTACAGCAGAATAATCAAGGTTACAAATACCTCTTTCAGCGCCAGTCAGCCATCTTCTTATTGCATGGTATCAATCACAGTGGGCACAGATACGGCGCAGAAAGAGATCAGCACAAATCTATCAGCATGTCTGGGAAACCTGTCAAACCGCAGGTCTTACTGCGATTGGGTCAGCAGTGTCATTTGGTTATGAAAGAGCCTGTTATCCCCAAGTCAGTACTTCTCTGCGGGGCCTTAGAGGCCCCTGGCATGGGTGCAGGTTTGCCAGCCACTGCAAACTATGGATTCGTATGCAGTGATGGTCTAATATCACTGCCTGGTTATATTTACTTACAAGACCAAAGGAATTTAGTTTATCTGCTAAAGGGCATGTTAAAAATCTGAATCACTGGTATTCATTTATGTGAACAAAAATGATTAGGGTTAAAAAAAAAAAGCATGACATTGAAACGAATTCTTGAAAATCTGGCTCATCACTCAAGTTCCATAAAGGGTGATATAAAAGCTTACAAGAACTCATCGATGCTGCTTTGTTAGCTTTGAAGTATTTCTCGATTGGGTGCAAATCAATCCCATCTGTAGAGCATATCAGCAAGCCTGACTTGCAGAAAGCTAATTTCAAAGCTAGTAATATGTCCTTTCTCTAATAGACCTACATGAATTGATTCTTCCTGACTTGAACAGATACAAAAATATACAAAAGTAAAATAAAGTTCATTGTAAATATCAAGCAGCAGAAGCTGTTTTCATAATTAATTACAAATAAAGCTTCCTTACTGAAATTTTGCATGTACTCAAATCCAACCTCATCTTGGGATGATAAAGGGGCTTAAGCCAAGGCTGGTTCTGACCTATTCCTGCTCAATTGGTCCGATCTGGGGGATGATAATGGTAACACTTACCCACTTAATGGTTCTGGGGAAGGTTTCTTTCTTTCTTTTTTAAAATAGTTTGGTTTACTCACGGGACTAGGATTAGTTAACTATGGGGAGAGATGTTAGATTTAGAGGCAGAGACAAATCCTAAAGCTTTTCCTCACAATTTGAGAGGGAAAAACAGCAAATAGGAAGATGTTACAAATTTCCTGAAGCCTCATGTCATTGAAGTGAGCCCTTGGTGCCATTTGTTAGGAAAAAACTTTTCTAGAGAATTTTTCTTGGCCTTTGAATTTTATCTTGGATTACTTTACCTTACTCATCAGTTCCTGTTTGTCCAAAGTGTGAATTTTAGTCAAAAGCAGACAGATATAACGGAGACTGGGTTCTCCCCTTTGCTTTCTCGGGCCATACATATCCTGGTTGCAGTCATTGACAATACCCAGGAGAAACACCCAAATAACAAGGAACACCTACAGATCCTTTCAAAAAGACCTACTCCAGATTAGTCTATTCAGAGAACACCAGATTACGCTTCCTCCCCAGCCAAAAGGAGCTGCAAGGTCCAGGCAGGTAATCACATCACTGGTGAGCATGTTACACCCCTAAATTCACAATGCAGCATGTTGCAAAGTCCCTCTAGAGGACACCAAATAACTTTACTTCTCATTAATTATATGTTCAAAGACTCCTCCTTCTTAAAAAATTCAATTTTCTTTGAACAGTAAAATAAGTAAAGAAAAATACCTTAACGATGCTATTGGATAAAAGGGTATGTTGTTTATCTGCATCTTGGTTTATCTGACATTTATCTACAGACAAGACGTATATTTATTTAACTAGGAAGCAGCTTAAAGTAAAATTGGTAAGCACATGTACATTTTTGGGCCATTTTCTGTGAAAATTCAGGAGAGATTATCTGCCTATAAATGAAATGAATCATTCAAACACTTTGAAAGGGACAGTTTCCCTAACATAGTGTCCACCTTGAGTATGTCCCTAGTAGGTTTAAAGGGACCTTGCTAATAAATTAACAGAAGTAAAAGTATATACATAAATTGAACAAAAATGCACAGGGGTGCATTTCAATATATCTCCCTAACACAGGCCCATTCACAGAAGAATTAGAAGAATAAAAAGGGGTGGTTTTTAGGAGCAGAAGTAGTTTACTGTGGCACATTTCATATTCGTAAATATTTTCTTCTAATTGTATTATTTTGAAAGGAGTATTTTCCCCCTTTTTAGGGAAGCCTGTACTCAGAGAGTATCATCAGTTATCCATTGTGTTCAGAGATGGTCTTTACTCCCAAGCGTTCAGTGCTGTCCCGGCTGGTCCTGTGCGGATGGTCCCCACAGAAGGGCACATTCAGATCCAGTTTGTCATAAACCAAATTTCAAGACAGTGAATGTTATTTTTCCATTTACTTGCTTTATGAAACTGGCAGTATATGCCCTTTAGGGGAACAAAATGGTCCCTGGATAGTATCAAATGTCATTTAAAAACCGAACAAATCCATATTTCTGAGCACTGTGGGTGATGAAAAGCTGGTGTCCAGGGAACTAAAAGGAGATTAAATGACTAGGTAAAGGGTTTTGATAAGAGAGAAGAAAAGGAAAAAAAGGCAATTTCCTCATTTGTTTCACAACAACCATCAAACTTCAGATGATGAAAGATTTTTAAATGTTTTTCCAAAACCAGGCAATTACATAGTTGGCGATCAAGAGTCCTGGTACTTGATAATCTGGCAGGTATTAATTTGTGTTACAGCCATTTTCAGAGAAGGGCGTGTTTACGAACTTTAGATGAGTCTATCTAAAGCGGACAGAGCCTGTGTCACGTGTTGGCAGGCGCACGTGGATCACGTGAAAAGAGTTAGTGAAGGACACCGAATTGTTAGGTTTCCTCTGCCCACATTGTTGCCTGGACACATTAGAGACCAGTATGAAATTATAGAACACAACTTTTTATTTCCTTAAAAAAAGATTCAGCAGACTTTTAATAATAAATTGTTTTACAGAAAATAATGATTTTTCAGATAAGTTTTTCACATCAATTATCCAACAGCCATTAAAATATTATGTTACCATTAAAATGAGCCACAGATGCAGGAAACATAACATCACTGCAAAAACTCTGAGTATGATTCTGCTTCACACATCAAACTTCCTAAGTTCTGAGTTCTAAGTAACTTTTTCAGATTGGCTTCTTTCACTTCTAATATGCATTTAATGTTCCTTTATGGCTTCAGAGATCATTTCCTTTTAGAGCTAAGTAATATTTCATTGTATGGATATATCCACTATTAGAGTATCACACAGAATAGTTTTATTACCATAAAAATTCTCTGTGCTCTGCTTATTCAACCTGGCTATTTACTCTCCATTCATTAATTCATTCATGCCACAACTATTTCTGAGTGCCTGCTACTTGCCAGCACTATTCCAGGAACTTGGGAAACATTGGTGAACAAAACAGGCAAATATTCTTCCTTGCCTTCACAGAGCCTGTTTAGTGGGAAAGGACATACAATAAATAATAGAAATGATAAACAAGTAAACTATGTGTGGTGTTAGAATGTGTAAAGTGCTATGATAAAAGAAAAAAAAATGGAGCTGGCTAAGAAGAACCAGGACAAAGAAAAGGAGAGGGAGAGTTCTAGAAGAAACACAATAACTACTACACTGATTTTCTCTGAAGAATCAGATTGAGGATGGGGGTTGAGGAGAAGGGGAGAGGGAAGGAGAAACTTGCATATTTTAAAGGTTTGGACAGAGATGCTGGTAACTTTGACCCAGGTGAAAATTCCAGACTCTCAAGCGTCCTTTCTAACTAAAGCCTTTATGATTGAGTTTCAGTCCCAACTCTTCTCGGGCAGTTTCAGCTCCTCAAACAGGTTCTGCATCTCCTTGTGCTACCACTTCCTCACCCTTATTCCAAGAGCATATTACAGGGTCATGGGTTTTCAACCTGCGCTCCTTAAAGAGCTTCCAGGCCTCTTCAAAGGGCCTAGAATTCCCCTCTTTCCTTCCCCCCCCCCCCGCCCCATAGAGCAGCTATGGGCTAGCTGGGTTTACACATTGACCTTCCTGATAAATGTTTAAACCAGGAATTATACAGCTCAAAAAAACTTGAAGAAAAGTCAGCTGGATCATTGTTTGAGGTCCTTTTTTTAAGGTCCTTTATGCTCTAAATTAATTATTTCTAAGTGCTTTATGTCAAAACTGGCAAAAGTAGAATGTTAGTTATTTGGCCAAGTTCTTCTTCAGCCTCAACTCTATGGCTAACATTATATCTCCATTATAAAGTTTTAAAAAATACCTTTTCCATGTTAATTTCTTGTTCTTTCTCCAGTCATCTGTATTCATCAGTTCACTACAGTTTCTTGGGAGAAAATAGGCCAGGTTGTTTAATGCTTTTGAGGTGTGCCTCACTATCTGCCCAAATTTATTATTATCTATCAAATAGTAAATGACCAAATATGATTAGCAAATTAATGCATTGTGCCTGTCCTAGCTGGTCTATTTCTATTCAAATTGTTTGGTTTACCTTACTTAATGGAAATCAATCTTATTTCAAACTGTATATGAGATCCTATAAAAATATGTAATAAAAAAGATGATTCTCTGAATGTGGGGGGGAGAGCAAACATAGAGAATAAAACAAATCTAGTAGTTCAGTTATTTTTCAGAAATTCATATCTGAAAATGTTCACAATTGTTAAATGTGGTTTACAGATTTACTTCTGAGCACCCTAGTGGCCACAGTAAGGAGGGAAACAAAACTCAGTTAAAAGTCCACAGTGTCCATAAATAAAAGTATGATAATTGCCCAGGAGAAAAAAAAGAAAGCTGTTTATTTATTTACTTCATGACTGCTGTACTCCCTGAAGCTGGTTCATCAAAAGAGGTGTTTATGTTATGCAACAAACGTGTAACCACTAAGTATAACAACAGAGCAGTGCTTCTCAACCAGAGGCATTGTGTCCCCAGGTTGGAAATTTTGAGTAATGTCTAGACACATTTTGGTCACCATGACTAGGGGAGGAGAGTCAGGGGCTACTGGCCTCTAGCGGATGCTGCTAAACTGCCTACAACAAATAGGAGAGCCCCCAGGATGGAGAATTATCCAACCCAGAATATCAGGAGTGGTTTAGAAACTCTAAGGTTTGAGAAGCCTTGCTTCTCACGATGCGGTCCATGGACCAGCAACATTGACATCACCTGGGTACATGTTAGAAATTCAGATTCCGAGGCCTATTCTAGTCCTACTGAATCAACATCTAGTTTAACAAGGTCCCTCTGGTGATTCATATGCATATTACAGTTTGAGGAGCACTACTACTACAGAAATGAGACATTCCAGCAGGTCCCAGAAGCAGTGAAAATAATTTTCTTCCTTATGATGAATTTGTGATTTAATTAACTTTTTGTTTAGTCATCACCTCTTAATAAAGGAATGTCTCAAGGACACTCAGGCCCAGTCATCTGGACTGTTCATGGCACTCAACTTGTGGTTCCCATCGTCCTTTGCTTCTTCTCTCAGGATATGGGCTTTCAGAAGGGATAATTGGCTTGGAAGACAAGAAACTACTCATTCTATATGTTTGAATTTTTAGTGTGTCATCTTCTGACTTTTTATGTACGTGCTTTAGTTCCTCAAGGAAGGGAGTTTTAACAGCTTCAGAATAACTACGAGTATCAAATGTGCTATTTAATCATGCTTAGCCATGTTGGGTAAATGAGTTCAAAACATGTGGATTACATTTCCCTTAAAATATGTAGAGGATTAAAATTAAGCAAAAAAAAAAAAAAAAGTAAGCTTTCCTAAACTCAAAACATTGGTTTTGAGATAAGTATCTATATGTAAATTCACCTATCACTGATATTTAACAATTAGTTGGCCCTCATTCCTTTTCAAAAGGAACTGAATTCATTGTACTTTGGACTGTCTTTTCTTTACTGAATCTACATGACTTTTTCTAAGTTCTTTTAAAAACAACCTTAGAAATATTTAAGTAATAGCTAATTTTTCCACTAAACATAAACAATGAAGACTATTCTTACATCTTTATCATATCTTTCTATTGAATTTTTATTTTATCATCATACCAGCTCATAAATACAGTTATACCCTGGGGGGTTTTGTTCATTTGTTTTTGAACACAGCCTTTGAACTTCTATAAACAATTGAATCCACAGTAAAAGAATCAAGACAAACATAGACATCCTATGCATTTCTTACACCATTGATACTGATCATCTTGTCATAACTCCAAATCAAATATACATAAAACAACGATGTTTGTTAATGTTTCCAGAAATATTGTCATAGCAAATTTTGCATTCCCTATATTATTATATATTTTTAATTTATGTGCAATGACAAGAAGAGTATTCTGTCTTCTTAAAGTAATTCAGTAACTATACGAATTACTATAAAACACAGTAAAGTATTTATTTGAAAATTTAAAGGACTAAAACATGAGTAAATTTACAAAGAAAAGATTAAACAATAACCTGTTGCCATCCTTGGTTTGTTAGAGTACTATCTGCTAATACCTTTACTGGAAATTATATTACCCTAATGGGGAAGGGACCCCACGTCAGTTCAAAATAGAACCTGGTTTCCCGAACACTTGGGGTTTAAGAAATTCCCACATGCTTTCACTCAAGCATTGCTATAGTTAACTTTTGAATTCATGCACATTTTAAGGCAATGTAATTAATGTGTTTCAAAATCACTTTCATTTATCCATCAAGATATGATTTGGCAAAGTCTTCTGATTCCCTATGCGGTGTTTTACTGATAATAGAAATCTCATCAAAAATGACCTTTGCTGTATTAAGAAGCGAACTGTATCAGATTGTTATCATAATGACCCTACTGACTTTTGAAGAAGAAAAATAAGTCTTTTTCTGGTTTTGGTCACACTCCTTTCCTTCCATCTCAGATATCATTAAAAACAAAACAAAACATACCTTGACATGAAATCATGGAATCAGCTGGTGTGGGCCGGGTTTGTACAGGGAGATGTGGGTGAGCCTCTCCACTCATTCATATTAGATAAAGCTGGGCTTGAATCTACCCACAATAGGGTAATGATAAGGGTTAGGGACCACAGAGGGTCTGAGAATTCCCCTTCTCTTTACTAATCCACAGTCTACACCACCACCACCTTCTTGGGCAGGAGGGTTAATAATTTTTTTTAATGTTATTTTTTTTATTGTTGTTCAAGTACAGTTGTCTCCATTTTCCCTTCACCACTTTCCCCTGCCCCAACCCCACCCCCACCTCCTACCCTCAATCCTACCCCCCTTTGGCTTTGTCCATGGGTCCTTTATACATGTTCCTTGATGACCCTTCCCCTTCTTTCCCCTGTTACTCCCTCTCCCTCTTCCCCTCTGATTACTGTCAGTTTGTTCTTTATTTCCATGTCTCTGGTTATGTTTTGCTTGCTTATTTGTTTTGGTCATTAGGTTCCATTTATAGGTGAGGTCGTATGGTATTTGTCTTTCCCCTTTGGGCTTACTTCACTTAGCATAATGCTCTCCAGTTGCATCCATGCTGACGCAAAGGGTAGGAGCTCCTTCTTTCTTGAGGCTGCATAGAATTCCATTGTGTAAGTGAAACTGCCTTTCGACCCAGCAATTCCACTGCTGGGATTATACCCTAAGAATCCGAAAACATCAATCCAAAACAACCTATGCACCCCAATGTTCATAGCAGCACAATTTACAATAGCCAAGTGCTGGAAGCAACCTAAGTACCCATCGTACATTTATACAATGAAATAATTTCTATGAGCAATGCATTCCTTTGTATTCTCATCTTATCTCCCTTTCCTCCAGACAGAAGGGGCTGAAGTTCTCCAGACAGATGAGAGTCTGGAGGCACGAGTACTCAAAGAGAGAGTGTAAGGGTGGTGTGTCCCCAGTGAATGGACCAGAATCAAAGGAGCAATCAGAGCTCATAGATGCCTTTCTACCTGCTCACCCAGTGCAGAGTCCAGTGCTTGACTCCAGCCCAGGAGGAAGAGCAGAGGAGACTAATACTTTTTAAATATAATATGTGAGGAATTGTCTGACCTCCCTCTATGAGTAACATTTATCTCACTGGCTCCGATGGACACTAGATATTGAATCTGGATCAGTACCTTTCTTTAAAAGGGTATTCTTTTGCCGTAACTTAGTAAAATATATTTCTTTCCTTCCCATGGCATTTACTTTGACACCAAGATTAAATGTAGTAATTCCAAAATTTTAACATTTAAAAAAAATCTTTGAAATACAGAAAAATATTTACATCAAGTCTCACAATGTTAATTACTATTATTGGCTTGCATTCTAGACCAGAGGTTGGCAAATGTTTTCTGTAAAAGCAAGGACAGATAGTAAAAGTTTTTGGACAGAGGCAGGCCATGTGGTCTCTTTTACAACTACTTAATTCTGTCATTGTAGTGTAAAAGCATCCACAGATAACACATAACTGGATGAGCATCACTGTGGTCCAATAAAACTTTATTTACACAAACAGCTAGTGAGTCAGACTTGGCCCAGAGCTGTAGTTTAGCAAGTCCTATTCTAGACAATCAGTTTTTTTTTTAAATATATTTATTGATTATGCTATTACAGTTGTCCCATTTCCCCCCCCACTCCACTCCATCCTGCCCACCCCCCTCCCCCCCACATTCCCCCCCTATAGTTCATGTCCATAGGTCAAAATGTTTGACAGAGTAAGAGATGCAAACCTGGTAGTAAAGAGTGTCTGTAATACCATCTGTGGTCCAAGAGAGGCACCACATGAGGTGAATGTTGTACAGTCTGCCGCTATCTAGTGACCTAGTGCCGGAGGGGTGCAAACTGGGTGCTAACGTGATGCATTCACTGTCTGGGCTGCCACACATAGCTGATTTCTAAAACTCCTCCCTGTAAGTGGGTGGGGGTGAGGGTGGGGGCCTGACTCCAACTGTAAACACTGGGTATTCAGCAAGCTTTTGGAATGAGAATAGTGCAAAGAAGAACTAGCAGTTTAGCATCAGTACTTTTCTGCTCTTAGGCTATTCTGAAACCCTTTCCCTCCAGCCTTCTTTCTAAGACCCAAGGGAACATTTGCTCATGTTTGGAGTGTCGTTCTTTGTACCCACTGATGAGATTCCACCCTGCAAGGAAGAAAGGGGCACAGAATCAAAAGACGAGAAACAGCATAAAGGTTTCTGATGCTGATTCTCCTGTCTGGGTCTCTGTCCACAGGAGAAGGTGGCAGACAGGAGGAGGCTGGTGGCTGTAGTGTGCCTGGTGGGCTCTTGGGGCATGTCACTCCATGGCCCTGTGTGAGCGCCGCAGACACAGGCAGTGCATTAGGAAGCGGTGCACGCTGTTGTGACAGATGCACACTTCAAGGGCCACTAGGTCATATAGAACAGGCTCTACTGACTTTGAGCCAATAACTCCCATCTCCTTTTCCCAGAAGAGTATTTGAAAAATTGATGAGAAAAAAAAATGCGAAGTTGACTGAGTTTTTGAGTCAGACACTTGGTGTCCTCTGTTCTCTCTTTTGTCCCAAAGCAGATGCTAGTTATATTCAGGTCCTATTTGCTCTACTCAGAGTGAAAAAAAATTAGACTACTTGGATTATTACCACCACCATCACATTATTGTCTTTTCTTTGATTTGACTTCCTTCCTCCGTAATAAATCTTCCTATCTTCCCCCTCTCTTTGATGTTCTGTCTCCTTTCCTCAGTTCTTTGTATCTGCATTTCCTTATCCCATGTACATCCCTCTCAGTCTTTAGTTTGGTCTACTCTCTTTGAGAATGCCAGAGAACAAACACCCCCTAACATCCCATATTCACACACTTTGGGCTTTTCAACATTGGCTTCTCAGAGAGCATTTCACTGAGCATAGAGCATCATAATATCAATGAAGGTGATTAGGGGAGAGGGCCGGTTACCAATTTTCCATTTTGACAGAACATAAAATTCAAATCAAATTCAGCAGCTCTTCCTCCCTACATGGATTAGGAAAAGCATGAGATACAAGGAACCATGAGCCTCCCCTGCTGTCACTTCCCACTAGATGCTGTTAGCTCATGGTGGCATCGGGTTCTCCAGCCTGCTGGATCTTACATTAATGTGGATTCCTAAGGCACCTGTGTGTGCAAGACCATCTGTAAGGACACCTGCAGACAACCTGCAGCTGTTTACCCTTGGATTTGTGCTAAGTGGTACTTGCATTTGGAGAAGGGCCTCCTCAGTAAGACCCAAAGAGAGGCAAGAAATGGGCACTTGCCATATTGGACCTGCAGGAAGAGCAGGAAGACCTCTGGCCATCTCACTCAGGCAAGGTACGTGGGAGGAGTTATAATCTTAAAAAGAAAATAAAATTAACCTCACCACCTTTCGTTTCACTCTTTATTACCATTTTATTCTCAGAGCACAGTATAGTTACATCATTTCTTATGAATTCACTGGTCTGATGTGACTTGCTTTGTGTGAATGTGATCTCTTGAAGCTGGGGGACCTTTTATAAGTCATCCTTCTATGGATGCTTGGGAAGTAGACTACCCCTGCTGCCAGAAATATTTTTCAAAGCTCTCTTCCAAGACTTGCCAGTGGGTCTTAAAAGTCATCCAGGCCAACTTGGCTTTGAAGTCATCTATCAAGGTTGATACAGATTTTAAAATAAAAAAAGAAGCTGCCAGGTCAGGTGAGGTCTTTGAGGACTATGTCCACCAGCCCCATTGTCCAGGTTCTTTCCCACCCCAGGGCCCAGAGCTGGACCACTTTATCTGCACCCCTCACCTCGCTCACTCCTGCCCGTCCTTGAAGTCTCAGCACAAAAGTTGCTTCCTCAGAGCAGCCCTCCCTGACCCCAACCCCAATCTAAATTATCTGTTCCCGTATTGTTTGCAGGGAGAGGGGTATTTTTCCTGTTTGTTTTCCTTCATAGGAATTATCATATTTGTATTTTTCCATATTGTTTTTTATTGTTTGGCTCCCCCACTAGATAAAATAGGTAGCACATCTTTACTTACTATTGCATATCCAGTGTCTACACTGCCAGAACTCAGTAAATGCCCGTTGAATGAATGATCTTTTGAAAATTCCTGAGTCTATGTCTATTTTATATTGAACCCCTTTTAATAATTATTTTTCCCAATGCTTAAAAAATGAATCTTTATAAGGAGCTCAATCACCCCAAACCTTTGCATGTCTGGATATTCTTGGATTTTATTTTCACAGGTTTTATTTTGATTACCGTCTTCCCGCTAACCATTGCCCTTTAAAAACAAATTAAGGAGAAAATAGGGAATTACTTGCAAATTAGTGAACAAAGAAATATGTATATTATAAATAATAGAAATAGCCCATCATTTGGTCTCTGCTCTTGGTTTGCCTTTGTATCGGCACTGGTATTGAGGGGCTGTAAATTGATGGTGGTTACTGCTTGTATCTGGGTGTGGTTTGTGCTCTGGTGTCAGGCTTCAGTAATTTCTCACATGGACTTGTTCTTTCCAAATAGGTCACTTTTTTAAGACTAGTGTACTTTACTGAGACTCTTTACAGTGCTTGATAAATATTTATTGAATAAAAGAATAACTGAATCAATTATTTGTTTAATCCTAGTGAAAACCCAGCAATCTAGTTATTATTGTCCTCATTTTATGGATGAGAAAAATTTAGAAAGTCGAATAGCCCATCGAAGGGTACATAACCAATAGATGGCAGAGTCAAGACTCGACTTTGCACTCACACCTTGTTGCTGCCTGTCTATCTCACACGGCCTTTATGGATGTGCCATTGTTGTCCCCACATCCATGCCTTTGACCATGCCGTTGCTCTCCTAGGGGCCCTCTACTCCGTTATCTGGACCTGCCATTCATCAGTCCAAATCCAGTCTTACGTCCTCAGTGATTCCAGTTCCTGGTAATCTTGCACTTTACCTTGGATTGCTATTTTTGTAATCATATATTCCTCATGTCTCTTTTTAAATTATAAGACTCTCAATGAGTGTTTTTATAGTTTCAGTACCCAACCTAATACCCCATACTTGATAAATCTCCAAAATATTTATTAATAATGATGATTATGTTAGACATTTCTCTGGTGCAGGATAAGAAATGAAATCAACTTCTTCAAGCTTAAAATGTACCCATATTGTCACAGCAACCACATCAATGAGAAGTAATCTGTAGCGTCTTTCAGAAGGCATGCTCTAAGAGTATGGTGCATATGAAAATACCCTCCTCAGAGGCTTTCGGTCATGTTCGTAGGCTGTAGTATTGGGTTTCTCTTAAGACAAGAATTATGTTCTAAGATCAGCTTCCAGATTCGTGGTATATCCTCAGAACTGGCTGCACAAAATTAGTTGCTTTTTATTCAGTGAAACCTCATTTAACAGTAGTGAATGAAACAAGATGTTCCCTAGTTTTCCAACATCAGACACATGATTGTGAAATCAGCTTACAACAGATCCCTAGTGGACATCCTAGGAAAATCAGGCTTGGTTAGGAGTTGCTAAAGGCTACTTCTTGCAAGAGCTTCAAAGAGTTTGAGACAGTTGATATATACTGTTTGGAAGACCCTGCCTCTCACACCAACCTATCTGACATAGTCAAACCTCTGGGTAAATATGTATCACAGTCCTAAGAGTTCTGTCTGGAGGCTATTGGCTGGTGGCTGGACCAGAAAGTCTTCGTTCAGACTGACGACTGCAGGGAGTGGTGAGGTAGATGATTCACATATAGATAATCTTAGACCTGTTCTTCTTTCCTCAGAGGGAAAAAATGTAAACAGACCCATTTTCGCAGAGTTTAATAATGAAATGTCCTAAAATTTTCTGTGCCCCAAATCTGGTTGCTGTTATCCATTGTGCAGAATTGTCAAGTAATTGGTAGCACATGGAATGGTACCTGCAGGGGTTCACAGCTTGCCTGCCTTGTTTGCCTCTGCACAACTTTTGATAAATCTCTGCTTGGAAGAGCCAAATGTTTATTTATAACACATGGGCTTCCACTGACTCAGTGTGACCACAAAGTGACTCTGTGTTGTTGCCAGAAATCAACTAGACCAGCATCGTGCAAAATGTATATATATATTTATATATATGCATGCGTGCATATGTATGTATTTGATTTCAAATTCACATAAATTCCAAAATTACTTTTGCATCAACAAATTATGCTAGCTTCTATAAAAATATCCCAGCCTTATTTCTGATTGTATTGATGTTGACTACTTTGTATTCTTACTGTTTGGACATGTAACTTGGATTTGGTGAAAATCACGAGCGCATGGTAGGAAAAGCTGACTTCTTCCGAACGACCTAACCCCGGAGGTGTTGTGATGGGATAAGTGCTCAGGTTCCTCCCTCTAAAACTGAGTCAGACTAAACACTGCTGTTGGAAGGTGCATTCCTCCTAGCGGGAACCTGAAAGTCCCTGCCTGCAGAAGAAATGAAAGTGTCAAATAGACACATAAAGATAAGTTCAATTTTAAATTAGTTTCATGATTTATGATTTCATTATTCTCATTTTGGGGGGGAATATTGGCTAAATTCCTGGAAATATTAGAAATGACATTAAATTTAACATAAAAATATGAACAATGTTACCATCATAGCCTTTTCTATAATTATAAGAAGTCAGTCACCAAATTAGACATGACCCTGATTTGAGCACTCTTTGTAAGGGTTGCTACTCATCTGTCTGTGCAATCAGGGGACCAGGAAAGGGACCACAGGTGTCACTATTCAGGCACATCTGCTTTCACAGTTAATATGATGGTTTTATTTTTAAATTTGGGCATTATAAGGACAAGGAGATAATTGTATATGACCATTTCTCCACAAGTTAAACATGGAATTACCTTATCACCCAGCAATTCCATTCCCAGGTTATACAACAAAAAAATTGAAAACAAGTGTTCAAACAATGACACACACATAAATGTTCATAGCAGCTCTGTGCACAAAAACCAAAAGGTGAAAACAACCCAAATGTCCATTGATGAAAGAATAAATAAACAAAATGTAGCATATCCGACAATGGAATATTATACAGTCATCAAAAGGAATGAAATACCAATACATGCTATAATATGGATGAAACTTGAAAACATTATGCTAAATGAAAGAAGCCAGATACAAAAAACCACATATTATATGACTCCATTTATACAAAATATCCAGAATAGGCCAAGCCATAGAAACAAAATACATATTTGTGACTATCCGGGGCTAGGGAGAGGGGAATGCAACTGCTTAACATGTATGGGGTTTCCCTTTGGAGTAAATAAGAAGTTCTGGAACTAGATAGAGGTAATACAATGTCATCAATGTACTTAATGCCACTGAATGCTATACTTAAAATAGTTAAAATGATAAATTTTGTGTCATGAATATTATAATAAAAACACATGAGCGCACATCCTTCGACAAGCGCCATACTAATCAGCAGCAGGTACTCCCTAAACAAACACACCTGTAGTGCGGTTGTAGGTTGACCCCTCTGTGCTACTAGTAGCAGCAAGCACTCTATGCTAGGCGTGATTTTAAATTCTTTACTCCACCCTGATTGAAGTATCATTATTCCTAAATTTAAAATGCAGAAACTGACACAGAGAACAAAACTTGCCCCAGATTACACAATTGGCACACAGACCATAGACCCAAGATTTGATTCCCAGGTGTCCAGCAGCAGAATCTACCCTGTGAGTTGCTGAGCTGTAGGTAGAGCTGATCTCATCCTGTGATGATAAAGCTGATGTGGTTGGGGCCACAAGTCCTGAGGTTCTCAGAGAAATGTTGATAAAATCTCAGTTCTTAAAGAATAGGCTAATTTTACTTAAGTCTATAAATAGTAAAAATAAATAGTAAAGTCATATTTCTATTGCTTTTATTATTTACTTGCCTAATTACCATCGAACACACACATGCTATAAGAGAACCACAACAAGTACAGTTCTTTATCAGTGCAAATTTACCATGCTCTGTAAGGCTCTTGGCTCTGGTCAGGGGCATTCTATGGCCATCTGCAGTCTCCATCTATTGGAAGAAGAGCTACATGCAGTTTCTCAAATGTCTCTCTTCCCCTCTGTCTTTCATTCCTGGGGCTAGACTTATTTAGCTAAGTGAGGTTTGGTTGAGTCGTAAAGTAGGGTCTTGGCCACAAAGCATGCAGGAGGTGGAGAGACATAAAGATTACTATAAGAACAGAGAACAGGGGTAAGAAGTCATGGGTGAGAAAAAACTAACTAGAATAGAATGCCAGCCTACTCTGGGCACATCCATGCAATCCCAAATCACAGTGTCCAAGGAGTGTGGCTCACATGCATTGGATGAGCAGGGCCTCTGCATTGGCTACTCAAGAAGGGGTGGTCTATGGGAATGACACCCCCAGGACTATTGCAGTGGAAAGGCTGTGTGGCTGTAAAAAGTGGCCTTGCAGACAAAGCCTAAAGTCATATCTAAAAGGATGACTTTTACAGGACAACCAGAGCTCTTAGACAGATGCAGTTCTTGGCAGCAAGTGAATGTCAAAGGCATGTTTCCAGCATAGTCCATTCAAGTAGACACAGGGAAATCCAAGAACTGGGCCAGTCTCCAAGTGGGAGGGCTCTGGCAGCAGCTACGCAGGATTCAGAGCCAGCTTCCATTCCAGTGAAGACATGGGTGGGTCCAACCAGTGAGGAGAAAGTAAGGACTGGTTGTTTACTGTTCATGTATCTTCACTCTGTTCTTCCCAACCCAGACTATTTCCAGCCCAGTAACATTAGCGGTGACAAAGCTCCTGGTTAACCACCAGGTCTGCCTCCCTTGGTTCTAGGGGTGGCTCAGGCATAGCCTGCCATAGAATATTGCTGCTCTTGATAGGTGGCCAGGGCTGTCATAGGCAATGGCAAGTTCTGTGGTATTTGTACTTGGAGCATGTGACCACTTCGGGCTCCTCATAAGCGTTTATGGAAACCTAGCACATTAGCTACTTCTTGCTTTTTTGCCATCCAAATCCTGGGAAAGACTCCTTATCATCTATCTCACCTATTCTTTTGCTGCCACTTCTTTCAATCCAAGAGACCAGGCCAGGACTCGATAATAATGAATATGTTTCCTTGTAGAGTATTTTCATACAACACAATATCAGATACAGTGTGGTGGCTCAGATGATTGTGAATTTATGAATGGGAAAGGTCCTCTCCTGGGGGCACCAGCCCAATGGTTTTCTGCTATGAGATTTCCTATGAGCAAGAAGCTATCACAATATATAGATAGGTTTTAAATATCTCAACCATTTTCACACAGGCTCTGGGTCATCAGTACCTCCCATCTTGGCTCTCTGATTCTCAGATTCCCCTTCACAACAGAGAGCTTTCAGTGAAACATAAAAAATTGACAATACATTTGGGTTGTATTCTCACCCCAAAGTTCATGCTACTGCATGGACCATCGGGAAATAGACAATTGAGGCAGGGAAAATTCAACTCTATTGACTCTCATGTTAGTTCTTCAATAGGCCTTTGTGTCTTCTTCTATGGGACAAAATATGTTACCAGCTATTTACAAATTTACAACTAGAAAGCTGAGGTTTTAGAAGCTGAATAACATTGCTACTCTATTTTATGATATAAATTCTGCCTAGAGAGGCAGAAATAAGAAAATAAAGGTAGAAATAATTAACGAGAATGAGTAAAAAAGTTGACTCTCTTTTGTGTTAATTATGACGACTAACGCCATGATCCCTGGATTTTAGGTTACCTAAGAATGAAACAAGTTACACTCGAATGCAACTCGAAAGATGCAATAAATAAAACTAAGGCTTTCAAAGATATACTGACCTCTGTCCTGTAACATTAATTTATATAAAAATATTTTTATAATTATGACATTCGTTTCTACTATAGACTTTCTAGTTTCCAAAGTTAACTTGACAGAAGCCATTTGTTTCCTTGACTTATTTCCCTGACGCTATGCTACCAGTTTAGGTGGTTCCCGCAGGGGCACAGTAATACCTTGAGCTGAGATATCATGGGTCAATCACATGGGCTTCCCTCAAGAGAGGTTTGAGCATGAATGGGAATGTACCCCATAACTCATCCAATTGTACTATAAAGATCAAAATCTCATTCAAAACCAAAACTATCAACAAATTTCTAAATACTGTGTAAATGAAAGTGATACACAATTTATAATAGGATTTCCTTAATTAAAATGCCTGGATATAAGTTAAATCCCTCTTTGACTTCAACTGTTATTAATTGCTATTTAACCTAAGTATTACAAATTATTTACCATCTTTGAGCCTCAGCTTCTCCCTCTAAACTAGAAGTAGCTATATCATAGGGTTGTTGTGAGCATTAAGTGGCAATACATACATAAAGACCTTGGAATAGTGTCCAAAATAAAAAACCAATCAGTTAATGTTAGCTATTTTTCCTTATTCTGCTGTAAGAAAGTCTTCCTCTCACTTAGAATGCTTTGAATACAGCAAAATGTCAAGCCTTTCCTTAGAGCTTCCTAGTGGTGTTCTCAACACATTTCTGTGCTTCTGAGCCTCAAAATAACATTAGCATAAAAGTTTCACTTGCTCCTGACTGGAATGTGAGGACTTGGGAGGATTTCAGAGAGACCAAGTGGATGTCTTCAAGCAATGTTATTAGATCTTCTTTCTCACTACATCTTCTTCTATGTCCCCAGAGAAACTTATTTCCATGGTGAAGAATTCTATTTCAGCCTGCACTTCAGGGTCATCTCTGTATTAACCTCTTTTTATAATAAAATAAACAATTAGGTGAAAATTTCAGGACACTAAAAGACCTAGAGATTCCAAAGGTTATTATATAGCCCCCTTTCTGTAATGAAAACAATATTATGGCAATATTCAAGTACTTCCACCAGGCTGAGGGATCACTCCTTTTTCCATATACAATAGTAGCAGTTGTAATAGAGACCATGATAATGATAACAAACACTACCAAGTGCTTACTCTGTGCCGAGCACACTTCTGACAGGGAAGCTCACATCTTACATTCACATTAACTGAGGGGACCAATTCCAATTCCTCCAGGTTTGCCCGGGACTTACCCAGGTCTAGCACTGGAAGTCTCAAGCCCCAGGCAACCCAAGAGGCTTGGTGACTCAAATCAACCCTCAGAAGCAGATGCTGTTACTATTCCCAATTAAGTCACAGAGAGTTTGTGTAACTTGCCCAAGGACATAAAGTAGTAAGTAGGACAGTCTAGCTCTAGAGTGTGTGCTTAGCCACCACCTTGGAGCACACTGGACTTTGGATGTGGTGTCAAAGCCATTGGCTCAGAATGGCTTCTGAGGGGAGGGGTTTTTCTGTCTCTGTGATAGGGCACCATGCACGATTTTCCATTAGCTGAAGGTTAATGGGCAAATCTCATTCTTCAATAGCAACATAAACCCACAAGCTGGTACAATTCCTGAACAGTATTAACATAAGTCTTAATATACAACCAATCACACATGCACCAAGAGACACTGCATTCCACTGAGTGTGATTAGGTGTCAGCCCTCATGCGCAAAATGTCTGAGACTCTTTCTCAACCAACTCCACATCCTCTCCCCTTTGCTCTCCCCTGACTCTTATTAAGACTAACTTTTCTTTAGGGCCAGATTTATTTTTCCAGCTGAGCCTTCTTATTCACTGAAATTTTATTCTCTATCATTACTTTTTACCTATTGTAAGATTACAAAATTTTACATTACAAATTACATGTGCAGAGAAAATGAACCATTATTTTGTCTAGAACTCATCATAAGCAACTAAACACAGGGTTGTGAGGGGCGAAATTTTGAGTCCCAGTTTAAATTTAATACCAGCTAATCATTCATGTAGTACATTTAAGAAACAATTTCTCGTTTGGATGAAAATGTTTTCTTTTACCCTCTCCCACACTTTGTCTCCTGAAGGTGGCAGCTGGGAACATAAGAAAGTGGGTTCTGATTCCTTGTGTTGGTAGAAGAGCATTGTGCCTGGGGGGTGGGGACAAGGAGGGAGTGTTTTCTTACCTAAAGGATAATGTCCTTTGCTTGTGTGACCACCCTCTTCCAGCTGCAGTCCAGGATGGTGTAACTTACCATCCAGGCACTGCGCACGTGGCAAGACCATAGCCCTAGCTGGCCAGCGTGACTCCACCTCAGCACCCACTGTGGCCCCTCTGGGACCAGCTTAGATTGTTCTCTCTGCGGTTCACCGTGCAGATCTCTTTTCACCCCCATGGTGATTTCTGTGAATACCTGTCCAGTGAGTTCCTCGAATTCTCCCTCCTCTCCTCTTCATGACTGAGGCAAGGGTGACTCATGAGAGCTGAACCTCAGGCCTCCCCTTTTCCCCACACACTTATATAAATACGAGGTCTGTCCAGAAGGTATCCAGCCAAGGTGTCCAACATGCTGCATGAGCAAGCATGTTGTCATCATGAAGCTGCCAATCATCAGCTGCCCATAGCTGCAGCCTTCTGAATCATCTGAATAGTTTCTATGGTGGAATATTCAAGCTTAACGCAAAATCGATGCAGATTTGGTGCTCTACTCTCTCAGTCATTTTGAATGCGACAACCACACAGTACACATACTCACTCAATGACATCTACTGCCCCCACTGACTAGTACAGTGAAGTTGTCATTGTTCACATATGCGTCTTCCAGTCTGCTCTCCTTGGCTGTCAGGTTAAATCAATGTCATGCAAACCATTCTTGTCTATTAACAATGGCTGGACTTTTTCCAGACAGACTTTGTATACGTGTTCATATACCAATACATAATTTTGACTTGTTTTTCCAAATAATAAGACATTGTACACCTATGGTTTGCACATTTCTGAATATACAATTACCAAATTTCCCTTTGCTTTTCAGAATTTTATTTGCGTTATTAAAGTAATCACTTGTGAAATAACTTGATGTCATTTTCTGATGATTCAAAACAAAAGCATCTGCACGCTTGTTTAACAACTGCCTGAAATTTTTGCCACGAGTACTTTTGCTGTGGGTGAGGATGTTGCACACATGTGCATGTGATGTGGCCAGGGGCCAACCAGCTCCTCAGAAGGGACCGTGTATTTCTCAACCAATAATGTCATAAATAGTACTTAGTGAAAACAAGACAGTCCTTTTTCTCATTGCTCTCCTGCCCTAATTGCTTCATCACATGAGAAATTTGGTAGTTTTTCCTTAAGCACACATTGATTCAACAACTCACATTTCTGGGAACCTACAGCAGAACCAAGCCCCGGAAACATCAAGATGATTAAAGTGATGTCTACTCTTGAAGACTTGTTTGATTTGATTTCAAACAGTCATTTCAGAAAATCATCTTTGCTTTTGACAATCTAATTTTTTTTACCTTGGAATTTCTTTTCTTCGTTTCCTACATCAAAATGAATGAGATAATTTTTTTAAAACTCCTAAACTTTAATTTGGGAATGACCATAAAATTTTAGCCTAAGACAAAAATATATTTCACGATTCATGAGGAATTAAAACTTAGTAAGTGATTCACACTGGCTTGTGATACCTTCCTCCATTTTTCAGGTAAAATCAAAAGTATTTTACTCCTATTATGTTTTACAAGTAATAAAATATTTTAAAGGAAAAAAGTATTTTAGAGTGATAAACTTGTTCTACATTTCCCCCCAAATTGTAACTTACAGTTGACTTCAAAAACATGTTTTATTTTACTTACTTTGGAAAAGATATCATCAGACAAATTACCAGTTTCATTTCCTCCTACTTTTTTTCTGTCTAATTTAGGATATGTACACAATTAAGTGGCAGTGTTATTTATTCATTCTGGGTCAGTATTTTGAATTCCATGTCTTTGAAATACATCAAAGAAGAGTTAAATGGAAGATGGAAGAAATGGCTTCAGTGGTTCCTGTCTGGCTAGTGTGGAGCAGAAGGAGGAAATCTACCCTAACAGACCCTGCCATCTGTCCTGTATGGAGTGCTGGGAGCAAGTCCTGGGCAAACACCCAGCCCTGCTTTGAGAGTCATCACAGACACGTTTCGTTGTGTGCCTCCATAGCTCCTCATCAAATCACAGAATTTCAGAGCTAAAAAGTACATTCTAGTGTGGCAGTTCCCCAAAAACATTAAATGTAGAATTTGATCTGGCAATCCCACTTCCAAGAATATACCCAAAAAACTGAAGTCAGAAACTAAAAGAGCTATTTGCATACCCATGTTCATAGCAGCATTATTCACAAGAACCAGAGGTAGAAACTACAGAAATGTCCATGACAGACGAACAGATGGGTAAACAAAACGTGGTGTATGCACACAATGGAAATTACTCAGCCTTAAAGAGGAATGAGATTCTGATGTATCCTACAGCATTCATGTACCTTAAAGACACCATGCCAAGTAAAATAAGCCAGACACAAAAGATTAAATATTGTATGATTCCACTTATCTGAGGTACTTAAAGAGTGTTCACATTCATTGACAGGAAATAGATTGGCAGTTGCCAGGGGCTGGGGGAAGAGGGAATTCGAGAGTTATAATTTAATGTGTACAGATTGTCAGTTGGGGATGATGAAAAAGTTTTGGAGATGGATGGTGGTGATGATGGTATAACAATTTGAATGTGTTTAATACCACTGAACTGTATACCTAAAAATGGCTAAAATGATAAATCTCATGTTACATTTATTTTAACCACAGTAAAAAAAATCCTTACTTTCATGGAGCTTACAATCTAAAAAGAAAAAGATAATAAGCAAATAAAAATGTGAAATTTTAAAAAGTACGTTCTAGGCTAGCTTTTAGTGAAAGATACGAAGCAAGAGGACAGAGAGAAAAAATAACAGTCTACCCACTCCGGCCCTGGGTGTCTGGTGCCTGGGCCAAGGATGTTTCCCGTGAACCATACTGCCTTTTTGAGGTGCTTCTATAACCTTCATTTTCTGATCCATTTGAAGGAGAATGAGCTATGGAACCCAGATTCAAATTCCAGCTCATTTGCTTCCTGGAACTTTGATACTGAGATTTCCTACTCCATAAAACAGGGGGAGCAAGACCTGCTTCATAAGGGTTCAATGTAGTTTGTTACCTCTACACCTACAAAGTAAAGAGTCATAAAATTAGCTCCCTTCCTGCTAAGTCCTCCAAACACCTTCTCTGAATTTATTGCTTCTTTACGTGTTCAATGTGTGAATACCTTCAATCTAGCACTTTCAGCAAAATATTCCTGTTTGAACTGAAGTTCAGTTTGGATGAGAGAAGAATGGCTCAGTTGGAAAACCTGGGAAACAAGCCAGATACATTTATGTGACCCTTATTTAGTGGGAGTACTCGCACAGCATCAGCTTGGTAAATAATCCAAAACAAGAGCTCACACTCCTTTTTCCAAAAAATAAAGCCAACTCTTTGATATTTCTACTAGCTATAAAAAACCCCAAAGCCATATTCTATTTTTATTCTTGAAAGGCACTGATCTCTAAATAAAAAGTGTATGATAGCATAGATTATATAGAAGTGACCACCCTGTGAGATGAGTTATGTGTCTCGGCTCCCAAGAAGAATGGTGTATTTCTCAGATCCTATGTAAATAAGTAGAAAAATATACACAGTTATCGACTGATACCAGAGCATCACAGGCCATGAAAGTTAACACCACAGCCCTCCCTTTACCTAATTCCACAGCTTTCTTCACCTCCAAGGCACTCTGAGCCTATTCATTTTGGTTATTTCCTCTGGGCTTCAACACCCCCCTACCTTCTCCTACCATATTTAAGGACAAAAGGAGCCAATTATTCCCATTTTATTGAGGCCTATAAAGAGCTTCTCTTTATAGACTTGCCGTGGCTCTTTAGACATAAAAAGTTTTGTCCTATTACCAGGTTAGTGAATTTTGCTGACTATATAGTAATTGCATAAACATTAATGCCTTGGGTTATATTTCTAGGGCTAAACAACTTATGTGGTCTTGTTAAAGATAGACAATTTATTTTGGATTGTCCATCCTGTCCTCGCAGAAATTATAGGCAAGTTCAAGTCCATTAGACAATGTGACTGTGGAGAAGGTAGTATTACTTTGTGAAAAAAGATAGGTCTTGTTTTTTGATGAACTTGAGTCCAGATTCTGGTTCTGCATCTTACTTCATCAGGTCACTTAACTCTCTGACCATTTAACCTCTTAAATGAAAATAGAGCTGATAATAGATAACTATGAGGATGAAATGATAATTATATAAAACTCCTAACAGAGTGATTGGTATAGAAGTAAACACTAATATTAGTTATTCCACACATCAACATTCTCTAATATTGTAAGTAATTCACACACATATATTTAAACTAAAATCGTATTTTTGTTTTTGATTGTGATTTTCCTTAATTAAGATTTCCACTAGTTATATATTATTATAAAATATTATTATAAAATTATAACTCCTTTCTGAAACCTCATGATTTAAGATTTTTTCTAATTTTAGAATGTTTTCCAAAATGTTAATTGGTATACTTTCTACATTTCTAATGTTTTGGTTTCTTTTAGCATTTTACAACCACAAAACAATATAGAAGTTTGTTTGTTTGTTTTTTTACCAAGATCACAACATCATTGGCATCTGGAATACAACTAAAATACAAGTGTCCAAACTGAGAAAAAATGTTCACATTAATAAATAGCTGTATCTTTCATGCTAGATATGATCATGTGGAGTATGTAGATCAAAGTGAGATAAAATTTCAAAATCCAAATTAATACTATATTACTATATCTCATTTTCATGAGAATATCCTACTGTTTTTATCTCTGCACTCCATAAGGAACCAGAAAGAGTGTAATAAAATATTATTATTATGTTTTGAAGGAAGCCTCTCTATGCCCAGCACCACTATGGTAGACGCAAAATACACAAAGATTTTTAAGAAACAGAGAGAGAGGAGAGAGAAGGCAGAGAGAGGGAAGAGAAAGAGACAGAAAGAGAGGGTAGGAGGGGGACCAAGAGGTAGAGAGAGAGAGAAAGAGAAACTCTGTCTTCTATAGTGCACAGAGATAAAAATACTAACAGAAAGGGAGCCAGGCTTCTCACTGTTGATGTACGATTTATAGATAAGCAAGGCTAAAACTATCCACAGGGTAAAGAACTAGAATTGAAGTCATCGGTATGAACTTCTGCTTAGCTTAATATAGATGCTGATAGTTGCATATAGAAAAATTCTACAGAAGTGTCCGTACAAGTATTAGTGTACACATATGATTTCCTGGCTCTGTTAGCTGAGAGGGCCAAGGAAATGACACTCCAGTAGCAGCTAGCATACCCAGCACCCAGATCTTGTTTCCAGTGCCATTCTCCAACAAAAGGAACCAGAACTCCTCGGAGAAACAGCTGATTCTAAGACAGAGTCAGGAAACATGCAAGATGAGCCAGATCATTTTAAATCCAGGAGAAAAATACATAAGTACTCAAGAAAAAAATCCAGGATCATTTTAAATACAGGAGAAAAGTAAATAAGTACTCAACAACAACAAAAAAAACCACACACAATGATGGGGGCACATCAAATGGACACAGGAGCCAACTGAAAGAACCACTGATGGCCAAAGCCAGAACAATGAGAGCAAAAAGAAATAAATGAAATAGTACTGAATGTTGTAATAAATATCCATAAGTGCATACTGATAGAATAGGAAGAGACAAATCTGTGCAGAAGAATTCCACATAATTTATGTAGCTATTCTGCCCTCAAGGAGGTGAAGTACACTCCCCACTCCTTAAGTGTGGGCTGTACATGGTGACCTCCTATCAAAGAGTACACTGTGCAAAGCTAGGGGAAAGAGTAACTTTACAGTGGAGAAACAGGTAAACACTAACTCAGCCAGGTGATCAAGGTCAACATCAACAGTCATAAGTCATGTTTATGAAACGTACTCTTACCTCCGTGGTTTTCCTCCCAAAACTCCATTATTTCATGGACTTAAGACAATTTTATGTAGATACTATTAATGATTGTTCTCCCATCTGAGCTTCCCTCAATTCACATAAGTCTAGAAAAAGAAGCAACCCTTTGGGTATCAATTGTCTGAGTAAACCAAATCTTCATAACCCATATGTACTAAATTCACTACCTGGAATTACCCCGAACACTCATGCCTTGTGTGATTTTTTAGGGTGTTCCCTGCATTTAAAATGCTTGTCTTCCTCACACTTTTTCTAAGTTCAAAATCATGGTCATCTTTTAGGGTTCACCTCAGATATCTCTTCCCCAATGGAACAAGCTGCTCATTTCTCTGAGTGGTCATTATAGTGTGCCCTTCATTATCTCATGGACTTAAAACAATTTTTTATAAATGTTACTTCTTGATGTTTATAGACATTTCTCCTATTGAGCTGTAAGCTTCTTACGAGTAGGGTCCACATCATGGCCCCTCTTGCTGTCACACAGTTTGTGATATTCATTCATTCATTCAACAACCATCTATTGCTGCTTACCATTCACTACCATTGAATGAATAGGAGGGATAAAATTACAGCGAAAAAGTAACAACTAAATGTTAATACCGTGGGGAAAACTTTTCAAGTCAGGAAAGCTCTGGGAAAAAAATGAGAAGAAAAATATTGATACAGGTCAGCTTTACTAAAAGTATTAACAGAAACCTTCTATCACAGAACTGATTTATTTTTCCAGCCAGTGTGTATGCTTCTAAGTTAAAGGTCTCTCCTCTACCCGCTTGGCAATTTAATGTGATCTGGGCCCCCTGTGGTTTGTGTATAGAAAGCTGGTAGACCAGGTTGAGTAAATAAATCAAAGCAATGTTCATCTTCAAAAGAAAACATGAATGATCAGTAAGAATTCAGTGAAGGAAATAGACAAAACCTTTTTTTCATGGCAGAGGCCTGAAGTCCAGCTTGCAACTGACACACCACTGCATTGGGTTCTTAGAAAAGAACTTTGCTTTTAAACTTTCTACTAAAGCAAAACATGTTGCTATCTCGATGTCTACATACATTAGGTTTATTTCAAGTACCACTTTTGGGTTGCTCTTATGATATACTTGGTTTCTTATTTCTCTAGTATAGAATAATTTAAATTCTATTTTTCAGAGCATCAGTGCCAAAATATATTTTTCATTACCCTTGTCAAACAATTTCTTATACAGTGTTTTTAAGCCAATACTATGCTGCATTCTATTTTGCTGTCTGTCCTTCATTCCTTTCTTCCTTCCTTCTTTCCTTCCTTCCTTCCTTTCTTCCTATTTTTTATTCTTTCTTTTCTTTATTTCTCAGAGCCAGGCTTCCTGGTCTTTTCCACTGAACCTTCAAATTCTCTTTACATCTTGTGATCCATTCACCCCCAGAATGCAGGAATAATTTCTTATTTTAAACAAGGATATCAGATGCTCAACCCAACATTTGTTTAATTCCCCAAAACAATTAACTTCTTGAAAACTAGCTGTCTTTCATACCAAAATTTCAGAATCACAAAAAGCTGTTAATATTATTAAGATTTCATTAGCCACTCTACTTGAAAGCTTCCAAACTCTTCCTGAAACACCTGTTATACCTTCACACTTGATCCCTGAAACACAAAATCAGGGACTGACTCTTTCACTTATTAGGGTCCCTATACACTTTTCATAAACTCTTATCCATTTCCATTTTTTTCTATTTTATAAAAAATATATTTTATTGATTATGCTATTACAGTTGTCCCATTTCCCCCCCTTCATTCCACTCCATCCTGCACACCCTCTCCCTCCCACATTCCCCCCCTATAGTTCATATCCATGGGTCATACTTATAAGTTCTTTGGCTTCTATATTTCCTATACTATTCTTACCCTGCCCCTGTCTATTTTCTACCTACCATTTATGCTACTTATTCTTTGTACCTTTCCCCTCTCTCTACCCCTCCCACTCCCCTGTTAATAACCCTCCATGTGATCTCAATTTCTATGGTTCCCTTCCTGTTCTAGTTGTTTGCTTAGTCTGCTTTTGTTTTTGTTTTAGGTATGGTTATTAATAACTGTGAGTTTGCTGTCATTTTTACTGTTCATATTTTTTATTTTCTTTTTCTTAGATAAATCCCTTTAATATTTCATATAATAAGGGCTTGTTGATGATGAACTCCTTTAACTTGACCTTATCTGAGAAGCACTTTATCTGCCCTTTCATTCTAAATGAAAGCTTTGCTGGATACAGTAATCTTGGATGTAGGTCCTTGCCTTTCATGATTTTGAATACTTCTTTCCAGTCCTTTCTTGCCTGCAAGGTCTCTTTTGAGAAATCAGCTGACAGTCTTATGGGAACTCCTTTGTAGGTAACTGTGTTCTTTTCTCTTGCTGCTTCTAAGATTCTCTCCTTCTGTTTCATCTTGGGTAATGTAATTATGATGTGCCTTAGTGTGTTCCTCCTTGGGTCCAGCTTCTTTGGGACTCTCTGAGCTTCCTGGACTTCCTGGAAGTCTATTCCCTTTGCCAGATAATGGAAGTTCTCCTTCATTATTTGGTCAAATAAGTTCTCAATGTTTTGCTCTTCCTTTTCTCCTTCTGGTACCCCTATAATTCAGATGTTGGAACGTTTAAAGATGTCCTGGAGGTTCCTAAGCCTCTCCTCATTTTTTTGAATTCTTGTTTCTTCATTCTTTTCTGGTTGGATGTTTCTTTCTTCCTTCTGGTCCACACCATTGACTTGAGTTCCAGTTTCCTTCCCATCACTATTGGTTCCCTGTTCATTTTCCTTTGTTTCTCTTAGCATAGGCTTCATTTTTTCATCTAGTTTTCGACCAAATTCAACCAATTCTGTGAGCTTCCTGATTACCAGTGATTTGAACTGTGCATCTGATAGGTTGGCTATCTCTTTGTTGCTTAGTTGAATTTTTTCTGCAGCTTTGATCTGTTCTTTCATTTGGGCTATTTTTTTTTTTGTCTTGGTGTGTCTGTTACTTAAAGGGGCACAGCCTTAGGTGTTCCCCGGGGCGGGGTAACACTGGTCACTGTGCTGTGACACTATATGTGGGGGAGGGGTCGGATAGGGAACAAGGGCACTTGCTCCTCTCTCTGCTGGATTTCAGTCACTCCCTCCACTACCCACAATCAAATTGGGCCCTTCTGGTGCTGATTCCTGGGTGGGTGGGCCTGTGCACGCTTAAGGCCCCTGTGGGTCTCTCCAAAGAACTCTCCTGTAAGGCTGGGAGTTTCTCCCACTGCCTCAACCCCCACAGGTGTTTTCAGTCAGTGGTTTGAGGCTTTATTTCCCTGCGCTGGAGCCCTGGGTTGCGGGGTCTGTCACCCAGTCCACCAGCGGCTGCCTCGCCGGGCAGCTGCAGCTTTGCCCACCCTGCTCCACAGTCCGCCACCTCACTGGGTCCGCCAGCTGCTGCCTTGCTGCAGGTCCTCACCACCCCTCCTATGGGTCTGGATGAATGTTTCTTCTTTATCTCCTTGACTGTCAGACTTCCATACAGTTCGATCTTCTGTCATTTCTGGTTGTTTTTTGTTTTTAAATTTGTTGTTGTCCTCCTTTTGGTTGTGCACAGTGTGTCTACCTACACCTCCATCTTGGCCAGAAGCCTCCCATTTCCATTTTTAATAGTAGGGCATGCTGAATCTATTAATCTTCAAAATGTCTCATGTAAAATGTCATATTAATTCTGAAACAAGAAATACTCCATGAACTGTTAATAGGACTACAGATCCTAAGATCCCCAGTATGGTGGTGCCTAAAGCATTCCAACATGGCATCAGCTTGGCTGAGTTCCCGTCCTGCCTCTGCCACAGATTAGGCAGCCTTCAGCAATATTTCCTGGATCCCTGGGCATTATTCATTCATCCTGATATTCTCTGTGGAGCACATATTGTGTGTCATATACCAAGGTCACACTGCTGAACGAGGCAGAGTGGTTCGCTAAGGTGACCCTCAAAAGGGCTAAGTTTCTTCATCTTTAAAAATAGAAATAATAATGCCCATCCTGTAGGGCTATAAAGATTAAATGGCTCCTCCTACATAGAACTTCTCACCACTTCCACTCTTCTTCACCACCACCATCCTCCCCCATTTTCTTGTCCCTAAAGGATGATCTCATTAAGCTTCCTTATTGAAGCTCTTCAAGATGAAATGACCTTTTCAAATCAGACCAGGACAGTCCACAGAAGCCTCACCTCTGGTCAGAGTTATTCCAGAAGCTGTTTGTGTGGCCCTTGCACAAGCAAGTGAATAGTATCCCTGGTTCATGACGTACCAACCACCATTCAAAAGATACCTGGGTGTCCTCCATCCATTTGCTTATTCTTCCCAGATTATCATTTCCAGGTACCCAATCAGAAGGAAATGACACAGTATCTCCTGTTTGATTGGAGAGTTATCTCTTCCATGTGAGCTTCCTTGGAGACTCCTCATGCATCATTAACTACAAAAAAAGGGATAAACTACAACTTTTTAAAAAGCATCTGCATTTAAATCTGCATTCCATGAAATGGAGCCACTCCCAAATACACAGTTGTTTGGAAGTATTAGTTGACGGACTGAAAACTGAGGAATGTATTTCTAAAAGTGTGTGTGTGTTGAAGTATAAAGTGTAACTTGGAGAAGAATCAAATGTTCAACGTATGTGTATTTGTTTCCAGACTCTGTTAGAAGCTGTGTAGCCAAGTTGTTCTTCACCTGCTCTCTGAAGGGCCATTACTGCCTGTACAGCAAGTCCAGCTTCATTCTCATCAGCCCAGAGCCTCAGCCATGGATCCAGATCATGTTCCTGTTTCAGCAGGTGTGTGTGATTTCAGGTCATTGTGGCCCCTTAACAAGTCATGCGGTATGAGTTTATGAGCATTTTTACTGAATTAGTCTTTGACCAAACTTGATATGTAGGTAACAGCAATACATACACATTTCATCACTAGTTTTTAATAAGGATTTTTTATATTTTAGGATATTTTCCTTATAAAAAGCCCTGACTTACTAGTCAGGAGGCCAACCCTATTAATATCTATTTTTAAAAAAGAGAATTAAAGGGAAAATACTTTTTGCTAAACAAATAACCAAAAAAACTTATTTGGGGGTATGGCTTTCATTATGTAGAGCTAGACTTTATTTATAGTCTTCCAGTCTCCAATTAATTTGTATGTCCATAATTCCTTTTTGACATTTTTTAAATACTGCAATTGCTACTTTTTCCACAAAATATATGTATATAGGCAAAATTACATAATGAGGAACTTTCAACTTAACAATAAAAAATTTGATGCAGACTGCTGTGGAGAGGAGAGTATAAGGGATCTAAATGGTGATAGGAAAAATATACAATAAAGATTAAATACAAAATTTGATGCAAATACTTTAGCATCAAAAGAGATTCTTATTTGGAATATTTCTCTTAAATGCACTAACTTTTCAGATAAAATTTGTATATAGAGTATAAAGTGTTAATAATAGACAAGATCTTAGACATCATTTTTACAGATAAGAAAACCAAAGGGCAGAATTCAGACTATCTGTCTCCTGATCTAGTCACCTCTTCGTTGTTGCAAATGTGTTAAAAAATGAAGTAAAATGAGTGGATGCAGTCAGGTAAGGGAAGACAGCGGCAGGAGGGGGGGAACACAATTCAAATGTTATAAGATGCTTAAAAATTACGCCAAGTGGTAAGATAGTTTATTTCTTTCTATTAATAAAATATTTTTATAATAGCCCCTACAAAAATCACCAACCAGATAGTTATATTTTTTATAAATAAAGGCAGCTGAATATATCATAAAATGGAACTATAGTAATTAAGAAAAGAGACAGCTTAGACAAGTCTTAAGACTACCATCTTTTTCAATAAGACTTACTAATATCTTACAGCAACTCACATTTTGATGTGAATCAAATTGTATTGGAATACAAAAAAAACCAGCATTGATTTTTCCTCCTTTTCTTAAAAGAATGACCTTATTTTTCTTTACTTACAGTTTTCATATAGTTTTCACCAGTGATTTTGTACTTGGTTTGATCTTTGGCTTTGTTCTTAACAGTTGTCAGTTTTCTGAAAACAAACCAGGGAAACTTGCTTTTATTTTTGCCCCTTTATCTTATTTTATTGACTTAGTCTGGTTCTTTGTCTTTCTCTGTAAGCAAAATCACCAAAAAGCATGTTTATACTGCTTTTTTCCTTTGCTCACTTTACTGTAATGATTCCTTTTCTTTTCCACACCTTTAATATTGTATGGTCTGGATAAGCTTCAACTTCACACTGTCAATGAAAGATCTGAATAAAAATCAAATCTTTGACTTGGTAATTATAAACCCAATCTTGTATGCTAGGCCAGACGCTCTTCTCTGTCAATTTAACACACTCATGGAGCTCTCGAATTTACTCATGTCAGCTTAAATGCTCCTTTGGGCTGGTGATTAATAAAATCAGGCTCTGCTTTTCTTTAAATAAAAAATCACATGCTTATAAGTTTCTGATAATAATCAAGAAATTCCAACGTGTGTCCACATTATGGTTGCATAATCAATTTAACTGTTACTGGCTCTTAGCCTTTTTTAATCTGTGGACCACTTACTCAGAGTGATTTTTCCTCACTCTGTACAAAAAACAGCCCATCTTGATGATAATAATGATATATTTCTGGGAAAAATGTATTAATTTTTATTTACTAAATAGAAACATTTCATATACAAACTACCAAGAGAGTCTCATAAGTCAATTCTTGGAGATCATTGTGAAAGAAAATAGGATTTTATAAGCCAGTATCATTATTTTATCACACCTCGATCTAAAATATAATACCTATGGTTTTATATGTATAGAAATAATATTTGATTCCCTTTGTTTATGTGCTCTGTTTTTATAAAATTTTTCCTTTGACTTCAAATGCTTCTCACATTTATAGGTATAACATCAAAACATGTAAGTGAATATTAAACACAGAATTGATTAGTAAATACACAAATACAATTTAAATCTTTGAAAATTTTATTTTCATTAGCTTGAATGAAATAGGTATAAATGTGTGATTTTCTTTACATTAATGATTTTATTATCTAAACCTTAGAATATCTTAAAGCTCTAGGAATATTCACTCATTATATATTTCAGGATTAAAAGTGTTTCTGTTTCCCACACATCCACTCACACTGTTCATGTTTGAATATGTGCAAAATGAATACTCAGTTGTTTAATTTCCAGTGTTATGATCAACTCTGATATTTGTGCTTCAGATTTAATTTTATACCTTAATTCTCAGAGCTCTGAACAATAAATATGAATATTTATATTAATCATTTTCCAATTAGGGAACATGCTTTGGAAATGATAGAAGTAAATACTATGTTACAAAGGTTAGGCATATTGATAGAGATCAATATCAACTGCCTTGAAAATCCTTTTCAATAATTTTAATTTTTCTGTTAAAAAAGAAAAAGCCTAAAATGTATCATATGTTTGATCTTCAAGATGGGTTTCTTTGTTGTTTTATTTAAATTTAAACCATGTTCAAGTTCAGACCAAACCCAAATAGTGCATTGTAGTCAATCAAACAATATTGTTGTGACAAGAGATAACATGTTTTTCTCATTAATGCCCTTTCAGAGCCTGTTTCCAGAGCCCCTGTCCATACAGAGTCGTTCTGTGCAATTTCTCAGATCTCTGTGGGAGAAGACCCAGGCAGCCGGTGCTCACAGCTTTGAAACAGCCATGATGGAGTCCACATTTCCGCAGCAGAAGGTAAATGCCTCTTCCCCAGGATATGTTATTTGAAACTAAAATTCACGATTATCTTGAAACAGTCTGCCTTTTTCTCAACAGTTCGATGTTTTCCTTCTTTCTTTTACCTTCTTCTTTATTACTTAAAAAAATCACTTATTAAGTCATACAGTGGGCTTGGGGTAGATGAGATCAGTAGACAGGGTCACCACCTATTGTGACTTTGCTAAACCGTGATTTGTTAGGTGGCGTGCAGGGTGCCAGATGGTGAGCCCCATTCAACAAAAGACCACAAGAGAAATTGAAATAGATAAGTTTATTACTCACAGGTCCTGGAGGAAGTACACAGCAGGTCTTGAGAAGCCACTTGAAGAGGTTAAGGGAAGGTGCAGACAGAGAGGGAGGCAGGACCTGGGGCACATGCCTTCATCTGAGTCTGTGGAGAGAGTGCTTTGGGGTTCCCAAGCTAAGGTCAGATTGGTCAATTCAAACCTAAAAGAAAAGAAAAGAAAACCTAAGCCCCACAAAAATTGTATTAAATGGGTACCCAAGGTGAAGGGCCTGGGAAGCAGGGAAAACTTGATCATGGGGCTGTTGGGGAAGTCACATCAGAAATTTGCATTTGCCTGTGACTCTGCAGCTCGTTGTTCGGGACACACACTTGCTTTAGGGGGCTAGTGTCAGTTTAAGGCTCCCACAGGCTGCTCAGCCAAACAAAATGGAGTAGCTTAACTAAACTTTGACACTGCTGTTTGAAGCTCAAATTCTGATATGATACAGCCCACTCAAAGCTACTCAAAAACTATACACACAGTATGCAGTAGAAAACATTTTACAAAAGAAGACCATGGACTGAAAGGGAAAGAGTGTCAAGGAGCTGGGCTCCAGGCTTTTCAATGCTTTTCATTTCTTCCCTCTATACTTCTCATCCCTTTTCCTCTGCAGTCACAATAAAGCAAAAAAATGAAGGTGAGAAGGAAGAGAGTATGGTCAGGGCAAAAGAGCTCTGCTGAGGCAGGCAATGATGATTTGAGGCACAGAGCATTTTAGGAGCATGGAAACAAACATAACTCTCAGGACATAGTGACCTGAGACCTCCCAAGCAGGCCCCAAAGTTCCACATTCTGGAGAGGACCAGAATGTGGAACTACACCCAGCCAGCCAACAGAGTGAAATTGGAAGTGGGTATACACTGACGTGGTCAGATTTGCATATGAGGAAAGTCACAGGCCTGGGTATGGAGAGAAAGATGGGAGAAAACCTGCCTGGAGACAGGAAGACTACTTAGGAAGCTGGTACTGTAATCAGGTAAGATGTGAAGACCTGAACCAAAGCTCAAAGCTGGAAGTTGTAGGGAGAAGACAGATTCAAGAATGATTAAAGAAGTAGAATCAACAGGACTTGGTGCCTGATAAGGAAGATGAAAAACCAAGGATGACTCCAGGTGCCTCTCATGGCTGAATAGGTGGCACCATCCTGGAAAAGAGAGACCAAAAAAGAAGCCGCTGTGGGGAAAGAAGATAAAGCATTCTGGCTCACATATCTTGAGTCTGAGTTCTTTGTGTAGATAACCAGGTGGCGATGGTGGTGAAATGGACCTCAGGAAGTCCAGGACTGGAGATGAGGATTTGGGAGACAAAAGGTAGCACTTGACATCATGACGGTAGATTGGATTACTCAGGGAGAAGAGAATATGCATAATGAGGATAGAGAATGGTTATTGATCTCTCCTTAGTAAACATAACCAGCGTCTCTAAGCCCTTGCCATACCCCAAATCTTGGTTATTCTTATTTTGCCTTCAAAAAAACCCAGAAAGAAGCATTGGATGCTTACTGAGCAAACCAGAGGTAATGAGCACACATGATCAAGGTTATGAGAATATATGATCGTGGTCTGGTCCTCGTTTTACTATTGAGAAGGGGAACAAACATGCCAATATTAAATAAGTTCAAAGTACAAATGAGTAGCAAATTAGACAAAAACTGTTACGTTGTGAAACTAACTCAATATCTCTGAAGTGCTAAAGTCTTATAAAAGAGTGGGAAATGGGTGTGATTAACCAGAAGTTTATTTAGAGTAAGACACATTCAACTATTGTGTCACTACTTTTTGGTTTTGGTTTAAGAACTGGAAATGCGGTATTAAAGACTGAAGGAAACACCACAATTGCACCAATGCGAAGTAGAATGGAATTCTCTGTATATTTCATTCAAATTTTAAGCTGGTGCATCATGTTTAGAGACAATTCCTCAAATTCTTACAAATTTTTCATTGTGAACTGTATATTGACTAGAGGCAATTAGTAAGTTAAGAGTTGGCAAGCCACTTCAAGTCCTAGGAGATTTAAAAAAAACTTGGCAGACCAGTGTTGTGCATGCTCATAAGTATACTTATTCATATTTCTCCTATTTGAGACCAATAAATAGTCCTCTAGGGGAAAATTAACTGTAAAGCAAAGTGTTTTCAAATTTTCAAAAGTTTTATAATTTGGTTTAGTCATAAGTAACAGAAAAAACCTTTACTGTCTGGAATGTACAATGTTTGGCAAAGTTCTCTGCCTGCGTATTTCCCAACCAGACTGATTTGCTTCTATTTTTCATGAAGTGTTGTGCCCACTCAATTCAAAATCGCTGTGAGAATGGTCTAAAGACTGCTTTGGTTTTTACCATGTGTACAGCATATACATACGCTAGAGTTGGAAAACGATGAGCGTTTGTGTATCCGCTTGTGCGATGGAGTGGATGCTGTAGCTAAGTGGATTCAGAAAGGGGGACACTCCTGAGAAAATGGCTGAGTCTCTAGAACATAATGCTAGAAGGCTTGTTATTACTGCTACTTTTTAATAAAATTCTGGAATTTTAGAATTGAAAGTCAACAGTACGGTATTTATTAACTTGCAGATGGCTTGGGTGCAGGGATTGCACCATGTTTACCATTGTTGTCCAGGGTCCCAGGGTGTCTGGCACATGGTAGGCACTCAATATATAATGGGTACCAACTGAATAAAGTGATGTTGTCATTTTCTAGATGTTAAAATTGGAAGCACAAGGATCTGTTGAAGGTCACATAGCAAGTCAATAGCAGAGCTAGAGTACAAGTTCATACCACAGTGACATCAGGGCTGTCAACAATATAACTGGTTCTTGTCTACTCTGGGCACATAAGATTACATTTCCCTGCCCCTGGAAGTAAGGGTTGGCCCGTGTGACTTGCTTCAGCCAATGAACTCTGAAAAGGGATGTGTCACTCCAGGCAGAAGCTTAAGCCAGTATGTTATTCTCCAAGTTCCCTCCCTTTTCCAACCTGGTAATTGTAGATACATATGTTATGTAGAGCTGCCGGAAGATGAACACAGAACAGAAGATGCACCTAGAATTCCAAGCCACCATGCAGAGCACTGCTGCTCTGGAGAGCCACCCAGACCCACCATACACTTCACATGGGAAAGAAACAATCTTTTGTTTTGTTAAAGACTAAGTTTTGATGTTAGTTAGTTATGGTGGCATAACCTACCTATCTTGATTCATATACCTACCAGAGTAGTTAAGCATGTTGGCTCTGAAGTCAGATTACCTGGGTTTAAAACCTGATTCGGCCACTTTCCAGTTCTGAGGCCTTTGGCTCTGTGCCTCAGTTTCTTCACCTCTACAAAGATGACAACAGTACTGCCTACCTCATACAGCTGTTTGATGGATGAACGAGTTAATATATAGAGAGCTCTCAGAACAATGGCCACCACTGTGATCGCTCAGTAAAATGTTAGCTAATATATTGATTCCTAGCCAGCATCTATCTTTCTCTCTCTCTCTCCCTCTCCCTCTCCCCCTCTCCCCCTCTCCCCCCTCCCCCTCTCCCCCTCTCCCCCTTTCCCCCTCTCCCCCTCTCCCCCTTTCCCCCTCTCCCCCTCTCCCCCTTTCCCCCTCTCCCCCTCTCCCCCTCTCTCCCTCTCCCCCTCTCTCCCTCTCTCCCTCTCTCCCTCTCTCCCTCTCTTCCTCTCTCCCTCTCTCCTTCACTCCTTCTCCTTTTCCCCCTCTCTCTCCCTCCCACCCACAAAAAAGAACACAAATTCAAATCTGTTGCAGATGCATGAAGAGAGGCTCAGAGCAGAGGCAGAAAAACAAACCTAAAGAAGAGTCTCTCAAATAATTGTACTCTTCTAATTATATCCGACCAACATTATCAAAAAACATTCTCCCAATGTCAAACAAGAATTTACTGTATAAAATTCAAATTATTATTTGCAAACCATTTACCAGTCTCATGCAGGAGTACAATCATGAAAATCCTTATTATACTGAAATGCTATAATATTGTTTTGGTTATGAAACAAAGAAAAGTTTAATATAATGCATATATTCAGCTCAATAGTTCAATAGTTTAAATAATAAAATATTATCAGCTATAGATATTTAAATGGAATTTGATAAAGTTCAACACATGTTTTTAATAATCACACATTTTACATAAAAATCTTATTAAGGTATGTCTCCCTAATTAGACTGTGTTCCCATGAGAGTATATGTTTGTCATTGTACACCCAGCACCAGAGCGTCACCCAGCATACAATAGGCACTCCGTGACATGTGTTGACTAAATAAAATGAATGAGCACTGTCAATAACTAGATATTTCTTAGCATGATAAATACTTGTCTTATAACATAAGAAAAATTATCATTAGTGATGAACTACTGAAGATGATTATTACATACAAAAATAAAACCAAAATACCCATTATAATCTTTTTTACTTAGTATTGTCCAAAAGTATCAGCCAACATGAGAACATAAGCTCCATGAAGCAGGGATCTTGTCTGTCTTGTTTGTACAGCATATTGGGTATTTAAAGAGCATGTCTGGCTCATAGTAGGCATTAATAATAATAATAATAATATGTTGAATAAATAGAATACAAAACAGAAGTAAAGAGTGTACTACTTGAAAGAAGTAAAATCAATGTTACCTTCAGATAATGTTGATCACAGATAATATGAGAATTAAAAAAACTATTAGAATTAATAATATTCATTGTCATCATAATAGTTAACTTTAACTGGGCATTTAGAATATGCCAATCATTGTTGTGTGCTTGTAATACTAATTATTTCACTTAATTCCAACAACAAGCTATTGAGATAGATAACATTATACTCCCATTCTACAAATGAGTAAACTAAGTAGAAAAGAGATTAATTAGCTTTCTTGAGGTCACAGAGCAATGGAGAGAAATAAGACTTGAATAAACATAGTGACATACCAGGTTCCTGGTTGAGAATAACAAACATTACAATGATGTTAATATTTTCTAAGTTAATGAACAAGTTAACTAAACTCCATTTTAAATTCTAGCAGTGTTTTTTGATACTTTGTGACTTGATGGTGAAATATAAGGAAAAGGATAAACAGGTGAGACTAGTTTTTAAATTTTTGAGAGAAAAAAATAAAAGAGAACTTTCCTAATTATTAATACATACTATAAAAAACTATAACCATTAAATCATTCTACTTTTAAGGCAAGAATTAATATACAGATAAATGGAATAGACTATGTAGTCCAGAAACTGACACTAATAGACACATATAATACGTTAACGTATAATGTATAATTAACTACATATAAAAGAAGTTAAGCCCTTTAAAAAAAACCTAGTCAAGTCAGATGCCTTACCTCTAGAGAGCTGCTGTACAACATCATACCTATAATCAATGACAATATATTGTACACTTGAAAACCTGTTAAGAAGGTATATCTTATACTGTGTTCCTCCCGTGGACAACAGTGTGGTGATTGCTGGGGGTATGGGTGGTATAAGGGGACTAAATGGTAATGGAAGAAATACAATAAAGATTAAAAAGTGTTCTTCCCACAATAAAAAAATAAAATTTCAAATAAGTAAATTTTTTAAAACTAGAAAAAGAAAACTCGATACCAAATCCTAGACCTAACTTTGTACATATAGAAATTGTAAAAGCATTTTCTATAATTAAAAATTAGACAAGCTGGAACTCCAATATTTAACATTTTATTGTAGTACCCAATACAGAAAGTCAAAAAAAGCGAGTAAGGGGAATAAGAATTGAAAGAAGAAAAATGAGAGAGATACAGAAAGAGAAAAATTATTTACAGACAATAAAATTATTTGTATATAAGATTTGAAAGAATCTAATGAAGATTTAGAACTTATAAGGGTGATCTGTGAAGTTAATTGCTATAAGATCAATATACAAAATCAATAATAAACCTAAATATGAATAATAACTATTAGAAATACAATAAAAACACATCATTTATAACAGCAACCAAATCAATAAGGAATAACATAAGATGGGGAACTCTTTGATGAAGAAGAATTTTTAAATATTAATAAGAGCATGCTTTTTAAAAACCCAAATTAATGCAAAGATATGCCCTCCTCATAGCTAAAACTCGACAATACTCATTGTCACACAAATAAAATTTTTTTCCCAAATTAAAATATAAATTCCATTTCATTTTCAATCATAATATCAACAAAATTTCTTTCTGGAGGTTAACAAACTAATCCTAGATTTAAAAATAACCCAAATAATTCTGAAAAAGAACAAAGAGGAAATTTTTCTGCTAGGAAAATAACACTTACTCTAAAGCTATAAGAGCATGATTATTGCTGCGGGGATAAACTGTAGAGAACAGAGTCCAGAAAGAGTCCCAGGCACATATACATGCTTCCTAGATAAAAAAGGAGGATTTCAAATCAGTAAGGAGAAAATAAAATACTTTTAAAATAGTATGGGGATATGTGACTTTACAAGTTGAAAAGATAAAATTAGATTCTTCCCAGACACTATATAGATATATCAACTCCAGATAGATCAGAGGCCTAAAGGTAGTCAACAAAACCTTAGAACTAGAATACCAAAGGTTGCCTTTAGGACTTCAGGATAGGAAAGGATTTCTTAAGACCTGACTGAGCAGAAATCACGAAGCAATATGAACAGATTTGACTACATAAAAAGTTTAAATTTCTGTGTGACAAAACACACCATAACAAAGTTAAAAGGCAAGTACAAGCTGTAAGAAGGTGTTTGAAATATACGTAACTCACAAAAATCTTCTATAAATCAACACAGAAGAGGCAACTGAAGGGAAAACTCGGCAAAGAACATGAACAGAAAATTCACTGAACAGGACACTCAAATGACCAAAAATGTAAGATATTTAGACTCATTAAAAATTATTGAAACAGTTGATTTAAATTTTTGAAAGTGATACACCATTTTACAATGATCAAAATGGTGAGAATAAAAAACTGTGGCAATAAAAGTCTTGCAAAGACATGAAAAAATGAGAATGTTTATACATAACAGATGAGAATAAAATGTTTACCAACTTAGAAGAAAGTACTTGAGAAAAATATATGTAATAATTAAATCAGACTCAAACATAAAAATATATATGTAATAACAATATATATAATTAGACAATATAATAATAATTATTATTATATAATTATTATTAATATAATGATAATTCTATATAATTAAATTAGACAGCTAGTTCACAGTCAATGTAGGTGAGTAAGTAGCTTTCCAGAAGTCTAATGTCATTTAAAGCTTATTTTAAAAATGCTTAACCATTCCCCCAAAGGATACCCCTATTAGTTAATTAACAGATTCATTTCCTCATGTATTTATCTCCTCTCCATGAAAACTTTTAAATTCTCTCTTAACAGAGCTTAAGCATTTTACAGAGATGCTCATTTCTTTCCACAAGGAATTCTTGTAATTATAATGTGCAAAAATGTTCTGTTCTAGACAAAGTTTAAGACAAATTTTCCTTTACAATCTTTTTAAAAGAGCAATCTGGCAATAGCTGGTTATATTATAAATTCATTGCATCCTATTATCTTGCAGTTCCATTTCTGAGCAAAACTGTCACAAACCTGCACCAGGAGACATGTACAGATGTTAAATGAGCACTGTTTGCACCAAAAAATCAGAAGCAATGAAAATGTACATCAGTAGAAGAAAGAAGGAAAATGTTGTGGTATAATCATGCTATACAGACAATAAAAGGAAATTAATTAGACTTTAGGTAGTAACATAGGATAAATCTTGAAAACATAATATTGAATTTTAATAAGCAAGTTGCAAGAGTATGACATGAATAGTATGAGAGATTGCTTGAATTTTTAAAACACTAAGCAGCACTATACATTATGTATGGGTACGTATACTTGTGATCAAAATATAACACCATATTTAAAATCACACCAAATTCATGATGGTGTTGTCTCTGGATAATAAGGAAATAGGGGAAAGAGTGAGGAAAATGTTATTGGAAAAGGTATTAAGAAGATCTCAATTGCATCTCAATTTCAAAATTCAGAAGGAAAAAATGAGTATTTATCAAGTTTACCCAGGAAGTTCATGGGTATTTGTTACACTATCCATTGTCCATGTTTTTCTTTCTTTTTGTAAAAATGTAATTCAACTTATAAGTAATATATAAGAGTTGAGGATTGATAGATTTGCTATACAAAAATATTAAACTTATAAAAACCCAAACCTGTCTATATAATAACTTAAATGAAAATAGTATAACAAGCATAAAAGACAAAGTTGAATATCCTTAAGTTTCAATAAGCTCCTTCAAATTAATAAGCACTGGCCCAAGGACATAGGAACGTGAGACTTGGAGTCCAGGAAAAGTATTCAGCCTCGTTGTTAGTCAAGATACAAAAACTGGCCATAAAATAACATGACCCTTTTTCATTCATTTTTTAAAAGACAGTAATCAATGCTGGCTAGATTAAGGAAATTGAGACACTTTCACACATTTCTACTTGAAGTGTAAATTATTTCAACATGCTTAAAAAACAATTTAGCCATGCTGGTCAAGAGTCTTAAAAATATTCATATCCTTTAACATAGAAATTTCACTTCTAGGAATCTGTTCTAAAGAAATTATCTGAAATGTATACAAAACTTTAGATACAAATACCAAAAAACTATTGTACAGTGATTTGTAGGTAGCGTAAATGTCTAAAGAAGGGGGAATTATAGTATTAGACAGAGACATATAAATATAGAGATAGAGATATTTCTTTAGATTGGAGAATTAAAGTAATATATCCATCCATATGAAAAGAATTGAGGAACTATGAAAATCATGTTTATGGGAAGTGTTTAATGACATGAAACAATATTTATGTCAAATACCACATTGCAATATACAAAATTATTTATGTAAAGATTATTTGGAGGATTGCCCATTCAAACAATCAAAAGGAAATATACCAAAATATTAGCAGTGGTTAGCTCTGGTTGATGGGACTGGTATTTTCTAAATCTTCTCCAAGAAGTATGTATTTCTCTTATAATCAAGGAAAAAATATTGTGACAGAAGTACCACTTTTAGTTATACTGTTATACTGTTTTATGTAAGGAAATGTAAATGAGCAGCTTACTTAAAGAAAATTCCATTTTAAGATAATCAATTTTCATTATAAAATAAGGATTTTGTAAAGGATAGAAAAGCCATTGACTTATTTAAGAAATGGGGAGGATGGCCTCCCTGGAGTTATGATACAGATATGATTAGTAGTTCCACCTTTCAGACGGGGAGGCACTCTGATCAGCAGAGGACCAGGCGGTTGACAAAGCTGACTGGGTAATTGCTAAAGGACGGGAATCTGAGAGCCAAGTCGCCTTTATTGACACACATGTTCCAGTTCCCAAAGCCTGGAGAGATTCAATATGCCATAGAAGTGAGGTCTCAAAACTATGCCCATTATGGAAACAAAAAAAAATTAAAATTTGCTGCTGAAATAAAGCGGGCCCATCTGGCTAACATTTGGAGGTTTGTTTTCCGTCCACATTGCTTCAAACACACTTGACAGTTCTCAGGGTAACTGGCAGTAGTGTCAAAGCGTAAATGAAACTGAAGCCCCAATCCTGTGTGGGACAAAAGGAGGCCTTCTGTTGCTCCCGAGGCTTGAGAGTCAATGTTTTGAGACACACTGTTAGCACAGTGCTTTAACTAATAAATAATATGCATGAGGAAGTAAATAAGGAGTATGCTTATTTATTATAAAGGCTGTCACTCTTCAAATCCTCATGAGAAATGTAAGTCTGCACACGAGATGTGAGTGTCAAGTATGGGAGGCCAGCCTCAAGGGAGAGCAGCGTGAATCATGGTGTTCGAGAGCAGTCAGCTGTGTCCATCCTCCCTTTCAGAGCAAGCAAAATGGGAATGGGGTGATAGGAATTAGGCTGGGATCTCAGACACCTAGATGAGGGGTAGGCCAGGGCCAGGGTTGGGGGGGTGGCAGGTAGGGGGTCCTGGGCTGTGAGCTCAGAACCAGGAAAATCTGATGGGCAGTATCTAAAACCCAAAGGTGAGGAAAAGAGATTAAACAAATGTGTGAATAAGAGCCTATCCAAAGAAGCCAGGCCAAGGGTAAATTCAGTGAGTAAAGGGTAATCTCCATGGGAATGCCATTCATGATAGGAAACTGGAAGCAAGGGGCTGGGAGGGTAGATTGAAGGTGGGACGTGTGTGCAGATGTGCGCACAGATGTAAATATGTGGGACAATCCCAAGGGGAGCGAGCCAGTTAGGAGACTGGGCATTAAAATATGGAGTCTGGGTTTTTGAAAGAAAGAGGAAAATGGTTCCCTGTAAAGAGAATGACGTCAGCAATGACAAGGAGGAGACAAAAAAAAAATCACAGTGACATAGTAAAAGTGACCCTAAATTCAATCATTCAGTTAAAAATATTTTGGGGGAACGCCTACTCTCTGCCAAGTACCGTGTAGAGAAACCCAACATAAGCAATCATGCCCTGTCCCAAGGGAAACAGTAGTAATATACAAGCAAATGATTCCACTCTGATGGTGACTGTAAAAACATAAAATGCCCAAAGGAAGTGATGAAAAGGAGCATCGTTGGGTGGTCAGGGAAGACTTCTCTGAGGTGGTGTCTGATGAGTTTTCCTGGCAAAGAGAATGTGTTGCACAAAGACCTTGAGATCAAAAACCAAAAAGAGAGAAAAAATAAGAAAAGCAAGGCAAACCCTTGGCATCTTAGAGCATTCTCCTCTGAAGTTAAATCACACTTGCCATCAGAAAATATTTCTGAGCAATCACCCTCAATGTTTCTATTTATTTGCTTCTAAGTTATATCCATGTATTATTATACTCATTTCCATTATAAAACATATTCAAAAATAGAAATGTTAAAGGATGAGATGAAAAATAAAGTGAAAGTTCTAATATTTTCTTCTTCCGGCATCACTGTGGATGGCCAAGCCCGCCCAGGAGGGACCTCGCTCTCCTCCCACAGCCTTGGAAGAAGGGCAAGTTGAGAGTTCACCTGGGGAAATTGACCTCTGGCCTTGTAAGCCACAGCAAGGAGCGGAGATTTTATTGCGGTCTCTGGGAAGTCACCGCAGAGTTTTGAGCTGCAGACATTACCCAGCTTGTCTTCAAATGATCACTCACTGTGTGGAGACTAGATCAGAAGTGGCAAAAGCAGAATCTGGGAGATTGTGAAGGAGACAATTACTGACCCAGATGAGAGAAGAGCGTAGCTTAACTGGGATGGCCCTAATTGGGATGAAATAAATGACACATCAGTATCAGTTTTGGATATAAAAGGGATGTAACAAGCTAATGGGTGGGGGGTTAGGGTGAGGGAGGCTTTTGAATATCTTAAATTTAAAATACCTACTGAGATGTTCCAGTGGAATTGTCTAGCAGGCAAATGTGAAGCAGTTTAGGACAAAGATATAAATGAGGACATTTTTGGCACAGAGGTGATGAAAGAGCCTTGGGGAGATTAAAGCAACCTGGAAGAGAGCATCGAGAGGAAAAGGCCGCAGTTCAGGATTAAATCCAGAGAGCAGCCAAGAGACAAAAGAAAGCCAGCAAGTGCAGAGGTCACAGATATTAAGAGAATGCCCAAGAAGGAGAAAGGGCACACACAGCTGGGATTCGGCAGCCAGATCAAGGAAGACAAGTACAGAAAAATGTCCACCCATTTAGGAAACTTGGAAAGAACAGTTTTAATGGAGTTTTAAGGGCAAGGTGCAAACAGGAGTCGGTGGAGGAAAATGAGAAGAAAAGAATACGGAAGGAAACACAGCATATGTAGAGAGCTGTTGTAAAAGTTTGGTTCTGAATGTGTTGGTAATGGAGCAAGTATGGAGATGGTTTCCTATGGAAACCCCAGAGCATGTTTGTAAGTTGTTGGGATGATGCAATAGAGAGAGTGAAAATGATAAGCAGATGGGAAGAAAAAGTCACTGCATGCAGACCCAGAGTGAGTGGATTTGATGGTGGAACAGTAAGTGAGTTCTTTTGGTTGGCTTGTCAGCTTTTTGGTAAAAATAAGAGGTGAGACTATCAGCTAAAAGTCGGATAGGGAAAGGAGGGGTAGAATGTGGGAGGTTTGAGGAATGAGAGTCTGAAATGATATTCTTAGAGAAAGCAACCATGAATGAACTTACTAGAGAAAAATAGCAGGACCATAAGGCAATGAGAAGCACTCATTTGGGATCTGAGATGTTAGATTTAAAGTAACATGGAAATATGGTTTTTTCCAGCAGTGATCAGCTGTTAGGGTGCTAAAATAAGCTTTTCTTTTTCTTTTTTTTTTTAATTCAGTGGTAATGAAGTGGTACCAGGTTTCAAGGAGGTAGGGAAGATCTGTGTTTGAGAGGGGATCAAGGCTTAGGATGCAGACCGAAAGGAAAGATATAAAATGCTAAAGAACAATCTATACGTAGGAAACTTGATTTGAAAAACAGAAAGATGCTCTTCAGAGCCCAGGAAAAAAGTTATTTTCTAAATGATGAAGATGATGGATTTGTGCTGAGCCTCTTTTCACAAGAACCCTCTACTTTTCCTCCACCCCCAACAGATGCTCTGCTATTCCCCTTGGAAACAAGGACACAAGCTCATTTATCACGAGGCTGGCCAAGGCTAAGGCGGACAGCCAGCCGAGCAAAGGGAGAGAGGCTAACTGTGACCAGGGCCGTGTTTCCACCATGCTCCATGCATTAGGCTTGCAACACTAGGTAGCACTGGGAGAGTATTAGCTTAAGCACAAGACGAATTTTTATCACAGTTTATGTAGTATCAGTGGACTCGCACTCCTCCCCTGTAGCCACATAATAGTTCCACTGGGATTAACATGATTAACGTGAGGGGAGAGGCTCGAAGGTGAAAAGAGTCCTTGAGAACTGACACGTCTTCTGGAGACTTTTACGAACATGACTGTTATTGATGGCTTGGGACCACTGAGTATGGAAGTTCAGCCAAATTCTAAACTTTGCCTCCCAAAATACTGTCTCTACCTCCATTTGAATTTACTTTTTCCCCTTAAGAGCTATACATTATAACAATCTATAGGGCCCTCCATTTAAACAATTCCTTACACACAACTCATTGTATTAAGTGATGGCGCACAATTTTGTAAACACATTGAACCTAAGTGACAGTTCCATTCTCCATTGAAAAATCAGGAAGTTGCTACCCTTACCCCAAGCTAATTGATATACACTAGTAATATCTCCCCAACAATGACCCATATATACTGTACCTCTGTTGAACATAAGCTTTTTTAAAGAAATTAAAATCGGCATAAGAAATATTTTCTTGATTATTTACATCTTGGTTTATCACATGCATTGCATTTTCTTCATGTTACAGAGGCCAGACTGTCCTATAATGAAGCATGTCAATTTTACTACTGTAGTGAACATTCCTTCACAGTCAGCCAGATGTTCTGCATCAGTCAGGGGGAAAAAACTTTAGAAAAGAGTTAACAAAATAACTCTATTCCTGGGGGAACAGAGGTATGCAGTTCCTCTGAAATGTCTGTTCTAATCCAATAGTGGTTTAGGTTCTTTTCTTAAACAATCAGTGCGTAAGGAAATATTTTTCTTTTCCCCTCAATGTGATCACAGATAGTGTGTGAATACTTAGAAACAGTGGGCACTAAACTATTAGAATAAACAGTACCTCTTTTCAGGCAAAGTGGAAGTGTTGTAATTAGAAACTTAGGGCCTTAGTTCATATCCTGGCCCTACCATTTGCCAGCTCTTTATGAATATCCTCTCTGCTTCGTCCTCTTTACCTGCCAAGTGCAGAAAGAACTAGTACTCACCTCACAGGGGATTTTATGGGGTTTAGAAGATACAATACATATAAAATTGTTAGAACAGTGACTGGCACATAGTAAGTGCTCAATAAATGGTAACTAATATTATTTTATTGCACTTTTTCCACAACAATCCCCCAAACAAAGGAAAGGCAAAGGTGCCACCTCTTGAAAATGAGTTTGATTTCCACCATAGCCAAAAATTTATCCAGGCCCACCCAGGCCTATTATAAAAGGAGACTACTCCAACTGAGTAATAGTTTTGCAAGTTAAAAGCTGGGTTTCTCTAAAATAATGACACATTTTCTTATGTGGCTCATGAATATACTCTAAAAACAATCCCAAAAGAGACTTTTGAAAATGTTTTGAGCAGAGGCTGTGTCACTAAATTGTGAGTGGTCGTTCGAGTTTAACACTCATTTCAAAACATAAATTCTGGGCTTTTAATGCAAAAAACTTATAGCAATTTAAATATCTCAATATTAGACATATCAGGAAAGAGAACAGTGACACTATTTGCTTTTATTTCTAGAACCCTGACAGTTGCATGTCGATTGGCCAACTTCAGGTTCTAAGGACACGTTACCCTCTTCAGAGCCCTGAGGGATAACAAGACTATGGAGTGATCCTTTTTTTTTTTTATTCAATAAACAAACATTTCCTAGAGTCTAATTAATTTCAATATATTTTTTGTATTTTATACTATTTTCAATATAATTTTGGGTTCTTACTGAAGACCAGTCTGAAAGGAAGGGGCCTTTTTTTAAAGTTCTCTGTTAACGAGAGTGCACAGAATCATCTGGTGCCTCATGCCAGGGTCTGGAAATTCCTTCTATAGTCTCCCTGCAGCCAGCCCAAGTAGCTCACGCCAAACATATTCCCCTTTCTTCAGAGTTCTTCACCAGAGCTAATGGGAAGCATTAGAATACCCCCACTTTAGAGCTGGTCTCGCTGAGTAGTTCCCAGACCTTAGGGCATGCAGGTCTCCCTGGAGAGCTTCTTTAAATGCAAGTTTCCAGGGCCTCTGAGGATCTTGCAAATGGCATTTGCTGGGGCGAGCCTGAGACTCGGCATCTTTAACAAGTGATCCAGGTGATTCGGAAGCAGGAGGTGGCACAGACTACTTCTACAGACACACCAGAAGAGAGACAAAGGCCACTGGAATCTAGTTGACTTGGCTTAAGTCACAGCTCCACCACTGACATGCTCTGGGACCCTGGACAATTTGGTTGACCTCCCTGTATCACAGTCTTCATCCATAAACCAGGAACTAATCCAGCCACCTCGCAGGCTTGCTAGAAGGGGAAATGAGATGGTCCATTTGATTAAACACCCGACAGAGCACCTGACGCAGAGCAAGTGCCCCAGATGGCGCCTATAGAACGATTACTTCATAAATTCTGAGGCTGTGGTTAAATCACCTGTTTAGTCTTCTCTTTCCTGGATTTGTAACCATTTAGATATCTTGTGGCTCTGCGCTCTCAATTTTTTTCCATTTTCACCTCCTTCGTAAAAACTGAATGCTATGATCTGTGTCTGGCCAGGCCCGGGCACCTCATTATAGTCCTATGCATGGATCTTAATTATTCCCTAAATGGATACACCTCATTGCATGCTTTAATTTCAGCATCTCATTAGAGTGCTCCATTTGCCCACCTTGTTATTTCCCATCCCTTCACCAATGTTCCTTTTTTCCTGCTCCTCCTTTCAGTCCTCACATCCTTTTATGCCCATTTCCTTAGTCATAGTATTAAATCCTTCCTTTTATGCTTGTCATTATTCCCTCCTTTCTGCACAGCTCATTACATCCTTCCATCTGTGAACCTCATTATGCCATTCCATTTTTATCTCATTACATCCTCATCTTGCACATATTATTAGCTCCTCCATTCATGCATAGCACTGCATTCTTTCTCTCTGCTTCTTATCACAACCTGCCCTTTCCACCCTCCCCATTTAATGCTTCCACTTATAAATCACATTACATCCCCCTAAATGCCTTTATCATTACACCCATCCATTTATGCATCTCATTACACCATTACCCATGCACATTTCTATGTGCATTTCTATTTGTACATCTCATTATGGCCCCATCAAACATGCACAAGTCATTATTCCCCTTTCAAATGTTCACATTGCATTACATCCTATTATGTTTGCATCTCATTACACTCAATATCCCTAGGTTTGACAACACACTAACAAAAACAGACAGATAAGTATGTTATTTGCTTTTAGAAAATGAAATATGTTTCTCAGGGCACCTAACAGCAGTGTTTCTTAAACAAGTCATTCATTTCAGAAAGATTTGCATATATTTATCTAGCTAAGAGACAAAAATACACTACATAAAAAGGAGCTTCTTAGATTGCTTTGGTCAAATCATCATCATTATCACTCCTTTGTATTATTTCTCTATAGTTAGTGTAATTACCATGAATTGATTTGGGGCAAAAACTTTCCAAAGGAGACAGCTTAGGGGTCGCTGTCACTTCACAGATTGAGGAGCGCGCTGCAAGCTCTGAGAAATGAAGATATTCCCCCAGACCTGCTGTCCAGGACAGTGGCGGGGCTCAAACTCGGATCCCATGGCCCTGAGACCACCTTCCGTACTCCACACCACTCTGCAGGGGAAACAAAATCTTATTTCTAAGGGTTACTTCTGTCATTTACCCCGCTCTGTAACACTAAGATAGAACTGGATGTCAGCATGCTGCAGGTTTGGTTTCTTTTCTAAAACCGGACAACAGAACATATTTCAAACACTTCACATTTCATGCTTACTTCTTTATCACCCAGTTTGAAGAGCTAGATTTAAAGAGGCCTTAATATGCAGCACCGGCCTACATACACAACAGAAATAAATGCAAAAATCAGGAGAAAGAAATGGTCTTTTAATGACCTTAACCCCAAGGCCAGGCTCATACAGGCAAAATAAAGGGTCTCCTCTCCAAGAGATGTTAGGGGTACCAAGAGAGTCCCCCAACACATGCAGAATTTTTCTTTCTCACAGATTCTAACCCCTACCAGACTCTTTGCTTCACTGAACTGTATTCTCTGCCTCACTTTCATCTTTGTTAAATTCAGAAATAGCTGACAAATTCAGAGCAGTGAAGAAAGATGATGCTCCAACCACAAGATAGAAAAGGTGCTTTCATTTCTTCCTATTAATTCAAATATTTCTCTTTACAAACAGAAGAACACTGTTGCAAATACTCTTCAAAGGTTGGTCTGTATTATTTCCATGAATGTTTTTGAACTGTTTTTTTTTTAATTTTACGTGTGTTATATTTTTTACATATATTTTGCGATATGCTTTCTGTGCTTAAGATTATCTTTTAGAAGTATATCTGTTCATGCAGGTAGAGTTAGCTCATTCATTTTAGCATCTGTAAAATGTTCCATTGTGTAAGTAGACCATGGTTCACTTTATCCAGTTCTCTGCTGAGGGGTAGTTCAACTTACTATGTCTGCCTTGATCACTGTTACTTTACCAATGCCTCGTGCTGTGCTCCATCTGTTGAATGACTAAACGAGACATTTGAAATTCCCACACCATGGGGAGAAATGCCTTCTCTCTTCAGCCCATGGCAGAGTCATGGTAGTTTGATTCCTCTTTGTAACTGCGCCAAGTTACACAGCAATAAAATGACGGTTCTTAAAGTACAACTAGACCCTGGCCAAATGTTGGTATGTACTAGTGTATTAAAAATAATTGTACCTAAAAACAGTGGTCTAATTCCCAAAACCTGGAATGCTTCTTGTAATAGCAAAGGCAATAAAAAGGGGACAGAAATACAATGCTTGCTACAGAAGTCTGGCTGATTTTTCCCATGGTTTGAGAAGCAATGGTTTAAGAAGTCATTGGAGACTGCTGCAAGCCCCTAATGCAATCAAACCAATATGTCTGTGGTCACCAAAAAGTCAGCCTTTCTCAGACATAGGAAAGTATTGTTGGATGGTAATTATTCCAGAAACCTCATGCTGTGCTGATGGGAATGTAAATTGGACAGCCCTTTTGGAAAGCAATGTATCAGTACCTGGTGAAGTTAAGGATGTGTATAATGTTAAATTTTTAATGTCTCAGGCAAACAAGATTTCTGGAGCAGAGCAGATTATTATCATTATTATTATTTACAACAAATAATCTCACCAGTTTCCCTTTGCCTCAGTTGCCTGGGGCAACACTGAGAACCAGATATCATCCTGTACATCGTAGGGTCTGTATCATGGTTAGAGAACCCTGAAAATGTGAATCTGGGTATTTAAATAGGGATGGACAGCTGTTCCCACTCATCTGAAGGAAGGGAAGACAAATCCCTGCTCCTACTCCTACCCTTCGAGATATACCTGAATCTCTCCGGGGGAGGATAGGACTAGTGTCTCCAGCATGACAGCCAGGGATGTCCCCAAATCCTGGGTCTCATCCCTACCTTCAAAGGTAAACTCGTACTTGTAGAGAAGAGAAATCTCTCCAGATGGTATCTCACTTCTAATCAGTCATAAATTAACTTCTAAAGCTTGTGCTGTTAGCCCAGGTCCCAAGTTTCAGTAAAATTTGCTCAGAAAACCCAAATTGTGCAGAAACATTAAAATATTTCCTCTCTAGTCTCACACCTACGTATGATCCAGCAATGCTGCTCTTGAATGATTATTCCAAAAAAATTCTTGCTCACATCCGCAAGGGGACATGTATGAGGATAGTCATTGCTGGCATGGTTCGTGTAAGTGCAAAGGTGGAGGTGCCCTTGGCCTCCATCACTAGGGGAACAGTTAGATAAAATGGGGTGGGTGGTAGATGCACACTATGATATCACTTTGCAACAGTAGAAGCAACTAATAAATACACATATAATACCAGGTAGAGATCCTGAGTGAAACAAGAAATAGAAGGCAGTCTGTGGCATAACATCATTTGGGACAATGAAAAATACACTAAACATTGCTACATATTTTTCAAGAATATATGAATATATTTGTTCAAAGACATATATCAAACTCAAAAGAGTGCAAACTTATGTAAAGGGGAGGTGGAAGGAGTTGGCCGGAAATGAGAGTGGTGTCAGGGATAAAACAGAAAAAAATAAGACAAGAGAGGGGACCTTGCCCCCAATGGAATAATCCCCATAGCTGAAAAGCATGGTTATCTCACTAACTGATTTCCAAAGAAAGAAAAAGAAAGCCCGCCAATGAGCTCTTTCCAATCAGCAGCCTCTGTTGTGTAGGAGCACGTGGTAGTGCAGCGTTGTAGTAGATACTCAATACACGGTCACGAAGTGCAGGCAGCCCCAGTCCGTTAGAAAAAACAATCACCTCAGCTCTTTGCTTTCCAATGTGAAAGGAGATCGTGTGACTGCTGGCTTTCATTGCCAGCCATTCTGGTGACTGACTGCATTTTACTGCTGTCACCAATACAGAAATGTCAACGTTTTCTTGACATTCTCAACATTGAAAATCTCTTGTCCTTGCTTCTACTTTGATTAAAAAAAAAATATTTTGCTGCTTTTAATATTTTTAATTGTATTCGTAAAGAAATTATCAAACACTTATGAAACTTGACTCAGTTTGACACCTTTATTTTCTACTCAACTCACATGCTTATCTAAGCTTTTCTATACACTGCTTTGTGTAAACTCTTGTCATATTTACAGTCCACATCCTGTAATCGGATTATTTTCTCATTATCCTTAGGTGAGTGTGATAATTTGACTTTTTTGAGCCAAATCAAAGATTCTATCATATCTGTTAGTTCTTGAAAGAGTTCTTCAGAACTTCTCTCTGAAATGAATCAAACAGAGGCCAGTGCTTTCTTCCAGCCCCTCAGAGTTGGCCCCACCGTCAGAATTGCCACGACTTGCCAAGAAGCCATTCAGTTCCTCCCAACATACTGGGACTCAAAGGCTCGGAAAACAGTCAGGTCTGTCTCATGACCTCCAGTGATGGTAAGAAGCTTGCCACATTGCCCTCAGACGTGCACATGTACCTAGAGTTCTCCTATTCACCTAGGATAGAAAAGGGAGACGCAGTGCAACATAGCGCATGCGTAGCACCCAGGATGGATACCGAAACCCACTGAGTTCTTCCAGATCAGCTCTCTTGCTACCTGCACTTAGGGCCTGTCTCCCACCTGTGCCTCACCTCCCTCCCACACAGCACAGCCTTCTGCCAAGTTTCAGAGGTCCAACAAGTCCAATTTTCACACTTCACCTCTCCCTTCTCTATTGCACAATTTGGAATACTAACATCTCTGATTTTTAAGAATGGAATTTTTGGTCTTGCAACCAGACCATATATTTTGTCATATGAAACCTATTGTGGTAAAGTATGAACATAAGCCCATGAGGACTGACAAATCTCTCAAATACCAATTCATGGAGACGGATCAGCCAGCTCCACATCTGTCCCCAAGGGTGTAGGATTAGTTTCCCAGTCAGCCCATTCAGTGCATATCAGAAAACTTGGGGAAGCTTATTTAGAAATGCAGGTTCCCAGGCCCAAACACAGACGTATAGTTTCAGGCTTCCAAGAGTGGAACCTGTATCTGGTGTTTATTAGAAGTTTCCCGGGATTCCTGCTGCCAACACCTTCTGAGAACTGGTGATGCAGAGAAGCTGAGAATCTGGAGAACATGAAGTCAGCATGCCATATTGATGAAATCAGCCAAACATTCTTCTTCAATTACTAACATTTTAATCTAAAAACTTGTTTTATACAATTAAATAAAATGAATTCCCATAATACACAGAGAAATGTGGGTATATGTTTTTAAAATAAATATCTTCTGAAAGAGCTTCATGGTCATAGTTGAGCAAACATGAAAACTGAAAACCTAAATGCTACAGTTGGTATAACTTAGAGATAAAGTCTACATGTCTCAATTAGTAAAAATTTACTGAACATCTACTATGGGCAAAGTGCTATACTAAGTATTTTCAGAAGCTACAAAATAAATCAGTCTTCTTGCCAAGGTGCTTTAATCCAGTTGAGGGCCAAAGAATTCACCCCAGACAAAGCTTGATAATAATCCCAAGCAAACACAAATAACCGTGTATCCCAATTTCCCTCTGGAAGCACTACTGTGGATCCAGTGAATCACTTTTCACCTCCTTGGATACAAGTCTGCATCTCCTCTACCCTGTTATCCTTGGTTCCTGACTCCAGTTGCTGTCAAGACTTCATGTTGTGAATTAAAGACAATTACAGTATTTTTCAAAAATTGAAATAAATTTAAAAATTAAATTGTAGCATCAATTCTCTCTAGAGTCCTTTTGCTAGTATATTCATTTAACATGCAGTGTTTCTTATAACACCATGCCCACACATTGTATGTATGACAGTAGAAGCGATATAAAGGTGAACAATCTAAAGACGAGTCATTAATTTTCTTCCCTCAATAAATTTATTTCACACTCCGGACTCTGTGTAGTTAGAATATATGCACTAGGAGTAGCCATCATGACACAAAGCCTTACCATTACATGCAAATATTGGGGATTTTTTTTAAAAAACCTCTTGTTCATGTTTCTTAAAGCAAATCTAAAGTAGGTGCCTAGAGTTGATCCCATTAACCACAGGCACACAGAGCACGTGAGGCGATGCTACGTGAGTATCTGTGCAAAAATAACTTTAGAACAGAATTTAAATGTGCCAGAACCCAAACTTCTCCCAGATGTGTGCGTTCACTGATTTCTGGAAAATTGCTTCTCGGTGCCCTCTCACAGTACGCAGACCACATTATAGCACCCAGAGGCCACTTTGCACTTGTATGGAATCCACAGCGCTGACTCATGCCGTCACTGTCATCAAAATGATGTTGTAAATATCCTCTCATCTTTCCGTGCTGCCTGGCTTAATTTTCCCCTAAGAGGCTTCACACAGGACTTTTTATATAGTTTCCTAGTTCCCGCCCTCATTAGTGATTTTCTTCTAAAACAGGAGGAACTCTCATTTAATCAGCTGCTTAAAAACATCATTTTCCCTCCAGGGGCTTTTATTCCTCTTGCATTAGATGGTGTTTATTAGAAAAAGTGCTTCTTAATGCATACTTACTATGATTAAATATTTTTTTTCCTTAAGTCAGCTGAAATAATTTGGACTTCCATATTCCTCAGGTTTTACTGAGCCATGATTTGGAGTGCACTTGGAAGAATGTGCCCCCTCTAGGCAGAATCAGGGTTTTCTTTGAGAATCAGCCAACAGGGTGGCCTACCCTTCTTCATGGCACAATCTCAGTATTGATTCTGAATGCCACATAACAAATTACCAGAAACCTAGCAGCTTAAAACAATATGCATTTGTTATCTTACAGTTTCCTTGGATCAGGAGTCTGCTTGTGCCTACCTCGAGGTCTCACAAGGCTACAAGATATTGCCTGGGCTATGTTCTCATTTGGAGATTTAAATGGGGAGAGTCTGCTTCCAGACTCACTCAGGTTCTTGGCAGAAACCGTTTACTGGGGTTTGTAGGACTGAAGGCCAGGAACTCTTACTGGCTGTTGGCTGCAGGCCACCTTTATGTCCTGGAGGCCACCCACAGTTCCCTGCCATCCATGGGCAATTCACAACGCAGCAGCTTACGTTTTCAAGTCCAGGAGGGCACTCTCTCTTTGCATCTAGCAAGACAGGTTGGTTTGTGTGTGTGCATGTGTGTGTACACTATGGTAATCGTGGGATTGATGTCCTGTCACTTTTGCCATATTCTTGGTTAGGAGCAACACACAGATCCCTCCAGCACTTAAGGGGAGGAGACTATCCAAAGGGATGAACACCAGGAGACGGAAATTATTGGGGGACAGAGGGGAAGTGGTCGCTCTAGGGTCTGTCCACTATAATCCCACTGAAATGAAATACTCAGGGAGTGACTTTAGACATGAATGATTTGTATTACTCTTTTGGAGTCTGTCTTAAAGGAAGTTTGTAATTCTCTAAACGAGTTAGTCTTAGTGCTCTTGTCTTGAAAAAAAAAAAAAGAAGCCATACAGAAATTCTTGGGCAAGGCCTGGGAAGGCTACAGAACCCAGGAGGGTAAAGAAGATTAAGTCAGAGGAGTGATGACCTCAAACATATCAAGAGGTCACATTTTCAAAAATGTATATATCACTAGTTGTTGGTTTGTGTTTGCTTGTTTTCTGATTTATTTTGCTTTGATTTCCTACCAATATTTAGATCTCTGTGTTTCATCCGTCTCTCTGTTCAAGTTGGCTGTTTGTGCCAATTTCTATGGTTTGTAGAACTACCACCTACCTTCTTCACTCAGTTCCCTTTGCACAACACCTAAATCTTCTGAAGAAGGAGGATTTGTAACCACCTGCTCTTGACTTCAGAACGTGAACACTGCGGCAGAGCTTCCATCTGTCTCAAACTTGTTAAATAACTCCTTACCAGGACAAAGGTGGATTATAGGTAACAACCTGGGACATTCTGGTCTCAGAACAGGAAAAATAAAAGAACTCTTATGTATTATTCTAAGCACTTTGTTTGCTATCAGTGTCTGTGCTGAATGAAAAATTGAACTTAAATTGTGTGGAAAATAGGGAGGTGATTTGCATGCCAATGGCTAAGTACAGACTTCAGAGACTTAGCAGTTTTGAAACTGATATTTATGAACATCTGTGCTTCCCCCATAAATTCTAATGTGGATTTCATCCTTTGAAATCTACAAAACTCCCAGGTGCTTCTTCAGTCTTTATCTTGGGAACATGCTTTAAAAAATTTTTATTAAGTCTCCTTTTTTCCATTAAACACATTTGAAATCACTTTTGTCGAAACAACATTGTGTATATACAAGCCTACTGGAATGCCTGAAATATGCTATTAAACGTTAGCAACTCAAAAATGCTGTATTCAGCATGTGGAGCCTTTGAAATGTCCAATCCAAGAACACGAGCCATAATAGTCTTAATAAAAGATGTTTGAAAGTATTCATTTCTAGTCCCAGTTTATGTCTTTCATTATTCCACATGTATTTATTAACATTTGCTTATATGACAGGTACTTTTAGGTGCTGAGGTTATAACAGCCAATACAACAGACAAAAACCCCTGCCTTCATTGTGTTTCTGTTCCAGTGAATGTAAATGTTCCCTAAAAAGAGATCCCGTTGAAATTCTCATATTGCCATTTGTATAGTCCATTAGTAAACTTTGCACTGGGCCTGCAAACCAATGGTGTCACTCCATTCCCAATGTTGGACTAGACTCTGCAGATGCAACTGTGAGCAAGGCGGAATATTTCTGCCCTCAAGGAGCTTAGAGTCTAACATACTTCTCACTTCTGTCAAGAAATGTAGACCTGGCAAACCAGAACTCTGGGGTAGAATGTGGGTAGCCACTCAAGCATTCTGTACTTTAGATCCACCATAAGCAGTCCATCCTTCAGCTCTTGGACATACTAGGATTTGTCACTATGGGTGGAAGGTAAGTGTGTATGGACCAAAGAAAAGGAAATAAAATCACAGATCAACAGAGGACAAACACCTAAGATGGCTGGGCACGTACAAGTCTAGCAAGGACATTAAATTCCTCTTAGGAAAGCAACCTTTTAAGAGTGCAGTTCTGGCCACCCTGTAGCAGAGGATAAAAGTCATTTACATAATAGGGAAGCCTCAGGAGGACAGTAGAGCTATTTAATTTGGTTAGGCTAATAGTTCTCCATCCATTTACAATGTAATGGAACCTCTCTCTCTAGGAATACATTGGCACAATGCCATAGGGCTCATAAAACATGGGCCGTCTTCTTGGTGTGTCAATTCTACTAACCATTTTGAGGGGGAAAGTTAACTAATTTACTGATAAGTAATTTAAGACATTATTTTCCATTAAGACCAATACAGCCATATTATGGAATAGAATGCAAACTTTGCATATACTTTTAAGATAAAGCAAACTACTAAAACAATACTGGAGCCAAAACTGAAGGATTAAGCCTTCCTCTGTAATTTCCACCAGCCCTCTGCACAACCAACCTAATAAAAATAATTTTTGATATGAATAATTGATTCTCATGTTCATGTAAAGGGTACTTAAAAGACAAATCCCCCAATAGTGTTCCTCTCAACCACACTGCCACTTAGATGTCCCTTCTTTGTAGAAATTCTGGAACTGTGACTAGATGCAAGAAAATTCTGGGCTACTTCAGGCTCTGACCCATCACCACCTACCATGGTGCCCAGCCCTGGGGCCCACGCTCACTGCCCTCTGCATTTAAGAGCACTCCCTTGAAAGAGCTTGAGATGCTGCTCTTTCCATAGTGGACCGAGAGAGGTCTTCTCAACACTCCCTCCTCATCCTTAGTACTAGAACTGAACACTGGCCCTCCTGCTTCGAGGACCCCTTTCCAGTTTCAGAATCCTATGCAGCAGGCACATCAGCTTATGCTCCCTGTGCTTTGTGTTCCTGAAACAGGATCTGGACCAGGTACAGCTCCATCTGGAAGAAGTGAGGTTCTTTGACGTGTTTGGCTTCAGTGAAGCGGCAGGAGCATGGCAATGCTTCATGTGCAACAACCCTGAAAAAGCAACCGGTGAGAGACACCCCCTTACTGCTAAGAATCGTGTGCACCCCTGGGATTGGCAGGGATCTATGAGCGCCACTGTTCCAGTTGGCCCTCTTCTTGCATAAACATCCTCAGTTGTAACAACGCACAGAAGTGGGCCTGATTGCCTCTGCTTTGTGCTGAGAAAGGTATCTCACCCAAGTGAGAGTGAGAAAAAGAAATGTTGAAAGGGAAAGACACATACACCAGAAATGAACAAGAGAAACAATACCTTACATACGTAGCTGTGAGGAAAGCAGGTCTGGCCGTTTTGCCCTGGCACCACCTTAATTTCCACCCAAATGACACAAGGTTTGGAGAAAAAGAAACATTCTGTCCAGAGCTTCTAAGAAATGAGACCACACTTAATGAATGAATGAGCACACTGAATGGGTCATCTGCTAGTCATCCCTTACACTTTTGCTTTACAATTAAAATGTGTAAAAATAATTCCTTAAAGAGTAAGAAATTATTTGAGGAATAACTTCATAGCTGGTTACTCATCCTCCCCCTTTCTTTCTGCCGCCCAAGGAATTTAGTCAACTTTCCTTCCCTAAAAATAGTAATTGCTAGTGAATATGAGCCAAGCTCAGTGCTAAACATCAAATACCTCATTTAACCATCACAAAAATCTTCTGAGGTTAGTATCAATATTATCTCAGCCATTACTTATGGTAAAACTGAGGCACAGAGTAATTTGATAACTTCCCAAAGTCACACAGGTAATGAATTCACAGTGTCAGGATGGGGACTCAGCCTGCCTTCGGGGCCCACACTCTTAACCATTTCACCTTTCTGCTTCCTGGTTACACTGGCCCCACTCTGACCAGTGGAAATTGTTTGGTAATAAGCCTATGTTCAAAAGTTACGCTGTCCTTGGAATATGTCATCAGAGGTTTTCCCTCGGAGAGGACAGAGTTGCCGACACCAATGAAACTGCAGTGCAGACCAAGAAAGCAGTGTTAAAACATGGTCACGCTAAAGCCACTTTGTAGATGAGCCGTCCTCTACTCTAGAGAACTGTTGATTATACCCCTGTACCTGTGCCTTTCATTTTAGAATTTTGTGCAGTTTAGAGATCACCCATTGTGACAAGTCTGTCCTCTTGCTAACTGCCAAGATGTTTAGGCTGAATAGAAAAATAAAGTGTGTTTATTTGGCCTGATGGGGATGTGAGGGGATCGAGGGGAGGCACCAACTAAAATGTGTTACCCCACGGAAAAGGTACGGATGGAAGGAGCTGGCAGTTAAGGACGCAGCCTTTGCAAGGCACAGATTGTTGGCTGATTAAAATCAGGATAGAGCTGATGCCAGAGTGAACACCCCAATTTTTAAGCAGTTAATTTGATCCCTGCCTGGTGGTTCAGTTGGTTGGAGCATGGTTCCGTACACCAAATGTGGCGGATTCAATCCCCAGTCAGTGCACGTGCCTAAATTGCTGGTTTGATCCCTGGTCAGGCCACAGGATGGAAGACAACCGAATAATGTTTCTCTCTCACAGTAATGTTTTTCTCTCTCTCTCATTCTCTCTCTCTTTTTCCTTTCTCCTCTCTCTAAAATTAATAAGAAACAGCCCAGGTTGGTGTGGCTTAGTGGATTGAGTGCTGGCCTGAGAACCAAAGAGTTGCCAGTTTGATTCCCAGTCAGGGCATATGCCTGGTTTGATGGCCAGGTCCCCAGTCGGGGGTGCTCGAGAGGCAAACACACACTGATGTTTCTCTCCTTTCTTTCTCCCTTCCTTCCCCTCTGTCTAAAAATAAATGAATAAAATCTTTTAAAAATTAATAAAAATATATCCTTGAGTGGTGACTTAAAAAAAGTTAGTTCAAACAAATAAGGAATTGGGGAATTGAATGTCTCCGTTATAAACATTTCTAATTTCACCTATGAAAAGAGCCTAAAAGAAATTTTGAGAGCACAGCAAAGTAAGGTGCTTATCAGGTGGCTCTGAGAAGCCCTTCAGAATTTTCATTCCAAGTAAGCTGAGTCCTTGTTTCAATAAACAGTTCATTGAATCTGGCCAAGGGGGGCCTCAGGAAAGGCACTGAAAGTTAAAAACACAAAGTGCTCCTTTAATATATGTTTTCTCAAATTCACTGCCATGCACTTGAAAAGAATATTTTGCACACTCACTCTTTCTTATTTGTGTTTCTCACCGTTAAATATAGACTGAGAACATATAGCAATAAAAATTCAAACAAGGCCAAATATTTTACAGCAGAACATATTGAATCAAAATGTTTGGCCCTGAAACCTTCAGTGTGCTTGGATTTCTTTGCTCATTTCCTTTCGCTACATGAAAGGTGGTTTGAGCCAGAGAGAAATCCTATTTTAAATTAATATTTTCACCAAAAGCTCTTGAATCCCTGAAAAGTTTATATGGGTTGTTAATCTCATCTCCTTATTTTTATATAAGCATATAAATTATGTATTTAATCTAAGTGAAAGGTCTAACAAAACATTGATGGCACACATATTATTAATGGAGATAATATTTGCATTCATGTCCTGCTTGAATTGTAAGTTTAAAGGTGATCAGGACATAGGAATAAATATTCTGTGATTTGGTTATACACAGCTAGCAGAGTACCTGCATCTTATTTTTTATTTATGCAATGCGCATTTGGTGAGGTTGAGTGTCTCCTAGAAGGCATAGATGGAAAAATCAAGTATACTTCCTTGTATATTTTTAGCATGCAATAAATATTTGTTGAGCAAGTGAATGAAAGAATAAAAAATGAATATTAGAAATGGCAAAGCCTTGAATATTAAAATATGATGTTTCAAGATTGTAATTATGTGTTAATCATGTCAAATACATGACTATTCCATACCCAGTACATTTTGAATCTGATAAACGGAGGTTGGTGCTTGTTTCCTCCTTGAGAGAAGTCACCACAAAAAAAAATTTTTTTTTAAAGTTCACTTCCCATCCTGTCTAGTGCTGGACACTGTGCCGGAGTCCTGTTACTGCTCTGGGTTTTATCAGTGCCCACGCAGGGTCCAGACGTCCTGTCGGCCTCAGGGAGGAGGGTCTAAAGAAGTAGGGTTGGAGTCTAGGACAAAAGGCTGAAGACACTGGATTTGAGTTTGTACGTTTGTTTGTTTTTTAAGGTACTGACAAATGATACAAAAATTGTTGTCAAGTATTCATTGTTCCAGCACTTAAAAAATATTTGCAGGGGTGGTAAACACACAATACAACATACAGATGATGTATTATGGAACTGTACAACTGAAACCTACATAATTTTATGAACCAGTGTCACCCCAAGAAATTCAATGAAAAAGTAAAATAAATAAATAAAATATTTGCAGCTATTCCATAAATGAGGAACAAAGCATGAGGCAATTAGAACTTCAACCAGACATCCTAAAATGTGAATGCTTCTTAACAGAGTGTAGACTAAACTACTGGACTCCAGAAATCGACAGCAAATCGGCTGGCTTACACAGTCACCTTAAATTCACTCCCCTCTTCGGGGAAAAGTCTCATCGCTCCACCAAATCCTACTCATCTTCCCACCAACTCCACCATCAACACACAGAAATTCATAAGAGTTTAATATCTGGTAGTCAATAAAATATATTTTTATCCAATTAGGTGCAGGTGAAGTCAGAGGAAACTAAATGCTAGAATAGTGCAGAGGCCCTAAAAAGATTGCAATGGCTGGCATTTATCGTGTTAACCATGTGCTGAACCTCACATGCATTTTTCTCATTTTCTTATCATCACTGACTCCATTTTACAAACGAGGAAACTGAAACACAGAGAGGTTATGTAATTCTCCTAAGGTAACACAACTGCTAAGCAGTAGAAGGAGGATTTCAATCCAGGTTAATTCTCCTGAACCTGAAACTTCAGTCTCTAGGCCACATCCAAGTTAAGGACATGGAATACTGGAAATTCCAAAAACAATTGCTCCATTTCCTGGCCATGAAAAGACCAGCGCGTGGTCTACCTTCCCGACAACTTATTCTAGTTAAAGAAGAGCGGGGGCGTTGCACACTGGGGTGCGAGTCATCGCTGCACGTGGGCAACAGTTCCATTAGACACGATCTCCAGCCCTTCCAATTGCTGATTCAGTTTCTGATAATCATTTTATAAAAGTCCAGAGGAGATGAGAAAACTACTGAAATAACTCAAGAATCCTGGGACTCTTGCCTGCTAGGGTTCATTGCCAATCTCTTTACCCCACAGGAACAGGAGAACGGAGATTGAGCAAGTAGTTTTAACAGCACAGAATTTATTTCTGGAAAACTAAGCAAATCACTTTTATCAGTCGTGCTCATGTCTTAGAATTGCTGGTGTGCGTTAACAGTAAGAATTATTCAGCTGGCCATCCTGGAACACATCTGGCTTTCTCTTCAGTCACATTTTTTAAAAGGACGAGTGGAAACTGGGTCATGACTTTCTCTCATGTCCCTCGAGACATGGGATGCCTTTGTTCTTACACCCTACAAAAATTAACTTAGAGATGGCTCGGTTTTGACGCTTGTGCCTTCCTCTACAAATCTGAGTGTTCCCGAGTATGATTACTCTCTGAGTCATTCGATTTTTAGGTATTGAATGTCATTGTCATAGGAAGTCTCCTTCGGTTATAAAATAAAATGAAAGCATTTTTTTGCCAGACAACCTGCTATCAAGATTCCTCTTTAGAACTTAAAGTCAAATATTCGTGCTGTAAGAGTATGCTATCCATTAATTATATCACATGGCCAGTAGAGATGGTTTCAAAACTATATCAGGATAAGAAAAGCCTTTGTAAGGAGATTTGCTGCTGTCCTTTCCTGGACATCTTCAGTGTGGCTAGATGACCCTCCGTTACAGACACCAATGTGAGAATGGGCTAAATGACCTCTGAGGGCCAGACTGTAGGACACAAATAGCCTTGTGAGTCCATTCATATGGAACTTTTCCATCTAATTTCAGTGTCAGTATTCACAAAACTTTAAAGGTGACCAAAGAAAACCCATTTTGGATTTATGCGACGGCGGGGTTTGTGTTATAATGCCTTCCCTCCCACCATGTGTCAGAACATTGTCGTACATGCTAAATGTTGTTTGAGCACCAAAACCAGTGTAGTACCTGCGTAGGGCGTTCCATGTTTATATACCGTTAGCGACTCCTGAAGATGTATTGATGACGTAGAACCTCGGTTTGTTGTTTAAAGATACTTTGGATAACTTTATGGCAAAACAAACACACACTTAACAGCTCGGATAAGTTATTATCCTAGAATCTTTGTCCTTCTCCCCTCTTTCCATATTTTTTAAAAATTTTATTTATTTATTTTCAGAGAGAGGAGAAGGGAAGGAGGAAGAGAGGGAGAGAAGCATTGATGTGATGAAGAAACACCAGTTGGTTTCCTCTCACATGCCCCCAACCACTAGGGACCTGACCCACAACCCAGGCATGTGCCCTGACTGGGAATCAAACCAGTGACCCTTTGGTTCACAGGCCGGCACTCAATCCACTGAGCCACCAGCCAGGGCTCCCCTTCCCATGTCAATGGTATATGCCTCTCTGATATGGGCGTTCCTTTCTGTTAAATCAGTCTCTCTCTCTGTCTCTCTCTCTGTCTGTCTGTCTGTCTCTCTCTCTCTCTCTCCATATATATATATATATATATATATATATATATATATATGGAGATATATATATATAATCTTTCAAACATACACACACACATGTGCACACACCCCGGCACACGTGGACACACCACTCCCAAGCAGAATAAATTCTCTCCTCTCCGTCCCTTCCATCATCTGCCCACACTTCTGTAGTGTGCACAGCATGTTGCCATCCATCCCTCCCACAAGACAGTAAACTAGAGAAGGAAGAACCATGGAGTATTCCCTACCCAGTGCCTGCACACAGTAGTGTTTAACAAGTATTTGGCAGACAGATGGATGATTATTTCATGGATCATGTAAGTAGCAGGATGACTATGGAAAAAATAGGATTTATTTTGAAATGCAAATTTAAAATCTGACATTTTTCTCATAATTAAAAAAAATCTTACTGAACTTTAAATTTGAATTAACATCTTTTGCAAAATAAACTTTTATAAGGAGAAAATGTTTGCTGTGTACAAGGTTTCAACACTTTATGGATACCCAATTTTGATGTTATATAGAAGATTTTCATTCATACATACACATAGAATCTATAGTATGCTTGCTAATAACATGTGAGCCTCAATGAGAAATACGCTCAGATCAGTAACCTAGCACCCTTCAAGGGTTTACATTTATTTTTCTTCCAACATCACTTTCCTAATCTTTCTGCCTTTCTATAATGGATCAACAGTCTTATCATAATATAGGGTAAAAGTATCGCATAGGCCTTATACTTGCAGCAAAGCACTAGTCACTCTGTGCTTATCTACAAACCAATCATCACGCATGGAAATGTGTCTTCCCTACTTGGAGAGTAAGCTGAGTCAAGCCAATATGTGGAGGAGGAGAAGCATGCTTAATCAGACAGACTACAGTGAGTGAATCAGTCTCTATACTATACAGGCTTCAGATGACATTGATTTTAAAAATTTGCATGTAGTTTTTAAAATAAAATACATTTTTAAAAGCTCTAGTCATCACCTCTCAGAGTAATCCTTATCTTTTACTTACCTATATAAATACATTAGAAATGAAATCTGTTTTTCAACTATGAACTCACATATGTAAAAACACATAGAGGTGCTTTTAGCCGCTACTGAGAATGAAGTCATCCAATATCTCAGTAGGGTGGTCATATTTTGTCTTGGATCTCATTCTTCTTACCTTCTCAGACACTCTGTGGTACAGATTACCATTTCCCTCTTTTCTATTCAATTTTCTCCATCCCAACCGAATCCTCCTTTTGGCTTCTAAACACTCAACTGACTTAGCCTCTCCTTTCTCTTCACCTACTGCTTCTCTCTCACCTCCTCTGTAAAGCCACACGAGTTGTCAATGCTCAGTCTCTGCGTTACCTTGCCTCCTTCACCTCTGACTCAACCCCTCTCTATCTGGCTTCTGAGCCCATTATTTCTATGTCTGTTAGAGTCATGCAAGTCACCCCTGCATTGGATGTTTCAGTACTTGAGTTACTTGCCTTGCAGCAGCATTCATTCAACTCTGTTCACCATTTCCTCCTTCCTCAAACATTTTCTTCCTTGGCTTCTACAACACACACTCCCCTGCTGTCTCTCTGACTCTCTAGGCACTTCTCAGCCTCCTTCCCAGGCCCACCTTCCTCTGTCCAGCTATTCACTGTCAGAGCATCTCTCTTCTCTTCACTGCACACATTCTCCCCAGTCCATCTCTGCTGGATCTGCAGCTTAGTAACCACTCTGATGGACAACTCCCCAGTGTGTATCTACAGTCCTCTCCTCTGCACTCCAGCTTTCTGTCTACCACTGACTACTTGACTGCTTCAAAGGCACCTCAAGCTCAGTTCATTTAAATTAAAACTTATGACTGTCTCACCCTTGTCCTAAAAACCACTTGGTCTTCTTTCAGAATTTCCTATCTCAGTAAACACAACATCACTTATTCTGTTGCACCAGCCAGAGACCCATTGTTTTCTCCCTCATCGCCAGCCAGTCTACCCCCTGATATTGTGGATTTTACCTTCTTAATTGCTCTCAGCTCTGTCTGTCTCTCTCCATCACCCTAGAGCAAAATATCATCACCTTATACCTAAAATACAGACAATAGCCTCCTAACTGAGTTCATCTGGACCCTTCTGATCTCCCTCCCACACTCAGCCAAAATGATCTCTTCAAAGCAAGAACCCAATTGTGCCAGCCCCTACGTAAAACCTTACAATAGCTTCCCATGGCTCTCATTTTGAAGACCATACTCCATAACATGCCCCTCACAGCCTCACTTGCAATGGCCTCTCCCAACTTCCCGAGCCTCATCTTGTCCCATGCGCTGTCTGTTCCTCTCTGCTCTGGTGGGAAGGACCTTCCTTCAGTTTCCCACACACACAACACTTCTTCCTGATATCATCAGGCTTTTGAATGTGCTGTTTTTCTTCCCAAAGTGCTCTTTTGCCCATCTTCACCTAGTTAATTAACGTAGATTTTACCCTCTCCATGACAACTCAAATTCACTGCTACAGGGAATCCTTCTGCAACCTCCCTAACCAATACTAAGATCCTCAAACCACCTCATACCTCTCCTCATAACACTTGTTACATCTTTTTTTTAATGTGTGAGTATTTAACGAATGTCTATTTTCTCCAGTCAACACAAGTTCTATGAAGGAAGCTCCCCTCATTCATCCTCAGACCTTGGCACACTGTACATGCTCAATAAATATTTACCAAATAAGTGAACATCCAAATTTGTATCTTCTCAGAAAATTTTCAGTAAAACTTTTCTTAGGCAAGTGCTGACAAAAAAAATTAATGAATTCACAGTGATACATTTTAAGAGAAATAAACATATTCACATGGTGATGTTTCCAGTGTACTTTTTGTGCCAAATATATTTTTCATATAAACAATAACTTCTTATACATGTTCTTTTGAAAAGTATTATGACAGATCTGTTTTATTTAACAGAGAATAAGCTATTCTGGTGTATGTATATAATTAAATACACACAGAGTGTAATGGTGTATATATTATAGATAAACCTTCCAAAGCAGACATCATAAAACTTCTATTTATTGTTAAAAGGTTTGAGACCAAGTGTTCAACCACAACAGATAGAACTTGCGTAAACTGATTTCACAAAAGCATTGTAGACAACACCTTAGAATATTCTAAAATAACAAGAATGTACAGGCAGGCAGGACAATGGGTAAGATGTGCTCAACTTTTATAACCCAAACAGGGTGACCCTGCTTATGGAACAAGTATGTCAGATCTATTTTCCCCAGTGCGAGGAAAGCTCTACAGTGCAGACAGTGTAGGAAAGCACTCCACATTTGAAACTGCCTAAAACCCTATGGCCAGATGTTGCCTGTAATACCTATCCATGAGGTCATACTAATGAGATGACAATGTGAGACCAACATGGGAAATGTGTGTAGAACTCTTTCTTATTCAACGGTCGATCGTAAGATTGAACAATTATCTCCATTCATTTCCACCATCCCTGATCTTTTCCCCTTGGTCCCTATCAGTCACTGCTTGGGAAGACTGGATGAATCTTCCTTGATAGTTTCCCATAAAAGCACAAAAGTGACCATACTTACTGCTCAGAACTACTGAATAGGTTACCTTCTTGGCAGGTGACTTTAGAATTTTTGTTTCACAGATGATATAACAAGCCAAATTCTATTGATTCTGAGCATTTTTTTTTTCTGTAACTCTGTTGACTTAAGCCAAGGACATGCCTATGATCTTAGACTGCTATCTTATTGTTTAATTTCATGAAAAGGTCATAAAAATGTTCTTCCACTATTGGTTTTCCAGTTTTATTATTTTATATATTATATGCACTCTTACTGTGATTTATCATGAGGCTACTATCATTTCCTAGAAGTTCTTGAGCTACATAAGAATCATCTAGGAATCTTGTTTAAAAAGGTGGGTACCTCACCCTATCCAAAAATTGTGATCCAGTGAATTTGGAGTGGTGCCTTGGAATGTGCATTTTAACAAGCCCGCAGGTATTCCAATGTAGGTGGCCCTCAGAACAGTTTGGAAAACATTCCTCCACAGGCTTATAAAATAGGAGCTCTGAGACTTTTTAGATCAATATTTTAATGATTGATAGAGAAGCCTGGAAAACATATCACATTTTGATTGGTATGAAATTATTGAGAAAATAAGCCATTCAGGCCCATGTAAAAGTACCCTCAAGGATCTGTTGTCAAATTAAGTTTGTCTGTACTATTTTGGACCCACAGCATCTTGTAGGATGTTACAGAATCTATGCTGGGTTATGCCTCCTCCCTTATTCACTGCTGACAAGGTATGGCACTCGAAAACACTGCCTGCATAGTCGTAACAAACATGCCATTCATTACAATCCTTGGTGGTTTCAAAAACCACAGACGCTCAGTCTGCTAAATGTGGCTCCTGTGACCTCCTCATTTAATGCTTCTATCCCTCCTTAAACATATTCTCTGTAATCATAGTTGGCTTTATTACAACTGGCACATACACACACAAATCAGTAAAAACATGGGAGGAAATTAAAGTAAATTTGAGACTCTTGATACATACAAAAAAATTCCCCACAGACTACATAGGAGTTGTAAATCCCAGAAGTAGGGATTTCAAGAGACAAAAAATTTTTAAGACATACTTTTCTCAAATTTTAAGTATCCTATATTGGTTATGCTGTTACAGTTGTCCCATTATTTTCCCCTTTGCCCCTGTCCACCCAGTACACCCCTTCCCTCCAGCAATCCTCTCCCCTTAGTTCATGTCCGTGGGTCGTGCATATAAGTTTTTTGGTTTCTCCATTCCCTATATAATTCTTAGCATCCCCCTGTCTGTTTTGTACCTACCAATTATGCTTCTAATCCCTGTAACTTTTCCACCATTCTACCCCTTCTACCCCTTCTGTTCTTGTTTTTTTTTAGATTCAGTTGTTGATAGTTGTGAGTTTTTTATCATTTTACTCTTCATAGTTTTGATCTCCCTCTTTTCTTAAATAAGTTCCTTTAACATTTCATATAATAAGGGCTTGGTGATAATGAACTCCTTTAGCTTTACCTTGTCTGGGAAGCACTTTATCTGCCCGTCAATTCTGATAGTTTTGCTGGATAGAGTAATCTTGGTTGTAGGTCCTTGCTTTTCATCACTTTGAATACTTCTTTCAGCCCCTGCTTGCCTGCAAAGTTTCTTTTGAGAAATCAGCTGACAGTCTTATGGGAACTCCTTTGTAGGTAACTGTCGCCTTTTCTCTTGCTGCTTTTAAGATTCCCTCTTTATCTTTAACCTTTGTCATTTAAATTATGATGGGTCTTGGTGTTGTCCTCTTTGGGTCCAACTTGTTTGGGGTTCTCTGTGCTTCCTGGACTTGTATGTCTGTTTCCTTGATCAAGTTAGAGAAGTTTTCTTTCATTATTTTTTCAAATAAGTTTTCAATATCTTCTCTTCCTCTTCTCCTTCTGGCACCCCTATGATTTGGATGGTGACACTTTTGGAGATTTCCCAGAGTTTTTTTATTCTCTCCTCCTTTCTACTCTTATGTGCTTCCCATACTCAGTGAGTTCTCTGAGTATCCTTATCACCAGTGTTTTGAACTCTGCTTTTGATAGGTTGGTTATCTCTGTTTTGCTTAGTTCTTTTTCCGGAGTTTTGATCTGTTCTTTCATTTGGGCCATATTTCTTTGTCTCCTCAATTTGGCAGCCTCCCTCTGTTTGATTCTGTTTATTAGGTAGAGCTGCTTTGACTCCCTCTCTTGGCACACCTGTTACGTTGTAAGAAGCAGACCCTTAGGTATTCACCAGGACAGAGCAACCTACTTCACTTGCTTTGTGGTACTATACGTAGGGGAGGGCTTGGAGAGGTAATAATGCCACTTGCTCAGCCCTTGTCCCATTTCCAGTCACTTCACCCACTTCCCTTATATGACTGGCACCCCTCTAGCTGTTGCCTTGGTGGTGGTTCCCAGAGTGGGTGGCTTTGTGTACATTCTAGGACCATGGGGACCCTCTGAACAGACTCACCTGAGAGACCAGCAGTTTCTCCCACCATCCCAATCCCCCGTTTTTTTTATTTTTAAAGACTTTATCCTAGGCTGGGATCTCTTGTTCCCCACATATTGCTCCTAGTTTTTATCTACCACACATGAATGTGGGACTGCTGGTTCCACCAGCCACCACTGCTGCTTCTCCAGTGCCACCTTACCACTGCCACACCGTGTCCTCTCTGCCCTGGCTCCCCATCTCCACCCTTCCTACTTGTCTGGGTGAATATTTCTTCTTTAAATCCTTTGTTGTTGGACATCCATGCAGTTCAATTTTCTGGCAGTTCTGGAAGTTGTTTTTTATTTTAAGGTTAGTTGTAATTCTTCTTATGATTGTGCAGTGAGGTGAAGTGTGTCTACCTATGCCTACATCTTGGCCAGACGTCTTTTTTCTCAACTTTTACTTAAAACCTATGTGTGTGAAATTTATAATTTTTCTTTCAGAATTTGTCTTCTTTTGAAGGTATTTATTTTTCACAATCGAGAAAGAATATCTAAGAAATAAAATATCATAAGTTAGATTGATCACAGTGTTAATGGTGAGATATTTATGCCCAATGCAATGCTTTCAAACAAAGTTGCATGAGCCAGAACATTCACAGTGTAAGGAATTTCTGAATCTGGAAGTTGGTGTGCAATATGAATAATAGTTATTTGGGGGTCACTATCTACGGTCATAAGAACAAGTGGGAAGTCTGGAGGAAAGGGATAAACCACAGAGAGAGTGAAAAACGTTCCCAATGCAGCCCAGCCCATTGGACTGGCTTGAAGATGGAAGTCTTGGTGAATAAACGTATCAGTTACTCAAAAACAGGAGTTTATCTCCCTTTGGGGACTCTGAATTGCCTGTCACACCTGAAGTTAAAAACCTTCAGTCCTTGAACCTTGAACGCATTCTCGTCTCACTCTAAACTCTCTTGCCATGCCTAATACTTTCATACATGTTCCATTACATTCTAGAGTGGAGGGAGAGAGATGGGTTTTGTCCTAGAGCTGTGAGGATAGGGTATGTATAAAAACTAACTGTTCATCATCACAATAAAAGGATGAGGATGATCATTTTATGTTATGATGATCATGATCATGATCATGATGATAGTAACTACTATTTATTAATAGTAAATAAATAATAGTAAATAATACTATGTACCAGGCACTTCGCTAAGCAAGGCCACTGTTAGCTTTTATGGCACTTGTATATGCCTTCGTTTATGGTGGTTGAAGCCCACTTAGAGGTGCATGGCTTTGGGAGCAAAATTCGGGCTGACTTTGAGCCCCTACTCACCACTTTGGCTGAGTGCTCCTATGCAGTGAACAATCTGCACAGCCATTTTTGGTGGCCCTGTTGTTAAGCACGACAACTCTCAAGGAAACTGAAGCTCAGTGACTTGCACAAGACCAGTCAGCTGTTAAGTAGCAACCTCTGGGCTTCAACTGACATCTGGCTCCAAAGGCACTGCCCTTGCCCCATAACCTATAGGCCAATACCAGAGAAAGTTTCAGGTACAGCCCTAAATGATCTATTATAATAAGGACTAAACATGAATTAAAACATGCCATGTTTAAATAAATTAAATTTGGCCAAAGACATATGCAGAATTGTAAGAAATCTTAGAACAAGATAGAAACCTTGAATTGATGAATGTTTATGCTCTTGAGATAAAAGGAGGTGTGTAACTACAGAAATTATTATTTTTCATTCTGTTACATTATAAAATTTTAGGTTCCACTCTGCATCCCTGATGTCCAAGGATCATTAGGATTGGTTTCTCCTTGAATCTCATGCCTCATCTCCTGCTCTCCAAGTCCCTCTAGGTTCCATCACATAGAATGAGTGACAGTTCCTAAAATGCATTTGATACCCCCTCTGTAAGCCTTGGCCCTTTGCATGATTATACTTTCTAGAATACCCTTCCTCCCTTTGTCTTCAGAATCTGCTACATGTCCCTCAGAATTTAGCTCAGTCAACACCTGCCCCAGGAGGTTTTCATGCTTCCTACACCCCAGTTTAGACTATGAGGTAGGTACCTCTCCTGTGTGTTCCAGTCCCCCTATCTCTGGCTTTCAGCTACATTCAACCACCAGGGATATGGACAGGAGATGAGAGAGAAGAAGAGTGAGATCAGGTTATTAATTCCCAGCTTCTTCTCTGCCTGGTCACTGCAGGCTGACTGTGTCCTCTGCCCATGGCCACAGCTCCTGTCAGGCAGCTCTCTCCATACAGGTCTGCCTCTGGATGCTAAGTGTTCTCTCTACCTTTCCCTTTTCAGGCAGAGGAGTGTTTATGATGCCTCCTCATAGTTTCTGGGCCCAGAGTACCACGGTGCTTTTCCTATACCTTGCCCACATCTGTGTAGACAGTCCCTTTATTAACTCACCCAACTTCCCAGCTCAAGGTGCCATCTGTTTCCTGCCAGGACCCTGCATGAAATATAGCCGATCCCATCTGGGGTCCATGAGGCTGCATAGCTGTGCTGGCTGGACCTTCACAGGCCCTAGGCCCCTCGGTCCTTAAAAAAAGCAAGATCCTCCCTAATGGGGCTTCAGAAGAACTTTCAAATAAAGCCCAGTATGACCTTTCCATGACTGTTTGATACCTAGTCTCCTTCCTGGACCTTACACCTAGGAAACCATGAATCACCCTCATGCCCTCAGCCTTCAGCTCATAACTATGTTCCAATACAACTGCTTCTAAGCTCATGGCTTCTTCCAGCTTGTTTAGTTTTGTTTTTTTTTTCTTTTCATGTGCTTTCCCTCACACATCCCTCTTGCTACCTCAGCCCTTTTCTGTGCTCTTCCTAGAATATTCTTTCTCCTTCTTCAGCAGGGGCCCCACTCCCATGTTACCTCCTCACAGCTAGAAGCAGAATTTCCTTTTTTGAGTGCTTGGCTTCTACTTCTCCGGTGGCATTCTCCAAACTCTATCTACACTGAGCTGTAGAATTTGTAAAATACTTTATCTCCCCATAAGATGAAAAATTCAGTCTCCCTCTGAACCGGGCTTCAGATCCCAGCACAGCGCCTTACAGCTTGTCTATGCTCAAAGGTGTGTGTGGGAGGGCTGGATTGTTGACCGAGGAACAGAGGGATATTCTTTATTGCCTTACTCTTCCAGCTATGGAGTTTCTGAGCTTTCAGATGTCTGTCTGATATTATTTCATTCTTCTTCACCAGTTTCCTGTTAAAATGATCAAAATTCACCTTTTATTAACAAATATTTTCAACGCTTGGTGCACAAAAGAAATACAATTACTGTACACCCTGGTTGGTGTGGCTTAGTGGATTGAGCACCGGTGAACCAAAGGGTTGCTGGTTCGATTCCCAGTCAAGGCACATGCCTGGGTTATGGGCCAGGTCCCCAGTAGGGGGCATGCAAGAGGCAACCACACATTAATGTTTCTCTCCCTCTTTTTCTCCTTCCCTTCCCCTCTGTGTAAAAATAAATAAATAAAATCTTTTTTAAAAAAAGAAATACAATTACTATACAAACATTTGTATTAGCATTCTGAAAGACTTTAATGTTGATAAAAATGGTAACAGTTTGGGTTCCAATCACACTAAATAATTCAGTTTAATATTCCATAGTTTTTTGAGCCAACTGATAATTAAAGAAAGGAGTAGATCCATCTTGGTGGAGAATGTCTTAGCCAGATTGTGGTGCTTTCAATCAAATAATGTGCTTATTTTCAAGTGAGAAAATATTTAAATATCCTGTATGCATTACATGCATACAAGGTAGTTTCAGACACATGCTCAGTCCCTCATGGTCTCATTGCATATTGCATCTTTCAAATGAAGTGTGATCATGCTTAGAAAGAATTAGTTCCATGTTTTACCCATGAAGAGACTATGATATCATATAAGAATTATTGATTACAAAGATGTGCGATGGACAACAGACTATTAAAGTGACACATGATCAGTCATGCATATGCTAGGCATAACTGCAAAAATTTTTAAGTTTTTCTCTTTTTTTTTGCCTGTCAAAACTATTTTTAAATTAATCCTACAGCTACAAATAACCTGGCTTTTACAGAATTATCTAAAGCTAACTCTGATGCCTAAATTAGAGCCCTCACATGTAGCTACATTAAAGTTCTGCTAACATTTCCTTCCTAAAACCCTTTCCATGGACTTTTCTCCTGGAGTTAATTTTCTTCAGGAGTTAATTTTCTCCAGGCTACAATGAAAAGCCCTTGCTTTGCAGCATTTCTCTGCAGTCCTTTTTCCTTTGTTCTCAAGTGAACCTACCGTTTTGTCTGGAGTTCTTCACTGTTGTTATGGGCATGTGGGTATGTGGGTATAATATCCCCTCCCTGCTTTGTCTCAAACAATCCTTTCAACTACTTTGCCAAGTGCTCCTCAAAAACTTTTGACATGTACTTTTCAATTGAAACATTCAGATCTGCCTTGAGGAGAAATACTTGTAGTTAATCTCCTGTCCCAGATCCAGAGGAACCCACGTGCTTACATATTACCTAAATCAATCATGTTTTCAAAGCAGCTCAAATCACATGGTTATTTCAAATGCTCCTTTGAATAAATAAGGAAAACTAAAACAGGAAACTTTAGTACGTGGCATTGCATTAGATCATCTTTCCATGAAAACCATGGAAAAAAGCAATGTGATTACAAACTGTGAAGTAAAGTCTTTAATAAAAGTAGTGATGGGGTGGGGGGAGGACTTTGCCACTTACCTAGTGTCCTCACATAAATTTCTCCATTTTGATTTTGATCTCTTGGCATCCTTGTTAAGCAGGAGAAAACTATTATTTTTTCCCATTGCTGATCAGAAAACTAGTTCACAGGACTCAAATCTAACTCTTCTGAAACTTTATTCAAAATCTTTGAACATTACAGTTAGATTAGCAATTTTTTTTCTAATTGGAAAGCATGAGAAATGGGTGTTAAAATTTTATTAAATCTAATCTTGGCTTGGGTTTTTTGTTGTTGCTGGGTTTTTTGTTTCCTTTTCTCTCCTCTTAGATCTCCCCTTGGAACTTTCCTTCCTCTTCCCAGATAAGCAGCTGTAGCCTTCATTCAAGACTCCACAGCACAGCACACTGTTAGTAAACACCCACTGAACACGGCAGCTCAGGCAGGTAGACACTGGGTGAGGCTGCTCCTGCTCTTGCACAGCAGAGCACCTGGAGAAGAATTGGCATCCTAAGTGCTTTCCCTAAGGTAACTGCAGAGTAGAGGCTGCCCAGAGGAAGCCCCTTGTTGATGGAAAATTTAATGTTGCAAAGAACATTACTAGTTTTAAGAATGATCTGTGTCAGCCCTGACCGCTGTGGCTCAGTTGGTTGGGTGTCATCCCACAAGGAAAAAAGCCAGAGCACAGGTGTGGGTTGTTCCCCAGTGGGGGCGTGTAGGAGAGGCGACTGATGTTTCTCCCCCTTCCTTTCTCCCTCCATCCCCTTCTCTCTAAACAAATAAATAAATGAAAAAGAATGGTCTGAGTCCGATGATTCCTAGTAAAACAAAGCAGAGCACTGAAATCATTTTCCTGACTTGAGTGTCAATACTTCTTGAGTTCCTGCTTTCCCCATTCTCTCTTATGCACAATGCTAACCACCATGAAGCTTCTCAGGAGATAGGAGTCACTTCTCAACACTGACGTCTCAAGATCAAATGTCACCTTGAACATCCAAGCCCTTTTCTGACCACCCAAATGGATGTGTACCAACCCCAAGTCACTCACTCACTCTCCATTCTATTTTTATGATAGCCCCATCACTATCAAACAATATGTTTGATTTTTTTCTCTGTTTAGATTTAATTTGGGATTGACAATGAAAATCCAGTTGAATAATTATTAGACAAGGAAAAAGAAGCCAAACCAGCCTCATTAGAACTTTGTTTATGAAAACTACACATTTCATTATTCTTACCTTGAAAATGCAGTCAATGTGGACAAATCCTCCTCTGAGATACTTTGGACAACCTACATGAGAAAATAGAAATGGTAGGATAAGAAGGATCAGTTATGTTCATATGGTCAAACAGGCACTATCCAAATTTCCAAGTGATAGAAACAAATTTGATCACTTTCAAGGTGCTGTGAAAATTGAACATAAATCTACATAAGTAAATATTGTCATACTCCCCAGAAATCAGGTGTATTTATATGAATTTGAAGAGTGAATATTATATTATTGATTAAAGAAATGAAATTCTTCAGTTTGACATCTAAACTTCTGACGTGGTAACAGATCTGCTAATTCTATGACTATGTGTAATCATATACACTCTACTTCAATGTCAAATTAATCTATTCATTCAGCAAATAGTTACAGACTCCCTGTTATTTGCCAGGCACTGTATTTTGCCTGGTGAGGCACCGTATTTTGCCTGGTGAGGCACCAGTGAACAAAGCAGACACACGGCCCTCACAGAGCTTTTGGTTAAACAAGAAAGGAAGACATTAATCAGATAAACACCAATAACAATCTACAGATGACGATGCCAGATATAAAAGAAACATGTCAGATGCTATGAGAACATATAACAGGCAAAGCCACCCTGGTCTGGGTTTGGGGAAGGTCTACCAAAGGAAGCAACATTGGAGTTGAAACATGCATGATTAGTTGTTGACTAGGCGAAGATGGGAATATGGAGAGTGAAGAGAGTATGTGTGTTCCAGACGGTGGAAATATCATGTTCAAAAGAACTGGGTGAATTTGCCTTGCAGCTGTTATGGCTTTAGGAAAACATGTCTTTTGGAGCACTGTATTGACTTTTGCTGCCAAATAGCTAAATATACTTGGTTTGTGATTATTTATGAAGTTATATTTCTAGGCAGTTCATGTGAACAGAATATCATGAAGCAAAGGAATTAAGAAGCACAGAAAAGCTGGCTGGCTGGATGAACCTTAGAAACTGCTAACCAGATGCTCTTTTTGTGAACTGTATTTCTTTTGAAAATCTCTATGAGGTCTTTCAACACTTTCCCATCATCATATCTAAACTGCACATTATTTTAGGGACAAAGGGGGAGAGGTTAACAAAATTCATAATTTATAAGCCCTCTTTCCAAACATGCGTACTGGATTCTGGTTCACTGGACAATTCTGACTTTTGATCAATTGCCAAATAAATAATGGAAAATAAATGGCCTGATCATTCTGTTACCGTCAACAGTTGTAAATCAAGATGGCCAGCCTCTCATAGAAGGAAAACTTAAAGAGAAGCAAGTCAGATGGAAGTTCATCAAAAGGTGGAAAACCCGTTATTTCACTCTGGCTGGAAATCAACTTCTATTTCAAAAAGGAAAGTCTGTAAGTTCCTCTGTTATTACACTTGCATTTTTAAGGTCTTGATTGGCACCAACCAGCTCGGTAGGCATTTTGTCTTGAGTTAAAATACCAATATATTTTTCCTCCTCCATTTTACAATTTTACAGTGTTATTTTATTACCCACATTCCTTTCACTGTCTATTCTGTTGAATTCTATGTTAGCTAGTCCACTACGCCTCTTAGGTTTATTATGGGGACTGTTTTGTTGACTTAAAGTTGTAGAAGATAAACTGCTCTTGACTGAAATACTGTACCTCTTGTTTCCTCGTGGATCCCCTACATAAATGTATGGCTCATCATTTGGACAGTGATTGCTTTTATGACTACAGATTATATTTAGACATGGGGACCTAAGGAAGGGGGAGCTTAGGCAGGGAAGAAGAAATAAAGGCTGATTTAATTTTTTTTAATATTTTATTTATTAGTTTTTAGAGAGAGAGGAAAGGAGGGAGAAAGAGAAGGAGAGAAACATCAATGTGTGGTTGCCTCTTGCATGCCCCCTTCTGGGGACCTGGTCTGCAACCCAGGCATGTGCCCTGACTGGGAATTGAACCGGTGACACTCTGGATCGCAGGCCGGCACTGAATCCATTGAGCCACACCAGCCAGGGCAAGGCTGACTTATTTTAAGTAACTTTTGAAATCAACAAGTTCAATTTGATTAGGGAAAAAAGACTACTGTCTTTCATTCCCATAATATTCAGTTAATGAACAAAATGAGACTCTAAAAGAATTAATAAATATTTAATAGAATTTTCCATCTGAACTAGGATGCTCAATAAAGTCTGTGTTCTGAATTTTCAGTGAGAAACTTATCTCCCACTAACAATGTAAAGTCACCCCCTTCTTGTCAAAGCAGTTTTATTTATCATTAACCTCTACTCATTCAGGATCAGGGGAAATGAAATCTTGACCTACTTCTTGGCTATTCTGAAATATAATAATGATAGCTCATCACTGCTTATCACATGCCCACTGGATTGCCTGTCACAATCCTGTGAGGTCAGCACTATTACCATTGCTGTTTTCCAGACAGGGAAACAAGGCTCAAAGAGACTGATGGGCTTGACCAACGATGGAGCCAGTAAGAGGGTGAAGCTGGAGTCAGGCTCGGGCAGTAAGCCTGACACCGAAGCCCTGCTTCCCATGTTCACTAAATGCAGAGCCAGTGGCAAACCAGACTGTGTCGGAATTAATTAATGAAAGGTGTTAAATTTCTTAAAACTATGATGCACTGAGAGCATACATATGCATTGTATCTTTGGAGTGCCCATTATAAAGTTTATTTGCATTTATTACCCAACAAGAATCAAGAATGGTATATCTGAATTTGACAAATTCTGATCAGTGCTCTTTTAATCAATAAAACTTCATATTAACTTTTCGAGTAAAAAAAGAGACGTGGATGATACCTACTCTGAATTCATGTTACTTTCTTCATCTGTGTGTATTATAAAATATACAGATGGATTTTTCTGTAGACAAATATCTTTTTAAAAGAGAAGGGTAATGGTGTATTCAATTTAGACAGTTATTCGAGATTTTAAGAAACTTTTTTAGCATAGGTTCACCTTGAAGCATTTTTAAAGTGTTAAAAATGGCCATCTGAATTTCCTGGGTTTAGTAAAGAAATCAGGAACAGAAGCTAAGATGTAGTGATTTCTCAGATCCCTTGAGACAAAGCAGAGTCAGTATAAAAGAGTGTTTTTCCTGAACTTAAACAATGACCTTTAATACTTCTTGACTCAGAGCTTTTTAATAAAGTTTAAAGAATAAGCTATTTTATAATTGGCTGACTTGTTTAACATCTTTATCGGGAAATAATGGCTTGACATTCCCGAAATCTGACGAAACATATGGCTCGAACATTGGGAAATAGTACAATGCGGTATGAGGACCACAGCGAAATCACCTTCACCCCCGGGCACACAGCAACCAGGCAGTGATTAGCAGTCTAGCCAAAGCTTCAGCCATGTCGTAAAGGGCCTTTCTTGTAAATGAGAAAAACGTGCACTTTAAAATAAAAACTAAAAGACCATAGCATTATTTTCTACTGTTAAGAACACCATTGCATTCTTAAGGTCTTAATCTCTACCAGCCAGCTAGGCAGTGGTGTCCTTTGACTTCCTGTCCATTTCTATCTTGGTTAACTCACTGTCCCTTTTTAGATTACTATGGTTTCATTTCTTTCTTGATCGGTATCAATTTCTGCATTATAAACTAACCCCAAAAATATCATTTTATTACTGGCAGACACCATAAACCAAAGTAAGCTGGCAAAGGATTGTCTAGTACAGATATCTTCAAACTTTATCCTATACACCCCCTAAAGGAATGTTGGAAGATCTATATTACCCTACAGCATTTTAACTTGTATCCACCCTTTTATCATAAGTTTAAACAGTTACACAATTGCAGTTTCTGTTGAACTATGAATATTGTCAGCTTTAAATAAAAAGATTACACATTTCCTTTAAATGTAACCATTGAAATAAAATATCATAGCAATTTGACACCTACACTATCCATTTAAAAAATTACATAAATTAATTCTTCTTCTTGCCCTGGCTGGTGTGGCTCAGGGGATTGAGCATGGGCCTGAGAACCAAAGGGTCACTGGTTCGATTCCCAATCTAGGGCACATGCCCAGATTGTAGGCCAGGTCCCCAGTAAGGGGTATCCAAGAGGCAACCACACATTGATGTTTCTCTCCCTCTCTTTCTCCCTTCCTTCCCCTCTCTAAAAGTAAATAAATAAATAAAATTTTTTAAAAATTTAAAATCAGTTCTTCTAAGTAGAAATATTTACATTGTTTCATTTTTTTCTCTGAAATCATATTTTTGTTCTACCTCTCCCACAGCATTTCATTGTAATCACCCTATCATTTTTCACTGCAATAAAACTATGAATATAAATTAAAATTTAATTTTAATTTCTTGTGACCATCAGTGTCCAAATGTTAAGATTTTTTATCTTTTAAAAATATTATATCATTTATGAAAATACATAAATGATATAATACATAAATGATAAAATACATAATACAGAATGTATTATTATATTATTAATTATTAAACATATAAAAGTGAAATGCTGTTAGAAATAGATGAGAAGTGAGTATGTTACCTTGTTTGAAGAATGCTTTCCTGACATCAATATTCTGAATTGCTTTTTTGGTTTTTTGTTTCTTGCTCTTGAGATATTTCCAAGTTGCATAATATACCATAGAAAGTTTGGGATGAGTAAGAAGGGTGTCTTCTCATTGCAAAGTGAAACAAGGGAAATTGTGTAGGAAAGATGGGAAAGGGGAATTGACAGGATCCTCAACCACAGGTGCATTATCCAGTAGACAAAATGGATTCAGGGATGTTGAAGACCTGAAGTTGCTTAAAAGAAGTATCTGATCCCTTAACACTATGCATGCTAGCCTGTTGTGATGACCTGTGTTGTAGAGATCCTTAGGCTTCTGCTTTGATGCAAGAAAAATCTAAGTCATTAAACATTTCTTCACTTAATGTTTGTAGACAAATCATGCTTCCAAAGTTCCACAGAGTTTCAAACAGAGTTTGATCTACTTGAACATTGAAACCCTTTTTATTCAATTAATACCCTTTTCTCAGAGATAGCACAAAGTAAAATTAAATTTCATGCCTTATGGACTATCTCATTCTGAGTTAATAGTGCTCCAAATTGTACTGTTGCATCTTTCTCTATTAATACAGTGTTAATATCAATAGAAAATGAGATAAAATCAAAGAATGATGAATTAAGCATTTTTCCCAATCCTGCTGTATACCATATTTTGCTGCGTACAATGTGCACCTACATTTTTGGCCCAAACTTTCAGGAAAAAAAATCTTTCATTTAAATTTTTTAATTCAATTTTTAATTTATTTATATTTAGAAACAAAATAAAATTTTCATATTCCAGAGTATTATTTTGCATACAGATACCATTATTGCTTTCTAGAGTCACACTTTTAACATATAAGCATAAATAAAAGAATTAAAAACATTTATATAGATACAGAATTAGTACTACCCATGTATAATGTGCATCCTTATTTTTCCCTTCAAAAATTTGGGGAAAAAAGTGCACATCATACATGGCAATATACAGTAACTTCTATAAATTGGCTACTCGTGCCAATTTATGATACAATAACAAAGAGCAAATCGCTCGCTCTTTCGTTGTTCTAACAGGTTGTTGAGACATCAACGCCCAAAATAGCAAAGTTCTTGAGCCATAGGAAGTGAAAGGATTCTGATCCTCCTGGAAAATTCTCCAGTACCCAGAGGTCTTTTCATACTCTGGGAACCAGCTCATGTTTTTTACTTCCCATATGCATTTCAGAAAGATGATCCTGATGACTCACCAATAGAACTCAGCAAAGTACAGAGCGTGAAAGTTGTGGCCAGAAAACGCAGGGATCGCTCTCTCCCTCGGGCTTTTGAAATCTTCACAGACAATAAAACCTATGTTTTCAAGGCCAAGGATGAGAAGAATGCAGAAGAGTGGCTCCAGTGCATCAATGTGGCAGTTGCCCAAGCAAAAGAGAGGGAAAGCAGAGAAGTAACCACATACCTATAGGGATTTGCAAGGCGACCTCACACCGTCTGTGTACAATGGCATTGCAATATCATTACCAATGTCAAGAAAAAGATAGAAATCCACCAAGTCATGTTTTTTACTAAATACCAGTGGAAGAGTTTTTCCTCAGAAGCAAGACCCAAAAATAGCAGGATTCTTAGTACATTTCATACCCTAATGGCATTGCATTAATTTCAGAACATCCGGGTGGTGCATGAAGTAAGGAAAAGGAGCTACAGGTGGGATGGGGCCAGAACACGGAGAGTCGGGATCTAGGAACTTCTGCGGCTATGTCATCATACATTTCAAGAAAACACTTTTAAAAGATGCCTGAACTGCATACATATCCTGAGGAAAGATTAGCCATTTCCAATGAAAACCACAGCATGTTAAAAGTATTAAAAGAAAAAATAACTATTAGGAAAAATCAAATTTAGGACACTGAGGAAAACCATATAACTTACTTATAGTCATTATTACATTTATCCTCTCTTAATGCAAATGCAGTAACCATAATTAAATAGTTAAGCCAGTTACATAATTACGTAATTAAATGTCTGTCTTTGGAGCTACTTATCTGATTGTTCCTTTCTGGTTTATATAATATGATCTAAAGTTTAGATACTTTCATGTATCTCCCACTCACAGCATTAGGTCTAAGCTAGGATAAGCACAGGAAACCATTTTCTCCATCTTCAAAATATGTGCCACTCCTATTTATACTTAAGATTTCATTTTATTTGTTTTTAACTTGAGGTTTAAAATCCTGTACTTTTCTTCTTTGTATTCAACCTTTTAATGCCTCCAAATTAGAAACATTTATTGGCTTTTGCCATTATCCATACTTTTTCTTAAGAATTAAGCTGTGGTGAGCGGAACTCTACAATGACTCCCGGTGACCCACACCCTGGTACAACCTCTCCCCTCCGTGTGGGGCAACCCGTAACTTGCTTCTAACTAATAGGATATGGCAAAAGAGATAGACAGGTCTCTCCAGCGATTATGTTAACATTACAAGGCAAAGGTAAAGAGATTTTGCAGATACAATTAAAGTCTGTAATCAGTTGGCTTTGAGTTTATTCAAAGGGTAAGCCTGACCTGATCAGATAAGCCCTTTAAAAGAGGAAAAACAAGTCGGAGACTCTCTCCCATTGGTCTTGAGTAAGCAAGCTGCGGTGAGGTCTACAGCTCAGAGGAAACGAGGAAACGAGTTTTGCCAGCAATCCGCAAACCGTGAGTTTGGAATTGGATCCTGAGCCTCACACGAGAGCCCAGACCCAGCCAACACCTTCACTGCAGCTTACGAAACCCTGAGCAAGAGACCCAGCTGAGCCACGCTTGGACTCCGGACCCGTGGAAACTTTTAGATAATAAATATATGCTTTTTTAAGTTGCTTAGTGTGCGGTGATTTGTTATGTAGCAATAGATAGCTGATACAAAAGCTAACTTGGACTATACATAGAGGATAATTTTTTTTCCTTAAAATTTATTAACTATGTGATTTAGTATAGAAACCTGGAGAAAGATTACCAGTAATCAATACCCTTAATTCTACCTTGACTATTGCTAACTCATTAAGATAGGATATATTAAAGAGGCCAGTTGAGGAAGGAAACAATGCACCTTTCATATATAACATTTAAGGGCATTTGAGACACAGAAATTATTACTAGTGGGGAAATAGAGTTCTCAATGTCAAAATTTGGGCTCACTGGATATATAGATAGTCACTGAATATATGGAACGAGGTGAAATCACTCAGGATAAATAAGGCAAAAGACCTAATAAGGGCTTCCTTGGGGCACCCAGCACTTAAACAAAGGCAGGCTTGGTGGGCTGATTAGTGTTCAGAGATGTCGTGGACCAGGGGAAATGATATCACAATAGCCAAATAAGGAAGGTTTTCAGGATATAAGAGACAGATCAACAATGTGAAATTGTCAAGAATAATCACTTAATATGAAGAATGACTTTTGCAATTAGAAAGTAATTGATATCATTGGGGAAAAAACAATTTCATTGAAGTGATAAAGTAAGTCAGATTTCAGTGGGTTGAAAAATCAGCAGGAGGTTAGGCATTAAAAGCAATAATTGGACTATTCTTTCAACAAAAGGGAGAAGATGAAGGGGCTAAGGTGGACAAAGTGTTTTGCTGCTTGTTTTATAGATGAATTAGACTTAAACAACAAAAGTTTAGAATACAGAAAGACAAAGGGAAAATAACTTTGCTTTAGCAGAGTTTTCAGCAGTGATGAAAAAAGATTAAGCTCCCTTATGCTGCAGCAATTTTTGGAGCAGCTACCAAGCAACAGGCACAGTGCTTGGCCTAGAAAGACAAAAACAGAACACCCAACTCCTCCATTCAAGGAATCTACAGTGTAGCAGAGGAGACAGAGATATCAACAGAAACTAAAATGCTAGCTGGCAAGTACCTTGATGGAGGTTTGGGGAAACACAGGAGAAGGCACCACTGCAGTTGACTTTGAACTCAGTGTGGGCTCCCTCCCTGTTTCCCAGAGTTGTCAAAGAATGAGCTTTGCCTTAAAGAACTAAGGAATGTTGTAGGCAGACAAGGAGCAAATGGTCAGTAGAGGGAACCACCTCACAAAAGCAAAGGAGAGAGAGGGAACATGGTCCATTTGCAAAACAGTGAGTCCTTACCTAGGGCTGGACCAGAGGGGGCCTGTTGGGAAATGGGGCAGAATCATGATAGGCAGGCCTGCAGAGCCACAGCATAAAGGGTTTGGTTCCATGCTAAGGGTCTTGAGCTTTTTCCTTAAGATGGAGAAACATCATTAAAAAGTTTTAAGAAGCCCTGGCTGGTGTGGCTCAGTGGATTGAGTGCCAACCTGAGAGCCAAAGGGTCACCGGTTCAATTCCCAGTCGGGGCACATACCTGGGTTGCAGGCCAGCTCCCCAGTCGGGGGCACGTGAGAAGCAACCACACATTGATGTTTCTCTCCCTCTCTTTCTCCCTCCCTTCCCTTTTGTCTAATAAATAAATAAATAAATAAATAAATAAATAAATATATAAATAAAGTTTTAAGAAGATTTGCATGTAAAGAAATAATTTGGATAGTGATATAAAGAATTGATTGTAGGTATATCACACATTAGAGCAGGGAGATGATTTGGCAGGGTCTTGAAAGATGGTGAGCACCTGGACTGATATAGTAGCTAGGGAGACAGAGGAAAATGAAAGTGCAGGACAAATATATTGAACCAGTAAAACGGACAACACTGGAGAGTTGGGTGGAGCTGGGGTGGAGGAATGGGGAGGACTCTCTGACCCCTAATGCTTTCTTGGGAAATTTAATGCATGATGGCAGCATCCACTGAGATAGGAAATTTCTAGCAACAGTTTGAGAGAGGGGGCAGATGGCAAATTTAATTTTAATGTATACATTCAGAGTATAAATAAGTGATTTACCGTGGACTACATGGACCCTTCCTCCTATGAAGGTGGGCAGGAAAAGGGTGAGAACAGGAATAGTTATAAATGATTCTCTAAATATTATTTTAATATCTACTATCTCTTTCTTAAGAGTCAGGGAGTAACCCTAGCTGGTTTGATCAATTAGGAAAAACTGGTAACTAATGAATAGAAATAAAACATTAAGTGACATTGCATTTGTCATTAGTTATTGAAACACCAATAATGTGCTTGAACCTTTCATAGCAGAGAGGTTACAGTAAAAACACTGGTTATGTACTCATTCTGTTTTCATTAAATGCTGTCCTAAAAAAAAAAAGGAGAGAGAATGGTCCTACCAGCTCAGTTTAGTATCTTTGTAACACGTATCTTTGCTGCTTGTTACAAAGCTCTTGTTACTTAATTAATGGAATGCCTCTAGTTTATAACATAATTCTCAGAGCCTTGGAACCGGATATAAAAAGAAGTAAATGTGTGAAGTCTAAATAATGATCTTTCTGTTTTTATATCATGATGCATTAATTTCAAATGCAGGCAAATTCTTCTGGGTTCAGAATCACACCAGGAATTTCAGAATCATCAGCTTCCCACTGAAATTTCTGGCACTTCCACCCCTGTTCCCAGCTGGCTTACCACAGGCTGGCCTTTCCCAGGAGGGCTGCCGTTCTCTATCCTGATCTAAGAAGAAACCGCTTTTCTAAACATGTGTAAAACTTTAAAAATGTTGGTATGAATACAATTATAATCATGGACAAAAATTCAAGTGGTTTTTATTTTTTATTTCATGTTAATTATTTTTCCCACCCAGATAGCTGTGGAAATATAAATGTTTGTGTGAGAATCTCATCTGATTATTTCTTGAGAATCTGGAATTTGGTAAAAATAAATATTTAATACTTTTCTAATATGGTGTTTTCTAGAAAACCCTTAGCTGTTGATGTTCAGGCACATTTCCTGGATCATCTTCAATTTACCTACTTTAAATTGAAGATGCTTTTTAGGGGCCCATTGACTGCGACATCCTCAGGCACAGGTAACGATTACCTGGTTGAAAAGTGTTTCCCACTTCAGGAAACAGTTGTGAGATGGGGTAGGAGGCTACGTGAGCCGAGTTCCAGGTGCACCGAAGAGAAGTAAATTCCATAAATGCCCTCATCAGGATTTCCCATCCCCAAACTCTAAGTTTTCAGATGAAGAACCAAGAAAAACCTAAAATATCATCTTGTGTGTAGACCTTTTGGTTCCAATCTTCCCCAAAGATTCTTCTGAAAGACAAAGGGGTTGGCAAATCAGGGAGATTTCTACCAGGACTGTGGAATCTAGAGAAGGTGGCACAGGATCTGGGCATGGATACATGAGGATTCAAGTCCTAGCTCTACCAAACTAAGTTACCAACCTGAGCAAAATGTGCATCTCTCACGTCTAAGTTGAGCTAAGATGGAACAGAATGGTAAAAGCATCTAGCAGAGAACCTTTAACTTAACAGGTGCTAGGTAATGACACTCCAGTAAGGAAGGAAAAAAATCCTGCCAATGAGATTATGATGTGATGCCTTAATAATGTCCAATGAGTAGTGTGTTGCTTCAAAATGTCTTTTGTCTGTCATCTGAAGGGTTTGGCAGTTTCTTCTGACTTTAGGTACTTTACGTGGTATGTGACAGGTGGGTCAGTCACACAGTGAAATGCGGACCTGTCCACACGGTGACGACTTTTTTTCTTGGGTAAAACATTTAGCAGCTGCTTTGTAACACCACATGGAACTGTGGTCAGTTCCTCCAAAAATGGCTCCTCGGCTCACTAATGTCACATTTTATCCTAATCCTCTGTTTCTGTGCTTTTCTGTATACATAATAACTTTACCTTTTTCAAAGGCAAATTACATAATTTTTAAAGACCTACTAAACATCAGTTAACACATGTAGTGCTGACTGTCACGTGACTAACTGAAGTGAAAACACGAAGAGCTGGCACCGAGCCTGAGTGGTATCCGGTCCCGGTCATTCCCAGTGGATGACAATTGTAAGACACATCCCAACTTCGGAACCGTTAAAATAGGGGAGAAAAAAGTGTAAATAAATAAGAAAAATAATTAATTGAAGAGTTCCACAGGAGTTTGTTTCACAATAATCAAAACCGTAACATAAAAGGTTTTGTGAACAATAAAGCATATGGCAAATGTAAGAAAATTTAAAATCCATTAAAATGGTAAAATGCTTCTGGTGCATCCATTCTCAGAAGTATTTGAGGAACCATTTCTGTGAGTGCTTACCCTCTGTGTTAGTCAGGGTTCTCTGGAGAAACAGAGCCAATAGGATATATGGGGATTTATATAGGAATCGGCTCACACGGTTGTGCGGGCCAGGAAGTCCCACAGTCTGCTGTCTGCAAGCTGGAGAACCAGGAAAGCCAGTGGTGTAAATTAGTCCAAGTTGAAGGCCTGAGAACCAGGAGCTGCTGGGGTGAGTCTTGGAGTCTGAAGGCCGGAAACCAGGAGTTCTGATGTCCGAGAGCAGATGAAGATGGACATCCCAGCTCAAGAAGAAAGAAAGAATTCATCCTTCCTTCACCTTTTTGTTCCTTTCAGGCCCCAGATGGGTTGGATGACGTCCCTCCACATTGGTGACGGTGGATCTCTTTACTCCATCTACCAAGTGAAATGCTAATCTCTTCCAGATACGCCCTCACAAACGCATCAAGAGATAATGTTTTACCAGCACTGGGCATCCCTCAGGGTAGTGGAGTCAAAGTACAAAACTAACCATCAGACTCTCTCTTTTGATAGAAATAAAAATGGCTAATGTTCACACACAAGGCATGTTCCTGGTGCCTCTGTACCCCTCTTGCCATGCTCCCCTTTATGCAAGTCCCCTTCCCCAGCGGGGAGTTAGATAGAGAAGGAGCCAAGGTTGCCAGGGGTGAGGGTGGGGGGCACGTGCTGTGTCTTGCCCCCACTGTCTGACTGGGGACCCTGGAGGTGAAATCGGGATGATGCCCGAGGGGGAATTCTTACCAGGTAGGAGGCGCATTTCCGGAAGACACCCTCCAGGTCAGCCATACCAGAGACAACAGCTGGGAGGCAACAACTGCAGCCAAGTTGGAAGCTGGGGAACCAGGAAAGAGCGGACAGAGGGAGGCACAGAGCAGAGTGGGTGGAATGGGTCGCAGGCCGTGTGAACTTTACAGGAGCAGGACCATTCCCAAGTACTTTTTCCAGTACTTGCCGAGGTGTGGAGAGTTCTGGTCAATGTGCTTTAATGAGACAGGTTTCGACCTCCTCAAGCACGTGCTTCCATCACCAGGTTACACAAGGCCTTGGTCACCTACTTGGCAGAATAGCAACCGGCTCCCGCAGAGGCCTTGGCTCCCGGGCCTGTTGTGAGAACCCCGCCCGGCAGAGCACTTCTCAAAGTGACAGTCTCCTCATCCTACACGCCCAACCCAGTGCATACTGCGTGTGTTTACTCCAAAGAAAAACTTTGCGGGGCATGGGGAGAGGAGCTGGGTATCCGGGAACTTCCCTGTGTGTTTTTCTGTCAGATGATAATCAGACATGTTGTGTTTACATAGTCCCTTATGCCTCCTGGACAAACCTTTTTAAAGCTTGCATCAAACAAAAAGAAATGTATGTCACCTGTTTTTCGATCAATAAAATCATTAGCATTCACTTCAATACTGAAAACTTAGAAGACTTATAAAGTATTCAAATAATGTGAAAATATAAAGTATTCAAGCAAATGACAGGCTTACTTGCTTATGGGAATAACTGTTCCATGAGACCTCCCTGGGAATGGAGGTGGGGCTGAGTAATAGTAAATTCTAACTTTTCTTTTTGAATTCTTTTTTGCCTTATTTTATTTTTTAAATACCAGTGCACGTATGTCAGAATAATACATATTTGTCAGGATAGTACACATTTATAGTTATATACATGCACATATTTTTACACAGGAGTTATGACAACAATTGTTTTCATGTTACTTTGTAGAAATTGACCTTATTCTTTCATTATTTTATATTAGAGTCCCCCTCCTGTGTCTGTCTAGGCTGGGATTTCGTGCAGTCAGTAAGAACTCACTGTGTGTTGCACTGTTCTTAACAGAGATCTACTTCTACACACCAGACTTGCCCTGGGAGTGTTCTGTTCCCTCTCAATTCAGAGCGATTATAATTTGGAGGAAATGGTCAATGTCTTTTCTCTTAAGAAAGAAAAACAATGATCTTGTTTATCAAACCAGATCATAAAAACAAAAATCAGAATAGGGCCCATCTTTTTTTTATTATTGTTCAGTAATAGTTGTCCCCATTCCCCCCCGCCATTCCTCTTGGGCCTATCTTTTTAATGTAACCAAAACCACAGATGGGAAATGTCTGTCTAGAAAAATTAACCATTAAATATAATATCTAGGGTATGCGTGCTTTAAGTACTGATGAGGGCATTTTAATCAGACCTCACTGAAACCGTTCATACAGGGTTGCCTAATGCTTTTCCTCCGCAAACTCCCTCAGCTACATATTCATGTTCTCAGCAACACTGTCATGGTGTTGTCTCCTGAAATCCTGCTGTTGTATCAGCTTCGGGTGAATACAAATCACATTCCACTGCAGCCAACACTGCCACACTGAGGTTCCAGTATAAAGAAGCCACCAGCAGAATGGAAAGCAGCCAAGAATTTCTTCTAAGACCAATTTCTTCCAAGTAAGGGGCGCAGCAGTTCACAGTGTCAGGGGCTGTTGGAGTGTGAAGAACCTTAGAGCCTGTGGGGTCCAACACCCCCACCCCAGGGAGAAGCCCCTTCCTTGTCGTCATCAGGAGGTGTCCGTTCAGCTCTCAACACTTACGGGTACAGAGAACTGGTTTCTTTATCCCTAGTCCACATGTTTTCACAGAAATTGTTTCTCATTAAGAAAACAAATCAAATGTCAGATAATTCAGAAAACAAAAGGACTATTGAAATATAATTTCAAATCTCAGTGTTTCCTAAAATGTAAGTGGCATAATAATCCCTTCTGTCCCAAGACTCACAAATATAAAAAGATGCAATTTCCCTGCACCACTTGGCAGGTCAAGGGTAATGGGGCTCAGAGTTCTTTGGGCCTTAGTCCGAGGGCCCACCAGCCAAAACCTTCCAAGCAAATAAATAAACAAAAGCAAAAAAATAAACCACAGTGGACAAAAAGTCATGCAAATTAAATTACATTTATTGTTCCTTTTTATGAGGAAACTTACTTCAGACAAAAGTACTGAATTCCTTTCCTACTTTTTTTGTAGCATGTTCCTGTTCCTTTTTAAATCTTGTAAGAATTTCCTAACAATCTTCGTGTTCCTTAAATCCTACCAAAGCCAAGGACATTCCTCAAGGCTGGCTTTAGTTGGCATACAGAGGGGACGACTTCTTGACACTTTATTTCACTAATTTTCTGGGGAGTTACTAAATGTTTAAGCGTGTAGTTCATCCTAAAGCCCTTCTGATTGTTTGCTCAGAAAAAGAATTGATTTGGGTTGCAATGACAGACTCTTACACATGCCTTGGAATTTATATAAGAAACCAATAAGTTATTACAAAAACAATGCAGATCTGTATATTGTGACTTAAAGCTGCCAAAACAAACTTAAGATACAAAGGTGTTTTTAATAATGGTTTCAAAAACAGCTACAGGAGATGTATTCAAAATGAGTATGTTATTAAATAGCTTTTTTCTTTTTCTTTTTTTCTTTTTTGTTTTTTTAGAGTCAGAATACAGAGCAGGCACTGGAAGTGAGCTCAGCAGGTGAAGGAACAGTTGTTTCCTAAAATAAAGTACTAAGGACTCTGGAGCATAACTTGGAAGAATTATTATAATTTTGTTTTATAAATCAAATATTTATAAGTTTAAAGACCAGCCCTCACATTTTCACAAACTCTCAGATATTTTAATAACTTGAAAATTTAACTCTGACCTAATCTAAATTAAAACTGGCTATATTTGGGATCAGTGTAGTAAAGGAAACTTCAGTCAACTCAAATAAATTAAATAAATACCTTCACTCAGCAGGCCTTTCTTGAAGCAAGCCGTTGTTCCTCTCCCTTCCAGAGCTGGCCCTGTGGGCCCCAGACTTTAGATCCCAGTCTTTCCATTCTCCTCAAAAAGTTACCAACTTTGTCGGCACGCTCTTTGTGAAACCTTCATTTTCTGGTTCTACTGTATCATTTCATTTTGTCTGTAAGTGATCTCTCTCTGTTGGAAATAATCACATGAAAATGAATTAACATTAATTTAGCCCCGATATCCCTCTAGGATCTAATCCTTTCCCTTGTTCCTTTCACTAGACGTTTCTTGATTGGTTGTCTCCACCAGTTCCTTCCATGTGACTCCACCCACCCACCCCTTTGCCTTCACTGGGGCTCCTGCTCCACAGTCCTGCTCAAACAGTCACTGCCTGTTCATCAAATCAAGGACTTTTCTCAAACAGCATTCCTCTTGAACTCTACAGCATGTGGCCTGGTGGTCAGCCCTTCCTCAGTGGCAACTTTCTATGCATTAGTACTGGTAAAACTGAGATCATTTGACATTTTGCAATGGTTAAGGATATGAATTTGTTGTCAAGCAGAACAGGCATTGCTATTTAGTAGCTATTTGACCTGAAGGGAAAACTCTTAAACATCTCTCAGTCTCAGTTTGCTCATCTGTAAAATTGGATAACTCCTTTCCCAGGGAACGCTGTGAGGCTTAGATAAGAGGACACATGTAAAATTCTCGGGACATAGTAAGTGCTCAATAAATATTACCCGTGCTATTTACCCCACTTTTCTGATTATTCCCCAGGCTCCCTTGCTGACTCTTCCCCATTCTTCTGTCCCCAAATGTGGATTTCTCTCAAAGCCCTGTGCTGTCCTCTCTGTTCAAGCTCTCTCTTAAATACCTCACCTCATCCGCTCCTCGTCTCCAGTGTGACCACACACTGTAACTCTGCCCTGTCAAGTCCCATCTGATCCCACTTCACAAACTGCCCCTAAGTCTATTTCCCTGCATGTGAGCTGTCATCTCTCAAATTCAACATGTAAAGGATCTTGTCTTCTACCTCCTCCAACCTCCCCCAGTGGCATCACAGACACAGACATGGGACTGGGAGTCATTCTTAAGCCATTCTTCTCACCTCCTTGCCCCCCACATACCCAATATCCTGTTTTTATTTTCTAATCTTATTCCTTTCTGATTATGCCCTTTCATTCCATTCACTAGCGCGCTCGCTATGTAGCCTGGGTGCTCATCTTCTCACACCTGGATTATTAAAATAGCCTCTCAATTGGGCTTCCTGTACCTCCTCCACCATCAGAAGATTAATTTTTCTAAAATGAATAATAGTTTAATAGTAGTGCTTCCCTACTCAAAATCCATTGACACTCCCCCTACCATTGTCTACAAGATGAAATAAAATTATTTAGTCTTTAATTCAAGGTCCCCCACACCTTGACAGTAATAAACCTGACCAAGTTTATATTCCAATCAAAATCCTTCAGATTAGAAATTGTATCTAACTCATCTTCGTATCCCCAATGTACATTACAGTCCCAGTTCATAAGTGTTTGCTGAACTGAGCTAACGTAGCTGGTCTCCTCCCACAGTTAAATGAGTTTCTTGATTGAATGTCAAATTCATTCTTCATTCAACTTATTTAACTGACTAGTATTTATTGTCAAAGTACGTAACACTGTACAAGCAATATAACTATACAATATTTACAAGCAAGCACATTAGGGAGGATAAGCCAATTTAGGCTGTGGTAACAAACAATTCCCAAACCTCAGTAACTTTACACACAGTTTATCACTCAAACAAAGCTAGAGCAGGTGACCTTCAATGAGGCTATCCCTTATATGGTGTTAGAATCTTACCTTTTCCTTCCCTTCTTGTCTCCTTTCCTCTCAGTCACTCTGAGCCCACAGTATTGGCCTTTACTACCACCAGTGACCAAACGTTTAACCACTTGACCAGATCCCACTCCTCAGGCACTGCGTAGTGGACTCTAGTGTGACTGGAAGCAGATTACGTGGAAAGGAAGTTGGCAGAATCATGGGGGAGAGGAGAAGTGGTTAAGAAGATGCATGGGGAGAATAATGCATGTGACATCTCGGAAGGGAACTTCCTGAGAGAATCATTGCTTTGGAGAGATCCACTGGTGCCATCTGTAAAGCATTTGCTGTGATCATAGAGAATCTAAAAGAAGAGATCGGCCACTCTAAGACCAGTGGCACAATTGACTCCATTACCCTAAGGTCCACCTGGATGCTTCTGCATTTGAGTTCATATGAACTCACTTTTTTCAAAATACATGGCCCTTCTAACCTATGTGGCTCACGCTTTAACAAAGGTGGATGCAAGATGAAGGACATATGAGAGTGCAAGGCTCGTGACCAGGTGGCAGGGCAGATCAGAGACAACTCACAAGTAAGCTGTCATACTGCGCACACGTCACCATCCATCACCAATTCCGTGGACCAGATTCCCGTGGTCTTTTTGCAGACTCTCTCTGGTCCCCTGTCAGGCACGACTGTCCAGTATCAGCCCAAGCTATTCAGCTTTCTGGTCAACTTTGCAGGTGTCAAGACATACATAGCCCAGGCAATAAGGTGCGGTTTCCCCACACCACACACGAGGCACCAGCCAGGGGCCTCAACTCTGACCTGGAGGGACGCCTCTGGAGTTGACCGAGCTGAACCAAATGGAAATGTCAAAGTCTTGTTTCTTTATGTTAGGTGACTATACCAGATTCTGTGGCACCTACTCTAGCTCTGCAGGTGTGAAAAGCTATCGGGCCTAATTAGGTGCTTCTGCCTTCAAGTTCCCATAAACCCATTTTTTCCAAAATAGTTAGTTGGCTGCATAATCAGGAGTCAAGTCATCAAAACTCAATGAGATCTGCCAAAATCAAATTAGACCTGCTGCCAACATTACACTGGCTCACAGAGGACACCCAGGGCCCCTTCTGCCGCTCACCACTCATGACCCCTCTGTGGGGTTGCTGAGCAGCCAGCGCCTCCAGGTTTAAGAAGTAGATAAATTTTCAGTTTCTGTATTACTTTATTGTTAAGTTGTGATTTTTTTAAAAATATTGTAATAGCTTTCTATGTTCAGCTGTTAACACTGAGTTCCCAGCTTGGTTTTATGAGCTTTTTGTCCACTGCTTAACTGAGTTGTTTAGTAAGCCCTGTCACTCAGAACATTGGCTCTGCTTTGTCATGAAAAGGTCATAGGGACTATTAACATGCTTCACTTTGGGTCTGTAATACCAAGAATTTTTCAAAAAAAAATGTAAAAGAGGGGCTGGAAAAGAAATTGAGGGCAAAGAAATATCTAAATCAATGTTTTCTGGCCTTAAAAAATAATATTTATTCCCCAAGCCAACAGGTAAAGTTGTATTTTCGAAATGATGAGAAGTGACAGATAAAATCTGCTCTCCTAGTGCCAGCGGGACTCTGTCTGCCCTGCGGTGGGGACACGAATTTTTCTGACTTCCCCACAGACTTCGTGTAGGTCTCCAGTGGTCCTGTGGGCTGTCCTGCAGATGCAAACTATACAGACATGTCCCAAGCTAAAACCAAACCCTGCCATCTACTTCCTGGAGAGTAACCCCTGTTAATATTTTGGTTTATATGCTTCCACACTTTTCTTTTTACTACTTAGTTATCATATCTCGTTAGGTAGATTTTTTTTTTAAATAGAACCACACCATAATATTCTTTTTCAATTTGCTTTTTAAAAAATAACAGGTCAGGAACATCTTTCCTAGGAACATATTTACATGATCCTGTATACCAGCCATTCCTCTAAGGTCTAGGGATACAAATGTGAAAGTAGAAAGAAAAGCTTTTGGAAAGCTTACATTTTAGAGGAGGGAACTGAGAAAATAAAAAGAAAAGAAAGAGATAATAAATTTTATTTAATAGTATGTACTATAAAATATAGTTAGTGGGGTAAAAAAGGGAGGGAAATGGTATTTTAGATGGTGTGTCGATCAGCAGCATCCCACCCAGCAAGAGAAAAACTTTATCCTGAGTTGTTTCACATGAAGAGACTTCAATGAAGCGGCTGTTTACAGAGGGATGCAAGGCAAAAGAGGAAAGCAGGTACTGTCTCAAGGACTAAAGAGGCAAAGAGAGGAAGGAACAGAGTCACAGAAGAGCCCGGTGCCAGCAGAGCCAGGGAGAAGGGTTCCCTGAAGTTGTGGGGGTACAGCTACTGCCAGACACACAAGCCTGAGGCAAAGAGGGAGTGGGGAAGAAGTACCCTGGCCGTTCTCGGTTCCCACACACTGTCATCCTGCTGTCCTGCTGGTGCCGGCCATTGGCAGAACCCAAAAGGGACCCGGAGATCGTGGGAAGTGGTCAGAAGTAGTCAGATTTCAGATCATTTGAAGGTGGATCCAATAGGTTTTTTTATTGGATGTGGGGAGTGAAGGAAAGAAAAGTACCAAGATGACATCTCGGTTTTTGGCCTGAGCTACTGATTGAATAGAGCTAGTTATTGAGACGAGGGTGGCTGGGGAAGAAGCAGGTCATGAAAGTTAAGTGTCTGGCCTTGGACATGTCTGGTTTGAGAGGCCTGACATACACGTGGAGACGACTAGTAGGCAGATAGGTGTATGAGATTGGAGCTTAGGAGAGATACAAATTTGGAATTAATCTACAGATAGATGACCATGAAGCTGGTTAATATCACCTAGAAAGGGTGTGACAAATAAGCAAACACGATCAAGGATGCTCTGTCTCCTAGACCTCCAACTAGAGTCCTAGGAGATGAGATCAAGTCAGCAGAGAAAACGGGGAAGTGTCCAGTAAAGTAGGACATAACTGAAAGAAGATGGTGAACTTTAACTCAAGTGAAAAGAGTATTTCAAGGAAAAAAGAGTAATCAGCAACATCATATATTGTTGACCAAGAACTTGGCAGCACAGAAGTCCCTAGTGACTGATTAGAATAGTGTCAATGAAGCAGTGAGAACAAAAACCTGACTACAGTGAGTTACATAGAGAGGATGGGAGGTGATGAAGTGAAGAGAGTGAATACAGGCAACTGTTTAAAGAAGTTTTACGATGAACAACTACCATGGGGTAGAACTTGGATAAAGAGAAGATTTTTAGTATAAGAGACATTTGTATGCTGATGAAGATTATCTCTGAGCGGTGAAAACTGATGGTCCAGAAAGGGGAGGGCGTGACTGCAGAGGCAAAGTTCTCAAAGAGGCAGGACAGGACGGGCTCCGGTGAGTCAGCGCACTGAGGAGACGCTGTCCCATACAGGCCCAGAGACCGTTGGGACGGTACAACAGGAGGGGTGACGGTTCAGACAGAGAGGCTGGTAGAGTTCCAGGTGGGAAGGTAAGGTAGATTTCTCTTAGCTGCCTCTATTTTCTCAGTAAACTAAGAAGCAGTGTCATCAGCTGAGAGTGAGGCCAGGGGGAAACGTGTTGGTGGTCTTAGAGGAGAAGAGAATATGTGAAGTAGTCCCTGTGCACAAAGGAAAAGACTGCTTACCATAAACGGGTGGTATAACCGTCGGACTGCGGTAACAATAGATCTTAAGTGAGATCAGCCAGGAGAGCGGAGTTTCTCGACCAGCTCCCTCTCTCCACATTCAGCTGCTCAGGTGCAGGGGTGGAGTAGGTGGAGAATTAAGTTAACCCAGCGTGTTGGCTTCCCTTTATAATGGCTGCGTGGTAATGTATTTTCTGCAGGTAAATGATTTCAAGTTTTAGATTTGGGGGTTCAGGTATGGTTTATTTATCCATCATACTAAGAAAGTGAGCTGTAATGTTTAAGTGATATTAAGCATAACTCAGTCTAGGATAAAATTCTATTTTTATAATTTGGAGACTTTGAGGCTATTTATTTTGAAAGAACATTAGAAATATGTAAGGATGATGATGTCATTTGTAATGTCATTTGATCTTCGGGATTTACACTAAGAAGTAAATTTTGAGAGCCGGCTTGTGAAATAGTGTATTAGTCAGCGACTTACAGAAAATCCTTCACACACCCCTACCTGAGTCTGCAAGTTGGCTGGGCTCAGCAGGGACCAGGCTGAACTTGAAGCTTTCAGCTGGGTTCAGGTCTGCTCCTTGGGTCTTTCCAAGGCCCAGGCTGAAGGGGCCGCAGCTACTCCCATCTATGCCTTTCCTTATCTCCTAAACTAGTTTTAAATTGTTGTGAAATGGGCCCCATGTTTTTGTATTTTTGAATTTGACATAAACTAGTGCTCAGAAACACAGCCCTTCCTTCCCTCCTATGTTTAAGATCCTTAAGCTCTATCAATGTAAAAGAACTCCATTTTCTCAGGCAAGCTTTTAAAATTCCATTATTGCTTTAGAATGGAGTCTGCCTGAAATGGTCCAGGGGTTGCGGAGGTGGGCAGGGACTTACAAGGGAAGTTGCAGGTGACAGACAACATAGTGGACATGAGGCAGCACTTCCCAAAGTCCACTATGTTATTATCAGAAACAGTTCTGTCACTGGGTTCTTAAAGATTTAAACAAAAATTATAATAATAATGAAAAAGGAAGACAGAAAAGAAAGGTTTTCTTTGAAGTCTCAGAGTTGTTTGCTTCTGAAAGCAAAGGTGTTGTTCCTTCCTCTTAGAAAACTATATATACTTTTCCTATTGATTCAACACTTTATTGCTTTTCTATCTTCTCAGAACTCAAACAGGGGTCCCACTCAGTGCTCGGGAATCTTCTCTCTTGACGATTTCCAGAGACCTCGTTCTTTTCATCTTTGCTCACAGGCTCTTCCAGTTTGCTCCTATTGATTCCGCTATTCACTGCTCTCCAAAGATTCCTGCATTCTTGAAACTGCCCTCAGACTCTGTTTAATGTATTTAAACATGCATTCATGTAAAGAAAAGTGAAATGTGTTTTGAAGGTCATGGTCAATCACTGAACGTATAGTTGGGTATTTTGGTCATCTTTCTTTTTCAGTGAGTAATTTAGCTTCCTGGATTCTGTATTCCCTAGAGGCATGTAACTTACTTACAAAAACCCCTCAGACCCTCTCATTGCATTACCAACTGCAAAACATCTCACTTCTTTTTTGATCTGTGAATTTATGGGACAGTCATTCCAGAATCATGGCTTGCATTAAGGCCCTGCATTTCTTCCACATTTATGGTTAGCAGGAATCCTGAGCCAGAATCATGGAACAATGCAAGGCTAAGCCAGTCGGAGACAGAAAACCTGTACTTTATGCTCTATTATTATTTAGGAAAATTGCTTGGCTTCTTCAGTTTTAAAAGAAAAAGAAAGGAACGGGCTTGTGGCCATTTTTAAGCCTTTTGACTTTATGTTATTTACCTTAATTTAACCTGACCATTACTAGCTTTTACAAAAATTAAAATTAAAAACTGACGATGTAGACACATTTTTAAAATCCAGCTTATTGGCTAGATATTAAGATTCTCAGACAAAGCACTGGATTTTCCAACTTTGTTAATTAATTTGAGATCTTTGCCATATAAGAATTTGCATAAATAAAATTGTTATTTATCTCTCCCAAGCCATCTCAGCTCTCAAATATTAAGAAAATATTTTTAATGAGCATTTAGTGTGTCTTTTTATCTATGTGGAAAGAATTACTCCTCCTATCTTATGTCCCTCAAATATAATTTCTCGGTGGTAGATAGATGTATCATATTCAATTAATTTCCAGTATAATATCCTAAGACAGTTTAATTAACTCAGTGGTTTTTCAATTAATAATAATTAAATGTACTTTTTCAGATTCAATCACTGATCACTTGGTAGTAATTACCTCAATAGAATGGCAAAATGGAGTAAAAAATAACTGTTTGACTCCATCTGGATAAAATTAATAAGGTTTACAATGCATTTCAACAGATAAAGACAAGAATAAATGCCTATGGGCGAAATTGCAAGACGTGATTAGAGGGAGCAATCCTGGCCCTTATTCTGAACTACAATAGCTGTACAATCTAGTCTCTTCGCCAATAATTATTCATTCCCAATATTTTCCAGTCCTTATGGGCATATTAAAAAAAGGAAAGATTGTATATTAAAAGAGACATCCCTTCTGGCCCCAAATAAGAATATAAATAAGAAACCTGAGTCTAGGTATCCAGCATTACATTAGTCCCCAGAAAAAAATAAGTGTAAAATTTAAAAACATATTTAATCTTTTAGTCCTTTTTTTAATCTTTCAGTCTTTTTAAAAGACCTAGAAAAAAGCCTCACTTCTTGTTGGTATGGAAAACAAATATATTGTATATATTGTTTCATTTCCATTTTAAATTGTATAATTTAAAATAGACCTTACTCTTCTTTTTCTCCCCTCACCTTCCCCCTGCCCCTGGCTTTCCCTTCCCAACAGCACAATCCTGAAGACAGGAAGTAGGGCAGAGTGAAGTGGGCATCTGCCCTCAAAGGAGAGAACCATAACGTCCCAGAGCAGGGTGTCAGAGCTCAAATCAAGCAAGGGCGTGACCTCCCAGGATGGCTGCCCCACATGCGGGTCAGAGGTGGAGCTGCGTGTCCTTACAAGGGCCACCCAGTACAGACTGTGAGAGCCCAGACAGGGTGTGGAGGGCATCCGGGCATGACATCACCCAGCACAGAGTGTTGAAACCTGAGCGGAGTAAACAAGTATCCACGGAGTAGGGCCAGCCAGGCACCGGGTGTCTCTGAGTGAGGTGAGTGTCCACATGGCCAAGGGCAGCTGCAAAGATAGGTTCCATACGAGGAGATTGAGGGAATGAGTGGGTGAATTAAGGATATGGAAAGCCAGGTTCCTCATTACCAGAGAAAGAAGGTGCATCCGTGGAAAGAAAACCAGAATGAACCCCATGGTGTTGGAGTGGAATTGGAGAGATCAGTATGAACTCATCATTTTCAATACATATGGGTACAGACATATAGAAAAGCATATAGATGCAAGTGTATCTTTATATTTGCAAGCATACGCAAATAAATAAAACCATATGTGTCTAAAGACACATTTGTATCAAATGTGTTGTATCATATGTGTGCTCTCTATCCTGAGAGGGCCTGGCAGCAGCCAAACTCTAATGGCAACGCCCAGCTATTAACCAAGCAGTAACACCAAGCACCCAGATCTTAGGTTATAAATACAATTCTCCACTAGATTTCTTGGAGGAATGCATGATTCTGGGGCTGGGCCAGGGTAAGTGAAAGACTAGCCTATAATATCTTATATCAAAAAGCAGGAAAGAGCTCAAAGAATAATGAGGAAATGTCAAAAGGACATAGAAGCCTGCTTGAAGGGGCTGTCACTGACCAAATGAGGGATGATTTGAGCATCAAAATAAAAATAATAATTACAACCTATTGAATAAAATAGGAAACCATGAGTCCTAACAGATTTAAACAGTGGATGAATTGGAGCTTGATGAGAAACATAGTTTCAAAGTACCAAAGGGAGTAAAGAGTGAGTTTCAATGGAAAAGCCTAGTACCTTACTCAGGTGCTCACAGTGAACTTCACTAGTAATGGACAAATCGAAACTCTGTCTCGCCGGACCGGCAGTAAAGAGAACGCTGTGATGTTCCCACCGACATGAACAACCTGCAGGGCATCGTGAAGAAATGTCAGACAACCCCGAATTAAGGGATATTATACAAAATAATTGGCCTGCGATTCTTAAAAGTGTCAAGGTTGTAAAAGTGAAAAGAAGACTGAGGACATCTTCAAGGCTGAAGGAGACCAATGACAACTAAATACCACATGGGGTTCTGAACAGGATCCTTGTGCTATGAAGTACGTAATTAGGATGAATGGTAAAACGTAAATGGGACCTGAGGATTAAAAGTTAGCAACGATTTAGTGTGCACTTCCTGAAGCTGATGGTTATTTTGTGGTTCTGGAGGGAGAGTGTGTTTACAGGGAAACACACTGAAGTATTTAGGGATAATGAAACGTCAGGTCAGCCACTGACTCTCAGATGATTCAGGAAAACAAAACATGGCCTGTCCTGCACTGTTCTTACAGCTTTTCTAAAAGTGTATCGAGGTTCCAAAGTTTAAAACACAATATATTATATTTGTCAAATATATAAAATAAGGTTTTTATTTTTAAAAGTAAATCTCATTATCCAATTTGAATTCCTGCCAGTTTTTCTTTTTTGTGCTCTCAGGATTATGGGAAATGAATCTGGATGGCAAAGACCGAATCTCAATTGTCTTTTCAGCCCCAAGTGCCTGGAACACAGCAGGCACTGGGTGCCACCAGGACTCAGAACGAACATACACCTCCATCAGCCTCCTTATTTACACGTCTATTTGTTGTTACTTTTTCCTGTCCACTGGAATGATGCTTCAGGGAAAAATATTAAAATGGCAATGCCTCAGAAATATTTCTCACTTTTCTCCTTTCCTCAACACACATCTCATTCCCCCCCAAAAATGAAATTGAGTAACAGCAACCTGTACCCTAAACAATAAGTCTTTATTGTGCATACAATTTAGTCATTTGTTGTTATTGTTTGGATGTTAGCTTTAGGCTATTTTTTTCCACCTTATCCACCTTCTCTTACTTCCTATTTTCCTAAATTCAACTTCATAGAACCCACATCTTTTTTACATACATTATATATGAGGAGCCTTAAACTAACTGTTGTCAGCCACATTCTGAATTTTCTTCTTGGCTTCCAGACAAACATTTTGAGCCATAATTTAGGGGCTGCCTGAGGCCAGTCAGCTGCTCACTGTGGCCAGCCCAGCCGCCTTGGTCAGTGGGTAGTGGTGTAGAAAGAGTTTCACTGTTTTAGTATATTTTGCCATTAGAATTTTATAAAAAGGAGTGGAAAATGGGAAAATAGAATGGTTGCTCTTAGTGGAAAAATAGGTTTCATAAAAGTAATACTATTGAGACAAAGATGGAAACCAGGGGACATGCCAAAAGCGGTAGATTTCATCCGTAGTCACATGTTTACTGGACTTAACCCAGGAGACAGTGTGGGCTATTTTAAGGGGGGGGGGGGGGGAAATCAAATTTTGAACACAGATATGATATGTTAGAAATACTCTTTCGAAGACTATGTTTAAGTTGATATAAATAGACTTACCTTATAATACAGGAAGGTGCAAAAGTAGGTTTACAGTTATTCATATGGAAAATAATACAAGAAGAATAGACTCTGTGTTTCGTGCACCCAGAACTGTAAAGTTCCTTTGCCCCACCCTGTATTTATCTAGTATTCCATTTTCTTTCACGCATTCAGGGAGGTTTTATGTGTGAAAGTAGCAGACTGCCTATATACTGTTCACACATGAAAAAGTCAACTCCGCTGCCAAATTTTCAGACAACTTTTCTGGAGCTGTAATTTTCAGCAGCCACCGAGGGCAAACATCCATGTGTCCATGAGATGTCACCCTCACCCTCAGCAATGGCACTGGGTAATTTCCTTTTTTCAGACCCCCCAGAGCACCATCACAGCACCAGACCATGAGACCAGAGAACCCCTCATTGTTCTTATCACATTAATTAACTGGTAACTGTCCTATACCCACCAATGCAAAAGAAATATGTGTCTATTCATTTTACTTTTTACCCAATCCCAGAGATTCCCCCCTCATCTTTGCTTTCTCCCGCCTCCCTCATCTCTCACCAATGGATTTCATGTAACCCCCTTATGTCTTCCCTTTTGATTCTGATGTAGAAAATAAGTAGTAAAACTTCCATTTTCTGGAGCATTGTCTCAGTCCCAGCAACTGTGGTCAGTTTGACTCAAATAAATTCATAAAATTTCTCTACAGGTTTGGACATTTCTTATGTCGACAAAAGTAAGAAAGAGAGAGTTCCAGGAAACTGAGAGAGAAGTCTGTGTTTCTTTAGTCACAGATAACGCTTTCTCACATCACACTCCTGGGCGTCCGCAGCTGGTCACAGCTACCTTGAAGACATTCTTTCCTTCTGCAAAACAAACTTATAAATTCTCAGGGTGACCCTGAAGTTATCTCCTGCTTGATAAAGAGACCTCACATCAGTAACTTATGTCTACAGTAGTGAGGACAAAAGTGGTTGAGCAGGAGGAGCAGTTACCATGTGTGCAAAGGCCTAATTAAGAATTATTTCATTTTAGCTGCCAAAAGTACCAGGGGCATTAAAACCACAGAGTCTCTCCCCACGCAAAGGCCCCTGTCTCTGTTCTGCCCTCGGTGAGGGCCCAGTACCCTCATCCACTTGCTTTCTATTTCATTTACCTCTTTGTATCATGTATAGTTTGGTAAATAATCTTAAGTCCTTTCTGGGATAAGAAAAGCCATAAATAAATAAATAAATATGTGTCCATACACATTCTAATTGTGAATATGTGAAGCACTGTCTTTTTTTTAATTTTAATTTTGTATTGTTATCCAATTACAGTTGTGTGCCTTTTCTCCCCATCCCTCCACCCCACCCCAGCCGAACCCCCCTCCCTCCCCCACCTCCACCCTCCCCCTTAATTTTGTCCATGTGTCCTTTATAGTAGTTCCTGTAATCCCCTCTCCTCTCTGTCCCCTCCCCACTCCCCCCTGACCATTGTTAGATTGTTCTTAATTTCAATGTCTCTGGTTATATTTTGTTTCCTTTTTTCTTCTATTTATTATGTTCCAGTTAAAGGTGAGATCATATGGTATTTGCCCCTCACCGTCTGGCTTATTTCACTTAACATAATGCTCTCCAGTTCCATCCATGCTGTTGCAAAGGGTATAAGCTCCTTCTTTCTCTCTGCTGCGTAGAATTCCATTGTGTAAATATACCATAGTTTTTGGATCCACTCATTTGCTGATGGGCACTTAGGTTGCTTCCAGTACTTGGCTATTATAAATTGTGCTGCTATGAACATTGGTGTGCACAGGTTCTTTTGGATTGGTGTTTCAGGGTTCTTAGAGTATAGTCCCAGCAGCAGAATTGCTGGGTCAAAGGGCAGTTCCATTTTTAGTTTTCTGAGGAAATTCCATACTGTTTTCCACAGTGGCCTCACCAGTCTGCGTTCCCACCAACAGTGCACTAGGGTTCCCTTTTCTCCGTGAAGCACTGTCTTTTCACATCATGTACACCCACCCCAGGTAATACTCAACAAGTAATTCAAATATACTACCCTAAATTCTTTTTATTTTATACTTTCTGCAGCCCATGGCCCTTAATATATCATAAGTAATCAGTGACAAGGTCATTTATATCCAAAGTAAATACTTCAGGTCTGAATTCAGCCATATGATACCTTTGACCTTGCCGGACGGGTTCACACCTCTTAGTGTGTTAGCAGAATTTGCTAAAATGTCCTCCAGAGGAAATAGAAGTATTTCCTCCTTCAAGGTACTCCCTGACTATAAAAATATCAATGGTTTGTTTTCAAAGTTGGAGGTAGGGGAAGAGAGCAGACAAGGGTAAGAGGAGCAGAGGGAGAATGAATAATTTTGATATTATTCTACCTATCTAATCATAGAAAGACATGTGTAACTATTCCCACTTTTTGAAATGGCAAATCAGATGCAAGTTCGGTTGTCACCAGAAAGGGATTGGAACAAAGGTGGGTCTGCCCCAGCATGGTCTGGAATGTGTGAGTTCTTGACTTCCAACAGAAAAGACTTCACAATCTGAGTCCAGGTGATTTTTAAGGTTTATTAAAGCTGAGGAAAATGAAACAAAGGAAATGTTTGAGGTAGAAGAGGCAAGATCATAGCAACAGGAGTGAGCCTAGGTGGAGTTGCCTTGGCCCTTTGGAAAGAAAGCCACAGAGGCAGAAGTGAGCCCCCTGGGCTGGGTGGACTCAGGAAACAAGTTACAGAGGTAAAAGTAGGCCCTTAGAGACAGGTGAGGGGTGAGCCCAGCACAAGCTGCTACTGCCCACTGCTCCCCTGGTTGCAAGTCTCATGGGAACCCTTAGAGCCTAGGAGAGGGAAAGCAAAGATAATGCCTGAGGAAAGAAGTGGGGGGAGGTGCAGGTGTGCTCAAGAGAGAGTGAGCACCCTGGGTTCTTTGTCTGGAGTGCTTTTATCTGTTTTCTAAAGGCGGGAATGTTAGGGGAGATCTCAGGGGAGGATCTCAACAGAATATTCATCAGCTTTCCAGGTGTGTCCTGTAATATGCTGATTCATCAAACTTAGTGTTTAGAGGGGTCAGGGTCATTCTCTGGTCAGTCTCACCTTCAAATAATGTCACAGGAGAGAAACAAGGACCAGGGCAGGTCCTCCCTGGCATGGTCTGGAATGTGTAAACCATTTGCTCCTAAGTGTTCTTGGTTAGGGAAGATAAGACCTGGAAATTTATTATCTGGCTGTGGATTGTTTGGCCTTGTTTAGTTATCTGTCTCAGTTTCCCCATTCAACTTGCCAAGGAATTTTCCTGGTTTCTTACTAGCCTGCCTCAAGGTCACAGTAAAAACTGTATGTCATATTAGAGTCAATAAGTGTGGACCTGGGGACTGACTGCAGGGAGACCATATTTTCTCAAAATATTTCAAACAAAAACAGACAAACAAACAAACAAGAAATGTGTGTGTGTAATAAGGGGGGCCAGTCAGGGAAAACGAGGACCACAAGAGAGTCAAAATTTGCTTTCATGAAAAGTCCTCCCTTTGATTTATAAACAAAATAAGGAAGATCCCTAGCTTAATATTCAAGAAGAAAATAATTTCTAAGAAAAACATGGTTTTAATTGCTTAAACTCTGATGATTGCTCCTACATCAAGCTGATACTCAGTAGATTTATTTCTAACCAGTCATCACTTGTGATGAGTATGTTTTCAAAATGCTTTAGCTCACAGGGAATATAAAATTATGATCCCAAACCACCTTTCTGACCTGTGGCTTAGGAAAGATGCCAGGGGAAACTGCTGATATGGTAGGTAGCGGCATTTGCTTCTACTTTCAAAGCTTCGATAATGTTAGGGTGTTTTGGGGTGGGGGGAGGTTGTTTGTTTTTGGTAGAGTCTGCCTCTCTAACACAGAGAGTACAGACTGAAATCTCAGATCTTGGCACAAAGGTTTCCAAACTTCCACAAATCGTGAATGGGCACAACTAAAACATATTTCCTAGAATCAAACAACAGAGTGTAGAAGAAAATTGAAGTCTTAGAATTCCCATTCAGGCATTAACAAAGAAATTGTTTGAATATTCTAGGAAAACATCTAAAGACATTTTATACAAAAGTTTCACACCTTGTTCCACTTAGCACTGTTATTGTGTGCCTGGCCTCATGCTAAGCTTGATGAATAGAGACAAATAAAACTCTCATCAAGGCCCTTATAGAGTCTAAAGAGGAGAAAAATTAACCAGCAGTGAATGCAAGAGGCAGCATAACGTAGTGACTCAGCATATGGACTTAGACATGTGATATCCGAGTTCAAATCCCGACTTTGGTTTATAACTTATATTGGCTGTATAACTTTGAGAACGGTGTTTAACTTCTGTGCCTCAGTGTTGCATACACGCACACACTCACATATGTGTATGTATACATTCGCCTGTATGTACATACAGTACAGTTAACTCTTGAACAACACAAGTTGGAACTGTGTGGGTCCACTTATATGCAAATATTTCTTTTAATAAATATTGTCAGCCCTTCATATCTATGGGTTTCACATCCACAAGTTCAACCAATCACAGATGGAAAACTATTTTCTGTCCCAAATACTGTTTTCCATGCACAGTTAGTTGAATCTGCAGATGCAAGAAGCTGACTTTAGAACCAAACATTGTATGGGGACTTTCAGCTGCATAGAGATTGACACCCCTAACCACCTCCTCACCCCATGTTGTTCAAGGGTCAACTGTGTATATTACACACACACAAGTCAGTACCTCCCTCATATAGTAGTTATAAGAATTCAAACATGTTTATCACTGAGAAGATTGCTTTGCCCCTAATAAGTGCTATAAGTGTTTGTTAAACAACTACATAATTAATAAAATAAGAACAAGGGCCTTAAGAGAACCATGCACAACTCCTGATATCCAGCCAAAGGATATCAGGAATGGCCTATCAGAAGATGCCATGCTGAGCCCTGGTTGGTGTGGATCATTGGATTGACTGCCAGCCTATGAACCAAAGGGTTGTGTGTTTGATTCCCAGTCAAGGCACATGCCTGGGTTGCAGGCCAGGTCCCTGGTTGGTGGCGTGTTGAGTGACAACCACACATTAGTGTTTCACTCCCTCTCTTTCTCCCTCCCTTCTCTCTCTCTAAAAATAAATAACTAAAATCTTCAAAAAAAAAAAAAGGTTAAAAATAAAAAGATGCCATGCTGAAAGAGGGTCCATATTAGACTCAGTAAGACCAAGCCCAAGTTAATCAGATGGGCAAGTGAGAGAAGTGGTGGTCCTTAAACTCTTCCCCTACTATATCCAAAATGCAAAGGAAACCAAACTAGACATGGAGCAAGGGTTACACCCAATTTATAGAAGAAATTTTCTTGCAGTTCTAGATTTAAAATTTAAGAAGAGTTTACACTCTATTCCCTAACATATTTATGTTTGTTCCAAAACAAAATAATAGTTTTTATTTATCACCAGTAAAAACGATATTGAGGCCAGTGTGCCATGCATCTCTTGTGGGTAGGACATGCCCTAACCTGGGAAGCAAGTGGTAGAAGAATGATTATATGGAATTATTAAAAAGAGCAACATGTTCAGGGTCAGTGTTAAAGGATAAACTAGTGGGAGTATCAGTGGTTACAGAGTGGCCACTCCAGGCTACACCAGGAGCAAACTCCATAGCAGGCACCCATAGAAAAAGCTCAGAAACTGCTGTCAGGAGTAGGAAAAGGAACCTAGCAAAGATAACTAAGAATGACACAAAAAAATTCATGTGGATAGATAGATACTCCACCCACAGCTCTTAATATTGAAAGCCCGGCTAAAATCAAAAGGAAAAAATATATTCTAGAAGCTGGTGCAACTCCACAAAAGGCGCCAGCTGTGACTGAGCAGTTTTACCTCTGCGCTGACTGGCCCCAGGATGTGACTCCACAAGGTGGTGTTTCGAGGTGGTTTCTAGGTAGTTGTTGTATATGCAGACCCAGAAAGGTTATTTTATTCATACACTCGGTCTGAAGTGACCTCTCTCTCTTTTGCTTGTATTAAACAAACTCACAGAAATACAGAAATATAAAGGAAAATGCTAATCCATCAACTTACAATGAGAAAGACTACTTTTATTGAACTGGAATACCAAATAATTATTGAGAAAAGTATCTACCAAGCACTGAGCTAAATACTTTACCAATGTTAACAAATTTAATTCTCAAAACAATTGCAAGGTAGAAGTCAAAGAGCGTTACCAATGCTCTTACCAATGAGCGTTAGAGCTCATTGATATCTCCGTACCTCTACATTTTCCTGCCCCCCTCTCAGTTCTTCTGGACAGTTGAATGTGAGCAGATGTGACGTGGGTCACTTCTGACCTAAGGTGGTTACCAGGTTGTGCCTTCCCTACACTCTTCCCAACATGTAGCTGAAGCAAAAGAAATGGGGGGCCAACAGACTGGAAAAAGAGGGAGGTATTAAGGAAAAGAACATCACAATGAGATCAAAGCTGTTCACCTTTCTAAAAACAAGTTCTCAAGGACCAAGTCTGGCCCAGACAAGATTCCAGGCCCCCGAGTGAGTCAGGGGAGACAAGAGGCTGGAGCGAGCCTGCCACAGGCTCTACGGCAGAGCACCAGGGTTGGCGTGGGAGAAAGACCCATTTCAGAGGAGTTGAGAATGGGGGAGTTTGAGGGGGAAAAAGGTTGTGACCAAAGGGGAAAAAAATGTGGTAGTGAAGTATTTCCAGGGGACAACAAGGTCTAGGGTATGAGCACACCAAGAGTTGGTGGAAGTGGAGAAGCAGAGGCTTTGAAATAGTCAAGGAATGATGAAGAAAGGGTCTGGATGGGTCATTAAAATATCAAAATCTTAAACCAAGGAAAGGTTTATGATATCACAAATCCATTATTTTAATATGTAACATGCACAAACGTGGACATCTAATACACTTGGAATCCTGCCTCATTTTCATTAGTGCTTTTTTTGCATCATACTCCTCTGTCATTCAGAATGGTTTATTTTAAATCCTTTAGGACATAGGTTTGATACAAAACTTTAATTTAATATATTGTCCCTTATTAACAAGAATAAATCAAATGGAAACTGACAAATTCTTGGAACAATCAACAGATTTCTATTTCCATTTTGAGATACGTGATCATGTAAACATGAACTCTGCTATTGTCTCCCAGCAAACGTTTCCTCTTGTATTTACCGAAGGGAATACAGGTGAAGTTACACAGCTACAACAGTCATTCTTTCAAGACACTGTTCTTAAATAATCCAGACGTTTAGCATGTCCTATTTTTCAAATTTGCTACTTTTTATTTAATTAAGCATGGCTTTATTTTTCTAATTTGGGGGGTCAAAAATAAAACAATGTACTTGATATTTGAAAATACCTCTGACCTTGTCCAAAAAATGTCTACATCGCTTCCAGGAAGACTTTAAAACCATTGGGTTGGCCAAAAAGTTCATTATGTTTTTTCCGTACGATGGCTCTAGTAGTGCTTAGTTGTCTTTAACTTCCTTTGAAACAATTTTGTTACATTGTGTTATATCTAACAACTGTCATATCAGCATGTATTTAAAAGAAACTTATCAAAATTGGTGAATTTTTGTGCAGCCATTTTAATTTTGAAGATGAAGAAAATATGCAATATTTGTGATGTATTATGCTTTATTAATTCAAGAAAAGTGAAAACAACTGAAACATACACACACAAACGATTTGTGCAGTGTATGGAGAAGATGTTCTGACTGATCGAATGTGTTGAAAGTGGTTGTGAAGTTCCTTGGTACTGTTGACATATTGGCCAAATAATTCTTTGCTGTGGGGCTATCATATGCATTGGAAGATGTTTAGCAGCACCCCAGCCTCTACCCACTAGAAGCCACTAGTGGGAGAGAGTTGACAAATGCAAGATATCCAAATCGACAAAGTTATTGGTGAAAATGAAAAATGTGTCTTTTATATTATGGAAAAAACATAATGGACTTTTTGGCCAACCCAATTCTTCGATTACTCAGTGCTTGGGATCCTGAGTACTGAAGTGTTTATTAATATTCTCAAATACCTAGGGCTTTCTCTAGGTAACATTTAGCTGTGACAGACACCCTCAGTACACTGAATCCAATCGACTTTTGCAAACATTATTTTCAGCCTTAAAGTGGACCACAAAATCTACCCTGAGACATAAAGTCAGTTTATATATTTCATAAATTCTGAAACTCTTTCCCCTACTTCTCTACCCAGGAAAAAAGTCCTTTAGTATTTTTTTTCCAGAAAATTACAAACTTACCATTTCCTTCTTCCAGTCTCCTCTTAATTGTATGGAACTGTCTCGTTTTTTTAATGCTGAAATTCAATCCTTCAGAATTCCTGGTTTGTCCCATGGGGTTGAATGGAATGTTCAGCATTTTTGTATATTATGCCTCATTAGGCAAGTAGTCAACCAAAATAGACATTTATGACAGACTTAGGCTCTCTCATTTTAAGTAAGCACGCACTCTAAATTCTGTGATAAACCAAACTTCTAAATATTCACTAAGAGTTTTACACTGAACACAGACTATCAGAAAAGAATCATATAGCAGCGGTGTCCTCTACCCAATGTCATCGCTGAGGCTGAAGGAGTCGGAGTAAGTCAGCAAACAGTTGAAATCATTGGGACTATCACAACTAAAATATGACTGTTTATTTAATTAAGCAAATAATCTGAAGAAATAAATGTAAAGTTGTTGAAAGAAATAGAGCATGATTCAGAAATACATGAGCCAAGCACCACTTGGTGGTATTTGCTAACCCTACTCCAGGCTTATTAGCCGGAGAAGCACATGGCAAACCCGAGGAAGGCTCAAGACGATTAAATGATTCAGAAGGAAAGTCTACTGCAGCCTGGGAGAAAAAAAAAATAAAGAAGCCAAGGTTATTCCAGCTCGGAAAGAAAGCCCTGGAGGCTGCTCTCCTATCAGACTTCATTTCACAGTGACTGTTGGGCACACCAGGGACAGACGCTCTCCAAGGGGACAAAACAGAAGGGGATGTCGTAGATGGGATTAGATACAAGACAGACTCCATAATAGTGGGGGCCTGTTAAATTTCAGCCTGAGTCCCCACTGTTTGAACAGTGTGTGACCCTAAGGCCACTCCCTCCCCACAGGTCCCAACACAACAAAGTTTCAGAATAAAAGCAGGAAAGCAAACGTAAAAAGGAAGAATGGGAATGTGTTTCTTGATAGAAGGTGTTTGAGAAATGCAGGAGAGTGTCATATCACAGAGCAAGGCTCCCTAAGAACCCTCCTTAATTCCAATTTCCGCCCCAATTCCAGTCTTTCTGGCAAACTCCCCACTCCAGTGCTCCAGTGAGCACCAACTCCCTCTCCCCTCACCGTCCCCTCTGTCTTCCTCCCTCCTTCCCACTCCCTCTCTGTCTCCAGGTCGTTCCCTCTCTCCTTCTTCATCTCCCTCTATTTTTCTCTTTTCCTCCCTCCTACACTCTTTTTATTCCTCCCTTCCGCCTCCCTCCATTCTCTCAGTCTATTTCTCCACCAACACACACACCATCCCTGTGCGTGAGGAGGTGGGGAACTGAATATACACGTGTAGTACAACCGGTTTTTTAATGGCACACTTTAATTTGTACATGCCAAGAGATTGTGCTTTTCCATAAATGATATAAACTTCCTCACAAGCCCCATGCAATGGATTGAATCGGTTCCCCCACAAAATTCATATGTTAAAGCCCGAGCCTTCAGTTGCGATGACATTTAGAGATGAGACCATAGGAAGCCTTAGATGAGGCCATGAGGGTGGGGCCCCCATGATGGGATTAGCGTCCTTATTCAAGAGGAAATGACACCAGAGCTCTCTCTTTCTCTGCCAAGGAAGGGCATAGTGAGAAGCAAAGGGTTCTCACCAGGTACCACATCTGCTGGCACCTAATTTTGAACTTCCAGTCTCCAGAATAATGAGAAAATAAATTTGTGTTTTTTTAAGCCACCAGCCCGTGATACTTTGCTATGGCACCCTGAGCTGACCAGTGTGCCTCTAAATGCACTTTCTGAGGTGATGAGATGAAGTGGGATAAGGAAAGATACAGACTCGCCAGTTGAGAATCGATCAGATACTTTGGCTTACACAGTCCCTTCCAGATAAATACACAATGAGTTCAAACTTCAAACTCCCTCTAAGACTTGTTTTGGGGCAGAGATGACCTTTCTCTGGGGGCAGCTGAAGGGGAAAGTTGGTCCCAGGGCTGGCCTCCTTAGAGATGTCCCCTGTGCTACCCAGTCATACCTTCTGACATTAGTGGTGACATTAGTGGTCAGAGCTGAAGGTCTCGGGGGGGCTTTTCCTCTGTCAAGTGGTTCCATCTTAGCCCAGGCCAGCCCTGCAAATTCTCTAATATCCACCTCAGCTTCCAGCAGCCCTGAAAGGCTGGGGTGGTCCCACCTGTTGCTACCACAACCTCAGCAGGCCTGTGGTTTCAATTTCTGCGTTAGGGTACGTAAGGCTTTCTGGATCCTTCCACATCACACAGAAGCCAAGGGATTCTTGGGACCCTCTCTTTGCTTAGATGTTACCTTTAGCCACTTCTACTGTGTTGCCTGGGTGGTTCCATATTGGCTATTGTGACTCTCTTAGATGTCTTGAAATTGTCTCAGCCCGTGTCTAGAGAAACTAGAAACAAACCTTCTTGCTCTGGGGTCACCCACCTTTAAAGACATTTTTGTTAACTCCCTCTCTTCTTTGACCATGAAGGTATGAGAAGAAAATCAGGGTGTGTTTATTTGACCACTTCCCTCCCTTCCTCTTCCTGAACCTCCCTTTTTCTTGTGTATTGGGTGTGGATTGTGTGAGTGGGTGCTTGCGTGTGCACATCTGTCTCCCCTCCCCCATCTCCCACAACACCCCCCGCCCACACACACACACAGCTTCCTAGAAACTTAAACCACTATCTACTTTCTCTTCCCAGGGCGGAAAACACTGACTGCCACAGTTGCCTTCAGCACTACTTTGACCCTGTCCTGTCCCCAGGAAATAAGCCTCAATGGTGAAGGGTGGAGGAAAACACAGGAATTAGGAAAAATAAAATTATTATATCAGTTTTTTAATAGCATTCCCATTACATACTTATATAGCCAATTTATCTCTACTTAATGGGGCATAAATATGAAATAATCTAACTTTTTCTTAATTGGTGCTGTGATGTTGTGATTTATAACAGGGAATATACATTTGGTCTTTGATTCGAGGCACAGAGGTCCTTAAGCCCTTGGAGTTTCCAAAGTAATGACAGTAACAAAGGTGTCTTCTTTCAGGCTAATGAGGTGCCTTTGGAAAGCAGATGGATCTCACTTCCCTGGATGGATGAAATGAGTTCTGACCTTCAGTCATTGAAATGTGTCACATAAAATTTCAAGGTCCCTTCTAAAGATCTTGTGATTCTATGAAAACAAGGGAAGAAGAAGCAGGCAGATGATTAAAACTCATCTATTACCGTTATTTTTGAGTGAATTAAAGATTCTTTTCCTCTAAAGTTGGTCTCTTATTGACCAAATACTTATTTTCTACAAGTTAGCAATGACTGAGTCATTACTTTTCCCTTTCTTCTACTCCATCTTCTGTTTAACTCTCTATTTGAATTGTATCTTTACTTCAAAAGCAGTTCCTGCCAATGAATTTGGGCACCATACATGCAATTTGTAATTTTAAATGCGGCTAATCTGAGCGGAACTTGCTTTTATAACTGTCTCAATATGCAAAGCTCTAGTGATATCCAAGAATCTTTTCCCTGAAATGGCTTTGGATGTGTGTGATTAGGTAGCCTACATATTTAAAGGGAAAAAAAAATGCTTGTTAGCATCTTTGCAGAAGTATCAATTTAGTAGTAAAATGCTGCCTCCTTCTGGATAAATTGTATCCAGCATGATAAGCTTGTAAAGCTGCTAGAGAAGTATGTCATTTTACAGATAAAATTTGTTTAAAGAATTAGGATTCTTGATTTTTAAATTAAAAAATAAAATTAGAGGACTAGCATAAACCTTGAAAGATTACCTAAATTTTTCCTCTGGGGCTATAAAGCACCTAAACTATCTATACTATATCACTGATTTGGTTATCTGACTTTCTTTTTAAAACTCTCTGAACAATAAACTGGGAAAGTAAAAAATAGATGATAAAAATTACAATTAGTACAATATTCACTTTTACATTAGCCTGCCTTACTTAGCATCCCGTTGGCGTTGTCACTTATGCACGCACACATATCATACTCCATGCCTGGAAAAACCTGTGTCATCGTGTGTTAATTAATGCAATGAAATGCCTTGGCGTTTTAGTCTTAATTCTATGGCCAGTGGTCATGTGAATTTTGGCAAGCCACTTAATATCTCTGAGTCCCAGCTTCCTCATCTGCACATGGAGGACAATATACCCATTGTTATCCCCCTTCAAAAACACTTTGCGAGGCCCATTGAAAGCAACAAAGCACTATGCAAGGTATTAAACTCACTTGTTATCTTTAAGGATTTAAATGAGCAAATGCCTGAAGGAAAAAATAGAACCAGCTTTGTGACGAACAAAAAGAGAAATACTGAATGATGTCCTGTTTACTGTATAACCACAGCTAGTTTGGTTACACTCCCATCGATCCACTCTCCATTATCTGGAGAAGAGCTGGAGGTTACAGATAACGCTAGATCACAATTATACACAAGTCAAACTGACTCTCTGTTCTCCAGGGGCACTACCTCCCCTCCTAATAGGGCCCCATCACTCACTTCATCTTTGCATAAACATCCCCAAGCCCCACCTGGAGCCCCAGGCCACACTGATCAAGCACTAATTGTGCCCTGGTTCTATTTAAGGGACCTTCATAATTCTCGAAGGATCCTTCCACCAAAACAATACTACCCAAAATCCTAACCCTCTAAGAGACCAAAGAACACTCCAAATATTCTGATCCCTACTCAGCCACTCAGTAGTGGGCATGCAACTTAACCACCCTGTGCCTTGATTTTTGTCTATAAAATAGGGATAACAATAGCACCTACTCCTTAGGCTGTTGTGCACTCGGAACAGTGTCTGGCACAGAAGCACTCAATACACGCTAGCTGCTGCTACCACCACCACTATTATTACCACCACATTAATTTGTCTGTCCATGGCATTCACTTACAGACAAGTGATATGTCTCCCTCATAGCTCTTCAATTGTCTGAGACTGAAGGTTGCTCCTTTTAACCCCTGGCCACCGATATTCAGAATTTTGTTCCTATACTAGTTACCTAACATTATATATACACTTCTTTTTATTTTTCAACTACAAAGTAATAAATTATAACTACTGGTGTTATTTAATGACTTAGTAACCAAATCAAGCAACAATTGTTTGTTTGGCAGCCATATAAACAGATGGGCCTGGAATAAGAGCTGGAATTTATGCACATTTCAAGCTGTTAAATGCTTTTTTAATGATAAGGAAATATTCCATTTCACTCCAAGAGCAGAAGCAGCTATGACATCCTCGATTCAAAACTATTTGGTAAATCAACTTAAGAAAAATACTAGAAGGCACCAAAGATGTTTTGATTGAGGACTAAAACTGGCACTTGGCCACTAGATGGCATTTCAGCAGGTATGTTGTAGCAGATTTCAGCTCACACTTGATCTAGTTAAAACCTTAATTGGTTTGCACTTGGTTCAAGCCCTGGCGATTCATTTATTTTGACACTGTGGGAACTCTCAGGAGTTGGCAGAATTGGAGCTTAGGAAAATCTACATCAGGTTCTGCAGCTATAGACATAAAAAAAGAGAGAAGTAATTTTAAATTTCTGCCTGAAACCTTCAGATCAGTTTTTTTTTTTTAACTAAATTATTTAGGGTAAGATTGAGGGACTGGATAACTTATGTCTTTTCAATTCACCTGTGTAACACGAAGTCTTAATAACCACACAGCAGCATAATTCACTGGCAGCTGGTCTCCACTGCCCATGGGTACCTCCACACCTGGTCTCTACTGTTTTACCGGGTCCAGCAGCCTAATCATATCTGCCATTTCCTTTTCAATTAATTCTTCAGAAAGGCCAGCTGAAGACTTGGGAAACATCCCAGAGGAGAAAGAAATAGAATCTAATCCTCAATTAATAAAAAGATTGTTATAAAGAAAGAAGAACAGTTAGGTCAATTTTTTTTTTCATTTTCCACAAGGATATTAGCAGAGAAACATTTTAAATTTTAACAGTAAGACTTTAAGATAGCCATAAAGATGAAATAACACAGGTACTAAAATAAACTACAAAATAAGTGTGTGCATTCTTTCCATATAATAAAAGAGACACTTCTATCTGGGGGAGATTTTGAGTAGAGACATGAAGTGTAGCAGGGTGCAGCCAAGAGGGGGGCCCCAAATAGGGATTTGTAATGGGGTCCAGAACTCAAGGTGTCCAGGAAATATTAGAAAAATATATGTAGGATGTCCTCACCCCCACGAGCCTGAGCTAGGGGAAAGGACACATGGAGCAGGGCCATTCAGAGCTGTTTTGTATAGCAACAGCTGTGCAGCTAACCTCTAGCATGGTCATTTAACATATCTATAACCTTTAACTGGTTTCATAGATATGTTAAATAGCTGTGCTCAAACTTTGAGCCAGGGGGATGGGAGTGACTTCCACCCAAGATGTAACTGGGAAGCAACTCCCCCTGGTTACAGCACCTGCATGAGAGCTTGAAGATTGGCTCCATGACATGGGGCCACACCTGCCCAGACTTACTGTGGAAGCCTAGTAAAGCTGGAAGAAAATGGGAATGCTGGCAGGTGTAACTGATTGTAGGAGGAGTCGGAAATGGGGCTGCAGAGGGAGACTGGCGCTGGGATTTAAACCGTAAGGCGCAGCAGCCATACTGGGGAGAGGATCACGCGGTTTTGGTGGAGTCGGGGGAGAGTGGGGACCCCGTGGCGGCAACACAGCTGATGGTGCCGGGAGCCTGAATCACAGACTTCTACTTCTTTTCCTGAGATACGGTACCCCGGACTGGGCAGAGGGAGAGGGAAGGACTGTGTGCATCTGTGGGTATTCTAAAGGACTTTAGTATTTTAATGACGACATTAAGTCATTACTCTAAGTCTGTATAACTTTTATATAAATAATTCCTTTCCTTTTCACCAGTCTCTGGCATTCAGAGACGTCTTCCTCTGGCGGGGGGCAAAGTGAACCTAGTAGGTTGGGGGGGACCCCCAGAGAGACGGGGGGAGTCTTTTCGGTAATAATAGTATATCAATCCCCCAAGGTCTGTTCTGTAACAGAAGGACTGTTCTGTAAGTGATGCTTTCTAGCTCTTTTCCCTACATTTCAGAAGGTGCCCAAATTTAAAGCCTATGGTGCTAAGTTCAAGTTGTCCACTAGATGGCCCTAAAACATACTGAGTTCCTTTAACCAGTGGAACATTTATTCCTGTGATAAAATAAAGTATGGCAAACTTAACTATATATATCTGATTGAAGCTCTCTTCTAAGGGAAAACCATGCTGTGACCATCTAACAAAGTTTAATAGTAAAGAATCGTATCTATGCAGAAACTCCATTTCTTTAACCTGACCCTTTCTCCTTTCTGTCATTAAGCCCTTAGGACATGAGATTCTGGTCAGCATCAAACTGTCTTAAGAACAATGTCTCTTCCCTGGCTGGTGTGGCTCAGTGGATGAGCGCTGGCCTGTGAACCAAAGGGTTGCTGGTTCAGTTCCCCAGTCAGGGCAAATATCTGGGTTGCAGGTGGGGTCCCCAGTGGGGGGCCTTGACTAGGAGCCTGTGGGAGGCAGCCACACATTGATGTTTCTCTCCGTTTGTTAAAAAACAAAAAAAAAAAAAGAGAGAGAGAGAGAAGAAAGACATATTGACCACAGAAACCTAGCCAGACTAAAGATGACCCTTGACTGCAGCGTGTTTCAGCCCCAGGCCCATGAAGGTGGACCAGCCCCACAGACCACTCACAAAAGAGACAGAGCGACACCACAGCTGACATCAAGGCCTGACACAATGACCAGCAACTCCCTACCCTAGCCCCAAAGAATCAGTAGAGCCCCGAGCCCAACCCTCTTAATCTCCATGACTCATAGTTTTCCCTGTGTATAGTCTGTCCTCACGCAGGCCATCAGGGAGCTAGGTTTCGGAGCACTCGCTTACGTGTGTCTCCAAACTCTGCCCTTTCCCAAATTCTGCTTTCTTTGCTGCAGACTCCTGCTGCAGTTTTATTGGGGTTTGATGCACACAGGCAAGTGGACCCCTTTAGTCTAGGTAACAGAATTAACTACCCAAAAAGATGGGGAATTGAACTCTCCTAAATGCCCCCCAAAAGACAGAAAAGGAAAGTAAAAGTTATAAATTCACAAGGAAATAAAAAATGGGAGAGAACAAAACAGCGGACCTAATCACATTTTTGGAAGCTGGCAATGAAGGGCCGTGTATGACTAATGCAGGAAAAAGCTGAAACCCAAGCACCAACAGAGGGGGACAAGTGAGGAGCAAGCCTATTCTACACCAGAACCCTGGGGGCTCAGAGATCAAAAGAACCCCCTACCCCACCTCTAACCCCTAAATACCCCCACCCTGGGCCCAGAAAGGCAGAGACCAGAATATAATGTAGAGAACCTACTGTTGATACAAGAAATAACCAAACCCGTAGAGAATTTTTCAAAGTTTATTTGAGACAAACTGACAACATATGCCAGCAAGCAAGCAGTAGTATCTGCTTGTGGAGTATCTGAAGATGCTCCACAGATAAAGTTTTGTATTTTTTTATGCAATTAAAATTTAGGAGGGAATCTAGGGAAGATTATGCAGAGGTGGGAGGAGCAAGGTGGGGACAGAATTATAGGATAGTTAAGGTTTTGTGTTCTCTTGGTTATTTCGTAAGCATTAGCCCTGATGCACAGAAACAAGGGACAGAGCTTGCTCAAGGCAGAGATAAACCACTAAAAAGTTACAGGCCTGTACCTTAGGCACGAAAAGTTATAGGCATGACTGTTCACCATAACCTGCCCAGGAAGGAATTTACGATCAGATAACCCTGTGAGGTTACTTTCCATAGAATCCGCCTGCCCCTGCTTTTTTTTTTTTTTTCCCATCTGCACTACATATCAGTCTGCAAGACCTCCAGCTCCTTTGCCCAATCATTTACCAGAAAGCTGTCAGACCTGGCTGATTTGCTCCCTCCAAAGCTAGAAAGTGATGGACCCTCTGTGTGCTAACACTGGGCAAGCCCCACAGAAGTCTGCTCCCCTCTGGCTTCTTAATCCTCCAGTAAAACTCACCACTCATCAGACTTCATCCTTCCCACCAAAATCAGATTTTTCAATACTTGTTCTTAAATACAGGCAGCCAAGAATCAGCAGATATTTAGGAAAGCCTCCAACCTAAGAGACATAGTCTGAGCAAAAAAAAAAAAAAATTTAGAAGAAAGAGAGACAGTGCAGACAACAGAAGAAAATTTCAAAGAAACTAACTAGTATTCCCTGAAAAAAAAAAATATTGGACCCAGGACATTCCAATAAGCTGTTATTAAAACAATTTCTAAAAGGAAGTAGAAGCAAGCAGAGAAAAAGAAAGTGCTTTGAAAACTAAAAGTATAATAACTAGAATGAAAACTATTTCAATAGAAAGGGTAGAAGATAGTTTTTTAAAACTTCTCATAAAATAAAATAAAAAGGAAGAAAATAAGAAAAAAATGATAGGAACATTAGGAGATAAAGCCAGGCTCCTCAACATGAGAGTAATAGACGTTCCAGAAAGAGAACTGTGAATAACTCAAGGGAAGAAAATTATTGAATAAATAACTTTAGTAAAAACACATTTCCCCAAACTGAAAGAAATGAGTTTCCAGATCAAAAGCATCTACCTGGTACCCAGCCCACTGAGGAAAAAAAGAAAAAACAAGTCCAAGGCACATTATTGTCCAATTTCAGAACATGAGGGATAAGAAATAACCCTGAAAGCCCTGCAGGTGCGGGGGTGGGGGTGGGGGAGACACAGATGGACACACAGAACAAGCAATCAGAACCTACTGAAGGTCTAAATCACATTGCAAACTGAAAGTCAATAGGACAATGCCTGCCAAATATTAAGGGTAAATTATTTATACAGCTAGAATTCTGTACCCAACTGAACTCTCAATAGAGTTTGAGGGTAGAATACAGATCTTTTCAGACATGTACATTCTCAGAAAACTTACCTGCAATGCACCCTCTTCCACAAGAAGCTACTGGAGGATGTTTTCTACCAAAATGAGTGGTTGAATCAAGACAGAGGGAGACCCGGGGCCCTGGCCACATGGAATTCAACTTAGAAGAGAGGTCAAGGAAATTCTCAGGTGGTGTTGAAGGGAAGTGTCAGAAAAAAGCTAGTCTCTTGGTGATTGGCCACCCCAGCGTGCACAGAGCTTGCACGGATGGAGATGTTTGGGAGGGCATCTCCAAAAGGAGAAAAAGTAGAACTATTAGATTTTCTCATTTATTTGATCTTGCCAAGAGGAGATTAACTATTCTCTTGGAAACTGTGGACATAAAATAGTGTAGTGATACATATATTGAAAAAACTAAGCAAACTTTAAAAACAAGATAATGTGTGTCCCTTGATTAAATTTTATATTAAAAAAAATTAAAGCTATAAATACATTACTAGGACTCTTGGGGAATTTTGAATAGAGACTATATATTTAAAAATATGGCCCTGGCTGGTGTGACTCAGTGGATTGAGTGCCGGCCTGCAAACTGAAGGTCACTGGTTCAATTCCCAGTCAGGGCACATGCCTGGGGTTGTGGGCCAGGCTCCCAGTTCGGGGTATGTGAGAGGCAGTCAATCAATGTATCTCTTGCACATTGATGTTTCTCTTCTCTTTCTCCCTCCCCTCCCCTCTATCTAAAAATAAATAAATAGGATCTTTTAAAAAGTATGACTGTTTCAATGTCAAATTTTTTAAGTAAATAAAGATGTTGTGGTTAAGTATACTCGAATTAAGAATACTTTCAAATCACCAGTATTGCTAAAGAGAAAAGAGACTGCCTAGCAGGGCTGTCCAACCTTTTGGCATCTCTGGGCCACACTGGAAGAAGAAGAGTTGTCTTGGGACACACATTAAATAGCCTGCAACACGTAATCACAAAAAATATCTCATAATGTTTTAAGTAAATTTATGGTCTTTTGTTGGGCCGCACTCATAGCCATCCTGGACCTCATGTGGGCCACAGGCCTCGGGTTGGACACCCCTGGTAGGAGAAAAGACTCTTCACCAAAAGAGGTGAATCTGAAGAAATAAATACTTTCCAGGTGGGAAGAAGGGCATTTCAGGCCAAGGGAGCATAACGTGTTGGAAGGCATATGGTCAAGACAAAGTGTGGTACTTTTCCGGTCATTCAACAGATATTGGATAAGGGCCCGCACAGTCCCAAGGCAGTGAGGTTACAGCAGTAACTGAAGAAACCAGGCCCCCTGCCTTTTAGGGGAGCCACTCTAGTAGTAGGTGTGGAAGGAGGGACAAAAGGAGGAGGCAGGCAATGGTGGAGAGAGCTTTCCAGATGGAGCAAACTCCCTGCAGAAATGTCCTGAGGGGAAGCACACCCAGTTCTGGTGGAAGCACAGCTGGGAAGCCAGTGGGGCTGAAGGAGAGTGACGAAGGAACAGATGAGCAAAAACTTCCAGTGTTTTTGAGAGGTCAGTTCAGGGAGGCTAAACACATGGCATGGATTTTGGCTTTTGTTCTGAATTTATTGAGCAAAGGAAAGAAAGGAGCTGATTTCGGTGTTAAAATCATCACTGTGGCTTCTGTGTTGAGACTGGACTACAGGGGACGGTGGGCACAAGCAGTGAAGCCAATTAGGAGGCCACTGAGTCACAGCTGCTGGGAGGTCAAGAAAGATGAGGTATTAGAGTTAACCAGTACGTGGAGGTCATCGTGACCTCGATGGCAATAGGTTTGGTGGAATGGCAAGGGTGAGGCCTGGTTTGAATGGGTCCATGAAAGAATGGAAAGTGGAGTCGAGGAGTCTGGGGTGTTTGCTGTGAAGGAGAGCAGAGAGATGCAGCAGTAGCTAGAGGAGATGTGAGAGAAATTTGTTGCGTTTATTTAATTGTATTTTTTATTGAATTTATTGGGGCGACACTGGTTAACAGAGTTATGCAGGTCTCAGGTGCACAGTTCTACAACACGTCATCTGCACACTGAATCAGGTGTTCACCAGTCCAAGTCGAGTCTCTGCCTATCACCATTTAACCCCCGTATGCCCTCCTCCACCTCCCCCGCTTCCTCCCCCCAGCAATCACCACATTTTTAAAAAATTAGACAAAGCACAGATTATGTACTGATGAAAAATAATTCATTTGTTGACAACTGACTGTTAAAGAATAAAATTCAACCAAAGTAAATGTGAAGATCTAATTAACTTTATTAAGCAATTCTTGAATCAACAGCATCTCATCCAGTAGCCAGAAGACTTCTGAGGGGTTGATGGGGTTGTACAAAATAGCAGGTTTTATAGGCAGGAAGAGGATGAGACAAGAAAGTTAAAAGAGTGGATTAGTTCAGGCAGTGTCACCTTTCCTTAGGAAGGCAAGAGATTTGATAAGGTGGATTATTTCATCAGGGCCAACCAGGACATTCCAGACTGATTGGTTTAAAATTCTACTCCTGGGAGAGGCTGAAACTGCAATTAGGTTCAGTATTAAGTCTTGGTGGGGCTTAGCATAAGTGACTCCCTTTTGGGTCTGTTGTTTCTTTTTCACAATTGGTCATTGATCTTTGGCACAGCAAAAGGACAGCCCTAGCTAGGAGTATGGAGAGACTGTGAACAGAAATGGAAGGGAAAGCTGAGTATTCAGCCCAGATGTGGATGGAATGGAGCTGAGGTGCCGAGAACCAGAGACATTCTATTTGGTTGGCTTCTGTTTTCTTAAGAAAACTAAAAGAATGAGGGTGGGAGAGGTATCAAAGGTTAGAAGAAATAAGAGAAGGTATGAGAACAAGTTACTAGGAGAGTGTGCATGTTATCCAGAAGGCTTATCTAGAGAGGATGAATGTTCCAGGGAAATGAGTAGTTGACAGACAGAATAAATGGTCCACTTGGGGTTGAAATCATGCATTTAGAGTAAGTCCGGTTGGCACACTTGAGTGTTTTTCTGCAGCTGTGGTATGCTGAGTGGGTTTAGGTTGGGAGCTCAGAGTTACGCAAGGGAGTAATTATAATGACTGATCATGAAATTCAAACCAGGTAAGGAGAATATTGAGAAATGGCGTAGGGTCAAAAGGACTACAAGAAGGAGTTACCTGCAAAGACTGGAGGTGTAGAGAGAGGCTGAGATTAATACTAGGACGGGGTATGAAGAAGTTTAGAGCAGGCCTGTGGGAGTTGAGCAGCTGTTATGGGGAGAGGATATGGTTCGCGGGGGAGGGCAGGTCAAGGAACAATGCGGCCCGGCTATTGGAAGTTCATCCACTTGGCTATTGAAACAAGGAGTTGCTTCAGAGAACAGCAGTGAGCCTACAGATTAGAATCTTCAAAAAATGAGGGGGAAGGACTCAGGGGTGCGTAATGACTGCATTATGGAGGAGTGGAAAAAGGTATCATCTGGTGGCCTAAGTCTAAACCTGGGAAGAGGGGTACAGAGGAGGGGGAGAAGTGACCTGGAAGTGGCCAAAAGAGAACATCCATGCCCTACCCCCAACCCCCACTCATCCTCCTCCAGGCCCAGGGGCAGCGGGAGCCTGTGAGCAGCCGCATTGGAGAGGGCCGCAGGGGGAAATGTCCTTCCGCAGAGCAGGATTCCTCTGATGTAGGGGGGTGAAAGCAGCAATATCGTGAGAGAGAAGAGAAGGAATTTGCTTAGGATGACTAAGTTTAGCAATACCAAACATCAAAACATAATGTCCAAGTTGTGCTGACAACTACAAAATCATCTATCATCATTGGGCTTTCTGAGCCAAAATATGCTTGATATCAAACCTGTAACAAAGCCACAACTCTTATTTTCAAAGCAGGTCATGTTGAACATAACATTCTATAGGGACAGCTACAAGATCTGTGAGCTCTGGCAAAGGATGGGGATCCAGAGTCATCTCTGAGGTAGACCCAAAGATAATGTTGGCAGCAAGGGAGAGTCAGGAACGCCTCTTATGGGCTTGTTGGGGGTGGGGGTGATCAAACCAATAAAGGAGACAGGAAAAGAGGACAGGAAGACGTGACTACTTCAGTTGGAGACAAGCTACCTTTGAGATGCCTGTGGGCTAACAAGCTGCAGTGTCCTGCAAAAAGGAACCTAGAACTCAGGAGAGCAGTGAGGCTGTGAAGAGATTTCGGAGTCATCAAATAGGTATGTGGAAGCTGAAGCAGGCGAGTGGGTGGAACTTCTCTGGAAGAATGTGCAGAGTGGCCTCCTCAGTCCTGGGCCCCGACGCCGATGTAACAGCAGCTCACCTGGCAGTGGCTAACCCATGCTGGCAACTACTACAATGGGGGGTACCCTGCCAAGCCACAGTGAATGAGGAGCAAAAGGGAAAATCAGTAATACTGATCCTGTCTGCAGTGTTGAATAGTGTCTCCCAAAAATTCCGGTCTACTTAAGAGCCTCAGAAAGTGACCTTCTTTGGAAATAGGGTCTTGCAGTTGCAATACATTGAGATCATACTGGATTCAGGTGGGACCTAAATCCAATGACTGGTGTCCCTATAAGAAGAGGACAGACACAGAGAGACACACAGAGAATAAAACCACGTGAAGAAGGAGACAGGCGGGAATGATGCAGCTACAAGGCAAGGAGCATCAAAGATGGATGGTGGCAGTCCTCAGAAGCTAGGAGAGAGACATGGGGTTTCTCCAAGCGCCCCTGGCCTCCAGAACTGGGGGACAATACATTCCTCTTGTTTTTAGTCACCCAGTTTATGGCACTTTGTTACAGCAGCCCTAGGAAACAAATCAGTCTTTACTTAAAAATTTGATATTTTATTATGTATTGCTTGGCATTTATTTTTATTTTTTTAAATATTGCATTAAAATATGTGCCTTGATTACTGTTTTGGTGCTCCCTTAAATTGTGCAGCTGAAGTTAGTGCCTCATTTCTTCACCCTAATCTTCTCAGTCTATTTGCAGAGACATATAGGTATATCTAAAGAACAAGCAGTAAAAGCAAGCAAGAAATCATGATTTCTAAATAAAAGGGTTGATTTCTTCAGTGAGGGATGATTTCGCGGTTTCTCTCATTGCAGAAACGCAGCCCCTTTCGTGGAAAGGGCACACAGATATTGACAAGCCTTGTTTAACTACAGTAGGCACGGTTTGATGACTTCATCTGTTTTCCTTGACAAAGAAAAATTGTGACGTGGTTTCGATGGCTTTAGGCCACATGTAAGACATTTTATGGATATGCTGTATTCACTTTGAGAAAATATCTAAAGAAAAAATCTTTTCAAGTTGAATATGAGTATGAGGGAGTTGGATATAGGGTAAGTTTTAGAACATGGCCCCAAGTTGTTCAAAACTCCTCTCATTGAAAGGTGAGGGACGGGGGGTGACAGTGGGCATACTTCTTGACTATGGGCAGCCTGATGACTCCTTCAACCAATAGACTGCAGTGAGCCAAATAATAAGGTTGGGTCATAAAAGGCAATGCAGCATCTACTTATGCACTAGAGCACTCTAGCTTGGAGCCCTGAGCTGCTGCAGGAAAGTCTAGCTACCTCGAGACCACTAGCTATTTAGAAGCTGAGCCACATAAAGAAGCAAAGAGCAGGTGCACACTCTCCCTCACCTTTCTTTCCCTACAGGCATGCATCACCTAAACTCTCAGTATCCCCACGAGACTTGCAACTGGGGAGCAATGGGCAGCGGCAGCTTTTCCCAGGTGAAGCCCCTAAGCCTGACTCCAAGGCCCCCTTTTCTCTGACTTCCCAGGGAGCTAAGGCAGCCCTGCCTAGGCTCTCTCACGTTGCTTCTTCTATCCTAAGCCCTTCCTTGTTTCACTGTCTGCAGCTCAATAAACCTACTCTCAAAATTAAAAAAAAAAAAACAAAACAAAAACCAACAACACCAACTACAGGTGCTCCTGTCAGCCATCCTAGTCTTGACTAGCCCAGCCCAAGGGATGAGGCCTAAGACCTCAAAGAGGAGAGATTAACCATCCCTGCTCTGCCAGTCTGAATCCCTGACCCACAGAACTTGTGAGCACAAAATAATTGTTTCAAGATGAGAGATTTGGGTCAATGTATTATGTAGCAGTAGAAACTGCAATGAACTATGAGGATCAAAAACCTATCAACATGAATGGATAGATTCATTATTCAAAAATATTCCAATCATCTGCAGAATGGAAGTTTACAATATTTTTAGATTATATTTTATTAGTTATGCTATTATAGTTGTCCTGATCTTTCCTCCTTTGCCATTCTCCACCCAGCACCCTCCCTTCCCTCAGGCAATCCCCACACCTTTGTTTGTGTCATTGGTCATGGCTATTCTGTAACTACCAATTTGTACTTCTTAATCCCCTCACCTCTTCCCTCATTCCCCCAAACACCCCTCCCACCTGGCAACCATCAAAATGCTGTCTGTATCCATGATTCTGTCTCTGTTCTTCTTGTTTGCTTAGTTTGTTTTAGATTCAATTGTTGATAGATATGTATTTATTGCCATTTTATTGTTCATACTTTTGATCTTTTTCTTCAATAAGTCCCTTTAACATCTCTTATAATAATGGTTTGATGATGATTAACTCCTTTGTTTTTTTATCTGGGAAGCTCCTTATCTGCCCTTTGATTCTAAATGGTATCTTTGCTGGGTAGAGCAATCTTGGCTGTAGGTCCCTGCTTCTCATTACTTTAAATATTTCTTGCCAATCCCTTCTAGCCTGCAGTTTCTTTTGAGAAATCAGCTGATAGTTTTATGGAAACTCCCCTGTAGGTAACTAACTTCTTTTCTCTTGCCTTTAAGATTCTCTCTTAACCACTCACCTTTGGCATTTTAATTATGATGTGTCTTGGAGTGGGCCTTTTTGCATCCATGTTGTTTGGGACTCTTTGTGCTTCCTGGACTTGCATGTCTATTTCCTTCACCAAATTAGAGAAGTTTTCTCTCATTATTTTTTCAAATAGATTTCCAATTTCTTGCTTTTTCTTTTCTCCTTCTGACACCCATATGATGCAAATGTTGAAATGCTTGAAGTTGTCCCAGAGTCTGCTTCTACTATCTTCATTTTTTTAAATTATTTTTTCTTGTTGTTGTTCTGATTAGTTGTTTTTTGCTTCTTATGTTCCAAATCATTGATTTGATTCTCGGCTTCATCCACTCTATTGTTGTTTTCTTGTGAATTGTTCTTTATTTCAATTAGTGTATCCTTCATTTCTGACTACATCTTTTTTATGCTGTTGAGGTCCTCGCTAAGTTCATTGAGCATCCTTATAACCAGTGTTTTGAATTCTGCATCTGATAGATTGCTTATTTCCACTTTCTGGAGTTTATCTCTTTTTCTGGAGTTTTGATCTGTCCTTTCATTTCGGCCATATTTTTTTGCCTCCTAATTTTGGCAGCCTCCCTGTGTTTGTTTCTATGTATTAGGTAGAGCTGCAATGACTCCTTGTTTTAGTAGTGTGGTCTAATGTAGTAAGTGTCCTTTAGTAGTGTAGGTCACAGTGGCACAGCCTCCCCTATCACCCAAGCTGGGTATTACCCATCCTTTGTGTAGGCTGAGTACATCCTCCTCTTGTGGTTGAGACTTGAGCTGTTGGCAGATCAATTGGAGGGATTTACCCAGGCCAGTCAGCTGTAAGGACTGGCTGTGACCACTGACCACGAAACTCCACCCTCCGTGAAGGATCAGCTGTGCAAAGGCAGGGTGGTGGTACTCGACAGGGTCTTAGCTGTCCACCGGGTGTGCAGGTTCTGGGGGTTCCTGGGTGGTGCCAGCCAGTATCAACCCCTACCTGTGTTCTGCCTGGGGCCACCCTGCATGAGCTTATAACAATCGGAGATGGCTGATACTTGTACTGGGCTTGGAAGTTCCCAGGAGAAGCCAAGCTGCAAACATAGGCTGCCTGCTGCTAGTGCTGTGGCCTGGGGCCAAGCAAGAGGTATGGGGGTTGGGGGCTTGCTGAGGAGGGGGCTTGCTGAGGAAAGCGCTTGCTTGTTTGAGAGAATTTAGGAAGTTGTGAAACATGAGCTAAGAATAGCCACTCATATTGGAAAGCCACAGTTAACAGCTAGGATGACTCACAAGTTGGGTGGGGCAGAGCCTCAGGGAATCTCCAGGATGGGACAAACAGTGTTAGTTAGCCAGGTTGATGGGTCAAAGATATGGCTCCCACCTTCCAGCTCTGTGGCTCTATGGGGGGAGGCTTCAGAAAAGGAACAGTGGTCTCTGCTCCTGGATCTATGTAAGAGAAAGCCATCCCGCAGCTCTCACCTTGATGCCAGATACTTCAGTTCCTCCCTATATGCCACTGGTGCCTTTCAAGCTGCTACTCTGGTGCTGGAGCTCAGAGGGAGTGAATGTGAGTAAGTCCATGTGCAAGCCCTTTCAGGCACTTCTTGGAAATGCCTTAAAGTAGGTCCTTTCACTGACTCAAACCCCACTGGTTTTTGTAGCCAGAAGTTATGGGGATTTATCTTCCTGGCACTGGAACCCTGGGCTAGGGGGCCTGGTGTGGAGGTGGGACCCCATTGCCAAGATATCCCTCCTGAATTTTTATCCACCACACATGGGTTTGCAACCAGCTTGTTCCACATCTCCACATCTTCACCCCTCCTACCAGTCTGGATGGATGTGCTTTCTTTAATTCCACAGTTGTCAGACTTCCATTCCACTCGATTTCTGAAGGTTGTGAGTGATGGCTGATCTATAGCTTAGTTGCAACTTTGATGTGGTTGTGTGAGGAGGGGAGCTGTGTTTACTTACACCTCCATCTAGACCAGAAGTCCTCCACAGTGTTTTGGAATAAAAGTTTTTCCAAATAATCTGAACTAATCTTTGCAGTCGTGTATTGTCCCACTTGAGGTTTTGTGTTATAGCTTCAGAGCAGTGAAACATATAAAGCCTGTTAACTAGCCTTGCTAATTCTTTCCATTCAAATTGCTTAATTGTGAGAGCCTCCAGAGTTATTTTAAGATAGAAGAGTTAAAGTTAGCAAACATTGCTTTTTGAGCCTCCATTGCAAATTTTATCCCATGAATGCACGTGTTAGTAAAATGTATTTTTAAGCTTCCCAACAAGAGAACTGATTAGCACAACTTTTCTGGTGGTGACTTTATGTCATGTCTATGTGTTTAGCAGTTCTAGCAGTAAAAATGTCAACATGATTGCTGACATTTTAAAGACTAACAAAATCATTATTTTTGTTTTTATTATAAAGCCACAAAAATAATACTAACTCCCACAATGCTTCTGTTTTTGTTTTGTGTAATTTGTCCTCAAAACACTGTATATGGTAAGGATAATAATAAAATCCGATAAATAGACAAAATGCTCCTCAGACTATGCAAACTTTGTGTTTTACCACACAGGGGATCCAGGTTCTCAACTTTATGATAAGATGTAATATACCCGTATATATATATTTTTTCTTTTCTTCCTTTTTTCTTCTCTCTTTTTTTTCTTAGATGTTTCCTCCATGGTTTATCTCCTCAGTCATTGTTCATGAGCTTCTGAGAAGCTGTAGGAATATGCAGGTGCAGACTCAAGGCCTGCTTTCTCTCCAGTGTTGTAGATAGGCCAGAGCTCTAAGCTCCCCTACGCCCCCTGGACTGAGCCTGGGGAGAGTGGAGTAAGGTATAAAATGTAAAAGTCAATCACTAGCATTTTTTTGAAAGGTAGAAGGCAGAATTTTTTGGAAAAAAAAAAAAGAATGTTATAGAATCACTGCTTCTGTGAATTGTAGACTTCATGGTAGACTTATAACATCACAACATTACACAAACATTATCAGAATGATTCACCCTAACATAAATGTTTGGATTGAAGATCATACAGTGTACCATTTTTTTCTGTTTTTACTATCCAGCTGTCAAATGTCATTAAAATGAACAATTTGCCCTGGCTGAGTGGCTTGGTTGGAGTGTCGTCCCAATGCACCACGGTTGTGGGTTCAGTCCCAGGTCAGGGCACATACAAGAATCAGCCGATGAATGCATAAATAAGTAGAACAATACATTAACCTCTCTTTCTCTCCCCACTCCCTTCCTCTCTTTCTAAAAAAATCAATAAATTTAAAAAAATGTAATTGAAGTTAAATGAACAATTTTTTTCTTTTTTCCTCCAGCTTTACTGAGATATAGTTGGCATATAACATAAGTTTAAAGTGCACTGTGTGATTATTTAACATGCATATTCTACAAAACATTTACCACATTAAGGGTAGTTAACACATCCCTTACATAACTACCATCTTATTGTTGGTGTTATGTTGAAAACATTTAAGCTCTCTTTTTGGGAAAGCTGGATAGCCACATGCAGAAAAATGTTACAGCACTCACAAAAATGAGCTGGAGATGGATTAAGACTTAAACCCTTGACACTGTAGGACTCCTAGAAAAAAAACATGGCACAGAAGCTCCTTGATATTGGTCTTGGAAGCAATTTTCTGGATAGAACAACAAACCACAGGCAACAAAAGCAAAAATCAGTAAGCAGAACTACATCAAATGAAAAAGCTTCTACACAGCAAAGAAACAATCAACAAAATTAAAAGGCAACCTATGAAATGGGAGAAAATATTTGCAAATCATATATCTGAAAAGGGGTTAACTTCCAAATATATAAAGAACTCCTACAACTCAGTGGCAAACTAAATAAATAAATAAAGTCAAAAATGATCAGAGGACCTGAATAGATATTTTTCCAAACAGGGCATACAAATGGCCTACAGGCACATGAAAAGGTGCTTCACATCACCAGTCAACAAGAAAATGTAAATCAAAACCACAGTAAAATATCACCAAAAATACAAGGAATTAAGTGTTTGTGGGGTATGAATAAAAGCCAACACCTGTGCACTACTGGTGGTAATGCAAATTGACACAAGCTACTATGGAAAACAGTGTAGAGGTTCCTCAGAACAATTAGAAACATAACTACCATATGATCCAACAATCCCAATTTGGGGTATAATCCAAAGAAATTGAAATCAGGCTCTCACAGAGATATCTGCACCCCCGTGTTCTTTGCAGCATTATTCACAGCAGCCAAGACATGGGAACAACCTACGTGTCCATCGAAGGACAAACAGATAAAGTGTGACATATACATCCATACCCCCAATCCCCAAAGAAGGGAATTCTGCAGTTTTTGACAACTTAGATGAAACTTGGGGGTATTATGCTAAGTGAAGTCAGTCAGACAGAGAAAGACCATACTCAATTATCTCACTTACATGTGGAATGTAAAAACCCCAAACTCAGAGAAACAGACAATAGAGTGGAGGTTGCCAGGAGCCGGGGGAGGTGGAGGAAATGGGGAGTTACTTGTCAAAGAGTACAAACTTCCAGTTATAGGATTAACAAATTCTGGGGGTCTGATGTTCAGTGTGGTGACTGTAGCTAGTAATGCTGTATTATATATTTGAATACTGCTACGAGAGTAGATCTTAAATGTTCCCACTACAAAAAAGAAATGGTAATCATGTGACAGGTTGGAGGTGGCACCTAATGCTATGGTGGTAATTATTTTGCCATATATGTGTCTCAAATCAGCACCCTTACGCTCATACATTGTGATTTGTTATTACATCTCAAGAAACCTGTAGGGAAAAAAGCAACTGTCAAGTATACAATACAGTATTGTTATCTACAGTCGCCACACTGTGCATTAGATCCCCGGAACTTATTCGTCTTAGAACTAAGTTTGTACCGTTTAACCAACCTCCCGCACCCCACCCCATCCCCTGGTAATCCCTATTCTACTATCTGGGCCTGTGAGTTTGGTTTTTTCCAGATTCCACATATAAGTCAGATTACAGAGTATTTGTCTTTGTCTTATTTCACTTAATGTAATGCCCTCAAGTTTCCAGTTATTTTTAAATTATGAAATTCAGAACAGTGTATCGTCTTTCAAAATCAGGAATTACAACATAAACCAAACTTCAAGAGTACCTTCAAACACTTTAGCAAAATACCAAACATATTCCAAGTCAATTTCTGCAAGTTACTGTTTACCAAGCAGCATAAGAAACACAAAAGGGATGAAGTGGTGTAAAGAGAGCATACTTCGGTCAGTTGGTATTAGTATGTTTTAGTGAATTCTGTTATCCATTTAAAATTAGACATTAACTTATTATTACTAAACATGTTCACTCAGACACTGGGGAATTGGAAATAGAAGCAGAATCTCTGCCTCCTTGGAGGTTTCTGTTAGGCAACTGACTTATGTTCTGTGCTTTATGTCCCCAAGTGCAACAAGAATAACATCCAGTGGCAGAACTGGCAACCGGTGCCACCACATTGAGAAGCTTACGGGGTAGCTTTATAGCTTGGAAACACTGATATTTTATTATTTCACAGATAGAATCCCTGCAATTACTTCTTGTTGCAGCTCCAGATTTATTGCATGAAAGACCAATATCATCTGAGGAAATGATGTAGGTTCTTGAGTTTTATAGAACCAACAGCTATGCTGTTATTTTGAATTGTTTTGCATCAGAGTTTATAAATATTTTTTCCATTCTAAACAGTTCACCACACACTCTTCTACCTCTCCTTATCTTCACTATTCACTCACACACACACACACACACACACACGCACACACACACGTGCTTTCACTGAGCAACTATGTAAGCAGAAAGCAGCTTTCACTAGAGGAAATTTTGTATCTATCACTATGAACACCCCCTCCCAACAAACCTTAAAAAAAACAAAAAACAAAAACTATTATGGAAAATAAACTTTTAAAATTACTCTATTTCCCTTTATGGTCATTTGTGGGAGAGACATTTAAAGGAAAGGAAGTTTCGACTGGTTCAACTATCAAGAAAACACAAAGTTAAAGAAACAGATAAAGTAAGGGGGAGGGGCAGGCACGACAAGTAGAGAACTCAGGAAGGGAACCAAAATCACGGAAATGGGGAGCGGAGGGGAAGGGAGGGAGGAACCAGGACGGGAGCAACACATGCCCAGGCCCAGGCCCAGGCCCAGCCTGCTCCAAAGACCGCCTTAGTCAAGCTCGCCCGGCTGAAGCACTGGCAAGGGGGATGGGGTGGCCTGCGCTCCACCCCTCTTGGGCAAGTCACAGCAATCTTTGAAACTATTTCATTATCTGTAAAGCGTAAACAAAACCTTCGCCCTTTGTTAGTGTAATTCTTATTTCTAATACACCTTGATTTTCATCTGGGCTTGAAATAGCTTAAAAAACGATCGCTCCTCGAAGCTCTTTAAGTGCTTTCAATAGGCATCCTTTCAAGACGCCTCTCCTGGACAATTCAAACAAAAACTACATTTAAATTAAATTAAAAATTACATTAATTTCGTGGAGCCAGAGTAGATACTGCTTATCCCAGCCTTCACATACAAAGTTGCCATTTTATGGATGCCGCTCTTCCAGTTTGCACACTAAGAGAACACATAAAAACAAGCACAAGCTTTCAAATAATACTGAGTAATGACACATTTTGCAATGTACTTTGAACAAAACTCTCAGCTTGGAAGGAAATGAGCTAGGGGAGGGTTGCCCTCGTTTTCACCCTTATTTGGAAATGGGCAGAGTTCAAAGCCTTCAGTTTAAGTCTTAGGAAATTACAAAAAGGCGTTTCCTTTACAAAGGACGTTTAGACAGCCAGGAGGCAGAAAACTCGCCCATCCTGTCCGCCCCATGATAAGTATCAGAGCGGGACTAGGTGGGAGGGTCCCGTTGTGATGTCACAGAGGCTGGCACCGCGGGACAGAGGGAGTGAGCTGGCAACGTCACCGGCGGCGCCAAGTCTGTGGGTCGGAGACCGAGAAAGCCCGCGAGGTAGATCCGGCCGCTGGCGGAGGGAGCCGCTCGACCTCAGCCACTAGCCGGCCAGCGCACTGCGCGTGCGCGAATGGCCTTGACTGGCAGCTCCTCTGGCTTGTGAGCGGCTCTTCCCGGCAGCCCCTGCGTCCTGGTAGGCTCGAGGCTTTCCGGAAATGTCGAAGACTCGGTGCTCCTCCCTTTTGGCCATTGCGCAATCATTTCGACCCCTACAGACCAGGGCTTCCCAGCCGCCTCTGGCCGACGTTCTCTGGCAGAGAGGAAGGTCATTGCCCCCCGGCCCAGTTTCGTGGGGCTTGGCGGGGTCACCCGGGCCTGGGGAGTACACGCAGGTGACTTTGACTGGGTGTGGGCGCCAGCCTGTCGCCGGCGAGGTGGTTGAAAGGGGAAAAGGACTCCCCCGCTGACCAGCCCCCGCAGTCACTCCCCCCGCAGTGTGGCTAGCCTTCGGGGAAGCCTGCCTCTGAATCTGTGATGGCCCTGTGGCGGCTTGGGTGACTGAGGTCTCGCCAGAGTCCTTATGTAAAAGTTGTAAATGTCATAATACCTGTTTAACTAAACCGCACAAAGCAAGCACAATGTTCACGAGGTGAGTTATTGAGAAGGTGCGGGGCGAACAAAATACCAAAGACACTGCGGCCTTAACATTTAAAAGTAGTTTCTGAAACTACCGAGAGGGTAAAACTCAGCTTCTCCAGCTTTTGTCTTCCCTGCAACCATTCATTTCTCCCTGAATTTGCTCGGCCCAGGGAAGAAACCAGGTTGGGCTTCAAGTGTCAACAGATCAAAAGAAATCACGATTCACCCAAATGATGCCCCAAATAGCTCACCTGCAGACCCAGCTTTTAATTTTGAAGCTGTGATAGTCCCGCTAGGACACAATGAATATAAACTGAATTTATATTAGATGTAGGGCTGTTCGCCTTATTTTTCTACTCTGAAAATTAGGTATACACTAGATACTAAATCTAAAGGCAAAAAAATTAGTAATCCAGCTGACACCTCTTACTTAAGGAGAAACTGGACTGTTTTTGAGACTCAGGTGAGGCATACAAAAACATTGTACACTATAAAGGGATTAGTATCCTGCAAGTAGGTTACTCTCGGGAAGTAGGAGTTAAGATACCTCTGGAATGTTTCTGTATTTGTGAATAGAAAATCTTGTCCCGGGGTAGCTTTAAGGTGTGGCAGATGAGTAATATCCGGTTATGTAGTGTGTGTCACCAGCACTGTGAGGACACCTTTCCCTGGGGCAAAAGTGACTAGATTGGATCTCCAGTGAGTTTAATGTCACAATGTACATAGTTTAAATCAATCCAAGTAAAATTTCCTCTAAAGTACCTTATGGTGGGGCTGGAAAAGTTTGTTCTTTTAGAGACATAGTGAGATACTATGGATTGTTTCCACCAGTGACAGATGTTACACTGTATCCTGGAGAACCAGCATTGCCTTTCCATACTGTCATGGAAGGAATACTGGACTGGGCATCAGAAAGAGTCCTGATCTCACCCCTGCTGCTCCAAAATCTTGGTCAGGTCATTTCATATCTCTCAACTTCCCTTTCCTAACATTTAGTGTGGTTTTTGTGACTCTCCTGAATTCTCCTGTGATATTTTGCCCTTTGTTTTAGCATTTGACGTACTCTGTTTGCAGGTCCATCTTCATCACTTTGGTCTTTTTTTTCTTCTTTTCAGATGTTTCTTTCTAATGGATTGACCATTACATTTCCTAAGTTCTGAAATGGCCAACAGACCACCAAAAGACTTTTCTTTAGGCTCCTATCACTTTCATTTTAACACCTAGCATGACACTGTTTAGTGGATACCGACCTCGAGGTTTGTTTAAACACCTCCTCCCTTCTCTGTGGACATTCATTATGAACGATTTTTCTTCTTTGAAACAATGTGTGTAAGATGCTGGGCCAGGTCCCCAGTTGTGTGCTTAGGAGAGGCAATGGCTCACACATCAATGTTTCTCTCCCTCTCTCTCTCCCTCCCTCCCCTCCCCTCTCTCTCTAAAAATAACTAAAATCTTTAAAAAAGAAAAAAAGCTATTTATTGTCAAAGTCATCCCACAGATTACTTATTAGTTAGAGGGGTAAAGGGAGCTTTACAATAGATAAATCTGGTGGGCCCCACAGTAACCAAATAATCAAAATTTACCAAAAATTGGACAATAATTGGACATCATGTGCCCCTTGAAGGTTGGAGAAGGATAAAACATCGTCCATGGAGTATTCCTAAAAATGTTTAAACTGAATCTAATTGTAATGACACAACCAGACAAATCCAAATTAGGGAACATGCTGCCAAACAGTTGGCCAGAAATCATGAAAAATATCATAAAAGACAAAAACCCTAGAGAATTGTTGTAGATTGAAGAGACATGACAACTCTATGCAGGGACTTTGTTTCATAATGTTCAAAATGGCTAATGTGATCCTAAGATTCCCTGAGTTACTTCCTGTTCCCACTGAGAAAACTAATTAAATGTGTAGGGAGCTTCAGAAAAGCTGATTCTTACTATTCCTTCCGTTTCTGCACTGAAAATCTGCTTGCATTGAATTTTTATTGTAAATGAAAAGAGTACTAAGCAGGGTCAGCTCTTCATTATTCTAAATGAAGTTAACTTTGAATCCTTAAAAGGAAAATGGAATCATTTTTTTAAATGTTATTTTCAGGAACCTGCTCATCTTTCTACTTTTAATTGCCTAGAGGGAAACAAAGAATAACAAAAATGAAACCACTAGAAAAGCCTGAGGAAGTTAATGTTCTTAATATTAGAGTTTCTGATTTATAGCTCTTGATTTTTTTGTTGAGGTAATCATTGCTTTACACCCTCCAGAGCTCCTGGGAGCCTCCAGAAATGAGGGCCTGTTTCTCAGCCGTTCATATTCTAGCCCCTGCCCACTTCTACAGCCTCATTGCACACTCAATATTTTATCACATCATAATATTCCTTATGTAAGTCTTTCAGTTAAGTGGGTTTAAGAGTAAATGAATAAACAGGAAGTTATTGGGTTTGCCAAAAAATTTCATTTAGTTTTTTCCATAAAATAAAAATCACATTTTTCATTTCACCAATAACTTTATTTGATTTGGATATTTTGAGTATGTTGGCAGTCTGCGTGGTATAACATTGATTGTTCTCGATTAATGTCTCGATTTGATCCCTATCAACTGCAACTGGTCTACCTGACTGTGAAGCATCGTTGTCCAGCAGAAATCTCCTGCACGAAACTTCTCAAACCACTTCTGACATGTTTGGTCAGTCACAGCACCTGTTCCACACACTGCCCAAATCTTTTTATGTGGCTAGTTGCATTTTTACCTTTCTTGAAATAATAGAGTATAATACGCTGAACATGCTTTTTCCATTTTTAATATTAAAATGGCTGCACAAAAATTCACCAATTTTGATACTTTTTAAAAATGCATGCTGATATGACGAGTGTCACAATACAATCTAAAAAAATGTTTTGAATGCAGTTAAAGACATCTAAGCACTACTAGGGCCATTTTATGGAGAGAACGAAATGAACTTTTTGACCAATCCTGTATTTGTTTATGAAACTGAAAATCCCAGGGATAGAATGTAGGGTGTGGCCACATGCAGGGCCATAAATGAAGTCACCGGACAGGGTTTCCATCTCTGGTCTCTGCTTTTCTTCTCTCCTGGCTCCCTTCTCAAACCGCTCCTCTCCTCCAGTGTTAAGAGGGCAGTGTGTAACCCAGAGCTTACATCCTCCACTCAGTAATTACGGCGGCAGCAAGCACTTCCCTACCCCTGGCCAAGGTTCCAGCAAAAGTCCTGGACTTGATTGCCCTTCTGAACTAATTAATCACTGGAAGGAAGTGAAGGGGGATGGGAGGTGCTGATTAGTTCCTGAGCTGGGGAAGAGGTCAGCCCCGCCCAAACCACCTACACAGAGAATAGGGAAGTTAAGGGTCACCAAGGTAAACCCGGAGGGCGATGGAATACTGAGCAAGCTAAAACAACAGCTGTCTTCCCTGCCCTGGCTCCTGTTTCCACATGCCTAAAGTGCCCTTCCACATCTTCTGACAAACGCCTGCAGAGCCTTTAAAACCCAGATCACATTATCACCTCCTTTTTGCCACCTTGTTTGCTTGCTTGTAAATTAACCCATCCTAGAAACCACTTTTGAACCTTGAATCTATTTCTATTATCATCAGTGAATTGGAAATTTAAAAAAATAATTGCAGTTGTACAACTAATATATGATCATTATAAAAAAATTCTAGGAGTAATACCACTCAGAGTGGCCCACAGACTAGCTCCCAACTCTGAACTGTTTGTTATGGGTCCTCAGTGAGGTAAGTACAGAGATTGAGAGTAAATATCGAGAAATTGTTATGGCAATTTGACACTATAACTTTGTTAAATCTAATACTAAGCAATTTAGGCTTGCATTTGCAATGTATTTGACATTTTCATTTCAGCAACAATTTATCTTTATTGGATTTTATAAAAGTACCATTCTACACCATGTTGGATATGTATAGGGCGCTCCCTTTATATGAAATTAATAATTTGTATATATTATATAGAGATAAGTGTATATCTGAAGGATGGACATCATGCTATTACCTCTGGGGAAGGTAATTAGATCATTTTGATGAAAGATTGGGGCTTTTACCTTTTATTATGTGTAGTTCTCCACTGTTCTCTTCTCAAACTAGTTGGTTAATTTCTGATATTCAATATCGTAGAGAATGAATCCATCCAAGGACTGGCTTGACTGGATCATTTGCAATCAGCTAATATTGAGTATCTACTATTTGCAGCCTCCTCTTTGGACTTTAGTCTCCTTCTATGAGAAAGAAGAGGGGAATAGATACTAACTTTAAGCTAGTTTCCAAAGCAAACCTGTGGTTTTGTTGGTTTTATAGTTTAGCTTACTAAATTGACACTGGTCTTAACTCTTAGTCACACATGCCCAATTTCTGGACACACCTCCAAAAACTGTCCTAGAGCCTACATCCACATTTAGACACCCAACTACTTCATGGTATGGCTTTTTGTGAACTCCCATTCCCCTACAACTCTCTACTTAGTAGCAATTCCCACAGACCTCCTGTTCTACAAAACAGACATTGTGGGCTATTTACTTAAATTAACCCACTGTAAGAAGGATACAGAATAGTGCAGAAATGGATACATGGCTGATCTGCTACGGAGTGCTGCAAAGAGAACAGGCTAAATGGGGACCTGGAGCTCTCTATTAGGGAGAGAGGGCTGTGGTGGTAGGACAGACACAGGATGAACTGGCTCCTGGACAGAAAGGAAAAGGCAACACCAGGCTGCCTATGCAAGACGAGAGGAGAAAAACATGCAATTCAGTGCACAAGTTTTGATTAAGTACCATATACATAGTGTCTACCAGATTCTGGGGAGAACAGACACAAAAAATGATACTGTTTTTAAAAAGTCAAGACACACCCAAGAAGTGCTTAAATAACAATGCATAATAGTATGGAATCATGTGTCAAAATGTATACTAGAAGTCATAAGCACTCTGAGAAAATCCAAAGGTGAGGGAAAATAATGAAAGCTAGATTGGGTGGGGAAGGCTTCTGGAAAGAGGTAGAACTTCATCTGGATCTCAAAAAATGGTAGGATTTGATTAGTAGAGAGTAGAAGAACGTTGCAGGCTTGAGACATAGAATGAGGGGAAGTCCGGAAGTAAATGGCATGCTAGTGAGGAGACAGGTCTGGCTGGTCTTGGTTCAGGCAGACACCTGAGGGGGAGGGAGCAGGATAAGGCAAGGTGGTAATGAAATAAGGAAAAGGATGACAAGGTAAATCTGGATTGTGGAAAGCCTCAACTGTCAATAGGTGTTTGAGCTTTATCTTTTATCTCCAGAGTTTTTAATTTGAGTGAGGTAAAGAAATTGATATTTCAGTATTTATGGGTTTCCCCAAATGAGGGAGGGATGGGAGAGAAGGGAAGCAAGATCATTTAGGAAACTACTGCAACAGCCCAGGCATGAGGTAATAGCAGATGTGGCAGAACAGACAGAACAGACAGATTCAAGAAAAATTCCCTTGGTAACTAAAATAGAATAAAGAAGAAATAAGAACCAAAGATTCAAGATATCTGGCTGACCAGAATCCAAGAATTTTAGACCCACGAGGGGTCGAGTAAGACTCCCTCACTTCGAGAAATGGTGAAACTGGTTGTTTCCAGTCTCAGAACTAGCTCTCAGCAGAGCCAGCAGCAGGATGCCCAGGCCAGTGCAATCATGTGACTTTTCCAAGCAGTATATGCCAAGTACTAATTACATGTAATCATTTTTAGAATGACTAGTTCTAATGACAAGAGGAATCAGACCAGAATGTGATGTCATAATAACTGCCAAAGGACATGAAAAAAAAAGTCATGTAACCACATGAATAGTTCATGAAAAAGTCAGCTACTGTATGATTTCTGCTGTAAACAGACTAGCAGTTTCTCAGGGCTGTAAACTCTCCCCGATGACATTAACCATGACGACTTATCCCTTTCTACCTGTTCTTTTGCACTTACCACCAGTCACCTTGACGTTCACCTTTGTGTGTGTCATTCTCTTTATTAATTTGAGGACTTACACTTCATTGCCCTTAGTCAAGTTTATGGTGTTATTAAATGCTGCTGGTCTACTGATGAATAACTGATTGCTAAGAAATTAATGAAATTATATTGATTGTGAGTTTACTTAATCTGAAAGTTTAAGTAATGTTAAACATGCTTTCCAGAGAGGCTACAGAGACTAATGGAGTGAGAATTGATTTAAACATCAGGAATCTGATTCTTTAGTAGTCCCAGTGAGGTCACTGATAATTCTGTTTGCCTCTTGAGCCATTATCTGAAGCCTGCAGGTCTTAAAATAGTAGAAACACAACTTTAGCTGTCATCACTGATTTCCTTTTAGACTTGGGTCAACTAAGGGCCTATTAGCAGGACCTGTTTGTTGAGAAAGACTATATAAAACATAGACTGATCATTTCACTTTTTCTTTGAGTGACAAAGAATTCAATCACTCACCTTCTTACTGGAAGAGTCTCACTTGCCTGAACTCATTTCTACTAATGTTTTTATAAAATTAAAATATATGCTTAACTCTTACCAGTTTTGGATCCTTTGTAACTCTGAATAGGTCTTGGTATTTATTTCCCCATTTTAAAGTTGATGTTTAGAAGTAGGTACATGGAAAAACAACTTCCTTCATAACTTAGAGACAATGTAATGACTCTTCCAAAGAATGATTTTCTTTAAAAAAAAATTTAAGCCTGAAAAGGATGAGATACAGTAACACAAAAAAATTTAACCCCTGTACTTAAGCAACCTTGTGAAGTGGAGCCACTACACCCATTGCTTCCCATCCTCTGGATTAGTCATAGGTTTTTTTTTTTTTAAAGATATTCAAATTAGAAGTAACAGTTAATGCTTAGCACTAACTCATCAAACAAAATGTTTTTTTTACCTCCTCCACCACGTATGTTGAAGCTGAAAGGAGAAACAGTGAAAAGAGTCCTATCTATTGGATATAATTTGGGGTGCACTCAGAAGGGAGTCAGGAATGGACACAAACTTGTATAATAGTCTAGGTGGTTCTGCTCTTCTAAAATGATTGCCAGACACTGGAGGTGGAGGAAAACAACCTCTCCCCTTTCTAGAAATTCACTCTGTGAGCTTTTGGGGATTAACTATGGACCTAAAAGGTAAAAATATATTATATATCAAGACATCACCAAAGTCAATTTATTGGAGAGTCATGGTGGACGACCCTCTAAACAGGAGAAATTTTCCATTAAAATAGTCTTAAAAATAAGTTAAATTACTCTCAAACCTTTACAAATATAGGCAGTGATTTCAATGAAACTCAGTGTTCAATGAAGCATATTAACTATTAGTTTTTTGGCCTTGGCTGGGTGGCTCAGTTGGTCAGAGCATCGTCTAGATGCACCAAGGTCACGGGTTTGATCCCTGGTCAGGGCACATACAAGAAGCAACCAATGAATGCATAAATAAGCGCAACAATAAATCGATGTTTCTCTCTTCCCACTCTTCTCTAAAATCGATCAATACATTTTAAAAAGAAAAAAAGCATTTTTTTTTTACTTATTTTAAAATAATTAAAGACTCACAAGAAGTCACAAAAGTAGCACAGAGTTCCTGTGTACCATTCACCCAGCTTTCTCCAAGGATACTATCTTATACAACCAAAGCAGTTTATCAGAACCAGGAAAAAAGCATATTATCAATTGGTCTTTAAAGATTTCAACAGTTGTTATAGTATTTTAAATCTCTTCTGAATATTGGGGATGGACATTTCCTCAGCAGCAGCCTAGGAGAAAGAGGAAGGAAGTGACATGCAGAGATTAAGTGCTTTGGCTAGTACCAAAATTACACTCTCTGGAAGTAATGTTTCTCAGCCCTGGATGAACCCTGGGATCACTGGAGGATGGACAAAATCACCAGCTGGGGCCCACCCCAAATCAGTCCCATCAGCCTCTTTAGGTAAGGCTCAGCCATCGGTATGCTTTAAAGACTCCTCAGAAATTCTAATGGGCAGCCAGGGATCAGAACTACTGATGTCAGTCTTTACTAAATAGGGTAGATTTAATGCTTTTCAAAAGTGAAGTTTTTGAGTATGTTTTGCCTTAGTGATGTTTGTGGAAAGGGGACCTGGCCCTGAGTCGGTCTGCCTAGAGCTGGCTGGTAGTGTGTAGGTTCTTGACGTTGTACAAGAAAGATTTCACATGAGTCCAGGTGATGTGGAAAGTGTATTTATTACAGCTGGGGACAGTGAAACATGAAGGGCCTAGGATAGAAGAAGCAGGTGGGGGCCAAGGCAGGGCTGTTTTGGCTCACTGGGAAGTCAGAGGAGAGAAGAAACAGGATGACGTGGCCAGGTATCTCAGCTAGTTAGAGCATCATCCAGACACTCCACGGTTGCAGGCTCAATCCCTGGTCAGGGGGCATACAGAAAGCAACCAGTGAATGCATAAATAATAGGAAAAACAAACCGATGTTTCTCTCAGTAAAGTGAATAAATACAAATAAATACAAATTTTTTTAAAAAAGAAGCAACAGGAGAGGGCCTAGGTGGGGCTGCTTTGGCTCATGGAGAAGTCAGTGGAAAGAGTGCCTTGGAGACAGGTTCAGGGGGTTAGCCAAGGAAAAGCTGCTGCCGCCCATTGCTCACCTGGTTCCAAGTCTCCAGGGAATGTGTGCAGCCTGTGGGGGGAGAGGGGAAAGGGAAAGGAGCAGTGTGCTTCTGGGAAGGACGGCATGCGCTGGGGCCTTCGTTTTGACAGTTTTTAAAGTCTGGGAGGTCTTAGGGGGAGATCTCAATAGAACATTCATCAGCTTTTCCAGGTGTGAACTTTCAGGGTCATGGTCGTCACTTATTAGTCAATGCCAGGGCAGGGGGTCATTAGTCATTGCAGCTGGCCTTGGCATCGCCCACCTGGTTTTGCCGCTTTTCTGGGCCTGCAGCTGACATACACCTGAGGCCTAGACGTTATCTCCAGGGAGGGTACCTTCTGTATCTGGTGGTAAATTGCTGGGTCAGTTTGTTTACTGTCTGTTTCATTTTCCCCATGCCACTGACCAAAGAATCTTCCTAGCTTACTACCCTGTCTCAGTGACATCACTGCCCAAAAAGAAATGTATTCAAACTCCCTTTACCCCACAGATCAAAGTTTCAATGCTCTTTTCAGAATTAAACAAATTAAGCCTTACAAAGGAACTATGTAATAGAAAAGTAATGGGGCATCTCATCACCGGACAATCTCTAAGAAACTCAAGGGTGGGATAGAAAGATGGTTAAAGTAAACCAAGATAGTTGAAGTCTTTTTTCTCTAACTGTGGACTCCAGTAGTTTCAGTCAGTATCATTGTTTTTACTTCACATTTCAGGAAATTTTGGGAATTGGTAGCTAATATCACAGGGAAAAATGTAAATCAGATCGATTTCTCCTATTTGCACTAACCACGACTCTTGGGCATAATCAGATTACCTCTGTAAGGTTCTTATCCTAAAGCTATTTTTAGAAACTAGGGATTTTCCAGATTACTGGAAACTCTGGCACTGTCAGTGTTGCAAGCCAAGCAGTGAGAACCGTCCTCCCACTCATTAGATCTTGCCCTTGTTAGAAAACGCTCATCCACAAGATTTTTAGAGAACATTCCTGTTCTCTAAAAATACAGTGAAACAGTCCTTTCCAGATTCCGAGTGGGTCACTTTAAGTTACAAGTTCGTCCGTCCATACACGGCAGCAGGGTTACTGCTTACACCCGTCAAAGGGGGCGAAGGTCAGCCCTGGGCTTCCCTGTGCACACATTGAACCTGCGCCTCCTAAATTCGAAAAGTTAGGAGAGGGCGAAAGAAGGGAGCAAAAGGATACACATTCTAGACAAATTAACAAAATCGCGCAGGGGTTACAGCAAATTTTGCCAACTCTTAACATCGGGAGAAGTTACCTCGTAAAACTCCCTGATTATTCTTGTGACTAAAAAATATTACAAAGCGGCTTGGGTCTATTTTAGCTAAAAAGATCTTAGGGCCTCCTAGACCACTCTGGGGCCCCAGCAGGTCACCAGGTCACCCGAGGGTCCCACACACCAGCTACAGCTCCCAACACTACCAGAGGAGGCACCGTGGGCGGCGGCAAGGCTCGATGGGACTAGTTGGCGCCGGCCGGCAAAGCGTGGTGACGTCAGAGCGGAAGCGTACGCTGCGTGAAGCGGTCCAGAACGCGGCAGTCACGGGAATATCCGTCGCGCCGAGGACGCTGCTTAGTTTCGCTCCGGGTTCCGGCTGCGTTGGGCGTGCGTGCAGCTCGCTGAGACCATGGCGTCCGGGCCTCACCCGACAGCTACCGCTGCCACCGCAGCCTCATCGGCCGCCCCGAGCGCGGGCGGCTCCAGCTCCGGGACGACGACCACGACTACAACTACATCGGGAGGGATTTTGATCGGAGACCGCCTCTACTCGGAAGTTTCGCTCACCATCGACCACTCGCTGATTCCGGAGGAGCGGCTCTCACCCACCCCGTCCATGCAGGACGGGCTCGATCTGCCCAGCGAGACGGACTTACGCATCCTGGGCTGCGAGCTCATCCAATCCGCTGGCATTCTTCTCCGGCTGCCGCAGGTCAGTGCTTCGGTCCCGGGCCGCCGGGCGCGCCTCTACTCCCCGCCATACCCCCTTCTCCACTGTATTTCCATACCGCCCTGTCCCAGTAGGGTGGAAGGTCTCCTCTGGCTTTCCAGCCGCGGGTCCCAGCCGGAGCCGGAGCATACCGTGGGTGGGAGCGCGGGAGGCGAAGCTCACTAGCTGTTCGTGGTGGGGAAGGAAGGGGAGCGAGTGGCGGCACAAAATGGCGGCGACGCCTGGTGCGGGCCCGCCTGACCCTGCGCTTCCGTTCTTCTCTTGTCTGCAGGTGGCGATGGCAACGGGGCAGGTGTTGTTTCATCGTTTTTTCTACTCCAAGTCTTTCGTCAAACACAGTTTCGAGGTAAGCAGAGCGGGGGCGGGTGTAAAAGGATTTCTTCATCCGGAAATAGGAAGGAGGGGGGTAGTGTTAGCAGCCAGCTTTTCCAGAAAGGAAGCGGTTAGTTTAGGCCTTTGTACCTACTTTTCACCCACCAGGAAGTGCGGGCTTTTGGAATTGCGTGCTGTTTTAGAAACTAGAAAATGGATCCAGACACCTCAAGTCAGTAATTAGAATTTTTAGCCAAATGAGAAATTCCTTTGAGACAGCTTGACTCTGGATTCAGAGTTGAGGAATTAAGCAATAAAAATAAGTCATAGCACTTACATAGCTGGTAAGCTTATGGTTTGAAAGTGTCGATTGTAATTTTATTTCACCAAAGGGTGTTCCAGTTGCGTGCTAAAGTTGCTTAGTCAAATTTAAGTTCATCGGGTTTTGAGAGGGGCACTTTTTCCTAACTACATATGATAGTGCTGAAATATTGTTTTTATTGGATCATTGATTCTTTCAGATTGTTGCCATGGCTTGTATTAATCTTGCATCAAAAATCGAAGAAGCGCCTAGAAGAATAAGAGACGTGATTAATGTATTTCACCACCTACGCCAGTTAAGAGGAAAAAGGTAAGATTGGCATTAATGAACACAGCATCTCTTGATACTACTGTACTGTGCACCAATCATCAAAACATTCTTTTTTCTCAAGTTAAAACCCATGCACAGGAAAACTTACTTAGGTGTTGAAAATCACATAGGAGCACACTGATAACTCAATGAAAGAAACCACAATTAACCAGCTATCTAAAGTTTATAGAGGCAGTTGCATTTATGGACAATCCTAACAGTGCTGGGAAGCAGTCCTGTGGCTTAAGATTAAACAAGGGAATGCGTTTGGCTCAAGTGTGAGTGTATTCTGTAAGTTGTTTTTCCCCACCCCTCTCTGGAAAACTGAAGGCTGGAAGTTTAAACGCTGCAGTTCAAGTTCATATTGTGGCAAAGTTTTGTGTAGATTGTTTCTCTACTTGGAAGTTCCAGTTAACTCTTTATCAATTGAGGTTGGCTGTTGTTAGAGTACCTCTCAACATTGAACTACGATATATCGCATAATACCGGATCTGAAAGGACTGCAGGATGATAAAGTTTGAAGTCAAAGGGATTAAACAGGTATTTTGTTTTGGTCAGATACAGTCTCAGTGAATGGGTTAGAAAAATAATCAATTGGGTTCCGTTTAGATAAGGCCTGTTTTTTAGAGAGCAAAATAGTGTCTTACAGGTGTTGTGGCTATGTCATAATACTTTATGTGGACTTACGTGTTCAAGTGAGGCTGTACCAAAAATTCTAGTTGCAGCACCTCTGTGTCTGCAGGTGACTTACAGTATGTGCTGCAGAAGTTGGTATAGACTAGTTCTTTTCACTTATTAAGTAATTGCGATGACGATGACGTTAGACAAATCTGTACTGAGTTTGACAGGAAGTTATAAAAGGATTTTAAGTTGTTTGGGGGTTGGGTGTTGGTTAGTGCCAATTTAGTATCTATCCTACATGAGTGGTTTTTATAGGCTGAATCTGTAAGTTGGCATAATAGAACTATTCAGTGACAAGCAAATAGTAAAGTAACCTTGAAAAGATTAATCTAGTTATAAAGCCTGAAACATTGCTACTCAGATAGCTGTCACAACACTTTTCAGTTTTCTTACATATTTTTTTTCTGCCATCTCTTCTCACTCATCCTAACCATATCCAGGGATAGACTAATTTTTTATTTCACTTTAAAATACCTTTTAGCTGCTTGGTGAGGAATTCCTGGAAATTGGGAAGATTTCAATTTGGTATTTAGTGTTGTCTGAGCTAAAATTTATTTAGGTAACTAGCTGATTCTTTAGGGTGTTTAAAACAAAATGATGAAAAAGCTCTAGTCAAAGGATTCTGTGTTTGCTTAAAGGAAGTAGTTTTCTATTTGAACCATTGAGCTAACTCTTCTTACATTATCACTTACAATGATTATCTACTTTGAAATTTCTCTGAGAGAGTATTCTTCCTTGATGTTAGAGTAGGTCTTAACTGTAAAAACCTTGAGATTTAAAAACATCTCACCTGACAGTTGTGTCTGATTAACAGTCTTTTTTGGGGGGTTCATTACAGAGAGACTGATTTTTGTCTCAATCTTAGAAGTGACTAGCATGAAATTTAAAAGGAGTTGTTAATTGCATGGAAGCCGCTTTTTAAAAAGCAGGATGTAAAAGTGTTTCTGTGCATATAACAAGTTTACTCAGACACGTAACTTGTATATGTTATTAACTTCAACTCTTTTTTCCCTTGCAACCGACTATACAGCGACCAGCTACATTTACCAAAGCCTGGGTGATGTGGAGTGGTACATAGAGATGAAGCTGTCGTCATGGCAACAGTGAGTGAAGTATGGAAAATCCCCAAGGAGAAGCCAGTGCTCTGAGAATAGGTCACTGGAATCGGGGACTAACAGGTTGGCCACTGCTGAACCATTTAGAAAAACTCCTGTTTCTTGTTATAAGCTTTAGTCTTTGCTGTCCAAGTTATTAGAATTGTAATTTAGCATTTTCTTTGTATAATGTCATTAGAAAGTATTAGTAGTAGTATACTTTAGTTAGGTACAACATCAGTTTATTAAAAATTTCTTTACTGATTGACTTTAAAAAGAGAGAGGAGGTGGGGGAGAGAGAGAAACATCAATTTGTTGTCCATTTATTTATACATTCATTAGTTGATTGTCATATGTGCCCTGACCAGGGAGGGATCAAACCCACAACCTTGGTGTATTGATTGGGATGACGCTGAAATTCACTGAACTCTGGCCAGGGCTTACCAGTTTATTTTAATGTTACTTATTTTAATGTAGTTTAAATCTTTAAATTATAGTGTGAACTTGGAAAATTGCAAAGGAGGCATCATTTTTTAGTGTTCAGGTTATTGTTCTGTCCTGCCTACATTAGTACCAATGCTCAAGCGACATCTTGGATTTTTCGACTTATTTCCCCTTTGTTTTGTTTTGTATTTTTGGTAGTTTGGTAATTCTTCTAAGCTCAGAATAAAGAATAAATGGCTGAATTTAAAGGGAGGTTACTTTTCCATTTTAATAGTTTCCAATTACTTGCTTTTGGGATGCAACACATTCCCAGCAAATAAAGGGTTTTCTGTAGTTTTAAGGAGCCCACATTCATACTGTAAGACTTGTTTTTCTGAAGAAGAAAAGTTTTCAGACTGGTGTAACCACTCATTGGTACACATGGCGAGGTATTTTCACCATGTACATAGATCACGGGTGAAAGTTGGAAAAGTCTTATGTGATCTTGTCATTTAGTTAAATCTCCCTTTGGAGCTTATTTTGGTGCCTCTTAAGGTGGCCCTCAGTTTGTTTGATACCGCTTTAAAAAAAAAAAAAGTCCTTTGAAAGTAGCATTGCAAATTTCTGGGTATTGAGCAGCAATCTGCCTCCCTCTAAAGGACTCATCTCATTTTAGTATAGTTCCTTGAAGAACTAGTTCCAAATTTTCTCAGTCTTTATACTCCATGAGTGAAATTTAACCATGTCTTGGCCTCCTAATCCTAATGTTTTTTTTTTCAAGGTGTATTTCAACTAAATCATGGTAAAGGAAAAAAGTAGCTTTTCCTACTTTTCCTTTACCATGATTTAGGGGCCGGATAATAAACCTTCCAATGGCCAAAGGCCAAGATTTCCTATTAAGACTGAAATTTGGGATTGTTGTTTTATATAAATTAATTTGAAAAATCTGACAAACTTAAAAACTGGGGAGATAGAGTCAGGTTTGGTTGTTTGTTGATAATGAATATTTTTTCTCTCCAAATAGATGGTTTCTTTTTAAGTTGAGATTTAAAACACCACCTCTTCAAACTTTTATTGGAAAGGAAAGTATACCTAATTGGAAAGGAAGACATTCTAGCAAACCTTAATTCAATTTAATGTGCTTATTGCTACGGAAAGTACTAACTGATACATTGTTAATATAAATAAACCACTTGACTTAGGCAGTTTTCCTGAACCTTTTCTTGCTGATTTATCTGGACAATGTGTTTTTCTTCTACAGAATCTTTATAAGGTACATTACATGTTCATTGAGCCTTCCTTGATTTGTGAGGTGAAACCTACTCTGAACAAATGAAGGTCTTAGATTATGCCCTCATAAAGTTAATTCCAAAAACTGCATTTAGTAGTAGGCCTAAACAAGAAGTTGAGTATGTAGTTGAATTAATCGTGGATAATGGGTTTGGTTTTCTTAATCATTTGATGTTAATGGGATGTTGAAACAAAAAAAGGTTTAGTAAAGATAGTGGCCGAGTAAATGGAAAATATCAATTCGTTTAAGCAGGGTTAATGAATAATTAAGCCTGATTGGGCACCAGGTAGTAGTCGTAATTCAAATGTGTAGCTGGTTGATTACAAGAAAAATGAATTTTAACAGTTTGCAGGCAGCTCTTAAAGCAAGCTTGCTCTGTCTTAATGGGGTAAATGGGGTAAAAATGAGACAAAACTGCTTTTATAAGATTTTATTTTTATACAGATTCTAATGGTGCCGTTTTGCTGTCTGAATTGCAGTGGGTTAAGAGTTAAAGTGGTGTGCACCAAGGGTGTTCCTCTACTAACACCTGGTGAAGGAGGACATTGGGTAGCTAATCATCAGTAAGAGTCTGAGGTGGACTTATTTCCAAATTTCCTGTTGTGATGAAACCTGAAAACTCATAAACCTTAATATCTTTGGGATATGTTTTTATATATACATTTATTGCTCTCATGTGAGTTAAATTTGATTTTTCCCTCCAAAGAGCAGTTAACTTCTGGCTTATTGTCCTGATAAAAATGGGTTCATTGTGATACTATACTAGAAATCAACCTCCTCTCCAATTGGTGGCCTCATTTCTCACACCCTTTCGTATCTGTAATAGGAATTGATCTGAGTGAAGGCCATTTTCAGCATTGTTAACCTAAGTGACAACTATTTTCCATTTTGTCAACTTTTGTTTAATATAATTTTATAAAAAAATAGAATAACTTGAAATAGTCTAGTAAGCATTCTAGTTTTCATTTAAATGTGAGAAAATAAGGAAATGATTTGTACTTTGATAACATGTCAGTACAGGAGTAGTTAATTCAGCTTATTTCAGATTGTGTGTTCTAATCTTCAAGTGGATGTATTTAAATTGGTTTTTGATTTTGAAGTATGAGCTTACATTTTTCTGAATTGCTGTGAACGGTAAAAGGAGTTGTGAGTTGGGGTAATATTAGAATGACTCTTAAAAATAGATGCTATGTTCTGCCCAGGGCAGAAATTCTTGAATCTTTTGACTGAAAATGAATTGAGTATGGGAAAGGTATTTAAATGTTCTATACATATACACACCATGTGTATATACATATATATCTTAACAAAAATGTATTTTTTGTTGGTTGGATCTGAAAATGTATCAAATGAAGGACATGAGAACATGTTATGGGCTTTTACATGAAAGTCCAAGTCCTGATCAAAATTCTCAGTGAGAAGCCACTTTTGAACATTAAAGTTCAAATAAAAGTAAGAAACCAGTTTTTAATTTCAAGATTTAAATAAGATAGCCTTTTAATTGAATGTGCTATTTCTAAAGCATTGAACTTGAACCACTGATATAGCCTCTGCATAATAACTTTGGAAGCTGTCAAAATTTAATCTGTCACAGAGACCTTGAGTGTGGTTCTGGTGCCCTCTTTACGGTCTGGGCCGTGCATTGCGTGCTGAGCATACTGCCTGATAAGTGCAGCGCGACCGAATTCAGGCGTGCTTTCTATTGATCGCTTTGCGTTTTTGAATCTGACAGAAGTTTACAACTTGATAATTGGACTAAATCTTTAGTTTGCAGATTTTCTTAACAGAGATAGCTTCTTAGCTATCACAAATTGCCCATTTTGGGGGAATCCAGATTAACTACCCACCGTTTTTTCACCTAATTTTAATTTTGGACGTAAGTAACCAAGAGTTGATATTTTATACAACAAGTGAAATAATTTCAAGAGTTGATATTTTATACAAGTAAAATAATTTTTAATCTTATGAGGTCTTAGAGTAAATCTTTTCAAGAGCACATTTGTTTTTTGTCACTTGAAAGAGGAGACTAATGGGATTTGTGATAATCAAGCTGTCACTTAAGTTAAGCTGTGTACTCATATATATCTCCCCATAATATCCATATGAGAGCCCAACAAGGATAAATCCAAGAGAATTAAGAGTGAATTCTTTTCATTGCAGGGTGGAGTTAGTCTCTATAGGAATTTAGAAAGGAATGTAGTTAATTAGCATAACTTGGACAGCACAAGATTAATGCCTTAACTTGTTTGCAGGAGTTTAAAAAGCTGGTTTCTGTTGCCAATAGTTGGTTGGAAGGGAAAACGGAGATGCCACAAATAAAATTTTTTGGATGTGCAAAACATTTTTGATTTTATTTCTTACAAACTATAGGACTCCAAGCCCCCTGATCCTTGATCAGAACTACATTAACACCAAAAATCAAGTTATCAAGGCAGAGAGGAGGGTGCTAAAGGAGTTGGGATTTTGTGTTCATGTCAAGCATCCCCATAAGGTGAGTTGTAGGATACAGAAATTATATTCGTAAGTATTAGGGTTTTATTAAAATTTATTTTATATGAATTTACGTTTATATTTGAGAGTTTAACCATGACTTTTAAAAGCATCCTTTTGGATATTGAAATTTTTCAGAAAAATGGGAGTCAGAAAGATCTGGGTTCAAATCTTCACTCTATTGTGTAGGAATAGATAAGTTCTTTTTGCCTCTGGTTAACCCAGTTTTCCCTACCTAGAAACAGATGATGATAAATAACTAATTCCAAGGAACAGATTGCGTTTGTGTGTGTATGCACAAAAGAACCTGGCGTGCTACCTGTTGCGTACTAAAATGTTCAAAGCGTGGCTGCTCACTGTTACTGAATGTCCATAGGTTTCTCTGGCACCTCTCGGCTTGAATGTGGTCAACAAAGTAACAGCTCCCTCTGAGGGCGGGACTGTCTGCAACAGAAACTTGTCTCTGCCATTAGTGTGTGACTTTGGCAGATAACCCTGTTCTTAGATTTCACATCTCTAGTATTGTAAAATGGGCATGATGTAATGAGGTCCTGAAATACCTCATCTGAACTGTGGTAAAGCTAGTTGTATGTAGTGTGATGAGCTTCATTGTAGAAATAGTTAGTGTTTAATTACTAAAATAATGCCCACTCGGAGTTATTATATGATAGTTACCGTACCCATTGTATAACCCTAAAAACATACAGTCTCTAGGGTTGTGGGACATGCAGATTTGTACCTTGGGAAATTAAATGCTGGGATCTTTTAGCTTTAATTTGTTTGCAGGACACAGTGCCTACCACATAGCATTTATGAAAAAATAGGTATTTTCATTGTATTAACTAACTCAGTGTTTTCTGTACAATCTTGAAACATTTTTAAATAGTTTTTGTGAAACCTAGTAGCATAATAACCCACATTGACTCAGATACATTTTAGGTTGGTCTGTATTATTTATGCAGTTTATAGAAGAATTAAAGCTTGGACCTAACATTTTCAGTTACTTATATTCATTGAACTATGTACTCTGAAAGAACCAACGATGTGCTAAATTGAGGTTTTTTTCCCTCCTTGTCCTTCAGATCATTGTTATGTATTTACAAGTCTTAGAATGTGAACGTAATCAAACCCTGGTTCAAACTGCCTGGTAAGTTGCTTTATTTACATTTCTTTCTTAGCCAGGAAAACAGAAGCAGAAATAAAGTAAGTTTCATTTTCCCTTTCCAAAATAATGAGATGAGTTTCTTTTCATGCTTTTTGTTTTTTTGTTTTTTAATCAAAAGGTAAATAAAGCTTATTTCTGCTTCCTGTTTTCTTGGCTTGACTAATTACTTTTAATGGAGAACTCAATTTAACTTTGTTCTTTTTTCTACTCTTTAATTAAAGGGTAGTCCATGATGGTAAGTCATAGAACTCTGCCCTCTGCACTTCAGCCCATGACCTCAGGATGGCCTGATTGGCTGCCCTGCTCTCCAGCCAATCCAGTGCAAGCTCTCATCCGAGATTCACTGAAGTGGTCCATATCCATCTGGCAGCATCTTCTAGTTCTGTCGGGGTGTCAAAAGGATTTGTATATTTGCTTCTAGAAGTAACTATTCAACATGCCTATGTATTTAATATGTACCTGTAACTATCAAAATGAATAGCTCATTTTTTGATAGATTTGTTATCCAGCCTTTATGAATTAAGTAAATTTTTTGTGAAGAGTTTGACTAGATTTCTATTTTCAGTATGTATAGCATGATTTTACCAAAGGAAACTACAGCTTGTAGCTTAAAATGGGCACCATTTCCATATTGGTTGAATTTATAGCTGCTGGGCTATTGCAGACAATAACAGAATTAAGAAGTGCTTTTATATTTTTAAGATTTTACTTATTTACTTTTAGAGGGGAAGGTGGGGAAAAAGGGAGAAAAACATCACTGTGGTTGCTTCTCATGCACCCCCTACTGGGGACCTGGCCCACAACCCAGGCCTGTGCCCTCACTGGGAATCGAACTGGGGAATGTTTGATTCACAGGCTGGCACTCGGTCCATTGAGCCACACCAGCCAGAGCAGGAGTACTTGATTTTTAAAAGAGCTATTAACGTAAGCTCTTTAGAACTTGGACTTCAGAGATGCAGATGTGCGATTTGGAATGCCGGCTTATTTAAAGGTAAAGTAAAACAAGGAGTTTGTGGTCCAGGCACAACTATTATCTCAAGACAGATGTTCTGCAGGACTTAATTTTTATGCTCTGGACATATGACTGCCATGCTTCTTTTGGATTCAGTAAATATTATTAATAGAAAAGTCGTTTTTATAAAATGCATGACATTTTTAATATATGTTCTATAAAACAGATTGTAGCTTTTAAGAAACAGTCCTTTAACCTTTTAAACAATTTGTAAATTTTCTTCAATACTTCAGGAATGTTGTGGGGAGGGTTCACCACTTTAAAAGTTGAGCAGTTTATTAACTGAAGTAGTTTATTGCTTTTATTTTTACTTAGTCACATGGTTGTTTTATATATTGATTGCTCTTCACATCCCTATGTAGATTTTTTGAAGTAGCTTAGCTTTCTTAATGTAACTCAGTGAGTGCTTACCTTTTTACCCCTGTCACAGTACTTTTGAGTTTTTTAAAGAACTTGGTTGACAATTGATTTTCATTGTGGATAAAGGAGAGATGGTCAATAATGAATGGCTTGAAGTATTGTTGGAGTGGTTTATCATTTCTGAAACCAGTCATTTCAGAATTTACTTTCAAAGCATTGCTTTTCAGAGAAATATATTCTTAAAACTTTAGAAGTAAGTTCTATGTGGAATAATAACAATTACTTTGGTCATTATATTGGAAAGCTGAGAATTGTTCTAGTGTCAAATTCTTATCTCATTGACTTTTGAGTTAAGAATTGTTATATGCTAGAATGTGACGATATGAATATAACTATGAGAAGAAAAAAGAATAAAGTAGATTGAGTCTCCAATTTTATGTAAACATTAGAACTGGTTTATGTGCAGAGCTTATGATTAAAATATTTTTCAGGAATTACATGAATGACAGTCTTCGAACCAATGTCTTTGTTCGATTTCAACCAGAGACCATAGCATGTGCTTGCATCTACCTTGCAGCTAGAGCTCTTCAGGTAGGTATATATAGCCTGTTTTGTCCTACAGATAAATCAGGCATCCTAATGAACAGGGAAAATTTAATTAAACCATTCTGTTTTTATGGTTAGATTCCATTGCCGACGCGTCCCCACTGGTTCCTTCTTTTCGGCACTACAGAAGAGGAGATCCAGGATATCTGCATAGAAACCCTTAGGCTTTATACTAGAAAAAAGGTAATTCCGTTTGTTCGAGTTTGCGCTAATACTTTTCTCAGGGTTAAGACTGTAAACTGCTGTGAAAGTAACCTTATTTTCCTCCAACAGCCAAACTATGAATTGTTGGAAAAAGAAGTAGAAAAAAGAAAAGTAGCCTTACAGGAAGCCAAATTAAAAGCAAAGGGATTGAATCCTGATGGAACTCCAGCCCTTTCAACCCTTGGTGGATTTTCTCCAGCCTCTAAACCATGTAAGATTTATTCAGAATTGAAATGAGTTTGACACTGAAGGTGTGTGGTTATTAAAAAGCTTTAGCATGTAACAGTTGCAAGGAAACAATAACGTTAAGCTGTTACTGTTTACTCTTCACAGTCAACTACTAAAGACATACTTAAAAGCATGATAAGTTGAGTTATATTTACAAACAACTTTTGATCCTCTGTTAAATCCAGTAATCAGCATGTCTTTATTATGGGTTTTTTTGTTTGTTTCTTAAGCATCACCAAGAGAAGTAAAAGCTGAAGAGAAGTCACCAGTCTCGGTTAATGTGAAGATGGTCAAAAAAGAACCTGAGGACAGACAGCAGGCTTCCAAAAGCCCCTACAATGGGTGAGTGTACTTGAGTTAGAAAACTGGTCTGAGGAGTCTGTTACGTGGTTAATTTATAAAACACTAACTAAAATACTAAGGGTATTTTCTTGTTTTTGAAGTGTAAGAAAAGATAGCAAGAGGAGTAGAAATAGCAGAAGTGCAAGTCGATCAAGGTCAAGAACACGATCACATTCTAGATCACATACTCCAAGGAGACAGTAAGTATAAGTAAAGATTCTCTTAGGAAAACAATCCTAAGTTACTGTTTTAAAATTTTATTTATTGATCCTAGAGAAAGAAAGAGGAAGGGGGAGAAACATCGGTTTGTTGTTCTACTTATTTATGCATTCATTGGTTGATTTTGTATCAAACTCACAATGCAACCTTGACATAGGGGAACAGCTCTTTAACCAACTGAGCTACCCAGCCAGGGCTAAAAGTTACCCTTTTTAAAATAAACAATTGAACAAGTTAGGCTAGATTTAGGCATTTCACATAAGGGTAGCTATGAAAAATGAGTTTTGTAGTATGATCTGCATGTCTGGGGCTCTGTTTGTTTTGTATATCTTATTGGCATTGTTTTTGCCAAAAAAAAAAAAAAAAAAAAGGGTGGGATGGGGGGATTTTGAGAAGTATAGGGACTGGCCAAAGTGCTATGGAGGTGCATGATGTGAAAACATTGTCTTTCTGTCTGGTTTCAGTTAGAGTATGTGACCGTTTCATTAACCACTTACTAACCAATAAGTTGACCGTAGCCAAAGAATCTTCTGATTAACTTCTGATTAATTAGATTGCTAGCTATTTGTGGCTATTTTGAGCATATGGGAGATACTCAGTAAAAAGCGTAGCTATCTACAACATTCTGTAAAACTTACTAATTACTCTTCTTGGAATACAGATTTATAGTACACTTGTTTTAAGATTTGTGTAATACAGGCTGGAGGGGAGGGAGTGAGGGGGAGAAATTTAGTAAGTCTTCTGTCTTGCCTGTTGTCAACAGGCCTGATAGTAGTTTTGTTTTGAACCTGTTATGAACACCACCGCAGTAAATCTGTCCAGTAGAAATCAAATCTAAACCTCAAATTTTTTATTATCTAAGTTACAATAATAGGCGGAGTCGATCTGGAACATACAGCTCAAGATCAAGAAGCAGGTCCCACAGTCACAGTGAAAGCCCAAGAAGACATCATAATCATGGTTCTCCTCACCTTAAGGCCAAGCATACCAGAGATGACTTAAAAAGTTCAAATAGACATGGTCACAAAAGGAAAAAGTCTCGTTCTCGATCTCAGAGCAAGTCTCGGGATCACTCAGATGCTGCCAAGAAACACAGGCATGAAAGGGGACATCATAGGGACAGGCGCGAAAGATCTCGCTCCTTTGAGAGGTCCCATAAAGGCAAGCACCATGGTGGCAGCCGCTCAGGACATGGCAGACACAGGCGCTGACTTTCTTCTGTTGAGCCTGCATCGATTCCTGGTTTTGCCTATCTTCAGTGTGATGTATGGACTCATAATCAGAACATTAAAGACAAACTGATTAGGATTTGATTTCTTAAAACCCTCTAGGTCTCTAGAAACACTGAGGACATTTTCTCTTGAAAAGAAGTATGTTAATTTTTTTTTTTTTTTTTTTTTTGCACATTAAAATGCCCTAGCAGTATCTAATTGAAAACCATGGTCAGGTTCAATTGTACTTATAGTTGTGTATTGTTTATTGCTATAAGAACTGGAGTGTGAATTCTATAAAAATGTATCTTATTTTTATACAGAAAAAATTGCAGACACTGTTATATTTAAGTGGTTATTTGTTTAAATGATGGTGAATACTTTCTTAACACTGGTTTGTCTGCATGTGTAAAGATTTTTACAAGGAAATAAAATACAAATCTTGTTTTTCTAAACTGCTTCTCCAAAATACCTTATTTAAATAAATTATTAAAAGGAGCAAAATTTTAATAGTAAAATGGCTGTGCTGATTTTCTGACAAATTTATTCTTTCCTCTATTAGCTAGAGTTTGAGATGATTGAAGTAACAATTCTAACCTGCAGTGGGAGCTATTGTAAAAGTCTTCCCTATATACGAGGGGGAACCCTCAAAAAACAATTTATTAAAAATTGTGTTTTCTGGTATGTTTAAATTCAGTCACCTTCAGATACTCTCCATTCTATGCAATACATCTATCGAGACATTTTTTTCCACTGCTCATAACAGTCTTTGAACTAGTCAATTTTGTTGCTTTTAGTGCAATTATGATGCCTTTTAGTGCTTCTGCTGTTTTTTGTTTCACCTCTTCCCCATCAGCAAAATGTTTCCCTTTGAGGACTTTTTTCATCAGGGGAGACAAAGTTTTTGCTTAGGGCAAAATCAGGTGAATAGGGAGGTTGGGGCATGTAGTGGGGGGAGCTGTGTTTTCTTGGCGAAAAACTGCTGAACAGTGTGGTATGGGCAGGTGCACTTGTAAATCACTCATTTTGAGGTGGGCAAATGCTGCATTGAAAGAATTCAAAGAAAATTCAGGGAAGCCAAGCACAGCCTCTCACAGCAACACCATCTGGCGCACTGGCACACATGGGTTCCTGGAACACTCACCTAGTGGGGGGAGGCTGCACTGCAGCCGCAGAGCCCAGTAGTGTAACAAACGTTAAGTCAGTTTCGAGTGCTATTTTTAAAGTAAGCCACCCACACGAACAAAGCAGAACTTTTAAATTAACATGATGGTAAATCAGATCCAACTATGGAGCTTTAAAATTTTTAAATTTAGATAGGTAGTGACTTTTTAAATCTAGGTTAGAACTCAGTAATGAGGTGAGGTTCCTGGAACCTGGATGACTGATAGGTAAAATCTGGCCACAAGGAAAATGAAGTTTTATTTAAAAAGCTATTGTGCATCCAAATGAACATTTTTCTTACTGAGTTATTTTCCCAATATTTTGTAAGTGAACTGAGAGATTTTAAAAAGTCATAATAAAATATTTTAGTACTTTATAGTTACATTAAGTTTTCCATTTAATCTTTTCACCCACCTTGTCTACTACTAGACTTGGCTCCAATTTGTTGCTGTTTCAAAAAGTCAAATACTCCCAGTTGTTTCTATATGTTCTCTCATATCTCTGTTTTAATGATTCTTCATACAATTCCTTTTTATGTTATGGAAGAAGATAATTCTGGGGTATGTTTTTTCGTGTGTGTCCCCTTGTGTATGGGGAAAGGAAATGTGAGCAGAGCCCAATAGTGTAACATTAAATGATGGGTCAGTTTTAAGTACAATTTCTAAAGTAAGCTGCCCACATGAACAAACCAGAACTTGCAACATGATGGTAAATCGGATCCATCTATTGAGCAAAGATAACAAACAACCTTTGTCCTTTTCAGTTGGTATCCTAATCCTGTAGAAAGACCAGTGAAATTCTTAACATGCCTCCTGATTGAGGTTCTAAGTTTTGCTTCGTAATTCTAAATGTCACTGTTACCATCAGGTATTAACCCCATTTAATGCCCACAACCTGCACAGAACGTGTTGTTTAACAATTTAAAGTTAGCTTTCAGGAAAGTTCTCAAAATAAGGTAATATAATAACAAATATTTGTTGTCCTAAGAGCTATTTCTTAATTCATCTTGGGCTGTAAAAGATAACTGAAGGTTGAGGACTTTTTTTTAAACCAGGTTTTTAAGAATCATGTTAAATGCCTAGGCATGTTGGAAGCATAGTTTAGCTGGAGAAACAGCGTATGTGGGGTTTGGTAAGGAAAATCATCACTTATCCCACTGGGAAAACTGGAAGGAGAATCAGCATTCATTGTGTGGGCCTTGATCCCTTAGATTCCCTGCAGAGTACCTGTGTGTGGCTGGAAGTCACATCTTGACTTCATTTGTAACCATTTGAACTTGGTCTGTTTCTGGGATTAAAAAAAATAATGGACTTTCATGTCACTTGAGGTCCTTCCTCTAAGGTAATTTAGCAAGTCTAATTAATCTCTTGGCTGCAGACTGACCCTTACCTCACAGCAGTTTGTATAGTACATGTGTTAGACAAGTACAAGGGGGTTCTATTTTTACTCCTGCAATCCAAACCCTATTAGAAAACATCCAGCTACTTAAATTGTTTCCTATGGACACAATTCTAAATACAGCTGTTTCACAATGCTGCTTCCCTGAGATTGGATATGATTTCTGAACAGCACGAGATTTTCATGAAGTCTGACGACACTGGGCACTTTGATTCCAGGTGTCCTCTTGACCTTGTGCTTCTGTCACCTCTGCTCTGCATAATTCTAACCCACTTCTAACTACAGAAGAATTCCTACCCTGCCTGGAGTCCTTTGCCACAATTCTTCAAACAGTAGCTAATGATCTCTTAAAGCATTGATCACATGTTGTTCTAATACATAAACCTAATGGTTTCCCATGTCATTGCATAAAATACAAACCCCTGACTGCTGTATGTGAGCTTACCCTTGCCAGCGTCTTCCATGAGCCAACCTCTCCTCTCTCCCTCAGGTACACACATCTCTTCCTGAGCACTGGCTGTCCTCCCTGGTTGGGATGCTCTCCTCCTGGAATAGTGATAGGCTTTGCATTCTTACGCATTAGAGTAGCTTTCAAGAGAACAGCAGGAATGCAGTTTATGCGTTACGCACGCCCCTCACCTGATCTCACAACAGTGCTTTGGCTGTTTGAGGGTATGCAATAAATACTGAGGAGTGAATTTTACATACCACTAATTTTTTGAAACTTTGAAGCCCTTTCAAGTGGGAACGTGTGTTCTTTATCTGACCGCCATTCTAGGTACCTGGAGCTCACAGCCTGAGGGGGTAGATAGACACGTAAACAACAGCCCAGCACGAATAAACCGGTGAGCTGTGGGCCACATCCTCTCTTGCATACGTATTTGGTTTGTGCAATGTTTGTTCTAAATGGACTGGCTAACATTCTTTTTCTTTTTAATTGGAAGTAGTCATGAGATCTACAATCAGTCAGTCCCTCAAGGCAGCAACGGACTGACAGCAGGTAGCCCACGGGTTGGGGTGTGCATGCTCCAGTGCGTTACGCTCCCTTGTACTCCCTCTCAATCGACACCCTGAAGGCAAGTGTCCATTGGCATTTATCAGTGTGCTGGCAATGGTATTGTTCTAGAGTAGTGCTCCTTTTGCTCATTGATGTTCCCTGCCTGCCCGGCCCTCGCAGCAGACCCCTGACATCTCCGAGAACAATCTAAAACTTCCACAAACACCTCGCCTGTGAATGCAGCACTGTCTGTGTAGCCTCCTGGGTCCGTTGATAATCGAACTGTTTACTGCACTCCGCATCTCCTAGTTCACCACAGTGCAATACAGTTAACCTTTTCAAACCAGCATTTCTCCCTTGAGCAGCTCTTGCGTGGCCAGGGCACTTGTAGGAAAATTCCACAAACGGATTTTTCCTGTTTTTCTATAGAGCATATGACATGCCAGATCTTTGTATGGAGACCAAGGCACATCATAAATCTAAGCCACTGTGAAGTTCAATATTTTACTCTAAGCTACAAAACTAATTTTCTGCTCCAAATGTGTTATTTTCTTGGATTGTATCAGACAAAACAGGTTTTACTCACTTGGTAATTACTGCAACATAGAGTACAATGACATGGTGAAATTGGTTTGCCAGTCTCTCAGTTCTTAGTTGACCATGTTTTATACACAATTCATATTAAGAGTCAGCAAATTAACTTTTGACTTACTCAAAAGTAGTTAAATTGCCGATGTTGGTTAAGTGTCTGCTATCATTGCACGTAAGCTGATGTGGGCTGTCAGGTATCTGCCTAGAGAAAATAAGGGTAGGGAGAGTCTCGCCGTCTAGATATGTATGTGGTAAATACCTACGTATAACTAATACCTGCTTGCAGGATACTTGCTATTTAGTTGGAGGCAAACATATTTTTTTAAAGCCAAATAACATCCAAAGTAATCCTGAGGTTATTTTATCACCAAGCAAGCAGTACAATGAGGGCTGAGTTTAGAGAAGGAAGAGGGACTGCTGGGGCCGGGTGGGTGTGGGGGTGACCTGAAAAGTCTCCCTAGAGGGTAGGGAGCAGAGCCTGGGCCCAGGATGGGAAGGATTTGAAAGCACAAGAGGGAAGAATTTATGTAATATTGAGGCCGGGTTTGAGGTGTGGATTCAGGGCAGCTGGGGTGTGTGCTGGGAGACACTGGCCTGTTTGCTTTGGTCAGGGGAGCTTGTGTGTGGACTAGCGAACTAATAGCGGAGCAGAGATGGTGTAGCTCAGGATTCAGACTGCCTGGAATCAATGCTTAGCTTCTCAGGTTATTTGCTATTCAATCTCGTACATGCTTCTTAACCACTCTAAGCTTCCCTTTCCCATCTGTAGAATTAGCCATTGAACCTGCTATATTCAGATGTTAGAAGATTAAAAGAAACAACGTATATAATGCACTTAGTGCAGTGTTAGTCCTATAGTAAATGTTCGGTAAATGGTATTATCATCATTAGCATCATCAGAGGCTTGTGGGTGTGGGACTAAGGTGTTTTGTAGACCAGAGTGCCGTTGTTGTAAGCAGGTGGGTGACTGCTTACAACACATTTTTCTGTCACAGTTCTTGAAGCCAGAAGTCTGAAAGCATGGTGTTGGCAGGACCCTGCTCCCTTTGAATGTTCTAGGAAAGAATTCTTTCTTCATTGTTCCTAGCTTCTGGTGGCTTCCAGCAATCCTTGGCGTTCCTTGGCTTGTAGCGGTGACACTGCCTTCTCTATTTCCGTCTTCATGTGCCCTTTTCCTCTGTGTGTGTGTCTCCTTATAAGGCCACCAGTCATTGGATTTAGGGACTACCCTAGTCTGCTGTGACCTCATCTTAATTACATCTGCAAAGACACTATGTCCAGATAAGGTCACATTCTGAGGTTCTATGTGGACATGAATTTTGGAGGGACACTACTCAACTCACTAGAGTGACATAAAAATAACGTTGAAAGACACTGGAGTGATTGTTTTTAAAAAACTTGAGATAATTTCAGACATAAAAAAGTTGCAAAAGTAGTGCAAAGAATTCCTATATATTCTACACCCAGATTCCCCAAATGCAATCATCTGACCACACCTGCTTCATCGCCCTCTCTCTCCATCTGCCTGTGTAGGTGTGCCTAATGGTTCTCTGATAATGTTCGAGAGTACGCTGTCGTCCTGACGTCCTGTTACCTATAAGTATGTCAGTGAACACCCAAAAACAAAGACATTTGTGTTACAGACCCACAATGTCATCATCAAAGTCAGGGAATGAGCATAATGGCCAAAACTGTGGATCTTTTTCAAGTACCGCCAATTTTCCTGCTCATACCACTTTTCTGGCTCAGGATTCGATCTAGAATCGCATGTTGCGTTTAGTTTCCTTTCATCCGAAATAGTTCTTCAGTCTGTCTTTGACATTTTTGTTTTGGGGAAATTTATCTTTTCGATATTATAGTTTGGTAAATTTCAAATCTAATGAAATTGCAAGACTAGCACAACCAATATCCTTATATTCATTACCTAAGATTCATTTACAGTTAATATTTTGCTTCATATCTCCCTCTCTCTATATATATATACACACACACATATATATGGACACATTTTTATTTTTGTTTCTTTTTTGAACCATTTGAGTTACTTTCCCCTAAATACTTAGCATGTATCACCAAAGATCAAATACATTTGCCTAAGAGCTGCAATACAATTGTCATCACATGCAAGAAATTGTACATAGATAGTTACGTAATCAGTGTTACATATCACAGCGTATATTTGAATTTCCAGGCTGTTGTAGGGGGATATTCTTTATAACTGTGGATTGATTGTTCGATCTAGGATTCAGCCAAAGATTATGCATTGGATTTAGTCGAATATCTCTCAGGCCTTGTTAAACTTCCCTATGATTAGAGTCACGTGAAGCATTTTTGGTAGGCATGGATGATATGTTCTCAGCGTATCCCAAAGAGGGCACATATCAAATTTTCCCCTTATCAGTGACATTAAGTTTGATAATTTGACTAAAATAGTGTTCAACTGATTTCTCCATTGTAAAGGTATCTTTTTAAAAAAATTAACTTTATTGGGGTGATAAATTCATTGGGGTTACTAAAATTATATAGATTTCAGGTGTACAGTTCTGTAATCATTGTATTGTGTGCTCACCAAAGGCATCTTTAATCTGTACTCTGAGGGGTTGGACATGAAAACTGAATGCAGTTCCTTTACTTGTCACCAGTTGCTTTACCGTCCATTAGTGGTTTTGCCTGAATCAAGTTTTATTATTTTTAAATAGTAGTTAGAAAATGGTGGGTTTTTTTCTATTTCTAGCTGGCTTAAACATTTATTGGTTGACATTTTTCTGTAAAGAAGAACTTTCCCTTCTCTAGCAGTTTTTATTTTTTTTTTAAAAGTATCTATGGACTCATAGATTTTTAAAAATTCGATGTGATAACTCATTCCTTTTTTTTTTTTTCATTATGATGCTTAAATCATTTCAAATTAGGCCAGCAGAAGCTCCTGTAAGCCAGCTCCCTTGACCTTTCAATATGTCCCCATTAGTTGGGGGGCATTATGTTACTTTCTTGTACAACGAGATAATCCAGGCTTACCTTGTGCTGTCTCAGCTTCAACTCTGGAACAAGCCATTCCTCCAAGTACATGCTCCTTTTAGTGAGGGATCAAGTTCTGGCATTGTGTCAGCTCAATGGTACTGGGTGTCATTCATTCCTTTCATTTGAAACCTCTGATGCCGATCCATCACTACGAGGTTCTTTCCCTCCTGTCCCACAGTGTAAGCTGGTGGTTTTGTAGAATGTGCCTTAACTGGGATTTATCCAATTTGTCCTCGTGATCAGATTCAGGTTTTGTGTTTTTGGTTGGGTCCTAAGTGTATCATAATAGGAGGCACATGATTTATCCCATTACTGATGGTGTTACTTTGATCTTAACTTTGGATAAGGTGGTGTCTGCGGGTGTTCTCTACTTAAATGTTGCTATTTTTACCTTTGCGACTAAGTATTTCATGGGGGAGATACTTTTAGATAGTGTTTTTTTTTTTAAATTATAATTCTAGCAATAATTTTGGCATCCATGGATGATTTTTGCCTGAAACACTTACTGAAAATGATTTTCTAATTCTAACATTCCTTCTATATTTATTAGTTGGAATCCCACTGTAAGGAAGAGCTTCCCTTTCTTCATTTGTTCATTTGTTCATTTGTTTATGTATATCAGTAGGGACTCATTTCATGGTTTATAACCCATTGCTATCATTTACTTTGTTGCTCAAATTATGCCAGATGGAGCCAATGGGAATCCCTTTAAGCTATGTCCTATCTCCTTTGAGATGAACATTTTTGAGGCTCTTCCTCTTCCCATGGCTGTAGTTTCTTTTTGGTCCAGGACAATGAGTTATCGGTTCCCATGCTCCTACTATCTGTTCTTTCCTAACAATAGGCTTTTAGTTTGCAGTACAAGATTGTAATAAGTATTAGTGCCACTAGAGGTCACTGTTCAGCTACATGTGATAGAAGATCTCTCACTAAATTGTGCATCACCTGACCTGCAAGCCTAATTCACAATAAGGATTTATCCAAAGGACCACTAGCATCTTTAGACATGTCCGCTTAAGCCTCATTTAGGTCCTTAATCCAGGCCTGAACCTTTGATAATAACTGTAGTCTGTTGACGGAAGACTACAGACAGCAACCCCACCATAACATAAGCACTATATTCCAGGTACCATTCTGTTTCATATATATTAACTCATTTAACATTTTTCAAAAATGCTATGGTGGGGGAATCCATGAGGAGGTGATTTCACACAGGTATGAAGTGGGGGAGCCGGGATTCAAACCCAGAGTCCACCTCCTGAACACAGTGTATCCACAAGCACGGCAGTGCTCAAGTCCCATTTGAAAGGCTTCCATATCCAAGCCTGGGATTCCTGGCATCTTTATAAATGTCCTCATGATGAGACTTGCAATCCTCTGAGGTCTTTGGAGCTTGGCAGTGGGTGCTGCTCAGCAGCTGTGTGCCATGGGGAGCTTGTCCGGTGGTCCTGCCGATGCCCCTCCTCCGCCCAGCCTGCCCACTGGGCTTGCATGCGGGCCAGGTCCGGGGATCCATCCCAGTAACCCCGCGACTCCACCGCTATCCTGGTCAGTGTTGTGCTCAGAGAACCTGCGTCCACCAGCTTTGCCCTGCTGGGCCCTTTCTTCCTAGAGACCTCTCCTCCTTGGTGAGGCCTGGTGCAAGAGGCATGGGTTCTGGCGTTACAGTGACCTGCTGTAGGAGCCTGGTCTTCCCGCTCAGTGCTGTGTGGCTCTGGGCAGAATTGCTTAACTCCTCTGAGCCCAAGTTTCCTCATCTGTGGGCAGACAATGATAACACTTCCCTGGCATGAGTGTTGTGATAACTAGTGATATCCATAAAGGGTAGGAGGTACGTGATAGAATTTATTATATATTGTTTCCTTAAAAGCACAACCCCATTTCCACCAATCAGAAAAGCTGGCCCTATGTCACATGCTCAGTGCTTCGATCCTTTTCCCCAAAAGCCAGTGCCTCTTACTGCCTGTGTTATTCCTGGAGCAATGAAAACACATCATTGTAGGCTGGCAAGTGTCCTCTCTTAGGCCTGGCCTAATTCTCTAGGCCCTGATCAGAACGGAGACTGTTCTTTATACAAACTCTTTGTATCCCTGTCTTAACCAGGGACCCAAAACTAAGTGCTCAGTGAATGACTGTTGATGACAAAAGACTTATCTGAATCCAGTTCACAAGTGTATTTACCAAGTGTCAAGCACTGGGCGAGGCTCTAAGAATAGCTAGGTGATTAAAACCCAGCTCCCCGCTTAAGGAGCTTCTCCTCCAGCTAAAAGTTTCTACAAAGGCCCGAACAGTCATGCTCCTTTCCAGGCATCCAGTTCCCAGGGCTGACTTCGGTGAGGCAGTCTGCTTCACTGTGTCTCAAACAGAAGACAAAGGCCAAGTCCACAGAGCCATTTCGCCCCAGAGAGACATAACAGGGCATTTAGTGCCCCCAGACCTGGGGCCATGCAGGCCCTCACAAGCTGTTCACACCACCTGCTCAAGACCAGCCTGGTAGACCCTCCTCTCGTAGGGGGGGAGAGATGGTGAGCATGGGAGCCGGCCCACGCTGTCCTTCCCACGAGGGGACAGCACAAGACTGCGGGTGACAGAACTCGGTCAGTGACAGATCCCTTGTGACTCACTTGAGTAGTGCAGTATCTGAATGATTTGTTCTTGGGTGGAGTGGATGAAAGAGGGGAGAACGGGTTGGAAAAAATGAAACCATCTGTTGAATTCACAAGTTGCCACAAGTCATGAGTTCAACCGATGTTCAAATGACTAAGTATTTTTAGTGCAAAGAAATAAGGTAATTTGAGGGTTTCAGAAAACTCTGCAAACCCAAATGACAACTGAAGAAATACTATACATTAGCAAAAGTTTTACTCTTTCATTTGCAAAAACAGCATGACTTTTTTTTTCAGGAAAAGGAAGGTTTTCAAAAGTTAAAAAAAAAAAAAAACCCTCAGTTTACAGACTAAGCCTCCTCTGAAACAGAATAAAGAAACTTTCCTCTTATCTGGGTTCAGAACTGGCAAGCAACTTGGGTGTGGGCACTTCATAAATATTCATTGTCGATGCAAATGTCGAAGATGCAAAGAAACCATTTTGTCATTTCCAGAACCCTTCAGAAATGAAGTAGGATCTTGACTGTCCTTTGCAGACCTTGAACAAGAAAAGCCCAGTCCGGCGTGTCACGTGGAATGGAACGAGAACAGTGGATTGATCTGTCCTGGAGTCTTGTGTGCTGACAGTGCTTACAAGGAACAGAGCGAACTGAGCAGTGGGTAGAATTTTTATTTTTAATTTTTATTTCTTTTCTTTTTAGGTTTTTTGTCTCTCTTTTCATTTCTCTCTCTCTCTTTCTTTCTTTCTTTCTTTCTTTTTTTTTTTTTTTTGTTATTCTGAGAAGGATTTTTAAGCCTCTACTCCCAAAAGATCTAAGCAATTGGGAATCAGAGACTTCCCTGTGCAGGGAAAGTGGGAAATGGCCGTGTCTCACCTTGCCTTGCATATGCAGGCTGTGCTGTAAACTGAAATGCAGTCAGAGCAGGAACAGCAGTCCATTTTACTCATCTCACTGTCCTGATCACGATGTATCAATTGAGCTGAGGGACATTCAGAAAGAACATGCTGAAACCAGTGCCTCAGTATGTTGCCCAGTCAAGGTCTGCTTGTTTTGGCCTGTGTACACCTGACCTTGGCCCGTATAGTCTCGATAAACATAAATGAATGGACCTTAGTAACCACTGCCCAGACAGCCTGTGTTGTCGAAGCTGGGTTCTGGCTGAAATGTGCCGGGTTGACTTGAGACTGTCCACCAAGGGAGCTGTGCTCTTCGTGTCCCTATGGAAACCTCTTTCTGGGTTCTAAGAAACACATTCCATTCGCCAGTGGCTGACTCTGGCCAGAGCAGGGATGGGACCTCCACCACTTGGGTATGGGCCTGGGCTATACCAGACCTGGAACAGGGCACCCCTATCTCCTCACACCGGCCCCCGCACCACACCCACCACCCCACACTGCCAGCCCCAGTGAGCAACCTCAGTCCTTTCTCAGCACTAGAGTGCTGGGGGCTGTAGGGGGGAGGTACCTCCTCCTCTCCAGTGGCTTCCCAGTCACCTGGGGCTCCCAGGCCTTTAGGTGAGCTCCGAGGCTAACTCTGATACAAGGGGCAGTAGCCACTGAAGTCCCTATCACAAAACCAGAGCCCCAGTCAGCAAAGTGGCTCCTGAGCATGCAGGGCTGGCTCCAGTGGTTCAGCCCTCCAACCTGGGCCTCGCATACACATCTCGATTCCTAGTGCGCCCCTCCCTCCTGCCCCCCAGCTTACCACAATCTGCCCTTTCATCCATCCCTAAGATGCTGGCTGAGCAACTGTATGTACAACACAGACCTTGGCTGAGAGAGGTAGGCTGTGACTCTCTCCTCCTAAATGTAAAAGGCCAGGGAGGGAGAAGCATTAATTGAGTCCTCGCTTTGTGCCAGGAGCTTTAGATGGATGGCCTCTCTCAATCCTGCCCTCATACCTAAGAGGAAGGCTTCATTATCCCCCTAAGAACCAGAACAGTATAGAGGTCAAGAGCAGGGACATTGCCACCTGTCTGCTGAGTTCAAAGTTCAGCTTTGCTACTCATACTCTATACAGCCTTGGGCACGTGATTGACCTACATGCCCACCTCACTGGGAAAATGGGCATCGAGCTATTGTGGGCATTTAAATGAGTTAATTTATGTAAAAGGTGCATTGAGCAGCCCTACAGAACTGTCAGCTGTCCATGTATGCTATTATCTATTACTATATGTTAAAGATGAGGAAACAGAGGCCACGAGACCATGTGCAAAGCCTGGGTCCTAGAGGGCTCCACAAGGTGTTCTTCCCTATTGCACTCTGCTGCTTTCCAACGCTGTCGAGTGTTGTCCCCTCCCAGGGACGGTTACCTTTGGCTCATGGCCATGGCCTTCAAAGTGAGTTTTAGACCAGTGCGTGGGAGAGGATTGGGGGAATAGGAGCCACCTAAGTCTTGTTTGGGACCCTGAAAATGTGTCCCGTGAGCTGAGAGTTGCCAGTTATCAACAGCAGCCTGTTCCTCATCTCCGGGCAGGAAGGCGCTGGCCCTGGCCCCTGCCCTGCTCCACTCAGACGCAGGCCGAGACCACAGCATTCTGACTCGACCCTCCTCACCCCCATCCCCGTCCTAGAGTCTGGGTGGTTTTTCCTGAAACTATGGCAGAGCTGGGATTTAAACCCAAGCCCATGTTTTCTCCGTTCTTATCTTGGTCAATAGCCCCAGAGCTGCCCAGATGCCTGTGGCAGACAGACAAATGAGGCCACAGGGACTGACACAGTCATGACTTGGCCTTCCTGTGTGGTGGAGGAAGGGGACAGGAAACTGGGACGAAGGCCAACAGTGAGTGCAGGCACACGTATGCACAACCAAGTTATGCGATTACTCAATGTGTAAATCCAGTCAGTGGGAAGATCAGATGCGCTCGAGAGCAGAGAAGTATCCAGAGGTGTCTTGGGTCAGGTAAACTGCAGTCTCCGGGGTGCGGTGCTTTCTGGAACTCAGGGTTCCAGTTTATCATGCAGTGAATCGATACTCTCCTCGTTGGCTTTGTGATCTCGGCCAAATCTCTCAGCTCCTCTGAGCTTCAACTTACTAATATGTGAAGCAGGGCAAATAAGCCCAACCTCACTGGGTGCTCCCCGTGGTTAAACACGATGCCGTGTGCAAACATGCCAGGGGCTCGCACCCAGGGGATGTTGGTAAAATGCCAGTTTCCCCACTTGGTGTAAGAGCCCGAGCACAATCTCACTTAGCTCCGCCCCAGAGATGGAAGACCTGGGAGAAGGCTCTCCGCACACAGGCTGGCGTGTTCCAGCCGCACAGGGCGCGAGCCTGTGGGTCCCTTCACTTCCCCGTGGGTGTCAGGAGCCCTTCTCAGGAGCCACGCCCCTGGAACCAGCAGTGCCAGTGGTGGGTTATGGCCTGTCTTCCTGGGTCCTCGTAGGCCTCTGTGACACACTGTCCCCCTGCTCCTCCACTGCCGGACCCTCCAACCTTTTCAGTGTTGCACTCACTGGTTTCCTCAAGGCAGGGCGATTCCTGTCACCAAGAGGACAAAGTTTTTCTCAGTTCTGCAGTGGGTCTCCAGATGCCCACCATCCTGCCTGCCCAGGAAGGGCACAGCGAGGGCACAGAGCTTAGGAGGGGACATGCAGGGAAACTTCCCGAAGTCTGGCAACCTTTCATCCCAGGCCTAGCACCAGGAAGCCAAGTGTAAAAGGAAGCTCCTCAGCGCCGTGAGGGGAGCGAAGGGGGTGTCTGCAACGCCCAGTGCTCGGCAGGACTCCCTGTCAGATGGAAAGGGAAACGGAAAATGGCTGCCCGGGTCAAAGAGCAGGAGTTCGCAGCTGATTATTCATCATGACTAGAGATTGACTGGGGACTAGATTATTCATTTCACTGGAATGGAGGGACGGGCTTGTCAATTTTTTTTTTTTTTTAAAGTGTTTTCCTCCCCAGCACTCAGATTGTTATCATTCTGCGTTCTTAATCAGCAGGGTTGATGGCATTTCACTCCAAGCACTCTGGGACGAGAGGAGTGGTTCGAAGCCAGATTACCTGGGTGCAAGCTGTTCCCCTCTCACCAGCATGTGACCTCTTGACCCCCCAATTCCTCCTCTGAAAATAGGGACAGTTGCTGTGGCGAGCAGCCTGGAAGAACATGTATGTGTGAGGAGGCCTCTCATACAGAGGGAACTCAGCAGTTACGGGTCACTTGTTTTTAATAGGCAGGAACTCTAATTTCTCTCCAGGCCAACTGGCGCTGTCAGTACCAGCAAAGAGAAAGATAGCTCTTTGGCATTTTGTGATCTTTGGGAATCTTAAAAGGTTCTAGAAGGCTGAAGAAGAGCAGTTAAGTGCTTTGGTTTCTCACCTGTTCTTCCATCCTGTCCCCATCATCTCAGGGGAAATACCAGCCATTCTAGGGAAGCCTTAGCAAGTGCCACCCTCCGGCCGCAGACAGGCCGTCTGCAGGAGCAGCCTGAAGCAGGCTAGCTGGCTGGGGAAGGGCGGGCTGGGAGGCACTTCCCACTGTGGGTCCAGGACTGCATTATATACTTCTCCTTTTGTGGGCCACTTCCTCTATTAAAAATATATATTTAAAATTATAGTTTATGATTGTATTGCTATAAAAATAGATACAATCCAGGCTAAGTTCATTATTACATATTCATCATTATTCATTTTTCTTAGGGTTGTAATAGAAATGAATTATGAGGAGCTGTTTGGCCGCTAAGGGGCAGCACCAGCTCACTAAATGCTCACAGGAAATAGGTGGAGGGGTGGCGGGTGGTGGGTAGCTGGGTGGGAAAGAGCAACCGCTGACTCACAAAGGGCTTGTGCTTCTCACAGCATTTCCTCCGTGACTACTGTGTTTGCTCCTGACAACATCAGCCCCGCCCACCAGGCAGGCAGGGCAGCAGTTATTGCCCCACTCGGGGCAAGATGAGAGGCTCACCCTGGGAGGTACAGTGTCCTGTGGGTCTGGGTTACACAGTGGCAGGGGCGGGCCGACCAGAATGTCCTGGCTCTACCTGCTGTTCTCCTTCCTCCCTCAGAGCCTCAGCCTGGCTGGATCCTCCGAGCAGACAAGGTCAGGACCCTGTGGCCAGACCTGCCCTTGACACTGTGGGCGGCTCAGTCCTGCCTTGCAGCCTTCCACATCCTGAGAGAGGGGACCCTGCATTCCAGACTGGGCCCACCCCCAGCCTCCCTGGGGCCAGGCATGCCTTTGTTCACTTGCCTGCGAGACCCCGCCTGCAGGTGGGGGACATGTTCATCCCCTCCCTGGAGACCTGAGCAAGGACATCAAAGCCTCACAAAAGGCATTCACTGAGCAGGGCAAAAGGAAGTAAGTACTCCACCTGCGTGGAGTGCCTGGACAAGTGGATGCAGAGACGTGAGAAAGACCCGAAGCAACACAGAGCATGAGATGGTGCGTCTTGGAGGTGGCTTTTCTGGTCCCAAGGGGAACACCCAGCATGCTGCCTGGTATTCCCGGCGGGAACAATGGGCCTGTCTCTTCTTCTCCACGTGCTCAGGAGGAATGGTGCTTCTTAAGGAGACCAAGTCTGAGCTGGGCCTTATGGGCAGCTAGTACACACAGTTTCCTCCTGAAGCGATGAGAATGGTGCATAGACCCACGTGAGAAAGGAAAGGCAGGCTTGTCCTTGCTGGATGAGCAAAAAAAAAAAAGATTGTTCATTTTTTTAGGGAAAATGTGAGTTGTCAATTGACTCTGACGTGGATGTGGCAAAAAGCAATGCTCAGTGCTGGCTCTTTCAGAGAGCACCTTCGTGGTTCGAAGGAGCCAAGCAGCTCCTGGGAATAAGCAATCCTTGGCAAAGTACGGCCAGGCCCGAGAGAGAGCACGTTGTTACACAGAAGCCCTGGAGCAGTGGGATGGGTGGGCGGGGCCCTGGCTGCTCCAGACACTGTGGGGACAAAGGTGACATCCACCTACTGAGCAGCGTCTGTCCTCAGAGTCACCAACAGGCCAGAATATCTCTCCACTCACACACAGAGTGACCCAGGGCTGGTCTGGTTAGGCAGGCCCAACTGAAGGGGGAATGATAGGCCTGTCACATGGATGAAGAATCAGAGTCACAGTTCAGTTTCTGGGTCCCACCCCTGACCAGTCAGGAGACTGGTGAGCAGAGCTGACAGTCTAGTCTAGGTTGGGAGTGGAGGGACTGAGAAACCTGTTTTGGAAAGGAAAGGAGCCCTCAGCAGAATGCCTGGGCCTTCCTGAGGCTATGGATGCAGTGCCTTCCTGGGAGGACAGACATGGTGGTCGCAAGCCATAGGAAAAAGCTAATCCAGGGAAGGCTTTCCCCAGGCTGACCCAGAGCTACATATGCAGGAGGTCTGTGACAGAGGAAGATGATCCCTTCGTGTTGGCACTGGAAGGGAGTTTGGGGGAAATAGAGTCAAACCCCAGTGTTGCCCAAAGCATGGTGTGACTCGCCGAATGCCCCTAGCTGCTCAGAGGACAGGAACGGGAAGTCCTCACTGATGGTCGAGAGCTCTTGCTGGTAGATGATACCACCTCCAAAATGGAAGGAGAGAGCGACCTAGAGGAGTCCTGAGGAGCCAGGTGTTTCTCTTAGGCACAGGGGGCTGAGGGTGCAAAGTGTACCTTACTTCTAAAGCCAGACCAGAGAGGGAAGTAGGCCACCAAAGCAGTGCGATTTATCAGAATAGCTGGAAAAACAAAACACAACCAGCTCAAGATCACGTGATGATGGGAAGGACATCTGTGACATGGTGTCTGAGTTTCCTTCCATCTCGTGTTATGTGACCAGCTGTTCTAAGAGCCTGGTGCTCCAGGGAGGCCAGAGGGAGTCCACCCCGACCTGAGAAGAGCAGGCCCTGCAGGGAAGTTACTCATTCCACTGGGACTTCCTTGGACGCTGAAGCAGTGCTGAGTCAGTAGCAATTTCTGAGATTGGCAGCATCGCCCAAAGCCTTCAATTGTGATTCAGCAGAAAACAATAGGACAACGCATTGCCCTTGGGTGGAGAGACCTCTCACTTCGAACCACCCACCTGTGCCTTTGGGAGAGCAGAGGCTGCTTGCTTTCCCCTGACAGTGGGACAGTGTGGGCTGGCAGAGCCTCCTTGGCTCAGGGCTGGGCTGGGGGCTGGCCATGTGCACTGAAGCATCAGTTTGATTTCTTGAGTCAAGCAGCCAGATTTCTTCAAATGTTTGTTTTGCCAAAGAGAAAAAGAGCATAGGGTTTAGATTTGGAAGGCACTTTAGAGAACAGCTAATTCTATAATTTCACAGATGAAGAACCAAGTATGAATAGATTTCCCCAGGATTCTACAGAACCTCTTTCCTCAAGGCCTCCGTTACACCTGGCTAACCAGTGAGCAAGGGTGGGGGGTTCTCTGAGTGGCGAACACACATCTGGCAGGTAGAAATATGCCACACACACCCCTCCTGCTACCCTCCCCCTAATTCCCGGAACCCGTGAATGTATCACTGTACACGGCAAAGAGGACTCTGCAGATAAACTGAGGATTGTGAGGTTAAAAAGATTACTGTGGGTTATCTGGGTGAGGCTTATGCAGTCGCAGGGATCCTTGTAAGTGGAAGACAAGAGCAGGAGAGGCGGAGTCAGAGAGAGAGATTGGGAGATGCTCTGCCGCTGGCTTTGAACATGGGGAAGGGGCTTTGATCCAAGGGCCGCGGCAGGGCTGTAGCAGCTGGAAAAGAAGGAAACACATCTCTCCCTAGAGCCTCCAGAAGGAACAAAGCCCCACTGACACCGTGATTTTAGCCCAGTGAAACCCATTTCGAACTTCTGATCTCCAGAGCTGTAAGATAATAAACTTGTGTTGTTTTAAGCCAATAAATTTGTGGTAATTCATTATGGTAGCACTAGGTAACTAATACATGTCACCTCACCTCTCCATCCCACTGCTATGTAATTTGTGGTCGTAAAGTATGTGCTTGAAAACCAATTTGCCAGCCCTTGATTGACACTTAATGAGATATAAAAACAAATACTTTTGAAAGTCACAGTAAAAGTACCACGTCCCTTTCATCCAGTAATGGAAGCTGTAGATACTGAGCAAGGTGGATGCAGCTGGATATAAAAACTAAACAGCTCAATTTTTCTCTCATCAGCAACCTCTTAAGCCCCCTCTGTTGAATTATTCTTCCACTTTCATAGGTAAAGTGCTAGGCTATCCTACAACTTTTCTGGTCACTTTTGGGTATTAATAAGCATCTCATTTTTAGGTGTGGGAAGTCCAGTCTAGTCACACAGCAAAGCTTTAATCTCTTGTTGAATACAGAGCTTTCCCACCCTCGTTTGGGCCCGAATAGGGCTCTGAGCCGTGCAGAAGTGCAGAGGGTGTGCCGGGGAGAAAGATAGTCAGCTTCTTGACTAGTTTCCTGCGTGATTCCTCCACTCCTCCGCCACTCACTTTGAGGGCTTGGGCTCCTTCAAGGTGGGAAAGGAGGGGCAGGCGGGACCCACTCAGAGTGTGGCAGATGTCCCAATGATAGCTCCTGACTTGTGGAGGATTTGGGAGACCTCCAGACACACAGTTCTGTCCCAAGGTGTCCCAGCCACTGGCTGCCTCTGCAGAGCATTTCCCCCAGCTCCTCCACAACAGTGCATCCCGTGAAACCAACTTTCTGTTTGGAGCACCTCACTCTGTCTTCTTGGGTAGGGTCTCTTTCACGGTGACACCTTGCACAGCCTCTGTCTGAGCCGCAATGAAGGCACCTCTTTGCTTTGCAAAGCACTGCCCCCGCCCAGCCTCGTCTCTCACCGGTCCCAGGCAGCTCCAGCCAGAGTCCCACCTTTGGATTTTCCCAGGTAAGCTTCAGCGTTACAGACCATCGTAGTCCAATACTGCCATTGGATTGTTTGTGGGAGGCAATAGAAGCTGCCAATGTGTAGAAGCAGGTGAGTGTGTCCTTCACAACCCCTGGATCTGTCTTTGCACAAACAAGTCATCTGAGGGAAGCATTATAGCATCATAAACATAAGATTCAAATAAACTATATGGTTAGCATCAGACGACCAGGGTCCTTGGAGCCAATTGCTGGCTATGGGACCATTGAGGGCTCAAGCCTCTGGTATCTTAAAGGGTGCAGGCTACAGGGCCTTAGATCTATGTCTGCTCAAGTCTATCCAAGTGTGAGAGTCTCGAATATTTGGTCACATTTAATACCTGTCTGAGTAGCTCCTCAGCTTAGGTGTTCTAATCTCTGGATGGTCTGTCCTTCTGCCTCCTCCTCTCTCCCTCCCTGTGGCCCACTCTCTTCCCTCTTCTGCTTTCCTCCCCGTGCACTTGCTGCTGTTCTGTTGTTCTTTTCCCTTGCTTCGATGATTGCGTTCACTTGCTTAAAGCTGAGATGAAGTTATCGAGAAGTGAATGTATTGTTTTAAACAATTGTGAAGTTTTACTGTGCGCATCCCAGGGGATGGTTACATGAGGCATAAGGAAAGCATGAGTGCTTTTCTTGTGTGAAGTTACAATGCCAAATGCACACAGATGGCATCTGTTTCACTAGAAGTTACTGTGGTATTTCTCTTTAATCAGATCATGAAAGATAAAGTATATGACATTGGAGAAACAGCTGATCACAAGTTCCACAGAAGTGGGAGAAACATTGAACGCAGAAGTTTAAAGCAAACATTTCTTCTTTCCAGAAGAGACTAATGACGGCTAAAGGAGCAGGAACAAGACACAGTGCTGAAGAATTTCAGCGCTCTGGAGAGCTGCTCTATCAGAAAAAGAGGGAAACAGCCACCCATGTCTCTGAGAGTGTCAGAGTGTCCCATCAGGGCTCAGAGCCCAGTTAGGCAGTCCCTAGAAGGGACAGAGTGGCTCTGTGGCCTGTAAGATCCAACTAAAACGTCCTGGAAGTGCATCAACAAGAGCAAGACTGGCGATTATGGGACAGGGGGCAAGTTGGGGGAGCAGAAAAAGAGGAGAGTAACTAAGGCAACGCACAGTCGCATCCTCCCTGCGGTGCCTGGGAGAGGAGGGCAGGGGCAGTGCCCATGGGCCGGTGGCAGGGCCGCTCCAAGTGGAGAGATGCCGGTGGGCTGGCAGCCAAGGGGTCTGGGTAACATGGTCTCAGAGGCATTTAATACCAGTATTTTGGGTCGGTGGCTCTATGATCTGCATCATGAAATATACAAATTGGGCTATCTAAGCTTGATGTCCTTCTACGTTTGATACACAGACTTAGGAGGATCTGCCTTTCCTGGCCTGAGAGAGGATGGGCTAATGGAGTCACAACACACTATGGCCCGAGGAGGCTAGCACACTTGAGTTCACTGCTCAGCGTAGGCGAACAGATGAGTGCTCCAGTCAGCCTCCGTCATCCAGCCGTGTACTTAGGATGAGGCAGTGGTTGCTCTTAGAGCAATGGTTCTTAGACATCGTGGGCATCAGTTCACCCAGAGGATTTATTTTCCTGAGCTGTGTATCTGATTCAGCAGGGCCAGGTGGGGCAAGCTCTGTGGTTATGCTGAGATGTGGTCCAGGGACCACACCTTGAGATCTACTAAGAGTCCCTCCCCATCCTGCCTAAGCTACTCCCCAAGTCACTTGAATCAGAATCTCTATGGGTGGGACACAGGCATCGATATATTTTTTAAAAAAATTCCCTGGGAGGTTCCAAAGGTGACCCGACTCTCAGGTCTGCCATTCTAAGTGGTAGGCATTAAAATACTATCATCTGGGCAAGAAAGAAGCATTTCCTGTCCTGCAACCAAACAGCACTGGGGTATACCTGGAGAATGGTAGTTACCACTTGCCGTGTGCCGATATCATGCCAGGATGAACTAGTTTGCTCCTTACAGCTCTCCCCAGTGTATAGATGCACGGGACAGGCACCTAGTGAAGTTAAGTAAGGTCATAGACCTAGTGACAGGACTGGGGTTTGAATCCAGGAGCCCTGGTCTCCGAGTCTCTGCACGGGGCCTCCACTGTAGAGCCCTGTGCACTCAGTCTGTGGGAGTTTGGTAACAGCTTTGCCCTCGGTGAGCAGCATTTATAGTGGCCGTGCAATGAGTCCCACCCACCACCAAAGTGGGGTAGAATCCAGAATCCACCATTGCACAGTAATTTAACTTGAGCAAGTTAAATTGGGACTTTAGTCCTCCTGAGCCCATTTTCTCCTCTGGAAGATGGGTGTCAATGTGCCTACCCAGATGCCTGCTGGGAAGGCCTGAAAAAAATTAGGCAAGTACTTGGTCCAGTGCCTGACTCAAAGCTGAGGGTCAAGAAATATTCTGTCAGAGTGGGGGTGGTGGGTGGAGAAAGGAGAAAGAAAAAGAAAAAGAGAAAAAAATGCCCACTCTGTTCCCTTTCTCCCTCAACCTTTCCTCTCATGGTCCTCAGAACCCAAAAGAGTTTTCCCCAGTTGCTTCTTGAGTGACTTTGCAGACTCTCTTTTCCTCACAAGTGGCAGCCTCCTTGGACTACACAAATACATTCTGGGGAGACGAGAAAGTTTTCCTGCTCTGTGGCAGGAAGCACAGATGTTAAGCTTTGTTGAACAATGAGGTGAACATTCGGGACACTTGAAATGAAGGGCACCTGTGCTTCAGCTCGGGGGAAGCTCAGGCATGATTCACAGGCTGTGGTGTCCCAGCACATCCCAGAGCAGCTGCACAGCAGCAGGGGCGGGCTGCTGGGTGGGGCGCCCACAGCTGCAAGGCAGTTGTTGCTAATGAGACCAGTACTGAAGCGTGTGAGTGACTCACTCACCACAGTAAAACATTAGACTAGATGTGCTCTCATGAGGGGACCGAGCAGGGCAGAGTCCAGCTCACTGTGACCGTCCACAATTCTGGGGTAGGCCTCTGGGAGGCTTGCAAGGGAAAATCACCCAAACAGATTGCATATGCTGTTTAAGGCAGATTGAAAGGACATTTTTAGGGTATCTAGAATAACAAACTGTTATACCTACACACTTCTGGGAAGTTTTGAGGGGGATCATAAAAGAAGATGCAGGCTCCTTAAACAAAGATGGGATAAGTAAATCAGAGAGAGAGAAGTCTGGCGTGGCCAGGGGCAACAAGGGTTAAAGAATGAGAACTAACCCAGAGAATCTAGGCTGGGCAGGACGCCTGACACCCAGCAGAAAATTAGGCTTTGAGGCCCCTGGCAGGGAAGGCAAAAAGAACTGCACATGCATCCTGTGACTTGCTTTTCTTTTTCTTTCCACTGATTAAAATTTAAAAAAAAAGAAGAGAAAAGCGTAGCCAAACTTTGCCCAAGCACTGAAGTCCAAGTGCAAGTTATCAGCAAGGTTTTTGTTTTGGTTTGTTTTTTAAAATGATCAACATAATGAATGTCTATGGCACTTTTACAGAGAATTTAAAGTTGTTCTTCACCTAATTATTTCTTAAAATGACACAGGATAAATGATCTGAGAACACATCTTTATTGAATCCCGGAGTGAGCTTATCCTGAAGAGAATGTTGAGGTCCAGACAAGGGAAATTTAGTTCCTTGCAGGTTACCACTTCTGATTGTTTGGGCAACGTCTAACCGCCCCCCACTCCACACCAATGCGAAGATAAACATTATTTAATAGCTCTTTAATAAGAGTACATTTACAGGGAACAGTTTCCTGCGTATGCAGGCTATCTAAAATGCAGCCTGTGGAAGGAAAGAGAAATACGATTTTGTGCTTCTTTTTGGACCAGAGGGTTGAAGTGAAAGGCGGTGTGCAAATTCCAAGATTTTCAAATCTAGAAGAACAAAACCTCAATTGTGGATTAAGCTGTACTTCGAACAAAAGCTGGAATAGCCTGCTTTGCTTTCTGAAGTTAACAACAGCCGAAAGGGAACCTGTGTTTTGAATTTAAAAGAAGCAGGGTGAGATTAAAGTTAAGAACAGAGGAAGCAACATAGTCTTCCTAAATATATTATCTTCATTAAATGTATTAGCTTTTGGATGGTCAGAATTTACAACCTAGTCACTGAATTGTGGCCCAGTGCACCCTTTATTATCAAACTTGGCCTCAAGAAGCTTTAGGAGCCTTCAGCCCAAGTCACCGGCATGCTGGAGGGACTCCTGGATCTCCTGTCTTTCGAAATGCACAGCCTCCTACCCACCCACAGCCTGGAGACCACCTGCAATCTTCCCTTTGCTGTTCGGATCGTTGAGCAAACACTGTTGTTTGCAAAAGCACAAGGTTCAAGTTGTGAGAAAGACAGGGAACACCAAACACCCGAGCACAGGTGCACAGGCACTAGGCTGGCGCCTGCTGGGACTGTGGCGCTTAAGGTCTCTCTGCATGCACCAGGGTGGAGAGGCCCCATGCGACTCAAGGCAAAGGGAGGGAGGGCCTTGGCCACGGGCACAGAGGTCATCCAGCACCCAGTGGACCACAGACAAGGAACGGGAACGTGTCCCTGAAAGGAACTGCCACATGTGCTGCGACTGCTAAACACATATGTGCGCTGGTTCCTGGGTTGCAGGGTCCTGGACTGTGTGGTCTGCCCCCGGCATGGACGGTCTGCTAACCCCTAAGCACACCTGGCCAGCAGAGGCACCGCCTTGTCCCAAGCTGCCACCTCCAGTCTTGGCCCAGCAGTGTCAGGAAAGAAGGGGGCATTGGGCCTTGGCCACGCTCAGCTGCAGCCATTACGCAAGTCAGTCACGCCACCTGCCTGAGGCTCATTCCACACCTGCGAAACGGACTGATCCCAACACTGAGCTTCCTACCCACCTGCGAGTGTTATGAGGACCCTGTGAGGCAACGAATACGAAATACTTTGAAAACGGCAACCTTGCTTGCCATAAATTAATTCATTTGTGAATCCCATTTCCTTCTTGACGCCTTGCTGGACTGAAGTAGAGTTGATTTTGGCCATTGGGTTTTCTTCGTTTCTTTTTCTATATTTGACTCTAAAATTAAATTTGTCTTTGCCTCCAACACCTAAAACCTGTGGTTTCGTGTCTCTACTCTGCTGTTTGTAAGTCGTCTGTCTGTTCAGGCTCAGAGGCCCGGGGGCAGAGAGAAAATTCCTCTGGCTGGGGTCTGCTTCAGGACCACTTTTATATTCGGCTCTTCAAACATTTAGAATCAGGTTGATGGTAAAACTAATTTGTGATATTTTAATTTTTGCATACTAGTATTTTTATTCTTTTTTCTATGTATAAAAATAAGGACATGGCTGAGATTACTCAACTCTATGTCACTGAACTCATAGACTACTCTATGTCATTGTGTACCCTACACTTTTTCAGCATTATAACATGTGCTAATATTTTTCCACAGCATTTAAAAGTGTATGTAAGTATCATTTGTAATGGCCATTTCTCCATTTAGTAGGCTATACCATATTTTACTGAATCATTTCCCTACCTTTAAACATATGAGTGGTTTCCAATTTTCCACTACGATAAATAATAATGCAGTGAACTTTTTTTTTCAGAAAGCTTTTTCTGCTTTCTGTTTGCTTCCTTAGAATAAATTTCTGTAAGCAGAATTCTGGGTCAAAGGTTATAAAGATTTCAGAAGACTTTTTGATGTCATGATGTAGAGGGTAGCACTAGAATAGTTTGGAGCGGTGAGGATTTTACCTAAAAACTATGATTGACCTGAAAAGATGACAGAGAGAGAAAGATGGCATGGGGAATCTCTTAGAACTGGAGGGCCTTGTTCTAAATGTATATATTAATTTTCATAACTATATGAGACACTTGTCTGCTTCAGAGCCTTTCCCCTGCGCGTCTCACCAGGCTCACTGACAGCCTGCACTCAGGCAGAAGGTTGGGAGAGTATCTGGCAGTGGGGGTGACAACTGCTTCCTCCACATGCAGACTGGGGCTTCTCAAGTGGCCCCACACTACTGCCATGGTTCCGGTGACGACAGAAGTAGAAAGGACCTACTTTCTACTTCTTGAGGCCAAGAAGTAGAAGTAGAGACGTCCATCTAAACTCCTCACTTTGTCGTCAGCGGAAAATTGGACTCTTCCATGGGATTTCAAAGAAAGCATTGCACACGCACAGGGATTGGTGATGTGGCAGGGTTTATTTGGGAGGAAATCTGCCCCTTGGTTTCCAGTGTCTCATCTGCTTCCGTCCCACCATGGGAAAAGTCCTCAGCAAGGCCAAAACAAAGGCCAGTGTCCAGAGTTCTGTTTCATATTAAAGCTTAGTCCTTTGGAGCCCAAGCACTCTGCCACAGGCCCTGATTGCTGCTAGAGCCACACGGCTGCGTGCATTCCTGGGTGAGACAGCACATGGACAAATGGGGAGAGTGCAGGTCACTGAGAGGGCGGGCTTTTTTGTTCCCCTGGGATTAGATTAGCTTGGGTTTGGGACAGACCAAGTGCTTTTTCTTTTTTAAAGATTTTATTTATTTATTTTTAGAGAAAGGGGCAAGGAAGGAGAAAGAGAGGGAGAGAAACATCGATGTGTGGTTGCTTCTCATGCACCTCCCACTGGGAACTTGGCTGGCAACCCAGGCTTGTGCCCTGACTGGGAATCAAACCGGCGACCCTCTGGTTCGCAGGTCTGCGCTCAGTCCACTGAGCCACACCTGCCAGGGCCCAAGTGCTTTTTTCAAAATAACCAATCAACTAATCAACTTCCCAAGCTTTCATGGGCTTTTGATAGGTCCACCCCCTAGTTAGACTGACAGGCCTCTATGGTTAAGCACCTGCCCCTGCATCTCTTAGCATGTGCTCCTGGGGCATTTCCTGCGCTCCTAGGATTAAGTCCCCTCAGCCAGTCCCCGGGAGTGTGTGAATGAGTCTGTAAATGCTATAGCTTCCTGGCTAAGCAAGCAGGCTTATGCACCTCAGTTAATTAAACTCAATGTCTAATTCCCTCTTTTCTATTTCTTATTAGTAACTAGTTAACTGTCTGTGGCACAGGTGGCAAACACAAGGCCCATGGGCCGAATCCGGCCCTCCACCTTGTTTCTACCCAGCAGCAGTGCTGAGCTCCTTGCCTCTAGTTAAGGAGTAGTTACATTTATACAGTCCTAAAATTACATTTGGCCCTTTGAAAGCAACTGTGAGGTTGATGTGGCCCCCAGTGAAAATGAGTTTGACATCCTGATCTATGGTAACAATTTTTTAAAATTATTTTTTTAATTCTCACCTGAGGATGTGCTTATTGATTTTAGAGAGAGGGAAAGGGAGGGAGAAAGAAGGAGAAAAACATCCATGTGAGAGAGGAACATTGATTGGCTGCCTCTCCTAGGCACTCCAATCAGGGACCAAACCCACAACCTAGGCGTGTACCCTGACTGGGTATTGAACCTGCAACCTTCTGGTTTATAGGATGATGCTCAACCAACTCAGCCATACCAGCCAGGGCACTACAGTTGAAGAACCTGAAGCTTAGCTTTCCCAGGACAGTGGCTCTTCACCCTGGTTGATATTCTGATATTCTGATATCATTGGCCTGAGGAGGGGCCGAGGTCTCAGTATTATACAAAAGCTCTTTAGGTAATACTAACATGACCTAAGATCGAGAAGTTCTGGTATAGCAGGCAAAGTATGGACTTTAGAATCACTAATATCTGGGTCAAATACCAGCTTTGTCATTTATTAGCTGTGTGATTTTGAGTAGATTAAGAGTAGATTAAAAATGAGAGTCCTCATTTTTACACCATGAGATTGTCATGAGGATTAATGAAATTTCATGTGTAGAGTATATTTTGAGGTTCCTGGCACATGGTTGGCATTCAAAAATACCGGGTCCTTTAGCGGGTACCGAAGGTCCTCTAGCTAGTTAACGGCAGAACTACAAGACCAGTCAGAACCATGCTGTGTACCCAGTAGGCACTCAACGAATACTTGTTGGAGTTCTTTTTATAGGATGATCTTTGAACATGAATATGCATGTTACTGAGATGTTCGAATTGCATTTTGAGTTGATATTAGTCAGAACAATGAGAGATTTATCTTATTTGCTAGGCATCAATTTGCATCTTATTTTTAGTTCCTCAGCTACAAAGGAACCCAGTTTAATTCTGATAAAACAATTGATTTTGACTGAACTCTTGCTAGAAAAAAGTTATATTTTTATAATTCCATAAATGTAAGAGAATGTTTATGTAACTCGTGTAGTAAGCTAAGGACAGTTAAAATGTCCTAAAAAAATTGACATGAAAATTGTAAGAAAGACCCCTCAAGCGATGGTCTAATACTACCTCCTGTTTCACTGACGTCAGCCCATGGGTCTGTAGTATAATATTTTCTGTCTCCATTCTGGGCGGATGGATAGGTGGACAGGTAAGGCAGGATCTTGTTTGAAAAGACATGCAATTGAGGCCTGGCTCTGTCATTCATGGTGTGTAAACATTTGGTGTCATTTTTCTTTGCCCTTTTGCCTTTTCTTGAATAAAGTGAGGACTTTCATGCCACGACCTTTCGCACAAAGTGAGTCTAGAATTGTGGCGCTGATCAGTAGGACACAGTTATTAAACATTTATTAAGCACCTGCCATGTGCCCGCACTATGGTAGGAAGCCCTGTGGGAATGACAAAGCCCTGGGCCTTTATGGGGAGTCCAGCTAGTAGAGAAAAATCCCACAACTGCGGAACCAATTTCCACCTAAGAGCTATGATAAGTCCGGCCCAAGTGACTCATGCGAGAAATAAATGGGAACATTTAACAGATGACAATCACGGGAGACACGTAAAAGAGGCTGAAATTCAATTTCCTGCCTCTTAGCACTTTATTTTTCTTCAGTCTCTGACACAAAGTCCTGTATGGTAATAAGCTGAAACGAAACTGTTTTAAGCTGGTTGGAGCCAGGCATTTGCCTAAGAGCACATTCCCTTGGTCTGCATTCTACATCCCCGTTACTTTGCCTGGTCCCCAGCGGCCTTCGCGAGCCCGGGCTGGCCCCCGCCCCTGGGCAGAGCTCGGGCGCCTCCTGCAGCTCTGGACAGAGCCCGTACTGTGCAGAGGATACACAAAGGGGGCACAGAATGCAAAGAGCCGCGGAGGAGGGGTGGCAGAAGGAATGTTTGAGCTGTGCCATCTCACAGATGGCCACTGGGAGGGCAAGGCCCGAGCTGTGAGTCACCACCCTTTGGCAGGGCTGAGCGGCTGATGAGACGGGTGGGCATTTTTGCCTGACCCCATTCCAAGCAACTCCCCAAGTCCTTCAATTACCCATTTGTAACAGTCTCTTCCCGCAGCCAGGAGAAAACAACAGTGGCAGCCTATATATCGAACCTCAAAAGGAAAGCCGTCTGGATTATGAAGATAGAAGGGGAAGTTCGAGAGACTCACAATGAAAGGGTTTCACAAGAGCTGACTGTGCGAGTGTGGATTTGGGAACTCTCGGAGCATTGGAAATGATTTCCTTAACAACGGAAGGAAAATTGACCAGGGGCATGAGTGTTTCATTCATCTTTCAGATCAGCACTGCGGCATTGCCAACAGAAGAGAATATAGCCCGGGTTTTAGGCCTCCGTGCAGCCAGGGGCTCCCTGTGTGTTCCTGCGCAAACCCTGTCCTCTCCCCGGGTCTCATTTTATCCATCTGTAAAAACAACAGGCTGATCCAGGTTAAGTTGTACGGTCCTTCCTGACTGGAACATCCTGATTCAGTGCAAGCCATTTGAGGGTTGCTAAATTATTCATTGCTTCACGCAGAGAGATCTAACTTTGTGCAAGAGATGAATAAAGCATACTCATTGACTTTCTGACTAAGTGGGGCCGGCTGGGGCGCCTCGGAGCGGCTGTGCCTCCTATGCGTGCTGCGCTGCACAGGGATGACGAGCCTCCACCCGCCCTGGGGAAGAGAGCTATTTTGAGGCAGGGCTGGCTAGAGATAAGGTGTCTCCTTTCTTCACAGGGCTCTGGCCCTGACTCACCCGAAGTTCCTGGGTTTAAAGCTTAACCCTTGATGAATGGATGTAAGCTAACCCCTCTGCTTGCCTAAGTAAATGGCTCCCAGAACACTGTTTCCTGAGCCCCAGCTTTATCAGGGTGCCTAAAGAACATTCTTTGACCTCAGCTTGCTTAGAGAGCTTCTCTGAAGTCCAGTCCTAGCTTGTAACCTCTCTCCTTGACATCTCTTGTTTGCTCCTTCCTGTTACTCCCAGTCTTCTGGATTATATAAAGCGAACGGCTCAGTAATCCTTTTAACAGCAAAGAAATCTGGCCTCCTCGGTTAGGTTGGGGGATGGAAGTGTCTCAAGATTCTTGAAAGAGGCACTGGACAGAGCTGCAAATGTTTTGCATGAAAAAGCCCAGGATATGAACGACACAAGAGACCTTTCGAATTATGCTGCTTTGAGTGACAATGAAATTAAACTATAAGGCCCAGTGACTCTAACATTTTAATTTAAAAGCTTTTTATTAAACCAACAGATACTTAGTATTACAAGAGCTTGAGATATTTTTCCCTATTTATTTACACTCTTGGTGTGTTATTTTTAATTGATTTTTTTTGGCTTGGGAACGTTGAAAGCACCCTGTGGCACTTGACATGACAGGACTGGGGGCTGCGGCCTGGGCTGCGCCTGACTTTACTCAGTCACTTCGCTCCTGGCAAGCTGGATGCAGATGGAAATGTTAAAAAGTGACTCATATTTCAGAGACACTTGAAAGAGTTCGCCTCCTTGAAAAAAATGTGCACCAAAATCCTTTCTCATGAAAATAATCACTTTTCTGTTTGTTTTTAAAATTAAGGTGTTTGAATTTTAAGTTCTCTTGACATAAGGGAGATGACCCTGTGAGGAAAGCACTGTCCTGGAGAGAGCTGTGGAGTTGCAATGACCCATGGGAAAACCATAGTCACCGCTTCCAAATGCTCTTTCTTTACCTGGGGATGTGGGGTTGCGGGCACGTGTTGGACTCACAGACACAGAGTTGGGCGGTATACCGAAAAGAGGCCAGACCAGGCTCCAGAGCCCGCGTTCCTGCTTAGGTTCTGTCCCAAGTGGTGTGGCCTTGGAAAGGTCACGTTTCCTTCCTGTACCTTGGTTTCCTCTCTATAACATGAGAGGGTTGTACAAATTGGACTCAAAGTTCCTCTCAGTTTTGATATTTTAGGATTTGGACAATTTATTGTTTGGTAGCAGCGACAAAAAAAAGTTGGTAGTATTGATTTCAATGCAAGTTATGAAGCAGTCTGGGCGCCTGTGCCATCTTGGTGCTTTGCGTACGATAGGAGATAACATTCAAGCATTCCTTTGTTCAACAAACACTTATGCACACCTACTGTGTGCTAGGCACTGTGCTAAGGGACAGGGATACAGATGTGAATAAAAGCTAGCCCCTGTGGGGAGCTCTCAGTTACACAGAGGAAGTGGACATGGCAAAACTCACTTTAAAAAACAAATTATTTATATATTTAATCCATTAAACTCTCAGATTTTTTTTTTTACGTTTTTATTCAATTTATTGTGGTGCCATTGGTTAATAAAATTATACGGGTTTCAGGTACACAATTCTATAACACATCATCTGTGTATTGTATTATGTGTTCACCACCCCAAGTCAAGTCTCCTTCCACCACCATCTATCCCCCTTTCACCCTCTTCTACCTCTGCCGCCCCCTTCCCTCCTGGTAATCACCATGCTGTTCATACTGTCATCTGTGTCTGAGGTTGTTTTTCTCTTTTCTTCCCTTTACCTTCTCACTCAGCCCCACAAACCCCCTCCCCTCTGACAGCTGTCGGTCTGGTCTCTGTATCTGTGAGTCTGTTTCTATTTTGTTTGTTAGTTTATTTTGTTCCTTAGGTTCCCTATCTCAGTGAAATTATACAGTATCTGTCTTTTTCTGACTGACTTATTTCATTTAGCATAATACTCTCCAGGTCCACCCATGCTGTTGCAAAGGGTAAGATTTCCTTCTTTTTTACATCCAAGTAGTATTCCATTGTGTAAAGGGACCACAGCATTTTTACCCACTCATCTACTGATGGGCACCCGTGCTCCCGAATCTTGGTTATTGCAACACTGCAACAAACACATGGGTGTGCATATTTTTTTGAATTAGTCTTTGGGGTTTCTTCAGATATACACCCAGAAGTGGAATCACTGGGTCAGTTACAGTTTTAATGTTTTGAGAAACCTCCATACTGTTTTCCACAGTGGCTGCACCAGTCTGCATTCCCAGCAACAGTGTATGGGGGCTCCCTTTTCCCCACATCCTTGCCACCACTTATTGTTGGTCGATTTATTGCTGGTGGCCATTCTGACAGGTGTGAGGTGATATCTCATTGTGGTTTTAATTTACTTTTCTCTGATGATTAGTGACATTGAGCATCTTTTCATATGCTTATTGGCCTTCTATATGTCCTCTTTGGAGAAGTGTCTACTCAGGTCCTTTGCCCATTCTCAGATTCTTAATTACAAAATTATGTACCAAAGAAACATTTTCACCCTACCCTTCAGCTTTTACTTCATGCCTCAGAATCACTGGGTTGAGGTAAAGTCAGGGCTCTGTAGTGATTTTTTAAAAAAAATTTTATCATGGAAATTTTAAGTATGAGTCAGAGAGAGAGAGAGGGAGAGAGAGAGGGAAGAAATAAATAGAACCCTATGTAAGCATTACTCAGCTTCAATAATTATCAATTTGTGGACAGAATTGTTTAATGTGCATCTCAGCCCTTGTGCACTGTTGGTGGGAATGCAGATTGGTGCAGCCACTATGGAAAACAGTATGGAAGTTTCTCAAAAAATTAAATATGGAACTGCCTTATGACCCAGTGATTCCACTTCTGGATATATATCTGAAGAAACCTCAAACACTAGTTCAAAATAATATATACACCCCTATGTCCATTGCAGTGTTATTTATAATATCCGGGCTATGGAAGTAGCCCAAGTGCCCATCAATAGAGTGCATAAAAAAAAGCTGTGGTATATGTATAAGGGAATATTACTCGGCCATGAAAAAGAACAAAAACTTACCACCACTTACCGAAAGGGAGTGAGCGTGGCCTCAGAGGGTGCAGCCTGTGGTAAAGCTCTTAGACGTTTGCAACAGGGGAAGGTCCTTAGGACTAGCTAGGGACCCTACATGACTGGGTAGGAGAGGTGAAGGATTGTCCTGTCTGCCACAGAAGGGCTGGCCGGGGTGCCTAGCACCCTCAGAGCAGCTCTGAGGTGGCACCCTTTAGAGCCAGGCCCAGGCCACATGGGTGACTCCAAGCCCCCCAGTGCGCACAGCCTGTGCACACCGGTGGCCATCCTGAGTGATGAGTGAAGAGGCAAGAAAATGAATCTTTCTTTGTCACTGAGTCATTTTCCCTCAGATGCTTCTATGTGCTCTATAATTTTTGTCTGGAATCCTTGGAAAGGCTCTCTTCTTGTCTCAGAAGCTCTGTGTTTCTGAAACAGTCAAGTAACTTACACCTCCCCAGCCACCACCAACACCATCCCACCCTTGGATTTTACAGCCACTGCTCCTGCTCACAGGGTGGAGGCAGCTCCCTAAATCTCCTTTCCTCTCTGCTCTCCAAGAATCCCTCAAGGCCCACCACCTCTGCTTGGGGCTGCCCTGCGGCCCCACTCCGCAGCTGACCCTCTGGTATCAGCGCCCTCAATATGGCTGCTGTCGGGGCCAAACCAGTCCCCTCCCCCTCCAGGGTAGTCAAGAAGATCAATGGGGATGATAAAAGCAATTCACTTACTGCCTAAGCAAGCCTCAAACAGGGTATTCAACTTGCAAATTAAAAAAAAAAAATTCTGTTGCAGGAAATTTTAACATCTGCGAAGGAGAAGAGCATCATTGAGTTTCACGCATTCATCACACAGCTCCACCAGTTATCAACTCATGGCCATTCTTCTTTCACCTGCATCTCCCTCCTCTCCTCCTGCTCCTGCCCCCACCCACTCTCCTTCATCACCGGATTATTTTGAAGGTAATCTCAGGGCATGCATTTTAATTTTTAAAAGTTGAGTTCTTTCTGAATAGGTAATATTTACCCGATTCGAATGCAAAAAGTACAAAGGGCTAAAAAGAGAAAAAACTCTCCCTCCTGCCGCTGTCCTGCCATATGGCAGATGAAAACCAATGACCACTGTACACTGAAGCTCCTCCCATTAAAAACCGTAGCTTATTTCTCTACCTTGAATTTGCCCTTGCTAGTGTGAATTGCTTTGGCCAAAGGGACTTCACCAAACATCATGCAAGTGAAGGCTGAAAAGTGTGCATCCCTGGGTTTGTTATCCTGCTGCTGGGGACCTGACAAGACCATGTGAAAACCCCCCCGTCCATCCAGCCAAACCACAGAAACATGAGCTGGATAAAATGGTGCCTGTTTCAAACGACTAAGTTTGGGCCGGGGTGGTATATAGCACAAGTCAACTGATACCCACCCAGCTCCCACACCCAGCGAGTACATTCCCTCCCAGGGGAATACAATATTACCAGCTTGTGAATCCTTCCCAAGACAATCCTCCTTTCCCAACTCCTTGTTTTTTAAATGAATGACAACACACAATTCTGAACCTAGCTGTGTTTGATGCAACAATGTATTTTGGAGATCACTTCCTAGCAGTGTATGAAGAACTTCCTTCACAGAGTGCCATTGGACACACAAATGATTTAATAGTTTAAAATGATTTAATAGACACACAGACTGCAAATGATTTAATAGTGTTTTATTGACAGCACTTAGGCTGTCTGCAGGCTTCTGCTACTCCCAGCCACGCTGCTGCAGTGAACAAGCTCCAGCTCCGTCCGGATTTCTGCAGGGTGAATCCTGGCTGTGGCACACGGGGTAAGAGTGTGGTGACGTCACACACAGAATGAAACCAGTAGGGAAGGAAATGCTTCCTGTTCCTCAGGCTCTCCCTTTTCGCTGGGCCACGGTGGTCTCTTTTGTGGACAGGAGTGAAGCCACCGGTCCTGGCATGAGCCCCCTCAGGTTGGCCTTCACCACCCCAGGACCGGCCCAGAGCTCCGTGAGCTCCACAGGGGTGGGATGCTCCAACCCCTGCCTCCCTTCCAAGCCCTATGTGTATAAAAACACTGATGTGTGAAGCTTCTAGGATTTGCACACCTGTGATTCTGGGACAGTTCTAGTGAGTTATCATTCACTGACAGACACTCACAAGGCCAGTGAAGGCAAGAGTCCCTCCCATCTAGGGAGTGGCAGGAGCAGCAAGACAAAAGGGCCCGTGTGGCATGGGTCCTAACTGAACACACACCCACACCTTGTCCCGGACCATTCGCCCCAGGGATCACTCTGGCTGGCAAACCTGAACAGACCAAAACAGCAGCTGAAATGCAGTGTCTCCGCCCACTTATGGAAGAGGGGTTGACACACAGCAGCACCTGTGCCAGGTGCCCCGGAGCAAAGGCCAGGCCCCCTCCCCTGTTCCCAGCCAGCTCCCTCACAGTCTGTTTCAGTCAGTGCCAGACCCACTTCTCAAAAGACTGTGCTCTGCTAGATCTCTGGGCTCCGAGGGAGGAAAACAAGTTCCCAGGGGAGACCGAATCCTCATCGTGACCTGCTGTCCTTTGCTGTGTCCCCTGGAGGACCCAAGCTGGGGAGCTGCTGTCTTTCTCTGGCACTCTCCTCCCTCTCTCCTGCCTGGCCCAGATCAGCGTCTGCTCTGTTCCTCCTTAACACTTACGTAAACCTCTCGCTTCCTCCCTGATTCTGGGCCATATGGCTGCGCTTGCAGCCCCCCAGGCCTGTGGTCACTCCAGATTTGGCAGGTGACCGCCATGCTCAGTCCCAGAGGTGCCTGGCCCTCCTCCACCCGGGTATGGGGAGGATCCTGGGCTTGGAGCTCCCAGAGCAAGGAGACGATTCTGTCCACACCTGATAAGACTGACGCCGAGGTGAGGTCAGAGTCTGGTGAGGAGGCGGCCAGGCCCGGGGGACAGATAACCTGAGGATGCTCTGGGCCCTCGGTGACTCTCAGGACAGCAAATACCTGCATGAGCGAGAAAGCAAACTCATGGGAAGGGAGAGAAAAGAACAAGGTGTGGAGATGAAGCCTGTGACGGGGCCCTATAAGGTGGCCTTGGGGTCTTGGCCGGGGGTCTCTTCAGGGCCTCTGTCTGCCCACACTCATGGCCTTTATCTCCAAAGTGGCAGACACCAGGGGCATTTTATCTCTCACTCCCCGTATCTCGGATGCTTGAGCTGTTGGAGCGTTGCACAGTGCCGTGGAGTCTATTTACTCCCTGCCCAAGTCCTCATTCCTACAAGGGGCGGAAAAGGTTTCTCTCAATCTTCCTGCTTAAAAATAGATCTTTAATAACTATGCGTGAGTTCATGGCTTAAAAAATCACGACTCCACTGCTTGGGTGGAATTTAGTTTGGACAACGATAAATGGCTACTACGAACTGAACATCATTATACTTCTGTTACCCAGCTGAACCTCTCTGCAGGGTAGGGAAAACCTCCAGTTAGTGGGGGAGAAAATGAAGGCTTGGAGAGGCTTGCCTAAGCTCACACAGCTGGCAGGGGTTGGGTCAGGGTTTGAACCCAGTCTGGAGGACTCCAGAATTCTGGCTCCTTTCCCTCAGCACCCAAATGCTGCTTTGAGGTTGAGTGGGGAAAGGATAGAGGTCAGAAGCAAAACAGTGCCGGGGACCACAACTTGCTCTCCTCTCTTGGTAGTGGGTTGTGATGTGCATCCAGGGCCATCTCTAGGCGCTGTGCGGCCGGCAGGCACCTACAGACCACTAACAGCTAGTACAGAGTGGGGACCCGTTGACATTTGGTTTTGCACATACCAGCCTCCCCCCAGAGGCTCACTGGTGGGACAGTAAACGAGTGCAAACCTCTCTCCTACTCCCTTGATTTAAGCTGAAGCACCTAGCGCCTCCTGGACTTGTGTGCGACTGATGAATACTAGTGATTTTTTGAGGTAGTCTTTATAGTTAAGAATGAGGATGTACCTCATTTTTTAAAAAAAGCATTACCTCCACTTAAACTCCTGTTAAGAGAGCCCGCAATGTGCTGCAGGACCCGCAGGGACTTGTGGCATTGGAATTAATAATAACGATCTGTTAATTCTCTGCCTTTGCCCCGGCTGCCTTCCAAGACTTGATGTGGCATCCTGCTGTTTTGCTCCAGATAAATCAATGATAATCTTCCACCCAGCGAGGGGCAAGTCGTGGGGACGTACTCCAGTGTCAACGGTACTGCTAAAATCAGATTTCTTGGAACCCATTTATGAGAGGCTTTGCATTCGCCAGATTGCTTGCTGAGCCTAAAACCCTGCGCACATGTGGTGACCTTGACGTGGCTGTTTCCATGAATCCTCTTTTCCCTTAAGCCATGGCCGTGTGACATTTCCAAGTCACACGGCAGGGATCCGGCTTCAGTCTCTGTCTTTCCACTAAGGACCACTGTCCAGGTCTGGCCCATGCTCTGTGCCCCCCTCTCTCGCTGGCATTGATTGTGCTCTGAGGAGAGCAGAGGGGGCTGAGCAGGGGAGGAGGAAGTAGGCCGAGCGTGCCTGCCTCTGAGGGCTGATGCTTTCGCTTCTCTACTTGGCTCCTCCTGTAGGGCAAGCTTGGGGTAGGAGAACTTTTTCTCCGCCTCTGTCCACTCATCCATTTGTTTATTCCTTTGTTTATTCATCCACTTATTGGCAATACGGGAACTGAGTCCTTGAGAATGGGAAGCATTGTGTGGCTGAGAGAATCCACAGAGAGGAGGTGAGATTTGGATTCGGCCTTTGAACAGCCAAATGCCGGCAGAGGAAAGAGAACCCCCCAATGCCAACAGTGATTATTGCCAGGTGGCAGAGTTAAGAGTGGTTTTTATTTTCTTCTCTGTGGGTGTTTGTTTCTAATTTTTTCTTCAGTGGGCATCTATTAGTGTTTGTGTAATAAAAGTTATTTAGAAGAGGAATACACGGTTAAACAGTAGCTGGGTGCACAAGGGAGATGCGGGTGAGAACACGTGGAGAGCAGAGAGGAGGGAAGTGTTTTCTGCCATCACTCAGAAGGTCACTGCTGAGCTGGACCCTGCAGTGGGAGGGAGGCCTGCCAGGGGACGTGTCTGTGGGATGGTCGGCCCAGCGCTCCTCGCCTCTCTCAGACTCCCTCTCCTGTCTTCGGCCGCAAGGAGCCTCCTGGGGATCTTGTTGCTCCTTAAGAAAGGTCCTCATCTGAAAGCTTGGAAGGGCTCATCTTGGAAGGGAGCAGGAAAGCTACAGGCACAGATTTCAGAGGTGAGGTGAGAGCCCCCTGCCCCTGCCCCTCTCTCCCTTTCATTCTGTAGATGCCCCAAGTAATACAAGGAGCCGCAGCCAGAACCCAGGCTTTTGACAATGTCAGCCTTGTCACATACTGACACTTGGCACATGCAGGTAATTTCCATCCCTCATCCTTTGCTCCGTTCATCCCACCCCGCCTTCAACATCATATCTGCCTGGGAAGGGTGTTCAGAGAATACTGACTGCCACACAGCTCAGGCATTTCTCCTCAGGGGGCCCTGACCCCACAACACACACTCAGCCAGAATCAATCAGCCTGGCTATGGCTCTCCGGCAGAGATGGGGATTGTCTGGCCATGTGGGTAGAGACAGCAAGACCACGTGGGCTGTTTCTGTTTTATGCTCATGCAGTTACCTTAGCAACAGAAAACAAGGGGAGGCAAAGCACCACCTAAACACAGGCTCGATCCATCCAGAGGCAGAGGCATGGGGAGTGGCCTGAGGAAGCACCAGTCTGGAAGTCAGGAGGCCAGGCTCCTGCCTGGGTTCTGCTGGCCCCTGGCTGGCTGCTCCCCACAGGTTGCCCCCTCCCTGGGCCTGCTCTAGACAGAAGGGCAGCTGAGGGCTCTCTGGACCTTTGAAGGACGGTGTGGAGGAGCCCAGTCCTTGGGGAGAAGACCCTACTGTTTCTGCTCTCGGAGCAACTGTTTGCCAGCCAGTCTCCTGGGACTTAACTTGTCCCTCGCCACTTGTGATGCAGAAATGTTTGAGGACTAAGCAGATGGTTGAGCTCCAAGGAGGCTGGCACTTGGCAGGTGTGCCTGGACGGGTATTCCTTTAGCTGGGGTAGGAGGTAAACCTGGCACATGAGCGTGTAGAGAAAGAGAGATTGAGGACGTCAAACATAAATATGAGCAGTTCAGCTCTACAAGTATCTGTAATAGTAAAAATAATACCCAAAATACCTTCAGCATGACCTTTAAAATTTCCAGTGACCTTTCACACCCATTTGCACGCCATGTTCCCACAGCCATCCAGTGAGGCGGGCAGAGTGGGCAGCATGGCCTTCCCGTCGCCAGGAAGACACAGAGGCGCAGGGAGGTTGAAGATCCTGGGGTCTCGGGCTGTGGTGGAGCTGGGCCCGGACCTCTGTCCTCTGCCTCTTGGCCTTGGAACTGATGGACAGGACTGATGAGAGCTATTATAAAGCAGAAGAATTTGCCAGCCTTATTTGTGGCCATGATTCTTGGACTTAACACATGTCAGACACCTTTCTGAAAAAGAAAGAAAACCAAACTTTATTCATTTAACCAATAATTTTATTGAGCACCTACTATTTGCCAAGCTTTGGGTGGGGCACCGAGGATTCAAAAGTGAAGGATGTGGTCTCTACTCCTGAGCAGCTCCATCTCTTAGACACTTACTCTTGCTTAATTATATTTCCCAGGTTGACTTTAGATAGAATCACCAACCATGAGTTCCCCAAAGTGACACCCTCCTCCCTGCAACCATTTTTGTATCCCAACAGAATTCCACCAGGCTGCATCCATGGTAGGAAAAGATATACTTCTAAAATTCGTGAGGGAATAATCAGAAACAGGGAGCAAAGACGAAAAGACTTAAGCAAGTGTTAAAGCCTGGGTTGCAGGGAGACAAGCGAGGCCCCCTTGGCTTGATGCAAAAGTGCTTCCAGGAAAGCAGCTGGGGGCAGCCTTCCAGATAAAGGCTGGGGCCTGACAGGAGAGTCAGAGGGGCAGCCTTGAGTGTGGCAGCTGCAAATGGATGTTGAAAGACAACCTGAAGCTCCTTCTGTGAACACACACAGCCATTAAGTTCCCCTTTCCACAGATGGGGACTTGGGGGCCACACCCCATCTGCAGCAAATCATTTTCTGAATTGATGTACAGAATCTGAAAGCCAGAGGCCTAAAGGTCCAATCCAGCTTGACAATTGAGAATCCGTGACTAAAGCCCCAGGAAAATATTTCAGCATTTTACCTCTTTCCCTACACTGGCCCAACTGTGCCTTGTTCTATGAACAGAAAAAGTATTCAGCAGCCTTTTAGATTCTCTTAAAGCAGCTCTTATCTGCTCAGTGAAATGACAGCAAGGGGACAAATTTCCACTTGAAGAACCTAAACTTTCCAGGCCCAAATAAGGTTCCAGGGATACACTCTTAACTCATAGCAAATAGCTTCTCACTTAGATTTCTGCCTTTCTCTGCAGAATTTGTAGCCCAAACATGTACTGTGGGCTAAACTCAGCAGACCTGAAGACTCAAGTGGAAGGGCCCCAACACTGCTCCCCTCACCCCCCGCCCCCGCCGGTGATGGAGGTCATGATACAAACGGGAACATCAGAAGGCCAATTAAGGCCCACATGGTTTTAGTTTTAACATACAGGGACACTGCCCACAACACAGGAAAGGAAGTTTCTTGCTTTATTTTGTTTTGCTGATTAAGACCACTTTCACATGAGCTCATCTTTAAAACAGCAAAGAAATGCTTTAAGAGCTAGACCGTGGGTGCAAGTGACAAGCGGAGTTGAATTATCCTTATGTTATAAACATGGAATATTAGGCTTGGAAATTGGAAGAGGCCTTAGAAATCATCTAATTCACTGAGTTTATTTTTCCAGGAAGAATCTGAATTCTCTGTTATAAAGATAATATATACAGTTAGCTAGCATTCCGAGTGTCCCACGTGGGATCTGGTACGTGTGGAGGGAACTTGCATTCGTTTGCTAGGGTGGCGGTAGACGTTTGTCTCCTCATTCTGAGGTCAGAAGCTCAAGATAAAGGTGTGGTCAGGGTTGGTTCCTTCTGAAGGCTGGGCGAGAGGACCGGTTCTGGGCCCCTCTCCTAACTCCTGGTGCTTTGCCGGCCATCTGGGTGTCCCCTGGCTCGTAGGTGCTGCACCTGTTCTCTGCCTTCATCTCCACGTGGCGCTCTCCCCAGGTGCATGTTTGTCCCTGTGTCCAAACTTCTTTCTTCAATAAGGACACTAGTAATCATATTGAATTAGGGCCCATCCTAATGAGCTCATCTTAATCTAACTAATTGAATGTGCAATGACCCTATTTCCATATAAAGTTGTATTCTGAGGTGCTGGGTACTTCAACATATGAACGGGTCGGGCAGCACACAATTCAACCCTTAACAGAACTCTAACTACACTGCACCGGGTCCTAGCAAGGCTGCAAGCTTTGTGTGATTCACATTCTATGGCTGGGTCAGGGCCCAAGAGGGGGGCAGTACAGAGGGGCCTCCCCAGGTGGATGTGAAGTCTCCAGAGCCAGGCTGCCTGGCTTGGTAGCCCTGCCCCCTCATCTATGAGTGAATGAATGTGAGTACATTGTTTAACCTCCCTGTGCCTCAGTTTCTTCATCTGTAAAACAGGGTAAGTGTAGGTCTACAATTTTAAAATCTTAAAAGCTCAAAATACCAAAACATTGTATTTATAACTCATCTGGTTGCACAAGCCGACCTGAAATAAACTCATTTGGTACAAAAGCTGTCTTGAGTCGACACAGGCTGCTACGGTCTTCACTGTGCCACGGCCACACCGTGACTGGAGGGCACAGTTGCGACACTGCAGGGCGTTGTGCAGTCTGCAGGACATGCTCTGTATCATCGCTGATAAAATCCCCCAGTTCCAACACGCCAACCACGGCTGGCCCCAAAGGTCTTCATTGGGGGAGATGGACCTGCGGCAGAGAAATATCACATGTTGTAATGAGGTCGTGCAGTGGTTAGAATATTACCTGGCACACAGTAAGCACTATGAAGATATTTGCTAAGTAAAATAATAATAATAATAATAATAATAATTGTCTTGTCTAAAGTCACTCAGGTGGTAAGCCAGGAAAGAACGTTCTGGTCTCTTCATGCAGGCATGTCTGCGGTCTGACGTGCAAGCCGTGTTTTGAGTAGGCTGAGCCACCTCCGAGACTCCAGGGCTGAGGGTCATGTCCTTTGCTTCGTAACCCAGCCTTGTTTATACAATCTATTGAAACCGTCTCCACCTCCTGAGATGGTTATCGAGCGAAATCAGGTTCCTATTTGTAGTAATCTGCGAGGGCTGTCATAATAAAGTATCACAGACTGGGGGGCTTAAACAACAGGAATTTATTTGCTCCAAGTTCTTGAGGTTGAAAGTCCAAGATCAAGGTGTCTGCATGTTGTTTTCTGCGGCCCCTGTCGTTGGCTTGCAGACGGCTGTCTTCTCACTGTGTCTTCACGTGGTCGTCCCTCTGTGCGTGTCTGTGTCCTAGTCTCCTCTTCTTATAAGGACACCAGTCAGGTAGGATTAGGGCCCACCCTGATGACCTTATTTTCACTTAGTTATCTCTTTAAAGGCTCTATCTCCAAATGTAGTCACATCTGGAGGTGCTGGCAGTTGGGACTTCCACATATGAGTTTGGGGTGTAGGACACAATTCAGCCCATAAGAAACTACTTCAAGAAACAAAATGAATTACTACTCATACCAGATGTATCCCATACGATTACCAGCTAATTTCTGACCCAGTAGTTCTCAAAGTGTGATCCAGGGTCCTCCGCAACTGATTCTCCTGGAACCTTTAAAGAACAAGCCTGCCCAAGCCTCTGAGTCAGAATCTGGGGGAGGAGCCACAGGGCCCAAGCATGGAGCTTGGTTGTTTTTTATATTAACTTGCAGGTGTAGCTTGGTTAAGGGGATTTAGGCAGATAGCAAAGTAACCTCCTCAACCCCCTCACCGCTGACACAACCCTGTAGCTACTACAGCCCCCCAGGCGAGGGCCGGGGAAGGAGGAGCAGGAAAGTGGAAGAGGGCCCTGCGGGAAGTCCGAGCAGGAAGGGAGCTCGGGGCATCCCACAGCTCCTCCAGGGTGTTTTCCTCTGGGGGTGGCAGTGGACAGTACTTTCCTGCTTGGAGCCAGCGTCCTGGCAGCGCTGAGTGCCCTGCTTCAGTGCAGATACGCAGAGTTCTGCAGCGTAGACACCAGCCGAGGAGGCTGTCCTCCCAGGCAATGCCAGGCTGCAGAAGGCAGCCTGGAACAATGGGTTCCAGTCATTTCCCAGGGGCAGCCTACCGGCCTCCCTCCCCAGCTTCTGGCAGACCTTGATGTTCCCCTGCCTCTTAGAATGGCATAAGACCCCAGCCTTGAATCATGATTAAGAGACTGGTGATGGGGGCATTTTCCATGGCCAGATGCTGAACCAGGGAGCAGAGGTTGAGGCGGTTCTGGAAGTGATGGCTCTGCTCCAAAACTTCCAGTGACGTCATGGCAGGTGGGTGACTGGCAGGGTCAGGCCGGCTCCCTGCAAGCTGATCTAGAGCGAACAGGTCTGCCATCCACATGAGTTAACAGCCTTTTAGCCACCACCCAAACCATCAACGGGAGCCCTCTAGGGTGGGTGTCTGTGTGTGCCACACCTGCATCGGGGCGGCCACTGGCCTCCCGGTCAAAAACTCGAGCAAAGCACTGCAGATGACTTTCCCGGCACTGCGACAACAGGCACCATCAAAGCTGCTGTCAATAACCCATCCTTCACCTTTCTCTGCCTGTTCTGGCTTAGATTTCTCCTGTCTTAAAATATTTTCCTGGCTGACAATGTGGTGACTCACCTGGACTGGCACTGAACAGAACAGGCAGGAGGTGCTGCCTTCGGAAGAACTGTCAAAACCCAGCACAGCACCTGTTTGTGGCGCCCATTGCTCCTGTCAAGGGAGGCACGTATTTCTTGCTCTCTTGTCAAAACCGGGGTTGCCAGAGAAAGGAAAGCACACAGGATGTGTCCCACGTGGGCGCTTGTACTGAACGGAGCTTGAGGGAATCAGCCAGGTTCGCCTGGGAATGTCCTCCACCTCCCCTTTACAGTGCAGGATGGGCTCCGTATTCGATGGGGCAAGTCCGTGGGCAGAATCACTCGGCTCCACGCTGGGTCCTCTGGCAGCACCTCGGTGGAAATCCAGTGGTCACTGTCAGGACCCCATGGGTCCTGACTGCGGCAAAGGTCCAAGAGCTCCTTTGAGGCTGGTAACTTGGAAACTGCATGGTTTGTAAACTTGAATCAGTAAAAATTGGAGCCAATCATTTTGCTGTCAATTAAACTATGTTTATTGGTCCTCTCAATTTCATCTGAATTCCACAAATTATAAATAGTGCACTATGACATCAGACCTGGGTTCAAATCCTAAGTTTGCTAATTATTCCTTGCGTGGGTTTGACCAAGTTACTTTACCTCTCTGAACGTCTCTTTCCTGACCTGCCAACGTGGAACTGATATCATCTTCCATGTTCCAGTGTAGTGGGTGTCCAAAGAGATCATGGATGTGAAAAGTGCCGGCATAGAATGTCACCCATAAAAGTTCATTTCTTTTCCTGTCTTTTCTGGTTTTTCTTCCCTCTGCAATTTGAAATGAGCACCGTTCCTGGCTAACAAATGTTGGCACATTTCAGTATGTGGCTGTGTGTACTTTCAGAATGTCATAAATAATTCTCCAAGAGGAATTAGAAATGACTGGGACACAGACCCTGAGACCAGTGGTCACCGAAGTCAGGAGCCGGAACAGGTACGGCCTAAAAGGCAATAGGAGCAAAGCCTCTGTTGTGACTTTCAGATGCTGGGGGGAAGTGAGTTGCATTTTCTTTTCAAAGGGCCCACAAATATGCTCTGAAATGTGACAAGCCTGGGCAGCTCCAGGGGCACAGGCAAGAGACCTGGGAAGCTCGCCATCCCCACGTGTTGCCTCCTTTCTGCCACCCTGGCACCAGCTCCCCATCCTCTGGTTAGATTCAGCTGCAGGCCCAGATGACCTCTCCCGGCCGTCTTCTTCTCTGGCTCTTCTCGCCGGAAACTCAGGTTTCAGAATTTGTTGGGGTCCCCCTCACTCTTTCATTTGTCTGGTCGTAGCTTCCCACCAATGACAGAGAACAAGTTTGCGTCCAGCTTCAGCCTTATTGGTTGCAATATTACGGATAAGTTGTTTAACCACTTTGAAACTCAATCTTCTCATCTATAAATGGGTCCTCCACATTTATTAGGTTTTGTAAAGCTAATGTGAATAAAATGAATATCAAAGTATTTGTAAACTATAAAGTACTGAGAAAGAAAATAATTCAAATCTCTCTTAGCACATACACCTTACTAACAGATAGTAAGGGTGCAAAGACATGTGTCAGGCTATTTTTGGATTAAAAATCTTTGCCATGAGGATGCTGTTCAATCCCCAAAACACACCAGGGCATGTCCTGAACAGTCCTGCAGGGGCTCCAGTGGGTTCCCCAGTTGGCTTCTGAGGGGAATCAGACACTTACCAGGTACTTGCTACGTCCAGGCTCGTGCCTGGGACATCTCGTCTGATCCCATTGGACTGGCATTGACCAAAATTCCATGACTTGTGAGGAGCAAATGAAGCCATGTCAAAACTAATCACCCAAATGTTACTTTGTTACCATCATCTCTCCAGAGAACTTAATCCTAGCAAAGCACCTCTCCCTCTGCACTTTTGGGGAGCCCTGGGGTGTCTTACATGAATTCACCCAAACCACTGCCAAGGCGCCAGCCACTGCCCCTCTCCCTGCTCCGCCATCTTGCACTGGCAAAGCTGCCCTGTGCAGAATGAGCCTTTCTCTCCTGTTATGCTCATTTATGGTGACCCTGTAACAAAGTGTCTTATTGAGTATTTTGGCAAACAACCCTGTTAGCTTTCAGTGACAGCCCTGCCCGGGAATGGATCCAACATGGGGGAGGGCCAAGGACAGATTAGCCACAGTGTACTCGGAACAACTCCTTTCTCTGACACAGACACTTTGCCACTTGGTGAGCTCACTGTGCTTGGCTGCTTGCAGATCCTCAGGCAAGGCAGGTTCCCCGCCCCTGGGGGTTCCCCGCTAGCTCACCAGACATGACTGCATCCCAGCCCCGACTCCAGCTTGTGCCCTCCCACTATACGGATGAAGAAATGAAGGCACAGAGGATCAAGTAGCTTACCCAAGGTCACACAGCCAACAGGTGGCAGAGACAAGAGCCAAGCCCAGAGCGAAGTCCAAAACCCAAGTTCTTTCTGATCCAAATCCCATGATCAAAGCGGTAACATGACATGTTGTTCTGACCCTGGCGTTCACACAGAAGGGCACACTGTGCTGGTCACTGTTTACCGTGTGTACTTTCCTCCTCCCCAGCAGCTTAAGTTACTTTCTGCTCGGATTCCACTGGGAATTATGCTGTAGCCATAAAAAACTGGGGATTCTTTGCCATTTCACCATCCCTAGCTGCCCTCCCAAGAGACCTACACTTTACTCAGTGTCATCTGGCTCATGGTTAAAAGCACCATGGTGCTTATACAGATGACACAACAAGCAAGTCTTCGCTACAGCACAAAGCCAAGAGCCACCTTAGCCAATGTTAGTAGACCAGTTCCCAAAGCCCCTACAACCTGATCACCCTACACCAACCCTCTGCTCCAGCCTAAAGATCCTGACCCTGAGTTCTTTTCTGTCCTCCCCACCCCATCTGTAGCCTGGTGCCCAGTAGGGTGGGGTCTGTGCCCCCATGTACCCACCCTGATACAGCTGTCTCTCCCAGCCCACTTCAGTGACCTGGCCTCTGCTCCCTTCCTGATTGATATTCTAGTTTCCAGGGGGGCCCACACCCAGTCCTGGACCCCGCTCTCCTGACCAAGGCCTTGACCTTCTATCTTGGCCTTGACAAAGCTCTCCATGGTGACCTGAATAGCCTTCTCTCCCAGATGCTGCCAGGAGACCTGACTATATCTAAACAAACCTTCCCCTCACCTCCAGAATAAATGACCCCATTTTCTCCCCAGGCACGAGCTCCCAGGCTCTGGCTGTACTAGCTTCACTCAGCAGATGACAAAACTCTCTAGGGAGGGGGAAGGCACACCAGCCTGCCTTGGCCTCAGCCAACCGTGTCCCAGGAACCCTGGGGTCAGATGCCCTGTGCTTTCTTTGGCAGGCTCCTAATACCAGTTCCTGCACCAGCTGAGATTCCCAGGTGCTCAGGAACTGGGGAAGGTGAATCTTCAAGCTGGATTTCTTAAAGACCCTATTTTATGCCATATAACCCACCCCCAACTCCATATTACCTGTCTTCTCATTTTTTGCTTTCTTTTTTTCCATAGCACTTATTGCCACTTTGATATAGTGATACAGTCCCCAAGAGTTTAGTCTGCTTTGCTGGAGCGGCGTCTGGCCCATGGTTGGTGCTCAATAACTATCTGTTCCATGAATGACTGGAAGGCCCAGGGCCTTGGCAGGCAGTGCCAGAGCATACACACCGAGGTGCCGGGAAAACCAGGAGTTCTCATTTCCCAGCTGTTGCAGAGCCCAGTTGCCTCAGGGCTGCCAAAGAGGGTTTCCAAACTCTTCTTCTTAGCCAGGGCAATAAAATGTCTACAAGTGCTTCCCCAGCACAGCTCTGGGCACTGTGAGAAGTGCCAAGCCTGCAGGCAGCTTATTATTCTGGCTCGTCTCTGAGCCATCCACCCCACTGAGAAATTGCCAGTTCCTGCTGCAAGCCCCCAGCATGCCCGCACCCCTCAGTGCCTCTCTGCCACCCACCTGCCTCCTTCCTTCCCAGACAGGAGTCTGCCTTACTCACCTTCACGTCCCCGGTGCCCAGCACAGTGCAGAGAAGCTACACAGTGTGTGAAAAATACGTGGTGACTGAATGAATGCCTGGATTCCACATGCAGAGAAAACCAGCCCTTGCTGAATGACTGTGTGACTCAAGCTCCAGGGTGTGATGAGTTTATTTCTTATTGTGACTAATGACTTTTTTCTTCCAAAGAGTCTTTCAATTCTGAGATTCAAGTTTTATATACTATAAATTTCAAGGTATCCTTATGGAATGATACTATTTACAAAAATACACAGCATAACACTTAGAGTAAAACTGATGATTATGTCTCCTTTCCCAAGACCTTAAATATCTGTTTTTACAGAAGGGCTGACTTAAAAATAAAAGTTATGTGGAGTGTTTTATGACATTGAAAATAAAAGTCTATGAAGAAAAGCTGATGCTGCCTTTACCATTTCTCCTGCAATAAACTTTTTACTTATTACAAAAAGGTGTTTTTACAGGCAAAAACTGATTACCCAGTTTCTCTTGGATTTTGGGGAGGGTGGTTTACTTTTAAAAAAGGAAATAATACACAGAGAAAAAGTAAAACATTTGTCTTCACACTCACAAGAGCAGAGACCGAGCATTTTCTAAATGAAAGTATTTGTGGGTTGCACTAAGCTGTAAACCGGACTGGACATGAAGTTGAGCATATTCCTCAGATTCAATTATTAACATTAATTTAATCACTGTGATGAGACCATTAAAAAGGAGAAAAATTCTGCTTTGATTTATGATTTTAAAACATTGTTTATCTATACCGATTGACTTATGGATAAATGCTCAGGTGCAAGTTCACTTTAGGCAGATGAACACCTTGAGGAGACTAAACTCACATACTTTGAAAGGTAAAAGAGAAAAACACATTGAAAATTCTGGCTTCTGCTCAAGATGGCAGAGTAAGTAAACATGGTTCTTGCCTCTTCCCACAACCACATCAAAATTACAACTAAACTACAGAAAAACCATCATTTAAAACTGCCTGAATCTGGCTGAAAGGAAGTCCGACAACTAGGGAATTAAAGAAGAAGCGACACTGAGACTGGTAGGAAGGGTGGAGATGCGGAACAGGCTGGTCCCACAGCCACTGGTGGAGGTAAAAATCAGGAGGGATATCTCAGCTGCAGAGGTTGAGAAGTAAGGGGTCTCAGCCTCAAACCAGGCTTTCCAGACCAGGGTTCCAGTGCAAAGAAGAGAAGTCCCTATAACTTCTTGCTATAAAAACCAGTGGGGATTGAGACGGAAGCTTCTGGAGGCCTAGGCATTTCCTCTTAAAGGGTTTGCACACAATTACTCAGACTCACTTCTTCTGAGCTCCATCACTGGGGCAGTAGCTTGAAAGTCATCAAAAATATATGGGGAGTCTGGTATCAGGGCATGAGCTGGAAAGACAGCTTTCTCCCAGACAGAAGTGCTGGCAGAGACCATTATTCCTTTGATGAGCCCTCCCCCAACAGAGCCAGCAGGCAGACACCATATTTAAGACTCCATCAATCTGGCTTACATTGTTTGCCCTGCCCTTGTGATTCCGTGAGGTCCCCCACCCCCAACCTGCAGTGCCAAACAAGTTGTTTCCAGTGACTTTTCCATACAAATAGCCTGTCTTGGCTCATGCTTCAGATTTTCCTAAATTCTCTCAAACAAGTAGTATCTGGCCTTAGTGTTCACCATACCTTTCACAAAGTGGCCCAGACCTGGCACTAGCAGCAGCTGACCTTGGTTCACAGCTTGGCCTTGCCTGGGTACCTCCAACCCCAGCACAAGCATTAGCAATCAACAGTTCATTTTGTAGCTCATGCCAGCTAGACCCATGCAGAACACAGGTGGTGGCTGACCTTGGCCTGTACCTCCCTGGAGGCCCCAGAGCCAGTTCACCCAGTGGGCAGCTTCAGAACATGTTGAAGCACCACCACCCAACGACCTGCACAAGTGATACACTTAAGGAGTGGACTCAGTGGGCAACGGAGCCCCAATGAATATAAGTCCTGCTCTGTGGGGCAGACCCCTCCACAGCTGATTCTCCTCCGTGGTGTCCAGAGGTAAGTGGTTCGTGACTGGAGACAGTCCTTGAAGCTGATTGGCCTGGGGGTAAATACCTCCCATTGATGTGCCAACAGCAATCAAGTCTCAAGTGCAATGGAATGGTGTACACAGCCCACATTGGGGTGCACCTTGAGTACCCAAGCTTGGGTGATCAGAGAGGCTGTGCCATTGGACCCTACAGAACACCTACTACATAAGGTCACTTTACCATGCCCGTGAGCTATAGTAGTTCTATCTAATACATAGGAACAAACACAGGGACGCTGCCAAAATGAGGACACAAAGAAACATGCCCCAAATGAAAGAACAGAACAAAACTCCAGAAAAAGAACTAAACAAAATGGAGACAAGCAATCTACTAGATGCAGAGTGGAAAACACTGGTTATAAGGATGCTCAGTGAACTGAGGGGCAGAGTAGATGAACTTAGTGAGAACTTTAACAAAGAGATAGGAAACATAAAAACAGAACTACAAAACATAAAAAAGAACCAGCCAGAAATGAAGACTACATTAACTGAAATGAAGAATACATTACAGGGAATCAACAGTGGAGTACATGAAGCAGAGGATCAATTCAGAGATTGGGAAGATAAGGAAGTAGAAAATGCCCAATCAGAACAGCAAAAATAAAAAAGAATCCAAAAAAAAAGGAATCAGTGTAAGAGTCCGCTGGGATAACTTCAAGCATACCAACATTTGCATCATGGGGATGCCAGAAGGAGAAGAGAGTGAGCAAGAAATTGAAACCATGTATTAAAATATAATGACAGAACACTTACCTAACTTGGTGAAGGAAATATACATACAAGTTCAAAAAATACATAAAGTCCCAAATAGGATGAGCCCAAAGAGGCCTACAACAAGACACATCATAATTAAAATACCAAAGCTTAAAGACAAAGAATCTTAAAAAAAAAAAAAAGATTTTATTTATTTATTTTTAGAGAGAGAGGAAGGGAGATAAAAAGAGAGTGAGAGAAATATCAATGTGTGGTTGCCTCTTACATGCCCTCTACTGGGGACTTGGCCCACAACCCAGGCATGTGCCCTGACTGGGAATCAAACCAGCGACCCTTTGCTTTGCAGGCTGACACTCAGTCCACTGAGCCACACCAGCCAGGGCAAGACAAAGAATCTTAAGAGTAACAAGAGAAAAGCAGTTACTTACCTGCAAGGGAGTAGCCATAACACTATCTATCAGCTGATTTCTCAACAGAAACTTTGCAGGCCAGAAAGGATTAGCAAGAAATATTCAAAGTGATGAAAAGGAGAGACCTACAGCCAAGGTTATTTTACCCAGCAAAGCTATCGTTGGTAATAGAAGCATTAAGATCTTCCCAAATAAGAAAAAACTAAAGGAGTTAATCACCACCAAACCAGTATTACATGAAATGTTAAAAGGTCTTCTTTAAGAAGAAGAAAAAAATATATAAACAACAAAATGGAACCAAGTACCTATCTGTCAACAATTGAATCTAAAGAAACAAAATGAGTGAACAGACAGAAACAGCCTCATAGATAAAGAGAACAATTTGATGATTGCCAGATGGGAAGGGGTTTGGGAGGACGAGTGGAAAGGTGAAGGGATTAAGAAGTATAAATTGGTTGTTACAGAATAGTCATAGGGATGTAAAGTACAGCACAGGGAATATAGTCAGTAATAGTCTAATAACTTTGTATGGTGTCAGATGGGTGCAAGATTTATCAGGACGATCGTTTACTAAGTTACGTAATGTCTAATCACTGGGGTGTACACCTGAAACTAATACAATAATGTATGTCAACTGTAATTGAAAAATATAAATTAAAAAAAGAAATGTCAAAATATTATCCCTATTATTCCCGACAACATCTTTTAAGTGTCTGAAATCTAACCGTGCCTAAAGCCAGTCTACCCAGTTTAGCAAACCAGTGGATTCTATTTTTGGTTTGGCTGGTTACAGCTGGCTTTTAGTGACTTGCTATGTGGAGTCCAGACTGACATGACAATGACAACATCTATTTTATGTTATTTGTGTGGCATGGGCACAGCTCCACATGCAAATGGGGCTGATTAAAGGTATGTGATGGGCAGACTGCTGCGGTGGCTAGATCCCGACACCAGTTGCAAAGCTTGTTTTGGAGAGCTTCCCAAGTCCACTGCTAAACCTTAAAGTGCATTGCCTCCTCTCACATGGTAGAAGTTAAAAGAAGGAAGGAAGAATCTTTCCTTAAGGTTATCTGGAGTCAGAATGCCCTCTCTTTCCATTCACCCCTTTGGAGATTATACTGAGACCCCACCTTATTTCTCCCTGTTAACCCTTCCTGCTTCTCTTTAAGTACGTTTCAGTTTCCCATCGTAAAAGAGACTGAGAAAAAACCAGCCTCTCAGCTGTAACTTCCCCTTCCCTGCCCAACCAACTCTTCTGAAGCAGTGGCCTATGCCCTCTACCCCTGCTGCTCATCTTCCTGAACTCTATTTACTTCTAATCCAGTGTGACTTGGTTTCTGCTCTCATGTCCCCATCGAAACTGGGGTTACAGGAGTCATCAATAACTTCCTTATTGTCAAATTCAATGGGCACATTCCAGTGCTGGTTTGCTGGACATTTCTGTGGCATTTTTCACTCCCAACCACTTCCTTACCCTAGAGATCTCTTCATTTGGATTGCTTCACGCCACTTCTTTTTTCCTGGTTTTCTTCCCACTTCTGTGCCCACTCCTTAAGATCCCTATTTGATCCTTAGAGCTGGTCTCTATTGGGGTTAGGTTCTCATCCATTCCATGATCTTCTCACTCTGCCTGCTCTCTCTGGGCCATCTCAGCCCACCCCAGCTTCAGTGATTACCTCTATTTTGACCATTCCCCAAGGGCACCTCCAGGCCTTTCTCCCACCCTTAGCACCCATGTTCCTAACTGCCTCCTGGAGCTCTTCCCTGGAAGTCCCACAGGCACATAAAGGATTTGTTCAAACATGCCATCTCCCTCTCAGACCAGTTTCTATTCCTTGAATTGCTCTCACAGTAGATGTTATCATCATCCATGAACCTGCACAAAGAACCTGGGAGTCCTCCTGGATTCCCATTTTCCTTTCCCCACTCCCTGCTTACTGACACAGAACCTTGTACCTGGCGGTACGTAATGTATCACCCAAGGCAGTGTGAGTGGATGGATGGATGAAACATGGGAACACACAAAACCGGGGCTTTAACTTGAGTCTAACTAACACTTGATGACATTTTACCTTTTGCAGTTTTTCACTTCTTCATTAACATGAGGGATCATCTTCGTCCCAGATGATCTTCAGCTCTGATGATCTGTGATTCCAGACTACTCCAGCCTGACACCTTAAGCATTTAACCCCCATTCCTTCTGATCGACTGAAACCTGTCGCTCCCTTTTTGAGCCTGTCCTGCCTAGAAAAAAAGGCAAGAGGACCCAGTGATAACATAGGCAATAAAACATAAATTATACCACCTTGCAGAACACATTTCACCCTGATAAGAAGTCCCCATGTATCTTTGCAGCCACCATGAGTCACAGTGAGAGTTGGGAGGGGAGGAAGGGGAGAGGGAGGGGAAAGGGTGGGAGCAGCTGAAGAAAAGATAAACAGAGGCCATTTCCTCCTTTCCCTGTCTTGCCAGGTCATGCAACCCCGTGTGAGTATCTCCAAGTGCTGCACACGGGAAAGTACCTTCCCTCTCCTTCCGCATGACTTCTGTCTGGTAATGAGTACCGTGATTGTCTCATGAACGGCTATGTGCTTAGCACTTTCTACTTCTCAAAACATTGAATGAATATTTGAGTGACCTCCACCTGCAGGCATCGTGTTAAAGCAATGTGCACTTTACCTCATTTAAGCCCAGAGACCCGAGCAAGTAGGTCTTATTTTTATTTTCTGCTTGCAGATCAGGAAATAGGGTGTAGGTTAGTTGCCTCATTAAGCCATCCAGCTAGTAGTGTAGTGCGGAAAATCATCCAATCAAACCTAGGTCCGTCTCGGCGGCCATCGTTACACGACTGATGTATTCGTGGTTATCTTTCGTGCCCTACATAACATTTGGTACATAGTATCCAGGTGCTTGATAAATGTGTACTGAAGGAGTGGCTGAACCATGCTAATACAAGCCACATCTGATCCTATGCCAGAATCCAGAAATGCAGCATTGGTTATTTCCTATTGCTTTTTTTGGACCTCCGTTTCCTCATCTGTAAAATGGAGGGATAAAGCAGGAATCCTCTGATGAGTCGACACCTTTAGCATTCTGTGACCCTCTTCCAATAGTGCAGTGTCCCCAACGCGCTGCTAGGAAACCAAACAGAGAGGAGAGCTAAGAGCCTAGGTCCTCAGCTGGCAGCCCCACAGCTTCAGGGCTGACGCATGCGCAATGACTGCAGCCCAGCGAGGAAGCCCGGAGCGGCCGCGGCCCCTCTCTGCGCTTGCGCAAGTCTGCTCCCTGGAATGCCTGCGCTGGGTGGGGATGGGACTCCCTACCCCGACTCTGGGGATATCAGTACCGCTGCTAGGGATGTGGTAATCATGCCACAAACGAAACGGGCCCCACGCGGGAGGAGCCTGGGCCTCTCTGGGAAAGGCCAGAGTCTTTCCCAAGGTCCCTGGGAAAAGCTGTTCCCAGTGCGGTAGCGCGTGTTCCAGCCTCGCAGTGCGCGGGACGTGCGGGGGAGCACGGCGGGCAGTGCCTTCCCAGCACAGGGGAGGGAACCGCGCCCCGGGCGCTGCGGCCTGCAGGGGGGCGGGGAGGGGGGCCCGCCCCGCGACCCTGGCTCGGAAAGCCGGGATTTTCCTCTCAGAACGATACTGATGATTAAAGTAAAAACTTCTGAGGTCACTGGGGGCATTTGACCCACGAGTGGAGGGGAATGCGAGGTCTGAGGCGTCACCTGATAGTGTGAGCTGCTAAAAAGCAGTGAGCACTGCAGGGAGGCCCACGCTTCACTGCTGCTTCGGCAGAAATAAAACCTGGGCAGCTATTTTTACCCTGGGTGAAACACGGAGTGCCTGTGTGTTGGGGAGGGGGTCACGGGGAGGGGTCACGGGGAGAGAGCACGTGCAGCCTTTTCCCTACTCATCCTATGATCTTACTCCTCTTCCCGCTGTGGAGTCCCTCCCCAGATCTCAAGGTTAATTTTTTCGTAAATCAGGGAAGGAAAAAGGATGTTAATCAAAAAGTTTCCTAAATGATAAAAATAACTGAGATATGGGCATTCTGATCTGCCCGTTGATCGCCTCAGTCCTTTGCCATCTGCTGAATGTCCCAGTCAGAGGTTAGTGATCTGAGTTCTCTGTGCCCTACTCAGGGAACCTGGAACACCCTCCAGGAAGTGCGGATCAGGGGCCTGGAGGAGACGGGGGAAGGGAAATTCCTTCTACCAAGGTGCCATTCGGGTTATTACTTTTGGTCGTTTGACCCTGTCCTGTGAGGCCCTCAAGTCCTGATTCTGCAAACGGGTTTGTTTCTGCCCCAGGAGGCGGTGAGAAGGCAGAAAGCTGTCCAGAAAGGGTGGTGGTTTTGAGTTTTTAGCTGACCTGGGCCAACCAGAGCCTGTGCCAGTCCTTCCCCCTGTCGGAATAAAGGTAGCGCCAAACTCCCCACTCCCAGGAGATGGGGCATGAGAGACAGCTGCTCCAGGAATCGTTGCTGACAGCAATTCATTTCAGATCACTCAATTTTCTTTGATTTCACTTAACTTTATTTCCTTTTCTTCTCAAGCCCTAAGAAGTCTGGAAAAGGTGACAATGAAAATAATTTTAAAAATTAAAGAAGGCATGAAGTAACCCCTAAAATTAAAGAGAAGTTGTAGAGATTCACCATTTTAAGTATTTGCTTAGATGGCCTTTTAGCAGTTTCCCTTTTGAACTAAGATTCACCAGATCAGAGTAAGGATATAGGGTGGGAATGTGTGGGATGGGGGCGGGGGGCAGGGGGGCGGAGAGGTTAAAAGTGCTGCTTCTCTGACTAAAGTCTCCAACACTGAGAAGAAAGTAAGCTCTGCCGTCTGCAAAGGGCAGTTGGAAATTGGAGTTGTGGTGGAGCATCCTGTCCCAGAAGCCACCACAACCTCCTAGGGCTCTGGTACAGCTGGACTCTTAGGTATTCATCCACTTCTCCCCAAGGCAAGCCAAAGAAGATGGTGTTTTAATGAGGAGATAACAATTCAGGGGCACTTTCATAGAAGAAAACCCCCGAACATCCTCATTTCTGTATGCCAGTTCCTTCTTAGCCAAGTTTGAGGTGAGGCCCCACCAAATTATCCTTACTGTTTTTTGTTTTCACATGTTTGTTTTGCTTTTAAAAACATAGCAGAACTTCTGTGTCTCAATGGATGCCGACTCTGATCACTTTCCGACCACTAAAAAGGGTGGGAGCAGAGCCATCCACGTACATCCTGGAGGACAGTTCTGTGCCAGCCACCTTTCTGTCACCCCCAACAGATCAGATGATCGGTCCACAGGGCACACTTCAAATGTAGGCAAGTGGCCCTCCCCACCCCAGCTGCAGTCACTTTTACCAGCCTGTCACTCTACATCCATAGCAACTAACCCAAGTCTGAAAGTCAGAAAGACAGGTCCCTGAAGAGATTAGATCTCACAAGATATTAGCATCGACAAGCTGCCCTTGTGGATCTATCAGAGATCACATTTATTCATAAGAAAAGAAGTCTAAACTTTAAGAGTTCAAAAATCACTTTCCTTTTTGTAATATAGTACAAGAGAAAAGGGTTCCGGAAGTGGTAACTTCATTTGTATCCAATTTCGGAAAAATAATTGCAGACTGCTTCCAGCTTGAATGAGCAGCATGGTATAGCTCCCAGTAGTTGCTTATTTTAGTAGCTCCCCCTCAGGATGAATGCTAGCTATTTTCAGTTGCACGTGGGAAAACCAAGGGCACTGCCTAGCTGTGGCAAGTTGGCATCGCGTGTATGAGCTGTCAACCGTGATGCTTAGTTCCACTCAGATTCGTTTCTCATTTTTAGTTAGCGTGTGACCTTTTTCTTTATTCAGTTTGGGGTCCTGATTACTTCCTTTCTCTGCCTCCCTACCTTCCTACCTATGTCTACCCACACAAGGAGCTTCTTGCTGAATCCATCTAAAAATAATAGCATGAGTGCCAAGTGGGTTGTATAAAATCTTTTGGGAGAGATGTGAAATGAAGCACACTGTTCTGCAGGACTCTTAGGGACCAGAGTGTACCTGTCCACAAAAACAAACTAATACGCAGTGAAATTATACGTCTTTCTATATAATTTATGCAGAATGGGATAATGCCAAGATTGTGACTTAAATAGCTCTGGTATTTGTGGTAAGCCATCTTTAAAGTGACCCCAGTGGTCTCCATCTGCTAGTATCACACCCTGTGTAAACCCCCTTTACATGTGGGCTGAACCTAGTGACTCTCTTATCAAATAGAATGTAACACAAGTGATGGGTGTCACTTCTGGTGTTCAGTTACAAAAGACTAGGCCATTCTCATTCATGTTTCTCTCCCTCTCTCCCCCTTTTTCTCTCACTCTTTCCTTTCTGTCTCTGCCACATGCCATTTTGTGAGCTGCCCTATGGAGAGCCCCATGTGAAAAGGAACTGACTTCAGAAACCTGCCAACAGCCACATGAGTGAGCATGGAGGTGACCTGCCCTCAGCAACCCTGGTGATGAGGGCCCCGGCTGAACTGTGCTGCCAGCCTGTGAGACCCTGAGCCAGAGGACCACTCAGTGAGTTCCGGGGTCACGATCCACAGAAACCATGAGAGAATAGTTGTTTTACACACCTAAGCTTTAGGGTAATTTTTTATACTGCAAAAGAAGTACTAATTAATACTAATATTCCCTGAAGCAGGGTGTTGAGAACCTCCAGTGACCCCGCCAGAGCTCCGGCTATGGCCCCACCGTCTCCCCTGGGGCTACTTTCTGAGCACACCGTGCTCCTGTGTATCTTTGTGTCTTTGTATGTGCTGTTCCTCCTGCCTGAAACAACCAGTCTCCTGTTCTCCAGATAAATTCCTGCTTTCCCCTTGACACCTGCCTCAGATGGGCCCTCTGGAAAGCCTCCCAACTCAGCCGGGCACAGCTCCTGTCCCCTGCCCTGAGGTCCCCACAGCACTTCGCCTCCGCCTGTGCTGCAGCAGGTCACACTGTGCTGTCCTGACTGGTGAGGCTGCAGTTCCTGGAGGGCAGGAAACTTTTCTTCATCTTCCAAACCCTAGCGCCCAGCAGTAGAACACCATTCCTGGAATGGATCGATGACCTTTGTAGAAGTAAGGGCCGTAGGCAGGAGAAGGCATGTGGTAGCTGGTGTCAAGCCCAGCTGATGCAGGAATCCTACCACGGTATCCTCTAAACATGTGGTAGGAGAGTGCTTGTATTAATAGGACAATGCATGGATTTTTGAGCACTCGATCAGCAGATCCCACGTGGTAGCAGCCGGTAGTTTTGTGAAGCTCTGGTCCCCATTCCTCAGGCCTTCAGCTAAAGGTCATGGGAGCTTGGAAGTTGACAGTCTTGTCATTTGAGTCGTTATCATTACAACCCATGACCTTTGGCTTGATATGTTCCAGTCATCAAGACATTCTTTCCTTTCACTTTTAGAGAAAGCCAGAAAGAAGCCAAGAGGGCATCCTTTGGGACATCCCGAATGAGGGGAAAGTTTTCTTTGTATCTCAGATGGGACTCTAGCCCATGGAGGGAGGGACTCCTTTCAGGGGAGGTTGTTCGAAGGTCATGCGGGTGTGGAGTACATTGTGGGCCTACCTACTCATCACTGCGTACTGGTAACTGTCCCTCCTAGATAGGATCCCCCCCTTTCTCTCCTACACTGCTCTTCTTCTAGTCTCAAACTTGTCTGTAACGGCTTCCTAACCGGTCTCATGACATCCACTGTGACCCTTTCCAAGCTTCTGTCTACAGGGAGGCTGGAGCAATCTTTCTGAAATGCACATTTGATCATGTCGCCTATCTATTTAAACACGCCAGTGACTCTCTGTGCATGGGCTGCCCTGAGACCAGCCTTGCTGTGCCTCCTGCCCCTGTAGCTGCCTTAGCTTTCGTTGCACTTGCGTCTTCCACGGTCTTGAATGCACAGGCACCATCCCACCTCATTGATGCAAGGGCTGGCCTGCATCTTAATCCCCCTGTTCCTTCCGTTTTCATTTCACTCATCATTTCGTCAGAGATTTCCCTGACAGCCCTTATTAAATGAAATTAACATAACATTGCAGTCTTATGTTAATTTGTGTGGGTATTTGGTCAAGCCCATCTCCTTCTCTATTGTATAAGTTCCATGAAGGCAGAGGCCATGTTTGTTTTTGCTGACATTGTATTCTAGCTACATAATATGACCCTACAAAGAGCAGGCAGTCAATCCATATTTGCTGAGTGAATGAATGAACGAACAGCGGGTGCCACTGAGGGTGCATGGGGGAAAAACAAATACAGGAAGAATGAGAGTTTAATGGAACCCAAAGCTGGGACACAGGGAGATAATTTGAATGTACACTATTCTAAAATAAGATCTTGGAGTTCCCTAAGACTAATTACAGAATTTGCAGAGTGCTCATCATTTATAGTGATATGTAACTCCCCTTCCCCCCAGGCCACAAGAGCCTCAGGGAAAACCGAGGAGTTTGGATCAATTCCCAGAAGTTTTTGGCTCTGCCTTCCCACCCTTTCCACCCTATCCTCCCTCAGGCCAGCTCTCCTCTGTAGAGGGGGACTGGACGAGTGGGGGAAGAGCCTCCCAGGGTCTTTCTCAGGGGCTCTGTGTGTCTGTGTTGCTGCCACCGCAGCAGGGCCCTGCAGCCTTAGTCAGGCACTTTCTGGCACTTTCTACTTTCTCCCCCCTCTTCTGACACACCACTGTGGCAGCCCCTGCTCGTACCTCTGCCCCCCGCGGATTTGGAGTGACGAACCATGCACCGCTCCTCTCCCTTAGGTGATTCCCACTCTTCCTTAACCATCATCTTCTCTCAGTAGTTCTGTAGGCAGCAAATCATTTCCCCTTATTTGTTCAAGCATGTCAGGACGAGGGGTCTAGTGCCTGCCATTTGGTTTCATTTCCCAATCCCTGTTTCTCCCAGAGCTCAGGGGCCTGATGGGATTTGAGGTGGGAACCATTCATCCCGCAAACATCAGCTGCATCAGGGAGATAGATGAGCAGGATGCTGCCCTCACCCCAGGAACATAACATCTTCTGGGGTTCTTTCCGGGGACTTTCACCTTGGGAGGAGGTATTCAGCTGTCAAGCCAGATCTCAGAATGTGTCTTCCCTGCAGTAATTTTTGCCAAGAGCCAAGGAGTTTAGAAAAACATTAATCTGACTTTTTCAGCTTTTCCTACACAGATGACAACATTATTACCCTCAGCTTTTAATGTGCAAGTCTGTACACAAATCACAGCGACCAGGAGGGCTCCTGAGTCATTTGAGATAACTCCTTGTTTTTTCTTTCTTTCTAGGTCTTCCGTCCCTCTGAATCAGCGACGTGGAAAGCGGGGGCTTCAGAGAAATTAAGGGAGGCGTGAAATGAGCAAAGCAGAGCATAGTGTTGGCAGGAGCCGAGGGTGCCACACTGGGAAAATCATGCAGTGCGTCATCAAAGGGAGCGTGCAGTGATGTCTGGCTGCCCCCTCCGAGCAGCATGCGCACAGGCTGGGGCAGCCAGATCACTGTGACTTGGGCGGGGATGAAAATACCCAGCACAGCCAGGGTATTCTAGAGGCCTGTACTGTCAGGACGGCCTGTGCAAGCCTCGTTTAGTCTTCTGAGTCACAGCTGCTGAGCCAACCTCGTGGTGTCGGGAATCCACAGCAAATCCAACCGCCTCTTTCCGCATTGCGCTCGTTCCTGCAGCACAGCATTGGCTGATGTCTTCTGAACACCCTGGACCTCATCATATGGCAACTGATGGATGATTTGTCCCTTCTCTGGACTGGGAGCTCCTCCAGGTGGAACTGTTTCTTCTGCCTCTCCAGGATCTGGCATCTAGTAGGTTTCTGTGAATAAGTGGACAGTATAGGGACATACAGGAGGCAAAAGACTACTCCCATATGGAAATGTGCTCCATAGCGTAGTACTCTGTTGGTTCTCTACAGTTATAGGACCCAAAGAAGGAATAATTTGTCCTTTCCAGGAAAAGTATGCCTTGTGCAGGGAACTACACAAGGGAAGGTGCCTGAAAATTGGGAATCAGGGAAAGCAGGTAGACGAAGGCCCCAGAAAAATGACACAGGAAATGGAGGTGTTCATCCCCAGTAGACCCTACAGCATCTCAGGCAAAGCCCTAATTCTCCAGGAAATCCACAGACAGTGCCTAGGAACAGGGCGAGGGGAGGCCCACTCAAATCAGTCCCTTCAAAGACACCCCTCCCTTCCCCACCCCCCCACCCCCGGCCGACTCCCATGCTTTCCCGTAGCAGTCCACTAGGGGGCAGACGGAGGCAGGAGAAGAGGTGAGGCGGCAGGGAGCGCCCGGTACACCCAGGCTCGCATCCAGCACACTGGGTTGTTTGTATTAATCAGACAAGGCCAGGCCTCTCTTCCTGCCAGTCGTGGCCTCTTGTGATTTTATGTGGTGTGGCCTGTGACATCAGATACCACACGACCATGGTAACCAAACTAAAAGCTCAATGTGAATGTTAATAAACAGGGAAACATATGATCCCTGTTTTTCTTTACTTTACTCACCATTGTGGTTTTTCTTACTTTTTAAAATTTTTTTAAAAATTATTTTTCAATTACAGTTCACATTCGATATTATTTTATATTAGTCTCAAGTGTACAACAGAGTGGTTAGATAATCACATACTTTACACAGTGTTCCCCTGGTATTTCCGGCACCCAGCTGGCACCATACTATGGTTGCTCTATTTGTGCTCCATGGAACCTTTATTATCCCGAACAATCAAGGTGCACTTGAGTTCCACCACTTTTTAAATGAAAAGACAAATGGGAAAAATGTGCACTGGTCTCCTGTTCATCTAGCCTTGAAAATAGCAACTCATTTCCTCATGTTCAAGTTACCACCACTTCCTCTTGATATCCTGCCCACACATCATTTCAAGGGAAAATTATTTTCTTGATAATTCCCACACCTCTTGAAAAGTCATTTCCTCTTCAGAAACTCCAGCTGATGGGACCATGCAATTGGTTTAAATTTGTTCTAATCCTCAAGGATTCACAAAAACCAGCCCACTGCCCTCCTATACACATCACCCCTATGCAAATCATCGAGCCCGTAGGCCTGGGCCTAAAATGTACCAGACTGAGCATGAAGGAATAAACACTGTACCAGGCCAGACCACAGAAAGGAAAGTCTCTGTGTAGAAATGAGAGTTGCTTCCTACAAAATCAGAGAGTTTGAAAGTAGAGTTCTCTGGCTTGCTGAGAATGTCCAATTAGAAACCCATAAATGTTAGATAACATTAATAGAAAGCTTTGTCTGAATGAAGTTAAAGACTCTTTAATGAATTGCATCTTTAATTGGAATGAAAACAAACCAACCATATTACATCAACCAATGGGGAATGGCAAAGCCATCCTACAAGAAATAGGTTTCTAGTGGAATCAGACTACTTATGCAAACCTTTTCACGCTGCAGACTTTTTTGAATGCTACCCTTGATTTCATTGCAACAGCTGAGAAATATCTTTTAAAGGTACAGTATGATGTCAAGTTCCTTTAGTGGTTTGCAAAATGCTCTCAAGAGTTACCTAAAAATAAGCACTTTCAATGATACCCTGGATGAGTTCATCTAAAACGGTTTGATTTTCAATTAAAAACATAAACAGGCTTGGATATATTTGGACACAGATGTTGCTGGAGTTTCCAGATTCCTTTGTTTCAAGGTATCCCATAATATGACAAAAAGTGTTGAGAAGACATCCATCTGATTGGGTATTCAGGCTTACAAAGAAAGTAATTACAGGGCCAGAGACGGGGAGTCAGCCCTCATTCATCTAAATTCCCTTTCGCATATCAACACAGATTGACCTTGATTTTTTAGATGCAAGTAAAGGACATTGATGTAATTTGAATAAACCAGTTTTTCAAATACCCTGAGGAGTCTGGAATCAGAAATGACAGACTTGACAGAAGTTTGAAGGAGTAAGCAACTCTTAGGTAATTACAGTAGTTCTAAAAACAGTGTCTTTCCTTTTTATTGAACTAAATTTTCATCTCCTTTCTAGGGAATATTTGTCGGGTCCTTTGGAAAATACCCAAATGCCGGCCTCCCCCGCCACCCGCCCCTGCCCTTCTGCTTTTGAGCCTCTCCACCAGGCAGGCGGGCTGGCGGGCCCTCGGTGCCTCTTCTGTGGTCAGCGGCAACGGATCTGTGCTGCTAACGTGACCTCCAACCTTCCCTGCCTTTCTCTGAGGGCAGGGGCCTCGCTTCTCTTCCTGACAAAGCACTTTCAGTCAACTCTTGGATTTCTTCATGGCTGATTAAACTGTCTGTGTTTATTCAGGACCCTTCTCCTCTTTCTGTGTCCGGCCGCTGACCTTTCTGTGAGTTCACTGGAGGGGAGAAAGCTCACGGGGCCGTGCATCTGACTGCTTGCTCGCAGCTCTGGTGAAGATTTTTGTCCTGGTAAATGTTTAGGCTGTTAAAATATTAGCACATCTTCAAAGCACATGACTTTTTGCCTGGTTAGTTTTCTGAGTAGCTGTTACTGGGTGAGGCCAGAGGCACACGGAAGACGACAAGGCTAGATGGCCTGTAGTGACAGCCACTGGCCTGTCCCGTGAACTCACCGATGTCGATCATCTCGCCATGAAGCTTCACATAATCTGTGGACCTTTTTTTTCTTTTTCAACTCCAGTCGACATTCAGTGTTATTTTATATTAGTTTCAGGTGCACAGCATAGTGGTTAGACATTTATATTATTTACGAAGTAATATCCTCCCCCCCCCTTAAACCCAGGGCCCAGCTGGCACCACACATAGTTGTCACAATATTATTAACTCTAGTCCCTGTGCTGTGCTTCACCTCCCTGGGACTATTCTGTTACTACCAGTTCGTACTTTTCAATCTTTTTCCAATCTTTTACACCCAGTGCTCCCAAACCCCTCCCCTCTGGCAATTGTCAGCTTGTTCTCTATATTTCTGGGTCTGTTTCTGTTTTGTTTATTTTGTTCTTTAGATTCCACATATATGTGAAATCATATGGACCTTGTATTTCTCTTTCTTATTTCACTTAACATAGTACCTTCTATGTCCATCCATGTTGTTGGAAAAGGTAACATTTCACTCTTTTGTATGGCCTAGTAATATTCCATTGCATACGGGTACCACATCTTCCTTACCCGCTTGTCTACGGATGGGCTCTTGGGTTGTTTCCATACCTTGGCTATTGTAAATAATGCTGCAATAAACATAGGGGCACATAGATCATTTCAAACTACTGATTTGGATTTCTTCAGATACCCGGAAATAGAATTGCTGGATCATAAGGTAGTTCTATTTTTAATTTTTTGAGGAACCTCCACACTGTTTTCCACAGTGGCTGCACACAGTCCATGGGTCTTCATAAGAGTAGGTCTGGTCTCACTACTTGGAAAGGGGAAGGAGAGAAAAAATGAAGCACAGAAAGTTTTGCTGAGTGACCAAAAGACAAGCCAAGACAAATGCCTTAGACCAGAGCCCCCTTTACTGAGATTCCTGTTAGCCGACAGCTCACCTCTTGCCTGTAACATGGCCTGGGGCTTTTAGGCAAGCTCAGCTCCCCTCACAAGGTCCAGATAAAATGCAAGTTCCACCCCGCGCAGGCAATCATTCCTTTCACTGAACACTGTAACAAGTACTTGCTGTACCTCTCAAAATGACATTTTTGTAGTTTGCTTATTTGTGTATGAATCTTATCAGTCTGACTTGACTGTAAGTGCTTGGACCCGGGGACGGTGCCTTCCGTATCTTTGCATGCCTGGAAGCACGCAGCGCATATTTTAGTGAAAGTATGGATAAATGAGGTGCAGATGGACGCTCTCTCCAGGCCTCCTCTAACATTCCTTTAATGCCACCGTACTCACCTGTGACGACGCGATCCTCCCGCGATCCTCCCGCGCCCCCCTCAGAATATCTGCTGCTCCCACTTGCACAATTGGAATGGCCTTATGTTGCAGCTTTCTTATTTGTTCACCTCACCTTTATATCCCTGCTTCATCGTTGCTGACCATCTCATGTTGTAAACTCTCGGGGGGGCTGGGTTTCCACTGGGCTCCCTTTGCTTGTCATGCTCCACAGACTTCAGATGGTGGAGGGATGGGGAGAAAATGCAGACAACTGTAATTGAATAACAATAAACATTTTTTAAAAAATAAAAAAGCAAAAAAAAAAAAAAAGAATCTGATGCCATTGCCAGGGAAGTAAATCGCTGGAGCCGATCGATCGCCAGTCCTCGCACGATGCCTACGGACTGGCCCGGGACTTTGCGTGTGTGCTCAGTCAATACCGTGCCCTGTCGAATCCCCCATACGCGCCTCGTCTGGTTTAGCTGCAAGTGAGTTGGAGAGAGAGGAGGAGGGTCATTCTCCAAAGGCAAGGTTTTCAACAGCGTCACTTGGAGAGTGGGGGCTGCCCTGTGTGTTGTGGGATGTTTGTCAGCGTCCCTCATCTCTGCCCCACTAGATGCCATTGCTGTTGTTGTTGCTGCTGTTTTTCCTGTTACCAGCATGGTGTTCTGTCTTAGCCTGTCTGGGGACAGTCTCTCAAAATGCACTTAAACTGCATAGTGCTTCACCACTTGGCCCCTTTCCCCATAAGGGGCCATTTTTCTCGGCCATCACCAACAGACAGTGCTGTTTTCTATGGCTTGATCCCATGTTGTTTTAGGAACCCACTGGTTCTCAGGAAACTTGGAGGGGCACCCAACGAACCCATGGGAGAGGCATGTGGCCGGAGGCACCGGGCAGGGCTGCCTGTTGTCCCCAGGCCTAGACACTGTGTTGTGAGGACACTGTGTTTGGGGATCTGCTCCTCCACTTTGTGTATCCAGGAATGAGATTTCTCTCTCTTTTCTGCACATTAATAAACCATTGTGAGCCATAAGTCATACAAACTGGACTCACCAGAAACTAAGCTACAAACCAGAATGTGACAATATTGCTTTAAAACGTGTATGTCTGCACGGCTCTAAGCAGGGTTTGGAAGGCAGGGCGGGCAGCATGAAGTGTGCCCCAGAGTGCACGCAGGGCCCCAGGCCCGTGGGCTCCAGGCCTTGGCTGGGTGTCTGGCTCCGTCTGTCTGTCTCAGTGGCCAAGGGAGGGAGTGGCCCTTGTGGGGTGAAGGGAGAGAGAGGGGAGGCTGGGCTATGAGAGGCCAGTATGAGCGGAAAGATGTGCACAGTCTTTAGAAATCGTTCCCAGTTTCTGCTTCATGTAAATGTCAGTGTCCTGACGCCGAGTGCTGGCTGCCCCGCCCGAGGGGACACCTTCCCAGCATGGCCTTCCACCCTCGGGAAGCCTGGGAAAATGCCATAGCTGAGGCAGATGAGAAACCAGGTCAGAGGGAGTCAGGGACGCATGAGACACTCTCTCCAGGCTGTGGAAAAGCCTGACGAAACAGCCCTGCTTCTCAGGAAAGCTCACATCCCCAGGGATGGGAGCAGTCATGCAGCCCCGGGGAGATGCCCTCCCGGGAGGGGCCGAGCACCCCCGGCAGGCTGTGGTTCTCCCTCCCCTGTAGACCGCTCTCCCCTGCCATCACATGCTGGGCTCGAGGGTCTGGTCACCCACGTTCACTAACACCAAATCTCACAGGAGTGACCTTTGGCATTCTAGGCGCAGCTTGGAGAACCCAGCTGTCAGTAGGGATTTCTCCTGGAGCCGCAGCCTCAGGGTGGCCCTGAGCAGTAACCCCGGGTCAGATGTGTTCTCAGGCTTGTCACTTGGCCAGACCCCATGGGACGCCCTTTCTTAGGAGATGTCTTCTTGACTGTAGTCTCACTTTGATAGACAGTGAATGCCTTTGTCAAGTTTGTATTTTTCCTAATAGAGAGGCAGGGAAAAGGAAGGGACGCTGTGGCCTCCACATTTTCAAGCGATGAAGGCAGAAAGCCATCTCTCTTTCCATGCCGGCAGGGTGCCTGCCCTGCCTTCCAAGCCCTGCTCATCAGAGGCTGCCACCGGCTCAGGCCCTGGCTGGGACTTGCTGGGCCGGTGGCAGGCCCTCAGGGTGGGAGACGCATGGGCCCCACCTGCTTTCCTGTCACGAATCAAGTGGGTGCAATAAGCTAACCACACTGAGAAGGCCTTTTTGCCACTTGAGTCATTCTCATTCCCATTGCTGGGCCTTTGTCAGAGAGTCCTTTGTCACTTTTGAAAATGTTATTTCTGGGAAATAAAAGAACAGTATGGCCATGGTTAGAGTCACTGGTAAGTTCTATTACTTGAGGCACATTTACTGTAACAGAAAAATATGAATCTGATGAGCGTGTTACAAAGCCTATTACTACCACAACCATCATCTCTGTCCCCAAACACCACGGCACCTGCACTTCAAAAGCATGTTCTAAGAGCTTTTGTGTTGGGGAAATAGGATGAACAGTGCTTGTATGATGCTGGTTTCCTTTGAAAAGGAAAGAGAGGGGAGAAGGAAAAAGAGACACACAGTCCCTACAGGGGTCTCGGCAAGTGCTGCACCCACACCGGTCCGGTGCGTTGCCGATTGGGTGAGGCTTGCTCTGTGTTTTGTGTGTATTCCATTTGCATGGCTTCTTGTTCAGCCCTAAGTCAATGTCCTTCATGCTTGCTGAGGTTAAACATGACTTTTCCTCCTTGTGGGTGTCTCTGCATCTCGAGGCTTGCACACTGGGTGTGAAGAGCCTCCAAGGGCATGTGGGCAGAGGCTTGGCCTTGGGGTCCTGGGTGCTTAGCATCAACACAGAGCTGCTTTCTGAATCTCTAATTTTGCTCACACACTTTTGGGAAGTGTTTTTTTTTTATATTAAATAGTGATGTACCCATGGAGTTGAGTGCTCAATTGGCAGGACTTTTAAAGATAATGCACAAGGCTTCAAAAAACATCTTATGTTTATAGCAGATACCAGAAACCACCCCCTCAGACTCCTGAAGTGGGAGGCACTATGGGTCGGACTGTTTCCCCCCAAATAAGTGCAAGTCCTGACTGACCCTTGCACCTCAGATGTGAACTTGTTTGGAAATGGAGTCACTGCAGACATAATTAGTTTTGATGAAGCCATAGTGGAGTAGAGTGGGACTTGTAAAAAGAGAATACTTGGACACAGACATGCACAAAACAAGAATGCCATGTGATCACGTAGGCAGAGATGAGAGCGATGTGTCTACTAGCCATGAATGCCAAGGATCGCCAGCAAACCACTGGGAGCTGGGAGAGGCTGGGACAGACTCTCCCCCACTGCCTCAGAGGGAACCAACCCTGCTGATGCCTTGATCTCAGACTTCCGGCCTCCAGAACTGGGAGACAATACATTTCTGTTCTGTAAGCCACACAGTGAGTGGTACTTTGTTAGGTGAGCTCTGAGCAAAATCATCCTAGGAGTCAGTCTTTGTTCTTGCTGGTTTCACTGACAGAGTTGGAGAAGCACTTAACTGTGTCATGGAAAGAGCTCAATTTTAAGTCTGACAGACCAAGCTTTGGATTCTGGCCTTGCCACCTACAATGAGTCCGGCCCTGGGCACGGGTCCAGAGGATCCAATCCACTGTAAGGACCAAATGAGAGAGTGGGACCAGGCAACCTGGGGGTCCTCAGTAAGATGTTATTCATGTTTTCCCTTTGCCTTCTGACCTTCCTGTCCCCAGAGGCCTTTCTGTCTGAGGGATAAGGAGCTCAGGACCTGGAGAGGTGGGATGACTTGTCCTCAGTCACAGCATGAGCAGGTGCAAGGCTGGATATCAAATCCAGGCCACCCAACTCCACACCTGTGCTGTGATTCCCCTCAATGTTGTCTTGCCTGGCACTCCCCCTTTGCAAGAATCCTTAACACACTGTCTCCCACAAACAGTTGTAAAGGCAAATAAATGACCTTGTGAGAAGGGCCTGCTATGGCAACCTTCTTGCACTACCCAGAAATTGCTTACTTCATTCTTCTTTTTACATATTCTTAACATGTAATTGTTAGCATGAGGTAATTACTGCCTCATGAAAAGGTTGTATTTTATTCAAAAGTGTTTTGCCATCATCATTACACAGAAAAGAAGGCTTTCTTTTTTGGGCCTTTTCTGAAGGATCTAATTGGAGTCTGAGGGCCCAGTGAGGCTGGAACCGCAGCGGAGGCCTGTCCCGCGGGAGCGCAGACTGGTCCATGGTGATGAGGACTTGAGAAGGAAGGGATTAGAGCAACTTAGATGGTGGTGACTAATTCCTGGTGCAAAATGGCCCAAGTTCTTCCTGGTAGAACAAAGGCATTGGGGAGAAATCATGTTGCAGATTTAGGAAGGCTGCCTAAGTTTTGATTCAGGATCAGTGAAGATCAAGGGCTGAAGTCAAAACCACACAGGTCTGACGCACCCCAGTAAAGTCAGACACTCCTGGAGAAAGCTTCAGGTCGCTTCCCGTAATATGCCCCAATGCACCTTTTCACACGGAGTTGCTAATAATCACAGGGCTGCAGTTTCCTGTCTCCCATTCACTCTGCGGTCCCCCATCCCCAGGTTAAGAGCCAGTACCTTCTGCTTCAATGGCCCCTTAAAGGAAGGTGGACCACTTCTTTTCTAGTTAATGGCTAGAGCTCCCTTGAAAGAAATGATCTGTCCTGGAGTGAAGAATACCAACTGGTGCGTTGGTATTGGTGGGCGAAACGGAAAATCAAAGCTTACCGAGTGAAAAGCACAGTCAGAGTCGGGAAACCTGGTTGGGTTTTAAGCTGTCAGTGCACAGTCATGTGGCTTCGAGTCAGTCACTGAGACTGTGTCAGCCCCCTGTTTCCTGTGAGCCCCCGGCGGAAAGGACAGTGCTGCCCTCACAGGCCCCTGTGAGCGGTCAACAGTACAATATGCTGGATCTCAAATCCCTATGCAAGCTGTCACCTGACCAGAGAGTGCTGTTAACATAAAAAGTAAATGTAGTGACAAAAATACCTAAGTATTTATACGTTTACAAGTTTGTTTTGAATTTAAGGAATTTTAATACATGATAATAGAAAGTCATTCCATGGGAAAAAAAGGGGGGGATCCTGTTCTATCCTTTGTGTGAATTTTTATATCTAGTGGAAAACCTAACCTAGAAGTTGCAGACCAGCCCATAGACTTGTGCTATTTTGCCTGCAGTGTATTAAATAAGTTTTGTTTTCTTTGTTTTTTTAATCAATTACTAACATTTAAAACTAGAAGATTTCTGGGAGCGGGGTAGAGTGGAAGAGGGTATAAGGGGGATAAATGGTAATGGAAAAAAATACAATAAAAATAAATGGAAAACTAGAGCCTTGACTGGCGTGGCTCAGTGGGTTGGGTGTTGTCCTACAAACCCAAAGGTTGCGGGTTCAATTCCTGGTCAGGGCACAAACCTGGGTTGTGGGCCAGATCCCTGGTTGGAGACGTGTAAGAGGTGGCGATGTTTCTCTCCCTCTATTTCTCATTACCTTCCCTCTCTCTGAAAGTAAATAAATAAAATCTTTAAAAAAAAACCTAGAAGATTTCCCATAAACAACAACAAAAATCCCCCACCAAAACCTACATTTCAGCTTCTCTTGGGAAACTAGAAACAGAACTGCTTCTGCTGGCAGAGCTGGTTGGGATTTCTCCACTGCTCCCCATTCCTGGGTAGTTGCTCCCCCACGACAGCCACACCCAAGGCGCCCCAAGGTGTCACATTTCCACTGGGAGGCCTAGAGTTTCAAATAACAACTTTAGAGTTTCAGATAGCAACTTCCTTGATGGATGTTTAAACAGGGGTGTCTGGTCTCTTATCTGCAGCTGAGTCTGCCTGGTCCAGGTGTGGTGAATATGAAATTTTTTCTAATAAAATTAGCACAGGATCCTTGTGAGTTTTGAATTAGATGATATAAATATACACACACACGTATATAGACACATACATATGCAATATATATACATGTATATATATATGTGTGTGTATATATACATATGTGTATATATATAAACACCTTGCAAGAATCAGCCCTTGGTTGCAAACACATGGTAGCTCTCGACAGGAGCATTCCAGACCACTCAGGGCATCACAAAGATTCTGATGAATAATCCACAGTTCAAACTCTAGGAGTGATGGCCACATCACTGAGCTCCTCAGAGGATCAGGCTGAGGAAGAAGGTTCTCCCTGAGATCATGGTTTCTGAGAACAAGTTTGCAGCCCCCCAGACTCCCCCAAGAAGACCTGGAACCCAGGGTGGAAAGTGACCTTTAACATAACACAGATGCCCTTTGCCTTTGGTGAATCACTCCTCTGTCACCAGGAGTGTTAGGAAACTTGGCCCTTTGTTTTAAAAAGGTCACACATAGCAGATTTGATAAGTATCTGCATCTGCTCCAAAGAAACATTGCCGTGGGGCAGCCTGGCGCAAGTGCTTCAAGAGCTGGGCTCTGGTGCGAACACTCGCAGACTTCCTGCAGGCAGCCAGTGGCCAGGCACCTGAAGACCTGTAGGGCAGCCTTGACTTCTCTGGGCTGAGAGGGAGTCAGCTGCCGGGCATTGCTGTGACCCTGACGGGCATTATCTCCAAGGATATCACCAATCCCTAGAAGCCAAGCCCAGGAATAATCTCACCGCTTTCTTCTCCCTGCCAAGGATTCCACCCAAGACTGTTTTATAGGAAGTTGCCTTTCTTCTGAGCAGAAATGGACTGTCCTTGGGTCCAGTAAAAGATGAGTAAATGATTACTGGCTGCCGTTAAAGGATCTCATAAAACATGTATTTCGACCCACAAAAGCATCTGATTTTTACACATCTGTGTCTAGTTTATTTGTTGCAGGTAGAAGGTTGCCAAAGTCACTTAATGATTTCAGGGTAAGGCTTGCCTTAGGAACCGGGCTAGCGAAGGACTTGGGATTTCCCCACAGTTTCCTCTTTCATCTCATGACCTGAAAGAAGAAACTCTCCCAAGTCACAGGCACCCGGGCTTGTATTGAGGAAATAATCCACTTGCTATTAGAAACTAGGAAGGTCCCTTAAAAAGAAAACCAGGGCTCTTTCAGGGGTGGGCCCTGCTCTGGAGTGGGGCAAATGATGCAGTGATGAGCCCCATGCCGGGCACATTGAAATGAGAAGGGGTGTGTTTTTGCCAGGGAACTCGAGGTCATCTCAGTTCAAGCCAGAGCCAAGGCAGAGACTCTGAACCAGGGTGGGAGGGTCCCCAGGAAGCCTGGGTTCAGACATGTCTGGGTGGAGCACGTGAAAGTCTTGGTGACCACAGGCAGCCAGGGTCCCCGAGAGAGATCCCCACCACTCCCACCAAAGGGAAGCTGTCTGCTTTGCCAGGAGGCCCGAATTTCCTAAAATGGCTCCAATCTTCAAAGAGCCCCTGGACAGACACTCTATCCAGATGGACTTTGGTTTCTATTAACAGTCTTGACTTCGGTCCACATCTGCTTCTAGGAAATCTCACTGGCTCTGATCCCTCAATTAGTACAGAAATGAGGACATCCCACCCCATGAATCTTGAGCTTGGATGGCTTCCTATTTCCCTTTAGGCCTGCTCACACACACACACACACACACACAGAGCTAAGATTATCCCCTTTTTCTCTGGGCAATCAACTCTGGGAAGAACCACTTGGGCAATGGTTACTCACCCACCCCCAAATTTGGAGAACTGTACCCCTTAGCAAATGCCTTGATAAGAAGCATTCTGCCACTTAATACTGGCTCTTCTCTGCCTGAAATGTACAGAAATATGATTGTCTCATGTGCAAAATGGTGATAAGCAGAGCTTATCTGGCAAGACTAGACAAAAACTGAACCTAAGCATTTCTTGAAGTCTCCTCCATGCCTAGAATCCACGATTCTGAGATCCTTCCAAATATACAAAATGTGGCTCACACAAAATTACTATTGACTGAACTGAGTACAGAATCTTATTAAGTTCTGGCCCCAGGAGGAAAGTTATAATTTACTTTTTAGGTGAAAACTCTTTTCCCCCTTAAACACTGCATAAAAATGGCAAGATTCTCTACTGAATGTGAATGTTACCATGGCAAACAAAGGGGGAGACTGTGAGAATCTGAAATGAAAATATGTGGCCTGATATTTAAAGAAAGTCAGTGCAAGAAAAAGAAAAAGTCGGCCTCATCCTCCATTCTGATACAGTATGCAGCCCAAGGCCGGCCACTTAGCAAAGCCCTTCTGTGGTCCTTGGACCCTGGGCAGCCCTTGCCTGTGCTCAGTCCTCCCCAAGCGTCAGAACTCCCCCTACTCCCCACTACATACACTCTTTGCCAGCTGAGGTTTCCTCATCCAGAAAGTCTCCACAGTGCAAATCCTCCTTCTGGGAAACTCTTGGCAGCCAGAAAACTCCTTCTCTTCCTCTCAGGCTCCCAGCCCTTCCTATGCTGAGACAGCTCTCTGGCTTGTATTACACTGTGCAGTTTGTAATGCATCTGTCTCCACCGCTGGACTTACGCTTCTGGAAGGCAGAGATGCTCTCCTATCTGTCATCATTCCCCCATGGGCACTTACACAGGCTGGACACATCCTATACATTATTATGAGGTTTAAATGCATTGAAGAAGGGTGACAATTCCCCCAGTCCAGAAGTGTGGGTGTATGCCACAGATCACTTGGAATGTCGTATGATAGTGGGAGTGCCCTATTTGATGTCATCGGGGTTTCTCAACCTCGGCAGTGTTGACATTTGGGCTGGATCATTCCTGGTTGTGTGGGTCTGCCCTGTGCATTGTAAAATGTGGAACAGCATCCTACAGTGGATGCCGGTAGCATTCCCCACCTCCCAAGTTGTGACAACCAAAAATGTCACCTGACATTGTCAATGTCCCCTGAGGGCAGAACTGGCCCCAGTTGAGAACCACTGCTGTAGGTGAGACACTGAGAGGAAGCATCAGACACCTTGCCCAGTGAGGATCCTGCACAGACTTGCTCCTTACTCCAATAATCATTGTGCTAATGCATCAGTTTGCAGCAGCTACTTACACCTTCTGGCCAGATAGTTTGCCCTGACAGGCTGTTACAGTGCTGGTCAAACACTGGAATTTTCTGAAGTGTGGTGGGGGAAGACAGAACTGGGTAAGGCTCATCTCTTGGCAAATATGAATATCTTTTTGGGGGAGGTCATAGTGTTGGAGACAGCATAACAGCTACTAGGAGGTGTCTGAGGTCACACCAGAGAGACTACAAAGGCAAAAAAACAAAAACAACAGCTGAAATAAAAGACATATTTTTTCTTAGCAGGTTGTGGGGGACCATCACTGCTTAACAAATGAACACATACAAACCCAAGGAAGGTGCACCCCGATTTTGGCACAAGCCCTGGAGCTGTGGTGGTAGACGGTTTGAACATTTTGGTGTGCACGGAGGTAACCCCCATGTACTGTCACCAGCCTCTGGGGCCAGGGCCATCTGTCAGCTGTAGAGCAGCCTTCAGGCAGGCGGAGCTATCAAGAAGGGCATTTACTCAAACGTGGGAATTGGTGTTTGAACAAACCACTACCCCTGCTTTTCTTTGCAGCTATTACACTCTGTCATGTCAGCAAGCTGAGTCGAAGTGATGCCCAAGTGGCCGAAATAGACTCATGGTCCAGGGCCTGGGGGAGATTGGGATTGCTTTTTTCCTCATTGAGGCAGTAAAGATTGATTTTTGAGGCCGTGACTGAGGCATTACGCATTAATGACCACACAGGGACTTTCATTTCACGTATTGCGCACTGACGGTGGAAACTGGGCCTGTTATGTAAGGCGTTGGCTCCATGCCCTTCCATGCATGACTCCTTCCTCATCACATCATTTACCTGCCCAGAGGCCGAGGCTGTGGAGTCGTGGGAACGGCTGAGTCAGGGCCCGTGGTTTGGTGCAGAGCGTCTCAGGCTGAGATATGAAACGGACATGCAGCTGCCGAGATGAGGAGGCCTGCCTGCCTGCCGTGGCAACGGCCACCTGGCTGCTCTCACGTCTGACTCTGTGTTGGCTGCGTTGGGGAACCAGCTGGGGGCCTCTGATGAGAAAAATCAAAGATCAGAGCCAATAAGCAGGTTGTTGATACCCCATTCTCCTCTCTGACACCAGGAGAGAAACTCACTTAAGTCCTGGAAAGAGATGCAGCTGGGCCGTACAAAGCACTGTTTCATCAGAAGCTAAATGTCTCAGCAAGGGCGAGAATGACGAGAACGACAGTTTCTGCTCTGACGCACAGGTATTAACAGAGAAGGTATTTCCTGTGTTGATTTTGCAAGTCTGAGGCCAAATCTGCAAAATAGTTATCAAAATAGATAGGGGACCTGGGCAAGAAGCCACAGCAATCTGTCACTCAGAGAAGCCTGGAGGAGTCCCTCCTGACCAAGGTCTCCATCACCATAGCTGTGGCAGCTGCCTGGCAGCACGGTTGAAAGGACCAGTTTTAACAGCAGCGCTTAGCTCAGAGGCAATGTCTGGGCAGCTTTCCTGCCAGCTCTCAGGCCCCAGAATTAGCATGAGCTTTTGGTCTGCACGCGCTTACCTGCGTCTTTCCGGGGAGAGGGTCAGAGCTTTCACTGTGTTCTCAAAGAATACAGTTAAGAATACAGTTACTCTTCAAAGATTAAGAGCCACTGCTTTAGATAATGTGTGAGCGTGACAGATAACTAACTGTAAACACCCCCAAGTTAAGCTATTAGCAGCAAAGATTTCAGGGGGGGAAGGGGACAGAGGAGCACACTCCTCTGAGCACACTATCAGCCTACTCTATGTTCCAGGCTGCGCAGGACTCACGGAGACGCAGGAACACAGGATTCTTGGCCTCCTGGAGCATATGACAGACTTTTGGACATGAGACCAAGACAGGTCAAAAGTTGGAAGGAGAAGGGAACTATAGACAACATGGGGGGAGAGGCCAGAAGAATTCACATGCCCTCACCCCTTGAATTCAGACGTGGGGAACGGACTTCCATCAGTGAAGGCGGTGGGATTTAGGGCTGGGCTGGGCCCTCTGAGTGGGACTAAGGGTCCCCGGAGGAGAAGGAGGTTCCCAGAGTGATGGTCCATCCCGGGTGCCCCTTTAGACACTTCTTGGTCCTTCAGTTGTTGTCCCCCACAGGGGGCTGAGGGTTCCCCTGGGAAGCCCTGTGGGGGAAAGAGAGCCTGCCCAGGAAAGGATGACGCGCTTTTTCTGGTGAATACACCCCGGCCAGTGACTCCCAAGTTCAAGGCCGAAAGCCCTCGGCCTCTGGACTTAATTCTGCCTGTGACGTGACCCCAGGCTGCTTCCGCGCAGTTAGCGAAGTTCGTTTGTTCGGCCCTCATCCCAAAGCACACTAAGCAGACAAAACACTGGAAATCTGGAAATAATTTGATACTTCAGAAGAAATGATTGACGTGTTCATCATGGGGCAAGTCAGAACATTTTTATGCCTCTGCACTTACCCTGTGGCTGCAGTTTCCAAATTCTGCGTGGGGTGGCGCCACTGTAACCCATACTGCTCCGGATCCGCGCCCTGCTGTGGCCCTGGCCCCACTGACGACAGGGCCACCCTTCAGCACAGCAGGGTCCTCAAACAGTCGCCTCCCCATGCCTCTTCCAGGTGCTGGAAAGCCTTTCTCGGGAACTCTTGGGGTCTTGCCGCGGCCTGCAGAGGTAAAGATACCGTAGATTGTATCTATAATGTGCCCTTGATGGCAGCAGGCGCTAGTGCAGAACCACTTCTCCCCACCTTGTGCCCCAACACCTGCTTCCCAGCGGAGCAAACCTACCGTCCTGATCCACCTCTGGAAGGAATATTTTAATCAGTGCAATCCACCACGCCCTAAGATGATGCTCCAAGTATGGGAAGCAAGGGGATCTGAGACCCGGGCTGCTGGGCCCCTTTCCAGAGAGACCAGATTCTGCCATTCCCTCTTGTCCTCATGGACACTCGTCCTCTTTGTGACACCCTCCCACCCTAGGAACGCCTCCCTGACCCTGTGGTCTGTCATGTCCCCCAAGTGTAGTGAGGCTTGTGTGACCTTGCTTCTGTCCATGACATTTACCTGCCCCCCTTTTCATGGCGTCACTGCTTGGCTGAATGATGGTCCTATCAGAGGGGGGAATCTGGTCTCTTCTTCCTGTTCCTAAGTACCAGAGGGAACTTCAGGGCCCATGGCCTCATTTTCGTCCCCAGGATGAGGAGTGACTCCTATCAGCTGGCAGGGAAAGACAAGGCCGAGAGACCCCTAGGGAAAGCCAGCCTCCTGAACTCACCCCATGTCCTGACCTGTGTGCATTACCCCCTCAAATGAAACCAGGTGAGGAGAGTTTTTGGCTTCCGTCTACTGTATCATGCTCCCCAGGTGGAGGAGGGGACTCCAGCAGATCAGAAGGTGGCTGGTGGGGCCTGGCTCTGGATCTGCATCACCATGCTCCCTGGTTGCTTTTAATGAGTCAAGGCCAGAGTTGTAGATGAAAAAGAAAGGGAGAGGGAAAGAGGCTAAGACTCAGTTCAAGTTAAAGCAGAATTATCTATTTTAGTTATTCATACCTACTTCCAGCATGGTACCTCATCATTGGGGCTCATACTTAGTTTCTCATTCATCTCTCACCACAGCCTAAGAGTCCCTGGCTCTGGTATCATTTCCGCAGCAGCCTGCTCTGGTGGGGTGAGGTCGGGAGGCAGGGGCTTGGTGTGGCAAATGAACCTGGGCTCGGGTTAACAACAGTGGAGTAGTGGTGTACCTCCCCTGACAGGTAACATGTTGTGGTGTGGCAGACAGCTCTCGATTTGAGCTGGCTGTGCCCCGAGTTCCCCTAACACACGTGGGAAGCTGTTACAGTGCCTGCCTGACCCTGGCCCAAGGGCAGGCGTGCAGACCCCTCGAGGTCAGGCAGCTCCATCTTCCCTGCAATCTGAAATTGAGCAGAGTCATCCAAGGGCAGAACCCAACTGAGCTCGTTTGTTCACTTTTCTCAGTGATGTATCCAGGTGACCCTGGTGAAGAGCCCTGTCATAGACCCTCTATCTGTGCTGCTTCCTGTCCATGGACTTCCAGTTTCTGCCCGTTCTGTCCTGGTTTCCAAGCCTGGCGCCCAAGCCATTGAGAAATCAGCTGTTTTTCCAGTCAATTCCTTTTTGGTCTAGATTAGCCAGGGTTGGTTTCTGTTGCCTATCACCCAAGGAGCCCTAACTCACATCCACAAAGAACCTGTGTTTCTGAGTGTCCCTTAAGTGACACTTTGTTTCAGAATGTTGCCCAAAAGCTGTTCTAGAAGTCATCGAAGTCTTTCATTTACCCTGACTCTGTAGTAATTATTTCCTCGAATCCACCTCTTTGGTTGCCAAGCCCATGCTGGTCATTAGTTGATTGTGGTTTATAACTTGCCTTTTGGCTTCTTTCAGTATTTTTTAGTTCAATTCAGACTGGGCCAATTCTCTCCACCCTGTACCTGGGGAACAGGCTGGCTTCCCAAGTGCCCTGCACCTTGATGCTCCTGTGGAGATGCAAACTGGGACAGCATTTTTGCAAACCAAATTGGAAAACTATAATCAAGAGCTTCTAAAATGTTGTCTTTTTTCTGAATTGGTAACTCAACTAATTCAGGAATTTATCCTAAGAAAATTGTCAGACAAGTTTAAAGATGAGTAAGCATATTCTTACAGTATTATGTTGTGGCAGCAAAAATGTCGAGCAACTGGGAAACGATTGAATAATCGTCCTGTAGGGTCCAGTGGCATGGCCTCCCCTATCATCCAAGCTGAGTATTCAAGGTGCACCCTTCACGTCAGCTAAGTACACTCTCTTCTTATGGTTGAGTTTTGGTTGCTGTTGGCAGATCAATGGGAGGGATTTACTCAGGCCGGTCAGCTGCAAGGATTGGCTGTGACCACTTACCACAAACCTTTGCCTTCCATGGAGATTCGGCTGTGCAGGGACAGGGCGGTGGTGCTCCAGTGTTGTCTGTAGCTGTCCACTGGGTGTGCTGGTCCTGGGGTTTTCCGGGTGGTGTGGGACAAGGTCAACCCCGACCTGTGTTTTTCCCGGGGCACCCTGCCTGAGCTATAAAGGAATCTGAGATGGTTGCTCCTTGTGCTGGGCTTGGAGATTCCCAAGTGAAGCCAAGCTGTGAACCTAGGATGGTTGTGTTAGTGCCAGGCCTGGGGATCACTGAGGCCAGCTGTTGGTTGTTTGAAAGGACTTAGGAAGTTTTTCAGCATCAGCCATTCATATGGAAAAGCAGCTTGGGTGGGCTCATAAGTTGGTGGGGCAGAGGTTCTGGAGATATCCAAGGTGGCTCAGTGTTAGCTGGGTTGATGGATTCTTAAATATGGCACCAACTTGCCAGCTCTGTGACTCTGTATGGGGAGGGTTTAGAAAAGGGACAATGGCCTCTGCTTGCCTTGATGCCAGACACTTCAGTTTCTCCTTGGATGCCACTCGTGCCTTTCAAGATGCTACCATGGTTCTGGAGCTCAGTGGGAGTGCATCTGAGTAGGTGAATCCATGTGTGGGTTCTTTAAGAACTGCTGGGGGCTCCAGCAGTTTCTTCCACTGCCTCAATATCCACTGGTTTTTGTAGCCAGAAGTTGTGGGGACTTATCTTCCTGGCACTGGGTTCCTGGGCTGGGGTGCCTGGTATGGAGCTGGGACTCCTTGCTCCCAAAATAACCCTCCAAAATTTTTATCCACCACACATGAGTGTGGGATCAGCCTGTTCTGTGCCTGCACCCCTCTTACCAGTCTGGATGGATGTGGTTTCTTTAATTCTGTAGTTGTCAGACTTCCATTTAACTGGATTTCTGATGGTTTGAGTGATGGTATTTCTATACTTTAGCTGTAATTTTGATGTGGTTGTGTTAGGAGGCAAGCCATGTCTGCCTACACCACCATCTTGACTGGAAATCCATCCTCTCCTTTTAAATGGGACTGCTTCCACGAATTAGCATAGTGGAAATGATGCTATGTGATTTCTGAGGCTAGGTCATAGAAGGCTATGTGGTTTTCACTTCCTTTGCCAGGAGCATTGATATGGAAGCCCCGACATCCTTGTAGGAAGTCAACCACCCTGAGGCTGCTGTGCTGGAGAGGCCATCTGGAGGTGCTCAGGTTGACATTCCAGCTGAGCCTGTCCTTCACCCCACGTGTATGGCACATGAATGAAGAAGCCATCCGGAAGTGAATGCTTTCAGCCCCTTGCCCTTTGTTTCACTCCCAGCCACCTGGGGTTCAGACAGCATGGAGCAGAGACAAGCTGTCCTCAATGTGTCCCACCCAAATTCCTGATGCACAGACTCCCAGAGCAGTATAAATGGTGGTGACTCCATGCCACTGAGATGGGAGTGGTTTGTAGATGGCAGTAGTGACCCAAACAGTCTCACTTGAATTTCTCCTACTTTGTGAAACCTTCCCTGATCCTTCCTGTCCTTCCCACAACCCTAATCCCCAAATTAAAATTAGTCAATCTTATACCTATATCAGAGTCCTGACTAATTTTGTCTTTTTCCAGAAGATGACATTTCCTCAAGGGAAGCAACTCCATGAGTCATTTTTGCGTTCTCAGGGCACCAAGCACAGTAACCAGCACACTGAATCTAATCAATGGTCCTTCTTCCTTTTGCTATTAGCATAACACACAAGAGAGAAGAAAATTGACAGAGAAGGCAAATTTGGTGTGAACATCGCCTTTCATGGGGTTCTGGCTATCCATGTTCCTGGGCTGCAACTGAAGATCACAAAGGGATGGTTTCATACCTAAAAACCATCTGAATGCCTTAGTCTGCTTGAGCTGCCATAACGAGTTTAAGGTGTTGGCAGATTTGATTTCTCCTGAGGCTTCTCTCCTTGGCTTGCAGTAGGCAAGGCAAGTCTTGTCACTGTGTCTTCACAGGTTCTTTCCTCTGTGCACTCACATCTCTTGTGTCTCTTTCTTTTCTTACGCAGAGTGGCCTGGCCACAGTATCATTTCTTCTTCTCTCTCTCTCTCTCTTTCTTTTCTTTCTTTTCCTTTCCTCCCTCCCTCCCTCCCTCCCTTCCTCCCTCCCTCCCTCCCTTCCTTCCTTCCTTCTAATCCTCACCTGAGGATATATTTATTGATTTTTAGAGAGAAAGAAAGGTAGAGAGAAATATTGATGTGAGAGAGAAACATCAATCAGTTGCTTCCTGTACATGCCCCAACCGGGAATTGAAACCACACACTAGGTATACGCCCTGACTGGAAATCGAACACACAACGTTTTGGTGTATAGGACGATGCCCCCAACTAACTGAGCCACCCGGCCAGGGCTCTTCCTTTGCTTAGAAGGACACCAATCCTATTGGATTAGGGTCTCACCCTGAGGACCTCATTTATCTCTTTAAAGGTTGGCTCTCCAAACAGTGTCATATTAGGGATTAGGACTTGAACATTTGATTCTATGCCGTGGGAGACACAATTCAGTCCATAGCACCAAGGGACACAGTGAATTCTTAGTGATATTTACTCTCCCTGTACTTGTAGATGTCAGTAAAAAAACAAAAACAAAACAAACTAATGAATTCAGTGATCCAAATTGTATCTGAAACACTTTCCCAATTGTTAGTTCTGGGCTTCTGCTATTCTTGTTCTCATGCTTCTTTAAATAATGGTCTGCTTAAGTACCAGAAGTCTGTGGCAACTTGTCCTTCTCTACAGCCAATGACAAGATCTAATTTCAGGTAGGTTTTGTTTGCTTGCTTGCTTGCTTGCTTGCTTTTTGTTTGGTGCTCAAGGAAACCTCAAACAAATCTTCTTCAGTATCATTGTCAGCCACAACACAGCGATGATTGCAAAGTGACGCATGACACATTGCCGTGTACAGGCAGGCATTCATCCATCGCAACTGTCAGTTTCCTGAAGCTGAATAAAGTGCGTCGGTAAAGGAGCCTGGGAGAAAAATTGCTGTAAGCAGTCGGAGGATGATTTAAGAATATGCAGGAGTGCCGGGAGCCAGGGTGACTAGTAACTGCTCTTTATAATTTTCTTATCAAATTAATTCCTAGCAATTTCCTTTTCATCAATGTCTATTTTTATCATCTTATATCGTATACCAAACAATGAGGGAGAGAAAGAGAGAGAGAGAATCTTCTACTGAGTTGAATTGGACTGGGGGCTATTTTATGCCCATATCTGTGACCTCTAAGTGCTGAATAGGACATGGAGCAAATATTCAAGGTCACACGTTTACTCTTTGCAATTCAAACTGAAGTGCCCCTGTCTTACCCTTTTTGTGCCTTGTATTCAGCCGGTCATTGTATGCTACCTTATTGTCAAACCAGCCCCCTCCTCCCCCCTTTCCCCACCTTACCTTCACTACTTAAGGAATGAGAAGACATTTCTCGTTCTGATTCATGTGACACTAATGTGCACCCTGCACATCAGCCCTCATTTTCACATGACGTAGCACCATTACCACCGGCCTGTACGGAGTCCACCACGGAAAGTTCTTCAGGGGAAAATCCGTTCTGCGATACATTTTATCTGCCAGTTGAAACTGGTAAGAATTTTGTTCCAATCTGTAGGAAGGCTTTATCCCTGCTCAACTTTGTAAAGCCCTTAAGATTTCATCTTTCTCGAGTTGTCTAAAGGTAGGGAGAGATTCAGTTTGCTAGGAGTCCCTGTTTTTGACACAAAGACAAATACCCTCTCCTGGGCTGTACTTCACAAAGCAATGATTCACGTTAGAAACCTGTCGGGATCGTGAATTCTCCAGATAAAACGAATCCAAGTCTTGCTTTCTTCATTAATTTTCGTATGTTCTCTCTCTGCTGCTTCACTTCAGAAAAGAGGTATAATTACTATCTTCATGAGTCAGACTCATTGCCTTGCACCTGTTAGGAAATTAAAAAATATTTTCCCCACATCACATTTCAAAGGGAGGCCCATTGTTGTCGTGCCGGTGTTCCCTCATTTGACAAAGCGACTAGAGTGGAGGCTTTAAAAGCCAGAGTGATAATGAAGAACAATGACTAGAGACATTTCCAAATGCCGATACATAAAGATAGTAACTTGAACTTGATAAACCCTGATTTTTATTCTTTTTGAATTGTTCATAGATTAATAAAAGAGAGTCTGCTTCTCCCAGGCATGACAAAGCAGAAGAGGGAAGCAGTTTAGAATTGTTCTCTCAACACAGGCCCCAGGTAGTTACTTCGGCATCAGGCATGGAATTCAGCCAATGTCCATTACAGACGGAGATTCAATGTGTTTGAATATGTTATTGATATAAAGACTGAAGAATAATTGTAAGTATAACTGATGCCATGACTTAAAAACTATCCAGCTGAGGAAGGGGCATGGGAGATAAAAGTCTTTACCAAGTAATTTCTTGCCTAAATACTGTGTAAAGAGATAAAGGTCACCATACCACTGCTGTGCCAATGACAGATGCAGGGTTTGATCCTGATGCCAAACACAGGCAGCCTCAGAATGTCGGCTCTCTCAACCTTGCCATACTTTCCCAGTGACTTCAAAGGATGTTTCTGTACGAGACTTGGAATTCAATCTGAATTAGAAATACATGCTGCACAGTCACAGACTGTTTGGGGTACAGCAGGGAGAGTTCTGCTAACACTCACACCCAGTCCGGCTTACAGGTAACACTTACAGGCCTTCCATGTGCTCCAGGGGGACAGGCAAACAGAGTGGAGAGGTGGTACTTGCCCTTGGCCAATGGTGGCGGTATAAGTGAAACAGAGTGTGGAAATGCCTAGAAAATGAGGGATACTGATACAAGTTTTATCCTTTTAATCTGGGATTGTTTTTTAGCGAAGTTGTTTTTTCAATATTCTTCTCCTTTTCTAGAAGCCATGAATAGTACCGAATGAATTGTTGCAGAATTGACTCAACAGGCAAGATGTAACTTACATTCTTCATCTCTTATGGAAATGTTTGATTTCATTCAGTTCTTTGTGAAATGGTCATGAGTTCAACAGTTCATTGATGACATGGTCACTGGAGCTCCTGAGTTCATTTGAATGTGCTGGAGAATTGTTTAGGAAGGATTTGAAACCAGGCCTGCCAATGCTTTGTGGTCAAACAATGAATTTGTTATCTACACAAAAGCAGGGTTCTAGTATTTCTATCTAGAAATTTTCAAAGTATTTAATGCCAGGAATTATTTGGTAAGATGTTCCTTAAATTATTACCTCAGCGTGATAATTGGCACAGAGTACTTAATGTTTGTTGAATGAATAAGTGAATGAAGAGACAATGATATAAAGTTAAAAAGTATGGACAATCATTTTACTTAAAAATTACTTTTCAAGATTAAATTCTTTTATTTATTGACTTTTATGGCGAGAGAGGAAAGGATAGAGAGATATCGACGTGTTGTTCCACTTATTTATGCATTCATTGTCTCTCTCCACTATCCATTCTAAATTTCCCCGCCCTCCCTTATCACCTCTGCTGGTCTCGGTGGTTGCCAGTGTGGCAGCTCCTTTTCTCACCTACTGGTACCTGGGCACAGATAATACAAAGTGCCCTGGTCTCATTTGTAGCTTGTAATTCAGTGGGACTCTTGATGTGCTTCGGGTTAGATGCACCTACTCTGAGGACTGGGACTTCTTAAAAGGACACATTTTAACTCTGCAGAGCCCAGAGTTGTAGGGACAGGACTGAAAACGTACGCCAGTGGGTCACTGGAATCATGGTAAGTGGGGCTACTCCTGCTGTCTCCAATTGGCTCCCAGGCTTCTCCATTCTTCGGACACAGTGCTTATTGACGCCTGCGATTCAGTGCACACGCTGCATCCGAGAGGCTGGCATCCCATCTCCACGGAGTACTGCCCTCGGTTCGTTCAACTAGTAGGCTAAAAGAGTTACCCAAGGCAAACACCAAAAGGCTGGACAAAATAACAAAGAAAGCACTTGCAAAAGGCATCACTGAGATGACACAAAAGAAAAGAAATATGCAGAAATCAAAAACAAGACAAAAGTAGCAACTTTGGGAGAGAACCAAAGCCGGCTTTCTTAGTGTTTCTGCCCAAACCTGGAAACCTTGAACTTTGAAAAGCTTTTTTTGATAGTGGAGGACCGGGGACAAGACCTTGGGCCCACGCAAAATTGGAAGTCTTGTAGGAGACTCCCACATAAAGCTGGCCTCTCAAAGAACTTTACCTTCAGTTAGGTGAGTAAAACATAGACTGCTCCGCACAAGGGGACCCACCTGACTTGATCTTGACGCAGTGGTGGGAAATCTCACTGGAGAATTTGTAACAACCACCTGGTCCTCACGTGGCTTTTTGCATGAATTTATATCACCTTTACTTGAAAACTGGAAAGAGGAGAATCTTAAATACAGTGCCCCGAGAATGTTTTTGTCATCAACTGGGGGAAGCAAATGCAAATCTTTTCTGGGAAATGCAATCTCCACCCAGGTCTCAAAGAATTCCTGTAAAGATGTAAAAGTTCCAAGGAACATGAGTTCACATAAAAACACACATTGGCACACTCCACTCCCCCACCCCTTGCCACACACACACACACACACACACATACACACACGGAAATAAAGCTGAGTAAGGGCTGGCAAAAACAACAGGCAACAAAATCGGATCCATAAAGATGGTCAGACACAGAATATAAAATAAGCACGGTTGGTATAGTAAATAAATAAAAGCTTATGAGCAAGGAATGAGAAATTTAAAAAAGAACAAATCAAGCAGGCTGAAGACAAGTTGAATGGAACTTTTAGAAATAAAAAACTGCTTTATGCAGAAAGAGTATGAGGTCAAGTGGAGGAAGATTGGAGATGCAAGAAGACAGGGCGAGCAAAGAAACTGAAAAGTATGTTGGGTAAATCTAAATAAATGCTGACTACAAAATAATAATGATGTCTAATTCGTGAGGTCAAATAAGCAAGATACAATTCAAATACTGGTCACAATACAATATAAATTGGCATGGGGTGAAAATGGTGGTTAAAATGTTTTAAGCTTCTTGCATCATTTGGGTGGAGCATTAAGAAATTAAGCAAGCATGTGACAATGTCTAGGGTAACCCCTAAAAATAGGCATAGAGATCATTACTTCCAAAGGAGCAGAAATAAGGGGTGGGGAAGGAATAAGCAAAAGAAGAAAATAAAAAAGAACATTCGTTCAAAAGATGCCAAGAAAGTGGGGGAGGGGAGAGAAGCTAGAGAAATGGAAAGCACATAATAGGAAGGTGGAAATAAATCAAAGGAAGAGCAAAGGCAACCTTAGATCCTCTGTGCTCCCCAAACCAATGGGAGTTTGCCCACGCTCTAAAATGACCGGTGTTACTTTCATACTGATATGAAGAATGAAAAATGAGCATAATGACCTTTGAGAATAAAAGGCTTTATTCCACAAAAACAACTTTAGCTTTTGAAGACCAATGTTTCACAAATGAACTTTTATAAGGCAATTTCTAGGAGCACCCTTATGATTACTAAATTTAGAGCAGGTTTTTATTCTTGTAAATTTTGACCTTTGACTTTATCTGGAGAGCAGCATCATTTGTTATTTCTTTCTTCTTTTGTACCAGTCTTAATACCCCTTTTCTCCTTTGTCTGTATTTAGAAGGACCTGCTTTTTTAAGGCTACAGCTAGGGCACCATATTCTAGAAATATATCAGAAAGCGCAGGACCTAGAGACTTAATATAGAAAATGACACATTTTAGAAAAGGAATATGACACCTGTAATATTCTGCTTCTACAGGATGCCACACAGCTTCCTAAAATGTCCTTTTAAGATTCTGTAGTCAGTCCTTCACTTAGGTCTGTCTTGTTCTCCTGCGTGCTTTCTTTCCTTTGTTCTATCATGCTTCCCCATAGGTTCTAAGCTTGTGTTGTTGTTGTTCTTTATTTCCTTTTCCTTCATGGCTCATCCTCAAGTGAGGCCAGATCTTCCTGTCAGCTGACAGGATATAGGGACGTCTCTCAAGTTCGTTCTGGGGTGAGGGTCATATCCTTTCTCAGAGAGAAAACTGGGGAGCAAGGTGATGTGCCTGGTCCTCGGTCCGATTCCCAGCTAACAGTGTCTATTTGCTAATCCAGGCTTTGCCATTTATTACTTTACCACTTGATACTTTAAGCATCAAGTGTGACATTGGGTGAGTTGCTTAACCTCTCTGTTCCTCAGGTTTCTCACCTGTAAAACAAAAATAATAAATACACCAGTGTCACAGTTTCTTGGGAGGAGTAAATGAAACACTTTTAAAGCCCTCGGCACTGTGCGTTGCCTATCATCGTTCTTACTACTGCTACGTGATTGCTGTTACTGCTGTTATTACTATCAGTACCACTAGTACGCAGTGCACTTGCACCCTCTGGACAGGGCACACTGCGCTGCTGGCGCTGCCTGGGCACTGGAACGCACACTGCTGTACTTGAGAAAATTCCTCTTGCCAGAACATAACCCCCACTGCCCCGCTCTCCCTCCCCACCACCCCTCGCACAGCTCCTTCTTCAGCCTTTTTTTAGGGCCTGCCCCATCAGAATGTTCCCAGTAAAATGGCCTGGGTCTCCTGAAGGGCAGCACCCAAGTTACACAGCACTGGGGGGCCGGGTTATGGTTGTGACTTTGTTCCCCAAGTGCTACTACATGTGTGTGACTTCTCTTCCATCACGGGGTTTTTAATGGGGCATTGGAAGGGCCTGCACCAAGGCCTGTTAGCTGGATGCCAGGCCATTTTGCACCGGAAATCTAGTTCCTTCTCTTAAACTGGGCACACAAAGTGAGGGCATAAGCCCGGTGTCTATGAGGACCGCACACCCACCAGGCAAAGAGGATCCTCCCTTTGTCACCCACGCCTGTTTGGTAATAAAGGGATATCCCTCAGTCTGACACACAGTGAGACCCTGAGCCTACCCTGAGTTGGCTCAGGGAGTTATAAAGTCCCATTTTCACACACATTTAGATAAGTTAGAAGGTCTGAGGCTAAATTATCCCCTTAGGAGTGCTAAGACTAAATCCAAAGATGGTCAAGGAAAACTGCTGAGACAATACCTTTATCACGTTTCCAGGAAAATTCAGAACCTTTCTGAGAAGAACTGTGTACTGAAACCCATGGTATTACATTTGGACTAAGGTTTGTATTTAACCTTTAATGACTGAATTTCAATAGTGTGTGAATGCTTGGTTTCTTCATTAACACTTTGTCGGCTTTTATACTAAGGTAGGCCCCAAGAGGCATAAAGAATAAAAATAAACAAATGAATAGTTCATAAAGATTTTGTGGGTGAAAGTCATATGTCCTCGGACCCAGCTGCGCCCCTCCAAGTCCTGCGTTGCTCTAGGGGTGGGGATGGTCGCCGAGACTACGAGTGTCTGAGGGCCATGGGTAAGTAAGAGGGCACCTGTGAAGTCAGCGCTGGAAACGTTAGGGCATCAGTGACTGAAGGAAGCACAGTAGCATGGACTCCATACACACATGCTCCTGAAATGCATCACGACCGATTTAAAGTGTCAAATTAAAAATGGTTGACGAACATTTCCAAGAGCTTTAAATGCATGAGCAACACAAACTCTAATACCGGTTGTGTGGCCAGTACATTGGCAGGGAGAGATGGCCTGAGATACCGGAAAGAGTTATCTCAGTATTAATGGTATTATTAATGGTATTTTTAATGATATTAAAAATTTTTAATGGTATTATTTAATGACTCATGTATGGTCAGCAAAATCATCATCTCATTTCATTTCAAAATGGGTAACGTCTTCTACCTCCCGCTAATAAAAATTAAATAAGATCTCATGTACAGACCAATTATTTTTATTGTATCTACTTCTTTTTCACTAAGTGTAAAAAGAAACATTAAATATTGATTCATCTTATTAAGACATGCAATGTCAGTACAATTTTACTTTTATGCTTAATAATTATCAAATTTTATATTTGTTATAAATAGTATATTAATAATAACTAATAATAACCAAATACAGAAAAACTTTATAAAGTTATATACGTTTTTGTAGTAATTTAAAATAATAAGAGGAAGAATTCAAAGAAAGACCTGTAAACAGGATTTTGAACCATAGGTAAACAGGAAGAGGGTAGTCCAGAACCAGGGATGTGTGTGTGGAAGGAATATGAACAGACTGGAAGAGACCATCCTGGAAGGGCTTGTATTCCGTGCTGTGGAGGCCAGATCTTTATCCTTCGTAAATGGCAGCAAATGATATCCTGCTTAATTGAGTAGATACTCTCAGTTTGCATTTCCCTTCTATTTGTCACATTACTGTAATGAATAATTAAATAAAAGAGACCTATAAAAAGTCTACAATCATATAAATATCTTAAAGGAACAGTTTTATTTTTAAATATCCATCATTTATAATATACAGGTTATCTTCACAACATCCTTTGCAACTATTTACTTTACGATGAAATGTTTTAGTTGTCAACCTATGGATATGCAAGAAGTACGGAAAACTTCTTTTCAGGGTACATTGGCAAAAATATGACTTACAGTGCTGGAGGGAACACGTGGACCAAGTCCTTACCTAACAACTTATGAAATAAGGCAGAGAATTCTTTCCTCCCTAACCCCACTTGCTCTCACTAACCTCAGTTCCATTCTGAGTGCTGTGTACCCTTGGGAAAAATAAAAAAGAATCTAGTTTTGAGATCCTATGAAATCCCAGCTTAAACCCCAACCATTTTAAAAGTCCAGTAACAGAAATGTAGTAATAGAGAATGGAACCTTGGCTGCCCTGGTTTTTAAGAAATCCTCCTTTAAATCCCTGAAAACGGAGAAGCAAGATGGCGGCGTAGGTAGACACACTGCGCCTCCTCGCACAACCAGAACTGACAGAGAATCGAACAGCAAGGGGGACCAACACCAAGGAAATAGAAAATAAACATTCATCCAGACTGGTAGGAGGGGCGGAGACGGGCACCAGGGTGGAGAGGACTCGCTTGGCTGTGGCAGGACTGAGACTGGCGGAGTGTGGGACAAATGGCGCAGGCAGTCTGAGCACTAGCAGACCCTGCCTTCCCACATTTGCACAGATAAACCCAGAGGGCCGGACTCAGAGTGGCGGAGAACGGGGCAGGCAGAGCAGCGGGTAGCACCCCGCGGCACCACATTCGCCCACAGATAAACCGGAGGAACGGCGGGGAGCGAAGCAGACTGCAGACCGAGCAACCCAGGGCTCTAGCTCAGGGAAATAAAGCCTCAAACCTCTGATTGAAAGCGCCCCTGGGGGTTGGGGCGGCAGCAGGAGAGACTCCCAGCCTCACAGGAGAGGTCGTTGGAGAGACCCACAGGGGCCTAGAGTGTGCACAGGCCCACTTACTCCGGAACCAGCACCAGAGTGGCCCAGTTTGATTGTGGGTAGAGGAGTGAAAAATTGAAAGCCGGAGGAGAGTGAGGCGGGCGCCATTGCTCCCACTCGGCCCCTCCCCCACGTACAGCGTCACAGCACAGCGACCAGCGTTACCCCGCCCCGGTGAACACCTAAGGCTCCGCCCCTTAAAGTAACAGACGCGCCAAGACAAACAAACAACAAAAAAAATGGCCCAAATGACAGAACACTTCAAAGCTCCAGAAAAAATACAACTAAGCGAGGAAGAGATAGCCAACCTATCAGATGCACAGTTCAAAGCACTGGTTATCAATATGCTCACAGACTTGGTTGAATCTATTCGAAAAACAGATGAAAAAATGAAGCCTATGCTAAGAGAAACAAAGGAAAATGTACAGGGAACCAATAGTGATGAGAAGGAAACTGGGACTCAAATCAATGGTGTGGACCAGAAGGAAGAAACAAACATCCAACCAGAAAAGAATGAAGAAACAAGAACTTGGAAAAATGAGGAGAGGCTTAGGAACCTCCAGGACGCCTTGAAACATTCCAACATCCGAATTATAGGGGTGCCAGAAGGAGAAGAGGAAGAACAAAAAATTGAAAACTTATTTGAACAAATAATCAAGGAGAACTTCCCTCATCTGGCAAAGGAAATAGACTTCCGGGAAGTCCAGGAAACTCAGAGAGTCCCAAAGAAGCTGGACCCAAGGAGGAACATACCAAGGCACATCATAATTACATTACCCAAGACTAAACGCAAGGACCTACATCCAAGATTACTGTATCCAGCAAAGCTATCACTTAGAATGGAAGGGAAGACAAAGTGCTTCTCAGATAAGGTCAAGTTAAAGAAGTTCATCATCACCAAGCCCTTATTATATGAAATGTTAAAGGGAGTTACCTAAGAAAAAGAAGATCAAAAATAGGAACAGTAAAAATGACAGCAAACTCACAGTTATTAACGGCCACACATAAAACAAAAATGAGAGCAAACTAGGCGAACAACTAGAACATGAGGGTTGTCATTAAGGGAGTGGGAGGGGGAGAGGGGGCGAAAGGTACAGAGAATAAGTAGCATAGATGATAGGTGGAAAATAGACAGGGGGAGGGTAAAAATAGTGTAGGAAATGTAGACGCCAAAGAACTTATAAGTATGAACTATGGACATGAACTATAGGGGGGGAATGTGGGAGGGAGGGGGGTGGGCAGGATGGAGTTGAGTTGGGGGGGAAATGGGACAACTGTAATAGCATAATCAATAAATATATTAAACCCCCCCCCCCAAAAAAAAAAAAATCCCTGAAAACAAGAAGTCTCTTGAATCTTGGCAGTAACCTTAATTCCTTACATCTTTAAGGTTCCAGATAAAAATTTACAACTGTAGACTTTATTCACTTTCAAAAGACAGGAGGTGCTCTTTAGATTAATGTGTTAGACCATGCCAAGCTCGCTTGAAGAAAGGTGTGTATTACGGGCAATGGCATACAATGCAAAGCTAGATGTTCATATTTTTCAGGAAACAAACATATTTCCTGTATTAAATCTTATGAAAGCCTCTATTTAAAAATGTTTCAATATTCTAAATTATATCTCTAATTTGGGGGTTTAAATGATTATCTATGAGAAAAATTAATAGTTATGACAAATAACCATAGAAGCTAATTATCAGCAGTATGTTAATAAAAGGTATATGCAAAACCTTTTTAGTGACAAATGAATCAATTCCTTTAATAATTTTCTGACTCCAAAAAGTTTAAAGAATGTGGCCACCCTGTGGTATAATGAGATGAGCTGACTTGATGCTCATAGGCAAGTGAGCATAATGCCTCATTGTGTTAAATAAAGATTTTGAAATAGAGAAACCGAATCAAATTCTCATTCAATTGCTGTTGGTTCCACCTTTGAAAAAAATAAATCAATCTAGATGTAATACTGCAAGTTACAGTTTTGTATTTAAGTAATTAAGAACTACTTTTAGGAGAACTAATGGTACTCTAATATTTCCTTTATAATTCTAATAAGTTATCTAATTTTCTAAGTTTCACGGGCCTCAAAAGACAACCAGCATGATCAAATTTTCTCTAGGGAATCATATACCCAAAGATATACTATTATGAGATTAAAAGTTAAGATTATTCAATGAGGTGCAAATGATTGAAATGGATTTTAAAAAGAACAACAAATCTCCAATTCTTTGCAAGTTCAGAACCTTGGGTGAAAAATATAAGATATCATGAATATTAATTGAATATAGATTTCCTTGAATTCACTGGTTTCCTGGAGAACTGCCGGTTCACAATCAATAGGTGAAGAGACAGAGTCTGAGAGCATTGGAAGCTGAGGCATTGTGTGGGTCTGTGTGAGGGGGCGGGGCTGGCCTCAGAGCACCACCTTGCAGTTAGGCCCGAGAGAGGCTACTTCTATTCAACACCAGCGTGTAGCTCTTATCGGTGGAATACGCCAGGCCCAATGGCACTACTGTGAGCAGCGATGCGCATACTTTATTGTACACACAAATCACCTGTGGATCTCATTAAACTCGGATTTTATTCATCAGGTTTGGGTGTGAGGCCTGATATTCTGCATTTCTAACAAGCTCCTAGGAGACACTGATCCTGCTGGACCACTTGGAGTAGCGAAAATTTAGAGCACTGATACCGTTCTTCCAGTGTTGAAATGAGATGCATGACCAAGGGTTGGAGGCCCAGGCTCTCTCATTGAGTCTACTGTTAAGCAGCTATAAGAAGAGAAAATTACCCTCTAAGAGACCTATTATCGCCTGCAAAATTACAGGTCTGTACCAGGTAGTGTGTTAGGTCCCTTCAGAACTATATAGGATTCCTTTTTTTCATCTTAGCTGTTATCTTCTATATTTTCCCTCATAAATGGTTAGCAAAAATCCAAGTTTTATTGCATTGTATTACTCCCAAAGGTCACAGTTGTGCTTTGCATTCTTTGAGCTAAGATCATAGCTATTTTTATGTCACTTTCCACATTCTTTCTCCATAATTTTTAAATCAATATTCAGATTTGTATTTTTGTTTGACTTTAAGGAGACTTCTTATGAATACTGAGCCTGTAGGGTTAGTTATCTGTTGCCTGAATTAAAATGTCGTCCTTCTTATTTCGCATTTTTCAGAGAAGCTGTAATATTCTTAGAGGGTGATCCTTAATTGGAGCCAATCTCAGACACTGCTCCCCTGCTAAGGGCAATGGCTGGTAATGGTTTCAAACTGCATTTAACAAGGAACAAATTCTTTCCTTTCTCCAAATAGAATTTGAGTCAGCTGCTTCCTGTTTATTCCCATTATCAACACTTTATTCAGAATTTGATTAACTCTTGTCTGGACTACTGTTCTAATCTACCAACCGGTGTTTCTCCTCCAGCCTTTCAACTCTATAATGATTTCAACGAAATTTGGATTCCTGCCAGATCCACATTTCAACAAAGTGCATGCCACTTCCAGATCAAATCTTACACCGGGCCTATTCAACACCTTTATGCTATGGGGTCCTACCTTTCTTTCCCAGTTTCCCACTGCTTCCCATAACCATGTATTTTCTACACTTCCCATATCCATGACTGTTTACACACCTCCTCTCCCTGGTATACCTTCTTCTATAAAAACTTACTCCGCTCTTCAAGACCTATTATAAATTCCAATTCTTGCTTAAAGTGTTCCCTGATCCTTCCAGCAAGAAGATGAACTCATATGACACCGAGCTTTTGATTCTCTTCTCTACTCAACACTGACTTCCTATATTATAATCTCTTCACATCCTTCTTTGCTGCCATCCACTACACAATTCTTAGGCATCTGTAGTATGTTTTAATTATCTCTGTAGCTCTCACAGTGCTTTTTAAATTTGCATGTCTGTTGAAGAAATGAGTGAATGTATAATGTAGCTTCAGTATCAACCTAGAAATCAAATGTTTAGAAACTACAGAAGTTTAAAATTTATTTCTTAGTCTTATCTAGTATTTATTTGAGGCAAAATACTTAATCTCTGCGATCCATTATTCTCTCTCTATACATGTATTTTAGGGGGAGTTAGGGATATCTAGTAAAATGTTTTTACTCATTTAATGAATAATGCACTGTGCTGTATAAGTGCTGGAGAAGAGAGAAATCTTTTGACATTCTGGATCATGTAAATATTGTCATAGAATAAGTGTGTTTCAGATTCAACTACTGTGCTGTTAGGAAAATTTTGTATGTGAGTTCAGAATATATAAACATGATGTATTCATACTTAAGATTCTAAAGATTAAACACAATTACATTGGCTTTACGATTTATTACTATGCAGTGTTAATATTTCAAAAGGAAAAGTAGAATTTCTTCCTTAAGATAACATAGACACCACTTTAGGAATTGCCTATTATCGTCTCTCATGGTACGGGGACTACTAAAGGTGTCCTGTGCAAGGTACGGTGTACGATAATTATCTTCTTAAAACATGAAAGTAGAAAGGTTTTAAAAATCCATAATCATTAAATCACTTTAGGATTTGTGAGCCTTGAGCACACACCAGACTCACTTCCTGTGCTCCGGACACAACATGGTGACTAGGGATTTTCAGCTGCAGTGCGTTAACCTGCGTATTAGGATACTAGGTTGTTCTATCAGAGCAACACTGTAACAATCACAAGAACTTTAAAACTGAACCTTGAGAAAACCTGTTCCATAATCAAAGAAATCAGCTATAATTTAACTGTAATATTACAAAAACTTGTGGGACTAATGGAACCTTAAAAGATCTTAGTCTGTGATGGTTGCCGGAGGGGAGAGGGATTGGGGGGCTGGGTGAAAAAGGTAAAGGGATTGAAAAAGTACAAATGGGTTGTTATAAAATAGTCATGGGGATGTGAAGTACAGCATAGGGAATATAGTTAATAATATTGTAATTGCTACTTATGGTGCCTGGCGAGTACTGGAAATTTTGGAGGGATCACTTTGTAAAGTATATGATTGTCTAACCACTAGGCTGTATACCTGAAACTAACACAAAATAATACTGAAAGTAAACTGTAATTGAAAAATAAAATTTAAGTAACAAAAAGCTACTTGCAAAGCGAAAAGACAGAAGAGCAGAGAGCGGTGGGTATGGGAACCTATGAATCTGAACATTGTGTTACATCTTCGAGCAGCAAGCGAATCATTCACCAGCTTCGCTCCCAACGATGTAAACTACTGTACTTTCTTTTCAGTCTTGGTGTATCATTTTATTTGCTGCCAAAAGACTTGATTTCTTCCACCCACTTCTCTTTAGAGTGGCACTAGTTCTCAGTAATGACTGAAAAAAGAATTGCAGGAAATATATAGCCTTCACAACTCTGTCTTAGTAAACTACTTTAAATTGAACTGTGTAAGAAATAATGGAATTAACAAAAGAGACATTTCAAAGCATTGAAAAGTACAAAAATAATCTTAGTCTGACAAAATTTTTAATATTAATGTCTCTTCTAGTCAATTCCATTGCCTGAAAAAATAACTTTAAAGCAGTTCTGACTAACTATAAATATAGTAAGTCTATATTCAAGACTTTAAAAAATTGCTTGAGAAATCTGTAAGATTCTCCCATCTTTGCCCACCAATATCAGTTTAAGAGGAAAAACAAATAGGGTTATAAGTCTAAGAAATATTTTCTATGACATTCTTTGCCTTTGACCTATAAATCCTCCCACTGAGATCATTGAAAACATATGTCTATAGAGGAATTAAAACTATTAGACTTAATATCCATTATATGTATTTGAGAACCTTATTTTGCCATAATCACTACTTTCTTGATATTCTGATACTATTTCATGCCAGGAGTTTGTTCATCATGATGAGAAAACCAAGGAAAATTCTAATGTGTTCTTAACCCCCAGCTTACTTACTCTGACGCTCTTCAGTTTTCTATGAGTGTCTTTCTTTGGAAGATATACATATAGCTTAGACTGTACCATTGAAACTGCTAAGTTGAAATAAATGTAAATCTTGTCTCTGTTTATCTATGGAATTATCTCTCTGATGTACTCATGAAATATAACACAGTCTTACCTACTGCGATCATCTCTGCATTCTCAGAATGATTAGTTACAGAATCACTCGTGGTAAAAGCAAGCGAGTAACAACCAACCAACCAGGTTTCACACTTCTTTACCTTACTTTAGAAAAGCTTATGTGTGACCTTCTTTACAAATTTAAGTAAGTTAAAAATTTAGGGAAAATGTATCCTTATGGTTCCTGAAAAGAGAGCTATGATTGCAAACTGGAAAATCACGTATAATTGGATAACAAAGAGTGTGGTCCCAAATATTCTCTTACGCTTTTGCCAAAGCTCTCACCAGCTTTTGCCTTTTCCCCCGTGATGAGTAGTTGTAATGTAAACACACAAACAGCGGATCAGAAGCATTGAGGTTTAGTGCAGTGGTCTCCAGAATTGGCATGATTACTGCTGACATTATACAAGGTAATTTTAAAGGTATATTAATATATAGTATTTTAATAGATACACACTTATTTGAAGTATATTAGGGAAAAATCTAACTAGAAAATCAACCTCATTATTTTAAAGACATTCTTCCTTGGGTTTCCTTTTGACATAACTTTAAGTTAAAAATATGAGTGCAACTTCCAGTCAAGATGGAGGCATAGGTAGACATGCTTTCCCTCCGTGTGCAACCACAGAGGTAATTACAACTAAACCTCAAAACAAATAACACCCAGAACTGTCAGAAAATTGAACTGTACGGAAGTCCTACAACCAAGGATTTAAAGTAGCCATATCCATCCAGATAGGTAAGAGGGCAGAGATACAAGATGGGCGACGTGGTGAGGCACAGGAGGCGGCAGCAGAGGTGGAATGGATGATCCCACTTTCACATGTGGTAGATAAAAACCAAGAGGGTCACCTGGGGAGTGAGTGATCCCAGCCCCAGGCCAGACAGCATAGTCCAGGTTTCCAGCACCAGGAAGATAAATCCCCGTAAATTCTGGCTGTAAAAATCAGTGGGGGTTAGGGCAGTAGAAGAAACTGCCAGGTTTTCTAGAGACTCCACTTAAAGAGTTCTCGTGATCTTAGAAAATACACAAATCTATCCACTCTGGGATTCAGCACCAGGGCAACAGCTGGGAGGGTGCCAATTGCATACTGGGAGTGGGTGAAGTGACTGGAAACGAGGTGAGTGGCCAGCAAACCCCCAGAAGCCAGGCAGCAGCACTGTCCCCTCTCCAAGCCCTCCCGCCACACAGAGTCACAAAGTGGTGAAGTGGGTTGCTGCACCCTGGCGATTACCTAAGGCTCCACCACACACAATTTACAAGTGCTTTTTCTACTTGGGCCATGCTACTAAGACAGGGAGTCAAAGCAGCTTGACCTCATACACAGAAACAAACACAGGGAGGCTGCCAAATTGAGGATACAAAGAAATATGGCCCAAATAAAAGGACCAACAAAACCCCAGAAAAAGTACTAAACAAAACGGAGATAACCAACCTATAAGATGCAGAGTTCCAGAACACTGGTGATCAGGATGCTCAAAGAACTCACTGAGTACAGAAAAAAAATAAAGGAAGAAATGAAGGTTATAATAAGTGGAATAAAGAAAAATCTACAGGGAACCAATAGTGAAAGAGAAGAAGCTGGGATTTAAATCGATGATTTAGAACATAAAGAAGTAATAAGCATTCAATCAGACCAACAAGAAGAAACAGGAATTCAAAAAAATCTAGGATAGTGTAAGAGGCCGTTGGGACATCTGCAAATGTACCAACATCCAAATCATAGGGGTGCCAGAAGGAGAAGAGGAAGAGCAAGAAACAGAAAACTTATTTGAAAAAATAATGAGAAAAACTTCCCTAATTTGGCAAAGGAAATAGACATGCAAGTCCAGGAAGCACAGAGGCCCAAGAAAGTTGAATCCAAAGAGGACCACACCAAGACACATCATAATTACATTATCCAAGACTAAAGATAGGGAGAGAATCTTAAAACCAGCAAGACAAAAGGAGACAGTTACTTAAAAGGAGTTCCCAGGAGACTATCAGCTGATTTCTTAAAAGAAATCTTGCAGGCAAGAAGGGGCTGGGAAGAAGTATTCCAAGTCATGAAAGGCAAGGACCTACATCCAAGAATACTCTATCCAGCAAAGCTATCATTTAAAATGGGAGGGCAGATAAAGTGCTTCCCAGATAAGGTAAAGGTAAAGGAATTCATCATCACCAAGCTCTTATTATATGAAATGTTAAAGGGACTTATCTACGAAAAAGAAGATCAAAAATATGAACAGTAAAATGACAACAAACTCACAACTATCAACAACCGAACCTAAAAAACAAAAACAAAAACGAGCTAAGCAAACAACTAGAACAGGAACAGAATTACAGAAATGGAGATCACATGGAGGGTTATTAGTGGGGAGGGGGAGGGGACAGAAGGGGGGAAAAGGTACAGGGAATAAGAAGCATAAACGGTAGGTACAAAACAGACAGGTGAAGGTTAAGAATAGTATGGGAAATGGAGAAGCCATAGAATTTATATGTATGGATAATGGACATGAACTAAGGTGGGAGAATGGTGGTGGGAGGTGGGGTATAGGGAAGAAGGGAATAAAGAGGAGAAAAAAATAGGACAACTATAATAGTATAATCAATAAAATATATTTTAAAAAACTATGAACATTAAAATGGTAACAAATTCACAACTCTCAACAACTGAATCTAAAAAAAACAACTAAGCATACAACCATAACAGGAACAGAATTATAGCTATGGAGATCATTTGGAGGGTTATCAGGGGGGAGGGGAGGGTGGATAATGGGGGAAAAGGTACAGGGAATAAGAAGCATAAATGGTAGGTACAAAAACAGACAGGGGTATGTTAAGAATAGTATAGGAAATGGAGATGCCCAAGAAGTTATATGCATGACCCATGGACATGAACTGAGGTGGGGAGAACTGCAGGAAGGAAGGTGGGTACCAGGTGGAGGGGGGGAAAGGGAGAAAACTTGGGACAACTGTAATAGCATAATCAACAAAATATATTTTTAAAATGTGAATGCATTTAAAGAAAATATTAGGTAAATTTAGTGTAGGTGTTTCTGACAAAAGTCATGATGGAGGCCGGGGACTCTCTGGTGACTGGAAAAGTGAGGTGGGGAGGTTGGGATCAGGTAACAGTGGTTCTGGTTCCGGCTCGGTCACTGATAAGCAGGCCTCTCTGGGGTGTTCCTTACTGTAGAGAGGTTGTTCGGGTGGCCTCTAAGGTCTACCCCGGCACCATTATTCTATGATGTTAGGTTCTCTTGTCAAATGCCATTATAAGGAACACCAATCTCTGTAAAACAAAAATCAGCATTTAAGCCTTAACACAAGATGTGCTCATTTATACTAGTCAGGAAAATTAGTGGATCTAATGTGGAATTTTTCTGAGATTAAAATAAAAAAATATCTACTACTGGTCAATTTTGCTTAGTAACTTTAGTTTTTTTTGCCCAGGGGAGGGATTTCAAGTATGTTTGTGTTATCTTCTCAATATGATAGCCCAGTAACAGAGAGTTTTACCTGCCGTATTTCACATGTCTTATGTCATTCTAACTGGGGACTAAGAAGCCTGGATGTCCATGATGTAGTCAGAGGAAGGTTTAAGTAAAGCCAGTCTTGGAAGGAAAATGCACTTCTCTTAGATGGAGAAAAAGATAGATGAACACTAGCTTAAGACAAAGAGGTGTTTTTAGAAACAGGCAGAGCCTGAAACTTCATGATAACTTAAAATAGCTTGTCTGGTTTCTGGTTTTAATTTTTCACACTGGAAATAGAAAACATATTAACCGGTTGCCCATTTTCAGGTGTAATAAAATTGGAACCCCAAATTAGTGCTGTGTGTCTCTACTAAACTCTTGAATTAGTTCCTTTCTCAATGGCATGAGAATACAAGTTCAAGTCAAAACCTAACTCTGAGTGCCAAAAAGCATTCAATGTAGAAAATCTCTATGGAGTAATAATCTCAGGGCCAGCTTTCAGCTTTAGAAAGTTTTCAGCTTTCTAACACAATCTCTATAGTTTGAAAAGTAAACTACCTGTTTCTTGAATTGGAGTTGCTGGTCTCTTTTTGTTAGAAGATCCCCAGCCTCCCAGGGAAGAATGCCTTCCTAAAGGTTACCTATCATTTCTTCTGATCTAGCCTAAAGGGAAATCAGATTCGTCAGCTAGATTGTGAGGTGAAGAGGAGGTGATGCTGCTGCTGGTGGTGGTGGTAGTAATAAACTCTGAAAATCTGAACTAAGCAGGGTGGAAATTATCTAATTAAAGAGTAATGTACTTTTATTATCTATTTGGAATACTAATTACATCTATTTAACCTATTCAACTTAACAAACCAATGAAAAACACCAATGAAACCACTACAATCTATTTTTTGTGGAGTTATCTCTGCGTGTTAAAAAATATAGGAAAGATGTCATGGGTGAAAAATTTTACCTATGATCTCTGAAGGGGTATATTTAATAGAACATATCTAAACAGACGATCCATAAATATAGAAAGTGGAATCCCAATAATTCCATTATTTGTTGCAATTTGAAAGGCCTCTTGAAAATGTGGCTTCCCAATTTCCTAGCTTTTTCAACTCTTTTGTTAAATATCTATAGACATGCATTCGTGATCTGTGATACTAATTTGATTTCTGTCCTCCTCAGTTACAGCGAGTCTCTAGCACTGTGGGGACGACCAGGCACGCCGTGTGGATAAGCTCCGGACTTCGGGCCAATCACTGATGATTCAGTCTCCACAGAAGGGCAGCCAGTCTTTGTCTGGTCTTACTTACTGAAGATGCCCGGCCCCTGGGAGGGTGTGGTTGGAGAACAGTGGGCAAACCTGAGCTGTTGGCCCTCTTAGGCTGAGCTGATGGTGGAGAAAGGGTGGGTTTTGACACTGCGCGAAGGCTGGGGATTTTGATTCCTTTTTCGGAGTTCAGTCTCGAAGTGCTTCTCTCTCCCTGATTACTGACTGCTGCAGCAGAGGAGGTTAGGCTGCCCTGCCTGGGGAAACACGGTGACAATGGTACACTTCCACTGTGCTTCCTGAGCTCCAGGAGCTGTTCTCTGGCTTGACTCAAAGCCTCTGTCAGTTCAAAGCGTTCTTCACACTCTCTGCGCACTGTTTCCTGAAGAAAAGTGTTCTGAAATGAGAAAAGGGGTGGGGAAAGCACCCCTAGCTTTAACAGTGGATAGTTCTTGGCAATATAAATTGAGAACTGAACTGGAAATCGTAGGTCTGTGTTTTTTGACTTTGTGACTACTCTACCACGTGGGACAGAAAAGTCAAAACCACAAATGATTTGTAAAGCTAGAGAGGACAAGAGGACATTTGATTCAACCCTTGCAGTTTGCAGATGAGGAACCAAGAGCCAAGGTCACTTAGACGGGAGTCGTGGGGCTGGGACTGGACCCCAGAATTTCTAGTGCCTACTTCAATGGGGTCTCAACTTCTCTGTGCCTTGTGTCTCAGACACTATGTCCCACACATGTGATGTCTATGAGTTAATATCTATAGTGTCACTGAATATCTTATTTTATAATGAGGGTAAGCTGCAATCCATAAGACAAACGGGTAACAGTGTTGAATTTTAAGACTGAAAGAATAAAATATATCAGCTATGGCATTTAAACAATAAAATCAGTTACTTTGTATGATGCCTTCTCAATAGAACTTAAATATATTCATCATTTTCTATTCTGTAAGATATATATCAAAATAAAGAATAACATTTCCTGCTTTCAACTCCATCCAGCAATCATTTATAAAGTTACTAGAAGCTATAGTGGATGCAGTTCCTGTCCTCAAGAAGTTTGAAGCCTCATAATTGTGAGCAGAGTTGCTTTTATGTCCCCAAGAGAATTTGGAGCCAAGGGTGGAAGCTATGGGGTTTAAGTTAAGGAAGAACTTTTTAATAGCTTGAGCTCTCCAGAAGATACTCTGAAAGGCTGCATATCACTTGACTGGGAAGTATCAGAGTAAATTTAAGTTTCAGATGTGTGACTGGACTAGAGATCATTAAGGCCCCTTCAAATTCTGAGACTACATTTCTAGCTTAAGAGTTACCCATCTTTCATCTAGGCAATTCATCAAAATTACTTCAAGGTCCATGGTAAGAATTAGGTCTTGGATCTGCCTAATGTCCTGAATTATGTTTGTGGGTAGTCAAAAAGAGTCTGAAAAATAATAATTCAAAGTGGTATCTGAATAAGTAAACACAGTTAAAATGATGGGGAAGAAGATTCTTTGCGTAAAAATGAACTTCCATCAGGTTAGCTTGTTTGTAAAAACAGCTAAGACACGCCCAAGTCTAACTCTCAGGTAGAAAGCATCCTCCAAAGGGTTTACTTATTAATCTTCTGCCAGTGGAACAAAAAACAAAGCATCAGGGAAAGTAAGATCTTCCTGTATTTGAGTTTCTTGTGATTATGGTCAGAGCTCCCTTCAATTCCAAATTTAGTAATCAATATTGAGGAATGTGGAGGATTTCCAGATTAACAGTTGCACAGTCTTTTTCTATACAATCAGTGGCATGTCTGGGTCACACAAAGCCACATTGTTTACATATAGTATTAACATACATAGATGATTCATATATCCACATGTTTTTTAAAAATCATGAGGGTTAATAACTTGCTTATAGTTAATTTCTTTTTATTTTGTATTTATTTATTTATTTATTTATTTGAGAAACAAGAGACCAAGGATTGTGTTTGTGGCTTTATCATCTGGATCTCATTAACTCTAACTGAAATACTTGTTTAAAAAGCAAGGGAAGGAGGGTTAGAGAAGAAGATCAACAAGCTGCTACATTGGATGTCATCTCCTTCCCTGCTCCCAACAACTATATTTGACAAAAAAAGACAATAAAGCTCAGACCTGTTATGTACCTTGCCTCAAGTAACCCAGCTCTAAAGTGGTGGGGCCCTGCCTGCTTCCAAGCTGCATTTGCCTAAATTAATTGTCAAATTAATTATATCAAGCATGCATAAGCCATTTTCAACCAGGACACTGAAGCAATAAAAAACAGTAAGACATTTAATTTGGTTTTGCCCAAGTTTTCTAAACTTAATATAAACTTTCTTTTAAAAGGAAAAAATATTCATGCATTATATTTCCTGTCTGGAGTAGAGTAAGCTGCCAAAATGTGAAGTGATTAGATTTGCAAGGCATTCAATAAATTAGTATAACCTTGATTAAGAAAGCTATGAGAGACTTCCAGCCAAGATGGAGGTGTAGGTAGATACACTTTGCCTCCTCGCATAACAAAAAGAAGAACAACAAATTTAAAAACAAAAAACAACCAGAACTGCCAAAAAATCAAACTGTATGGAACTCTGACAACCAAGGAGTTAAAGAAGAAACACTCATCCAGACCTGTAGGAGGGGCGGAGACTGGCAGTTGGGCAGAGAGAACTCACGGCAAGGCAGCAGCAGGAAGACCAGAGCAGGTGAGGCAGCAGCTGGCAGAGCAGGTGGTACCACATTTGCATGTGGATAAACCGGGAGGAACAACTAGGGAGCGAGATAGACCGTGCAACACAGGGTTCCAGCATGGGGAAATGAAGCCTAAAAACCTCTGACTGAAAAAACGTGGGGGTTGAGGCAGTGGGAGAAACTCCCACCCTCACAGGAGAGTTTGTTGGAGTGACCCACAGCATCCTGGAATATACACAAAACCACCCACTTGGGAATCAGCACCAGAAGGGCCCAGTTTGCTTGTGGGTAGCAGAGGAAGTGACTGAAAGCAACCGAGAGCTCAGCAAGCGGCACTGTTCCCTCTCTGACCTCTTCCCCACATACAGTGCCACAATGCCGCAATGTGTGGTTACCCTGCCCTGGTAAAAAGCTGTCACCCCTTACTACATAACAGGTGCACTGAGACAAAAAAAATAGGGCCCAAATGAAAAAAACAGATCAAAGTTCCAGCAAAAATACAACTAAGCCATGAAGACATAACCAACATATCAGATGCACAGTTCAAAACACTGGTAATCAGGATGCTAACAGAAATGGTTGAGTATGGTTGCAAAATAGAGGAAAAAATGAAGGCTATGAAAAGTGAAATAAAGGAAAATGTACAGGGTACCATTGGTGACAGGAAGGAAACCAGGACTCAAATCAATGATTTGGAGCAAGAGGAAGAAATAAACATTCAACTAGAACAGAATGAAGAAACAAGAATTCAAAAAAATGAGGGGAGGTTTAGGAACCTCTGGAACAACTTTAAGTGCTTCAACATTTGAATCATAGAATGCCAGAAGGAGAAGAGGAAGAGCAAGAAACAGAAAACTTATTTGAAAAAATAATGAAAAAATATTCCCTAATTTGGCAAAGGAAATAGACATGCAAGTCCAGGAAGCACAGAGGCCCAAGAAAGTTGAATCCAAAGAGGACCACACCAAGACACATCATAATTACATTATCCAAGACTAAAGATAGGGAGAGAATCTTAAAACCAGCAAGACAAAAGGAGACAGTTACTTAAAAGGAGTTCCCAGGAGACTATCAGCTGATTTCTTAAAAGAAACCTTGCAGGCAAGAAGGGGCTGGGAAGAAGTATTCCAAGTCATGAAAGGCAAGGACCTACATCCAAGAATACTCTATCCAGCAAAGCTATCATTTAAAATGGGAGGGCAGATAAAGTGCTTCCCAGATAAGGTAAAGGTAAAGGAATTCATCATCACCAAGCTCTTATTATATGAAATGTTAAAGGGACTTATCTACGAAAAAGAAGAAGATCAAAAATATGAACAGTAAAATGACAACAAACTCACAACTATCAACAACCGAACCTAAAAAACAAAAACAAAAATGAGCTAAGCAAACAACTAGAACAGGAACAGAATCACAGAAATGGAGATCACATGGAGGGTTATTAGTGGGGAGGGGGAGGGGACAGAAGGGGGGAAAAGGTACAGGAAGTAAGAAGCATAAATGGTAGGTACAAAACAGACAGGGGGAGGTTAAGAATAGTATGGGAAATGGAGAAGCCATAGAATTTATTTGTATGAATCATGGACATGAACTAAGGTGGGGGAGGTACAGGGTGGAAGGGAATAAAGGGTAGAAAAGAATAGGACAACTGTAATAGCATAGTCAATAATATATATTAAAAAGTAAAGCTATGAGAAAGAGTTAACAAAGGGTCCAGTCAAAGAACATGTATAAAGGACCCATAGACATAGACAAAAGGGTGGGGATTGACTGAGGGAGTGGGGTTGGGCAGGGCAGGGGAGAGCAATGGAGGAAATATTGGGACAACTATAACTGAACAACAATTTAAAAAAAAAGAAAAAATTGAGTTAAAGATGGCGGCCAAGTAAGTGGAAGCTGAGTCTACTTGCTTTTGCCCCCAACTTGGACACTTAGCTGATCATCTGAAAAATAAACTGAACATTCAACAGAAGCTTAGCTGATTTGCAGTTTGGAAGCCAAGGAGTACAGAAGATGCTTCGCAACAGGCAGTAAGAAGATTTGATAGGTTGAAAGGGAAATACCCCATGCATGGTGCCTGCAGCCATGGAGAGCCTGGTCAGAGATGGAAGCTTTGCGGCTTCCTACCCTCACAGGGCAGGGAACCCTAGATCTTGGCTGGGAGTGACTTGGGTACACAAAGTCGGGTAGATCCAGGCCACACACACATAGCAAACAGCACACCAATAGCTGCAGTGGCAAATGCCAATCAGGAGAGTGCCAGAGAGAGGGAGGGATTCTATCTGCACCTGAGTCAGGCACAGACAGGCCATGGCCAGCTATGACTGTGAAAGACTCTTGGCTTTTTGGAGACATGTTGTGTATGGAAAGCTGGACAATAACTCAGTGCTGCAGCAGGAGTGCCCAGAGGAACTTTTTTTTAAAAGGGAAGCTGAGGCATGCTGGGCAGGCACCCCATGCACAGCTGCCCTGCCAGCAAGGGGAGAGGATGGAGGGTGCAGTTTGCTCCCACTCAGTGAAGCTGGGCAGAGAGATCAGAAAGGTGCACAACAAGGAGATTTCTCAGCCCCACCCCGGCGCAGCTGGCAGGGCAGAGGCTGTGCAGAATAGAGAGTTCAGGACTCTATCTGCTTTGAGGGCAGTGGGCTGGGAACTGAAGGGTGGGAGTTGAGCACCTGAGGTTATTTACAGCCAGACAGAGCCCCCTACCCTGGTGGAGATCAAACCTCTGGGAAAAGAAGGAGGCACCCAGGCCCCCAACTCCTGCAGGACAGAAAGCACCATCAACAGGGAAGATGGGCAAAACAGACAGGTCAGGCTCAAGAACTCCCTGCAGGGTGCATATCCACAAGAGAAAGACAGAAAGAAGAATGCCTAAAGGGCCCATTTTGAACTTCCCTCAGGAAGAAAAAATACACTGGTTCCTAGAGTCCTATTTCACTGAGGCCAGCAAAGCAGGGAGATCAGAAATCAGTGCAGAAAAGAGGGAATCAGGGCCCACCCAGGCTCAGCTCACACACAGAGCTGAGATGAACACCAAGCAGGAAAGAGCTCTTACACAGATTGGCCCCTCCCTTGAAATGGCAGTTGATTCATCAGAAGTTATATATTCTTGGAAATAAGCTGTGACAGACCAAGACGGGTGGTGTAGGAGCAGGGGAAACACAACCACAATTTTCCCAGAAGACTGAACAGTGCTTCCCTGGGGATACCCAGGGGTCCCACCCTCCCAATCACAACAGAAGCTCCCTCTAGAGGCAGGCGAAGGTGATAAAGGTATTGCTGCTGGAAGATGGATGCCCAAACCCAGGACCTTAAACTGATAAAAACCAGAGGTGGATCCAGAAAGAGAAGTCAGAAGGCAAACACAAAACTGCTGAGACAAATCACCTCGTTCTTCTTCAGAATTTGTGTTTTTATTTCATTTTGCATAGCCTTTTAATATTTGTTCTTTTGTTTCCATTGTATTCCAACTCATTCACTATTCTTTGTCTTTTATTTTTTATGCTTTTCATTAGATTTTATATTATTTTTCATTTTATTGTTATTTCAAATCTCGCATTGTACCCTTCTCCTGTCTTACTCCATTTTGACTTCTTCCTGCCCTTTCTTATTTATGCTGTAAATTTTATTTTCCCCCACACTACTCCTGTTCCTATTCCTTGCTCTTACTATTTCCCTTCCCTCTATCCTCTTAAAAGCATTCTTCCTTCCTGTAGTCACCTCATATTCTTTTGTCCCTTCTTATAACATTCTTATTTCCTTTCCACTTTTATAAATCGTGGCTTGTTTGGTGTGGATATTACAGTTATTGCTGTTCTTCTTCAACTGTATTTGTATTTGTTCACTATTTTTTAAATTTCAAATCTCATAGGTTATTCTCCCCCATTTTACTTCATATTGCCTTCTTCCTGTTGTTGCCTATTTGAGTTTGGAATTTTATTTTTTTTCTCTTTCTGACCTGAATTCTATTCCTTACTCTTATTATTTTTCCTCCCCCTATCCTCTAAATCATTTCTCTTTACTATAGACATCTCATGTTCTCTTTTCTCTTCTGTAGAGTATCCTTATTCTCTTTCCACTTTTATTCATCTTTGCTCAGCTGTCATTGTTATTGACCCCGCTGTGGTTTTGTTCCCTCTGGGTCACTACCTTTTTAATTTTACTTCAAACCTTGTTATACTCTTCCCTTTTCTTACACCATTTTGCCATCACCCTTCCCTGTTTTACTTATGTTTTAAATATTATTTTCTCCCTTTCTTTGCCTTGTTTCTATTCCTTACTCTTATTATTTCTCCTCCCTCTTCCCACTCAAAATCATTTTTTTATCTCCTTTAGTCATCTCATATTTCCTTTTTCCAATCTTGTAATATTCTCTCCCTCTCTCCATCTTTATTAACCTTTGCTCAGTTGCTGCTGCTATTGCTGATGTGGTAGGGGGATATTTTTGCTGGCATGAGTTTGGTTTTCTGAGTAGTATTGCTTTGTTAACCAGCACCTGTACTAAAATTTACTAAAATTAAATTCAGATCTCAAAGGAAAGAACGAGTGCTCTACAGAAAATATGCATAAAGCAATCACTTAAAAGCTATTTCAGGCATGTGACACTCCACAAAAGGAGGAAGTAAAAAGGTGATATGAACCCAAAGATGTCCCCATAGCAGGTATAATGAAAGTAAAGTGCCCACCAATTCCACATTGAACTTTGGAAGGGCTGCCGACCATCTTGGTCTGGGGCCCACTGCTCTGGAACTCATCTTTCTTGAAGGCTATTAGCTTCCAGAAAAAAAGGATGAATTCTCTTTTTTAAATTATTTCCCAAGCCAGAAGGACCTTGGAACTGAAACCAGGGTCCAAAGTCAGGACTTTTATTTTTGTCTGTTCTGCAAACACTATGAAATCTCAGGTGAATCCTATAATATGTGCCTGTCCTCTGCCACCATTATCTCCTCCTTTAAAATTGAGATTATAATTCAGTTTTGTTCAAGAGGCAGTTCAAATATTATCATTTATTCAGTTATGGAGTAAAAAATGGAAATAGAACACATCAAGTTTAGGGGACTGCTATTTTAGGAATGGAGGGTATGTGATGGGCATGACCAGAATACTCATGGGTATGGCCAGAATCAGGAAGACACATTAGTGGAAAATTCCATCATATGTGGAAAAGAATCATTCACTCGTGGCTAGATTGCATTCAGCAATTTAGGCAAAATGTTTGTCTTTTTTAGTTGTCTTTTTGGAAGGTTGTATTGTCGCAGAATTTTAATATGTTTTTACTGAACAACTTGGGAAAATGTGTAAAATGAAATGTGCCCAGTAAGCTTGAAAATCATGGACAAGCATGAGAATAACCAGTGAAGCCATAGTATTCTAAATGTTTTAGTCAAAGTTATCATTGGCCATATTTTAGTATGGTAAAATAGTATCACTGGATTGCAATGAAACTAAGTCAAGAAGAAAAGGGAGGCATGAGGCAGGTAAACGACGAGCAGTAGGGTTTCCCAGGCAGAGTGGGCAGTGAGTGCAAACACCTGGCAGTGTGAGAGGGAGAGGCACATCTTGAGATGACACGTGGCTTAGAATGACTCAAGTGCAAGTACGCAAGGGGAGACGAGAACAGGACAGGCAGGGAGGAGTGAGCAGGGTCAGCTCAAGGATGGCTTTCATAACATGCTAATACTAGAGTTTTAACTTAATTCTGAGGGCCATACGGAATCATCAAAAGGTTGATTTTAAGCAGAGGGCTGGCATCGGCCAATTTAGATGTTTTTGCCAGCTCTGTGGAAAATGGCATTGACTGGGGCAAGATGGGAGGAAGGGAGGATAGTAAGAGGTCAAAATTGCTAGGAAGAAGGTTTCTATCCTAAGTGGCCCTTGGTTAGGTTGATCTAGGGGAGGGAAAACTAGTGTTCCTGGGTCCTTAAGCTGTGCCGATTGGTGGAGAGCATTCTCGATACGTATGTCTACAACATTTTCGGATGAAGGTTACTTTGAGTGGGCTTAAAAATATGGCTCAATTATACTCCCACTGGGTAAGTAAATGTCAAAATAAAAATATAAACTGGCTCACCATCTGTTTGAAATTTTTAATATGGCCAATTTTCTCCACTCTTTAAAATGTAAGGGTGGTTTATTTTTATGTTTGTTTTCATTTTCATCCTTAGAGACAGCTGGATTGCTTTCAACAGTGGAAGAAGCAAGAGAAAGCTCTGCTGGGTAACTTGATGATTCTGAAGGTGAGAATCTTGTTTGTGATGGAAATCAGCTATATTTGGCATAATTGGGGGGGAATATACTAGGAGAGCAAGTCCTCAGGGAAGAATAAGCACAGATGGGTGTCTCTGTGCTGTGTACCCGGAGAGGTCTCAACCAGTCGCATTACAGTTTCCCCCAACCCAAACTTGATATATCCGGGGGTGACTGGGTGGTCAGCCAGCTGGCCGGGGAGCTGCGGCAAAAGGAAACTCCATGGAGAAGGTGTGGAAACCAGAAAGATGAGTTGGGGTTAGCAAAGGATATGCCCAAACTTCCACTCAAAGCTTCTGCTTAACTAATCTGACCAGCCCAAAACACTGCAGAAAAACAGTGGAAATTGCCCTTGGAAGGCATAAATAGGAATCTGAATAGATTTCCAGGAAAGAAGTACAAAGGCTGTCAAGCAACTTATTCTTAACACTGTATTTCTATGCTTGCGAACACAGAACACTGTGAAACAACTATGGCGGTTGTACCAGGACATAGGTAGGAACAGGGGAATCATCCTCGGGCCGAGTTCTCTCAAGAGCTCATTTTCAGAATGGGGAGGAGGAGCCCATGGAGACATCATGTTCACGACTGACCTTCCTAAGTCAATAACCTAACACTTACTAAGATTTGATTAGTACTAAAGAAACAACAAAAAACCATTTCTCTATGCTTTTTCTCCTGTCAATTTTCTGGCACCTGTGCTGTGTCAGGATAGACCGTCTCCAACACGTAAAAGACAGTCTTGCCTGGATCTCTCTCTCTGGCTGGAGAGTCAGTCTGAGCCTCCTACCCCAAGGCTAAGGTTCTCAGATTGGCAGTTCAACCATCCTCCCTGTGAACCAGCCTTAGGAATTGTTCCTGCCCCCTAAAAGCTTCCCTGATGTCCCCCTGCTCCCTATGGGGCCAGAGATTAGAGAATCTCCATTTACCCCATACTCCATTTTTCTTTGGTCCCAAAGTTGAGAAACACTAATTTGTTAATTTACTAACTGCTGCTCTGGTTTCTCAGAAATGGAATTACCAGAGAGATGTATGCCATTTTCTCTATATCAATTAAGCATGCAAATGCAGTAAATGCATAGCCTAAAACTAAGCAAATCCCTCTTGCAAAAAAGCTATTTGTGTTTGCAACTGCCATGAATTCCTGAAATTTAGTCTTAGCATTTACATAAGTTCATCCTTGCCAGGTTTGGAAACTTTCCTAAATAATTGGGTTTTCCTTGTTTTTTAAAAGAGTAGATTTTACATTTGGAAACTATTCAAAAACCCTAAGCAGTTTTAAAGTCATCCATGACCCCCAAATTTTGGAAGGTGCGTAAGAAGTGAAACCTGAGGGCGGCGCCCACTGTGCATAGTTGGGAAAACTCCTCCCTCACTTTTTCCTGTCACCTCTTTGTGTCTAACCCTACAGAGAAACATACGCACTCTCTTTCCTTGACTTTGAAACAAGAACAGAGCGAAGATGTCAAGAGACGGTCAGGTGAACCAACAAAAATAGCTGTTGTGAAGAGAGCAAATACACATCTACAATCCATTAGCCACAGTTTTGGCATTCAAAGAGCTCTGAAAAGAAACATTTGTGTAACTCATAACATTTGGTACTGTTGGTAAAATCTGGCTGGACTGATAATCTTTCTTTCACTTAGTGGGGCCACCTCTATGCTTCATTGCAGAAAAACTAATGTTGCTGCCTGGAAGGGGCTGCCCTAGATCTCTGGGGCATATGCGCTTTACTAACTTTCTAAAATTCAATACAATTTGAATGGCAAAACCTACCTGAAGCTAAAGTTTTTGTAGAAAGGATTGTGGCCCTGTATAAGTCTTAGGCTCCCTTTTAAAAATACTTTCTTTCTCTAGGGTCCTTGCTAGTATTCCCCTCCAGGTTTCCTCCTACCTCGATAGATGTTCCTTCTCTGTCACCATTGCTGGCTTCTCTTTCTCCCAGCCTCGAAAAGTTGGAATGCCTGTTCTCAACCTTTTTCTCTATTGTCTCGTTCCCTGGGTGATCTCATTCAGTCCCAAAGCTTAAATATCAGCCACATGTGGACGTCTCCAAAATCAATGTCTCCATTCAGCCTTCGCCCTACCCATTCAACACCTAAATTTGGACGTGGAATAGGCATATTAACATTAACATGTTCCAAATCAAATTCTTGATATTCTCCCCACTTCTATTCCTTTACTAGTGTTTCCCGTTTCAGTAAACAGCAGTGTGACTCAGTTTCTGAGATTCCAAACTTTGGAGTTATCCTTGACTCCTCTTATGCTTTCCCCTCATCCAACCCAACAGCAATTTCCGTTGCCTCTACCTTGAAAATGTATTCCAGATCGGGCTACTCTCTCCTGCTTCACCACTATGACCATCCGTGCTTTTCTAGACCTTTTCAAGAGTCTTGTAACAAACAGGTCTCCTTACCTTCATTTTTGCCCTCCCTCAACCCATTTTCCATACAACAGTCAGTTGTACTCTAAAAATAAGTTATATCATGTCACTCCCTTGTTCAAAATTCCCAAGTGGCTTTTTATCACACTTAGAGAACAATCTGAAATCCTTACCACAGCCTACAAAGACTCCCGTGAATTGACCCCTCCAACTTCACTTTCTACCTCTGTCCCTGCTCACTAAGCTCCAGCAACGCCTCCTGACTTTTGTATGGTTTCTCCAAGGTTCCCAGGATGTCCCTTGCCACAGGGCCTTTGCACTTCCTATTCCCTCTGCCTGGAACGTTCTTTCCCTCACTTCAGTTCTGCTTGAATATTACCTCCTTAGAGAGTCCTCTGGCCACACGATGTAATATAGCACCTCTCCTCCAGAAAGTATCCATTTACCCTGCTTTATTCTCCTTGTTAGCATCTATTTAAAAAAAACTGTTTGCATGTTAAGTGAATGCACACACACATGCAATGGGCGCATAGATGGGTAAGCAAGCTCGTCTCTGGGATTTTGTGGGTTCATGGAGGAACTATGCTTTTGTTCAGACTTGAAGACTAAACAGAAGTAGGCCAGGCACATGTTATTAAAGTTTAAGCTAGAATCTGCTTTGTCTTTATTCTTTTATTTCTCATAGTCTTAAAAAGATCTCAAAGTTTGTAGTTTGTTGTTTGTTTTTACTTATAATTTCCAGGGTTTTCTTTTTTAACCTTGCTCTTTATCCTTGTCTTTGCCACCCTTTCTATCGGGTTTTCTTTTTATAATTTACTCCTTTCTGTTATTTTTAAAAAGATTTTATATATTTCTTTTTAGAGAGAGGGGAAAGGAAGGAGAAAGAGAGGGAAGAGAAACATCAATGTGTGGTTGCCTCTTGCATGCCCCCTAACTGGGGACCTGGCCCGCAACCCAGGCAGGTGTCCTGACTGGGAATAGAACCGGTAACGCTTTGGTTCACAGGCCTGCGCTCAATCTACTGAGCTACACCAGCCAGGGATCCTTTCCCTTAATTTAAATTATTTCTTAAAATTAAAGTAATATAGTAAACATAGTTAAAATAAAACAATGCTATCAAACTATCATGAAAAAAAAGCATTCCTTCACACTTCCAATCCTGCCTCCCAGAAACAACCATTTTGAGGTTTTTAAGTTGTCTTCTAATATTTTTCTCTGAATTCCTAAATAATATTACGACATAGCTATCTCATGATTTTTAATGTTGAAATCATTACCTACTGACTTCATAGAACAGAAGATGAGGATTTAGCTTCCTATTGAAACTCCCAACAGATGTTTCTCCTTCCTCATGACATGTTTCACCTGCCCCATTATATTTCTATCACCATTTTTAGTTAAATATATGCATATATTTTTCTTTCTATGATTATACATACAAATATTATGTACCCCTGGGCTATGTAGGGTACTGTGATTACATTTTCTTTCTTGCTCAGATTCCTTCCAGAGTTAATTACTGTCTCATTATTTATCTGCTTAGTTGTCTAGGTATCGATTACTAATTTTCCACCAATACCACTAACAGAAGTTTTGAATGTCTGTTTAACATGTCCAAGCACTCCCTCTAATCTATCAGCCTCTCTTTGTTCTTGGTGATATACTTCTTTTTAAAAAATACTTTAATGTTTATGCCATTACAGTTGTCCCCATTTTTCCCCGTTTGCACCCCTCCACCCAGCCCACCCGCCACTCCCACAGTCAACCACCACACTGTCGTCCATGGCCATGGGTCGTTCTTACATGTTCTTTGACTAGTCCCTTCCCCTTCTTTCAACCAGTCCCCACCTCCTCCCTCCTCTCATGCAGATGTCAGTCTGTTCCATATTTCTGTGCCTCTGGTTCTATTTTGTTTTTTAGTTTATTTCATTCATTAGATTCCAGTTATAAGTGAGATCATATGGTATTTGTCTTTCACTAACTGGCTTATTTCACTTAGTATAATAGTTTCCAGTTTTATCCATGCTGTTGAAAAAGGTAAGAATTCCTTCTTTTTTACTGCTGCTTCGTATCCCATTGTGTGGATGTACCACAGGTTTTTTATCCTGTGCACTCATCTACTGATGCACACTTAGGCAGTTTCCAAATCTTGGCTATTGAAAATAATGCTGCTATGAATATAGGGGTGCATATATTCTTTTGAATTTGTGTTTTGGGGATTCTTAGGAGAAATTCCCAGAAGTGGGATCACTGGGTCAGAAGGCAGCTTCATTTTTAATTTTTTGAGGAAATTCCACACTTTTTTCCACAGTGGCTGCACCAGTCTGCATTCCCACCAACAGTGCACTGGGGTTCCCTTTTCTCCACATTCTCACCAGCACTTGTTGTTTGTTGATTTATTAATGATGGCCATTCTGACAGGTGTGAAGTGATATCTCATTGTGGTTTTAATATACATCTCTTGCATGGCTAGTGATGTTGAGCATCTTTTCATATGTCTCTGGGCCATCTCCACGTCCTCCTTGGAGAAGTGTCTATTCAGGTCCTTGGCCCATTTTTTAATTGGATTGTTTTTCTTCTGGGTGTTGAGTCATATAAGTTCTTTGTATATTTTGGAGATGAAAATATGTTCTCCCATACAGTGGGTTCCCTTTTCATTCTGATGATGGTTTCTTTAGCCATGCAGAAGACTCAGCATTTGATGTAGTCCCATTTGTTTTTTTCCTTTATTTCCCTTGCCCTAGGAGATACATCAGCAAAAAGAGTGTTATGCAATATATCTGAAATTTTACTGCCTATATTTTCCTCTAGGACTTTTATGGTATTGGGACTTATATTTAAGTCATTTATCTGTTTTGAGTTTACTCTGGTGTATAGTGTAAATTGGCAGTCTAATTTAATTTTTTTTGCATGTACCAGTCCAGTTTTCCCAACACCATTTATTGAAGAGACTGTTTTTACTCCATTGACCATAAAGGCGTGGGTGTATTTCTGGGTTCTCTATTCTTTTCCATTAATCTATGTGTCTGTTGTTATGCCAGTTCCAGACTGTTCAGATTACAGCGGCCTTCTAGTATAGTTTGAAATCAGGTACTATGATCTGTCCGAATGTGTTGTTCTTTCTCAAGATTGCCAAAGCTATTCAGGGTCTTTTTTGGTTCCCTATAAATTTTTGGAATATTTGTGTTAGATCTGTGAACTATATGCCATTGGTATTTTAATAGAAATTGCTTTGAATCTAAAGATTGCTTTGGGTTGTATGAACATTTTAATGTTAATTCTTCCAATTCATGAACATGGATATACTTCCACTTGTTTGTATTTCCTCTGTTTTTTTCTTCAGTGTCCTATACTTTTCTGAGTACAGGTTCTTTACCTCCTTGGTTAAATTTACTCCTAGGTACCTTATTTTTTATTGCAATAGTACATGGAATTGTTTTCTTAGTTTCTCTTTCTAATAGTTCATTATTGGTGTCTAAAAATGCCATTGATTTCTAAGTATTGATTTTGTATCCCGCTACTTTGCCAAATTCAACTCATTAGGTCTAGTAGTTTCTTTGGTGGAGCCTATAGGGTTTTCTATGTACAATATCATGTTGTCTTCAAATAATGAGTTTTACTTTCTCCTTTCCAATATGGATGCCTTTATTTCTTCTTTTTGTCTGATCTCTGTGGCTAGGTCCTCCAGGATTATGTTGAATAAGAGTGCTGAAAGCAGATATCCCTGTCTTGTTCCTGATCTAAAAGGAAACACTTTTAGTTTTTACCCATTAAGTATAATGTTGGCTGTAGGTTTTTCATATATAGCCTTTATTATGTTGAGGTATGATCCCTCTATTTCCACTTGGCTGAGAGTTTTTATCATAAATGGGTACTTGATTTTACCAAATGCTTTTTCTGCATCTATTAATATGACCATGTGATTTTTATCTTTCATTTCGTTTATCTGATGTATCGCATTTATTGTTTTGTGAATATTGTACCAATCTTGCTTCCCTTGGATAAATCTCACTTGATTGTGGTGTATGATCTTTTTAATGTATTGCTGGATCCAGTTAGCTAATATTTTGTTAAGGATTTTAGCATCTATGTTCATCAGGGGTATGGGCCTATATCTTTCTTTCTGTGCTATGTCTTTATCTGGTTTTGGAATTAGGATAATACTGGCCTCATAAAAAGAGCTTGGAAGTCTTCCCTTTTCTTGAATTTCTGGGAATATATTGAGAAGGATACACATTAGTTCTTCTTTGAATGATTGATGAGATTTGCCTGTGAAGCCATCTGGTCCAGGACTTTGTTTGCTGGGAGTTTTCTGATTAGTGCCTCAATTCCACTGGTTGTTATTGGTCTATTCTGGTTTTCTGCTTCTTCCTGATTCAGTTTTGGAAGATTGTATGTTTCTAGAAATTTATCCATTTTGCCCAGGTTGTACAATATCTTGGGATATAGTTTTCATAGTATTTCCTTATAATCCTTTGTATTTCTGTGGTATCAGTTGTTACTTCTCCTCTTTCATTTTTGATTTTATTTATTTGAGTCCTCTCTTTTTTTTTCTTCTTGATGAGTCTGGTTAAAGTTTCATCAATTTTGTTTATTTTTTCAAAGAACCAGCTCCTGGATTCATTGATCTTTTGGATTTTTTTAGTCTTTATGTCATTTATTTCTGCTCTGATCTTGATTATTTCCTTCCTTCAACTCTGGGCTTTATTTGTTGTTGTTTTCCTAGTTCTTTTAGGTGTAGGGTTAGATTGTTTATTTGAGATTTTTCTATCTTCTTGATGTAGACCTGTAATGCTCTAAACTCCCCTCTCGGGACTGCTTTTGCTGTGTCCCATAGGTTTTGGGTTGTTGTGTGTTCATTTTCATTTGTTCCCAGATACTTTTTGCTTTCTTTCTTGATCCTATTGATAACCCATTCATTATTTAACAACATGCTATTTAGCCTCCATGTATTTGAATGTTTTTGAGATTTTTATTGAGGCTGACTTCTAGTTTCATGACATTGTGATCTGAGAAAATGCTTGATATGATTTCAATTTTCTTGAATTTGTTAAGGCTTGTTTTTCTCCTAACATGTGGTCTATCTTTGAGAATGATCCATATGCACTTGAGAAGAATGTGTATTCTGCTGCTTGGGGACAAAATGTTCTGTAAATATCAGTTATATCCATTTGTGGTATGTCGTTTATGGTTGCCATTTACTTGTTGATTTTTTTGTCTGATTTACCCAATGGTGACAATGGGGTGTTAAAATCTCCTACAATGACTGTATTGCTGTTGTTCTCATCCCTAAAGTCCACCAAGATTTTCTTTATATATTTAGGTGCTCCTATATTGGGTGCATAAATGTTTACAAGAGTTATGTCCTCTTGTTGGACAGACCCCTTTAGTATTCTGTAGTGACCTTCTTTGTCTCTTCTTACTGTCTTTGTTTTGAAGTCTATTTTGTCAGATGTAAGTTTTGCTACCCCAGCGTTTTTTTCCCTTGGAAACATACTTCTGAAGGCCCTCATTCTTCTGCTGAACCCGGCCTGGTTGTTGTCTAAATCTGTTGCACTGCTATAATCCTTGGACTTCTTCCTACCATGGGCCTGGGGATTCCCTCCACCTCTCTCCTGTGTTGGAACTCATTTCCTGATTCCTATCTCTTCTCCTTTCTGAGTTTACCCTCATTGTGGTGTCATATATCCCCTCACAGCTTCCTCAGTAAGGCCTCAAGGGAAGTATCATTTTTGAGAACTCTAATGTCTGAAAATATCCTTACTTGACCCTTGTACTTGACCATTTGGCAGGACATGGAATTCTAGGTTGCAAATAATTTTCCTTCAGAATATGGAAGCCATTATCTTCTAGTTTCTCCTGCTGCTGTAAAGAATTCTGATACCATTGATTACTATTCCTTTTCAGGTGACTGTTTTTTTGTTTGTTTGTTTGTTTATGGAAGCTTTTAAGTAATTACATTTATCCTTAAGGTGCTGACATCTCATGCTGATGTGCTTTGATGTGTTTGTTTTGCTACCCGTTATGCTGGGTGGGCCCTTTCAAAATAGAACTACAGGTCCCTTCAGTAGTTGGAAATGTTCTTGAACTAGATCCTGGATAGTTTCCTCCCTTCCATTTCCTGTTCTCTCCTTCTGGAAATCCTATTTAGGGGGGTATTATATATCCTGGCTTGATCCTCTAATTTTCTTTGCTCCTCTTCATCTCTTTGCTTTTTCTTCTACATTCTGGGAGATTTTTTCATCTTAATTATCTACCCCAAATATTAATTTTTTTGCTTCAGCCCTTATAGTTTAATACTCATGCTTGTTCTTTTTCATAGCCTCCTGTTCACGTCTCATCTATGCAATATCTTCTCTTTTCTTGTAAAGACATTAATTGGGCTCTTTTTTGAAGTTCATTTTTGCTTCCCACATTGTTTTGTATCTGTTTCTTCTAAGTTATTTTTTTTTCTTTTTAAAGATTTTAATTATTTATTTTTATAAAGGGAAGGGAGGGAGAAAGAGAGGGAGAGAAACATCAGTGTGTGGTTGCCTCTTTAGCCCCCCGCACCAGGGACCTGGTCTGCAACCGAGGCATATGCCCTGACTGGGAATCGAACCTGCGACCCTTTGGTTTGCAGGCCAGCACTCAATCCACTGAGCCACACCAGCCAGGGCAAAGTTCTTTTTTCCTTATTTGTTTGATCCTGGTTTCTCTCTTTCATGTTAGAGGTGATTCTCAAATGTTTGGTGATTCTTGTTTTTCGAATCTCCCAAATGTTACTGGAAGTTGTGTGTGTATTTGTAAGGGCTTATTGACTAGAACACTTCTCAGTGGGTAGACTAGGCAGGGTATAGCCATTTCATTGGGAGACCCCAATTCTTACCATCCAAAATTCTTTTTTTTTTAATTTCCTGGATATTTATATATATGGTAAGCCTGGTCGTCTATTCTGGGAAGTGACTGAATGAAGTGGACTGGAAGGTTTCAGCCTTACATATACATACTTTCATTCTAGCCTTATCCCATACTCTGCTGATGTGTATCCTTAATCCAAAGCCTCTCACACGTCATTTTTCTAGAGTATAAACCTTTGATATCCTGCCAGGATGGTGGGTGGGGCAGCTTGGGGTTTAAGGAGGGCATCTGAGCACCTATCTGATCCTTTTACAATCATTCAAACAGCCCTGTTTTCAAATCCGCTTTTCCCTCCCTCTGTCAGAGGTATCTGGTGTCTCTAATTCCTGAGCCTTTCCAGTGTCATGGCCCATAACTGGGTTTGCTCCTTTTAGGATTTCACCCTGCTGCCCTGCTCCCCAGAGGCCTTGGGTTTCACTGTCTGTAGTCTGCTAATTGCTTCTCACCCCCACGATGCTTTCCGTTTTCCAAAATTTAGTTGACATCTTTTTCATCTAGTGACAACTCCTCTCTTGTTTTCTTTTCCTTATGAATTTATTCACTTTTTATTAATTGACTGTCATTTTAGTGGTGTTTTGGGATGAAGGAGAGATAAATATATGTATTCAATTCTCCCTGTTTAACAAAAGTATTCCTTTCTATTTTTGAATAGCTTTCATTTTTATTAGGTGGCTTATAGGAACTGGTAGAATTTAAAACTTCTGCCCCTTTGTTTTCTTTATCTATAGCCTTAAGACAAAAATATTGAACTCTCTGTACTGGTTTTCCTTTGGTAGTTATACATGAACTGTGTGTGTGTTAATTTGCTACATTCTTTTTCTGGATGACAAGGCCCACAGCAGCAGGGCCATGCTGTCCTGACAGGACTCACATGGAGCTAATAGGAAGGAAAACTGGCCACAAAAAGCATGCAATATTTTAACCTGGTTTTAAAGGATAATGTCCTATTCTCTAACATACTATGTTTCTTTTCTGACTTCCCTCTTTTTTTCCCTAATGTTGCAATGTTTTATGTGTGTGTCTGCTCTGTCTGAGGAGTTTTCAGGGGGCCCCTTGTTCACATTTACATTTTCCATAGTTTTATTTTCCATTTTCTCTCTTATTGACCTGTGCCTTTTGTTGCTTCACCTCTGACCCTTGTTTCTGTGGCTGCTCTCCAATAATCCCCACTCCACACAGGAATGCCCATTTTGCCCTTTAGAGGCTAGGGCCTTCCTCCCATCCTTGAGAACTTTCCTCATACAATAAAAAACAAAGTCCACCCATTCTCTGCTCTCTTGAACGAGAGCTGGACTTTCCTCTCCTTAATTAGCTTTCTTATTAGACCATTAATTTATCTTCATTCTAATGGGAATTTGTTCTCTGCTTAACTGTGGCTTTTCTTCTCCAGAACCTGAGAAATGTCGAGTGTCTGGAATGCACAGCCAAAATAGTAATGCTTTTCACTTTAAATGCTGCGAACTCTATTCTTTCTGACCTGTAACTCCTATGCTTTTATGGGCTCATTTCCTACTTTTATAAGAAATTCTGGACTTTGGCATGCTTAAACAGAGAAGCAGCCTTAACTATTACTCCTACCATTTAGTTATAATTATTTAACTTCTAATGGAAAATCTAGCCAACCCTCCCCTCTCCTCACCCCAGCAAAAGGAAATCTGTCCCCTGGCATATCCTTGGGTAACTTTCCCTGTGAGATGGTCCCTTTCTAGTCCCCAGTAATGATCCATAATTATTTGTATGCCATCCTGGTGTCCTGTACCTTTCAAAAGCCTACTTTAAAAAAACAAAAATGTCATCTTTATGTGGCTTCCTTTTACAACTAAGGAACAGGAAGAGCTCCAAAAGCAGCTCCCTTTGTCTGAAAATGACATTCGCTCTTCACTTTCAGGCTGGTTTTGCTTGCCAAATTTACCTCCAGAGGCCCTGAGACTGGCAGGCCCCAAACGGCCCTGTATCCCTACCCTCTTGCTCTTCACACTCACGCGCAGTCCCTCACTTTGACTGTGGGGGACTCAGGCTCATTTATGATGAGCAGAATACAGCAGAAGCAATGGGATGTCACCTCCAAGATGAGATTACAGAAAGACTGTGGCTTCTCGTTTAGGCATTCTCTTTTCACTTTCATTCTTGCTTATTTGCCTGCTCTGAGGGAAGCCAGGGCCATGCGGCGGGCTGTTCTATGGAGAGGTCCACGCTGTACGGAACTGAGGAAGGCCGCTGACCTCCAGCAAGGTGCTGAGGCTCTGAGCCCAAGAGCCCATGAGGAAGTAAATCCTGCTAGCAACCACAAAGTGAGCCTGGAAGCCAATCCTCCCCCAGTGGAGCCTTTGGATCAGACCGCAGCCCCTGGCAACCTGACAACAACCTCATGAAAGGCCTTGAGCCAGAAGCGCCCACCTAAGCCACATTCAGATCCTTGACCCACAGAGATGATGAGGTAATAAATGTTTGTTGTCTGAAGCCACTGGATTTGAGGACAATTTATTGTGCAACAATGGAAAACTAATACAGGCCCTTAAGGCCAATTTTTCAGCTTCTGTCTATGCTTTATATATGACGGGTTTCTGTTTAAGTCATTCTTTCCTCTTGATGTCAATTTAATTACTCTCATAAAACTTTCTTTAAATTCTCCTTTGAGAGCAGAGAATGGCAGTTGTCAGTTATACTCATACTGCGTATCTAGTGCCCAGCACAGGGCCTGGCGCCTGCATAGATGCCCAACATACATTTTCGGAATTTGACCCTTCTGTCTTTTTCTACATGTCCTAGTTTATAAGTTACTCCTCATTTTCCATATCGTCATTTCTCTGGGGATTTAAAAGTTAGAAAACCTGCTGGTCTCATTGCCTTGACCTTTCCCACCTTTAGCCTCCTGTTCCCCCTCTAGAACATCAACATTGCTGTCTCACTTGAAGCGAAACTGCATCACCTCTGTCCTTCTCAGGATCTCTGGGCAGAGCAGAGCGCAGGTGTGCTGTCCCCTCCCACTCCTGCCCACACTGACGAGGCGGCCCCCTTTAGCAGGGACACTGTGCCACTGTGCTCCAGCAGGAGACACTCAGTCATCTGACCCCCTAACCATCTGGCGGAACACACAGTATGTTTATCGTTAATTTAAAGTAAAAAATAAATAAATAAATAAATGAGGCCTAGAGATGAGTGCTAAGACTGGGGGTCACTGTGAAATTCGGAGTCACTAGAACTCAGGTTTCCTGAAAGAGGAAACATCGCTGTCATGGAGATGCAACTTTGAATCTTGGCTCCACCGTGCTGTGGGGCCTTCTGGAAGTTATTCAGCCTTCTAGAGTCAGTTCCTCATCTGTGACATGGAAGTAATTTCTACTTTATAGGGTTGTTAAGGCACGCTCTTGATCCAGTACTGTCCATTCCCATTTTAACTTAATTTATAACTCCTTTGCAATAATAGGTTTACTTCATAATTACAATGCTGGCATATACTTTTTATTCTGCTTCATAATTTAAATATAGCAAGAACATGGTATATTTAATTATTAATAATCAATGTTATGACTAGCACTTTCTTTTTATTCCTTTATTAAGATGCCCATAAAACCAACAAAATATGACTTGTCATTAACATTCAGAATCTTCCTCCACTTGCCTTTATTTGCTATTCTCTCATGAATGGGATCAAACATTCTAATGTGACATAACTTGGATAATTACAGAACAGATTAATTGCTCTACTGTCTTAGTTCAAGTTGCTATAACAAAGTACTATAGACTGGGTGGCTCAAACAACAAACAAATTTATTTCTCCCAGTTCTAGAGGCTGGGAAATCCATGATCAAGTCACAAGCAGATTGGATATCTGGTGAGGGCCTGCTTCCTGGTTTAGGGACATCCTCCCGCTTTGTCCTGATGTGGCAGAAAGGATGAGGGAGCTTTCTGGGATCTCTTTTATAAGGGCGCTAAGCCCATTCTTGAGGGCTCTGCCTTCATGATTAAATATCTCCCAGAGTCCCCACCTGACTTAAATACCTCCCAAAGTCCCCACGACTAAGTATCACCACACTGGGGATTAGGTTTCAGGACTTTTTAGAGGACACAAACAGTGCAGCACCCACCATTTCTACTCTGCTTAGCAGTTCAGAAATAAGACTTTGTTAGAGAGAAATTTTAAATCAAAATATGCCTACTCCAGTTCAAACGAAAACATTGCTAAAATAATCACACATACACAAGAAAGAAGACCAACACATGTAAATTACCTTATAAATTTAGGTTGACAGAAAGATAAATCCCTAAAGAAAAATGATATTTAAGATATGTTGTCCAAATATTATTTGAACTAAAGCAGCAAGTCCTCTAAAAGTTTTTTGGCAAAGATTTAATGTCAAAAAAAAAGCAAGACATATAAAGGTTACTAGTCTCAGAGGTTTCAAAAGGTCATTTGCAACACAGTAGAACTGGGTGCTGAGAAACCCTTAGAGATTATGTAGCTCAGTGTATTCATTTCACAGAAAAGGAAGCCAGGTCCAGAAAGGTTAAGTGACCGCCCAGTTAGAGACAAAACCAGGATATGATCCCAGGTCCTTGACTAGCAGTCCAGAACTTTTTGCATGACACCAAGCTACCTTTTATGCTTCTGTTCGTTTGCTTTCTGAGAGAGCATCTGCACGGTGCCACCTCTAACTGCAGTGGTGCCATGGTCGGCATCCTACCTCTTCCTGGGACTGCTGGAACTGCTGCATCAGCTGTGTTTGCGCCAGCAGGACTCTTTCCAGCTCATCTGACTTCTGTTTCATTTCCTTCCTCAAGTCCTCTGAAACAAAATCACTGTTGTCAATTTCCTTCTTCAGGCGAGATTCAAATTCTGCAACCAAATGTTTAAGGTTTTCAATTTCCTTCTCCTTTGACTCAGACTCTTCAGTATATTGGACATGGGATTCGTGCAGCTTTTTTTCAAGAGTGGCTACTTCCAGCCTTAAATCTCTAGTAGTGCCTGCGATTAAGTCAGATATCTGTAAGATAAATCTTGTGTTAGTTTTTAGGCAATATCTCTAGGTACCCACAGAGTTCTCATGGTTTTAAAAGGCTTATTCTAAATAATCAGTGTACTCTGCTGATCAGATGAAAACAAATCCTATGACATATGTAGGCCTCCAATATTTTCTTTTTAAAAGTTAAGACTAAAACTTTTGTTTTTACCACCTTAAATGGAATTGCATTAATCACTTGAGCATCCTTGGAAATACATAAATCTCTGTAACTGGGTTAAGTTACCAAGCATAGCTCAAGTTGTGAGTAGGTGCTGGCCTGGACTCACTACAGGGTAGGTTTGCGAGTTAAAATGCCTGAGGCTTGGGATGCACGTAGAGGAACACAGCAATTATATTTTACTCATACCATGCCCATAAGTTTTCCTTTGATATTTTTTCTTTCTAGTATATGAAGACTGGAGGGACCTCAGGTACTATACCTTATAGAGCAGTTTGCCCAACAGAACTTTCTGTGATTATCGATAGAGGTATTCTGTGGGGTCCAATATGGCAGTCAATAGCCACATGTGCTGGTACATGTTTAACAACTGACTCACAGACACATGCAAGCCAGGTCTGTATCTAATCCCCACGGCATGAATGCTCTCACCGTGGCCGACTCCAAGCCTCCAAGGTGACACCAGCGACCGCTGAATTGGGAAGGGATGTGCACAATAGCCTCCTGCTTGCCAGTACTGGCTAAGGAGCATTTGAAACGTGGCTAATGTGACTGAGGAACTGAATGTTCAATTTGATTTCACTTTAAGTAATTGAAATTTAAGTAGCTCCATGTGGCTACCATATTAGTGCAGTTGGAGAGGATGATACCAGAATACTTGAAAATATACTGCTTTTCAAGGTGGTACCTCTAGATAAAGAGAAGAGAGAATAACTTGGGGAAACTTTTCCTCATAATAATAAAAGTCTTTAGAAGGGAAAAGACTACTTTTTTCTCTCTCTTTAAAAAACAAAACAAAACAAAGAACAGAAAACGAAGCAGGAAGAGCAAAGCTGCTTCTGATGAAACACATCCTTATTATTTATGCTACGGATATTGTCATGTAACAAATATTAGTATAACAAGAAACCAACCCATGGAGAATCTGGAAAACATTCGGAGACCAAAGTTCTACGGATTTTGTGAACTATTACTTAAGAATTAAATATCCAAAATTTGTTCCAAATGTTAAATTTACATTAAGAATAACTTTTACAAGAAATCTATCTACCACACTTAGTAATTTTATAAATTAAATAAAGATTCCATTTCTTCAATTAATCCAGGAAGGAAGAAGTTTGCAGCTAGGCCTGGACAGTAGTTCCCATCACCCTAGGGAGACGTGACACTGAGATAGAGCAGGTTACCCTTGGGAGAGGAGGCTCACATAGTCACAAGTATGTTTGGGTTTTTTAAAAAAGGAGTCAACATTTAAAAATCAAGAGTTTTACTTACAAAACCTAGACTTATGACTTCTCTTGAAAAACTGTAACCCCTGGCAAGTTGGGCCTTGCCTTTTGACATTTTCCTGCAGATGGGGCACTGAGACAACCAGGATCCTTGTCCTGAGGTGAGGGGAGGACAGGAAAACACGCCAAGAGGAGCGGGGAGTGGTGTGGGGGGCGGGGCTAAGAGAGAACCTGCCCAGGATGGGCGGGACATGGGGTGAACTGAGGTTCCCTCATTCCCCCATGTGTTCGGTTGTCTCAACAGGATTCATTTATATTATAAAACAGAAATTGAAAGATAAAATTATTAAGAATTTCAAAACAGCATTTGCAGTGTATTAAGCCCGAAATATGAGGCCCTTCTGAGTGCGGGGCCCTGTGATACTGCATTTGCCATACGCTCATGTAGCTGGTCCTGCCTCGTGTTCACAGCGAACTGTCGAAAATGCTGGACCATGTCCCCGGTACCCCAAAGCAGAGGCCAGTAAGTCTCATTTGATACTTAATTTACACAGACTGTTAATGATTTTATTCAAAATGTGGGTTTCCCCACTGCACCTTGGTTAACACACACATCACACACACACGCACATGAACACACACATACTACCACACCCAGGCCTTATAAAAACAGGGGAACCTTAACAAAATCTTGTGTTTTGGACACAATTTTTCAGAAATTATGGAGGTGGTTATAGTTAAAAAATATTTTTAACAACTGTAACTGAACAATAATAAAAATAAATAACTATAATAAAAAAGCAAAAATATTTAGAATTGAAGATATAATTAAAGAAGATAGTCTTTAGTTGTTGGAAAATTTTTAATTATATAAAACACCTCATTATCTTTTGATGTTGCATATTTTATGTGTTGGACTATCTAATCATGCTAATTATTAGTTATATAATTTATGTTTTAAAAATAAACTTATTTTTATTAAAAATTCTATATACAGCTGGATTGCATGCTTGTCTAACTGATATCAGTTATTCATTCTGGAGAATATGCAAACCATCCTTCCTACGTGGCTAAGCCCAAGGCACAGAGACCGGAGTTGTAAATACTGTCGTGTTCTTAGGAGGAACAACCACCATCTGTAGTTTTAAACCCATTACACAATATCCATAATCATAACGACAGACCTTCATTTGTAGCTCCTCTTGTTCTTTCTTATACTTTTGGATTATTTCTTGGTGTTTTTCCTTTTCAATATCAAGTTCCAGTTTAGCTTCTTCTTTAAAGAGAAGAGCTTGCTCCTCAAATTCAAGTAAATGTTGGGCTCTTTCCTTGGTGAGTTCAGCTTCAATCTAGAAAATAGCATGTAACACACATATAAAGGCACTGTACCTTAGAATAAGTAAATTAGTTTTCAGACTCTAATATTTCTTAAAATTCTAATTCTAATAGTAATTTTAAAAATTAATCTAATTTTTAAATTCTAATATATTTATTTTTAATTTGACTGAGAACTTAGACCAGAAAAATTGACCTTGGGTCAAATATTTCAAGATCTTCTAAGACCTGAAAAATGAGTAGAGAAGTTAGGATAATATATTATAACAATTCTGAGAAATACTAAAAGCTTTGCCTTCTGTAAACTCAGTTCTTGCCACCCACCCCCAGAAAAAAAGATTTTGAGGCCCTTAGACTAAGTTCTGCTGGAAGCTCAAAGGGGATACGAAGTACAGAAGTTGGATTTTTAATGGTCCTTTCTTGATGGAGACCATAGGAAGTGTTGGAGCCACAGATGATCATTTTAAGGTTATTGAGGCCAGAAAGTTGATAAGGAAAACATATGGATGCCTGTATCCATATTTTGACTCAGATAGAATCACAGTGCTGGAAGGGCCCTTCGAAATCCCTTAGTTCAATATCTCAAGCTTCCATGAATTGTAGAAAGAATAAACAAGGACTTGGGATTTAGATGAAGTGGAATTTAAATCCTGGTTCCGACACTTTCTAGTTGTGTGATGTTAAACTGTGATCATGACTTCATTGGTGGGTTATAACTAGCTCCCTTGGGGGTCCTTATGCGGGTTAAATGGGGTGAAACATCTGTGTAAAGCTGTAGCACGAGCAGGGATTCAGTAGTCACTGGAGACCACTCCTATGCGCCGACCCTCAGTCTTTACCACAGAATCTGCACCAAATGATTGTCTGCTCTGTGCGTCTACACCGCCAGAAACTGTAAGTCACTCCTTCCCCAGCAGGCATTTCCATTTTCAGGCAGCATTAAGCATTAGGCACTTTTTCCTTTAGCTGGGCCAACATCTCTCTCCCTGTGGTTTTAAACCAATGGTTTTGGCTCTTCCTACTGGAGCAAGAAAGTCCCAGAGTCCTTCAGACCTGGGAGTTCATCTAGTGAGATTAGAGAAGGGATTCCAGTGACAGACTGGCTCTAGATTTACACTGTGCCATGACTGTAAATTCTAAGAGAGAGGTAATGCCTGACAACTTGGGAGAAAAACTGTCAAACCTGACTTAGTAGTGATTCTGTGGTTGATGTCACTATAAGAAGGGGAAAAACATCAATCTGAATTTCTCAAGGGAACACTGAAACCAGGGAACCAGGAAACAGTTTGCTAAGAATGTTTGTGGGCAGCCCTGTACATTTAATAAAATGCAGACAGAAGACCAGCTCCAGTGTGGAGTCACTGGGGTTAATGGGTTTATCTGAGCATTTGCCCCAAGGCAAAACAATTATATTTATACTCAACACAAGAAGTTATTTTGCTTCCCTCAAAATACATTTCTGGATTGTTTTGGGGAAAGGATGCTGATGATCACTTACAAACATGATAGAATTGTTCAGATGTGTTGCTATTGGACCTCTCAAGACAAGAGAGCCTTAGAGACACTCAGAAAAAAGGACAGATATTCTTCTGAATTCCAGGAACTTACATCCACCTGCCTCCTGGTAGCAATGTAGGAACTTCACATGTGTCTCAAATAAAGTGCCTGAACCAGAAATCTTAGTACAACCCTGTTTCCATCTGTTCCTCCCCAGCCCTCCACCCTCAGGACACAGAACCACCATCCACCTAGTTATGCAAGTCAGTAATTGGGGTACCATCTTTTATTCCCCTCTCTTCCTTACCCTCCACACCTAATCTAGCATCAAATCCTATTCATTTTTCCTCCAAAAGATGCCTTAAATCCATCCATTTCTCTATATTTGCACTCCATTGCCCTAGTTCTGGCCACAATACCTGCTGACTGGACTCCTTACTTCTATTCTGCCTCTCTCCAATCCATGACACACACAGCAGAGTGTTCTTTACAAAATGTAAGTTGAATGCTGTCATTCCTTCTTAGGGGTTCCTCAATGCATCAGTGTGAAGTCAATAGTCCTCTACACGATCTTCTATCTACCACCGGCCCATATGAAACCTTTGTGTGAATCAACAAAGCACCCCTTCCTTAGATGAATTCAGCCCCGTGCCAGGAACAGTACTTGGGGAGCAGAGCACAGGCTGGATTCCATCCCCGTTTTCTCCCTTGGCCTGTGCTACGTGCAGGGCACAACCCAAACACCGTCCACAGCAGCTCTGGACTTCTCCAACCTGACTTTCACCTCGCGCCCTGTTTGATCACTGGGCTCCAGCCACACTGGGATAAGTAAGTCAACAACACAAGAAAGAAGGACGTCAAATGTCAAACATTTGGAAAGATTGCAAGAAATAATTTTAAGAATTATATGGTCCACAAGATACCTTAAAAAAACCAACCAAATAACATTTTTTTAGAAGCTCAAGAAAAATGTGTTTTGAGCTACTAAAATGTCAATTTTGAGCTACTAAAAATGTCAAACATTTTTTGTGTGGTTAATTGATAGAGCCAAATAGTTATCTTAGGACAAAAAGGCATCATCAAAATATGGACTAATTTCTCCAATTAAGAAGGCACACAAATTAGGTAGCCTAAGGAAAATTGTAAATTAAAGACAGAAGGATTTTAGAAGGACTTTTTTAAAAAGTTCTTTTAATTTATTATGGGGAAGAGGCCATTTTGAAGATCCATAGAGCACCTTGATAAAGATGAAACAAAGGGCAAACATTCAGGGAAGGAAAGGGAGTGGCTGACTGCTTGAATGGGAAGAATGTTCGGTCTACCTGAATCGGGAAGCAAGGAGAACTTCTTACCCTTGAACTATCTCTGGAATGAACTATTGTAGGTAAAGAGAAATAGGTGGAAGGCGGGCAAGAAAAAGCACTGTAAATAGAAGGGAGAAGAGTGATTCACTATTACTGGTTTGCATTTTAATTTGCACAACCTGAGAAAGAGAAGCAAACGATGAGCTTCAGGTGGCATTTCTAACACTTCAGGAAGCGGCAATGAGATGCCAAGAACCATCTCTATGTGCTGACACTGTAGCAGAGAGAGACGACCCTGATGCTTCCTCCATGATCTGAATAATTTGAACAAAATGATGAACCCACAAACACAATGGTTTGCTTAAGCCGGTACACTATTTATCATTGAGAAGATAGATTCATGCCAAATTGTCATGTTTATGTATTTTTCACATGTTGACAGGGGCTATTTGTTTAAAATATCTTAGATAGCAGGACTTGTGTTTATGCCAAATAAATGAGCTTAGTGATGATCATATAGAAAAATATGAACTGCTTTATCCAATAATTAATGGTAATTTTGATAACCATGATGAAATTCTGATTTTTAAATAAAGAATAACATAAGCACTCGAGTTACACAAAGTAAAATTACTTATCTGTGTATATATTCCAGGTTTAACTTTTTTTAGCTTTTTATTTATCCATATTCTCCTCTAGCTGAAACTCTCTCTCCTTGGTGAATGCTTCCTGATGCTTCCAGAGCATTCTGAGGATGTTGATTTTTTAAGTCCGTTTTCATTTGAGGTTGAACTGCATAATTAGTGTTTTATAACATGTGTCTAATTCTGATATACAAAATAATGTCTTTTCACTAATTATTTTCCAAGTGAGATCTTTCTGGTTGATTTGAATATCATTTTCTAACTTTCCATGGAGTCAAATACCATATTATAATATAATCACTTATCACTTGATGAACCCTTTAAAACCAAGTGTATTTCAGATGTCAAAGTAGAAATAAAAGCATTTGCTTGATGTACATATACCATTTTAAAAATAAATTATACTATTTTTCAAATAAAAACAAATACTGGTTGAAAACTAATATTTAGGATCATTTCTGAATTAATTATTGAATAAATATATTATAAAAGTAGGTAATTATTCTAATACATAGAATTTCTAGGTGAGGAACCAAGATGGCGGCATAGGTAGACACACTGCGCCTCCTCGCACAACCAGAACTGACAGAGAATCGAACAGCAAGGGAGACTGACACCAAGGAAATAGAAAATAAACATTCATCCAGACTGGTAGGAGGGGCGGAGACGGGCACCGGGGTGGAGAGGACTTGCGTGGCTGTGGCAGGACTGAGACTGGAGGAGTGTGGGACAAATGGCACAGGCAGTCCGAGCACTAGCAGACCCTGAGGCCCCACATTTGCACAGATAAACCCAGAGGGCCGGACTCAGAGTGGCGGAGAGTGGGGCAGGCAGAGTGGCGGGTAGCACCCTGCGACCCCACATTTGCCCACAGATAAACCTGACGAACGGCGGGCAGCGAAGCAGACCGCACAACCCAGGGCTCCAGCTCGGGGAAATGAAGTCTCGAACCTCTGATTGAAAGCGCCCCTGGGGGTTGGGGCGGCAGCAGGAGAGACTCCCAGCCTCACAGGAGAGGTTGTTGGAGAGACCCACAGGGGCCTAGAGTGTGCACAGGCCCACTTACTCGGGAACCAGCACCAGAGGGGCCCAGTTTGATTGTGGGTATCGGAGTGAAAGATTGAAGTCCGGAGGAGAGTGAGGCGGGAGCCATTGCTCCCACTCGGCCCCTCCCCCACGTACAGCGTCACAGCGCAGCGACCAGCGTTACCCCGTCCTGGGGAACACCTAAGGCTCTGCCCCTTAAAGTAACAGACGTGCCAAGACAAACAAACAAACAAACAAACAAAAATGGCCCAAATGACAGAACACTTCAAAGCTCCAGAAAAAATACAACTAAGCGACGAAGAGATAGCCAACCTACCGGATGCACAGTACAAAGCACTGGTTATCAATATGCTCACAGACTTGGTTGAATCTGTTCGAAAAACAGATGAGAAAATGAAGCCTATGCTAAGAGAAACAAAGGAAAATGTACAGGGAACCAATAGTGATGAGAAGGAAACTGGGACTCAAATCAATGGTATGGACCAGAAGGAAGAAAGAAACATCCAACCAGAAAAGAATGAAGAAACAAGAACTTGGCAAAATGAGGAGAGGCTTAGGAACCTCTAGGACACCTTGAAACGTTCCAACATCCGAATTATAGGGGTGCCAGAAGGAGAAGAGGAAGAACAAAAAATTGAAAACTTATTTGAACAAATAATGGAGAACTTCCCCGATCTGGCAAAGGAAATAGACTTCCGGGAAGTCCAGGAAGCTCAGAGAGTCCCAAAGAAGCTGGACCCAAGGAGGAACACAACAAGGCACATCATAATTACATTACCCAAGATTAAACGCAAGGACCTACATCCAAGATTACTGTATCCAGCAAAGCTATCATTTAGAATGGAAGGGAAGATAAAGTGCTTCTTAGATAAGGTCAAGTTAAAGAAGCTCATCATCACCAAGCCCTTATTATATGAAATGTTAAAGGGAGTTACCTAAGAAAAAGAAGATCAAAAATAGGAACAGTAAAAATGATAGCAAACTCACAGTTATTAACGACCACACATAAAACAAAAACGAGAGCAAACTAGGCAAACAACTAGAACATGAGGGTTGTCAATAAGGGAGTGGGAGGGGGAGAGGGGGGTAAAGGTACAGAGAATAAGTAGCATAGATGATAGGTGGAAAATAGACAGGGGGAGGGTAAAAATAGTGTAGGAAATGTAGAAGCCAAAGAACTTATAAGTATGACCCATGGACATGAACTATGGGGGGGGAATGTAGGAGGGAGGGGGGGTGGGCAGGATGGAGTGGAGTGGCGGGGGAAATGGGACAACTGTAATAGCATAATCAATAAATATATTAAAAAAAAGAATTTCTAGTAAAAAGAGCTAAGGAATCAAGAATATATATTGAAGTCCTCCCACAAGCTGTGTAAACTTAGGACCAAAAGAGAGAATGTTCACTGTGTACCTCTGAGTATACAAGGTATGAAGTATCGTGTAGGACGTATTTCATACATTAACTCATTAAATTCTTACAACCCTGGGAAGAACATATAATTATTATTCCCACTGACTAGAAAAAAATAGTCTGAGAGAGCTTAAGTACTTTCACCAAGATCATAGAGCTAATATGAGGTAGAGAGGGTATACACACTCAGTGTTTCCGGCAGATCCGTAACTCGGGGTGTTTAGTTTTCCCATGTAGCCTGTCTCCTCACACATGTACATGGAATAGTGATTAAGGGCATGGACTAGGTATTTACTTAGTTTCAAAATATTTGGAGCTTCTGGTTATGATTGTGGAGTAGGTAACTGTAGTACTTACATCCTCCCACAACCACATCAAAATACCAACCAAACCACAGAACCACCATCATTCAGAACTGCCTGAAATCCAGCTGAACAGAGGTCCTTCAACTATGGATTTAAAGAAAAAGCCACATTGAGACTGGTAGGAGGAGTATGGATGTGGAATGGGCTGCTTCTACACTCGTGTGGCGAATAAAAATTGGGAGGGATATCTCAGCTGCAGAAGTCCCCTCTGAGGAGCAAGGGGTCCCAGCTCCCCACCAGGCTCCCCATCTCAGGGTTCCAGTGCCAGGAAGAGAAGTCCCCATAACTTCTGGCTCCGAAAACTAGCAGGGATTGTGGCTGAATGAGACAGAGGGTGGTTGGAGTCATAGGCATTCCTCTTAAAGGGCCCACTCTCAGACTTACTTGGACTCACTTGCTCTGAGCTCCAAGCCCTGGGACATTAGCTCAAAAGGCACCAGGGACATATGGGGAGAGACTGAATTGTCTGGCATCAGGCTGAGAGCTGGAGGGTGGCTTTCTCCCAGACAGAAGTGCTGGCAGAGGCTATTGTTTCTTTTCTGAGCCCTCCCCCCACAAAGCTGGCAGGCAGGTGCCATATCTGAGTCTCCATCAGCCTAACACAGTTTGCCCCACTCTGATGATTTCTTGAGACCTTGCCCCACCAACTCATGAGCTTAAACAAGCTGTGTTCTGTGGCTTTTTCATACAAATGGCCTCTCTTGTCTCATGCTTCACATTTTTCTAAAGTCTCTCAAACATGAACCCTCTGTCCTTGGTGTGCCCCATACCTCTTGCTAAGTGGCCCTAGGCTTGGCACTAGTGACAGCCAGACTTGCTCACAACTTGGCCTCTCTTGGGCACCCCCAAGTCCAACAAAAGTAGCAGCCATCTTCAGATTGCTTTGTAGGTCATGCTGGGTGGACTTAGGCAGAACACAGGTGACAGCTGACCTTGGCCTAACCTCCTGGGAGGCCCCAAAGCCAGTACACCCAGTGGACAGCTTCAGAACATGTCAAAGCACCATTCAACAACCTCCACAAGTGACACACTCAAGAGGCATACTCGGCAGGCACCAGAGACCTGCTTAAGTAAGTCATACTCTGTGGGGTGGCCCCTGCCAGCTGATCCTCCACAGCGGTTGCAGCCAGTCCTTGTAGCAAATTGGCCTGGGTATCAATCCCTCCCATTGACGTGCCAACAGCAATCAAGGCTCAACTGCAACTGGAGAGTGTACACCATCTATAAGTGGGTGTGGGAAGCACACCAGGAGTGCCCAGCTTGGGTGATCAGGGAGGGAGTTTGTGCCACAGGACCCTACAGAACACCTACCACATAAGGCCATTTCTACCAAGCCCAAGAGACATAGTAACTCTACCTAGCACAGAGAAACAAACACAAGGAGGCTGAAAAATGAGGAGGCTGCAAAGAGGCTGCAAAGAAACATGTGCCAAATGAAAGAACAGAGCAAAACTCCAGAAAAAAACTAAACAAGATCAAGGTAGAGGTGTAGGTAAACATATCTTGCCTCCTCACATAACCACATCAAAATTACAATTAAACTATAAGACAACTATCACTCAGAACTGTCAGAAATCAAGTTGAATGGAAGTCTGGCAAAAATGGAATTAAAGAAACCACATTTATCCAGACTGGTAGGAGGCGAAGACAGACATGTAGAATGGGCTGGTCCCATATCCACCTGTGGTGGATAAAAATATGGGAGGGATATCTTGGGAGCAAAGAGCCTCAGTCCCACACCCGGCCCCCCATCCCAGTGTTCCAGTGCCAGGAAGGTAAGTCCCCACAACATCTGGCTGTCAAAACCAGTGGGAAATGAGTTGGTGGAAGAAATTTCTGGAGTCCCAAGCAGTTCTTCTAAAAGAACCACACATGGACTCAGTGCCAGTCCCTCTGAGCTCCAGCATTGGGGTAGCAGCTTGAAAGGCATTAGTGGCATACAGGGAGGAAATGAAGTGTTGGCATCAAGGCAAGAGCTGGGAGACAGCTTTTTCACAGACAGAAAGGTGGGCAGAGGCCATTGTTCCTTTTCTGAACCCCCTCCCCCGACAAAGCCACAGAGCTGGCAGGCTGGTGCCATATCTAAAAGTCCATCAGTCTGGATAACACTGTTTGTCCCACCCTTGAGATCCCCTGAGGCTCCATCCCACTCAACTTACAGGTCTACCCAAGCTGTTAACACTGGCTTTTCAATATGAATGGCTGGTCTTGGCTCATGCTTCACAACTTCCTAAATCCACTCAAACAAGCAACAGCCAGCCTAGTGAGCCCCCATCCCCTGTACCTCTTGATAAGTGGCTCGAGGCCTGGCATTAAAAGCAGCCAGCCTAGGTTGACAGCTTGGCTTCTCCTAGAAATCTCCAAGCCTAGCACAAGTAGCAGCCATCTGTGGATTTCTTTAGAGCTCATGCAGGGTGGCCCCAGGCAAACGCAGGTCGGGGCTGACCAAGGCCTTCACCACCTGGGAAACTCCAGAGCCTACACACCCAGTGGGCAACTACAGACCACGTCGGAGCACCACCATTGTACCCCTACACAGCTGATCCTTCATGGAGAGTGGAGGATGGTGGTCAGTGGTCACAGCCACTCCTTGCAGCTTACTGGCCTGGGTAAATCCCCCCCATTGATCTGCCAACAGCAACCAAAACTCAACTATAAGAGGACAGTGTACTCAGCCCGCATGGAGGGCATGCCTCGAGTATCCAGCTTGGGTGATAGGGGAGGTTGAGCCACTGAAGCCTACAGGACGCCTATTACATTAAGCCACACTACCAAGACAGGGAGTCATAGCAACTCTACGTAGTACATAGAAACTAACACAGGGAGGCTGCCAAAAAAAGCAGACAAAGATACAAGGCCCAAAGGAAAGAACAGATCAAAACTCCAGAAAAATAACTAAACAAAATGGAGATAAGCGATCTAACAGAAGCAGAATTCAAAACAGTGGTTGTGAGGATGCTCAGGGAGCTTAGTGAGGATCTCAACAGCATAAAAAGATCTAGTCAGAAACAAAGGATACACTAATTGAAATAAAGAGCAATTTACAGGGAAACAACAGTAGAGTGGATGAAGCTGCAAATCAAATCAATGATTTGGAACATAAGGAAGCAAAAAAAAAAAAAAACCCAATCAGAACAAAAAGAGGAAAAAAGAATCCAAAAAAAGCAGAACAGTATAAGCAGCCTCTGGAACAACTTCAAGAAGTCCAACATTTACATCACAGGGGTGCCAGAAGGAGAAGAGAAAGAGCAAGAAATTGGAAATCTGTTTGAAAAAATAATGAAGGAAAACTTTCCTAATGTGATGAAGGAAATAGGCATGCAAGTGCAGGAAGCACAGAGAGTCCCAGGTAAGATGGATGCAAAGAAGCCCACTCCAAGAAGCCCACAGTTACCTACAGAGGGGTTCCCATAAGACTGTCAGCTGATTTCTCAAAAGAGACATTACAGGCAAGAAGGGACTGGCAAGAAGTATTCCAAGTCATGAAAGGCAAGGGCCTCCATCCAAGATTACTGTATCCAGCAAAGCTATCATTTAGAATGGAAGGGAAGATCAAGTGCTTCTCAGATAAGGTCAAGTTAAAGAAGCTCATCATCACCAAGCCATTATTATATGAAATGTTAAAGGGACTTATCTAAGAAAAAGAAGATAAAAAATATGAACAGTGAAAATGACAGCAAACTCACAGTGATTAACAACCGCACCTAAAACCAAAACAAAAGAAAACTAAGGAAACAACCAGAACAGAAACAGAACCACAGAAATGGAGATCACATGGAGGGTTATCAATAGGGGATTGGGAGGGGGAGAGAGGGGGGAAAGGTACAGAGAATAAATAGCATAAATGATAGGTGGAAAATAGGGGGAGGGTAAGAATAGTGTAGGAAATGTAGAAGCCAAAGAACTTATAAGTATGACCCGTGGACATGAACTATAGGGGGGCAATGTGGGAGGGAGGGGGTGGGTAGGATGGAGTTGAGTGAAGGGGCAGAAATGGGATAACTCTAATAGCATAATCAATAAATATATCAAAAAAAAGGAAGTACAAATAGGTAGCTTAGCCATGGAGGCATGAAGTATAGTCCTGGAAATAGAGTTGCCAAAGAACTTATATTCATGACCCAGGGACATGAACAATAGTGTGAGGATTGCCTGAGGGAGTGGGGCGAGGTGGGTGGAGGAGGGCAAAGGGGGAAAATTGGGACAACTGTAATAGCATAATCAATAAAATATAATTAAAAAATAAAAAAACTAAACAAAACTAAAGTAATCCATACATATTTACACTTACAGTATTTATTGAAAAAATCTGCGTATAAGTGGATCTATGTAATTCAAATTCGTGTTGTTCAAGGGTCAGCTGTGTTCTTATTTCTTTGCTGTGGAATCTACTTTCTCTTGTAGTAATAGAGTAACTCTGGCTTTCCGTTTATTTGTGTTAGCATATCTTTTTCCATCCTTTACTTTTAACTTATTTCTTTAAACATTTCTTTATATTAAAGTGCATTTCTCATAGGCCACATAGAGTCTTACAATTTTATCCAACATTACACTCTCTGTCTTTTAATGGGGATGTTTAGACCAGGCTTGTCAAAATAAGGTCCACGCGCTAAATTCAGCCATGCCCATTCATATGTCTATGGCTCCTTTTAAGCTACAATGGCAGAGTTGAGTGGTTGTAACAGAGACCAGATGCCCCTCAAACCAAAAATATTTACTAACTGAGCATTTATAGAAAAATTCTGCTGGCCCCTGGTTTAGAACACTTACATTTAATTTGATTGTTGATATGATTAGCTTTTAAGGTCAGCTTACTACATGTTTTCTATTTGGCCCATCTCATCATTTTCCCTTTTTTCTTTTTCTGTCTTCTTTTGGATTGAGTATTTTCTAATTCAATTTCATTTCCCTTGCTGGTTTAGTAGCTGTAATTTTCCTTTAATGTTCAGATTTGCTTTGGTGTTTACAGACCGTATCTGTAAGTTGATGCAGTCTGTCTTCTAGTAACGCACTACTGCATGTACAGTGTAGGGTCTTACAGCAGTTTGCTCTCAGTTCTCCCTTCCCAGTGCTGTTGCTGTCGTGTATTTTGTTTCTACGTTGTAAATCTCATAATATTTTTGTTTCAATAGTTAATTATATTTTAAGATATATAAATGCTAAGCAGCATGTATTTATCCACATTGTTACCATTTCGGGTGTTCTGTATTCCTTTGCATGGATCCATATTTTCATCTGGTATAATTTTCCTCCTGACTAAAGAACTTCTTTTAATATTTCTTATCATTGTGTATGTGCTGGAGATATATATATATATATTTCAGCTTTTTCAATTTCTGAACAAGTTCTCACTTCACCTCACATTTGGAGGATATTTTCACTTTGTACACAATTCTAGATCAGCAGCTCACCCCCACCCCCAACATTCTCTCAGTACTTTCAGTCCCACTGTGTCTCTGGTGCATTGTTTCTGATGAAAATCTGCTGGACCATTTATCTTTATATGTGCCTTTTCCTCTATATACATATATTCCTCTTTTATTTTCTGCTTGCTTTAAAGATTTAATTTTTATCACTGTTTTGAATAATTGGATTATAATGTTTCTTAGTGGGTTTAAGGTTTGTTGAGATTCTTATATCTGTGGGTTTATAGTTTTCATTAAAATTTTTTTCATTTATTATTTCTTCCAAAATTTTTCTGTCCCCTCTTCTCTCTCCCATCTTTTCATGATTACATATGTTAGTCTATTTGAATTTGTCTCACAGCTCAGTGATGCTCTTTGTTTGGTTTGAGGTTTTTTTCTATTTTATGTCATTTGAATAGTTTCTATTGCTGTATCTTCAAGTTCACTATCTTTCCTTTTGAAATGTCTAATCTGTCATTAATTTCACCCAGTGTACTTTTTCTCTCAGACATTGTAGTTTTCATCTCTAGAAGTTCAGATTAGATCTTTCTTTACCTTTCTTTGTATCTTCTACATCTCCACTTTACATTGTCATTTTTTCCTCTAGTTTTTAGACATATGGAATACAATTATCATAATTGTTTTAATGTTTTTGTCTGCTAATTCTAACATCTGTGCCATTCTGAGTCAACTTTTATCCTTGATTTTTCTTCTCATTATGAGTCCTATTTTCCTGTTTCTTGCCATGCATGGCAATTTTTTATTGGATGCCAGATATTGTGATTTTTACCTTGTTAAATGTCAAGTAATTCTGTATTATTATGAATATTTTTGAACTCTGTTTTGGGATGCAGTGAGTTTTCTTGGAATCAGCTGGATACTTTTAGGTCTTCCTTTAAAAATCTGTTAAGCAGGACCAGCTCAGCATTTAATCTAGAGCCAATTATCCCCCCCCCCCCACTGATGCAAGTGCATTCTGAGAACTCTACTCAGTTCCCTGTGAATTATAGGTTTTCACACTGGCTGGTGGAACAGGTACCATTATTGACATTGTAGAGCATTTGCTACTCTTATTTCTAATCCTTTCAGATGTGTCTTTCCCTGGCTTTGGGTAGTTTCCTCACAGATTTGCACTGATCATACCTGTATTTATTGGGACCCTTTGTAGATCTTTAGTGTTCTTTCTCTGTACAGGTCTCTTACGAGAACACTACCCTATAAATTCTAGCCACCTTGATCTTTCTGGACTCGCAGCAAGCTCTCCTCAACTCAGATAATCTGCCAAACTCCTGGACACTCACTCCCTGCACCACGGCCTCACATTTCTCTTAGGGCACTAAGTTGGGGTTATCACAAAGCTCATCTTATTTGTCTCCTATATCTAAGACTCACTGACCTCCATTGTCTGATGTACAATGCCTTAAAACTATTGTTTTCTTTTTTTTCTATTTAGTTGTTTTAGGGGTGTAAATCTCTTCTGTTACTCCATCTAAGCCAAATGCAGAGATTTTGGACTTTGCATTTAGCTATCTCTCTTCTCTCTTTCTCTCAGGTTTGTATCAGTTCTCACTTCCTGGCTATATAACTTTGGCAATTATCTAACTGCTCTGAGCCTTACCTTTTCCATGTGCAAATGGGAATAATAATGTTACAGTGATTAAAATTATAGTTATGGAAAGCATTCAAAACAAGACCTGGTTATAGTAAATATTCTAATAATGGAGACTGTATTTTTATTATCTAGATTAAAGGTTTAAATCTGATGATCTTTGCAAGTTATTTCAGACCTAAAATTTTATAATTAATTCAGTTTTGAAAATTACATAACATAATTTTAAAAATTAAAGCATGCCCTCAGTATTTTTTAGCCATACATTTATGCATAAATAAAAAATTAATATTTTATATATGACAACTTCATCCCTGTCGAATATTATTTTATTATTTTTTAAATTTTATTCATTCTTTTAAATTTTATTAATAGCACATTTAAATGCATTAGAACTTAATAGACCATTTTAAAGAAATATTTGAGTGGGTTTTGGGTTTTTTTTTGCCTTTCTTCCATGCTGGAATTGACTATTTCTTAAAGTAAAAATTTTCCCCTGCATTTTCACTGTCAATCCAATTGCTCAGTCAGGAAGTAAGGTTTTGTTTGTTTTAGCTATTGATTTTTAAAAGATCTATGTACTATTTAAAATGAGGTCCATAACGCAATTATAAAATGTTCCTAATTGTGATATCTTAGTGATAACCTAAGAAAATATGTGGTTGAATTTTTTTATGACCCGACGAAGTGATAGTCAATAAGTGACTCACTTATTGTAAGACTTCTGGCTATAGGAGATTTTTTAATTACAGAATTTTTACTGCATAGTAACACCATTGTGCATTTGGAACCAATTTTAAATGTTCAGTATGCACATTAATTTCCTTTCTTCACATCAAAGCAACACTTCAAATAAACAAAAATTCATGACAATTAGTAAACATGCAGTTATTTAAAAATGTGCCATCCTTGTTGCATAGCAACTATTTATTATGTGCTTTTCACATACTCTAAAATAATTAAGCACAGGCACACATTGCTATCTACATTCTTGAATGTTAAAAGCATTTAAGTTACAAAGTTTATTCTAATATGTGTACTATATATTTTTAAAGGGAACATTTCATTCCTACACAAAGGCACGGTGACCCAAGAAAGAGATGACAATGTCATATTAGCTATTCTTCTTTCTCATGAGAGGACTTTTATGGAACTTTTTATTCATAGTTTCAATAGCTAACATAGCCAAGACATAATTATCATACCTTAGCTTTACTGGTCTGGATCTTGATTTACTGCTAAGCTAAATGATAAGATTTATTAACAAGAAGTCATGCCTTCTCAACAAAATAAAATACCCATTTATATTCTAGAAAATTGTACCTACCAAAATACACCTGTGATATAGTTCTATTAGAAAGATAACATGGTCTTAGTAAGAACTTAAAGAATCCTATGTAGGTTTATTTTCATCATCAAGTTAATTGATCATAAAGCACCAACATAATGCTCTTGTATGATCAGATGCCACACTAACGAGGTCTGCTCGCTGTGGTAGCACATCAGGGGCAGGGCGAAATGAGCAGTACTAGAGTGGGTGATGAAAGCAGAGAGTTCTCCAGTAGGTTGTACCTGAAGTCCTTCGTGGGGTGTGGCTGAGAGATGAGAAACTTCTACACAAGCAAAGGCAGGAAAGTTCAGTCTGTCACTCTAGGGGGAGCTAAGAATTTTGAGGGAAGGGAAGGATCTATAAATCTCTATCCATATTACTTTTATCAGTGAAATTTCTGAGCCAAAGATGGGACATTTATAATATCTCTTCATGTAAATTGCCAAACTGCTCTCCAGAAGGTTGCTGTAATTTCCTGTCCCTTAAAGGGCGAGTGTGAAAGACTATCTCACTAGGCTTTCAGTACAGTGCAAAAACCACTCTACCAACTGGAGACGTGAAAAATAATCTCTTGTTGTTTTAATTTGCATTTTTTGGATTGTTAGTTGATCATCTTTTTGTGTTTTTAAATATGGATTGGTAAAGATGGGGGAAGTAAGACAGATTAGCCAATTGCATACACTGAGGCTAACAAAAATTCAAAAGAATTAAAGAAGTGTGATCTTTGGAGAAGGACAGGAAATAAGACAAAATAAGAATGAGACACTTAGAGCAACTTCGGTTCAGATTCTCCAATTTAACTGTTGCCCATATGAAACTGTTGTTAGAGTGATCATTTCTGTCACAGACTAGAAGTGCTATCTCTGAGGGACAAGGGAAAAAGCGTTGATTTACACTGGACCAGTACAGGCTGAGTATGGCCACCTGTGAAGACTAGAAATGAAAGTGACAAATTTACAATTGACCTGAGCCAGCAACAATACCTAAAAGGTTTCAATCTGGTAGATGGCCGAGTGGGAGATTCCAGATGTCAGTTTGAAAGTGCTGGTTGCTTGAGGTTACAGGTTGCAGTCACCAAAGAGAAGAAGCCGATAATAACCAAACAGTGGGTCAGGACTTCAGTCAAGCAGTCTGAACTTCAGTAGCCAGCTCTAGTTTTAGGCAAATTGAAGTCATACTCAAAAGCAAGGCAGAGGTGAGTGCTAGGGATAGGCGCCAGTTGGGTAAGAGAGAGAGTTTAGAAGGCTTCAGTGCGTTGCACGGGATCGGGCCCAGGACCAATCATGGAGCATCTGAAGTTTACGGCAGAGAGATGATGGCGGAGAAGGTAGGGGCTAACATTTTTTAAAACGTTACACACTTGTGTTCTTTAAAATGAACAAAGTAATACATATTCATTGTTGAAACTCTTAAAAACAGAGAAGTTCAAAGACAAAAATCAATGCAATTTTTAATACTCTAAGAACAAACACTTTCTTTGTAAATAGTGAGCTAAGTACTTATTCAGTTTATAAGAAAATAAACCGAAGTACTTATTAAGTTCATAAGAAAATAATTTTGTCATCTGCCATTCTCTTGTACCACCTTCTTAAAAGCAGAGAAATTGTTAGAATGAAGTAATATTACCCTGCTTGTAAAGATGTAGTCAAATGCAAATTCTGCCACTTTATGGGAGAGAAAAGTAAGTATTTAAAAATAGAACTTATGGTTTTACATGAGAACTATGGGCTATCTTAATCTTACAAGATTTCAAGTGCTGTTCTTACCTTTTTATTCCCATTATGTTATCTAATAAATTAGAAAAGACATATAACTTTTTTTGGCCTAGGAAATTCCAGAAGGAACCAAATGTGTGCATAGAAGCAAAGAAATCTATTTGTAATAGTCTTCTGGCAAACAGGCAGAACTTTTAAAAAGCAAATAAGACACATGCTGATGAAAGCTACATTATCATTACCTTCTCCCTCCAGTTATCATCATCCAGCAGCTTCTGTCTAAGTGTTTCCTGCAGCTGCTCAATGCTTTTCTGATGTGAAATCAGCATCAATTCCCTGAAAACCATAAACCCGACAAATGAGTCAAGACTCACCCCTAACACTCTTACTAAGTTGCACATCTTGGCTCAGAGAATATAATTTCACAACTTAGTCTGTTTATTCCCTTAAGCAATATATATACTGCTACTAGATATGACTTTAACTGTTAACAGTAATTTACAAACACTTCATATAAGGTAAGTATTTTCCCAGGCTTCATTTCTGTGTAATAAATAGTGTTATTTTTGCATGAAATAGTAATAACATATATGGAATCACAAATATAATAAAATGTTATACATTGCTGTTTTAAAGTTTATGACTAAATTGTAACACTAGACAATATTTTGGGGTTTTTTAAAGGAAAATATGTTGGGATATGCCATGAAATCAACATGTTTGTGGTTTCTGCTAGATTTACTTTTCTTTTACTTTTTTCAAATACAGGAACAAACCAAAGTAGAGGGTAATGTCTTAGATGTGGTATAGTATAATACAAAAAAAATCAGAACATTGAAAACACAAAGAACACTTTAATATTTTAATCTACATAACTGGATCTTAAAGCTTAGTTTGTGATCCTCCTAGTGTAGGTCGCGTGGGCCGTTCACGAGAACCTTTCATGGGGCACTGAGATTAAACCTTTGACTTATCACAAGCGGTGGCAAAAGCAGGCTTGTTGGTCAGGGCCCCTTCCCTTTTCTGTATTCTCCACGACTCTTGTCTATGTAGGTGATTTTTCTCCACGGCTCATTCCTCTTCTACGCCCTTTGTTTTCCATCACCAACCTCTTCCTTTGCTCTGATCCCTTTTCTCAAACTCATGACTCTCATTTATAATCACTGCTGGAAATCTCTAATGATCCATCAACACCAAAGATTTCATGCTCAAAAAAAAATTCATCATCATTTCCTGCGATCTTGCCTTTCCTTTTGACTTCTGAAAACCTTTAACAGTCAAAATCTTCGCTGGAAATCTGAGTCATCTCCAACTCTTCCTCCTAGTTCTACTATATCAAAACTTCTGGAATACAGCTACAGCAGAATGGATAAATAAATAATGGTATACTTTAGAATAAAATATAGATGAAGAAATGAATGATTCTCAGCCACATGCATTATTATGGACAAATCTCAGAAACATATCTTGAGCACAAGGAAAAAAATCATTGAGTAATATACATGATTTTATTTCTATAAAGATAAAATATATAGAAATCTAACATTTTTTAGGAATACAAACATTTGGTAAAATCATCGAGTGAAGCAAAGAAATCACAGGTATAAGTTACTGTGGTTTTTGTAGATGTTTTTTATTCCTAGTTTGCTGAGAACCACAAAATTCCCGTTGGTAGTTTCCTCTGGGAAAGAATGCAATGTGGTGGAACTGGGGAGAAGCACAAGGGGTTCAAAGCGAAAGGTAAGGTTCTTTTTCCTAAACCGAGTGATTGATACATAGATGTTCATTGTATTGTATTTTTTTATCCTTTACGCCTATGTAAACCTTCTATGTATATACTCAGTATTTACAAAAACAACTAAGGGTAAAGCCTGAGTACAGAGTAGAATGGGTATGTGGAGGAAAGAGAACAACAGGGAGACACCGAGGGGAGGGAATGAGCAGATGAGAGTACGGTGGGTTCACACTATAAACAAGGCAGAATCATCAGGCCTGGGAGGGACAGAGGTGAATCAGGAAGGCCGGGTCCCTGCCCAAATGGTGCTCAAATCCAGCAATGTAAAGAGAAGCTTTATCTTTTAAAGTGTGAGGCAGACCTAGCAGGTCCTGATGCTTGCTCAGCAGTCTGTAGGCCGGAGAAAAGGAAGTGAAGCAGAGGGAACAAAGAATGAGGAAAGCAAATGTAGGGTTACATAAAAAACCTCGCTTATGGCTTTCCTCCAAAGATGTGGCCACTCCTGTCTCCTTGGCGGACTTATCTTCCTCTACTTGTCAATTAACATTTGTGTTCTCAGCACTTTGTTCTGGACCTTTTTTCCCCTCTACTCTTTCTCTAGGTGATCTTATCTACTCTTATGGTTAAAATGCAATACAGATGCTGCCAGCTCCCAAATTTTATCTCCAGCTCATATCTGTTCCCTGCGTAGCTGACTCACGTATCCAACTCTCCACTGACTGTTCTAATTTTATATTTCAGAGACATCCGGAACATAACATGTCTGCAATCTCAAAGACTCACAATACTAAAGTTTATTTTGTTGCTCATTAGGTGTCATCTGCTGCTCTGTTCCCCGTTTTGTTCCAGGATGCAGCCCGAGGAGCAACTCTTACGTGAGAATTATAGCTTCTGCTTAGAATTGATGCATATCATTTCTCTCACATTTCAGTGGCAAGAATAAGTCAAATGGCCAAGTCTGGTGTCAACAAAGTGTGGGTAGCACAGTCCTCTCACTGGGAAGTACACAGTAAGTCAGCTGGCCCTAGGTGGAGTCCATCGCCACTCTGAAATCCCAGTGGAAGCCACTGTGAGGCTTCCTACCCTGGAGGTGGGAAACATTCTTTGCTTAGTCTATGGTTCTTCGCCATGGAAGTGATTTCTCAGTGCAGTTTTTGCCGCAGCTCCCAGTTTTCCTCTCTGATATGTACTTGTCTGCCCTGGTCACATTAGACGAGGGCATTGGAGATCTTGCCCTGTTGGGAAACAGCTTTCTCTACTTCCTTCCTTTCCATAGATGATTTACCAGATACAGCAAAAGGGACTTTGCAGATGAGATTAAGGGTCTTGGGATATGGAAATAAAGTAGCACTTTACCTGATTTTCAAAATTGTCATAGAATGGCTGTGGCTGGCCGTGTGCCTGTTAGAAATGGCCAGACTGCACAGTTCTGGCAATTTCATCTCCTTTATTTCTTAAGCCGGTTCTCCTATTTGAAAAGAGGTCTTTCTGATTAGGAAATTCCAGGGAGCATTTTCAGACAGGTGCCTGTGAGTACATTATGAATTACCTTTACTATAAAATGGATGATACTGAATATTTGAGATGCTCAAATTTCAGTCTCCCTGGAGACAATTGTAATTTTGATTGATACCAACAGAAGTAAAATCCATTCCATACACGTTCCTCCGATGAACCCAGTCCAAAACACCACTGTTCAGTGTACCCCTTTAGAACAAAACTGTGAAAGTTCAGTAGATTAGGGAAGCTAAAATATAAATCGCATTTCAAACAATTTTAGTGAAGTATAATTATTCACTGAATTTCAAAGAATTATGAAGTTCCTTATGAATTTGTGCAAAGTATAAGGTGTTTTGAGTAAACTGTTATAAAAATTATGAACTCGTGTCTGTGATGGTAAGTTTGCTTGATACTTATAACGACAGAAATTAGGATTTTCATATATCTTTGATTCCTGCTGAACCTCTGTTCCTGGCTCCAAAAACTCTTCACTGTGATTCCTTCATGGGACAAGGCAGAGAGAAAAATTATATGTGATATTACAAACACTTAACTGTCCTTGATTAGCATGGATTGTGCACTGAGTGATGCACGCAGAGATGATTATGTGTGTGAAAAAGGATAGTCCCGATTTAAAATAAAGACCACACTCACACAGCATGCTATAGGAGAGCCTGCACATTGCTTAGGAATACAAAACCATCTAAAGGAACTGACCAAGAAAAAACAATCTCGTGTTGAAGGGACCTCTAAAGAATCAACTTTGACTGTAAGGAGACTTTCTGCTAGAAATCTAGAGGAATGATAAGATATAAAACATAATTATTGGAGGCATATTCCTATTTTTCATGTTATAAAAAGCTGAAAATGTACAGCTGTTTTTGAATGTCATGCAGATACTCAATTTCCTCTTTAGAACCAAACCAGTTCTACAGAAATTGCTGCTTTAGATTGATAGGAAACAACACCAATTTAGGTCCTAAATTTGGATTTACTAAGAATCCGATAAAAAAGATTTTCACTAGAATACAGAATTGTAGTCCCAGCCCTGACTTCTGGCAAGTCAGAGCCCCTCTGAGCCTGAGAGAAACACTGGGAGCTCTGGTTTGACTGGGATTCAGTTCATTCCCACCCATACATCCATACGTTCAACAAATATTTATTGAGCACCTACTAGGTAACAGGCACTGTTTTAGTCTCTAGGAATACAGTGGTTTTTTCTTGCCAGTCTCTGGAAATACATTAATGCAACCCCCCCCAACTTTTAGAAGAAATGAAGATTTCTGAAGTGATACGATTCACAAGTGGCAAAGCTGCTCCAGCTCATACCAGCCCAGGACTCTCTGCGGCAGTTATGCTGCCTCTGCTTCTCCTACGTGAGAGGAGGGGTGGCTGCCTGTAGCCTTCTAGCCTGCAATCTCACCAGACAGAGATTTTTCAAAATAATGTTTTGGGGAGTTGGCACATTTGGAAAACTAGGATCAACTCACAATTAAGAGTGTTTATTTTTAAAACTTTAACTTTTAAGTTTTTAGACCCAAAAGAAAATGAGAATCTAATTTCTTATACACGCGCAAAAAATCAAGACTCCCTTAGCTGCAGTTAAAAATGTAACTGCAAACAAATGTCAAACCATAAATTTAAATGACAGCTTTCAATTGTCTTCACATTGTCAGTCAAACTGATGAGTTTGATTTTGCCACAACTTCTGCCTTCATTAAAAGCAGTAAGCCTGTGATATCATAAGAAGTCAGCCGCTTGTTCTGCGAACTATTATGGGTAAGAAATCAGAGACAGAAATAAGTCTTGTGGGGGAGGGGAGCCCAAAGTGGTTTGTTATTCCAGATTGATGTTACTTAGGCCACTTCATTTCACAATCCTTTAAACTAACAGGACAGCATCCAAATCGAAGCATTCCGTGGACTAATCTTTATAACTCTAAGAGTAAGGCAGATATCTTAAATTCAACAGACACTTACTGAATATCTACATCACCAGTACAGGGTATCAAAAGCAGTAAGGTATGATCTTCAAGGGGTTACAGTGTCAGGAAAGATGAGAGGGAGTGGACTAATGCCTTCTGAGCATCTGCAATCTGCCAGGCGCAGTGCTACTATAGATGTGTTGATCTTCACAACAAGACAGCTATTACTAATATGCCCATTTTACAGATAAGGAAGATGAACCGTAAAGTAGTTAAGTTGTCCACACTTGAGACTGGTCAAGTTGAAATTTAAACCTATGTTTGCCTAAATCTAAAGTCCATTTTTAAAAATACTAAGCCATACTACCTCAAGGTAACAGACCCTTAAAACATTGCTCCCAAATCCTTTTCTACATTGTATACTGCTTATTGCTCCTAGCCTTCATGAAAACAACACATGCCTCAATAAACACTAATCTCCTCTTCTTTAGAATGTGTTGTGAAATGTTTATTCTATTTTCATTCTGAAGACATGGCTCCACTTCTGATCTTGCGAAGACATCTGAGAGAAGAAGACAAAACGTACCCTGTGATATTTATATTAACCGCGAATGGGAGGACCCTGAAAGAGTGGAGGGGTGGGGGGTGAAAGAGAGGGGACACAAAGGAGACACTCTGGGTCCTTCTGCTTTATGCAGGGTTGGGGGTCCCCTGAAGACCGTGTTATAACCTGGTTGAGAAAGAGAAGTCACATGAACGGAAGCTGACCAAACAGAGCCTTTTAAGGCAGATGCTGAGGGAATTGTGCAAACTGTAATAGAGAGAACATGGGTTATAAAGGTTAGACACATGGAGCTTGGTTTCTGTCTTTGCCAATTATGTGACCCTGAGCAAGAAATGTAGCCTTGCTTAAGCTATTTCTTTGTGTGGAAAATGACACCTGCTTCACAGGTGAGGGCCACGGCTCTGCTAGCAGTGCTAGTCATTTGGAAATGACTTCCCCTCTGGGTTGGTGAATTAGACAAAGTGTTCCTTGTGGATAGGAGCAGACCTAGGGACTGAGGGCTTAGTAAGGAGTGAGGGAGAATGGCATACTTGTACAAGAAAAACGAGCCCCTTCCTCTGTGGCAAGTAGCGGGAAGAGCAGAGTCCAGGCTTCTTTTCAGCCCCTTGCTCCTCCCCCTGAGTGCCACGCAAAGACACAGGCATGTGCCCCAGGGAGGTGTGAGGACAAGATCCTGTCCACAGAAGTGCTGAGAGGGCTCTCCACACCGTGAAACTTGTGCATCGTGTGTAAGAGGGCCTAAGAGAGAGAAAGGAGAAGAGGCAGGAGAGAAGGAGAGTGGGAGGGAGGAGAGAGAACATGAGGATGCAGGCCTGTTCAATTACGGGGTCATGTCACACATAGGAAAACAGGAAACTCCCTGAACTTCTTGAAATAATTTGCTAGATGCTGTGTATATTTGCTAAGGTGAGGGTTATAGCTTTCAGTTAAAACAAACAAACAACAAAAATAAAGAGAGGAGAGAACCAGGGAATTAAAAAAGAACTTAATGTTATGTGTGTGGGGGAGGGAAGATAAAATCCTTCCCTAAAGCCTGAAAGATACATCTTTGCACTGACAGGGAACAATGAAGACAACTTCATTTAAGATAGCGAAATATCTAGATAGAGAGATATAGCCATATGTTATTTATTTACAAAATAATTTAACATAAGCAACTTGCGCCTAACTTTGGTTTCAACTAAGCTTTTCCTTCAAAAATGCTGTTGACAAATCTTGTTATTGACAAGTAAATCGCAGCAAGTACTTATCTATATTTTCCAGTGGAAATGGCCAAGATGGGGCTAATAAGAGTTCTTGGGAATGCACGGGGCACGAGAGCTGTTATAAACAGCTGAGTGGTCCGGCAGCATGGTTGTGGGCTACATGTCAGTGCATAAAGGACTGTCTCTAAGTGTTCTATGAGGGCAGTCTCCAAGCTCAAACACGCATGTCCTTATAAAATCTACTTGCAACTTGGTTGTAGGGGATTCAGGACATATTTTACCATCCAAATAATTTTCCATAAAAATGGAATTAGGCCCACAGGCCAGCCCACAGAACTCTATTTAATCCACAAAGTGGTATCATGCATTCAAGGTCTGAGCAGGATTCTGGCTCTGGTCGAAGAGCCCTTGTAGCCCAGAAGAATGAGCTCTGAGGACTCTCTTTACAAAGAATTTTGAAAACAGCCACGCTTTTCTCTGGCACTGTCCTCTGTGCCTTGCTGCATTCCTCCTGTCCACAAAGCAGACCCCTTCCTCCGGCCTCAGTGTGTCTGTGATCATGCTGGCCACAGACCTCCTTGGCCCCAGCATCCCCAGTCTCAAAGGACCAACTTCTCTTCCTTCCCCATGGAGCTTCTTCTAATCCAGCTTCCTCAGCTGAGTGTGAGGGAGAAAGCAATGCACCATTAATAGATTTGTACTAATATGTGAATTATTTCCCAGTCACTAACTCCTTTCTGGCTCCAAATTCAGGAAGTTCTGCCAGTATTCCCCCCCACCCCCCCAGGATCAGTTCTGGCTTTTTACATCTTTTTCTCTTTTTCTGAAACTATATAGCTTCTAAGTTGTATATTTTTTTCATTATGGTCCCAATGGAACTTCAGCAAAAGGGCTCTGCTGTTGGGAGGGGTTGGGGAGGAGGGGCAGCATGTAGATGAGGCTGCCTCATCTACATGCTTTCTTTTCAGAAAGGAAGTTTACTGAAGGAAAGAAAGGAAGAGAGAAAAGCCAAATTTATGCATGAACTGTAAGGAATGTCTACTGTCAGGTGATCACAGTGGGGAGGGGCAAAGAACCAAAACAGGGACAGGAAAGGGGCAGGAGAACAGGTTGCCCCTGCAGCCAGAGGAAGATAAAGTTTTAAAGCAACAACGTAGAGAGCAAGCCTCCCTCATTCACACTTGCTAGCCCTCCAGTCACACTGCCATTTCCGAGAACTCACCACGCTGGTTTTTGGCTTGGAAAGCCCTTCCCTTTTCATTTGGAAACTTGTATTTGTCTTCCTTTATGTATCATCTCCGAAGTCACTTTTATGAACACCCTTTCCACCCCTTCTAGCAGTCTCTATCTACAATACCTCTTTACTTATCTAGCACCACAATCTATAATATTCTAGTTAGTTCTCTACTTTTTACTGTTTGTTTCTCCCTTTAGAATGTAAGCCTCATGAGAGCAGGAAGTTTCAGATTCACCGTTGTATCCCCAGGATACCTACACTTGGCATATAGTAAATGCTCAACAAATAATTATTGACTGACTGAAGTACCCAAAGCCAAGTGCTTTGAGTGGATACATTTGCCAAACTCTGAAGATACAACTGAGGACAAGGCAGACAAAATCTGAAAGTGGTAGCCTAGGGCAAAGGAAAACGACCATCTTATGTCTAGGAATAACCCTATGATAATATGGTAAGTTACTGTTCCGCAAGTATATTTTAATTTTTTTTATGTGACAGATGTCTTGTCAGAAACTTAGTGCCACCAAATGACTTAAGTAATATCCACCTGCTTTTGGGTAGACTAAGTACAGAAAGCAAAGAAAGAAAAAGGGCAGGGATGTGAGAGTAAAAAAGGGAAAGAAGAGGAGAATGAGGTAGTTCAGTGATGCCCCGTTCTCTGAAAACTTAAAGAAATTATCCTTCGCATTGAACACATACAATAGAAGGTAAGATTAGAATCATACCAAATTTTTTGAAAAACATGACAAAACATATACACATCTGGGTGAGAATGCTATTTCAAAGCAATCCCTCAAGAAAACTCTGTATTTATTCTAATGATGTTATTAATTCTCAAACACTAATAAAACTGCCTTCTTCAAATTGCAGCCAGAGATAATTTATTAAGCATTAAAAGTAAATCATTTTATTTTATCACTGATCCTAAATGGTATTTCCCAGATCGATTTCCCATTCCCCTCCAGTCTGAGATCGGTCAGTCTGTTCCATGTACCCATGCCTCTGGTTTTATTTTGTTTGTCAGTTTATTTTGTTCACTAGATTCCATATATCAGTGAATCATGCGGTACTTGTCTTTCTCTGACTGGCTTATTTCACTTAGCCTAATACTCCCCAGGTCCATCCATGCAGTTGCAGAGGGTAAGGCTTCCTTCTTTTTTCCTGCCAAGTGGCATTCCACTGTGAAAATGAACCATGGCCGCAGTGTGTGGAAGGGGGGCCAGCTCTTTTCGAGTCTCTGCCCTTCCTACCATTCTCAATGTAGCTGCATCTCTAAATCCTTCTATAGCTGATTGTAATCTTTCTGATTCCAATCCTTCATCATTACGGCCTTCGATTACTAACCCATGTTACCAATATAGGGATGCTCAAGGTTATCGATGCGTGTATTGATGCATTTGTCTCTATTGTGTAATGGGCCAAACGGCAATACTTTTAAATTTTTTGTTTGCAATTATAGTTGTTATCTCAATGTTTCAGCTGCCATTCCTTCATGTTATTAGTAAACCTGGCTTTTGCAAATTTCCTGCTTATAATATTGCTGCTTCTAATATGCTACGTGCTGAGCAACTACATAATTGCAGAATGGCAGACAGAGGTCATGAGGTGGAAGGAAGAGTCATATAACTACAAGGTGTATCATCTTTGCAAAAAGCAGGTTATTGGTATGGCAGAAAAGGAAGAAATGGTGGGTGGTAATCAGCTCTGCAGTTGTTCATCTTATTTAATCAAACCGCAGTTAATGTATATCATCCGGGGATCAACCGGAGACAAGACTTGTCTCCCTGTGAACTAGACAGACGCCCTGCTGGCCTGGACTACAGACAGATATGACCCGGGGCAAAGTGTTAGGAGAAAATTCTGAGACAACAAACCTTATTCTAAGCTACATGGTACTCATTCCTGGGGCCCCACTACCAAACTCTTCCTCAGCAAATAGTTGCCCTTATAAAGAAGTAAAAAAAAAAAGATTATAATTCTTCTAAATCAGAAAGCAGCCAAGTACTCATAAGATGAAATGAAGATAATAAAAATAAGCTAAAAGATAAAAATGATAGGAAGACTGAAAAACCAAGGGCCTAATAGTGCTTTCTGTGCACAGAGAATTCTTCTTGCCCTTAAGGAAATTGTGTTCTTCTAGAATTTAATAATTATATCAATAAATGTAAATGGGATAACATCTCCTGTTAAAGACTCCCAGATTTAATAAAAACCAATAAAACAAACCAAAAATTTGTTTTATATATCCAATAACCATTTAAAGCAAAAGGACTTGGAAAGAATGAGCAAAGACAAGCCAGGCAAATGAAAACAGAAAGATAGAAAGTAGGGTTCAGATGCTAAGTTCAGAGATGGTTAATTTAATGACAAATTAACAGCAAATACATCTAGGATATATCTAGTAAATGTTCTTCTTAGTACCCTTGATACTTCCTCAACACCAGGGGTACCTGTATTATGGCAAATCCTCAGGAAGAGGTGCGACAAACAACAGAGAAAGGAAAAGAGAAACCAGGAAAAGGGAGAAGTGATAGAGAAATATTTTTCTCTATTGGGAAACAACAGACTCCACCAGTTAGTGGCCCGGGCAAAGTTCAGCAAAGTGCCACACATGGCCTTTCTGAGTCTTTTCAATAAAAATTGAACACCAGATGTAATGTGGGTTCCATCTCTATGTTCATTAACTAACTGTACGACTTTAAGCAAGAAATTTAACCAATTTGAGCTTCATTTGATCCTGGGACTTCATTGTTACTAAAATATGTAGGACCTTGACATTTCAAATATATATGGAATGCTGACACAGCATAAGACATTTTGGGGAGAAATTATTCTTGACTGTACCTTTCACGTGTCAGTGTTACAACCTTTTCCTTCGTCTGACTCAGAAGAGTTTTGGTTATCTCCAGTTCATTTTCTGCCAGGTTAAGTCTTCTTTTTATGTCTTCTTCTTGCCTTTCTTTTGCAGTCAGTTCTTCCTGTAAAGTTTTATATATTTGTTGACAAGCCACTAAAGAGTCTTCTTTCTCTTTAAGCAATCTGGTATGCCTAAAAAGGAATATAAAAAATCCATTAATATGCATTAGATACTATATTTCATATTTATCAAAGGTATATTAAAATCCCATTTGAGATAATAGACTATAACTTTAATTTACAAAAATTAAAAATGGTAGAAAATGAATAATTCTGTGATATTAAAATTTTCCCGTATAGGCAGATGCAAAAAATCAATAAATAGCTTCAACATATTATAAACTTCAATTAGGTAATGTATATGTAAATAATACAATACGAAAAACTAAACACATTTAAATAAAATGTTATTGAAAATATGGTTTCAAATTCAATTACTAAAAACTATTCATTCAAAAGTTTGCAATGTATACCTTGATTCAGAAATAATGGATTCAAACTTCAGTTTTCTAAGTTCTCTCTGACAGTCATCAGCTTCATTAGACTTATTCCTAAAACAATACACAAGTGGTTCAAATATTTTATTTCAAAATAGTTAAAGTACAATTGTTTTCCTTTTTTAAAACATGTTTTTTCTTTATTACTTTTCTTATCTTCATATTTTATTTGTGGTCTTATATGCAGATTTCCTTGAAATTACAAATATATAGTCAAAGGATTTTTCTTTGCCAAAAGAAATCTAATCTGTTAGTCTGACTATAGGTGTTTTTCTTTATCATTACTTTATTTAGACAAAAATTCTTGCCATATTCATCTACTTTTATAATGGCCAAGTTAGCTCTTATCAGACTGATCTCCAATCAAATGTAAAGTCTAAACTTTGGGTAACATTTTTGAAAAATAGAAAACCCCCTAAGTGAAGGTATTGGAAAGTGACCAAAAGCAAGCAGATTCTGGAGGGAAGCCAACACTTGGAGTGAGGTGACAGCATGATACCAGGTTTTCGTTTGCTTAATGGTTTTACACTTATCGCAGGCCCCAGGGGGCACCACGCAGGGAAAGCTAAAATTCTGGTAGAAAACTGGTTTCAAACTCACGGTCATTACGGCCTGAAGAGCTAGAGGACAGTGTGTGGGGAAACCACAGCTGCTGTAAAGTAACGGGGAACCCTGAAGAGGTGAGAGCCGGAGAGAGAGAGTCCCACGTACTGCACACCAACTCTGCCCACGTGTCTGGCTGAGCTCAGAACTACAGGAGCACAGGGCAGATCCCAACCAGCCCGGTGATAGTGGGGCTGCTGCCCCAGAGACATATTGTCATTCGAGGCCAAATAGATTATCTGCTTAAAGCAATGCTGCCCGCACCATTATTTGGAGAAATGTAACAGAATCCAGCATCTCCATAACATAAAATTCACAATGTCCAGAATAAGAATTGTTCAACATAGGAAGAAACAGAAAAGCATAACCCATTCTCGAGAAAAAAACAGTGAATAGAGACTGACTCTGAGATGAACCAAATATTGAATAAGCAGCCAAGGATTGTTAAAGGAGCAATTATAATTCTGCTCATAGAATCTAATTAATGAAAAGATTTAAAAATCTTAGTAGGAAAATAGAAACTATTGAAAAGAACCAAATGGAAATTCTAAATCTGAAATAAACATTTGTCCCATAAGTGGGTTTTGAAACAATACTCAAAAGGTGAATGTACGAAGATTAATATTCCAATAAAATATGATAAAATTGTGATATAGAAAATTACATTAAAATACATAATATTATAAATTACTATCAGGAAAACACTCTTGTAACTACCACCCAGGTCAGGAAATAAATTTTGCCAGCTGCCCTAGAAACTTCATGGTCATGCTCCCAACACAGCGAAGTCCCTTCGCCCTAAAAAAGAATTCTCTTGTATTTTATGGTAGTCACTTTGATTTTCTTTGGAGTTTTATGACCCAAGTTTTATCTCCGAACCCTATATTTTAGTCTTCCATTTTTTTGAAGAAAAAAATGCCTTTATAAAATGTGTTTTTCCTTTTTCTCATTTTTGTAAAATGGCTTTATTAAGGTACTGGGTTGTCATACAATGAACTGCATACAATTTGATAGTTTAGAATGAAACCCAACCTAATGAAACCAACGCCAGAATCAAGGAGCACAGGAGATACTTAGAGCACGGATCTTGGTCTGTAATACAGTTCCCCACTCGAGGGAAGCAGGACTGCTCAGAGAGACGGCTCACCCCAAGGGTGGGGCAGAGTAGGTGTATCTGAAACATCTTGTTAGGCCAGAAAGGGAGAAAATGCTTATAAAAGATGATGGGATCATGTTCCAATGTCACATGAGCCAGATTGAAGGGACTCACCAGCTAAGTCTAGGACGACCTGTGTACCAAAATAATTAAGTACAGTAATAAATTATAAAGCATTGAAAAAATAGGAATTCACGAGGCCATACCAATAATACATTTTTTAAAAATGGAAGGAAGGGAGGCTCTTGCTTACACTACATTGCTGAGGGCTGACTAATAAGTGGGGAGGGAGGGCTACAGTGGAAAGGGCAAAAATCACTAATGGTTGCTATAGCTAGGTATAAATTTTGATGAGAAGCAGAGTTTTGGAAAGTGTCTCCAAATAACATATTAGGAAAGAAGGAATCGGGAAAAGATTGGCATGTTGTTAGTAAAGTGAGCAAAGGCTCTGCTCAGGCACATCACAAAGGAAAGAATACAAAGAGCCAAATATGCGGGGATACAATTTTTAGCAATTCAAATAGTAACTTTTTTTCTTTTTTAGTTGTAATACTCAGTATTAGCTAGGAGAGATGGGCATTTCCATTTGCACTGAGTTTGAAAATCAGTATAATCTTATTGGAGGACAGTGAGTCATTATGCATTAAAAACCTTAAAATTAGGCAAGTTTGGTTCTAGCAAAAATCCTAAGAATATAATTGTGTGTGAGTAGAAAGATTTGTCTCTACGAATTTTTTTTAGAGCTTAGCTTCCCTTTTATTTCATTGTTTTCATGGCAGTAGACAATAATGACACAGTTTCCCAAAGCAAATGCACCCCCGATTTTAAAGGATTCATTTTATTTATCTTTATTGTATTTTTTCCATTACCATTTAGTTCCCTCATACCCCTCCACCCCAGCAATCAACAGACTGTTGTCCATGTCCACGAGTCCTTTTTCCTTTTTGCTGCAATTTCTCTACTCCCTAACCACCCCCACCCCCACCACTAGCTATAAAGTATTTTACTTATAAAAGTGAAAAATTTGGAAATTCTAAAGAAACAAAGGATTGGTAAATAAGTTATGGGTTATCCATAGACTGGAAGGCCATATAGCCATTAAATAACAATCAATAAATGTATCATGTAATGACTGGGAAGAGATCACTGCGTAAAGATCATAGATCACACATCACTAAGTAAAGACATTATGATCACAGATCACTAAGTAAAAACATTTAAAAATTACATTATTTAGAAAAATGAACTACAAGGATATATCATAATATAATAACTACAATGTCTTTTTAAATATATTCCTGTATTTTCCAAGTTTTTTATACACTTGCTTTGAAATCAAACGGAAATGTTACTTTAAAAAAATGCTTTGAGATTCAGCAGCTCCACCACTACTTTCAGTTTGTGTTCAGGCTCTTGTACACACTTTTCCAAACCTAGGGGCAAGGACAGTAGAACTCCCTTTAGTGGTTCCTTTAGTAACTACGTGGACAATTAATCTTGGCTGCATTTTTTTTTAAGCCTGCTCCCTCTCTATCATCCCAAGAACTCCCCTAACCACAGCCAACTCCCACCCCTCCTCCAGTTAAGCCACTCTCTACGGTCTACCCTTCACCACTCAATTGTTATCTTCACCTTCATTAGGATGGAAGAAATTGGGAGGAACAGAAAGAATGCCTATGTCTCTTTAAACACTGCATTCCTTCTTTTACTCCCTGCAAATAGTGTTAATCCTTTTTCTTCAACTGCTAAGCCTTCAGAAAGGCCCCTGGTGTTCCTGCCAATCAAAGCAAAAGAAATCTGATGAAATAATTGGATATTTTCCCCTAATTTGAAAGGCAAGGGTCAATACCATTCCACTCCTTTATATGAAACAGCTATTCTTAAACCACCTCCTTGATATTTCTACTTTGCTGTCCAAAGGCATCTCAAATTTAACTGATCAAAAGCATTTTTTATTTCCTTCACTCCCATATCCACTTCCCTTACAGATTTTCTCACTTCAATAAAAGGCACCAATACAGTAATGATACTAAAAGGTAATGCCTTATATATCTAAGCAACCCTCAAAGTAGCCCGTATTTCCTTTTTAAACCTGAGAAAACTGAGACCAGAGAGATAAGTAACGTGCCCAAGGTGGCATGACTACTACTAACGAGTAGCCCTGGGACTTGAAACCCAGCAGCTGGGTCCGGAGCCTAGGCTCTTAGCCACTATACTGCCTCCAGCTCTTTGTCCTGATGCTGAAAAACTCCAAACACAACCCTTTATTCTCTCCTTTCCTTTCCAGTTCCCTTCTTCCACAGTCACATCTACTCCATCAGTAAATCTTGTCAGGTTGGCCCCTGACATAATATTTCTCTTTGTCTCCACACTACAGCCTTAAGCTGAACCAGTCACTCCCCACTTGTATGAATGCACAGCTTCCCACCCAGCCTCCCTGATTGCTCTTGTATTCCCACTGCAGTCCAGGTAGCGGCCATGCTGACTGCTTAAAACACATCCGATCAGTTCACTCTCTCACCAAGATCCTCCGATAGTTTCCCACTGTCCTCTAAATAAACCCAAACTGCTCACTAGGCTCTGGACCTACTGGCATATTAATTTCTTACTGCTGCTGCAACAAATTACCACGAGCTTAGTGGTTTAAAATGATGCACGTGTACTATCTTACAGTTCAGAGGTTAGAAGTCCTAAAACCAGTAGTCACCAGGGCCATGTTCCTTCTGGTGGTTCCAAGGGGGGCGTCTGTTGCCTTGCCTTTCTAGCTTCTAGAGACCACCTATATTCCTTGGCTTGTGGCTCCTTCTCTCAACGAATTACATCACCAACCTCTGCTTCCATCCTCACATCTCCATTTGTGACTTTGACCCTCCTGCTTTCCTCTTATAAGAACCTTTTTCAAATAAACTTTTTGTCCTCATCCAAAGACATGCTAATTGATTTTAGAGAGGGAGGGAGGGAGGGAGAAAAAAAGGGAGAGAAACATCAATTGGTTGCTTTCATACACACCCAGACCAGGGACCAAACCTGCAACCTAGACACGTACCTGACAGAGATCAAACCCACAGCCTTTCAGTTTGCGGGACACACCCAATGGAGCCATTCCAGCCAGGGTTATAAGGACCTTTCTGATTACACTGGGCCAGCCCAACTAATTTAGGATAACCTCCCAATCTCAAAATCCTGAATTTAATCACATCTGCAAAGTCCTCTTTGCATATAAGGTAACGTACTCACAGATGCAGGGATTAGGTGATTAGTGTGTCTTTGGAAGCTGTTAGTGTGTCTGCCACAAGTGGCCTTCTTCATGTTTCTTGAATTTGTAAAACTCACTGCAAGAATTTAGGGCCTTTGATCTCTCTGCTTCCAGATGCAGCGTTTTAGTATTGCTGGCTCTTTTCTCTTACTCAGATCTTAACTCAAAGGCCATCTGCTCAGGGATACCTCTCTATCAAAAGTATACCACCCCTCCCCATTGCTCACATTCTATTATGTCTGTTTCATATTTTATTCAGCCCTTAACATTACCTGAAATTACCTAAACAACTCAATTGGAGCTTGTCAGTCTTGTTAGTCCAATATCTAGTGCCTGTCCAGAACAGTGATGGCACATAATCACTCAGCAAGCATTTTGTATCGAATGAATGAATGAAGTACACCTAGCCTGTTCGATCTAGGATCATGTGAAAAGCAGATCTGCACTCTGACACTGGAATGCCACCAGACCACCTACCTGCAAGGCAAAACATTCTCATGAATGACCAGAGAGGTAAGAGGAAAATTAGAACTTTATATCTCAGACGGCAGTAATAAAACAGCTCCAAGAACAGACTGGTCAACTGTGTCAGATGTTTCTGAGAAGTCAAACAACAGCTTTACAAATCAGTAATTTATGACAGTCATAAGCTGATCATTGCTCACATTATTGGTTAAATGAGACAGTTGGGGCTGCAAATAAAATTAAAGGTAAGTAGATTAAAAAGGCCCCTAAATTAGAAAGTATACGTTGTGTAACCACTCCAGACATATTCACTAGTAACTGATAAATTACGAATCATTTTACGTGAATTTTGCTCTTTTTATCACATACATAAACGTGAGTGCCTTCACAATGTAAGCTACTCAAGCAATGTGTAAGTAAATAGAGTCAAGCAAAAGTCTCTCTACGCCCCACCTGCACTTGCAGAGGCGACTGTTGTAATCCTACCACCACTTACTCAGTGCATTCAAATCCGTGTGTGTGTGCATTCATACGCATTTTTAACATGAACAGAATTATTTTTCTAATCATATTTTTAATCTCTCACAACAGCATATTCTTTTATGGTTACAAGCCTGGAATACATTGGAAGATATCTTAATTTTTTTAATTTATCTTAATACCCCTGTTTGCTATTTAATAATTTTCTTGGGTGTTACATTTTCCCTGTGTGAGTTCACAGCCATTGTGTTTTGGGAGGCAGGTGGTGGGAGGGAGGCTTTTCCTCAACCTGTGGTTGGGTGTCCATCCTCCGCCTTAGGATCCTCTGTTTACTTGTCTGCTTTGCTGTTTGTTTTTGCCCCAGGTTGTTTCTGGACGTTGTGATGAAGGGTCAGGTTGTGGTGGGGGAACTAAAGGTTTGTCTTGGGAAGTGGGGACCCCAGCTTGTCCTGGGATCAGTGGCTGCCAGGCTTCCCAGCTCCGGTCTCCACACTCATCGCTGTATCCTGCATGCAGATGACTCACTAACGCTGCTTGGCACAGTGCCTGCTGGTCAGAGGGTGGGTGGTGAGGGGCCAGTGGCTTCCATGTTCCCAGTATGACTCCTCAGAGTGGGCTTCATGGACCACCTGCATCAGGATCAAGTGGGGAGTGCATAAAAAATGCAGATCGCTCAGAGCCATCCCAGATCCAAACATAAAATCAGACTGTTTGTGGGAATGGAGCCCAGACACTGACCCTGGCATTGGGTCCAGGCGGAAGGTCATGGTCATACTGGAACGCACAGTTTCAATACACTCCGCAGAATTCTTCCGCAGACTGGAATTTGAGAAACACTGTTCTGGTGATTCTCCAGATCCTCCTCCCTGCTCTTTGTGTTAACTGATTCCAAGAGGGGTCCCCACCACACAACTGGTATTCCTCAGCTTTATTCCTCCATAGAGTTGACCTCTTTATAATCCTATGTATTCTCTTTCAGGAATTCCTACAAATTTCTCACCATCTATAGTGGTCTTTCTTGTTAGTCTTATTTATCTATGTTTATCCTGATACATATACATAAATATATATTTATGTTTATACTGATATATATACACATAAATATATATTTCTATTATAAATATATGTGTAAATAAGTATATATATTTATATATAAATATATGTGTAAATAAGTATATATATTTATATATAAATATATGTGTAAATAAGAATATATTTATATATGTAAATGTATTTACATATAAATATATATATTTAAAGGTAATAAAGTTGCATTTTTAGAGCATCTGTATTTTTCATTACTTCAGGGACGTCTTCCCTAATCTAGATATTATGATACTTACAAATGAAATTTATAGAAAATTTCATCAGCAACTTTTCAGTGCATCACGAACATTCTGCCTCTTTGGCAAACACTCACCACTGCTCACCTGCAGAGCAAGCAGCGCAGCTTCCTTCCTGGCCGCCAGAGCCCTTTGAGTACCTGCTCTCAGAACAACTCCTGCTTGGTCCAGGGGTGCCCAACCTGCAGCCCATGGCCACATGCAGCCCGGGACGGCTGGGAATGTGGCCCAACACAAAATCGTGAATTTACTTAAAATATAATGAGATATATTTGTGACTACATGTCGCAATGTATTGACTGTGGCCCAAGACAACTCTTCTTCCAGTGTGGCACAGAGATGTCAAAAGTTTGGACACACCTTGCTCATCGAATTGTGGTTGCCACCTTTTCTTTGCCAGGGATTCATTTAGAAGAGGGTGTAAAGAAGAAATGTAAAGAGGGCTGTTTGGTAGCTTTTGGGAGAATGTTTTTGTCACTTCTAAAGAGACACCATAAAAACAGGCCCTTCATGCCTCTGGGTTGGTTACTTTTGGATGCGGTTCCTGGAACTGCAGGTGTGTCATGGTCACAAGGGACGAGCAGTGGGGTGAAGCCAGTGCTGAGGACAGCAGGTGGGAGACAGGAGCCGGGAGATACCTCGGAGCTGCGGGATGGACTAAACCTGAAACCACTCCACCACTGTCACTGGTAGCCCAAAGCATCCTGACTGGTGAAATCTCTTTTCAAATACGTAACAAGTTCTCATAAACCTTGGAGAATATTTTCTCATAAACCTTAGGAAGAAAAGAGCCTCAAGTTCATCCATTTAAAAACTGCCTCTTCCCCTTAAGTAAAAATACACAAAGCATATCAAAACATTGAAAATCTTTAAACAACAAAACAGCAATCTTAAGTTGGATATGTGAAACCCATTCCCACCCCTACCCTTCAAAAAGGGTGAGAATTAAAAATTCAAATACACCTGATTTCACACCACTTTCCAATTTCTGTAAGTTCAAAAGGTTTGTGTGTGTGTGTGTGTGTGTATAAACTATCCAATTTATTAACAAACTGTATGTCAAACTTTTTGAGTGAATTATTTTAACTTCCAACTGAATTTATCATAAAACAATGGCTAAGTCACACATTTGGTTTTAATCTACAAATAAAATAGTGCTTACATATTACTGGGGACCTCCTGAGCTCTGAGTGCCCCGAGCAGTCCTAGGCTCTGACCCTAAATGCCCACCCTGCTGCACTGCATGCTAGCAGAGAAGAAGGCAGAGAGATGGCGTGGAGACGGAAATGCTGCCAACAGCCAGCACAGAGAAAGGTCTCCAGCAGTTGGGGCCATTTTAGTGGCTCTATCTCTGATAACTCAAATTTTCTAAAAATGGGTACTCTGCCTATTTTCCAATTTTAAGAAGTTCTTATACAGGCAGGGAGCACCAGTTTTATAAATGGAAACAACAGCATCGGCATGTGTGCAGTTGCATAGTGATTTCCTCCAAGTAATTCATTTGATGGGCATTAGTGAGATGGTATATTTCTCCCTTCCACTCTAATCTCCTCTGATTCTTACTGTTTCTCAGCACTCATAAGTTATGTCAGAAATACAACTAACAGAAAATACCACAAAGCACATGTGCATGTTAAGTGGGCAGGTTCCTTGTATAGAGAGAGAATTCTGTGCACACTCACAGAATCAATTCACATCACAACCAATAAGCTTTACTCCCTCTCCTCGGTGTGCGTATTTCTGCGTTTTGCTTCTCTGCTAATGTGTCAGGACTCTTCTCTATCTACTGAGTTTTGGTGTGTTCACAAGTTCCATCTTAGCTGGTAGGTACCAACCAGGCCTACCTCCCTATTCCTAGACTGTTCCCTCTTCATTTTTTGAGCTCCGAGAAGCCAAAGTCATACAGTAGCAGGGGCCTGACTAGGATGCTTCCACATGGGACATCTGCATAGCCAAAGCCCTTACCAGTGTTCTCAGAGGCCGGGGAACAATGATTATGTTCCTGGCAATCACTACCTTGTTTCTCTTTCTTGTGTTTCTTCTCACGCAGAAAATTACTTCCTGCACCTAGTGAGTCAAGAACCTCCCATCCACTCATTCCTTCAACCTTAGCCACCATATGCAGAAACTGAACTACTGTACTTACTCTACTATTAACCACAAAATTATAAAGCATGAATATTTGATTTTTCTTATTTTTCAAAAACAAATTATTTGATAAAAATAGTCCAGGTATACATTAATTTGATAGGGCATTTTTGAAATTTGTTCTGCCTGTGTTATTAAGAGTTTTATTAATGGATGGAACTGGAGAGCATTATGCTGAGTGAAATAAGCCAGGTGGTGAAAGACAAATACCATGTGATCTCATCTATAAGTGGAACCTAATCAACAAAACAAACATGTGAGCAAAATAGAAACAGAGACATGGAAATAAAGAACAAACTGACAGTGACCAGAGGGGAGGGGGAAGGGCGATAACCGGGGAAAGAAGGGGAAGGCTCACATCAAGGAACATGTATAAAGTTCCCGTGGACAAAGACAATGGTGGGGGGAGAATTGAATGTGGAAGGTGGGGGGTGGGTAGGGCAGGGGAGAGTAATGGGGGAAAATGGTTACAACTGTAATTTGTCAACAATAAAAATATTTTTAATTAAATTAAGAAATAAATGGCAAAAGGCATAGGAACTGACATATGGTAATAAAAGGTAAATAGCAAAAAAAATTTCTTAATGGGGATTGCATTAAATCTATATATTGCTTGGGGTGATATGACCATTTTAACTACATTGATTCTTTCAACCCATGAACATGGAATATCTTTCCATTTCATTGTGTCTTTTCCAATCTCTTTTAATAATGCTTTGTAGTTCCTGTATTAAGTTTATTCCTAGGTATTTTATTCTTTTTGTTGCAACTGCAAAAGAAATTGGGTTTATTTTCATTTCTATTTCTGACATTTCATTGTTAGTGTATAGGAATGCGCTGGATTTTATAGATTGATTTTGTATCCTGCAGCTTTACTGTATTTGTTTATTGTTTCTAACAGATTTTTGGTGGCGTCTTTAGGGTTTTTATATAAAGAATCATGCTATCTGCAAAAAGTGACACTTTTACTTCTTTATTCCCAATTTGGATGCCTTTTACTTCTTTGTTTCGCCTGATTGCTCCGGCTAGGACTTCCAGACCCATGTTGAGTAAGCGTGATGAACATGGACATCCCTGTCTTGTTCCTGATCTTAAGGAAAATGCTTTTAGTTTTTTCACCATTGAGTATATTAGCTGAGGGTTTGTCATATATGGAGTTTATTATGTTGAGGTACTTTCTTTCTAAACCCATTTTATTGAGTGTTTTAACACACTGTTCTTAGAAGTTGTCCATGGTCAACACAACCTTTGGTTGCTAAGCATTCTAAATATTTGTATTTCTTGTGAGCGCCATCCTTTTAAAATATAGGAACTGAAAACCAGATCTACCAGATTATATACCACAAAGTAAAAAAATTTACTTACTTTTAAAAGACTATATAAATTTATTTTAGTTATAATTATAAATTTGCTATATTTATACTGTAAAGTAATTTTTGCAATTTCTGAAATTCATTTTTCTGAAGATTTTTTAATTTATTGAACTTATTGGGGTGACATTGGTTAATAAAATTATATAGGTTTGGGGTGTACAATTCTATAACACATCATCTGTATATTGTACTGTGTGTTCACCACCCCAAGTCAAGTCTCCTTCTATCACCATTTATCCCCCCTTTACCTTCTTAGTCTGTTCTCTGTGTCTATGAATCTGTTTCTATTTTGTTTGTTAGTTTATTTTGTTAGTTCATTAGATTCCACACATGTATGAAACCCTATGGCATTTGTCTTTCTCCGACTGGCTTATTTCACTTAGCATAATGCTCTTCAGGTCCATTCACGATGTTGTAAGAGGTAAGATTTCCTTCTGTTTTACAGCTGCACAGTATCCCATTGTGTAAATGGACCACAGCTTTTTTACCCACTCATCTACTGCTGGACACTAAATCTTGGCTGTTGTAAATAATGCTGCAATGAACACAGGAGTGCCTATATTCTCTCATTTTTAAAAGGAATAGTGCTCTGCATGTTTTACAGGGCATTTTCTTATCATTTGTCAGTACTTTATTTATTACTTACATAAAACATACGTACTCCAGCATTTCAAAATCTTCCAGCTATCTTTTTGAACCTGAAATTGGTAATTTTAAGAACCAGCATCAATGCTGTCTATTCTGGGCAGATAATACAGAGACGATCATAAGAGAAAAAGTTCAGAGACTATTTCACATTATATTACTAATTTGAACGGCCAGGGAAAGTTCTAATACATGGATAGGTAAATTTCTTACTGAGGAAAAGAAAACATTTCATGTATTTAATAGTATTTGCAGATCCTTCAAGAAACAGTCTAGGCCAGGAAAAAAGCAGCAGTGGACCATGCCCACACAGCTGTGTCACCGCCAAAGCAGTCACAGAGAACACATCAGGGGTCTTGCTAAATTCTTACAGCATGTTTAATGTTCACCATCTTACCTGAGCTTTTCTTTACAGTTGTCCAGCTGGGTCACTGCCTTCTGAAGTTTTAGCCCAAGTGCCTCTACTTGAGATTGTAAATCTGAAATGATACAATATATTCATCTGATTAGGACATTTCAAGTGCCAAGATAGTTACATAGTATAAGCCACGTTGTTTTGGAATCCCCACTGCTTAGCTCCTGAAGAATATTGCAACTGTTTATTCCTCTTTGCCTGGATGATCATACATAGCTTGTCCTTCTCTGAAACCCCAGGGAACTAATAGGTTTGGACAGATCCAACTTATTAGCTTCTTTCCCCCCTCCCAACGTCATGCTAATTTTCAAACAGCTAATAGGCTAAGTTTTACTAATGTTTCCAGAGGAAGTTTATGTAGCTAGCATACATATGATTATGTGGTTCACTTGTGAAACACTTGACTGCCTAAGCTATCTGTTGGGGCCTGGAACTGAAAAGCGTTGCTGAGGTCTCCTGGTAGGACTGAAATAGACAAACCACGTGCAAGGCTCCAGGTAAAGAATTTGTTAACTCTGGGTAGCATCTAATAGACTTTCAAAGCCAAAAAAATGCAAGCAAGAAATTGGACTCCATAGAGTCTTAACTGTGGGATTCAAACAGCGTTTAAGGAAGATTATTCAAACAGCCATGGCTAACGTGTGTGGATGCAGAAGTGAAACCAAAGCAGAAAGAACTACTGCTGGAATTATCCGAGCCTGCCATTAGCCTGTGTGTGGGAACTGTGGTGGGAACCCCAGCCCGGAGACAGCCCTTCTTGGCACTCTCCTACAGAATAAGGTGAAAAGAAACCCTTACACAGAGGGACTGACTAACTGGTTTCTACAGACAAAATATTTAAAACACTAGAATTATAAATTCCTATTACATCTTTCAGATGTTTTAGTGACATATTTCTAATAATAAACTTTAACATCTTTATGCATGCATACACATACTATACATACTATACACACACACACACACATGCTCTTCAATCTGCCTTCTTAACTTTGTTTTATGAAGGACAGCCATCTTTTTAAATCAGGAAATAAATTCACTCTAAACAAATGTTTTAATTAGAATTTATCAGATAGTGGCATAAATTTTATGTTTATCTAGTACTTTCACACACATTATTTAATTTTATCCCTGAAACTGCCTTGTAAGTGCTAATAGTCCCATTTTTCAGATGAGGAAGACATAAGGCCCTCTCCAATTCTCTTGCCTGGTGTCTTATAATGAGTAACTGCATTATCCTGCAGTCAAGAAGATTTTACACTCTCCTGGAGCAATAAACTTGAGAGGACAGCCCCTTGAAATAAGATGAGTGGATAAAAAAGCTGTGGTACATTTACACAATGGGATACCACACAGCAGTAAAAAAAGAGAACCTCTTACATTTTGTGACAGCATGGATGGACCTGGAGAAAATTATGCTAAGTGAATTAAGCCAGTCAGTGATAAACAGATTTCATATGATTCCACTTATATGTGGAATCTGATGAACACAATAAGCTAATGAACAAAATAGTGACAGAGGCTTAAATACATAAAACGGACTGACAGACAGATGCCAGAAAGGGCGAGGGGGAATGAGATGAAAGATGAAGGGATTAATCAAAGAACATTTATGTATAACCCATGGTCAAGGACAACCATATGGGCACTGGCTTGGGGAGGGGAGAGGATAGGGCTGGGTAAAGGTGAGGAAAGGCAGAAAAAGCAGGACTGTAACAACATAAACAACAAAAATAAAATTTAAAAAAAGATTCATTATAGACCTACTTGGTAGATAATTTTGTGGGCTACATTGTTTTCATTTATCAAGTGATAACATCATATGAAAGAAAAGATAAAATAACATACACATAGAGAATTTATTTTTGAGTATAACCCCAATTTAGAAACAAGGCGATGTCATAAGTGTTGCATAATGTGATTCTTTGTTTTTAAGTTAAAAGATTTTGACCCATCCTCTGGAGGATACGCAGGGAAGGAAGTTGACATTGGTCGGTGCCCTGCCATGTCCAGGCACCGTGCAGAGTGCTTTCTCCTGTATCATTTCATGCACTGTCACAACTACCATAAAAACAGTCACAAGTGTTATTTTCACCAGTGAAAACCCGAAGGATCAGAGTGGTTAACTTATCGGAGGCCATACGGCTGGGTACCAGTGATCCCGCGGTTCAAACTCAGGTTGGCCTGATCTCGCAGCCCTTGGTTTCCCAGCTCTCTTACACCAACGCAAACACTGACAGCTGGGAGGGGACGCAACACTTGTCCACGAAGGTGTGGGCAGAGTGGGTACAGATTTACGTAGCACACCCCAGAAGCTTTAGAGAGGTGTATTTAAGACAAATGAAAAGTATTACTTTATATAAGATACACAGTAAATCAGTCAAATTTCTAACTCCAAGAGGTGGTTCAGATTTTCATTTTTGAAAGTATAAAAACTAACATGTTATAATTAACAGAAGATATTAAAACAAGATGGTGTAAAAAAAGACAAAACAGTGTCACGATGACCGACTTCACGAGACGAACGTCACAGAAAACATTCTGGCTTCCTACTACATGCCCTGCGGCGCTTCGGTCAGGACACAATCTTCAATCAGTTCGGTCTGAGCCCGCGTGACAGGCGTTCCGTGGTCACTCCTAAGTGCAGCTGTTGTTAACAGGGAGAAGTGACTACCTTCAAAATAAGTTCCAAAGAACTGACACTTGGTATGTGAATATTATGCAATTAATTCTTAATCACCTGATAATTAGAATATTAGTCAGTAAAAAATGGCAGCTAATCCCAAACCATTTTTATCGCATTGCAAGTATCATTAGGTTCATATTTGAATGCGCTTGTGCATCAGTTCCAAAATTTCCTGAGCTTAATGGAAAATAAACTACACAATCACACCCAACTCAAGGAAGAAAAAACTATTACCCTCCAGAGTTACTCTTTTTTCAAGCCCACCTGTATCTCCCTTTCTCCCTATTTCAAGATAAACAGAGATAGCTTAGTGTTTAATTCACAATAGCCAATGAGTAGAGAAGCCACTTCCTTCAGATGATTCACTACATTATTATAGCAACTCTGAGAGAAAATAAGGATAGAAAATACTGCAAGTGTTTTACTTCAAAACACAGAAAACTCTGAAGGCTGTCATGTGAGGCAAATAGAAACAGGAAATACAAATAATGCCAACAAATACATCACTTTATATATGCTGACAAGATATCACAGAGAACTGAGAAAAATTACTCATTATGAATAATCTGTAATGTAAACAATCCGCCAGTATATAATTATGAGTTGGTGAATATATTTTCACAGCTGTTATTTCACTTTTGGTTATATTTTCTCTAATAAGGGAGGACTAAGAATTGTTTTTAAAATACATAGGCCATATCTTAACTCTTCTGAATGAAGCATAAAAGTCCTATTGGTTTATAATTGGTTCTGGTAGACTAGTAGGGTCCTTTTGTTTTTGGAAGCGAGTGCCCAGTGCCTGTCCTTAGTAAATAAAGGAACAGTTAGGATAAGCAGTGGAGAGATTAAGCCACCTGCACCAGACAGCTCCTTCAGTTCCTGAGGCAAGGAGTTCTTAAATAAGTGTATTGTTCTGTGGAGTCCTTCCCTATAGTTAGATAAATTCAACTTCAATTTTCTGTCATTCAGCATGACATTGGATTATGAGGCAAAGGGCCCTGCATGCCTACAAAAAGAAAGGAAGCATTGGCTTTAAACACCGCGCAGATGTAAGGCGGAACCCATGGAAACAATCCAAAATTTACAACATCAAATTCTACTATGATGGGGCTGCGTTCTTTGAAGATATTAAATAAAAAGCAAATGATTTTAAATGAACAAGACAAAAAGAGCTCTTAGCCTCTCTTCATACAAAGCCAGCTGCTTGCTGAAGAGCATTTCGCAGGCATCAGATTTGGGGTAATTAGTCATTTAAGAGAATCCTGTCATTCTGAAAGGTTCTAGAAATACAAAAGGTATTTATGATCATTTTATAGAAGAATATATGACTTTACAGTCATTTGGAGGGTATATTAAGTTAGTATAAAGTTTTAAAAAACAAGAAATCAAATCATTACAGTGGAAAGATATTTCAAGCTTAAAACTTTCTGGATACTACAAATTTAAAATCTGGCTCAAAATGCTATATGAAGGAAAATGATTTCAGGTTTGAGCAGCAGAATGGAAGAATCAGCAAGCAGAAGAATTGGCACCTATAGGTCCACATCCAGGGGAATTTTTTCAATGAGTAATTGAAGGCTGTATAATAACATATATATTAAATGGTGGAACTCATTGAAGAAAAGGAAAAACAGAACTCCCTACTCTTTAACACTCCTAAGACAGGATAACACAGAGCTGTCACGCATGAACTTTAAAGCCAGAGTGCCTAATTTCAAATGCTGGCTCTGCTTCCTACCAGCCATGTAAATCTGGGCACTTTCGTGTCCTATCTATGAGCTGGGTATTATAGCAAAGGATTGTTCAGAGAATTAAGGGACTTGACGTATGTAAAGAGGAGGACAGTACTGGGCACATGCTGAGAAGCAGTGAGTGCCGGCTACCACCACTGCTGGTGGTGGTGACCACCCACCGCCAGCTTCTGCTCTCAACCTCATCACTTGTCACCTTGAGGAACTTGCTGGGACCAGTGTTCCCAAGGGGTGGCTTTGTATAGGGAAGAGTGAAAAATGAAGGTTTTAACTGTGTATTTTTCTTTAACAGTCTACAGAGTAAGTACGGCAAAGTGTTAAAACTAGTTAAATATGGACGATGTCACACACGATTGTTCTAGTATTGTCTATATGACATATTTTACAGATGTGTTGTTTAGAGGGGGTCTTGCCTGCACAAGTCAAGGATGATAGAATGTTCTGAACCGAGTCTAAGCAACTCAGTTCTGTGTGCCCAAGGTAGAAAAAAAAACAAGGGACGGAGAACTGGGAGGAGGTGAGGAATGAGCTTGAATCCGTAATTAAAGACAATTCATTTGATTCTTGAATAGGGAGCAGTGAAGCTCAATTGCAGCTAGAGGGGGTATGGTAACAAGGAGGGTTATTGATTCTGTTTTTGTTTTGAAACACTGGGCCATGTTTATTTGTGTTTGGGAATGATCCATTCTAGAGGGCACCCATGTTTGTGATGTATGCCTTTTAATATATGACTTTAATAAACAGTATTTTTCCCAGGTGTTCAAAAAACTGTACAAAAAAACAAATTGCATTTTAATTCTTACATTTTTTACTACACATTGTTTTTTGAGACCCATCCATGTGGCCATATAATAGATACGATTTACTCCTTTCTGACTGCTATATAACATTTAATCCTGGGCATATACCACATTTTACTGATCTACACCTACAGTGATGAACTAGGTTCTTGCTACTTTGTGTCACTACAAATGGTTCTGCAATAAAAGCTTTTTAATCATAGCTTACAGAGTGGTGTCTCATTGTTGGCTTAATTTGCAGCTTTTCCTGCTTAATATTGAAGCTGATCATCTCATTTTATACTTTTAAGTTGATCGGAGTGGGTAGAAAAGAGACCGTGGAAAGGCAGAACAGAAACTGAATCGTAGATTTGGAGAACAATGGGCTGGTGGTCAGTGGGGTGGGGGTGTGGAGGGATGGGGGAAAAGTGAAGGGATTAAGAAGTACAGATTGGTAGGTACAGAATAGGCAGGGGATGTTAAGAGCAAGTATAGGAAACGGAGTTGCCAAAGAACGTATGTGCATGACCCACGGACATGAACAAAGCAGGGAGGATGCCAGAGGGAGAGTGGGGTGCTGGGTGGAGGGGGGCAAAGGGGAAGAATTGGGATAACTGTAATAGTATAATCAATAAAAAAATAAAATTTAATTTAAAAAAGTATCAACCAATGAATGCATAAATAAGGGAAACAAACTGATGTTTCTCTCTCTCTCTCCCCACTTCCTCTCTTTCTAAAAATCAATAAAAAAATTGAGCATTAACAGAGGAAACCTTTGCAAATGTAAGAATATATACCAATAACAGATGAAAGTTCTTTAATGAGTATTCAACTATATCAATTGCAAATTAACATATTATAATTTCAGCCAACATTTTACAAAGCTCAGATGGTGATACAACCACTTGGAAAATTCATTTCATTTTAGGGTTTATATTTCAGAGGTTTAATTCACATCTATTTTGAAACAAGTATACTTGAAGCACATTAACATTTTCTGCATAATGCCAGAAGAGACTGAAATATCATTTGGCGATTTTTATAAATCAGATGCTAGAACAGGTGTGAATATATGGGCAGCTAAAAAGTTGCAATTCAGTCCAGATGTAGCTATATGAAAACCAGAAAATTAGTTAGCTGGATGTGTGTGAGGAGGAAAGTGAATTGAATCAAGCTAAGGAGATAGTCATATATTTACAATTTGGAAATAAATTATATTCTAATATTAAGGATCAAGATTTACTTCAGAAAAATGCTTCTATACCTCTATTGTATTTTTATCCTGAATATTAAACCAACCAAATATAAAAAGAAGATAACTGTAATTTATAGGGGCTTATAAAATATGATACACTATAGATAAATAAGATAGGAGGAGTCTTAAATTCTTTTTTTTTTTTACCCTGGTTAAGTCATTTAATCACTCTTCCCAACTGACAAAGTGAAGATAACACTTTTTCTATCTCATAGGAACAATCCTCATGGATTACAAACTTCTGAATACTTTAAACAGTTCTGACAAATATGTACAGTACATTCACATAACAATAGATTTCATAATAGAGGAAGTGGGGTAGAGATTATAAAACTCTATTAGTCCATTATATATATACATATATATATACATTTCATATATATGTATGTATGTATGTATAAAATGAGATTTTTCAAGACTGAAAAATACTAGTAATGGATGTGGACAGCCTAGAATTAACTAAGTAGAAGTGATAGTGACTTAAAATGAACAGAATATTAGCTAAAATCATTTATGGATAAAAACAAAAAAGACGGGTAATAATAAAGTAAATGAATAAATGGAAGACAGAGGAGTTTACATCTAAAAATATTTCCGACACTTTCAAGGAGAGGCACATAACCTGCACCTCTCTAATGAAGAAAGATGCGGTTTGCAATCAGAAGGCTTCCAGAGACCCCGCATGCAGGAGGAACTCTGTGCACAACTGTGTGGGGACAGAGTGCATCTCCCACCACACACAATGCTAATCCTTTCTCCCTGTGCTTGGATGGCAGGAAAATAAGCAAAGGGCAAGAATTTCTTTGTAAGAGTGTTTTCATGCTTGAAAACTCCTTTGTGCTAACTGCATTTCAAAAACTCTTACCACACAACTCCAAGGTTTAAAAGTAGTGAGTAAAAAACAAAAACACTTTATAATTTTAAGACTAAGGAGATCTGAAAGCTGCATGCAGAAATGAGAAAAGATTTGGCTGTCAGGATTTTTTCCTGAGGCTACAGTTTTCTTTATTTGGCAAGAGAAACTTTTTCACCATCAACGGGAGATGGGTGTGTGCAAGTGCACACACACACCAGGCTGCCCAGGCGCCCTGACTTCCCCACCCCCACCCCCAGCGTGGAAACCTCTCCCTCCAGAGGCTCCATAGGGCTGGCCCTGCCAGGGTCCTGGTGTGGAGGAGGATTTCCCACAGGTGGGTGGGGAACTGGCTTGTATCTGAGCCTCTCTGGAGGAGGGGACTTTTCAGGCTTCTCTGCCCCAAACTTCTTAAATTATCTGTCAGAGAGGTGAGCCCGTGCCACTGGCCTGGTTTAAATGCTACAAAAAGAGCCCAAGGATGCCTCCCCTGCCTCAGGCACGCAGCGAGAGCAGATGTGTGTACATGCGTGTGCATGTGCGTGCCTGCGCTCTTTCCCCCTTCACACACTGTGGCAGCCACCTGTCCTGGGACTGCCCAGGTCCACATTTGAGGACACTACGCTGCGCACTCCAAGGACGGTCCACAGGCTGTTCCAGTCTTCTGTTCCTGCAGAGCGGTGCTGAGGGTTTGTCCTCTCGGGACATCCCCAAACACAGGCCCAGGTGCTCTCAGGAGTGGCCCCACACGTGTCCCCAGCACGCGGGTCCAGCGACATGTGCCACACTAGCCATGAGGATGTTTACCGAAACACCACTTTAACAACAACGACAAAAAAAAGTGAAAACAACTGTCCAAAAATTGGGTACCACTAAATAAACCATAATTCACCCAAAGTCAGGATACTATGAATATTTTTGGCATGAAAAGATTTCATAACAGAGGACACGAAGGGGGGAGATTATAAAACTCTATTATTCCATTTTTATAAAAAGACATTCAAAACTGAAGGTCTTGGAGTATACACATCAAATGTGTATAACTCTGTATGAATGTTGGAATGTCCTAATCAATAGCAAACATGGTTTATTTTGGTAATAGGAAACAACTGAATCATAATAAAGTAGCCTAACACTGAACCATGTAACACATCCACACCCATCTTATAACTCATTTCATAACCTGTGGATGGTTTGTGAAACCCATCGCCAGGGGCCTACTGTGCTCGGGACCGCTTCTGCCTTCCCCTTAGAGAAACAGGTGTTTACTCCCAGTACTGGAAGTGGCCCAGTACAGCGGCTCTCTTTGAGGTATAAAGTACTGACAACGGTGTATGCTTTGATGCTCCCAGGCAATGGAATTCAGAGATTAAGAGCCCAAGTTTTGGCAGCACAGTTCTGGACTCAGGTTCCAATTCTGAAAATTAGTAGCTGTATGGCCTTGGGCAAATGACTTAATTCCTCTAAACCTTGTAATCCCATTTGTCAACTGAGATAATAAAAGCCTGAACCTAGGAGGGAGGTGAGTGATAAAAAGTGAGGCCTCACTGTGCCCGGCCTGGGGCCGGCCCTTTGTGAATGTTAGCTGCTTCTTAGACGATAGTAGGACAGTTATCTGAACTCATAAGAAAGATTTTTTTAAAATGTATTAGTGGTTAGCTAGAGGGGAGATATGCTGGTAAGAGTAGAGAAACATTGGACACGGGTGAGGTAGGAGTTTAAATGAGGGGGGTGGATCATATATTTCTCATTTAGACAGTGTCGCTGTTTCTCGTGTTATTGGCCCATAAATGCGGATGACCTTAAATGGCTATGAGCAGCAGGTGCGCTGTGTGCCTGGGTAAATCCGCGTATGAAAGAGTGACTGGCTGAGGGGGTAGGCGGCAGTGTGACCATGTGGGTTAGGAATGGGGCAGATGAAAGCTCCCTCTCCTTGCTGCTTGCCTGGAGCTGCACCTAAGGATGCAGCAGGCTTAGTGTAGAAGCCATGTATGACACAGGAGATACGTTCCTGATCAAGCCTAGACCTCATCATATGACAGGTGCCTCATTAATCCTGCTAAATAAACAAAATTGGTGACTGGTGCCTGAATGGGCAGAAGAAAACTCATGTTAAGGGGCAGGGAAGGGGGATGCAGTTATATTAATAAGGCCACATGTACAGAATGAGAGAAAGAATGAAAGGGCACATAAGTCCATAGGATTTTTAAAGAAAAAGGGAAAAAAAGGTGAAGTCTAAAACTCATCCAAAGTCCTGAAGGGGATGGTGCAAACAAAAGGCAGAGAAAGTGGCAAGGTTTACATTTAGCCTTAAAAAAGGAAAACCATGATGGAGAGGAAGAGTGAGGAGAGAAGGTTGTAATGGCATAGGTGAGAAATGACCAGAGGATAAACCAGAAGTACAGCTATCTCGGAGTAGGCAAAGGAGTCTCAGAGCTGAGACATCTGTCCTCAGTTGTGCATGCGTAAAATCGCTATAGAAAACTCCTCTAAGATTCCAGCATTTGTAAAATGGAGATAATATGTGGAATAGGAGCAACTCTATACGAAAACTCAAAGTTGGGAGCAAATGAAAAAGGAAACCAAGATAATCCTGTAAGACTCCACTGATCAATGACTGAGTCACTTCTACAGTAGACATTTTTATCAGACCCCATACTCCATTGGTGACCGGTCCTATTGAGAAAAACTCTCTGGGCTCCAGTTAAAACTATCTGTTGTGCAATTTGTCTACAGACCCTAGGAAAACCGTGTATTGTTTGTGTTCCCCTGCTTTTGGGTACAGAAGCAGCCTGCAGTGTTCCGATATCAAACTGGTTTCTTTCAAGGCTGCTGGATTTAGTAACTAAGAATCACTACAAACCTCCTTGGTTTTCTGTTTGAAAAATCAGCACTTCTCCCCTTTTCCTGGAAGCCAAAAGTTACATTATTCCTACTAGAGTCCAAAGGTTCACAGGAATCATAAAATCTGATCAATTCCCTGCAGTGAGCTCTGTCTGGAAGTCACGGCTTCCAGGAAAGGCCGCAGTGGAATCCTGTTCACAGAGATGCCTTTATCCACCATACAATAGATGGCTCCTGAATTAATTGTAGCCACTCCCTTCTTCAACAACCTGTTCTAAGAGCCGGCAAACGACGGATTGTTACAGCTAACCAAGGCTGACTGAAAGATGCATTAGTGGAAACAAACGGACCTTTGGACAAACAGGAATTAAAATTTACAGTTTTCCTTTGGTGTGATAGGAGAATTAAGGAAATTCTAATATTTTGATCCTAAATATAATAATTTGGTTTGCTATTACACCAAGAAAACTACTCTGAAATGCAGTATAATATCTGGATAGTTCCTTATGGGGGCCTCTATTTAATCTTGTTCATTCACTAATGCGTTGAGATAGGTAAGGAAGGCTGTTACATTTCCATTTTATCAATGAAGTAACTGAGTCAAAGAAATCAATAACTTGTCCAGAGGGACTGTACAAGGCATAAACAGGGCCAGAAAGCAGAAGTATTTGACTCCTAGATCAGCATTTTTTTCTACTGAACATTAGCCACTTTGATATTGTTCATTTTAATAAGGAAGTTACTAATTAAAGAATGTAGTACTTATACAAGCTAAACATAGATGAAACTCAGAAACATTACACTAAGTCAAAGAAGCCAGACACGGAAGATCACGTTTTGTATGGTTCTATTTACAGGAAATATCCAGAACAGGCAAATCTATAGAGACGGAAGGCAGATTAGTGATTGGTGTGTGTATGTGGCAGGGGGGAGATGAGTAAGCAGAGTGACTGCTAATGACCAAGAATTTTGCTCTTAGGTGATAGAGATGCTCTAAAATTAGATCGTGGTAAAATCTCAGACCTAACTAGCAATATTTTACCAGATATATCTCCCCATGCTAGGGAAACAAAAGAAAAGGTAACAAATGGGACTACATCAGACTAAAGGTTTTTGTGCAGCAAAGGAAAACATAAACGAAATAAAAAGACAAGCCACAGGATGGGAGAATATATTTGCCAATACATCTGATAAGGGGTTAGCATCCAAAATTTATAAAGAACTTATAAAACTCACCACCAAAGAAACAAACAACACAAAAAATGGGCAAAAGACCTGAATAGACACTTCTCCAAAGAGGACATGCAGACGGCCAATAGACACATGAAAAGACACTCAAAGCCACTAATCATCAGAGAGATGCAAATTAAAACCACAATGAGATATCATCTCACACCTGTGAGAATGGCTACCATCAATAAATCAACAAACAAGCGCTGGCGAGCATGTGGAGAAAGGGGAACACTTTCGCACTGTTGGTGCGAATGCAGACTGGTGCAGCACTGTGGAAAGCAGTATGGAGATAACTCAAAAAATTAAAAATGGATCTGTGCTTTGACCCAGCGATCCCACTTCTGGGAATTTATCCAAAGGAACCCCAAACACTAATGCAAAAGAACATAAGCACCCCTACGTTAACTGCTGCAATATTTACATTGCCAAGATATGGAAGCAGCCGGTGTCCATCAGTAGTTGAGTGGATAAAACAACTATGGGATGTTTACACAATGGAATACTACTTGGCTGTAAAAAAGAAGAAAATTTTACCCTTTGAGACAGTATTGATAGACCTGGAGAACATTATGCTAAGGGAAATAAGCCAATCAGAGAAAGACAAATATACGATTTTACTCATATGTGGAATCTAATGAAGAAACTGAACTAATAAGCAAAACAGAGACAGACTCATAGATGGAGAGCAGATGACAGCTAAAGGGAGGGGAGGGGAGAGGTAGAGGGATTGAGCAAAAAGGGAAAAGGACTCACAGACCTGGACAATAGTGAAGGAGCATAAAGGGACTAAATGGTAATGGAAAAAATACAATAAAAAAAATAAAAGGAATAAAATTAGATTGTGCTAATGGTTATATAACTATTAAGTATACTAAAATCATTGACACACTTAAAATGGGTGAATTTTATGATATTTAAATTATTTCTCATTAAGGCTATTTTAAAAATTCAATAAAGGTATTAAAATGTTATTGTACATGTAAAATAATTTTATTAAATATTTGTGTATTACTTACTATACAAAAGAGCATACTAAAAAAACACTGAAGTTTTTTCCCTTGGAATAAATTTGGAAGTAATTTATCTGAATTCTGTCTCTCAATATTTGAGACTACTGACAAAACTGAAGGACACTTTATTCTACAAGGTGGAAGGAAAATCATTTAAGTGGACTGAATTGTGGGTCACAATGACCTCTGAGAGGAATATTGTCAATTGAGGTAAATTGTGCAGTTTGCAGGTTATATTGGTGGGAACTAAACATAAAACTCAAAAATCATACAAATAAATCTTTTAAAAGGAATGCAGAATTTAGTGTTTAAAATTTTATATGTTTATTTTCCTGTGAAAAATTAAATTCTGGCATTAAGGGTTGTACTGCTATTGATGGCCTATTATTTACTCTTAAATTAGTATTAAACTATGTGCACCGGAGTTATCACTTGTATGTCTATTTCCTATTGCCTACATATCAAAGAATAAATAAAAGGAAAATGGGGGGAGACAAAGGTAAAGTTTTTATGGAGAAAAGTAATGATCATAAAGACTATGCACTTGAATCAAAGTTGAAATTGTTCAAGGTTGACTTAAAAGAAAAAAAATCAAAATGTAAAAATATGAACACTTATTTAGCTTTGGAAAGAAGTCCAGTGTATAGAATTAGAATCTGAATTACAATGCATTTGAGTCTGCAGGAGTCTCTGAGGTGTTACAGTCTAATGTACCCACTGCCCAGGTGAGAACAGATTACTAATCGGGGCTGAGTGGCATGGTAGTCATCTGGCTACTGCAGGTAGGGTCATCATCTTGGTCTAGAATGCTTTCAGTTAATACCACATTATTGGGGGCAGAGGCTGGAAGATAAAACAGAGATATAGTTATGTAACTTAAAATGGAGAAAGTTTATTCTAAAAGTGAATTCTAAAAGTACCAGATATGGGAATGTAAAATATTAGAACAACTTTAAAAATGTATTTATAAGAAAACATAATAATGATGTAATATTCAGCATCGGTTTAAAATTTCAGGGTATAAAGAAATGTATTTCTCCAAACTCATTTTACTAGGCCACCATTACCCTGATACCAACCAGATAAGGACACTACAAGAAAAGAAAATAATGGGCCAGTATCCCTGATGAACACAGATGCAAAGCCCTTAATAAAATACTAGCAAACCTAGGGATTTGTTCTAGGAATGTAAGGATGGTTCAACACCTGTAGATTAATCAATGGAATACACCACATTAACAAAATGAAGGATAAAAATCATATGATCATCTCAATAAATGTAGAAAAAGCAATTGACACAACACACCATCCATTTGTGATAAAAATTCTCACCAAAGTGCTTACAGAGAGAATGCATCTCAACATAATAAGCAGCACATATGACAAGCCCACAACTAACATCATACTCAATGGAAAAAAGCTGAAAGCCTTCCTCTAAGATCAGGAACAACAGAAGAATGCTCACTCTTGCCACTTGCATTTGACATAGTATTGAAAATCCTAGTCAGAACAATTAAACAAGAGAAAGAAATAAAATATCCAAATTGGAAAGGAAGAAGTAAAACTATCACTATATGCAGATGACATAAAATTATATATAGAAAACCCTAAAGACTCCACCCAAAACTGTTAAAACTAATAAATTCATTAAAGTTGCAGGATTCAAAATCAACATACAAAAATCTGTTGTGTTTCCCTCCCTCCCTCCCCCACCCTCTCTCTCTCCACATACAACACACACACATATATATACATACATATGTGTGTGTGTATATTTCTATTCTCTTATTAAGAGTGTGTGTATATATATATGTATACACACACACACACAAAATCCCATTTTAAATTGCATCAAAAAGAATAAAATACCTAGGAATAAACTTAACCAAGGAGGGAAAGGACTACACACTCAAAACTATAAGACATTAGGGAAGGAAATAGAAGAAGATGCAAATAAATAGAAAGATATTCTGTGTTTATGACTGGAAAAATTAATACTGTTAAAATGTCCATACTACCCAAAAGAATCTACAGATTCAATGCAATCTCTATCAAAATTCAATGATATTTTTCAAAGAAATAGAAAAATCTTAAAATTTGTATGCAACCATAAAAATCCCAAATAGCCAACGCAATCTTAAGAGAGCAAAGCTGGAGGCGTCATACTCCCTGATTTTAAACTATACTACAAAGCTACAGTAATCAAAACAGTGTGGTATTGGCATAAGAAAACAGACACACTAAATCAGTACAACAGAACTGAGAGTCCAGAAATAAACCCATGCACAGAAATATGGTCAATTAATTTAGGAAAAATGAGCCAGGTATACACAATGGTGAAAGGAAGTCTCTTCAATAAATGGTGCTGGGAAACTGGGCAGCCACATGAGAAAGAAAACAACTGGACTTCTATCTTAAACCATATATCACAATGAACCCAAAATGGGTTAAAGCCTTGAGTGTAATATCTGAAACCACAAATTCCTAGAATAAAATAGGCGGTAAGCTCCTTGACATGAATCTTTATAATTTTTTTGGATTTGACACCAAAAGCAAAGACAACAAAAGGGAAAGTAAACAAGTGGACCTATATCAAACTAAAAAAACAGCAAGGAAAACCATCAACAAATTGAAAAGGCTGCCTATGAAATGGGAGAAAATATTCACAAATCATACATCTGATAAAGGGTTATTATTCAAAATATACAAAGAACACAACAGCAAAACAATCCAATTAAAAATTGGGCAGAGGATCTGAATAGACATTTTTCCAAAAAGGACACACAGATGGCCAACAGGCATAAGAAAAGGTGCTCAACATCACCGGCCATCAAAGAAGTGCAATTCAAAACCACAGTGAGACAGCACATCACACATGTTAGAATGACTGTCGTCAAAAAGACAAAAAATAAGTGTTGGAGAGGATGTGGAGTAAAGCGAACCTTGTGTACTGTTAATGGGAATGTAAATTGGTGTAGCTACTATGGAAAACAGTACGGAGGCTTCTCAAAAATTAAAAAAAGAACTACCGTATGATCTATCAATACCATTTTTAAGCATTATACAAAAAAAATGAAAACACTAACTCAAAAAGATATGTGTACTTCCATGTTCATTGCAGCATTGTTTATAATAGCCAAGGTATGCAAGCAACCTAAGTGCCCACTGATGGACAAATGAATAAAGAAATTATATTCAATGGAATATTATTCAGCCGTCAAAAGAATAAAATCTTACCATTTGGGGTGCTATCTCAAGGATAAATCTTGAGAGCATTATGCTAAGTGAAATAAGTCAGACAAAGAAAGACAACACAGTATGATATAACATATGTGGAATCTAATATACATTTATTTTAACTAATATTACATAATCTAATATTACATTTATTATTTACTATATATTATAATACATTATGTACATGTAGAGTGTTGAAGTTTATGAAAACGATGAAAGTAAATACATGAGATACTAGAGAAAGTGAAACTAAAAAATAAGTTAAATGACAAAATTGGCACTAGAAAAATTTGGAGACTATTCTTAATATAGAGGACAACAAAAAATCTTCAAAAATGGCTAAAGTTAAGAGTACTGGCACATACAGCCAACCAGTGTGGAGCTAGGAGGTCAGGAGTCCCATGAAAACTGGCGAAGAGCTGGAGAACACCTGCACACAGAAGTCAAAGAGAAGACGACACCAGTCGGCTGGCACGCAATAGATGTCCAATAAATACTTGCTGGAAAAATGAAGGTATTCCCAAGTCCTGGTCAGCCCAGAGCCAACGGATGGGAACATAGGAGCTACAGCATGAGGCTCGTGTATAGGCTAATGGGTAACGGGCAGAGATAAAATCAGATTCTAACAAGTAGAACATAGGTAGTGAGAGGAAAGCAGAGGAGCAGGCTCGGACCCTCCAGGGTGGAAGACAGAGTACCAAATTCGGGAATGAACACCGCCAAAACCTAAAATTGAAACTTTGCTGTCTTCCCTGTACTTGTAGTTTTCTCAAATGACTGTAACCACTTGTGTAAAATTAATTGTTAAGAAACAATATGCTGATGCAATCAGTTCACCAGAAGGGTATTTGTGGATAAAGAAGAGGTACAGTTATTAACATTTTTCTAAATGAGCTGACAATTTTGAAGACCCTAACACAGGAATAAGGTTGTTATAGGTGAACAGAACAAGGACAAAACCCAGTGCTCCTCACAGACAGGTTACAGTAAGTGGTACGGTAGTCCCCCGCCAACTGTGGGGAACACATCCTGAGACACCAAGTGGATGCCTGAAACCATGGTTAGTTTTTTCCTATATACACATACCTGTATTGGGGGCACACTTTGTAAAGCATATAATTGTCTGACCACTATGCTGTACACCTGAAACTAATACAAAATAATATTAAATGGAAACCGTAACTGAAAAAAGTTAATATTTTCAGGTTTCAGTTTACCACAGTTAACTGAAAGTGCAGAAAGTAAAACCATGAATAAGGGGGGACTACTGGACTTGCCATCGCTAGTTGACATGAGGTTAGTTTTAATGATCTTTCCACTCTGATCTACCAATTTGAAAATGGTTTCTACCAAAAGAGATACAATAGACACCCTTTAAAAATGGTTTCTTTGTCTGTTAACGTAGTTCGAGTGTTATCCACAGAGTGAATCTATTCCACACCAGCCGCAAAAGTGGAACTAATTCAGTTTTGAAGTTATGTGCCACTTTGCTCTGCACTTACACTGTCCTTTAGAGGAGTCTGTATCACATCTAGACCTACCTGGCCTCCACCTGAAGCACATGCTGCACTTACCGCAAGGTGAGGATTTGAGTATAAAACCTGTGCTAATTAGTACTACATTGTTTTGGTGAAGGTTTTGTTTGTTTGTTTGTTTGTTGTAAAAGGTAAAATGTGAGCTACATCTCAAAAGATGTGTACAGATTTTTTTAAAGGTTTATTTATTGTTAAAAATAACATGAGAAAAACATTTCAAAGAGACACACTCATATTTCCATCACCCCAAAATGTGTTTTCATATCTTCATGTTCCCTTATTGTTTCCATTCACAAATGTACCTATTTTGACTTATTTCTAATTATAATATATATACAATTTTGTGGATATTTTTATTATGTAATATAATAATAGCATTTTTCCATATTGACACTCATTCACAAAGTCTGAATAATGTTCTAAGTGATGGTATTTGATAATTTATTATCCATTTCATTATGTTGGGGATAAATTATTTCTAACTACTGTTTAAAATGTGGTCTTTGTATATAAATAATTTTCTTCTTCTGTAGTTTCCTTAGCACAAATTCTCAAGATTACTTGATCACAAACATTTCTATGGGTTAGAAAAATATGATAATTTTTATCACCAAATAAAGGGAAACTTTATTATTAAAGTCATACCAATTTAAAAGGAGGTAAATGTTTTGTTTTTGTTTATTTAGTTATTAGTAATTGAACATTTTGTGCTTGTTTATTATATTTCCTGTGTTTATTGTCTGTTTTTGTTTTCCCCATTTGCCTGCTTGGGGTCTTGGAGTTTTCTTACATAGTTGCATAAATTCTCTATATGGTATGAGAATTAGCCCTTTGTATATATGATTCAAAAATATTCTGTCCATTTTCTATTGTTAGACTGTCTGGCAGTTTTTGAAGTCAGGGATTTTACATTTTTTTAGAGGCAAAATCTGTCAACCTTACCTTTTGCAGTTTTTAAGGTGCTGCTTTATCCGTCCATGATTAGGTGAAGTTCTGTATCTTTTTGGTGCTAGTTTTCCCTGTTATTTTTTCTTACTTAATTAGAGGCTTATTTTGGTGTGTTTGGTTTACTTTCTTTAGTTATCCCTATACCACTTATAACATAATTTTGTTTTTTCCATTTGTTAATGGAAATATATTAAAATTTGATTGGAAATATATTAAACTATGATTCTATTTCAGGATTTACTATTCTGTTCTAAAACTACATGTCGCCATTTTTACAGCTACAACACACTCCTATAGTGACATATTCTAAATATCTAGGGCTAGGTGGTCAAACATGGTTCTTATTTTCCAGACTAGTTTTTAAAATATTTTTCCCAAGATCTAACCAGGAAACGATTGACACCAAGCTGCAGAAGCAGTAGGGAGTTCGTTCTGAGATGAACAAGTGTTCAGGACCAGGGGAGGAGGTGGGGGATCAGGTAGGGTGTCCAGTGTTTTAGGGACACAGCAGCTGCACCCTTAACAGATGGTTCTTGGGGCATGATTTTGGCTGTGACCCTAGCCTCACTGGGTTCCTAAGCCTTTTTTGAGTGTGGTTCTTCCAACTGCTCAGAGATTCTGAATATCTAAATAATATCCTTTCGATACATTCCTTTGTTGATTACAGTCAGTTTCTCCTACTTGCAACTAAGAAACCTTACTATTGCACCATTTTCTAAAAATGAAGCCATTTCCAATTTTTTACCGTGTCACAATGAGAACATTCTTTTTCCTATTCATTATTTTACACTAATGAATTTGCCTCGTCATAGGAACCACCTGGCGCACTTATTAAAAGCAGAGTCTTAGAGTCTTGGAGATACTCAATATGCCCAAACTGACATGCAAGAATGTGCACTTTTAATAGGTCCCTTTATTACCTGCCCCCCCCCCACATATATCTATAGTCCCAGATGTTCTTGTGGTCAGGCAATTTTGGAAAACTCTGCCCTAGCTTAAATTCCTAGAAGACTTGGTAGGTCAATGGTCTATTTTTGTTAGAAGGGGAAAAATCTCAATCCCTCGCTCTCTCTCTCTCTCCCCCCCTTTCTTTAAGGAAAAGAGTTAGTGTTTTTATGTGCCTTTCTGGAATGAACTGAGATAATAAGCTAACAAAAACACTGGCCTACCACAGACCTACATTTGAATCTCAGCTGTGTGACCACAACCTACTTCTCTATTCTTGACAAAGGTAAAAAAAAAAAAAAGAGTTTCCACATTAGGACATTGGGAGAGTTCAATGAGGGAAAACTAATCAAATGCTTACTGCCAGTCAATAGACCCGTACAGAGAGTGTTCCCAGTTAGTGAAAACGTTCTTCCTTCTCTTCTTGTGTTTACTTCCATAAATCACTTTTCCAAATATGGAACAGATATTACTTAAGCCATAATACCTGTTATATGCAATATAAGATACCATGCTCTCTAATGTTTTACTGTTCTAAGAAACTAAAATATTCAAGAAAACTGCTTATCTTATAAGTCAGACTAAAAGAATGAAATAAAAGACAGTAATAATCATCTTTGATTTGGGAAAAGTTGCATTTTTGGGAAAGTTATTTTTTACTGTGAAATGCATATATCAGCAAATGTCCTAAATTTGTTTTCCTCTAATTAAGTCTAAAATAAATAGCATGGCATATTCAGAGTTTTATTTTATGTATAATTTTACTTAATTTTATAAATAGGTAAGTTCACTGCAGTGTTATTTACAATGGCCAAGATTTGGAAGCAGCCCAAGTGTCCAACAGTAGATGAGTGTATACAACTATGGGACATTTACACAGTGGAATACTAATCAGCTGTGAAAAAGAAAACTGTACCCTTCGCGACAGTGTGGATGGGCCTGGAGAACATTACGCTAAGTGAAATGAGCCACTCAGAGAAAGACAAATATCATATGATTTCAGTCATATGTGGAATCTAATAACACACTGAATGAACTGACAAGCCAAACAGAGACAGATGCACAGATTCAGAGCAGCATGACAGCTAAAGTGCAGGGGTTCGCTAGGGGGTGAAGGGATTGAGTGAAAAGGAAAAAGGACCATGGACATGGACAACAGTGCAGTGATTACAAGGGGGAAGCAGGTATAAGGGGACTAAAGGGTAATGGAAAAAATTCCAATAAAAAATCTTAAAAATACTGTTTAAAATACCAAATACATAGTTGAAAATTATTATATTAATATTCATCACATAAATAGGTCCATAATATTTCTTTCTTTTAATACTTTGATTTTGGTAACAGGGTTATCTTGGCATTGTAGAATAATTTGGGAAATATTTCTCAATTTTCTGCTGTTTAGAAAATGCTTTATAAAATTAGGATTCTCTATTCCTTGAATGTTGGTTGAACTTGCTTGTAAAACCATCTGGCCTTTTCTTTCCCTTAAGGAGGCATTGCTTCAATTTCTTTATAGTTATAAGGCCATTTAATTTTCTTGAGTAAGTCTTGATAGATATTTTTTTCTAATAATATGCCCACTGCAAATTTGTTGGCATAAGGTTGTTAACAAGACCCACTTCTTTTTACTCTTTATTTGTTGTCACTACTATTTTTTCACATATTTTCATTTGTGTCTTCTCTCTTTTCTTGATCAAACTTGCCAGAGGTTTGTCTATTTTGTTGGCTTAAAAATATCAAAGTTTTTTTGTTGCTATTTATTGTATCTTTGTTTTCTATGTCACTGACTGCAGCTCTTATTTTTATTATATATTTTTTCTATGTTCTTTGAGTTTATTCTTTCCTTCTTAAAAGTATGTAAGGCTATATATATCCTTCAAAGAATCACTTTGGCTGCATCCAACAAACTTTGTCATATGCCATTTTTAGTATCATTCAATTCTAGATATTTTACATTCATTATAATTTCTGCTTAAACTCAAAAGTTAAAGTGTGCTTTTGTAAAACTGTAAATTTTACAAGGATGCAACTATCACGATTCTACATTGTATACAGGTATAAAGTCATAGCCCACGCATACATGCCATAAACCAAGCACTATGAGTGATCCACCTGAACGTTCCTGAGGCCCAATAAAAATAGACAAAATAAAGCAAAACAAGAAATAGGCAAGTCTAACAAGCTTCCAGGTAAAAGAAAGAGTTACCTTTAAAAGAAAAAGAAATCAGATCTGCAGTAGACTTCTCATTCACAACACTAAAATCTAGAAATCAAAGCATCAGCATCTACAGTCCACTGAGAGGAAAAAAACCCCTAAGAATCCTACTCCCAGTTAAGATTCCATTACATCCATCAAGCTGAGAATTATATTTTATTTTGTATTTCTAAGAAATACTTACAAAACTTGTCAGGTATTCAACATAAAAAAAAGTTTACAGATTCAAAGACATATTATGTCACACTATTTAATCAGAATAACCCAAAGTTAGCCCTGGCTGGGTCGCTCAGTGGATTGAGCACCAGCCTGTGAACCAAAGGGTCACTGGCTCGATTTCCAGTCAGGGCACATGCCTGGGTTGCGGGCCAGGTCCCCAGTGGGGGCCACATGAGAGGCAACCACACATTGATGTTTCTCTTCCTCCCTCCCTTCCCCTCTTTCTAAAAATAAATAAATAAAATTTTAAAAAAACAAAGAAGAATAACCCAAAGGTAAATAAATATTAAAAATAAGTCCCTGACAAAACAATGAACTATCTTGAAATTAAGACATACACCTCTAGATAATCCTTCGATGAAAGAAAAATTAAAAAAAAATAAATTACAGAGTGTTTAGACAGCATTGAAAAAGAGAATACTTTATATTAAAAGATATAAGATATAGAGAAATTTGTACTCATAGGAAAATGTATATCCTTAAATGCCTCTATAATTTAAATTTAAAAGATGAGAAATAAAAGAACTAATTATTCCTTTCATAAGTCTAAAAAATAAAAACCCAAAAAAATCCAGAAAGAGGAAATTAATAAATATAGAAGTGAAAAGTAATGTTACGAAAAATAAAAGTAGCAGAAATCATAAAATATACAAAAGCTAGTTCTTTGAAAAGACCAAGAAATAAAGGCCTTGGAATTCTGGTAGAAAATAAAAGATAAAAACAAGATTAGACAAAACTAAAATTCAGAAATCATGTGTAACCACAGATAGAGGAGCTACTGTATTTTGTCATGTATAATGCGCACCCATGTTTTATAGTGCTGCCAATGCATAATGCATATTCTTAGTACTACCCATGTATAATGTGCACCCCTTCCTTTCTCACCTAGATTTGGGCAAAAAGTGCACATTAAAAATAAGAGTATTATATGCCATACTATAGGTACAAATTTGAAATCTTTGAAAATAAATGATCTTTTGTCAAAATATAAATAATCTAACATGATCCAAGAAGAATTAAAATTTTAAATAGTCTAATTTCCACAGAAAATTCAAAACTATTAAATAACCTCATTGAAAGACACTAGAATCAGATGAGTTCATAACTGAATTTCACCTAATGATACTGGGTTCAGTCAAGTTTCCTAACTTTTAAAAACATATAATCCAATGTCATGAAACTTATTTATTAGTGAAGTTCACTTAGTTTTAACATAAAATTCTGATAAAATTAGTGCCCGTGACAAAGAAAAATCTTTAGACCAACCTCACTTATGAATATATGTACTAAACTTATAAGTAAACTTATAAGTAAACATGTAGAAAATAATATATTAAAAAGTAAATGATGCAGGGTTTATCCATGAAAGCAAAGGTGCTTTATTATTAGGAAATTTAGTAATACTAATCCATTTACCAGTTGGTTAAAGATGGAAAAAAATCATACTATCATATCAATAGATGCTCTAAAGGCATTTAGCGAAACTCAAAGGCATTTCTAATAAAACATCCAAGTAAAATTGGGATAGAAGGAAAATATTCAATTAAAACTAATGACTATTTACTAAAACCCAAACATTGGATATAATTCCAAGTGGAAAAACATCAAATTATTTTCACTAAAATCAGGAAGTAGACACAGAGGCTCATTGGCACAATTATTGTTTAACACAGTCTCAGAGATTCAAATGAACTTAATTAAGACATGAACAAGACAAGAAAAATAACAGATATAAACATTGGAAAAGAATGGATAAACTCTTTTTTGGAGGGAATGGGGGCTGGTGATATAACTGTATAACTAGAAAATCCTAGACACACTTAATAAAAAACTATTAGAATTAATATGAGAATTTTATAAAGTTTATGTGTATAAGACAAATATACAAAAATTAATAGCCTTTCTCTATCCTATTAACAAATATCAAGAAAACAAAAGAGAAAATAATCCTTTCACAGTAGCTGAAAAATGATAGTCATAAATTTAACAAGAATGATAAACATTTAAATAAAACTATAAAATGCATTAAAGAACATAAAGCACAACAGTTTCAAAAAGTGAAGATACTATTCTTCAATGAAAAGGCTTTTATAATATTAGGACTTAATGTCACTAAAAATGTCAATTCTCCAAAAGTTAGTATATAAATACAATGCAAGTCAAATTAGAATCCTTATTGGAAATAAATAAAATTATCTTAAAGCTTATGTGGAAACATAACTGCCTGTAAATATGTAAAAACAGTGTAAAGACTGGAGGAGAAAAACTTTACTATCAGAGCCCTTGGATTAGAGGTAAATAAAGGACCATAAAGTTCAAATAGAAGATATCCCCAAATATATATTTTCAAAGTAAGAAAACCAGAGAGAGAAAAGACTTAATCAGCTAGGACAACATGCCATTAAGTCATTATATTCAAATGAATGATATTAATTACTTCAAATAAATTAGTGGAAAGAAGAGAGAACATGGTAATAGATAGTAGTATATATAAAATTTTAACATATGACAGGTAGTAGTTCTATTTAGTGGGAACAGCGTAAGTATTTAATACATAATACTGATACAACTCTGACTATCCATACTAAAAGAGTAAAACTGAACCTCCATATCTCACACCATATAAAAAATAAATTCCATATATATTGGTGAATCAAAGGAAAGAAAATCCAGAAGACTGTATGTACAATCTAGGGAAGAGAGGGACTGTTTTAACTAAGACAAGCCAGAAACAATAGAAGATAGTAATTTGATCATACCAAAATTAAAATCTTTGATATGGTGAAATTTACCATAAAAATCAATGACAAATTATGCATTAGGAAAAAGTTAATATAGAAGATAAATACTCTACAGTACAAATTGCTCTAAAAAGTTATCAAGGAAAATTCCAATCATGCAACTAAAAATTGACAAAATATGAAAAGCTAATTCAAGAAGGAGAAAATTTTAAAATATGTGATTTAAAAATGTATACCTGGTTTCACACTGCTTCCAGACTCATGTAATGACTCCTTATCTTCTCTTCTTATACTAGTTTCTCTCTAAACTTCCCTAGTCTGTGGTATGTTCTTATCATTAAAGACTCCCGAGCAAAGAGGGCCGCAGCCCCCTGTGACTTCCCTCTCTCCCTTCCACTCAGCAGGGCGTTCTCCTCCCTATTCCTGGGTAGTCCTCTCAACCCTGATTCTACCTTAACCGTTCCACTGTGGCTGGAGAGGGTCAAGGGGATGAGCACGATCTTTGGTTTGCATTCACTCCCTGCCATTTACCAGCTGTGTGGGAATAGGCATGTTACCTCTCTGGGTCTTGATTCTCTCTTCTGTAAGATGGGATACTTACACTTGCTTCCCATGGTCACAGTGAGAACTGACAGAAATAACTTATATACAGTGCTAGCATGGTGTCCAATATACATTAGGTCCTTAAAACTGTTAGTACCCCTTCCTACTTCAGTATCTTATGGTTAGTCTATGGGCTGGGTTACCAGTAAAAATATTTTCATAGTATCTGGTTCTAAATACTTGATGTCTGGCTCCAAACATCAAGTGTTTGGAGTACCTCCATTCATTACTAACAACTTAATTTTGCTAAAACACTGTTTTTATTGTATCATTTTCATGATTATTAATTTTCAGTGATTCCATACCACCTTCAGGAAAACATGCACACTTCATAGCCTTACTGCCAAGACATTTATTCTCTGAGGTAGAGAGAAACAAGGTACCTAAAACACAGTTTTAATCTTTTCATTTGGGAAAATGAAAGAGTGCATGAAAATTGGGATTCACTTTACTAACAGCACATGCTATATTTTCCTTCAGTACACAAAACCACCAATCCACTGGGATAACAGTGTACTAAAGCAAATTTCACTTTGTTTTCCTGAAATCTTATTTTGTACTTAAAATATCTTTAATATCTCCACTTGTCTTACTACTCTAAATGGCAGAATAGGAAGGGATGATAGTGAATTGATCACAGTTATTGACGGTTACTAATAATTAGGCATACCTGCAACACAAGGTAATCAAGAGATTGTTGTGATTTTAAAAGAAATAAAAATTTATACACTTATTATGGCTAGTTGCTAACAATCACAAAAGAAAAAAATCTTTTACCTAGTACTTCTTTTTGCAAGTCATGGCATCTGGCTTGCAAGTTTACTTCCTGTTCTTTAGATGTCTGAATCTGCTGAGACCTCAGTATGGCTGCATCTGACAACAACTTCAGATTTTTCATTTCCTCTTCAAGGCATACCTTATTTCTCTGGGACATGGCCAAACTTTTATTTAGTATCTCTATTTCTGTGAAGAAAATTCAAAGTTTACTAAGCAGACAACATCCAACCATAAAACAATTTTCAAAAACTGATTATTTTCTTTTAGAAAATTAATAGTTGAAAGCCAAGATGAATTTTCTGAGAGTGTGACGCCAAACCAAAAGGTTAAATTTAAATTTAGTGGTTATTCTGTGAACGAAGTGAGAAAAAGAATTGTATTGCTAAACTGCATGATACCTTTTAGGGGTTCTTTTTGTTTACATTTTTGCCTTTAAATTGTATTAAATGGCAATCGGGCCTGTTTTTTAAATACTCACATAAATGAATAGCATATCTCTGTAACATTCTGGGTTGTTACAGAAATTAAATTGTTTTCTTGGTAACATAATTCAGGAAAGTAAATTTAAATATAAATATATGAATTTATAAATTCATATCTAAATTATGAAAAAAGGTAGTAGGGGTAGAGAAGAATAAAAGGAGGCAGTGTCTAAAACTAATGAATTTATGGACATAAAGTATTAGTTAACATAGCTTAATGTTTTTAACAATATTCTGTCCCCTCAAAATGAAACCAGAATTTCATCAGAGCAATCATTTGTCATTATTCTATCTACTTAGACAAAGTTGAATTTAAAAAAATGCCTTCACAGCATTATGTAGGTTTACATGTACTAATTTTACATAATTTCATGAAAAATGCATGGAGCATGTTATCCTTCAGAAGGATAATTATCAAGCTCTCCCTTCCTCAGCCTTCTGAGTACTGCTGCCTTAAACCACAGCGTTAAAATATACAAACGCACACAGTAAGGATAAAGTACTACAAAATTTGTACAACCACAATTAATCAAAATGATGAGCACATGAAAATCTGGCCAGCCTGCTTGTCCAGAGGGTTCACTTGGCATTCCTTTCCTTGCTCGGGTCACTCTGGGCCACGTGAAGGGTGTAGCATGTGATTAGATGGTAAAGGAGGCTGGCTTGGTTTATTGGTCTTAGAGCCACTATGGCAAAAATAGCAGCCACATGGGCCAGTGAAGACCAGAAACAGAGATTAGGAGGACAGACATGGCAGGAAATATGGCCGGCAAATTAAGGAGAAGGAGAGCAGTGTGCTAGAATAGGGCACAGGGACGAGCGCATGTCTTAGAGGGTGGGTTTGAGTAGAATCAAGAACATGGTCCGAGGAGAGAAAAGCAAAAAGTCTTTCTCTGGGGAAAAACGTTTGTCTGGAAGAAAAAGTGGCATGTGAGACAGACCTCGGTCGTGAGCACAAAGGGTCCGTCACCTTCTTCACTTTTAATTCCTGCCCAAATTAGAAAATCTGGTGAAATAAGTCAACAGGAACCAAATCAATTTGGGTCTACCGTACTCCAACAATTACACAGAAATTTTTCCTAAGATTAGTTATATGCTTCTAAAGACTTATGGATACACACTCATTTGTGTGAGGAAAACTAACACACTAGTACATAAAAAGCTTTAAAAAGAAAAACAGTATAATTTCTGTTCAGACCTAAAAAGTCTTCCTGGGTATTTTTGTAGCCATAAAGGTGGCGTCCTGTGAGTGGATAAACTGTGCTGCACTCTCCGAATCTATCTTCGGCTAAGTCAGAGCGACACGGCAGAGCAGCACATGCTGTCGCCTATTTACCGTTTGTCAGAATGCCACCGCTTAGGTTAGCAGGCTGACTCTGTTAGTGTGCCCGGCTGACTGTCTCTAAAATAACTGTTCGTGTCAACATGACTTTCTATCTGGCATTAAAAGAATAAGAATCTGCAATACAGATTCATTTGTCAAATATATTCAAACACATGGAAAAGTACAGCAAGATTTCGAAACTAACAGGAGCTTCAATGTTCCTAATGTGAAATTAAGAGAGTTTACTCAAGGGGGTAAATTAACTCACCCATGGCAAACTACACATGCCTATGGCAATCCTGGTGTCAAATACTCAATCCTATCTTCGTCATTGACACAGTTTCATGCTTGTCAGTCATGTGTCCCAATTCGGGGTTCAGAAAGTATGATCTCCGTGGGACCAACCTACTCCGGTCATGTTCCCACTTGTATTCTCTGTTTCAGCATGACCCATGAAGAGAGGTCTCCTAACCTCAAACACTAGGATGACCACAGCTCACACGCTACCTGCCTGGAAATCTCTTCTGATGGATTTGGAAGTGGCCTTGGTCTTCCTGGAACTCACGCCAATTTACGCCGTTTATCATATGCAGACATGTACTCTCCTATTGGACTATGTTATTTTAAGTCAGTAGCAGCACCTTATTCATTTTTTATTAACTCTGGTGGCATAACCAACAGAAATTTATTTTCGCACAGTTCTGAAGGCTAGAGTCTGAGATCACAGTGTTAGCTGGGTTGGTTTTTTCTGAGGGCCGTAGAGATGGACCTGTTCCAAGCCTCTTTACATGGCTTATAGATAGTCATTTTCCCCCCCTCTTCTTCATCATCTTCCCTCTGTACGTGTCTGTTTCCAGACCAGATTTCCTCTTCTTACAAGGACACTAGTCATACGGGGTTAAAGCCCACTCATTTAAATTTAATAACTACTTTAAGGACCTTAACTCCAATAAGGTTGTATTGTAAGGGACTAGAAGTTAGGACTTCAACATATGAATTTGAGGGGCACAATTCAGCCAATAACAATATATTTTAGAATATTCACTGAAATTTATATTGTAATTACAAATATGTAAAAATAGATGAGCATGTGGAAGACCAGAAGATAAAAGGGAAACATAAAAAACAATTGTATGAGGATAGAGGAATTCGTAGTTTAATTTACTTCTTATAAAAATGTTTCAAGTTTTGTTTTACATCAACTTTTCAACTGAAGCACTATGCCATGCAGCATCAGCTCACAACATAAGGATATAATCCATACAGATCAAACAAAAGCTGGCATTTTTAAAGAAAGTATCTGTTATTTAAAATTTTTGTAATATTGGCAAAATTTATTGCCAGGCTAGTAGTTTTTAGAATGTGTTATATAACTTGCTAGCCAACACAAGTACAACTGTTAATATTAACCTCAAATAATCAATTTCTTTGCCTGGATAAGATATTTTCTGTTGTTCTTAGTCCTATTAGCTTACTCAAATGAACTTAAAATTATTTTAGGTGATTATGTTTTTAGGAAACCTCTGTAACCTTATTGCCAAGGCACACTGATGTTACAAAGAGTGAGTGACCGTAAATTCAATGACTTCATATAGTTTCATTACACTAATATTAAAAAAGCCTCAGAGACTAAGTTTATTTAATAAAAAGGGATTATAAAACACTATGTAGATTTTTTAAAACTTTGTATTTTCAAATACTTATAGATTTATAAGAAGTTGCAAAGAAATGTGTAGGGAAGTCCTGTGACACTTTCACTCCACCCATCCCCATGGTGACATTATGTGTAACCATCAAAGCTAGGGAACTGATGTTGGTACAATTCACAGAGCTGATCCACATTTTACCAGTTATACACACCCTCATTTGTGTGTGTGCTTGCCATTCTATCACATATGTAGCTTCCTGCAACTACCAACACAATCAAAATACAGGATTGTCCTACCACCACAAAGCCGCCTCTTGCTACCCTCTCAGAGCCACACCTACTCTTATCCATACCATCCTGAATCCTTGGCAACCACTAATCTGTTCTCCATCTCTATAATTCTGTCACTTCAAGAATGCTATATAAATAGACTTGTATAGTAGTACATCATTTTCTTGAGACTGGCTTTTTTTCACCAAGCATAATTCCCTTGGGCATGTATTAATAATTTGTCTCTCTTTATTGTTGAATAGTATTCCATAGCACAGTACCTACAAATTTCCTTCATCCATTGAAAAATTTGGGTTGTTTCCACTTCGGGCCATTTTGAATAAAGTTGCCATGAACGTTTATGTATAGGTCTTTGCATGAACATAGGTTTTCATATTTCTGGGATACATGCCCGAGATACAATTAATGGGCCATTTGCTAAGTGCATAATCAGTGTTAACAGAAATTACAAAATCATTTTCTAGAATGGCTACACTATTTTACATTCTTACTAGCAATGTTAAGTGATCCAGTTTCTCCAATCCTTGCTAATACTTGGTATGGTCAATTAAAATTTTAGACATTCTAATAGATATGTAGTAGTATTCCATTATGGTCATAATTTGCATTTCCCTAATTAGCTAATTATATTAAACATTTTTGTGTGCTTATCGGCCATCTCTATATCTCTTCAGTTAATCATAAGTCCCACCACATAAAATGAAATATCATTATTTTATTACTTATGATGTACTATTTACAAAGAAAAAAGATGATTGTGTTCTATGTACTTATAACAAACCTGTCAAGGCTGTTTCACTTATGGATTTAATTTGAAGACAAACTTCTTCTTTCAGTGAAGTCCAGTTTTGAAAATGATCATAAACTTCATTTTTGATACTAGTTATCTCCCTTTTAGTAAAAGTAAGTAATGAAAGAGTCTTATTCCAGAAATATTTGTACTCCATCAATCTCTGACTGTAAGGTAGTAAAAAAATAGGATTTTAAAAAAATAGCAAGCATAATAACAAATATTTCTTTGAAAAAAATGGTTTTAGACTGACCATGTAATCTATTGTCTAAATGAAGACAATTTGGAAAGTGAAAGAGGTGCTATTTCTGCTTTGTTGAGATGACAGACATAAACTGGAAATATTGTAGAAAGACTACGGTATATGTTATGCTAATTTCCATTCTGTTATCATTTTAACTATAAACAAAATAGCTATTTTATACATATTTTTCTATTAATTTTTCAAAATTAATTTAACAGCAAAGATTTAGTGAAGAAAATTAGGTCAAAAGTGGCTTAGTCACAGAGCCTAAATGAGAATCTCAGATTCTTAGATAGCATTCTTCCTGCATACCGTAATTTTACAGGCAGGTTAAACCTTGGGGCAATAATAAACAAAACCTTGAAAAGTTACTGATCCAGTACTCTTGCTTCATGAGATGCCACAGCTCAAAGTAATCGCAGTGATTTTTTTTAACTTTCAGATAGATGTTCTGGCTATAATTTACCCAGTAATCAAGCAAGATGCAGACATAAATCTGTGAGTTATCACCAAAAAGATGCTGAATGAAGCCGTAGGACTGTAATTATTTGGTTAATATTTATCTCTCTGAATAGACTAAGATCTACGATGCAGACACTACATATGTCTTCTTCATCACAGTTTTCCTAGCACTGAGCATAGCGCCTATCACACAGGGGTGTCCAACCCACAGCCTGTGGGCTGCAAATGGCCCAGGACGGCTATGAATTCGGCCCAACACAAAATCATAAATTTACTTAAAAACGATTTTTTGCTCATCAGTTTTCATTAGTGTTTATGTATTTAATATGTGGCCCCAGACAACTCTTCTTCCAGTGGAACCCAGAGACACTAAAGGTTGGACACCCCAATTTTTTGTGTTCAATAAATATTGACAAGTGAATAAACAAAAAAATAGATCACTCAATTGGAGGAATGAAGAAGTGAGAAGTGCTAAGGATAAAACACTGGAGAACGCTAACATTTGTGGGACTAAAACAGAAAAGAATCCCTCAAAGGGGACTAGAGAGCCACAACCAGTGAGTTAGAAGAAAAACCAAAATACAATAATACTATCAGAATAGCCAGAGGATAAGAGGATTTAAAGAAGTATTTAAGGTCAGTGTTTAAGGCCTCAGATAAAGGCTGAACAAAGTGCATTGTATCTGGTATTAAGGGAGCATTTGGTGATCTCAGAGAGAGGCATTAGGAAGGAAAGAACTGAACAGCAAAGCACAAGTAAGTAAACAGGAGTTATGCAGTACTAACACTCAAGATCACTGACTGAGGTGGCAAGAAGAGAAAGAGGAAGATACAGAGTAGAATAGTCTGTAAGGATGGGAGACACCCAGACGTGTGTATACAGCTGGACACAGTATGAATGCAGTCACAGAGGCTAAAAGCACAGACAAGAGATGTGCTCATTGCTTGTGCAAAGTACTAGAAAGAATGGCTGTAGGCTAAAAGATTAGCCTTTGCCAGAAAGAAGTGTGGTGTCATTCTGGGTGGCAATTAAGGGCCACCTGAGTGATCAGAAGCCACAGGGAATGCCTCAGTCAGTCTTCTAGGGAGCTAGCTAGGAGAGATGTTGATTTCAAAAAGCAGAGAAAGAATCCAAAGAGATCACTAACTGAAGAAGGCCAAAGGTGAGGATGGAAAGTCTGAATGTGGAGCCAGAAACTGGCAATACAGGGAGACAAGAGCTATGAACCAGGTCAAGGTTAAGGGGCTAATGGCCGGGTGTTAGGCAGCTGCTGGAAGCAAGCCAGGGGTAAAGTGATGTTCAACAGAACAGACTGGATGAGGATGCAGGTCCCTCTCTGTAGGGAGAAAGGCAAGAAACAGAAAATACAAGCTTGTTAGTTAAGAGCAGATCCATTTTTGTAAGGCCTATATCTTACATGATTGGTGGTAGGCAGGAGAAAGGCTTTCTTGAAAAAAGAATACAAAAATGGTGACTTAAAAAATTATGTTTAAAAGTGTGTGATTATTTGCCCTGGTTGGTGTGGTTCAGTGGATTGAGCACCAGCCTGCGAAATTGAAAGGTCACTGGTTCGATTCCAGGTCAGGGCACTTGCGTGGGTTGCAGGCCAGGTCCCCAGTTGGGGGTGTGCGAGAGGCAACAGATTGATTTCTCTCACACATCAGTGGGGCCCAGAATAGCCAAAGCAATCTTGAAAACAAAGAAATTTGGAGTCCCTATATTCCTTAATTTCAAAATTTACTAAAAATGACAGTATTCAAGAGAGAGTGGTACTGACATAAGAATAGACATATGGATTAATAGAATAGAAGAGAGCCCAGAAATAATTCTCTACATTCATGGTGCCTTGGTTTTAGGTAAAGGCACCAAGACAATTCAATAAGGAAAGAACAGTCCTCTTAACAAATGAGGCTGGAGCAGTTGAACATCCACACAAAAGATAAATTTAGATCCTCACCACACATCATTCATAAAAGTTAACTCAAAATGGATCACAGACCTAAATGTAAGAGCTAAAACTATAGAACTTTTAGAGGAAACTACAGGAGGAAATCCTTGTGACCTTTGCTTAGTCAGAGTTCTTAATACATTATCAAAAGCATAATCCATTAATGAAAACATTGATAAATTTTATTTCATTAAAAATAACAACTCTTGCTCACCAAAAGAAACTGTTACAAAAATGAAAACATAACCCATAGACTGGGAGAAAATATTTGCAAATCATACTTAAAATAAAGGACTTTACCCAAAACAGAGAAGGAACTTTTACAATTCTATAATAAAAAATAAATAAATAGGCAAAATATTTTAATGGATATTTCATCAAATAACCATGCAAATGGTTAATAAGCACATGAAAAGGTGCACAACATCATTGGTTATTCGGGAAACACAAATGACATGAGACACCATATCACACCTACTAGAATGGCTATAATAAAAAAGGGACAATAAGAAGTGCTGTCAAGAATTTGGAGAACCTATAACCCTCATTCCTTGTAGCAATATAAAATGGTGCAGCCACATGTAAAATAGTTTGGCAGTTTCTTAGAACCTTAAATTAAATTTACCTTATGATTTGGTAAATGCCACACTTAGGGATTTACTCAAAAGAATTGAAACATACATCCACACAAGGACATGTAAATGGATGTTTAGAGTAGCATTATTCTTAAGTGTGAAGTGGACAATCCAAAAGTCCATCAACTGGTAAATGAATGAGTAAAACGTGGTGCATCCACGCAATGGAAACTACTCAGCAATAAGAAGAAACGAAGTGCTGATGTGTGATACAACAGAAATGAACCTCAAAAACACAATGGTAGCAACCTGATGTAAAAGACCACAGACCACATGATTCCATATATCTGAAATGTCCAGAAAAATGCAAATTTATAAAACAGAAAGAAGGTTGCCCAGGACTGGTGCTAAGTGGGGAGAGTAAATGCAAATGGCATGAAGATCTTTGTGGATGACAAAGGTTCTAATGTTGGCTGAGGTGGTAAAGGCTGCACCACTCAGTAAGTTTACTAAAAATTGTTAAATTGCCACTTAAAATGGGTGGATTTTATAGTATGTAATTATGTCTCAATGAAGCTGGGGTTTTTTTGTTTTTGTTTTTTTAATGTCAGGCAATTTAACTATGGGATCAAGGCTAGAAAACAAAGTAAAGCCAGGAACTGGTTGGGAAAAATCAGAGAAAATTTTGGAAGCTTTATTGAGACTGAAGAGTTGAAGTAAATGTAAGAGAGCCAGGAGGAGAAATTTTGAGGAGTTGGCATGGAAAATTTCAGAGATGACAGAGTGTAGATAGATTTACAAATAAGAAAAATTAAAGGGTAAGCTCTTTATATTTCAAACATGTATGAATGATTCACACTAAGAGACTTCTAAAAGTGAATACAGACTACTTGGCAGACTTGGGCCAAAGCTGTGACAGCAGCCACTCTTGCACCCAGATCACCATGACTAAGACGGGACCTGGGCTCACCTGGTGGTACCCTGCTGGTTCAATACCAGATTTCCAGGAAACAGCAGAGATTTCTGAAGACCAAGCTGGTCATCTGTTTTGTGAGTAGACTCATTCATTTATTCAAAGATTATTTATTGCCCTGGCTGGTGTGGCTCAGTGGATTGAGCATTGGCCTGCAAACTGAAACTCAATTCCCTTTTTAGATTTATAAAAGAAAAATGTACTTTCCAGTTTCTTTAGAACATTGGGTCTTACCTTTAGGTATTATAAACTCTCCAAAAGTTATATAAAAGCAGAATTAACACCATTTATGCTGGAGATTTCTAAATTTAGAAGTTTAATTACTATATTTAGAAAGTTTCCCTATTCAATTATGTTTTTTTTGTGCCAGGGGATCCAAATACACCAAGAAATACCGGTCAAGAGGAAAATGTATTAGTTACTATTGTTTTCAATCCAAATGTCACTGCAAAATAAGAACAATACATTTGCCTGATTTAAATTTTATTGGTAAAACTATTCCATTGTGATAATGGTTTTAAAAAGTGCAGTTATTTCCATACTTTTCAACCACACCAAATATAGAAACTCTACTACATTGTGTTTGAATATTTATAAAGCTACTATTAAATGTATCTTTTCAAGCTTTATAATTTCCAATTATTTAAACATAATCTTACCTGCAGACTTGTGATTGTCTCTGTTTAATTTTTAACTGCTGTTGCAAATGACTCAATTCTTTCTGTACTCTTTGAAATTCATTTTGCTGACTTTTTAACTGCATGCTTTCAGCTTGAATTCTAAAAATATAAATAAATAACATCCATTACAAACCTAAATATTCTCTCATGAGTACTCTTTTAAATTAATATTTAAATAAACTTTTAATAAAAAATAAATAAAAGATGAAAACTATGCATCTCTATATCTGCTGAATGAGCATATAGAAAAAGTATGGAGAGACACGTGCCGAACGTCCATCACCCTTGGGGAGGACAGCAGAACTGATGGGCAGGGAAAGGCAAAGAACTGATGGGAGGCAAGACTTTTACTTTCTACCTTCTGTACTGTTTGAATTTTTACAATGAACACATATTTTTACTTGAAATACTAATTTAACAGTAACTACAAATATATCAATTTATTTATTAGAGTAAGATATGTACATAATTTGAAATGTCAAATATTATTGGATTAAGAGTTACAAGAAAAAATAGTTAATCATTTACCTTTACCTCATTCCCGCTGCCCAAACCTACTATACTTTCAATTTTTTTCTGTTTATAGTATTTACCTCTATATTAGTAAATTACATGCTTGTACTATTATTATTTCATTTGAGATATTATCTTGTGAATTACAAGTCAGTTCAGATCTGGTCATGTTACATATAACTGAGACCTGAATACAATGGCTTAAGACAGAAGGGTATATTGCGTAAAACAAATGTACTGGTAGCCAGTCTAATGTTGATATGATAGCTTTATAGTGTCATCAGGGCCTCAGGATTCCTCCAATTCCATGTTCTACATTTCTGGTGTGCATTTTCTCTTCACAGACCATGATAATGGCAGAAACACCATCAATTACTTCTCCACTCCAGACTAGCAGCAGGAAGAGAATAATGGCTCACTCTGTGCCTTTTAAGGAGATTTCTTGGAAGTACCATTGAATACTTCTGCTAAACTGAGACACAGGTCAATACCTAGTTGCAAATGAAGCTGGGAAATGTAGTCTTTTAACTGGAAAGATTAGTCCCCAGACATTCACGTATTTCCACATTTCTATTACTAAGGAGGGAGGGAGAATGAACATTAGGGTAGGCAGCCAGCAGTCTCTGCCACAATCCTAAAAAAGGCTGACATTCCTACACATGTCCATATACCTATACACACACACAGCATTCTCCCCTCACCCTCCCAATATAAATCAATCTTTTAATTCAGTAATTACATTATTCTTCACTAATGCGCCACATGTTATACCATAATCACATTTCTATTCTTGTATAACTATTTTTGTTGTCCCTGGATTTAAAACCATCTCCTTTCTTCTTTCTTAGTTTTCTGTGTACCTACCACTGATACTTCTGAATCTGACAGGTGTAGTGCTCCTCTCTCAGTACCTTCCGACACAGCAGATAACCCTTCCTTATCATTTCTTTTCCAGGAGACGGCTTTCTTGGAGCGCTCCATTCCCCTGCTCCAGTCTTGGTTATTCTCAGGTTTGACTCTGCAACTCTCATCCCGGAACTTCCCTTCCTTATCATTTCAGGTAGTGTCCTCAGCTCTTCCCTGTGAGACCTGTACTCTGGTTCTAAAGTCGTTCTTGGTTTACTCCTTTGAGTGGAATAAGTCCTCCAGGATGTTTTTGTGCATGGGAAATAAATCTGAGACCCTGAATATCTGAAATTGTCTTTATTTTATCTCAGACTGGACACTTTGGTTGGATTTAGAATCACAAGTGAGAAAAGTATTCTTCAGTAGAAAATTAGGGCACTGTTCTACTGTTTTCCTAACTTCCAGTGGGGCTTGAGAAGTCCAATGTCATTTTAATTCAGGCTTCTCCGTATGATATATGGTAGGCCCTCCCCACATCATGGCCCACCTCAATTTAGAAGCTTTAAAAATGTTTCTATTTCACTTTGTATCATAAATTTGATCACAATACATCATCATGTTAGTCTTTTGTCATTCTCTGTGCTGGACACATGGTACTCAGTTTGAAAACTGATGCTCTTTAGTTTCAAGAATTCTCCCCTAAGGAAATAATTCCTTCCCCTTCCATTTTCTCTGCTTTCTTTTTGCAATACTTTTCTACTGTTTTGGGTGTGAGACCGCCTAAAGATACTTCTGATTTTCTTAAACTTTCTTTGCCATCTTATCAATTTTAACATTTTGTTCCACTTGCATTATCTTCCATCCTGCCTAAAATGCTTAATTTCAGCTATCATATTTTAATTAGAATTCTTAGCAATTGAAGGTAAATTTTTTACTGCCCCTTTTTCTTGTTTCATGGATACAATTTCTTATCTTTTTGAGGATATCAAGCTTAGTGTATTTTTAAAGTTTCCTTCACCTTACTGCATTTTTTCCTTTGTTTTTCTTTTTCTCTTTCACATTTGAGGCTTCCCTTAAAAATCTTAAGGTCCTTATTTAAATGTAAGACTCAAAACCATAAAACTCCCAGACAAAAAAATAGGCAGTAAACTCTCTGACCTTCCTCTTAGCAATATTGTTTTCTGATATATCAAAAAGAAAAAGAAAAAACAAAGGAACTACATCAAACTAAAAAGTTTTTACCCAGCAAAGGAAACCAACAACAAAATGAAAAGACAACCTAGTACATGGGAGAAGATAGTCACAGGTGATATATCTGATAAGGGGTGAACATCCAAAATTTATAAAGGATTCATATAACTCCATACACACAAAAGCAATCTAGTTTAAACATGGACAGAGGACCGAATGGGCACCTCTCCAAAGAGGACATACAGATGGCCAAAATACATATGAAAAGATGGCCAATGTCACTAATCATCAGAGAAGTGCAAATTAAAACCACACAAGATATTACCTCACATCTGTCCAAGGGGCTGTCATCAATACATCAACAAACAAGGGTTGGTGAGGATGCGGAGAAAAAGAAACCCTTGTGCCTTGTTGGGGGGAATGCAGACTGGTGCAGCCGCTGTGGGAAACACTTTGTAGTTTCCTCAAAAAATTAAAAGTGGAACTGCCTTACAACCAGGAATTCCACTTCTGGGTATATATCCGAAGAGACCCAAAACCCTAATTTGAAAAAACATAAGCACCCCTATGTTCATTGCAGTGTAATTTATAGTAGCCAATATATGGGGGTGACCCAAATGCCCACCAATAGACGAGTGGATAAAAAAGTGGTGGTACATATATACGAGGAAATATTACTCAGCCATAAAAAAAAGAATAAAATCTTACCATTTGCAACAATATGGGTAGACCTAAAGGTGAAATTAGTCAGACATAAAAAGAAAAATACCACATAATTTCACTTATATGCAGAATCTAAAGAACAAAACAAACTAAACAGAAACAGACTCACAGATGTAAGAGAACAAACTGACGATTGCCAGAGGGGAGGGTATTGGTGGGCCAGGTAAAAAAATCTGAAGAGATTAAGAGGTACAGATTGGTAGTTACGAAAGAGTCACAGGGATGTAAAGTACAGCACAGGAATATAGTCAATAATATTGCGGTAACTATGTGTGGTGCCAGGTGGGTACTTGAACTATTGGAGGATCACTTGGTAAATTACATGGTCGTCTAACCACTATGCTGTACAGCTGAAACTAATATAAAATAATATTAATGGCAACTGTAATTGAAAAAGAAAATTTTAAAATTTAAAATAAAATAAAATCATAGCCATGAAAAGAGTCTGAAGATTCTTTGTTGTCTATTCATACTCACAAATGAAGCATTTAAAGGACAAGTGGTCCAGTTTCTACAACAAGTTAATGATGACAAAGGGAGAAAGGGCATTCATTGGTTCCAGATAAAAGAGAAGCAAGAAAAGTGACAATCAAATGTGACACGTGGACCTCGTATAGAACCAGATTCAAACAAGTAAACTGTAAAAATAAATTTAAGAATTGAGAGCTCTGGCAGGTGTGGCTCAGTTGGCTGGAGAATCATCCGTAAGTCAAAGGGTTTCAGGTTCAGTTCCTGGTCAGGGCACATGCCTAGGTGGTAGGTATGGATCCCAGTAGGGGTGCATATGGGAGGCAGCTGATCCATGTTTCTCTCTCACGTGTATGTTTCCTCCTTCTCTCCCTCCCTTCCCCTGTCTCTAAAAATCAATAAGCACGTCCTCAGATGAGAATTTTAAAAATTCAGAAAATCGAATTATGAACTGGGAATTAGATTAAACCATGGAGATAATGCTGATTTGGACACAATAATAATATTATTACATAAGAAAATGGCACTTCACACTGAAGTAAATAGGGATGAAAAGAACAAACAAAAAAGAAAAGGACATGTGACAAAATCTTGGTAATTTTTGAATTTATGTTAATGGGTATTTATTATACTGTTTTCTCTTAATAAAAAACCCTAATGAATGAGTCACTGAAACGCTATCTATAAGTTTCTTGGTGTGTGTGGGAATTAATAAATGATGGGCTTCACTGTGGAATAATCAGGTGGGGAACTAGCTGTACCTAAGCCACCGGCCACAGTCGGAAGGTAATTATAGGTCTTTCGGGAGGTAGCGTAGAGACAGATCCCAGAAGCCTAAACATACCTATAAAATATTTTTAATGAATACTCCTATTTTCAGCCCTACTTTGTAACCTGACAAGTACTTGTCTTAGCATACTAAGAAAAAAAAACAGTCAAATGTTATTTTCAAGAGTCACATTTAAAAAAAAGAATAGAGAAATGTATAAATTAAAAGGTTAGTAAAATATATATAAGACAGATGCTTTAAACTGATAAAATACATATTAACAACTAGCAAAACATTAAATGGATCAACCCTTTCATTTTGATAAAAATTCCTATCCACCAAGAAAAATGATAATGATGAACTTTTATATACCCAAAACATACTTAAAAATATGTAAAGAAAAATCTGTTAAAAATCCAATGTGAACAAGTTAATAATGACAGTATAAGGTATTAACACATTTCTCAGAGAAATGGCATGGTCATGATGACATGAAAAATAGATGAAGATACTCACTATTGGAATAACGATTAACAAGCTTGATGTATGGATATAATTAGAATTAGATTTAATAATCATTTTTCTAAACACATGGTATAATCATAAAAATTGATATGTAATCAGTGACAATTGAAATTTTAATATGGTCTCAAAAAGAAAAAAAATCCTACATTTATTGACCACAATAAAATTACATTAAAAATTTAAAACATAAAGGCAGTCAAAAATCTATATACACTGAAACTTACACAATTATCTAATAAACCGTAAGCCAGAGAGGAAATAAAAATTGAAAATATAAGCTATTTAGAAATAAATGATAATGAAAATATTATATATTAAAGTATTCAGGGGAAAACTTATAGCCCTAAAAGCATTTATTTTTTAAAAAAAATGAATGGATATTCTGAATGTCATGATCCAGGAGAAAGGTACAAGTGGCAAAAACAATGAATATTCACTCAGAAGCAAGGCCACCCCAGTAGCTATGAGCACATTCAATGCCTATCCTGGTTTCTAAACACCATTCTCCAATAAAAGAAACCAAGCCAGATTCGTCTTATTATAGTGTTGGGGCGGAGAAAATTTAAGATGGGCCTAGAACATTTTGTGGGGCCAGAAAGTAAAGAAGACCTCAAAGGAAGACAGGGGCATGCTGAAAGACCGCAGGTGTCACGCAAGAGAGCTACTAATGACCAAAACTCGAAGAACTGAGCAATAAAATAACTAACTATAACTATAGTATTGGATCGTAGCCCACAAAATGAAAGTGAATGAGTCCATTCAGATATAAATAAATATCTGAGTAGATAAGTAAATGGGAGAGAAGGAACTGCTCTTCCTCACAGAGAAATTCCAATTAAAAAATGTACAGCAAATATGGAAACAAGAAAACCATCATTAGAAGAGCACAATAATAGCTATTGCAGGCAAAATCAGATGGTTACTTTAAAAGTGGGCGAAAGTTTCAGGAGAAACAAAATATTGGAATACTCTCAAAGTACCCCTAAGATATTTATTAACTGAAAAGAGGAAATAATAACGGTACTGTGGAAGAACGTGGCAAACACTACGGTAGCCAAGTGGTCAAAGTTAACACCACCTGCACTCTGACAGGGTACACAGAGAAGGGCACATCGCTTCTGAGGTATTCTCGCCAAAAGGGAATGGTCTCAACACAATTTTGAGTAAATAACAGGCAAACTCAGATTGAGGGGTGTTCTACAAAACAACTGACCAGTACTCTTCAAAAACCCCAGGTCACGCGGGACAAAGACAGAGTGAGGAACTGGCGCAGATCAAAGACGACTAAGAACATACGAGCTCTAAATGCAATGTATGACTCCAGGCTGGATCTCGGACTGGAAAAAAAAGATGTTAGTGGCAAAACTGATAAAATCAAATGACGTATGTGTGTTAGTTAATAGTATCCGACCAGTGTTACTATGTTAGTGTTTTTAATTATACCATAATTATGTAAGGTGTTACCATTAGGGGAAGTTGAATATATGGAAACTCTGTGCTATTTTTCTAATTTTCTATATGTCTAAAATTATTCTAAAGTAAAAAGTTAAAAAAGGAATCGAATCACTTGTACAATTACAATGAGTGATATATATATCTCAAATGTATCTGTAATATAAATTCTGATTTAAAAAGGTGGGTGCATTTTTAATTTTGAAAGCTATACAATATTTTAATAGCAAAAAATAAGGAAATAACCTTCATTATAGTGCAGTGACATTTAAAAATGCCCAATTTTTTTGACAAGCTATTATATGCTCTTCATTTCACCATTCAAAAATAATAAGGAAAGGTAATATAGTAGTATTTATTCAAAATTCAACTTATTGCCAGCCATATCCCAGAAAATGAAGTTATCAAATATTTCAACTACAAGTTACTATATCATATAAAAATATAATCATCAAAATACTCTTACAGTTAAGAAACCTTCTTCACTTTTGACCAGTTTTTCTGCTATCAGTATTTTACTAAATATTTTATAACTCAATTCTGCACTGCCATTAGGAAATGTAATGTGACTTTATTTAGATCATCAAATAATGGTACTGTGGTCTCAAATACATTTTAAGCACATGCTTACAAGGTTCATAAAGACACCTCAGTTTCGGGGTTGGCTAGGAACATCGCTACACTAGTTCCTTTGTAAAGCATCCAGTGACAGGTAGAACCCAGAGCGGAGCTGCTATGAAGACTTCCCTGGGTTCCGCTGTATGCGGTCTCACAGTCACCTAGTTCAGAAGTTACAAACTGGTCCCTGAACTTGTTTTATTTGATTTGCAGCCTGGTTTTGTTTTTCTTTTAAACAAGCAGCAACATTTAAAATTTGAGAGATTCTACATAAAGATCCAGATCCCCTGCTTTACTTTAAAAATTGAGAAATTAAAAAACAATAGCTCCACAATCCCCACCAAAATAATCTCCTGGAGCAGCTGCTTCCATTAATGAGCATGCATTTTCAGTTCACACCAGCCAGTCTCACTCAAGATTCCGGGTATGTGCCTCACCCCACAGGCATCTGTGTTTGCCATCCCATTAATTCTAAAATTTGATAGCTGGAATTCAGATTTTTTTTTTTAATAAGCTATTTAAAACCCATCTGAATGAATCTGGCTACCTCAAATATTTTTTTTCTCTGAAATTTATACAGGGTGGCTGCCTGCTATTCCCTTGAGAAATTCTTTAGAATAAACGAATTCTTTTATTTTGCATTATAAATTTAAAATATAGAATATATTTTATTGGCCTAGCACCAACTTTGCAAAAGACCCAATGTAAAATGCTTCACAGATGTTTTCTCATTTAAACTTTTTGGAGAATCCTAGCTCCAGCATCTCAATTTCCGTTTGGTTCCAGTCAAGGGATTTTTGTCTGATTTTTAGCAGTTTCTTCACCACGTCAAATGTTAATCCTTACCTACAGCAAGCCCCACACCATACCCCCCAAAATGGTTTCACAGTAAACTAAGATTGGAAGTAACAGGTTTCTTTACAATTAAAACTTCTCAGAGCTTCTACTATACTAATGTGTAGAGTGAATCACAGAGGGATGATGAATGTGGAATATTTTGACCATAGAATACTTTCTCGGTGACATTTCTTAAGACATCCTTGAAATATACTTTGAGGAGCAATGTTCTATCTTTAGAATTAATTTAATAATTACCCCATATGACTACTTTTATTTAAAGTGGTGTTCATTTAAATAGGGTATGAGAAAGCATCAGCAACAGGAAAGTTGACCAGCAGCAGGCACTCCCAACAAGAACAGAGATTTCTCTTTTTAGTGAGTTCTGCAGAGCTTTATCTGGCCACATGAGTTGTCCCCTTCAGAGGGACTCCTGCCCAGGACAGAGTCTGCTCCATCGAAGTCTTCCTCCTTCTACACACTGTTTCAGGCTTGTCTCAGGTTGCCTACAAACTCTCTTGATCATGAAATAGGTTTCCAGCTGCTGACCCTTCATTTCTGCCTCTGAATTCACACGTGGCCCATTGCTTCAGACCTGAAAGACTCCTTGGCCAGACTGATGCACTCCATCCTATTCCCAACTCACATTGAGAGGTTGGGGTATATTCAGTACCCCAAAACCAATTTTCTACCCTAGATTTAGAAAGCTTTTTTGCTTATGAAAGAACATTGACAATTCCACATCTAAAGATGCTATTCCTATCTTTCTGGTGAAGTTGAATGTTAATATTTTTCTTGTTAAACATCAGTAAGCCCAAGCCAAAAGACACGTGAAGAGAGCTGCTAAACAATGTGTTCTCATAGTAACAACTCGGCACATTGTCAAATCCACAGAGTCTGATCTGTCTCATCGTCAGATATCTATCAAGTAGCCCCGCCACAGCCTTCAACAGCCATGGATAAAAATTAAAGCTAGGGAAGGTCTTCCTACTGCCATTCCTCCACCAGGGTCTGGAAGTCAGAAACTACATTATTTCTTTGAGATTTCTCCACTCTCCAAAATATAGAACCTGAAACCTGACAGCAAAGGCATGACTAGGAGTCCAGAGCCTCTGAGTAACAGAGATTCTCCTATGCATCCTGACTTTATGAGGCTCCAGTTTCCCACAAAGGGCTCCATTGAGAAACAGAAGTCAGCTAAGGAAGATGACTTGGAAGTTTTTGGATGGCTGCTTCACTGCAAACAGGAAGCTATCATTACTAGGCTTGAGGCTCTTCAAACAAGCTGACCATCAAACCAGGCTAAATCTTGGCCGTAATTCTCTCCACTCAGGGTCTCATCTGAGTCATGCATTTATTCATTCATCGAAGAACTTCAGTTAATACTAAAAACTGGTTGGTTGGTCAACTGGTATGCACGGAATTTTATGAGCGTGCAAAGGAGGACTTAGTCAAGGAAGATGAATGGTAAAGGATGACTTAGGGTCAGTGGGAAGCAGAAGGAATTCTAGAAGGGCATTAGCTAAAGCACAGAAGCTTGAGAAAAGACAGCATTTTTCTGGTTAATTCTTAATGGTTCATGCAAAGTGACAAGAATTGAAGGCAAAGGAGATCATGTGAGCCATGTTGTGGAATCTTCACTTTTCTCCCAGTGCAATGGAGCCTCTGGAGGGTTTGAAGCAGGAATCGGATTTGTATTTTAGAAAGATTGCTTTACCAGAAATCACCTAAGAAACTTCCACCGAGACTTGGGCCTACCAACATTTGTGTCCCTGAGACCCCTTTCCCATCAATCTGTCCTCCCACTGACTGCTCTCCCTCCCAAGGCTCGCCTTGTGGATGCTGTCATTGGTTGAGAGCGTCAGTGATCTCCCCTTAGTAATGCAGTGCTTCTACCTCACAGTGATGGCCACACGACTGCCCCACTTAGAGACTCAGCCTCCTGCCTTCATGTCTTCATCCTTCTCCCCTCTGCACAATTCTGACTTCAGGCCTTCAATAACTCCTGTCCAACTCCCTGCAACAATTCATTCTTGTCGACTGTTTCACCCTCCTTTAATAAAATAGGCTTATGTCTTGGTTTCTTATAATCTTGTTTCCTATTGGTAACCCCATCTAAGACTAGACCCCTTAACATTCTCTTTCCAGACTAGTATCACAGCCTTGCAATTCAGCTTCTCTAATTGTCACTGAGTAATAAAACTTTTGGAGTTCCAATATGAGCTCTGCTCTCTGTTGGGGATAATTATTAGTACTTTGCCTTGAACTTCTCCTGTTAAAAACTTTCTCCAGACATAACAACCCTCTTTAAAATTCAAAGGATGTGTGCATGGTGGGGTGGGAGGGCTGGGCGGAGGAGATAGTAAAAGACTATACCAATGCAGGACATAAGGTTGAGGCTGTTTTCTTTAGCATCTGTTCTAGCCAATAGATGGGTATAATTCCAGGTGTCTGACCCTTCTAGTAAGTTCTGTACTTGTCCTAAGAAACCAAGCCATGTTCAGTTGAGTTCAGGGAGGTGATGAGTACAATTTATTCTAACTATTCTCTGATGATAGCCTGGTCCCTCGAATTGAGCCTCTCTGACACCTAACCCTATGTTGCATGCCATAAAACAACCACCTTTTGCTTCTCTCTTAATAATCTTTAAGAATTTCCTTCCTTTATTCAGATTAAAAAGATTCATAAACCTTCAATTTTTCCTTTAGAAACAAAACAGTGTTGAGCCTGTCTTGTAGTATTAATAATTTATTAAGTATGGTATTGTGTAGTCCCAAAAGGTAAATGCGTATACTTTTTGCTTACCCTTAGGTAATCTTGGGTTGTATTTCCCAAAATGAAAATTTTCCTAGAGTGAATAGTGTAAAAAACACAAAGATGCTTATCTAGCTTCCCATAAATACTTCAGTCCTATTTGTTGAAAAGAAACATGGCTTTTAGAAAATAACTGCCCATATCTAAGGTTGCTGCCTCTTTTCTCATCCACACTTCTGTCAAATGAATGCTGGTACAGCAAGACTTGGGAGCAGGCTGATCATGCTGATCTCAACGGTACAAAGAGGCCTCAGAGTTGCTTGGGAAATAGAATGCTACGTTACAATTGGACTGATTGCAAATTTCTTATACAGCTACAGGTTGACCTAAAGTTTGTCTACATTATTTATGACAGCAATATTAATATAATACCTGTTTACAAACTTCCAAAAAAATACTTAAGTATGCATTATTTGTATTTAAAAATAATTAAAAATTATAATATTAGCTTTAGGGGTTTATTAAAGCAAATTCATTAAGTATTAAATCACACAATACTTTGCTGTCCTGGCGTATTAATTATATACACTTAAATGAATTAAAACTGAGCATTTATAAAATATTCTATCATTTAGATATTTACTAATTTAGATTGCTTTTGGCAAACAATGCTGAATTGCTACATCATACTGTATATATTGGATCAACTATGTTATAACTTCTCAGATTTTGGCATTTAAATAAATGAATTAAGTCACCATGCTATATGTTGGTATTTTATTGATATTACAATGTTAATTTTTTAAGATCATATTGGATTGACCAAAAAGTCTGTTTAGTTTTTTCTGTAAAATAAAAGTCATATTTTTCATTTTCACCAATAACTTTATTGATTTGGATATTTTGAGTATGTTGGCAATCTCCCACGTGGAATGTTGATTGTTCTCAATTAATGTTTCAATTTGATCACTTCAACTGGTCCACCTGACTGTGGAACATAGAGAAGTCTGTCCAGCAAGAAATCTCCAGCACAAGACTTCACAAACCACTTCTGACACATTCGATTAGTCACAGCACCTTTTCCATACACTGCACAAATCTTTTTTTGTGTGTTTCAGTTGTGTTTTTACCTTTTTTGAAATAATAAAACATAATATGCCAAAAATGTTGTGTATTTTCTTCTATCTTCAAATATTAAAACGGCTACACAAAAATTCACCAATTTTGATGTTTTTTTAATTGCACACTGATATGACAGCTGCCACAATACAATCTAAGAAAATTGTTTCAAATGAAGTTCAAGACAACTAAGCGCTACTAGAGTCATGTTACAGAAAAAAACAAGTGAAATTTTTGGCCACCCCAATATTTTCCTATGGGTAAGCAAACTTTTATAACAATGATATCAGTAACAACAAAAATAATAATGAACTCTGCTGAGTATTTATCAAATGCCAGACACTGTTTAATTATTTACATGACCTGTAATATTGAAACATAACAGTATTCCAATGACGTAGATCAATTGTCAGCCCCGTTTGACAGATGAGGGAATAGAGAAGCAGAGAGCTAAGCAAGGTGAATGAGGCTATGCAACCAGGAGGTGGCACAGCTGGGATTTGAACCCAGGCACCCTGAGTGTTATCCTGCTACTAATGTATAGTTCACTGTACTTTCCTCTGATTTTGTACTTTTGATTTTTTCTTTGCACATAACTTTAGAAGATGGATTTTTATTTGCATTTTGAATTCTGCCTTGATTAAATTGATATTTAACAGGGGTTGACAGGAAGTGAAGAGTGTAGAATGTCATTACCAAGAAAGGGAATTGAGCAGCAGTTAAAAACCACAAATGTTACATACTGAAGAAACAGTAAGCAGAAGATTAACCTTACTCATATTTCCAGGTATCTTTTTTTTAATCCCCTCGTAAAACTCAGAGGTTCGCAGAGGGAGAGAGTTCAGTGGTAATTTTCACAAACCTTTGTTTTCATGAGCTTAAAATGTTTTCAGAATCAACCCCAGTTAGTCTCTGTCTTTCAGCGTGGTAAGAATTTGGCATGCTGCTCCTTTCCTCCTGAGAAAGAAATCCAAACGCTTGCCAGAGCACTTAATATTCTAGCTTCCACAGCAAATTGCTTTCATCTCCTTCTAACTGCCTCCAAACTGACTGCAGATTTGGGCAAGAGGGAGAAAGGCACTGAAGGGGAGAAGCACAGGGGTGAATGTTGGTGTTTTTTCACTGAGACAAACAAAACATAATTTTCCTTATAATTTATGTGACACATAATTTTTTTAGTATAATTCTTGCTATCAACCCTAGAAAGATCCCTTGTTGTCTTCCCTCCCACAGCAGCATAAAATACCAGGCTGACATTATAGTGTAAGTGAGGTACTCATTGACAATTTTGAGTTTTATTTCAATAGCCAACTTTTTTTCTTTAAAAGATGATAGGGAATGGAGAAAATTATAACATAATCTTCTAGATAAAAAGATATGAGTGAATAAAATATCTGGCCAAAGAAAACAAGATTAATAAAGTCTGTAATTTTGCACTTATAAGAAAATAAATTTTTCAGAAAATAAGAGCTATAAGATGGGTTGTGCTAACATGAATTTTTCGAAGGTATAAATGTAATAGGTTGTGTTTTTCCACTCATCTTAATTACTTTTCATTACATGAAAAAACATTTAAAAAAAGAAGGAAAGACAGGCTTGTGTTTGGAGAAAGATGCCGATGAGAAAGACCTAGAAGACTGGAAGAACAATAGTGACAAATATTCCTGCTTTTAACAGATGCAACTTAAAAAAATAAAGGCAGGCTAAAACAAAAGGTTAGAGGAGAAATAAATAAACTTAAACAAAAGAAAAGGAGCAACAGAACACAGAACGTTTAATTAGATATCTCTTTCCTCGGATTAGCAGCCCCCCAAATATGCTGGACACTCTTAGTAAGCATTTCAATTCTTTTATTTTTTTTTTCTCTCTGTGTGCCTCTCCAAAATATTGTGGCTTAATATTAGAGAAAGTCATTAGCTTAATTTTACAAAATTACGTATTTTGCAAAAACAAAATTATTAACAAAAGGATAAGGAAAACTTAAGTCACCAGTGTATGTATGGCTCAGTGAGAGACTATTGTGGACTTGGCACTGGATCTTTTACTTGGCAATGTTCTGCTTCTAGTCTAAGCTTCAGTCTGAAATATTCTGCTGTTAAAATTGGCCATAAATACTATCAATTCTCTCAAACGTACATTTGCGTTTTAACAGAAGTGTTGACCAACTGCTTTGTTTTACTTTTTTCCCCCTTCTGTATCTCAGTCCTCTTTCCACTCCTAACTCTCCTAACTTCTTTGACCATCTCTTAGGCAGTCTCATTCAACTGGACAGTTTCATGAACTGGGACCACATGCTAGATGAAATTACACATGGAAAAACATAGACATTCTTTCCCTTCCCTAATTATATCATTATGTTCACTGTTACCATTATTTTATTTACATGTTTAATGGCAGAATATGGACTGAACAACTCTCTTGTTTGTCAAAATAATAACACAATGATATGAAATATATATATAATGAATATTCAAAAATCTCAAGATACACATAGTTAGAAAATATCATTCGTGAATAAATGAATGAATGAATGAATGAGTTAGCTTAAATCTTCACCTAGAGAATTTTTTCAAATGACAGTGGAGGACCAGAAGAATTACTCTGATCCCAGCACCTTAATATAATAATTATGTCCCCATCTTTCCGTGCCTAGAGCAGCCATGGTATCCAAAGCATTAGATTCTGGATAAACTGGCCAATGTGTTTGCTCCTCAGCCATCTACCTACCAGTCCCCACAAGCTCAGAGAATGTCTCCTTGTCATCATTTTCTTAATGAACGGACTTAAGTATAGCCTAACAGGAAATGAAGTAAAAAGAAGATTTGCGTGCAGTTTATTAAGATTGATGGCAAGGTCCAAACTAATAAAATCTACCCTGCTGGTTTTACTCATGTCATCAGTGTTGACAAGACCAGAGAGAATTCTGTCTGATCTATGACACCAATGGTCGCTTTGCTGTTCACCTTATTACACCTGATGAGGCCAAGTACAAGTTGTGCAAAGTGATAAGAATCTTTGTGAGCACAAAAGGAATCCCTCACCTGGTAACCTATGATGCTCTCACCATCTGCTACCCTGATTCCCTCATAAAGGTGAATGACAGCATTCAGATTGATTTGGGACTGGAAAAATTACTGATTGGACACTGGTAACCTGTGTATGGTGACCAGAGGTGCTAACCTGGGAAGAACTGGCATAATAACCAACAGCGACGCCCTGGTTCTTTGCACGTAGTTCATGTGAAAGATGCCAATGGCACAGCTTTGCCACCTGCTCTCCAACATTTTTGATATTGGCCAAGGCAACAAACCATAGATTTCCCTTCCCTGTGGAAAGGGATCTGCCTCACCATTGTTGAGGAGAGAGACAAGAGGCTGGCAGCCAAACAGAGCAGTGGGTGAAATGAGCTCTCGGTGACATGACTGGAAGAGTCTTTGTACTTGATTAAAGATAACAGAGCATGATTAATTGCCTTTTTGGTATATGGGTGGGGGGAGTTTGTTTAGTTTACAGTTTCCTGCTATTCTACTTTGTAACATGTAAAGCAGATTGAATTTTTCAGGCAATAATAATAACAACAACAACAACAAATTATGTCCTATTTTTATTTTTAAAATTTCTTATAGATAAAAATGACTCTATATTAGATCAACAATAGGATTAAAACTCATATGATTCCATGAGTTATTGTGTGACTGTTTTCCCCTGAACAATTACCAGGGGACGTTCATCAGTACACCAATAAAGCAGAATGTATAAATTAATCATTTGAATATTTTTCAAAAGAGAATTCAGAATTCAAAGCTACCATTTTCACGGCCACTCAAAATATCTTAAAAAATCCATAATATTTATGAATAGATGGTACTAAATATGAACTCTTGTTCTTTGTTTTTATCAAAATCAATCTATTCTTTACTAACATAAAATTTGTGAAAAAATGTTCTCTATGAAAATACATGTGATTTTCTTTTACCTTTATCTCATGTATAGCATGTGTTTTTTGAACATAAAGGGTCCTGAAGGGAAAAAAATCTTTTAAAAAATGTTTGTTAAACTCATCTACATAATTATTGACACAGCAAAGATGTATAATTATTACAAAGTAAATTTTTTCCTTCTTCTCTGAGCTTTATCTAAAAGCTAACATCACACTTGAAATGCATCTCCCTCCTTCCCAGCCTCATTGCCACACTGCCCCTCCAACTAGGGCAAGGAAAAGGTTACAAACCATTTTCCATTTTCCCTCTCTCTTTCTTTGCTCCCCTCAGGCACAGCATGCTCAGGTATACTGCCTGCTGGCTGGCAGCAGGTGAGACACATCCTTCCTCTTCTGAGAGCACGATTACGAAGCCCAGGAGTAAGCATCCACAATGACAAAAATCAATATAAAAACTCATGTCTGATAATGGAAAGATGGAATATAAATTCTAGGAAATTATTATGATTCAATATTTTAAATTATACTTCAATGATATACTTTCCAATGTGTCTTTGACATTCATCTGAAACGATATAGAAGCCAAAATATCTTTCACAGCTCTCTAAGCATTTATCTGCATACAAATATTAGAGGATTCAGCATGAGTGAGGTTGCCTGCTGAGAACAGAAACTGAAATGCCAGGAGGCATATTAAAAACCAGTGTAAATGATGCAATTCATGGCAGACAGCCATCTCTAGGTCTACATGCATTTATTGTTAATAGAAAACAGAGGTGGCAGCAAGAGATATACCATTGCATTTCACCACTCCTGACATAGATATCATTTATAACACAGAACAATACATAAGTTTGAGTACCTTCCAGGAGGTATGTAGACATCCCTCTGTTAGGTACAGCGGTAAAATCAAAATGAAATGTCATAAGAAAACCTCAGCTTCAAAATTCATTTCATACGTTTCAAACACTCAGTATATTAGCAAGCACCCACCATGTACCCATCACTGTGTGAGGTCCTATCAGTAATATAGGGAAAATAAAAACAGTTCTTGTTCTCTACGAGTTTGACATATTAAAAGGCAAGACTTCAGAACAAACACCAATAAAAACACAAAATAAGACAGTACATATTCAACTGTTAAATGGTTTCTATAAAAATATAAGTGTTACATGATATCAAAAAGAGATATTATGGACTAGAGTAACCAGAGGTAACATCATAAAAAAGAAGGATCTTAAAGAATCAAAACAATCTAACCATAAAGGAAGAAATTAAATGGGTAGCTCAGTTTGGCTAATGGGAAAAAAAAACTTACAACCACAATGAAGTGAGAATAGTCTCAGAGAGTTTCCTACTGACTCAAATCTATATCAAAATTATCTGGGGTGAAGAACACACAATACAATATATAGATGATGTATTATAGAACTATACACCTGAAACCTACACAATTTTATTAGCCAATGTCACTCCAATAAGTTCAATAAAAAAGTAATAAATAAATAAATAAATAAAAATCAAGCCAAAGGAAAAATGTTGCTGGGATGAATAAATAAGATAATAAAAGGAAGCTCACAGACCTACAGCAACAGAAAAAATGTTAAATATGACCAACAAATTTTTTTAACCATGAAACATTTTTGTAATTTATTGCTAAAAAGAATTTGAGGAAAAACTTTAAATGTAATTAATTATCTGTCTATGAAGACGTTGTATAGAGAAAAGAATACTCTCAGAAGACAACAAAAGGTTTTACATGGTAAGAGGCACTACACACGCACAGCAGCAGGCTAAGGAGGAGAACCAGGACAGCCTGCACAGGAAGTGACCAGAAGGGGAGAGGACACCAGCCAGGATTGTTCCAACAATGTTTTAGGGGATATAGGTTACTGAAAACTAGCACGAGCCTTTAAAATCTGTTTATCTGCCCATGAAATCACAAACTGCTAAAAAAAAAAAAAAAGAGGCACTCCCACCCAAAACAATGCAATAAAAGGAAAAAGACTTTGTTAAAAAATTGTAGACTTTTTTTACATGTATAAGTTATTTTATTCAGATTAGTCATAAGTCCTAAGACAGTTCGTTTACTTTTATTGTTTAAGAACAATTATCAGGGGTAGGAAAGCATGAACTGTAGTTTACAAATTGCTGGAAGCGCACTGTGGACAGCTTTAAGAGTGAAAATCTTCAGGGAACCCAGTTATAGTATGGCCTCAACAATATTGGGAGATTTGTCTCCAGGAACTCGACCAAGTTCCCATAGTAAATATCAAAGAAAAATCTCCTTGTGACTGTAGCAGGGGAGGGGGGAAAGGAATATACCAGAGCCTTTGTTCTTTTTTTTAAATCTTCTGGATATCAGATGTAATGGTGCCCTTGGTGGATGTACAGAAATATTTTTGCTTTAAAATGAATCAACACAAGTAACTAACATTGCAATACACATCTAATTTGATAGAGCTTTCATGCAAAGTCACTCTTAACTGTGAGTGAAGCTGAGAAAGTATCTGGCCTTTTCAGCATCTACAGGTAAAGGTTAGCTCTCCTGCTTAAAAGAATCAGAGTAGAGCATTTCTCTAACATAGGAAGCCACCATACACTTTTCATATCTACTCATAAATTAATCAATTTCAACAAACATTTTGGACATTACTATGTGCCACAAACTTTGTTACATGCTAGGGATAGATAAACCAAAGAATCTGACTAGTTTTCATAGCTCTTACACTATAGCCAAAAATGCAAACATTAGACAAATAATTCTAAGTATGAAAAACACTAAAAAACGAAAAACAAAGAATGTCATGGGACTCCTTCAACGGTCAGGAAATGCCTTCCAGAACCCCCGACATTAAAGCTAAAACTTGAAAAGGGAGGTAGAGAAAAGATGGTGGAAGGGCAAAGAGTTCTCAGACAAGGTCCAGTACATTCAAAGGGTCAGGATTGAGAGTATAGCATCTTTTAGGAACTGAAAAACGTCTCAGATGACTAGCACAAAGAGAGTGAGGCTAATCAAGGGCCAGATATCATACAAACTCTCAAATCATAAAGAGGATTTTGGAGTATTCTAAGGACAATGCAAACCTGTGGCAGGTAAACTAGTGGAACATAATGATCAGATATGTATTTTGACACAGTCACCTGGGTTGTATAGTAAAGAATGGATTAGAAGTGGGCAACAGGTCATGTAGTATAGATGTCCAAACAGAGAATGGACCAGGATGATGTCTGGATTGAGAGACATAGGGACAGATTCAAAAGATATTGGGGAGGAAGCTGATAAAATAGGAAGAATCAAGAACAATGCCCAGGATAGATGATGGTGTCATAATTAGTTTGTTTTATAAGTAATTCATATATTTTATTCAATTTACTTACATATGTATGTATATACATATACATATATACATATATATAATAAACCTCACAACAACCCTACATAGTACTCAGAATAACCAACTGATGTAGGTAGTATTATCCCCATTTTATAGTCCAGGAAACTGAGACAAAGAGTATTTAGAAATTTGCACAAGTCCACACCACTTGTGGAGCTAAGATTCAAACTGAGGCAGTCTGGTCGCAGAACCCAGACTTTCAACACTACCTTAATGCTGCATGGTGACGCTGGGGATAACACCTCCTGAAGATAAGAACATAAGAGTAGCAGGTGTGGGAGGAGGATGACCAGTTCACCTTGGGGCATTATTGAAGCCTGTGATGCAGCAGGTGGAGATATTGAAAGGATTAGCCTGGAGGTCAGTGGATAAATTAGAAGGGGAAGTGGAAATTCACAGGCCTACAACACAAAGAGGGTAACTGAAGCCTTGGGATTGGGTCAGATCAACTGGAAACTGAAGAATGTAGAATGAAAATAAAAAGAGAGCTATGAACAGTGCCCTGAGAGGCTCCAGCATTTACAGAGCAGCAGGAAATGGGGAAAGCAGGAAGGGATAATGAGAAGGAATAGGCATCATGAGGGCCCACACAAAACCAGAAGAATATGATACCACAGAAGTAAAAGATGAGTATTTGCGGTAGAAGGGGTAAAATACTGTGTCAATACTAGTAAGAAGTCAAGAAAAATAAAGAACAAGCACACTTTTTAGATTTAGTAACATGGAAGTAACTGGTAACCTGAATTGGAACATTTTGAAATGATGCTGAGGGAGCAGATTAAATGAGCCACAATGTATTTGGAAGCGAGAAAATGGAGATAGTAAGTCCAGATAATTTATTTGATAAGACTAGCATGAAAAGGGAGAGCTAAGGCAATAGTGAGAAGAAACCTTAGATTAAGTGAAGGTTTCATTTGTTTGTTTGGAGAGTCTTGAGGAAATGCTGTTGCAAAGGAAGGAGTATGTAGAGAAAGAGAAAGCAGAAATACTATAGAAAGAGGAATGACAGTATCAGGTTCCTGGAAGCTGTAGTGCCAGTATGAAGAGTGTTTAGTGGAGTTACCCATATCAGGGGTTTTCCAGCTGATATGATGGAAGGGGCATCATATGAGGATAATGAGACAGGGGACTTTAAGATACTGTCAAGGGAATGATTAACATCACAGACCACGGGAACTAATTTGGACTTAAAAAGAAAGTGATAACAGAGAGAGAAGGCAGAGGCACCAACAGATTTCAGGCCTCAATGAAACTGATCCAGTTGGAAGGCGAGAAGTGTATGGACAAAGAATGGACATCCAAATCAGCAATTTCAGATATGGAGTCACTTGACTAATGGGAAAAATTTTTCATTCTCACCACTTCTTTAGTTTACTTTAAAATCAGGCTAGTAATACGTGAAAAAGATTTCTTGTTGAGTTCTTCACACTGTTTCCTACTATTCCCTAACAGTTCTGTGAACTCAACCAACCTGCCTCTTATTAATACTGGGTGGTTTTTTTGCACGATTGGGTTTCTTTAGTTCAGCAAGACAAGAGCCAAGATCAGGTGTGCCCTGTCCTTTCAAACACAGGTCTCCAATGACAGTGTCTTCGTGTCATCACTTGCCATATCCACATTTGCTTGGTTGCTTCAACTAATCCAAATAGTGACATTACAGAAAAGATAAAAATAAAAAAACTTAAGGCCTTGGCCAGGTAGCTCGGTTGGTTAGAGAGTCGTCCTGATACACCAGTGTTGTGGGTTCAATCCCCAGTCAGGGCATATATAAAAAACAACCATTGAATAAATAAATAAATAAATAAGTGGAACAACAAATCTCTCTCTCTCTCACTCTTGAATAAGAAAAAGGATTTAATAAGCTGTGTGAGCACTATTGTTTAATCTTTTTGTTTGTTTAGCATCTATAAGATGGATATAACAGGAGTTGCTGATCACACCTCACCCAATGAGTTAATTCATTTCCCCACAATTTGAAACTGTTCCCATTTAGAAATATATAAATAACATATACAGAATCTGAGAAGAAACCAAATTGCACACTTTTTTGAAGATGTAGTAATTCAAGTCTGCAACAAATTAAAACCATCCAATTCCTAAACCAAAATAAAATGATCTGACTTGTTTGTTCAAGCCTGCGGGCAAATGAAGCAGAAAGGAGGTGGGCGGAGAGAAGAGGATGGAGAGAAAGGGAATAGAGAGGCAAGCTGAGGCTGTGTTCTTCAGAACAGTTTTGCTGCCTTCTCAATGAACAGCAGCATGGAGCCCAGCATTAGAGAGGCAGCCGTCTACTGCCTATTAAGATTCGCTGCAGATACACAGACAGTACAGGTTCTCACTACTGTCTGACTGCCCTCCCAGTTATCTCTTATAGACCTCTTGTAGATTTCTAGAGCTAAATCAGCCATGCTTAAATAAATACATAAACAAATTAAATCAATAAAACCCACCTTCCCAACCCCCACTCCTTTCCTGCTCCTATAAAAAGAATAAGAGTACAGAAATGCCTGTAGCTCAGGTAAAAGGAATTGCAGGAAAGCTGCACTTAACTGTTGACCCTGAGGGTTGACATATTTAGTTTCCGGAGTGTTTTTTCCCAACACTTCCCTCTCCCTTTTTTCCCCATGTTGTTAATTTTATTATGTTCCTTTAAAACATCTCATGTCCTTTGGGGGAAAGGAGGTCATAATAAATAAAAAGTAACAAGTTCTAAATTCATGCTCTCTATAAAATCTCTATTCCACTGAGCAGAAAAACAGGGTGTGGACCTAATCAAAGTTGGGCTAGGCATTTTACAACCCCAATTAAATTGGAATTAATTATCATGGTAGTACTGAGATCGGGACATTTCTTAGACCCCAAAATTTCCCTTGTGATATTAGACAATATTTAGAGACACCAAGGTACGTGGGCAATATTTAGAGATCAAGGTAGGTGAAAATGTGATGATATCTATGGAGGGAAAACACCATATTAGCCTTAGTTAACAAGCATGGAAAGGAGAACAAAAAGTGAGACATCACTGAATTCCTGCCAGGCACAGATTAATGTGAATATCATTCCTGTAGTTGCTTCTCTGACCATTTTATAGACGAAGGAACAAAAGTACCAAAAGCTTATGGGACAAGGTCATGGGGCTAGGTAACAGCAGAGCCTCCAGTGTTTATACTACATCATACACCACTTCCTTCTTTCATTCTTGCAATCCCCACTAGGGTTTAGTGCAATAAAAACTGTATTTTGTGTTATAATAATAACTAACTAATTATAAGTAAGGAAAATTCAAGGGTAAAAGATAAATAGAAAGACTACTGAATGTCTGGGGACTACAATGTCTGGAAACTCTGAAATGCTGATTTAAAACCTTGTGGGGGAAAGGCCTCCTTTAAAAAGACAAAGTAGAAAAAAATGTACCTTATTTTGGTAACCATGTTGCTATAGCAACAACATAATGATACACAGAAGGGCTTTCAAAGTTATACTGGTAATAAAAGATATACATGTGTACATAGGTCTATCAATGTTGTTGAATAAATATCAATCTCCATAACCTTGCCTGGTCTTGTAACAAGGAAACTCATGTAAACATTATTTATATCAATAGTAAAAACACCTGTCAACTTCTATTTACTGTTTGCATGTGTCTACAGAGGGAAGAAATAAAGGAAAACAGGCCTTATACCTAAGAACTTTGGTCTGTAATGTAATCTAGTGGTGGTGTGAGAGAAAAATGAAAAGATGATAGATAAAAGGATTAGCTGGTCTTAGAACTACATGGTGTGAATAAAACTTGCTTAGGTTTCTAAAAGTTTAAGTAGTGCATAACACAAATATCAATATTTATATATCTAGACTAAGTAAAACATGATATGAACTTCTAGGTTTAATGTATTTGTTAACAACCCTGGATCCACTGGAGGCATTTTTCAGTGGCCTGAAAAAGAATAAATGCTTTTCCAAATGGTAGTCAGCATTTTCTCCTGCCTTCCCCATGTGCGCAATCACACTCAATCACACTCGTATGAATAACAGTTCTCATTTCACTGTAGAGATTCTCATTCTCCCACAAACAGGACGAATCACAATTTTGGAAGAGAAATGAGGGTTTGAAAAGTCCCCAGAGTTGAAATGATCCCCTAAGAAGTATGCCCCTACCCCATAAGAACTGCACTTCTACATCAATTCTTTGTTCTTTAAAGTCTTGAATATTCAAAATTCAGTTGTCCCAAACATTTTTAACATGTTTGCCTCTCACACTGCCTCCGTGCCACCCAGAGCACAGCAAAAGCAGAAAAAGTGCAGCCTGCAAAAAGACACGTACAGAAGGCAAGGTCTTCTGCAGATGAGGCCATGATATATTTCTTTCTTGAGATACTATTTTTCTCCTTCTCAAGGAATTCCAGTAAGCACGTGCATGTTATCTTCTGGAGGAAAATGTGATGGTCAAGTGAGGCAGGTCCTGCCAGTGTCCTCTTCCTTAAACAGAACCCGGTATCATTTCAGGAAGCAACGAGCCAACTCCCTGCAGTCTGTTCCCCTGACCCCCCAGCAGTTGTGGGAAAGCTTTTGACTTCCTCATACAGGCATTTCCCCTGACTGCTTCTCCCTCCCTATTCCTACCTTCCGGTGGTGTATAAGCCCTCCTGGGATCAGGAGAAAAAACGAGTGTGCGGCTGAAGGCGCACTCCCTGAGAAATGTGGTGAGAGATGGAAAGAGGCTGGGTCCCTGGTGACATGGCTCAGCTGCCTATACCCCTTCTTCTTTCAAGAAACAAATAAACCATTGTCCATTTAAGCCTCTTTCTGCAGACTGCATTCCTAACTGATATAACTGGTCTACCTGGGAAGTAAGTTTGCAGGGGAAGATAATGATTAACAAAATTTACCTCGTTTGCCCCACCACCCTCTGCTCCAGCCAGGTACAGCTATTTCCTCTAACTCTTCCTTTATGAACTCAGAGAAAATTAAACTTTGTATTAATTTTACCCCAAACTGTGTACTCAATATCATTCTCTGAATCCTTAGTACCTACCTATGCCCTTCCAAGGGCCGACTGCTCTTCACTTGACTTATGTACAGCCCGCCTGATTTGTGAGAACATCTAACTGTGACCAACAGAACTCGTAAGTCTGGCTCCTCACGGACAGATGTACCCTACTGCTGCTCAGATCTCCGTGCGCAGTCCCAGTTTGGCATGAGCATAAGAGGAGTCAGAGAGGAAGTGTTTAGAAGGCACGTGGAGATGCACTTATGTAACTGCTGACTTTTGTGAGCTACCTACTGACATCTGTCAAAATTTAATCAATTATTTTTTAAATGTTCTTATTCAAAGCAATATTTAATTTTCCAAAATTTAACCCAAGGTCACAACCAAAACAGAGTAGCCCCATTACTCCCAGGTCCTCACTCTTACAACTAAAAAATCCTGATCATAATACAATACAAGCAAAGGAAGACTGAAGGATGCAAAGAAAGCAGATGGCCTCATAATCTTGGAACCTGAAAAACATCATGGCAATGAGATCCCTGCGTTTCCTCATTGTCTCCCATATGTCTCAGACCAGGTGCTTCAGAAGTCTCCAACCTAGAACTACAATACCATATTAAACAAACAAAAAAAAAACCTCCAGAAAAAGTCTGATCTGCATTGCTGATCACGGAAAAGGTGGCTAAACAACAAAAAACATCCTTGGCAATATCCTCTCCAGCCAAATATCAACTGTACAACAGTACCTCCCTATCCCACAGTTTCATCAGGGTTGCAGTTGAGCTAAGAGCTGATCTTCCGCCCCATGCCACCCCTGCCCCACAGAAACAGGTGGTACACTCCAGTTCACCTGGCTGGTATGTCAGTGCAGTGAGCTGGGAGCTGATTTTTCATTCTCCTATTGCAGAAGCAAGATACTCTCCAACCCCCAACCAGGATACTGTCAGCGAGGCCTCCACTATCTAGTGGGGAGTGAAGCCTCCACTCCAAGCCTGAACCAATGGGTCTAAACAAAGGAGTACAAGTTGGTAGAAGTAGGTACTCCGCATTCCTTCTATTCCTCATGTCAGTGAGGTCCAGTGGGGAACTAAACCTCCACACCCTACTGGCAGCAAAGAGGTCAAATGAAGCAGTGGATGGACTAGCAGCACTCCAAATACTGCTCCCCAACCATATTCTATGTGAGAGGGTCTCAGTAGAGAGCTTCCAGCCTCATCCTGCATCAGTGAGGTAGAATAAGGTGCTGTTAGATAAAGGAGTCAACACTCTGCCTCCCTATCCCTGGTGCCAGGGGGACTAGCAGAGAGCTGAGCCTCAACTCACAGCTGGCATCAACAAGGCAGAATCAAGTGGTGGTAGGCAGTGCTGGCTGGCACTCTCCCATCCCTTGGTGTCAGCTGGGCACAGACAGGAGCCAAGCTTCTGCTCCCACCCTGCTGCAACAAAGCAGTGTGAGTCAGTCCTCTGATTCCCCACTTCCCTGGTGAAGGCGAGTTCAGTAGCAGGGAGCTGATCTTACATACCCGGGCAGAGACACAAAGCAGTGTAAGTTAGTGATCCACTTTTGCTGGAAAGGAGTGGATGGGGAGATAAGTGAAGTTCACCCCACCACTCTGATACAAGGCAGTGTGAGTTAAACCCCCACTTTGGCTGGAGTAGTGTCAGTAGGATGGTGGGTTGCTCAACAAACATACCCATCTAGCTTTCTTGCTATTACCTCAATAGAGGGAGTACCTGCTAAAAAGATGTTAAATAGGATCCAAAGTCTCATAGTACAACCTTCAAAATAAACAGGATTCAATGGAAAAATCACTCACCAAGCCAGAACCAAGAAAACCATAACTTTAAGGAGAGAAGAAAATCAACAGGCCCTACTCTGAGATGAATCAGATGTTGGAATTATTGGACAATAATTTTAAGGCAGCCATCACAAACATTCTTTTAAAAGCAATTTAAAATTCTCTTGAAACAAAAGAAAATCTCAAAAACACAAGACTTACAAAAAAGAACCAAAAAGAAACTATGTAACTGAAAAACACAGTAACTGATAAAAACAAAAAATAAAAAACACCTCACTGAATGGGCTCAGCAGCAGAGTATGATGATGGAGGAGAGAATCACTGAACTTTAGGACAGATCAACAGAACTCACCCAATCTGAACAACAGGGAGAAAACAAACAGAAAAACAACAAACAGAGCCTCAGAGACCTGCGGGATAACAACAAAAGAGCCAACATTCATATGTCCAGAATCTGAGAAAAAGAGAGAGAAGAAGTAGGTCTAAATAACATTCAAAGAGAAAATAGCTGAAAACTCCCTAAATATGGCAAGAGATATAAACCTACACCTTCAACAAGCTGTAGAAAAGATCTTATTCTATCCAAAAAGAATAAACCCAAAGAAATCCATGCCAAGACACATCATAATTAAACTATGATATTATGTACCTGTATTGCAATACCTAGAGCAACCTCTAAGAAACCTACATGCAAAGTGATATACTTAAAATCACTGTCAAGAAATCAAGATACAATCCTAAAAATGTTCAAGAAACCAACATAAAGGTAAAAAAAAGAGAGAGAGAGAGAGAGAAACAGAGGACGAGAACCAGAGGAAACAAACTAAACCCAAACTGTAAAATAGTATACTTAAACCCTAATATATCAATAATTACCTTAACAGTGAATGATCCAAAGACACCACTTAAAAGAGACTGGCAAAGTGGATTTTAAAAATCTATGATTCAACAATATGCTATCTACAAGACTCACTTCAAATTCAATGACATAGGTAAGTTGAGAGTAAAAGAATGGAAAAAATATACAGTGTTTTTGTTTACATGTAGGCAGTGTTTTTTTTTAAGCAGTAGTGGCTTTATTAATATCAGATAGACTTCAGAGCAAAGGAAAATAGTAGAGACAAAGAAGGACATTATATAATGATAAAAGGATCAATCCACCAGGAAGGCGTAACAATCCTAAATGTGTTCCAACCAAAAACAGAACAACAAAATTTGTGAAGCAAAAATTATAGAACTCAAAGAGAAATAGACAAATCCACAATGAGAGCTGGGGACTTCTGATACTCTACTCTTAGCAACTGATAGAACCCTTAGACAGAAAATCAGTAAGGACATATTTCAGTTCAACAGCATCATCAATCAACTAATATAATTGACATCTATGGACTTCTTCATCCAACAATAGCAGCATATACATTCTTTTCAAGCTCACATGGAACAGTCACCAAGACAGACCACATTCTGGACCATAAGACACATCTTAACAAATTTTTAAAAATTAAAATTATACAATATCTGTGCTCAGACCACAAAATATTAAACTAGAAATCAAACAGAGAGCTAGGAAATTCCAAAATACTTGGAGATTAAACAACAAACTTTTGAATAACAAAAGTGTCAAAGAAGAAGTGGCAAGAGAAATCTTTAAACCTTTTAACTAAATGAAAATGAATTGAAATTTTCAACTTATTAGAACTTGTAGGATGCAGCAAAAGCAGTGCTTAGAGGGAAATGAATAGCATTGAATATTAGAAAAAAGATACAAAATCAATAATCTAAGCTTCCACCTTAGGAAACTAGAAAATGAAGAGCAAATTAAATCAAAGCGAGCAAAGGAAAAGAAATAGTAATAATTAGAGCAGAAATCAATGAAACTGAAACAGGAAATCAATAGACAACAGTTTGGTGATTTCTTAAAAAACTATACCACATGATCCAGTAATCATATCCTTTAGGATTTACCCAAAGGAGTTGAAAATGCATTATCTACACAAATAGTTGCACGTGGCTATTTATAACAGTTTTATTCATAATGGCCAAACTTAGAAGCAACCAAGATGTCGTTCAGTAGGTGAGTGAACAAACTGTGGTACATTCAGACAATAGAATATTATTCAATGTTAAAAAGAAATGAGCCATCAAGCTATGAAAAGACATGGAGGAAACTCAAATGTACAGGGCAGGGCAAATGAAAGTTTATAGTTCTGAGTATGCAAAACAGAGTTTATTCTTGTATGATTGTTTATTACAATATTTTCCATACAAACAACTATAAGTCTACTTTTGCTCCACCCTGTATGTTGTTTTTTCAACTTGCCTGAATCTACCACGAGGTCAGTGTTAGCCAGAGTAAGTTTCTGTTGTTCATAATAAAAAAAACCAAACAAACAAATTTGATATAGAACTCTGACCACAATTTGGCAACGGATATTAAAAATCAATACAGAAAAAAATAAAGATAAATAACCCTGAGAAAATATTAGCAACATATATAAACAAATTACAATGTTCATACTATATTAAAAACTCACATAAGTAAACAAAAATAAATAACCCAATAGAAATTTGAACAACATATATGAACAGGTAATTAATAGAAGTAAAATGTGTCTAGTGAACATGAAAAATGTTCAATTTCATTAGCAATAAAACACAAATTAAATAATAATGAAGTAATATTTTTCCACTTAAGAAAAAAGTGAAAATTTGAAAAAAATTTAAGAAGATACCAATATTAACAAGATATAAGAAAATAACCACCTTATAAACTATTGGTCAAAAAAAAAAAGGTAACATTATTTTCTCAAAGGACAATATGGTATAATATCCATCCAAATTTTAAATTAGTATTTTCTCTTTTTAGCAATTTAACTTCTAGAAATGTATCCTATGGAAAACATGTATACACAAATATAAATTTAAAAACTACATGTAATAATAAATATTGAAAATAATCTAAATGTTGAAAAGAGAAATGGTTAAGTAATTTTGGCATAACCTTTGTAAGGAAAATGTTGCAGCAGTTAAGAACAGGTAGATTTATTGGTGGGAATGCAGACTGGTGAGGCCACTGTGGAAAACAATATGGAATTTCCTCAGAAAATTAAAAATGGAACTACCCTTTGACCCAGCAATTCTGCTGCTGGGATTATACCCTAAGAACTTTGAAACACCAATCCAAAAGAACCTATGCACCCCAATGTTCAAAGCAGCACAATTTACAATAGCCAAGTACTGGAAGCAACCTAAGTGCCCATCAGCAAATGAGTGGATCAAAAAACTATGGTATATTTACACAATGGAATTCTATGCAGCAGAGAGAAAGAAGGAGCTTATACCCTTTGCAACAGCATGGATGGAACTGGAAAGCATTATACTAAGTCAAATAAGCCAGACAGTGAGGGACAAATACCATATGATCTCACCTGTAACTGGAACATAATCAACAGAAGAAAAAAGAAAACAAAATATAACCAGAGACACTGAAGTTAAGAACAATCTAACAATAGCCAGGGGGAAGTGGGGAGGGGACAGTGGGGAGAGGGGATTACAGGAACTACTATAAAGGACACATGGACAAAATCAAGGGGGAGGGTGGAGGTGGGGGAGGGAGGTGGGATTGGCTGGGGTGGGGTGGAGGGATGGGGAGAAAAGGCATGCAACTGTAACTGAATAACAATAAAATTAAAAAAAAAAAAGAACAGGTAGATTTACATGCATTAATATGGAACAATTTCCAAAATATGCAGATAAGTGGCAAAAGTCACAAAATGATAAATTTAATATATTGATAATGTGTTAAAAAACTAGTCTATTAAAAGATAAACATTTTTAAAACTACATGGCTTGTATATAATACATTACATATATTAAAGAAATATATCTATAATAAAGGTAAAAACACAAAGAATATACACCAAACCATTAAAAGTGGTTTTATCTCCAGTAAGAAGAAAACAATCTACAGGATAAAAAAGGGACTTTCTTGCCTTTTCTTCTATATACTTCTTTTATTTCATGTGTTTATGTACTTACATATATAATATTTTATTAAAGAAAGTAAAGTGTAAATAACACCAAACAAAAAGAATCTCTGACAGGCAAAAACCCTCCAAATTTAAAATTTGAAACTGAGTACTTCAAATTTCTTCTTTTTCCACTCAAATAGTGTGAAATACTTTTATTATTTAGACTTGAAATTTAAAAATCTATAACAAAATTTCCTCGATAAAGAACTATAAAATGTTAGACTCAACTGACATTTAATGTAATTATTAAAATTTGTAATAAAATTTAGTAGAAGTACTTAATAGTAAGAGATTTAAGTAAATTTCTGTTTTCGTAAAGACACAGTGATATTCGTTGCACTCATTAATTCAAGTTTACTAACATCAACTGTTGGTATTTTAAATGGAGAAATATTCATTCATGGGTAAGGCCATAAAACTTCAGCAAAAAACCCTTCCGTAGAAGTGTTTATATACGCTCATTGAAGTGTCTTTAGGAAGACTAAACTGTTGGTTAGATTTGCTAGAATTACAAACCCATTATTTAACTTTATTCCAATTTCAGTGATTTGGAATCATGTGACAATTTAAATGTTTAGGCACCCTTTCCAAACACGAAAACCTTATCTTATAAATCTAAATATTCAACTTAATATTTAGATTTAAATCTAAATCTCATTTATAGATTTAGATTAGATTTATAAGATATAAGAAAATCTTATAAATAAATCTAAATGTTATAAGATTTAGATTAGATTTATAAGATATAAGATAAGAAAGCCTTATCTTATAAATCTAAGTATTCAACTTAAAACAAATGTTAGGTATCACAAACTATCAAAGTTCAACTGATTTTTTTGACAGACAAATCTTCCTAATGATAAAATTAAGATATCTGGGGAAAAATAAAACTTAACCTATTTCAACTTCAAGTTACTGAATTAATTGGTTTCTAATTATTCAGAGAGTAAATATGTGTCTCAAAGAATGCTCAAACTATCATTAATAATTATACCTAGTAGTTATTAATAAATAACCTCAAATGTATTCAAATATAAATTCTACCTGATACAGATAGATTCTAGAAAAGCACTGAAAGTCTATTTATTTTCTGTACTTGTCTTTCGAACTAAATAAATAACAGAAAAGAATAACACACTCTAACCTTTCTGTTTTGGAGTCATTGTCAATTTTGTACTGTTCAAATTCTTGGCTAAGAGCATGTAACTTCTCTTGAAGTCTCTTTTCACGTTCTATACTTCCTTGATAAAATTTCATCTCTTTTTCCATTGCTTTCACTTTTTCTTCCATAGCTTTAAACTCATGGAGAATTAGATAGCTGACTCCACAGTACTTACAAACTTTTTCTTCAGGGGACATCTAGAAAATAGAATATACATTTACTGAGATGATTTTTTTTTAATTCTGAAAAACAAAGTTCAACTGAAGATGTTAAGTTCAAGATGTTATTGCAACTATGCCGGTCAAATGAAGTAAATGTATACCATACTATGTCATGGAGTAATAATTATGACATTGCTTACATCTGCATAAAATCATTTAAATTGGCATGATATTGACTCTGACACAAAATCTTGGAGTTAGAAAAGGATCTTTCAGAGTAATTATTTCTACATGGTATCTCTAAGAAAGATTTACTCTTGAAATACTTTCCATAAAATTAAACTAAAAATGATGAAAATATCTTTACAATTTTTGTTTTAAGATGAGTTTTCCATGAAGTGGGAAGAAAGCACTGGCCTTTCACTCAACTGCACTGTGATCCTGCAGACACCTTTTGGCATTTTCAGATCTTAGTTTGCTCATTTATAAAATTAGGACATTGAGCCAAATGAACTCTAATTTCTGTTCAATTTTAACATTCTATGATTTTTACAGAATTTAACATTCTATCATAAAACCACAAGTAGCGGAAACCCTTTGAACCTAATCTCTTCTTCCTCAATTAGTTCTTTTACCCTCAGGTAGTTATGGTTATACTCATTTTATAGATAAGGAAAAGAGACTATTGAAGTTAAATATCCAGCCGGTAGGTAGAGAAGCTAGGATTAAACCCAGGTCTATTGAAAACCAACACCCATGCCTGTAACCATTTGTATCATATTTATCTACAATGTGTATGTCAGCTAAATTCTCTTACTTTCTTCAGAAATAATGTTCACATATCTCTGGAAAACCCTGCAGCAGTAAAAAATAGAATTTTAGCAAAGTCAAGAGAGAATTAATTATTTTTTCTGTGTCAAGTACACAATATTCCTCAAGTAGCCTCCACTTGTCTTACTGTTCACAAAGGAAAAGAGGCGGCTTCACTAAATATTTGTTCTTGCTCCAGGGCACTAAAATGAAAACAACATGTGGTTTATTAGAGAAGCACTTACTCTTAATTTAACCTCCCTTAAACCTGCAGAAATGGCTCCTGTAACTAAGAGTGAGACTACCACACTGCCTATCAATGCTATTACACAAGAGTGGTTAAAATAAATTAAGAATAAATTTTTATACAGCAAAATTTTGCAGACTTAAACTTCAATAATAAAAATTTCAAATGTTAGAATGGCTATTATCAACTAATAACAAGTGTTGGAGAGGTTGTGCAGCAAAAGGAACACTCATTCACTGCTGGTGAGAAGCAAGGAGGTAGAACCACTATGGAAAACAATATGGACACTTCTCAAAAAATTAAGAATATAGTTACCATATGACCCAGCAACCCCTCTTTTGGGTATCTACCAGAAAAATTTGAAAACACTTCATTTGAAATAATTTTGCCAGATTGTATTATAACAGCTGTCGTATCAGCATGCACTAAAAAAACAATCAAACTGGTGAATTTTTGTATAGCCATTTTAATATTTTAGATGGATGAAAATATGTAACATTTTTGGCATATTATGCTTTATTATTTCAGGAAAGGTAAAAAACACAACTGAAATGCAAGGAAAGATCTGTGTAGTGTACAGAGAAGGTGCTGTGACTGATCATAATCAAAAGTGGTTCACAAAGTTTTGTGCCAGACAACGCTCCGTGGTCAGGTAGACCAGCTGAAGTTGACAGTTATCAAATTGAGACACTAATTGAGAACAATTAATACTGTGCCATGCAGGAGAGAGCTGACATACTCAAAATATCCAAATCAATAAAGTTATTGGTGAAAATGAAAAATGTGCCTTTTATTTTACAGAAAACACTAAACAGACTTTTTGGCCAGGCCCTTATATACAATGGAATACTACTCAGCTAATGGAACCAGAGGCATGGAAAAACGGAACAGCCTAACAGAGACCAGAGGGGAGTAAGGAGGGGGAGAATGGCGGAAAGAAGGGGAAGGAACTAGTCAAAGAACATGTATGAATGACCCATGGACATGGACAATGGAATGGGGATGGACTGTGGGAGTGGGGTGTGGGCTCGGCAGAGTAGGGCAAAGGGGAAAAAATTGGGACACTGTAATAGAATAACAATTAAAAAAAGGAAGGATGAATTACTGCCATTTGCAGTAACATACATGGATCCTCAGAATATCATGCTAAGCAAAGTCAGAAAACATTAAAAACCATATGATTTCACTCCATGTGGGATATAAAGTTAAAAGCAACAAATGGACAACAAGAAAACCAAACGAAAACTCATAGACACAAACAACAGTATGGTAGTTACCAGAGGGAAGGGAGCTGGGGGAGTAATAACGGTTAAGGGGGGTCAAATACAGGGTCTGGTAGAAGTAAGGCCTGCTTCAGTGTGGTTAGTAGGGTACTAATAGGGGTGTAACAATTTATAGTTTTAATTTGAACATTTCACCTAAAGTGTCATATGGTGTGCTTGAGTGTGATAATGTTATGTTACAGAATTACATGGTTATGATTCTGTAATAAAAGACTTTGTAATAAAAAACAGGGGCATTATTTGTGCCAGACCCCTGCATATGGTGATGAAGATGATTTGACTTTGGATGGTGGGCAAACAATGAAATATACAGAATTTTACACTTGAAGCCCATACGATCTTATTAACCAATGTCACCCCAATAAATTTAACTTTAAAAAATTTCAAATGCAGAACCAAAATATAATACTGTGGGAAACTAATTAATGACTACATCAATCATCTAACTGCCACTGATTCCAAAACTATAGATTTATAAAACAAGAATTTTGAAAGAAATCATAAAGGTAACCTGGCTCAAGCTCTGGATAGGTTCATTAAGTCTATTCCAACCTAGATAAGTTGTTATCCAGACTCTCTGAACACCCCAAATGATGGAAAACTACTTGGTACAACAATCTGTGGCATCTTCTGATGCCTGGTTTTGTAAGGGAACTTTTTTCCCACACTGACCCCAAATCTGCCTGCCTGGAACACTCACTGGTCCTAGATCTCCTAGGGACCATATCTTCTCGTCTCCAGGTCAACACTTTCAACTCCTTCTGCTGTTTCCGATATGACATGGTTTTGAATTTCTCCCTCATTCTAGATAATTTTCTCTGAACTTGTTTCTAGGCTCTACATGTATTTCAAAGCATGGTTGGTGCCCAGAACTGAATACCTCAGTGTGTCTGGTCTTACTAAAACAGAGTAAGAGTACACAAACTTCCCTCATTCTAATATCTCATTAGTATTTAGTATCATTAGTACTATCTTCTAATACAAACAGATAATAATAATCTATTTTTAGAAATTATGTTGCTAATATATATTATGTTAAATAAATCCCCTATTTAAAAATATTGCAGTGCAAAATCCTGTTTTATTATAATGAATATACCAATGCATTCCTTTCCATTTTTATTTTTTTATTTAATCTTCATTGTATTTTTTTCCATTACCATTTAGTCCCCTTATAACCCCCTCCCTCCAGTAATCACCACACTGTTGTCCATGTCCATGAGTCCTTTTTCCTTTTTGCCCAATCCCTCCACCCCCTTACTTCCCCCTCCCTTAGTTGTCATCCTGCTCTCTACCTATGAGTCTGTCCCCATTTTCCTTGTTAGTTCAATTTGTTCTTTAGATTCCACATATGAGTGAAATCGTATGGCATTTGTCTTTCTCTGATTGGCTTATTTCATTTAGTATAATGTTCTTCAGGTCCATCCATCCACAAAGGGTAAAATTTCTTTTTTTATGGCCAAGTAGTATTCCATTGTGTAAATGTCCCATAGTTGTTTTATCCACTCATCTACCGATGGACACTTGGGCTGCTTCCATATGTTGGCCATTGTAAATAATGCTTCAATGAACAGAGAGGGGTGCTTATGTTCTTTCAGATTAGTGTTTTGGGTTCCTTTGGATAAATTCCCAGAAGTGGGGTCTCTGGGTCAAAGCACAGATCCATTTTTAATTTTTTGAGTTATCTCCATACTGCTTTCCACAGTGCTGCACCAGTCTGCATTCGCACCAACAGTGCGAAAGTGTTCCCCTCTCTCCACATCCTCGCCAGCACTTGTTTGTTGATTTATTGATGGTGGCCATTCTGATATTTGTAAGATGATATCTCATTGTGGTTTTAATTTGCATTTCTCTGATGATTAGTGATATTGAGCATCTTCTCATTTGTCTATTGGCCATCTGTATGTCCTCTTTGGAGAAGTGTCTATTCGGGTCCTTTGCCCATTTTTTACTTGTATTTGTTTTTTTGGTGTTGAGTTTTGTAAGTTTTTTATAAATTTTGGATATTAACCCCTTGTCATATGTATCTGTGAACATGTTCTCCAATTCCATGGGTTATCTTTTTATTTTGTTGATGGTTTCCCTTGTTGTGCAAAAACTTTGATGTAGTCCCATTCAGTTATTTTTTCTTTTGGTTTCCTTGCACAGGGAGATAAAATATTGCTATGAGCAATGTCCGAGACTTTGCTGGCTATGTTTTCTTCTACAGTTTTTATGATTTTAGATCTAACATTTAAGACTTTAATCCATTTTGTATTTATTCTTGTGTGTGGTGCAAGAAGGTGGTCTAATCTCAATTTTCTGCAAGTATCTGTCCAATTTTCCCCACACCATTTGTTGAATAAACTATCTTTAGCCCACTGTATGTGCTTACTTTCTCCGTGGAATATTAATTGTCTATAAAGTTTATTTCTGATCTCTCTATTCTGTTCCATTGATCTATGTCTGTTTTTATGCCAGTACCAGGCTGTTTTGATTACCATAGCCTTGTAGTATAGTTTGATATATTGCTTACTCCAACTTTGTTGTTCTTACTCAAGATTTCTGTTGCTATGCAGGACCTTTGGTGGTTCCATATAAATTTTTGAAATATTTGCTCTAGTTCTGTGAAATACGTCATTGGAATCTTGGGAATTGCATTGAATCTATAGATTGCTTTGGGTAGTATGGACATTTTAATGATGTTAATTTTTTCTATGCATGAATACAGTATGTGCTTCCTCTTACTTGTATCTTTTTCTATTTCTTTCTTCAGTGTTTTATAATTTTCTCAGAACAGGTGTTTTACATCCTTGGTTAGGTTTATTCCTAGATATTTTATTCTTTTTGAGTCAATTGTGAATAGGATTCTTTACTTAATTTCCCTGTTAGTTCGTTATTGGCATGTAAAAATGCAACTGATTTCTGGATATTAACTTTGTATCCTGCTACTTTGCTGAATTTGTTTACCAGTTCTAATTGTTTCTTGGTGGAATCTCTGGGGTATTACATCATCTGCAAATAATGACAGTTTTACTTTTTCCTTTCCAATTTGAGTGTCTTTTATCTTTTTCTTCTTGTCTGATTGTTGTGGCTAGGACTAAAAATATGGAATGCTTCACAAATATGCATGTCATCCTTGTGCAGGGGCCATGCTAATCTTCTCTGTGTCATCCCAATTTTAGTAATTGTGCTGCCAAAGCAGGCACCTTTCCACCTTTTGTAGAGATCTAGCTTTCATAGTCCTGGCTCTTGTACAGGGTAGGGTGACTAAAACCCTCTCTACCCATCCACCCTACCCACGGCTGACTGGTGGAAAAGGACCAGACATGGCACCCAAGAGAATCAAGCCCTAATCTGGGAATGATCCAATGAGGTATATAAATGTTGAAGGCCCAGGAATTTAGGAAACCTTCAGGGCTAACTACCCAATGATCTTTGTAACCAACCTATATATGTACATATTATCTTCAGGAATATTATGAACAAAACTTGTCAAATGCCTTCATAAAGTCCATGTATTCTATGCATAGTATGGTTCCTGGATCTAGTAACTCTAGAATTCATGGATAAAAAATGTTGAATAGGACAAATTGAGGATAGAATTCCACAGCATGTTACATCTCCTTGGTTGATGCTGATCCATTACTTAGCACACTTCAGGTATAATTCTTCAACTTGTTATTAAACCACCCAATTATCTTTGTAACCAGCCTATATTTATTCATATTGTCTTCAGGAATATAATGACAAAATTTATCAAATGCCTTCATGAAGTCCATATATTCAATGCCTACTATCATTCCTGGATCTAGCAACTCCACCCAAAATGGAATAGCAAGGGAGACCTTCCTGCTGGTTCTCTTAACACAAAATTGGCCCAATTTTACTGGTTCTCTTAATATATCCTCACAAATCACCCTTTATAATACATTTTGGAATCTTGCCTGGCATTGAAATTGAGTTTATGGGTTGTAGTTTATGGTCATTTTTATACATGGGATGGCATTTGTATGGATCCTGCAGTCCCATTCAAAGGTACTGTCAGTCCCCAGGAATATAATTCATCCACGTCAAGAGACCTAAACTAATTCAGAGCAGATGGGTATTTTCTTGCCATCCCTTTACCCATTGTTAGTTTTGGTTCCTTCTCATCAATTTGAAAATTATATTGCTTACTCCAAGGCACTTTCATCCCTAACCTTTTACCTATTAATCATGGTTCTTGCCCCATTCCTGCCAGAGCACACTATCCTTAGTCTAAAGAAAACTCTTGCTGGGTAAGTTTTCTTGGTAGCCTGATGCACAAAACAGAAATAGCATAAACTTCACAGTTGTGAAACCTATTAGAATGTTATTCCACCCTAGCAATTATGGGGGAGGGAGCTAAAACAAGTGAAGTAAAACATTTTATAGAACAGGTCTTCTGGAAGTTCAGCAAAGAAAGCCAAAACATGGTACCATTATGATCTAGGAAACAAGACAATCAAATTATAAAATAATAAGTCCGTGTAAGTAGTCTCTAGACTTCAGCTAGTACAACCTGAATCACTGGGTAATTTACAGTAAATAAGTATACTGAACAAACATTTTCAATGCTATTAAATTGTAAATAACTTTCTGTAAGTAAAATTGCAACAGAGAAATGTAATAACACTTTCAAATTCTTAGTGTCTATAAAAGCTAATTACTTGGGACATTTCTGTGAAACTTGAAAAGGTATGAAATACTGTAATTATGTTCCCAAATGAAGTAACTAAAAGTTATCTGGGTTTTCTGTGAAATATTATGTATGCTTCATCCTTATAACTTGGTGTTATATTGTCTCCTTGTTTTGTAAGTAAAATAATGACATGCTGTCATTCTTGACAAAATGACTATTATTAGCAGGATGTCTTTGCTTTCTGGAAGATGTACTTTGGAGGAGGCATTAACAAATGCAGTATATTAAACAAATGCAGAACCATTTAAAAGGAAATTATAAAATAAACTTATCAACTGCAGCATTTACACTTCTTAAATTGGTTGTTTAATATAAAAATGATGTAAATTTTTAAAAAATCTTAAATTAGGCTTTGAATCCTTTTCAAAGTTTCTGTCAATGCTTCAATTAGAAAGGGTACTTAGTAACCCCCTGCTGCCCAATTGAGGCATTCTCTGCTCCAAAAATTGTCCCTCCTTTCTTGCCCCACCTGTCCCATACTTATTACACTTGGTTAAGCAGAAAAGAAACAGATACGCTCTTCCACAAAAGTAAGAGTAACAGCAGTGTAAACTGTTAACCCTTCCAAGAGGATCTGCATTAAAAAGATGACTTTACTCAAAAACAGTGAGTGTCTAGCTAGATAATTTTACTGAGACTGGGAGAAACATTTTGAGGCAGAACAATGGAATTTTTGAGCCACAGAGACCACCCTCCCATTTCATAAGGCCATCAGGACCCTTCCTCACCAGTGAGTTAACTTGCTGTGTCACCAATTTAAAAATCAATTTGGTAAAGAAGCATCTACAAAAAAACCCCCACACCTTCATTATATGTAGTGATGAAAGAGTGAGTGATTTTTTCCCCTAAGAAACGACGGAAGGATATTCACTCTCTCTGCTCTTATGTAACATAATGCTGGAAACTAGCCAGAGCAATAAGGCAAGAAGAAGAAATAAAGGGCATCCATTATTAGGAAGGAAAATACAAAACTGTTCCTATTTGAGATGACATGATGTCTACATAGAAAAATCCCAAGGAATCCACAGTAAAGCTTCTAGAACTAATAAGTGCAGCAAGGTTGATGATTCAAGATAAATATACAAAAAAAGTTGCATTTCTATATACTGTTAGTGAACACAATGAAATTAAAATTATAATACCCATTATAATTGCTCAAAAAGTGAAATACTTAGGTATAAATCCAACAAAACCTGTACGTGACTTGTATGCAGAAAACTACAAAACATGGATATAAAAATTAAAAAATCTAAATAAATTAAGAGACATACTGTATTTATTTACAGGTTGGAAGACTCAAAATACTAAATATATCAATTCTCTCTAAATTTATATATAGATTTAATGTAAGTCTTATCAAAATTCCAGACAGATGTTTTTTACATATAGAAAGGACTGTTCTCAAATTTATATGGAAAGGCAAAGAAACTACAAGAACTAAAACAATCCTGAAAAATAAGAATAAAGTGGGAGGAATCATTTAACTTGATTTCAAGACATACTGTAATGCGACGGTAATCAACACTGTGTGGCACTGGCAGAAGGACAGACACACTGAACAACAGAACAGACTGGAGAACCTGAAATCAATCTACATAAATATGCCAAACTGATTTTTTGGCAAAGGTGTCAAAGCAATTTAATGAAGAAATGAAAGCCTTTTCAATAAATGATGCTGGAACAACTGGATATCCGTAAGTTTTTTTTAAAAAGAACCCCAACCTAAACCTTACACCCTATACAAAAATTAACTGAAAATGAGCCATGAACTTAAGTGTAAAACATAAAAATATGATTGTTGAAGATAAAATATCTAGGATAAAATCTTCAAGAACTAAACTAGGTAGAGTTTTTATACTTGATACCAAAAGTATGAACCATAAATGGAAAAATTGACAACCTGAATTTCATCAAAATTTAACACTTTTTCTCTATAAAAACCCAGTGAAGAGAATGAAAGCATAAACCACAGACCAGGAAAAAATATTTGCAAACCACCTATCTAACAAAGGATTAGTATCTAGATTATATAAAGAACTCTCAAACTCAACAATATAAAAAAATTCTAATCAGAAAATAGTCAAAAGACATGAAGAAACATTTCACCTAAGAGGACATACAGATGCCAGATAAGCACATGAAAATATACTCAACATAATTAGTCATTAGGAAAATGCAAATTAAAACCACAATGAGATATAACTGCACACCTATCAGAAAGGCTAAAATAAAACCTAATGACAACATCCAATGCTGGTTAAGATACAGAGAAACTGGATCGCTCTCATACATTGCGGGTGAATGTAATGGGACAGCCTCTGGAAAAGTTTGGCAGTATCTTCAAGAACTAAACATGCAACTACCGTACAGCCTAGCAATTGTACTCTTGAGCATTCATCCCAGGAAAATGAAAACATATGTTCTCATAAAAACTTGTATGTGAATATTTACAGTAGTTTTATAAGTAATAGCCAAAAAAGTGGAAAAAAGCCAGATGTTCTTCAACAGGTTAAACAAACCATAGTACATTCATACCGTTTAATACCTTTCAGCAATGAAAAGAAATAAACTATTGATAACATGCAACAACCTGAATAAAGCTCCAGAGAATTACACTGAGTGATAAAACTAATCCCAAAAGGTTACCTATTGCATGACTTCATTTATATATTCTTGAAATGACAAAATTGTTGGAGATCAGATCAGTGGTTGCCAGGGGTCATGGATTAGGGGTCGGGGAGTGGTGGAGGTGTATGACCGGGGAGGTTGAGGTGACTGTGGCTGTAAAAGGTCTATAGGAGGAATCCCTGTTGTAACAGAACTGTTTTATGCCTTGACTGTACCCATGTTGACATCCTGGCTGTGATACTGTAGTATAGTTTTGCTGATGTTACCATTGGGAGCAGTTGGGGTAAGAGCATGTGAATCTATAATCCCAAAATAAGAAGTTTAATAAGAAAATAATAAAAATGAAAATAAATCAATCTGGGACTAAAATACCAAAGATTAATCTATAAACAAATTCTATTGAGCAACTTCAAGAAATGGTGGCTTCATGCATAAATTATATATGACATACCTATATCTGCATATGCTTCCAAAGTATATTTCCTCTAATACCTACTTTCCCACTGGGAAACCCCACCTTAGTAAACTCTATGACCCTCTATGGCTGGCCAGAAAAAGTATTTTGGACTAAAAATTCACAAATGCAGTTTTTTTCAAGATTCATAGTAATATTTTTTTTTAAAAATTGTTTTTCCTAACAAACTATCTTAGATCACAATATTAAGTGATTAGTCTCTCCAAGAATTGCATAGCTTACTACTTCCTCTGTCACTAGGTTTTAAAACTGCAATTACTTAAAAACACAACATAGCCACACACACACATACACATACCATTACTTTTCCAGGATAATAATGTTAACATTTCTATGACCCTTTTCTCATTCTTTCTTCTCTACTTTAACTCAACACAAAATCTGACCCTAGCCACAGTGGCCCAAAATGACCTGGAAAATTAAGTTTATTTTTTCTGGCAATGACAATCTGTGCTTGGAAATATAAAACTGTTATTCTGAATAAATTTCAAAGTTTCAAAGTACTAAAATTACTGTACTGAAACAGGACAAAATGAGCTGTTACTGCTAGAGAAAGGGACTGTTATCCCAGAAAGAACAGCGTGCTCTCCAGTCCTTGCACCACCACTTGTGTTTTATAAAATAAACAGCTCTGATCTCTTTATTTCACTTTGTGTCCTCTGGTAATAAATATCTTTCCTGAAGCTAAAATTCTATTACAAGTGCTCGTTTTGTCACCATTTAAAAAAGAGAGATCAGCTCTACTTTTGCAAAATAGCTGATTTCTTTCACTAATTTGTTGCAGTTGTTCTGATTTCTGTATATGTCCCCAAGCTAAAACAACAAAAGAGAAGTTGTTCATTGATTTTTTTTCTAAAAAGAGGGAGTCCATATGTCTCTGAAATGGGTTGACATTCCAGAGGGGAAGAAATATAGAATTATTACTTTGCTGAACTGTGTTTTAATTTTAAATTGTGGCAATAAACTCCTAAACACAGAACTGTACTGTCATTACAAGTGTATTCTGCCTTCAGAATGCTGGATGAAAATTCTAGCAAAGCTGCTGGTTATTGGAGGTGAGAGACAGGCATGAGTCAGCTCAATCTAGAGAGAAAACAGATTTTAAAATATGGTCTAAGTATGCAAGTAAACTGTAGAGTCTAGCAGCAGACCAAGGGGATGGGTGTGGTCCTGTCCGTCCCGTGGACCTGTTTTACATTTTGTGCCACTTGGGTAGGTGGAAGTCTGAGATGTATTTTATGCTCAGTCAGAAACTGTGATAAAAAGCAGAAAGACCTAGGAATGGGAGTCAAAAAATTATCCTTTTCTTGCTTCCCTAAGAGTCCCTTAAAAGATGAGACCAAGGGGTAGCAGATTTAACACTCTTAACCTACTAGTCAGGGAATGGATTCATTCTCTAATTATCACTTAGTATCATCAGCATTCTTCCCCATACTTTCTCCCTTGGTGGCCATCCCCCCACCACCTCTACTTTTTGTTGCAACTTTTCTACTACTACCTATTTTGTTATTAGTAACAGTGTAATACAGTCATTTTCATGTTTTTATCAAGTAACTTTCATGTCAGTTATCAACTATCCCATTTCCATATCACATAGCAGAAGTATGGCCAGAAATAAGAAGGAAGGGTTCCCCTCACCTTCTTCTCTGATTTGTACACTAACTTTTCTTGCCTACACAGAGGGAGGGAGGGAGGGAGGCAGGGAGGGAGGGAGGGAGGAAGGAAGGAAGGAAGGAAGGAAGGGAGGGAGGAAGGGAGGGAGGAAAGGACAGTCAAGGACTTCTCTAGAAAGAAGAATCAGCATAAAAACTAACACAAAACAGTTACCAGAAGAACAGGGGTGGGTGGGGAGAGACACTGATCCACCCACCTCATGTCCCTTTTTCCCCAATAAAGAAATGGAGACAATTTCCAAGCCATTATGAAAAGAAATGATTTTCTTCATTTTAATAATGAGGTATTATTAAATAATTCTAATCTGAAGTATTCCTATTACCATTATAAGCTATATACAGGGTGAGGCAAAAGTAGGTTTATAGTTCTGAGTATGCAAAACAGTTTATTCTTGCATTATTTGTTAATCATTGTATTATTTTCCATACAAACTGTAAACCTAGTTTTGCCCCGCCCTGTATCTGTTTGACATGATCCTGTACAGAATGATGTATGCAAGCTGACTAGGTAGATATACTGCCTGATCACTAAGCAATTTAACAAGTACATTATGGACAAACCAGATGAATCAAACATAGGTAAGAAGTTATGGAAAACAAATAATGCCTTATTTTTAGACTGCACTTGAATAGGCTGTGGGGTGCCTGTACACATTTTGGTTGCTTTATAATCAAGTGCCCAGAACAATGTCTGGCACATAATAGGCTCTGGATCTAACTTAGGTCTGAAACAGTGCAAAGCTGTACTTTATACTCTAAACATTCAGCGGGACGAAGGGCACAATGCGAATCCTTGTCCAGGGCCTTAGGCAGCAGCACTTCTCCTGGAGTCACCACTTCTCTACAATGTATGGACAGCTGCTTCCCATTCCTGCTTTGAGAACGTAACTGTAGATTTATGAAATGTTTGGTTTTAGCATTTTTTAATTATTTGCTTATAAAGTACCTTAAACATGAGAAAAAACATTCTACAACTCTCATAAAAACCTTGTCAAAATAAATACATACCTTTTCATATAGTCAAAACATGTACACTGTTAAACATTCTCTAGGTTGGCTAGCTTTTTCTCACCACTAAGCGTCTATTCCCTTGGCCTAGCAGGCCCTATTGCCAGGAGTCTATAGAAATACTCCGCCTTTAAGGGCCAGTCCTAGTTCTACCTCCTGCATAAAGCTTCTTCCTCAACCACCCCAAAACTTGGGGATGGCAGGGAGAGGTCCCTGCCTTCTCCTTTCTCAGAAAAGATACAATCTTGTATGACATTTAAATTAACACTGTCTTTTAGACATTTTTTTCTTGTGATTATATATCCTCTTCCTGACAAATGATTGGAATCTGAAGTATGGGTATTGTTTCTTGCAGATGGTTTGGTTTTGTTTCTTTCGATCTCTACCACACAGGGTAGTAATGGAAGGAATTCAGCTGAGGGAAAAAGGAAAGACACTCCATGTCTACAAATTGATAAAAGCAGCATTTCCCAGGTAAGCATTGCTTACATGGCTGAGCTCTCTCTGGGCTTACTATCTTGTACACCTAACTTAACAGGTGAAGCTAATTAAATGCAGTGCCTGAAAAGTCTGGTAATTGGCCTTCCCTTCCAGTTCCTTTTAGATTTCAGTTTACATAAATCTGAAGAACGTGCAGTAACAGTAAGTATCAAGTTAAATCAATGGCATGGTTAATGCTAACAGGAAGCCCAAAGTAACATGAACAAAGGATAAAAGCATATCTGAGAGCTGACTTTAATTTCTTTAATTAAAAAGTAACAGACTGGTGGTTAAGAGTTGATGGTAGATTTACTGAAAAACCTGAATGATTAATGATAGCTAAGGTCTGAAGTTTTAATTCACAATTTGTCGATCAGTTTCAAAGAGGAATTTTTAAAAATTATACCATTAACAATGTATGCATTGCCAAACTCAATGTGGGAGAAATGTGTTTGCCTGAGGACAGATATGAACTAACAGGGAGGAGATTAGCATAAAACTGTGAAGAATTGTTAAGCAGATTAAATGAGTTTATATATATATGAAAGGACTTTTAAAAGTGCCTGGTGCAAGAATTAAGGTGAAACTGAAATAGACTCTGAGAGAGAGAGAGAGAGAGAGAGAGAGACTAATTTTAATTTCTGTGGTGGTTTACCATTAATTACTTGTTTTGCAAATACAGAATAAGGATCACTTAAAATTTTAAACAGACCCATTTATTCCAGTTTCTTTTAAACTTTTTTTTCATGTAAATCCTCTAGAAAAGTATCTAAATATAGTATTGGGACATTCCTAGGGCCCTCTTTTCCCAAGGGCTCCACAAACACCTGGTCAAATACTGTGCTGGAATTGTATCTCTGTCTTGTTTTACAAGTCAAACACTTGGCACCGAATTGAATTCCAGTCAGGATTATTCCCTTCCCCACTCCATCAATTCATTACAGATGCCCTGACAAAAACAAATACAAAGCCTCTGAATTCACTCCCCCAGGTTTTAGAATTACCTACCTGTTAAAATGTTACTAATGCTATGCTGTAATAACATGATATAATATCATACCTTTTGGATTTCTTCAGGTAACGCATGCATGGGAATGTGACGATCCATAACTTCCCAAAATATACTGAAGGAATCCTGAAGAAAAATAATCTAAAAATATTGATGGCAATAATCAGAATTGAAATAATGTGAAAATTTTTCAAATTAAAAGATACAAATTCTTAGGGAGTATTTTAAGAACGGTGATAACTGTTTAAACAGATGTTTATTTCATCACTCAGAGTTAAATGTACAAGTGGGGTTTTCTCAGTTATTAAGCCAATAAAACAGAAAAGACCTATAGAGAGAGACTACTGATAATAGCTGCAAATATTTTCTTTCTTTAGAAATTAAAAGTCCACTTGTAATTTCAGTGGTGGTTTACTACTAATTATTTGCTTAGCAAATACAGAATAAAGATCACGAAATTTTAAACAGAACCATTTATTTGTTTTTTTTTTTGAAAAGCTACTAGAAAAATGCATGAATATGGCATTTTGGTTCAGCAGACAAGAAAAGCAATGTGACATGAACGCTGGTTTAAATGATGGTGTACAGAAGACATACTCAGTTATCGGGTTAAATAGGATATGCAGGCCTCCAACAGAAGAGTCATCAGAGCATGAGAAGCCAATTGCCAATTTCACCTATAAATGAACATTTTTATAATTTGTATGCAAATATTTTACTTTTAATAGATTTTCATTTTATAATAAAACAATGCAATATAAAACTCTATCACTACTTTTATAAAAAAACATACAGGATGAATGGACGAGCACTTTGATTTTGGGTTTCTTTTTTAAAATCTTCCCCAAATATGGAGACAGCATAGACAGTACAGACCTTGGCTGCACAGCTCGCTTGGTTAGAGAATCATCCCAATACACACGTTGCGGATTTGATCCCCAGTCAGAGCACATACAAGAATTAACCAATGAATGCATAAATACATGGAACAACAAATCGATGTTTTTCTCTCTCTCTTAAATCAATAAATAAAATTTTAAAAAAAGAATAGGCAGTCCAATTCATGAGTGAGGGATGTTTATAATCCAAGGAGTAAGGGACAGAAGCGGGGCAGCAGAGCAAGATGGTCTAGGCCCAATTCCATAGCAGGGGAGAAGACCTAAGGGCCAAAAGTTGTAGACAATGAAAAATTCAGGACTTGAGGAAAGAAAAATATCTTGGAGTATTAGTGAGGGCTTCCTGAGGCTGCTTGCTTTTGATCAGGGTCGGATTTTGACAGAGATGGGAGAAGCAGAGTACTCTATCAGAGATAGCAACCCCAGCCTTACCAAGGTAGCAAGGAAATTATAGGTGACAACAATTCTTAGACTAACAGTATTTTTAAAATTATGCAACCATTGGTAGAAGAGAGAATTCCCTCCCTAACCCATTAGCACAAAACTCCTTGTTTTAATGAGTTGCTGTTTACAGCAAATAGTTAAGGAGCTGTCTCCTCATATAAATGTAATGTGTGTGTGTGTGTGTGTGTGTGTGTGTTTGGTAAAGTTAACTGGAGCTAACTATGGGGGTAAAGTTAACTGACAGTTAACACAGGCCCACATGGCGAAGTACATAACAATCTGATGTTTGGCAGACTGTCACCGTGATGTGGCAAGAGCTCATTATTCACAGAAGGCTCGTTATTCTCATTTCTGCCATTTTACAATGGGCTCGCCAACAGTCACATAAGACGGCATCAGCTTAATTAAACTCTTATTGGGAGAACTTCTCCTAAACTACCAACTAAATCTCCTTTTAAAATTCCACCCACAAAATTATTTAAGAGCATGGACCTAGTGACAGTACAAACAAGGCACCAGTGGGACCGTTTTTACCTAGAACCTTCACTGTCTGTAAATCTATCCCAACTTTGTGGTCTTACTCCTACAAGGGGGAAGAATTGGCAGGTCCTAATTATTGATGAAAAATTAAAAGTAAAATATCTGTCAACCCAGAAAATCTCTCCATGGCAAAAAGATAGCAATTTTATTATTGAATATGCATTTAACTAGACTGTGAGGCACATCACAATCACCCTGCTAATGAGATTACAAAGACATAAAGAAATCCCACTGTTTCATACAGTCAGGCAGATACAGTTCATTGCATACATGTTCTCCAGGTACATGGTAACTTATCCTCAATACAGCTTTCCATACACTCTTTCATAGTTCATTTTAAATTCACCTGCTAATTGAAGTAGCCATCTACGCTGTGTTTGTTCTAAGGAATGCAAGTCCCTATATGACAAAACAGGCGGTTACTAGGCGCTGTCTAGACTAAAACGCCCGCTGAGATATGGAAATGGGAGCTATCTTCCTTGATATTTACATTTTAAAGAAATGGCTCCCAGGTCCTAAAGAAAAACATTCTGGGTCTTTGCATACATATTAAAGAAATAGTGGGGGGGTTCACAAATAAGAGGTTTCTCAAGAAAGGGAGGGTCTCTTTCCCTTTTGGCAACAGGGAAATTTTTTTACAATTTTAATTTACCTTTACAGTACTTTGCATGTTTTATCAAATGACTCCCTTTTATTCTTTCACATTACACACGTAAAGACTACCCTTCGGCAGGAGGTGTGGAGGAACCGGCAGCAGCTCCGTGGGTATTTCTGAACCGGCTCCAACAGGGTCACAAGGCAGATGTCAAAAACACAAAAATACCCTTGATTGCTCACTTCCCACTCCCTTCCTCACATCAGTGTCACGCTGGGCCGTGAACTCACGCTCCGTTTTCAGGCCCTTCCATAAAAGAACTACTCCCCTGGTGTGAAGACCCCACAGAGGAGCAGGTCAGGGTCTGGTGGGGCGGTGTTAAGTCCTAAGCCTTTCCTGAAGTGGCGGGATTTTCCAAACAGAAATCAACTGCAAGGCCAGCCAAAACTGCTGCAAGGGTTTTGAAATCTGTCCCTTTCTAACGCCATTCCCTCGGGGCTGCCGGGGCAGGAAGAAGCGGAGAGCGCGGCGGTGAGGGGCGGGGCAGAAGGGGGTGCTGGGCCGGCTGGGCTCGCGGGGGCCAGCCAGCGGACGCAGAAGGGGGCGGAGGCGAGGCGCGGGCCCCATCGCCTCCCGCAGCGCCGCGGCTCTCCTTCCGGCCCTCTCCCGGGCGCACTCGCCTCCGCTCCGGAACTGCGTCCCGGGCGGGTCCTCCCCGGCTCCGGGAAGCCCTTCCTAGCGTCTCAGTCTCTCACCTAGACCTGGACTCCGTGGGGAGGGAAACGGCTTTCCCAGTCTCCTGGGAGACCGTGCTGCACGTCGGTCTGACGTCAGGGCGCGATGGCGTCACGGCCCACGCCTGTCGCCGACGCAGAGCGGGGCTCCCCGCCTGCCCCGCCTTGGGCCCCCACGCGCAGAGCGGAAGCGGGAAAGCTCGTGGCGGGGTGGAGGGGCAGGGTTCGTGGAACGCAGAGTGCTGTGAGAGGCCGGGGGGCCGTAGGTGGGGGGCGGGGGGTGCGGGCTGGAGTCGTTGGGACGGAGGGAACTGGCCTCAGAGAGAGAGACGCTGCCTGGGTTGGAGGGCGGAGTTCATCTGCCTCTCACCCCAGGTCCCAGGGTCGGTGTGGAGGAGGCGGCAGCGGGCCGTTACTTTTATTGGGCGGAAAGAGGAGAGATGCCTGTAGAGGTCATGGGTGTCAAGGGAACCTCTGGCCTCAGTGGTTGCAGGGAAGGCAAGTTCATTGGGAAGGCGTTGGTAAAATTTTCATCCTAGTCGAGAAGAAGGGTTTAGTTCAAAAGGTGTCTTGAGACCCCCTCGTCCACAACTAATTTATTCATGGGAGACTGCGCACATGACTGACTTTCCTTCATTCACAAAGCAGGTATTTGTTGGTAGCCCACTGTGTGACAAGCACTGCATACCAGGATGGGGTGAAGCTCGCTGACTAACCCAGACAGAGGCAGCCTTTGGTATGATTTGCAGGTGACTCATTCACAATCCAGATCTCTCCTTTCTGAAGATTATATGAGATCCAAAATGCAGCTCTTCCAACAAAATATTCACTGCTCACTAATGGGGAAAGACATTACTATTGAATAAAATAAGGTGGAATAAATGCCAAGAAAATGAATTAAAACTTGTTGATTTAGAGAAGTAATCCAATGATGTAGAACATGCTAGAACAGTAGACTGCATAGCTATTATTAGTGGAAATGATAGCATGAAGTACTGAACACTTCTAAAAGCGTTGTTCCACAAAGCACTAAAAGTCTTAGAAATAGATGTACCCTGTACACTTTAACCTGACTGATGTTTTTGCCCCAATGCCTACCAGCAACTCTGTTTATACCCCTTCAAGGAGAGCACCTTTCCTCATCTGGGAAAGAAAAGCATAATTAGAAGACTGAACAAAGGATTAAGAAAGGCAAAGGACAGCCAATGAAGTGGTCAAGTGCCGGGTGCTCATTCGTTCTGTGGTTTAATTTCATCTGGCTCATTCATCTCTGCAAGAGCCTTGAGACCAATTTTCCTCCCACCGTAAATGTCCCTTAGACCCGCACCGTCCAATAAGATGGCCAGCCACATGTGACTATTTAATTTAGTTAAAATGAAGTACAATAAAAAATGTATATTCCTTTTTTACACTAGCCACATTTCAAGCGTTCAGTAATTACAAGCTGCTACCATGTGACATCACATATATTTAAAACATTTTCATCATCAAAGAAAGTTCCGTTAACAGTGGTAGGTACTCCAAGAATGTCAAAGATAAAGAGTTGATAAATTGTGAAGAATAGCCTTTGTTAAAGAGTAGCAGTGAAAAGTGTTACTCCTGAAGACCACAGCACAGATGAAGACTTGTGACACGGTGTTACAAAATAGGTTTTTTTAAAAAAAGTAATTCAATAAGCACATGTTGGTGTTTTTCTTGGTTCTCCATTGGTGTCAGTCTCTCCCTCTGTCCAGGTTTCCTTCCTTGTCCTTTTTCTTTTTCCACTTCTTTTTCTCACTTTAGTGGCCATACTAACTGAAGTAGAATTTAAAATATTCCCATCATTGGACATACTGAATAAAGTTTTGTTTTATCCTGTTCTTAAATTTTAAATCAGCAAAGTTTCACTTTTTACTATGACCTTTCAAAGTAATCCAGTGATAACCAAATTAAGTTCCTCTTAACCTCCTCTGTGACCCTTTATTATTCTTTTCCTCCTGTGGGTCAATGACCCCTGAGAAAAAATGCCCCATAGTTTGGGGAACAGAGTCCCTGTAAAGTGACTAAACTAGGGCTTTCCACATGGCCTGCAGACCCTAGTGTTGTAGTATTTATTTAAAAAGCGGTGGGGAAAAAAGGTTGCAGATGTTACATATATGATGCCAGGCTCTAAGTTCCTTCACAAGGTCCCATAAGCAAAATGTGTTGTTTGCTCAGATGTCTACAGAATTCAAATGTTTGTAGATTTGTAGATAAATCAGGTTTGGAGGACAAAACAAAAATATTAACACCAAGACAGTTGAATACAAAAACCACTCCAATCAACTGAAAGCTCGCAAAATTCCACATTAGTTTATTTTCTATTTATTTAAACTTTGATTTGGTTGATCTGTGCTCTTATTTCCCTATTTTTTATTATTACGCACAGGCCTATGATGCCTAGTTGCACACACACACATACACAATGTATTACACAAGTAGCACACCATTACTGAAGAGGGGGATTCTCCTGTGTTAGGATGCCTGCTGTAAACCACAAAATACACAGGTTCACTTCTCAGTTTATGTGGAAAAAGAGAGCAAGATTCACTGTTGAACTGTAAAATGTTTTCCCAGCTAACTCTGATTCTAAAGTATGTAGGAATGTTTGTCTAGCATTCTTTTCTTCTGGGACAGAACTGTCCCTCTTCTTTGGATTCCGCCCCTATGTTTCTACATATGTAATTAGAAAGGGAGGTCATCCTGTGTGGCCTTGCGTTCCTGGTCCCTACAATTGATCAGGAGGCCTGTACCTGACTCCTTCTGGCTTCAGGAATTTGGTCAAGGGGTTGATGTATAACCCAAGATATGCCAGTCATTTCCTGACATTTTTCTAACTGTGGGTTGGGAACAAAACTTCCTCTCTTCCTTTTGGTGGCAAAATTGGACTGTCAGCCACCACTGACCTGCCATGTGCAGAAACTAAAAAAGCACAGGACCAACATCCCTTAAGTGGTAGATTCAAAGAGCTGAGACTCTATGATTTTTAGAGTTCCAGAATTCATTATGTGAAGTTCTCAAAGCAGTCCAGTTTCCTGCTTTCTTGAAGCTTGGTTATTCAGCATTTCTGTTGATTCTGTGAGGTACACTGGTATCCTAATAAAATATATGTTGATAGAAATAATTAACAAAATGTATATGGTATTTAGAATGCTATTTGGATTACATGTAAAAATTAGAATGTTATTATTTAACTTGCTTTCTTTCACAGAGAAATCTATTTGGGACATTCATCACCAAAAGGACTTATATCATCATTTCTAATAACCACTCAATCTTGTTGTTTGATAAGTCAGTTTCACATTTTGCTGTTTCTAATTTTTAAACATTATAAACCAGACTGTGATGAACCTTAAATATATGTACTAGTTAGAACTTTCTCAAAAGCTTCCAGCAGCCTTCTTTTGAAGCAGGTTTAGTCAGAATTGGGTCATAGGCCCATTCCATTTAAATCACCAGTAAAGGGCAAGGGACTGGCAGAATTGACTTAATCTGAGCTCATTCCTGGAGCTGGGCTGATTTACATGTGCTTGGGTGGTAGGGGGAGGGGAGGGTGATGAGGCCTGGACTCCTTAAAACAAGGAAGAAAGAGGATCAGGTGCCCACTACAGGAGATTTGAGCATGTCAGAGTCTTAGAACATAATAAATGTATTAATTTTTGACCCTGAAAGCACTGTTTAAGAGAGTCAGTTGGTCTACACCCTTTCAAACCAGAGCTACTGTAATTAGTTTTTCACCATTTGACAGAGCCGATAATGTTTGACATTTTTTATCAGTAGTTTGTAAGAAAATATAAGATAACTCACAACTCCTTATTTAATGGTATTAAACATTTTACTAATAGAGACATAACAAAATGGCAGGATAATTGCTATAATTTGATTCCTATATACTCAATAGCTTCTGAAAATTGTAAGTACCAAGCATGAACTTCATCTCTATCAAAGTAGAGAATCACTTCTAATTATTTACTGAAACAAATGTGAGTTAGATTCTTAAAGGCTTCATTGGAATCCTATGGAAATCTCAGGAATAAGCAATAATTTTATTAAACTAGCAAATTCTACAAAAGTTTTTTTAAATGCATAAGGAAGTTATCAATTTTCAGTCTTTGAATTCATTAACATTTATTAAGTCTAGGTATCCAGTGCTAAGAGTTTAAAGAACTATCAGTGCCATATTTTAAAGCATCAAATTCATTACAAGAGCTTTTAAGTCAGTGCCATTAGTTTTATTCTTTTTGTTTTTAAATATATTCATGAAAATAAGTCCTGGGGATGTGAGCTACAGCACAACAGTTAATATAGTTAATAATAGTATAGTATAGTAATAGTATAGTTAATAATACTGAACTGTATATTTGAAAGTGTCTATCTTAAAGAAAGAGTATATCTTAAAAGCTCTCATCACAGGGAAAACTAATTTGTAATTGTGTGGTGATGGATGTTAACTAGACCTGTTATAATTATTTCATAATATATACAAATATTGAATCATTTTATTATACATCTGGAGCTAGTATCAATAAAAATATATTCATGTAACAAATATTAAACTATATTTGGCACATAGTACATATTTAGGTAAAGTTCTTATCAGTAGTGAACAGGCCACAAAAGAATACATTTATAATCATAAAAGGCTTCACTGTAGTGCTTGACTTACTTTTAATATCGGATAGATGTTTATCATTTAAAGGCCTGACTTGTGTCACTGGAAATTTACTTCAATAATCATATTCTCAGGGCTAAAAAGAAGTCAGTATACAAGTTACTCCTGCACAGATGACAGCACGTTTGAACTCCTAGAGAGAAGTGCTATTTAAACATCGTGACCTTCACTTTATTAAGTACTCAAGTTTACACGGACCACATGATGGATTCAAAAATACAAAGTATAATTCTGCAAGTAGTATTTTGTGGCCCAAGCCCATCAAGAACACCTTTTTGGTTTTCAAAATGTACAAAGTAGCTTTTCAAAGGAGTCTAAAATTTTAAATGTTGATTATCAGTTAAAAAAAAAAAGTGTTAGGAAAGAAAATCCAACCTACCTCTTGGTGGGAATAAAATGTGTTGGGGTGAGTACAACAAAGCAAGTGGTCACTTGCAGCCAACCAAATTTTTTGAAAATGGAAAGCTGTGTCTGAAAAATTATGAAGAAAGTAAGTCCAAGTCAAAGTTAAGTTTCCAGAATTAAATACACTTTGGGCAATTACATATGTTCCTAATCCACGTTTCGCTAATGCCCCTTGGGTACTGGTTGGCTGAAAGAGTCCACTAATACATGAGGCCCGGGTGCTTCTGCTTACACTCACAGTCAGTCTAAGTGCTCTTCAGTGCTCATGGGTTGGGCCATGCCCTCGGCCGCTTGCAATCTCTTGGATGAAAGTAAACAGTAAGTAGAATCTGACTGGGTTGTGTTTGGGAGTATTCTCAATAAATAAGACACGTATGAAGTACCTGGCAAGTAGAGCCTAATAAATGTTAGCTTTTTAAAAACTCTGCACTTGCATGGGATGGACCCCAGAAGTAGCGATGAAAGCTGTGGCTGCCACCCTGGGAGGCCTGTCTGCAACCATTTTAATCAAACTTTTGAGGGAATTCGGGATAGCGTGGTACTCTGTTCTGGTTCACAGGATAAAAAAATAAAAGTTGGCCTAACTGTAGTTTTCCTATGTTCCCTTTGTACAATTCTGAGCTTGTTTTGAAATTAGCAACGTTCGGTAGACGTCCTAATATTTTTAGCAGACTTGTGGACAAAGTACCTCATCTCCCACATGCTTTTTCATGGGGGTAAAGGGGAGAGCAGGGGAGGGGGCATACTACTCATGAAAATGAATGGGAGGTATGACAATGCCCTGGAGGATAAATATCTTAGGTAAATTCGTAACAGAAACAAAAATACAGACACTGTGTTCTCGTAAACATTCATAACAGCCATGGTGCTGTGCATGCTGTCATTCCTCCCAGAAGCGTGCTTTTCCGGGGTTGTTTGTTTTAATTTAAGAGAGAGAAGAGGAAGGGAGAGAGAAACATCTGACCGGGGATGCAACCCGCAGCCTTGGCTTGTCTGGACACGCTCTGACCAGTTGAGGTCCCCGGGAGGACCAGAGTGTTTTATTTTAAAATCAGAAGTGCCTCATTTCCCTGGCACACTAACTGGACAGACCTCTCTTACATGGCAACTCAAGAGTCCCAAGGGCATTTAGTCTTTGTGCAGAGTGAACACGACTTGCGTCCCTCCAGGCCAGCAGTCTTTGCTCTGGCTCCTTTCCGTGCGAGCACGTCCCACCAATTGCACCTGTGCGCCGTGCCTCAGTTTAAAGCTTGCCTTGGGAAGCTTCCCGGGCGTGACTGCTTATTGATAGAGCAGCGCTGGTTCCTAGTACGTTTCATACATCCTGTCTGAGCGAGTTTTATTACTGAATGTTACCTCCGTTCTGATAACAAGGAGACGCTGTGTCCTCCCCGGTGAACTCACGCCCTGTTCCAGAAGTATAGCGTGACTCCCCTCCCCGCTCGGGCTGTAAAGGTGGAAACCCCGGGCCGCCCTCCAGCACCTGCGCCTCCCGCCCCGCGGCGGCGCCTGCGGCCCGGGCTGGGGACGGCCTCCTGTGGCACGAAGTGCGTGCGACCGCCGGGCCGCCAGGTCACGCAACCCAGGGCGCCCCCGCCCCCGCCGCCTGCGCACGCGGCTGGCGTGCTCGCTCCGGCTTCCTGGCTGCCCGGAACCAGCCTCGCGTGCCGACCCGGCCGCCTAATCCGCCCGGAATCCCTGATTCCGCCCGCCCCACCGCCCCACCGCGGCGCGCCACGTCCTCCGCCAACTGTAGCCGGAGCTGACGGTGCCCCAACTTAACGCCCAAAGTTTCCACCTCCGTGGCTGCAAAGCCAACACCTCCGGAGGCGGAACGAAGGCGGGGCGGGGCGCGGGCGACCCCACTCAGCCCACGGCGGCCGTGGCGCCTGCAGCGCGATCGCTCCGTCGGGGCCCGGGCGGGCGGCCGCGGGAGCTCGGCCGTCTAGCGCCGGCTCTTTTGCGGAGAAGTTGGCTGGGGCGGCCCGCCCAGGGTAGGGACACCCGGGCAGGGGCCTCCCGCGGCGGCCCCCGAGGCCGGGCGCACGGAAGCCCGCTTGGGTTGCCAGGCGACTGACCCCGCGACCCGGCGTCTCCTCCCGCGCTCGGGGTCGGGAGGCCGCTGTGCGTCCGGGGCAGGGAGGGGCCGGGCCCGCTTCCCAGAGCGAGGCCGGCGCGTGGCAGGGCCCACTAGCTTTTGACGGCCGGGGGCCAGCGTGTGGACCACTGCGCACCGCGTGGCCACCCGCGGAACGCGCCGCCTCGCGTGCCTCCGCCGGCTGCTGCGAGCGGCTGGGGGCGGGCCGCCCGGCGCCTCTCACGCTACGCCGCGTGCGGCGGAGGAGCCCTGTCGTGACAACCGGCGATGAGATCAGTTCGAATTACCACAGCGTCGGGCTGGGGCGCCGCCTGTCACGCAGCCCGTGCCGGCGGCCGAGGCCTCCCGGCGCTCCCGCTCCCGCCGCTCAGCCCCTTCCGGGCGGCCGCCGCGGGGAGCCTGGAGCTACTCCAAACGGGCGGCGAGGGGGGAAAGTACAACGAGTAACTCGCCCGGTTAGGCGGCAGGTCCGTGAACACCCCGGGGCGAGGCGCGCGCTGCAGGTTGCCCGCGGGAACCCTTCTCGCACTGTGCCGTCGTGGGTAACTGTGTAAACCCCACGGCAGCCGGGAATCGAAGGCCGTTCAGATGTGCGCTCAGCGTGTTCCAGCCCCTCGTTTGACAGGCAGTGCGCACGGCCGGTATATGCGTGCGTGAAATTGAATTCTGCAGGCAAGTCTGGAGGCACAGTTTGTAAAGAGCACTTGTGAATTCCGTGAGGTTACGGGAAAGGACAGATGAACTGAAAAAAACTCAGACCTTGACACGAGGAAGCCATTACATTCATCTCTTCATGGTCTTGAACATCTTGTACAAACGCAGCTAAAATACACGGCAGGAACTTCTAATTAAACCCAGAAAACGCAAGTATTTAGCTGTACCAGGCAAACGTCGAAAAAAAAAACCTATGGTATAGACACAAACGTTGAAAAAATAAGCCTGTGTTGTAGACACATGATTAACATCCATAACAGAAGAGAGAAGAATATCTTTAAATTTTCGTATTTCAGTCATTTCCTTAAGGTACATGCGGCCCACTGGTAGGTATGTCATTATGAAACAATTAGGATTAATTACTATGGGCAGAAAAATTCCTGATCTGAGTTTTAAATATTTTATGAGAATTTTTACAGGTTGCATTGTTCATGTGATGTGAGTTCTGTAAGGAATTAGAGGCTGAGCCGAAGTGCCTAGCAAACTGCATCAAATGAAATTTTTTTCCTCGCCAGAGGTCAGTTTTTTTATTGCTTTTTTTAGAGGGGGGGGAAACATCGATGTGAGAGAGATGATTCCATCCGTCGCCTCTGCACCGCCCCGCCCCCCACTGGGGATGGAACCCACAACTCAGCTAAGTTCCAGGACCAGGAACGGCGCCTGCGGCCTTTGGGTGTGAGGATGACGCTCCACAAGGGCACCACACTAGCCCGGGATCAGATGAGCGTTTTGAGTGAATTAGGGCATAGGCAGTACTCTCTGATGGACCAGGGCTGTGAACCGAAGTGTCACGAGTGAGTAATGCCAGCGCTACCACTGACTCACGTGTGACCCTGGTGTAATGGGAGTAATGCTCACACACCTCCTTCCCCAGAGGTGCAGGAAAGACTGTTCCTTACTCACCAGAGGTGCTTTGAGATCTTTGGAGGAAGATGATACATTCATTTATTATAAATAATACACTGCTGTTAGGACGACCATATATAAAAATCACCAAAGTATAAAATAATATTTAAATACAACTCTGCCACCAAATTTTTTCACTTGTCGTCTATTAAGTACTGAATCACAGTGTGGGAGGGTGCATCCTTCCACAAAATCTGTGGCTTACAGACCTTCCATTGTTGGTGGACAAGTATTTCACGATGCGCAATGGCAGTTCCTAAAAATGAGTATTTGAGTAGTGGTGGTGTTTTATAAAAGAGCTGAGACCTCTGGCCCATGACGTGCCAAGGAAAAAACTAAGTTTTGATGAATTCCTAATTTGATCTGTGGAATCTTGGAGGTGAGAGACCTTAATTTCCTGTTGCTCAATGTTTGAAAGTCTAGGATTAGAGATTTACTCAATCAACGTTTTCAGGGACCTACTGTGTGCAGGGCATCGTTCTGTGTTTGGGATAGAGTAGTAAACAGACAAAACTGACTTAATGTTTAAATGTTTTTGACCTCTATTTAAATACAGATCACTTTAGGAATGGTAATACATTACATTAATCTTTGGTTCCTGGTCTTTTAAAGAGATGGAAAAGGAGGGAAAGAAAAAGTCACCATTCTGTGATAAATGGTTTTAACTTGATAAATGGTTTTAACTTGAATCAGAAGGCAGAGATGCCATTCTTAGTCAGTCTCTTCTATTTAGAAAATCATAAGAAAGCCATACAATATTGTCTGTCTGCCATCATTCTCCCTATCAAAGTGGCCTTCATCTTTCTTAATGCCCTCTGCCATCATTTTAAGGCTATGCATGCCTTTTTTTTTTTGGCCAGGGCTTCATACACTTGTGCAGTTTGTTAACTGTATGATGGTAGCAGAGGAGTTGGGTAGGCATTGAACTCTAGCCCCTAGTTTCACCTACTAAGTCACATGTTTTAAATGTTGCTGAGGAAGAGGTGTCTTTGTCTAATTTGAACAAAACACTATAGGGCTTCAGTGGCTCTCTTTGTTCTTCAGAGTTCTCAGGCAACTAGCTCCCACTGCCCCTTGAGGTGTATTTTCCTGTTGTATTTAATAGCTTCGTTTTGGTATGAGTAATAAGACAGGGAACACTGAGGGATGGAGAGAAGCTAAAGCTGAAGAAGTGAACCAACCCCTATCAGCTTCCAAGATGTCCAGTTACTTAATATGTAGATAAAGGAATGCTAGCCAAGGCATGATGCCATGTGAACTGTTCTGCAGCAAAAGGAAGCACTGACAGCAGCCACCTGCCTTTTCAACTGTAACAAACTTGGGAGAACTATCAACTCACAACAAGTTGCCTCAGTTTTGCATTGCAACTAGAGAACATGATAAGTCTGACTGTATGTTCGAGCTCATTTGTAGGATTTGATATCAGATGATTTGATACAGGATATATGTCCCGTTGAACCCTGAGGATGGCCTTGGGTATTAAAGCATTTTCCTCTTCCTGTTGCTAACTTCCCTGTGGTCTGTTGACATTATGTCATGTTGCAATGAGTGATAGAGATCACGATGTCAGGATGTAGTGACCTGGTTAGTCCAAACTCCTGCAGGGGAAGATGTGCAACTAGATGAGCCCCAACAGGACCTGAAGAACCATGTGATTTTGAAATCCTGGGTGAATGGGCCACTCCCTATATACATCTTAAATCTCCTGGTGCTTTGAAGGTATAATTATTGCTCAACAACTCCCAAAGCGAAGTTAATTAGATCTTTGTATGATTTGATTATAATAAAATGAGAGTTTAAATGTAACATTAAAATGTGCAAATGTGTGCATGATATAAATATAATTTTAAAACTTGGAATTAATATCATATAAGAGCATAAAAATTATCCAACTGCATTAACACCTTTTAAAATATAGTCTCTTTCTAACAATGGTTAAGTAGTTAGTTTTGTAGCTTAATATATAGACGTAAAGTAAATGAAACATGTGAAGGAATATGATTACTCTGCACTATACAATTTATCATTTCACTTAACAAGTAAAGATTACTATGGTATTTCTTAACTGTGAATTTTATGTAGTTCCAAGGTGGGGAAACAAGGAGATTAAGTAAAATATTCCATAAACCCTATACCTACCAAAGATAAGAATTAAAGCAATTGTGCAACTTTAGACAGAGAAGACACTTGGTGAATGTAGTTTATTACTATGAACTGATTAATATAACTCCCTACCTCGAGGCAATAAATACAACGTACAATAGATGGTTTCCTGTCTGAGGACAGAGACTGCTGCTTGTTGTCATTTGCATTGCTATTACTACCCAGTACATGATGATTGTTGAATAAATGAATTAATGAATGAGTATAAGAAGACCCATAAGAACTAACCTCCAAGTGCTCCACTCTATTCCATAGGCCCTCCCAGTTTCTCTCTTGCTAAATGCCTTCCTAGATTATTGATGCTTTGTGTGAGCAATCAGGAAAAAGGAAGCAATCCAGATGGGAGGCTGGCTGTGGTGAGATGCCTCTGAAATGAAAAAAGTGTTTGCAGATGTTTCAACAAGTGGAAGGGTCGGGCTGAGTCTAGGCCACAGGAAACAACTTCCACACCTTGGGGCTACTACAATAAAGGTATCATCACTCACCAGCACAGTATTCTGTTGGAAACTTGAAAAGGCATTCAGGGTTGGAATGCTGTATGAATCCAGACTTGCCCCAGGAATGCCACAAGTGATCAGAACTAAGTGTAGAAATTAATGTGATTTGTAAAAATAGCAATAAAGATCACAGTTATCTGAGAATCAAATTCTTTAATCACCTTAGAACTAATGAAACTAGAAGAAACCATCATTGATTTTGAGAGTCTCCTTCTAAATTAGTTGGCCTTTGGCTTTTGGAGAGCAAAGTTCAAATTCCAGTTCCTGTCTGACAGGAAAATAAGTCAGACACAAAGTAGACAGACAGTCTTTTAGACTCCAAACTGAAACGGCAGGTCATAAAGGAGATCTGAGTCTTGAAGAACCTCTGTTTTCAGAGTTGCTGAAATCATTCGGCTAATGTATTTTTCACTGTGCCTTTTCAGGCTGTTCACATTAGATTTTGAGTATTTGCCTTTGTTGGCAAATCGGTTCATATGTAAATAAGAAATTTTATATTTTCTAATGAAAAAGTCCTGAATTCTGTATTTTGTGCACGCCCTCTTCTGGAGCGAGAAAACGTTCTGCATCATACTAGATGATGATACACCTGGTTGTAAGTACCAGGATAAGATAAGAAGATACAAAGGCACTTTAAAAGTGCTCAGAATTAAGCTCAGCTATTTACTAGCTCGGTCTCCTGGTGATTTTAGTACCTGAGCCTAATTTCTCATTCTAAGATGGTAACAATTGAAGAGTGGTTTTGTTTTTGGCTTAGTGGGCACGGAACAGATTATTTTCTAAAACCATAATCTGATTGATTGGTGACATTGGTTTTGTTTTTTTAAATAATATATTTTATTGATTATGCTATTAGTTGTCCCATTTTTCCCCCTCTATTTCCCTCCGCCCTGCACACCCCCTCCCTCCCACACTCCCCCCCTATAGTTCATGTTCATGGGTCATATAAATAAGTTCTTTGGCTTCTACATTTCCTACACTATTCTTACCCTCCCCCTGTCTGTTTTCCACCTATCATTTATGCTACTTATTCTCTGTACCTTTTCTCCCTCTTTCCCCCTCCCACTCCCCTGTTGATAAACCCTCCATGTGATCTCCATTTCTGTGATTCTTTCCTGTTCTAGTTGTCTGTTTGCTTAGTTTGCTTTTGTTTTTGTTTTTAGGTGTGGTTGTTAATAACTGTGAGTTTGCTGTCATTTTTACTGTTCCTATTTTTTATCTTCTTTTTCTTCCATAAATCCCTTTAACATTTCATATAATAAGGGCTTGGTGATAATGAACTCCTTTAACTTGACTTTATCTGAAAAGCACTTTATCTGCCCTTTCATTCTAAATGAAAGCTTTGCTGGATAGAGTAATCTTGAATGTAGGTCCTTGCCTTTCATGACTTGGAATACGTCTCTCCAGCCCCTTCTTGCCTACAAGGTTTCTTTTGAGAAATCAGCTGACAGTCCTATGGGAACTCCTTTGTAGGTAACTGTCTCCTTTTCTCTTGTCGCTTTTAAGATTCTCTCCTTATCTTTAGTCTTAGGTAATGTAATTATGATGTACCTTGGTGTGTTCCTCCTTGGGTCCGACTTGTTTGGGACTCTGTGAGCTTCCTGGAATTCCTGGAAGTCTATTTCCTTTGCCAGATTGGGAAAGTTCTCCTTCATTATTTGTTCAAATAACTTTTCAATTTGTTGCTCTTTCTCTTCTCCTTCTGGTACCCCTATGATTAGGATGTTGGAACATTTAAAGATGTCCTGGAGGTTCCTAAGCCTCTTTTCATTTTTTTGAATTCTTGTTTCTTCATTCTTTTCTGGTTGAATGTTTGTTTCTTCCCTCTGGTCCACACCGTTCATTTGAGTCCCAGTTTCCTTCCTGTCACTGTTGGTTCCCTGTACATTTCCCTTTATTTCACTCAGCATAGCCTTTATTTTTTCATCTAATTTGCAACCAAATTCAACCAATTCTGTGAGCTTCCTGATTACCAGTGTTTTGAACTGTTCATCTGATAGGTTGGCTATCTCTTCGTGGTTTAGTTGTATTTTTTCTGGAGCTTTGATCTGTTCTTTCATTTGGGCCTTTTTTTTTTTTTTTTTTTTTTGTCTTGGAGTGCCTGAGCCACGAAAGGTTAAGTGCCTGAGGCAGGTTCTGCTGAAAAGACTGATGCGCCCGACTGTCTCATAACGTGCAGGTAAAAATACTGGAAGAACTTGTCCCCGTGTAAAAAGTCTACCCGCATCCACACAACTGCGGTTCCTCGGAAGAAAGTACGTTCTCAGTGGAAGGGATCACTGCTCTTTTCTTTCCAAGTTTTCCGCCTGCCGCATTCCTTTCCTCCCTGATTCGTGACGTTGGTTTTGTTCTATAAAATTCAAAACTTTTAAAGTGAGAAGACCTTGTAATAGCATAGGTATGAACACTGGACTAATAGAAATAATCTTTCAATCACCCCCAAATGAAGTTTTTTTTTTTTTAATTATAAAGAATGGGAAAAAATGCTGGCATTATTACTAAAATTGACCAGGATATTTAGGGAGTAGAAAAAAATTAATTAACCCTAACATTATTAGAGAATTATACCTATGCTACTATTCTAAATGAATTGCCCTTTCTGAATATTGGATTTCATTATACAAAGACTAAATGCCAATGCCTGCAGCAAATCCATTTGCTTTTTTTGAAACCAAAAACACAGAGGTGTGTCAGACTTGCTGAGTCCCCCTAACAGGGGTGTCCAACCTTTTGGTGTCTCTGGGCCACACTGGAAGAAGAGTTGTCTTGGGCCACACATTAAATACATTGTGACACGTAATCACACACAAAAAAATCTCATAATGTTTTAAGTAAATTTATGGTTTTGTGTTTGGCTGCATTCACGGCCATCCTGGGCTACACACAGCTTGTGGGCCGCAGGTTGGACACTCCTCCCTAACAATTATAGAAGAGATCATTAGAATGAAGAAGAAAGTTAAATGTCATCAACATCAAATTCCTCATTTTGTGGATGAGGAAACAAATTCAGAGGATAAGTAATTTATTAGAAATCACTGTTGCCCTGGGCGGTGTGAATCAGTTGGTTGGAGCGTCATCCTGTGAACTGAAAGGTCATGGGTTTGATTCCTGGTCAGGACACATGCCTAGATTGCAGGCTGGGTCCCCAGTTGGGGAGCAGGAGGCAACCCATCGATGTTTCTCTCCCTCTCTCCCTACCTTCCTCTCTCTCTAAAAGCATTGAACAAATGTCCTCAGGGGAGGATATAAAAAAGCCTCACTGCTGTTATTGATATCGTTACAGGTGCTATACAAGGCACCAGTCTTGGTTCTGGGGCTTCAGCAGTTGCTGATGTGATCTCTTACCCTGAATCACACGGTGAATGGCGGAGCTGAGACCAGAAATGAGTGTGTGGATTTCCATTTAAAAGAGCTTCCATTAATCAAGTACTGGCCTAGGTTAAGTCATGTAATCTTTACTAACTTGGATTTCTTTATATGTGGGGCGTGTCTTTCCATACCTGACATTTCCTTCCTTGTGGAGGGAATTCCATTAATGTAATAATTTGGCTCCTCTGGCAGTCTTATTTACTTTGCCCAAGGGGAGATAAAGCGACATGTTTGAAAGAGGAACAGTACATGAGAGGCCCAACCCCTTCCCTTCTCTTTCCTTAAGACTGAGCTGCCCTACGAGATTGTTTGTACTTTGCTCTTCCAGACCCAAAGATGAACAGAGTAGAAGAAGACTCTTCAGGTCCTATGAGCAGGGAGACAAGTCTCATAGTGGGGTTTTAAATTAGGAAGCCCACTTTCCCACAGCAATAAAATTTCTGTGTGCATGTATGCAAGAGAAGCATTTCATAAAAAATAAAAGAGAGTGAATTAGCAAGTCTGTACTATCATTTGCACCGTACAAAAACAGCCACAGGATGCTGTGCCTCACGTTCTGACCCCACCTGCCACAGCATCCAGGAAATAGTGTCTTGAAATAACATGAACATAACCTTCTGGGACCATATGCCTAAGCAGCAGAGGAGCTTGCACAGCAGCCTGGACCTGTTGCAGATGGCACATAAAATTAACCATCACACCTTCTAAACAGATTTGGCCCAATTTCCCCAAATTCTGAAATCGTAAAGCTTTGCTGTTGGGCTTTTTGGAAGACAAAGTGGTGAAGTGAAAAGAATCCGAGATTTATAGATTTAGAAGAACTGGATTTATATCCACCCTTAGTAAATCTCTGATTTTGACCTCTGTTTTTCCTCTAAATAACAACACAGATCACCTTACCGAGCTCACCCTGTTGTTTGAGTCCAAAGAGGAAATGGATGTGCAAGAGCTTTGTAAACTGTGAAGAACTATTAACAATATTAGTTGTTTCACAGGTGTAAAGGGCGATTCTTTAAATAATAGTTCTCATTTTTACTATGGTTTTTCAGTTTGACTTTACACACAGGTGATTGTATGGTTAGGTGGTTGACAGTGGCCCAGATGGTTATTTAGAGGCTGAAAACCACTCTACCAGCTTAGCTCTCCCCTCTCCCAGGTAGCATTACTTACTTACTTAATTATAATTAAAAAATAAAATCCTCTCTTCCATTGTTGTCTGCATTTTCACCATTAGCCTTTTGCATTAGGCACTGCCTCAGTCAATGACCTCCTTTGAATTTTGAGCAGGTTTGTAAAATACTTTCCCATTAGGAAGCAGCAGCAGTACACATAAGAATTGGAGTAGAGGTGGAGAATGATAAAAGAAAGGCTGAAAGCAGGTAAAAGGCAAATAGGTTCTAAGTTTCAACCAAAAGTACTTGATAAGAAAACTGAGGAGGGAGCAGAAGGTAGCCAGGAGCAAGGGAACATTGTTTCAAAGTGGCATGTCTTCCTCAAATTGTTTTAAGGCTTGTTTCCTCTGATCAATTTACCATATCTTAACCTCAAAGTCAGAAGAAATGGATTCCAACCCTGTCTCTGTGTCTATCCAGCTGTGTGACCTTGGATATGTAACTTTGCCTCCCAGGGTCTCATTTTCTTTATCTATAAAATGAAAGCTTTAGATAAAGCTTCTCTAAAGTCATTTCCATGACAAATATCCTATAACCCTAGCAAGACCCCATGATTTCCCTCCTCTTTTAACATTTGTCTTATCTTCCCCCAGGAGAAAGAATTATCTTAGAAATGCGCTAAGAAATTGGGGGGTGTGTATATGTAGACACCATTGGTAGCATTATGTTGGAACAGCATAGGTCAGAGAGAAGCACTGCATAAAAGTTAAAAACAAAGAGTAATCCCACAATTGTACACTATCATATCTGAACCATTTCTCTTATAAACAAAGAAACTCCCCAAGAAGTTACTCCAATTATAGTTATATTCAGACATGTTCACAGTTCAGTTAAAAAACTGTCGAGCTTTACAAATCATACTGGAAATACTGAAGAATACATACCAGCTTTTAAAGTAGGCCTCCAGCCTTAAAGCAGACAAGCTTCTTGACAATTGCTGTAAGTCACCAAGAGAACAAATGAATAAAATATGTGCAATAGTTGTTAAATCCTCAAAACAATACACTTTTCTGCTGAGTGTGGAGGATGGACTCTCCATGTTTTTCTGCATGGTGATAATTCTGTTCACTGCATAAGTAGGTTTAAGCAAAAGGAATAACAGAAATAGGTCAGCTACATGACCTTGGGCATTAAAAACAAAACAATTTGAGGGGGAGGATTCTCTGGTTCAGTATTTATCATTATGAGAATCTGCTGGAATCAAAGACATTCCTGTGTCTTGCATGTATTTTAATAAGCTGTTACTAACTTTGGCATGTGTTAAATAAAATTCCACTCTCAGAACCAATAGAGTGATGCTGTTGTCATCTTTCATGTTTATATAGATGACCTATCCCAATCACTCCTTTCTATTAAATAGGACTAGGGCTTCCAGAACTAGAGACTGCACACCTGGCTAAGTGGCTAGAGATGGGAGACCAGTGAAAATTGATGAATTTGGCAATGGAAGAGAGTACACAGGAAAGACACTGGTCTTTGAACTGATAGTTGAGCTCAAATCCAGGTTCTTCTAAGTCTAGGCACTTAACCTCTCTGGATTTGATTGTCTTATCTATGAAATGGGGTTAATACGTACCTTGCAGTTACGAGAAATCATAATACTACATGTGGAGCACCTAACAGGTGCTCATTACACAGTGGATGTTATTATTCTTTTGTCTCAGTGGAGTAAATAACTGTCTCCTCCCTATTTTAAATTTGAAATCATGTTCCTCCCAAGTCTTAACTCCTACAAAACTATGCTATTTTATGAAAATTATATAATATTCTTAAGATTACCTGGAAAAATAATGATGGTTTTTAGAATAGACTCTATCTCCTGACATTTAAAAGAAAAAGAAGGGAGGGGGGAATAGAGACAGAAGGAAGGAGGAGAGGATTAAAGGAAAACTGTAAGAAATCAAAAGAAGGAAATGAGCAAAAACAAAAAGAAATAAGAAATACAAAAGAATACACATCCATGAGAAAGAAGGGGAGGAGGCGCAAAGGACACATGGACAAAGCCAAAGGGGGATAGGGTGGGGGGGGGATGGGGGAGGAGAGTGAAGTGGTGGGGGGAAAATGGAGACAACTGTACTTGAACAACAATAAAAATAAATAAAAGTAAAAAGAATACACACACAGGGCTTTCCACTGTCATTTAGCCACATTCAAGCGTCACTTAAGTTCCCTGATCAGGGTTTCATGGAAATTCCAAGGCTTCTCCTATTTGACTCACCCAATTGTAATTGCCTTTTGAGTTGAAATGCCTTTTTCTTAGACTTTTTCCAGACCCTCAAATTTCTAATCATTCTTCAAGGCTCTCACTGAATCTCACCAGGGACCAACATATGTAAAGCACACACTGTGTGCCCAGCATCTTTGCTAGGTGCTTTACTTGAGTTACGTCATTTAAACAGACACTAGTCCTGAATGGTGTGGGTAATATCAACCGTTTATACAAGGAAGCAATGAAGAATTATGTCACTTAGCCAGTAAAAGGGTCAAGCCAGGAATGGATCCAGAACTTTAAGATCCGAAAGTCTTCATTTTGTTCTTCATCACAATGCACGTGTCTCTGATCCTCTCCATCAGAATTAAGAGGCCCTTCCGCCACTCTTGTTCAGCACTTGGTGTATCCCTTTATCATACACCATAATTTCACTCCGCTTGGGTTTTAACCTACTATTTTTATTCTCTCTTCTCCCAGTCCTATACCATTTATCAAACATTTGTTGAGCATCATTTAGGGTAAAATACTGGATTATATCCAGGATCTAAGTAAACTGTAAATATACATATATTTTAAATTTTTGTTTTGTTCTTTTTATTATTACCTTGTTTTTTAAATTATGGTAAGAAAACATAACAAAACATTTACCATCTTAATCATTTTTAAGTGTACAGTTTAATACTGTTCAGTATATTCACATTTTTGTGCAACTTTATTTTTATTCATTGGTAATTTTCATAGTGCCTAGCACATGTTTGCTGAATGGGTCAGGACTTTACCACCCAATCCCAAAACTGCCAGTCCCCAAATCTCAATGTTCCTGGGTCCGTTGTGCCCAGAGGGATCTTAGGTGGCCCTGTTGGCACGGTCAAAATCAATATTTCCAAGGCAAATTTAAAAAATATATATTTCCTACATAAAAGCTATCACATATCCTAGATATTTAATTATATTTACTACTTTTCAAAATAGGTCATAAATTCATATGGTTCAAAATTCAACAAGTATAAAAGAGTATACAGTGAAAATTCTCCAATTCACACCCCCAGCCATCCAATTCCTCTCCCTGGAGGCAATCCTTATTGTCCTTATTTTATGCGTATACCAGCAACACACACACACACTTCCTCTGCCCCTCCTTTTATACAAATTTCAGCGTACTGTTTACACTCTTTGGTACCTTACTTTTTTCACTTAACAAACCTTGAAGGTCATTCCATGTAGTACATTTATTTTTTTACACTTTACAGACATATGCTCATTAATAACATAACATATTAACTTGCCTACAGATCGACATTTAAGGGGGTGGTGGTTGGCCATTCTTTTGTTAGTAAAACATCACTGCAATGAATAGCCTCTACAAGTATCATTTTGCAAGTGTACAAGTATGTCTGTTGGATAAATTTCTATACTTGAAATCACTTGGTCAAGGGTGTGTACCTTCGTGGTTTTAGCAGACATTGCTGGAGATTTTTCTACTGCAGTTTCCCCTCCCCACTCCCTAACAGTCGAAAATTGTTGCAGTGTAATGACAGATGTTACTGTCAGTGGTAGTGTGTGTCCCACATGTTAACAATGTGGAGAAAAAATAGAATCACCACCCACCCTGGCTTCTTTTGGTCACTATTTCCAGTTCATGAAAGAGAGAATCTGCTTGATCAGGCTAGTCATGTCCAGCCAAGTCTAATCAAGGTCTCCCAGAGTCACTAGGCCAGGGTTACTCACCAGCCTTGGATCACGTGCTCAGCTACTCTCCAGTCTAGGGGCTCAGGGTCATCCTGATGAGCTGGGGCTGCCTCTCCAGCAGGGGCAGGGGCAGGGGACAAAGCAGTATACCTTTGGGAGAAGCCTCAGACAGGCAAATACTAGGATTAGGATATCTATATAATCCCAGTTTTCTCAGGATGGTCCCAGGTTATGCCCACTGCAAGGCATAGTTACCAGTCATGCTCCCTTTCATGCTTAAAAGTGTCCCAGCTCAGACTATGATTTGCTAACACTGCATAAGATAGTGCACTGCTGTTCATACTGTGTCGTAAAGAGCCCTGGGGTTGGTAAAGGTAGTTGTGCAGAGATTTTCAGAGGGAAAGGAAGAGGCCCAGCAGGTGGGATCCAGGTTCCATGGCCACTGTCTAATGTGATTAAGAGGAGTTTACGCTTATAATAAACAAACACATTTCTTCCTAACAGGAGTTACATGGTTCTCAAAACTTGAATCAGACGCACGTGTCCTCTCTGTCTACTGACACATATGTACTAGTGGGCATTTTCTGCACCAAAATAGATCATTGAAAAACTCTTGAGGCAGTAATCCCCTGACCTCAGGAGATAAAATATCTGCACTTACTACTTATTTGACAGTGCAGATGGGGACAGGCCTTGAACGAATGGACCACGCGTGGCTTTTCACAAGAGCTTTCTGGGTGGCATTTTCACCCCATGCAGTTGGAACATGGAGTCTGGCCTAGGTGAGAGGGTGGACAGGAATGACATTGTGAGTCCAGTTCAAAGAGGCTGCACTTTGATTCATTTCCAAAGTGGCATATTTTAGAGCAAAGGATAGACGTGAGGTAAGGCAGATGTAGCTTGCCGTTGCGTCCTTGGTTTTTCATAGAGACACCATAGATATGATGGTCTTGGCAACCTGAAGAGAGCGAGATGTCTGGGAGGTCAGGGGAGCCCAGAAGTGTGGGCTCACTATCTTTCATACCTCCGGCCACATTAGCAACCAGAAACAATTTATGCTACCATATAAGGCAAAAATGCAGTTACATAGCGAGCTGCTTCATTCAGGCTAATATCCACATACTAGACCTTGAAATGTTTGCTGTGCCAAGCCTGGGGCCATCTCTCCTTATCTACACCTGGGCCGCAGGGTGTAGGAGTTTTCCACTTATTTTGCAGGCAGGCCTGGCCTTGGTCTACAACAAACATATTTAGCCTTTAAGTTCTCAGGCGAACTCCTGGCCTGCCCCTGAATTAACACAGGCTAAAGGACATCTGTGTTGATTCTGATCATCTGACTCGTGCGCCAGGTTTTCCATTTCGTTAATCACTTCGCCTCATCTCTTGCTGATTACTCTTGATTGCAAAGCCCAGCTCTTCAATTGCTGCCTGATTCTTTTTGTCCTTCAGAGCTGTTCCTTCTGTGAAACAATTCATCCTTTACACACATGCAACTCTCATCATTTTCTCCTCATTTAAAATGTTTATTCTCCACACTTTTGTTTCCATCGTAGCCATATGTGTCTTCTTACTCACTCTTCCAACAGTCTCACAGCCTTTGTACTTACTGAACACCAAGGAGTCAAGAATGTTGGTAAAGTAACCCCACATCTATGCGTGATCACAACAAACACAGCCAGGGGCGGGAAATGGCCACGGACAACTGGCGCTGTCATTCGCCAGGGCCAAGGAGGGCAGATAATCTTCTCCTTGGGAGCATAGTTTTGTCCTAATCTGTACAAAGTTTAAAGAACTTCAGTTTAAAGTTCTGAAATAAAGGAGCGTCTTTTCCTCTTTCTCCTTGTTTCACTTCTTTCTTCCTTTCCTCAATCTCTCAGCCAAAGATGGTTTAAGATCATTTGCAGAGTCCAAAGAAGCTGATTAGGGCTTGAATAACAGAAAGAAAATTAAGCACAATGGGAAGTGAAAACAGGGAGGCTGCAAAAGGAGCAGATTCCTACTACCTGGGATTTCCTAGATGCCTAAAGTTAGAATTCAATTACTATCAGTTTGCCAAAACAAATAAAAGTCCAGTGCCCCCTACCAGCCCCTCCCAATGGTGAGGGCTACGTTGTAGGAGGGATTATATTAAGAGAAGATTATACTTCCCACACACCAGTAATATTAGGTTTGGCTTTCTGACCCCCTTTGACTAATGAAATGTGATTGAAGAGGCATTTGACATTTCTAGCAGCATGCTTCTGCCATTGCTTTTCTCTCTGCTATAAGGTGGCCAATGTGTCACAGGCAGAGCTTGCTTCTTCTGTCTAAGTCCCCAAATAAAGATGATATGGAATAGACCTGCTGCTGACCTGCTATTAACATGAATGGGAAATTAAAATCAATCAGAAAACAACTTTTGTTGTAAACCACAAGAATATCAGGGTGGTTTGTTATTTCAGCATCTTTTGACCCAGCTGATAAAGCCGGGAATTCCAGAAAGCAGAGGGAGAAGCAGCAGAGGGCTGTTTGGGAGGGGAAAGGTCAAAGAGATTGTGGCAGAAGGAGAAAGGAGATTTAGGTGCCGGTCAGACGTCAAGAAAACCTCTGAGGAGAACACCACAGGCTCTGATAGCAAGATCTAGGCTCAGAAGAACCAAAGGAATCAAACCTGAGCAATGACTTTCCTCCAGGAAATAGGGAGAAAAAGGACACTATTCAGAATGCATTCAAGAACAAAAGTATCTTATTGTTGTTGTCTACAGAGTAGAAATGAAATAGTCTTGTAGGGTTGGGACTAAGAAAACGCCAAGGCTTCTCTTTCTTCTGGGCCAACTTTGGCTGCCTACAGTATGATCAAAAACCCCAGATGGAATTCTTAAGGTATTCCACACAAATCTCCACGAGGAAGGGTACCATTTCAGAGAGAGCGTGAAAGTTGTGGTAGTCGGGGTCCAGCCTGCAGCCTGGGCCTGATTTCTATAGTTGCATCGAATCTAATGAGTATGTGGGGGTCTTGGCTGGGGAGACCAGGCCCTGGGTTGGTGTATAGCTGGCGGGGCGGGGACAGTGCTCTTTAAGGCACTTTCCTACTTTTCCAAAGTTTTCATTTCTTCTGTGATTCAAATTTCAATTGATGTTGAAATTTGTCAGGGCTGTAAGTGTCCCTCTGCAGCTGAGAGAAGTATATTTAGAGGCAGTTCCCCTGCCCCCAGGTCGAGGGTGTTGTATTCAGTGTTAAGATTGATACTGACATGGATGACAAGTTACAGAATATGGTATCCCAGTCACACACACTGCCTAAGTTTCTGGGAGGCAGGAGGGCAGGGATTCCCTTCAGTGTGGTCCTTGGAGCATCTGCAGCACCTGGAAACTTGATAAAATACAAATTCTTGGGCTTCATCCAACACCTACTGAATTTAAAATTCTGGGAGTGGGGCCCAGTAATCTTTGCTTTAACAAGCCCTCCAGGGGATTTCAACACACACAACTTTGAGAACCACTGCCTTAGGGACACGAGTCTTTCTCAAGGCAAGTCTCACTAGCCCCAGGCTCAGACTCGGATCTACTCCACACCCTTCTCTGAGCTTGTGAAACCATCATCCAGCCCAGGTTGCCAGCCGGGCCTCCCTATCTTCATAGCACATCTCAGAGTGGAGGAGGCACCAGGGAGGCTGGAACCTTCCCTGTAGTGCTGGGTTGAGCACCTTAGCCAGCACCTTTTAGGCCAACCCAGCTCAGGCCTAGGCCAGCTCTGGGAGCCATAGACAAATATAACCTTTACTGCTCTCTTGTCTGCTTTGACATATGTCCACGTAAGACAAAAGTGGCTGCTGCTGAAATCAGCCTTGCGAGGTCGATATCATCTCCATTTCATACACAAGAAAACACTGATGTTACTAAGTAAATAATGGAGTTGGGATTTAAATCCAGTCTGTCTAAGTTCAGGATCCACTAGGAAATTGTTTGGAACATTCTGCGATGCACACTTGGAGAATCCTGCTCTGAAAAATACTATCTATGCCGATCTGTCAGCAAATGTCAAACGTGTCCTCTCCTATCAACCTGCTGTCACCAAGCTTTCCAAAATGAACCAGCTGATCCAAACATGAATAAATGAAGATATAATTCTAATTTCAAGATAGATGTGTTGTTATTTCCCTTAAACTATTTGCTCTTTAAATTTTTCTCCAAACCTAGAGGCAAAAGATGCCCACTTCCCCTGATCTCCAAGCTCTACACCTCTCCCTGGAACATCTACCAGGCGTGTCACACCGAACGTGTGCAAACAGATCTCTTAATTCCTCGTCCCCCACCTGCTCCTCCTCTGCTCTTCCCTGTCTCCATAAACACATCGCAGTGCTCACGCCAAAATCCGTAGAGCCATATTTTATTCCTTCCTTTCCCCTTTCTCTAAATCCACCTACTTCATCAGTGAGTCCTGGTGGCTGTACTTGCAAAATGCATTCTAAATCTATACATTTTTTCTGTCCCCTCTGCTACCACCTAGTCCAAGCCATTATCATCTCTCACCTGGACTAAATACTATATCCACCTCCCAACTAGATATCCTGTATTTACCCTCCCACCTCTGAAAATCTGTTTTTCACAAATTTTTTAAGTGAGCTTTTAAAAATACACTGGCTTATGTCACTCTTCTAAGTCCCCCAGGTACACCTCCAGCAGGGTCCCCATTCCATTTGGAATAAAACCCAGATTCCTTCCCTTGGCCCCTGACTATTCCCTGAGGTCCCTTTCTCTTCGTTCGCTCTTAATTACCTCCTAAGAAAAACCTTCCCTGATCACCCTATTTAGAGTAGTGCATCCCCACCCCATCACAGTACCAATGTATGGCTTGCATAGTGAGGGGATTAGAACATGCACCCCCAAATATGCTGCTCTGGCATATTGATTTTGAGCTGAAGGCAACCAAAAAACCATAGAGTCAGGAAGAGCTCTCTGTCCTTCCCCCTTTCTGCCTAAAAACAAGGCATAAACATCCTGTGAGAAAGATGCCTTCCTCGTACCAGGAAGAAGAGAATATTCTTATTACAGGAGATAGACAGTTGACACCAAGATGAGTCTGCACAAACACATCTTATTAAAAATAACTGTTCCCTTCCTTATTTTCCTCCCTGTATTTCCTAGTCACTTTCTCTGTGTAACACCCCAGAAGCCCAAACCCCTTTCCTTTGTCTAGTTACTTCTCTACAACCTGTCTTTTATTAAGATGCTGAATAAGCCCCTGAGGCTGACTGCTTCTTTGGGAGTTTAGCTTCTTTCCTATGAAGCACCCCCACCCACACCCCATGCCATGTAAAAATATTAATGTGAGATAAAATGTGTATGCTTTTCCTCCTGTTTATCATTTGTTGGCTTAATTTGCAGGCCCCAGCTACACAACATAAGAGAGTAGAGGAAAAGCTTTTCCTCCTCTATAATAGCACTTATCTGTCGAACTTTATATTGCTTAGTCCTTTATTTACTATTTTGTTTAATGTTCTCCCCACTAAAACACAGGCCAAGGCACCACCTTAACCGAGCATTTACTAAATGCAATTGAAGTGTAAAGAGAAAGGAAAATAGCTCTGAAGATTTGATGGATGACAAAATGAGCTACCAGAAAAGAGCATTGTGAAAAGCACACAGCAAAGGTTAAGAGTTAAACAAATAGCAAAGAGTAAACGCCTGATTTTAAAAAGCAGTTTTAGCACAGAAATCTAGGGAGAGAAAAGGGATGGAAGTGGGCCAGCGAGTGAGAGCAAGACATGCAGAGAGAAGAGAGAGTGACAGAGACAGAGAGACAGAGAGGGGAGACAGAGAAATTAGGTAGCAGGCCATATTCTGTTCAACAGTGAATTCAGACTAACTCTTTCCACCAAACGGCACATATACAGCATATGTATGTTCAGCGGGGAGAAGAGTAGTCAAAAGAATATTTTATTACATACAAGGAGAAAGAAAACAGGTTTGAAGCACCGGCATCTGTCAAGTGGACAGTGCCAAGAGCCCGCAACAATAGCGGGTTTGCACAGTTACATCACCACCTCCGATGGCTTCTCCTCTTCAGGTTTCATGCACTGCATGACCCTTCCCATGAAAAGCCTGCTGAGGTCGATCTGATGTGTGGCGAATACAGCAATGCTTCTTCCCGTGCAATCAATGGTGTATTAGCCCAGGCGCACCTAGAGAGTGTTTGTGTAGTGAAGTGCCAAAGTGGAAGACCAAATGATTTTCTGAAACATAAACTTTTTTTAAATGTAAGAGGTGTTACATACACGCACACACATATTCTTTTATATACCGAGACAGCTTCATAACATGGCATATACGAGAGTATAGGGACTATTCTAAATGATCATAATATCATTTTTGGCCATTTCTGTTTTAAGACAATACTATAGGAAATACATTTTTGTAATTCTTGTTTAAAAATTTATTTTTAAAAATGTCATAAGGGAAATTAAAAATGGAAAGGTATGAAACAATAAATTTAAAAAGATGTACTCCCCTTGTCAAAACAGGTCTATGAGAGAAAGGAAATAAATTTAAAGAAATTTTTAATTGCATCATCTTTTTCTTTCTAATCCATTTAGAAAGATATCACTGATGTCAGTTTATTAGCAATGTAGTGGCTGAAACGCATTAGAATCACACAGTGCTGCATTCAAATTCCAGCTCCAGCATTGCCTGGCTGGATGAATCACTTAATCTCTCTGAGCCAAGCTTTTCTCATCTGTGAAGAAGGGGAGATGGGATTGTTCTAAGGACAAAATAAGACAATTTATGGAAGACATCTGTTACAAAGTAATGTGCAGTGCACAGTCCGGGTAATTATTATTAATTACATTCATTTAATAAGTATTTATGATGTGCTTTGGTGTGGTGAGCATTGTTCTAGATGCTAGGGTTAGGCATCAGGGCTGGGGATTATACAGAGCATGTGCAAAGCAAATCCAAAGGCCCCCATATGCATCATCATCCAAAGGACCGGTGCACCCTGGAACTGGTAGGGTGCAACCTGAGAGCCATCCTTTGTTGCCCTAACAATGGAAAATAAAATGGGTAAAGCTCACACTCTAGTGAAAGGCATAATATTTATTATTATGACTTTAGACTTTATAAAAGCCTATCATTCAACATTAAGATAACTAGTAAACAAATAAATACTATTTAAGCATTTGCCAAATGTTCAGTATTATGCTAGGTGGAGCAAACAATGTGAGAGCAGAGGGTTTGCCTTATTTCTGCAATTAAGCAGTTTAAAATTCAGCTGAGAAGTCAAGACACCTAAAATGGGAACGAAATATATTTAAGTTCTAATTTGTACAATATAATTAAATACAGGCAGACCTCACTTTGCATAAGTGTTGGACAGTAAAAATGGTTATGCAAGCTGAAGCCATGCAAGGTAATTTTAATAATCAATAGAAAATTATGATTATGTCACGACTTTTAGAAAATTTTGTGAAAATAAAAGCTCTGTAAGACCAGTTATAAATACGCAGGAAAATGAAAAAATAGTGAAAAGTAACCTTGAGTAAACTAAAATTCAAAACACTAGAAATATTTTGGATTAAAGTATTTTACTTTCTTGTAAAATAGTATCAAAAGTTGTTTCAGCAGTACTTGCCTTCTTCTCATCAGATAACTTACCATACGTCTTTTCTACACCTCGGCAAAACTGTCTATTCCTTTTTAAACCTGGATCGGCTTCCAACATTTTATCCTTTGCATGTTCAATGTCACGAAATGTCTCTAAGACTTTCTTTCCTGCGAAGTATTTTTCTGGGCCATGATCATTCTCTTCATCACAACCACCTTCCTCTTTGATGCCACTAAGGTCACCTTCACTAGGTGACCTTGGCTGCTTATCGAGAGGGGTTCACACTGCAGCCGTGTCAACATTCCACAGTCAGCCGTTTCTTCTACAACCCCACTTACACTGGATTCAAGTTTCACGTCCAGCGTTATCACTTGTTGTTATTGTGGTGCACTTTCATCTTTGTTGGTCACGTCATTCTCCTGATTAACCATCTCTGTAAAATGTCACAGAGGGCATCATGGGAGACAGGGAGGCAATGCAACCTCACGCTTTGCTATCTGTGGGTGACCTGAATCACAGGTGTGAGGCGACCATACAGGCTCAGGAGGAAGTGATGTGATTGGTCATGGATCCTAACGTACATCTGTTATTTACTTAGTGGTTAGTGTACTGAAGCGCTGGGAGCAAATATACCATATATAGCATGGTAACCAAAATTTGGGCTACGTTGTTGGGGGACTGGTGTGATGTAATTAAAATGCTAATTTTAGGATTTAGTGTGATGCTAACTGAAATTTATGTACATCAGAGCGATGCAGAAGAATTATCTGTGTTAGTTTTTACATAAATCAGTAGAAAACATGTCTTCATGATAGAATGCAATCTCAGAGGTTATAACTAAATTGGATTACACGTGGAAGGTTAACAAGGGTAATATATCAAAATGAAGTGTACCTCAACACCACATTTTAAGAAGCTAATAAACACCTAAGTCACAAGGATCAGTACACCTAATCTACAGTAGCCTGGCACCAGAGGAAAAAGTCCAGAGGCTTCTGTCTTTTCTGACACTTATTCTGCCTTCCCCCCTTTTCTTGCTGCTTTTTCTTCTTTTGAAATTCAGATCCGATTCCATGTAACATATTTTATTGAAAGTAGCACCACAGAGGCTAACTTTTGTAACAGCATTTCTCATCTTTCCCTCCGTTTCTGCCCTTCTACCAATCAATCCTTCCATCTGCACACATGCATATAAACATCGAGGTAATGGTTCTCTACTCTCAATAATGGTACTATCAGCATGAAACGGTGGAGAGCGAGATGATGCCTTTCACGTTCACAGTTGAGCTGTGCGCATCGTCCGACTTCCTCATGATCTGCCTGCATGAACATGTTTGGTACTTACAAAAGCACTGGCGATGATGTTCTTCACAATCGAAACACAAAAATTGGAAGCATTTTTAAAATAATTGAAAGAAATCCTTTAGAATTTTCCTAAATGACCTGATTTTCTCAGAATTCCCTCGAGAAAGGCACAATTTGGCATTTTGAATCGCAAAATTGGTCCTTGATCTTTTTTTTCTACAGTTATTTTATGAGCTCGAGTCTACTTTTTCAGAGGAATTCACGACGGCTAAGCGTGGTACTACTAAACAATCAACTGCTTCTTTAAATTAGCCCCTGTTCTGTGCTTCGGTGAAGTTATTCCCCCGCTATTGAAGAGCTGCTCACACTTCACTTTTGTGAGTGAGACTGTGAGCTCCGTGAGAGCAGGCCCGTGTCCTCCGCCTTCTTGTGTGTGGGCACTCAGTAGATATTTGTGCGTATGAAAAAATATGTTTAGAGTTTGTGGTAAAAGATAAAATTAATGCAATGCTAAGTTAGGAGTAAATGCTGGTTTAAAATTCTGCCTAAACTTTTGTTTTGCTCGGTTTTCAAACTCAGAACTTTCAAGTTTTGGGCTCTCAGCCTCCCTATAGAGAGGCTAGAGGCTGTAGGAAAACACTCAGATGCACACTCAAACGTTAAGTAATCATCAATAGGAAATAAAAATTAGAGAGAAGCCATCCAAATGACTGTATGTTTTGTTTGTTTGAATTTTGCTTCAAATAACACTTACTTGGAGTAAAACATATTAGTGTTTGGTACATAGATACAGAATGGCTGCTTGTTTCCAACACAGTTGTTGTTGTTTTCCAAACCCAAGTTGACAAAGCAGCTTTGTGATTTTTTTTCCTTGATTGAACAGACCAATTTGAAAAACAAAACACAACAAACACATAGTTACACTGCACTCTCCACCTTGCTGTAGATACACTCAGCGGTTACTTTTCTGACCTGTTTCTCGTCTTCACATTACCTTCTGGCAGTTTTGCTTCTCTGTTCGCCTCCATTTCTGTTAATACGAAAAGAAGTTCTGAACCTCTCTCCTGCCCTGACTGCTCACTCCCAGGGCCTCTCTAATTTTGTATTTCTAAATTCTCATAGTATATGTCTCATGGTCCCCTAAAAGTTAATATTTTGATAGAATTCTCTCCATCTTAGTCACCAAGGCCACTTCCAAAACAGCCTCTGACTTTACAACTTGACAGTTCCTCGCAAGTTTCCTCTGCTGGTGGTTCTGACTTGCATCAGTCTATCCCATTAGCGTGCCTGACACTGGCTTTCTCCTCCTCCTTTCTACCACTGCTGACTGATCCTCACAGGTTCTCATACCTGGACTCTCCCCACAGCCTGCACCCAGAGCTCAGCAGGCAGAGCAGGCTCTAGCTTCTAGTTAAGAACTTTCATTATCTATCTGCTTTTCTAATCAAATGTGCTGTTTTCTTGTTGGCAACTGTCCATTTGTAATCAAATTAGGCGCTTCTCTGAGGGAAACTGCATTTCCCTCCAGACTCCTGACCAAGGCCCAGTGAGTGTCTGCCTGTCGTTCAGACCTCACTTCCTACCATGCTCCCCACAGCTCACTCTGCTATGGCTCACTCGGGTCCTTCTCTTCCTTCCTGCCGCGGCCCTTTGCAGTAGCTTTTCTTTCTGCCTTGAAAGCTCTTAGCCCAGGTCATTGCATGACGGTCTCCTTCTCATCGTTGAGGACTCAGCGCAAATGCCCTCTCCTGAAAGAGGCCCTCCCCCGTCACCGTCTACCATGCATGCACAGCTGCTGCTGTCACATCTTGTAGTTTTATTATATTCATAGTACTTTGTGTTTTCACTTGTTTATCACCTGTTTGTGCCACTGGAGCAAAAAACAAAAACAATAACTGTCCACAAAAACCCAGACCTTGGCTTTCTTGTCTATGGCTGTTGCCCTCGGGTCTAGAACTGTGCCTGGCCACCAGTTAGAGCTTGAGAAATATTGTTCAGTGAATTATAGTGGCATAATTTTTATCCCCTACCAAGCCATCCTCTACGCTGTTTTACATATCCATTTGCATGTTCTTAGTCACTGGTTTTCTTCATTCCTTCCTCTCTACTGAATTCCCTTTACTGTTACTTTTTATCAGTTTGTATCAGTCACTTCCTTCCAGATCTAGCTCAAATGCCACTTGTAAAAGCCTTTCCTCATTCTTCCTGCCCTGAGCAATCTATTACTTCTCCTTCCCACAGGATTTGCCCCCATAATTTTCATGATATTTTCTTGTGCTTAAAATTTTTTTATCATGTTGCTTTATAACTATATATTTTTTTCTTTTTGAGTCATCTAATTGTTTTCTTATTGAAGAAAAGGTGTAGTTAAGTGATGAAAACTTTGGACTGAGAATCCTGCAGAAGAATGCCAGACTTGGGACAGGCCATGTCCCACATCTGTGACATGAAAGACCAAGTCTAGACTGGAGATTGCAAAATGGCAGCCCACAGGTTGAATAAGCCCCACAGATATGTTTCCTTTGGCATTAGCCAAGTTCCAATTAGTTAGCGATGTTTAAAAATTGGGAAACTTTTCGAGCACTTGGAATTCTACCCTCTCAGAAAAAAATAAATCAACAAATCAGACAACAAGAGAACTACATTTCTGCATGGCAGCAAATCCACTGAGAAGGGGTAGGGACTCTGGCACGACATGGTGCCCAGCTGGCCTGGGCACTTCACTTGTTCACGTTAACTCTCTGCTGGAGTTTGAATATACAGCCCCAACACTGTGTTATCTCTGAAGTCCCTTCCAACTCTGTGTATCTATGATTCTGGATAAATGTATCTTCTCTCTCTACCCAGACTTAAAGTTCTTGAAGAACAGTGCCTAGTACTTTTCCTTTGCTTCTGAAGATAGTGCTGGGCATAAAGCAGACGCTTAAAAGTTATTTGTTGAACATTAAATTTAGTTATATATACAAATATGCAATAAAAGCCAGATACCACATAATAAAAAATGTATTACAAATGTTTGGTTGGCTTTTATAAAGAAATACATCCTATCAAAATGGAATTAAAATACTGACAGAGTTTAGGTGATATGGAAAATTTAACCCTGGATAATTATCAACAAAATGAAGTTTCACTTATGGCAGCAAAAAGAAATCTAGTTCCTCAGTCTCCTTTCTTTACGTGTAATTCCCACTGTGGTTCATTGTAGTCATGCAGACGAGTCAAGAGCAGAATGTACTTGAGAGATGGAAAAATACTGCTATTTGTCCTCCCAAGTAACGATCATGTGTTCAACAGCTGGGATTTGCTGAGACCCTCACTTATTACAATACCAATAATTACCTTTGCAATATTCCCACAAAACCACAAAATATTTGGCATGGTTCAGGACCACCATATTTAATAAATCTCATTATTCGTTTTGTAACGATTTATTAACTTTTAAGGGGAATGCATCATACTAAAATATTTTCCATGAATTAACAGCAATAGCTCAGAGATTCCACACTCAGTTGGGCCATGTGTGGCCCACCAAAGTGAATGGAAGTTGCCGGTCCACGACTGAGAGTAGATTTGGTACCGGTGTCATCAAGGACTGTAGTCTGAACACTTCTCCATTCCTCTGTTTATACTACAAAGAATGCTAATAAATGACATACATATTTCTTTTGAGAAAAGATCACATTCCTCAAAAACTGTCTACAGTAGCAAAGGACATAGCTGATACTATGCCATTCATATTAAACCAGAATAAATCTTTTAAAATGAAGTTTGGCTAACTGTAACATTTGAAAACATTTTAGAAATTACTTTATTCAGAACATTGTGTATCCTAAAGAATTACAAGACAAGTAAGTTAAGCTGATCAAAAATTTTAACATTTCATTTGAACATTTTTTTAAAATCTTCACCCAAGAACATGCCCAATTTGAACATTTTTAATCTCTATTTTTTTTATCATGTGTGCAGGGACTGAGCTGAAGTGTACTTTTGTACAATTTATGGAAAAAATGGCATAGTAAGTAAATGAATAGTATAAATAATATTTGAAAGGAAGCATTTACTTATCAAAGAAAATAATTTATTTTCCAGCATGAGATTTCTTTTATTTATAAAACACTTTATTCAAAGTGTAGGCAAGACAAGAACTTCTTAGATATGCTAATCATTTTTATCTCCTTACTAAATCTGGCCCCCAAACTGCCAGCACTTCTCAGTCATTTTCTGGTTACTGTGTGAACTTGAAAATTATAAAACTGCATTCCCTTTGAAATGGCCCCATTGGTCCAGATTAGTAAGTTTCTCTATATGCATTTATATTTTGTGATGTCTAAACCATTGCAAATTACAGTTTACACATTAAAGAAATCTAGTTGCACTCAAAAGTGAAAAGTTTAGTAGAAGAAATCTTTTGCAAGCAGTGAGATCTTAACCTTTCTGAGCCTTAGTTTTCTCATTTGTAAAATGAAGGTCATAATAGTACCTACTTCCTAGGGAGCTTAAGAAGATTAATAGAGATAAGGTAAGCATTCTCTTAGTAAACAAGGGCGACATTATCTTCATTCCTAACATGTGTTGAAGATCCTATGTAATGAATTATGCATTTTAAAATTTATCCTGCATTATCCCCATTTTGCAGATGAAGCCACCGAGGCTCAGAGAATTAAGACAACTTGCTCGAGATCCGTGTGTTGAAGAACCATTATTTGAACTGCTTCTGCTCGTAAACCCGTAAACCCGCTGTGAGCAGGGCGCCAGCCTGCTACAGAAGCCCCCTTAGAAATCAACCAGCACAATGGCCATCCGCAAGTAGTAACTGGCTCTGAGGCTGCTGTCCATACACACTTTGTAGGATCGGCCTCACTATGTTGAGATTGTGTCTTGTGCAGGAAACATTAGTTATCGCCTACCCATCCGCTCCTCCACGCTCTGCCACTCTCTGCCACTCCCCATTATAAATAAGTGCTAAGAATTTCTATCTCATTACTCCCCAAGGATTTTCAACCACAATCATTTCTGGCATATTTTCACTCTCCTGGTTAATTGCTTTCTTAGACTGCTCTATTAGGCTAGCTGATGTCTACCTCAGCAAATAACTAGGCATCGTTACTGGGCTGCGGAGTGGCTTACAAATGCTGCGCTTTCCAATTTATACCACTCCATAGGTCTGTTAACTGTGAGAGGACAGGGCCCTGAAGTGCAGAGGGAACTCCCCATAAAACATTGTTTCCTTAGGCCCTTTGCCCAGCTACCTGAAGGGTAATGGAGGAAAGGGCATGGTGGGGGGGGGGACAATGGTGGTAACAGCAGCAGTGACAGCAACGACAGCAGATTTTGTTCAGACATGTTGTTACCTCATCCAGCAAATCTTCATATGAATGCAGGATTTCATTCTGCTCTGACAATTTGAACTTATCTTTTCAATGTTTCGTAATTTATCAAGAGCTTATGAGGTTAAAATGGAGAGTTGCCAAATAAACGATATCTCTATTTTTCCTCAAGTGGTATAGGTGTTTGTATGTGGTGCTGTATTTTTTTCCTTTAAAATTTAAAACCTCCCCTACCATTTGCTTAAAGCAAGTGCTTTCCATTGCAGGCCAGGGACAAAATGAAGCTGTGCCATGTTGACGCGGGAACTTCCCAGCTCCTGGGAATGCTAGGGGTGGCAGCTGAGCTGGCCGAACTGTAAAGCCCTCCGACAGATTAGACATAGTTTATGGGGAAGACAACAGTGTGCTCGTCACGTTGAGTGATTGAAAAACTCCGAAGGAAAAATGTAATTCTGAAAGATAGTTTACATCAAAATATTTCTAGACCCCAAAGCTGTCTTGCCCGGTAGCAGAGGTATTCTGTTTCTCCTCCACTTTAAATTTTGTTAAAAAATACAACTGGCATGTAATGTTATATTAGTTTCAAATGTACGGCATAAGTGGTTAGACATTTATATAACTTACTGAGTGGTCCCTCCAATAAGCCTAGTACCCCCCCCCCGGACACCATACATAGTTATTACAATATCGTTAACTATGTTCCCTATGCTGTGTTTTACATCCCCATAATTATTTTGTAATTGCCAATTTGTACTTCTTAATCCCTTCACCTTTTACCTTCAGCCCACCAACCGCCTCCCACTGGGCCACCATCAGTTTTTTCTCTGTATCTAAGATTTTGTTTCTGTTTTACTCACTCATTTATTTTGTTTTTTTAAATTCCACATACAGTGAACTCAGATGGTATTTGCCTTTCTCTGTCTGACTATTTCACTTGGCATAATACCCTCTAGGCCCATCCATGTTGTCAAAAATGGTAAGATTTCATTCTTTTTTTACATCCTAGTATTATTCCATTGTACATATGTACCACATCTTCTTTACCCAATCGCTTACCGATGGACACTTAGGTTGCTTCCATATCTTGTCCATTGTAAGTAACACTGCAATGAACACAGGGGTTCATATGTTTTTTCAAATTAGTGTTTTCGATTTCCTTAGATAATACCAAGAAGTGGAATTGCTGGCACATAAGGTAGTTCTATTTTTAATTTTTTGAGGAAACTCCAGTGTTTTTCATAGTGGCTGCACCAATTTGCAGTCCTACCAGCAGTGCATCACGGTTTCCTTTTCCCCACATCCTTGCCAACACTCGTTGTTTGTCAATTTATTGATGACAGCCATCCTGTCAGGCGTGAGGAGATATCTCATTGTGGTTTTAATTTGCATTTCTTTGATGACTAGTGACGTTGACTATCTTTTCACATGTCTGTTGGCCACCTGTATGTCCTCTTTGGAGAAGTCTCTATTCAGGTCCTTTGTCCATCTTTAATCAGGTTGTTTGTCTTTTTGGTGTTAAGTTGTATGTGTTCCTTACATATTTTAGATATTAACCCCTTGCCGGATGTATCATCGGTGACTATGTTCTCCCATTCGGTAGGTTGTCTTTTATTTTGTTAATGGTTTCTTTTGCTGTGTAGAAACATTTTAGTGTGATGTAAGGGTTTCAAGCATCCTCAATCTCAGCCCTTAAGAGAGCCCAGGAGACAAGTGGGACCACACCCTGTGGAAAAGCCTTAAAACAGTCTCCAGAAGCACAGAAAGACTGTGAATAAAGTTTGAGCAGGGTGCAGAACAACATTTTCTGGGTTCTTTTATGGCTTTGTCTGTTCTTGCAGCCTGTGACCTCAGGCTCTTTGTGGCCTCTTTCCTGCATCTGTAAAGTGGAGGAATGCAACTCTGGGACCTCTGCTCTGCCTTTCTCCCCCAAGGGGCCGGAGACGGCCTCAGCCACACACTATAAAACATACAGGTCCTTTGCTTTAGGTGTGGTTAAAAGAACAAAATTATTATAATTATTGGGCATAACTTTAGTCACTCTGCATCACATCTTCCCCTAAATGTGAGCCCTGGATCTGCACATCTGTTACCAAAAGAGAAGGTGACTAGGGGAATAGAAAAAGACTTTGGCTGAAATGCTGGATTTTACACTGTTTTCTACAGCCTGTGTTAATAGTCACCTGCAAAGCTACAATTTTGGCAATATGAGCTGGCAGCCTAATCTTATGTTACTGTATCTTGGATTATCAAAGCATCTCCCCACATGCCCAAACCTGCTGCATCCTCTTTCTCCTTCCTTCGGGCTGCATTCAACCCCCTGAATCTCACCGAGCACGTTCCTATCCAGCAGCCAGGAGCCAGCACAGCCACTGAGCATGAGAAGCAAAGCCAGTCTGGAGTGAGTGTAAAATACACCCTGGATTAGCAAGACTTGGTATGAAAAGAATGTAAAACATCTCATTAATAATTTTTAATATTGCCTGCAGGTTGAAATGACAATATTTTGAATATATTGAGTTAAATAAAATATATGCCTCAAATTAGTTTTACCTGATTCTTTTTACTATTTTTGAATGTAGCTGCTGGAAAGTTTCAAATTACAACTGTGGCTTGCATTTGTAGCTCACATGATATTTCTAATTCTATGGTGGTCTAGCCCAGTCCTTTCCATTAGGATGGACTGTTTAAGAAAAAACTTCCCTTTCGACAAGAGCACCTAAAAATGTTTAATCTTTTTATATATATATCGAGTAGTTTCAAATGGATCATCAACTAAATTTTGCATTTTTAACTTTTTTAAAGAATGAATTTATTTATGCAAAACAAAGTGAGTTGTACTGGAAATTCAAAGCTATTAAGCCATAGGACAGATAATGAGACAGCTATAGCAATACCAAGGCATGCAATAAAAGCAGTGGACTGGTCCTTTTTTGTGTCATAGGCCCACGGTGTTCATAACTATTATTGCTCATCTTGCCTTGTGCGAGAAAGAGGCTCAAAAGGGTAAGTTAGAGTCTGGATACTTTATGACTGAATGTTCCTTTCTCTGTCAAGTTCTTAAATTACATAGTAGCCCTACGGGTTAGTTGCTGAAACAAAAATGAGAGTTTGGTTCTCCAGTCAAGCCATGACCTGTCAAACAGGATGTCCAAAAGCAGTGTGTGCCCCATCTGGGGTGACGTGACTGCAAAACTGACAGCACATCTGCCCACACCGTGACAGATGCTATGCGGTATGTACACATGCTTTCCTGTGGTTTGAAAACAAACTGGTCTGCACGTCTTACAGTCGGGTTTCTGTTTAGAGAGGAGGTGGTATGGTTTTTTGTTTTTTTATTCTTTGGTTGGTTTTTTGTTGTTGTTGTTTTTAGAAAATTGTCCTTGTATTTTAAAAAAACAATCATTTATATATACTTCTTTTTTTAGTTTTTTAAAAATATATTTATTGATTATGCTATTACAGTTGTCCCATTCCCCCCCCACCCACTCCACTCCATCCTGCCCACCCCCTCCCTCCCACATTCCCCACCTATAGTTCATGTCCATGGGTCATACTTATAAGTTCTTTGGCTTCTACATTTCCTACACTATTCTTACCCTCCCCCTGTCTATTTTTCACCTATCATCTATGCTACTTATTCTCTGTACCTTTCCCCCCCTCTCCCCTTCCCACTCCCCTATTGACAACCCTCCATGTGATCTCCATCTCTATGGTTTTGTTCCTGTTCTAGTTGTTTGCCTACTTTGCTCTTGTTTTTGTTTTAAGTGTGGTCGTTAATAACTGTGAGTTTGCTGTCATTTTTACTGTTCATATTTTTTATCTTCTTTTTCTTAGGTAAGTCCCTTTCACATTTCATATAATAAGGGCTTGGTGATGATGAACTTCTTTAACTTGACTTTATCTGAGAAGCACTTTATCTTCCCTTCTATTCTAAATGATAGCTTTGCTGGATACAGTAATCTTGGATGTAGGTCCTTGCCTTTCATGACTTGGAATACTTCTTGCCAGCCCCTTCTTGCACGTAAGATCTCTTTTGAGAAATCAGCTGACAGTCTTATGGGAACTCCTTTGTAGGTAACTGTCTCCTTTTCTCTTGCTGCTTCTAAGATTCTCTCCTTCTGTTTCACCTTGGCTAATGTAATTATGATGTGCCTTGGTGTGTTCCTCCTTGGGTCCAGCTTCTTTGGGACTCTCTGAGCTTCCTGGACTTCCTGGAAGTCTATTTCCTTCGCCAGACTGGGGAAGTTCTCCTTCATTATTTGTTCAAATAAGTTTTCAATTTTTTGTTCTTCCTCTTCTCCTTCTGGAACCCCTATAATTCGGATGTTGGAACGTTTCAAGATGTCCTGGAGGTTCCTAAGCCTCTCCTCATTTTTCTGAATTCTTGTTTCTTCATTCTTTTCTGGTTGGATGTTTCTTTCTTCCTTCTGGTCCACACCATTGATTTGAGTCCCAGTTTCCTTTGCATCACTATTGGTTCCCTGTACATTTTCCTTTGTTTCTCTTAGCATAGCCTTCATTTTTTCATCTAGTTTTCAAACAAATTCAACCAATTCTGTGAGCTTAATAACCAGTGTTTTGAACTGTGCATCTGATAGGTTGGCTATCTCTTCCTCGCTTAGTTGTATTTTTTCTGGAGCTTTGAAGTGTTCTGTCATTTGGGCCATTTTTTTTTTTTTTGTCTTGGTGCATCTGTTACTTAAAGGGGCGGAGCTTTAGGTGTTCACCGGGGCTGGGTAACGCTGGTTATATATACTTCTTATAAGCAATATGAAGGCAACCTCCAGCTGGCACAAGCCAACTTTGGGATTAAAGTAGCCTTAAATGAATAAGAATTTGGGCTAAGAAGCCCAATGCCGTGCTACTCCTACACTGCTTATCCTTCAAACGCCACACTTGGAAATGATCCATCTTCCAAATCATCAAGTTAAAGGGAGAGTGACTCACCAACTACCAGGAGGTGAGGAAAAAACAGCCTTGTCATAATTTTTCGGACTCCTCTTCCACTCATGAAAACAAGTTATGTATGTTATTTACGTACATCTGTGTTGCTGGGCATTTTCCAAATGCCTCTTGGAGAACATTAAACAGGAAATTAATGCCACAGGGCAAACATTCATTCTTCCCATCCTCTCTCACAAAAACAAGTACAGATTTGCTGTGGCTAGACTGACTTCCTGCAGTGTGCTCTTGCTTATTCCATTTTACACTAGAAGAGGGAAAAATACATTATCTGTTTCAATTTAGAGCATGTTGAAAATGGCTAAAATGCATAAACAAAAAAGCATCCTTCATGAGAGCACTGAAGTATAGAATTCAATGCTTTATAAACTCACAAAATCCAAAGGGTAATGATTGGTTTTCATGCCTATTGATGAAAGTCAATTCATATCACATTAAAAGCATCAAATTTGGTTTACACAGCATGTGCTCTAGTTCTCAAATGAAAAAACCTTTGAGCATTTAGGCACTGAAGTTTTTCAAACAAGAGGAGCATCTCTTTCTAACCTGTTGGCGTCATCTTTGGTTAGTGGCCTCCTCAGCTTCCATTGCTTCCTGTTCACTTCCTTATCAGCCCACTGTATGGGGATCCATGAGGTTCTGCAAAAGCTGAATCTACTTCCAGCCCCAGGATTTAAGGATGTGGCTTAGGTTAAACTAGTCAATGCATTCTCTCCCCGGGCCATAGAGATTTGTTCAAAGAAGCAAACCAAAGCTCATCCAATCAAAGTGAACCTTGAGGCTTTTGCTGGGAAAAAGTTATTCTCTTTTTCCACATGAACAAGAACACTGAAGCAGTGAGTGGGCATCTTAGGATCTTGATGCGGACTATCCTTAAAATAAAGCCAATAGCATGGAGAGCAAAACAGAGAAAGTGAAATAAACCAGGTCCCATATGTCATCATTTTACTACTAGATCAAGCTTTGCCTGAAGCTGTATGGATCTCTGGATCATTTAATAATATAAACTATTAAATCACCTACACTGTTTAAACTAACTTGATGCAGGGTTTCTGTAATTTGCAACCAAAGCTTCATGACTACCATATCTATCTCTTGGAAAAGAATTTGAAAAGAAAGAGAATAGGACAAAGAGAGAATTAATAGACTACTTTAAAGATCAATTTCATAACTAAATAGAGAACATCAAGACCAATAAGGACTAAAAGAATGATTGCTACTGAGAATAGGATGAGGAAAAAATGTCTCAAAGTGCTGAGTAACCACCATAGCAATGTGCAGTGAGAGAAAGGTCAAAGCATGTACTTCGCCTGGGCCCAGGCAGAGCCACGTGGGAGGGAGGGAGAGCAAATGTCCTGCCTGTCCTTTTCTTCCAAATTGCCACTAAATGTACAGTGACCTATCATACTCTTCTAGCTAGTCAGGTATTACTTTTTGATTTTGGTTGAGAAAAGGTTTTTGTTAAAATAAGCAGAGAAAGAAACCTCCCTGGTGGACTCCTCAGAGTCCCAGGGACCCGCGGTGGGTTGCATGTGTGGCCCACAGGGAACTCATCGGGGAGAGGGTGCTGTTTGAGGAACTTAACCTAAAATAGATGCTCAGAACTGGACAGAGATCAAGAGACTCAGATTCTCTTGGAGCCTTTGAATGGAGTTACAAAATGGGAGCTCCAGGCAGGAGAGAGCCGCAGAGATCGGAAGCAGAAGCAGTGAGGTAGTAGGAGCCATGGAGTGGGGACAAGTTAATCAGAAAAGAAAGGAAAATAAATAAAGACAAATAGTAGCTGAATCACACTAATATTGTACTCACTAGAGCAAGGATAAACAAACGAGTGTGAGGCAAAGACCACATGACCAGAACCCTTACTGTAGCCTGAAGGCATCAGAAGCCAGAAGCTGCTACTGCATACTGCACCCTGTTCTGGTGCTCGGTGAGACTGGGACAGCTGCAAGCTGCTTCTCATGCTCTGCAGTTTCCCATCTACTTTTCCAGTAATTTCCGGCATCTGAAGTACCCTGAGTAGGTCCCTGTACCTTGCCACTTGAAAGAACCTAAATAACAGAGTGTTTTTGTCAAATCCACATCCTAGGCTGTCCAAGTGCCTGTATGCTGTATAGTGCTGGCATACAGTAAGCTCTCAAGAACGTTTGTTGAGTGACACTGTCAGATGTCCAGAATTACTTTGGGAATGATCAAGTCCACGTTAGGCTGGTGAAAGCAGTTCTCTACTAGGATTAAGGTATATCCAAAGTTCTATAACTTGTGGGCTGGTGCAAAGTGAGGCCTTGTGGGTAGGTGAAGGAAGGAGTGAGTTACTTAGAAAGATTACCAAGAAAGGCCCCTACCCCAAATATTTTTGCCTCCAGTTTGCCACACTGCATGAAGTACAGATTGGTGATTAACTCCTTCAGTGGAAGGCAATATCTCTCCAAGTTCCCACTTCTGAAGTGTCTATGTCCACAGATGGGATTAATACTAAAAGCTGTTACATCTTAGTGTGCATTCTTCAACAAACCCATTTCCAAACAGTGTGTTGTCTTCAAGGACTGAGGAAATGGGAGTTTTGATGTGTCGGGTCGTGGTGGGGGAAGGGGATACTTTTCAGAGAGTGGAGCACTGGCGAAGGAAGTCACGGTGACCTTGCGCACATCAACTCTGGGTATTCTTGGGGAAGGGAGGAGTGAAGGAAATAATAGGGATGAAGCCAGATGTCATATACCTCCAGACCCCATTCTACATGACCCCAATTACCAAATGCAAAATCAAAAGGACAAACTTCAAGGATGATGTATATTGTATGACAAAGGTTATAAGCTTTGGAATAAGAAGATATGAACTCTGAGTTTGTTCTCTATTGCTTGTTTATTATATGGATAACTTGGGGTCCCTGTGCCTTGGTTTCTCCATCTGTAAAATGGGACATAATGGTGATAATGATGATGATGATAACAATAGGATTTATAATTTTTCAGAGGAAGGCAGTAAGAACCAACTAAGAGGATGGATGTTAAACGACTTTGCGTAAACAACAAACTGCGTATGTTGCTAAGTAGTACACCTTAGGGTACTAAGCACTGAAAGCAGCAAATGAAAAATGAGGTAGCGAAATTGACTAGGCCACTAAAAAATATGATCTCATTTATTATCCTAAAAGGAGGGTTGTTTGTTCCAAATGCACCTTAAAGACAAGACAATTGGGACTCACAATGATAGTTTATGGAAACATGAAATATTAGAGCTTGTGAGTACCTAGCAAGCCACTTGTCCAACACTCCCATTTCATAATTGAGGAAAGCCTATAGAAGTTAACTGACCAATTATTTAATTCACACAATGATTAGTGGAGCCTTACCTCCTGACTGATGGCCAATAAACCCGTCTATATTCTAAGCTAGTTTGGAATTTCCTTCCTAAAGATGAGGTAGATCATATTCAGTGCTCAAAGGATGCCACTGATTGTCCCAAAGGATGTGGATAAGAGCAAATAACAAGGTTAGAACACAGTGACTTAAAGTATCCACACAAAATAAATTCTGTGTTTTCTGTAGTGATATAAGATGATTTGAGATACAGAAGGAAAAACCAAAAAAGTAAGTGTTCAAGATTCAAGTCTCATTCCTGCCACCCACCAGCTGTGTATGCCCGGGCTACTCTCTGTCGAAGGAAAACTCAGGCGCAAGGACCACTCAGGACCTGTGTACCCACAACTCCGCTAACTGTGAAGAACAGCACCTACCTTTCGGGGCTAAGCCCAGTGGACCGGGAGCACCAAACTGACTGACTGACAGCTCCCTAAATTAAGACTTTAATAGGATGCTCTCAAACTGTCTAAAGGTAAGTGGACTAAGAAATGGATTTGGCCTTTCACGGAATCTCGGCTTAGATTTGTTGTTATCTCCAAAAATACCCAGAAAGGCATTTAAAATCATAACATTTCAGATAAGAAAAAAAGTATCTCTATACTGTACTAAATATGGGGACATTTAAACATTTAAGCATTTTTTTTCTGTCTGGTGAAATGAAAATGAAAGAGACATGACCGTTATCTAGCACACTGAGTGGCATTTTAATACACTCTCAGCATAAATCTCACGGATGTAAAACTAAAAATGGACTATGTAGAGAGAAGGGTGTCCCATTTGGAAGTCATACTCTGAGATAGGCAGTAAATCTCTAGGCCCCTGGCAGGACCACCACAGACGGTTATGCCCGAAACAACTCCAGGAGGTGCCATTCACATTGAGCCTATGTGAGTGGTGCCTTGGGAGTTGCGCCCTGCACAAGTTGCAAAATGGTCCATTGTGACCCTGACCATGGGGGTATTGCTGGTATCTTTCAGAATACTATTGTGCTAAATGATACTTCGACTGTCTGCCTGTGTTACTAGCTCTTCTCATGATATTCAGGAACAAGCAATTATTCAAAATAACAAGCATATGGCAAAATTATTTCAATTGGACAAAGATCATATTTTCATTTACTTAACCAACTTTTGATCACTATCACATCCAATTATAGCAAACATCCAGTAGCAAGAACTGCTTGGATTTCAATCTCAGTTTTGACATCTGTTACTAACTGTGTGAGCTTTGAGAATGTTATGTCACCTTTCCGTGTATCAGTTTCCTCATATATAAAATGGAGATAATAAGAGTGCCTATGTCATAGGGCTTTATAAGAATTTAATTAAATATGTTCATATATTCTCCCATCCAAGTACTAACCAGGCCCGACCTTGCTTAGCTTCTGAGATCAGACAAGATCGGGTGCGTTCAGAGTGGTATGGCCGTAGACTGTATATTAAAGTACTTAGAACAGTGCTGGGCCTATAGTAGTAGTAGGTATGGACTAGTTAAATTAAGAAGTAAAAAAAACAAGAACATATTTATTATCTTTTACTAACTCTTCCAGCATATTCTATTTGTTAAACAGAATACGTATTAGCCATAGTACATTTTCAGTTATACACCCAACTAAAATATTACTAAGACAATAACTGAAGCTGAAATAAAATAATACATTGAGAATTGTTTAAACTTTTCCTTCTCCAAAATACAGGGTCCGGCACAAATAACATCCCTCTTCTATGAGCTGGTAACCTATACCAAATCTTTTATTACAAAATCGCAAGTGTGTAGCTCTGTAACATAATAATATCACACTCAAGCACATCATATAACATTTTAGGTGAAATGTTCAAATTGCTGTCCATCTCGTGCGAGACATTCATGTGCCCACCAACCACACTCAATGGCGTTACTTCTGCCGGACCCTGCAGATTAGACATGAAAAATATGAGTTAACTGCATTCTTAGCGATAAAGTATTATTTAAGATTTCAAAACAAAGGTATAAGTTCAGTATTTGGGGCATAAATTAGATTGTCAGACAAGGGGATAAAGAATACCCAGATGAACATTTTCTTCTAGGTTTCATTTCTTCTTCCAAAATCATAAGGATAAACTGTTTTCATAAGCTCCCTATAGCTTATTTCATTACGAGTGTATATAAACACAAAGGTAATTTTCTCTACTAATTTGAATTTATTACACAAATAGCACAACAATAAGAGAAAGAAGGCAATACCATTAATATTTAAACACTAACACATCAGTAGTTCCATTTCTCTTTAATCTTTTCTATACCAAGTCCATTGGCCTGTCCGTTTTCCATGGGGTTGGAGAAACTGTAAGATGCTCTATAAGCCTCAGTCATCTGTCCTCTTTCCTTAGCACACCACACACTCCTCTGGGGAAAGCTTATACCCATTCAGTAAATATTTATTGAGCATCCCTCTGTGCCAAGCACTATTTCAGGTGCTGGGCAGGTAATGGTGAACAAGACAGACAAGGCCTTAGTACTCAAAGAACTTAATTCCAGTCTGGAATAAATATGTAAACCAACAAAGAAACAAAGTAATTTCAGTGTCTGGGGGTCAGGAAAGGCCCCTCTGAGGATATCTGAGCTGACAGAAAACTGACGAGGAGGTAAAAGCCATGCAAACAGCTGAAGGCATCAGAAACAAGACATGCAGAGGCCCTGGCATGGGGAAGCACTCAGCATATTTAAGAAAGCAAAAGGAGGCCAATGGGAATGGAACTGGGAGCAGGGACACAAGATATAGGCAAAAGTCAGCTTTGTAGGTCTTCGTGGGCCATGGTAAGTGGTTTGGATTTTATTTTAAGTGTAATAAGAAGGCTTTGGAAGCGGTTAAGCTGAGGGAGTACACGTTCTGTTCTAACTCTTTGATTACTCTGATTGCTTAGCGGAAAGTAAATTATGGTTAGACAAGAACAGGAGAAGAGAGACTCATTAATAGGCTATTGCCTCGCTGTAATCAAAGCAAGAGAGGATGGGAGCCTAGACTGGGACAATGGCAGTGCAGATGGAGTAAAGCAGATAGATGATGCCAAAGAGACTTGAGAGGTAGCACCTACAAACTTGCTGATGAATTAGATGCAGAGGATAACGAAAAGGTAAGAAAATTTTATGACAGAGTAGAGAAGAATACCTAATATAAGACACACAAAATTCTAACTATTAAAGAAAAGACTGATAAATTTTACTACATTAAAATGAAGAACATCTGTTCTCAAAAGACACCATTAAGAAAGCAAAAACTCGAGCCACAAGCTAGAATAGATGTTTGCAAGAACTATAACAAAGGATTAGAGTCCAGCATATCTAGAGATCTCCTACCAATTAATAACAAAAGACAAATGACTTGTTAGAAACGGCATAGAACATACGAAAGAATGGCACAGAAGAGAAGTCCTTAATGGCAAACAGACACATGAAAAGATGTCCAGTCTTTTTAATAACTAAGAAAATTAAAATAAAGATAATAATGGGATAGCAGTTTTTACTCACCAGACTGACAAAATTAGGAAGTCAGATAATACTGGGTGGTGGAAAGAATACAGTCAACAGAAACTCTTAAAAATACTGCTGAGAATTCAATTTGGTATAATCAGCTTGGAAAATAACATTATCTTAGAACAACCATATAGGCCATAGCCCAGCAATTCCATCTAATGAAATACATGTCATGTTCATAGCCTCACTATTCATAAGAGTAAAAATGAGAAACAACACAAATAACCATTGACCAGAAAATAGATTAATAAATTATAAAATATTCTCACAATGCACTACATTTAACTGTAAATGAATGAACTGCAGCTCCCTGAAATAATGTTACAAACTCATGTTCTATACAGACAGTATGTCATTTTTGTAAAGCTCAAAAAACAAGAAAACCATTTATATTGTTTGGGGATATCCTACCTCCAGACAAATCTTGTTACCTTTGTGGCCTCCTACCAATACCAGCTTCTCTAAGAAGCAGGCGGTTTAAACCGGCTGCAGCTGGGGAACCGAGGAATAAACTTTTTGTTCTGGAACTTCTGGCTAAATGTCTCAGGAAGTTCATAGACACACATGCACTTCCCACCCTGCCCAGGTCAGACCCAGAGGTGGGGGTGAGGAATGAATATAGACAGAACACTCGAATCTGGCACTGGTCCCTTCTCAGCTGCTAACGGGACTGTCCTGTGGAACAGGACTTGCCTTATATCCTGTCCTGTGTATTCTTATTTTATGGCTCCTTAGAATAAACTGTGGTTTCTTGGCTCTTGATAAAGCTGGGTTTTTTTTAAGATTAAAATTTTTTTGTTTTCTTAAATTGATTTAAGAGAGAGAGAGAAGAAAGGAGAGAGCTTTTGGAGTTTTGAGTCAATCTTTTTCAGTCTCAAAACATCAGACTTTTGCAAATCTAAAGGACTTGCCCTCCAGCTATTTTGTTTCCCAAGGGAGTTAAAAACAATTTTGAAATTCAAAAACCTAGGCAATAACCTCTTTGTTCCATGTTGTATCAAATACTCCCCTTCCCTGGGACAGTAAGCCTCAGATTCAAGGTCTATTCTGAATGGCTATGAAAATGAAAAAAGAAAACAAAAACCTGAAATACAAAAAGAGGAAAACACAACCAGAAATATTTAAAAATATTATCCTGTTTTGTTCTTTAGCATGAGCTTCCCTGCCCTGCAAGCCACATGGCCCCTTCTACCGGCCCAAGTGTACTGCTCAGTACTTTCCCAATGCATTTTGCATTCCAGCTACAACTGATTTCAGTATTTGTAATCCCAAGAGAACCAAGCACTGTGATATCATGCCTTTGCATGTAGTTTCCTTATGACTGGAATGCCGTCCTTTTAAGTCAGCATTCTCACTTTATAAGATTTAAACATTTTTTTAAAGATTTTATTTTTATTTATTTTAAGACAGAGGGGGAGGGAGAAAGAGAGGGAGAGACACATCAGTGTGTGGCTACCTCTCACATGCCCCCCCACTGGGGACCTGACCCACAACCCAGGCATGTGCCTCAACTGGGAATCAAACCAACGACCCTCAGGTTCACAGGCCACTGCTCAATCCACTGAACCACACCAGCCAGGGGAGGTTTAAACTTTTAAACAGGAGATGAAGCTACTTTCTGTCAGTTCCAAATCCACCTTTCTTCCCTCTTTAGTGACCTTGGGGTTGGAATGTGGCAAACCATGTATTTCTTTTGTCAGCAGGAATCCCTTTGGTTTCTGTCTATAGGGGGCGCTAAAGAGAGACTGGAAGGTATGAGGAAGTTGAAGGGACTGGTTCCTTCCAATTTGCTTGCCTTAAATGTCACCCAGCAATGACTCTTCATCCTGGTAACAGGAGTTGTTTCTAGTCTCCAGTTTCTTTTGGCACTCCTAGCACTAGTTTCATTCCACCGTCCTCCAAAACACCAGCACCAGCCGGCGGATAGGTCTGATTCACCTCCCTGGGAGGTACCTTTCCAAGCTCCTAAATTCTGATAACCTCAATCTCTTCCCTTTGTTTGTTCAGACCTAGGAGGTGGGAGTTGCTTCCTGAAGTTACTAGCTGTATGAAGCCTGTGTTCCCTTTTTGCATTTTCAGTTCTCCAAGACCTGGTTAACCAATTCTCTACATTAAATGTTCTCTGTTGAAGTTCTTAATGTTTGTTTTTTCTGACTGATATTTGTCTTCTGTTCAGTGAAGGGTCACAGAATATACCACCCCAAAGTATGCCATTTTGACATAAGGATTATTTTGAGCTGAAGGCAATTAAGAGGAAACAGATACACGAAAAGCTCTCTGCCCTGCCCTTATTTGCCTAAAAGCAAGATATAAATTTATGAAGGTGTCCTGTCCCCTCACTACCAGGGAGGAGAGAAGTTAATGACCCCAGAGAAATCAACATAACAAATGTACTAACTAGTCCTTATCGTCTATTCGTTCTCCCATATATTTAACTTCCTACAACTTACTGCCCTGGAAACTCAGTCCTTTCTCTTTGCCCTGTCACTTCCTTAAAAACTCCCCGTGTTTTTGTTAAGACTCCTGTGAAGTCTGGGTTCTAGTCTCCCCTTTGAGTTGCTCATCACTGAGTACTCCCTATGTGCCTGAATGTGTGCAACGCATTCTGTGTTTTTCTCTGTTAGTCTGTCTTTTGTCCGTCCAATCTGCAGAGACCCAGCCAATAAACCTGAGATAGGTGGAGGGAAAACCGTTTTCCTCTCCCACGAGGACTCTCTGAACGGTATCAACCATTACCTCCCCTGTTTGTTTTTGCGTTTCCATAGCACCTTGCAGATGGCTCCTTTGAAGTGCTTATCACAGAGCCTTACACTGATTTTCTTATACGACAGTGCCCCGCCACTGGGTGGTTAACCTCTCAGAAGTACAGATCGTTTCTTATTCACCTTTATTAGTACCTGTGCCTGACACAATGAACGCACATTCTGTAAGTGATGCTTGAATGGACAATCAAATGAATGAATGAAAACATGACTACAATAGTCATGTGTTTTATCCTGCTAAAGCTTACAATGACACCTCTTTATCTACACAATTCCAAGGCCCCTCAGTTGGGCCCCTGCCTGCCTCTCCAGCTCTATCCCCCTCCCACCCCTGCCTTCTCAGCGCTACTAAATGCCTTACAACTCCCAGAACACACCTCTAGGCCTTTGTCCTCACCATCCTTTCTTCCTCAAACGCTTGTTCATGTCTGAAAATTCCCAAAGTTCTCTCTAACTCTGAATTGCCATGGCCTTACACATTTTAGTCCTGACATTATTACCAAACAAGGGTTTGCTGATCAATGCCCATAGAAGCCAAAACTCTGACACTGGTTTTTGAGAAAGGAAAGAGCTACTTCTTTAATTCTGAATGGACTAGCAGGAGATAAGAAGCACTGTTCAAATCTGTCTCCCTGACCTGGGGTCCGGATAAATTTTGAGGGTTGAGGAGGACAGAGTGGCATGAGGAAATGCTGGCAGGGTGAATTTGGAGGGTTTGGGAACTTGGCCAATTATAGTACAGGGTCAAGGGGCAAGAGAAAGCACAAAGGAATTCCAATCGGTCAGTGTTTGTTCAGTTCTAAATGTGTCCATATTTGGACTAGGCACCAGATCTCCATCATTGAAGGACCTCTCACTTCGTAAATGGTGTGGCCACATTTCCGTTACTTGAGTTCAATAGACTGAAGATTCTTGGCTCTGGGGTCATCTTGAGGACAGGGGTGGCACGTGTGCCGTGCTGTTGCTGTAAAATAACTCAAAAATTGCATTAATCACCAAGCTGCTTCAAGGGAGCAACTTTAAGCTGATCAGTGTGCTTTGTGCGCTGTTTCAATGTGTGCAGAAACCACAACTAAACTCAAATTAACTTTTGGCTTCCTTGAGTCTTAAGAACAAACAGAGTGGTCTAACTCCCTCGCAGGTGTAAGTCATCTTGCATCCCCCCTTTCCAGATTTAAAAAAAAAATAGCCCAAAGAATTTAACTGCTGTGACTCCTCAGGAAATCTTTCTCTATTACATTCATTATGATTTGTATGTTCTCCCTCCTTCAAATCTATGCAAATCTGACCTGAACTCATTTTGCACTCTTCGATACAGAATGCTGAAATAAATCACTTACAACCTGCAAAAGACAACTTTATTCAACTTAGCCGATCCACAGAATCTAACCAGGAGATAGCTAATGGAAATAAATGTGCCCCCACTACCTTCAACTTATCAAGACTGTTTTTAATTTTACGTTGTTGTTTAACCTAGAGTTAAAGAATATCCACTTCAATTTGAAGAAGTTGCTCTGGGCCATATCGCATGCCCTGGGCTCAGTTTGTAGATAATAGAAGGACCCCTGTATCTTCTGTTCCTTCAGGTTTATCCACAATTTATCAGAAGAGGAGACATTCATACAGCTCTATGTTCTTTTTTTTTTTTTCCAGCCAGCCAGTTCTACAATTTCCTCTCCAAAAGAACATGCAGCTGTTTATAGAATGCCTCTATTTAGAAGTACTCTTTAGGAGGCAAAAGGAAACCTCAGGCTTCTCGTGTGTTTCAGCATTCTGCATCTTTGCTTTAAGATGTTTTGTGAGTGATGATGAGAATAAATAATATATAACTGTTTGTAAAGGGGAAAAGAAGGAGCAAACCCAACTCCACCTCGCATACCCAGAGGATCAGAGTCCTCACTCTGGACTGCTGCTGAGGAAAGGTGGTGTTCAAAGGCAATCAGCCCTCCTTACTGCCAGCTTGTTGGCTGGGAGCCAGGACCGCCGCAGTCCAGATTAACTAACTGGGAGGGCCTGTTTGCAAGGGGAGATGGAGGTCAGTAATCAGAGCAGCCCTTATTTGGCTATCTCAGCATTTTCAAGTGACGTTAGCATCCAAAGTGTTGAAAATCAAACAGCCATGTTCAGTAAGGGCAGCTGGTCGCTGTTAGAAAAGCAGGTCTCCCCACACTAGTCTTCTTGGGAGGAATTCAAGTGGTGAATGTTTTGCAATGTCCAACTAATGTGATAAATGATCTAGGAAGTCATGACACAATGCAATATTTAAATACAGCCAGAGTTTGTCACTTAATTAGAATGCTGCTTAAAATGAGTACAATGCTTTTTAAATCATAATTATAGCCTCGGGTTAGGATAGAGTAACATTTTACTCCTTTGTAATCATGATCAAGTAGTCGTGCGTTTAATAGTCAACGAACTTTTATGGAACACCTGCTATGTGCAGGTCTGATTCTGATTTAGGATTCTAATTCTGGCCCCATTCACTACATTTTTTTAAATGCAAAAATGAAAACTAAAATGTTATATTTTTAGGTGATTTCCTGAGTTAGTGATCTATTATTCTATAGGCTGGCAGAGAGAAAATTGCCTAATTTCTACTACTATTTTAGTAAGAGAATCTTAGCTCTGGAGATACAACCCTGAACAAGAGAGGAAAGATCCCTGCTCATGTAAAGCTGTCGTTCTACCAGGGGAAGCAGAAAATAAGCAGGCAAGTAAGTAATTAAAAATTAATTATAGATAATTATAAGTGCTAAAAAAACCAAAACAGGATGTTGTGATAGAGATTGACTGGCAAAATAAGGGATAACTACTTTAAGGGAGTCATGGAAGATGTGAACTTAGACCTGAATAATGAGAAAAGCTGCAGCCATGGAAAATCTAGGGGAAGAATGGGGAACATTCAGCAAAACCCAAAAGATAAGCTTGATATGTTCAAGGAATAGGAAGGACAACGTGACCACAGGGCTGGGAATTAAACAAGACGGGGATGAAGTCATAGAGGTAGGTAGGGGCTGGATAATGCACCTCCTGTAGACCAGAGTAAAGTACGACTGGAAAACATTGAGAGATGTCAAGCAAGATATCCATATTATTTGTGTTTCAAAGTTATCATTCTGGCTGCTTTACATGAAACAGATGGAAGCAAAACCAGCCTAGAGTGGTTGAGGCAAGAGAATGGTGGGTTAAAATTGGTAATGACATGAAAGTGAAATAGATTGAGGATATTTGGGAGGCAGAACCTCCAAACTTGCTGAAGACTTAGATCTGGGAGTGAGGGAAAGGTAGGAAACCAGGAAAACTTTCAGGTCTGAACAACAGAATGGCAGGTGGTGTTATGAGATGGAGAACTGAATTCAGGGCGGAGGGGAGGAATAGGCTTGAGATGAAGGTAGGAATCAACTCTGGTATATGGGAGATTTGAATTGGACATCTGACTGAAGATATGAGGGTCGAAGAAATACAAGTAGGTGCTGCTGGTGTGTAAAAGATTTGTAAAGCTTCTGCCAGCCCCAGGCACTTCGGGGGCCGCACAGGCTTTGGTGCAGATATGGTCAAGTCTAAGAACCACACCACACACGCACCAGTCCTGAAAATGGCACAGAAAAGGCATCAAGAAACTCCAGTCACAAAGATATGAATCTATTAAGTGGGTAGACCCCAAGTTCCTGAGGAACACGAGCTTTGCCAAGAAACACAGCAAGAAGGGCCTGAAGAAGATGCAAGCCAATAACGTCAAGGCTATGAGTGCATGTGCTGAGGCTATCAAGGCCCTCATAAAGCCCAAGGAGGCCAAGCCCAAGATCCCAAAGGGCAGCAGCCACGAGCTCAGTCTACTTGTCTACATCACTCACCCCAAGCTTGGGAAATGTGCTTGTGCCCTCATCGCCAAGAGTCTCAGGCTCTGCCGGCTAAAGTCCAAGGCCAAGTTTCAAACCAAGCCTCAGGTTGCTGCTTAGGCTCAAGCTCAGCCTCCCAAATGTGCTCAGACTCCCGTAAAGGCTCTACAGTAGAGGTCTCTGGATGCCGATGTGAGGATGGAAGGACCAGGGTGATGCCTGGGCTGCTGTCTGCATGGTGTTGGTGTCCTCCTGAGTCATTTGTACAAATAAACCACAGGCAGAACCTGTCAGTGTCTGTGATCAGCCTGTGTCTGTGATCCCAGGGTTAGGAACCAGGGCTCAGGTGGGGTTGGTACCTCCATTTTCAGTCTTCTCTGGCGGGTAAGGTGTGTGTGGTTGGGCATCTCAGGGGAAGTAGTTCCCTGGAATAAAAGAAGGGAGCCTAGTAAATGAGGAATGGTTGGGGGCAGGCTGGTGAGGAAAGGGAAAAATCCCAAACACCCTTGTCAGGTCTTGACATTTACACAGAGGAAAGGGAAGGGATCCTGCTGAAGAGCTCTGGCCTGAAGTGCCCCAGACTCAGGCCATTCCTAGGGTACCTGGCCAGCAGCCACTGCCCTGGCTTGTGCTGGTTCCCCAAGTGCTGGGCCCTGGGTGTGGAGGAGAGACTTCCGTGATACGACTGCTGCCAGATCTCACAGAGATTGGATCATTCTGTCCTGCAAGGGAGGCCTGGGCAAGTGGGGCCCTAGAAGTCCATAGAAGTATAGCAAATACTTGGCGATCTGGTCATGCACTGGGCAGTCTACGCCCTAGTGTTTGAGAGATCTGACCAAGCCACTTTTACGGTAGGGATGAAAGCAAAGAGTTTGCCTAGGGCCCCTAGTACATAGTATCAGACATTTATCTCTGTGCTAGGCCCCACAGTGGGACAAGACACTTACAGATCTGGGAGAAACCCACTGGTCTCCATGTCTGAGCTGTGGGGAAGGTTGGAACTCAGAGGGAAATTAGAGGGGAAATTGAATGCAGTGGGAAAGAAAAAAAGGGCCTGGGAGGCTAGCCCACAAACGACCTCTGGCACCCCAAGAGAAAAGATCGATCATCAGCCTAATGCAGTATTAGGATAATAGAAGGCTTTGAGGCCAGAATAGCAATTTGTTCCATACCCTCAGCTACCCCAGTGGACACTGTTGGAGCAGGAGAAGCCGTCTGGTGTTTCGTCCTATGTGGCTGGGTGCCTCCCCCTTCCCAAGTATAGGATGAAGGCCAAGATTGTCCTTAGGTGAGGGCCACAGGGGGTGGTCAGGGGCCTCTTATGGAACTCACCATTAATTGTTCCCCCCGAGATAAAGAGTCACCGTTTGATCGACACTGGTGCTGTGAACCTCTGCTCCTGCTACAGAAAACCTTGCTGGCTTCACTGAAGCACCTACAAGATGACGGATGGTGAAGCCACAGAAAATTCAAGGTCTGGGCACTGCAGTAAAAGTTTCTGGGAGTCAAATGGTTGAGTAAGACCTGTGTTGTCTCCAAGGTTGTCATAGAAAAAGTACGAACGTACCCCATACTAACAAAATGTAAAAGAGGTACAGGCTTTTGTGGGAATTCCGGGGTATTGGTGAACTTTTATATCCTGTTTGGTGCAATGCCTTCACCCATTGTATCATTTAGTAAAGAAGGGCTATAGGGGACTGGGGAGCCAAACAACAGGCTCATCTGAGAGCAAAAATACTGGTCAAACAGATAAAAGCTCTTGGGATCTCACAGGCATTTTTTGCTATTGAATTAGACATCTCAGTAACCCTGGAAGGCATGAGTGGGAAAATATGGCAAAAACAACGAAAGGGTGAGTGCCCCCAGGATTTTGGTCCCAACAGTGGAAGGGGGCAGAGATCAGATACACCTGACTGGAGCAGCCAAACTAAGAACTTGCCATCAAGGGGTGGATGGACCGCATGTTCCACTGGCCAGCCTCTGCTGCAGCTCAGGCTCCTAGGCTGACTAAATGGCATGCCTACCTACAGCGGAGGAGTGCTCTGCCTCCACAGACGTAGCAGCTATGAGGCCCTCTGAACACATACAACCTCCAAATGCTCCCACCCCTGTCCTGTGTTGGGCTCTGCAAAGAAGTAGTGGGAAGTTCTACTGGAGGCTGCTATACAGATGGCTCAGGCCGGGGTAACCCACCCACCTGGGTGGCAGTTGGCATTCAACCATCCACTGAACTTTCTGGGTGGAGACAAGCAAAAATCACAGTAGCCAATGGGCTGAGCTAAGAGCAGTCTGCTTGGTAATCACACGTGAGCCTTGGCCTGACCCTGTGTACTGACAGCTGGGCCATTCTGAAAGGATTGACTCTGTGGCTTGGCCGTGATAGCGAGGGTACCAAACCCTATTGTCCCTGGAACTGGGACCATTTACAGGGACATTCTGCCAGTTAGGGCACTAACTTCATCCCCCGCCCCCGGGTGGGGATGAACTGCCCAGTTCCCAGTGGGACCCATGGAGAAACATTGTATGTGGGCTGGTGTGTGCACCATTGAAAGAGGGAAGGAGGCAGGGGTCCCGGTCTGGCATATCTGCCCTCCTACTCACCTGCTTGCAACAGAAAGCATCCCCTCTCCCGGTAACACATATGGTTTACGCAGCCTGACCAGATTCCCAAGGCTGTGGCTACACTCACATCCAAAGATCAGGCTACCATCTCCCAGTTCAAGTCCCTATTAATATTTGTCTTTCCGATCTTAGGCTTCCACTGTTCATGTGACATCCAGTTACAGGTAGGCACCTTCGCCATTATCCAAACTGAATGTTGTGTTGTTTTATACAAGATGAATCTGCTAATATCTTTCCTTTGGTAACACGTATGAAATCTCAAGTAAATGCCCCACGTGATCCAACGCCAAGCCCTGGCCACCTATTAGCCCACTGGTTCAGGTCCTGGGGAACATGGTGGAAAAAGTTGTTACCAAAAAAAAAGGGGGAGGGGAGATATGCAAAGCTGAGGGAGGACAGAAAATAGGAAGCTGAGGACCAGGTCACGACACCCTCCAACATTAGAGCTCCAGGACAGTGTATCAGGGAAAGAGGTACCGCACCTAACACAGTGTGACGGAGGCCAAAGCACCGGGCACAACACACAGCAGAGAAGGAATGGAAGGCAAAGTAGAAATGCTGACAGCTGCAGTACTCCTGCAGGTGAGCTTTCTGCTGTGGGGAAAATAAAGACAAAAACCGTCTGACTTAGCAAATTTAAGGGAAAAGTAAATGAAGATCTTTATTCCATGAGGGTATTTATAGCAAGCCACTGTCTCCGCATCACTGACACCCTGGTAAACAGTTCTTGGGAAACGGTGATTTGCCCCAGCATGAGGGTGTTCTACATCCTGGGGCAAGTGTGAGGTAACGTACAGTACGCCTGTATTTATTCGAGATTTGGAGAGTCCTGTTCAGTAATACTGAGTCATTTCCCCAGAGTTTCTAGAAGTTTGAGGTGGGGTGGAGATCTTCTGTGTGTGTGTGTGAATCTGCATCCGTTCTACAGATGGGATGGTCAATCTAGTCAGTTCTTAGTAACTAAGCCCTTAGGAATCTTCTACAGGGACTGCTGTCATGTAAATACAAAAGTGAGGCATGCTGACACCCACCAGAAGAGAGTCCTGGCCCAAGAGGTGACCAGGGGCTTTGGAGCAAAGCTTATGATCTGTGTTCAAATCCCAGCTCTGCCACTTTCCGGTTTGTGTCCTGAGACAAGTTACCCAAGTTCTCCAAGTCCCAGTTTCCTCATTTACAAAATGATGACAATACCACACAAGCTTGTTGTGAGATTTAACGAGGTACCGTGTGCTCAGTGACCATAATCCAGGGCTTCAACGAGTAGTTAGGAGGTGTTCCATGAGCCCTGGTCTCTCCTCTCTCTTTTCATCCTGGTGGACTGTAGAAACACACTCTAGCTCACTAAAACCCCAGGTAATCTTGATTCTGGCCTCATTTGCTGCATTAGTTTTTGAATGTAAAAATTAAAACTAAAATGAGATATTTTTAGGTCACTTCTGAGTCAGTTGATCCTTTGTGTGAACTGGCAGAGAGAAAATTGCCTAGGCAACTCCTACTGCTGTTTCCAAATGAGATTCTCAGTCAATGAGCTGCGCTCTGTCTCAGTCTGGTTAATTCTCCCAACATCACCATGGTGCTAGTAACTTCTTGTCCAAATTCCAGAACTTGAGCCTCATATCTAAATTCAGTAAGAACAGAGAAACTTCTAATCAACTGCTTGCCAAATTTTCCTAGTGTACACAGTAGAGTTATTTGTCACAGAATCATTGCCAGTTTTTAAACTTAATTTACTAATTCAACCAACATATCCTGAGGCCCTAAGTGTTGGACATGGTGTGGACCCTGCAATGACCATCAGAGTAAGAAGGACACAGTTCCTGTCCTCGCTCCTGCACAGGCCAAGGTCAACCAACCTTCCACTGGCAGAGAAGTGGCTTTCCTTCTCTGCTACCGTCCCAGGAGGTCTTTGCCTTAGACAAAAATTGCAACTTGTTTAACATTCCTGGAATTGCTTAAAAATATGAACTAAAGGGTATTGCCATCTTTTCCCAGACAGCTATCTCTTCAATTAAAGAATAGGAGCTGCTTCCTGTGTGTGTGTGTGTGTGTGTTTAATCACAAAAATAACACACGCTTGCTTTAAGATGTGTTAGTCTGCCCTAAAATGGGAAGCTTCTCCTTCTTGCTAAAGGAAAAACTATTAACTGTGAGAATTCGGTGCCTACACTTCCAGACTTTTTTCTGGGTAGATACAAATGCGTATCTGTGCATGCCCACCCCCATGCCTCATGAACTCAGTGTTTTGCTTGTTTGGTTTTTGCAAAGAGAATATATTTACATATTGTTCTGACACTTTTTTTTTCACACAGCAATGTCATGGATAGGTTATCATTTTTAAAATATTTTCCCACCTATGTTTTTAGTGGGCTACACAAAAATAACAGAATACAGAAATCATAGTTGCTTTTTAGCCATTCTTCTAATGATAGAACTTTAGGTCATTTCCAATGTATTGCTATTAGAGATAAATACTTAGTATATTTTCTTACATATATATTTTCATATTTGTGTGAGCTTATTTGTAGAATAGAATCCTGGAAGTGGAAGTTCATTTTTAAACTTTCATAATATAAAATTGCCTTCAAGAAAGATGACACCCAATTTAGGTTCCTGCCAGCACAATATGAAAATGCTCACTTCCTCCCTTTTTCTCTAATGCTGACTATTACTATTCTTAAACTTGCCAATCTGATAGGCAGAAAATGAGATGTTATTTTAATTTACAGACTTGGTTTTCACTCTGACATGTGAAAAGCTTGAAAGTCATCATTCTCATCCTTGCAAGAAAAAATTGGAAAAGCTGAAAATCAATGGCTTTTCTTGAATTCATCAGAGAATTGAAGCTTCAAGATAAACCACACCCTGAAGCTTAGAGAGATGGGTGGATCCAGAGATATACAACAGAAGCTACTGGAGCCATAAGGGTGGAACCACTGAAATTCTCTAGTAATTGTAACAATTTGCTGGAGGTTGGGTGTGACCAACCACTGTGAGAGTGAGAAACACCTGGGGCCTGAATCATAGGGGCCCCCATGGTTTTGAGGTCCTCCCTTCCCCACCCCCTCCCAGGAACACCTCCAGGTTTTCATGGTGATGATCTAAGAAAACAAAATCTCTTGGCCCTGGCCAGGGATGGGAAGGGTAGCAGTGGTATATAACCCTACTGGATTCTTCTCTGTGACAAAGGTCTCTTCTCCAGGGTCGATACTGAAACTTTATCCCACTGGGAGGAGGGGATTCCCAATCTATTCCAACCCTTAGCCTTCCCTTATCACTAAAACAAACCCCAAGAACAGAGTTAATAGAGCACTGGAAATGGAGTTTGGAGGGTCCTATACTCAGGTCAGAGAAACAGAAACACTTGTGAAGGCCACATTTGCAAGACACAGGCCCATCAAAAGACTGAGACTTAATCGGATTAAAGACCCGTCTCGTCCACATACTTTGTCTGGTCCACATACTTTACCGCCACACCGAATCAGCCTGCAGAGGATCACAGATAGAGGAACTGCAAGACCCTGCCTGTAAGTGGCACTACCAAGGGAAGCGCCAAAGCCAAGAAAGGAGACAGAAGTAAGGATTCTTGCAGAATTTGAGACCTCTAGAATTTATAACTACAACAAACACTAGACATACCCCATAGCCCAACTCCAAGCCAGATTAACATAAATCCTCACACTAAAGGCCTATTCACTATAGTACTAATTACTGATACAACGTATCTGGCTTTCAACTGAAAAGTACAAGGCATAAACACACTCTGAAGGGACAAAGCAAGCATCAGAACCAGATTCGGATATGACACAGATGTTGGAACTATCAGACAAGAAATTTAAAGTAACAATAGTTAATGTATTAGAAGTTCCAATAGAAAAAGATCATGTAAGGTCAAATGAGTAATGTCAGCATGCGAGATAGAAACTTTAAGAATCAAAAGAAATGCGAGAAATAAAAACATGTAATGGAAATAAAGAATGTCTTCAGTGGCTTCATCTACTGGACATTGAAAAAAGAATTAGTGCATTCAAAGATAGTTCAATAGAAACATCTAGAATTCAAATTCAAAGAGAAAAAAAAAGTGAAAAAACCCGAGAACACTCAAGAACAATGAAACAATATCAGAAAGGCTATTATGTGTGACTGGAACACCAGCAGGAGAAGAGAACAAGGCAGAAGAAATATTTGAAATAATAATGTCTGAGAATTATCCAAAATTAATTATAGGTACCAAGTCCTCACAAATCTGGAAGACTCAGAGGACAAACAAGATAAATACCAAAGGGGGAAAAGAAACAACCACACCTGGGCATTTTACTTTGCATCTCTTTTGTTCATAGTGAAGATTGGAATCCAGGCAATTTGTATGTTTTCTCTAAATTATTTGTTTATATTCCATGATTTAGAAGAATTTTTCATGTATTGTGCATAGCAATTCTTTCTTATGCATGTGACAGATATTTTCTGCCATAACTTCATCCATGGTGTCTTTAGCCTACGGAAATATTAAAAATGTTTGTGATCAATTTTATCAACCTTTTTCTTTATTGATTTTAGTTTTTATATGCATATATTGCTCAACTTCCTCAAATAATAAAAAATTTTTTTACCTTGATACATCTTATAATTAATATTTGGATGTTTAATGTGTATGGAATTCATTATTGTGTATGAGGTAGATAAATTTATTTTTGTGTGTGATGAACAGCACTTTTCTAATACCAATTAGCAAATAGTCTACTTTTCTCTCCATAAAATGCCACCTTTATTATTAAATTATATTTTTGGAAAAACCTATTCTTTTTCTATTTTTTATGGCAAACTATTTTGGGGCCTTCTGTTCCATTTTAGTGAACTGTTGACTTATTCGTGTGCTAAAATTACTTTTTGTAATTACTATAACTTTATATTATGTTAGAATGCTCTGTTTGGTGAGGTAAGTTATCTGTCCTTATTCTTCTTTTTCAACTCTAAGTATTCTTTCTCATTTGCCCATCTAGGTTTTTCTTAAAGTGAGCAACTCAGTTTCATTTAAAAATACTAATGGAGTTTTAATCAGTGTTGATTAGATTTAGATATTAATTTAGGAAAACAATCAATAGTTTCATAATCTTGAGTCTCTTCATCGAATAAAATGGGTATATCTGCCATTACTCAGATATTTATAATGTTCTCTTGAGTTAAGTTTTATAGTTTCCATAAGTTTTCTTTATATGGGTCTTGCATAGTTCATGTTATGTTTATTCTTTATTATGGTGGATAATCTATAGTTTCTGTTGCTATTGTAATTGCAATTCTTATTTTTATTATATTTTTAATTGGTCCCCCTTTCTCATTCCTAATATTAGTTTTTTGTGCTTTCTAATTTTTATTTCACTTAAATTACCCAAAGGTACATCTTGCATTTTACTTTGCAAGAAGCCAGCTTTGTGTTCTATTGAATATTCATGTTAGCTTAGTTTTTGCTTGATTTTCCTTTTAATTAATTTGTGCTTTTATTTTATATAATCTTTTCTTTTTTACTTTTTCAAAGTATTTTTTTATAATTTTTCTTTTTCTTAAATTGTTGAAATAATACTTTTCAATTAAAAAAAATCATCTGACTCTACCCCCATATGTTTTTAATTTTTAAGAACTAATTCTTTTTCATAATAATCTATTTTTGTTTAATGAATGCATTATCTTTTATCTTTTGACTCTCTCTGAGAATCTTAATTAAGCTTATCTTAAAATTATTACCTATTTCTCAAAAATCTCTGTTTTTTGATGATTAGTTCCTCAACTGATGTTCCTGTAAAGGCAGATTCTGATTACAAGGGTAATGGCTGAGAAGGAGGTAGGTGTGGGGCCAGGTGATCTTGCATTTAAGATCTATACGTGAATTATCATTGAAAGGCTCATTTCACTGATGTTAGCTCTAGATTATCAAGTGCCCTCATCTACTTCTCTCTCTGACAATTTTTTACATGAGGGCTTCCACTTTCATCTAGAAAGTGCTATTCATGGCTTGATTCTGGTAACTGACAGCAGGACACTTCACGGAGACTGAGATGCCGGAGCAGCTGTTCTGTAATATTTAAATAGTCACCTGTCCCTGATCAAGGCTCACTCTTTTTCTGAGCATCCGTTATTTCTGATATCGGGCTTATACTGGAGTCCTGATTTAAAAAACTCACCTTTAGAATGTGTCCTCTTTTCATTTCCCTGGGCTTTCATTTCAGTTTCCTTTGTTTGGGGATTATCTACCAATTTTACCTTGTATAACTTAAAAGAATTTCTTACTGTTCTGAGCTTGCTAATGGGACCCTTTCTGGTTTCTGAGCTCTGTTGTGGATTATTCTTACCTTTTTATATTTCTTGTGTCATTTCAATGAGATTCGGGGTAGAGTAGTATTTAGTCAGCCATCTTGAAAGTCTTTCCATCTTTTTCTATGCTCTCAAACAGATCAAATAATAGAGGAATTATCTGTATCTTGAAGGCTTGCTAGAACTTGCCAGTAAACCACCTGGGCCTGGACCACCTCTTCATCTATGATTTTTAACTCTTTCATTTGCTGCTTCCTGAACTCATAAGAGTCTACCTTTCTTCTGGCCTTTGGATTCTCCTTTGGATATTATCTCCCAAAAGGACCCACCTTAGTTTTCACACATGCTACCCCTGGGGAAGAGTTTTGGCTTGTTCCCCACTTTAGTAATCCCAGCCACAGCTTCCTGCGTGTCTGGAATAGGGAAAACCAATCAACTGTTTTCAAACTTGTGTTTCTTCTTAGTTCCACAGTACATTTTTAATCAATATAAACAAAATATGAAGGTCCAATGTCTTCAGGGACCATATTTCTCAAACCAAAAATTGGTATGTGAAAACTGACGATTGAGCATACTCTTAAAGAAAAATATATCAAATATTTGAAATTAATATTGTTGTGGTAAATTCTACCACCAGACATATAAGCTGCACGCTCAGGCAACGATGGCTCTAAAAAAGGAGTTTGGTTAGTCTCCCTGTAAGTGGCAAGTGTCCTCAAGGCATCTGTTTGAATATCTGGTCACTGGGTTCCTCTTTCCCTTAGTAGGAGTGGCCTGGAAGATTGTCTGCAGTGGAGAAGTTAAAGGATTAGTTCAACCCAATGTTGAATAATATTTTAAGGGCATGAGAGGTTGCAAATAAGAAATACAGAAACAGAAACAATATAAGAATAAAACCACCTCCAGAAGTCAGGCAAACAGTACAGGACACAGTATTTTTACTGTAAGATTGATTTTATGATGCAAATTCCTACATGTTATTGTTAAACGGTCATATACTTATCACAGGAAAAACAACATGACTGTGAAGAGAATGAGGACAGTTTCGTCTTAAGTGGAATGAGTCTTGAAAAAAAACGAGTGAAAAAAATTCAGAAGAGTCTCATTCACCAACAGCTGAACGTTGCATAAAGTTTAACTCTCGCACTTGAGCAGTTTGTATAATCACTATGATTACCATCAGGGCTTCATGCAAATCTTCTGATTTTCCTAGATGAGAATGTCCAGCAGTTTCTCGTCAGCCGCGTGCCGCTGCATGACTTATCTTTTCTGAAGGACTGCGAGCCCGTTAGCATCTCTCCCCAAGTCCAGAATGGCGTCATGGAGCAGCATCTTCCAAAACAAACGGATTAAGCCTCATTCCAAGCACACTGTTTCCTTGTTGCTAAATTGAGATCCATTCCTTATTCCTACCTTATCTGGGAAGATGTCACTCAGTGGGGTCTTCCCAAATAAAATACGATAGAGTTCCATCTCCTATGGCAATTTTACTGACTGAGCATTAAAGAGCCTAAAGGGCACCCAAGAGTTCCTGAAATGTGCTCTGTGTGCCTGCGTAGGGAACAGGCCGGGGACGTTCCTTCTTACGTAGCTAGGCATGCCATTCATCCAGAATATGAAGCAGGCCCTAAAATGTTCTCAGCATGTTGCAGCTGGATTGCTTTCTCTCTTCTTCAGAAGACAAACTGGAGTAATTTTGATCTGTTTCCTCTGAATTTCAAAAATCCATACAACAAAACATGATGGCGAGGGGGAGATGAGGCAAGCAAGCAATTCTACAATGTTTCTTATGCAGGAGCCACTTTCCAGCAGGCCACTGTGTTTGCAAAGCTTTCCTCTGCCACATCCCAGGGCATGGAGCCTAGGAAGATCCTCGAGGTGGAGGGATGAGGATTGGGCAAAGGGGGAAATACATCTTATTTCAAGTCTTCACTGAGGCCCAGAAACTGTGCTTGCATCAGTCCAGAGAAGCAGAGAATTCTTGCCCTTCGTTTTTTTTCAATCCTCACCTGAGGACGTGCTTAATTTTAGAGAGAGGGGAAGGGAGGGAGAGACGGCAACATCGATCTGTTGCCTCTTATACACACCCTGACCAAGGACCAAACCTGCAGCCTAGGTATGTGCCCTACTGGGAATCGAACAAAACTTTTGGTCTATGGAACGACACTTTGCTTTCCTTTAAAAAGAAAAAACCAAAATCTCTAAAGTTTTGGTTTTTTACCAAACCACGTAGAACCACAACCTATCCAAAATGAATCATGGGAAACCTAGAATTCTGAGCATTTATTTTAAAATAACACATGTAGTCATATTATGGAGAGCCATAAATAGCATACATCAATCTAAAACTCCAGGCATTAAAAAAAATAGTTTTGAAGATCAGCATTATTGGGCGGCAGCCTTTGAAGGGTTTCCTGCTCTGGTGGCACAGGGATTCACCCTGCCCTGACTAAGGCAGACCTAGGGCAGACTGGCCGATTTGCTCAGAGGCAGCGTCAGGGACACTTGTTAGCAAACACTATTCCTTGTCAGAGGCTAATTAGTTTGATGCATGGTTTTAATCAAATGCCTTCTAAAGAAACTGCAACGTCTTTCCTGAAGTGTTCCTTGCCAAAATCTGTTTCTGAGAGCACATCTGACCCTAGGTGATACTCTCCCACTTGCGTGAGGGCTGCTGTCCTTGTGTGAATTGCCCTGCTGCGGATTTCCACGGCCCCGCTTGCCCTTCTGTGAGGAGCCCAGGGGCCGAGGTTCTGACATGACCCCTGGTAGTGGGAGCAGGGACACACGTGTGGCACAGAGTTTCCCAGCTCCGAAACACGTGTGAGCACGCGGAACTCGCTTTACTTTTCAGTCTCATGATCAGTGGATTTATTGGGATGGTGCTGACATAAAAAATGAAATGAAACATCTGAGTTTAACAGCTGCACAAAATTTGGACTCATGTAAACTGGTCTGACATCACAGGTTCTGCATGTGAGTTCCATGAGTATTCTCCATCTGGTGCTAATACAATAACATGCCTACAAAGTCCCTGTGGTTTGTGGCGTGATGAGCTCCAGAGCTGAGGAAATGAAGCCAGAGAGCCTGTACCATTTGCTGAATGGAGCTGGCTTTTGGGTGACTCATCCTCATAGAGGTACTCAGGTTCATCAGCAATAAGAAGCTATGTTGGGCATGGTACCAGCAATAAGCTTTATGTTGCGGATTTTGGTCTCCCTTTGCTGAATGGAGCTGGCTTTGGGTAATGACTCATCCTCATAGAGGTACTCAGGTTCATCAGCAATAAGAAGCTATGTTGGGCATGGTACCAGCAATAAGCTTTATGTTGGGGATTTTGGTCTCGTCTCCCCTGAAGAGGTGGGATAAAGGTCTCACAATGCTATTTGCCTTATTCCATTTGAAAAATAGATGTAGGAATGTAAAGGAGTTCCTGAAGCCAGCCTACTCCCTCCTGGCAGTCATAAAAAGGTAGGTAGAAAGGGAAAAAGAAGACATATGTAACAGCTCAACACTACATCCTGGCAAGATACAACAGTCGTTTGCTGGGATGCTGGCGTTGTGCCCAGGGCACCTGGTGGCACTGATGGGATCAACACCACCCCACACTGACCCACAGCTACAAACAAACGCTGCACGTGTTCTCCTTCTTCTGCTAAAGTCAGGGACTAAGGCATTTGGCAAGTAGCTCTATGTTGCTCTGCAGGCTATACCTGTGGCCTAGAAAACACTCTGTCTTTATTTAATTTTTTAAAAAAGACTCAAAGGCACTTGCTTATCTGTTGGATGATTAACCACACAAAGGAAGCCCTTTGGAAAATATTTGGTGGCATCTTGGCTGTTCCTCTTTGCTCAACATAATGCTGGATTGCTTACCACACTGTCAGTTGCTAGGATCAGAAAATAAGCATTACGAGTGTAACATTATAAGCAAATTCACCTAACAGATTTTTTCAAGGTCAATGAATTTGTCAAAAGCAACACCTGTGTTCATGAACGAATCAGTGCGTCAATAAATGAGGTTTGGGCACCTCATATTTTGAAGCGACACCTATTGGCTGTAAGTGAAAATGCATTCTAGCTCTATTGGACACTATAAATACAGAGGGGGAAAAAAAAGTAGAGCTGAATTTCAAGAGTTGCAAATGTGGAGGCAGAGTATCTTCGGGCACAAGTGAGGGTTTCCACAGCCTGAGGAAGAGAAGCGAGAATAAAGGAAAGTAGGGATCGCAGAAATCTCAGCTCAGGAGAGGCATGAACATCCTCAAAGTGCTGTAGAGCATTTCAAAATACAAACACACCAATACTATGTAGCTACTTTTTTCTCCAATAAAATGTATCTTTAGTTTTCTTAAAATAAGTCCTTAGCAGAACAGAATTACATTAATAGAATATTACCTCATAAACAATTTTACTAAAATTTATTTCCTCTGTAAAATTGAAAAAACCTATAATCTTAATTGATGCTTAAGCAAAGTATCAATAAAAGACAAGCTTAATAATAGAATTGTTGTATAGGGCAAAGTAAAGCCAGTTTTAAAGTCCTCCTTTATTTTGACCATCCCTGCTCTCCTCCATCATGATGAGCAATGTAGAGATGACTGTCAAAGAAAAGCGAATAGGGTTATGAGGAATCCCAGTCTAATCTCCTAGGGCTCAAGGGGGTAGCTTAGATCAAACCCACTGCTGCTGAAGTCGGAGGGTCTATTTTGGAGCTCTATCCAAGTTTTAGAGCCTTCTCTCATTGCCCCAACCGGAATTAAACAAACTCTACAGCGTTAATGAACTGTGTGGCCGCATCTGCCTCTGCCAAGCATGCTGCAGCCCTGCTGCATGCTGTTAGGTTACCGCACACTAATTATCTTTCAGGTTTTCTGCACATTCTTTTCCAAAGAAGGCAAGCTTGCCAGCTTGTCAACAGGCTATTACTCTCTAAAAATGAAGTGACTTTCTTTTCGTCTGAGAATGCCCACAATGACTTTTGTAGGGACCTAGGAATAGAAGCAAGATTGTACCTTTCACTGCCTCTTTTATTTAAAGGAAGCAAACAAACAAAAAAATCTCTGTAAGCTAATATGTAGCTTCATTGGTGATTACAGTACCATAAGCTTCTCTGATTTAAATCAGAGAACAAGAAATGTCACCATTCTCAGCTGGTAGGGAAGAAAAAAGCATGCAGGTGGATGGTGTGAAATTTAAGCAGACTTGGGAAAGAACTAATCGTTTGGAATTCTCCGCTGGAGATGTGTTTTGACAATTCTCTGGCCATTTCCTGTTTCAGTTTGCCCACTTCATGTTAATGCATGAGGCAGCATGTGACAGCTGTAAAAGCATGGGTTTTGAGGTCAAGTGCCCCAGTCCTGTCACTTTCAGCTAGGCTAGCTACTCACTTACTTCTCTAAGCTTCGGGTTCTACATCTGATTACTGGAGTAACAATACCTACCTCAATGAGCTGCTGTGAGAAGTAAAATGGTAATGAATATAGAAGTGCTTTATATTGCTGCTTGCTATTGCTAGTTGTATGACTTTGTGCAAATTACTTAATCTCCATTTCTTCATCTGTAAAGTGGGGATAATAGTATGACCCCTCTCTTTGAGTTGTGGTGAGGATTGCATAAGTGAATACACATAAGGTTAATACACATAAGAATAGAGCCTGGCGTACAGTCTGCCTCTACATACTTGGCTCTAAGTGTTTTGTCATTTCTACTTATCTGATGATATACATATGTTATCTATTTTTTCCAGTGCATTTCACTTTATATTAGTTTAAATACAGCAGAACTTATATTCATAATTTATCTATTACCAAGTATTTTGTGCAAAACACTAAGATGCTGTATACAAATATAAACTAAGGTGGTTATCCATTTTGCAAAAGGAAATAGCACAGTCATACTCTAATTCAATAATGCACTTTGATATCACCCACTATTATTTTCAACACAATATAAGATACAAAAATATGTAATGCACCCTTCGAAGAGTGTTTTATTTATATATTTTTAAAGATTTTATTTATTTATTCCTTGAGAGAAGAGAAGGAAGGTAGAAAGAGAAGGAAAGAAACATCGATATGTGAGAGAGACATCAATTGGCTGCCTCTCACACATGCCCAAATAGGGACCTGGCCCGCAACCCACGCATATGCCCTGACTGGGAATCAAACCTGCAACCTTTGGGTCCAGAGGCCAGCACTCAATCCATTATGCCACATCAGCCAGGGCTCAAGGAGTGTTTTATTTTTTAATTTTTTAATTTTTATTGTTATTCAATTACAGTTGTATGCCTTTTCTCCCCATCCCTCCACCCCACCCCAGGTGAACCCACCTCCCTCCCTCACCTCCACCCTCCCCCTTGGTTTTGTCCATGTGTCCTTTATAGTAGTTCCTGTAATCCCCTCTTCCCACTGTCCCCGCCCCCCCCCCCTGCCCTGGCTATTGTTAGATTGTTCTTAACTTCAATGTCTCTGGTTATTTTTTGTTTGCTTTTTTCTTCTATTGATTATGTTCCAGTTAAAGGTGAGATCATATGGTATTTGTCCCTCACCGCCTGGCTTATTTCACTTAGCATAATGCTCTCCACTTTCATCCATGCTGTTGCAAAGGGTATAAGCTCCTTCTTTCTCTCTGCTGCGTAGAATTCCATTGTGTAAATATACCATAGTTTTTGGATCCACTCGTTTGCTGATGGGTACTTTGGTTGCTTCCAGTACTTGGCTATTGTAAATTGTGCTGCTATGAACATTGGGGTGCACAGGTTCTTTTGGATTGGTGTTTCAGTGTTCTTAGGGTATAATCCCAGCAGCAGAATTGCTGGGTCAAAGGGCAGTTCCATTTTTAGTTTTCTGAGGAAATTCCATACTGTTTTCCACAGTGGCCTCACCAGTCTGCATTCCCACCAACAGTGCACTAGGGTTCCCTTTTCTCCGCATCCTCTCCAACATGTGTTTGTGGATTTGTTTATGTTGGTCACTCTGACTGGTGTGAGATGATACCTCATTGTGGTTTTGATTTGCATCTCTCTGACGGCTAGTGATGTTGAGCATCTTTTCATATGTCTCTGGGACCTCTGTATGTCTTCCTTGGAGAAGTGTCTGTTCAAGTCCTTTGCCCATTTTTTAATTGGGTTGTTTGTCTTCCTGGAGTGGAGTCGTGTGAGTTCTTTATATATTTTGGAGATCAGGCCTCAAGGAGTGTTTTAAATATATATTTATTATTCTAATATTAATGCACAGTCATTGTAGAAAATTTTAGAAAATACTGATAAGAGATAATAGTAACAACGTAAAACTGAAATTACCTATATTGCCACCATCAAGAGATAGCTCTAAGTCTCACATTGTTTTGATTCAAATTATTTTGGTTGTGTGTGTGTGTGTAAATGCACACACAATTGGAATTATATTGCTTTTTAAGATTTAAGATAGGTCACAAACATTTTCCCACGTTATAAATATTCTTCTCTACCTTATTATTATTTAAAACAATTTTTTGAAATAGCTTTAGACTTAAAGAACAGTTGCAAAAAGTAGTACAAGATGCAAATATCCTGTTTCTATTTCAACATTTGCTAATCTATTTAGCACACATTGGTGGATGTGGCCTACAGCAGTGATTACTATGGTGTTTTAGTGGAGATTTTCTATTTCCCTCATGCTTTCTGTATTTATTAGTTGCTCTTCTACTCTGACGGAGAGCTGTCCCTTCTCTTCCATGTATGTATTTAATCATTTATTTATAGCCCTGTAGACCCATGGATATTTATTTTATTATTTTTATTATAATCTAATATTTCAATGCTTTATTCTATATTGTTGCTCAACTTGTTTCTGCTTTGATTATTGGGAGCCCTTTCCGATTCAAGTGCATTTTTTATTCAAAAACAAAAAACAAACAAAACCCTTTCCTTATACTCAAATACCACAAAATTCTCCAGACCCATGTTTTTTCTACTGCCCTGTTCTTGGAATACAAGAGTTCTCCAAAGATCCCTGATTCCTTTTATTGGAGGATGGCATTTACAAACCACTAATGGGACTTGCAGTCAAGATGGCGGTGCAGGCAGACATGGCTCGCCTCTTCGCATGACCACATCAAAATCCCCATCAAAATCCCAACTAAAATGTAGAACAAATATCACTCAGAATTGTAAGAATTGGAGTTGAATGGAAGTCTCACAGCTATAGAATTAAAGAAACCACATTCATCCAGACTGATAGGAGGAACAAAGACACAGAAACAGAATGGGCTGGTTCCACACCCATATGTGGTGGATAAAAATTCGGGAGGGATATCTCGGCAGCGAGGAATCCCAGCCCCACATCAGGCCCCCCAACCCAGGGTTCCAGTGTCAGGAAGATAAGTTCCCACAACATCTGGCTGCAAAAACCAGCAGGGACACAGGTGCTGGAAGAAATTTCTGCAGTCCCAAGCAGTTGCTCTTAAAAAACCTACACATGGACTCACCTACTCAGACTCACTCTCTCTGAGCTCCAGCACTGGGTTAGCAGCTTGAGAGTCACCAGTGGCATACAGGGAGGAACTGAAGTGTCTGGTATCAAGGCAAGCAGAAGCCATCGTCCTTTTCTAAACCTTCCCCCAACAGAGTCACAGAGACAGCAAACTGGTGCCAAATCTGAGACTCCATTAACCTAGTTAACACTGTTTGACCCACCTTGGAGATCCTCAGAGACTCTGCCCAACCCAGGCTGCATTTCCATAGGAGTGGTTGGTCTTGGCTCATGATCCACAACTTCCTAAATCCTCTCAAACAAGCAACAGCTGGCCTCATGAGCCGCAGGCCCAGTACCAGCAGCAGCCAGCCTAGATTCACAGCTTGCTTTGCCTGGGAATCTCCAAGCCCAGAACAAGTAGCAGCTACCTCAAATTTCTTTGTAACTGAGGCAGGATGGCCCTGACCAAACACAGGTGGGGGCTGAACTTGACCTGTACCACCATGGAAACCCCAGGGCCAGCACACCCAGTGGGCAGCTACAGACCACGTCAGAGCACCACCACCCTAACCCTGAACAGCTGATTCTCCATGAAGGGTGGAGGTGGTGGTCAGTGGTCACAGTCAATCATTGCAGCTGATTGGCCTGCGTATATCCCTTCCATTGATCTGCCAACAGCAACCAAGACTCATTTACAAGAGGAGAGTCATTTACAAGACTCATTTACAAGACTCAGCCCACATGAAGGGTGCAGTTCGAGTACCCAGTTTGGGTGATAAGGGAGGCTATACCATTAGACCCTACAGCACACTTACTACATAAGGCCATTTTACCAAGACATGGAGTCAAAGAAGTTGTACCTAATACATAGGAACAAAAACAGGGAGGCTGCCAAAACGAGGAGACAAAGAAACATGGCCCAAATGAAAGAACTAATCAAAACTCCAGAGAAAGAGCTAAATTAAATAGAGATAAGCAATCATCTATGAGATGCAGAGTTCAAAACACTGGTTAAAACGATGCTCAAGGAACTTAGGGAGGACCTCAGCAGCATAAAAAAGATGCAGTCAGAAATGAAGGATACACTAATTAAAATGAACAATTTACAGGGAAACAACAGTAAGTGGATGAATGTGAGAATTAAATCAATGATTTGGAACATAAAGAAGCAACGCCCCCCCCCCAAAATACAAAACACCAAACCAATCAGAACAAGAAGAAAAAAGAATCCAAAAAATTGAGGATAATAGAGGAAGCCTCTGGGACAACGTCAAGAGCTACAACATTTGCATTCATACAAGTGCCAGAGGAGACAAGAAAGAGAAAGAAATTGGAAATCTATTTGAAAAAGTAATGAAAGAAGACTTCCCTGATTTGATAAGTCTTCTTACCAAATGCAAGACATGCAAGTCCAGGAAGCAAAGAGTCCCAAACAAGATGGATGCAAAGAGGCCCACTCCAAGACACATCATCATTAAAATGCCAAAGGTTAAAAAGTAAGAGAGAATCTTAAAAGCAGCAAGAGAAAAGAAGTTAGTTACCTACAGGGGAGTTCCCTTAAGACTGTCAGCTGATTTCTCAAAAGAAACTTTGTGGACTAGAAGGGACTGGCAAGAAATATTCAGTCATGAAAAGCAGAGACTGACAGCCAAGATTGTTCTACCTAGCAAAGATATTGTTTAGAATCGAAAGGCCAATAAAGAGCTTCCCAGACAAGAAAAAACTAAAGGAGTTCATCATCACCAGACCATTAATATATGAAATGTTAAAGGGACTTATTTAGGAAAAAGAAGATCAAAACTATGACCAATAAAATGGCAAAAATGCATATCTCCCAACAATTGAATCTAAAAAACAAACTAAGCAAACAAGAAGAACAGAGACAGAATCATGGATATGGTGAGCATTTTAATGTTTGCCAGATTGGTGGGGGTTGTGGGGAAATGGGTAAAGAGGTAAGGGGATTAAGAAGTACAAATAGGTAGTCACAGAATAGCCATGGGGATGTAAAGTACAGTATAGGAAAGGGAGCAGCCAAAGAACTTATATGCATGACCCATGGACACGAACAATGATGGGGGCATTGCCTGAGGGAGTGGGGGCTGCTGAGTGGAGGGGGCCAAGGGAGAAAAATCAGGACAAGTGTAATAGCATAATCAATAAAATATATATTTAAAAAAGAAACCAATACCACTGGTAGTTAAGGGTTCTTCTCGTCCCCATTTCTAACACCTCTCAGTGGACAGAGCTAGGATATGTGTGTGTATGTATATGTATACATTAACTCATACATACACACATATCTATATTTCTGTATCACTTTAGCTATTTATTTAATTTTTTTAATTTACCATTTAAAGCCTGAGTCCATATTGACACATTTGAACATAACTAAGCGCCAGAGAAGTCATTCTAGTCTTTCCTGGTTTTTTTGTTTTATGTGTAACTTCTTTCTCCAACAGTGAGAAACCTCTCATTTTCTACAATATTTTTAGATTTTTGTTTAACCCAAGTATACAAAATAAGTAGTGTCAGAATTCCTAACCCATCTCCCTGCAAGCAACAACTGACATGCAGTGTTTGTGTTTGGTACTTTAGCCTTGTATCAAATCAAAACACTCTTTCAAAGGTACTTTGGTCAGCTCCTTTCTTCCCCATACCTTTCAGCGTGCCTATGTGATTAATTTGTAATAAGTTAAATGCATTTGTCACTGTCTGCATTCCATCGTTTTTTTTATATCCCAAAGATTTTTTTTTACATGTAGTAAAATTCACTTTTGTGGTGTACAGTTCTATCAATTTCAGCAAATGCACGAAGTACTATTATGAACCATATAGTTCTGTACACAATAATTCCATTCCATCACCTCAAAGTTCTCCCTGCTGCTTCTGTACAGACAGCCCACCCCCACCCCCTGATCTCTCAACTCCTCATCTGTTTTCTTCCCTGGGATTTTGCCCTTTCTAGAGTGTCATGTGAAATAGAATCAAACAATTCTGGATCTAGATTCTTTCACTTTGCAAAATACAAGTAAGATTCACGCATGCTGTTTTGTGAATCAGTAGTTCATTCTATTTTATTGCCAATAGGTTTCTATAATACAGATCTATTCCTAGGAGTAAGATAGCTGGGTTGGTCACATGGTAGGTATATGAGGTCTGTCCAGAAGGTATCCAGCCATGTAATATGAAAAAAATAGACATTTGTTGAAGCAGATACAAGATACAAGAAACCTTGTACACAGGACAATGATGCCTCAGTCCCCTTCAAAGTAGGTACCTTGGGACCTCACACAGTTCTCCCGATCTCCATCAGCTGCTCTGTCGTATTTTCCTGAATCTCATGGATGGTCTGAAATCTCCTCCCTTTCAAAGGTGATTCTAATTTTGGGAAAAGTCAGAAGTCTCAGGGCACCAAATTGGGCTGTAGGGGGAGGTGAGTCACCTGGGTGATTTGATGTTTGGCCAAAAAAACTGCACAGGACATGATGCATGAGCAGGCAACTGTCATGATGAAGCTGCCAATCACCAGCTGCACATAGCTATGCCCTTATGAATCATCCAAATAATTTCCTTGGAGAAATGATCGAGCGTAATGCAAAATTTAATACAGATTCATTGTTCTACATTTAGTCATTTTGAATGTAATGGCCACATGATGCACATGCTCACTCAACAGCCTCTACCATCCCCGCTGACTAGTACAGTGAAGTCATCATTGTTCATGCATGCGCATTCCCATTCACTCTCCTTGGCTGCCATCGATTTGCACAAACCGTTCTCATTATATTAACAATGGCTTGACTTTTTCCAGACAGACCTCATACTGTTTCCCAAAGTGGCTGTACCATTCTGCATTTTCATTATTTTGCATGTCCACCAACAAACAATGTGTGAGTTCCTGTTGCTCCACATCCTCACCAGCACTTGGTATGGCCAGGTTTTTACATTTTAAATATTCGAATAGTCATGTTGTAGTATCTTACTGTAGTTTTAATTTATATTTCACTTGTATTTAATGATACTGAACACATTTCTTACACTTATTGCCTCTGAATATATTCTTTGGTAAAGTATCTGTTCAGATCTTTTGCCCATTTTTAAAAAATAGGTTGTCTTCTGATTGTTGAGTTTTATGACTTCATATTCTGGATTCCAGTTTTTTGTCAGATGTGATATTAAAATATTCCTCTCAGTTTGTGGCTTGTCTTTTCATTCTCTTAATCAAAAAACAAGTTTTTACAGAGCAAACATTTTTATTTTAATACAGTCCAATTTATCAATTTTTTCTGTCATGGATTATGATTTTGTGGGCATGTCCAAAAACTCAAGGTTGGATGGTGCACTATCAACATTTTAGACTGCATAATCTTTGAGGGGGGGGCCTTTCCAGGGCCTCCTCATAACAAAGATGACTTTTTGATATTACAAACAAGGTTGAATGACTCTTAAAGGTGAATCTATCTTTGATTATTTACTTTCTAGTCATTTACAACCCAATGAGCAAGAACAAGCAGGCATATCAGGAACAGTTAATAATATAAGGAAAAATAAAATGAATGTCCCAAATAGCATTCTAGGATGAAATAATGACAAAGACTTTTAATGAAATTATAATGGTACCTCAGACTTGTGTAGAAGTTAAAAATATTTTTCATGCTTATTAAACCTTTTGATCTGAATAATTTCTCATTTTTCCCTATTAAGAAAATGAGAACTAGAGAACCTCAGGGGGTTAACCAAGGGCCACAGAGCTACGAAATGAGAGAGCTGGGACTTGACTCAATGTCTCAGGGAAAGTCTTCATAAAGGAAGGGGAACCTGAGCTGGACCTTGAAGAACGACTAGCTTTATGTTAGGCAAAAGCAGGAGAACACACTTCCTGATGAGAGGCCATGTATACTGAAACACACCCATATAGAGTATATATACATCTACATAACTCACAGAAGCATGTGTTGAGAACGAAAATAGCTTAAACTAATGAATTCCATCATAGATGTGCTTCTTGTTTTGTTTGAGAATAAATAGCACCCATATCAGATTATGGATTAGCATAAAGGGTTTAATTTTGAAGTAAGATGCCTAGAGTTTGGCTGAAGCCCACTGATTGAACCCAGGTGCTCTACCCAGCAGAGGAAGGGAACCAGCCTCTCCTTCATCCAAATAAGTTGTTGTCGGGCCCAGGGACACAATCTCCTTACCCCTGTAGTACTTCTGGGTGGTCAAATAATTCAAACAACACACAGCAGATTAGTGGCAGAAAAATCCAATTTTCATACCTATGGGGAATTCATGTTAGCACACCAATTCCAAAGACAGTGAGGCAAAATGAGGTATATATGTCATTTTGGACAAAGGAGAAAAAGGGAGATGAGGTCTGGGATTCCAAAGAGGAAATATGCAATTCACAACTCAGAGGGGAATCTAGAGAGCAGATTTTTGCATGGATCCTTCTTGTCTACCGTACTTTATATGTGCTAAGTGAATATGCTAAGGTGCTTATGCTAAGGTCCTTTTCCTAAAGCAGGTTTGTATATCTGAATCTCATTAGGCAGGAAGCGGGGAGGTGAAACAAAACAAAACAAAACAAAAAATTCTTCCTATGTTTGTTGGGTTTTAACTGTTTTTGGCTAAAAATAATCTATCTGCATGCCAGGGTGGCACATCACGAGAGACTCAGCTCCCCACCCCCATACAGTGTTCAGTGTTTGGGTGGAAAGGAAGATGAATTCCAGCTGTCCTAAAAAACAAAGAAAAGCAGAAGATGGGTTCTTCCCCCTTCTTCAGTGAAATAAACCTGACCTCCTGGTAAGAGAGTCTGTCTTGAATCAGAAATGGTTTAACCGAATCACAACAGGAAACAGCTCCTGTTACAGCCCAGCTTGCTCCTCGTCCTAATGGGTGAACAGAGCATCCCATGCCTACTTCCTGTGATTCTGGGCGTAGCAGGTAGTTGCTCTAACGGGCCCTTGGCAAAGGGTGCTGGATTTAGCTTGTGGGATTTCTGCTCTCAGAACGGCCTAAGGAGAATGACCATTCACCAAAGGAAGAAGCAATAATCCAATAATCGGGAACCTTGAGTCTAAATGTAGTTAATTTCCATTTAATTGGCTAGTAACTACATTTAAAATAAACACCAGTTGGTAATCCAAAACAGGAAGATAAAGGATGAGCAGTTGTGAAAGCAGGATAGAATTACTAGGTCAAAACAAAGTGGGAGGAAAGTGAGAGACGTTCTGTTTCAGAGAAACACGGTTCAGAAAGGAGGGATTGTCAACAAGCCGCTGTGGGCCTCTCAGAGCTCATAAAGATTTATATCGGCTTTTACTTGTATTTGTTAGCCATCAATAAACTGACTTTAATCACCTGTCTTTAATTATAAAGCATTTGTTCCTTTATTAAATAAAAATTAAAATTGTCAAGTGCAATAAGAGTTTGGCACATCCTGGAACATCCTGGGTGACAGGTAAGAGCAGCTTTGGACGGGCTTCTGGAAAGCCTTTCAACTAACTCCCAGGGTACTTGCTGACTCCTGGCTGCAGGCAACCCAAATTCCCAGGGCAGGAAGGGCGGGGCAGGGGGTGGTGGTGTGTGCAGTCCAGACCTGGGCAAGGCATATCCCGCTGCCAACCCATTTGTAATCCCTGCCTTTTTGCATGGCCCAAGGTATACTAATGGGTCTTGTAAAGGCTTATCCTTCACCTGCGCTATTCCTCAGGGAGAGAGAGAGGGAGAGAGTGCAGAAGGAAAGGGGAATGGAAGAGAGGAAGACAGCTTGAATCAGAAGCCTCAGGCTGTCAGCAAGCTTCAAACAGGGTATTCCTTTTAGGCAGACATTGTCTAATTAAATGTTAAACCCAAACCTTTGTCCTCTCTCTCCAAAATATAGGATAGTGTTTCATTTCTAGTGCGCATGAAATGATGTCTTCTTTTTACTTCATTAGAAACTGGAATTGATTTTTTTAAAGATAAAATTTACATCCCTACTTCATTTTTATGTGATTCATTCGGAGCTGGTGCATTTCACCACTGAAGCGCCCTGTGAGAACCAGTTCAGAAGGACTGTGCATGAAGGTCACAGTAAGCGGCACTTCTCATCAGACCTGCTGCCTGGAGATGTTAAAGTGCTTTTTAAAATGGGGACTAATAAGGCCACTCAGCATTTACTGTTTTCTAAGAGCCCGAGCTAAATCAATCATGGCACACAACTCATACGGTAAAATAACGATTCCTGGTATTTTGAAAGCAGTTGCTGATCCACAAAGAGGGAGGTAATGTACTGCCAAACCCAGATTAAGACTCCACTCCCTTCTTGTCATCAAAGGCCAGCTTGTTTGCATCCAAGTGGGGCCTTGGGAGAGCCAGGCATTCGGTCAGAGTGGCACAGCCACAGGAATGGGAGGCCACTACACGACTGAGGCAGTGGGGAGGCAGGGTCAGTGGTGGGGGGCTGTTGAGGTTTTGTTTACTAATTACATATTCTCCCTGTACGTGGTCAGGCATCAGCCAGGCCTCCTACTCAGGGACAGAAACCCAGCTGAGGCCTACCCAGGCGGGGGGCTGGCTGCATCCTGGGCCACCCACACACTGGCAGGTCGGTGCACATGGAGGCCAGTTCCCTTTCCACATTAGCTAAGGCATGGATTCCCAGTCACATCTGCACAGCCAGAATGAAAGCCTGTAATTTCCATAGAATCCAGTTCTCTGAGTGAGAACTCCAGATAAAAGTTTGTTTTATTTTTCTTTTCAAGGTGATTTCCCATTGTTTGGTTGTGGGAAAAGCCTGAGCTATCAGGGAGGGACGAGGCTGGGTGAATTATTTGAAAATTATGCAGCAAAGACGTGCACATCGCTGTGGAGGACTGACAGCATGCCTTTCTCATCCGGGGACCTCTCCGAGGAAAAGCGGAGGGGACCTCCCGAAGGCTTCCAGGAAGACAGTTTAATTCTGAAAATAGAGCAGCACTTCACCTCTCTGTGTTGGGTGGGGAACAGTAAAGCAGGGAGTTGTGAAAAATGTAAAAACAGTCAATAAGGCCAACGGTAGTCAGCCCAAAGCCAGGTGTGCATTCCCAAGGTCCTGCTGGGCTATGGCATTTGCATTCTTGTCTCCATTGTCTCCTGCGGGAAGAGCTTGTTCCTTCCCATTGAAGATGGCTAAATATTTTATTGACTAAAAGCTGGGGGATCGAGCCAAATGGTAAACAAGTTTGGAGTGCTATATTTTAGTTGTGTTTACGTTTTATACATGGAATAGTTTAAAATATTTCTGTAATTCAAAACACTCCAGAAATTCTGCAACTCAAGGGAACAAAAACTACAGAAGTTTCATAGCCACATTTGGACACTTTAAAGATTATTGCAGGCACTTTAATGGTGATAAATGAGAAGAGACAACTTTCACTAACTATAACATTTTAGCAGCTGGGTACAGAGATCAAAACCAAGAGCAGGCATTTCAAATTCATATTGTGAACCGCCTACAAAAACATTCTTCCTGTCAGCTTTCACAATGTGGGGAGTTCATCTTTTCATCTTATCGTGTAAAAATAGGCCCAAATTCCCGAATAGGTATTCAGTTAAGAAGAGGGGGTTGGGGAGGATGTGTTCTCTTTCAGCAAACACTCTGCACACTTATCTAGTCAAAGATCCCCGTGGTCTAGGCTAGTGAGAGAAAGGGGTGCCCTCTGCCCAGCTCAGCTTTGCAGGGATCAGCTTTCACAGATGCAGGCAGGAGAACAAAGGGCAGGCTTTATGGGCCCGCACCCTGCAGGCCCCTGTGCTGGGCGAGCTCCATTCCAAAGCCCATCACATGGTCTCTGTGGCATAAAAAGCCTTTTAATAATTCTGATTTTGAATATCAAATTGAAATGAAAAGTGCATTTCGGAAGGTTGGGCTCTATCGGCACTGAAGAGCATGTTCTATGCAAACGGGCTGGGCAGGCCTTGGCTCTTGTGTCTTGCAGACCTGTGGTTCTCAACTTGGCTGCACAATGCATCACCTGCTTTAAAACGAACTGATGCCGCTCCCCGGCCCCCCGCTCCCAGCCCCCCTCCCAAAAGAGTATGATGTAATTGACCTAGGGTGTGGTGGAGGGGGTTACAAAAAATAACTTTCCTCCCACTGTCTAAATTCTTCTAGCGGAGCTATAATCAAATTAACATGAGACAAATTAACAGGAGAAAATGTCTGTTAAAAAGTGAAATTCGACTGAGTAAATTTGAAGATCTAATTGGCTTTATTAAGCAATCCATGAATTGGGCAGCATCCCATCTGGCAACTAGAAGTGTGCTCCAAACATTGGGAATTATCCTACTTATAGTTACGATAATAATCTCCCTGGCGTTATATTCTCTCAAAAGCTTTAAATGCATGATCGCAGCTGCTAACTGCCAAGGAAGTGATCTCCCTAAAACTGGAATGTCAAAGAGGGAACAAAGAGAATGAACAATTCACAAACTATAAACCTGGAGCCTGGAACTCTGACCTGTGACTGTCACAGAGATTCGACAAGGTGGTAGCTGAGCAACACTAATGCCTTAATTTTCATCACATCTCTCAGCTAAACGAAGAGTATGATCAAAAGGGGGGAACTGTACAAGAAAAAAATTATAGGCCCAAAATGGTGCCACTCAGACTAAAAGTCCATGATACTGTAACCAAAATTATTTTTAGACTTTATTAAAAAATCATAAGTATCTATTTGAGCAAAAGAGCTGTAGCCCAGGAGACAGAGATTCAGGTAGCAACCTAAATTACCGTTCACAGAGCCAAAGGGGAGGCTGCCTTTTATACTGAAAGTTCCTGCCCAAATTCTCAATGAGGTCCATTCATGTAAATAACATATCCAAATTGTGTAGTTCTGATTGGACAGGGCAAGTCTCATACCATTGGTAGAAAGACAAAACCAGGGCTTCCTTGCAGTAGTTGATTCAGACGGCTTATTTAAACAAGCAGGACATAGTGCAGGAAGCCAAGAGTATACAGAGTATGTAAAGAACCCCTGTCAGCAAATAGCTGCTAGATTCTTATTATTCATAAAATTTGGACCCCTGGTTGACCCAGGGGAGTCCACCCCAGCAGATAAATTACTTCTCAGTGTACACATCAAATGAATCTTTCTTCTCTGGGTGCACATTACCAAGCCTAGATTTAATACCTGATCTAATTGAAGCTTCAATCTCTCTCAGAAATACAATCCTAATTAACCAGTCTGGATTTTCTGGTCAAGCACAGCAAGGTCATCTGTCTCCTACACCCTCCCTATAGAAAGAGAAGGCAATCTACATGATAAAAAACCTTTCTCTTCTCTTCCCCCAGAGAAAAGGTGTCTGGCCCCCCAAATAATCTTTCTTTTTCTTTCACTAATAGCTCACTTGCCCCACCCTGCTTTCAATAAAAACCTTCCATTTTGTACCACCCCCTGGGTCCCCTTCTAATTGCTAGGCGGATGCTGCCCAATTCGTGAATAGTTAATAAAGCCAATTAAATCTTCACATTTAGGTGGTTGAATTTTGTTTTTTAGCATGCCCAAAATTTATTACGGATGTACATTCTAGGGTGTCTGTCATAAGATATGAGACCCAAAGATATATTTGGCAGTTGAGCTATATCTGCCATTTTGGGCAAAGGAGAAAGCGGGGCAGGGATCTGAGATTTCAAAGGGAAAGCAGGTAATTCACAGGAGGACAACCCAGAAACACTGGAACACAGAGGGGAAGCTAGCAAACAGATTTTTGCTTGAATCCTCCCTGTCTGCCATAATTCACACCGGCTAGGGTGAATATGGTAAGGCCAATGTGGTAAAGTGAATATGCTGAGATTCCTTTCCCAAAACAAGTTCTTCTATCTGAATTTCTTTCAGCAGGAAAGTGGGGGAGGGTCAAAGGCTCTTTCTGAGTCTTGTTTCTTAATAACCAGCTTAAAATCGATACCCCAAAAGGCACATTTTAGGTCCACAAAACTTTGGTCCCCTTCAGTGGCCTGGGCTTCAGGATTTTAAAAAGCTCTCTGAGTTACTCTAACGTGCAAACTTGAGAACAATGTAGTGATTCAAAAAAGCATTCACGGCCTCTCGTAATCCAGCCCCAGTAAACTTTTTGACCTTCTCTTCCTCCACCTCCATCTCAGCATGTACATAAGGCAGAGACCTTCTCACTGTGCCCTCAGTGTGCTTTGCTCATTTGCTTTTCCAGGCTTTCATGCACACACACTGTCTCACTCTGGGCACCAAAGCAAGCCCAGCTCAAATGTCCGCTGTGTAACCGTTCCTGACTGTCACCCCATCTTCACCTTGCCCTTTGATCACAGGGCACTATGTAGCTTTATTAGAGTATTTCTCACATAACACAGAAGACATCTGCTTATAGGTATACCTGCTGCCCCTCCCCAACAATACGTGCCCTGTAGTTTCAGCAAAAAGCAGGGTATAGGTTTCTGTGAATGCCTATGAGCGAATGAATGAATGAACGAATGAATGAATGAATGCCAGTCTTGTACCTTATTGATGTTCTACCACAATGAACCCAGTTCTCCAACCAGGATCTGGTTTACAGACTCTGAATCAGTAATTTGGGGGTGGGAAATTGATATCCCTGCTACTCTAAGTAGGGGTCATAGACCAGCAGTGACTACATTATCAGAAAGCAAGTTACAAGTGTAGAATTTGCATTTTAACAAGATCCCAGGGTAATTCCTATGCGGTTTGAGCTATGTTTTTAAACAAGCTCCCCGGTGATTCCTATATAGCCAGTCTGCCATGCTGCTTTTGGGACCCCCTGTTCGAGACTTTCATCTACTAAATGTAGTGGACTCTGTGATTGCCTACTCATTCTTTCTATTCTCCCTTTTCCATTTCTAACAAAGCCCTAATTTCCTTCAGGCATCAGCCTTTCATCACCCGGACTTGTGCCCCAGGGAAGCTTGATTCCACTCCAACCCCAGAAGTGGGCCCAATTAATCAAATGAACATCTCATGCCCCTTGCCAGGGATTGGCTCAGGAATGGACATGTGACCAAATTTAGGTCAATGAAATATGAGGGTAGGTATACTGGAAGCAATCTAGAAAAGATTTCCTCTTTCCTAAGACAAAGCCACGAGTGGAGAAAAAAATCTCTCTTCTTCAGGACACTGCACTGCTTAGATGGGATGCCTTGTAACTACAGCTGCCTCCTTGCTCCCTTCCTGAAAGCGACAGCCACACTAAGGGGTCAGGACAGAAAGACTGTAAGGACCCGGGGCCATAAAACATTGTTGGGCTCTTCTGTCTCTGAAATTCTCGTTATGGAAGGTAAGTGGGATTTTTGTTTGTTTGTTTGTTTTTTAACCATTTAAGCCATTTCTGATCCCTTCAACCCAAAGCATTCATTGATATATTGAACCTCTTACTCTATTTGTTCAATCCATAAATATTTGAGTTCCTGTGATGTGGAACTGGGCTGAGTTTGTTGTAAGTATTATCCCTAGCTCTCAAGCAATCTGTAAGTTGAGTTTGATTATTTTCATTTATAGATGAGGAAACTGAAACTTAGAGCAATTAAGTGAATTTTTAAGTAAAATAGTAAATGGTAAAACAGATTTTGAACCCAGGCCTGTCTGGCTCCAAAGCACATATTTTATCCCACTCTACTATACTTCCTAGTTGGGATCGCTTTACTATGTGAGGTTTTAGTAGACTAACAGTTCTCAGATTTTTAGACTCAGGACTCCTCTACATTCTTAAAACTTATTGAAGATTGAAAAGGGTTTTTATTTATAATATTGAATGTAAACTGTAATTGAAAAAATTAAAATGAAAAAAGAAATGCATTTTGCATTTTAAAAAAGAGAAAAAAGTTTTTATTTATTTAGGTTTTATCTATTGATATTTAACATATTAAAATTAAAACTAAGAAATTTAAGATGTTTATTTAACTCACTAAAAAATAGCACTGATGAGCCCATGTAATGCTCATGAAAGTAACACATTTTCATGAACAATAACTATATTTTCCAAAGCAAAATAAAATAGTGAGAAGAGTGACATTGTTTTACATTTCTGCAAATCTTTTTAACATCTGGCTTAAGAGAAGACAGCTGGATTCTATCTGCTTCTGCACTCAGTCTGCTGTGATGTATTGTTTTACTTGAAGTATACAAAGACAATCTGACTTCACACAGATATGTCACTGGAAAAGAGAGGAGTATCTTACAAGCCTTCTCAGATAGTTGTAATATGACTTGATACTATACCCAGACTGCACAAGTGGTAGTGTCTTAAAAGTTAGTTACAGTGTTGAACCTGAGACCAAATGAACGAATTTTTCATCCCCATTGCATTAAATATTTCGATCTATCTTGTACTTTGAAGTGATCTCTTACCTATCAGGCATCAGTCTTTTGGAAAATGTTGATTCACTGAATTATGCAGATCTTCCAAATGTTGACACATTATAACATATGGTATCAAAAATCACAGTTATCAATTATTGCCATTGATGTCATCAGTAAAGTCTTTAAATATTGGAAAGCTGTGAAGCTCATGCACGGTAGCTGATCCAAGTTTTCCAAAACTCTAATTTTTGCTTGAATGCTCCATTTTTACCATTGGCAACAAATACTGTCAGTTATTTTCTTTGAAGTGACAGTCTTCCTTGTTTATTTTTGAGTAAATGTCTGCCAAATACCCAAGTCTGAATAACTGTAATTTGTCTCAGCCATTCTTTCAAGTAAAAGTAGTGTTTCATGATAAAAGCAATTAGTGTAGCTTGTGACTCAACAATGGCACAGGTACCTTTCCTTGGAAACGAATGTGGTACTTCATGCAAGAACATTCTTTATGCATATTCCCCTTTTCATCACATAAATATGAAAAAGACATGTACTTGAAGGTTGGGATTTAACAAAATGAATCATTTCAATGGCTTCATCAAGGACTTTCTTGAACGAGACTGGCAGGGTTCTCTGCTCCCGTGAGTCTGGGGCGGTGAAGAACGCAGTGACTATCAGTCCGCGAGGAAGCACCACCTTGATCTGCGCTAAGGCATGAGTGGTTTTCTTGACCGTTGCTTCTGCACCATCAGCGTAACTATCAATACAGTGAAAGAGGTTAACGGCATCTTGATATTGTCATGAAAATAGTTTTAACCTCACAGGGCTCCCCAAGGGTCTGCTGGCCACGCTTGGAGAACTGCTCTAGTAGGTGATCATTTGGTAATGAACCCGCTTAAGAGAAGTTGTGAATCCAAATAACTATTGCAAGGGCCTGGAAGAGACTGAGTTCTATGGCAGATCATGGTCTGGTCCCTGCTTTTGAGTCGATGTCACTCTTGCCTTGGTGGCTGCCGACGCAGGGAGTCATTAACAGAAGAGTCTTAGAAGTGTCCAGGTGCTGAGGTGCTTGTGAGACCGTGGGCTGGAGGGCATGGGAAATTGGCTCACCCAGCCCATGTGCTGCCCGTTATGGACACACTCACAACTGACCTCTTTGTTTCTCTATTCAGCTTGTTAAGCAATTTAACTTGTACTGGGCCTAGAAATGCACTATTTAACATGATCTAATTTCTGTTTATAATTCTTAAAATGCTCCTATTAGTAAAGTTGTCTAGGCTTTTTCTTGGGATAAAATTTCTCAGATGCTGAATGACTACCCAATAATGAAGGTTTTATGTCACTCTGTGGGGCATGAAGCACTCCCCACCCCCACTCAAGCAGCCTCTTTCCCCCACGGCTTGCCAGAGGCTGGCATCTTGTCAACACAAAGCCCAACTCTGGGGGCATCTCACTGAGCCAGTCCCTGTTTCCCAGAAAGAAAACCCATGTCCTTGAGCCAGAACTAAGAGGGCTAGGATTTTCCTTTCTTCTGCTAGAGAGGGAAGACTGGCACTGCTGTGCTTGAATCCCTCCAGTGGGAAAAGCTATCCAGAAATTCCAGCCCGACAGACATCTCCACGCCAGAGATACTGTCCCTTGACTCATGAATACCCAGGCATTTGCTTTGGCACCATCTGAAGGGTTAAAAAAGGATCCTGTTCTTTATTAGCAGTGATGTTTGGGGCTGACTCAGACTGGGAAAAAGGCCTGCTGCTGACCTGCTATATTCACTGAATGAATTTCTTAAAGCTCAGAAGCAAGACAGACAACCCAAAGACTGACCTGAATTTTTCTGCAGAATGGTAGCTTCTGCCTTGCTGCACTGCTGTGAAAACGATACAGCGGGGAAGGAAGATCCCAGGCCATCAGAGAAATGGCTCTGGGTTTTAGCAAGTTTTTTCTCGTATTTGGCCTAAAATGTTCTCTCCTTCAGGGCCTCCCAGCACTTTTTTCTCCCCCTTAGCCAGAAAAAAAACCTAACTGCACCATGCATTCCTATCTTCACATATGTGCGGGGAACGCAAGAGCTCTAATACATCTCCTTGGCTCTGTGTCTTTAAATCTTCCCCGCAAATCCACCTCATGGCCACGCATCAGCACCAGCCCAAAGCATTGAAAGGAGGGAGGAAGCAGGAGCTATAAACATACTTGGGCAATAATTTCCCAGCCCTGGATCAAGCTATTCTTATCAGTGCGACACGCCTGGCCTCCGTATGTTCTAGAGTTTGCAAACAAACAGTATCCAAGTCACCCTCCTTGCACTTTCCCATTTCCACTGCCCTTTTACTGTGAAAAATGTGCCTTTTGGGATATTAATTTAAAGCTGGTTGTTAAGAAACAAAAGACTCAGAAAGTACCTTTATTTAGCCTTCCCGCTTTTCTGCCTAATAGTTTAAGATGGAAAGGCCTGCTCCAGGCGGGGAGTCTTAGCATATTCACCTTAGCATTAGAGAGAAAGGATCCCAGCAGAGGTCTGTTAGCCAGATTCCCCAGTGTCCCCAGCAGAAATGTATTTACTACCTGTTTGGCTCTGTCTTGACTACCTGTAAATTGCCTATTTCCCCTTCAGAATCCCAGGCCCCTTGCCAGCTTTTTTTCCTTTGACTACAATGGCAGGTAAGCCTCAACTACTCAATGCATTTGGGTCTCAGATGTGCATAATAAACTTTGGACATTATCTCCTGTTAATCTGCCTCTATTAATTTATTATCTCAGCTAGAAGAACTTAGAAGTTGGGAGAAAAAATTATCATTATTTTTTTAGCACCCATAACTGTTATAGTGAGTTTTGCTTGGTCTTTTAGCTCTTATTATTATGTGGGTAGCATGCTGCCCCACCCCCCACCCACCAGCACAGTTCTGGTACATTATTTCTGCTTTGTACCAGAAGGAGAAATGGAGCAATAAGTTGGGCAAATGTATGTTCCAAAATCTATGACTAAATGGCCATAGATGTTAGAAAAAGTCCCATTCTTGTTCTGGGCTTCACCTGGAAACTAGGGGTGGGTAGAGGGCTAAATTTTCAGTGGTTCATAAACCTGGAGACAGGAAATACATTTTTTTGTTTGTTTGTTTGCAAAGGCCTCTTTCCAGTACCTCCTTCTATTGGTCATTTGAAGACAGCATTGTCTCACTTGTGATGAGACATTTTTGGGACAACTGGACTTGATGGATTCTAGATTCTTGTCAACATTTTTTTTTGCTCTTTCTCCAAATGCCAAGTCTGTCCTCCCACCCCCTTCCCGACGAGCTGGCACACAACTTGCCAAGCATCTGCGCCTGCCAGGTGGTCCACATGGTTTCCGGCCACTCCCTATCTCTCCACACTGTAGTCTGGACTGTCCACAGCCTAAAAGAGATGGCAGTTTGATGATTTTTAAATTATATCCTTAATTTAGAAGGAAATGCAGGCTTATAGGAGTCAGGGGGTGGCAAGCCCTCCCAGGTTCAACTGAAAGACAGCAAATAGGCAAGGAGAAGCCCAAAGAGGCTTCTGGAAGAAGAGATTCCTGCCAGTTTCCAGAGGAGCAGATGGCTTAGCAGGGCTTCTTGGAGCTGCCCCGCACACAGGCACTGAGGACACACTGAGCTCCCCACTCCTGTGACCAAGAATGACAAGTTCCCACCTGCACTGTGGGCGGAATGTCTGAGAACTGGGAGCAGACAGGAAACACAAACATCTACTCGCTCGAGGTGCAGTGTTGGTGCTGCTGGGACCACGGGCAAAAACGCTGTTTCCTAAATCCCCTCGTCCTGTTATGGGGCACACCTACAGGCTGAAGAACAAGAAAAGAAGAAACAAATCATAAAAAACAACCCAAGACAGAGGAGAGACTGCATGTGCCAGTCGACTGTGCATCTGTAGACAAAGAGGGAAAGGGGGAAATCTGAATGGTTTTAAGAGAAACAAAGACAGCCAAACAGAAAAGAATTCAAGAACACACAGAAGCAGGGTTAACAATATACACAAACGCGCAACATAAAAGAAGATCCATTCACAAAAAAGTAAGCATTAAAAAAGGAATTCTGTGTGATGAGTAACTAAAAATGATGATTCCCTCATATGTTTATTCCAAGAGGCTAGTAAATTCTCTCATTTAAAACAAAAGCATTAGTTGTGCCAATAAGATAAATATTGAAATAATATTTTAACAACTGAGACAAAATGCTGACTACATTTTACTTATGTATTTCTTTAAGCCACTATTTTTTAAAAATTCAGCCACTTCCAGCTAATGTACTTATTAATGTAAACCTACCACAAGGGAAGTTAAAATAAAATCATCACGTTGGTCAAAGAATTGGCATCAAGAACTGAAGGGAAATAGTCAGTCAAAATGTCAGCTGTGGCATAACTGCTCGAATGCTTGGGACAGCGTGATGACATGAAATCATTACGTAACCCTGGAGAAATTTTCCTAAATCTCCACGCCTTGGTGTTCCTGTAAGTCAAATGGGACAGTACTGTTTCATGGCTCCGTTTTGAGAACACGAACAATCTAAAATGCCACCAGCATCATTCTAATTAAAATGTAACCCTGAATACAGTGAGGGAAACCTTCTCATCTTTAAGAGCCAGCAGAATATATTTTTTAAAAAAAGAAAGTTTTCCCTAAGTTAGCCTAACCACAAAGGAGATCAATTCAGTTGAGAGAGAAAAACATGGGCAACCAAGTGTTCACCTCTATATCATCTTTTTAATAAAGAGACAAAGCAATCACATTTTATATCTTATACTAAGAATTCATTTGGGGTGTTTTCCTCATCCATTATAAATAAGTTTCAGAATCCAGTGAGTGTAAAGAAACCACATTTTCTTTTCAGATATGTTGCTTATAGAAATTGTTTCTGTAACCTGCCACAGGAAAGTTTGGCCTATTTAAAGGTCGCAGGTGTGTGAGAACAGATGGTATTGAGAACAGGGACGTATGTAGGCTGCAAAAAGACTGCCAAAAGCTGGCTTGAAGGTAATGCTTTAAGAGCGGTGGTGGTTTTTCCTTTCTCTTACTCAAGTGTGCATGGGGAGCAGGTTCTCTGCCAGAGCCATGTCCTGGGGATTAAATTTGTATTTTTTTTTTCTTTTATGTTCTCTAGTAAGAGAAGTGCCGGATACTTCAAAATATAAGCTAGGTCAGAAAAACGTCTTGGAATCAATGCAGCGAGCCTCCCTGAGAATGGTAGGTGCGGAATCCCTATTACCCCTTTCTATAAAAAGGAAAGAAAGGAAAAGAGAGAAATGGAAAGAAAGGCAAAGGAGCTGTTTACTCCTGAATAGGGTGGGGGTAGGGTTTACGATCTGGGACAGGATGGGTGTTCGGGCTGAGGGGAGGCAAATCGGTGCTGGCGCCAGTCCTGGGCCATCGGCTCCACAGGAGTCTGTGTGCAGGTCACTAAGAATGGCCACAACTCCGTGTGCAGCCTGATAATGTGTGTGGATCGCCAGGAGATTGGATGTGGTACTGAAGAACTGTCCACACCCCCAAAACATCGTGACCTGACTAGCTTCAGCCTCCGATCTGTACCCACCCCCTAGACCTCACCTTCGAGGTTTGCTTCACCAGGAAGATTTAACTGCCACAAGGCCCCGAGCCACTCTGTGCCCCAGAAGTGGCATTTTGACCCCAAAGGACTCTATCACTGAGCTGGATCTTCCCCACTATGCACCTGTGAGTCAACAGAGACTATCAGAGCTTAACCCTCCAGCCTGGATCCCTGTGCTGGGAGCCCTCCTGCCTGGGCTTGCTGGGGGTGGGCAGCCCCTCCCCTCTGTGAGGATACCGGAGCAGGGCTAACATTCCCTGAAAAGCCAGGGAGCTACTCCTGGTGTTGGGGTCTCTGTCCGCTTCTGAGTGTCAGACACAACCCCCCAAGGCCACCTTCTGTCTCAGCCCTTCTACCAGCAGCTCACCCAAGGCCACCAAGTAGCTCACCAGGATCCATGGGGATCCACACTTTCTTCTCAGAGCAACCTAAACCAACAAAACAAGCACAGGGAGGGTGGAACGAAAGTTTTCCTGTCACTCTAGGACTGGCATTTAGAGTCCCAGCGGAAAAGAAGAGGTGCTAAATGCCTCATATTGGAAAGAGTTATTAGGAACCAGAAATGTGTTCCCACCTTTAAAAAAAAAATTTATTGTTATTCAATTATAGTTGTCTGCATTTTCTCCCCATCCCTCTACCCCACCCGAGCCAAACTCACCTCCCTCCCCTGCCTCCACCCTCTCCCTTGATTTTGTCCATGTCCTCTATAGTAGCTCCTGTAAACCCCTCTCCCCACTATCCCCTCCCCACTCCCCTCTGGCTATTGTTAGATTGTTCTTAACTTCAATGTCTCTGGTTATATTATGTTTGCTTTTTTCTTTTGTTGATTATGTTCCACCTTCTAAAAGGCAACAGATTAGGCTTCCCCAATCCACAGCCATCACCACCTCTCTGCTCCTTTTCTGTGGGGAGGAGCCGGGAGAAGCATTCTAGAACAACAGCCTTGGGCAAGGGTCACAGCAGCAAATGACTCCCTCCTGCCTTCTGCCCCACTGTCCACTGCTGCCCTGAGGTTGAAGATGAAGACATGGGGGAGGGGCTACGAGAAAGGGACAAAGCTTTTCACTCACTCCCCAGGTGAACATCTGCTTAGGCTGTGGACTTTCAGATCTACCCCTTTGCCTACCTGAGCAGGAGATGGTGGCAGGGGGTTGGTACCCTAGAAATAGCTGGTCTTGAGTCTTGTGGCCAAGACCCACCCTCAAGGGCTGCCCACTGGCAAAGGAACCCAGCAGTGAGAGGCTGTGTGGGGAGCCACGAGGGCAGAGCTGAGGGGTGGCAGGAGAGGCCTCATGGAGCAAGATCTCCCCCATCAGAGAACACTGTGTCCCCTGCTTCCCTACCCTTGCCACCTGCACGATCTTAATACCAAGCGAGAGAAGGATGCTGGCATGCATCCTGAATTAGGTACGAGAATGTGGTTTTTAATTGGACTGAAGATGACAAGAGAATAGTGGAATCTGCCCAAGATGTGCTCTAGGAAAAGCTTTACGGTTTTTATCCATTAGTTTGTTTCGTGTGCTTAGGAGCAAATCAAATTTGAAGGTAGTGATTGGAAAAATTAAAACCATTCTGTGGTAATACCCCACTGAGCTGGGGCTGCTCGGTAAACAGTTATGTAATCATAAGCAGCCGGGGCTCTATGGAAGCTTGGACTAGACGAGCCTCTCCTTTCCTGGCCTGAGATGCCAGATTTGATTGTAGCAGGGAATCCGCTTGAAACAGGGCCACGCCAGCCGCTGGGATTCAGTTAGTTGTGTGTGGACATGTCTGAAGGAGGTGGGATTAGTCAGTCCTGGGCTCCAGTCTGAGTCCTGAGGGGAAGGTGGGAGGAGGTGCTGAGCCTAAAACCTGACAGCCACTTCCATTAACGTTGGGTAAGACATTGGAGATGAAGTATTGCTCTAAATTCACATTTATCTTAGTGCAATCTCTATGCTCAAGGTTAGGTGTTTTTGCTGGGCAGCCACTGCATCTATAGCTATGCTGTCCAATACAAAAGCCACTAGTCACGTGTGACTATTTAAATAAAATTAAAAATTCAATTCTTACATCACATTAGTCACGTGTCAAGTACTCAGTGTTCACATGTGGCTACTATACTAAATAGTGAAGATATGGAATATTTCCATCTTTGGAAAAAAAATCTATTAGGCTGCTCTGCTTCAAAGAAAAAGTTATTTGTTCCAATGACAGAAGAGAAAATGGCCAAACTGGACTTCGGGGCTATCATACGGTCTGTACAAAATTACACATTCCAGACTTCAGGAGCAAGTCAAAGATTAAAGTGAGAGAGGACAAGAAGCAGCCCCATTACTGCAGAGGACACGGTGAGCGCTGAGCTCACATCAGTCCACAAGGCCTGACTTCTGCTTTGGGAACTCAGGGTCTGCTTTGAAGGAGTCCTCAGGACCAGGGACAGCCCAGTCACTTGGCAGGGGCACCACCCCCCACCTCACCCCCCCCCCACCCTCTGCCCATGGAAGTGATGGTGGTACTGAGGGAAAGGGAGGGTACGTGCTAGGAGGGATTCCACTTGGACAATCACTTCCCTTCTGGGAACTCTCAGAAACTGAGTGAGACTTTGAGGGACAAGAGCCTGGGATGTACACCTGACACTATCCTATTTTTCTTACCAGAGCAGGAGGCAAGAAGTGGCAGAAGAGGTCTGTTCATTTCTAATGCTGTGTAACCACTCCAAAACTTAGTGGCCAGCACAACAACAGTTATTTATTATCTCTCAGAGTTTCCCACTGTGGACCAGAAATTTGGGATCTAATTGGTAGGGTGGTTCTAACTCGGGATCTCCCATGAGGCTGCAGTCAAGATGGCAGCTGGGCTGCATTATCTGAAGGCTTGACTGGGGCTGGAACATCCATGTTCAGGGTGGCTCATTCACACGCCCAGCTAATTGGTGCTGGATCTGAGCAGAAGTCCTTTGTACTCTCAACATGGACTTCTTCACATGGGCCACCTGAGTGTTCTCACAACACCATGGCTGGCTCCCCCCAGATTGAGAGGTTCAAGGGGCCAAGGCAGAAGCTGCAATGCATTTTTTGACCTGGCTTTTGGAGTCACACACTATAACGTCTCCTGTATTCTACAGTCACACAGGCCTGCTCTGATTCATTATAGGAGGGGGTTCTACTCAAGGATGTAAATGCCAGGAGGCAAAGTTCATTGGGGGCCATCTTACACGCTGGTCACCATGAGGTCACACAGAACCGGAACCGCATATTATCAGAAATCGGACTGTTGCAAGTAACCAAAATCCAACTCAAAATTTCTCAAGAAAAAAAAAATTAAATAAAGGAAAATGCATCTACTAGCACATATAACTGGAAAGTCTTGATATGGTGTTTCCATGATGTCCCCAGGGTTCTGTCTCATTCTCGGATCTTTCCTCTTGCAAGGGGATACCAGTAGCTCCAGGCTCACATCTTCAGTTTAAAAGAAAGCGACTGCTTCCTTCCTGTTAACACCAACAAAAAACCCCAGTGGAGCTTCCATTGGCTAGCATATTTATCTCTGAACCAATCACTGTCATCCCTTTCAGACAGGTACTCTGATTGGCCAGGCTTAAGTTGCCTGGCCATCCCTGGACTGGAGTGCTATTGAAGGAAGAATGAATGGTGCTGGGCTGGCAAAATCAACCACAGTTGACTACAAAGGCACATCTGTATCTGTCTGTTTTCATAACAGAAAATTACATCATATCACCTCCCCCCCTCGCTTAGGATGAGGGCTGACAATGCCAAACTTCCAAATCAGAAACACATCATTGTTTTCCATGACCCTTCTTACAGAGCCAGAGGTAGACACTCCTCTGTGAGATTTGCTTTGCACAGCCAAGACTAGAGATTTCTCCTGGGTTGCATGCATCTGATGTTTCTAAATATTGATGGTCCTTCAAGGAGCCATGGTTTTAGTTTATACTGATTACAATACATCACTTCCTGTTCTTTAGTGTGTCACTCCCAGGAGGTGGAAAGAATAACTTCCCAGCAAGACCTTAAAGATGTGTGATTAAAACTTCTTTATCAAAGAGAAATATGACCTAGTGTATGTAGGGAATAATAAATATAGTAACAGCTCACTCATCTAGACACTGGGAGGCTGATTTATAATATATTCAACCCTTCAAAACACACTATTACTGGGTGGGGAAAGTTTCTGCAGATCAGATAAAGCATTCACACAGTTGTACATTTAAACATTCACTTGGAGATTTATTGATTCTAATTGAACATATAAACATATATTGGGTTGGCCAAAAGTCTGTTTAGTTTTTTCCATAAAATAAAAGACATTTTTCATTTTCACAAGCAACTACTGATTGGGATAATTTGAGTATGTCAGCTATCTTCCACATGGTATAATGCTGATTGTCCTCAGTTGATGTCTCGATTTGATTGCTATCAACTTCAACTGGTCTGCCCCACCATGGAGCATCGTCCAGCCAGAAATCTCCAGCACGAAACTTTTGTGAACAACTTTTGACACATTTGATTAGTCACAGCACCTTCTCCACACACTGTACAAATCCTTTTTTTTGCATCTCAGTTGCATTTTTACTTTTCTTGAATTAATAAAGCATAATATGCTGAACATATTGCCTATTTTCTTCCATCTTCAATATTAAAATGGCTACATAAAAATTCACCAATTTTGATGTTTTTTCTAGTGCACACTGATATGACAGCTGTCATAATACAATCTAACAAAATTGTTTTGAATAAAGTTGAAGACAACTTCTAGAGCCATCTTACAGCAAAAACCAAATGAACTTTTTGGCCAAAACAAAAGTTCTAGACATGTTTGATTTTCCTAGTTCCCCAGGCCACCATAGATAATAAACAACAAAATGAATGTGCGTGTGGCAGGGAGCTGTTGGAGACAGTTACTATGTTCTCAGCAAAGATACCTGATGGTTTGAGTTGCTGAGACTGTGCTCTCACTGTTATTTATTTAACACTGACAGGCACTGTGCTAAGCACCTTACACGTCATCTCTCATTAAATCCTGTCAACCCTATAAAATCTGGGCTATTTACCCCATTTTATAGATGGGAAAACTGAAGCTTACCGGTGATGTCAAGTTATTAAGAAAGGGCTGTATGTTCGTTAGCACCTGTTTAATTAAACAGGTGGATAGATAACATCTTTAAAAATGCTTCCTTCAAAAGTGGTTTACGAGAGACTTCTCAGGGCTAAAGGGGTAAGCAGAAAGTTCACTTACAAGATCTCTCTTATCCCGTGACCAAGCACAATGAGGTGGCTCTGGAGTGCTTTCTAGGCCTGAGATGCTTCGGGGCCTGGGCCTCTAAGATCGTAGAACTTTAGAAATGGTTCTGAGGAGGTTGTCTATTACAACTGTCAATGTCCCTACTGCATGCCTTCAAATGTCCTGCATCAGGGCCCAGGCTGGGAAGTCTGGGCCAGTGGTTGACCATGCAATCTCTCCTCAGACCGATTGCTAATGATGGACCCTGGCATCTCCGTGTGTGTCTGATTCCCACAGCTGCATTTCTCTGGCCCACCTGGCATACTGGCTGGAAGAACACAGATCCACTCCTACTTTGGGGTGCCCACAGGCCTCAGCTGCCCTCATCCCCTGCCTCATTATACAGGATTATACAGACACATTCTACCCTGGCTGGTGTGACTCAGTGGACTGAGCACCAGCCTGTTAACCAAAAGGTCACTGGTTTGATTCCCAGTCAGGGCACATGCCTGAGTTTCGAGCCAGGTCCCCAGTTGGGGGCATAAGAGAGGCAACCAATCAACGTATCTCTTGCACACAGACATTTGTCTCCCTTTCTTTCTCCTTCCCTTCCCCTCTCTATAAAAGTAAATAAATAAAACCTTAAAAAAAAAGATTATACAGTCACATTCAAAGAACTGTTCTTTGGACTTCAGGTCAGACGCAGGAGTTTCCGAAGCTCCTGCTTTCATTCCTTCCCCTGCCCTTGGTTCAGCTGGTTGAGAAAAGAAGCCATGGGCTTGAATGTTTTCTTAGACTTGACAAGCAAACAAACAAGGGGGTGAGGGTGGGAGGAATCTAATGTGTGTTTTCTTCTTTCATGAGGCATGTTAAGAGGCCTTTCTGGATCCTTCTCATTGGGCGTGGATATGCTATTGGGAAGGAGGAGTCACAGATATTATGTGGTTTTCATAGGCAGGGTACATTTGTGTATGTGCGTATGTGTTTGTTTGTTTGTTCTTGCAGATTTTCACAGCCTAATGCAATCCCCAGAGGCCTCAAATGAAGTTCAAGTCATCCATGCCTTTTTGAATGCCAGTATCTCCCAAGAGTTCAGGGATTACATGGTTTCCTGGAACTTAGACCTGTGATGTAAAATGATTCAGTTTCTGACCCTTGGCAATTCTAACATGCCCATTGTTCTTTCTGTCCTGGGACTGGCCCTTGCAACCATTCAGCAAACACTTACTGCAGTGGACAAGGAAGAGGCATCGAGGAAGAAAATCCAGATATCAAAATTGGTCTTTGAGAAGTAGAACTGATTACTAGATTCAAATCTTCTATAAGAACTGAGGGCGAGATGTTCTCTTCCAAAGATATTTTCAGACTTTTCAATGTGTAAAGATCCAATAACCCCTCCAGGGTGTGGTATTGGCTTGTACTAGATGAAATTGGGAAGGAAAGGACAGTGATTTCCCCACCTTCCTTTTTTGCAACATTTTACTACCTCTTAGTGATTCCCTGGCCCCAGATTTCTCTGCTCTTAGGACATCCTCTCCCAATGGGGAAGAAACAAAGCTGTGTAATAAATTAATTCAAAGGGAAAGAATCAGGAATGTGTTGTGATGTTTTATGTCAGCCCAGAAACAGTATGTTTTGAAAGACAACCTCAAAAGAGGGGGGAACTTTGGAGGAACAAGTTTGTTTTGAGAAGAGAGAATCCAAGAAACATCAAATCAAGGAGAACTGAATTTCCTAATTTCTCTTCCCCTTGAAAATTTCCTCGGAGTAAAACCCAGCCCTCCCCAGCCTCACTGCTGATGTGGGTGCTATCGGAGAGGGACCTGTCTGGGTCCCGGCTCACTCTTGTGCCCAGCCAAGTGAGGGAGCCCCTGCTCTAGGCAATCATGCACTCTGTACCCACACAAATGTGATGGAGTTGTGGACAGTTATGCTTCTTAAGGAAAGATTTATGTTTGATTCTTTTTAAAAAACTTTTTAGAGCAAGGGGAAGGGAAGGAGAAAGAGAGGGAGAGAAACGTCAATGTGTGGTTGCCTCTCCTGAGCCCCCCCTGGGGACCTGGCCCACAACCCAGGCATGTGCCCTGACTGGGAATTGAACCAGTGACCCTTTGGTTCACAGCCCGTGCTCAATCCACTGAGCTACATCATCCAGGGTTGTGTTTGATTCTTGACTCTGTTACTTCACAGGTGGCTTGAGCTATCAGTTGTGAGGCTTAGAAATTTTGCATGTGAAAGCCTGGCACACAGATCCTCAGGTCCAAGGCTAAGTGCTCAGTTGCTGACAGTTCTTGATGGTAGTTACTGTATTTTGCTGTGTATAATGCACAAGTTTTCGTCCAAATTTTGGGGGAAAATATAAGGATGCGCATTATTCACGGGTAGTACTAATTCTGTATCTATATAAATATTTTTAATTCTTTTATTTATGCTTATGTGTTAAAAATGTAACTCCAGAAAGTAATAACAATATCCACATGCAAAATAATGCCCTGGAATATGATAATCAGATTTGTTTCTAAATATAAATAAATAAATAATTGAATTAAAAAATTAAAAGGAAAGATGTTTTTCTTGAAAGTTTGGCCAAAAACGTGGGTTCACATTCTACACAGCAAAATACGTAAGAACTGCACATGCGAAATGTCTTTGTGTCATTTCAAATGGGAGTTCAGCCTTTTAAGACATTTTTTTATTTAAATGCTTTCACAATATTTGAACGTTGTAGAAAATAGTATAATAACACTTCCTGTATCTATTTAATTAGCTTTAACATATTGCTCTGCCTTCTTGTAATTCTGTTCAACTTTTTTACTGATAAGAAATGTAATGTTCCCTGTGCTTGAAATTTTTAAAATCTTCTGAGAGTTGATGCTACCTTTTTCGAGAAAGGGAATGAAAGTACACTAAATAACCAAGTGTAAGCCAGCACCCTGGTGACAGATAAACAATGGTGACTCTCCCCAGATAACACGTTGACCTTATGAACTTTATCATTCCGCCTCTGGCCCCCGGGCCCACCAGGTAAGTTCCACTGCCGACTTGCCCCACAGTCAGCGCTGTTGGAGGCATTGTAGAGTTAACTCCAGCTAAGACACAAGCGTTTTCAAAAAGCACGCAGGGACTTGAGCACAGGAAGGGGCTGATACTGGAAAAACCATAAAGCAGACTCATGTCCAGCCCATTCCTCCAGCTGGACGGCACGTTTTGTGCAGAAAACTCTGTGCCAGGGCAGCTCCTCTTCGGGGTAAAGAAAGCCCCGATGAGGCTGAAATCCTGGGCCTGGTCGGCGGGTGAAAGCTCTGCTATTCAAGAGTGAAAAGAACGTTCATGACTTCTTCCTTCCCAGACCTGTGGGTATTAGCAGGTTTACAAGATGACCTGTGGTCCTTGTCATCAGCATCGAAGGCTCATCTTGAATCATCAGTCTGGTGTACCGAACCCCCCAGCGAGAACCCACAGCTCCCAATGGTTTCTATTCATAAGGTAATCCTTGAATGGAAAGCAGATCAGCCCATTAAAGAATGACCCTAGCCCAAACAAACAAAATATAAATAGGAGGAAAAAACAAACCCAGCATCCTTTAGAACTTCGCTCTGCTGACTGTTCAGAGGAGAAATCAGAATTCAGCATCATCTAGCTCTTATTCTACACACCCGGGCTGGAAGGCAGCACCTGGGCTCAGGCTGCCATGCAGATGTGGCTCAGAGGCACTCTGTGAACTGGCCAAGTCTGGGACCTAGGAGGAGAGGACACGCTATGCCTGGGTTTGTAGTTTTGTTCTTGGTCTGCTCGCCTAAGGAATTTGCCGGGAAACCTCTGAGGAAATTTCCCACATGCAACCGGACACCTTGTCCTGGGAAGGCTGCAAAGCCCCCTAACCCACCGCTGAGGCCTCAGGTCTCCTTGCCTTTCCCAGGGTGGAAGCGTGGCTTACTGTGAACTTAACCCAGGGCACCGCCTGTCACACACTAGCATTCCTCCTGGATCATGGCCCGCCTGCCGGGTGTCCTTCCTGGACATTGATAACCCCGAAACAATGCACTGTGACTACAAAGTGATGAGACCTATCTCCCAGAGCCAGATGCAGAACTCTGACTTGTTACTTTTCAGTCATACTGGGCGTGTGACGCACTTGGAACACCTCAGAGGAGAGGTCAAAAAGAACTAAAACCTGTTAATCATGGTTAAGAGCAGGGAGGGGGAGGAGGGGAGAAAAGAAGGGCGGGCACTTGGCCACTTGGCCACTAGTCACGAATTCCTGAGAGCTCCAGCTCCCCATTTATATAGTTTAAACAGAAAACATTTCCTTTGCTAGGGCAATTTGCCTTTCTTGGGATAAGCTTTTCATTCGTTCTGAGGTGAGGAGAGGTAACAAGGTGGCTAAAAAGGAGTTTTCCTTTAAACAGTGGGAATGTCCTGTGGAGAGGATCCCTTTGCAATGCCACGTCTTGTTCTGACAATCTTGAAAGCTCTGTGTGTCTTAACTACGTAGTGAGTTTACCTTTGCATTTTTGGGTTACAAAAATGACAAAATAGCTTTCTCTTATGCCTTCCATTTTAAAGTTGCATTAGTCATTATAAATCATCTTATCATGATATCCATTATTTCCCTGAGGGAAGAAAAACACTGACAAAACAGGGGGTGGGTTAGATATTGAATCATTAGCTTCCACCTTTCTGCCAACTCCGTCAGCAGCCATGGACCACACTGCCTCCTCCACTCCCTACTTAGCACAACGGACATCACCAGTCAAAGAATTTGATGGGGGTAATTCAGGTAATGGCAGGTTCTAGCTGAAGTATGTGGCCAAGTGCCCACAGCCGTGGGCTGCCCATGGCTTCTCAGCAAATAAATGCCTCTGGGTGTAACTTTTTGTTCTCTTCTGTGTAAATGAAACTCATCAGTCCTAGAAACTTTGCCAGCCATAGGGTAAGTCACTCCCCTTTTGAAGGGATTTGAATAAGGAACCAGATAAAAGGGCTCCTTCTCGCCCAAAGCCCGCCCAAGTGTCTCTCCCCTGGGCCATCTGGCTCCCTCATCCTCTGACAGCTGTTGTAGACATCAGGTGATTACACTCAGTTCACTCGAAAAGTCAGCAGCCAGTTAGCTGGGCGGAGGCAAGTTGCAAAACCCACTTCATTTACTTGTCCTTACGTCTAAGTAGACTTTCCAAGTACTGACTGGTGGGTGAGTCACATGGTCCTAAGCAGACAGGCAAATACCATCATCCCCGCTTTGTCAATGAAGGAATAAGCACAAGGCGGAACCTGGCAGGCAGTCCAAGGCCACACAACAGCATGTGGGTGACAGCCTGGCAGTACATGGGGGGCAAGGCTCCTGTTCCTCAGGTCCCACCCTGAGCAACTCCACCTCCTCTGAACAGTGTGTACTCTTGGGGTATCTTAAAACTTAAAGGGATAAAACACTAAACAATGCACCTTAAAAACTGCAGGACAGATTGAGCACTCATACCTAAGCTTTTCAAAGCCTCTAACTTTGGCCAGTGTATTGGTGCAATATGTAAATGAAGCTTCATAAGGGCAGCGGGAGTTGAAGCTTTCTTGGCTGTTGTATCCCCAGTGCCTAGGCCTGTGCCTGTCTCATAGCAGGGACTCCATACATACTAGATGAACAGTGAATGAATCTCAGCTGCATTCTGGGAGCCTTCCATGCTAACAGCTAGTGCCTTTGTGAGCCCAGCACCCTTACCCAACTTCGTGATAAAGGTCATTAAAATAGGCCTTAGGGCTGTGGTGCATTTATACAATCCAGTTCTACACCACTGTAAGCAGGAAGGAACTCTTACCCTTTGCGACAGCATGAATAGACCTGGAGAACATCATGCTAAGCGAAATGAGCCAGTCAGAGAAAGACAAGTACAATACAATTTCCCTCATATGTGGAATCTAATGAATGAAATAAACTGATGAACAAAATAAAACCAGAGGCATGGGTACAGAGAACAGACTGAGAGATCTCAGAGGGGAGGTGCAGGGCGGGGTGGGGGAGGGACTGGAAGAGATTAGTCAAACATACCTGCGTAAATGCATAGCCAATGGCCATAGACAACAATGTAGTGAAGGCCAGGGTTGGGGCTGGGTGGAGGGGGACAGAGGGGGAAAAATGGGGGTAAATGGGGGTCATCTGTAATAATGCCAACAATGAAAAAAAAGTTTATTAATAGGCTTTTTGGTTGAGCTTTTCTAAAGAAATCACAGAAGATCACATCTAGAATGTGATCACATCTCTAGACTACAGATGAGGAAGCACAAATATTTGGAGGTAAAGTGATTTAAGCTCCCTCAGCTGGGACAGAATCTCAATTATCCTGATGTAATACCTGCTGTGAACGGAACTGTGCCCCTCACTCATCTGTTTAAGCCCCGATCTGCAGCTTCATGGTCTTTGGAGCAGGGGCCTTTGGGTGGGGCCCTCGTGCTCTCTGTCTGTCTCATTCTGACACCGTGAGAAGATGGCCATCTGCAGACCAAGAGGTGGGCCATGCTGGCACCCTGATCTTGAACTTCCAGCCTCCAGAACAGTGAGAAAAAAAAATCTGTTCTTTAAGCCACTCACTCTATGATACTTTGTTATGAGAGCCCAAGCTAAGACAATACCCCACACTGGCTTTTCTAATACAACTTTGTCCAAGGGTAAGGCTGCAGTCACAGCAACACTTGTCACCCTGTGCACAGGTCCCAGACAGAACAGTCATGTGCAGGATTTAGCAAGCACAGGGAAAGCCATGTCCTCACTATTGTTTCCTTAGCTCTGGAACACTGAGTTGATACACAGGTTCTTGTAAGGTACTCCGCTGAAGGACAGATGTTGTTAAGTCTCTAAGCCAGGCTTGGCAAAATGAGCCTTCCTAAGAGCTCTCTTAATTAAAGGGCGTTTTGTTTCAGAAACAATCTCAGTGGATCATCTGAACGGGAATTATGACATCATTCCTCATTCCACATGCTAGGAAGTATTTGTTTTTTACACCTTTTCCCCCTAGACAACTTAAGTTACTTGTGGGAAAATTCTTGCTTCCTGGACAAGAGCTAAGGGAGGCAAGTGAATGTTGCATAACCAATAAGGAAAAACAGATATCGGAGAATCTTAAGTGGGGCAGAGCTCTGGCATTACTTCTTTTCAAAATCCTGTACATTTTTTAAACACAAATATGTAGTTCATTTTTCCTTGAGGGCATTTTACAGAAGGTCTAGAAATTACATGCTGTGAAAAGGAGGCGCATCTTGAAACTTCAGATCAATTTTGGTTTTCACATCTTAGAAATCACATGACTCACACAAACTTTGAACGCTCTAGTCACCTCCAATTCAGCATTGTACTTTCTTCCTATGGGCGGAGGGGATGCCTACTCGAATGCCCCAGGTTCAGAGGGGCAAGGGTTGGCACAGCCCTTACAGCGAGGGTCCTCCTGCTAGAGTTATATATCTGCAAGTTTCCACTTGTAGAGCTGGGGCCTGAGAAGAAACCACTGGGCAGACTCAGAGAAGCCCTCCGACACCTGGTGCCACTGGCGCCGTCCTGCACGGAATAACCCAGTCCCACCAGGTCCTTCCACAGCCAGAAATTCACAGAGGACCGGAGCTTGCTGAGAGCAGAGCAGAGAACTCTGTGAAAGGCATCTGAGAATGACTTCCCTGGGCAGTGTGTCTGCCGGGGAAGAAGCCGAGAGCGAACAGACAGCCCTGCGGTGGCTGCCTCCTCCAGGATCTTCAGAGTTGGAGGGCCACACCCAGGACCGACTTGAGAATCGCTCCATGGGGGGCTCGGGAACATCAGGGGGGGCAGCTAGAAGACCTGTCTCTGAAGCTGCACTTTCATAGCACTTTGAGCTTGAGAAAACACTCACTGTCCACCTGAAGAAGTGGGAAGGTGACCAATAGGGATGAAGGGGGTCTGAATCCCAAAAGCTACCCCTTGGCATGGCACTCATGCACGAAAGACTAGATGCAATTTCTGTATAAGAAACTGAGTAGCAGAATTCTCTAAGCATGCAGAGAAATGCATATTCCTTGGCAATTAAGATGAACCTATTTCATGTATTTAAGTAATCAAGACTAAGACACACTGGGTGTCCCCTGTATCTCCCAGAATATACAGAGTGGGGGAAAAGTGGGTTTACAGTATGGAAAATAAAACAATAATTGATAAATAACGCTGCAGGAATAAACTCTGTTTTGTGTACTCACAAATGTAAGCTAACTTTTGCCACACCCTGTGTAACATCTAGAAAGCTCAAATGACACTTTGCTGTCTTCTGGGTGCCAAGCCACTGACTGGGTGGCAAGAAATAGTTATACCAACAGTCATTATTAAAGTTTCCCACATGGCTGAATCTAATTAATTAGGCCTAGCCGAACTTGCCAGGCACACCCAGGACCCAGCCGAATAACCCTTAGAGTATTTAGAAACAGCTCATTTATTATATATACTACCTGCATTCACTGAATCACTTCAACAGGAGACACCATCTGATAGGACTTCCTCAAAACAGGGTGCTTTATAAACTAAAAGTCAAAGGCCTCTGCTTTATTTTTCATTAAAAAATATCTTTATTCTCTTCATAATCATAGCCATGGTGCTTGGCAACTCTTCAACCCACTTTACAAATATTAATTTCTATTCTGCAGTTTACCCAGACCAAGGATTATGTGATTTATTTTTCTTCAGGCCCAAATCAAAGGACTGGATATTTTCTACCAGCCCTGTTTATTTATTTTCCTTGAAATTGGTACAAGCCTTGTTTTATCTCCAAAAGCCTGTCAAATAGTCCCCGAATGAGTTAGAAACTGCTCTGAGCCCTCCACCCTCCTGCCTTTCTTGGAGGGCTCTGGAAAGTTATTCCAGAGCAAGTTCCATCCACGGAGACCGAAGGTACGTCTGGAGCCAGAGTTTTACTCAGCACACATGGATTGAGTGTTGATTCCTTGGCAGGTACTGTTCCAGGTACTAGGTGAACAACACAGGCCTTCGTGCTCCCCGCTCTCCCATGGCTTACCTTCTAGGGAGGGTAGTAGAATACAGGCAGACAATAAACAACTAAAGAAGCAAAGCAATTTCTAATAGCGACGGATTATAGTAAGGCAACAGAAAGGATAACGGGTTAGGGAGTGACTGGGGATGAGTGTGCTGGGTGGTCAGAGAAACTTGAGGGGATAACATTTGAGTTGAAATGAGACCTGATCGATGACATTATGCTAATTGTATCATGTTTTGTGAGATACACTTCTCTGTTCTTAAAGCAATCCCACAAAGGCAGAAACTTAAATAGAGCGAAGAGATTGATTAGAAGAGCACTGTCCTCTCATACTTTTTTTTTCCCCAGTGGGGGTAGGTATGTAAGAATAGCTGGCAAAATTGGTTCAGTCTCTAAGGAGGTCAGCCTTGCAGTATCTGTCAAATTGAAAATACACTATCCTTAGATCCAACAATCCCACTTCTAGTGACTTCATCTGTAGAAATAATGGCACATATGCACGAAGATGTATATAAAAGATATTTGCCACAGCATAGCATGTAATAGCAAGAACTGAGAACAACGCAAATGTTCACTAGGGATTGGCTAAGTAAATTAAGGAGCATCCATAAGAGGGAACACTTGGCAGTCATTGAAAAGAATGAAGTTAAGCTCCAAGATAAATTGAGAAAAAGCAAGGTGAAGGAACTGTGTTCAATGTGCTATCACCTTTGAAAAAAATATACACATACATATTATAGTTGGGAAGGTAATAAGAAACAGATAACAGTTTTGTCTAAGCAGGGTCCGGAGGAGAATTAAGGAAACTCTATGTATTCTTTTGTAATGTTTTCACTTTTTAGCTTTTGCATGTCTTAGCTATTTAATAAACATGTTTTGAAAAATAAAGCATCACAGTATAAATAATTATATATGTAATTTTCATACAAAGTTATTTTCATGTGTACTTCTACATCATAGTTGCAGCTGGAATAAATTTTAAACATTGAAAGTGGAAAATCTCCTAGAATCAGCCACCTTCTCGGCTAGCTGAGCAAATGGACATGTCTCGGCTGGGGCTTAGACACAGTCTCTGTACAATGAGTTTAGGAAATGTTTCAGAAAAGGCATTTTCTCTTAGAGTGGACATCCTGTTTGAAGAACAATGCACTCATTTCTAATCAATTTAGAGATGTGAACAACTAACCTGACCAACATTCAGATAAAGAATTGAAAAGAAGGTGACTTCTCTTGAAAAATACTTTCCAATACATATATGATATTATAATTTTCTTCCTGGTAAGTTAGAACAGGCCTTGGGAAGTCAAGGGTGTTCTTCCAGTCAAGATGGCAGCATAGGTAAACACAGCGAGCCCCCTCGCAGAACACATCAAAATTGCAACTAAAATACAGAACAAATAACACTCAGCACTATCAGAAATCGAGTTAAAGGGAAGTTGATAACTATGGAATTAAAGAAACCACATCCTTACAGTCTGGAGGAGGGACACAGATGCAGAATAGACAGGTCCCACACCCACGTGTGGTGGATAAAAATTGAGGAGGGATATCTCAGAAGCAAGGCATTCCAGCCCCACACCAGGCCCCCAGCCCAGGGTTCCAGTGCCAAGAAGATAAGTCCCCACAACTTCTGGCTGCAAAAACCAGTGGGGATTGAGTCAGTGGAAGAAATTTCTAGAGTCCCCAGCAATTCCTCTTTCTTTTTTTTTCCAAAGGTTTTATTTATTTATTTTTAGAGAGAAGAGAAGGGAGGGAAAAGAGGGAAAGAAACATCAATGTGTGAGAGAAACATTAATTGGATGCCTCTTGCATACCACCAACCAGGGACCTGGCCCACAACCTAATCATGTGCCATGACTGGGAATTGAACCACTGACCTTTCAGTTTGCAGGCTGGTACTCAATCCACTGAGCAACACCAGCAGCCAGGGCCCAAGCAGTTCCTCTTAAAGAACCCACACATGGACTTACTCAGATCACTCTCTCTGAGCTCTAGCACCAGATTAGCAGTTTGAAAGGTACCAGTGGCATACAGGGAGAAACTGAAGTATCTGGAATCACGGCAATAGCTAGGGGACAACTTTCTCCCAGAAAGAAAGGCAAGAAGAGGCCATCGTGTCTTTTCTGAACCTTCTGCCAACAAGGCTACAGAGCCAGCAGGCCAGCCACATCTGAGATGCCATCAACCTGGCTAACACTGTTTGCCCCACCCTGGAGATCCCCAGAGACTCTATACCACCCAACTTACGGGCCCACACAAGCTGCTTTTCCATGTGAATGGCTGGTCTCGGCTCATGCTTCAAAACTCCCTAACTCCTCTCAAACAAGCCATAGGCAGCCTTAGTGAGCCCCTAGCCACTGTACCTCTTGCTAAGTGGCCACAGGACCAGCACCAGCAGCAACCAGTCTAGATTTACAATGTGGCTTCTCCTGAGAATCTCCATGCCCAGCACAAGTAGCAGCCATCTCATATGGCTCAGGCCGGGTGGCCCCGGGCCAAACACAGGTAGGGGCTGACCTTGGCCTGCACCACCTGGGAAACCTCGGAGTTGTTCACCCAGTAGACAGCTACAGACCACGTCAGAGCACCACCACCCTGCCCCTGCACAAATGATCCTCTACAGAGGGCAGAGATTGGTGATAAGTGGTCACAGCCATTCCTTGCAGCTGACTGGCCTGGGTAAATCCCTCCCGTTGACCTGCCAACAGCAATCAAGAAGAGATTGTACTCAGCACATATGAAGGGTGCACCTCAAGTACCCAGCTTGGGTGATAGGGGAGGTTAGCCTACAGGACACCTACTCCCAAGTCACAGAGTCAAAGCAGCTCTACCTATTACATAGAAACAAATACAGGGAAGCTGCCAAAATGAACAAAGAAACATGGCCCCAGTGAAAGAACAGATCAAAACTCCAGAAAAAGAGTTAAACAAAATGGAGATAGGCAATCTATCAGATGCAGAGTTCAAAACACTGGTTATAAGGATGCTCAAGGAACTGAGGGAGGACCTCAACAGCATAAAAAAAAAATCCAGTCAGAAGCAAAGGATACCCTAATTAAAATAAAGAACTATTTACAGGGAAACAACAGTAGAGTGGATGAAGCCGAGAATCAAATCAATGATTTGGAACATAAGGGAGCAAAAAACAACCAATCAGAACAACAAGGTGAAAAAAAGAATTCATACAAATGAGGACAGTGTAAGCAGCCTCTGGGACAACATCAGGCAGTCCAACGCTCTCATCATAGGGGTGCCCGAGGAGAAGGGAAAGAGCAAGAAATTAGAAATCTATTTGAAAAAATAATGAAAGAAAATTTCCCTAATTTGGTGAAGGAAATAGACATGCAAGTCCATGAAACACAGAAAGTCCCAGACAAGATGGATGCAAAGAGGCCCACTCCAAGCCACATCATCATTAAAATGCCAAAGGTTAAAAAGTAAGAGAGAATCTTAAAAGCAGCAAGAGAAAAGAAGTTAGTTACCTACAGGGGAGTTCCCATAAGATTGTCAGCTGATTTCTCAAAAGAAACTTTGCAAGCTAGAAGGGACTGGCAAGAAACATGCAAAGTCATGAAAAACAGGGACCAACTGCCAAGATTGCTCTACCCAGCAAAGCTATCATTTAGAATCAGAGGGCTGATAAAGAGCTTCCCCGGGCAAGAAGAATGTAAAGGAGTTCATCAACACCAAACCATTATTATATGAAATGTTAGAGGGACTTATTTAAGAAAAAGAAGTTCAAAACTATGAACAATAAAATGGCAAAAATACATATCTATCAACAACTAAATCTCTAAAACAAACTCAGCAAACAAGAAGAACAGAGAAAGAATCATGGATACAGAGAGTGTTATGATGGTTGTTGGATGGGAGGGGAATGGGTGAAGAGGTGAGGGGATTGAGAAGTACAAATAGGTAGTTACAGAATAGCCCTGGGGATGTAAAGTACAGTTTAGGAAAGGGAGCAGCCGAAGAACCTATACAAATAACCCATGGACACGAACTATGATGGGGGTATTGCCTGAGGGAATAGGGGGTGCTGGGTGTAGGGGAGAAAGGGGGGGAAATTTGGGACAACTGTAATAGCATAATCAATAAGATATAATTAAAAAAAAAGAAAAGAACAGGCCTTGGTTCCAAAGAACAGCCATGTTCCAGCAAGAGTGTTTTGTCTAAGCTCTCACTGCTATTTCGTGTTCTGGTCCATTTATGATTATGGACTGATAAGAGTCTTCAGCTACTAGTAAAAGTTTAAGAAATACAATGGAAATCAAATGTTTTTCAGATGTCTGTTATTCCAAGCCAAATCTCTGTGGTTTCCTACAATGCTGTGCCAGGGAAGAACAGCAAATTATACTTACTAATCCTCCTGGGAATAAAATCTGCCTCATGTTAAATAAATCATTTTGCATATAAAAGTTTTATTTAAAAGAAAATTTGCTGTCAATAATCTGAAATAGCTGTGGAAACGGCTTTCAGTATCTATTTTAAAAATGCATTAAATATGCATCTCGTAGAATCATGAGGAATTAATTTGCTTGCAGGCAAACTTTCCATCAGTTTCAAGGTGGATGTGAGAACCGGGCAGGGGCAGAGCCTGGGGAAGTGGCCTGCGGTTTGAGCGCCAGCGGGGCTGCAGGAAGGAGAAATGGCTGGTTAGAAAGGAGCCTTGGTAACACCCCAGGGAACAGCCGCGCGTGAGGCTGAGTCAGAGAGCACAACCTGACCAAGGAGGAGCAAAGAGGATAGAAAAGGCTCACCCTCAGCGCACGGCAGCAGCTTGGAATGCTCCATTCACAAGTGAACGTCATCAGTTCTTGGCAGAGGCAGCCCCGCGGTGAAGCGGGGCACAGATGAAAGGTGTTTGGGAGCACTCACTGGCTGGCTGCCGCTCTTGCACTGCGACAGGAGCCCCAGGGGAGAGAGCCAGAGTCAATATCCCAGGAGCCATTCCAGGAGGCAGGCCTGTTGTTATCTGTGCCGGCAGAACCTGATCGCAGGGGAGGAAGTTATTAAAAAGTGGGTCACTGCAGAGGGCTCAGCTGACTCCGGGTCAGGGTCCCTGTCTCCAAGATCAGGTTTCAGGGAAGGCTTTTGTGACCCTTGGGAACACACGCCCTCTGGTATTCTTGGAGAAGGGAGGGAAAGGGTTGTGGTGTGGGCACTGGCTAGTGGAGGTGGAAAGAGAGAAACCGGAGGGAGACAGAGTAAGTCAGACAGAACTGTAGAAATCACAACTGGAAGAAGCTCTGTCCCAGGGAGGGGCTGCTTTCGGACAGGCAGCAGACACCTCCGAGAGTCCTAAGGAGATCAGTGAGACAAGTGTAAATGATCTTGGGTTTCCATTTGTAGTTTCCACCTTCTATTTTTGAGATCTGCCTTTGGAGTCACTCAGCCTGGAATTGGATGCCTTTCTTTATGAAGCATACTTTGTCTCTAAGGTCAAGATCTTTAGTATTAATGGTTCAAACTATAGATTTATCATTTCATAATTTGTCTTGGAGTCATAGAGGAAGAAGCAGTAAAAACCCAACCCATTCATTTTACAGATGCAGAAACTGAGGCCTAGAAGGGTTAAGGAACTTGGATAAAGCTATCAGAAAAGCTGGGGCTAGAATTTAACGCTTTTTTCCTCCAAACAGAATCCTTTGCTACTTGAAAAGTAACATTTCCTACTTTTGCATTCTCCTCACACCTCTATTTATTCACTGTTTCAAACTGTGTGGTTCATTTCCCTGTCCCAAAAAGAAGTGAATATGTTGGTTCAGCAGGAATTTTCAGAGAGCTGAGCTGAGAAAGGGAGAGGGAGATAGGAGGAGAAAGAAACAAGGACGGGAAGGGAGGGGGAGAGAGCAAGAGCAAGAATGCAAACCCACACAAAAAAGCCCACAAAGCTCAACGTGACCAAAGGAATCTTAATTGACAAACACTATCCAGATTTAACAACACTTGAGACATTATAAACTGACACCCATACAAACACAAGAAATACAGACGATAGGATTAACCTTTGTCTTCAGGGGAAGCCATGCCTGCTTAAGGACAGTCCGTTGGCAGCTGGCCAGTATTTTCATATGGCCTGGGATTCTGCACTCATTTCTTAACCACAGCAGGTAATATTCCTGAGGTGCCAAGTGAAAAGGGATTTGGCATTTTCCAGTTCAATAAGGTCAAACAAACCATATAATTTGGCAGTAAGTAGATTGTGTTTTTTTTACCAGAATTTTCCAGTCCTGCAGTCAGTGTTGATCACATCAATTGCCACTCTGGCTGTCTGTGAAAAATCACAATTAAAAACCCTGGGGCCTTACCTGCCATCTCCTTATGTAGCACGTGAGATGGTGTTGCCATATCCCACGCTGCTGATGGTGGTGAATGTCCCTCTCTGCTGAGAAGAGAGAGGCATCTGCACTCTTTTCTCCTTCAAAGCATTGGAACATACTGCAGGTCATCTGTGCTTGGTGGATCAGGTTTGAGAATTATATCACCCTGAACCTAGGGCTGGCAAACTACGGCCAAGGCCAAATCCTGCTTGGTGGCTATTTTTGTAAATAAAGTCTTATTTACAGCGCCGTGCTCCTTGGGTTACGTATTGTCTACGGCTGCTTGCAGACAGGCAGCAATGGCAGAGTTGAGCAGTGGCAGTCAGAAGTCAGTCTCCCTGGGATGCGCCATCCTGGCATGCAGATTATTTTGAGCTGAAAACAATTCAAACCCAACAAACTCAGGGAGAGCTTTTGAACTCTCCCTTTCCTGCCTAAAGAGATTCAGATGGAAGGAGCTGCTTCAGGACGGGAACCTTAGCATAATCACTTTACTATAGTCACCTTAGTGCATATGAATTAAGTGTGGGAGACAGGGAGGGTCCTACCAAAACTCCGTTTGCTACTGGCCCCTTAGTGTCCCATTGTGTTTGTGTCCCTGCAAGGATTTGTTCACCAAATGTCTGCCCTTTCTCACCTACCTGTGAATCGCCTGCTTCCCCTCCCGTGGTCCAAAATGACATATAGACCTCATTTTGCTTCACTGACATCAGAATTTTCATGCTTATGTAAATTCTGTGTGTGCACTGGATTAAAATTTGATTTTCTCCTGTTAGTAGCCTGTGTGTCGTTGAAACTATTCAACTAACCAGAAGAATTAAAGGGATAAAGGACAGTAGTTGCAACAGAGGCTGTGTGGTCTGAAAAACCTGAAATGTTTAGTATCAAGCCCTTTACAAAAATCATTGGCCAAGGCCCACCCTAAATAGTTCAGTTTTTGAAAAATTTTATAAGATGGGGAAAGAAGATAGTGGCCAGGAAAATTTTTCTATCACACCTAGGTTCATTGGTTAGCTCATGACCAAATTCTTAAAAGAAAGGTAGAATTAGAGATGAATTATGCATTTTTATTTTAAGAAAACCCTAATGTTTCAAAGTCACTGGTCTTATTTTTCTGATGACAAGTAGCTGATTCTAGTGACCAAGGAGGTATTTTTGAAAACACACACACACACACACACACACACACACAAACCCCTACACATTCATTGTTGAACAATGTGTGAGGAATGATTATGTATTTCATAAGGAACCTCCTATGGACAGAACATTTTGAAACAGAATATTTTGATGTGATTCTGTTTCTAAAAAAAATAAGTGTATCACTTAAAATGTTCACATGTGTATTCTTAGAGACACTTGGAAGCAGAATTTTCTGTTTAAAAGATATCTAAATGAAGAGTTTCATAGAATTTGAAACCATATGTTAAAAAATATAAAAATACAACACTTTGCTACTAGTTTGCAAGAATGACTGATTGAAATATAGTTATTTACTAGCTGAATTTCAACAGAAATCTTTGTCTAAGTAGGTTACGAACGAAAAAGTGAGCACTGTGATTTAGTAAGCTAAGTCAATGGTAGCCTTTTTTTTCCATTTGGATATATGTCTTTGTGATATACTTTTTCCAGATATTACTATTATAATAACTATTTTTTAGTGAGAACAAAAATGTTTGTACACATTTAATAAATATAAGAGTACTACATTGCTTGCTTTTAATTTTTTAAATCTCATATTATTTACTTCATCTTTTTATTACTGATTTCATTTCTATTTTTGTGTTGGTTTTATAGTATATAAAATTTATTAGTGGAGAAGAAGATATATACAATTGATGAATAAATAAATACACATACATTGAGGTGCATGCCCCCCAAATTTTTAAAAATAGAAATGTATCATTACAATGTTTGGAGACCACTGATTTCGAGTGTGAATTTGGAATTTAGGGGACAGGTTACATAGGGCTCTGCCACTCACTGTCTGCATTCTCTTGATCAGAATAGTTTATTTTAAGCTTTATTTTCTCACTGTAAAATTGAGATAAAGCCTATAAGGCACTTAATACAGAGCCTAACACATAGTAAATGTTCAATAACTATCAGTAAATGTTTGATAAACATCAATAAACATTATTATAATACCTAAATTTCTCCAGCTCTTTAGGGTCACCCTTATCTTTATTATCCCAATAAAATGATTCAAGTCCCCTCACCTCACTTATCTATGGGAAGACTAGCATAGGTCGCTGAATTTCTACAGAGGGTGCTTAAATTCTACAGCAACTGTATTTACCTGCTGTTTGCTTGATGCCTCTCTCCTGGCTCATTGTCCATCACCTGCAGGCTTCTGTCCTATTCCTCCTTCACGTGTCCCCAAGAGGGGACATAATCTCCCTTCCAAATTCCTTAAGACTCAAGGCTGTTGTAAGACATTATTTAAGATTTGGGAATAAAACAGGGTGAATACAATTCCGAACAGTAAGCAACTTAAAATTTAAATATTATGCAATGCCCTTTCTAAGTTCATGGAGTGCTGCCCACTGCAGGAATGTCTTCCTGGTCCTGTACAGCCTCAGGTAGGCCTGGCCTGTCTTCCTCTCGTCCGCAGCATTCTTTCCCTTCAGAGAACTTTCTGCCTCCTTAGCTGTTCCTTGAATTCAGGGTCCAGCCCCAGTGTCTCAGAGCACTGCAGCCTACTCTGCTATGCCAAGGCCTTAAGCAGAGCTTCAGTCTGAGTATGAAACTCATCTAGGGATGCCTTCAACGATGTTTGTTGAGTGAATAATGCTCCCTGAAGTTATACAGTAAGACAGCCCTCCCCTTTTCCACCTGGAGTGGAAAAAACTTGGCTTTCAAAATCAAGAAGCCATTAACATTAACTTCCTACATAAAAAAACCTGGAGTCTTTCCTGACTTCAAAATTATCAGATTAAATTCTGAAACGGGGCTGAAGGTCAGGAATGTCGTACTTTCCTTCTCCTGTGCGTCTTTATAGCAGAGCTGGGCAATAAAAAATTATTTTATTGTCCCTATTTTCTCTCTAGATCTTTTTTTCATTTTCTCTCCCTGCAGTCAAGTCCTAGGGGTCTTGATTTCTTCCCTTTCCAGCACCATCACTATAAATAACAACAGTACTATCATCAGCATTGCCACCATTATGATCTACATGACCCCTTGACCATGGACATCACTATCCCCACCATCACCATCACCACCAGCATATCTTCTCCATAATCACCGCTACCATCACCAACATCACAGTCAGCATCACCCGGAAGGACCTCCACTATTATCACCTCAGTGACTGTGATCAGCACCACCATAGCCGTCACCACCTCCCTGTGGCCTTTCTGAGGCTCCGTGGCAGTTCTGTGAAGAGCTGCCAAAGCTCTCCAGAGTTTTTTATTTTGGAAAGTCCATGGACAAGTCGGCCAGCTTGTTGGCTTCCAACTTTTTTTTTTGCTCATTAGGTACCCTTTCCCCCCATTTTTGGAGAAGTGAGTAGAACAAAATCCTTGTCCCATTCCTGATCTCTTGCTTCCATACAGCCCAACTCAACTGCAGGCTCTAACACTGGCCTCTTCACACCTGATCCTGAGCCTTATCAAACATGTGATCATGCTTCGGTGATACTTCCCTACTCTTTCCATCCTGTTGCCTCCCTTTGTCTTCAGAGAAAGCTCCCTGCTCTATTTTCTGGCCATGGAGAGTACTCCCACCATGCAGACGACTCTAACTACTGAAAAAGAGGGGTGGGAGGTGTGATGTGACCCCTTGCCTTTAGGGGCTTCTTCAGCCCTTGGCCAGCCTATGACAGAAAACCCCAATGTCATAGAAGTTTTTCATGCAAATGAGACCCCAGTAAGAGACAATCTGCTACTATTGGAGCCAGTTGGTTTCTCATCTACTCTGCTCTCTGATGGGAGGTTTCTGTTGAACCAAAAGAGGGATGAGATGGTTTTTCAACTGGTGGGTGTCTCAGAGCAAAGGTGGAAGCCTCCTCATAGAGGCCTCATGATTCACCACTGCCCCCAGGGTGGAGGTTATAAGCATTTAGTACGCCTTCACAAATAATGTCAGACCACAGCATAGCCTTCTTAAAGGCTTTCAATTTTATTTTTGAATTGAATATGGTCTATTATAGAATAGGGAGGGAAAGGAAATTAGATTCTAAAAAGTAATAATAATGTTTTCCCTGTGATTAGGAGCATAGCTATAGTAAAAGAATCAAAAATTTAATATAGTACCTGGACATCTCAAGTAACAAATCAAATAAACTAACTTTGGTTCAATTACTCAGACTGAGTGAAAGTGGTGTACAGCATAGGTGGCAGCAGGCTAGAGGTAAGGTTTCACTGAACAGAGCCAGGCTGTCCCCCCACACATTGTCCATGGCTGCTTTTGTGCTACAACGGCAGAGTTGAGTAGCTGTGAGATTCTGTATGACCTGCCAGGTCTAAAACACTCACCCTCACGTTATTTTGAGAAAAGGTTTGTTAATCCTTGCTCTAAATAACAAATACTTTTTTCTTCCTGGAACTGGCAGGAATGTGAGTTGTACTGGTCTTTCCTTATATCGTAGAAATAAAGGCTGATGCTCTTGTTAAAGCATTAGAAGTAGGAAGTCATATTTGGTCCTAACCAATAATAGAAGAAGTAGCTTTCATACCTTCAGTTAGACGACTTTACCTGAGAGAAGAGCCAAGACCCCAGGTAGTCATAGTCTCTTTGCTTTGCTTCCTTTGGGTGAATACCTCCTCAGAGATCTTGTGGGGAGATGAAGTGACGGATCCAAGGAAGAACTTGGTATACCCAGACTTGGGTATTCCTGAGGTTCTCAGTCAGAATCCTGTTGGGTAACACCTTAATTCCATCAGATGTTGGTTTGCATTCATGGAGGAAACTGAGTTTGCTAGCTGGTAATGAGATGATTTAACTTTGCCATCTTCAAGTAGGTGTCTTGCCACAAGCTCAAGTCCGGCCCTAGCAAATACTGAGGGATGAAAGTCCATTTTTGATGCTGCTCATTGCCAATCTCATCTATTCTCCCAAATTCTGAGTGAGAACCAGCCTTTCGTTGCAGTTCCATGAAGCTGGGAGGCTGGCTTTGATGCTGAGATGTAGTAGACATAGTTAACTTTTAGTTTTCACTATATTGTGCTTAGCTGTACTTTATTATCTTTGTATTTTATAAATGTTTACATTGTGGTTGGGAAGTAAGAGATTTTTGAGTTGAAATGCAAGGCAACTGGATGATTTCACTTGGTAGGGGTTTATCCCTACTCCCAAATATCAGTCTTCAATTTGGTCTCATTAGAGTCCTTGGACTCAAGTAATAAGAAGACAGCATTATTATTAGGTTAAATGTTTTACATGAATTCTCTTTTAATCCTTATAAGGTCCATGAGGTTACTTATATATAAAGAAACTGAGTCTTACAGATGCTGCTAACCTGCTCAAGTTACGCCACATGGAGATAATGATGCTAGGATTCCAACCAAAGTAATCTGAACACAATCTTTGTTCCTGTCCCCCACCCCCACTCCATGGGGCAGAGGCCTTCTGTCAGTCCTTAGGAAGGCCAAAATTTTACATTAAAAACACCTGCACTTAGAATCTGGAAGTTTCATCAACCAGACAGTAGTAAATCCAGGTTTAAGTCAGTTTATAAGTTTCCTGAAACATCATTTTTGTTTCCATAACCATTTGGTTTTTAAGTTCTGTAAATGGTTATGTAGGTAGGATCTTTGTGAAATTAGATCAAAAAACTATCTTAAGGAGTGCTCTTTAATGCAATCCCTTTATTTATTTATTTAATTGATTATGCTATTATAGTTGTCCTGATTTCTTCCCCCTTTGCTCGTCTCCACCCAGCAGCTCCCCAACCCTCAGGCAATACCCCCATCATAGTTCGTGTCCATGGGTCATTTGTATAGGTTCTTCGGCTGCTCCCTTTCCTAAACTGTACTTTACATCCCCAAGGCTATTCTGTAACTACCTATTTGTACTTCTTAATCCCCTCACCGCCTCCCATCCAACAACCATCATAACACTCTCTGTATCCATGATTCTGTCTCTGTTCTTCTTGTTTGCTGAGTTTGTTTTAGAGATTCAGTTGTTGGTTGATTGTTATGTATTTTTGCCATTTTATTGTTCATAGTTTTGAACTTCTTTTTCTTAAATAAGTCCCTCTAACATTTCATATAATAATGGTTTGGTGTTGATGAACTCCTTTACATTTTTCTTGCCCGGGGAAGCTCTTTATCAGCCCTCTGATTCCAAATGATAGCTTTGCTGGGTAGAGCAATCTTGGCAGTTGGTCCCTGTTTTTCATGAATTTGCAAGTTTCTTGCCAGTCCCTTCTAGCTTGCAAAGTTTCTTTTGAGAAATCAGCTGACAATCTTATGGGAACTCCCCTGTAGGTAACTAACTTCTTTTCTCTTGCTGCTTTTAAGATTCTCTCTTACTTTTTAACCTTTGGCATTTTAATGATGATGTGGCTTGGAGTGGGCCTCTTTGCATCCATCTTGTCTGGGACTTTCTGTGCTTCATGGACTTGCACGTCTATTTCCTTCACCAAATTAGGGAAATTTTCTTTCATTATTTTTTCAAATAGATTTCTAATTTCTTGCTCTTTCCCTTCTCCTCGGGCACCCCTATGATGAGAGCGTTGGACTGCCTGATATTGTCCCAGAGGCTGCTTACACTGTCCTCATTTGTATGAATTCTTTTTTTCACCTTGTTGTTCTGATTGGTTGTTTTTTGCTCCCTTATGTTCCAAATCATCGATTTGATTCTCGGCTTCATCCACTCTACTGTTGTTTCCCTGTAAATAGTTCTTTATTTTAATTAGGGTATCCTTTGCTTCTGACTGGATTTTTTTTTTTTATGCTGTTGAGGTCCTCCCTCAGTTCCTCAAGCATCCTTATAACCAGTGTTTTGAACTCTGCATCTGATAGATTGCCTATCTCCATTTTGTTTAACTCTTTTTCTGGAGTTTTGATCTGTTCTTTCATTGGGGCCATGTTTCTTTGCTCATTTTGGCAGCCTCCCTGTGTGTATTCTTATGTATTAGGTAGAGCTGCTTTGACTCTGTGACTTGGCAGTGTGGCCTAATGGAGTAGGTGTCCTGTAGGGTCCAGTGTGGCACAGTCTCCCCTATCATCCAAGCTGGGTACTTGAGGTGCACCCTTCATATGGGCTGAGTACACCCTCCTCACGTAAATGAGCCTTGGTTGCTTTTGGCAGATCAATGGGAAGGATATAGTCAGGCCAGTCAGCTGCAAGGACTGGCTGTGACCACTTACTACCAACCTCTGCCTTCCATGAAGTATCAGCTGTATAGGGGCAGGGTGATGGTGCTCTAACGTGGTCTGTAGCTGTCCACTGGGTACACTGGCCCTGGCATTTCCCAGATGGTGCAGGCCAAGGTCAGCCCCAACCTGTGTTTTGCCCAGGGCCAACCTGTTGAGCTATTAATCAATCTGAGATGGCTGCTACTTGTGTTGGGCTTGGAGATTCCCAAGTGAGGCCAAGCTGTGTATGTAGGCTGGGTACTGCTGGTGCTAGGCCTTGGCCTCACTGAGGCCAGCTGTTGGTTATTTGACAGGATTTAGGAAGTTGTGCAGCACCATCCAAGACCAGCCATTCATATGGAAAAGTAGCTTGGGTTTGCCTGTAAGTTGGGTGGGGTGGAGACTCTGGGGATCTACAAGGCAGGTCAAACAGTGTTAGTCAGGTTGATGGAGTCTCAGATATGGTACCAGCTTGCTGGCTCTATGGCCAGAGGGGATGGTTTTCAAAAGGGACAATGACCTCTACTCACCTTGATGCCAGACACTCCAGTTCCTCCCTGTATGCCACTGGTGCCTTTCAAGCTGCTGTCCCAGTGCTGGAGCTCAGAGGGAGGAGTCTGACTAGGTAAGTCCATGTGTGGGTTCTTTAAGAGGAACTGGTTGGGGCTCCAGAAGTTTCTTCCACCAACTCAATCCCCACTGGTTTTTGCAGCCAGAAGGTGTGGGGACTTATCTTCCTAGCACTGGAACCTTGGCGTGTTGTGGGGCTGGGATTCCTCGCTGCCGAGGTATCACTCCTGAATTTTTATCCACCACACATGGGTATGGGATCCACCTGTTCCACATCTGCATCTCCTCCATCCTGGAAGGATGTCTTTTTAAATTCCGTAGTTGTCAGGCTTCCATTCAACTCAGTATTTGATGGTTCTGAGTGATAGTTGTTCTATATTTCAGTTGTAATTTTGATGTGGTTATGTGAAGTGTTGAACCATGTCTGCCTATGCCGCCATCTTGACCAGACTTCCATAGTCCTTTTATTGGACCTTGCAAAACAACATGTGTGACAGGTAATTGCTGTTTTTTCTCCCCAAAAGCCATTTTCCTTTTCCAAACAATCCTCGATCTTGTTCAGGTGACTGAACTAGTTGGCTACTTGCTTAATGGATTACTACCTAGAAGGTTAATGTTGGTTTCTCCAAATCATTCATGATTCTCTTTCCCTTGCCAGGGATCGGTTATGCATGGTCGGGCAACGCAACCAGGACAGTAAGACAAAAATGGTAGTCCACTGGAGTGCTTCCGAAAAGTATTTCTAGCAATTCAAAGATAAAAATGGCATTAGATTTAGACTATTCTTTCCTACTTGTGGATGTTGCAAATAAGAGGTAGAATTTGGGGCCAGAGCAGTCATTTTGTAATCACAATGGGAGAACCAAGAGAATCATGCAAAATCTTTGGAAATGTTTCACCTTTGAATTAATCAGTGTTGGAATAATCTATTCTCAATTTCTGTTATGAGAGATAAAGAATTCGTTACATTTATTATGACACTTTATTTGCCAAAACAATCTGATTACTGTGACCCTTTCTATAAGACTCTTCTGAGTAAGGTACACAAGAGAAAAGCAAAGCTAAGTGAATTTCCTTTTTCCTCGAAGAAAAGCTTCAAATGAGGTCTTCTGCTAAGTTCCTGATTACAAAAAAAGAAGCTGGTTAGGAGTGGAGTTATTTTTAATAAGGTTTGAGACTTTAACAAGGTCTCTACAAAAGACAGGGTTTTCTAATACTCCTTAACAACAGAGCTAAAGAAACCCCTATACCTTGCTAAGTTAAAGGAAGCTAATTTATATCCTGGAAGCAGAGGGCCCTTTCTTTCTTTCTTTTTTTCCCACCCACAACCAGGCCAGGGGTTGCTACAATCTACCTCCCTCCCACCGACAGTGCCCTTTCAAGGGGTTCTAGGAGGTAGTCAACAAATGTTTTTTTTAAATAGCTGTGTACTCTTTCCTATGTAAGAATCAGAGAGCACTTAAAGGAGGCCTGAATATGCAAAGTAAACCCGTTAACCTCAAATGCTAAAATTTTCCCTCCCTGTATCACCAAACAATTATCTAAAGCAATTTGCTTTCTCTGTCTTTCATGAGGGCTGGGCTATCTAAGTATAATGCTTGTCCTTTATTCAGTATTTAAGTACCTCTTTGAAGAAACCTTATTTTAATGAGGCTTGTATTTAGCATGTATGTATATACAAACCACCCCTGAAAAGCCATTGCTAGTATACTCTCTTGGAATTTCATATAACCTTTTATAATTTCCAACAAGCATTTGAATTTTTCATATTTGTAGTGCTCTTTTAAATTATTAGATTAAAACAGCTTCCTGAAGATTCTTCAGTATAATTTCTATTATATTCACCATACTTCCTATTGCTGCTGTTACAAATCACCACAGACTTAGTGGTTTACAATGCAAATTTATTCTTATAGTTCTGGAGGTCAGAAGTCCTAAAATCAAGGTGGCAGCAGGGCTGTGTTCCTTCTGGAGGCTCTAGGGTAGAATGTTTTATTTCTAGTTTCTAGAGGTCACCTGCATTCTTTAGCTCATTGCCTCACCCTCCATCTTCAAAGTCAGCAGCATAGCATCTTCCAGTTTCTTTCTGATCTTCTGCTTCCCTCTTGTAATAAAGATCTTTGTGACTGCATTATTGGACTCCCCAGGATAATGTCCTCATCTCAAGATCCTTAATTGAATAAAATCTGAAAAGCTTCTTTTGCCTTATAAGGTAACATATTCACAAATTCCTGGGATTAGGACTTGGGTATTTTAGGTGCATACCAAATCTTTATTCGGAATAGGATATCCTTATTCAGCCCACCGTACGACTTCTATTATTGCTACTACTGGAAAAAATTTGCCAGGCACTGTGCTAACTGCTTTACATTCTTTATCTGAGTTAGTCTGTAAGCCACACATACTAAGATTGTGTAACTTTCTCAGACAGGCTTGTGACTAAACCATTGTTGATAATGAAAGTAATTCATCACAAAATCAAGTAACAATGATACAAAATCTGCACTCCCACTCCTATCTAGCACTGACTTGTTATTACGCCTACAAGTAAGATAAGGTCACAAACTTAAAAATGTAGTCATTTGGATAAAAATTTGCATTTAGCAGAAATTCAGCTACATTTGAATGACTGGAACAAAAGCTCATAGTTACCTGGTTCAGTTAGCTTGGATCATTGAGACCAATGCTAGTTAAATGTATAATAGCTATTCCCAAGTGGAACAGTTCATTGCACTCAAGCTTAAGAAACTGTCTTAAACCCTTGACCAAGGTGCTATGAAATGTAAACCTTCAGCTAGAACCTTTGCAAGAAAAGTGAGTGTTAATGCCCAAAACCCATCACTGCTGCTCAAACCAAGTTTATAAACTGATGGCTGCACAAGAATTTGTTAGCATTGAAGTGTCCCACAATATCATGGAGCTGAGGAGCATCTGTTTAATGTACTCTTGCCACTCAAATCTGTTGGATTGTTGGATGCAGTCCTTAATGTACTGTGAAACACTTTGAAGTGCAGTTGATGTATCTAAACATAGGGCCCAAATGACAATTTGGCACCTAAGACTTCCAAAGTATTAGGAGGGTTAGGAGGCTCTTGAACACTGGGTCGAGCCTCTTAGCTGTCTTATTTAAGGCTGTTGTAAGATTGAATATAGTTAAGATAGTTATAAAAACTTGAAGCCCAGTAATTTCTAGCCTGTTGGCTATAAACTCTAGCAACATGTGGGAGTTACTGTAAGGAGCCCATTATTCCATTTGAGCACCACATGTTATAGTCTACATACCTGTAGACTATATCCTACATATCAAATGTTGATATGGTTGTGATAATACAAATTTGCTTAAAGTACTGCTGAATTCATAGAAGCTTTTGGTCATTTTGCATTTTATTAATCATTAAGCACCTAGGTACAATTAAGTCCATGAAATTCTGACATCCTCGAAGTGGGTAGGCACCTCTGCTCTAGCTTGGAGAATGTTCATGAAACACTTCTTACAAACTTTTCCATTCATGTAAGATTAAAGCTTTAAAAGAGCTGTCATCTGACAGTTCCATTTGAGTGACTCTCCCAAAAGATGCTGAGGAGTTGAGCAATAAGTTAAAACTAATGCTGATGAAACCTTTCAATTGCATCTATTTTTTTTCCTACAATGTAGACTAACAGTAAGTTTAACAAGCTAAAGAAGGTAAAAGTTTCATTTCCTTCTTTTAACTTGCTTGCAAGTAGTACTTAAGTCAATAAACTAGATGGGTTTGTTTTTATAACCGAACAGTATCTTTCCTAAGGAAAACGTCTGTCTAGTTTTTAGTTTGTAAATAAAAGCTATCAGTTTTATAGCACTTTACAAGGAATTTTTGCATTGTAGGGTCCCGGAGTGAAAACATTTTTACCATTTGTAGTCTTTCCAAAAAGAAAAAAAAAAATATTTCAAAGATGAGAAACTACATGAAAGGTTTAATTTGTAAAATATAGAAGAGCTACAAAAAAAAAAAATCACATGATGGCAACTACATTAAGTGATGTGGATTAACCAGATGTTAGAAAAGTGCCATAATTTTCTGAACGCATTGTGACTATCTGATCCCAATGAAGAAACTCTAGAAACATTTTGTGGTCATCTTACCTTCCTTAAATGAAGGCAAAACCCCCTCTTGATTTAAATGGTTAGTTTGGGTGTTGACTATATTCTCTTCTTTAGTCATTTGCAGACCTAGTATAATAAGAATTCTTCTTTAAATATCACTATTTCAGGCCTTAATGATTATTTTTACATTTAAATCATAATTTACTAAAATAAACAGGTTTCTAGCAAAAAGCAGTTTTAGAACTTATAATTACAAAAGACCCAATACTTATAAATTTTACACATATAAAAACAACTCTTCCTGTATATAGGATTGACACTGAAATATCTTGGGGAGTTTGCAGGCTTTCTCTAGAAATATTAATCACTTTAATTAAGTTCCAACTTCCTGAAATGGTGTAAGTTATAGCTGTGCCAGTAGGGAGAAAGATTCACTGAATGCCTTTCAGTATGTTTTAAAACCACGGAACCATTACAAAATTGAGACCGACTCCATAGTTCTTGCTAAGTTAAAACAATGTACCATATTATATAGGAATTTCAAAATTATTACACTGGAGGTTAAATACTGTCGGATGCTCACATTTACCAATCAGATGACTAAGGTGGCTGAAGGGTAAGGTGCTTGAGAGCTGACAAGATTTCTCTAGTTCCTTTTTGTATTTCCTTCAGCACCTGTTCAAAGGGATAACCTGCTCTTATTTTGTACTACAGCTGTTTGCTGATATAAAACATGTCCCTTTACCCCAAATTCTTATCTGCAAAATAAAATATTCACTCTTCTCTGGTGATTTAATAGTCAACTGCTAGATAATATACTTTCTGCTTATTCCCAGAACAAGTGTTTTAAGCAGCAGGTTCTCTTTAGTTCATTTCATTCAGTCATTCAACCAACCAACCAACCAATCAGCATTTACAGATCACCTATTCCGTGTTGAATTCAGTTATTTTAAATGGAACCCAAACATAGTTTTAAAGAATGACCAGAACTTTCACTTTTGCTTAATTTTATTAAAAAAATAAATATATCATAAAGCTTTTCTTCTTTTATGGAGGGAAAAAAAGGAACAAGTTTCATAAAATCAAATAAGCAATGGTAAGGTGTCTTAAATTGAAAAGATTGGGAATCACAGGTTTACAAGTTATAATTGAATGAAACAACTATAACAGCCACAGTTGGCCGCTTCATGCCAATGGCACCAAACAAGATCAGCTAGGGCAAAATAAATAACTGTGTGGAAGCCCTGAAGTGTTTAAACAGACTGATTCACCAAAACATCAGTATAGATATATCTTGCTTTAAACAACACAGAAGTTCCTGAAAGTTTTGTGTAAATGAAATGATGACAAACATACTAGGAAAGCTTGGTATCTGAAGGAATTCTGTGAATTATTTTGTGAACAGCCACTTCCACTTTTGTAAATCCAGGTGTTTGCTTTGCTTAAGGCAAAGTATACCTAGCTACTACCTCTCTGAACCAAAGTGTCAGCGTATTTACCTAACACTGCTCCAGCTAGGCCAGTAGCATGATTTCCAAGTTTGTGTTTCTATTAAGTAGTGTAAAATACAGAGCTAGCCAGGGAATCCAGCTGCATCTGGCAAAGCAGGCATATGGGTGGGATTACCACCGTCAACAATATTTCCAAGTCAGCAAATAGTTCTGAGAGTCTTCCTTGTGAAAAGCACAGTAATAAGCCCTATCAATTTGGTTATAGATGTACTTCCTTCTTGTAAAACCTTCAGTGAGGGCCTGGGTCTGGAACCCTAAAGTAAAGTAATACTGCTAATCTTCAAGATTGGCTTTAACCAAATTAGCAGCCCAACTTCTTCAAACTGAGTGGATGATAATGGAAGAGACTAAGTTTTCCAAGGCTGAAGTTTAATAACATGAGAATCACCTATAACTAAGTTACCGAAAAACTTTGATGACAAAACATTTTCAAATAATTTTTTCTTTTTTTAAAACTTTCTCTAAACAGGTCTGAATTTTCAGTCAAACTCTACAAAAGTTAAAGTCACTGATAATCTTTGGTTGGGTGACACATTTAAGTCCTGCTGACAGAAATATTTCTCTCTGCTTTGGACAGGGTGTACGTATGACAGTGCTAGTTCCAGTCAGTTTAATCATTGTAAACACCCCAAATCTTCACTCTGTTCACAGCTTCCATTTCATTTGGCCAAATTCCTACCAGGCTTAAGTAACATTTAATTAGTTAGGCTGTTCTCTTTAAAAAAAAAAATGCTTTTAATAACATTGCTGCCCATATGTACAAGTGTAAATGATGAGTACGTCCTCTGTAGTCTTTCCCACATTGAGCACACTAACAATAATTAGTAAATAATTAAAGAATAAGTGGTCATTTTAAAACTTGTTCTTCTTTGAAAAAAATTTTACTTTCTAGCACTTAAAAAAAATTGGTCTTAAAAGTGCCCTATTAATGTCCAAAGCTGTTTCCCACTCTGTCCCACCCATCCAAGACCTGCTACAAATGCTGGATTGAGTTCGTATCAAATAATTTAGCAGTACCAATATTTTTCAAATGGAAACAGTGTTACTGACTTCTTCATATTGGATAACAAAATAAGGGTAACTCTGGTCATCATTAAAAATGACAAAAATCTGAGGCTCAAAGAAATTATCCACACAAGAGTCATACAGGTCACTGGTGACGCTGCCAGGATTGACGGGAGGAGGTCTTCGCATGCCGTGACTACCCATCGTGTATCTGCCAGTTAGCACTTTGGCCAGAAACATGAAATGGACTCCTTTGGAGGACTTCTTAGAAAAATTGTGAGAGTAGCTTGCTTTCTTTGCAAAATAACTGCCTTGTCCAAACATCGTAGCATGCTTTCCACAGACTCGCGGGTCAAAGTTGTGCTTGCAGATTCCATCTACCACATCCTGGGATGTTCCATGAAATAAATGTCTCTCATTTATTATTCTGTCACGGCCACACATTTTCCTGTTCATATATTCTTTTTTCCTAATGCAAGGAGTGGATAGGGAATTCAGAAGAAAGAAGGATAGATCAATTCAATAGGCATGATATAGTCATAAACTTCTCTTTATGGGTTCAATGGGGGGGAGCAAATGTTAAAGTAGCTATCAAGTGCAAAATGCTGTTAAAGATCATGTTGAAAGTTTAAACCTATCTTTTCTACTGCAGACAAGAAATGCCCCCTTTTTTCCCCACTACAAAACTAGTTCTCATATTTTATCTTCTCGGAATGCCTTCCTTGTCTAATCCCACCAACCTAAGTGTTTCTTAATTCTGAGATTTCTTAAACCTACACGTATTCCTTTTGTATCACATTAATTTGTTTGTTGATTTGAGAGGCAGCCTAGTAAAGTGTAAAGTAATTAAGAGCAAGGCATCTGGTACTAGACTGCCTAGGTTCAAATTCCAGCACCTCATCTTATTAGCTGTATTCCTGTGGCAAATTACCAAACTTCTCTGTGACTCAGTTTCCTCTGTAAAATGTAGATGGCAATACACCTAGTTATAGGTCTGTTATAAGAATTGTATATGAGTTAACATGTGAAAATAAAACTATATTAACTTCTACAAAAGTCTCTACTATTAGGTTCTACCCTTGTCCTTAGTTAATTATAACAAAAGCTCTCTTGAACTTTTCATACTACTGACTCACCTTTTATATTTCTCCCAAAGAAATTGGTTTTGGACTCTCAATATTTGTAAAATTCTGTATTTAAACTCAGGCACAGTCTTATGAAAAAGATTATAAATGATTCGATAACTTTTGTCCTCTGCAGAAACAGGCACTTGGATAAAGTCCTGAGATGGATGCATATAAACCCAAGTTTCAGGGTAGAAGTTTGCTGAGGTGACCCCATCTGGGCAGATGATTTGTGATGATGAGGTTGTTTCGATAGGTGAAGGAGCCTGTGTGGGAACACCGCCAAGTGTCCTAGAAGGGAGAAGCAGAAACACCAGTGTAAAACTACTCAGAACGTCTCACATTATAGTGTTCAACAGCAATACCTAATATTATAATTTGTAGATCTTAAAAGCTTGTTTAAAAAACAATAGTTGGTATGTGTCAGTGGACTCAGCGCTGGCTTGCGAATCAAGGGTTGCCAGTTCAATTCCCAGTCAGGGCACATGCCTGGGTTCAGGGCCAGGTCCCTGGTTGAGGGGCATGTGAGAGGAGACCAATTGGTGTTTCCCTCACACATTGATGTTTCCCTCACACATTGATGTTTCTCTCCCTCTCTTTCCCTCTCTCTAAAAATAAAATAAAATCTTTAAAAATATATACATTTATTTATAATGCTATCTATTAAAGAAAAAAATCTCAGAGCAAAAACTGCCTGTACACAGATATTATTTGCTTCCTCCTGGCCACCTCCTTACAGAAAAAACTACAGAATATACACTCCTGCAAGATAAGCAAACAAGCAAGCAAGAGCAAATTTATAAATACATTTTGAATCCTGGATTCCTCTTTTGCTTATTTAGTTAAAGAAGCTTTGTTTCGAGGGAGCAATAATTTATATGTGTTCTTCAAACTATGCCTTACTAAATAGAGAAGATATCATGACTAAAGTCTATGGAGGGTCGGGGGAGCAGAATGAAGGGTAGAAAAAAGTGAGGCAGGCAGAAAAGGAGCTTACAGGGAGAAGACACAAAACATTAATAAAAAAGGCTTAACCTCTATAACTTTGTATAAAAATCATGGCATAGGCACTAAAAGCTGATATTTGATATTTGCTTCATTTTTCCAGTATCGCATACAACAAAAAAACCACCAATATTATTCGAATTTTACAACTTTTGGTATGATGGTGCTAATTAAGCTCTAGACACCAGAATGCATATCCTTGAACCTTTAAATTCAAGCCTGTTATTTAGAAGGATGAGCTTAGATAAGCAGCAACTTTGCTCACTTATTCCTACCTGATTAAATGCTTAAATTCAAATCATATTTCTAGGCCATTTTCAAAACAGAGCAAAAGAGAAGCAGCAGAAAGGAAATCGTGATCCTGAGACCCAGATTCAGGGTCAGGATACTGTAACAGTCATCAGCATATAGTGATCACAAGGAAGCTGTAAGTCTGCCACGTGGATTAGGATAGGGAAATGTTCAAGAGCTTTGTGACACAGAGGTTACAACTGTGGGTGAACATGCATCTAGTCTCCAAGAGCACATCTCACCATCACCCTCTCCTCATAATCACAGCCACATTATCCTAAGAACACACTATGGAATAGGCATTTTACACAAAGTATCACTAACTGTCATAATCACCCTGCAAGATGGTTTGGCTATGGCCACTTTTCACATATAAAAATTGCTAGCACAGCTAGCAAAGATCAGAGATAGAAGTACATCTTTCTGGAGAGAAGCCCCACTGATTTAATGAGATCCTGAAAAGTCTGTAACTCCTTAAAAACCATCACTATGCTGGAGGATGGCAGGAAATACAGAATATAAGCTTCTTATTTTTAGCTGTCCCCTCTACCCCTGCTCTGCAAAGAGGATAAATCCCAGCTCACCAGGTTTTCCAGTATTATCAGGGGTTGAAGTTATTGATGGAGGTTTCCAGGTTGAGGGGGGAAGGTAAGACTCTCCCAAAGCATTCTGCCCAAAACAGGTTTTGGGCTGTCACAACTATATTGCAAACCTGGCATTAACAACAGAAGAGATTGCTCTTTTTCTTTCTGATACCATTCCTATCTAAAAACCAGTTTCATAAAATGAAAGCTTCAAATGTGTTTTCCTTTTTCAGGGGGGACAAGGTCTATTACTTACTCACCCATGACTGAAAATGAGCCTGTGGAAGTAAATTTTATCCACCCTATTTTATATATATATGGTTACCACTCATTCCTACCAATAGATGCTTACTTTTAAGAAGGCAACATCCTAATTGGGCTAAAACATAAAAATGCAAATAGACATGTCTGACAGGCTTCTACTCTCTAGTTCCCACGGGTTAAATATATATATTCTAAGCACAGTTAGAAATGGGGCTTTATTTGCTGAGAATGCTGAGCTTGTATTCAGCTCATGGGTATTCCAAAGACATACTGTGTGCTTTACAGTGCTGTACCAGCCTTCTTTACGGAGGCAAAGTTGAAGGGTAAGGAGCTTGTACTCAAGGAACTCTGCAATAGATTTTTAGAATCCAAGGCCACCTTTTATCACTCACCTTCCTGCCCCCCTGTCATTTTGAAAGATGTTTCCTAACTGAACTTCTGTAAAGAAGCAAAAACTAATTCATTTTATCCTTTAGAGGGGGGAAGCCAAAGAGATTGTATCAGGCTGCCTTCTCATGACCATGAGGTCGCCGCAGGGGACAGACTGTCCTATCAGCTGAAATGAACTCTCTAAATCTGAGATTTGTTTGCTTTTATACAGTCTCAGCTCAAGCAGTCTAAGAATATTACAGAATAAGCCCCTCTTTATCAGTCCCATTAAAAAACAGCAAGCACAAGGAAAAACTATTTTGTAACTATGAGGTGATGGACGTCAACCAAATTTTCTGTGATAATCATTTTGCAATATATACAAATGTTAAGTCATGCTATACACCTTAAACTTACAATGCTGTTTTTGTCAATTATATCTCAAAAAAACCTGGAAGAAAAACAAAGGAGCAGGGAAACCCTCATTTAAAGAGCTGAATTTGCAGGAAATACATGAATTAGGTCAGCCTCCCTCCCCTTCCATCTTACCACCTCCCTACTCTCAAATTCCCAATTCTTAGGCATCTCTGATTCCCTAATTGTGGCTTTCTTGACACCTATGGTTTTTTTGACCTTTTGTATTCACTAACACTTAACAAAAAAACTTTCTTTCTGGCTAAGATCATGGTCTCTCTGAAATCTATTTCTGAAATCACTTTGTAGAACTAATCCCACTGCTCTTTGTCTCCATTAGGCCAGTCCCGGTGGCCCTGAGGCCCAGACTCAGGCAGATCGGAATGGAAGCCTGCATTTACCCATTCTACCCTGGTGAACTTGCTGCTGCTCTACTGCTTACTCACTGAAATGTCTGCACAATCTCTTTGACTTGCTAAGCTCTTATCTTATACTTGATTATCACTGTTATAGACAAGAACACTAAAAAGAAATGGAAGAAAATAATTTTGTTCTCTTTAAGCCTAAATCATAAATAGTAAGGCCATACTTGTGGCATTAATTCTACTACTGCTTATATTATTTTAATAGTTCATGCTTTTACAAAACAAGCCTAAGTTTAACAGGGAGTGGAGGTAGCATTTCATAATTACTTTTCTTAGGATTGAAACAAAGCAATTTTCACCATTCTATAAAAGTCCTTCAACAATGTAGCACTCAAATGAGCATTCTTACTCTCAAACAGAAGCTACATCTCGCTTGATTGGCTCAGCATGCCAAGATACTGTTCTCACTAATGAGTTCTACACTCTCACTAGGAAGACGGTATGTTCTGAACTACTGGACGCTGACACTATCTCCAGCTGTGCTAATAAAAATCACAGAAATGGCATTGTTATTAGTTTATAACAAAAAAACCTCCTACAAGGTAAAATACTTTACACTTGGACTAGAAAGAAAGCATACATTTACCCCATGCCAATATAGATTTCTAAAACTGGACTTATTACACAGTAATTTTGGATACTGAGAATTTCAGGGATTTTGTTTGTATTTCATTTTTAATGTCCCCTTTGCAATCTCAGAATTAGAATCATTAAGGTTTTGTCTAATGATCTGGGAAAGACACAGTTTGGGCCCCAAATAAAAAGAACTACAATTAAGAATATAAAAAGAGCATCTTTACTTCAAAGATCAGCAGTTAGAAGAGACTAACCAGTATTACTCTAGACCTCTCAAGTTCATAAAACCAAGAAAACTTAGTATAATTTTTAGAAATTAGGCTCTAAATACCGTATATCTGACTAGAGTATTATAATTATTTCCCTAGAGATACTTTTTTTTTTAAAGATTGTATTCATTTATTTTTAGAGAGAGGGGGAGGGAGGGAGAAAAGAGGAAGAGAAACATCAACTGACTGCCTCTCCTACGTGTCCCAACTGGGGACCAAATCCGCAATCCAGGCATGTGCCCTGACTGGGAATGAAACCAGCAACCTTTTGCTTTGTGGGATGATGCCCAACTAACTGAGCCACACCAGTCAGGGCCCTAGAGATACTTTCAAAGACGGCCATGCTAATGGCAATGTTCCCCACCTACTCACACCTACAAAGACGTGCCAGTAGGCTATCTAGAAAGGGAAAGGAGAAATGTCACCTGGGGAAATGAAAGAGCTCACCTATAATTCAGAAGGATGAGTTCCATGTCAACCTAAAGACGCCACAGGTAATTTTAGTGAGCATTACAGGAAGATGGGCCTTACTTAACAAATGAAAATGTAAATTCTTCCCATGCAAATGCATTCAAGGAAGAAGAATGGAAACAACCACCTTGAAGGATTCTCCCTGCCTGACCTGGAAGTTTACCTGGGCTGGGAAGTAGTCCCATAAAACAGAAGGTATCATTGGAAAATGCAATCTTCCATTGAAGGAGGCAAATGCAAACTTTGCCTCATTCCAAATATAATCACCTTTAGTTGTGAAAAAAATGTTAACTCTAATGTGCTTTTCAGTTAAAAAATCTAATACAATACTTACTACTTTAGTGTTGGGTTAACTCTAGCTTATATTAATTCTACTTTTTGAAGAATTAAAACCAAAGAATAACTCAGAACTTCACATTCTAGAGACAATAACCAAGTTAGTCTTTTAATTAAATTTTTTTTTTCCTCTTTGGCATTCAGTTATACATTTTCATAAAATCAGAGTAAAGATGAGACTTTCCACTGGACACTTACTGTAAATATGGAAGCAGTATAAAACAGGAGCGGAAGAGAGGTCTCCTTTTAATTTCTCTCCTGAAAAATGAGTTGTGGAGGATATAGTGGTTGTTCCACATCATAAACCGGACCTCTTTCAGACCCCGAGAGTTGGCTTCTTCAATCAATCGAATAACAGTCTATGGAGTAGTAAGCAGAAGGTAAAGAAAAAAGAAAAAGCAAGTCAACAAACAATCACTATGAAATACAAAAATGTTAATGTTACTAAAGCCACAAATAGTTAACCTTGCTGTTAACATCAGAAGAGTTTCAATAAAGTACAGTGAGTCAATTAATTCCCTTTATACATAGGATTTTTTTCCCCTTCCTTTTTATTTTTGAGGGGGTGGCCAAAGATGCAGGGTAGAAAGATGCTCCCTGTTTAGGAGAGCACAGATTTCAACCTTAATAAACATGGGGGCCCGGGAACTACTCTATTCTACTTTGAGCATAACAATGTCCTAGAGATTTTTTTTAATATTTCCTTTTTTTAGCCTTTTAATTGTTTTTCTTACTTGAAAAAGCTTAATTTTTGAAATTTAACTTTCTGACTCTGTGCTTGTGCCTTCACGATGATTTTTTGCTCCTCAATAAAGAAAAAGCACACTTGAATCTGTCATGGACACATTTAGCACTCATGGATCCACCCTAGGCCCTGCTGAACGTTTTTCCATTTTAGACAACCTCGTTAGAACTTCAGGTCTCATGGCACAAACTCCCTGAAGCTGGCGCGGGCACTATATGCAGACTTTGGTGCTTTCCCAACCTTCTTGGTATAAAGGTAAACAACTACCAGGGGTTCAGGACAGCCTAGTTTTGTTAGAGGCTGCATTGCAGGGCAGTCTCCGAGGGCATGTCAAACACTGAACTATTCTGAGTGCCAGAAGACACCATCCTAGGAAGAAGAACAGTGATTTTTTATATTTATAAAGGGAATTTTCAGAAGAAGATTAATGATGGTAGTGTTCAAATAAATCAATTAAATTCCAAACCTAAAAGAACCTCTCAAAGGAAAAACAAAGGGACAGTCCAAGTATTCTAAGAATACATTTTAATCAGCCTCTTCTTTTCTTTGGAAAATATTAGATACTAATGATTATTTAAAAGAGTCAAAAATTTTAATTTAATAGTTTCATAGTGAATAACATACTATATCATTTTCCTTTGTAATTGCTTTAAAAGAAACCCTAAGGTAAGTATGTTAGTTCCCCTCTTTTGTAATGCTGGAAATTTGATCAAATTGAAGTCAGATCTTTGGAATGTGAAATTAATCTCTACAGTCCATTTCAGGGTGTTTAATTTTGACTTAGAATCCTCATTTAGAGGTAAATAAAGCATCATCATTTTAAAACCTCGCTTTGTGATTGATAAACTATTCCTACCACCTTAGAACAAGGATGCAGGTGTACATTTGATAGAATTTTAAATGACTAATGTTCCTAACCACAGCTCAATAAACATTTTCAAGTACTTCTTCCAGGGGCCTAAGAGTGACTATCTCCCACTAGACTTTTGAAATGCTAAGTGCAACACATGACGTAATCGCCATGAGCCCAGGAGCCAGATATAGACAGAAGTTACACAAGTGCTCATCTCATTAAAATTATTCCCAAAACAGTAATGAGTCTGAGTACTTACAACTGTAAGTACTTTCTCTCCATAATATAAGATACTGGGGAAGCATTTTATCTGATAATAGTGGTATTCTATTTATGGATTCCAGGACTTTAATAGAAAAAAACATTTTCAGAAAAATCAATAAAGTGTTACTTATATCAAAAAAACTCACTTTTATACCCATAAGCTCTTTAATTTGTAGTTCTGCCTAACCATTGTTAGAAAGGAAGAACAAAAGAATGTGAAAGACAAAAATATTCAAATGTACTTTTGGGGGGGAGAAAAACCTGTAAATACCTCAGGATATTCTCTCCATCCAAAGTGGTCCCTACAGAAGAACTTCCAGACTGTGTGGTAAACAGCACTGACATTGCTAGAGGGTGGTGTGGACAGCCTTCGTAGCTGGTCGAATTCAGTTGTTTCATATACAGTCATGGCATTCAAATCTGCCCAGAATTCTTGTCCTCTAAAAAGATTAAGAAAAAATGATTTGTTAATATTAATACATTTACAAAATAGAAAATTTTAAACATCTCATTAATGACGGTAAAAATGTCTAGAATTGGATGTTGTGTAATTTTTAAAGCTGGTCTTATTTGGAATAAAAGGTCATTACTGATTGTTTCCCCATTTCCTACACGCCTTTACTTAACAAGATCAAAATCTCCAGGCCATGAAGTTCCGGCAGAATTGATTTTATCCCACAGCATCAAAGGCCTAAACAATCAACAAAATTCCACCCTTCCCACTACACTGATATCAGCCAGAGAGTCAGATTGAAGACGACACTGACAAAGCAGATAGGGAAACAAAAGAAACTTCTCTTGAAGCTTGTCCTTTTTTTCAGAGCTATCAGTTTACCTAAACCAATACAGGAATGCAATACTGTCTGATGAAAAAAAGAAAAAGGAAAAATAAAATGACTCCAGGAAACCAGTACTGCTAATCTACCCACCATCAGTATTATCTTTTATCCTGTGGGGGGGGGGGGGATAGTTGGCAAAACATGAAGAGAAAAATGGTTTGATTATGAGGTTTAGCTATGATCTATTTTTGTTATCTGGTCTGCCACTGTCGAACCAGCACTTTACAAAATATCTGAATACTGTTGGGTGAAAAATCCCACTGTATGAATCAGAATCACTTAAGAAATTAATTTATAAAGGGTGGTCCAATTAAAACATTTGTGTTTCTTTTTTAATGGAAGTTCATCTAGTTCCATTAAATCATTAAATGAGACATCTGAATCATTATTTTAAGTAACTGACAAGCTAAACTATTCATTGCTCTTCTTTCTTTTTATGTTTCAAAATTTGCCTACGGAAACAAAAAGTTAAATATATCATAAAATAACATTATAGATATACTTTCCACTTCTTAACATCACAGATTTCCAAGTAGGATTCTGTAACACACAGGATACTCCACATACAGTTGTGCTCAGGATGACTAGTTTATGTGAAATCCAGATGCCTGGACAGATATTCCCAATAATTATTTCCTTGTTGTAAATTAGGGTTTTGAAAAGGGTATTAGTTTGACCTAGGGGTTTTGTTGGTTAGTACAATACTTTCCAAACTCTGCTGTTAGAGAACTCGTTTCAAGGATTGTTAATAGGTATTCTGTGCAAAAAAGTCTGCGGTAAAATGTTTGAAAAAACTTGGTTACACAAAATTAAACAAGTTACTTAATGTGGCCACTCCTCAGTCCCTTTAATATGCTAAGGTAGGCTATAAAGTATCCTTCCAAACCTGTGACAATGCTCTCTCCCTTTTCCCCATGAATACCTGTTAACACCTCTCAATAAACAACCCTGACAAATTTTAGGGAAAGAAAATATATTTTCTACCCACCACCCCAATGTCCACAACTTGTGAATCAGCTTCTATTAAAAACAAACAAACCGAAACAAGTCATAAACCCCATCGATGGTGCCATGAAGCACATAACTTGTAAAAAAACAGTATGGTCTTCCCAAACCCTTCATTTCCTGCTCAGAAAGAGACTGACTAGTAGATAGTAGAATGTGATCTTAAAAAGAACATATAATTTTAATTATAAAATGGGAATAAGCAATAGAGTGTAGTTTAAAATCACATTTGGACACTGCTTTGATTAAAGTGATTATGGTAAACAGGGATACTCAATCAAAAAGGAAAAAATTTTTCTGGGAAATCCTTAAAAAAAAGGAAAAAAAAACTCATGGAAAGAATCTCCTATACCTAAACTTTACAACAACTTGCTGTAAACAATTTTCACTTAACTTTAGGAGAATTTGATGTTATCACAGAGCCAAGAGATACTTAACTCTTTCTTCCTCTTAAAATCATTTCCAGTTTCTAAACAGATTTTCTGGCTTGATGTTTATTTCCCAATAACTATTTCCAATTACGAGTTAATAAATCCTCAGAATTTTTTAAAGGGGTTCTTAGAACAGCAGTCATTATGTTAACATGCATTGTAACAGCCATAGCCAATTCTTTTTGCTAGTAAAGTATCAGATTTTATTCTGGACATCGCTGTAGCAATTTTTGTTTAAGCCTGTATTATTAAGACTTCATAGATAATGATTTGCATGAGAAAGACATCTAAAACTGCAGCTTTTGCTACATTCTCCTTTGGGCATTATGAAGTTTCTATGACAAATCCTAATTTACTACAATCAAATGTTCTTTGGATTGATGTATCAAAGTACTGTTTTAGTTCTATTTGATTTTCAATATGCTTTTTTAGGCTTGACAGAGACAAAACAACAAATCTGAAAAACATTAAATTATCTTTTTATAAGATTAATTTTACCACCTGCTCTCCCATAAACAAGCAATGCTTAAAAACTCCAAAGCCAGGAGTATTTTTCCTCCTCAATCTGCATCAGTATGAATGCATAAAATACAGATGCCAAATGTTCCACATCTACCGCTCTTCTTTATCAAACCATTGTTCTCTATTATCAGAAATCAGTTATAAGTTGTGTGTATGTGGTAATAGAAATGTTTGGCTCTATTAGGCAATGCACAAAGAATTGAAACAGATGGTCCCTGGCTTCCAAGGGCTTCAAGAGACAAATGAAAAACCAAAGAAGCAATACCTCTGCCTATTTAAATTCATCAGTGGCAGGTACAATCCCGGAATGAGAGGACAAAGAATAGCCATACAGTGTTATGGGAGAGGAGGTGGTTATTGGAATCCAGGAATGGATAAATGTCAGAAAAGGGAAGAGGCTTTACTTTATCAACGCAAGATAACCTTCTGTAAAAGAAAAAATGCTAGGAACAATTTAAATAATAGGAAATACTACTAGTAAGTAAAGGGTTGTATGGAAAACAACAACAAAAGAGTTCTCCAAGCACTTTGATTTTTGAAAAGGAGGGTAGGGACAGAAGTAGTGCAGAGAGTTGGAAAAGGAAACCTTCAAAACAGGGGTACAGAAGAGATGAAGAAATATGAAACCAGAGTATAACAGGCAATATGAAAGATGTTAGGCAATTAGCTGATGAGGCAAATCTAGGGTCTCTTAAATACAGGTGGGATTTTTAGAGTATCGAGCAGATGGTGATAAAGGGTTGAAGAACTAAGTAAAGGATGTATAAAAATTGAGCAGCAGACAGTGCAAGAGACTGGGAGCTGAACTTAATAAAAGCAGGGTGCAACATCCTGGTGGATGAGAACTCTATGGCCACAAAGGAGTGAGTATTCGAGACACCCACTGTGCAAGTAGGGTTTAGATTTGGTAAATATATCCTGTGGCTCAATCAATCAGTATTGATGTACCCAGGATATAACCTAGTCATTCATGAGGAATCAAGGACAAAAAACCCCTCGTGAACAGATTGCTAATTTTTGCTATAAAGGGAAGAATGAACTTGTGTCAAAATATTAACAATTCTATTTCCACATGCTTTGCCAACAAACACACCACCACATATACCAATATAAGAATCCAGATACAAAATTAAAATTTTGAAAATGACACCTATTCTCGTAATTTACATGCTTTATAACAATGGTTCTCAACAAATATCTCGAAATACCAACTAAACCAACATTTCCCAACATACATTAGCAATACCAATGCCCACACTAAGTCAGAAAGTATACCCCACACACCATCATTTCTTTTATGTATATTTCAGATACTCACAATAAAGTAAAAAGGACCTATGACAGTAAATGATAAACAGCTGTAATGAATATATACCAAAACTATTAAAGAGTTGCTGAATGAAATAGAAATTAGTGAGAACATGATCTGTTTGCTAGATAAATATTTCTTGGGATTATGCACCTGAGAACCCAGTAAGAGTGTAACCATTTGGGATAATTTCTCTATTTATAAATTGTCTGAAACCAAGAAAGAAATGTGACAATTAAAGAAATAATAAAAGGGGCCAGGAAATGTGGTCAAGGTGGGCATCCCAGAGTGGATGAAATGAGAGCCAAGTCTGGCCAGCCCCCAGGCAGGCAATGGGGGGCAGGACACCACATGCAAAGTGATTGACATGTGTTAGAAGCTAACCGAGCAAGGCAGGAGAGACCCCAAGGGCATGCAGCACATGCAAATTCACGTGGGAAGTCAGGGTGTATGTGTGTGAAGAGGATGCTAAGAGGTAAGATTGGACTGGATAGGTTGGCCGGGGCCAGATAATGAAGAGCTTTGTATCCTGGATTAAGAGGTTAGGACTTGATTCCATGGGCAGTAGGAATCACCAGTTTTCAATCAGGTTCAGCCTTTACTTTTTATAAAGGTCACTCCAACAGTAGTAGTATGGTGCACTGATTTATTTTTGATAGGGGAGAGTGGAGGAAGGGTGGAGACAGGCACTTACTTGCTTTAATATTTATTATTCTATGCTTAGCCATCTACCAAGTATTAACAGTGCACATGAGCCAAATGTCAGAAAATGGAGGAGGCAAGGAATGCTCTGAGGGGTATTTAAGGGTTAGAACATAACTGCATGGAGGATGATTACATGTGGGGCTGAAGGGAGTAGAGAGTCCAGGATGTAGCCTGTATTTCTGGTCTGGGTGACTGGTTAACAGTGACATTGAATAAGACAGGAATTGCAGAACGTGGACATATTTAAGTGGGAAGATGATGCAAATAGAATATAGAAATCATGCTTTAGCAGAGGTCAATTAAGTATAAAGTTTTCCAGATCCTCCTTTGTACAGTTTTAACCAAATGGGCTAGACTTTGGCACTTTGGCTTTCTGCCTGTAAGTTAACTGGTTTCTACAAGGACAAACCTGTGACCTCAATAACACCTGCCCTAATCAGTTGGACTAACTAGACATAATTAATAGGTCCTCTTATTTTATTACTATGATATAAAATGAAAATGTCTCCCAAAACTGAGAATCATAATGATAGAAGGATAAAGATCAAATGCAGTATGAAGAGAGTGTTAAGGCTCTTCTGCTACAGACTTGAGACAGGCATGACAGATGGGGTATGTTTGCTGCTGCTAAAGAGATTTCACAGATGCACAAAATATAGCTGGCTTTTGATACCTGTCTTTGATGTTTCCAGGAACTCATTTAGCAAGGCTGGAATATCTGGCAGCTTATATATCCCTTCAAATATGTTACAAGGTGATGAAAATCAAAGCCATGGCATATACTGTATGAAAATATTTTGTAAAAGCAGTATAATTATTAAACTTCAGAAGACTGACTATGTACTCATAACTTTCTGCTTTAGAAGCATAGTAACTGTCATTTATTGTTACTAATTAAGATTTTTTTGCTAACACTGACTCAAAGAAATAGCACAGAGCTATTGGAAGAGGCAATAAAAAATTACCTATAAATGCTTACATACAAAGCAACATCTTTTAATATTTACCAGAGGTTAAAATTCTATACTTAACTTCTACACTATGACATTAGGTCTTAGTGTAACAACTGGGCTTTCCCCTTTGTATCAGAATATCTAGAGATACAGATGTACCTAAAAATAAAAATTGGGAGTTTACATTATGCATGTGGCCCTCAGTAGATTTGGGTAAGCTACGAATCAAATGTTGACTCTCAATTAAATCTGCCCACATCTGCCCTAGCTGGTGTGGCGCAGTCGGTTGGAGCATCATCGTGAAACTAAATGGCTGGAGGTTCAATTTCCAATCAGATTTGTAGGGGAGGGCAACCAATTGATGTCTCTCAAATCAGTAAAATAATTTTTTGATAATCGATCAGTAGTTTTTTAAAAAATAAAAGGAAAAATCTATCTATATCTAGGAGATAGTGGCCTAATCAAGGCAAGATCGCTTTAGATCACTCTATATAACAATTAACATCAATCTTGGACCATGGATTTATCTTATGGTTCTAAATGCCTCAAAAGATTTTTGGGCAGGTAAAAATATCCCCCAATTTAAGAAACAACTCTTAAAAAGGGATCATCAAAAGGCAAACTTCTGACTGTGTGTGTTGTTCCTTTGGTTTCTCCTGGGACATCTTAGATATAGGGGAATGAGAAGGCAGCAAGTTAGTGAGTGAAATGCTGCCTAGAATCACATTATCTGTGTGCTAAACCCCTTGTCTGATTTACAAATTGTTAGACATCTAGTAAGTCGTCTTAAAAGTCATTCTAGAGGTGAACACAGTGAAATAATAATGAGGATAAAAGGAGAAAAATGGAAGACGGATAGGTTTCCTAAATAAAAGGATACCTTGTTTTAAGAAAGTGAGGAAGTAAACAAACACGGTTTATTATCAAAAAACTGTAGTAAGACACAGCCATTTGAAAACATCTAAATGTTTCCTAACCCCCTAAGAAACAACATCATACACTGAAGTCCCCTTCATGCAACCACTTAAAAAGAAAAAAATACAATATCCACTTGAGGAAAAGAAACCTACTAAAATATTGCTGTTAGACTTTTTGGCTTTTATTACAAAACTACCAGATCAAAGCAAAGCATACAAAAGAAGTTTCTAATAAGATGTGGATAAGCCAAAATTCTTTGATGAATAAAAATCATATTAAGAGTTCAGAAGATCTCACTGCTATCTATTTATGGAGGCACAGGACTAAATTTTAAACCCTGAAGACATCAGAAATATCAGAGAGCTTTAACTTTTATCCGAGTTCAATCACATGTCCTGAGACTCCTAGAAGTAAAGTGAGACATACTTCTCAACCATGGTATGACAAGGAAGTGAAACGTAATTTCCGTAAAAAGCTGAGATAGAAAGTACACAACGGATTAAATAATGCGTATCATGCCTTACACTACCTTAAATTATGCAGTTGTTGCTTTTTATGAAGATGAGTAAATATCCTCTTTGTTAAGTGAAATAACATAAATGAAATACTAATTATAAATAATTATCATAAAATGTTATCCTTTAATAACTCCCAGTAAGATACAATCTATAACCTTAATTTATTTCTGAGCTAATTTTTAAAATTACAAACTCCTTTAAAAAGATTTTTATTCAGAACATTCTGAAGTTAGCCTTGTCTTTTTCCCCCAATTAGTACCGATAAACTAATTGATAAGTGAACAAATTGAAAATATAATCACTGATAGCTTATTATGAGGACCGAGAGATGAATAAGAAACTTTCAGCATTACAGATTTAAATGTATACAAACTAGTATATAGTGAATGCATCACCCCCTGAGAGCTTTTAAAATGGTCTAGGTTTTATAAACTATGACAAAAAACCTTTCAACAGGGTCTTAAGTTAGTCAACTCTTCCTAGAGGACAGGGATGCTACAAAACCAAGATTTAATTTTATCAATTTCTGAAGGGAATCTACATTATTTTTTAGTAGCAAATTAATTGTACAACACTTTACACAACACTACTGAGGTGTAGCAACATTTGGATAACCCAAACCTCAGAAAGCAAGCAAAGTTCCTTCTGTTCCATATACTCTACCCCCATTTAAGGATGTCTTTCATTTCTTTTATTAACTTGGAAGGCAAACCTGTATTTCTCCTGTGCTTATTTTTATTCTCTCAGTGCCTGGAAATGAAAGAGAGAAGCCAGGTGACAGTCAGAAACCAAAGACCAACCACAGCAGGAAATTTATATAGAGTATTTTTTGCTATTTGCCCTCTCTGTGCCCTGCGGGAGCTGTGAAGATCACAGGGTGCAGGCAAGATTCTGAAAGCACATTGCACTACTACAAGCAAAGTTTACCCGTGGGCCCCTACTCCTGCCATTCTTCACTCACTATTTAATGCTGGTAAAATTTAGAGCAAGGAAGGTCAGCTAAACTCAATGGCTGTATGTCAAAAGAGAAGGGACAGTTTAAGAATATCTTAATCCAAAAAGAAAAATAAACGTAGTAAGAAATTGCAGTAAGTGTGGCCTAAACGAAACATATTGCCAATCATTGTGAGAAGTTCAATATTTCAACATTAAGACCAGTCACAAAGCCTTCCTTATGCTCAGAAGCAAGGACAGACAGCATTTGCATAAAGAATACAAATGTCCTGAACAAATTTTTCTCAGACAACTTAGTCACGGGGGATTCTAATGCGCTCCTTACACAACATTTTGCGGCACACATACTGGCAAGTCACTGGTTTCTGTAGAATGTGAAAGGAAATAGTTGCTCTAGCATTCTCACTCTCATGTTAGCTTACCCTTTCATTGTGATTACCGTGCAAAGGTTCTTTACTGGTCAAGTGGGTGTTGCCAGTAAGTAAACAGCACATAGCAGAGAAGGATGAAGGAGACAGACAAATTTTATTACAGAAATACTGCAAATAGGAATGCTTAGTTAACTCCCTTTATGCTCACCTTAGCAACTGACTAGGTCAGCAAGGAAAATTGGAAATTTCAGAATTTAGAAACTTATTAGAAACTTATTAATATATCATCAACTTCTAAAATTTGAGTTCCTGATCACAGGATTGGTTACATTTAGTATAAAACTGCAATAATGTCTTTTGCACAGAGCAACTATAAATCTTTACAAACTACCATGATGAATAACTAGAATTTATATAAAATCCTTTATTTTCCAAGATTTCAAAATGTATTTCAGAACCTACCTCTTATAATTTGAAATTAACAAGGAATTAATCTATATCAGAAATTCAACGCTTTCAGTTAATGTGTCAGGGATTAGGCTGGATAAGTTTTAACACAGGGATTTTAAATTCCTGGTCCCTAGAAAGCACTATCATAATCTATAAATATAAAAATACTTTGTTTTTGTTAAAGAAGTCCCTTCATATCTAAAATGTGACTTGTTTGCTCTTAAAAATGGTAAACTATATAAGTATTTATTCCTTTGTACAGTCTGTGTTTATGGTGTTACAAAGTACAGTTCAACCCAAGATCTTAAGCTATTACCCAGCAACATCAAACCCAGATGAAACCTTCAGCAGTCTAGTGTCTTCCAGTAATACAAGATCACTCATATTCACTTCACTTTAGTTTAAGACTCCCAGATTTATTTTAGAAGAGAAGCTCAACTGCTTTTTCACAAAGAGTTTCTTATAAGACTTACTAGCCTCACAGGAAGTTGTGCTACAATAATCGAGTCACCTTATAACTCAAAATATGTTTTTTTCCCTTTGCAAAAATGACATATGCATATACTTAATTTTTCTTTCCACAAAAAGGCAACTGCAACTCACAAGCAGGACACTGGTAATTATTCAAGGTTGCAGACCTAGGTTAAGAGTAATTTAAATGTGATCAAAATTATTATCATCAGACAAAAAGGATGCAGAAGCTTGTGGTCTCAAATCATGGAGAAAGAAGTAAGACAGTCCATAGAAAAACACTTTACAATCTCAAATGGCTGGATTTTAGTAGCATTCCTTGAGTGGTCAAGGTTTATATGGGCTACATACTGCTTCACCTTTTAGAAATATCTGTCAAACCCAATACAAAACTAAGAATCACTGACTTTTTAATTACTTACTTTTTCCTGTTTACTTACAATAAAAAGTAAAAGCTTTAGAGTCCATTCAATAATAAAACGCATAACATATGATATATTTTGAGGGACTGCCAGATAACCTTATAAGTATTTCCTCCAAATGTCTTTGCTTTTTGTGAAGTTCATTTTCATGACCATAAATACATTAGGAACAGACTGACCTCAACCTGAAACCAGGTGACAGCTGCTTCAAAAAGTCTAATCTGCTTATTGATAAAAAACCAGATAAGAAATGAATGATTGCTATTGATTCCCATGATAGCTCTATAGACCCAGTAACTCCTCTGGATTAGCATAGAAAGAAGCCAATTAGTTTTATTTCATATGTAAATAGCATTAAAGAGGTACAAAAAAATAATTCATTGGATTGCTTTATTCTAAAGCATAAGGCACACATTTTGAAAGTCATTTCAAATACAGTTATTGCTTATGGAGTTCTCTTAGGCAGAAATTTTTAAAAATAAATTCAAACTCCTCCAGCTGTGTATATTCAAGAAATACCAAAAAGTCACAAGTCATAGTAAGTTTCAGCTGTTCTCATCTCTCCAGTGTTACCAATAACACATAATGAGTTAGTTCATACATCATCACAGCTGTACAGGCCAGAGCTAACTTGGCTAATTTAACAATTCCAGTAGAGTTCAGTCAGGAGCTTGCTCCATTTTAGATAATCTACTCTGCAAGTCACATAAAAGAACAGCATATGCTCTTTGTTATCATCAATATGCAACACTTCTGTCTTCTTTCACAGAGTTCCTGCGACGTCATCTAATGATATTATCCTTTGGACAGATTTTAAAAAAAAGTTCTAAGAGCAACTGGCAATTCAAATCATTCAAAACTAAGACTATGACAACCCTCTTAAATGTAAGCTATATCAAGTAAAACTCCCTTTTTTCTCTCAATATGCTTTAATTCCAAAAGAGAAGAAAAAGAATACCGTTCTGAGAAAAATTAACCCTGGAGTTGGGGTTTGCAACTTTCTACTTCACCCTCCTACATTCTTTCAAAAAAATCAGAATTAGAATAATCACTGGTCATATTTTTCACCTACAGATTAGCTCCAAATTAAAGTTTGCAGAGTGCCTCTTCTTTATGGTCGATAATAACTACAGGACTTCCGGCACACTTTAAAATGGATGGAATGTGAAAACCAATGGCGATCTTAGTTGCTAATGGAAGATTTGCACATCCTCCACAATTTCAATTATCCACAACAGTATTGTACATTTAGTGAGGCTCTTTTAAAACTGCTTAGACCTGCCATTTAGTATTATTTTCTAAAAAGGATGAGTGTCTGAACTGTCAGACACTATGTTTCCTTAATTGAAAACATAACATTCAATGTTGTTTTCTTAACTTCGTATTTGGAATTTGGAAATTCTCCAAAGCCCATCCCGTGTGCAAAAGAAGCATCGGCATGTAAATACAGGGAGTTCATACATACAACTAGTTTCCAGTTGATGTTGGCAATGAACATCTGCAGATGTACAAAAGCAGAGTGTGGTGGAAAAGTGGGATTATATCATAATTTGGGGTGAAGGCAAAATTGGAAAAGAATTAAAATAATTTCATTATAATGAACAAAAAAAGCACTTATTATTATTGAAATTCTTTTTAAAAAATATTTTTTAATCCTATCCAAGGACATCTTTTCATTGCTTTTAAAGAGGAAGGGGGAGAAACATCAATTGATCGCCTTCCTGTACATGCCCGTGTGTGTCTGACCAGGGATTGAACCCACAACTGGTTCAATTCCCAGCCTTTCCAGCATACAGGACGATGCTCTAACCGTAACTGAGCTACACCGGCCAGAATGAAATTCTTTTTTAAATGTGTTTTTAGTATCTAAGCATCTTGAGTGAAGAGGTGGAAGGGACTTGTGAACTTTTCTAACTCAACTTCCTTTCCAATTTCATTCTTGAGAATAACAAACCCTGCAAATCTAATTTGGATTAATTTAGATGTTAAATCTACATTTGCAAAACAAAGAATTTTATCTGCACAGTACACCCAGAACTATGAACTTTCCCCAAGTTTCACACAATGAAGTATTATGGATGTAGTATGTAATTATGATTTATCAAGTCATATAAAATACTGAACACAAGTGGGATAAACAACTGTCATTCATTATTCCTGGATCCAACGACTGCTGGGTCTAACGTGGACATATACACAGCTGAACACACACTTCCTGGTTATGTGCAATCTGAACAGATAGACCAGCTTTACAGGCCTGACCACAGAGATTAATAGCTTTAGCCAAATAATGTGGTAACCATGTGAACCTGGGCTGCTCCAGCTTGTTTGTGAATCTCTCAGCAAGGCCCAACATGCCGTTATCTGCATCTTGTTGCCAGGAAACACAACATCGCTTTGGAATACAAGGAAAACCAGGTTGCAATGACCACAGGTCAACTTCCCAAAAGCCTAATTTTTGACACCTAGCTATCTACAATATTATAACATTTCCAAGGAGAACCTGCACTTTCCTAGTAATTAACTTAGTACTTTGCTATTTTTGTCAGGGTAGGACAATTTCACTACCATTAACAATGTATCACCAGCAATAACAATAATTCAATCATACCTTCTTCTCAAGTGTCAAAATAAACATTACTTATTATGTAAAACTGATTTGGAAATCAAGCATTCACTGCAACTTCTTTGTAACTGATCCAACAATATATCTATTCTTCAGCAAAGTAATTTTACCAAAGGACAAAATACCCAATATGCCGCTGACCTAAGAGTTCCTGAATTTGCTCAATCAAAATACCCATCTTGGCTTGCTCATGGTAATAGAACATAATGTGTTGGACAATAATCCTGGCCAATTCAAACAGACAGAAAACGTGCTTCATAGGAGTGAAGTGGGAGGCTACTATTCTGCAGTTTTGCAATCTGGAGATGGAAGGATTTGAGAGTATATAAAATTAATTACCCTTGACCAATTAGAATTGCTAGCTCATGGGCAACAGAGATTTAGGACAATTCCTTATTAAAAGGATTTTTAAGAGAATGGAAAACATCATTGTCTTCCAATGCTGGCTTAAAAAATGTTAAAAGTACATAGTTTTATTACAGGATGTAAGAATTTCACTACTCAAACAAGAAAGAATCTTGGATGCATTCTATTATCAAGATAATACACTTATGATCAGGAAAATCCCATTCTTTCTTATATATAATCTTACTTTTAACCCAAAGAGTCTTCTAAATAATAATGCCTTCAAACTTGGGCCTTATATTGTTTCTCTCCTTGTTCCATATATCCCTTTAGATGTCCCTTTGAATCTTAGAAGATGCACAGTTTAGTCTCACAATTGAGTTGCTAAAAAGACACAGATCTGTGTACTATATAACTGAAATATTGAAATATTAAAAAGAAACCACTTACCTAATACTAAATGGGAACAGAGAAGATAAGAAAAAGGACCAGATTTCCACAATGCCAATAATGTTTTGGCACTATATTAGAACACAGAAGGTGAACATCAAGACTAAAAGAATTAAACAACTTGGAAATGGTTACTGCCACCATTTGTTGACTGTCTAAACACCTGAAGAGAGTAACCCAAGTTTTCCGTGAACAAAGATGTATCTTAAGGAAGTTTTTCTCCTGGACTTCTGCATTAGGTAACTTGGGGTAGTTTTCCTCCCTATGGGCCATGCCTCTCAGTCCTATACCCATCAAGTCATTTATTATCTGTGAAGCAGTCAGGACACACTCATGATCTCCCAAATCAGGAAAAATGGATTAAAGTGCTCTTCTCCCCCCAAGTAATTTTATTACTTACTCTTGGTCACATACAAATAACTATTAATATCACACATTATAACTCCTTTTATACTACAGGAGAAGCAACTTAGAAATATAAAGCTTAATATTATTATACAGCCATTTTTGCACTAGCAATTTCCTATGTGGCAATTATCATTTTCTTCATTTTAAGTTCAATTAAAGGGAAATTCAGATGTGGAAACCTCAGCTCCCTATCCTATCATAGTGAATATTGCTTGGACATCCATACTAAAAGAACTGAATTATTTATATACATGTCTTGGATACAAAAATAATGAGGGTTAACTTTTTAATGTAAATTATAAGTATACCTATTAACTTAACATAAACCTTCCTTTCATTCATTGTTAAAAGACCCTTTCAGGTTTAAGAAAATACCCTCAATTGTTGAACAATTTATTTCACCTATAAGATAAATAGAATAATTAACGTAATGGTAAAAAGCTTTAAGGAAACCTAAAACAAATATTTAACATGTTTGGGCATGATTCGCAAGTTTGGGAGGAACTTTTGAGTCATTCACAAGAAGACTGTTGTACCATTCAAAATTAAGAGGGCCACAAAAATCTCCAAACAATACTATTTTCTTTTAAAAATAAGTTACTCAATTTGCAAAACTTTAGAATTAGATATATTAGGTATTCATTATTTATAAGATTCACCATGGATTTTCTTTCAGAATCAAGTTCTTCCATGTGATTAAAATTGTATTTGATTTACCAGTCAATGTATATGTAACTTCCCAGTCATATATACATTGTACAGAGGGACGTTTGAATTTTTCAAATCATAAAAAACTTCCTTGTCTGCATAGGTAAATAGCTTGCATTCAACCACCATGAAAAATCAGTATAGCACACAGCCAGAAAAATGGCAGTGGAAAAAAAAGAATAAAACCCATTAGGTTACTACTAAAGGAAATCAGCCTACTAATCAGCTTTTAACCTCTTTATCTTTTCTATGGTATTCAACAACAGCTTTAAAGAAGTTGTAAGTACATACCCATACTTCATTCTCATCCTATCATTCTCTGGATTACAGTAAAATCTTTCCAAGTGCTCCTGGGAATCATTGGATACACTTTGCCACTTTTGGGTAGTTGTCCTCTTGATCTGCCAGTGATAGGGCAAGACCGTGTGGTGCTTCAAACAATCCCTGCCATAAATACATATGCCTTGCAAAAAGTCCATGCAAATTTCAATTTCATTCTCTTGGTGAGTGTGGTACTGTAACTGGTTCACCAGCTCAAAAACAAGGTCAAGGGAAGCCTCCTCACTTTTGTCCTGAAAGAGCTCAGTACTCAACTTATCACTGGTGTCCAGAATGTACTGGATTGTATAACTGTTGTCTTGGAAAACCCCTGGGGCATAATCCACGACTTTGTCTATGCAGTCAGGACTAATAGGAACATCACTTGAAACTGGGTGTAAAAGGGCAGTCTGGAAGTGCCCTCCTGTAGAATCTGCCACTGTCCCACTGATGGTTTCTGGTGAAAAGCTGTGATCCTGGATTGGAACCACTTGTTCTGGAGCATCAGTGGAAGGACGAGCTTCTGGTATTTGGTCCCTGACACTTGTCCCCTCAGGAATCAGGACAGACATGTTATTTTCTGCTGGCGAACACGATGGATTGATTTCCAGGGTTTTTTTCACCATAGGTTCATGCAAGCCGCTTTCATCTGCATTCTGGTTTCTAGATCTAAAAACCCCATCAAGTGATCCAGATTCTAGCAAAGTGTTTAATATTGGCCTCAAAGACCTCAAGGTTCCAGTTCCCAATCTCTTCTGATCCTTTTTCTTAAAACAAGTCTTCAATGGAGTGATCTTGTCAGAGAGTCTCACTGGGCATGAAAAGTCATCAGGAGGAGAGGGAGGCTGCACTACACAGTCTGGCTCAGGTTCGGTGGTTTCCATTTCCATGATGTGGATTAGCTCCAACTGCTCCTCGGAGTCTAAAAAATCCTACCAGGAAAGGAAAGAAGATGATCATTTACAACCTGACAACAACTGGATCCCATTCACTCACCAAAATGTTTTGTTTTGGTCTATGACCAAGTCCCCCGAAATCACTTCTCTTACATTATTCCATCTTTACAGGTCAATTTTAAATTTTACTGAGAAATCAACGCTCCAAAGCAGCCAAGGCTATTCAAAAGCCTACAGCAGGTAAAGGTAAAAGAGACTATTTTTCAATAGGCTCTTGAAATTCACTTGTGGACTTAATACACATCGATTTGTAATTCTGCTGGGGTATAAATTTTTACTGTAAGTCTAGGGTGGAGTTGGGGTGAGGGGTTGAAATAAGTTCGTCTAAGGATGACAGCAGGGAACCCACATCTTCACTGCTTTGTGGTTCTCTTCACAGTTGTTTATGTATCACCTTTTTCATGAGGTGACAAAAACTGTTTCTTTGTAAAAAAAAAAAAAGTTCATCAAATGAAGAGTGAACTAAGTTAAATAGTGAGTGAATCTGGGGCGTGAGCACTCAGGAAACAGAGGCTCTCAATTAAAATGTTATATAGGAGAAAGCCAGGAGCCTGTTAAATCCTTTCTGTTCAGATAAGTCCTTACTTGAGGTCATTCGTGACTTTAGGGAAACCACTATAACCAAACCAGTTTTACCATACGCTAATTGTTATAAACTAGAGTTAAGTTCATACGTGAAAATGACATTTATGACAACCTGCTGTATTCAGAAATTCCAATATATTCCCCAAAGATGTTAAGAGTCTACCTTTGCAATCCCCAAAACATTACCACTGCTGGAGGACAAATTCCAGGACTTGTTTAGCAACAGAAGCTACATAAGCAACACTGTTTTAGAAACCAAACACAACTTCATAATGCAGAAAGAGCCTCCTTGTCCTTGTCTTCAGAAAAGTTACACATATGCATTTTTAAAGGCAAATGAAGGCATATTGTAGAAAATAACACAAGAATATAAAACACAAACCACATTTCAGATTCCTTATGAACTACTGAAAGAGAGTAAAAGTGCTTTCTTCAATGAATCAGACCCCTTGGGAAAAAAAGGAACAAAATATAAAGCAAAGAAAATTTCGTAAAATGACAAATGGTGAACAAAATATAAAGCAGTATCTAAGGAAACTCTGTAAAATGACAAATGGTACCTCCTCCATAACCTAGCACTCAACTAATTCTGAAAATATTTACCGAACACTGTGCCAGGCAGGAAAGGACTGGCGATGGGCAATTAGGCAATTAATCCCTTTCCCTCTCGTCCAATATACTGAAAAGATATTTGCTGCGAGGGCCACGACTTCAACAAGTACGCATCCCAGGTGCCCATTACAGTGTCTAGCACAATGCAAACACTGAATACCCTATGATATTTTTTTGGTTGAATTAATGAAGAAAAAGAGCCTTATTAAGTGCCACGTGATGTTACTTTTTTAATGGGTCAACAATAAAACGAAATAATAAAATTGAGTGCCCAGAAAAACGAATATTAAACATCTAATTGGAGAGATACTTGAATCAACGTGTGAAAACCGCATAATGCTCAAACTCAGAAAAAGAAAACACAAAACCACAAGGTATTAGCCCCCTTGGTAAGCACAAAAGGAAAAGGTAGGAGGAAAAAAAAAAGAGTTCAGCGTGAGCTGCCATTGTTATGGAAAGCTTCACGAAGGAGGGACTTGACAGAAGACATAAATCAACTGGAAAGCGGCCAAGCCAGGCGTTATTATTCATAATTCACTGCTCTCGCCTCCAGGCACAATTGGCACAGACTGTGGTATTCCCTCCCCACTGCACCACACCGCCCGGTGCCACCCTCCACGCACGCACACACTAACCACGCCCATCACACCCCGTCAAGGCCAAGCAGCCCCTAACCCCATCCTTCGGACGCACGCACGCTAGAACTTTTCCCATTACTGCCCTTCGGCTTCGTTCGGAAATGAACCGGAGGAAGAGGCAGAGGACTGAAGGAGCGGTGGGAGTGGGGAAGTCAACAGCACCTAGTTCCTCAATTAGTTTGCATAACAAACACGAGCGACTGGAAGGATACTTCCCGGGGTCCCCGCCGGGGGCGCCCCGCCCAACGCCCCACCCCCCACTGCCGGCCGGGGGCACGCTCCCACCTCCGGACTCTGCCGAAGGCCCAGCGCCGCCCGACTCCCGGGCGCGGAGCCCCGGGGCGAGCGGCGCCTCCCGCGGGCCGCGGCGGAGAGCGCGGCTCCGCGCCGACGGGGCGCTGCGCGGCCGCAGGCGCCGCCGGGCTCGGCCGCTCCGGCCCGGGAGTCGCGAGCATCCCGCCCCGCCGGCGCCGCGGCGCTCCGCAAACCCTCCGTCCAGCCTCCTCCCGGCGCGCGCCTCCCGCCCGGCTCCCCTGCGCCCCAGCAACCCCGCACGGCGCCCTCCGCAGCCCGCCCTTCACCCCGCCGCCCACCCTCCTGAGGGGACAGCCCTGCGAGTCGCGCAGGGTCGCAGAGCAGCGCGGCGGCGCGCCAGGGAGACGCGGCCGGCGCTCCTCCGGGAGGAAGGCGAAGACTGCGCCTTCAAAGTTCATCTGAGAACAGCCTGCAAACTTCTGGGCTGCAGCCGGAGCGCGGGGCGGCCGGGAGGCTCTCCCGGCGCCCGGGCCCCTCTGGGTCTGCGAAGGGCTCCCGTGGGGGCGCGGGGGAGGCCGCGCAGCCGCTGCCCCGCGCCCGCTCCGGACTGGGGGAGAGGGCAGAGGCGCGGGCGACCCCGACGAAACCCCTCCGCGCCCTGCTCCGGTGTGTACACCTGCCGGAGGCCCTGAGTCGCTAAGAAGTGTAAACCAATCACATCCCGATCTTGAAGGGATCCGAGTGAACTCGGTGCAGAAAAGCACAACCTAAGTACCGATCTAGACCCGCGAGAGTCGCAGCGAGCCCGGCGCCCCCCTCCTCACCCGCCGGCCCCGCCGGGGTCCCTCACCGGCTCCTCTGAGCTCCCCCGGAGCCCTGTACCTGAACGGGCAGCCCGAGAGAACCGAGCCCAGGAGCCGAGTCGCGGCGCTGCCGGTGCGCGGGCAGCGTCCGCACAGGGGTGGGTCGGCGCGGAGGGCAGGCTCGACTCTCTAGGGGTCGCAGGCTGGGGACGCCGGGAACGGCACTCGGGCCATTCCGCCGCCGCGAGCGCAGAAAGCCGCGACCGCACTGCCGACGCCGATCGCTCGCCTGTCACCTCGAGCTCTGCTTTAAAGTGGCTTCCGGTCGCTCGCGCTCCACAGCCCGGCCGCGGAGGTGGAGCCTGGGCCGCGGGGTGCGGGGTGGGGTGAGGGGGCCGGGCGCTCACTGGGTGCGGGGAAAGAAACCCGCCCCGCGTGCGCGCTCGCGAGGAGGCGCGCGGCGGCCGCGCGCTCCCGGGGGGGCGTGTCCTCTCGTGGGCCAGCTGGTGACCGGAGGGTCCTCGTCTACGCGCCTCGGGAAGCGCGCGGCTGGGAGGAAGAGAGCTGCTCTTCCCGTGGGGCGGGCTCCACCTGCCTGCGGGTAGCTGGAGGGTCACTTTGTTCCGAGAAAACCCAGGCACCCGAAGGAGGATGTGAAACGGAACGACCCGTTTCTGTGCGGTTGGCTTTGTTTATTTGCCTCCTCACAAGACGCCTCCCGTCCCTGAAGCCGCGAATCCCCAAGGGGAGGCAAACGGCTGCTATCGCCCCTGCGGCCAGACGGGGTCGCCCGCCCCGTACCGTACGGGCAGACCCGGCGGCTATCCCTATGCGATCGCAGGCATCCCTCTTTCAGGGGAAACCTAGCTTTGGGGTTCTGAGGATAAAAGCGCTCATAGATATGTTTTATTTATTTTTTTATAGATATGTTTTAAAGCCCACAGACATCGTAGTGATTTATTGACTCAATACTTGTTGAGCGCCTACTGCGTGGCAGGCGCGTGCTAGGCTTAGGCTACAGCCCTGATCAGTCCCCAAACCCACCATGAAACATGCAGAACACCACTTACCTCTAAAATACACGGCCCGTGCGAATTTGCTATATTTCCTGGATTGTAAAATGCCTTTAGGGTAACTCCATATGTTGAGTAGCTGTCCAGTGGTACAGGAAGAAAAGGTGAAGTTCAAATAATCACTAACTATGGGCGGGGGAGGTGGCGAGTCCCTGATCAAAATAAAAGAAAGTTAAGTATGGTTTTATTCGCAACAGCTGGCAGAGAGAGAACAAAATGCATTTTGCAGAGATGCTCTCTGCTTGTGGCCTGTAATATAAACTGGTTTATTCCATAATTTGGGGATTTTCTGGGGTGAAAAGTCAACTATTACCTTATCAGACATGGAATCCTATCAAAATAGAGCTGAGAGGTGGTAGTAATAGATAAATGGTTCCAAGTGTTTCTTAAAGTCTTCTAAACCAGATTGGAGACCACTGAACTCTTCTAAATCTATTTAGCAAAGAGCAGATTAAAAGGAGTATTTCCCCAGCAGGCTTATTTCAAACTGAGTCAATTAAACTGAGGTGGAAATGATATGGACAGGATACAGAGGCTAATAAAGAAAAGACAAGAATTTTGAAGCATAAAAACTGTACTGAGACAAGACCTTCATCTACGCCTGCTCATTCCTACATGGAATTGCCTAGAAGCAAGTATCTGAGTTTAAATTGATTTTGCTGTTTGCTTTTATTTATCTTTTCTGTTCTGTTTTATGTCTTTTCATGCTTTCCTTTGGATTAAGTATTTTAAATTGTATTTTTCCCGACAATTAGATTATTTGGTATACATTCTTTATCTTTTAGTAGCGTTTCAGTTATTTATTGCTGTGTACCAACCACCTCAAAACTTAATGACTTAAAACAACTTTTATTTGCCCAAGATTCCAGATTCTCTGGCTCAAGAATTTAGCCAGGCTGAAGTGCATGACGCACATCTGTCCCATGATGTCTTGGGCCTCAGTTGGCGTGGTTCAGGTGGCTGGAGCCCGGCTCAACCAGGGTCTTATGTCTTGGGCCTCTGTCCTGGCTGTTGGCTAGATTCCCTGATTTTCCTCTACATGGCTTTTCAATGTGGCTAACTTGGGCTTCCTCACAGCATGGGAATTCCAAGGTTCCAAGAGGGAGCATTCCAAGAAGACAAGCCATAGTGTGCAAGCCTTTGCTTCCTAATGTGTCCCTGGCCAAAGCAAGTCACACAACCAACAACAGATTCCATGGCACAAGGCCATGAATATTGGGAGGTGCGGTTCCTGGGGGCCATTTTGATTAAGGACAATCCAATCAGGGGTTAATTAAAAGTTACTTCCAGGGTGTAGCTCTTTGGAATTCCAACGCAAAATCTTTCCTTCTTGGATCCTCAAATCAGTATTTCCCCCCACTTCCCACTCACTCCTCTTGGGAACTTTGCAACCTCTCCACTATTGTTTTCAGAATGCTGATTGCCTCAGAAGGTAAAAGGGCACCAGGCTCACTCACCACTCTTGGATTTAGTCTCTTCAAACTGCTGAAGTTTTGGGGTTTTTTTAATAATATATTTTATTGATTATGCTATTAGTTGTCCCATTTCCCCCCCTCTATTCCCCTCCGCCCTGCACACCCCCTCCCACCTACATTCCCCCCTTTAGTTCATGTCCATGGGTCATACTTATAAGTTCTTTGGCTTCTACATTTCCTATACTATTCTTAACCTCCCCCTGTCTGTTTTCTACCTACCATTTATGCTACTTATTCTCTGTACCTATCCCCCCTTTCTCCCCCTCCCACTCTCCTATTGATAACCCTCCATGTGATCTCCATTTCTGTGATTCTTTCCTGTTCTAGTTGTCTGTTTGCTTAGTTTGCTTTTGTTTTTGTTTTAGGTGTGGTTGTTAATAACTGTGAGTTTGCTGTCATTTTTACTGTTCATATTTTTTATCTTCTTTTTCTTAGATAAATCCCTTTAACATTTCATATAATAAGGGCTTTGTGATGATGAACTCCTTTAACTTGACCTTATCTGAGAAGCATTTTATCTGCCCTTCTATTCTAAGTGATAGCTTTGCTGGATAGAGTAATCTTGAATGTAGGTCCTTGCCTTTCATGACTTGGAATACTTCTTTCCAGCCCCTTTTTGCCTGCAAGGTCTCTTTTGAGAAATCAGCTGATAGTCCTATGGGAACTCCTTTGTAGGTAACTGTCTCCTTTTCTCTTGGCTTTTAAGATTCTCTCCTTATCTTTAATCTTGGGTAATGTAATTATGATGTACCTTGGTGTGTTCCTCCTTGGGTCCGACTTCTTTGGTAGTCTCTGAGCTTCCTGGACTTCCTGGAAGTCTATTTCCTTTGCCAGATTGGGAAAGTTCTCCTTCATTATTTGTTCAAATAACTTTTGAATTTGTTGTTCTTTCTCTTCTCCTTCTGGTACCCCTATGATTAGGATGTTGGAACATTTAAAGATGTCCTGGAGGTTCCTAAGCCTCTTCTCATTTTTTTGAATTCTTGTTTCTTCATTCTTTTCTGGTTGAATGTTTCTTTCTTCCCTCTGGTCCACACTGTTGACTTGAGTCCCAGTTTCCTTCCTGTCACTGTTGGTTCCCTGTATTTCCTTTATTTCACTCAGCATAGCCTTCATTTTTTCATCTAATTTGTGACCAAATTCAACCAATTCTGTGAGCTTCTTGATTACCAGTGTTTTGAACTGTGCATCTGATAGGTTGGCTATCTCTTCCTCGCTTAGTTGTATTTTTTCTGGAGCTTTGATCTGTTCTTTCATTTGGGCCTTTTTTTTTTTTTTTTTTTTTTGTCTTGGAGTGCCTGAGCCACGAAAGGTTAAGTGCTGAAAAGACTGATGCGCCGGACTGTCTGAGAACGTGCAGGTAAAAATACTGGAAGAACTTGTCCCCGTGTACAGAGTCTACCCGCATCCACACCACTGTGGTTCCTTGGAAGAAAGTACATTCTCAGTGGAAGGGATTAATGCTCTTTTCTTTCCAAGTTTTCTGCCTGCCACATTCCTTCCCTCCCAAACTGCTGAAGTTTTAATGCTCCAAAAATGTATTCTTCACAATGGCCACCTCAGATGTGACCCCTGGAAGTCAATGGACTAGAAAGATCTTCCTACAAAACAGAAACAGAAACTGACAGACCAATTGCATGGATTCCTTGCTATAATTATCCAGTAGGATTTGAGATTTCTATGGACAGAGACCGTGTTTCCCATTTCTCCTTTCCTGAATAGGAGTTTTACCAACATTCTGTACCTTGTCTATGTATCATCACTTATTAGGAGTACTGAGGCAGATAACTGTCCCTTAAATATTGGTTGCCAGAAATGAAGATCCACACTCTTGATGGGAAATACCCCACATCATCAGAACTTCTGGATTCTAGACCTGAGTTCATTGCAGTAAGTGGATGAGACTCTGGGATTGTTTTTTAGGGAGAGGATGAGTGTATTCCATATATGAAAAGAAGGAGCAGACAATGCTTATTGCCCCTATATGTTAGAAATACCCTGATACTTTTGCGGGGGAGGGTAGGAAGGCTGGCAATGAACTAGCTAAAAAGCTTTTTTCATTAGATCCCATACAGTTCTGGGTGACCATGGAATATAGTTCTAGACATAGGGTGAAGAATCTAGGTAAACCTTTATTTTCCTAGTATATGGACACCCTCCCATTTCATACGTTTTTCTTTCTCCTGGAATGCAAACATGAGGATAGACATGGAGCCTATCCCATGGAGCCAATGACAAAAACGAAGGTGAACATGATGTAGAAAATATGGCAATGGGATCCACAAGCTAGGAATGCTGGAGCAGAAAGATAGAAGTCTGGGTCACTCTTGGTGTCTTGAAGCTGCTGTAGCAGTTGTAGGCTGGCAACATCTGGACTTATTGTTATGTGTAAAAAAACTCCGATTGGTTTTCTTTTTTTTTTTTTTTTTTTTTTTTTTTTTTTTTTACTTTTTTTTTTTAATATATTTATTGATTATGCTATTACAGTTGTCCCATTTCCCCCCCCACTCCACTCCATCCTGCCCACCCCCCTCCCTCCCACATTCCCCCCCTATAGTTCATGTCCATAGGTCATACTTATAAGTTCTTTGGCTTCTACATTTCCTACACTATTTTTACCCTCCCCCTGTCTATTTTCCACCTATCATCTATGCTACTTATTCTCTGTACCTTTCCCCCTCTCTCCCCCTCCCACTCCCTTAATGACAACCCTCATGTTCTAGTTGTTTGCCTAGTTTGCTCTCGTTTTTGTTTTATGTGTGGCCGTTAATAACTGTGAGTTTGCTGTCATTTTTACTGTTCCAATTTTTGATCTTCTTTTTCTTACGTAACTCCCTTTAACATTTCATATAATAAGGGCTTGGTGATGATGAGCTTCTTTAACTTGACCTTATCTGAGAAGCACTTTATCTTCCCTTCCATTCTAAGTGATAGCTTTGCTGGATACAGTAATCTTGGATGTAGGTCCTTGCGTTTAATCTTGGGTAATATAATTATGATGTGCCTTGGTGTGTTCCTCCTTGGGTCCAGCTTCTTTGGGACTCTCTGAGCTTCCTGGACTTCCCGGAAGTCTATTTCCTTTGCCAGATTAGGGAAGTTCTCCTTCATTATTTGTTCAAATAAGTTATCAATTTTTTGTTCTTCCTCTTCTCCTTCTGGCACCCCTATAATTCGGATGTGGGAACGTTTCAAGGTGTCCGGGAGGTTCCTAAGCCTCTCCTCATTTTTCCAAGTTCTTGTTGCTTCATTCTTTTCTGTTTGGATGTTTGTTTCTTCCTTCTGGTCCACACCATTGATTTGAGTCCCAGTTTCCTTCGCATCACTATTGGTTCCCTGTACATTTTCCTTTGTTTCTCTTAGCATAGGCTTCATTTTTTCATCTGTTTTTCGAATAGATTCAACCAAGTCTGTGAGCATATTGATAACCAGTGCTTTGAACTGTGCATCCGATAGGTTGGCTATCTCTTCCTCACTTAGTTGTATTTTTTCTGGAGCTTTGAAGTGTTCTGTCATTTGGGCCATTTTTTTTTTTTTGTCTTGGCGCGTCTGTTACTTTAAGGGGCGGAGCCTTAGGTGTTCACCAGGGCGGGGTAATGCTGGTCGCTGAGCTGTGACGCTATAGGAGGGGGAGGGGCCGAGTGGGAACAATGGCGCCCGCCTCACTCTCCTCCGGATTTCAATCCTTCACTCCGCTACCCACAATCAAACTGGGCCACTCTGGTGCTGGTTCCCAAGTAAGTGGGCCTGTGCACACTCCAGGCCCCTGTGGGTTTCTCCAACAACCTCTTCTGTGAGGCTGGGAGTCTCTCCTGCTGCTGCCCCAACCCCCAGGGGCGCTTTCAATCAGAGGTTTGAGGCTTTATTTCCCGGAGCTGGAGCCCTGGGTCTCACGGTCTGCTTCGTTGCCCGCCATTCGTCAGGTTTATCTGTGGGCAAATTTGGTGCCGCGGGGTGCTACCCGCTGCTCTGCCTGCCCCACTCTTCGCCACTCTGAGTCCGGCCCTCTCGGTTTATCTGCGCAGATGTGGGGCCGCAGGGTCTGCTAGTGCTCGGACTGCCTGCGCCATTTGTCCCACACTCCGCCAGTCTCAGTCCCGCCACAGCCACGCGAGTCCTCTCCACCCCGGTGCCCGTCTCCGCCCCTCCTACCAGTCTGGATGAATGGTTATTTTCTATTTTCTTGGTGTTGGTCCCCCTTGCTGTTCGATTCTCTGTCAGTTCTGGTTGTGCGAGGAGGCGCAGTGTGTCTACCTACGCCGCCATCTTGGTTCTCCCCGATTGGTTTTCTGTTATGTGTAGCTAAACATTTTCTTGGCTAATACCTAAACCATCATAAGTTATCTTCTTATTAGTCTTCCTGCTTGCAGGCTCTACCAGTTGGATAGCAATATGGCCTAGTATGTCAGAGCTCTCACAAAGCAATACATCAGCTCTTATAGCATTTTTGCTAATTCCACAGTTACACCAAATTATATGATTAAGAAACATGTTTATTAAAGAAAAAATAGAAAGTAGAGAGGAGACATAAGAATACTTCTAAAGTCTGATTTTAGCATTTTTCTATAGTTATCTTCTGTCTTATTTTATTCAAAGACTTTTTCTATTGTTGTAACATCACTGTATATTCATATTTAACTTATTATGTCATAAGCAGCTTTCCATGTTAACATAGTCTTTTAAACAAATAGCTATTGAATATTCCAAATAAATATAACACGTTATGCTGGTTCCTTGTCATTGAACTTATCAATTCACTTTTTAAAAATCATTTATTCACTGAGTGTCTGAAACTCTTAAATCACTGGATGAAATATTATAAATACTCATACATGAACAAGTAGCTCCACTCTGCTGTTCAAAACTATAAGAGATACTAATATATACATGTACATATATAGTATATGCATGTGTATACTTTCTATATGTGGCCCTAAGCCATTTAATTCTTTTAAAGTATGCTTATAGGATTGAAATATTCTAATTTCCTCTGCACATATTCCTTTTATTGCTTTTTCTTTTTTGTTGTCTGCTGGATTTGCCTTAGTTAGCATTACCACTCAGTTCAATAGAGTACTCCCAATGAACAACTTGTTAATGTAAAGCCAAGACGACTTAACTTGAAATTTCAAGTGACTCAAGGCCTCCCATTTTCATGTTCATTAACAGAGTACATGCTATACAGTACAAGTATCAATATCTGTTGCTTTCTGTTTTCATAATTATTAGTAATAGTTATTTCCCCAACATTCTTCTGGTGGAAAGATGATCATTTCTGGTTACTGCACCAAGAAGGAAACAATGACTAATGTGACTCAGAGAGCACAATGAAAGACCTGAGATTTTAAAACAGAGGCTTTGTCTCTTAGCAATGCTGTACTGAGATTACTTGGAGAATGTAGCCAAGTTGCATAAATGGCAGGCTGAAATTCCTTATCAACGAGTGCTAACTCCAAGCTATAATGTTTTCTGACTATGTATACAAAAAGACAACTTATTCTTCAACTCAAAAGTAGTTTATATATTCATATATTGAATATATCCAAAGTAAAGGAAAAGTCCAACTGTTTTTATCTAAGCAACTGAATGACTGTTGTTTTTAAAGATGTACAATCTACTATTGAAAATTCGGTCTTGATGCTGTTACTATTGGGCCAACTTGGGGAATTTATCTAAAGGAAAATTGCTTATTTCTTGGAGAGGGAGTTCTGTACTCTTGGGTTTCTAGAGCAAGAAAAAAAATTTGGCTGAATTTATTTCACCTCAAGTGGGTTTTAAATATGATGTTTTGGGGAGAAGACATGAAAATGCCACTAGAGAATATGTCAGAGCAACAAACGGTAGAAAATTTAATCAGCATGAATTAAGGGTAAATTAACTAAATGCTCAGAGGAGGGTTGGTGCAGAGCCTGATGTGAACACACTCTGATAAACGTGAACTTAATATTCACGTTTTCATAAAGTGATAGATAGAACATTCATCTTGCAGACCGTTTTTGAGTTTTAAAAACATTTCTCGGTTATAATCTCCTCTCTCTTGAAACTCAGTTTTCTCTGCCTCTGATGAAGAAACAAGGTGCTTCTGTCTGCAAAAGGTGAAGGTACAAGGCCTAGTAGAAAATGAAACAGATAAAATATGAGTAGGGTGAGTTCTAAATGCTTATGCCATTGTAACTCTGGATTGTCAGAGGAGATCACAAACTCAAGCTGCTTCTTGACTTACGACGGGGGTGCGTCCTGATAAGCCTGTCATAAGCTGAAAAATCGTAAGATGGAAGCTTCTCTTGGCCTACTTTAAACATGTTCAGAACACCTACATTAGCCTACAAGTGGGCAAAGTCGTCTCGCCGCTGCTATCCAGCGCCATGAGAGAGTATTGTACCCACACATCATTAGCCTGGGAAAAAATCAAAGTTCAAAATCTGAAGTATGGTCTTTACTGAATGCATACAGCTTTTGCATCGTCATAAAATTGAAAAATCATAAGTCAAAACCATCATAAATTGGAACCCTCTGTATTCTGTTTACCTAAGATTTCCATTTGCAAACTGCGTAATTATCTGCTGGGCTGTTCTTATCTTGACAGGAAAGCTCTGCAACCCCCTTATTTTGGACCTGTTTGTTGAGTGACTCCCACAGCATATAAGCAAAGTGCTGTCTGATCTAACTGGTTTTGATTCTTTTTTTGTTCTTATTGATATTCTTAAACAAAGTATAATTTCAAAGGCTTCCCAGGGGAATACAAACACCTATAAGACATGTAGTGAAAGTGTGTTCTATGTAAGTTCCTCCTGCAAGACAAAATTCAGAGATGTTTACAACATTTTTGCTAAGTATATCTAAATATTTTTATCCTATTTGAGAGGAACAAGTTCTCTATAATACAGGGTTAAACAAAAAGTAATGAAAAGAATATGTCATTGTTTTTGGAAGATGACTTTCAGGTCTTCTTGAGGTTCAGTGGTCCATTGTTCCTCTGGTGATTTGTTTACTCTGGTGTGATGAATCCAAGGTTTTGTTTCAGCCAACTTCACCATGGTGGGGGGTGGTGAGGAGTACGTCCCAAGGTTCAGTCCCCTTTTGTTCTAGTTGGCTTTCGGGAGATGCTGTCATCCAAGTCTTGAGTAGCACCTTATTGCCAGGCTCAAAAGAACGTATCAAACCTATAGGGGAGAGTTCGGAGAGTCCCAAAATCTGTACTGATGCGGAGTCACCAAAATATGAAACAAAAGAAGCTGGTGTTTACACTGCCTGTCACATACCAGACCCAATAAGCAGAGACAGGGATTACATCCTTATGAGTGCTTTATTCAGATGGCTGGCATTCTGAGAAGATGATAGGTTTGTACCCTAACAGACTGTCTTCTGGTTCTTTTTGTAAAAAATACTTTATCGTTATTCTATTACAGTTGTCCCCATTTCCCCCCCTTTGCCCTCCTTCACCCAGCCCACCTCCCACTACCACAGTCAATTCCCACCCTGTTGTCCATGTCCATGGGTCATGCATACATGTTCCCTGACTAGTCCCTTCTCCTTCTTTCCACCTTTATTCCCCATCCCCCTTCTCTCTGGTCACTGTCACTCTGTTCCTTGTTTCCAGGCCTCTGGTTCTATTTTGCTCATTAGTTTATTTTGTGGTTTTGGTTCTATATGAAATGGTTCTCTTAGAAAGTCCCCAGATGTTTTTCAGACCATTCATTCAGTTGATTCAGCACAGATTTACTGGGTGTGTATGTGCCGGGCACTAGTTGTACAATGATGACTAAGATAGTCTCTACTCTCTGTCATTTTCTTGTCGTGAACTCTATGAACTGACCACCCACGTCACTTGGGAAAGCCTGCTGCAGATTCCCTAGCCCCGCCCTAGACCTCCTGAATTAAATCTGAGAGGCAGGGAACTCTGCGCTCTGAAGAGGTTTCCTAGGTACTGCTGCATTAGGAGCTCACGATCTTTTAAAACACTTGGAGATGGGGTGGGAGGGGAAAGGGGACTTGGAGGGTGGCCAAATAAGAAAACAAATAAATACATTACAGAGCAGTAAATACTATAATAGAGGCATATCGGCAAGGTGCTAAGAATATAGTATAGAGAGGAGGAAGTAAGCATAACTCTATATTGTCAGAGGAGAGAATTGTGCAGCAGACTTCTTGAAGTATCTAGAATTATTATTCCTTAGAATGTTAAGATAACTCAGTTGTTTCTACTGGGAGTACACCTAAATTTAATAGGGAAAAAAGCTTCCTTTAAAAAAAAATGAATTCCTAAGTGGTTAAAGATAATTTTGAAAATCACGTGCAGAGATCATTAGAGTTAATAGTATTTCTAACTTGTGTGGTATTATCCTAAGGATATAATTAGGGTTATTTGTACAGGTTTGGTTACAAAGCTGTTCCCTGCAGCAAATAATTTGTGCCCAAGTGCTCAGTTCTCTGTGATACAACTTCCCTGCCTCTACTTCTTACACTGTCATAAGACATTTTGGGCCAAAAATAATTCCTGTTTTCATTGCTTAGGCTCTGCAAAGTCAATACTCTATAGTAAAAACTTTTCCCAGTGACAAAAGTAGAATTTAGGAATTTAATTTGTCATTGGCCCTGGCTAGCCACACTGGGCAGGATTATGTGCACAGCACACCCAGTGTGGTGACTTTGGTGGGTTGGCATCCCAGCCATTCCGAGGAGAGAAAGAAATTCCGATGCCCACCTGCCTTCCATCTCTGACTCCCCCACGAGGCAGATAGCTCCTGGACCATAGATTTTCAACCTGACCTGTTTGAAAACCCGTTTCCAGTCTCTGTAAGATCTACCAAATCATAATCTCTCACGTGGGGCTTGCGTATTGAACAGGGTATCTTATTTATTTTTTCCTCTCTGGTTCCCAGGAAAGCCATTAACATTATCAGGTAGCTAATGGCCCCATTTATTAAACACATATTTATCGAGTCTTTGTGTGGTAGGCACTTCTTGGTAATAGGGATACAGCAGAAAATAAAACAAATGGTCCACTCTCACCAACATTCAAATGGGGAGAGACAGACAAGTGGCATTAGGTGGTGATGAGCACTGTAAAGATAAAACATGGTGAAGGTGTGCAACAACACGACTTAGCAAACAAGGGTATTTTGAGAGTAATTACTTACAATTATGTTAAGACAATAACAGATGAAACCAGGACTGCCCTGGATAAACCTTACTCTAGGTAAGGTATTAACGACTCCTGTGGGTAAGGGGATGAGGTGCTTTTAAAAAATGACGTGCTGTTCAGGAAAGGCATTTTCTGAATGGAAACATTTAAGCAGATGCTGGAGGAAGATTAGGAAGCTGCTCATGAGGTTATTAGGGGAAGAACATTCTAGGTAGATGGAATAGCATATGCAAAGTTTCTGAGGTAGGAGCGAGATTGGCATGGTAGAGGAAAGTCACAGAAGCCAGTTTAATTGGAGTGGAATGAACAAAAGGGATGTTCATATATTTTAGGCCCGTGGTCAGGACTTTGGATTCTACCTTGAGACAAAAATCTATATGATTTACATTTTGAAAGGATAACTCTGGCTGGCGTGTGTGGAGGAGGAATGTTGTAGGACGTTAAGAGTGAAAGCAAGGAAGATCAGTTAATAGTCTAGGCAAGAGATTCTGTGTGGCTTGGACTGGGGGTGGGGCATAACGGTGGCAGTGGTGAGATGTGGTTAGATTCTGGACACTTGTAGAGGGCAGAACTGAAAGGATTTGCTGGTGAGTTAGACATGAGGTATGGGGAAAACTGAAGAAACAGGGACGACACCTCCGTGGCTTGAGCACTTAGAAGAATGAAGTTGTCGTTTATTGAGACGGTGAAGGTTATAGGAAATAGGCTTTTGAGAGCAAGGGGAAACAAGTGTATTCTTAGACATGTTAAGATTGTGATATGTTAGATATCCAAGTGGAGATGGTTAGTAGGCAGTTGGATAATGAGGGCAAGAGCTTAGGGGAAAAGCTGGGACTGCTTGTTACCATAGCTAACAATATCCCCATTTCGACACCTATACAGCAAACATATAGGTTCCTCCATTTGACATGAAGGCTAATTAGGAGGGCTTAAAACGTGTCTTTTAAAAAAAGAGTAGTGAGCTGTATTCACCATTTGCAGAGGAAGATTAAGTTTCACAAAGCATGGAAGTGAAGTGTTGCCCAGTGGTGTGGCCACTCATTTCATATTTCTCCAGCAGAAGCAAACTGTAATTCCTGTAAACCTAAGCTAACTTACAGTTACCATTACCCAACTTTGTCAATGGAGACCCCATTCAGGAAAGCTGGCTAAGAAATTACTCTGAGGCTACAGAAGTGAAATAGCTGTTGTTTGTGTGTTCTATAGGCCTAGAGAAAGAAAAATAGCCAACTGCAAGACAATCATATTAAAAGAAAATAAAAATTTGGTACAGGCTTATATAAGTTTCTAGTAATGTAAGCCTAAATCTGGTTTTAAAACAAAAACCTATAGCATTTTTCATTGAACTTATTGGTTAATAAAATCTTACAGTTTTCTAATGTCAAAAACCTATAGTATTAATTAGAGTTTCCATTATTTATTGACTTCTTACCTACAAACTTTAAAGAAGTAACCAGCTGTCTGTTATTTTCAAAAGCAAAACAGATGGAAATTTACTCTACCAGGGAAATCTATATTAAGCAAAAGAACATAGTTGCAACATTATTTGCTGTGTCATTTTGACTCTATCACCTGCCTGAGACTCTGTCTTTCATTTTTCACTTTCTGAGGAGTTAGCCACATTGGAAACCCAGGCTCTGAGTGACTTTTTCTCAATGACCAGTGTGTTTACATTGAAACCAAGGTGACCTCTTGGTTTGTTCCAGAGTTTTACAAAGTCCCCCAAAAGCAACATTTCTTTGGTTAAAAATAACCACTCTATTGACATGAAATCAACGTGACCGTAAGAGAAATAGAAACCGAAACTTTTTTTTTTTTAAATAATCAGGCTTCAAGGTTAAAAACCAGGAAATCACAGCTGCATCAACAAAACCCGAGGTGCAGAACTGTTGCTGGTAATAAATGGGCTAATTGCATAGATAAGTGCCCCAGAAAAGGATATTTGATTGATAATCATTTTTATTCTTTCCTCCATTCTATTGAACACCTGTTACAAGTAGTTGCTGAGCATGCAATGGTGAGCAAAACACATGATCCCTGCCTTTCATATAGCATGTGGAAGAAGACAGACATTATTCAAATAATCATTCAAGTCAACATAACTGCAAACTTTAGTAAGCAGTTTGAAGAAGAACTGGGTGCAATGACTGACACCTGCCTAGGCTGGGAAAGCCAGGGGCGTCTTCCTTGCTGAACATTTGGCTGAGCTCTGACAATGAGTAAGCATTAACTAGGTCAGAGGGGGATGGGTGGGAGAAGTTCACAGCAGTCAGGAGATGGGAACCACAAGTACAAAGCCAGAATTGTGAAGGTGTGGCATGCAGAGGAGAGCCAGTGTAGTCTGGAAAGTAGAAATGAGAGGGAGAGTGGCTGGAGATGGTTTGGGGATGTAGACCTTCATGCCTAGTAAAGGATTCTGAAGAAAATCAGGCAGTCATTGAAGTGTTTTAATTAGGAAAATGACATAACCATATTACTTTTAAAAGTCAACTCTGGGGTAAGAAAACTTTCATTTCCAGTAGTGGTTTAGGTAATTCAGGCTAACGCTTATACTGAGAAAACCCACAGAAGGTGGACAAATGATTTTAAAGATCACTCCAGGAGCTAACATGACAATGAAGAAATAAAGTAACAAAATCTGAGAGAAGAAAACACAAAAGAGTTGAGTGGGATATTTAGAACTGCTCTTCCCTAACAGGTGGCTGGGAAGCTGAACAGACCTTTTGACAGACTAATAGGAATAGGGGTATAAAATTAAAGTTTGAGCCCTGGCTGGTGCGGCTCAGTGGACTGAGTGCTGGCCTGGGAAGCAAGGGGTTGCTGGTTTGATTCCCAGCCAGGGCACATGCTTAGGTTGCAGGTCAAGTCCCCAGTAGGGGGCGCTTGAGAGGCAACCACACATTGATGTTTCTCTTCTTTTCTCCTTCCCTTCCCCTCTAAAACTGAATAAAATCTTTAAAAAAAATAAAGTTTAAGAAAGGCTAAGGGGAGTGAATCCAGGTTTTGAGCCCCAAATGACTACGTTGGGAGTAAGGATAAACCAGAAATAGGCCCGCCCTCCTGGTTTCAAATCATCTCAGGTTTTCCAATTGGATTAAGGTGACCTAAAATTGCTAGTAGCCTTAACCTCTTGCCAGAAGCAAATGTAAATCTTCATTGAAGAAAGATGGTATTATTTCTAGATCTCAAACTATTTTCACAATTACCCAAATTCAATATATGGTACTCAACTAAAAATGACCAGATAAGCATTCACAAACTGAGGGGGCATGTCAAATGACACAGGAACCAGACTAAAGATCCTCCTCTTGCCAAATACAGGGCAATTGGAAAGATAAAAATGGTGGTAATTCATTATAACACACTGAATGAAAAAAATTCCATGAGTCAATAAAAAGAGTCAAAAAGGAGGGAGGGTGAAGAAGAAGGAAGACACTTTCACACAAGAATGCCAGCTAATAAAGGTAGATCCACTGACAGAATTACAAAATCATCATTTTTGTAGCCACCAAAAATAAAATAATTGATAAGGCAAGGATTATCAATGGGTATTAACACCACTGGGGGACAGGTTGAAAAATAGGATATTCACATGGTCTCCAAGTATCTCCTTATATATTACTCATTAATTACAAAAGCAAAGAGGTAATCTGATTAGAGAAAAACCTGATAAGCACCACCTTAACTTAGTGTTTGAACTTAAAATTCCCACTAACAGACATTGTATACCTTCTATCATAATACCATCATAATGATGGAGGACAAACCATCATTAATATAATATGCTTTTCAAAAAAGATATATATTTAAACTCAGCAAGCATCTGCTGAACTCCAATTATAGGTAAGGCATGTGTTAGGGGATATGGAGAATAAGACCTTAAAATATCATTATACACTACTTGGTGAGACAAGCCATCCATGAAAATTATATTATAAGAGTTATTTCATTTGCCAAGATTAAAACAACAATATTTCAATCAAAGATTTTTTTTTTCAAACTCCTACCTAGTCATCCAAGATTTTAGCACTCTCTGGTATAAACTATTTTTTTTAACATAAATTCTTTCTTTCTTTCTTTCTTTCTTTCTTTCTTTCTTTCTTTCTTTCTTTCTTTCTTTCTTTCTTTCTTTCTTTCTTTCTTTCTTTCTTTATAAATTGTTGTTCAAATACAGTTGTCTCCATTTTCATCCTATCACAGCCCCCTGCCCCACCCATCCTCGGCTCCACCTTGAACCTACCCACTTTGGCTTTGTCCATGTGTCCTTTATACATGTTCCTTGATGGTCCTTCCTCTATTTTTCCCCATTATCCCTCTTCTCCCTCCCCTCTGATTACTGTCAGTTTGTTCTTTATTTAAATGTCTCTGGTTATATTTTGCTTGCTTGTTTGTTTTATTGATTAGGTTCCACTTATAGGTGAGATCATATGGTATATTTGTCTTTTACTACTTGGCTTATTTCACTTAGCATAATGCTTTCCAGTTCCATCCATGCTGTTGTGAAGGGTAGGAGCTCCTTCTTTCTTTCTGCTGCATAGTATTCCATTGTGTAAATGTACCATAGTTTTTTTATCCACTCATTTACTGGAGGGCACTAAGGTTGTTTCCAGGACTTGGCTATAATAAATTATTTTTTAAAGATTTTATTTATTTTCTTTTTAGAGAGAGGGGAAGGGAGGAAGAAAAAGAGGGAGAGAAACATCAATGTGTGGTTGCCTCTCATGCATCCCTTACCGGGGACCTGGCCCACAAGCCAGGCATGTGCCCTAACTGTGAATCAAGTAAGTGACCCTTTGGTTCACAGGCTGGCACTCAATCCACTGAGCCATACCAGCCAGGGCTCTGGCATGAACTATTATCAGTAAAAACAGTTATCACTTTGAAAGCAGTGCCTTAATGAAGACAGAGTTTGACTTGGAAATCATTGATTTTAAATCACTGAGCTATTGGGTTGCCCCAAAAGTTCATTTGTTTTTTTTCATAAGATGGTTCTAATAGTGTTTAGTTGTCTTTAACTCCATTTGAAACAATTTTGTTACATTGTATTGTGATAGCTGTCATATCAGTGTGCATTTAAAAAACCTTCCAAAATTGGTGAATTTTTGTGTAGCCATTTTAATATATACAACATTTTTGGCATGTCATGCTTTATTATTTCAAGAAAGGTAAAAATTTATTATTTCAACTGGAGTACAAGGAAGACTTGTGCAGTGTATAGAGAAGGTGCTGTGGCTAATCGAATGTGTCAAAAGTGGTTCATGAAGTTTTGTGCTGGAGATTTCTGGCTGGACGATGCTCCACAGTCAAGTAGACCAATGGAAGTTGATAATGATCAAATCGAGACATTAATTGAGAATAATCAACATTATGGCATGTGGTAGATAGCCGACATTCTCAAAATATCCAAATCAATAAAGTATTGGTGAACATGAAAAATGTGTTTTTTATTTTATGGAAAAAACCATAAGGGCTTTTGGCCATCCCCATATATGTCTATTCAATTCAATAGAGAACCTCTGATGACCTGGGATCTGGGCAGGTAGAGATCTTCACAGAACTTTGCTGAAGGCATATCCTTCCCTGGGAAATGTCTTTTAAACCACGGTAGCCATTTACATTTTAGTGTTAAGGTTTGCAATTCTTTTCTTGAGAGTTTTTAATTGGGATGGAAAGCGTGAGGGCATCGAGGCACCCAAGGGGTAGAAAGAGGGGCTCCCCCTGAACAACAGAATGAAGAAAATGGATGATGGAATTTCAGTCATTCTTAAGAATGTGTGGGAGGGTTGAGAGAGCTGTGGGGTTTCGCTGGTGGTTTTGTTATTTTTTTGGAGAGAAGAGAATTGGTTGGTTACTTGTTTTTAAGTTGGTTAAAAAGAGAGAAAAGGAATAGTAGTAAGAGAAGAACATTACAGAAATTTCACCATAACTTAGTGTAGCTACCTGGGCCCTGGTTGGGGAGGAGGAGTAAGGTGGGTAGGGAAACAAGTTCTAGAACATAATATTTAATCCAACTCTAAGCACAAAAGACCAATCAGAGAAGTCCAAATAGTGGGGCATTCTTTAAAAAATATCAGTGTCATGAGAGAAAAAGAAAAAAAAAGCAGCGGAATGACCTTTAAACATCTTCGTTAAAACATTATGAACTCTCTTATGGCTAGTTAGAAATGCAGGAAAATGAAAAACTAGTGAAACAATTTTGTATTTAGTACACTATAATTTAAAACACTAGAAACATTGAGGATTAAAGTATTTTATTTCTTTGTAAACCCTTAAAGGATAGTTTGAGCAGTTCTTCTGAGTGCATAACTAATTAGACGGATCAAGTATCTTCTCTATGCCTTTGCAAACTGTCATACTCTTTTCTAAGTTTGAGTCAGCTTGTGCCATTTTATCGTTCGCACTTATAATGTCACGCAATATTTCCAAAAGTTTATTTAATGTGATGTTTTTGTCAATGTCACTTACTCCAAGACATCTTCATTCTTTTGATCACATCCGCTTTCCTCATTAATCTTGCTAAGTTCCCCTTCACTGGGTTCCTCTGGCTGCACAGCTAGTGTTTCTAATGGTGGCAGCGTCAGTACCCCCAGCTGTCTATGCTACAACTCCATTTATGTTTGATTCTGATTTCACTTTCAGCACTGTCACTTTTAATTTTTTTCCTGCACCTTCATCTTTTTTGGCCAAATTCCTCTTTCAAAACTTCATTTTTATAGAACGTCATGTAAGTTTAGCACTGGGAGACGAAGAGGCAACACGATTGCATGCCTTGCCGTCTGTGCACGAACTGGATAATGGGTGTGTGGTGAGCAGACACTGACGGATTTGGAAAGAAGTGCTGTGATGGGTCAGGGCCACTGGTCATCGTGAGCATCTGTGAATTAGCTGGTGCTTTGAAAACGGAAGTGCTGGCAGTGAAGTTTGTACTTTATGCAGTTACAATTAATATACCACAGTAACTGACATTTGAATCATGTCACTGTGTAACTGCCTCTATGTGTGTGTGTGTGTACATATGTATGTGAATTTAGATAAAGTGTATAGAACAGGTGTCCATTGTACTATTCTTTCAACTTTTCTTTAAGTTTCAAATGTATCATAAAAGTTAGGATGGAGAAACAAGTCATGAAGAGATAAGACAATGCAATCAAAAACCGAGTGGAACAGTTGCTAATAAAAACAGACCGACCAGTATTCCTGAGAATAGAAAAAGCTATGGAACCAGGCTGCCTGGATTGGAGTCCCGCCTCACTCAGCAGCTGTGTGGTTGTGGGCAAGTTATGTAACCTCTCTGAATTTGTTTTCTCTCGAAAATGGAGATAAAATGCCACATATGTCATAGAATAATATGATTAAGTTGCACATATGAAATACTCAGAACAATAGTGGTACATAGTAATTACTTTGTAAGTGTAAGCTTTACAGGTTTGTTAAGATAGAGAAGACTTCATTATGTTTAGATTCTGATAAGAATCTAAAAGAGAGAGGTTGAAGTTAGAAGAAGGGATAATTAATGGTGTATGGTCCCTAAAAAGGTGGGAGGGGAGGGGATACAAAGAAGAAACAGAGGCACTGGCTTGGACTAAAGGAGGAACATTTCTCTGTTAACCAGAGGGAAAGAGAACAGGATGGGTGCAGGTGTTGGTCGGGTGGTAAATTTGCTGGGGAGAAGATATTACAGTACAACGGCTTCTGTATTCTCCAAGAAATAAAAGGAGAGTGAGTAGCAAGGTCAGGGATTGGAGGCTGAGGAGAGTGGGGAAGACCTGAAACAGCCTTGCAGAGAGCGAGGGAGCCAGTTGTCCAAAAAATGTAACTGGATTATTGGCGGTGCTGAGGGCCCAGGCCAGTGACCTTAAAATTATAGTCACATCAATTTGTCCTTCTGTGTTTCTCGGTTGTAGTGCCCAGATGCCTGGGTTCAGACATGGAGGATGTGGCTTGTTAAGTTCATCCAAGATTGAGGTTTTTCCAGTGATGTGAGGAAAAGATAAAGAGACAAGGGAATTTACGATATTGACAAGAGGATTGCGGGAGGTACGGACCGTGAAATCTAACCTGAAAGGGAGGGAGGTAAGAGAAGCCCAGTGTTGAGAGAAAGTAAAGGGAACCGTGAATGGGGGCAGGGTCCTCCTGGGGGCATGTAATGGTCCTAGTGAGAATTATTTAACAAGCAAACTAGCCGTTTCTTAAATTAGGGAGCATGTTCTTTGTAAATAGGGTGTTCAATCGGGGCTCTTTCTGTCTTAGTTTTGGTTGAGGCCCTACAGACCAGGAAGTCTACAATAGGTGCTAGAACAGAATGAGAGGCTATATCACCTAATACAGAACTTGCACAGAGAGGGTCTGTGACCCTTAATCCATCATCCACCTGGAGTGTGTACAAGAACTGGAGTTGAAAAACCAACAGAGAAGTTTTCTTTGGAAAATTGTTGGAGTGGAGCTTTTTCTTTCCCTTTATTCTAGGTGGAGGGAGAGGTGCTCCTCTCTCCCTAAACCAAGTGAGAGAGATACTTCAGGGAAACCACCTGAAGAGCTTCAACTGTGCCTCCTTGAGTTTGAAGAGTCTGAGGGCTGGTAAGAGAAATTGAACAAATTAGGTGGGGTGGTGGTGGAGAAGGCGGCTTCATTAGGAGCAAGCTACAAGTCCATCAGCAGTGGCGCAAGGGTGGGAGCAGCCTGCTATCTCAGATTCCACGGCTGCCTGGAGGGAGTGGCTACCAGACGGCCAGGGGCTAAGGAAGAAATTGTAGGAAGCCAGGAGGTAGGCAAGATACATTGCCTCCATTGCGGGGACTTACTGGAGTGTTCCAAAAAGGGAGTATCATCTTAAAATTCACTAAAACACCCATTGAAGGAAAGAGTGAGCAATAGGACTTTGTCATTCCAGAGGCTGCCATGGTGGGTTGTTTCTGTGCCAATTGAGTGAAACCTTGACAACCTCTTCTCTCTCCTCCTAATGCGAAGAGCTATCCAAACTAGGGGTGAGATGGGAAAGACAGAAGATGCTGCCACCAGTACTCCCTTCCAGCCAGCAGCAGTAACAAGGTGGGGGAGAAGAGGAGCTGTAGCTTTGAATGTGGTTCAAATTCTACTGAACACTTAAATGATTGAACTGAGACTAAGCTTGTGACTGAGAGTTCCCAGGACCTAAAGTAGCCAGAGGAGTTAGTGATCTATCCTAAGGGCAAGGAAAACAAAACAAAAACTAGTTTAGGAATTGAAAGGGCAATTGAGAGAAAAAATAAAACTTGCCTTATAATTCTGTTTTGTAGAGTGCAGCTCATTCACTGTAATACCAATTACTCCAAATTAGTGAAATAATAATGGCAAGGTCCAGAGCGTGGCTTTGGGACTGGTTGGCTCTGATGGACTGGAGTGGAGAGTCATTGAGGGCAAAGAGGCCAGGATATGAGAGATATGGTGTTGGCTGTGTCATCTTTGTGGATGAAGTCTTCCACGGTGCTGGCCAAGGTTGAGGTAGAAAGGCTGCAAGCCATGTGTCCAAGGCCAGTGGTTCTCCAACTTTGGAGTGTATTAGAATGACCTAGAAAGCCATTAGAAGATACAAAGACAGGCTTGCTACAGCAGGATAGGGCCTGAACTTCTGTATATTTTTACCAAGTTCCCACGCAATCTGGAGTTTACAACAAAGTGTGGGAACCACTGCTCACTATTCAGTGGAGAGAGGTACCTTTCTAGTTGGTACATAACAGTATCTATCAGAAGAAAAAAGGGAGGGTAGTTTAGTCAAATAGAGGGGACCTCTGGGAAGCAATATCTTGCCATCAGGGCTGGGAAAGTAGTGGTCTGGAAACAGTAATAGGGACAACTAGCTTCCCAACCCATTATCCATAAATACCACATTTCCTTTTTTCTTCCCTCTTTGTGAAAGTGAGTGTTATGAATTGAATTATGTCTCCTCAAAAAAAGAAATGTTGAAGTCCTAATCCTTTGTACCTTAGAAGATGAACTTATTTGGAAACAGAGTCACAAAAACTTGGCAATAGATGTGATTTAGATGAGATCATAGTGAAGTAGGGTGGGCCTCTAACCCAGTATAATTGGTGTCCTTCAAGAAGATGGCAATGTGCAGACACAGGGAACACAGTGTGATGATGGAGGCAGAGATTAGAGTTATGCAGCTGGAAACCAAGGAGCAGCACAGCTCGCTGGCCAACCACCAGGAGCTAGGAAGACACAAAGGATCCTCTGGCAGGTTCCAGAAGAAGCGTGGTCCTGCTGACACCTTGACTTTGGGCTCCTGGCCTCCAGCTCCAGGAGACAATACACTTCTGTTGTTTTAAACCTCCCAGTTTGTGGTACTTGGTTAGCCCCAGGAAACTAATACAATGAAATAACGGATACGATGAGATATTCCTTTTACATTGCGCAATAAATTATCTCTCTCACATCCTGCCCACATTGTGTTCCTGTCCCTTTGCACTGAACTTGCAGTCTCTCTCAGAACACAGAGAAACCATGTGTAAGTCAATGGGTGCCATTAGAGCAGAAGAAAGAAAAAGTTCACTTGACATACTTAAGCTGAAACACTCTGTGTTCTGGATGGAGTAGTCGGCCCCCATACTGGCATTTGGAGTTATTATTGACAAATGAGTCAGTTCATACAAGACTGGTAGCTTATTTGAGTAGGTGTAAGTTAAAGTTATTTTGAAAAAAGGAAAAGAAACCTGTAAAATATGCCTGTATGCTACTCTCACAAAAAAAGCATTCCCAGGAGAAAGCCGAAAACTGTCTTCATCAAAGTGCTGAGAAAAATTCTCAGCAGCCACACATAACACGTTCCACCTGCCAAAATCCTTCCACCTCTGCTGATTTTCATAGCTATTCTCTTCTTCCTGATATTGAAAGAAAGTCATGGGCTATGGAAGTGCCCAAATGACCACATTAACTAACCCCGAGAAAGATTAATTTCCTGATTTATTTAGAAAAGGCTACCAAAACCAAGCAGTAAAGTGCTTGCTTCCGAGCAGGAAGAGAGAGACACAGCAGATCTCATGCAGCTTTTCCCCACTTCCCACAGTCCCTTGGAGGGTGCACAGCTGCCTGTGACATGTCAAATCAAGACATACCTCATGGTCCAGAAATGCTACTTCTAGAAATTTCCCTCACAGGAAGAAAACCAAAGGGCCTGATAAAGGACTAGGCTTATAGATTCTAGAACAGGGATGGAGTCTGTGGGTACTAGCTGAGCTGGGTAGTCCAAGACTTATGTCTGGAAAGGGAGTTATGTGTTACAGCTCCTCTCTTACAGCACGACCTTGAGCATGGACTGTAGAAGAGATGGAATATGTTAAAAGGGCATCTGGGCCACAGAGACTTGTCCCGGCTTTGGCTGCACATACATGGTTCCAAACTTCTCTCTCAACTCATAAACTAGCCTTCTCTTTGATAATTTCACTTGAATGCTCTCTAGCTACCTGAAGCTCGCCATACCCCCAAACTAAGTTCACCCCAGCCCCATCTCCCTCCCCCAAATCTTTCTCTTCCTCTTGAATTTTGTTGTTATACGCTCTCCTAAACTCTCCCCCAAAGAATTGTATACTGGTACTGTCTCAAGTTGCTCACCTCTACCAGAGTCCCCAATCTGTCTTCGGTACCCTTCACATTCCTGAGACAGCTTGGTGAAGGCCTCCAGTGACCCTGGCAGAGTCCAAGCTAATGGTCACTTTATTTTCCTCATGCTTACTTCTCAGCAGCATTTAAGCACCTCCTTCTCAGCTGACTATTCTCTCTTGACCTCTAGTACTTTACACATCCTGGTTTCCTTTCTGCTTTCTTTCCTTGTTCTTTCTCCATCTCTTAACATTCTCCTCTTCAATCTCTAGAATACAGAGTTCCTCTAATATATCTCAAAATACCATTAATATATACTGAAATACCATGTATCAAGTAGGCTCCAGATTTGTAAACATAATTACTAACTTGATGTCTCTCTTTCTCTCAGTGTCTCTCAGGCATCTCAAACATAAAATAGAACCAACCAAACTCTTGATTTTCTTTCAAAACTTATCAGGTCAACCAGTCCTTGCCCAGTATTCTCAACTTAGTAAATGGTATTACATTTCAGGTAATGCTCAAGCCAGGAACCTCTCCATTGCTCTCATTGCCCACATCTAATCCATCTCTAATCCCTATGGTTCTACCTTCACAGAACATTTCAAATGTGCTTATCTTTATTCCTCTTCTATCACTTTGGGCTAAGCCAAAACCTGGCCTCCAGATTGATTTCTCTGATACACCTCTTGCCACTCACTGCCACCTCAATCTCTTGACCCAGAACAGAGACTAATGTTTAGAGAACTTGTTCCTATGGCCTCCAAGGCCATGCATGATTTAGCTTCTGCTAGCCTCTCCAAGCTCGTCTCATTCCATTCCCTTCTCTTCTTCCCCCACAGAGATTAGACCTGGTGTTCTTTCAGTTCCTGGGACCAGCCCAGCTCTTTCCCGCCTTAAGGTTTTGCATAAACTGTTCCCTTTTCCTTGAACTCTCTCTGCCTACTCCTTTTATGTGTATTCCCTTTGCCTAATTACATTTGACATTAGGTACAGTGATTGACTCAGTAGGTTTTCAGTAAGTGTCCTTGCTGACTAAGGGCACCAAATGGATTTGACCAGAAACTTTACCTACAACCCTCTGGTCAATGAGGAGGACAAGAGGAAACCATTCACTCTGTACAAAAAATGCCTGGTGCTCCTTTTCCTTAACGGTTCTACAATCTCAGTGGGAGGGCAAGAAAATAGCCAAAATAGTGACAGAATAATATTTAGGTAGCATGAGACAATGTAAATGCTTTCAGAAACAGGTAGGGTATAAGTCACAGATAAATAACAAATACTCTCTTAGGCGGCAGCAGTATAGAGAGACAACTAATTGCCAAGTGATTACCATAGACCCACGGTTCCCAATATTTTCACCAACAAGGATTGGTTTCATAATGCTTTTCCCACAATGGCCCCGTGTTTAAAAAAGCCACTTATCTGGTAAACAAACTACATTTATCAGATGATAATTTACTTCCTCATTTTTAATCATATGAAATTCCTAATTAGACATATATAACCCCTAATTAAAGCATTTAACTAATCAGTAACTTTGTTTTTGTATAGATAGAATTTTCACTGGGCTTTTTGAAATATTTAAAATATCTTGCAAACTTTCACCTGATATTCCATTCAAAGCTTTAGCATTTGTGTTTTGTAAAGAAAATAATATACAGGGTTCATTTATCCTTTTTCTTTATAAACGTCTCCCTGTGGCTCTTTGCTGATTAGTAACTGTAAAGCCAATCAGATTCCTTGGGGGAGAGAAACTTACCGTGGTGGAATTCCGATACAAGATAGTCAAGATGTAGATAGTCTACCAGAGAACCAAAATTCATGAACAGACGGCAGAGCCTTGCTCTACATCTTGGCAGATGCCACTGTAGAACCTAACACGCCTCCTCTCTTCTCCAATGGTTGCCGTGCAGCAGTAGAGAGAGAAATGGGGAGGAAAGAAATGAATAAAACTTTTCTCTTTAATGGAACTACAGGGTATCTTTTTGTCCTGTTTTTATGATAGGAAGTAATATTACATACTAGTCAAAAGTAATTCAAACACTAAAACTCTATTTTTCCTCTGTACTTGTTATGTGGTTTTAACACTAGACACCATGAGATCCTAAATAATTTCCATCAAGGGAAGGAAGAACATATAAATATTTTATGTCTATAAAAATGAACACTCACTCATGTGCTTCAAAAATGTCTGAAATAAACTAATACTTTTTGGTCTGTCACACTTTGAGAACATTTCCTAAAATCTGACCATTATCAACCAAATTGGTGCTTCTATAGAGGTGTTCAAGATATACAAGCAAACCATGTTACATAAGTTCTAAAGAAGAAGAATGTAAATCATACAGTCATTGAGCAACTTAACGCCGGAAGTCAAGATATTTCAATTCATAGTTTTGCTAACAGGAGCTGAATCTTCTATATTTTAATAGCTTTTGTGTAGGAAGCAAGCTGTAGTTTAGCTGGAGGAAATTTTATTTTACTAGACAAATGCTTGATAGATCAAGCTTTTTTCGTTCTTAATGTACCCCCACGATGGATCCAAATTTTAACTTTCCCTGTCAAGATGTTCAGAAACGTCCTCATCTTAAGACCTTAAAGGACTCTACAAATTTTCCTGTACATTTTAGCTGCAGAAAAAACACCACTAAGTATGGTGGTAATTCTTCTGAGTTACCTCTGCAAAGCTGGAATCCAAGGCTATAGGTTCTACATATATACATTTTCTTTTATTGTGGTGAAATATACATAACATAAAATATGCCATTTAAGCATTTAACCAAAATATGGCATTAACTACATTCACAAGATATTGTTCAACCATCAGCACTATTTCCAAAACTTTTCCATCACCTCAAACAGAAACTCTGTATCAGTAGGTATATTTTATGCAACATGTTACGTATTTATTCATTAAATAAGTAGTTTATCTACTAAAAACACATTTATCAAGAACTCACCCTATGTATTATCCTGTGCTCAACACTGGTGATGAACAACGAACAACCGATGAGCAAGCGTGGACCACAGAGTGGACCGCATTTGAACAGTTGCGCCTTTCGGTGAATGGCCAAGTGAGCAATGCAAACATCAGTAATACTGTTCATACTCGCTCTCTGACCTAAGAGCTTTAGGTGTGCTAATTTATTTAATCCCTACAACAACCCTATGAGGCAGGCACTATTACTGCTATCCTGATGCTACAGGTAATGAAACTGAGGCAAAGGGAGATTGAGTAACTTGTCCAAGGTCACATGGCTAGTAAGAGTTGGAGCTTGGTTTCCAACCCAGGCTGACAGGTCCAGAGTGTGGGCCCTTAAAGCACTATTTGTAACTACTTTTAACAGATACATTTTATTGAGGTGTAATTTCCATAAAATAAAATGCACTCAATTTAAGTTATGGTTTATGAGTTTCAACAAGTGAATACAACCATACTATAATCACAGTCAAGAAATAGCACATTTTTGTCACCTTAAAATGTTCCCTTGTATCCTTTTGCTGTTCATGCTCCCTGACCCACAACCTCTAGGCTTTGGCAAGCTTTAATGTGCTTTCTGTAACTACAGATTAGATTTTTCCTTTTAGAATTTCATATAAATAGAATCATACAGTATTTGCATCTGGTTTCTTTTGCTCAGCATACTGTTTGAGATTATTGATACTGTTCCTTATATTAGTAGTTCCTTTTAGTAGCTGAGTAGTATTTCATTGGGTGGGTATTTCATCATTTGTTTATCAGTTCATCTGTTGATGAACCTAGGTTGTTTGCAATTTTGGTTACTATGAACAAAGCTGCTGCAAACATTCACGCACAGATATACACTGACCATGTTTTCCTTTGTCTTGGGTAAATACGTAGGAGTGGGATTGGTGTGTTGTATGCTAACTGTATGTTTAGCTTTGTAAGAAACTGTCCAGTTATTTTTCAAAGCAATTGAAGCATTTTATGTTCTTGCCAGCAATGTAGGCCAGCTCTAGTTGCTTCTTGTTCTTTCCAGCAGTTGGTATTTTAATCTTCTTCATTTTAGCCTTTCCAGTGGTTATGTAGTGGTGACTCATTGTGGCTTTACTTTGCACTGCTCTGAAGACTAATGATATAAAGCATCTTTTCATGTGTTTACTGGTCATTCACAAATCTTCTGTGAAGTATCTGTTCAAATTATTTACTTGCCCCCTTTTTTATTGGAGTGTTTTATCTTCATACTACTGAATTGTAGGAGTTCTTTATATGTTCTGGGTACCAATCTTTTGTCAAATGTGTATTTTGCAAATATTTTTTCCAGCTTGTGGCTTGTCTGTCTTTCATTTTCATGAAGTTCAATTTATCATTAAGCCATTTGCTCTTATTTTTGTTTTAAGAAATCTTTGCCTATCCCAAGTTCAGAAAGCTTTTCTCCCATGTTTCCTCATCCAGTCTTTTACAATTAAGTGTGGTGTTAGTTGCAGGCTTTTGTAAATGTCCTGGCTCAGGCTGAGGAAGTTTCTTTCTACTCATGATTCACTGAGAAATTTTATCATAAATGAAACATTATCAAATGCTTTTTCTGTGTCTATTGAGATGATCATATTTTCCTTTATTCTATTAATATGGTAAATTACATTAGTTAATTTTTTAATTTCAAATCAATGTTATTTTCCTGAGATAAACCTCACTGGACCATGATATAGTATCCTTTTAAATATTGCAGTGTTTAATTTGCTAATATTTTGCTAAGGATCTTTGCATCGACATTCATGAGGGATATTGTTCAATGCCTTTCTTTCCTTTATAATGTATTTAATAGGTTTTGATATCAGTAATGCTGGCCTCATAAATGAGTTAGGATATATGCCTTCCTCCTTGATTTTGTGAAGGAGTTTTTGGAGAATTGGTATTATTTTTCCTTAAATGTCTGATGAAATTCACCAGTAAAGCTATATGGGTCTAGAGTTAGGCCGAGGTTAAGACTTCAGTTTTTCAAATGTAATTTCTTTAATGTACATGACACTAAGCAGGTTTTCTATTTTTTCTTAAATCAATGTTGATTATATAGGTCTTTTAAGGAATTTGTTCATTTAATTTATCAAATTCATTGACAAATGTGTTTGCATTATTTTATTATGCTTTTAATATTTATAGAACCGGTAGTGCTGTCCCCTCTTTAGTTTCTAATATTGGTTCTTCTTTCCTCTTGTCTATTGACTTTATTGATGTTTTAAAATAAACAGCTTTGGTTGTATTGATTTTTCTCTGTTGTCTGTCTTCTACTTCATTGACTTCTGCTCTTATCCTTATTAATTTTTTCCCATGCTTACTTTGGTTTAAATTCTTCTTTGTAAAGTTGAAGTTGAAAGGTTTGATTGTTGATTTTGTACCTTTCTTTTTTTCTAACATGAGCATTTAAAGGTATAAATCTCCCTCTAACCACTGATTTTGCTGCATCCCACAAATTTTGATATGTTGTGCTTTCATTTTTATTCAGTTCAAGATGTTTTCTAATTTTCCTGTGTTTCTTCTTTGATGCACAGGTTTAGAAGTGTGTAGGGTAATTTCCAAATATTTATGGATTTTCCAGCTTTCTTTCTGTTACTGATTTTGGTTGTCATCAGAGAATATCCTACGAATGATTTCAGTTGGGCCTCTCTTGATGAGTGTTCTGTGTGCACTTGAGAAGCATCTGCATCCTGTTATTGTTGGGTGGGATAGTCTATATTTGTCAACTAGACCAACTTGGCTGCTGTTTAAGTATTCTAAGTCCTTGTTAATTTGTTGTCTACTTGTTCAATCACTTCCGAGGCAGTGACTAAAATCTCTGACTACTATTGTGGATTTATCTATTTTTTCATGCAGTTCTATCCATTTTCACTTCATGTATTTTGAAGCCCTGTTATTAGGTGTCATCAAGCGTACTTCATTTGCGCTGACCAGGACTGAAAGATCTTCCAGGCCAGGCCTATGCGAGCACTGGAAAGGGCTTATAGCTCTCCAGTCATTACACAAACTCTTACAATACTGCATTTTTCAATCCACATGGGCTACAATGTGCTATGGTAATAGGCAACCCCCACATCTCAGTGGCTTATAACTTAAAATAACGAAGTGACCTTTCTAGCTTATGCTACATGCCCACTGTATGTTGGTTGGGACTCTATTCTGCATCTTCTTTACTTTGAGACTCAGGTTGATGGAACAGTCACTGTTGGAACATTCCTTGTCATGATGGCCGAGAGAAAGAACACAGCAAACAATGTACTGGCTCTTAAATCTTTTCCTCAAAGTGTCATACGCCACTTCCATTCATATTTCATTAGCTGAGTCAAATCTTATGGCCCAGGCTAACATCAATAAGATAGGCAAATCTCATCCTTCCCCAGGAAGGGGCACCGAATATGTGTGAATAAAATAGTCTACTGCATTGTGTTAAGCATTCAATTAAAGTTTCTTCTTTAATCTTCATACCACTGTTGTAGAAATAGGTTCTAATATTGTCTCCATTTTACAGATGAAGCATCTGAGGCTCAAGAGTAACCTGGCAAAAGTCAAACAACATCTGCAGTTTTGCTTCCTACAGCTGCAGTTACCTGTGGCCAACCATGGTCCAAATATATTGAATGAAAAGTTCCAGCAATAATTCATGAGTTTTAAACTGCATGTCATTCTAAGTAGCATGATGAAATCTTGCACCACCCTACTCAGGTCTACCCAGACGTGAATCACCCTTTTGCCCAGCATATCCATGCTGCATATGCACCTGGCCTGTTAAGTCCCTTAGTAGCCATCTCAGTTATCAGATCGACTGTCCAGGTATGGTGGTGCTTGAGTTCAAATAACACTAATTTTCCCCAATAATGCCCCAAAGCACAAGAGTCGTGATGATGGCAATTCAGCATGCCAAAAAGAACATGTAAAGTGCTTCCTTTAAGTGAAAAGGTATGTATGAATAGGGAAAAAACTATATATATATATATGTATATATATACACACACATTTATCTGTATGTATGTTGTCCATATATATATTGTCCATGGTTTCAGGCATCTACTGGAGGTCTAGGGGTCTTGGAATGTATCCCACACTATAACGGGGGATACTGTAATCAAATGGCAGGGCCTGGACCTAGCTTGTCTTACCCCAGTGTAATTATGGTATATGCCCTAAGAGAAATGGAAAAGGAAGGAGTGGGGGAGTTGGGAAGGAGTGTAATAGAGAAAAGAGATACTAAAAATAATTGCAAACTACTTCCTATGGAAATCTGACCTAGTAATCAGAAGGGAATAAGGAAAAGGGAATGGGGAAGGCCAGAGAAAGAAGGGGAAACCTCTCTCATCTCAGTTCTTCCCAGTCCACCCCTCACTGTCCATTCTGTGCCAAACGCCCTAACCTCACATCATTCCCAAAAAGCCCAGCTCCTGCCTCTCCACACTCCAAAGGCCCTGACTCTATTATCTACACTGAGATTCCCCAAAGTCCCAACCTATTTTAACCAACTATTATGTTTGTACAGTTCCCCCCTCCCCACAAAAAGTTACTACATAAATTTGACATTAATCAAAGATATTTCCATCACTTATGCCTGGCATGTTGGAAAAATCCCAGCATTTGACAATTTTGTATTGTATCTGGAAACACGTATGAAGAAAAGCCAATATCCAAAGCTTTCTGAAGCAATTCCGTGAGAATTGGAGGTGGATATAGCTTATTAAGATGATCTTAGGCCTTAGAATCACATTAAAAAGAAAAAATAAACTAGAAAATATTAGCACATATTAAAAAGGCTTAAAATTTATATTATATAAAATTGTCATACAAAAATATTAGATCCTCGTAAGTAAATACACAGAAAGAAATAGATGTTTCATTCAAGAGAAAATAACTATTAAATGAATACATAGAAAGGAGTTCAACCCTACTTATGTAAAATACAAATTAAAACAACAATGAGGACCGGTTTACACTTATGAAAGGGGCATACAACTCTTTAAATGTCACTACCTCTCCACAGACATTTCTTTTCCTTTTTTTTCAGTGAAATCTTAAAGTAAGAACAATGACCTGGAAGTGAGAACAGTGTGGAAACAACAGGCTTGTGTGGATTAAATGTTACAGTATTTAAGCTTCCATTTTCCTGAAATGGACTCTGAGCTCATCCCAGCATGCAGGTGGGGTGGGGGGTGCTGGTTGGGGGCAACAGGCATTTGATAAACCTCTGATGGAGAATTGTCTGTCTCTGAAGGAAAAGGCAGGGAGGCTGTGGCGAGGTCCTCAGAGCTCCATGGTCACTGGGTAACAAAACCTCCTCACATCCAGGACTGACCTTCAATCCTACCACTTGCAATGTATTCTGAAGAAATAATCCACAAAGAAAAAAAAAGCTAAATATATAAAGTTTAGCTGCTGCATTAATTATTATAAGAAATATCACAAAATAAATGCCTGACTGTAGGGGAATAACTAAAAACGTGGTGTACTCATTAAAACTTAAATTACAAAGACTACGGCAACGTGAAGCGTGCCTCTGAGCCGGAGTTAAGGGAGAAGGGAGAATGCGCTCACCGCGACTGCCCACAAGGGCTACAAGGGAGCAGAGTCCAATGGAAAGCTAGCTCAGCTGAGGTGATGAGATGGTGCGCAAAAGCCCTCTCATTTATTTAGATTTAGTGTGCAACAGAATATTTATATAATGAGAATTCTATTTTTAGAGAAAAGGAGAAATAGGGCACTCTGACCCTTTATGCTCTGCTTTTCATTGGAGGCCCCAGGATTTCATTAAAAGGCAAAACTCAAAAATCATCCATTTTTTGGTATATTCTGATAAATATATTATATGCTTACTCAGAATTTGAATTGGTCATTCTCATGGAAGGGTTGGTGGGTAGGTAAATAGCTCTTATATTAAACACGTTAGCTTGGAAGGCTGAATGGAGAATGTTCACTAATCTTATTGTCCACTGGTTAAGTTTTTTAAATTGCGGGACATTATGCAGGGTGCTGGTAAAGTCATACAACATAGGAGAAACAAGTTTTAAAAGCACAATATTTACGTTTTAAGAAAGCTCAGTACGTTTTTGTTTTCAGCTACATTTCGGATGAGGAACCTCTTCACGTAAGACAGTGGCTTTAATTGTTAATCTGAAAAAAGTACAGTGGACACGATATTGTCTTTGTTTCCAGACTTTTGGGAACTCCTGTACTGTTTTATTGTACTTTTCGGATTCACAATGGGACTCACTATATTACATTTAGAGATGCTTCACTTGAAAAGGGATTCAGAGGTTGAAGAGAGACATTCAGCACATTCTTTGGAAACATAACTAAAACACTTTTTACAAACAAATTTATCTGATGTTTTGAACACCCTGTGGTGTCTTACCCTTAGTGCTGCATCTTGTCAGTGGCAAAAATAAAAAAGCCAGACACAGTCTCCCAGACTGCAGGATGGGAGATTGGAGCAAGTGGAGAGGAAGGAGTGGAGGCTGAGCTACAAGTTTTTGTGGCTGTCTTGGCTGAGGGAAGTTTGAAGCCTTGAAGTGAGTATGGGCTCACTGATGCGTGGGGGTGAGATTGTGGGGAATGAAGGGGGGTGGGGAAGAGCTATGTGCCCTCCCATGCTTCTGGAAGCGGCTTCCTTAGTAGTCACACATTGAGGCTGAGGCAAAATTGGGAGGTAAATGAAACTCTAGAGATGCTCCTAGCCCTCAGAGGTAACAGTGCATATACCTTGTGTGTGCACATGTGCACACACGTGTGTGCGTGCGTGTGTGTAAGGTGGGGGTGGTGGCAGAGGCAGTGGTATCAGGAAGGAAAGGAAGATCTTGAAGAAGATAATGAGGCTGCTGAGTGTGGGTGCCCAGAGCAGAAAATATTCTGGTGCCTGAGAGAATAGGAAGGCGTGTATTTAAATGTGTGTATCTCTTTTTAGGTCCTTTCATTCAGCAGGCATCTCCCTGGAGACTAGATGGTAGGAGTCCCATGGGGTGCTGCCAGCTCCACTTAACTGAACTTCCGGAGAAAGAGTGAAATACTAGCTAAAGGAAATGCCTCCAGCCAGCTCCTAAGGAGAGCCAGGACTGGGAGAAGGAACAGGGAGGTGAGAGGGAGGTCTGACCTGAATCAGTTGGAGATGTTTCTAGATGTTCCTTTTTCATTCTCTCAACCTCACTGCACTAGCACCCTTATCAGGAAGGAAAACGGCATTGCCCCGTGGTCACCTCCAGCTCTAGGACAGCTGGAGGGATGCTCTCTGCACTCCTGTTCTGACCTTCCTTCCTTCCAGCCAAACACCAAGGCCCCCACCTCGAACAAGGGCCATTCCTGGGACAGCGTCAATGACAAGTCCAGGGAGTGTGGGTGAAGGACCAATACCTCCTCCAGGGACTTCAGAAACTCTATGCTCCGTCAGACATCCCTCTCAATCACCCTCCCTCACCCTTGCGTCCACGCTTCTCCTCAAAGGCCTGCCTACCAGAGGTTTGTTTCCGACCAGGAGTCACTGGGGCAGAGGACTTTTATGGGGTTGAAACACCACACCATACATTTGCAACTGAATTCTTTGCTATTCTTACACTGCAAATGTAAAGTAATTCATCTGCAGTGTTGCTTTTAGGGTCCTATAAATCTCATCATTTTGGAGAAAGTGTACTCTGTGTTGGAAAATAACAAAACCCTGATTTGTGAACATTTGGAACACAGACCTTTTAAAGAATGCAGTGTTACAGCCTCTGGAAATGCCACCTGTGCACCACAAGCATTCCTGGTGTACTTTCTGCCAGGTTGGGCAGCACGGTGTCCGTGCTTTCATAAACTGGGCCATGGCTGCTGGTGCTATGGGATGGTTTTAGATTGAACACCAAATGCCATTGGCTCACATAGCGATTATACTTTCCTTCTGATTATACTAAGGAGGAGCCTCAGGTTGAAGTTAATAGGTCTACCACACTGTTTAACACTTGCTTTCCTATTTGAACAGGTATAGGCTCAGAGCTCCGGGCTGGTTTGGTGTGTGCAGAGGGCAGAATCCCAAACTGGTGGCTCTGCAGCTGGATGCACTCTGCAGATAGGATTTGCACTATATCTCTTCTGTCCAGAAGGTATCCAACCATGTAATATAAAAAAATACAGGCACTTGTTGAAGAAGATACAAGATATAAGAAACATTGTACATGGGACAATGAGCCTCAGTCCCCTTCAAAGTAGAAACGTTGGGACCTCACACAGTTCCAATCGCCATCAGCTGCCCTGTCATGTTTTCCTGAATCTCATAGTTGGTCTGAAATCTCTTCCCTTTCGAAGGTGATTTTAGTTTTGGGAAAAGCCAGAAGTTGCAGGGCTTCAAATCTGGGCTGTAGGGGGACTCTACTACCTGGGTGATTTGATGTTTCACCAAAAAACTCTGCAGGAGATGTGATGCATGAGTGGGTGTGTTGTGATGAAGCTGCCAATAACCAGTTGCCCATAGCTACGGCCTTCTGAGTCATCCAGATAGTTTCCGTGGAGTAATGTTTACGCTGAACACAAAATTTGATGCAGATTCATTGCTCTACTCACTCAGTCATTTTGAATGCAATAGCCACACAGTACACATGCTCACTCAACAGCATCTACTGTCCCCACGACTAATACAGTGAAGTCATCATTGTTCACACATGCACATTCCAGTCCACTCTTCTTGGCTGCCAGGTTACATCAATGTTGTGCAAACTGTTCTTGTTATATTAACAATGGCTGGACTTTTTCCAGACAGACCTCATATATATGTGTGTGTGCAGGCATGTGTATATATGTACACAGCCAACATTCCGAAACTCAGAAAATTTTGCCTAACAATTCAAACTTCTAGCTTCTGTTGACCAATCTGAACATCTGGCAACTCCAGGCCCCATTTTTTTCTGACAAGAGCTGGCTCTCCCCTCCAACTAGGACATATGCTCTACAGTTTGCACACTTGCCACCACTCCTGACTGTGTAATACAGGACCCATATTATTCACTTCTATTACCTTCCCAGCCCCTCTAAGCCTTTGCCTCCTAGGCCAATTTTAGGAATTGTATGGCTAAAATGGTAGATCATGGTCAAACTTGAGTTCTAAGCTGAGGAATTTGTTCTTCATTCCATAGGAAATAGAAAGCCATTATTAATTGTTAGTAGGGCAGCTGAGGTTTGAAGCAACCCTTTCAAAAATGAGTCTGACTTTTGTTTGAAGCTGGGAATGAAAGGAGATTGGAGGCAGGAGGCTGGTGAAGAGGTGACTTTAAACTTCACTGCCTGGGGAAATGGGAGCTGGGTCCTCTGGCTGGAGTGGGTAGCTAGAGGCTGGGCTCAGGCTGTGAAAGGAGTTAGCCTGGCCTATGTGGCTTCCAGATGTTCAGTTAGGAGCAGGGTTTGGGGCCTTGCACAGTGCAGGGGCAAGCAGAGAGCCAAACCCGGACTACATAAGTGGTCACCAGAGAGGTGAGGCTAGCTGGCTCAGAGCCTAGAGGGACTCCTTGAAGCAGAAATATGAGAGGAGGCCTTAAGTAAGGCTTATAAACAGGATGGGAACCATCAAAGTGGTCAAGCTGGTTCTGGCCAGGCAGATGAAGGCCAGACCAGGGGGCTGGCTATGGGAATGGAAAAAGCTGGAGAGAGGTAAGGACCATTTAATAGAAGGAAGATTCAATTGGATTGATAATAGGAAAGGGGATCTGAAAAAGAATGAAAAAATAACAGTAAGACTTCTATCTTGGGAGCCAAGAAAATGGCGTTATTCACACACATAGAAAAGGGAGGAGGAGGAAGAAAATTTTAAGTATGTAAACCATGGGGAGCCCTCAGGATGCCCAGGAGGCACTGCAGTGACTGGCGTTAGAGAAGTCGAGGCTGAAAGTAAATGTTAGAGTACCATCCGCACAGAGATTAGAGATGCAGACAGAGAAAAGACAGAGGGAGGGAGAGAAGGACAGTAAGGAGTGAGTCTTGGGGCATATTTATGTTTGAGAACCCACGAAAGCACTGGGGGTGGTCTGAAATGGAGGAGAAGCATTTAGCCCCATGCTGGTCAAGGGGCGAGGCCACGGTTCTCAGTTAGGTCAAAACCTTCAACGACCAAAGCAAAAAAGAACCAAGAAACACAAGTGGAGCCAAAGGAAAGTATTTTCTAGAGAGAAGACCTCCATATTCATTCATTTCTTTGACGAATATTTATTGAGAACCTGGCCTTTATCCAGGCCTTGAACCAACTGAGCTGGGCAGAAACAGAGACCCCTATCCTCATGGGGCTTACATTCTAGCGGAGAAGACTGTTACTAAACAAATGTTGATGTGATCAGTGCTACCATGGAAAATGAAGCAGGGCAAGTGGATAGAGAGTGACAGGGTGGTCCAAAAAGGCTTCTCTGAGGAGGTGGCATTTCAACAGAACCCTAAAATGAGGGAGTGGGCTATGTGTATATCCGAGGGAGAATGTTCTAGGCAGAGGGGAAAGTAAGCATCAGGCCTGAGTTTGGGTGTGAAAACAGCAACTGAGGCCCTGGCCAGCGGGCTCAGTTGGTTAGAGCATCATCCCATACACCAAAGGGTTGTGGGTTTGATCCCCGGTTGGGGTGTGTATGAAGGGCAACCGATTTATGTTTCTGTGTCCCATCAATGTTTCTCTCTCTCTCTGTCTCCTTCTCTCCCCGCCTTCTTCTCTCTCTCTAAAATCAATAAACTTATCCTTGAGTGAGGATTAGGAAACAAAAACAAACAAACAGCAAGGAGTCGTTACTTAGTTCAGTTGACCCCCAGCGAGGCTACAATGCAGAATCAGCTGCACAGATTTCCTGGGCCCCACCCCTGGATATCCTAAATCAGTAAGTTGTAGTGGGGCCCAGCCTCTACATTTTAACACAACCCCAAGGTGGCTGTCACGTAGCCTTAGGAGTCGTGATGTAATCTCTCCCCTCATCTTATAAATGAGGACTTTGTGGCTGGCATACTTGGCCACCTGGTCCAAGGTCATGTTGCTGGTGTTAATAACAACACTTCCTTAACACTTCACAGGGTGTCTTATTTCACATGATCCTTCAATAACCCACGAGGCTGGTATTATTACAGGATGATGCCCAGTTTACAGAGGAAAGAAAGAAGCTGTGGAGCAGGCAGATGACTTATCTAATGTCTCACCATTAGCAAACAGAACAAACTTTCTCCGAGGTTTGAGCTCCAGTCCTCCCATCTTTTCAGTGACAAATAAGGGTCCTAAGCCTGAGCAGGTGGTGGCGGATGGGGCTGAGTGGGAAGGACATTCTAAACCACATTCCACACAGGTCTGGCTCCTTACTGCTTGCTGTCTGCTGTCACCTGAAGGAAACGGGCAGTATGAAAAGGCGTGCATCGACTTCCTGCCAGGTTTACAAGATTTATAATGATCGATTCAACCTTCCAAATGGAATTTCAACTACAAAACTCTCCAAATACACAAAATTAGAAAGAATAGAATAATAAATCCATATTTACCCAACATCTAAAGTCAACAGTAACCATGGTTTTGCCACACTTGCCCTGTCTAGCAGCTCTTACTATTTTTCTTCTTTCTTCTTTGCTGAAGTCCTTAGATTTAAATATATTTTTTAAAATCCCAGACATCATGTCGTTTCTTCCCATTATACTTCAAGATGCATCTCATAAAAACACCTGACCTTGTGTCTGAAGTGTGACTGCAGACAGAGCCTCCTGGGACCTCCCTGTACCAGGAGCACAGAGTGCAGTGAGCACTGGGAAACTTCCCGGGTGTGCTGGCAGGTCTGTGCTGCTCCCTGGAACCAGGTGTGGGTTCTCAATCATCCTGGCTGGCAAACATTTTGGGCTCCCTCCAAACCCTCTGACACATCAGGGTATTGATTTAATCCCATCCTGGTTTGCCAGTTGCCGCTCAGTGTTCCCTTGCTTACTTAAAGACTGTTAGAAAAGGAAGTAGCAAAGCAGCTTCAGGGCAAATTACTCAATTTCCGGTTCACAAGTAGGACTGTAACTGATCCTTTCAGTCCTGTAAAACAGAGGAACACAGAGTCCTGCTGCCATAAATCCGAGACACAATCACTGACTGAGGAGTCCATTCGAGTCTCTAGCACACATCACCAACAAAGAGTGGTCATTATTTTTACCGACTAGTTAAATATTTGCCTACTCAATGCTGGGTGCCCAGCAGCCACACCGAGATGAGGGACACTCTCACATCACCTCTGTGCAGCAGGTGGGAGGGTGTGACGAGAGGGCCCTTTTATAGTTCACTTGGTTGAGGCTGTCCTCCTGCTACATGCCACCAGCTGTTCCCATCAGTACTACACCTTTAAAACAAAAGCCAGAGTCATGAAATGTGGAGTGAAACACAACCACCTAAAGCTTTTGTCCCGGCCTTTGGAACTATCTCAACCAAAGCCATGGGCCGACTTCCCTTAGTCAGCCTGGCCAGCGCCCCTACCTGGCTGACATCCTGATGAGACATTTTTAGGAAGCTCCAGAATGTGGCCCACTGAGATTCTCCACCGCTCATTCTGCCCACGTACGATGCAGCACAGACTGGACACGGGAACCACAACTTTGTGTTAAGTTACCCACACTTCTATTTCTGGGACACCATAGCATATATGTGTCCTAAAACGCTTTCAGGAAACAGAAATAGCCAGGCTTGACACATGTCTTTACAAACACCTACTAGTTTCCACTTTTAAGTTGAGTAACCAACACTTAACAACTGAGTAGCTACAGGAGGACCCCAGTCCTGGATGCCGCCACCACCACGCTGTCTGACACCCATGGACTCAATTAAATTTTTCTCTCACAGGATCACATTCCCATTTTCATGTGGTGAACAGGGCCTGAGGCAATCAGTGCTGTAGTTATTTATTTATTTTTTAATTCGGAAAGGAACTGATGTCATTTGACACCTACATACATAGCCCAAATTGAAATTAAACTATATAAACTAAACATTTCTATATAAATGTGTCTTCGTGATGCAGGAACCAGCACTGACAAATTAAATAATTCAGTTGACTTAAGTGTTGTGTATAAAGGATTGTTTGACTGGGTTTCCCATAACCACGGTCAGGTCCTCCAGTTAAATTTACCTTATCTGGATCAGGGTAGAGACAGGGGTGAGGCCAAGTGAAGTGCCTAGCAAACAAAATTTAAGGAGGCACTTACTTGCAGAGTCATGTACCTGTTGATCTTCACTTGTGCAACCCTGAGAGTCAGTGCACCCTTAAATTTTGTATTCTGGACTCTACACACATTTTCCCTTAGTCTCAGTGCTGTGGAGTGGGGCAGCTGGGGGCACAATAGTTACCAAGTTAAGTTACAGAGTACTCCAGTCCAGATCTGAGAGACTCCAATCCAGTACATCTGGGGTGAGGTTCAGGAATCATTTCAAATCAGCTCCCTCAGGTAATCCTGACATCTAACCAGATTTGGGATCCACAGACATAGTTTCAGAATACCACAATTAGAAGCTGACAATGCCCTTAAATTTAGCATGATTAACTCCAAGTGTAAACACTGGATTTAATCTACATTTTCTCCATGTAAAAAAGTACCTGAAGATCTGATTCTGTATGTCAGGGCTGTGTTCTGCTGCAATCAACATAAAATCCTACCAACAATGGCTTCATCAAGTAGGGGTTTATTTTTCCCATAACTAGAAGCCTGGAGGTAGGTTACTGCTGGTATTAGTCAGCAGGGTGCTAACATCAGGTCAACTTCTCTGATTCTCTTGGACCTTCCTTGGGTTTATTTGCCTCATAACCCCCAAATGCCAGCTCCAGTTTCCGGGATCACTTCCAAGATGGTGAGGGAGGAAGAAGAAGAGCCATGCCAGCCTTGTCTATTCCTTTGTATCAAGAGAGAAAAGCCTTCCTAGAAATCACCTCTTCCAGACTGCTACTAGGTCTCATTGGTCAGAACTGCATCACATGGCACTTGTTGGAAAAGAGGCTAGGAAATCAGGGACCAGGCCTATTGTAATGGGCTTAGACTAGTGCTTCTTAAACTTTAGCAAGCACTGGAATCACATACAGCTTAAAACACAGGGTGCTGGTGTTACAGAACAGACCCGGGGGGGGGGCAGTAGTGAATGATGTACTATTACTGAATGGACCCACCCTTGTGCTCCGGGGGATCCCCCACCCCATACTAGGTTCGCCTTACCCACTGCCGGGAAAGACATCTCTCAATGCCAGAGATTGGTGAAAAGGAAAGGTATTATTTATTTAAAGAGTTATACAAACTTAAGAGTAATGACTTAATGTCTTCACTGAGATCCCAAAGTCCTTTAGAATACCCACAAATGCATAGTCCTTCCTTCCCCCTCTGCCCAGTCTAGGGTACCGTATCTCAGATAAAGAAATAGAAGTCCGTGGTTCTTCTCTGCCCAAGCCATGTGATCCCCAAAAGACTCCTCATGGCTGCCGCGCCTGGGTTTAAATCCCAGTGCCAATCTTCCTCTGCCCTACCATTTCTGACTCCTCCCACAATTGGCTACAGCTGCCAGCATTCCCCTATTTTTCCAGCTTTACTGGGCTGCCATAGTAAGTCCGGGCAGGTGTGGCCCTGTGGCATGGAGCCAATCATCTCCAAGCTCTCAGGCAGTCACTGTAACCAGGGGGGTGTTGCCTCCCAGTTGCACCACGGGTTGAAGTCACTCCCATCCCCCTGGCTCAAAGCATGGCCCCAGCTGTTTAACATATCTATGAAAGCAGTTGAAGGTTAGAGATATGTTAAATGGCCATTCTAGAGGTTATCTGCAAAACTGTTGCTATTCAAAACAACTCTCAATGGCCCTGCTCCATGCATCCCATCCCCCAGCTCAGACTTGGGGTGAGGACATCATATATATATATAATTTTAAAAAATATTTCCTGGACACTGAGTTCTGGACCCCATTACAAATCCCTATTTGCCCCCCCCCCCCGGCTGCACTCTGTTACACTGGGGGCTCGACCTCAGAGATTATGATTCAGGAAGCTGGTTTAGGATCTGAGGATTTGTATTACTTAAAGTTCCCAGCTGATGCTGCTGGTCTTAGGAAAACACTTTGAGAACCACTGACTTCCCACCAGTGGCTCCCAATCATGGTGGTGCATTAAAAACATGTCCAGAGCATTTTTAAAGGTAAAAGTTCCCTGGGTCCCACCTTTAAATGTCTTGATTTAATTGGTTGGTGACGTTCAGTCATTCTTACTGCCGAAGTTCTGCAGCTGATTCTAATGGTAGCCAAGGATGGGAACCACTTTTTAGGCCAATCATGATCCCTTACCTGGGGGTGTTATTGAGGTTCTATTAACGAGGAGGAAGAAGTGGAGGGTAATAGGCCTGCAGTAGGTTTAGACAGTGGTTTCCAAACTCGTCTGCAATTTCAATTCACTTGGAATATTTCAAAATCCCCCCAATTCAGGTCACACCTCAGACAAGTAAATCACAATCTGTGGAAGGCGGGACACAGGGCATCCATAGTTTTTGATGTTCCCCAGGTGATCCCAATGTGAAGACAAACTTGGACACCCCGTGGTTAAGAGAAGATGGCCATGAAGATAATTACATTGGAAAACAATGTAAGAGGAAAGTATGAAGGGAGGTTATTCGGATTAGAAAAGAGAAACTTGAAGATTTTTTAAAATGATAGTTTCCAAGTGTGTGAGGAAATTCCATAAAGAATGCTGTTGTCTATCTGAATTGCAGAACCAGCCAGCAGGAAATGAGATTAACCTGGTCAAAACCCTTGGGTTTGCTGCGAGGAAAAATGTGCTAGCTGCAAATTGGTACAAGGAAAGGGGGTGTGCTGAGAATGGGGTTGTGCAATCCTGTCATTTAAGAGCTGTAAAAATAGTAGATGCTCATCTGTTGAGACCCTTTTACTGGTATTCTTTCTGAAGGTGAAGAGGTAGATGAAATGACCTATTTAGATTTCTTCTTTGAAATTTTTCTATTTTATTTCTCTTCTCATTTCACATCTCGATTTAAAAGACAGACCTCTGCATTAACAATTCAAAGAAAACACAACCTTTGCCCACCTATCTGCTTGAATGCATAAAATAGCTGACAGGTTGTAACAGTGTGAGACGCCACCAGCTCAAACTGTTTGGGTCTCTAAAAGGCTATTGTGAGTGTCTAGATGAGAGGCAAACTGCCAAATATAGAGGGACATCCGAATTTTCAATTTGAATAGGTTCTTGGGTTTGAAATGTAAATGTTGTGCTCAAGCACCATACGCCATCATGCCTGAGTCCTGCTCCACACACACACGCACACACACAATAGCTATTTTCATGCCACCCATCAATAACACATGTGCTTAAATATAACTACAATTAAAATGTGTTCTCCTCTGTATCTGAAACATCACTGGCTGTTGTCAGTAAGACATGCCCTCTGAGTTGTCTTTTACAAGGCTGGTAGTAGATTTACTCCGATCATACCTAACCTTATTACCTGTACCATGCGCCAGGTGTACAACTGCGGAGGTGTCAATTCAGAGGAAAAAACAGGAGAGCACTGATGGAACGAATCCACACTCAAAGGATCTTAGGTTGAAGATTCCAAAGCTTTCGGAGTGTTGGCCCCAAACTTTGCCGCATATTATGATTGCCATGGGAAGCCATGGGTGTGGAATTCAGGCATCAGTAGGGTTGAAGATCCCCAGGTGATTTCAATATGTGATAAAGTGTGAGAGCCACCACCTTAGTCATCTTCATTACAGGATTTAAAATCTCTTATAGAGAGAATTTCTTTTAGGTCTCGTGTCAAAAGTCCAGGTAGGAATTAGGTACACTTTCCCCCTTGTTGGTGTGACAGAGATTAATTGTCCCAAATATTCCTCCCACCTAACTCCTCCACCATAAGAGAACTTCTAATAATTCGCTGACTACATGGCCACTCAGGATAAAGTCTACTTTTTCCAGCCTCTCTTGCAGCAGAGCATGGTCTTATGCCTCAATTCTGGCCAATGGGATTAAGAAGAAGTGGTGTGTGCATATTCCTGGACAATTCTTAAATTAGAGAAGGTGTGTATTCTTATCTCCTTCCACCTTCTTGTTAGTTTGAATGCAAACTTAATCCATGAAGCTCCAACAGCCAATCGGACAATGAGATATCTTAGAAAGTAAAAGCCACACAAAGCAAAGAAACAGGGTAGACGGGGCCTGTTCCCAATACCATAGAGCTTAATACCAGCACTGGACTGACTATCTCTGGGCATCTTAATGGGTAACAAATATAAATTTCTGTCTTGTTTATGGCACTGTTTCTGTTCATTGCAACTGAACTTAATTCTAACAGACTCAGTGGTTCTCAGATTTTGGTATATAGCAGAAATACCTACCAAGCTAACGAAGCACGGTGAAATAGGTGATTCTGATGCCTAGGTTTGAGAACGACTGTACAGATATCTCTGGGAGCTGAAAAGGAGACGTGATGAGGGTCAAACTTTGAAAAGTAATGATCGATTGGACTCATTTTGGAAAAGTGACTCTATTGACTAAAATGTTTAGCAGTATAGCGTAGTGGTTAAAGACTTCAATTAGGGGGATAAACAGATCTGGACTTAAATCCTGGACTTGCCACTTACCAGCCACTAGTTCTCAACTTTTCTGAGCCAGTTTCCTCATTTATAAAATAGCCTGGTAATAGTACCTACTGCTGGTGGTATAATGAGAATTAAATGAGATCCCCTAAGATGATGATTAGTATAATAACCGCCAGATAATAAAGGTTCAGTAAATGTTGGCTTCAAAAAAGAAATGAAGGTAGAACTTATGATCTGGCTTTGAATTCATTTCAGTCCCTCACTATTTAGTCCTACTCTGTCCATCGTGGTGGCCACTAACCACAATGTCACCACTTCACACTTACTAGGATGGCTATAATTGAAAAAAAGACAATGACAAGTGTTTGCCCGAATGTGGAGAAGTTGGAACCTGTATACATTGCTGGTAGGAACATAAAATGATGTATGCCCTTTGGAAAACAGTTTGGCAATTCCTCAAAATGTTAAACACAGAGTTATCACACGAGCCAGCAATTCTCATAGGTATAGACAAAAAGAAAATCTCTGTCCACACAAAAACCTGTACACGAGTGTTCATAGCACCATTATTCATAATAGTCAAAATGTGGGAAAAAACAAATGTCCATCCACCAAATGGTGAAACAAAATACTCCATATAATGTAATATTATTTGACAATAAAAGGAAGTATTAATACATGCTACAACATGGATGGATCTCGAAACATTATCCTAAGTGAAAGGAGCCAGTCACAAAAAAACACCCACTGTGTAATTCCACTTGTACGCAACGCCCAGAATAGACAAATCCATAGAGACAGAAAGTAGGTTAGTGGTTGCCTAGGGCTGGGGGCTGGAGGAATGAGAATGAGTGCTAGTAGGTACGAGGTTTCCTTTTGGGGTGATGACATGTTCTAAATTAGATCTTGGTGATAGTTGCACAACTCTGATTATACAAAAGACCATGGAACTGTACACTTTAAGTGTTGAATATTATGCTACGTAAATTATATCTCAATAATGCTGTTAAGAACAAAACATGGCACCCTTCAAATAAAACATTAAAAAACTAACTTTGTAGGAAAATAGGGGAAATAAAATTTACCAAGGCAACATTATGTAATGGAAAGAACATTGGTCAAGAGTCAAGCCCTAAATTTTAGGGCTCCAGTCATTACTTACCAACAGAAAGGCCTAAGGCGAGTCTCTCTCTTTTTCAGTTGATTAGCTACTTATTTATTTATTTAAATTTTGGCTTATTGATGAGAGAGGGAAACATTAATTTGGTTTTCCATCTATTCATGCACTCACTAGCTGACTCTTGCATGGGCCCTGACAAGGGATCAAATGATGGAACCAGGTACTCAGTGGGCTGGAGCATCCCCGAAATGCCAGGGTTGTGGGTAGGGCAAGTCTCTCAACTTCTGTCTTCAGCCTGATCATTTATTAAAGGACAAGGGTTTCATTTCTGATATTTGGTGGCAAGGATGTCTTTTCTGTTGACCTGGTAGAGCAGCTATTGCATCAGATTCTCAAGAAGCTTGATGATCTCAAACATGTAAGAGCTGCTGCTTCTGGCTTCAGCCCTGTACTCTACTTACTGGTAACAATCTGATGAAATCCCTGCAGGAAATCCCCAGGTTGCCAAGCCAACAAAACAGCCATTCCTCAGCAGGGACTGCACAGTATATTCTCCTAGGAATCCTGCAAAGAGAGATGGCTGTTCTAACTCAGTTTTGATGGAAGCATTAAGTTCAGGCTATGCCCTTCCCTTGCACACCGAGTGAGGTGTGAGAAAGAGAAATAAAGCACTCTTTAATTCATCTCTGTTCAAATTATCTTCCTTGTAGTACATCAAGGACAAAAAAAATAAAACAAGAAATCTTACCAATTATAGACTCATCTCAAAAAGAATCATGTCAATGTGGAAGGGATAGAGACATTTGTCCCAATCCTCTCATTTCACTGATGCAGAAATCGATGACTGGAGGTTTGAGTGACTTGCTCATGGTCCCATTATCTGTTGAATTGGGATTCGAATCCTTGACTGTTGACTCCAATTCGGATGCCTTTTTCTTTGACCTAATGTAATACATCTTCTCAGTTGAGTTTCACAAAGTGGGAGAGGAAGATTTAGCCTTATATATACCTTAGTTTCAGTTAATTTAATTGAACAAACATCCAATTAAATTACAAGTGAATGTGAAAGAAATAAAATCTGAGATTTCTCTGAAAGAATTTCTTCAGTCAAACAGAAGGCCAGTATTTCCAAATTCTTGTTGAGAATCTGGTACACCTCCTGCCTCAGAACTTGGCTATCTTCCTATCTCTAGGCTCACTTAGCTGGTGATCTCATGCTGTGTCACTATAAATACTCTTCCCTTTTCTTCATAACTCAGAACTGATGCATCAGGAAATCATATTGCCTTGACCTTCAAAATGTATCCAGAGTCCAGCCACTTCTCCATTGTCATTGCTTCCATACAGGTCCAAGCCACCATCCTCTACCTTCCCTGGACTACTGCCATAGCCTCCCAGCCATTCCCTTGTTTCTGCCCCATGCATCAGGGAAAACAATGTTTTGAGAGAAGCTAAGTTAGATTATGTCACAACCCTGCTCAAAACCCCCAATGGCTTCCCATCAAAGCTAAAGTTCTTACAGTGGCCTCCAAGGCCCTACATGACCTGCCCCCTCCCTCCTGCCTCTTCTGCTCACACCGCTCCTACCATGCAGGGGTCTCCTTACTATACCTTGAGCAAGGCAGATATACTCACCTCAGAGTCTTTTCTCTGATTTATTCTTCTGTTGGAAATGCTTTTCCGCAGGGGTAAATACTAAAATGTATGCGAGTTTGTAGACTTTTGTTAAGTAATCACAGATACAAAATTAGATACAAGTCCTTGAAAGGGTCCCTGAAAGTCAAATTTCGCTAGCGTTATAGTAAATCCACCTCTTTTCTTTTCTCAGATATCTACTTGGCTGACTCCCTTACCTCCTTCAAAGCTTTGTTCTGAATCTAACCTTCTCAGTAAGGCCTGCCATGACTTTTCCGTGTAACACCGTAACTTGCTCCTCCACTCCTCTACTTTTTTTCTCCCATAGCACTTATTATCATTTAACATACTATATAATTAACTCATTATATTTACTGCTCCTCCCCCCCCACCACCCTAGAATGTGAGCTCCAGAATGCCCAGTCCCTAGAACAGTGTTGGCATGGAGTAGATGTGCAATAAACATTTGTAGAAGAAGGAATGAATTTCTATTTCTTTAATGACATTAAAAAAAAAAAACTTATTGTTATTCAATTGCAGTTGTATGACTTCAATGACATTTTAAAAGCAGCTGGAACTCCCGGGCCTGGCATATGCTAGCTACTCAGTTAGCTATGGTCTTGAAGATTAAATTAAATTTTAAAAGCCACCATTGTTATTAATCACTCAGTATCTAGCATATGCCAAGTTCTTTTTCACATTCTTTTGACCACCCCATTAGGTAGGTACTGTTATTATTCCCATTTTACAGATGAGAGAATTGAGTTTAAATATACCACTTGTGGTCACATAGCTCAGAAATAACCAAATGGAATTAAACCCAGGCCTGTCATATTCCAAAGCCTGTGATCTATTTTTCTGGTAGCAAGTGACATTAATATCCCAGTTTCTTTCTGGCATGGTTGAGGGAGGCAGTGGAAAAACTGCAGGAATTTGAGATTAATAAATAGCTCTAATACATACTTGCTCTGCCACCTTGGGCAAGTTTCTTAACCTCTGAGTTTGTTTTCTCATCTGTAAAATAAACCTTGCAGTGCCTAGTTTGAAGAAAGGATAAGTAACGGAGATAGTATTTAATATTAAAGTTTTAATAAGCATCAAATAAATATTCCCTTCAAAGGCTTTCAAAGAGCTTGTAATTAAACACACGCATTCACAAATAGAATTTGGAGGAGGGTGTGAGCCAGTTGCTATGGGGAAGTCAGTGGCGGGGCTTTTCTGGGACCAAGCACACAAGGGCTGGGCTCAAGGAAACAATGTAGGATAGAGGCAGAGAAGACCAGTGTTGCAAACCGAAAGGGAATGAAAGAGACACTCTTTTGAAGTTACATTTTGTCCTTGCCTCCCACAAGTTGGCTTGCTCACATCCTTCAGTAAAACCCTAGAGTAGGTCTTTTTTCAACACTTCACTGAACGAGTGTCACAGGATACCTGAAGTTTCCTGGAATTGAGTCATCTGATGCAATTTCAAATATCTAAAGTGCTAAATGAAAGAAAAACTCCAACTTGTTATATTTCTGCCCAGCTTCTTTGGGAACAATAGACGAGGAAAGCCAATCTGGCAGTGTTAGGTGTGGGGGAGGTTGAGCCAAAGGCTAGGAGGTACCCTGGTTTAAGGAGCGACAGGCTAGTCCCCACAGACTCCAATTAAATTGGCTGAGGGCCTAGGGCTTGCCTCATGCACCCTGGTGGGGCCCACATTTTACAAAGATTTTGGCAAAGGGCAGGCAGCATTGATTCAGGTTATTTTTCTTCTTCTTTATGCTCCTGGGGACATTTTGGATATTCTTTAAACAAACAATAGAATTTTATGAAAGATGAATTAGCATATAGTGAAATAATAAAAAATTTAAATACTTATAAACCTATGACCTTAATGTGGCAACAATAAAAAATACACATTTTATAAAATCTGTGTCCATCTATCCAACATATATGACATTCTTGTTTTCTAGCTAATAATGCAGGGTTCTGCTATTTGAGGAAGGGGGGACAACAAGATATGTAAGACATGTCAGAATGAGTCGGGCTGTGCATAACAGATCCTTGAAAACCAGAAGCTTAAACAAGATAGAACTTTATTTTCTTTTCCTTTAAAAGAAATCTATAGATGGTCAGTCCAGGGGTAACATAGTGCTCCATGGTCATCAGGAACTAGAAGTTCCAGGTTTCTGTACCTGCCATCCGTGGTTTGTGGCACTGGATGGCTGCCGGAGCTCCTCATGTGACAGAAGGGCAGTTGAAGGGTATGCCCCTTCCTTTCAAGGAGACTTCCTGTAATTTCTACAGTTGCATCTTGTCTGCTTACATCTGATTGGCCAGAAAGTAGTCACATGATCATACCCAGCTGCAAGGAAGCTGGGAAATTGTAGTTTATTAGCTGAGTGTATTATCCTCAGAGCAAAATCAGGTTTTGTTATAAGGAAGGGAAGGACCAATATTGGAAGGCAATGCTGGTTTGCAGATTTGCAATCTGCCTCTACTTCCTTTCTAATTCTAAACTCGGTTGAATAACTGAATACTTCTATTGTTCTGAGTACTACTAGTTAAAGCTGTCTATTTATATAAATTATCATAATTATTATTTTTACTTATTGTAAAGGGGGAGTGGGGGGAGGAAGAGAGGGAAAGAAACATTGATGTGAGAGAGAAACATTGATCAGTTGGGCCCTGATGGGGGCTGAACCTGCAACCCAGGCATGTGTCCTGACCAGGAATCCAACAGCAACCTTTCACTTTGCAGGTTGATGCCCAGCCAATGGAGCCTCACTGGGCAGGGCTAAATGATCATTATTTAATCTTCATATAGTCAGGAAAATGCCACAGGTTAGGAGTCAATGGACATCTAAAATTACGAAACAAAGTGGGATGTGATGAAAGCGCAAGGCACGGGTTCAAACATCAGCTTCATTTTCAGCTGGGTCATCTCAGCTGACCTACTATGGTAGGCGAGTAAAACCTCAGAAAAGTATTAAAAAATTTCTTTGGTACTTTGAGGTAATGATATATTTGGGTAAATTGTTTGATAACAAGTTTTTAAAAAAAGTCATTGTGGTTTCTTAAAAAATATGTGTTATTTTTAAAAAGATATTTGATTAAAAGAGTGTGATTAAATTTTTTAAGTCTAATCTATTAGATAAATAACTGCTTAAACTCTCAGAAAAATTTTATCTGTGAGATTTGTAAGTCTGAATTTTAAGTGTTTGAGGTATCTGAGGAGTAAAATACAGTAAATTCATAATTGTGGTTTGAAATGTCTGACTGGACAAGGAATCGTGGTAAGGAATCTGATTAATTATGTAGGAGGTATTGGCCACTGAAGAAATCCTCATTCATTAAATTTATGACCTGCACATTAATCAAAGAATGGATGAAAGGCGTGTTCCATTTGCTTTATAAAAAGATTTATATATATAAAAGGACATTATATATAATATATTATATATATTATATATAATATATTATATATATAGGATTTAATATATAAAAGCAGAAAGTACAATATAAAAATAATATATGTGTATTGTGCTTAATGGCTTAAAAATAGCAGGTGTAAAAATGAAAACCTTTAACATAATGGATATTGATTAAAATTAAAGTGTTGGGACTGTTCCTTGCACACACAAAAACATACTCTGTCTTTAAAAAAACACCAACAGATATTATTTACCCCATTTCACAGATGAAGAAAGGAAGTCACAGAGTAGTTAAGTAATTTGCCTCATGTCCCACAGTGGGTCATACGGCTGGGATTCCAACTGAACTTTCCTACCCTCTCTCTGTTAAGGCTAGAGTTCTATTTCTAGGAAGGAGCTCCAGGCCTTCCTGAATCCGCAGCAGGTAGGAAGCCGAGGTGCAGGGAAACTGTCTTTCACTCTGGCTAGAACTGAGATACCCTGGCTGAATGCTTCTGCAGTGAGAGCTTCCAGGACTCCTCACATGAATAATAGAAACAGATGCCATATTTTTTAACTAATTTGTTTTCATTGAAAAATTAATACATACACATAATAAAAAATCCATGAGCCCTGGCTGGTGTGGCTCAGTGGTTGAGTGCTGGCCTGTGAATCAAGGGTTTGCTGGTTCAATTCCCACTCTAGGGCACATGCCTGGGCTGCGGGCCAGGTCCCCAGTGGGGGCTGTGCTAGAGGCAACCACACATTGATGTTTCTCTTCCTCTCTTTCTCCCTCCCTTCCCCTCTCTAAAAAAATTAATAAAATCTTTTTTAAAAAATCCATGAAAATTTAGAAAGTGTTAGAAGAGTCTGTGAAAACAAGTTGTTTCAATGTTCCTCACTTCAAGCAAAAGAATAAAACAAAAAACTGGCAATACCAAGGGCTGGTGAAAAATGTGGAGGAACTGAAATTTTCATACAATCCTGGTAGGGATAACAAATGGTAGAGCCATTTCAGAAAACACTTTGAGTAGGGTTAGGAATAGAGAAGAGTATAACCTCAACTGTGTAGAAAGTGTTGGTACATTTAAAAAGCTCAAGAAGACAATTTGCTAATGTGTTGAGCATGTGGTAGGTGATTTTATTTTATTTCCTGTTAGCTTCTGTTGTTTCTTAAAAATACCCCAAAATTGTTATTGTGAAAGAAACATTCTAAGGTTAAGGGTACTCAGCAGATTCCCTTGACCCTGGATTTCAGATTCCTGGTGGTACTATCTTAACAATCTTCATTTGTGGGTTTTGTCTCCCAAAACCATAAGCCATCACATTTTGAAATAAAATGCAATATTGTAATGTTGGAATACATTAGAAGTTTCCTTAGAAATTAAAGTATGGCTCTGTTTATACTTCTGTTGTTAAAATTTACACTTTTCAAATTGAATTTATTGGGGTGACATTGGCTAATAAAATTATATAGGTTTCAGGGGTACAATTCTATAATACAACGTATTGTGAAGTTCACACTTTTAAATATGAGACTGAAGACTCTTAAGGCTTCACTGTCCAACACGGTAGCCACTAGCCACTGGCTCCTGAGCATGTGAACTGTGGCCAGTCCCAACTGAGAGGTGCCGCAAGTATAAAATACATGCTAGATTTTGAAGACTTCGAATTAAAAAGGAGGAATATAAGATATAGTGTCAGACTTTTTTATATTGATTACATGTTGAAATAACATGTATATGTAAATTAAATAAAATATATATTAAAATTATTTTGTCTGTTCTTTTAGTGTAATTGATCTCATTACTATTATCTGTTCCTTTTACTTTCTCAATGTGGTTACTAGAAAAACCTAAGTTCCATATATGGCTCATATTATCTTTCTATTGGCAGAGCTGCTTTAAAAATCTGTTCTCAGTCTAGCCATTGAGCCTCATATTCTCTCTCATGTTTGCACACGAATAAACAATACCCCTCCCTCATTCCCATTGTAAGACACTGTGCCATTTTCTGCTGACTTTTCTGCTGTGATTGCCTCGGGTTGCAGTACATTTCTCCACGTTAATTCACGTTTAAATCCTATTGATCCTCAGGCCCAGCTAAACTGTTGCCCTATCAATGATGCCTTTTGTAGTAACAGGGATCCTGCCCATCTGTGTGCAACAGAAACCACAGTTAGATACCTCAGTCAAACAGGTGTTTCTCCTTCTGATGAGTCCGGGAGGGTCAGGCCAGGAGTGGGTGCGCAATTTTCCTAATGTCCTCAGCCTCCAAGCTCTTTTTCGCCTTTCTGTTTCACCATTCTTGGTGTGAGGCTTCTCTCTTCGTGGTCACTTTACAGTCACAAGACAGCGGATGCACCTCCAGCTATAAGTCTGCGTTCTAGGTAGGTGAAAAGGGAAAGAAAGGAAGGAGCAAAGCTGACTTTGTTCAGAGGTTGTCAGCAGACTTCCACTTGTATCTCATTGGCCAGTACTATGCCAAGTAGATACCCCATTTTGCAAGACAGAGAGAAAAATACAATTCTTTTTGGTTTTGCTATTATTTTTATTCTTGTTGGCTTTGGTTTTTCTTTTTCTTTTCTTCTGGAAAAAATGCTGCAAGGATATATTAGTAAGGAAACGGGGATTCTAGTAGTGCCTGCCCACATCTTTGATTTTACTGGTCAAAATTTATTTCCCCGGGTGGTGCTGAATACACACTGAAAATTCTTACTGTTTTTGCTTCCCTCTTCCTAGCTTCCAGAGGGAATTTGTTTCCCTGGTAAACATAGTTTTTCTTCAAGCAGGAACACAGTAGCTTACCACATTTTAGATTTCCTTAACTACCTTCCCATTCCAGTGCTGCACTGGGGTCTTTTCACTCATTGTGCACAGTGCCTACAGTCTAAGAGCTTTTCAGGGGCTCAGATATTTGACACCTGAAAAAAACGTATTGATTTCTGAATGCACAAAGAAAATGGAAATATAAAATCATTATATTTAATTAAATGCTTTATAAAATATATAGTTGTATTCAGTACATTTTAAATTCAGTATTGACAAAACTGTTGTTATGTTCGAAATTCATGTACAGATTATGGTCTCATTTGCCCGAGTATGCATAATGATTAAACAGAAATCATACCTGACTAGAAATTAAATGATTCACTCCTAGCTTTAGTGGCCATTACAGTTGCTTCCCCAAGCTTCTTTCCAGCCAGGCTATTGCTCCAAGCCTTTCACAGTACAACTGTCCCCCTCTTGTCTGCAGGGGACACGTTCCTTCCAAGACTCTCAGAAAAGGTCTGAAACCACAGATAGTACCAAACCCTGTGTATACTATTTTTTTCATATACATACATACCCTTGATAAAGTTTAATGTATAAATTAGGCACTGTAAGAGATTAACAACAATAACTAATAATAGAACAATTATAATGTAATAAAAGTTATGTCAAAGTAGTTTCTCTCTCCAAATATGTCATTGTACTGTAGAGCAGGTCCTTGAATAATGTTGTTTTGTTCAACTTCATTTTGTTATAACATCGATGAGGAAAAAAAATGGCCTCCTAGCTGGGGCCGCTGTCCGAGTGGAGTTTGCATGTTCTCCCCATGTCTGTGTAGTTGACCACAGGTAACTAAAACCGTGGAAAGCAGAACTATAATAAGGGGGAAGACAACTGTCTCTGTAATTCTAAATGAGTGACTGAGTTGGCAATGGAGAGGTCTAATCCATTTGGGCCAATGAAACAGGGATATAAGTGTACTGGCCTTCTCTGCCCACCCCTGATAGTTGTGAACAAGGGAGCATTCTGACTGTATTGCTGCTGGCAGCCTATCTCATAACCACAGAGAGAGACCTGGGCTTAGGACAAAGTCTACAAAATCTGGAAAGTTTGTGTGTTGAACACTGAGAAAGGTCTCCCTATCGCGGGGTAGGGGGAGTTCAAATGTGAATACTTTGTTTTGGCTGATCAAGCCAGCAGCAATCAGCAGCAAGGTGGGCACACTTTGGGCACAAAACCTGCAGACCAGCCGCTTCCCTGGTGGCTTGACTCCACTGAGCATGGAATTCTTACTTCAGGAGGAATCATGCCTGCTTTACCTTGGGAGCTTAGCATCCTGCCTGGCCCCTTCCCTGAGCATCATGTAGGGAAAGTTTTTTTTATTTTATACTTTCTTTCTCCTTTTCTAGCAGCTGTGGGGAGCAAAGCCTGTCTTCCTGTTGCCTATTCTGAAGGCAGAAGCCAGGAGCTGTACCAGCATGGAGAGCCCAGCTTTGGGACAGGAGCGTGCGTGAAGGTAGTCAGGACGTCTGCGCACTATGCCGCAGCTCTGTGGAGCACGCAGGCCTGCCCCACTCCTCCATGTCCTGGTGAAATGATTAGTCCGCAGTAGCAAGCTGTTTATTTGGAAATTTCTCTTGTCCTTTGCCTGCTTTCCACCTTGAGCACTGCACGTACCCTTGCATCTGGCAATAGCCTTATACTTATCACATGATCAGCAATAGTGTACCAAGTATTTTACAGGCACCACCCATTATGGGGGAAGGAATGGCAGAGTGGCAGCTTAATTTCAGGCCTTGGCTAGGTATTCAAAGAATGGCCCTGCACTTGGCTTTTGGTCTGAAGTTTGCTGAATTGTGTAATGATCATTCATGCTAACTTTTGCCTCCTGGCATTTTCCTCTTGGAGAGCTGAGGTTAGAAAATGAGTCATTACGTTCCCAGTATGGTGGAAGAGCTGTACGGGAATGGGTATGAGGTTTCATCAGCCTTCCTGATCTTTCTTTCCTCTCAGAGCCTGGTCCTGAGCTCACCAGCACTGACCAAAAGAGGGAAATTGCAGGGCCCCTGGAGGGGAGGAGAGGTGGCGGGAGTAAGGAGCGAGACTCGGACACTAGGCAGGAGAGCTGCTTGTTGTTGGATATGGTTTTTACCTGCTGCTTTGAGATAAGCAGGAAGTCTGAAAAGTGAAAACACGTAGTTTTTGTTGTGCTTGCTTGGACCTTGGGAAACTAAGTGATAAAATAGCAGAGTAAAGCCAATGAAACTCTCTTTGAAGCACTAATACATTAACACTAGTTGCAGATTGCAAGATGATTCTGTTTTAATTCAGCGCCTTCAGTGTTGCCACTTTTGCTTACAAAGAAGTGAGATAAATGGAGGCAATGAAACAGATTAAGTAAATTGTTACGTGGGAAAAGTCTGAGTTCTCATATGCTTTCAGTTGTTTTTGGTCTGTTGATCATAGTGACTGATACTAGCATCTCGTTTTCATAAGTGGACGTCATAATGTATTTCTATTTAGCAATTAGGATTACAATGTAATGCCAGGTGGGTAATATAGAAAGTAAGTACAGATTTGCTCTAAGACTACTTTTATTGGTCAACAGCATGATGAGTAGTAAAGGAAATATTGCTTGAAATATAATCATGCAAATGGAAGCCATTCCTATATGTTTCAAATGGATTCTTTGTAGGAAAATAAATCTGTCATCATTTACATCAAATTATTTATTAAATTTCCACTCTTCTACATGGCTAGGAACTTCACAATTTATAATCGACACAAATTTATTAAGTGGCAGCACGGTGTGGGATATTATTCTGATCACCTCCTATTCAGCCCATCATTGAAGGAGGGATTTCCCACCCTAACTGAAAAGGTGGCCAAGCACGCCACACCAGCACTGGACAGATGAGAGTGACAGCAGTTTATCAGTTATGGATCCTCACACCCTCTGAGAGGACACTGCATACACGGAGGGTCGCCTGGGGGTCAAGTGAACACTCGGGGACTGTGGGAGGCAGGCTTTGTAGCAACATGAGGTAGGGTGAGCCCTGGTCCCCATGGGAGGATGTGACTGGCTTGATGGAAGAGTTTTATGGGTTGGCAGGGAACTATCATATTTTGACATGTAAAAGGAGCACTTTTTTGCCCAAAATTTTGAAGGAAAAATAAGGATGTGCACTATACTTGTGTTGTACCTGAAATACCTTGTATCTGCTCTTGTGTTTTGTAATTATTTATTACATAAAATTTCTTGTACCATAATATGTCAAAAATAAATGCTAAAATTCCTTTATAATACAAAAAACCAAGTATCTAAATATAAGTAAATTAAAACATCAAGACAAAAGACTTTTTTCCTAAAAGTTGGGGCCAAAAACCTGGGTGCGCATTATCCACAGCGGAATACGGTAATATCCATTAGGCTGAGGACCAGGTAGAGCACAGCTGTTCTGGCTAATGGGGGAACCAGCCAAGTGGGGAACCTTTCCCACCGGGTGGGACTGTCTGGCAAAGCAGGGAGCTCTGGGGCCCCCTGAGGCTCAAAGCTGTCAAGGCAGCATGGGAAATGTTAGGTCTTACACTGCACATACGGAAGAGTGAGACGTGGCTCCTGACAGCAAAGAGCTTGGATTTTCTGGGCTGGGATGGGACTGGGGGTTGGGGGCTTAAGAGTGTCAAACTATTATATTATAAATGGTTCTGACTGTAAACACAGGAGGACTTCTGAGGATATTAGATACAGTAATTGGTGAGAAAGCTTTTGTTTCTGTTTAAAGAACATTCAACTCATTTGTTCAACATATACTTATTGAGGGCCTGCTCAGGCAGTCCAGGGTGCAGGGTAAAAAAGGAAGCAGGCCTGGCCTGTTAGGCTGTCTGGGCCAAGTTGAAGGTGGACTATGGGGCAGTGGAGTCCCAGCAAGTATTTGACAGAGGACTACCATTCACCAAGGGCCTCAAATGTGGACTTTGGACATAATCTCCAATGAGGTAAAACCACCACAGAAATATACCAATGGGAGAAAAAAATGTTTAAGTTTTTCATTGTTATAAACACTTAAAGTATAACACAACTGCAATACATTTTTAACATTTATTTTTAAATATACTAGGACCTTAAATCATGGAAGTAGCTCTGATGTCCCTTAACTTCAGGAATGCTGAGCTGGCCAGATTGCTCCCCGTGGCTCCATCTGGCCACAATCTGATTGGCTCTTCGGGGCTCACCCCCAGATGCCCTCCTCTTTGTCCACGCTGAGCATTCCCATGCCGGTGCCCCTGGAGCACTTGGGGCTTGCTCTCTCCTGTGGAGCAGTTGGTGCTTAATGCTCTGACCGACTGGGCTACCCAGCATGTGCTGGCAGGCACAGAAAGGAAAAGAAGTCTGTAAATTACTGAAGGGAGCATGATGTTCTTTCCAGTACAGGACAGTCATTTTGGGGTTGTCCAGGACGAATGTGTACCCCCGGAGATATTTATCGGAGACTTGTTTCACCTCTTGTACTTGGCAATAAAAGCACACAGATGCATACCAGCATGTTCTCAGGTTTGTTCTAATTTTATAACCCAAATACACTTTGAGAGAAAAGATAGAGGGGTGTTCTTTGACACCAGGAAATTCATCATGACTTAACTTTCTCTTCCTTAATGAACGACTTGTGCTGTGTGTTATTCCTTTGTGACACACCAAATAGTTTAGCTGGGAAGATATAAAGAGAAAGAAACCTCACCGTATCTTCGGGAATCAACAATGACAACAACAAAAAACAAAAAGAGAGAGAAGAAAAAACCTTTCATGGATACAATTATCCCAGTTGGCAGCAAGGAAGTCCAAAAGTCCTAATGTAAAATGGCTGTACAGATGAGCCCAAAGAGTTCTAGCACAATCAAATTAGTAGTTTGGTGTGTGTGTGAGGGCAGAGTAGATGTAGGTAAACGTCACCATCAGTCATTCTGAGAACTATTTGCAGAGTCTCAAAGACAACTGTAATGCCCTCACAATGACCCCGTGGGTAACGATGTTCTCAGATCTGGACATCAGGAAATCTGTAAGTATGTACTTGATGGGCTAGAAGAAAGCCATGCTGATCCCAAATGTGATTATGAGTTCAGCTGACACCTTAATAGGAAAACAAAAGATCTAAAGTCTGTTAGAGTCACTAAAGCATATAATGTCCTGGAACAGGGAATCACTGTACTGTACATTCTTGCAGGAGGTGTAACATTTCAGATGTGTTCTTTCAGGCTGGAGGTTATTTGGGAAATGAGTGTACGAGAATCATGAGACCAGCAAATCACCACTCACATCCTGAAGAAATTCTGACTTCATCTTTGGACTGTGGTTTTTTTTGGAACCCTGAGTTGCTTTTGAAGTATAATAAATGCTTCAAATCAACCAAAGGGGCTCTCATATGAAGCTTGGGGAGATAGAAATGTGAGATTAGAGGATACTAGACGCTGACGTAATGTGGGAATTGCGAAAACACAAGTTTCATCCCTGGATCTGTTAGTGCTGGGGCTTTGCTCCTGATCAGCTCAGTGAGCTTGTGAGCATCGAGGTCCTTGTACCTGGGCTCACTCCCGGGAGGTACCATGGTTTCTGTCTTCTCTCTCATTTATAAAAATGTACTGTCTTGAATCTAAAGTAGCTATATGAAAGAGTAATTACATGGACAAATGCACATGTAACTTCATTTTGTTTTACATTATTTGTTTCGCATAATTTTTTGTTTTACACTCAAGCTCCCTTATCAGCCAACTTACCCACTGTACACTGTTTGCAATTGTCACCTCAGGGCCAGGACTAAACTGAGGTGAGTGAGGCACTCAACTTGGGTAGAAACTTTAAGAGGATGCCAAAGAACTAAGCGGTCAAGGTAAATGATAATTTTAATGCAGTGTTTTAACAACTATAAAGGACCCAGGGACAAAACCAAGGGGGGCAAGTGGAATCAGGGGAGGAAGGTAGGATGGCTGGGGTTGGGGGAGGGAGTGGTGTGAGGAAAAGACAGACAACTGTACTTGAACAACAACAACAACAGCCACAACAAACCAAATTGCCAAACCATGGCTCGCAGGTCAGCTGCCAGTTTTTGTAAATAAAGTTGTTTGGAAGCAGAGCCAGGATTTGGGCACGGAGACTGAGGCAGGATCACCCAAGTACAGCATCAGATTCTGTCTGTGTTTGTATTTTTATTGTTTATCATGAATTTTGGGGCATTAATTTTGGTTTTAAAAAATTATCCCATGTAGCTAAATTGCCTTCCAACCTTCCTCCCACTCCCATCAATTTTGGCAGTGACCAAGGCATGCTAGATTAACATCAACTAATGTCTAGTGTACAAATCTGCCCCCTTCCCCCCGCAGTCAATGCTTTCCTGCTTCTTAGGGGTTTGATGATCAATCTCACACCTTGTTTCCCTATTTTCCTGTCTTTCCCAGCTCACAGTGAGGTTGATCCGATCACTGGAGGTCATTTTCTTCTATCCATACATACGTAGTTATTTTTAACATCCTTTGCTTCTTCTCTTCAAATTATCAGGCAAATTTTTACTTAGGATATTAGAAAAACTGATTTGGAGGTGAAAGAATACTTTGTAAAGAACCTGTGTCCATAGGATGACCTTGGCCCAGTTCCTTAGCTTTGATGGAGCTGCTGCCTCCATTTGTTCCGTAGGTTAGTTTAGCTGACTGAACTTTAGCTTTCCTTCAAGCTGTACAATTTCTGGTTCATAGGTTATGTATCTGAAATGGTCTTGAGAGCACCTGAAGGTTCAGTTAATCCATTTATAAATTAAGTACTTATATATCATACATGTACACTAACACACAAACACATCAGTTTTTTAAAATTACAGTATTGAGACTTCTGGTCAAGATGGTGACATAGGTAAACACGGCCACCTCCTTGTGCAACCACATCAAAATTACAACTAAACTATAGAACAAGCATCACTCAGAACCAGCAGAAATCGAGTTGAATGGAAGTCTGACAACTACGGAATTAAAGAAACCACATCCATCCAGACTGGTAGGAGGGACAGAGACATGGAACAGGCTGATCCCACACCCATGCATGCTGGATAAAAATTCAGGAGGCATGTCTTGGGAGTGAAGAGCCCCAACCCCACACCAAGCTCTCCAGTGCAGGGTTCCTATGCCAGAAATAAAGTCCCCATAACTTTTGGCTGCAAAAATAGGCAGGGGTTGAGTTGGTGGAAGAAACTTCTCAAGTCCCAAGCAATTCCTCTTAAAGAACCATACACGGACTTATTCAGACTCAGTCCTTCTGAGCTACAGTACTGGGGCAGCAGCCTGAAAGGCACCAGCGACATACAAGGAGGAACTGAAGTGTCTGGCATCAGGGCGAGAGCTGGGGGACAGCTTTCTCCCAGGCAGAAAAGTGGGCAGAGGTCCTTGTCCCTTTTATGAACCCTCCCCCAACAGATCCACAGAGCCAGCAGGTGGGTGCCATCTGAGACTCCATCAACCTGCCCCTACCCTGGAGATCCCCTGAGGCTCTGTCCCACCCAAGTCACAGCGATTGACAGTGGCTTTTCTATAATAGTGGCTGGTCTTGGCTCATGCTTCAAAACTTCCTAACTCCTCTCAAACAAGCAACAGCCAGCCTCAGTGAGCCCCCAGCACCTGTACCACTTGCTAAGTGGCCCTAGGAATGGCACTGGCAGTAACCAGCCTAGGTTCACATCTTGACTTCGCCTGGGAATCTCCAAGCCCAGCACAAATAGCAGCCATCTCAGATTGCTTTATAGCTCAGGCAGAGTGACCCTGGACAAAATACAGGTGTGGGATGACCTTGGCCTGAACCACCTGGAAACCCCAGGACCTGCACATCCAGTGGACAACTACAGGCTACATCGGGGCACTACCACCTGCCCCTGCAGAGCTGATCCTCCACAGAGGGCAGAGATTGGTGGTTAGTGGTCACAGCCAGTCCTTGCAGCTGACTGGCCTGGTAAATCCTTCCCATTGATCTGCCAACAGCAATCAAGGTCAACAGTAGTCAAGGCAAGGGTGTACTCAGCCCACACAAAGGGCGAACCTTGAGTACCCAGCTTGAGTGATAGGAGAGGCTGTGCCACTGGAACCTGTAGGACTCCTACTACGTTAGGCCATGCTACCAAGACAAGGAGTCATAGCAGCTCTACCTAACACATAGAAACAAACACAGGGAGGCTGCCAAAATGAGCAAAGAAACATGGCCCAAATGAAGGAAAAGATCAAACTCCAGAAAAAGAACTAAACAAAATGGAGATAAGAAATATGTCAGATGCAGAGATCAAAACAGTGGTTATAAGGATGCTTAAGGAACTGAGGACCTCAACAGCATAAAAAAGATCCAGTCAGAAATGAAGGATACGCTAATTGAAATAAAGAACAACTTACAGGGAAACAGTAGTAGAGTGGATGAAGCTGAGAATCAAATCGATGATGTGGAACATAAGGGAGCAAGAAACAAGCAATCAGAACAACAAGAAGAAAAAAGAATCCAAAAAAAATGTGGATAGTGTAAGCAGCCTCTGGGACACCTTCAAGCATTACAACATTCTCATCATAGGGGTGCCCGAGGAGAAGAGAAAGAACAAGAAATTGGACATCTATTTGAAAAATAATGAAAGAAAACTTCCCTAGTTTGGTGAAGGAAGTAAACTTGCAAGTCCTGGAAGCACAGAGAGTCCCAGACAAGATGGACATGAAGAGGCCCGCCCCAAGACACATCATCATTAAAATGCCAAAGGTTAAAAAGTAAGAGAGAATCTTAAAAGCAGCAAGACAAAAGAAGTTAGTTACCTACAGGGGAGTTCCCAGAAGACCGTCTCATGATTTTTCAAAAGAAACTTTGTGGGCAGAAGGGACTGGCAAGAAATATTCAATATCATTAAAAGCAGCTATCATTTAGAATCAAAGGGCAGATAAAGAGCTTCCAAGACAAGAAAAAACTAAAGGAGTTCATCATCACCAAACCATTAGTATATGAAATGCTAAAGAGACTTAATTAAGCAAAAGAAGATGAAAACTATGAACAATAAAATGGCAATAAATACTTGTCTTTCAACAATTGAATCTAAAAAACACACTAAACAAGAAGAACTGAGCCAGAAACATGGATACGGAAAGCATTTTGATGGTTGTCAGATGGGAGGGGGTGAAGGGATAATGAGTGAAGAGGTGAGGGGATTAAGAAGTACAAATAGGCACTTACAGAACAGCCATGGGGATGAAAAGTACAGCATAGGAAATGGAGCAGCCGAAGAACTCATATGCATGACCCATGGACATGAACAATGGTGGGGGTATTGCCTGAGGGAATGGGGGTGCTGGGTGGAGGGAGGCAAAGGGGGAATATATTGGGACAACTGTAATAGCATAATCAATAAAATATATTGTAAATAAATAAATAAAATTAGAGTATTACATTTGCTGAAATGAATTTTTAAAAAAATCTTATTTAATGGCCTATAAGTGGCTGCTTAAGCATGTCTAATAAAAAATACAGGATTGTACCTAAAGAAATTTACATCAGAAAAGAGCCCAAACTACTGACATGTTATCCTGTGTATACATAAAGCACATTAACAGATACACCTTCAACAGTTTTCTATTAAAAATGTTTATTAAATAAGTAAATACAGCACAAAACAACACTAAAACATTAAAGGTCCCATAGTTATCAGACACATTAAAAGTCATCCATGTTCAATTCAGTTTTTAAAAAAATTGCTTATATTTAAGTCATCAATATTTAATTCTAATAGGGAATTTCCTTGAATTTTGACGGAATGCCTGAGTGAGAATGTGCAAATTACACAATCCCCATGGAAATGACCCTGTGACCCCTGTATTGTATTTAGGTCAGTTTGGCCAGCAGTGACCACCTCTCCCTCCTCTATGTGAATGCTGTGAGAAAGAAGAATTTGCAACCCTGATGAGAGTTGGGGGTGGGGAAGTGTGAGAAGCAGAAAAGGGCAGTGAGCCAGGAAGGCCTGTGCTAGGAAGCTCCAGGCTTTCTGAATCCACGGTGGCTGGGCAGCCTCAGAAAAGCAATTTTAAATTGCCTGCATGCCTGGCGTGGCAGGGTGGGTCCATGTAGCTACTACCTCCTCCCCTAACTTCATGGGTGGGCACTTTGTATTTACAGAAAGTGTGCACTGACCCAGTTGATAGAAATATAACTAGCTGTTCTCCAGACAAGGACTGTTTAAGGTAATCTCGTCTCCCTGTGCTCTGTTTTGCCCAGCACCAGTCTTCTCTCTATACAGAAAGACCCTGAGTGGCTTTCCCTGCTGCACTCAGGTCATGTGGCTTCCTCAGGAGGCCCTGGCCTTACTGGATGAAGGGTAACCTCTTAGCTGGACATACAAGCCCTGTTGTGAGCTGGCTGCTGCCTTCAGCTCTGGCTGCAGATCCTACCATGCATAGCACAGCTCAATAGTTGTCGACCTATACTTTTTTTATTTCACTTTATTTTTTATTGAGTTATAAGTGCATTTATCACAAGTGTGCAACTATGTGATTTTACTATATATTCGTACCCAGATGTAACCACACCCAGGTCAATACATACAACACTTTTCTCACTCCATAGTTTCCAGTGTGCCCCTTCCCAGTCTATATACACCTGACGCCCCCACCCCCCCGGTTTTGCCTACTCTTAAACTTCATATGAAGGATAGTACACAATATGTATTATTTTGTCTGTCTCCTGTCAACATAGTGAAATTCATCTGTATTGTACCTGTTTTTGGTTCATGCTGAGTTGTGGTCCACTCTATGAACATGTAACAATTTTTATACCTATTCTTTTGCTTCTTCTTCATATTTCCTTTACACTACTTAGCTTAGTAGAAAGCTTGAATGAAAAGGCAGACGGAGGCTTAGCCACTGCCTTGGTTTCCTGTGGCATCAGGGAGACTCACTCCTAGTATATTGTCTGACCTTGAACCTGGTAGCCTCAGCCACCTGACTTGTGAAACTATGCAGAGGAGCTCAGAGCAACCGTGACCTCAGGCCTTGGTTAGAGAGTGAGCGCCCATTAATTTATTTATAATGAGAAATACAACTGTCATATGTTTAGATGACTACACTCATCTATTTTTAAAATGGTTCTATAATATTTATGTAGCCTTTCTTCCAAGGAACTATGAATACATATAATAATGAGTTGCCACAACATTCTGGTAATAGATTGTTGGAATTTACAAATGAAGAATTTGGGACAAAAAGGAAGAGCTAAGGCTACCCAACATAAACTTGTAAGGAAAAAAAATCAGCTTTAACTATATTTCTGCTTTTTCCCCTCAAGCCCAAAAGGCAGAACAGCCAAGCGGTTAAGCTGCAGGCTCTGGGGTCATAGGCTCATGGGTTTAAATGTGTGATCTGCTCCCACCTCTGTGACCTTGGGCGAATTACACCACCTTCCCAGGCTTTGGCTCTGCCGCCAAGAAGAATGGGATGCTAACAGGGGTTCAATGAGCTGACAGAGACAGAGATTTGGACAATGCTGGAATGTAGCAAGCAATTTAAAAACGTTAAAAATGCCAGTGTTATTATTGCCTTGGTGTAACTTGTCGCTTCCCTCATTCTCAGAAAATTCGATCGCGTTTAGGAATTACTAACTACTAAGGCCTCAACTTGAAGTCCTGATGACAAAACAATCACTTTTAAGTTCCTGAGGGGCAGGTATTTCAAGGGAAGGATCAGTGTTGGCCACACTCAACACATATTCTGTTACGGAGACTGTAAGAAGGGTAGAAAAAAGGACCAAATATTAGTCAAAGCTTCCTAAAGCGATTAGAATGTTACAAATAAATACCCCATGGTGATTAAAATGTTTTACATAAATATATCGTGTTAGGGGCACTGGTTTGCACATCTGGTTCATTTGTGCTGTTTGGAATACTATTCCAGAAAAACAGGAAATCTGAGCATTATTAAAGCTGAGGCCTCTTCTGGGACGTTGCTAAGGGAATTTCACAATCCAGGGCTACTAATTAAAATTAATTCTACTTATTGTGCATAAATTAGGTCCTAATGAGGAGTGAAACTGCAGTAAAATAACTGAAGAATGAAAATAACCTCTTCTGAATAAAAACAAAATGAGGGGGCTTTCCACTCTCGGTTCTCTCGTTCTCTTTAGCTGCAGTCAGATAGAAGGAAAGCAGCTCTGAGAACAGAAAGATGGAAAATCAACACAAAATCTCCCATGTAGCTAGCTTACACAATCTAGGCAGGGCACATAAGAACATCTGTGAGCGGCAGAGAATGAAGTCTTTGTAGCCATTGAAAGATAAGCCACTCGAGGGCTCTGTTGGCTGAAGACCAGTCCAGAAGTAAAAGCCAAGTGCTCAGGGAAGGATGTGATTCCAAGCCAGAATGACGTGAATGTGAAAAGTTAAAGATCGGTGACAGAAGAACCAAATTACATCATAACCACTTATATCTTTCAAAGGGTACTTTTAAAGAATGACTAGAATCAATGAGTGTTTTCAAGTTCCACTCTTTTAATGAAAATAATTATTTTTACATAGAGAGAGGGAAAGGGAGAGAGAGATGATATGTAGGAAGTCTGAATATCATCATTGTGTTAGATTTTGAAAAATGTGAGAGACTCAAAGGAACTTCCTGGAAAAGGCAAATTCCAGGTTGCCAGTTCTCAGTAAGCTTCCTTGGTAAATACAATGCGCCGTGGGGCTCTGTCTCCTGGCATCGAAGGCGACAGTCTGGGTCTGCTTGCAAGCCCATTTTTTAATAAACTACACTGGGTTTTAAAATATTTTTGAAGCCTAACTTTCCAAAAAGAAGGTAATGCATTATGTAAAATCCCAATTTCTGGCTTCTCTCACCAACCCTGAGGTGCTCTAGCAATACTGGGCCAGGGTCTCATCCAACAGGTGGCAGCACCTGGACAGCGGCTGCCCCTCTGCAGGTGAACACGGCCCCGGTTTGGATACCTGCAGGCCCTGGGGGCCTTGGAGAGCACTTATGTTGGTGGGGATCTTACTGGCTGTAAGGCCTTTGGAAAATTTTTTTTAAGGCAAAATGTATCTGTGTCGGTTTGAAGGCCAACAGATGGGAGCATTGTGGGGTCTCTTGGGGGATTCCAATGGACAGGGCTCTGGTCCACCTGTATGATGGCAGCGGTCACTTCTCAGGTAACTACTGGGGTATAAGTATTTGGATAACTCTGTCCAGACTGAACTTCTTCAGGGCAGGTGACCGACCTCTTTCATTGTGTCCCCACTTTAGCACAGTGTGCAGCACCCAGTCGGTGCCTAATAAATGCCTGTAAAACGAATAAAAGCGCAGATGACTGTAATGTTCTCCACCCTCTAAATTGAGCATGAGAAAGTATTTGCTTTTTTAAAAAGCGTACTTCAGTTCTCTGGGTATCATCTCTCCCCACCATACATGAAAATCTCCATTCATCCTCATGTCCCTTATGACCCGCAGAAAATTCACCTTCTGCCAAGGAGCAGACTGGACGGGAAAATTACTGGGCCACTTCTGGAGTCCCTTCGAGCTTTTAATATGAGCCTTTCAGGGCATGAACCAAGAGTACACCAACTAACGACCAGCCGCGTTGCGGGGAGGAACACTGGGGACCTGTCACTTGCATATCTGAGCACTATAAAGCAGGGCACACCGCAGACTCCACGAGCAGTTCTTGTGCGAACCAGCTGCTTTCACTTGCTAAAAGGACATTGTTTCTCAGTGTTCCAGTGTACTTGGCCAGATTTCCCCAAGATAATGATGAGCAAATGTTGGCTGTTTATAAACCAGGGTTTCCAAATTCAGAAGCCTACAGGGCCAGGCAAGTAATGGACAGGAGTGAAATTTGCTGGGACAGTCAAGGGGAGCAGCCACCGTCTGCTATAAGTAGCTAAAGCTAACGCAGGAGTTCGGGTCCAGCTGTTGCCAGGTTTTCTTATTTTCAGATGAAGCCAGGTATTTGGATTTATATAGACAATGCCAAATCGAGCAGGCCAGCTAGAGCCCTAAGCCCTAGAGCTTTTGGAATCTGCTGTTTAGCCAGGTAGGGAATAAAGTTCCCTACTTTGTGGGCTTTTATAAAAGGCACCTAAGGCACCTTGGTGGTCTCTGACTAGCAGTAGACTATCTTCCCTACCTCAACTACACAGAGCCCCAGGATGCTCTAAAAAGAAACTATGTTTTATTTTTTTTCCCTTGGATTAATTCCTAATGAAGCACTTTGAAATCTTTACCAAAAAAAAGAACCATGTGCATGCAAAGTATTTAACTCACAAAGCGCCTGTGTGGAAATGAATTAGTAGTTACCTAGAGACAACATAACTCCTCTGCAAGCAGCTGAAACTGTTGTGCACATTAGCAAACACATGTGTATGCGTGTGTATGTGTGCCTGTCCCCCCCCCCCCCACCGCAAAGGCAATTGATATTTAAGAACACTTTTTTAAAATTCCAAATCAGGTTTTAGTAGGGTTTTTTTCCCCCTTCATCCAAAACAGTAAAGGGAAATACATTCCTGGCCCAGACCTGTTTTGTTTTGAATGTGGGTCTTTGATCCCTGGACTCGACTGCTTTCCACTCGCAATGAAGCCATAGAGAGGAATTGTGAGTAGAACAAATGCAAAGAACCTGCAGTGGCCAAAGCCAAGGCAATGGTTTAAGCCCTTCTAGCTTGGTTTACTTAATTTTACGGTAATAATAAACATACAGACAATAACGTCATTATTTCCATTCTGCCTGTGTTCTTACTTTTGGCAATAAAGTTGTGATGAAAAGTTGAGCCAATTCTTATTTAAAAATGTTTCATTTGTAAAGTGGAGATGTTAGTAATTATTTGATAGGACTTTTTGGTAGCATTAAGTTTAACACCTGTAAACCACCTAGAAGAGCATAGTAAAAGTGAGGTGGTAGTAGGCAGTATTATTGCTGTTTACTTTATCCTTTCATTTATGCTTTAGAACCTTGCTGCTCTGAGAGCTTATTGGCATCCCCTGGGTGCTTATCAAGAAAGGCAGGACTTCAGATCCCTCTCCAGACCTACTGGCTTAGTCCCTTTGAGCTGCTCTAACAAATTAACATGGACTGGGTGGCTTAAGCACAGCTTTGTAAAGTGAACTTTGTACTTTAAACTCTCCGTATTTTAAATGCCATTAAGTAGCACGCAGAAACTTGAGTTCTTTTGGGCCATCTATACTCTATTTATCTCTTTTCAAACTGCACCATTATTTACTTAATACATATTTTGAATAATCTTCATTGAAAAAAAGACTTTGGCCTAGTTCTAAACAATGATGTAATAAGTTTGACATAGTTTTATTTATCTCTAATATACTTTGAAGTAAATACTTAAGGTCTGTGTTAAAAATGCCCTTCATGTACCTCTAACAGCATCCTGGGTATCACTATGGTACACACACTATCTTTTGGGCAACACTCTCCCAGGTGACTTATTGTAAGGATGGTGTGCTAAGTGATTTACTAAAGTGAAAACTCTTTTTTTTGATCTGAATAATCATTCTTTATTTTTCTTCTATTTTGTCAATTCAACTGAGCCTGAATGATGTGATGGAAAACATTTTAGTAGTCTGATAGACCACTTCCTAGCATGTCTTTAGGCCAGATTTCTTCCTTCCTTTCTTCTTAATTTCCATGAACATCTATTCAGCAACTGTTACATGCAGGCCTTGTGCTCGGCATGGAAGACAAAGCTGAGGAAGACAGTACCCCTCCCTAGGTTGTGATGAATATAGTACATAGACATGTGACCAGGGTAATGGTAAATCAACTCTCAGGACTACACGGAAGCACAGAGCAGGGCACCTAGCCCAACGCGGGGTCCGAGCAAGGCATCCTGGCAGGGAGTAAAGCCCATGCTCAAACCCCTAAAAACTGATATATCCCAGTTTTTAGCCTGGCAGAGGGGAGGACAGGCTGAAAACTGGGATGTATCATGGGCAAAGCTGCAGACCAAGAAGCTGTAATGCAATCTCCCAGAGTCTGTTTCTTCATTTGTGATGTGAAATAGAAAGGATACTTACTTCACTAGGTCATTTGAAACAAAAACACGAAAGTATGTTTATCTGTGACAATTATGTGTCTGTAGATTCAGAGATATACACACAGAGAGGGAGTGCCAAGTGATAGCTGCAATTCTGCTCCTAGTTACACACCCAAGAGAAATGAAACCATGTCCACATAAAAATGTATACACAGGTATTCATAATATTGTTATTCATAATAGCCAAAAAGTGGAAACAACCCAAATGTCTATCAATTAATGGATGGATAAGTAAAATACGATCTCTCTGCACAATGCAGTATTATTTGGCGATAAAAACAAATGGTGTTGATAGTGCCACAACATGTATGAACCTTGAATCAATACAGTAAGTGAAAGAGGCCAGAAACACAAGGGCACATATTTATATGAAGTGTCCAGAACCGGCAACATATTCAATAGATTCTTATAGCTCTATAATCTGTAAGGTCAGAAAATAGCCCAGAGGTTGCCTATGGCTGGAGATAGGGTGGGAGGGGCACGAGATTATTAATGGGTGCTACAGTTCTTTGTGAGCTGAAAAGTTGTTCTGTGATTCATTGTGGTGTTGGTTGTATGACTCTCTGAATATACTGAAAACAATTCAATTAGACACTGTAAATGTTTGGATTATAGTATGTGAATTATACCCTGATAAGCTATTCCTTTAAAAACAAGTAATAGCCAACACTCTCATAGCATAATCGAGGCACAGTTCTAAGGGTTCTATGTATGCTAACCATTTAATTCTTACAATAACCCATGAGACAGGTACTGTGATGGTCCCCAGAGGCATACATACATTCATTCACCTTCCACGGTACACTGTCCTGGGCTAGGAACCATTACAAGCTTCAGTTTTAGACTTAGATAAACCTGGGTTCTGATCTTGGCCTTGTCTCTTACCAGCCAAGTTACTGAGGTTAGTTTTGCTCATGTGTTAAGTGGACACAACAATAGTGCACACTTCATAGGACTGGTGTTTAGCGCAAGGACGCTCTGCGGTAAGCCATTATTCACTGTGAGGGCCTCATTTCGTGTAGCGTTGTCACCGGTCTAAAAATTGAAAAACAAAACAAAGCAGCAGGCAGCCTAACACCGTGGAGACTCGAAGAGTCAGCTTATTATTTCTGCAAGTACAGAATTTTGTTTTCCATGTAGAAATGACCTGGTACTCTAGTGGTCTGGCAGTCTGCCTTTTACATAGTGTTACTTAGAATTAAAGGTTTAAATGAGGATACAAATATTTGCCACATGCACTAAGCTTTGGAAATGTTGACTATTTGCTTTTTATTACATGAAAATAAGCCGAAGTGTGGGATGGAGAACAAAATGTGTCACTTCCCCAGCCCCGGCCTGCAAGGGCAGAGTGACCTTACACGAGAAGAAAAATGCCAGTAATTTTGAACTAATCTAATTTTAAATTTCTAGATTTTTTATTTCGTCTTGTAGAGACATACTTATTCTTGGAAGAAAAACAAGCAACAACATTCGTGATAAATGAAGTTGTACGAGGTTTGCTGGCAAACTTCCACTGCATGGTGCTGCAGCGCGCATTTGCAAGGCAGGAAAACAAATCAAAGTCCACTGCAGTTCTGTCATTGCCCAGAGGGTTTCTTGGAGCACATTTTATGGCCAGAATTTTTATTCTTTAATTTGGGGGATGACACAGTTTGCTATGGTGTGATTCAGTCTCTTTTTTCGTCTCCGATAACTTCCCTTCTAACACTCAGGGTATCCATTCCTCCTCCCAGATTTCCACCCGGTGGGAAATGGACCACCATCCATTCCATTGTTTGGATCATCTTCAGTTCTCCCTTTACTCTCTCATGTCGTGTCTGTAGGTACACATAGTAGGCTTCCTCCAAAATGTATCTTGCATCTTTTCACTTCTCTGTAACTCTTTGACATTGCTAATCTGCACTACCTGAATCTCCTGCCTGGACTCCTGTAATAGTCTTCCAAATGCTCCCTTTGCTTCCAGTGTTCTCCCAAGAGTCAATCCCCCACAGAGCAACCAGAGGGACATTTTAACCAGGTCAATATCAAGGGTCACCATCCAACTATATAGTGGAATATGAAAAGGTATCCAACGTCATTTATCACCAGGGAAAGTAAAATTAAAGCTGCAATGAGATACTACTACATACCTGTCGGACTGGCTACTATTTTAAAAATTTAAAAGACTGACAAGATCAAATGTTGCTGAGGATGTGGAAGAACTGACGCTCTCAGACACTGCTGGTGGAAGGGAGTATATAATGAGTTTGGAGAATTGTTGGGCGATGGCTGCTAATAAAACTAAACATATGCTTATTCCATGATCTGGCCATTCCATCCCAGCTCTATTCCCAGGATAAATGAGTGCCTATGTCCACTCAAAGATGTTCAAGAATATTTATACCAACTTTACTCCAATAGACAAAAATTGGCAACAATTTAAATGTCCATCACCAGTATAACAGATCAATGGTGATATGTACAACAAAAGACAACAGGCAAAAAAAAAAAAAAAAAAAGAGTACAGTACTGGCATGTGCAACAACAGAGCTGAATCTCTCAGGCAGGCAGACGAAGCCAGACACGAGTTTGTACTCTGCTTCTACTCATAAGAAGTTCAAGAATTGGCAAAAGTAATCTGCAGTGATACAAACCAGCTAGTGGTTCCTGGGACTTCACCTTCGCTGGACTGGGGCCCGGGGATGGTTAGATTGAGAAGTGGCACGAGGAAACCTGAGGTTTGGGAATGTCCTATATCTGGAACTGGGTGGCTGTTTCATGGGGTGTGTGTGTGGCCAAGCTGTACACTTTCTGCGCATCTTACAATGTATGTTTTACTTCAATTTAAGAAAGTAAATGATATGCCAGTGCACATACAATAGCTGGAGGTGAGAAAGTAAACAAGATGTTCAAGGATGAATCAGTTTGTCTGGAGCTGAAAACAGTGGGAAAAGAAATAACTATAAAAATAGTCTCTGCCTGGTAGTACACTAATGGTAAGGTAGATGAAAATAAAAAAAGGTATGCGGATTTGTACTAGGTTTATTGTTAAAAATATGAGAAGGAAGTTGACATGGGCAACATCATGGGGCAGCCACAAGGAACATGCTGTTCTAAGAACTACTAATTACAATGTCAGGAAGAATAATTACACCTATAATGATCTTAATCAGCACTGTGAAGACTTGATGTGAGCGAAACTACAGAAAGCCAATCAAATGTGCTAAATGAAGATTTGAGAAGAAGGACAATAAGCCAGGTGGAAAGTCTGAATTTTAGGCAACTGTCAGTTCTTAAACTCATGCGTGCAGCCTGTGTGGGGGTCGGTGGTGGGGTGCTTCTCTCACACCCCTCTGTTTCACATGAGGAGAGGTACTCCTGGTCTCTTGCTCCAAATGTTGTAAGAAATATATTCTGTTGTAATGAACGCATCACGATCAATGTGAGAACCATTATTTAATAAGGGATAGTGAAACAATTGATTACATATTTAGGAAAGAAATCAATATAGATCCTCTTCTTCCATCTATCACTATACCAAATCCAATATGGACTAAAAAGAGTTAAATATAACAAATCACATCGAAAAATAGTCTAGGAGGAAAAATGCAACTTTGTATTAGATAGTAAAGTACAAAGGGGTTTTGAGGTACTTTCTAGGCTTAAAAGTGTTAGAAGAAATTTTTAAAAAGAAAAGGTTAAATGTACTTGACCAGACAATGATCACAGATTTCTACAGATGTCTTATTCCCCCAGTTAATATAACCTCCACATATTTACAAAAGTTATTGCATCATTGGGAAAGACAACATATTATATAAAATGCACATGTAGGTGAATTGAAATCAGCAGAAATGCAGTTTCTGAGAACTGAGCCCAAGATAGGTCTGTGCCGGGTACTTTGCAAACACTCAGTTAAGGGGGACCTCCCCCGGCTGGTACGGGGAGAAACTGAGGGTCAGCGGTGTGGAGGGACTTGCCTAGTCACTCACCTAACAGGCACATGCTATTTTTGCCTATCAGGCATCTGTTCCCTTCCAGTCCCATCCTTCTGGGTTCACATCACCTTGAGCTCGTCCAGGCAGCCACTCCCTGACCCCTCACAGCCCGGTGCCTAGGGCAGCCTGGCTCCCACCCCAGGCCCAGAAGACAGGTCCTCAAGGGTCTTGGTTATTGGAGGTGTGATCCCGTTCCTCTTCCCATATGCCACATTCTGGTTGAACAGAAGAGAGGGAGAAATCACCAGGGTGGATTTGGGGAAATAACCTTTCACTCTCATTTGCTAATGACAAATGACAGTTCCTTTCTTGTCTTTCTTGCTCTACTGTATTGTATTCTTGCCAGGATTTCATGAAAATTTAATTAGTTGCTCCACAACCTCATTGGCCCTTGGTATTACCAGTTTTGGTTTTGTTGTTATTGTTGTTTTTGTATTTTAGCCATTCCATTAAATGTATATAGAGATATTTTGATGTGTAGAGATGTATAGAGAGATATAGAAATGTATATAGATATTGTGCCATAGTTTTAATTTTCATTTTTCTTAGAAATGCTAAAACAAATACACAATACCTAATGCAATAAATATCCTAAAGAAATTAACAATGTTACTGAATTTAAATGTATTGATATTTGTATTAATTTACACTGTTTTTTGGAATAGCAAGTTCTGTCCCAACAAGAAATCAGAAGATGAGTCAGCTGTCTTTGTGGAGTTGTGTGTGAATTCAACACCTAAAAGCGCTGTGTTTGTCTCATGATCACTGGAAGTGGGTCAGAGACAGGTCTTCTGGGGAAGGCGAGAATGCTGGTCATACTTGGCCCCCGGACTGGCTCTAACTGAGGCTCCATCCTATGGGAGACAGCACATTTCCTTATTACTTAGTCCTGCTGAGTCTGGATGTTCCCTGGTTTGCCACCAAAGGCCTTGTGACAGGGCAAATGAGTGGCAGAACTGAGATTTGAGCCCCTAGACATAATTCTAAATGCAAATATAACCTCTTAACACACACATTCAAACTCACTGGTAAGCAAAGAAAAGTAAAATTAAACAAAATTTGGGCTCCATTTTTTTAAAACTACTGCACGATTAAAGATTTTTTTAAATGGTAAGTGCTGTCATACTTTGTTGGGATTTAAGGAGGAAAACTATTATAGCTCTTCAAAAGTAACAGCAGCTATCATTCATTGAATGCTTACTGCAAGACAGACACCGTGCAAAGCAAGCAAACTGATCTAACCCTTCAGACCACCCAATTAAATAGAGATTGTTATTTTCAGTTTAAAGATAAAGTTTAGAGAGACCCATTGAATTTGCTCAGTTCTTGCAGGCACAGAGGGTGGCTCTAGGAGACCCTACCACTCTACAAGTGAACCCAACACGTGTCAAGGAGACTAGTAAAATAGGAGCACCAACAACGAGGAAAAAGAATTAGTCTGAAATTTGATATTGGAAAAAAATAAAAGCATTAAAGCATTCACCACATGGAAACATCTATTCATTAAACTTTCTTACAGTACATTTTTCAGCTGTATGTTGTATTTGAGTTACCTATTGGGGGGAGCAGGTGGCCCCCTCTATACCCTTATCATTGGAGGGAGCCCCTAAGGGCCTTACTGCAGCCCCTGGAGCCAGGAATCAACCCAGATCTGTGCTTAAAACAAAGGCTACCGGGACCCAGCTGAGAAAGCGATTTAGCAAATTAAATCAGTAGCCTTAAAAACATTCATATTTCTTAATCTATTAAATTAAATATTGTAAAAAATGTAAAAGCATTTAGAATAAATGTGTTAAAGGCAGAGTTCTTTATAATCATAGAAAATTAGTAGTTAATACAAATGTTTGATCATAGGGGCCTCATTAATTAAATTGTATAATATAACCATTAAAAATAATCTTTATAAGTACTTTAAAATAAAATGGGAAACTGATTATATTATATCATGTCTACTGGAGAAAAAACAGATGAAAGTATTTATAAGAAGTAGTCATAACTGAAAAAGTTTTATTTAATTTTTAGAAAAAGACAGGAAACACAATCAAAATGTTAACAGAGATTGGATGTTGGTATAATGGGTAATTTTCTTCAATTTCTTGTATTTTTTATAATGAGAATGTTCTCTAATGAATATTACTTTTATAGTAGAAATAATCTTAATAAACTTTATTTTCAAATTGGCATTAATGTCTTTATTTAGACAGTAAGAATTACTGAGAGGTGGAGAGACTTCAAGTGAAGATACTGCAATTGTGATTACTCAGTGTTTGAAGCAAAGGCCAGGAGGGGACACATACCAGCTATCCTTTTTCACAGTTTTCCAGTACAACCTGATGTCAAACATTTGCCCCATTGTCAGCTCATGTGATTCCATATTTGGTTCAGAAAAAAAGGTCATGTAGACTTATTTAAAACATACATCCTTATGAAACACCTATATTTCTGGATCACTAACCCCACAAATAGCCATGTAGGAATAGAACTCTCTGAAGCTTGAAGGTGTTAAGTACCAAAAGGAAATATTATCAACTAGTGAAATCTACAAAACTTACTCCTTTTTTGGGGGAACACTCTCTTCACTTGGTGTCTATATCATCCAATGACATCCTTGGTTTTTCTCCGGTCAGTCTAGCTGTTACCTCTGTCTCCTTTGAGGCTCTCCACTCTGCATTTCTCTCAAACATACACGCTCAGCTTGTCTGTCCCAGGCCCACTGCTTTTATGTCTACCCTGTGCCTGGACAACCTCATCTACTCTGTTAGCTCCTGCTACCTTCTGTATAGTAGTCATCTTCCAATAACCCCTAAAAGCTGGTACTTAATAATTTAGAAATAGGTTCAATATAAACATTTGCACTATAACAGATGACTCTCAGAAATGGTTACAGGTGTATAAACCAATGTGTTATCTTTTGATTTCCTTTTCCACCAGTTTGACTCTCTGACTGCTGATGTGTCAGTGTTAGGTTGGATGGGGGTAGGCAAAAGTAGGCTTACAGTTGTTCATAGAAAAATAATAATTAATAAATAATAATACAAGAATAAACTCTGTTTCACGTACTCATGACTGTAAACCTGCCTTTGCCCACCCCTTTACAGATTGTCTCTTCCTTTCAATGTGCTTCCTCTGGCATTGTTTTACCGTAGTCTTAACAGCTCTCACGTTAGCATAGTAATTTAAAGTACTGTGGGAAATCACAGTGCATTTGAGAAGTCCACGTGCTACAGAAGGCATCCAGGCCGTGTAGCCACTCACTGGCTTCCCAGCTGGTCGTGCCTCAGTGAGGGAGTGGAGGGACACCTACTAAGTAGGATGTCCACTCCTGGAATGAATTTGTATGTAAATGGATAACATGACAACCCCTAACTGTCCTTCCTAAGCAAACTCTACCTTTCCTTGTAAATGGTTTAGACCATGTTTGAATCTCAGAGCATTGTTTGAAAATCAAGGCTTTTGTGTTTGCATCTCATCAAAAGATTTGTTACAAGGCTCATCAGCCACATCTTTTTCTTGTCCTCCCTCCGGGGTCACTCTTTAAGGCCATTCCCTCTCAACTGCACAAGCTACTTTAAGTATTGTTACATCCCCAACTCCCTGCCCTTATTGTGTTTGTCAAATTGGTAGCCAGTCATTTCAGCTCAAAACTATGCTTGATTCCAACTGTATACGAGGAGCTGTGTTATGCACAGTGGAGTGCAAGATAAATAGAACAAGAATCTTCAAAAGTAAATCACACTTCTGTCTCTTTCCTCTAGCTTTCAGGCCTGACCTGTGCTGCCAGCTACTCTCCCCAAATACATCTGCTTTGTGGCCACAGCTCAGGGTCAAAACAGTCAGGGGCTGGGGCTGGTTATTTTGTTCTTCATCTCAACCTTTGTTGCAAACTTTAACTTATTGATATGAACTTAAGTGTCAAAGGAAAACCTGACTTCAAAATTAGACGTTCCAAATGATCCCCAGCTATCCTGACCTAATGTTTTAAATATTGTTTCTTTGATGAAATACTCCCTTCTGCTCCTCCTCATCTAGCAGCCGCCTCAGGCAGTATCATGACTTAAACCCGTATAAACCATTGCTTCCAGTAGACAACTGTCTTCCTGTGGCACTAAGTGAGAAAGATTAAGACACCCCAAGATCATAACTAGCCCATTATTATTTGTTTCCTCTTTCACAGCAAGTTAGAGAGTTTGATGATTACTATTCTTATTCTTTATTATTATCAATTTTTTTTGCTTCAGGTTGCACACAAAGGAGAGCAGACATTATTCGGCAGTCATTAAAAATAGCCTTGCATCTTCCTCCATGAATTTCCTACTTAGTGCCCTGTGAAAGCCCCTCATAAATAGTGAATGTGCAGAGCCAGTGCCATCCATTCAACAGCACAGAGGTTCTGAGCAAAGGCAGCCTGATCAGAGCTGTGACCTCCTCTTCCCCCCACGGCAGCAGCGCATCTGCAGTGCACGCCTGGACCCACTCCAAGCACTCACTGTCTCCTTTAGAACTTTTATGGGCCTGCTTTTTGAAAGCACCCTCATTCCATATGCAAAAGCCTGGATCCATATGCACACCAACAGCCCTATGCATGCAAAGTGTGCAGATGGGCAAAGGAAAACAAAGCCAGGGGTTTGGCTCTGAGACAAATTATTAACCCCAGGAATCCCTAAAAGCCCACATAGGAGTCTTATGGAAAAACAGCCTTTCTTAGAACTGGTAATAGAACTTACTTTAAATTTCAGAAAATGTAGTTTAATAAAAGTGTAAGGAAGGCAGCTTTTAGATTTTTACTGTTTTTCATTGTTTCCTTTGAAAACAAGCCTCTGAAAGGTGGCAGAATTTCAGCCAGTGGCACCGTCACCAAACTTGATCTTCTCTCCACGCCTCCCATCGCATATGGGCCACAATGTCCTTAGCTGACATGGTACAAGAGACCAAACAATAGGCTTCCTTAACTTAAGAGCTGTGTGATTCTTTTTAGGAAAGGAAAGTGAGTATAATTTGGGGGCAACTACTATACAATAAACTATTGTATATACATTTTCAAATATTTGAATATACACAAAATATTTATAAATACATAATAGATAATATAAGTACGTAATTTATAAATACAAAATATTAAAAAAAATACATACTTGTGGTGTAACTTTTAAGATACCCTAGGACCAATCAGTTGCAATGACTGCCTGTGACCGCTGACCACTGGAGGATCAGCTGTGCAGGGACTCACCCCACAGAGCAGAACTTACTTCAGCAGGGCTCTGGTGCCTGCTGAGTCTGCCCCTTGAGTGTGTCGCTTATGGAGGTGGTTGGGTGGTTGTTCTTTGACAAGGTCTGAAGCTGTCTACTGGGTATGCTCGCTCAGGAGGTGCAGACCAAGGCCAGCTGCTGCCTGTGTTCTGCCTGGGGCTACCCAGCATGAGCTACAAAGTGATATGCCAATGGTTGCTACTTGTGCTGGGCTTGGAGATGCCCAGGCAAAGCCAAGCTGTGAACTAAGGTTGGCTGCTACTAGTGCCAAGCATGGGGTGACTTAGCAAGAGGAAGGAGGCATGCTGAGGCCAGATGCTGCTTGTTTTAGAGATCTTGAAAAATCTGAAGCATGAGCCACTAGAGGCCATTTGTATGGAAGAGCTACTGGAAACAGCCTGGGTGGGCCCAAAATTTGGATGGGGCTGGGCCTCAGGGAATCACCAACACAGGGCCAACAGTGTGAGCCAGGCCGATGGAGACTCAGATATGGTGCCTACCTCCTACTCTATGGACCGTGGGCGCATCAAAGGAGCGATGGCCTCTGACAATATTTCTGTCCTGAAGAAAGCTGCCCCTGCAGCTCTCTCCCTGGTGCTATGTAATTCAGGTCCTCCCCGTATGTCTCTGGTGCCTTTCAAGCTGCTGTCCCAGCACTGGAGCTCAGAGAGGGTGAGTCTGAGTGAGTCTGCGCATGAGCTCTTTAAGAGGAACTGCCTGGGACTTCTGCAGCCTCAATTCTCGTTGGTTTTACAACCAGAAGTTAAGGGGATTTCTCCTCCTAGCACTGACACGCTGAGCTGGGGGGCCTAGTGTAGGTCTGGGACCCATTGCTCCTTAGGGCAGACCTCTGCAGCCGAGATATCGCTCCCAATTTTTATCTGCCACACGTGGGTGTGGGACCGGCCTGTTCTGTATCTCCACCCCTCCTATCAATCTCAGTTTGGCTTCTTCTTTAATTCTCTAATTTTCGGACTTCCATCCTGCCAGATTTCAGGTGGCTCTAATGAGTTTGTTCTGCAGTTTAGTTGAATTTTGATGTGGTTGTGGGAGGAGGTGAGTACCATGTTTACCAATGCTGCCATCTTGACCAGAGAAGTCCCTGCTCTCTCTTTTATTAAATCAAGATATAATTAATATATAATATTGTATTAATTTTAGGTGTACAACATGATTTAATATATGTATATATTGCAAAATCATTACAATAAATCTATTTAACATCCATCACCACATATAGTTACATTTTTTTTCTTGTGATATAACTTTTAAGATATACTCTCTTAGTAACTTTTAAATATATAATACAGTATTGTTTATATAGAGTCAGCATTTCTAAATGAAGATACATGCAATTTATTCTATTCTCCCCAGAAGAATTCACATAGAGTCACTTCAGCAGACCTACTTATTTATGAGGTGCAAGAGTAAAATAGGGAGAATCCACCTACTTCTCAACACTTGTTTGGGACTGTGGGGTGAGATAAAGAATTCAACCTTAGGATTAAATTTGTGGGTGCTACTGATTGATCCGACAGGAGCTGTGCAGGAGCTGTGGGAGATAGAGGTGTCCAGGAAAGCTGTCTAGGCCCCTTGGGAGTCATCATTGCCATTTGGATGGCAATGAAAGCCAAGAGGATAGGTGAGATTGCCCACTAAGATTGGGCAGAGAGAAGGATAAGGATGGAATGAAGGAGAAGAGGCCTAGGGAAAAGGTGAGGGCGGAGTGGATAAGGAGAAAGCTAAGAGAGGGCAGCATAGGGAGCCAAGGGAATGAAAGGCTTCAAGAAGGAAGAGATGGTCAACAGGTCAACACTTCCGAGTCAGAGATGAGAAGACCCTCAGTGACCTTGATGCCCTGGAGGGCAGTGGGGAGTAAAGGGTGCAGGAGCCAGATTACATTGGTTGAGGCATGAATGAGGGGTCAGAGGAAGGAGGCCGCCAGTCAAGTTTGGCAGTGAATGAGAAGAGAAGGGGTGGCAGGAGGCAAAGGTAGATTGGAGCGGTGTTGTTTAACCCTGGCTGTACACTGGAATCACCTGCAAATCTTTCTTTTAAAATTTTGGCACCTGGGTCCTACCCCAGGCACTATAAAGTTTTTAAAACTCCCCAGGTGATTCTAATGAGTATGCAGAGCTGAAAGCAATGGGATAAAATAATTTATTTTATAGAGAGGAGTGAGAATGCATATGCAAGTGCTGAAGAACAGAGCCACAGAGAAGCAGCAGCTGAAGACAAAGGGAGGTGGCCTTGATGGTTACTGGACATCGGGTCCCCTGGGAGGAAGGTGGGGATGGAATAAGCAGAGGATGTGACTTAGAAACAAGGAGAAGTTCTTCTTTTATTATGGCAGGAGAAAGGGAGAAACCGAGGGGTGTGGGTGGGGTCAGGGTGCAGGTACTGCTGGCAGGATAGCAAGGAGGCAGTGTTCTAAGGTGCCTGGGCAGTCTGCGAATCAGTGAAAGAGAGGGGTGGTGAGATTAGCCTTTGCAGCTGAACAGAGGACCTGGCGATGCTGAGTGCCTGGTTTAGGTTAGAGACCCTGAACTTGTAGTGTCAGTAGTATGTGAAGAGATGGTTCACAGCAGAGCATTAAGAAATGTGAAGACGGTACTTCCCTAGGCATGAGGTTTACATTCTTCATACCACGTTGTTAGGAGGATTCCAAGTGGAAAAGCTGAGACCATGGGAAGCACTGGGTTGGGAGTGGGGCGGGGGGCATGGCTACAAATGAACCAATGAAATTTCCTGTAAATAGTTACATTCTCTACATCCAAAACAAAGGGACAAACAAAACTTATGTTGGTATACAAACCTATATCAATAAGAGACTCAACAGATTCTACATATTTTAAATGAGCAAAAAGTAAGTTCTCTGTATTTGAAACTATTGTTTGCTTTCTAGAAATGTTGCAAGATCTTCCTCCCCTGGATTTGCCATGAGATGTCCACAAAATCAGTTCCACAGACTGAGACCCTTTCCCCACTTCCCACGCGCAGTCTAGTCCAGCACTCACGGCCTTTGCGATTTTATAATGGAGTGACTTATTATTTGTGAAGATGCAATCTGAACGTTTTGAAGTTGTGGAAACGAGTATGTCTAAGTGAATCTACGAATACTTGAATTTTCCATAACACCACTTCCAGATGGTGAGGAGAATAACCAAACCTCCAGTTTGACACGGAACTGAGGGATTTCCCAAGATGCAGGACTGTCAGAGCTAAAACCTAGAGAGTCCCCCTCTCCCCCACAACAATCCCTAACTCCTCACTGGTGACACGTGCTTGCTCTCCTGTGTCCTGAGAGACTAGCAGAGACAGGGATCTGTGTGCCAGGCTTGAGGGGGATGCTGACGTGGTAACAGGAGATACCAAGAATTATTTGAAAACCACGAACCTTCTCTTCCTTCTGCCCCATCTGGTTTCTTACTAGAGTGTAGTGACACACCCACACAGCGCTAACTCCTAAAACCCCGGCCTGTCTTCCTTCTCCTCCCCTGTCCCTTTGAGGAAGCTGTCTGGCCGATCTTGGCTCAGAGACACCTTTGTGTGTCTTGTGCCTGGTGTCCTAAGGCCTCTTCCCGTCCCAAACCACACTTCTTTTCTCCTTTCATCCCCAGATTGGATAAAGTAAATCTACTACATACTTCAATTATCAAGCCAAAGCACTTCTTGGTTAAGGAATTTTAACCATCTCTTGCCAGATAGTAGAAGGGCTGGGCGGGATGGGTGAAAAGGGGAAGGAATTAGGATGTACAAATTGCTAGTTATAAAAACAGTCATGGGGATGTAAAGTACAGCCTAGGGAACACAGTGAATAACATTGTAACACTATGCATGGGGTCAGATGGGTACTCGACTTAGAGAGGTGATCACTTCTTAAGTTATATGAATGTCTAACCACTCTATTGGATACCTGAAACTAATATAATATTGTATGTCAACTGTAATTGAAAATTTTTTTTAAAGAAAAAAATTAATTAAAAAAAGAATTTTAACCATCTCAATACAAATTGAGTGCTTTGCTCTTTGGAAAGGGAAAACACCGCCCGACTGCTTCTGCCCTTTGACAGCATCAGGTGGGTTTTATCGGGAGGGATCTCTGCCTCCCTCTTCATTCTACCACGCGCTTTGCTGAGAGTAGATTTAAAAATGGCCAACAGCTGAAAAGTCACATTCTTGAAGGAGAATAGGAAAGAGGTTAGTACAATAGACTGAAGAAGTGAGTGTTATCTTTATTAAACCCTGAGTCCATGTTTGATTTGATGAATAAATGAAGACAAAGTGGATTTCTTTAGCAATGGAAACATTTCTCCTTCCCTTCACTGTAATTTAGCAAGGATGTACGTTGAGCACTAGGAGTAAAGCTCGGATAGAGGCTGTGAGGTGTACAAGGACAAGCAAAAGCAAGACTCGCCACAATAATAACCTATAATCAGTTAGGAGAACGAGGTAAGATGAGGAGAGAAAATTACAGAGCAGAGGTAAGACCAGAAAGACTTCAGAATACTTTTTTTCACAACTACATGGGGAGTTAATCCAATCATAAAATAGAAAGATATTAAACATTTGAATGGAGGACCAGAGAGGGGGGAAATTGAGTGAATAAATTCTACACATCACGTGTAAAGCAGAGTGAATGCCTCTTCCTGAGGAGATATGGTGGTTCATATTTTTGTTACATGTAAGAGTTATTTCCAGGTTTCATGGGGCCCAGTCTCTCTAGAGTCACATTGAAAAGAAACATGCGTCTGTCTTTGGAAGCCTTGAAGATTAACGCACGTCTTTGTTCTGGGTGTTTTCAAAGAGCCAGACTAGACACACGGCACCTTACAGAAAGCATCCTAGAAATCTTCCTTGGCAGAAAACAGTTCTTTTCTCCAAAGCTCATGGAGGCCCCTAAAAATCTCTCCTACTCACTCTGGTGCATGCAGCGGTCCTTCTCCACCTCCTCCCTTCCCCCCGCTGTTTTCCCAGCTGGGGGTGACTGTCAGGACACCCACCCCTAACTGTCAGCTCTGTCAGGCTGGTCCAGGGTTCTGGAGAACTCTCTACCCATTCCCCACCCCAGCACTGCTCCTTCCCACAGGGCAGAGTTGGCAGGGTCCTCTGGGGTGGGTTGTTTCTTCCCTCTGACTTGTGTGTGAAAAAAGTCTGAGTGAGTCCTCTTCCTCACTCTTCCTCACTCCCACCCCTTTGCCAAGGACAGGACACCTTTGCTCCTTCCCCCAGGCCAGGGGCGGAAGTCCCCTCTGTCTTTTCTGGAGGAGGTAGTGAAAGGGGGTCCAATTCTCCTCTGGGCAAAGACTGGGGCCTTGTCAAAACCTTCACCAGGGCTGAATTTGTCTTCTTATAGCCACATTCCTCTGCTTTGCATCTTATTTTAACTATATACACTCTCTCTCTCTCTCTCTCTCTCTCTCTCTCTCTCTCTCACACACACACACACACACACACACACAGTTGTTTGTTTACAAACAAACTATAAGCCAGAGAGTCATATGACTGCCTTTCTTTCAAGAAAATACCCATGTTGCCCATACTGGAGACAATGACACCAACACAGATGAACAGGGATGAGAGATAGCAAGTCAGGAAGGACCTCGTTTGAGCCTCTGGATTCTGTAATGATGAAACTTTTTTTTTTAATCGTAGTTAATAAATGTCTCCCTTTCTTCTCTCCCTTCCTCTTTCCCTTCTTTCCTTCTTATCTCTATTTTTTTTCCTGTTGTTGAATTTTTCTTAAGCTCATTTGAGAAAGGCCTCTGTCACTTGAAAATGAAGGAGTTCTAACTCCGCCAGTTAGCCTCCCTCAGTTCCGTGATCTGGCTTTTGTAAAGAACCACTTGGTTTTGCGTGCCGGGCAAGTCTGGACACTGTTTCTAGAGAACCTCTTGACTTAGAGGGCATGGACTGATACAAACCTTTTCCCTCTCTTTCTGTGTATTTTCTGTCCTTATTGGCCAGAAATCTCGTTCCTTCCTACCATAAGAAAGTGAGATCACACACATGCCATTTAACATTTCACAGGCACTAAAAGTTGTTTTGAAAGCAGTTTTAATGACATGGCAAAATACTTGTAATATATGATCTCAATTATTTTAAGTATGGAATAGCTAGCCATACAAGGAAATATATCAAAGTGTAAACAGTGGTAATAATCTGAGAATAAGATTATGAGTGATTTATAGGTTACATTTTCTAATTTTTAAAGTGGACATTCAATTATTTTGTGATTAGAAAATAGTGAGTTATTAATACAATATATAAATTGTAGTACATTCATCCAGAGGACAATTTTATAGTCATTAGAAAGAATGTTTTGAAGACCTTTCAGTGACATTGAAAAATGCTTGTAATAGAACAATTGGGAAGGTCGACCAGACTATGTATAGCACTGATCTCAGCGCTGATGTTGGTTATAGATGTGCAAATGGACGCATTGGCAGCGACTAAAGAAATTGCTTCAAAATATTAATGGAAGTTATTTCCGAGTTGTGAGATCATGGTTAATTTTGTTCTCTTCTTTATATACATTTGTGTTTTCCAGCTTTAAGGATCAGAATTATACTTTCATAACCATAGTACAACAGCAAAGTGTTACTCTGGTGGAGAAGAGGTTTGAAATAGCAACTCTTCCTCACTCCAACCCCTTTGGTATAGGACACTTGGCACCTTTGCTCCCTCCTGAAGTCCCCTCTGTCTTTTCTGGTGGAGATAGTCGCCAACTTCTGTTCTGGGCAGAGACTGAAGCCTTGTCAAAACCTTCACCAGGGCTCAGTCTGTCCTTCTACAGCCAAGTTCCCCTGCTTCATCCTATTCTCGTTCTCTCTCTCTCTCTCTCTCTCTCTCTCTCTCTCACACACACACACACACACACACACACACACGGTTTATTTACAAACAACTAAAGCAGAATCTCTCAGAAATGGAACAAATAATCTGGAAATATAGGAAAAGAAAAATAAGTATTTATATAACGTGTTGTGAAGGCAAACCACTTGTCCTGCACCGTGCTAAGTACTTTACGTGTATTGCTCATTTAATCTCTTCAAAATCCCTCTGAAAAAACTATCACCATTTACCCTCATTCATAGATTAGCAAAACAGAGTCTTTAAGATGAAATACCTTCCTCAACTTCATTCAACCAATAAGTGGTCGAAGTGGGTCTGGACCAAGGCAGTTTTACTAAAGGGTGTTTGCTGTTAACCAATATGTATATGACGGACCGTTGTAATATACACCATGATTTTTATATTCATCTCAACTTCTCAACTAATTGTCTTCTTAGCTGAGAATCAGTGAAACCCCTGCAAGGGCTGGTAAAGGAAAACTTTCAGAAAAGTTTTCTTAGTTCACGATCTGATTCTGCACCGTTTCTGTATGTTTGTTTGGATAAAATTCATAACTGTTGTACAACAGACTGAAGACTTCTTGGGATCAAGGATTTTAAAAATAATTGTAGAAAAAACACAACCTGTAATTGATTGAAGCTCCAACTTTACATACGCAGGTTGAGCAGGTATGTGAGTCACTTTGGATGTTTCTCCTCCCACCGGATCCTGCTTAGATCTGTGTAGGAAAGAAGACAAGGAAGGATACTCTCCAAGGTGCTCACTGTAAAGCTCTGAACACACTTTCCAGCCTCCCCCACTTTGTTCTGTGTTGCTGGGGTGGGAAGCAGTTTAAAGGTCACCGCAGTTTTGTTGGTTAGGGAGCAACACTGAGTTTAAGACTTATCTGAAAAGGTTATCTCCATTTTGCCGAAATCATCGCCAGTGTCGCCCTACTTACTGAGGTCTCTGGTTGGTGCCACCACAGTTTTAGCCCTTGACTCTTTCCTAGCTGCATGGGTGGACAATGCTACTCATGGGAAGAAGCAGGGAGGGGCGGTGGTCAGTGCAGGGCCAGGGAAGGTGGGAGGAGGACCAGGGGCTCCTCCAGCTGCACTGGAGGCCAGAGAAGAGACACTGTCCAGAGGATGAGATGTTCAGTGCTGCTAAATGCTGAAAACAGGTTAAGTGGTTAAAAACTGAAGAGAAAAGGTTGGATTCAGCAAGTTAGTAGACCATTTCTGGAACAGATTCCAAAGAGAGGCAAGAGTGGAATTCGTGTTGCGTGGTGGTGTGCAGTGAGTGGGAGGGAGATGCTGCGTGAACCCCAGCAGACTCTTCCTTTGGCAGAAAAGGGCAGGTGGGAAGTTTAAGCATGGAACAGTGTTGAGGAAAATGTGCACATGCGCAGACATGAGAAAGCTGAGCCGGTTTGTAACCTGAGCAGGAGGCAAAACATCAAGAGAGAAGAGGAGAGAATAATTACCATTATTGAGAGCTTACACTGTTCCTACAGTGTAGGGACTAATAATGTGAGTGCTAGGGACTCACATTATTTGTTTCATTTTAATGCACACAGAAACCTCAGGAGGAAAGTTAGGCTCAGAGAGGGTAAGTAATTTTCCCAAGATTACACAGCTAATACTCCGGCAGATAAAACAGACATATCTTTCTGATTCGAAAGATCCATAAGCTCTGTGCATAAAAGAGAGGAAAAAGAGGAAAGTATATTTAGGACACAAAGGTCCTAGAGGAGGAAACTAGAGTTGGAATAAAAAATATAGATTGCCCTGGCTGGTGTGGCTCCGTGGATTGAACGCCGGCCTGTGAACCAAAGGGTCGCTGGTTCATTTCCCTGCCAGGGCACGTGCCTAGGCTGTAGGCCAGGTTCCCAGTCGGGGGTGTGTGAGAGGCAACCCATCAATGTTTCTCTCAAGCATCAATGTTTATTTCCCATTCTTTCCCTTTCCCTTACCCTCTCTCTGAAAATAAGTATATAAAATATAAAAATACATGGATCAGTAAAATGGAGGGACACATCAACCCCAAAGGCAAAGGAAGATGGAATCAGAAAATACTATAGAATGGAATACCACTTAATTTCACTTTGGTGGGGGATAAAAATAGACTAGGTAGCTGGAATAGTTGTCCAACTAGGTTTCTAGGAGATCATTGATGATTTTACTGACCTTGCAGTGACAGAAACATATCTTTCTATTTTTATCCTTTTATTGTCTCTAGTTTCAATCATCCCCCAAACGATCCCATAGCATACACTGCACCTCTGCATGACTACACCCATATAGCTTTTCCTTTTACCTAGAATTTCCTTCCTTGCCGTATGTGAGATGGGTGGTGGTGGACACTATTAGTAAGTTGACAAACCGAATGACAAAGGCTGAGATGGAATGACTTTCATTTAAGCATCTGGTCTTGCCCTGGCTGGGTAGCTCAGTTGTTAGAGCATTGTCCCCAAATGCCACAGTTGTGGGTTCAACCGCCATGCAGGGCACATACAAGAATCAACCAATGAATGCATAAGTAAGTGGCACAACACATCAGTGTTCCTCTCTTTCTCTTGCCCTTCCTCTCTCTCTCTAAGATAAATAAATAATTTTTAAAAGAATTTGGTCTTATGATCTTTATCTACTTAGTTATTATTGGGGCATGTGAAAGAAAAGAATTTTTAAATAAAAGAAATTTTAAATAAAGACTTCTAAAAGACGAGCAACAAATTACAGTTGAGCTTTTCCATCATCTGAGCCATTCCGGTTGGAATTCATGACCTACTTTATCTTGTATTCTGTTGCCATAGTGCTTGGGTTCAACGTGAAACTAAAGAAGATTGATTTCCAGTGCAAATCTTAATTTTTATTGTGCCCTGCAGTGCGACGCGGATGATGCATGTGTGATAAGTCTCATATTTAGACGATTCCAGAGGGAATTTGAGAATTAAAGTATTATCACCTCTATCAGTGGTTATGAAGATAATATATTTTCTGTAGATGTGTATCATTTTCTTAAAGAAGTAAGTGACTCTGACTATCCTCAGGCAGAAAAGAAGCAGGCTTTTCTGATTGTTTCAGAAGCACTACCCAGTTAACGTGGGTAGAATCATTATTTCCCAAAAAGGAAAACACCATTTATCTTGAAACACATAAGCTTCAAGTTCACAGACAAATGTTTGTCCCTCAAATGTTTTAATGCCTCATTTGATTTAAAAATCAATTCCACAGTCAAGTTGGCATGTATAATTCTCAAGACCTTATCTTTATTAAAAAAAATAACCCAGCTGGTAAGAACCTCCTGTCAATGGCGGAGTGTGTGTGTGGTGTTGGGGGAGAGAGAGGGCCCAGCAAGTGTAAGGACCAACATTTTGCAGCATTCTTTGTAAAAGGGCACTTTTCTTGCTGAAATGGTCAGGCATTTTTTCATTACACTTGTGGTAGTGGGATTTATAATAAGAAATATAGATTTGGTCCACTTTTCCTGCAGAGAGCTCCTAAAACCTTTGGAATTTTCTAAGTTTTGAGAACATAAAGGTGTCTTTTGTTATGCTAATGAGGTGACTTTTGGAAAGCACCTAGGTGACTTACTGGTTAAGGGCTGTTTGCTGGGGAACCAAGCAGAATTAGAGGGTTGAAACTTTCTCCCACCCCCTGACTTCCAAGGAGAGGAGAAGGGCGGGAGATTGAATGAATCTCCAATAACCAATCATTTAGTCAGTCCTGCTGATGTACCTGAGCTTCCAGAAAACCAAAAGGAATGTGTTCTGGGCTGGTGAACCAGAACACATCCACAAGCTGGGCCCCAAAGTCCTCAGGGACAGAAGCTCCTTTGTTTGGGACCTAGTACTATGTATCTCTTTATCTGGCTGTTCATTCATGTCCTTTAATATCCTTTGTAATAAACTGATAATCTAGTGAGTAGTATGGTTTCCTCAGTTTGGTGAGTTGTTCTGGCAAGTCAATTGAACCCAAGGAGTGAGTAATAGGAATCTCCAATTTATAGCCAGTTGGTGACAACCTGCACTTGCGTTTGGCATCTGAAGTAGGGGCAGTGTTGTGGGATCTGATACACTCTCCAGGTAGATAGCACCAGTGTGATGGGAACAGCAACTGGGGTCCCGCTGTCTGCCCCACCCTCTAAGCAAAATTCCAGAGGCAAGAATTGGTGATAAAGCAAAGGAGTCTTCATTCAAAAGCTTCACAACTTTGGAATAACAGCTTTCCACATGCATTAGTCACTTAAGCCTATCAAGGCTAAACTCAACACCTGAGTTCTATCATTTCCCCCCTTTAGTTTTAATTCTCTTATTTCTATAGGGTTAGTTTACAAACTAAAACATAAAATACAAAAGCTACACAATTTTGGAAGAATGGCAGGTTTCAGCCTCAGAGGTTGTCCCTCTAGAACACCCAAAGGATAAACCTGCCACCCTCTGCCAGGCCAGCCCGATCCTAGGCTGCCCCCAGAATTCCTTACCGTACAAAATACCACCTATCGGGAAACGCAGGCAGCTGCAGTACGATCTCCTCCTTGAGGAAGAGAGCCCGGGAGTGAGCCAGAGAGAACCAGTGCCCTTCCGAGAGCCTGAGAATGCTGCTTTTATTTCAAACCTTCTTGCCCATAATTCCATGCGCTCTGGAGGCATTCAGCTTCTCGGCCAGTCCCATCCCACGCGGTTTACCGTGGCCCCTCCCTACTCCTTTCTACTGATCTGATCGGATCTCTCTGTATCACCAGAACTGATCAAATTTATGGGCCACCCAGTCAGTACCCATCAGTGTCTAAGGGGTATTGAGTTAATTCCTCAGTGGTGAGGAAAAAAAAATACACAGCCTTACATTTTTTTTTCTATATTGTATGCATTTAAATCTGTAAATTTGGGAGTTTATGGGGTGGATGAAACGCCAAACATGTTGTTTTTGGCTTACATACTATTTGGTTTTGATTCTGTTTATCCAATCTATCTCAGTTTGAGTCCCTTTTGGCAAGGTGAGCTTTTCGGTTGTTTTGACCCCACCGCTATCTCACGTCCTATGCCTAGCACAGTTCACTCACTGCAGTTATTATAAAAGGAAAAGAACCGATTTCCTTCCACCGTACTCTGAATACGCCTGTGGGCTTTTCCTACATTAAATGTGTGCATCTTTCCACACCAAGCTATTCTCTAATTTTTGGTGGACACCGCCTGGGTGTCCTGCAGTTCAACCAGTTCTGACCCTAAGTGCTGGGAGTTAGCACAACCCCCACAGGTGAAGGGCTCAGTCCCACAAGACTGTCCCCCACTTCAGGTGCCAATTGCAAGTCCCAAGTTGTCACTTGTGCTTCTGACCAACTGGTTATAAATCAACGGTTTCCACAACCCTCTCTTTGGGAAATTTGCAAGAACAGCTTACAGAACTCAGGAAAATGGTTTACTTACAATTACCAATTTATTATAAAGGATCCAACTGTGCAGGAAAAGGGGGTTTTATCACCTGACATGTCCAGTGAAGTACCTCACAGGGTGATCTGATCATGAATTCCTAACTAGGCAGGTCAAGCTGGTAGTCACATCCCAGGTTTATAGCTTCCTCATTAAAAGGTTAATCTTCACTTTAATCCAGTTCTGTCCCTTGATCTTATGCTTCAGAAGCATGATCACCCTGAAGAGGGCACATAATCTTGTTACCTACTTTGTAATTCAATCCCCTCCTGCCTTTCTCTCACTTTCATGTAGTCGGCCTTATATTCCCCCTTAATTCCAAATGTATAAAAGAGACTGCAAAACTGTCATTCCCCAGAGCATTTGAGATCTTACCTTCTGGCATTATCGTGAGTTTGGCTCAAAAAAACTCATACAAATTCTCTGCAGGTGCGGACATTTCCTGGGTTGACGCGTGTTTCAGGAACAGCCAAATGGGAAAAGCACATCATGGGACAAGGAATGTGGGAAGAGCAGGGAGCTACCATGCTGTCTGTAGATAGCCCACCCTCCCAGAACCTCCAGGTGTTCACCAACCTGGAGACTCTCTGAATCCCATTGTTTAGGGTTTTTAAGGAGGTTCCATTATGTAAATAAAATTGATGAAATCATTGGTCATTGGTGATTAAGGTGAGTAAGTCAGTCTTCAGCCCCTCTCCTATCTCCTCCCCAGAGGAGACCAGAAATCATGTGTAGATAAGAGCATACATCCCAGTCATATTGCCTGTAGTTCAAACTTGACTCTACTACTTATTGGCTGTGGGATCTTAGGTGTGTTACTATTGTGAATGAAAAAGGTGCTACGAGGCAGGGCTGACAAGGTCAGTGAGCAAAAGTAACCACTCAGGGCGATCTGATCATAAATGTCTCACCGGCTGTGTCATGATGGGTAGGTACTCCTCCCAGGCCCAGAGCTTCCATAGCAAAAGATGCTAGAGTAATCTTCTCCCAATCCCTCATAGGTACAACCAGAGCACGATGATCCTGAAATTCTTCACTGTTGCGGGAACACCACCTCGATTCACCATATATTTAAATGTTAACTATCTTGTATGCATCAATAGAAAAGATGTACCTCTCCAGTTTACTTCTTACCCAGTCCTAGAAATTTCCCCTGCCTTGCTCTCCTGCCTCCTTCATCTATCACCAATGGATTTCATGTAGCCTTCTTGCATTTTACCCTTTGACTCTAAATGTATGCAGAGAACTGCAAAACTGCCATTCTCTGGAGCATTTTCTCAATCCTCTGAGATTTCGCTTCTGGGCTTGCTCTCGATTTGGTTCAAATAAACTCTGATAAATTCTTATAAGTGTTTTTATAACTTCTATAAGGTTTGGACTTTTTATCATTGGCACTTTACTAATCTCTACCTCAGTTTCTTCATCTAAAAAAGGGGGATAATAATAATAATACACTTGGCATTGCTGTATGGATTAAATTAGGTGATGTATGTGAAGGGCCAAACATAGAGCTAGATACATAACAAAGACTCAATTAATGTTGGTTATTATAATCATAATTATCATGATTCTTACTTGGATACTTCCAAGGGTCTAGTGACCTTTCAGGTGGTAACTTCTCAATATTTGTATGAATCGTGAAGCAATGATTTAATCATATGCCAGTGCCTGAAATGTACTTTGACACAGTAAATTGTCTTTCATGTAGGACTTTAAAATATTATACCTAGAGAATAATATAACTATTTTATCTTTTCTTAAAAAAATTATTTCCATAATGAGATTTGCGATTCCAACGGGCTTTATAAAAGAAGCTCCTCCTCTCCCCCTGGAAGATCCATTTATTACTCTTCATAAGGTCTCAGTGAAAAGCTAGCAGTGGGTTTTTTTTTTTCTTTATTGGCTAGGCAATCTGCAGTGTCTGCACAAAAGATATAGTAATTTTTAACTTGCCAAATTTTCTTCCACAAAGCCCTCAGCAGTGGAGGAGAGAAATTATCCATAATCCTGACAGTAATAATTGTTTTAAATTCTCTCTCTTTCTCTCTCACTAATCTGATAAGTATAAAGTGATATGATGGAAACATTAAGCCTGAAATTCATGGATTAGAAACAGGCTTGTATGGAATCAAGTCCATCTGGTTCCTTCATAGAGTTGAACTATATTGAAGTAGCCAAAATATATGAGAATTGCAGATCTTTGTTTGGACAGAATCTATTGTCTATCCTTCTTTTATTTTTTTAGCTCATTGTTTACTTTACTTGTCCCATGTGCCATGACCGTATATGCCATATGTAAATGACCATACATGCCCTATGCCTTAGCTATTGCTGCTCTCCCTCAGTGGGTCGAGCACCGGTCTGAGAACTGAAAGGTCGCTGGTTTGATTCTCAGTCAGGACACATCCTGGGTTGTGGGCCAGGTCCCTAGGTGCGGGGGTGTGAGAGGCACCCAACTGATACTTCTCTCACACACCGATGTTTCTCTCCCTCTCTTTCTCCCTCCTTTCCCCTCTCTCTAAAAATAAATAAATAAAATATTTTTTAAAAAGGAGCTAGATACCATCAAGGATAAGAAAACACTGCTCTAGTACTTAAGGTGTGCTACTTCACAGTCTTCACTGTAATCACAAAGCCTTCTCTGTCGTGAGCATCATTGCTTATCATAATTCTTTAATTTACCTCATACAAAATATGTTCCTATTTTTAAAAGATTGTATTTATTTATTCTTAGAGAGACAGAAAGGGAAGGAGAAAGAGAGAGAAAGAAACATGGATTGGTTGCCTCTCTCAAGCCCTGGACAGGGGACCTTGCCCACAACCCAGGCTTGTGCTGTGACCCGATTGAACTGGCGACCTTTTGGTTCTCAGACTGGTGCTGAATCCACCGAGCCACACCATCCAGGGCTAAGTTCCTATTATTTTACATTCTCTTCTGTTTATATTTATTATCTTAGGTTTTTATTCTTGGTTTACAAAGTGTATTGATTTTTCTTACCTAACTTATTTTGATCACTTCAATTTTAACATTTTTTATCTACTTAACATTTCATACCTTTATATTTCCTATTTAATTGTTTATTTTTTTCAGCTATAATTCTTTTTAACCCCCACTGCTTCTTGTTTCCTTCCTCTTTTTCTTTCAAGTAATCCTGATGATTTTTGTCACTTTTGATCTTAGAGTTTTCTGATTTTATCTCTTATCTTCTTTTAACATACGTATTTTACAATAGCAAGCTGGAAACCTAGTTATGGGGACAGGGCCAAACAGTTTTGCTGATGTATTGGTCATAGTTGGAAAGAGAAAGAACAGAATTAGTGCTGAAACCTAGCATTTTAGCCAGAGGAAATGGGGAAAAAAAGGAGTGATTTATTAAGAAAAACTGAGAGGAGTATGTTGGAAGAGAAAATAAGAATTTCTTTTACTATCACCATCACCACATAATAAAAGAAAGAAACATTTTAACATTAAAAAGAGACACAAGTGCATATATTTTAAGATGAATACTGTTAGTTTTCTGGAACAATTCACTACTCTATTTTTTTCTTTCTCATTTTGCAGTGAATTGGTGAAAATTTCTGGCATTTGGGAATGAGTACTATAGATAATGGAATGATTTATGGTCCAGGAAAAGTCACTGTGGTACCTACAGAGAGAACTGGTTGAAAAGGTTGAAGACAATTCTATTAGAATGGAGTCTGTGGAGGTAGACTGCAATTTGGATGTGATGAAAGAGAAAGATCTACAAATTTGATAGGAAAGCTGGAGGTTGAGGAAGTTTTGTCTGATGTCAATAATGTAGATGAAAGAAGCTTTTGCTGAGAGTGAAATGGTTGAACATTACTTTTTGAAGAAGAAGTGATACTTTGATGAGTTCAAAATGGTTTCTATCCGTTTTAATAGGCATATTCAGTTTTCTGAGCTTCAGAGGTCTGCCCAGCCAACACGTTTTCTCTACCTGGTATTATGTTTAATTTAGCATGGCTCTGGAGACCACACTGCTTTAAAGATTTAGTTGAAATAAAAGTAAGAAAATAGCAGTAGTTTGTAAATGTGTTATTAGACACATGTTAAATGTTATCTTAATGAGACTGCGAGTCTCTTAAAATTGAAATTGTCTTCTTTTTCTTGCAAAGGTAGCCCTTACGGCGGAAAGGGTCCACGCCAGGACGACCAGTCCTGTTGGGCTCCCACTCGCAGCTTCGTCACCTGCAAAATAGGGGGGCAACGATACGAAGAACACAGAATTTCTGAGGATGTTAAATGAAATAATAAGTGTGTAAAGGAGAAAGAGCTCTACACGTGTTAGCTATACTTACCTTTCTCTTCTTTCTCCTCTCATGTGCCAGTACTGGCTAGACAGAGAGGATACTATTTGATGGCTGAATGAGTGATTGTATGGCACGGGACCAGACCTTCTGACCCTGGAATTCCGGACTTGGAAAGCGTCAATCTATTAGCTGTGAAGTGGAATGTCAATAAAGTTTTGTTAATTAAAAAAAAAAAAGCACCCACTAAACTACAAATCCCAACCGTCTCGTGGAAGCCAAAGGATCCAGCGGCTTGCCAGGAATGCGGAAGTCTTGCCTGCTCGCCCAATCACGCCGGGAAGCCTGAAAGCCTGAGTAGTGGCGCCCAGCCTGGCCAATCCTGAGGAAGCTTGCTCCTCGCAGCGCGGGTCCCGCCTCCCCGCTCAGTGCTGACGGGTCTTTAGCGGATACGGCGGCCCCGGGGGCGGAGCTAGAGATCTCTGCCCCGCCTCCCGCCCGGCTGGGCCTTCCCTGTTCGCGGCTCCCGCTTCACTATGGCTCCCAAAGGCGGCTCCAAGCAACAGTCCGAGGAGGACCTGCTCCTTCAGGATTTCAGCCGCAACCTCTCAGCCAAGTCCTCCGCACTCTTCTTTGGGAACGCCTTCATCGTGTCTGCCATCCCCATCTGTGAGTTATGGGAGCGGGCGGGGAGAGGCCGCCGGCGGGTCGAGCTGGGCGGGACGTGGCAGGGCCTGGCGGACCGGCGGGAGAGCGCTGGGGCACTCGGCTCGCGCTCTCCCCAGATCGCCCTGAACTTGGGGAAGCACGTAGCCTCTGCGGGCCTCAGTGTTCTCGTCTGGGGTGGCGGTGGGCTGCATCCGCAGGAAAGGGAGCTTTTTAGAAGTACTCTGGTTCCCGGGCCCCAGTTGCAGGGATTGTGATTCACTAGTACTGGGATGGCGGCCCCGGCTCTGTATTTAAACCCTGGTTAAGATCTGGTGCTGACACTCCTACATATAGCTTGCTCTCTGTCTCCCTCCCCACGCCCCCCGCCCCAAAACTCTTGTTTGCCGTTACGAGATCTTAAACTTACATCCTTACTTATATTGGAGAAGTAATGAATTAAAGGGAGGGAGAGGTTCCCATTAACTCTCGCAGTGAATTAGAAGTGTAGCTTTCGGTGAACCGCTTCATACTGCTGAGCATCATTTTCCTAATTTGATGAGCGAGGTTGGACCAGCGATTTACCTTGTTTAGATTTTTTAGCCATCCTATTAGGGCAGTTCTCACTTGGATGGGAAAACTTTGCAGACTTGGCCAAAGGTTTTTTTTTAGGGCTCAAGTTTCCCGAATTTGAATTTCCCATATCTCTCACAGCTGCACTCTTGTTGGGCATTCAAATCCAGATTTGTTTCGTTTTTGTTTTTGTTTAATAAAACCCAGCGCGCAGTTAACAGGGTGTGAAGCCCTTGTGGCTCACTGGCGGCACTGAGCACGCCGCCTTGAGTTCAGATAACAGCCACGTCAGCAGGTAAACTGTGGCTTAGGACCGCACACGGCCTTTTGGAGTGGCCTGTATTTAACTTAATAGTACCCTGATGAATGAACATTGAAGTCAGAATTGTGATTTTGTTGAGTCAGTGTTCTCATTTTAGAAGACACAGAAATCTCATCTGGAAGGTTATGTTTTTCAAGTGTTCTGAATTTGGGTAAGTTTGAGACTGTAATTTTTTACTGGATATCCCACTGAAGAAGTTCCTCATATGCTATATTAGATCCCCTAACCCAGACTTTGTTTTAGCAGCAGGCCTTTATAACTGGGTGGTAATGTTTTGTTTCTTTTTGTCTCCCCCCCCCTTTTTATCTTCAGGGTTATACTGGCGAATATGGCATATGGATCTTATTCAGTCTGCTGTTCTGTATAGTGTGATGACCCTAGTAAGCACTTATTTGGTAGCCTTTGCCTACAAAAATGTGAAATTTGTTCTCAAGCACAAGTAAGTATATTTCTCAAGTGAAAGTGTGATGCATTTTTCAGTAGTAGGATGTCTTAAAGACCATTTGTGTTTGTGTTGGTTTCAGTAAGCACGAAGTTGAGATATGTGTGTATCTGTATTTGGGGGGAAGGCACCTTAATGCTATGAGGAATTGCTAACTAACTCGAAGCAGACTTCTAACACTGCTATGAAAGTAGGTGTTGAGTGGAATTAGATCACTTTAGCCCTATCTGTAGTCATGGAGTTTAATCAGAAAAACAAAACCACTGAGTCAATTAACATTTCAAAAGCAAATGGAATTCTTTCTGGAAAGAATTGTTCCAGGCTCTCCATGTTCTATTTTTGGATGTGAAAAAAGTGGTCTAGTTGTTATTAAACTCTAATGTTTTTATGCTAATTACATTTTTTTCTTATGAGTATATAAAAGTGTAAAAGGTTACCATATTTCCTCTATTTTAAGATCACAAATATTATAAAATACATCATTTATTTTATTTTTTTAATTCCCACCCAATGATATGGTTTTCTTCCATTGATTTTAGAGAGAAAGGAAAAGAGGGATTGAGGGGAGGGAGAGAGAGGAAAGGACTGGAAGGAAGGGTGAGGGAGGGAGAGAGGATCAATCAGTTTCCTTAAACTGGGGTTCAATCCTGCAACCCAGGTATGTGCTCTGACCGGGAATTGAACCTTCAACCTTCTGGTGTACGGGACAGTACAGCCACCCTGCCAGGGCATAAAATATATCATTATTTTAAGGGTAGCTTTTGAGAAGAAAACCCAAGCCACACAGCTACACATTTATACATTCATTATAAGCAATATCTACTCTGGTTTCATAAAGGTGGAAATGTGGGGGAAATAGTCAAAACTTAAGGAAAAGTAGTAACATTTGTTACTTCAGAGTGCTGTGGTCCTCATGGGAAACAGGTATAAATTAATGTTTAATTGGAGAAGGTGCCCACTGAAGTTGCTTTCATGCACTCTTTGATACTTGATTCAGGAAAGCCAGGATGTTTCTTTGCTTCCTTCATGGAGCCTTCTTGGTTCTATATTTCTCTGAAATTATTTTATTTTGTTGTTGTTCCAGTACAGTTTTCTCCATTTTCCCTCCACCACTACCCCTGCCCGCGCCCCACTCGTCGAGGCAACTGGAATTTTGTCGAGACTCTGAAGTACCCGTGAGCCTCACGTGCACTTTGTCTTTTCATTTCCATAGTTCCAGCTTCGGTCTGGAAGCTGTTTCTGCTCGGATTGCTGTAGCGATCTCTATCTAGTCCTTTAAAGGTTCAGGCCCTCCGTGCCGTGCTCAGTATAAAGCACTTAGAAAGCACTTACGTAATCCTGATCGTTCATGTGAACTGTAGGTACTATTCTTGCTTTATGGAATGAATATGTATTCATCCCTATCAGCCATCATTGTTATCCTGTCACTCCCTTCAAACTCACCGCGGCCTTCTCTTTTCCAGCTGTATTAGAGCCACATGCTTCTAGCCCCTTGGGATGCAAGTCATCTGCCTCCTACCAGTGTGGCCACTGGGCCTTAGCTCTTCTTGCTCAGCCTTCATGTCATCCTTTGAAAGGGTCCTGTGCCCTTCCTTTCCATTCTTATATATCTGTTATTTCAAGAGTCGAGAATCTTTTCCGGAGAAATTCTTCCTAGGTGTGTTGTCTCTGAGTTAGAGTCTTTCTGGTGACAAGGAGTAGAAAGAAAGCGAAGTGATCTCAGTTACTGGGGGTTTATTGTAAGGAGGACAGAATAGGCTCAGCAGCTGAAAGTGGCCCCAGCTGCTATACTGGACGCACAGGAGCTCAGGTTGTGCGCGGCTGCAGTTCTGCTTGGCCAGTAGAGCGACCGGCCACCTTTGTCATCTTTCTGCTTGGCAGCCTCTCTTCACCAGCTGCCATTCCGGGATTCAGCCTCCTCCACTTGTGCTGTTCCAGGCTGTCTTCCTTGTGAGGCACAGCTTTCTGTGGATGGTGAACCCCTCAGAGGGAGCATCCCGTACAACCCATCCTTTGTGATCCCCCTGGAACTCAGTCCCTTTGAGACTCAGCGTTTTTGCTTGTTCTGCATATCATTTTTTATTCACTTTTTTGAAATCAAAATCACCTCCTTTTTGCCTTCTCATTTCTACTTGGGGCTTGAGGGTAACTGACATTATCTTTTGTTTTATATGCCTTAAAACAGTTAAGGGTACATTTATTTCAGTAAACATTTCAGTGGATTACTCATTTAATAGATTCTATCAGTGAAAGTATATTTTAGTCATAGTTTTGGTTTAATACTAAATATTGCCACGGACATTGAAACTCCTACAGATAGGCAAGAAGCTTAAAGCTCAGAGACGGAGGGGGACGCCAAGTGCGGATGGGTATTAGTAATAGAGGGCAGATGACTCAGAGTTCACAGCCTGGACTCAGTCTTGGTTCTGTTGCTCTTAAAAGGTATAACCTTGGGTATACGTCTTGCCTTTCTAGATTTCAGATTCCTGAGCTGTAGAATGGGGATACTGATGGTGCCTCTTAGGATGATGAGGATTAAATATGATAATGTGTGATATGATAAGCACAGTGTCTGTCACATAATAACTGTTTATGTGCAGTGTTGGAGAGGTTGGGGGTTAGAGAACCCTTAGGAGTTTTGTTCAGGGTGGCATGACCTAAAAAAATGTTTGCAAAAAATGTGTTTATTTTAAGAAATTACATAGGTACTATTGCTTTTAAAGATTTAATTTATTTATTTTTAGAGAGAGAGGAAGGGAAAGAGAGAAACATCAATGTGTGCTTGCCTCTCACATGCACTGCCCCCTGCCCCCACCCACCCCAGTAGGGACCTGGCCTGCAGCCCAGGCATGTGTCATGACTGGGAGTCGAACTGGTGACCCTTTGGTTCACAGGCAGGCACTCAATCCATTGAGCCACACCAGCCAGGGCCATAGGTAGTATTTTTCTTTTTTTATTCTGGAAAGGTTCAGACATACTAATGTTAAAAAAAAAAAGTAGAAAAACAGTTGACTTTGTGGGTTATCTCAGTTGGCTGAGTAGTGGGCTATTGGAGTGACCTCTATATTTTTTTACAGTATTCAGTGCTGAGTGAGGTTTATTCTCTAAGACCCCTAAGACAGGATAGGGCTTCTTCTTGAGTTCTAATAAACCTACAGTGTGGTTGTTGAATATAGAATTTTAGACCTAGAAGAGAAACTGTTTATGTGGTTCAGTCTCTTCAGGAAGATTTGTTATGTGAATAGATGATTGACTGTCTGCCCTAAAGATGCTTAGAGATAACCAACTTTTTTGAAAATAGTTTTTTCAAACTATTGTGAATCACAATAGAGATAGAAACACAGATGGATTTCACAGATAAATTTCTGTCTCTGTTTCACATTCTATTGTTTTTAATACATCTCAGTATCGTGTCAGATGTTTTCATAGTGGGACTCTGTAATTGTTATATGTTGCTTGCATTCAGTTTTTACTTTTTCTCCTATATTTATGGCTAAGTTTTTCCTATATTGTGAAAAATATATCATGTTAAATTTAACTCATAATCTTTGGGAGACTTTTTGTATCTCATCATAGTTTAAATTTTATCCTCTCTTTCATTGGCAATCCCATCTGATAAAATTCATCGTATAGATTTTTTGATGAGTATATGTTTAATTTGTTTTTAATATGACTTGTAACTGAAGACTCTGATCTGATATTTTGAATATATCATTTCCAGCCTTTTCTGGCTGATTCCATAGTATCTTTTTGTGCAATTCTCAAACCAGTGGTCCATTTATCTAAAAGTGGTGTGGTTGGTCCCTGACCACGTGGTATTATTTCTTGTTAGTGAAATTGTCCTTTGGAGTGGAGTTAAAAGCATTACTTTCAGATATGACAGCTGTTAATTTCCCTTTTGTTTTTTTAAGCCTAGTTTTCTCTCCTGTTATTTACTGGAATTAAAGTCATATATCATTTGCTAATGCCTTGTCAAATTTATTTGTTGAACAATTAAATTATAGGCTGAAACAAAATGGGTTCATCATGATTCATAACTAAATTGTGCTAATACGATTTGACTTCAGTTTCCACATTAAATACATAAACTTTGGAAAATTCTTCCTTTTAAGCAGAAACAAAACACATAACTAATAAACCATATCTTGGAAGTTTCTTGAACTCCCTCTCTTTTGGCTAGTATAGTGTATTAAATTTGGAACTTCCCGTACAGTTTACTTTTTTGAAATGTAAAGTATTACACAGTTGCCAATACAAAATATGAGTACAGGGTGTTCCTGAGAGATTGTGATGTTCACTCCTGGAGCACGTGGAAACATTTTTTCTTTTCCTTCCAGAGTAGCACAGAAGAGGGAAGATGCTGTTTCCAAAGAAGTGACTCGGAAGCTTTCTGAAGCTGATAATAGAAAGATGTCTCGGAAGGAAAAAGATGAAAGGTTTGACTCCTCATTGAAAGTGTTTGTAGTAATCACAAAAAAAGGGATACTTTGTAGAAAATAAGTTTTTGATTTCTGCTTAGAGAATGTGGGTGTTGGAATTGGCTGAGGCCAACATTGGTTTTGTAGAAGAGGGTAGTAATGGGAGTAACTGACTTTCTGAGTTTTTATGACTACCAGATACTTTCCTTTGAGTTGTACACACAGTTCACGTATTTCTCTAAAGAGCGCTAAGGTAGGTACTGTTGTTATCTCCATTTTATATCTCAGGGAACTGAGGCATGGGAAGTGACTTGCCCACGGCCGGACACTGGCTTGTGGTGAAGCCGTGGTAAGAACAAATGTGGTCTGGCTTGTGCTCCTAACTGCTTTGCTGCTGACTTAGCTGTGTGACCTTGGGCTCATCACCTAACCCCTCTGGGTCTGAAGAGTTTACATTGTGTTGTGTGCTAGTATTTTTAGGTGGTGGTATTTCTGCTACTGAGCTTTCAGTCTGGGTTGTCTGCTCTGGTTGGGAAAAAACTCAACCTATGTCACATTTGTTAGCCCTGACCCCCACCCCAATTTTTCCTGCCAACTACTCTTAGAAGGGTTAATAAACAGTCAAACATCTGAGTAGCAGAAGACTGAATGATTAAGCAAATTTGTGCTTCAGAGTTGCCAGATGGTTGAATAGAGTCATGAATCGAGGTTGTTCTCGTGGATCTTAAGTTTTAGTATCTGCAGAGTGGTTTGTGAAATGGCATTTTTATCCTGCTTTGCTCCAGAAAGACTTTGTGGGGATTTGCGATACCAAAGCGCTTACACAATAGAACAATACAGTTTTAAAAAGGGCAGAAACCATTTAAAAGTAAGAAAGAAAGAGTAGATGAGGATCTCAGAGTTAGTAACAGCAGTTGAGCACTCAGCTTAGCTCTGCGCTTCCAGTGTCAGGGGAAGAAGCATCTGGGCTGGTGCTGCTTTCTTTGTTGGATGAGAAGCTGTGTGCACGTCCTCCTGGAAAGAAACTTTCCTGGCACTCCATCTTGGAAGGACTTTATCAAGTGGATCCTTATTTAAGGGACACTGAGTAACTTAAAGAACAAGGTCTTCATTTTGGAACGGCACCAAAACATTACTGCAGTGGTTATCTCCTATGGACCCTTTATAACGCTGAAGGCACTGTACTAAAACCATGGCTGGGAAGGCCTTTCTCAGAGAGCAGCGTTAAGGAGGTCTGGCTGCATAGCTTTCTGATTGCAAATTTTGGCATAGGGATGGAGGTCAGAGAATCTAGAGCACTTTTTGAAAACCTTTTTTATTGAATTGTAATGACAATAATAGTTCTTAAACTGCTGGAGTGCACATCTTAGTTACCCACTTTCAAAATACTTGTTACAGCTCTTGTAGGTTTCAGGTGGGATATCAGAGACAGTAAGTGGGTGTCGTCTGCCCACTGCAGACTTGCCTGATTTGCTCTGGCACTTGTTCTTGTTTCTGGGATGTGTCTCAGAATTTTTCTTAGTGTGGTATATTCAGTTAGTCACTATTAATGGATCAGAGTTGGAATTGGAAGTGAAACCTCTGTGCCATTGGCTGGACCGGATATTTCAAAGGAGGATGAAGTGGAGGTTTCACCGACACATAAAATGCAGAGTGTTAGGAGATTATAAAATTTCTGTTCTTGTTAGTAGTAAAACTTTGAGCTGCTATTTGTTTCGTATTTCTCTCACAGAAGCCACACTGGACATAGTTGGACCCTGGACATAGGTCTGTACTCATGACTCACTCTGATAACTGAGACCAAGATTCCCATGATGATCCACTATTTTTGTTCTTCAAAGGAAAGATTTGACTTAAGAGAAGGCAGGGATGCATAACTGTCAAATCTCCATCTACGATCATTTAGAGTATGTACTACATGCCACTTTGAAACTGCTTTGCCATCCATTCATGGAAGAAATTAGCAGAGGAGAATCAAAATTTCATTAATATTTGCTCCAGGGTGTGATTGTTATTTCTGCTTGATTTATCAATGATCTGTCATTTACCATTATCGGATTGTAACAGTGGCTGAGTTTGGTCTCAACTTGTCTCTTGTTGTAAGAAGTGCTCCTTGGAAAAATGACTCCTTGGGAAGTGCTCTCCCAAATCGGATTTCCTAACAGTGAAGCTTTGTCAGAAGCATTGCTGACGAGGCCACTTGGGAGTCCTAAATTGTTCCAAAATGAACCAGAACATGTGGGGACTAGAAAACGTTCTAAAGCTGTCAGGCAGACCCGTCTGTGTGCACTGACGCAGCGCCTTGTTGCATCGGGAACTGGGGTAACCTGAAGGACTGAGCTATTCCTTCCATCGAAACTATTTTGCAGATGCTTCTGATTCAGGGGCATGGCAGGGAGTTAGGGAGAAGAGCTGTGATGGAGGTAGGATAATGTAGTCAGCCATAGTATAGGCACACTAACAGCCAATACAAGGAACCTGTCTTCATTGGGTCTTGTGCCAGAGTCTTAAAAACAGGGACAATTGTTCTGTGTTTTAAACCATGTTGGGTCTATGCATCCTTCTGAGTTGGTGTTTTCTTTGATCAATCCGTGTTAGAATGCTATAAGGTATCTCCTCCCATTCTAAGCCATACATATATATATTTTTTTAAAAGATTTTTTTCATTTATTTTTAGAAAAAGGGGTAGGGAGGGAGAAAGAGAGGAAGAGAAACATCAATGTGTGAGAGAAACATCAATTAGTTGCCTCTCACACGCCCCCAACCAGAGACCTGGCCTGCAGCCCAGGCATGTGCCCTGACCAGGAATCAAACCAGCGACCTTTTGGTTTGTGGAGTGATGCCCAGACCACTGAGCCATACCAGTCAGGGCCAAGTCATATATATTTTTACATTTAAACTTCTCTGAAATCAAAAGTTCTTTTATAGTTGATGGCTGCATTGACTGTTATATCCTTCGCTTCTCCCAAACTTATAGTAATTGGAGATTTATTAAGTTAATAGTGTTCATAGAATTAAGGAAGTATGGCATATATGTTGGAGACTGCAAATTTCTTATGATGGAGATAAAGTGCTGATACTCTTCATTTAGCTCCTATATATAGCCACGCTTGTTGACTTTGGATTAGAATATTTGCTGAATAAAATGTGGCATCTTCCAGTGACATTAGCCATAGTATTGTCCACAGGATCAGTGAAGGGGATCCGTGATCTGGCCCCCGAGTAGTGTATTTTGGCGGGGCAGGGGCACAACGCATCAATGGCAGGGGCTTTCAACTTCTTGATAATGACCCACAGTAAAAAATAAATTTTTTCTTTTCACCAAATTCACTCACACGCTCATGTGCAATGTTTCACAAAACAGTAATTACCCTACTGTGAGTGATGCACTTGATATTTTTGTTCTTTACTCTATTTTTTTTTTTAAATATGAGGCAAGAAAAAGCTGGAGGAGTTCATCACCAACAAACCAGTTATCACAAGAAATGTTAAAGGGACTTCCATAAGAAGAAAAAGAAAAAGAAATGAATATGAAAATGTTGCAAAAAAAAATCTCATTGGCAAAGCAAACACAATAAAAGCAGTGAATTAGCCAACACTATAGCTAGTGTAAAGGTTAAAAGGCAAAAGTAGGAAGATCATGTGTGATTACAGTAGTAAATTAAGGGATATATACACACATACATGAAGTAAAAAACAATGACAAAAACATAAATGTAGAGGGGATGAGTAAAAATGGAAGTGAATTTAGAATGTGTTTGAACTTAAGTGACAATCAACTTAAAACAGACTTCTGTAAACATAGCTTGATATATATGAAGCACATTGTGACCGCAACCAAAAGTCCACAAGAGATATACCAGAAATAAAAGAAACAAATCAAAGCATAACACTGCAAAAAGTCACCAACATAGAAGAGAGCTAGATAATAAGAAAGGAACATGGAAGAACTACAAAGACAATAGAAAAGAACAATTAATGAAAGCAGTAACAGTATACCTATCAATAATTACTTCAAAAATATAATGGATTAAATGCTCCAATCAAAAGACAAATTGATAAAGATGAGGTGCATATATATATATATATATATAATGAAGTATTACTTGGCTATAAAAAACAATGGAGTCTTACTATTTGCAAGAACACAAGTGGACCTAGAGGGTATTATGCTAAGTGAAGTGAGTCGGAGAAAGACAAATACCATATGATTTCACTTATATATGGAATCTAAAAAACAAAATAAACATATGGATGTAGAGAACATTTTGATGGTTGCCTGAAAGGAGGAGGTAGGAGGGCTGGGTGAAAAAGGTAAAGGGATTAACAAGTACAGATTGACAGTTACAGAATAGTCTCAGGGATTTTAAGTACAGCCTAGTGAGTGTGGTGAAAAATACTGTAATAACTATATATGGGTGCAAGACTTACCGGTGGGGGGATCACTCGCATGTTACATAAATTCCTAACCACTCTGCTGTACTTCTGAAACAAATACGATACTGTCACTGAAAACTAGAAATATTTGAAAATAAAAAAGGGTTAGTCTCAACCCACTGTTATTTTCCATGAGCATTGAATCCACTAATGTGTTACAACCTACCCTTTTAAAAACTACTTTATGAAGAAATTAACCAAGAGACATAAAGGCGCCCTTATTCACAAGCACCCTGGCACTTCCTGCTGCCCATGTGAAGAAGTATAAGAAAAGGTTGATAAAGTACTAGTAAATAAATAAAATATAATGGGTAAAGTGGATTAAAAAGAGTAAATGGGTTTTATAAGAGTTAAAGTGTCCTCCTAATGATCAAGAAGATTTTTTCTTTGATTAAATAGAAATGATTAAAGATAGTCATAAATAAGTCTGCTTTGTGAGGCCTCAGCTAGTTTTTGTTCTGGGGATTGTATTATAAAGTGTAATATTGAAGGCTGACATCTGTTGGCTGGAGAGTCTCAAGCCAGCCAACAGCCAAGGAAGCTCTATCAGGCTGCGGCTGACCAAGTTTGTGTTAGGTGAGGACCTAGAGCAAGATGTCTGTTTTAGCTGATGAAATCAAGCCAAATTGAATCAATCACCCCCTTATCCAAAGCCCTGACTGCCTGGGTAAAAAGGTAACTTACCCAGCAACTGGTTTCGTCATCAATAGAGTGAAATACCTTTTTCAGTAAAAGGGGCAGTGCTGACTAAATTTAATAGTGAAAACACATTCTGCCCAGAACACTGAAGGAAAAACTAACCTTACTATGAAGTAGAGCCATGTGGTATTAAAAAATTTTAATACATATTTATAAACTTGATTGACTTGTTTCTCTGTCTACAGAATCTTGTGGAAGAAGAATGAAGTTGCCGATTATGAAGCTACAACATTTTCCATCTTCTATAACAACACCCTGTTCCTGGTCTTGGTCATTGTTGCGTCCTTCTTTATACTGAAGAACTTCAACCCCACAGTGTATCCTTTTACCGGTCGGCTCTGTGTTTTAGAAGTCTAGAAACAGTAGTTTGTTTTGGTTTTGTACAGGGTGTCAATTTATTAAACAGACTGTGACCTTAGGCAAGTGTCTGAGCATTTAAAATAAGGGCTTTGGTTTGATGTGAAACTCTTTCAAGTTAATAAATTAGGACTTCATGATATGTGACCATAAGCAGCCTCACAGATATGTACACCTGCCTGTTTTAAAAAAGAGTTCCAAGGAGCAAAAGCGAACTAGCTTCCTGTGATAGCTCCGGGGGCAAGCCACGTGCCTGTTGATACTTTGGAGCTTTGGGGTTGGGTGGATAGCCAGTGCAGTTAAAGGGGCACATTTCATAGTATCTTCATGGTGTTTTAAGCTGCTCTTAAATCGAATGTATGGGCAAGAATCAGTCTTCTCTTACTAATGGTAAGTTATTAAAGGGGATATTTAGGAAGGTGCAGCCACATTTTTAACAGTTGGAGATTTCGCTGTAATCATCAGGCACCCTTCACCTCGTACCTTCCCGGGGGTACTGGAGTGGTTTGTCCCAGCCTAGTCCTGAGGCCAAGAGTAGCTGTGAACTCTCAGAGCCTCCTTACTTTTATAGGCCGATGGTAGCCGATACACTGATGGACAGGGGAACCTTATTTTTTCTTTGCTATTGAGGGGAGAAAGCAAAACAAGTCTCTTCTTCTTTCCCATATTCTTTGATCAGCTGTTCTCCTGAAGGTTGAATGGAATTCAGATGCTTTGTTTGTGATCAGGTGTTCTAAGTTTCTGTCTCAAGTGTTTTCTTTTTAAAATTGGCACACATTTCCTGTGAACATTATTTTTTATAGTCTTCTGTCTTGTAAATTGTGTTTGCAGACAGTGGGACTACGTACTGTACAGAGTGTCAGGAGGGAAACGGTATATTCCAAAGAGATGGGCTCTTTTTGTTTTGTTGAAAAACTAATCTTAATTTTTCCTTAACATTAAATTCTTACAGGAACTATATTCTGTCCATAAGTGCTTCATCAGGTCTCATCGCCCTCCTGTCCACTGGCTCCAAGTAGACAGACCACGTCAGCCTCACCCCCGGCTCTGTACCTACGGGTGGCCTGTGGCATATGAAAAGCAGCTGGGTGGTCAGGGTGGGGGACACGTAAGATGTTTTTGTAGTCTGGAGTTTGAAGGTTTGAAAAACCCAGCACAGTGTAATTTAATATTTGTTTATTGGCTCTTTTTTTTGACAGACTGTTGAAATTACATGAATTGAAAGGGACACTCAGAGTACCAGGACACTTATTAAAAGGCAAAGTGTGTCTCTCAGCGTGCTCTAATCACAAGAGGAGAAAATAACTTGTTTCTTTGATTTGTCAGAGGTCACAGTAACCTGGACCGAACTGTTGTTATTTGTAATAGTAGCAAGAAGTTAACTGCCGGTTCTGTGTGTTCCAAACACAATATTACAACTGTTTTGGAACCATAAATACCAGAATTAATCCTCTTCCTTCCCCTTTCCCCTGGCTAGGGGGCGGGATTGAACTTCATGTTTACAAGTCTCTGAATTTGTGATTTGAAATAACTCAATTAAAGTTAAAAACATGGTTTCTCCAGCTTGGGGAAGAGAACCTTGTGGGAAAGTTCTTTTTTAAAAAAGAAGAAAGGCAGCTGCGGCAGTAGCCCACTGACAGTGCCCAGGCACGTGAGAGCTGCCCTGTGGGGTTGGAGATGCCCTGTCCAGCTGTATAGCTCCGGCCCTGGGCAGCCAGGGAGGTCGGTTTGACCCGCCCATGCCTGTTGGACTTGTTGAGTGACCAGCACCGTTTTCTCGGAGTGAGGTCCTACCGCTGGAGGATTGGTCCGTAAGAGAGCGAGCCTCTTTCTTGAGTATTGACATGGAAAAGACGAGAGTAAGTTTTGTGGTCTTAACTCCAGAGTTCCAAGAGCATTCCAAGGAATTAAAGTGATTTTAGTGCTTGTCAGCATTTTCCCACTCAGACGTTCATAAATTTGACCTTTCAGTCCACAGGTTCCCATTGATTGTGAATAAAATATTGATCTGTTCAGCCCTTGGGGGTCTAGCCAAGAGTCATTTCTTTTTTAACCAGTGTGTGTACAGGTGTTATTTTCTGTGTGTGCCATGATTTGAAAAAGTTTGGGAAGCTCTTGGAATCCCAGGTGATAGTGGTTTCATATTCCTGTTAGCCTTGACCACATCCAGTATTCCTTATAAGCAGTACCTCAAAGGAAATATATTTGTAATTCCTAATCCTAGTTTTAATCTTCCCTTTCCACTTCTGAATTTAAGATGAATGTTGCAAGTAATACTTGCTGTTTTATTTATAACTTTATAGAAAGAGTCATCAGGAGCTCATGTTTTACTTCCAGGCAGTTAGGTGTTTTGGTGAGGTTGCAACCGAGAACTTGGAAGGAAGACGGGGAGGAACACACTTGCACAGTGACCCAGGTCGTCATTGTCTTCAGTTGAGGATCATATTGCATCACTGCTTCTAGAAGTTTGCATCATTTCCTTTGGTGCACTGTTACCCGTGTGCCGTCACTGGATGACAGCGAATGGGGATGTCAGAAGAGTTTCACTGCAGAGTAGTTAGTGAGACACAGAAGAGATTTATTTTTATTTTTATGTTTAACCTTTCTTCCCCCCTGTTGATAAATAACCAGTCAGTAGTTTGACAAGTGGCATGGAGTTTTGTGTACCAGATGCATTTGCTTACTCGACCAAATGACTGTTTGACAAACTGTCAGCATCTACTATTTGTTACTAGAGTTGGGCCATGTATCTTTTTAAATTGCCAGTAAAAAGTTGCCACTAGATGGCAGTGCCTGTGTAGATGGGGGAAGACTTGCGGTCATTCTTAGTATATACAGTGTAGCTAAAGTGGGGTGGTGAAATAGAGGCATCAACTTAGTATTCTTCAAAGAATTTCTCTTGAATTAATAAACTGAGTAATTCGTAGAAAAGTGAGTAAGCATAATTTCATTTTGATTCTGAATTTTTCTCACAGCACTCTGGTTTTCATCCTGATGACGATTTCTAGCTGCCTGCGTGAGATAAATTTCTCTGCCCAAGTTTATAAGGTGTGTACTCACAGTTCCGCAGTTTTGTGCAGGACATGAGTACTGTGCTCGTGCGAGTTGCAGAGCCCTGCCCAGTGCTGCCCCCGCCATCTCGAATGGCCGCGTGGCACACAGCAGTACGATGTGCTGGTCCTGGTTTAGTTGGTAAAAACTTGCTGGAGAATTGTTAACCTCAAAAAGACTCTCAGATCCGACAACAGGAAAAAAAAGGGTTCTGTTGTAATTGGGATTTAAAGTGATTAAATTGCTTTTTTTACACCCCTTGAGATAACTAGAGGCTTAAGGTGTTGGAGCATTTTATATTTCCCTATTTTTAGTCTCTTCATTTGCAACTTAATTAAATCTTGGGTTGAAATAATTCTTAGCCAGTAAAAAAATTTACTGGTTGTCCTATTTGGTATATTATCCTAATTTGGAAAGAATAATTTAAAACAAGTTTTACAGTTAATTGAAATATGGAGGTTGGATTCATATCTAAAATTTTTGTGAAAGGTCTCTCTAAGTGTCATTAAACTTAGCTTTTTAAAATTTGTTTTTCCCTAGTCGTCTTTATGAGAACCGTGTGAGTAAGTGCATCATCTTTATATTACATTATTTTCCATTACCCATCGTTGGAGCCCCCCACATGTGAATGGGCATTTTTGCAGTTACTGATCAAGGGTTTGTGTGGCGCTGTCTGGCACGTGTGTGGTTACATCACAGAGCAGAACACCGGGCCTCTGCCAGTGTGTGCCCCGTTCCTGTTTTCAGGGCTCGTGCTAGTTACTCCTGGTCCTGGAGACGCAGAGGAGGGGTGGGCATGGGCACGTACATGTGTGGAGAGAAGCAATCTACAGATGTGTTTGGGCTGGAAGGGGTTGTCTCCCACCTGTGTGGACTCCCAAGCAGGGGAATTAATTTAAGGTTAGGAGTGATTTTGAGTGGTTGGTTTAAGTTTTCATGGAGGTGGTTAGGGCCTAACTTTTCATTGGCCTTCATGAGTTTTAATGATCACTTCTTTGGCCTTTCCCTCTTACCCGGTTCTGAATTTGGATTCATATCCAAACTTTTAAAAATTCACATATACAGTTACTTTTCCATAAAGCTTTAAAGCTAAAAAAGAAAATTGTACTTAAAAGAACACTGAACAAAATACTTGGATTCTATGCTTGGTTCTGCCATCAACTGGCAGTGTGAGTTTGGGCAAGACCTCTTACCTTTTCCGGCTTGGTTTGCTCATTTGCCGAGGAGGGGTGGTCTCGAAGATGGCCAGGGTCCTTTGAGGCTCTGCTGTCTTACGACCTGTGGCACACTATTAATGAAGACGAAGTGACAGTTCTTAAAGTGGAAAGCCAGGCACAGGGTTTTTAGTTTTCACTTCCCCTGGCTGAAATTTCAGGATGTGGATGGCTATTACCCAGGCTACTCTTAGGAATGGTATGTTCTCTCCCAAGGAATTCCTTCCAGGAAAGACTGAAATAAGAGTGCATGGAAATTTTTCTAAGGATATAATTGTGAAATGCATTTCTTATCTAGTATATTTACCATGGCAGATGACTTGTGTATAAAAAAGGCTAGCTGTTCCCACGGCTAAGCAATAATGTTTGTATTTGATCTTAATTTGCAGGCTCTTTTATTAATAAATGAGTTTGAGAAGCTTTAACCTGAGTGCAGAGTACTTCTAAAACCCAATGAGAAATGATATCTCTAGTAGCTAGTCCTTTACTCCATTAATAATAAAAGTATAGATTGCAGTTTAATTCCCATCACTATTTTTCTTAGATATCATTCATTACAGCCTACCTGCCAACATAATTTTTATTAAATGAATATTACTGCCTGTTTTATGGACCTGGATAGGTGAAGATACCTATCTCCAGCCACACACACACACACACAAACACACACACAGCCTTATAGTGAAAGAAAGATTAGATAAAAACTAGCAGATTAAATGCACAAAATGCTTTTATTACTCTAAGCAAATTAATAGGTTAAATTGCAGCTTCAATGAGACAACTTCAGCTCGTTTGTATACACACTAGTCCACTGATTGATTGAATATACAAAAACTGAGAAATGATCCATTTTCATCATCACTCTGATACTTTGGGGCAAAACCCAAACTATTTCCTTAATTGAATACAGATAGTAGTAACCGAAGAGGAAATTTACTGGTATTTCACATTAACATTTTGAGGTTTAGAACTTCACTATGAAATACATATCTGAAAATGAAGGTAGAAAATAGCATTTAAAGCTGATGATATATTTCTGTAAATCTCAAAATGATTTCTATATAAGGGACCAACTGGTCAGAAAATTAAATTAAAATTTTGTACATGCTCAGGTGTCCAAATAGAGTTATAGGATTCCCACCCCTAACACACCCCCAAAAAGAGAAAAAAATTATTTTTCTCTTCTAACAGGTACACACAACATACTCCCCAAATTTCTCTCATGGAGTATTCAGGAGGGTGGGTCGCCGACAGTGGCAGGGCTAGGTAGACGTGGGCTTCGGAGTGCACTAAAGCCAGGCCCCTTTAATCCATGCAGTGAGCTTTCATGCATATAGTTTAGTGCACATACTGTGGGTATAGAGTCAGGAGGTTCTTTAACATTTTGCTTTTTGTTGGGCAAGTTAATTCACCCAGCATATGCTGAGTACTGACAACATTTTTCACAAAGCCCATGATTTACTTTTATGTTACTAACTCCTCAAAAATACCAAGCATTATATTGTAAAATCCCAGTGCTAATTAAACAGCAGTCATTTGCCTTTCTGGGTATTTTACAGGTTTACTGAAAAAAACTGAGCCTGTGTATATTTAGTTGTAAAGCTCAAAAATATAACTTGCAGAAGTTGTATCTACAAGCAGTCAAAAAATATAAAGCAGATTTTCATAAGATGTAGTCAAAAATGAATATTTCATTGAAAATGCATTACATTTTATTCAAAGCTAAACTTCCATAGTAGTGTAATCCTCCCTTTTCATAAATTTACCATAATGGTCCTTTTACCATCTCTGCTGTAAATGAACATAACATCATTAGAATGCTGACAGACACCTTGGGTGAGCTGCTACACAGGGTCATTCTTGGGCTAAGCAACAGCGAATATTTAAAAGATAATGAAAGCAAATACCTACGAGTTACAGTTTTGTTGAAAATGATTAGTGAAACAACTTGATAACAACAGGAATATGAGAATAGAAAAAAAAATGTAAAATTGTTCCTGCTTATTTTCCCAAACAGGACTTCTGTGTGAACGTAGCCTACTCTTTCTGATGTGGTCCACATTGCATCTGTGGATTTTGCTCATTTGTAAAAACATCTATCTATATAGCCTTCTTTAAGTCGCCAAATGTCTGAAAGTACTACATCTTTCCTGCCCATACACTTTCCATTGCATTAGCATGAGGTGTACAGAGAGCAATGCAAGAACAGGTGACTCCAGTCCAAGATAAGAAAATAGGATGGATTTTCTTAGTTGTGAATTTTCAGATGTGCTCATAATTCAGGTGCACAGTGGTAGCGACAGCAGACACCTCAGAATCCGGGGACACTAGAGGTTGAGCAGCAGCTGCTAAGTGATTGAAAAGACTGGCTAGTAACACCTTTCTGTATCGGTGTCGACCGATGTTTTAACCATGCAGCGCTGTGGCTCATGCTTGGCCTTATGACCTGTAGTCCTTTTTGCTGTACGGCTTGTTGCGCAATATGTTATCAATCTCATTTACCACGTGTGATGTCATCTTTGGGAGAACCTGAGAGCATGAGAAGCACAAGAGATGTCATTAGTTGTTGATATTTGTTCTTTGGGCTCGATGTTAGGCAAAGTCGTCCAGACTGCAGTGCGTTTATGCACCATGACTGAAATATCAGCTTCCCACGAGACTGTAAGCTCCTTGAGGTCAGGGACCTTGTTTTGTTCACCTCTATCATCTCCAGCGCCTCTGAGCGCTTGGCTCGTAGTTAGTGCTCATAACTGTTGGTTGACTGAATAAATGAAGACATAAGACACAAATGAAGGCTGAAAGAAACATATAATATCCAGAGCAGCTCTGCCCAGTAGAAATAAGATGTGAGCCACATAATGTAATTTTAGATTTTCTAGTGGCCACATTAATAAAAGTAAAAAGACACAGGTGAAACTAATACATGATTTTACCCCATTATATCCAAAACATCATTTCAACCCGTAGTCAGTATAGAAAATTCTTAAGATGCTTTACATATTTTTAAAGTACTAAGTTTTTCAAGTCTCCTGTGCATTTTACACTGACTGTATTAGACTAGCTGCCTAGCATATGCTAAGTAGCCACATGTGGCTAGAGGCTACAGTGCTGAACAGCACAGGTTTAGAGACTAAGGAGAGATTTTTTTTTTTAACAATTTAAATAAAGATTTTATTTATAGAGAGAAGGGAAGGGAGGGGAGAAAGAGAGGGACAGAAACAGCAAGGTGTGGTTGCCTCTTGTGCACCCCCTACTGGGGACTTGGCCCGCAACCCAGGCCTGAGGAATCAAACTGGCAACCCTTTGGTTCACAGGCTGGCACTCAATCTACTGAGCCACACCAGCCGGGGGAAGGAGGGATTCTTTACCACTGGTGACCAGCACCCTGGTGAAGGATGGCCAGGGGTTAACAGGCATCCTGGGTAGATGGAATGGCATGAAAAAGTAGAGTGTCCATGAAACAGAGTGATGCAAGTGTGAAATGAGTGGTGGAGGTCGGGGAACTGTAGGAATTGGGGAAAGAGAAGTTGGGGTAAAGAGCGGGTGGAAGGCCTTGGATATCATTTTCTCTTTGGAGTCAGGACTTTATTTTGTAGACAGTGGGGGAACTTCTCAGAATTTCTCAGCTTGGAGTGAACCCGTCAGGCACCTGGTGGTAGTTTGAAGGAGGAGCTGGAGCAGATTGAAAGGGGACAGGGAGGTTAGAAGTGTATTGTTGTCCTAGGCAGTGACACTGAGGCTTACTTAACTAGGACCGGCCGTGGAGTAGAGAAGGGGCGGGGATCTGAGACACTGGAGGACGATTTCCAGGCTGTGAGATGAGAAGGACACTGATGCAGGTGGTTAAGATCGGAATCCACAGGAGAAGTGTGGAGTGGGGTGTGTTGAGTTGGAGGTGCCTGTGGGATGTTCGCGTGGAAGTGCGCTGTGGGGCTGGCTTGCCAGTAGCAGGAGGACTGGAGCTGAGGATTTGAGGCATGTGCATGGACACGCTAATTGAAGCCCCCCCTGGGAAAGGATGAGATCACCCGGGGCTGGCACTCATTGTGAGAAGCAGGCCAAGGGCGCACATTACACCACAAGGGACAAAGGCAGACTTCTTCACAGGAATAGCCTGACCCTGTGTGGAGACTGTGATGAAATGCAGTTATGACAACCAGTTCTGCGGTTTCAGCCTCACCCTTCCTCTGCGGCAATCACATTGGCCAGGGTGACCTTGTCTTCACTCGGGAGCCATTCTCAGAAACCTTCGGGTTTGGCAGAGCAGCAGAGGTACTCAGTTTGGGGAACTGGTTCTGGTTAATGTTTCTCTACCAGAAGCTGAAGGGAAGAGTTTGATTTCCCAGCAGTTCTGGAGTCTCCGAGGAGCTAAACTACTGTGTCATTTAAAGTGAGATCGCAACAGTGAGACCCAGATCTAGAAACTGGACTTGCTGGAAGTTTTGTGCTAAAATATAGTGGGTGAACCATGTGACGAAAGAAACTTCATTCATTACACCAAAATAAATTTCAGATAGAGATTTAAACGTGTAAAAAAGCTGAAACCATAAAAGTACTTGAATAAAACATGAAAAATGTATATATAGTGTCACAGACCTAAATTTTCAAGAGAAGCCACCCAGAATTTTATGTGAAATTGCTCAAGTTTTTAAATGTTGACAGCTGTTTGAAAACACTTGCACCCACAGATTACACAACATCCCACAGGCCACCAGTTTTGCCATGCCGGCGTTATACTGACTGGAGTAATTGGTGGGTGGGGGCGGTCTGGCCAGGTTTGCCCAGTCAGTGGGGTGTTTGGGAAGTCCTCCCAGGGCTGGGTGACTGTTGAGTTGGACCTTGGGGTTGGAGCAGGATTTTCGTTGGCCAGGGTGGTGGACATTTGGTTGGCAGAGGTCCACTGTTACTTCTGGGGGTCCGAGTGGTTCATGGTGTCTGGAGGTTAGGATCTGGGGATGATGAGCCCTAGATGGGAAGGGCCAGACTGCTGGGGAGCCTGAACTGCTCTGATTGGGTGATGGGGCCTCAGAAGGGTTTTGAGGCTGGCAGGGTGGAGGGAGAGAGGCAATTCTCTCCTCAGGTAGAAGCGGGAAGGACGGGGGGCCTGTGCAGGTGATGGCGGGCCGCCTGCAGCTGTGGCTTCTCCACTCCTCCCTTCCCCATCTGTCGAGGCCCTGACTCACACGTGCCCCTCTAGCTCACGCACGACGTAGGCACAGCGGTCTTGATGGGCCCACCAGGAATTTCCTTTCAGCTGCTGGCACTGCAGCTTTCTATTCTGCACCCGATCCCAGCACTGCTGGAACCCACAGCCACCCAGCCTGCTTCCTGCCCCGCTGAGGGGCCCCATCACAGCTTGCCTGGGGTGGATTCTTAGGTGCTAGACTGGTGGAAGACGAGTAGGAAGGGGGCCTGGTGGATGCTAAGCGCCCAAGGGGGCAGCCTCCCTTTTCAGGTAGCCTCCCTTTCCTCTTACCTGTTGAGCATGGTGGCCCATTTCGCTAGCAGCCAGGGCCTTGCTGGGGAGATGCTCTGGGAAGATGCCTTAGTTTTTCCCTGAAGTGTGTCCTGACTACCTGGAGCGCTCCCACAGCGCAGGAGTGACCTCTCTTTCCCATCCAGGCCTCTCGACTCCCCCAGATGGCAGGGCTCACGATGCATCAGCATCACAGGAACCTAGTTCCTCCCTCTTCCTGCCAATCTGTCAGCAAGTCCTGTCTCTCTGTCCAAAACCTGCAGGATCCATGCACTTCACCTCCATGGCCACGACTGCCTGTCACCTGGATGACTGCCCTTGCCTTTCTTCTTTCTACTTCCCACACAGCAGCCAGCACAGTCCTTAAAACTGCTAACAATGGCATGTCCCTCCTCCTCTTAAAACTCTCCAAAGGACTCTTCACATGTTGAGCAAAACTCTGACCCCTCTTGTGTCCTGTGAGATCTGTCCCCTGCCTGCCGCTCCACTCCTGTGCAGCCGCTGTCCCTTTGCTCACTACGTGCCGGTCACACTAGTCCTGGGCTGGCAGTTCCTGGAAAAGGCCAAGTCCCTGCCCGCCTCAGGGCCTTGACACGGTGCTTCCCCAGGGCTGGAACAAGCTCTCCTGGGTTTCCGCGCACTGTGTCCTTGTCTTCCAGGCTTCACAGCGCACGTAACACAGAGGGGCTTTGGCAAGGACGTTACTGAAAGCGGGTCCACCCATTTCTCATGGAGTTTCTATGACAACACCCTCTTTACAATAGCCCTCCTCACAATTTGAAATTATACATTTATTATGTGCCTCTCCCACTAGAATGTAAGCTCCTTGAAGCCTGGACAATATGTTTTAGTGCCTGCCTGGTCACAGTAGGCTCTCTGCATTCTGCTGAACGAGCTAAGGAATAGATTGCTAATTCACTCCCAGCCAGCCCGTGGGCACTCGAGGGCAGGATCCTATTCCGAGCCCAGCACTCTCTGCCTGGCGTAGTGCCACACATAGAATACGGGCTCCATACGTGTTAGTGGAATTGAAGTCATGGGGTGGAATTCCAGTTCTCTTGTGTACAGACTGTTCCCTTACTTCCTCATCGTCACTGTGCAGCCTTTGTCTTTTTCCTGAGCATCAGCAAAGAGATGGTGGGGCGACTTTCCCAAGAGGGAGCATTCCCCATGCAAGGGTGGAGACCTGCCCCCCCACATCCAGGAGAGTTGTGGGGCCCCGGGGGTTCATGGAAGCAGAGGCGGAGATGATGACGTGGCTGCACAGCCCACGAAGGTGATGATGGGGAAGGAAGACCACACCATGCATCTCCCAGCGTATCCTGGGCTATTCAAAAGGGTTTCTCAACATTTTAAGTTAGTCAACTTGGTCCCCACCTCCACCTATTTCTCTTGGGAGAGGTAATAGGGCGAGATAAGCGCTTGCTTCAGGGACAGGTGGACAGGGAAGAAGCTGTGAGACAGTTCTGTTCCCCAGTGAGCAAAGGGAAAGGACACTGTTGGGCAGCCATTGGCTATGGCAGGAGTTGTGGGCTGGCTCCTCCGGGGCCCTCGACAGGGCTGAGCGGGGCTCAGAACTGGGATTTGGCCTTTGGGGCAGGAGGAAGGTCCCAAAGCTGCTAAGCCCCACCCTCTCCTCAGAACTCCCATGTCCACTCCCACTGCCCTTGCAGGCTCTGTCCAGTGCCTTTGGCCTCAGACAATCCACCCAAGGCAGGAAATGGGGATGGGCACCTCTGAATTTCCTGCCAGGGAGATGTAACCCTGGATTTCCAAACTAGAATTCTGATCCTATTTCTTTTAAGACAACATGGCAAACATTCATTCAATAGGTGTTTCTTGAGCGTTACTAAGGGCTGTATCACATGCTAGAATGGGAAGTCAGTGGAGAACCGAGACATCCAACAGGTGTCTGACCTCGGGGAGCTCTCAGTCCCACTGGGGGACAATTGCACCACGTAGCCATGGTGCTGCGATGGGAGAGGGAGAGCGGTACGCTGTGAGAGCGGTCTAGGCCGGCAGGAAGTGTTTGTGGAAAGGACAAATGAGTGTGCTGTCCTGTGGCTATTACATTTTAAGTAGGTTATTAGGCAGGCTTTTGTGGTCAGGCCTGGCGACCGGGTCACCAGGTGGAACATTGCTTGGATCATGGAGTGCCCTGTCCCACAGAAAAAAAAACATCCTGAGAAATGAGGTTTGAGAACATCGCCTGTCAACTAAAGGACACTCCTGGACCCATGTACTATAAAGCTCTGCTACCTCGTATGCCTTTGTCCCTCCTCCCCATCCTCCCCACCCCAGTCTGGGAACAGGCAGCCTGTTAGGGACTCTCATGTAACTGGGAAGCTGTGACACAAGGAAGGACAGAGATGGGGAGAGACGGGACCCTGCCCCGGGACATCTTCAACGACACCATGAAATTCCCGGGAGTGGTGGGAAGGGCTGTGGTACTTGCCTGGATGGCACCCAGGTTCTCAATGAGCTGCTCAGGTGTGGATGATCCCAGGAGCACAGAACTCACGCCCTCGTTTCTCAGGCACCATGCTGGGAAGAGAGAACGCTGGGTCAGCATATCAAGCCCTCCTGATCACTGATGAGCTTATAAACACCACCTACAGCCACCATTGTTGCGACCAGAACTTACAACGTCAGTGGGGGAGGATAGTGCACTCCAGGGTTAAAAACCTCAGCAGCAGCCTGTCGTGAAGAGGATTTGGTAGGATCTGTGCGTTTCAATTCTGAGTTTAGAGCTCTGTGTTTTCTACGTGGGCCCTTGCCCTAACTACTGGGGTGTCCGATCCAGCTACCCAGCCCAGGTACACGTTCTTGTTCCTGAAAACGCCTGACACGGCTCACCGGCAGACGTCCAGATTCCCGTGTCCATGCTGGCCCGCAGCCTCCTGCCTTTCCGTCTTGGTCATGCTCTCCTTTCTCCCCCATCTGTTCCGTGGCGTCCTTGCAGACTTTGAGTGGTTCCTTCATTTCCACCTATCTGTCAGCTGTCTCTGGACCCTTTCTTCCTAACACGAGATTCATCCTGTGTTGACCTCCCCAGCCCTCAACTCCCTCACTCCTCTCCTTCCTCTGCTCTCTGGTAACCTCTAAAACCTTCTATCAACACCTGCCCCTTGACCCCAGCAGATAACCTGGCCTTTGACCTTGTAAACAATTAAGTCCGTTCATCAGGTGGGATATTCCTTAATTCCCCTCTCCCCCATGGACACAGTCCACATCCACATCCTCCAGTTTCGGAGGATGCCATGTGCTCTTTCTGTCTGAGGCCACACCCTGCCCTGGATCTGTCTCTTTGTCCCTTCTTGGACTTGATTCATTCATATTCATATTCACTCATATTCTCTCTCTCTCTCTCCCTCTCTCTCTCCCTCCCTCTCTCCCACCTCCCTCCCCTTGTGCTCACAGTAGACTTCTCTGTTCATAGCTGCCTGGAACTAGATGATTCTGGAGACTCATGGATGCAGTCTGCTGGATGTCCCTGCTAGGTGTCCCACAGGACTGCAGACTTGTTGCTGCTTTCCCCTAAGCCTGCCTGTCCTGTGCTCCCAATCTCATCGGGTGGCTTCACTAGCAACTTGGCCTCCCAGTCTGGGAACCTGGGACTTATACTTAGGGATCGTCCTTTTCTGATCCCACATTCCCCTTTAATTGCCAAGTCTAGTTGCTGCTTAAATATTTCTCCAATCCAGTGGCTCTCAAAGTTCAGCATGCATCAGAACCACCTAGGGCTTGTGAAACAGCAGTCATTGGGTGCCACCCCCAGGGTTTCTAACTCAGAAGCTCTGGACAGGCCTAAGTGTCTGCATTTCTTTCTTTCATCTTTTTAAAATTGATTTGAGATGGGGGGGCAAACACTGATTTGTTGTTCTACTCATTTATACATTCATTTGTTGCTTCTTGTATGTGCCCTGATCAGGGATTGAACCCATGACCTCGGTGTATCCAGATGATGCTCTAACCAACTGAGCTACCCCGCAGGTACTGAGAATCTGCATTTCCGACAAGCTCCCGCGTGATGCTGATGCTGCTGATCCAGGGACCATGTTTTCTTTTTTTAAAAACTTCATTGAGGTGAAGTTTACATACCAAACTTTTGACCTATTTTGTGTATGATTCAGTAATTTTTAGTAAATGTGTCAAGCATGCAACCATCACCACTTAAGATCCAGGTTTAGAACATCTCCATCACCTGAATAAGCTCCTTCGTGCCTGTTCACAAAGTCAATCCATTCCTACTGCCAACCCCAGGAGACCACTCATCAGCTGTGTGCCCTGGGGACTTATTGTTTCTGGACGTTTCTGCTAAACAGAATTATTTCTTTCACTTCACAGGTGTGTGAGGTTCATCCGTGTTACAGCCTGCACCAGTATATCATTTCTTTTTCCTGCTGAGTTGTGTGGATGCAGGGACCGCAGCCGAGAATCACAGCTCTGGTTCAGCTGTCTGCTGCCCTCCGTCAGGCCCCGACCAGCCCCTGCTAGACTGTCTGCCTTTTCCTCCTGTTCGGATGCCCCCCACCCCCACCGCCCTCAGCCCACCCCCGCACAGCTTTCACACACCCAGCAGCAGTTTCTCCAGATACAAATCTGACCATGGTGCTTGCCTGGCTCAGTGTTCTTCAACATGTGCCTGACATAATCCTTGTCCTATAAGTGAGGTCCCCATTTCTCACCCTGGCAAACCTCACTTTCTAGCCCAGCTCTCCAGCTTCTTGTCCCCTTGTTTCCTGCCTTGAACTTTGTCATTCAGGAGCACTGAACTATTTGTAAATCCTCTCCATCCCCTTGGCTCAAGCAATCCCCTTGTCCCGGAATTTCTCTTTGCCTCCTTCCCTCCTTTGCCTCACTAACATCTACTTATCATTTGAGATTCCCCGTGGGAACTATCTTCTCCTAAAGCCCTTCCCTGAATCCAAGGCTGTGTTGGGAGCCCGTAGACATTACTTCCAAAATCCCCAGGCCTTTCCCAATTATTTTACTACAACACTGTATAACAGTGATCTGCTTACTTTTTTGACTCTCCCATCAGGCCGAGAGATGAGTTTATCTGTGGTTGGATGCTCAGCACTCAGCCTGGACCTGCACACGGCAGGTGCCTAGGAAATGTTTGCTGAGTAAACATAGGCATGAGTGATTGGTGGATGGAAGAGTGTCCAAGCACCTCTGCTGCCCCAATTTGCTCAAGACCCTGCTGTCAACTAATATTCTTAAGCTGTTACCACGCTCAGGCCTTTTAAGGCAATTGCTAACTCTTTCCACATGGGCAAAATAATGCTCTATAAAGGCAACGAGCCAAGTGATTCAGGGCTTTTTTTTTTTTTTTGTGGCTGTATTATTTCCTCCTTTGCACTTATAACTCTTTATGGTGCTAGTGGAAGTTCTGAGGGCAAAGCAGGATACGGGGAAAATCACTGCCCACAAACTACTTGGTATCAGCAACAGCCACTTCCCCACTCTGGGTGTAGGAGAGCCCCCTGGGCAGAAGCAGCCAGCAGCAGACGTGGCACACGCGATGACTGTAGATAGCTAGCATCTAACCCAGTGTGACCAAACAGGCAATCCAGCGTGGCTCTTTACCCGCAAGGTGCGAATGCTGGCTGCTGGGCAGGTACAGGATGGGGGAGCCAGCCCGCAGTTGGCTTCAAGTAGTTCCTTTCCTGCTGCAGGATTCCCCTCCCCCACGCCCTCTAGCAGATTAAAGGTAACATGCCTGGAAATAATTCCTCTCTTGATTTGAGAGTTCTGTGGTTAAAAACAAAATTACTTGTTTATAAAGAATGAAAAAAATGACTGGCGAGACAGACATCTGGGGCACACGGGGAGGAAAAGGAGAAACAAAGCGTGTTTTAATTTAAACTTAGATCTGTAGAGCGGGTCTTTTGTGGATATCTAATATCCAGTGGAAGTCTAAATCCTGTGAAGTTTCCTCTGTAGAAAGACGATTTCCAACTCCTTCAGAGTTAAATTTAATACTCACTTTCATGCTACTACCTAAAAACCGTGTCACTGACTGTTTCCGGAATAAGTGCTGCTCTTTGTATCTATTACTTTGACCACATGTCGTGGCCAAGGGTAGACTCAGTTTCAGGTCCAGGGTGTCTTAATTCTTTGCAAAAACATCCTCATCCTCATCGTTACGACGACTACGAAGAGCACCTACTCTTCGCTTTACACATGTAATTTCCCTTTACCCAACAAGTGTATATGATATGTATTATTATACCCATTTTACAGATGAGAAAATTGATCGTATGTTAAATAACTTGCTGATGGTCAAATAGCTAATATTTTTTACTGTGTTCATTAAAGCTGTAGGGATGCTAAGTAATCACATTAAATATATTCTTTTTCTTTAAGGAAGGATTAAAGCAAGTTATCTATATACTTAGGTGAATGGTATTCTCCTCCCCACCCTCAAACCACCTCCCATTTCCATCTTTCTGTGACTGTTAATGGCAGCTACCATTTCCTGGCCTTCCAACCTCAGAAGGGTCAATCACCTAACAAATACTCTATCACATTATTTTATTTGCCTAGGACTTACCTTGAGCTTCTTCTTCTTCTTCTTTTTTTTAATATCATTAGGTCACTGTATCTGATTTGTTCCAATTCCTGCTATTTCTTAATCCTTAGGAATTGTTTTCTAGACTGAACACCTATTTTATTCTTTTCCCACAGTGTTAGCTAGGACGAGGGTTGCAAGGTCTGGGCCATTCTTACTATTGCAAATGCTCTTCTTGGTGTATGTTAAAATGTAGCACAGTATTTTGCAGCCAGCTGTAAACAGGATGCGTTTGACAGTAACCCAACCCACTAAGTGTAGCCAACTGAAATTGTGTCATTGACCAAATAGGGTGCACAAACAACGGCTCAATCTCCCTTCTGGAGACATAGCTTTGGATATGAATCCCTCGTCTCCTTTACTTGCCACCAGTAAATAAAACTACCTTGTGACAACCATGTCTCATTCTTGAATAGAGCACCCCGAGCTGCGAACTCCTTAAGTCTCGTAATACCAGCTACCATATGAATTTTTTTGTCTTCAGTTTCTTTGTAAAGTGGAAGTAAGAATAGCAGATACTCCATTAACGTCTGTGGGTTAGGGCTTGTGATACCTTTGACTATTAAGGGGACAAGACAGTGGCAGAAAGTGGTTACCACAGAGCCTGGCAAATCTCCCCCAGCAAGGAGACTGAAAGTCTACACGCTTTTCTCTGTGACACCCAGTCACTAGCCGCGTGTGCCTGTGGAACGCGTGAGCTGTGGTTCTGAGGCAGGAGACAGCGTAGGAAGAACTGAGACCGCACTAGTGTTACTGGTCAGCGTCTGGCATCCTGATTGCCTTTCACCAATTAGGTAGATTAGATAGTAAACCGAGGCAGGGAGGAGGAAGGAGACAGGAGACACTAGCTCAGCAGTCCTGAGCCTGGTCTGATAATATCACCAGGTGTTCCAACATCCCAAGAAAGACTATGTTAGCAAGAAAGTAGGGAAGTCCTTGAAATTCTTTGTAGCTTTTCCACTATCTGGGAAAGAAAGCCTTGAAACTGTGCTTTCATCCCAGGGCCTGGAACGCGGGAGAGGGTCCATGGTGCCCAAAGAGAAGCCCATAAAACAACTTTGGTTAATCGTCTGCCTCTGGTCGCTATCTGTTTTACGAGGGAGTCCCTGATGCTTACAGAAAGAGCCCATAAATAACTTTGGAAAGTGCCCCAATTTTAATTAACTGCCTCCTGTCATGTATTTGTTTTACAACAAGGTGAACAAATGGAGTCTGGAGCAGGATAAGGATTTGGACTAACAGACCCCCACACATACCTACATTGGGGCAATCACATTCCCCCAGGAAAGCTGGCACCGCATTTACCCGTTAACCAATATGTAACTTTTTTCTCCCATCCCACCAACTATATAGTCCTTGACCTCTCTTGGGGGCTCGGGGCGCTCTTGACGCTCTTGGCTCCTGGGCCACTGGGCCTCTGGCCACCCGGCCTCAGGCTGCCCGGGGACTTGCCACCGTGGTCTGCAGCCGCTCTTACTTTTCCCGCCTTGCTTCGCTCTGAAACTTTGCCTTTCACCCCCTACTCTACCCAGTTCTGTTCTCTTCCGTGGGAACGGGCCACTAATAAACTGACCACACGCTACTCGATTTGCTGATTGTAATTCTTTACACATGTCAGCAAGAAGAACCAGGTGTCTCCCATCAGCAGTTAGGCTGCACTGAGATGCACTGTAGGTGTCACACACACATTTCGGATTTTGAAGACACAGTATGGAAAAAAAAAAGTGTAAAAGATCTCAATAACGTTTATAGTTATGATATATGCTGGCTATATGGGGTTAAATAAAATCCTTTAGTAAAATTAGTTTCACCTATGTCTTTTGCCTTTTTGAATATGGCCACTGGCACATTGAAAATTAAATATGTGGTTCACTTTATAATTCTGTTGGACCGTGCTGGTGCATGAGGTTTTCAGGTGTTACCAGTGACCGTGACCTTTTATCGATTTCAAGGTTTAGGAGAGCAGTGTTCACAGCCCCCTGGAAGTTTCAGGGTGAAGCCGCTCCTCTAGGACAGGCTTCCCATGTGGCCTTGGGCCTCTCCCGCAGGCTGCTTCTCCGCCTATCACCCCCTTTGCCTAAGCTTCGACAGGGGTGGAAACTGAGCCAGAAGAGAAGGAGGTCCCCGCACGGTTGAGAGGGTCTCACCCGGACACTGGGAGGGTGTGTGCGTTTTCACTCACATGTTCTCATTTGAACTGTGTTACAAGGAAGGGGGGAAGGAAGGAAAGGTTTTAGCACATAGAAAATTCTGGGGAGCTTTGAAAACCCTGTTTTAGAATTTATGCTCCAGAGATCAGTCTGCCCTACAATAGATATTTTGTAACGGTGGGGGTGTGGACCAAGCAGAGGAAACGGCACTTTCTGGGCTCCCGCAGAGCCCCGCCCTAGGCATCGCCTTACCCACAGCTAGCTGAGGGAGGGTGCAGCCCAGACGCTCAGCGATGGGCGAGAGGTCTTTCAATTTGTTCTGTTGTTTTCTCCCTTCTTCACTCACAATTCGTTCCTTCAACCACTGGTAGCACTAGGAAGAAAAAGAACATTGAAATGTTAATGTCTGGTAAGGGTGTGATGTCAGAGATAGCTAATTCAATACAATAGAAGGGCCTCCTGGTGAATTCCGGCATCTCCCTGACCTGCGCTGCAGGCGAATGTTCCTCTTGGTCTCGCTCCTCATTTATGGGTTTGAAACAAATCCATCCACATGCACCAAAGTGGTTAAAATCCTGACATAATCAATTATATCCAGTTTGCTTAGTGGAAGAAATGATGTTTCTTATCGAAATAGCCTGATTTTAGAAGGTAGCAAAAGGGAAAAAAAAAGCATTTACATTTCACCGAGGCCTATTATGTTTCCTTTTCCTCAAGAACGCTGGGCGTCAAGCTTCCTGCTCAAAGGAAGCGGTTATCTTACGTTTCTGTTATAACTTCCTTTCTCTTGCCTTCAATTTACTCCCCGTCTTGTATTCTTGTAATGGGGCTTTATTGTTAGCTTGCTCGCTCCTTCCTGGAAGTAGACGTGGTGTAACTGATAGGAACCAAGCAGATTTTTAAACTTTTCAAGTGAATAAAGACTTTCCCAAATGGGTAATGAAACTTAAAAAGGTAAGGAAACTCACAATGGGAAACTGCTCTTTAAACCCTGTGCGAATTGGCTGACCCTACTGTGTAGACTGCAGTGCGAGCCTGAATGCAAGGAGAAAGATCTTTAAAACTTCTCAGCGGCCTTTTTTCCAGAAGGTTCTGTTCTTACTAGGACACAGGGAACGATGCACTCCTCCCCACAAAACTAGCACTCAGCTCCAACATCCCAAGGAACAGAATATTCGTAAGAGTCTGCCGGCCTGTTTGAGTGAAAATGATGAGACCCACCCCGCGTGTGCCCTTGCGACACCAGGGCCACAGCAGACCCTCCGCTTCCCCACGGCTGCGGCTGCGGGCTCTGCAGCTGTCACCCACACTCCGCCCACGTTTCAGCAGGCAGCTGACTTTTGTTTTTAAAGTATTCCCCCCCCCCCAATTCTAAGACACCATTTCCAAAGAACAGGGTAACCACAGTATGTTTTTTTATGACCTCGGGGAGTGGTTTCGCAGGTGTGAAAAAGAGAAAGGGCAAGCCACCCCAGCTCTGTGCGCCTCCTGCCTCTCAAAGGCTCAGGGCCTGGCTCCTCGCCTGAGACTTTGGCCGGGAGTTTCCCCAGCCTCAGCCCTGGGAACCTCCGCATCTTCCAGGAGGAAGGGTGGCCTGGAGACCGCAGCTGCTGCCGCCGGTGATGGGGCGGACAGTTATGACCATGAGTGTGCGGCCGGGGCCCAGAGCCTCCCCCGAGTGGGATGCTGGGTGTGCCGAGAGTCCCTGAGCTTCCTTGTGCTGTCCTCAGACGGAGAAACGTCCCTAGCTCTCCCTTCACAACATCTTTCAGGGACCAGTATCTCTGAATGTCACGCAGGTTTTTAAAAGATCGAAAACCAATCGGCAAATGCGTTTTGAACAATTACTTTTTACTATAACGAAGAGAGTTCCTGAGGTTTCAGTATATTCCACACACATAGAGAGCGGTTGGTTTACTTATCGATCTACGGAAATCCGCTTTTCAAATCGTATGTTCAAATCACTGCGTTTTTGCTCTGAGGACTGGGTTACAAGTTATATGCCGTGTGTGCGCACTGGCGTAACGCCATGTTAGAGGCAGACTCCCAAAAGTAACAAATGTCAAATACGCAGTTGTCGAATCACACTCTCTTCCCCCTCAACACTGTAAATCTCACTGCTGCCTTCACCGTTGGGAGACGAGCTGGTTAGGCTGTTTAAAAAAGTGGATGCATAGGATCTACATTGCTTTCCTCCTACCAAAGGAAGCAAAAGTGCTTTGGAAATAAACAGCTTTCCCTGCTTTACAAGTGGGAAGATGTTAAGAGATGAGGCTTAATTAAAATACTAATTAATTATGGAAACAAGCCACGGTTTTACGTAAGAAGATTGGCAGGGCGTGTGGTTGTGCACAATAATAAACTAGCTTGTAGACTGGGCGATCATCTATGAATCAAAAGATGAAGTTTCCTCTTCCAACCCCACTACATCGCTTACCCCATGGCTGCAGCGATTTGACTGCGTGTTGATATTTCTTTCTAAGAGGAAGGCAGGGAGAGCTCCTTAGTCATCTCCACATCTCTGGTCCTGACACAGGTTGGCAGAGGAGGGGCCAGCCAACATGGTGTTGAGAGAGGAATCTGAGAAACCAGGGATTGAGCATCCCCGCCTCCGTGCAGGCGGCTGTGTGGGCAGTCCTGCATGGGTCCACAGTGCTGGTGGGTTCCACGGTGTTCCCTAATTCACCCTTTCACTGCCTGTCTCTCCATGAGTCCCCATGTTACTCCTCGAGGGCCGAGGCTGCCCCACTCACCCCTGTACCCTCAGCACTCAGCACGGAGCCCAGCACAGAGCAGAGAATACATGTTTGCCAAAGGGACAAAGGAAAGCTTTTCTCCCCAGGTCAGTGGACCACTGCTTGTATCTGTGAGCCATAGTATTTTCTAAAGTTTTCCTAACGCCCATTTCTTTGCTGTCTCCCAGTGCTGTGACTGTTACCCACGGGTCTCCATTTCATGGGGAATGATACTGGAGAGGCTACAGTCTCTGAGACAGGCCCCGTGTGCCCCCCACCTCCACCCCCAGCTGTCAATAATCCTGGGAACTCAGGCAGCCACTATGAAGCCACAGACAGCAGCAGTCACATTTCACCTCTGGATCTTGTCTAGAATACTTTGTTATCCAAGATCATTGACTTTTCTGTTTAAACATCAAATTCTTTGGCTCCAAAGAGCAGCAAAGTCTTCACTAGTGAGGTTGAAATCACTAGGTAAAGTGCTGGAGCTAAAAATTTCCTGAACTTAGACCGTGATATGCAATGCCTTTAGTCCCTTATCGCGAACACCTGCAGTAAGTACTTGGCCTGCCCCCCCCCCCCCACTTGGATTCATCTAGCTCTGTGTGTTTCCTATTTCCCTTTGACAGAGGGGTACGTATTTTTATGACTTTTCTGTAAGACGTTTTGCTAACAACCGGGCGGGGGGGGGTGTGCTCCTAAGTCCCATGGCACTTTTCATTTCTAGACTTTCTATTTAGAAGCTACATACCTGCTCTCTTGCTCACCCTTAGTTGACCTTCTATTGTGGCTCACTGTGTTCATTCAACAAGCATGTATGGAGCATTTATGGTGTGCCAGGCTCTGCGATGAGGTACATGAGTTAAGTTTCCAGTGTCTTTCCTAGAAATAGTCACAAATCACTGAGAAGTGTTTTGTAGTTGGGGTGTCCCTCTCAACGATTTCCTCAGAGCCATGTCTGTGCTGCCTCCCTGTGGCAAACGCCCAGCCAAGGAGCAGGATGTGAGCCGATGACAGCACCCCACCTTTTTTGCCACTGTCATTGGCCTAACAGGTTGGCGCGAGACCCAAGCTTGGCCAGTCTTTTCTTGACTGGAACTGGTCAATAAAATACCTGTTTTCTCTCGGGTTTCACGGCTTTAAGGACATAAGTCTGCAATCACCTGCTCTCCTGCTCCTGGCCTCGTGGAGAACCCCTGTTTCAGGAGAAGGAAATGACCCCCAGTGCAGAGAGAGAGAGAAGAGACAGAAAGTCCTGATGACGCTCAAGTCTGCGGATGGAGTCACCCCGAGGCCGTCTCCACTCAGGAGTGGCCCCTTCTTTGATCTCCTTAGTTTGAATTGAGTCCTATTGCTTGCACCTGCCTTTCACCTGCCCAGAGAATTCTGACTCTGGAAGAAGTGTTTACAGAATAGTAGAAGACGATGCAAATAACTGTAAAGTGAGGACAGGCTTCACAGAGGCGAAGACAACCAGGCTCTGTCTCTTGAGATGAGGGGAACTTCCACAGCAGGATGGGAAGAAGGGCATTTCTGGGAGGCACAAGGGAGTCCAGTGCGTTTGGGTGGAAAACGAAGTAATGTGATCGGGGAGGGACAAGAACAGAAAAATGAGCCCAACTTAGATCCCGAGGAGATTTCCTTGATTGCTTTTCTGTGGGGTTTGGGTTTTGTTCTATAAGCAATGATTGGGAAGTCGTTAAAGAATTTTAAGCAGGGTTATCATATAGTCCAATTAATTTTTTAGAAATATAATTGGTCACAGTGATGGATAGTCGGGAAGAGGGGAAAGAAATTCAGAGAGTGCAGAGAGGAGGTTACTGCAGCAAAGCAGGATAGAAATGATGAAGCTCTGAATGAGGGCTAAGCAGGGTGGACCACAGAGGGTCAAGGTGTAGACCGGAGGAATGGCTGCCCCATCGGACAGAGTGAGGGAGGAGAGGAGGCAGCTCGACATAACATAGCCTTGGCTTCTGTCTGGGACGACCAGATGGGAGGGTGGAGGCACTGTTAACCAGGGAGGAAGGGCAGGTTTGGGGAGTGAGGATAGATTCCGTTAGCATTTACAGCAGCCTCCCAGACCCCCCTGGGTAGTAGTACTTTCTAAAATAAAGGTATTTCTCCTACGGGGTTAATTTACCCCACCAATACAGTTCAATATTTACAACAGACACAAAATATTAGCAACTTCATTTTATTGGCATGTCTTCCAACAGCCAGTTTGGAACATCAGTCATTTATTCTATTTTGGGGGGAAGAGGGTATGTGAAAATTGGCAACTCCTTTATCTACGTACCTAGCTCGCTATATTAAATTTTATTTTGTATTTTACTGTTGGCATTCTCCTTCACTCCCAAGGTTGCCCTGATACTTGCTATTTTCCCTCCTCTACTTCAGTGGCTTTTCTACATGTACCTATATTAGTCCAGGAAACACTCAGGCTGATGATTTAGGAAGCCTCGAGCGTCTTCGGAACTCTAAAAGAGTGTGCTGTCGGATGGGCTGCCTTTCGCCTGCCCAGAGCCATTAATGGTTATTGTTAAGGATGTTTCAAAGTAGATGTTGAGCTGACTTTATAGGAGTCAAAAATGGAAATATTTTCTGAGTTGCTTTTGGGCTCCGTATCTATGATACGCCTCTTTGTTTTTTATTTCTCCTTTTGTTAGTGCATTTGTGAACATTAGTTTTTTTTTTCCAGCTGTCTGTGAGCCTTTCTCAAACAGTGATGGGGGTTAAACAATCTTATACTCCAAATACAGGGTAGCTGTCTCTTCTTTAAAAAACTGGGTTTGGGGGAGATAACTGGAGAGCCAGGAGACCTGGGTTCTCATAGCAACCTTCTCTGTTATGAGGTTACGCTCTTGGGCCCGTATCCAACCTCTCTGTGCTCAGTTCTACATCTGGAAAAGGTCATGTAAGGGTAGTGTGAGAACAAATACCCGACATATATGTGGCAGTACTTTGAGCTTTTTAGAAAGTCTTTGAAAGAATGGAAGGCCACAGGCTTAGCTACCACTGACTAATATCCATCTGTATCCATTTATCTTTGTGAGGGTAAAAGGAGATGAATAAAAACTCTTAGCCCAACGTTTGGCACATAGTAGGTGCTCAATAACATGGCAATTTTCAATGCTCCCCCTCCTTCTTCACTCTCTTCTTGCCTTTTATACCATCTTCCCTAAAATGCTTTTTAGTTTTCCTTTGCTGACTTATTCAGACTTGGTTCAGAACAATCTTCAATTTTCAGAAGCAAGACCATATTTAATATTCTAGTATAATTACAATTGTGATAATGCAAAACTAGAAATAGGACCGTGTCACCATGCTTATATTGTATTATTTTCGAGAACAAACAAGCCAATAGGGCAACTGTTACAGCAGAAAGGAAAGTGACAGACACTGAGAAGACTCTGATTAGGGAGGCACATGGTGGTCCCAGCCACACTGACTAACGGGCTGCTGGTCTGGGCCAGCTCCAGCCAACCTCCCACTGACTTTGTGCTGGGCGTTCAGACTCCTGCTTCCTCCTCAGGGCATTGGGCCTGTCTGAATTTTGAAAATGCCTGTATTCTCTCTCCTGATATCACAGAGTAATTTGTGATTCTAATGTTATTACACATTCTCATAAGTTTTTAAAAACAAACATGTTGTTAATAAGGAGCGATGTTTGGAGTACTCTCCAATGAATTAAGCATCAAGATGTTCTGAATGGAGGTAATTTTATGTCAATGATCTTGAATATCTTTATGCTGCAGAAAAGAATTTAAGCCACAGGACGTTGCAGCCAGAGCTGACCTCTGAACGCCAGCCCTGAGCCCCAGTGACAAAGGCTTGGCTGTGTGTTTGCTCTGAGTCCCCCCTCCTGACCCCTCCACCCCCATGCAGTAAAAAAAGTCAGCTACCCTCCAACCTTGCTCAGTTACAACTGGTCGGTCCCACATGGATCAAATTTCTATGGCTTAAATTTTGTTTTGTCAAGAAAAGTGAAGTTAGATGCTCCTTACATAGAAAAGGGATTTTTACATTTCATCAGTTTGAAGGGAGGAATGAAATGCCTCTTTTTAACATAAGAATAAATACCAGTGTAGGGATCTGAGCGCCAGGAGTCCCACCAGGTCTTTGGGCATTGCCCCCAGGCCCCAAAGGAGGACAGGTGTCTGTGCCGGCAGATTGTGAAGGGCTGACTGATGCTTGGCCAGGAGCGCAGGCCTCTGGCAGGCTCAGGGCTCTGGGCTCCGGGGAGCCTGCTCCAGGGACATCTCCCGGCCAAGACCACACTGTGCGTGAGCTGGAAGCCATCGGAAGCTGCACAGCTTTCTAATCCATCTTTCCCCCCTCTCTGCAACCCTGTCTCCCATCCCCAGACTCTTTCCGTGAGGTGGAGGGAAATACCTTCAGAGAGGCCCTGGAGCTTTCAGGTACCCCGTTTCCATATTTTCCTGAGATGATTCCACAGGCAAGTGGGGACCAGGTCATCGCTCCAACTCCTACAGCAGAAAAACAGCAGAAAAACTTGCTTGTTGCGAATTGGAATCAAAAGTGTGGGGGTGTTTAAGCAGGACTTGGCTAGTTATGGGAAAAAACGGGACAGATAAAAGGAGCTAATACCAGCATACATCTTTCTTATTAAAGGTTAGACATTTATAAACTGTGTTTTTATAAACCAATTAAATAGGCAGTCAGTTATAAGGAGTGGGCCTTCTAAACAAGCCTGAAAAGGTGGCTTATTCATGTACAAACTTCACATTTCTTTTTACACTCAGACACACTTTACTTGCATAGAAATTCAGTGCTTTGCTTGACCACTCAGTTTAAAATAGTGCCGGGCACATACCAGATGCAAACGTCTAGTGCATGGTAAACACACAGTAAGTGTTAGGAATAGTAACAGTTGCCATTGTTGAAATTTTTTAAATCTTTTTTTCCGTCACCCAACATTTTCCCACTCATGTGAACCTCTTTCTTAGGGGGAAAGTTATCTCTGGAAACTTTTTTTCTCTAAATAAATAAGCCTGAAAATGAGGCCTATTCATGTTTTTCTGAGGTCCAAAATTCTTGTGTATGTCTTGTGTATGTATTTCCCCTCTTTGGAATCATTCTGTCCACCTACACTAAACATGGAGTGCCTGGCTGGTGAGCTGTTCTTGAATCCCTCCTGTCTGACTCTGTTCCAGGCACAGAGTGGGAGACACAGATGTTTATATCCATATTTTTCTTGAAAAGCTAATCAGAATGCACTCAAAGATGCATGTTTTGGCTACAGCGAGCGCCCTATGAAAAATGAGTTTATTTACGGTTTCTTCCCTTCATTCTATATGCGTTTTTTGAACACCTGCTGAGTACGGCTTATCCGCCAGTCACAACGAGCTGTAGTTGCCCTGTTTGCACACACGCCTGATTGATTGGTCTGCAGCCTTTGGAAGGCATAGCTCTTCCATCCCTGCGTTAGGGAGGGGCATTGAGGAAAGCATTTCAGTAACTCTTTTTCCAGATCACTGGGCCTCCTATTGTTAAAAAAAATCATCAGTAAATTTGATTGAGAAAATTACCTATTTTGTGGTAGAGCTCTGGTAGCTGAACCTCTACTTTCTCTCTCTGGAAAAGATGGTACTCAGCTTGTTCACACACTGGAGGGATCATGTTGAATTGTCTTGCTACAGAATAGGCTTCCTAGGGAGAAATAAGATTGCAACTGGGTATGTACTGATGAGAAATAAGACAGTCCTGTGATTCGTATGCATGAGAAATTTCCACTTTAGTACAAACCAAGAAACATGTATGATGCGAAATAATAAGCCAAGGTATAACCATCGGTTTCACTAAGAGCAACAGCAACCACGAGCAATCCTTATGATTCTTCAGGAGGGTTTGGGCTGAGTCAAGCCCAGGGCAAGTTGGTCCAAGGGTGACTTAGGGACTATGATAAGGAAAATGTAGTTCGACTATTTTTAGGTTTCGAAAGAGGTGAAACTTCAACTAATACCTACCAATGACCTGTTATCAGCATGTGATAAATAGTACAGTCTTTAAAATAGAGTTTTTAAAGAAAACTAGACTATTATGTTCCCATATCTCACTAGCTAAGAAATTTAATTTACTCTCTTACCACCAAAAACACACTAAAATGTGATTCCTGTTAGAGAGCCGACCCTCCCTGCTGGGCTCTGAGCTGATGAGGTCCAGCCTCTGTATCCATCTCTATAATGATAGAATTGACTGCAGAGTTCTAGGGCCACAGCGACTGTGGGGAAAGATTGCAAGAGGCCCTGTGATTTACACCTGATATCTGAAGGACAATGCAGGCACACCCCAGAGACACGGGCTTCAGTTCCAGGCCACTGCCATAAAGTGAATCTCGCAGTAAGGCGAGGCACGCAAATGTTTGGCTTCCCAGTACCTATAAAAGTTATGTTCACACAATTCTGTAGTCTATTAAGTGTTTAATAGCATTACGTCTAAAAAATGTACATACTTAATTAAAAAATATTTTATTGCTCGAAAATGCTCACCATCCCCTGAGCCTTCAGCAAGACGTAATCCTTTAGCTTGCGGATGGTAACGTCCAAGATCACTGATCACAGATCATCATAACAAATATAATAATAAAGACAAAGTTTGAAATGTTGTGAGAACTACCAAAAGGTGTTACAGAGACACAAAGTGAGCAAGTGATGTTGGAAAAATGGCACCAATAGACTTGCTTGATGCGGGGTTGCCACAAACCTTCAGTTGGTAAAAACATCGTATCTGTGAAGCGCAATAAAGCAAAGGGCCATCGTCCCTGCCGTGAGACGCCCAATGGCCATTTAAGGACGGAAACGAAATTACCATGATCTCCATGGCACTCCACCGCGAGGTCCCCCAGTACATCGCCATGCCTTGGTTTATCACGTGCGTCATGGCTCGAACAATTTCTGCGGAAGGCCAAACGGAGAGCACTTCGTGAGTTTCTCTACTTTGCAAAGTTGTGTGATTTTTTTTTTTTTTTCCTCCCTGGCCAAGGTTTGGAAGTTTAATCCAAGTATTTCCAAGTATTTGTTTGATTAATATAATTGCTCTGACAATGGTGACAACATAATAGTCCGCCATGAAATATTGATGGTGTGGAGGCTGATGGTGCTTTTGGGTAAATTGACTTTCCATTTCCATTTGCAGGAGCAGCACTAAATGATATTAAAAACATAATGAGCACTTTAAGTTCTTCCTTTATTTTTATTGCTTCATGGTTCCTGGCCAGATAAAGGAACTCATGATTAACCTCCTTCAGAACCTGGGTACTTTGCTCACTAAAGTGAGAAGTAAGAGACAGCATTGGTTTTGACTTTGTGGAATGGAAGGTCATCGAGAATAGGCCTACCTTTGTGTGTTGCCTGTGCAGAGCTGGGCCTCACACAGGGTAGCTGTATAACAGAGATGACTCAGCAACAATGAACTTAGCAGAAAGATAAACGTATTAAATGAGGAACAAGCAGCTGAAGCCACAGTGGTTCCCAGCCCACTACGGCACTCCTTGTCCTTGACCACTTTGAACCAAATTTTATTCTAAGACACCCATGTAATGGATTTCACTGGGGCCTGTTCATGGCCCCACCCAGCTTGCTCATCAGCCTCTTGCAGCCTCACATCACATTTCCTGAACAGGACAATGAGTCCCCAGAGAGGTGGAGCCCAGCTCATCCTCTGGGCACCAGCCAGGTGTGGCGCAGAACCAGAGAGCGTGGAGAGCCTCAAGTTCAACTGAGTGAGAAGTCACAATCATGGTTGCATTTCTTCTACAAAGCAGGTCAGCCAAACACCAAGGATGCTAGGTCAGTCGACATTTTCAGGGGCTGCAGACCTTAGCTTCTCTGTGTCCCCTTAATACCTGTGGGTTAAATGTCCCTCAGAAGAGTCAAATCCTGGTCGCAAAGTTGAGTTGTGGTAGATGTATTCTTATTGTTTCTCACAAATAAGCACTGTCTAAATTTATAGGGAACAGGGTTTAGAATGTGACAGCAAGGTTAGGGTCTTAGCTTCCTTGCTTGGTTTATGTAAACCATTTTAAATTGCCCTTGGTTTCTTTCTTGAGAAGATGGGAATGCTTTTATTCACCACTGTCTACCCAACAGAGGTAGAATTTGGTTTATAAGCAAACTGAAATAACTCAGCAATAGAAACTAGGAATTTTACTCTCCCTTTAGCAAATTAGATACACAAAATTATACAAAACGTTTTCTTTTATTATGCAAACGGACAATAAACATTTCTGAAAGTTGAAAGCCCCAGAAGTATTCTCTCCCTTTGAACTTCTCTATGGGTGTTCTGCTCCCTTGCCTTTCCCCTCCTGTTCCATTCAGAGGTGAGGAGTTCGTTCAATTGACAGTATTAAGGGTCTGCTGGCTGGGAGCTGGGGATACTGTGGTGACCCCACATATTGGTAAACACTGTTGAGGTTCACAGAGAATAAACTGAACCCAAGATACTCCCCTTCCTCTAAGTCTGTAATCAGGTAAGATGACCACAGAACATTTGGGATGGGGGTCAGGGAAGAAAGAAGGGAGAGGGAGACTTGTGGAAATGAGATGGAGAGGGGAGAAAGTTGGGTGGGAAGGACTCTTCTGCCAGATGGTGGGACCCAGAGGTGTGTAGGACTCGCCCAGGAAGACACTGTTTGATGAATCCTGCTCTCAGCAAAGGAGCAGTCATGTGAAAATGAGGTGGGTGTGAAAAGTGAGGAAGAGAAGAGAACAAATAGTTCTGGGTGTGGAAGACCCTATGCCTGACAATCCAAGGCCACAGGTACTTGAGTTGCTGGTAATTTCTTTCTCCCTGATCTGTTTGGCCTCTGACCCTGCAGAGATGAGCTGGGCGGGATGTTGAAAAAAGAACTCCAGGAGACCTATTCCTTTGTCAGAAGCAAAGTAGTTTCCTTTGTGAACCATATAGTACTGCAAGATTTGTAGTTGATTGGGCACAGTATTACAACTTGAAAAAGAGCCAAAGGATGACAAAAATTGTAAAGTGGGCTGAATGAACAAAGTCAGCTTTCTCTTTCCTTCTCATTTTGCCTTAATTGGGTGAAGGCACTTTTCACAAGTTCTGAGGAAAAAGATGTCTTTAGAACTACTTTGATGGATAATATCACAAATTGCCCCAATAATTGTCCCCAGGAATTATTTAAAAATAGAATGTATGGAAAGAGGAAAGGGCCAGGGCTCTTATTTTCAGTTTTCTTTGAGGAGGCTGCAGGGAGACATTAGGGGAGAACTGAGAGGCTGCAGTTGGAGATTCATGTTGCCAGAAAAATAAAATTTAATTTAACACACATTAATTTTTTTTTAATGTCAGAGAAAAGTCCCCCAAGTGTTTAGCTAACAGGAAATTGCCATACTGATGGCTGAGATGGGGTTTACCGTGATTCTACTATTTAAGGACACTAGAGGGCAGCATTGTTGAGAAAAAAAGGAACTGAGTCTAAATTCTGTTGTTTTACTTGTGTGTCATGGAAATGCATTTTAAAAGCATAGTCAGAGCATCGATTCTGAGTCCGGAGAAGGACATTAGGAAGATCACTTAGTGCATTGCATTCACCTGCTCCTGGGAAAGAACACAGGCGAGCCGATGAAATCTGGCAACCCAATACTGAATGTGACTGCACCGCTTTTCCAGGAAGCCCTAGCACCAGCGGGTCTCAGCCCTGGCTGCACATTCGAAACTGCACTATCCGGGCTCAGTATTAACTACACTCGAAACTGTAGAAACCGAAACTCTATTATATCAGAATCTCTGGGGGTGAGGCCTGGCACCAATGCTTTAAAACCGCATCCCTGGTGAGCCCAGGGTGCAGGCAGGGCTGAGAACCGCGGTGCTCATCCTCACCAGTGTTCCCCACGCATGGCAGCAGCAGCCGCCTCTGGGAACTTGTTAGAGATGCAGAGACTAGGGCTTCACCCCAGACTTCCTGAACTACAAAATCGGGGGGCTGGTGGGACCCAGCAGTCTGTTTTAACCGGCCCTCCAAGCAATTCTGGCACAGAATAAAGTTTGAGGACCACTGCTTCATACCATTCCCAAGTAAGGAATGCGTTAGGAGATGTGTGAACAGGCAGTCACTATGGCACGCATGCCTTCTTGCACATGCGCGTGCACGCGTGCACACACACTTGGGTATGAGTCGGGATCACCTGAGGAAGGTGATGAACACACACAGGTGCAGGTCCTGGCCCACTTCAATGAGCCCGGGCCTTTGAATTATTTTCATTAGTTCTCAAATCTCAAAGTTTGTGAAACACTGTCTAAACTATCAAACCCGCCCCCTCCCCTCCAAACCTGTGTTAAATCTTCCCCCCACACTCCTTTCCAGGGTGAAATAATCATTGCTATTCTTCAATCTGCGGGCCACAGGCAGCTCTCTCCTATTCCCTGCAGCCCAGCACATAGCTGGCCAGCTATATATGCCACAAGTCAGTTTTGCTTCTCTTAAGATTCCATTTCCCCGTAAAGTGAGGATGATATCGATCCTGTGGAATCCTTTCAAAGCTTGACCCGGGGTGAGGTGTGTAGATTAATCTGTGAATCTAAAAGAGTGACACAAACTGAATAACAAGGAAGCAGGACATAGCTCTGGTTGATTCTTGTTTCTTCTCAAATAGGCCCAGATTCTCACATTTTAGTTACCCATCTCCCCCCAAAAAGTTGGCATTCTCCTTTCAGTAATGTAGGTCATCTATATTTTAAAATATGCATTTTAAACTAAAGGCCTTAATAAAACTTGTTTAAGTGAAAACAATTTGTTGATAAACATTTTTTAATTGTCCCTCATGCAAAAAATGGTCACTCACATTAAACCTCTGTTCACGGAAAATGCTCCCTAGAACCTTGGAGGTTGTAAGTGGAGAGTTATACTGAGTGAGCCCCAAGGACCGAAGGTAAATATGCAGAAATCGAGTTCACCTGGCCATGGAGACGCGGAATAATAAAAAAACCAAACATGAGACATGTTCCAGTGCAGTTTCCTCTCACTGCAGAGGAGGAAATACGGGCTAGGAGTTCCTTGTTTTAAGGCTTACTTAAAAGCTTGAATATTATCAATAATTATAACTATTTCAATTATGGTTACAAAAGGCAGAGACTGGATACACAAGATAATTGTACTATATAGTGGAGCTATGTGATTTTGTTCTATATTTTCTAAGTTTCTTTAAATATGTTATCATACTTTTATAATCTAAAAAAGAAAGAAGATTCCCTAACAAGCAAAGGCCCCACTTTAAAAGCACTAACATGTTATAGGTTAATTCACAAATATTAGGTTGGATCAAATGAATTGCCATTTTTAGAGGTCAAAAACTGTTGACTGTTGACAGTGTCATTGACGCAGTTCGGCCTCACTGCTATCAGATCTTCTTTCCCGAGAGGAGAAGGGGCGGCTGGGGCACTGGCCGAACGCGGAGGCCCGCCCGGGTTCATCAGAGGAGTTGTTGTGAACACTGATTAAAAAAAAAAAAAACAAAAAAAAAAAACAGGTCTAGACCTGGGCACAATTTTTACTCCAAGCCAGCTGTTTGTTCCTAAATATCTAAACTTGACTTGTTTATTACCTTCAGACGCTTGTGGTGGTGCAGGTTTCTAATGGTGCCTCTTTGTGGCTTGGAGGTTTCTTCTGGGTTCTTTATCAGTCCTTTATCGCCCTGCCTTTGGAGAATCCTCCCTCAGTGGTCAGCTGAGGCTCTGGGGATACAGGACAATCCTTTCTCGCAGGAACGACACTCAGACCCACAGAGGAAGCGACATCACGGTTATCCGGAAAGGCTTGTTGACTGTCCGAGGAAAGCCTGGCTTCATTTTCCTTGCAGAGCGCACGCCAGGGTTTAGGAGACATTTATGTCCCATCATTGCCACTACCTTGGGCACGTTGTTCAACCTTCCTGGATCTCAGTGTCTTCCACACAAATGAGCAGATTGATATTAACTGAGCACATAAGAAATCTTTACAATAACTCTTTAGGTGGGTTATATTTTAACCCCCACTTTATTGATGAAGAAGCCGAGGCTCAGAAAGATAGGCAACTGGGCAAGTTCTCAGGAGACTGTCTAAGGCCACTTCTAGCTCTGCAGTCTGTGACTGGTCATCTTGGAAAGTACGCTGTGGGAGAGGAGGGCTGGGGACAGAAAACTAACAGAGTATTTACATAACTGATCCCACTGCATATCTGTGAGTGTGTGATGCCTTGTGGTTATATCCATCCCTTTGCACGTAATATGCCGATGACTATAGTTTTCAATGTGTTTGAATGACAAGAAATGTGAGCTATCCTTTTTGCTTTTGCAAGGAAAGATGTCAAATCTGATGACTCTTTGAAAAAGAGAGCCGAAAGGTGGCCTGTGTCTGCAACAGACCTGTTGAAGCTTAGAGAAAGAGTGATCTTCACAAAGGTGTTCCTTTACAAGGAATAGCTTTTGGGGGCAGGGTGTTGGTCAAAATGATTCTGTCTCAGAACAGCCCGGATTCAAGAGACTCACAGGGACACATGTGAGCTCTGTGTCTCCAAGGGCAGTGCACTGTCCTCCCCCTGCAGCTACCCTGAGAGATCCCCCGCCCCCAAAGGACACATGGCCCTCTACCCCTCTGCTCTACCACACACTGCTTTTCCCTGACCCTAGACAGTTTGAACCGCGCCTTTGATGTTTCCAAATCTTATTCCAGAAGGTGGGCTAGGTGTCATCACATTATTGAAATGGGACACTTTTACTCTAAGTCCAAAGGCCCTGAACAAAAACAGTGGCTGGTAAGCAGTTGGTTGAGAGACAATTTAATCAGACTTGTCTGAGTTTGTGGCATTTCCCTACCTTCCTGTGAAGCCTCGCTCCCCCTCCATCTTTCACCTTATCTCAAACTGAAAAAAAAACTCCAAAAAATCCCATTTGCAGAACCTACAAATAGGAGGAGCTCCCTCTAGTAAGAGCCTGAACTTGCTGCGACTTCTGAACACACACACAGGCTATCCTGCGGACTCTGCTCATTCCTTGTTCAGCTCTCCCTACAGCAGGGGAGGCTGTGGGGTGCTGTACACTTGTAATATTTCTTCCTCCACCACACAGGCATCTTCAGTCCTAGCAAGGGAGCAACTGTTCATTACACATTGAGATAAGAGTGGCCAAAGGACTTGACTAAGGCAATGACATAGTTTTCTTATCTTTCAAAACTACTCTCTCCTCACTATTTCTTTATAATCTTTTTATCACTACACCCAACAGCTCACCTAGACCAATAGCTCACTTGCACCAACAGCTCACCAGACCAACTACTGCTGGCTGATGCTCCAAATGATTATGTCGAATATAGATGATAAAATCACAACTTGTCCTTCAACATAATGTAAACATGTTCCCCACTATTTCCTGCTAAAACCTGGTGATTCCAAAACATCAGTTCGTAATTCCGATGTTTGGTTAGTACCAAATGGTCGCAATGAAGTGACCGTTAGACCATTTCCGCCCTGATGAAAGGGAGGCAGCGTTCGCGGTGGGTACAGAATACGGCGCTCTTCCTCCACATGCCAGATCCTGGAAGGTTTATGGGCAGCAGAATAAGTTCTCATTAATCTAGAGACATCCCAATGAGAGTAAGTAAAAACCCCATTGCCTTAAATTTTGTCTGGAGCAAGGCAACAAATAAAGAAATGTAAATAAACAAACAATCGAAGTGAACTGAAATCCCAGGGTTGTGCGAATTTCCTGGACACCGGACTTGTCCCTTCACCTGTGAAGCTAGAAAACGTATCATCAGTGGATTAGGAATGTGTGTTAGCGTCCTGGGGTTTCCTTTGGCAACGTTACTGGCCAATCCTTTAAAAAGGATTTTTTAACAGTTTGAACATGGGTCTTATCCTGAAATGGGATAGCTCTCTGACGTAAATGAAAAATTAGTATTTGTAAAAGAATTTTCTTTCCTTCTAAAACTTTTGATGTGTTGCTCTTGGCAATCAAGCTCACACATTTTATCATAGAATATGGCTGTTTTTGTTTGGGCTGCTTCAACAAAAATACGATAGACATATAACAAAAATACCAGGTGACAAAAACAAATATTAACTTTTTTGTCTGGAGGCTGGGCAATCCAAGATCAAGGTGCGGGCAGATTCAGTGTCTGGTGAGAGCTCTCTTCCTGGTTCATGGACAGCTTTTCATTGTCCTCACACGGTGCAAGGGGTGAGGGAGCTCTCTGGGGTCTCTTTTATAACTACACTAATGTCAGTCATGCAGGCTCTGCCCTCATGACCTGGTCACCTACCAAAGGCCCCACCTCCTAATACCATCACATTGGGTATTAGGTTTCTACAGAGGAACTTGGTGGAAACGAAAGGACTGTCTCTAGCAAGGATGACGTAGAAAACTCCCACAGCAAGTGTTACCAGTTGTTCTGCTTTGCCATGGATGACATTCCCATGAACACCTGATTTTGAATAACCTGACTTTTCTTAGTGAATATGCCAGGATGAATAATTTACAACATACATGCAGAAATAAATAAGGAAATTAACTTGCTGTGTCGATTAAGCTGAGTGAAACTTTTCTTATATATATCAGAAACAATGATGGTTTAAGGAACTCTGGAATAGACAATACAACCTATCAGTAACACTTAGAAAGATATGATAGAAATTATAAATACCCCTCCTTGAGAGGGTCTGGCACAAATAATGCCCCCTTTTTATTACAAAATTTTTTATTACAAAAGGATGAGCACGTAATTCTGTAACATAACAATATCATACCCTAGCACACCGTATGACATATTAGGTGAAATGTTCAAATTGAAACTATAAACTATCACACCAATATCATTACCCTGCCAACCACACTCAAGCAGGCCTTCCTTCTGCCGGACTCTGTGAGTCACAGATCTAAAGATGGTATCTTTGAGAATTATTAGCTTTTTATTTTGTGATTCTCTTGCACTTTGGGCTGCAATTTTTCTTAGAAATGAGGATGTCTCAGACTTCTTGGTATATCAGTTGGGTTGTTGTTACTGTTTTAATGGAAAGAGTTATTGAAAACTCAATTAAAAGTCCTTAAATTATAAAAGAGATGTATGGGTTTTTGTCACTGGAAGTGCAGAGGTTGTTATACACGCTTCAGAACTGGTTGTTCCAAGCCACTGAGGACCACCTTCTTCCTAATCTGTGCTCTGCCCTCCCCAGGTTGGATTCCACTGTGGCATCAAGGTGGCTGGCTATCAGTAACTTCTGTGGCCACCTGCTTTCTTGTCCATCTTGTCCAGGGCTCTTTTATCTCAGCTCCTGACATTCACTCTGATTGGCCTGTTTCAGTCACATGAACCAGTGACTCTGGCCAAGGGAAGAATGGGCTGATGGGCTTAACACAACCCAGAACCAACCTTGGAACTGAGGTCCAGCAAGGGGAGAGGAAGTGGCCATCCTCTCAGTCAGCTGGCAGTCTGGGGGGGGGGACATCATCACCCACATGAATATCTGGGTACCTGAGAGGGGACAGGTGACTTCTGGGCTGACAGCCAACAATGGCCTCTGTGTTCAGACTGGGTCTGGTTGGGCACACCCACAGCAGAAGGACAGGGAGGGAGCTAACTCTTCAAGTGCCCACTGTGTGCTGGGCTCTGTGCCGGGCATTTTATCGATATGATCGAATCGACACTTTACTACAGCCCAGTGAGGTGGTTTTGTCACATCTTCATTCTACATTTGAAGAAGTGGAGGCCCAGAGAGGTGATGAACTTGATGAAGCCAGGTTTTCTCTTCTCCTCTAAAACCAGCCTCACCCACCAACACCCATGCTCAAGCAAAATGAAAAAACATATGCTTTTCCCTTTCTTTTCATCCCTATTTCTATATTTCATGCCCACTCTTTTGATTTTGGTATTTGAAGCATGGAGAGGGTTAAAATATCTCTATTAGCTGAGGAAATAAGCTTTTGGGTGTGTCACAGGGAAATGTATTATGCAAAACTCATTAAGGAATAGTTTTCCAAATGTTCACTGAGATACTAAAAAATAAATTTAAGCAAACCCTGCGAGTTCTACATGGCACCCAATATCTCTCCATCCCTCATTAGTGGAACAATTATTTTTACACGTGGGAGCATCTGTCATTGCGTTGTAGATATCTGACTCAAGCCCTGAATTTCTGATCTTTTATCTTGTGTGAAGGTCACCTACTGGTCAGACAGGCCAATGTGGAATCGTACCCGTGTAGCTTCTTATTCTATTATCCAGTCTGCAGCTTTTTTTATTTACACAATTGGCTGTGTGTATCAGCTGCGTGGGACAGGCTTTTAACTTTATTTTAAAAGGAATTCTATCTTGTGGATGAAAGATTAAAGCAGGCAACTTGGCAGAGGATTGATAAGAGGAAAAAAATATTTATCCTAACGAGATTTTCTACTGGCAAATCTAGTTTCATGCTGTAACAGGAAGCAGTCTTTATTGGTTCTTTAAAAGTGTAGAGCTGGCCTTCCTCGCTGGTCCTCCCAGGGGAGACATCTGGAAGGAGATGCTGTCTTCATCTTAATTTTATTAAACACTCTGCCCTTCCAGGGGAGGCAGCTTCCTGGCTGCCCGGGATCCGTTTTGGCTCTTCAGACCTTATCTGTGTTTGTGAGGTGTCTGGTAACTAACCAAAAGGCAACTTTTGAACTTGACAAAGTGGAATGGATGATTTTCTCAGCTTTTCGACAGTGAACTACCTGGTACAGAGGAAACAGCAACTTTGCTAATATTTTAAAACGAGGCACCTGTGGCTCTGCATGTTAAAATGAAAGGCAGGCCCAGGAATGGCCCAGCATCCATTGCAAGAGCCAGTGCAGCGGAGGGGGGCCTGTCCCCCTGGGTGTGCCCGTCCCCCTGGGTGTGCCCTGGGAGGCCCCACATCCTCCTCCTGGCACCTGTCTCCCTGCTCCACACGCTGTCTGCTTGTATCCAGAACCCTTCATCTCTTTCTCTGGGGCTTGCTTTCCTATTTCTGAGGTTCTTCTCCATCCCCCCACAAAGATCTCTGTTTCTCCTTATTTTCTCCATTAGGATCTTCAGCTAGGGGAGGGTTTAGCAAGGTTTTTCATAGAAGATAGTGCTTCTTAAATATCTCTACCGCATGATCCACTCAAGTGCCACAGAAGAAAAACATTAGACAACCTTGACTTTGGCATAAAAATTTATGCAAATTTCAACTCTACACCATAATAAAGCATTTCCTTTAAAACAATAATACTATTTTTTTCTTTACAAATCTTTGAGTAAAACTGACATGGAAGGAAAAGGCCCCATGTTTACTCTGCAGCCTGTCCAACCACCCTCCCCCAGCCACCGTTTCCACACACAGCGCATTTCCGTCCCTGTGTCTCAGGAGAAACGCACACCTGGTTGTGAGGCAAAGAGCCGGCTGGCGGGGTGGGGGGGGGGGGAGAGACTGGAAAGGTGTAACAAATAGTCCCTCTCCGGGATTGGTCTTTAATTAGACACAGAACCCTCGTTTGACCTAATAATCCTTTATGTCGGAAACTTTTGTGGATTTTCACGTCACATTTTATGAGGCCCCCTCACATAACACTAGGGTCTTCTGTCTTCTGGAACAGCGATTTTCAACGGGTGTGCTGCAAGAATGTTTAAAACATGCAACGCTTGATTAGTCAGGGTCACTGAGCTCTTTTCCCTTAGACTGTCAAATAAAAAATGACAACACCCCACACGACAATAGCCGTCCAGTGTGGATGAATCAAAATTACACCCATCATTTTGTCAGATCAGCAAAAAATATATTTTTTGGTGTGCCTCAGAATTTCAGTAATTAGTTTATGTGTGCTATGAGATTAAAAAAGGTTAAAAATCGCTGTTCTGGAGTACTAATAAGAACAGCTTACACTAATATAGCTGTTCTTATTAATATACTTACACTTGGCCTATTTCTAAACACTACATATAATAACTCATTTAGTCCTCATAACAATCTTCTGAAATAGGTCTGTTATTATTATTGTTGTTGTTTTGCACATGAGGAAACTGAGGCTCAGCTGAGGTGAGTACATTATTTAAGGCCACCCAGCCTAGTGAGTGCTGGAGCTGCGGTTTGGAAGCAAGCAGTCTAGCCCTCGTTCGCTCGTGGCTGTAGAGCGCACTTTAGCGAGACAGAAATAGGCAGACTCGGGCCCGCCAAGTGGGCTCGGATGGGCTGATGGAGCAGGACAGCTTACATGGAAGGAACAGAATGCTAACTGCAGAGCTGCTTGGGGAACCAAAGGAACCCTTTCCTGTTTCCTGAGATCACACTCTCTGTACAGGCGACTGCCCGGTGTGTGTGTGACCACATGGTGCTCCTCTGTCATTACTCTTTAAAAATAATAAGACATAACATAAGTGGAAATGATGTTTTCTTCTCATCCTGCGATGGGTTATCAGTCAGAGCCTGATTTGGAGGCCACCGAGGGAAGGTGCGCTCGGCTCAGCTTGTTCAGGGAATGGCGCACAGGTCTCCCCAGGGTGCTGGCCTGCTTCTGGGGGGATGTGTGAGAAGTGGGCTGGCTTCTGCTGGTGGAATCTAGGGTAGGAAAACTAGCCTTGATTGTGGTGTGTTTCTAAGTCTCAAGGAATGTCTCTGGACTTCAACAGCCATGAGATCATAGTTAATACTGACAGCTCAATGCTACTGGCATTTTTATCTCATTTGTGTGTGAATGTGTGTGGTTATTGTTTCAATCTTTAGTTTTGTCAAAGTAACACACGCACATTGTTTAAAGAGTCACAACTAAAAGGCTTGTAACAAAGAGCAGTAGTAGCCCTTTGACTCTGCCTGCACCCCAGAGGAAACTGCTTGCAACATTTGTCAGTGTTCATTCTGGAATCAGTCTCTACATTTCTCGGCGTTTATGCATTACTATCACGGTCCAGATCTTTTAGACATTATCTACCATTCTGGAAGTGAGCTTTAGCTTCCGCTCATGCATTCTTCTAAGTTCACTATTTTTCAATATATTCACATCTCAGTTTAGGATTAAATTCATATTCTGTTTTCATTACAATGACTGTGTACTTAATGTCCACTGCTGAGCTAAGTAGTTTATGATGATTGCATTTGCTTTCTTGTATAACTTTTCTTTTTTCTTTTAGTTGACAATTGCTACATTCGTTTAGCTTTATTTGGAGCTATAGTTAAATTTCCCATGTTTTGAGCAAATGTCTCTGAATATAGTTTTCCACATGGTCAAGCTTGTGAGAAACTCAGTTCCTTTTTTTTTTTTTTCTGGCAACATCCCATCTAGAGCCTGCCGCCCTCCTGCCACACCCTCCTTCCCCATCATCCTGGAGATTCTCTTCTTCCCTTTGATGAGTTGGATCCCATGGCTTCCCCTGTGTGGTTTATTCTCTCATTTAGGTGGAGCACGTTTTCAGTAGCTTCTGAGGAATTGTGTTGGGGACACAGAAAAGTAGAATGCTGTTATTTCCTCACCCACGGTTGGTAGCTTGCCCACCATCTTTTGGCTTGGACTTCTGAAGCCTTCCCCGTGGTATTCTGGCTGTCCATTTTGCTGGTGAAAAACGTTGGGCCATCTCTATTCTTCAGACTTAAGGGGTGTCTGTTATTAAATCTCTGGAATATTTTAGGATGCTTTCCTTTATCTTTTCAGTTATGAAATTTCCCTATAATGTTCCTTTGTGTGGGTCTTCATTCATTGTCCTGGATACTTGGTGGGCACTTTCAATCTGGAGGCTCATATTCTTCGAATCAGGAGATTTTCTTGTATTTTTTTAAAAATTACCTCTCCTCCATGTTTTTCTGTTCTCCCGAGAAATCTTTTAGTTGAATTGATATTGGACCTCCTGGAAAGAATTTTAATTTTCTTATCTTTTCGCTCCTATTGTCTGTGCCTTTTTTTCCCTGCTTTTGGGATCTTCCTCAACTTCAATATTCAGTGTCTTTATTGATTTTTTAAACATTTTAACCATTATATTTTATAATCTCTAAGATTTTTTTCTACTTGTATGTTGCTCTTGCATTCTCTCTTTATCCTGCTCTTGTTCCACTGATGCAGTAGCTTCTCTTTTCTAACCAAGTATATTAATTATAGCTTCTTTGAAATTTTCTGTATCCCTCTGCATTGCTCTGCTTTCTTCTGTTGAGCTCTTACATTTATATGGTTTTCTTTGAATGTCACACGATCCTTGGGTTTTTGTTTAAGAGTAAAGCACTAAAATGGTGCTTAGATGGCACTTTTCAATTAAAGCAATTAGGGGACTTGCCACTTTGTCCCATTGAGGTTTTCTTTCATAGAAATGTCAGTATCTGTTAGATTATTTTTTCTGGTATAGTTACTTTTCTCCAGAGAAATGTTCTTTTATTTTTGCATGGGTGAAATGCATGATTAGTGACCTGGGTGTAAGTGAGAGGAAAGATCAGGGGTCCCTTGTTTTAAGCCTGTCCCCACCTTCCTCTGTGTCTGGTATCCCTTAGGCTAGAACTTCTCAATGAAATTGTCTGGTTAATATACCTCTTGCCTCCTTCATTGGCGGAGAACGGCAGGACCCTGCCTACAGATATGGCGACATGGAGCTTCAGTTGTTCTGTATAGTCTTGAATAACTACCTTGTTTCTGGTTCCCGCCTCACCCCCATCTTCAGTGACTTTGGTGCCTCTTTGGGACGGCACCATTCTCAGGCTGTGTGGTACAAACGAACTTGCTTCTCACTCGTGGACATTTTCAATACATCTTTTCAGTTCTGCTAAGTCATTTACAATTTCTCCATCCCTTCTCCACTTTCAAATATATTGGTCCGGATTTTAAGTTGTCTGCTACTTTTATGAGGAAGGTTTTATTTAGTTCTTTGCCCTGTATGCTATTTATTGGATACATTTTTATTTTTTTTAAAAAAATGGGGCAGAGATATTTTACTTTGTCATCCTAAATCAAGAAGTTTCTTTGCTGTTTCCAAATGACAAACTGACACTCTGCGATTTGGTGGCTTTTACTCCCTCACTCAAGCCCATTTCATCGGAACTGCTCTTGTCGAGGTTATTGAAGATCTCTGCACTGGTAACACCCGTGAGCAGTTCTCAGTCCTCATCTTACTTGGCCCATTAGCAGCATTGGCTATAATTGGCCACTTCTTCCTCCTTTTTGTGTTTTATTTCCCTGTTCCTTGGGCACCAAACTCTTCTTTCTCTCCTCCTAATCTTTTGATGTTGGGGAACCCCAGGGCTCAGTTTTTGGTCCTTTTTTTCTATGTCTTTTTTTTCTTTCTTTCTGTTTTTCCTCCCTGTGTGATTTTAGATATTCTCTCAATGCTTTAAATATCATTTACTTGCAAACGACCCACAGATTTAAATTTCTGTCTGTCTTCTGAGTTTCATTGTCCAGCTGCCTACTGAACATCTTCCCTTGGATGTCTAATGACATTTCAAACTCATCATGACTAAATCAGATTCCATCTCTCCCACAAACCAGCTCCACCTGCAGTGTTCCCCATCTCAGTTATGGCAGCTCCATCCTTCTGGTGACTCAGGCCTAAATCCTTGGAGTCATTCTGTGCCACCCACATCCAACGCATCAGGAACTTCCTCTGGCTCTACTTTCAATATGTATCCAAACTCACCACTTTTACACTTCCACAGCTAGCCCTGTCCAAGCCATCATCACTTAGATCCTCTCACTAGATTCTCTCCTCCTCTGTCTAAACTTTTCCACTCTTCAAGCAAGCGAGGAGGCTTCAGAGTCACAGAGCTGAGAGTATGGGAGGAGGAGAAAGGAAAGCTCGCTTTCACAGAAGGATGCTCACTCATAAAGGGCCAAGGGTTGCGGTCCCCAGGGTAATAATTGGTGTGGGCAGGGATCCTTGGATGCTAAAACTGGATTGTGAGGGGCCAGGCTATTCACCTGGTCTCAAAGAAACCCACCCCATGTTATCTATTAATTACTAAGTCAAAGAGGTACCATCATGGTGGAGAAAGCTAGCAGAAGTCTTCTTAACCGAGTGGTCAACCTTAACATGACCAATAATGAGACACAGTGACTCCTGGGCCTCCTGAGAGGCACACTGAGAGGACCCAACATCACCTGCATAGTCTTCTTGGCAAAAATGCTTAATCTTAATCTAATCATGAGAAAACAGACAAGTCTAGACCAAGAGATACTCAACAAAGCACTGGTTTTGATTTTTTAAAATGTCGATGTCATTAAAGAGAAAAGAAAGTGGAGGAACCATTTTAGACTAAGAGATGAAAAAAGCTGCCATAACTAAATGTAATGTGGGATTCTTAATTAAGTCACAGACCCGCCTCCTTGATTCACCACCACCACCACCACTACCACCACCACCACCACCACCACCAACAACAACAAAAAACCCTAAAAAATAATCCTATAGAAGCCATTTTAGGAAATTTGAATAGGGCTGGTATATTATATAATAGTGGTATATTAAGAGTTAAAGTTCTTGGGCATGATGATTGTGTTATGGTTATATAGAAGAATGCCTCATTATCAGGGGACAGGAGAAAGTATGGGTGAAATGTCATTAGAGAGAAAGCAAGAAAGGGAAAAACGGAGGCAGATACAGCACAGTCTGGTAAATCTACATGAATAGTATTGTATGTTTATTTTTTCAACTTTTCTGTAGGTTTTAATTAAAAAAAAAAAAGCTGGGGGAAGAAAGAGACATGGACCTAGTCCTTGCCCATCTCCTTTGCTAGTATACAAACAGACAGTGGGTGCCTCTCTTTGAAATTGTATTTCAGTTGTGTCTTGGTGTCTGGTTGAAACGTTGAATATTAATCTTACTATGTATATCAAGTCCTAAAAGTATAAACATATGGAATGACAATTTCAACCTTAATATGTATGTATAGGGCATTACAGTATATGACACATTGTCACTTTCATGCTCGCATGTCATATTTACAACAATCTTGGAAATAGATAGAGAAGGTAATATTTTTATTCTTTGCATTTTCCAAATAAAAAACTGCAACAGCAAGTCCGAGCAACTTGACCAAGTTTGCACCCCTAAAACTAGCGCCTTTGGCCTCTGATTGCGGACTCGCAATTTTTTTTTTAACTACACATATTAAATACCCAGGAAAGTTTTAACAAAACCATTTACTCTCTTATTACTGCATTTTATACAGAAAGCAAGAGAGAGACCGAAGGGTGTTTATTCACCGGGGAATCCCAGATTAGCAATGGTACAGGTGGCTCTGCTCACCCCATTGAGTCAGCATGCTGGTAAGCCGGGGGATGCTGCGAGGTGGCAGGCTCGGGTCCATAACCCCACCTGCCCAGGCTAGCGAGCTAGATAGCGCCAGTCTCTGAGTCCTGCCTACGTCATTGCAGATCGGCTGCAGCATAATGAGGAACATATAAAGGTGAATATAAAAGTGAATTCTCCTGAGACTGAGTCAACATCCTCTCAGAATATGGAGGTAAATCTTGTCACAACTCCAGCGATCCTCCAGGGAGACGAAACTCCCACAGAAGGAAGTGCACATGAGTCACTAACCCACAGCCCAGAATATTAAGCAGTTCTGTTTCCTCTAACAGCTGGGGTGAGCAGAGGCCATCTTCATTGTCTCTGTGTCTCTTTCTTTTTCTTAACTACAAGTTCCGTAAGGAAGAGAGACCCCACCCTTTCTGAGCTTGCTGAGAGCCAGAGTCGTGATGAGGAGGTCCCGCAGGCCCCCAGATATGTGGCCCACCTTGTTTCTCCTTTGTGTCTTACTAATGACAGGGGTTGAATCTCTTCTGTCTTTACTGTTGAAGGAAAAGGAGGTGTGGGGAGAATAGAGGAAGTAGCTAAATTATATAGAATATAAGCATATTCTCCTTCCAGAATATGGAAGAAGACCAGGACTTTATGGGACAAGGTTGGGAATCTTTGACTTTCAAAGAAAGCACAAAACATAGCACCAGATGATGACAAATTATTATCTGAAATACAGTTTTCTTTAAAGCCAGCCCATCACGTGTTTTCCACAGCCTTGGCACTCTTAACTCCTCACCATGCTCCAGCAGAGGCAGCTGTTCTAAAGCTCCTGTCTCTCTGTGGAACTCCGATGGGAAGATACTTGCCATCCAGGGCTTTGTTCCTGATAGACACATATTGGAGTTTCCACGTTCAGAAGTTGGGGACCTCTGTTAATTGTGGAAAATTTTTCAGTGGCCTTAGAAGACTGCAGATCTGAGGCAGCATGTCAACAACTAAGAATGGCAAACTCTGCAATGTGTCTTTGCTGTTACTTTATTCAGTTCTGCTCAAGAAAGTAAGAGAAACAAACAACTAAGGAGGGTAAATGAAACTGGATAAAGAAACAAGCAGCTTGTGAGACACAGGCAGAGCTCACATGGTGTGTATGGTAAAGTGAAGTGGATTAGTAACCTTTGAGTCATGGCAGCTTCCGACAAAGTAGAGAATGTGTGTGCTGAGCATCGAGAGGGAAGAATGAAAAGATGTGATATTCACAATGTACCCATATGCCTACAGCACCAAATATTGGAGAAACCCTGAGTATACATGAAATACGTGAGGACTCAAATGAGGTCTTAAATCAGCCATCCGTGGGTGATCCCAGTCTGTCCTCAAAAATTCTGCGCACAAGAAATGCGGAGTCCATAGCGGTGCAGCAGGCTGACCACAGGTGAGCTACAGCTGATGGCCAGGTGGATCTGTCCCCGAGGCCTCCCAATACAGCAAGTGTACTTTCGACCCAGGCACCTTCTGTCTGCTGAACTTTCTTGCTCAAACCTCAACTCTGACCATTATAACCACACCACCATGGGGAAGGCCAATGTGGCTGCGAGAGAGAACAGGTCACATGAACACTGCAAGCCCCGAGATTCAGGTAGCTGAGTCCCTCCACCAGCTTGTACCGTATCCTAACTGTTTCATTGCCCCTGTCTCTTTGCCCTTGACTCCCTCTCACTGTGCTTTTTACTTGGTGGAATAAACCATGTGATTTATGCATCTTAATTTGTTGTGCAAGCCTCTCTGTTTTGGAACCTCTAGGATTACCTGGTAATGGACTTGGAGGCTACGATTGCATCAGGGTTACTTCCCACATGACAAATTTACAATAAAACCATGCAAACAATAACAGCAAAAGAATGACAGCTCAAACTTCCTGAATAATTATATACTATGTACTAAGCAACATTCTAAGCATCTTGTATATATTATCTCAAATAATCCTACTGACTCCATAGAGTAAATATTATTACTTGCATTTTACAGATAAGTCAACTGAGGTTAAGAGAAGTTAAATAACTTGGCTAAGAACACATAACTAGTATGAAATAGAAAGACGATTTGAATTAGGGTCTGACTGGTTCCCAAGTCTTGCCCTTCCTACCTGGGGTGAGGTCATGCTATTCCCCCTGTATCTTTCTCAGTTAGGTCCTTTGGACACCCCATCCAAAATCTACCCCCCATACTTCCTATCCTTCCCCCAGGGTTTTTTTTCCACACTACTATGACCATCTAATGTAACTTCCTTACTAATTTAATTTCTGTCTCTCCCACAAGAATGTAATTTCAATAAGGGCAGAATGTTTCCCTGATTTATTAGCTTCAGCTCCTTCCAGTGCTAGGCACATAGTAGCCATTCAATGAATATCAATTGGCTGAATGAGTGAATCCCATTATTGAGTTTTTTTCTAGATATACATTTGAAAATAAAGTCACAGGCTCAAGATTGCCTTTTGACCAAATAGATTAACTCTGGAAAATGTATAATTACATGAACATTAAAGAGAATGGAGAATTTCAGAACAAAATTCCAAGGAGAAAAAATAGGCTAGAAAAAAATTCCTACAGTGGCTGGTGTGGCTCAGTGGATTGAGGGCTGGCCTGTGAACTAAAAGGTCACGGGTTCCATTCCTAGTTAGGGCACATGGCTGGGTTGCAGGTCGGGTCCCCAGCTGGGGGTGTGCAAGAGGCAACTGGTCCATGTATCTCTCACCCATGATGTTTCTCTCCCTTTCTTTTTCCCTCCCTCCCCCTCTCTATAAAAATAAATAAGCAAAATCTCTTTAAAACTTCCATTGCCAACTCTGTACCTCGATTCCTCCTTGGCCTCACCACAGAACCCAGGGTGGCCCAGCAGCTAGGCCACCTTCCCTTTCATCACGTTATAGTTTCAGGGCCGTGGACTTCTCCTATGACTCCCTCTGAGGAGAAACCCAGGCATTTCACATGCACGTGCGTCATGCGGGGCATTCTAGAGCAGGGTCACGTTAGCGCCCCTGCTGTGGGCGAGGTGCTGGACTCACGCTGCTGACTCGCTCGGGAGTCACTTTATGTGTCACCTCCGCTTTCAGCTGAGGATGTGGAGCCTCAGTGAGGGTAGTAAGTCGCCCTCGGCATACAGTCTCATAGGTACAAAGCCAGGGTTTGAAGCTGTGTTCATCCAATGCCCTCCCCCTGCCAGTTTACTGTGCAGAAATATTGTTCCAATGAGAAAGAGACTCCCAATAAACAGAAACATGAGATATTCTAAAAAGCCTCACCAGAGACTGAAAGAACCCGAAATGAACCCAACCACCCCCCAGTGTCGATTCTTAGAATGCATGGAATAAATTGCTCTTTTTATGACAGGACTTGCTATTTTGTAAAGGATAAAACATCAGCTGAATAGGTTGAAAGTAGCAGTAAAATTATTGGTAAATTCACAGTTAAAATGGAAACAAAACTGATTTCATAAAATTGGAACGCTTTTTTTTTTTTGTGCTACGTGCTTGGTGTAGGGTTTGGCTCATTTTCTTGAATATGAAAATCATTTTCTCCAAATTAATTTCTTGAAAACTCAGCTGTCTCAGCCTTTCAAGCCAGGAGGTTAAATTGGTCTGACAGATACCAGAGGCCCTCAGGAGCATCCTGGCCAGAGTCATAAATGAAATGTGTTAGATAATTTTAATTTGATATAGTAATCCTCAGGGACAACTGAGCTGCCAGAGAATCATCCCTCCATTCACTTCTGCACACTCAGGTATCAGTCAGATTTCTAGGGAGCGATCCAGCATCTGGACGCTGCTGCTGTTGCAGATGAAGAGAAATGGAATGCAAGAGTGGCCTGGGGCTGCCTGCCAGCAACCCATCCTTCTTCATATCACCCTGAAATGCGTTAAACAAGATTAAATAGCAGAATGGTCATAGATGCTAGGAAAACAAAATAGGTCTTCAAGCAGGAAAGGTTAAGTTGTATCTTTAATTTTATAGTTTCATGTATTCAGTTGCTCAAATACTTGTTCAGTCATCCATTCCATCCTTCTATAAATAATTTATTGAACAACTATTATGTGTCTGGTGCTCTGCTAGACTGGAAATCAAATTCATAGACGTATGTGGTCAAATACTGTAGCCGCATGTAGCTATTAAGCAGTCGAAATGTGGCTGATCCAAATGAAGATGTGCTATAATTGTGAAATATGTAACAGATTTCAAAAGACTTACTATGAAAACAAATCTAAAATATCTCATTAATAATTTTTATAATGATTACATGCGGAAATATTTTTAACATATTGAGTTCAATTAAAATATATTTTTACAATTAGTTTCACCTGTTTCTTTTTCTTTTTTAATGTACCTAATAAAAATTTAAAATGCATATGTGGTTTGCAAAATATTTCTATCGGACAGCACTGTTATAGACTATTTACAAGAGATTTCTTCCTGATACTGTTGTTGTTATTATGGCATGTTGAGAGTGGCTTTCAGGGAAGGTAAAAACACCTGTGGGCAGACGGGATGGTCCAGTGTGATTAGATAACACTTCTAGGTTTTAGGTCATTAAATTTCTATGCTGAAAACTTTATTTTTGTTGCTACATTTCTAGATCCAGTGTTCTGGAGTTTTAAAAATGTAGGGAAATTGGGGTGCTCGGTATTTGCCATTTCCTGGTATTTCCTGAGCGGTCACAGGATGCCCTAGATTCCTGAGTGCCCATAGTAACACTGGGAAGACGGCCGAGAAAGAAGTGAGTGAAGAATGGGTTGTTCGATTCGGTGGTATGATGGGAATGAAGCCAACTTGCATCTTGTCTCTATTATTTGAAATAGGACATCTGGGTTGTTTTATGTCTGCATGGACCTGCTAGCAGAAAAAAATAACTAACTTGAACTGTAATTGGTAAGGAATAATATCTAATGAATCAGGGACTATCTACGATTAACTAGCTTCAGCAAAATGCTCTAAATAAAAGTTAGAAAGCTCAATTCCAAGTGTTTTTTAAATTAAAATTTAATTAAAAAACCATCATATTCTCAGATTAACAAATGAGTGGGCACCCTTCCTTCATTTCTATACAGCTATATAAACTAAAATTGGTTTCCTCTTTTGGTACATTGTTTATACCCTCCTTTCCTGCCTACAGTCATGCTCAATCACGTCCTTCCTGGAGCAGTGAGAAGAGAATTGATGAAGAAGTTAGCCTGGCACTTGGGAAAGACAGAAACCACCCCCCCGCCCCCCCCCCCCCAAGCTCCTAGTACAGGTTCTCAGACACTCAAATGCTGCCTGTCTATCCTTATCTGGCATGACTCATTGGGATGAACTTTCTCTTGTCTAATGAGCTCCAGAGAAGATATTAAAATACACATTGAGAGTTTCTGGAAATGAGAGAATTAAGAATATGAGTATCACAGAGCATGAGGAACTGTCCATGGCTCTCTTGGGAAGAACACAGCAGCATAAGAAAGAAGACATAAACTATGGGCTGATTTTTCCCTGGGACTGGAAAACATGCCATCCATGCCAGACATTGTAGCAGAGACAGATGGGATGGCAGCAGCTGTGAAAGGAAAAATGACTTACTACCAGGTGAACAGGAAAAAGTAACAAGGACAGAGGAAAAAGGACACGAGTTCCCTTCTGTTGTCTGGAACATATTGCTATAGCTGTGAAAGGTCTAATGGCCTTCCATAGCGTTGCAAACAAAGTGTCTTTCTCCACTGAGTGCACACCTAGAATTCTGTCCAGAGGGCTCACTTTTTATCTGTTGGTTTTCTAAGGAAGAAGGGAAGGCAACAACCCATTGAATATATGATGCCAATACATTGTGAAGAAGATGCCATTGCTAATCTTTTTCTGGCAAAATTGGTTGCTATATGATAAGTCTAAACTGGATGAAACTCATTCTACTTTATTTTAGAAATGTTCCCAATTAACACCCTTTCATGGTGCAAATTAAACGAATGGGGTTGGCATTTTAATAAATTTAAACCGAAGTTGTTTAAAATATGCCTTAGAAAGCTGGGCTCGGATCTCTCATTTGGTCCCTGGGTTTTGAAATGGGAGTCCAAGCACAATTATAAGTTGGTTGTGAGGGCTCTGTGGAGTTGTCAGGGAATGGTTGAAACCAGTGAAAGTGACCTGCCAGTGCTGAGGGTCTAGGATAGGATGCCCAGGCACTCACATATAGCATGGTACCCATATGAGCAGATTTAATGTATGAAAATTCAGCAAGACCCATTTGCCAACCACTATTGCCTCACTTATATTAGAGAGAGATGGTTGTAATTGAGCTTAAAATTGCCAATGTGAGTCGCTGAAATAAGAAAACTATGTGAATAATATTAGGAATTTTCTAGCTATTACAAAAAAAAACAGTGGACAAGTATCTAGTGATGATTTTGTCACTATATTTGGAGAGGACATTGAATAATTAATTGAACAGAATAATGTTGACTAAAAAAACTACTGTAGGGTTTTCAAGAGTAATTCTGATTATACATAACTTTTACTTTCTATATGTTTTTAGAAACATTAACAGCCCCTCCCTAAGCTAGACCCCATTGTACATGTGCAGCTTTGACCGACGTATATACACATGTGATTTTCAAAATCACCGCAGAAATGTGTCTTAGTAACAGCATGAACCCGGCAACAGCCTAGACACCATGCTCTCCATTTCTGGTGGGGCAAATGCAACCACGCCTGCCTGGCAATTTCTTATTGTCTGTCTATTTCCCTGTCTATTTCTTATTTTCTTCTTATTTCCTATTTCTTCTTCTCTCTATTGCCCAGGTCAGTGCTTTCCTCAGGTATGCTGAGAAGTAGAAGTAGAGAAGTAGAAAAGACAAAATATAGAGAATGAGTTTCCAGAGACATGTGTCAAGCTGTCATTTCCATCAGGCCATCTTGGAACAAATGGGTACACGAAGTTTGAGCACATTCTCTGAAAGCTAGGGAGAAGTCACGGAGAAGCTGTTTCAACTGGAGCAAGTCCTACGTGAGGAAACTGGTTGTGGTGTGTGTCCCTGCTAAGTCTTCCTAGAGGAATAAGACTCAGAGCCTGATAGGCCAGCTAAGAGTGGGTCCGCTCCTCGTGGGAGTGGGGGACAGAGGGCTGCATTGCAGCTGATGTGGCTGACTGCCACAGAGCCATGCTCCTTGACCTACTCAACAAGTGTGAATTCTTCATTAGGCCTCGGAGCTTGGACAATGACTCATGATTAAAAAGCTTCCTATTCTGTTTCATGGAATTTTCTATAACAAAATAAGGGAAAATTCCAGCAGAGGCTAGACAATACTACAGTTCTTATTAAAAATAAAAAAAGAGAGAGAGAAAACAATTTGAAGCACCCTTCTAATAAATTTCAGGACATAACCAGTGTTTATACCACAGACACCATTATCTTATCTGTATCATATAGTTTGGCTCCTAAATGAGAATTTCCTCCTTCTATAGGTACATAAAGCAATTATAAAATTGTTTGTTTGAGAGACTACTACATTATATCCCTAAAGTTAAAGATACAAATAGGACGAGCAAAATGAGGAAAAAAAGACTGAAAAGTTCCAGATGTTCTTTTTACCCTGTGCATGGTATGATTGCCAAGGACACATTTACAAAGGAAAATAGTGGCTAAGTCCTTTAAATGGGAAGCAACTTCAGTCTTTCACAGCCCCCACTACACAGCATTTTACTGGACACTTTCACTCACCTAGATAGCTTTAGCATTCTGTTTTCATGGTTCATTGAGAATAGTGTGACATCATGTTATCCTTATAATAACCACTTCTTAGACTAAAAACATTTATAATTTACTTTATCAAACACCCATTCTTTGCTTTGATAAAAATATGCATTTTATGTCATTCCCATGGATAATTTCTTACTAGGAATTTCCAACACTGATACTGCTTTATAATAAATTCCTAATTTACTCAGAATCAAGAGAGCAGAAAACTCTAGGAGAAAATTATATATTGGTCAGAAAAGCAAGCCGCGGAAAAATCAATATGTACTTTGATCATTAAAACTTTTATAACTTCTAGAGCCCAAGAATAAATCTTTATAGAACCTGGTGTATTATAATATCCTGAACTACTTTTTGAATCATCACAGACAAATTTATCTTCACTATAATTTTATGTTGATTACTCTAGCCTAATTCGTTGTGAATGTATAAGTCTATGTCATAATGTCAACCTCAAATAACAAGAACATTCTTTTTTCCCCTCTTCTTCACAAATATTTTCATTTTTATTTGCCTTGAGTAAATAATAACCCATGATTGTAAAACTCAATTAACTAGAGCATTCTTTTTCTTTTTTTAATTGATTTGAGAGAGAGAGAGAAACATTGTCGTTCTACTTACTCATGCGTTCATTGGTTGTTCCCTATATGTGCCCTGACTGGGGATTGAACCCTCAACTGAGGTGCATCAGGACAACACTCTAATCCACTGAGCTAGCTGGCCAGGGCCTTGGACATTCTCTTTAGTTTATCCTCACAAGTTATCTTTTTTCTCAATAATCCTAGGTAGGTTGTATAAATAAATACGAAGTGAAGAAAATCTGTTTCAGGAATGTTCTGAAAGCTTCTGCAGGAGATGCCTAAACTAATGTCTTCAAACAGTTGTCACGGAAAGGAAATAAAATGTTGCAGCTCCTTGAGAATCAAAAACCAAATTGCAACGAAGAGTCTCATTTTGAATAGTAGCTCCCGTGAAACCTCTGCTCACGGTCCTTCCTAGCACTTGTTACCACAGATTGGAAACTAATCAGACCTAGAGTCATTATAAAATAGGAAGCCCCTCAGGTGACTTACTTCAAATAATGATGGCTGGGTTATAAACTCCCCTTCCAATTAGTTTTATTGTTTTAGTTGATGGAATCACAGAAGTGAAGTGAACCTGGAAAAAGTGAGCACTGTACCCAGCAGGAGCCACGATTCCAATGCCTGCAACTACTTTAAAAAATAATGAAGATGCAGGATTCTGAGTATTGGCTGTGAGGGTGAATGCTGAGGCTGAAAGACATCGACTGGAAAAGTTGTTATTTTTCATATTCAGTCAAATCAGGCTGAATATATTTCACTTCTTACTGGGAGTGGAATAAGTTGTCAGGCTGGAATCAATAACTCCTTTGTGACATCTCTGCACTCACCTTCCATGGGGGTGTTGCTGTCCGGCCGGTTCGCGAAGACCACGTCCACGTACTCGAGCTGCAGCCTCTGGAGTGAGCCCTTCAACCCTGGGATCAGAAGCAGGACAAACCGTAAGAAAAAGTCCAAATATGAGCACTATTAGAAAGGGTTGAAGTTTGGTTATGTTTAAGAATTTCCCTTTCTTTAAAAAAAATTGGATTAGTTTAAAAAATGCATTGAATACAACGATGTGTTACTTGACCTTTAAAACCTTGTAAAACTATGTCAGAGGCTGATTCTGTCCCCAACAAAGAAAAGTGATAGAATTTTCTCAGTGATACTATTAGTCCTACCACACCGGAAAATGCATACTTAGTGGTAATCATGAACAGTGACTCATGTGTGGCAGAATCTAGAGCAAAGTTTAGAATAAAAAGCAGTTTAAGAGTTTCTTCTTGAAAAATGCAAATTAATGTCATATGTTGGATTACATTATTAAGGGGCTTATAATGGGATGGAGATGCACAGCAAAAAATAAGAATAATATAAATCAGAAATGTGACTACCAACCCCACAATGTGTTATCATAGGAATAAGAAGGTTGGCACATGAAGGCGTCACTCAACATCTCATTTATTTGAACAAAGTTCCAAGAACCTTAATGACAGCCGAGCTCTACCATTTCTATTATTCTCCATTCTTTGGGGGAGAAACAAAAATCCTGGAAGCTATAAAGACCGAAGAAGTGATATAAAGGACAGAGTGAGGGCATAAAACACAATCTGGAACCCGTAATCTGTGTTTCAACCCTAGCCATTTGGACGCATTCCTGTAGGGATTCAGAAAACATCTATTTAATCTCAGTAAAATTAACACTTCCCTGAAATAGCATGCATTGTATATAATATTATACAACCGAAAGGATGACAGTGTTCAAGAGTCATTTTATCTCGTTTCCAGGAGGCACGGCATTTCCTTACCAGCCTGTTTAATTCCTCAGGAAGACCGGAGGTTTTTCTCTTTTTATTATAGGCATAAAATGAATTGCATGTTAAATGAGGCTCTTATAAATTTAAATTTGGCTCATTTAAATTTGAGTTTTCAAACTGGTTTATTGGCCAGTCACAATTACCTTTCTGACAGGAAAATGGAGTGCTTGAATACAGTTCTGGAAATATTTTTCACTCATTGAGAAAGGACTGTCTCTGGTGACAACTTGTTAAAAGAAGCACTGATGAAGAGGTTAGGGCAGACAGGCATTACGGGGTCTAACGCCTGCTCTTGAAAAGCTGCGGTGACTTTCAGGCTCAGGGTATTACCAGCTACCTCAAGGGGCATATCACAATTACATTTACCTTAAAAAGCACTATGATATGAGCCACCTTTTGGAAGTAATCATATATAGGGAGGAGGTAAGGGGAGGACAAGATAATGAAGCAAACAACTAAATAGGGTGTTACTAGATGTGAAAGGTTGGAAATCTATCCTAGCATGCTGTGTGATCTCACTTGGCTTATTTTACCTTTTTTCTGTGACTCAGTTCTCTGATCTGCAGTGAGGATAACAGTAGTCACTACCTTCAGAATTGCTGCTCCAGAGAGCAAATAAAATCAGTTGTCAAGTACTTTGTAAATGCAATAGTCTATAGAAATGTGGTAATTGTAACGGTGGTGGTAACATCTGGAAAGGTTCAGAAGGAGAGGTGCCAAAGGCTAAATGCCAGAGATTTTCACTAGACCGGCCGGTTTTGGAGGGAGGCATTTAGTGATGTTCTGGCCCCTGCCTGGCACTGGACACAGTGTGCTCCCTCCTGTTGATGGCCCTCTCCTTCTGTGTCTCTTCTAAGCAGCTCAGCGTGGGCTGAGAATAAGCAGGAGAAGAAGCTGTGACTGACTTGGTCCTGTTGTGAAGCTGTGTGATCAGTCATGACTTAAGTCACTTCCTCTTCTGGGATGTAAGCATGTTCTGAATCCCAATTTGATTCTGAAACTGTGCTGGGCTCTGGGAGTATAAGGATGTATGGACATTGTATCCATCCCCAAGGAGTTAACAGTGCATATCAAGGGCATCTATTGACATGGATTCATTATTCAAGTTAATAATGTGTACTAAATAATGGTATGAACTGTATGTAGAGTTATTGTATTTGGTCATTCCTTACCTAGCAATTCTTTCTCTGGGAAGCACACACTTAAGTGTATTCATGTAAGAAACAATGTGTTGCATCATGTTAGTGATCCACCCAGTCCCTACTCTTACTTTGAAGTGGAGTAAAAGGAGATTGTGCCCCTATGAGACACTATCCACTCACATTGAAAATCTCAAGTCTTATAAACTGTTATATAAATTGTGGATTTTACTCTTCATGAGATGGAAAAACATTGGTTGGGAACTGGAAGGTAAGGAAATGGGAATGAAGCAGGAGAAGTACCATATTTTTTCGGACTATAGGACACATTGGACCATAAGACACACCTATGTTTTAGAGGAGAAAAATAGGAAAAAATCCCACTCCACTGCCTCCCCGCCCCCCACCCCCCACCTACAGAGAGCCAGGTAAGCTACATTTGGACTATAAGACGCACTCCCATTTTCCTCCCAAATTTGGGGGGAAAGTGCGTGTTATAGTCCAAAAAATATGGTAATATTTCCCTGAAATATGTAATAGGATAGACTTCCATTTTGAACTGATCATTCAGCGGGCTGAGAATGACCTGTAGGGGACAAGAGAGAAAGCAGGGAGGGAGACCACTAAGGACATTACTGCCCCAGATCAAACTTGGACAAAGTTGGTGAAAAGTGTTTAATTTGAGGACAAGTTGTATAAGCAAAAATAACAGGACTTGCTGGTCTGCTGGATATAGAGTTTGGAGGTAGAGGACCCAAGGATGACTCAGATTTTTGGCATGAGAAGTGAAGTGACTGTTAGTAAAATGAGGAAGTCAACAGAAAAGCAGATTGGGGGTGGTGGTAGTGAGAGCCATGATAAGTCTGAACAGTGTATCAGTTGACCACTACATGGGGCTCTTGGCAGCTAGATGGACCAGTCCAGCATTCAGGCAGACATCTATGTGTATGCAGGTGAGGTACAGGGTTTGGGATCCAGAGCACTAATTCAGGCTGTGCTGAATGACCTTGCCTATGTCTCTTAGCCTCTCTGGGTCTTAGGTTCCTCACCTGCCCAAAGACAATATGGAGCTAGATGAACTTTCTTCTTTGACTTTTCATGTGATTGTAAACCACATCAGGTAGTCCTTTCTCTTACTATCTGGATACTTTGATCTTGTGAAAATAGCTAAATCATAGCAACAGAAAGACATGCTCAACAAATATCTCCTTGAGGACTTCCAGCCAAGATGGAGGCATAGGTAGACACACTGTGCCTCCTTGCACAACCAAAAGAAGGACAACAACAAATTTAAAAACAAAAAACAACCAGAATTGACAGAAAATTGAACTGTATGGAAGTCCAACAACCAAGGAGATAAAGAAGAAACATTCATCCAGACTGGTAGGGGGTGCGGAGACAGGCAGCTGGGTGGAAAGGACTTGTGGCAAGGTGGCAGCTGGTGGACAGGGCAGTCCCACATTCACGTGCAGATAAACCGGGAGGAACAACTGGGGAGGTAGACAGACCGTGAAACCAGGGGTTCCAGCAGGGAAAGAAAACTTCAAAACCTCTGGCTGAAAACACCTGTGGGGGTTGAGGCAGTGGGAGAAACTCCCAGCCTCACAGGAGAGTTAATTGGAGAAACCCACAGGGTTCTATAATGTACACAAACCTACCCACCCAGGAATCAGCACCAGAGGGGCCCAATTTAATTGTGGGTAGCGGGGGAAGTGACTGACCATCAGAGAGCGGAGCAAGCACCATTGTTCCCTCTCGGACCCCTCCCCCATATACAGCATCACAATGCAGCGATATGGGTTCCCCTGCCCTGGTGAACACCTAAGGCTCTACCCCTTTTATGTAACAGGCGCACTGAGACAAAAAAATAATGGCCCAAATGAAAGAACAGATCAAAGCTCCAGAAAAAATACGACTAAACAATGAAGAGACAGCCAACCTATCAAATGCACAGTTCAAAACACTGGTAATCAGGAAGCTCACAGAATTGGTTGAATATGGTCGCAAATTAGAGGAAAAAATGAAGGCTATGAAAAGTGAAATAAAGGAAAATGTACAAGGAACCAACAGTGGCGGGAAGGAAACTGGGACTCAAATCAATGGTTTGGAGCAGAAGAAAGAAACATTCAACCAGAAGAGAATAAAGAAACAAGAACTAAAAAAAAAAAAAAATGAGAGGCTCAGGAACCTCCGGGACAACTTTAAATGTTCCAACATCCGAATCATAGGGGTGCCAGAAGGAGAAGAGGAAGAGCAAGATATTGAAAACTTATTTGAAAACACAATGAAAGAGAACTTCCCAATCTGGCATTGGAAATAGACTTCCAGGAAGTCCAGGAAGCTCAGAGAGTCCCAAAGAAATTGGACCCAAGGAGGCACATCATGATTACATTACCTAAGATTAAAGATAAAGAGAGAATCTTAAAAGCAGCAAGAAAAAAAGAGACAGTTACCTACAAAGAAGTTCCCATTAGACTATCAGCTGATTTCTCAAAATAAACCTTACAGACAAGAAGGTGCTGGAAAGAAGTATTCCAAGTCATGAAAGAAAAGGATCTACATCCAAGATTACTCTATCCAGCACAGCAGTCATTTAGAATGGAAGGGCAGATAAAGTGCTTCCCCGATAAGGTCAAGTTAAAGGAATTCATCATCACCCAGCCCTTATTATATGAAATGCTAAAGGGAGTTATCTAAGAAAAAGAAGATAAAAAATATGAACAGCAAACTCACAGTTATTAACAACCACACCTAAAACAAAAACAAAAGCAAACTAAGCAAACTAGAACAGGAACGGACCACAGAAATGGAGATCACCTGGAGGGTTATCCACAGGGGAGTGGGAGGGGGAGAAAGGGGGGAAAGGTACAGAGAATAAGTAGCATAAATGGTAGGTAGAAAATAGACAGGGGAAGGGTAAGAATAGTGTAGGAAATGTAGAAGCCAAAGAACTTACACGTACAACCCATGGATTTGAACTAAAGTCAGGGGAATGCAGGTGGGAGGGGGTATGCAGGGTGGAGGGGAATAAAGGGGTGAAAATAGGACAACTGTAATAGCATAATCAATTAAACATATTTAAAAAAATGTCTCCTCGAGAGCCATTTAGGATTTATTTCCCATAAACAAATTGTCAAGTTGTACTTCCACTTAGCAAACGTTTGTTGCGCACTGGCTTGGGGCCAGGTATTGTTCTACATTTAAGTAGACATACAGAAATGCATTAACCTCGGCTCCAGAGGGGCATCCTGACAGCTAATGATAACCTAAGGAGGAAAGTGCTCCAGTGTGGTGAGTGCACTTGCTGAAGGCATTTTTGCCATTAGCCTGTCCCTGGACACCAACCCAGTATCTACGGGACCGAAAACAGGAGCAGCAGGGGAAATGCTCCCTGCCCTTGAGGAATGCCTAGAAATTAACTGGCAAGTCCTCAAAAGTCCACAGGAAAATAAATTATGTTATACAAAGGAAATGGCTTTCAAGTGACAATAGTAAAGAGAAATCTAAGTTCATTTTTCGTTTAGGTTTTGAAGTTTAATGGGAACTGTATTGTTTATAAGGTGATCCTTAAGTCAATTTAAGCCTGTTTTACAAGCAACTATCTAAAGACATATGCTCAGTCCAGACTGGCAGAGAAGTGGATCAGGTGCTTAGTGTTTCAAGTTCAACCGTGCAGAGAGACAAGGAAATCGATAGTCTGGAGATTCTGCAAGGGTTATATTAAAATACGCTGCATTGTCATCTTTTATACCTACCACACATTTGATTTCCTATCTAGCGTGAAAGAAAGTTGCCATAAGTAATGTATACAGTTTCCCTATATAATTTTCCAGGTTCTTCTTGGCAGACCTCCCAGTCACGATTTAAGACACACTTGCTTTTTTCTTTTAAATAAAGACTGCACTGTATTAGAATAATATATGTGCCTGTATCTCCTATCACAAAACATGATTATCCTGGTGGGTAATTTCAGTTACTATGAACATGATACACTGGGCAGCAATTCTGTGGTGAATCCATTTGTTATGAAATTTATTTTTTATTAAAAAATCATGTTATCTTTTTTGAAAAAAATAGTTTAGATAGGAGGGCTTAACATTTGCCATTCATCAAAATAGTTTAAGCAGAGCGTTCTCAGATTATTTTCTTTTTCTATTCCTAAAACAATGACGGTGGGTTTGTGTTTTGAATCACGTAAGAAAACTGTTGTTTACCTGAGAGGCAAATATAGACTTAGACACGGGCCCTGTAAAAGCAGGCAAACAATTTATTCTTACACTGTGGCTTACCAAGCCATTTTTATTCTTTCATGCTAGATACTGAAGAAATTTTATCTACTGAATTTTAACACTGGCATAAATTTGGGCTTAATGAACATTTATGGAATGGCAAGTGAATGGATAGAGTTTCGGAGTCTGAAAGGGCTTCAGGATTCTAAATGGATATAATTAACCTGTTAGGGAAATTTCTACCCCTCCTTGTGAATCTAAGGAGAATGTTAGTCCTACCTGGCTCTAAGTCAAGGACTTTGGGCTCATTGAAAATGTCTTTCAATATGAATTTTTTCAAAACTACATTATGTACAAGCCAAGCTCATTTTACACTTTATAAGCTAACTCTGGTGGCCAAGGTCACCCAGCACACAAGTGGCCTGAACTCTACATGAATTGGGCTTCTGTCCTATCCTTTAAAAGCAGTTCTCAAATGTAATGTGTGTACAAATCTCCAATGTCAAGTCAGGTCACTTTCATCACAGGACAAGTACTAATGAAACCCAGATTTTCTAAATCATTCAAACCTTATTTTGGGTCTGAGAAATCCAATGTCCTCCCCCCCTTTTTTTCCTGCAAAATTCACTCAATTCCCTAATTTTAGCCAGCCTAGAAATATCCTTTTTGCTGACTCTCTTGTACTTATGAACAATTTTTGACTTTGGATGAAACTATGAACTATAAAATAATAGTAATAATAACACCACAATAATAATTGATCCTAATTTTTTTCAGTCTTAAACGTTTGAAATTTTGTGTCAAAGTTTGAATCTGGGTCAATTTGAATTTCAGATGAACTGGTTTATCCATCCTGAGAGATTAGTTCCTAAGAGAATTCCTGACTTATTTAAAAGGAGAGAGAATTTTCTTTGGCTGGTGTGGCTCAGGGGATTGAGTGCTGGCCTGAGAACTAAAAGGTTGCTAGTTTGATTTCCAGTCAGGGCACATGCTTGGGTTGCAGGCCAGGTCCTCAGCTGGGGGTGCTCAAGAGGCAACCACACATTGCTGTTTCTCTTCCTCTCTTTCTCCCTCTCTTCCTATCTCTCTAAAAATAAATAAATAAAATCTAAATTAAAAAATATAAAAGGAGAGCAAATTCAACATATTTCTATTAAGTTGTATGAGGCTTCAAAAATTGATTTTAAAAAAAGAGAGAGAATTCTAAAATTATGAACAGATGTTGGTAAATATTAAAGCAATGGAGATTCGGTAAAAAGCCCAGTAGCACGCTCTTCTTTTTCTCTTCAATTTTGTTTCTTTGTTGATTGCCAGTATGAACCATTCTCTGGATCTTGTTTTTAATCAATTAGAGTAAAAATAAAAAGAAAACAAGAATTCTGTAGGTAGTACATTGCTGCTTTGTCCAGCTTGTTGCTACAAGCCTGCTTGGGTTTATTTCTCACCAACAGACTTTGTCAGATGACGCAAGTCACAAGGGCACATGCTAGAGCAGGGATGGTAACCATGCGGAGAGACAGGTTGGGTCTGACTCTACACTGTCAAATTGGACACCAAGGCCTGAGAAGGGATTTTGTTTGGGTGAGGAACTTGGAAGCTTTCTCTAGTGCTAGAATGCGGTCATTCACTGCGGCAGCCTGAGAAGGTTCCCTCCTTAGTAAAGGGTGTCTCATCCATGGAATGGTGATGAGCAGTTGCACTAGTAAGAATGATGATGATGATGATGAAAAAATTTATTAAGTGTTTATTATGTGGCAGACACTGTGCTCAATACAAATGACCTAATTTCAATCTATACATAGTAACATTATAAAGTAGGAATATTTATAGCCCATTTTGTAGTCAAGGAAATGCAGACTTAGTGAGGTTAAGAAACATGCACCAAGTCCCCCAGCTCATAAATGCTAGAGCTAGAACTCAAACCAATGTTTATCTGATTTCAGAGCTCAAAATGCCTACCAATATATTAAAAATTCATTAATGAGAATTTCCAAACTCAAACAAAAACTGCAGAAACAACAATCAAATGTGTGTGTTTATGTATATATACATGTGTGTATATGTGTGTGTGTATACACATGTATATATATTCCAAGATTTGGCTTCGAAAGTTCCCATTTTAAATTAAATGATTGAATACTGGAACTATTACTTTTCTAATGGGAGTCTAAGACATTTCCAACAAGATAACTTTATAGGTCAATAAAGATTCCCAACTTCCAAACTGGGATGAATGTCTTCAAATTCAACATTATCTTTCACAGGAGAGAAAAGTTTACAATGAAATGGTAGCCTGGGGGAAAATATTGGCAATGCATGTAACCAACAAAGAGTGAACATCATTAATATACAAGGAACTTCTACAAATTAATAAGACCAAGACAAACAGTTCCAAAGAAAAATAGCCTAAGAATATGAAGAGCTAATTCCCAGAAAAAGTAAAACAAAATTATGAAAAGAAACTCAAACAAATAAATATATAAACAAATATATAAACAAGAAAATAAACAAAACTAGCTCATGCATCAGATTTATACATATACCATGTTCATGGATTAGAGGAATTAACATCAATAAAATGTCCATACTACCCAAAGCAATCTATAGATTCAATGCAACTCCTACAAAAATACCAATGGCATATTTCACAGATCTAGAACAGATATTCCCAAAACTTATATGGAACCAAAAAAAGACCTAGAATAGCCTCGACGATTCTGAAAAAGAAGAACAAAGTTGGAAGGATCACAATACCTGAATTTAAACTATACCACAAGGCCACTGTAATCAAAACAGTATGTTAATGGCATAAGAACAGACACATAGATCAATGGAATGGAATAGAGAGCCCAGAAATAGACCCATGTCTCTATGGTCCATTAGTATTTGACAAAGGGGGCAGTAGCATACAATGGGAGTAAAACAGTCTCTTCAGTAAATGGTGTTGGGAGAAATGGACTGCTACGTGCAAAAAATGAAAGTAGACAACCAAGTTATACTGTGCACCAGAATAAACTCCAAATGGATAAAAGGCTTAAATATGAGTTATAATACCATAAAAGTTCTAGTGGAAAACATAGGCAGTAAAATTTCAGATACTCTATGTAGCAATATTTTTGCTGATATATCTCCTTGGACAAGGGAAATAAATGAAAGAATAAACAAATGGAACTACATCAAATTAAACAGTTCCTGCATGGCTAAAGAAACTATCATCAAAATGAAAGGGAACCATCCGTATAGGAAAACATATTTGCCAATAATACATTGGACAAGCGTTTATCCTCCAAAATATATAAAGAACTTATATGACTCAACACCGGGAAGACAAACAATCCAATTAAAAAATGGGCAAAGGACCTGAAAGATACTTCTCCAAGGAGGACATACAGATGGCCCATAGACATGTGAAAAATGCTCAATATCACCAGCCATCAGAGAGATGCAAATTAAAACCACAATGAGACATCACTTCACACCTGTCAGAATGGCCATCATTAATAAGTCAACAAATAAGAAGTGCTGGTGAGGATGTGGAGAAAAGGGAACCCTAGTGCACTGTTGGTGGGAATGCAGACTGGCACAGCCACTGTGGAAAAAAATATGGAATTTCTTCAAAAAACTAAAAATGGAACTGCCTTTTGACCCAGTAATTCCACTGCTGGGAATATACCCTAAGAATCCTGAAACACCAATTCAAAAGAACTTATGCACCCCTATGTTCATAGCAGCACAATTTACAATAGCTGTGTATTGGAAACAGCCCAAGTGCCCATCAGTAGATGAGTGGATTAAAAAATTGTGGTCCATTTACACAATGGAATACTATGCAGCAGAAAGAACGAAGTCCTACCTTTTGCAACAGCATGGATGGAACTGGAGACTATTATGCTAAGTAAAATAAGCTGGTCGGTGAAAGAGAAATAGCATATGACCTCACTTATAATTGGAATCTAATGAATAAAATAAACTAAAGAGAAGAATAGAACCAGAGACACGGAAACATGGAAGAGACTGATAGCTGTAGGAGGGGAGGTGGGATGCAGGGATTGGTGAAAGGAAGGGGAAAGGGAAGGGAATAAACAAAGAACATGTATGAATGACCCATGGACATGGGCAATGAGAGGGATCGATGCAGGTGAGAGGAATGGGCTGGGTAGGATGGGCAAAAGAGAAAAAACTGGGATAAATGTACTAGAATAAACAGTTAAAAAAAGAAAAAGAAAAGAATTTTGTGTTAAAATATGCATTATTCTTTGACTTACCAATGCCACTTCCAGTTCCTATCTCATTTACATGAGAATGGTCATTTGCACAATTCTTTATATTACTAAAAATGGAAATAACTCATAAATCACACGTGTATGTGTATACATATGCGTCTAAATTTATTTTAGTTGCGAAAAAAGTAAAACTTCGGTTAATACATATAGCTTACTTCCATTGGTTTAACACATATGTTTCTCTGTTTCTAGGTAGGTTGTGTAGATGGGTAAGTCAGTCAGTGTAACTGTAGGGAAAAGCTGGGAAGGATTCACATCAGATCGTCAGACTGTGGAAGAAGAGGAGGTGAGCAGAGGCAGCACTTCACCTCTTCATCTACTTTTATGTTTGAAGGGGTGGGATTAGAGTATACTCGGTAGTTTTGGTGACTTGGGTATTTCATAAATAAAGTTAGCTTTAAGAAGGATAAAAATCATCTGTCTGAATGATTAATCATGAATGTAAAGTTATAAAATCTTGGATTTTAATGAAATAGTTCATGAACTAGTATAAAGATTTTGGAAATATGTGGCTGCCCCTTTTAACATTGTTTTTTTAATTGTGAAAAGGTATAAATGTAAAATTTAATAATATATAGACAAGAAAGAAAGAAATAAAAATTCCTGACAATTTTCAGAGTCCTCACTGTGAAGTACTCTACTATGTAACAGGTCTTGCAGACTGTTTTAGTCCCTGTTTCTTTCCAAGCTGTACACAGTTTTGAGTGCCGTCCCCAAAGCAATGGCACTGTGAATCAATCACCCAGTAGCAATTTTGTACAGATTTTTTTCCATGCATATGTACTCTTTTTTTAAAGTATAGCAATCTTAACACATGTCCACATAAAACTTGTATACAAATGTTTACAGCACCATTATTCATGTAATAGTCAAAAAGTGAAAACAACCCAAATGCCCATTAACTGATGAATGGATAAACAAATATGGTGTAGTGATACAATGAAATTTTATTTGTCAATAAAAGGGAATGAAGTGCCGACACGTGCTACAACATGGATGAACATTACATTAAGTGAAAGAAGCCAGTTGCAAAATATCACATATTGTACGATCTCACTTATTTATATGAAATGTCCAGAACTGGAAAATCTATAGATTTGAGATAAAAAATAGATACGTGGCTGCTTGGGGCTGTGGGACAGAGAGTAAGGAGGGGAGCAGAAGGGACTACTAGTGGGTACAAGGCTTCTTTTGGGGGAAATGAAAATGTTTTAAAATTAAATTGTGGTGATGATTGCACAACTCTAATTATACTCAGAACCAGTGAATTGTACACTTTGAATGGGTAAACTTTTATGGTTTATAAATTATATCTAAATAAAACTCTTTTTAAAAGTGTTATAAAAGTTTTATTAATGTTAGCGTAGCTGTAAATGCTAAGAATTCTAGAAAATTTGGCCTTTTTCTGAATTTCCCTTCTTCCCTCTCTGTTACTACACTCCCAACTCTCAGCCCCAGGAAGAAGCCTGGCTGACTGCGGCTCTTTTTATAGCGAGTTTCCCCCTCCCAATGTGCTTTGAACCTATTCGGTTGAAAACCTTTCTTGAATCAGCAGCCCACAGATGAAAGTAAAATTGAAGCAGCAGTACCTACCTTCAATTATATGTTTTCTTGACAACCCTCGTTCCGTTTCAGCTCTAACAAGAAAAAAAGCAAATGACTTTGAGTGGGGTGTGCTTTCTTTTATCGCCGTTTCAAAAGTACAGAAGAATAATCATTCCAGATTCTAGACTGAATTGCTAATTTTATAGCCCGTTCTTGGAAAATTCTGCACTGCTGCAGGCTGAGGAGAGAAGGCCGATGGGCAGCACACGGGGCCTCTTTTCTTCGGAGACCCCCGGCGGTGAATCACCGCACCACGGTGATAACTACTGAGCCACCCACGCCCTGTCCATATGCAATTTGACACACGGCTCAACCTTCCCACCTTGTTCTTACCAATCCTAAGCAAACCATATCAAACCAAATCAAATATAAAATAAAATAAAATACTTGATATAAGTTTGTGAGTTTATTATAAGATTGCCACACTGCTGATGCCATTAGCTTTTCTGAGAAAGGAAGCAAATTTGAAAGTGCCTTTTGACTTTCAAAAGAAATGAGCAACTATTGTCTTTTAAAATGTGATAAGATGATGACCTAAGATGACCAAGTTTTAACCAGGACTTGTGCCTTTTCAGACCATTCTCAAGCTCTGGCCCATTAGAAAGAAATGTGGTCCCTCTGTTGGAAAGTATCGAGGAAATGTTTCTTCAACCTCAGTACCTTTGGCAACCTCTCGTATGAGCATAGGCACCACTTGTCTTCGGTGATTTTGCATCTTTTGTATTATACACTACGGTGTGTAGTACTCTACCCCACATTGGTTCTTGCAGAGTATCTTACTCCCTGATCATTTCTACACGACAGGCCAGGTTTGGAGCTGCACTGCAGAAGCAGCAGCCATGGCACCGCGACTCAGCGCACAGACAGCGAAAGGCCACGTTTCTCACAGGCCACGTGTTGCTCTATTTTTATATAGACTACATAGTAGTAAAACTCCAAGTTCCATTTTTGTTTTTGTATTTTTCATAAGCAAGCTCAAAATGAGTGATAAAATAAGAGTGAGTGCGTGTGTGTGTGTGTGTGTATGTATGTGTATGTACACACATGCATGTTGATTCGGAGATTTATAAAACCTGGCCTCTGCCTCCAACTTTGTTTTTAACTATTCCCTATAAATTCCAGGAAGGTAAATAAGGTTTTATTTGTGTTTGGTTTTTGTTAAGAAATCCTTGAGATTTCCATGAAAAGGTATATGGAATAGCTTGCTGCATTCGTACATACTTGTCTTAAAGGCCAGACTTCTAAGTCCTGCTGGATAATGTAAGTACTAGTTCAAACACCAGTAGGTCCATCAGAGGGCAATTCATCCTCTGACATTTGTTCTGCATCCCACACCGGAGAGAGGACGTCTCTTTCATGTGACCTGACAACAAGGGACACAGGAGGCTTTGCGCTATTCTCTGATGAGAGGCCCCTTTTGGTCAGCACTTCCAGAGCTCTCTGCAGAAATGATCAGAGACTTACATGTGGGGCCAGACAAGATATTTTTATCTTTGCATTCCATAGAAGTCTCTGAGTTTTGGTAGATTTGAGTAGCTTTTCTTCTGTGATGCTATGTGCTTATTTCCTTTTCCCAAAATTTGAACTCTATTTTAGAAATGGTTTTAAGTGTGAGGTTGGTATTTGAAGACTCTCCATGGATCACTTGATAACAAGTGACCACATGCTTTGCACTAAATTTCTTTGGGATCATCTACCTAAAATTGAATCCAAGCTAATTGCTATCTCCTTCGAGTGAAAAACAATCATCTTTCTTTCTAGACCAATTAATTTTGGTGTATTAGATATAAAATGGTTGCCTATAAAGATAAAAGCACAAACTAGTAGTTGTTTCCTGTAAAATAGAGAAAATAAAAGGTATTTAACTTACTTTCCACCCCAGTAGAGTTTGGTTGTAATGACCAGGCTGGACCTCCTGTACATTAAACAGAAAAACACACACAGAGAAATATTAAATAAATTGCTGGTTATTGTACTGAATCATATTATTATTATAACACAAAAAGAATTCATTGTACCTCACATTTTAAAAAAATTGGTAAAAAGCTAAATTTGCTAATTCGTATCAAATTTGTTAATTCGTATCAAATCTGCTAATTCGCAATATAGGAACAGAGAGAAGCTAGTGAGTGAGGGCTTGAAGTCAGATCCCACAGGTAGAGGCTGAACGGAAGAGATCTTTACCCGGAGGGGCTGGATGGAGGAGGCTGAGGGCAGTGACCGTGGGGGTGGGCGGTAGCAGAGCGAAGGTAAGCTGCAGACATGGAGGGTCGGCAGTAGCACATGAGAAGGGGAGATGAAAGGACTTAAAGGATGCATTGCTTTAGGATCTCAAACAAACAGCCACCAACTAATGCTTAACTTAGCATCTGACAGAATCTTGAATCTTGATGAAGCGTGAACTTTCCTGGGGGTAAGTCCACCCTCCATGGACCTAGTGGCTCTGGGTCACTACCCTATCCAACCATCCCATTCACAGGCAGGAATTGATTACATGGAAATATGAATGATGAAGTAAATTATAACAGGCAATAAGTAGGAATAAAATTTCTATGAGTGTCTTATTGAATGGAAATGTTATTTCAGGAAAACAGTCCCAAAATAATTATCTTAAGGTAATAAAATGTGGAGATCCTGTCAGCAAACATAGTACTTTCTCAAAACCACACCCAAAGGGAGGAAATTCCATTCTGATCATGGAATGAGAGATACGTCTGGAGAACAATAGTCATATAATTCACAATTGGGAAGATCCCAGTATAGGTTAGTCTCTCTGGGTATGCAATTCAATCGGACTCATCTAGAAGAAAAATGACTTGTGACTCAAAGGTTAAGACCAAACTTTGGGAGTATTTGCAACAAGGCATTTATAACATTTCATCATCTGTTATATTTCATTATACACATCAGGGCCCTCAGGTATAAAAGCCTCGCATGGTTAATGGTAACCAATGGGGAACGGCACTGACAATTCTGACAACTTGGCTGCCACAAGAGGAATTTGTAGAAAATGTCAGCAACCCATCCCTCTGAAGTTAATTCCCTGAAAAATAGTTTGAATCACTGTAACGGAAGGTCTACAGTTACAAGCATCTGGAGACCACACAGCCAGAGGAGCGGATGCACTTCCCAGGTCTGTCCTTGAACCTCATGAGACCTGGGAGAGTAGTGATCTGCCGGGGGGGCCAGGTCTCCCTTAGCAAACATTTTCAGAGCTTCACCAAAGGCTGGAATATGAAATATTATTAAAAAAAATGAACACAGAGCTCTTGATTATTCACAGCACTTGGGCCTGCCTACGCTGCACATTCTCCTCACATACAACCACCATAGACTCATTCTTCCAAGTTGGGCTTTCTGTAAAACGCTGGGCCCACATGGCTGTGCACGCGACCATTAACGTTCAAACAGCACGAGTAGACAGCAACCTGGCAAATCAGCCCTCACTCCGCGGGCATTTAGAATGGGTGAAGAATGATCACAGGAAGGTTTTACTTTGATGCAGAACAGCCTTCAAAACACTTTCGCACACCTGATGTCACTTTGCCAGCGTGACACTTTTTGAACAGCTATGACATCTATTTTACAGGTGGAGAAACTCAGACTCAAAGAAGGGAAGTAACTCGTCCTGGGCAGCACGGCCAGCCAAGTGGTAGCACTGGGACTAGACGCCAAGTATGTCCAAGTAGAAACTGCCTTTCTAAGCTCCATGCTACGATAATACAGTTTCTTTTCACCAGCTTTCTGCGGGCTGCAGTGAACACACATTAATATCCCGTGGCCTGGTGATAGCTTGATTTTTTATTTGCAAGACTAGAAGGCAGTTTGTGGAAAGATGCATGTTAATCTACTTTCTTGTAGGCATAAATAGGGTCTGCAAACTATGGAGAATGATGGGTAAATGTTCTCTGGGCATCCGGGGGGAAGGAGCCATAGCACTGACACGTCCCCTCCTGTCTCAGGTGTACTCAGTCACCTACCCCTCACTGCAGAGGCCACTGGACTACTAGTGGACTCATCTCCAGGGTCTCTGTTATAGGTTGAATTGTGTCCCTCAGACAGATATGTTACTTAAAGTCCTAACCCCCCAGTACCTCGAATGTCAGCTGATTTGAAAATAGGGTCATGGCACACGTAATGAGTTAAATTAAGATGAGGTTATACTGGAGAATGATGAGCCCTTAATCCAATGTGACCGGTGTCCTAGGAAGACACGCAGACACACATGAGGGGAGAAAGCACTGTGATGACAGAGGCAGATGCTGAAGAGCTGCATGTGCACCATGGAATGCTGACCATCACTAGCACCCCCAGTTGCTGGGAGAAGGCAAGGAAGGATTCCACCCAGAGGTTCAGAGGGAACGCGGCTCAGCGCAAACCTTGATTTTGGACTTCTGGCCTCCAGAACTGTGAGAGAATAAATTTCTGTTGGTTTACGCTATCCAGTGTATGGCACTTTATTGCAGCAGCCCTAGGAAATTGATACGGTCCCTGTTTGGGCAGTGGTGGGTGGACCAGCGTACTGAGTGGGAAGATAACTCAGGCAAGGTGGGGAACTGGGTGGGAGCATGAATATTTTTCCACAATTAATGCTGAATACTGTTCTTTCTTAACACCCTTACTGTCCCTGGAGCTGGGGAGGAAGAGAAGCAAGAGGGAGAAATTTGGTCACCAAAATTTGTTGACAACTCCATAAATTTCTGTTTTCCTATTTCCACAAGGACCTGTATTCCTACCAGACATTTTTCTAAGAGTGAAGAGATAGTAGCCCTAAGAATACAGGGAGCTCTGTTCTACCCTTCTAGTTTTCCCTCCAGAGGGAGTTTAAATGCTTTGTGGAAAGGCATAATAAAATCAGTCTGACCTATACTCTTTGAGAATGTCCCTTTCTCCTGGACTAAACTTTACACAAGCTTTGTACACATGCGTGGTGCAGGGTTCACTTTGAACAGCTGTCTCACTAATACTGTTGAATTGTTATTTATTTGGCCCTCAGTAGAGGTTATACCAGAGCAGAAAGAGGACCCCGAACTTGTCCACTGGTCTTTGTTGGGCTTTGTCTGACTCTGTACGCAAGCTGGGGAGGAAGTGGGAGCTGACACGCATAGTGAAATGGAGGGGGCTGTCCAGGCCCCCAGATGCTATGGGTTCCACTATTACCACTGGCTTTGGCTGCAGAAAGGGTGGGGATGGGACATGACCCCTCAAGGACAGAAGCTGAAGCACTTTCTTGAATGCCCAGGTGACAGGGCTCGCCGGACACAGGAGAGGCATTGGCAGATAAAGCTTTGGGTATTTATCCCAAGGGCTTCTTATTTCATCATTTCTTTGCATTCAGAGTTGTGAATAAAAGGAGCTGTGAAAATAAATATGTGTGTATAAATAACCAGCTCCTGTCAGCTGGCTTCCTTCACCGAAGTACCATAAATGGCAGTCAGAAGCCACGAAAGTGTCCCTTTCCTTTACGGATGAACACCTCCTGAACATCGCCTCCTTCTCAGCTCAGCCCCAAGGTGATTCACTGTGATTACTGACTAGTCAGTAAGTGTTGAAGCACAAGTAATGGACTTGCTGGTGTAACTTTCAAACCACTATAGGTCATTCATTACTAAGAGTTGACTTTTTTTGGACAACCTTTTGGTCAGTTGTCATCCAATTTTATTTTCCCTTCTCTGGTACAAAATAATGACTGTCTTTTTAAAGGCAGGTAAATGATGACAGTGAATGCATTACCTCCAGCCTTTCTTCTTGATGATGCTCCCCAGAATCACTTCAGCCCTGGAGGGGGAAACAGATAATGTCTTAGGGTACAGTGACCTGGAAATGCAAGAGTCAACCCAAAACACCAGAGCCATCCCTTGTTTGAACTCTCAGAGCCTCCACGTCCCAAAAATAGAAGCTGTTCTCGGCTGGTAGCAGTTTCCGCCGTTCTGCTTGCGCCTGCAGAATCCTGCTCCGGAGCATTCCAGGAGCACCTGCCAAATCCTGACACGCTGGCAGGAGACCACCCTGTGGTCCTGATACTGAGAAACAGTGGAGTCATTTGGCAGTTCGCTGTTTTTAAACTACTGATCTCATCTATAAATGTCCTGCTTGGCCACGTCCAAGGGGAGTCAAAGTTTTCCTTCTATTTGCTATGGTTTCCAATTGTGACTGGAGGACAGTGAGACCTCATGCTGGTTAGATGGACAATATTGACTCCTGGTTGATCGTGCAGGAAAAAACAGTCTGTGTATGGGTTGCGACGGACCAGACCCAGGGTTGCAGATGCAGTGGCCCACATAGAGAATGTCCTGGGTTCCAGTGACAAGCATTGCCATAGAAGCAGGACATAAGGAGGTGTAGAGAAGTGTCCTTCCTGCACTAAGGCTCTGTCACGGAGAGGTAGAGCGAAGACGTCACCACTGTCTTCTCCCCATCTTCCTAGCCCAGCTCGCACCCAAGCTTGAGGAAACTAAAACTTTCTTCTAGATCCCTCCCAGTAAGACTGACTTGTGAGAAGCAGCTGTGCTCTCAGAGCCTTTGTGAATGGGGATATCAATGAAACGAACACTTTATCTATTAGGGTCCTATAGATGGGAGTCATTGCTAATCATTATTTGTCTTGACTGAGGGTTCTGTCTTTATTGGAGCATTTTTAGGAGCCTGGCAATAAGCCACGATGCAGTTTGCTATGGAGGACACCCTGAACAGACAGGCACTGAATGTGCCACAGTGTTCTTTGCTTCCTCCCCTTCTGTCTCTCTGATAGTTGCCTTTTGCAACCTTGCTTTTCACAGTGGGAACCTATTCAGTTACACACTGACAATCAATCAGTAATTAACCAGGTCTTTCTTCACAGTGGGATACAAACAGAGGTCTAACAGACTTGTTCACCACTCCCCTCTTTTTCAGCCTTGGCCTCATTTAGTATTGAGCAGGATTCAACAAAAGAAAAAAACTGAGAAAGGGTGTGATGTTGAAAGGAGCAAGGCCTCATCAATTTTATTTTCTCTCCTTGGACTCAACAGAAAACATCAGGGGTGTGGGCTCTGGACCTCCTTGACAGTCGTTAAACGGAGACCTGCCCTTGACAGGGAGGAAACACATGCAAGGAAAATGCACTTCTGCCAGGCAGTGCTGAACCTGACTCAGCACGTCCAGCATTTTCATTGCAATTCTCACCTGGAGGGGGTGGGGGCACCAGGCCTACAGGTGATCCTGTACCTCAGCCCTGTTTGCAAATGGCAGAGCTGCTCAAGCTGCTGTCTGGCTATTTAGTTCCTTTCAGCTCTTGCAGCTGTGTCCATGTTCACAGCAGGAGGCCAAGGTATTCCCCTTCTGTTCTAAAATGTGCTTGTCATGCTGGAACCTGGAGGACATGGACCTTGAGGCATGCCTGAGGTCAGGTCATGTCATCCGTGTGCTCTGATTTAGTAAGAGCTCTGTCCAAGCACCCAACCTGCTCGTGGATCCCTGGGAAGGTTATAGCGAGGTATACTTCTCCAGCAAAATAAGTGAGGCCTCTTTGCAGCCTCCTTCTCTGTCCCCTGACTGGGGTCTGAAATGCCCTTTGTAAAGGATATTGGATTTCGTGGCATCTTTGGGGATCCCTCCTTTAATCTCTGATCTACCTGTAATGCTACAGGGAGGGACAAGCCTGCACACAGGAAAATCATTTCCTGCTTGCCTGCAGAGAGGGCAGCCCAGTTTCCCTCAGGGGTTGAGAAACTGTGAGATGTGGTTATGAAATAACAAGACTAGCCTTTGAACAACCACGCTAGAATCTGTTCATTTATTTGCTCACTCATATATTGAACTAACATTTATTGATCTCTACTGCCACCGCTCTGGTCCCAGCCACCTCTGCCCCTCACGTAGACCACGGCAATTGCTCCAGTCCATCCTTCCTACAGTGACCAGCGGTGGGAAGGTTTGGGTGGACAGAGGGGGCCGGAGATGGTCCGTATCCCCAAGCCCTGGTGATGGTGGTGGAAGGAGGGAGAAAAGCAATGCCATTGACATGTGTGACAATGACAGACCCTTCTTGCCAGCATGTCAGTGATGGTTTGGGCAGAGTCCCTTGGCTCTGAGAACACCACCTGAGGGACACAAGCAGGTATTGACTTACTTTCCAGCGGCATAGACCTCGGCAGTATCAAAGAGATTAACTCCACTTTCATAGGCAATTGTCATCAGCCGCTCGGCAACCTGCAAGAGGATGCAAAGGTCAGTCAGAAAAGCCAAATGCTTTCCAAATCTGGGAAGCAACTTTGAGTCCTTTAGTGGTCTTTAAGAACACTGAAATGTCACTAACCACTCCTTGCTTTTCTCAGTTGTAGCGAAGAAAGAAAACAAGAAGTTTCAGCCAGCACATACAGGGTAAATGCATCCTTCCCCTCAGACACAGACCAGGCACTAAGGGATTTCCTCGAAGTGCTGGGATAAGGCAGCCCCTCAGGAGCACAGTGAGGTGGGTAGATTGTTTCTCACTCTGCTTGGAAGACCTGGCTTGACAACATTCTCTTTGACACCATGATCTCTCTGACAGAGAGGATCATTTGTATTGCAACCAACTCCATTTCTTTCCTTTCTCCAAGCCAATAGGTTGCAGCACCAGGGTGACTCATGACTTAAAAAGTCCGTGCCTTTTTTCCTCATGGCTCAGCAGACTGTTCTGGGAACCAAAGGTGAGACAAAATAGTGACTGCATGTCTCAGCAAATCCGGACCAATCACAGAGCGGCCAGCCAGCTGAATCCACCCGCACACAGAGGAGGGGGTGAGGCCCAGGGGCCTAGCTCCTCACTGTCAGCCTGAAACAGGTCTCCTGGCTCCTGTCCCTTCCCTTATGCTGCTGATTGCAAATGGGAGGTGTGGCGAGAATACAGGGATAACTACAGGGGAATAGCAATAAAGAGCAGTGGAGGGGGCCATGTTTTCATTTAGACTTATTAGTCAACTGAGAAACTGCACGCCTCATAAATAATTAAAATTGATTTTTCCGTTGATGTTTTTGATGGTGAGCTAAAGTTGCTTCATCAACATTTCTAAGATAAACTATTTTCCTGTCTTTCAAGTTGGCCTTGTTAGGCTAGCAAAATGGGATCCCTGCAAACCCTTTAGAAAAATAGCAGCAAATGTGCTATCACTTTTAAAAGCGATTACTGCTTTTAATTTTGTACCATTGTGACATTTACTCTAAATAAAGATTAAAAGTTAAGACAAATATGGTTTTTTCCAAAGTAACTGTTCTGTATTTAAGAAATTATTGTCCTTGCATTATAATATTGTCCTTTGGCTGTATCATATGGTATACTGGGGGACTATTACTGGGAAACGTACATAATAAATCTTATGCAGAGAGAAACTTTAAGATAAGATGGAGACTCCAAGATGGAGGTTAGACTGAATGATTGCTGAGATGTTGCCCAACCAACCGCAGCATTTGATGACCCCAGCGTGGAATAATGAAATCACCGAACTAAGTCAGAACACCGACTTCCGGTCTTGAGGGAACCACTTGCTGGATGAAGAAACATGAGCAAGTCATTTGAACTCTCTGCATTTCAGTGTCTTCATCTGAAGAATGAGGGTGGTTCTGTTCAGGTCCCCATGGAGCCCAGAGGCCCAGAGGAAGCTCATCCCCCATCTCCCTGGACTTATTATTCTAACTGAGGCCTAGAATTTCTATGGCTCTCTTCGTACCGGAGATTGAAGTTCATGCAGAGAGGAACAGAGGGCCAATCACTGGGAAATGGAGTGGGGGCCACTGATCGAGTCAACCCTGAAGCTTGCTCTAGGTCTATACTTCTAGTGTGTGAATTAAATTTTTTTTTCCTTTATTGGTTAAGCCCTTTTGAGTTGAATTTTTTGTTACCTGCAATTAAAGGAAGCCTAACTACCTTACAGATGAGAAAATGTAAGTAAGACTCTGAAAACTAGGTGCTATAAGATGATAACACACTCTTACCATTACTTAAAAGTATTAATCATATGAATAACATCTAGTTTGGCTTTATAATGAAACCAAATCTTCTTTGGGAGGCACTTCAGAGTGTTATCTAGTTTCATGTTTGAATCCTTTTGATAATATCCCTGTCAAGTGGCTATTCAATGTATGGTCAAACTCTCCTGGTTAGCGGGGACATCATCACTTTCAGGAGTGACACTACCTCATCCAGCACCTTATAGTGTGGTCATACCAGAATCCCATGTTTTTATTTGCTTTGTACTGAGCTCACCTGAAGCCAGAGAGGCAGTGGGAAAATCTGTGGAGGTGAACTTGTTGCTGTTGGTTTGCATGTTTGCCATGTGGAAATATTTGAGCTTGAGCACCACAGCCACTGGTGTGGCTGGTCTACCTGTGCCCCGCTTCCTTCTCCTTGTGGCATTCTCTCTGCAGGGACATGGAGGGAAGCCACAGCTGTTTCTGGAAGGACAGTAGTTATTTGTCTGATCTGCATCTGAGGTGAGGCCTGCTCCAGACACTCATGACAACTTTATAGTGCAGTTTTCAGAGCCATAATTTTGAGATGATTCATTTCAGAGGTCAGCCCTGCCCACTCTGACCTGGGGTAAAGCTGGACTCACTGCAGCAGGGTGGCTGGCACTGTAAAGGGCGGAGCAAGAAAGATGGGAAATTGATGCACTTAGAGTTGGCCCCTCTGCTCCAAAAGGGAAGATATTTTTGTCTTTTCCCTTCCAAACACCATACCAGGCAGTAGGTTATGCACAGGCTGGGTACAGTGGATTATTAACATTAGACCTCCTTCCCTACCTGTCACCTATTTTGTATGTAAGTCTGTGGTCATTGCTCTGCTATCTGTGGACTTGCCTCTGTGCCTGCTCCACATGCCCTTACCTGATGCCAGTCAGAGGGCCCTGCAGTGAACCCTGTGATGGGCGCCCAGATCCTCCCTCAGAACTGAAGGACTTATTCCCGTAGCTGCTAGGAATCCTGGCCTTCAAGCTATCAGCTCTGTCTGGACATTGCATTTGGCTAAAGAGAGTTGCCTAGCCCAATGTCAGACCTTCTTCCCAGGACAGCCTCTATTTAATGACTGGTCGTACAAGGGATATAAATGCTCAGTCCTTTTGTCCCAACTTGGGGCAATTCTGCATGGCCGTCTCAGCTTCGGAGCTCACCATGGGGTCACCTGAGGTCATTGCTAAGCCTGCATCATGGCTCAGTTTCACTGCCCAATTCTGCTTCCTTGCCTGCCATGTGTTGATTCTGAGATCACTTCCTCATACTGCTCTGCATGCTAATCTCCATCTCAGAATCTGCTTCTCAGGGAATCCCCCATGAGACAAGCTCTCTATGGTGACCTATGCCCAGTATTGGGAACGGACATTCAGACTGGTAAGAATATGCAGGTAAGTCTTTTCTTCCTGGATCTATTAAATAATGCTGGTGACGTTGGAAGCTATAGAAAAGACCCCCAGGCCCCCCATGTTTCTAGTTAGGAATGATAGTAAGAACTGCCTTTACAAAGGGCTTGTTCTGGGCCAAGCACCAGCTCAGCACTTCATAGGCATCATGTCATTAATCTCAACCATGGTCCCACTGAGTCGGGGCCACCATCCGCATTTCACTGATACGGCAACTGTTAGTAGCTGTAAGCATTAGTAACTGCAGTTAGTCAGCGGCAGAGTGGGCTGGACCCCACTGAGTGTACCCCCTCAGACATACCACCCCCAACCCCCAGTGGTGCTGCGGGCAGGCCAGGAAGGATTGGAGGGTCTACAGGGCATTGCCAGCTCAGCTCACTGATGCCATGAAGCTACTCCTTTTATTAACATTTTATTTTTTATTACAGTTTACGTTCAGTATTATTTTAGGTTAGTTTCAGGTGTACAGCATAGTGGTCAGCCAATTATATATTTTACAAAGTGTTCCCCCCAATATTTCCAGTACCCTCCTGGCACCCTACATAGTTATTACAATATTATTGACTATATTCCCTGTGCTTTACACGCCTGTGACTATTTTGTAACTACTAATTTGTACTTAATTCCTTCACCTTTTTCACCCAGTTCCCTAACCCCTCTCCCCTTTGGCAACCATAATTCTTTTCTCTGTATTTATAAGTCTCTTTCAATTTGTTTGTTTTTTTAAAATTTGGTTCTATCATATGGTATTTGTCTTTCTCTGACTGACTTCATATAATATCCTCTATAAGGGGTGTCCAATCTTTTGGCGTCTCTGGGCAACACTGGAAGAAGAAGAGTTCTCTTGGGGCACACATAAATACACAAACACTAATGAAAACTGATGAGCAAAAAAAAGGTTTTAAGTAAATTTTGTGCCGGCTGCGGGTTGGATCCCCTGCATCTGGGTGTATTGTATCCATGCTGTCACAAATAGTAAGATTTCACATGGAAGTATTCCTTAAATCAATGATATCACCTTGATAAGCACTGTTTTGAATGTGTAAACAAACACTTAAAGGAATTTCATTGTAAATATAACTTTTACAGCTCCCATTTTTTGAGTGTCTGCTACCTATTAGTCAAAGGGCTGTACAGATGTCTGACAGGTATAACATGGTTAATTCTTCCCACACACCTTGAAGGCCCGCACTATCATCCCATTTTACAGAGGAGAAACTGAGACTCGGAGTGGTTGGATAAACTTGTCCAAGCTGTGGTGACCACTGGCCCTGGTTTGCCCAGGACTGAGTGGTCCCATGCTAAAGTGAGAAAGTCCATGCAAACAGGGACCAGGATGGTCATTCTAGGTAGAGCTAAAACAACAGTAGCAATAAAATCTTTCCACAAAGAGACTAATATTCATCCAAACTGGTTCCTTCCTTATCAACTGACTGGCACATAGAATACATCGACAGTCTCAGGGATTCATAATCCAAATGTAAAAAACATGAGAAGATAAAATTGAAAATAATCTTTGAGTCAATCTTAACCATTTCCCATAATTAAAATGTTATCCTTGTTAAATGCCAGAATCTCAGGAAGAATACTTCTACTATATCACGCTCTCTGCGTGTTCTTTGATCAGCAGCCATAATGGAAGACAAAAGTAACTTACCTCATCTGAAATTTGACCTCCAAATGTCACCCATGTTCCTGGAAAAGATGAAATATTTGCATATTATTTATAATCATTTTTCTAATATGTGTAGAATGAGAGGAAACACTGTTTCTTACAACAAGAATATTTCATAGATTGTGTCTGAAAGTAGCTGGTTGGGGGGTATTTGAGGGCTGAAGTCCAGCCCATCCTCCTCTCACTAAGCCACCCAGCAGGGGTCTGCAGGCCCCCGGAGGAAAGGATTCCCTTTCTGCACCCACAGGCACCACATAAGAGCAGCTCAGTCTTGTACAGTCTTTCTCTTCTGCTGGAGGGCCATGAACACTAGTGTGCAAGATGGCAGTGTTACCACGCCTACTCTGGCCACACACCCATTCTTGCTCTCACTTAGCTAAGGAGCCACCAGTTCTGAAAGAGAATGTAAGATCTTGGGTTAGGGTTCTTTCCTTCTTTGTCTCCAACAATTGAGACAAAGAAGGATTCCCTCTTACCTTTAAAAAGGAACCCTTTCAGATGTGTCTCCAGTCCCCACTTCCAAGCCCCAAGAAAGGACACTTAACCACCTTCTCTGTTGTGACCTGCTACTCCAGAATGGAAGTCTCCATTGGTTTGGGGCCTGGAGTGGGGGCAGTAGCTGGAGTGAGGATTGGGAAGGTAAGGAAAAGAGGCATAACCAACAGCTAGGTTTGTCTTTATGAAGCAGGTGGGAAGCAGACATTGTATGGGCTCTGCCATTTTAGTTTATTGTCACTTCATTCATTTCTTCCCTCCTTGATCCATTTTTTTTTTTTTGCCACCTAATTACATGCCAGGGAAACGCATTTCACCCAGGTGGGAGGGACAATGAGGTGATTGATCCACTTTCTCCCACTGAGGCAAACACAATGCAGTAAAGGAGGGAGCATGCTACCTAGAGTGCAGGGATGTGGCACTCAAGAAAAACCTCCTAGAAGAAGTGACACTTTGGTTGAATCGCAAAGGAGGTAACTGAACAAAGGAGAAAGGGACAGGCACTCAGCTATAGGTATGAGCACAGGCAAGGCAAGGAGGTAGAAAACTGTAGAGTGTGCTGATGAGCCATTGGGCCGAGGGAGCAAACGTCATACAGAGAGAGAGGGGTGGCAGGAGGCGGAGCAGCCTGGGCACAGTTCACATTTGTGGGCAAAGAAACACTGTGGGAACCTTTTCATTTCATAACAATGGTCATAGCTACCATTTATGGAACACCTTCCAAATGCCAACAGTATCGTAAAAGCATTCATACTCTAATCATTTTGATGAACTTAACAAGACAATTTTACTATTCCTATTTCTAAATGAGAACTCTAAGATCAACCAACCAATCAACGGAATACCCAGCACTCCCCACACTCCAAGGAGGATGTCCTTTTTATTGTATCTCACTGCCTCTAGAATATTCCTGGATCAGTTATGGCAATAGAATTTCATACTCCATAGAATGCTGATGGCACCTTTTCTCTTCTTAGTTCCCTGAGATTAAAACAAAGGTAAGCCGACTATTATCCTATTCATTGACTATTGATTAATTGATTAATTGGCCATTATACTCTATATCCCCAGGGGCTACAGATGGGCAACCCAAAGGCCACGCTCACTTGCAGAGTAGCACAATGGCGACTTGTTCACTAGTTTAATATATTTTGAATAAGTTACCAACATTTAAATAATTGGAAGATTTTTATTTCAAATGTCTGGCTCCCAGTTTCTTTTAACAACAGATAGCTGGTGTCCCCAAAAGGCAGACACCCCTGAACCTGAGGGCGAATGTCCTCTGTGGAAGGTCCACGCCCTCCAGAGTCAGTCAAAGTCTGCCCGCCTTCCTTTGTATTTTCAATGCGAACACAGTTGTTATTTTCTACCACGTTTATCGTTATTTTTATTGTAAAATTAAAAGAAAAATGAACTTGTGCATCTCCTAAAAACCACACACACAGTTGAGAATTTCAAGAAAAAAATAGGAGTGTACTTTTGGGGGGGTGGATGTGAAGAACATAAAAACAAAGACTATTTGCACAGAAAAATTACAACTTAAGTTACCATGACTGGTATACAGAAAAGATGGGCGTTGAGAAACTTAATGAACTGGAGAAATGGCAGCATTTGTATTTGAATGGGAGCAAAATAAGTGATTTGCTGTGAAATGCAGTTCTCTATTAGGTGAAAAAATTGCAGGGACATCAAAACCATTTTACAGACAATGCTTTTATAAGAGTCTCTTTTGAATGCAGCAGAAATGATGATGTGTCCAGGGAATAAACAAGCATTTGCAGATTTTAGTATAATCAGAAACATTCTAGCTCAGCATGTTAAAAATATGGTTGAAAACTTTGAGGACAAGTTAAATTATTGGTGGCATTTTCTATTGCAGAAAATGAGAACACAGATATAAATAATAGCACACTGTTTGCTATGTTTATTTGTGATGTTTTGAAATTTTCAGGCAGGGCAAAGGACTTTTGAACAAGAAATCCTACAAGGCAAAACCTTAGGAAATGGCCCACTTTGTGATGAGAAAGGTCCCAGACCAGCGAGTGTGGAATGCACTGGTCCGAGTTACGTGTTAACTGCAGACGAGGCTCTCACAAAGGCTGGGGCTGACGTGGGACCTGTCACCCATCAGATTCCTAGGTGGCAGTATTTTGTAGGGGCACTAAACAATGACATCTGTAAGTTCATTGATTTTCTCATTCATCAGGAGTTGCTTTGGGCTAAAAAGTTAAAACGAGATAAGCCATGAGTTCAGTAATTAATACCCTGAATCAGCCATTCTTCTGTATCTTGGAGCAGCATTAGGTCAGTGTCTGCTTGATGAATACGCTGGCTTACTCATACTGAGATGACAGAGATTTTTTTAAAACGCCTTCTGTCATCAAAGGGAGTAGTCCTATCTCCCCTTAGCAGCAGAGACTGGCTGGAAGTTCCCGGTTTCCTGCTGATGTTACAACTCGTCTACACCTTCTGGATATTTTTCTATGGGGGCATTCACAAGGATTTGCGTAAATATCTCTCATTTGTTTCTCTCTGTCCTGACAAAATGGGGTCTTTGGGAAATACAGTTGTTAAAGAATAATTCAATCCACTTTCCTATCTTACAGTTTCCAGAAATGAAATTGATAGCCTGAAATTTATTCTTTGAAACTGGGCCATTGAATATGGGATATCAAACTTTATAAAAATAAAACAACTCTATTTGGTTCAGTTTTCTTAATTTTTTAAAGATTTTTGATTCAGAGATCCCACTGCTGGGACTATACCCTTAGAATCCTGAATCACCAATTCAAAAAAACCTATGCACCCCAATGGTCATAGCAGCATTATTTACAATAGCCAAGTGCTAGAAACAGCCTAAGTGTCCATCAGTAAATGAGCGGATCAAAAAACTGTGGTGCATTTACACAGTGGAACACTACACAGCAGAAAGAAAGAAGGAGCTCCGACCCTTCATGACAGCATGGATGGAACTGGAGAGCATTATGCTAAGTGAAATAAGCCAGGAGGTGAAAGACAAATACCATATGATCTCACCTATAAGTGGAACCTCATCAACAAAACAAACACATGAGTAAAATAGAACCAGAGGCTTGAAATAAAGAACAAACTCACAGTAACCAGAGGTGAGTGGGGAGGGGGAAAACGGGAGAACGAAGGGGAAGGGGCAAGCACAGGAACGGGAACAGAGGACTCACAGGCATGGACAATGGGGAGGATTGACTGTGGGGGTTGGGGGGATGGGATAGGGGTGAACAATGGGGAAAATGTGGGACAACAGTAACTGAACAATAATAAATGTAAAAAAAAATCTTATGGCTTAAAATCTTATCTCTTAAGTGAATAAAAAAAGGAAGCAACATATTACTAATTGAGAAGGTTTGATTGATGTAAAATTTTTTCTTAAATAGGCAAAAAGCATTAGTTCAAAATCAATCTTGACTGCATTAAGCATTTACAGATTAATGGGGTTTTGGAAATATATTTCCCAAAGAATTGTCATTCTGATTAAGTGTAATGAATGTATTAAAGCAGCCTGCCAAATTGAATATGAAATTCAAACTAAATGCAACATTATATTTATAAACAACTATTAGCTCTAAAATATAATAAAGCCAATTACTGTGAGGAAAAAAAGTTTATTTATTTTTAGAGAAAGAAGAAGGGAGGGAGAAAAACATTGATGCGAGAGAGAAACATTGGTTGATTGCCCCTTGCAGGTGTCCAAACTGGGGACAGAGCCCACAACCCAGGCATGTGCCCTGACTGGGAGTTGAACCGGCAACCTTTCACTTTGCAGGACAACACCCTGCAGGGCTCTTACTTAAGTTTTGATAGCACAGGCGAAGGGCGATGACTTGAAGCACTTAAACTGTAGTGCAAGGTGGCAGTGGAGGCTAAGCGCGACAGCACTGAAAGCCGGCACTGTACGCAGATCTTGGAGGAGACCGCCCTCCTTACAGGGCCATTTACAACAATTCTATCCATACTGGGAAGAGCTTATTTTTATAAACATGGACCTGAAAAGTGAATCTGAATGAAACTGCCTACCAACCCCAGTTTAAGTCTTTACAGCTGGATACCACACATCACAGTGAAAAACTACAGGGCCTGCCTGACATTTTGGTACAGAATAAAAGACATCAGGTTTTTGATTCCAAATAAAAGCAGTAATAAATTGTGAAAAAAACAGTAACAGTAAATGTTTTCTTTTTCAGTATTTAAAAAAATTAGGGTAAAATAGAATGTAGATAGCATATATATTTATGGGTGCATTAAGATATGTGCATGATAACATTTCTGGGACTTCGTTACACTTAGGCTCAGCTTACTTTGTTGAGACTGGCAACCTACCTGGCCCTTTAGACACTTCCTACTCATCTGTTTTATAGTCATTTGTTTTTCAACTTTGTATTTTAGGGGTAAACTGTCTGAGGGTTAGTTCGATTTCATTCATCTTCTTATCTCCACAGCCCTACAACAGAAGTGAGTCCTTAGTAGACAGTCAATAATTGGTTGAATCAAATTGCCTTTTGTTCTGTCATTAATCTACAAAATACTGGGTATATTTCTGAGCAAACCAACATATTTTGATTTCAAGAAACACGAGTAATGCTCATCAACAGTCCTAGTCCCGAAGTGATTAACATGTTTGTCTGGGTCCTTGGGTCTGCCCCCTGGAGAAGGGGTGGGGGGTCTTCTCCCTGCCTTCTCCTGTCCCTCAGGGCAGGGGGCTGTGTGTGGCACATTGTAGGTAGGGTCCACCCAGCCACCCCCTGAGAAAGAGTGGCCACTTACGAATAAGTCATATTCCCTCCTGATGGACAGGGATAGAGCGGAAACCTCCCAGACGGGGGACCTCCGCCCGCATGAGGTTACCCTCTACTGCCTACCTCCACAAGATCTAAGGTGGTTTATTAGTTAATATGATTGTTGGAAATACTCTGTGACTGTTTTCTTAATCATTGTTTTGCCTCTAATGAGAACACGCCTTCCTGAGACTTATGATTATTTCACTGTGAAATCTCAAATTGTTGGGATGCTATTTAGAAGGTAATTTCACTAAACTGACATTTGTTATACCTAACCTTTTAAAAGCAGAGGGAGTATCAAAAGAACTTTGAATTGCTATTTTATCTTCTGATGAGACTCCTTCATGCACGAAGGAATATATGCTTTGAAAACTCTGTTTGGGTCCCTTGGCACATAGCACCCACAGCATAGAAAAATGATTGGCAAAATGGAAACAGAAAAAGAAAATTGCCTTTACACACACACACACCCACACACACACCTATCTTGGTTACTTAGTTACTTTGCTGGTGGTTTACTTCTTGTCATTCATTCAAGAATCATTTAAATGAGCTCCTTGCGGTTTAGACATTTAGATATAATAATGTTCGTTCACAGAGGCTACCTCCCTGGCCATGTAACATCTTACATCGCCACAGTGCAGGTATCAAGCCAGGAAACTATTGTACGGTATTAGTAACTGAACTACAGATCTTTGTTGAGTTTCACTGTCCTCTTTTCTGTTCCAGGATTCTATGCAGGACCCAGAGCCATGTTTAGCATGCATGTCTCCTTAGCCTCCTCTGATCTGTGATAGTTCCTCGGTCTTACCGGGTCTTTTGCAACCTTGACACTTTTGAAAAGTACTGGTCAAGTGCTTAGTAGAATGTCTCTCAATCTGGGTTGGAATCCATTTAAAATTATAGATTTGGTGATGTCTTTTTCTCTATTGCATTTTGACCTGCTATAGTTTGGATGAATTTTTTATAACTATCAAGAAGGAAATATACAAATGCCATTGTAATATTTATTATACTGCAACTAACTTTCATTCAACAAGTATTTGAGTCTCCCCTGTGACAGGCATTGTATTTAAATTACTATGATACAACAGGGAGAAAGCCTGGTGATTATTTTTCCTTCCATGGAGCAGAATTATAGGGAGAGACAAAAATAAGGAAAATAAGTTAAATACATAGTCTTTGTTTTAAGAATATTAACTTCATAAATAAATATAAATATAATATAAATGTAAATAAAATATAAAATGCACCATGTTTATTGATAAGTGTTAAAGAGAGTCATTTTTATGAGACCAGGGTATAAGAAAGGTCAGGGGGTGGGTGCTGAGATTTTAGATAGGGTGGCCAGATAAGGTTACAAAGAAAGAAGCTTTTGAGAAAAGACCCAATGAAAGTGAAGGAGGGTGCCATGCAGCCATCTTGCAGAAGAGCGTTCCAGGGTGTGTGTGGGGAACATGTGTGGGGAGGAGGGGTGTGCTTGCCTAGAATGCTCAAGATCAGTGAGAAGGCCATTGCAGCTAGAGGAGAGAAGGTGAGGAGGTCCCTCCATAAGGAACAGATCCTGCGGGGCCATGTTAATTCATGGAAGGAACTTGCAGAGATGAATGAAGAGTTCTGCATAGAAAGTAAAGCCATCTGACACCCCTCGAATAGTGCTATGTGCTGTGTGCAGTGTTGAGAGCACATCTCCAAGGCTGAGGCTGAAGCATGAGCAGCAGTTAGGAGGCTGTTGTGATAAACCATGTGACAGTACTTTGGTCCAAGGAGGTGGGAGTGAGGATCGTGAGAAGTGCTTGAATTTTTGATTAAAAGAATGCAGAGTGTGACAGGTGAGACTTCAAGAGCAAGCAAGCATCAGGCTCAGAGCAAGAGGGAGAAGAGAGAACCAATTCAACACATTTCACTATGGATTTAATTATTTTAAGTGTTGTAAGTAGAGCGCATGTCGATTCCAGGTTAATGTAGTCAAGGTGGACCCCATGCTGGTGAGCTAGTATTTAATCTAGAGGGGTTTAGCTTAAAGTTATTTATTAAAATCTGCTATATCCCTGGTAAATTTAAGGTTTGAGATTCAAATCCCAGATCTCACTGGACTTCGACAATACACTGGGCAAAGTTAACGTGTTTACTATCTCATTTGAATGCAATTATTCCTAGAGAGAGGTGAAGCTTGAGGTGGAAGCAGCCCACCAAATCTTCAGGAGAGCAAGAAACACAGTGTGAGCCCAGGACCAGTACTGACTTGGAGGAGGGGCACCAGACTGTTGGCCACCCCCTGAGATCAGGGTCAGGGCATTACCCTGTGTGTACTTTCTCCTCTGAGCTTTGGGCTGAGTCTTCTGAGACTGTAACCCTTCCCATGTACTTACATTCATATCCTACTCACTCTTCAGGACCCAGAACCTCAGCTTCACTGTCTTAACACTTCCCCTGGTGAGTCAACTTGAGTATTTTAGATTTCTGTTCCACTAACCCTGTGACCCTGAGAAAGTTGTGATTTCTAGTTTCCTTAATTTCTAGTTTCCATATGCAGAAAATTAGGGACCTTAATCCCTGACTGGCGTGGCTCATTGGTTGGACATCATCCTGCATAGTAAAGGTCACTGCTTTGATCCCCGGTCAGGGCGTGTGCCTGGGTTATGGGTTCAGTTCCCGGTCAGGGTGTGTACGAGAGGCAGAAGATTGATGTTTCTCCCTCACATCAGTGGTTTCCTCCCTGCCTTCCTCTCTCTCTCTAAAAATAAAAAAATCTTAAAAAAAATTAGGGACCTTAAGCTCCCTTTATCTCTATAATTTCATGATTCCGTGGTTGGACTTTGAAGGGAGGGGTGGTTTCATTTTCTCTCCTGCTACTACCTCGAACAAGCCACTGTTACCACACTGACCACACTGCAGCGTCACTACCACATTTATTTTTGCAAATGACTTCCCCTTCAGACTGTAACTGTCCTGAGGGCAGGGATCGAGTTCAGTCTTTTTGATTCAAGCCACTGAAGTGGAGCCTGCACACAGCAGGTGCTTAATAATCATTTGTGGAATCAGGAAGCAAACATTCTACACCACCGGCATTCTAGCTCTGGTAAGAAAGCGTCTCTGACCTGAGAGCATGTGCAGCTGGTTGGCGGTTTCCCCGCACTCACCATCTTGGACAAGTGCTTTTCAACTCTGGCTGTGCATTTGAATATCCTGGGGAGCTTTCAGTAGTTCTGCTGACCTGGTTCCTCACCAGACCAGGTCAATCAGGATCTCTGGGAATAGGAATCTGGCGTCAGAATTTTAAAAATATCCTCAGAGAATTCTACTTGCAGCCAGGGCTGAGCACCACAGTTCCAGATTCTTCCCATACTCATATTTCAATATCTCACCCTTTTCTTTATACCCTGACTTACCTTTCTCAGTCTTTTACTGCCGTCCCCACTTTTCAGAGGTTAAGTGACTTGCCCAAAGTTCAAGTATCTAGTAAGCAGTGGGGTTGGAGCTGGGATTTACATCTAAGCAAACTTATTTCAGAGTCCTTCCTACCCCTGACCAACTTTCCAGTCTTAATGACGGGATGGTGTGGAGCCAGGGCTGTTCTTTCAATAAGATACATAAGTTACACAGGTACCTTAATGTTCATATTGATGCAGGATCCAAATCAAGCACAGAAAGCAAGTAGCAAGAAGTCTGCCTCAGATGATGGGGCAGAGGTGTACAGAAAAGTAACAGAAGTGAAGAATTGGCATCTTGCCCTTGGCACTCTCTGCCAGTTGAAGAACAGGAAATAGATCCATCGTCCTGCTGGGGAGGCAGTGGAGTGAGTGGTTGAGCAGGTAAGGGAAATCAGGTAGCCCTGGGCTGGAATTCTAACTCCATCACTCACTAGCACAAGGAGGAAGGGTAATAATAATAACTAGTTTACAGGGTTATTAGGAGGATTCATTGAAATTTGGTAGGTGTTTAACAGCGTCTGCCACATGTGAGCATTAATCTCCATTTTTCAGATCAATGGTTCCTGCTCCTCAAGGTGTATGAACGATCTTCTCGGAGCCCCACTCTGAGATTCTGGTCCAGCACATCTGAGGTAGAAGGCAGGATTCTTTATGTTTAACAAGCATCTTAGGTGACTGGGAGACAAAACACTGTTCTGAGCAACCCAGTGTGGTCACGACAGAGAAACTGGATGTGGACCTGTGTCTGGGCACCTGGAACACAGCTCAAGGCTCTATCTTTTACAAACAGCACAGACAAAGCGCTCTTCCTTGGCCTGGTTTGCATCTGTTGATGTTTTCTGCAGAGCCTGGCCCTTATTTTAGAATTCAAGCTGTAGCCTGGTCTTTCATTTTTCGCTTCTAGTGTACTGCTAATGAGCATCTGGCCTGAGCTAACAGATGTGATAACAACGTAGCCTTTTTTTTTTTTTTAACTTTGATTACTTTTTTTTTTTTTTTTTTTGCAAGAACCAATAATACCACTCAAGTTCTGGGGATACGAAGGGGGTGCTTTTACAACTGCAATTTGTAAAAATGTTCGAGATCTCAATGGAGCTAGGCAAGGAAGTCATAAAGGCCATGGGGAATCAAGGTGGGCTCTCAGGCAGGTGAGGTGCAAGCAGTATTCCCATTTACAGGCAACTTTGCACGGTCTGAAGAATTCTACACATTTTAAGATGAGGAAGAGTGGTAGGGAAGTGACTTTCCACAGCTGGTTGGAAGTGGGGTCTCTAGGGCCATGGTCTCCGCCAGCCCCATGCTGCTTTCTGGTAATATGATGCCTACCGCCCTTCCCCACCCCCTTGGACCACATGCTGCTGCCTAGTGTTTGCTCTAAGTGCTTGTAACAATATCTTGCGCTCCTGAATCTTCCCACGTTCTTCCCTCTGCCGAATGCCTCCCCAGCCGAACTTTTCTTCTGATAAGCTTCACATCTATTCCTGTCCCCAAACTGCCCCATCTGTGGGGATCTACTTCCCCCCAGTCCTCTAGGCCACCTCCCTGTTCCAAGAGCCTCCCCGTTCAGCCCGAGAACAGGTTTTAGCTTGTCTTGCCCAGAGACCTCATGCACAGAGCCGTCCTGGGCATGAAGCTCTCAAATCCTTAGGAAACCTGGAGCCAAGGCTAAGAGCTGGGCGATAACGGGATGTGCCTGTCATTGAGGAAATCTGGGGCAGGGTGGACCAGTGCTCGAGGCAGCAGCAGAGGAGAGCTCAGTTTTAGATTAGACAAGGCTGGAGTGGACCTGGCTGCCTGGCTGGCTGGGTATCCCATAAAAACCAGAGGAGAGTTGGACCCGGGGCCTTCTTCTAATGCTGTGTGTAAGCGAGGTTTGAGGGTTAACTGGCTGGGGTTGACATTAGGTTCTTCATGATCCTTGTAGAGAATGTACAAATATTTGATATTTTCCTTCTTTCTTTGATTTAAGGTTTTATGTGCTTACGTGCCAAGGGATGCTGCCAGCTCCATTTTGTTTTAAGATTTGTTTCAAGGCAAATCTTCCTGGAATCATTTTGTTCTCTTTCTCTTTAATCTGATCAGTAAAGTTTAGAGACAAGGAGGTAGGGCGAAGGATGGGGAGGAGTGTAGAAGAGGCAGTTTTGTCTATAAGGCAGAATTGCAAGGTTGGATATTTCTCTGCAGAGGATGTTGTGAGCATAGGATACAAGTGAAATTTCAGTGCCCTAAGTCTTTCCCCAGGAAACAAACCTTTCTCCACTCCCCACATGTAGGTATTTGAATTAATACAACATAGTAATTTAAATCCAAGGCTTCAGATCCTTAAATTTCCTTATGTACGTATGGCTTCTACATCGGTTTATTTAACACCTCAAGCCTTTTATGAAACTTAAAATAAAATAGAACCAAAAAATTCTTAGATGATTATTTCTTCTCAGTGTTTTAATTTTTTGAAATAAATATTATTACTTTTATAATAAAAAGCAAAGTTTTAAAAAATCCTTACTACTTCACAGGGAAATCCATTCATAAACAAGGGTTTCAACAAATTATAGCTCTTCCTGCTTCTTGAACATAAAAAAGAGGCAGTGTTTTTGTTTTGCTACTATTTTTTTCCTAAGTTTCTTGGTCAAAATTCCTCTTGTTTTCTTGTACTGATATTCACCTGTGAAAATTATTTCTTACAATGAAGTTTCCAGAGCACTTACAATGAGCTTGCTTCACTAATGTGCCTGATTCATTTTGTTCTTTGGAAAAACACACACAAGAAAGGTACACACATAGGTGAAATGACAAGTGTTAGAATAAAATCAGACACCTTCCATGGGACACTAGGGCCAAGTGGCAATTTCTGTTTGTTTGTTTTAAACAAATTCAAATATTTTCAATATCTTCTTCTAAAATGGGATCTGTTCTTAAGATTGAAATTTTGTTTTGTTTTGTTTTGTTTTCTGTGAACTCCTAGCAGAGGTCCTGGAACATAGTATATACTCAAAAATATCTTATTTCTTTTTTGGATTCATGTTTCCATAGTAAGTACTGTGAATAAGAACTCTCAGGAAAAACACAGATGTCAAGAAGTTTGAAAGTCAACATAATCTTTACACTTTCATCTCTAGAAAGTTCAGGTCATTTTTATCTTTGTGCAGGGATATATTTTTTGGTGATTCAGTAAGTTATTCTTCCCAAACGGTAATAATTTTGAAAAACTCTGGTGCATCGGTATGGAAAAAACGGTGTGTGCTCATGGCACTCTCGGGATATATGAAGAAAGAAATTTTTATTCCATGCTGAGACAAAGAAACTCTTAGTGAAAACAAGATATTATACTGTAAAAAAGAATGAAAAATATTTTACAACAGTCCTTTCAAATTCTCCTTCTTGGACTATGGGCTTTATGATGTTTATAGTATTCAATATCACTAACAACTCAAAATAAGGGGACACAATGATTCACATACTTTTTGACCCAAGAAAAACTTTGAACTGTAGAGAAATTAAAACTGGGGAAATGTATAATTTAGCAAAAACCTAAAGATTAAAAAAATTCCCAAATTAACCTGGTCCTTATGTTTCTCTGTAGATTTATACATTTACATATAGAGATTAACTTACTTTATCTATGCCTGATGGGTACCAACTGTTAATGATTTTAGCTTAAAAAAAAAGCTACAACATCCTTTTCCTAATGGAAAATTCACCGCTGTGTCACACAAAGGGGGTATTTTTGCATCTCCCATGGAACTATGCATGGGGTTGTTCTTATGAACTTACTATTTCTATCTAAGACACAGAGACCTTCCCTTTTCAGTAATTACGTGTAGAAATTTCTCACGTTAAAGAAGAAAATGGAGCTATACTAAATCACAAAACCATGTTGTTATATCATTAATCTTAGGAGATCCCATTTAATTAGAACTCTTCCCAGAGTCATTTGCCTTTGAAATGCTATTTGACACTGTACTGAAAAATTAACTGTGGCATGGGAGCAGCTCCTGGCAGCCTCATCTGGCACTGCTCTCCCCAGCCAGGCTTGGGCATCAGGCAGATGGCAACATAACCACATAGTCCTGAGTTTATGGGGACGGAATGAAATTTCCTAACATACCGTATGGAAAGTTATTCAGAAATTTAGGTTTCCAGAGACATTAAAGAGTATAAAAGTTATATTTCTATGTCAACAATAATTTGGATTGCTCTCAAACACAGAAGATAGGCCTTCCTAAAACATTTTCAAAACCACTAAAATCTTGGGATAATCTCTGTATCCCCAGAGACTATGTAAAACCTGGCATGTAGGAGGGGTTGATTAAGTGCTTTATGAATGAGTGAATTTTAAGAACAGCAGTGAGGGAGTGATTAACATAGAAGTAATGTTCAATAAATTCTTTTATTACCTGCGTTTCTTTTCATTAACTTATTGCTTGAAAAGGAGTTAATCTGAATGAATATATCTGTGGCCTTTATACGAGTTAGTGGTCTGGGTATCTGACAGCTACCACACCAGTGAACACTATGACAGAACATTCCAGAGGATGGCTGGGAGGATAGCATGGATCTATGGAGTCATTACAGCAGAATAATACTTGTGTTTTCCATCTTACAGTAGTAATAGCACCTTGTTACTTCTACTGCTAGCACGAGGGGCTCTGGTTTCAGGAAACAAAGGAGAGTGTTCCTAGAAGGAACTTCTACTCCTGGGGGAGTAGAGATACTCGCCTGGTGACATTCTATCTTTGATCATTTTGTGATTAGTCAAGAACCTAGGGACCACTCACTACCAAGGATTAGAACTTTCTATTAACCAGGAAAGGATGTGCCACCAAAAGGTCTGATGCATTCCACACCCATGGTTCCTGAAGGTTGGGTGGAGATGTCAGCCTACTCTCCACAAGGACGGGGAATCCAACTGTCTTGTTCATCACTGTCCCTCCAACACCCAGACCAGACCTCTGGTTTGCAGGTCAACTGTCACTCAGGTCCTAGGCAATGCACTCTAAAATTATTTCTCTTAATTTTCAACAGTCCTGAAGGGTAGGCATTTTTATTTTCTTTCAGACATACCTGAATTAAGTATGTCCTTGGATAAATAGATTCATCTTTGCGACTTTGCTCATCTCTAGTCAGAGGGAAAGAGGGGTGGGAGGAGGTGGAGGTGGACAAAGGAGGGAAAGAGACTGCTTGGGCGATGAGTGCACAATGCAGTGTGCTGATGATGTTTTATTGAGTTGTACACTTGAAACTTGTATGGTTTTGCAAACCAATTGTCACCCCAATACATTATTTTTTTAAAAAAAACTAGAGAATAAAGTAAATAACCAGCCATTTGGTTTAAAAAATAAAATAAAAGTGGATCATGATACCTGCTCCAGTATTGTTGTGAGAACTAATGGAATGATGACGATGCCAGCCAACAGGTTTTTGAGAACTTAAGTGATGCCAGGCACTGTGTTACACACTTTATAGGCGTTATCTCACCTGAAACTCATGGGCACTCTGTGATTTGAGTTTTTTTGCTGGGGAGTGGCTGGACCAGTGTGATGGGAACCCAGGCAGTCTGACTCCACAGCCACATTCTTACTGATTTTAATAGCATATGTCAGTAGTTTTCAACCTTTTTTATCTCACAGTGCATATAAACCAATTACTAAAATTCTGCTGCACAGCAAAAAAATATTATACTTTTTGCTGATCTGACAAAAATAGGTATAATTTTGATTCATTCACACCAGATGGCTATTGTTGGGTTGGCTGTTGTCATTTCTTTATTTGATGATTTAAGGGAAAACAGATCAGTGGCCCTGACTGAATAGTCAAGTATTGCATGTTTAAAAAATTCTTATGGCACAGCACTGTACCTCTTGTGGCACACGGGCTGAAAATCGCAGGTACATGCCCAGGGCTCAGTATAGAACTAAACATAAAACAGGTGCTCACCACATGTTATTTTCTTTCTTATCTTCCAAAGAGATGATATTCTAGGCAGCAGAAAATTTTATAGGAAGACAAGTGACTTTTTCAGAGACCACAGTGAAAGCCAAAGTCAACATTAGAATGCATAGATTCTAACCAATTCGCCATCTTAACAAAGCACAGAGATATTTATGATTTATTATGGGTTGTTCTGAAGTGCTATGTGGAGAGTAATGAATAAACTAAAACATTTTTAAATGCTGCAAGATTCTTAGTTTTAATTGTAGACCAAGCTAAATGAAAAACAGAGACCCCACCTGGCACTTGCTTCTTGCACTAGGCACCAACGGTGGCATCCCCCTGGTCACTGGCTGTGTCTTCTGCATGCTGCCTGGGAAGCAAAATCTCTCAGGCGTTCAAAGCTTTCACGGTAGACTCAGCCAGCTGGCAAGCAAGTAACTCAAGTGGGGATCAAGGAAGCAGAGTTTGGAGCTCCTTGTCCAGGCCAGCGATCCTCAAGTCTGGGAGCTGACGCCCTCTCTCGCCTGAGATTCTGGTTTAGTTAGTCTGAGGAAGGGCCCAGGCACAGTTATGTTTTGAAAGCTCTCCATGTGATGGTAATGGCAGCCAGAGTTGAAAACTGGTCTAGGCAGTGTTTAAAACACTGTTGGAATGGACTCAAATCGCCTACAAGCTCGCAGGGTGATGGGAAGCTCAGAGTGGTAGGAAGAGAGACATGAAGCACAGGGCCAAACATTGAAAAACAATTCAGCAAAGAATGAACATGGCTTTGACCTCAAACTGGAGATTGTAATGCCTTGTGGGATCTTTAGCCCTGACTAAACAAAGGGTTACAGACTATTCTTTCAAGATTCTCTCTTTGCCCTTTATTTTATTAGTACTATTACACTTCTGCAAAAATCCCAGCGGCAGTAAATGATTAGCAAAAATAGCCCAGTGGACATAAAAAATGGCAGAATAAAAAAGAGCATCAGCACTCTTGTTTTCTAGGACAAGATTGTAAGGACCACCAATCCTGACAGAATAGGGTACAAGTGCGACACATCGGTTTTAGGGGTTTGGGGCGGGATCTCTCCCACCGGTGCCATGTAGAATGATTAATCTAACTTGGAGATTTAAAAGCTTAACCAAAGCCTAGTCAGAGATCGGCTACTAGGTCATTACATTGTTCCAACATATTTTATTAACTCAGGAAAACTCTTGATTTCCCACTAACAGGTTTTCATGTCTATGGCTCCTAAAAATAAAATTGCAAAGTTTATTCTAAACACAAACATAAATGCATTTATTATTTTCTGTGTCGCCATTTCCTCTCTTATCAGACATAATTGAGGATCTGCTGTCCCCTTCATATGGCTCTGGTGGGCCAGCATGACACAGAAGCCACCAATTCTCCTGAATAAAATGCCAACCCTCCTTAAAGGTACACTGGGAAAGAAATTATATACTTAGTTGACCCTGGGTATAGCAAACTCCTAAGTATAAACCTCAATTTAAAAAAATGTTTGCAAGACAGGTGAGGACTATTAGATGGAACAGTAAAAAGCATCGACCCGGTGGAACTAGAAGACCAGAAAGGTGCTTTGAAAAATGCACACAAGACAACTTGGGTGGAGGTGTGTGTCATTCAGGTTCCAAACCCACGTGTTAAAGATCTGGTCATTAACTCTCAGGTGCTATAACCTACCACTCTGGCTGATCTTGTGCAGTTACGTTCCTCACACACTCTGGTCTCTAACTCTTTACCTTCTTCCAGTCCATCTAGTCTCAGTTTCCAATTTCTTTCTTAACCGGAAAGGTTAGGATGGCTGGATAACATGTTCATCATTTAGAAGATTCTCTTGCCCTCTTCTCAACTCCATTGCTTCACTCTTCCTTCATTGCACCTGCCTGGCAAAACTGCATGTCTGGATGAATTTGACTGTGTTCATCACCTATAACCAAGATGCTGAGCTGTGCTGGAGAAAATCGCAGACTGCTGAGACTCGTGCACTGTTAATTCTCGGTTTATAGTAATTGCACATAGAGACCACTAGCCTTCTGTTTTCTAATCATTTTTCTCCACCGTTTGGATTTCAAACCTGTCCTGGTTTTCCCATCCTCAGATCCCTCCTCCTCTTCCTTCACCATCAGCAGATACTCACGCCTTCACAGAGCAATTCATCAAAGAACATTAAAGCAAACAAACTGTAACCCCTCCACTTTCTGCTACCGACCTCCCCATAGCAGATGAGAATGATGTCCTGTCCCGCTGCCTGAGAGCTCCCCGTGGTGTGCAGATGCCCCACCTTCCTAAGCATCTGGGGGGTGTGCACTGGCTCCAGAGTTAAGGAAACGTAACTAAGACAACACCATTTTTCCTCCTCTTTTCTTGTCACCGTGGAAGAGGGTCCCTTCTATTTAGGATTTATTTCTCCATTGCTTATCTGGGTTCTATTTCCTGCTTCTCCCCGGGACCTTACTCCATTGGTTATTACCTCCCATTATTGTAGCTTTTCTTTGTCTGGGTCTACTTTGTTTATTTAATGTTAATTTTACACTTCTGCTTCAGTTCCTTTTATTTCCCCATACTTGTCTGATTTGTATTTGACCATTTCTTTATTTTCCATTTATCTGTGTCCTTTTCCTTAAAGAACATAGGTAAGAACTAGCACTTCCATTTTTACCCAATTCTAAAACTTTATAATTTACTACGATGACACCTACATTAGATCATTTCTTCTGAACTTTTATTTCATGCTTTTAGAACATTTCCTCTTGTATCTTCTTTACCTATCTTTAATTTGGCCAAGCCTCATCTACCTCCCAGCCTCCATATACAGGGTCTGGCAAAAGTAATGCCTGCTTGAGTGTGTTTGGTAGGGTAATAATATGGGTGTAATAATTTATAGTTTTAATTTAAACATTTCACCTAACGTGTTATATGGTGTGCTTGAGTGTGATATTGTTATATTACCGAATTACATGCTTAGGATTTTGTAATTAAAAAGGGGGCATTATTTGTGCTAGACTTTGTATATTCTGCATAGACTTTCTCTATATGTCCACCATATCATGAATTGGGCTCACAATTAGTGAGCAAATGATTGACTGTTCCTTGTAGTCTGCTGTAAAAGTGGGAATATTTGAGTCATATATTGCCTGTCTCTTTGCCTCTACCCTCAGTCCTCTCCAATTTGCCGTCTGCCCCGGTGAACACTGCAACCAGAATGAGCTTCCTTAAACGCATCTGGTCAAGTGACTCCTGGACTTGCCTATTTCAACTCTCAATCACAAAACCAATAAATTGCAAGCTTCATGTAGTGGCCTTCAAGGTTCTTTGTAACCTTTCTAAAGCCTTCTCTCATTGTTTTATTTCCCATATAGTTCCCTCTCCAGACCATGGAAATTTAGACTTTCAAGGTTCCCTTCCTGAAATTTATCTATCAATTCATTTAGAAAATATTTATTGAGTCCCCATCATTCTTCCAGAACCATGCCAGATGGTGGGGTCAAAATGGCAGGTGATAATAATGGAGCTCCCAGTTTAGTGGGGAAGACAGAAAAACATTCCAGAAATTAGAGTACAGGGCCCAACAGGCTACACACTAGTAAGAAAGGTTGTGATGGAACTAATAGAAACCCTCTAGCTGGACTCAGGTGGTCAGGAAAGCAATAGTCAAGTCTGGATCTGAGGGAAGAGTAAGTAGGAAATGCAACAAAAAGAATTGCCCGTGGCTTTCTTTCCCTTACCAACCTGACAGATTCCTATGCGTCTTTCAAAATCCTGCTTCCTTCTGAAGCTTCTCCCTGCTCCCCAGAAAAGGTAGTCACTTTCTGATCTGTTATTTCTGTGTCTTTTACCCCTGTCTCTCTGTCTCTCTAACTCACGTTATTGTTAAACTGGTTTTTAGTTCATTTACTCTTTGAACTATTTCCTTCCTACCCTACTAGCAATCAGCTCAGATATCTCTTCCTTCGGGAAGCCTTCCATGACACCCCCAACTCTAACTGAGGCAGCACTTGTATGTGTTACTACAGCATCTCATATTTCTCTCAGAGCACTGGTCACATTGTGATTCATTCATTCATTCACTCATTCACTTATTCATTTCATAAATGAGCATATATTGAGCACCTTCTCTAATCTAGGCATGTGTTCTGAGCTGAGAATCCAGCAAGAAATAAGTAAGTCTAAGAGTCATAAATGCAGGGTGTCCTCTGGGGGCACCAGCCTGGCAGTTAGGTCAGCTCTCCCCCTACCGACTTCCTACTCCCATGCAGGCTGCCTGAGGGCAGGCACTGTGCACTGGAGCATCTTTCCTCCCACTTCCCCAGCATAGCATCTGGCGTGCCTTTGTGCGATCGATGACCCTGTGCACCAATGAGAAGAGTGCTGGATTCCATGCTTTACAGGAGAGACAGACAGAAGCAGTTGCAGTTTCTGACCTCTAAGGCAACAAATTCACTGGCAGGGCCAGGGTGGCTGACCGGCCCAGCCAGGAAGGTACTGACAGGGATGGGGGTGCTGTTCTGCTCCTCAGCCTTGACTCTGGGAATGGTATAACAGGTAACAAAGTCAGACAGAGGGTCACTTCCAAAAACATGTCTCAGGTCCAGTCTGGCCTCCTGTCCTCAGCCAGTAGTTATGGGTATCATTGCCGAAAGGAGCTGGGCTGAGTTGGGCTGCAGTTTCTGCTCAGTAAGGGCAGAAGGAAAGGGTAGCGTAGAGTGGGAGGTGGAGGTACCAAATGTACAGGAGGGGAGGTAGAGACTAAGAAGAAACAGACAAAGTCCTGCAGAAAGCTTGTTTTCAGTCACTGTCTGCAGAGCCAAGCCAGGACTCTGCCAGGACTCTCTGTCTTCCCCCTCCCTTCTCTTCTGCCTGAAGAATTCCCCATGGTTAGACTGTCAGCTCTAGTTTAGCTCCTGCTCACCACCACATCACCTGTTCTCTATAATTACATGTTGGGTAGCCTTTTCCTCTTCTCTTTTTAATTAGTTATCAAATATAAAATGTGCATTCAGGATATTCTCTGCTTTGTTATCATGGTGGTCCTCTTTTGCTCATTTTCATCATCCAGGTGTTATGATGAAGCTTTTATTCGTAAATGAGACTCAGGTCTCACTGATCCTTCAGGATTATGACAAAAATGTATAGAAGAGAGTATATTAAAAAGTCAAAGCTGCATATTTACCCTGCAGAGGGAAAATTTGTCAAAGAGATGAATTGAGGCAGCAGGAGGTACACATGAGCCGACCTTCCATACCCTGAGCAGGCCTCATGCTTTAGAAAAGGCTGGGAGAATGTATACTTTCGACCTTGCCTACCAATGACAGAAAAGGCTCTGATAAGCTAGAATAGGGGGAAGGGCCTTTAGGGTCCAGGAGCATCAAAGCTCTTTAGGCAAGCACACTTTAAAAGATTCCCTTGGGAATCTGCATCCTGAGGTTGGGTGGATTTAAACCCTTCCCCAGCTTCAGAGGAGGGTCTTAATTGGCTGATGTCCTTCAATGATTGATTCAGGATGGATATATAAACCAATCAGAACCAATGGGATATGAGGCCTGGAGTTGCTGGAGCCATCTGGTCACCCAGCCTGAGAATGGAATCAACCTTCCAGCTTGCAGAGCTCATAGTCTAATCCGTGAATCAAGCCATATGGGTCTACAGTCCATGTGATCGCAGAAATTCGATGTGAGCCTAGAAATTTCTGCTTTTGCTTAAGTTGATGTTTTTGCTTTGCTCTGAGGTAGGTCTTCCGTTCACTTATTCAAGAAGGCTTCTGATTGATCCACATGTGGTAGACCTAAAGTGAACTGAGATTTTACTCATAACTTTGTGCAGCTAAGGCCTCTAAGACACACGTATGAATCTCCACATGTCTTCCCTCAGTGTGCTGACCCCCAGCAGGTCACCCCTCAGGCATCTATGCCACCCTCCCAGAGGTGGATCCCCGCAGCCCTGCCCTCCCGTAACCCTAGCACACCAGAGGCACAGCCCTACTCTCCGGGTGGACTCACCCCTACTGCTTCCCTTGTGTTTAGCCTCACTATTAGAGGAGCTCAGCTGTATTGTTGATTGAAATTATAAAAACTTCATTTGGGTCTTTGTGCTTCACAGGGTTTGGGAAAAGAAGTTTATCACTGTACAGTGCTCAGAGCAAACTCTGGGCACACAGTATGGATAGACTTGCATGTACACAAGGTGTGCCTCAGGCTGCGTCTGTGAGTGCAGGAGCTGGGGCAGAGCTGCAGGAGGACTCTCGGCAGTATGCACAGGAGGGGAAGGCAGGATTCAGAGCTTCATTCAGGGCACCCACACAAAAGCAAAAGGTCTGCGTTCAGTGGCACTCTCACTTTGAAATCTCTCATAGCGAAAGCACACTTGATCACGAGTATGAGACACAGATTCTGGCTGCCATTCTGTCTGTGGAACTTTGACGGGTCATCGTCTACCCTAACGATGGAGAGTGATGCCAGAGTTCCTCAGGCTCTCAGGTTTTCTACTTCTAAAGTACAGGCATTTTTACTCAGCTGCCACCCTGGAGTCAGGCTGAATTCGACCACTGAGCACGTCATGATTGCAGGAGCTGGAATGGGCTATGTGCCTGGTTCCAGCTGTCCACGTCTGGAGGAGGAGGCTGAGGAAGCGGAGACACCTGGGGCTATGGGGACTTGGGGGCTGGAGGCGAGGGGCAGGAGCCTCCTGCTGGCTGGTGGAGGGGCCAGTGTGGGATGATGGGGGCTCTGCTGTCTCTACCACTGGTCGGGGACATTTCCCTTCTATATGCCTCTTTTTCTCATCTGTAAAGGGGCTGGTGACTACAAGAACTAATTCTCCCTCTCCTAACTGTGAGATGATGTTTCTGAATTGTAATCAGTTCCAGCAAATTGCCCACATCCAGGTCTATGGAGGACCTTCTCTCCCCTGACACTCAATGAAACATTTTGCAGGCATTTGTTTCACTTTTGAAACCCAGGTTAGCATTAGAGGCTGTTTGTCCCTTTACCACTACACCGAGAGCGTGTGTGTGTGTGTGCGTGTGCGTGCGCACACGCATGTGCATGCACACAGGGTGTTGTAGACAAATTGCTTTCTCAAGTCCTTCCCTGAGCCCCAGCTCTGACCATGCAGCCTCAGGCTTCATGCTTTCACCCCGCTGCTTCTAACACACTCCACGAGGGAGGGCAAAGGCACGGGGCAGCAGTCACTGGTAATTCAGAGGCAGCCAGGTTCTCAGCAGTCCTTAAGAAGGATTTTATCCATGAAGTATGAAAAGTGAAGAAGCAATATTTTAAAACAATTTTGTAAAAATACAAATGCCTGTTCATTTTTAATGTGTATGCACCATGGCATTTACTCAAGGTGGACTTTGAAGGAAAAGTAACAAGCCTAAAATTTTCTTGTTATATGTTTGATATTCATACACCGTTTAAACTCTGTGGGTGTTTTGGTCTTAAGATAGTTCCGATTGTGTTATGCAGAAAAATTGGTAGAATCTCTGAGGGAAGAAATTGCACTTATTAAATTGTTTCTTAGGAGTCTTGGAGGCACTTTATAAATATTGTTGTTGTTACGTTGTTATGATAATAGGGGAGGTGGCTAGTTTGCATTGGCTTCAGTAATAAGAATGACAGTCACGAAGAGTGTCACAAAAATAATACATCCATGTTCAATGCTTAAAGTCACGTTCTCCTAGTGCCAAAATATTTAGTGCAGCGAGAGCATCACTAAGGCAGAGGAAGATGAGCCAGGAGTACATCCTGCATATATGCAACACATTAGAAAGAAGTCACACAGTTTATTCTTATGATTCACTGCTTTTGCTCTAGAAGATTCCCTTGGGTAGGGAAGGAAATAAGGCAAGACGGGCCTAGGTGGCAGGTGCTGAATGGAAGGGGATTGAGCACAGTCTGCCTGCCACAGGTACCTACCTAGGACTTCGAGGCCAACCCCAAGAACACCCTCATCCAAAAACACCCTCAGGACACACCCAGAATAATGTTTGACCAACTCTCCAGGCGCAGCCATGGCCCAGTCCAATTGCCACAGAGTAATCATCACATGCTCCTTTTCTCAAAGGCTCTCATTGGGAGGGAAGCACACACATCAAGAGTGAATGGTGTGGGGTAAAGTCTTTCAAGCACATGCAGGAGTGGCTGCCCACTGTGCTGTGTCACCTCCCATGGCACGAATGAGACAGGCCTCCTGCTCCTCATGTCAGACTCTGTGGAGCCATTCAGAGCATGGGCAGTTGCCTCTTGCTAACAGCAGGAGAGAGGGCCGTGCCAAGAAGGCTCTGAGCCCACCCATGCACTCCATGGCATGGTGTGTGCGGCAGAACCCCTGGGCTCTCTGACCTGCTCTGGGGACAATCCTCACATCAGGCTGGTCTCTATCTCTTCCCCTCCCCCCCAACCTTCCACATGGCCTTCCCTGTTTCTGAGTCGAAATGCTGCTGAAGAAAACCAAAGAATTGGGTTGGCTGGACCTCCACAATTCATGTTGTCTGCCCTCTGCCAGGCCTTCACTCTTACCTAGTGTGCTTTATTTCATTCCTTAGCAACTGACCCATCTCTGCAGATATTCATTCAATAAATATGTTTGAGCATCGGCTACTTGCCAGATATTGTGATCTGCTAAAGACACAATAAGGGTGCAGAAAAAACAAGAGGCAGTCTCTGCTCTCAGGGAACATACTGTCTGGCAAACTCCACAAGGCCAAAACCTGGGCAAATATCTCAATCCTCTGTCTGTGCAGGTGGTCTTAACGACAACCCAGGGTCCACCACTGTTAGACGTTCCTGAGTCCTTATTTCCAGCCCCGAGCTCCCTCTGGGTAGCTGAAGCAGGAGTTCACAGGCTGTCTGATCGCCACCTCCCAACACGGCTCCCACTTCTCCTAACCCTCCCTCCTCTGACTGCTTCCTCCTGCATTTCCTCCTGAGATTTCATCTCATCCACCCACATGCCCAGCACAGGAACCCAGGCATCCTTCTCTGCTCAGGGAGACCTTTCATTCTGCACCCAAGGTCACCAAGTCCCGATTATTCTTCCTCCTAAATAACCATCTCTTTCTGGTCCATGTTTAACAGCACTGCCTCATCATCTGGCCCCTAATTTATCTCCCTATCCCTGGTTTCAACACTTTCCCCCTCTAATGTAGCCTTTGTATCACTGCCAGAAAACAATTCTAGTACGTTTGATCATGTCCTACTCCAGATCCAAGTTTTTTAATGTTTTTTCACACACTAGAGCAGAGTTTTAAACTTTTGTTTGGCAGAATTCCACCCCCGCCTCTTGCCCCACTTCAAAATGTGATGTGAAGAACTAAAACAAAAGGAGCTATTAAACCATGAAAAGATATGGAGGAAAATTAGCTGCATATTACTAAGTGAAAGGAGCCAACCTGAAAGAGCCACATATTGTATGATTCCAACTATATGACATTTTGCAAAATGCAAAACTATGGAGAGAGTAAAAGGATCCATGGTTGCCAGGGGTTACAGGGAAGGGAGAGATGAATAGGCAGAACACAGAGGATTTTGGGGACAGTGGAACTACTTGGTATGATATAATGGTAGATGTATGCTGAGTACATTTATCCAAACCCACAGAATGTAAAACACCAAGAGTTATACATCTACCCAATGTAAACTATAGTCTTTGGGAGATAGTAATGTGTTGATGTAAAATTGTAACCCAGGTACAACTCTGGTGTGTGATGTCCAAAGTGGGGGAAGCTTGTGTGTATGTGGGGGAAGGGGAACTTTCTGTACTTTTTGTACAGTTTTGCTATTAAATGAAAACCACTCTAAAAATAGTCATTTCTTACTTATTACATTTAAAAATTTATATTTACATTTAGAAAAAGAGCAACTTTGATGGGAGGAGGAGTGTGGAGAGAGGTGGAGCCCTGTCTGTCCCTCATCCTCCAAGCTTTCCCTGAGACCTTGGGACATCAAGACTTGGAGGAACACCAGAGATGTAGAAGACAAGAGCTGACTGCCTTAGCGGGGCAAGCGAGGGCTCCCGATCAGGCCTAGCCTTCCTTTCAGGCTCATCTCTTAAGGTTCCCAAGCACCTTGCATTCACAATATTCTGCACACACACCAGTGTTTCCCCAGGTACCTCCTCCAGGCCATTGCTCATATTGCTCGCTCTATCTTGAATTCTTCACCCCCTTTTTCCACCTCCTTCTTCACTTGATGACTCCCTTCAAGTCTCAACTGTGCAGCACCTTCCCCGTGAAGCTGTCCCAAATTCCCCAAGGGCCCTTCCTTGTGCTTGGTTCATCCCGGACTCTGCATCACAGCGTTGTCGAACACACTATTTCTGCATGTCTGACCCCTGCTGCACTGGGAGCCTTCTGAGAGCAGCGTCCTTGCTGCTTTCATCTTGGTGTCCCCTATAACCAGCACAATGCCTGGTTTCCTAAATGTTTGCTCAGAGTGAATGATTCTCCCTCTCCGAGAAGAGGATCTCACCTCCCACTAGACTGAGATGATTTTCAGTCACTCTTTGATGGATTTACTCTTTTCCCATCAGTTTCTTTGACTTCGAGTCTAAATAGCAGTTGCCACTGTATTTATAAACCAGGCCAGTCACAGCAACCCACAGGTGGGTTTGGCCACTTAATTTTTTCCCCCAGTTTCTCTCATTGGCAGAGCTGTGTTCCTTCAGGTGTATTTTCAGTTCATCCTCAAGTTACTTCACCTGCTTGCTCTCCATTACACATGGTCTTAGTTCATCAAAAGAAAGCTTGGCAGAGCAAGAAGTTCCCAGCCAGTCCTCTGCTGGAGGAGAAAGTCAGAATTGTTTGCTTTAATTATGGCTTTTCAAGTATTTAAATAAAGGACATTTACAGTTCTGGGATTGCTTGGAACATTTAATACTTAGCTTCCAAAGCTTCAGTCGAACACGGGCTGTGTGCTGACATCCCAAGCCCACAGCAGTAAACCCAGCTCCCCCTCGATTTGACAGATGGGCTCTGCAGACCCTGACAAATTATCTAAGGCAGGTGCATTATTCCTTTCTCTGATTTTTTTTGTCTCCTCTGGCTTACAGAGGTAGCTTGGAAAAATTCTTAAATTATGCTTATTCAAGCTGTCAAGCTTTGTTACCTGTTTTGAATGAAGCCAGTCAACCCTTAAACTTCCTTGTTTCCTCCTATTTTTCATGCAGTGTCTTATCACAAGCGTTCAGACTCTCCGAGAAACTTGAAGCTCAAACCAGGACTTCTGCTCCTGAATCGTCTGTTCCAAAGTTCACCTCTACAGCTCAAACACATGGGGCTTCTAAGAAACTGCTGTCTGCCTTCTGGAGACTCATTTACATGCGGCATGTCATAGGCACCTAAGATTTTTTATAGTCTTAAAGGCCTTTGGTTGAACTTTTTATGTACTTAAAAATAAAAAGATTTTATTTATTTATTTTTAGAGAGGGAAGAAAGGAGGTAGAAGGAGAGGGAGAGAAACATCAATGTGCGAGAGATACATTCATCAGTTATCTCTCATATACCCCAGCTGAGGACGTGGCCCACAACCCAGGCATGTGCCCTGACGGAGAATCGAACCAGTGACCTTTCAGTTCACAGGCTGGCACTCAGTCCACTGAGCCACACCAGCCAGGGCAGAATTTTTTATGTCCTTTGACTAAATGATTCTCTGCTGTAGCTCCTGACTATATGAGATAATTGGTCAATGGGTTTTTTTTTTTAACATATTTCTTAATTTATATTTTCTTAAATTATTATATTTATAGGTAGTTTATATTTATAGGTAGTTTATATTTATAGTTTCTTTCAATAATGGATACTGAAGAATTATTATGAGAATTATTAATTCTTACAAAACTAAGGTTAGACTATCCCTGATAGTGAATCTCCTTTAAAATAGAACTGAGCAGTAACAAGATTAGAGTTATAAGTTAAGTAAAGTCAAATTCCCTTAGACTTATGGTGAACAAAGACCACCCTTACCTGCCAAATCAGATCATTAGGAAGAATCAGGAAATCTTAGGCCTCAACAACCTTAATATCTTTGAAACACAGTGAAAGGAGGCGGAATTAGCTGCCACTGTCTTTTTTCATTCATTGTCATCCTTTCCCTGGTCTCCATACTTCCATTCAATAGCAGTCAAGAAACACTCCTTCCAAATTATTTATTTTTATATATATAATCACCTTGTTCCTAAAGTATTTAAGGTAGATTGTAAAAGGATATAAAATCTAAAATACAAAACAATATAGAAAAATAAGTGAAGAATTTAGGCAAAGAGAAAATAAGGATAGAAAAAGTGCAGATGAGGCTGCAAGTAAGCTGAGCACACAAATGGAGGCCACGAGGTCCCTCACATTCGCTAAAGGGAAGTAACACGTGAGTCTTCCTCTAGAGTGTGCTTTCATATCTGATTTCTTTCTGTCTGACGGCCCCCTGAAGGCATCATGGATACAGTGGCTCCTTGGGAGAGAGAGACAGACAGACAGAGACAGAGAGAAAGAGAGAGAGGGAGGGCTGTGTTGGGCAGGAAAGGATCAGAAGGAGAAATGGGCAATGCTGGTCAGGAAGTCCTTTTTACCTTAGACCCGCACCCCAGTCACTCTCTGGTATGCTCCCCAATCTCCCACCTCCTGGCCCACCCTACATGATACACCGAGTACTTACCAAGACCCAAGCAAGAAACTCTGAGTCCTGATTTTCCAAGATTCCTGGAATAAAAATAAAGCAACATGTGGTCACTGTTTCAAACTCAGGTGATACTGTATACATTTAACCATGAATATTAATCTCACTTTGATGACACTGTGCCTAACTGGAGTCGTGGGGAAGGCCGAGCCCCAGACACAGGCTGTGTGGCCTTGGGGAGGTTCTCATTCATCTCCACTTGCGCCTTAGGGAGCTCAGACTGTGCTCGAGCTCAGCACAGGAACAGATGTCCCTACCAAACACAGATTTTCAGCCTCAAATGATAGCATTTATTAATTTGTTTACCAATTGTCTTTCTCTTTCTAGAATGTGGGTTCCTTGATGACAAGATCTATACCTTATTTATCAACCAGTCATTCATTGTTTATTCATTCTTCATCAGCAGAGCCTGATGCACAGTGGACTCTGAATATATATTTGTTAGCTGAGTAACTGACAAATTGACTTCTAAAACCAAGTATTAGTACTAATGGGTAAAGATTATTAGAAGAACAAATACAAAATCCTTTAGGCTATTTAAATGAAATTATATTTCTTTAAAAATTATATTTCTTTAAAAATAAAATGTTGCATAAAGTTGATACAAGAAGGTCAAATAGTCATTTTTAAATGATTCTTTTTTCCCTCATCAGCACCTTTGCTTTTCAACCCTGAAAGTGTATCAGGGAAAGGAAATGCACAGGGAGAGAGCAGGGAGTCTGGTCTTCATTATAAGGTATCTGTCCATGGAAACCCCAACCCAATCCATCTTCCTGTCATCTGCCTAACTGCCATCAGAGAAGAAATCGAATTCTTGGAGAGAAGATGCCTCATAGAATTTCGTAGGGTGGTGAAGCTTAAATAATTGAAACACAGGAGAAAATTGCATCCCTTTTTTCTTTTTGTTTAAATTTCCTTTTCCAATCACAGTTTACAATCAATATTTGTATTCATTTCAGGTATACAGAGTAGTGTTTAGATAATTATATATTTTACAAAGTGATCCCCCTGATATTTCAGGTACTTACATCCCATAGTTTATCATCAGATGCTCTTAGGAGAACACAAGTTTCCTCCCCCCACACAAGCCAAACAGCACACACTTTTCCCACTGCAGCACAGCTCAACTCCTCCAGGTCCTCCCTAGATCTTCCACAGTGTAGCTTCTTCGGAGTTAGTAATTAGTGTTCTCGTTTTTACATCGATTTCTTCCCGTTACTTATTATTATTGTTTATAGAATCACCCAAGCAACACATTTAATTTCATAACATCATCCACAGTGCACCACATTGCAAAGAGCTGAAAAACCCAGGTTTCTAACCTATTGTCACAACCAGCCAGGTACCCTTGGAGAAGTCACTTCCTTCCTGTGGGGGTCAATTTCTTCATTAGTAGGATGGGATATTAATGACTGTGCCACTCATCCAGCATCTGGGGTAGGGAGTGGTAATGTATGCTAAAGTGTTACACAGTAAACAGAGGCAAGGCATTATACTTTTGGTATTTCTGTCTCTGTTCACCCTCTCACAGACGTAGTGCTAAGTTTTCCCACATAAATTGGGTATGTCTTCCTGGAAGGTAACTCTTGTATAAAGGTAGGTGTAAAAAATATGTTGAACTGTTATACTAAAAGAAAAGTAACTGGACCTCTCCCATGAAAATACTTTGGATAAGAAATTGTTTGTTTATTTATTCATTTTAATTTTTAAATTTTTAAAATTATAATTGTATGTAAAAAAAATTGTTCTTTTAGTCCTGGCTGGGTGGATCAGTTGGTTGGAGCATCATCCAATGCACCAGAGGGTTGTGTGTTCAATCCCTGGTCAGGGGGCAAGAGGAGCTAGCCCATTAATGTTTCTCTCTCACACTGATGTTTCTTTTCTCTCTCCCTCTTTCTTCCTCTCTCTCTCAAATCAATAAACATATCCTCAGGTGAGGATTTTTAAAAAATTGTTCTTTTAGTAGTTTCTTACAAAACTATGGGGTGTGCAACCAGAAGGTCTTTCTTTTAGTCTAAAAGCCTACCAATTTTAAGAATAGGCATTAAGAGCAAAGCTATATAGTGGGGAGAATAAAAAAAAGACTACACCAAAACAAACAAACTAAAATATATATGTGTGTATGTGTGTGTGATTCAGAGTCTTCCAGGAAGAGTCTTCAACACTGATGAGGTCAGCAAAGATTTATGGAGAGATGACCACATTCCAGACAATGCCCAGGTCATGGGGATACAGAGAGGAACAAGGCACAGGGTCTTTGGGAGTACACGGGAAGGGGGCCACTGTATCAGGCTTATATTTGCATAACTATATACATGTATGTCATGGGGGAAGAAATCTAGGTAAGAAATTTCCTGTAATTTTGTAAACTACCTAGGAATAAACCTAACCAAGGAAGTAAAAGACCTGTACTCAGAGAACTACACAACACTGAAGAAATAAATTAAGGAAGACACAAATAAATGGAAGCATATACCATGTTCATGGATTAGAAGAATTAACATCAAAATATCCATACTACCCAAAGCAATTTATAGATTCAATGCAATCCCTATTAAAATACCAATGACATATTTCACAGATATAGAATAAACATTTCAAAAATCTATATGGAACCATAAATGACCCCAACTAGCCTCAGCAATTTGGAGAAAGAAGAACAAAGTAGGAGGGATCACAATACCTGACATCAAACTATATTACAAGGCTACTATAATCAAAACAGCATGGAACTGGCATAAGAATAGACACATAGATTAATGGAACAGAACAGACAGCCCAGAAATAAACCCAAGTCTCTATGGTCAATTAATATTTGACAAAAGGGGCAGGAGCATAAAATGGAGTAAAAATAGCCTCTTCAACAAATGGTGTTGGAGATATGGACAGCTAGATGCAAAAAACCAAAACTCAACCACCAACGTACACCACACATAAAAATAAACTCAAGTTGGATAAAAGACTTAAATATAAATCGTGACACCATAAAAATCTTAGACAAGAACATAGGCAGGAAAATCTCAGATATTCCACACAGCGATATTTGCACCAATATGTCCCCTAAAGCAAGGGATATAAAGGAAAGAATAAACAAATGGACTTCATCAAAATAAAAAGCTTCTGCATGGCTAAAGAAAACATCAGCAAAATGGAAAGGGAACCAACCATATAGGAAAATATATTTGCCAATGATGCCAAGGACAAGGGTTTGATCTCCAAAATACATAAAGAACTCACATGACTCCGCACCTGGAAGACAAACAGTCCAATTAAAAAATGGGCAAAGGACCTGAATAGATACTTCTCCAAGGAGGACATACAGAGGTCCCAGAAATATATGAAAGGATGCTCAGCATCACTAGCCATCAGAGGTGCAAATTAAAACCACAATGAGACATCACTTCACACCTGTCAGAATGACCATCATAAACAAGTCAACAAACAAGTGCTGGTGAGGTTGTGGAGAAAAGGGAACCCCAGTGCACTGTTGGTGGGAATGCAGACTGGTGAGGCCACTGTGGAAAACAGTATGGAATTTCCTCAGAAAACTAAAAATGGAACTGCCCTTTGACCCAACAATTCCACTGCTGGGATTATACCCTAAGAATCATCAAACACCAATTCAAAAGAACTTAGGCATCCCGATGTTCATAGTAGCGTTATTTACAATAGCCAAGTACTGGAAACAGCCTAAGCACCAATCAGTAAATGAGTGAATCAAAGAACTGTGGTACATTTATACAATGGAATACTATGCAGCAGAAAGAAGGAACCCCTATCTTTCATGACAGCATGGATGGAACTGGAGAGTATTATGCTAAGTGAAATAAGCCAGGTGGTGAAAGACAAATAAACCATATGACCTCACCTATAAGTAGAACCCAATCAACAGAACAAACAAGTGAGCAAAACAGAACCAGAGACATGGAAGTAAGGAACAAACTGACAGTGACCAGAGGGGAGGGGGGAGGAGGATAACGGGGAAAAGAAGAAGAAGGGGCAAGTCAAGGAACATGTATAAAGGACCTGTGGCCAAAGACAACAAGGTGGGGGGAAGACTGAATGTTGGAGGTGGGGGTGGGAAGGGCAGGGGAGAGTAATGGGGGGAGGGAATAGGGACAGCTATAATTAAACAATAAAAAAAATTATACAAAGGAGAAAAAAATAAAATTTTTTGTCATCTTAATGATGAAAATTTCCTGTCATTTTAATATCTTTCAGTGATTTTGAGAACCATGGGGAGGAGGGATGTGGTATAGAAAACTATGCAGAGCAAGACATCTTTACCATAAGCACAAATAAGGCAAGTCCCATAACTGGGCACTTATTGAGCGACATCTCTGCATCCGAGGTGGAGAGGCCTGCCCTATTTTCCTATGACAATGACTTAGGAAGATAATGGTTACTCTGCTATGTATGGGTTTGGAAGACCAAATGGAGAAACAACTTGAGAATCGTCAGCAAAATCAAACTGCAAAGTAGCAAGCACTAAACGTGGCTTGCTCTTTTTTTTTTTTTTTTGGCCACTGCTGTTTAAACACCCAGCCAGCCTTTCTGGAATGAAAGCCTTAGCAGATTTTGCACTGTAAGAAAAGTTCAGTCGCAGACAAATATTGATGTAGTGGTGATAGGTCCCACATTGAGCCTTGATGGTTTTATTTCCTTTAAATCTTTTAAAAAATATCTTCAACCTCTACAGGGAATGGTTCCCATATTCAGGTGGTTGTTTTTAAAGTGAGAGGCATTTTCTGTGCATGAGCCATATCTAATCTCTAAGTCCATCACCCTGACTTTGTCCAGGGCTGTGTATCTTTGTGAGACTCCTACCTCATAAAGCTCTTTCAGCATATAATGATGCCTCTCACTCTGCAGAGGGAAAAGGTAGGAGGAATTAGCTCCCTCCAATTCCGGGCACGGAATTCCAACACAATTTCCGTGATTCCAAATGGCACATCTGCATCCTCCTGCCTATGCTTATGTCTGCACAATATTAACTGGAGATGTGGCAATTGTCCAGCTCTGCTGATCTATTTAAGCTGTGCTGGATAATAGGATCTCAAATACTGGATGTATTTGATCTGAGTACAACATGTATCACCCATATAAAAAGCTTGTTTGTGTGGCTATACCACCAAATAATGGCCAAGTTTACACATCATGCTGGGCTATAACAGATGCCTTGGAACCTTCTTTATCTCATCAAATGGAATTTTCATAAACACTTTATCATCTTGTGTGACATTATGCAACAAAACAGCTTTATAGATTTCTATTTTATTTCTTAATTCCTTAGCGCTTGAACAATTGAGGAGGCTACATAAAAATTTTGTATGCATGTCACACTTCCAATTAGATTGAATTTCTTTCCCATTTGATTCAAAACACCAGTTTCATTGTATGGGTTTAACTATTTTATCTGTGCCAGGTATACAAGAAAGAAGTCTCAGTGTGTTCATTTTTAGTATCTGCTCCTGTTTGACTCAAAATAAAAGCTCCTCTTCCCCAGGTGAATCTGAGCTGCTCTGCTGCTAATATTAGAAGCGAATGACATCAGCACAAGGGCATGGGACCTTGAGCTTTGCCAGTCAAATTTTGGAAATCCTAAATATTAAATCAAAATTTCAGTAAAGAGAAGAAATAGAGCTTCTGAGAACTCAACAATGGTATTTCTTTCTGAAGGCAGGACAATCACTTACTTGGATTGAATACTTGGCTGAACTTATTTTAGAACAATGTTAGTTCTGTAGCAGAGATATTAAATATAATTCCTAGAGTTGTTTTCTGGAGCATTCACCAGGCTGTCTTTGGTTTTAAGGCAGTAATGGAGTTTTGAGAAGTGAAATCTATCACCACTTAGGCACAGCTTCGCAAGCCACTCTGATGCTTGCCGTGCCTTTACAAATCCAAGGTGCTAAAAGCAAATTAGTAGCTCCAGTGTGTCATTTTAAATTGTTTCTGAATACATGTATTTTAGACATTATTCACAGTTGTGAATGGCTCAGGGAAGAGGAGTAGCTAGCTAAAATATGTACCTTGCATTTGACTAAGCAAGATGCGTATTGCATGGGACAAAAACCTGGTATTTAAAGATTGACACAGCAAGAACAACTAAAAGGGGTCAGGTGGCCATGTCAGGCTCACAGAAACGAGCTTCAGTTTGCCCTGTTTTCATGTGCTCAGACCATTACACCATCTGCTGTCTCACTCTGTTTGAACATCTTTCTGATCCCTCTAACTCACACTCCGCTGTTGTGGGGTGCCTTACCTGGAAGTTACTAGTGAAATCTGGGGCATGGAATTTTTTAAACAACAAGAAATGTACATTTAACCTTTTTCTAAACATCTAGCGTGTAAGGCAGGTTCATTTGTCAGTCAGCTACTTTTGCTGATCACACGGGAGCATACATTTTGACTGCCATTCAGGTGACTACAAACGGTAATAATGCTTTCTGGCGAAGGCACCATGCATCACTGTTGAAAAGTGAATAATGACTTGTTTGGAAACCAAAAAGCCATGCATTTTGATGACAGGCATTGACAAGTAGCACAATGAAGCTCTATTTTATTCTTAACTTTTATGGAAGTAGCAACAAAGTAGAATGGGATTCTTCTAGATTCATTGAGTTATAGGTTTAAGTCATTTGTCAGTTGTAAATTCCAACAGGCAATGTAAGTTCTTATTTATTTTCTTTGAACATATAAAAATCATCTACTGATCTTTATCATTCTAGAAAATTCTAGAGAAGTATGGCAAAAGAGAGTTTCTGTAATTAGTTTGATAAAGATGTACTGAGTTTCAACTACATAACAAGCCTTGTATTCCAGTGTTGGAGTGGGCTAAGTAGCAGACAGTTGCTGCTATAGTGGAGCTTACATCAAAGAAAGGGAAATAGACATTAAATAGTGAATCCAGTGTTTGATTATAATCCCAAGAGTGCACCCTAAGTGTAAAATTGGGACATTGGGGAAGCTGACATCTGGATGGTTAGAAAAAGCTTCTTCGGCAGCATTGAATCTGCGAACCGAAGGAAGAGTAGGAAGTTAATTAGTGAAAAGAGTAGGGATTAGCATGCTGAGAAGAGTGAAGAGCATGTGCAAAGGCTCAGAGGCGAGAGAAGCATGGGTACTTGAGGAAGTGGAAGAGTAGAGTGCAGAGTGACTCCAGGTGAGTCTGGGGGAGAGGAAGGAGGCCCATCAAACAGGGCCTTACTTGATTAGTTTATATTACCAACTTTGATCTTTTCTTAAAAATTGAATTAATTGGGGTGACATTTGGTTAATAAAATTATACAGGTTTCAAGTATACAATTCTACCAAACTTTGTCTGTATATTGTACTGTGTATTTCTTACCCTAAGTCAAGTCTCCTTCCATCACCATTTATCCCCCTTATACCCTCCTCTACCTTCCCCCAGCCCCTCCCTCTGGCAATCACCACACTCTTGTCTGTGTCCATGAGTCTTTCCTTCTTTTTTTTCTTTGCTTAACCCCTTCACTCTGTGCTGTCTTTTTTTTCAGTAGTTTTCCATTACTCCTTCATGTTAAGACCAAAATTGGTATAAACTAACAAACCAATATAAAGGACTAATGGAAAAATACTGAAAAAAATAAGCAGCAGTAATGGGTTAAAGGGAGGCGAGAAGAAGAGCTAGTAGTTTACTTTGGGAGTTCCAACGAGAAATAATGGTACCTTGAAATTGGACTTAGTGGAGGTAGGAGAATGGGGAAGATTCCAGATGTTCTTACCAGGTAAAATCTGTAAGACTTCATGTTTGGTTGAATATGAGAGTGAAAGATTAAGAGGGGTAATGGGTCATTCTCAGATCTCTAACTTGGGCCGCTGGGTGAAGAGGGGTACATCTCACTAGAGTAGGGTTCATTGAGAAACAGAAGGTTTTGACTCACCTTTGAGCATGTGTGCAAACATGTATGAGATATCCTAGCTAGTTGCCTAGAGCTCAGAGCGGGGAGAGGCATTTTCTGGGTATCTAGGGCAACAGGTGCCATAGGCTGGGGTCAACTGCCAAAGGAGTTGGTGCTCAGTTGGAGGAGAGGGCCAAGGACCTGGCCTTGAGGAATTCCAACGTGACAGGTGGAGGAGAGGAAGTTGAGAAGGAAGGAGTGGCAGAGATGTAGAAGGACACCAGGAAAGTGTCAGTACAGAAGCCGAGGTAGAGATGGTCTCATAGGGCAAAGAGATCAAGTCCTGGGAGGACAGAGACAGTGCTGACTAGCGATCCCCCAAAGGGAACAATACACTTTGCCCTCTTCCAGATTTTGTCCAGGGTCACATGTCTCCTCACAAGAGCATGGTTATTTTCCTACGTAAATATTATATATGGACTTGCTGAAGCAAAGATCAAGTCTTTCCCGGCATCCACATTGTAATGAGAGCTATGATTAGTTCCACTGTAATGAGCTGTGCAGTTTTCAAAGGCAAATGAAACAAAAAAGCATCTGAGGTAGGAGTTCTGTGCTTCATATCTTTTCAATTCCATTTACTGTGGGGGAGTTTCTTGCTTCCTCTTTAGAAAGCAAAGTCAGCAGGGCAATGCAGACCGAGGCATGAGCCTGAGGGACGGGCAGCTTGATATTTATATATCTACTTTATCAAAAGCAAATGCTTTCAGTCGTAGTGCATTAGTTTGCCTTCCACTGTCCTTGACAGAAGAGCAGAAAATGAATGCCTGTTTTCTCTGCGTGTCCATAGCCTTTAGATCTGCCATCGGAGTGCCGCATATCACAGTGCACGTTATACACATCATGTATGAGGTTGTTTCTCCTTTCACACTGAGATCTGTGAGGGCAGGGACTGGGTCTAATGCATCTGCTTATTCCCAACACTTATGCACCTACTATGCTAGGTGCATAGTGGGTGTTCAGTGATGCTCACAGTGGGTGCTCTAATGCTATTGCTTTGCTGTGGATAAAGACTATGTTGTCCCTCCCTTGTCCCCTCTTGTTGGCTTGAGCAGCTCTGTGGTTTGCAGGAAATCACTGGCCAGCACAGTGCAGTGCTGAAGTACAAATAGTGCAAAAGTGCCTCGACCCCTCACTCTCAGTGAAACCTTGGGAAAGTTACCGAACCTCTCTGTGCCCCGTCTCTGACTGGTGATGATAGGAACTACCTCATGGGGGGATTGTGCGGATGAATGCATTTAAGATAGTACTTGGCACACGATTAATACTCTGTAAGTACAAGCTGTTATCAGACAGATACAGGTTAGAATCCAAACTTTGTCAACTACTGTGCCTTAGACAGTGGTATGCCTCCTCCTGGTATCATATTACAAGCCAGTCTCTAATACTACCAGGATTTAGCCTCCTCTGTGGCACCTGACATAGGCTATTGCCAGAAGCAAGCTACCAGATTGTAGCCTCTATTGATCTAACTCACTTAAGGAAACCCCAGTGTCCAAAGCTTTACCAGTTGAACAAAACACAATTTGAATAATTATGTATCATTCCCTCTTCTGTCTGCAAAGGGAGAGAAAATATTCTCTAGATTTATCATTAAAATAGCAGGTGTTGAAGAAATGTGGATTCAATTATTGAGACTCTCTTTACTTAACTCTGGGTGGTTTGGTAATTACATAAAAGTTCCCTAAAATAAATATTTTCAATGCAAAATACTAGTAGGCCAAAAGTATATGTTTATAGAGAGAGCTTGTGTGAAGTATTTTTTCCTCTAAGTGAACAGATAAACATATATCTTATATTAACTTGTAAGTACATTTTTTCTATTTTTAGAGATATTAGATTCTGGTAGTACTTAACATTGGCCTCAAGGGATAATGAGACACTATGATTATTACATTTTCTCAAATGTTCCAACCACAACACTTAAAAAAAAAGTCAAACTGCAGTTTGCTTTTCCGAACACTTTTCTAACTAGTGTAAAAAATAAAGTTGAAAATCTTTGAGGAGACTGCCCTTTTCTCTTAATAGTGCCTTGCCAAGTAGTCATTCTTTTATAAATGTAGAAAGGAACATGTTTTGGAATGAGCTTTAAATTTAATTTAGCTCATTTTGGAGAGAGTATTTCGAAAAACTGGCTGTGCGCCTTGTTGCTGCTCTGCAGAAGAGGCAGATTCCATTAGGTGGCTGCAGCCCCGGGATTGTGAATCGTTAGCTGAAGGGAAGGTGGATTCTAATTGTTAGACAAAGAGATTGGAAATCTGGACTTAGACCTTCCTGGTGGCTTTTCTGTGGATTAAATGAATGAACTTGGACATGGACGGGTTAACGTGGCCTCATTTCAATGCCAAGATGCATCCATTATCTGAAGCACCCTTAACTTGGATTTCACTGCCTCCCTATAAAAATTGGGGGAAAAAGGCAATCAAGACCCAATTCAGTGACTCATTAAGTACATTTTCAATGTCCAGGACTGGTTCAGTAATAGAACATCAGACATGGGGCTGCTGGTAAAATCCAATTTACAGCTAGTTCACCCAGGATTTATCTGGTTTGCACATACATATACGCATAAAACAGAACTAATGTCTAAAAAGTAGCCAGTATATGTGGGAGGGAAGAAGACTTAGCAATGACGGACACTTTCTGAATGATGTTCTGTTTTATATTCTATTTCGGCTTGAGGTTTTCTACTTATGTACAGATGTTCTATAATTTGATTCAAGATATTTATAGAGAACTGGTGAATGAATCTGAGGTCCTCCAATCTCTATTCAGACCTGGGGATTGGGCCACCTACAAAGAAGAATTCTATAAACACCCCAGAGAGGAGATTTCTTTATTAGGAAACCTTAAAGATCAATGATTTCCTTCTATTCAGTGATTCATGGAGGGTCTATTGAGTAGCCCTGGGGTATCTGTATCAGTTCTGGGGGCAAGAAGGACAATGAGTAGACAAGAATCAGTCTAAGACAACGGTGAGTACACAAGAAAGCTAAGTAGGAGGTGGGAGGGAGCAGAGAGGTGAGTGGGGATCTTTGCTTGCTGGTGTTTGAAAGAGGCTTCCCTGGAAAGAAGCTGAGCTGAGACTTGAGGGGAGAGGAGGTATTCACTAGTTTAAAAAAAAATGGGGGAAAGTGTTCCCCAGAGAGAAACCAGTTTGAATAGAGAGCACGCCTTACCAAGGAGGTTACCAGATGGACCGTGGGTCAAAGTGCAGCTGGGGATCTTGAGATGGCTAGATAGATTGATGGGAATAGAGTGAGAAAGGCTTGAAGGCCCCGTTTGATGAGTAATGTAACCTGTGGGTGATGTAAAACTATCAGTATTTAAGCAAAGATAAAATATCCCATTTGCATTGCAGAAAGATACTGACAGCAGTGTGGAGGATGGATTGGCGGAGGCAGTGACTGGAGGGGGAGAGATCAACGAGGAGGCGATTTCAGTAGTCCAAAGAAGCAAGTATCGGTCTGAATTAGAGCAGCTGTCTTCAGTTGACAAGAAGTCTAGAAGGGGCCTGGGGGGACAACAGCTGTTGTCTTTGCAGACTGCAGAGTTTTATAGACTCTAAAATCCTGCTGCCGTGCCTGGTGACTGAAGGGAAACCAACCCAGGAAACAACCCCAGGAAATATTAACATTTTTTAGCATTTACGTCAAACCCTTATAAATCTTTTCTCCTCCTTTTTATGTCACTGACAGATAACACGTTTCCTCCCTAGTGGGCACTGAAAGCAAATGAAAAGATCACATTGGGGTATCTTGTGAAGAATTACCCATGGATTCTCCTTGACTCTCAGGTGTCTGCATCTGTGGCCAGCACGGAGAGGCTCCCCCAATGACACAGGCTCACGAGGAGCATGGCGAGGCCTCTGTGAGGGCTGGAGAATAACAGACTGTGCCGGTAACGGAGCTGGATGAGGAGGCCAGCAGTCCAGAGGGAGAGTTACGGTTGAGAAAGTGGTGCAGCAATAGGATATGGTTTCTGACGTGGATGACTGCAGACTGTTTTACAATGGAAGTTGTTTTATTTTTCTGGTTTTAGTGATGAAAATTTCTCCCCACGAGAAGACCCATCCACCTGTTACATTTTGCTCTGCGGTCTGCCCCTTCAAGGCAGATCCTGTTCACCAAGAATGGCTCTGGCCCCACAGTGAGGGTTGTGTCCAGTACCCTGCTCAGTGTGCGTGTCCATCGCTAGTCAACCCGGCATCTCTTCTGGGCTACTCTGCTCTCCTAGGCGTGTGGCAGCACTGGGATAGTACACGCAGATATTCTCTGCATGACTATGCCACGTCCTATTCCACGCTGCTGGCGGTATAATACAGTGTCTCCACTCCATACGCTTGTCTTCACAGGAAGACTGAAAACTCCCTGAAAAGGCCAACCCTACCTGAGAGTTCGCAGACTATAACAGGGCCTCAGCACCAGCTTGGTGAGAGAGCTGTTGTGTGGGCTCCCTGAGAATCCACAAAATGGCCCAGCCTGTCCACACCACCTCTTCACCATATCTGCATCTGCACCCTGGAATGCAACACTGGATGGCTTCTGCAAAGAACTTTCCCCACGACTTTCAGGGGCGGCCATTTCCTACAGCCCTCCTAAGACGGCTGAAAACCCAGGCAGACTGTGAGATCCGTGCAGACCAGCAGCCTCGGGGACTTCTTGTATATACTGGCAAGATGGGAAAATGCAGGCTGCTGGGACACCTTTTACATCTAAAAAAATAATCGTGGAAAGTATGAGTGGAAGTTAAGTAAGAAATTCGCTTCCCAGATATCTTCTTTGATACCTACTGAGTCAACGTGTATGGGGGAGGGAGGCTTTGAAGAGAGACAGCATGGTGCGCAGGAGGCTGAAGGGGAAAATAAGCAACTCAGAACATGTGTCTGGGGCCTGGGTTGCCAGGGCGCCTGTTCGGTCTTAAGTCAGCCATTCCTCAGTGCTGTGGGGCAGCAGTTTCCACAGGCATGTTCGTGCCTACAAGACAGCCCACTGCTGTGTGGGAAGAAAAATTATAATAGAAGTATTCATATTTGCATTTGTAATCCCTTCTTGTGAAGATGCCTACTTTTTTGTCTATTTTATGATTACTATAACATTAGCACAGTAGTACATACTTTAAAAATAAGTACTTGTTTATTGGAAAAGGCTGGTTTTCTCAGGCACACAATGAAAGTGGTTAGAGGGTATCTGCTAAGGAAAAAACCCAGCCTTACATTAAAGGTCTTGTCTTTGAAGGCTTGCATGCTAGTTAGGGAGCTGACAATCCATATATACATAAACATACACTCAGTAGCTGTTTCCCCCAGGTACACACACACGGTAATCATTCTCAAAGACCAGGACAGGTGTAGGAAAAAGAGTGAGTGGAATGGAGGTGAAGAGCAAGGAGCATCCCCCTCTCCAGTAACAGGATGGGTCTCTGGGTTTGGAGGCTGTTATTCTTATAAGTATGGGATTCTCCATACACTGGGGGAGGGAGTTTTTAATGTCCCTGTGGAAGGAAATGGGAAGGAAACACAGACATCTCACACAGGCTGTCAGGAGCCAAGCCATTACAGCTCCCTTGGAGGCCAGGAGCATCACTATAAAGCAGAAGGGAAAGGCATGGAAAACGTTGGTAATTCCATTTTTTCACAAAGGCAGTTTGGTCAACCGTGTGGACTGTTCCAAGATCTTTCTTCAAGTTAGTGTAAACTGAACACATAGTTCAGAAGTTGGCTGAGTAAAGAAATTCGAATGAGGCACCCAGATACCCATAATTCTCTTTCCTGAGAACTTGTGCCCATCTCTTTATATACGTTGCTTCATTTACTTCTCAAAAATAACAGCTGTGAGTTGGTATCTCTCCCCTATTTTTAGAGGGGAATACTGAGTCACAGAGAGGCTCAGGGGCTAATGCAAAGTCTCTCAGCTCGCAGTGTTAAGGCAAGAATTCCAGCTAACCCTGCTGGCCTCTGCCATGCCTCGCAGCTTTCAAATGCCCTGTAAAACAATGCCTAACTTCTGGTTATCTGGTGGGTTCCTGGTAGCCAAAGGATATCAATTCTCTTGCCTCAGGCACAGTGGCAATTCCTACTCCTCGGCCCAATATTTTTACATGTGCAAATCAATGTATTCTGGTAAATACCACCAGAGCAGCAGCCAGCAGTCATCACAAATGTTTTGTAATTCTGCCATATGTGTTTGATTGTGTCATTACGTCGCCTCTCCTAATTAAGATGAAAGGAATCTGAATGGAAATAACTGGTTATGTGAATGCCAGAGCCACCAGAATAGAATCCCCGTGGACCTCAGTGTTCCCAGCCCCGGTGCTGCTCACACAAACTTCCTGAGTGACTGCATGTCTGCCGTCCACCCCCACTTTTAGAATGATTAATTGTCATTGAAAATGTTGGGAAATGAATAGTGCTGTGAAACATATACCCAGGCAGATATGGCCTACTCAGAAAACTTGGGGAAGCAGAAGCCATGTGGTTTATTAAATGGTGTATGTTCCAGAAACCTTGAGACCGCTCTACCATGTTCTTTTGGTCCTGTAATTGATGGGAGGGCTTGGAGTCAGGGCAGCAGAGAGGAACAAATAGAAATATTGAATATTATATCTGGTTGATTGATTATGGGGTGTTGTGACGGAGCTCGTTGGTAAATGAGGCCCATGTAAGCAAATCTTGGTGAGAAATGTTTGCTCCGCTCTGGTGGAAAAGATGAATTTTAAGTATCAGAGAATGAAAGTGGCTGCCTTGTTCAATATTTATATTTTGAATTTTAATTTTACAGTGTTGTGGTTTTAAAGCAAAATAAAGTTTCCAACTTCTTTTTAGAATTTGCATAATCTACTTGTCAAAACAGGTCCGTCTGAGTTAGGTCCGCTGGCCTGCCCCCAACCAGATCAGCGGCAGCTACGCATGGAAACCTGTACAGGGTCAGGGAGGTTACAACAGAGGCAACGACCTGTAAAAAACAACAAAAAACTATACAGGGTCAGCAAATGCAGGAGAACGATTAGATCTCTCTTCAGAGAAAGACACAACAGGCCCTGATCAAGTGGGGAATGTTCTTCAGCCTTTCGAAGTCACCTCAAACAAGGTCTACCGGCCAGATGTTTTCACCAGAACCATCTGGGTTCATCGTATTGTTTAACCTTCTCATTACTAGTCTATAAGCTCGTTGCCCCTAGCCTTTGACATCATAACAATTTAGCTCAGTTTGACTATCCTCCTTTTAAAAAAAAAAAACAAACAAAACGTTTTTTACTCAGTAAGTATATTGGGGTCACAATGGTTAGTAATATTATGTAAGTTTCAAATGCACGATTCACCACCCAAAGTCAAGTCTCCTTCCATCACCATAGACTTCCTTCACCCTCTCATCCCTCCCCTAATCCCTTTCCTCTCTGGTAACCCCCCTTCTGTTGTCCGTGTCTGAGTTTGTTTGTTCATTTGTTGCTTTCTATTTTATATCCCATATGTGAGTGAAAATCCCATATGTGAGTGAAATCACATGGTTCTTGTCCTTTTCTGTCTGACTTATTTCACTTAGCACGCTACTCTGAAGACCCATCCACGCTGTCACAAAGGGCAGTATTTCATCCTTTCTTATGGCTCAGTTTGACCATCCTTTAAAAGCACTAAAGGGCAGGACTGAGTGGGTGTTTTCCACATACGGTAATAAGGTACGATGTAGGGAGGAAGGAGGCTGTATCTCCTGAGTACTCGAAGCATCTGTCTTTCCACAGTCACTGGTCTGGCCCTGTCTGGCCTGCTCTCGTAGACGACCATGCACACCATGGGCAGTATACATAGGTATTTACACCTGGAAAGAGAGAGCTTCCTAAAATGATACATGCTGCTTTAGAAATGTTTACCTTAAATCCACAACCTACTGTTTTCTCAGGAGAAAGAAAAAAACCATAAAAATCGCAACACCAGTTTCCTTTTGCAAATGCTTGGAACCATGGCCTTCACAAATCAAAACGCCTGGCTTTGAGACCACAAGTCAAATGTGTCTGAAGACTTACTGATTAAGTACAAAAAGAGAAAAACTGGATATTTGGCGTGATAAATGAAAATCGGACTGTGGCAAGCACTTGTATCTGGAAAGAATGCGCATTCCTAGGATTAAAGAGTACAAGTCCATTACTGCAACATTGTGAACAAAGAAGCTTAAGAAGTCTAAGTGAGGGATATTCTCCTTTCTATCTGAATGTTGTATGAAATAGAATGGCAGAATGCTAACAAGAGCTTGCATGTAAAATAGCTCACACATTGTCGTCTTTGGTTATTTAAGAGCATTTCAATGTCTGCAGTGAGCAGCTTTCAATAACCCTAGATGATTGACATATAATTGTTAAGTTCATTTATATCCTGGGCCATTGCCAAGTGTCATTGAATGCTGGAGCAGGAACTCCCACTGCATTCTTTCTGGGACTTGAAGGGAACAGAATGAAGCTGGTTAACAAAAATATGCAAAACTGGAAATTAATTGGTAGTTGCCAGGATTAGTGCAGAAGCTGTGCTTAAGGGTGACGTGGAAACTGAACAGCTTAATGGGACCTACATGGGGCAAACATGTTGAATTCCCCTATGAGATTTGGCCTCAAACACTCTTCTTTTCTTCCCTTTCTAGCCTCACAGAGCTTGTCTTTATCACAATCAGTAAAGGTAGGAAGCTGACGAACGGTTGTGGAGGCAGCTTCCTCCCTAGCACACGTCATCTCTCCCCCGCCCAGAATCAACATGGTGTGCTGTCCTGGAGGGGCGAACTTCCTCCTAAGCTTTTTGTTCCTTATTCTAACTTCTGCCGCCACTCCTGGTCCCGAGCTTTGAAAATAGACTTCACTCCTCTGGGCTCATTTTCAGAACATGGCAGAACCAGCATTTGTCTTATTCTAGCTCCCTCACTGCTGTTGAGCTCCACGCTAGAAGATTCTAAGAGAGATGAAGAGGCTAATATAAATGAGGTGTTTCTTTCCAGTTTTTTTCTCCCCCAGCATAAGCCAAATCTTGCTTTGGTAAAATAGCACTGTGTCTCATCTGAGCCCACTGTATTCATTATTCACACTTAGACCGGGCAGGCCAGGGATGGTTCTGTTCTCAGGGATGTCTAGCCCATCAACACTGTAGAAGTTAACTGACTTCACCGAGAAGAAATGAAGGGAAGGATCTGGCCTCACATCTGAGTCGTCGATCTCTAGGTTTGTGTTCTCTCCCTGAGCTACGGTGCCACTCTCAGCTGGTGACAAAAACGTATTAAAGATTTTGTTTTGTTTTCTTCCCAGTGCTACTGTGGTAATCTTTTTCAGCTGGCAATTTAAATATCCAGTTTGTGCAGATGAATAGATTAATCACATCATTCTTACCTAGATCAGTCTATTTACTTTTGCACATCCCTTCAACCCCCTCCCTGCAATGAGGAAATGGAGGGAGAAATAAGACCTCACTCCTTATTCTGTTGCACACTGGTTGCTATTATTTAACCCAGGAGTATTTGTTGAGGGAGTACCCTCTGCTGTACCACGCAAGGAAGGGAAGCTTATTCCTCACATTGAATAAGGTGGCCCTGAAGAGGCAGACAGGAATAGGGACTTGGAATAATTATTAACAGGAAAGCAAAGCAGGAGGGACTGAAATGCTTGGGTGTGCAATGTGGTTGCTGGGGGCAACGAGGAAGGTAGTGGAAGCTGGATTAGTAAGAGGCAGGTCCACAGAGGAGGTGGGACCTGGCAGTAAGGTGGGACTTGAGCTGCTACCAGAGGAGAAGGAGGACATCCCTGGAGAGAGGATGAGTCAGCGGAGGTGCGGAAGTGAAGACGAACAGGCTGGGGGTTGCTCTGAGGAATGGGATGTGCCCACGGGACAAACACTCCAGAGAGACCACAAAGAAACAGCTTATTAAAAATAAGAACTTGGCAGCGAAAAAGAGAAGAAACTCTTACCATTTGCGACAGCATGGCTGGACCTGGAGATTATTATGCTAAGGGAAATAAGTCAGTCAGAGGAAGATCTCACTTACACGTGGACTCTAATGGACAAAGTATACTGATGAACAACAGTAACAAATTTAAAAAAAATAAGAGAAATTCTGAAATTCTAAAAAAATTAAGAAAAAAATTAAAAATAAAAATAAGTTTATGATGTTTTGATCTTCAGAAATTGCTGTGTCAGAATGTCTATTCCCATTTTCTATATCTCTTAAGAAAAGGTGAAAATATCTTCTTTTCAAGGCAGAGGACTGCTCCCCCACCTCCCATGAGTATCAGGGACTGAACTACACATCTAAATTGGACGTCTGACCTAATGACCTTCTCCAGCTTTCGACATTTACAGATTGCCCTTGTTCTGGAATAGCTTGCAGCTGGGGAATGCAGAGAAAGCATTTTCCATATTGTAGAGAGGGCCAAAAAAAATGAGTTTCTTAGCTGCTAAGGGAAAGTGTTTAAACATCCTCCCCTCTTTTTTAAGCATCCAAGATAATCAAATAGGCCTTTGATATAAAAGCTTTCATCTCATAGACATGTTGATCTCAAAGAATCATGAGCATGCTGCCTCAAAAAATCTGTAGTTTTTTTTTATTTTTACAGTCAAGGGACGCTTAGACTGCTACAATTTAACCTCTTCTGTACAGAGCTGACAGCCCAGCATCCCCGCCTGTCCATTCCTGTGTACCTGCAATTCCGCCCCTGGTCTAACCATCAATCCAAGGGTCGCCCGGGCTCAGTGCCCGCAACAGCCTCTACCAGAGACTTCTGATTTCCGCTAGAGCTGCTTTCATAGGTTCGGAGAAAGCCATTTCATTTCCAGGCAGAACAAAACATGCAAGTGCCCATTCCCCGTGGTGCTTACATTTGATTTGGCACACGTCAGCTGGGGAGGTTTCTCGTCACCTCTCCCCTGCCCAGAATCACCGTGGTGTGCTCTCACGCTCTGCTCTATTGGCAAGGAGCCATGTAGATGATCCCAAAGAGGATCTGTCTGTGTAGACCCAGGGTCAACAACCTTTTTCTATAAATATTTTAGGCTCTAAGGGTAATATGGTCTGTGTCACAGCTATTCAACTCTGCCCTTGTAGCATGAAAGCAATCATAGACAATATGTAAATCAATGGGCATGGCTATGACCCAATAAAATTTCATTTGCATAACATGGGCTGGTTTTGGACTATAGGCTACAGTTTGCTGGACTCTGGTATAGAATAATAATTTCCCGAAGCTCATAAACTGGTTCTCAACTCGTGGCCCTCAGATCAGCAGCAACAGCATTACCTGGACAACTGTTAGAAATGCAAATGATCAAACTTTATATCAAAATCACCTGGTAGGCTTTCTAAACAGAATGTCAGGCCCAAATTCCAATATTTCTGATTCAGGAGGTCTGTGGTAGGGCCTGAGAATTTGCTTTTCTCAGAAGTTCCCAGACGGTATGGATTCTTTGGGTCCAAGATTACACTTTGAGAATCACTGTGATAAATACATGTCTTCCTCTACATGGGATCTGGGGAAAGGGGTGTGTGGTCATAAGAATGCAATGGTGGCAGGGGCTAGAGGGACAAGAGCAGCTGGGAGATGCAGACCTGCCTGTTCCTCTAATCTACTCCTTGCTGGGATGAGGGTAGGGATGCCAAGGAAGTAAAAGAAGCCAAGGTCATGGCAAGGTGAGGAGCTTATGATACTGATGCTTTCAGGAAGCAGAGAAAAGCTGTGAGAGGGTGGGACTGTCCCCTGTCCCTTTCCCTGCAGCGAAAGATGGCCTGTTGACGACACTTGCTTGTGCCCAGGCATGGGAGCGAACGGGGGAACTTTCTGAGCCAAGTGAGGAGTGCATGGGGAGAATTTACGAAGACCTAGCTTGCCATGAGAGGGCTGCAGCACAACCAGGCCCCAGTTACTTCACTATGGCATCAGGTCACACACTTTCAGATTTGAACACTGGACATGTAGTTGTGGAACCGCAGGCCACAGTGAAACAGCTGGGGGCTTGGGGAGCCAACACCCCCATCAGACCAGACCCAGTCTCTCTCACCTTCCAAGGAGAATTGAGACTCTTTAATCATAAAAGACCCTGATCTGTGAAAGCCGGAGAGGCTGCTGCACAAATGGCTTGGATACTAAGCCCTTGACTCTTGAGGGCTTGTCAAGGGGTTTCTAAGCCACCTGGTGAGCAGGTGCTGGAGATCAGGAGAACTGGGAATGGAGCTGCCCACAGGATGCGAGACACGCAGGCACACGCTTGGAGTTCTGCTGCGAACTCCCAGCAGAACGTGAATGGGCATAACTGTTTCCATGGCCCCTGGCTCAAACATGTGTTACAAACTCACCCTTGCACTGCCCAGATGGGGTTGGAGCCAGGCCAGGACAGCCCAAGAGAATCAGCTCAGTGTCGCAAAGTGCTGGGACACCTGGTGTTGGAATGTTATTAGGAAACCTAAAGTGTGTTGGAGCCAGACTGGGAGAAGCAGGGTGTCCTGGTCATACTGCTCTTTGCCTTAACCACAGGTCCCTTTGCCCCTGCCTTTTTCTGCCCTCGGCTGGCTGCTTCAGTACCCACCCAGCTCCACCCAACTTTGGACCCCAGGGACCTCAGCCCTGTACCAATCTTCTGCACACCCAGAACCTTGACCACATTTGCCCTGCTATAGCCAACTGCTTAGAACACACACATTTCAATTTTAGAAAGAATTTGTAGTTGTATGGATATAATAGAACAACATGCTAGATGGCTTAAAAAAGCCAAGCTCAGATCCCCCAAAGTAAGCAAATGATGGAGTCTTGACATGGAAGGGAAGCCAGGCCTTGTAGCCCCGACTCTTGTTCTCAAAGATTCATCTTTCCTTTGGCATCGCTCTCACATGTTCTAAGAATGGTGGTGGCCACCATTCATTAGTAAGGAGTCGTAGAGGATCTGGGCTCAGTTTGATCAAGGAGTTGACAAATTTTCCACAGAAGTGAGGTGACTTTAAACAAGGATCCACGTCTAATGATTAAATTGGGTGAAGTTTGACATTGATATCGACAATGATCATTGAACCATTTGAACCACCCGTTGCTCGGGAGCTTGGAGGGGGTCAGAAGGCCCATACCATCTCTTTAGGTCTCTTCTTAGAGGCCTAAAGAGTTAATAAAATTTTTAATAATTTTACAACCAAAAAATTACATAAAAGTTTAAATCCAAACTGCAGGATAAAACAAATATACAAAATAAATACTGCTCACTTATTTATAGATACACTTAATTAGCTAGTCACCATAGAGAAATCATTGCTTATGAGAATAAATAAACCTCAAAGATTCTAACATTCTGAAAATTTTCAAGAAATTACTTTGCTGTGTTCATTTTTAAATTATCATATAGACTTCATTTTCTCATGCTATCTGAAAAAATATTCTATGAAAGTTTCCTTTACTATAATTTACTTGTGCTTTTATATATCTCACATTAAATAGCTATGCCACTATTTGACTTTTTACATGATTTTGAATCAAATTTTAAAATATTCCCTTTTGAAAAATGCATTAAAATAATCAATTTTTACTTTTAGGCAATATCTGTATCTTCAACTAAGTTTTTCATTATCCTCCATTCAGCCAGATTCCCCTTTTTTCTAAAGGAGAATGCAAACCCATCTCTTCTCTGAGAAGTTCTTTCTATAGTCACATATGTTAAACTCTTGCAGCCACGGGCACTCGCTCAGTCCCAGTGAGGGAAATGACCTGTTGGAGCCAGACAAGTTGCCAGGGTAGCAACTTCTCATCATCCCTGTTACTGAGCTTCCTCTGGGCACACAGTTCTCAAACACAGGAGTGTGGAGAGCAGAACCAATAAAATGGCACTGGTCTGGTCAAGATAGAATAAAGTATGTAAAACAAAGCAGAGTCACTCATGTCAACCAAATGGCTGTCAGGCAGCCATGGCAGTTTGGTTCAAGAGGGAAACCACCTAAGTCACATCTCATCACATTAGATACATCTGGCAAGGAGACACACCTAAGATGCCTGCACATGTGATCAGAACAGCCATGTCTGCAGAGCAGACCACCCACAGATTGGCTCCTGGGGAAATTCCACACTTGCCAGTCAGTAGTGGTGCCAAGGCATTTATTGAAAAGAAAATGAAAGTTACCCCTTTCAAAGTGTAACTGAGTCAGGTTCTAGACCACTGCTGAGACAGCCAAGCTCAACACACCAAAGTGCTGCTCCATGCCACACTGATGTCCCTTGGCATCAGCCACCGGAGGCTCTGCCCTGCTGGACTGAGGACTTCATCTACCCTGCTGCCCACCTGGATCCTGAGACCTGTCCTTGCAAGATACTAACAACTCCTTTGCCCCCCGTGCTGACTCCCAGACCTGCAGACTCAGACTCTGGGCTCAGGTTTGTTATCCCCCATTGATTGCTCTGTGTGTGTGTGTGTGTGCGCGTGCGCGCGCGTTATAATTCTTAGGTTGTTAGAGAGTGAGCCTACATTCAGTAAAAGCTGAGTGAAGAGCCTAGTTAGTGTGTGTGACTCTTGTCTATTCCTTTGTGCTGGGCTGCTCAACAGGCAGCTAGCCAAACAGTTGCCTGGGTGACTTATAGGAAAGACTGTATCACAAACATATGCTCATGACAGGCCATGACAGTCCACTCAAAGGCCATGATTTACAAAGTCATGAAGGCAGGCACTTTACCATTGGCAGGAAAAACTGAAGTCTTGTAAAAATTAAAGACATCAAGGCAGGATTTAATTGCATGGATCTTACCAAGATTAAATTTATGAAGAGGCTGGTAGGGAGAAAAGCCCAATCTAAACCATTTTAGGTTTTCTGGTTTTCTTTTCCCTCCCACAGGGCCAGCTGTGGGAAAGTGCTGAAATCAAAGAATTAATATTTACAGCACACTCTTTCCTGTACTTTCTCACTCCCAGGTGTCCCTGCCCCTCAGACGCCATGCTCTGCTGCTGGCAGAATAAACTCTAAGTGATAAATCCACTCATATGTACATGTCATCCCATTCCAAGGGACATTTCAACATAATGGGAGTTTTCTGAGGAGAAACAAACTTAATCTAAAGGAAGAAATAGTGGCCAATTTTCCCAACACCATTTATCAATTAAACTATCATTAGCTCATTGTATGTGCTTCCTTCCTCTGTCGAATATTAATTGACTATAAAGGTGTGGGTTTATTTCTGGGCTCTCTCTTCTGTTCCACTGATCTATGTGTCTGTTTTTATGCCAGTACTCTGCTGTTTTCATTAATATGGCCTTATAGTATAGTTTGATATTAGGTAGCGTGATTCTTCCAACTTTGTTCCTCTTTCTCAGGATCACAGTTGCTATGTAGGGCCTTTTGTGGTTCCTTATAAATTTTTGAAATATTTATTCTAGTTCTGTGAAATATGTCATTGGAATCTTTATAGGAATTGTGTTGAGTCTATAGATTGCTTTGGGTAGTATGGACATTTTAGTGATGTTAATTCTTCCTATCCATGAACACAGTATATGCTTCCAATTATTTGTATCTTCTTCAATTTCTTTCTTCAGTGTCTTATAATTTTCTGAGTACAGGTCTTTTACATCCTTGGTTAGGTTTATTCCTAGATATTTTATTCTTTTTGAGGCAATTGTGAATGGGATTGTTTTCTTAATTTCCCTCTCTGTTAGTTCATTATTGGCATATAAAAATGCAACTGATTTCTGGATGTTAATTTTGTATCCTGCTACTTTGCTGAATACATTTATCAGTTCTAGTAGTTTCTTGGTGGAATCTTTGTGGTTCTCTTTGTACAGTATCGCGTCATCTGTGAATGAAGACAATTTTACCTCTTTCTTTCCAATTTGGATGTCTTTTACTTCTTCTTCTTGTCGGACTGCTGTGGCTAGGACTTCCACTACTGTATTGAATAAGAGAGGTAGAAGTGGACATCCCAGTCTTGATCCCAATCTTAAGGAGAATTCTTGTAGTTTTTGCTAGTTGAGTATGATACTGGCAGTGGTTTGTCATATATGGCCTTTATTATGTTTAGGTATGTTCCCTCTATTCCAACTTTGCTGAGAGTTTTGATCATAAGTCAGTACTGGATTTTATCAAAAGCTTTTTATGCATATATTGATATGATCATGTGGTTTTTGTCCTTCATTTTGTTTATGTGGTGAATCACATTTATTGATTTGTGAATGTTTGTACCAACCTTGCATTCCCAGAATAAATCCTACTTGATCATGATGTATGATCTTTCTGATGCATTGCTGTATTTGATTTGTTAATACTTTGTTGAGTATTTCACTGTCTGTATTGATCAGGGATATTGGCCTATACTTTTCTATTTTTTGTAGTATCTTTATCTGATTTTAGAATTAGGATAATGCTGGCCTTGTAAAATAAGTTTGGGATCCTTCCCTCCTGTTGAATTTTTTGAAATAGTTTGAGAAGGAGAGGTGTTCTTTTTGGAATGTTTGGTACAGTTCACCTGTGAAGCCCTCTGGCCCAGAGCTATTGTTTGATGGGAGTTTTTGATTACTGCTTCAATTTCACTAGGTGTAATCTGCCTATTCAGATTCTCTGATTCTTCCTGATTTAGTTTCGGAACTGTATGTTTCTAGGAATTTATAAGTTTTCTCCAGGTTGTCCAGTTTGTTGGCATATAGTTATTCACAATATTTTCTTACAATCCTTTGTATTTCTTTGGTGTCAGTATTTCTCCTCTTTCATTCCTGATTTTATTTCTTTGGGCTCTCTTTCTTTTTTCCTTGATGAGTCTGGTTAAAGATTTGTCAATCTTGTTTACCTTTTCAAAGAGCCACCTCTTGGATTTACCAATATTTTATATCATGTTTTTTAGACTATTTCATGTATTTCTACTCTGATCTTTATTATTTCCTTCCTTCTATTCACTTTGGGCTTTGTTTATTGTTCTTTTTCAAGTTCCTTTAAGTCTTGAGGTAGGCCTCTAATGCTATAAATTCCCCTCTTGGGATTGCAGGAAAATGAAACTAGACTACCTTCTTATACCACACACAAGAATAAATTCAATGTGGATTAAAGACTTAAATGTTAGATCCAAATCCATAAAACTTGTAGAAGAAAACACAAGCAGCAAAATCTCAGACATTTCTTGTAGCAATATTTTATCGGCTATATCTTCCCAGGCAAGGGAAACAAAAGAAAAAAAAATAAACAAATGGAACTACACCAAAGTAAAAATTTTTGCACAGCAAAGGAAATCATCAACAAAATAAAAACCCACAGAATGGGAGAACATATTTGCCGATATGTCTGATAAGAGGTTAGTATCCAAAATTTATAAAGAACTTACATAACTCAATACCAAAAAAGAAAAAACAGCCCAATTAAAAATTGACAAAGGACCTGAATAGACACCTCTCCAAAAAGGACACACAAATGTCCAGTAGACCCATGAAAAGGTGCTCAACGTCACTAATCATCAGAGAGATGCAAATTAAAACCACAATGATATATAATCTCATGTGTGTCAGAATGGCCCTCATCAATAAACAACACATGCTGGTAAAGATGTGGAGAAAGGGGTACCCTTTTGCACTGTTGGTGGGAATGCAGACTGGTGCAGTATGGAGATACCTCAAAAAATTAAAAATGGTTCTGCTTTTGGACCCAGCAATTTCACTCCTGGGAATATATCCAAGGGAACCCAAAACACTAATTTAAAAGAACATAAGCACACTTCCCTTCTTTGCAGCATTATTAACAATCACCAAGATATGGAAACATCCCAAGTGTCCATCAGTAGGTGAGTGGATGAAACAACTGTGGGACATTTATATAATGGAATACTACTTGGCTGTAAAAAAGAAAATTTTATCCTTTGTGACAGTATGGATGGACCTGGAAAACATTATGCTAAGTGAAATAAGCCAGTCAGAGAAAGACAAATACCATGAACAAAATGAACTAACAAGGAAAATGGCGACAGACTCATAGATAGAGAGCAGGATGACAACTAAGTGTGGGGGCGCAGTTAATGGATGGAGGGATTGAGCAAAAAGGAAAAAGGACTCATGGACATGGGCAACAATGTGGTGATTGCTGGGGGTAGGGGGCATAAGGGGACTAAATGGCAATGGAAAATACGATAAAAATAATTATAAAAAATATAAATAAAAATAAAAGAAGAAGTAGTAGATTTTTTAATATTGTGGTTCCTATGCTGGAGCAAATATTTAAAACAAGAAGCCTTTCCCAGCATTTGTCAAACCTTATTTCCTGGCACCTAGGACTCTGCTTCCCACCTGGGCCATTCCAGCCTCTGGAAATGCCATCCCTTTCCTTCCTTCCTTCCCACTCATTGTGTTTGACATTTCATATTCTCCTTTCTTCCTAATTCCGTCTCCATGGAAGTAGATTTTTCTTTTTGCACCCTATTTTCCTTGTGCACATTGTTCCAAGGGCAAATTGTTTCTACAACAACCTTTGGTCTGGGATGCAGTGCTTACCGGGAATTAAAGGAGGGAGGAGGGTAGGTGAGCTAGAGGCAATCTGGCCTTTCTTCAAATCCTATTTTCTATTGGGCTGCAGAGTAGAAGGACATTCAGGCCAATAGCTCACTTCAGAGATATTTTCTTAAAGTTAAAAATAATTATCTTAGTCACTTCATAATAGCTTGTATAAGCCAGAGGAGAAGCAAAAGCTGTATCAGCTTTAACTGCTTAGGGTTTCAGCCATTTTCCCACAAGCTCCCATTCAGTTCTTCATTACCCAGGTCCCAGTTACATTTTCAACCAAAGGTCAGTGACTTTACTTAATTGCAGTACAAAAAATATCTAACCTTACAGCTCTTCAAACAGAGCGGTCTCCAGCATTTAATATCTTCTGAGGAAAATCTATTCTGGGGCTCGTCTGACTCAAAAACAAACCACCCAAGTATTAAACACATCTTGTCTAATCGTCAGAACAGGAAAATCGCAAGCAGCCCCGATGGTGACAGACTGTGGTGTCCCTGCCAGAGTCTGGAAACCTGGATGCCGTCAAGTGGCAGAGCTGTGAGGTTCAAACCCAGCTCGGGTGGGGGGGGGGGAAGCTCTGTTGGAAACCACCCATCTCCGCCATTGCCTATCAAGCTGGCAAAAGAATCAAACTGAGAATGTATTTTTTTCTTTTTGGCTGGCATATTGAAATCTGTAAACCTCTTTCTGTGAAACAGAAGCTGTTGAGGGTTTATTTTTTCCTGACTTGAGCTAGAGCACATGGAAAGAGCTTGAAATCTAACTTTGCCAACTCTCGAGTGGGGTGGCTGTGGGGTGCTGAGAGTTTATCTTCATAGTGACATTACTGGAAAGAAACGAAGTGGCCTGTAGGGTGACCAAGTGTCTCAGCTTGCCCAGGACTGCGGAGTTCCCCACAGTTGGGACTTTCAGTGCTGGCACCAGGGCAGTTCCAGGAACACCACGGTGGTTATTCACCCTAGAAATGGGTGAAGGTGACCCAAACTGTTGTGCTAAGGGGCTTAGACCTCAAACTCACGAAAGAGTTTCCAGGCAGCAGGATTTTAAGGGACCATCTTCACCCATGACGAAAACCCCAAAACAGACTGTCCATCCATTCATTTAAAAATTCCATTCCCAGAAAAACTGAAACAATTAAGGTGGGAATTGCAGCTGCTGAGTTGGTTCTCAGCCCAGGGAAGGCATGAGCCTTGGGAATGTGCTGGCCCCTCCCTCCCAGGTATGGCTGCTCTCCCTGACAGCTCTGCTGCACCCCTACCCTAGACACCCCCCTTCACCAATCGGACCTCCCCACAATTCCCATTCTGCAACTCTCAGAGAGACCTCAGAAGGGCCTTACCAATCTGATGGCCAGTTAGCATCTTCTCAGAGGTGAATCGCCAATAATAACCTGCTTCCAGAATCAAAGAAGTTTAGATTTGGAAGGTACCTGAAAGGTCATCTAGCCAGGGGTTTTCAGAGGCCTGCCCAGCATCAGACTGGCTGCGTGGGCATCGCCTGAAGATGGTTATTAGCTGGTCTCAGCTATGGGTCACTCAGCTTAGGCTGTGTGAACAAACAAGCTTCCCGTCTTTGTGCCTTATAACGACAAAGATTATTTTCACTCAGGCTTCATGTCCAGTGCAGGTAAGCAGGGTGCTCTGCTCACTGTGGTCACTGAGGCATCCCAAAGGGACTGGCTGGTGACAGTGCGAGAGGGAAAAGACACATGGGGACTGTTGCACTCTGGCAATTCAACACTCCAGCCAGGAGCAGACACTGGCCCTTTCTACTCACAACTCAGTGGCCAGAACTAGTCCCGCGGCCTCACCCAACCCCAAAGAGGACCATGAAATGCAACCCGACCTGCTTCCCAGGAGTGAACTGAACAGGAAATAGTTGGTGAATGGCACCAACTCATACCACACACACACACAGCCCTATAAATTGTACATTCTAGGTCCAGCTTCTGGAGTTTCTGATTCAGTGAATCTGGGTAGAACCTGGAAATCAAGATAGATATTAAAACTCTCTAGGATTTTGGAATAGTCAGCATGTTGGGAAAGTGCAGATGCGTGATTTGTTGAAACTGAGGCCACATAGTGACTCGGGTGAAGAGTCCAGTGAAGTCAGGTCTCGTGACCCTTGATCCAGTGTCCTTCCAACCTGGCTACACTGCTTCCTCCGAAGGGTTTGCGTCTTATCTTTTTTTCTTCAGCTAAAGGAGTGAATCTTTAATAAAATAGTAAGCATTTGTTTGAGGCCGATGGGGTGATTCTTTGGACCTCTTCACATGTTGAATGAGTGGCTGGGGCTTCCCAATTTTGCCCAGGCCCCATTTTTCCAGAGGGGTCTTGGATACTGGGGTGAGCAGGGCAGGAACAGGGTAGAAGAGTCTGTTAGGTCCACTTCCCTGCCCGCGGAAGCTGCTCCACTTTTCCCCACCTTTCCTTACTTCGTGTTTCTGGCCAAGCTGGTGATTGCCTTCTGTCTCTCAGTGTCTACTGATTTAGTCAGACGAGACGATCTGTAAATATCCCCGAGGAGCCCATTAGGGAGCCCTGACATAAGCCTCTCCCTGCCTGTGCCTCTCCTTGGAGGGCACCCATGCAGAGCGCCTGTGTGTGAGAGACACGGCCAGCAGCTGTGGGAGCTGGTGAATGGTGAATGGTCTGGTTCTCTCGGATGCTGGAGGTATCACGCCCTTCCCCACAGGGTCCTGGCCCACCTCTGCCTCCTCTCAGTGTCGCTGAAACCCTCTCAGGTTAGGCCACTAGGGCTGTTCTCTAAAACTGTCACGTGCCTTGGTCAACCTTACACTGTTCCTCAGTCTGAAATGCTCCACCCCATTCGGCCAAAATTCCCATTCTTTAACCAACCAGTGCAGGTATCACCACTTCATTGCAAAATTCCCCAAGCCCTAAACTCAGTATTAAACACTCCTTTTTCCTAGAGTCTAATGGCTCTTCATTCTTGGGTCTTTTCTAAAATAGATTTTTCTCTACCTCATATGATAAGTTAACTTGGAGGCCAATGTGTCCTCAATAGACTCTGCCCCTCAAGAGCAGGGAGCTGATCTATTTTGTATGTTCGTGTTCCTAGCATCTTGCATAAATCCCGTAATATTTGATGTTGAATGCACGTTTCTGGAAGGATGGAGGGAAGGGAGAAAGAAAAAAAGAAGAGGGGAGTTTATTTCACCTTTTTCTCTAGGTTCCAGTAACTCTAAGGTTATATTTTATTTATTTTTGAATTTATACCTTATCCCCAACCTCACTTAATTTAGCAATGATTTCAAATAAGTACTTCAGGATTTTGTTTGACCTGGAGACTGGGATTGAATTCTGGTTTTCTGTGAACTAATTGTGTCATTTTGAGGGTTAGGCCTTTGTTTTCTTAAATCTAAATCAAAAGGATTCAAATACCACTCAGGGCTGCCCAAATGAATGTTCAGTACCAAAAGGAATGCATATCACATCTAAAAATAAATATTGGCCACATGCAGAATACATGATTCACAAACCAAATCAAGGCACTTTGAAGGAGAACGATGGTATTTCTCTGTAATCCCAACCAGCGGGGAAAGTGAACCTTCTCCCTGTTGGTTGCCTTGGTTTCCTTCTCTTTTCCCTGGAGATGAAGCAGAAAGAAGATGCTGGAGAAGAACTAGATGTGTTTAGAGACCTCAGCTGACAGGAAGGTTTCAGGATGGAGAAACTCACCTTGCTGCAATGTGATAGACAGTGAACTTGACCAGGAGCAACCGTACCCTTCCAGTAACTCAACCTCATGTGCTGTGGTCTGAGGGCCTGTTTCCCCTCCAATGTCCAATGTGATGGCATTGGTAGGTGGACCTTGGGGAGGTGATTGGTTCATGAGTGTTCATGACCTAATGAGATTAGTGCTCTTATAAAAGAAACCCCAGAGAGTTCCCTTGGCCACTTCCACCACATGAGAACACAATGTGAAGTCTGAGACTTGGAGGAGAGCCCTCACCTGACCATGTTGGTGCCACAATCTTGGACTTCCAGAACTGTGAGAAATAGATTTTTGTTATGTATAAGCCACCCAGCCCATGGTGCTCTGTTATAGCAGCAGCCCAAGCAGACTAAGACAGCATCAATCCTGACTCATCACTGCATCTTGCGCCCCACACCCAGCCCATCGAGAAGTAAATCTTGTCTGCTGTATCTTCAAAATGCATCCAGGACTGAATTGTTTCTTACCACCTCCACTGCCCCCACCCATCTCTTCAACAATTACAAGAGCCTTGTGAGAGTTTCTCTGCTTCTAACCCTGTCTCTTCCTTAGAGGCCAGAGGGATATTGTTAAAACACAAGTCAGATCCTATCTGCTATACACTTTTATATATACACAGTATATACACAGATAGCTATATACTCTTCACAGATCCTCCTGTGAATTCCCACATCTACTGTGCAAAGGGCTACGGAGCTCTGCAGGGCCTGGTCCCCACTACCTCCCACACTCCTCTTGTGTTCTCTGCTGGTTCTCTCTGTGGCCACCTCCCCAGCCTCCTAGCTCTCCCTTAAGATGGGCACACTCTTGCTCTGACCGTCTGTACGGTCATTCCCTCCTCCAGACCACCACACAACTGACTCCCTCACCTCCTTCAGCTCAGTGTCACCTCCCCAAGGCTGCTCCCCCTGGCCCAAGACAAAAAACAAAAAAACACAGTCCCCACACCCATACCACCTTCTGTCTTCCTTTTTTAATGCATTTAACTGCCACCTAACATAGTACACATTTTCCTCATCTTCTTTATTATCTGTTCTCTCCCAATTAAAGTGTAAGCCCTTTGAAGGCAGGGATTTTTTTGTTAGGTTTGTTTTGGCTATATCCCCAGTGCCTGAACCAGAGCTGGCAGGTGTAATAGGGGCCCAGTAAATATTTGTTGATGAATGAATGAATGAATGAATGAATGAAAGGCTAGAGGGCAGCTCACATAACTGAGAGGGGCCTCTAGAACCCAGCTCAGAAGTGAACGAGAACCTAGCCTTCCCGAAGGAGTGTCACCTTCGCAACACTGCCATGGAATGCCCGTGTGATCTGTTCAGATGGGGTTTCAAAAAATGATTCAGTAAGTCCCTTCAAACCCTTCCCAAAGAGTGGTTGGCCAGAAATCCCATAGGAAACCTGGGCCCTACAGGCAGGAGATAGCTCCAGGATTATCAGCAGAAACCGTCGAAGAGACAGCCTTTGACTTCATAATGGCTTCCATGGCAGCTTGCTCAAGGCGTTGGGGATGGCCTGCCTTTTTTCCCTAGGCCCTCCTCCCGTCCCTGTCCTGTACTCTTGGCTTCGGTTGAGGCTCGCTTGGCTCTTGGCCCTCCTGGTTCCTGGGCTTGAAGCCACCTTAAGGCAATGAATCATCCAACTAAGAAACATTTTCCAAGTATCAGCTGTCTACAACACACTGTGCTGTGCTCCGGGGACCCCAAGGTGAACCAGTCATGGATGGTGCCCTCTAGGACTCACTCCCACCCCACGCCACTCCCTCGCCAGAGATGAGGTGGATGCACATGGACAGGAGAGCAGCGAAGCAAGGCCTGATTTAAATGTTGAATGAATGAGGCACCACTGGAGTTCAGAGGAGGGGTGAGGGGGGCCTGGAACGTTGATGCCCAGAGAAGGGTTCATGGAGGTGGTTGGGTTTAAACTGGCCCAGAAGGGCTGACAGAAGATAGGCCATCCAGAAGGAACAGGTTTCCTGGAAACATCCAAACATCCATGGTTCAATGCCCAAATTCAAAGGACAGAATTCTAGGGTAAGTGAGGTCAGAGGCCACCTCCAGGCTCTGACCTGGAAGCATCTGCCTTCTTTTTTTCTTTCATTCTTTTTTTTTTTTTTTAAGATTTTATTTATTTATTTTTAGAGAGAAGAGAAGGGAAGGAGAGAGGGAAAGAAATATCAATGTGTGGTTGCCTCTAGAATGCTTCCTCCTGGATACCTGGCCCGCAACCCAGGCATGTGCCCTGACTGGGAAGCGAACCAGTGACCCTTTGGTTCACAGGCCTGTAACTCAATCCACTGAGCTACACCAGCCAAAGCTGTCTTCTTTTCGTGTGGACTCTGAAGGCGGGAACAGCTCCTTAGGGTGGTGGCTCCCACTCCCACCTCCTCCGCCCTTTGTTTCCCAGCCTTGGCTGTGCCCTGGCTGCAGATGCGAGCACGCACGGTTCCCACCTCTGAGCTCCGGGGCGTTCTGATTCTGAAGGGCTTACAGCCTTTACTTCTCCCCTGGGTTTGTTCCGGCAACTCGGTCCCAGTGAATTCATTTTGCTTATAATCAGCTTTGCTTGCTTTTTCATCTCTGAACTGTGCTCTGAGGAGAAGCCTCTCTGCATGTCCACATGCACAGTAATCATCCTCTTTCAGATAGCCAGGCTGCCTCGCCCCGCTCACCAGCACCTTCCGAGGCATCTTCCTAGAGACGTTCCATGAATATTTACACTGACGGTGTCTCTCTCTGAGCAACACTGTTGGGGCCATCCACTAGTGTCTGAAGAAGAACTGAGGTGAGTTATAAAAATAGGAAGACACACTGAGAATAAACCAGCTTTTCTCAGCACTTTCCACGAGCTTAGCTTGTTCTGGAATCTTTACTGGGCCTTTTTTCCCTAATAAACTTGAAGAGCTATTTTTTCAGATTGACATGGTTTGAGTTCCTTTGCTTCTTTCCCTCCTACCACCTGCAGGTACTTCCACCTCTGCATGACACCTCCTTCCATCTCCTGGTAGGCGAATTTCTTTGAATTCACCTTACCACCTTTCATTCCCCCTCGCTTCTGAAGGGAGGGAAAGAGGGGAGTTGGGGGTGAGTAGGTGGAAGTGCTGAGATGTGTGGAGGCTGCTGCAAAGCTCTCACAGAATTGCCGAGTCAGGTCTCCTCTCTGATGCACAAAGCACAGGCCACCAGCCTGCACTGCCTCAGTCTCCCCTCCTCCGGAGTGTCCCCATCTCTGAGTCACAAGTGTTAGGAGGAGACCTTCTTTTACACAAGGTCTCTCCACTACCTACTGTTCTGTAAAGTGCCTATTTTGCAGCCTACTTTTTCTTCAAATGTTAATTCAAATATTAGTTCTGGGAAACTGTCCCTGGACAATATATACCCTCACATGTACCTCACACACACAATTATTATCTTTTGCCTCTAGGACCCTACACCTTATAATTCATTTTGAAAGGCTTATAGTATTGTTTTGATTGTTCATCTATATTTCTGTTTGTATCACTCGACAATGAGCAGGTTCTCATCTTATCTCTGCCCCTCCACCAGCCATGTGACATTTGGAAAGTCATTTAACTTCTTGGAATGTCACTTTCCTCACTTAACAAATGGGGGTAGTAAGACCAGCCCAGCTTCGTAAACTCTACAGAGAAGGGTTGTGGCTTCCGCATGGAACAGAGTCAGGAAAACTGCGTTCTACTCCCTGCTCTACCACTCACCAGCCCTGCGAACTAGCCTTCTTGTTAGAAGAAATTCCACTTGTTGACTATGGGAGATAATGCATGTGAAACTGCTTTGTCCACAAATGAATAACACAACAAAGAACAAACTGCTAGACACAGACTACAGTATGGTGGTTACTGGAGGGGAAGGGGTCGGGAAGAGGATGAGGAGAGTAAGGGGGTCAAATACACGGGGACAGAGGAGCCTAGACGTAAGGTGGTGAGCACACAATGCAATATACAAATGATGTGTTATCTAATTGTACACTCGAAACTTACATAATGTTATTCACCAATGCCACCCCAATCAATTTAAGAAAGAAGTTGCTTTGTAAATTGCAAGGGAACAATTAAGGCATTATTACTTTATTATTACTTTGCTTTAATGGACCTATTTTAAACACAAAACTAAAACTATATCCTTGCAAAGGTCTATAGAGGGAGACATGAGGGACGCTTACACATTGCACAGAGTCCTTGTATATTTACATCACAGGAAAAACACTGGTGTAATTTCAAATTTCTTCATGCTGCCCATCACGAGAGCTCACTTTTATTGAGTACTTACTCTAACCATCACACTAAGCACTCACCCTACATTAAAAGTATCTAACCCAACAGGGGTGTCCAAACTTCTGGTGTCTCTGGGCCACACTGGAAGAAGAGTTGTCTTGGGCTACACATTCAATACACAAACACTAATGAAAACTGATGAGCAAAGAAAAGGTGTTAAGTAAACTTACACTTTTGTGTTGGGCTGCATTCATAGCCATCCTCAGCTGCATGCAGCCCACAGGTTGGACAACCCTGCAAACAACTTAGAAGTAGGTGTTGTTGTCAATACCCCTGCTTTATATATAAGACAAGTGAGGCTTTAAATAGTTGAGTAGCGCCCTGGCTGGTGTGGCTCAGTGGATTGAGCACCAGACTGTTAATTAAAAGGTCACCAGTTCAATTCCTGATCAGGACACGTGCCTGGGTTGCAGGCCAGGTCCCCAGTTGGGGGCGCATGAGAGGCAACTGATTGATGCATCTTAACACATCAGTGTTTCTCTCCTCTTTCTCCTTTCCTTCCTGTCTCTCTAAAAATAAATAAAATCTTAAAAAAAAAAAAAGAGTTGAGTAGTGTGGTCAAGGCCAAACAGCCCTGAGTCGCAGAGCTGGGCACTCAAATCTGTCTCAAAGGGGCCAGCGTTCATGTCATTCACCTCTGCACTCTGCCTGCCACCTGTCTCTAGTGGAAAAGGCAAAGGGACCTGGCTCCTAAAACTCAGTGATGCCGAGGGCTTGCTGAGGGTGGAATCTTGTCTTCGAGTTCTCTACCCACTTGACCAGAAAAGCTGTTATTTCTGTTGCAACTTCTCCTACGTAATGATTTTGACCTGGAGCTCTCTAGTGCTGTGAGTTAAAGTTCACTATTGGTGTATCTTCTACAAATGATGTTTGACAAATAAGCACTCTCTGTGTGCAGACTTTCATGAACAAATCAAGTTTCCCAAGGCAAATAAAATATCGAGAGTGGTTCAAACTCTGAAGTAGCTCAGGAATTCATGACCAGAATTAGTGAGGAGATAAAAGTCAGTCTTTTGCTCCACTCCATCCCTTTATTTCTCTGCCTACATCAAGGCGGCACAGTCACAGCAGTGTCGCAGAATCAAAAAGTTTAAGTCCAGGAAGGCTCTCAACAATAAACTCATCTTGCCCTCTCATTTACTGAGAAAACTCAGGCCCAGAGAGCTTAAACGAGTTTCCTAAGGCCACACAGCTGGTAGGCATCTGATTACTGCCTATTGAGTGGTAACATCTGAGACGTAACCCATCTGATGCTCACAACAATTCTATAAGGTAGGTACTATCATCACAGCCATTTTACAGCGGAAGAAGCTGAGGCATAGAGAGGTTGGGTGGCTTGCCCAGTGATGGCAGAGCCAGAGGACATTTGGCTCTTCTTAACTTCTTTCTTCTGGATCTTCAATAACCCATGCCGTTTTCACACAGGACAGACACAGCCAGGCAGCCCAGACAGAGCCCCTAAGACCTGCCCACCCCCAGCCTCCAGTCAATACCTGAGGGGAGTGAAATTTCTTGTTCTTGCCAGCAAAAGTCTATCCCAGTGCGGGCTGGAAAAGCCATTGGGTCCAGGCCTCATATTTAGACCTTAGATATTCCTCTTTCTGAGTCCACACACACAGTCTCAGGGAGACAGGGCAAAGCGGGAAATAACCCATCTTGATCTCACAGCCTAGCAACCGATCTTCAAAACCGGCTGTGTTTTGAAACATAAATTATTGCATTATTCCATGAAAACAATGGTTTTGTCTTTTATATTTTATGTTAAAAGGGTGAATTTACAGAATTTAAACAATTTAAAAGCACTTTAGCTTTTGCAACCTTCATTTTGCATTTTCTTCATCTTTTTTGCTTTTTAAACAGTAAGATCTCCCTTGAACTCCAAGAGACTTTGACTCTCAGCTCCCAAAGGTTCTCCAAATTATTCTTTATGGAAAATAAAAATCAGATTAAGCTCTCCATTTAAGGATTGGTTGCAAAAGGGCGATTCATTCTATCTGGATTTCATATACCCTGGCTCTCAGGAAATTTCTAAGGCTCTTCTGCTATTCCTGCACCTAGCTATAATTGTTTCTTAGTAGATATAATTGCTTTGAGGATTTTCCCTGTTCTGTGGGGATGAAATAATGAAAGGAGACAGTTTTCAGCTACTTTAGCTGCCTTGAAATCTTGTGTTTGACCTAAGTAGCTCATGGCTGCCTGTGATTTTCAAGTTAGGAAGTTGCTAACTGCTCAGCTACTGTTCTTTATAATGGACACAAAGTTTACTACTAATATGCATTCAGCCCATAAGCATTTATTAAAAGCTCACTGTGTGGTCTCATGTCTGCCCTCCAGTAGCTGGAGTCTTGCAAAAGAGATAAGATCTGAAAGTGAAATATTATAACATAAGGGGCTCATCAAGTCCTGCTTTAGTCTCTGGCACTCACAAGCATTCACATACTGTTCTCCAATATCCTTTTGCAGCCTCCTCTTGGCACTCCCTAACCTGTATTCCAGCTACACCAAATCTCTCATTTATCTCGGAAACATCATGCAGTTTCTTTTGGCCAGAGTGTCTTGGAGTAGAGTCCTCTTCTCAGAGTGTATTCCTCCACCTGGCAAACTCCTACTCATGCTTTGAAACCCCACTCAAAGCCCCTATGTAGGAGCTCACACTTACTGAGTGTTTGCCATCTGCCAGGACTTGTGCTGAGCCCCTCACTTGTATTATTAACTCTGGTTCTCAAAGTGTTGCACCGTGTCTGCCAGCATCAGCTTCACCTAGAAGTTCGTTAGAAAGGTAAATTCTAGATTCTTACTCAGGAACTACTAAATCGGAAACTCTGATGCACAGCCGTCCACTTAAGCCTTAACTCTGGGTGATTCTGATGCACGCTCCAGATAAGATCCACTATTTTAACTCATTCAACCCTGACAACAATCTTGAGGTTAAATAATGTTCTCATTTTACAGCTGAGTCCACTGAGGCACAGAGATGTTGAATCATTTACCCAGGGCCACACTTACCCACCCAATATCCTGCTATTTATTCACTGTGGTACTTTCACAGACTTTCCCACCCCCCTCTGTGAAGAAATTCCTTTCCTCTAAATTGTGTTCCCTGGTATCTTGTGTCAAATCTGTAATCACTCTTTTCCCATTCCGTTATTATAATATATAACTGTGAGTCTCTGGTTTTCTGGAGACCAGGACGGCGATGCTGCAAGTAATTGATGTGAAACCTCATGTCTGGTCGGGGTAGACCGTCAGTGAACATTTGCTTAAAGAATGAAAAATAAATCACATGGTTTTATCAACACTTTGCTGCACTGAAATCAGTTTGAAACTGTTCTCAGTATTCTCTAAGGAGCAAAGATCGATAGATTCAGCATCCTTGTTTCATTGCCTTGTGGTTGTTCAGGGTAGTTTTTGTGCAAAAAAATGGGCTTGGACTCTGCTTATATTGCAAGCAGAGTTAGACTGACCATTATAACTTATTTCAACCCCTATTGCTATACGGAGTATTTTTCTGCAAAATACTGTGAAAATTGAGAGGCAGACTTAATTGTGGTTGTATTTTTACTAAAATTGATCAACATTGTAATTAATTTAAGCCCCGATTCACCTGGTTTCTTTTGCACATAAGAAAAATCTACCCTCACAACCTCCCTTTTAAATTTCATTCCTATATTTCAAAAGCTGTTGTAGACCCTAGTCTGAAATACCCCATTTTTCTCTAAATAGAATCACATCTCAGGAAGTGAAACAACAGTCAGCATGCAAGATGACCTTGAGAAGAGGAAGTGATGTACTGACCTGCTGAGCGTATCTGAGCAGAAAAATTGACCAGGGGAGGATTGTGGTGGGGGAGGGATAGATACCAATGTTTGTTGACCTTCTCTCACTACATCCTGTGGCGGCCACTGTTGATCCCACCTTTTTCAGGGAAGGAAAGTCAAGAGGTTAATGTTCCCATAGTCAGCTGGTGAGTGGCAAGTCTGAGACTTGAGCCCAAGCCTGCTGCCTCCCAAGACTATGCTGTTCTCTAACCAATTTCCTTAACCCCTTAAGACGGGATGGTGGGAGAGGCACAATTCAGGGAGGGCTTTAATTCCTCAATTCTAGAAGTTGGGGACCAACCCTTTGGCTTCTTTTGTATCACGTCTCCCTCCCTTTCTAGTGACTTGGTTCTGCCCTGTTACACCAGCTTCTGCTACATGGGTTTTGAGTGAACAGTTCCACACCAGAACCCTCATCTTTTCAATGCCCTGTGGCACATAAGTATGCCCTCTGAGTACCTAATCTCATTATCCTGGTACTGGGCTTTTGGTAACATTGGTTATTTCAGTGCCAAAACATATTTACAGGCAGAACAATCCATTTCACATCAATTTACAAATGATTGTACTTAACTTCTTGGATTTTCATTTGAAAGATCTCTTGTTTTGGTGGACTCTGCTTCTTCTCCTTGACCTTGTTGCTATTAGCCTTATTCCCTGAGTAACCTCAACAGTGGTAACCCTGGAACTGTGTGGTTTAGCACTTACATTAGAGGAGGATGAGTGCAGGTGGTGATTTAGTTCAAGTTCAAATCCTTTTTTGCTCGTGCCATGATGCAGCATTGCTCACCATCCTAACACAGGAGGGAACATTGGAATCTTATACTAGGAAATTGCAGCAACAAGCACAAAATGCCTACAGGAATTGAAGTTTGCAATATATTGTCCAGGTTTATAGAAGTTTTCCTTTTCATAAAATCAATGTATTTTATTTCTTTGCAAAATGGAACAACTTTATCGATGTTTGGTACATCTTTGGCCTTTAAAACCTGACTTGTTTGTAAAGCATTTTCATGTCTGAGTTCATCTGCTGTGATGTGACAGTTGGAGCAACTTCAGAAGTGACAAAAATATGATGATTGATGTAAGACCAATGAAAATGAAGGTTTGAACATAAATTTTATATAAGACAAAATAACCATTTTTTTTCTTAAATTAAATGACATTTGTTTAAACTTAAATTAACTATCACTCATGGCCCCAGATTTTTTGGGGATTCTGTTTTCCGAACTACGTTAAAGAAGCTTTCTCCCTAAACTCAGGGTCCCCTCCTACAGTGAGATGTGAATTTAAACCATGCATCTAAGTACGGTGAAGTCTGGTGAAGGAACTAGGCTAACAGGTCCTGCTTTTTTTCATTTCTTATATATTTTGTCCCTCATTCCCTCTCTAGAAAAAAACCATATTTGCAAGTTTACAATGCAAGCTATGCACCTGGCGTTGGAGGGAGTGAGAAATGGATGCCCCAGCCATACTACTACAAACCTAAGGGAAATGACTACATACACTCACAGAAAGACACGCACAAGAATAACTCAGAACTGGAAACAACCCTAGCGTCCATCTACAACAAAATGGATAAATGAACTGTAGTATATTCACGCAATGGTATGTTACACTGGCATGAAAAAATCAAGCGACTGATACACACAGCAATATGGATGAATCTACAACATACAATATCATGTGAAAGAAACCAGACCCAAAGCAAACACTCTGTGTGATTTCATTGATATGAACTGTAAGAACAGGAAGAACTAACCTATGATCACAGAAGTCAGAATAACGCTTACTTCCAGTGCGATGGTATTGACAGGGAGGTATGAGGGAGCCTTCTGGGGAGTTGGACACGTTCTACATCGTGACCTGCCTGTGTTCCATGTGTGTACACATACGAAAACATTTATCAAGTTGTTCATTGAATATTTGTGTCCTTTACCACATGTAAGTTAAACATCAATGAAAATATAGTCATGTGCCAGATAAGGATGTTTCTGCCAACCATGAGTACATATTTCCAACGGCGGTCCCATAAGACTATAACAGAGCTGAAAAATTCCTATCTCCCAGCGACACAGATGGTATAATGTGGTAGCACAATGAATTACAATTGCCTAAGGTATTCAGTACAATATCATGCTGCACAGGCTTATAGTCTAGGAGCAATAGGCTGTACCACACAGCCTCGGTGTGTATTAGGCTACATGCACTTCTCAAAATGTATCCCCACCATTAAGTGACAGATGACTGTATTAAATAAAGAAGTAAAAAGAAAACCTACTCACCAATGCTTTACCAAGAAGTTTTGGGGCTACAATTATCACAGCATTGCCTTTCTAAGGTCACTGAGCATCATTTTATATACTGGGCAATGCATTCATATTAGTAGCTTTATGTTCCCTTCTAATTCTCCAACCTGGGAGGTGTGCAGAACACCTATTTATCATCTCTGGTAGCAAATGTAGATTACTCAGTCTGAGGTCACACTGTGAACAAATGTCAGAGTTGGAATTACACCCAGGGCACGTTGGCCCCTAAGTGGGTGTTCCTTCCATTCTACTGTACTGCTTTCCTGGGCAAACTCTATTTGCAAGTAAATGTAAACCAGAAAAGGGTGAACCTCTATCCAAAACAACCACCACCCCCAAGGGTAAGAATCATTTTTTCATCTGAACACACTTTGGCCCCATTTGGGTGGATCACCAGACCCCCCTTACGTACAGATGCACTCACTGAGATTTCAGGGGCTTAGGGAAGTGCTCCGTGCCCAGGAAAACCCCTCCCCAGGTTGCCAGGTAGAACACGGGATGCCCGGTTAAGTTTGAACTTCAGACAAACCATGGATACACTTTTTAATATAAGTATGTCCGAGTATTGCAAGGAAGATATTTACACTGAAAAAAAAATTCATGATTTATCTGAGGTTCAAGTTTAACAGGACAATTGTGTTTTATTTGCTAAATTTGCCAACTCTCCCATCCATCTTTTTCATGAAACCTGCAAGTTTTACAGTCTTTTGTGTGACAACCAGAGCTCAGGTGTAACTGCAAAAAGCCAAACACATACAAACACAGCCCTGAAAACAGCTTTGGTGAGGAGAAGAGGACCGTTGAGCCTTGGGGTTCAGGGTAGGAAAAGCGATCCTGTACGGAAATTTTGCTACCAAAAATGTTGTCTCATTCATTGTTTCTAAAAGATGTTTCAATTTCGAGAACAGGTTAGAAACTATCTGGCTGTACATGAATAAAAACTCGGGTCCTTTACATTTCTGGTGTATCTGTCCGCAGCATTTGAGGCCGGGAGGAGGAGGGATTAAGCATTAAGCATGTCTTGTGCCTTCCCGATGTCATTGCTATAGCCATTTCCACTCCGCAACTTGTTAAGGAAAATAAAAAGTCTGCTCAAAATTGTCAGCCACTAAAATAGCACCAGCTGCAATGTTTGAATTATTGATTTTTTGAGGGGGGATTGCTCTTTCATATTCTCCAGATAGCTTCTTCTATAAAGGATTTTTTATTAAGGTACTCAGACCACTCTGTAGTGCCACTTACCAGGGACAAGAATTGTTAAAGTCACTAATCACTCATGCAAAAGATTTTTATGAACTACAGAAATCTCTAAAATTTTTTCCATTTAAATTCTAGAATCCACTCAACATGCCCAGGTATTGGGTTATCCACAACACAATTACAACTTTCTGCTTCTCTTGTAGGTTTCCTACAATACTAGAGAGACTGGGTCCTTTCCTTCTGCTAACCATGTGCTTCTTTTCAGTAGCTAAACAATGTTATCCTTGAGAGCTGTGTGGCTTAAATTTAAAGTCATTAAACTTTAAAATGAGATATAGTATATACTGCGTGAGAGGTCACAGGGAGTAAAGGAGTTTTCTTATTTGAAAGTTATTAACACAAAATTAGGAGGTAGAGGCATGGATTTTCCTTCTTCCTGGGTAATGATGTCACATTATCATTCTAAACAGGGAGTCAGGTGGCAATGCAGTAGTCTTTGTTGCAGGCTGGAGTGTTACTCCTCTACATTTAAGAAAGGAGATGTGGGAAATCTCAATTCCTGCATTGGAGTTCTCCCTCAAATGACTTGAGAGGATATCATGTCTACTGAGAGCTGGAATGTTCCATGGGTATGGGTGCCATTCCAGTGGGGGCCATCATGCCCAACTGTAACCTCAGGGGCTTGAAATTCTGTTCTCTGTTTTCTTATTCTTTAACAGATGTTTATTGAACACCTGCTATGGACCAGCCCTCTGCTGGGCACGTAGGGGAACAGCAGTAAATGTGAACAGGACCATCAGCATTCCGAAAACATCAGTAACTGAGTACACAATTTCAGATCTTCTCCATTCAGCCTCCTCCAGCATCATCCTACACTTTCAGTTTCTGCTCAATTATTTAAAGTCTGTTCTCTTTTATCTGTCATTTGTTTTAAACATGATAGGAGAGAAAGAAGGAAATATTATTTCAAAAGAGAAATGATAAAAGAAAAGTATTCACTATTTTCTGTCAGTAGTACGCATGAAAATGTCATATTGCATGCATATTTCACATACTGTGATATTTGTGCATTGATTCTAATAATTTTATGAACTATTTGAGGGCCAAGAATTTCTACTTTCTTTTAATATCATTCATGTCCGAGGGCCAAGTATAGAACAAAAAACTAAATGTCCGACAGAGAGAAAGGAGAAAGGCTGAGGTAAGGAGCATTTTCCCCTCCGGCCCTTCCGCTTCTAAGCAGTGAGCCCCCCACCAAGCCATACCAAGCCATAAGTGTATTCACCCCTTATGCTTCCCCAGTCTGCACAATTTAATTTCTGCAATTTTCAAAACTTGTTTGCCTAGGTTATGTTCTGGTCTGCATCCATTTAGATTGTATGAGACTGTGAACCCTTGGGGGTTGGGATCTTTTCTATTTTCATTCATTGTGGAAAGAGTGAAGTTAGGGCCAGGTTCTTTGTGAGATAATGAGTGATCGGGAGTGGAAATTCACGATGAAAAGGCCCAGGCCCTTCCTCACAAAATGGTTTGATTTGTCTTGGTCCAAGGCCCTCCCCAAATCACAGAGGGCACAAGAGTACAATGTATGGCCCGGCAGAAGCTGATACTCAAAGGAATGAAAAGAAAATGCTGAAATATGAAAGCATGCAGTCACTGAGATTATAAATGTGAAAAATACAGTTGCATAAAAGTGAGCCCTGGAAATGGGTACAAAACCCAGTGTTGTGTGTTGTTGTAAAGGGAGCATTTGGGGGGATTTAAATGCCTTAATAAAGTTGCTCACATTTTGTGGGGCTACGGGAAGTTTAATGGCAAATGGCATTTTCCTTAGGTCAGGAGGTGAGCCTCTTGCACTCATGTGTGTCCCATTCTACTCTACACGAAGAATAGAAACTAACAGTCATATCGACACTACATATACACCCAGCACCACGTAGTCCATCATTAAGCATCTCAACCGCCTTAGGAGGTAGGTACCATTGTTATCATCATCTCCATTTTCATCATTTTATAAAAGCATAGCAGGCGGTTCAGCAAACTGACTGGGACCACACAGCATATAACTGGTAGTGGCAAGATTGGAACCTAGGTCATGTTAGTCTAAAGCCCTGCTCTTAACTCTTCTATTGCTCAGCCTCGGTTTGGAGCAAGCTTCCAGTCTCGGGGACAACAAACAGAAGAAATCCCCCGAATTTCCTCTTCCTTTTCCCAGCTCACATTCCAGAAGCCTCACAGAAACTGTTTTAGGAGAGATCAACCCCGTCTTCACCACTAATGGATTGTGTTTAATATTTAGGTTTGATCCTATCTTCTTCCCAGACATCGTTTCTTCTGTGACCTCTCCTTGGACACCCCTTCCCCGGGAGTAAGCATAAAGGTGTTTTCAATGAAATAGATTTTTGAAGACTATACTTTCAGGGATCATTTCTATAGTTCGTTACTAGATTTTTGAATATTGCCTCTTTTTCCATTCAGAAGGCTGTGTTTATTTGTGCCACAGTTTTAACCCACAGAGGGGCATCTGGTTTCTGTGCTGAGGGCATTCGTTCCCGATTAATTCCTAATATGCGCTGTCACGAGCTAAGGATCATTGGATATTCATCAAAGGACTTGGTTCCATGCTAAACGGAGGTCTGGGGGAGAGTTTCTGGCATAAAAAATGGACTGAGCTTAACTAGAACAAAGCACTTCTCCCTGGTGTTCGAATACACCTCATTTGTCACGCATACATCTCAACTGCTCAGAGAGGGGAGAAAACTGCAAATTTAGTCCTAATTGTGCAGTTCAGCCTGAAAACAGACGAATGGAGCAGACTGAGTCTGATACTTCCTTCAGCTTGATAACTCTGTGGCCTCCTTGGTATGGTACCCTGGCATCTCTCCTGGAATTACAATAATTGAAAGAGTGCTAAGTATTGTATGGAACTGAGAAAAACCAAGAAGTATTCAAATGTCAAATATATAAGCAAGGAGCACCTAAGCTAGCATACCGGGTTTGTAGTTTGTCACTTCTTTTTAGCTGCTGAAACGGAAATGGCATTGTGGAGACTCGCCTTTGGGCATTCTAGTCTTCAGCTTTGGAGAACGTGGGTTAATGTTGAGATTCCTCACATTCTATGCAGTTGCCTTGTAAAAGTTCCTAATTATAATAAACATGGCTGCTGAGGCATAGAATTCACAGGTGTCTTAACACTTATTCCTGCATTAAGCAATATGCTTGATGGGATTTAGCTAGATATGATAAAATGCTAAATGAAAACATTCACAATTAATAATGTAATTGGTTTTGGCAGGACATACAGAGAAGCAAAAACAAATGAACAAATAAATAACTACCGAAGTATCAAAACCTTCCAGGTTGAACTTGATAAAGCATAACCACTTGTCAAACAATGGCATTTGAATAAGTTCTTACCAATACACAAGAGTGTTATTAACTATAATTGTGATCTGGGGCTAACTAGATTGTTTTTTCTGAGACAATGTAATTGTTTCCTTAGTTAATGTAATTAACTTCTCATCAGGCACCCAGACATTTATATTGGAGTGCCAATTACAGAAATTCATTTTCCCTGCTATTTCTGAGGCAACTTAAGAGGCAACATCCTGACTCCCTTCTCCTGTAGCCAGAAAATCAGCTTCCACAGACCGGGTCTGAGACAGCTCTGAGAACCGGGCACGGCTGTCAGGGAAGACTGCTCCTGGTCTCAGAACTGCTCTGCAATTCCTGATGAATTTACCAACAGAAGACCTTACCACAAAGTTGCTTAGATTTGTGTGTGAGAGTAAAATTTTAAATAGCATTTTCTTCTAGGAGCCAGTAGATGCATAATTAAATGCAATGGTCTGGAGAATAACAACCCCCCCTTTCATTCAATAATAAGAAAGATAACTAAAATGCCAACAAAAACAGTAATAGTACTTATCACTGAATATTAGTTGTGTCTTGCACTGTTCCAAGCACTTCGTGTATATTAACTCAATCCTCACATTAACCTAGGAAGTAGATACTATTATTAGCTCCAATTTTTAGAGGAGGAAACTGAGCTACAGAGAAAGCTTAATTAAGGTCATATAACTGGTAAGATTAAAACAGCCAATTTGTCTCAGCAATCTTGCCCTTAAATTCAGTGCCACACTGACTCAACAGCAGGAATATAATGGTTTGATACTTAATCGGGTGTTTGACTGAGTTCACATGAGCACAGGAGAGATATTAAAATTTTCGTTTGCATTTAACTGTTGCTTCACTCCTCTTTCCTATCTACCTAGTTGTTTGATTACAACAGTGATCACTGGTCAATTTATTAAATACAGAAAAGCACAATATGGAAAATCACCCCTAATTCCATCACTACATACTTTTCCGTCTCTGATGGGAAGGTAGGTAGATAGACAGATACATGCAGATGTGTGTGTGTGTGTGTGTGTGTGTTATTACAGCTAAATATTGGTTAGGTATTTCAGGATGTTGCTCGTAATGACACACTCTCTGTGTATTGCATAACATGGAGATGAGCAGCTTCTACCTAATCTGATCATTTGCAGATGACATAAGTTCACTAATGATATGCACACACCACGGTGATTATTTCCTCGGTGTCACAAGAAAATCGTTCATCCTATTCCTGGTGTCCTTGCTCATTTTTGTTCTCTTGGATCCTTTGAAGGTCACTGACCTTTCTAGTCTGGTGTCAGTAAGAGCCCACTGATCTAACCTGATGAGCTGGAAGAAAATCATTGCTTATTCACGGGGCTTCACTTTCTGAAATCCCTTAAAAACCAATGGCAATAATAGGTTGTTGGAAAGGAATGACATGGTGTAAAGTCATTACACATTCTCTTAGAGTCATAGAAGCTGGGGCTCTGACACCCCTTATCAGCCATAGTCTGAGCCCTGTGGCACCTTTGGGTGTTGGCGAGGGAGCTGAGAAGAGGAGAAACAGGCAAAGAATAAGGAACAAGTCATGTATTCATAAAGAAAAGCAGATGACTGACCATGGGCACAATTTGTATTTTTCTTCCGTAACGAGTGGAGGGGCATTCATTTTTAATGCATACGAATAAAATGACTCAAACCATCCAACTCTGAAAGGCAGTCTGCAGGTAATATATGCTCCTCTTCAGAATAACTGGAGTGGTGCTGCAGCCAGACACATATGAAGCCAAGATTTGTTTCAAAATAAATATTTGGTTGAAAAATCATACAAGGCCTTTTCTCTTTTGAGCGCTGTGGGGTGTGCCGCCCTTAAACACTCATACATTATCATAGGGAGTACATAGGGTTTTTTGATAAACTTTATGAGTCTGGGGTCTAAACCAATAATAATAAGTTTTACACTTTCCTGAGGACTTTTCACCCACCAGATTCCCTGAGAGGTGCTTTAAATACTATGTCATTTTATCCTCATTGAAACTGTGCTTCCTGGTGGGAAAACTGAGCTATGTTTCTTGTCTGAGGCCACACAGGGGAGCAGACGGGCAGCTGGAAGTCTGATTCAATAGTCATCTTAGCTCAAGCTCACTTTTCAAAAAATGAAAATAAAAACCCATCAAAAAAACTGATTTTAATTACTTCCACAGGCACATGCAGTGTTTTCTAATTTGTGCAAAAACCTCTAGCTCTTCCTGAGGAATTCCCCAGGAGACTGCAGAGACCCAAGCTGCTGCAGGCTGGTTGGCGGTGCCTGGGAGGCAGGACATAGAGGGGAATGGAAGGGCAGGGCAGGGGGAGAGAACTTGGTGAGGTGAGCAGGCCTCCACTTCTGCCGGGCTCCCGCTCTGGCTTCTCTGCTGTCCTGCTGTGATCAGGGCCCTGGAGCGCAATTCCCCCCACCCCAGGTCCTTTCTTCACCGTGATGCAGGGCCCACAGGAGAAGTGGAGCTAATACCGCTCTGGACAACTGTTGGTTGAGAAATAGCACTCTTTGAGCCCTTCTTTACTAAATTGGTAAAAGACATTTCTGCAGAAACTTGTGCAGCCAGTGAGGGAAGTTCACTGAGAACCCCAACATGTATGTACTTTATGGGGCCTGTGATGATATTTATTCTATCTTTATTCTATCTTTGGGGCTTTGCTCTAATGCTCCTTAAGTTTCCCTGCCTGCCTTCCTCACTGCATCTTAAGGGTAATTGATCTTTTTAACTTACTGTGCTTAGGCCAGTTATTTGAGGCTTCAATGTTTTAAAAGACATTATAGCAACGCCTCCATGGTAGGCAAGCTCTCATATCCCTCAGGGACCCCTACTTCCCAGTATTTACACCCTGTATAATCTCCTCCCTTTGAGTGTGGGCTGGACCCACCGACTAGCTTCTGACAAATAGAGTATGATGAAAGTGATGGGATGTCAGTCTAACACTAGGTTACAAAACAGCCATGGCCTCCTCTTCCCTCTCTTGCTCTCTTGCTTGCTGTTTCGTATAGAAGCCAGCCTCTACGTCATGAGCTGCTCTATACAGAGGCCCATGTAGCGGGGGGCTGAGGGAGGCCTCTGGTCAACAGGAACTGTTCCAGCAAGGAACCATTTGTCATATGTTGGAGCCTGCCAGTCATAAGATGAGTGAGTTTGGAGGTATATCTTCCCAAAGCTGAGCCTTGAAATGGCTGCTGCTCAGTCTGACACATTGTCAGCTCAAGAGATGCTCTGAGCCAGAGGACCCAGCGGAGCCACACCTGGATGACTGATGCCCAGAAACTCTGAGATAATAAATATGGCTTTCAGCCACTGAATTTTGGAGTAATTTGTTACACAGCAATAGACAGCTAATATAGCCTACAACACTTATCATAATAATGTATTCACTTGTCGGTGAACTCCTTGAGACCAGGTCTGATTCGTCCTTGCACATTAGGCACCTAGCACACCACGTGGCACATGGCAGATGCTCCATAAATGTTGGAGAAAGAAGAGAAGAAAGAAAGAGAAAGGGACAGAGAGAGGGAGAGAGGAAGGGGGAAAGTAGGCATCTGCGAAAGAACAGAAACTCAAGCTGACAACGCTGAGAATCAACAGCCTACTGCCTGAAGAGTAGTCACTCAACTACAGAGTCTACCTCCACTTCTAACCAATTTTGTATTTGGTACGCAGCTGAACAATGCTCCCAGTGCAGTTCTCCCCTTGGGTACGCACTGAAATCGTCTCGGGAGCTTCTGTCAAACGTGTGAGTGTGGGATGCCAGACCCACCAGCTTAGCCCGCGGGGGGCGAGCCCGCGCCTGTGCTGCCCTGACTGAGAAGTCCAGCCTGCCCATCAGCACCGAGGCCGTCCCCAGCCGGGCTCCCACCTCCCACTGTGGTGAGATGCCTGCGGGGAAGCCCTGAAGCAGAAGCTTGCCAGAGAACAGAGAAGATGGCAGGAATGGGCCAGGTGGGTTCTGGGGTGGGGGGCAGGGGGGGGGGGCTGGGGCTGGGGCCTTTCCCTGACCAGGACTGGCCAAGGCCTTTCTGCTGTGGGTGGGGTTTTTCCTTTTCAGGCAGCTCACCTGGGGCCTGGACAGCCAGGAGCATCAAAGGAATAAATAGATCCGCTGAGTGTGACCCTGACGGCAGAGCCTGGCCAATCTGTGGATGTTACCGGGAAACCTGGTAAGGAGGAGACTGCCCTGGTCCCGTGCGGTTCCTGCCACTGAAGTGTTTGAGGCTGGAGAAATGTTTAAGCCTGCGTGATGGCTTGGGATGGATGAACGCTGAGCTCCTCTTCAACTGTGTGGACCCCGAGTGGACAGGAGATGACATGTTCACTGAGGCATCTTTCTCTTATGTTTCCTGCTCCCTCAACCACCCCTTCTTCCATGACCACCCCTGTGAGAAGCTGTAGACACAGACACTCAACTTCAGAGAAGAGAAAGGACTCCACACAAGTAACAGCTTTGGGAGGATCTATGATCAGGTGTAGCCCATATCCTTCCAGCCTGTGGACAACAGCAGCCTCTGAGAGGGAAGGAAGAGAACCAGACATCGATGTGAGTCCCCAAGAGCCATTATTGGTGGATACTCTAGAGAGATAGAGGACCGTGAGTCCGAGGGCAAAAGTGTGGCCCCGGGAGGCAGCAGTGTCCCCCAAGCCCCAGTTCCCTGACCGTGGACTTAAGTTGAAGTTTCTGCATAGGAAGCCTGGGCAGATGAGCCCTGGCCAGCTTCACAGAGTTCCCTGGGGTCCCAGTGCCATGCAGGGAGCCACGGAACACGCCTGGAAAGAGCAGCAGATCGCCTGAGCAGGCCACCATGGTGGGACAGGGTGGGGCAGGATGGGGACTCTAGGCTGAATTGGGAGAGAGGGCAGCCCAGACCACATTTGCCCTGGCATTGACCCAATCCCCCAGGACAGAGGTACAGCCCCAGGCCAAGGGCAGAGAAAAACCCTAAATTGTCTGAGATTGTTTCACACACCCACTGGAATGAAGAGCAAAATAAAATTAATCTCAGATACAGAGATGAAAAGAATGTCGCGGGTCATACACAGCTCAAAGGATGAGGTGAGACCCTTACGCATCCCCAAGCCTCCCACATGTCAGGAGGGCAGATGAGAAGAGTTGTGGAGTGAGGGAGCTTCTGCCATAACCCACTGCCCCCGGCCCCTCCACCTTTCACCAGGCTAGAAAAAATTCTCTGAGTCCAGATGTTTGTTCTACCAGTTGGACCCCAAATGAGGACTAAAAAGTAAAAGGAAACCAGGTGGCGGCAAACAATAAGATGTAGTAAGTGCTAAATTAGAGATAAATTGCAGTTTGATCAATGTCAGGGGGCTGCTGAGGTTTTGGAGCGCGCCCCGCACACCATGCGGCAGGAACAGAAAGCCGACATCTGTTCCTGCCCGTCTCCATCACCTCCGTTGCCTCTTCCTGAGAAGCCCACGCACTCCCTGACGCAGAACCTTCCTTTATCACAGAGCTGTCTGCTTAGCCCTGACGCTTCCTTTCGGTAGGATTCTGTTTGCTTTCTTGGCTTACCTTCCAACTCACAAGATAAGCTCGGTGTTGCCAACTAGAAGAATAACAAGAGCATTGTTGTGTCTGCTCTGAGATTTCTTAAAGAACTTCAGAGACTTTTCTTATGAGAGCTTCCAGATTAGTTCAGGCTTGGATTTCCTTTCCATCCTGGATGATTACAAACATGTTGTTCCTTCACCCCAGGACCTATTAATCTGTTTATCGGATTCCATGCACTCACTCGGGAGAGCCTTCTCCGGCTCCCAGGCATATCTCTCTCAGAACCTTTAACACAGTGTCCCAAATGCTGAGTCCCTTGCTCTGGCCTCCCCGCGCTGGATAGGGGCTGAGGCTGCGTCTCTAACACCTCCCCCAGCACGTCCACCTGTGCCAGGGACCTGGCAGGTACTAGGAAGTTTCTCATTCAAGCAGATCTTACTGAATTCCTTCCTGGAGTTTGTGATACAGGGTCTCTGGCACTACCTCCATAATGTTCTCCTGAACATTTTGATGAAACAAAACACGTATCTTCATGGACTTCTGTCTTAACTTCTGAAAGGCTTTATTTTTATTTCTTGCTCATCTTCCAGAGGCAATGGCTATGAAGCAATTCAGATCTCCAGTTTTCCTCACTCAACCTTCTCAAGTGATTCTCTATAAACAAAAATCTACATACATTAAAAACACTTCTTTCCCAAGAAGAACTTTTTTTCCCCCATGAAGGAAATCACCTCTCATAACTAACCCATTTGATTGATTCAGCTTTTTATCTCATTTATTTAAAAATTTTTTAAAAGACAACACTTGTACTGAGGTGCTCTCAGCACTGAGCCAAAGTTAGCTATGCTGACATGGCCACTGTCCACGAAGGGTTTTCAGAATGAGATGGCGGCAGACACAGGTAACAATAATATAAAAATAACCAGATAAACACCCAAATGTCGGTACATGTCAGACAGAACATTGAGCTTGGCATTTGGAAAATAGTTTGAAAAACATGAACAACATGCCAAGTGATCCCCGTCTTGAGCTAAGAAAAAATGTGGCAATTGTCTGAGCCAACACCACTAGGTCTCGGTCTATAACATGGAGACAAAGAAATCACAGAGAGGAGAAAACTCAGCAGCAAATGAAAATGGATGAAAAACAAAGACAAGAAGCTGGAGAATTTCAAGTAGAAGTAGTGGGGTTCAAGGTCACCAACGATTGTCTCAATGCCATACCTTTTCCTCATTGGAAGGAAACAAACAGGCATTGAAATAGGGAGCTTTGTTTTGCCCTGAATCTCTGCTGACACCACCCTCATCCGACCACTAGCATCCTTGCCTGGACTGCTGGGACAGCACCTTCTGAGCTGTGTGGCTCCTCTCCTGCACCCCTCCAAGCCACTCAGTTCTTTCCCAACTCACAGCCTTTGCACACGTTATTCCCACGGTCTCAATGCTTTACCACCTGTTCTTAACTATCTGCTCATTTTTATTTCTCAGCTTAAATGTCTCAACTTCAATGGGCCCACCTTGATCCCTTTATCTTATAAAACAAGTCTCCTCTTCTGACTTTTTATCTCAACCCTTGGTTTGTTTTCTTTCTCTTTCAGAACACGTCACTCCCTAAATACTTTTATTAATGAGTTTGTTTTTGTTTGCTTGTGCCTCAAGGGCAGGGCCACTGTGTCCCATTCTCCCTGTCTCCCCGGTGTCTAGAACAACGTCTGGTCCTCAGTAGATAGATGGTTCGAATAAACTACCTGAGTAAAAAACAAAATGAAGGAAGAGTGAGTCAGAATCCTCCTAACCGATCCCGCTGTTTCTTATTTCATCGACTCTGCCCTTTTGGATCCATACTGCACACAGTTTGAGAATTTCCCATGGAAATCTCACAGAAGCACCAAGGTAGTTTAAAGTATAGAAGGATGTGACTTGTGAGAAATTTAAAGGTCACAATTTTGAAGAGCTAGAAAATCGTGTTTGGAAGAAAAATACCACCTAGAAAAGATGGAGAGGCTTTCTCATTAGTTACGTAAGTCTACGAAAGGACTTCTTAGGGAGGAAAGTTTCCAGACTCATTAAGGGCTGTTCCGATTGACCTCACAGAGGCAATACAATGCTGTACTTAGCATGCTAATTGGTGGGTCCGTTTCTTATAACATGAAACCAAACAAGCCCGATCCTGATTCCCTAACTTCTTCTGATGAATCAGGGTCTCATCCATGACGAATCCATGGGAGACAGAAGTGTCTTTTCAGAGTCTTAAGAAGTCTGCCGAGAGCTCAGACCCAGACCAGGGACCTTTTTGCTCAACCAGCAAGCAGCAGTGATCCAACAGACCTGGCAGACCTGACCCCCCGGGGGGAAAACTACACCTTCCGTCTAGTTCAGTGTGACCTGTGGTCTCGCTTCTCCTGGGACTATTTTAGCACTAGGTGCCCTGTTCCTCTTGTCTCTATAGTTTCCAAACATTAAATCATATATTTTACCCCGTACTTGAGGCTAAACTTTAAAAAAAATTTTTTCTTTGTCTTTTAAATGTATTAAAATTTGTGATACTTTTTTTAACCTTATGAGTAAAACATTAATTAATATATTTTCTACCTGAGGATTATTTTTCTTTAAATATTTATGCCACATAGATTATGAAAACAAAATATCATTTAGTTTCTTTTTTAAAGATTTTCTTTATTTACTTTTAGGGAGGGGAAGAAAGAGAGGAGAAGGAAAGAAACATCAACGTGCAAGAGATACATCAATGGTTGTGTTGCCTCTTGCACGCCCCCAACTGGGGACCTGGCCTGCAAACCAGGCAGGTGCCCTGAGTGGGAATCAAACCAGCGACCTTTTGGTTCACAGGCCAGAACTGAGCCATGCCAGCTAAGGTTGGTTCTTTTTTTCCTTTCGCTCTATCTGTCTGTCTGTCTGTCTGTCTGTCTGTCTGTCTCTCTCTCTCTCTCTTTCCTTTGACTATTCTAGTAAGAGAGGTTAGTTTATTCTATCACTCTGATTCCTCTTAAGTTTTTAGACAGTGGCATGCTGACAAGAATAGAACCAGTGGGCAAAATGTCTGAAAATCATCTGCTGAGTTAATAAAAGGGTTATAGTTGAAAAAAATATATGTTTCATAACATTAACCAACTTCTTCATTTCTCCTAGACTCCTTCATACTTGGCTACTTAATTTTTAATGATTATCATAGCTAGCATTAGATGATCAGTTACCATGAATAAGGTAACTTACATATATTATTTCATTGAATCCTCATACCAACCCTGAGGCTTTCTTTCTTCTCAGAAAGAAAAACTGATGCTTAGTAAGATTTCTCCTGATTATAAAGCATTTAAGAGACAATGTCACGACTGGAACAGAAATCTTGGTCAAGCACAAATTCTATGCCTTTTCCACCAGGCCCCACTCTCCTTAGTGAAATGTAGCTGTTCCTTATTTGTTTGGAGAGGTGATGTTGCTGCTAATTGATTTCTTCATGGACTTTCCTGTGACTGTAACTCATCACAGACCACATATACATCAGCACTTCATATACTACAAATTACATTATTTCCTCTGAGTTTTTCTCCTACCAATTCAAAAGTAATGAAGTTAGAGCTTAAACTGTAGTTGATCTGTTATTTCCCTTTCTGTGTCTGCTGTATCAACTTGTTGTTGGTGACTACTCCTGACCATATACTTAACAATTATATCAACTTAGAAAATTTATGTATCAAACCATGACAGGCCCAAATCCATTGCTGTTACTCCAGGTAGGGTAAATGCTTAATGTTCATTTAATTTAAAATTCCTCCCCTCTCACTTGTTCCTTCAGAACAATGAGATGACTCCAAAATTAGGCCTAACCAAATCTGACCTGTTTAAATTCAGGCGGCAGTATGGCGAGATGCTATTTTGGTGCATGGAACCAGACATTCTCATCAACTTATTTTCCTTTTTCTTTTCCTTGTATTTTTCCTTTACTTCTTGCTTATGGAGGCTGTAACTGATCATTTTTCTCCTCTTTGTTTCTAGTTCAAATTAAAGTAGACAATATTCCAACATTGTACTTGTAAATCAGTTGGGAAAGAGTTCCTGCCTCAAGCTCTCCCTAATATGCCAACCACCACAGTCCCAGTTACTGACCTGTCCCTCTGGCTGTGCCCACTATTCAGCAGCTACCAGTTAAAGCATTGAATCAGCAGGAAGGCCAGTATATCAACCCTGCTTCTAACAGAGTTTGTTCCAGCAAGATGTAATAACACAACTTTTCACATTTCCATTACCCAAGTCCAGGGATCTCATACAGAGCATGCTCAGACGAAAACATTTTTGTTCCGTAGGTCATAACATAATGTTTTAGCAGTGGCGATATCATGCCGCAAATCCACAGACCTGCTTTCAATTCAAGTTCCATGATCTCAGATCCTAGGGTTCTTGAGTTTCAGTAAATTTGCATTTTTTTCCTTGTGTTAAGATTACACTTGAACAAAGACTTTTATTTTCAATTACATGATAAACTTAAAGAATTAAGGACCACAATAAAAAATGTCACTAAATTAGAAAGTGACATTAAAACTGATATGCTTATTTCTAGAACATTAATCTATTTCTTCAGCCCTTGAACACACATTACTGATGTAGTGATTAGTTTCTCCCTTTTGTCACTAGGAAAAGAGAATTGCAAAGCCTTCTGAATCTGATCCACTGCCTGCTGAACACAGCAAGCAATTAAAGTGCAAACGGAGAAAGCACATTATGCTACTTATTTATATCTCCCATTCCAGAAAAGATTTTAGGCAGCTTATTTTTTATTGTGGGGGAGAATGCCTAGGAACAATTTGGTTTTAGTTTGTTTAGCCTGCTTAGAATGTAACCTCTGGAAGGAAGGAGCTGTACTTCTGGGGTACTATGCATATGCCAGTCCATTCCCAAGAGGTAGATTTTCTATTTCACCACGGAAGATGGGGAATACTTGGGGGTGACCAGCAAAATAAAGTGGGAGAAGCAGAAACTCAGACAAAAAAGTTCTTATTCCATATTCAATAGTTGAGTGAAACTGTAAGCATGCTTTTCTGTTTCTGGATCTCACCCTCTGGGTCTAGAACTAGAAGAGAGCAGAGAGCCTGGAGATAAGATGTGACAGGCTCTCAGAGCCTCAGATTATAAATGTGCAACCTGCTCTGGCTGGTGGGCTCAGTGGATTGAGTGCCGGCCTGTGGACCAAGGCGTTGCCAGTGTGATTCCCAGTCAGGGCATGTGCCTGGGTTGCGGTCCAGGTCCCCAGTAGGGGATGTGCAAGAGGCAACCACACATTGATGTTTCTCTCCCTCTTTTTCTCCCTCCCTTCCCCTCTCTCTAAAAATAAGTAAAAACCTTCAATAAAATAAAATAAATAAATGTGCAACCTGATACTGTTTTGTTTTATACTGTTCTCTGAGTTTATTTCCTTTATCTTGGTGTTTTATCTGTAAGCTAGTGTTCTCCAAGTGTAGTCCATGGGCCAGATGAGAACCACCCAGAATCATCCCAGATGTAGTAAAGCAAAATCTTTGGGATTAGGACCCTATTATCTGATATTCAATGGGCCCTCCAGTTGAGGTTCACTGCCCTCGTCTTTAGTAAAGGTTTGTTTAACTATTCCCATTTTCTTAACCATGCTGCTAAGCCAGTTGTCGATGTACCCTCTGTTCCACATGAGGCAAGCATGTTAAGAGGGAGCACTGGCATCTAAGACCTGGCTGCAGGGGTGGGCAGGCAACGGCAGCTAGTGGTAGCTTCCGTTCAGAAGGGGCAAGTGGGTCTTGTCAGGGGAGTAGAGAACAGAGAAGAATCCAGTCTGAGAAGTTTAGTCCTTTTCTACAACGTGAATTTCCCTCCCTTTCCAACCTTAGAGTGCAGAGTTTGATTTTATTAAGGAAAATGGCCCTTTTTTTTCAATCCTAATATTATTTGTGGTTCAAATAAATGAGCCCTTTAAGAAGTTAGCCAGAAAGAGCTAAACTCGAGTAACAATGATACAGACCTGACTAACAGGAGTTTTGGATGGGTATCTTCAGGCCCTTCTAGGAACAGGAGTCTGATTGACTATCAAAGATCAGACGGATTCCAGACACAACGGTGCTAGCAAATTATTGAGTAGGAAAGTAATAATGTAGTACCTCAGCCAGGGCATTAACTGTTAAAAAAAAAAAAAGAAGAAGAAGAAGAAGCTGAACGTGTCAAAGTAGATCTTCATACTTCAGTACAAAGAAGCAGTATACATATTCCACACAGAAGTTCTTTGTTTTCTTTGCCTTGGCATTTCTTGATTTACGTATTTAAATAAATTAGTTGTTCGGTGTTGTTATAATAAGTAGCCCTTTTGTATACTCACTGGTGATTACTCCCTGGGCTTACTGAATTCTCCTATCCTAAAGATGCTCAGGCCCAAACCACAGTGCTCTTGAGGTCATCAGAACCAGCACTGAAGCCAATCAGCGAAGGGCAAGCAAGGAGTGAAGGTCTTAGCTAGAGCAAGAACCAACCGGTGTCTTTTCAGCAAGCCCCACTCCCTTCCAGAAGCCAAGGATGCTGAAAGGACCCTGACCTGGGAGGGCAATTTGCTGGATGAAGCTTCTCCGGAGCCAGGAAAGCTGGCTGCACCCTCTCCTGTGACCCCAGGTCTCTGGGTAGACTTCATGGGGTCATCATAAACTCCCACATGGCTCGTCGCCTGCTGAAGCCATCCTATAGGGGATCTGTGGCCAGAAGCTGTTCTGATCTAACACCCATAGACAGATGGACCAGTAGCATGCACATCACCTGGAAGCTAGTAAGGAATGCAGCATCTGTGCCACTCCTCACACCTACTGAATCACCACCTGCACTTTAACAAGAAACCTCAGGTGATCCATGTGCATGTTAAAGACATTTCAAAGCTGTGGCAGCTAGGCAGCTCTGCATCTGGACCTCATTTTATACAGGAAGGTCAAAGTTCACAACCTAGAAGGTAGAGTTTGAGTAAGGGAGTGGAGGTTGAGAGACTAACATAATTCTTTATAAAAATGAAGAAACCTGTGCAGATTATGTTGATGATATGAGTTTTTTTCCTTAACGTGTATGTAAACTGTACTGACTCTAATTAACTCATGACTTGTCTTTGGGAGAAGTCTCTGTGTTTCTGATTGTCCAGCTCCCATCCACGTGATCAATGAGAATTATCCCCATGTTCCTTAGGGTGGCGAGAACATCTTGAAGAGAACCGACCTGGAGGCCCAGACCCCTGGACTTCCCTCCCGAAGTCCTCCAGTAGCATCAGGCGGTCCCAGTGTTGCTGGGCCCTGGCTGTACATCAGAAACACCTGGGAGCTCTCAAACACACCAACACTCAGGCCCCACCTCAGACCAGTCACATGGGAATCTTTGGGCATGTGGCTCTGCGCAGGGGTATTTTTAAAGGGTTCTCTGGGTGTGCAGGCCAGACTGATTAACTCAGCACTGGGAGGTGAACAGTGTGTCACAGGTGAGGGAGGTGCATTTAGATGAGCTCCTAGGGCAACCTCAGGGCATGCAGCTCAGGAGACTGGAGAATAGGAGGACAACTAGACACTGAGATTAATCCACAAGGAGACCCCATGTGAAGAACTGAACATTTTTGTAGCTTTCCCTTGGGTTAAGACAACAGGCCCATTGAATGTTTTAATTCTATTTAGGTCTCCCCATCCTAGAGAGTAGTCTACCTTTAGCACCACCTGAGGTGCTGGCAGTTTAGAGGAAAAAAAGAAATGTAGGCATAAAAGGAAACTTGGCTTCCCCCACAGTCACACTTTCTTTAAAATTCACATTTTTGGGGAACAAGGCATTATTGAGGGGACTTCAGCCAGACATCCTGGGTGTTGCCCCTGGGGCAGCTGAGGACATTACGAGCTCCACTGCGAGCATGGGGGGGAGGGTGGCAGCTGGGGGGTGGCTCTGCTGTGGGCAGGGGATAAACCTCTGACACTAGGGAGTGGCTTCTAAGTTGATGGTTGAGACCTACTAGTTTGTCATAAGATCTTTTTAAAAGGTTACATCCCATATTTTTAACCAGGAAAAAATGCCATGGAATGGAATAGAATAGAAAATATCAGGGCCCAGAGTCCATCCATATGTGAAGATAACTTTCATTTTGTGAAACTTTGGTTTATGGTATGCACGTACACAAGATAAGTATGTGTGTAGTGGACTGCAGCGGAAAATGTATTTCTTTCAATGGCTATGATCAAAACATTTGAGAATGACTAGATTATACTTCTCTGCAACAAAATGAAAAATAAATTTTATTACGCTCAGTCTGTGGGTGCAGCACTCTGTGTCACCGTGAGACAGGCCACTGGGAAGATAAGCTGCAGTCTCAGCCTGACCCAGCCTAAGGGCCAGTTGGGCCATGAGACCAACACCTGCATGAGGATTGGAAGGTGTGACAACATGTGACCTGGTTTTCTGTGGCATGGGGGCAGGCCTTAATTGCAGTACAAACTCAGAGAAAGACAGTGTAGTTAAGGTGGTGAGAAGTGAGCTTACCACCGTAGCTTTGTCTTGGTACTCATCTCAAACTTGGTGTAGTTTGATGGGCTTATGTGCTAAAAAAGAACTTGACCCATTGTCTAGATCTTATTTTTACTTTATAAGATTCCTTCATTGAGATTCAACAACTTTCTACCAGATTTCAACCTTATGAATTATCCATGAATGTAGGTATGTTACTCCAGGAGAAGCTAACATGTATATCTATAAATAGTGACTTTACACTACAAAAATAACTGTATAGAATACTTGTACAATTGAGTTTAGAAAGGCATTTTGAATGATTAAATTTACCATATAATATGCTACATTTTCCAGACCAGCATATTGCATAAAGGGTGTGTGGTTTTTCTTTGATAATCATCTGACAAAACCAAAACTTCTCTATTGTTCACCTTAATTTGAGGGGAGGGAGAAGTGGACAATGTTAGAGAAGTCTAGTACTCTCAGTAAAAATCAGTAATAACAAAAGTGATGTATCCTGCTATTACACGCTGTGAAGATGCAGCTGCTAACTTGGCAGCAAAGATGACCAATAAAGAAATAGCAGTAAAGGCCTGAGCAGGCACCCAAATTGTAAAATCCATCTTTCCTCACACTCACTGACTTGGCCCATCAGTTGAGTTCATCGCAGGCCCATTGAAGATGCAGGTGGTGGACTTCTGGTCAAGATGACAGCGTAGGTAAACATGGCTCACCTCCTCTCACAACCACATCAAAATTACAACTAAAATATAGAAAAACCATCACTCAGAGCCGTAAGAAATCTTATTGAATGGAAGTCTGACAACTATGGAATTAAAGAAACCACATCCATCCAGACTGGTAGGAGGAGCAGAGATGCGGAACGGGCTTGTACCACATCTATGTGTGGTGGGCAGAAATTCAGGGGGGATATCTTGGGAGCAAGGAGTCCCAGCCCCATACCAGAATCCCCAGCTCAGATTTCCAGTGGCAGGAAGATAAGTCCCCATAACTTCTGGCTGCAAAAGCCAGCAGGGATTAAGTCAGTAGAAGAAACCTTTGGAGTCCCAAACAGTTCCCTTTAAAGAACCCACACACGGACTTACTCAGATTCACTTTATGTGAGCTCCAGCACTGGGTAGTAGCTTGAAGGGTACCAGTGGTATACAGGGAGGAACTTAAGTGTCTAGCATCAAGGAGAGAGCTGGAGTCCAGTTTTTTCTCAGACAGAAAGGTAGGCAGAGGCCATTGTCCCTTTTCTGAGTCCTATCCTCACAGAACCACAGAGCCAGCAGGTGGGTGCCATGTCTAAGACTCCATCAACTTGGATAACACTGTTTGCCCCACACTGGAGATCCTCTGAGGTTCTGTCCCATCCAACTTATGGACCCGACCAAATTCTTAACCATGACTTTCCCCTGAATGGCTGGTCTTGGCTCATGCTTCACAACTTCCTAAATCCTATCGAACAATAGGTGGCATCAGTGAGTCCCCAGCCCTGTACATTTTGCTAAGTGGCCCCAGGCATGGCACTAGTGACAGACAGCCTACATTCACAGTTTGGCTTTGCCTGGGAGTCTCCAAGCTTAGCAAATGTAGAAGCCATCTTAGACTGCTTTATAGCTCATGCAGGGTGGCCCTGGGTAGAACACAGGTGGAAGTTGACCTTGGCCTGCATCACCTGGGAACCCCCAGAGCCTGTGCAGCCAGTGGACAACTACAAACCATGTCAGAGCACCACCACCCTGTCCCTGAACAACTGATCCTTCAAGGAGGGTAGAGGTTGGTGATAAGTGGTCACAGCCAATCTTTGCAGCTGACTGGCTGGAGTAAATCCCTCCCACTGACCTGCCAATGGTAATCAAGCCTCAACTACAAGAGGAGGGTGTACTCAGCCCACACAAAGGGTGCACCTTGAATACTCAGCTTGGGTGATAGGGGAGGCTTTCCTACTGGACCCTACAGAACACCTACTACATTAGGGCATGCTACCAAGTCAGGGAGTCATAGAAGCTCTGCCTAACACATAGAAACAAACACAGGGAGGCTGCCAAAATGAGGTAACAAAGAAACATGGCCCAAATGAAAGAACAGATCAAAACTCCAGAAAATGAACTAAACAAAATGGAGATAAGCAATCTATCAGATGCAGAGTTCAAAACACTGGTTATAATGATGCTCAAGGAACTTAGTGAGGACCTAAACAGCATTAAAAAGATCTAGTCAGAAATGAAGGATACACTAATTGAAATAAAGAACAATTTACAGGGAAACAAAAGTAGAGTGGATGAAGCCAAGAATCAAATTAATGAATTGGAACATAAGGAAGCAAAAGACAACCAAACAAAACAACAAGAAGAAAAAAGAATCCCAAAAAACCAAGGATAGAATCCAACCTTAGCATCATTGTGGTTCCAGAAGGAAAAGAGGAAGAGCAAGAAATTGGAAATCTGCTTGAAAAAAATAACAAAAGAAAACTTCCCTAATTTGGTGAAGAAAATAGACATGCAATTCCAGGAAGCACAGAAAGTCCCAAACAAGATGGATGCAAAGAGACCCACTCCAGGACACATCATAATTAAAATACCAAAGGTTAAAGATAAAGAGAGAATCTTAAAAGCAGCAAGAGGAAAGCAGTTAGTTACCTACATGGGAGTTCCCATAAGACTGTGAGCTGTTTTTTCAAAAGAAACTTTGCAGGCTAAAAGAGAGTGGTAAGGAATATTCGAAGTCATGAAAAACAGGGACATACAACCAAGATTGCTCCACCCAGTAAAGCTATCAATTAGAATTGAAGAGCAGATGAAGAGCTTCCCAGACAATAAAAAACTAAAGGAGTTCATTATCACCAAACCATTATTATATGAAATGTTAAAGGGACTTACTTAAGCAAAAGAAGAGCAAAACTATGAAGAATAAAATGGCAAAAATATATATCTATCAACAATTAAATCTAAAAAACAAACTAAGAGAACAAGAGGAAAAGAGACAGAATCATGGATATGGAGGGTGTTTTGATAGTGGCCAGATGGGAGGAGGGTAGGGGAATGGGTGACAAGGTGAGGGGATTAAGAAGTACAAATAGGTAGTCACAGAATAGTCATGGGGCTATAGAGTACTGTATAGGAAATGGAGTAACCAAAGAACTTATTCATATGACCCATGGACATGAACAATGGTGGGGGAATTGCCTGAGGGAGTAGGAGGTGCTGGGTGGAGGGGGCAAAGGGGGAAAAAGTGGGACAATTGTAATAGCATAATCAATAAAATATAATTTTTGAAAAAAGACATGCAGGTGGTAATTTCTCCTGCAAAGTCCTTGTTTTGGCTGGTTATTCCAGATAGCCTTGTCCCAGGTGGCATACTGGCTGGAAATGGGATGGAGGTACCTGAAACTCTCAGGAAGGGAGCTGTCTGCAGGGGATAATGGATTGTGGTGGTTTTCAAAGCCCCCCATTCTCTAGAAAAGGTGTCATGGGGGATTGATATTAAACAGGAACAGTTTTTCTCCCTGTCAGAAGGATTCAGCAGTGAGTGAATCAGTGCTAAGAACTTTGGGGATTTAAATTTTTTAGCTTATCCAGAATTCAGTTTCCACTGGATTTTTCCTTTTACTTGAGCCAAATGCTCGTCAAGATGGACTTTTCCACTGGGCCCTCGTGAAGGATATTCTGGAGTCGCGCTGATGTCCAGGCAGCATGATGTGTGTGATTCTTTTGTGGATTCCTCAGAAAGGCTTGTTTCTAATGTAAACCATGATAACACCCAGCCCTATACCTTCGGAAATTGTTTTTACCTCCGTGATCAAATTTGATGTGTGTCATAAAAGTCCTTGAGGAAAACATTGGCAGGAAAATCTCAGACATTCCACGCAGCAACATCCTCACAGACACATCCCCTAAAGCAAGGGACATAAAGGAAAGAATAAACAAATGGGACCTCATCAAAATAAAAAGCTTCTGCATGGCTAAAGAAAACAGCACCAAATTACAAAGAGAACCAACAATATGGGAAAGCATATTTGCCAATGATACCTCAGACAAGGGCCTGATCTCCAAAATATATAAAGAACTCACACGACTCCACTCCAGGAAGACAAACAACCCAATTAAAAAATGGGCAAAGGACTTGAACAGACACTTCTCCAAGGAAGACATACAGAAGGCCCAGAGACACATGAAAAGATGCTCAGCATCACTAGCCATCAGAGAGATGCAAATTAAAACCACAATGAGGTATCATCTCACACCAGTCAGAATGGCCAACATAAACAAATCCACAAACAAATGTTGGAGAGGATGCGGAGAAAAGGGAACCCTCGTGCACTGTTGGTGGGAATGCAGACTGGTGAGGCCACTGTGGAAAACAATATGGAATTTCCTCAGAAAACTAAAAATGGAACTGCCCTTTGACCCAGTAATTCCGCTGCTGGGATTATACCCTAAGAACACTGAAACACCAATCCAAAAGAATCTGTGCACCCCAATGTTCATAGCAGCACAATTTACAATAGCCAAATACTGGAAGCAACCGAAGTGCCCATCAGCAAACGAGTGGATCCAAAAACTATGGTATATTTACACAATGGAATTCTACGCAGCAGAGAGAAAGAAGGAGCTTATACCCTTTGCAACAGCATGGATGAAACTGGAGAGCATTATGCTAAGTGAAATAAGCCAGGAAGTGAGGGACAAATACCATATGATCTCACCTTTAACTGGAACATAAGCAATAGAAGGAAAAAGCAAACAAAATATAACCAGAGACATTGAAGTTAAGAACAATGTAACAATAGCAAGGGCGGGGGTGGGGGGTGGGGGCGGGGACAGTGGGTAGAGGGGATTACAGGAACTACTATAAAGGACACATGAACAAATCCAAGGGGGAGGGTGGAGGGGGGGAGGGAAGTGGGTTCACCTGGGGTGGGGTGAAGGGATGGGGGAAAAGGCATACAACTGTAATTAAATAACAATAAATAAATTAAAAAAAAAATTTGATGTGTGTAATAACCGTGAGACAGAAGTTGAGCAGGTATCACTATCTACCATCAGGGATGAGAGAATGGAGACCCAGAAGCTGATAGGAGTTTCCCTCATTTCACTAGGTAGCAGAAAAGACAGGGAATGAACCAGATTATCCTGTCTTCCAGCATCACCTCTTCCTAGGACGCCACACAGAAGGGTCACAAGCAATCACGAGACAGGAGTGAGGCTCATTGTCCCTAGGCAGCCTGTGAGCTTCCCACCCTCCATGTAGGTTGCAAGAGTGCAAAGGCAAGAGAACGTACCTATACTGGGGCATGTCTGTGACAGTTACTGGGACACTCAATAGCACATGCCCTGCTGCCTGCCTGAGAAAATGATCATGAGACAACAGACAGAGGTTTCACTCTACCGAAAACGGGCAGGCCTTTTGCTGTATTGGAGTAGGCAAAGTTGTGGGGAGAGGCCACAATAACAGAAGCACTGGAGCCACATATCTGAAGCTCACATCATGGCCCTGACACTTATTACCAATGAGATGTAGGGCAGAGACTCCACCTCTGTGGGCCTCAACCCCACTTCTATAAAATGGGTTAATAGTCACCATTCGGGGTTGTAAAGATCAGCTCTTAAATAATCGAAGGCAGGTGTTTTACTACTATGTTGGGCCTCAACTAGGTCATATTACACTTTGAATAAAGCCTGTTTATATAGACTTTATTAGGAGAAGTAAATAAGATAGTCCTTATGTTCCCAGATATCAAAAAAATGGCTATAGAATAAAACATTAATAAATATTTGCTAAAGTAGAGATTCCACGCTTATATCTGGGCCTGCATTTCTACTTTCTTGAGCAAAACTTCACAGCCACTTAGTGCAGACCAGCTCCCCTGGGCTGGTCGTCTTCCTGACCCTCAAGTCTAGGCCAGGTTCCTACCTGCCAGCTTCCAACCTGAGGACACTCCCCACCCTTTATCATGCCCCTGCTGGGAATAATTGTCCTTTTCTGGGACTTCATATTTTGACAAAAATCTTCTTAAAGGCCTGTGTTAGAAGTGTTGGTAGGGTTTTAGTGGTGTTGTGGTGACTCAGGAGTGCCCAACCTTGCCCTGTGGCATACTGCCCGCCCCTCCCCACAACCCCATGAGGTGCCAAAGAAGGTACAGCACAGGACAGACTCACTAAGATGAGCAATGAGCAAAACTGCTCACTCTGCACTAGCTGGGGGTTCACTGGCAGACCCAGGGCGGAATCATGGGGACTGACGGCTGGGACACGGTCAAGGATAAAGATCTAAAGGGTCCGCCTTCTCCTCTTTAACGGAAACCTGAAATTTGCCACCCTCTGGGAGACTTAATGAAAAGAAAATAAGTGGAAATGTTAGCAAGCAGAATAGATGACTGGCTTCCCAAATGAAAGTAGACTATGCTTTTCAACCTAAAAGGGAGAAAACCGAGCTCTGTGCCCATAGGCACAACCTTTGAACACACAGCGATCCTAGCTGCTAGCGAACTGCCAGGCTTGACCCAGTTCATGTGTCCTGGAACTCGATCGATCAGATCTGTGACGCCCTCCCTGGGCGACAGACAGTGAGCAGAGGGGCTAGAGAGATGGACCTTCTCTCATCTTGGAGGCTGGCAGCACACATCACCTAGTGGCTTAAACCAGCATTGCTGGTGCTTACAGTGTCTTCCAACCAGACTACGAGCTTCCTAAGAGTAGGATCTGCCATTAGTGCACACTGAACAGTGTTTGGAACAAAGAAACAGACAACACTTTGAATGTGGAACAAGGTAAAGGAAGAAGACTAGTATTTATCAAACACATGCAACATCACTAGGCTAGGTACTCAAATCTGCCACTGAATTTTAATTCTCAAAAGAACCATTTGAGGCAGGCATCGCTGCCCCCCTTTCACACATGAGGTTGAGTAGTTTGTTACTAGTGACTATACCAAGTGGAGAGGGTAAGGTTTGAAATCAGATCTGTCTAAGGCCAAGCTGGTCTCTACACCCACATGCTGACCTAGCAGTTTCCAGAATAAGATAAAAATGTAGTAATGACCATGCATGTACGATGTGTAGGTGCCATATGACATAGCACAATGGCCATCGAGCACCCACACTACTGCATGTGCTGTGACCCCACAACCGGAACTTCATCACTGGAGAAGGCAGTGCCTCTAGGCTCCCCGGGGGAGAAGGGAGAAGGGAGAAGGATGGGGAGTAGGAAAATAAAACAGAAGGCAAGGTGAAGGAATAAGAAAAAAGGAGGACGGAGGAGAAGACAGACAAGGACAGGACAAAAGAAGAAAGTGGGGACGAAAGAAAAAGGAAGTCAAACATTATTCAGCTCTCTGACTCCAATAGAAATGCTCTAGTCTCTCTGGGCAAATAGCCCCAAAGCCACCAAGCCACACCCTCCAAAGCGGCAACTCCTCTGCCACAACACCTCCAGCTTCAGTGATCCCAGACGATGATTTATTTCCAACTTACCTCACTTATATATAATGAAACCATTTCTGGAAGAGGAATGTTGATCCTTTAAGACAGATGTAAACAATTTGAATAATTTCTGTGTATCTAAATGCTGTATGAATTATGTTACATTTAGTGAGATTGGTAGCAAAGGCAAAAAAGAGAGAATAATGGTGACAATAATAATTGTGTTATTAATAATAATAATAATGGTAACAAGAATGATTGGTGACAATAGTAACTGAAGATGTTCTGATTTTTACTTGCCTACCAATTCTGCCACACTACAATAGCATTCTCGCTGGCTGTTACGCCTGGTCCTTATACTATCAGTGGCCATAAATATGTGCAGTAATCTCATCTGCATTTATCACAAAAATCTAGTTTTCAAATTGTGGTTCTTGGATATCATGACGTGACACTTGCTTACAGACCTGGGTATGATTAAGCTGTGATGAATCAGCTCATTGAACCCACAACCAGGTCACCTAACTGAGCTGCCCAGGTGGGTGTCCATCCCCTCTCCCCACTCCTTACATTTCTTTCTCAAGGTAGAGCAGTTATTCAAAACAGAGAACTATGTCCAAGAGAAGAAGACTGAGCTACAGTTGCTCCTAGCATCTCCCCAAAGCATCTCCTGGTTTAATACTAGAAATTTCAGGACCACATATGTGTAAATAAAGTCTTATAATTTTTCATCACTATAAAATCAGCAACCAAATTTCCTTAATCCACACCATCATGAACATAGAAAATCTGAGGATCCTCAGAATTAAGTCCCAAATTTTTAACCAGTTTCCCTCCAGAGTTTTACTCTGTAAGGAGCTTGAAAGAATTTGGGTTGTTATTCCTATAGTTTATTAAACTAATTCAATACCAGCCAAGATTATTCTATCACATGGTTATAGTATTGTTACTTTTATATATGTTCTGGATTATAAAAGTTAAATTAGACAAATAATTATAGTTCCTTGGTTGTAACCAATGTTTCTGATATTTTACTCCCAAGTAGATAACCACAAATCAGGCTTATAAAAATGATACCTTACAGTAAAATGTAAGATGCATGATGTTAGCCAAAGGGATGTTAAGCTGTAATTTTCACATCTGTGTAATGGGGAAAATCCCCTGAGCAAACAAACAAACCCCACATGGCTTTAGCACATCCCACAGATCACACTTTTTTAAAAAGCATTTTGCTCTTATCTAAGTACAACTCTGATGCATTAGCCAATGTTTTATAATAGGCTCAGGTTATAAAATACCAAATAAGAAATGCTGACAGCGAAAAAAAGTAAAAACAAAGTAGAAGCTCTTCCTTGAGGTGTCTTGGCATTAGCTGAAAGTGATATGTTCCAAAGCCTGAAATCCTATCTTGACTGTTCCTTCCCCGAGGCCCAGAAACTGCCTGGATATTTAACAAATCCAATCATTTTGAGAGTGGCCTGTGTACTAGGCAATGTGTTAGAAGTAAACAGAGCTGTAGCCTCAGCTTCAAGGAACTCACAGTCTAGGGAAAACCAGACACGTGTATGAGTAATTTAACACTATGCGAGGATAATGGAGGTGTCGTGCAGTAAGTGCTGTAATCGGTGTGTGTATAAAATAATTGGTGACTCAAAGCCGCTGTTTTTGGATAGAGGCAGAGGCAAAGGCAAGTCATGATGGAGGTAGAGGGGAGAAGTGTGTAAACTCAGAGAGATGGAGGAAGCAGGGACAGGGTCTCAAGGTACAGGGAAAGTTTGCTGGGTGGAAAAAAAAGAATAAAGGAGAGGGCATTCTGGGATGAGAATGGCCAAGGAAAAGCCACAGCAGTGTGGAAGAGAACAGTGTGTTAGGGAATCTACCAGCACCTGAAGAGGGGGCTCCAGACAACAGCAGGAGTGAGCCTTGGAGAGCCCTGTCCAGCCCCCAGAGACGCTGGGGTTCTAGCCTTTAAGAAGGGAAGTAACATGACTGGATTTTCTTCTGGAAGCAGAGTTGAGCAATTTTGCAGTTTTGCGGCAGTCTCTAGCATGGATCTGGAGGGGAAGGCCAGGCTGGAGTTAGGGAAATGATCAGTAGGAAAGTGTATAAGCCCAGGGATAAGAAAGTCTGGAAGCTGGGAGAATCCAGACAGAATTGAGGTTCAGGCTAAGTTCACAGTGAGTCCAGATGGGCATAGCGAGGAGGGTCCCGAGTCCCAGAAAGGATGGGTGCAGGGGTTGAGTCGTGAACAAGGCCAACATGGGAAGCTGGGGACCATGACTTCTGGCTGAGGGTAACTTCTATTTGTGTGAGAGAAAAGTAGAAGTTAAGTGAAAAATTCTTCAAAGGGAAAAGGAGGACTAAACTAACATTTACTGGGTGGCTTTAAGATGCTTATGTGTTGTGTGGGGCACTCACCTGATATACAAAAAGATAATGTCCTCAATAGACAATAGTTCTAACACATCAATATTAAAACACCAACAATCCAAATGATGAAAAAAAAAAAACCCCACACATTCACAGAAAGTCAAGAAAAGAAGGAATGGAAATGAATTTTAAATACGTGAAGAGACACAAATTTCAAAATCTCATTGTTATACCAGATTAGTCTATCAGATTAGCAAAACCTAAAAGTTTGATAGTTCTTTTCATTACTGGGGTCTGGGAAGCATGCATTCTCAAACATTATCAGGAATGTATTACAAAGCTATCTTATTACAGGGTGATTTGGAAATATGCATGAAAATTTTACATGGATATTCCATTTGACCATAGAAATTCACTCCTAGAAATTTTTCCTATAAATATACCTACATGTAAAAATGTGTGCATCACAGTGTTCTGTGAAGCTATTGTGCGTGCTTGTGGATGTGTGCAGAAAAGAACTAGGAGCAACTTAAAAATGAATTGATAGGGACTGGCTAAGTCAATTATAGTATAGCTAAACAAAGAATACTCTCCCAAAATGAATGAGGCAGAAGCATGCTGATGTGACCTGATTTCCAAGATATATTTTTACAGGGAAAAAGCAAGATGAAGAACAATGCATATAATACATCATTATTTTATAAAGAAAAAAGGCATGTGCAGGTACGTGTGTATTGTGTACCTGTGTGTACTTGTATGTGCATAGACTGTTAACATGCATGGAAAGCTGCTACAGTCCAAGGTGGAGGAACTAAGGACAGGTAAGGATGAGATTTACTTATCAGTCTGCACCCTTTTTCACTGTTTGGAAATTTCCCCCACTGTGTGCCTGTACTGTCTCTTTCTAAACAAAAGGAGGAGGGCAAAGAAGGGCACAGGGACTGGAAAGGTGCACACATAAGAGACAGCAGTGCAGGGGCACTATCGAAACAGGTTTCAGCTCCTCCCGTTTTATTTCAGCCCCGTTTCAGGGCTCCTTGAGGCTTCACATGGATAAGATCAACCCCGCAAAAGATTGGCTAAGGAAGCAAGAAAAGATAAGAGGAAATTTTGAGAACTGTATTTCACTTAGGGGTCTGACCAAACGTGGTTGTAAAAACTTAGAAATGAACAATGGATCACAAAATCCGGGCACAAAACTGGTCTCTCCAGAGGAGGTCGCAAATCACATACAGTATTGTGCTGTTATGTGCCTTAATCTAAGGTTGAAGCAGATTTCACAACAATCAAACACAATTTCATTATTGCCTTTCAATTTCATTTAAAGGGTTGGTATCAGGAAGGTCATAGTTTCCGAAAAAAGGATCACGCCTCTTGGTCTGGCCACGGTCTGAGCACCAGATGGAAATCACTGCGATTCTGCGTGTGTGTGTGTAGAAGTTCACTGAGTATAAAGGTCTCGGCCACATTCTCCAGTGTAGGTGCGGAGACATTCTCTGTGAACCATCACAAATACTAGTTGGAACTAACCCACACAATAGGGGGCGCACTATCCTACTACAGACCAGTTGCCAGTAGTAAATGTAAGGCACAGTTACACAGATAAATAAAGTTACAATTGAGCTAGTTAAAGGGATGTAAAGGATCCCCCATGATAAAAAGAAATTGGATGACTGAACTTGGTGAAAACTGTTTGGTGAAGGAGCAGGAATCTTGTGTGAGAGCAAGAAAAACCTGGCGTTGAGCTATATGCTTGACCTTTTTAGTCATATATATAATAAGCCGCATTAGTGTTTCATAGAACATTCATATAAAAGAATGTCCACAGTCTCTAGTGAAGAATCCAAACACATAAAGCCCAGAACAAGCTTTTGTAAACCAACTTGCTTTAATTACAAAATCCATATACTCTATGGCTTTTTAAAAAAATAAAATGTGTTAAGAGATGTAACTGCTTAGGATTAAGCCGAGTTAGAGTGCATATTTACACGTGGTGAATTAGAGAAGGCTGCAGGCAAGTCCTCTTGCGTCCCGGCCTTCTGCCCCTGAGCTCAGGCACGTTATGGCAGGAGCGAGGAGAGTTTCCAGATCATTGCTGACTTCTAGGTAGACGTAGACTCCCCCTTCGTTCAGTGGCTGTCTGGCTCATCCCCGCAGGGCTCAGAATACGAGACCCAGGAGAATTTGACTTTCTGCTGCCAAAACTCGTTCCATGGGGAATTTACCAACACTCAGGGTTTCCAGCGGCTGAGATTTTAAGTGCTGGTAGATTTTCTAAAAATAATTGCAGACTGGACATAAGATTGCTGACTTTTATTTTGCCATCTTAGGACATTAAGAAACATGCAAACAAAATGCCCATCACCATCTGCTATCACCAGGTTTTTATAAATTTAAAAAAGCTTTTTCATACTACAAAAAGTGAAAGACAATACTCTCTCTAAATTCTACTTTAAAAACCATATGCTCTCATTTATGTAAAATTGGGTGTGTGACTATATGTAAAGACATTTTTGTTATCTTAAGGAGGATAAAGGAGTATTCTTTTATACGGAATGGTTAGCTCAAAAGAAAAACCTCACTCTGTTGTTCTAATGATTCTCATTCTGCCACGTACTGTTGACATTGTCTTCCTGAGCCAGTAGGGACCTCTGTTTGAGAATCGGGTCCCACTAAAGGGGGCAATAGCAGCCCGGTTTCTTCGCTTTTCTCAGCTTGACTTTTCTCTAGCTGCCTCTGAAGACCACACCCACACAGGACTGCATTGCCCATTACTAGACTGGCTAGGGGACAAATGGGGCTAGTGTTCAGAAAAGAATCTCAGGATAGTTTTAAATACTTGTTTGCAAAGACAAGTCAATCACTTCGAGGCTTCTAAGAGCAGGTCTCCGGCGCCCCCTCTGAGTGCCTGACGGGCCCCTCTCCATCGGCAGGAACAACTCTTCCTGGACTAAGGTGATGGCCGAACTCAAGAAGAGGAGAAGGAGGTTCAGTCGCTCTGGACTTTAAAAACAGCTTTAATAACAGATAAAGGGCACACTCTAAAAGAGGAGCACCAAAATAGTAACCTAGAGGCAGGAATGTTAGGGCTTTTGCTCCGAAGCTCTGAGCAGGCCTGCCGTGTGTCCATGGAGCACCGATGTAGGTGAGCCGAGGTCTACCAAAAGTAGTAAAGAATCTCTAAAAAAGGTGGGAGACCACAGATGAGGCTGAGAACGCTAGTTCACTCAGCAGAGGTTTTCCCAGCGTCAGGCATTGTCTTAGAGGAGAGATAAAACCATGGTTATGACTTGGGGCAGGTGATGTAACATGGCTGGTGACAACCAGGAGTCAAACTTCTCAGCTCTCCTTTTGAGCCCATCTTTCTCCTCTAAGGACAATGTTCTCAAGGTGAAAATGTCAGAAGCAATGGCTCATAGTGGAACAGAGACCCAGCACTGGGGGGCAAGAATAAAACAGCCCTGGGGGCTGTATTTAACAGTTTTGTTGGAGGACTTCTGAGTCATTTTGTATGAGTTTAGAGATACAGACTCTAGAACCTGTCAAGGTCTGGGAAAAATCTTCATTAACAGAAGTGCCTGAAGGACTGAGGCAGGCAAATGCTGCCCTGACTGGTTTAAATGGGAAAAAATGAGCCCTGGACACTACATTGAGAAGCCAGATGCTGGTTCCTGGACCAATGATATGCACGTAGCAGAAAAAGCAGTGATAATTCACAATTAGCCACCAGCATGGATCAGCCATGGAAAAATGGTTCTGTTTTCTCACTTTCCATTGTTTTACTATGAAAGTGTGGCAGATGGGATATTTTACAAGAAAGCAAGTTTTGAAATTTTTCTGTAACTATTTCAGACTCTCATTTGCAGAACATGTAATCTAATTATATTTGAGGAAAGTCAATGAAATTTCATGATTCCAAAGTCATTTTGCAATTAAATCTTTGTCTCATTCAGGATTCCTTTCTCTATTCACCTCCTTTTCCTTGGAGTTGTTTATAAATTGTGGGTTTATGTAAATGCCAGTGTTGAATGATGAAAGGCGTTCACTTTTACTTCTTAATCTAGCCTAGGTTATACGCCCCTTGAAATGCAGAGTGAACTGACTGAAGATAATCAAAGGACAGTTGCTTCTATGTCCAAATCTGCTGAAAGTCTCTGGGTTGGTCCTTCAGCTGTCTTCTAAGGGATAGTCCATGACATTGTCTTCTCCTCTGTCCCCTCTTTGCAAAGGTGAGATGGTCGTCTTTCAGCTCTCTTTCTCTTTCCCAGGTATATTCACACTTTGCTTAGGACTAACTTGGTAGATTAAAGAAATGATACAAATATCAAACACTTCCATCCCAATAGGGCAAAGGATCACCAGATGGACCATGGAGCCAAGTGATTTTGTTGGTAACTGAACAACTTGCTTGAAGCTTATTGAATTATAGACCAGTTGCTCCCTGGGAGGAAATCTTTAATGCCGTACAACACAGTTTCATTCCGTTCTGCACTCTGTTAATGATTTTGCTAAGAACAGAAGATATGATTATTGAATTTGTAGTTGGCCCACAGCTAGGAAGGACACAGTAGCTGCAACAACTAGCCAAGAACTAACTTGATAAAAACTCAATAATAATTGTATCTTGTAGTTACATTTAATATAATAATGTCGTAATTACAGAATAGAGGTGACCCAGCTGAATAATAAAGGGACATCAAATTCTATGTTAGAAGACTTAACCATAATAGTAATATGTACCAAGAATGAGAGATGAGAGTTGGGATATCTCGTGGGTTTGAGGCTGTGTTGATAGAAGATCAGTGTCCATAAGAGAAGCATTTATCTTATTATAGTTTGTCCTAGAAAACTACATTTCCTCCAGTTCGACCCCCAAGTGTTTCAGCTCCTCTTCCAAAGCCTGTCATAGCTCTTCACTGCCTCCAGAACAAAGTCCAAACTCTTCTTTATGGTGTGCCTACCGTGCCCTTCACAATCCACTCCAACTACCCAGCCTCATTTACCATTGTTCATGTTTCCTACCCGCTGCCCCATTCCAAACCACAGCATACTCCTTCTACGTGCTTTGACGTGCCTTTGTTTATTTGTCTAAGTCATCCTCGTCTAAATTTTCAACTCTGCTATGAGGTATGGGAAAGTGCGGATAGGAAGGATTTTGGGGTGGTGGTAGGTGTGGGCAACAGAATTCCATGGAGTCAGGAGCTGGACAGCATGAGAACCCAGATGAAAGTGGCAGGCAGACATCAGAACTGTGCAGGACTAGGGAAGCCCAAAGGCTAGGAGGGTGCCAAAAGGAGACATCAAAGCTATGAGAGTCAAAAAATTTGAAGCAAGAGAGGTACTTGGGAAAGAAGGAAGTAGCACCTACCTGAGATGCTTGCTTTCTTTATTTTAATCATCTCCCCAAACCTTTTTGGACTTTATTTTCTCTATCTCTCATGATTGCAAGGTAGAGCTGACCGCTCTCTTCCCTATGGCAACTCTACCCCGAATATTTCTCTATTGGATTCTATATGGCCCAGATTTTCAATTATGTATTTATATTTCCAATTCTCACACTGGACTGAATACTTGTGTGATGATGGGGTCATGATTTACCTGTGTAATCCCAGAGTCTAGTTCACAGGGCTGCATCTGTGGCAGTACCACAGTGTCTGCACATAGCACACACTACATATATATTTACATATGTACACACATGTGTATATGTTTAATAAATTAAGGGTGTTTCTAACTTGTTAAATCTTTGCAAAAAACCTTATTCTTCAAAGTATCATGCTAATATTAACATACTGGAATCAATGCCTCCTGATCTATTTCATTTTGAGAAAATTATTTTTTAAAAGTAAGAAGAAAATGTTTTTTCAGTCCATGTTCTGGGTTAGTTATATCTGCTCGAAGGCAAGGATTTTGGATCATATGGTGCCGCCATATGCACCTCTGCCTACCTAGAGCTGTCTGGGTGAACTGTAAGTCTTCCACTGAGAAGGAAATAAAGTACCTGATTTTAACACAAAACCCTTCCACTGTCTTTCAAATCTTGAGTATGTGAGTGGGCTGAATCTCTACCATGGAAACATGCTATTTTATTATTGCTCTTGCATTTGCCTTTACCAGATTTTGAAAAATATGCTTCATTTGGTGGAGCAAATTTTGAAAGCACTATACCTAACTTAGACTATACCAAGAGAGATTCATGGGTCAGCATGCTTGTCAACCGTTTCTTATCCATTTTGCTTTTCGGAGCATGGAGTCTGAGCTGCAACAGTGTAAATGTTGTTTCTACTCTTAAAACCAATAAGCTTTAGTCATCCATTTATTCTACAAATCCTTACTATGTGTTAGCTACTATTCAAGGTGCTGAGAGTACACCAAGTAACAGGATGGACAACATCCTGCCTTGAAGGGCCTTATGTTCTAGTGGGAGGAGAGAGAAACAAACAATTAAACAAACATATACTATTATACCAAGTGATAAATGCTATAAAGAAAAAAATAAAGGGAGTCAGGGAGTGGAAAGTGACGGCAACTACTATTATAGTGTTTGCAGACAAGACCACAAGGAAGAGGCAGTACCTGAGCCAGAACTGAGTGATGTGAGGGAGCGAGGCATGTTAATTGCTGGGGTGGGAGCATTCCAGGTAGAGGAAATAGCAAAAGAAAAAACAAATGAACAAATAAAGTAAGGAAGGAGAGCAGTGTAAAGCCCGATGCTTGTAGATGGCAAGGAATATGGTAGGATTGATAACTCCAACAGGCATGAGCTTCTTTCTTCACTTGGTTTGCAGAAGAAAGAGCACCTTGGTCAGCAAATCCGCCAGCCCAGGTCTCTGCTTTGTGGGAGGATTGCCCTGTGAACAGCCCCGTGGTGACAGCAAGTCCTTATCTGCTGGTGTCAGCAAATAAGGCAGATCCATCTGTCTCCTCGCACTTTGCGTTCCGGTCTGGGATTTCCTTGAAGAGCTCGCACATCTGTCGTATTGGCTTGAGTCAATGGAAACCCCTATTTATCAGTCCCGAGCTTTCCTGTTAATAGAATTTATGAGAACCTTAGTTGCCTGACATTTTCCTTCCTGGGAACTCAGTTAATTAAAGCAGAAACTAAGATGAGGGTGTGTTAGAACTGCTGATTCACCGCGTTGTGAAAGAGAACGGGCAGAAAGGTATCTGTGGATCTCAGGGCTCTGCCCTCTCTCTGACCTTTCACGCATGACTAACTTTCTATCTAAACAAGGCCCGCCTGCTGCATGGTTAGGGTGCTGTCCCACGCGAGGCAGGATGTACTTTGGTCAATGCTGGGTACAGCTCTTCCCAACCCATTAACAGTGTGGTCTGTCTTGGTGAAGATGCCAATTTCACTTCCTGTAATGGCTAAATAAGCTTCTATCAGAATGATCCTCTTGAAGATAATAACTACAAACACTGGACAAAATATTAAAAAACAATTACCTGAAGGCACAGAACAACAACCAAAAGAAGAAAGATTCTGGAGAGTGCTGGGAGAAAGATTCTGCTGTGTGTCCCTGCATGTTCTTTCTGGATATGCCTAGGATATAAGAACCTGACGGCTCATAACCTGGGCCATTACTCAGGGTTGAATTTGCAGTAAACGATCTTGAGGGATCACATAAGGTCTCGCTGAGGGACCAAGAGCAGGCTGGTTAAGTGCTTAATATAAAAGGGAGGCAGATTCCCCAAGCTCAGTGTTCCTCTCCTGTAATGTGACCCACTGTGTGCGCAGGCCTCCTTCTGGGCCCATGGAGCAATCCATGTGGGACTTGGGGGCAAGAGATATTAACGCTAGCTTGTTGATACTCACAATGCTTGCTCTGACATAAATAATAAAGCCCATGCTTCTTATAACCCATGAAATATTGACAGACTTATGTATCAGCTTGTAAGGAGGGTAAAATCAAATCCCAGACCTGACAGAGGGGAGCTGACACTGGAAAGAAAAAATGGCACTGGATGGGTTTCCCAAGTTCATGACTTCTAGTCTAGCTGCAGCTCTCAGTCTATGTCAGGTAGAGTGGCTAAGACTCTGATAGAAAGTGTGCAGTCTTTCTCACTTAAAGAATTAGAGTTTGGGACAAGCACTGCCACTGGAAAGTGAAAAATAAATCACAGAAATGAGAGAGCCAGAGAAAGGAACTATAAATTCTGTGTATTAATTCTGTCCAAATCTCTGGCTGACCTCTGAACCATGCATTTACAAAGCAGACTCTAAATGGCCAAGGAGAGACTAAAATTTCAGAAATGAGATTGCATTTGTTGCCCAAGAGACAGAATTTGCTTTAAATTCAATCAAGTTACTTGCCTGTGATGACAATAAAAACTCCTTGGAGAACTATAATACCCATTAGCGTCTTTAGAACACAACATTTATAATGTCCAGAATATAATCCAAAATGACTCAGGGTACAAGGAAGCAGGAAGATATGACCCATTCTCAAGATTAAAAACAATCAACAGAGAAAAACACCAAGTAAACAAGATATTGGAATTCGCAGACCAGAATTTTAAAGCAGTAATTATAACTCTACTCAAGGATGGAAAGGAAAATATGCTCATAATGAAGAAGAGGATATTTTAGTTGATAGAAGCTAGATATTTTTAAAGGATGCACATTCCAGAATCAAATAATACAATGTTCAGGGAAGCATTCACCAGCAGGGCCTAACATCAGAATGGAAATAACGGGAAAAACTCAGACTTGGAACTAAATGAATAAAAATTACCAAATTAAAATTAGAGAGAAAAAAATTTTAAGACATGATCAGACCCTCAAGAACGTGGGGGATAATATTCAAAGGGCTAACAAATATATTAACTGAAGGTGAGAGAAAATATACTTTAAAAGGTAATGACAGAAAATTTCCCAAATTTGGTGAAGACATTCATCTATGTATCCAGAAGGTCAGCATACCCTAAACAGGATAAATGCAAAGAAAACTGTTGCTAGGCACCTTATAGTCAAATTGCTAAAAATCAAAAGATATAGAGAAAAACGTGAATACAGCTAAAGCCACACAGCATGTTATTGGCAGGGAAACAATGATTTAAATCAACTAATTTCTCAGTGGACACTGTAGGGGCCAGATGCAGAGCAACACATATCACCGGGGCAGGGGATTCAATCCAAAATTCCATAACCTGGAAAAACAAAGACAAAATAAAAACGTTTTTTCAGATTAAAAAAAAATAAGAAAATTTATCACTAACAGATCTTTAATGTAAGAAATGCCAAAGGAGAGTCTGCAGATAGAAAGAAAATAACACCAGATAGAAAACCTCCAGGAGGGAATAAAGAGCACTGAAAATGATAAATATGTGAGTAAATACAAAAGATGATTTTTTCTCTTCATTTCTTTAAAATACCTTTGAATCTATAAAGTAAAGTATATGACATTGTCATGAAGGTTTAAACATCTATAATCTAAAGGGTGTGGGGTGGCTGTAAAGAGATTTATGTTTGCAAATTTCTACATTGTATATGCAGCATTAAACTTCTAGCTCTAGGTAGACTGTGAAAAGTTAAGGATGTATATTGTACTCCATAGAGCAACCACTTAAATAATCCAAAGTGGTATAGCTAAAAAGGCAATCGATAAGCCAAAATGCATTCATAAATGCAATTTTAAAATGCCAAAATAAGACAGTAAGGAAGGACAAGGATTTTTAAGAAACAGAAAGGACAAACAGAAAACATAACCCAAATATAAACCCAACATTATCCACAATTCCATTAAATGTTAATAGACTAAACACTCCAGCTAAAAGCCAGAGGATGTTAGAATGGACAGAAAAGCAAGATCCAAACATGTGCTGTCTTCAAGAGATGCACTCTCCACATAAAGGCAGATTGAAAGTAAATGGATGGAAAAAGTTATACCACGCCAACAGTAAGAAGAAGGCTGACTGGCTATGTTAATAACAGATAAAGTAGACTTTAAGACAAAGGGTATTGTCAGAAATAAAGTGACACATTTTATAATGATAAAAAAATTAATCAGGAAGATATAACAATCATGAATATATACATCCTAATAACAGAGCTCCAAAATATATGATATATCAATTGAAAAAATTAAAGGGAGAAATAAACAATTCCACTTTCAGGAACTAAGAGAACAACTAGACCAAAACATCAGTTAAAAAACCTGGTACACAGCTCAGGGGAGAAGTGGCTGTTCTGTGGTTGCTTTCCTTGGAGTCCCATGGGACTCTAATCATTCAAGGTCCATTACATTATGGGTATCATTAAACCCCATCTTACCTGAAGCAATGTAAGGGGGCCTTTGTTTTGTGAAAATTAAAAAACCCGACTAGTACCCACCTGGCCCCATATATAGCGATTGCAATGTTATTGACTTGAGATGTTGGGGAGATCACTTCATAAAGTAGGACCAACTGTTATGTTGTGCACTTGAAACTATACAAAATAATATTGAGTGTATGCTGCCCTGGAAAAATAAAACTCTTAAAAAGTGAAAAAAACTAATTAGGCCAAAGTTATTAATAAATTTCAGGCTCCTGCCCAGTGCTTACCAGCTTTAGTAATTGGTATTATCATTTTAATTTGGTAAAAACCTTAATTTACAGATTCCAGAAGGTAAGCAAACCCAAACATGATAAATACAATGAAAATCATCCATAAGCACATTAGTCAAACTGTTGAAAACCAAATACAAATTATAGAGAAAAAGTCCAATGAGCCAAAGACACATATTTTAGACTTTTGTGTTATACTGAAACTTACATCCCTTAATGTAGAAACATCACTCAAAAAAGTAAATTTGCATTACTTATTGTATAAAATTTATTTTTTAAAAGTGGAACAAGTATTCAAAGGAAAGCAAGGAGAATTATTTTCTTTATTTAATTCCTAAATCTTTCTGAAATGCATTAAATAATAGTTTCTACTTCTTTCTATGTCTATGAGTTACATTTATTTCTAAAGAAATTTGTAAGAGACATATGTTTGTCAATAAAGTATAATGATAAAATAGTGGCATGGATATCATAGTTTATAAGTGAGAATGGACACTAACTAGAACTAGACCGATACTTGCTGTAAAATAGTTATGTCTGCACTGCAACGTTTAAGGACTTGAGCACTAGACTGAGACAAAACTGGATGTGGCTCTCAGCCTTTCCCACTGAACTACCTAGAAGATAGCAGAATAGCTTCTCCCAAGAAAACAGTAGTATCTACCTCGTACAGTTTTTGTGAGGATGAAATGAGACAAAACGTGTGAAGTGCTTAACATCGCATCGAACGCATAATGAATTCTCCATAAATCAAAGCTGCCTCTTTTACTGTTGGGCACACCCAGCAAATGAAGCTCAGTGTCTGCTTTTGGGCACCGCACTTTCATTAACCCTTGCTTGGAAGGAGAAAGGGAAAGAAGAAATGAAGAGATTGAAGAATTTGAAGAAAGGCTAAGTGTGATTGCAGTGGGGTCAATGAGAAAACAAGCTCCTCTGGGCTCCCGCTCCCCAGGGCAGGATTCCAGCAGGCTCTGCACCAATCTTCTTAGGGCAGGGACTACTGTTGCCTTTGTACCCCATGAGCATAGCAGAGAGCCTGGCCCCCAAAATGCCGGTTGAAAAAATGAATGATACTGGGATGAAGAGCCCTTGTAAAATGGTTAGGACAGGGAAGGTCTGGGAGGAAGTACCAAAGCCAGCAAATCCCAAGGAAACAGGGGTGGCCTCCGACCACTGGCTTCCACATGGAACTGGTTCTGAACCTGAGAACTCTGTCACCCAGGTCAGCGTGTCATCACATTATCATCCTCGACACAACGTGGGCACTCAATAGTATCTAGTGAATGAATAAATGCATGGAAAAAATGAGGCAATCTCTGAAAAACCTTTTCACTAAATATCACTAAAACATCACTGATTTGTGGAAAACATATGGGCATCCTTTTCCTGGAGGTAGATGGAAATTACAGAACATGGTCTTCATAAAATCACGTTGCACTCACCTATTATGTTTCATAATTAAAGTGCACTGCAATGTAGACCGATTTAGAGAATACAGCTTGACCTACCAAAAACCTGAGAGCACCAAACTGTTGCCAAGGACAGAAGGAACTTGAATTATTTAAATGAAAATACTTGTCTGTCCATTCGGCTCGAAAAATGCTGACACAGCAGCATCTACATTATGGTTTCTACTTTTTTATTAATTTCAACTCACATTTCTGATCACGTCCTGAAAGCAGCCCCAATTCTTCATATATTTTCAGAAAACATATATGTTGTCCCAAGGAAATGAGAGCAAATACTTTAAAAATGCAAAACAAATTGTTCCAGTTCTTGTCAATTGTTCTTTGCGCTGTTCCTTGGCTTTAAGAAGTAGTAATCATGTAAAGTAGAAAAACACTGAGAAGGGAACGCTCTACATGTTTGAAATGCTATAAAAACCATGATAACTCTTCCTTTGTAATACCTGATACAAGGCCATTTCCATAATGATTATTCTCTTTTTGGTTTTAAAAGCAGCATGAGGTAGAAAAACAAGGCAACCTTGGGCTAGAAATACAAATCCCTGTTATTATAAAAATATCAAAAGATTGTTTGGGACCAAGAAAAGTCAAGTTCTGCCCGGGCTATAATAACAGGAACCCAATATGGAGTTGCCACATGCAGTGTTCCTAATGCACTTCTCCCAATATTTCACAGTAAGCCATTGCCATGGCAACTTACCCTTCCCGCACACACAAGAAATACTTCAAATCCTTTCTTCAGAATGACACAGATCTGACATACAAGATTAAGAGATTTGTTTAAAAAAATACTTCTCCAAGGCTATTTTTAATGGCTAAAAGATACATTTAAGAAGGGGAGGGTGTATATACAGATGAAAGATACACCAAGTACACAAAGGATTGTTACATATTTTTACAGATTAAATGGCTTGAAGGTCTACTGTAGTGATGTAAATAAGTAAATAAATATCTGTGTACATTTTCCCACCCCTCACTCCCAACACTGATGGAATAGTAGCGATTCAGTTTTATGCTGCTTTGAAAAGCACTCCCAACCTACTCCAGTCATTTTACCTAAAGAATCTTCTTGTAAACCAGTCACTAATGTGCACCCAGCCATGTGGATGGGGGCGACAGGGAGAGAATTCATTTCCTACATGAGTCCCAAATCATGAAAAATTAAGAAGGTGTAGGAGTCGAACAATGGAGAGTGAATCCACCAGAGAGTCGAGGGACCTGCTGAATCGGGCACCAAGCCCGAGCTGGTGAAGAGGTGTGGCTGGTTGGTCAGATTCAACCTCTTGGAAAAATAATAAAATATACGGGCTTCCTTTTGGCACATCAGTGGCATCATCTTTTAATAAAAGGGGAGCTGATATCTCATAATCCAGGGAGCTTATAGCATAAATTATCTTTAGATATGTCAACTTAAAAAAACTTGAGGCTCCATGTAGGCTAAGAAAACAGAGTCAGTAAGTGAGACCAGGGAAATGTAGAAACAATTTGAGCAGTTCAGTAATTCCTCTGTTCCTTAATGTGTTTCTACTGGAAATTCTCTTAGAAATCTGTGGTTCCGTTAAATATTAAAGTGCTCCACAGAGCTGGGTGAAGGAGTAACAATGGGAATGCTTGCGTGTATCTTTTGAGATCATTCAGAGCCCTAAGTTTTTTAATGTTCTGCCTTATTGTATAAGCATTTTGAGTTTAGTCACAGCAAACACTCATTCAACGTATTCAAATTCAACAAAAGGCACTGGGTCAGAAAAGTGAGAGGAGAAGTAATAATTCAAGCCATTCTGCTAGTGATTTTTTTCACCTAAAAACTGTTCTGGGATGACCAGAAGGTGAGAGTATCTGCCTTTTCTTCAGTGGGACCGGTCCATCGTTGCCAACACCGAATGTGCACCTTACAGTGCAGAAGTGATCCTGAAGTTCATGGCCATAAATACACCTGGTGTTCATTAGCATGGGAAGAAACGGTAGGCTAGGAGCTGGTACATTGGCCTCACATGGGGCGACCTCCACAAGGATTTCCAAGGCTAATTTTGCCTGTACCTGGTTTTCTCCTTACCCAGTGACTTTGGAACACAACTGACATGAGATACAACCCCACTGTTTTTAGTTCTGGGGTATTTCAGAGGACTCTGACTTTCTAGAACCAGAATTTCTGGGTTTTTTAAATGTTCTTTTCACTACCTAAAATTTAAAGTAAAATGCAAAACACATCCAGCTTATAAAGAGGGCTCAACATATATTTGCAAGCTGGCTGTTTGGAACTTACAGCTTAACTATAATGGGTATAAGTACCCATTTTGCTACAAAAACAATGTTATAAATCCTGCAAAAGGTATGAGGGTTCCCAGAATAGCCCGCATACATCTTTGTTCTCAAATGTATACATTTGCAAAAGAAAATAGAAGGAAAAGGGGGAAAATGGGTACAGAGAAGGAAGTATAGTGTAGTGGCTAAGAGTGCTTGAGCCAGGCTCTCTCTGTTCAAATACCACCACCCACTAGCTTTTGGCCTTAACTAAGTTAATCTTCCTGTGTCTCAGTTTGCTCATCTATAAAATGGGGCTAATAGAGTTTTTTCCTCTGAGGCGTGTGTGCTGATATAACCGGTCTATCCAATGCACACCGCACATAGGGAGGGCTCTGTGGCTCTCCGACAACTGTCCCTCCGGGTGTGAACTGCTCACACACTGCAGCATTTCCACTACCTGTGCTTCTGCAAACATCCGCCATTCTGAGAGGGGGGGTTCCGCAATCTAAACCAAACCAGAAGCATTTGATGGAATGTGAAAAGAAGAGGAGAGACGTGTGTCGAAGGGAAGGGAGCTGGGAATAGTCGCTCTCACCATGCTTCTACACCCACTTCTTTCCTTGGCCCATCACTGTGCTGACCCTTTCCGGCTCCCCTCTGGTCTGGGGGTGCCTGAGGCACAAGTAAGAGCTTCTCCAGCTACTTCCTGGGTGCCCCCTCAGCCCTGCCCCGGTGCCCAGCTGTTCACCACACACAGTCCCACCGGGTGGCCTCCCGCCTTCTAGATCTTCTAGGAGCAATGGCAGGAGATTGTGGATTGTACACAAGTGATAATCCCAGAATCCTGGGTGGGCCTCACCCGTTTCTCAATCTCAGAAAAGGAATTCTCAAATAAAAAACATTTGTAAGAAGAAATCATACTTCCTGACCTCTTTCAAAGCACATACCAAATGCACTATTCATTCTTTCCTTTACTCAATAAATCTTTTGTCGGATTCCAAGAATACCTCCTGGAATTTCAGGTAGTGCATATCTATAACATGATACTTAAGCTTTTTAATGGGTTAATCTTAAATGTAATCACCATTCTGATGTTGTAGGTGAACTCAAGTTCATGATAAGCCTGTTATAAAGTTTTTAATGTTCTAAAAAAGAGATAAATAAACATTTTGTTTCCTTGTTTTTGTTGAAAGAAAATTTCCTGTCCTCAAAGAGCTTACAGTGTAGATTTGGGAGAGCAAATAGCAGCTTTGATCAGGGCAGGCCTATGTATTTTCAGCTGTTAACAGGCCAAAGCTTTGCTTTTCAGTGCAGCTGGGACCCAGCAGCTAAGCCTGCAATTTGCAGGGAGTGGCCCTTGGCCCTCGGTACACAGCACTATCTGATGGCCTGGACACTCTCGGATTACAGAGAAAGGACGTAGAGTGTGTCTGAACACACTTTGCATTTTCTGGAGCGGACCCAGCTCCGCCTGCCCATAGTGAGTATGCTGGTCACGTGTATGTACAAGGATACTTATGGAGTTGTGGGGGTGGGGGGTGGGGGAGGCCTATATGATCAAAATTAAAATTAGACTTCATCAAAGCAGAATGCATAGTTATTTATTTGGAAATCCAGAATCATCACATTAAGCCGTGCATCTAAGGTTTTTATTTCCTTCCATCTAGTTAAGCACTTCATTACCAGGGTATTTGGAACAATTTGAAAAAAGAGAGAGCACCAGAGAGAATACTCATTAAGATATGCTGACAAGTGGAACATACGGTTTTCCCTCACTAGCCCTAAGTCTACGAAATCACTGTGTAGACACAAGTCGGTGCTTCTCAAGGGCACGTTTTTTTCTCCGCGGTCTCAAGCTCGCTAAACCAAGTTGTGCATCTATCCACAGCAGTTCTGGCCCCTGCATTCCCAGCATGTGGCAGGACTGTTCTTGCTGCCTTTTCTAAGTTAGGTGTGGCCCTGTGACTTACAAGGCCAATGCCATGTGAACAGAGGTGACGGGTCTCGCTTCTTTTGGGGCAGAAGCTCTAGGAGCCAGTGTGCCACTTGCGACACTCTCGTGATTATTCCGTCGTGGCAGTGGGCAATGTCCGGAGGACGCTGCTGATTAGTATGGGTCCCTGCGTACCCCCAGCTGACCCATGAGGACATGTAGTGTGAGCAAGAAACAAGCCCTGTGCTTGAAGCTACTGAGATGTGGAAGCTGTTTGCTCCTGTAGCATGACAAGGACTTTAGGTCCTGGCAGACTAAATGTGGGACAGGAGAGCCTTTTCCACGGCCGGGCTGGCTGTGTGTGAGTCACTGGAGGGGTTCCTCCTGGATCTTTCTGAATAGCTTCATTGCCCCCCCACGGCTGCCATTCATCTTCTAATTTCAAAGCTCTTGGCTATCCTTTGACCCCTTGTAAAGAAACATAACTTTATTTCTTGATGTTTTGTTATTGCTGCTGTTGTTTTTGTGTTGTTTTTGAAGCCATAGCAAGGTACAAAAGAGGAGAAAGCTCTAGATGTACAATTACAAGGTAAAGTTTATTTTACTGGTTTACTGCCTCTACCGTGAATCATCTGTGTGACCCCTGAACAAGACAATAATGTTTCAGGGCCTCAGTTTCCTTGTCTGTAGCACGGGGAACTTGAACTAGACCCCTGGAGGCAAATAGCACCCATGATGAATTGTACCTAGTCCTGATATAAGTGTGGTTCAGTGCACATGGTGGTGGGCGGGGGCAGTTTCTCCCTTTTAATTGAACCATGACAACATAAAAATCCATTTGTGAACATTAGAATTCAAAAGAATTCACATGAAAATACTACTTGCTACTTGCTTGTTTGCTTTTTACAAGCATTCATTCCACAAATACTAATTGAGTGCTTACTGTGTGCCATACACACTTCTAAGCACTGAGTTTATAGGTATACACAAAACAGGCAAAAAATTCATGGCCTCCTGGAGTTGACATTCTAGAGGACTTCCAGCTTCCCTGGAAGATTGGGCGACATGGGGCCCACATTTCAACACGGCAAGGGTTCCCGAGATGACAAGGAGCTGCCGTACCTTTAGACTGGGCATCGGGTCCCACCTCTGCAGGCCTGAAGAAGGCCCAGCCGGGTGTCCACTTTACCCACGCGGCCCCTGTGGGCATCTGTGATTGTGATGCTTGGATTAGGTGACCTCTCAGAGTCCTTCACTCCGAACAGTCATGATTCTAAAAGTATATGCAACATGAAATGGAAAGGAGTGTTTTCAACTGTTACAGAAAACCCACATTTTAATACTGTTACAAATCATATAAGCTGTGTCCTGGATGCACGAGTGTGTAAGACCAGGAAATGGCCTCTGCCCTGTGTGCCTCTTAGCCCCTCCATCTCTCACGTGACCGAACTCTTCCAGAAAGAGAGAAGAACACCCAGCACACTTTAAGTCTCCTTCACGTCCTGCTGGTTCCTGTCCTCTCTCTGCTGCTGCTGTCCCCACAGCTTTTCGCTCGGAGATGCGGATTCACTTTGGAAGTAGCTAAGAGTGCATATTCCTTAGGTATCTCAAATATTTAATTACGTGTCTAAAATTTTAGTCCAGCTGTTGGATGGAAATTAGCATATCACTTTAACAAGAATCTGGAAAATTCTCTGCTCTGCAATGTTATTTAGTAACTGCATCATTGTTCCCCTTCACAGTGAATCCAAGAAGACAGGTGGGTGCTGAGTAATGGTTACGTGTTTCAGCTCCAGTGGGAACAGGCTTTGTGAACAATATGTGGGTTGTTAGATACTAAAAAATTATTTGCAAGGTTATTGTAAGTCATCTGTCCCATAGTCTTTCTTTGCTTATTCTTTTGCTCTTTCCTCTTTCTTCCTTAGGTGAGATTGTAGATGAGTCATCTTTTTGAGTCATTTTCTTATTAAGTAGCAGAGTTAAGAGTATCAGGATAGAGAAGTAAAACGGAACACCAGGCTATTATCACATGTATTAATGGGTAGATATACACTTAACTATATCCACAGTGTACACACATATATTCCATTACTCAAATGAAAGACAATTAAGAGGTAATTTTTCTCTGTAAAGATTTTCATCTAAAGGCTGAGACAGAGTAAGCCAAGTTTCTGCCAGAACAGAATTTTAGAACCAAGTTATAAAAGCTTGAAAATAGCAAGACACATGGAAACTCTGACACAATCTTAATTACAGTGTCACCAGACACAATGTTAAAATGTACATGTAAATGTTCCTTTGTAATCTTATGAATTAGTCCAATAGATGTATCTAGAGTTCTGTTTTGAACATCTGACACACCGGTCCCATCTCTGAGCAGAATAATTATTCTAAGTTCCAGATAAAAGTAGATTCTTTTCAGTCAAGTTTCTAGAAATATCTCCCTGAAGGTGAAAAATAAATATTAACGGGAGTAATCATAAAAATAACTTCAACCACTAACATTTGCTGAGCACTCGTTAAGGCCTTGTGCTAGGTGTGCTACCTGCCTTATTGCCTATAATCACACGGTGAACCTATGACGTAGTCCTTCTGCAGGTTACTCTTCAGTGCCCCGTCAGGTCCACTCTCTACCTTTCTTCACCCTGGCCTGGGCCCTGGGCACTGACCTTTACTGACACTGCATAACACAATACTATCATTTCCCTTTTATAGATTGAAAAGCAAATGGAGGCTTTGCCATGTCGTGTGACTTTTCCAAGAGCTCACAGCTAGTAAATATTAGAGCCAAGACTTGAGGGAGATCTCAGCCCAGGCTCTCACCCAGTAACAGCACGTGGTCTGTAACCGAATCCCCACTGTGTTGGTTTTCTGCCAAGATGTCAAGAAAAGGGTCTGGACTCCCAGCCCAAGAAGAGGAGCAGCCTGTATACCCGGCCCTGCCAAGCTGGGCCATGTTGTTTCTCTAAAGCCTCTTGGCTTCTCTGCACCTCTGTTTCATCATCTATGAAATGAGAGAAACGCACTTACTCCACGTGTTGCTCAGCATTCTCGTAAGAATGAAAGTGACATCATGGGCATGAAAGGACCCAAAAGAGTGTGAGCGCTTCTGCAGGCTGCTATGTAAATGAAAGTTATTTTCCTTTGAGTTATGCAACTGGTAACAGTATTAAGATGTAGAGCTCTCTATGTGTTTATGTATACTTATGTGTGCACCCACGGGTGAAATAGTGTGTCTCATTTACTCTACAGGTTCAAATACCACGGTTCTTCCATGATACAAACTCTTTGTTAAGGTATTTACTACTATTAGCCCACAGCTCAAACTTCTCTATGTTCTAACTATTGGGATCCCACATTCATATTCAACCACTTTAAAATGTAAAAAAAAAGTTCATTCACTATTGATAACCCACTGTGTAACAAGGCATACCTATACCCTTAGGGAATAGGATAATAGAGACATGAAGATATACTTACAAAATAGTTTTATCCCACATAAAAAGGTAAAGAGGAACTTTTTTCTTAAACCAGGCCCATTTATACTATAGTTGAGATACAAAATGCATATTACATTTGGGATACAAAATAAAATAAAGCCTTTTGTAAGAAATAATGAAAAGATGGATTCCACTCCTTTACATCAGTTGGGAGGTGGGTAGATATTTAACAATATTCTGGGACACTGGCTTGGAGTGGGAATTGGTGCTTGAATCAATAAAGCCTCACGTCGTGAGGAATTCCAGGACACCCCAGGGAGCAAGGTGCTCCCTGATATGGAAGTGGTGGCAAGGCAGGCTCCCAGAAAACCTCAGTAATTTGGCTGGTGCTGCACGGTCTGGCAGAGGCAAAGCCAGGGCCCCTGAATGTGCCCTGGTTACCAGCCCATTCTGCTTACAGATGCATTATGCTGAGCTCCTCCCCATTGGCAAGGCTGGCTGGCCACAGCACCGGGAGGTAAAGATGAGCATTCGTACAACACCACTGAGATACGAGTAAGTCTCACCTTCCTTGCTCTGTCATTCTGGTGCATTCTCTGATATTGGGGATACCACTGAATTGTTTGATGACTCGGTTTTGCTATCAACAAACTGTACCAGCTTCCAGCCTCTTGCTCATATGATTCCTGAAGATTTTTTAAGAGACCCGAGAAAATGTTGCCAGAGAAAGATGAAGACAAATAATTCTTTGTATCTTGAGCCGGCATTATCTATGCACTTGTCACATGCTCCTTATAAACGACCAGCTCTACTTAGACAACAGGCATTTGGAAGTTAGTGTCTTTGATATGCAAGATGCTGGCTCACGGCCATGGGGGCTGCTCACCCTCGATGACCCTGCTAATATTGCCATATAGCGGGCAGGCAGACCGAGGCGATAAAGCAGCAGGGTTTATAGCCTGGCCTCCAGAGTCAGGCAGGTTGTGTGACCATGGATTTCCTCCTTAAGCCTCACTTTACTCAGCTGTGAAATGAAGATAGCAACACCCACTTCACAGGGATGTTGAGAGTTGTAAAGAGAATAAATGTAAGCATTTAGCAATGTGCCAGTACTTAGTGTGAACCAAACGAATGTTAACTCACCGCTGTACATTGATGACACAGCACTTAACATATTACATAAATTTACTTACATTTTTGCTTTCTCACCCCCATCTCCCACTCTGCCCCTCCAGTGCTTTCAACTGTGCCTAGTAAATAGCAGGTGCTCAATAAATGTTGAATGAATGAATCAAGGAAAAGTGTAAGATGGGGTCCCTGCCCTCCAGAAGTTCACTATCAAGTTGACAGATAAAATATTTACCCAGCAGATAAGTAGTAATTGTGCCTGGCTGAAAGTAAGTGGCAGGCGAGTTATACACACGGGGGTAGGAGAAGGAACCCTTCTGACCAGAGTGGAATGGAACGCTACACAGAGAAAGGGGCTGGGAGCGCTCCAATTGTTACTCCTCCCATTGGGCAGCTTCCAAAGAATGTCACTTCCTTTTTTTCTGACATATCTCCTCAGACAAAGGAAGCAAAAGAAAAAAAATAAACAAATAGAACTACATCAAACTAAAACGTTTTTGCACAGCAAAGGAAACCATCAGCAAAACAAAAAGACGACCTACTGAATCGAGGAATATATTCACCAAAGATACATCGACAAAGGGTTAATATCCAAAATTGATAAAGGATTCCTATAACTCAACACCAAAACTACAAACAATCTGATTAAAAAATGGGCAAAAGACCTGAATAGATACTTCTTCGAAGAGGACATACGGATGGCCAATAGATATATGAAAAGACATGCAATGCCACTAACTGTTGGAGAGACGCAAATTAAAACCACAATGAGGTATCACCTCACACCTGTGAGACTGGCTATTATCAATACACCAACAAACAAGTATTAACAAGGATGTGGAGAAAGGAGAACCCTCATGCACTCTTGTTGGGAATGCAGATTGGTGTAGCCACTATGGAAAAAAGTACAGAGGTTCCTTAAAAAATTAAAAGTGTAACTACCTTATAACTCAGTGATTTTGATTCTGGGTATAAGTTAGAAGAAAACAGAAACACTAATTTGAAAGAATATATGCACCCCTATGTTCATTGAGCATTATTTACAATAGCCAAGTTATAGAAGCCATCCAAGTGCCCAACAATAGAGTAGATAAAAGTGGCGGTACACATACACAATGGAATACTACTTGGCCATGAAAAAGAATGAAATATTACCATTTGTGGCAGCATGAATGGACTTGGAGGGTATTACACTAAGTGAAATAAGTCAGTCAGAGAAAGACAAGTACCATATAATTTCACTTATATGTGAAATCTAAAGAACAAAACAAACAAACAAAATTGAAATAGACTCACAGATACAGAGAACAGACTGATGATTGCCAGAGGGGAGGGGGGCTGGGGGGCTGAACAGAAAAAGTGAAGGGATTAAGAACTACGAACTGGTAGTTACAGAATAGTCACGGGATGTAAAGGGCAGCACAGGGGACATAGTCAATCATATCGCAATAATATGTGAGGTGCCAGCGGGGGACTGAAAATATCAGGGCGGCTCTTAGTAAAGTCAGTGATTGTCTAACCACTGTGCTGCACACCTGAAACTAATACAAAATAATGTTGAATGTAAACGGTCATTGAAAAATGAAAACGTCACTCCACACTCTGGTCACTCATATGCTGAGTGTTTCACTTCCCATTTTCTCGGTGTTACCTTAGTAGGTAGCTGAGTGCATTTCCTATTGCTGCTGTAACACAAACATAGTGCCTTAACACAACTTACTCTCTTACAGTTCTGGAGGTCAGAAATCCCAAACCAGCTTCACTGAGCTTAAAGTCCAGATAAAGCAGACAGGGCCGGTTCCTCCTGGAGGCCCTAGGAGAGAAGGCAGTTCCTCACAGCGTCCAGTGTCTGTAGCTCCTTCATTCCTCCGTCTCCAAAGCCAGCAGCGTGTGTAACATCTTACCTTTCATTGCATTGTCATCACTTCGCCCTGCCTGAGTCTTCTGTAGTCAAATCTCTGCACTGTCCCCTAGCAAGGATACTTGTGATTATGTTTAAGACCCCCTCGGATAATCCAAGATAATCTCCCCATCTCAAGATCCTTAATTTAATCACATTCTGCAAAGTCCTATTTGCCTTGTAAGGTCACATTCACAGGCTCCAGGAATAAGGACTTGGATATCTTTTGGGACACTATGCAGCGTACCATGGTAGCCAATAAAATAGGGGGCAGAGGCAGTGCTGACCAAACACTACTTGTTTTCTAGCCATTTTAATATTGAATCCAGCAACTTCCTCAGTAGTTAAGACACACACCCTTGTCATACTGTATCTGCTGTTAATCAGAATTTGCTTAAGTTCTTCCACTGAGTTTCATCTGGATGTTCAGGTCTGAGCTAATGTTGTTTGTTACTGATGCTGTGGAAGGGCTAAACCATCGATATTTCCAACGAATAGAAACATGGAGCAAAAAAGATACAGTCAGAGGTATCTGGGTGGGGTGAGGGCTTAAAGAGACACGAGGTCAGGGGAGTAATGCTCACAAAGTGAGCAAGGGCCTCAGGGCTCAGTCTGGCTAGGGCCAGGCTAACAGAAAAGGCAGAGGTGTCACTCTCCTTCCCCGGGAGCAATTCCCACAATCCGTGGGGAGACAGCCAGAGGAGCAGTCAACCCACACCCTTGGAGCTTGCAGTAATACACTATTTCCTCACAGGAGAGTGTAGGCCATTCAAATACACTTAGAACCATGCTCATTATTATGAGATATTTGACATTTCCACAATTGGTTTTTGTATGCACATACGTTGGGAAATTTGACTTTTTTGTTTTTAGCACATGGAAAGTCTGCTTCCTGGGACTGCCGATAGTTCACTCTTCATGCTATTTAAAATGTCTGGGAACTTGTCTTCAAAGTAAAGGTGCAGCCCTGTTTTCTGTTTGAAGTTGAATATCCACATCTCCAAGCAGAGGGGATGTTCTACATGAATGTGGTCACAACATTTGTCACCTACTTTACTCAATGAAGACATCCAGCTGCCAGCTGTCACATAAAACCCCCTCAATACTGCGATTGTGCATGCCACTAAGCTCTGACCATTCTAATAGCATCGTGTCTCCATGGTTACTAACGCACTTCAAGGCAGGGGGCGGGGGGGAGAAGCAGAGCGATCGGAAATTATAGCTGACAGGACAAACTAAGTGGCATAACCAGCAGGAGCAATGGGTGGGGCGCTCCAAGGTCGGTGATGCCTGTCGAGGACAGGGAGCCTGGGCTTCTTAATGGATAACCATAATCAGGTTGCAGAGCTTCCAGTCCTCAGATCTCTACCCTGTAAGCCCTTTAAATGCTTAAGAGGAAGAGACTCAAGTGCACAACTGCATTATTTATAGTCAATTAATGGGGCTAAGTGCAGGTGTAGGTGGAACAAGTCCCTGTCATGCTTCTGAATCCCTTTGCCTCACACAGGGGTTGGGGCAGCTTCTCGTGGAGCACCTTTTCCTCTTCTCTCTTCCACAGACTCGTCATCGTCCTAGGGCACCTGTCCTGTCACGTCCCACAGGGCCGAAGGATGTGCTTGCCAACCCCACTTCCTCATCTGGGCATTTCTGGTCCAGGCTGGTCATATGTGTGCAGCTTTGTCACACTCTTTGTGGCTGTCGTCCATCCAAGCTGGGCCCCTCACTGCCCCAACGTGGCTCACCTGTTCCCCCTGTTCTGCTCCTCCCCTTTCTATCCTTCAACAGGAGGACTCAGGCCCCCCCCCCCACCTTCTCCCTGAAGCCTTCATGATACCCCTCTGGTCAAAACTGACCTCTCTCTTCCCAACCTTCTCACAGCACATGCTATTGCCTTAGCTCACTGGATTTTACACATCAGTCAGTTTTATCTTTCTCACTAACTGCTTCTGACTCTGTTCTTTGAACTCTCCCCACCTCTTTCTCACTGGGTGACAGTTCCCAGTGAGGCAGGTTGGCTCAATTCCATACCTTTCAGTCACTTTTCTTAAAACACTTTCTGAGAGTCAGCTTTGCTCCTTTTAAAATGTCAACCTCGTATTTAATGCACATCTCTCTTCTCTTCCCATCCTTGACCCTACCCTAGTCAAGACTCAATGGCCCTTGATGGTAGAGCAGACTGGAGCCTTCCACTCTTCAGATACCTCTGGCCCCTCTTCTGTGCTTTTTCTGGAGTTGGTCCAGGACAAGAGAGAGAGAGACATCTCCTTGCTGCTCTGCATGTGGAGAGTTCGGCTCCTCCCCAAGTCTGGGCCTAACTGCTACCCTGCTTGGTTTCCTTGGAGATCAGAAGGAAGGGGTCTTTATGAGATTAGCCTATCAAACCTCAGCTGATGGCTTTTTACCAACCCCTCTGATGTGTATTCCCCTGCACCACCCAGAAATCTGTAGCCTGTAGTCTCATCTTTCTGGCCTCAGTTTCCAGGGCCTGCAGGAACCCAGCTGGGATCCTGCCTTCACACCTCTGTATAGTTCTTCATGCCCTTGCCCCATGTCACGCCAGTCATCTCTCTCCTGACCCTTCCTCCATACACTGGCATTGCCAGTAGCTTGATAACTATGAGGATGGCATCCATCACTAACCCTGACTTTGAAGATGGTGGGTGGTTATGGAAAATTTATGATTCACTCCCTGTTGGCTTTGGGGCGAGAGGAGAAATACCCCATTTCCTTGTAGTGGGTCAGTGAAGGAAGGAAGACCATTGCACTACTCCACAAGGAGAGCTCTCACTCTCTCCCCAGTCAGCCTCTCTATATTAATTTGAGGGAGTGGGTGGTAGAGATGGTGTCAGAGCTGGTTCTGCTGAAATCCCCCCTCTCAGCAAGCCTGTGGGAGGTGGTTGGCCACTGTACTTGGCAGCTATCTGTACAGAACTAGATCATTCCCTGAACGGTAAGGACACACTGCACTAGTTTTCTGTCTAGATTTCAGAATGGTAACATCCCAATCTTCTGCCCCTGCATTCTCTGGTGTGTGACACTCGATAATTGGGTTGGCCACATAGATGGCAGAAAGATTAGGAGCTGCCAGCCTTTTCCTTGCTCCTTCTTTTGTGATAACAGGTCTGCTCTCTTCTCTTTGTCTGACCCCGAGGATGTGGTGAGTTGCAATCCACGGTTTATACCATTCAACTTGAGATATTGTTATAATTCTTCTGAGTGATCTATTTTATATTACTTATACTGTCCTCAAGTCACTTAAACAGATGAATCTTGCCTCCCCAACAAGGTAAAAGCTGGGATCTCCTTAAAGAATAAGTAGTATTTAGTATTTCTTTTGCTCTATGCACATAAAACATCAGGAGTAGATACAGATTTGTTGGCTTGAATGGGGACCACAGAAGCTGGAGACCCCGGGAGTCTTGCTGTGGCGATCCGTGCAGCTGCCCGCTGCCACGGAGCTGGAGAGGGCTGAGACCTCTGGGGCAGAGAGGACCGCAGCTTCATGCTGGGCTGTACGTCTACGTGACACTCAAGATGAATTTCATTCATCAAATACTCAATACAGAATTAAAATCCAGATTCCTAGTGCCAGGGAAATAAGACATCTATATATTGAATGTTTGCCTTTTATTCAAACAAACAAACAATTGATTGTTTGCAACTCAGGATAGTGTCAGAGAAAATCCGGTAAGGCAAGAAAACAAGGAAACTGCTAGCACTCCTGAAGAAATATTTGTTTTCCAGTTTTTAAGTCTGACAGAGGGAAGGTGGATTTTTTTGCTCTTCTTTTTGGAAGGGAAAAAATACAGAAAAATAGGGAATATATCCCTAACTAAAAGGAAAAAATAACAGTAAAAATATAAAAGTTAATGCTAATAAATCCTGAGGATATATGTGTGTTCCAATTTTTACCCTGTATTTCCTAAATTTGAACATTCCAGCAATTGAAAGTGTACCATCCATTTAATAATAGCTGCTCAGAAGAAAGAAATGTTACCACAATAATTCTTGATGTTGATTATAAGATGCTTTCTGACATTAACATGACAGAATTAAAACATTGAAACATTAAGATCAGTGCTTTACTTAATCCTCTTAACAACCTGGAAGACAGACACTGTCATCATCTACCTTTTACTAATGAAAAGTTAGCTCAGCTTCAAAGGCAATGTAAGTGACAGAGCTGAATTCAAGTTCAAGACTAATCACTACATGACAGCTTCAGATTAGGAGCTTCATATGTAGGAGGATGTCATCCTTGTCCTCATAGACAAGTCTACCTGCGATCTGACCATTTCTCACCACTTCCATCCCTATCGCCCCAGCTCCACCTACCTTCGTTTTCATGAGGATGACTGTAGCATCCTAACGATTAGCCTCTTGACTTGCACTTGTACCCCTACAGCCCATTTTTCCACCGAGAGACCTGAGCAATCCTTATAAAGCCTGTGTCAGTTCTTGTCACTCCTCAGCTCAAAATCCTGCAATGGCTCTGTCTCACTTGGAAGTAAATCCAAAGTTCTCACCATGGTCCACGAGGCCCACCCGATCTGGCTCCTGGCTGCCCCTCTCCCTCCCTGGCACATTCCAACCTCACTGAACTCTTAACTGTTCTCAGATGCAGCAAGTGCCCTCCGGGCCTTTGCACTTGCTGTTTCTTCTGTCTGGGTTGATCAACCTTCCCCCGCCCCACTGTCCCCATACTCAAAAGGCTCTCCCTCTCTCACCTTCTCCTCATTCGTGATCAAAAGTTGTCAAAACACATCCCCGTCTACCCTCTTAAATAGTGCCCTCCAGGACGCTGCTTACTTCATAGCAGGTCTCACCTCCTGACATGCTAAATATTTGTTTGTTTCTCTTTCTCTCTGATCTAAAATGGAAGCTTTTTAAAGGCAAAGACTCTATTTTATTCATTTCCTTATTCTTCAAAACCAGAACAGAGCCTGGCATGGAGTGGGAGCTCAGGGAGTGTTTGTTGAAGAAAGCCATCCATCTGAAATCATGTCGGCCTTAATAATGAGGAATCCATGCGCTATATGAGCATGACGCTCTACTAGGAGCTATTTATTCTGTACAATCCCTACTTCGCTCTCAATAATCACAATTAAATATAAAAAAGCAGTAAGGCCAACAGTTTAACAACGGGACATATCTGTCCTCTAATTCCGCTGTATTGTGGGGAGGAGGGGGCACATGTTTTAGTGACACGCGGCCGGTCAAAGGCCTCCATGAGATGGCGTCCCTCTGCCTTATTTGTACACCTGCTCTTCCCTGGCTCTCCTTTCTCCGAGGGGCAATGACAGCATCGGGGCAACTTCAGAGTCCTTGATTTTCTCTTTGTGCTCAGCTCCGCGCTACCAAATGCAGCTTTAATTTTAATAAGATATTTTCTTGTTCTAAACTGGAGACCGTTTAATTGTTCTTTTGAGAAATAAGCATGACAGTAAAAGGAACTTTTTAACCAAATAAATAATTTCTATCTTTCTAAAGGCAAAATTAAAAAATGATGAAAAAATCTTCAAATAAAAAAGTTCCCTATTTCCATAAAATTAACTTCTGTTGCTCTTAAAATGAATCCCTATGGCCTCTGGGTGGCTAGGCCTGGAGACTCACATTTGCAGCATAAAGCGCTTTTTCCCTTCCTCATCCCTCTTACTTTACTAGCTGGGTTCCCATCTTGAAACAATGCCTGGGTTGTCCTTCCTGCCCTTCTTGTCCACCTTCCAAAAGGCACAAGAAGCAGGTAACCATCTCAGGCCACAAACTCAGGTATGCAGGAAATAAGCATGTTAAAAGTTTTCTGCAAAATTAACTTAATTTCCACTCAAGGACCCCCCCCCCCCCCCACCCCCCCCCCGACAAGCTGACCATTAATTTAACTTTCAAACAATGCTGGCTCCCTCCTGGCTCCCTCCCTGCTGCTGTTATTGGGCTAAGGGCCAGGGTCTTATAGTCCCAAGGTATTAGGAACTCCCTCCCATCCCCAGTCATCTGTCCACTGTTACCCCAAATGACCTTTGCCCCAGACCATGTGGTGCTTGGCTCTACTACTTTGAAGCCACTCAGGGAGCTGCATGGATCTTGGGGTGGTGGGTAGACCTCTGGCTGGGTATCTAGTGTCTCCAACACCACAGGCCCATTTCCTCTGAGGTCCTATTATGTTCTTTAGGTGTTGTCAGGGAGCAACGGGGCTGAATCTGGGAAGTGCCTTTTCTCTCAAACCTGACCCTCTTCAGTGGATTTAGAATTTTGGAAACAAAAGCCACATTTTCTGCAAATAAGAAAGCATCGGCTACTCTCTTGAATGAAAAAGAAAGTGGAGAGATGCAGTGAGAAGCCATAGATGCCAACACATATCTCTAAGTAGCTTCGCCGCACCTGCCCCTTACAAACAAACCAGGAGACCACTTCTTTGTTCATGAGTCTGGAAGAAAATGTTGCGATTCAGTGTGGGCAGGAGTGGGTGGGCCTGGACTTGGGCCCCTGCTACCTCTGCTCGTGGGGAATTCAGACCCTCAGTAGTCTGCTGCAGCCATTGAGAAAAGGCCAGGGAGACTGGACGTGCCATAGGGAGGAGACTCAACAAGCTCCATCTGCACATTACCTTCTGTACAAAACTCAAGTCACTGAAGGAGCCTTGGAGTTGTAATATCATTATTTTAATTGATCAATATGAACCTGTGAATCTTATTTATTATTATAAATAATTAGCCCCCAAAATATCATTTGCATACAGGTATTCTCTTTTCATGACTAATCTGTTTACCATATATAGTAATATAGGAATATATTTTTACGTATAATTTTATAAACCTCCTTGCTTTCATTGTCCCATTTTTTATAAAAGAGCAAACGATGACTCAGGAATCACCATCTCACGCAGACCCTCATTTTTAGCAGAAAACCAACAAACACAACAACTGGAGCAGTCCCTAACCGATCCCCCACCCCGCCCCCCAGGCCCCTGCACACGGTGTGTGGCCATCACCCGGCTTTTCAAGGACGTGGCATGCCTTAGCGTCTGAATGAGACGGCTGTTACAAGCATCCCAATCCCTGTCTTTACCCTGTCGTGTTAGCTTTCTTTTTTCCTGTTGTAATCCATACAATTTGGGGAACCACCTTACATTCTTTTCTGGTACAAAGCTGAGTGTAAGTAGATATGACAGAAACCATGGGAGACCTCAAAGTTAGGTCAGGCTCCCGCCTCCAAAAGAAAGAAGACACATCATGAGTGTGGACAAGACAAATCTGATAGAGACTGAAGCCTGTACTGGAAGCCAAGAGAGTTGTATTGTAATAAATGTTTACGGTAGTCTTTGAAACTTGTGAAAACTGGACCTTCATACACCCATACATCCACCCAACAAACTTTCATTGATTACCTACGACATGCCAGGCACGGTGTTAGTACTGGGGATGATTAAAATATGAATATTCTGAAGCCAAAAAGGAAGTAACAAAAGACCTATTGCAATGACCATACTATATGCTGGTAGAGCCTCATTTATTCTTGTCCCTTGTTGTTGATGTTAATGGCAGTTATGATGGATAACAATTGGTCCTTTACATACATTATCTCATGCAATCTTCCAAACGAGGCCATAAAAGACTACTAGGTTCATCTCACAGATACTGGGGCACAGAGAAGTTATTGTCCAGTGAAGACAAAGCCCAGTAAACCAATGCTATAGGACCCTTAGTTACTAGGCAGTGCTCCCCCCACCTCACCCCCGACACACACCTTGCTGGACCAGATACGTATAAGAAATACTTGCCAAAAAAACCCACCTTCAAAATATCTGCTGCCTCCTTAAGCTATTTATAAATTTACTTATTAACACCTGAAGATGCACTTACTCCCCACCTTGATGCAGATTTCTAATAGCTTGAGCTGCCAAAAATAAACATAATGGTTCCTGAACTTCGCATTAGCCTGTGGATTCTGGGATCAGCTCTGAGCTCCTGAGCACACATCCTTTGTCCCATCCTGCTGCTCCAGTCCTGTCTCTGCCATATGCTGGTCACTATCAGAAAAACTAAGCAAGAAGCTGTCTGAACTTAAAATTAAAACCAAGAGCTGGATATTTTGGATTGTACAATATGTCATTAGGTTCTGTTTCGTGTCTCATTTGCTGTAACTGAAAATAGGCATAACTCCGCTTGCTACCCCCTTTCAGTGTTTTTTCAAGCATAAAAATAATATTAATTAAGCTCTTTCTGTCCCTCGGTTTAACTGTTTACATAGGCAATCAACATACAGTAAGATTTTCAGTGGAAAAGTATGTTATTCACACATTCTGATAATAAGCATTTGTCTTGTCAAACATTGCCCCCGGGGTATTTCCATCTCAAAATAAGTATAGACCAGGCAAATCTCCTTGGAGGAGTAAACAAGAAAAGCAATAAACTAACATTTTATGAATGTTTCTATTCCTAAAAGTAACCATTGTTAAAGTAAGTTCAAATACCTTGATCAAGAGCATTGACACATGATAGTATTGCCTTCCTGCTAAGAAATGAAATTGAAGCACACTTCTATTCGCTTCATTAGTGGCCATCAACAACCTGTAATCAGGCAGAGTTTATTAGCAGAATAAACATACAGACTTCAATTTGTTTATTTTCCTGTTCTTCTGTCAACATTAACCAATGTTGTCATTGCTGAATTTGCATTAGGCCTACGGAAAGTATCTTCTTTGAGTTAGAATACAGACCCTGTTGATGAGAATTTGGTAGGTGCCCTGACTGGTGTGGCTCAGGGGGTTGGGCATTGTCCCAGAAAATGAAAAGTTAATGATTGATTCCCAGTCAGGGCACGTGCCTGGGTTGTGGGTTTGGTCCCAGGCAGGAGTGTCTATGAGAGACGGCTCATCAATGTTTCTCTCTCACATGGATGTTTCCCTCCATCCCTTCCTCTCTCTCTAAAAGTAAATAAAGTTAAAAAAAAATAATTTGGTAGACAGCAACCAGCTCTTCCCCTTCCTGCCCTCAATGTACCCTGAGAGGGGCTTAGTGGCTTTTGTCGGCTCTAAGCGCACTGAGCTGCCTACATAAAGATGATGACACTGAGTGGAAAATGCACGTGGAGCTGACTAGCCCTGGGAGGGATTGTACAACACCTTCCCACTTCTGGTTTAGAATTACTTCCCCTGCCCATTGCATTCTAGCCCATGTGCTGCACCCCAGCTCCACAGTTGAGGGGGTAGCCCAGTCCACAGTTAGCACCATCTCAAAGGCGTCATTTCCTCAATTCCCTCACCCAAGTGTTGCATTCCCTACAGCCCCCAGGAAACACTATCTGGCCATGAGAGAATGAATTACAGGCCAATGCTGAGCTTTAATTGTGGACTCTGCTGATTTCTGAATTCCCAGTGAATCTTTTTTCTTACTTTGATCTGCAGCCACTAACCTTTCACCCCAAGTTTGATGCAATCTGGTACTTATTGCTTGCATGCCAAGAGAGGGTGTAGATTTAAATGATTTGGAATCAAGAATATGTAATCTTCAAAGCCCAATATTCTAAGCAGTGGCAGAGGTGCTGTGGGTCTTTGGAGGGAGATGGAAAAACTGAGCAACAACCGACTTCCTCTATTGGTAGGTGGGGCAAAGCTCAACAGAGGAAAACTGCATGGGATTTAAAACATTTGGAATTTTTGTCAGAATATGTACCAATTTTATGAATAAGAATAAAAGTGTTTTGTGATTAAAATAAAATGACTGGCCAACCTAATGGCTTCAAGAGAACGATATTTAATAAGGGGCTGAGAAAGAGAACTTTACATCTCAGCAATAGTGCCATGACAACTGCTACGAGGCGGGGCAGTAGGGATTTTACGGAGGTGAAAATTCTGTCATCGGGTGTGCAGAGAGCCGCACAGATGCGTCCCATGAGGATGAAAAGTGTGCCGCTGTGGCTGCGGCTCCCACCAGCCCAGGTGCTGGGAAGGAGGGTGACTCCATATCCCACTGCCTCTAGGTCTGAAATTTAGAGGTAGGTATTACTTGTTGAGGCACAGGAATTTTAATTATAGCTGATCTTTATGGCTATCTGTATGGATATTCTATTAATGTCCACTTCCAAATCTTCTCCTTTGTCCTTTGGCCTTGAAAGAAAAAAAAAAAAAAAGGAAAGAGGGACATTTCTAGTAGTTGCTGCATCCAGGAATCTAAGGAGCAGAGCAGATTCGGGCAGTATGTAACTGCCATCCTAGTAGTTGCCAAGGCCAAATTAAGCTGTTTAAACTTTTCATGCTGGGACTATACACTGTAAAAAGGGATTTTTATTCTGATTCAAAACCTAAACTATAGCCTTATACACTGAAATCCTGAGTACCCTGCATTTTTTTAATCCTTACCCAAGGATATGTTTATTGACTTCTAGAGCAGGAGGAAGGGGGCAGGGGGAGGGGGGAGAGAGAGACATCAATTGGTTGCTTCCCGTAGGTGCCCTGGCTGAGGCTATAGGCGCCTGCAGCCTAGGTTTGTGCCCTGATTGGAGATGGAAACCAGCCACCCTTTGGTGTGCAGGCCGATGCTCCAAGTGCGTGAGTCACCCAGCCAGGGCTCGACTGCCCAGCATTTTCAATGCCCCCATTATTCCTTCAGCTGTCTTGCCTCACCTGAATAAGTCTTAGAGAAAGTGATGAGGATGTAATGTTTGATTCTTTGGGGTTCCTTTAGCTCTCTCCTCTCTTGTCACATATTTGCATGTGTGTGGTAAGCTGTATAATGGCCCTGAAAGATGTTCATGTCCTAATTTGTGAAACTTGGGAATGATATCACCTTACATAGTAAATGGGACTTTACAAGTGTCATTAAGTTAAAGATATTGAGATAGGGAGATTATTCTTACAAGGGGAAGACAAGGGGATCAAAGTGAAAAAAAGAGGTAAAGACAAAATCAGAAGTTGAAGAGGTGGAGGAAAGAGCCATGAGCTAAGAAATGCAAGTGGCCTTTAGAAGCAGGAAAAGGGGGAGAAATGAATTCCTACCCTGCAGCTGCAGAAGGAACACAGGCCTGCTGACACCCTGATTTGAGACTTCGGACTTCCTGAACTGTGAGGATAAATTTGTGTTGTTTTAAGATGCTAATTCCATGGTAGTTTGTTGCAGCAGCATAGAAAACTAAGGATACTTGCTGTATTCCCTTTCACGTTACTTGTTTGGAAATAGGACCATAGAAGGTCTTGCTGAAGCCTCAGGACACATCTGGTCAAACCTGGAGTCCTCGGGCAGGTAGTCATTTGCTTCTCTGGTTAAGGAATGATCCTGTGCTTTTAGAGACTAAGAGATCCAAGCCTCCTGATTTCCAGAAGATTGCTCTTGGAGAAATTATATTTGAGTGAAATTGGAAACCTGAACCTTCTTCCTTGGAAACAAAAGATAAGCCATCTGACTCCCATTGAGTGGGAAGTCAGACCATGAATTTCCCAACACCCACTTTCGTTTGGGTCCCTTTACCGTTCTTTTTTTTTTTTTTTCTCTTCATTAAAACTGAACATATATGTTTTCCATCAAGATGAAAATGCTCTGGAATTGAACTAAGATTTCTTCCGACACTTTCAGCCTTTTCAGTAAACGTAAAGACTCTGTAATGAAGAAGTGCTTGTGCAGGTAGAGATGGGAAATGGAATAGGAGTGAGTCAAAAGCCTATTTTCATCAAACGTCTCAGAGGAATTCATCGCTGGTTCTTGAGCTGAGAGAGAAGTAGCACTCATTAAAGCCACATTATTTACACAATTGATTTTTATAACAAGCTTGCTGCTCTGGTCTCAGGACAAAGACACTAGCTACAACAAAACCCAGTGACATAAAAACCAAGTTTAAAGTGGAAATGCATTTCAAAGAAGTTGGAAAGAGGGTGTTTTATTAGCATATGTTCCTCAGGGTGGGGGGTGGGGTGGGGTGGGGGGGAGCCTGCTTTTCTTATATAAGAGCTCTTTTAAACCAAATGGGCCTTCCAGCAGATACCAACTCATCCTGAAGAACATTGTGCTTGGAATTTCCTGCAGCTGAGTCCAGGGTGCTCTCCTGGAAGGTGCTCATCACCAATACAGAGGACTTTTCTTGTGAGTACTACTAGCCATGTACGCTTGCCTTCATATTTAAACCTGCTAGACAAAAACAAACGGAACAAAACAAAACAAACAAAAAAACCTCCTCTCTAAAAGTAGAGCAAAGTCAAATGAATTGTATTACAAGTTTTTAGTTTTTATGTGGATACTCCACTACCACTGAAACCTATACATCAAATTTGACCTCATAATTCTCCAACCCAGAGACTTCAGTTGTTACCATCACAACCTTTAGAGCTGATGATCTTGTAAGAGTTACTGTGTTATCCCCAGTCATGCTCCATGATTCTAATAAATAGGTTAGAATTATTTTAAAAGTCTCACAGCACTTTTTTTAGAGTTTGTCTCACAATAGTAAAAAGCTCTTTTCTCCTACTACAGTAGGCATGACCATGGCATGCAAACAAGGGGAGGGAGTGTGTTTCTGACATTAGGACAACCCGCTGTTCTGTACGGAAAAGTCTAGTGCTTTACTTGGAATCGCATCCCGCTCTGGAGGACTTAAAGGATGAGACTCATGCTTACAGATGGGAATCAGAAAATGAAATCTAGGAGGAAAGGATGGGAACCATTCTGGAAATTAGGAGGATTTTCAAGTACCGGCAGCCTTATGATGCAGGAAATCATAGCAGGCTTGTTTTCTGTTTCAATCGAGGACAGACCAAGAAACTTCCAATACAGCTTGGAACAAGCTGAGTCAATTGCAAGAAGGATTCTGTCCTAGTGAAGTGTTTTTTCACTCTTGGATGGTTAAACAGCAGAACAGTCAGTCCAGGTGAACAGGTGCCGAAACCAGAATGGACGGAGTCTCCTCCCTGGTGTCCCAGGGGCTTGGGATCTTCAGCGTGCCACCAAGGGCCACCCTTGCCTCCTTGCTGTGCTCTTGCTTTCTTGCCCCCCAATCTCCTATTTTCACTTTCTAAACTGACTTGACTGTGAGGGGCCAGACTCTAGAGGAGAATTCTAAAAACCCTCACTTTATTGCTTCCTCTGAGGATTTCAGAGCTTAATGAATGATTCTAATTCTTAGAAAGAAGAGCCAATTTTTTTTTTCTTGTCTGCTGTGAAAGGAGATTACACAGTATTTCTTCAGGGGCCTTTACAAGTACTTGCTGCACAGTGCAAATTGGAAAAACAGAGCAGATTTCTCATGAGGGCTGGACCAGATGGCCTGTGCGAGCTCTCTGAGTCCTCCCTAGCTGCCGAGTCCAAGGGGAAAAAAAAATCACTGCTGGGCTTCTGTTTTGGTTTCCAATCTGAGTAACTGAAAACCAGCCTACAAGGAGGATTTTTAAATGTATTCAATTCTGAGTTTCAGCAGCAAGATTGCAAAGTAATCTCTAAAAGCATGAAGGAGAGTAAAGTAGGGTCAGCACTGAATGCCAAAATAAGCATTTCATATCCAAGATTGGCACGTTGCACTGTCCAATGACCTGTATCCATGGTTTTGTAGGTCTCTTTCTGAGAAACCAGTTCTTTACACATTGTGATGCTAAGCACACTGTCATCTGGCAGTTAATTTATGGCCAGCTTCAGAACATGTATAAGTAGAAAGTTATCGTGAGGACACTTGGGGGCCCGTTAAACTCCGCAGGAGGTAAAGAAAGCTGGTCTGTCTCGCTCAGTGCACAGCATGCCTTTGCGTCTTCTAGACATAAAAGCTTCAACTGCGAACTGTGCATATGTATAGACGGGAAGTGTCCCTTCCAGATGCCTTTAAAGAACTGCACTTCTTTCCCATGTTCAAAAATGGGGCATAGCCAAGGAACTGCAGTGGAGAAACTACAGGAGTGCAAGGCGTCTTGCTCACGGCATCAGGAGACCTGAGTTTGGCCCTGACCTTTCCGCCAGCTCCCTGAGTAACTCTAACCAAGGCACAGGCCGCTTTCTATAAAATAACATGACCGCTCTAGATGGTACCTAACGTTCCCTCACTGCTAACGTCCACTGCTAACTCCTTCATGACCAGTGATCACATAGGATTGATCCTTCTCAGTACTGAAATGGAAACTTGAAAGACTTTTGCCTTAAATTCCTCAGTCTCTATCACTCCATTTCCTAATTCTGAAAAGAGTGGAAAACTGGGGACAGTGATGTTTTTTAAGCCTACAACATGATTAATTTGCAACATTGAACAATTTTTGATGCCTGATAACTACCAGAATGGCTTTTAAATTCTTGTAGGAAAAGTATGAATCAATGCTTATGTATTCAGTTCTTCTCACAAAAGGAGTTTTGGATGATATTGAAAGAAATCAAGAGTCCTGTATTTTAATCAGGTTCACTGGACACAAACCTCATACTATTCATGAATTAATATATTCATAATAGACAATGAATTCATTAAAATGAATTTGAAAAATCAGCTATATTTACTCATCTGATTTTCCTTTTGAATCTAATGTTATTTTTTCTCCCCTCCAAACATTTCTCAAATCACCACAAGTTGAAGTGTTTGCAGACATTTTTATGAAAGGATACCTCTAAAATGAGCGCACTTCCACAGGGGGTCACCGAGTGGATTTGGGGTGAAGGACTCCGTTGGAAGCAACCCAATTAAATGTTGCAGCTAGACGATGAGCTGCTTCTGGAAGCACTTGGGGTGGCTCCCTTCGCTCGCACCTGTACACTCACACACACATATGCAGCCGTAGAGCTGGAGCGGCATGCGCCTGACGACTTCTAGGAGGCTCCCTTCCTCCTACCATTTCCTCACCATCCCATGGATGCCAGACTTCTGACTGGTGCTTTGCAGAGGTGGGATAAACTCCAGGAGGTTGAATCAGCAAGTAATTTTCAGAACAGTCCCTCCCCACTCTCAGCATTTTGCTTTGAGGAAGAGAGGAAGGCCCACACCCATGATGAGAGTTAGCGGAAATGACAATGGTATTCTTTACCAAAAACAGAAAAAAATGGCATTTTAAATAACCACGCTGCTGTCTTCTCTGGACTAAAGTCAACTTTTTCTATTTGCAACACAGCCACAGAGCTGGCTCTTCTCCTCTTCCTCCACTTCAGCCCACCTGTTTCCTCCCACTTTTCCCTATACGGAGGCACACACACACACACACACACACATGCCTTTTATGTAATCGGCTGACAAGACTGATCTCAGTTCAATTGCTTTGATTCAAAATCTGCCCACCGCTCGTGGGAGGGAAAGAACCGTGGATGAGACGTGTGCTTTAAGAGGCTGGGAAAGGAATGGCATGGAAAAGGCATCTGGTCTGTGTCTTTTCTATGTAGTCTTGCTTCTCTGTAGGAAAATAGAGCATGCTGTGGAATCCAACAGGAACTGTCTTACTTCAAACTTAAATCTTTTAGATTTTTCTTTTTGGAATAACTGCCGGTTGAAACCTCTCTTAACAGAACTTTGTAACCAGACACCCTGATCAAAAATCAGTAATGGTTCCACCACGGCTGATGTTTTCCTTGTGACTAAATTGCTTAGCCTGACCTCCAAGGTACCATAATCTGACCCCTCTTCTCTTCCACATGGTGGTCTCTCGCCACTTCCCTGCACGAGCCCTCTGCCCCATTCCATTGCTTCCCATCACTCCATGCACAGTGTTTTGGACATGCAGTTGCCCCTGCGGAAGTCTGCTGTCCTCCTCCCCTCTGCTCATCTGGGTAGTTTTCCTTCCTCAATGCCAGACTCCACTCACCATTCTCATGAAACCTCTCCCTGACTCTGACAGCCCTTGGTGAATGGGGTCTGCCAACACTACAGCAAGATTTATTCTTTGCATCACTTAACATATCAGTCTTCTGTGTAGAAAACTACTCAGACTAAACTATAAATACTCAACAGAAGACTCTCACTCTCTGTGTCTCCAGCACTTAACAGAGTGTCCCACGTGGGTAGTCATGTTCCAAGTATTTATTAAGTAGCTATTACATGCTAGGTGCCAGGTTAGACTCTGGGTTACAGGGATAAATAAAACTGCTGTTCACAAACTAATGGGAAGACACAAATGCAAATATATAATAGCAGTACTATGCTATCAGTCATTTCCATACCAGAAATAAGAACAGAGTCAGTGAGGGCATTAAAGAATAAATATTTAATGCTACCTGGGAGGGAACCAAGGAAGGTTTCACAGAGAAGATTATGCTGGAGTTGGTCTTGAGGGATGCATAGAACTTTACCTGACTTATCAAGAGGGGTAGGAGAATTTCAGGGCAGAAGGACCAGCATGAAAAATGATACAGAGACATAAGAAAACAAGAAGGTTCAGGGCACTGTGAGCAGTCCTTTCATAAGTAGGCACTTCTGATAAAGGTAAGATGAGAAAACAAAACATAGCGATGGGAAGGCTTGATGAAAGTCAGACCGTGAGGGACCTCAGGTGCCATGTCAGGTCATTAAAATTTGATCTCCTGAGCTACTGAGTGGCAGGAAAAGGATTTGGAAATAATGTTATAATCTGACGGTCTCTAATGCATCCTAAAAGTACTGGTGCTGACAACTTGATTTTCCTTCAGTGGATGAGTGGTTAAAAAATACTGTGGAAACTCCACACCATAGAATACTACTTAGAAATAAAAAGAAATGAATTATTAATACTCACAGCAATGTGGATGGGTCTCAAGAGAGTTATGCTAAGTGAGAAAAAAATCCCAAAATATTTTAAAAACTGTATCATTCCATTTATATAATGTTTTTGAAACAACAAAATTATAGAGACAAATCTCAGATTAGTGGCTATAATGGAATCATTTGTGGTGATGGAAGAATTCTGTTTCTTTGTGGTGGTGTTAGTTACACCAAGTTCTGCATTTGATGAAACTGCATAGACAAACAAACTTATGCACACGTGAACACATGCTAACTGGTAAAATATGAACACAGCCTGTTGACTGTGTCACTGTCAGTTTACTAGTTTCGATGCTGTACTATAGTTCTGCAAGCTGTGACCACTAGATGAAACTGGATTAAGAGTAAATGGAAATTCCCCGTGCGTGCAAGTGTGTGTGAATCCCTGTGAATATGTAATTATTTCAAAAAAATTTTTAATGATGCCAAAAATTGGTAATGTGATTAACCTAGAAACCTGGAAAAAGAGAAGTTTTTAATGGAATTCAGATTGTTACTCAGGCAATAATTTCTTCTGGGAAAGAATCCTCTTATTAAGAATTTCAAAGAATGTTTTAGGTAACTACACAGCACAAGGTTATATTGACATGAATGTATATGTTACAGATAAAATTTTTCTCAATGAAAGTGGGTTCATCAATACTCACATGCTCTAGAGCAAAAGCAACAACTATAGAATTACAGGTAGCTCATCAGTACAAGCGTGCTCAATTTGGAATAACGAAAGTGCCGAAACCACATCAAACACTACTAGCTGGATCATTCTAAAGTTTTAAAAGAACAAAACACAGACACCCAAACAAGCAGAAACAACCAAACCCACCTGACTTAACTTATGTTCTGAGTGATTTGGCTCTCGTAGGATGAAAGGTTCATGCGTGTGTCTACATCTATCATGTATGGTTGCAGATTGTACATCAAACTCTAACGCAGTGTGATGAAGTCTGAGACTAAAAACACACAAAGTTAACATAAACACTCATGCATTAGTAAAGCACAAGCATAAACACTGTAAGTAATGCAATAATTCTGTTATTAGCACACAGGAGGGTCCCCAGGACAAATGTTAGGTGGAATCTTGTTCTTTGGGCTGACAGTATCATTTGAGTAGCAAATTGCCCTCGTGGAATTTTTTCCATCTTTAGCCTTTAGACAGTAGCTAATTTTATGCAATATTCTTGCACAAGGGTAGTGTGGGTTTAATAGTGACTTTGAGTATTTTATTCTTGCAGAATTCAGATGGTTCACACAAGTGTATGTATTTCTAAAATCCCAAGTTCATGAGTCCTTGATTAATGAGTAGTAATCACAGATTTTGATATGAGTTGGGCTTTAAAAATCATAAGGCATTAAATGATAGGAGGCACTCTACTCATCCGTCGGGGTTACAAGCAAGCCCTCAAAGGCCAGGCAGTACCGTGCAGCAGTGCTGAAACACGGAGAAGGCCTTGGGGCGGCAAAAACAGGTGGCAGATGTGGGCACAAGTAGCCATGCCCCCAAGATGCCACCATAACCCTGAAACTGCAGCAGAGATGACAACCTCAAAATGGATAAACCAAGTTGGCCCAGACACGACTACCACCCCCAAAATACAGCCTTCGTAGGAATATCTTACAATAGACAATTATGTGTTTGTTTTCTCATCATGGCCTGTTTTCCCCATGTTCATGTAAGCCCCAAACCTTGCCTGTTGCTATACCTTTGGGTACCCAGTTCTAGTGAGGCTCCCGGGACAGAGTAGGTGCTCAGTAAATATCTGTTGACTACACGAATACCGCTTTACTGCTCTTTGACAGTTTCTGAGTGGTAGACACTTCTCAAATTTTGATGAAATCCATGAACCCTCTCCTTGAAAAATGCACAAAACTGTAACAGTTTTGATCCTCTATAGGGTTTATGGATCCTACATTAATCTATGTCTATAGAAATCATTTTCAAGGATAAGAATGTCATTATAAATACAATTAGTCAATGACTTTCAATTCTAGTTCCTTCAGACATTCTCCTGATTACTTCCCCAAGCTTCCCCCACTCTGTGGAGTATTTTTTTTGTTTTTTTACTATTATCATTAATCAATAGTCTACACATGCACATTATATTTTAGTGACATCGATGTCAAAGAAAAAGATAGCTCGGCTGATAGAACTATTTCTATCATTTTTGATAAAGTAGACGGTTAGTTTCTCTCTCCTCCCACCTCTTTCTGACACTAAGAAAATCTTTGTGTACATTTGGCGTAATCTCGTAATTTCTTTCCCAAAGGTCACTCTGAGTGGAATTTGAAAAAGAGAGGGGTTAAGTCACACTCTCTCTCACACAAAACCATCTGCCTGTCATAGAAAGGTCCAGAATAACAGGGGAAGTGGAGACCGGGTATCTGGTCCAGTCACCATAAACAACAAATAGCATATTAAATTCCAAGTACACCGAAGACCGCACATGGCTCACTTTGTCAGAGAAGAGCTGGCCTTAGTTACCAGTAATGAAAGAGCCCCATGTGAATCTTACTAGCACGCTGGGCTTTTGGGAAAGAGACAATTATCATCCCATCTGAGCTGAACTTAAGTATTACGAGAAAACCCTTAATGAAAATCTGCCTCCGAAAGCCTTCATAAGGCCAAACTCTTCCAGTACAATGATCCCCAAGCAGCCATGAAACTCTGCCACAAGAAATGAAGGGGGTTACTTTTTATTTCTTCTGGTTTACAAAAAAAAGTTCATGATGCTGCTAAAGTGCTGGAGGCCACAATTCAAATCACCTCTCTAATTTGCCTCAACCCTGAGGGTCCCATTTCAAGGGGGCCCTTAGGAGAAAAACAGCGAGCAGCTCCTCTTCATCTCAGCAGTGGAGCTGGATGCAGAGCAGCAGAGCGGTGCCGTGTCCACGGGGCAGGGGTTGGGTGTGTGCCACAGAAGCAGCAATAGAAGATGCCAGTGCACTGGACAATGCAGTCCCAGTTAGTGAACTGTCAGTGTGGGGCCCCACTCTCCAACAGGGGAATAGCAGGAAAGCCGAGATCCACTGCTGACAGTCAGGGAGCTGCCTGGAGTCAGGCTCCCTGCACTGCACTGAGGTTGGGCAAAGGGCTTTAGTGATGGTTTTTAGTGCCCCTGCCCCCAGCCCCACTCACAGCTTGCTTTCTTAACGGCTCAGAAATATATCGAAACAACAGAGCTTGAAGTTCCTGCAATAAGAAGCTTTCCTATAACTCTGGAAAGAAACTTTTTCAGGGACAAGTTTTATAGAAATTGGTTTAAGTGCTTATTTCAAAAATCCCACATAAATATAATCTTAGATGTGCATTATTTTAATTGCATTCAGTTCCTTCTATCCTAAAACCTGGTTCCTAAGAAAAAGGCTGGACAGTTAAATGTAAATCATTGATGAAATTATATCTGCAAATTAGGATAAGCAAACTCTTTGCAAGATGCATCATTAGCTTTCCCCCCCTACGTCTGCAAACTCTTTTAGAGATTAGAAGCACAGTAGTTTTTTTAAAAATAAAGTCAGAAAAACTCAGTACAACGCAGATCTAATGAGGAAGCAGGAGTCACATAACTGAATACTGCAATTTTCTATGTATCAAATTTAAGTCATTCCCCATTTAAGAGAGCATCAACTATTACCAAGAAGACTTTCAACTATGAAAAACAGGAAGAAGGACCTTAAAATTTTATGAGAAAACTATAGTATTACAACAACTGACCTTTTTCTCCGTACTTCACAACAAAGTCTACGTTTTATTTCCAGCAGCAATTTAGATTAAAATATGTCAGTGTTCAATCCAAATTGCCATTATAAGGTGTTTCTCCCTCCAACAAAACTTCCTCAAAAGCTTGCACACTATTTGTTATCTGGGTCTTTCAATAGATAAATAAGAATGCAGTGCTAGCTGGGAAACTATTTTTAATAGTATAACCACAGACACTACAATCTGTACCATAAAATAGGACAACCACATGCTGTTGGAAAGCTGCCCTGATCTCAATACCAGTTTCCAGCAGTTGCGTTTTTCTCTGCAGACTGGAATGCATACAGCTCCTAAGGTGTTCCTAACACTTTAGAATATACACAAAGGGCCGCATTAAAAAAAAAAAAAATCCTATCCACACACATCCCAACACGACCATGCTCCTAAGAAGCTAATTCAGAGATCCCTGATAATTCTAAATTCAGCGACCCACCAATGCATAAGTCACTTTGCAAACCTGAGGAACTGTGCCTACCGCTCCTGTACCGACCACGGAAACCCCAGGCAGAGGGAATCTCACGTCCATACCTATATTTCATGCCAGTCTGCTTTGCGGTGGACTCTTTGAGAGAAATGTGGTGCTGAGGGGTGAACGTCCCCAGGCTGCGCGCGATGATAGCGACCGTGCGGAATTTGGCCCGGGCTGCGTTCACCACATTGGGGGCGTTGGAGCTCTGCTTGCTCAGAAGTCGGTCCTCACCATTCCGACTCTTCAGATTGTGCTCTGTGCAGGCTATGGAGACTTGCATTGCTTCCCCGGGCAGCGCACGGTCCCTCTCAGAACCCCAGAGCACAGGCAGTCACGAGAGGTTGAGTAGTTGGGTGGGTTTCTGCTCGTCTTTTAACCCCTCCTTGTCCCACCCCCCTTCCTGGGGATGCCGTCGGAGGAGTCCTCGTGGCCGACTTCAGATCCCGGGAAGCGGCAGCAGCGGATGCAGTGCAGGACGGAGCCCCGGGCACCCACAGAAGTCAATAGCCAGCCCTGAAGTTGTCACAGCAGCTGGAGCGCGGATCCGGCTCGCCAGTCTTCTCGGGCAGTAATCTCGGCTGATTAAACAGCCAAATCCATGCAGTCAGGAGGCTGCTGCAGACGCCTAGAGCTGAGCATTCGTGCTGTCTTCACGCAGCCCGGCCGGAAGCCTGTCCGCTGCCGTGTCTGAATGCGGGCTCGCCTCTGGGCGATGGCTCAAATCCACGCAGGCATACCGCAAGATGCGCCGCCAGCACCCTCTGGACCACAGGCAGGATGCTCAGCTGGCACGCTGAGCATCCCGAGAAGCAGTTAATCGGAACCTGGTCCCTGGGGGCCGGTGGTCTCCATCCACTCTGGCTGTCAGCTCCCTCCCTGCAGTACTCGGGGATGTCTTGGGGGCTCCTCAAGACCCCTTCCCACTCATTTTCAGGCAAAAGCTTGGGGCACGGAGCCCACGGGAGCCCTGGCTTTGCAGTTACGGAGGAGCAGGCAGTTAGTTCCCTTAAAGAGCTCCCTGCCTTTGTGTGCAAAGGGAAGGCAAGGATCACTTTCACAGACTCTGAGGGCAGCTCATAAAAGGGGGCCTCTGCCCAGATTCAAACCAAATCCTGCTGCAGCACAACAGTTGGAACTGGGGGAAGGCAGAGTGGAGGTGCTTCTGCCGCGGAACACGCCAGTGAATTTAATACAGAAATACTCTGTGACTGGCTGACTTGCGAAAACACAGCCTAAAATCCCTATTATTAGCCTTGCCAGGGTTCATTTCCCCTTTGCACAACATTTCTTAAGTAGATAAGTTTGACGTTTCCTGAAAAGCCACAGACTTCTTGGAGTCAAGCCATCTAACTTGCTGCAAAATCTCTTCTGGCTCCCAGAGCACACCAAGGGTGGGGGAGGAGGAGACAGCACTCTGGCACCACCCAAAAGGGGCCTGCATGCACTAGGGAAACAGCTGGTCCACATCACCCCAAGAAAGGTCCCCGCCAGGTGTCTGGAAGTGTGTACACTGCCCACTGCTCATCTATGGCCTGCTGGCGAGGACTAGCACTACCCCCAGATCACAGGTGAGCAGCAAGGTGGGAGTCAGGAGCATTGCCTGGTGCAGTGTCAGGTGCAGAGCACCTGCTTCATAAATGAATCAGACTAAACACCAACTGGCCAGTAGAAATTTCTCTCTCCATTTTAAATGCATGGAGGTCAGACTCCTTGTATGGATGTATTTCCAATAAAGTTGTGGCTTCTGCTATATTTGCTTTCTGAATGTGGTTCCCAGCAGACACTGCTGTCAAGCACAAAGGAACTGGGTACAAATCAATATTTGTGAGCACCATCTCTGCACTAGACAATCGAGAGAAATATGGAGAGAAAAAATGAAACACTGTCCTCAAGGACTGGCAATCTGGGTGGAAAGAACAAAGCATTCAGTCATAAGGGGGCTAATTAACAATGTCAGACGCACATTAGTTTTTGAATGAGTTGTACATACAATAAACACACTGGAGTTTAGCAGGGGAATAGAAAGCTGGAGAAGGTTCCTCATTTATTAATTCCCCACACTTCTACTGAGACCCTATTAGGTACCGACTTTGCTGTTGCTGGGGTACAAAGATGACGTAGAGGCTGCACCTCAAGGAGCTCATGGATGCCCAGGCAGCTCTTAAAGAGGGGTGGGGCTTTGCCTGGGGCATGAATTTGATTAGCAGGAGAGGAGGGAAGCTGCCTTCCCAGGGGTTGGCAGGTGTGGAAGGAAACACTCTGGCTGTGTCTATATGATTAAAAAAAATCGCAGGTCTGACCAGTTCTTCCCACACAAATTAAGTTGTAGGAATTAAATTTTCAAGTAGAATGTGTGCCTGCTTTGAGTTCTATTCCAGATATAAATTTTAAACATTTTTTAACCTGCAGATAAGGTTTAAGTCACATTGTGGAATCTCATTCTTTACACTCCATGCCCTTCCCAATCTTTAAAAATAAATATACTGCCTAATGTTCAGTGGTTGGAAAGTAACTTTAGGATGGGGTGAGGGCTATAGAAAAGGACAAATGAACTTGGGATGACTTCTTTTTACCCTCAATATCTTTGCTCCCTGGAATAAATAGCAGGGGGTAAAGAGGAAGCAGACCATTAGAACATTTATTTTTTCACACTAAGCTGCCTCATCGGAAATGATCAATGTGAATCAGGAAAAGAGCCCAAGCAAGAAGAGGCAGAAGTGGGAGGAATGAGAAGGACCAGCTCAGAAAAAGGGAAAAATAAAGCAGCCTGGGAGGCAAGATGAGCCCAATGATCATCGTGGAGCCGGAGGGATCAGGACCCAGTCCCTGAGGGGGAGAAGGTTTGGGAAGCTGGCTAAGGGCCCAGGTAAGAGTACTGTCAATCCTACAGGGAGGAGCATCCAGGGTTCAGAAGATCTCAACTCAACACTGTTCACTGAAGTAGTGGCTTTCAGGTTTGCCAAGAGCTAGCACACCAAGGCCTGAAAATACACCCAGAAGCAGACCAAGGAATAGGTCATCGGAACAAAACATGCACAGTGGAGCCCCTCTGAGTCATCTTTGGATCCCCTAGAGAACCTCGCAGAGTGCCTTGTGCAGGCAGACCCTTCCTGAAAATAATTGAGAAAGGGAGATAAGGAAGGAAAGGAAGGAGGGAGGGGAAGAGGGAGGAGTATGGGAATATGCCAAATTCTTTGATAAAAGTGATTTCTTTAAAAAAAATTAGAAGAAAAAGAAGAATAGAAATTCTGCATGTTCTAGTTTCACACAGCTTGCCCACTTAGAAGGAGTGAATAATTGCCCCACATTCAGGTCTGCTCCTCTTGTGTGCAGACAAGCGTTCCAGACGTTCGTACGTGCCACAAAGAGAACAAAGAGACTGAGGCCAGAGGAATGCTCACAGCGCAAGCCTCTTTCTTGCTACCCACAGTCTTTTCAGATCAGACACCACATGGGCTTTCTGACAGCCAGCCCATGGCTTGGGGACTTACCCAGCTGTGCTCACCCTTCCCAGCATTAATTGAGCGGTGGGTCTCAGGAGCCTGGAAATTAGGTGATGGGTGACTATGAGAATGCTCATTCCAATAAGTTTGTGCTAACAGGCCATATGCTAATTAAGCTAGGGAAATTAGATTTGGAATGTGTATGCTTTCATCGTCACACAAGATTTGGAGGAGTTCTCACTATTATTATTTCAAGTTCAAATAATACCCACAAATGATGACACAGATATAAACATAGATTGGACACAGACATAGGCATAGCCACAGACATAGATATTGTTATGGGTACCCCCCAATTCATATGTTGAGGTCCTAACACCTAGTAAGTATCTCAGAATGTGGCTGTCTTGGAGATAGAGTGTTTGAAAAGGTAATTGAGTGGATCAAAGAACTGTGGCACATTTATGCAATGGAATACTATGCAGCAGGAAGAAAGAAGGAACTCCTATCCTTTGAAACAGCACGGATGGAACTGGAGACCATTATGCTAAGTGAAATAAGCCAGGTGATGAAAGACAAATACCATATGATCTCACCTATAAGAGGAACCTAATGGAAAAAACAAACAAGCAAGCAAAATAGAACCAGAGGTATGGAAACAAGGAACAGACTGACAGGGACCAGAAGGGAGGGGGATAGGGATAAAGAGGGAAAGAAGGGGAAGTGTATAGTCAATGAACAGGTATAAATGACCCATGGACATGGACAACAAGGTGGGCATTGACTGTAGGAGTAGGGGCTGGGTGGGACAGGGGAGATCAACAGGAGAAGGGGCAACTGGGACAACTATAATAGAACAACAATAAAAAAAAAGAGGTAATTGAGGTAAAATGAGGTCATTCAGGTAAGCCCTAATCCTATATTACTGGTGTCCTTATAAGAAGAGCAGATTAGGGCAAAGACACATTCAGAGGAAAGAAAACACAGGGAGAAGACAGCCATCTGCAAGCCAAGGAGAGATGCCTCAGAAGAAATCAACTTTTGTGGACACCTTGATCTTGGACTTCTAGCCTCCAGAATTGTGAAAAAATAAATTTCTATTGTTTCAGCCACCCAGTCTATGGTATGTTGTTATAGCAGCCCTAACAAACTAATACAGATAGAGCTATTGTTTGTTTTTATTCTAACTCGTATATTATGGGGCAAGTGAAACTACTGGAGCTCTCTAAAGAAGATGCCCCTAAAAGTCTTTATTAGGCCATGATAAACATTATCATCTTGCCCCTTTATGCATCCTAAACCAATATTACAACATGCTCTAAAGACATGTTCCAACTACAACTTATTCCTTTCCCAAAACTCATAAAGCCTGTACATGGTGATGCTTGATACAAAAGTAGTGATTTCTGAGGCACTTCTAGTACTTTTCCTTATTCTTAATAATCTCCTTATTCTGCCAATTTGCTCTTTCAAGGGGTGCTCTGTACTGAATGTCTGGACTCAGCAACCGTAAAAGTGGCGTGTGGTAATGGAGAGAGGCCTGCAACAGAAAGCAAAGGCCTCAGTTCCAATCCTGGCTATGTCACTTTGTCACCTCCAGTGGCATTACAGCTCTCTCTGCCTCTTTTCTCTCACTTGAAATATGAGGGCAATACATATTTGTTTCCAAGATCCTTCCTTGCTCTATAGATTCGGTAAAGTGCTTTTTCAGAGAGACGTGGAGGTGCCAGATTACATAAAGCCACATTACCACTTATTCTGCAATTTCACCTTGAACTGATCTGGTCTCTATTCATTACCTGACATTTACAATTCTTTGGAGATAATGTCAAAAGGTCCTCATTGGGTCATGATGACAGAGGTGGTAAGGAACAGATCACACGCTACTTAACTAGCACCCAATATTCTCATTTTTGTCATAGAGGCTTCATGGTAACGTGGAAGGACTCTGGAGTGTGGGGCCAGTTGGTGCTGGGTGTAAATCCCAGCTCTGCTCTCCTCTTCCTTCCCATGAGCCACTGAGCAGTACTCTCAACCTCCCTGCACCTCAGCATCCCGAGGAAAACAGTGGCGCAAGAACATACCTCTCTGGATAATTGTGGGAATTGCATGAAATAGTGCTTGGCCCACAGAAGGCACTAAATAACTGCTAAGTATCCGTCTCAATTTATTCAAAGCAGAGCTGGTAAGAACTCTTTAATCTCTCAAACAAGCTCACCAGGAGACTCAGCAACTACTGATACCAGCAGTACACAGCACTTCCTATAGCCTAGAAACTCTTAAGGACGTTTTACACGTAATAACTCATTTGCTCTTTATGAAGTCCCATGGGGAGGTGCTACGTTATCAGCTCCATTCTACAGATGAGAAAACATGCGACACAGAGAAGTAAATAGTTTGCCCAAGGCGACATAGTCAGGGAGCTGCAAACCTGGGATTTCCCGGGGGAGCAGCCTTCCTTCTTAACATGGTGCATATTGCTCCTCCCTGCTAGAACTTCCTTGTGAGAAGGGCTTTAAATAGTGTCATTATATGAATATAATTTAAGGAAAGTCGTATCTTTATTATGAATGAGGGGAAGATTCAACATTAAACATCTAAAAATTTCAGATTAAATCATCCATTTTTGTAGCTTTTGAGTCAGCCTTTTATCAATCTTTTAAATACTTCATAGTACTTTATTCCCATTGCTCAAGAAAAAAAATTTCCTATGACATGGAAAATTTTTAATTGATTCAATTTCTTACAAGTAAAGTCAAATGCTTTGGGCTGAGTCCACTTAGAATGTATGGTTTCTATTCCATTAGAAACCACAGCCAGCCAGGGCCAGGAAACATTTAATTATGCGGCCACAAAACTGGATTCATTCAAAACAGAAAAGAATCTGCACTATAAAGAATCAAAAATATCCAAAGAATTTTAAACATGCAAGTGTACAGATGGCAAGCCGCTTCATGTGCCAACTCTTCGTGACTGGAAGAGGAATTGTTAGGGAGTTTGCTATTTATCAGAAATTCTTAACACGTGGGTTAAGAGAATAATTTATTATACTCTGAGAAATTGAACCAGCCATGAAAATTAGCATGGGCTTAGATTTGCATGGGCTCAGTTTTGGAATAACAGAGAAAGTAAAATAAAGAGGCCAAATGGGAAAAACTCCAGGCTCTGCTGAAGGAAAGAAACTTTCAGATGTCGACTTTTCTACTTCCCTGGAGAAAAGTCTCATAGAAAACCCTCACCAGGAAAGTCTGAGAACAAGCCAACACAGGCATTCTCACAGCGCCAGCCACATGTCCAAACCAAATCGTAATTCAAGGGCAGTTACGCTTTTTAATTAACATTTAAAGTATACCCACAGCCATCAGCAAGATCTCCAATATTTATGCATCACTTTACACATTCAAGGGAAAGTGGCATAACGCTATAGGAGGCAAGTGTGGAAAAATAGGAAATTCACAATTCAAATTATTTTGTCCAGGCCTCTTCATAATAGGTAATTTCTCATAAACTTGTCTGGAGCCCGATCATAAAGCTGGGAGAAAATGGGACACACGGTCTGCTTATTTTTTTATAAGTGTCATTAGTACTTCCTAAATTATTAACCATTAGCAAAATTTCTGCCATTGCCTTACAATAGAAAAAGCTGGTCAGAAATATTTGCCATATCTTTGGACAAAAGATTATTCTGAAGAGCTCATCTCACAGAGAACCAAGGAATTCCACTAATAGATATAAAAAATATGACCACATTAGGGCAGGTACATGAGTATTTATAATAGCATTATTCATAACTGAAACTAGAAAACTATCCAAATGTTTATCAAATAGTGATTGGGTAAATAAAATGTTATATTTATATAATTCTAGTCAGCGCTGAAAAGAATGGAACATGCAACAACATGAATCTCCCTTAAAAATAGTATGCTAAGTAAAAGAAGCTAGACAAAGAGGATATACATTATATAATTCTGTGTTTATGACATGTCTGAGAAAGGCACATTTACAGGGACAAGCAGGTCCGTGGTTGCCCGGCTCCTGGAATGGGAACAGAGATTAAGTACAGACAGGCAGGAGGAAATATTTTTTAATGTATTTATTGATTATGCTATTTCTTGAGGTTATAGAAGTGTTCTAAAACTGAATTTTGATTATAGTTGTACTATAAATTTATTAAAATTATTTAAACATTTATTTTGAGATATATAAATTATACTTCAATAAAGCTGTTTTAAAAAATAATAAAACAAAGCATAACTTGGTTGAGAGAAAGTTTGTTTTGTTTTGTTTTAAGCTCCAGACCTCTCTTTCTCTGTCAGGGGCAAAGTCTAGAGGTCTGAACATAGAATTTATTATAAGGTCAGAGGTCTGGGATGTCTCTGAGAAGACTTCGAATACAAGATCGGGAAGAACAAAGAGTTCAGTTGCTGTGGGGTTCCCCAGAAGAGCCCCTGCTTTCTCCATTGCGGGGCTGAGATATTAGAAACCCTAACTAGGTTGAGGGAGAGCCCAAAGCATTCCCAGAGAAGGTCCACATTGGGCACAACACCGGATTTGGGATGGCATGCAGGGACGGCAGAGCAGCAATAGCTGAGAGTGGTACCAGAGGCAACAAAACAGCCAAGGACCACCGAGGCTTCCCAGGCACACAGCAGGCCACAGAACACAGAGCTGGATACAGAGGCAGTGCAAAGTCTGCAGTCAAAGATACTGGGTGCAGCAGAATGCCCCAAAGACCAGGTGGGACAGCTCTGGGACACACAGGCAACAGGTGCACAAGGGACCACTCAGAGGAGAGCAAGAAGAACCTAGAGGTTTTGGCCTGAAGATCAGCTCTGATGGGGAGTTGGAGCTCTGAAATAGCTCAGTGTTCACTCAAAGCTCCTGCAAGTTACAGACTTCTTGCCCTTAGCAGAAAAAAGGGTTAGGACCAGATGAGGACAGCCAATAAAAACTCCTTTTCTGACCACCGATGGACATTTACAGGATGTAGAGGACTCCTGGTGAGCTGAGGGTCTCATGCTGTCACCTTTGACCTCAGACCTCCCAGACTGACCTTCCAGGAAGAATGTTCTATGTCCTCCAACAGCCAATTCTGGGTTTAAGGAGACTCACTTTATCCGATTAAAAAGTTTCCTTGTCTCTATCAGAGGGTGCCTCAGGTCTTCTTAAGGAGGTTTGAGCAGATGGACAAGGTGACCAAAGGTCATGACTGGGGCCCTCTTATCTAGTCACTGATCTTCTCACTTTGAGCCTCAGGCAAAACCCCTAGCTACAGGGGGCCCTCTGGGGCGCTGAAGGGGCTTGCTTCTGCAATGAGAACACTGAGTCCCAAGCGCTTTCTTTGGCTTATACCCTAAGTGTTTCCAGGTTCACTTACAGATCAGTTTACCTGTTTGTAACTCTTAAAGTGACATTTTAAAGTGAGATCATGAAACAAAAGCCGACTGGAAGCAGAGTCATTCCATTTCCTTGCTGGTCAGATTAGATCGTCTGTACAAACCACTGCTGTGTTCCCCATGGGGGAGGGGTCTTCGCCGTTCCATAGCTAACACCGCTATTCAGGCTCAGTGCTCGTTCGCACAACAGGGCTGCACATCAGTGCTGCACATCATTCGCAGCAATACGGTCATTTGTTATAACGGCTTTCATGTAGGGGAGGAAGAAAGAGGACATTTGGACACCTAACATTTTTGGCTTGGGCTTTTCCTTTTAATTGATTAGAAGTGAGTTATTTAATGTTACATGTAGCTAAATGTGAAAATATATTCCTTCCAGAAAATGATTGCTTGATTTTAATTTCCCTGTAATCATTCTTATTGTTAACTGTCTTCTGAAATTCCAAAGATGGTCATGTGGAGGAGGGACTCAGTTTGGGGGGGGTTGTTACATATGTAGGACAGAAACGAGAGCCGACAGCAGGGCCCACTGACAACGTGGGCTGTGCCACGCACATTGGGCGGCCCACCTGGACATCTGGTAAGCTTGTTGTCACTGGAGGCCCTCAGCGTGTGGCCACAGGACCGGATGTACATGATGGAGAAAAGAAAGAATTTACTTCTCCGCATGGTAGTTGGGTTCAATGGTCCCTTTTAGGTGATAAGAAACGGAAATGGGTTTGCTCTTTTGGCATGTCCAACATCTCTCCTCCCTTATTCCAATAAGAGTATCCCTCATTTTAAGTGGGATAGAGTGCCACTCTCAAGTTTCTGGTGTGGGCATGTAACCCAGGTCACAGTGACTAATGCAGGGTGGTCAGTCATGTGACTCAATTCAGTTCAGTAATACAAAATCCTGGGACTTTTATTAGAAAAAATAGTCTCTCTCTCTCTCTCTCTCTCTCTAACGAGTAGCTAGAGTTAAGCCTAGGAAAAGACCTGCTTGCGAATGAACTGGAAGGTCATTAGGGGACCGTGCTCTGTAGTGCCCCCACCTTCTTGTGGCTCCCTCAGCAGGTGGTGTCTGCTCTATCCTTCCCTGGCGCTTTATCTACCACATTACCGTGACTCAGCTACTGGGTCTCTGCTTCCACAGCTCCAGGGACCACAGACTAACTAACTGCAAACTTCCTATGTAAATTACCCGAGAAGGAAACTGACCACACCGTTTAGTCGCCACCCATGTGATACATACAAGTAAACTCTGGATCTCCACAGAAGGCTATCTTCACATCAGGCACTGTGTTGGACTCAACATTTTCTGTCTCCCAACAATTCCTGCTGAAGCACTAACCGCCAAGGTGATGCTGTTTGGAGGCCAGGCCTTTAGGAGGTATTTAGGTTTCAATGAAGTCATGGAGGGGGCAGCAATGAGATTAGTGTCTGTATAGGAAGAGGAAGAGACCAAAGCTTCAAAATTCTTTTTCAGGTAAGGGTATTGTAGATGTAGAGGCTGTCGTCAGAGTGTGGCTCTGGGACTGGACCAGATCCCTCCCCAAACAATATCTAGGGTCATTTCCAATGTTAGGTTTCTACAATCCTTTTTATCCTTTTTAATTCTCTCTCAATTGTTTCGTTTGGATTTTTACTAGTGTTGAGATGTGTCCCACAGAGATTAATAGAGGGAGTTGCCAGGGGGAGAACCTCATTCATTTTTCTTCTTTTCTCACCCACTATCCAATACCTGGCCCACTAAAGACTTGGGCACCAGTTTTTCATGAGGGGAAGGAGATTTAAAGACAAAACCGAATCTGGGACACCTGCGCCTTGTCTGATATGATATGGTAGTTCAGTCAGGCCTGAGCAGGAAAAGGATAGTACATTCACAGGCCATCTGAGGGGAGACACAGAGACTACTGACAAGGGAATATCCCTGAGGCCACAGTGCATCAGGCCTAGTAACAGCTGGCTCTCTTACCATCCCTAGGCCTGAAGGGACAATTTGAAGGCAAATGGGGCTGAGTGGTGACGACCACCTGACAGAAACCGTGACCCTCAATGGAGGGATATGGCCAGCCCACAGGAAATGAGTATGAAATCGGAGTCCCAATTACCCCCCCATCCTGCCAATTGGTTGAACCCAACTGGAAGCCAAAAGCCACGGGAGCATACAGCAGGCCCCAGGGGTCCAAAACAGAATAAAAAAGGGAAGGGCGTGGATCTGGACAGGTAAATGGAAACTATTCAATACACATTGGGTAGGGAACACTTAAGCTACATTTTCTTTCAAATAGGCAGGAATGGGTCAATACATCACAGCCCATGGATAAGTCTTTGCTGTAATAGGCAGATCTAGTGCTATTCTGGGGACATTGAAACAGAGACGATGTCCGACCAGACAGGGAGCATCCACTCAGATTGTTGGGGCTAGTTTACCCTGCCTGAGGATATCATGAAATGAGGAACTACTGCCTTTACGAAAAGCTCAGTGACCTTTAGAGGCAGTCTGAAGTGATCTGTTTGAAGTGGCGCTAGCCCCATATGCTGGGCCACACTATCCTTCACGCATTTCCAAAGACATAGTTGAATAAAATACTTTCATTCTTTCCATAAAATACCTAATTTGAATCAAAATGTGAAAAAATATTGTGTTTGAAATGCGGGAAGTGAAAATATTATAGAGAAGAAAGGTAGCTTTCTGGGTGTACTGCCTTGCATCTAAGATTAAAACAGGAATATAATTCGTGTTGAAGACATAATGCTTTTTCATTTTTAATTTAAAATTAATCCACTAAAACCTAAAGACACAAACAGTTTCACTCAAATTATTCAAATCGGCAGTCCAACTGAGCCTGTTTTTTTCCTACCTCTTTCTAGGAAGAATCTAACATTGGAAAGAAATCACATCACTCTTCCATTTATTAAATAAATATTTACTGAACATCTACCACATACTGGACACTGTTCTAGGTGCTGGAAATGGTAGGAACATCCCCAGATAAATAAGACCCATTTTTCCTTAAGCAGTTTAAAGTCTAGTAAGAGAGACCGACATAAAATTAGCTAACTACAAAACAGGACAGAATGAGATGCATGTTAAAGAAGCTAAATCAGACAGAGAAAGGCAAATGCTGTATGATTTCACTTGTATGTGGAATCTAAAAAACAAAATAAATGAACAAACAAAACAGAAACGAACTCATAGATACAGATAACAAACTGATAGTTGCCCAATGGGAAGGGAGTTGGGAGTCTGAGTAGAAAAGGTAAAGGGATTGAAAAGTACAAGTTGGAAGTTACCAAATAGTCGTGGGGATGAAAAGAACAACATAGAGAATACAGCCAATTATATCATAATAACTATATATGGCGCCAGCTGGGTCCTAGGTGTATGGGGGGATCACTTTGTAAGTTATGTAAATGTCTAACCACTATATTTTACACCTGAAAATAATACAATACTGATGTCAATTATATTTAAAAATTAAAATTAATAAATCACAAAAAATGAAGAAGCAGCAGCTCAGGGAATTTTGGAGTGGTGGGAGTGCCAAGCAGAGGTTCATTTTGATTGTGTGAAAATCAGAGAAGGCTGCGTGGAGGAAGTGATGTTTGCACTGGGCTTTGAAAATGAACAGGATATTGTTTAGGGCATAGGAGTTCATTGTTAGACAGATAAAACATGGACACCTCAAGTCAGGGGCAAGTGCGAACAGACATGGATGCATGAAGTGTTGGGCACATGTGACTTGAAGAGGCAATGCGGTACAGTTGGACGAGGCCATGAAAGAGGATGTTAAAGGGAGATGGAGCAGGAAAGGTGTTGAATCATCCCTGTGAAGCATAATGTGAAGCATCTTAAGTATCAGCTTACTTACCTCTCCCTGTTCAGGAGGCAATAGAGACTCTGATGGGTGGCATGTCTTCTTGGGATGTACGTTACATATATTTTTCATGGTTTTATTTTGAGCATCACAGTCCATAGCAGCTCTGTCTTACTGCTTCATGATTATGCCCAATTTGTTTTTGTGACAGTAAAATATCTAGCGCAGTCATGCCTAATGTCCCACATTAAAGCACTTCAACCAAATGATATTAATGGTTTCAAACTGTAAGTAAGACCTGGTGCACAGCACCCTCATGGATGACGGAAATAGTTCAATACCAACCGGACGAAGGAGCTTGGAATGAAAGTGGTTTGTTGGAACAAAGTAGCCTATAAATAGTCATGCTGGGACAGATAGGCTGTGTTGCTAAAAGGCCCTCCAACTTATCAGCTGAATGTTCCATAAATCAGTGTGAGTAGGGGTGGGGGGGCGTGTGTCACCCACTCAGTCAACTCAGGGTGGGGGGAGGAGAGGGAGCCTGCTAATTAATGTCTGCATCCTGCCATTGTAACTCACTGCAGTTTCCTTTCTATTGGGGCAATTGGTATCAAAAATGAAAAGAAAAAAATCCTTCTGCTTCCCTTACAGGCTCTATTATCTAATACCCAAGGCCAAATCAGGAAATGCTTTTAGATTTTGATGTTAAAGACTGGGGGATGGCAAGGACGTTGTGTGAAACCAGATCTATTGCGGCAAAGTTAACTCTCTGAGATGGAGAGGAGGCCAAAGTCTCTAGCCCAGCTCTTAGCAACTAATGCTACCTCTGCTTTAGGGCTCAGATAAGAAAACAGAGCCCAGTGAAGGTCTCATTTTCAGTGGCGAGCCTTTGCAATGATCAAATATTGGGACAGCCTTGTGCAGAGTTCACACAGAGACGGCACGTAAGCCTGGGAGGAACTGCAAACAGTCCTTGAAGAGAAGTGGTCGAGCTCTATACACTCTGCTCTCAGTCTGAGCAGCGGTCACTGAGCTGCAGAGCCAAGCCTGGAGACCTTTTTTGCCTTAGCGTGGGTGAACCCAGTACATCCAAAGAGCCAGCCTCTGCTGCCCCAGGAAAATGTTCCCCTTGGGGGACACAGGGTTTGGCAAGGGTTCTGAGTGAACAGCCCCATGCCTGCAGCCAGTGCCTGACCTGGAAGTGATGTCCATCCCTGTGTCCAGCTCTGGGCTGGCTGAGGGCAGGCAGCAGAATAAGGTCTCAGGGCCAGCATAGTTCAAATAAGTTCTTCACATAAATCACATTTAGCCCCTCCTTTTTTTTATTTTTAACACTTTATGTTTTTCAAAGAAATGGCAGTTATTTGTCAAACCTCTTTATAAACACCTCTTATTACATAAAAAACATAAGTTTACTAGCTGTACATCAATATCCTCAGGAAGAGAAAAAAGGGACTATATCTGCCTTTTGTTCTCCTTACAAAGCCTCGGTTTCCCCTCACCTCTCTTTGCCTAGGACTGCATCGCATGCCTACACTTAGCTGTCCCAGGGCCAGGGGCATGAGCCTCCGTGGTTGGCTTAGACCAGTGGCTCTCACACTTGAGCAGGCATCAGAATCACCCAGAAGGCTTGCTGAAGGAGATTCCCGGTCCTCTTTCCCAGAATCTCTGATGCAGCAGGTCTGGAGTGGGGACCTACGAATTTGTATTCCTAACAAGTTCTCCAGTTGCTGCTGTGGGTCCTCACATTGAGACTGTGGTTTAGACAATTCGAGGTTCACCCTTAGGTGCAGGGGAGAAGCTAACCCTTCCTTAAACACATAGCTGCTTGGAGGAAGGGAGCAAAGTCAGGATACCCTTAGTGAGAACAAGTGTGGCCATGTGGTTCAATGACAACCACCAGAGACTTCTGGGTTGGAAGCCTAAACTAAAACCTAAAGCTAAACTAAACTAAAACCTAAACGTGTTCACAAAGAGGCAATCTTTTGTGGTCTATGTGGATCTGGCTTCTTGCTCACTTGGTTAATGGCCCCCAGCTCTCCTGTTCCCAGGAAGCCCAGGGAGAGCCCTGAGGCAGCTCTTACGTTGGAGATGGTCAATGGCCCATGAGCATGATGGAGCCTAGAAGATGCCGTGGGAAGGCATAGTTACCAAGGACACCAGCGAGGAGCACCAGCTACACGTCCCACTCCACTGGGACATCCTGGGGAAAGTATCTTTGTTTTCTGAGATAACATGATAAAAAAACAAAACAGTCTGCTAATGATGAACAGTCTGCAGTTCAAGCTGACTTGAACTGGCCCTTTAAACTGAAATAATCCAGACTTTGTAAATACAAGTCTGCTGCAGCAACCTGCCTTTTATGTGTCTCCTGTGCACGTACAACCACCCAAGCACTCAATCACCATCATGCTGTGAGCTGGGTCACATATTACTGTTCCACCAGTGCTTTGCGAGAATATGAACCATTCAATGATCCGTTAATTTGGCCTTTCCTTGGCTGCTCCTTAAAAGAGAAGCTTTGCTTCTTACACAGTTTTGGTTTTCATTAGCTTTAGGGTGTTAGGAAGGAATGCCTATGGCCATTTGGGAGAATTCCATGTGAAGTGATTGATGGGTGAGTTTTCTTGCTCAGATAACCCAGTAGGCGGGACATAAAAGCTTATAAAACAATGTGTGTAGAAAACTGTTAATTCTCCCCTATCATAAATCCCCATCCAAGCTCCAACACTAAGACAGGAATCTTTCCTGAGTACTTTGGGGATTAGGATGGGGTGCATTTTAAGTTATATATCTTGGGCACTCTGCTGTCCCCGGCCGTCTTATCACCTTCTCCCATATATTTGAAGCAAACCAAAAACCACTTCTAATCTCTGTGGAGAACACATAGATTAGAAAAACAGTTATTTTGAAGACAGCCTCAGTAAGTCCATGTTTTGAAGGAAGAGACAATATACTGTGTAACATATGATACTGTCTTTCAATCAAACCATATCAGCTACTTGACATAGAGTGCTATCAAAGACAATCCATTAACCGTGCCTATCTTCAATGGATTCGGACAGAATCTGAAACAACAAAAGAATAAAAGTGTTGGCTTATCAGCCATACACAGTACTGCTCTACTTTCCACGCCAGCAGGAACACTGCGGGGGGAGGGGTGTGGTGGGGGAAACATACTGATAAGAGGTAAAAGCAAAGACACCACTTTCAGTCCAGTGATTTAGTTCTGGTATGAACAACATTAAGCATCTTGTCAAGGGACAGATCCACATGTGTACCGCTCCATGCATGGGCACGTGTTTCCCACATAGAGGATGCTGAGACAACGTCCCAATGCCAATGCCCTTGGCTGTATGGTTCAGTGACGCCCTCTGCAGAGGGAGGCAGGTCCCTCTCACCTGCCATGCCTACAGTGTGAGATCTTCCCATTTCCTGGGGGTTAGCATAGCCCAGGAAAAAGGCTCAACCCACCAGCCATGAAGAAGCTAGAGATGTCACCAGAGAGGGCCAGGGCACTAGTACTTGGAGCAGTTGAGACCAGAAATCACAGCATCTTTTTTAGGGGCTGCATGAAAAATGGGAGCTCTCTGTTTCCAACAGTTTGTACTAACAAGGAATTTGACAGACACTCAGCAGGGTTTTACTTACAATATCGTCAGATCAGGCAAATTTTATAAATCTTTGCAGACAAGTTTAAGATACAGTTAGCAACCTAAATTTCAATTTCATGGGATATTTAATCTTGAGGAACACACACACCTATGGAAATTTTTGGCTCCTTCTTGCTGTTGGACTTTACATTTATATTTTAGAACATATGAATGGATTTAGTCCATCTACGGTATTTTTCAGACTATAAGACGCACCTTCTTCCCCCCCACCCAACAAATTTGGGAGGAAAATGAGGGTGCGTCTTATAGTCCAAATGTAGTTTACCTGGCTTGCTACAGGATTTCTGCTTTAAAGAATGTTATTAAATATTTTACCACATTTTTTGCTTCAAAATCTTTTTTCCTATTTCCCTCCTCTAAAACCTAGGTGTGTCTTATGGTCTGAAAAATATGGTATATAAATCCACCCACTGAATGGGTGGAAGTTCCCTTTACTGTTCGAGGGGATAACCCCAAAAAACCAGAATTATCTTCTAGAGGGCAGGCCCCTAGGCTTCTTGCTAGGTGAGTGTTCTAGGAACCCATCTGTATCAGTGTAGCTGGCATTGTTGGGAGAGGCTGAGTTTGGCTTCAGTGAAATTTTTTTTGAAGACTCTCTCAATGCGTTTGCCCTTTTCATCATGGGTGGTTTATGAGCACACCTGCCCACTGTGCTGAGTGTTCAGCAGTTTTTGACCAAAAATGGCATGATTCGTGTGCCCTATCCTTCCTATTCACCCAATCTTGCACTGAGAGACTTTTTTTTGTTTCCCCGGATGAAAAAAGTCCTCAAAGGGAAACATTTTGCTGATGTGGAAGAGGTAAAACACAAAACAGCAGAAGCACTAAAAGGCATCAAGATTAATGAGCTCAAAAACTTTTGAGCAGTGGAAAAAAACGTCTTGATAGGTGTATTGCATCAAATGGAGAGTACTTTGAAGATGACTGAAGTTTAAACATGTAAGAATACACAATTTTTAATAAATAAATTCCATTTTGGGGGGTCCCCCTCATATCTCTGAGGCCACCCATTCATGGAAGAGAACACTCATCCTAGGAGCAGACTCAGGAATGTGGCCAGATGGGCACAAAATACCGGCGGTCCTGGGAACACTGACAACTACCCTATCCAGGGGCAAATATGTTTCCATATTTCTGCCAGTATTAGAATATGTGCCCAAATATTCAATTCAATTGCTATATGTAAAGTTAACTTACTTCCTTCTTTCCTTCCTTCCTCCCTTCTTTCCTTTCTCTTCTAAAACATGGAAGGGTGGAGTAGAACATATCACTACCTTAACTTAGATATGACAGATCACAAGTGCAAATTAAAGGGTTTGCCACTATCCCGACACATCCATTGCTTTACTGTTTTATAGAACACAAATATTTTTCACATTTACTGTCATTTTATTTTGACAATGGTGCTAAACACTCCTACGGGGTGAAACAATCTTTTCAATAAATTGTCCTCTAACAACTGAATATCTATGTGCAAAAGAATGAATTAGGGCCCCTATCTCAAAGCATGTACAAAAATTAGCTCAAAATGGATACAAGGCCTCCATGTAAGAGCTAAAACTATAAAAGTCTTAGAGGGTAACATAGGAGCAAATTTCTGTGACCTTGGATCTAGTGACAGCTCCTTATATATGATACCAAAAGCATAAGAGACCAAAAAAATAGATAACTTGGGCTTCATCTAAATTAAAAACTTTTGTGCATCAAAGGACACCATCAAGAAAGTGAAAAAACAACCCAGTGGATGGGAGAAAATATTCTCAAATTATATGTCTGATAAGGGATGTTATATAAACTCGTACAATTCAGTAATACAAAGACAGATAACCCAATTTAAAAATGAGCAAAGGATTCAAATAGAATTTGTCCAAAGAAGGTATACAACATGAAAAAAATGCTTATTATTAGTTGCTATGAAAATGCAAACCAAAACTACAATGAGATACCACTACTGGGATGGCTAGAATCAAAAAGTCAGACGGTAGCAAGTATTGGTGAGGATGTGGAGAAATCTCTGTTGGGAATGGAAAATGGTGCAACCACTTTGAAAAACATCCTGGCATTTCCTCAAAAAGTTAACCATATAACCATCATTTAACCCCCAAATTCCACTCTTTGTTATAGACCCAAATAAAAGAAAACATTCCATAAAAAAAATTTGTACAGGAAAGTTCATATTAGTATTATCCACAATAGTCAAAAGGTGGAAACAACCCAAATGTCCACCAACTAATGAATATATAAGGAAATGTGGTGTGGCCATACAGTGGAATTTATTCAGCCATAAAAAGGAATAACGAACTTATACATGCTACAACATGGATAAACCTTGAAAACATGCTAAATGAAATAAGCTTGTTAAAAAGACCACATGGTGTATGATTCCATTTGTATGAAATGCCCACAGTAGGCAAATCCGTAGAGACAAAAAGTAGATTAGTGGTTGTGTAGGTACAGCATGTAAATTTAATCACTTATCTTGTATAGGGAGACAGAAATGACAAGAGTACACAAGTATTATCAAAGAAAACTTTAGGAAATGCATCAAATTTCATTAGGAAAAGTATATTCAAATATACCCATAAGGAAAAGGTTGAATAATATTTATTTTAGGTGACTCCATTTCAGAACTGGCAACTGTTCCGTGTGTACACCCGTCCATGTTGGCCTTGAGCCGAAGGGGTGAGACAGGTTTGAAAGCAGAGACAAGCCTCAGCTCTGAGCAGGTCAACAGGCTGCGTGATGTCAGGAAGTCAGAACAAGACAGCACCTGTGTGTAGGTGCAGAATAGAAGGTCCAGAACCACGTAGACTAGAACCAAGAGTCATCTGTTGTTCCACCAAAAAGCAAGTACAGAAGAGAGCACCAGGAATGGGTTGTCATATGCCTCTGCCAAGGCTGCTCCAGCCCGTCTCAAGAGCAGATGTTCCTCCCTTGAAGTGATTTAAAGTTTCTAATTTGCAAATAGGTTGCCGTTAAAAAATAATATAGTAAAGCAGATCTTCCTCATACATTCACAACACTACTCATTGATTTCTAACAAGATACTGGTCCTTAGAGCATATTCCAGTTAAGTGATATGAAGGTATTAACCTAAAGATGGCTCAGGTGTTGAGAGAGGTCTGACTGTGACACTTGTCACCCATTCATCCTTAGGGCATTTTGGCTCATCTATCTAGCTGAGAGGGCAGAAATTCCCTTTTTACACCATCCATTAATACCACCCATTCATTGAGAGGGTGCCATCCCAGGTACAGCCCCAGAAATGTGGCCAGATAGTCAAAGTCTTTAGTTCTCCTGAAAGGCTGACAGCTACTCCATCCAGGGGTAAAGAAAAAAAAAGAGAGAGAGAGAGATTGACTTCTCACTGATGGTAAGTATCCCAGCATACACTCAGGGGCACCACATGTTGCAGAGTGGGTGCATGAAAAGCTTGTTGAATGAATAAATGCTATTAGCTGGAACTATGGGATCTGGAGCAAAGGACCACATGGCACACAAGAGGAGAAGGAAGAGAAAAATAATGAAATTCCCCTCTCCCACAACCCAAGTTGGCCTTGGGCAAACTTATAGACTAGTCTTTGAGACAGAACTGATTTGGATCCTGATGCCATCACCAGCCTGACCCTGGCTCGTGTGGCTCAGTGGGTTGGGCATCATCCTGCAAACTGAAAGGTTGCTGGTTTGATTCCCACTCAGACCACATGCCTGGGTTGCAGGCCAGGTCCCTGGCTGGAGGCGTGCAAGGGGTAGCCAATCATTGCTTGTCTCGCACATATCAATGTTTCTCTCCCTCTTCCTCCTTCTCTTCCCCTCTTTCTAAAAATAAATAAGTAAAGTTTTAAAGGTGTTATCTTTGATCCTTCTCAGCCCCAGGGAGTCTTAACTATAAGTACTCATTCCATAGTGCTTATACCCTTAAGAAACGTAAGAGGCAGATGCTGAGAAACAGAGGGGTTTGTTACAAAAGGAAAATGCCATTACAGGCCCCCAGAACTGTGTAACAACTTCCCCTGGCACCAAATTGCCAGTTAAAGAAAAATACTTTCAAGACCTGAGTCTTGCACAATTGCCAGGGATTTCTGTACATTTGACCACAAACATTTCTGTGCTTGCAGGTGCTAAGAACCTGGGCACCTGCGGCTGCACCACTAGAAGGACATGGAAGGGAGTGCTCCCAACAGAAGTAAAGTAGAAATGCTACAGTGCAATTAGTAAGCTTCACAAATGCTCACAGTTCTAGCTGCAACACGCAGAACAGACCAGCATTGGTCCTTTGATTACAACTTGTCAAATAGTGCAATTTCTGTCCAGGCATTCAAGGGAGAGAGATTAGTAGGGGGTAAGAAAGAGTCTCCTCGAGGTGACAGGGTCATGAGGATGTGGATGGGCAGAACAAAAGAACTGAGAAATGGCGGTTACCTTATTGAATCAGAAAATGTTTGTTGGGAACTGGAGATATAAAGATGGCTAGAAAAATATTTCCTGTCCTCAAGGCACTGAGAACTGTAAACAAACAGTAAGTGACACCAAGGAGGCCCCTGTAGCCCACTCTGCTGGGACAGGGCAAAAGCAGGCTTCCCAGAGGAGGTGATGCTTGAACTAGAACTTGAATGAGTAGGAAAAGTGTGTCAGCAGTTTAAGAGAAAAAAATACTTACCAGGGACAGAACATAACACAGGAAAATATTGATCGTGTGACTATGTTAGTATTTTTCTTTTAGCTATTGAGACCAGCCCTGAATACAGATTGGCTTCGGGACTTCCTTTGGCCAGTGGAATGCAGTGATTTGTGTCAGTCCCGAGCCCAGTCCTCGTGAGGCTTTGCACACTTTCATCACTGTCTCAGACCCCTGTAACCACCCTGTGAACAAGCCCGAGCTCGCTTTTTGAGGGATGAACCACGTGGAAGAGAGCCATCCTAAACCAGCCAGCCCCAGCCAGTCTGCCAACTGACCACACGCATCACCAAGTGCAGCCAAGAGGCAGACTAACTTCATCAAGATCACTAGATTTTCTCCTGGTCGACCATAGTCTCATAAGCAATAATCAATGGTGGTTGTCTTAATCTACCAAATTTTCCAGTGGTTTCTTATGCATTTATGGGCAACTGAAAAAGCTCCTTCCAACTTGATTTGCAATTTTATTAAATGGGATTAAGAAAAAGATGAATTAAGTTCTAACTTAATGTAGTAATCATCCTCTCACGGTTTCCACTAATTCTTCTAAACCATAATGCTTTCATGTAATGTAGTTCTCATGCCTTTAATTACCATCACAGATAGGCTGAAACAAAAGACTACAGAGTAAAAAAAAATGTGTTGTCATGTCTGTTCATCAATGCACACCAAGTTCATTACCTCCTCTGCCTGATCAAATGCAGAAAATAAAATAGTTATGTTAGAAATGCAACCTCCCAGAAGAGCCTAATAAGAAAATGAAAAAAATAGTATTCCTTTTTCTCATCTAAATACATCTGTAATAAGGCACAATGTATCACAATGTATATAAAAGACTAAACATAAGTTGTTGGGTTTCTTTTATTACCTATGTTGACTTTCAGTTTAGATGTTGCCTGATTTTGATTGATTCATGTAGCCTCCACTTCTGCTTTCTGACTTTGAGTACAAATGCACATTGCAAGTTTTCTTTTTTTTAATTATATTTTGTTAATTATGCTACTACAGTTGTCCCAATTTTTTCTCCCCTTCATCCTCCCTCTGCCCTGCATCCCCTTACCCTCCAACATTCCCCACCCCACTTAGTTCATGTCCATGGGTTGTGCATATAAGTTCTTTGGCTTCTCTATTTCCTATATTATTCTTAACCTCCCCCTGTCTATTTTATGCCTACCAATTATGCTTCTTACTCCCTGTACCTTTTCTACCCCAATTCTCCCCCTCCTACTCCCCACTGATAACCTTCCATGTGATCTCCATTTCTGTGATTCTGTTCCTGTTCCAGCTATTTGCTTAGTTTTTGTTTTTGTTTTTTAGGTTCAGTCATTGAGAGTTGTGAGTGTGTTGTCATTTTACTGTTTGTATTTTCGAACAACTTCTTTTTCTTAGATAAGTCCCTTTAATAGTTCATATAATAAGGGCTTGGTGATGATCAACACCTTCAACTTGACCTTATCTAGGAAGCACTTTATCTGCCCTTCCATTCTAATTGATAGCTTTGCTGGATAGAGTAATCTTGGATGTAGGTCCTTGCCTTTCATGACTTTGAATACTTCTTGCCAGCACCTTCTTGTCTGTAAGGTTTCTTTTGAGAAATCAGCTGAAAGTCTTATGGGAACTCCTTTGTAGGTAACTGTGTCCTTTTCTCTTGCTGCTTTTAAAGATTCTCTCTTTATCTTTAATCTTAGGTAATTTAACGATGATGTGCCTTGGTGTGTTCTTCCTTGGGTCCAATATCTTTGGGACTCTCTGAGCTTCCTGAACTTCCTGGAAGTCTATTTTCTTTGCCAGATTGGAGAAGTTATCCTTCATTATTTGTTCAAATAAGTTCTCAATTTCTTGCTCTCCCTCTTTTCCTTCTGGCACCCCTATGATTCAGATGCTGAAACATTTAAAATTGTCCTGGAGGTTCCTAAGCCTCTCCTCATTTTTTGAATTCTTGTCTCTTCATTCTTTTCTGGTTGAATGTTTATTTATTCCTTTTGTTCCAAATCATTGATTTGGGTCCCAGTTTCCTTCCCTTCACTGTTGTATACTTTGCTTTATTTCACTTTGTATAGCCTTCATTTCTTCCTTCATTTTGTGACCAAACTCAACGATTTCTGTGAGTATCCTGATTACCAGTGTCTTGAACTCTGCATCTGACAGGTTATCTATCTCCTTGTTGCTTAGTTCTTTTCCTGGAGTTTTGCTCTGTTCTTTCATTTGGGCCATGCTTCTTTGTCTCAGTGCACCTGTTATATATAAGGGGTTGAGCCCCAGGTACTCGCCGGGGCAGGGCAACCCTCTTTGCTGCTTTGTGGCGCTGTCTGTAGGGGAAGGGTCAGAGAGGGAACAACGCCACTTGCTCACTTGCTCTGCTATAGCCCCACTTTCCATCACTTCCCTCACTTCCCATAAGTGGATCATACCCTTTCATGCTGATTCCCAGGTGGGTGGGTTTGTGTGCGTTCTAGAATCCTGTGGGCCTCTCCAGTGAACTCTCCTGTGAGACTGGGAGTTTCTCCTGCTTTTGCATCCCCCAAAGGATTTTACAGCTGGAGGTTTTGAGTCTATAGTTTCCCAGTCAGCCAGCCAGCCCCTGCCTCACCCACAAGGTCAGCTGCCTTGCTGCGGATCCTCTCCACCTGGCTGCCCAACTCCACCCCCCTACCATTCTGAATGAATGTTTCTTTAACTCTTTGGTTGTTGGACTTCCATGCAGTTTGATTTCCTGGCAGTTCTGGTTGTTTATTGTTTTTAAATTGGTTGTTACCCCTCTTTTAGTTGATTAAGGAAGTGAAGGAATTCTACCTATGCCTCCATCTTGGCTGGAACAAAAAAAAAGTCTTGAACTTGGCCTCCGCCAACAGTTGATCAGGCAACATTGCAAGTTTTCCATGACACAATTAAACTGAGTCCAAGTGGCCCATTGAGGCAGTTTAATCATCTGAGTACCCAACTACTAATAGTGATTTTAGGGGATTCAGGTACAGCTACTACACATCCAAAGGTGGAGACCCATTGTTACCATCAGTATTTAGCCAATCATTTATGAAGCAAAGAGAGCTAAAGGACTTAGACATTGAGTTTAATAAAATGGGTAGCATGAGCCTGTTCTGTTCACCAGGTAGCTACAGCTTTACACTGCAAGGGATCATAGTTTTATTCCACTGTGGGTTTTAACACTCCTCCCTTCCCACTCTCTGGTACTAGATAGTTGAGGGGAATAGAGGGAAGTGTCAGACCACAGAGGCCTGTCATTTTAACTAAAGGGTATAAATCCATCCAAAGTCTGTCTAAGCTTGGGAAGTTGATTGGTTCTTTTGAAAAAGCACCTGATCCATCCCATGCCCAAGCTAATATAATCCCAAGGGGAACACAGAAGCGCTTTCTCTATATCTTGCTGGTAACCTGCACTCACACTATGCACTTACGCATCCTCTCTCCATAGCCATGTGGCCCTAGCAGCCACATGGCCCAGGGCCTTGTGGGCTCCACAAGATAGCTCCAGGAGGGAGCCTGAATATCACAGCACAGCCATGGACTGCAGCTGGAAACCCCTGCTAAACTAGACGTGTGCTGGACTCACCTGCGCTTTAATATGGCTCAGGATCTCTGGACATTGACTCTATTTCTGGCCCTGCCTTTCCATGGTGAGACAGAGGGAGACGAAACATTGGAAACCCAGGGGACGGCTTCTATTTCCACCCAAATAAACCATGCCACACCACAGTCTCCCACATGTGGGTCCTTGGAATGTTTTCCTCGTGATCCTGTGGAAGAACCGAATTCCCACCTGCAGCACCATGGTCTCTCTATTTACACATCCTACTGGATCATTAATTCTTTTATTCCTGTAGACATTGGAAAATACAACTTTCCTCTCTAGAAAGAGAATGTGAAATTTAAATAAATAATAGTGTACATCTCTTTTCATCTAAGCTTGATTAATATAACCCCTCAGTTATAATTTAGCATGGACAAGGAGCCTACCACCAAAGAGAACATATAATGTCCTGATTCTAAAAAGTGTTAATTCAGTTTTGTGTTGCAAAATTACTTTCTCTAGGATGAAGGGGGGGAAAAAGAATATTTACAACCCAGTGAGCTAAATGAAGAATTTGTTACCCGTTAGTCTGTGGGCCAGGCTGTAAAGAAGATACAGTTAGACCATATTCTGCTCTATTCAGAAGCTCAAAATACTTTCTGCTATTTTCCCTGTCATTCAACTTTGAGATAAAGATGGCATATGGGGCACAGCATCTAAATTTCTTCATCCAAAACTCCACTAAGTTACATTAAGGGGACTTTTTTCCTTTAAAAATATTTTTTAAATTATAATATTGCGTAGAACCAAATACACACACACACATGACTGCATGTAAAACTAGTGAAATCTGAATAAAGTCAGAGGATTATAGCAACATCAATTTCCCGATTCTGATATTGTACTATAGTTACACAAGCTGTTACAATTTGGGGAAGACAAGTAAAGGGCATATGGGATTTCTCTGCATTCTTTCTTATAATTACACGTGAATCTTGAATGATCTCAATCTAATGTTTCATTTAAACATGCCAAAATAGAAAGAAAAAGAATGGATAACATCACTACAGGTTTGGAAGCAGTCAGGCAGATGGATAGGAGATAACTGTCTCCAGAACACAGATTCTAAGACAGCAGTAAGGAGAGTTGAGGAGCAACCTTATTTAACCACAGAATCTCCAAAAGTTTTAGGAACTGGTAGCAACAGCTTCCTGCTCCCTGCCACAGGGATGGAGTGGAGGGGGTGCAACTAATGAAAGCAGGATCTGAAAAAAGATCTTTTAGAAACAGTTCACTAGAGTCCCTCCCCCTGCCCTGCCCCTGAAATTCTGCTCCTCATACTCATGGCCAGAGGCTGGGAGCTATCTTCTCTGGAGATGGGAAGGCAAGAATGTCTGTACTGGATACCCCCCTACAGCAGGCGAGTGAGAGAGAACCAAGCTGAAAATAGCAAAACAGTTAATGAATGACTGGATACGACCAGTGAACAGCTGTCCACCATTTTCACCTTCTTGACTCCTGGACCGTTGGCAGCCAAGTATGTATTCTCCAAGTTAGAAACTAGGAGAAAATTTTGGGGGAATTTGACTAGCCCTAGAAGAAATATGTAGAGATATTAGCATTGGGAGTATATCAACCAGGGTTCAGTCAGGAAATCAGAACCACTGAAAGTATTGGGGGACCATGAGGTTTATTCTAGAAATTAGAGCTTGTAAAAATCTGGGAGGAGCTATGAAAATGGAAGTTTGGAGGAGGGGACTCAGAAGATCAGAGATAGTCACTACCCATGGTGTTAGACACAGTAGTGGCTCCCAAAAACATCCACATCCTACTCTCCAGAGCTCCACCTTCCATGGCAACGGGAACTTGGTAGATTTTTTTAAACTCAGGATCTTGAGATGAGAAATTATCCTGGAGTATCTGGGCAGGCCCAGTGTTATCATAGCAGTCCTTCTAAGAGGGAGTCAGGAGAATCAAAAGGAGACTTAAAGCATCCAGAACTGTGAGAGAATAAATTTGTGTTGTGTTAAACCGGTACATTGGTTTTCATTTGTTACACCTGCCACAGGAAACGAATACACTAACTACAGCATAAAGCCTGGATATAAATAAAGCACATGGGAAATTTTCAGGAAGAGTGCATGTTTGACCGCCCAACTGAAACAATGAGAGGGGGGCCCAGGGGAGGTCTCTAGAATCTATGGCCTCTATGGGAACTGCAGTCAAGTACTTGACGGTTTGGGGCCTCTCTTAGTCAGTGGGGTCAATAGTTGGGATGAGAAGCTGGAGTCCCCTGGGCTATCGGTCTGTGTTGACATGTCATTGTCTCTGATCACTGTGACCTCTGAGAGTAAAGGCTCCTACTTTACCTCCGCATTCCAGATCTTGTGCAAGTTTCCCTCTTAAACCCACACTAAAAAGGTGGGTTCTGGGAAAGGTAACTCCCAGTCTTAAATAGGAGCAGCCATGAAAATGTGACAAAACACACCCAAGTTCTGCGGTTGTTCCTACACGGAGCCCCGATCGCTCATTCCTCAGCAAAATTCAAAGTCAGCAGAACCCACCCGTGTGTTTGGAGCTTCCACTCAAAGTTTTAGTTTCTCACTCTTAAAAACATGCAAACAATCAAGGATTATTAAACATTTGGGAAAGCCTTGAACATAAAAACATATATTAAAACACAAAAGTCAATATCAAACGAGAATAAGCCAACTTGAGGGAAATAGAGGCTATGCACAGAGAAGAAAATGTAACAAAAATAATAACTGAAATAATTGGCTTATTTGGAGGGTTAAGAAAAAAACATTGTATACATGAAATAGTATTAATAAGATGCTTTAAAAAATAAACATGCAGAAAAATAAAGAGTTCTTAGAAAGTTAAAACATGCTATTTGAAATGAAAAACTAATGGAATGATTGAAGGGTAAATTTGAGGAAATTTTTCAGAAAGACAAGATTTAAAAAGAAAGAGATAAAAAGTAGGAGGGAAAACATAAGATGATGAGGGAACCACAGCAGAAAATCTGTCATCAGAATAACAGAAGCACCAGAAAAAAGACCAAAGAAAGTGTAGGTGGAAAAATAAAATAATTTAAGAACACTTCCCAGAACTGACGTCACAAGTTTCCGAATTGAAAAGGCCCAGGCCATGGAACATACAGGATACAAATCAGCTCATGCCAAGCGACTTCATCAGAATTCAGAACATTGGAGCTAGAGAAGAGATTCTATAAGCATCCAGAGCTTTAAAATTCACATCAACAACAGGCCAAATACAAGGGTTTATACAGCAGAATTGCTTCATACTTCATGGCAACATTGGAAGGTAGAAGACTAGAGAAAAATGTCTTCACAATTTTGCAGGTAAATTATTTCCAACATATAACTCTTTATCCAGACAATCCGTCAATCAAGAGGACAATAAAGACATTTTCAGACGCACAAGCTTTCAAACAGTAATCCCCCCAGGCACCTTTTCTAAGACAATGGAAAGTTGATTCCATCTAGTTGTCGGAGTGATTCAAGAAAAAGACAGACCTAGAATCGCAAAAACAGAGGAGATTCAACACTGGAGTGCACTGAAGGGACTCCTCCTGGAGACAGGAAGGGAGATGCAAATGGCAGCATTGAGGAGGCACACATGGGAGCAGTGTGACTCAGGAGACACACATTCTCTCCCAAATGGCCTTCTGATCTGACTGTGCTCTGAACAGTGGGGTCCTCCGAGAAGTAAACCGAGAAAGAGAAACACATGCGAATTGGGATCAAGAGACTCCAACTCAGAAAGCAGAGCATCTTCCCAGCATGTAAATGTAGGCAGTTCCAGAAAGCAACCTCCTCTCCAAGGAAAAAAAAAATGGAACTGACAGATTACCTGATGTAATCAATTTTGTAAAATAGTATGTTGAGAAATTGTTGGAAGGCATGGTAAGAATTTGCAATAGGTACCAAGAAAACTAAACAAATTTTAAAAGGCAATTCTTAATTTCAGGAAAAAACAAAAAATATGAAAACATAAACATAATGCACTAATAATTGGTGTTCTTCACCACGTTCTAACTGCCAGCATTTGCACACAGCAGGCTGTACGTGTTGAGGAATTGTAAGTGTTGAGGAATTAACCATTTGTGAGAGCAGCCTTCAACAAACGTCTGATAGGAGCTGGTATATAAACAGCATAGCTCCCTCACCTCTAGGTGGATGACCATCCCCAGAGTGCCTCTCCCTGGACAAGCTCTAATTACCCACACTGTAAGGACTTGACAATGCACCCTCTATTACTGCCTTCCCTTCCTTGGATCACTGCTTGCTTCCCAGTTGCCGTTTTCTGTGCCTCCCAAATAAACTACTTGTAGCAGAATCCTTATCTCGAGGTCTGCTCCTCGGGAACCCAGATATCACAAATTTCAGGGAATAAAATTTTCACAGGCATAAGAATGTTAACACTGACTATATATTTAATGAAAATGTGTAGCATGATTGCATGAGGAGAAGCACAGGGGATGGTTAGATAAGAGAGTGAAGTCTTCATCTACCATGTAACAAACTCAAAAGAAATTTCTGAAATTGCTGAGTCAACAGAGAGCAGTATTCACATGTGATTTAAAAGCATGGAGGTCCATAAATGCCGGAGGGAACAGCTGAAAGCCCGAAGGGGTAGTTTCTGGGAAGAGGGAGCCAGGAGAATGAAGAGGTTGGGACATAAGCCCTTCCATATCACTTGACTTTTTAATAGTACTATTATTTTAATAGCATCACTACTAGTATGTACTATTTTGATATAATATGATTAAGGAAGAAAGAAAGAGAAGAGAAGAAAGAAAGTAATGAAGGCAGGCAGAAAAAGGAGAAAAGAGGAAGTTTAAAAGGAGAAAGGTAAAGAAGGTCAGCTCTCTCAGCAATGCCAAAACGTTAGGATTAAAACTGCCTTTCCTCAGCTGGACTGTAACTCCTGAACCCCAAGGCTTGTGCTGAATTCAGAGCTAGGCAAGTTTATTTTGACAACCATGAAGTCATAAAACATGTCTATTGTAGGAAATAGTTTTAGACAATGAAGTGTGTCTGCTGTTACTCACGGAAGTTGTAAATTACCCCATTAGCGTGAGTGATTCTCATTTCTCTCCCCTCCCCCAACACATCTCTCCCGCAACTATGGGAATTTAAAAAGCGCCTTTGGCACATGAAGCTTGTTTTTTCCTCATCTCTTCAGAGGACTTTTTGTCCCCTTTCTAAACAAACACCCATCATGAGGGGGCAGATGTAAGTCTTCACTGGTTTGGACTGCAAAAGACACAAAGGTGAACAAGACACAGGCTTCGCCTTTATGAGCCCTACATCCTATGGAGGACAGGGGTCAATGAATAAATTTTTTAAAAGATACTTACTAATTATGATAAATGCCATAAAAGGAATAAACAGTGGGATGTGACTAAGAGAAAGTGCAAAAGAACTCTCAGGCAAGGTGCTGAGCCAGGCCTCTCTGAGGATTGCAAATTCCAGAGGAGGAAAGGTGGTCAGGGAATGAAACCGGAAACCTCGGCCAGCCATGGGGACAGAAAAGCACCTTGGGAAGGGAAAGGATAGGGGACAAGGTAAACTGACTTTACAGTTTCACTAAGGACTGGCTCTATTAGTTGACTGCTAAGAAGGTCCTGTTAATAGCAATAAAATGGATTTCTTTCACAGTCACTTAGAAGTGCAAACTACTACCTTTAAATTCATCTTTTTATCTTTACATTAAGCTTGAAAGAAAAGGCAAGAAAAAGAAGTATTTCCCCAATAAGCACAGAATACCCAGGAATGGAACAGAATGACTACACATTTGTGTATAAATTCATTATGTATTTCACATGCAATAGTGTGTACATTTGACTGCTGACAGAACTGAATATTAGGTAAAATCTTCCAAGTCTATTATAGGTCTCAAACCCACATTTGATTAAAATAACTGTTTCTCATTACCTTATCTGAAATAGGAGTTAATGACCTGCTCTCTTTCCCCTCCCCCAAAGTGTTATAAGTATTATAAACCTTTCATTAATTTTCTACCTGCATCAAGTTAAGATCATGTGTGACGTGAAAGCCAAGTATTACTGCAGACATTTTTCACAGTAACTTTGTACTCACCTAGCTAGTGTGTGGCTTGAGCACTCATGCATAATTTCCTATCTCAACATATTTTTCATTTTTCATAATTTTACATCACAGGCAAGGATGTGCCAGTAATTCAAATCAATGACACAAAAAGCAATGCCATTTGGAAAGATTACTTGTGTTTTTCTAGAGTCGACCTCTGGAAACCACATGTGTAACCACAAATTTTCAGTCTAAACAATTAATCTGAAAGAGGTGACATGTAACTAAAAATGAGTCTATTACTCTGAAAGCTAGCTCTAAAGTACCCGTAAACTCATTTGAATTCTATCAAACCCTCAATCAGGTCTCAGACTTTAAAAAAAAACAAAACAAAACTTTATTCATGGTTTGTTATTTGCCATTTGTTAGTGGCCAAGCAGTGTCTTTAAAGAGTTTTCTGGGCCTATTAACAAGTGACCCCACTGTCCTCAGAACTGTCTGCAAAATCCTGCCTTTGTTTGCCCATCCTGGATCTTGGCTCACCTTCTAAGCTGTGTCTCTGGCCACTGCCCTCCTAGGTCAACATTCAGTCATTCAGTCAGTCAGTCAGAAGGTCTGTAATTTCCTTAATTGTTCTAAAACATATTATGAACCCTAACTCTGGGCTAGGCATTGTCTAGGAGACGGGAATACAGTGCAACAGGATAGAAAGGGTCCTGGCTCTGACGGTGCTCACACTGTAGTGGAGAAGACAGACAGGAAACAAGAAAACTAACTATGAAGAAGGTAACATAGGAGGTAATGGGGCTGGACTAACTACAGAATGGAATGCAGTTTTAGATTGGGTAGTTACCAAAGGCTTCCCTGAGGTGGTGATACTGAGTCTGAGGCATTGAATGACGAGAAGAAAACAGCCACTTAGAGAGAATAGGTAAGGTATTGCAGGCAGAACTAAATGCAAAAAATTTCCAATCTCCAAACCCATTGTTTTTATAAAACAACATGTTGTGTGTGTCTGTGTGTGTTAAAAGTCTGGAAGGTTGTTCCCCAGAACATCAACAGTCTCTTTGTGGCTGTTAAAAATATGGGCAACATTTATTCTCTTCTTTACCTTTCTTACAATTTCCAATTATTCTACAATTAATAGTAATTACATATGTAATAAAAAGCAACTATTCTGAAAAGTTCCATTTTCCTTTTTAATGACAATAAAATATAAATTTAGAGAGAAAATGACAATTTTTATTCATTTATTAAACCTCACCGAGTTAGACTTTTTAAATTTAAAACCTGGGATAATTCCAGATACATTGGACGGAAGTTTGCCTTGCTACCATCTATAAAAATAAATTATTTGGAGGTAATACAAAGAAGTGATTAGTCCAATGAAGGGTTAACATCAATCAACTGTTTTCAAGCTTCTCTCTTCTAGGCTTCCTATTCTAACATCTTCGTGTTGACAACAAATGCTTGTTTACATTCATTGCTCACAAATAGCCCAGCCCAGTCTCTGCCCAGGTCTTCACCTACACTCAAGAGCAACACCAACACAATTCCATAAAAACGTTCTTCTAACTCAGCCCTTTTCTCACGTCCTACTTCAGTCTTTGCCCCCAGGGGCCTGGGATGAAGTTTTGCTGTGTTTAGTAAATTCAGTGTGAAAACAACTAAGAAGTCACACATCCTTTATTATAAAAGCTAGATTCATACAATCATAGACTAGATATGAAATTTCCGAAAGCAAACGAGTGCCGTTTCAGGCAGGTCTGTGGCGGTAACCAGACGCCATAGGGACAGAGAACTGGAGCGGCCGGCCGCACGCGAGAGCAGGCAGTGGCAGCAGTGGATGCAAACCGACTCGATGGATGCTGGGAGAGGAAGTAAGAGCGTAGGAAGTCTGACAAATATTTTCACAGGGAGGATTTTAGGTCAGAGGCAGTGCAAAGCATCACGTGTGATGGGATCGGGAAATGCACAATTTGAAGGCACATTTCCATTTTAATCAACCTGGCGATCCCTGGAGCTCCTCTACTGGGGACTTGGCCGGCAACCCAGGCAGGTGCCCTGACTGGGAACGGAACCAGCAACCCTTTGGTTTGCAGGCCCATGCTCAATCCACTGAGCCACACCAGCCTGGGCCCTGGAGCTCCTCTAAAGGGCCATGATGCACCTACATGTCAGAACATCCCACTTCCTGTTGGTCACAGACTTGTGGCTCCCAAACTTGCCTTGTGCTTGCAGTCGTCTGGGTTGTTTCGGAAAAGGAAGGATTCCTGTGCTCTACTCCCAGAGACCATGATTCAGCAGGTCTGACCTGGAGCTTCAGAATGTGTTCATCCAACTCTCCTGCAGGAGACACAGCGGGTTTGGTAGCCTGAGCTTTAGAGGAGCAGAGCTGGCTGCCCCTGAGTTTCGCAATGCATCCCAGAGGAAGAACTTTGCAGGAGCTGAATGGCAGCCAGTGCCCAGTGCTGCTGCTCTCTTACCCAGTGAGAACATTCTCCAGCACAATGCATCTTTCCCAGATGAGCTTGAAAGGACTTGGCATAAGGAACACTTGACATTTCCAACCTGGCTGATCACCAGAAGCACTTTGGAAGTGTTGGTGTTTTTGTTATTGTTGCTGTTGTTTATTGTTATTATTATTCTCATACAGAGTCCCAAGCCCCACCTCAGAGTCCGATTCAGTATGTCTGGGATTCCATCCACAAATATGCATATTAACCACCCTGAGTGGTTAAGGAACTATTGCCCTGGACTAGTAGTCTGAAAGCTGTAGAGCATGTATATCTCTTATGCACTAATTAAGTAAGCAACATCTTGGCCACACCACCAGAGATTCTGATTCAGCAGTCTGGGACCCAGAAATTTCTATTTTTTGACAAGCAACTATCCTGCAGAAAATCCAAAAACTGCCCTTTCAGAAACCCAGATGCTGAATGACCAGGCCTTCCCATCTCCTCTGCCTCGTGCCACCAAGCCGATGGTGACCCACACTCTTCAGGAACCTTTCATCCAAAAGTAGAAAAGTAAAAGACTTTCCATTAATTTTTGTTGTTGTATAGGCCATGGTAAGCTTCCACTGTGGCCTCATTGCTTTCATAGGCTTCAGGCAGACCTGTCAAAAAGGTGAAATATGTGGGCCAAGGTTAGAGCATCATGTCCGGTACTGCTTATTAGAGCAACATGAGACTATAGGCAGGAGATAAAGATTAAGCTGAGGATATGGGAATAGGAGATTCCCAGCAGATGGGACACAGAATATGAGGAAGGATGAAGAGATACAATTGTGGACACCGGATGTGAACGAACAAGGCTGCTGATGTAATCTGGCCAAGTGGCGTGTGAGCAGAGCAGCCTGGTTATAGAAGGCAAATGACAAACATGAATCAGAGCAGATAGAATGATGGTGTCTATGAATTTAGCGGCTGCACTTTCCACCACAAATGGGCTTTTCTGAGGCATGACTTCAATACTGCCTTCAAGGCTGGTGAGTGAAGAACTTAGCTAGAGCGTGAACCCAGTTACCTAAGGACAGACACATTGGAATAGAAGGTCGCTGTGCTTACTCATTGCTGACAAGGTAAATATTCACATGAAGAAATTAAAAACTAGAAAATCACATCTAGTGGTGATGATATACAGGATGAGAACGAGAAGAGAGAGACAAAGACAGTAATATTACATTTCTTCTTATATATTAGCAAATTCTGATAGACGTTGGCATCTTGTGTGAGTTTGGATATTGTGAGTCTACTTTCTGAGAAAAGCATTAACTCTGCTTCAATCTACACCCTGCTCTACACTTGCACCCATGAGCTATCGAACTGAAGCAAGACACACAACTGTGTTGCCTGGTCTCACTTTATGTACATGACACAGACTTTAGGGGGACTTTAGTGGGCCCAGAAATGGCACCCTTGGGTGCTTCCCTAGTCCTTTTGCTCTTCCTTTCTTCCCACCTTGTCTTCTCTCTTCTGTGATTCGCAAGTCTAGGTTTCAGCTACCTGCCACTTCCCAGCCAGCCTGCCTTCTTTTCCCATCCCTGTCCCCCGAGGCCTGTGCAGTGTCTGCCTTCCCACCAGCAAAGGGACGGCCAAGGGGCTGGTGCTCGATAAAAATGAGGGATGAAAACAATGAATGAACACATGGGAATGATTAAACCACCTTAGTACAAGAAATTATTATGCAAAACCTTGAGAAGAGGACATTTCTGATGTTTGGTTTTAATTTATACCATAAGAAGGTACCAGTTTAAAATTGTGTCTTACCAGTGACTTGTCCCCTCTTCTGAGTCTCTAGGATGCTATTGCTAAATGGGCAGTTGCTTCCTACATCATTTGGTGACTTGGTGCCTCTTTTAGAACTTGAACCATTGGCATGATAGGAGGGACTGGAGGGGAAATCAAGGTCTGGGCAGGAAGACTCTATTCAAGGGGTCCCTCCTTAAGCACAAGTTGTTGAAAATGCTCTAAAAGGGGGGAAGCATGTAAGGTGGTTGTGTTTAAGAAGTGACTACGTGCCTGCTAATGGGGACCCTGCTCTCATTACTTAGAAGAATCATTTGGTGTTAGAGTGACCAGGGTTGATGTCCAAGAACTTCTGTGTACTAATTGCATACCAGGAGCAAATCTCCTAACTTCTCTGGGTCCCATTTTCCTCCTTCCCTAAAATTGGATGATAATGCCCATCTTGCCTATATCACCTATTGTTGAATCAAGGAATCAAACAAAAATCATGTGCTAAGAAGTATGATATATGCATATACTATATGTGTGTGTGTGTGTATGTATATATACACACACACACACATATATACACATACATATGTATGTATTCTAGGCCAGGAGTATCACAATAAAAGACAATTTTTACTGAAATCAGTCTCTCAGAATTGTCACACTTTACTGCATGCTTGGTATGGATATATTCCAAGCACCTTCTTCTTCCCCTCTAAGGCAAACTTCTAGAACCTATTAAATACCTTTGAGAATAATGCCCTTTACCATCTTTCTTAAAATTAGTTATTTCTTACAAGTGGCCAGTCATTTCAGCACAAAATCAAAGCAAGTACTTATTGTAAAAGGATAAAAAAATCTTTTCTTTTTGCAAGAGCTACAGTTCAGTGGATTAATGGCCTACCCTTGTTCACACAAAGACCGAATGGGTAATTTATTAAACAGCGTTGTTACCAAGCAGCACTCAGATTTTGGAAACCATTAAATTTACAGATGAGAATAACCCCAAAGTTTTTGATCTCCCCTGTAGCTGTTTTTATCTGTCGTTGGAATTCATTGTTTATGTGCTTTGATTTTCATGCAATGCCTGCCAGCTCCGGGCTCTGGTTTTTTCCCTTTTAATAAATGTTGAGCCCTCTGTCTGTGTCACACAGTCCACTGCAGTTTGATTTGCCCCCAAGTCAAACCAGTCTCTCCATCATTGTGCACAGAATTAATCAAGACCAACAGGACTATTAGTGGTGCTTATCACACAAGAGAGAGAAAGAGCACCAACAGTCTGGGCTTGGCTGCAGGGTGTTTTCTGATTCTGGGATTAAATAATCACCCTCCAAAACATGGAAAGTTGTTCATAAGGTTTTGGAGATAATGCCTTCCACCACCCGGCCCTGGAGTCCCTGTTCCAGGCTACTGAAGGCACATTATCCCTAACAAATGCACATCTGATAGGACATAATGACCACTGTGTCTCAGAGTCAGAGTAACAGGGACTCGTCATCCCCTGGAGGGGGGAGCAGGCATATTAAATGATGCGTTCCCTTTTTCTATCAATAATAAATAGCAACGAAGCTCTGGGACTTGTGCATTTTTAACATGATAACACGATCAGCTCTACATTCTCTACACCCCTGGCACCCAACTAAGGACAGAGTTGCTGGTTTTCTTGGCTCACGCAAAACTATGGTAGAAATTCAATGACTTTTTTGAATTTTATTTTTCAATTACAGTTGACATTCGATATTATCTTACATTTGTTTCAGGTGTACAGCCTAGTAGTTAGACAATTATGTAATTTACAAAGTGATCCCTCCAATAATTCAAGTGATTTTTAAAAAGAACAAAAATCTTTCAGGATGGGTAGATTTATCAGGACAATTTTTTTTACACAAATCTGCAGAAAGTCATTTTTAAAACTAAGAAAACAAATTTTTTTGCATATTTTACTTAAGTTTACTGATTGTATATCTCCAAACATAATGTGGCATGAAGCCTGAAGCCATATAAACTTTCTTGTTGTTTTAACATATTTGGGATAGAGAAGCCAAGGTAATAATAATTATATCACCCAGGTGAACAGCACAACCTCTGTGTTGCAACTTCTACAAATTCTTCAAAATTGGGACCTAATTCTTGTTACACTTGCTGACTCTAAGTAATATGTTTGTACCTTTTCTTAACATAGTAATCCTTGTGGAATCTGCTTGACTTAACATAGAAATCATTGTGGGATCTGTTTGACTTGCAGAGATGCTGCTGCATCAATGCCCTTGGTTTGAAATGCTGTTTTCATGCTTTTGGCAGATACCAACCACCTGGCCTTGACACTCTAATTCTAATTCTATCTCTATAGCTTGCATTGTCATTGTCAACAGATGCTTGTGATTACACTATTCTGGTTCCCTTCTGGATGAAGAGAAATAAGCCCCTGGACAAATAAGCATCTGACCTCCAGGTTTGTCATGCAAAACCTAAAATCGCTTTGTGTAGGGATGTTGATGGAAAGAGCTCAGGCTTTGAAGACAAACTGACCTGGCTTAAACCCCTGCTGGCCACCTCCTAGCTAGCTGACACCCCAGCTATTTTCTCCATTTCTCTGAGAGTCCATTTCCTCATCTGTTAAAAGGGATTAACGACAGGTAGTCTGCCCGAAGGTAAGGAAGATGAAAAGGAGACAATCAGATGAAAGCCCAGTGTCTGGTACCAAGTAGACCACTTCTGATGTTTCTGTCTCACACTTACCACCCTTCTCCACATAGAGACACTGTTCTGCCATACTCATAAACGGGGCTGGCACAAGATAATCTTTCTGAACAACAGTTTAATCATCTGTTATTCATTCTAGTTTTGCCCCAAAACCCAAGAACCAGATCCACAAATACATCTGGTTTAAATCCAGCCATATTCCCAGTGCCTGGAACTGTTCATGAAACATATAGACATTCAGAAAACATTTGATGGATGAAGAAAAGTAAGCACAAACCCCAGGACACACGAGGTTTGCTTAGAAATATGCGTGTCCACTTATGCCCGCTCCCCGTAGAAGTCCAATTCAGGCAAGTCGTTCTTACCATCAAGAACCTTCTTTAATCTTCATTCCCTATCCACCCTTTTCTTTGTAGTTTCTAGAAATTTCTGGGATTGCATCAACAACCAATCAGAGCCTGTGATCTCTACCAAGTAGCCAGTGTTAGAACCTGGAGTTCATCAAGTTCCAGCCTAAATAATTAAAATTTTATTTTGATGCCTTATTGATTAAACTAAGGTACTCAAAATAATTATCAGACCCCTGTAGTATTCTGAAGACCTCTAAAGGAAGAATACCCCAAATTTATAGCCATACGCTACATGCAAAGGCTTTCCAGAACCAGAAGCAAAATCTCAAAATGTGTTCAATGGAATCATATGAAATTATCATTTTTGTGGGTCAAAATGGTCAAATGTTAGCAGCTCTATGTAGTTCAATCTGGTACTTTATTGAACACTAGCAAGCAAACTATGAGTGTTTGCTCTCACAAGGAAGGAATGTGATCGTGCCACCTCTCTCTTTGAAAAAGTTTCCATGGCCACCCATTCTGTATAACCCTGGCCAGCACTACAGACCGTTCCCATGCCCAGCCCAGCCTCGCCCTCTTCCCCATAGCCTGTGCTGCACCTGGGTGGCTGGCCCTTGCGCACAAGCATGCCGTGCACTCTCTCACCCCAGGGCCTTTGGTCAAGCTGCTGCATCTATGTGGAATGCCCTTTCTGTCTCTCTTGGTTTGTAAACTGGTGCCATACACAGAGGGCAAGGAGAGACCAAAGAAAGAGGCATGCTGGTAGGTGGCAGTTTTAATAACGAAGGGAATTTACGTACAAAGCTTGTCTTGGGCAGCTGCAGGATGAGTAGTTCTCTACACCCACCTGCCATAATCTTAAAAGTTTATGTAGAGGACTTAACTGGGCTCAGTCACGTACACAGTCCAGAGGGTCTAAACAACCCGTTATTCCCTCAAGGCTGCATGCTTGACAAAACAGCTCCTAGTGTGGGAGTGCTGGGCAAAACCTACACTGAAAGAACAGGGGCGGGAATGGGGATCCTCCAATCGCCCCAGTCTAGTTCGCAGGTGAATGGGCGGTCACATGCTCCAGATGAGTTCCCCCAGCAGACTCCACTATCTGCCAAGTGCTTGCTGGTCTTTCAATATGCAACTGAAAAGTCAGCGTATCTCCCAAATTTTTCCTAGTTATTTCCCATCCCACCCCCTAAACCCCATCAGAACTTACTCTCTCACCTCAGTGCTCCTATAACCTCTGTCTGACCTTGACTTTATCACTTAATATAGCATGTCTTGTATGATGTGGACATCTAGGTTTAACTTCCCCAAAGACTTTAAGCCCTATCAGAGAAGAAATTCAATTTACCCATTTCATGTTTCTTATACTGAGCATAGTACCTGGCACATAGTAGGTGGTCATTAAATGGTAATTGAATTGAGTGTGGATTATGGGCCACAGTTACATTCTTCAAGTTACCTAACTTCTATAGCTTCCTTTTTCTCATCTCAAAGATAGGCTAGTAGCCACTACTTCTCATAATCGTTATAAAGATCAAATCAGATAATGTAGGAAGCATGCCTAGTGTAGTGCCTGTCATAGAGTAAGCACTCAGAAATTAGAACGAGTATGACTTTATTACTTTTACAATAAATATGATCGCCTCTTAAACAATTAACTGGCAGGCGATTACTTTAAAGAAAGAGTAATGTCAGAAAGAGCAAAGAGTAATGTCTAGAGGAGTAGACATTTTCAAAGCAGCCTTTACACCTTGAGCAACTCCAGTTTTGAGCTCCCAGGCAGGTGGGCAACAGCCTGATGCACTTGGAACAAAAATGCCAATCCCACTCTCCCGGGGTGACAAGAATAAATGTTTCAGCCTTTATTTCTCACACCCACGGGGATGATATGACTGGATCTGAGCTTTTGAGTTTGGCTTCAATGGAGCGGCGAGTGCTCGTGAACTCAGTCCATCCTGCTGCCAGTCCCCAATAGGGCAGGATCGGGCACTGCCCTGAGTGCCTTCAGCCTGTGGCTGGGCTCAGAATCCGTTAGATGAATGCCCTGACCTGAGGCCTCTGCAGCAGGTAGCTGCCAACTTTGAGTTGACAAAAATCTCTCCATCTTCCAACAATGGGGGCAATGATAGGGAGTTTGGAAACTTTGATTTTTTTTTTTTAAATCCTCACCTGAGATTATATTTATTGATTTGAGAGGCAGAGAGAGAGAAACATCCATCAGTTGCCTCCTATATGCACCCTGACCAGGGATTGAACCCTCAACTTAGGTATGTACCCTGACCTGGAATCAACACACAACCTTTTTTGGTGAATGGGATGATGCTACAACCAACTGAGCTATCTGGCCAGGGCAGGAAAGTTTGATTTTAATTTCATTTTTTTTATCTTGGGTGAGGATAGATAAGGGATGCTGCTTACGTCTTACCAGATGCCCCCACAACAAAGGCCCCTGACACAGATGGCAAGAATTTCCCCCGAGTTCTCGCCTGGGAGGAGGAAAGTGGAATGTCTCCCACTTCCCCTAGAGACTATGCACTGATGTGGGGGTGTAGTAGCCTTGGCAGCATCTTCAAGCCTCATGTCTGCGAGGTTTATGAAAGTAAGACAGGCTGATACCACACTAAGCTGTTGTCTTGGGTACTAAGAGAACACCGGCACAGAATTGCAGGAGAGCTGCTCTTTCTTACTCCATGCTGAGCCCATCACCAAATCCTACTGGTTTTAGTTGCTAAGTAGCTTTGAAATCTGGCTCTAGCCTTCCTGCTTCATCACTTGGCCCACTAAATTCATTCTCCAAATGGCAGCCAGAGTGGTTGTAATTTTGAAACATCACGCTTCTTTTCTTAAAAGCCTTCTATGGCTTCCCCACTGTTCTACGGATGCAGTCACAATTCTACACTACCTGCAAGGCCCCGTGGTCCAGCCCTTGTCCACTTCTGCAGGGCTCCTCTCTTCGCCTTCCCTCTGCCCTCTCCATGTGACCCACGCTTTCTGAGCCTTGCCAACCCTAAACTCCACCCCAGGCCTGCACCCCTACTGCTCCTTCAGCCTGGAGTGCACACCTCCCCTCGCTGCTTCCCTTCAAACCTCAGCCCCATCATTGCTTCCAGCTCCTTCCTGACTAGGTCAAACCACTTTGCCATAACTCTGAGGAATGAGTATCATGCTGTAGTTATCTCTAAAGCTTGGCCTCCTTCCTGAGCGGAGGAGGGGCTTCATGAATAGCTGTTGATTGTTGAATGATTGAAGGAGAATGAGAATTTTATTTTTTATTCATAAAAAAATTCTACCACATAATCTTTTATTTTCAAGTCCTCCAGGGAGGTCAGTAAAATTAAATTATCCCTGGGAAAGAGAAAAGTTTTTTTCTCTGCTCACACTGGAGTGGCCCAGTGAAGAATGTATCTCCTCCTCCTACCACACTGCAGCAGCTTCTACTCTGTTCTTCCCACCACTCCCTCTCCTAGGTCCACATTTTGTGGGATAAATTACCACTAGGATTGGGAACCAGGAAGATACTTAATTCTCCTTAAAGACTAACATGGGTGGGGGGTCATGAAGGTCCCTTACAAGTTGACCTTTCACCCCTGGAAAGAACTCCCACCAGTACTGAGGAATCCCTGGAGTCTGGAGGACAAGGCTCTGTGTAGCTACATCCATCTGCACCCCTCTTGGGCCTGATTCCCTTCCCCGCTTTGACCTGAGATCCCAGCCTCTTTCTCCAAATCCAGCCCCTCCTCAGAGCATCTTCCTGTGAGCATCTCTCGCTGAGCCTGCTACATCTCCCCTGCTACTCCACTGGGCAGCCTGCCACATGCTTGGACACCATCTGGGATTGTCACATGGCCACAAATGTATCCCTGAGTTTTCTGGAGTCATTCATTTCCTTTGAGTAATTACCATAGAATTATGAAAAGCACTGAGGTAGGCAAGTCTGTAGGCCTGGGTAAGTAAACTAACTTAGTTTTCCATTACAGCATCATCCATTGTGATTTTTATGGGGACATAACATGAGAGCAAAGAGAAACTGCCCTTAGAATGCCTTTTCCACAGTCATGTTTCAGTGATCACCCTGTATATAGGCATTAGCATGGGATCTGGGGTAATGAAACTGAAGGAGTGATTTCAGAATGGAGTCTATTACATTAGGGCTGAATGAAAGGCATCTATCTGCACCTTCTGAAGATATACAGAAGAATCATTTGCTGACTCCCCAGAACCCAACCCACTGCATTGACCATATGTCTAAAAATAATGTAGTTTGCATATTCCAGATATTAATCATCGTAGATCATCAGAAGGAATAATTTGCTGGAGAGCACCAGGCAGTAAGCAAACCTGGAAGACAATTTCCAGTCAGTAACGCATTTTGTGACTCTTTTCCTCATTCTTTCCTTTGATTTGTCATCCTCAGAATAAGGTGTTAAAAAGCACACTTCAGTCGCTGTCATTTGATTGTTATCCCTGACTAATCTACCCTATTGTCCTCAGCACCCCTCTGCACCCCCTTCCCACACTTACAGTGAGGGCCGGCTCAGATCTCCCCTTGTTTGACATCAAATACAGCCTGACAGCTCAGATTTCATTACCATTCACAGGGGAATTATTCTTTTCTTTTTAAACAATCTTTGAAATCTCAGCTTCACATTTGTTCAACCCTGCTTCCCAGACCAAACCTTATGGAAAATTATACTTTGAGGCACCTACCCACTCATTCTCTACCCCATGTTTTCTTTGAGCAAGCAAAAAATAAAGGGAACTCGAAAATGGAAGGGAAGTTTCCAGAAGGGCAGCTTATACCCAAGAGAGAGGCAGGCAACTGCCCAGGGCCCGTCTGCAGCCCAGTCCCTGGGGCACTGCGGGGAGTAGAGAAAAGGCACATGGTCTGGGGTCACAATACGCGCGGCTTTGGGTCTCAGCATTCTCACTCACTCCTGTAATTTGGAATGGTCTCTGGACTTGTGGCGGGGGCAGAGGGTGCCTAGCTGCTCCTAGGAGGGTGCCTGTTACATAATGTGGTCAATAACTCAGATGAGTGGATGAATAAATGATGTGTGCTTAGTAAATATTGAACATTATAGCCTCTCATTATTCTAGTGTAGGCTGAAGAAACCACCTCTAACTCTTTTAGCCCTCTGACCTCCAGAAAACACAGACAGAACCTGGGAGGAATTGCCCAAATTTTCTGCACTACAAATGCAACCCTGCTCTCACTGCCAGGAGAGCACGGGGAAGGAGGATTATAACCCAGGACAGTATGAAAACTAAACATCAAATCTACACACATTCAAATTTAGCCTGAATTCTGTTCTGGATCCAAAGCTCCAGAGGAAACGAAATGTACACAAAGCAAAGTGGAGGGACATCTGGCTTCGCAGAGCGGGCCCAGATCTCAAACGAGGCAAAGGAAAGCAGAGGCATTACTGCTCAGCGAGCTGCTCTGCTGAGCAGCAACCCTCAGCTCGCCAGCGGGGGGCTCGGTGCACCTTCGCCTTCCACGTCAATAACCCAATACGACTTGACAGCCGCTTAGTGAGCATTCGTGATGACTTCAGACCACTGGAGATGTCCTCCTGCGGGGGAGAGGGGAAATTGGCACAGTCTCCTGATGATTTTACTAGTTTTAAAGAAATAACAGCAAGGTAATGTTTGTAAGATCCCCTTTTCAGGACAGTTTCTGTAATGGGGAGAATACAGAGTCCACTGGTGTGAAATTAGTAGGTTTTTATTTCCATCACCTGCTCTGAATTACAATTTATCTTTTTTTCTGGCATTCTTGAACAAGGTTTCCTGTGAAATGAATGGCATAATCAAGATGCTGGATATACTTAACCTTGACGAGAGAATCCGCTCTTGGAAATGAATTTAGCAGGCTTGCTGGCACACTGACAATGGGTATGTTTGTCAGTCCCCACACATGCTTCCCTGTGCCCTTGTGTTGTGCGGATATTTTCCAGAGTTTCTGTGTCCTGTCCGCACACCTGGCCTGGTACGGATGTCTGTGTAACCACATTCCAAACAGCATCTGTGTCATGAAGTGAAATGCATGCCGTCCGCATTTCATCCGAAATAGCAAAACCATAACATCTGTCACTGATATTCAGGAAATACTGCACATCCTTTTTTATCCTCAGAGGGTCTGCTCTTATACTAAGGTTTGTCAGTATGGATGTTGGCTTATAATTAGTACAGACATTGGCATATATAGTAACCCCACAGCATCTGCTACCCAAAGGAGAGCCTTCTCCATCATTCCGAATCAGCCCTAAACAAGATATCCATTAACATAACCACGGTCTGTTCCCCTGCTCCAGCACCTTTGCATATGCTATTTGCTCTGCCCAGAATGCCTATCCCAGGGGTGTCAAACTCATTTTCACTGGGGGCCACATCAGCCTTGAGGTTGCCTTGAAAAGGCTGAATGTAACTTTAGGACTGTATATATATAACTACTCCTTAATAGTTAAGTGAGAGCTCGACCCTGCCACTGGGTAGAAACAAGGTGCTGGGCAGAATAAAACAAGGTGGAGGGTTGGATTCAGCCCACGAACCTTGTGTTTGCCACCTGTGGCCTATCCCAATCCAACTCCAATTCAAATTCCACATTCCTTCCAGAAGCCATCCCTGGCTCTTGACTCTCTTTCTACCAAGCTAAACATATGTCTTCTCTATGTACCATTAATACCATCCACACTTGGGTTATGACACATCACCTCTAAATGTAATTGTATACAAATTTACTTCTCTATTGACTTTCTTAGAATCTGAAAAACATAGAATCTATCCCTCTTTTGGCAGTGAATACACAAATAACAATGGATGCTTACCCCTGTGGGCAGGATGAACACCTGCCTAGCATGCATTTTTGTTACTGTATATTCTTGAAAACTATACACCTGAAGTCAATATTCCAGAGCTGACATTTGTAAAGTCTCATTAGTTGTCAGTTCCAATTAATATAAATAGTGAGGTTTCACTATAGAACTTTTGACTTGCCTTGTGTCTACAGCATGTCCCTAAATAGTGAGAGTGCTGGATAATTAGTGCCCGTTGTGGTAACAGGGCAGGTGGTCAGGACACGGGCTCCTAGGACAGCTTACTCACCCAGAATTAACATTGTGTTCTGTTTGCTCGCAGCATGGAATTCATCTCATCGTCAGCATGGGCAAGTGTTCCTCCTTCTGAATATAAACACTCACAACATACTCAGAGTACAACACAGGAATCTCTCTCTCCCTCTTTCTCTTTTTCTCTCTCGTTGTCAGAGATTTTCTTAATCAAGCGTGTTAATGACTCAGAAGGGGCATTTGGAAATTTAAAAGCTCTTAATGAACATGCTTCCTGCTCCGCACACCCACACTCACCCCACTCCTAGTCTCTCAAGACATCGTTATTTTTAACTCCATGCTGCTACATCTGCACTTCAGAGAAAGCCAAGCTGAGATAGAGTCACAGCTCTGTTCACAGGGTTGGGAAGCAAGTCATGGAAACAAGACTGCGAAAAAGAGAGCTCATCCAAAGAGTAGGCATCGAGAGATGGGCTTGGAGCCCCTAAAGAACAGAACTGCTACAAAGGTCACGTGGAACCAAAGGCAACCCTAAAGCATGGGAAATTATGATGACCAACTCACCTCCCAAACTTGGGATGCAAGGAGGGGGCACTCGAGGCCTGACAAAGAACTAGATAAGGATTTAGGATGTCAGATCTAAGGAAACTGGAAGTTTTGCCAGCTGGAATTAAATTACAATCTTAGGGGCCACTGTGTATTCTAGCAAGCCCCCAAGGCAAAGCTCACTATCCCACCTCACTTGCATGTACAACTCTTGATCTGTGCTATTTTAATGCCTTGGAACTAAAGAAACAATTTTCAAGGCCAAAAGAAGCTAACAAGTTTGGGGATTTCTTTTTCTCTTTGAGGTGTTTCTTGGTACCAGTTGCAATCTTATTTCACCCTCACCCCCCAAAATTGCTTCATTTGCTATCATTCTCTTCTTTCAAAACAGAAATGATTCTGGTTATCAAACATTCCTAAAGTGGGCCTGGATCCTCTTTAAGCATTTCCCTTCCCTGGTTTGTCTTTTTAGCTATTTTCCCATGGGCTCAGCTAACATGGACTCTAGTCTTTCACTGGTCTTAAAAGATAGTGTTTCATGTGGCAGCATCAACATCCATTACATTTGTATTGTCATGTATAATTAATTTCTGAAATGAATATGTATCACTTGGGGTCCCAACAGAACACAGATCACACATGAGGCATGGAAAGGTACTGTGTGTGCTAGGGGTGATGGGATGTCCAGTGTGGCTGGGTCACAGGGCCTGGGGACAGTTCTAGGCTGCAAAGATGTTGGGAACCACTTTATGTAATGAAAAGGTGTCTGAGCCTCATCCTTAAAGCATTAATGCACTTACTCTCAGGAAGGACAGTCAGATCCATATTTCAGAAAAAAACAATGTATAACAGGCTACGCAGGACATAGAGCTCAGAGGGGAGCAGAGTCGAAAAGTTCAGAGAGCTAGCTGTTCAGGGACCACAAAATTCAGAGGCAGGAGATGGTGTCTAGGAGGAGAGGAAGGAGAAGAGAGTTTGGAGAGAAAGTAAGGTGTTAGGACCAGTTAGACTTGATGATCAACTGGACTTGACAACAAATGTATGTATGGTGAGAGAGGATGAGAACGACTCTTTGACTTTACCTGGGCACTGACAAGGATGCTTTTTCCCATTCCAGGTGTTCTTATTATTCACTCACATATGTTTCGTGCAAATACACTTTTATATTTATTAACACCGTTAACCTCTATTACAGTTGAAGCTTCTAGTGGTTTAATACATACATCCAAAGCAAAGAAGAAAAGTAGAATCATTTCAGGTGAATTCAATCCACAAAATACCTTGGCTAAAATGAGAACAACCCAAACTTCATACCAACGTCGACTTTAAATGCTTTTTAAAAAAGCATCTGAGTAACTGAATGAATGCAGATATAAAATCAATAAAGCTCAAGAAATTATCTTTGGAATTTTGACTTCTCCTTGAAAATGTTCTAAGAATTCTTTGTCAACCCAAGAGGTGGCAAAAAGAAGAGTAAGAAGTCTTTTTTAAAATTATCTTTTCAAGTGATTTACAAAAATCACTTAAACATATAATTATCAATTGCCTGGGCACATAAGAGACATCTAATTTTGGTTTGTACATATTGACTATTTCATTGAAATGTTTTCTCTTTTATCAAAATATACAATTTAAAACCCTAAAAGAAATCAATTGACATCTGTTTCAAGGTTTCAACCTAGCTGTCCAATTATTTCTGCTCAAATGGATAGGAGTGGAGAATTTATATCAGTTTCAGACAGAGGAAAGTGTGTCTTCTATATGTCAATAACGTTGAAAATACCTGTAAGATACAATACTACAATACATGGAAGAGCAGATTTTAAAAAGAGTTTACAAAACCCCAAGTCATGACCTATAAAGGAATTGCCCACCTGGAAAGTAAGTCAATGGGACCCTGAGCCAAACTTCTACAAGTGGCAGGTGCTACAGAAAAGGAGAGGCCATGAAGCTATCAGTAGGGGGGTAAATCTCAATCCTGCACCAGGGGGTGGGTGGCTCCAACAATGGGTGTGATGGTTGGAAAGAGGGCAGTGCTCAGCTAACACATAAATACAACAGCAGTCATAGAAAATGAACTTGTTTGGACAGGTGAAGCTTTTGCCTTTATAGCTGAACTCAGCAACAGTGGCTGTCCCACTGACATCTTGGTTTCTGCTCTTAATTCTTCCTTTCACCAGTTTCCCTGACCTGACATATTGCAGAAAGACCCAAAAAGCTCAGTTTGGATCTACTGGCAATCGCAGCAATGAGTGAAAAAAGATCCTCCTGAAAACCTATATAGAAAACAATCACTGAATATATAAGGAATTAGAGAAATTTAAAAGCAGAGGATCTGAAGAATCAAAGCAAAAGCTTTCCTATGAAAGAGACATACTTAAAAGACAGAGTGTAAACTTCAGAAATCCTTAATTTATAATTTCAGTAAGATTTAAAAGGCATTTTATTTAATTAAAAAAAGAATCTAGATTAGAAAATATACTTTCAGGGGGAGGTAAGATGGTGGAGGAGTGAGTGGAAGCCACACTACCCTCCTCCCAAGACCAATCTGGAATTACAAACAAATTATGGAGAAATCACCCAAAACAAACAACTGAACAATAGTGAGAGAGAAGCCTTATAACTTTGGACAGACAGAAGAATCAGTTTCAGCTCTAACTGACTGGTGAGGAGTGCGGTAGAGACTCGTGAAGGCTGACCAGGCACCCACAGGTAGCAGCACTGGGGGGATTACAGTTTCAGCTCTAACTGACTGGTGAGGAGTGCGGTAGAGACTCGTGAAGGCTGACCAGGCACCCACAGGTAGCAGCACTGGGGGGATTATTAAGCGGCTGGTTGGATCCTCCTCAGAAGAATTGGGTCTAAACCGTAAACTGGGGTCCCTAGCCTAGAACACCAGAGCCCCCCAAATTACACAGATAACAACTGGCAGTGAAAAGCGGCAGGGTTGCTCTCTGCCAGAGATGGATGGCTGGAGATGCAAAGAGCCATTTAAATGGCCAACACACAAATTTTCATTTATAGCCACTTACCCACGTCTCCGGCAAAGGTGGGGGCAGAGTGGGCTAGAGACACCTGAGGAGAGACTGGGGACAGAAGCTTTGGGGAGAGTAAGGAGAGAGTAGCCGCTGGGATCCTGGTCCTGAGTCATGCCCCAGACGGCAGCAGCCAGAGTGATCAGGCAGAGCACTCCCATCTGGGCAGCAGCCTGAGGGGAAACAAGAGCCCCGCCCCCAGGAGAGACTCTGCCTGGACTCTGTGGTGCTTAAGGCCTGACTGCTGAGTGCAGAGTGACTAGATTAACAACTGAAGGAAACAGCCACAGACAGTAAATCCCTGGCAGTCTCAGAGCAGGCTGCCTAAGGTCAGATGGGTCAACATCTGACATCACCAGAAGCAGATCCAGAAAGAAAAAACAGTGGTAAATACTAGAGGCTACCAAGACAAAGTCACTAGCATTTATACTACAGTTTATTTCTCTCCTTCCTTATAATACTCTTAATCTCTTTACACCCTTATTAATACTGGTTCATTTGGTGTTGATAGTGGGATTGTGGGAGGGAAGATATTTTTGTGAATGTGGGTTTTTTTCCCTGGGCTTTGTGGTTTTGTTCTGGCAGCACCTGCACAACAGCATACAAAAGGTGGTGGGTGGAGTGACCCTCAGTCAGCCAGCTGGAAGGAAGGACTCACCAAAAACCAACCCAACAACAATCAAAACCCAATTACATCCAGACAGCCAACATAAACAGCATAAAGGGTATTCCAGGAGCATCAAGTTCAGGAGATCAAGGATACTGCACTACTGAATCTCACAGGTCTCCTACCATACAAAGAGGCCCACTCCAAGACACATCATAATTAAAATGGCAAAATTCCAAGACAAAGAGAGAATCTTAAAAGCAACAAGGGAGAAACAGGAAGTGACATACAAGGGAGTCCCGATAAGGCTAACAGCTGACTTCTAAATGGAAACACTGCAATCCAGAAGGGAACAGCAAGAAATATTCCACATAATGAAAAGCAAAGGACTGCAACCAAGACTAGTCTACCCAGCAAGGCTTTCAATTAAATTGAAGGCCAAATAAGGAGTTTCCTAGAAAAAAGAAGGCTGATAGAATACACCTCCACCAAATCAGCACTGCAAGATATTCTTAGGGTCAATGAATCCAGGAGCTGGTTCTTTGAAAAGATAGACAAAATTGACAAGCCTTTAAGTAGATTCATCAAGAAAAAAGAGAAAGGACCCAAATAAACACAATCAGAAATGAAAGAGGAGAGATTACAACAGAAACCACGGAAATACAAAGGATTGTAAGAAATTACTACAAAGAACTATATGCCAAAAAAAAATGACAACCTAGGTGAAATGGACAAATTTCTAGAAAAATATAATCTCCCAAAAGTAAATAAAGAAGAAGCAGAAAGCCTGAACAGACCAATAACAGCTGAAGAAATTGAAGCAGTAATCAAAAAACTTCCAGCATACAAAAGCCTTGGACCAGACTGTTTCACAGGAGAATTTTACAAAACATTTAAGGAAGAGCTAACCCCTATCCTTCACAGACTATTCCAAAAAAACCCTTTTTTATGAAGCCAGCATCATCCTAACCCCAAAACTAGATAAAGACACAACAAAGAAAGAAAACTACAGGCCAATATTGCTGATGAACATAGACACTAAAATCTTGAACAATATATTGGCAAAACGCATCCAGCAATGCATTAAAAAGATCATTCACCATGATCAACTGGGATTCATCCCAGGGATGCAAGGATGGTACAATATTCGCAAATCAATAAACCTAATACATCACATAAAAGGAAAGACAAAAATCACATGATTATATCAACAGACGCGGAAAAAGCATTTGAGAAGGTACAGCATCCATTTATGATCAAAATACTCAGCAAAGGGGGAGTAGAGGGAGCATGCCTCAACATAATAAAGGCCATATACGAGAGACCTACAGCCAACATCATACTCAATGGGCAAAAACTAAAAGCTTCCCCACTAAGACCAGGAATAAGACAAGGATGTCCACTTTCACCACTTCTAAAAACATAGCATTGGAAGTCCTAGTCACAACAATCAGACAAGAAAAAGAAATAAAAAGCACCCAAACTGGAAAGGAGGAAGCAAAATTGTCATTGTTTGCAGATGACATGATAGTGTACATAGAAAATCCTATAGACTACAACAAAAAACTATTTGACCTAATAAGTGAATCTGGCAAAACAGCAGGATACAAAGTCAATATTCAGAACTCAAAGGCATTTTTGTATGCCAACAATGAAATATTAGAAAGAGAAATCAGGGGGGAAATCCCATTTAATATAGTAACAAGAAACATAAAGTACCTAGGAATAAATCTAACCAAGGAGGTAAAAGACCTGTACTCAGAAAACTATGCAACACTGAAGAAAGAAATTAAGGAAGACACAAGCAAATGAAAGCATTTACTGTGTTCATGGATTAGAAGAATTAACATCATCAAAATGTCCATATTACCCAAAGCAATTTTTACACTCAGTGCAATCCCTATTAAAATGCCAATGACATATTTCACAGATATAGAACAAACATCTCAAAAATTTATGTGGAACCACAAATGACCCCAAATAGCCACAGCAATTTTGAGAAAGAAGAACAAAGCAGGAGGGATCACAATACCTGAAATCAAACAATATCACAAGGCCACAGTAATCAAAACAGTCTGGTACTGGCATAAGAACAGACACATCGATCAATGGAACAGAATAGAGAGTCCAGAAATAAACCCAAGTCTCTATGGTCAATTAACATTTGACAAAGGGGGCAGAAGCATAAAATGGAATAAAAATAGCCTCTTCAACAAATGGTGGTGGGAGAACTGGACAGCTACGTGCAAAAAAATGAAATTTGATCACCAACTTACACCATACACAAAAATAAATGTAAGGTGGATTAAAGACTTAAATATAAGTTGTGACACCATAAAAAGTCCTAGAGAAGAACATAGGCAGGAAAATCTCGATATTCCACGCAGGAGTATTTTCATTGCTATTTCCCCTAGAACAAGGGACATAAAGGAAAGAGTAAACAAATGGGACTTCATCAAAATAAAAGCTTCTGCATGGCTAAAGAAAACATCAGCAAAATGAAAAGGGAACCAACCATATGGGAAAATGTATTTGCAAATGTTACCTTGGACATGGGTTTGATCTCTAAAATATTTAAAGAACAAGCATGACTCCACTCCAGGAAGACTAACAGTCCAATTAAAAAATGGCAAAGGACCTGAACAGACACTTTTAATGAGGACACACAGAGGGCCCAGAGACATATGAAAAGATGCTCAGCATCACTAGCCATCAGAGAGATGCAAATTAAAACCACAATGAGATACCCCTGCACATTGGTCAGAATGGCCGCCATAAACAAATCAACAAACAACAAGTGCTGGCAAGGTTGTGGAGAAAAGGGAACCCTAGTGCACTGTTAGTGGGAATGCAGACTGGTGTAGCCACTGTGGAAAATAGTATGGAATTTCCTCAGAAAATTAAGAATAGAACTGCCTTTTGACCCAGCAATTCCAGTGCTGGGATTATACCCTAAGAATCCTGAAACACCAATTCAAAAGAACCTCAGCATTCATAGCAGCAGAATTTACAATAGCCAAGTGCTGGAAGCAATCTAAATGCCCACCAGTAAATGAGTGAATCAAAATCTGTGGCACATTTACATGATGGAATACTATGTAGCAGAAAGAAAGAAGGAACTCCTACCCTTTGCGACAGTTTGGATGGATCTGGAGAGCATTATGCTAAGTGAAATAGTCAGGCAGTGAAAGACAAATACCATATGATCTCACCTATAAGTGGAACCTAATCAACAAAACAAACAAGCAAGCAAAATATAACCAGAGACATTGAAATTAAGAACAAACTGACAGTAGGGGAGATAGAAGGGGGTAATTGGGGGGAAAGCAGGAAGGATTGTCAAGGAACATATATAAAGGACACATGGACAAAGCCAATTGGGGTAGGATTGAGGGTGGGAGGTGGGCACGGCTGGGGTAGGGGGAGCAGTGGGGGGGGGGAAATGGAGACAACTATACTTGAACAGCAACAAAAAGAAAATGAAAAAAAGGAGAGAAATATAATCACAGTAAAAAACGAAAAGAAAAAATACTTTCAGATAAAACTAAAATGCTGAATTTAAGAATATCATTGGCTGCAACTAGCATGCCTTTATATCACCTCTCTACCATGTGTTGTAATTATTAAAAACCATTTTCAGAAATGCAAATTAAAACCTCACACCTGTCAGAATGGCCATCATCAATAAATCAACAAAGAACAAGGGCTGGTAAGGCTGTGAAGAAAAGGGAACCCTAATTCACTGTTGGTGGGAATGTAAATTAGTGCAATCACTATAGAAAACAGCATGGAGAGTCCTTAAAATATTAAAAGCAGAGCTGTTGTATGATCCAGGAATTCCAATTCTGGATATTTATCCAAAGAAAACAGAACTACTAATTCAAAAAGATTTATGCACCCCTATATTTATCACAGCATTACTAGTAATAGCCAAGATATGGAAGCAACCTAAACGTCTATCAATAGGTGAATGGATAAAGAAGATGTGGCATGTAGAAAAGTAATAGAATGTTGCAATCGAATATTATTCAGCAATACAATGAATGAAATCTTGCCATTTGCAACAATATGGATGGACCTAGAGAGTATTATGTTAAGTGAAATAAGTCCGTCAGAGAAAGACTTACATAAAGTCTTACGTATATGTTGAATCTAAAAAACAAGAACAAAATAAATGAATAAAGAAAACAGAAACAGAGGATGGGAACCAAGATGGCGGCATAGGTAGACACACTGCGCCTCCTCGCACAACCAGAACTGACAGAGAATCGAACAGCAAGGGGGACTGACACCAAGGAAACAGAAAATAATCATTCATCCAGACTGGTAGGAGGGGCGGAGACGGGCACCAGGGTGGAGAGGACTCGTGTGGCTGTGGCGGGACTGAGACTGGCGGAGTGTGGGACAAATGGCACAGGCAGTCCGAGCACTAGCAGACCCTGCGGTCCCACATTTACACAGATAAACCCAGAGGGCTGGACTCAGAGTGGCGGGTAGCACATTGCGGCACCACATTCGCCCACAGATAAACCGGATGAACGGCGGGCAGCGAAGCAGACCTCTGCGCAACCCAGGGCTCCAGCTCAGGGAAATAAAGCCTCAAACCTCTGATTGAAAGTGCCCCTGGGGGTTGAGGCAGCAGCAGGAGAGACTCCCAGCCTCACAGGAGAGGTTGTTGGAGAGACCCACAGGGGCCTAGAGTGTGCACAGGCTCACTTACTCGGGAACCAGAACCAGAGTGGCCCAGTTTGATTGTGGGTATCGGAGTGGAAGATTGAAATCCGGAGGAGAGTGAGGCGGGCGCCATTGCTCCCACTCGGCCCCTCCCCCACGTACAGCGTCACAGCGCAGCAACCAGCATTACCCCGCCCTGGTGAACACCTAAGGCTCCGCCCCTTAAAGTAACAGACGCGCCAAGACAAACAAACAAAAAAAATGGCCCAAACGACAGAACACTTCAAAGCTCCAGAAAAAATACAACTAAGCGATGAAGAGATAGCCAACCTATCGGATGCACAGTTCAAAGCACTGGTTATCAATATGCTCACAGACTTGGTTGAATCTGTTCGAAAAACAGATGAGAAAATGAAGCCTATGCTAAGAGAAACAAAGGAAAATGTACAGGGAACCAATAGTGTTGAGAAGGAAACTGGGACTCAAATCAATGGTATGGACCAGAAGGAAGGAAGAAACATCCAACCAGAAAAGAATGAAGAAACAAGAACTTGGCAAAATGAGGAGAGGCTTAGGAACCTCCAGGACACCTTGAAACGTTCCAACATCCGAATTATAGGGATGCCAGAAGGAGAAGAGGAAGAACAAAAAATTGAAAACTTATTTGAACAAATAATGAAGGAGAACTTCCCTAATATGGCAAAGGAAATAGACTTCCGGGAAGTCCAGGAAGCTCAGAGAGTCCCAAAGAAGCTGGACCCAAGGAGGAACACGCCAAGGCACATCATAATTCCATTACCCAAGATTAAACGCAAGGACCTACATCCAAGATTACTGTATCCAGCAAAGCTATCATTTAGAATGGAAGGGAAGATCAAGTGCTTCTCAGAGAAGGTCAAGTTAAAGAAGCTCATCATCACCAAGCCCTTATTATATGAAATGTTAAAGGGAGTTACCTAAGAAAAAGAAGATCAAAAATAGGAACAGTAAAAATGACAGCAAACTCACACTTATTAACGACCACACCTAAAACAAAAACAAGAGCAAACTAGGCAAACAACTAGAACATGAGGGTTGTCAATAAGGGAGTGGGAGGGGGAGAGGGGGATAAAGATACAGAGAATAAGTAGCACAGATGATAGGTGGAAAATAGACAGGGGGAGGGTAAAAATAGTGTAGGAAATGTAGAAGCCAAAGAACTTATAAGTATGACCCATGGACATGAACTATGGGGGGGGAATGTGGGAGGGAGGGGGGTGGGCAGGATGGAGTGGAGTGGGGGGGGAAATGGGACAACTGTAATAGCATAATCAATAAATATATTTAAAAAAAAACCAGAAACATACTTACAGATATAGGGAAAAAGTTGATGGTTGCCAAAGGGGAAGGGGGCAATGAACTGTAGCTACAGACATCAGAAATTTTCTTACACTGCTTTCCTATTTCCCAGGCCTCTCCTTGTGCCGCGCTCACCCAGCCCTGTGGCGTCAGCTCGCCAGTGTTACTGACCAATTTGCAGAAGAGGACTGAGTCTCAGGGAGGGTTAGCTGTTTTCCCTGAGTCTCAGAACACCCAACAAGCTGGCAGACACCTAAATGTTCAACAAGTAACAGCTATTCAGTCTCTTTATGTTTGTACTTTAAAAAGGACTGAGTATGTTTAGAAATGGCCTAAGTCAATTCCTTTTTCTACTTTTTGAAGTTTATGTTTTTGTGCTGTCAAGAAGAATGCATTGGCCTCTATAAATAAAGAATAATATATGTAGGGCTAAGCACTTAATGTTTAACACAGAATGAGGGGGAAAAAAATCACAATCTACAGGTCCTAGGGGAAGAAGAGACAGGATGGAATTGGAAGTAGTTTGCAGCTAAACTGGGGGTGGGTGGGGCTGGGGAAGGAGGCAGGATGAACGACTTTCAGATACTCCAGGAAGCTGCCTGGGAAAACCTGCAACAGTGCAGAGGGCGGGGTAGACTTCATGGAACTCCCCAGGGCTAAGCTTTGACTAATGGGCCAACACAACTCAGACACAAATTGTAGTTGAACTTCTTCAGTATATTTGTACGTATTTTCCTGAAATAGATAACATTGTAAAGTTACTGATTGTTTCAGTAGTTCCTTTTGGTTTAACATTTGGTCAGACCCTATGTCTATGAAAAGGCCCCTTCAATCCAGCATTAATATCATATTCAAGAAGAGATTTGATTGGTGATTTATTTTGTGAAAGGACATGACAGTGCTCTCCTGTCCTTCAATCCAACACAGTGACCTTAGCACATGTCTGCTTAGTCCACGAAGGGTCCTGGGTTGTCTGTACATTGTGGAGATAGATGTTTCCTGGTCTGCCTCTAAAACAGATAAAACATGTGCCATTGTGAATTTTTAACTAACTACTAGAAACAATAAGCTTTTCTTTCCTTGAATTTCATGATCACGTCTATTTAGCCAGACTTTTATTTTATGAGTGTACTAGAAATTTAAGTGGTAGAAAGATAGAGAAGGCGAGTTGCATGATTAGGAGAATAAAGAATCTTCACAACTAATAAATGCATGCGCACCAGCTCCAGCTTCTCCATCACCCAGCACCCTTTTAATAAGGCACTAGGTTTGGTGATGTGGCATAGCACGTGCCGACCAAAACAACGATGTCCGTGCTTTGTAGGGGAACATGGAGCTCCTGACCCACCATCTGGTGTTTCCTCCGGGAGTGCCGATGGGTCCCTGCTTACTCACACACTCTCTCTCTAAGAGGAAGGACAGCTCGTGTCTCTGAGACAGCTACCTGAATGTAGGCAGGTAGTTTTAATCATGGAACAGGTTAACCGGACTACACAGGAATTTGGATAGCTCTTGACTCCTTAGCCCGTGATCCCATCAGCTGAGCTCTAATGATTCCACCCCTACCCAAGCAGTATCACAGGCCACAGTTTCTAGGCAGTAACTGAGGCTTAGATTAAGTCAGAGGGAAAAAACAGGATCATTCAACAATGGCCAAATGTACCACCAGCACTCTGGGAGAGCAACAGAACTGTATCCTGGGGTTTGGGGTTGGAGGAGCCTGTCCTGAGGCAGGGCATGCTCCACAGCCAGGGGCTTGCTCCAGGGGGCAGCCCTAGGAGCAGCTGGCAGAGGCCTCCACATGCTGAAGCCTGGCCAGTGCCTGAAGTTCATAAGGACCCATCCTCCCCTGGTGGGCAGGCAGTTTCCTGGAGAGAGGTGGCCAAATCTGTCTGCCTGATACTCCCCCAAATCATTTGGAAAATAATAAATTAAGTCCACCTACAAGAACACAGCTTGTCTTCCAGGACCTCGGGGTGTAGTAGAAGAGAAATTGCAAAATTATAATTACAACGGAGACATCATTAAAGTCTGTTTTTACATTTTTAAAGATACATTGTTAAATATTTTTTAAAAAATAGTTTCAGAACAGTGTGAAGCATATTATCCCATGAATGTAAACATAAAATTTAAGTTAATAGTAGCATAGGGAAAAGTCTGAAAGAATATACCACAAACTATTTAAAAATGATGACCAGATTAGAAAGGCCTTTTCTAAATTGTCCACAGATGGAGTCAAAGATACCAAGGTGAGTCAAGAAAGCAATACCCTAAAAGTCAAGAGAGGTGTATAAAAGGAAGGGAGAGTTCAAAGGCCAAGACCAACAAGGCTTGAAACCTCCCTTTGGCCCTTAGGGAAAGCAGCCATCACCTTATTGAGGGCAGTGTTCCTGGAGTGATGGAGGTTGGAAGCTAGGGTGCAAGGAGGTAAGAGGCCAAATGGCAATGAGAAGGTAAAAGCAGCTAGGACAGGAAGGAATGAGACAGGGTAGCAGTTAGAAGGACTCTAGTACAGAGGAGAGGGTTTTCATTTCGTTTTTGAACAGGTTTGTATTCGGAGGGGACAGAGACAGAGGAAAGCAGCATGGAAGAAAGGAGGTAACGGATGTGGTCCACAGCACGGCCTGGGAGAAGGATGTTCACAGGAACAGGGGCAAACCCTGCTGATGCTACGGGGGTAGGGGAGAGAGAGGAGTTAGGGCAGGAATTGACACAGATAATTGACACAGATTCAATGGGCTGTGCTGGCTGGTGTGGCTCAGTGGATTGAGTGCCTGGCCTGCAAACCAAAATGTTGCCAGTTGGATTCCCAGTCAGGACACACGCTTGAGTTGTGGCCCAGATCCCAGGTTGGGGGCGCCCGAGAGGCAGCTGATCTATGTATCTCTCGCACATTGATGTTTCTCTCCCTCGCTTTCTCCTTCCCTTCTCTCTAAAAATAAATAGATTAATTAAAATCTTTAAAAACATAAATAAATAAATAAATGGCTGATTTTAAGGGAGATACTGAGAGATAGTCTCCAATTTCTTTATAGAGAAAAAGGCAAGATCATCAGATAGAAGTCAGGGAGTTGGGCACAAGAAGGAAGCTTGAAATTGGGCTGGAACATTGACGTAGCAAGTGAAATGGAACTGACAGGGTCAAGGGGAAGTTCACCAGGTAGCGGCTGGTCATTGGAAAATTGAGGCCTGCCGATTGGCAAGATGACTTGATTTTTCCCTCCGTGATGCTCAGCTGCTGCCCATGTGTGGACGCACAAGAGACTGTTTTGATAGTTCCAAGGCTGCAAATTTAGAACTTAGGGCTTGCAAGGTCAGGACCGCAGTCTAGGGAAATAGAGAAGGTTATCAGCCCAGAGGTTGCAGAGATGTGTGCTCAGCGGGCTAGTGGAGAGAGAGATGCCTAGGACATCATTGCTAATTGGAGGTGGAGAGGTGGGAAGGTGGCTGTGGAGGGGGCCGGGGCCTGTGTGTGCCATGGGCCCATAATGCTGGTGGGAAGGGTGGCTGTGAGAGGAAAAAGCACCTCAGAGCTCTAGAACATCAGAAGTTCCTCAGCCCCAAGAACTGGGAAAATCACGTGAGCCATGGAAAAGGCCTGTCAAAGAGGGTGGAGTGTTGATGAAGGTCACCAAAGATAATCAGTGGGGACTCATCGGGGAGTGGCAGTAAGACCTCCAGACCTGTAGTCAGGAATCCTGGGATTCTAAACCACCCCCTCCACTGTCTGCCTGTGTGACCTTGAGCTTGACCCTCACACTCCCTGAGTTTTTGTTTTCTCTTATGAGAACAGCAATATGAGTGAGGCACCATGAACATTAAATAATGTGCATGAGAGCTCCCCGCACATGACCGGCCTCCATCCGTACTGATGGCACCTGGAGGCTGGTGCATCCGGCAGGAGCACAGGCAGCTCCAGGGCCAGCAGCATGAGGCAAGATGGCCTGACCAGTATGACAAACGGGAGAGAAGTGGGCTGGGGACTGCAAAGACACTTTGGCAGACCTCCTAGTTTTGCTTCAGGCTGAACTTACTACCTTCAGGTGAAGGCGAAAAGGAGCTGCCCCGAGAGGTATTTTGGTCATGCTGGTCTGCAAAGGTGGACAGCTTTATTTCACATGATTGATGAAGAGTGTTTAAAAAACCCAGCCAACTCTCTTCTCAGAGACCTGTGTTCTGGAACCCACCCCCTCCTGCCCGCTCCAGCCACCCCCTCCATCCATCATAGCCTCCTGCTGGCATCTCTCAGCTCTCCTCCACTGGCAACTTCTCTCTGGCCTCCAAACACCCTGCAGCTCTAGAGGGTCTCTCTCGTCTTCCTCATGAACCATGCATGGGACTAGAACGAAGCTGGGCAGAATATAAGATTCTCTCTGGGTAAGAAGCACACGAAGCTACAACAAACTGATCCCAGCTGGGTCTGGCAGGGATGCAATCCAGCTGTCAAGAAGGAAAGTCAGAATGGGAAGTGCTTGCAGGGAGGAAGCAGGAGCGGGAAAGCGGGAGAAATAACCATCCATCTCACCTACTTCTAAGTCGTCACTCTGTCTTATATGAACCTTCGATTGACTTGATTCCTCCGGAGGACATGTTATACATAAATAAACTCATTACCACTTTTATAACAGCTAACACATACATAGCATGTACTAAGTGCCATAATTTTACGTTTGTTACATACACTGCTTTTTTTAAAGCACACAACAATCCCATCAGGTAGGTACAATTATTATCTCCATTTTCCTAATGAGGAAACAGAGAAGCACGAAAGCTAACTTGCTTGAAGTCACATACAGTATTTTTTCGGACCATAAGACGTACTTATCCTCCCCCCAAATTTGGGAGGGAAATGGGGGTGCGTCTTATAGTCCGAGTGTAGCTTACCTGGCTCTTGGCAATGCGGGGGAAAGGGGGAGATGGCAGTGGAGCAGTTTTTTTTTCTTATTTTCCTCCTCTAAAACCTAGGTGTGTCTTATGGACCGGTGTGTCTTATAATCCAAAAAATACGGTATTTGGTCAGGGGCAGAAATGGTGGCCAAATCTAGGAAGTCTGGGTCAATAGCATTTTATAGAGCATTTACACCTGTGCTTTTTCTCACTTCAACCTCATAAAAGCCCTGAAAGGTCCAGGTGGCCTGTTCATTACCACTTAACAAATAGGAAACTGAGTCTGGGAGATAAAGTGATTGCTTGAAGTCCCAGCTGGGAGACGGCAGAGGCAGGAACCCAGGTTCTCTACTACAGATCCCTGCCGCTGGGCAAACAGAGAGGAGGTTTGGACTGATGGGTAAGCACCTCCCTTTCTCCACGACAGCTTAGCCCAGGGCTCCTCGGTGCAGCGGGTCTACAACTCAGACTAACCTGGCTCCACACCTGGCTTTGCCATCCCCAAGCTCTGTGACCATTATCCGAGCGATCACTCCTCCAACTCTGTCTCCTTCCCTGTAAAACTGAAATGTCCACAACTCCTCTACAGGATTGCTGTGAGGGTTGAATTAGAAATAAAATTAAAGAATCTACATTGAAATCTCAGCTTTCTACCATTTATCAGCTGAGTGACCTCTGATAACTTAATCACGTTAAGCCTGAATGTGAGAATACATTAAGAGTATGGAAGGAGGATAATGATAATAATTTCAAGCCAATAAAGCTGATTGTGGGAGTATCTAAAAGAGTAATTGTTCAAAATATGTCAGATAGTATAATATTAAAGTGCCTACTGCAAAGTCCACCACATAGAATCTATCAAGTAGGATTTTTATTATTATTACTTCCACCAGAAGAATTTACATCAAATCTAGAACTACTATCATGAGAGAAAAGTAGCCTTTTATTAAATCCAGTCAACTGCAAAGTTTCTAAGGGAGGGTCCAGTGTTTGGAGCAATTTAATCTCCTGAATGAAACTAATTTGAGCTCAAGCATTAACAAAGCAATGTATATGTAACCCAGTCAATCCTTTTCTATTTCATTGGTGCCTTTGGTATCTGTGGTTGCTGCCCTCTTTAAGCATCCAGAACTCTATGTTACAGAATTATTTCATGCAATGGCAGGCAGGGAGATAAAGCTCTTGATGAAACTGGCTCAGCTATATTACACATACCTTCTCAGCAAGCCCCAAATGGTCTGCTTCCCCCACCTAAAGCTCATGTATGTCGCCGGGACCTTCAACAAGAAGCCACAAGAGCAGTCAGTAAAAAAAAAAAAAAAAAAAAAAAAAAAAAACACTCCAGAGGGGTCCAAACCAGGGAATAATAAAGGATATTTTTAAATTGTGTTTTATTTTATAAAGGTGTATATCTCCCTTTCCGGAATAGGGGAAAAATCATAAATGGACTATAATATTTTCCTTACTTAATATTTACATATGGGTTTCTTATTAGCATAGGACTATGAACTCTCTTGTTAAATATCCACTGTTTTGAAAACTCTACTGTGTCAAGCATGTAATAAGGGCTCAGTAAATATTCCTTGAATTTCAATTAATCAATAAATTAATATCTATTTAATGACTTCAATAAAATAAAACCTTAGACAACATTGGTGATTCTCAACCAGAGTGGAACAGCAGGAGTTCATCACATTATTTGGCTAAAAAAGTAACTAATGAAAAAAAATTATTTAGTCGAAAAACATTTATTCTGTATTTATAATATGCCAAGTATATAGGTTTTCAAAAAACAAAGATAAATTAGATCCAATACACTACCAAGATGGAATAAATAAATCCTCTCCCAATTCAATGGGCTCTCAAGGAAAAGAGAACTCTAGAAGGGTTCTGCTCCCTTCCTACCACTTCCCCCCATTAAACAATGGGACAAAGTTGTGAGAAGAGGAAAGCCAGGCTTCTGGCCTTCTACATACCCCCTTCTCCCTGCGAGATCTTGGCAGAGTAGCCTCTCAACTTTGTGCAGTAGAATTTCTGGAGCGAAACCTGAGTCACAGAACACTGGAGCCAGAGTTCACCCCCGAGGTGTCCTTGCCCGGAGTTCTCAACCCCATTGGAGGCCTATCAGCTCACCTGAGGATGTTTCTCAAAACCACTTTTGCCTGCCCTCCTGATCCGATATATTCTGGACAAGCGTAAGGGGTGAAATATGCCTGCGGCACTGTCCCTAGTTGAGAACCACTGATTGGTCCAAGGTATTGATATTGACCACAGGAAAGCAAGGACCTTGCCGAAGATCACAATGGGGCATAAAATCCAAGTCTCTTTACTCCAAATACCAGGCTTTCTCTAATCCCCAAATCCCAAGGAAATCTGGTGACCCTCTTAGAATGGTAAATAAATGTGGATATGTGTGGATGTGTTTATTTGACTATAGAGGGGATCTGTAGCTCCTAATATATTCTCAGAAAGATCCAACATCCGCCCCCACCTTCGCAAAAAAATTAAGTAACATAAGTTAAGATTTGCATTGGCTATTTCCTAGGCAATTCTACAAAATGTCTGGGTCTGAGGCAGAACCAGCTGTGTCTGACTGGGGGTAACAACCCTCACATCATGTAATTTGAAAACTGCAGTACAAGCTTCTCTCTAGAACAGCCCCTTAAGTACTCCTGGATGTCTGCCTGAAATCACTTGTGTGTTAATGGATGTTGCCCTATTAAAGTACAGATGCCCCTGGAGAAACAAAACAAGTCATTATCACACACAGTGGAGATAAAGTCAGCATCTTGCTTGCAAAGTGCTGCAGCAGGGCTGCAAGCAGACTTGAAGAGTGGAGCAGCAGGACCACAGGGACCCTGCACACCTAGGAATGGGGACAGCTTCACAGACAAAGGGGCATGAAAACAGCAGACAGGTGGGCCTCAAAAGCCCTGCTTTCTTTTAACGACAGTCCTGAACGGTATCAATCCAAATCCTCTGCAACAGATCAGAGGCCTGATGAGCAGGCCAATCCTTTGGCTGAGACCAGTCTAAGCCCTGGGCCATCCTCCATCAAACAAATAAATAGGTAATTTAAAAAATAATAATAAATCCCATGAAGGCCAGAGGAGAATCACGTTGCCCTAAAGAATTCCCCTCGCAGATCTGAGGAGGAGCTGAGCATCTGGAAGCTGACACATCTTCCAGAAATGAGAGCCCATGGACAGATGCCCCCTCACTGGAAGTCCCAGCCACGTGGCTTCCCACTGCCACTGTACACCTTTGCATCAGTGGCTCCACGACTTCTGCTCCCACCGGGCTGCTGTGAGACTCAGAGAGCCAGTGGAAGCAACCATCTTTGCTAAACACCAGCTCTTCTGGACCTCACCTGCATCTGACACTTAGAGGCAGGTAACCACCTTTAAGGAACAGACCTAAAGTAGGATTTGGTAGATATGTTCCTGGTTCCCTTTGACCGTATGCTGATACTATACGGTGACACCTTGACTACATGCTAAAACAATCAGAGTGTCGGGGACCAGCCCATCCCATTTCTTACAAAGCAGGCCACTCTCTGCTGGGAGAAGTTTACTTTCCTGAGGACTGTAGATCTTGCTGACTGGTTACCCCTCTGACAGCTGTTCGCACAGGTAAAGAGCTCCTCCTGCTGAATTCTCATCAAGGAACTAGCTGCAAAAAGCATCTTCTCCTTATAAGCCCCGCAGGTAGTGCACTGTTGGACACATAATGTTTCTAATTCCTACCTGGGAAGAAACCACTGAAAACCAGTTACTACTTGAAGTGAGCAAAGATAATATACGCCAAGTATTTAGTTCCTAAAGTTATTTTCAGTTAAATTGGAGACAAGAAGGCTAGACTTGAGCAATATCTTCATCCCCCAGTGCACAAGGTGTTGTTGGTCAGGGTTTCCAGAAAAACAAAACTAAGAGAACAGAGAGAGAAAAAGAGAGAGAGAGGAGGAAAGAGAAATTTCTTATAAGGAATTGGTTCCTGTGACTATGGAGGCTGGGAAGTTCCACAATCTATCGTTTGAAAACTGGGGACCCAGGAGAGCTGTGGTATAGTTCTAGCCCAAGTCTAAGGCCTGAGGACCAGGAGAGCTGATGATGTAAGTCCTGGCCTGAGGACAGAAGGCTGATGTCTCATTTCCAGCGCTGACAGCAAATTCTCCCTTCTTCTGCCTCTTTGTTCTATGCAAGCCCTCAACTGATTGGATGTTGTCCATTATTCACTTTGGAGAGGGCAGTGTGCTCTCTCAGTCCACCAACTCAAATGCTAAAGTCATCTGGAAACATAGAGACACACCCAGAAATAATGTTTAACCAAAAACCTGGTCGTGCTTTGGCTATAAAAATGACACATCAAATTGACTATCACATATAACTCGTGTCACTGGTTTTGATTACACAGAGTGTTGATGTTGGAGGGGACTTTAGAGTTAATGCTCTCATCTAAAGATGGAGAAGCTGGGTCTCTAGAAAGGTTAAGACTTGACTCAGTCTCAGAGACAGTGGTAGTAGAGCTGGAAATACAACCCAGATGGACAATGTTTTTCTTTCTTACCAACTGCTGGATATTAATTGTTTTTACTACCCAAATAGTTCATCACCCAGTCCTGGTCAATTGTTTGGTTAAAAATAGGAAGAGTCCCACTTCCACAGGATGAATTTTTTATTTCTTTTTTTCTCCTCTTTCTCTCATCGCTTACTATGTCCTCCATCATTCTTTCACCTCAGAAACACTGTGGCCAACTCATCAGCCATCGTGATAACAGTTCTGTTGCCCCTGCTGCAAAATCCTGGGTACACTTCTTAAGTCCGGGTAGATGTGCTGTAAGAAAAGTGCCGCGTCCATTTGGACTGAACAGACAGATCTTGTGCCAGGATCTTATAACCAAGTCCCTACACTTCTTAGAAGTTGGCAGCATGGCTCGAGGCATCTGATGTTCAGAGCTTCTTCCGGACATTTTTTCCTTCAGAGAAGGAACCTTTGTTAGACAACACTTGCCAGGTGCTTTTGATGAACCTTCCATGTCCTTCCCAGCAGCAAAATGTCAAAGGCCCATCAGTACATAAAATAGCCCAGTCAGTTTCTGAAAGAATCTGCCCGAAGACAGCAAGGCTGGTGAGGTGGTGTGGGGCTGCACGGGTAGGTTGGAGCAAGTCTATCTTAACAGGCATTGGACACCCTCTGCTCCTCTGTGGTTAAATCCAGGCTCAGAAAGTATTCCCAGCCTCTCCAATCGCCCCGAGGACTTTCCACATCCTACCTCAATCCTTTGGCCTAAGGGGTCTTATCTCCTTGCCTGTCTTTCTACAGCTTCGCAATGACTGCCTCAATTTACCTTAAAAAGCCTCTATCTTCCCTTAGTCCCACTTGCCACTGACTACTGGGCCTGATGCATGCGACCAACCATATCACAATCTTAATTCCCTTATTTAAATGCCATTTGAATGATGAAACAGGGCAATGCTTAAAAATTCTGCTATGAAACTCCACTGTCCCTCTGCCTCCACACCCCACCAAAGGGAATCGAGTGTGTGTCTGGTTTAATAACAGTTCCTGAGGAGTGAAGATACCAAGAAAATTGCCAGGTTTATGTGCAAATCCACTGGGTACCCAATGCTCATCTTGTTTTAAGTTCTGGGGTTTTTCTCAAAGTTTATCTGAATCTTGTATATATTATTTTAAAATTATGTGTACTGGGCACATTGTCAAGAAATGCAAAACCCAGTCTACCATGTCCAGGCTGTGCTGAAATGGATTTGAAAAGTGTTTGTGAAGAGATATAAAGAACCCCCTTACCTGGCACACACTCGAATTCTCAGATAATTCCACTCCCAGAAATCTCCTGTGACTTGGTCAGATGGAAGAAGTTTAAAGGCCCCCGAGCAGGCTGTGGTTTGTGAGGGAAGCTTACAACGTGGAACCCACCAATAGACTGGGCATTTTTGCTATTGATTTCAAAAGGAATTTTCAGAAACGAGTGGTCAGAGAAGACCATTGGTTATGTACTTACAGAGGCAGGCTCTGTGGTGTTTCAGCTCTGGGGGGGGGGGTGCAGGGTTAGGGGGTGGAGAGCCCATGAAATGAACACTCAGAGCACTAAAGCACACCCACGTTGGACACTTCCTGTGATGGGTTAATTCAAAGCATAGAATGATATGCAAAGATGAAAAACAGCCTTCAGGGAGGACATATTTTACACTCTTGTCCTTTAATGGACTTAATGATGTAAAATTGCATAAGATAAGTATTACCACTAAATGAAAGATATAAATCTCTTTTCCTCTTGCTCTCCTATTTCCCTCAGGGATATTCTTCCAAACACTCTGCTTTATAGTCTGTGCTAATTTCTCCACAGCCAAAGGACCACTGGGGAGACATTTATATTTAAAATGTCCTCATATGAATTAGGAGTCTTCAGGAAAGCGTAATTCAATGACATTTATAAGGGAAGGAAACCAACATAAGCCATTCTTACCCTTACGATAATGTTCCTGGACGGGATGTCACAGGGCAAAACGACGTAAGTGAAAACTGATTTCAGTGTCTGTGTGTGCAGGAAGTTTCCGACTATGGCCTGATGCTCAGATTCGATAGAAATGCCCTTAAGCAACATATTTAAACAACTATAAATTTTTTCCTAGTGTAGATTACACTAAGACAAAGGAAACAATGAGGTAGCACAGAAACCCAGAACAGATAACCAGCCATAACCTTTGAACCATGACTCAAAGTGTCCTAACTGCCACTTTTCGCCCTGCTCGCCCCCAGAAAGCAGCGTGTGGAACTCCTCTCCTCAACCCCGTTTAGAGAAGACACTTAGCTGATCAGAAAACACAATGTGCTCAGGTCCCAGAGCAATGGACGCCAGACCCCAGGAACCCGGGAAGGGCCATGCTCGGAGAGAGCAGCCTTCAGAAGTAGGAGGAAATAGGACTGGTCAGGACTCTGTGCTTAAAACCAACTGTAAACAGAGACTGAAAGAGAAGACCAATTAGAAATATTCAAATATTCCACGTGGCAAGAACAGTTCGAGACAGGAAATCCAAACCGAACAATAACAGAAACTCTCTTAGTCATCCCTGACTTAGGGGTTTTGCCCATTCCGTCCAGAAGAAGGACAGATTGTTATGGTATATAATTAGGGTTAAAATTACTGCATATTGTTTCCATTATATAGAGGGATTCAAGCATTTTCAACTAACTCTTTGCCATCTTTCTCAGGTCCCAGCACAACCCCCACGGGTGAAGATATTTGGGCTGAATGAAGCCACTTCGTCACTCGTCTGGCGCACTCAAGATTCCGACTCTGAGAGTGAGTTCTCTGGGGAAGTCTCCTTCCCTACAAAATGTTGGTTTAAGGCCGTACTATGTCTTAGGGTACTGTGAGACACAGGTAGACAATATAAATATTTAAGTGTGCATACATAAGTCTAACAATGTAGCATAGTAATACATCATGTACATGTAATATAGTATAAAAGTGGTTCATAGGAAACACTCATTCCTTGCCTTATTTCTCCTAGAAAAGAAATGACAGATAAAAGGGTACCTCCACGAGAGTCATGGAATTAAGTAGTGCTTGTTTCAATAAGAGTTTCATTAAAATATGGAAAAAGTAACCAGGGTCCCTTGATTGCTGAGAAACTGCTCTGGAAATTCTTGTTCACCTGCCTTCCATTTCTCAATACAAATGTCTGTGGAGCAATGTCCACATTAGAAACTAAGTTTTTGGTGATCCTGCTGTCCTCATAAGAGAAGATCTTGCTGTTTATTTGAGCTGATTTTTCAGCTGAATCACTAGCTTTATGCACATGTTGATGTTATGAAAGGCAGGTATACTTTTAAAATTCCATTATTCAATACATTTTGATATATGCATGTTACATAGCTTGAAATAAAGTAGGCACTAGGTGTGTATTATTTATTGAGTGCAGAGATAAATGACTCGATATGGTAGGTACTTTGTAAGACTGTAAAAGCTGTTTAGATGAATAAGAAGAATTACTGTGTCTTAGAGACTCTAAGATGCACTTTTTTATATTTTTCACATCTCAGAACTCGAATGCTTCTTAGACTCAATAGTCTTAAAATTGCGATAGGCACTGTGTCTCGTTCCTAACAGCACACAAATTAATGCTGAATCTTACAACTGATGGTGTGTTCGATCTGACAAATATCTTATGTCACATAGGTACCTGAGACAATATGGCTGTGCCAAACTCCTGGACTTTCAAACGTAGAAGAAAGCTCAGAGGGCAGCTTGTCCATTGTCTCTCATTTAAGAGACATCAACACTGAGATCCTAAGAGGTCATGGCCCCAATAATTCAGCTGTTCCGCAGAAGTGCTAGAACTAGAGTGCAGTTTTCCTGACTCTTGGCTGTATAACATCATATACCATAGCACTTTACACCATGGAAGTTCCATGAATAACACCAATCTGCACTGGCATTTTTTATTTTGGTTAAAAAGCTATTTAGTTTAAAATTGGCTGTTTGTTTTTATCAAACATACCAGATCTGATACATTTCAATGAATTTTCTTCAAAGTAAGCATCTTTACAAATTACACACTTTTATTCCATTGATGCTGTCACAGCGCAAAACATCTCTAGCATTCGTTTGTGTCATCTTCACAGAAAGTTCAGCTGTTAGAAAAGAAAATTAACCTTCTTGCTCCGAACAGTTCGATTATCAATACTTCTAGTGGGCATTTCAGAAATTCTCAGAAATGATTTGATTGTGAAAATGATGACGTGGCCACTGCAGTTTAATGGGTCTAGGCCAGGGACAAGCTCACACCTGACCTTGTGGATGAAAGTCCCTTCTTGTCCATCTTGTACTTCTTTAGTCTCTGCGGAGAGAGCTTCCCAGGCCACCCCTGAGGACGTCCCAGCCCAGGCAGACAGCCCAGCCTATACGTCCACACCCTGCAGGAAGGAAACCCATCCAAGAGGCTGAGCCCTCTAGAGGAGGATTCTGGAGTTCTGGATCTGCGTGGAGAATGGTTCAGAAAGGGGTAGCAGCTGCAGGGGCACATCTCTTGGGTCCCACAGACTCCTTGCCCTGTTGGGGTCTGAGTAGGGTCCAGAGCTACCTGGGGCAGCACTGGTCATGTCCTACAGGGACAACCCAAGGCAACCAAGAAGTGCCCATGTACTGAATGACCCCCAAATGTCCTGTGAAACTAAATACACCAATACCCATGCAACCTGGCTCATAAAAATCCTAAAAATTCTTTATACAAAGTCACATGAAAAGCCCACACTTCTGTAAGAACTTTATTAGAAAAAGAGAAGCTTAGTTAGAATAAAAATCTTTCAGAAAATTATCGACCAGTTTATTCACTCCACACATTCTCTCCACTCATTTCGGCTACACCTTCAGTTGAAAGGGTGTCTGTCTGTGCGATAGTGCGGTTACCGCAAAGGCAGAGAAACTATTGGCCAGTGGCTGACATTCGGAAGTACTTTAACAGATTTAAAACCACATAAGAAGTAGAAGGATCTCACTGAATTTCATTAAGTAGGGTTACTTTTAAATATCCTATATTATTGACTACTTATATACATATAATTTAAAAAATTTCTAGTACAGTAATAAAGATAAAATATTGACATTATTTATTTTGGGATTACCTGTTCCTTTCCAATCTTACTCTGTTACGATCTGTCTGGTTCTACCCTACAATTTATTTACAGGTCCTGCCATTCCTGTTTGTTTTCAAGCCACATCCACCACCGCCCCTGGCCATCCGAGGCTGAGACTGCTAGGGCCTTTGAATGTACTAAAAACCGAGTGTGGGTCTCACAGGCCATGAGACTTCCAGGCAGGGAACATGTGCCACCTCCACCCTACTTTGTCCCATGTTATAACACTGAGAATCATTTTGACACTGCACTTATAGTAAAGCCGAGCATGTTATTTGCAGTATTCCACTTTCTCACTGCTTCTGCAGTTTATCTTGGCACGTTACCTCTACCCCAAGTAAGGCCATTACCCTCTCTCCCTTCACCGAACATCTGCATATGGGAAAAAAAAGAGGGGGGTCAACTCCGGCCAAAAGCTGGGTGATTCCCATGCCTCAGTTCCCGGCATCACTGCAGGCTTTCCTTTGCACGTGAGCACAGCCAAAGAATCTTTCACACACCTTCAAGGAAGCACTCTGCGATCCAAAGGGGGAGAGGCTTTGTGAAAACACAGTAAACAAGTCCCCAGTTCAACAAGATTCGCAGTAGTACAGTAGCCCCTTATCCACCGGGAGACTCTCTAAGACCCTCAGTGACGCCTGAAACCGTGGATAGTACTGGCCCCATATATACTATATTTTGTTCTACATGTACCTACCTGTAATAAAGTTTAACTTATAAATTAGGTACAGTAAGAGACTAAGAGTAACTGATAATAAAATATAAAATTACAACAATGTACTGTAATAAAAGTTATGTAAATGTGCTCTCTGTCTCTCTTTCTCTCAAAATATCTTGTTGTATCACATTACAGTGTGGATCTGCTGGACAAAGGGGTGATTCACTTCCGAAACAGGAGAGAGTGGGATGGTGTGAGGTTTCATCATACTACTCAGAATGAAAAAAGAAAAAGAATGATGTGGCATCTAAAACTTATGAATTACTTATTTCCGGAATTTTCCATTCAATATTTTCAGATCATGGTTGGCTGCCGGTAGCTGAAACCAGGGGTAGTGAAACCGCAGATAAGGGGGAACTACGTATCCAAAGGTGAGAACCAATGGTTTACGTTGGACAGCTAAAACCAGGAGAGCTCAGAAATACAAGAGGGAGTTAAACCATAAATACGAAAGTAGTCTAAACGTAGATATAAGTAAAACACTCAATATAACAAAACATTTGCTCAGGAGAGAAAAGGCAAATGCAACATCACAGGCCCGTGAAGGAGCTATGACTTTTGTCAGTAAAGCAAACCTCACGCTGGAGTTTGCGAGTTAGGAGTGCTCATGCAACGCGTAGGGCACGAAGTCCTGCTGATTGTGGAGACCGCTACCTCTTCGGTCTCCTCTGTTCTGCTCAGCTAAACTCCGCCTCTCCTCTGGAACCTCCAGGCTGAGAACAGAACAGACTTTCGGAGCGCGCCTACAAGCTGCACGTGCCCCTGACCGCACAGGGTATCGCATGCCTCTGGTCATCGGGGACCAGCACTCCATTCACCTGCCTGTGCTCAGAGCCCAGTTTGCGGTGCAACGCTGCAGTCACGCAGTCACGTGTCTGCTTTCGCTGGGGCCTCCCTTCACATCAGGAGGTTTTAGGCATCATATCCAGGAACAAAAGTATAAAGAGCAGTACAGCGTTTCAATTCCTCCTACTTAAGCATTTGTCATCTATTTTTATTCAGTATTAAGGTAAAATTCATTTTCCCTTTTCCTGGACTAGCCACAAAGAGAAATGGGATGCCTTAAAGATTCGGTAGTATAAGAAGAATAGAACAGCATAGTGGGAAATGTACTGAAAGGAGACCCGAGTCCTGGCTCGAACTCCATCACCGGGGACTGTGTGAGCCAGGTCATGCCAAACAGTGTCTTCCTGAATTGGGGCAGAGCAAACGAAACCTAGCACGATGTTTTTCTTCCTTAAAAGTAAACTATCCTACCTCCTTTGCAGATCTTTTGTGTTTATTCACCTTTCTTTTTCTCAGCAAATAAACATTTTGTATAGGGGGCATCAGGCTAGATGCCAGGAAAACCAGATAAATGGAGCATGGTTGTCCCACCCCTGCCTTCAGATACCTTCAAGTCCAGTGAGAGAGATGGCCAAGCACACAAATAACTACAAGCAGGCATCTGCGGAGGAGCAGAGCTGCCGGGACACAGGTGGGGAAATGAGAGATTCTTCTCCAGAAAGCTGCCTCATTTGTGACACCTAATCCTTCCCTGCTTGGATACAGAATGATGTGAGGATCACATAAGGTACTATATGTCAAAGTGCTTTGAAAAGTATGCTGCTGCCCTGGCTGGTGTGACTGAGTGATTAAGTGCTGGCCTGTGAACTGAAGGGTCACCAGTTCGATTCCCAGTCAGGGCACATACCTGGGTTGCAGACTGGGTTCCTGGTGGGGGCATGCAAGAGGTGACTGATGGATGTTTCTCTCACACATTGATGTTTCTCTCCCTCTCTTTTTGTATTCCTTCCCCCTCACTCTTAAATAAATAAATAATAAATATGTATGTGTGTAAATATATATATATATATATTAAAAAGCATACTGCTCTCTTCTCTTCCAGGGCACTCCTGTCTTTCTTCTCTGGTCACATCTAATCTGTGGTGTTGGGTCAACTGTCAACAGCCAAGGGTAGGTCGGGTAAGCCATCCTGCCCTTGGCTTTGTATTTCACCACTTTCCCAGGTTAATTCAATGTATTTAGGTAATTGGCTCTGAAAGGCAGCTCTTCCTGCAGCCAATGGGTTAAGAATCAGTTAGATCTGAGAAGGTTGGACGCCCTGCACTGGCTTTGGTGCATTAGTATGCGTCGCCATCTGACTCCCCGGTTGGAAGACAGGATCACAAGTGATGAATCTCCCTGCAGATCATTAGGTTGTGTGCACACTAAATGAATCTTGGTACCATAGCACCCAGACAACACTTGGCCTTGATTTATAATTCTGTACAAAGTTTGTCATTACTGCACAAGGGTAATGAGATAACAAGATAAAGTTAAATTAAAAGTACTTCTTCATCTAAACGTCTACACCCAGCCAAAAGTTATGACTAGATTTGAATCAACGCGAATGAAGACAAAATTCGTAGTTCTCTTTTCCTAATTACAGGGTTCAGCTGGTGCGAGAAATCTGCTCGTCGTGGTAATTTAATCACCAACCGAATAATGCTTCTCATTGACTTGAGAAATAACTGGGCATGCAGAATAGCATACATCAAAATGCTCTCTGGTGAGGCACATTCTGACACTGTCTCCACAACCGGGTTTGATTTACAAGTGATTAAATTAGCCCCACCGCCAGGCAGTAATCTGGTACTTAATGACCCTTATTCCTATGCTTTCGCCGTGAGGTTGGCATGGTGGTTGACCAGACCCCACACTTGTCTCAAGATAAGGGGACTAGGAATTAATACAACTTTTTTAAATGCCATCATTCATTTGAAAACCTGAAAAATCCATAACAGGCAAGACAACTTTATGGACGATGAGTCTGAGATTCGTGCCACGAGTTGATCTTTTAGTGCAGGGCTGCTTCATTGGATGATGGAATGTTCCGTATCTCCACTGTCTAACACAGTAGCCACTGGCCTCACGTGGATATCGAGCCCTCAAAATACGCTAATGTGTCTGAGGAACTAAATTTTATGTTAATTGCATGTTAACTTTCACTTAAATAACCACATATTACTAGTGGTCACCACATACGATGGTGTAGTAGGAGTCCTGTTTTCAAGTACATCTAGAATTCAGTACTAAAAGCAGTTTTATGCACCACCTAAGTATAATCCCCCTGCAATTTGTTGCTAACTTCAGAGCACCTAAGTTTTGTGAATTTTGTAATTGACTGTAAAATGGTTTTTCTTGTTGTTCTGATGTTATTGTTGTCTTAAACAAATATCGGTGGGGATTTCATTTTCCTTTGGCTTAAGTTGGAAGCAGCTAATCACATGAAGGAGACAAAGAGTTGTTTTTATTCATCTGGAGACACAGAGCAGGCAGACTCCCAGGCTGATCCAAGGTAATGCTTTTGGTGAGTTTTTGGTTTTTTTTTTTAAACCCAGGGGTAACAGTTACGGATGATATCAAAATGCTGTCTGGCAAATGGGCTCACTTTGAGGCACTGGCAGGAATGATCTGAAGGAATCTCACAGGCACCACGTGTCTGTGAGAGAGTTAGTGGCCACCTTATCCTTTCAGGAAGAGACCCCATGTCTTAACATCTGTGATTCCCTCCAACCTGACTCTGAATGCCCGAAGATTCAGATGAGTGTACAGCAGAAACGAGACAACAGCCCTCTCCAGAGAGTGGGGAGGGAGGAGATTAATGGCAGCTGATGGGATGTTTTGCTTTCAGAGTTGTTAGAGCCTTATTAGTGTTTAGCATAATATTTTGCAGGTAGCAGGTGGTCAAAATTATCAGTTGACTGGCTGCCTAGTTGATAGGCCTAAAATTGGAGGGAATAGCGAATTTACCTAATGCATAAAAATAAACAGGTATGAGATTATTGCTTCTGTTTGCTCTGTCTTTCTTGCTTAAAAACATCCAGTATAAATACATGCTAAATATGTGATCTATTCTACGCAAAGTTCAGAAAACCACTTTATGATTTCAGGTAATGAAAGCCCTGCAGATACGAGTTAATTAAAGGCTTCTCTTAGGTGCCCCACACTGAGGTCAGGTAGCATAAGCCCAGTGTTCTACAGGTGTGTCCTGAGGTTTTGTGAATTCTTAGAACGCTTTCAGCATCTAAATCATGTCAGACCTAAGAAAATTATGTGGGTAGTTTTTTAAAACATAGGCAGTCAAAGCACATGATTATTTTTACAGATAAAAGTAAAAGTACCTTGCCAGTAATTTTTTACTTGTTTTCATCTGGGCTCCCACATACAGATATTTTGTGGATAATAAAGTCGAAGATCAACCGCTTTGTGAAAAGTGTGAAGTCACGAGGCTTTTGAGTGAGGGCCAGCTTTCATAGGTTATGAAGGAACCCATATGAAGGTAGAGTTAAAAGATTTTCAAAGTATATATGTGGCTAGTTATATTCAAAATGAAAATATGAACAAATTCCAAAATACTAGTTCGATCTAAAGTAGGGATGAAATGGAAAAAAGTTCTCTCTGACTGGAGCCTAGCACGCCCTTGTAAGGAGGTTGGAAGTCAGATAATATTCTTTTTTAAATTGAGATTTTGGGGGTTTTTAAAGATGTTATTTATTTATTTTTAGAGAGTGGAAGGGAGAAAAAGAGGGAGAGAAACATCCCTGTGTGGTTGCCTCTCACATGCCCCCTACTGGGGGCCTGTCCTGCAACCCAGGCCTGTGCCCTGACTGGCAATCGAACCAGCAACCCTTCGGTTCACAGGCTGGCACTCAATCCACGGAAGCCACACCAGCCAGGGCAACATTATTTTTTTATGTCAGCCCTCTGGGGGGGGGGGTCAGGGAGAAGTTGGTGTGTGTGTGTATGTTTACAAGTTATTCCGTCTTTCAGGTTTGTCATCAGTACAAGGGCTGTAAAGACTAATTTGAAAACAAGAAAGACAAACTAATAAAGGCCACAGGGCTTTCAAAGGGAAGCAGAAGTTAAGGGATGGAGGATGATGGAGATAATTGCAATTGATCCAAGGGATGTGGCGAGCACTCCCCAGGCCAGCCCCGCGCCCACTGGGTGCTTCAATGCCTGTGACAGAGCACACACAGGCCAGCCTCAGAGGAAAGTCTTCAGCTGCTTAAAAGGAAGGTATTTGAGGTTACTCTGAGTTAATAAATTGTAGTAAAGAGATCATTGGCTCAGGAACAAAGTAGTTTAAGGGGTTGCTTTAAAGTCAGATAATGGAGAAAAGATTGGACAGTGCAGTGGCTCTGTCTGAGGTTTCTTTTCATGTGAATGAGGATGGGGATGATTTAAGTGCTTCTGTGGAAGCACTTTAGAGACACAAGAGCCTACAGCAATGCAGCTGCTGCTTCTGAGTTCTGCCCTTCTGCCTCCTTCCTGATGCCAGAGTGCCTCTGTTCCTTGGGGCCTAATTAGATCAGTGGGCATTTTCCCTTCTACACGATCTCTAATGCCCGTGTGCAAATGAAAACCAGAATGCACTGCACACAGCTTGTGCCAGAATGCGGCCCGCTCAGCGCACCTCCCCAAATCGCTCAGTCCGTGCTTTCGCCTTTCCATCCCACTACCGATGCCCGTATCTTCAAGCTCTCTCACCTAGATTATTAGAATATCTTTCTATCAGTTTTCTATGCACAATTCTTCCAAAAATACCTTTTTAGGACACAAATTTGGTCTTGCCTCTTTTGCCTAAGAATCCAGCAAGAGTTTATGCATGGGGAATTTTTCCAACGATTGACACATTTCTTTCCTGCCCCTTAACTTCCTCTTCTAGCACTCTTCTCACCAAGAAGGTCTGCAGGGAAGCAGGAAGGAAGAAAAGAGTAGTTACCTGCTCCTGAGTTCCTACTATGTTATGTGCTTTCTAGTTGTAACATTATTTAATCTTCTCATTACCTTATGGGATAGGTAATTATTTCCATTCTACTGATGAAAAAAGTGAATGGGTAGAAGGGATAAATAAATTGTGTAAGTCACCCACGTAGTAAGCCTTAGAACCAGCATTCAATCCACATCTCTCTCTTTCCAAAACTTTTTCACATAACAATCATCCCTGGCTTTCAAACATACTATTCCCTCTACACCAAATGCTCTCCCAGTCTTGGACCAATCGTAGAGTTCTTATTCACTCTGCAAAACCCTGTGCATGAACTGACACCTCTCCAGTCATCCCCGACTCTCAAGTGATCCTTCATCACTTGCTCTGCTGAGTTATGACTGTGTTTGAAACCGCAGTATTGCATTTATCTAGCCAGACTCTAATCATCTGATTGACATGGCTCTGTCACCCACTGGACTGCTCTGGTGGTTGCTTGAAGCCAGAAACTATGCACTTCCCTGTTATGAGTCCGGTGACTGGCAGCTGCCCAGGCACAACTGGTGCTCGTCAGTCTTTGTTGATGGGAATAATTCTACTGTACAAAGAGTAAACTAGTAGATCAAAAGTGATTGGTTAAATTCTTAACTAGAACTCAGCAAACCATCTATGGGACTGTTAGCAGATTGCTTAACCTCTTCAAGCCTCAGAAAATATATTTGTAAAATTACTGGGGGTAGGGATAGTAGGGAAGAGATATTAAATTATCTGCAATATCTACACAGATTCTAAAACTCTACTCACTCTTCATATACAGACTGTGTGAGGAGGGAGAACTACTGTAATCAGATGTAAAATGAAACATGGCATTTGTATAATTGCACCTACTGAACCGCTGATGGAACTTAACTGTAGTTATCGGGGTAGTGGAGGGGCTAACCACCTGATAAATAAACCACTTTATGAGTTTTTAATGTGTTCCTTATTAAAAATGCATTACTTTTCATGCTAAATTAAATAGCATTTAAAGCCAATGTTTCCCTTCTACCTTTGGTTAAATTAGATTTCTGTTTATTTTATTCATGTGATTAAGTAGCATAAGCTACTGGTGATATAGACCAATAGAGGAAAATATCCCTCAACACATAAAAAGTCATAGGGTTTTAGAACAAGAGGAGAACTAAAGACAAGATCCAGAGCTCAAGGAGTGGAATAGCACACAGCTGGTTAATGGTGGAGTAGTCTCATTCCCAATATCCAGATGATTGACTAACTGGAATCTTATTATGAGTCTATTGCCACACCAGCTCACAATACATTCTTCCCCCCACCCCCACCAGATGTGATCATTAGACGTATGGTTGACGTATGCAGGTTGCCTCATCATAATCTACTCCCCTCTTCTCATAGCAAGAGTGTTCTGCCTCTCCATTCTTAGCTAGCTAGTTTAGGAGGGCTTGAGCAGGAAGCTTAGAGAAGTCAGCTTCTACCATCACCCAGGTCTGGTCAATGATCCAGAAGTGGACAGGACACCAAATCAAAACCAACAAATCAACAAGAAGATGAACTTTCATGAGAAGAAAGCTCTTTCTTCATTTCTTCTGGAAGTGAAAGGGAGCTTTTGTCAGCCATCATGAAGATGAGAGGAGAGCTTGAAGCTGCCGCAGACCCACCATACGAAGCTGAGAGTGGAGCCATTAGCCTTAAGAAACAGTTGTTAGGAAGGAGCATAAACCAGACAGCTGGGCTCTGTCCTCTGTCACTGAGTCTCACTCAAGCTCCTTCAGGCGATTATACCCACTGAGTAGAAAAGTGTCATTGCCCAGTTCCACTAACACTGAACAAGTCAGCGTCTTGCCCAGGAGGTAGAGTGGGGCCACACTCCTATGAGAAACCTCACAATGACCTAATGATAACACTAAGGTACCATCCTGCAACTGCAAATCACCAGGTAAAGAGTTCCTTTGTCGTGGCCCAGGTTGCTCCTGGAACAGTCTGACCCATTCCAAGAACAAGAAGGTCCAAACAGGATTCACAGTCATCCAGTTACTGAGCAAAGAGAACATCTTCTAGTGTATTTAGAATGATGGGTCCTCCAGGAATCTCAACAGGAGGGCTGACTCTCCAGACTTGTCCCCCCATCATTTGTGAAATGACACCTGGGTAATCTAATGAGATGATGCCCCTCTTATAATAAAATTGGAAATAGAAAGTGATCAGGAAAAGCATAAATCAAAGAGAGCTAGCTAATGGGACTGAAGGACAAGGGGTAGGAAGGGGAAGAGCTTATGGTGGGAAGGGGTGGGGAAGGAGAGGCCCAGGGCCCCACTCGGTGGGTACATAAGCACCACATCAGAGGAGAAGTGAGGAGTATGTGCAGAGTGAAAGCCACTCCGATCATTATAACTTAGGACCCTGCTGCGGAGAGGGTTAGCCAGTGACACCACAGGGAGCTTCCTGGAGGAAAGCACAGCGAAGACTGTGATCAGAGTGAAGGAAGTGAGTGAATGAAAAGTGAAACAAGATGAACATCTGCAGAGAAACAAAACTAAAATGAGCGTGTGACATCATGCTCAGTGTGATGGCACCGATAAAGGATCTTAAAATCCAAGATTTAAGGACCTATTTCCTGTGGGAACAATGCTGTCTCCAAGTGCTGCTATCACAAATGAGGACACTTGGGATGCTTTTACTAAGCAGAGAAAATTAGGAAGTAAGTGTCAGGGAAACTCTGGATGGAGCGCCTGGTGGAACAGCCCCCCACCCCGCCCCATGTCTGATGATCCAGCAGATTGTCAGCCAGTGAATAATGAAGGCTGATTTGTCCTACTCCTGCTTAATAATTCATTTATTCAGCAAATACTTGTTCAGTTCTACACTAGGCACCGGGTTCTGGGGATTCAGCATTAACGACACAGATAAAATCCTTGTCCTCCTGGAGTGCACTCCGGAGGCGAGGCGGAGGGTGGGGAGGTGGAGAGACAACACAGGAACAAGTGAGTGCTACAAGGAAAGACAGGAGGAAAGGAGAGAGGTGCTAATTTGATGACTCTTATGAAAAAGTTACAATGAGTATTAACCTTTTGGGAAGTCATGCATAGAAGTGCCATCTTACACAATGATCATCTCAGGAAGCAATCATAGCTCCTTTGTAAAGCCATGGCCAGCCTCTAAAGGTATGTGTTGTCACCGTGTGCTGAGTTATAGAGTGCTGTAAAATGGCAAAAGGAGAGTGAATTGGTGACCTGTTACGACACTTCAAATGCTAAAGCCAGAGCTCAGGTACTTAACGAACTGCATATACTACATGACATTCCACAATTGTCAGAGCTTCTATCTCATTCTGCCTTAACAAATTAAAAGAAATATCATGGGAAAAAATAGACTAAAGGAGATTGGGTCCAAACTCCCTTGTCTAAAAATATTACATCTAACCCACTCAGAACCTACGTTTCCCTGCCTGCTGGGGCATCTCCCACAGTGGGCTCACCAGAACCTACTGCCACAATCCACCCTCTTCCGTGCTGGAGCCAGTTTGGAACAGGCCTCTGCCTTTGGCGGCTGCTCCAGGCTCTTGGGGTGGTTCCCTGACCCGGATCCACGGGTACCTGCCTTCAGGCTGGGCAGTCTGGAGTAGCCGCGTGCTTGGCCCTCCCACCCTGCCTGTTAGTGCCTTGCTCCAGCTCCTAGTGAGTCAACTGCACCACTGGCGCGCACTGCGTCATGAAGATGAGTGACCACTGATAGATGGCTGAATTTATGAAGGTCAATTTGGTCAGTAAGTCTCTGAGATCCACCTCAGCTTTGGACCTAAAGTTCAAGATGAAAACGTACTGGCCCTTGCTGGGTAACACAGTCTTTCACAGAATTGGTAGCGGGAACCTGACCTCAGGACAAGCATTGCATTGTGCGGCCCTACAGCGCCACCTCCCAACTCAAAGCCGACATTACAATTAGTCAGGGCTCTTTCCCACAGACCTCCTTGTGCTAATATTAATTCCTGCCTGAACTGTTCAAGGTTGAAGAAAACTAAAAAGACATAACAACAACAAAACAATATGTGATCCTAAACTGGATTCAGTATTAGTGGAGGAAAAAATTTCTATAAAGGCCAGTATTGTATTGGTTGACAGAACTGGAATACAGACAGTAGATCAAATGAAAGTACCTTATGTAAATTTAACTGAAGTAGGTAATTGTACTGGGGGGTATATAAGACAATAACCTAGGAGGTATTATGAATAAAGGACCATGACATATGTAACTGACTCTCAAAAGCTTGGAGAAATGAACTGGAGGTGGGGGACTGCAAGCATGTAAGAACAAGGAGCAAGCATGTAAGAACCTGAGCAGAGTTAAGGCAAGTGGGGGAAATGTCACAGTGTGTTAAAGGGTAAAATGCCTAAAGATGTCCTTTGTATTGTTCTTGCAACTTTTCTGTATGTTTGAAATTATGTTCAAATAAGAAGTTTTTTTAAAAAGTAACCTGGTTTTAAGAACTAGATAATTTGTCTAAAAATAGCTCCTCTACAACCCGGACTCCCACCATTAGATGTTCATTTCTTTGGCTATGACAGAGTTTGCAGACATCCTCAGGCCTCCAACTGCAACTGGGACAGCTTTGCTTTCACCTGTTTGCAGAAATTGTTCTTCTGCTTCATAATTGTTTGAAAGAACATATCTTTGTCTGAACATTAACACATCACAAGATGTATAATTGAAATCCTCGGGAGTTGACAACTAGCTATGGGCTGGCAAAGGGATCACTGCATGAGAGGCTAAAGTGGTAGGTGTGGACAGGTGTCCCGTGATAAATGATAATGAGCCCTGGGTACAGAGGAGGAAGGGCAGCGCCGTTCGTCCATCTCCTAGTTTGGTGCTCAGCCAGACCCACAGGTCAGAGTGCTAAGGACATTCCTAGACTCCCAGGCGGCCGTCTCCAAGGCCATGCTGACACACACCTTCCAGATTCACTAAATCTGCTCCATCTTAACTGTGTGAAAAGGTGCCAGCACCCTATATGGGACAAAAGACACTAACAAAACAGCCTCTGAAGGAAGGCCCAGTCGGGGACACATCGGCCTTTCTTTTCTCCACCAGCCAGCCCTGGAGCTCTACAGCGTGGTTCAGAACCCTCGTGCTCAGAAACTCAGGGACATAGAAAATTTGCTCTATCAATCATCTAGGTTATGGTAACATGCCTGGTCTAGGATTAGGGCTTCTGAGAATCCCAAGTATACTGGCCATAATTTCTTTTTTTATTTTCCTCACTATAGAAAATTTTCTATGTTATCTCAATAGAGACACTTCTTAATTTTCACAATTAAGGTAAATATACACACTCAGATGTAAGTTCTGCTCTAACATTGCCTGGGTAAAGATTTCTACTATCTGAGGTTCAGGGTACTAAAGCGTTCCATTTTCTTTATAAAATAGCGCATTCTAGTGGTACTCACAGGCACTGCAGGGAAATTCAGGAAGAGGTTTTTTTTTTTTTTTTTTCCTTTGAGTAAAAAAATGTATTTGACCTATAGCTGCTCCATAGTCAGAAAGAAACAGACCTCGAAATGCCTATTTTTTCTTATGAAACCACTGTCAACAACTTCTATATGGGAAAATATGGAGTCGTGTAATCCAGTGTTGTTTTCCAACCCTGAATTTTCAATGTTTTCTTTAGGCCGCAGAAACAAAGCAACTTTTCCCCTGGAAAACCACAAGTGGAAACGTCAAAATGGAATGAAAATAATATTTCAAATCCAGGTGGCACTCATCTCGCTCTTGTTTAAATTTTACAGCATTTTCTATCTAAACTGACATTTTAAAAATGTACTACGCTAGAACTCCTGTTCCAGTCAGTAGAAGAAACAACACTCCGCCCTGTTCTGAATAGGCCTCTGTCACAAAGCCTGCTGGGCCCCTCACCTGCAGCCTATTCAGCTGTCAAGTGATCACATAGGTTTGGAGCCTGAACCATCTGGATGTCACCCACATTCCTCCTGAAAGTTAACGCGGGAGAGCCACAGCTAGAGGGCTCAGCGTGCATGAGCTCAGGCCCTGCGGCTGACCGAAATTAGGCCAGTCTGAAATAAAGCATGTGGGCTTTTTTTTTTTTTAATGTAGGAAATCTAACCCCCTGCACAGGTAGCATTTTTCCCTAGGCTTTGATTTTCACGGTCATGGCCATAACTACTTTTCAAACTGGTCTGAGTGTGCCATGTGGTCCATGATAAAGTAGGTCATGGGAATGCAATGAAAAAAGACAGAGGAGGGAGGTGGTTGTGGGGAGGGGATCCTCCGAGGATGACCATAAGTTTAATTTAGAAACAAAGATGATTTTAACTCCCACGCTGTATTGTGGAAATTATGAAAAGCAGAAAGGGCAAGAGGAGGAGGGTCTTTCCTGAGTCCTGCTGTGCCCCTTTGCACGAATGGTATTATCCTGTCAGGGAGGGCTTGTTATTTTTATTTCCTAGAAAAGGAAGGGGAGGATCAGAGAGCAGGAGGGAGGAAGCTGGTCTTCAAGTCCTCCAGCCAGGACACCACATTCTCACCACGACAGAACCCAGGGAACGCTTTTCAGCATGAAAAATAGTTTCTGCTTATCTTTAGCATCTTCATTTTGAGACTAATGAAAACTCTATCAGTTAACGAACGTTTTCAAACTCTTTACGCGGACATCTTTGAGAAGAGATGGCAGGTGAGTGAGGTCTGTCTCTGGCTTCCCTGCCCTCTTCTTCAGCTCCTTCCCTCCTGCGTGCCTGCACAGGCAACCTAGAGCACTAAGCTGGGCCCTGACACCCGAGCTTTCCCCTTGATCTAGTCCAGAATCTTCTCCCATCCTCTGTTTCCAGGTTAGGCCTGGCCAACGTCCTAGTTCCTTCTGGGTCTGCCACTGATCAGCTTAGATTCCATTTTAACAGGGGCACTGATGCCTCCAGTCAAAGACATTCTCGGACCCTGTGGTGAGCCAATGGGGGAGGCGCTGCCAGATACTACGGGAGCTTTAGCCCTTTTGTTTCATTCACTTCATTCTGTCTCAGATATTCATGTTCTAGACATGAAGCTAGCCACTGGGCATATGCAGATTGGTCAAAGATGATTCTGTCTTCACATCACACCATTTGGAGAGTGACTTATTGCAATGCTTCATGAGGCTGCTTTAATTAAATAGAAGACCATATACAAAGTAAAAAGAAAAAAACTGTCAATAGATCCTAAGGATATATTCTGATAGGAAAAGTCAAATATTTATAAAAGTAAATGAGGTGGCGATATGCTCAGCATTGTGCAAGACTGAATTGGTAAGTGTTTATTTTCTGTCCCCCTCTCTACACCATTATACCTGTTTTCTTTCAACCTCTAAAAGAGGACCACATGATGGACTCCTAGGGTTGGTGAAGATGGAGGTTGGAGCAAGGGAACTCAGTTCGTTAGGCTCCCACTCTGGGAAGCAGTGAGCTATGCACTTCACATGCATGACTTCATAATTCTCACCACACCATTGTGAGCTCAGTTGAATTAGGCCCATTTCACAGATGCAGAAACTAAAGCTCAGCAAGGTTTAGTAACACATTCTTCCTAATATGCAGGAGAAAATAGGAGAGAAAAGGGAGGTTCCTATTTGCTCTTTGATGCCATTCTTTCTGTTCCCCAACTTCTCAATGGAAGTACCCCAATCAAGCAATACACATGCACTGGGCACTTTGTACGCATTTGTATTGCATGGGAGAACTACAAAATATTATAAGCTCTAGTCTTTCTCCTGAACGTGATGAAGGCATCGTTTTGAGAATAAGACACACACGTGCACAGCTAATAATCCAAATTCTATGTGCAGCAAAGACAGGTCATGCCGTAAGAGAGAAGGGAAAGACTCTGCATTGGATTTTCCTAGGCAAGGAGGATGTGAAAAATCTAGACAGGGAAAGGAATGATCAGTGAGACTCAATGTTTGGGGCAGAGCAGTGGATGGAAGCAGGTTCCAGAGCAGAGCAACAAGAGGAGCACCTGGAGAAGTGGACAAGAGTGGGTGGTGAATGATGTGGCATCCCCAGGAGGAAGGTGTGTGTGTGTGTGTGTGTGTGTGTGTGTGTGTGTGTGTTGACATGGGTGAGATGGATGGGGAGCTGGAAATAAATATGGGGAGTCTACAGAAGGTGTTGGGCTAGGAACCAAAAGACAGGTGTTCCCTGCTTCACTCCTTCAGACTAGTTACCCAACATCTCTGAGCCTCGAGTTTCCTCAGCTGTTAAATCAGAAATTAGATTATCTCCGAGTTCTGCCCCATATAATGCTGAGATTTCCTCCCGCCTCTCTTTTTATTGTCCCCTCCCCACCTGCAGCTCAAAGCTATAAAAAAATTATTTAGGGTTGGCAAATAACATAACTGTTTGTTCTGTTTTGTTTTTTGAAAAACAATTGTTTTATTCCCTAAACCTGGACAAACCCTGTCACTATAATAAATAGCAATATCTGTGTCATCGTTATTGGGGAATTTTGAAAGCATAAATAATCTCAAACTGATCGATGTGGTTTCTATTAAAATAGTATGATTTCTTCTACCATCCGCCCACTTGCTTTTGATGAATTAGTATTTCATGCAATGACATTTATTAACATTAGGGGCTCCACTGGGAGGAGCTCTAGGAACCTCAACACTGTGTTTACTACAAGGATACTTTGGAGCATGTTACTGAGTGCACAAGGAAGAAGAACCCAGAGAGAAACTACTCTCCATCCTCCAGGAACAGATGAGCCACTACCGAGCACACCTGGCTCCTCTCTAACTCAAGGCCTCTGTGACTGTTCAAAAGGCTCCGTTTCCCTTTTCACAATCTGGTGCTGCTAGAAAGTGCTGAGCCAAATCCAGGTCCAAGTGCAAGGCTTGCACGTGACATGCTCACTCACCCAGACTGTCTTCTCTCCTGCTGTTACTCTGTCTTGGCCTCATTTTTTCTCCTTCTACATTTATTTTTATCTTTCTGATTTACACGCATTTGGACCCCTTAAGTACCTCTGGACACAAGGAGGTATAAAAAATAAAGAAACACAAACAAATAAACGAATAACCTTTTCAACCGAAAGCTTTGTTTTCCATACCAGAGGTAAGCAAGCTTCAGCCCGCTGGCCAGATCCAGCCTGCCACCTGATTTTGTACGGTCCACAAGGTAAGATTGGCTTTTATATTTCTGAGTGGTTTGGGAGGGGAAAAAAAGGAAGAAGACTTGTGATATGAGAAAATTATATGACACTCAAACTTCAGTATCTGTAAATAAAGTTTATTAAAACACAGCTACGCTCACTCATTTGCTTCTTTGGCAACGGCTGTTCTCACCCTGCGGCAGCAGAGTTCAGTCGTTAGGCCAAAGGTGGATATGCCGGGAGCCTAAAATATTTACTCTCTGGAGTTTTAAAAAGTTTGCTGACCCCTTGATTAGACCTTCATTTTACATATGTCTGAGTGCCTCTTAGCTAATGTTAGTTTTATAATATTGCTTCAAAGCTAGGTGTTTGCTGCACCCTTATTCCATGTAGCTATTTTATATATGTGTATGTGTGTGTGTGCTTTGTGCATAAAATTACTTCTCAGTCCACTTTAACCTCGACCCAAGCTTGGGTATACTGCCTATCGCAGAGTTCAACCATATGTAATAAAGACAACTAACTTTTAGTCACTTAGAAATCACTGAAGGACCCTCTTGGGTGACTATTTTATAGACACTAATAAAATGAATCTACAAACACTTCTCTTTTTGCTGAAAATTCTAAGCCAACAGAAGGATCTACACAGCAACTTGGCACTTTTCACACCACATCCAAACTATTTCCTCCAGTTTCTTTTCAGCTGATACATGTGTTTGCATATTTACTGTTTTTTCCCCTCCCCTGGTCACCCTTAGTTAGAAATATAACCAAGTCTCCATGGAAACACAACAAAATGCTCTCTCACAGATGATCGAGGGACCTGAGCAGCTGGTATCAGGCTGAAGGCTGCAATGGCTTCTAACCAAATTAGGAAGAGAAAGGAGCTTACCCAGCTCTTCCAGTCCTCTCAGAATTCTAAAGCTCAGCATGGAAATCTACACAGATTGTGAATTGCTGAGAATGGTTTTATTTTGTCTTTTCCTTCTTATTCTCTTATCTTTCCTATTTCTGTGTTTCATCTATAGGGGCTATTCATCACCTGCCCCTTGGATGATTGACAGAGTCTACAGAATAATCAGGAAGGAAACCTACATTCAGTGAGCACCCTACTGTGTGTTAGGCACTTCGATGTCACAGCTGGCCCATTGTCACACAGTTTGTAAGCCAGAAGAACTGGGATTTGAACTCTCGTCTGGTTAATGCCAAAGCCCATTCTCTTTCTACTACACATGAAATAAAATCCTTTCCATGAAGAAGATAGGACAGACAGGTTCAACCAGGTCTTTTGACAAAACCTTGAGGGAATAGTAGAAATCAAGATATAGAAATGAGAATATGAAGTTACGTTCTCTCCTAAACCCCAACTATGTTTACAAGAAGTCAAGGTCAAAGCTAAGTTATGGGGGAACCAAAAGAACCAGGATTCTCTTCCCCAACAATCTGTCCCTAATGCTTAAAAAAAGATGTCTTAAATAATGTTAATAAGTGCCTTGAAAGAAGACTAGACAAAGTACTGTGGTAATTTAGAGAAAGGAGACATGCTTCAGGTAGGGGGCAGGGTATGGAGGAATGCGCCAGAAGAGGTGGCAGCGCCCAGCAAGTTCGTCATAATTCAAAGCCTTGGCTATTCCTGTGGCCAATGATCAACCTAACTGCACTTTTCTTCTCTCAGAGTCTGATGAGGAACAACAATCCCCTAAGTCTTGTTTCTTACTAGATCTGATGGCATGCACGCTTGCCCAAGAGCTTGTCTCTCTGAGCAGAACCTGGTACCCTCAAGGTCCCAGAGCCTTGTTCTCCAAGGCTCTATGAAGAGTCAGCTCAGAACTGTACTCTCAACCCGTGGGGGTGGGTATAGAGCCTCAGAAACCAGGCTGGGGCTGACTGCTCCCCTTGAGCAGGTGGGTTCCCGGTCCCCAACTTCAACTAGGACACCTTTGCTTTTACCTGTTTCGGGATAGTATTCCTCTGCTTCATAAATGTTGGAAAACACCGTCTTAGAACATATCTTCGTCTGAACATGGCACACATCACAAGATGTGTAGTTGATATTCAAACCAGGACTTTTGAGAGAAAGAGGTCTGCCTTCTGAAGGTTTATACAAGAGCTCATGGTAATACCACTCCTCCTGTGATAAAGATGCAAAGGCAGATTATTATTTTTTAAATGAAGCAGCCGATCCTCACCTGGTCTATATTCCACCACTGCTACCAGTGAGAGTCAAGGTAGGCATAGAGAAGAGAGTGCAAGAATGTGAAGAAGCATAGAGAGAGGCAGCTCCATCTCTCTTCAGCAGACTGACACAGGAAAGGCGGGTGAGGGACCTTGGCACTTCCTCCTCTGTCCCAGTGTATGGAGCCTCTGGCTGTCTTGGAAAGGTGAGTAGATTCTTCTTAGGCACCACTTCTAAAGCATGATGGGGTGGGCTGGCCTATGTTTATACGCCCTATAAGCCTAGAAAAGTACATTCCTCTTCTGCATGAGCCCTTGATTTTAGAAAAGTCTGTGTGAAATACTCTGCCCTCCAGAGAGAAGCTATCTCATTGCAAATTGCTTTATTAATCAAATTAGTGGATAAACTAGAGTACAGCTACTACATTAAAATTGGCCTTTGGATTATAGAGAATTGAAATCATTGGGGACACCTTGTCCATGCAAAAACAATCTTATTCTGTGGAGTAGTTTTGACTTGAGTTAAAACAACTGGTCGTTACAAATACTATATATGTGTATATATACTTTTTTTAAAAAAACTATTCAGCGCACTTGTCCTTTGGAACAGCTTTGGCTCAGCTTCCCAGATGTTTAAAACTCCAGGCATGTTAGTCAAGGAAGCATTTCTGCTGAGTGATTTAGCTAAGCACAACACGTCTTACAGAGATTTGACTAGTAATTGCTCTGAAAGAGAAGGATGCTTTCCATCTCAGAGCGATTTATAAAGATTACATATCCAACCCCATACCAGGAAGGAACGTTATCCCTTTTGTTAATGTTTCACAGAATAAATAATGAGATTGGAAGTTTAGAGAATAACCAGTAATTTATCTTGGGCTACATTGATAAAAAGTCCTGTCATTTCAAGAAGAACTAGCTCAGCTTCATAAACTACTTTATTAGCCATTAGCACAGACCACATGATTTGGGCTTGGAAGGAAATAACAGCCCTAAAGCCCAGGCAGCTAAGAAATCCTACTCTTAATTTATAAATTCCCTTTAGAAGACCAGAGTCCTCATTCTTCATTATGACCCACTAAATTAGGGGTTCCCAACCTCAGGGCCACAGACCAGTACCCATCCAGGCCTATTAGAACCAGGCCACCCAGCAGGAGGTGAGCTCGAATGTAATGCACTTGAATCATTCCGAAACCATCCCCCACCCTCCAGTCCATGGAAAAAATTGTCTCCCACAAAACCGGCCCCTGGTGCCAAAAAGTTGGGGACTGATGCACTAAATCACCTGCCTACTCAAGGTCAAAGACATTTCTATTGACAGCACAGCGTTAGGAGCTTGACAAGTGACCTTGACTGTTTTTTACATGACCTTTTGAGCAGAAAGGAAGTAGACAATTTAAAGCTTGAAAAAATAAGGCAGCCCAAGGAGAGGACTCACTGCATTCATATTTCTTTTCCTTTCTCTACATGTGTTTTTTTCACTATTCCAATTCTTACTTCTTTGCTAACAATAACCTGTGACTTCAGTGCAGCACCCTGGTTGGATGACAGTATGACCAGCAAGTACCTGTAAGCCATGCCCGTCTCTGCCCTGGTGGTTTCCTTCAACGAAATTCCATGGACACGTAAAAACTTCTCCAGGTATTTCCATTCCGCTGCTCCACTGGGTCTAACAGGCCAGCAGGCGGCCTGAGGAGGAGGCTTGCTCACTGCAAGGTGCCGTCTACACTTCAGAGCAGATTCACTGGCCTTGGGCAGACCCAGCTTGGGGCTGGGGATGTCTGCACAGGCGGGTTTGTAAAGATGCATGTTTCAAAACCCCAGGGGAGCAATCCTGATTTCGCAGCACTCGACTCTAAGACTTGCTGTATCTTGCTCTGATTAACTTGAGTTATCTGGCTTTGGCGTGTCCCGAAAAGGGATCAGACTGTTTGCCTTAGATGTCCCTTATGGTTTTTGTATGCGAGCCGGCTCCTGAGTTCCTGGCAGAGCTGCTGGCTGCATTTCTCTGCTGAAGCCTGTGAAAAAAGAAGCCTGACAAAGGCCAATCACTTTTCTTGTCCCTGTAAAGTTCACCAAGTCAAACTTCAGCCATGAAGTATTGGCCCTGAGGGAAAAAAGTGGGGGCATTTTTCCCATGTCTTTCTATTTAGGTAAAGGGAATATTTTGGTGGGATATGAGCCCAATGTTCTGTTCTCATACGGGCCACACGGCTTTGAGGACAGTTCATGAGTGTATAATGATACCTCTCTAAGTTATCAAATATTTCATAATCAAATTTATTATACTAGTGGCATGATTCATTTGAGCAACAGGTCCATTAACTGTTTTTCTTCTTCAGATGTTGCTATCAAATTATAGGACATACTGATAAGGTGGCTGTGAAAAGCAGAAGGACCCCACCTTTGTGTCCAACTGACTTTTGGTGAAGGTTCCAGAGCAACTCAACAGAAGGACAGGCTTTTCGATAGGTGGTGCTGGGGCAGCTGGACATCAGTAAGCAAAAACAAATAGACAAAAATAAATGAACCCTTGACTTATACCTCATATTTATACAAAAACTAACTCAAAATGGGCCACAGACTTCGTTGTCAAATGTAAAATGATAAAACTCATAGGTAAAAACTTAACAGAAACACTTTGGGACCTGGGGCAAAGTGAAGAGTTCCTACACTTGATACCAAAAAATACACGTCATAAAAAGAAAAATTTATAAATTGGGTCTTATAAACATTCAGAACTTTTGCTCTGTGAAAGACCCTGTAAAGAGGATGGAAAAACAAATTACAGACTGAAAGAAAATATTTGCAAACCACATATCCAACAAAAACCTTATAACCAGAATGTAGAAAGTCTCCAAACTCAACAATAAAAACATAAACAATTCAATTGAAAATGGACAAAAGATAATGAACAAACACTTTACTGAAGAGGAGGTACAGATGGCAAACAAGCACATGAAAAGATGGCCATCATTGTTAGCCCTTAGGGAAAGGCACATCAATTCCACACTGAGATATCACCACATACCTACCAGAACAGCTAAAATAAGCATGACATTAGCACTGAATGCTGGCAAGGACTCAGAGAAACTGGATCACCCATAAATTGCTGGTGGGGATGTAAGAAGGTACTGCAATCCCCCCCCAAAGTATGGCAGTTTCTTCTAAAACTAAACATATCAGACTTACTATGTGACACAGCAATTGTACTCTTGGGTATTTATCCCAGAGAAACTCAATCTATGTCCACACAGAAACACCTACACAAATGTTCACAGCAGGCTAAGTTGTAAGAACCAAGGAAGAAACAGGTGAACTGGGAAAGCAGTCGTGAAAAGTGAGACATGAGCCTTCTTCTTCAGTGCATCCCTGTCTTTTGCTCCCCTCTAGACACGGTGTCAATATGTGGCCTTCAGTGTAAAGCTAATGCAAAGGAAATGGCCGATGGGACCCCAATGTGCAAATGTGCAGTCTGTGGCCAAAAATGCCTTGCAAGATGGCTGTTGGGGGCACAGAGTGCTGTTGGGCCATGGAAGGTTGAGATGGTTTTATGGTTATGTGCTGTTGAGTCAGCACTGAAGCAATGCTCCCAGGATGCTGAGAATATGTTTCCCCTTATCCCAGGCTGCCCTGGCCTGGCTGAGAACAATGTCCACAGAATGCAGTGGAGTATGGTGGAAATAGCGTGGGCTGTGCTAATCAGGAAGACTTGGGTTTGAATCCTACCCCTACAACACACGAGTGAATGGACTAAAGGCACTTTCTGAGTCCCAATTTCTTCCTCTGGAAAACATAGCATATTACCTCTTAGGGTTGTTGTAAAGACTAAAGGAAATACGGTATTTGATGTACCTGGCACAGAATAAATAACCCAGTAAGCGGTGATTATTGTTATAATATCTCCTGCATGGCACAACCCTAAAGACTGCCATGACGTCACTGTCCGTGTGGATGGTGCCCCCTAGTGTTGCTACCGGATGTGGCAGACCTGGACAGGCTCAGCAAGCAACAATTTTCAGGGCACTTCAATGTTTCGGGCTACACGACTGCAAAATGGATGGGATGGTTTTAAAAATGACTTGATCCTTTTTAACAGACCTTTTAAAGAGACGTGAAGGATTATCTGGATAAAGTTAGTTTGTTCATCATGTAGCAAGGCATCTCTCCACTACTTCTTCAGCATCTACTTGGAAAGCAGATGCGAAAGTTGCAAAGAATCCCACACCTCACAGTCACTGCTCCACGTGCTTTGCCACGGGGCTCATCCATTTCCTTCTACAGGTTGTCCCTTTGGGGTCTGGACCGTGTCAGACACAAGGCTGGTAAGCTGGGACCCAGAGTAGCATCAGGAAAAGTGAATCTCAGCCCAAAAGCAAGGCCTAAAAATGTATACCGAATTTTTCAGATTATAAGACGCACCACCTTTTCCCTGAAAATTTTTTTGGGGGGAATGGGGGTGCATCTTACAGTCTGAATGTAGCTTACATTTACATTAGTGAAATATTATATTATTTATGTTATAAATATTTTACCACATTTTTTGCTTCAAAATTTTTTTTCCTATTTTCCTCCTCTAAAACCTAGGTGCATCTTTTGGTCCAAAAAATACGGTAGTTTCAGTTTTGTGATCCAAAGCACTGCTGAGAGGTCTGATTGGGCTCTTAACACCTGAACCAATCTAGCTCCTCCTCACCTTCTTCTGGGCACTATGATGAACCTAAAACACCTGGGGTTCTCAATAGAGCTGCACCAAATCTTAGAACTCTACTGGTTAATTCTCTTGGTCTATAAATAAGGAAGGAAACTGCCAGGTAAATTGACAATACTGAGTCAGTTATTGTTGAAATATACAGGTGATGTATCATAAAATTGTACACTTGAAACCTATGTAATTTTATTTTTTAAATTTTTTTCAAAGATTTTATTTATTCATTTTTAGAGAGAGGGGAAGAGAAGGAGAATGAGAGAGAGAGAAACATCAATGTGTGGTTGCCTCTCATGCGCCCCCTACTGAGGACCTGGCCCACAACCCAGGCATGTGCCCTGTCTGGGAATTGAACTGGCGAACCTTTAGTTCACAGCCCATGCTCAATCCACTGAGCCACACTAGCTAGGGTGCAAAACCTATGTAATTTTATTAACCAATGTCATCCCAATAAATTTAATTTTAAAACATTTAAATAAAAGTACTAATGATTAAAAACAATTTTTTAAAGAGTCAGTTATTGTAAGGACTGGGGTATAAGTGCAAATTTCCAGGAGCATGGGCTTAGAGGTCAGACAGAGGGGGGTTTAAATCCTTGCCCAATGGTATACTGCTGAGTGATGTGAGTACTCGGAGTTTTTAGTTTCTTCCTTACAAAAATAAGTAAAACAATACTACCTCCATAGAATTAGATAAGCTGAGTCAGTTTATATATTTTAAATCCCCCAATATATCACACTGCCTCTTGAAATGTCATTCCTCTGTATAGTAATTGTATATGTTTAATCACTGACTAAGGTTCCCAGGTTCCAAGACGATATTATTGAAAAGGTCTGTTTCTGCTGTGGAAGACAAACTCACTTTGCTTACTTTATGATAAAATGTTCTTTTCAGCTGGGAAAATTATAAAATCTGGAGAACAAGTGCGCCATCAACATTTTGAGAAATTGTGTCCTACGTGGTTTGTTTTTCTAACGTCTCTCCAAATTATTCCAAGATAAACTTCAACTTGAAGCAATTTTAGCATTTGGCATTTTCCTAAACAGATTCAAACGTTAGTTCAGATAAAGTAACAACTGAATTTTTTAGAGGTCACCTTTTTAGCAACCTGGCTCAATGAAACACCATGAAAAATAAACAAATGAACAAATAAAATATCACAAGGCCCGTGCTTCAAGCCTCTGGGGAGAGAACTTCAACTCATACACCATATACTCTTTCCTGCTCCTAATTCAAGCAAGGCGGATTTTATGTCCCATTCCTCAGAAGAGAAAAGACAGCAAGGTAGATGAAAAAGGCTATTAGAGGCAGACCTACCGACAGCAGCAAGAACAGTTTACAGGTGAGGATACAGAAAAAGTAATGGAGGGAGAAAAAGCACAGAAGCCAAACCTTAAAAATAAAATAGCAAAATAAGGCCTCTAGTTTTCAAGGCAAAGAGTTCTATATGCCTTCATAGTCCCTGAGGACATTTAACATAGCACAGCAGTTGACATTTATGAAGATAAACTGGAATGGTCAGGTTGTTTCTTCGGGTTTAAAAAGTTAAAACAGAGCCTTGACACCTAAATTAGGAAGTTTCAGGTAAGAAATCACTTGCGTGGAAGTTTCCATTCTCTGACAACGTTAGGAGAACAACGCCTAACTGTGAATATTTACTGCATGTAGATACATTATTTGTTCACATCACAAGCTTTTTTCCCATTCCTAGGAACTTGGTGGTTCAGAGGACTCCTGGCCTAGAAAAAGGTTCCCGAGCGACAGCACACATTGCCTCCCGGCCCCTTTCCTGCCTGCCCGCTGCTTGCCCCCTGCCGTTCACATTCCCCAAAAGTGCCACATGCCCTTGCAAAAGTCCAGTTGAAAAGGTGCAGTCTGTATGTATTTTTTTCTGACACATCTCTTCCCTGTGTCCCCCTGTCCTTTATCTCTCTTTTCATAGCGCTTCATTCACATTTCTAATCTTAGATCAGTAAAACTATACTGCAGTCTTGCCTTCCCTGAAAAACAAAAAAAACCCTCCAAGACTATTCATGGCAAGAAGCCTGTCTTATATATCCCCCTATCTCTGGAACTGGAACATAATAGATGATCAGACCTCTTGAGTGAATTTCTTTTTAATTTTCTGGTTTGACTTAAATTTTTTTTCAATATTATATATATGAAAACAAAAGAGTGTCCTTGAATTCTGAATATTGACTTTATATTGGAAATTCTTAACTGAAAATACTTTAAAAACACATTTAAACTTAATATTTATTTGCCATTTATTTTGGATAAATGGCCATCTGGAACTTCACATACTGTAAACAGATTTAAGCGTTTAGTATTTTGTTCAAAAAGCAACTGGTGTTTGCAAAAGCACATCATTCAAATCACCGAGCTGGGACCGAAAGGGCTGATCTTTCCGCTGCACCCCACGTGTGGCCTTGTTTGTGTGGGCAGTCACCTCCTAACCTCGGAGGTCAGTAAATAATTCAACAGCCTTTTGGACAGCTTGTTTCATTCTTGATGTGCAAAGCTCCAATCCATTAAACATGACTATAAAGCTAAAGAAATGGACCTTGGGCTTTAATTTTTTTTTCATAAGTATTTCAAATGGAGGTATTGTAATAAACTAGGTCTCTTGGATACAAACCCATATTTTCTTAACCAACTTTTACTCAAATTCTTTACCGTTTCACACAAAAATATGCATGCATTTTGTGTGAGGATAGTGAGCCAGAGAAGGAAGGCCAGGACATCATAAATGATATGCAGTTTTATTTAATAATATTACATTCAGAACCATGCTGTACCCTGCTGCTGGGAACAGACGCTTATCCGTCTTCAAGAATCCTACAGGCGGATTATAGAGAGACATGTGGATGATTGCACTGTTGGAATAAACACACTGTCACAGAAGCTCCCCTGAGAAACACACACCTGGCCGTTTCTGGAATATCAGACTGAAATAGTGAGCTCTCTTGGCTCTTGGCAAGTGCCCTCTGACCTTTGGTTCCATGTGTCTGATCCTGCCTCATGAGCTATCAGCCTGTGTCTGGGGCACCGAGCTGGTGCTGTTACCATGGGGAGGGATGACCTGGGGCAGCCACTCCAGCTCATGACCTAACAGAGCTAGAATAAAACACGAGCTGCAGGAGGCTCCTGGCTCCTCCATCCCTAAGCGGTTCTTAGGGCAATCAAAAAAGATTCTGAGCTGTTCAAAATGAGAGCTGAGCATGCACGGACTGACAGAAGCAAGGCTGTGGTCCAAGTCCCTGCCAAGCGGATCAGATCACCATCTACCCTCAGGTTGCTGAAGGGCTGTCATCTCAGTGAAACAGGAAAGTGAGTTCCAAGGAGAGAAGCCAAAAGAGATTGATCCACCATGTGGCAAAGGCCAAGTCGGCAGATCAGACTTTGAACGAGGAGAGTAACAGTGAAGGAAAAGATGCATCTTGGCTTCTTCCCTGCTGTCGTAAACACCTGGGCTCTCCCTCAGAGGCTCCTTTACGTGTTCTGACCACAGCTGATCATGACTAGAGATGACCAGCTGTTCACCACACCCATTTCCCTCTCCTCCTAGGCATGTGTTTGGCCCGCAATTCCCAGTCTCCCTTGCAGTTCAGTGTGGTCATGTGACTGAATTCCAGCCAATGTCACTTCTGCCCACAGGTGCCACTGACAGGCCTGGTCCATAAAGTACCCTCTGCATGACCCTTCACAGTCTCCTGTCCTCTCTGCTGGATCCATGTCCATACTCAACCACCATCCACCTTAGGAAACAAAAGCGGGAGGTGACAGAACTCCCATCAGCCTGGATCCCACCTTCCACCTGATTAGAACTCCTTACCCCTCAAATAGACTGCCGTGAGTAGAAAATAATGTCCAGTCACTGAGGTTTCAGGATTTAGCAGCTAGGGTTACCTCCAACAAAATCCACGAACTTTTGTAAAGGGCACTTGCCACCAGCCTAACCGTAATAAGCATTCAGGAGCCCTTCCTGGATTAGAAAGCAGAACCAGAGACCTGGTGTGGAGTCCAGTTTAATTTCCTGGTGACTGAAGAAATATTTGTCAAGTTTCTGTTTGTAGTTAGGTTGCAATAAGTGCACTAATGCACACAAAACCCCCAATTTCTCCTGCCTCTAAAAGGAGATTTTTCTCCCAAACTGGAAGACTGACACCTGGTGACATTTCACCTAGCTAGGGAGGTGGTTGGGGAAAGGAAGCATCTTCTCAACTGTCAGCTCCAGAGACTGGTGAGCAAGTGCTCAGAGCTATGCTGTTTCCTCCTCCCACAGAGCAAAAGCACAGAGCACGAGCGCAACCACGAAACCCTCCGGCAGGATATCAGCGCATGCCTTTTAGTGACAGCCACAAGCTGAAATCGGGCAGGCCAGGGCAGCTGTTGCTGTGGAACCTTTACACCGTCTCAGAGCTCATCTGGGAGGGAGTGGGCCAAAGACTCAGAGGTACACGTAAGATGGGAAATGAATGAAATTCATCTAATGGAGGATGCCTCCTGGGGGCTTCCAGGACCTCTGTTTTTACATAGCTCTTCTGATGGAAACAACTCCCATGGGAGAGAAGCCTGGGGAAGCATTGAAATTCACTGTCCAGTCTATTACACAGCCCTTTGCCCTGTCTGAGTGACTTCCTCCCCACTGGAGCTATTCTTGGCCAGACACTGCAGGGCCAATGGAAAGACCTCAGACGTTGGGGGCGGGGAGCTGTGACTCCCACAAGCCCATGTTAAGCAACCTTAAACAGTGATGGTAAGTGAAAGTTAAAATTACTAAATTTACATCTCAGTAGCAACCTCCAATCGACCCACACTAGGGAAGGAAGTATTCGGGGGGCGGGGGGGGCGGGGAAGGGGTGACATCTGCCATCCAGCGCTATCACTTACTCAAGTCCGACCTCAGGCTCAATCTTTTCTAAGCTTCAGTTTCCTCCCACGAAGTGGAAATAATAAAAATAGCCACCCCAGGGATTATTGGAAAGCATTACATTGAATAATCTAAGGAAAGTGCAGTGTATCTAAGTATTCAGAAAATGGTTGCTGGTGTTGGGAAAAAAGGACGATGCCATGGTCTTTGCATGCACCCTGCACCCGAGAAACCCTGTCTAGGGCCTGGGAGAGAAGTACGATGTATCTACCCCATGTTTACTAGAAAAGCAGATGAAGTGTAGCCATGGTCTCAAGCCATTTCTCAGCTGACTGTGAGACATTACCAATGTCTCAGGACATTTTATTCTTGTTATAATAAAAAGAATATAATAACATACCATGAATTTTTACATATACCACTGTATCTAACCTTTGAAATCCTAGAAGACAGATAATGCAGGCGTTTTTATTTCCACTATATAGATGAAGAAATTGAAGCTCCGTGGTGGGACATGATTTGCTGGAATCCACACAGAGGACTTTAAACCCAGGCCTCTCCATTCCAGAGACAACGAACGGATCCTCTCTGTACAGAGAGAGGGCATGTCAAACAGACATTTGATCCTTGTTCATCAGAAAGGATTGTAAATGAGGGCGTAAATGAAAATCTTAGAAGAATGGGGTTCGAAGTAAAGTGAGAAGGGGAGCAGCATGTCAAGACCATTCTCATAGGGTTGGGGAATTTTCCCAGGCTTGGGGAGCTCCTGGGAAAATTCCTGCAGGGAATCCAGCGACAGGGAGAGTGAGGCGGTAAAGTAACAGATGAAGGCTGACGGTACTTTAAGGGAACAGTCACAACAGCATTTGCTGAAGGGACCTTTCTATGCCCTCAGCACTGCCTGGCAAACTTGTCCATATCTCATTTAATCTTCCCAAGTCTCTGAGTGCGTAATATTGTTATTCCCTTTTTACAAGGAAGGAGACCGAGGTCCAAGGTCACATAGATAGTGACTGGTGGAGAGAACCCGGTGGAAGGATTCAGACCCGAGGCTGGCCTGACCTCAGAGCTCACATTAATCTGCCCACAGTCAGTCTACACAGCCTCAGACACTTACGACGGCGGCACAATGTGCAATGTCTTTCAACGGCTAACACCAGAAATACACAAGAAGCTGAAGGGAAAATGTAAAAAATTAATAAACTAAGCTGTATACAATACATCTAAGCTGTATAAAATGAAACTAAGCTGTAAACTGAAGCTAAATGTTAAAATCACATTATGATGTTACCCAATCCTGGGAGAAGCATAATATTCAGTTTATAGAGACGAAACTAGAAAGATGGCCCTTGGACAGGAAATAGAAGAGCCATGGCTCAAAGATGTAACCTGGGATGTGCTTGAGCCTATTCAGAGAGAGGCAGCCCAGGGCAAAGAGGAAAAAATGAATCAGCAATAGAGAAAAAGTAAACCAGAGCTGTACTCTTGAAGGATGTGGGATGTAACAAGTCCACGGGTTGCTGTAAGGATTAAATGGAATGAACATAAAAAGCCCTGGAAAGATGGCCTGGTGCTTTATAGGTACTTGATAAATGTGAAGGAGATCAAATAAATAAATAGTCCTTTGTGTACCTCTTCCAGGATTTTTGTCAGATCTGAGTTTCACCTCTACTAGTAAACATTTTCCATTAAGTTAAATCACTTGTTTTAAAACTTATCCTTGTCCTCTGCCACAATAGCCATGAATTCATAGGTCTGAGGTGCACGTTATATATTTCTTCCTAATACCAAAACAAACATAAATCCATTGAGAGTGTCAATGTGCACACGCCCCTCCCGGATCATCTCAGGGACAAGCAGTGCGCCATAGTTTGGGAAACACGGAAAAAGTGCATGAAGAGCCCCGGATGGAGGACCAGGAGGCCTGAGGTCCAGGCCTGGATGATCAGGCAGGCCACCTGCATGAGGCCTGTCCCCGCACAGGGAGGTGGGACATAAGAACACAGGCGTTATGTTGCGGGGAGGCACACGAGACAGTGAAGGCGAAAACATTTCCTAAACAGGGCCATTACAAATTAAAGGCATTTGTGTGCTGTCTCCTCCTGTTAAAGGAAACTCATGAAAAAATCAAACATCTGGCAGTGGTTGGCCAATTACTGAAATAGTACGCTCGAAAAATCCAAGAGACTTTTCTACTGCTCCTACAACTTCAAAACAAGGCATCACCTGGTTTCCTTTATCTTAGGGGTAACACGAGTGAGCCATCCCTTAAAGGTAAGTGAGCAGGAAATCAAGCTCTGTTCATTTGCTCTGGATTATGATATTATTATACCACGTGGGCTCAGAATGGGAAAGAGCCCAAAAGATTATCTTGTCCAGCCTTCTCATTGTACAGACAAGGCACTGAGTTCTGCAGAACTTCAAAAACCTTACTATGGTCACAGAGCAAAATGGGGTGGAACCGTGGCTCCATGCCCATTTCACACCCCGCCCTGGGAAGGCAGCGGCGCTCCGGGGAAGAGGAGGCAGAGCTGCCGTGCCCTGTATAATTCATTAGCATCCAGTTATGAAAGAACCCTGTGGGCAAGTCAGAGGACCAAGCCACAGACGCTGCCTTCAGGGCGTCCATAGTCCTCCAGAAGGAACTGGACACATGCAACCGTGGCCCAACTAACAGAAACATAAAACTGAGAAACTGCTTTAATTTTCCCAGAGTAACTCAAAAAACAGTCACGGGGATGCAGATGGAAGCAAACCTCTGTGTCTTTGGCTACTACTTACGGCTGTGAGGGTGGATGTGCTGTCCCAGGGCTGTCTACCTCCAGGTCACCACCATGGGGGTACAGCTGCACAGGGTGACAGCCTCCTGGTTCTTAAACCAAGGGACATTGTCCTCACCATGAGGGACCATAGGGCAACTCCACCTCTGCCCAGGGGATGCTTCTGGAGTTCTGGAAACTACCTAATTCTTGTCTGATTAATGTTCACCCTCTCATTCCACACCCCGTCATTCAGTAGTCTAAGATTCACACTAACATTCAAAACAACAGAACAGTGACAATTGCTAGGAAGCCGTCTTTCTAGCATATGTCTAAAATCACAGACGTGTCCTCCTAGGCTAACACCTCTAGGCAGATATATGTGACTTCTCATATAAACATTCCAAGAGTTATAGCCTTAAAAAAAGCATGCCTGCTCTAAGAAAGATGTGTCATCTTTCCTTTTAATAAGCAAAGAATCCAACGATAGTATTTTCTAAGAAAAAAAGCATTGGCTTGAAATTTACAGTCATTCCATCATAGCTCTTCTCCATCATTCTATACTCTGTCCCTGATACCATTTTTCTGGTGCCGTCCACTATATTCTACGTCAACAGAGAAGAGGAAAGGGAGTGAGGACCAAAGCTGTTCGAGTGTCCCATCTACACCAGATGATTTACATCATTTCACGGAATCTTCACAGTAGTCTTCTGAGCTAGGTATGCTTACACCCATTTACAGAATCAGACTAGAGTCAGTAGATTTCAGAAAGGGGAGGCATCCCTAATTTTGGTAGGTCTGATAATAGTCATGGCAATAACATAGGGCACGGGCCATGTGTCAGAATTATGCTTAGGACCTTTATATGATAACATACTTTATGTAATAGCATGCTATGTGCCAGGCCCTCTTCTGTGTGCTTCTTACTTAAGTCATTTGACTCCCACAGCAACCCTACAGCATTGGTACTCTCATTACCCAGCTTTCGAAGCGGGAGAAACTAAGTCACTCACTGGTTAGTGGCAGGGCCAGGGCTTGATTCCAGCAGCCTGGCTTGAGGATCTGCGGCCCTAACCCCTTAGCCAACTGCCTCTGCCAGGCAAGGGGCCTGCCCAGAGCCTCCCACTGGTGGGGGGTGCTACTGGCAGGCAGCCTGCAGACCACAGGCCTCCAGAGCCCTGTCCTTCAACACCAGGCTCCACCAACACTTCTCTTTGCCAAATCTAACCCCCCCTCCCCCCGGTTCAGTGCCCTTGACTCCATTGCCTTCACTATTTGTGTTACACGCTTTCGCTCTCCTCTGGACTCCTCTCTTCCACCCCAAAACATCAACAGATCAGCTTTTTCTAACAAAATTCTCCCTGACCCTGCTTCAGACTTCAACTCTTATCCTCTCTTTCGCCTCCATTGCCTCTTCTTGAGAATAGCCTCCACACATGGCCTCTCCTTCATACCCGGTCTCTGCCTGGCTCGAAGTCTCTGAAATGGTCTCCTCTCCTCCCATTCTCCTGGCCACACGCTCCACTCCAGCCTGAAAGAACCTTCCCAGGCTGCTTGCAGGAGCCTCGTGAGCAGAAGCAACTCTCCCTTTCCATTTCCTGCTTTCCTATGTCTGTGCCTTTGCTCACACACTTCCCTCTGCATAGACCGCCTTCCCCAGCCCCTCTTGTTCAAGTTCCACCGGGGTTCCAAGTCCAATCACTCCAGCTGGGAGCACTCACTCCTTCCTCCCGGCTTTGTTATGACCTTTATTTTTATAGCATTTCTCATTTTAGTACCTTTTGTATCTCTAGTAAGTTCTACCTAACTTGAGGGCAGGACTCTTACCTATTTCATCTTTAGGTCACCTGCAAGGCCCTGAACAAAGAGGCTCTCGCTCAGCGTTTGTTGAATGTTCTTGTACTGACCTCAGGTTGATTGTCAACACCTGATCTTCCTGTGTGAACTCCAGCCAGGTTGCTAAGCTCACGGATTACCTGCTGCCCTGCTGGCAGGAACTGAGTGCACCAAAATTCACCTGGCCACACACAGCACCACATCTGATCCTCTGGCAGCGGCAGAAGTAAACGGTTTCTAAGAAGTCAGGGAGTTTTCAGAGCAGAGAGGAAATATTAGGGATGAGGCTCAAGTGTACCTACTCTCTGGTTAGGAGGAAACATGTTTTAAGATGGTAGAAATCACTATTAAAGTACTATAGCTAACTATTTATTCATGTGTTGATTTTCCTACTGAATGTACCCAGTCATTTCAAATTAATAGGAAAGTTAATTAATTCAGTCAGCTATGGTTTGGAAGGTGGACACTAGTAGTATTTAAAAGCTCTTTGTATTCTGTCCCAGCGTCACTTTTCCCCAGGAGGACGGCGATCCTATGAATCCCTAAAAAGCCTCTGTAGGAACACAGGGGTCTCCCATCAACGTTAATTGCGCACAGCAGGATCCTCGCTGTCAGGTGCCAGGTGAAGCACATAGTTCCCAGATACTGGCAGAGTCACCCTATTCCTAATTATCTTCATAACATGCAATTAAATACACCGAACACAACCTGGGTCACGTCTCAACCCTTCTTCCAGAGAGTCTGAAAACAAAGTACATCACTCCTTCAAATCATTTGGACATGAGCTCATTTAATTTTGACAATGGTCCTTCATAATGCTATTCATCTTCTTTCCCGGTCGAAGAAATTGAGACTCAGGAGAGTTAATTAATTTAACCAATACTTTGCTTAACTATAACACTCAGTGATGCAGATTCCATGTGACACTATGTCGTCTGGAGAAAGCAATGCGACAGGCACTCTCAAACACTGCCGCTGGGAAGGCGCGATGGGAAACATCTCCAAACAGCAACCGCATTAGTAATGAGTACGACTGCAATTCTGTGTACATAGCACAGACCAGTGCGCATACTTTCCTCCCACTTTTCCTTCCAGAAAAGAGCCAAAAAACAACTGGAGATACAGTTTTTAAAAAACCTGATATAAAGATGTCTATCATAATATTGCTTATAACCATGATAAATAATAAACAAAATAAGACCAGCTGAACAATAAGATGTAGCCCTTAAAATAAGTAGTTTTTTGAATAATAAAATAGACTGACATATTTACTGGAAAAAGGTAGAAAATAATGTCTAGTATAATTCCAATTCAAAAGCTGGGGGAAGTACACGAAAATATTAGCAGTGGTTACCTTTTCTTCTTTATATATTTATTTTAAAAGTTTTCTACCAAGTTCAGATGATATCTTTGTGACCCTAAAATGTTATTTAAAAACAACAAAGATTTTTTTTTAGATCACATCCAAAGTTACACTAGAACTAAAAGCCAACCCTGTGCCTCCAACGCCACGGCTCTGGCCCCTGCCCCGCCCCCTCGCTGTGCAGAGGAATGAGCTGTCACGTAAGATGCATTGTCGTCACAGGGTCAGCAGACGACTCTGGAAAATAGCTGGTGGATCAGTATGAAGCAAATTAGGTTTTTCATGTGTAGTCCTATGTGGACACCATCCCAGAAAGGGGGTCAGACCCTTTACCACAAGAACAATGTGCATTCTCTCCCCTCCTTCCTGCAATTTTCTTTCTTAACTATACCAGCACTGCTGGACCCCTTTCTATCTCCAATGCCTTCTTCCAATCAGTTAATAATACCCTTTGTTTCAAATATAGGTTTCATCCAATCTTGGCATAAGACAACCCTCAAACCCCTCACAAACTGGAATTAACCTGATGTAAAATATTTTCACTCTGTCTTCTCAGAAAGGAAACTGCAGTGAGCTCTCTAGCAATTCCCTACTGATGGCGATAAAGCGACAACCCATAGAATCCCTGCCCATCGCAAATGTGCAATGTCTCCAAGGACTGTCCCAGCCGTATCATATTCTGTCCTGGTGGTCAGGCTTCACAGGTGGATACATTTGTTCATATTTTATGTTAATCGTATTCATGGTCTACAGATAGGTCTCTAATGGAGATACTGTTACTCTCAGGCCATGTTGTTGCAAGAAAGGACAATTGAAAGTCCAGAAAAACTTTCTTTAACTTCTCCACTGGTAACATCTACAAATGCAAGAAAAACAGGTGGCACGAGGAATTGCTTGAACTGTCGTTTACATGACAATCTGAAGGAACTGCTCCATCGGTCATAGTCATTGTTCCCGTAAATGTAAGGCCTCAGCTAAGGTAGGTGATTCCAACATGGGGTTCCAAAAAGGAAGGAGATGAGTGATGAGAAAAATTGCATTTTTCTGAGATGTGCATACACATAGAGATCTTCAATAAATCTAATTTATAAATGGACTTAATTCCAACTGGACACCCTAGTCCCCTCCCATAAACAATCATGCTGTAAAAATAAAGGGGGAAGAAACATGTTTAATTTTTGATCATGTAAGATAGACGTTACTTTGAGTGTTCTTCAGCATGTGCATTAAACAAGGGATACATGCGGCTATTGCAAAGCAATGATTAATAACATTCCCCCACAGGTTACCATGGAAACCATTTATTCTGGTTACAGGACAAGTTGTTATTGCTTGCGTAAAGCAGAAAAGAGCCGTGTTTGTTTTTTCCCAAACGCTGCTGGCTAAATCTCATTACCTTAATTAATATTCCCCTCTAACCTGACACATGTTATTCCAATGTCAGATAACAGAGCAGGAATTTTATGCTCCTGTGTTAGACTTCTTTAAGGAAAGTTTCTGAGTACTGAGGTACTAAAAAAATGTGTTATGGAAGGAAGCTATTACCAAGGCTTTCCTTGGCCACTTAATTCCCCTTCCAGGAGCCCTTTAATAATAGCTTTGAGATTCATAGATATGACGGACATTCCCAACACTGGCGGCTCATTCAGGCTCTTTCTGACGGAGACCATTCTCCTTCAGTCCTTCCCTGTGTCCATGAAATAACAACCTGCAAGAGCTGCAGACAAATCTCTCTCGCCATAAATAGTAAATGTATCCTACAGAACATTTCTAGAAACTTTATCTCATTCTACCTTTTAAATGTTGATTTTTGAATAGTGGCTTAGATTTAGAAATACCTATTTTATTCCTCCCTTGGAAAGGGAAAAACAGAAGTTCAGGCATTTTGAAGTTTGTAGTCTAATAAATTTTTAGTTCATAGACGTCAGTTACTTCAATGGCTAAATAAGGTGTCTTATAATATCCTTTTGGAATTAGAAGTATAAACCCAGGGCAGCTCAGAGCACACGGGGATGCTCTGAGAAATAGAATACAGCCACGATTTCTATAGTACCACACAGTCTCTGCAGGATAAGTTTTCCATACTTCAGCCATTTCATTGAAACCACTTTTTATTTTTAATGGGTTTTTATTATGAGTTAATGAAAACAGTTATTTTAGGCTTGGCTTTCACAATAATCTTTCTTGCAAAATTACTTTTAATTCCTAAGAGATTTTTAGAGCAATTACAAGGGATAGCATTCTTGAATTTCAGGCCTGCAGACACTTTTCCTGAGTACATTTTGCCTTATAACTTAGACTTGTGAAATTACACCTCTCCTGCTTTATTTGAAGTCGAGGCTGGGAGAAAAGGGAGAATATGAAACAGGAAAGGCTGTAGAGATTTGCCTCCCATTGCCTCATTTGTTTTGAGTGCCTTTTCCTACTGATGTTGATTGTCTTAGTCCGGGGGAGGGGGGGATGCATGGAGGGGGCAGAATCCCTTATTGGTGGTCTGTATGTTCTACTCTGCACCCCCACTGCCAAACCTGAACACCCACTCAACAAGTTCACATAAGGCAATCAAGCACATTTTTCAAACAGGCAAAATACATTTCCCTCCCTCATCCCCAAATTCTGAAGGTAAAGAAAGTGCAGAAAGATCAGAAAGCCTCTTTCGTTGTTGTTTTAGAAGGGGGTATTTTCCTGCAGTCTTTGAACTGATTTCCACTTATGACAAATCTTACTGCCACCCACCTATTTCCAATCAGCTCTTGAGTGGCTACTGCCTCTTCACAAGGGGTGTTTTCTGAATGACTATCTAGGGACCATTATTTGCCATTTTCACCAAGTTCCTGCTCTTTGGGGTTACACATTCCGAAGTGTCAATCATCTGAGCCCATAAGACCACCACCAACATGGGGGGGAAAATGAAAGCACCCACTCTGGACAGCAGTCCCAAGGCCACGGGAGGAGGCTTACCTGTGAGGCATGGCGGCGGTGCAGGCGGTGGTGCCCTGGCTGGACAGGTCCCAGAGTTTTAGGTACCAATTCATCTCCATGTCGCGCACCAGCGCCAATTGCCGCTCCCTGAGCTGGGTTTGCCCCGAGGGGCTGAGGCTGCTGTCTTTTCCATTTTCTGATGCTTTCTTGGGAGATCTGTCTTTGCCCCGTCCAGAGGGCCCAGATGGTTTCTTTAACTTGGAGTTGTTCTCTTCTAAGATCTGGGATGACAGCATCCTGGAGGGTCCTGCCTGTCTTTCAGAGAAGACTCTAACTCACTGTCATCAAAGTAATTTGACTTGATTTTTCTGCCTCTGCCTTCCCTCCTCTTCCCTGTCCTGCTCCATCCCCTTAACCTTATCCTGCCAGAGATCTGTAACTGAGCCGGGTGTGTGACTAGGGATGAAAAGGTATCTCTCATTTTCCTGAGGAAGAGCTAAGGACCAGCCATATCATGGAACATGGAAATTTTAAAAACAACCTCCTACGACTTTGTAATTTGGAAGTTTTGCTGTGCTATTTCTTCTGCAAAGCATGAACCTCTGCTTCATTTAATAACTCTGCACCTTAGATCATTAGGGCTTAGTAAATTATATTTGATCATCATGTTAGCATTATTTAAAAAAAGGACATCTAGAGGCTCATTAGCCATTCTTTATTAGAGTCCCACTAGAGATTTAAAAGTGTTAAAGTGAATTTCCTCAAATAAGTTTAACAATATCAAGTCAAGAGGAGTAGAGTCCTTTTGTGCCTTAAAATAATATCTTAATTGAATTTCTAATCCTTTGGGAAAGGGGGGCTTTTTGAATGTCAGTGAACCACACATGTCAAACATTCACTGTGAGTGAAAGAACGATAAGCCCACCCTAACTGACTCAGTAATTGACCCTCCTGATACTTCTGACAGATGGAAGCATGAGAATCACTTACAACTGAGGGGACTGAGGCCGAAGCTGGAGTGAAAAAAATAGTACAATGAGAGGAAGCGCTAAGGGCCTGAGTGTGTGTGGATACGAACAAGGCAGGTATGCCCCCCGCACAGGAAAACTAGCTCTGAAGGTGCAAAGAAGGTTCAGTTAAGATGCGTGGGATTGACCCACACATGCCCACCGATCTGACCTCTGTCCTAGCTCAGCAGACACTGATGTCAGCGCTTACCTAAGTGTCTATCCCAAAGTTGCCTGGTGACCCTCTAAGCCCCAGGCAGCCCCTTAATCAACCTAAGTCCCTGTATCAACTCCCTCTGTGTTGGCTGCATATAAAGAACTTGGGAAGGTTTGTGAATTTCTTTGTCCGTGCAAGACCATAAATTAAAAACCACAGAGGTGTAGTGAGGTCTTATAGCCTCTGAGAATGGCAGGAGAGAAGAGGAGAGAAGAGGAAAGAAGAGGCTCTTCTGAAAGAAGTAGCTCTTCTGGAAAATATGTAAATGACTTTGACACTCCCTGTGGCCACTAATTAATCTAAGCCAAGAATAAGAGGACAGCAAATCACATGATGTGTGCTTGTCCATATTCAGGGGAAAGCTGGTTAATATTAGTATCCAGGGAGGTCTAGGATCAGAACCATGACCACCAAACAATGTGCAACCTGAAACGCTTATCAAAGGGCAAGGAGGCAGCAGCTACCAAGCACCAGGTCCGCCCCACCTGAGGCTCTGCAGGCTTAGGAATTTTTAGCACCAGCAGCTACAGCCTCTTCATCTCCTCTCTCTGCCTACCATCCCTTGAGTCATTGAAGGGCTCTGGCAACATGGTATCCATAGCAATAGGCTCCCAAAAGTATACACTCTAGAAACGGTCTCCCAGTTTGATGTCGTTGAGGATGTGTCAATAGAGGATGCTGCAGTGGGACTGGAAAGGGGCCGGGGGTCTGTGCTCATTCAGCCAGTGGGCCGTAACACCTCCCCTGGGCTGCCTTTCCCAGGATGCAGTGTTGTTTTGTTTGAGAGATTTGCTCTGGAGTCAGGCTGCTTGGGTTTGAATCCTAACTCCATCACTTACCTGTTCTGTGATCTTGGGCAAATTACTTGACCGCACTATGCTTTAGTTTCCTCATCTATAAAAATAGGGATAATTATCTACTTGTGGTCATTTTAAAAAATATGGCTCTCAAATTCTTTGACACTGCTTTCATTGACAGGAGAGGTCCAGTTCCCTTCCCCTGAAGCTGGGTGGGCTTCTGACTGCTTTGGTCAATAAAATATGGCGGACATGAAGCTGGCAGAAAGGCCATGGATCGATAGCCTTCACCCACTGCTCTTGAGATGCTCATTCTGGGGGAAGACAGCTTCCATGTCAGGAATTGACTGCCTTGGGATGGCCCTGTTTAGGATTGCTCTGATTAGGAGCCCCAGCTGAGTTTCCCAGACAACTGCCAACTCTGTGAGGCAGCCAGCGTGGGCACCTGGGTACTGTCTATTCTTCCGACCACAGGAGTCCCACCAACATCTGACCAACTGCACGAGACAGCCCGAGTTAGAATACCCCCTGCACAGCCCTTCCCAAATTCCTAACCCTCAAAATTCTGAGCTAAATAAAATGGTTGCTTTATCACCACCATTAAATGTGGGGGTTACTTAGTTTGTAGCAGTAGTGACCAGAACCCTCCTCATCCCTTTACTATAAATATTTAACAGAAGTTGTGAGAAATACTTAGAATACTCTCTAGCATAGATTAACATTTAATAAGTAGTAATACTTATTCTCCAGGTCTAGATACTATTGCAGCACTAGAATTCAAACTTTCTGCTTACATTTTCTTTTTAAAAATGTGGTAAACTGAGTATCAAACATTTTAAAATATAGAATATTTTCCTCATACATTTAAAAAATCACAAAGGATGCCAGGTCCAGCATATCTGAGTATTGTTATTTTTAAAATAAACTGTTGTTACATCACTGTCTTAAATGTATCCAATGGAATTCAAATCCCATAGCTATTTGATATCTATCATCATCCATTTAAAAAATTCATGAGCATCCTCTTTAGTGGTTGGAAATTTTACATTCTTCCTTTTTCTCCCTGAACTTGCTTCTCCAGTCCATTTTTATTTTGGACTCAGAACTTTATTTTGATATAAAATATTTGTATACTTGAAAATACTTTAGACATCCCTATCAAATAATTCTCTGCAAAACATATGAATATAAATAAAAATGTTAAATATCTTTTCTATGCCCCTAAGACTCTTATAAAATGTCTCAGAAATTGAATTATCATGATAATTATTATTGGGCATAATTGATCAAAATTACATTTTCTAAATTTTGAAAAATTATTACTTAACATAAAAAAGTAAAATATTATTGAAAGTATATCTCTTAATGACATACTGGGATGGAGCTGGGATTTTTTCCTGAATTAGGTCATGTATCCATAGAGTAATATTATTTATTGGCAGACTGAGGCAAGATTCAGCATCAATTGCATTCCCTCATGTTTTTTTCATTTTTAAAGTGCATGTTCTGAGAAACTTGTTCATATCTGTAAGTTAATGGGGAAAAAAGACTTTTTATTGTAGTAAAATTATTTAGTCCTTTAACTGTCTACTCAGATATAAATAAAAATCACAATGATGAGTCATTAAAAATAACATAATAATAATTTATCTACCGACAACTTTGAGATGGGGAGCTTTTAGAAGGCGGTGACAGAGGAGTGACATGATCAAGGTTATGCCCGAAAAAGGTCACTCTGGCTCCTATGCTAGCACAGCCATAGGGATCCAGGAAGCAGGAGGGCGGGCAGGCTGGAGGCTGCTGCAATAACCTAGGAGAGATGACGGGGCTTAGACCGGGGGAGGTAAAAAAAAAAAAAAAAAGTGGTCAAATTCTGTGCACATATTTTGGAGGTGGGAAGGAAAAGATTTCCTGGTGACTTGGTACCAGGAAAGCAGTATAAAAGAATGAGAGGTGTTAAGAATGACCCAAAGAATTTCGGCCTGAGCCAGTTGCTGAGTCTGGGAAGATGCAGAAAGGTCAAATTTGCTGGGTGAGGGTAGATGGAACCAGAGGGTTGACTTCGTCTTTACTCCCATACTCGCCATTGCTGGTGCTCTTGATTCCTTCCTGAGGGTCCATGTTTCCATCCATTATCATTTGCTACAGTCTGAAGAACTTCCCTGAATATTTGTGTGGGTCTACTAGCAACAAACTATTACCTGAAAATACCTTTACGCCACCTTCATTCTTAAAAGGCATTTTCTCTGAGTTCCTTCTCCATCATTTTCAAGACGTCTTTTCATTGTCTTCTAGCCCCTGTGTTTTCTGGCGAGAAGTCAGCAGTCAGTCAAGTCATTTTCCTTCCTGTGCAACGTGTTGGATGCCGCTGGCTGCTGTCACCACTTTCTCTTTATTGTTGGTTCTGATCAGCTGTGCTAGGCTGTGCCCAGGCTTTCTTTGTATTCATGCTGCTCAGGGCTTGCCGAGCTTCTTGAATCTGTGAATTACTCCCTTTCACGGGCTTTGGGAAAGTTTTGGCCGTTACTTTTAAAGACTCTCTCCTCTCTTCCAGAACTCAAATAAACATATTTATTAGAGCTTTTGATGTTGTTCTTCATGTCTTTGATGGTTTGTTCATTTTTTCATTCTAATTTCTCTCTTCCTCAGATTGGATCATTTTATTGATTTCTCTTGAAGCTCATGTTGTCATCTCTATTCTACTAAGTTCATCTAGTAATTTTTTTAATAACAGATAGTGCATTATTCAGTTCCAGAATGTTCATTTGGTATTTTCCATGTTTTTATTATCCTGATATCTCTTACCTTTCATTCCCTGCAAGCATATTTTCCTGTACCTCAATGATCACTGTTATAGTAGGTCATTTTAAGGGTTCCAATCCTTACCTGGTCCTTCTCTCTGAACATTCTAAAGTTTTATCCAGTCAACATACCTGACAGGTAAACCAAACTAAAAAAAATGAAGGCAGAAGGAAGAGAAACCTGCTCTAAATATACCTCTCCTTTGCTCAACATTATTCAATGTTTCCCTTATATCAAAGAATAGTGTTGAAACTCATCAAATTGATTTTATTTTTTTTCCTTTTTTTTAAAGAGTTTATTTACGTATTTTCAGTGAGAGGGGAAGGAAGGAAGAAAGAGAGGGAGAGAAACATTAATGTGTGGTTGCCTCTTGCATGCCCCTTCCCAGGGGCCTGGCCCACAACCCAGGCATGTGCCCCAAGTGGGAATTGAACCTGCCACCCTTTGGTTTGAAGGCCAGTACTCAATCTACTGAGCCACACCAGCCAAGGCTCATCAAATTGATTTTAAAGGCCAATCACTATCTGTCTCCAGTCTATTTTTTTCAATTCCTATCCAGATGCTTTTCTGAACAAAGTATATGTTCCAGCTGAATTGCTTTACTCCTGGTTTGTTCACTGTTCCTCTAAAGTGCCTGCTATTTCACTGCTACATTCTTATCACTCCTTCCCCCCCCTCTCTATCAATAATGCCTTCCACCCACCCATTTCCCAAATTCCTCATGGGAATTCCAGGCTGTCATAAGGCCTCCCCTGACTCCTTCCAGCCTGAAGGGGTTCCTGCTCTTCCCAACCCTGTTGTCTGAACTAACTAAGGTACATTGTTTACACATGACTTTGTGACAACTTCTTTACTGCTGTCTTGGACTATTTTGCTCCCTTTAGTGCATGTCCTGCCCTCTTTCTCCTGCCCTTCGTCTCTCTCCTTTGAAGCCCCTTCTGAGGTGTCACCTTTTCTACACACCTTCAGCGTTCTGCCCACTGGGTCTCCCCTTCACCACCACCATAGGTTCTTGAAGGCCAGTGACAGGGCCAGGAAACTGACAAAGAAAGGTTTTGTTTTTCTTTAGTTCTTGAAGCTTCTTCTGTTTAAATAACAAGAGAGAAAGCTTAGAGCATAAAGTCATGAAGTGGAGAAGGATATTTGATCACACGAGTATTATTTTCCTCTCCCAGCCCTTGGGCCCAAAAGATACTTGAGACAAGATGACAGGGGTTGGAGTGGACTTGATTAGGGTTGAGATGCTCCTGGGCCCCATCCACCCCATATTCAAGGACACGTGAGTGGGAGGGAAGCACTGGCTGAGCAAGGCATTTGGCCATGTGGGCCAGAGGGGCCCTTCCTGCATGCCAACATGGCTATAGAATATAATGTGAACTGGGACACTTGGACTAAAGTGTGTGTAATCAATAATAATGATACAGAAACAGCGGGCAACAACTGGCAATGTCCCCCAAACCAGAATGCGTCCTCATGCTACGCACACCCCCGCTGTGTGGTGTAAAGCCGCAGTGGCCCCTCCCATCAGAAGGCACGTAGAAATGGCTGGGAGAAGCCAGCAGTCATGAAAGCTGCGGTCGAGGCAAAGGAACCACCAAGTACCCTGATGTGGACCCTGTTGTGAAGGTCGGAAGTCAAGGGACAAGCAGCCCTGAACTGCAGGCCACTGAGGACCAGGGATGGTCCCACACCAGACGCCCCTCCCATGGTCAAGGCTCTGCGTAGGATGCCTAGTACCTTAGATCACCCCGAGATCACTCCAAGGAGGGGGGAGGCAGGACAGTCTGAAACTCACTGACTTTACATTCAAAACTGACTATTTATGTTGAACTGACAAACTTTTTGTTCTGCTCTAAATGGAAAGAACATTTTGTGAGCTAGACACTGAGAAATGAGTGTTTTTTTGTATTCCTGCCAGCCGTGACTGTGTAACATTTTAAATTGTTTCAACCTTCATCCTAAGACTATTGATACTTTCATTAGCTCCACTGTCCCCACATCCTCCGAACTCTGGAGAACCCGGGAATCTATCAGCCTATCCCCAGGTTCATGAAACACACGCCAGCAGGAGGGCAAGGCTGCAGGTACAGGCTCCGACAGCAGAGTCTGAGTGAGGAGCCTGAGATTCAACCCTCAAGTCTCTGCAGGGAGAACTGTGAACCGCAGCCTTTCCCCAAGGAGGGCCACGACTTCTGATCAGAGTAACAACAATACTTATCATAAAAACAACACTCATGTAGGTGAGATTGTGATCATCGTCACGTGTATTCTCACCTCACTCTCCGTTTTAGATAAGGAAATGCAGGCCCAAAAGGTCGGGTAACTGACTCCACTTTAAGCAGCTTGGAGGGACTCACAGCTATATGCTGTTTCACAGCCCATTCCCTTCCCCAGTTACCAGTACAAGGGCCACCACCCAGGGACATGGGGAATAGTCATTTCCAGCATCAATAATCTCGATCCCTGGGATGAAAACAGTTAACAAGACAAACACTGATTCCTCATGGAGCTTATGGAAATTATGATAGCAGACAAGTCGAAACAACTCTGAAATGTAATTATCTGATTATATTTGGTACATTGATCTAACAGCTGATATTTGGTCTCATCCCTGTGATTTTTTCAGCATGAAGGGATCATGCAGCTTCTGCTTCTCTTCCCCACCAATCGGTGTGGTCCTGCAAACCACCTGAACTGTATCAGGGGACACAGATTCTCTCTGTGCTTGTCCCAAAGTCTTTGTTACTAGTTTCTCAGCCCTCAGCCCAAGGAGCAGGACAACGAACAGACATAAAGCTTTTCTCTTAGTCTATTTCACTCCCTAAATTCTTGTTACATGTTTTCTAGTTGTTGGGAAATTATCCATGTTCTTACCGATCACATAATCCACTGTGCTCTGATTCCTTCGGGATACTAGATTTTCATAAAGTCAAAGTCCATTTGAACAAATACTCTTTTTAAAGCAAGAGTATTATCAGCAACTCAGAAGCGCCCTGATGTGCTCTCCTGTTCTTTCCTTAACCACAAAATAGTCACATTCCTGATTTTTATCACCAAAAATTAATTTTTTCTGCTTTTTAATGTAAGTGAAATCGAACAATATGTATTGTTCTATGTGGGATTTCTTTAACATTGCATGTTATTATAAGTAGCAACAGATAATTATTTATGATACCACAGAGATAGTTTAGTTTAGAAATAACCACAGTATATTTCTTCTACAGTCTGTGGATATTTGATTTATTTGTAGTTATTGGCTACTGCAAACAGTGCTTCTGTAAAAATTACTGTACCCTTGGTAAGTGGATGTATGGATTTTTGTTGTGTATCTCGTATGTACAACAACGTGGAATTGCTGGACCACAGGCTATGTGTATGTGTTCAACTGTATTGAACACTGTTAAAGTTTTTCCAAAGTGATTTCATCAGTTTTATTTTTAAATTGCTTGCCCTCATGGTTGCCACTAACTACAATTATAACTGATTGTTTTTTGACCTTGCTAAATCCACAAATCTATTTTAATAAAATCCCTGTCATTAATAATAATTAATAATAATAATAAATAATAATCTTGATCCTATCCAGGAACAAACTCTCCATTTTCACTGAATATTTCTTAAGAGGTCGATTCCTGTCGCTCACACTTTGTGACATTAATAAACAGCACACTGGCTGTTTGCTCCACTAACCCGTAGATTTTTTTCCTTGACCTTTTTGTGCAAGATTAGTTTCTTCTTCCCTGTTCATTTACTAACCGTGAATGACTACTGGTCATTCTTATTAACTTTTAGATACTTAACACCATGCATCACATTGTATTCCTACAGCGTTTCCGCTGCTTTAATATGCTGCACATTTCCTTCAGGACATTACCATTGAAAGGAAAACGCAGTTTCTCTTGATAGATTTTAGAACATTGCTGTTTATAATGCACAGAGTGACCTTCCCTGAGAATATTCGAGTGCTTAGCAAACAAAGAAAGCACAATGAAGCCATCGAGGAAATGGGTGCTGCAGGCCATGACATCTCTGCCATCACTGCTGAAGGCAACATCAAGAAAAAAACAATATCCCCTCCCCACTCCCCTCTGGCTATTGTTACATAGTTCTTAATTTCAATGTCTCTGGTTATATTTTGTTTGCTTTTTTCTTTTGTTGATTATGTTCCGGTTAATGGGAGATGGGTTTACAGGAGCTACTATAAATGACACAAGGACAAAATCAAGGGGGAGGGTAGAGGTGGGGGAGGGAGGTGGGATTGGCTGGGGTGGAGGGATGGGGAGAAAATGCAGACAATTGTAACTGAATAACAATAATAAATAAATAAATACATAAATAAATAAATAAATAAATAAATAAATAAATAAATTAGTTACTAGTGCCAAAAAAGAAAAAAGAAAAAAACAATATCCTACAGGAGCCTTTAGCAGCCTCTGACAGCCTTTAGGCACTTAGAAATCATCTACATTTTCTCTACCTCCTCTCCTTAAAATGAGATGTTCCCACAAAAAGGGCACCACAAAAAGGAAGAGTAGAGAGTGTGCAAAGTGGGAGGTAACTTTTCTTGTTTGTTCTTGAAAGTAGACAATTCTGGTGATGGTCAGGCAACCAGGATCAACGACATTTGGTAATCTTACTGGAAACGTTTGGGAGGTCAGACCAAGCGTAAGTCCGCCCCAACCATTGCCCTTTGTTGGTATAATTCACTCAAACGTCTTTCTTTCTCTAGACCTTGAAAGGCCACTCTTGGAGGACACTTCCAGCGTATGAAAGTATTCTGGGGATTCAGGCCCTGCGTCACTCCGCCCGTGTTGGAGGGTTGCCGCTGTGATGACTTTGGTCCTGTTCCTGTTTAGGTCCCTTGCCTTGGGTCCCATCCTAGGGGCTGACTCCGATTCAACCCCTCACAGTAAAAGTCCCCCACTGAGGCTTTCATTGCGTGGTTTGGTAGGAATCCACAGATTTCTGCAACCCCACACTGGAGACGCAAACAATGGCCCTCATTCCTGCTGCATGAATTTGACACTTCGCAGACTAGCACTGCCTCACTGCCTGGCAGAAACAGTGCCTCCAGCCCCCCGTCAGTCCTGCTCCTCAGGAATGCCATTTTGTGTAAGATTAGACTTGACTAAGTATTTTAAAGAAGTCCTCTTATTGGAATTTTCCGATGTGATGATCGCATTGCCCCAAGTCAGGAGAAGCTTCATTAATAAAATCCACAAATATTGTGAATGAGGAAGTAAATGGCCAAAGTAAGAGAAGACGTGTATTTAAGGAAGCAGTTGTCTGGTGAGAAGGGAGCCTGAGAGGTCACTTAAACTTGGAGAAGCAGAGGTGGCTTGATGAGCTTGACCTCAGACAGGTGGGCGGATCCAAGCTCGGCAGCATAGGAGCGGTGTGACCTGGGACAATTGTGTAACCAATCGGAGCCCCAGTGTACAGATGACAATGTTTCTGGGAGGAGTGGGACATACTTAGTGTTCTATACAACTATAGACAATATTATGACCACATCTTGTCATTTATTGCTATATTAATTTTACTTTAATACTGTGAGTGTATTTCAAATGTGTCAAAGCACCCACCCATGCCTTATTTAAGTGAAATAAGTGCACATTGAAGCATTGGCCCATTTTTTTTTTAAGTCTACAAGCTGATTTATACTGTGACTGCCCAGTACAGCAGATCCTGCAGAGGTGTCATTTCATTATAACGGTAATGAGCAACCTGTGAGTACAACAGGAGGAAGAGAGGGCGGAGGATGGAGGCAGAAGCAGGAGGGTTTAGGCTCCGTGGGAGGAAGTTCAGGAAGTTCCCTTCTAGAGGCCTCTGTTCTCCATGAGATGTAAGAATGAAGGAATCGTTTTACTCCTGGGGAAGCAGGAGTCCTTGGAGATCCCACGTGTGTGAGGGGAGCAGATGTGTTCAGTCGCTCTCCAGCAGGAGACAGATAAAACACTCAAAAGAGTTTAACTAAAGGATTAATGAAGGGGTAAGTAAATAGATGTGAGCTGGGTTAAGAGAACAAATAGGGAATGTGAAACACCCAGGAACAAGCAACCATGGGCAAGAGGAAGGAAGGGAGCTCTTGAGAGCTGGAGCCATCCATGAAAGGGGAATTGCCCAACAGAGACATTAGTCCGAGGGACCCAGCCCCTGCCAGAGCCGTGGGGAGGCAGGGAGAGAGCAGAAAAATACAGAATCCACCTTCCCTGCCCTCTGCCCTCTGATTCTTCTACTGGTGCCTCCCTTGACCAAACCCAACACAAAGCCAGAGATCAAGGATCCAGATGATGTTGCCTGCAGAGATCAGACAACCAGGGCACAGAAACATAGGGAGAGACTCCATCCACAAAAGAAACAGCAAATAACCAGCAAGTGGAGAACATTTGGAATGACCCCTATGGAGGATGCATCAAAAAGCTGCCTAGGAATTGAGCTTGCAGAAAGTTTGAGGCCAGGAATTTATAGTGGTTCTTACTGGTGCGGGCCTGGGGTTCTCAGTTCACGTTAGTGTGGGGAAATGGGATGGTTTGGTTGACCCAGATTTGGGTTTTCAGGCAGGTGGGTTGGAACCACAATAGGGGTGAGGAAACTGACACTGGGAAATCATCCATAAAAAATAATAAATTGTCAGATCTATGAATATGAAATTGGAAAGAGGAAGCTGTTTATATATAAAAAAAAAAAGGTCAAGTTCATGGAAGCGAGGCCCAGGGGTAACATTGGGTTTCTTGGTCTTTATAAGGTTAGTGCATCTTTGGATAGACGAAGGTTGAGATCAACCCAGGGATTTAACTCTGCTCACTAGTCCTCTGGTCATGGGTATCTCTTTGGGTTCTGTTTGTTTGGTTTTGCTTGGCACATCTTTTTTGTTGCTGGTAAAGAGCAATTCCTCTGCTCCATGTAGATACCATTGGACTATAAATCACAAGGCCACGTCACCCAGGCGTTTGTATTTTGAGCACTACAGTCCATCATTTACATGCTACCCTGTGCTCACCCAAGGAATGAGCCATAACTAAAAGAACCCTTGCACAGGACTCAGAGCCCTTGCACAGGACTTGATATATGGACACAGAGAGAGATGAGGTCTATTCCTATTGCATTGTAAGCCAAAGGCTGTAAGCCAAGGTCTGTCAGGGTCCAACTTGGCTCTCAGGTAGAGGAAACTAAAAGGCAAACATTCAAAGAGAACACAAGAGCTGGAAGACGTAGAGATCGTCTGAGCTACTCATCCAGCCATGCGTCTAAGGGATAGCCCTTCGACTTCCTGCTTTCACATGACAATCTCTTTAGCTGTTTTTTGTTGGGTTTCAGCTGGTTTTTATGGAGTTTCTGCTGCTTTTCACCAGAAGATCAAAAATACAATAATCCGGACTTATCAGAAATGCCTCACTGGGCCATGGAATTGGCTGATCTTTCAGAACTCTGAGCAGGATTTACACTGAACCTCTCTGGACTCTTCTTGTCCCCAGAGAGTTTCAGATGATTAGCCACCCTCAGGCTCACTTGAGATGTCCCTAACCTCTGCTCTTCTGCTTCTCTCAGACCCAGCCCAAGTGTCTTTCTCCCCTGGAGGTCACAGAGGCCACCCAGCGACTTACAGTCATTCCACCTTTCACCTTGAAACCAATTCAATCCAGTGTCAGAGCAGCTTATGAGTGAATGATGGCAACATTAAGAACCACAGAATCGTAGACTTTTCAGACCCGGAGTAAACTGACACCAGGCTGGCCCTAACAGACTTGCCCATGAACATCTAATTAAAAAGCAGTGGAAGAGGCAAGGGGAAGGGCCTAGTAGTTATTGAAATACATTGAGTTCCTAGTGTATGCGACACTCTTTGGGATTTACTTACATTTCCTCATCCTCCAAATCTTCTCGCAACGTGGGTCTGTCACTGCCATTTCCTAGATGAGGACATCGAAGATGATGGGTTTTCAGTAACTTGCCAGAGACAAGTAAACGGCTGGGCTGGAGCCCGAGCCTTGCTCTCTCTGCCCCAAAGCCTCCTGGTCTTCTTTAAACTCCGCAGTGCCCGCTTCCTATTGCAAAGAGAGAATGAGAATCTGAAAAGGGTTGCTCTGTAGCTTTAATTTGAAAATTTCTCAAATGTTGTAGGTACTGCCTGGGGCATAGAGGAAACTGGCCTTTCCCATGATCTCACATCCATAAAGTATTTCTAGGGGTGACCATCAGGCAAAATCTCAGCCCACATCATGGCCTTAAAGAGTAAAATGTGTTACAAAAACTCCAGGCTTCCAAATAACCTCTTCCATCATTACAATGGAATAGGAAGAAAAAGGGAAAATAGAAGACTCCTTCACTGTCAAAATAAAATGTAGCTGACTTCTGCCAAGGCAGTTATTCCTGGAACATCTAATTATTATACCAGAGGCTGTGGCTGAAAAGTCAAGCATTTCATTCCCTACAGTTTGGCAAGAAGCCCTTTGGAAGCTCAGTTCAGTGACGGGGGAGGGGGAAGGGACGGGGGCAGTGGAAATCCTTCTTCTGAGAACTGTGCAAAATTCAGTTTTATTTGAAAGAATATCCTGCCATCTCCTTGCCAGGAGATGTATGGCATGCATAGTAAGTAAAATACAATGACTTAAAGGGCCCCAATTTCCTCCTCAGGCCTCCAGGCTCTCTCCTTCGCCCTCGGCCTTCTCCAGCTCAGCTCAAAGGGTGTGCCCGGGATGGACAAAAGATCAGAAAGGCACAGCACTCACCAATCCTCTGACTCCAACAACCTTAGACGCTTGAATGTTCCCATTTCTATTATTATTATCTATCATCAACGTAAACTCACCTGTTATTCAACACTAACCACATGTTGTGAGTTATGCTAAACATTCAACATGCGTTTTCTCATTTAAATGTCACAACAACTCTATAAAAGAAGTGGCACTATCATGTCCATTTTATAAATGAGGAAATTGAGCTCAAAAGGGTAAGTAACTTGCTTGTGTGGAAACCTCTGTTTTGTGCCTCCTGGTGAGTCAGAGCGGAACCACCTCCTGAGGCCTCTTCGGAGACAAGAGAAGGGAAGGAAGAAAGCCAACCTTTTTCACCATCTGTTATGTGTCCAACACCGCGCTGGGCACTTTGTTTCTGGGCTCTCTCCTCACGGCAAGCCTCGTTTGCGTAGACGGCTCTATTTTCTATAAGAGTTAACTAACAGTTTACGTAACCAGACCACAGTTAGTAGATGGCTGAGTGATGATATGACACAGATCTCCTGTTTAAAGATCCCTTTCTACATACATCACATGTGTGCAGATAACTTAAATCCTGACTCTCAATATTAGCTGCAGGATCTTGGGCAAGTCCCTGATTCTTAGTTTTCCACTTTTAAAAGAGGAATAATAACCCCTCCTGAATGAAAGGATAAACTCAGCGCCGTTTGCTGTTGTGGCAGTATTTGCTGAGCAGGCCCATGACCTTGTTAAACATGACTGCCATTTTACTCTTCTGAGCTTATGCCCTCGGGGCTGGAAATTACTGGAAAGCAAGAGCAGAACGGGACTACTGCCCCCCCACAGCCACAGGCAAAACATAACATTGGTGCAAACCACAGTTAACACAAAACCAGCGAAAACCTCCTGTGTTACAACACCCCCAACAGCCCAGGGGGTCACAGGACAGCAACACCCCCACCCTTTTTTAACCCAACTATAATCCAAAGTTCAAAGCCCCCACCCCTAAGGCTGGCATATCTCTCCACACCATGCCCCTCTTCTTTCTTGGAGAGTGAATAAAATCGTTATTCTCTACACTTTCTTCTCTTTGTGAATTCTTTCGCAGCCTATGTCGCTAACCACCCGAACACTGAAGGTGCACTAAGACCATATATGGGGATCCTTACTACATTCCCCTTTCACACACACACCTCCCTCCTCTGGCTTCTGTGGCACTTAGCCACACCTCTGTCAGAGCCCTCTGGGCAATTAGGGGCTTCTGTCTGAGGACTGTGTTGTGAGCCCTGGGGCCTACACATTCTGCAGAACCCACACCGTGGGGTGGGCCTGGCATTCACCTGTAATTTAGTAAGTGTGGACGGTTGAGGATCTGCTGTTCCCAATCACAGGGACTATAGTTGTTTTTGGAAAGTCCTAAGTTCCTTAAGGGATCATTTGACCTGCTGGCCACCTTTGGGTGACTTCAGTCTCTATTACTAAAGAAACCCTGGCCAAAAACTTTGCCCCCTCTTTACAATCCAAACTCCCAAAGCCATGCCCCCCACCCAAAATATCCATTATAATTTTCCTTTGAAGAGCTACCTTCTCCAGCAAACATTGATTAGATTTTATATTTTGAAATCCCATTTTTACCAAAAATTTAGGAAAATATATAAAGGAAGGCGCACTCATACTCCCCCCTGTGGCGTTCGGCCACAGTAAGAATTAAGTGGTCCCAGAGCTGCAGATCCACTCTCTGGTCCTTGGGCCAAGCAGATGTGGCCTGATATGTGTTGCATTCATGTGAACCACACAGGTGAGAAACCCATTGCACTGATTGCGCAGTCAGTCCCCGATAGTGCAGGTCAGTCAGGTAGGGCTTGTACAGAGGGTCACTCTATAGGATCATGCCCGAGTCAGTACCACTGTGTCCGTCTAGTGTTGGATGAGGACATGTGGGACTGCATCGCTCCTGAGCTAAGCATTTTACCAATAACGCAGAATGTAAAAACAAATGTTCTCAAAGGGTTAAAAAAAATACAATGTGTTTTGCTCACAAAATGTACAGTTTCACACTAGTTCAGTAGTTCTCTGGCCAGAAGCATCAACGTCACCTGGAAACCTGTTAGAAATTCAGATTCTCAGGCCTCAGAATCAGCATATCAACATTATTTTAGTGGCCCAATCTCATGTCATTTTACAAGAGAAATATCATGCTAGCCAATAGAAGCTATGGATATCTGTTCACTGATGCCCTTCTAGAGCCAGGTACCTACCACATAGCCCCCAAAATAACTCCATAGTCATGAGCCCTGAAGCTCCTGGACATCTGGTCAGCCCCAAGCACTGGGCATGGGGGATAAAAAGTCACAAAGCAACCCAAAGGGGACAAAGGGAGACCAGGGCCTGTGCCAAAACCCAGTCCAGGCTCAGAGCACCCTGCTCAGATGGCACTACAGGCCCTGGCTGGAACTAGGCACTGCAGAGACACACAATTTTCAGAAAGATATTTCAAAGCACAGGAACCCTTGAGACTATCTGAGGCACAGTGGGGACAGGAGAAGTGGTGGCTCGGGGAGCCCCGCTTGCCCAGGTCGAAGGACAACAGTGCTATTGGCTTCTGTCTGCACAGACTGGCCCCTTATTGATTGGAACCAGCCTCAGTCTTTGTAACCTCCCCAGAGCCCAACATAACAGGTTTCATGTAAGAAAAGCTCAATAAAGTTTGTGAATTGCTCCATACATAAATCTTATGGTTGCTTTTAACTGAAGCAAAAAGCACACTATTTGTGGTCTAAACGAAACACCCCCACTCACTCTGGGAAGACTGAGTCACAGGCTGTCACAGGAAGTCAGTAGCACAGCTGAGGCCAGGAGATCACCAATCAGGTCTTTCTGACTCAAACACCTGCTCTTACCACTGTGCCATGTTGCTTTGGGACCATTGGAAGTTATGGAGATTGGAGCTTGGAAAGATGGAGCGTGGAACCCAAATAGGGTATGGTAGGAGTCAAAAAGGCTCCAGTAAAAATCTCTAAAACGATAAGGATCCTCAGCTAAACTATGGCCACAATGTTAGGTCTCCTCTTCCTTCCTGCAAATAATCCCTCGTTTAGACTGCAGTGGTTTTAAAACAAGTTATTTGGCACTCTTCCCACAGAAGGTGAAGTCTAATTCCCCTCCTGTGAATACGGGCTGGCTAAGAAGTCTGGCTACCCTGAAGCCACCTATTGGAGAGATCACACAGAAATTGTGAGAGATGCCCTTGGAGCTCCCAGGGTTCCAGACTCCATCTGTCCGAGTCTCCCCAGCATCAGCCACCAGACACAAGAGCGGGAAGCATTCAGATAATTCTGTGCTGTGTCTTTAAGCTGCTAGAGCTAACATCAAGTGGATTGGAAACAAGTTGTCCCAGCCAAGCCCTGGCTGAGTTACAGATTCTTAAGCAAAATATTGTCATTATTTTAAGACACTAAGGTTTTTTTAAAAAGATTTTATTTATTTATTTTTAGAGAGAGGAGAAGGGAGGTAGAAAGAGAGGGACAGAAACATTACCGTGAGGGAGGAACACTGATCTGCTGCCTCTTCTGGGGACAGAACCACAACCCAGGCACGTGCCCTTGACCAAGAATCAAACCGCCTACACTTCAATTTGCGGGTTGAGGCCCAACCAACTGGGCCGCACCAGTCAGGGCAAGACACTAAGTTTAAAAACAGTTTGTTTACACAGCATTACATAACCAGAACACAACCCAAACCAAAAGAGATAAAATGTCACCTACGGAAAAGTAGAAGGAAATAGGCAAATGTTAGCATTTACAGGGGTGGTTTTCAGCATCTGTAAATAACATATTTTTACCTCTTTAACCCCAGTAAAAGATATGGTGAGTATACTAAAGCCCTCCCTTGCCAGGGTTGTGAAGAAACCAGTAAAACAAAAGTGTTGAGTATCTATTTGAGATGTCCACAAAATTTGAATATTTCATTCTAAATGAGATTTTCACCTCCAGATCAAAATTACTATGAAATCAGTTCACACTTGTTTTCCTCAAGGATGTCTCTTTGCTGATATTTTTGTAGATTTTCCAGGTAGAAATAATTTTTAATTGGGGGTTTATTTATGGATACCCCTGTTGATGTTGTTTGCTTGTTCTACTTAGAAATTCCATTGATTTTTACACACTGGGATAGTCTCTGGTGTTCCCAGGCTCCACCTGTTGTATCTGCTGTGGCTCCTGCCCCTTCTCTATCTTGTCTTGCCGATGCCTCTTGTAGCGTGACTGGCCCTCCAGTGTTGGTTTCTCCACTGAACTCTCCTGAGTCCCTCAACACTCTGCCCTCCTTTTTAAAGTCCTGTCTCAGTGTGGCACCATTCAAGTCCCTTAGGCCCCTGCCCTGGTCTAGCATTTGTCCTTTTCTACCATCATCCCTCTTCATTCCTTTCATAATAATTATAATTGTCTCAACTGGTTTTGCTGTTTCCAGGACCTCCCACCTGAAATCCAGGCGCCCTGTTGCTATCTGGTATACCTTTCTAACACAGCACTCTCATCAAGCCACCAGTGTCTCCGGAGTCAAGTCCAAGCTCACAGTGGCACAAGGCCATTTGTGATCTGGCCACTGTCCTCCTCATGGGCCTCATCACACACACTTCCCTCTCCCCAGTGGAAAATTTCTAGTAATGCCACTGCGCATATGGTTTCCTAAGCATACCATATAATTTTAGGCTCCTTTGTGTTTAAAAATACTGCTCACTCTCTCTCTGTCTCTCTTCCCTACCCTTCCGACTACACATCCACCTGTGGGACTCCTATTTATCCTACAAAATGCATCTCAACTGTCACCTCTTCTAGGAGGTCTTCCCTGACTCTTCCATAAAGAGTTACTCTCTCCTCCGTCTTGCACGTGCTTCTATTGCTGCACATGTCACTTTGCAGAAATCTGGGTATTTACATGCCGGTCGCCCCTTCTAGATCTTGAGCTCCTGGAGAAACTCTCCTATTCGTCACTGGGCCTCAGAGCCTAGTCCAGAGCCTAGTCCAGAGCCATCTGCACCAAAGGGGCTCAGTAAATGTTTTTTCAATTAATTAGGACAGAATCAAATGAACAAGCATTTAGTGGTGAACTACCTGAATAACATACCAAGTGCCCTTGAAAAACACGGCCCCTGGCAGCTAGCCAGCAAACCTAAACTTACAGTTTGTATCACAATATCAAACAAACTGGGTCAACAGCTCTGCGGGAAGTGACTGAGCTGATTAGGTCAGAGGCGAAAGGATGAAGGGCCAACTGAACACGAACCATTTGAAGAGTTAGTGTTATTACGTTAGCAGCTCAGGTAATTCTCGTTGGCGTCAGCAAGCACTAGGAACTCTAAGAACCAGAAAGTCACCTCGATCTGGTCCTTAGATTTGATCAGAACTTTTCTTAAGATTACTGGTTTCTGAGTTTAATCTTCAAACTTTAATAAGAATGGAAAAAAGTTAAATTGGATCCAAAGAAGAAAAATAAATATGAGTAAGGTTTAGAAAATAGGAGTGACAAGAAAACATGATAGATGTTTAAGAAATAATTTCATTTATAAGAATTAACCAAGAATTTTGACAAGAGGTTTCCTATAAGAAAGACTGTAGGAAAATTGTTTTACATTGTAAGGGGGAAATTGGAAACAACCCGAGTGACCAAAATAGGAGATCAGATCATTAAACATCCATGTATTTGATAGCCAAGATATGGAAGTATAAACATGGGATTATGTTTATGGAAATAATTAATTATAATAAATATGGTAAAATTCAGTTTTTATAAATTTACATATGTATAAATATGCAAGGAAAGAAAATATAGCCAAATGTGGACAGTAATTATCACTGAGAGTTTGTTATAAATATTTATATTTTTCATTTTGTTCATCTGTATTTCCTATGTTTTCTAAAAATCAACATATGTTACTATATCATTTTTTAGTTAAAGTAAAATAATGGTAGAAATTGGCATGATTTAGCACCAAATGTAATTAGAATCTCTTAAGTTTTCCTAGAAGCATAAAATAAATATATAGAATTAGACATAAGGCCAAAGACGAGCTGGAAGAAAACATGAAGATTCTGCAATGCCAGGGTGAGAAGTTCAGTCTTTATTCTGTAAGCAGCATGGGACATCGAATCCTTTTTGTTCAGGAAAGTGACTTAGACACAATTGTTATTTAGAAAAACAATGCACGTATTGAGATTGTTGGCTAATTGGGCTGATGGAAAGAGAAGAAAAAGAGAACCCTACGTTTCCAATGATAAAGTTTGGAGCCTAAAACCTGGGGCAGGCAGTGACAGCTGGGATGGGTCTAGACAAAGACAAAGAACAATTGGGAAACGCAGAAGGAAGGGGAGGATGAGCAGGACTCGACCCACCGTGCTCAGGCACGGGCCACTGCTCCTGGCTGTTCCTGGAAACTTGATGTGGATCTTTGTCAGAGAAAAGAATCTTAAAATGAAGTATCTTCACGTGTGGAGTTTACACAATTCTTATAAGCTTCATTTTTCCTAGACCAATATTAGATTTTGGAGGCCAAATTTAACAAAAGGTTATAGTTAGAGACAGACTAACCTGGGTCTCTAATGAAAACTTGTAAAAAATCAGAAGATTTTTTACTGCTCTTTTAAGCCTGAGCATCTAAAGCTGAAAAGACATTAAAGGATCACAAACTTGATAAAATAGCAAAGAAAATCAGAAGCATAATAATTTTTTAATGTCTTCATTGATATTTTAACACGATTCTTGACTAATTTACCCTTTGCTCTTTTCCAAAGAGCTGGCTGGTTTTACCCCTTTAATGTATTCATCGTCATTTATAATTTCAGATAAGCTCTTTTTGTTCATTCCAAACTGAATTTAGTGAAAAAGAGCTGAGTTGAATGCTGATGCGACTTCGTAGTCTCTGCATGATCTCTATTCCAGGTTTGACACCTGGTACAATGGGTCACCATTCTGTATAACCACTAACCTCAAAGGATGCATTATTGACTAAAGGATGTAAGACTAGCCTGGATCCTGAGTATTTAGAAGACAGACAGGTGCTCGAACAGAAGAGCCTGTCCATTGGTAAGAACTACGGGGAATTTTACAGAGAAGTAATTGATGGGTGCTCTGTTGGAAAACCGCTTTACAGTGATACCTTGTGAGCAAATGACTCACCTACCACCCCACAGAGACTGATTTAAAACTTAACATAAGTTTGAATTCATTTCCTCTTTATAACTCTTACGGGAAGAAAGAAGCCTGCAGGCCCACAGAGATTTTTAAGTTTTCATTGAGAATACTATCCAGTCCCCTTTACATAAGCCTACCAAATGTTTTGGGAAAACAGACCTAGTCATCTGGATTCGCATAGAGGCATTTTGTTACATGGTAGCAGTGGGCCTGCCCCACATATGTCATCAAAATGCTGGTCTCCGACGGAGATGTCCAGGAGAAGGTCTGAGAAGCATCACTCCCAAACAACGGCAGAAATGTCTTGAGAGTCTTTTACACCCAGAAGCTGTGGTGCTGGGCAGATCTCAGAGTTTGCGCTCATGTGATTGAGAAGCTGACTTGTTTTTTGAAGCTGCTTCTTGGCTGACGTCACCCCAATGAGGACAGCAGGCTGGCACAACCCTGTGGGGTGAGGGGCACCTTACACAGACTTCAGTGTGCTGGGGACACCCAGTTCTTCTGCACAAAGCTTTTTTAAATTGTTTTTTAAATTTTATTCTAGATGTTTTGAGCTATAACAGACAAAAATTGTATATATTTAAGGTGATGTTTTGGTATGAGTATACACTGTCAATCAAGCTGACCAATACATCCATCACCTCACATGGTTACCACTTGTGCGCATGTGTCGAGAACATTTACGATCTACTCTCAGCTCACTTCAGATGTCCAGTGCAGTGTCGTTAACTCTGACCACCGCGTGGTGTCTTAGACCCCAGAACTCACTCATCCTGCAGAATTAAAAGCTTTGTAAGCTTTCGCAAACATTTCCCCATACCTCCTGCCCCTCAACCCCCCCCCAGCAACCACCACTCTAATCTCTGCTTCTGTGAGTTTGACTTCTTTAGATTCTACATATAAGTGATATCATGCAGTATCCATTTTTCTGTGGGCAAAATCTTTCTAGCTAAATCAGACTTGCTCTAAGTTTGTGAATAAAACGTCTCCTTCCCCATCCCTGTAGAATAGTTTTTCTTTTTCTATATTTTTATAGATGAAAAACCCTTTCTAATTGCATGTTTATATGGGCAACAATGTCATAAAATGATGATATCAACACATGTAAATGCTTCTCACTTGTAAAACACTTTCACGAAAACTCAGGCTAAGTCCAGTAGGGATTACATTATTACTATTTCACAAATTTAAAAACTGAGGCTCAGAACCCATCAAGACTAAAGTCCCATGCAGCCAGGATGGGAACCCAGATGCTCTTACTTCAATCTCCCTGCTCTTTGCAGTATACCAGACAGCCCACCTTGCTGGGTGGGACCCTATCATAACACTGAGCCTCCTGCTTGTGTCCAAAACCGGCCTCCGCGTGGAGTTTCAGAGTGTAGGCAGCCGGGCCCAGGGGCCTCAGAGCGCTTCTGTGGCACCTGGGACTGCATCATGTGTTTGAACCCTCTCTCCCCATGCACAGCTGTGGCTGTGTGAGGATTTACAGTTTGCGTCTTTGTAGCTCATCTGTAGACTGACACTCAAAGACATGTCCTCCTTTGCTGGGCCTGGACGCTGGGGAGGACTTGACCCCTATTTCATCTCCTGAGGGGACCCAGCAGCCTCCTTCAAATAGAAGATTAGAATGGATCTATTATAAAAGTCCTACTCTAGCCACGAGCTAACAGGTATAAAGGTATAACATCTGCACAATAATAGTTATTGTTCTAAGTATTGCTACTAATAACACAAAATGATTGCTTGGCGAACAGCAAGCACTCAATAAAATGTAGCCGTGTTGCATGGTGCAATATCATGATGCAATTTTGCATGCACCAGCTCAAGAGGCTTAGGAGGCATTAACATTATTCCCGTTTTATAGGTAAGAGACTGGGTCTGTGGGGGTAGATAACTTCACTGAGTCACAGAGGCAGCAAATGGCAAAGTCAAAATTCAAAACCTATCCGTGTCACTCCCGATCCTGGAATGCCAATATGAGATTAAGAACAGACTCTGTATCATTGATTTTGGTTAGAGCAGTGCTCCTTTAAAATACAAAAAAATAAAAAAAAGAGTGATATAACTCTTCCTGCTTTCCACAAACTGGCATCTTTTCCACAAGCTCCTGCCTAGGAGCTTCTAATTTTAATTTTCTATCCAAGCCTCTGGCCCAGGGAAGTCACTGAAGTCACGCATTTCTCAGGCCCATCCTACTGAGCGTCTGTTGGCCAGAGCCCATCAGAGTGCCTCTCCGAGCCTCCTAGCTCCCTGTGTGCACATGCCAGTCCGCGGGTCCTGGGTGCAGTGCACAGATCCTCCTTGGTCCTCCTTAACACCAGGCCAGCCCACATTTGTGCTCACCAGCCAAGCTGAGTCCAAGATTCTGCCAATTCCCACAATGTGCTATAGGAACTCAAGGTCTGGAGGCACTCGGAGTACACGGGTCAACCCTGTACAGTCTTGTTAAGAGTCTGTGCATAGACTAACTACAAAATCCACAGGACCTGAGAACTCACATCCAACACCCTCTCTCTATCCTGACATCTACACCTGCATGCCAACCATGCTTTCATGTCCATCCCCCACCATCCCTACCCCTGTCTCCCAGCTCTGTTCTGTGTCCAGTGGCTTTGGGTCTTAAACATGCAGACCTCTTGCAAGTGGAATCTTAAAAGTTCTCCATAACCCATAACCCATATCCCATTCGAATTCTCTGTCTCTGAGATAGTTCACCCTTGTAATGTTTTCTTAGTATGCTCTACTCTTCATGGGTACACTTTTTGAGTTCTCCCCACCCCCATTATTACCTGGTAACATCTAGCACAGGCCACATTGCTTGTTCTGCTATAAATTTAAGGCCATCTGGTCAGCATCTCAGTAGATTTCATCAAATCTAATGCTGCTTAACATTCAACCGAATTTGCTATCTCTCTCTGGGGGCTGGCAAATGATTCAGGACACCTGCGTCCCTCCAAAGGCCAGCTTCCTGGTATCTGCCTCTAGAATTCTCTGCTGAAACTAGTCTGGTACCTTACCCAGAGAGACATAGTCCTGGCTTCTGGTGGAAAGAACACTGTCACAGGACACTGTCACACTCTCATTATAACTCACGTCCCAAGACTAGAGCTGTCTTCCCTTTGTCGCTCTCCTTTGGAAGGGTATTCGGAACCCCTCTGTCATTCATGATGGATCCCACAGTGTATTCCACAGCCCCTCCTAAGGGTTTGGATGTCATGATGGACCATCCCTTTGGATCCAGGAGCAGCTGGAGACCACAGCACAGTCCAACATTTCCAACACTGAATACCAACCAGAAGCTGTTCTCTCCAGAATGCAGGAAGAAGGTAGTTATCTGCCAAGCCCCCTGAAGAGGGAAAACAGAAGAAACTACGTGGCCATATAAGCAGAGCGACAAGGTAAATGCATTTATATTTGTGGAGTTTCAATTTTATTCAACGACTTGGAGAAATAAAATGAGATAAGTATTCAATAATTTTATAAAAATTAACATGGCTATTAAAGAGTAGAATAAAAATTCTCAGAAGTTTTTAAGATACAATGAGCAAACTCAAAGATAGGACAATGGCCTGCTTTAAACTACGTCCTTCATTTCCTCAGAAGCATGAATTCTTTCTTCTCCACTTGTAGGGGTGTGGGATGGAGGCAGTGAGAACTCTCCAGGTGCACTCAAGGCTCATGCCCTCTTGCACTTTGGGGTCCAACCCTGCACTTCCTCCTAAGAAATATTTCACACCACTTGCCACACCAAAATTTATAAGGAAGAAAAGGGCACTGGGTACGTGGCTCAGGAAAACTCTCCACAGGAAAGACTTTTGTTTCTCTCTCACAGAAAGAAAATAGAAAATTCCCAAAAGGAAGCCACAGGGTGTGCCTTACAGGAAAGGAGCCCCCTAACCCTCTTCCACAGGGGCCTAAAAAGAGCCAAGAGCAAGCCAAGAAAATGCTCAAGGTTTACAAATAGATCGGCCCAACTCAACAAGGAAGTACACTTAGGGGTCTGCACTGTTGACATTTCGAGGCACTCAGTTCTTTGTTGGGAGGGTGCTTTTGGGGTGCATATCCCTGGACTCCACCCGCTAGGTACCGATAGAAGCAGATGCCCCATTGTCACAGCCCAAAATATCTCCGGACATTGCCAGTGTGCCCAGGGTTAAGAACCACTGAGCTGGGATAAAGAAACTGTAGCTTAGCTAATAATAAAACATTTGTTTTCTTGTAGCATCCTCTGTGCTACTTACATCCCCCAGGACTCAGGGAGGTGCCATGGCCATAGGAGGTGGAACAAAATTCAGGCTGCAAGGATTTAGACCCCTGTGCTGCCCACCATCCCTGGGACTAACACTACCTGCACTGAGAACCACGGTGAAAGGCAGGATGCATCAGCATGACCAGGGCCAGCGCAATCCCAGAAGGTGCCACTCACACAGACTGGGGTGTGAATGGGGCATCCTGGAGTTGCGTCATGCACCGGCCCTGGGTAGCACAGTGTTTCAGCCACCAATCTCCTGTCTGGTAGAGAGAGTCTTAGGAAGGAGTAAGAATAAAGCGATGTAGTAAACACTATATATGGGTCAGGAAATCATGAGTCACGGTCTCAGCTTCCAAACAGGATCCCACTTCCAGATGGCATCGCAGTCTCAAACATTAAAAGAGCTTCAAATCTAAGAAGTTTTGTAACAAAAATGTATGTTACATTTATGCTCTGTTGTCAAGATTGTACTGGATTATTTGAAAACTGTGGAGAAACTGTATGGTACAGTGGTATGAGCTTGGGATTCCTCAGGAAAAGATCTAGCTGGATTCATGTTTCTACCACTTAAGAGCCTTGAGGTGACTTCCTGGTGGCAAACTGGAGGAAATCGTAGTCATCCCTGCCTGGGAGTGCAGTGAGGATTAACAACGAAGCGAGACGGTGACTGTACGTGTGCATTGCAAAGGGTGAAGCACAATACCCACGCTGCTCAGTCAAACAGCTTGTCTCTGGACAGCTTACTAAAAATTTTAGCTTTTTAAAAAAATGTCAAAGACATTTTTTCTAAAAAGACAGTTTTCTAAAAGATACCCATTTTTAACATTTTTGAGAATCCCCTAATCCATGTAATTTTACATACTGGTTTTTCAGATTTCATATTATTTTATGCTTAGAGGTCACAGTGTTTCTCTTGGCTTGATGGGTGGGTATTAAAAGAAAACGGCTCTTCAAAGAAGCCTTTTAAAGATTACTTAGAGGAGAGTGTAATTGCCTGCCTTTATCCTAAGAATCTTTTTTCTAGTTATAAAAGCAATAAGGGATCATTTTGAAAACACTCACTGACATCAATGGATAGATCATCCAAGCAAAAAAATTAATGCAGAAACAGTGGCCTTAAATGACACTAAATGACAATTAGTCCAAATGGACTTACTTGATATTTTAGGACATTTAACCCCAAAGCAGCAGAATATATATTTTTCTCAAGTGCACAGAGAATATTTTCCAAGATAGACAAGAAGAAAAAATGGATATACTACATACTATAAATATATGTAATATGTAGTTAATATATGCAAGTGTGTCTCCTTTCCTACTCATTGAAACACCACTACATCCTACGGTATATACAAACATATACACATGCATTCTGTGCGCTGACACCTGTTTCTGGACACTTTGGCTCCAGTCATCTGCCTGCTAGCCTAAGGTGGTACCTAAGAGACTTGGGCCCAGGAAATCATACTCACTTAGTTTTGCAGCTTTCATTTCAATTGTGTTCAGATGAGGTGTTTTCCTGCAGTCCTCTCCCAAGAAGCTGCCCACTCCTTAAATCATATTAGTCCTTTATCTACCCCCCAAATAACACATCATATTGCCTCTGCATCCCTCGGCATATCCATTCATTGAGAATGTTCAGAGATTCGCTGAAACGGGCTCCTACCAGACCACGGGAGGCAATATGTGCATTGCTTCCCGACTCCACGTTCAGGGATGTCGCGTGAATACTTTGAAATGGACCGGGTGAGAGTATTTATACCACAGAAACCAGCGAAAGCAACAAATCTGGACCTTTGTTTCCAGAGAGCCAGGTCGGCAGCATCCGTGGGCTAGACTGTCTCTGAAGGCCCCGAGGCCCGGGACTCCTCAACACGACTGACTCTAACACAACATGAGATTAAAAGGACCATCTGCTAGACACACTGGTACTGCATCAACACCCAAATAAAAATGCAAATTGGAAACATGTAACCTAAGGAACTTTTTTCATAGTCCTTTTTTCTCTTTCTCTCCTTGGTAGCTAGAATTCTCAGAGCTTACTAAAATAGAAACTGTCTGCATTAAAATCAGGGGGGAAAAAAAGATGTTAAAGTACTTCTTTGACCTAGAAGAGTGTGAAGCTTCGGATTGTGATGGGAGAATAAATAACATTTTCTTGGATCAGTCTCTGTCCCAGGGGGTCTTGGGTTATTCAATATAACTGTTCAAATAAATAGTACTTCTGGGGGAACCGGTTCTTGTTCGGCTACTCCCAGGACAAACCACATGAAGCCTATTAGCCACGCAGCCTGCGCCAGATTCAAACCCTCTCCCGACTCCTCTGGAAAGGCCTAGATAGGCTTCCTTAGACGCCCCCATCAGCTTTGTCTATCTGGAGCCAACACTAACTAAAAATGACTCTGTGCTGGGCTGGACTGCCAGGGGAGCCGAACACAGCCCCTGGGCGGAGGGTTCCACCATGGCAGGAGCTTGGTCGTTCAGTTCCCAGTAGTCTTTACTCATAAAAGCCCTCTGTTGAGGCCATTTCTTCAACCAGTCTCCTCTGGACCATGGATGCCCCCAAAATGTAGCCCTAAAGTTATAGACTTAAATCCAGAAAGAGTCTCAGGGATATTTTGCTCCAATCTTCCTCTTACAGGTGAAGTTCAGAGAAAGAGGGTCACTTGCCCAAAGCAACAGCATAGCCCTTGCCAGGGTAGAGTAGGGACTCAGGACTGCCACGTCCCAGCCCAGGGCTCTTCCCACCCTCTTTCACTGTCTCCCTTGCAGGTGGGAGAGAGAAGTGGCATCCTTGAGGAAAAGGAGAGAGCACCTTTATTACCTATACCCGACAGCGGTCACAGGTTTCACGGATCCCTAAATCTGTGAGGATGTCAAAGGCCCCCACTCAGCTAATGAACTGAGATTTCATCGAATTCAATTTGTGACACAACCATTGTATTTAATTTGTTGAGTCATTTCTTAAAAACCTTTCTGATGCTTTCCCCAAGTAATAACTGTATTACAAAGCCACAAAGAGGAGAGAATTTAATCAAAATATTCTAGTGGCTCCTTTTAAAAATAATTCAAGGACAAATAAAAAGGAAGCCTTACTTCATTCCCCTAACTGGATAAACTTCTCAATAAATTCTTCCATCATCCTAGTAACAGAAAACAGAACCCTCTATTTAATTTTTCTTCTTTCTATTTTTCTTCTTCTATTAAGAAGTATACAGTTTCTAAACAAAACAGACCTTAAAAAAATCACTGTAGCCTCAAGCTAGCTTTAAAAAGGGAAAAGTTACATTACTTAATGTTATTGCAAGTTCCTTTTCGAGCACAAATCATAGATTGTAAGAATAGATTTTCACGTGTGGCAATATAAACATTTCATGAGAAAATAGTGGGTCTGTGTATTCGTTTATTTACTATCTGAATTACATTTGGATCGCTCCTATTGTCTGCCTGGGGTGAGCTGGTTCATTGTTATATTATGTATAGAATTTCCAAATTACAAGGCTAAATGGAATGTGCATCCGAAGCCTCGGAGACTGGCTCCCTCCCCCTGAGGATAAGAAAAGTGACGCACAGGGAGGTGCTGGGACACACCCAAGGTCACAGAGCTAAGTAGCTGCAGAGCCAGAAACAATCTCCCCCGAATGTATGGCTCCCCAGAACGTATGCTGCTGACCGTTCCCACGTTTATGAAGCGTCTTTCAATACCAATTCCCATGTTTTCATTAGACACATGAAAATTATAATGGTACTGTTTCCAATCAATGTTTTCTCCTCGGTTACACACTCTTGGTGCATACGTGTGCAACATCAGAATGTTTATGCTTTGTCAATGACTGTCCCCACTGGCCTTTAAAATATCATAATGCTTGTAAGGAAGAGGGGAGAAGCTCAGGTTTAAGACTCAGAACAGAGTTTGAACACCAGTCTGTTGAGTATAAGAAGAGTGAAGCTGGTTATTTAATCTACTAAGGCCTTTCTGCCCCGACTCCCTCATCTAAAAATGGGACAATGAATGACTACTTTGGTAAATGAATGCAAAGCCCTGAGATAGTGTCTAGATTTCGGGGGCAGAGGAGAGATTGACTTTTGACATTTGAAATTCACCATATTTCTAGTTTTCCTGAACTTATTCATTCATTCATAAAATATTTATTAGGCACCTTCTATAGCTACACATTGTTCTAGATTCTGGACACACAATAGTGACCCAGATAGACAATACCCTGGTGGCATCAGCCAGCAGGTGCTGGTGGCCCTGAGGGGACACAAAATGAAGTTGGTTTTACATGTGTTAGAAAACCTGCAAAGTGGACTCTGCCACTGCTAAGGGAATGAACTGCTGCTAAGAAGTATTGCTGGGATGACATTCAGAATCCAAAGGCAAACAGGAAGCAAGTCCTTCTCCCTCCTCCAACCTTTAGGCTCCCTCTAGTGCCCCCGTTGAGGGAGTCTTAATGGAGAGCCAGATAGCAAAGCAGAAAGGAGATTTGCATCGCCAGCCCCAACATCACAAAGCAAAGCATGAAGGGTAGTTTTGAATCTTAAAGACAGTATCTTGATAACTGACATAGCTACTGAGGAAGCTATGTCACTTGACTTCTTTTGATCTCAAGGCAAGGTGAGTGGGGTTCAGTCTTTCTCTGCAAATTTGGAAAGAACACTTTCCAACTACTGCTTAGAATTTTAAACCTTTTATTGCAAAATACTAACTACTCAGAACAGTGCATACCAGTGTGGTTTCCTTTATTTTTCCAAGGAAACATCTCTCTCTGACTTTGTTTATTCTGAAGTGTTTTTATATTACAATAAATTGCTAGAATGGCATGTGCGGAAAGGAGAAGGACGTGAGAGATTCAGAAGGTAAGAGTGGGGGAAAATTGGGAAATGGCAGCTGAGAAGAATTTGGAAGGAGAAATAAGTTTTACTAAGAGGAATGCAAACACTAGTCTAATCCATCCCCCTACAAAATCTACAATAAAATTTGCATCACTCGTAAATGTGTTGTGGACTTGGATTTTATTATTACCATTATCATCATCATTATTAGAACAGGTAATGCACACACTGACTGGTACAGAAGACCAAAAGGACAAAAGAACATGTAATAATTGTCTTCCTTCTACCACTACCTCCCAAGCAATAAAGAAAAACTACAATGGCAGATGTATCATGTCAGGGCCAATTTTCAAGACACAAAACCCATCTGATTAGCACGAGCAGAACTGTTGTAGGTGTTCAGTTCTGTACCAGACTCATTGGGAAGGTGAACAAAACAGAATCTAGGCTGAGTTTCCAGGAACCCCTTCCAAAGCCTCGGCAGAGAATTAGGCCACCAGTAGAGCATCTGTTCCTCTCAGTCAGGAAAGTACTGACTGCTTAAATGCTCCGCATTTGTCTTCACCAAGGTGGGGGCCAGACATGGCACCTCTGCTACAATTGCTGCAGGAAAATCAACTGTGCTCTCCTCTCTCCTCGCCAGAACAGATGGCAAAGAGCAGCCTCCAGAACACTGTGTTCCACTTTGCCTTCTAAATATTAAATGTCAAGCAGAAGTGCAAGTGCAAGAGCATCTGTGCAATGTAGTTGTCAGTCTCCCCCCTTTTGAAAAGAATTGGAATGGGTGCTGAGTGAGCCTCTATACAGGACCTGCCATAGGAGAAATCCTCTACACAAGAGCAAACATATGAAAGTCTCTAAAAATAAAAACTGCATGGTACTAGCAGATAGTTAGAAAAATAGAGCAAAGCAAAAAAAAAATCAGAATCTAGAAAGACACTCATGGATATGTGAACATTTAGTAAAAGATAAATATAGCATTTCAAAGCAGTGGAGAAAATATAAGCTATTCAATTAAATGAGCATTGGAACAACTGGTTAACCATTTATACAACTACAAAGCTACAGCATCCACACATCATGCATGGAAAGAAATTCCAGATGTAGTAAATAGCTAAATGTTAAAAAGTAAAACTATATGATAAGATAATTGCCAATTATTACCTATCATCCTAAATGATGCTAAGTACCAGGAAGCAGGGGACAAAGCTTCGTCTTGATATATGTTCTATGCCTAACTCTGAATCTGGTGTACACCAAGCCTTCAGTAATGGAAAGAATGAAGGAGGGAAGGAAGGAAGGGAGGAAGACTATTAGAGCACTAGAGGAAAAGGAGGATCATGTGAGCCACATGAAATCAGAAAAATAGGAAGTAGGCTCCAGGAATTGCAGAAGTGTAGCTGGATTGTGTTATACGGACGTGGGCAGGCAGGTGGCAGGTGACAAATATTGAAAATAGAAGATGCAAAACTGTTACTAGGGTTTTGAGTGTCAGGGTAAGAGAGCTGAACTTATGCTTTAGAGAATGGAAAGCCACAGGAAGTTGAGAAACAGGGACGGATGAGATCGGAACTGTGGTTTAAGGATACTAACTTGACGTTGAGAATCTCTTTCTTTTTTGAGAATATATTCACGTATCAGAAATTTTCTTTGCCTTAGCCCCAAAGAATTGATTTTATGGTGTGGATTTGAGCAGCCCTGATAAACATTTCTTTTTCTAAAATAGTTCAAACCATCTGTGTGACATAGAAATGGCCAATATGCATATGAAAAAATGCTAAATGTCACTAATCATCAGAGAGATGCAAATTAAAACCACAATGAGATATCATCTCAAGCCTACCAGAATGGCCACCATCAATAAATCAACAAACAACAAGTGCTGGTGGGAATGGGGAGCAGAGGGAACCCTAGTGCACTGTTGGTGGGAATGCAGATGGGTGCAGCCGCTGTGGAAAACAGTATGAAGTTTCCTCAAAAATTTAAAAATGAAACTGCTTTTGACAGTGATCCCACTTCTAGGAATATATCCTAAGAATCCCAAAACACCAATTCGAAAGAATATTTGCACCCCTATGTTCACAGCAGTGTTAATTACAACAGCTAAGATTTGGAAGCAGCCCAAGTGTCCATCAGTAGATGAGTGGATAAAAAAGCTATGGTACATTTACACAATGGAACACTACACAGCAGTAAAAAGAAGGAGGAACTCTTACCTTTTGTGACAGCATGGATGGACCTAGAGATTACTATGCTAAGTGAAATAAGCCAGTCAGTGAAAGACAAACACCATATGGTCTCACTTATACTTGGAATCTAATGAGTAAAGTAAAATGATGAACAAAATAGAAACAAAGTCATGGACACATGGAACAGACTGACAGCTGTCAGAGGAGAGGGAAGAAGGGGGACTGGATGAAAGAAGGTGACGGGATTAGCCAAAGCATGTGTATTGTATGCATAACCCACAGACCACAGACATAAACAACAGCGTGATGATGGCCTGAAGGAAGGATGGGTGAGCGCTGGGTAGAGATGGGCAAAGGGGAAAAAATGGGGACATCTGTAATAGTGTAAATAATAAAAATAAAGTTAAAAACAAATAAATAAAACAGCTGAAACCTACATGTGTCTAGGTCAGCCTTGAGTAAAGTGTTGTTCTGCAGTTTTTTTCTCTCAAGCAATTAGTCTTTATGCTCCTGTGCAAGCCAGCAACTGCATTATTTTGATGCAACACCCTGAAGTGAACTCTGAGGCCTCCCCAAGGCCTAGCCTGCGGTTACCAGCAAATGCTCACCCAGAGCAGGGAGTGTCACTACTGATTGGTCTATGAGATTCTCTTATAAGGCAAGATCTGTTGATAGAGGTTCCAGTCTCTTTTTTTTTTTCACTAGAAATAATTTTTAAATAATACATTCATCATAAGAGAAAGCATCTTTTAATGTTATGAAAAATGTTTTAATAGTTGATAAGTAATTAAATACAAAGAATAAATCAATACTAAAAATTAGACCATCACCTTTTGACAATCACATATTATTTAATTTGTCTGCCAGAGCTGGTTTCTATGACAATGAGCGTATACTAAATCAACAAGCGATCATTTTAGAACATTTTAGATAATAGTTGTCTCTTCAAATTGTAAAGTTGTACAAGTAAGCATTAAAGTTAAACATGCAAGTTCAATTAATATTTTGTTTTTAATAACATTTATTTTCTCTAATTCTCCAAACTTCTGCTGATCAGAGAAATAAATAGCAAAGAACACAAGTCCAGTAGGACAGTATTATTGAGCCATCTGGTATGAAAGAAGATCATGGAAACTTTGGTATTGCTCAGATGGGCTTCTGGGCTTTTTAGACATTGTAGGTTCAATAATCAACATTTTGGAAAATAAATGGATTATTCATTTTTCCATTGAATGATATTTTGGCAAATCATCCTCTCTTTTCCAAAGTCCATTCCTGGGTCAAGTGAGGGGACAAAGGACACAATTTCCCCTCTCTCCATGCTTTTCTAAGAGTCCCAGCTGTGAGGAAAGCACTGTAGCAGCTTGGGTGAATAGACGCTGTCCCAGGAAGTACCAGGATGCTGTTAACCCTATGGTGAAGGAGCTCACTTAGAGCTTTGCTGGACCTTGGTGTAAACGTCTTACTTAAATTACAGAAAGCATATCTCCTTCATCTGGTCTGGAATGATCCATCATTCTTTAAAAATCAATACATAAAATCCTGATAGACCTACCCACAAGCCTGCATAAATCTCTATCCAGTTTGGTTAATTGATATTCACAAACATTATTAAGTTCTCTTGAAAAGAGAGCTCTTTCTGGTCCTGTTGGTTTATTAGGGTCAAGTTTGCACTGGGCATTTGGTTTATCAGCATTTCTACACATACTATTTTTCCACACATTTAATTCATATGCACATAAATATATATAGGTCATTTTTAAAGATTCATATTTGTAAGAAGGTTGCAAATACTTTTTTATAATATTTCAGTTAACCCTGTATAATTGGAGAGCAAATATCTACTATTCAATTTATGCTAAAAAAAAAATCTTTCATTCTAATACCTGCTCTAGATAAGCATTTGCTATTTTTTTTGGCCATCCCAGTATTTACTATATAATCAACTAACTGCTTTCCTGATATCTTTAGTTCCTTTATATATATTTTCGTTTTTCAAGCAGAAGAATGCTTTGAAACTCAAATACTTTACTGCTTTTTCTTCAGGAAAATATGAAGCAGGTAGGCCTTGCCCTCCCTCTGGGAGAAACATGTATATTCCCAATTCGAACTCAAGCAGCAACTAAGTTTTGTTCACATCTCAATTCCGTCAATATTCTCTGTAAGCTACAGAGTCCTCTGAAACATAAATTCTCTTACCAAATGCTCTGTTCCAAGAGAAAGTTTATGAGCTGTAATTCTTACCTCAGTCAGAGAAAAGCTGATTATTCCATGGAAGCATTAACAGAATATAGAACAAGACGCCTGTTTGGTTCCCACAAGGTAATTTCATTTAATGTAAATTTTTAGATCAGACACCCATGATATTAAAAAAAAACTGTACTCAAGAGTCAGTTTCTTTTATCTATCACTTTAGATTCCTTGTGCTACCATATCCTCTACTGTACTCTCCTTGTACCAAAGTATATGAAAGGTTTGAATGAAGCGGTTTACAATTTCGACAGGAACGGGTATTCTAATTCATGCTAAATGGTATCTTACAGTGTGCATGTTCACACACCATGATACGGCTGCACTACCAGGACTCAAACCCTCAACAGTACCCCAGAGCACCAGGCAGGTGCTGCAGAGACAACCTGAAAGGGACTGTTGAACCATATCGCCACTGAAGCTTTTTGTTTACTTGTTTATCGAATTCATCAGAGTAACACTGGTTAATGAAAGTATACAGGTTTCAGGTGCACAATTCTATAATACATCGTCTGTATATTGTATTGTGTGCTCCCACCCCAAAGTTGTCTCTTTCCATCACCATTTATTCCCCTCTACCCTCCTCTACCTCCCCCACCGCTCTTTCCTCCTGGCGATCACCGTACTCCTGGCTGTGTCTATAGCACTGCAGCTTTGAACTCACAGCTCTGTTCTTCCAGGACAGCTATTGTTAAGCTCACTGCTCACAGAGGCTGAAGGCAGTTGGATGCTCTTATCTGTAGTGTTGATTCTTCCACCAACAGTCTCATGGGTGTTGCTCTTTGGCCTCAGCAGAATAATGAAGCACTTATAAGCAAATACACAACCCAATAAATCATAACTGGATGCCAAGATTGCAAATATTTCCACAGCCACTTTAAACTTGCCTTTGGTGCTCAAATAAGCAAGAACAAAAGAGATCCAGACAATGAAAAAGACCAGCATCCCAAAGGTGACGATTTTCCTTCCTAGTAATTTTCAGGCAACTGTCGAGCCACAGTTGTTATAAGAAAGCATAGTGAGGACAGGAAGATATCAATTCCAAAGGCAGAGCATAAAAATTCTATAGAACCTTCATCACATTCCAGAATGATCTTTACATTTTGACTGCCCATGGTCTTGTACACACCTGGGGATTTCAATATTAAGTAGGCTGTGCATACTCCAATCTCTATCAGAACAGAGATGAGCACAATGATTTTCCAATAAAGGGGGCAGATGGATATAAGTAGGGTTTCTGATTTGGAAATTCTATAGGCTAAAAACAGTGAAATAGTCTTTCCAAGAATGCAAGACAGGTGCGAAGAAAAGCCCAGAGCCAGAGTGGCCTGGCGGGCCTTGCAGGACCAGCTGTGTGGCTCGCCAATGAAAAGCATGGAAGACAGCAGGGCAATGCCAAGAGAAACCTGAATGAGAAAGCTCAACTCTCGTCATTGGCATTCACCAGTGGACTGTGCCTGTACATCACGTACGCAGTCGTGACGGCCAAGACCACAGGCGTCCCACAGATGGAGAGAATGACAAGACCAAACCCCAGGGCCTCATCATAAGCAAGGAATTCTATTTCTTTCAGCACACGCTCCCTCTTTTGTTCATTTGACCAATAGTCTTCACCACATTGATTACACTCTCTTTGACCTAAGGAACAAAAAACAGAGGATTGACTGCAAGCAAATCCAACCAACCCCCTTCAGTGCTCAATAGCCCAGAGCAGCCAAAGGCCTAGTGAGACCCCTTTACACAGACTCCACAGTCTCTCCAAAACTGCAGCGAGAAAACAGTCTTGGAGTGTGCAGCTAACATTATATGTTGAGAATTATCTTCAGTCTTGGAAATTCAGTCTCCCTTCTTTGTTTCAGCCTTTCCTGCGGGGGCTTTGTGCAGAGTGACGCCTCTGTCCTCCGCTTCCGGTTATCTAATTGCATGTACCCTCATAAACCCCAGAACAAGTCACAAAGTATTTCCCATGTATGAGAAAATTACAGCTACCAATGTGAAACAATCAAAAGGATCATGACAGGGATAAGACTGATTAAAATATGAGCGTTTTCGATCTTCCATTCAACATCACCCCTTCCTCCTGAAGAGAATTTTGTCTTTGCCCACTCTGCTCTGCCCTACAGATGCACCCTCTGGATGCAGATTAGAGAGAAAAAGTAGCAAAGTCCTGAGAATACGAAGGGAAACAAAAATAACAACCATGTTGATTAAGGTTGAGGAAGTGTTTGGAGCATTTAGCTGGTCAAAGGATCTAAGGGAGAATATTGCAACATATGAAAAGTCCCTTGAGATAAACTTGTGGTAGATAAATTCGTGGGAATAACTGGCACACCAAACAGGAAGAGCGCACAAGGTCCAGCACTGGGCTGTTTTCTCACACAACACGTAGACATCCCAGTGGCACACCCAGGGTCCCTTTACATTCTGCGGGGATGTGCACCTCGAGACCCAGTGCAAATGCAATGTCTGTAAATCTGCTTATAGTGTGATGTGAATGAAGGGCTTCCCGTTTAAAAGGGAGATAAGATGTATTTTCTTTTTATTTATTTTTATTGAATTTATTGGGGTGACATTGGTTAAAGAAATTGTATCGGTTTCAGGGCACACTTCTATAATCTATCACCTATATATTAGCAAAGATTCATTTTGGAAAGTGAATAATCACATTTATATTTATTTTAGAAATCAGAATTTTCTTATGTAAAATCTGAACTAGGTAACAATGATATGTACTAGAAATCTCTTGAGTTCAGTTATGGTAACATTACTGAAATATATATTAGCACTATACACGATAGATAGGCTTCTTATAAGATGAGTGTGTGTGTGTCTCCACAGAATAAAGCAGATTTCCTCTCCCCTGACCCAGTCTTCTGAAAAGAGCTCTCTGCACTTTTCTTTGAAAATCACCATGAACAATGAGCCGAGGCCTTTTATTTCATTTCTCAGTATCCCTTCCCTTCTCTACTCTCATGATCTAGTTTTCAACCTAAATCAGAACATGACTCTCCTCTGTCAAGAGTCTCCTGTATACCCCTTTTCACTCAGCGTAAAAGCCAAAGTCCTTTACTGTCCAATAAGGCCCTGTGTGACACCCCCCTCCTCTCTTCCTCTTCTACTACTCCCCCGCTCTCTCACTGTTTCCAGCCACCCTGCCTTCTTCAGTGTTCTTCCAACAAGCCAAGCACGCCCCTGCCCTCCAGGCTTAGAAGTTGCTGTGCCCTTTGCCTGACATGCTCTTGCCGAGATAATGCAGGGATTCCTGTCCTCAAAGCTTTTATTCCGAATGTGCCCGGGGAGGGCTTTTCTCACTACCTTCTGTGCAATTACAACACTCACACCAGTACTCTTTAGCTCAGCCCCTGCTATTTTTTTCTCTGCAATATTATCACCCTTTAAGATAATATATAATTTATCTACTTATCTTGTTTATTGCCTATTTTCTCCCACTTAAATGTGAGCTCCATTAGACAGGGATTTGTTCTGGTTTGTACACTGACGCACTCCCAGTTCCTAGAACAATGTCAAGCACGTATGATATTATGCTGAATAAGTATTTGCTCACTTACTTCATTCCTTAGATTGTAAGTGCTATGAGGACAGTGGGTTTTTCTGCAATGCTGAACACAGAGGGGAACTCATAGATGCTTCGCAGATTGGTGTTGGACTACCTCTGAACCAATTTTATTATGCAAATATATCCCCAATTTTAATAAAGAAGATGACAAAAATAAAAGTACTATGCTCTAATGAAGCAATATTAAGATAGAAATCTATTACTACACTTTATTATTTTTCCATCAATTTTTAGTAGAAGGAGCATTCTATGAATTTTTGTATATACAAGGGGTAACAGCTTCTATTTTTTTAATGCAAAACAGTATATTGAGTATCTACTACATGCCTGGCATGGGGAATACAAAAGTGAAGTTTCAGGCTCCATTCAGTGAGAGAGCTCCGGGCCACAGAAGATGGTGTATAGTCTGGGCCTAGGACAGCTCTGTTACTCTGCAGTGATGGAACTTTTATATATATGTGCTGCCCGATATGGTAGCCCCTCGCCCCACATGGCTGTTGAGCCCTTGAAATGCAGCTAAGGGGACTAAGGAACTGCATTTTTAACTTTATTTCATTTTAATTAATTTAAAATTTAAAAGCTACATGTAACCAGGGGTGACTGTATTGGGCAGCAGCTCTAGGTCAAAGAAATAAAATGCCCCTAGAGTGGCAAATACTAATAAGGTTTTTATTTTTATACCCTGTCATAAGGTATTCAAGTGCTGCTTAAGTAAGAGGGGGCCAAGAAAAAACTAGTGTATGTATACATGTGGGTGTGTGCTTTTGTGAGCGTGTATGAGTTTATATAAGTTTAGTTACCCGTGGAAAGCAAAAAGAAAAAAAAAGATTAAGAGAGTTAAAAAAAAAAAAAGTTCTCCTAGGTGTCTGGCACAGCACAGCAGCTCAGAAACCCTAATTCCCTTGCCACCTGTCTGTAGATCCTTTCCTAGCATCATTTGAAAGACTGGAGGTCTCAGCCCGCAGGTCAAAAGGGCCACATAAGAATAGGGGAGGTAAATAAAAAACAAGATGGTAAAAAGACACACGCCCCTAAAACAGTCTTTAGGCAGCAAATTTAAAATGCTAGCTGTCCTGACACTCACTTTCAGCTAGTGCACACACTCGCTTCCTCTCTCTCTCTCTCTCTCTCTCTCTCTCTCTCTCTCTCTCTCTCGTTCCTTTATTCTGAGATTCATGTGGAAGATTAAATTGCCAATGTTTTTCCACCACCCTATTATCTTACTGTAACCCACAGGTCACCCTGTAGTAAACACTGCACTAGAATATCAAAAGCACTATAGTCCTACTCTGCTACAACTAATGTTTCATTGAGGGTAAAAAGTTCAGCTGTCTGGTTTCTTCTTAACTTCTGGTTAGTGATGGGGCTTCTTCCTTACTTTCCCCAACACACGTCTGGGTGTTGTCTTTACATTGTATACCGAGGGGGCCCCCATCTCTAGCTCACCAACCACCTCTCAGTCCTACATATCAAGATCTGCTTTTGCAAAATAAACAAACAAAACAGAAACAAACTCACAGAGACCAGACTGATGATTGCCGGAGGGAAGGGATATTGGAGGACTGATGAACAAGGTGAATGGATTAAAAAGTACAAATTGGTAGCTGCAAAATAGTCACGGGGATGTTCAGTACCACCTGGGGAATATAGTCAACAATGTTATAATAACTATGCATGGTGCCAGGTGGGTGCTTGAAATAGCGAGGGGGAGTCACTTTATAAAGTACGTGATTGTCTAACCACTATGCTGAACACTGAAACTAATACAAAATAATATTGAGTGTCAACTGCAATTGAAAAACAATTTTTTAAAAAGGAAAGCTCTCCTGTTGGTATAAGAAGAGAAGGAATAAAATTGTAATAATAGCTTATGAATGTCTAATCATTATGTTGTGTACTGGAAACGCATATAATATTGTATGTCAACTGTAATTGAAAAAGAAAAAATATTTTAAACAACAAATTCTAAATATTAAATAAAATAATTAAAAAATAAAATGTTCTTAAACAAGTTCAATAATTAATAATATATAATAAAATAAATGATTCATTATTAATAATGAATATATAACAGCTTTTTATCTAGGGTAAATACTTCATATCCAAAACCAATATATTTAACCCTCAAACCTTATTTATACTACCTGTCAGAAAAATTTTGAAAACAATATTTTGTTAGGAATTTTGAAGCTTATTACACGCATCTTTCTCCCCTATAATCTCTCAATGAGAGTTTTGAATGACAAATGAAAGCTTACTGACATGCGTGTGTGACCATACATACAACCACGAGGTAGCTAGTGTTCCCTGCCTCAAATTATATTATGAATTGGTAAACTTCCTTCCCATTCTTTGACCTTGGAAATAGAAGAAAAAAGGGAGGCAGAAATGAAATCTCTCTAGAACGACTGTCAGAGAGAGTAGGAGGGACTTCTGGGTTGCCCCGGGATAATGGTAGCTGGTAAACTGTGTATCTCTACACACATCCTCGGAAAAAGATCATACATAGCTTAAAATTTTAAAAAACCATCTATGACCCACAACTATAGCATCATGAAGAGCTTGAGAATACAGTTAACTTCATACAGGGTCTGACACAAATAGTGCCCTTATTTAATCACAAAATCCTTTATTACAAAATCATAAGCATGTAATTCTGTAACATAACAACATCATACTGAAGCCCACCATATGACATTTTAGGTGAAATGTTCAAATTGCTGTCCATCTCGTGAGAGACACTCACATACCCTACCAACCACACTCACGCAAGCCTTACTTCTGATGGGCCCCATAGTATTTGTAAGTAAAAATATACCCACTAAATTCCAGCAAGGCCATCTCTAGAGTTCCCTGCTCATACCTGGGTGTGCGGGAAATGAGAGGAGTCTGGGAAAACTGTCAGGGAAGAGGAAGAGTGAGCAGAGAACCTAAGATTTATGGAGAGCAGATGAAATCAACCCTAGAAAGAAAATGCCTGTCCCACATTTTAAAACAGGTCCAAAATCTTGTAGACACAACACTGGCTGTCGGGAAAGTTCTTGCAAGTAGGACTCGTGGGGACAGTTTCAGGAAGGGACAGAAGACACAGAGAGGGAGAGGTGCCTTTTAAAGATGTGCTCGAAAGGGAAAGAAGGAGAAGGGGGAATTGGAGAAATCCTGCAGAAACTAACTGCTGTTCGCCCGACTACCAGAGGAAGGCAGTCTGGGATAGGGACTTGTAAGACACTCAAAATTCTCTTCCTCGGCCACAGAAATAACCAAAAAATTGTGCCTTGATGGAGGTTCACTATACACAGAAAACACAAAATGAAAATCAAACCATTCCAGCAGATTAACGTTCCCCTCCAAAACAAATATACACATGATTGGCAGAATACTATAGCACAGCTCTTTAAATAAATACACCAGCACTACCATTAAATATTCTCAGGAAAGGATTTGGAGATGTGCAAAAATACCTGATTTGAAATCAATCAGATACTTAAAATTTAAAACATAAATGGATATAAAACTGGAAGAAATTTTTAAAAGTTTATTTTACTCAGAAAAGAAACTTAAAGAAAGACAAAATTGTTTTAGATATTAAAAGTTATAAGGAACTCAAAAATGATTATATTTGAATAAAAATTTAATATGGGGCATTGAATAAAGTGAGGAAACAACCAAGAGAATAAGGACGTGATAAATAAAAAGGCAAAAATTATCAGAGAGGAAGTTGAATAAAATGGAAGACAAAGGAAATCAAACACTTTGAAGTACTTGAAGAAAACATAATAGAATTAATACTTAAAACTATAATCCAAGAAAATGTCCCCAAAACAAAAGATCTGAATCCATATATAGAAAATATATGTGCTGTACTTGGGAAAATTGACTTGGAATAATCAACTCTAGGTGTCTGATATTTCCAAATGCCTGAAACGATATGGAAATGTAATTCTCTGCACATGTAAACAAAGTAAGATGTCAGAGTAACTAACCTCTGGTGGTTCGGTGTTCCAAACTATGGTCGCATTCTTTTTCGTCACGAGTTCAGACCTAGAGTCAGTGAGTACATACTCTCCAACCTGCACAAAGGCAATCTCCCCATCATCATCGAGTTGCCAGTTTAGAATATCACAGTATCTGTCACATCTCCATTCTCATCAATTTCTATTCTCATTCCATTATGAGTAGTAAACTTAAGTGTCTTCAAATAGTACATGAACTACAAAACAAGGAGGGAAAAAAACAGAAAAGCAATTTGTAAACATTTGCCCAGAAAACAGGGTCTATAAAGAAAATAATTTCGAAAGTAATCTAAGTCATGAGATTGAATATTTTTCCTTTTTCTCTTAGCTGTCTAATAAGACAACTTGTAGCCACATGTGACAATTAAAACTTGGAAGTGGCTGGCCAAGTCAGAGAAACTCAAATGTCATATGATTTCACTCATCTGTGGAATCTAAAACTGAACTAACAAGCAAAGTGGAGACAGACCCATAGATAGAGAGCAGGCTCTAGGGCAGAGGACTGGAGAGGAAGGGATTGAGAAAAAAGGGAGGAAAAATCATGGTCAAGGAGAATGAATGGTATGGTGATAGCAGTGGGGAGGGAGGTATAAGGGGACTAAATGGTAATGGAAAAATACAATTTAAAAAATCATTTAAAAAATAAGTAAAATGAAATTTTCCTGTTTCAAAAAAAAAAAAAAAAAGAGAGGAAAGAAGGAAGGAAGGAAAGAAGGAGGGAAGGGGCTGGCCAAATTGAGATGGGCTGTAAGTATAAAATATACTGGATTTGCAAAGTTTTAGTTCAAAGAAAATGAAATTCTCATTAATAATTTCATATTAATATTTTATATTATATTATGACCACATGTTAAACTATTATTGGGGTAATATAAAAATAATTAAATTTAATTTCATATGTTTCTTTTCATACTTTCAATTTGTTATGAGAAATTTTTTAATTACCTGTGTGGCTCATGTATTTCTATTGGACAGCTCTGATCTATACTAAGGCCAAGTGTTGCCTAACGTTTCCAAATACCTCCATATCTAGGGAAGAAGAATATTTTGACTTTCCTCTTAGATTTCTTCCACTTACAGGTACCAGTCTACCCTGTTACCACCATTTCCTTCCCTATATGTCAGGTGCTAGAGATGTGAAGAGCAACAAAATCCATTCCCTGCTCTTGCCACATTATTAAAAGATACAGAAAACTAAATGCAATTGGGATCAATCTGGAAATAAAAATACAAATGAAGATGCAGTGGTTCCAGCTACTGTGGGCTCATGGGAGCGACAAGCAATTAAGTGTTGTTGGAGAATGAAGTGCTGAGGGTCCCGAAAGGAGCCATAAAGTCAGAGGTGCTGACAGGGTGCAAAGCACGGGGTGGGGGGGGGGGCAGGGTGCTGACAGTGCCAGGCCAGGGAGGCCCGTGCTTCATGCTTTCCGGGGAGGTGGGGAGGAACTGAAGGATGTAAGCAGAGGAGCACTCTGATTAGGTGTGCATCTTGGTGAGATCACTCGGGCTACTGTGTCCCAAAATAAATTTCTGGGACATTGGATCTGAGGCAGGAGATATGAAAACTGCGTCTCCAAGATGACACCCGATAATCTTCACCTCTGGGCCCCATGCCCTCGCATGTCCCCTCCCATCTGCATAAAGACCACACATTTCCACTTCCCTTGCGGCTAGACATGAGCATACAGCTAAATTCTGCCTAATGGAATGTAAAGAGAATTGCATGTAATTTCCAAGAAATATCCTTAAATGGAGAGATACACACATCTTTGCCCTTTCTTATTCCTGGTGGTCAAAGCACAGACATGATGGTGAAGCCCAAGTAGCCACTTGAAATTGTGAGGTGAACCCACATACTGAAGACAGTGAAGTGAAAAAGTAGTATGAACCTGGATCCACAAGCCAGTTTTTCAGTCTTAGAATGCTGATCTCTAGCCCTGACCAGTGTGGCTCCGTGGATTGGGTGTCGTCCTGCAAAGCTTTCACCAGTTTGATTCTTGGTCAGGGCACATACCTGAGTTGCAGAAGACACCAGGGCACGCACACAGAAAAAAACAAAAAAGCCTGTCTTGCTTAAGGTATTATTTGGGGGCATCTTCTATCCAGGAGTCACAATAAACCTATAATAACTCTGTTAACAAATGGGAACTTAAAAATACCCATTTAGGTCACACAAGAAAGCCATTCTTTTCAGTGAGCATGGGACAAAATCGTGTCTATTAAATACAAAAGCAAATCAAAGGTTTTATTAGTATGCATTCTTTTCACACCAAACAATATCATGAAGTAAAACAAACAACAGCTTACCTCCCAAGGCTCAAAGTCAGGTACACGTGCACAGGGGTTTCCTGTCCATACGGCCCATATCCTTCTTCACACCGACTCAGACCATCCAAGGCAGAAGCCAGAGACTAGACAGCTTGTTTCACATTGTTTGTGATTCTTAGCTGAGACACATCCAGATAAGTACTTCTAAGGTCTTTCAACTTCTCCTCTCCAGTACAGAATGTCCCAGACATGGCACATAATCTGTCCCCTTTACCAGTCACACTCACTCTGTGGTCAGTGTTGTGTGGAACAGTAGTACTGTTGGGCCAACTACAGCTGAAAGCAGTTTGCCAAAACTCAGTGGTCAGAACATCCTTGGGATCCTTGCCAGGATGAATATCATGAAGAATTCTTTTAATCCTGGTATATCAGGTCTTGGTATTGCAAATCCAGTGCTTCCACCTAAATATGGGAAATATTCAGGCTTTGCGATGAGGGCTGAGGTCACCCAGCCTTTGCTTGCTGTCCACGTTCTGCCAGTTATGTTACGGTAAACTATTTCCAGCACGAAAGGACTGAGTATCAGATGCATAAAGCACAATGACTCTGGCAGTGGATTTCTTTACAGCTTCGATAGCTTTTTGCGTTTTCTTATTGGATAGACTTAGGGGATGGTTTCAGAGAATGCTCCATTCTTTCCTGAAAAATTTTTACTCCATATTTTCCACAATTATCATCGGCTGCAATTGCACCGACCCAGACCCAACCAGTGTTGGATAAGACTTACCACGGCCTCCGACTGGAACCTATCCCTGGTTACTGTACGAAGATAAGATGGAAACTGGTATTTGTCACTAAGCACTGAGGAGGTAGAAGCATAACCCACCTACAATTGAAAATATTCATGCAGTTATTAGAAAGCAATAGCACAATCTCAAATTACATAATCCCTGAATATTTTTATTGGTGAGGGACAGAATCTAACAGTTCTTCTCCCTTTAGTCTCACATCCTTCCATAGACAAAAAGACTTCTGCTCCTCTCCCACCTCAATGGGTGGGGACTATTGAGGGAACACTGGGGTTCCTTATCCACTTTTTCCCATCTCACCCAAGGGAGTTGGAAGAGCCAGTTATTAAGATAATTAGCATTCATTGCACCACTTTTCACAGGTGGGGTCACAGCATTCATTCATCTGCCCTTTCTCCTGGGACTAGGTGTGTGAGTCGAGCCATCCAGACTTTCTCAGATCTAACTCATCTCTTCCTCCCCTCTTCTCTCTTTCTCTCTCTCTCTCCCCATAACTACTTCCCCTCTTTCTCTCCCCTCCTCTTTCTTTGCTTCTGTCTGCCAGGACTGTTGAACATTTAGGTTACAAAACCCAGATTGAGAAAGGTGGTAGGAAGCACCACTTCAATCTCAGGTCTAAGACATGTTCGGCCAAGTTGCTAGAAGTCCTCATGTTATAGGTACTGCCTAGATAAATAGAGAAGCATTTTTTTCTTATGCCAGTGATCCCTGTGTGCATGTTTCATCAGTGAGAACTTAAGAATTCAGTATCATGACTTCCTGACAGTCTTGCACGCATTTCTGCGGCACTCTGCTGTCACCCTCCCTGATTCTACCATGAAGAACTTAGGTCACATTCTCCCCCAACCCGCCCCATTCCCACTCCATGTTATTAACTCGTACACCACCTCCAACAGGACATCCTGTATTATAACTCCATAGTTTCATGACTGTCGGTTCTTTCACAAGTGACAGAATAGTCCTATTTACTCTTTTCTTTACCCTTTGTCCTCTTGCTATTCCTTTGGCCAAAGTTTACATTCTTTGGAAACTCATAAGCAGCAACATCAGGCAAGCCATATATGGGGGGGGAGGAATCTCATTTAGGGTGCAAAGGCACCTGATTTTTAATTCTGGCTGCATAATTATTACAAGATTAAGGCCAAGTCACTTAAAACTTCTGACCCTCAGTTTCCCTACAAGTAAAATCTGGGTAATGATATCTATATCTCAAGTATATTAAGTATACTTAATATATACTCAGTATATTATAAAGCATAATATACTTGTTATATAAAATACATGTTATATATTTTAATGATTTGATATACTCAGTACCTTAAGTGAAACAACAAATGTAAAAGTGTTGAATAAAAGATTTCTTTCACCTTCTCTGCAGATTTACTGTAAGGATTTAAATGGGAAAATCTATGTTCTAGATCAGGGGTGTCAAACTCATTTCACTGGGGGTCACATCAGCCTCACAGTTGCCTTCAAAGGGCTGAATGCAATTTCAACTCCTTAACAGTTAAGGAGTAGTTACATTTATACAGTCCGAAAATTATTTCAGCCCTTTGAAGGCAACCACGAGGTTGACGTGGCCCCCGGTGAAGATGAGTTTCACACCCCTGCTCTGGACGTCTCTGGCTGGTGCCTGGGCCACAGGTATTTGATGGAAGGTAGAGCTCACAGCAGCCGCCATCTGAGCTGCTTGAGTTCCACACCCAAGGCATCAGCTGTGTCCCAGGCCCTTCCTCTTGGTTCCATTTCTCAGTATTTTCCTGCTCCTTCTGCATTTGAATTTGCAGGCTTACAAAAAACACTACGTAAATGCCCCTTTTCACAATCATTCCAAATTCTCCCATTACTTTGTAATACAAATAAGCTTAACTATCATTCACATTAATAAATCTTACTATTGATACTATAATGACCATCCTTAGAAATAATTATAGAACTTTAATTTTCTTAATAACCCATTCTTCCTAATATTATCTATTCTTAAGTTGAAATGTGTCACTGTCTCTGAATATAAAATAATCCATAAAGTTAGCCTCCCAAAATTAGCTATCTTGTGAAATTTCCAGGTTCATTTCAGTATGTCAGTGTGTAGAACAAAAAGGGTCAGGAAAAATAAGCATTAATACAGACAAGAAACAAAATGCGTTGCTTATACCACCAATCATCCAACCAACTAAGTAGTATTTCTCCATCACTACTCTGGGCTTCACCCCCTGCTACAGTGTGTAGTGCCTAGTGAGATGTTCACATACTAAGCATTAGATCACAGCCTCCAGCCAAAAATTGAGTAGGAATCCAAGGAATGGAGAAGAGTCTGAAATCACCTCCACGTAGGCATCAAGTCACACCTGCTGAGACAGGATAAAACAGAGTAATCAGGAGCAGCAGCATCACCACCATCCCTGTTTGTGTCTGCAACTTATCCCAGCTCGCCTGCGCTCCTTACTATTTACTATAATGTCCACAAGCAGAGCTTGTGTTTCTTTATAAATGAGTACCTAGCACAGCAATCTGAGGTACCTGAGGTATATGACACAGCCCAGGAACTCTTGAAGCAATCAATGAGGATGATCCACCTGCTCCAACAATTCCTGCCGGAAATGCTCCAGTACTGTTTCTGAAGTTGGGCTTGTTTGCTTCCTGCCCTGTAAGGAATTCCGAAGCCGCTTGCACAGCCTCGGGGATGCTGAAACAGGGCCAAAGCCCCGAGAGCCCAGAGTGATGTTGGGCAAAATGCCCTTCCTCTCGTTAATCTCCTCGATCATGTGAATCATGATTTTCACCCAGCGGAATCCCCTAAAGTTAAACCTGAATAGGAAATGGCCTTTGTAAGGCTTTTTGGGTAGGTCTTTGTGGGGGGGAGGTAACAGATTTTAGTTGGGGTTGGTGTGAAGAGCATTTTGCCAAAATATCAGGCACTGCGCTTGGCTGAGCATGTTGGTATTTCAAAAGTGATGTCGCCAACTTTAAGGCTTCACGTATGAATCATATGCATGATTGATTGGTTTGAGTTGTGAAGCACCTTTTGGGATATTGCATTGCTTTATATATTTTTCATGTGATATAATCTCCCCAACTAAACTGCTGATTATCTCTTTTCACAAAAATATTCTTATAGTCTCAATTCTCTCCACGACCCACACCCAATAATCCCTCAGGATACTTTCCCCATTCATGGAAGTTCCTGGTGCCATATGACTCTCCAGCCCCTCCTCCTTGTTTCCTATAGGTTTCTCATTTTCTTCTGGACATTAATAATAATAATAATTAATAATAATAGTTATGTAAATACATGAAAATACTTATGCTAGGAGTACATCAAAGCAGTACATCAAATTTATACAGACTATATATACCATGACTCCAACTTAATAATTTTTCCTGCCATGATTTTATTGTTAAAGTTGAGATTTTTGAATTAAAAAAGGTCTCCTTCTTACCATTCTCATAATCATAAAAAAGATGCCTCTTCCTTTCCATTCCCTAGCCATTAAAGAGGAAAATATTTCTCTTGCAGTCTCTCACCACATTTTTTAAATTTCTTCTCTATAAGAAAATATTATTCTAACTCTAACTCTTTCTTCAGTTTTAACTAAATTTTAACCTATCTGAAAGCAAAGACCTCAAGAATTTTTCTCTTAATATCTTTTGTATCTATAGTATCAAATTCCATGTCTTCTACTCGATAAATATTTTTAATTAAATATGTAACAGCAGATTAGATTTCTTCTCCACATCTTTTTAATTCATTAGTTTAGTTGAGCTTTGATTTTCATTTACTGTGTAGTTATTCAGTTCCACTGGTGCTAGACCTATAAATACAGCAGTGAATTAGCTAGACACTGCAGTGTTGAAGTGAAGAAAGAGAAAAATAGCCAAGTGATGCACCAATTGATTTTTAAAAAACAATAATGGGGTAGACACAGGGACCACGAGATGCAAAACAGAAGCACCTCATCCTGGAGGATTTAACAGCCAGGGCTTGAAGGATGACATAGGAACAGGGGACGGATGCTGCAGGCAGAGAAGAGTGCGTGTGGAGGCAGGACGCGAACAGGACACGAGGCGCTGCTGCAGTGGACGGTCAGTACGTTTGGAGGGTGGAGTACGAGTGTGGGGGGTGCCAGGAAGCGGAGCCCAGAGAACCAGACGGTGCCAGAGCATGAAGGGCTTCGTCGTGCTAAGGTAGTTGGTTTCCACACTTACACGGATGGTGATACAAATTCAGACACATATTTTGAAATCATTGCAGCAATATCTTTTTAAAGGTAATATAGCATTACATTGCAAGAGCTAGAAAATTGTTCACCTGCTTTGAATTAGTAATTCTACCCCTGAGAATTTATCTGAACAAACTGTTCCTCCCAAAGGAAAAAGCTATGTATGCCCCAAACGGTTCATCACAAAATTATTTAGAATATTGAAAACCTGGAGAGAACTTACATTCTCAATGGTAATAAACCAGGGTGCATTGCCTTGATGGAAACATTTTCTATCATTAAAAAGCTATAATTAGTGAAATTACACAACAGCATGCTTATAATATTAAGGGAAACAGGCCTTATGCAAAGTTGCTTCCCTATTATAATTAAAACCACATGTAAATTATATGGACAATGGAGAAGTATCAACAGGGAAAGTTGTTAAATGAGCACAGTGTAACCACTGGAGGCTGGGGTCTAGGGTGCTCCTCTTCCACTCATTGGTTCCCATTATGGTGTTGACACTATTGTACAACGTATACCGCTTTGTTCCCAGAAAATGTTTCTAAATTTTAAATTTGCTTAGACCAACCAAAACAAGAATCAAAATGGTCTCTTCTTCCTTCCATTTCATTGTCTTACTCTGCTCTGAACAACATTTTCAAAATAATAGAATAGCTTCCTAGCCAGTAAAATTTAGCTGATGGCCAAACGCAACTAGTACATTGTTAAAATGGTGGGTTTCAAATGAGACTGCTCCAACCCCCAGGCTGAATTTCTAGATCACTTCTAGGAAAAGGTTAATGGTGCCAAAATGAAATTCTTCGTGGTCAGGCTCTGAACCCCACCTGGGCCAGGCCTTCCGTGAGGGATCTCCCCCCGCCCCCACCCCGGGAGAGAGGCACATTAGTACAGGGACATGAAGAGGTTTGGAGAACTTAGGGTTGCGTACATATAGGGGGAAGCTGATGACAGTTATGGGTGGAAATAAATTGCATAGTTCTAATTTTTAAAATACATCAAAAATTTAAAATATCGAATGTTGTTAATATCCAAAACATGCAGGTATGTGTAGGATGGACTAAAGTCCTGGGGAAAGTCTTAGCCTTGTGCTTCATAAAGACAAGGGGCTTGGGCTTCAGCCAAATGAGACCGGGATACCACCAAATACCCACGATGAGGCCTGGCACCACTGATTCACCTTCAGGACAAGGAACTGGCTTTTAGGATACCCTGGACCACATGAACAAGATTCACACAAAATATCAGGAATCAGAATATCATCAGACTCCTCAGCAGCAACCCTGAATGTCAGAAGATGCTGAAGAAATCATTTCAATGACTTCTCAGGCTTCGAGTTATAGCTAAGATAGAGTAAGCACATGCTACCCTGTCTGTCCCAGTGATTTAAAATCACTGGGACAGAACACATAAAGCAACTATCAGACTCCTCTGAAAATTAAATAAGAACAGATGGGCTAGGTAGGGAAATCAAAATGCCCCCAGTTGAGTGACTTACTGTTAAAATGGGATGGACTTCTCACTACTATTTCAACCACAATAGATATGCCATATTAATGTTTTAATGAAAGGGTTGAACTTTTATTAAAAAACATGTATATTGGATTTTCATTTAACCCTGCTACAAAGAGAACCTTCAGAAATTCTGGTGAAGGGTGAACAACAGATTAAATGATTCCATTTGCAAAATGTTAGCGCACTGTAAAATGACAAACTCCAGTTTTCACTTTATGTATTTAGGGATGAAGTAAAAACTTCTGTGATTATGAACTGACCCCACGATAATGAAGCTGTGAGCAAAAGCCCTTCTTACCCCTCTTTCTGTTCCTTCACGGTAAAAATATAAAGAATTAGAAGGTCTAGGAAAGAGGCAAGAAGGAAATAACTGCAATCCTTTCCTTTTGCAAATGACATTATAGTTTATCCATCGCTCTAATGATATTTCTAATATGTAGCATGAAATATGATCAAAGGAAAACACCTGTGATAAGCAAACATTTCATTGTGTAAAAAGTTGGTAAAAATTTTGCAGCATGCACTTCCAGGTATAACTACCGTGGAGCATCATGGAAATGCTTACTATAGAATGTACAGTGCCCAGTAAGAAATTGTGTGCCGGCTATGGTCACAACTGTGTACAAATTATGGCTGCATTTATATCAAGGACTGAAAAAGAATAGACAAAAGTAAAAACTGCTTTCATATCATAGTGAATAGCTGTTTTTATTTTAATTTCTGGCATGTTTCATGTCCAAAGATCACATGCATGTGTGTTTGTGTGTCCATACACACACACTTCACACCCAGAAATCTAACCCGGGTTTGCCTTTCTTACAATGAATTATTAGCAAATTCAGATTATCGGCCATGGATCCCATTCCATGACACGACAATTTTGGGGAGAGGGGAGTAGGGCAGAGGTCTTCCGGCTGAAGGAATCTTGCTATGCACATTAACTCAGAGTTCCCAGTCAGTGTTCCCAGTAAGTCAGTGTTCCCACACTGCATTTTCACTCGAGGAGAGTTTAGTCGAAGAACAATTCATGATAAAGATGCACCACTGCATGGTTTTGCATCCGTGCTTCTCAAACCTTCATGTATATGTGAGTCAGCAGGAGATCTTGTCAAAATACAGACTCTGATTCAGCAGATGTGAGACGCAGCCTGAGACTGTATGTTTCCAACAAGCTCCCAGGTGATGCTGATGCTGCCTGTCCACAGACCACCCTCTGAAGAGCAATGTTCCAGTCATCCAAAACCTGTCTTTTCCTTTCTACGGCATAGATGTGGGAAAGGACCCACTTAGGACCAAGCTTTTCTTGTTTTTAAAATATCCTAGAATCTCTACCTTGGAGAAACTGAGGCCCAGAAACAGGAAGTACCTACCTGGAGTCAAATAAATAGTGTCAGAGTCGGGGCTGATGTCCTGGCTCCAGGTCCAGACTCTGACCCCCACAATCAACACTCCTTTGTCCCCACCACATGGGATTGATGTAGAAAGATGAACAAAAATGGCTTACCCTTCACATTTTGCTGATACTGGCTCCAAAACAGACTCATTTGCTGGGATGATCCTGGAAAAAGTCCTCCAATAACAAGAGAGTGGTTTTTGACGTCTACATACCCATCCAAATCAAACTTGCCCAGCAAACGACAGGTCTGTTCTTCTCTCTCTTCTTTGCCTTCAATGCCCAATCTGGCCCATAAAGCAGCAAGAAATCCTAGAACCAAGTAATTCTTCCTGCTAGTCATTTTAATAAAGTGAGTTCAGGAGAAATGACAAGTATTAAAAGTTTTAGCAAGACACCTTGATGGAGAGTTACAGAGAGTGTGTGCCACATCCTGGGGGACTCAGCTTGCCACTACTCGCACATAATTGTCATGCCTCAGTCAGTCACAGAGCTCAAACTCACCTCCAATTTGTGGATCTGCATTAGGAGCTGAGTAATCCTTTTGAAAAGAGCCCCATAAAGATTTCTTTTGAGCTCAACAAGAATATATAATAAAATATAATGTGTTTAGAGTTTAGAGGCATTTCATTTTGCAGAAATTGTCCCTTTCTTCTTAATTGTCCATCAGCCTCATTCATTCTCACTTCCCTTTTGGGAGCTGCTCTGGCCTCGAAGGTGAGGAAAACATTCTCTTGTATCACAAAGTATAAACCTCTTTTTTATAGAAAAAGTCAAGGGGAAAACCATGGGGCATCTGGACTATAAGAAATCATTTTGAATCTGTGTTCCACCACTCGTATTAGTGTGATGGTAGGAAAGTCACTTAACTTCCAGGTGTCAAGTTCCTCCTCGGTGACTAGGATGATAATAAGCTTACTCTAGAAAAATTTTGTAAACCCCAAAGGAGTTCAAGGAACATTTTTCATGGACATCCTTTCCTTTCATCTCCTCTTCAAGGTCAAGTGTTGCCCTCAGCTCATTTTGTGGACTTTGTCCCAGGTTCAGGCACACGTCCCTGAGAATGGCTGGGTTCCTTCCTTAGAATCCCCTCTCCTGCCTTTCCTGTGAGGCCTCTCTTTCCAGCCATCCCCAGTCTCTTTCCCCCGGTCACCAGATTCTCAGCCTCCCCGGCTCCCCCTTTGCCCTTCCTCAAGCATGGCCCCTGGGAGTAGAAACCCACAGAGTATTTTCAGAACACAATCCCATATCACGTATCAGGAGCAGGAAAAATGTGTCTGTCTCTTGACCACGTGATTTTACTCTGTAGTATTTATCTCAAGGAGGCAACAGAGATCCACACAAACATGATGTTTATAGATACCGAGTAGTTTAATTTATAATGGTAAAAAGTGAAACCGATTAAATGTACACAATAGAGAATTCCTGAAATTGGTTATAATCTATTCACATTATAGAATACAAAAAAGCTGTTTAAATCATGTCTTAGAAAATATTTACTCACAGGGGAAAGAAAAGCTCATGATATGCTTAAAATGAAAAGACAGATAACAATGCTGCGTATACAATTGCATTCTAAATTTATAAAATTTATAGCTTTTCAACCATGTATTTCCATTAAATGCACTAGAAGAAAATATTGCAAACTGAACTCAAAAGAAGAAAAACAAGAGACAAAAATTCCATTTCCCACTATTTTAACAAACCAGTTGGTATCGTGTTCCCACGTCCATTTCTAGTCCAGATCAACACCCGCAGTCTTTCTAATTACTTGTTGCTAGTAGCTTGTGGGCGATTTTAATTTTCTTCGCTATGCATGCCCCTGGCCCCTCCCTGAGTGACAGCTCAGTCTGTCACATGTCAGACTAATCTTAGTTTTCTAAATTGTGCATGGGCCACAGATTCTACTGTCAGATTTTCACAATACTGAAAAGACTTAAAGAAAAAGGCACTCCCAGAATATTTGACACTTCTCAGATATGCTTCAGAGTCTGGCTTTGTCCAACCAAATGGTATTCTGAGGGACAGACCCACCAACAGCCTGAAAAACCCTCTCTTGAGCTGTTGTGGTTTAGTGCCCGGCCTTTCTCGGAACTATTTGGAACTACTCCTCACTTCTTTTCGCTCTCCCTTTCTTACCAGAAGGCAGCTGCCTCTAAGCAATTGCCCCTCTCGTTGCCAAAGGCTACCCTTGAACAAAGATGTGTTTACCAGCACAGCTGACTTGTCTTAATCATCTGGGCAAAACCTGTGCTAGGGACCAATAAAAAATCATTAAATTAGATTAAGTTACAGTAATAACAAAACCTAGCACTTCTGTAGCAGTTTACGTTTTACAAATTGTTTTCACATAGATTATTTTTCCTCCAGGTCAGGAACTGGATTGGTGTTGATGAGGCTTCCGATTTGCGTGGCAGCATCTGGGACCCAGCGTGTTTGTAATTCCCAGGACGCGAGTAAACTTGACCAGGGCCAGAGCGATTACATCCTCCAAAGGGAGTACAAATCATAAAAGAGAGGCAGAGAATGAGAAAAACCGCATCTTTGCTCTTGTGCAGAGGGTTCTCATTGAGTTCACAATAATGGATGCTCACCAGCTCCTTTTGCCCTCATAACACCATACGTGACTGATTCTCTTTCGTTCATTTTACAAAGGAAGAAATGTGAGTCCACAAGGCTAGTAGATGTGAGCATGCAGATGCCAAAGTCCATGTCCTTTCTGATGCCTTGTGGTAGAGAGAAAGGACACAGACCACGTCCAGGAGGGTGGGTCCTAAAATCCAGCTTCTCTGCTCTCTGGCCCCTCTTCATCACTTTGGACCACCAGCTCCTTATTCCAGATCAGGGGACTTTGGACTAACTGGCCTTTTTTGGTGTCTCTGAATCCAAAGGAGTCAGTGATGCTCTGCTTCTGGATGAGCCTTTTCAAGGATCAAGGTCGATGATAGCTTAATAACATGCTGTCAGAGGAAGCAGTAGCTTGATGTTCAGTTAACTATGCTTTGAACCTAATTACCATTTTCACAGGTCTCTGAGTTAACCCCCAATCAAGCCGAGAGACACCAGGTGAATGTTGGTGCAAACGGCCTTTGGTGTTTAATCCCACGTGTCTGCACCCAGGCTTTAAGACCTGCATCTGTGAGCTGTATGTTTTCACCACCATCCCCGATGCCTGTTTGATCCTTGCTGTTCCCCAAGGGCCCTGGGGAAGGTCAGGCTCCTTTCTAGGAACAATAACACATTCTGTCCAGACGGGTCTCTGCCTTCAAGCAAAGGAAAACACCTGAGCCCTTAAAGGTTATGAGAACCACCTTATTAACAAAGGCTAAAAGAGTATTTAAAGGTTGTTATATGGTTTCCAGGAAAAGCCCAAATTCCATAACAAGTGCAGATGAACGCTTCCCGAGCATTATGGCGACTACAGTGGACTTGCGGCTGGATTATAGTCTGTTGGTCAGGCAAAGCTTGCCAGATGTCACTTGGCTTTCATACTCCTCCACGTCGTTCCCTCGGCTTTACAGTCATTTAGAATCCTAGGCACTACTCCGCTCATGCCATCTGATGAATGGATATACTAACCTACTTCATCTTCTTATTTCTTAAGCCAGAACTATCCTCTTAACAGCCAAGAAATGAACGTAGCATCTAGTTATATGTGTTTAAATTGTCGTTTTTACTTTATATAATTTTTTAATGTATGTCTCCAAGAGTTAAAATTTTACTACCTGTATTGAATTTTGTGACATTATGACATTATGGCTTGACTGTATCTTTATCATGAGAAGAAAGACTAAAAATATATCAATTTTCACAGGGGTGTTGTTATATGAAGTGCAAGTTATTGACGAGAGGCCTTGAGATATGTAATGGGAAGGGGTTTGTTTTGTTTTTTTTTAACACGTCAGCACAGAAGAGCCCCTTGTGTCTAAACAGAGAAAGCGCCCATTATAGCCAAGGAGAGAGACACTGCAACACTGCAGGCTGCCTTGCTGAACTGAGAAAGCCACAGGTTACTATCTCTTCTGCTACAGCTACTTTCAGGGAAACACTGTGACAGCGTGATGAGTCCCTGCCTCTACATCGGCTGACTTGCTAAGCAGCAAACTCACCACATAGAATGGAAAGCATCCTTTCCCCATGGATGCAGCTTATGCGGCATAACACGGGCTGTGGCTGTAACACAAGTGGGGAGAATGGCAAGCGACTGACTAGAGCTGGGAAACGTTATGCTCATGGTCTTGTAGAAAATAAACATCTACTTTGAATAAAATTTAAAATTTAAGAAAACCTAGCCAGCTTTTCACTCTCACCTGAAAACTCTGATGTGCCCGCCTGTTCCAGTCATGCCCCACCTCCATTCCTGTGGTGAAGGAAACTGGGCGTGCCAAACTTAAGGCCATTTAAAAACACTTTGCACAGCTTTACTGAGATATAATTTGCATACTCTAACAAGTTGGACAATATCCTAATACCTAACAAAAGGGACTAGTTGGAAACGACCTAAATATCCAGTAAGAAGGGTTGGTTGGAAACAACCTAAAAGCCCACAGGATGGGATTGCTTATAAAACTTTCGGTAACTTTCAAGGGAATAGGTATGATCATTTTTTTAAAAAATGTATTCAGAGTGATCTGGAAGGCTATCTATGAAGTTAATAAAGTGCGTAGGCTATGGGTATTCTATATGCTAAGTCAACAAAATAAGCTTAAGCAATGAAAGAAACAAGAAAATAAAGAGAAAAATAGGACTTTTTAAAAGCTTGATTGGATTTGATTTCTTAATTTCTAATTTATATGTATTCAGCTTTTCCTTATTTGTTCAGCATTGTTTTCAATAACCTTTCCATCTTGTACGCTGGTTAAAAATGAGTACTTCTAATTTCCGGTTCATACTTTTATGGCTTGGCTACACACCTTATGTAGCATGCTATAACCTCTACCACAGGAATGCGGCTTTGTCTGCACGAGACACAGTGCCTGTCTAGAAATGGACAGTTAGATGATGACCATCATCAAAACTAAGTAAAATCATTAGAAAATGAGGCCATATATAATAAAGTGTTGAGTTCTACAGCTGAGGTTTTCAGAGAGTGATGATGTGGAGTTTCATGAAACCAGACTGACAGCTTTGCATGTGCGTGGGTTATTTATCCACACCACGGTCTCCCAACCGCTAGTTCAAAATACACCCATTAATAACAACAGTAACAGCAATGATAATAGTATTAACCATACCAATAACAGTGCTGCATTCCACGGTATATTTTTCTCATTGTTCACCAACCGTTACAAAAACAATATGCAGCAAATGCTATTTTACATTTATTTCTGCTTTCTAGATGAAGAAGCTGGAGCTCAAAGAAGGTAAGCTATATTCTCAAGGTCACAAAGGTCCTTAGAGGCTTTGGTGAATTTTCTAGTCAGTGACCTATCCATGGGAGTACAAATGTCTCAGCTGCTTATCTCTCTTTAAGATAAAAAAAGTAAGAGACATTACCAGGAGCTCTGCGCCAGTCTATGGGGAATTTCCAGTGAGGAGGAAGATGTGGCCAGAAATTGCTGACTGACGTCCTCCCAGGTTCAAGGAATTTCTAGGGTCCAAGGATCATGCTAGCCAGATTGTTTTTAAGGGAAATAGGTTACTGATCAACTTGCCAGATGTGACTTTCAATACTTACGTCCTACATTACTATGACACAGCAAAATCAGAATTTATAATGATTTAAATGTATACTAAGTGTACCTTTATTTCCAAAACGGTTCTCATTGCTCCAGCCTTCTCTGGCTCCATTTCTCCTGCGGGCCACTGGAGAAAGGTAGAGTTGGGATGATCTTGCGGAGGAACACTGAATCTGCCAAGTAAAGGTAATAGCATCTTTTTCCATTTTAAATGCTCTCTTAAGGTAAATAATCAATGTACTTCAGATTTAGACTCTTTATCATGAGGGTTCTTTCCTCTTAAGAAGACTGCCCAATCAATTTCTTTTTCCTCTTAGTTCAAGGGAAAGTTCATGACCTGGTGGGGAAGAGCCTGGGATCCACGTGTCATCTCCCGGTCCATCCGGGCCTCACCCCCGCCGATCATTCTTGTGGCTCTCACGTTGGTCCCCACCAGCAAGGTTGTAGACCTCCAGTCATACCTCCATTCCCAAGGCCCTTCACTCTGCCACCTCCTGTCCACGACTCCAGGCTTCTTCTAGTCTCTCAGTCTTCGCCATTTCCACATTCCTCCCCACTTCCACATTCCTCCCCACTTCATATTCTTCTCTGCTTCCACACAGCCTGAAAATACTTGTGACTCTCTGGTGTTTCACGGTACAGACCACAGAGAATAGGGGTACCACTAGGCCCTCTATGCAAATACCCCTCCCTAACCTCACCTCTGAACTGAGCCCACACAGTGGCGCCATGTTGAACAGGTGCCATAGGAAACCCAGGGCTTCCCTCAACAGCTTAGTCTCCGCAGGCTGGACACTCTCTGACAGCCCCAAACCTGCTTAGATGTTTAACCCTGAGGACGTGGAGAACCAAGAAACTCTTATCTGTGTCTCATCTTTCTCAGTCCCTTTCTTCCTCTAGCACCAGAAATACTTTCTACTTAGTTTCCCTTCTGGAAGCGATTCTTCTTACGTCATGCTTCCTTCTTACCAATCCCGTGAGCTTCTCACCTACAGGTAGATAGCTTTTCCTTACTAGCACAAAAAGCCTCATGATCTAGCCCTAATGGTAGAAGGACTACAGAAAAAAAAATTTTTTTTAATTACCAAAAGTCAAGTAACACATTAGAAATTATTTCAAAAACCTCAGTTTCTTTACACAGTGGGGATTAAGTGTGATGATCTGTCTCCAGGATTTGGAAGCCTGACTCTACCACTAACTGTGTGACTTTGGGCAAGCCACTTAACGATTCTATACTTTAGTTTCCTCATATGTAAGAAATAGAGATAATGCTAAGTTTGTTCTGAGGACTAAACATAACTGTGGAAAAGCAGGTGCAGCACTCAGTACAGACACTGGCACACAATAAAGTGCCTCGCTAACATCAGAAATTAATAGTGTTTCTTTGTCCCCTAGCTAGGAGGGTAGTCATTAATTCAGGTTATTGAATTTCATATACAGAAAAGGAACACTAAACAACAAAAGATATGAGTTCTTTTCTCTGTCTACAACACCCATAAAATTCCACCTTCAGTGTTCTAGATTCCCATCCGAATGCCCTGCTGAGATGCCTGGCTACCCCTGGGTGGCATCGTTCCACCGGGTAGAATTTATTCAGACCTCAGAACGCGGGGCCTGGCTTTCCAAAAATGGGCCCATTCAAATCAACCTGACAAAATGTTAGGTTAAAACGTTCTGTTGCACACATACATATGAAAACCGACCAGAAGATACATCTAAAAATGTAGTGGTACATCTTAAATGATCTATTTAACACTATCTGCTTTATTAGCATTGCAAGATATATTTTTAATACTTCAGTAAGTGCTATTATCAGTACATAGTTTTCTATATACAACGGTCCAGCATTCGGTAATATCTGATTACTGTGACTAATTGTCAAAGTCACTTCTGAATGGTTTGGAAGCCCTCTGAAAGCTGGCTAAAATTATTTATCTAGTTGTTCACGCACAGTGCAGCGGAACAGGCTAATACATTTACTTGGCTCACGGGCATGCTCTCTCAGTCAAAGCTTGTTGAATAACAAAACGTTATCACATAACTGCCTTGAACCAATAATTCCTTAGAAATTACTGTTATGGAGATTTAGTGTATAATTTTTTAAATTTAATTTAGTGAGATACATATAATAAATCAAATGGAAATACAATATTCCTTTCATTTGTTCATTCACTCAAACTACGGTTGAGAGAGATCATCAAAATAAGCCACATTTGCAATTCCATTAACTCATGCCAGAATGCACAATTTTTCCTCTCAGAACTCGGCAGTCTAAATAATAAATGTGTGTTTAATATTTACCCAAATATATTTATCTAAATAATATTTCTAACATGTCTGGGATATAGTTGCTCTTATAAATACAAATCACTACTTCCACCCCAGACATTAGCAGAGTCTTATTTATAGTATTAATTTTCGCCATCTATGAAGGAAGTGTTGTCAGAGCAAACCTCAGACTAATGCCTGTGGAATTAAGAACGGAATCTTAATGGAATGGAGCCTGAACTCAGGAGCCTTTACAGCATTTAGAACTAGAGCAGAGCCAGTCCCTTGAAGGATATCTGTCTTCAGAACTGGCACTGCCTACTCTTTGGGTTTTGCTGAGTCCACACGGGAGGAAACGTAAACAATATTCTGCCCAGTAAATGGTGGGAGAGGCGGTTCTTTCAAAGGAGAGAGCTTGATAAAGATTTTACTGCCTCTTCCGAGTCCCAGCGCTTCCCTCCACCCCCCCACCCCCCACCCCCACACACACACGCTAGGATATGTGGAACCTCCCACTGCAGCAAAAACATGCAGGGAAGAATCTGACTGCTACTACTTCCAACATGTCATTCTTACTTCGTTAAACTTCTATTTTATTTCCCAAATCAGGGGGAATTCTGAGGCTCATCTCCCCAGTTGTGTTTGGTCATTAACTTACTCCATTTGCTCTGGTGTGGGAGAAGTGTGGGTAATGCCGCTCTCTAAAAATTATGAGCTTCTGCCTTACTTCTCTTCCTCATCCCTTTCCCCAAATTTTAACTTTTCCAAATAAAATTCCACTAATTTTCATCAGAGATGCAAACGTTGGAGCACCCAATATACATGCCTTGCACTGACATGAAAAAATAGCAAAGAAATGACAAAGAAGAGAAACAGGTGAGAAAAATAAAGTCACTTAATTTTTTCAAAGAAATCAGTTGAACATAAGCAGTGTTTTATGATTCATTTCCTATTCACTCCTCCTCAACAGTCCTCCTCCCCCGCCCCCAGCTACCCCTCCTGATTGCAAGTGTAGATTAAAAAGTTTTAAGCTTTCTTTCCTTGTGTGCTTGTGTGTATGTCAACTTTAAAAACCCAGGTAAATTGGTGTGGATAATCTTTGTATCCAGAAAAGAAAGAAATTCTTCTGGTTAAGTGGATCAGGTAAAATAGGAATATTAATTTATTTTAGTACATAGTCTATCAACTTTTTCTCTGCATACAATGCCCAATGAAATAAAAGAGGAAACCATCATTAAAAAGAGTTGACTGTTTAAAAAAGTATCATACAGTTTATCATAATAGATACTTTGCTCTCTGACTTATCCTGAGATGAAATAGAAAATAAAAATTAATTTAAAACAACTCACTGATAATTATGTGATTAGTATGTATTCTTGAAGTCAGTAAATTTTTTTACTGTAATTTTGATTTGGCCATTTATCTCCCAGAATATAAATGCCAGAAAAAAGTTATGACAAATTTTCTCCCTTTTCTCTTTTAAAGACACACAATTATAAGTACAGGTCTCAGACAGAAACACATGAATTTTAACAAACGTTTTTCTGAGCTGACAGGAGACAAAATGGGAAAACTTTGAAATGGTCCAGTAAGATCACAGGGCACGCTGTCCAAGGCCTCGCTCTGGGTCCTATCTGCCTCTCGGGGTCTCTGAACTACCCGACGGCTCTCTCAGTGCGGATTGCGGAAGGCAATGCGCAGACGGCGGATGAGCTTTGGCAGTGACAGCTGAGAGCCTCCTCTCTCCAAGAAGCCAGTTTGCATTTAGTGGGCAAACTCATTTCAGCCTTCCCCATTGTCTATGTGGGTGTCTGCACTTTGAATTCTCTAACTGGTTCTCCATTAATTAATGAAGCAAATAAAGTGCTAGGTTTTCATTTTATGTTTGCATGAGAATCTCTTGATTTTTAGCTTTTTATCAAAATTATCTTTTAAGCAGATTCAAGATACCTACACCAGCCCCTTACCAAAAGGAAATGTTGCATTTCTCTTCCAAAAAAGGGAAATATTAATTCTAAAATCACCCCTCAGAGAACATCCCTGGTGGCAAATTACATATTCCACCACCCTGTCGTTTTTTGTTTTTAATAATTTAATTAAAAATCATTAATCCACAAGGTGTAAGTAATATATGTGTAAAAAGCAAGGAGTGACAATTTCTCCCCAAACTCTTAGGTACCACTTCCCAGCCGTAACCAGTATTGCTAGTTTACCACTCCCATTTTTATCTAGATAAAATAAAGCTGAAAATGAAGACTGTATATGTAGATCTAGCCTCTATGGGAAAGGAATCACAGGACCGTTAACAGGGAGGAGCAGGGGATAACTTTGCCTCGGTGTTCCGAGAGAGTCTGGTCGCTGGATTCAGAGTCAGGACACAGGAACTCTGCGCACCTCTGCGGCCTCCCTCAGGTACGTGTGCAGACACAGGCCCGCAGAGCAGCTGCACCCACCTCTGCCATCGCTGCAGGCCACCCCCCATCCACTCACCCTCCCTGAGGCTCCACTCCTGGGGAATTCTTGGTGGTTGATGTTTCCCATTTTGGTTGACTTAATTCTCATTTTTTATACAGCCTACAGAATCCAGTTAGAGACCCTCCACCTTAGTGGTCAGGCTGGGCACTCTTCCAGAATAGGACTTTGTTTTTCCTTCCAGAAAATGGGGTGCGTTAATATACATAGAGCCAGGTGAGAAAGCAGCCCTGCCAGCATCTAAGTTATGTTGTTGCCAACTGAACAGAAACCACTACTCACAGAGTAGAAACAATGTCTAAACAAGGCTGCCCCATGACCATATTTGGAATAAGACAGACATAAGGCCACTCTGCAACCACAAAAATGGTGAAACATCCCCCTCTTCTGTCTAACGGGAGAGACTGCTGCTCCTTTACCTTAGTAAGGAGCACACCCACCCCACGCTGGTCCTCCTGACTGATCCACAATGCCAAAACCGATGCTGTGTCCTGAAACATCTGGTCCACAATTCGCCCCCACACCCCTAGACCCACCCCGAATCGCCCAGCGTGCACCCACATCCTACAAGAAGCTTCTCCCAGCTCCTCATGGTTCCTTTGGAGTGATTGCAGTCTTGCTACAGCAAGAAAAATAACCCTAATTTCTTGTTACTACAGTAAGTGTGATCCTGATGGTCTTTTGTTGGTGGGCTCTAACAGAGAATGTCTTTTTTACTCTGAGGACGTATTAAATTTCATTCTGATCTTCTAGGAATCCTTAAAAATACTTCTCTGTATGCTTTATATTCTTCCATTTCAAATAAAGAGCCTTCTTGCAATGCATTTCCCCCACTTTAATCTGGCACCAAACATGTAAAGCAAGTAAAGTAAGTATTTTTGTCTCCAACCCACTGAGGGTGAGACTTGTGCAGTTCATCCAGGGAGCTGTGAATAACGCTGTGCAGAGCTCTGACTTCCCCGCCTCACAAAAATCAACACAGGGAGAGAAGAGCCAAAACTTTACATTTACCAAAAAATACACTGAGGCGCAGGAGCTCCTAGTGGCCCTCTGATGACTGGCCGTGAGTTCAGGAACAGTAGCCGCTGACGCCTGAGCTGTGGGCAGCCCCACACCAAGGGGAAGGCTTGCCAAGTAAGCTGCTCCTATTTCCGTAGGTCAGCACACACACCATGTCATTAGAGATGGTCAGACTGCAGAGACAATCGGAGCTGGAAGCAGAACAAGGCCTGTATCCAAGTCCCAACTTTGCTGTTGGTTTCTGTGTTGATTGCATCTCTAAGTGGGGGAGCGATGAGAAGTTCCCAACCTCTGACTCCTTTTAACATTCCATCAGCCCCCTCTTGAACTGGCACCCATCTTGAGTCCCCTTCTTCCCCACCCTTCACCCACCACCTCCCACCCTCCAATTTCACTAACGGAATTGAAGCTCACAAGTGCCACCTTCAGGCTTCAGAATAGCCCAACTGCCCCAGGAGGAGATCAGAGAACCTGCAGCTACACGGCCCCTGTGTGTGACATCTGCCACTTTGGGAGATGTAAGGTCAGCAGACACCCCAGCTGGTCACTACGACTTCCTCCAAAGCATTGTTAAGCTCATCACTAAAGAGTAAGCCTTGAAGTTCCAATCTCAGATACTAGCTGTGTCTGGAACCGTCTCTTCCCCCAGATAATTGAAGCACTGGCATGGGGCTGGGATTCACCTTGCGAGGAAGTGTCCTTTGGGGAGGTCCCAACTGGTCTTACACTGCTCACCATCTGGGACAATTTTGATCATCACAGATGTTTTAATAGCAGTTCATGTGAGAAAAGTATCAATCCTTGATCCCAGGTTCCATGTCTCCTATGCAAATGTGACCACTTATATTCCAGTGAATTTTGAACACCTCATTCCGAGGGATATGGATTAGTACCTGCCTCATTAGCTGCAAAGCTCTTGCTTTTTCCATTGAACCTGCTGGCATAAGACCAATGAGGATTTTAAATAACCACTTCAGAAGTGGCCCCTGCTAGAGATCACTGACCTAGCTAGCATCGACCCACATGGACCTAGTGCTATCAAGTGACACACTCAAGTCCTCCTGCCGTGACCTGCAGTGTACCTCAACAAGCATGACGACATGTAAATGTAAGGTGTTCAGTTATTTTAATAGAAAACGTAGCAGGAGAAATTGCTTTTCGGTGTATATATATTAAACAGAATCTCTTCAAACAGATTTCTACTTAGGTATTTGCAAACATAAGAAATAACACGTTCTATGAGCCTTCACCACGTGGATCAAACATCCGCACAACTTTCAGCAGAACGTCTTGATGGAACCCTAATCCTGACAGGGGTGTGTGTGTGGGGGGGTGTGCGTGCACGCACCTAATTCAAAACCCAACCATCGCACTTCCCCAAAGAGGGCTGTTAGCATATAAAAGCCTTCTGGACATCAAGTATAGATGCACTTTCTGAGAGAAATCCATTTTCACTTCCAGAATTGGTGTGACGAGGTGTAAGTTCATTCATGCTGTTTGATTTCTTCTCAGAGGCACGTTCCCCGCTGAGTTTACACAGAGGTATGTCTCACCTTCCACACTAGACTCTTAGCTCCTGAGGACTAGCCCGGGGCTTCCTACCCCCTTGTAATCCTCTTGGGAGGCCACAGGTGAGGCTGACACTTAAAGAGCATCTCCTACGTCCTAAGCACATAGAGTACCTCACCTGATTTTTTTTAACATTTCTATAATTTTAGGTAAACTGGAGCACAGAAATTTAAGACGCTTCCCCAAGATCACGAGGCTAATAATAGCAAAGTTGCTGTGCGAGTTGTCGTGTGAGTCTTAGGCACAGCCACGTACTACGCTGTAGCGCAGCACACTGCAGTACGCCATGCTATCCGAAACCACAGCACCCCATGAAATGCCTCACTCCAGCACGGCGGTGAAAGCAGGTGACATTCACTAAAACCTAAGTCCAGATTCCTGCTGAGCGAGAAGCTATGTCCATTAGAAGGCACCAATATTTCTTCTGTCTTCCGGAACATCGACTCCCTATTTAACAATTTGAAAAGCAACGTAGCAAATACAGAGGAGTCCAAAAAACACAATGCACACTTCATCACCAAAGCAAGAGAACAGCCTAACAATTACCTGGTGAGAGTGAGAGCCACATTCCTACCGCGTGTTCAGAAAGTTCTTACTGAATGCATGGATGACTCAAACTAAGCTACAAACTTTGCTCTGTGAAGCATACGTTATTGAAAACAACTGAGATCTAAGAAATACTCACAGATTCACTTTTTTTTTTTTAACCCCCCAAATCCCAGCCCCGTGCGATGGCCCTCGGTCTGAGGAGGGAAGCCCAGGAGGCTCCGGCAGAGGCTGCTGTGCAGCCGCTCTGTAAGAGCTCGCGGGCTGCCCTTGGCCCCCGGGGACTGATGCTGCAGTGTTTGGGTACAGTTCAGCTGATTTTCCGATCTTTAAAGACTGAACTAGTAAAAAGTATTTGGAAATCCAAATGCTGAGGGAAAGTGAAAATCCAATAAATGCAGCCGGCCGGCAAGCCCTCCCCTCCCTCCCAGACCGCAAATGAAAGGCCCCATCACTCTGCAGAGACCCAGATTCGGGCTTATCACTAAGGCGGTTCCTTGGAGGGGGCTTCACCCACATAGCCAGGTCGGGGTAGATGGGATTAACGTACAAATGGGCTGAAAATGAAGGAAGAGGGTAAAGGCCTTTGTAAAATCCAGCCACCGCCTGCCACTTCAGATCCAGCAGCACTAAGGCAGTTCAATCTGCAGGAGTTTCCCTCTGGTGTGTAGAAAACGTGGCTTAGGCAAAGGCGGGAGAGGCCACCCGGCAGACTGATGCCTAGGAGGACTTCAGTGCAGAGAGATCAGTGAGCACACTGAAAACAACAAAACAGCAAGACCACAGGTATGTGCCCGGGTGACGGGGAACAGTGACCACTCGACTAGCGTCTGGCAGTGGAGCTGCTCCAGTCCGAACCACGGACAGATGCTGACATCGCCCCCTACAGGCACAGCGGTCCCTATAGCATGGCATTTCCAGGAATAGGACATACGGACCCTCCATTTCACTCTGCGCTGCCAACAGAGCTCCCTGAGGGGCTACTTATTCTTCCACCAGCCACAGATGAGGATTCTCGTATCTTTGGCCACTATTTGGTGTTATCTGACCTCATAAGTTTTGCCAACTGCATTGTGGGAAAATGGAGTCATTTTATTTTAAATTGAATTTTCTGATTATATTCACATATTTAATAATTATGCAAATTTCCAATTAATTACTTGCCAACAGTCTGTTTCTGACTTTTCTTGCTTTAAGTTAAAATTATGTTCAAGAGTTCCTTGAACATTCTAGATAATTCCTTGCTAGTTTTATACCTTGCAAATAGCTTTTTCCAATTTGTTTTCCTGTAGATTGCTTCTCTATGATGACCATTGTTGAGTAAGAACCATTAATTTTGATAAAAATAAATCTTTAGTGTATGGCGTAAACTATTTGGAATCTTGTTTAAGAAATGAGTCCTTGCCCTGGCCGGGTGGCTTGGTTAGTTTTGGGGTGTTGTCCCGTACACCAAAAAGTAGTAGGCTTGATCACTGGTCAGGGCACGCACCTAGATTGCAGATTTCATCCCCAGTCTGGGTACATCCGGGAGGCATCCGATCCATGTTTCTGTCTCACATGGATGTTTCTCTCTCTCTCTCCCTCCCTCTCTCTCTCTCCTCTTGCCTTCCTCTCTAAGCATATCCATGGGTGAAGATTAAAAGAAAAAAAAATCCGTCTACAAGCAGCATGACAAAGATATTCTCCCGCCTTTTCTTCCATCAGCTTTGGTTTACTTTTTGGATATTTTTTGCATTTTGCCCCATGCCCTTGTTTTTGCCCCTGCTCAGACACGATTGCAGAGCGGTCCTGTTAGTCTCCCTGCACCACAGACGCAGAATGACCTTGTCAGATACTGATGTTTTGTGAAACTGTTTTCATTCAACAGAACCCCACAGCCCAGGGGTGAGTGCAGGCCAGCTCCCACCTCACGGCTCTGAGCGGGCGCTGCTTTTCTCTGTCTCACCTTGCCGGTGCTCCCATGCAAACCTCCCAGCAACAGGCCTCCAGTCCTCCCCTCTCCGGGCTCTACCAGCCGGTCTCTGGGTCTGCGGAGCTGCAGCGCTCACCAAACCTCACTTAACTGTTCTCCTAATCTCCTCTTCCTTCTGTTCCAAATCCTTCTCCTCTTATTTTCTAATTGTGTTACACTTTACGTAAATTAATGAAAACTTGTAATCACAAAAACAGTAAACTTGTACAATACAATCACTCATAAACCTATCTTCCTAACACAGAATGTAATTCAGTCCGTGTTCCCTCCCAGATGTGGTCCACTGGCGTCCATGCAAGGTGATGCCGTAAACAAAACTTTACCCAGGCATGATGGTGCAGTGAATATAAACATGTATTTTGCTTTTCTCGTTTAATGCTATATAAGAACTTTGTTTTCCCAGTTATAAAATCACATAGCATAAAGAAGAACAACTTCAAATAACAAAGTGTCCTTTCAAAGAATCTACTGTAGGTAGCTGTCAGAATTTCACACCCAGGGTTAAAAAACAATGAGGTGAAAAAATAGAGTGGGGCTAAGTGAGCTCATGATTGGCTGATGACCTCCAAATTCCCACTTCGGAGATCATCGTAGATCCTTGGATTCCACAATTGTCTTCTTGAGGTCTATGCTATGGACCCGGGAGAGGCTCTTGGGGAATATGAGAGTTCCCTAGAGGTAAAAATAATGTGGGGGTCTTTTCTCTTGGCTCAGAGAACAGCAAAGGGAAAGCTTAAAGCGAAACTTAAAAGGCGGCTGCTCATTCAAAGACAGTCCAGAAGGACTAAATAAACTCTCTGAAGCAGCTTGGCCTGGGACCACTGCCAGGGAACTGGGCCATTGAAGGTAAAAGAGGAACAGAGTTCTGGGGTCTGCTGGAACCCAGTAGCCACAGAAACACCGCACTCCGAGATCTAAAGACAGGCACTGTGTTTTGAAAACCAACTTTTCAAGGAGAACGAATGTCCTCCCAGAAGGGGCTGCGAGGTGTTTGGGACTTGATACCACATCTCCTAATCATCTTCCAGAACTGTGCTTGGTAAAGTCCCCTTAAATGTTTGCTGAGAGGGAGAGAAAGTGAGGTGGCTGGCGGAGGAGGGCAGCTACTAAGGACAGCGCCAAAAAAGCTTTCCTGATGAGCGAGCTGCTTCTCCCCAGGACCACCTGCTGAGGTAGGTCTTGGGGAACTCTTGACTGGAAGCCCTGGAGCCCCTGCCTGGGAGCTCTGGGAACCCCGGCAGGAAGCCGCAGACTCTGCTGCAAAGCCAGGGAACCGTGGACAAGAGGAACCCTGCCAGCTTCAGGGCTGAAGCACCACAGGCCTTGGTATCTCTGCTGAGCTTCCCAGTCACATCTCCTATTGGGAAAGTGGAAGGGGTAGAGATCATTGATGTCTCTTTGACATTGGTGGGGAGGAAGGAGGCAGCACAACCAACTAAGAAACCGTGTGGGGTCTGGGCTGATAGAGGTGGTCAGAACTCAATGCAGCGTGACTGGCCCCGACCCCCAGAGTACAATGAAGGCTGTTTGGGGGGAAAGGAAATTCGTGGAAAATACTGAATTCATTGCAGTGTTTTGATCTCAGTGAACGTGACTATCAGGATAAGCACATATGTGATGGTCAGTTTCTAACCTAGCTGCTTTGGCTCTGGCTGCCGTTAAGGTATTTTCCCTGGAGATCCGAGATTCCTGGGTCTCTCTTCTCTACGCAGGAAAGAAAATTTCTGAGGGCTGAGCTAGGCATTGAGACAGAAAGAAAAGTGAGACACTGCACACGGTGTAGTTAAAAAGCTCCTCTGTTTCTAGAAGGAAAGCATGGCCAGCCTCAGGACAGGGCACAAGGGATGGATGCTCCGGAACCTTCAGGTTTCTCCTCAAGAAGGCAAAGCTCCTTGAGTGTCTGAGGTAGATTCAGGGAATGGAAGCGCGATAGGATAACTGCATATTCAGTGGGAATGGGCTGGATTGGGAGGGAAGATGGAGTATCTGTTTTTTCTTTGCTCATGATAAAAAGAAAAGGGGCTGGGGGAAGGCACATGGCCATAAAAACATAAGAAACGAGGTAAAGCATGAAGTAATCGAAAACAAACTTTCGGAGAACTAGCCACTTCCTTCTAAGGCTGGGACCAGGACAAGAGGAACTGTTCTGCTGAATCACTGTAACAGGAGAGATTCTCCGGTATCACACATCTAAACTGTTGTTGACGAAGAAAGGAAAGGAGATGAGTGTCAAAAGCAATGAGATAAGAGGGTACAAGGAAAGGGAGAAGCCACCAGACAATGGATACTTAATAAGGGTCCTAGTATTACCCCTACTGAGTATCACCTCTGGAGCTACTGGGAAGAGATCCAGAAGTTAGGACTCCAAACTAAATCTGGGAACATTGGGCTGGCAAGTGTCAACATTGGTGGGTTGATTTCTGCCTATGGAATGGGTAGGGATATAAGAACAGAGGCTGTGGTATAGGAAGGAGAGTTCTCTCCAGCATGGACAGAACTAGGGCAAAGAACTGGGTCTTAGAGTTGGCTCTTTAAAACAGTAAGCATGAATCCAGAAAGCCAGGTAGGGCCCGTATTTCTGGGGCTAAACCCAAGAAAATGTTAGCTCTCCTGCCAACAATAATCTCAGGAGTGTAAAATAGACTAGAGAGAGATGTAGAGTGAAAAAGTGGTACAACAAAACTTGGGTGACAAATCTTAGTTAATAGGGACAAGCCAGGTAGTGGTCACATTGGGTGAGGAACTGGTCCTGGACAATCTTAGCTCTTTTGTTAGTACTTGGAAGTTCTTTACAGTCTGTAGAGGAGCCTGCAGTAAAATTTTTGATGTGACAAAATTTAGCCACCCTGGCTGGTGTGGCTCAGTAGACTGAGCACCAGCCTGTGAACCAAGGTCAGCGGTTCAATTCCCAGTCAGGGCACATGCCTAGGTTGCAGGCCAGGTCCCCAGCAGGGGGCACGCAAGAGGCAACCACACATTGATGTTTCTCTCCCTTCCTTTCTCCCTCCCTGTACCTCTAAAAATAAAATCTTTTTTAAAAAGTAAAAAATAAAAATAGTCCTAGTACGTAGGCACTATTTTCATCTCACTGTAAGGAAACACATTGAAAAAAATTAACTTGTCCAAGATTACATAGCTGATAACTGATGAAGCTGGAGAAACAGCCCCAAGAAATCCAGTTCTCTATCCCGTGTTACTTCTCTCTGCTGCTCACCTGTTTGTCACGGACAGACTCCCTTTACCTTCTTTATCCAACCCCGCCCTGTTAAGTTTGGATGAGGGTCCAGCCTACTGGTAATTTATGAAAACTTATGTTTGCGGACCCAAAGGCAAGCAATTAAAACCTATAAAGCACAGATCGCAGCACTGATCAAGCATGTGATGAGCAGCCACTATGTCAAACCTAATTGTGGGCAGCAATGGGACACAGAATCAAGACCCACTCTCTCCCCTCACCAAGTTTACAAGCCAGAGTGGGACATGGCAAGCAAACCACCAGGGAGCAAGGCAGATGGAGTCAGAGGAACAGGACAGATGCACACGTGAGCTCCAAGGACAGAGGAGAGCAAATGCTCAGACTTACAGGACCTGACAGAGACTTCTAGGAGTGACAAGCTGGGCTTTAAAGCACAAGCTGCCTTCATCTCATTTGGGGGTCATCCCAGCCCAGGAACATAGGGCTCAGCCTGGACACACAGACAGGGGCAGGGAGATGCCTCAAATTTGAGTAGCTGGAGAATATTCTTGGAAGATGAAGCTGGAAAATTAATCACATGTCAGGTGAAACAGTCTGGGCCTTATTGCATGGACATAAGAGGTTACTGATGGGTTTTGAACAGATGAATAAGGCAACCAGAACTTTCTGAGTCCACAATCTGTGTTTTGAAATGAAGATACTAGCTTGGAGAGGAAAGAAACCAGGGGCTGAGAAAACCCCTCAGCTGCCCCTGCAGTAAGACAGAACAGTCAAGTGAGGGCCTGGCCTGTGGTGGGAGCTGGGAATGGAAAGCAGCAGACTGGGGAGACACCTTGGAAGAAGGAGTGATCATTTAAAAACAAGCCAGATATGCACATGGAGGGTTGGGAAAGGTAAAGGAGCCAGAGGAGTCAAATATGACGTGATCTCCCCCAGGCTCGGAGCCTGCTCCCTGGGGTCCAGCACAGTGCCACGCATGTTAGAACGGGTGTCAATCCATAGTTCCTGCCAGAGACGTGCTCACATTTGCTGGGAACATAATAGATGTCAGGTTGCATATACCTTCCCGTCACTGCATAAATGCGAAATGCTTATGGTAATTACGACGGATAATCAACCTCTCTTGCTCTTCTACCGCTGAACCACAAAATAAGTGCAGCCTACGGCAGCCTCACATTTGCCAGGTCACTCCACCGCACATGAGCACTCAAAAACAAACCTCTGAAGATTTATTCTTCACTTTTCTGAACAATGAACTAAATAGTGTTTAGTCTTCCCTCTTCTGAGTAATGAACTAAGGAGTGTTTCCCTGCTGCAACCGCTGAAAAACAGCTTTGAAACCCTCATTGAGATTTAATTACCTAACCCTTCTTTGCTAACACTCTCCTTTCATCTTGTTGAAAAAGAGTACTTAGGAGATGTTCAGAGAGGAACTGAGCACTTCCTAAAGGAAACCCGAGCTGCCAGTCTGCCAGTCCAGCCCAGCACCTGGAAACCGTTGGGACCACCTGAGGCCAGGACTGTCACCCCACTGCTCTGAATGTTGAGATTTTCTGCCTCCCTGACACCGAGGACCTTCACCACCCAACCTCAAGAAAAGCGTGAACAAATCCCCATAATTGCATGCTACGCTCCAAGCATTCTTAATTTACAATTCCAACAGAATTTGCCAAAGAACCAAGCTGTCTACCCAGAGGTTTTTTTTGTTTTTGTTTTTAAAGGTTTTTATAAACACAGCACTGCACCGAGGGCTGTAACAGAGAGGGCGGATGTCACACCTAGGGAAAAATGCAAGTGGGTTCCTATTTGGTGATTTTAGGAGGGGAAGCTCGGGTGCAGGCTGGGTGACCTGCCTGAGCCCAGCGTCCTCACTCAGGTGCCTGATTCGTGGAAATCTCCCATTGGACACTTTTCCTTTGACATAAGCCCTGTACAGGTCCTGTGTGTCTTTTTAACACAGCATTCCACTTAAACATTTTAGGAACCAGGCTCTAAGAGTTCAAAGACAAAAAAATCACTGACCCTACTTTCAGAAAGTTTAGTTTGAAGAAAATACATGTAAACAAGTAAAATCGAAATAATAAACGTAAACTAGTCATGGCACTTTTGACAGGCAAGGGGAGCTTGGAAAGGAATCTTCCATTCCCACACGAGGATGGCCTGCAGAGTGGGGTACGAGGGCCCTGGGGCTGGCACCCCGAGCAGAGGGAGCAATAGGGGGAAGGAGAGGGGGGAAGCAGCAAGGGGCACGAGGAACCCACAGCAGGACCAACCTGGCTGCAGAAGGCCAAGTGAGGCCAGACTGGCAGGCACAAGTCAGACTGTGGAGGGTCTCAAAAGCCACACTAAAGGCTCTTCTCAGACATACAGCAGCATGCCACTTGAACCACATATAAAGCACGGGAAAGGATTACGTGACTGACTGGACTGACAACAGCTTATCCCAGAGACCTTGTTTACAGCAAGGGAAATGGGCTGGGGCCATCTTCTTCCAGGGTAGCTGGGCCACCACCAAGCAATGCCGCTCCAGCTCAGCTGCCTTGCCCAGTACACGCCCCAGCTGGACAGTGCCATCCCTGGGTTGTATCACAGTCTCCCAGTGTCGCTCCAACTCTCCAGTTCCACCTCCCAACCACCCAGGGCAGTCAAAGTTTATTCACTTCCGGCTCCACCTGGTCCCCGCCCTCCTGGAATATTCCACACTTTCTACCTCTCCTGCCAAGACTCAGCTCCAACCCAAGGGGTGACATCATACACGGGGACACTCTGCATGGGCATGGGCTTGCGGGGTTCTCCCTCACCTCTCAACATTCTGTGAGAAGTACTGCCTGAATGTTTTATTCTGCTATTAGTCACATGCTGACTTATCACATCTGTTCTTGTCCCCAGCTTTTTTCCCCAATGGCAAGAGGACAAATGTTTCATAATTGCACACACCACTAAAATCAAGAGAAAATAAACTGGACCCTTTCAAGTACCAGACTGGAGACTAGCTGACAGGAGACAAGGGTTCTTCCCCCTCTCTGAGGGGTATGTCATATAGCATAAACTTCATAAAGATGCATACAGGGCCCTTGTGCCCCTGAAAGCAAGTTACCCGCCCCACCCACAAAATCTGGAGAGTGGCAGAGTGCGAATTTACCTGAGCTGCCCCAGCTAATTAAGCACAATGGGATTATCAATCCCACCTCCTGTCTCATCTGCACTGCCACATTTTAAAAAACAGACCACACTCACAGTGGCATCTTACAGGTAAAGCATAGTTTTTCACCCCTTTCACTGGACGGCACAGGCACCTGTGTTAGCTGTTGCCCAGGAGCTGGTGCCTTGCTCAGAGTAACACAGCTACATGGAGTCAGAAATAGATCAAGTTTGTTGGATTTCACGCTGTTTTATCAGCAAAATTAGGAATAAATATTATTTCTTATGCACATTCCCAAAACCACACACCTAACAACTAAACCAAGAATCTTACTTTAGTGTCATGAATACTCTGGGATCTCAGAATAGTCTCATTCCCGTTTCTCAGATGGAAAATTTCTACGTTTTCTGCAATGATTCTCTCCTGAGATTCAGGATAAAGTCACACAAAGGTGAAACTATATGCAATATAACTGTGCTCCTGTAGTAAGCTTTCAGTTTAACTTACTCCCAAACTGGTGCGAGCAGCACTGCCTCTCTCTGCCTTAATGAGATACATCTCTGACTTCAGAAAACACGTTCTTCAAGGGATGGCCATCGCTGTCTGCTTAACAGAAAGGTGTGTGTGATGTGCCTGTTCCCCCCATAGTAACACATTTGGCATGGTGTAAATTCAGTAAATTAAAAGTCACTTCTCTAGTGTAGGTTTAAAAGTATACGATAGTTTTAAGCCTCTGTAGTAACAACACTTACCCGATAAAGCAAGCTCTGCAGTGATCAAAGTATGCAACGGCCCTGGCTGGTGTAGCTCAGTGGATTGAGGGTGGGCTGCGAACCAAAGGTCATCTGTTTGATTCCCAGTCAGGGCACATGCCTGGGTCGTGGGCCAGGTCCCCAGTGGGGGCCACGTGAGAGGCAACCACACATTGATGTTTCTCTCCCTCTCTTTCTCCCTCCCTTCCCCTCTCTAAAAATATTTTAAAAAATAAAAGATACATTTTTTAAAAAAGTATACAACATACTTGGATCTAGGCACATTCTATACATGTATACATTATGTAATATATGGTTTAACTTTCTCCACTCTTAGGAAGATACATTGAGATTTTTAAATATCTGTGTTTTTGCAAAATATTCCAACTCTTAAATTTCAAAACCAAGAAAGAGAACTCTTTCATTATTAAGGACACAGTGTACTATAGACATCCCCTTTGAAGACAACTAAATTGAAAAAGAAAAGGAAAAAAAAATCAAATACTCATACACCACAGCTCTCAAACGGTTCCCTAAGGCACTCCCAGCCACTTCAGCCAACTGACACAGACAAGATGAACCCCTAGCTTGTAGCAGTCAAGTTTTAATACAGGGCCCTCACACCTTCCTTTCAGTGATGTCGTATCTTAACAAAGCTGGGTTTCAGTGGCTGCTGTGATAAAAACTACCATGCAAAACTCAGCATGGGACAGTGAGGATGGCAGTGGTCAATCGATCTCTAAGTTTGGTAAGTTGTAAAATGTGCAACTGATGTGTATGTGCCATTCATAATTAACTGTAGTTATTTAAGAATACATCTTTTCTTTCGATATATATTTTTGCCAAACAGCTAGTATGTTGTTAGGACAAACTCCCTTTTGTTTGAACACGACTACCACTTAATAAATGGAATTGTTAAGACACTTATTTTGGCCTAGGGTCTATTAAAACAATTACTGCCCTGGCTCGTGTGGCTCAGCGGATTGAGTGCCGGCCTGTAAACCAAGGGGTGGCAGGTTTGATTCCCATGCCTGGGTCGCGTGCTGGGTCTGCAGGAGAGGGTGCGCAAGAGGCAACCACACACTGATGTTTCTCTCCCTCTTTTTCTCCCCCTTCCCTGCTAATAATAAAATCTTTAAAAAGAGAAAAAAAGAAAAAATTACTAATAAAACTGTCCAAGGAGAAAGTTTGGGGACCTCTGTAATAAATATGCATCAGATACTTTAATAACCTAACCAAGAAAGAAAAAGATTTTTCAAAATGTTTACCAGCCAATGGTATATTCTTAATAATATACAATTATTAAAGAATAGTAATTCTTTAAGCAAAAATCTGATGGGAAACAGGTTAGAGCAGCAGCAAAAACATTGAATTATTTTAAAAGATCCTCCAAGGTATCTCATTTATTTTAAATCTCTGGGGTACTTATTACTAACCTTTGGGAAATCTCATTATGTGCTACATCACTTACTCAATCATCAAGGGAAAGTATTAATTCTTGACTCTAAGTAATATGAACTTGGATAGGATGCTGTGTCCTTGGAAAGTTTTAAGGTGATTGTTGAACACACAATGGTATAGCATATATTAATTCTTAGCACTCTTTTTCTTAAAAAAAAAAAAACACTATAAATAGTTCCATTCATTATAACACTACATCCTTATCAATGTAACAGAAGTTGTTTTCCAGAAGAATCAGATGAGATTTTCTTGCACTTAAATACTTTTAGTTCATTGAAACTTTTTTCTTATTCAGAGCAAATATCAATTATCCTAATGCAATTAGAAAAGGCATCTTGATGAAAGGCTCTTATGTGCTTCACTATTTAATGTAGCCACATTTAGTGCAAATTTAAAAAATATCGTTTCCTTTATGGTGTTAATTTTTCTAAGAACAGAGTGTGCTGGCAGGTTACATACTGCCTAAAAGAACTGAAATATAAAACTGCACATGGAATAGCATTCAGAAATATAAAAAAGTATTTAATTGGAATTTAACACAGTATTTGGGTAACAGTGAAGTCAAAGTGAAATTCCTAGCTGCTTGCATATAATATCTAATATATATAACTCATTCAAGTAATCCACTAACAATCCCTACAAAAAAACCCTATTTAGCTTATGGTGTGAAATATAGCTTTTGATAATAGTTAGTTTTTTCTAAAAGAGAATGACAGATTTTTGAGAGTTCAAGATAAGATCTCAGTATTATTCTGAGTCATGCTAAAACAATAAAGACTTTTCAAAATACAGTTAAACTAAACAGTCTTCTCGGAGAGCAGAAGGCCAGGCCAGGCCAGACCAGACCAGACCAGACCCATGACGTGAAAGGAAACATACCAGAGCAACGTAGCTACCTGAAAGTAATGACTGAATCTGGTTTCTGAACATGGCTGTTCCTCTAATTTCACATTGGTAACTCACTAATATAAACATTTACTTTAATGGGTTTCATCAACTCTGGTAACATAGTTCCAAACAATGAAAAGAACCCAACTTTTATATCAAATAAAGGTAATTTGTAAAAAATAAAGGTGATTTAAGAAATTGAGAACAGATTTGATCAAATATAAATAAATATTCAAGAGGTCAAATAAGCGTGGGTGTGACTTTAATTTTGGAAACACAACACAATCCCCTTAAGTTCGTCATTTAAATAGAAGGCTACCTAGTATTTTCTGTCCACTATGTTCAATGTTAACATTCTGGGCAAAATGCTGCCCATTCTCTCACATGTGGAAGAGGAGAGTAAGTTTATTTCCCACAAGCCCCTGCTAGCATATGTAGTTTCTTATTTCCCATATCCCGCTGGGGTCTGTCCTCTTTGCTCTTGCTTCGTACTTCCTCATGGACACTGAAGCTTAATGACAAATTATGGAAGTCGTTTCCTCCTTTATGAAGTATGAAGACAAAAGGCATTAAGGTCATTTCACATTAATTTAGCAAAGCGATTTTGTGCCAACATTATCACAACATACATTTCGGTATACCATAAACAATTACATAATGGCTTCACAACTACACTACTTAATCCAATTAACAAAATATTTCTTTATGAAAAGTCTGCTCAAAAGATTACATTCACTTCTTCATTTAATATCTTAAGGTCATAGTAGACTCAAAGACAGAAAATTACTTACCTTAAACATCTGTATTCTCCAAAAACATATATTCCACTTCAATTACTCCGAATACCCCAGAAATAGCCAAACTCCCTGCAATGTTCCACAATTCTGCTAATCAAAGGGTTCTTAACAAGGTCAAAACAAAGCCACAGGTTTTATTAGTGAACAAAGACCCTAATGGGCAGGAAAATTAAGATGGAACTGCTCAAAAAATTCTCATTCAAGGAACTCAGGTTACAGGTAGGTAATCTCTCTAGCTCTCTAGAGAACTACCTGAATGACACGGCTCCAGGATTTCTGAGTGGGTACAGTATCAGTTTCACGATCTGGCTACTCAGATTTGGAGAGGTGAGTGCAGCATAGGGGTAGATTTCTCCTCTTTGACAAAAGCAGCAAAAGGAATAGGTTGAAAGAAGCAGGTGTAGTTGTTACTAAGGCCTCACCAGAGACAATACATATGCCAGCTGCCCTAATTACCAAACAGGCCTTTGGAGTGCCTGAGCTACAACGAAATAGCGGCAGAATCAGTTCCAGAGTCTGGTCCCAAGTTGTGAACTAATTTAGTTGTGAGATCTTCCACAAGGCAGTATCTACGGCCCTCTCTTCTCACCTATGGGTTCGTCTAAGATGTTAAACCACAACTAGATAGACCAGGTATGCTCCTCATTAACAATTTATTCCAGTGGAGAGATTTAAAACTCAATGCTCGGGCCCCACCAAGATTCAAATTTAATTGGTTTCATTGCGAGGTCTAGGTATTAAACAGACTTAACTCCTCAGGTAGTAGTTAATAGACACCCAGGGTTGAGAACCACCAACAAAAAGTTATCGTTGGATAGGGTTGAATACCTGGGCCTCTTCAATATGTAAGACCAGGGCTGGGAGCTGGCATTTTGGCACTCTGTGGCGAGTCCAAATCTCTTGTCATTAAATGAGCCAAAGGTGCCAGCACTATTGTCAAAGCCCTCCAGTGGTAAAACACCTGGGCTCCCTGTATCACCTGTGTGGCCAAGCTACCACAGTAGGGGCAAAAGGAGCGCTTTCCAAGGGTGGAGACACCCAAGTTGTACTCAGTTCTGTTAACTTTCTTAATTTGGGCCAATGAAAGGAGCAGCCACTGAGGTGTGTCCTCAGCACATTCCAGTGAGAATTCAGGAGGGGGAAGGGAGGAGCAGGGTGTGGAGAACAGTGAAGGGGACTAGTGTGGAAAGGTGGAGACAGGTGTATTACACTGGGCATGAGTGTCAGAGGAGTTTCTGAAAGATAGTACTCCCCCTAGAAATGAATCACTAATTATCAATAAGGAGACGATTAACACTTTGTAAGTACATTCATCCCTGATGATCAATTATACAATGGTAATTACCTGGTAAGCCTTACCTTGAAGGGCCTTATAGCACTACCTTCAAGGTAGACAGCTGAAAGCCTGGATTCTAAGTCCAGCTCTGCCAACAATTATCTGTCTGTAACTGATCGTGGGAGACTTTTCAGCAGTCTCAAAGCAAAAGCATATTCTATCAACCTTCCCCCAAAACACACAACGAAGGGACTGCCAGTGGGTGGGTATGTGTGGATGGGTATTTTCCAAGTGTCATAATCACAAGAGATTTCTCAAGTTTTCAGACCTTGCTTATGTATACCGCAGCTTTGGAAAAAAGGGGAGGGGAAATTAATATTGTACTTCACAATGTATTTTGATGTTTACCTTTGACTGATATTTAAAAAAAAATTATTCCTCTTCTCCATTCTTTCTCCTGCAATGATTTTTCTTATTATTTATAAAATAACAATTTAAGGCTGGATTTGATCTTGTAAGTTTATCCAACTGCCTCATCTTACAGATGAAGAAACAGAAATGACGTGAGCAAGTTCTCACAGCTTTTTAATGACAAGACCACGCACTGAAGATGGATACTCCCATCTACCTAATCTGAAAGCCTTCATTCTCTAGAGGTTTAATTCAAAAGTATTTCGGTAAAACAGGCTATCAGGAGATAGACCAAAACACAGCAAGGAAACGAACTTTTACAATTCTTGTTTGGCTATATGCATGTAGCTATTTCAGGATGAAGGCAGCAAAATACGGAGAAACAGTAAACACCTATCTCCCAGGTACACCTAAAGACTTCCTCTCAGAAGTTATGCCAGGCTAACCATGTTATTTCTAACACAGCTGACAATCATAGATGGGACATTAAGGTGGGCCTGGGTGTTTGGTCTTCAAAATTCTTAGAAGTGAACCATGCTTTCACTGCTCTGCCACCCTCCTCCTAATAGTTATAAAGAAACAAAATACATTTAATTAGCACAGGTGTGCCAGGTGGGTGGCGAATGATGGAAGGCAGTCATGATCTACCACGGATCATATTATCATATTTAATTCTGAAACTCAGCAGGTAACCATTACTAAGCTGAGCTTGTTTCCTTAAGTGTAAAATGGGATTGTAATCTTACCGTTTCTCAACTGCTCGAATGAAACACTGGGAAGGTACAGAGTGATACTGTATGGCACAAAACAACCAGTGCTTCGCAAAAGAAGAGTGGGTACTTAGTATTAGGGGATTTCTGAATTTCAGAAATTTTAATTGTTTTCTATATCATGTCAAGGTCTGTTCTGGAGAAACTATTTTTCCAATATTAAACAGGACTATGTAAGAAGGGGTTTAGTGAACAAATAGCAGGAATACATTAGGTTTAAAAAAATTAACTGTTTTTAACTTCAAAATTTCTCAGAGCCTTGAATATAATACAGACTCCATAATATATGACTCCAAGATCTCCAAGATGGAAACACAAGTGAGCAGCACCTTCCAAGCTTCTATGACCTGACTCTTTCACACACACCATCGCAGCGGAGCGACGTTCCCTGGAACACACTTTGGGGGAAAACAACAACAACGGCACTATTACTATTACTATATATTTTTCCTAGTATTTGCTTGAAAACAAAATCGTAAGACACTTTTGTTAAGAAAAAATTGTTCACATAAACATAAATGTTTGTAAACCCTTTATAGGCTGACTATTCAAGCTCTAGAATAACATGATTCCAAATCCGTTAAGGCCAGATCACTAACAAAAAGCTCTTTTCAAAAGGCCATTGAGAAGAACCCACCATCAGGACAGAGAACGAACCTTTCAAGTTTTGTAGAAGTCATCTGACTCCTAGGTCTCAGGTACAGATATCTGTTACAATAGACAGAGCTCTTCCCTTGACAGTCCAGCCTCACCTTTCTTATCCTCTGGACCAGCCAGAATGAAGGCATCTGCCACATATAATTTTTTTATTCTAACACTGAATCCCATACAAAAATTTTTTTCTAATACAGAATTTTGAAAATAAAAGAGGCAGCAACCTGAAATGGAAACAGTAGGAGAAAAACACGGACACCTAAAACTAATATAATACTATGTCAATTACACCTCAATTAAAAAATGAACAAAGCATAGTAACACTCTTAAATAGTAACATCAGCTAAAATACTGAGTGAGAGATGGTTGTAGAATCTATGTCTAATACTGTCTATTTTTAGAGTGCTTATATGTTACGAAGGATCTGGTAGAAACTGGTGGCAATGGCAACAAGTTCTACACCAGTTCTCGAATCTTCTCTTACAGCTGGTAGAAGGATTACAAAGTTTGGTAATAGCTTGCATGGTCCCAGACTAGTCATGGTCTTCTGGGCAGTGGGTAAAAATCTGTCTACAGATTAAATCTACGAGTTCATTTCACAACTCTTCACTGGATGATACAAGCTGTGGGCATGCATTTGTAAACTGCAGGCATGCGTGATGTGATGGTTTTCGTGGTCTCGGGGCTTCCTCTCTGACCAAACGAGATTAAAGAGCTCTAACTTTATGCTACACCAGAGACAGTCTCTTTGAGGGAGAGAACAGAAACTTCCTATGCAAGGCTGCAGGAGCAGGCAATATGAGGCAAGGAGGATAAAGCTCCTTCCTAATAAAAAGGCTGACTGTGAACAACATGACATCTATTTGAAACACGATTTGAAAACATTTTAAACTGAGTCCACTCCTAGTTTCTTTCTCCTATGGCTGTGACAGCATACAATTCTAAAAGTACCTCAACAAATTCCTCGTGCTTTCCATATTAAGGTAGCTTACATTTTATAATGCCGGTGTACTGCAAAAGTGGATGGATCAGCCCACCTATACCTTTATCTGACATGCTCATCACCTCCCCCAATCTTTGGAGAAATAAGGTTACTTACAGGGAAACTCAGATTCTAAAACAGGTTTATGTACTAAGTCACACTGGTATATAATGGGTTTTTTTCCAACAGTTCTGAGAAACTGGTAAGGGAACAAAATCCCATTACTACCCCCAAACTCACCCACCTTCATACATCTTCATTGACAGAGACATCAATAGCAACAGTGAGTTTATACACGAAGAACAAGTGAGGCAAAGGCAAATGCAGTGTCAATCTGTCTGAGTGTAGGCAATGATGCTTTGATTATACCCGTACAAACTCTTTAGTCCCTTCTCGTTACCCCCAGTGCAGCCCTTAGGCCACAGATCTCTGCTGTGAAGAACTCAGATGTGATGTAGCCGCTCCAGTACTCTTCACAGTACTGCATGGCAACACTGGGACCGGTTTCTAATCAAGTTAAACTGCACACAGTACTTCAGAACAAGAAGTTTATTACTCCCACTCAGTAGTTCCTGGGGGCTTTGATGTTAAGTCATACATAATTCGAGAAATACCAGGAATCTTCTTAATCTCAGTGACCATCTTTAACACCACCTGTAATAAAACAAAGATTACAAATAGAAGAGCCAGAATCCATGGCGTGTCCAAAGGACCTAAAGGGCTTGCATTTGCAATTTGAAATTGTGATGTATTTTTACTATTGTCCTCTATGTATATGGGATGGTCCCTGATTAATTTTATGCAGTGAACCTACTTCCCTCTACAGATTTAAGTGACAAATTCTATTCTACTCCAAGTACTGTCCACAAACAGGTGCCAGCCTGCAAGTTATGTGTGTTACAGCTCAACAAGTATTTAGAAACACTTAATGGCAATTTGGCATTGCTATGGCATCTGAACGTATGATTTTATATGTTGAAGCTAATTCTTCACGAGCTACCTGTGGCTGAAACATACAACTCTGAGGCTACCACAGCAGTGCATAATGCACTAGAATGACCGCCACTGCCTAGTGGACAGGAAAAGGAGGCCTGCTCACTGACTGAACAAAAATTTGGCAAATCTGACCCTAAAGAAAAACAAGACCGTAGGCCACATTTCACAACCCAGCTCTGCAGCTGTAACCAGAGCTCTGCACTAGAGTCCTGGGGCAGTGGTCCAGCTAACAAAGGCTCACTGTGATTTTCATCCACTAGTAAGAGAATAGCTCCTATGGAACACTATGGTGAAGAAATGCCAGGAGGGACATGATCAAAAATGGAATTGCTAGTAGGCAGAACATTAAGCAATTCATGGGTTTCTGGTCATAATGCCATCAATTCTCATGCTTATTTCTAATAAACTCTCCTTCAGTCCTGAAGTTCTTTACTTGGAGAATAAATACTATTTATAAAGTAGAGGTTGGCTGGCAAAATTAAATAAAATTATAGGTTAAGAGTTAGTAATCAGACATCTACAGGGATATAAATTTAAGGCCTTTTTCTCCTACAGTGTACTAAACAATCAACTGTGGATATAGAAAGCCTGTCTCATGAACAGAAAACCAACCCCAGAAATGCCAACACTGTCACAGTCTATTCCATTCACCGTATTATAAAATGTACGAGGTACTGAAATATAGGTTAGAAGAAAATTAATAAATTACCTCTACAGGGATCTCATTGCCAGGTGTTGCAGGTATACCAGTCATGAAATCACTAGTAATAAAGGTTCGAATAACCACAGATCTCTGGCATGAAGGCTGCTTCTGAAGTGGGTCCCGATCAAAATGTAATGGTGTCAAAATCACCGGCATCTGGCTGATTTTTCCAGCATACCCTATGGAAAGCAAGTTGACATGCAGAGCCTACCACCATCCATGGAAAAGCTCTCTGAGCCAGTTCAATAAAACCCTCCCAGACAACATCTAAAATCACATGCATTCACACACCACACTTAGCAGAGTCATTCTGCCTTGTTTCCAGCTGCTCTCACAGCATCTTAAGTAAACTCAACCACAAATACAAGTAATAAAATTTGATGACTACAGTGATATGTTATATAGTAAATACGCTTTACCTGTGTGTGTACAAAGTCTATTCTTGTAATTCATGGTCATTATGGTCTATACCGCAAACACTGAATTAGCAAACCCTAAACTATTGCCTCTAGAGGAACTACAGAACTAGGTCCTTGCAAGTCTTTGGTTCCATTTTCGTTAACCAATCAGTATATAACCTTGTTTTATGTGTGTTTCTGTTTAAAGACACCTTTTTAACATTTGCTGTAGATTCATTAACATTGAACTTATGCCCAACAGCGCTGTAATCCATACATGAACAAATCTCACCTAACCTACATATTTTCTCTATAAGGCATGTCACAGCCCTCCTGTGCTTAGAAACATAGACAGCAACTCAGCACCATGCCTGGGGGAACATTTTAACCAGTGAAATCACCAACAAAAAGCACAAAAATGCAAAAACTATGGCACTAAATAGAGTACAGAAAGGACACTTGTTTACAGTAAGAGAATTGAAACAAGAAAGATGAATACTGCCTTGTTCAACCTCAGCTGAGAACATACAAGTTAGGCGATTCAAATTTGCTGCCACTGTGCACATGTCTGCAAATGACCAAAGAGCAAATAAATTTTATATGAAGGCAATACCACAGAATTATCCATAGAAATGAGTAATAAAAATGAAAGCATCTAAAAATCAGAAGTTGCATTCTCCTCCTAGAAATCACAATGCCAAGCTCCCAAATTCTAGTTAAAGCATGCAGTGATAATAACCAAAACGAGCAACTTACCGGACTCCCTGAGAATGTTCTGAGCCTCAAAATCAGCTTGGCGTAACGTACTAAGCACCCCCGTTGTCAAGAAAGTGGGAGTAACATCTGTTGGAGGCTCTTTAACTGGTGGGCCAAATATATAGACAACTCTAAAGGAGGGGAGGAGAAAATTATAAAGAATTACAATTTAGTATGAAAAGCAAGGCACATAGTGTAACATTCTTTCCATTTACTCTTTGGCACCTCTCCTATCCACTTGAAATCCTCAATGCGTAAGTTAGGATATAAAATTATAGATGGGTCTATGTTCTATGTACCTCCCTCAAAGTGTATTCTATAGAATACTGATATCTCAGAATGTGCAAAGATAATATGTGATTATTGCAATCCTCTCTTCATGTAACGTCTTGTATTAAAGAATGTCCCCAAAACTTTGTATTTATCTGGAATCTGTGGTGAAAACAGGGTCTTTGCAGATGTCATCAAGTTAAAATAAGGTTATAATGCATGAGGGTGGCTGTTAACCCAATGACTGGGTGTTCTTCTAAAATGAGAAATTTGGGAACACAAAAATACAGACAGAAGAGGGCGGTGTGAGGATAGAGACAGAGACTGGAGTTACACTGAAACGAGCCAAGGACTGCCAACAAAGATCAGAAACTAGGAAAAGCCGAGAAAGGACCTCCCCCTGAGCTGTGAGAGAGCACATGGGCCCTGCTGACACTTTGATTTCAGACTCCTAGCCTCCCACACCTCGAGAGAACAATTTCTCTTGTGATAAGCCTCCCAGTTTGTGGTCATGTTATGGTAGCTACAAGAAATTAATACTCATAAGCCTGGGAAAACACTGAGTTAAACAAACAAGTTGCTTTACAACAGAACTTCAGAAATTGTAACAGGCTAATAATATACACTGGAGCCTCCAAGATGAAGCGTCAGTGGATTTCCCAAACTTATTTGACCACTCAATCTTTCACTTTGGGAAACACTGATCCCAAGGAGAGATTCTCCTTTCCATTTTATTAAAAATGTCACCAAAATGGGCCCCAAACTTGGTATGCTGCTGTTCTCTTCTAGCAGGAATAACTCAGCACTGCTTTCAGTAAACACCTGTTTGAAAGATAGGAAGACACACGGCTGGAGGCGCTAATAAAAGTCAGTCTGGAACACAGCTGGAGGGAAGCGGGGTCACACGACTCAAGGGGAGTCAGCTGTTGACACGTCCAACACAAAAATTAACGCGCAAATCAAAGGAAAAATAAATCTGACAAACTAAACTGAAAATAAATTATACAGGTAGTTATTTGAATGATAGCTGACATATGCCTATTTCTTTTCTTTGATTTCCCCTGAGATTATTATTAAATTAACTATATAACCTTTAGATATTTTTTCAATCCTTCTGGAATGTTACCATATAACCAATGGCCAGTGTAAGCTGCTGATTTAGAAGACATATTTTAAAACTGCCTTTAATATTTGATACTAAAATAAAAATCCTTTCTATTTTTCCTTTAAACAAACAAAAAAGTAAGCAGATGACTGTACTGTGTTGAAGGAACAAAACACAAGATCTTATTAAAAACGTCATCAATTGTGGCCTAAGTGTGTACCTGTACCCACGCTTGAGCCTTTTGGTCCTTCAGTAGTGGAAAAACCTGAAAAAGCACATCCTCCCATTACACCTCACCTGTTCCCACTGCAGAACACACCTGTTAATGTTGTGACACATGCGAGGTATGAGCCTAGCCAGGAAAATAAGAGACTCCCAGTCAGGTTCATCTTTGCTGGAGATTCCACACACGTAACTGTAGGAACGACAATCACCCTGAAAGTAAAAATACGATCAATTTTAACTGTTTTATAGAAGCCAAAAGATGGACTGGAAAACATTTCATGTATGGTGACACCATTAATGACAATTATTTTCTGAGAAAAAGAAAAGCTTGTTTTATAAAAGTATGTATGGATATTTCTCTAATAATATAAATAAATCCTTGATTGTGTGAATAAAGGATTCTTAGGTCAGAGGTAAAAACTAGTTTCATAAACTTTCACTTACCAATTTCTTTTAAACTGAGCTTAAATAGTTAATTAAAAAAAATTAAATATTGATACTAATTGTACTAATATTGTACTAATATTGATTCCTTTTTTCTTTGTCCTGTTTAATCCAAGTTAATTTTCTTTTTTAAAAAAAATCATATTAAACTGAAAAGCAATTTTAATAGTCATTAGACAATTACCTAATACCCACTATACTGAGAAAACGAGAATTCAGACTATGTGAATGCTAATTTGATAGTATCTATCAAAGTTTAAAATGTACATGCTTTTAATCCAGGAAATGATCTAACGAAAGCACATGAGTAACTGCTTCAAGAAATAAAACATTACTTGCTAAAATGCCTGTAACAATGAAATGCCCACAGGTAGGGGAAAGATTAAAAGTGTGGTGTAACCATGTATGGAATACAATTTATGGAATATAAGCAGTTAAGAATCATCTACTTGCAGTGGCATGAAAAGATAAGTTCATGATGTTCAGTTAAGGAAAAAAAGTGACAGTGTATCAGTGTAATTCTCTTTTTAAAATAAATGTATGTGCGAGAACACATACAACACAGCTGGAGAGCAAGAACAGAGACAATTCCTTTCAAATGTAGTGCATTTTTATTATTTTTACCAGTATAGTTTACTTTGGTATTTAGAAAATAAACTTCATTGCTATCCTAACCATGTGTCACGATTTTTATTGCGCTTCTAAGGCTCTCCAAAGGCCTAAAAGACTAGAATGAAGTTAAATACCTAACAAAAAAAGCCTTTCATTTTAATGGGAAGAGTAGTGGAACCTGAATAAGCTTCAATTTTTAAAGTCACTCATCCAACAAATTCAGGAAAAAGTATATTTATTAAGTTTTACATGAATAATCTCTAAAACAGTTCATTTCTTTCCACACATAATTCTATTCTACAAGGCCATTATAAACACATTAACCCAGCAACTGATACTCATACCATCTTAAGTTAAATCACTGACATATTTTATAGTTTTCATTTTACTATAAACTCTAAATAACAGAAAAGAAACCTTCCTCTTCTCTACCCTCTGATGGTTTTTTCCCCAGAAACTCACTTGAGAATCCCACAAATAAAGAATATAATCTAATTATGAATAGCACTCTAAACTTTGAAACTACATTATCCTCATATGCTTTTACAACTGGAAAAGACAGAACAATACAAAAATGTTACCTGTGCATTACCACAGCTAAGAGAGAAAAGATGAGACAGAAGCAGAGAGCACTGGTTTAACAAGTACACAGGCTAAAAACAAGACCTAAAACGGTGAAACCTGATGGCGTAATATATCCATCTGGGGCCTTCTTGCAGTTGGATACTTCTAAAGCCACGGTGTATTTCATACCAAGACGGGTAAATGAGAACATGACCTCTTGGTGATTGTCCTTCAAGGCAAAAACAAACAAGCTAACCCTAGAGCAAATTATTCTTTGATTATTTACTTTTGTTAAGGGATGATAGATGCTCCAAAACTATAAAATCTCAGTCTGAATATTGAGTTCTTATAACCTTCTTAACTCCATAAACATTATAGAAAACATTGCCTTTTTACATTTCTATACTTGGTATATATTTTTTCATATTCCTAAGTCATTCCTATTTCCGTATTAGAGGAGTATTAGCGGAAAGAACACCTGCAGAAAGTTACAAAGAATTCCTACAATGTCACAGGTCAGTCAGTGAATTCACACAACTCACCTGCACACCGACAGTTTTAATTGGCAGAAGGAAGGCATTCAGTGAATGCAGACTTGTAATTTGCATCAACTTCTCCTGGTCCTCTTCTGTAGTGCAGGCTTTGACTCTTTGTAATAGCGTGTGTGGCTGAGAAAACCAGAGATATTTCTTAAGGTTTCAAGGAAAAAGGTACTCACTCTTTTGGTATCTATTACTATCTGACATATTTACACTTACTAGTTTCCAGTAATAGATCCTATTGGGCATTTCTCTCTGACTTGTGTGTGCTATGCAGTAAATCCGAATTTCACTCCTGAGGGCTAGGGCTATCAGAAGCTAAATATCAGGTTAAGAAACACGGATTAGATTTACATCTAGGCTTTAACGCTCTGTCACCAGCAAGGAACCTGCTTCACAAGTCAAACCTTTTCCTTCTCTCTAGTAAAATTTCTTGCCATAAAGTCAATTTTGTCTGAAATTAATCTTCCTATTTCCTTTTGGGGGGCTAATTTACCTGGTGTATTTTTTTCCATTCTTTTATTTTCACCCCTTCGATTCATAGGTAAAGAGACTATAGTTAGATTTTACTTTTCAATCTACTTTGACAATCTATGTCTTAACTAGAGATGCTAGTCCTTTTAATTAATTGTGGGTTAATGATATGGCTGATTTCATTCTACTACTTTATTCAGTAGTTTCTATTTGTCCCACTTTCTATGCTTCTTTCTCCTTTCTTACATTGTGAACTGATAACTTCTCCCAGCTCCTTTATTTCCCATTGGTTTTGAAGTTAAACCCTCCATTTTTAGTCTTTTAGTAGTTCCCCTTAGATGTTAGCATGCGTATTTAACAAAAGAGAACTAATCTCTCTAACCTCCTGGCAAACAATACAATCATTTTAAAAAGCTTTAACTCCAATCAATCCCCTTGTGGCTTACATGCTATTAGTTATATATTATTACAGTGTTTTTTAAATAAACACCAAAATTACAGATCATTATTTTTTTTATGTATTCCATGTTTGCTTGAATTTTAGCCACTTACCATTGTCTTTGTTTACCACCTTTTCTTGTATCTGAGACCTTTTTCCTAGAAATCTTTTGCTTCTGCTAAAGTCAGTCCTTTTAACAGTGGTTCTCAAGCCTAGCTGTAGACTCAAATTACTCAGTATGATCAGGTTCCATCCCAGATTAAATAAGAAATTCTAGAAGAAGGGGTCCCAGCATAGTGTACATCAAAGGCTCCCTCAGATGATTCTAATATACAAGCAGGGTTAAGAACCACCGCCTCTATTGAGAAGGCAATGTATCTATTCATTACTGTTCATAAATATTCTCTTGGAACTTTCAAGTCTTCTTGCTTTTACCATTGCTTTCTGTATAATGGTCTTCCCTTTGTATGGTAAATCAACTTTTCCCTACAGCTGCTTTGACTTTAGGAAGTGTGCAGCTTTGCTAGGTATGTCAGCTCAACGTCAAATTCTTTTCCTTTATCCTGATAGAGACGTGTTATGTTTTCCCGAATCCAAGGCATGGTCTTTAACCAGTATAAAGGAATTCAAGTATTTTGTCTATTATCTCCTCTGAAAATATGTTCAAGTTGACCTTTTCATTCTATCTTAACTTCTGTCCACATTTCCTCTTTGATGCTTTGTTCTGATGTCTGTATAATGTCTTAGCATCTTTTCTTAGCTGTTTTTAATTTTAGTTATTTTCATTTCTAGAACTTTTTAGAAACTGCCCAGTCATTTTGATAGCTTCTTAGCATATACCTTATTATCAATTGCTTCTTTTATTTTATGTACTTTATGCCATCTGCTAATTCCAGTACTGGAAGTGTTTGAGGGTTTTGTCCTGCTAGTTTCCACTAGCTTTCATTCATGGTGCCTTATTTCTACACATATTTTGTAATTTTTTATTGTTAAGTGCTTATTTGTTGGAACTGTTATTTATGAGAATTCTTTGAGGCCCGACTGGAGATATTTCAAAGAGTAAATTAATTTGCACTGCTTCTTGCTTGACGTCTGTGAGCACTGTCACCAAGGTCCACTTTATATTAGAACTGAATTCTTAGCTTGCAGTTTTTCCAGACCACACAGATTGTGAATTCAGGCACCAAAATCTACAGAAGGACTGGAATACTTTTCCAGTCATCTTCAATATGGAGCTAAAATAAACACCCTTGCTTTCTTGCAACATATATAAAGTATTTTAAAACACCTTTTCATATCTAGCATTTTTAAGGATTCAGGGTATCTAATTGGCTCTATGACTGGAAATAAAAGTTTGCATTTAAGTGTCTCTGTAGAATATTTTCTTCATAATCATTTCTAAGGTAAAATTACTCTGAATCTTCAAATAAAGAAAGCCAAATAAATTCACTGTAAATTCTGGAGTACAAGAATCTATTCAATTCTTTGCACTAATTAGCTTAAACTGTTTAAAGCTCTCAAAACATACAAATTCAATGTAAATTATTACCTTTTTAACACTTGCAGAGAAATCAGCTACTATTTTCAAAATATTGTTGGTTTCAGGAAAGTCCTTACAAATGTAAGGTTCTTCAGCACATATCACTCTGATTGCCAGACCAGGACCTACAGAGAAGAGGAACAATGGTATTTAACATAAGAATTTAATATAAAAATGTCACTACTCCCCAAATCCTTTCAAAATCATTTAAAAAAATTAAACCCCATGTGCCATTTTAAGTTTTTTTCTTCATTTTAGATATAAATGACATATCACCATTACTAATAGTTTCAAGAATCAAATAAGACAATATATGTAAAATATTTAGCAGAATGCCTAGCACCTATCAGTACGCAAGAATTGTGAGCTGTTACTGTTTATTTTAATTAGACCATTCTCTCAACTCATCTCCAAATGATGAGAGCTAGAAACTCAGGTACAGACTTGCCTAAATTCGCAATAAAAACACGTTAAGATTCTCAGTCCTAATTTTAAACAAGTATCACCTCTAATTAATTATTTTTCTAAATGACAGCAAATGACTATTTAAAGAGTATTTTTTATTTGTTTATGAAGTAGTCACACACAGCCTGTGCAAAGAAGTGGTGCAGTAATTCAGACAAGTGAGCCATGGTATAAGGATTTCAGAGAACAAGTTTGAGCCCTGTCTTCCATCATGGCATCATAGAAAGAACATACAAACCCCAGCTCTGACACCAAGAACTGTCTGGCAGTGTTACTAAAATATCTCTAAGCCTTCGTTTTCTCATCTGATGGCAGCATTATATGCCAGACATACAGGAGTGGTACAGTATTTAAACATAACTACAATGGAAAATAAGTACTTAATAAAATAAGTATACTAGATACTAAAAAGAATGCTTATTCCCTAACCCCCTTTTCCATTCCCTCAGGGTACGTATTGCCTGGGATAACAAAGTATTTCACAATTGTCTGAATTGATTTTTCTTCAAAATGAAGGTCAAAGACTAAATACAGAATTCCATTTTAATTTTACCTGGGAATGGATGTCTGGAAACTAACTCTTCTGGAAGTCCAAGTTCTCTGCCTAAAATTCTTACTTCATCTTTATGAAAATCTTTCAGAGGTTCTATTACTTTTCCCTACAGGGGGAAAAAAGCCAATTAACACAAATTAGTAACCTAAGTGACATGGAAAACAAAGAATAACAAATTATTGGCTTTCCCTGTTATCTTTTACCTTAGCTTTAAAACTTCATTTCTTCCTGCATGCTTATAGGCATTAGATGAATATTTTAGTGACCTTATTTGTCTTTGAGACACATTTTAAATATAAACCTTTTAAATATAAACAAAGCAAACTTACCCTCTATCTTTGATACAGTTCTCTTTAGACTACAAGGGAAGTTAAAAATATACTAGTGTTTCAAAATAAAACTCTCCAAATACCATCAAGAAAGTGAAAAGACAACCCACATAAGGCAAATCATGTATCTTACAAAGAACTTCTAATTAGAATATATAAGGAACACTTACAATTCAATAAAAAAATAAATAGGAACAAAAAGGAACAAAAGATCTGAATTGATATTTCTCCAAAGAAGATAAACAGCTAAAAAGCACATGGAAAAAATATTTAATATCATTAGCTATTAGAAAAATGCAAATCAAAACCACAATGATATAACCACTACACACTCACTAAGATGCTCAAAATAAAGAGAGAGAGCTAATTCAGCCATTATGATAGCTACTATCAAAAAAACAGAGTAACAAGTGTTGGCAAGGTATGGAGAAATGAGAACTCCTGGCATTGCTGATGGGAATGTAACACGGCATAACCACTATGGAAATATTAAGGAAGCCTCAAAATATTAAAAATATAACTACCATGTGATCCATCAATCCCACTTCTTGGCATATTCCAAAAGAACTGAAAGCAGAGTCTACAAGAGATATCTGCAAACCCATATTTACAGCACAATTCACAGTAACCAAAAGTGGAGGCAACCAAAATGCACACTGACAGAGAAATGGATGCACAAAATAGGTATATACACACACAACAGAATATTATTCAGCCTTAAAAAGGACATCTTAACATGCACTAACCTTGAGGGCCTATGCTAAGTGAAATACACCAGTCATAGTATGATTTCACTTACATGAGCTACCCTTAAGTAGTCAAATCATTGAAAGAGAAAGCAGAATTGTAACTATCTAGGGTTGGGGGGGAGGGAGAAAAGGGGAGCTGTTGTTGGACGGGCATAGAGTGTGTCAACTTGCAAGATGAAAAGTTACAGAAATCAGTTTCACAACAATGCAAACACACTGAAAACCACTGAACTGTACACTTAAAAATGGTTAAGGGAGGGAAGAAAAGAGGCTTTATGGGAAAGTTCATGTAAGTTTTTACCTCTTCTCTCAACTTCCTGATAAGCTCTGTGTCGTTATGATGGGTTTTGATGAGTTCAGCTTTGCCACTTGCAACAAGGGATGCACTTTCAATGAGATCTGGCCTTAAGGTACCTTGGGCAAGGAAAACTTCCTCAGGTTTCAGGTTCATTTCTCCAATTACTTCGTTGGCGATCTATAACCAGCAGGCACAAAACAGCCTTTTAAAAGGGGAATCTTTCAGCAAGACAGCAAAATTTTATACTTTCAGCTAAATTTCTCAGAAGTTCTTGTGCAATGCTGACCAGATGAAACCCACCCATTCCCAAAATAAATTCCTTTAAGAACACTAAGAACATGCTTTCACACGATTCAAAAAGGTTTGCAAACATTCCCCCCTCCAAAAGCTAAAATCTAGCCCCCTGAAACACTGAACATCTAATATCAACTGAAAATAGCTGTTCTTAGTTAAAACAATAGTACAAGTAAGTACACATGCTTTTTAAACATAAAACAGTTTTTACCAGTCTACATAACAGCAATATACAGTAAACCTCTTAGCAAAACCAAAAAACAAAAAAAAACAAAACTAACAAATTTAGTTACTTGATATAATGACAAAGAAAAATAAATACTAAAATTCACATCAAACAATGCTACGCGGAGGATGTTAAAAAGGCACCTTAACAAAAGTATCCCCAATGATTTTCCTTTTCTCCTCAGGACTTGTAGTCATATTTAACGTTTTGCTAATTCTTTTCCGTGGAGTTCTGTCTTCCTCTGATATCGGTAGAGTTGTTGTTCCATTGTAGAAAGAGTGAGCAGCATTTATCACTGGGCAAGAGAGCAGAAACATGTTTTAATCTAAAAGAAGATTTTTAGCCCTGGCTGGTGTGCCTGGTACTGATATGCCCAAGTCCAAAGCCACTCCTGTTTAGTGTCTCTACGGAATAAATCCAGTCTTCTGACGGAGAGGGACAGCAGCAGTTTGTTAGTATGCTGAGGAAAAGAATCTGCTTCCCAGTTTTCGACCAATCCACTTTAGGCTCACCCAGAGAACCATGCCCCCCAATGCTTCCAATTGCTGAGCCCCCCAGAAGTCTTGCTTTTGTTGGCTTCCTCCCCTCACCTCCACCCCACAAGTCCTCCATTTTACTACGTAAATTACCAGGAACAGAGGCGGGTTTTTGTGGGGCTAAGAATGTTTACAATTTGGAGGTCCTTGTCAAGAAAAAGAATAACAAATGTTTAAAGAATTAAAGTCAATACTAGGATGGCTAACAGGAACTTACCTATACACAGAAACAATTACAAATCACGTAAGTACAGGCATGCCTCGTTTTACTGGGCTTTGATTTATTGCATCTCACAGATACTACTTTTTTTTTCTTTCCTTTTTTTTTTTTTTTTTTTTTACAAAAGGAAGGCAAGAACCTCCACTTGCAAAAAGAATTATGATTCACCTTATTATGATGGTCTGCAATGGAACTTGCTGTATCTCCAAGGCATGCCTATACCACCAAACCCGAATTAAATGTATACCTAACTCAACCTTTTCTTAGCCTTATCCCAAAATGCCCACAGCCACTCGAACACCACCCAACAGAAAGCAAGTTAGAGAAAACAAAGTGAACTTTATTAATTACACATTGTTAAAATATCTCATTTGTGCCCTGGCTGGTATGGCTCAGTGGACTGAGTGCCGGCCTGCAAACCAAAAGGTCACCAGTTCGATTCCCACTCATGGCACATGCCTGGGTTGCAGGCCAGGTCCCCAGATGGGGGCATGCAAGAGGCAACCACACATTGCTGCTTTTTCCCCTCTTTCTCCTTCCATTCCCCTCTCTCTAAAAGTAAATAAAAAACTTTAAAAAAATTAAAATAACATATCTCACTTGTAAAATTCATAAAAATATGACCATGTGAAGAAAATCCTAGGGTCCCTCCCAGAATTCTGGAAATGATTTGGCATGAGGGATCATGAAACTTAAACTTCACTAGCTTGGAGATAACTGGCTTTATCCATCGGCTTTCCACCTTGGACAAGCTGTTGAAGCCATTAGGCCCCTAGCCCCTCCTCTATTCTTGGTCGTTGTGGCACGACACTTGTCTTATGCCCACTTGTCATTGAGTGAAGCTTCAAAAGGAGAAATAGACTTCTCTTCATGTTTACTACAAGTCTTCATTTTACATTCAACCTTTTAGCACAAATTTCAATTAGTTCAATAATATATATGGTTTGCATCATTAAACTACTGACTTGATTTCACTATAACTATTGATAGCACCTTATTTTTTTAAAAAAAGATTTCCACTAATGTAAATGCAGTTATGGCCTGAGAAGTTTACTAGAGGCCTTATGACTATAGACTTTTCAGTCCTCTTCTCCATATGAGCCTTCCTGTTTGTAAAATCATCTGTATAACCATACCTGCTATAGGCAGGCTTGGGTATTCTCATGCATAAATACTAGGGGTGGGAAAAGATAACTTACAAAAAGAAAGAGAATGAATAGAAAAGAACAATGATAGCTAGAAAATAGTAACTTACTGTTCTATATATAACATTAGGAGTAACCAACAGTTTTAAAATACTGGGACCCCTTCTGAACCAGAACTAATTATAATATAAAAATCAAAAATATTTTCAACCATGAGATTATTGGGAAAAACTGTACTTGATTAAGGCAATGTGCTTCCTTGGTGTGTGGTTTATAAGGCTAGATTTGACTCAAGCAGTCCTGACATGCAAATTAACTTTTCTGGGGTTCATCAATACCTTTGACCTGAATTCCAAGTTTTTTGAGGGCCTCTTCTACAGACTGGCTTTCTCGTTTTCTCATAAAGCCGTTGTCAATGTGCACAGCAATGACCTGATCTTGGTTCAAAGCACGATTCAGCAAAGCCGTACAAACTGTCGAGTCTACGCCACCACTGAGTAAAACCTGTAGGGTGAGATGGAAAAAACAAAAACAAAAACAAAACCCCAAATTGAGTACAATAAGCAAACAAAATAAAAACAATCAGCTTAAATCATTACCTAAAAACACGGTATCAAAGGAATGTATGGTAACTGAAAAAGCACTCTGAACCAGTGCAACTCACAAAGCATATGACCACCCAGTCAGCACTCTATGTTGAAGAAGCTGGCTCTGAGCTCCAGCATTAGACACACATTTGTAGACTCTCTGCTTACCAAAACTTTCGACGTGCCTACTCTCTCTTTGATCTCTCGAATGCACTCAAGTTCTCTGTTCTGCACAGTGAAGGTCCCACTGCACCCAGCTATTTCATAAAGGAAGTTCTTCAGTATTACTTTCCCATTTTCTGTAAGGCCAACTTCAGGGTGGAACTGTACTCCATATAATTTTTTAGATTCATTTGCTATACCTTTACAGAGAAAATAATCACATATTAAAATTTTTTCATATTGAAAAGGCTCAAGTAGTACCCACAGTAATTCCTAACAATTTCTTCCTCTAGAAATGTGAAAACTGGTATAAATTAGTTAGATTTTTAGCACCAGGAAAAAATAATGAAAACAAAAACTGTATTACCATGATCTTTCTTTATAAAAATCTTTTCTTATGTAGCAATTACTGAAGTATATGACAGTAAAATAAGCCCTACACAGGTTATTTCACGGTACCTCACTTCTCCACCGAGATTCCTTCAATTCTCCTGATTATTTAACGCAGTAACTCAGTTTTGGTTCTTGGACCCACATGGCTTTCACATGCAACATGCAGGTACCAACTTTCTCTATGAGAAGAGCCTCATAAGTGAGAAAAGAGGATATTCCACGTGTACTATTAACCATAAATATAATTTCACTGACCTACTATGTTTCTAACAATTACTGATTAACTACTGTCTATCAGATGTTAGGTTAGATATTTCATGTGTGCATGTATTACCCCTGTTAACAGATATCAAGATACTTGACTAAACTCAGAGTTAAGTAGTTAAACAGGCCTGAAGGCTCCCAAACTCATACGCATTCCACTATAGTAGGGCACCTCACACTTTATTTACTTGGCTGCCAGGACACCACTCTCCCCCCAGTTCACTTCTTAGTTCACCGTCTGTTCTTTCTGAATCCTTTGTTGGTTCCTCTTCATCCTATCCATCTCCACACATGCAAGCTGCCCACCACTCAGCCCTTAAATCTCTTCTCTGTACATTCTCAGTGATCTCAAACTCATGACCTTAAATTCTACACATATGTTGGAACTCCCAAATCTGTACCCCTATCCCGGTTCTCTCCAGTCTAGACTCATGTATACAACTGACTCATGTATACTTTCATTTCAACATTTAATAAGGTATATTGAATTAAATATGCAAACCCAAACATCTGCATTCCTTCCCATTAGATAAATGGAAGCTTCATCCTCTGGCTCTCAGGCTGAAAAACTTGGGAGTTAAAACTTGACTCTACTCTTACTTCCCTACTCCACATGCAATCCAACAGCAAATCCTCCATATCTCCCTTCAAAACATATCAGAATTCAGTCTAACTTCCATTTGCCAGTCCAGCATGTAAAAAGCTGCAAAATGCCACACTGTACTAACAAGAAGTAAAAAGCTGACTATTGCTCTTGGAGAGACTAACAGGTAAATACAGAGAATCACAACTTAAAGACCAGAAACCCATGAGTGTCAACCCCACAGGAACCACTGCTGAGGCGGGAAAACTTGAACCACAACTTACATATTGCTGGAGGCTCAGCCAGAATAATTGTGAGAGATAAAAGCTCCAGAAGGACTCAGTCATTAGGGGCGCCCACACTTTCATGAACGTTATGTCCAGTGGGATTTGGTAACCTTTTCCTATGAAGGGCCAGAGAGTAAGTACTTTAGCCTTTGTAGGCCCTGCCGTCACTAAAGCAAATACAATCATCTACAACAGCAGTGTCGAACTCATTTTCACCAGGGGCCACATCAGCCTCGTGGCTGCCTTCCAAGGTCCGAATGTGATTTTAGGACTGTATGAATGTAACTACTCCCTAACAGTTAAGCAAGAGCTCGGCGCTGCCGCCAGGTAGAAACAAGGTGCCAGGCCGGATAAAACAAGGTGGAGGGCCAGATTCAGCCTGTGGGCCTTGTGTTTGCCACCTGTGATCTACAAGCAATACTTAAAGTAATAGATGTTGCTGTGTTCCAATAAAACTATCTCCCCGGCTGGCATAGCTCAGTGGATTGAGCATGGGCCTGCAAATCAGAGGGTTGCCAGTTTGATTCCCAGTCTAGGGCCTGGGTTGCAGGTTAGGTCCCCAGAGAGAAGGTACTTGAGAGGCAATCACACACTGATGTTTCAATCCCTCTCTTTCTCCTTCCCTTCCCCTCCCCTTAAAAATAAATAAAATCTTTAAAAAAACCTTTATTTATGAACACTGAAATTTGAATTTCATTTAATTTTCACATGTCACAAAATATAATTCTCTCTAAAAATTTTTTCCAGCCATTTAAAAACAAAAACCATACTAGCCTGTAAGTCATGAAAAAACAGGCAGTGGGCCGGATCTGGTGGGAGGCTGTAGTTTGCTGACTCCTTGACTCTAGGACAAAGGCCAAGTCCCTTATATTGAACAAAGACTCTCCATTAAATGGCCACTGTCTAATTAGTCTCATCTCTTATCTTCCCATTCATTCTCTACTCCAGCCATGCAAGCAAGTGTGATTCCCAAAACAGACCATGTTCTCACCTCCAGGTCTATGCAAAAAACCTCAAAGCAACAACAACAACAACAACAACAACAACAACAACAACAAACTCCTGAATAGTAAGTGATCAGAGCTGGACTGCAGAATACAGGTTAATACCAAAAGTTCATTGCTTTCCCAATATCAGCAGTGAACAAGTGGAATTTGAAATTTAAAGCACAATACAATTAATATAAGCACACCCCCAAAATGAAATACTTAGGTATAAATCTAACAAAATACATGTAAGATCTCTGAGAATCCAATCACCCCTGACCACTCCCACCTCTGTCACACTGTTCCTTAGACCATTCTCTCTCCTTTCCTGATTACTACCACAGAGTAAAGCAAATGGTTTCATAATGGCCTCAAACGTCCTGTGTTCTGGTGCCCAGCAACCTCTCTGGCCTCAACTGCTTCCACTCTCCCCCACGTTTACTCCACTCCAGCCACCTGGTCAGTCTCCTTGCTGTTCCTCACACGTGGTCCCATCCAAGAAGCTTTGTACTGCTCTTTCCTTTTCCTCCAAATCTCCAGAAGGGTGTGCACTTAGTTCCTTCACGTCCAGTATCATCTTACAGAAATACCTTCCTTGAGTATCTGATATCAAACATTAACAACCTTCTATCACACACATTCTGCAACACTCCTCTCTTCCCCTAGTTTTTCAATGCACTTTATAAACACTGTCAACTGATGCATTGTGTTGTCTGTGCCTCCCCTTAAATAGAATGTTAAACCAAGATTTTGTCCATTTTGCTCATTACTTTATCTTGGCACTTAGAACTGTGCATGGTACATAGTAGGTACTGAAATATTTGTTAAATTAATAAAAATGCATAAGCTATGCACCACTATTGATCTTTCATATGAAGTGAAAACATTTCAATATGAAAACCATTCTTGATCATTCTTATGGGAATAGATTAGTCTCTTAAGTAACTGCGGGAAGATTACTCAATTCATTTTATCCACGACAAATCTTTTTTCAACTTATTATTTATTAGATATGGCATTTTAAACAAAAAACTTTATTAATAAACCCACTTTCTTTTACTGCCTTCTAGGACGACTGGTGATTTATTTATATTACAGTTATCAAGTAAGCAAGTGATTACAAACAGCCAGAAAATAAACTCCTCTTCCTCCAGAAAGCAGTGCATGGAATGACAAAGTTTCTGTAGAGAGCTACATAGTAAAACTGTGAGGCTTTGTGGAGTGTATATGTATAGTCTCTCTTTTATTATAACCTTTAATAATGTAAAAATTATATTCTTAATTTTGGACATACAAAACCAGGCTTCTTGCTGGATTTGACCCGCAGGTTAGAGCTTGCCAACCCTGGTTCAGAGAAATGCCCCTCCGTGCTTAATCTAGTGTTCTGCAGCTGTCCAAGACACATCCTATGTATACCTAAGGAAGGCATCTAAAAAGGCATATATATCATGAATATATCACGCTAGAAAGATGGACAGTTTTTCAACTTTTTCCTGAGCTATAAAAATATAGCTGCTGTGTTTTATGTCTGAAAAACTTATGTTAGGATAAACACTTAAAAAGTATTTCAGAGAAAACCAGTAAGTAACTTCTAAATAATCCTCCTAATACTTAATTCCCTTCACAAATTGGTGATTAATCCTAAAACATTTACAATATCTTTAAAAAGAAAAATCAAAAACAGTACCTCATACAGAAACATGCTTAGACTCTCCAGATAAATTTTTAAAAATAAAATCTACAAAAGTTTTAGGGTTTTCACCTGCCACAATGTTCCCAGAACGTGCCACAACCTTGAACCCGTCGGCGACTTTGTCTACACTATCTCCATGGGTGAGCAAAACAATTTCTTCCTTCTGAAGGCCTCTAAACACACAAAAAGTTAACACACAACACATAAATATCTTCAACACATGATTAATGGGTTCTTTCACTTTGTCCCCAGCTTGAGATGTAATTGACATATAACATTGTGTAAGTTTAAGGTAATTATATATACACATATACCATTATAGTTGTACACTTTAACTATATACGAGGTCTGTCCAGAAACTATCCAGCTGTGTTTGCATGACATCGATGTAACCTGGCAGCCAGAGAGTGGACTGGAACACGCATGCATGAACAATGAATGACGACTTCACTGTACTAGTCAGTGGGTGAGGTACGTACCCTCAAGTGAGCATGTGTACTGTGTGGCCGTCACGTTCAAAATGACTGAGTGAGTAGAGCAACACATCAGCATCAAATTTTCCATTAAGCTTGAACATTCCTCTGCAGAAATGATTCAGATGGCTCAGAAGGCCGTAGCTATGGGCAACTGGTAATTGGCAGCTTCATCACAACATGCCCACTCATGTATCACGTCTCCTGCTGAGTTTTTTTGGCGAAACATCAAATCACCCAGGTGACTTGGCCCCCCTACAGCCCAGATTTGGTGCCCTGCGACTTCTTGCTTTTCCCTAAACTAAAATCTCCTTTGAAAGGGAAGAGATTTCAGACCATCAGTGAGATTCAGGAAAATAAGAAAGGGCAGCTGATGGTGATTGGGAGAACTGTGTGAGGTCCCAAGGTGCCTACTTGGAAGGGGACTGAGGCGACATTGTTCTATGTACAATGTTTCTTGTATCTTCTTCAAAAAAATGTCTCTATTTTTCATATTACATAGATGGATACATTCTGGACAGAACTCGTATGTATCGTATATACATGGTGAAATGATAACCACAATAAGGTTAGTTCCTGCATCCATCACTTCACATAGTTACCATTTGTGTGTGTGGTGAGAACATTTAAGATGTACTCTCTTATCAATGTTCAAGTACACAATACAGTGTTAACTGTAGTCACCATGCTATACGTTAGATCCCCAGAGCTTATTCATCTTGTAACTAAAAGTTTGTCCTTTTGCTTTAGAAATACTAGTTTGCCATATGTATAGATCAAGAAAATAGAAATACGCAAGTAATGCAACATTGCTGGAATTTAAATTTATTCTATCCATTATCAAAAGCCAGTAAAAGAATATTAAATCTAGGTCAAAAAGAAGTAACCAATAGTCCATCAAAATGGGCTTTACTCAAAACATGGAAAAAACCCAAAGAGAAAGAAAGAGACTAACACTTAAGTTTTCTGGTTTTCAGAAAAGTCAACAAATTTTTTTATACTCATTCAAGGATATGTGCATCGATTTTAGAAACAGAAGGAGGAAGGGAAAGGGAGAAAGAGAGAGACAGACAGATAGATAGACAATTATCAGATGCCTCCTGCACATGCCCCAACTGGGGACTGAACCCACAACCCAGGTATGTGCCCTGACTGGGGATCCAACATGCAACCTTTTGCCTCTTGGTGCCTGGGGTGATGCTGCAACCAACTGAGCCACCTTGCCTGGGTCGATTTGTTACTTTTAAGTAAAGCAGAAGATAAATAATTCTAGGGAATTAGTGAACACCTCACTCACAAATTTTAAATAGATTAAAGCTTTACATCTAATCTATTATCATGTAGCAATAAAATCAATTAATACATTCACTGTATTAAAAAGGATAGTATACCAGATATAGTTATGCTCAAATTAAGAAAATTAAGAGACAAAGCACCTATTAAGTAATGAGGCCTACAAACGGATGGCTCACTAAGTACCCAGCAAGAATGTGGTGGGGGGAAGGCATACAAATGCATTTGGCAGATGCAGGGCAGTTTAAAATGGTATCCATTTGTCACATCTGGTACACGTTTAGAGTCACACTCCACACCAAAGAGGAAAAAGGAAAACTACAAATGCTGGCATCACAATATGTAATCCCAAGTAGGTGTTCAAGACTGCAGAGTTGCTTTTAAATTATGTTGTAAATGCTCTCCTTATTCCTAGTTAGCATCACACCTCCTCTGCTGTCGTGACACCAAACTGGAAAACAAATACCATGACAATTCTACCTTTGGCCAGTGCTGTGGCCTTAATTTTGTCCAAGAATTACAGAATCTCTAATTTTGGAGCATAACAATCCCACCTTTAAATTACTCTACTACCATTCTTGGTCTTGTAAAAATATCTGCAATACCTGAAGAGCGAGCATGTGTTATCCACACTAATACTGAAGACTCCATCTTCTCTAACACTTTTTTTGTGCACAGTACCTCCAAATACTTTATTCATCATCTGTTCAAAGAGAAAATAAATTAATGTTAGCATAAATTTTTGTAAAATACGTTTTTCTTTTGCTAATTTAATAATTTATATTTCTTATTTTTAGGATCTAGCATGTTTGTGCCCCCCAAATAAAGGCAGTTTGATAAATGTAGGTAACTTGGCATTATTATATATAAAGTTATTAAGAGACATCATTATAAAACAAAACTAGATTAAAAATCTGACCTGAGGTTAATTTCTGTTAAACACTGGCAGATTTTCCATTTAATATACATTAATTAATTCATCTGTTAAAAATAGATTTCTTTAATATGTTCTTCTGAATTCAAATTAAAAGCATTTTAAAAGATAATATGAGCTTAGAAAAGGCTAGAGTAAACAAGAAGAGCTATGGTATTAAAACTAGACAGGTATAAATTCCTCTAAGCTGTTTCATGTGTGGCCCCAAAGGAAGAGTCTGAAAGCCGGCAGAAAGCTGTGCTATGGAGACAGGATAAGTTAAAAAAATCTAGTCTTTCAGTTGAATTCATTTGTTCAAATCCCATTCACTTAAACACACTTATTTCAAATGGTCTCTTCCTTCTGCCCTTCCTGTGTCAATCTCTTTTTTAAACCTACATTTACATATGTCCAAATCTTCCAACACCAAATAAATACAAACTAGATTTTTGCAAACATTAAATCTGCACTGATAGAATAACCACAACTCATCTTGATATGCTGCTCCACAACAGGTGTCATATCTGTCATAATAATGCATGACGACAGCTGATCTAGACTAACAGAAAGGTAGGCAGAAGGCTAAATAAATGTTCATTCTCATAATGCACAGTGCCATATTCTTCAAAACCATCACCAAATGCTGCCCTATATATCCTCCTCTTAGACATTCACAATAAATCTTCCTGCAGCAAAAGTTTGGGTCAGCCCTGGCTGGTGTGCCTCAGTAGATTGAGCACCAGCCTGAGAACCAAAGGGTCACCAGTTCGATTCCCAGTCTAGGGCATATGCCAGGGTTGCAGGCCAGGTCCCCAGTAGGGGGCGTGTGAGAGGCAACTACACACTGATGTTTCTCTCCCTCTATTTTTCCCTCCCTTCCCCTCTGTCTAAAAATAAAATCTTTAATTAAAAAAAAAAAAAAACTCAGTTAAAAAAAAAGTTTGGGTCAAGCCTCTCAGGAAACTTGCTAAACCTTGTTTAACCCAGTATAGGTATACCTCATTTTTACCGTGCTTATTACTTTACTGCTCTTCATAGATGTTGCTTTTTTCTTTCTTTCTTTCTTTTTTTTTTTTTTAAACAAACTGAAGGCAAGAGCTTCCACAAGGAGAAAAAAAATCATGACTCACTTTATTGTGGTGGCCTGGAACTAAAACTGTGGTATCTCTGAGACACGGTTGTAGCAACGTTAGCTACTAAAATATAGATTGCGTTAGTCCATGATTAAATTCTTCAATGGCTCTTTCGCATTTATACCAGGGATTGGTAAACTTTTTCCTACAAGGGCCAGAGGGTATTTTAGCCTTTGTAGGCCCTACTGTCTCTGAAGCAACTATTCAACTCTTGCTGTTGTAGCACAAAGGCATCCATAAACAGTACTTAACAGTAATGAGTTTCGCTGTGTTCAAATGAAACTTTACAAACACTGAAATTTGAATTTTTTATTTTTACATGTCACAAAATATAATTCTCTTTAAAGATTTTTCCAACCACTTAAAAACATAAAAACCATTCTTAGCTTGCGAGTCAAAAAAACAAAAAAAAAAAACAAAAAAAAAACAAAAACAAAACAAAAAAAAAAAACAAAACCAGGAAGTGGACCGGATCTGGTGGGAGGCTGTAGTTTTTGCTGACTCCTTGACTCTAGGACAAAGTCCAAGTCCTTTATTGAACAAAGACTCTCCATTAAATGGCCACTGTCTAATTAATCTCATCTCTTATCTCCCCATTCATTCTCTACTCCAGCCATTCAAGCAAGTGTGATTCCCAAAACAGACCTCACCACTGCATTCAGGTCTCTTCATAGCCCCAGGGGCCTAACAAAGTGGGTGGCCCAGAGCAGTCATTCAAATTTGCTGAATGAAATTTGCTTCTATATACTCAATGAACCTTGTGCACCTCTAATTTGCAGTTCTTAATTAGAAGACAGCTGAATGATGAAGATAACCAAAGCTGTTGGTACTCTACAGAATTTAAAAGTCCATAAAGTTCAAATTAAAGGCTTTTTACAAAGATGGTGTCTTGCAGTAAAGTTTAAAGCTATTTCACCTACCTGTTTAGAAGGCTTTCATACTTATTTTTTAGGGATTTCTAAAAAGTAATTTTTTAAAAAACCCTGTCTAGGTCATGAAAGAGAAGGAAAGACTGAGGAGTGGATCCAAACTACAGGAGTCTAAACAGTTGTGCCAACTTAAACACACGGTCCAAGACTGGATAAGGGTCTAATGAGGGGCACTGATGAGAAAGACAGTGAAATGTGAATGAACTCTATGGATTAGATGCTAACACTGAATCAATGTTAATTTCTGATTTTGACAGTTGTAGTGGGGTTATATAGGAGAAAGTCCTAGTACTTAGGAAATACAAGTCAAGGACATCGTCATGTCTCAACTTACTCTTAAAAGTAATTAAACACGTCAACATTTTGGGAAATAAGCAAAAGTATACAGGAGCTCCATGTACTATTTCTGCTACTTTTCTATATATCTGAAGGTCTAAGTTGTTTTTATTTTAACGGACAGTATTTTGTTGTATGCAGTAATCTACTTTTCTGAAAATAGATTCCTACTAAGGTCAGTTTTGCTATATTAGTGAAGCAATTCATAAACAGTTGTAATATAAACAAATTATTTCATACAACTACATATCCTAAATAGTCTGAAGACAGAAAATACTAACAGAGCAGGAATACAAACAGAATAAAATTAAATCAATAATTAAGACAAATTCACAGATGTACCTGCATGCCATAGCAAATCCCAAGAACAGGCTTGCCAATAGTGAATATTGCTGGATCAAACCAGGGAGCATCCTCGGCATACACAGAATTAGGTCCTCCAGAGACGATAATAGCACTGTGGATTGAAGAAAGAGAGTCAGTGAAGAAGCTGATTTTTATATAAAGTCTATAGATTCAGAGATTTTATGTTTTGGGTATATTATAGGATATCCAGATTCTATCACAGCCAATTACTGGGTTGGCCAAGAAGTTCACTTAGTTTTTTTTCGTAAGATGGCTCTAGTAGCACTTAGTTGTCTTTAACTTCATTCAAAACAATTTTGTTAGATTGTATTGTGACAGCTGTCACATCAGTGTGCGTTTAAAAAAAAGAGAAAAACTGCCCTGACTGGTGTGGCTTAGTGGATTGAGTGCTGGCCTGTGAACGGAGAGATAGCTGGTTTGATTCCCAGTCAGGGCACATGCCTGGGTTGTATAGGCCAGGTCCCCAATTGGGGGTGTGGGAGAGGCAACTGATCAATGTCTCTCTCACAAATTAATGTTTCTCTCCCTCTCTTCCTCTCTCTAAAAATAAATAACATCTTTTTAAAGAAATGTAAAAACAATTTTAAAAACATCAAAATTGGTGGATTTGAGGGCAGCCATTTTAATATTGAAGATGGAAGAAAATACGCAACATTTCAGTGTATTATGCTTTATTACTTCAAAAAAAAGTAAAAACACAACTGCAAGGCAAAAAAAGACTTGTGCAGTGTAGGGAGAAGGTGCCGTGATTGATAGAACGTGTCAAAAGGGGCTTGCGAAGTTTCTTGGTACCTAGTGACACTTTGGCCAAATAATTCTTTGCTGTGGGGATGTCTTATGCATTGGAAGATGTTTAGCAGCACCCCAGCCTCTACTCACTAGAAGCCAAGAGCTAGAGATAGCCGACATACTCAAAATATCCAAATCAATAAAATCATTGGTGAAAATGAAGTGTGTCTTTTATTTTACAGAAAAAAAACATTTGGACTTTTTGGCCAACCCAACAGTATCCTCCCACGTGGCTTAATTATGTTTACTTTATTGCATGTACTGAAGTATCAATTCAACATTCACTTGTTAATAAACACAACTTCCAAATATATAAATACCAATGTTTCTATCCACAATGGTGGCATAAAGTTGTTTTGATTATTTCCCTCATCAATGGAGAAAATAAATGAGAATTCTGGGAGCTAGAGAAAATATAGGTCGTTCTGGGAGGCAAGAAGTAAAGCAGGTTACTAAAAGTATTATGAAGGCCCCAGAAAACTCAGAGCAAATATTCTACAACAAAGGATGGCAGAATATGAAGAATTATCTAACTTTGCCAGTTTAAAACCTGTTCTACATTCCCAACAACTTTACCTGAAATCCAGAAAAGGCAGCTAACATCAGTTTTGCCCCAAATGCCCTGCTCCGAGAGCCAAGGTCAATATTATAATCTAGCGACACTACAATTCACAGAGCATTCTTTCTGTAGGTTAACTTAAGAACCAAACTATTAGTATAAAGGGAGCTGTAAACTGGAATCTGTTCCTCACCAGGCCACCAGTACATCAAATTTGACACTTAGCACTGATTCAAGAAAATTTAGAACACTAATACTGTTATGGATTTTATGATTATTATAGCCATAAAAACGCAGATTTCCAGGTTTAATTTAGGGAAAACGAGGGAGAAATCTGGCAAAATTAGGCCTTCACTCTGGAACCACAGACTTACACTATGACACTACATGCACTCTCCAGTTTGCCACACACGCCCTCTTACATAAATACAGACAAACTGAGGCCCTTTACTCCATTTAAGGTATTCTCAGGTTCATCCTAAGTTTGAGTTTTCAGGAATCCTGATGTATCTATATTTCTAAAGGAAAATATGCATATATTCCGAGATCTAACCAAAATGTACTTACAATCAAATCTAGATTACAATTCACTTTATAATTTAGTGGCTGCCTTCCATGCAAAATCATACAAACTAAAACACTAGACTTAAGATATTGTACATCCAGAAAAATAGAAAAATAATATAAAAGAAGTCAAATTTACAGAACTTACTCAGCAAGCTAGAGCATTTTTTTTATTTTTTGAGTTTACTGGAGTGACAATGGTTAGTAACATTTAAGTTTCAATTGTACAATTCTATAATACATCATCTGCATATTTCATTGTGTGCTCACCGCCCAAAGTCTAGTCTCCCTCTGTCACCATAAATCTGACCCCCTTTACCCTCTTCATTCTCCCTCACCCCAGGAATTTTTAAAAAATGTAACAATAGCCGTGGCTGGTGTAGGTCAGTGGATTGAGTGTAGGCCTGCAAACCAAAGGGTCACCGGTTCGATTCCCAGTCAGGGTACCTGCCTGGGTTGCAGGCCAGGCTCCCAGTAGGGAGCACACAAGAGGCAACCACACATTGATGTTTCTCTCCCTCTATTTCTCCTTCCCTTCCCCTGTCTCTAAAAATAAATAAATAAAATCTTAAATACACACACACACACATAAAAAAATAATTTAAGTGAGCTCAAAAGCTCCACTCTTTGAACCTTGTATGTTATTCATTGTCTATTAGCCTATATTCTTCAAAAAGAAACTGAAGAAAACCTACTCACATGATAAACTTAACATCTTTAAGATAACAATTCTAAAGGAGTTTGAGATTAGCCCTAAGGGTAAATATGTAACCTACCTCCCTAAAAATGCAGAAGCTAAAATTTTATAAAACATATTTAATAGTCAGAACCTCTATAATTTCAGTATATTTAGTTTAATAAAGGATAGCCACCATGGGACTGCCCAGCATCCCTCATTAATCTGATAAACTCTAGGCCTTAAGAGTCTTAATACTTGAGAAGGAAATGGTCTTAGTCAAGAATAAAATCTCAAGCAGTAGTTAAACCAATTATGAAAATTCTAATCTCATTAAATCTTGAGAAAAGATAATCACTCATTGCCAGTCTTCTATGTCTATCCTGCTATTTTGAAAGTAACTTACAATTATAAGGCCCAATAAGCCATAAGCCATTTCAGATATCAATTTTATCAGGCAGATCAAGGTTCTACAAACATGTAGGTAAACATGTGTCATGTCATAAAACTGTTATTCTGCCCTGGCTGGTGTGGCTCGGTGGATTGAGCACCAACCTGCAAAGCAAAAGGTCACTGGTTCAATTCCCAGGCAGGGCACAGGCTTGGGTTGTGGACCAGGTCCCCAGTTGGGGGCACATAGGAGGCAACCACACATTGATGTTTCTCTCCTTTCCTCCCTTCCTTTCCCTGTCTAAAAATAAATAAATCTTTTTTTTTAAAAAGCCAAACTCTTATTCTACAAAGAAGGTGGTGAAATACTTACCTCAGCAGCCAAGATTATAGTAATAAAGCCACATGCTCTAGTTCCTACACTCGTATACAGAGAGGATGCTCTAGGCACAAGCAGGACCTAGGAACCAGTTATGATCAGGTGCCAGGAAAACCCATTAGACTTTTCTACTGCCAACTATTTGTCTACCCTATTCTAAAACAATTAGTCTGCTAGTTTGCTGGGGACTTTTTTTGTTGGTTTATTTTGGGTGGGGGAGTGAAGGGGCTTGGGTTTGACAAGAGAGCCATTCAGATTTCTCACAAAATTTTCTGATCCCTTAAAACTGGTTCTCACTGGCAAATGAAGACAGGTTGAGTTAGATAAATTCAAGAGTCCCTTATTGTAAAGATTTACAGTTTTAAAAAAGATAGCCGTTTTAACCTGTATCTGAGACTAAAAACTAAAACAGAGTTAAATTAAATCTACCATTTCTGATTTCCAAGTCAGCCTAAGTCAAAAACAAGAATCACAGGACCATGTATATATGTCTATGAAGTCTTTAAAAGTTTAATTTTTTCCCATTAGAAAAAAGTTACATTTTTAAGAAAAATTAACTTTATATTTTGGGAGAAACATAGCATTAACATTTAAGAGCCAATTAAGGATATAAACTGCAGTTGCTTACTCCTGGATAAGAAAAAAACATTAATTTCATGAGAAAAGGCATAGAATTAACCAGAAAGAGCTGCTAAAGGAAGACGTTTATATGTAAGTTGGCTGTTGTTTGGACTAGTTCTAAGAGTACAAGCTGAAATTAGCCCTTATATTAGACTTAGGATATCTTTATATTTTAGAAGTTAATTTCTTGGGATGGGAAGCAAACTTCTGTGCACAGAATTCTTATCATTTACATATACTATAAATATTCCTTAGATCAAATGTTCCAGGACCAAGTGAATGAATGAATAAATGAACGCAATAGTCATATCTAAGTCTGACCCAGAAATGCTAAACATAAAATATTCAAATGGTAAGTCCTTAAAACTGCAATTAAAATTACAGTAATCTTTTTAGTGGAAAAACTTAAATTTTTCTTAAAAAAAAAAAAAAAAAATCAGCCCCAGCTAGTGTGGCTCAGCTGACTGAGTGTCAACCTGCAAACCAAAGGGTCGCCGGTTCGATTCCCAGTCAGGGCACACACCTGGGTTGTGGGTCAGGTCCCCAGTAGGGGACGCTTGAGAGGCAACCACATGTTGATGTTTTCTCTCCCCACCTTTCTCCTCTCTCTAAAAATAAATAAATTAAATTAAAAAATTAGAAGTGTGGGAGATTTCTTATAAAACCATTCCATATCTTATATTCATTAAAAACAAAATGCAATGCCAAGCAAATGAACAATAAAATATCCTACAATGTAAGCTCAATCTCCTCAGAAAAACATAAGTGAAAAGTCTACCGGAATCCTTGCTCTTTTATAGCAAATGCTGGCGTTTCCAAGGGGAAGATTTCAGACTGCACGAACAGTTCCCTCACTCTTCGGTCTATGACTTTTCCATACTGAGCACCAGCATCCAGAATGACCACAGCTCCTTCGTAGTGGTGGCAGCCATCCTTAATGTCCCCTCCAGCATTTTCTACCTGCAAATATTAATACATGTCTTAATTATGAAAGTTAGGGCTACTTTATAAAACAGTGGTCACTGCCAGCTCCGAAAACACACAGAATCAAAACCTGTTAACTGAGGACTTTCTAAATTATCAATTCAAAACACTTCGTTTAAAATGAAGGTTTTTATACATACCCACATACCAGCATACACACTTTAATAAAAGCTACAATTTATTTTTTATGATTTTTATTCCTTGATTTGAGAGAGAGAAACATCGATGCTTTTCCACGTATTTATGCACTCACTGGTTGAATATGCACTCACTGGTTGAATCTTGTATGTGCCCTGACCCAGAATCAAATCCACAAACTTGATGTGTTGGGACAATGCTCTAACCAACTGAGCTACCCTGCCAAGGCAAAAGCTACCATTTATTACCTACATGATAGTCATTTTATGTGTAATGTATCTTATATGCCTTATCTATTAATACAGTAAGCATAGAACCCAGTTGCAATCTAGTCCTGATTTATGCCTGTTACACTAGCATTATTATTAATAATGCCTCTTTCAAATCCCAAAAGCACCCCAATTGAGCAATAAATTATATGGTCATCCTACTTAGTACTCACAGCTTTCCTATGATGGATATACTGATGAGAAACTGTGAAGTTTGCTGTCAGAGTATAAGCACGCCCCAATTCACTTTATTAGGGTTATTTGCATTACCTGGGGAAAATGATATATATACATCTAACCCACAACACTAAAATTTTGAAGGTTTTTTAAATCTTATCTCTGTGTAGTACCTTGATAACACTTTTCTAGAAAGTGATCCAACAAAACAAAATTCACTATTATACTGAAGTTTTTCACCTGGAACTGGCTTCAAAATAATACAAGTGTAGGTGGTTATGGATAAAACATAACTGCATTTGTACTGAAATCATTAAAGACGGGTGATAGGTACATTGCTTTCATTTTAGTCTAATCTCTAGGCTGTTTTGGATATTTTACTTATGAAAAAGCTTTTACAATGTGTACATACCCTGGAAATCCACTTGGAGGAAGCATACAACATGGTCCCATTTTAAATTATTTTGTGTAAAAGCACAATAGTGTACGTGTTATGTATGAAAAAATACACAGATATACACCAAAATATTAACAAAGGTTGTATCTGAGTGAGAGAACTATAAGCGATCTTAAATTTACTTTCTATATATTTTTCAGTATATTCTAAATGTATATGACACACGTATTTTGAGCTTTTCCCCCGTGGGTTATAAATTTGTGCATAAAAAAAGCTCAAATAGATCTTTTTGGCACTTGTGTAACCCTTTCCATCCCTCTTCCCTTTCCATTTATGTGAAAAAATATATGCAGACCTCACAATACTACTCACACTCCTGCCACAGTAATGAAAAAAGCAACGACCACAACCATCTACAGAGGGGGATGTGCAAAAGGACAAACCACACACCAGAAACAATTACTCAGATCACAAACATGACGGTTTTAATCACAGGCCTACTGAACAACGGTTGAAAAACCAGGTCACAGAAAAAAGGAGTTTATTGAATATATTAGTGCAAAAAAATGCTAAAACTTTCTCCTTCCAGACCTTTGCCCTTCACCTTGCTGTACATGTGTGCATGCGCACACACAGACACAATGCCCTTTAGGAATGTATCTAAAATTCCTTAATCGTAATTTATTTTTTGTAAAGAATAAAGTATTTTTTAAAGACCACTATATGTTTCAATCCCATTATCACCATCACAATTTTTTTTTTACCAAATCCAAGTTCAACCTCACTTTGCATGATTCCAACATGCACGAATTTCAGTTACCATGGTTTATACCAAGCTTTAGTTAACTAAGACTAGCCCCCCAAAAGGTGGCTCAAATTTCAGTTAACATATATTAACTGAGTATATAAAGTACACACTCAGTGCCAGTTCTCAGCCCACAAATCATCACATTAGCAGATGAACATCATGATCAGTAACCAATCATGTCCCTTCTTTCAAAATCTGTTGGTGATTGGTCACTGCACAACAAAGGGACAAGAGTACAACTTGTTACATCCTTGACACCTAGTGATAAAGCCATATGCCATTTTCCACATATGGATAATCCAAAGAGAAAGCTTACCAACAAAGATGAAAGTGCAGTGAAGAAAAGTGGTATGCTGGAAGTGAAATTTGAATCCAACGTAAATGGAGTTACAGAACAAATAGCTGGCCCTGGCAATGTTGACACTGCTATGGTTTGAGAACCTCTAGAACAGGGATGTCAAACTCATTTTCACTGGTGGTGGGGGCACATTAGCCTCACAGTTGCCTTCAAAGGGCCAAATGTAATTTCAACTCCCTAAAAGTTAAGGAGGAGTTACATTTATACAGTCCTAAAATTACATTCAGCCCTCTGGACGCAACCGCCAGGCTGATGTGGCTCTTGGTGAAAATGAGTTTGACACCCCTGCTCTAGAATGTGCAGCCAGAGGAACTTAGAAAAAGCAAACTCATTAGTATCGATGAGAAAGAAAGGTTGTGGTGACGAAAAGGATGTCTCAGAGGAAGTGATTCCCAAGAAAATACTTCAAATTACACCAGCCAGGGCTCAACATTTCTAATGGTTTAAGTTATACTATACTATATAATAGTTTTACTATTTTATTTCACTATATTTTTATAATTAACTGTAAAAGTTAATGTTTTAACAAGAATTTTTAAAGGTCATGAAACTACTGTAATGTTCCCATTGATTATTAAAATCACTGCATAGTTTTAGCTTACATGATCACTATTATGGTTGTTTTACCTTCGTGCAGTGATATAAACAGTTCTATATTTCTTCAAATCAACTAATTCTTACTTAAATGTATTTTAAAAGATAATTCTATGTTGTTTTCTTAGCGATTTGTTTTTATTGTTGTTCAAGAATAGTTGTCTGCATTTGCCCCCCACCCCAGCCATCCCTACCTCCCACCCTCGATCCTACCCCCCCCCCTTTGGTGTTGTCCACGTGTCCTTTATACATGTTCCTGAAAATCCCTCCACCTTTTGCCCCTTATCCCCTTCCACCTCCCCTCTGGTTACTGTCAATTTGTTCTTAATTTCACTGTCTCTGGTTATATTTTGCTTGCTTGTTTGTTTTGCTGGTTAGGTTCCACTTATAGGTGAGATCGTATGGTACTGGTCTTTCACAGCCTGGCTTATTTCACTTAGCACAGGGGTGTCAAACTCATTTTCACCAGCTGGTTGCCTTCAAAGGACTGAATGTAATTTTAGGACTGTATAAATGTAACGACTCCGTAACAGGTAAGCAAGAGTTTGGCGCTGCTGGGTAGAAACAAGGTGCCGGGCCAGATTCAACCCACAGGCCTTGTGTTTGCCACCTGTGACTTAGCATAATGCTCTCCAGATCCATCCATGCTGTCGCAAAGGGTAGGAGCTCCTTCTTCCTTTCTGCTGAGTAGTATTCACCATGTAAATGTACCACAGTTTTTTGATCCACTCATTTACTGATGGGCACCTAGGTTGCTTCTAGCACTTGGCTATTATAAATTGTGCTGCTATGAAGACTGGGGTGCATAGGTTCTTTTGAACTGGTGTGTCAGGGTTCTTAAGGTATAATCCCAGCAGTGGAACTGTCAGGTCAAAAAGCAGTTCCACTTTTAGTTTTAGCAATTTTTTAAAATGTTCAATCACATTACACCAGAAGTCAATGAGGAAACACTGTGCATCAATCTTTGCCTCATTTCTTCCTACCTCAACTATCAACTATCCTATTCAGCACACAGCTTCAACAACTCAGAGAAAAGCAAAAAGGTCACCAGTAATAAAAGCAAAAGTTCCTTTTCCTTAAAACCTTGAATCTTTACTCCTACTTCACATGGAATTGAAGTTTGATATTTAGACTTCCAAACCTTCAACAGGTTAGTAAAGTACCCTAATGAGAAAAGACATTGTTATTCATATCAATAGTAAAGACAAATGACTTTCGACAGAAAACAGAAAAATCTATTATAGCAATTTATAAAATCTATTTAAAAACGGAAGACAAAAGACTAAAGGCTTAAGGTTTACATTCATCTCAACTGACCTGAGGTCATCATAATAAAGTAAATGATATTCATAAAAATATCATTAAGATATCAGGACAATATTAAGGAAAAAACTAAACCTGAATGTGGACCCTATAGGGTCTTAAATAGGGTGCTGAATATGCACCCTATTGAAGAATAAAGCAAAAGAATCTAGCAGATTCTGAGAAGATGAAGATGGCATTTTTGGATCTTCCTGAACCCCCACATATCACTGAACAAACGGAGAGCGAAACCAAACACATTTACCTTATAACTAAATGACAAATTAACGCCTAAGAACCTCAAAATTCAAGCTGGTGGTAACAAACTACCAAAGTCACAAATCCTGGTATTACAGCATCTGTGTGGGAAGCAACCAGGCCTCATCAAGAACTTGAGAACAGGAAAATTCCAGAATTGCCAATAGGTACTAGCTAGAAAGCACTGGGGCCAAATAAAGAACAGCAGCCGCATTGGGAGGAGGTGTGCCTATTCCAGTGGTGCACAGGTAGCAAGAGACCCAAGGTGAGGCCTAAAGATGTGGAAGGGGTAAATCCCCATGAACCTTCAAAACTAACAGGCCAGGGTTCCCTTCCAAGACAGGGCTCACAATGAGGGGAAACTGCTAGGAGCAGACTCAAAATTAAGTAGGACAAGGACAAGGGAGAAAAAGGAAATAGAAGAGCCAGACTAAAGTGGACGAAGAAGAGGGACCAGAGAGCCAGGAATCCTCAGGTAACAAGCAGCCATAATGTACAGAAGAGGGAGCTCTATAAAGTTATAGAATTTATCTGAACCAAGATTTCTTCAAAAAATTCAATATTAAAGTCACATAGAAGAGAAACATGCCCTGGATGGTGTGGCTCAGTGGATTAAGCGCTGGCCTGCAAACCAAGGGTCGCTGGTTCGATTCCCAGTCACAGCACATGCCTGGGCTGTGGGACGCGTGAGAGGCAACCACACATTGATGTTTCTCTCCCTCCCTTTCCCCTCTCTAAAAATAAAATAAATAAAATCTTTAAAAGAAAAAAAAAGGACATTGAAATTTTTTCTAAGTTCAGCTTTTTGTAGAGTGCCCACAACCAGGATTTATTTGTTGCCTCATGATTACATCCCAGGTAAATTTTTTTGACAACAGGTTTTACACTGGTGATGTTATGCCTCCTCCTGATGTAGTATAATAAGGAAAAATGCTATCTTGTTTCACTATTGGTGATGCTGACCTCCATCAATTGGTAAAAATGTCTGTGTGCTTAAAAAAATCTGATTCAAGTCTTCCCCCTGCTCAAAACCCTACAGCTAACTTCCCCTTAAAGTTTAATGAAGTCCAAAATACTATCCAAGCCCTGCGAGGCCTTGGCCTACTCTTTAGCCTAACTGCTGTTTAAAGTCTCCATGGTGCCAGAGTGGTTTGCTGTCCTGTCTGGCTGAAAAATCCCAACATTGGTGAAACAATCTCTGAAATTACATTGTTTCTTAAATTTTCCCTTATGGAAAAGAGATTGCCATAGTCTCTCAGGAAATTTCTCTTAGAACAGAAAGATGACCCAAGGGTTCGGGGAAAGAAATATAGGTGAACTTGGCTGAAAATTAAGTTATCTAGAATAGATATGGTGGAGCTTTATGTAACTCACCATCTAGATCACTCCTCCATGTACCCGATGAACACCTGAAAAAGATCCCTGAAAAGTATAGTGGCTTATTACCCCTGGTGGTATAACTGGACAAATGCAACCCCTTAACATTTATTTCAGTCAGCAAAACCTTTAAAAACCATTTGAATAAGGAGTGAGTTCTGTTTATTACCTGAAACACTTCCATTGACATCTTCTGGAAAGATCAAGTGCTAGCCTCAAAACTTGCAGAATAAGTTGTCAGCGGCCTGGAAAAAATCCCAAAAGTAATTGGGCACTCTCGAGAGATGCTGAATCATCAAAATACTTGATGGTATAGAACAGGGGTGTCAAACTCATTTTCACCGGGGGCTACATCAGCCTTGCGTTTGCCTTCAAAGGGCCAAATGTAATTTTAGGACTGTATAAATGTAACTATCCCTTATCTAGAGGCAAGGAGCTCAGCACTGCCGCCGGGTAGAAACAAGGTGCCTGGTCAGATACAACAAGGTGGAGACCAGGCAATTAGGCCCGCAGGCCTTGTGTTTGCCACCTGTGGTATATAAAGATGTATCAAAAAATAAGACCTAGATAGACAACTCAAGCCAAAAAGTAATTTAGAAGACTCAGACTAAACATGAAGAAGGTTTAGAAATATCAAAACTAATTTATTTCATACATGTAGATATCCTTTATTTGTAAATAAGTGGCATGTGACCCTAAAAAGTCTGTCTAAATAAGTCTCTTACAATATGTATATACACGCATAATTCTAGGTGCAATTATTAAATACAGGTGACGGTTTGCAGTTGTTCACTTTATGCAACAAATGCATGAAATGCCTTTAGGAAATGGTATTGTGCCTGAGCAAAAATCTAGAAGTCACAAGACATCCCCCGATGCAATAATATACAATATGGATGTACATTTAGTTGTATAAGCAACACTTACCAATCAGCAACATGCTGCCTAAGTTATGATCACCAGCCATTGTCCCATTTGTATTATAATTTCAACGAACTTGTAGATATTAACATTGTAAGCACAAAAAAACTTATCCTCCCCTGAGGACATGTTAATTGATTTTAGAGAGAGAGAAAAACACCAAGGGGTTGCCTCCCTAGGTACCCCAAGCAGGGATCAAACCCACAGCCTAGGCATGTGCCCTGACCTGGATGGGATCAGTCCTGAAACCATCTGGTGTACAGGATGACACACACTGCAACCAACTAAGCCAACCAGCCGGGGCTGTAAACAAAAATTTTGATTACTCAATTCATCTGAGTTTATTTTTTCTCTATCTCCTTTAATCTGAAAATGCAATCTATAGGCTTCTATTGGAATTTTTTCAATAAATTACTGTTGTTTTCAGTGTTTAATAAGTTTGGGAAATGCAAGTCCCTAGTGACATACAGTGTTGTCTGAGCCTTTTACTGCTCTTGGTTTGTTGACTTCATACATTGAAAAAGTTCTTTCCCTAATGAGATTTCAAGCTAGTAGGCATCCATCACTCCTCATTTGTTTCTCCATGTTATATGGGGCGAATGCACCATCCTTTCCATATTGTTTTCTAACTTATTTGTTCTCCTTTACTGAACCAATTTGTACTCTGAATAGAATTTCATCTTCTTTTGAATAATCCTATCAAGATTCCAATGGTGTATTTCACAGAACCAGAACAAGTATTTCAAAAATCTTTATGGAACCACAAAAGGCCCCACATAGCAACAGCAATCCTGAGAAAGAAGAACAGAGTTGGAGAAATCACATTACCTAATATCAAACCATGTTATAAGGCCATAATAATCAAAACAGCATGCTACTGGCATAAAAACAAACACATTCATAGATCAATGGTACAGAATAGAGCCCAGAAATAAACCTACACCTTTACAGTCAATTAATATTTGACAGAGAAAGCAAGTACACACAATGGGCTAAAGATAGCCTATTCAATAAATGGTGTTGGGAAAATTGGACACATAGTGCAGAAAAATGAAACTAGATCACCTTCTTGCACCACACACCAGAATAAATTCAAAATGGATTGAAGACTTAAACGTTAGACCCCAAACCATAAAAATCCTAGAAGAAAACATTGGCAGCAAAATCTCAAAGACTGCTGGCAGCAATATTTTATCAGATGTATCTCCCCAGGCAATGGAAACAAAATAAAAAATAAACAAATGGGACTATATCAAACTCAAAAGTTTTGCACAGCAAAGGAAATCATCAGCAAAATAAAAAGACAACCCACAAGAATGGGAGAACATATTTGCTGATACATCTGATAAAGGTTAATATCTAAAACTTATAAAGAGCTTACAAAACTCAACACCAAAAATACAAATAACCCAATTAAAAAATGGGCAAAGGACCTGAATAGACACTTCTCCAAAGAGGACATACAGATAGCTAATAAGTATATGAAAAGATGATCGAAGTCATTAATCATCAGCAAAATGCAAATTAAAACAGTGAGATATCATCTCAAACCTGTCAGAATGGCTATCATCAATAAATCAACAAACAACACGTGCTGGCAAGGATGTGGAGCTTTAGCACTGTTTGTGGGAATGCAGACTGGTGAAGCCTCAATCTGCACTGTTGGTGCAGGTTGGTGGAAAGCAGTATGGGCATACCTCAAAAAATTAAAAATGGGTCTGCCTTTGGACCCATGGATCCCACTTCTGGGAATATATCCGAAGGAACTTAAAACATTAATGCAAAAGAACATAAGCATCCCTATGTTCACTGCAGTGTTATTTACAATCACCAAGATATGGAAGCAGCCCAAGTGTCCACCAACAGATGAATGGATAAAACTATAGGACATTTACACAATGGAATACTACTCAGCCATAAAAAAGAAGAAAATTTTACCCTTTTCAACAGTAACGATGGCCCTGGAGAACATTATGCTATGTGAAATAAGCCAATTAGAGAAAGAAAAGTACCATATGATTTTACTCATATGTGGAATAATAAACTGGACAAGAAAAATGGGGACAGACTCATAAATGGAGAGCAGAAGACCGCTGGGGGGAGATTAGGGGGTGGAGGGATTGAGCAAAAAAAGAATAAAGATTCATGGACATGGACAACAGTGTGGGGATTACTAGGGGTGCTGGGGCACAAGGGGACTAAATGGTAATGGGAAAAATACAATAAACGTTAAATGAAACATAAATAAATAAAATAGTTTATGAACAGACTCAATTTTGCCTCTCATATAATCACTATTCCTAAAATCCTTTTGAGATGTAATTTTAGCTAAGAGACCTATATACCTTTCCTTTCTTTTTAAAATACGGAACACTTCACGAATTTGCATGTCATCCTTGCACAGAGGCCATGCTAACCTGCTCTATATCATTCCAATTCTAATACCATATGCTGTCGATGCAAGCACTACATGTTACTTTCTTTACAAATATTGTAAAGTTTAAGCACAGACTGTCACAATTTCACAGGTATTTAATATGCAGTCTATTTTTCAACATGCCTCTGTTATACTTTCTAAATGTGGCCTTTTCTATTGTAGCAAATAATCACAAACTAATAAAGCCTGTATTCCAGAAAGAATAGAATTAGAATATCACCATTTTGCAATCCCTAATAAAATAATGAACCTCAGCTACTGTGGTCCACAAAAGGACCAGTGCTGGTCTGCAAACTGTTACCAGTTCATAATAAGAAAAATATACATAAATTTTATATAAGCATTCATAAACTTGTATTACAAGATGACAGTAATTTTATTTCTGTTGAATCTACAAAAATTTGGACCTATTTTTTGTGTCTTTGATCTTTGAATTTCACTTGCCTAAAAATTTATTTTATTTTACAATAACAGAGTCATCAATAGACTGAAACTGGGTTTTTAATGGTTTTTACTACAGACCTGTGAGAAGCACTGAACTAGGCACTGGCTATTAAAATCACTAGATGAAAGTGAAAACTTGAGAATGGATAGATAAGTTGGCAATATCTGATTCCATTCATCTATCTTAACATACAAAAATAGAGACCAGGTATATGTACTCTTACTGTGAGGCACTAAGTACACATATGAAGGAAGACTAGATCATGTATCAATAACTGTTGAGTTGAATGATGGAGACATTATACTCTTTGCTTTAATTATACATATGTTTTTAATTTTCCATATGTAACCAAGTATATGATTGGCCCTTATTCCTCACTATTCCCTATATCCTGCCTTTTATCACATGACTTTACCGTTTGCCCTGTTACAGGTAGAATATATTTCTCCACTCCTCACACTTGGCTCAACCATGACACTTGCTTTGGTCAATGCAGTGAGGGCAGAAATGATAGTGGGCCAGGCCTTAAGATATCTTAATGTTTCCTCGTGCCCCCTGTGCTCCTGCAGTCATCGTGAGCCCACCGGTCCCGAGGGAAGGGTAAAAGTAATGGAGTGCGGCAATGCTGAACTGACCCACAAACGCATGACCAGGAAATTAGTTAGCACGTGCCTTTCTAGTATCACAAGTTAGTATTAGAAGTATTAGAAAATACTTTTGAGATTTATCCATTAGAAGTATTTTCTAATATTTCTAATACCTCTTAAAGTAAAATTTTTAAAAATACTGCACTCATGGCAGACTCTGAATTAATAACATGTTATGATTCTGCTTTCTCTGGCCATAGATAACAGAAATATGTAATGATGTAGGGCAAAACAGTACAGAATGGCTCTGATCATGCTTAGTTCTCTGTGACCTTGTCTTTAAGATAGATATACACTGATTCTTTAGCTTTACAGATGAAAATATAAATGCATACTGACCCTTCTTTAAAGGGCTAACTAATGAAGGGAATACATCAGGGAAGAGAAACTAGAGGCACGGGTAATTAACTCCAGAGAGCTAGGCCTGGTAAGACCAAGATGATACTGTACCTCACAAATTGATAAAAGTTTTCTTATCAAATTACTAAAAATAGTGTTATGTGAAAGTACTACACCAATACCAGGGTTGCATTTTTTAAAAACCCAAACTTGTTAAGTCCAGAGCACTTCCAATTCTATTTATTTTCATCAGCTTTATTGTCAAATTACTTTTGAATTTAAAATTTAGACTGCTACTGTCAAATAAAGAAGTGTTATACACTTCTGCTACACATTTTTGTATTTATAAAGCCAATCGAAAATTAATCTGTTTCCCCGCAAACCACATACTATTTCCCTTAAGATATAGCTGAATAAAAATGTTCTTTTACTTAAAAGAACATTTAAAAATATTTGTAAGGATCATTATAAAATTATTATAGAATATTATAATGAAATTTTTTAAAGTTTATGTACCACACCAAGGTTTATCTCTTGCAGGAGCTGTCCTTTGACCTGGCAATTACACTCCTAGGTATTTATCCAAGAGAAATGAACAACCCAAATGGCCACCAACAACATGTGAATGGACAGTTCTGATACATCCATATGTAGAACACTATGCAAAAATAAAAATGAACAAACTAATGACACAACATGGATAAATCTCAAAAACATTATGCTGAGAGGAAGAAGACAATCATTGTATAATTCCATTTATATAAAGCTCAAAAACAGAAAACGTATGTATGGTTACAGAAAGCAGAACAGTGGTAGTGGTTGAAGAAATGGAAGGAGTAATTGCCAAGGAGCGTGAGCAAGCTTGAGAGTAATGGAAATGCTCCATATCTTGACTGGGGTGGTGGTTACATGGGTACATACATTTGTCAAAACTTAAACTGTAAATGTAAAGGTCTGTATACTTCACTACACATACATTTCACCTCATTCAAAACAAGCAAAACAAAACACCTGTTAGTGACCTTTTTCGAACTACCATTTCTCTCTACAAACCAAAAGACAATACTACAATAAGCGACTGTTACCTCAGCCTTCAGGGGCACTGGATGGTCAAGCTCTGCTATGGTATTGATAACAAGGCCAACACACCCCCACAAATCTAAAAGCCACTGTTACAAAATCATAAACCTACCAGGCTAAATCCCTGTTAGTGGATGAATTAATCATTCATTAAAAGTTTATACTCTTATCCCTAAAAACATTCAGACTAACTCAAGCACTTATCCACTCAAGGTATACCAATAACCTTCAAAAGAATTATCTTCTCAGTCTAATACTGTAAGTATTATGCCTTATTTCACCCAATCAGGTGTTGGGATTGGAAGGAACATATCTCTGCAGATCATTCCAACAATGAAGCAATGTGAAAATGGCCCACCAAAATGTGACTACACACAAAACACTGGTCACATTAAGTAGAGTACAAACTAAATGGTATCCCAACTCATTCCATGAGGCTAGTACGGCCCTGACACCAAAATAACTAGAAGATGCAAAACTCCACAAAATGGTTAAAAAAAAAATCCAGCAACATTATAAAAAATGGTTATATACCATGATGAAGTGACATTTATCCCAGGGATGCAAGTTTGGTTTAATATTCAAAAATCAATTACCCTGAGGAGAACCAAGATGGCGGCGTAGGTAGACACACTGCGCCTCCTCGCACAACCAGAACTGACAGAGAATCGAACAACAAGGGGGACCAACACCAAGAAAACAGAAAATAATCATTCATCCAGACCGGTAGGAGGGGCGGAGACGGGCACCGGGGTGGAGAGGACTCGCGTGGCTATGGCGGGACCGAGACTGGCGGAGTGTGGGACGAACGGGGCAGGCAGTCCGACCACTAGCAGACCCTGCGGCCGCACATTGGCGCACAGATAAACCGAGAGGGCCGGACTCAGAGTGGCGGAGAGTGGGGCAGGCAGAGTGGCGGGTAGCACATTGCGGCACCACATTCGCCCACAGATAAACCGGACGAACGGCGGGCAGCAAAGCAGACCACTGCACAACCCAGGGCTCCAGCTCGGGGAAATAAAGCCTCAAACCTCTGATTGAAAGCGCCCCTGGGGGTTGGGGCGGCAGGAGAGACTCCCAGCCTCACAGGAGAGGTTGTTGGAGAGACCCACAGGAGCCTAGAGTGTGCACAGGCCCACTTACTCAGGAACCAGCACCAGAGGGTCCCAGTTTGATTGTGGGTAGCGGAGTGAAAGACTGAAATCCGGAGGACAGTGAAGCAGACGCCATTGCTCCCTCTCGGCCCCGCCCCCACGTACAGCATCACAGCGCGACCAGGATTACCCCACCCCGGTGAACACCTAAGGCTCCGCCCCTTAAAGTAACAGACGCGCCAAGACAAAAAAAAAAAAAATGGCCCAAATGACAGAACACTTCAAAGCTCCAGAAAAAATACAACTAAGCGACGAAGAGATAGCCAACCTATCGGATGCACAGTTCAAAGCACTGGTTATCAATATGCTCACAGACTTGGTTGAATCTGTTCGAAAAACAGATGAGAAAATGAAGCCTATGCTAAGAGAAACAAAGGAAAATGTACAGGGAACCAATAGTGATGAGAAGGAAACTGGGACTCAAATCAATGGTATGGACCAGAAGGAAGAAACAAACATCCAACCAGAAAAGAATGAAGAAACAAGAACTTGGAAAAAGGAGGAGAGGCTTAGGAACCTCCAGGACACCTTGAAACGTTCCAAAATCCGAATTATAGGGGTACCAGAAGGAGAAGAGGAAGAACAAAAAATTGAAAACTTATTTGAACAAATAATGGAGAACTTCCCCGATCTGGCAAAGGAAATAGACTTCCGGGAAGTCCAGGAAGCTCAGAGAGTCCCAAAGAAGCTGGACCCAAGGAGGAACACGCCAAGGCACATCATAATTACATTACCTAAGATTAAACGCAAGGACCTACATCCAAGATTACTGTATCTAGCAAAGCTATCATTTAGAATGGAAGGGAGGATAAAGTGCTTCTCAGATAAGGTCAAGTTGAAGAGGCTCATCATCACCAAGCCCTTATTATATGAAATGTTAAAGGGAGTTACCTAAGAAAAAGAAGATAAAAAAATAGGAACGGTAAAAATGACAGCAAACTCAGTTATTAACGACCACACATAAAACAAAAACGAGAGCAAACTAGACAAACAACTAGAACATGAGGGTTGTCAATAAGGGAGTGGGAGGGGGAGAGGGGGGTAAAGGTACAGAGAATAAGTAGCATAGATGATAGGTGGAAAATAGACAGGGGGAGGGTAAAAATAGTGTAGGAAATGTAGAAGCCAAAGAACTTATAAGTATGACCCATGGACATGAACTATGGGGGGGGAACGTGGGAGGGAGGGGGGTGGGCAGGATGGAGTGGAGTGGGGGGGGGAATGGGACAACTGTAATAGCATAATCAATAAATATATTTTAAAAAAAAATCAATTACCCTAATAATATACCAAGTCAATAAAGGATGAAAACCATATGATCATCTGAATACACACAGAAAAGCATTTGTCAAAATCCAAAGTCTTCTCATAACAAAAACATTCAATGAACTAGGAATACACAAGAACTCCCTCAACGTGATAAAGGGCATCTACAAAAAACCCACAGCTAACACCCTACTTAATGGTATAAGACTAAATGCTTTCCCCTAAGATCAGAAACAAGGATATCTGTGCTTGACAATTCTATGAAAAATTGTAGTAGCAATGGTTGGTGTGGTTCAGTGGGTTGAGTGCCAGCCTGTGAATCCAAGGTTGCCAGTCTGATCCCAGTCAGGGCACATGCCTGGGTTGTGGGCCAGGTCCCCAGTTGGGGAAGTGTGAGAGGCAACTGACAGACATTTCTTTCTCTCACACATGGATGTTTTTCTCCCCCCCCTTTCTCCCTCCCTTCCCCTCTCTCTAAAAAAATAAATAAATAAAATCTTTTAAAAAATTATGGTAGAGCTGGTGTGGCTCAGTGGATTGAGCACTGGACTGAGAAGCAGAGGGTCACTGGTTCAATTCCCAGTCAGGGCACATGCCTGGGTTGCAGGTCCGGTCCCCAGTAGGGGGCGCATGAGAGGCAGCCACACACTGATGTTTCTTTCCCTCTGTTTCTTCCTCCCTTCCCCTCTCTCTAAAAATAAATAAATTTAACAAATAAATACAGAAGACTTAAATGGAAAAATATCCCCACATTGATCTACACATTCAGCACAATCTCTACCATAATCCTAGCTGGGTTCTTTGCCAAAAATAACAAGATTATCCTAAAGTTCACAGGATCCAAAATAGCCAAAATAAACTTGGGGAAAAAGAGAGAAAACACAGAGATGGAGGATTCACACAGCCCAATTTTAAAACTTAATACACACAGCTACAAAAGCAAGACAATGTAAAATTGGTGTGTGGATAGATAACGGATAAATGAATAAGAATCAAGAGTCCAAAAACAAACAATTGATTTCCTACAAGGGTGCCAAGGTCATTCAAAATGAAAGAATAGTGTTTTCTGAAGAATGGTAATGGGACAACTAAATAGCCACAAACAAAAGAATTATATTGGTACCTTCCCTTATAGCATATACAAAATATAGCTCTAAATAGATCAAAGACCTAAATATAAGAGCTAAAAGATTAAAACTTTTTAGAAGAAAACAAACAATTACACAAATCTTCATGATCTTGAATTAGGAAATGTTTCTCAGATATGATGCCAAAAACACATGACAAAAGAAAAGATAACTAGATTAAGTGTTTATGCATCAGAGGACACGAAAACCCTCCACAGAATGGCAGATATCGCTAAACCCCATTTGACAAGAGACTTGTTAATAGACTAAAGAACTTTGCAACTCGGTAAAAAGACAAATACCTGAAGACATTTCTCCAAAGAAAACATACGAGTGGCCAATAAGCACACGAAAAGATGTTCAATATGAGTAATTAGAGAAAGGCAAATCAAAACCACAATCAGACACCACTTCATACCCACTAAGATCTATAATCAAAGAGACAGGAAGGATTCTGTTCTCCCTTTGACAAACAAGAGTAGCTAACAATTTTAAATGTCCAAGCAGCTTTAAAGATTTAGGAAATATCCTCTGCAAATTTTATGGCAGATTAGAGCACATTATTTTTCCTTTTGGTTAGTTTCAACATTGGTGGTTCTCAACTTTTAGAAAACAAGTTATTTGACACTCAATTTTTAAGAATTTTAGAATAACTCTCTTAGCATAGTTATTAACTCAAAAAGTTAATCCTCCTGCCTGGTGTGGCTCAGTGGATTGAGTGCCAGTTCGATTCCTAGTCAGGGCACATGCCTGGGTTTCAGGCCAGGTCCCCTGTATGGGGTGCACCAGAGGCAACCACACATTGATGTTTCTCTCCCTCTCTGTCTCCCTTCCTTCTCCTTTGTCTAAAAATACAAAATTAAAATCTTTTTTTAAAAAATATTCTAATGTATACACATTAGGCTTGAATTTTAGCCAAATTTTAAATACATGTCAATAGACAAATCAAGATCCAAAATCAGGACATTATGTGCTCTATAGCTGGAGTGGCCATATGGCTGTTTTCTGAGGACTGTCCCAATTTACACCTGTTATTACCACATCCTACCCACGTTAACATTTGTCTCATATTTTTTAATTCTTAACATAATACTATGAATAACTGTATTAAAGTAAGGTATGTTGGATTTGTTATACTGTACTTTCACTTTATACTTCCACCTTCTGCCATGCCTTTGTACTGTGTGGGGTACAGGTGCAGTGAACCAAGTTCTCACTTTAATTCTGGTTCAGTCTGAAAGCCAACCACCAATAACCTAGCCCTCATTCCCCATAAAATGAAATACACTTGCATACTGGCAACTAGGGGTAGCTACCTCTATGCAGTCTCGGTTGCTGATAGGAGAAATGTTTGAGGCTGCGACGCCCGCCAGTCACTTGGTGTACCTGCCGTTTGAGTTACAGCCATTCCTCAGATTGCAAGGCCACCATCAGCTGAGTCAGTGAGAAATGTGAATAATGTGTTTGTAAAATCCACGCAGGAAAGAGACACTGTGTGTTCCTGTGCATAATGTACAAAGAGTATAATCTGAACGCTCATGCTACAGTGGTTTTGCCATTTATTTACTGTATTGTGTAAATCCACAATTATTTCTTTGTTTGGTAACATTATTTTACCAATTAGCAATTAGAAATTTAAGTTATTTTAGCACCTGCTTTTACGATCAAGTGCCACGGTCTAGACAAAAAGAATATATGGTCACACTACCAAAACAAAACACCTTATTTTCTATTACATTATAATGGACTCTATTAGGGAATGTGTAGACATAATTACATAAAGCATCTCTTGGGTCCTCAAAACCACGAATCCGCCCTGGCTGGTGTGGCTCAGTGCTTTGAGCGCAGGCTGCGAACCAAAGGTTCATGGGTTCGATTCCCCGTCAGGGCACATGCCTGGGTTGCAGGCTGGGTCCCTAGTGGGGGCCACGTGAAAGGCAACCACACATTGATGTTTCTCTCCCTCTCTTTCTCCCTCCCTCCCTCTCTCTCTAAAAATAAATAAATAAATAAAATCTTTTTTTAAAAAAAAAACCATGAACCCCAAACCATGGCAAGGGTCCACTAACAAGGAAAGCTACTAATATCACATTATTACTAAAGCAAAGATATTTTTTGAACTGCTGTGATTCTTTTTTTCTAAATATTTTATTTATTTATTGTTAGAGAAAGGGGGTGGGAGGGAGAAAGGGATAAACACATTGATGTGTGAGAGAAAGAAACATTGGCTGCCTCTCGCACACCACCAACCGGTGATCTGGCCTGCAACCCAGGCATGTACCCTGACTGGGAATCAAATTGAGGACATTTTGGTTCGCAAGCTGGCACTCAATACACTGAGCCACACCAGCCAGAGCATGAACTGCTGTGATTCTTGAGCAGATACAGAAGACATCTCTATTCCACAATAAGCACGGAAAAAAGAATATTCTATACAACCCAGAACAATATATGCTATATAAAGGTTCAAAATTCTATAAAACAATTACCTTTTTTGTTGTTTTTGATTCACAAAGTACTTCAGAATTCTGTATTAACCCTGTAGATTTCATTGATTTTGAGCATCTAAACAGAGTTTAGGTTAGTAGGAATCATGAAAAGAGTTTAAGTACCAAAATGGAGGAAATTTTTACCACTGCAGATAGCAAAACACTATATCAAACAGTATCCTTTGGAATATTATTCATTAATATGGTCCTAAAGATACTATCAAACACATCTGAACAAGTACAAGACATCTATTTTTTTAAAATTCTTGAAAGACAACTATTTTCCTTAACTGACAAGTTGGCCCATACTAAAAGCAAGACCATCTGAAGTTCCTGAAGAAATTTCAAAGCCTTTCAAGGCCAAGAACAGAAAATAAAAGCCATTCTTTTTGTCTGTAACAGCTCTTCCATTTCTAGATGAGTATCTTGATGGACCAAAATCTGAGGCAAAAAAAATATCTTTGACCTTTAAAAAATGTACTACAGGATTATCAAAAAAGGACAGTTAATTCTCAATGAATCCCAGATAAAAACCTCAGGACATCTTTCCATTAAATTACACGACTTATACTTTAGCCCTGGCTGGTGTGGCTCAGTGGATTGAGGGCCAGCCTGCGAACTGAAAGGTCACTGGTTCAATTCCAACTGGCCCAAGCCTCAGGTGCAGGCCAGGGCCCCAACTGGGGGCAGGCAGGAGGCAACCCATCAATGTCCCTCACACATCAATGTTTCTCTCCCTCTCATTCTCCCTCTGTTCCCCTCTCTCTAAATAAATACTTAAGTAAGTAGTAAAATTCTTTTACTACTTAAAACCCTTATACTTTAAAGTACAAAATTTAAATTTATAACATCCATAAGTATTTATAAAACAACCTTAATCCAAGTATGATACTCCCTAGTTAATATTTTAGTGAAGGTGGTGGGACAAGTCTCACTTCTACTCCAACCAAGTAAGGGTCTGAGGCTTGGTAGGGCCATAACGTGGAAAACTTGCCAAGTAGCCCCAAGAACACAACTCTGATAATCCTACCTTAATAAAACTGAAAAAAAGTTATTATGTCTAATACTTGACATTTACACGTATTTTCATAGTCAACACTACATAGTTGTGAAAATTTTTCAGAGAATTGCTTGACTGCCTATGCTTTTGTTTATAGTAAGTAAGATACTAACTAAATAACATTTGTTAAGGAAACAAAAATATCTGCTTTGGATGGTTAACCAAAGTAGCCCTGAAGAAAAAGAAAAACTGGTTTCTAACCCCAGCTATGTTGTTTCAGTGTAAGGCGTTAGAACACATAAAGGTGCTTTCCAGCTAACATGGTACTTTGTGGATAAAACTAATGAAAACAGCCCAAATGCTTTTACAAATTTTAGGTCTCTCCCAACTTTCTATCAGGTTAAAAAAAAAAGTCATTCTAGAAATTCCTGATAAAAATTGAAATGTACCAGAAGAAGAATCAAAATCACCTCTTTCCTGACTTTAATTTACGAACTCGGATTTATACACAACTGCCAGGGGCTCTACAGATGTACAAATTAAGCTTGGGTCCAGTATTTGTACTGTACCACAGAGGGAAAGGCGGTTTCAGGGGTACGCTATGGAAAATAGATGCCTACTCAGATTTCCAGGTGGATCTCTTAGATATATCTTATTTCACCTACTTAATTATTCATATTTCCCATATTTAAAGATGTCCTCACTTGAAATGTTCCCTGTGATCAATGAACATCATGGTTTAATTGCAAGGTTTTTTCCCCCCCTTAGGAATACATCAAATAATCATAGATTTAATGAAACAGGTATTTCCCTGGATTGCTCCTCTTGAAAATGCCTCTAATTCGGTCCATTTCTTAATGTTAGCGTAGTAAAACAAACAAACCACTCTTGATTATGCTATAAAACATAAAGGACCCTTAAATAAAAATAAGTTCATCAACACTTCACCTGAAGCTCGAATATATCAAACTGCTCAATATACTCTTTAAAGTTCAAGTTGGACAAAACAAAAAATACCAGCAAGGAAAAAAACAATGTATGTTCTATACTCCTGAGACTGATAAAGTAATTTGGAAACTGAATCTTGAACTTTTTCTGTTAATTTTGTGAAAATACTTTTTTCAAATCACCGTAAACGTCAAACTTAGGTTTGAGTCCTTCCAATAATATAGTCATTTCCTCTCTCAGGACAAAGCTAAATCCTTCCAATGAGCGTAAGGCTCAAAGTAAAAGAGAAGAAAAATCTGTGTTAATTAGTGAATAGGAAAGAGCTGTACAGTGAGGTTTTACTTGGAGGTTAGAAGCTAAAAGGTTGATTCGCCTATTTAATTCAGAGAAAGAGCTCCCAGAAGTCTGAACATCTGTTTCCTCGGGTTAAGAGTCTGTACCAGCTAGCTACCACCTTACAGTCTTCCCACATTTGTTCAACCAGCACCGCCTGAACGCTTACTAAAAACTAGGCAAGCATTCATGGAGAGGACCCACTAAGTGACACTTAGGAACCACTTTTGTAAGGGAATACTGCCTAATTAAGACATTCCTACATGACTTACACCACCAATTGGCACCTGACGTTTGAAAATCCACACACCTGAATGAAATTTAATAAAGCAGTTTCTTAACGCCAGGCCCTAAACAGCGCACAGGAGTTACATCTTACTCAAGTAAATCTTAATTCAAAACCACGCCGTTTCCCGCTGACGAAACTTAGTGAGGGTCTGAAAGAATTCCAGGCCGACTTAAAATTGTGAGACAGAACTGAAAGCGAAGGCGCTCAATTCCGAAGCGAGACGAAAGGGGTCTAAAGAAAAAGTGAACTGGAGGTGGTGAGAAGCGCCGCAGGGCCCACACAGGCTATCCCCAACCCGAACATCAAGTAAGCAACTTTTCCAGCACCCCGGGACTGCAGCCTCCCCCGGTCCTCCAGCGTGCTGGCGGAGACTGGCGTCCCAGAGACGGCTCCCCACGCTCCGCACGCTCCCCACGCCGGGAGCCGGTCCCAAGCCAAAGGAGCGAATAAAATCACCAGCCAGCTGGTGGGGGCGGGGTTGCAAACGCTCCTTTCCCCGGAGAATGGGGGAGGGGAAAGGAGTAAGCGACCCTCGGGCCACCCGTCCAGATCTCGGCCGGGGGTGGGGGTGGGGGTGCTGCAGTCACCGGGCCTCGCCGCCAAGGCCCCCAGGGCTGGCGTGGGGGAACGGGGCGGGCCCCACCGAGGACAGGCGGGAAACGGGGTGGCGGGAAGACGAGAGAATGGCCCAGCTGGATAGCCACACGCGAGGCCAGGACCCTGCCTTGCCTTCAGCGGGCCCCGGGATCTCACAAAAGGCCCCCAGCCTCCTGAAGGGACGGGCTGAGGGTTGAAGAACACCCCCCAACACCCCCCACACACACACACACCCGCTCGCCTCACTACCCCCCACCCTCGGGCCCCGCTCCGCGGGCTCGGCGCCCCGCAGCGGCGCGGGGGAGCCAGGGCCGGCAGCGCGGCCGTAGGGAGCTGACGCCCTCCCCGACGCCCGGCACTCGGAGGGCGCAGGAACCCCGACACGCAGAGAAAATCAACAAAGCACCTGCCGCTCTCGAGAATACATGCCACAGGCCCCCGACCCGTGGCTCCCCGACGCGCCGCTGCCCGGGCAGCAGGGCTGCGCTGACGGTTTTGGGGGAGGGGGCGGGGAAGGGCCCCGCGCGGTGGCTCGCTGGCCCCGGAGCCAAGCCTTCGTCCGGAAGCGTTGAGGGAGGGACCCCCCACGCCAGAGACTGACCTTGGAGTCTCCGTTGCACAGAGCCATCGGGGCCGGTGCCGCGGCGGCCAGAGTATGAGACGGGGCGGGAGAGGGCCGACCGGGTCGGTGCCACGGGCCGCAACTGAGAAAAGGGCCTGGTTGAAGAGCGGAAGGACGCGGAGAGAAGCTGGCCGCCTGCGAAGCGCCTAATGCAGTAGCAGCGGCGAAGCGCGGGCCCCAGCGCCGCGGGAGAGGAGACCAGCAGCGCACACGCTACCCCCGCCTCCTGCTTCCGCCCGGCCTGGCCACTGGGAGGAGCCAGAGCCCGTTTGGCCCGGCAGGCGAGTCGCGGGAAGCCCCCGACTTGCCGCCGCGGCTAAATAGGCGTAGCTTTCAGCGCTGGGCCCCTCCTCCAGGCCCGCCCCGCCGCAGGGACTGGCTCTCTGGAGGAGAAACCCGCCCCGTCTCGCCTGCCCGCCCCACAGGAGGAGGGGCCTGCAGCGCCGTGCCTCGCTCCGCCGCCAAGTCCCGCCCCGCCTCCGTGCGGCTCGCCCCTGGGGGGAGGAGCTCGAGGAGCCCGGATGGCTCCACCCCTCCCGCCCGGGCACTGGACAGCCGGCCTTAGGAGGAGGGACCCGAGTGCCCCGCCCCGTCCGCGCTGTTCCAGCCAGCCCCAGAGGAAAACTGAAGCCATTCCAGCTTCGTGTTCTCCGGCTAACCTAGGACGGCTGCGAGAGCACCGGCGCCGCTGAATTGGAAACCTAAAAGAGCTGGGCCCGGGGGATAACTCATCCGGTGCGCGGGCTCATCTCAGGTTTGGGGACTTGGAGGAGGCCGAGACTGCTTTGAAGAGTTTGGTGGTGACGTCTCAAGGGACGTCAAAGTGAGATTTGATTACTTAGGTCCCTCGAAAGTTCTACAATGGGTACAGAATTTCCAAAAGGGAGAGGTTTGGGAGCGGCAATCAGTTGGGAAGCTGGGCCAGGGGACTAGTGATGAAGCTCAGTTTGAACTGCAATGTTTTTATTTGTATTGCTTGTGGAGAAAGGGTTACTCTTTGGCTCCCGTCAAGACGAGGTATTGCTTTGAATTTGGTCACCTGCGGGACTAAATTGGGGTTCGGGAATAAATAACTCATGGAATGGCTTCCAGTTAGCAAAGCATTTAACAAATATTCAATTATAGAAAGTCAAATTTGCTGCGCTCATGCTGTGTCAGGCTCTAGTCCAGGTATTAAGGACCCAAAGTGAGACAACCCTGACCTCCAAAATTTCATTTTATTCTAACCAATCCCATGAAATTAGTGAGGTAGAATTGATGTTCTTATCAACTTTTTAACTAATGAGGAAATTGAGCCTCGGTGAGATAATGTGCCTCTCTTTGTGTAGAATAATGGGGATCTGTATGTATTGTAATACAATATATACAGGAACAAAAGGCCCAAGATTCTAGTGGGCCTCTGACTAAACGAAAGTGTTTCTGAAAAATTGATACTTGAACTTTTTAAAGCCATGGATACTGGATTCTCTTGGTGGTCTGTATGAACAATCCAGAGAACAGTGTAGTAACCAATAGAAAAACCCCAACTTGCATCAACATTCACCCAGAATGGAATGAAATGTAATGTGCCAGCCAGGGTTAAGAACTGGCTAAATCCCATCTATGTTAGATCACACCTAGTTTCAATATATTCTAGTGGTCACATATGTTTATGGGTAAGAATATCAGCATGCGCCAAAATCTTTATATCTTATGTTCTTCAACTTTTGACTGTATTGAGCCCTGCCTCTTTCTTGAAACTGGATTTTCCTTAAAATATATCACAGAGGTAACTTTTCACGTCTAGGATGTTCTTGGTCATCTTTTTTTGCCCTTCTTCCTGTATCTATCCTATAGGAGGAAGCTTAAGTGATGGTTTTCTTCAGGATTTCCATTTCTCACCCTCTTCTCATCTTTCTCTCCACCTATGTTCCTCTGAGGCATTTGTTTAAACATATAGACTTGCTCAAGAATACCCTTGATAGGCTCTATGTTTTGACAGCTCTCTTCTGAGCTCCAGATCCATATTACTCTACACATCCCCAGTTAGATGTTCAATGGCATCTTGAGCCCCAAACTCAGTAAGTCCAAAACAGAAGCTCCCAAATTTCTGTGCCCAATCTCACTGGCACTGTGATAGTAGAGGGAAATATTCATGCCTTAACCCAGAAGCTACAGGTTTTTTTTCATAGATGCCCTACATCAAATTAAAGAAGTTCCCTTCTATACTAATTTTGCCAAAAATTTTAATCATGAATGAATATCATTGAATGGTTTTTCTGTGTCTTTTGAGATAATCATAGTTTTGCATTTTTTGATTTATTAATGTGATAAATTACATTGATCAATTTTGAAATGTTAAACCAGCCCTCCATTTGTGGGATAAATTTAAAGTAATCATGAGGTATTTGCCTTTTTATATATTGGATTGTATTTGCTAAAGTTTTGATTTTGAATTTTTGCATCTGTGTTCATGAGGAACATCGATTTATAGTTTTCTTGTAATGTCTTTGACTGGTTTTGGTGTCAGGGTAATGCTGGCCTCAAAGAATAAAGTTAAGAGTTTGTGTAGAATGATTTCTAGAAGAGTAGTATAGAATTGGTTTTATTTCTTCCTTAATTTTTTCATAGAATTCATCCATAAGGCCATCTTAGCATGAAGTTTTCTTTCAAACAACCAAAGAAATTCCATTTTTAAAAATAGATACAGGGTTTTTGGGAGGGTGGATATAGGGCTCTTTAGGTTTTCTTTTTTCTTTTGGAGCGAGCTTTGGCAATTTGTGTCTTTCAAGGAATTTGTCAGCTTCATTTAGTTGTCATATTCATAGGCATAATGTTATTCATAATATTGTCCTTTCAATATGTAGAATTTTGCTTTTGTCTGATCTGCCATTTCTATATTTTAATGAAGTATTTAGGTCATTTACATGTAATGTCATGTAGATACGGTTAGGTTCATGTGTACAAAGGTGACCCCCAAAAAATAGAATTTATTTTTTAAAAAAATTGTATATTTATTCTTACATGTTTAAACTTCAGGCACCTTCAAAATACTCTCCATTTGATGCAGTACATCTACTGGGACATTTTTTCCACAGCTCAAAACAATTTTGAACTCGTCAATTTTGATGCCTTTTAGTGCTTCTGCCATTTTTTTGTTTTACCTCTTCCACACTGGCAAAAGATTTTCCTTTGAGGACTTTTTTCATCCAGGGAAACAAAAAAAGTTGCTTGGGACAAGATTGGGTGAATAGGGAGGGTGGGGCATGGGGGTATCTCTGTTTTGGGTCAAAAAGTGCTGAACACTCAGGATGGTATAGATAGGTGAGCTTGTAAATCACCCATCATGGAATGGGCAAACACATTGAAAGAGTCTTTAAAAAAATTCACTGAAGCCGAACACAGCCTCTCATGACAACACCATCTGGTACACTGGCACAGATGGGTTCCTAGAACACTCACTCACCTAGGGAGAGAAGCCTGTAGTACAAGGCACGCCCCCCACCGGAGATAATTCTGGGTTTTTTGTGTCCCCTCTCATATGACCTGGAGATTCTCAAGGCAGTAGGCTGGGGCAACTAAATGGCTCACCTCTTTTTTTTTGTTCCTGTCTCTTAGGCATCACTGTCCTTTGAAGTTTGAAATCCAGTATTTTGAAACCATTATTTTATATATTTTGTCGGAAGTTTTTTTGGTTGTTTCAAGCAGAATTTAGTTGCTGTTACCAAATCTTTGGCAGAAGTGGAAATCTAGAAACCTTATTTAATGATTAGTTGAAGCATCTTAAACCTATAATGTCTTCCTTTCTTGTACATATTTTTGTTCAGGGTGAAGATTGTCTTGAATTCAGAACAACTTAGGCAGCAACATGAAATAGTGATGTTGATTCTAATAAATGTAATTGTGTGGTTCCTAGGACCAACGCAGTTGTCAAGGAACATTTGATAACATCCACGGATAGAAATTTCCAGATTTGGGCCCTGGTTAGTGTAGCTCAGTGGATTGAGCGTGGGCCTGCAAACCAAAAGGTTGCCAGTTCGATTCCTAGTCAGGGCACATGCCTGGGTGTTGGGCCAGGTCCCTAGTAAAGGGGTGCGCGACAGGCAACCACACATTGATGTTTCTCTCCCTCTCTTTCTCCCTCCCTTTCCCTCTCTCTAAAAATAAATAAATAAAATCTTTAAAAAAAAAAGAAATTTCCAGATTTGGTATGTATCATATCATTGAAAATTTATTTTAGGTATAATTCATGGTCATCTCATTTCATCTTTCAAAATATTTACTATTTTAAATCTCTAACAAAAAAATTAACTTTTAAACTTAAGAAAAATATTAGATGTAAACTTAAAGTTCAGGAGTACCTAGTTTTTCAAGCTCCTTTTAGGATGGTATGTGAGGTTTTTTTAAATTTGTAAACTACTCAAAAATAAAATTTAATCATGTATCCCTTATTAATGGCTTCCCATTGATCTGAGGATAAACTCCTAACTTCTAATGTTGCTTAATTGGTACTTGGAGATTCAGCCAGCTCCTGTATACCCTGTTCTCTTACCACTGCCCCCTCGCTCTACTCTCTAGCCACATTGAACTGCTTTAGTTCCTTAAACGGGACATGTTCTCTCTGTTTTAGGCCTTTGAACCTACATGTTTTCAGTCTAGTATAGTTCTGTTCCTCTCCCCACAAGTCGGCAATCTTGGGATAGATGTTTCTTCCTCTTTTGTGCTCCCACAAGCCTCTCCCCTTCATTAGTACTTACCCCCTTTGCTGTATTTACCTGTTCTCTTGTCTCTGTCCACAGAAAGTCCTGGAAGCAGGATCATCCCAGTAGCAACAAGCAAATGTAGCACCCAGATCCTGGTTTTTAAATGCCATTCTTCAGCAAGAAGAACCAGGCCTTTTTAGAGAAATGACTGATTTTAACACCAAGACAAGGACAAGGTGACCAGGAACATTTTTGTGCCAGAAAGGAAGTGCTCAGTGTATAATGGGGACGTGTCAGAGGGACACAGGAGTCTGTCTGAGAGGACTTTTACTGGCCAAATCTGGGACATTATATCAAAATAAATAGCTACAGGCCCTGGATAGTGTGGCTCAGTTGGTCGGAGCATCATCCTGTAAACTGAAAGGTTGTTGGTTCGATTCCAGGTCAGGGCACATGCCTAGGTTGCAGGGTCCATCCCTGGTCAAGGCACATATGGGGAGGCAGCCGATTGATGTTTCTTTCTCCCTCATTCTCTCTTCCTCTCTCTCTCTCTAAAAAATCAATGAAAAAATGTCCTTGGGAGAGAATTTTTTTAAAAATTAAAAATAAATAGCCATGGTAAATGGATGATATCTGCTGATTAACCTAGGGATCCATCATTGAATGACTATATAAATAAATCAATGACTAAATGGAGAGAAACCCCTTAGAATGTCAACTAATAAAGTTCAAAGTCCAAAATGATGGAAAATCATCATTTTGTAACCATCAGAAATAATAAATTCAGACAAGAAACATGAATGGATAGTAACATTCAAGGATAAAAGGTAGATCAAGAACAGGTTTCATTGACATTGTCTCAAAGTCTCTCCCTACAAAATAATTATTAATTATTCAAGGAAAAGGAGTAACCTTACAGTGGAGAAACCTGAAGGTACCTCCTTAGTCTAGTGATCAAAGCTGCCATCAGCAGTAGTGGAACAAATCAACATCATGTATCATCTGATGAATACAGTGAGCCCAGCACAGTATTACTTCAGTGGTGCCATGCCTAAAATGTATAACCTAATTCTAAGTAAACATCAGGCAAACCCCAAAGGAGGCACATTCCACAAAATAACAAGTCTGTAATTTGTTCCAGTTATCTACTGCCTTGTAACAAACACCCTAAAACCTAGTGGCTTAAAACAACAGTTTTTATTTTACTGCAGTTTGAACAAGGTTTAGGAGGGGCAGCTCTTCTCTGCCCTAATGTAGATGTATTACAGTCAAGTGCTGGGCCCCACTAGGCCTCAGCTGGAGTGGCTCCACAGCTGGGAGCAAGGATCCTCTGAAGGCTTTCGCACTCAGATCTCTGACACCTGAGTTGGGAGACCCAAACAGCTGAGGGCTGCAATAGCTGTGGCCTATCTGGCATCTCTGCCTCTATGTGGCCTCTTCATCACCACAGCAGGGGAACAGGATTTCCTAAATGTCAGCTCAGAACTACAACGGAGAGAAAAAGACAGAGAAAGTGCAAACATGCCACATAGAAGCCATATGGCCCTTCCTAACCTACAACTGGAAGTCACACTGCTTTATTTCTCTGTAGCATTGGAAGTCACACAGATTTATTTCTTTGTATTCTATGAATTGAATGAGTAACAGGCCCATCTAGATTCATGGAGAGGGTTCTAAAAGAGCATGTGAACTAGAAGTGTGGTGCAATGCTTGTAAAATACAATTTGCCACAGTAATCTTAAAAAATAAAGGTCCAGGGGAGACCAAGAAACTGTTCGAGATTGAAGAAGAATAAAGACACATGCCAACCATGTGAAATGCAAGCTCCAAGATTGAAACTTTTGGCTATTAAGGATATAACTGGGACAACTGACAGAGTTTGACCACCCTCTCGGAATGAAAAGTATGTGGGAGCTCTTTGTACTGTTACTGGAACTTCACTCGAGGTTTGAAATCACTTCAAAGTTTTTAAAAATAAAATGTACCATAAAGCTCATGTTTTAAAATGTTTACAGTTAAGTCCTTTCATAAAATAATAGATTGTGTAATAAAAATAATCACCCAAGTTCCACATATGGTACATTTTTATATATATTTTAAAGACTATTTAATTTTAGAGAGAAAGGAAGGGAGAGAGAGAGAGGGAGACAAACATCAATGTGTGGTTACCTCTCGCGCACCCCTCTACTAGGGACCTGGTCTGCAACCCAGGCATGTGCCCTGACTGGGAATCCAGCTGGCGACCCTTTGATTTGCGGGCTGGCACTCAATCAACTGAGCCATACCAGCCAGGGCACATTTATATTTTTTAATATTATGTTTTCTTAAAGCAGAAGACCACTGAATGTTATTATCATTGTTACATTTTTACTGATTACCCTTCTATGCCCTCTGTCCCAACTACGTAATCAAATTTTGGTCATCTTCTCTTGGGGCCAAAATGACATCGTCCTGGTGAGAATGGATTCAGCCAAATTCTGTCCCTTTTCATCTCTAGGAAAAAGAGGGATACAACTTTTGGTATGGTGCCTTTGAAAAGTTTCCAAACCTCATGACCAAAAACCCCTCAATAAAATGGTGGTGTTAGTGGTGCCGGTGGTAGTCGCAGTAGCCCTTATATAACACTTCATGTGTCAAGGCATGATTCTCAATTCTTTGCATATATTAATTCATTTAACCCTCACAATGGTCCTATGAGATGGGTACCATTATTATCCACTGTTATTATCCCCTTGTCATCCTTTTTTGATTGAAAAAATTGGGAGAGAAATTAACTAACATAAGGATATACAGCCACTAAAACACAGAACTGAGATTCAAACCAGGACAATTGGCTGTAGCCTTTTTATTGTTTATTAAACATTCAAAATGTACCTTGCCAAACAATCCTGAAAGCCACAAGTATCATTGGGTACAATTTAAAGCACAGCAACAGCCCTGTTACCACTGTTTCTTGCATCTGTTTGCAGTGCTTTTTTTTTTCACCTGAAGATATGTTTTTATTGATTTTAGAGAGTAAGGGAGTGAGAGAAACAGACCAGTTGCCTCCTGTATGTGCCATGACCAGGGATTGAACCTGCAACCTAGGTATGTGCCCTGACTGGGGATTGAACCTGCAACCTTTTTGTGTACAAGATGGTGCTCCAACCAACTGAGCCACCAAGCCAGAGCTGCAGTGTTATGATTTAAATGTATTTTTAATTGGTTATTCCTAAAATTCATGGCACAAATTCACTGGATATATATATACACACACACATATGTGTATGTACATGTATGATAAAAAACACATAACAAAATTTATAATCTTAACCATGTTTTAAAAATATTTTAATTTATTTTTAGAGAAAGGGGAAGGGAAAGAGAAAGCAGGACAGAAACATCAATGTGTGGTTGCCTCTCATGTGCCCCCTACTGGGGACCTGGCCCACAACCCAGGCATGTGCCCTGACTGGTAATCAAATCATGGACCCTTTTTTTCGCAGGCCAGTGCTCAATTCACTGAGCCACACCAGCCAGGGATCCATATGAACCATTTTTTATTTATTTTTAACTTTATTGTTGTTCAGTCTGAACCATTTTTAAGTGTACAGTTTAGTAGTGCTAAGTATTATCTCTGTTGTGCAACAGATCTTCATAACTTTTCCTTTGGTAACATTGAAATCATACCCATTCAACAAGTCCCCTTTCCCCCTCCTGTCAGCCTCTGGTTAGCACCATTCCACTTTCCGTTTCTGTGAGTGTCACTAGTCTAGATACCTCATATAAGTGAAATCATACAGTGTTTGTCTTTTTGTCACTGACTTATTTCACTTACCATTACATGCTCAAAGGCTGCATAGAATGTTATATATATATATGTATATTTTGTTATACACACATATGTATATGTATGTGTGTGTGTGTATGTATATATATAAAGCAGCTTCAGGATATTCAAGTGACATTTTTACAAAAAAGAACAGGTATATTAATCACTAAAACATATGAAGCACGTTATAATAAATTAGGAACTAAAACCCCAAAACCCCAATGAAGGGGGAAATAAAATTCACAAATTAAGCAGTATAAATAGTTAATAAACATGATATGCTACTTAAAATATTTGATGTCATTTTCTCAACCTTCTGAAATGCCATAAAAATGACAGAAGAAAAAATGTTTAAAAATATGGCAATATTGGAAAATCAGGTAGGCAGTCATAAGCAGAAAATATATTGCCTGGTTGTATTGGCACAACCACTTTAGAAAATGTTTAGCAGTTTGGCAGCTTCTTATAATAAAGTTAAATATATATACACCATGTGACTCAGCAATTCGATACTAGGTCATTGCCTTAGATTAATGAAAACTTAGGCTTACACAAAAGCTGGAAATAATCCAAATGTCCTTGAACTGATGAATGGATAAAAATATATTGGTAGATCCATACAATGAAACGCTACTCAGCCAAAAAAAAAAAAAAAAAAAGCATCAGAGGGTGGTAGAGGGGGGAGAATTAACAATACATGTGACAACATGGGTAAATCTCAATGTATTATGCTCATTGAAAGAAGCCAGGCTCAAAAGGCTACACAGTGTATAATTTTATTTACATGACATTTTGGAAAAATACAACTTTTCCAAAACTATAACTAGAGAAAAACAGATCAGTGGTTGCCAGGGGGATAGGTGGAGAGGCTGACTTCAGTAAGTACAAGGGAGTGATGAAACTGCATCATTCCATGATTGTGGTGGTGGTTATACACCTCCGTCTCAAAACTCAGAACTGTACACTCAAATTTTACCGAATGTAAATTATACCTCAACAAAGCTGACTCTCCACCCAAAAAAGCAATGAAAAGTTCTGAGGAATATATAGGAGATATAGCCCTGACTGGTATGGCTCAGTGGATTGAGCACTGGCCTGTGGACCAAAGGGCTGCTGGTTCGATTCCCAGTCAGGGCATAGACCTGGGTTGCCAGCCAGGTCCCCAGTTGGGGGTGTGCAACAGGCAGCTGATCAATGTTTTCCTCCCTCTCTTTCTCCATCTCTCTAAAAATAAATAAATAAATAAAATTTTAAAAAGAAGATATAATTCAGATGATAGTGAACTGGAAAACCAGTCAAGAAATCTGCAACTACACATAGGTTTAGGAAGGGCCACTAGATGGTGGCATTAATTTTTGTAATAGAGTCCACAGTAAATCTTGAAGCTCAAAGATCACAGACTAGGCGGTGGGGCACTTTGGGGGAAATTTTCCTGTAAATCCATAGTTCTAATTCCTGCTGTCAAGCCTTGAGCTGTATTGGTTTCTGTGATTTTACTAAGCCAGGTCTCCCAGCCTTCCACCTATTCTGGGAAGCCATCAATATCCCTCCAGTAAAATTCTCTCTCTCTCTTCCCACTTCAGATTTTGTTTTTGTTTTTGTTTTCTGAAACAGACTGAATAGCAGAACTAAAAACAGCTGTTAACCAATTTGTTTTGTTTTTCTTCTTTTCATTACAGAGAATTTTGAACATGTACAAAATAAACAGAATGGTATAATGACCTCCCATACCAGCAGGCCTCAATAGTCATTGATAACCTGCCATTCTTAATTCATCAAACCTTCACCACCCCAACACCTATGCAAATAGTTTTTCACAGTTCCTTTTTTAATGAGGTAAAATTTCCATATTTTGAATTGCACAGACTTTTAAAAATAGACCTTTTTTATAAAGCAGTTTTAGGTTCACAGCACAATTGAGCAGAATGTACAGAGATTTTCTGTATTAACCACCCCCCCTTCCCCACTCATACATAACCTCCCCCATTAGCAAGATTCCCCACAGAGTAGTACATTTGTGACAACTGATGAATCTCCATTTGCACATCGTTATCACCCAAGGTTCACAGCTTACAGTAGGGTTGACTCTTGTATATGCTATAGGTTTGGACAGATATATAAAGACATGTAACTGCCATTACAGTCATTACAGTGTCATGCAGGGCGGTTTCACTACCATAATCATCGATGCTCACCCCTCTCTCCCAGCTCCTGGTGAAGTGCAGGCATTTTAACAGTACAGTTCCAATGTTTTTGAAAGAGCTGGTTTGGAAGTTTCCAATAACATATGGCAGAAAGAAAAAGTTATGAAAGAAAATTAAGTGACAGAGCCTATAAACTAAAAGTTTACTAGAATTTCCAGGAGGACTTAATGAAGAGGAAAAAAAGGAAAAATCAAATATATTATAGAAGAAAATTTCTTAAATTCAAGATAGATTTGGAATGTTGTAAATGCTGCATCAGAGTAATAGAAAAACGCATGCACGTACCTTCATACATCCTGGTGAAAATTCGGAACACCAAGAATAAAGGTAAATTCTACAAGATCCCAAATGAAAAAAACAGGACACAGGCAAAAAACCAAAAATTGGATTGATATTAAATAAGAGTGACAATATATATCATAAACATGAACATATGTTTTTAACATTACAAAAATACAAAACAAAATAACATCGTATTTTGTACTTGTCATATAAGTATGAACTGACAAGTCTGAAATACAAAGGGTTGATGTGGGGCAAGCAGATGCAAGTAATCACGGTTGGAGTGTAAAATGGTATAAAACTTTTTGGAGAGCTACTTGGCAATATTATTTTAAATATACATACTCGCCCAGAAATTTTACTTCTATACTATGTGTATGTGTGTGTGTATCCGGAAAACCATCAAACTGGAAAGAATGGTCATCAGTATCATCAGTATGAGACTGGTTGGCAAATTTTAGCAATCCATGTAATGGACTGTGACTGGCCAGGATCTTGCGTTCACCTCTATGGTTATTCAGGTGTGGGCAGTGGATGACGGCCAATGTACTGGGTGGGACAATTGAAAGCAAAAAAGGGATTGTGGCTCCCACCGGGATAGTTTTGTGTTTGGCAGCTTCATCACCTTCACCGAACACGTCAATTAGGGAAGAGTAGTTTTCCAAAGGAAAGGGAGAATTATATCGACAGAAGTGGGTAAGAGGCACTGAGTATACAAAAGAACAGCTGTTTATGACCGTACTGGCTGCAGGTCTGGCAGTATGGGTCGTGTTTTCACAGTGGCAGTGACACTTGCTTCATGTTAGCTGAAGTACACTGCATGCCTGGTGGGGGAGCACTCCCAGATTTGTAAAGGAACATCACAGTCTGTCCGGTAAGAAGACTGACTACCATGAGGTCATCGGAGAAGGAAACGGCAATGTGGGCATGGCTGAATGGTGAAGACTTGTCTCTGCTCCACGTGGTACCGGCAAGGGTAGTGCAACGTGGGGCCGGAATTCACTTCCCAGATAGTGCACACATGGCTGGTGCTGTTAACTAGGAGCTCACACAGTGTGGAGTCACAGGCCTGAGTCCCTTTCCTGACAGGCTTTCCTGGAGTGACTTTCTCAACAGAGATGAAAACTACCAGTTTCTTAAGACCTGTTCCTGGAAGTCAGACTATTATCACCTCAGCTGTATTCTATTGGTCAGTCATAGAGCCTATACTCAAAGGAAGGGACATTGGCCACACTTTCAAAGGAAGAAGTGATAAAGAACTTGGATGCTATGTTTTAAAAGAGCCACATCAGGTCCAGGGAAAACAATTTCAGTTTTTCATGGATCTAAAAAGCCTTAAGAGTTTAGATGTGGAGTATACATTATGTATGACCAGCTGGCTTACTATGTGTAATATCTGGTGTAGTGTAGGAGCCCCAAACTGGGGAGCTGCTTAAGTGTTCATGATACTCCAATAAAACCAGCCAGGGGACGAGATGTAGACATGCCGTTTGTTACATTACAGGGGAGTGCCGGTTCGAGATAGACCCTCGCCCCCACCCCGCCTGAGACTTGTTTTAAGGGGCCCCAGACAAAGGAGGCATGTTTCCTACCAGTGACTCTAAACTACATTATCTCAGTATAAAGAAAGGGTCAAGAGGCAGTCACTGGACAGGAAGCCATTCCCAAAAGGTGATAAGGAGGAAGTTACAATCCATTTCCAAAAACAATACACATTCCTAGCTAGAAGCCCTTGGACTAGCCCTCAGCCATGGGAGGGGGAAGGGCCGTGTATTGACCCAACCCCTGGCATCACATTACATTGGCAGCTACACAGATAAGCCAAGATTCTGTCATATTGTACATCAGAATTTCCCGACCCTATCCCTCATCTCCCAAGTTGCTTTGAGTCAAAATTTAGCTCCTGAAGGGGAGGACTTGACAATGAGGGATTTGGTCTCTTTTTGATGCTCTATCATCACGTGAATGTCAGCTCTGCATTGCCATGTAGTCATATTTACAGCTCTGACAGATGGCGAAAAATGCATAAGGATTGAGGACAATCATAAATATCCTAAGAGATATTTGGGAACTACTTTGTATTTAATATTTTGTCAACCTACACCTAACCAGAATAAATATCAAGAATGAGTTTGAGCCCTCACTGGTGTGGCTTAGTGGACTGCACACCCGCCTGTGAGTCAAAGGGTTGCCGGTTTGATTCCCAGTCAGGGCACATGCCTGGGTTGTGGGCCAGGTCCAGCCCCCAGTAGGGGGCATCTGAGAGGCAACCACACATTGATGTTTCTCTCCCTCTCTCCTTCTCTAAAAATAAATAAAATATTTATTTTTTAAAAAAGTGAGTTTGATCAACCTTAATTAACCAAGTGGCCTACAAAAAAATCGACTAATTGTTTCACCTTTCTTTGATGGGTACAAGATATATTGTCTATTGTATGGACTCTTGTCTGGCCTGTAAATAGTTGAGAGCAATTGAATTGTTTTTGAATGATTTTAGACAGCAAATTTATATATATTAGTCTGTTGAATTTAACCTATTTTGTTATTTATCATGGTCAATATTATAACATGTGTTAGTTTAGAAACTTCTAGCCAGTGTAAACTCCTGTGTACTGAACTCTTCCTGGCTAACTGGACTTCTAAAGACAATGAGTTACTGCCCTGCCTGGGTAGCTCAGTTGCTTAGTGTCCCAATATGCCAAGGTTGTGGGTACAATCCCCAGTCAGGGCACATACAAGAAATAACCAATTGATGAATAAATAAGTGCAACAAATCGATGTTTTTTTTTCTCTCTCTCTTTCTCTCCTCCCCTTCCCTCCATCTCTGCTGTCCTCTCTCTCTAAAATCAATCAATAAATAAAATAAAAACAATGAGTTACTGAAAGGTTTATTTTGAATACTTGGACAGGCAGAATGACCTGTCCAAATTATAGGTTCCTGATTGATGTGGTAAGTACATGAAGGCCATATGAATACATAAGAATAGTCCTGCCCTGGCTGGTGTGGCTCAGTGGATTGAGTGCCAGCCAGCGAACTAAAAGGTTCAGTTCCCAATCGGGGCACATGCCTGGGTTGTGGGACAGGTCCCCAGTTGGGGGTGTGCAAGAGGCAACCTGTCAATATATCTCTCGCTCATAGATGTTTCTCTTCCTCTCTTTCTCCCTCTCTTCCCTTCTCTCTAAAAATAAATAAATAAAATCTTAAAAAAAATAAAGAATAGTCCTGAGGGTTTACACTACAAAGACGAATTTTTGTTTGTGGTAATCCACAGGTACCAATTGCTGTATGAATTTATTTGGTCTGGGTGGACTTAAATTTTCTTATAGCTTCTGACTATTAAGAAAATAATTGGATGATAGCTTATTTCATTAGTCCATGTTCCTTTCCTTTTTATCCTTGATGTCTCTAGAGTTTCTCTGAGGCTCTATGAAACATCAGTAACTATATCATTATCAGAGTTCAGAGATATAGAGTAGGGGTGTTGGGGTTAGTAATGTTAACTATAATAATAGAATTAAAGTTATAAATTGATACATAACAATAGTTAATATTAACTATAATAGTGACCATAGGATTTAGGGGCTAGATGACAAATACAACAGATTTGGTCATTCAAAAGTTTTATAGCATACTAATATCATTCCATTGGCACCCCAGAATTGCCCTATTTCCTTTCTGAAATTTCTCAACCACAACAAAAAACCCCTAACAATATGCAGATAAATTATTACAGTTAAGTAATAGAATATGACTTCCCTGATCTGAAGAAAGATTTTTATCTTCAGATTGAAATAATTTATCAATTCCCAATATGATGATTTTAAAGTATGTCTACCAGTTCTTTGATATTCCTCCCTAGAAAAGCTGGAATTTTAATCTCCTTCCGTTGAGTGTAGGCTGGACTTAACAACATGCTGCTCTAGATCACTTACTCTGGGGGAAGCCAGCTGCCAGGTCAGAAAGACACCTAAGGAAGCAGCACTACAGAAACTCCCATGGCGGAGAACCGAGGCCTTCCGCCACCAGCCGTGTGAGTGTGCCGTTTTGGAGGTGGATCCTGCAGTGCCAGTCAAGCCTTCAGGTGACTTGAGCCCCAGCTGATACCTGCATTGCAACTTCATGACAGATACTGAGCCACAACCATCCAGCCGAGCCATTTCTGAATTCGAAACCAACAGCAACTGTGGGATAAAATGATGGTTGTTTTAAGGTGCTAAGTTTTAGAGTAATATAATGAAAATACACAGCAAGAATTAAGAATTTCTTTTTAAAGGCACATTTATAAATTGAAGAAAAAACATTGCAAGCATCAAACAAAAAGTTACTCACAAAAGAAACAAAATCAGATGAATATTTCTTTCATATCAGTAATAGAAGCTGGAAGTCAACAAGCACACTTTTTAGACAAGCAAAGATTCAGTTTACCTATATATACTTAAAAAAAAAAATAACAGAAGAAGCCCTGGCTGGTGTAGCTCAGTGGACTGAGTGCTGGCCTAGGAACCAAAGAGTCACCAGTTCAATTCCCAGTCTAGGGCATGTGCCTGGGCTGCAGGCCAGGTCCCCAGTAGGGGGTGTGCAAGACACAACCACACTTTCACGTTTCTCTCCCTCTTTCTCCTTCCCCTCTCTCTAAAAATAAATAAAATCTTTAAAGAAAATAATGGAAGAAACTCTGTAATGATATAAAAATGGAATCAAATTTAATTATGACAATACTAAGATATTGGGGGTAAGATAAAGAACAGCGGGGAAAAAAATCCTATTTTGCAATATATGTTAGATCTAAATGAATGGAGACACTGTGTAAATGAGAATTTCTAATTTATGTTGTAAAATTAGTCTTAAAATAATTTCCAGTTACATACATAACTTAGTATTAAATTTTCTGATACATTCATCATTCAACAAGTGTTTGTTTAATTTACAATGCATATGTATTTTAAAAGAAAAAAAATTTTAGTAAGTTCGTAAACCTTTGTTGTCCACAAATGAAACTTCCCTTAAGAACTACCATTCCTTAGAAAGTTTTCCTTAAAACTTCTTAAACTCAATCAGTTTAACCTTCAAAAACTTTTCTGAACATGGCATAACATTAGTTTTTAGAAATGAGGTGTCTACATAGTTTGGTTTCCTGTCTAAACTCTAGCTTACATTTAACAAGTGTGTAACTTTTTGTATTCAAATGTTAATGTCCATCTTCAAGAAACCAATCTTTTTTCTCAATAATTTGAGATGGAAAACATTTATTTCAACATATGTAAGTGGCAGAGGCCAGCAATAGTAATTTTATCTCTTAAATGATGTGAAGTTGTTATGTTTAACTTTTAAGTATATGGGTTGTGTTTTTAGAATTAGTTATCCAGTGAAAAACAATCTTACACATAAAACTTTATATATTTACATATTATATATGTATATATAAATTATATATACATATATAATTTATATGTACTCATATAAATTATATATTTATATATTACACATAAAACTTTTTATAGGTGATGTATTTTCTATGCTCATCATGTGCCATTGTGTCAGCTCCAACTCCAGTGGACTCTGTGACTGATGTCTACAACAATGTCCTGTCCTCGATAGCCCTGCTAAGGTCCTGTAGACTCCTGTCTTCTCTCTTATGGAGTCAATCTATCTCATATTTGGCCTTCTTTCCCTGCTACCTTCTACTTTTCCAACATTACTATCTTTTCTAAAGAACCTTGCCTTCTCACAAGGTGTCTGAAGTAAGATATCAGTTTTATCATTTTTGCCTCTACCTATGTTTCAGGCTTAACTTGCTCTAGGACCCACTCATTCATCTTTCTGGCAGTTCACGTTACCCGTAGAGCTCTACTCCAAGATTATTTCAAATCAATTTATATTACAAATGTTTTTGGTTCCTTAAGCTTATTTTTCTCTTATTTCTCTTACTATGAATACATATTGAATACAAATTTTGTTAACATTTAACAAAATTTTAATACTTGCCTCTTGCAAGAACTTTTACAGCAGCTCAAAAATAGTGGGATGTAACGAGTTGCATACATAATTCCAACCCACTCAACCTAGTGGATGGGATCACCTAGACCCCAGTTTCCCTTCCTGTCTTCCTCCATTTTGGAAAACGGAAAACAGATAAACCTAACACCTCTCGGGCAGTTTCATTCATTCTGTAAACAGGCTCTGTAAGGCATCTCTTCAAGATTTAGCCAAGCCTTTTTCCTACCCTTTGGGGGCCACAAAGCACCCTTGCCTGCACATTTTCTCCCGGGTTCTGCTCGGCCCACGAAATTAACGGCGTTAATTTCGAACCCCCAACCTGCAGTTCGGGCACTGCCCTTTCTCAGCTTAACAACCAGCCCTTGCTTGGCTGCTGTAGCTTCAGAGGCTGCAAGGCGTGAGCACTGGCCGCGGACAGGTTTGGCTCAGCTCGCCCTCACGTGGCAGCCACGGCCCAATGGCCCAGGCCCACGCTTTCCAGACGGCCGCATGCGCTCACAGAGCCTCAGCGCTTCTGGCGCCCCGCCCCTGCCACACTGTGCCACCCCATTAACCCTCCCATGAGGTCCCGGCCGCCAGAATTGCGGGTTCCTACCGAGCCTTGTTTCCCAGCCGGGGCCCGGAGCCTGTCCTGATTGGCTTGCCCCGAGGGCGGAGAGGGGACTTCTTTGAGACTAGGACCACTTCCTGAAGCGCAGGGCAGGAAGTTACCAGGTGTAGCTAGAGTCCCGCGGAGAAAGTGCTGTCGGCTGCACTGGCCGCGGCGCGAGCCGACCAGTCTTGCTGCGGTTGGGCGCGGGTTTCCTTCGTAGCACCACGGCCCCCTCCTCCAGCCCCGAGCCCGGCGCGGCTGCCCGGGGGGCTCCTTCAGCCTCCTTGACGCCGCTCCAAGGGGCACTTACCTAGCCATCGCTTGGGTCTCCAGCCTGGAGACTAGCTCCCGGCCTCAGCTCTCCGAGCCGCAGTAAGAACGGTCCTTGTCACCCTCGCTCTACCTTCCTCTGAGCCATCGAGACCCTGGTCCAGAGCGGCAGCCTTGGACCTCGGACTAGACAGATCCAAGACGCTCAGCCCAGACTCCCCTCAGACAGGGCTTTTCATCGTCTCTAATATGTCACCCACCATCTCCCACAAGGACAACAGTCGGCAACGACGGCCAGGATCTTTCAACCCCTCCCTGGATATGAAGAGCGGCCCTCTGCCGCCGGGCGGCTGGGATGACACTCATCTCGAGTGGGCGGGCGGAGAAGGGGACAAAGAAGCTTTTCTTTCGGACCTCGGCACCGGTGATTTCTCAACACCACCAGGGAGCTGCCGGGCCGAATTAAGTAGCATTTTTCTGTTGCTGTTTCTTTACGTGCTTCAGGGCATTCCTCTGGGCCTGGCGGGAAGCATACCACTCATTTTGCAGAGCAAAAATGTTAGCTATACAGATCAAGCTTTCTTCAGTTTTGTCTTTTGGCCCTTCAGTCTCAAATTGCTCTGGGCCCCATTGGTTGATGCGGTTTACTTTAGGAACTTCGGTCGTCGCAAATCTTGGCTTGTCCCTACACAGTATATACTGGGAATCTTCATGATATATTTATCCACTCAGGTGGACCGTTTGCTCGGGAATACCGATGGCAGAACCCCTGATGTGGTTGCTCTCACAGTGACATTCTTTTTGTTTGAATTCCTGGCCGCCACTCAGGACATCGCTGTGGATGGTTGGGCATTAACCATGTTATCCCGGGAGAACGTGGGTTATGCTTCTACTTGCAATTCAGTGGGTCAAACAGCGGGCTATTTTTTGGGCAATGTTTTGTTTTTGGCCCTTGAATCTGCCGACTTCTGTAACAAATATTTGCGGTTTCAGCCTCAACCCAGGGGCATCGTTACTCTTTCAGGTAGTGTATTTAAACTATGCTGTTTGGTTTGTTTTACGTTTATGAATCCTTTTGAAAGTGTGTGACATTGGAGGGAAGCTCATTGTTTAATTTACTGGAAATCATTTTACGGGAAGTGACACAAGGTAAGTGTTCTGTTCCACTAAAATGAGAATGACGTTATTGGAATAATTAATCATAAGTGATCAGTATTGTGCAGTAAGCAGGGAGAGGCAGCCTTTGGAACGGCAAACAAAACTCAGTCTAGGGACCTGTTGCCTAATACACAGTTGAACTTTTTTGTTGTTGTTCTCACCCAAAGACATGCTTATTGATTTTAGAGAGAGAGAAGGGAGGGAAAGAGGGAGAGAAACATGGATCTGTTGCCTTTCATAAGCACCCCGACCAGGGAAGAACCCCACCGGGGACCAAACCCATAATCCAGGCCTGTGCTGTAACAGGGAATTGAACTCCTGATCCTTCTGTTTACCGGACCAGGCTCCAACAAACTGAACCACGCTGGCTGGTAACATTTTTTAAAAGTCTGGCTAATGTGAAGACATGAATCCAGATTGACACCTGTGTTTCACATTTTCCTTTTTTCTTTCCCTGGATTTAGATTTCTGTTCCACTTTCAGCCCCAATTCTTATATCAAGAGACTTCATTTAGCCCTCTTGTGAAAGGAATACGGTTAATTTACTCCAACATTAATTATTTGGCTAAGGGACAGAGTTCCAAGGATCTGCTAGAAAGCAGAGCCCAAACCACAAGGAACTGGAGAGAGGCCCATTTTAGGGGAGCTCAGAGTTGCTGGTTATTGACTGCTTGTGGGAGTCAGGCTTTACATTGTAGATACTTGACCTTGTTGAGTGATAACACACCAGTGAGGTGGGTAAGTGAAATTCCAGAATGCACACCAGGTGAAAATGCACTGAAGAAGCCAAGTACAAAACAGTATAGGACAGTGCCCGTGATGTTCAAAGCGCCTGAAGCAGTATTTGCGGGGACCGGGTTTGGGAAATAGTGGAAAGAAAGGTAGTGACCAAATCAGTAAGATTTCCTTTAAGTGCTATGAGAAAGAGTTTGAAGTTTAGTAAGAAATTGGGTGTAAGTTCTACAAAATTTCCTCTTTATCTGCATGAGTAAAATACATGCCTCTGTAAGGTTTTATGAGGATTTAAAAAAAATTTCCTAATAACTAGGAAACAGAAGTGAAATGACCACTATTAGTACTACTCAACATCAGGAATATAATATAATTCTTCATTCTGGTAGTGATGATGAATTTAAACAGCTAAATTTTCTCTCATCTTCCCAGTACTAGATTGGGAATTCCCAACAGGGTAAATCAGGGGTTGTGTGGCAAAGGAAGTGTAAGAGTTATAGTATTTGGGGAGTGGCAAGGAGGGAGGGATTCACGACTGAAATACTCATCCCCTGAAATCTTAGGAACCTCTACACCCCGTAAGGGATCCCTTTTCTACCTCAAACCGCTAGTGAGCCACTACTACTGATGAAATGATAATTATACTTTTCATTAGTTGGTTTGGGGCCAAAAATGATTGAGAGCTGATTGTTTTGCACTAGATAGATTTGTCAGAATTTTCTGGGCTCCTACGCCTGCTCTGTGGATAAATCTCTGACTAAAAATAATTTGTGACTGCATCAGATTGGCATGTTGTTGCTTTTTCCTTGTCCTGCTTTTCATTGTGTACTGGACTGTGCATGCCAGTAGGAAAGGCTAATGAGGTGATAATGTTACTAAACACACGAAGCCTCAGTAGAGAAATTAAGATTTAAAAGGCTGTGGAAACTATATTACTTACAAGGTAAATTAACTCTCTGTTAAGTGTAAGAGTGATTCTAATTATCTTTCCTTAGCCATAGGTGTTCCCCAATAGGAAGATCAAAATTGTGCCATTGGAGTTTCATTTACACTGATTTGTTATTTTGAATAGCTGTTTATCTGTGGAATTTGAACTTTGTTCTCCTGGAAATTGTAAAAGTAGCTTACTGTTTAATTTGATTTTTTGTATCTGCTGTGGACTGCTGTTTTGGGTTTAAACATTTTAGTAAGCTAAGAGTTGAAGAGTTTCTGACTTTTCATTTGTCTCTGTGACTGCACGGAACACATTCAGGGCCTTGTACTTTCTGGAACTTACTGTACAGTAACTGAGAAAAACCAGTGGTTTTGAGGAATTTAAAGAGCATGGAAGTAATCATCAAGGAAATAAAATTGCTTAGGTAATAAAAGAAGAGCCAAACACTGAGGCAGATGCTTAGAAAATCAGGAAATTAAAAGCAGGCCTTATTTTTTTGTAGAATTCTAAAATATGTTCTTTGATTAATGCTTTGAGTGTTACAAATACATGGAAGTGAATACATTGAGAAAGAACAGTTTTTGCCATCTGGAAAGCAGTGATCTAAATAGTAAATATAGAACAAGAAGGATAGGGTCCGAACAGAATCCTCTAGAAACAAAACCTTGATTATGCTGAGACTCGTTTTGGTACCATCAAGGGTCCAGGACAGAACTAAACTCACAAGTGGGCTTTTTCTGTGCTGCCACATTTGGTTTTCTAGGATCTTTAATAGCAAAAAGGCATGACTTTTTAAGATGCAGGAACTGATTGAAGTAACCCAAAAGAACATAGAGATGAAAAACATGAAGTTTTATGACTTGAAAGAATGACGTATTTCAATTTCTTCATTCTTGTAGATGAAGAAACTGCAGCCAAGTGGCTAGAGATAGATGTATACCTACAGTTTAGATTTCCTGACTCCTTAAATATAATACACGTACAATGTAACAATAAAATATAATATGTGCTCACTGGGCTTTTCTATCAAAGAAAAGTAGCACTAGGACAGCTTATGTCTACAGAAACATCAGCCAACTCCTGGACGGTCCAATGAGCAGAAGTGACAGATCAAAAAGGTTTTTTGTTTATTTTAAGTGATGCATGTTATTCATTTACTCACCAATGAGTGCCTATTTGATGCTAGCCATGTGATAGTATTATAGTTTGATGAATAATATATCTGGGAATAATAGACCTGGGAATTTTCTGCTCCTAATGAATTTAGAGTCTGTAGTGAGGTTTGTAAGCCAAAATGATGGAGGGGGGTAAATGGATAATATGAATGAGTGGGTTGGTACGAGACTGCAGGGATTGGAGGTGGCAGTGATGACCTGGAAAACCCATGCTCATCTAATAGCAGGGAGCTTCAATGTGGCAATAGGGTCCTAGGATTGTTAGATTTTATGAATATTCAAGAGAAGCTGAAAAGTTTTTTTCCTAATTAAAACAGTGTTTATTGGTTTTAGCCAGAGAGGAAGCGGGTTGGGGGGCTGAGGGGAGGAGGAGAGAAACATCAACTGATTGCCTCCCATACATGCCCCGACCTGGAATCAAACCTACAATCTGGGTATGTGCCCTGACCAGTAATCAAACCCCCAACCTTTTGGTGTAAGGGACAACCTCCAACCAACTGAACCACGTCGGCCTGGGCTTTTCCCCCTACTTTTAAAAACACTAATTAGATTCGTGTAAAATGTCTTTTGGCCAGATCTAGCTGGTAGTTGAGGCCAACTGCTCTGCAAGCAGGTATCAATAATGAATAGAAGTGATTGGGACAGGAAACAGGAAATTTGGGTTTGGGGACAGGGAGCAGGTTAGTCTGATATCAGAGAAGAGAGCTAAACATATTAACAGTTTATCAATCAGCTTGTTTATAGACATACACATTAGGAGTCAGAGAAAAAGGAACTGTTGGTTTGAAAAAACTGATGGTCTTAAGTGTGAAGCTAATCAAACTGGTGATGATAGTAGTGAAAACAGTATGTATTCATAAGACATTCATGCTTTGAACTAGGAAGAGAGCAGGACTAATTCTTAGTGACACATCTCTTTGACTTGCTTTTTGAAGCAGGACTAATTAATGTATTTTATGTGACTAGCAATGCTATTCAGAATTGGGTAGAACTAAATGACCCGTTTCTAGGTAGGCAGGTTAAGTTTAAAGCGCCTTTTACATTCTCAAAAGATAAAACTAAAGAGATGGAGAACAGATTGATAGTTGCTAGGGGTTGTGGGTGAGGAGAAGATGAGGGATAGCCTGGGGGAGTTGTGGGGAGTTGGAGCCTGTGATGGAGCTGTTCTGCGCCTTGGTTATGGTTGTGATTTGAAAATGATACATGTGTTAAAATTCATAGAACTGTACATTGAACGTATTTAGTTTTACTGTATAATAACAAAGTAAGAGTTGTATTAAAAAAACTAATTCATTACCTTAAAAGCTAATCTCAGTAAATATTATACCACAAAAACAAGTCCATTACCTTTAAAGATAATTTCTGTATAATAATTCAAAAAGTAAGATTTATAAAAAAATTTTTTTAAATCCATTAACTACCATGGCCAGGTGGCTCAGTTGGTTGGAGCATCTTCCCATACACCAAAAGGTTGTGGGTTCCATGCTTGGTCAGGGTACATACCTCGGTTGTGGGTTCGATCCCCGGGCTGGGAGCATACAGGAGGCAACTGGCTGCTGTTTCACTCTCCCATCAAAGTTTCTCTCTCGCTCTCTCTGTCTCCCTTCCTCTCTCTCTAAAAATCAAACATATCCTCGGGTGAGGATTAAAAAAAAATCCATTACCCTAAAAGCTAATCTCTGGGTAAGGATGATATAATCCTTGAGTTTAGCTTCTTTTTTGCCTTGAATGAAACAAGTCCATAAATCTGGTGGATCTTACCTTCAATGTAGACAAACGGAGCAAATTTGAACTTATTTTCAAATGTGGTGGACTTAGTAGTAAAGTGAGATAGTTGAAAAAATACTGCGGCTAATATATTTAAGAAGGATTGGATATCGGATATTAAAAACTGGAGCCAAGCCCTGGTTTGTGTGGCTCAGTGGATTGAGTGCCAGCCTGTGAGCCAGAGGGTTGCTGGCTCATTTCCCAGTCAGGACACATGCTTGGGTTGCGACTTGGCCCCCAGTATGGGGCATCCACGTTGATATTTCTCTCCCTTTTTTTCTCCCTCCCTTCCCCTTTCTCTAAAAATAAATGAAATCTTAAAAAAGAAACAAAAACAAAAACTGGAGCCCACACCACAGAAGGAAGGCCTTAAAGCCACTTAAAAAAGAAAAGAAAAAGGAAGGAAGGAGAAATGGTGCTATGTGCTTTCTTTGTCAAGTAAAGAACTGTGGGATTGCTTTTGTGTGGAAAAGTCAATTAACAAAATACATAGTGAACAAAAAAATCATTAGGTTTTATTTGGCATGGATCTTACTCTGAATTTCACTTCTGATTTTACTGAAATTTATTTAGAGGCCAATGGAATTAGCCTGTAAAGATTTCTTTTTTGATTCTTTAAAGTCCTGCATATCTTGTTCTTAGCACAGTCTTAGAACTTTTGCATTCTTAAATTTTCCATACATTTTTTAAAAGCTTTTTATTTTAAAATAATTATGGATTACAGGAGGTTGCAAAGAAATACTTAATGAAATCCCATGCACCCTTCCCCCAGCCTCCTCCCCTAACATCTTAGGTAACTATAGTACAATATCAAAACCAACAAATTAACAAAATCGATAGAGCTTGTTAAGATTTCACCAATTATACGCGCACTCATTCGTGTGTGTGCATGTGTGTGGTATAAGCAGTTCCAGCACATGCGCAGCCTGGGCTAACCACCACCACAGCAATCGAAATACGCAGCTGTACCATCACCTCGAGACTCCTTTGTGTTGCCTTTTACAGCCATCCCCATTTCTTCCTCTCCATGCCTAACCCTAGCAACCACTAATTTGTTTTCCATCTTCAGAATTGTTATTTCAGAAATGTTACCTAAATGAAATCATGCACTATGTAACCTCTGGAGATTGATCCTTTCCATTCAGCTCAATTTCTTCCAGGTTCATCCAGGCCGTTGCATGTGGTTTATTTCTTTTTATTGCTGAGAAGTACTCATTTGTTAGACATATCACAGTTTATTGCCCCACTCATTCGTTGAAGGAGATTAGGGTAGTTTTGAGGTTTTGGGTATTGCTTATGTGAAAATAAGGCTTCATTTGTCTGAGATGAATGCCCAAGAATGCAAATGTTCGTTTATGCTAAGTCCATTCTTAGTTCTGAAAGGAACTCCCAAAATTTTTTCCAGGTGGTCCTACCATTTTATCTCCCTACCAGCAGTGTATGAGTGATCCGATCCACCTTCTCTGCGTCTTCGCCAGCATTTGATGTGATCGTTCTTTTTCTTTTTTTTCTTTTCCCAGTTTCTTTTTTGATGTGATCATCATTTTTATTTGATTGCACTGTCCTGTGTTTTGCCTTGAATGTTAAGCATCCAGCTGCTAGCTATTATATCCTATTTTTGCATTCATGAGAGCCCTAGGTAAGATCTCGTAGCCACTTCAGAATATTTAGCTTGTATTACAGAACTTGGCTCAAAAATCATATTTATGAGACTTAATCATCAGCTTTGACATCTTGATCATATCATAGAATACATTATATAGTATAACATCACAATGCTTTTGGAGATACATAAATCAAAATGAACGAAATGTTAATAATGAAATACTTAGATCATTTTTGATAATAATACTTTTACAGTGGTTAGTATATCAGGCTATGTATGTTTTAGCATCAAAGCAGTGTTGCTATACAATAGCCAATAGTCCAATGGTCAGTAATTATGGTAATTATATTCATAAATTATGTCAGTATGTTTTCTGGCAGTGGCAAAGCCTCTCTTTCAGAGCTGTTAGCTTCATTCTGTTCACGTGAGCTATGGAAAGCCTTCAAATTAGGGCTCTGAATGATGCATTGTTACTATTTTCTTCTTTCCCGTGCCCTGTGTTGTCCTCAAAGCACGGAGAATTACACATAATCCCGTCTGCAAACAATACTGAAACCTGTTTAACCTGTTCTTACTCTCTTTCTCTCCTGCTATTGATATCAAGGAGTTTAAGTTTCAGATGAAAATTTTTTTCATTAAAATTGGGAGACTATACTAAGCAAGTTTTTAAAAAAACATTGCTTAGAGAACTGGGATTCTTAAAGTAATATATAACTGAAAAACTTTTAATTTTAATTTTAATTTTTAATTTTAATTTTCACTTAACATTTACATAGAGACCATTAATTGAATTTTCTGGTGACAGTGATAAAAATATTGTTTTGGAGGGTTTCTTAAATAGTAAATTTAAGCCAAGTAAGTAACAAAAACTTTCTGAATGAGAATAGTATTATAGATGAAATTCTGTAAACAGGCCTTGTTTGTCACATTTCACAGATGACTTTTAAGGATGCAAAAATAATGAACATTAGCCTTATTTAAGAAATAATCTTAAATTTTTGTTCATTCCTTTTAAATTAGATTTCAAAACGTCCTATTAACATAAACTAGAAATTGTGATGTTATTTTGATGGACTTTAATCATAACTTGTATATATTACTGTGTTTTAAAATGGATACCTTTGCGTTTAAGAATGTTTTGTGTTTTCTGATATCTAAAGTATAACTTTCCCATGTAGGAGAACTCACTTCAGAATACAAATTTCCATATATGCTTGAATCATTTTAGCTTCTTTCATTTGCATCACCTGAGTAACATAGTCTCGTTTCTGGTTAGCCCTGTGGAGACTAAACAAGAATTCAAGTAAATTCTTGTAAATTTTTGTTGCAACATTAATTTTTTAAAAATTATGCAGGTTGTGTAAAAGATTATAAAATCCAAATTCAGATTTAGTTTCAAGTTCTGCCTCAATAATTTGACCTCTGGCAAAGATTTGAATATTCTGGGCTTCTTTTCCTCATGTCTGCATAGTAATAATGCCTGCTTTGCCTGTCTCACGTGTGTGTGTGAGAAAACCAAATCGGATGACATGTAAGAAAGGCGTGCTTAAATACTAAGGTGAAAAATCGGTCTAAACGAATGATGCTATTGTCTCCGTCATAAGTGAGGTTCAAGTGGTAGTGGTCGCCATCAGCTAGCGCGCCGCGGAGCAGGGCCCCGCACAAAGGCAGGCGCCGACTGAAGAACTCTGTACTTGTTTTCGGGAAAAGGTAACTAGGTTCCATGAACAGTTTGTTGTGCTCTATGAGCAATAAAATAACAAGTAGACATATAAAGTTAGTACAAATCTAGAATGTTAGAGCTAGAGAGCATCTGGGATTTTCTAGCCAGGCCTCTTATTTTATAGACGGTGAAACTGGCTGTGTTATCCAATGAGTTTTATAGGGAAGAACTAAGATGCGTTTCTCAGGGTGATTAAGGAGATACAGGTTTTGAAATTTATTATATAAGGCATCAAATCACAATTTTATCACTGACTCAATTAACTTCAGGCATAACGTCTCTAAGTCTGTTTCTTTATCTGCAAATTGGGACTAGTAATAAATGAATCTCTCGGGTTGTTGTAGTAAGGAGACGGTATATGTAAAATGCTTGGCACACTTACGGCACGATGTATATTCAATAAATGTGCCTTTATGATTACTATTATTTTGAGGTACTACAGAGACTCTTTCAGAACATCATTCACCCTCTGCTTTATTTGTTCAAAATAATGGCTAATGGACCACCTGTCTTTCACTGACAACCCAAACAGTGATTTGCACGTGTCCCCATTGTGCAACTACAAGTGTGAAAAAACTGTTTCTGTCCCTCAGTATTGAAAACAGAAGGCTATTCTCCAACAGTTTTAAAACATTAGGAAGTTTAAAAATACGAGCTGGGAAATCTCAATGATCACCTGCTTATTGTCTAAGTTGTCATCATTTAATAAAGAACTGAAATGGCTTAGGTGCTTAAGAAGTATGACTGATGGGTTGGTCATAGGGGATGTGAAAATCACCTCTCCCAACCCCAAGCATGCCTCTGGAATAATGACAGGTAGACTTCTACTTTCATCCAACCCGCTAAGTGTCTGCAACCCTGTTCTTTTTCCTCCTTCAGTATCCCTGTCTATTTGGGGTCTATGTAACATGTATTAACAGAACCAGGTCTGCCTGGCTCATCTGTAGCGTCTGGTACTTATGGTACCTTGAACACGATAGGCACATTGTGCTAACTTTTTTTTTAACAGATTTTAATTGAGGAAGAGTTGTATACAGAATTATATACTATCAGTGAAGTTATGTCATTTCAAAAGTTAATTATAGATTTTAACATTTTAAATTTCAGATTTCCTTTTTTTCTGGGGAAGTGTATTTTTGATAACAACAACTTTAGTTGCCATTCTGAAAAAAGAAAACAAAGAGGTATCAGTAGGAAAAGAAGAAACCCAAGGGATCACAGATACTTACAAGCTGCTTTTTGCAATTATAAAAATGCCAGCAGTTCTGGCATTTTGCCTTCTGATTCTAACTGCAAAGGTAAGATTTATGAAGCTGTTTACCATTCTGTTATAATCACCATTATCATGAAATACTTTTGTTGCCTTTTCAAATCATAAGCTCCTTTCCACTACTATTAGAATTTAACAATAAAAAGCAATTTTTGTTTTATTAAATATGTTTTAAAAGGTGTGATGATATCAAATATAATTTCAAAATATATCAAAGTATATCTGGGGATCCTGAAAAGAATTTTGCCAATTTAAATATGTCTAATAAATGTGAAATTTATTTAATGAAAAATATTAATGCTTGGTATAAAAGTGAATGCCTTGAAAAAGAACAATAGCTCTACTGTTACAATGAGTATACGTTTAATGTTAGAGATAGTAAAATTATTTACCTAGGGCGTGATTTACAAAGATATAGAAATGTATGAGTATTAGAAGTTTATTTAAAAATCAGTTGCATTTTTTAAATGTTAGAAGGAAATATACCATAAAAATGGGGATCTTAGTGATTTTTATTTTATTTTTTATGGTTTCTATATAAAGAGGTCCTAATTTTATAGTTCTAAAATTTTGTTTTATTTTTAATATATTTTATTGATTATGCCATTACAGTTGTCCCATTTTTTTTTCTCCCCTTTGATTCCCCTATGCCCTGTACCCTCCCTCCCACCAGCATCCCTTACCCATTACATTAGTTCATGCCCATGGGTCATGCATATAAGTTCTTGGGCTTCTCCATTTCCTATATTATTCTTAACCTCCCCCTCTCTATTTTATATTCACCATTTATGGTCCTTATTCCCTGTACTTTTCCCCCCATCCTCCTCTCCCCTCACTGATAACCCTCCAAGTGATCTCCATTCTGTAATTCTGGTCCTGTTCTAGTTGTTTGCTTAGTTTGGTTTTTTTTAGGTTCAGTTGTTGGTAGTTGTGAGTTTGTGGTCATTTTTACTGTTTATATTTTTTATCTTCTTTTTCTTAGATAAGTCCCTTTAACATTTCATACAATAAGGGCTTGGTGATGATGAATTCCTTTAACTTGACCTTATTGGGGAAGCTCTTTATCTGCCCTTCCATTGTAAACGAGAACTTTGCTGGATAGAGTAGTCTTGGATGTAGGTCCTTGCCTTTCTTGACTTTGAATACTTCTTTCCAGTCCCTTCTTGTCTGCAAGGTTTCTTTTGAGAAATCAGCTGACAGTCTTATGGGAACTCCTTTGTAGGTAACTCTCTCCTTTTCTCTCGCTACTTTTAAGGTTCTCTCCTTATCTCGCATCTTGGGTAACGTAATTATGATGTGCTTCCTTGGGACTTTCTGAGCTTCCTGGACTTCCTGGAAGTCTATTTCCTTTGCCAATTACGGAAGTCCTCCTTCATTATGTTTTCAAATAAGTTTTCAAATACTAGATTTCTTGCTCTTCCTCTTCTCCTTCTGGCACCCCTATGATTTGGATGTTGAAACATTAAAACTGTCCTGGAGGTTCCTAAGCCTCTCTTCATTTTTTGGAATTCTTGTTTCTTGATTCTGTTCTGGTTGAAATGTTTATTTCTTGTTTCTGGTCCAAATCTGGCCCCACTGCCTGTCTCCGCCCCTCCTACTAGTCTGGATGAATGTTTCTTCTTTAACTCCGTGGTGGTGGGACTTCCATACAGTTCGATTTTCTGGTAATTCTGGTTATTTTTAGTTTTTAAATTTGTTGTCCTTCTGTTGGTCGTGCGAGGTGGCAGAGTTTATCTACCTACTTCTCCATCTTGGCCAGAAGTTCTGTAGTTCTAAGACATTTTAAAGACATTACACTGGAAGAGAGATAAGTATACTTTGTTAGTGTGAGCTATTGCTAGTGTTGGAATTAATATTCCTAAAACCCAGAATCAGGTATAGGAGTTTCATATTAATATTTAAACTTAGGTATATAATACTTCATAACTAACTTTGACAACCCTGAAGTTAAAATTTTTGCCTCAGTGTTTTTCAAATAATGAACGTTTCCCCCTGTCTAGTAATAGGGTGGGTTAAATTTTAAGGACACATTAGGAAGGTTTAAACTTAAAGAACTTAAACTTCAACTGAAGGTAATGCTGAAAGATTCAAAATAATAATATTAAATAATTACATAATTTACAGATTACTTTCTGTGACATTTTTGGTATATTTTCTGGCCCATTTCCTCCTGAATGTATGTGTGCCCACGTGTGTGTACATATACTTTACACATATAAGTATAATGAACTAATTATAAACAAATTGATATTAATACTATATGTTTATATACACATAAATACTTTAAAAGTGTAATCGTATCATACTGTATATACATTTTAATCTTATTTTTTCTTATGATTCCATATTCCTGTGTCATTAAATAATATTTAAAAACTTTTAAATGACAATATAATTATCACAGTGAATAAAATTGCCATAATTTATTCAATATTTTTCTGCTGTATATTTAATTTGCTTAGGTTTTTTAATTATAAAAATGCACCAGTGAATTTTTTTGTAGAAGTTTTTCTTTGACACTGAATATTTCCTAACAATAGATTCTTAAATGTGAAGTTAGTGGGTCAGTGAATATAATTGCTGAATTACTTTTTAAAAGATTGTAATAATTTATACTGTGCCCAGTAATAAGGAGGTGCTTCAATTACAGAGTCTAGACTCTCACATTCCCCTTTTAAAGTAAACCTCGCCAAAAGAAACATCTCTCCTGACTTTTGTACCAGAAATTAGTTTTTCCTGCTTTTGAGTTTTATATAAATGAAATATCCAGTATATATTTGGATGTCTAGCTCTTGTATTCTTTCACTCAACATTATATTTGTATAATTTATATTGTTATTTATAGCAAAAGTTTGTTTATTCCATTGCTTATAGCATTCCACTGTTTGAATATGCCATAATTTATTCTATCAACAGATACTTGGGTTATTTCCACTTTTTGACTATTATGAATAGTGTTTCTGTGAATATTCATGTACACTACTATTGGTGAACATGGGTGTGCATTTGTGATGAGTAAATACCTAGGTATGTAATTTGTTGGATCATAAGTATTATATGTTAGCATATACTGCCGAACAATTTTCCAAAGTGATTATTTCAGTTTCCCTACCATCAGCACTGCAAGTTCAAATTGCTTTGTAGCCTTGAAAACAGGTTTATTGTCTTGGCAGTTTTAGCCTTTTTGGTGGGTATGTATTGGCATCTTGTTAGGGTTATAATTTGTATTTCTCTGGTACCTAAAGAAACTGAGCATTTTTTTTTCCATATGGTTATGGCCATTTGAATGTTCAATGTTACTTTTTTCTTTAAATTTGTAGAATTTTTATTATTTATATATCCTAGATATGAGGTTATTGTTAGATGTGTATATTACAAATATTTACTACTATACCAGTTTTAGGACAGAGTAAATGTTGAAGTGAGTTTGTATATAGAAGTTTTACAAAGAGAATGGTTGAAATATAAGTGAAATTATTTTCTGGACTTAAGTGAAAGATCTTTGACCTTTAATATTTTTTTTTATGGTGAAATTTGTTTTCTGGCTCCATTTCAAGAGGTTGAAGTATATAGAATTTATATCATTCCTTTTTTAAGGAATTTTTCATTTGATGGAGTTCCATATTTATTAAAAATCTACTGTATCCTTTAAAGAATTCCCATGTGTCTTTATCAAAGTTTTTTAATTGTTACCATTTAGTTCCATTTTCTTCATTTTGTAAGTTTGCAGTCTATTACATATTTCTTCTGAAATATTTGAGAGCAATTTGAATACCATGACCCTTTATCCATAAATGCCTGAAGTATGTGTTTTCTAAGAACAGCTTTCTCCTACAAAGCCACAACTTGGTTAGAAATTAGGAAATTTTAAATTGGTACAATACTATTATCTAATCATAGTCTGTATCCAAATTTCACCAGTTGTCCCAATAATAGACTTTATAACCTTATTTTTTCTTTTCTTGTTACGGATTCAATCCAGGATTACACATTACAATTAGGTGGCATGAGTCTTTCTTTGGCCTTTATGATTTGGACATTTTTAAGGAATATAAATTTTTCATTTATGGTTTTTAAAAAGATTTTTTTTATTTATTTTTTTAGAGAGGGGAAGGGAGGGAAAAAAAGAGGGAGAGAAACATCAATGTGTGGTTGCCTCTCCACTGCACACCCCACTGGGGACCTGGCCCATAACCCAGGCATGTGCCCTGACTGGGAATCAAACCTGAGACCCTTTAGTTTGCAGGCTGGCACTCAATCCACTGAGCCACACCAGCCAGGTCTCATTTATGTTTGTTTGATGTTTCTTTATATTTAAGCTCAGTTACACAAAAATAATCAGAAGTATCACAGAAGTAATATTGTGATGTTTTCATGGAATTACATCAAGAGCCATATATCACGTCCCTTTATTTCATTCATTGTTGTTAACTTTGAGTTATTTGTTAACCTATTTTAAAGTGACTTTCTGTTTGTAATTTAAAACTAATTTGGGGGGAGATAGTTTGAGACTCTAAATATCTTAATTCACCTCAACTTTACTCACTGCTCTTAACATCCTTACTTTTTTTTTAAATATTTATTTTATTTTTAGATGGGGTGGGGCGGGGGAACAACAGGAGAGAAACATCAATGTGTGATTGTCTCTCGCTTGCAACCCAGACATGTGCCCTAACTGGGAATTGAACCAGCAACCCTTTGGTTGGCAGGACCGTGCTCAGTCCACTGAGCCACACCAGCCACGTGTTGTTGTTTTTAAGAATTAATCTAACCATACTTTTTCTTCCCTCTCATTTTATTCAACCTCTCAGATATAATGTTTTTTCAGAATTACTTTTGAAATGTTAGAAGACTTCTGAAAATTTTATTATGGTCAGTCAGAAATTATCAGAAATATGTATTTTTGGCAGTGATGTTTCATTTTAACCAGTTTATTTGGTGTCAATTAAAAGTTTTCTTTTGAACTTAAAATATATAAATCAGCAAGTTTGGATTTGGATACTTTATTGTAAGAGATTGAACTTTTGAAATGGAAATTTAATTGTAATTAGAGCCATCTACAGTCCCTAAGAGGGCTGAATTTTTAGTTATTTTTCACTGAGTATTATTAGTAGTCCATAGGGCCAAGTGTACCTTCTCTAACTTGATTGTTGTACCAAATGTAATAATATGACACTTGTAACTGGCATTAGTCAGTAATGAGATTGAGGTTCTTGAAGAGCTTACATATGCCTGGAGGAAAATATTTCATAAATCACAAATGAAAATACTGTTTGTTTTTACATTACAGATTGGTTTCTCAGCAGCAGATGCAGTGACAGGACTGAAGCTGGTGGAAGAGGGAGTGCCTAAAGAACATTTAGCCTTGCTGGCAGTTCCCATGGTTCCTCTGCAGATCGTGCTGCCTCTGATTATCAGCAAATACACCGCAGGTCCCCAGCCACTAAACGTATTTTACAAAGCTATGCCCTACAGGTAAAAACAAAATAAACCCTTCCTAAGTAAGAAAGGTTAAATGAGGAACAGTCGTCAGTGTCACTCATGTCTGTGTGTAGAGTATTTATGGGAAAAAGGCTTCAAAAACATCTTTAATATCATTTATGTGCACTTTTATCTCTTTTTAACCTCCTAGTGGCTTTTAAATATAGGCTTTTTTCATGTGGTAGACAGATTTCTGTTTTAGTTGTTTTTTAACCTAAAGTGGAAGTCAGCTCAGTGTTCCTTTTTTTTTTCCTGTAGATTATTGCTTGGATTAGAGTATGCTCTGCTGGTTTGGTGGACTCCTAAAGTAGAGCATCAAGGGGGATTCCCTGTGTATTACTATGTTATAGTGCTGCTGAGTTATGCGTTACACCAGGTAAGCTTCTTGTTTCCTCAGGAAGTAAACTTCCTCATAAAATAAAGACATTTTTCTATGGTTGCCTTAAAATAATGATAGCAAATTTTAAGATTTAAGCACAGATCTGATGATGAAATTATTTGACTGTACTTTAAACTTTGTGACTTTTTTAAAAAGATTTTATTTACTTAATTTTAGAGAGGGAAGGGAGGGAGAAAGAAAGGGAGAGAAACATCCACATGTGGTTGCTTCTCATGCGTCCCCCACTGGAGACCCGGCCTGCAACCCAGGTACGTGCCCTAGACCGGGAATCAAACCAGCGACCCTCTGGTTCACAGGCTGGTACTTAATCCACTGAGCCACATCAGTGAGGGCTCCTTCAACAAATATTAAGTGGCCACTGATTCCATACCAGAAAACATTCTAAGTAGTAAAATATAACAGAGAATAAATCATGCTGAATCCCTGCCCTTGAGTTTGTAACCTAAAGGCTTTCAGAAGGCCTACAGTGAAAGGGACCTGTTTAATTTTATGTAACATAGTGTTTCTGAATCTTATTTGATATTGGAACATCCCATGGAACAGTATTCAAAGAAATGCTGTTTTGGAAACATGGTTTATTTCCCTGTTCCTAAATGGATGGTTAATTCTTGCTTCTTAAGCACTTTTGCATTTAAGGAGATTTTCTCTTCAGTTTGTCACATAAACTTTGAAATGCTATTTTTCCTATATATGTAGAAGAAATTATATATATGTATATAATTGTATTTCATGTTTCTTTGAATATCTGATTGCTTCCATGTATAATACACACACACATGGACACACACAGACATATGATACATTCAGGTGCAGTAAAACACGAGGTTTTGGCTATTCCTATGTGCATCTTCAAGACCACCTCACTCGTCGTTTTCTCATTTGAGCCTTCCTTGACTTGTTACGGTGAAATTAATCTCTCGTTTATTTAGGCCCCAGTAGCACGATGGATGTACTTCTGTTTATAAGACCTATCACATTTCATCATAATTATTTATTCCCTATTTATCCAGCCTGGAATAAATTCTCGAAGGACACGGAGAGACTCCTAGTCATCTTTCTATTGCCACGATCTAGCGTAAAGTCTGATCAGTGAATATTCAATAAATGTTTGTTGACTTGAGTTTAATAAGCGTCATGAAAATTAAGTTTCAGGTTTATGATTTCGATTTTCTTAATTCAGAGTATAGATTTAGAAATTCTAATTGAACTAAAGATGTTTTACATTTTCCTTGTAGGTTACCTTGTATAGCATGTATGTTTCCATAATGGCTTTTAATGCAAAGGTTAGTGATCCACTTATTGGAGGAACTTATATGACCCTTTTAAATACGGTGTCCAATCTGGGAGGAAACTGGCCTTCTACTGTAGCCCTTTGGCTCGTCGACCCTCTCACTGTGAAGGAGTGTGTAGGAACGTCAAACCAGAGTTGTCGAACACCTGATGCTGTTGAGGTAAGGATGTTGTCATTGTAGAGAACATTAACCTAATACTAAGATATTAATTTCTTCATTTTGCCTCGAGAAGTACTATATTTATTTTAAAGATCGTATCTGCCTGTAGCTTCTAGGATAGAAATCGACATACTTTTTTCTTTCCCATCATTCCTGAGGGTTAGAATGCACTCAAATCAGTAAGAGTAGCGTACTTACACGTGCTTCTCAGCAGGGGAGGAGCAGTCCCTCTCCCCTCCACCTGAGGGTCATTGTCCTACACAGTAGGCACTTAATAAATGCATCATTAAGAGTTGTTTCATAATGACAGCAAAGGGAAGTTGCACGGGCTGTTCATTTAACAACTGTAGGTAAAACGAAGCGGTTAGTAGTTTGTTGACACATTACCTGAAGATAACATTAGCCTGCTTGTGGAGGAGATTCACTGGGTGTTTCTTCATATTTCAAATATGAAAAGCTGTATCTTGAAAACAGGTGTTGTTTATAGTATGAGCTGAAATTGCTTTTAATCCCGGTAGCACCGACAGATCAAGATACATTAACATGTAACAAAAATAGATTCTGATTAATCTTTTAAATTACAAACATGTAAATTTTTAAATACTTCCATTTGAAATTATGGAATATTTATCAAAATTTTATTTTTACAGCTTTGCAAAAAACTCGGTGGCTCGTGTGTTACAGTACTGGATGGTTATTATGTGGAATCCATTGTTTGTGTGCTCATTGGATTTGGGTGGTGGTTCTTTCTTGGTCCAAAATTTAAAAAGTTACAAGATGAAGGACCGTCTTCGTGGAAGTGCAAAAGGAGCAATTAATGCATTCACTACTGGGCATTGTAAGAAAGGTAACTATAGTTTAGTTTTAATTCAGAGAGCTATGATAATCAGTGTACAGGACACAAAATGTTGTTTTAAACAAGGAAATTATTACTATGAAATGCCAAATGGTTAAAAAACCGAGACCTCTCTCCATACATGATTATACTTTTCCTTGCCTTGTCAATGTATTTACAGTTTACTTAAGGTCAGGAAACGGGTTCTGAAACAACTTTCCTGGCCTTGTTATTTGATTTATGTCTTTTAAATTGACTGACCAAAATGTGTTTTAAGCTGCAGGGCAGTAGCCATGAGTGGTGCCTGTGCAGTCAAGTGTTGTTACCAGCTTCTGTCACTGAGCTGTATTTAAAACTTTGATAAAATATAGTAAGTGGAAAAGAGCTTGATATTCCCATACTAACTATAACACTCCTGACCTGTTAAAGTTAAATCTTGTTTAGAATTGCAAACTGTTAAATTCTTTGTGGAATTTCCTGAAAAGAGAACTTAGACCACGGACTGAAATGCTACTTCAGTTGTTTTTCTGACCACAGCCATGTTGTACTCACGAATCTGTGTTAAAAAGACTACTTTAAATGTAGTTCCCGCTTTTGTAGGCATTAACGATTTATAAGATTATTGAAACTATTTTTTATAAAATGAAAGCTATGATCTTTAATTTACTGATTCCCCGTCCACCCTTTTTGGGAAGATCTTTTGATTCCTTGTTAACTTTTACACCTAACATACATGTTTTTTGCCACAAGTGCTACACGGCACACGGAAGTCTCATGAGGGGATCAAATGTAGTGTTGTATGTATGTTCTTAGCAAAAGTGTTGAAAATAAAAATTAAATGTTTTCCTTCAAGTAGTTTTTTTTTTTTTAATGGAGAGACAGTAAAGCTTTCAGATTAAGTAAAATTTAAGTGAGTAATACTGTAATTTTTTTAAAATACTCTAAGGAGAGGGACAAAGACATTTTGTGCCTTTGACAAATTAAATCATGTGGTGGAAGAATAATTAAGCACTTTACTAGTGAGAAAAGATCTCACAATTACTTTATATCAAATCAGGTACTGTATTTCCACTTATTAAAACACAGTCTTCTGTTTGTAAACTATAGTTTCCAGTAGAGAATTGCTATTCCAGGAAAATTAAGCTTTTCAGTACGTTTAGCAATTTCCAACATATTATGTTCACCTGGTAATAGATTTCTTTGTGTATTTTGTATTGTGTGTTCCTCTGACTTTTAAAGGATTACAAATCCTTCAAAAGTTAGAGAAAAAGAGAGATAAGTAGAGTCTTACTTAATACTTTTTGTGGAAAAGTATATACTGACTCCTGACTTTGTTAATTTTATAACATAGGTTGAATGTTAGAGTGGGGTTTTTGTAAGTAATGGAGGAGAAAATGGGTGGGAGAAAATGGCACGCAGCACCTGAAGAAGGGTAGAGGCGGTGGCCTCTAGCACTCGCGCACCACAGTGGGAGAGCCTGTGTTGGGCATTGACGCTGGATGCTGAGGAATCACCTGGAAGCTCATCCTAGAGACCAGAAGTCTGCATCAAACAATAGACAATAGTACTTCATCACATGGGTTATGCATTATCATGTGTTATAATCAAAATGTTTACTTGAATAAAGAAAAAATCCACTTAACTCTCACATGTGAAATGTATTTTGATTTTTAATTTTTGGATTAGGTAGCTCACATTGCCATAATTACTTTTTATTTCTTTCTTATGTTATTATGAATTATACATATTTTCAAACATACTTTAAAGTTTTTTTAAAATTTTTATTTCACTGATTTTAGAAAGAGAGGAAGGTGGGGGGAAAGAGAGAAGCGTCGATTTGTTGTTCCACTTATTATATGTGTTCATGGGTTCTTTGGTTGATTCCTGTTGCACCCTTGACTGAGGATTCAACCCACAACCTGGGCGTATCAGGATGATGCTGTAACCAGCTGAGCTACCAGGCTAGGGCTAATGACTGAAGTTTTAAAATATATTTTCAGCCTTTACCCATGAGGTAAAAGCCAGTTAATTGCATTTGTTCCTGAAATGAACAATTATTTTAAACTGTAGTCATTTGGTTATTTGCATACATGCTTATAACGTGTGCCCCACATGACTTATTAATAGCTATGTGCAACTGTGTTGCATCCCTTAGTTACTAATGGCATTTTAACACATGATCTGCCTGAATCTGATGATCTGTGTATTGTAGATCAATAGTACTGGAAAATACTACCTATTTTTGTGTATATTTTTCTTTACTGGTTGATCTTGATAAACTCTGCCCTCGAGGATGAACATTAATTCCTCTGTTTAATGTATATATTTACTGGCCAATATTGGATATGAATACATCTCCTTATGTCAGTACCTCTATTTGCACATTGGCTTCAACCTGTGTACATCTGAGTTTGAAAAGTTCTTAGAAGATTAGCTAAGATCAAAACAAAAAACCCCCTCCTTTGTAAATATTTTAATTTTGCCTGATCAATCATAAAATACTCGTTCAACACATAAAATAGGTATTTCTTTCTTTGTATTAAACCTTTGAAATCTAAACCTGCGATCTAAACCTATTACTTGATTTCTTCCCTTTATTACAAGGGATTTTAGGCTAAACATGTCAGCAGGGACTTGAAATCCCTGAATTTGTGAAACTGGATACATAATTTTTTGTTTCTCTGACAAGAGCTCCTGTTAAAATCTTAAGTGGACTGTGATCCAGAAAAGTGTAAAAGCTTCGGCCTTACTGAATGGGGGCTGCATGAGGAAGTGTAAATGTAAATTTAAAATAGTAGTTGTGAAGCTAATGTTTAAACCATTGTGAAAATGATGTTAAAAGAAAAATCTATGATGAAAACTGGAAAATGCGTTTGTGGTACTGAACTTGACCCTTGAATGAGTTAGAGCAGGTAAGACAATACTAGCAGAAGAGGGACATAAGGTAAATTTTAACCCACAAAAGATATATTTTAGCCATTTAATTATTTTTTCTTATGAAAAACTTCTATTTTACCTTGTTAACAGAACCCCCCCAAAATACATCTTAGATGGTGGAGATCTTTATTTAACATAACATAGGATCAGATTTATTTTTGTATTTTGGGGGGGGTGTCATGTTTTTTCATGTAGTTGAAAGAATGAGTAAAACTATGTAACACAGAACCTACTAAAAATAAAGAACCAACTTGATACCTACATAAATATATTGAATATTGGCCATTTTAGTTACAGACGGGAAGGTGATATAGTGGATTGTAACTACTGAGATTTTTTGGTAGATAGCACGGCATAATTATTTGATTTTCTTTTGGAAGGTTGAAAATACCTATTAAAGACCGTGTTCTTTTTGACTTCAGCTTAATTCCTGCCGGATCTGACAGTGCCAAATTTTAATGTAATTATATTTAGTTTGGGGTTGAGAGCCTTTTCATTTCCTACTTGTCAAAAGTGCTATTAGAGTCTTCATTTTACCTCTGAATTGTTAGCAAGGTAGAATGGGCATCGAGAGCTAATATTCCTTCCCAGAATTCTGTATTGGTAGAGCCGAGTCCTGTGTCAGGGCAGAATAATTAATGTGCAGGATTCACGCCCTCTCCCTAAAATGAAGAGAAACTTCATTTGACTGTTGGATTCTAAAGATTGCTTGTAAGGAGGTTTTTTAAAAAAATTTTTTGAGGGGTGGCAGTAGACATTTTGCAGGAGAAAAGTTTCATGTAGCAAAACGAAAATTCTATGATTACGCCCTGGCTGGTGTAGCTCAGTGGACTGGACGCAGGCTGCGAACCGCGAACCAAAAAGTCACCAGTTTGATTCCCAGTCAAGGCACATGCCTGGATTATGGGCCGGGTCCCCAGTAGAGGGCGTGTGAGAGGCAAGAAGACACATTGATGTTTCTCTCCCTCTCTTTCTCCCCCTTTCCTCTCTCTAAAAAAATAAATAAATAAAATCTTTAAAAACATAACAATTTTTAAAGGAAAATTCTATGATTAATCATAGTTCATCCTTAAAAATTTTTTTCCAAGTGTACAGTTAAAATATATTAAAATATTAGCAATATTAATTTGCGTGGTTTATATGAAGCCTTGAAGCACTGAGAAAAAGGATGCTACATTTCATTAGTTTTTCACTGTGCCCTGGCTGGTGTGGCTCAGTGGATTGAGTACGGGCCTACGAACCAAAGGGTCTCTGGTTTGATTCCCAGTCAGGGCACATTCTTGTGTTGCAAGCATGAGAAGCAACCACACGTGGTTTCGCTCCCTCTCTTTCTCCCTCCATTCCCCTCTTTCTAAAAAATAAAAAATAAAATCTCTAAAAATATATATACATAGTTTTTCAGTGTAGACATAACTTTTCATAACCATTTTGTGTGAAGAATAATGTTCAAATAGCACTACAGAAATGAATAAGGTACTGGCATAATTCTTAAGGAATTACAAATCTCCAAAATTTAGTACCCTAGCCAGTTACAGTTAATGTCGCTATTGTAACATATGAATATTGAAGCCTAGTCTTGTTTTCATCTGAATGACCTTAATTGTGGGGGAAGTTTACTTTTCATAGACTTACAGTAAATGAAATTGTAATTTTTAAAAAAATTAATGCGTCTATAAATACAGGAAAATACAAAGTCGGGACAAAAATTTGATATTTTTAAAAGCTTGGCATATTCGATAAATTAATAGAACTGTCAAGTTAGTAAGTTTATATTTATTCTTGTCCTTTGTAAGAATTAGTATAAAATTGAAAAAAAACCAATGTTGAAAGCTGTCCCTGTTGAGGTCTTTCATGAAATCATTAGACTAACATCAAGTTTTGAATTAAAAATGCACAGCACAAAGTCATTTCTATTGCTGTAACTTGCGAAAGATCTAGCATTAGCTTTGATAGCTAAGCATTATTTAAGTGTTTTAGTATATGTGAAATATTCATTTGGTTAATTTATTTAAAAATGTGTGCTAAAGCTCGATATTGATGAATGTTTAAATATTTATTTAGAGACATTTGAAATAAACTCTCCAGATTTTATGTCAGGATTATTTAGATGCTCAACATGATTGCTTTGCAGTGGACCTGTAAAAACATAAAGCATTAATGAAATACTCTTTTTATTTTCAGTACATAGTAGCCAAGTGCACCTTTATATCATTGATGTTAAAGTTGTACTAGATTGGCGTTATATAGTTAAAAGCAAACACAGTGGTTTCAAGTCATTCACACTTACCACCGAACTTTTCTTTTTTGTTACAAAGACAGACCGAATTACTGGTTGTAGCTCCTACTAGTGACCTGGGCGAAAGGAAGAGTAAGTGGAGCCACAACACTTCTCCTTCAAGAAGAGATGGGGTACGGATAGTTTGGGGTTACAAGAATTTCACTGGGAACTATTCCAAAATCTCTTGCTTTTTAATTTTTTTTATGGGCTTTGGTAGTTATAATGTTGAAGACTTTCTTCAAAGGACAGTTTGGGAGTATAGAGAAGATATTTTTGTTTCTTCACCATTAGAGCTTTCTGAGCCAATTTTACTAAAACTTGGGGCCTGTGCTGCAGGAGAAGCCCTCGAAGTTAATTTGTGCCTGGGTAGTGAGAAGCCACCCAGAATACATCAGTTTGCTAGGGCTGCCAAACAAAATACTACAGACTGGGTGGCTTAAACAATGCCAATTTAGTTTTTCCCACAATTCTGGAGGCTAAAGGCCCGAGATCAAGGTGGCAGCAGCTGTGGTGTCTCCTGAGGTCTCTCCTTGGTTGCGAGATGCCAGCTTGTTGCTGTGTCTTCACGTGACCTTTCTTTGTACACACACACCCCTGGTATCTCTTCCTATTACAAGGACACCAGTCCTATAGAGTTAGAACCCCATCCTTATGACTTAATTTAACTTTAATTACCTCCGTAAAAGCCCTGTCTCCAAATACAGTCATCACGTGAATTGTGGAGGGAGGTGATTTGGTGCATAACAGATATTTGCTTCTCTAGTATGCACATTTTAAGGGGAAATGAGACCTGGGGTCACGACCTTATCTCTGGGTTGTAAATCTAGAGACCTAAGTTTGTCTTCCCTCCTGAAGTCATATGTTTACATTCCAAAGGAGAATCCAGGATTCTTCCCAAGGAAAACTTGTTTACACCAAGGAATTAAGATTTCCTTTCTCTGGAAGAAAGGAGGGCTCCGGTAGAGCTGTCCTATGGGGCCACCCATATTCCTGTTCCTATTGTAGGGTTCCTCACCTATATTAGAAACCCCAGTATATGTGGGCTCTGATGAGCTGTTAATGGGTCTGGTTCGCATCAGTCACCCACACAGGTGAGCATCGGAGTGTGTGGAACAAATGTGATCGTTATAGGTAATTAGTAATTAAACCTATCCCTGCTCCAGAAACTGTGTGTACTTTCAGTACAATAGGGGTAAATAAAACCTAACAAACATGTTTCATCTGATGTTTCTTGAAACTGTAATCTCTTTAATACACGTTTGGGGGTTATATTATGGGTAGAGGCTTGGGATAATGAAAACCTGGGTTTTAGAACCCAGAGTTCGGTGTCAAGTGATGTCTCTTTTTTATATTTTCTCCTGGTCTAAAAGGGGCAAGTCATCCAAGTAATTTAATTTCAGGTAATAAGTTAAAAGAAAAAGTCAGCGCCTATGGGTAGAGGAAATAATAAATCTGGTATTTGAGTAGTGAGGTATGACTTGAGGCAAAAAAAAAATTGGAAGGTTTATGTGAATAAATCAGACCCTCCTAAATTAGCCCTATTATATGACAGAATGGAATGGCACAGCAGTGGACTACAAATAGGACAATCCTGTAAAAGTATTTCATTATGAACTTAATGATGTAAAGATTACAAGCTTTATGTCATCACAGGCATATACTTACACATTATCTTTGATATATTGGTGAGTCCCTTAGAGTCTTTGATTCAACAATTTATATTTCCTGCAATAAAAATTTCTTGACATGTCTCTCTCCTTTAGAGCTTCATAATTTACTCAGTAAAGAAAGGGCAATGAAAGAAAGAGGAGGCAAGAGTCACTTGGTTTAGGAGAATGCTCTGGAGAGGTGGTTTTCTTTTACGTACTTACCACAGCCTCTTCTGAGGGCAAGGGCCACGCTCAGAGCCCCGGGCTTAGCAAAGCAACTCTAGCTTTACCTTAAGCTTAAGTGGCCATTTCTGAGCACTTCACCATGTCATACTGACTCCAGCGGATTGTGCTAGAGGGGTGAGTCCCTGATTGACGTATGGCAATTTATAGACCAGCTCTCAGTCTAGTAGGTGTCTTGGCCTGAAAACCTCGCTTGGTGTGGACGATAATGCCTGGACCAATCCTAGTTTCTTAGGGTGTCATACAAAGAGTGTGACGTGCAGAGCAGGTGCTGGTAGTGGAAGGAGAGTAAGAAATACACAGTGAGGCAGACGCTGAGTTGTTGGAGACAGGTTAATATTTGTAGGGATCTGCTCCTGGGTCACAGGGCAGTGTCAGTGGCTAAACTTAGCAGAACTCTATTAGATCCTGAGTGTAGCCTAAGCTGTGTTCTAGACGGAAGTCCCAGCTATATCACATTTCCTCGTTGCTTGATAACTGGCTTGAGGTTCCAGGGTTCCTTGTTTCTACTATCTAAAAGCCTCCTGCCACCTATTTCAAAAAAAAAAAAAAGAAAAATCAAGGTATAATTTACAAAGTGCACAAATCAATTTTAATAGTATACAGAAACTGATATAATTCTGTTCCCTCCTCCCTCCTTTGTGCTATTATTGTTATACAAACTGTATATAGCCCATCACAGTTTTGTTATTACTGTTTTATCTAGTTGTCTTTGATATTATACAGGAGAAGCAAAGACTTATAAACAAAAATACACTTAGGCAATATTTTATATTTTGCTATATAGTTACCTTGACTGGTACTCTTTAATTCTTCACATGCATTGTAATTACTAGTTCTGCTCTCCCTAAAGGCTGTAGGACTGAATTGGTGTGGAAGAATATGGAGGAGAAGGAATGAGGAGGTGGGCAAAACGAGGGAGGAGGAAGGATAGGTAGAGATCTTGCCATATGGAGAATTGAGGAGGCTATCTCTCATTCAGCTAATAGGTAATAAGATTCTTCCATGCATCAGGAACTATGCTCGGCTCTGGCTGTTCAGGCATATACACAGACATGGTAAAGAAACACAGTCCCTGACCTACAAACTAGTAGGGAAGGAAGGGAATAAAAAGAAAGCCTGTCTGTCCATAAAATTACAAATTAAATTTTATGTCCTGTATGGCGAGGACCTACTTGAGATCAAGTGTTCAGAAAAGCCTCTTTGTGGATATAATACTTAAACCTAGATGATAAGAAGCCAGCTTGATGGTGGTGGTGAGGTGGAGAGACTCATGGGGAGGAGGGATCAGGGAGTTCTAAGCAGAGGGAACAGTAAGTGCAAAGCTGTAAGGCAGGGATGAACTTGGCATGTGTGAAGAACATAAGGTCAGTGTACTCAGTGTACTTGAAGCGTAACGAATGACTCAGGGAGTAGAAAAGAAAAGCTTAGATAGCTAAGGTCTCGATTATCCAGTATCTTGTACATGAGCCTAAAGAATTTTGACATTACTTGAAACGTAATGGAAAGCCATTAAAGCAGAAATAACGATCAGAAAGTCTGTACTCTCTGCCTTACATATTCTATGCCCAGCACAGTGTTTTGCCAACATTTCATTTTAATTGCAAAACAGCGTAATTTCATGTAAAAGTCTACATGACTTTTCGCAGCTTACCATGAAAAAAGTTGAAGACCTCTCCATACTGGACTCCAACTGTTTGGTGCGCGTTGGGTGTAATCCAGCGTGAGGGTTTTGCCGGGCGAGTGCGAAGAAGGCCTGGGGATTGGAGTTGAAGTTATTTTCAATGGAGGGATTGTAAGGCTAAAACAGAGACTAAGCTGGAAAAGATGGGAACTGAAGACGAGATGGGGCAGGTGGACAGGACGCGGTTCAGTGGCATGGTCATCTCAATGAGCGCTAAGAATTACTATTGTAAGTGGAGGAATGAACTACTTCAATTTCCTTTCTTGCATGGCACCTGGGAAACCCACACTGCGGCTGGGTTCATTGAAGTCACAAATTGATCATGATCATCTTCCCACTAGCGTGGTCGAGAATTCTTCAGTCCCCACCCTTGTCCCATACGGATCACCCACACGGCAGGAAAACCCTGCGAAGTGTGGAGCCGTCACTGCTAGGGTGTCTCACGGCGGGTTGGGAGGCCCGCCCACAGGCGACGGAAGGAGGGAAGGAGGTCGTCCGGCCACTCCCAGCGTGCGGCGCCCCGAAAAGCCTGAGGATCTCGGGTCCCCGCTGTCGGCCCGAGGATCGCGGCGCCCCCTGCCGTCCGCCCGTGGGGCGCGGCTTGGGCTCGGGCTCGCGGGAAGCCGGGAACATGGCTGGGCGGCCCGCGACCGGGGCCTGCCCGTCGGCCGACCGAGATGGAGCGGCGCCCAATGTCGTGGCGCGGGTGTCGCAGTGGGCGGACGACCACCTGCGCCTCGTCCGGGTACCGCAACCCCACCGGCCGGGCAGGTGGTGGGCGGGCCGTGGGCAGCGGGCCGGAAGGCCGCAGCCCCAGGGGGCGTGGGGGCCGCGGGCGGGGGAGGCCGGCGCAGCCCAGTTCCTGCCAGTACTGTGCTGGGTCCCGGGACTCCCCGGAGGGCCGGCGCCCACGGGCCTTTTAGAGCGGTTGCGGAGGGCCGAGCACATAGGCCCTGTAGGCCTGGGGACAGAAGAGGTTTCTTTGTTTTGTTTTTATTTTTAAGTGAAGTAAGAAGCCACTGAAATTCTAGCAAGGGAGGGACATTTGAGGCGACCAGGCTAGAGAGGATTGTGGCTAAGACCCCGGTGGTGGTGGTGTGAATGGTGTGGGTGTGGGGTGCAAAGAAATGGAGGAATCCGGGCAGCTTCCCCCTGGGTAGATGTTGGCAAAAGTTGCTGATATGTAGTAGTTGGGGGTAAATGTTTTGTTAGAATAATCTAGAGGACTTTTTGGACATGTAAACTTGAAGATGACTTATTAGACTTTTAAATAGAGCTGTGTGAACTTGAACATGGTCATTGGACTTCTAAACATAGTTGGAGATGTTCTAGGCAACTGGATATAAGACTCTAGTGTTGAAGGGAGATCAGAACTGGACTATATACCTTTGGGAATGAGCTGTGTATGCCTGAAGTATTTAAAGCTTGGATGACATCTTGGAGTGAGTCAGAAAAATTGAAGTACCCTAGTTTCAAACTGAGACCTACAGGACTCTCTAAAGGCTAGAAATTGGGGAGTGAAAAGAAGAATGTCAGCAAAGATTAAGAAGGAAGTGAGGGAGGAGGAAAACCAGGTGTCCTAAAAGCTAAGTAAAAAGAATATTTTCCGAAGGAATGACTGGCTTGGTTGAATTCTGCTGAGAATTTGGGTAGGATGAGCAGTCTTGAAATACTGTGCATCCAAGCAGCACACAGGGGCGGCTAGGACGATGCCTGTTTTCACTCCCGGGAGTGCAGCTCCAGCCTTTAAAGCACTGCTGACCACTTAGTGCTAGGTAAATATTTACTGCATAAATGAAAGGTGGTAGGTATGTATATACGTGTTAATTGACCAGGCCTCCCAGTCTTCCAGGTAAACAGGAAGAGATGCCTGGATTATTTTAAATGAAAAAAACGACTTCAGTAGGATTGAGAAAGGAAACAGCATTTAAGTTAGTTGAGAGATATATTATTGCAAATAACCCATTACAACATGAACCCCGTGTATGCTTTCCACTTCAATTTTTTATAATACCTAGTTGTATTTATGAAGGAAAGCATGTCAGATTCCCCCTTTTGTTCAGGGAGTTGCAAGGGTCTTGTTTTTTAATAAAACTCCTTTAGGTCTATTTCTTTTAAATGAAACACTATGAAAACATCACTAAGTTTTTCTCCACTACTTACTCACATGTATTTTCCAAGGTGTTGTATTTTAAAATTTTGGTGGTCGAGTTTTCTACCAAATACTTAAATTCCCACTGTAGACTCAGGATTCTGTGAGTTACTGTGGTCGTTACACAAGAAGTATTAAACTTGTCCTTGCTTTCAAGGAACTCATGGTTACAGGATTACATTTAATAGAGAACAATACAATATTATGCATTTACTGTGCAATTACTGTGCATGCCAGATTGCTTGGGAGAAAGGGGGGAAGGTTAATAGTTAGGTGGGCAGTTAAAGGGGTTTTTTTTGGAATAAGTAGGCCTTTAGTTGAAGAATGTGCCTTACTTGGACAGTTAGATATAGGAGGATAGTCTTTTTTTTCCCTTCTAATTAATACTTTCACTGTTGTGAATAATAAGTAGAATTAATCATTAAATCTCTTTCTGAAGAACTTCAGCACCATAATGGCCGTAGCTGGAATAATGTTACTTCTAAGAAGTGTTCGACTGGTAAGTTAAAAAATGAACAAGGCACTTTGGGAAACAATAGACAGTTAATTTGTTCTCACATCAGTTTTTATCTCAAGCAGTGTAGCATTTTGGTATTCACATTAGAAACATTTAAATAGTATTTTACAACAATGAACAATTAAGATCTTGTTTTAACAGTCAGGCATCCACTGTGTTTTATGGGAAGTAATTGCACGGCCTGTATTTCCAGCATCCCTTTCTTCATGCTTAAAAAGGAATCTGAAAGGATTTCGTTTGCTAGAGTGGTATAATCGCTGAATTTGCATTTCAGACACTGTAGAGTATCTCACAACTTTCTATAGTGGCTTTAGATTTAGATCACAGTAGAATTACGTCCCTTTCACTGAGTGATTTATGCTCGCTCTGATTTGCAACAGTCTTTAAGATTGTTGTTCAATGAATAAAGCAAGATGTGCAGTGTAAGAAAATAATTTATGCTTTCAGCTACCGTATTTTTTTGCACTTTCAATAGTGTTTTAATAATAAACATTGTGGAAATTCATTTGCTATATCAAGATTTACAAGGTTTTTTTGTAACTACTTGCTATAGGGGGTGGTGTTAGTGCCACGTTACAACCTAGCACGGATTTATTGCTGCTGTGTAGGTTCATTTCCTACATTTATTATTTCTTACTGTTTTATGTTATCATAGCTTGACTACAAGTGTTACCATACTACATCTTTTCCAGCTGTTGCCTTTCCCCCTGACTCCATGTCAGCACTTTTATCTGTTTTTTTTTTTATAAATGCCTCAATCTTATTTTTAACCCTATAGCTAATAGGTTCTTTCTTACAACTCCATGATTTTGTAAATCATATATTTAACATAATATGTGTATATATTTATTTATACATATTTTATATTTATTTTTAGTATAATATATATATATGACCAGAACTTTTGAGACTTTAGTTCTTTTCATTCTACTTTTTTCTTTCTTGATCTTAAAAATCTATATATTCCCCGTATTTTGAAGGTTTCCAAATTGTCAAAATGTTAAATGATCTGATTAAGACTTTGGGTAATAACAGTGCTGAGGGATCATTTCTCTTGGTAACCCTTAAAAATATACTTAAATCAGCCCTGGCTAGTGTGACTCAGTGGATTGATTTCTGGACTGTGAAGCAAAGTGTTAGCAGTTCGATTCCCAGTCAGGGCACATGCCTGGGTTACAGGCCAGGTCCCTGGTGGGGTGCACAAGAAGCAACCACACATTGATGTTTCTCTCCCTCTCTTTCTCCTTCCCTTCCCCTCTCTCAAAATAAATAAATAAAATCTTTAAAAAATAAAAATGTACTTAAATCAGTTTGGTGAAGGGCAGCAGGAAAGCAGAAGCAGAAGGTAGCTTTGTCATACTTAAACTCATTTTGAGTTCACAGTTAACTAAAACTTCTAACTTCTTTGTATATATGCTCCTGTTAGCTTATTCCTTCTATCCTTCATTAGTTTGGGGTAGAGTACAGGGGAAGACTTTTACATTTTAGCCTGTCATTCTTGTTGTCAAGATCTTATTTTTTATTTTTAAAGATTTTATTTATTTATTTTTAGAGAGAGGGGAAGGGAGGGAGAAAGAGAGAGAGAAATATCAATGTGTGGTTGCCTCTCACATGCCTCCTAATGGGGACCTGGCCAGCAATCCAGGCATGTGCCCCAACTGGGAATTGAACTGGAAACCCTTTGGTTCATGGGCTGGCACTCAAGCCACTGGGCCACAGCTGCCAGGACTCAAGATCTTTTTAAATATTCACTCTGACTCTGAGTGTTCATACCCTTCCACGCATCAGACCACGCTGATGTTTCATCCTTATGCTCTCATTCTGGTTGGTGGTGGTCACTTAAACTGGAGAGGATCCAGTGCGAGGCTGGTGGCTTACTCCTAGAGTGCCCGCCCCCGGTGATACTGATGAATTCATCAGTGCCACCGTTGTGTGTCAACTATGGACATTAGCCTACATTTCTTTGTTTTTCCCACAGACTTTTCCTAAAGAGCTTCTGTCAGGTGACTCACTTAAACTCTTTTAGGATTTCTCCTCTCTTTTATTTACATTCTGCATATTCTACATCCTTTTTTTTTAATTTTTGTTTTTAGGTTTTATTTATTTTTAGAGGCAGAGAAGACAGGAGGGAGAAACATCAATGTGTGCTTGCCTCTCACGTGGCCCCCACTGGGGACCTGGCCCACAACCCAGGCATGTGCCCTGACTGGGAATCGAAACTGTGACTCTGGTTCGCAGCCTGCGCTCAATCCACTGAGCCACACCACCCAGGGATGCATATTCCACATTGTTTATGTTATCGTGTCGTGTTTGTTTTGGTGCCACATTCCTAAATGCTGACGGTAGATCCAGAATCCTTCTCCGGCCCGATCCCCGCCCCCAACGTTTTCTTCAGAAAAAGTCTGTAACACTCACCTACTTTTTAATCTGGCTTCACCAGGTGTTAACATTTGTCACAGCTGTGCTTTCTCTTTCTCCCTCTGTGAAACCATTTGAAAGCAAGTTGCAGACATCAGGAAACTTGCCCCATAAATACCTCATAGTGTACTTCCTAAGGCAAGAATATGTTCCCGCATAGCCACATTAATATTAATTCTACCAATTAAATTTAACATTTTTTGCAGTAGTGTGGTCTCAGATACCATTCATACTCAGATTTGCTTTCGGAAAACACCCTTTGTGGCTGTTTTTCCCCAGCAGAAGATGGCAGCAAGGGTCCTGCATTGTCACGTCTCTCTAGTCTCCTTTAATCGGGAGAACTGTCACCACCTGTTTTTAATTTCTGTCTCTTGTGACATTGTCGTCGTTGAAGAGCCCAAGCCAGTTGTGTAGGAGAGCGTCCCACACTCTGGGATTTTGTGTGTCCTCATTAGATTTAGTGGGAACAGGAGGGTGGTGTGTACTTCTTACTGTGCTGCATCGAGAGGGTCATAATGCCAGTTCGTCCTGTAATGTTATCACACGCGACATGTTTAATAATCCCTTAGTGTTTTCGACCCAGTCCGTATTAAAATTTCCTTGATTGTCTAAATGAAGTCTTTTTTAAATAGATGATTTATGCAAATTAGGACTCAAATGGTCTGGATATTGTACTTGTTTGTTGTGTCTCTCATCTCATTTATTTTAGGACAATCTCCACTTTCTATTCCCCCCCCCCCAAGCCATTGATTTGTTAGAGCAACCAAGTTGGTTGTCCCATCGAATGTTCCACGTTCTGGATGTGTGTGCTACAATATGTTTCTTCTGTGGATTTTTTTCTGTAACGTTTAGTTCAACTTTGCTGGCTTAGGAAGTCGGGTACTAATTTATCCTGCATACGTGAAGTTCTCACGTAGACTTTGCTGGCTTAGGAAGTCGGGTACTAATTTATCCTGTATATGTGAAGTTCTCACATAGCCGTGATTATGAGTGAAGCTCATCCCCGTGTCCCTGTAGTATTGTTCATGTGGAAGACGTAGTTATAAAATGTTGACTAACTCTAGGGCATTAGGTGTTAGGCGTTCAATTACATTTCTAATGTGGACCTTTTTTTTTTGGTCCTTTTTCTCCTACAAGAGAAAAAATAAGAGAAATAAAAGTCTTGTCGATTAGGAGTTCTCCTTTAATTTGACTCAGCTTTGTTTAGGTTTTCCCAGCAGTACCTGCGTGAACAGACTGCACATCTGTACAACAGGATAGTGGCTATTTAACTGGATTTGGGTGGTGCCTGCTACAGGTCTACACTCATTATCCTCACTTCTTTTTGATGAGCTACGTCATCTTTTGAGGATTTAGCTTTTGGTAGTTAGGAGTCTGTTTAATGTGCTCTATAAGGTACCTTAAAATAGTAAAGTAGTGACAAGTATTTCTAAAGAATGTTCTTTTTTTATTTTTTATTATTCTCATTTATTATATTACAGATACCCCAATTTCCCCCCTTTTGCCCTCCTCCACCCAGCACACCCCCCTGCTGCCACACTCAATCCCATCAATCCCCACACTGTTGTCCATGTCCATGGGTCATTCATACATGTTCTTTGACTAGTCCCTTCCCCTTCCCCTTCTGTCCACCATTGCCCCCTCCCCTCTGGCAGCTGGCAGATTATAAAGAATGTTCTTAGAACTTTTGATTAAACCATGTTGAAATATTAATATAAAATTTAGAACCAAATAAAAAATTTTCAATGGTTGTCTTAAATGTTAAAATAACAATTTGACACACATAAATTTAAAGTGAAAATAATAACAAAATGTATTTTTCTCCTTGTAAATCATCAGACATCAAAATTTACAAGTTCTTCAGATATTCCAGTAGAATTTATAAGAAAGAATGTTAAACTACGTGGACGATTTCGCCGAATAACCGAGGATGGTTTAGAAATTGAACATATACCTATTACTTTACCGATTATATCTTCATGGAGAAGTAAGTAAGATGCAAGGGTAATATATACATACACACACACACACACACACACACACACAGGGTCTGGCACAAATAATGCCCCTTTTTATTACAAAATCGTTTATTACAGAATCATAAACATGTAATTCTCTAACAATATCACACTCAAGTACATCACATGACATTTTAGGTGAAATGTTCAAATTGCTGTCCATCTCATGGGAGACATTCACGTACCCTCCCAGCCGCACTCCAGCAGGCCGTGCTTCTGCTGGGCCCTGTATGTGTGTGTGTGTATATACATATATATATATACATATACATATATATATACATATATATACATATACATATATATACACACACACATATATATATATATATATATAATCTGGAAGTTTTTTTTTTTAAAGGTAAATTGGTTAAACCTCACATAAACCTCACATCCTATTGTAGACATTACTGAAATGGGTTTTTGAAATTATTCCATCTGTTATATACTCGTATTGTTTTAAAAGAAAACTTGACTATAGAAATGGATGGATTTACATCTGGAGAGAGTCTGGGTGTTTATAAATAAACATAATGGATTCAGGTGGTGTTTTGGGAGTTAAATGATTTTGCACTTGCATTCACAGCATAGCATTCAAGTTACATTCTTTTCTGCCTGACCTTTTCAGAAGAGCCACGTGGTGTTTTGCTGGTTAGGCTGGCCGGGGTAGAACTCACTGACACTGGGAAGGTGTGGTTACAGAAAGAACTAAAACCTTCCCAGCTGCTGTGGTTCCAACTTCTTGGAAAGGAGCATTCAGCACTCTTTTGCTACCTTTTAGTGAATAAGGTGAGTTGTGTAAAGAAATAATGAGCAATATCTTATTTTTTTATTTATACATAACTATGTCATTAATGAAAACCGTGGGTATATGATAGGCCTGAATATGTTTTGCCTTTTTAAACTGCTATTCTTCATGATTATATTTAGAGAACCAGGTAATTATTTCATATATACATTTTGTTATAAAATTTTAGTTACATATTATAAAAAATAGAAAATTAAGAAAAAGGAAACACTTAAAATTATTAATGCCTCTGGACATTGCTAATTTAAGGAGAGTCTTTATACATTTATTTATATTATGGGAATATGATGTCACACTTGGTATTAGAAACCACTTGTTGAATGATGCTTGTCAACTGGAAACTACACAAAGCAAGGGTGTTTTCTGAAGGTAAACATAGCTCAGTCTTTGAACTCCAGAGCGGAGCATCCGTAAACACTATTTATGATCAGTGGCCAGGCATCTGCAAACATAGCCTCCGAGGTGTCCTGCCGTTGCGATTGGCCATGGCCATTGGATAACTGGGGGTGCCCCAGAGCTTCGTGGGTGTCGCTGTGCGGAGTCCGTGGGTGTGCCTCACTCAGAGTTTTGGTGGGTGATCACTGAAAAAAGAGCATAGAAGAATTAAACAGTGGAAATGTTATTACAACAGAAGTAAGAGTCGTGTTTCTTCTTTTTAAAGTCCCTTATTATATAATAAGAATAAGTTGAAGAAAAAAATAACCATACATTAAAGTGATTGGAATTGTAACCATTTTAATTCTTAAGTTTTTGACTTATTGATAGAAAACCTAATGGAATCCATTATTTTTTGCTTGTCCAGATCATATTCATTTCTATCAAAATAAGAATTATCCAAAGCATCTTACATTTAAAATTGATACAGAATTCATGAAGAAGTCAAAGGTGTTTCAAAAACACTATCTTCTCTTTTAAGTTGAGGACTACATTTTACTTTTCCTCAAAGCCACCCTACGGAGTCACTGTTTTTATTCCCATTTACGGATGGGTCGCAGGGTGGCCGAGTGGAAGAGCCTCCACTCATGCCCAGGTCTTCCCGGTTCCTGAGCCCAGGCCTCACCTTACATGTTTTCCCTTACTCAGCTTCCTGGCAGGTGACCAAGCTGCGCAACATGTATATTGTGGTAATTTACATATGTTGAATTTTACTAAGGTGTGAATTTGAATTTTAATTATTCTGATTTTGGTTTAAGGGAATGAGCTTTTTAAATGATTGCAGAAAATATGATAAACATTTTAAAACTGATCTCTTAATTCTTCAGCATCATATACCAAAAGTTACTGCATTTAAAGGAGGAAAAGGTTACTTTTTCTTTAGATAGTCCTAGAAAATATCTCCTACTTTAAACCTGGAGTTTTCACATTTCTGGAATTTAACTGTAAATTACTTGTCTAATGAAGCTGTGAAATTATTAATAATCTGTTAAAATACCACAAGGACTATAGAAATAGCTAAGCTGGGTCTCCTTTATATTGTAAATTAGTGGGGAGAAAAAAGTCTCATTTATCCAGTTTCATTAGGAAGTGTGGGATTCCATGAATGAAATTTTCTGAAGGATAAAGATTCAAGGCCAGGCCTATTTTTATGTTAATTATTTTGTGGAAAGTGTTTTAAAAATGTACTTACATGCCAGTGCCTTTCTAAGTACTGGAGTTATTAACCTAATTTAATAGTTTCATGATGATTCAGTTCATTTTGCATTTACCCACTGTTGAGTTTCTTTGGCCTATGTCCTGTGGTCCATTCCCCCACTAAACAGCAAACAAACCACTTTTTATATACTTCACTGCTTCTGCACCTCTTTGGATGAGACCAATGAGGCTGTGGAGAACAATATGTTATAAAACAGGCAATTGACTTTGAGTAAGATCTCTTTTAGTAATGAAATTCTTGGATTTCACATAGCTGTTTTAAGCTCTTGGGGAAACTTTGGCTTTTTGGTTTTTCTCGGGAGGACTAAAGTTGCTGAATGACTGATTTTAAAGTAAATAGATGACAGCTGTGGGGGGGAGACTAGGGGGTGGAGGGATTGAGCAAAAAGGAAAAAGGACAGTGTGGAGATTACTGGGGGAGGGGAGTAGTAGGGGACTAAATAGTAACAGAAAAAAATAAAATAAAGATTAGATCAAAAAAATAGTATAGTAAGTAGATGTTATGGGTATACTATCAATTTTCTTAATTAATTGGTTTGTGTTATTTTTTTATTCAAGGGTAGATTTTTTAGTGTGAGTCTGAATGAAGAAATTTTGAGAAGAGGCCTTGGCAAAACTGTTCTCGTTAAAGGGTTAGATTATGATTCTAAAATCTATTGGAAAATACACAGAAACTTACTTAAAGCTGAATTAACAGCCATAAAAAAAGGAGAAGGAATATGGAAGGAAGAATCTGAAAAAGAAAGTTATTTGGAAAAATTCAAAGGCTCCTGGAGAGAAATATGGAAAAAAGACAGTTATTTAAAAAGAATTGGATCAGATTTCAACCTGAAAAAAGAAAGTTATTATGACAAATTTAGAAATACTTACGAAGCGTGGAAAGACCACTCGTTAATCCTGAAGTTCAGAGAACTTACAAGTCGCATACACTTTCGTAGAAAAGGGTGAAATACTCCTAGAGAGCGGGAGATGACCTGCTCTGAGAAGAGAAAACTATGGAAATACATGGATATTTTTCATGGGTTTAAAATGGGAATTCCTCCCCTCCCCTGAAATGATCAAAGTTGTGTTCTCATGGTATTTACATATTTGAGAGATAATTGTTATAAAGATAGTATCAGAATAATTTAAACAAATTGTGATTAATGTAATATACTTACAAGAAAAACAAAACACTCTAAACTTACCAGGTTGGAGGATACATACATGTAGTGCTGATATTTGAAGAGAGAGTTTAACCATGGGTTGTATTATTTTTAGTTATTTTGGACAGCCATATTTAATTGTTTGAAGAGAATAGTCTTCCAGTTTTATCAACTTTGTTACTTATAATAAAGGAACTGTTTATAACTCATGTCTGAGGCTGCTCTTTTCTCTCATCTGCTTTCTGTCCGTGAATTTGGGTCATTTCCCCTGGAGAAGTTCACTTAGACCTTTCTTAGCAATAAAGAATGCTAATTCCCCCATTATTACGTGAGGACAGAATCTTTTATTTTTTAAGGTTTTATTTATGTATTTTAGAGAGAGGGCAAGGGAGGGAGAAAGAGAGGGAGAGAAACATTATTGTGTGGTTGCCTCTCGCACGCCTCCAACCAGAAACCCAGCCTACCACCTCGGCCCATGCCCTGCCTAGGAATCGAACTGGCAACCTTTCAGTTTGCAAGAAGATGCCCAGCCCACTGAGCACCCCTGTCAGGGGAGGAGTACAAAATCTTGAAGATAATGATAAGGGGGATAATCCTGAGGATAAAAAATGTGTTTAGGATGGCAGCAGAGAGTAGAAAGCATAGAGATGCCTTATGACATTGTTAAACTCCAAAAGTAGCCAACCCTTGAAAGATGGTATCATCCAACTTCTCAATTACGTGAACTAGTAAATTTGTTTATTTTAAAGCCAGTTTGAGCTGGCTTGAGGATTTGGCATAAACACATACTTGCTGCTAAAACCACGCTGACAGTGCACAGCCTCTTTGACAATGCTGCTGATGATCTGCTAACATCCATGATGTCCACATTTTTCTTAGTGACTTGTGATCCTGATAAAAGTCAGAGCTATCATCTGGTCCAAATAGTCGCTCCTGGGAGAGTCAACAATACAGAATGAGAAGTTTACTGCAGCCACCTGACTCCAGGTTAAAACATAATAAAGTGGCCCTGGCTGGTATAGCTCAGTGCATTGAGCGCAGGTCTGTGAACCAGTTAGGTCGCTAGTTCAATTCCCAGTCAGTGTACATGCCTGGGTTGCAGGCCAGGTCCCCACTAGGGGTGTGTGAGAAGCAAGCACACACTGATGTTTCTCTCTTTCTCCGACCCTTCCCCTCTAAAAGATAAAAAAATCTCAAAAATAAATAACGAAGTGCATTTCCCGACATTTGTGAAGTCACAATTTTCCAAAGATTCTTTTTTTTTAATGTGGTTTTATTTCATCATCTTTGGGAAGGATAAGAGGTTATGTTACCGATTCAAGGGTTGTGTGCCTGATGCTTCAAAAGGCCAATATTCAAAACATTAACTTGGTGTTAGGATAGGTTTATTGATCAAGAAAGTGCCAGCTTGTGAAGATAGGGCCTTAAAGCTCCCGCAAATCCACGAGAGCCCAGAACTTAGGCTGCTTTTATGTAATTAATGGGTAGGGAGAGTGGGCTGGGCAAGAGGTGTGTGACAGCTAGACCTCAACAGAGAGCCCGAGGAAGAGGATGAAATCTCTAAATCTTGTTCCCCGGTCTCTGCTCCTGCTGATCTGAGTCTGGTCTTGAGGCTCCTGCAAATTTTTGCCAGCTCAAGTCTCAAGCAGAATGCCTCTAATAATTAGTCTATCTGTAATTAGATGCAGGAACTATTCGCCTGAATGCCATGGGAGAAATGCAGGCCAGAATTAAGAGAGAGTCAGAGGGATCACAAGCATTTCACTCTTATAGTTACATACTAGATTCTAAAACCTGGGCCTAATGCCTCAACAGCTTTTTGTTTTGTTTTAAGGAGATGTTTATTTTTATTTACAGAGAAATAAACATTTAAACTAGTTTTATAGCAACCTCTTGAGCTGTTTGCATTTCCAGTTTGCCTCCCAGTGATGTCAGATCTCATCCTGGTTCTCACTATAATTAGTTCTATGACCTTTACCAGCTCAGCCAGTGGACAATTGTTTTTCCAGTTAAGGCAGGTGAAGGTGAGGCTGATGCAGGTCTTTCTATGGACTAGAATGATCCAGTCTAACCTTTCCCTTGATGCTGTAGTAGGGAACTCTGATTTTATGGACAAGGTGGAGAAGAAGAAAAACAGATCGATGGGACTTCTGTCATGTGCAGTCGCCGTGTGCTGAATATCCTCGCTCTCCACGTAAAGAGTAGAATGTGATCCTGTTGGCCAGCAGCTTTCATCCGGGCCAACAACCTCTGCTTTTCTGTTTTTCTCTCTGGTGTCTATTGTAGACCAGCTTGTTTGATGGCCCAAGGCCAAAGTGCTCTAGACAATTGCAGAGAGGCTAGATCTTTGTCATTGGAGATTTTTATAACAGGGCCATTTGGAAAAGTGGGAAAATCCCTTTTAGGCTGAATTTCTGACCATAGTCCAGGTTCTTTGCTTTGTTCAAATAGAGAATTTACTACTTCTTGGACTTCCTCCTGTCTTCAAAACAGGATCCATGACCGTCTTTCCTCCCTGGCATTTGCATATCTAGACACGTTTACTTTCTAAATATATATTTATCAAATGAATTTAGTTCTTAATTTTTCTAAAGGATTGGATTTTTATGACCCTTATCAATCTGTTTTCTTCTAGATCCACATTTCCTCTTTCAGGTTTTATTTATTTATTTTCCAATCATACTTCTTACATAGGAGATATTGACAGCAACACCAGCTTTATCCTAAGGAGTGATGGACAAAACTTGGGAGGAGAGTGAAAACTATGCCCGTGCATATGATCTGGCACAGGTATGGTTGGGCAGCTGAAAGCATATTCTAGCAACACCTAGAAAGGGGGAAACAGACAACCAAGTGTCCTTACAATTTGCTTTCTGTTTGCTGTATTGATGTTTCTGTTGGTTCCATGCATGAGACAGGCATCCAAATGCTGGCTCCTCTCTGACACGTTTGGTCACAGTTGTTCCATGAGTGCTCTCTAGGCATCCTCTGTCTTGGGAGACTCTTCCTACTTTCTCTCCTCACCTACTTAACTCCCAAGGCAGTCTGGTCTACAGTCTTTTACTTCTGGATCCCTACCCTCTGGGATGGCAAGGACACTGAGTTTGCTTGTGGAAGGTGACTGGACTGAATCACTCCATTCATGGGTATGTGTGTTGGGAGGAGGGATGGATTAGCAAGTTTTGGCCCTGCCACTTCCCATGGTATTAGTTCAACTTAAGGGAAATTCATGTATTTTTATACTAAGTGTACTACGTGATGGGAATGTAGGCTCTCTACCATGTACTTCCTCTCTCTTCCTTTCCTCTTTTGTCATGCTTCTTTCTTCTTGCCTCAGGGAAGTGAGGTGCTGGAAGGTCCAGTAATTTAGCAAATGTCAAAAGAGATCATCACTATTTCCCAACATAGTGAAAACAGGATGTACGGCACCCTGGGTCTAGCAGAAAGGGCGGCGAAGTGCTAACATCAAATCCTTCTCCCGCCTTGTGTGAGCAGGAGAGGGAAGGGATGGTCACTGCTCCACAAACTCCTCCTTCCTCCAGGACCTCTTTTGTCTCTTGACTGTGAAACCTAATCGGCTTACCTTTCCCACCACTGGGAAAGCTTGGGGAATCTGCTGCCTAAAATGCCATCTTTTAAAAACTTGACTTGAAGAAATATTAGGGTCATTAACTCCAACAATTGTACTATCATCTCTCCCATTATTCTTGCTCTCAGTGGTAATTTTGAGTGTGCTAAAGATGTATAGTGGTTAGTGCTCAGTACTTCATACCAACATGGTGCATTTGCAAAACCTGCTTTAGAAGAATTAACTATATCTGAGACAGGCAGATAATACTGGGCCCAGAGTTTCATCCTTTTCTGGATGTGCCCAGCATCATGTGGTTCCTCATCAAGGTGAAGTTTGCATCTCTGAGATATGAGTTCTCCTGGGATAATGTAACTCCATGTGCTGTCCACAATCCGACTAAAATCCAGTGGTTGTATCTGGAGCTGATTTAGAGACAGTGGCTTTTCATAGACAACATGGTTCACAAAGCCAGGAAACAGCGGCATTTCAGAAGTTTGAGGCACCAACAGAATCATTCTTGCTTAAGCCGCCGTTGGCAGACACACCGAGGAACAGCAGTTGCTGCAGGGATAGCCCGGATGGAGATGTAGTCCTGGCTTTGCTTTGTGGTGTCCAGAGAAGTTTTCCTCAACCTTCTTGTGGTCCCTATCTGGGTCTGAAAATTAAGCTGACAAAGACAGATTAACAAAAGAAAAAGAAAATTTATTTAATTGGTTTTACGGGACATGAGACACTTCATAAGGAAACAATGACCCAAACAATCAGACCTGAGTATTTTGTGCTAGGTTTGATGAAGAGCGCCTGGTCACGGAGGAATATGGTAAGGTAAGGAGTATGAGGCAAGTGTACTAACCTGGAGGAAACTTAGCAAGACCTGTCTGTTCGGATTCCTCTTGGTGTCCCTTTGCCGTTGGAGATAAGGATGCTCCTTTCCTCCAGCGACAGGGAGGGCACTTTTACAGGAAGGTTTGATGACCTGTTTCAGGGAAGAAGGCAAGTGAAGGAGGAAGTCCAGTGACTTTTCTGCTCTGGCTATGTTCTCAGACTCCTTTAGCTTTAAATGTGAAATATGCCCAGGTGCTGGTATTTTGGGGTAGTTAGTGGTCTGAACCTCGTTGGTGGTTTGGAGCTTTTCTACTGCTGTTTCCAAAAGCTGCTATTTTGATGAAGGCAAATCACAGGAAGAAACTAAGGCAAATTTATGAAAAGACTTAAGAAAAAAACCTCATGATTAAATATTAAAATGTTAAGAATGGAAATTTAAAAGTGATAGAGGAAAAAACCTTAATTATGGATCAACTATACTTCTATTTCAAGATGGCCATTGAGCTTATTTACTTCCACTCAAATTACATGAAAGTATCAAACAAATACTAAAATAGAAAAAAATGGTGTCAATGATGGAAAACAGGATGATGCCATTAACTATCTGGACATTTGGAAGTTTTGCAACCTATGATGAAATGGCATTAGATCGAGATACTGATGACTCTAGGGTCCAGGATTTAGGAAAGAAGGTGAGGCTCATACAGAAAGTGAGTCCGTGCCCTAGTTTGGAATCTCTGAGTGGTAAGAATTCCTTTTGGTCGGGTCCAGCGGTAGTTCCTCATGACCTGAAGCCTAAGCCAGATGTCAATGTGCCCAGTATATAATACGCAGGGCAAACAGGATGTGTCAGTAGTTCATGGTACACGTCTTATGCCACTGGACAGCGATAATGTCGATGCCCAGTGCTGGCAGCGTGTGAATTTCTTGGTCAGTCAGTCCGGGTGCCCCGTTCTGCTGTCCAGAAGGTGAGCCGTCCTCGTCCGCTCTATCCTCCAGAGCCACTTGAACAGTAGGCGTGGGGGGAAGATCTGCCCCTTGAGGGCTGCACGACTTTAGAAGCCCCTGCCTGCTGATGTGGGTTCACGGCCAGAGTGTTATGCAATCACAGGCTCTTTTTTTCTTTCAGAGGTTTAATCCTACGTGGCTCTGAGATCTATCACTTTACCGGGAAAAGGTGTGCAGTTGGGGTCCTGCTGAGCACACTTGTTTCTGTTCTGGTCATTATGCGCAGGATGTTTTGCTGGTTTTACATTTCTGAAGGACACCCTGGAGCAGTGTTTTTCACCTGTGGGGCCCTGAACTATTAGTGAGATGTGAAATCAATTTAATGGGCTGTCACCAGCAATGAAAATGGAAACATAACAGAATAAAATCTATCAGACTGAGTTGCACATAGCAAAGATAGCTGTTGTTTTGTTATTTTTTTTCTTTTTTAAAAATTTGGAACACTTCATGAATTTGCATGTCATTCTTGCCCAGAGGCCATGCTAATCTTTTCTCTATCGTTCAAATTTAAGAATATGTGTTGCTGAAGCGAGCATTTATTTTTTTGTGATAAATATATTTGAATGTGTGTACTGACTTGTAGTATAAAAATACATGTGTTCCTGGAAGGCACTATAGAAGACCTCATTTTCTAGCACACTCTTTTGAAGAAACTCAATGAATAGATTTCTATAACTGAAGTAAGGACAACAATAATTCAGACAGTAATGAAGTTTTTGTAAAGGTGGAGATATTGGGATCATTGCTTCTATTTTCTGTTTTATTTTGGTTATCAAAACACAGCTTGTAGGTAATTTAGTAATGAAATTGAGTAATAGCGCCCTCTCCTGTTCTTCCACAACACTGCAAACATTTATTTAGCACTTGTCACATAATTATTTATCTACTTGTCTTCGCTCTTTTCAAGGCATAGTGAGTGTGTCCTGTAACTCAAACCATACCTTGTTAAATTTTGGATCATTTCTGCTTACTCTACAACATTCAGCCCGGTTTCTTGCTTTTTGGAAATTATATTCTCTGATACATCCTATGATCTTACACCATGAAGACTAATTTGCCTTAAATGGTCTGAAAGAACCTTTTTTTAAAAAAAATTGTCAAATTGTAAAATGTTATTTATTTTGGAAAAATCAAGCCCCCTAAGTACACACTTAGTTTAAATGTGTACGTAAATGACACAAAAACAACATACAGTTTTTTAAATGCGGTTTTTCCTTTTACTATATTTGTGTGGAAAAACCTAACCATTTGTTGTCCGGTTAATTACTAAACCAGATTTAGTGAATTACTAAACTAAACAGGTGTTAGTAATGGAGAGTACATACTCCATTAGGATTCAAAATGGTAAGGAATAGTAAGGAAACAGAAGAATTTTCCTTGTGGTGCAAATGCCTGCCTGTTATCCACCGTACCCCACCACTCCCCTCCCCCAGCTTTCAAAGCTTTGGGATTTACATTTTGCCTTATCAGTTTCTTTCTTCATTTTGTCTCTGCAATATAACTTGCTCATTCATCCAAAATTTTGTTCAGTGTCTACAGAAATGATTGCTGTAATAGATGACTGGTCTGCAATTATACAGATTATGAAGATATGTTTTCTTTTAATTATATTACAGGATCCTGCAGGAATTTTTTAATGGTAGTATGGGAAGGGGAATCAAGTACATTTTACAATGGAAATATGTCGTTTCAGAATTTCAGTTTTACTTCCTAGCTGAAGCAAGGACTTCAGTTACATGTCTATCCAGCCCAGCAGTATGTGACCATCCTGAAAGTTGTAGATACTGGCTCTGTGGGAGGTCTCTCTGGAAAGGAGCCTCACAGAGCTCAGCTGTGAAGCACTTAGGAAGAAGGAAAAGGGGCTCTGTCCTCCTCTGACACTGTTGTCTTCTCTAAATACTTCATTCCCAGCCCTCCAAACCCCCAGGAGAAAAAAAAAGAATGAAACAAATTGGGGGAAAGTGGGAAGGGGGAAAAGTGGGAAGTGGGAAAATTTCACTTGAGCACATTTCCTGCCTTTTAAAAAGTATTCATTCTATGCTGGGAACTGAAAATCTCTTGAGAAGCATTACTGGGGTATAAGAAAACCTTAGTTGAGTTGAAGAATTTAAACCTAGGCAGGCATAACACTGCTCCTTTATCTCTATCCGACATTCACGGGATGAATTATTTTGCCAAGGTTTTCAAGTGGGGAACCTAGAAGTTAGAATTGACACCTAGTCCAAACTCATTCCTGATCTTGACAAACAAGTTAAACTATATTGTCTCCTTATTTGTAAGGTGAAAAAGTGCATTTGCTTGTAACATTTAACAATTCCATATAAAAGGAGAAACAATTATGTAGGCTTGCTATAGAAAAAATGTGAATAGCACATTTAAAAATGGATCATGGAAAAACATTATTGTCTATTGGTAAGAGATTTAACCTTAAATGTTTTTTCTTCCACAGGCCAAATGCATTTCTGTGTGCAGAGTTTGTTAGTATTGAAAAGCTTTAAATAGGTTGCCAGTAAAAATAGACATTTTTGAGAGCTCAGTTTATACTAGGAGCTTCACGTATGTCGGTCTTAGTTAATTTAGTTACTCTGGAGGCTGCATTTGTTCCATTAACCAAGATTATAGCCCTGTAACAATGTGTTAATTTAAAAATGAATTTAAGTATTTCCGTGAGTTCTCCACATTTCTGAATATATAAAAGAGTGCCAAAATATTAATAATTTTTGGAACTGGTGACTAATATATACTGCTTCATTATGATTCATCTTTTGGGTGCATACGAAACTTTTCATGAAGAACACAAAACACAAAATGAAACAACTCTCCAGCTTGGGAGGGAAAGATTGGTGGCACTTGCAAGGGTCTGTCCGCCCCCTACTCTCCCACCCCCCAGTCCTTGTTGATGAACTCAGGAAGTTTCTTTTCTCATTGAAAAAAAAATCTCTTATGTACATATGAGTCCGTATAAAGGTGTTTATGTCTTTCTCAGGTGGCTGATTCAGGAGGGCGTACTGTAGGGAACACCTGCTCTTTTTATCTGCCAGAATCCCTTCCAAACCTCCCAGGAGGAACAAATCCTCCCTATGTGTTATCTCCTCGGAGTTCTGGAGGGGCTGCTGCTCATACTGTCTCACCTCCCTGGCTATAGGGGTGGCTGCATAATCAGAGACTGGCCACACGTATACTCTACTTGTTGCTGACCACATTAATAGACCTATGGGTGGAGACACGACCTGAACCAGGTCAATTAGAATCCTTTCCTACCACCTTATTTGCAGATGGTAAAAGCAAGAAGGCCTCTCTTTCCCCTGGGATCACTAGCTGAGATGATTGAAGCCTAGCGCTATCCCTGGTAATGCTTTCCCCACCCCCACCAGCCTATAGATGATACACACATGTGATAGGAGGGAATGAGATCAAAACATTGAGAAAAGCAGGGAAAGAATAGAAGCAAAAATGAGAATGAGTATGATAGAGAAATGATTCTGAACTCGATTCTGTCGTTCCTGAAGCCCCTCTGTTAAGGTGAGAGTTAGTACATTGGCTTTTCCCCTGAAGCTAGTTTGTGTCTTCTTATTTGTATCCGGAAGTCTTGACCAATATGGGGAGTAAGGCCTTAAGGACAGCTGCTGCTTTGTGCTTCAGTACTATCTATAGTCCAGCTAAGACGTAATCTAGAGCAGTGCCTGGTACATGGCAAGTACTCAACAAATGTGTTGAAAGAGGGATAATTCCTTCTTGATGACAATTAAAGTCTTTGATTGTTCTCTTGACTTCTTGATGTATTGATTGAAATAGGGATAATATTCATCTCTTTCACTCTCTTGCTATATGAGTATAACTTATGTTGCTGGTTAAATTTGACTATCTTAAATATGGCTATTTTTGAATTGAAAGCATAATTTTTCTACAGCTAGAAAAACCTACTTCTGACACAGGTTCCCAGTACAGTTTTCTAAGAAGCCCCTTATGATATGTAGCAAAGCAGGCCCAACCACAAGGTACATTAATCACCTTACTGCGTATCAGGCAGCTTTTACAGGGTTTTCTGTGATCCTGGTGTCAGTGCGCGTTCTGTATCAAGGCAGAGGTGATATGTAGAAATCCGGCAGCTATTTAGAAGGGAGGCCAGGCAGTGCTGTGCCAGTATAATTAATGAGAGTCATTGCTCTGGAAGCAAGAGGAGAGTGGGGGTTGGGAAGGATGTCTTTCACCAGTCAATGGCATGTAAGAAAAATCGGTGCTTTCACAGCCCTCTTTACTGCTGGGAGGAGGGTAAGTCAAAGGACCCCTGTAAAGGGCTCTCTGCGACTCACTGCGCGGGTGGAGGTCCTCCTGTATGGGGAAGCAGGATTCAACCCCAGACTTTTCATCAGGGCTGATTTCAATCTTTAATTGAACTACTAGCAGGAGTCCCTTACATTTCAAAATCCTTATTAAAAGGTTATGGCTTACCTGACCAAGAGACCATTGAAAAAAAAAGTACTTTAATACCATATAGGACATACAGCTCAAAGAAGTGTTAACCGAGATCCCATTTCTTCCAATTCCCCTGTAACCGGTGGAGTAAGAGGGTATTATTTGTTTTGGTTTTCTATTGACTTTTTGGTAACCATGGAGGGGCTGTGCGACTTAGGCTGTTTTCTACCCACTGTCTAATCCCTTTGTTATTATTTCCCCTGATTGTCACGGCAGGGAAAAATTAGTCTGTCCTGCTTCCGTAAACTCAGCAATGTACCATCATTTTCTTAGTTTTCGTTATTTCTTTCCTCTGATTAATGGTGTAAAAAGAAGACTCAGGGGGGAAAAGTTACATTAAAAGATTTATGGGCTTATTCCTATGTCCTAAACACTGAAGACCAAGCTTTAAGTATGATTCACACATTATCTGTTTAATTTCTGATAAATTGAGGATTTGTGTGGGTACATAAAAAAAAAAAAGTAAACTTAGGGAGGTTTCTTTCTATGAAGCCCAAAGACCTTCTATGTCTTTTTCCAAACTGATTTCTCCTTGGAACCCTGGCAGGGAGAAGTTCAAGTGACTGTTCTGGTGGCTTTTCCTTTTATCCTGAGAGTCCAGAACTGCTTTCAGGATAAAGTTTCTCCTTGCCCATGGTGCTTTGCTCTGACATTGTAATTGCCTCCGTTGAATTGAATAATACAAATGGGTTGTTTCTATGGTATCGGCTAAGTGGGATGAAAAGGTGAAACCCTAGATCTAGCGCTGAGAAGTCACGGTGCTATTCCCCACCCCCTAACTGTCCGTCAAATTAGACGGGCAGCCAGGCTCGGCTCTGCATGCTTTGGCACTCATTTGTAACTTCCTGAGCAAATTCACGCATGAAAAAGAAAATGACTTTAGTTTATGTTGTTACTAAGCCCAGAAAATCCCTGCCAACCCCATGCTGTCAGCTTTTCTAGAGCCTTCTTATTGGTGGAGAATTTTAAACTGAAGGTGAGTGAGGAGCAGCGTCTCGCAGACCCTCCCAGGCAGGCTTTGAACTAACAATAGGGCAGGTTGAATGAATGCTGATAAATGCAAATCCCGGAAGGCCGACGCCGGATCACACCGCGGCAGCAGAGGCCAGCGGGTCGGCGTTCCAGCAGCCGCACCATCCTGCTCACTCACCACCCGTAGTGCGCTCAGTAGACTTCAACGTTTCATCACCCTTTGAGTGCCTACTGTATACGAGCTTTCCTCTGCCACGGCCGGGCTCTAACTGCCCGCAGGTTGGCTGCTTGAGTCCTCCAGTCACTAAATTGATCTGATTGAATAATTGGCCCGATAACACTTAACAGACGCGTCCGGAAAAAGTGCCGGCGGAGGCAAATAAAAAGTGTTATCTACACTCCCTCTTCCTCAATCTTAGCTGCACTTTACTCAAAGCAAATCTCCTTGGTTGCAACGGCAGAACTGATGCTATATTTTCTTAGAATGGTAAAACAAACAAACAAACAAACAAACAAACAAAACCCGCGAGGGGCGATAAGATGGACAGTCCGGGATTTTCTTAAAGACGTGGTCCTGATACTTTTTACTTTGATGCAAATTGCACACAGCTCCCAGTCCAAGCACCCTCACCTCCAACTTCGTTTAGCCAAACTCCTTTACTCTGCCACTGCTGAGATTCTCCGGGACACATCCCCCAACTGAGCACCAATGGGGTGTCCCTGAGTGGGGGAATCATTGAAACTTGAGGGGAGATATAGATAGACTTCATTTCCAGTGCTGCTGGCCCTTACCTGCCGGGGATCCCCGCAAGGGGGTGTAGGCCTAGGGGTCAAGGTCCACCCCTCGGCTCCCTGCACCCAGACGGAAGGCCGGAGCCTGCGTTGGAGACAGGAGCTCCAGTCCACTCTCGCCAGCTCCAGTTCCTGATTTCCGCGGGAGCTACGGGGCTAGGAGGGAGGGGGCTGCAGGGCGAGCGTGAGGATTTGAATGAGAAAGCAGGTTGTGCAGCGCCGGCGCCCCGCTCTTCCCAGCCCGACTTGGGAGAGGGGGAGGTTCTGCTGGCTGGTGGGGAGAAGTGCCGTTCTGGGGGGGTGGTTCTGACCCTTGACAGGGTTTTGGAGTTGGAGTCACGGGAGCCAATAACTCATCACCCGCGCACTTTGGAGGTCGCTCCTGTGCCAAGGGCTCCGAAGAATCCTTCCTCTGCCGAACACTTAAAGTTGAGCAGGTCGGTGCTTTGGGGGGAACCAGGGGGTACGAGAAAGAAAAGGGAGATTGGTAGGTCCGGCAGTCCAGGTGTGCCAGGGAGCAGGTGGCCCGAGTTCCTCTCTTTGCAGTCCAGGCCGGGAAACGTTCTTTAGGACCGTGTGAGTGCTGTGCGTGGGGATCCCGCAAGCCCCTGTGTGGAGCACTGGACCACGGGTGGCTGGTCTTGGGGTCCCCTAATTCAGAAGGATGGAGAGTGAGAGCCACCCCAGAACTGAATTCTTGGGTCTCTCGTGGTGGTGGGTGGGTTTTGCCGGGTGGAAGGTAAAGCATACTTTCTGGATGCATCGCCCCCCGCCCCCACGCGGTCCGGGGGACCCGTCTCTGAGCCCCGGACGCCGCGGTGAGAGCAGGTTGGTGTTTCCCAGCAAAGGCAGTGAGGTGTCCATTACGCTTGGGGAGTCGCACGGTTCTTCGTGCGCCGGGCGACCTCGGGCGGGACCCTGCCGGAGGAGACAGGGTGCTCCGGTGCGAGGAGGATTTACTCCGTTGCCTTTTCCCGGAATAAACTAGGGGCGCCCGAGCGGCGCGGGACCGCGCGGGGAGGTCGGGGCCCCGCGGCGGCCGCGCTCTGCGCCTGCGCGGCGTTCCCATGGCTACGGGGCCGCGAGCGCGAGACGCCACCCCGCGCGCCCCGAGGTCCTGCTCCCCGCGGGTCCTCCGTGCCGCCCTCGCCGCCCCTCCCCGGCACTTGTTCTTTGTTGTTCGTAACGTGGAGTCGGTTTATGATCTCATTTTGACCTTAGGAATTCAGCACTAAAACAGTAACCAACTAAATTGAAAAATAAGACCAGCCCCCTCCGGCATGCAGACATTTATCGTTTTGATCTTAGCGGAAGAAAATGATGAGAAATTGCTAATTGGGGCAGTAATTGAGATCCCCCCCCCGCTCCCTTTTCTAGCCCATGAAAGTGAAACCGAATAAAATATATTTACTTCCTGGTTAGGTATTAAAAAAAAAAGTCGCTCAGGTGCTTGCTCTTGAGAATTCAGGGCACCGGTCTGTTCCTGAGGGTGGAGGCGGCGCGCGGACGAGCCGCAGCACCTGTGTCCCCTGGCCAGTTTCTGAGAACGGGGTTCGCTCCAAAACGGACCAAAGTAAAATGCCACTAAAAAGAAACAAAGGCTATCTCAGGGGAGGTGGTTGTTTTTCCAGTTGCTCTGGCTTTTTGGTCATTTCTGGGTTTAATCTTATACATTTTCTGCGGGGAATGTTTCAAGAAGCCTTGAGCAAGCCGGTTAGATTTGTCAAGATTTCTGTTAAAAGAGTCATTTTCATTTTCTTAAAATTGTGTTTTGACAGCTCCATCCACTTTTAAAAATCCCATTTGTTTACAAGCAGGTTAGCATTTGGCAAAGGGTGTGTGGAAGGAGCTGTAGTTTCTCATTGCTCAATTTTCTTAGGTTTCATATGGCAGCATGATGCACCTACCTCGTTGCTTATATTAAACATTGGTTAAAAATAATGTAAAATGGACTTACTCTTCCTAGGATAAAGTGTTGCATAAAAATGCCTTCGGTGAAGTAATATATGAGCACTGTCTTGCTGTATCCTATTTTTAAATAATTTGCTTTCAAATTTGTTAGGGATAGAAATTATCAGACAATATCCTTCTACCATCAGCAGATGAAGTCAACATAATGTTAATTTCAGATGATTAGCAAATAATGTTACTTATTTCTCCCATCCCCCTCATTATAAATGCCTATACATTATGCAGTGTATTTAGATCAAATGCTAAAAAATGTTTTGTTAAGTTTCCCCCCTTTTCTCATAATTAAAAAAATAGAAAAACTCCTAATTTTCAGGTTCAGCTACTTTGTAACCCTCTTTGGTGTCTTGTAACTGGCTCCAATTTCCTAATTCTCAGTGACATGTGTTTCTGCTGGTTCCAGGACATAAACTGCAGTTTAGTGGATCATGGGATAATGATCCTGGGAGTGCTGGGAGCGGGGAGGGCAGTGGGGAGGGGCGGTGGGGATGGAGACAAAGGGAGTGAGGGTTGATGGGCAGAGCCGGGATTTATAGCGGCACCAGATTCTTCAGAAGAGCTGCTGAAGTCATTGCTTCTGTTTGTTACATTTTCCCACATTATCAACAGCAGTTAAATTTCTTTTTAATATCAGTCTTCTAAATAATTATAAGGATATAGATTATAAAAATAGAATATTATAAAGGTGTTTCATGTTAAGGTGCCATACTATAGTGGGAAAACTCTTAATTACATGTTTTCTACTTTATTTATTTAGTCAACAAATGTTTATTGAGAACTAATTACATATAAGGCAAGATAAATAAATCCAAATTCCCACTCTTAGTGAATTAAGAGCTGTGAGTTCTGAAATAATTCTAATGCTTTTCAGGTTTTCTGGGTAAAGATAACTACCTATGGTCACCTTAAGAAGAACAGTTTATTTAGTGCTGAGCGATCAGACTTCTTGACTCAGAAACAAATGCTTAAACTTGGATTAGAAAAAAATCCTGAACAATGATTTTGAGTGTTTTTGGTAAGAATCAATATGTATGGTAAAAAACATTGTGTACACCTATCTTCTTACATTTTTGTAGTACAGACTGGGCCCTAAAACCTAGAGTCTGGACAAGTCCAGCTCTCGAGTCTGAGAGGAACAGAGAAACCCTGTAATTCTGGGGTTTCTTAGATGAAGATAAGGTGAGTGATTCAGTAGTCCTTTGTTCTGACTCCCTGTTTCACGACATAATAAACCTCCTGCAGCTCCCTTCTAAGAATAGTGTTGGCCTGCATGCTTGAAGGATCATGACTATTATATCTCTGAAAAAAAATGGGAGGGGGATGTAAAATTATGACAGATAAAAGGAGTACAATGGGGCACTTAAACCTTTTAATTTTTGAGCTGGAATAATTTGTAGGCATTTTTAGTGAGTTTCAATTTTATAGAAATCATTATAGCCATGCCACACCTGGCCTAACATTGACCAAGGTTGACAGACATTTCCACTTGTCATTCATAGGACATAGAAGGTTAGGAAGACTGTAATCTTCCTTCACCACCTCATGAGTCAACAGTGATCCGCTCAGAGAAGCTTGCTGAAGAGCATCCCCATTTGGTTATTGCTCTTTGTCTAGGAAAATCAGACTCAGCGGTGAATTGTGGACCAAGTGGTGCAGAACTCATTACTCTGAACAATGCCTCCACTGCCTGGGAAGCATGTTCTCTCTCCTCACTGGCAGGGGCTCATTCAAGGCTGGCTTTCCTCACAAGGAAAATCATTTAGACACAGTTCAGTGGACACTCACTCACATCTCTTTGACACCCGTGACCACTTTTGTTTAAGGAGAAATCCAGTACTGCTGTGGTAGGGTGTGCCAAATTAGAAGTGCATTTTAAGAACCCTGTGAAGAGGTTTACACAGCTTTATGTTGTTATCATCAAGGTCTCTGTCTTCTGCGCTTCAAAGCAAGAGGGCAGCATGGACGCAGAAGGGACAACTAAGAAAACTTTTATAGCAAAGTTAAAAACATTCTCACCCACTCTGCATTTTGGATGTACTCAACTACATGCCTGTGCCTCTTTATTGTCATACAATTACAGAACAGAAAAAGATAGGCAGGTAGATACTATGTTTGTTATATAAATCAGGAAACCAGGGCTCAAGGTTGCTACATGATTTTCAAAGTCATACAGCTGATAAATGGCAGAACTGGGAGGAAAATACTGAGTTTTTGATTTCTAACGATCCCCGGAAGTCTGGGATGAGCAGATATGAAGCCCTTGCTCTAGACTGGCATTTGCAACGGTGTGAAATTGCTGCAGTTGTAGATGTAAAATGGTCAAACATCAGCAATATTACATAATTCCATCTGGTCATCTGGATTGGTAGTGGACACCTTCTGATTGTATATGTGTAATAAGCATGTATATATCAGGAGAATGTATATGGAGCACATGCATAAATGCAAAAAGTCTTATAGTGTCTATTTTGGCCTGAGGGGTTCTGGCATGCTTAGGATTTAATACAAGGGGGAACAGTTCTGGTTATTTACTGTCCAGGAAATATCTTATACAAGGGGTTCTGGAGGAAAAGGACGAAACGAACATGAATATATTCCAGTCATTACCTTATGTCACTTTAAAACTCATCATAATCAAGAGAGGCAGAAACTATTATCCCATGTTACTGAAGAGGCTCAGTGAGGTTAGTTTCTTGCTCAAATGGAATAGATCAAGAACTTGAACCCAGGTCTGTCTGCCTTTATGGTCCATTATATCACGTTGCCACTCAGGGAAGCGAGACTAAATTTACAAAAAATATTGAGTCATTTTCTTCTCAAGTTCACCATTCCATCCAAAGTACAGACAGGTAGGAGTGTTTCTGACCAGCTTTGTGGTGAGTGGAGAAGCTGCATTTCCTATTTGGAGGTTGGGAGGTTATAAATTCAGGCCTGGTTCCAGAAAAGCATTCAAGACTTTGTTTATAAACCATGTTGGCCATTTGTTTAGAAGTGAGTGGTGTTTAGGTTCTCCTCTGCAAATGCTTTTCCACATCAAAGTAGCCCACGCTTCACTAATAAATTGTCAAAATGCGGTGGGTCTAGGAGAACCCCTCATGATTTTAATGTGTTTTCTGGCATCCCAAGACTAGGCGTTGGTTTAACCTTATATAAACTTTGCTCACTTATTTTTCTTAAAATAGTATTGAGAGACTTGGTGCTGGATAGAACCAGATGGTGTCTTCCTGTAATGTTTTTCAAATTTGAGAGCAGAATCAACTTGGATAGTTGCTGAATGAAAATTTCCAAACTTATGCCAGAAGCTGGAGTTTTGGAGCTCTTAAAACTGCTCTGCTATGGTGTTGGGAAATTGAAATTCGACTGTGCTGAACTGGTGTCAGATTTGCGGTATTTTTGAGCTAGGTTACCCAGGAAGAAACTGAGGCTCTGGAATGTCCACACTCACGCAGCCAAGCTGGGACTTGAACCTTGACATGGCCAGCAGATGCCTGGCCTAGTGTTCTTAGTAGCACGCCCCAGCGTAAAAGCATGCTGGAGTCCAGCCGGGGATTCGGATACTGCACAGGATCCTGGAAGGCTCTCTGGGTTTCCCTCTTCATGAGTTTGCTTTCTGTGGTTTGCTCTTCTGAATGATAGCAAGGGACTTAGGAAGCTGTCCAGCCACTCAGGTGCCCATGAATTACCTCTTAAATTGCCTTTGGAAGGCAGAAGAATCTAGTTTAATGTTAGCATATTTGAGTTACTGATTAACTGATCTAAGGCAACATGGTTTCTCTTTATCTACCTTCACTTCCTTGTTGCTAGTCCACAAGAACCAAACATTTGAATTCAGTTTCCCACTTGCCTTTTCTCCTGCTCTTCAATGTAATTGAAAAGGCCCGTGGACTTCAGAATAAGTCTCTGTGGAGTGCTAATGGAACCGCTGCAAAACTACCCCTGGTGGGAACTGTGAAGGCGGATGTGGTTTTTCCAGGGGTCGGAGTTCTGGACCAGAAGTGAAGTGAGTTCATTTGCTATGTAAGGGTATGGAATTTAGTTCTCTAGACCTCCTACTTCTTTTTGCCAAACAACTCTTTCTTAACTTTAAAAGATGTGGGAGCTATTGAAAATAAATTTATTTTTTTAACAGAAATTTCTTTATTGAAGAGAGTGAGGTGTTCATGTAAGAAGTTAGGATTATGTAAAGACCTTTGATTTTCATTTCAATTTAAAGACTATTGATTCCATACAACCGTTTGTATAAAAGAGGGAAGGGAGGGTATCTTTATACATACAGAGCATCTCTGGAAGGTGCACAAGAAACTAACAATGTTGGTTGTGGGGAGACAGATACCTGAGGTAAACTAGTCATTGCGTATGCTTTTGAGTCTTTTCAATTTTGAAGCTTCAACTTAATAAATAAAATAAAATAAAAGAATACTTGCGTTTCAATAATAAGTAAATAACCATTTCCTGGCTCCTAAGCGGTAGAAATAGAATACTGGGAAGAAATTTTACATAAGAGAAAAGCAATTCTCTTTCTTACTATCTTTTTAAGTCTCACCCCCCAAAAAAAATCACATTTAGTGATTTTTTTCACACTTAGTAATTTTTTAAAGCAGTGCTCTTTAAGCTATTCTGGGTTTTGATAATAGGGCTGTGAAAGCTTTTTTTTTTCCCATATTTTTTCCCCCTCTCATAAAGCATCAATTATTGGCTGCAGCCCAACTCAGTGGGCCAATAGGAATCAGATCCTCTCCTGAATTACTAAACCTATGTGATGCAATGCGTTAGTTTATAAGATTGAGGCTAGAAAGTACCCCACCCCCACCCCCATACTCTCTTTTCCCCCTTAGAGAGAAATCCCTGTAATGTGGTTATGCTTTCATTCTCCTGGGCGGTGTCTGAATGGGAATGTCAGAGGAATCTTTTCTCCTCAAATTGAAAAAAAAGAAAACCCAAAACTTGTACACAAATGTTTTCATTCTAAACCACAGCTTTTCTTGTTTTAAATAGGTTTTGAATTGAAAGTATTTTTCTGTTTACTGGGTAAGTCATTAAAATACAGTCTCAGAAGAGAGTAAATACAAACTGTGTACCAACTTCTTTTTCACTTGTCAAAAGAGAAAAGTGAAATCTATTGCTTAACGTCCAAGTTTCAGTCAAAAGCAAAAACTCAAGTCGGGACCTGTTCTCAGTACATCCTTGAAAACTTCTCATCTCAAATTAGATGAAATAAATAGAAAAACATCTATTTTCCTCCCGGAATTGTCCTTATTCCTGTTATTTTTTGTTAGAAAAAAATAGCTGAGGAGATCATATAGTCTCATGCTTAAAAGGGCACTTAGTGAATATTCTCTCTCTCACCTTTGTCCCTCAGCCAACCAGTTCTTTCTCTTAGAGTCCAACAGTGTTATTCCCTCCTTATGCATTTTTTGAAAAGATATTATATATCAGGAAGTACATAGAGTTTTTTCTTCCTTTTAAAAAACAAATGCTAGTATATCAGTCACATGATTCTGTATTTTTTCTTGTGACAATTTATCTTGTATATGATTTCATATCGACATATAGAACTTATTAATTCTTCTTTAAAGAAAAACTTTTTAAAGGAAGCAGTTTTAGGTTCACATCAAAATTGAGGGGAGAGCACAGAGATTTCCTGTGTATTCCCTGCCCCTACCCATGCATTGCCCCCCATTATCTATATCCCCCACCAGAGTTACAATTTGTTAGAAATGGTTAGATAGTTACCATTTGTTACAATTGATAGACCTATACTGACACCTAATCACCCACCCAAAGCCATAGTTTATAGTAGGTGTCAGTTTTGGTTTTGTACATTTAATGGGATTGGACAAATGTATAATGAAATTTACACATCCTTATGATATCATACAGGGTATTTTTCATGGCCCTCAAAGTCCTGTGCTCATGTGCATTCATGTGCAGGGTTTTGGGTGAACCTAAGTTTTCAGCTTCTTTGGTAAATATTAAGTAGCGCAATTGCTGGGTTGTATGGTAAGAGTATGTTTAGTTTTGAAAGAAACTGCCAAGTTGTCTTCCGAAGTGTTTACCGTTTTATGTTCCCATCAGCAATGGATGAGAATTCCTGTTGCTTCCCATTTTGTGTTGTCAGTGTTCCAAATTTTGGCCATTCTAATAGGTGTGTAGTGGCATCTCATTTTATTTCCATTTCCTGATGACGCGTGATGGGAAACATCTTAGTTCTGTGTATATTTTTGAGCAGCAGTCCTTTATCATATATGTTTTTTAAAATATTTATTTATTTGTAGCCCTGGCTGGTGTGGCTCAGTGAATTGAGCGCTGGCCTGCGAACTGAAAGGTTGCTGATCGGTTCCCAGTCAGGGCACATGCCTGGGTTGTGGGCCAGGTCCCCAGCTAGGGGGTGTGCGAGGGGCAACAAATTGATGTTTCTCTCCCTCTCTTTCTGCCCCCCTTCCCCTAGCTCTAAAAATAAATAAATAAAATATTAAAAAATAAAAAAAAAACACACAATACACACACTTGAAAAATACCCAAACACCAGGAATTAGAAGGAATAAAACAGGGGGCTTACAGGCTTCAAAGAATATCCTAGGCTTCAGAACAAAACCAATGCAACAAAATATTGAAAATTTCTTTGTTCAAAACACAAAGATTTTGTTTTTAATAGAATTTAATTTTTTTTTTAAGGAACATTTTACAGACAAAAACAAGCTTCTTGTGTTGCCTGAGACAGGCCTGGCTTCTGTTCCTTGAACGCCTTTTGCAAAAATACAGATGGCAGCATTCACTGGCCTCAGTGTTCACTCCCCCCCAACCACTTAGTCCTTGACCCCTCCATTCCTCCTTCTGAATATATGGCACTCGGGCCATCCTGAGGACAACTGGCAGGGACTACAGAGCACCTAGGATGTAGTCAGTCTTCGTGACCAGCTCCTGTCACTTTCCTGAGATGACCTTTTGGTTCTCGAGGTAGGTGTCTTTCTTGAGCTTGCTAGCCACCAGCTGCTCAGCTTCCATCACCGACTACAGCACCAGCTCCTTGGCCTGGGCACCCAGCTTCCTCATTTTGCTCACTTTGTCTCACAGGTCCGAGCCCTCTGTCTTCAGCCTGGACAGCAGCAGCACACTCTTGCTGGTTAAGGCCTTGTGTTCCATCTCTAGGTTCTTCTTGCCACTGTTGGGGGTGGACACATCCCAGGACTGCTTGTATCTGTCGACGGTCTCATCAAAGTGATGCAGGCCATGACCAGTTTTAAATTTTAATGAAGTCCAGTTTATCAGTCCTTCCTTTCATGGGTAGTGCCCTTGGTGTTGTATCTGAAAAGTCATCGCCATCCTCAAGGTCATCTAGGTTGGCTTCTGTGTTAATTTCTAGGAGTTTTATAGTTTCACATTATACATTAGGGTCTGTGATTCACTTCGAGTGAAATTTCTGTGAAGGGTATAAGGCCTGTGTCTAGCTTCATCTTTTTGCATGTGGGTGTCCAGTTGCCCAGCACCATGTGTGGAAGAGACTGTTTTTGCTCCGTGGTATTGCCTTCGCTCCTTTGTCGGAGATCAGTTGATTCCATTTATGTGGGTCCATTTTTGGGCGCTCTATTCCATTGCAATGATCTATTTGTTTATTCTTCCTCCAATAGCACACTCTGTTGATGACTGTAGCTTTAGAGTAAGTCTTAAAGTAGAATAGAATCAGTCTTTCAAGTTTGTTTTTCTCCTTAAATATTGTGTTGTCTATTTTGGGTTCTTTTATTTTTTTAACGGCTACATGGTTTCCACTCTATGGATATACTGAAGTTTAACCAGAGTAACAGACAATTAGATTGCTCCTGCTCTTTTGAAAACAACAGTATATTGAGTGACCCTACAAACACATCACTTTGTACGTGTTCAAAGACAGTAAAGGATACATTTTTGGAAGTGGGATTGCTAAGTTAAAGGTATTTACACTTGTAACTTTGATAAATAGCGCCAAATTTGTCAATGTAGACTTTGTAAAAATTATACTCCTAATCAGCAATATATTACACTGAGAATTTTTCCACACCATTTGTCAAACAAACTCTTTGTGTTTTTGCTAATTTGGTAGGTAAAAAATTAGCATCTTGGTACAGATGTAATTTGCTTTTCTCTTATTCACTAATGGTGACTTCACAAATTTCCACTTTGAGCAGAGCCTCAGAGTAGAATCTGTTCTTTTCAATATAGATTAAAAGATCAAGTTTGGACCTGGCTGGTTAGCTCAGTTGGTTAGAGCATAGTCCTAATACACCAAGGTTGTGGGTTCGATCCCAGGTCAGGGCACATACAAGAAGCAACCAATGAACACAAAAATAGATGAAACAACAAATCCATGGTTCTCTCTCTCCCTTCCTTTCTCTCTAAAATCAATTAATAAAAAAATAAATAAAACCAAAAGATGTAGTTGGAAGAAGCAAATGAATAGGTTTTTTGCCACTGCCTGGTAGAGGAACAGAGTGAGCACACTTACTTTTCTTAAAAGCTATGCATTTAGTCGTCTTCCACACTTCTATCAAATTTCAACATTTCACTTTCCCTACTTACCCTGCTGTAAAGTGGGAAAGGAGGGAAGGTGTTGACTAGAGGTTTAATTGTGGAAATGTGCCCTTCTCTGGGAAGGATGCTTTCTGAGACTGGATTTTCTTATTTATGAAGGAATTGGGTATAGAGCTACCCTAAGTTCCATTTCCAATATTTAAAAAGCTTAGAAATCACTTCTGGGCCTTTTGGCTAAGATCAAGTGTAAAAAGCTTAGAAATCACTGGTTTAGAGACAATTCGTATGAATCGAGGATTTTTTTTGAACTACACATATGTAGATGAAATTAGAATTATTAAAAAAAATCTGCTAGTGTGTCATCAGGAAAAAGACGCTTCAAAGGTAATCAAAAGCTAGATTTAAAGATTGATGGCAGCTGAGAGTTGAAATCTAATTACCAGTCATTCCTTTGGGTGTTGTTTTCTTCAATCCAGTCCGCTCTGCGTACCACTTTTAAAAAGAAGGAATGTATGGAAAGTGATGGAAATATGCTAGTCTTGCCATGAGTATAGGAAAGTGCAGTGGGCTGTAGGTGGGGAAGTCTGGATTCCATTACTGACTGCGATACCTTGGCAGCGTCCTCGCTCTTTCATACTCTCTCGTTCCCTCTCTTATGTTCATTATTTATTAGGAAGCAAAATTACATAGATCTTGAGTGCCATCTTTGGAGTTACATTTTTTTTTTTAGTTCAAATACCATTACTGTTATGTATTACTTAACCTCTCTGTGTTTCAGTTCCTCTGTTTGTAAAATGTGGATAATAATTATACCTTGCCCTTGGGACTGTTGTAAGGATTAAGTAAAATAAGACATGTAAGATGTTTACCACAAAACCTGGCATGTAAGATGCACTAAAAAATATCAGCAGTTATTTCCAAGTGGCGGGCACTGAACTCCTGTGTTTGGGGCTTGAACAGGTCCAGATAGGGCTGCCGAACTGCACGGGCTCTGTGGCTTTGAGTGTGACATCCCAGTGTGTGCGCCAGTGTAGTTTACCTACTCTCCTGCTGAAACATTTAAAAATGCGGGATGCAACAGAAAGAGCATTTTCTTAAATGCAATGAACCAGCAAGGAAGTAGTGAGTATGTAAGCTAAAAGCTAAGCAAAGAGAGGTCTGCTGAGCAGTGAAGCTGCCCTTTGCCTTGAGGACATTTGCCAAACCAGTTTAACTTGCACTTCTCTTTTTTATGGCCTAGGGGTACAGGAGAGACAAGGTGAGACATCTGAGAGGGTGTATATCCTTCAGTCATAAAGCTGGGACTTCCAAAGGCTTTTTCCTCAGTCTAAGGGTGAATCAGAATAAAAACAAAACCCAAAAATATCATTTACTCTTTCCAATCCTAGAAGGCTACAAGAAAAATCACCTATCAAAAACCTAGCTACTACCCTGGTTGGTGTGGGTCAGTGAACTGAGTGCCATCCTGAGAACTGGAAGGTCGCTGGTTTGATTCCCAGTCAGGGCACATGACTGGGCTGCGGCCAGGTACCAGCATGTGAGAGGCGATGAATTGATGTTTCTCTCCCATTCTCTCTAAAAATAAATAAATAAAAGCTTAAAAACAATCAAATAAAAAAACCTAGCTACTGAGCAGATGCCTAATATTTAGGCCTGAGAATCTGTGATCTTAAACCAGCTTTAATGCTGGTCTGGAATCGTGGAAACTTAGGTGGACAGAAAGCCTCAAGGTGAAATTGACTTAAAGAATTTCTACATTGGAAACGTCCCTGGTACAGAGCAGAAACAATCTTTTTTCTCTCTTTTGGAGAAGTCTCTTGTTATGCCTGACTTTGAAAAATCCCCACCAATAAAATTAGAAGGAAAATGAGCATCTCATAGAAAAAAAATCACTAAACAAGATATGAACTGAGAACAAGAAACTATAATGACTAAGCTGATATGAAAAAGAACTAAATAGAACTTGCAGCTAAAAATATAATTTAAAAATAATGACTCAGTGAATGGATTTAATAGATTTATCCAAGTAGAAAAGGAAATAGTCAACTGAATGATAGCTCTGAAGAAAATTTTCAGATGGCAGTGCAAAGAGGCAAAATAGTGAGAAATTCAAAGGAAGGATTAATCAGCTCTGGCCGCTTTGGCTCAGTTGGTTGGACCATAGTCCTGTAACTAATAGGTTGCCAGTTCAATTCCTGGCCAGGACACATGCCTGGGTTGTGGGCTTTATCCCTGGTGGGGGCGCATGTGGGATGTGGCCCATTGGTGTTCTCTCTCACATCGATGTTTCTCTCTCTCCCTTCCCCTCTCTCTCAAATGAGAATAAAACAAACTGTAAAAAAAAAAAAAAAGAAAGGTTAATCAATGTGGAAGACAGAGAATTCATATTCAACGTAAGTTTAATTACAGTTTCAGAATGAGAAGAGAGAAAATGGGAAGAGGCATCATTTAGAGAGATAATATTAGAGAATTTTCAAGGACCAATGATAAAAAGCATCCATCACTTTACATATTCATGAAATCGTATGAATCCCAATCAGGATCACTGAAAAGAAATCTGCACATAGACATAATGTAATTAAATTTCAGAACACAAAAGATAAAAGATTTTCAGCAAGGTCAGAGAGAAGAGGCAGCTTGTCCTGAAAGACACGACAAATTACCCTGACAGTGTGACAGTAGAAACCAGAAGACAGTGGAATATTATCTTTCATGAGCTGTCAGAAATTAACTGTTATTTCAGTATTCTATTTCATTTAAAAAATCTTTTTTATAAAGATTTTATTTATTTACTTTTCAGAGAGAGGCGAAGGGAGGGAGAGAAACATCAATCAGTTGCCTCTTACACACCCCCAACTTGGGGCTTGGCCTGCAACCCAGGCATGTACCCTGCCTGGGAATCGAGCTGGTGACCTTTCGGTTTGCAGGCCAGCGCTCAATCCATTAAGCCTTACCCGCCAGAGTCATTTAAAAAATCTTTAAAAAATAAGGACAACATAAAGACTTTTTCAGACTTACAAAAACCTAGATGGTGGGTTCTAGCAGATCCTTTCTAAAGAGGTATCCAGTTGATCCTTGAATAAAATCGGGTTGAACTGTGCAGGTCCTCCTACACGTGGGGTTTTTTTCAATAAATGCAGTTAGCCCATCCTAACTGTGGATTTTGCCTCTGAGGATTCAACCAACCCTGGATGGAAAACAGTAATTTTGCATTCCCAATTGCGGTTTCAATTTGCAGTTTGTCGAATCCGTGGATGCAAAGTTATAAGTGGGTTTTCAACTGCGTGGGGGTCAGCATCCCTAACTCCCACCTTGCTCAAGAGGCAATTATACTTCAGGAAGAAGAATATTATTCCCAGGTAGAGGTCTCAGAAACAGGAAGTAATAAAGAGCAAAGAAAGGGAAAATTTGTAAGTTAAACACATATTGACTGTATAAAATAATGATAACGATGTTTTCAGTGACGTAGTTGGAGAAGCAAAAGGAGTTAGTTAATACCTTCTAAAGTTTTTGCATAGTTCAGGAGGAAGATGAAGGTATTGATTAAATTTAGACTTTTATAAGTGAAACATGCATGTTAAAATTTCTAAGGTAGTCACTAAAATTTATTAAAAGAACGAATACCTTCCTAGCTAATGGGGAAAATTGAAATGAGAAAAGTAAATAAATCTTGAAAAGTAAAGGAAGCTGAGGAAAGAAGGATAAAGTAGGCAAGACAGATAGCAAGCACAAAACAAGATGCAGAAACAAACCCATACGTATCAGTAATTATAACACATCTAAAGGTACCAAAGATTGAGTGGATGAAAAATGAAAATTCAGATGTATGCTATTTGTAAAAGACACATCTAAACTACAAGGGTACAGAAAGGTTGAAAGTAAGATAACAGAAATAAATACGTGGTGAAAAAACAAAAGGAAGCTGGCAATATTGACATGAGACAAAAAACAGCCTATTTTGCCCTCCCAGATTTCTAGAGACAACGAGGGTCAAACTGGTTAAAGAGTTGCAATTCAGAAATATAAAAAACCTGTGTGTGTCCAATAACGTGGCCCCAATGTACAGTGAACAAAAGCTGACAGCACTACAACGAGAAACATAACGGTGTACATTCCCAGTGAGATTGAACTGACTTCTCAGTTCTCGACAAAGTGGGAAAGAGATAATTACCACATACAAGATTTGAATGATACAGTTGGTGAGTTTGAGCTGATAGACATGTAAAGATCACCACCTCTCAGAACTGCATAACACATTATTTTCAAACATACGTAGAAATGTATAACAAGTGACCTCAAACTATGTCATCAAGCAAATCTTAACAATTATCAAATGATTGACAACATACAGACTAGATTCGTGACCACCATGCACAGAGCTAGAAACTACAGAGAGCACACACTAGGACCTTGGTGGTTGGTAGTGTCTCTTGTGAACTTTGAAAAATGAACACAGTACCCTTTTATGTCTATCCCTTTGTGTGCGGAGCTGGGAGGGGGCTAGCTATGGAATTAGGCTGTTTGCTGAGCCTTTTAACAACCAGTTTGGCAATGCTTAGAAACCTGCGGGAAGTGGGGGAGGGGACCCGCCACGCTGGGAAGAGAAGGAGAGTGACCTGCCAGCTGGGGAGGGGACTGGGGCCCCTCTGACCGGGTCCTGTGCCTAACCCAGGCTTCTAGACTGCTTTAGAAGCTGTCCGCCTGGGCCTGGGCCCGAGGAAGAAGTGCCTTGGCCCCTCCCACCCCATTCTTGAGCTGTGTAATTCTCCTAATTTGTCTTAAAATCAGTGAAGAAATACGAGAAGGAGCAGCTTTCTTTGAAATCTTACCTTTTAACTGGATTTACAGATGCTCCTTGATTTACCATGGCGCTATGTCCGGGCATACCCATTGTCAGTTGGTAATATTTTAAGTCAAAAACGCATTTAATACATACCTAACCCACCGACCGTCACATCTTGGCCTAGCCTACCTTCAACATGCTCAGAACACTAACAGTTGGGGCAGGTCATCTAACACAAAGCTATTTTCTAATAAAGTGCTGAATAAATTGAATATTGTACTGAAATTTAAAAACAGTGGTTGTGCGGGTATCATATTCAAGCCATTGTAAAATTGGAAAATCATAAGTCAAATCATCATAAGTTGGGAACTGTCTATAGTTTAAATCTCAGTGCTAAGGGTTACCTGGATACAGAGGCTATGAGGTGCAGGACATAATTTTGGGACCTTTTTAAAGTTTCTAAGCACTTAATGTTTTACATATATTACTGTCAGAGCCTATTATGTCTTTTGTCTCAGCAAGGCTTAATGAGAAGGAAATCAGCACTTTTTCATATAAGTTAAATATTATACTACTCATGGGAGTTAACTCTGTGGTTTGTCAGGTCTGCGTTAGTTTATAGTTAAAGGTAAATGGATTGGCATATTAGGGAGGGGTTTTCCATCGTACCTATTAATGCAACGTGAAATATTAAGGTTGAGAGCTCTGAGAGACCATCTCATTCACTCCCACCGTTTTTGGTTACATAGATGAGGCAGCTAAAGCACAGGGGAGTGACGAGATTCCCCTGACACAGTTTCATTAGAAGGAGGACTGGGCTGCCACTCTGGCCTCTTGACTCCCCAGTCAGGCAGTTTCCCATTGTCCCCGATGCCTTACCACAGCCCATGAACTAGTTACTCTTTTTCCAAAAAGAGGGTGAGTTTATACATTATGTTTCATTTTATGGCTATAGCCTTCTTTCCCGTTGTTAGCAATTTGGAGAACACATGAGCTCTTGAGATGATGTGTGGCTAGAAAACATGGCCTTGGTGTTTCTGAACTTGATCCAAGTAGCTCACTCAAACTTCATTGCAAAGAAAACTTCCACTGTTTGATAGTCCAAGGACCAACACTTTGCTCTGATCCCCTGCAATCTGTATACTCCAACAGCTCCTGGCTGGAGGAATAAGTAATGTATTTTTCAAATAAGTAACATTTCATTTAGTCACATCCTCTCGTCTGTTCTTCGTTGGCCCATGGTGGAGTGGGATTGAGTGGTAGAGGTGGGAAAGAATTAGTCTTGTCTAGCATGAGTAATACCACTGGGCTCTTTTCGTAGGGAAGCAGAGTGTCGGAAGGAAACACAGTGTGGCCCTGGACTGGGGACAGTGGATTTGTAGTCAGAAGACCTGGGTTTGCAACCTGCTGTTTCCTATTAGCCTCTTTGATCTCACATGTAATAATGCATTACTCTTAGAGTTATTGTAAGGGTCATGTAGAAAAACACAAGATACAAATGGAGGTATTGTATAAACCATTAAGTGATTTGCAAATAATATATTATTATTAAGATAGAAGGTGAGGGAGTGGGAGTGTTGGTTTTTGGAAGAGGTGTGCCAGAGGAGAATGGGTGGTTGTGGCAATTCTGGCAGTAGATAGAGGTGGAGATAGTAGTCAGCATGTATTGAGTAGTATAAATTCCTCTACTGTAATATATATATTTCCATATTTCTTTTTTTCCCATTAGTGTTAGAATTCTGATTTCCATATAGTTTGTCCTTTATTCAGTCATTTAAGTGACTTAAACAGATTTGTAGTCTTTCATGAAACTCCTGTTAAAGCAGTGATAGAGATTTGTCTCATGTGTAAAAACAGTGAAGATGAAGATAAGATTTCAGGTTTTATTCTGCTTAAGTATCTTCAGAGTGTGTGAGGGAATCCTTTGCTCCCACAACAAAGGGCTTGAATGTAGCATATCCCTAGGGAAAGCCCAAGCAACTCCATAGGCATGTTTTGAAACTCTCAGAGGACCAGTTCAAAAAACTTGCCCAAGATTCCCCAGTGAATCAGTTGTTAGATTGAAACGAGAATAGAGAGCTGGTGACTGACTGCCAGATGGGTTCCTTTACACTTGGCTCTACTGACACATTTCATCAGTTAGGAGTCTTCGGTTGCAAGTGACTGAAAACCCAACACAATGCTGCTTAAACAAGACTGAACAAATTTAAACAGGGAAATGCATTGGTTCAGTTAACTACAGGGTGCAGCAGTAGCTCTAGCGTCAGGTGTCACCAGAGTGATAGCCATTCCTCTGGATTGGATTCAGTTCACACAGATTTTCCCTTGGCTGCCAGGAAATCCAGATTTTGAGGCTTCATAAACACACAGTCTCACAACTTCAAGTCCAACACAAAAGGAAGTTTCTACAACAGTTCAAACAGAAATTCATGCCCGACTCTCAGTGGTCAGGAGTGAGCCATGCGCCCCTCCCGTGCAATGGGTGATGCAGTTCTCTGACTCGTCAAGCCCGAGCCACAGGCTCACTTGAATCGGTCTGAAGCTGACACCACCTAGATCTCATGGACAGACAGTGGGAGAAGGCAACCAGCAGATGCCTGCCCCTGCGATCTTTTTCTTAGGGGGGCTCTGGTTAAAAGCAAATGGGTGTTGGTGTGGAGGATTTCTTTTTCCTTTGGAGAGTTTTAAAAGCATTGACAAATGTTTAGTACTCAAGATACTTCCTGTGTTTCTTTTTTTCTATATTAGCTGGTTTCCTTCCTTTCTTCTTTCCTTCTTTTCTTTCTTCTTTCCTTCCTTCCTTCCTTTCGCTAGGGGAAGGGAGGGAGAAACAGAGGGAGAAAAATCGTCTCTCACACATCCCCCAACTGGGGACCTGGCCTACAACGCAGGCATGTGCCCTGACTGGGAATCAAATAAGAGACCCTTTGGTTCGCAGGTCAGCACTCAATCCACTGAGCCACACCAGCCAGGGCTGTTTTTTCTTCTTCTGATTCCACTAACCTTCCCTGGACTGAGAATGAACAAATAATGCAAAATAAAGAATGACATGTGAAATCATAAGATCAGGTTAGTGAGGAAAACTGATCATGAATACAGACAGGGTCTTCTTTAATTCCATGTGACTTAAAATATTTCTAATATAAATTATAAATACACTCTTTGTAGGAAATAGTTACTACTGATATTACTGAAATTCTTTCCAATTCTTGGAAAAAATTCTTTAAAAAAATATAGACTATTTTGTCTTCAAAATTGCATGCATATGTGTATATATAAAATATACATATATATACACATAAAATATGCAAATATGCACATGTATGCATATATGTGCAGGAAAATATGCAAATATGCATATATAACTGCATAGAAAAAGAACTGGAATGATACACATGAAACAAAACTGGTCATTCCAGGAAAAGGACATTAAATGAGGGAGAAGGAACTTTCAGTTTTTAAAACAACTTGATAAATTTCACCAGTTCTCTGAAACAAATAATGAGCATGTATAGCTGCATTATTTATGTACCTACATTCTTTTTTACAGAAGAGATCTTGGTAGTATGCAGTACAGGGTGGAGCGAGGAAAGCGCAGGTGAGGGAGGTTGTTGCCGTAATTTTCTGTTTTCTGTCCCATTTTACAATTGGGTCCCTAGGACATTTTATCTTAGTGTGCTGGGACTCATTTTCAGCCTCAGGGAGTAGGAGACAGCCAGACTTAGCCAGGAGGGGATGAAACTAGAAGAACCTGGAGCCAGAGGAAAGGTAAGATAGGCTGGAGTTAGTGAGATTAGATCACCATTGGGGAGGGTTAAGAATGAGCCTGAGGGAGCCAGGGAAAACTCAGGCAAAAGCTTTGGGAGCCTTCCCCAATTGTTCCCTAAATGAATAGACAAAGCTCTGATTATTTATTTACTTTTTTCACCAAGGGGCTGGCTTCATCCTGGAGTACCTTTATAAAACTCTAGATCGTTTTAATGGGATGGATGACAAATTGTTTTCCACCTGTGGTTTTCCCATCATGCCAGCCTTGCTTGGTTTTGCCTGGCTTTATTCTGTGACCAGAGAAGAAGTTGGAATTCTGAAAAGTTACTTTAGCCAAATCCTGTGAACAAAGGGGGCTTTGTTCAGGGTTATGCACATCAGCTTTTGGAGGAGTCTAGTTCATCAGTTCGGATCTCTGCTTTTCAAGTCCTTGCTCTAGTTAGCCTCACGTTTCTCTGTCTGTGGAGGGCAAGCCCGATGAGGGACAGGCAGTGTGATTGGTCACCGTACTTGGGGCCTGTGCCCAACTCCAGTTACACCAGTGAGTTCAGCCTGGGCAGAGCCAGCCCCGAGTGATCCTAAACGGACATCTGTAAAGAATCCCACAGAGGGAGGCAACGTTTTTAAAAATTCTTTTGTTTATTTTTATTTTTGAAAAGATTTTATTTCTTTATTTTTATTTTTTAGTTTTTAAAGATTCTATTTACTTATTTTTAGAAAGAGGGGGAAAGAGGGAGAAAGAAAGGAGAGAAACATCAATGTGTGGTTGCCTCTTGTGCACCCCGACTGGGGACCTGGCCCCGCAACACAGGCATGTGCCCTGACTGGGAATCTGACCAGCTACCCGTTGCTTCTCAGTCTGGTGCTCAATCCAATGAGCCGCACCAACCAGGGCATCTTTATTTATTTTTAGAGAGGGGGGAAGGAGGCAATAAGAGAGGGAGAAAAACATTGATATGTGAGAGAAACATCAGTTGGTTGCCTTTCGCACGCCCCCAACGGGGGACCTGGCCTGCATCCCAGGCATGTGCCCTGATCGGGAGTCAAACCAGCGACCTTTCTGTTCCCAGGCCAACACTCGGTGCACTGAACCAGGGCTGGGAGGCAAACTTTGTTACTGGGTTTGGCTTCTCCAGGGCTACATGGACACTATTATAATCTCTAAAATCTCCACGGACTGCATAATCCACCAGAGGCAGGTAGGCACTGACAGAAAATTCAGCAGCTGGGAGTAGTGACAGTAGCTCTTCTGTTAGTCCCTTCCCTTCCTGCTACTGCAACATCCTAAGAAGATTCGAGCATTGATGAGTTTGGGTCCTGGCTGAATATGGCTGAGGCCTGGAGCACATAAACCAGTCCTGAAATTTGTTTCCTGTTAGATTTACTTTCTCTGTAGGCAGCAGCTATATGTTAAATGACATTCCGCCCCTGGGGAAGACTCGTGAGAAATTTGTAGGACCTGGGGGATTCCAGCTCTGTGCGTGGAGGAGTTGTATGCCGCCGGTGTTGCCCGTACTGCGGGTAACTAATGGCATTATGTTACCAGTGTGGGCGTGTGGCTGTCATTTTCTTCATCGTTCTCTCACTCTATTTCCCTTGACAGGGCAATTTGGTTTTGATGCCGTGCCAGAAATCTCCTGACAATGAGTTACTGGAACTTGGAGAGAAGGAACTGTGTGCAGTACCGCAGGCATTTTCTGGTGGACAACAGCGTGTTTCACGGTGAGCTGCCTTTTGTACTTATGTAGATGGGGCTTTTGTTTTGTTTCTGACAGCACTTTTATTCCAGCACTCTGGATGCAAGTGTGGTATGACCATTGGGTGGAACCCAGAGCTTGAGTTAACTTGTTGATGGGTAGTTAACCAAGAGCCCACAGTTGTAAGCAGTGCACCCCAGCCCAACGTCCAGCAGGGCGCTATCACTTTCTACCTTACAAGTGAGTTTATGTCAGTGCCTCTTCTTGTCTACTACACTGTCAACTCCAGGAATGCCCCTTTCTGATGTTTGAAATCTGTGGATCATCAACCAGTGCTTGTTACCAGCACAGTGTGTATCTTCTCTCAGGCCACATATAAAACCAGAACAGAGCGGCTCACAGCACTTGACCATCACTATCAGGGTGGATTACCTCAGCTGTAAGTCACAAAGTAACCAGTATTTGTCATTTTCATGGCACACTGAGACGGATTGCCTTTACCCTGCTCTGGCATGTTTATTTTGTGGTATAGAGTCAGGGATAAGCTGTCAATACTGCTATCAGCGTACCCTTGAGTGAAATTTATTTAAGCATCAAAGATTTATGTGTTGCCAGAAGTTTTGGAGTAATCTCCATCAAAAGCTGGTGGAATTATAGCACGGAAGGAGGGATTTCAAGGGAGTGGAGTGCTGTTTGACAGAATCCTATAATCTGAGATGCCTTCAACTTTCTAAGTTTGGTTTTTCTTCCCCAGTTTAGTGACAGTATTTTTATTAGTTTAAATTAAGTTTACGATAACAAATTTAACATTACTTTATTAAAGCACTTTTGAGTTTACACTTTTCCACATTCTTTATACCACCATACTATAGGATTTTACTAGGTAGAGGATGATTTTATTTTACAGGTCAAGAAAGGGAAGCAGAGATGAAACGACCAGCCCACACTGATGTAGCTAATTATTAGCAAGGCCAGGGCTAAAATTCCTGCCTCCACCTTTCCAGGCTGGCTCTTGGCTTTGCAGCCATGAAGGAAGGGCCCTTAGCAAAGGAGTCACAGAAATCGTGCCTTCACACTGGGGCCCCAAGTTCTGGTTTGTTTTTCTGTGACCCTCCTCCAGGACCCTGTTCATCGCTTCATCTCTCATATACAGCGTCTGCTGTGTGGTGTTTTCTCTCAGAACTTCATTTGCATTAAAAAAAGTATAGATATGGTCATCGAAGAAACACAAGCATTAGAAAAACTAGCTTTATTTTTTCAAGTTTTATTTTGTGCCAGTTTTGAAGATGTTCACATGTACGTGCCTTCCTATGTTATTTTAGAACACCTTTGTCCAGAGGTCTCAAGTTCGTAAGGATTTAGAAACAATTTCCTATGTATTTTTATAGTTGTATAACCACTTAGTGTATTGCCATGTTGCAGATATTTATGCCGAGGGCTTGATGATCATTGTCATGTTGAATTATCTCAGTACCTTGCAATAATTACCATGTTTTTTGGACTATGTGATGCACCCGACCATGAGACGCACCTAGGTTTTAGAGGAGGAAAATAGGAAAAAAAATGTTGAAGCAAAAAAATGTGGTCCTGCTCCTGCCTCCTGTGACTCCCTCCGTTCCACCGCCCCCCCTCACTCCCCGCCAGTAAGCCAGGCAAAGCTACATTCGGACTATAAGATGCACCCCCATTTCCTCCCAAATGGGAGGGGTGCGTCTTATAGTCCGAAAAATACTGCATTCTTCCCAATTTATGGATGGGGAAAATGGAGGTGTGGGAGGGGTTGTGAAGTGGAGTTCTAAAATTCAAACTGTGTTCCGCGAAACTCTAAAACCACACTGTGTCTGCCACGCCGACATCTCCGTTTCGGTACAGAAATGAGCACTCTGAGAGGTTTAAGTTCTCTTCAGCCAGGTTTGCTCTATTAGCTTGCAGTGTGCGATCTGGATTTGAGCAGGTTATGTAATCCTCTAGGATCTCATTTCGCTCCTCTATGAAATGAGTGTGCTGGTGTCGATACATTTTGAGGTTCTTTTGAGTTTTAATTTCTGAGATCCCATTGAAGTAGTTCTGAAAGTAAGAATTACTGTTACTTTGTGAGCTACCTTTTCAGTAAACATGAGGTACACAAGAGGGCAGTAGAAGGCTTAGAATATGAACGGATTACTTCTTCTGTGCCAGAATTACTTTTTTTGAGAGGATGTAGAGCTTTTACATCTGCTCAATATTAAAACGATTAGAGTCCATTAGAAATAGAATTCTATTCATTTTAAATAAAGCAGTAGCTTTAAGTATTTCTGATAGTGTCAAACATGATTTTGGATTTTTGTACCTAAGGATATGTAATTCAGGAAAGAATGATGCCTCTGCTCTTTACCTCTGCAGAAAATTAACGCTGTTAAGCCACAAACTTATTTAACCTAATGGAGCTCTGCAAGGGTTCTTGATGTATTTTAAGCCAAGGGAGCTCTAGTGATACTATCTTTGTAGAGGATTTCAGGACATTTCCAAGAGAATAAAGGGACAGGATATGTTGAGTCAGAAATGTAGGATTTGTTTTAGAGGGACTTCTGGAACGTAGGATGGGCATTTGGATACTTTTTGCGGATTAGCTTGGCCTCTCCACCTGCCGATAATTGTCCTTACATTACCAAATCAATCAAAAAGAAATGACACTGTCTATTATAAACAGAAAACAACCATATCCTCTGCAAGATTATAGAGTTGTGGAATATACAGACTTGGATGTGTAAATCGTGCCAGCCAGACTTTTACGTACAGATTTAAGTGGAATTCCCAGAAAAGAACTACATTAAAATGAGAGTTATGTGGGCTAAAATGGTCAATAAAAGTAACAATAAAAATGTGACTCACGTATACAGTTCACAGTTCATGAAGCATATTCATAGACTTATTTTATGAGTATAAAGGAAGTATGGTTCTCATTGGAAACAATTTAGAAAATTACCCACAATCCCACAGCCCGAAGAGAAACACTTTGTAGTTTCCATTCAGTCTTTTATCAATTCCATCTCTGCAGCAATCCTGATGGAGAAATGCAATATCCTGGAAAGTCAGGAAGTGGTGGATGCTGCTCAACAGAAATGAGCTGGTTGGGTTGACTTAGTTCTGTGTTCAGTGATGAGAGGAACCCTCCTAAGAATTATGGAAAATTGTTTTTGTATTTTCCACTTGTCTGCCCTTTGCCCAGATTTTTAGGTCATCTATTGAATCCAAAGGGATTAGGTACCTGTCAAAGAGGCCAATCACTGGAGTTTTCCTCTACTTGGCTTTCATTCTCCTGATATGTTTGAAGTAGAGAAAAAACTTGGGCAAAGAATGATCGGTGTAGTATGAACCTTTTAATGGCTTATACATTCATCAAAGTATTTTTATTTAAAAATTACCTATACCCTCAGGTGTTTCTCATGGTTGCTGTGAATTGCAGCATTTTTTGACCTGGGACATAGATTTTTTAACCAATAATCAGTGTATTTTTTAATTAATATATACAATTTCTTATGCACACAAGCTTTTCTAAATGTCTGAATTCCTTAATAGAATATACTTGGAGGTGACTTAATTTTTGATTTCAGGCATTGCTAGTTAAAATTGTGATGTTGGAAAAAATGATTAATTGTTTTCCTATAAGTTATTGTGGTATTATCCCAACTTACTATATTGAAATTTACTTCTGTTGCTATCATGTTGTTATAGGTGTTATATAAAAATTCAGTTGAGTAAATTTCAAAGAAATAATTGCCTTTTCAAAAAAGATTTTATTTATTTATTTTTAGAGAGAGGGGAAGGGAGGGAGCAAGAGAGGGAGGGAAACATCAATGTGTGGTTACCTCTCATGTGGCCCCCACTGAGGACCTGGCCCACAACCCAGTCATGTGCCCTGACTGGGAATCGAACTGGTGACCCTTTGGTTTGCAGCCTGCACTCAATCCACTGAGCTACACCAGCCAGGGCTAATTGGCTTTATTGATCAATTCATGAATTGGGCAGCATCCCATCTAACAAGTAGAAAGGAGCTCCAGAGGGCTGTAGAAAGAAAAAGGTTTTTAAAGGAAGAGAGGGGGTGGGACACCCCCTCTTTTTATAAATAAAAAAAGATTATTTGGGGCAGGGTCATCTATCTTTGGGGACAAGAAATTTTGTTAGGATTTCCTCATTGGTATTGACCAGACAACTCCAGGCTGACTGACTGGTTAAGATTACATTCCTGAGGAAAGTTGTAACTGCAGTTAGGTTAGGCATTAAATCTTGCTTGCTAATATGGGCCTAGCACAAGTGACTCCATTTTGGGCTTGTTGTTCCTTAACATGTGAATGTTCTGAATGACCATCACAAATCTAGGCTGGAAATATTTTGAATTGAATCGTGAGTGTCTCACTGTTACCAAAAGTGGCCAGAGGTGACCTCTGAAAAGGGTTGGTTATTCACTTGACTCAGAAAACCCCACAAAATCATGCAAATCAAGAGGTTCAGAGTTTCACGTTCACTTTAACAACACTCCTGAAGCTTCCCAGGCCATCAGGGGATGCACATCTGAAACACTGCCCAGTGTCTGAAGAATGTCACTTTATAGAAGGAATGTGTGCCATCCCATTGTTAACAATGGTGGAGTTGGCAGGTGGGGTGGACACGGAGTTGGTGGCTTAAAGAGAGTGCTGAAATTTTCCTGCACGTGCTTAAAAATGTAGAGAGTAATGCCGATCTTAAGGGTTTACATGTAGTTTCTCTGGTCATTGAGCACAGCCCGGTGAACAAAGCCCCCAAGATGTGGCACAGAACGTATGGAGTTCATGGGCAGATTAACCCCTACATGAGCTCTCCCTGCCGCACTGAGACGACCCTTTCTGAAAAGGGCAGATTGTTCCTAAACCAGAAGAGGAAGTTGCACAGAAGAAAAAGATATCCCAGAAGAAACTGAAAAAACCAGACCTTATGGCTTGGGAGTAAATGCAGCGTAAAATAAATACTAATAACTGTGTAAAAAATAAAAGAACTACGAATGTCTCTTACTATCTAGGGATAAAATGAAAGATAGTTCTCTTATTAAATAAATATTTATGTAGTATTTCTTTTCAAAAAGCGCCTCATATGGGCTTTTACTTTGCCTTACAATAACCTTCTAATAAAAGTAATTAGTTTAATTAAATAAATTTCTTTTTCATTCAGCCTTTCCTTTATGGCTAGAGGCCTAGTCGGTGAATCAAGGACAGAAATTGGACTGCTAGTTTGTAAAGGAAATGAGGCTGGAGTGGGATCCTGGAGACTAGTTTGTTTCCAGTTTTACTACTAACTTGTGTAGCCTTTGTCACCTAGGAGACCCTTAGATTCCCTTTCTCTAAAATGAGGGTTTTGCCAGATTCCAAATTTCCCTTTTAACAGCAACATGGATGGGTGTGTGGTCAATGGGAGGGTCCTGCAGGCCTGGATGTGGGAAAGAAAAGCTGAAGGTGGGGAAGAAGAGGAGGCAAGATTCCCTCTTAATTATAAATTTAGTAGTTAGCTCTGCACTGGCAAAAAGTTACATTTTCCTTTAGGAAGGGAGGGGTGTATGTATGTGTGTGTGTGTGTGTAGGATGCTCATGAGTTCTTTCTCACCATGGAGAGACCAATAGCTAGGACTGACACTTCCGTGTGTGTGTGTGTGTGTGAAACCTTGGTCTCCTGTGTCACAAGGGCTCTTCAGGCGGCACCCACCTCTCTCTGCAGCGCCATTCATTGTCCATTCCTAATTTCCTCTGGCGGAAGCATGGCTTCCTTTGCCCTGAGGACACTTCAGCAACTGTCTGGGCCCTGCCCTTTCTCTCATCTCCACGTGTCTTCCCATCGAGCCATGCAGAGTGCTGTGGGCTGAGGAGGCTGGGGTGGAGTATGAAATTGTCCTCTTTCTCTTCCCAAATTTATTAACTACAGTCTCTTTCACACTGTTATGGGGGCTGCTCCCATAAACATCTGATTCTTTTTTTTTTTCGTAGCTCTTCCCCCTGCTTGTCTCTGGGGTGAGGCCATCTCTGCCAATCCAGGCACCTGTCTGAACAGGTAATAGGGGCTCAGGTAATGGGATTTTGAATGGATGGAATCCCACCTCCCCTTACCCCTGACCATTCTACTTGAACCTTGTAGAGCCAGTGCAGGCTGGTCCTTGTCCATGAACATTTGGCTTGGGTGACTTCATTTCCCCAAAGGTACTGGTGTCGGTGTTCCTTGTTGTGCTTGCTTCTTGCAAGGTTGTGTAGCTGGATTTGATCAGAACCAAGCAACATGCTAGATTTATAAAAATCCATGTTGAGAGGTCTCAGCCTCTTTTCCCCATTGGGAATCTAATTCAATTGGGAGATTTTGCTGGGTACGTCATGATTTCTGCGTTGAGACTATTCAGACTTTGCATGATGCATAGGAAAATAGCAGATTGAAGATCTGAATAGCAGGAAGCCCCAGTGGATGAGAAGTAACAACGTTCAGTCTTTGAAGCTTTGGTTTTAGTTGTCTGAGACAAGCCTATTGTGTTCAGGGGGAGTCTTGGCTGGCCTTTGCCATCCACTCTTGAATTCTTTCTCTTAAACCTGTGGCCACTGGGAGTCCAGCTAAGCAGAAAGATCCTTAATGATTTTATTCCTTTATACTTGAAAATACCAATTTTATAATTACTAAATGAGAAAAATGTTTAATAAAGTCAACTTTTTTTCAGATTTGCAGACTTCTCATGTTTTAAGTGGTTACTTATGACAATTATTTCTCATTAGACCTATGTTACAAATTTAGGCCTTTGTTCTTTACACTGCATTCCTATAATTATAATTAATTTTCCTCTGCTCCCTCATTTCCCCAATTGTCTTCTCCTAGTCTATGCCTAAATTATGCACAGATTGATGGGCAGATGAAACTCCATGAGTGGATTTAGGGTTCTAGTGGGACAACATAATTATTCAATAGAGTTATACAAAAGATCCAGATTTTTTGGACCACAAGAATAATTATTAGTGACTGCATTTGTAATCAGAAAAGTCTCCCATCTATCAAAACAAAGATGGAAAGCTCTTGTTTGTCCCTTGATGCTGTGTCAGTGAAAATTCATCCCGATAGACCTGTGATAGTTTATTATATTTTCTTAGGGCTCATTCCTTTCAGCAAGTATGTTTGTGGTTATTACAAGGGCCAGCTGTTGTTCCAAAGGGATATTTAGATTTTTAATTTCAAGCCCATAGCCTGGTGTGTGTTTCACCCACACCCACAGTTTTAACTCCCACCTATATGCTGATAACTCTCAATGGCGTGTCCTTGGCTTAGACCACCCCTCTGTGCTCCGTACCCAGAGCCCCACCCTCGCACCTGATGGCTCCTCTGATGCCTTTCAGCTCTTCATACAAAACCTGTCTGGAGCAGAACGCCCACTTTCCCACCTGTACTGGCTGGTTCACCAACCCTATCTCACCCTTCTCTCCCTCTTTGCACCCCAGCTATAGCAGCCTTTATATTTTTTGCCCACAAATCTTCTTGTGGACTTAGCCAGCTTTTAGATCTTGCTTCCGATCTGAGTAAAGGTCTCTTCTACGGAGAAGCCTTTTCTGATTGCCCACACTAAGACAGCCCATTTTATGCTCTCCTATCTCCGTGTATTGCTGCCTTATTGCATTATTGCTATTGATTTTGTGATAATTTAATTTCCATTCCCCCCACCTTCTAATTTCCAGGAGACAAAGACTATTGTGACTTCTATCTCCAGTACAAATTAGAGCACACTGCATACAATAAATAGGTGCTCAATAAAATATTGCCAAATGACTTTCCTTATTTTATTTAATAGGGGAGATAATCATTTCCTGTTTTATTATTTTGGCACTCTGTTATGTTTGGCTTTTAATTTCTGTGCCATGAATGCATCATTTCCCTGCTGCAAACCCTTTTCTTTCCTTGAATAAAAGAATACCCATAAACCACTCCTTCCAGAGACTGAGAAGGAAAAGGCCACTTCTGCTGAGAATCCTAGTGTGCTTTAGAAAAGATTATTACAACTGTATAATGCCTTGAAATGGAAAAGGACAAATCCATTTCTTCAACAGAATTTTTTAGACTTCTTGAATTCATTTAATAGTTCCAGAATTTTCATGTTGGTTATCTCTGCATTTATTTTATTCAACTCTGAAAAGGGAGGTTTTGCTCAAGAGATACCACTATTAGTAAGAGCTGTTTAATTGCAGTATTTTGCATGCTATTAAAATTCTCTGCTGCTTGTGTCGGAAAATCTCATCACCGAAGTGTTGTCTAGGGGTTAATATTTACCCCAGAGAGCATAAAATAAACCTGCAACAACAAAAGCACCAGTTTTCTCAGTGAGAGAGGAGGGAAGGAGGCCTGGGGATACATGAGGAGAATAAGCAAACAGCGTACGTTCCCTTAAAAGTTAAGAACATGCACTTTTATTTCAGATTTACAGATGAGGAAAATGGTGAGCATCTAGGCCTTTCATCTAAGAATCGAAGGAATATGAGAGTACAATGCTGACTTCTAGGTAGCAAAGTTACCCAGGAAGAACACCAAGCTGATAGGATAAATGTAGAAACTGTGAGGATGCTTCCTTCTATTCAGTGTTGTTTCCCCGTGTTCATCTTTCGGTCAGAGTAGATGACATAACAGAATCGATCACATAACAGTGTCATATCATCTATTTCAGAATTTCTTGTATTTAAATGTAGAAGATGGTGACTTTGCCCAATTAGAAGGAAGGACAGTGAACATATTTATTATTTAGTGTTTTATTTTTACTCATTGAAGACTTAAAATTGAACATCAGTGCATATTCACAAGTAAATAGCCATTCTTTGAAATTACACCAGTGTCAGAATTTCAAGATATTGTGCTTTTGAGCTAGCAGAAGCTTATTATCTCCAGATGTGGAGGCTTGTAACTAATTAACTCTTTAAGCCAATTGTTCCCGGCCTCGGCTACACATTGGAATCACTTGAGGAGCTCTGTATGACTGTTGTGTGGGTCCTAGCCTAGAAGTTTAGCCCTGATTTAATTGGTTGGAAGTGTAGCCTGGGCCTGGGGGAATTTTCAGAACTCCCTGGTAATTCTGGTGGGTTGAAAACCTCAGACTTAAGGTGACAGATGCATATTTTCTCATTGGAACTATAGAATTTATGAATTTGATAATTATATTCTATAATGACAGCCCATTTTATACTAGTCTTGTAGGTACGGTAAAAGGGGCATCTAACAAGAAGGATATGATCACAAATAGTGTGTTAGAATATAGAAGAAACAGGAAATGTAGAAGATTCATTTATGCCTGGGATTTTATGGATACTGATTTTCTTTGAAAAAAAAATTTTCACTTTATTTTTTCGGATGATAGCAACCCAAGCTCACTGTAGAAACTTGGAGAGTACAGAAAAAATAAAGAAACAAAAAAATCTATAATCTCAATATGGTTTAGGACTACACTTAAAATGACTTAAAAACTAAAGACCAGTGATTTCTCAACTCTGGTTATACACTAGAATGTGCTGGAGTGCTTAAAAATACAGGTGGCTGGGCTCTACCTAAGGCCCGTTAAATCGTATCTCGGGTCTGAGACCCAGCTCTGTTTGTTGGTTGGTTGGTTCATTCATTCATTCATTCATTCATTCCTTATCTCCATATATTTATGTAGATTTAGATCAGGTGATTTTGATGCAGTGGGAAGTGTGAGAATCACTGGACTAAAGCTGAGTGACTGAAATATTGATCTGATCAGTAAACTAAATCAGATTATTGGTTTACTGATTTAACACAGTATGTATTTGCTAGTTTGGGCAAAAGTGATAACATGAAAATCGTGATGAGGCAAGTAACATGTTCACCTTCGTGTAGTTATTTTTTTCTTTTCTAACAGATTTATTTCATATTCCTTTTAATATCATTCTTTCATAATGTCTTTAAAATGGGATTTGTCTTAACTCTGAGCACTGACTGACTTTATAATGTTATCTATGGCCTCCTCCTGTTAATCAAAAATACTTTGGGAAGGTCCTTAACAACAGGCAACAAAGAATGTATTAATAGTGCTTTGTTTTGATTAATTCACACTGAGGACAACACCGTTCACAGCAGGATAATTTAAAGAATTGGAACAGAAATAAATACGAAACACAGAAATTGGTGGAACAGTACTTGGACTACATCAGATGCAACCTTAGCATCATTAGATTGTTTGTTTATCCACTTTGGAAAATTAAGGGGTGCCTACAGACTTAGAGAGGCACACACATTTTATCGTGGAAGGCAAGCTTTGTCAGCCCCCGTGGACATCTGTTCTACCTCCATCGACTCTATGCGTGAGAAAGTTGATATGCAGGGTCCCTGTGTTAGAAGTTTCAGAATTGTGAAGGAGAAATCTTGTCTTCTCAGGCCACCCTTATTTTGCATGATACCTCCTTCTTTGCACATAGCGGGGACACAAAGGGATTGCTCTACTTTAAAATCTAGGGTTTTTCCAATATTGTGAAACAATGATGTGTTACAAAACTTGTATCTTGTAAAGCAGCTGAAGGAATGGGTTTGAAGGTTTTAAAGAGCTTCAAGCACTGGGTGGTATGGCTCAGTGGATTAAACATCGGCCTGAGAACTGAAATGTTGCTGGTTTGATTCCCAGTCAGGGCACATGCCTGAGTTGTGGGCCCTGGGTTGTGGACCAGGTCCCCGGTTGGGGCCATGCGAGAGGCAGCCAATCGATGTATCTCTCACACATCTATGTTTCTTTCCCTCTCTTTCTCCCTTCCTTCCCCTCTCTCTAAAAGTTATTAACTAAATAAAAAAAATAAATAAAAATAGAGCCCTGGCTGGTTGGCTCTGTGGATTGAGTGTTGACCTGTGAGCTGAAAGGACATTGGTTTTATTCCCAGTCAGGGCACATACCTGGGCCAGGTACCCAGTTGAGGGTGTGTGGAGGCAACTGATCAATGTATCTCTCGCACATCAATGTTTCTCTCCCTTTCTCTCTTCTCCTCTCTCTCTCTAAAAAAAAAAAAGCTTCAAGACCCGTTAGAGATCATTAGAGGCTGCCATAGAGACACCATGATGAGTTGCCCTCAGGCTGAGAAGGGGGCCTGGGGGCTGAAAGCTGGTTTCCAGTGTGGTGGTGCCTGGGAGCTTGTTAGAGATGCAGATGCACCTCTAGAGCTAACTGAGTTGGAATCTTCATTTTAATAAGATCATACTTACACACTGTTAAGTGTGAGCAGCACTGCTCTGAGAGACCCACTGGGCTTGAGTGTGAGTCCTCTGAGTGAGGGATTAGTCCCTATTGTGCAGGGAAGAGGAATGGGATGTGAGGGAAGCATTTTGAGGATGGAAACTTGTGTGAGGGGTACAGCTAATGACAAAGACCCAAAATGGTATCTCAATGCCCAGATTCCCAAGTAGGAGACATGGGGACTACAAATGACCAGGTTATTTCTTTGTAGAATGGGCTTAATATTTTGAATCTCCTATGTCTAAAACCCTGGAAGATATGGTCAAGGATATAAGTAGCACCCTGGCCTGCAGATGATGCTTGGCATGTTGGAACTGGAGAGGACCTGAGAAGCCATCTAATGAGGGATTAGGAACAGAACACGTAGCTGGCTTCAGGACATTTGTGAAATCTAAGACATTATGCTAAATGTATGCATATACATTTGTGCACACCCCTCCTATGAACAAAGTCCTCAGCTTTCTTCATAATTCAAAGTAATCTGTTATTCCTTGCTCCTTCTAAACATTATAGCCTCTGACTAAAGCCACTCTCCTTTTACAGATGAGAAGGTAAGTGGTGTATATTCCTACCATCCTGCTGGTCCAGGGTTAATTCTAAAAGCCAACATTCCTTCCTTCCAGCTCAGCTGGTCTTTATGGTCTGAGCTAGGTAGTATGAAATGCTAAGTAGATTTTCTGTGAGATAAATCTTGCAAATCTCTGCATTTTTTGATTATTGCAAATGGTTAGATCTTTGTAGTATGGATTGTGACATAAAAGGAATTTTACAGGACAGAGTGTCAAAGCATTTGTGTATCGGCCAGGTGCGTATGAGAGCATTTGCTGCAGAGGAGCTAGAGGGCAGAGGGCCTCTGGCACCAGCCTTGGGTTCCTTGTTGCTGGGGGCAGCAGGGCTTGCCTACATTTGGCATCTAACTGACTTTTTTTGGTATTTTCGTAGCTAATAAATGATCATTAACTCTCTGTGGGGAGCCAGGTGGGGAACTTTACAAAAAGAGTGATATAATCCACGTAGCATTTAGATCAAGTAGGAATTTTACTCTGGTAAAGCACTGACTCCACGATTCCAAAAAACATTTAGAACGTTTTTCATTTCTAGGGATTAAGCTTGTAAAGCTGCTGCTCTGTAAAACCAGATGAACAGCCTTTGGTTGTAGAAGTTTTTAAGGTGGTCCCTCTTTGCACCTACCAGAAGGTATCAGAGTGTCTAGATCCTTGAGAATTCTGCCCTTCAGTGTTAGGATGGTGGTTGTTTTCCAAGGACAAACACTTTTATAGTCTCATTATTTCATCTTGCAGCCTGTGTCTGAGACCATCTTCAGAGATGCATGCCTGTTTTAGCTCCTGAGAACCCATCTGGGAAATAATATTCTCATATACCTCTTATTTTGATCTCTTAATTTTGGATGCCCTATCCCTTGCCATTTTCCTAAATTATAAAAATCAGTGCAGAGGTTTGATCTCTGGTAACTGTAGGTACCTTGTTTCTGATACTAATGTAAAATTTTTTCTTGGCTAGATAACAAGCTCAGCATAAATCATAGTACTAAATTATTTCTAAATTGGATTAATGTATATAAAGTGATAAAATGTTATTGGTTTCCTTTTTTATCATCTTTAGTATTCATGAAGGATCAATTCTTTCCTCTTTTCTCCAAGGCCTTTAACAGAATTAGCCTTTGTAACTGTTTTTGTGCTATTTGACTGTGAATGAGGAGAACTAATGGAGCAGAAAATTAAAATACTTTTGATGTTTTAATTTTAATATTGCCCATTAATCTATACTTCAAAGTTATTTCTCATCAATAAATTTATTGTTTTAAAAAGTGTTCCTGTCTTTTATAGTGTTTTTTTCTAGGTACAGAGCTTTGTTGGGTTTTTAAAATTTGTTCTATTTGTACGACTTGTCAAGGAATAAGAATCTTGGCCACTAAAGTCCACTTGATCATTGGCAGAAGACTTAGTTATATGTGCTCCCAAGCATTTCACTGCCTTTGTGGACAGGTTCTTTTTGTTTTTTAATTTTTATTTATTTATTTTGAGAGAGGGGAAGGGAGGGAGAAAGAGAGGGAGAGAAACACCAATGTGTGGTCTCCTGTCACACGCCCCACACTGGAGACCCAGCCCACAACCCAGGCATGGGCCGTGACTGGGAATCCAACCGGTGACCCCTTGGTTTTAAGGCCAGCACTAATCCACTGAGCTACACCAGCCAGGGCGGTTCTTTTTTTTTTTTTAAGTTAAGAAATGTAGGGCATCTCAAATAGACATTCGCCCTCAAGAGAATATGCGTTTGCTATGGGGATGTTAGAGCGTGGTTATGCATTAATATTCATGCTTGTTTTTGAAGAAAAAAGCTCCAGAGTTTTTGTGTACAAAACTTTTTCATGGCTGGAAAAGACCTCAGAAACTATTTCATGCAGTCAGTTTGTGGATCCCTTCTAAAAATGAAAGTTCTAGGGAACAGGAAACACACCTGACATATGGGAGATGCCCAGTAAGTTTTGGTGAATGAATTAGTAAGCTCCCACATTCTACCCCGGAGGACCCTGAGGCTCGGGAAGGATAAATGGTGGGTCTGACTGAACTGTTAGTGAGCGGTGAGAGCCAAGGCCCTGGACAGCGTGGTGCAGGGTTGTGGTCCTTACCAAGCCAGGCTGTGTGCCCTGTTCTCACGACTCCTGGGTCCCATCCTGAGCAGAGGCAGCTCGCGGACTCCCAAGCACTGTCAGAACTATTGATCGTTCGTCCCGGGTCCTTGTTCCCCAGACTAGTTTGAACGTGGGTTGTTGCTCCCTTTCCTCCTTAAATATGTGTTGATCTAGTTTCTATACTGGGGGTTCAGCAGTTAACAAAGTACAAATAGCCCCTCTCTGTATAGAGGTTACACCCTTGCCTCCTTTTGCTGTTACCTCTTCCTCCTTCTCTCTCCCCACACTCATATGGGACCTTTATGCTAGATTAGTTTTTTCTTAGAAATAATTTTATCCCTGCAGAAAAGTTGCAAGAATAAGAATATAACAAAGAACCTCCATACATTGTTTACCTACATTTATTTACTGTTAGCCTTTACTCTATTTGATTATCATTATGTACACACACACAATTATTTTTTTGTAATAATTTGCACACCTCACGGTCCCTCGCCCCTACATACTCCAGTGTGTGTTTCCTAAGAATGGGGATATTTCCTCATAGATCATAGCACAGTTATCAACCTAAGGAAACTTAACATGGATGGAGCCCTTTATGATTTTTTTAAGGTCATTTATTTTTTAAAGATTTCCCCCCCTTCCCTCCCAACTGATGTCTACTACAGGGAAACAGACCTGGGAGAAAGAAAGTGACAAAGATCGAGAAAAGATTAGGGCTTCATAAAACCTACCACGTTCTTAGGATTAGGGCCGGCTTCATGGGTGTGACCTGCGTAAGCCTTAGAAGGGTTCTGTGCTTGGTTTAATGCTCTGCTATCTTGAAATTCTTTCTTTTTTGAAAAAGAAGAAAAGCTCCATCTTTTCACTTTTTCACCGGGCCCAGAGATTATGTAGCTGGTTGTACTTAGAGTACGTATGTGCTGGGCTAGGAACATTCTAACCTGTTAAGGTAGGTACTATTGTAGACGGGGCCACTGAGGCTTAGAGGGATTTAAGATAACGTGGCTCGGGTTGCTGAACTATGTGGTGGGACCAAGACTTGAGTTTTGATTCCATAGCTGATGTCTGTCCTGTTGCTTCCAATTCCTCCGTGCCCTCAATTCTCTGCCACTACCCTTAATTATTTCTGGATTTGGAGCTGAACTGTCCTTTCCCTTTTTCTCCTGAGGAATTCTCTTTTTCTTCTTTTGGTACCACAGGGTCTCCCACTCATCCTAAATTCCTAGGGTAAAGTGTTAACTAAAATGCCACTTGGAAAACTTTAATAAACTGGTAATTTTCATTTTGAGGGAACTGCCCATGACTGGTTTCCATCTTAAGCTTCTCTCTGGTTGTAGAGAAAAGGCTGCTTGGGCCAGCGCCTCTCTTTCCTGTGCCTGGTTTCATAATTCCAGCAACTGGTTTTCTTCATGTTCCCAGCTTTTGGAGTCTCTGTGTCATCTTTTGGGGCCCTGTGTTATTCCCAGTGTCTTCTTGGGAAGTGGAGAACTATCTGGAATCTGAGTTTCTGTGTTGAGTGGGTCTTCCTGCTCTCAGGCTTCTGGGTGCCCATGGCTGTCCTGATACATTGCTGGGGATACATTGGTGACCCAGACATTCACCCTTCCCATTCTTGAGTTTATGTGATGGTCCTCCCTGTTGCTACGTTCCATCTACCTGTTAAGAAGTCTTTTAGGTGCAACAACCCATTGGTACATCAGGACTGTTGTTGGGGAAAATAATATAAGGAGGAAAGTTAAAGTAGTGAAGTTATTTGACTTGGAGAAGAGACACTGCAAAAATATTAATATGTGTAAAAATGCACTATTGAAGTTGTGGAGAATAGTCATTTTCTGTTTGATCAAGAAAGCGACAAGAGTCAATTTTTCATTTAGGTTAAGAATTTAGACGGTTGTGGTGTTAGTCATTTAAGGTCATTGTTTCCCTAAAGGTCATGTTTAGTTACTGAAATGTCCTCCGCAGACATCGTAGGATTAGATTTTCAAGCCGTCCATCTCCTTTCCTGTCCTTCCGGGGGCTTATGGCCATCCAGCTCTCCCAGAGACACCTGCCTCTTGTCCTCATCAGAGTCCCTGGTCAGCTACGCCAGGGCAGCAGACCTGATGTTGGTGGAGGCTGGGCTCGCCTCTCACTGCTGCAGGAGCTTTGCAGTTTGGTCCCTCCTCAGCCAGGCATTGGCTTCGGCTGGCCTGTAAGACACTTTCCAGAGACACGGCTGCTGTCTCTGGGGTCTGAGCTTTTGTGGATACTGACTCTGGATTCAGGGGATCAGAGTTGCTCTCAACTCTATACTCAGGAGAGCTTTGTTTAGGAGATAGATTGCTTAATTATCTAGAATCTCTTCTCCCCTTTGCTAACTCCTCTTTCCTTATGGTTAACGTTGTGTTTGCATTCCTTACGGGATCAGCCTGTGTGACTAGTGTTCTGGAGTTCAGTATCGCCAGAAAAGGAGTTTGCATTATGTGACCACATGTGCCTCCCGTTAACGCTCATATTATAATCCCTGTTGGACTCGCTGTAAGCCAAGCCATGCCTGGGTAGATATCATTTACCTTCTGTTAGCCTCAGAGATGTCAGATTCAGGCATGGAAAAATGCTCTCTATTAAAATATCAGATACGCACAAGCTTGGTTCTTACATAAGCCAACAGTCCTCTTTTTGCTGGAGTGTTGGAGAAAATAAACCCTGAGGGGTTATTCTGGACTTTCCTACTCCAGCTGTCCAGTTCCTCCTCGCCAGGGAGGAGGAGTAAGGAGGGCTTCTCTGTTCAAAGGTGCAAATGCCTTCTGAGTGCTCTGGGGGAGGGGCTTCGAATATGTCTCTCTAGAAGTTTTGAGGATTTAATTAAAGCTTCAGCCCTCGGAGTAAACTTGTGTTTTAATATACGTCACTGTCAATAAGCATCTGAGTTTCCCATGTGCCTACCTATCTCTGGTTAATTCCCCTCTGTTAATGTTATAACTAACACTGATCAGAACTGATGATAGGATGCTGATTTATACAGTCTGGGTAACTTGTTTAATATCTGGATATGCGTTCATGAAACCCAGCTGTCAATTGAATTTCCCATTTCCCAAGTCTCCACCAGAGGCAGCAAATGCTGTTGGTGCATGTGTGCCGGCTGTGGGCTCCTGGATTTCTCATAGGACTGAGCCAAACCTGCCTGCGAGGCCTGGGGACTCACGTGGGCAGCTCGAGCAGAACTGGAGCTCTGAGGCTGCCAAGCATTTTACTCGGAATTACGTTGACTTCTTCATCAACTGACAGTGGTGTGCCTGTAGATTTTCATCCTAAACTATAAAATCTCGAGTGACATGACTGATAGTCAAGTTCTTCCAAAAAGTAATGAGAATATTTTATTTTAAAGCCAAGATCTTGAAAGGGAGATGAATAAATCATCAAGGAGGCATCATTTCAAAGAGGCAGTGGGGCTGACGGGTGGCTCATCCCTGTGCCGGGAACCTAGCGAAATCAAATGTGGGTAACATTCAGTTTGTTTGGGGATTTAGATGCTTAAAAATGTGTGGTGAGTACTGTCCACTGATATGTGTCAGATTTGTAATGTAGGTCAAGTCCAAACTGATTTATTTGACAAGCGTATGTGATCTATCTGTAGGACATGTTCTGTATCGTTACAATGTATAGTTGTGTCTCTCCAATGGTGAAAACACAGCTACGGTAAACCTGCTAAGTAAAACCTGCTTCTGCCATCCTCAGCATCAGTTGAATTTGCAGGCATTGATGGGAGTGTGTACCCCTTTATGTCTTTCTCTGTGCTCAGTTGAAGTTTTTGTAGTATGCTTGGTTTGTAACTTAAGTTTTTGGTTATCGTTTATTGTCTAGCAATTAGGTATTGCTGGCAAAAATATGTTAAGCATGTATGCTTGGTATTGGGAAAGAGCACTGCGTGTGGGTGGGAAAGCCCAGTTTCAGGTAATTTCCCCCCCGATGTATTAGCTTTGTGATCTTGGGCAAGTCATGGAGAGTCGCTGAGGCTCAGTTTCCTCCCCTGTGAAAGCAGGGAGATCACACTGCCTCTGCCCACTCATATGGTTGTCAGGAGGTACCTGTCCTTGAAAGGACTTTCTAAGGGGAATAATGCGAGGCGCCATGCAGGAGTGGCAAGATTACCATTATTCCTGCTATTGAGCGTTTAGGTGTTGATACATCGCATATACCTCGGTTTGTGGAGCGCCTTAACTTTTCCTTTGAAACTTAACTAATGGGAGTGTTTTTGTTCTTTTGAGGTCAGTGCAGACATTTTAGCAATTTTCTTAGCCCTGACTAGGGTTTCTAAATTTTGTGAAATAGTGATTTCCTTAATTGCATTGGCGATGGATAGGCCATGGGCCTGTACTCTGCTGGTCTTGTTTGAATTCATACACGATCCCTACTGTTTTCAATTCATTTAACTCCACATCTGCAGTGACTGTAGCAGCTTTAATGTAGTGAGGTGAGTGCACTGTAAATAAAAACGGAGAGCAGATTTCTGGTCCTATTCCATAGGTTATTAATAGACACTCAGAGGCTCAAGTCTCCAGCCCTTCAATGAGCTACTTTATCTTCATGATTGGCACAGGCCAGGTAATGGGAATGGTGCTGTCTCTGCCTCTGAGTCACATATTGCTCAGGACACATTGCTCAGGATACTTAGTTGAGTACAGATGGCCCTGAGTGGTCAGAGATTTTGATGGACTGTTGCCCAGTGTCCGAAGAATGACCTGGAACAGCTTGGGGCTCAGCAGGGTGCTCAGACGGGATAGTGTGTCAGTGGTGGGTACCCTCTGTTTTATGGAAGAAAATGAGCTTGCTTCCCAAAAATTGCTCCCTGGGCATTCACTTGGGAGTTTGCCTGCATCTAGCTCTCTGGATTTGTAGGTACATGTAGGATTCTTATTGGGCTTTCATGTGTTTGTGTAGTTACATTAGTCATTTTGCTACATGACTTATGTTCAGGATTTGGGATTTCCTGTGTAGTTGAGTGCACAGTGGAATTTCCTGAAAGGAATTAAACTCTAGTAGCTCTATTTATTTTTTGAGGTTTCAGATGAAAAAACATGTTGCAGGATGTAACATGTTCAAGATCTCCATGCTCCCTTATCTGGTGAAGGGCAGTTGTCCTAGAGCCGGACTGTGGGGATTCAAAGCCAAGGTTATCTATCACTCATGTGCTGTGCCAGCTCAGGGAAGTTATTTAACTTCTCTGCCTCTGTTTCCACATCTGAAACTAGAAAAGCATTTTATCGAATTCACTCATAGGGACATTGTACGGATTAAATAAGGCATGCGCAATGCTAGGATCAGTGTCTTGGATGTAGGAAATGCATCATAACTGTTAATAATCCCTAAAGTTAGTGCTCCATCACTGTACCAGGGGGAAGATCTTCTTTCTAACAGAGTGTTACTAAATGGGCTAATTTTAGACAGATGTTATTTTCTTTGTGAATAAAAGACATGAATTCTAGTTCTAAAACATGAAAATATAGTTAAATTTAAGAAGAAAATAAAACCACCTAGAGATACCTATTGTTAATCTTTTTCATATATTTTTCTATGCCTTTAGTCTATGTTTCTATAAACATAAGTAAAGTCATATTGTATATTTAGTTTGTATCTTTTTTCCCCCACACAGTGTGTTAGACAATCACTAGGTAATTGCAGTGTCTTAAAAACCTTGTTAAACTTCCATTCAAGATGGCAGCATAGGCAGACATGGCTCGCCTTTTCGCACAACCACATGAAAATCACAAGTAAAATATAGAAAAAACATTACTCAGAACCATCAGAAATCAGGTTGAATGGAAGTCTGAGAACTACAGAATTAAAGAAACCATAGGTAGGAGAGGCACAGAAGGGTGTGGAATAGCTGGTCCCACACACATATGTGGTGGATAAAAATTTGGGAGGGATATCTCGGGAGCGAGGAGTCCCAGCCCCATACCAGGCTCCCCAGCCTAGGGTTCCAGTGCCAGGAAGATAAGTCCCCACAACTTCTGGCTGCAAAAACCAGCAGGGATTGAGTTGGTGGAAGAAACTATTGAAGTCCCAAGCAGTTACTCTTTTTTTTTTTTTTTTTTTTTTCCCCCGGTTCCCAAGCAGTTACTCTTAAAGAACCTATACACAGACTCACCTGCTCAGACTCACTCCCTCTGAGCTCTAGTACTTGGGTAGCAGCTTGAAAGGCACCAGTGGCAGAAGTGTCGGGCATCAAGGTGAGCAGAAGCCATTGTCACTTTTCTAAATCTTCCCCAAACAGAGCCACAGAGCCGGCAAACTGGTGCCATATCTGAGACTCCATCAACCTGGCTAACACTGTTTGACCTGTCTTGGAGATCCCCAGAGACTCTGCCACACCCAAGCTGGTTCTCCATATGAATGGCTGGTCTGGGCTCATGATTCACAACTTCCTAAATCCTCTCAAACAAGCAACAGCTGGCCTCAGTGAGCCCCTGGCCCAGCACTAGTAGCAGCCAACCTAGGTTCACAGCTTGGCTTTGCCTGGGAATCTCCAAGCCCAGCACAAGCAGAAGCCATCTCAGATTGTTTTGTAGCTTAGAAAGGTGGCCCTGGGCAACACACAGGTCAGGGCTGACCTTGGCCTGCACCACCTGGGAAACTCCAGGGCCAACAAAGTGGACAGCCACAGATCACATTGGAGCACCACCACCCTCTCCCTGCACAGCTGATCCTCCATGGACAGTGGAGATTGGAGGTCAGTTCCAATCCTTGCAGCTGACTGGCTTGGGTAAATTCCTCCCATTGATTTGCCAACAGTAACCGAGGCTCAACCAGAGTATAAGAAGAGAGTGTACTCAGATCACACGAGGGCCCACCTTGAGTACCCAGCTTGAGTGATAGGGGAGGCTGTGCCACTGGACCCTACAGGACACCTTACATTAGGCCATACTACCCAGACACAGAGTCAGAGTAGTTCTACCTATTACATAGAAACAAACACAGGGAAGCTGCCAAAATGAGAAGAGAAAAAAACATGGCCCAAATGAAAGAACAGATCAAAACTTCAGAAAAAGAATTAAACAAGATGGTGATAAGCAATCTGTCAGATGCAGAGTTCAAAACACTGGTTATAAGGATGCTCAAGGAACTTAGTGAGGACCTCAGCAGCATAAAAAAGATCCAGCCAGAAATGAAGCCTATACCAATTGAAATAAAGAACAAGTTGCAGGGAAACAACAGTAAAGTGGAAGAACCTGAGAATCAAATCAACGGTTTGCAACATAAGGAAGCAAAAAACAACCAATCAGAACAACAAGAAGAAAAAGAATCCAAAAAATGGGGATAGTATAACCAACCTCTGGGAGAACTTCAAGAGGTCCAACATTCACATCACAGGGGTGCCAGAAGGAGAAGAGAAAGAGCAAGAAATTGGAAATCTATTTGAAAAAATAATGAAAGAAAACTTCCCTAATTTGGTGAAGGAAATACATATACAAGTCCAGGAAGCACAGAGAGTCCCAAATATGGATGCAAAGAGGCCCACTCCAAGACACATAATTAAACTGCCAAAGGTGAACGATAAAGAGAGAATCTTAAAAGCAGCAAGAGAAAAGATGTTAGCTACCCTCAGGGGAGTTCCCATAAGATTGTCAGCTGATTTCTCAGAAGAAACTTTGCAGGCCAGAAGGGATTGGCGAGAAATATTAAAGTCTTGAAAAGCAGGGACCTACAGCCAAGATTGCTCTGCCCAGCAAAGCTGTCATTTAGAATCGAAGGGCAGATAAAGAACTTCCCAGATAAGAAAAAACTAAAGGAGTTCATCATTGCCAAACCATTATTATATGAGACATTAAAGAGACTTATTTAAGAAAAAGAAGATAAAAAATAAGACCAATAAAATGGCAAAAATACATAGCTATCAACAACCGAATCTAAAGAACAACCTAAGTAAACAAGAAGAACAGAGACCGAATCCTGGATACAGAGAGCATTTGGATGGTTGCCAGATGGGAGGGGGGTGGGGGAGAATGGGTGAAGAGGTGAGGGGATTAAGAAATACAAATAGGTAGTCACAGAATAGCCATGGGGATGTAAAGGACAGTATAGAAAATGGAGTAGCCAAAGAACTTACACGCATGACCCATGGGCATGAACAAGGTGTGGGGATTGCCTGAGGGAGTGGGGATGCTGGGTGGAGGGGGCAAAGGGAGAAAAATGAGGACAACTGTAACAGTACAATCAATAAAATATAATGAAAAAACGAAACCTTGTTAATTGCTAGGTAGTGTTCCAAAGTATGAATGTATATTTTATTTAATCATTCCCTTTTGATAGTCATTTAGATTGCTGGCATGTGTTGTTATGACTAATACTAAGGAAACATCCCTGTACATATATGTTTATATGTCTGGTGATTGCTTTATGGTAGCTATGTAGCAATAGTGATTATTGACGAAAGTAAGTGTAAACATTTTTAGGATTCATGCTGCATCTTGCCTGATGGCTTTGTTACGTTTGTTACAATTTATGCTCTCAGTTGTGATTTACCAGCATGTGTGAAAGAAAGTTCCTGTGGACTCCAACCCTCACCAACTTACCCAGGAGCTTTGGGCGCAGGGCTGGAGCACAGGGTCTGGCTGGGTGGCCGGGCCCCACCAAGAGGCTCTTTCACTGGGAAGCTACTGCTGCTCTTTTCGTGCTTTGTACTGCTCTGCAACTTATGAAGAGAGCTGAATATGCTTTAAAAATTGTAAGGGTAAACAGGGTTGGATCACGGCTTTACAGACCCTTTTTCTTCCTAAGCATTTTCATAAGTGTCTCTAGCACTCTCAGCTTCTGGCATTGGGTGGGCATAGTTTCTAACTGGGAAAAATGAGGAATTCTGAAGTTAGGCCCCAAATCTTGCAGACAGTTCCCATGACCGGAAGCATGGAGCTGGTGGGAAGGGCCTGGCCCGGGAGATGGCCTGCGTTTGCTTTGGGTTCTAGCACAGCTGTGCTATCTTTGATGACTTGTCCAACTTCAGTCTGGATTTTCTTCCCTTTAAAATATGGGTCCCACTATGCTTTCTTGCAGAATTCTTGTGAAGGTTAGAGAAGGTAACATTTGGGTACTAGTGTTTGGTAAATGGTAGCTTTTGTAACAAATGTCTCACGGAGTAAGGAGGCCCCATGTTTGTGTCAGTAGGCTTTCTGATTGGATTTGGGAGTCTCAGGGCCAATAAGTGCCCTGAGTTGATCTTGGTGCAGAATTATGTAACTGGTGAGGTTGAGTCATGGGGAGAGAGAGTAGCATAGAACCTCTTCAGCAGAAGAATTGATTAAATGAAGTTATATCAAACCAGTGATATAACTGGTTGGAGGGGCCATTCACTTAACTTCTAGCTATTGAATACTTACTTGTCCTAGTACTGGGCTTGGCCTGTATGAGCTCATTTACTCTTCAGAAATACCCTATGAGGTGTGTAATGCAGTCCCCAGATGAGAATATTTAGGTTGAGAGGCCCCCCTCCATGGGGCTGTCAGATTTAACAAATAAAAATACAGTAAATATTGCATGGGACAGCCTCGTAGTCAAAAATTATTTTTTGTTTGTCTGAAGTTCAAATTTAACTGGACATCTTCTTTTCCCTGGCCGCCCCACCCATCACTTCCCCAAGATCACACAGTGCGTACAGGAGAAAGCTAGCACTTAGAACTTCCTTCCATTTGACTTCGAAGCCTATGCTTTGACTTTTTCCTCTGTGATGTTTCTTTAAGAAGTCAGAAGTAGAACTGTGAAAAATGAGGAAAACGATGTCAGGTGGTGTTTCAGTTCCTTCCTTCATCGTAAATTTAGGAGCTGAACTCAGAGGCAGTTTTCTCTATCTTTCACCTGAATGGTGAAAGGTGTTTTCACATTAGGCCTAATTAAAAATGGACACAACTAATATAGTTACTATGTGCCAAGTATTGGGCTAGAAAGAATCTAGAAAAAGCCCCACTTTTTCAAATGAGGGTTTTAGGTAAGAAGTTAAAGATTTTAAAGCTGTATTGTTCTAGAGGTGACCTGTCAGTGGAAGCACCACTGACCCCCAAAGTCTGTCGACTTGGACTTGACTTTGTACATGACCTTTTGTTGGGAGAATACTGGGGAGTAATCAGGGGTGATATGTTATTCATCCAGTACCCCTGTCAACTTTAGAATAGGTTAAAGTTTTTTGATTCTTTCCTATAGGCTGCATAGAAGGTTATTTGCTGCTGCTGAAGAATTGGATATTTAGTAAGGGGTAGATATTTCTAGACTCTCAGAAATCCATGAGTGTTCCTTGGTGATCAAATGCATATGCATGGGCCATGCCTGCTCTTTAAAATCTCACCCACCTGCCCCCCGCAGAGCCACCGAGTGCTCGCCTTGGGTGTGTGACTGGCCCTCAAAGTGCCCCGGAGTTCTTCAGTGCTGTGGGGTTGGGCTCCATACCTGACTGCCAGACCAGCCTTCCAGGGTGGAACCTGAGATGCTCTGAGGGCAAGAGGATGAGAGGGATGAAGAGCTCGGGAGGAGGCTCCCTGTGCATGAGGAGGGTGAGGGGCAGTTTGCTTCCTTCCTCTCTCTCGACCCTGCCTTGTGTTGACATCACAAGACTGCAGTGGGGGAATCTTTGGAAGGAAAAGGGGAGGGAGGTTTTCCAAGCCTTCCTGGAGAGAACTTTGACCTCCATCTTTTTTTGTTAGATTGAGTGGGAAATTGGCCCAAAGATGCTCTTTGCTTTTTGGGTAGCTTTGGTTCTGGGAAGCCAGAGGAAGTAGGAGTCCCTCATTTGGTACCAATTTGGTGTTATGGGTACAATTTTGTGTTATAAGATTATCTGGGAGTATCAATCCTTTGAGTTATTTAACATAAGTGGGAATTTTGGAGATCTCAAGTTTTGGGGTACCACGCTTTGTTCAAAGTACTGATTAGTTGGGATTAAACCATGAAGTCCACTGCTTTTCTAGAATTTCAAGACTAATATCAGTAGTGTTACAATAATGTAAAGTAATTGTGATTCTCAGCATTTTGTGTATTAACTGAATACTTTCAATACCACTTTAGAGTGGGAACTAGTACAACTAGTGTACAAATAAGGAAATGAAGGAGCAGAGAATTTAAGTAAGTTGCCTAAGGTCACACAGCTGGTTGGTGGCAGAGGCAGGATTTGAATCCAAGCAGATGAGCTCCTAAACTCTTAACTGCTATTTTGTGTAGTTGTGTCTTTGTAAATGTCAGATACATCTTGTAAGAAGGATATTTTAATTATGTGTTCTTACACACACACACCCCTTTGAAATTCAAATTTCTCCAGATTATTTAAGAGTAAATAGTGTGGTTGGCAAGTTGGGAAAGAGGAATGGGAATTGGGGTAGAGCTTGGCACCTCTAGAGGAGCAGGGTGGGGGTCCATAGTGTGGGCTGGGTGGTCCCAAAGGGGAGGGAGTGAAGGGGTTGACACAGGCATGTACAGATGGGAAGTGCTGGGAGCCTTAGGGGCCACAGCTGCAGCTGAGGAGAAGAAAAAGGGAAGGGGGGTTATTGTCACAAAGAGAATTCTGGGAGTAAGGGAGTTAATTCTCAGGATGCCACGACCTGCTGGCATCTCTTACTGCAAGACTACAGCAGATTTGCTTGTGAAATATCTGTTTGCCTGTCCGCTTACCTATTTCTATAAAGAAGTTGATGAAAACATGCAAATAATGCATATATGTACGTTAGGGGAAATTGTGCTCTAATAACACGTTGGTTCATTCACTAAAAGCTGGCTGTTTTAGACCCATTCATGCTACTTTCTTTGCCCACGGGGATGTGATTTTTACCTGACAAGGAGCTCTCACTGCCCAAGTGTTTTGAAATTGTAACCTCATTCATTCTAAGTTGGAAACATTCCAGTCTTTTTTGTGATTATTGCTGTGCTTGTGTGTGGAATGAGGATAAAAATCAAGGAAAAGGTTCAACGCTAGTCAATAAATATGTGTTTAACCTGACTGGCACAACAGTAATGTACAGTGTAGAGGACCACACGTGGCTTATTTTTAATGGATTGCTTCGCCTCAAATGCAGTGATGTTCGCTTCTGAGAGTGTGTGTGTCTCTGTGCGTGTGTGCGTGTTCGTTTTCTGCATTCAGCCTGCGTCACTACCATGGCAATCGGTGTTTTCTCAATGGCCTCTGTAGGTGAGGAGGGTTTCTTTGACAGTTAAAGTCCTGCACTTCCCAGACATTAAATGTGCAGAACGCCTTCAGGGCTCGAAGCGCTGCACTAAGCATGCATGTCTCATTCCCAAAGTAGCCACAGCGCCTGCATTCCCACAATAGCGGCAGCCCTGAGCAGATGCTTCTGGTGTTCTTACCCGGCTGTGCTTTTCACTTTGGGACAAAGTTTTAGAACCGTATCTCATGGATTTATTTTCTCCACACAACAAAGCCTGAATTGTGAAGATCTCATCATGCTCTACAGGGCAGCATGAACCAAACCCTTGGGACTGCTAAGGATGGCTTTGCCTTTTTTCCTTTTCCTTTCTGGAGATGTGTATCAGGAAAAGGCTTTGCCTTTAGAGACACATTTCACTGTTCTTGCCAATAATGTGTGACAATATTAAATTTAATGGCAGACCTTGAAGTGTATAAAAACTTAAGTCCAGAAAAAGGTAAGAGTCATACTACTAATTTTAAGGTAAGTGTAATAGTCCTAGTAAAAGATGGTATACATTTCTTATTTCATTTCACGTTGAGTTAAGTTAAAGATTGATCTGACTCTTGACGGCATACTTGAGAATATTACATTTCAATATGAGATGAAAATGTAACAAAGTGTTTTTGGTTAGGTAAAAGGTTGATTTTTTTTCTTTCAAATGTGTACTTTTATAACGATAGAATTTGCATGCTGACAAATTGGAAGTGCATTATTGTAATACAGTGGTCAGTGACAAAACCTTTTGTATTCTTATGTTCAAGCCAAGGATTCCAGACCTGCTTCAAATTTCATCTAAGGCTGACAAACAGTGGGTTTTAATTTAAGCATTGTCAAGTCTTATTTAGTTTGAATAAGGATGAATTAAGCTGTATTTTAACTTTTTGTGATAATCTGGACAGAGTGATTCCCAATGTGTATCAAGACAGTCACGTTTAATAATTACAATTGTACATTATGTTTATAATTAGCTTTCTGAGATGAAATGGCACAAGTGTTCAGCATAGATAAAATGGAGGCAGGGTCCATGTATGGTGTTCTTGGAGCCTGTTACTCCAGTAGCATGGGAGAAACATTTTAGAGAATGAGTTAGGAGAGCAGAAATTTAAAATATATGGAGATTGTTCTTGCATTATCGGAAATGTTTCTGCCTGATCAGACAGAATAAGTGACATGTCAAGAAATGTCTTATAAAACTTATCTTCTAACTGAAATTGGTCTGTCATTTCAGACACTGCCTGTGCATCCACTCAGACGTAACTTTGTAAACGGCAGTGCTGGATGGGAGAGCCTGTCTTGAGACTGTAGCTAGTTTGCAGTGTCAACTTCAATGTCGTGTGCACAGTAGCAGCACTGAGGGTAGACTTTTACTCAAAATATAAATGAGACCATGGCTCAGATTCCTTGAGTATTTCTGAGTTTTCTAACCTTTGGAAGGACGTTTTACAGAGAAATACAGTAGAATTTGGTTCACTCTGTACGCAGTTTGTGAGAGGATTTTCCATTTAGAGTTTGACTTGTAACGCGTCTGGAAACTCCTGTGTGCTGGATGCCGGGGCAGGTTGAGTTGCACAGCATACTGGCAGGATGTCTTCCTTTATACCTCCTGAAAGTAATGGCGAAAATGACTTCTGTTACACGGAAAGTCACCTTTAAGATTAAAGTTAAAATCAAGCTGTAATTTTTAACCATCATGGAAATTGGAATGAATTTTTCTAGTTGTATAAGCTTTTAAAGTTGATGAATGTAAGGTGTCTTGTTTCAAGGTAGATGTCTTCACATATTGATGGTTTTACCAGACATTTAAAAAAAGAGTATATGTTTCGGATTTTACTCAATAGATTTTCAGTTATTTATTTTGATGGTTTATTTTGCAGCATGAAAAATTTCCTTTACTGACTGTCCATCTTGGTATTAAAATCATCTTAGTAGATGGCAAGATCATTTTAAAAGAAATCTTTCTTCTGAATTCCAGTTTTAAGTGGAGCATCTTCAAGTATACAGATCAACTGCATTTCAAAGTGTATAAAATTAATAGAGTCTGAATTCTTATGAAACCTGAGTTATATTATTAAACAGTAATGTTAGTGGAGGTGATTTCAGCTGATGGAGATACAAGGTTGAAAAATGTCCATTCAGAGCCAGGAAGACCAAAGAGAAGAAACCTGAGTTTTTGATGGTGTCTCCTTAGTTTTAATACTGTGTATTACAGGTAAAACTCGTGACTGCTCCTATATTTTGTATTTATGCATATGCTTAGGAAATTCTTAATATTACCCTTATAATTTAGTATAATGCACTAAACCTTCCAGTTAGAAGTCACCTTAGTGATTCTTAAAGCAGTCAACACCAAATATGTCAGGGACTTGAACTGCAACATACAAACAGAAGTCAGAGCGAGCTTCAGGCATCTAAGGCAAGTGCTTTAATAAACTTATAAACAATTACCCTTAGGAGCCCTAACTTCCTTTTTAGAAACAAGAGATAATACTTTCTTGCTTACTTCACAAGGTTGTTATAAGAATTACCGGTGTAATGTCTCTGAAAGCATTTGGAAGGTGGAGAACTACAGAAATGTAAAATGATATAATTATAGAAGTAAGAATAATACACATTTCATCTATTTTCATGGAAAAGAATTATATTTGTTTTGGAGTGCAAATAATAAAAACTCTTTGACCTAGAACCTTGGTAGCATCTGCTACTAATTTTCCCCCTGGCTCGGTATAACCTACGTGCCAGCAGTGTGCGTGCTGTGCATGAATGCCTTACAGGGCTGGTGTCCATGCAGGAGGGCGTCCTAGATTTCTAGAGCAGGGAGAAACCGCAGCAATCTCACTCTTTTTTAAGGGGAAAAAACAGAGTGCCCAATTTCCTCCAAGACATGAAGTCGATCTGTGGCTGGAATCCAGCCTGATCCTGGTGGCTCGACCTACCCTTTTAATCACAGAGATTTTTATTCTCAGGAGACGCTAAACATTTAGATACTTGTGATTTCTCTCATATGCCATTTGAATTCTTTTACAAGATCATTTTTAGGGAGTGGAAAATCGAGAGTTTCTTACAGAATTTTTAAATGCTAATAATTGGTATGATCAAGGATATATTGAATGCTTTATATACATACAAGGTGCTCATTGAGGATATAAAAGCTAAGAGTATTAACCTCTTTTCAGTAACTCGTGGTATCCTGTAAAGACATGCTTATATATACCTTGAGTGTGGAGAAGTCAGCAAAGGACTTCTGGAGGTAACATTTGAACTGACACTTGAAGAATAAGGATTATGTCAGGTAGAAAAGCAAAGATTGAAGATGAAGAAGTAGGCAAGGGTTAGGTGTTATAATAAAAACCCTATAATCCAGGTTAAGAAATTTGGACATTATTTTTAAAAGAGCAGCAGGTTTTAAGCTTGGGAGAGACTAATCTGATTTGATATTCAGAAAGATCTCTTTTCAGAAATATCAGTAGTTTAGCCCTGGCTCGTGTGGCTCAGTGGATTGAGCACTGGCCTGTGAACCAAAGGCTGGCTGGTTCGATTCCCAGTCAGGGCCCGTTGCTGGGTTGTGGGCCAGTTCCCCAGCAGGGGGCGTGCGAGAGGCAACCAACTGATGTTTCTCTCCCTCTCTTTCTCCCTTCCTTCCCCTCTGTCTAAAAATAAGTAAATAAAATCTTAAAAAAAATAAAAATAAATAAATAAAAATCTTAAAAAAAAGAAATATCAATAGTTCAGAGACTGAGGGGAGGAATGAGGCTGGAGCAAGGGAGACCGGAAGGCTGTTGCAGTAAATTGGTGAGAATATAATGGTTTCTGCTCAAATTTCTTGGCTTAGATCTTTCATGAGAAAACACTGTGCTCTCAAGTACACACTTTCACCCTTTGCCACTGATCAAAGCTGCCCTAGAATTCACATTGCTTCTTCCTTGTGCATCTTTTTACCCAGTCACTGTCTTACAGTTGGGATAAATCAGCTGTAAATCGGTAATTGCCTGATATGAAATCTAACATTTCTGCTATTACTAAGTTTGAAACCTGTTGTCCATTAGACAGGATTGTGCCAATTACCAGTATTTTTGTTCTGCTTTTGCAGAGACCAAAGCCTTATTTCCCCAAGAAGCTCAGAGAACTCCAACTCAACCTGTTTTAGGTTACAGGGTATTGATTTGAATGTTGTCATGTTGCTTGCAGCATTGGTCCAAATGTAACCTTAGAGAAGGGAGGTCAGTGGCCATGTTCTGGTATTTAACTTTGTTAAAACGGGTATTTATTTAATGAAGATGATGCGGTGTGCTTTATTCAGTCCCACGGACCTATCGAGGTCTGAACTATCTGTTAGGGCAAGTTCATCTATTTTCTATTCCAGATAAATTTTAGAAATAGCTTGTCTAGTCCCAAAAGTAATCCTGCTGGCATGTTTTACTGGATTGCATTGCATTTGAGAATAACTGAACAGAACCACCCATTTTAAGATACTGAGTGTTCCCTTTCAGGAACATAGTGGGATTCACTCTAATTTAAGGCCATTTATGTTAGTAAAGATTTAGAGTTTTCTTTATGTAGTTGGTTTTTTTAATTTATTTATTTAAGAAAATGTCCCTTTTTTTTTAAAGATTTTATTTATTTTTAGACAGGGGGCAAGGGAGAGGGAAAGAGAGAGAGAGAAACATCAATGTGTGGTTGCCTCTTACGCACTCCACACCGGGGAACCTGGCCCACAACCCAGGAATGTGTCCTGACTGGGAATTGAACCAGCGACTCTTTTGTTCCCAGGCTGGCGCTCAATCCACTGAGCCACACTAGCCAGGGCTATGTAGTTGGTTTTAGTTGGTAGTGTGAATAGATTTTTTTCAGTTACATTTTCTTATTTTTAAAAATAGTTGAAAATTTTCACAACTGCATTATAAAAGAACTAGTACAGGTATTATGGTTTTCCCTCTTAGCCATCTTCTCCCCTTTCTTAAAGAAACTACTTTTAGCTATTTTACTTTCCTTTTTGTAGAGTTTCAGTGTTACTTTCATATCTCTAAATGATGTACTTACACTACTATCTATTGCACTTTCTATTTTAATATTATCTATTGATTTTCTTCTACGTTAGATGAGGAATTAACTCACCTGTAGCATCACCCTCACGTCTCTTTCAGTTGCTCTACCAGTTACCTTTGTAACTTTAACAATTCACTCACATTTGTTTCCTGCTCTGCCCAATAGAAATACTCTATCTAGTGTCTATAGCCCTCCTTTTACCAATGCTTTCTCTCACTATTCCTCCTAACTTTTATCACATATCATGTTTTCCCACTTTTTCTGTACTCATAATTACTCCTTCCATGTTTCAATTATAGGATGATTTTAAAAGATTAATATCAGTAAGAAAAGTTTACATACCATGACTACATGAAATTACGTTATTGTGACTATGTCAGTTCTCACCAGAGCAACATCATCACCTAAGTTAATTTTGGTTAAGGATACTGCTTCAGAAAATGACGTCCGAGGAAAAGGACAGATTCTGGAGATCTCGATACCAGATAATCACATCAAATTCATTAGAAAAAATTGAGCGCCTGAGAGTAATAATTTTGACAACCAGCAGTCTTTATCATAACTCAACAAGGCATGTGTAGTTGCTGCCTCCATTTTGGGTTGAGGAATCTGAGGTGCAGGGAGAGAAAAATAACTTGCCCTAGGTCGTACTGTAATCGGTAGAGCTGACATTTGAATCCTGTGGGCCATGCAGCTATGTTCCCTTTCTCCCTGATGTTTTCTTGGAGCTGATAAGCTACATAAACAGGATACAATTGATTGTCTTCTCTGTAAAAAAATTCTCTATCATTTCTATAAAGACGTCTCAGTTTAACTTTGACTTTTTGTATGTACCTTTCCCCAGCTCATAGGTTGGCTTGCTTTGCCTTGAATAAAAAGATCTGCAAATGAGTACTTCCTAAGTGAAGGATGGAAAGAAGAGTGGGGTGGTAGATTACGCTGGGTTTGGTGTACGGAGGCAGTGGGTAAGAATGGTTACAGTGAGACCAGATCATACAAGGTTTTTTATAACCCCCTGAGGGGTTTGGGTTGGATCTGATAAAGAAAGGGAGACGATGGTAAACTTTGCAGTGGATGGGTGATGTAAAATTGCTGTTTTAGGGCAGAAAGAGTGGTATTTTAGGAAAAAAGTGTGGTTATTTATTTAATCTCATCTGGGAATATGTTTATTGATGAGACAGAGAGAGAGAGAGAAAGAGAGAGAGAGAGAGAGGGAGGAAGAGAGAGAGAGAGAGAGGGAGAGAGAGAAGCATGTATGTGAGAGAGAAACATCAATTGGTTGCCTCCTGTACTCTCTCTGACCAAGGGTCAAACCTGCAACCTTTTGGTGTATGGGTGATGCTCCAACTAACTGAGCTACCTGGCTAGGGCAAAAATATGGTATTTTAGGAAAAAAAAAAAAGAAGTGCTGTGAAGAATTGATTCAACAGCCAAGATTAAATGTCCTGCAAACTACTTGAGAAATTGGTTCAGGCATTTAAGGCCATGAACTCTTGTCACTGAGTTTCTGACAAATGATCCTGTACTCTCTCTAATTACTTGTCAACAAAACAGAAGCTACCACGAGTGAGCTAGAGTTACTCCAGCTGTCTCTTTGAGGAAAGGTGAATGATTGCTTCTATTGATCTGTTTAAAGAATAAGTCATGGTTGGAGATGTGTGTAACACAAGGGTTTAATCTAATCCAGTGACCTATTGCTTCTTGTTTTTCTTTAAAATCGGTGTCAGTATTGTCTGTTTTTCTAGGGAGGGTGAGAAAACATAAAATTTGAGAGGATATACAAGCAGGAGCCTGGGCCCCCCCCACCCCCCTTCCCCAATGTAGGTACAAAATCAGAAGAGAAAAGAAGATGAAATGAAAGCTCTAAAGGACATTTTTGTTACTCCCTTTTATAGTTTCTCTTTGCGCATTTCCCCCTCATGTCTAAATTCGTTTGTCATCATTTGCCATTTTCTTTTTCTTTGTTTCATTTTGAATGTCCAAAGTTGTACCAGATGATTACTTTTTGAAAAATCAAGTACTATTGATTTATATTAAGTACTAAATGAAATTTCTCCTTGCCTTTTTTACTCCGCAGATATTAGCATGGCTGATACTCTTCCAGGAGTGTGGGTATGTGTGTGCATGTGTGTGTGTGTGCACACTCATACAGATAGGAGACACATCAGTAATGGAGACCTTCAATATAGGGTATTAAATTTTTATGTGATCAACAAGAAGAATGAAAAATTTAACTTGTGGGGGCCATTCCATAACCCCACCTTCCTATGTCTACTTGTTGGGCCCAGAATGGACATGAGATAGGACTTCAGCTATTATTTATCCAGCTATTATTTATTTAGTTATCATTTAGTTACTAAGCTAGACTTAGTAACTAAATGCTCTTATACAGTGAACATTCTCTTGACATTGAGATTCGAAGGTTAATTTCAATTATTTTATACTTTCCTTATTCTGTAATTTTTGTACTTTTAACATTTACTCATTTCTTTTCTCAGATTCTCATTGATGTTTTGAAAAATGAAAAGTCTAGAAAATTGACTAGGACAATGAGTGAAGGCAGGCGTGGGAATATAATGAATAGAAATATACAATTTTTGGTTATGGGGGGTGGGGAGGAAGAGAGATCATATCTCAAGTTTCTTATTTACCACTTAATTTTCATCTTATTTAATGGACTTGGTGGCCAGTCTTCTTATTTGGTACCTAGTCATTCTGAACTTCATTTCATATTCTTTCCCTACTTACTTTTTTCCATCTCAAATCGATGCCCTTTTACCTAAAGAAATGGTGAATGGAAGCAAGATATACACACAAGGGCAAAGAAAAAAAATAAAATGAATGAAGAATGAAGCTGTTCTGTTCTTCTTACACTAGCGTTCCTTACTTTTCCCATTTCAGACACTCATTCTTCCACTGGTTGTGATCTTTCTTCCACAAAGTCTTCCTTTTTGTTTTTAAATTTTTTTGCCCTAGTTTTTTCATTTCCTTTTGTTTTTTCCATTGAAATAAAATTTGGAGTATATTTGATTTATAAAGCCACATGCAAGTCCATGAAGATGATAATCAGTTGTTGGTGTTATCTTGGCTCTGACTTGTATTAGCTGGAAGAGCTTGGAGCAGATGCCTACCCTTTGTGTTGGACGAGAGGGGGTTTTTCTAAGATGCTTTCCTTGGCCTTTCTTCTAAGCTCAGAGAAGTGTAAGAACAAAAACAAAGCAACACCATGTTGGCAGACCTGGCAGAAGCCCTGAGGATCATGGAGAGCAAAAAGCTGATGAAAGTTCTAAAGCTGTCAGCTGTTAGTGCAAATAGTGTTATCAGGACTGGCTAACATTCTCTGTGTCATCACTGGGTGTGTGTGACACTTACTTGAAGAGAGGCTACAGTTTTGGTCACTGCGTTTACAAAGGGTGGTGGGAAAATGGCATGTGATACAAATATTAGGAGCATAGAAAATGGGCTCCTTTAGGGACCAGTCAAGGTTAAGGGGATGGACATATTGTTTCTTGGTCAAAACATCCAGCTTTATAATTCTGTTGTTTCTGGGCATTATTTGTCTTTTCCTTTTTTAATTTCTTCATCTGACTAGAGTGTGAGTGTGTGTTCTATGCCATTGTTTTACTGTGCTACTTCTTTATCCTCTATTCATTTATTTTTTTCTTCTGGGCACAATTTTAAGTATACACTTCTTTCTTCAACTTCTTTTATTTCTCATTTACTCAGTACATAACTTATTGTTTTTTAATTCATGTTTCCTCATTCTCACATGCAACTCATTCTCTTTTTAAGTTTTATCATTTCTTTGTTTCTTTTTACTCCAAAGTGAGAGAAGAGGAACACCGGGGCAGGGAGAGCCCAGAAGTTCTAATCCAGCATTTTCTCCAGTGTTCGGTACAGTGGGGTGAACATGGGATGTGGACAGAAATAGGAGCAAAAGACAAACAGATGTTCTAGTAGCAGCTTAGCTTTTCAGGAGTCACCAAGGCCAATTTCACTGGGATGCATTTCCCTAACTTAAAAACCATGGATGGTATGTACTTCAAAGAGTCGTGAGGATTAAAGGAGGTGATGTGTGCAACAGCCCAGGGCTTGGTAGATAGGCCTTCAGTAAATGTCACGTCTTTCCCCTAACAATACATGCTTGCTCATTTTAGTACCTTCCATTCGCACCTTGTCGGTGTCCCATCCCTTCCTTTCTCTCGTGGTTGACAACCCAGGGCAGTGTTCCATGTGCCTTTTTTCTTTCACCCTCCTCATGTACTTACCCTTGTGCCTAGTTACTGTATAACCAAACCAAAAATAAGTCAAGCGTACGATAAAGGCGTGAAAAGAAAAACCTAAGGAAGCAATGTTAAATAAACCCTTAGCTGATTTTAATTAGCAAAATAGCTAGAGTATTACATAAATGCAAAAACATCTTACCCACTCAATTTTGATGATCTCAGCTCACCCACAATATTCAGTATTCCCTGGAAGAATTAATATTTGATCCTTTGTACTGAATTCTTTCATGCTAAGTCTTTCAAGTCCATAAGTCACTCTGCTTCTAGTCATTGAGACCAACTGAATAAATGAAGCACCCTGTCACCTCACTAAACACAACTTCTAAATGTTATGCGTTTAGGATCTTCCACAGGTCAAATAGAGAGGATGTTTTAAAAACTTACAAGGAAGAGAACTACAAAATTTTGTGTTTTCAAACATTAAAAAGAGCCACAGTTTTTTTTTCCTTACCTGATTGACAAAGGATCCAGCAGAGGCGTGGGAAAACAGGTACTTTTATACCTGACTAGTGGGAATCTGAATTAGTATTTCTGAAGGGCAGTTTGAGAGTAGACAAAACCCTTTGGCTTACCAGCTTTGCTTCCAAAAACTAGTTTGTAAAAGTATTTGCACAGAGATAGAGCAATAGAAATGCTGGTTGCAGTATTTTTTTGGTAATAGTAAGAAAGGCGAACTACCTAAATGTGCCGTAGATAACTGACTTTTTAAAATCACCTCTAGCTATGGAATGACTTAGAGAAAGTTCTTTAACTTACTTGAGCCTCAGTTTTCTCACTTATAAAATGAGGAAAATAAGACCTACCCACCACAAAGGGTTGGTATGAGGATTACATTTTGAATCACTGGACATGAAATAGCTTCATTCTTTCTCAAATGTTATGCAAATGCAAGGGGGAAATTTCGTTAACACAGATCTTACTTTTTTGCATTTATAAAAATATGCACCTGACTCATAGATTAGACCAGGAATTGACAAACTACATCCTGTGGGCCAAACCTGGCCAGCTACATGTTTTTGTAAATAAAGCTTTATTGAAACACTCATATTCAATAGCACATATATTTTCTTAGGCTGTTTTTGCACTCCACTCAAATTTCAGTGATGGTCACAGCAACTATATGGCCCCTAAAGGCTAAAACATTTACTGTCTGGCCCTTTACAAAGTTTTCCCACCTTTGGACTAGACTTTGAATGTGTGGTCTTATTTGATATTTAGGACGGTGTCAGAGGGATAGCATATGCTCAGAGAATCCTTACTGAAAGGAGCTGAAATCTTCTCTTGGAGCCCCGTAGCTCAGACATTATGCAACTGGAAAGCAATTTCAGTAGGAAAGATGCGTCTGCACTGCAGCGGATGAGCACCAGAGGTTCCTTTGTACTCTCTGAATAGCCAAAAGGCCAAGATAATCAGGTACCCCGAGTTCAGTCCCATCTGAATCTCCTCTTCTGTGCTGCCTTTGCCAGGTTTTTTTTTTTTTCCTGAACATGAGTAAATGCCCCTTCTCATCATTATAATTGGTACAGTCACCAAAAGTGCTTATGACACATCGCTGTTCAACTTATTATGGTTGACAACTATGTAGTGAGTGATTATTGCAGAGAGGAGAAGGGGAAAGGGCATTTGACGGAGGAATGTTTTGCTATTATAAGTGCACCATCTCATTAATACTAGTTTCTGCTTGTTATGTAGCCCGACTTTGCTAGTTTGAAGACCTAACAGCCTGAACAATGGTGGTGCAAACTAGACAGTAAGTCTTTTCCTCTACTGATTGGCAAGTTAAGTTTTATATTAGCCAATCAGTACCAACTCAGTATTGAGCATGCAGAGATACTAAGGTAGATGATGGAGAGGAAGTTCATTTAGTTGACCTTTTTTTGACTGCCTGGTAGCTGTTATGCATCATGCATGTGCTAGGTGCCCAGGGTGGTAGGATAAGTAAGGCGTAGTCCTTGCTTGAGGCACATGCAGCTTAGTGGGAGAAGATGCAAAATGAACGGGCAGATCCCTCCTTTCGTATGAGAGATAAGGAGAAGCTTGCTGGGAGATTATATTTTTATAGATGCTAATATCTGGAGCAGCAATCTCTTCAATTGAGATAATCAGGAAGTTGAATACTTTGGCTGGCTTATGGAAAGAGGGAAGAGGCTCAGAACAGAAGAGAGGAGAAAAAAAAGCAAGAGATTTCAGCAGTTAGTTAATGATAGAACTGGGTCAAGATTTACTTTCCATGCATATTCTTAGTTACCCAAGTCTAACCAAAGGCACTTGTCTGACTTGATTAAATCACATATTACAAAAGAGGTGTTTTTCCAGCTATGTTTAGCACATACATTTTTGTAGCTTTCTCTCTCTCCGTCTTGTTCTTTTTTGAGCAGTTAGATTTTAAAAAGATGCAAAACCAGAAGGTATGTCCATAGAAAACCGTTGTCGAATTTAGCCATTGAAAATACCAGGGTGTGTCACTGTAAGAAACTTGCAGAACAGGGACAGAGCCTGATCCCACCTGGTGTCTCTAGAATCTGCAACAATGTCCTACACAGTCTTGGTCCTCAATTATTGTTTATTGATAAATTATTGAGAGTTTTGGCATTGAAACCAAAGATTTAATACCCCTTTTAATTACTGCAAAAAAGAGAAAGATGTACATAAACATAGAAAGCAAAGATCAACGAATGAGAGTTCTCATGGGGTCTGGGGCTGTTTGGTTGCGATGCATTCACTGTTTTCTCTGGCTTATTTTACTAGTCTCAGGATATGACAAAGAAAATGACTGATTTAAAATCATGGCAATACTTCTCTAATTCTAGCAAATTAAAAGCTTGTCCAGACAGTATGTCCAAGGCCTTTTGCTGAACTGTACCTATGATGGACCCCCAGCTAGGATACGGATGGGTCAGTTGTTGGGCTTTCCCTGTAGACTCTGCTGATTCACTAAGGGGACAATACCTCTCTATTCTTTAATATAGCAGTTCTCCATGTGGCATCATATTTGAAATCTGCGGGCAGGTAGGGGTTTGAGCTATGTGGGATGTTCTGCAGCACATATCAGACCTTTGTTATTTGGTAAATTTCATATGAAATTCAATTACCTATGAAGTCACCCTTGAGGAGCCACTTATCCTAAGGTACATAGGAAAAGGAACATTGTCAATTTATTTTTCAACAAGGGATTTATTTTTTTTAAAGAAGCATGTTGATTTTCTTTCAATAATGTAAAATCCAAATGCACAAACGATGAGGCAAAACCCAAGAGACTGATATGGATAAATGGGTAGAAGAATTATTTGAGAACTCTTCACTCCCAGCTCTTGCAGTCGCTGAAATTATTTAGCTAAAGTTCAGGTGCATCTGTAGTTAAATAAGTTCTAGTATTAGGATATTAGGATGGAATATGTGTTTCTCGGGATCAGAAACAGTGCTATTTTCCTTTGGAAATCCTTATGCGTTTTAGTATAGTGCTGAGCACACAGTGGGATTCCAAAGGCCATTAGCTATTGAGCAGTCCTCATGTGTAGCACCTACTGCAGCTGGCTGGAAACAGCCTTGAAGTTCGGTTTGCTGCTGTCACCTCAATTTCACATGCCGTCAGTTCCTGTAGCATTCTTTTTTTAAATATAATCTTCATTATCTTTTTTCCATTATTTAGTCCCCTTGTCCTCCCCTTCCCCCAGCACTCACCTCCCTGGTGTCCATGTCCATGAGTCCTTTTTCCTTTTTGCTCAATCCCTCTACCCCTTAACCTCCACTCCCCTCCTCCACTAGCTGTCATCTATTCTCCATCTATGACTCTGTCTCTGTTTTGCTTGTTTGTTAGGTTTGTTGTTAGATTCCACTTATGAGTGAAATCATATGGTATTTGTCTTTCTTTGACTGGCTTATTTCACTTAGCATAACGTCCTCCAGGTCCATCCAAACTGTCACAAAGGGTAAGATTTTCTTATTATTACAGCTGAGAAGAATTCAATTGTGTAAATGTCCCATAGTTGTTTTATCTACTCATCTACTGATGGACACTTGGGCTGCTTCCATATCTTGGCAATTTTAAGTATTGCTGCAATGAACACAGGGGTGCTTATGTTCTTTCAAAATAGTATTTTGGATTCCTTTGGATATATTCCCAGAAGTGGGATCGCTGGGTCAAAAGGCAGATCCATTTTTAGTTTGTTGAGGTGTCTCCATACTGTTTTCCACAGTGGCTGCACCAGTCTACATTCCCACCAACAGTGCAAAAGGGTCCCCTTTCTCCACATTCTCACCAGCACTTGTTTGCTGATTTATTGATAGCCATTCTGATAGGTGTGAGATGGTATCTCATTGTGGTTTCTATTTGCATTTCTCCAATGATTAGTGATGTTGAGCATCTTTTCATATATCTATTGGCCATCTGTATGTCCTCTTTGGAGAAGTGTCTATTCAGGTCTCTTGCCCATTTTTAAATTGGATTATTTGTGTTTTTGGTGTTGAATTTTGTAAGTTCTTTATAAATTTTGGATATTAACCCCTTACCAGATGTATTGGCGGACATGTTCTCCCATTCTGTGGGTTGTCTTTTTATTTTGTTGATGATTTCCTTTGCTATGCAAGAACTTTTTAGTTTGATGAAGTCTCACTTGTTTATTTTTTCTTTTGTTTCCCTTATCTGGGGAAATATACTGGATGAAAATTTTCTATGAGCAATATCTGAGATTTTTCTGCCTATGTTTTCTTTTAGGATTTTTATGGTTTGGAGTCTAACATTTAAGTCTTTGATCCATTTTCTACTTATTCTTGTGTGTGGTATAAAAAGGCGGTCTAGTTTCATTTTTCTGTATGTATCTGTCCGATTTTCCCAACACCATTTATTGAATTGTCTATCTTTAGCTTATTGTATGTGCTTGCTTTCTCTGTCAAATATTAATTGACTATAAAGGTGTGAGTTTATTTCTGGTTTCTATATTCTGTTCCATTGATTTATGTGCCTGTTTTTATGCAGTGCCATGCTGTTTTGATTACTATGGCCTTATAGTATAGTTTGATATTAGGTAGTATGATCCCTCCAACTCCGTTCTTCTTTCTCAGCATCACTGTTGCTATGCAGGGCCTTTTGTGGTTCCATATAAATTTTTGAAGTACTTGTTCTAGTTCTGTGAAATACGTTATTGGAATTTTGATAGGAATTGCATTGACTCTATAGATTGCTTTGGGTAGTATGGACATTTTAATAATGTTAATTCATCCTATCCATGAATATGATATGTGCTTCCACTTATTTGTATCTTCTTCAATTTCTTTCTTCAGTCTTATAATTTTCTGAGTACAGGTCTTTTACATCCTTGGTTAGATTTATTCCTAGGTATTTTATTCTTTTGAATCAATTGTGAATGGGATTTAAAAAAAATTTTCCCTTTCTGGTAGTTCATTATAGACATATAAAAATGCAACTGATTTCTGCATATTAATTTTGTATCCTGCTACTTTGCTGAATTCACTTATCAGTTCTAGTAGTGTCTTGGTGGAATATTTGGGGTTCTCTATATACAGTCTTTATCTGCAAATAAAGACAGTTTTACTTCTTCCTTTCCAACTTGGATGCCTTTTATTTCTTCTTCTTGTCTGATTGCTGTGGCTAGGACTTCCAGTACTGTGTTGAATAAGAGAGGTGAAAGCAGATATCCCAGTCTTGCTCCCAATCTTAAGGGGAACACTTGTAGTTTTTGCCCATTGAGTATGATGCTGGCAGTGGGTTTGTCATATATGGCCTTATTATTTTTAGGTATGTTCCCTTTATTCCCACTTTGCTGAGAGTTTTGATCATAAATGGGTAATGAATTTTATCAAAAGCTTTTTCTGTATCTATTGATATAATCATGTGGTTTTTATCCTTCATTTTGTTTATGTGGTGAATCACATTTATTGATTTGGGAATGTTGTACCATCGTTGCATTAATGGAATGAATCCCACTTGATCATAGTACATGATCTTTTTGATGCACTGCTGTATTCAATGTTTGCTAATATTTTCTTGACAATATAGCATCTATGTTCATCAGTGATATTGGCCTATCATTTTCTTTCTTTGTAGTGTCTTTATCTGGTTTTGAAATTAGGATAATGCTGGCCTCGTAAAATGAGTTGTTGATCCATTCATTGTTTAATAACATGTTACATAGCTTCCATGTGTTTTTCAGTGTTCTTCTTGTGATTGATTTCTAGTTGCATAGCCTTGTGGTCAGAGAAGATGCTTGATATGATTTCAATCTTCTTAAATTTGTTGAGTCTTGTTTTGTGTCCTAGAATGTGGTCTGTCTTAGAAAACGTTCCATGTGCACTTGAAAAGTATATATATTCTGCTGGTTAGGGGTGAAATTCTCTGAAGATATTATTTAAATCCATTTGATGTAGTGTGTTGTTTAAGGCTACTGTCTCCTTGTTGATTTTCTGCCTGGAGTATCTATCCACTGAAGTCAATGGGATGTTAAAATCTCCAGCTATGACTGTATTTCTGTCTATCTCTTGTTTTATATCCATAAAGATTTGCTTTACATATTTAGGTGCTCCTCTGTTGGGTGCATAAAGGTTTACTAAGTTTATATCCTCATGTTATATCCCTTTTATCATTATGTAGTGTCCTTCTTTGTGTTTTCCTATAGCCTTGGTTTTATGATCCATTTTGTTGGATATAAGTACTGCTACCCCAGCTTTTATTTCTTTTCCATTTGCATGAAATATCTTTTTTCCAACCCTTTACTTTTTGTCTGTGTGTATCTTTCAATGTGGGATGGGTCTGTTGGAGGCAGCATATATGTAGTTCTTGTTTTTCTATCCATTCAGCTGTCTTTTGGTTGGAGCATTTAAGCCATTTACATTTAAGGCGATTATTGATAGATATGTATGTATTGCTGTTTATTGTTAGACTGTTTTCCTCTGTTTTTGTTTTCCTTTTTCTTCTTTTTCTCCTTCTTTTCCTCCTTCATCTCCTCCTCCTCCTCCTCCTCCTTCTTCTTCCTCTTCTAGCAAGGCCTTTAACATTTGTTGCAGTATTGGTTTGGTGTTAATGAACTCCTTTAGCTTCTTCTTGTCTGGGAAGCTCCTTATTTCTCCTTTGGTTTTAAATGACAGTCTTGCTGTGTAAAGTATCCTTGGTTGTAGGTCCTTGCTTTTCATCACCTTGAATATCCCACACCACTCCCTTCTGGCCTGAAATGTTTCTAATGAGTAATCGTATGACAGTCTAATTGGTGCTCCTTTGTAGGTAACTACCTGCTTTTCTCTTGCAGCTATGGGGATTCTGTCATCTTTAAGCCTTGTCATTTTAATTATGATGTATCTTGGATGTAGACCTCTTTGGGTCCAAATTTTTTGGTACTCTCTGAGCTCCCTGGACTTGGGTGAGTTTTTCATTCACCAGATTAGGGAAGTTTATGGTTATTATTTCTTCAAATAGGTTCTCCATTCATTGCTCACTCTCTTCTCCTTCTGATGTTCCCATGATGAGGATATTGTTACAATTTATGTTGTCCAAAGTGTTTCTTAAGCTCTCCTCATTTTTTTAAATTCTTTTTTCTTTTTGCTGCTCCTCTTGATTGTTTTTTCTTCCTTGTCTTCCAAAACACTGATTTGATTCTCCGCTTCGTCTAACCTACTGTTTATTATTCCTTCCAGTATATTACTTATCTCAGATATTGCATTCCTTATTTCTGACTGATCCTTTTTATGGTTTCTATGTCTTTTTTTATGTTGTTGAATATCCTTATCATCATTACTCTAAACTGTCTATTGGATGAACTGTTTACTTCCATTTCATCTAGTTCTGGAAAATTCTCTTGTTCTTTCATTTGGGGTCTATTTCTTTGTTTTTCCACTTTGGCTGTTTCTTTGTATTTTCTGCCTGAGAAGTTAAACTAATCATCAGTTAATTGGAACAGCTGTTAATCTAATCAGCCTGTAGTCAGCAATCAGGCTTAAGCACCACAGGATGGGGCAGAGTAGTTCCTGTGGGTGGGGCTATTGCTTCTCCCCAGGCTGGTGTCATTTAGAGAGGAGTGCTCTGCCCAAGAGATATGGCTCCTGTATTTTGGGGAATGACTCAGCCCATTCATACTGCCAACTGTCCCCTCAGTTCTCTCCCCAGAGCCACCAACCCCAGACTCTTGTCAAGCCTCTCTAGTCCACTCTGCCCTCCCTTTGCCAGCACCCAGGGTAAGTGGCTGCAAACCAAATTTTTGGTTTGGCCCTTTAAAAGGCTCTTTGCTTCTCTAGCTGTCTGTCCGTATTGCTTATTGATGGTTCAACAAAGCTGGGAAGGCTTAGTTCCTGGTTACAGATAGATTGTGATGAGCTCCACTCATCTCCTAACGGTGGTGATGGGATGACTGGGAGACAGCTTGGGTTTTGTCTTTGCGAATGTGGCACTGCTTCTCTGACCGAGCTTAACTCATGACAAGTACATAAGTTGGTTCTAAGGTCTGCTGGGTAATCTTACTTTTCTAAGTAAGATTAACTTCTAAATTACTATGGAAGAAGCTGTAATATTGAACTGTGATTAATTTTGGCAGGCAGCGAGGGAGAAAGCGCAATTAAATTTGTCACTCCTTCTTTCCAAATATGAAAGGCATACTTGTAGGTAGGATTATTTAACCATTGGATCAGGTTAGACTGAAGTATTTGTATCAAAGATGAATAGAGATTAGATATAGAAATAAATTTTATTTTTAAGGAATATCTTTACTAAATGAATTATTGTGTAATTTACTGATAAAGCTTAAGGAGTAAATAAATGAGATACAATTGAGAAGATCTTACCTTTTCCACAAAAAGTATAGTTTCAGGTTTTATAATTCAATAAATGTTTTTGAAATAATATAGTGTAGAGGAGGAAAATTTCTATTTCCTACTATTTCCATTCTCTGGCGGGGGCCCTATGATTGACTGTCAAAAGACAGAATAACAAGAAAAAAATCTTGCAAATTTACTTAATATGTTTTACGTGACAAAGGGGACTTCATAAGGAAGTGATGGCCTAAAGGAAGAGTTAAGCCCAAGTCTTCTTGTACTGGGTTTGATGAAGGGTGGAAAACCATGTTAGGACCAAATGGTTTGAGCTAGGGTAGTAAACTAAGAAAGGCCCATTTGTTTGGATTCCTCCTGGTATCCCACTCTCTTCAGATGTAAGGATGTTCCTTATAGGGAGGTTAGCTTTCACAAGAGGGTATTACGACCTGCTTCAGGGGACAATAGGGAATCAGAGAATTCTTCCTGCACCTAATATTTCTCAGGTTCCTTCAGCTCAAAATAATCACTATGCTAAGGTGCCATATTTTGGGGTATTCTGAACCCTTTCAATATTATTACTATAAAGCTAAACGGCGAGCTCCAACAATTATTTCTGCTCATTCTGTAGGATGGTTCCTTTCTGAGCTTGGGGAGTTTTCTCATATAATCAGCAGTCAGCAGTCAGCTGAAGACTGGAGGAAGACCCTCTGCAAATCTCCTGAGCATTTTGTTTATGCAATTCTCTCTTCTCCAGTAAACTTTCCTGGGAACTCTGGCTGCTCTGGTCTCCCTAGACTCCCAGCTTTTCTTCTCAACTCAGAGAGACCATTGGGCTGTTCTAGGTTCCTCTTCTGTGCATTAAAATCAGGAAAACCTCTGCAGGCAGGACTCACTTCATTTGATTCCCATTTCTCAGGGACTACTGTTTTTCATTGCCTGTGATGGAGTTCAAGACAGGCTACTCCAAAACATGGCACCTTGGCATATGGAAGGTTTTAAGCTGAGGGAATTTGAGAATTCTACACTGTGGCATGTGCAGGAGGGACTGTCTGACTTTCCTCTGGAGCAGATCATAAAACCTAAGAAGGACTTTGCATTTTCCCTCCGCTTTATTGAGATGTAATTGACATATAACATTATATAAATTTATTGCAAAATGATTACCACCATAACATTAGTAACTCCTCCATCATGTCTCATAATTAACATTTCTCTTTTTGTGGTGAGAACGTTTACAATAATATAGTATTAACTATAATCAACATGCTGGACATCAGATCCTTAGAAATTATTCATCTTATAACTGAAAGTTTGTGCCCTCTGACCAACATTTCTTCACTTCCTCACCCTCTAGCCCCTGGCAACCACCTTTCTTCTCTCTGTTTCCATGAGTTTGGCTTTTAGACTACACATGTAAGTGATACCATATAGCATTTGCCTTTCTATGTTTGGCTTATTTTGCTGAGCATAATGCTAAGTTTCTTTCATGTTTTTACATATAGGATTTCCGTTTTTTCTCATGGCTAAATAATATCCTGTGGGGGGTGTGTGTGTGTGTGTGTGTGTATCACATCACACAGGTTGTTTCCATGGCTTCACTACTGTGAATAATGCTGCAATAAATACGGGAGTGGAAATATCTCTCGGAGATTCTGTTTTCATTTCTTTTGGATATATTCCCAGATACAGAATTTCTAGATCATATGGTAGTTACATTTTTAGAGGAACCTCCATACTGTTTCCCTAACTGTAGCACCAATTTACATCCCTACCGACAGTGCACAGGGGTTCCTTTTCCCCACATGCTTGGCATCACTTGTCTCTTGACTTTGTGTTGATAGCCACTTTAACAGGTGTGGTGTAATATCTCATTGTGATTTTGACTTGCATATCCCTGATGGTTAGAAATGTTGAGCAACCTTCATGTACTTGTTGGCCATTTGTATGTCTTATTGGAAAATTGTTTATTTAGTTTCTCTGCCCATCTTTAATCAGATTGTTCAGATAATATTTTTAAAGATTTTCTTTCTTTATTTTTTAGAGAGAAGGGAAGGGAGAGGGAAAGAGAAGGACAGAAACACCAATGTGTGACTGCCTCTCACATGCCCCTCCACCGGGGGCCTGGCCCACAACCCAGGCACCTGCCCTGACCAGGAACTGACCCAGCAACCCTTTGGTTGGAAGACCAGCACTCAATCCACTGAGCCATACCAGCCAGGGCTAATCAGATTGGGTTTTGCTATTGAATTGTATGAGTTCTTTATATATGTTAGATATTAACCGATTATAAGATACATGATTTGCAAATATTCTCCTATTCTATAGGTTGCCTTTTCATTTTGTTGATTGTTTCTTTCTTTGCTGTGCAGAAACTTTTAGTTTGAAACTTTTAGTCCCACTTTTTTTTTTTTTTCCGCATTTGTTGCTTTTGTTTCTGGTGTCATATTCAAAATGGTATTACCAAGACCCAGGTAAAGGGCTTTTTTTCCTTATGTTTTCTTCTAGGAGTTTCATGGATTCAGTTCTTTTGTTTAAGTCTTTAATTTCTTTTGAGTTAATTTTTAGGAGTGGTGTAAGATAGAAATCCAATTTTATTTTTCTGCCTGTGGTTATCTACTTTTCCCAACACCATTTATTGAAGATACTACCCTTTATCTATTGAGTGTTTTTGACTCCCTTGTTAAATATTAGTTGACTGTCTATGTGAAGGTTTATTTATGGGATCTGGATTCTGTTCCATTGGTCTATGTATCTATTTTTATGCCAGTACCATACTGCTTTGATTACTATAGTTTTGTAATATAATTATGATGCCTCCGGCTTTGTTCTTCTTTCTCAGGATTGCTTTTGTGGTTCCCTATAAATTTTAGGTTTGTTTTTCTATTTCTGCAAAAATGCCATTGGAATTTTGATAGGGATTTATATTAAATATATAAATGACTTTAGGTAGTATGGCCATTTTAATAATACTAATTTTTCTGATCCCTGAAGTTGAGATATCTTTCCATTTGTTTGTGTCTTCAATTTCTTTCATTAATGTCTTAAAATTTTCAGTGGATAGGTCTTTCACCTCCTTGGTTAAATTTATTCCTAAATATTTTCTTGTTTTTGATGGTATTGTGAATAAGATTTAAAAAAATTTTATTTTCAGATATTTTGTTAGTGTGTAGAGAAGCACAACTGATTTCTGTATCTTGATTTTGTATCCTGACACTTTAATGAATTCATTGATTTTAATTCCTAACAGTTTTTGGTAGAATGTTTTAATTATTATTTTTTAAAGATTTTATTTATTTATTTTTAGAGAGAGGAGAAGGGAAGGAGAAAGAGAGGGAGAGAAAATGTATGGTTGCCTCTCGTTCATCCCCCACTGGGGACCTGGCCCGCAACCCAGGCATGTGCCCCAGACTGGGAATTGAACCAATGACCCTTTGGTTCGCAGGCCTATGCTTAATCTACTGAGCTACACCAGCCAGGGCTTAATTTTTCTATATAAATATAATATCACTTGCAAATTCCCTTGTGATTTAGATCCCTTCCATTTCTTTTTCATGTCTAGGACTTTTATTACTATGCTGAATAGAAGTGGTGAGAGTGGGCACTCTGTCTTGTTCCTGATCTTAGAGGGAAATCTTTCAACTTTTTACCATTGAGTATGATGTTGTTGTGGTTTGTCAGCAACCTTTATTTACTCTATAGCCTTTATTGTGTTGTGATATGTGTTGTGAGCCCTTATATACTCAATTGTTGAGGTTTTTATCATAAAAGGATGTTTCATTTTGTCACTTGCTTTTTATGCATCTATTGAGATGATTATATAATTTTTATATTTAATTTTATTAATATGGTATTATTCATTTATTGCAAATGTTGAACCATTCTTGTATTGCCGTAGTATTTTCTGACTCCTAATTATGCTCTGGGTGTTGGTTATGGATGGTTTTATTTGCCCTCTGGTGGATGTGTGGATGGACCTTCCGTGTAATAGAAACTGAATAGTTTCTATTATCTGCAAAGATTCTGAAAATGCAACATTAATCCCATAAAATAAAGAGATGCAACAGTGAAATAGTGACTAAAGGGGAATATTTTAGATAACAGGATCTAAGACGGCTTTTGAAAGAGATGCCTGAATAGCATGAAGGAGTGAGCCATAAAACAAGTAAAGGAAGAGTGTTCCAGGAATAGGAAACAACCTGTGCAGAGGTCATGTGACAGGATCAAGAATAGTGCATTTAAGAAATAGCAAGAAGGCCAGAGCGGTGGAGCAAAGTCAATGAAAGGGAGAATAATTGATGTGGAGTCGGAGACGTAGCCAGGGGGTCAGACCATGGGATTCCTATATTTTAAGGGTAATTGGAAGCCATTGGAGGTAGGACAATGACAGACTCTTAGGCTGCACCATAGAAAATGGACTTATTATGAGTTGAGAAAAAGAAGGAGACTAGTTTTTATGTTATTGCAATAGATGATGGTGGCCTTGCCTGAGGTGGTAACTGGGGAGGTTTTTCAAAAATGTGTTAAGGGTTGGCCTTATGGGACTTGCTAATTGGTTAGCTGTGGGATGTGCAAGAGACGTATCCAGGATAAATCAGGTAATGGCGATGCTATTTTCTGAGATGGAGAGCTTGATTATTAAAGAACAGGTTATTGGATGGTGGTGGTTTTGGTGTGTATGTGAAGAATTCTCTTTGGACATATTAAGTCAGCTGTCTATTAGACATCTAGGTGGAGATGTTGGTAGGCAGTTTGAATGCTTGATTCTGGACCTCAGGGAAGAGGCTGTAGCTTTGTAGAAATGCTTTTTGGAATTATCACAGACTGAGTTGTGGGTTTTTCCAGATTTAGAACTCAGTGAAAGGAGAATCATCCAGTGAGAACATCGAGGAGGACTGGCCAGTATGATATGAAAAACACCACCTGAGGATATGGTGTCCCAGGAGCCACAGGAAGAAAGCCTTTCAAGGAGAAAGGTGTGGTCAGCTGGGCCACATGTTGCTGTGGAGTTGAGTACAATGAATATTGAGAAATGGCCATTGGATTGGCAACATGGAGGTCATGAGCATGCTTGGTCAGCATGATTTCAGTGGAGAGTGGTGACAAAAGCCTGGTTGGAACGGATTACAGAATACGTGGACAGGAGGAAGAAGTGGAAAGAGACAGACAAATGCTTCTGAGGAATTTTTCCCTAAATATATCTAGAGATATGGGGTGGTCATTAGAGAGATGTGGGATCAAGGAGTAGAATTTTTTAGGGACTTTTAATAGCATATTTGCAGACTCTTATGGTCTATTAGAAAACACATCGATGGTGGAGGAGAGAGAGGAAGCAGTGTATGTGGACACAGATAAAGATGGGAAGTGGAAAGAGGAGCTTCTCTACCCATTTCTCCTGCTGGTGAAGTTATTAGCGAGCAAAGTTATTAGCTGAGAATGAGGAGTGTATTAGAGGTTTCAAGAGAAGTTTTGTAGAAGTAGTTTTGGAGTGTGATAGAATGAACCCAACAAGGAATGAGGGTCTATTTGAAAATTGAGGACATAAACACTTCAAAATTAGTCTTGTTCCTGTGTTTTGTTCTAGCCAACTGAGCGCAGGCACAGAGGATGTGGAGCATAGGAACCAGCCTGGGGGAAGGAGACCAGAGTGAAGGAATTGCGTGTCTGTGCAAATCTGTAGAGCCAGTGCTGGGTGAAGGGGGCCACAAGGAAGGCATTTGGACAGTGAAAAAAAAATAATCAGTGATTTGGAATTTCTGACATGGTCAAATCATTGGGATCCCAGGGGACGGGGAAAAACCAAACCCAGTGGTGGTAGTCTAGTGGAAAGCTTCACATGGACACGTTAGGAATTATACAGTTAGTGGTAATTAGAGGTCTAGGTGGGGCCACTGAAGTAGGAGGATTAGGGGGTTGGAGGACAAGATTATTGGAAGAGAGGAAGTCCAGGAACAAAAATGCCAGCGTATTGGGTGTACCTTGCAATGTTAAGTCACTGTCACCTGGAATGGTGGCAGGAGTAGAGGTGAGCTTGGTGCAGAAATGGTCCGTGAACGAGAGAGAGTGCCTGGGGGAGGTATACAACCACAGTGAGGCCAGGCAGCAGGTGCAGGAGCACAAGCAAATGAGCAAAAGCACTTAAAGATCTTGCTGCATGTACTAAGCACTCTCTGACTGACAGATGACATCTAACATGGAGTGTTTGGTGAATAAGTGATCTTGCAAATGTAATGCTAAGTTCAAAGTGGGCTCAAGAAGCTGTGAATGTGTTCAACAGGGTCTCAAACATAAAGCAAAAGAAAATTCTCTCCCTTTACTAACCCGAAGGGGAAGTCTGGCCCCCTTTAACTGAACGTGGCCTGTCCTACTGACTCCATGGAACTCTGGTGGGTAATAGTCTTCCTTTGACTATCTATGCCATGCTGGCTTCTTCGCATGCACTAGAGAAATGATGCAGTGCCAGTGGAGATTATTAGCAGGCAACAAATTGATCAGATCTAATGCGTATGATATGGTGATTCATAGTTTAGATGCTATACTATAGGAGGGATCTAGCAACATGAGTGATGAAAGTTAACTGGCTCTCCTTTGCCAAAAGTCTCCTGGAATGCTTGGAAAAATGAGAAGTAGTTTAGATGGAAAGTCAAACAAATGCTAACATCCAACTCAGACTTTGCTCCATCCTCCCGCTCATTTAGACTGATCTGATCATTATCTTTGCTGTGAGAAATTCAAATGATTAAGCTTTATTCTACATGGTTACCTGCATGGGTCCAAAGGCTGTGAGGCATAACTTCGTATTTTTAGAGATTCCTGGAGGGAGGAAAGCTGAGGAAGTTGGGGCTTGAAAAATGGAGGCCAATAGAGATTCAGGTTTCCTTTTTGGTTTATCCTAGGTAAGAATAGATCATTTCTAAGAACCGATTTAGAATTAGCCCTTCAATGAGGGTAATTGAAACAACAAATCTGCCTATTAATAAAAGTGGGAAAAGAAAGCTGGGATTTCATATATTAATGTTTCATGTGAGATCAACTGGAAAGTAATTTCATATTAAAATATAAAGCAGTCCAGAAATACAGTGAATAAGAATGAATATGCTTATTCAACATTTTAGGTTACTTGACAAAGGACATGCCACCGAGGCTTTGTTCATATTAAAATGGTCATAGTAATTTTAAAAATTATAATATATGCTTGTCCGTGGACATTTAATACTACAGAAGTATATGAAATAAATGTAAAAACACTCCTTTGAGCTGGGCTCCTCTGCTTGCCATTCCTCCCTTTGTCGGTAGTCACAGCGGACACTTTGGTGTGTGTTTTCTGACCGTTCCCCATGCACGTGCAAACACGGTTTATCCTAACGATAATAACGTGTTTTATTATACATTCTGTTTCATTAATTGGTTTTGATTTTTTTCTCTTTCTCGCCCTCTATACAAAGACACATTCGTATTGTTACATATGTATCTGCCTCATTCTTTTTAAGAACTGTTTGTTTTCAATATTGTGGATTTAACATTTTAAGCAACTAGTTCTCTACTGATGGGTGTTTAACATTTTTGCTCTTACCAATAGTGCTGTAACAGACATTCATTTACATATGCCTCTGTGCCCTTGTGCATCCTGTAAACTCCAAGAACTGAAGTCGCAGGCTTGAAGAAGAGAAACATTTTGATAGGCGGTTGTCGGTGGGAGTGCCTGTTCACCCACTGCAGTTGTCCCACTTCTTACATGGGGGCTTCCCCCCAACACTGCCAAGCAATTCTCGGACACCAGCCGGGTGTCCTATAGTGCAGCTCAGTTCAGACTCTACCTGTCTGACGACAGCATCAGATCCCACAGGTTAAGGTCTCGGTCCCCTAAGGCTGCCCCTAGGTTAAGATACCGTTTGCAAGTCCCAGTTGGCTCTAAGTCAGAGGTTCCCATGACCCCTTCCTTGTGTTCCATAAATTAGCTGGAGTGGCTCACAGAACTCAGGAAAACACTGACTTACTAGATTATCTGTTTATTAGAAAAGATTTTAACTCAGGAACAGCCAGGTGGAAGAGATGCATAGGGGAAGAGATGGGGAAAAGAGGGAGGAGCTTTCCTGCTCTCTGAATACACCACTCTCCCCAAATCTCCATGTGCTCACCAACCCAGGAGCTCCCTGTTCCCTGACCTTTGGGTTTTGTGGAGGTTTTGCTGCTGAGGCATGGTTAATTGAATCGTGGCCACTGACGATTCACTTCAATTTCTAGCCCCTCTCCCTTCCATGGGGGTCTGGGGGGCTCCCCTGGCAACCAGGCCCCATGCTTAGTTTACCAAGAGACTGTCAAGAAGTCACCTCATTAATATTACAAAAGATGCGTTGATCACACTCAACACTTAGGAAATTCCAAGGGTTTTAGGAGCTATGTGCCAGGAAGGAAGGCCAAATATATATTTCTTATTATAAATCACAGTATGAGACCCACAATCTAGCCAACACTGGATGAAGTCATCCTTTGAAATCCAGCCAGCAATGCACTTCTTGAATCATTAGCATTGTTGAGCATCTTTCCATGTTTACTGGCAATTTCCTCTTCTATAATATTGTCTATGTCCTGTAACCGTTTTTGCATGGGTTTATCTTTTTTGTATTGACTTGTAATATAATAAATAGCTCATTGAATACAAGGCATATACAATGTTGTCACATATATTGCAAATATCTTCACCCATTTTCTTTTAATTTCTGACTTTGTTCATAGTGTATTTTGCCTTTCCTTCTGTAGTTTAAAAGAAATATTCCAATTTGGTGACTTAAAGCTAATTCCAGGCTCCCAAATAACATTTGACTTGAGATGCCTAGAGCCCCCTGGTCACAGCGACCCCCTGCCAGGGTGCCAGTGGCTGTGTCCTCTGGCAGTTTCTCCAAGATAAAAGGAGCCCACTGAGTGCTTGTCTGTGGCACGATTAGATCATTCTATCCCTTAGGACGGACAGTGCGTTTCAGTAGCAAGAGCATGGGTTTGGATTAAGAAGTTCTTCATTTTTTTCCTGCTATATACTAATTGTGTGATTGTTGGTGAGTTCCACTTTTAAAGCAAGAACTACGTCTGCTGTGCCTCACAGAACTATTGCGATAGTCACCTAATGTAATGAAAGTAAAATGGTACAAGCTACAAAGGGCTCTGTGTATATTTTTATTATTTATATGACAGGCTTTTGTTGTCGTTATCATTGGGTGATTTCTTGGGTTAGTCCGAGGAAGCCCACAGGAAGGTGCAAAAGTATGACAGTTCCTCTCGCATGCTTCCTTATGTCCTATGTCACACACTCCCTGAATCTTACTAGTTCTACTTAATTCACTTTGGAATTGTTCTCTTCCCTACTCTTCCCACTATAATCAATCATCCTAGTCCAAATCAGAGCTGGATTTAAGATGGGTCAGTTGGGTAGCTGACAGAATGTTAACAAGACTAGAGATACGAGGTGGAAAAATGGGTTGGGAGTCATCAGGGGGAGAAGTGAGACCCCTGCTCCCCGCCCCCCCCAGTCCTGCACAGCAGGGGTGCTCTGAACCGCTGTGCAGGGAGTGTGCTGTGCTCCTCATGGTCTGCACAGTCAGTATGCTGTATGTGGGGGCTCTGCCTGAGGGGCCTGTGCTTGTCAGATGGTCCCTAGGCCTTTTTGTAAGGAGGACTAGGTCTGCTGAGTGGCTTTTTCCTGCTGATCAGCGTATTATTTGGGGGCCTAAACAGAATTACTTAGGGCAATTTTTTTGGTCCACATTCCTCCAGCAGTTTCAGACAGGTGTTGAACAAACACTTGAAGACTTCTAGTTGAAAAAGACCTCAAGTTATTAGCCCACGTATGTCAGTGCTGGCAGTCTTGTCCCCGTGAAGTATCCTCCAAACCACAGCTGGACTGATGTTTGCAAAGGCCAACCTCATCACATCATCTCCCTGTTTGAAAGCCTTCAGTAGGTTTCTATTGCTCTTAGGATGAAAACCAAGATCCTCAGCGTGGCCTGAGAGGTCCTGTGAGGTTGGTCCTGCTTCCCTCCCACCACACTGTCACGGTGCCCCTGCGTGATGGGCTCATTTGGCTAATCTTCGCCTGAGCTCAGAGGAAAAGCCACCTCCATAGAGAAGCCTTCCCCGGTCACCCGGGTTTTGGCAGGTCTGATGTCATATGCTTTCTCTCTATATGCCTCTCTTTCCGTAGCATTTATGACAAAATTTATGAAATGCTTTGTGTAGTTTGTTGTTAAATGTCGGTCACTCCTGCTTACTGAGGACAGGCATTCTGTCATTCCCGTTCTGGTGTCCTCAGCACCTAGAAGTGCACCTTGTACCCAGCAGACACTCACTATTTATTTGCTAAAAGATAGGATGGATGACTATATAAGTAATTGTGGCACTGGAGATTTGAATGTGACCAGGCCTTTCTCTCCGCTGGAAGCTGGATGTGAGCCCAGAAAGCGGGGCCTTTGCCCAGGGGGAGCCTCCTTTGGCAGGGAGGTGACGGAGACCAGAAGCCCGTGCACACAAACCCTGGCCGTCAGTGGTCCCACCCACCCTAGAGTCTCCGATTTATGACTTCTTTTCCCTTGCAGGCCAGCAACATCTTGTGGCGTCCGGTCTTTGGCTGGTTCTTGTTTGTTTCTTTGTTTTTAGTCTGATTTGATGGAGAGTTGAAGCTGAGCATCAGGAAATCTCTGGTACCACCATCTTTGTCCCCTGGGGTTGGGGAAGAATTTAAATTCCTGAGCTATGACCCTACCCATATAGTCTCGCTACTTACCCCCGGGCTGCAGTGTTTCAAGATGACAATGTAGCTGATTAAATTATGCTTTTTCTCTCATTTGATGCAAAAGTCGAATTTTTAACTCTGCAGAGCTTTCCATTTGAAAACGTGTACCAATTCTTCTTTTATGGACTTGGATAAACTCAGCAGGTTGAAGACACAAGTTGCTCCTTCTTAGAACCCTGCCAGAATCTCTCTACGACATATAATGGGGACAGTCGACACTAAGGAAAGAACGGAGAACAGGTTCAGTGCCCAGGGTTTGAAAACCTGTCTTTGCCACAGGCTCAGAAATTCTTCATACTCGATTAGACATTTCATAGGCACTTAACACTACTTGTTTAGTACAAAGAGAGTTAATGCTTACTCTGCTTTATCCTAGGACAGATAATTGTCCTTTTCTCTTACCTCAGGGCTTTGATATTTTTAAATTCATTTATTTTTAAAAAAGACTTCTGAAGTTCTCGTTAAGCTTTCGAGTGAGGGTACCAGGTAGACTTAAGTATTTGCTAGTCATCACTTGAAACCTTCTTATGTTGAAGACCATCTGGGCGCGGCCTTACCAGGAGACTCCGGAGTCTGTATTTTTTCCTAAAGTTCTATGTACATCTTCCCCTTCCCCCATTTCGGATCTTCTCAATTGTCTGCTTTGTTGATGTACAAAGGAATCACAACATCTTGTTAATTGTGTGTCTTTTGGTTTATCTCAAAGATTCTCCAGATGTGGGAGAAGGGTTTAGGATATATGCCCTGGCTTGACAGTACCGTCCCCAGAAACATTCTTATTAAAGTACTTAAAATTTTTTTAATTGTATTTTTCCATTACCATTTATGCTACTTATATCCTCTTCTACCCCACCCCCCACCTCAGTTACCACACTGTTGTTTGTGTCCATGAGTCCTTTTTCTTTTTTGCTCGGTCCCCCCAGGCCCTACCTCCCACCCACACCCCAAGAGCGGTCAGCCTGCTCTCTGTCTGAGTCTGTACTTCTGAATGAAGCAGTCAAGTATCTTTCATCCTGGAACCATTCAAGTGTATGTAGGGAATTATTTGAATTGTTATGAGCACTAATGCTTGTTGTTATGCTGGATGAGAGAGCACATTCATTTTCCTTATTGACTCTGAGATGAACAAGACACGTATTTTTTATTAGCTAAGTTTTTACATCCTCAGCCTGCTGAATGAGACAAGCAAAGGGGTTGAACCTGCATGATACTGCATTTATACACAATCGTTTCACTCTGGGCAGAGGGTTGGAAATCAAGAATGAAGGTGATGGTGAATTTTGCACAGCTGCAGCCAGTCTGGGCTCTGTGTTGTCAGTATTGGTTCCGGGGATGAATTCTATTTGTTAGATATGAGTCACTGAGACCAGCCTATATCCAAGAGGTGGGGAGTTGGACTTGATTCCTCAATGGCAGGAGTGTCAAAGTATTTGTGGATATATTTTAAGCCACAACAGGTATATATTGTAATGTCTCCTGTACTCCATTGCTTCACTGCTGTTTTATCAAAAGGCAGCCCAGCAGAATCGTGTCAAAGACTATCAGAGGTGCAATGTGTTCATGGGTTTCCGTTCTCAGAGTTATTGGATTGTCAGGAGCATGAGCTTGGGGCAGGAGACGGGCATGTGGGAAATGCGGCTGGCTGGTTAGGGGGGCTGCTCCCAGAGGGGCTCGGTATAGGTTCTCTGCTTAGACCTGCGTTTTCCAAATTGTGGTGACTTTACCCTCTAGGTTGTTTACAGGACTGTCAAAATAAAATGGGGGCTACTATTAGAAGGCCAGTTTTACTTAAGGATTTTAGGGAACTCTTATGAAGTTGAGATACCATTTCCTTTTTAAAAATAAAAGTCTTCCAAGAATTTGAGCATGGGAGTTACAGGTTAGAATTGCACATTGAGCCAAGGTTACCTTTGTTGTCAGTGCTGCAAAGACGAGAGGGTGAGGTAGGATCATGCCAAGCTAGCCTCCAAAATGTCTCATGGAAGGTTTTGGTGTGATAGTCAAGGTTAGAGATGAAGGACTGAGCAGTGAGGGGATGGGAGAGATACCCAGGAGGGAGAAGCCTAGGGTGTGTGGTGTGGGATGATGGAGAAGCCAGGAGTGACAAGGTGTCTTTCTTGGGCCAGTGGGTGGTTAAATGCCACCTATTAAAGAGACTGAAACCAGGAATGGGACAAAGTGTAGGCAGGTGTATTAACCATTTCTTTTTATTTTCTGTATTCTGATGCTTTTATATCTGGGACCTTACCCTGGGGGACGGCCCTCCCAGGGTTAGCTAATTTCCTAGAGAGATAAACAACGCACCTGTGAGTACATATAAAAACCAACCAATCCAGATTCCTCATGCTCAACTGCCTTCTTTAACAGTCTCTTATGTGTAGGTCACTATTCACCTGCCCACTCACCCAACAGCCAGCTACCAGACAACTAGGGATAGCCCCTCAGCCCCAGAGCCCGATAAAATGGTTTAAACTAGTTGATCCTAAGCCTGCTTACCCTGCCTCACCTGATCCTTCCTGTGGAAGCCACAATACAAGCTCTTGCCCACATCTCGCCCCACCCCCACTGGATCCCTCTGTTCCCTGATCCACCCTGGTGCTTCCCTGTGTGGCCACCTCCACGTGGCAGTGCTTCCTGTTTGTAGGGACCGAGAGAATACAACACTTCTTCCTTTGTGATAGCCATATCCGTGCCTGTGTGTCTGACTGTGCATACCGGGATTTTACAGTAAATCCCAGGTGCCTTTGAAACAGTAGGGCCAGTGGAGAGTGTGGTTTTACAGTGGTTGACTTCACAGGGCCTGAGGTACATCTGGATGGAGATGTCTAGGAGCCATCAGACAGAAGGACTTGGAGCTTTAGGAAAGGGGTCTCAATATTTCCTCCCCATTTTGTCTCCAGGTTTCTGTGGGAAATAGGTATGATCACATAGGAGAAGGGACTTGAAAATTAGGGAATGCTAGGCCAATAAACAGCGTTCTTATTTTATTACTTTCCTTCAGAGCCTAGGGCTAATACTGTCAAAATGTCTGTACCTCACTGAGCATAAATGAAAAAGGAATTTTGCCTGAAAAGGGGAATTTGCCAGTCTTCATTCAGACAGGAACTTCTTGGGAGTTCCCCTGGCTTAATGTTGCTGCCACCACACTGGCGTGGGTTTGATTTTATAAAGAGCAGCCTGTCTGCCCTGGCTGGTTTAGCTCAGTAGATTGAGTGCTGGCCTGCAAACCAAAGGGTCACCAGTTCGATTCCCAGTCAGGGCACATGCCTGGGTTGTGGGCCAGGTCCCCCATAGCGGGTGTGTGAGAGACAACCACGCATTGATGTTTCTCTCCCTCTCTTTCTCCTTCCCTTTCCCTCTCTCTAAAAATAAATAAATAAAACCTTTTAAGAAAGAGAGCAGTCTGTCCTAGCAAGAGAAAAGGGGAATGTTAGGAAGTGAATATTTAAAAAAATTTTTTGACCTAGGGATACTAACTGGAGGTGTAAAATAAGAATAGACTAAAAAGATTTAGTGTGAAATCAAGATTTGAATTTACTTTCTTAGAAAGTCTTTTCCTCCTTCAAAAAATTGTTTCCTTTATTGCATGCTTTTTAGAATTAGTATTTTTTATACTTGTTGAATTCATGTCAAGTGTTTTTCAAATAGGGGATTAAATAGCTCTGGGCCTCAGAGATTACAGAGAGAGATTGTTTAGGGCTGTGGCTCCAAGGGAGTAGGGCCTCGCAACCCCAACTTGCACATCCCTTATCTTCCTGTAGCGTTGTATTTGCCCCCTTCTGTGTTACAAGGTGCTGCCTCTGTGATTATGCTTTTCTATTAATAGCATTGACTCTTCATTCCAGTGACTCTGTTTTTTCTTTGGAGGTCAAAACACAAAGCTCATATTCCAGTAATGGAAACCAATTCAGGATGTGACCTCAAGTTAATTTTCTTTTCTGGGCCCAATAACAATCAGGGACTAGGCAAGGTCTTCTATTGTACAGCATGCTACTGGTGTGGGGCAGGGCCGGGGGGGGGGGGCCAGCCAACAAAGAGAGAAGAAAAATCACTCAACGAAATAGACCTTAGTTCCTGACTGCCACTTACCCCTTTGTTCTTCAGTCATACATCTATTCGTTCACTGATTCAACAAGTGCTTAGACTGAGCATGTCCTTCACGCCCAGTTCTGTTGCATACATTGGGGAAATACAACGGTGAGCAAACCAGACGTGACCTCTGCTCTCATGGAGCGTACATGCCACCAACATCATGTTGGGTGTCCAATCGAATGGTAACGCAGAATATAACTAAGGGAATAATTTCGAGCAGTTCAGGATTAACGCCATGGTTGCGGCATTACAATGCCAGGATATTCTGGAGGATTAATACTAACAAACGCATAGGCATTTTATCATCTATTGCTAATAGCAAATCATCCCCGAACGAACAACTATTTACTACCTTTCACGGTTTCTCTGAATCAGGAATTCAGAAATGTCTCGGCTGGGTGGTTCTGGCTTAGGGAGCCTCGTGAGAATGCTGTCAGATACTAGCTGAGATGGCAGTCACCTGAAGGTTTGGCGGGGCTTGGAGGGTCCACTTTCAAAGTGGCTCACTCGTGTGGTTCTAAAGTTGTTGCTGGTGGGAGACCTCAGCTCCTCTTCATGTGGGCATCTCCTCAGCGCTGCTGGAGTCTCCTTATGAAGTGGTGACTGGCTAATCCTAGAGGGGGACGATCTGAAGGTATGTGGTCACTTATGCCATACTCTGTAGACTGCCCAATTCAATGTCGGGGGAGACCATACAAAGTCGTAAATATTAGGAGTCAAGACCATCTGACCTGGGCTGTCTTGGAGGCTGGCTCCCAAAGGTATGGTGTAAGTGTTAAGTTCAGGTATATATAACATATAACAGTGCCTTAAACAAGGTAAGACTTTATTCTCCTACATGTAAAGATCCTAAGGATAGGTGTGGCAACTCTGTGACCTTCTAGGTTTCAGGTTTCTTCTGTCTTTCTGTGCCACCATTGCTAAGGACATTGCTTAGGACTTTGGTAATTATTAAGCTGTGTGATATAAAGGAGCAGGATGGCAGTATAAAGGAAAGAGCTAGGTTTCTTATTCAAGGAACCCTTGTGGTTATAAAGATGGCTGCTAGAGTTCCAGTCATCACATCTACATTCAGGTAGCAGGAAGGATCAAGAACAAAAGGCACCCTATTAACAGAATCAGGCCCCCTTTAAAATACCTTTTCACAGAAATTCACTCATAAACTTGCACTTATATCACACTGGCCAGAACTTAGTCACCTGACCACTCATATGTGCAAAGGGGGCTGGGGAATATTGTTAGCTAGGCCCATGGCCGCAATGTGCTTATATAAGCAATGGGCAGTATTTGGCAGAGGCTTTTTAAAAAAAACCCTCGTGCTGTTCTTCTCGTGTGGACTGATTGTGGACTCCTAAACCTACCTTGCTTTCAATAACAAATGGAACCTGCAAATGTGTGTTTGTAATCACATGGGCCGTTATTTTTAGGAAAACACATAACAAAATTAAGCCAAAATGTATACTTCCCTGGATAAGATGATGTCTAGGTCCTAGTGTTTGAGAACCACTTTACCAGGAGAATTTGTTTTCCTTATATACGCCCTTGGAAATTTAAATACTTTAGGTAAATTTCCTATGTGAGCAGCTGTCTGTATGACTTTTCTGTCGTCGTCCAGTCCAGTGCCTGACAGCATCCAAAACGCACAGAGGATGTGCACACTCTGTTCTGTATTTTGTAATTGGATCGGCTAATTACCATAGCTTCTTTTTTGTTGCTTGTTTGTCTGAAGTCTTATCTTTCTGAACCAGAAAATAGGAATGTTTGGCCTTAGTTCTACATTTAGTTCTAATTTTGGCTTATTTAAAAATCCCAAACATAAGCTTAACGTCTTGATGAGATGAGGGAAAAGGCAAAATTCCCTTCTAGTTAGTGTGGAAGACAGGCGGTTAATTAGAACATATTGTTACATTAATCACAAGGGCTTTTATTTTGGAGCAGAGATTCTTAACCTGTATTTCCATAAAGCAGAATTTGTTGAGCTGAACTAAGGTTAGTTAGTTAAAATTTGGTTAATGGAAGCTAAGGAGCGATATTCTATGAAAACTTTTTTTTTCCGTATCTGTTTCCACTTGATTGTAGGCCGTTGACAACAAAACCCTTGTTGTTTTAAAAGGAGCAGCAGGATTAATGGGGATCATCCAGATAGCTGAACATACTTGGGTGATTTCTGTGTTGACATTTGGCCAGTTGTCTGCTGTGTCATTGTCACTGGTGTGTTTGGTGGGGCTAAATGTATGGGTCCTCCTTCAGGAGCCTGGGCTGCGCTCCACAAGGAACTCTGCGACCTGCGGGCGCTCTGCCCCTAACGCAACGATAGTGCCTCCTGGTGGGTTCCTGTGATCCTTGCTGGAAAACGCATTTCACTTCAGGTGTCACAGGACTGTTCTACCGAGTGTCATTTTAATATAGACACCTTGAGGATGCCATTTATTTTTACATTTGTCTTTTTAAAATTGGCTCTTGGTAGAGAGCTTAGAACCTACTACAAAGTGGAGTGCCTTAGACTCCTTTCAGTGAAAGCGATGGTGGAGGAGGCAGTGTGGCAGAGCCTGCAATTTACCCTGAGTAAAAAAACCCTTTTTTTCTTTTTGCTTCCATTGTGCCAAAGAATGCAGTGAGTTAAAGAAAAAAACAAAACCTGGAGTCACATCTGGTCCTTGGGAAGTAGTTCAGTGTGGATGCCGCGATCGTGTTCCACCCCTTCTTGGTTCTGTGACTTTGGGGAAGATGCTTGGTTTATATGTGCCTCTGCTGTACGTAGGGATAATAATAGTACTACTCATAGGGTTATTAAATGGCCCCAAGCACGCCAAGCACTGTGAACAGTGCATTGTGAGGACATAATATATGCTCGATAAATTTTAGCTGTTCTTTTTATTATTGTATCAATGATTTCGCTCTTCTTGTAGATGGAAAAGTTGCACTTGACTTCTTTTTTAGTATGCTACTCTTCAGCAGCTGGTGAGTCTTTGAATTAGTGGTTTTGTTAAGATTTTTTGGCTGGTCTAAATAGGATTAACGTCTGGTTTAGTGTTTAATAACTTCTCTGCCAGAAAAAGTCCTATTTTTTTTTGAGAGTTTAGTAGAGATTTTCAACTGCCAGCATTCAGGTGCTCTAGGATCCCCTCCCCCAATTTTGAGCAGAAAATGGATCAAGCATAAGTTTTGGGGTATTATAGTAATACAGGGCAGTATAACAGTTATGACCATTTAGGTCTAAGAAAAGATCTGTAAAGACAGGTTATAGAAACACAGTTGAATTTTCAAGATTTTTCAAAAGTTTTTTTAATTAAAAAATTTAAAATTACAGTTTACATTCAATATTATTTTGTATCAGTTTCAGGTGTACAGCATAGCGGTTAGACAGTCATGTACTTTACGAAGTGTTTCCCCTGATATTTTCAGTACCCATCTGGCACCGTCACAGTTATCACAGTATTATTGACTATATTCCTATCCTGTACTTTAGATCCCTGTGACTCTTTTGTAACCACCAATCTGTACTTCTCAATCCCTTAACCTTTTTCACCCAGACAGGCAGTGTCCCTCCTTTCTGGCAGCCATCCGTCTGTTCTCTGCATCTATGAGTCTGTTTCTGTTTTGTTTGTTCCTTTATATTGTTCTTTAGATTCCACATTTAAGTGACATCATAACTCACTGACTTTCACTTAGTGTAATACCCTCTAGGTCTTAATTTTCAAGATTAAAAAAGAAAGATTTTATTTATTCATTTGTAGATAGAGGGGAAGGAAGAAAGAAAGAGCTTGAGAAGCATCTATGTGTGAAAGATACATTGATTGGTTGCCTCCTGCACGCCCCCAACTGGGCACCTGGCCCTCAACCCAGGCATGTGTCCTGACTGGGAATCGAACTGGCAACCTTTTGGTTGTCAGGCTGGCACTCAGTCCACTGAGCCCCACCAGCCTGGGCCCAAGATTTTCAAGTGAAATATCAGGGTCAGTGAAATAATCAGTATTTTTTTGTGTGTGGTTTATTTTTCCATTGAAAATCAGTCTTAAAAATGTATTCAGTAGTTGCACCTGCTGTAGAGCCAGAATTATTGTAGAAAGCTAAGCTCATTCTAAGTACACAGCCACCAATGGGCCATATTTCAAAGTCTCACTTACGCTCTGCCTCTCCCTTGAGCCAGCTTAATATTCAGTTATATTTAGAAGAAGCGCGGAAAGCCCCAAATCTTAAGGGATTTAGAAAGACTTTGTGAAATTAGCCAAAGTATCTGCTACCAAGTGTTACCTTATGAATTCATCTGTTGAAATTTTCTTTGAGGGGTTAGGACAGGATCTGCAGCATTGAGGAGAAGTGTTAGAGACCACGCTAAAAGAGCAGTGGAGTGAGAGTCTCCTTAGGCGATTCTGACACGAGGCATTGGTAAACAATGCGAGCTCCTCGGGGACTTAATCTAGTCCTAATGGTTTAATTACATAGTCATGGAAACTTGGGACTGACACTCTAATAATACATTGTGCTGGGGTGCCAAAGAATGAGTTTTCATGTACTGCTTAGAGATCGTACATAAAACATGTCCTTTTGAAGATAAATAGTCCATCTGTTTAAATTGTGCCAGCAGGCAGCGTTAGCAACAGATATTCCCTGGGACCACGGGCTGTTGAAGTACCACAAAAGCCTCCTCATTGCACTCTTGGTCTATTCCAACTCATTCTCTACCCTGGGCCAGGGTGATGTTTGTAAAGATGATCTCTGATCATGGGTCACTCTGGGCACTTGAAACCTTTAGTGGCTCCCAGAGCCCTCAAAAGAAGTCCAAACTGTTTTTTGCATCTTTCCTCTCCACTTCTTATTATTATTCTACTCCACCATTTTATTACCCAGATATCTTGGATATTGTCATATCAAGGAACCAAGGAGGGCCAGGCATCACGAGGGACTGGAGCTGGGAGCAGAGGCTCCTCCATGGGCACCCATCATCCCCATGGCTCTCCCTGCCTGCCGTCTGCCTCACTCTCTCTCTGCACACTGCCTCTCTTTGCTTCACAGCTCTTGGGTTTAGATCACCTGCCTGCAAGTGATCAGCAGAGGTGGAGACTGGTTTCTCAGGCCCTGTTACAAGTTCCTGGGCATGTGAATCTGATGGACCATGATCACATGGGCCGTACTGACTATGAAAGCAGGCTGCCATTTTTAAGGGTGGGAGTATTTAAAATGCTCCCAGATGAAAACACAGGGAACTCTCTTAGATTTTCACCTGTGATCTCTGCGCGCCCCTGCCCTCATTATTCTCAGATGTCTTCAGATATTGAAATAGATCTGGGCTCATGTCTTTGGTGCTGAGGGCCGATTGCCATCTACATCTAATAATATTTAGGAGAAGCTCAATGCAGTGAAGAATTTACCTTCCAACCAGGTGATATTTTGTGGTTTTTGAATTCATTCATTTTTTTAAACAAATAATCTAGATTGTTTAAGGTGCTATAAAAGAAAGATGTATGGAATGTAATCATATGTAGTTTAAACTCTATTTTTTGAGGGAAATAATGTTATATATTTAAGCTGCATTTATTTGCTTGTCCAGGGTTATAATCCTTTCTTTATTCATTAATATTTTCCCCCTGATCTTGTTCCAATATTAGGGTAGGCAGTCAAACCCTTTAAGCACTTGCCTGTATAGATGCCTATGATTTAGTCAGAAGTTTTATTCGTTTTAATTATGTGTAGGAGAGTAGACATGTTCTATGTTGGCTAATAGAAGTGTTCCAACAGCGATGTTGCGTGACATTTTGCATTTGACATTAATTAAATGACAAGAGATAGATTTGGTATAATCTGTGAAACTGAAGGCTTTAAGATTATAAACATGGCAACTGGCCCACATTATTTCTGGAGTTGGAGGTAGCTCAAAGTTCGAGACTTCACGAATAAACAGTCATGTGCATAGAGAAAAATCACAGCCTTAGTCCAAAATGAAGTTACAGCTGGCTGCTTCGGGAAAGGAAGGGCGAGCTCTGATGGCAAGGTCAGCTATTCTGCATGTCAACATGTGGGCAGCGGAGTCTGACAGAGAAGCGGCTTTGTCTCTCCTTCTGTCAGGCTTAAATTTAGCTCTTTGTAGGAACTGGTAGTGGTGGGGGACTTGTGCCTTGTGGGAGGTACAGCATTGTATTTTTTAAATTTAATAAAGGGAACTATTGAAGAGGTGCTATCACTAGAGTGTTTCTTCGGGCGATAGTGAATGAACAGCAGCAGACTCCTACAAAGAGATCTGTAGGTGAACCTATTTGTTAAATATTTGAAACTACATTCTCCTGTAGTGCTGGAAGGACCTTAATTGAATTTGCATTCTTAAGACTGAATACCTAAAATAAACAGAGCTGCGCATGATAACCAATGGGAGATAATTAAGGAAAAGGAAGTGTAACACTAACGAATGTTGTCAGAGCTGAAGCTCAGCATGACCTTTACCATCAAGCTTCAGTTCCAGAGTTAGTTTAGAATTCTTCACTGTGGAGCCTCTGACCCCTTTGTCAGTGCCCTGGTGGGTGCGCTCAAGGGTGCCAGGGAGCTTTTCACGCAAAGATGGTACGTTAATAATTTCATAAAAGCCCTATAAAGACCCAATTTGAATACACTTTGAGATGAAGTTAATCTCTGCAGTTGGTGATTTGAAAGGTTACTTTAAATCCACTGGGGGGAAAATAAAACATATCCAAGTAGATGAGAGTTTCTTTGTTTGGTTATGAAATGTGCCGTGGATGTATGCTAATTACAGCAAAGGTAACCTTTTAATCTTCGATGTTAACTACAGGTCTGTCCTGTCCTTTATGGTGAGGTGCAAGAGTTCGTTAATGTGATTTCTGTCTGAGAAAATACATATGATAAGATGTGAGACTATTTACGCAACACATTTTCCATAGCAGAAGACCGAAAGTGCTAATTGAATGTAGGTGCTATTCCTGTTTGAAGGAAAAAGTAATATTAACTTTGAATCCAGTCTAATGACAGTGACATTTTGCTTATCCTGAGGACTTTTCTCATTTTGTGTCAGGACAGGACCTAACAGGTTTTTCCAGTAATGTGGGTCTGGTCAAATTCATACACAACTTTCTCCTATCTCCCTTTTACATGGTGGTGTGTCCAGGGGCTGGCCAAAGTTAAAGGCGTAGTCTCTTCTGGAACTGACTGGTTCTACTGCTTAATGGACCTCTGGCCTCAGGCCCATTAGTCCTAGACAGTTTTTATTTTTTAATGTAATTTTTTAATTCAAGTATATTTTACAACGTTCAAACCACACATTTAGCTCCCAAAGGTTAAACCCTAATCAGGCTGGGAGGGAAAGCCCGCTTGGATTTGTTGTGACAGCTAAAGGTAAAATTTAAGTTGTTTTCTGTATAACATATAAACTAAAGTTGGATTGCATAGGGCCATCTACCACTGGTGAATGACTGGTCTTCCCCTCACCCCTCAATTTTCAGGCCACCATGGACTGAAAATGTTGTAGGATACAATAAAAATCAACCAAGACATAAAAAAAGATAAGCTTCAAATTTTTATTAGACTTAACTATAACATTACTCTGTCAAATGTTATGAAATATCTTGATTTTTCCAGTTTCTGTACTTACCTCATTTTGGATCTACCACAACCAGTTTGCAGACCAGCATGGGTCCTGCATTACACTTTGCGACACCAAATCTAGTTATTTAGTTGAAGTTGAGAAAGTTAAATCATACCTAGAAGCTTTCAGTTAATAACTTTCCCGGAATGTTATCTTGATTTAAACTTGTTTATATTAAATATTAATTTGTAACCTAAGAACAACTTTCTGTTTTTTGAACAGAGCCTCAATCAGGTTAATCCCATGCGAGGGAACGCCGCCGAGCATCCGCTGTGTCTGGGGAATCTCAATCCGATTGGTTATTGCAGTTTCCTCTCAGTTGCTGTTGTGCGTAGGGACATGTGACCCACTTCTGGCCAATGAGATGTGAAGGAAATCAGGGCACTTTGGAGAAAGTTTTCCTTTCCTTTCCTTTGAAAAAGATAAATGAAATGACACTGGGACATGATGCCTGAAGCTGCAGCAGCCATATGGCAACCTATCAGTTTAGGAAGAAACTTGCTCTTTCGATGAATTCTTGAATTACTAAATAAACTAACCATGTTACTACCTTTCAGATTTCTTAGGGGGAACTTTAAAAAAAAACACACTCTTTATCGCTTAAGCAGTTTGTGGTTGGTCTTTCTCTTACTTGCAGTTCAAAGCATCTAAACGGCAATTTAGGAGCCGTTCAATGCATATGTCTTAATGAGTTCGATTTTTAAGGAAAAGCAAAAGCGAATCAGATTGGGTTAAACATTAATTTTCCATGCAGTGTTCCACCCCAAAGCGTGACTTCGCATCAGGTGGCACCTCCTAGACTTGCAAGGAGTACATGGATCTCTGAAGTATCTGCTTTTGCAAGCCAAACATTTAAGCAGCAGCATATGTCAAAAACCAAGGTGTACTGCAGCCATGGAGAGTGTTTTTGTTGGAGATACAGGGCATTTCTAACTTTTGGGGTGGAATAGGTTAAAATCAAGTCTGAATCTTGTTTTGAGAGTTGAAGGAAAGAACATAATATATGTAATACTCTCAGAGCAGACTGTGGGGTTTAGGTCATCAATAACTGCCGGGAGCTCTGACTGAAGGGTTGAATATTCTCGTTTTCCTGCTGGGCACTCTGCTCCCGGAGTTTTGTGTTTACTGAAATGCCCAGGCGGAGGAAGATAGGAGCTACAGGGCCTGAGAAATACCTAGCGGTGTAAAAAGGAGTATTGCTACCCATTTTGGGATTTGGATTGTTCGAGAAGTGGATGGGAAGGAAAAGGGAAATGGAGGCCAACTGGGGCCCGGTAAGTGTAGCTGGTGATAGAGCTGGGAAATCTGAATTTTTAAATATCATGTAGGTGGCATCTTAAGTGTCTAACATTATTATGTATCAGGTATTGTTGTAAGCCCTTTTCTTGTATTAAATAATTTAATCCTGAATAAAGCAGATACATTATGATGCCATGCTACAGAGGAAGGAAGTGAGTCTAGAGAAGTTAATGACCACCTGAGGTCCCCAGCTACCACAGTCCATGCTCTTACCACTGAACTCTACTCCCTCCATGTGGAATATTTCAGCTGTACAGGCAAGCACAGAGAATAGCATAAGACTCAGCCAGGTAGCCAACACTCCATTTGGTCTTTTAGGGACATACATTGGAAACATAGTTGTCCCTGAGCACCTCTCTCTGCTCCCACCCCCTTTCATTCTGTGATCTTCCTTTCTCCAGCATGAGGTATGGTTCCCTTTTTGGTAGAGAAGCTCAGTCTCCTTTCTCATACCTCCTGGGCCCTGCTTACTTAAGCAGCAGTTCTGAAAGCCATTGGAAGCAGTTCTCTTCAGTCTCCGTTCTGGAGAACCACACCTCAGCTCTACATCTTAGACAGTGAGCCTACCTCTGGTCCCCCATTATGGGGGGATCCTTGTAGTCTTCATTTAGACCTAATTTCCCTGCATGTGCTCAGCAATGCCCTACTGCCCTACTTCCCCACAGATTCAGCCCCTCTCACCACTATGCACCTTATGGGAAACAGAAGGGCGATGTAACTTTCCTGGTCTTGTGATTCAGGAAAAAGGCTTTTCTTGTTCATTGTTGTTACCCTAGACAGTGCTTATTCCTTATTTGCCAGTCGTCAGTAGATGGCGCAATTGAGCACTGTTTTTTTCCCCCTCTTACAACACAGGCGCACCTTACTTACACAGCACACCATTTCTTTGTTGGGGAGACAATGGCCAGTCTCGCTGATTTACCACACATCCCTCCTTTGATTTTGAATATCCTATTTTCTTCTGAGCTGTTTTGATTCCAAGAAATTAGATTGATCATTTCAGAAAGATAGGTTTTTTTTAAACAGTTAAATTAATTTGATATTGACATGCAAGTTTTCCTGCCACCCTAGGGTGATAGTCAGTAGAGGGATAGGTCTGCTAAGCTTAGTTATTGATACGATTAGAACAACTCAAAGGAATTTGGAGAATACATGGGTCTTAGCCCATAATTCCCAAAATGTATGCTTACCTTAAGTTTAAAAAAAAAGAGTGAAGTCAAGAATTCATCAGCATGGAGTCTTCTAATTTCTCCTTTGATTTATTTATCCACTGTATTTTCGGTGTTCACAGGCATACATGGCGGGATATGTCAGTAATACAAATAACAGATAAATTTTAATTTTGTGGAATATACATTCTCGGAGAGACAGACAATATATAGAATGAGATTATGAGCGCTAACATATACAGCCCCTTAGGGCATTTATGTGTTTGGGCTATGATATTTTTGAGAAGGCGGGCGTCCGAATAGTAGGCAACCCTTGGTATCTTCACAAGAGGGAGCTGTAAACCACTCTCTGTCCTAAAGCATGACCCTGTACACGTTCTTTCAGGTCTCCTGCCCCTCCCCCCCATGTCAATAGAACTCACTACTCTCCAGAGGGAGATACGTAGGAGTTCTTCACACTCAAAGGAGAGGAAAATGCTGAGCCTGGGAATATTTTATGGTAGCCGGTTGCCATCACTGGCAAAGTTAGCAGTGATAGTGATTTTTCTTTTCCAGGAAAGAATTTTGCTGCATGTTTGTCTAAGTGGGATAAGACAAGGAGGTCAGCCTATGAACCTGGCAAGTTGGAAATGAGCTTTTTAATAATATCAAAAATCCAAGTGGGAGTTACTTCCTTAATGTGATGGCCATGAGTATTCAAAACATTAATGTTAGAGATCACGTGAAGACTGTCCTCTGTAGTGCACTAATAAAAGACTCTCATAATTAGATAAGATTTTTTTAAAAGATTTATTTTTTTAGAGAGGGGAAGGGAGGGAGAGGGGGAGAGAAACATCAATGTGTGGTTGCCTCTCACAAGCCCCCTACTGGGGACCTGGCCTGCAACCCAGGCATGTGCCCTGACTGGGAATCAAACTGGCGACCCTTTGGTTTACAGGCCTGCATTGAATCCACTGAGTCACACCAGCCAGGGCAAGTTAGATAAGATTTTAAGATAGCCTTTTTCTTTTCTTTTTTTCCCCTCCTACCCTCCCTCCCTTCCTTTCCATTTTAAATAACTGCACCAGTATTTTTTTAATAAGACTTCCCTTTAGGCATTGTCCTTAAAAATCTTTTGTGATTGAGAATTTTATTATTTTATTTCTTTTCATGTGTGATTGAGCATTTTAAGGTGCCTACACGGGCATTTCTTTACAGAGCCACAGTTAATTGACTTAGGGTTAGTCATCTCAAAATACAGAAGAGAAAGGCAGAAAATTGTACTTTAAAAACTGCATTTTGGGTTGAGAAATACTTAACTCCCAACAATAAACGGCTTTACAGATGACTTGTTCGTGGATATGATAATGGCTCTAACAGGTAATAGATACTTGATTCAATTGCCCCGAATAGTTTCAAATTCTGGATTGGAATGTGGTAAGTGATTTAAAGAAGAAGTGGCTTCTTGTTGCTGCCAGTAGAGATATAGGCAGTAGTGTGCTAAGGTGAGTTGGAACAGGGCAGTCTGTGACTGCAAATAAACTGGTTTAGTGGGGGTTCCACTTGTAGCTTTTTAGTAGCTGGAATATTTCTGCCACCGAGAATAGATAGCTCTTTTCCAGCACAGTAATTATCATTTGCTGATATTGTCCTTCCAAGCTACAGCCACCATCTGGCAGAGCTGATGGTCACGGCGCAACTGAAAGCTGTTTTAGATGAGTCAAGCCGGCCAGAGCGGCTGGGATCCCTACGCTTCAAGAACAGAAGAAATGGCACACTGGTCGGACACGTGATTTAAATTAAATGAACCTCGTTTATTTTTACGTTGCTGAGATAAGTACTTAAAGACAAAACAGAGTCCTTCTGGTCACTGTTCCCCTAGGATGGACTCATTTAAATGGCCAGTAGTGGCAATTGTTTCCGAAATGCTGACAGATGCTTCTGCATTATTCATCAAAAGTTCCTTCTATCATTAGCATCACACTGCTTTCACAGTGCTGCAAATGTTTTCTGAGATTGCAAGATGTGGCCTAGCTGGAGATTTTTTTATCTTTCAGATTGGGATTGTGGGGGTAAAACTCTGATGAAGGAATTGCCCTTGTTTTGCCAGAGGAAAAGAGTTTCTGATTACGTTTCTTATCGGCAATTAGAGTGCTGAATCAGTTGCAGAAATTCAAAACAGCATGCAGACCGTGACATAAGTGTCCTGTGAATAGATCTTAAGGAAAGCAGCCTTATGGGAGGGGGGGTCTGTGTATTATGTGCCTTTGAGTCAGCTTCGACCCCTGGCTACTCTGTGAATGAGTGGTGTTTACAATGTCCTCAGAAGCCCCACCCAGGTCCTGTAGACCCACGCCTGTGGCTTTGTCTATGGACTCAATCCATCTAGTATTTGGTCTTCCTCTTTTCTTGCTGCCTTCTATTTTTCCCAGCATTATTGTCTTTTCTATAAACCTTGCTGTCTCGTGTCATGCCCAAAGTAGGACAGCTTCGTTTTTGTCACTTGTTACCTCCAGCGATGTTGAGGCTTACTTCGCTCTAAGACTGACTTGTTCCTCTTTCTGGTGGTCCAGGCAGGGTATCTGTAGAGCTCTATTCCAGCACCATATTCAAATGCATCATTTTCTTCCTATTAGACTTCTTCACTGTCCAGCTTTCATGTTTGTACATATTAGGTGAGAATACGAGGGTGTGGATGATCTTAGCCTTGGTCTCTAATGGCGCATCTTGCTCTTGGTGATCTTTCCTAATTTTTTCATTTCTGCCCTTTTGAGTCGCAGCCTTTTGAGTTCTTGGCTGCAATCTTCACTCGAATTGATGGCTGAACCAAGGTAAGCAAAATCTTTAACAATTTCAATGTCTTTATTGTCTGTGTTAAAGTTACGTATTTCTTCCGTAGCCATGATTTTTGTCTTCTTGATGTTCAAATGCTGTTCTGCTTTGACACCTTTTTTTTTCCTTTTATCCAGAAGTCATTTCAAATCATTGCCACTGTGTCACTAGGATGGTGTTATCTGTGTATCTCATTATTGATATTTCTTCACCCCTCCTCCTTCCTCTGAGTCTAGCCCAGTGTTCTTTGGATGGTATGTTCTGCATACAGATTGAACAAATAGGGAGATAAAATGATGAGGGTCTGTCTGTTGTCCATTCCCATGCTGAACATCGTGGCCCAGGGCCGGGAGAGCAGGCGTGCAGGGAAGGCTGAGCATCTCCTCGGCGGTGACTTGCACTGCTGCTCAGTGCTGCCTTTGGACCTGTGTGTCCTGCGTTTCACTGACCTATCAGTGTCATGCATGACTCTCCCAGTGTCCTATGATTCTGATATTAGGATGGCTGTCAGGGTTAGACACATTTCCTACCTACTTCCTGTGTTTTTCCTGGTTTACAACTCTTTCTTATCTTGGGGGGCCTTTCTTGCTGGCTCTCTTCTTCATCATTAAAAGTTTTACTTTCAGTTGCTCCTTCTCATCCCTGTCACTGTTGTGTTTAATATTTTCTATTTTCTCTTGATCCATCCCTAATACTCCCCTGCCCCCCATGACATTTTTCCTATTCCTCATCAATTCTTACGTGCTTCCAATGACTTACTTGAAGTACCCCACCCGTCATAGGGTGATCGTGTACATGTGTCAGCCTTGTTTATTCTTGCTTAGTGATCAGCCTGGTCCTGCTGAAGAAGTGTGTGAATGTCTGTGTTCACGTACGTGTGCATGGGTCAGTGTCATTATTTCTGAATGCAGAGCAGCTCAAGAAATCTTGTATCCAGGTATTTATAGTCTAATGCTGGCCTTTTTTTTTTTTTTTATTCTGGGATTGAGTATGTAGAAAACTTTATAGCACATCTGCTCTGATTATATATGCAAACTTTGCTTAAAAGAAATGTTGTTTTTTATCTTTCTCCCATTTTTAGATTCTTAAAAAAGGATTTTAAGATCTACAGTGATTTGGGATAGCAAATCCAATCAAAATGCCACAAATAAGCTGTGATGAATGCTTAGTTCCTTAGAGATGTTTGTGTTGTATTAAATTTTAACAAAGGGAACCTTCTAGTATTAGGGCCAGGGCTGGGTGAGGACAAATGCTTTTTGCAATGTAAACCTGAGGGGAATTCTTCCAGGCATTCTCCTTACCAAGTGGAAATTTTCCTTTTTTAACCATGAATTCTTTTTTCCACAAAAACACCCGTCATAGAAATAAGGTGTCTGCTTTTTAAATGCCACATAGCTTGATTCCCAGCTGGCTGTGGGCTGGGAGGTGCTAGGCCTGCTTCACCTCAGCAGGAAGTCTCTGAAATCCTCAGCCTCTGGCAGACCGTTGGCCCAGGAGCACCAAAGGTTTGAAGGAAGCACTTTGTTTGCTTCCTTCATTTTGTATTATTTAAAATATATATTTTTTATTTTTATTTATTTATAGGCAGAGCGGATGGGAGGGACAAAGAGAGAGAAATATCAATGTGTGGTTGCCTTTCACGTACCCCCTACAGGGGTCCTGGCCCCACAGCCCAGGCATGTGTCCTGACTGGGAATCAAACCTGTGATCCTTTGGTTTGCAGGCTGGTGCTCAATCCACTGAGCCACCCCAGCCAGGGCTTATTTTGTATTATCTGACTCTTAGAGGGAAAGCCTTAAAAGCAAACAGAAGTGAAACCTGTGTGGACAAAATTAGGACAGTTTGTGTGAAATCAGTTAACTATTCTTCTCTTTCTCTCCTCCCCCCAAAAAGATCAACTCCATAAAACAATAGTTTGTAAGGGAAACAAGGGTGCGAGTGTAAGACTTGGGAACTGCTGGGGGCATATGCATTTCTTGGAATAGAATAGGCATTCTCTTTTAAAGTGCGATCAAACTGAGGAGGTAGGTGGAACGTGTGTGCAATGACCCTGAGAAATGAATGAGGTAACAGCTGCCAATACCGGACAATACTTATTCTGGGTTGGTGCGTGTCGCACACCGTGTAGGTACCCAATAGAGCAGCGATTTTCAACCATTTTCATCTCACGGTCCACATAAACTAATTACTAAAATTCTGCAGCACACCAAAAAGTATATTATTTTTTGCCAAACTGACAAAAAATAGGTATAATTTTGACTTACTCACACTGGATGGCTATGACTGTGTTGGCTGTTGTCATTTTTTCACTTGACAATCTAAGGGAAAAGAGCTCAGTGGCACTGAGTTAATAGTCAGGTAATGAATGTTCTACAAATTCTTACAGCACACTGGTTGAAAATTGCTCCTATAGAGCATCTTGCTTTTCAAAGACCTAATTCTGGATGGAATGTGGGTGAGGTCAGATAAAATGCCGATCGGTCATTAAGGCTCAAAACTAAGAATACCCCTATGGGCAAGTTCGAACAGATCTGAAATTATGAGGCATCGAGCAGCCCCCAATAGAACGAGAGATTATAGAGAAATAATCAATAATGATTATTTGAACATCAGACATTTCGTTTTTTAACCCTTGCTTTAAATGTGATATTTCATATTTTATCAGTAGAGGGTGAGACCTTGAACTAATGTCCTAATGTGCAGCTAAGCGGTAAGGCTTTGCTTCTTTCATTTAAGTGGCCGGATTAGGTCCAGTGATGAGCCTGGGAGACTGGCTGGCTCCCAGCGGCCACACACTGAGCAGGCAGGGTGTCACGGTGCCTGCAACCGTGGTTTCCAGACTTAAGCGTGCCTCAGAATGACCTGGGAGAGCTTTTAAAAGGCGATTCTCAAGCAGTAAGGATATCTGGAGACTATTTTAAAGAAAGCCAAGACCAAGACGGGAGACCAGTTACTACCTTAGGAGAAGTTAGATTTGTCCCAGGATCGCATTCAGCTTCTGCCTCCTAACCATAGCGGCACATCCCAATCAATTGAACTCTAAGCTAGTACTTTGAAATTAGTGTGGCATGGTAAACTTTTTAAAAAAACTTGCCTAGTAGAGATACTTTTGTGCTGTGATATAACAGTTCTTACTGAACTAAGAGAAAAGTTACTGGCTTTAGGGGAGGTTAAACCTTACTCATATAGCTGAATAAATTGCTCTTGCCCAGTGACACCCAAGAAACAGCCAAGAAGATTCAGAGTAAGCAATGAGTAAAACTAGCTTTCTTGTTAATAAGAATAAACATTATGATATAATTTTAAAATGTAAAGTTTTAATAATTCATTTTAAATAATCATAGCTGCTATTTATACACTCCAAGTGAGGATAAAAAATGTACACAGGCCTAGAATAAGAACAATTTAAAAAAGGCACCAAATGCTCTTACTATGACCTTCAAGGTCAGGCTCAAGTTCTGTCTCCTCTGGAGTTAACCTGGTCTTCGCCTCCCACCCCCAGTTCCTTATAGTTCGTATTTTTTGCATCTCACCCCTATTGTCACTATGATACATAAAACTTCCAAAGGCTAGACCTGGTATATTAGAGTACCCCTAATACCCCTAGTACCCCTAGTACTTGGTAAACACAGTCTCAGGACCCAGCAAACCAGATTCTTTATTTTTGCTGGTCAGGGAGTTGGAGTCAAGGCTGTGTACAAGACTTCCCAGTGGTCAGCCAGTTACTGACCTAGACAGGATGTGCGGGTAGTCACTCCGCCTGGTGAAATGGAGGGGATTGCCGTGGGATTCAGGGCACCTAGTTTCCAACCTGGCTCTGCCATCGGCTAGTGCCATGACCTCAGCGTTCTTCACCTGAGGAATCTGTTTTATCTGCTCTGCAATGAGAGACACTTAATTTTTCAACTAACTTCAGAGATCTAAAGAGGAATAAGCCACATAATATATGTGTCAATAATCACTGGATACACAGTAGACTCCTTGGGAAGAGTAATCAAATAAAGCAGATGCCCAGACCAGCTCCACCCCAACAGATGCTGATGTAATGGCTCTGCAGTGGGCTTTGTGATCAACACTTTTAAGAAGGTCCCCAAGGGATTTAAATGTACAGCCAGGGTGGAGAACGATCAAAGAAACTTGTTAGATGGCAATGTTCTCTATTAATAAAGACCAGTATTTATTGTGGCTTGGGAGTTTTGCCCCAAATATCTGGTTCACTGTCAGTCATGTCACTCAGTAAATGATGAAACAGAGCCTGTGGTCTTTGTGTATGTGTGTGTGTGTGTTTGTATGTATATGTATATGTGTGTGTAGTCTGTCCATAAAGTATCCAGCCACACACTAAGAAAAATGGAGATATTGATTGAAGAAGATATAAGATACAAGAAACATTGTACATGGGACAATGATGCCTCAGTCCCCTTCAAAGTAGGCACGTTGGGACCTCACATAATTCTCCTAATTGCCACAAGCTGCCTTATTGTATTTTCCTGAATCTCATAGACAGTCTGAAATCTCTTCCTTGTCAAAGGTGATTTTAGTTTTGGGAAAAGCCAGAAGTCACAGGGCACCAAATCTGGGCTATAGCAGGGCTGAGTCACCTGGGTGATTTGATGTTTCACCAAAAGCTCTGCACGAGACGTGATGCATGAGCAGATGCGTTGTTGTGATGAAGCTGCCAGTCGCCAGTTGCCCACAGCTGAGGCCTTCTAAATCATCTGAATAGTTTCCATGGAGAAATGTTCAAGCTTAATGCAAAATTTAATCCAGATTCGTTGCTCTGCTCCCTCAGTCATTTTGAATGCAACCGCCACACAGTACACATGCTCACTCAATGGCATCTACCGCCCCTACTGACTAGTACAGTGAAGTCATCATTGTTCACTCATGTGCATTCCGTCCACTCTCCTTAGCTGCTAGGTTACACCGATGTCAAGCAAATCATTCTTGTTATGTTAATAATGGCTGGACTTTTTCCGGACAAACTAGGGATATGGAGATACATAAAGTTTTAATTTTATTTATTAAAGTATAGTTGACATAGAATGTTATATTAGTTTCAGGTGTAATAACATAGTGATTCAACAATTACATACCTTACGATGTAATCACTGCAAATCTAGTAGCTATCTGTCACTGTGTAAAGTCACTAAAATGTATCAACTATATTACCGGTGCGGTACACTACACCTCCATGGCTTATTTTATAACTGTGCGTTTGCACCTCTTACTTCCCTTTATCTTTTTCACTCATCCCCCAGCCCCCTTCCCTCTGGCAACCATCAGCTTTTTCTCTGTTTCTGAGTCTTTTTTTTATTTGTTTTGCTTTAATTTCTTTGAATAACAAACTATATTGTGGAATGGTGATGACACTGTCATTTCTGATCTATGCTGAAGTAGAAAACTCTACATATTAGGTAAAACTAAGTTTAAAATTTAAAATTAATTCATATCCTCCTCCCTAATGGGGTAACATTAAATAAAACCAACAAAACTGTATAGTCATGAATTCTTTTTTGTATTATATTTGTTTCCCAGAGCTAACAATTATGGAACAGAAGCAATTGTTGAATGAAATGTAGGTCTTATTAAAAAAGAAAGTGTTACGTAAGGTTTTAATAAAATAGGAAACAGGTTCTGACATTTTAAAAATTACCTATGAACTTCTCTCACCCTTTCTTTGACCCAGATTCCCCCAAACATATTTACCCACTTTGCAAACATTGATTATGTGCATATAGGTTTGCAAACACGTTCCAAAATGTTACTGCTAACCAGTTAGTTTCTAAAGCCTTTCAAGGCTTCATCTTATCTTTGCCACAGGAGTGACTTAAGGAATGGAATGAACATTAGTGAACTCCACGCTATCCTCTCTTCACCTGGAAGAATCACGAACTAATAAGAGTGGAGCTTTCCATGCTCGTCTGTGAGCACGTTTATTTATAAGCTGATATTTGACTTTAAAGCCCGACTACTGGTAAGGGAGGGCTTCTCAAGTGAAGCCAGTTAAATTTTATATAAATATCACTTTAAAAATTCATCTCCATAGTGGGATATCCAGATGTTAATCAGTTTTTTTTTGTCTTTAAAGTTATTCTTATATGGTCTTAACACAGGCCTGGTGGTGACCCTGTGTCGTGACCCAGTCTCAGGTGACTTTTAGGGCTGAGAAGGGGCGGGGCACCAGGTGTGCTTATTACTCTTGGAGGCGATTTTTCCTCTTGGTTTTTTTAAAGAATAGAGGTAGGTTGATGGAAATGTTCTAAAATTAGATCATCTTACAACTCTAAATATACTAAAGCCATTGAACTGTACACTTAAAACAGATGAATTTTAATGCACGTAAATTATCCCTTAGTGCTGTCATCAGCATTGGGTGGCACATTTGACATTTCTAACAGACTGTGATTATCTCTGCTTCAGACATGGCTGGAAGAATTTAACCCTCTTGGATGTGATATCTATGTAGTGGAAATGGTGGGACTCTCCCCCCAAAGGATACATACTGTGTATTAGAATACTTCATATCACAAGTGTATTTTTTTACAACATTTTCTGCTTGAGGGATTTACTGCACTGATAACTCTAAATAAAATTTACTTATTTTAAACTGATTGCGGCAGAAATAATTGATTTAATCCTTTTAAAGCATTGAATTCGGAAGGATTTGCAGAATGCTTTGTTACCCCTTTTATTTTACAGATGAGACTCTGTTAAGTTTTAAAACTCTAATTGTGTAATAAAGTTGGAATATAGTTCTCTACTCATCTGTTCTGCTCTTTAAATATTTATGCTATGCTATAAGGCAGCCATTAAAATGATAATTATTAAGACTGTGTAGAAACACGGAAAGCTGTTTATGTAGAGGCGAAATAAAGCAGAGGGCCAAATGGCTTAAATATTATGATTGCAACCAGCTTGTCAGATTTGTGTGCATATTGAGATCTGGACCATAATAAACAAAAACAGTATGTGTGGTGTGATAGGTTGATGGGCATTTCTCCCTTTATAGTCTTTTTTAAAAAATTATTTATTTATTTTTAGAGAGGGGGGAGAGGGAGGGAAATATTGATGCAAGGGAGAAATGTCAGTTGGTTACCTGTTGTGTGCGCCCCAACCTGGACCAAATCCGCAACCCAGTCATGGGCCCCAATGGGGAATCGAGCTGGTGACCCTTCACTTTGCCAAACGATGCCCAACCAACTGAGCCACACCAGTCAGGGCTCTCCCTTGATATTCTTGAATGTTGTTGCATTGTATCCAAACAAATGTCTTTTCTAAAAATATTAAGGCTATCAAAGGGAGAATTATGTAGACTCAAAGAGATTGTGCACATGTCTACAGCTGCCTGAATTTGTAACCCACATTTGCAGACTTCCCCAGACACTGGCCAGCACTGGACGTGTGTGTGATGAGGTTCTACCATTCTAAGCCACTGGGGCTCTGTCCTTGTTTGCCTGCTCCTGCAACTCTTTCTTTGTTCGCTTGTTTCTCATCTCATTTTATGGAATCAACAGATACGGAATAGTAGGAGAATGACTTTTGTGTGTGTGGGTGGGGTGGGGGTGGTAATAACTACTGTTAAATTCCTCTAATGAAGGCAGAGCATGAACAAATTGGCTTATGCTGACACTTAAGTGATTTAGAGAACACTGGAAGAATATTTTGTCTCCGACATTGGTGATCATTACCTACTGGGATGACTTACAAGGAATGATGGAAGGGGTTCTTTTCTGGTTAGCTTGACATCTCAATGGACTGTCTGAAGAAGGGAGAAGTGGGTTAGGTGACTCTCAGGATTCCACTGCACTTGATTTTTCAATTCGACTCTAACCAAATGGCTTTTCTATGTGATACGGGAGCATCATGGAAAAAGCATAAAGCAGCCACATAAGCAACTGAAGCAGTGCATTGTTTAAGAGCCTAGCTCTGCCGAGTACATTTTGATCATATTATATATGCTTGTCCACTGTTATGGGTGGTGCTGGAGCCTTAACCCATGGCCGAGTTGGAGGGATAAATGTGAAGCTAGGGCATACTTAGTATGTTACATAAACACACTTCCTCTCTGAGAGATTGGATCCCATTCTCTAAAATGTGTGGTTTCTCTGGATGATGTTTGCTAAGTGGTAGGTGGTACTTAACTAGCTCAAGTAACTGTTCGCACTTTCGTGTTACTGTGCGTTTCCTGTCCAATTGTTGAGAGATTATGGCCGTAGCAATTCCGCCTCAGGGAAAAGATGTGGGACTGTGAAAGGGGAGCGTATAGAAGGGGCAGGGTGAACAAAGCAGGGGACACTGTCAGCCCTGTGGGTCGTCTATAGGTTTGCAGTCCTTGCTTTACAGATCTGTGAATTCAACTTTCTTTTTTACTTCAGTTTAAACAATTTATTTTATTCTTTCTTCCCAAAGAAACATCTTCCTAAAGAATGTCTTTCATCCTGCCACTCTTTGCTCAGAAATATTTAGCGAATCTGTCATTGCCAGTGGGTTGAAGTCTTGTACCAGCATTCCTAACCCTCTCCAGCCCAGGCTTATCTGGCCCATCGAATCATATGACCTATCAGTTCCTTCTGAGTCACTCTTACGGAGACGAGGCCCCTCTGTCCCCGCCCTCTGATCACACCTCTACTCTCCTGCCCTCAAGTCTTCACTGATTCTGTTTTATTACCACCCTTCTCCCATTTCAGCCCCCTGCGGTGTGCTTTTCCTGTGGACGTCCACAGTATTTCTGTCTTTACTTCTGACTTGGCATTTATTTTTAAAATATATCCATAAAAACCATAATAATCACTACCATTTATAGTGTTTATGATGTGCCAGACACTGTTTTCAGTACTCCACTTGAATTAACTCATTCAACGAACAGCAATTCGAGAGGTAAATAATATTATCCCCATTTTATAGATAAGCAAGTGGAGGCAACAAGGGCTTAGATAACTTGCCCGAGGTCATACAGCTACTATGTGGCAGATCGGGAGTTCTACCCCAGGCTTTCTGAATTCAGACTTGGTGTTCTTAACCACAGCTCTAAACTACCATTAATACATGATCTCTTTAGATATTTCATTCTCTTAAAATTCCACCTCTTTAAGGTGAAGACAAAGTCTCCTTGTTCTCTGCTTTACCTCCTTTCATAACCCTGTGCCTCGAACAAGGAGATGCCCTGTGAACATCTGTTTACTGAAGTTCTAATAGGCTTTTCTGGTGTTTTTGGCTTGATTTGTTTGGCTCGATGATTTTATCTTGATACGCAGACATGCTCTCTTCTGTTTTCCCTCTAATTACCGGTATGAGCTTGTCAGCGTGACTGTCCGTTCAAATCCGTGTCTTTCATTACCTAAGTGGATGGCGCTGAATGGTGCTCAGCCGTGGGTAAATGTACTAATATGTGCGAAACTAAATCTCAAATCTTGTTCTGCGCTTCAAAGTAAACATTTTAAGTAGCATTATTTTTATTACTTGGGTATTTGATATGTCAGATAAAATGAGGTAGAGTAAGCTACACTTCACCTTCCTGGTAATATCAATTCCTAAAACCATACTTAACTTTATGTAGTTCTCCCTTGATTTTGGGGGGGGGGGTAGTAGGGGGGAAGAAAGGCTCTTCATGGAGGAAATAGTGAAAGCTGGTTATCTTGAACGACGTTCCTTTAATGAGTACCCTGTGCGTACAGTGTTAAGCCTTGGCATCAATTTATCTTTCCTAGTAAAGCAGGATACTTAGCCAACAAAGCTGAAGTCTAATGTTGTTGAAGCTTATTTACTGTGTATCTTTCATCTGTTTCTAGCAGCAACCTGCCTCTAGGTCCTCAGAGCCAGATGTTTCCAGTGCTTTCACGGTGATATATGTGCCTGTGTATTTGGTGATAAAGTAAAAGCTGTTTCTGGCTGACACAGTAAAAAAAACATTTGGAAGAGTATCGCATAAGGCACAGAACCAAGAGGAAAAAGGAGTAATTTGTCAGCCTCAGGAAGAGGCATCTATCTTGCAGTGGCCAACCAGGAGTGTCTCTGAAGTCCTGGCCATTGAAACAGCTCAGTTCTGTTTTTATTCAGGCTCTGCTCCCTTGGAAGGGGGACAGATTTGCTGTAAACTTAAGTCAGGAGCCCATTTCTTAGTTGGGGTGTTGGGCCAGTCACCAAATGCACACAAAATAGGTAAAGAGTACTTCCAGTTACCAGTGACGGGGAAACAGGTAACACCAATAGATGGCTCCTTCCAACAATGTTCGTCTCAAAGTAAGGATAATTTAAATGATAGCTTTCACTTGGACAGTAAGTGATTTAGATATTACCTGAATTTAATCACCAAGTTATTCCTCTAGACGGAAAATCCTAGCAGTTTAATTCATCAACACATCTTTTATGTCGAGATCCCTATTTCCCTCTAAGCCCCTTCTTTTAGGATAAGCCTTCCTTTTTGTTCAACAAAGGCATTTTCTTTAGAGGAGTTATCACTAGATTCTATCTCTGGAACTTAGCAACTTTCCGTTTCAGTCTCATAAAATCCTAAATGTAGAATCAGAACTTGACAGGTTAATTAGTCTGCTCAAGCTCAGATACAAGTTTTACTGGGTGTATTGGTTAAACCTCTCCATGTTGCAAGGACCAGAACACTCAGGTCGAAGCCAGTGGAGCAGAAACTGCCTAGTTCAGTGACATGACTCTAGTTTCACGAGGAGCTTGACGATGAGGGCTCCAACAGCACAGCCAGGCCTTTTCTCTCCCTTTCGGCTCGTCAGCTCTGCTTTGGGTTCCATGTCAAGCAGGCTTTCAGCTGGAAGCTCTAGGCTGAAAAGTTTAGGTACAGAGGGGTTAACAAAATCCATTTTTTCTAGGAGTCCTAGTGAATATCTCATTTTATCTCATTGGCTTAGATTCGATCACATGCCCATTTCTGAACCGATCACTCAAATCACAGTGATGAGATACCCTAGAACTGGAATTGGAAACAATCCACGTGACTGGAAATGGAAAGAAAAATGAATGACCCAAAGAATAACCAGAATGCTTTTGGCAGGAAAAGGAGGAGGGAATTGATGCCGGGAAGTTAAAAAAAAAGTTTTATGTTCATTTGTGAAAACGTGATTGTTAAATTACATTTTAAAAATGATACATATTTAGTTATTGGCAAGCACATACAATTATAATCGTATGAACCCATAGGTAGCCATCATCCAACTCCAACAATTGTTGAAACATTTGGCCAATTATGTTTCTGGTGATTGCATTTTAAAGCATTATCATAAGATGCCTTGATAGCTGGCTGTGCAGAAACTCACAAGGTATAACGTGAAGTCTGAGACCTAGCTTTATGAACATAAGTCCAAGTAGCAAATGATCATTAGTCGCATACCACAAAAGTGTGTTGCCAGCTAGAAGGCAAGATGGCTCTGTGCAATAGTAATGCATCATTTACCTGGACGTGGATGTTTATTTCAGTAAGGAAGGCTGTTTCCTGGCTTAAGCCTGATCAATCAATTCCTTAACAGCTCTTTCCAGAGTCCCTGTAGCAAATTTGTCTTCTGGTCCTGGGTGTCTTTCGGGGTAAATCAGAGGTTTTATTTGACAGTGAGGTCTCTGATCACCAATGTGCACGTGCATTGTGTGAAGGCTGAATGTGCTCTGATCTCTTTCAGTTGAAAGATGCATGAGTGTAATGCAGTCCGGGACACAGATGATCAAACTGAAGCGTGGGACCAAAGGGCTTGTCCGGCTCTTTTACCTGGATGAGCACCGGACCCGCCTCCGATGGAGACCCTCCAGGAAGAGTGAGAAGGCCAAAAGTAAGATCCACCTTTGAACTTTGCATGGCCTAACACAGTAACACATGGGTTATAGTGGGTTCTGTGGAAGCTTCAGATCTGTGGAGCTTCCATATTTTTTGCAAGTTTTGGTGTCAACTGTTAAAGGGTGTGGAGAGGCAGAATAAGTAATGATCATTATTCCTTTTTAAAATCTTTTGGGGACTTTAAATCCATAAAAGTTTTCTTGTTCATAAATACTGTGAATATTAATATTTCCCATGTCGGAGACATAATATACATACATAGCTTTAACTTGGGATATGAGATGATACAGCCTGAGGTCTTTTACTTTTCCTATGAAAGTTTAGGGATGTAATAAATCCAATGAAAGTGAAAGTGTTTTGCTATATTCTGAGCACAGTTGACTTGATTAATTGTTTTAATGGAATCAAGTAAAATAGCTTTGATCTGGCTCCTAGTTAAAGTCTCTCTCTCACACCTTCCACACTCAGCACCGCATCTGGGTGGGCTCTCCTGTAATGTCTCTCTCACCTGCTCCTTCCTTGTCCAGGGTCTCTTCACCTTCCTGGTGGCCTATTGCGAAGTCTCCTAGCCAATCTCCATTTTGCTAGTTTCTTCTGCTTTGATCAGTTAAGGTGCTTTCCCCTTTAAGTAACAGAAGACCTTGACCAGATTAGGCTTATGTGATAAACACATTTATTATCTCATATCACAAGAAACTCAGAGATTGGCAGGCTCCAGACAAGGGACCCTGGGTCTCTAGCTCTGTTTTCCTGAGTGCTCTTGGCCCTGTCCCTTGTGCGATGGCTTTGTAATCAAGGCGGCAGCAACGTGACTTCAGCTGGTGTGGGCCTCACAGCCTGATATAACAGCGAAGAGGCAGACGGGCACCTCCTCTTTGGGTACTTCCTTTTTAGGAGAGAAGAACCTCTTTCTAGACCTTCCCCTCAAGGCACATTGCCCCAGCTCTCCTTGGTTAGAACTGGGTTGCATTTCCACATCTGAATCTACCGTTAAAAAATAGGAATGGGAAACTGCAATGGCTGAGACCCACCAGAATTTGCCCTGGGGCTGAGCTCAGGCTCATTTTCCTGAGTCCTGTAGGGGATGAGTTGATATCAGAAGAAAATTGGACTGGGCATTAAGGCAGAGGGGAGAAGTGGATGGCGTACTTGGACGATCAATAAGATGTGCAACTCTTCCAATTCTTGCTTAAAAACAAGGGAGCAATAAAAATACTCTTTTAGTTTAAAGTAATATTCCCTGCAGTTCTTCTCTGGTCCAAACATTCTGTGCTGCTCCACTGCCTGAAGGGTGCTAATCTCTCGTCTGTTATTGTAGGCTCCCCAAACTACCCTTCCAGCTATCTCCTGTTACTACTCTCCCTCTTGAGCTTTGCAGCCCAGCGTAATTGGCCTGTTCAGCCCTGGAGTGACCTTAGGTTTCAGTATCTTTCTGCCTCTTGCCCTGCGAGGCCACCTTGTGCCTCTCTATCTCTCTAAGCCTCGCTCTACCTTCCCCATAATAACATTCACACCGTAAATGCCAACCACTTTTAACTGTGCTATTTGGTTACCACTAAACATTTTTTCCTTTGAATTTTCTATCTTCTCATGCATATTTAAAACACCAAAGTAGGCTCTAGGTCTTTGTACGTTTTCCCTGTATAAATATGTATTTTGATATATTCATTAGCTCCCTTTTCTACCTAGACCTTTCTTGCCCTACTGGGTGTATCTATCATTTTATCATAAACTTCAACCCATCCTGACTCAATGCCTGGGAGGGAGTGTCCAGACTGCCCGGAAAGGTCAAGTCTCATGTAGAGATAGGGCTTGCATTTCACATTTGGACTTAAAAACAACTCACAGACAATGAATTGGTTCATGCTTATTTTGAAAACTTTAAAATGATTTTTGCTTCTCTTTGTTCTTAATCTGTGTACATACCTCCACTTCCCTTACAGTACTTATCGACTCCATTTACAAAGTTGCCGAGGGGCGGCAGTCGGAAATATTCCACAAACAAGCTGAGGGGAACTTTGACCCCAGCTGCTGCTTTACCATCTACCATGGTAACCACATGGAGTCCCTGGACCTCATCACCTCCAACCCCGAGGAGGCCCGCACCTGGATCACAGGCCTCAAGTACCTGATGGCTGGCATCAGCGATGAAGATTCCCTTGCCAAAAGGCAAAGGACTCATGACCAATATCCTTCCTAGAACTTTATTTTTGAGCTCTGTGTGGAATGGCGTGTGTATGGGTGTGGTGTGTGTGTGTACCATATATTTTCCCCCCAATTTTTTTCTTTCTTTACCCCTAGTCCCTTTTGTCTCTAGTCTCCTTCTGTCCCCTCCTCACTCTCACTCGAAGTAAATGTATGGATGAAACATATAGAAATAAGCTTATGTGAACTCAGGAGCAGCCTTCTTCAGAAGAGACTGAGAAATATCCAAATGTAGATTCCTAAGGGAGATGAGGTAACCAGGAAAGCATTTATTTGTATTAGAGAGCAATCCTGCTTTATTATAGTCAGTTTAGCTTAACAAATACTTTCTGAGTTCCAATTATGTACCAGGCACTTAGCTTCTTCCTCTTTTCTTTTTCTCTTTTCTAACTTCTGGTTTGCAAACTGAACGGATTGGTACTCAGGGGAAGTTATTTTTTACTTAATAACATTTACCCTCTCTAAATTGCTTGAGACACTGTAGGCTGAGTCTCATTCTTGATTTAACCCGTTCTTGTGGTCCTGCAGCACTGACGAGATAAAAGATTAATGTGCTTGGTCTGACAGCCGCCTCTCCTGCTGGGATGGAGCTGGGCACATGACATGGCTGTCTGGCTTCAATTTTCTCAGCTATGAAGTGAGGGTGTTAGACTGCTCTGGTTTCTTTCCGCACACTTTGAATGGCCTTAAACCGCATGTGACCCTGTCCATGCAGGGAGTAGTACCACTTCCTCGCTGTCATTGGAATGCATGCCTTCATTTTTTGCCCAGAGTGGTGATAAATTTATACTGCTCCAGCTGTAATCCCTCACCTGGGGTGTGGTTGAAGCACAGCGGAAATACTCAGCCCACGAAAGGGTTTTGACAGTACGAGTGCCTGAGCTGATGAGCCATGATGTTTCCATCAATACTCTCAGCATGCAGATAAAATGCAACCGGGATTCATCAGTGAACAAAACACAGACACAGGAACTAACTTTCTGGGCTTTATTCTGTTTGTTTGCTCCTTCTTAACGTTTGGTAAGAAAACAAACAAACCGAATCAGTGAGAATGCTTTGTGTTGCAACCACACAACCATACCAATATTGTTGATGTTGGTATTGTTTAATGTTGACATAAACAATACAGAATATTTATTTTTCATCAGCAAGAGATCTGAGATGGGGCAGTTACAGGGTTGGTTCATATGTGGCTCAGTGATATCACAGAGACCTAGGTTCTGCCATCCTCAGCGTGTTGCCTTCCCTTTGTGAATTCTGTGTATATTTTTAATTTTTTGAGGAACTGCCATACTGTTTCCCCCAGCAGCTGTACCATGTCACATGCCCACCAACAGTGCACAAATGTTCCAATTTCTCCACATCCTCCACACTTGTTTTTTGTTCTTTTGATAGTAGTCATTCTAATATGTATGAGGTGGTCTGCTATTGTATTAGTTTTGATTGCATTTCCCTAATAATAGTGATGTTAGTTTAGCATCCTTTCATGTGCTTGTTGCCCATTCATATAATATCTTTGGAAAAATGGCTGCTCAAGTTCTATATCCATTGTTGAAGCAGGCTGGCTTTTGTTTTTGTTATTAAGTTTTAGGAGATTTCTATGTAGTCTGGATATGAATCCCTTATCAGGTATGATTTTCAAATATTTTCTTTCATTCTGTGGATTGTCTTATTACTCTGTTGATAATGTCCTTGGATGTATAAATTTTTAAAGTTGTCATAAAGTTCCATTTGTCTATGTTTTCTTTTGTTACCTGTGCCTTTGGTATCATATCTAAGAAATCATTGCCAAATCCAGTGTCGTGAAGCTTTTGTACTGTTTTCTTCCAAGAGTTTTATTGTTTTAGGTCTTACATTTAGGTCCTTAATTTATTTTGAGTTAATTTTTGTATGTAGTGTTAGGTAAGGGTCCAGCTTCACTCATTTAAATGTTGATATCCATTTTTTTCAGTACCATTTCTTTTCTAATTAAATTGTCCTGCCACCATTGTCAAATATCATTTGACCATATATATGACAGTTTCTTTCTGGGCTGTGTATTTTATTCCATTGCTCTGTGGGTTTGTCTTTATGCCAGTACCACACTATTTTGATTGCTGGAGCTTTGTAGTAAGTTTTGAAATCAGGAACTTTGTAGTCCTCCAGTTTTATTCCTCTTTTTCAAGATTTTTTGACTGTTCAAGGTCCATTGAGGGTCAAAATGAATTTTAGGACAGGGTTATCTATTTTTGCAAAAAATGTTATGGGATTCTGATAGGGATTGCAGTGAATTTGTAGATTGCTTTGGGTAGTATTGACATTTTAACACTACTGTCCCCAATTCATGAACATGGGATGTTTCCCATTGATTTATGTCATCTTTAATTTATTTGGCAATGTTTTGTCATTTTCATTGTACAACTTTCACCTCCTTGGTTAATTCTTATGTATTTTATTCTTCTTAATGCTATTGTAAATGGATTTGTTTTTATAATTTACTTTTCCAATTGCATATGGAAATACAACTGATTTGTATGTTGACTTTGTATCTTGGTACTCTGCTAAATTCTTGTATTAAAAAGCTTTAACACCTTTTTCTTTTATGGACTCTTTGGGGTTTACTACATAAGAGGTTATATCATCCGCAAACAAAGATAATTTTATTTCTTGCTTTGCGATTTCGATAGTTTTAAAATGTATTTTTCTTGCTTAATTTCTCTGGCTAGAATGTCCAGTACGTTGAATAGAAATAATAGTATGTTGGAGGAAAGCAGGCATCCTTGTCTTGTTCCTGATCTTAAAGGATAAGTTTTCATTCTTTCACTATTGAATATGATGTTTGTTGTGGATTTTTCATATATGGCTTTATTATATTGAAGTACTTTTTAATTCCTATTTTGTTGAGTGTTTTTTACCACGAAGGGTGTTGAATTTTGTCAAATACTTTTTCAGCATCAATTGAGTTGTTTGTTTTTTCCCCTCATTATATTGATCTGGTGTATTGCATCAATTGATTCTTGCTCGTTGCATCATCCTTGTATCTCAGGAATAAACCCAACCTGCTCATGCTATATAATCCTTTTACTGTGCTGCAGAATTGTATTTGCTGGTATTTTGCTGAGTTTTTAAAAAAATCAATAATAATAAGAGAAATTGCTCTGTAGTTTTCTCGTAGTGTCTTGTCTGGCTTTGGCGTCGGAGTAATGCTGGACTCACAGAATGAATTAGGAAGTGTTACCTTCTCTCCAATTTTTAGGAAAAATTAAGAATCTTGGTATTAATTTTTTAAATGTTTGGTAGAATTCACCAGTGAAGCCATCAAGTTCAGGGCTTTTCTTTGTTAAGAAATTTTTGATTATTGGTTTAATCTCCATACTAGTTATAGATCTATTTCTATTTTTTGTGATTATATGTGGTAGGTTTCATTGGCGTACAATTGTTCACAGTACTCTCGTATTTTTTATTTCTGTAGAATTAGTAGTCATGTTCCTATTTTCATTTCTGATTTTAATAATTTGAGTCTGCTATTTTTTCTTAGACCATCTAGCTTAAGGTTTGCCAATTTTGTTGATATTTTTGAAGAACCAACTTTTGATTTCATTGATTTTTTTCTATTGCTTTTCTATTCTCTATTTCATTTATCTCTGCACTAACCCTTCTTATTTCCTCCCTTCTGCTAGTCTTGGGTTTAGTTAGTTTTCCCCCCCCTACTTCTTTAGGTTGCAAAGTTAGGTTTTTGCTTGAGATCTTTTTTGTTTTGTAATATAATCATTTATAGCTATAAATTTACCCTTTACAATGCTTTCATTGTATTCTCATAAGTTTTGATACATTGTGTTTTTATTGCTCTGTAAAAATTTTCTAATTTCCCCTGTGATTTCTGCTTTGATCTCTTGGTTGTTTAAGAGTGTGTTATTTAAGTTCCATAATTTTGTAAGGGTTTTTTGGTCAGATTTCCTTTTATACTGATTTCTAACTTTATCCCATTGTGTTCAGAAAAGATGCTTTGTATGATATCTATCTTTTTAAATTTAAAGACTTAAATTGTGGCCTAAAATATGGTCTGTTGTGGAAAGTGTCCCACGTGCACTTGAGTAGAACTCGTATATCGTTACCGTTGTACCGACTGTCGTGTGTGTCTGGGAGATCTAGGTGGCTTATTGTGTTGTTTAAGTCCCTTCTTTCTTTACTTATCTTCTGTCTGGTTGTTCTATCCATTATTGTGAGTAGGGTATTGAGAACTATTTATTTTTTTCAATTTTGTCATTTTTGCTTCATATATTTTGATGGTCTGTCATTAAATGCATAAATATTTATAATTGTTATGTCTTTTTGCTCTGTTAGAACTTTTATGAACATATAATGTCCTTTTTTAGTTCTTACAACCTTTTCTCATTACTATAGCCGCCACTGCTCTCTTTTGCTTACTATTTACAAAGAAAGTCTTTCCCCTACCTTTTCATCTGCAGTCTGTTTGTCTCTGGATCTCAAGTGCATCTTGTGTACACAGCGTATAATTGGGTTGTGTGTTTCTACCCATGCCAGTCTCTGTCTTTTGACTGAAGAGTTTTGTCCATTTGTATTTGAAGTAATTCCTGATACGGAGGAACTTCTGTCATTGTGCTATTTCTTTTCAGTGTGCCTTAGCTTTTCTCTCCCTCATTTTCTACATTCTTATCTGCTTTTGTCTTCAGTTGATATTTTTGCAGTTAAATGTTTAAATTATTTCTCATTTTCTTTTGCACGTGTCCTATGGTTATCATGGGGATTACAGTGAACATCCTAAATTTATAATACTCTAATTTGAATTGACACCAGTTTAGGCAATAGTTTTTCGAATCTCATTTCTTTGTCCATGTTTACTGGCAAGAGAAAATTTTCATATTTGAATTAACCAGTTGATAACTGAGTGATTTTATATTCTGAAAATATGCTACCTGGAAAGAAGGTGTACCCAGAACTACACAGAAGAACAGTTAAAAAATATAGAAGCGGCTGATATTCATGTGAGGAGAGAAAAAGAAAGAGGAAATTAATGAATGATAACAAGGAAGCTGATGTCAAAAACAGGGAATGTAATTTGAGTTGGGGAAAGATTCTCGTACAGATTTGTCATAATTTGATAGGGTTTTAGATACTATCTTAATGCTAGCATGGCATTCTTAATTGGACATACATTTAATTACATTAACTGGGAGAACAGATTTGGAATGTTCATGATTATTACATTTCAGTTAGGCCTGAAAACTTCAACAGTTAACGAATAATGAGAATAATGAATCTTAAATGGCTGTATGAAAAAAATTCATCCAGTGTAAAGTGTGTCAAGCTACTTCTGCAGTGTGAACATGTTGACTTGGAGGTAGATGCGGTACCCACACCTATTAATATCAGAAGCAGTACGGTGTTGTGGTGAAGGACTCAGACTGGTGCTGGGTTCCAGCCCTGAACTCTGCCGGGTGTAGCTTTGGCTTAGTTACATAAGCTCTTAGCCTCAGAGTCTTCGGCTGTAACGTGGCAGTGACGATGAGAACAGCGCCGGCCGTGTAGGTGTGCGAAGATCAGTTGAGCCGGTGTGCACAAAGCGCCTAGAACACTGTCTAGCACACATCAAGCACTTTATAAATAAGGGCTCTGTTGTTATTGCTTAAGAGAGGTGAGGGCAGGCAAATCTTTTGTTGTCCTATTTGATAAATTCCAGTCTGGAATCTCAGCAGCCCAGCATGTAAAAATGATGGCCGGGGCACCTGGTCTCAGCATTTTTCTTCATCAGATCCTTGCCTCCTTCATTCCCCCACCTTACCGCGAGGGAAAGTACCCTAGAAGACGGTAGGTAGGCCCTATGGATGCTGTAAATTGAAGCCTTACACCTTCCTTGTAAAGGAGGGGCCCTGAAAACTAAAGCCTGCAGGGCAAATTTGGCACACCGTCTATTTTTATATGGGCCCCTGAGCTAAGAATGGGTTTTCAATGGTTGGAAAAAATCATACAAAGGACATGGTATGACATAACATTGTATGAAATCCAAATAGCAGTGTCCATAAATAAAGTTTTATTGGAACATAACCATGCCAGTTCATTTTTGTATTGTGTATGGCTGCTTTTATTTAAAAATGGATAGATGCAGTTGAGACCACATGGCCTTCCAAGCCTAAAATATTTACTGTGGCCTTTTACCCTAAAAGTTTCCCCACCCCATACTAAATATTTTTCAGGGATTTACATTCTCCTATAATGTTTTGATAGATAATACTAGGCCATATTTTGCATTCATTTTTTAACTTCTAAGTTTTTCTTTGCAGTATAACTATTTCTATTCTTAAATTTCTATGTATATAGCTATTAATGATTAATTCAGGGCTTTCCTGATCACTCATGTCTTAATTATAAAGAACAATTTTGAGATACCCGAGTACTTTAACATGTAATTGTATCTTATACCATGTGTACTGTTACTGGAGAGAATGGTTTTCCTTTCATAGAATCTTAGAGTTGAAAGGGACTTCAAGGTCATCTAGTTGAGCTCACTGACATTATAGATGAAGAAATGGAAGCCCCAAGAAGCGACATAAATGACTCATGGTCACAGGGCCTGGTCAGCATAGCACCAGAACTCGTGTGTGTTTCTTGGTCTGATTCTCCCTCTGTTTCTGTCTCACCGGTTCTGTATTCCCTAAACCAACAGTCAAGGCCAACTTGTGTGCTCACACTGAAGGCCTTGCTGACACAGGCCCTCCCTCAAAGGGTTGTATCTGCATAATATTCATAATTAGGGTCTGCTTATCCTTGCCTCTTCTCTGGAGAAGTCTTTAACAGGCTTTGGTAAAGAGCTGTAGAATAAAAGGATGAAAACATTGCTGTCATTGGCTCTGGCTAAATATCTTGAGGGGCACAGAACATTAGCCACAGTCAAAAGAAATGGAACTCATGGAATGGACGCAGCATGCCCAGAAAAAAGAAGAAAAAATGAGATGTAGTTACTTACTAGTAATTGGCCCAAATGTTTTACTCTTTGGATTCTTCTGTTTTTGTCCCCATAGTCCTGGGTCCCCCTTTACCTTCCAGGTGTCGTGTATAATGAGGTCCTGCCTGAACTCCCTGAGGAAAAGTTGAACTTGAAAGAACTGGGCAGTTTAGTTTTGAATGTTGTAAAGGGAACATAATGTGAACAAGGTATTCGTAATCTGAAAATCACCTCTATTTAACTTTAGAAGACACAAGACTAACTTTCTTGTTTTTACTTTCTAATATACAGTTTCCTACAATCATAAATTGAATCACTTCAGAAATGTAAATGAGCTGTTGCCACTGGGCGATCAGTTAATATTTTGACTTAAAATGAAAGTCTTCCAATATGATGTTCCCTGCTCGATAAGCAAACATTGACTCCTTCTTCTGGCCTACTCCCATTCTTCCGTTTCTTGGTTGTAAGCCTATGCCTTTTGCCTCTTTGATTCTCTGCTTTCTTTTCATCACCTTCATTTCTTTTCTCTTTATCACCCTTCAAATTTTGATGCTCAGTTTGGTTTTCTAGGTGCACACACAGCTCCTGTTTCTATAATTTATTTCCCCACAACTACAAATCATCCATTGCTAAAAATGCTTTGCTTAAACTTGGAATTTTCAACTCATCCATTTTTAACATTTATGCTGCTTTTCCGCTATGTAAAACAATGCAATACTTATCCTCCTGAGGGTCTTTTAAAATCTCAGTTCACGTGATGTAAATCCTTTGTATACGAACTCAGCTTCACAGTTACAAGTCACCTACTATCATACCTGAACTTTGAGGGCAACTTCTAGCATATCAGGCCTGTAGTTCACATTACTGCCCTTGATCTAGACGTTTTGGGCTATTAGGCAAGAACCATGAAAGGCCTTCACAGAAGGAGAGGTGAGTGCTGGACTAAGTCGCATGAGACCTGGGTTCCTTACTAATCTTACCAAACTTCTCCCTCTTCTTCAGTTTATACCCTCAGGTGAACAGTAAAGAGATAACAGTCTAAATTCCTCAGTGTGGGAGTGGAACTGAGGAAAGGGAATTGAAAAGTTCGTGTAGCACGGGGTACTGCGAAGGTGAAGAGGCCACTGGGTGAAAGGTCATAGAGGGAGAAGGCATGACTAACTTTGGAATGCTTGCGGTTTCATCACATCGGAAAGATGCTTTCACAGAGTGGGTAATGGTGTTGGAGTTGAAGAACCTCTTAAAATAGCATGGTTTGGCTCCTTTCACGGGGAAGGGAATGCCTGTTTGTGCGCCCCCGCCCCCCCATTTCCTCTGCCATCACTGTGGCAGCTCACTAAGAGCCTGTGGATTGCAGGGCTGCCTCAAAGGAATTTATTCTCAAGTTCAGTGTTGATGATACATTTCCTTGTGAGTATTCTGGGAAAGAGCAGTCTTTATTTCGTGAAAATACAAGTGTTCTTCTTGACGTTTCTGCATGTGGGTGAAACAGACCTTTGAGGAAGCTGATAAGAATGGAGACGGCTTATTGAATATTGAAGAGATACACCAGTTGATGCATAAACTAAATGTCAACCTACCCCGGAGAAAAGTCAGACAAATGTTTCAGGTACGTTTTCACAGTCTGGTTGGCCTGAGGTAAAGTCCACGTTAATGGTTATTGGTATATATACTTAGAAATTTCAAAAGGCTATTTTTTGTTTTGTTGGAAGCTAATATGATCTGCTGTGTATTGCTTTACTTTTCTTTGATGAAGAGAGGTATTTTGTTTCATCAAGAAAAAAACTTATGCATTCATAATTTCTCTTCCTAAAATGCCTTTTCGTTTTGTTGCTGTTTTCGAGAGAGATAATGAGCACTTTACCCGACCAGTGATGGAGTAAACTCGATCAGGTCTCTCAGAGAGGACGGTCACACTGTCTTCATCACAGCCTGTTGTGAGGGTCAGAAAAAAGACGTGAAAAAATAGGACTTCCTGGAATCCTTGAGAGGGTTTCAGATGGGTTTTGTTTCAGATGAGTTTAAGGTGCAGAACCCATGGGGCTTAGAAGTGGTATATGAGTCCTGCCATTTAGGGAGCTCTCTAAAAGTTCATTCAACTGCTTGTTGGTATTGGATGAGATGCACTTGCCCTGTTGGTAAGTTGTTGAAGAAGACCCTTGGGCCCAAACTTACTCTGTGGCACCCAGCTGAGCCTTTACGTAGTCCTTGGTCTTAGGTGCTGAAGTCAGCTCCACTAAGTTTAACTTGGTGTGAAGACAATGTTAGATGATTTGTAATTACTAGAATAGCAGTTTAGGAAAGGCTCTTATTTGGAGGCAAATTGTATGCACATTTATGTTTTGCAATGATTTTCGAAGTGACTAGGTAGGTGATATTTTGTACCGGGGTTTGAGACCTGGGTCCCCTATGAGTATAGGGGTGATATTTTATGATGTGTAATGTTTGTGCTCTCTTTGTTTTCTAACCACTTGCTCTTACAGGTGGTAAGGGCAGACCAGCGTGAGGGGTGAGTTGCAACAATGAGTAGAAGATGCAGGCTGGCTTCCATCTGGACCTCTTATAGTGGTCCTGCCGTTGGAAGCTCTTGGCTGGAGATGGTCTGCACTGTGGGGAACTTGGTCCCATTGTGCTGGAGAACAACACGAGAGGATGGAAAGAAATGGAAGGGATGATATATGAGGGGGCACCCCCCAAATCCTGGAATTTATCATACTTATAAAAAATTGTGTATTCTTACCTGTTTAAGCTTCAGTCACTGTCACAGTACTCTCCATTTGCTGCAATAAACCTGTTTCCACTGCTCAAAACAGTTTTTGAGCCCTGGCTGGTGTGGCTCAGTGGATTGAACACTGGCCAGTGAACAGAAGGGTCACGGGTTTGGTTTCTGGGGAGGGCACATGCCTGGGTTGTAGGTGGGGTCCCTGTTTGGGGTGTGTGGAGGCAACCAATACAATCTTTTTCTCTCACATTGATGTTTCTCTCCCTCTCCTTCTCCCTCCCTTTCCCTCTCTCAGAAAATAAACGAATAAAGTCTTTTAAAAAACCCTAATTTTTGAACTTGTCGATTTTGATGCCTTTTAGTGCATCTGATGTTTTTTGTTTCACCTCTTCCACATCAGCAAAAAGTTTCCCTTTGAGGACTTTTTTCATCCAGGGACAGGGCGGGACCAATGAATAGAAAGGGTGCAGTTCGGGGCTCATGCCATTTTTGCTAAAACACTGCTAAACTCTTAGTGCTGTGTAGGCAGCTATGCTCATAAATCACCCACCATGAAAGGGGTAAATGCATTGAAAACGTCTTCAAAAAAAATTCACCAAAGCTGAACACAGCCTCTCACAACAATGCCAGCTGGTATACTGATACAGATGGGTTCCTAGAACACTCACCTAGTGTGGGAAGCCTGTGCTACAAGGGGCCCACCCTCCAGAAGACAATTCTGGTTTTGGGGAGGTCTTCCCTCATATGCCATACAAGGAACTGCAGAGATGGAGTGAGGGACTTTGGAGGGGAAATGAGCTGTCCAATACAGAGGGAATTGTCTTGAAACTGTGTGAAAAGCTTTGCTGTGTCCCTGGCTCTCTCTCGGCAACATCTCACTTTCGTCCTGTTGTGAGCCCCACTCCACATCTGATCCTTTCCACAGGAGGTGTTCATAGGACTGAAGGAGTAGCTGCTGATTACATCAGAGAGGCCAAGTTTAAAGAGGACGGTAAAGTTTGTACCTACACAAACAATGATTTTCTGGGTACTTTTTGGATGATAAGGAAGAAACAGAAGATACTGAACTCGTTTTACTTCTGTATTTTCGCCCTTCAGGCACCTTTTGTCTCTAAGGCACCAAGCAAACATTTTAGAGGGTGAACCAGGAAATGTGTATGTCAAACATCTATGGGTTCAAAGTAAATCCTACAGAGAAGTTTTAAGGAAGCATTGAGCCTCTTTTTATGACAATTTAAAGACTTACCCAGCCAGAAGTGAGTGGGGAAGCTGTTGGGCCTGTTGCATGTGGAACATGACTACTGCCTTGCTTCCGGAGAGTTCTATAAGTCCTTGTGGTGGAGTGATGGAGCCAAGGATCTTAGTATTGTTTCAGGAACATTCTCTCCCCCTCTTTATTTAAACTATTTTCTGGTAAAGATATTCAAGTTTTCCTAGAATTTTCTTTGACTAATTTTTGAAGGAAACAAGAGGAAGGAGTGAGATATGCTACAGAAGAACCCCAGAGATTGAGCTGATTTTTTTAAAAAAAATAATCTTTTAATGTATAGATAGCTTCTTTTGAAGTCTTTGATACTCAGTTTTACTATTCTTAATTTTTTAGGCATTTACAAGGACGTTTTGAAAAATCTTTCATCTCTGTATCCAGGCTTAGAGATTTTGAAACAAAGTTATGAAAGAAATATGAACATTAGATCTAATTTCTTAGGATGCAAAGACTCTACAATCAGGAGCCTCAAACACCAAAATGCAGCTATTCTGTGGACCAATCTGTCTCTATCTTTAAAATGACAGAAGGCAATAGCAATCAGCCTCACAAAGAGACTGATTAAATATTGGTCAAGGTTTTTGCTCACAATTGACCCCAAATTGGTGAAGTTTAAAAAGATATTTATATGCATTTTGACTTTCCATTCTATGTTTAAAATCACATAACAGCTGACTATACTTCGCAAAATCCACACATTTCAAAATGTCATTGATTCCTTGTCAGTTTTTGTTCAGTTACAACTGTGTACAGTTAGAATGAAGAAGGTCTTATAAATGGGTTTGTTGTCTGTAATATATTTCCAACAGTTTTATGGTTTTATGATGAATCCAGACAATCAGAAGGAAGATACATGATGAAAGATTCTTGCTCAATAATTGCTGGAAACAAATATTTTGAACTACAAATCAGTGCAGATGGAATTTTCAAACGTCCGCGAGGAAAGGCAGGGAGGTACCAGTGATGCTGATGGCTGTAATGGCACTGAGATGCCTGCGCAGAATTAACAGATTCTATTATAGGTAAAAACCGTATGTGATTGAAGTGCAGTTCAGAAGGTGATGAGAGACTGGTATTTTTGTCATGTGTTAAATATATCTTTTCTCTTTTGTTTTTTATTAGTCTTCTCCAAGAGTTTGTCTTTTTTATTAGTTTCTTCAACAGATCAGGTTTTTTAAAAAAAGACTTATCTATTTATTTTTAGAGAGAGGGCAGGGGAGGGAGAAAGAAAGGGAGGGAGAGAAGTATCAATGTGTAGTTGCCTCTTGCGCACCCCCTACTGGGGACCTGGCCCTCAACCCAGCCATGTACCCTGAGTGGGAATCGAACTGGTGACGCTTTGGTTCACAGGCCAGAGCTCAATCCACTGAGCCACACCATCCAGGGCTAATTTTGATTTAACTGTTCACCTTTGGTATGTTATATCCATTTGTTTTCTATTTCATTGCTTTCTGCTTTTTAAAATAATTTTTTCCTTCTATTTTCCTTAGCTTAATTTTTTTCCAGATAGTAGATTCAACATTATTAACTTCTCTGTTTTAAATCTACCTTGTTTTCAAATAAATCGAAAAGTTCAAGTTTCCTCTAAATACTGCTTAAGTTCATCACACAGATTTTAATATGTGGCAAATGTTGTTCAATTCTGTATGCTTCATTTCCTATTTAGAAATGTATAATGTTTCCAGACAGTTTTTTCCAGCTTTCTTTGTTAATCTATGAGTTTATTGTGATGAGATAAATTAGTTTTCATAAGCTTGATTCTTTTCGGCCTCAGATATAGCCAATTTTAAATTGATCCATGTGTGCTTACTATTCGTGAAATGTATATGTCCTCTTTAGAGTAAATGTTACCTCCCAGTACTGAGTTAGTACTGAATTTCCTGTTTCAAACCCTCAACACTGCCTTGTTTCTAATATGCCTCTTTCAGGAAGCTGATACAGATGAGAATCAGGGAACTTTGACATTTGAAGAGTTCTGTGTTTTTTACAAAATGATGTCATTGAGACGAGACCTTTATTTGTTGCTCTTGAGCTACAGTGACAAGAAAGATCACCTAACTGTGGAAGAACTGGCTCAGTTTTTGAAGGTGGAACAAAAGGTATTATTAGACTGAAGTTGAATGTTGACTTGAAAGTGTTTGTCAAAGATACATGGGTTTCTCTTGGGATTGGATGTAGATATAGTTTAAATTTAGGGTGGAGGTGGAAACCGCAATTTAAAAAAAATCTTATCTGTGTGTAGTTTAAAACGTGTTTACAGCAGTTTTTTAAAAGAGGGAGTGATAAGTAGAAGACACATAATTTTTTACCTTAAAAATGTTGAGTATGGATATGCATATTTTTCCACGAAGTAATGAATGGTAATTTGTATGTTTCATCTGGGTCAGATTCTCATTTCACCGAAGATCTCTGAAAATTGTGTTTATGCCTTTGACAGGTCCAAGTACTGTTTGATTAGGACTTTCATCCTTAAAATATGCATGTATTTAAAAAATTATCATTCTTTTATGTCCTTGAAGAAGTGCCAGTTAAACAAGAAGCCACATGGCTGAAGCTTCCCTTGCATTCACAGACAGTGGTCATGGACATCCACCGGCCTGTGGCTCCACAGGACTGGGGCTGTGTGAGATTTTTGATTCATGTCTTTTCCCCTGGTGTTCGCTAAAACACAGCCCAACTCCCGTCTAGATTCCTGTCCATAACTTGGCCCTGGGGCTGTATGTGTTTTGTGTTCAATCCTTTAGAGATTTTTGGTTCAGGAGAGATCATTTGATTGAATTCCTCCATCCTTCTTGACAACTTTTCTTATCAAGCCTCTAACTCTTTTCTTTTTTCTCTTTTTTTCTTAAGGATTAAGGAGAGAGGAAGAGAAGATAGATATTTTTATTTCTTTTTCAATCAATATTTCTTAATTTTATTTCAAACAGTATTTTCTGTGAATTATAATTATTACATAATTTCCAGGATTTCCATCTCCCACCTTTTCATTTTGGGTTAATCCACTCAATTCCTTCAGAAGAAATGAAACGCATACTTTATTGTTCACCCAATACTGTTGCAGCCTTTGTGAAATCAGCTCATGCTGGTTAGACAGACAACACAGCATGAATGGTTTGTCTGAACTAGGTTTTTTGCCTGAGGGTTGCTTTAAATAGGGTTCACGGGTTGTCGGAGTATTTGCTGGTTATATTTTGGAATGGGATTAGGCAGAAATATTGAAGCACTCTTATAGCTTGAGAAACCTCCTAGCTATTAATTAAGAGCAAAGACTGTCTCCACGGATAAGACAAGAGCAGATTTATATTCATGCAGTGCTTTCAGCTGAGATGTGCTTGGGGATGGTTAATTCCACGGGAATTTTCAGAGCTTTTCTGTTCCCATGCTGTAGGGCCCTCTTCTTATGGGAACTTCGTTTATCTCACACAAACCCGCGAATTATGCCTTTGTGGTGGTTCTACCCATTGCCCCCTTTTCCGCTTTGTTCTGAGAGAAGATAAGTTTCTGCTCTTTTAAACCACTGCTCTGGTTTGTGGTAATTTGTTATAGCAGATCTAGGAAACTAACACACCAATCCAAGGAAAAAAACCCTGAAGATATTTACATCAAAAGTCTCCTAGCAAATAGTCTGGCCAGAGATTTCCACAGTGAAGCCTACTAGTCAATAAGTTCTGTTCATGAATAGAAGTTCCAGTCAATTTTGTATTGCTATGGTTTTAAATATGTTTTCAAATAGTCAATTTTAAAAATGGGTTTTAAATAATAGCTGAGGCTTACCACATGTTTGAGGAAATTCTTTACTATAAAGTGCAGAGACTAAGGCAAGCAAATGGGATCATGAAACTTGGAGGAAATAGAGGCAATGCAGGGGAAGAAACCTTTTTCAATAGACATTAACATATCAGAGTGGTAAAACTGTAGCCACCAAGTATGAGCAAGGTGCTATGAGAAAAGATTCAGAGGAAGAAAAGAGCAGGAAACTAAACTTAATAAATAGCTTAGAACATACAGTTGAGAGAATTATCTAGAAAGTAGAACAAACAACAAAGAAATGGAAAATAGTGAGAAGAGATAAAGAAATTGGTAGATTGATCCAGAAGGTCCACTACCTGAATATATATAAGTTATAGAAAAAGATAGGAAATGGAAGGGAGGAAATTATCATATAAATAGTACCAAAAAAAAAAGGATTAACACCAAAAGATAGGAATCTCTAGACAGGCAGGGCTCACTGAGTGCCACGCACAGAGAATATCAAAAAAAAAAGATCCACACAGAGATTTCACAGCAAAATTTTGCAATGCGGAAGATAAAGTAAAAATTTGTGGTAGGGTCATTAAAAATCAACCAAATGGTTAAATCAGAAAAAGGTATTCTATGAGAAAAGAAACAATATATTATATAGCAGACTCAGTGCTCAATGTTTGCATAGACAAAACAGTTTACACCGTGAATAGAAATTTAATAAAAATTATGATATAATCTTGCTGGCAGGATGGGTAGAGGGAGAAAGTTAGTTTTGCTGGCCCCAAAGAGCTAAGTCTTTATCTAACACATAAAAAGGTAATAGGTAATGTTTAAGGTATGTAAAATAGAAAAGATCATCATTTACATAATTATTAAGAATATAGTAGGAATAGAAAGACTCATTTCAGAAGGCATAGCTAGAGATTATGGCATTTTTACATTTGGCATGTGGTTCTGGGCATGGGGAGGGTGGTTCTGCTTAGTCTAAGAATCTTAGTTTTAGCTTAATTTATAGATATATTAGTTTGATAAAATCATTGAAAAGAGCTTAGCAATATTAAAATTCTGTGCAAATTATATTATGATTTTTGCATTTGATGTGTTTTGGAAATCAGAGCTGTAAGAAAATTATTTACTCCCTCTGACTTTGTTTTGAAATTTGCATTCACTGCAAAAGCTTTGCTAGAAAACTTGCAAAGAGTTCTGGGGATAAAAGGTTAGTGTCAGAATACAAGTATTTTACAGATTCATGACTTTGGTTTCTACAACAAAAACAAAAGAGAGAAGCAGATTGACGCGGAGTATGTAACACGAGGACTAGTTACTCTTTTCCCTTTAGATGAAATTATAGAACTATAGCCAACAAGGAAAAGAGAATGGAGTTCAATGTGGAATAATCAAAGAAGTGGAATTATAGTAACTGATTTGAAAGTTGCAAAAAATTGAGAAAGTTAAGAAATTAAAATTGAAGAATTTCAGCTATATTGAAAAAATGATCAGTTTCAGAGTAAGCATTTCAATTTTTCAGTAGAAATAAAAACTCCAAGAGAATAGATATAACATAAAAGGCTTGAACTTGAAATCAGAAGTTTAAAATTTGAGTCTTGGTTTTACCTCTTCCTGATTTTGTGACTTTGATTGAGATAGCCTTTCCCAGCATGTTTTCCCACCTGTATAGAAACACTATAGAAACACTGACTTTACGAGACCGTTTTAAGAACTATTTAAGATTTTGGGTGTAAAAACTCTTTACAAACCACACAATATTGACTGCATTACATTAATGTAAATAATCATTATTAAAATAAATGAAATTTTCCTTACGTTCTTTTAGGGACGATTGCCTTGTATAGTAAGAACAATCGTTAGTGTGGGAGACAGGAGTGGCTCAGATACTGAGAGCGAACAAAACTTTAAAATGAGCTCCATGGGAAGTAGGGAGGAAGTGTTTCTATTTCACCTCATCAGCTGTCTCAAAGGGGGAGCAAAATATGGGAAAAACGGACAAGAAAGAGAATTAATCTATATCGAACCTTCATCCATACAGTGAAACTCCGATACACTGTATTTTGCTGTGTGTATTGCACACCCACATTTTTGTGCACATTATACACAGATTATTGTGCCCATTCTTATACCCGTGGTCTGTAATCCTTATACACAAGTATAATGTGCAGCCTTAGTTTTCCTTAAAAAATTTGGGCAAAATACAGTAACTTTTAAAATGAGGTCTAAAAATGTAATTGTGTAAAATGCAGAATTTTAGTATTGGAAGATTAATTAAATGAGAACAGGGATGGGGGAAGGATAGGAGCTAATTGACTGTTATATTTCAATTCTCATTATTGTGAGGTTTTACTGTGTTTTACTAAATACTTGAATTTTGGGTAAAAAGAGGATTCTAGCCCATTAATTCTTTTACAGTGCCCAAAAAATTGTGAGCTTCCTACAATCCCTACTAATATTTTTTCCCAATTTTATACTTTTCAAATATGATGCTTTTTGTTAGCACATTCTGCTTTGTGTCTTGAACTAGTAACATGTTTTTGCTTATCTGTATTTAGCCCCATCCCAGCATGACCATTTCTTGTTTATTTGTATTTTTTAAAAATTTTTATTTTTATAGATCTCATGTGCTGCTGGTAGACTAACTACCTGGGTCTAGTCCAAGGCCCCTGCATCTCTGAACAAATGGCCTTGTAAACTGAATAATAGCAATGTAGCTCAGTGTTTTTAGTTTGTGAGAGATTATTTGTCTTTGGACTGCATGTGAGAAATCTGTCTAGCTTATAGCAAACCGGGAGTGAGCAGCTCAAAGCCTGCCTGGGCCAGTAGAGTTCCTTGCAGATTGCAGGGTTTCATTTGTTTGTGGTGCTTCAGGTGGTGTCTGGTTATGTAGGCATCTGAATAAAGTATGAAATATAAATTTTACACAAAGGATGGATGAGCCGTTATGCAGCTGGTTGGGGATGGGGTGAGGCGGGAAAGCATTCTGTGCTCCTTGAGACTGGCCAAAAAAAAAAAAAGCTGCACACTGGAGCCTTTTTTTCCCCTGAAAAAAAGTTTAAATGCTATTAAATGGGCTGTTTGGAAAAATTAGATTTTCCTAAATCATAAGTACTGAGCCTGAGATAATGTAATTTTTGAGAAGTGTACTGAAATATGAAATACTGGCTCACAAGATTAACTTCCTCTGTCCCTATTCATTAGTATTCTAACTGTCACTGTTAAACTGTGGGGCTCAGTGGATATTGATCCTTTATGTTGCTTCTTAATTAAAGAAATTGTTCCTGAAGAGTTTACTTTTCCCTGTGACACCAAGTGTGTAATGTACATTCAGGAACCTTGAGGCTGACTCCTGCCTTTGGTGTATCACGTTGTTCTTAGAAATAGTAATTCATTTAATCCTCGCAACTACCATATAAGTAAGGCACCCACAGAGAAAGTAAGTGGCTCATTTAAGATCACACTGTCAGTAATATGAACTAGCTGTTTGGAACACAAGCCATCCTGCCCCAGAGATCTCCATTATGCTGTCTGATCTTGATCTTGCTTTTTGCTCACATTTTTCTTGCTAACATTTTGTTTTTGAATCGGAGTGACAGACCACTCTCATGATTCATTAGAAGGATTGATAAGATACACACATGCACCCATTTAGATTTATCTATGACATACTGTTTTGGTAAAGAATGTTTTTTTTTCAACATATTTATCTCTAGCAAACTTCCGTGTTTGTGTAGAAAACACTTTTGCAAAAACCTACTAGCTTACAGTGAGTGGATTTTTGGCAATGGATTTGCATTGATTATTAATTCTATTTAATTAATTTTATTGCTCCACAGAGAATATTTTTCTAGTAGCTCAAGGGCTGTTTTCACTGATTGAAATCTGAAGGATGTAAGAAGTTTGAGATCATGACGACTTTTCAAAGACACTAGTAACCTCAAACGCTGTTCATTTAACCACTTGGCACTGTATCAGGAATGCTACAAAAAATTGGTATGATTTTCTCATGTAGAGAAACATATCTCATGAAACTTCAGGTTCTCTACTTATGTTCCGTTTCATGTAGATGAATAATGTGACAGCGGACTATTGTCTTGACATCATAAGGAAATTTGAAGTTTCAGAAGAAAATAAGGCGAAAAATGTTCTTGGCATAGAAGGTAAAATAACCAATATTCTTAAGTTCTCATTCCTCAATTCAGTTCACTAAGTTCAATTCTATCAAAATTTTTAGGAAAAGAAATCAGAGGTGTCTCTGGAATTCCTGAGGATTCCAATACCTAGTTTCCTCCAAAGCAGATGCAGTGATACTGCCACGTCTCTGCTTTTGCAATAACAACCCACGTTTCTGACTCCTGGCAATTCAACCTGAAGCCACTATGTATGAAAAATGCTAAGAAATACTTGGACTTTTCTCAAGTAGCTAATTTTTGGACCACTATGTATGAAAAATGCTAAGAAATACTTGGACTTTTCTCAAGTAGCTAATTTTTGGAAGTAGCCTCAATCTGGTAATTTTATGAAGGGAAATGTGATCCTAAAATAACTAATCTATGAAACTAGTGACTTGAAAGTAAACATGTTTCTTAAAAAATATTGGCAATGAACTAGTTTTACCTCGTTGGTAGCAGTGGAGAGGTTTGTGGGAGCCACGTGTCTTTTTAATGCAACTGTCTCGTTTTATCATCGAGGAAAGTGGGGCTCAAAGAAATTAGTTTGCCCACAGATAGATACTCAGAATCTAGATCATAGGGTCTTATATGTAAATAATATGATATGAATATAGCTACATGTATGTCTAAATGATATGTATTTAAAATATGGAGAGAAATAAATTGTAGGCTTCTACTTAAGAGGAGATATTCTCAGCGAAAGACCTCTGGGCCATCCACTGCCTCAGAGCTGCAAAGCCGCAGTTCACTCACCATTTTTGATCACTGGCCTCTGTCTCCCCTGCTCCCAGGCCCAGCGTAGACAAGGGGGGTCTGCTACCATGTGTTTACTTCCTGGGGGAGAGGGTAATTTAAATGGAAAGGAATAATTTACAATTTATATGATCAAAAACCATTTTAAAAACAGCCAGAAAAAAATAAACAAACTTGGACCATACTAAGAAATGAGTCTTTTCCTTGGTGCGGCCCTCAAAGATGGAATTTGACGTGATTTCTAAGTTTCGGCCATAAAGAAGGGCATGAAGAAGTTCTCCAGTGTCTCAGAGGGTATTTACAGACCCAGCTTTAGCACAGGATTCTCGAAGACTTGAAGCAATTTGCCCTGAAAGCCATTCCACTTATGAGGCACTTGTGAGTCATTCATGTATTTATTCATATGTTACTGAATGCCTCTTCTACCTGGGCATTAGGTTTTGAAAGACTAGAAAAACTGACAGGTTCTTCTACATGACTGATAAGCACTACTTCCTAGTTATTCAGTGTGCTGGCAATTAGCAGCATCTTTCCAAAGCCAACTTTGTAGTCAGTCACACCCTGAATTTTGGCTGTGCCTAACTTTTGGTCTGCTACCTCAACCATGGCACTAACAATACTGTTTTTAAAATGAACTTAATAACCTGTCAAATCATTGATGGATTATTGTACCACTTAGTGCAAATGATGCTTTAATGTTACCTTAGGTACCGATTAGGTCACACTGCCTAATCCGGGCTTGAACTCAGTAGTTACTGAATGGCTTTTCAGGAAACCCTCCCCTACTCAACCAAAATTATTACAAAGTCCCGTTTTCTATAGGTCGTGTTTAAACTGCTACTCCCCAAAGTCACATTTAAGCTGTTGACACCGTCTACTTGACCTGCCTCAAATCGTCTCATTGCCGCCCCGCCCCCAGCCCTCCCCACTGTGTTCCCTGCCAAGGCTGTCCTGAGGGTAACTAAGATAATCCCCGTCAACATACTTTGATCTCTGTTTGTCCGTGTTGCAATCGATTAAGTACATAGGCTCTAAAGCTCTAGTACACACTCTTTCTCCCAAAGGTTTCACGAACTTCATGCGAAGTCCTGCTTGCGACGTCTTTAACCCGTTGCACAACGAAGTGTACCAGGACATGGACCAGCCCCTGTGCAACTACTACATCGCTTCCTCTCACAACACGTACCTGACTGGGGACCAACTCCTTTCTCAGTCCAAAGTGGACATGTATGCTCGGGTGCTGCAGGAGGGCTGTCGCTGCGTGGAAGGTATGCCTTTGTCTGAGCTCCGGTTAGTGTTGTAGTGGATCAGTCAAGTCTAGTTTAAATAATGGCAACCACAAAAGTGCATTCTCATGAATGAGAATAATTTTCTTGCTCATTATAAAGTCATTCTTAACTCATAATCCTCTCTGGTTTCTCCCTACTGGTTGCTGAAAAATTGTACTAACAATAACAATTTTTCTAGAAAGATATTTTTGATTAATTAGTGGAAAAAATAGATCAGGGTAACTGCTAATTTTCACGATATTCCTTGCTCTGTCAATCGGCCAATATTTATCCAATTTCTAGTGGGTTCCTGGGGGTGAGGACACAAGTGTAAGACATGGCTTCTGTGTCCAAAGAGTTCACAGTCTAGTAAAAGGGGAGAAGGTAAAAGCAATAGTACTGTGTGAATATCCCAGTAGTTGAATCATATACGTGGTAGGGAAGTGGTATGGAAAGTAAGGTGTGAGGTCAAGTGCAATGACAAACCAGGAAGGCTGGGAAGGTAGACTTGGGTTAGTCATACAGGATTTTGAGTGCTGCAGTGAGGAATTTCAACTTCAGCTCTTGGTATCTAGGGTCCAATAGAGGGTCTTAATACCTATGGAGATATAATTAAACTTGAAGTTTAGAAAACTTGCTTGGGCAACAGTGTAAGAGGGTAATTTTTTTTAGGATGTATGTTTGTGGAAGGGGAGGGGAGGTGAAGTTTGAGTAAGGAGAAGGATGGGAAGGCTATTGCAAAGATTCAAAGGAAGGGTTGTAAAAGCCTGGGCCAAGTGAGATAGAAATATTAGAAAAGTAAACTTACCAGGACCTGGTGAGAGAAGTAAAGGATGTGAGGAATGTAGGAGAGAGCCGGAGTGAGTGAATGGCGGTCCCACATCCTGTGGGGAGTCTAATGGCAAGAGCATTAATCCGTTCAGTTTTCCGTTTGTTGAGTTTATAGTGACTTTGTAACATTTATGCGGACATTTTTATCAGTTAGTTGGATAACAATATCTGAAGTCACTGGGAGGATCCAGGCAAGATAAAGGTTCCATAATTCTGAGCTTTGTATGTGGTGGTGAAAATCACAAAAGTATACAGGGTCGCTTACAGACAAGAGTGGACAAGAGAATAGGCCTGAGGACAGCATGTAGAAGGTAGAAATAGCAAGGGGACCCAGTGGGGACAACTCACACAGAATAGTGACTTGGACCTAAGGGATGAAAGTACCAGAAAGGAATGGGCAAAATGTCCCCTGCAACAGAAAAGTAAAATAAGGTAAAGACTAAGTGGCCGGTCTCATTTTTGACAATTGGGATGTTTAGTTTCGGTGACACATTAGTTGGAAGTAGGGAGTCGCTAATCTGTGGGGTAGTGTCTCATCATTTTCCTACCTTAGAGGAAGATTTGATGACACAGGGTTAGGAAGATTATAAAGTTTGGGAGGAGGTAAAATGGGGATATGGTTTTGCATTTAGATGGGATAACAGGTCACGAGATTTTAAAAGGGTTTGTGTCAGCCTCTCTTTTCTCAAGGAAGTAGGACAGAGCATCATCTACTAAGTGTAAAGTGGCTGGAGGTTGGCTTGGGGTCTTAAGAACATCAGCCAACTTGAAAAAGTCATCAGGTAATGGGTGAGGAGTTGGCAAGGTAAATTGGGGAAGCCCCAGTTCTCTGTGGATACGGAGAACACCTAGAGACAACGGTGGCCGACAATTGAGTAGCTTAAGCAACTAAATAATGAAGATGTGTTTAAAATATTAACATCAAAAATCTTTCAAGCAACGAAAGAAAGGTCTTGAGGTAGCGTTCTGCTCTCAGCCATTGTTCAACCCTTTGTTCACTCAGCGCTCAACAAGTTTTACATGCCTTGCACCTGACGTGCGTAGAGATACGGGGGCACACACCATCGTCAGATTCATAGGGATCGAAGCCTATTATCCTAGATGGTGACTTTCCTTGGAGGCCAAGTATGGAAAATGGCTTTTAGTGACTCCATGAAGTGAAGGGAATTCTAGGCAGTTTTGCAGTTTTTTATCTGTGTTGTGTACTCCATTTCTTTTGCTTTTCAGGTCCTTTGGGTATCCAGTTTCTTCTTTTTTGGTTTCTATGTTCGAAGTCAGTATCCCATCCAAGCTGAACCATGTTCCCCATGGTCAACTTTTTTTCCTAAAGTTTTTATTTATTGATTTTAGAGAAAGGAAGGGTGGGGGGTGGGGGGAGAACAGAGAGGTAGAAGAGAGAGAAACATCGATTTGTTGTTCTACTTATTTATGCATTTATTGGTTGATTCTTGTATGTGCCCTGACTGGGGATTCAACCTGCAACCTTGACGTATTGGGAAGACATTCTAACCAACTGAGCTACCCGGCCAGTCAACTTTTTATACTGAATCAAAACATCTAATCCTCCAGCTCTGTTTGGGATAACTAGGAAGGGAAGTTATCTGATTAAGACTATAGTAAGGCAGAGATGATTTTTAGTCTTAGCTTTTTCAGGGGTCTTCTAATTTTAAAATAAGAGCTTCTAGAAATTGTGTGCAGTAGATGATATTGAAATGAGCCTTCTCTTATACATTTTTTCTTCCTGACTGCCAGTCACCAAAGTACAGTATTAGAAAGAAGCTACTTTGCCCTCCTATAAGGTTACCTGCTTCAGGTATTCACACAAACTGAGGATAGTCTCAGCTCTGGTACCATTTAAAAAGACATGCAGTCTCTCAAATCTCCCTCATCAGCTTGCATCATCAAGTTCCTCCTCTGTCACTTGGCTTGAAGTCTGTATTGTTGGAAAAATCTGTGCCTGGACAGTGAAAGTCAACCTACTATTTCTGGAAAGGTTTTGTTAAGAAGAATTATGTTTATCTGGGAGACTTGGTCAGCTTTGTGTTTAATACTTGATCTATTTACTGTTTAAAAATGTGGCTGCCACCTTGGCTTTAAATATACTGTGGAGGAACATGGTTTCGGCCCCTTCGTGGGCTGGTTTCTGACGAAGCGCTTTCCATGTATTCTCATTTAATTCTTACAACACTGAGGGAGACGGAGTCATCTCCCTATGAAGACAGCCCACCTTGGAGTGGAGTGAGTGGCTCAGGGTCCCCATAGCTGGAAAGCTTGAAAGTTGGGATGTGAACCCAAGTTCAAATGTGACTCCTATACTTCACTGTTTTCCAGGAAGTCTTTTTTTTTTTTTTTTTTTTTTTAAAGCAACAAGCATTGAAAAACATGACCAGCACTAGAAGGGCTAGAAAAAGCAGAGTACGGCACAGAGGGCAGGTTGACTTTAAAACGAGAAATTTGCTTGTCTCATGTTAGGCCTGGCATTTAAATATTTAGATATTTCTGAAGACTTAAAATTTGAGTATATGATCTTTTGTGCTTCTCTAACAATTTCTATCAGTCCTGCGATTTGAAGATCTTAGCTTACATTTGAAGCTTGGCCTGGAGCCACCAATGTATGTATGCCCAAGTATGGAAATACAATTTCTTGAGTCCACATGAAGTTGTTTATATTCTCAAACAATTGTAGCAAGGATTTAAAGAACCCGATTCAAGAGCAGGTCATGAATTGATCATTGCAGGTCCCCCAGATATTTTTTTTTGTGAAATATACCACCACTTGGAGATGGAGAGTAGTAACTCTGGACAGTGTCTTCATGGAATTGTGACCCAAAGAATATCTCCACTTTCAAAATACTATTTTGACAGCATTGTATTTTCCATCTCCATTAGTTCAGCTGCAGTAATGTCCTTGGTCAAGATATATATGATGTCATGGGGAAGAATAATAAATCTTTTTTGGTAAAGTGGGCTTGTCGGAAAATCAAATTGATGACATTTTTTACATGGCCTTTTATTCCCCTGATTTTCAGCCCGAGTTGCTTATAAAGATGGATGTCTCGTCCAGGGGATTTCTACTGTCATAACGGAAGTGACGTGACGTCACTGGTGTAATCGGTTTACAGCCTTCCGGATCACCACTGGGAGCGCTGTCAGGGTGGAATGTTTTTAAGTGACACTGTGAGGACTGTCATGTTGGCTGCTCGGCCTTCAGAGCTGAGCAGCTCCGTCAGAGTGCTTTCGGGGGCCTTTCCAGTGTGACTGATTGACAAACGGGCCCGACTGCTTTGTGGCTAGGGTAATCGGTTAGAAGACCTTGACCTTGCCAACGGTCTCATGGCAGCATGAGCTCTTATAGGAAATGTCACTGCCTTTTGAACATGGTACCAGTGCCACATATTAGCATGCCAGCACCAATTGGGAGTGTTGTTATCTTCATTTACGAGTTCATGATAATCAGATGAGGTGTGCTGTTGCCTTATCTGGGTGTGCTGTTGCCTTATTTACATTATATATATTTTTTTTTTGAAAAGATTAGTTCATTTATGAGGAACCCTGTTATGTGCTTGCTCATTGAAGGTGGGGCTATAAATCAGGGTGTAAATTGTTGAAAATCTGTGTTTTTGAAACACCTGTTTATTCTTTCAACACCTCTATCCAAAGGCAAATAACCATCAAATCACACTATGGTTATGGTGAACATGTTTTCAATGAAATGGAGATCTTATTTCAAGGTAATATACAAAACACACATATAGAGAAGGTGCTGGTAAAATAGAGAATAGGGGTGGTCCTGAACTGTGTGGCCCTATTAAAAGGTAGTTTCAATTGGCATTCCATCAGTCAGATCCAGCCTGCAGAACAGTTAATGTTTGCTCCGTAATCTAAAAATAGATTAATTGCCAATATCAAAAACCTGGGAAATTTCACAGCAGTAAGATGTAGATTTTGGATTTTTCTGCTATTTGGTAACCAGAGTGAGAAGCAGTTATCTCACGGAGACATACATTTGCTGTTGGCCTACCGCTCTCATTTATGTTACCTGCTGGGCTCTTGTTGGTATTTGAACTTGTGACCCCTACCATAAGGAAAGGCAATGTCAAGAGAGCTGGCAAGGTTCTGTGGGGGGATCCTCGCTTAGCCTGGATTGGGATTTATATAAGCAAAGCGAAAGCAAAAGGAGGCATTTCAGTTGACCTTAAATGAAAGAAGCAAAGGCATGAGGTAGGACTGTGTGAGGAAACCTACTTAACTGACAGAGCAAGTCTGTGATTTGGGGTGTAGGAGAAAATGAGGTTGACTTGTCAGACGGGAGCTAGGGTATTAATTAAGACAATACTAGTTCCTTTAACAGTCAAACCTAAAATCTCTTTCCTCAAAACAACTGAAGCTTATTTTTTGCTTATGTGAAGTTCAAAATAGTTGTTCCTAATGGGGGAATCTTTCAAGCAGTGATTTAGGGGCCCAGGCTCTGTCTGTCCTGTGGCCGTGCCATCTTCAACGACTTCTGAAGTCACAGCAGAAGAGAGAACACGGATGACTGTGTAGGGCGAGTTTTGGTGAACCAGACCTGGATGTGCTGCACGTCATTTCTGCCCGCATTTCAATGATCACGCCCTCCTGCAAGGGCAGGCTGGCCACGGTAGTCCAGCTGTGTGCTGGGTGAAAGAGAAAACGGGCTGAGCGAACACTAGCCAGTCTCTAGCACCAGGGAGAGGCGACCTTGGAGTTAAGCAGGTGGGGGTTGCTGCAGGATAGTTATAAATAAATTTAGCCTATATCTACTGGGTACATACTATGTGTTGGATGCTGTGTTAGGCACTGGGTAGGCTTTTGAACAAGGGAACAACATGGTAAAGGCATGGGAAATCAGTCTGATGGCAGAGTTTAAATGACGAGAAGGCACACTCTAAGTTGGGGAGGATGGCGAGGAAGCTAGTGCCTTTCTCCAGCTCAGAGCCAATGAGGTTGTCTGCACACATCGTGTCAGTTTTACCGATAACAATATCAGTTCTCTGTGCCAAATTATAAGCAACTTATGTGTACTTAGTCACCACTGAAAGTTATGATGCAAGTGCTATTATTATTTTCCTTTTATAGACGATAAAAACAAGACTTTAAATGATTCAATCATTTGCCCATATTCACGTGAATCTCAGCAGAGCCTGAGGATTTGAACATAGGGTGTCGATGTTATTTTCTAACTACTGTGGAATTAATAAAATGGAAATAAGTCTAATGGAAACATAGTTTAAATAAACGAAAATGAAAACCCTACTACTGATTTGAGATGGTCCCTGTGACTTATTAAAAGACCTTAGTCACCCGAAGAAGTGAAATTAATGAAACAACCTGTTAAGAAATTGTCACTGTCCTTGGGACACTTGATTTAGATCAGTTTCTAATGAGAGTTCCTGGTAAAAGCTAAGCTGCCTGTGAATATGACATCTTTGTTAACTTATAAGCAGCCCCGAACAAATTATTTATTATCTTTAATTCCTTGTTCTGATAAACATGTAAATATGGCAGAATACCTATTTCTCTGTTTGACATCCTTGTTATGATTGTAATAATGTGTAACCTGAACTAATAAAATAATATTTATTTGCTGTCTCCAGAAATATTAGTAAATGCCAGAAGCTTTCGGTTGTTGATGTGAGGTTCTTTTTTTGGCAGTTGACTGCTGGGATGGCCCAGATGGAGAGCCAGTCGTTCACCATGGTTATACTCTCACTTCAAAAATCCCCTTCCGAGATGTTGTGGAGACCATCAACAAGCACGCGTTTGTGAAGAATGAGTAAGTGTCGTGACACCAGGGAGCTGAGCTCAACCAGCACACAGAGAGTTGCCTAATGGGATGTGACTACAAAAGTACACACTGTCCCTTGTAGTAGTCACTTCCTTTCTTCTACCCTCAGTCTCTCCTTCCTTCCCAGCAGAACATTGCGAACAAATAACATGGCCTCTGTGTATATACTCTCTCATGCTGCATTTATTCCTTACCCCATTCTGTCTCTAGACGTTGCTTCTTCAAGGCATAGTCTTGCAAAGAGTGACCTCAAAGTTTCTAAGTCCAGGGTGTACAGAGTGTCCATCAAGTCTGGGAACACAGGTTACTATACAGAGTACTTTATCAATGTTATATTACAACTCAGTAAAATAGTATCTAGGTTTCTAGACTTGCTGGATATCCAAATATACTACAGTGTCTCGCATACTTATGTTACTTGACTCCTCCTTAGTATTTGATAATGTTTACTATTTTCTCCGCAATGCTTGCTTTTTTTGTTTGTTTGTTTCTATTATAACATTCTCTCCTCCATTGCTGTCATTGCTTCTCACTCTCTTTTTTGGCCCGTGGTCTTCTATTCCCTTCCTCCTTTAATTGCCATTATTTTTTAAGTGGTTGTTCTTGGCCTATTTTTTGGTTATTTGTCTAACTATACATTCAGTACTCTTCCCCTGAGTTCCAGAGCTATAGAGAAGCAAATTAAAATTACATTTACATAAAGTTAGTCTAATAAAAGTTAGTAGCCTATAAAATTTTTAATATTTGACCTTTCATGAATTACCAATGAGGTTAAAATGCTGTTCTAGTAAGAGGCTCTTAGGTTCAGTTTATGATGTCTTCTATAGTACATGGGAGAATCTCGAGTACTGATTTCTAATTCCTCATTACTATTAGTCCTAGCCAAGTTGAAGAAGAGGATTTACTGCTTTGTTCTCACTATGCGAAGAAGTGTGTTACCCCCTGCTACCCCTGTACCTCAGGGGAGCCTCTGGTGACTTGACAGTGCTTACGCCACATTTGGGAATCCTTAGGAGAAGAGCGCTTCACATTAAAATAATTAATAAGCTTGTTTAGCACATTTTAAAAATTCGTTCTTTTCTTTCCTAAGCTTCAGTTGAATGTTGGAAACCAGGGTTTCTCAACCTTTGCACTATGGACATTTTGGGCCAGATAACTGTGCTGGGGGGGGAATTGTCTGGTACATGTGGGATGGTGAGCAGCATCCTTGACTTCTACCCGGTAAATGCCAGTGGCACCCCTCACACTGTGATCAGCAAAAACATCTTCAGACGCTGACCAATGTCCCTGTGTCCGAGGGGGTGGTGCGGCACAATTGCCTCCCTCCCTTGTTGAGAAACACTGCTTTACATTAAGCATCTTTAGACATTCATAGGCTTTTTATAAACAGGTCAGCTATTTAAAAATTCATCACTAGATTTCTGTGATGTGATTGCACAGACACTAAGGATTGCTCATTTGTTGTCACTCATTTCTTTTTCCACCACTCTGTATAAGACCCCTGTGAGGACTAAGATCAAACAGACTATAGTCAGGCAACCAGACTGGCTTTAGTCAACAAAGGTTCATCTCTTAGATGACCGCTGGTGTCAGGTGTTACTGATGAGGATGGAATATACTTTCAGGAGGTCACAGCCTGTCTTGTAGAGCTCACGCTTGCAACGCCAGCCAAGAAACACAAATTTTTCTCCCCATAGATAAGCTAGACAAGCGAAATATCAATTTGTAACTCTGGAAAAGTATATTACCTAACACTTTGGAAGACATTGATGGAAAATTGAAAAAAAGTCAGAGCAAACCCAAATTTGAAGTAATTTCTTGCTCCAAGTTAAAAACAAAGTCAGAAGAGGAATAATATCATGTAATTGGTTCTGCTTCCCTTTCTGGCTTGGCCACTACCTCCAGGCTGTCTTTGGTAATCACTTTACTTAGGTCTTGAACTTCCCACACAGAACCCTGAGTGCTGGCGGTGAGTGAATGCTTAAGTTTTCTTTCTTCTTCTTTTTTCTGAAAGTAAAGACTTAGTATATAATTGTATACAGATGATTTTGAAATGCCTGGCACAGAATGCTATAAAACACAAAATTTCATTATTTTATCCTCAATAGTAATATTCAAGCTGGGGGCTGATTATGTATTTTATTTATGATGTATATTAAATGCAAATATCTGCATTTAATGATATTCAGTGGTCTCTTAGATGCTTCTAGGCTTTTGAATAAATAAAATTATATTATGTGAGTTTTATTTCTTTAGGCTTCTCATTTCTCTTAAAATTTTCTCTTTTCTTCATTTGAAAGACATATATATATGTACACACACATCATTTTTTTCCCGTGACACAAAATATCAAACTAAGTCATCCCACATGGATTGGTGTTTTGTATGGTCATTATACCTGGTAAAATATATTTACTCAGAGGAGTTGTTTTTCTTTTTGTGTGTGTGTATTATGCATCTCTCATTTTCCTCATGGGGAAGCATTCTAACCGTCACCACTCTCGCGAGTTACTAGGATTGCAAGAACGTAATGAATGCAGAACAAGTTTCGAAACACCCCTAGCTGCCTGTGTGTGCCTTTAGAGCGTGGTGCTGTTTTCGCAGGTTCCCGGTCATCCTGTCTATTGAGAACCACTGCAGTGTGCAGCAGCAAAGGAAGATTGCTCAGTACCTGAAAGGAGTATTCCAGGACAAACTGGACCTATCGTCTGTAGACACAGGAGAGTCCAAGCAGCTTCCAAGCCCTCAAAGTTTGAAAGGCAAAATCCTAGTAAAGGTAATTATCTGAAGGAACACAGTAAAGGCATTAATGACCAACTCAGCCCTCCCTCCCGTAAGGGTTACAAAGTGGTTTCCCAGGAGAATGATAATCCGAGTCCATACATGAAAGGTTGTCTTGATTTGTGTATGAGCCTTGCTCCAATTTATTTATAGCCATACCTTAAGAAAAAGCTAGTTGTTGAATGACCCCATATTCTAGAATGTTTTTATGAAGTGATAATATTAATACTGTATGCTGAAGCTTAATATTTTAGGCTTGTATTAGCTCAGACTGGAGAACTGTGTGGGGCACAGAGGCAGAGAAGGCTCCTGTGTCTGTCTCTGAAAGCATTTCTTTCAGTTTCTCCTCTCCCATTTCAGGCTCCAGTAACTGTCAAAAAAGACAAACAGTCTTCATGGTTGATTAGCCGTGGTTATGTAAGTGAGAAGTGCTCCCTTCAAAGGGGAGCACAGGCATAGACACGGTGCCACTCAGGACGTGCATGCATGCGAAGGAGTGGTCCGTGACTGGAATGACGTTTCGTAAAGAGGTGTTTCTGAGGGGGAAACCTTACTACCTGCAGTGAATGTTATCAATGCGAGGAATAACCAGAAAGACACTTCCTTGAGATTGCAGATTGCTTTGTGAGTTTACTTAATCCCAGATAATTTTGTGTTTGAATTCAAACCATCTTGGATACTTGTATTGTTTTCAGACTAAAAACCTAAGGAAGAACAGTAGAGTATTAATATTCAAACTGGATTATATTTTACCTAAAATGGGTGTGCATAAAAACTCCCCCCAAGTATCACATAAGAGGTGCAAAAATCTCAAAAGAAACAGTGTGATTTCATAGCAAGACTTTAAGGGAGGTCAGCAAATGGCAAAGATGTAAAGTATCCATCTTTGGGATTGGTCAAACCTGTTTTTCTATCGTTAAATGAGAATTATACCCTGACTCCGTCAAAGAGGTTGTGCATTTGTGTGTGTGAAAGCATTTTGAATAAAGCTCCAAATAATGCAAGAGATAGCATCATCAATTTTCCTGAAGTCTTTCTGAAGAAAACTTGTGATGAACAGTGATGGCTGGGTTAGAAAACTGTTACCTATGTCACCTTGTAAATGTTTCCACTTTCCTGAGTCACCTTTAGTCAGCAGTCAGAAGGTTAAATGCAGAATAAGTCCATTTGATTGAACCCCTTTAATTTTGGATGGTGAAACTTAAGGTAGACATTAATATGAACTAATTGAGTCCCTTCTGAGTAACTGGACTTCAGTCACTTGACACGGAATGTCCCAGGGCTAATGGGCACCAGGATGAGTCAGATCCAGAAAATCTGAGGAGCTCATTGGAAGGGGTGACAACAGATGTAGGCTGTGAGCAAAGTATTTCAAGGCAGCCGAGGTCTGTTAGCTAGTAGTGACATCCTTCAGACTTTAAGGAGAATGAATTCTAGATCTATAAACCAGCGTGCTCCATCTAAAGCAAAAACAAGAGGACTGATTTTCCTGTGTTCCTTTTGCATCAGAGTGATTTCTGATCCAAAAGGCATTGTTTGAATGGCTCCCTGCCACGTCAGATATAGGCAAGTTGCTTATTATTATAACTATAATACACATGCACTTTCCAACCATATGTATATGTTGCTCTTAAGGACACTGGATGGGTATGATGCTTGTTATGATGAGCCATTATATTGTCAAAAATAAGCCTGATTTTTAGTTGTAAACATCCCAAATTAATTATATTTCATTGAAAGTAATTAAACTGCCTTTTCTTGAAAGTCTCTTGTCCCTTGTTTTGCTCGTAATTCAAACTATCTGCTATCTAGTCAGTTTGAAGTAATGATTGGCCAAGGGCTAACACATTTTTATTTTTCACTTTTTAAAAGTTTTTTTTAATTGTAGTAAAAGGCAAATAATAAAACTTATCTCCCGTCTTAGCCATTTTTAATCGTACGTTTCAGTGGTGTTAAGTACATTCACATCAGCATGTACCTGATCCCCAGAACTCTCTTCATTGTGCGGAACCGAAGTTCCACACCCATTCAACAATCCCTGATTCTCCCCTCCCCGCAGCCCTGGTAACCACTATTCTACTTTCTGTCTTTATGAATTCGATTACTCTGGGTAGCTCACATGAGTGGAATCATACATATTTTGTGATGGTTGTTTCACTTAGCCTAATGTCCTCAACATTCATCCATACTGTAGCATGTGTCATAATTTCCTTCCTTTTTTTGGCCGAATAATATGCCATTGTATGCATACACCACATTTTGTTTATCTCCTCATCTGTTGGTAGACACTTGGATTGCTTTCATCTTTGGGCCATTGTGAATTTACTTTCATTTTTAAATAGAGTGTTTTGTTCCATTTCAGGGTAAGAAGTTGCCTTATCACCTTGGAGATGATGCGGAGGAAGGAGAAGTTTCTGATGAAGACAGTGCAGATGAAATTGAAGATGAGTGCAAATTCAAGCTCCATTATGTAAGTTACAGACCTGGCCATAATTTTCACCCTCAATGTGCTGCAATAAAAATTGCCGCTGTGCTGGAACCCTCACAAATATAAGGACATTTACTGGGTAAAAAAGGATGTTTGTTGAAAGTCATTTTGTGTGCTTGCGTACCAACCCTCAAATGTTTATGGAGCGAATGAGTCAAGGGTTCTTGTGTCTTCACGTTGGATGGAATGTCAGCAATCAACCCATCTGACCCTATCTACAGGGACAAATCCCCTGCTATCACAACTTGGGCCAAACTCAAATTGCGGTTGGAAATGTCACTGTCTTTGTTGAAATAATCTGACTGTAGTATTGTTTCTCTGTCTCCTGCTAGCAGGAGGCTGGCTCACAGGACCCAGCTGCGCATGGGCCTGCTTCCCTAGGATGCCCATCCTGGCCCTAAGAAAATGTGCCTTGGGCTGGAGGATTTCCAAACTCTTTTGGACTCTTGGGTTGCTCTTTAACTTACTGCATCTTAAATAAAATGGCACAAAATATTTTGTTACCTGCATGGTGCTTTAGACCCCTGTCCTACATCAGGAAACCATTTTTCTAGAAAAGCACTATTTAACCAGCTAATCCAAAGGGAATGCAAGCCTGGGGGACACGTAAGCCCTAAAGAGATACCCCACCCCACCTTGACCTCACCTCCTTCATCCCCATCTTCTACAACTCATGTGATTGTCAGGATCACACGTCAACCTGAGAGTAGCATTTGCTCATGTTAGTTTGTTATAGGGTTTACAATTTCACTTATGTACAAAAGCAGTGTTCCTCTAGCTATAGGGATTGTTATTCTGCCCTCAAGAAGGGAGAAATTTTGTATAAATTCTCCTAACTTGCACCATTGCCCTGAATTTACCTATTACATTGTTTAAAACGGTCTGCTCTCTTCCAGGTAATAGTAACTGCGCTACCTCCCTGTAGGTACCAAAGGGAGCTGGCATCATTTTCAAAGGCAGCAAAGGCTTCGTGACAGCTGAAACCCCAGAAGACATTTCTTTCTTGGCTTTAATATACTTTAAAAGATTCAGCTTGAAGTGAAAAGGAAAAAAGTCACCATCTGTATTAATCTCTTGCCTTTTAATAGTTTATCTTGGCTCAATTTACTACCACTAACTAACTAATGGGGCTGTGGTTATAGAAAATTAATCTAAAAACATTTACATGTGCGAGACTACATTTAATGTTTTAAATAGTTTCCTTTTTGCTCATCCGGGTATTTACTATATTGTGATTAATTACTTGTGATTATGGGTAATTCAGCTGAGTTTTTTAGCTTTATTTTATAAATCAGATTTTTATCTCTGATTTTCATTCCCTTTGCATCTTGTTTCCAGGACATCTTGGTTGCTCAGAGTAGCCTATCATTTGAACACAGGGAATAGAGAGGCTTGACCAGTTGTGAGTTTAGGGGATGCTGTTCTTAGTGAAAATGATGGTGGAAAATAATTACTATCACAGTATAGTCATTTTTTTTGCTCTGAGTAAAATCCAAGTTGTTCTGGTTTTTAAATCCACCTACCTATAAATTTTTTTCTCTACTGTCAGTGAGCACGCTAACAAAGTTAAATATCTGTAATTATAAAATTGAGTTAGCTACAGTTTTATAGAAACAAATCCATAACTTGACTGTGAAAATATCCAGCTGAGTTCCTCTCCTCTTCACAGTCTCTTACTCGGTTTCTAGGAACCCAGACAGGTAGATAGTTTGCAACATGATTCCGCAAAGATAGCCACGATCTTCCATTTGGATTCCTTGATTCGGGCCTTAGTGGAAGGCGGAAAGCTCCTTAATTGGGAAATTTTACAGCTGTGTCTTTGTTAGGCTTTCAGAGAGAAAATACATAAAGAAATGAACATTCTAGTGGAAGTCTATAGTTTTTACTCCACTTTTCCAAATCCTTTTGTTTTTCTATTTTTGAGCTCCTGTAAGAAAAGGGAATGCTGTCTTTAGAAAGCCAAGGTGTTATCCTGTACTCAGCCAGTGTATAGTCCTATTGTCAGCAGAGGGCTCACAGGTAAATTGCCTGATCTTAAGGATGTACTGTGCATAGCTTGTGTGAAACCAGTAACTACCTCAGAGGAAGTTCATAACCGCAGATTTAACTCAACAGAATGTGGTTAGATTTATAAGTTATACCTGAATTATTGCAGTACCTGTTTTAGCGTAACATTCATGAACACTCAAATACTAACTCTCACGAGGCTTACACAAGATTCACTTGCACATTCAACCAATTTTTATTCAACATCTCCTATTGGAGATGCAGCCATCATGTTGGAGGAGTTGGGGTATCAGTAAAAAAAAAAGATAAAAATCTTTGCCTTCATGGAGTTCATACATTATTGGGAGAAGGGGAGGAGAGGCAAGAATTAAAAAGTAACATCATGTACTAGGCCGTGGTGAGTACTAAAGGGAAAAAATGAGGGGAAAGTGGAGAAAGTGAGGTGCATGAAGGGTCTGTCAAAGTTTTAAATGGGATGGGCAGGAAAGGTCTCATAGGGAAGGGGACATGAGCAAAGGCCTGAAGGAAATGAGGAGTTAGCCACGCTGATATCTGGGGAAGACTGTTCCAGGCAGAGGGAACAGCAAATGCAAAGGCCAGAAGCAGACTTTGTGGCTCATCCAGGATTGCCCTCATGTGAGAAGCAGAGTCCTCACACTGGTCTTCTTACTCCTGCTACTCTACTGTTATTTCTAACTAAGGGACTCAAACCACACAGGAAGTTTATTTCTCATGTAATAAATGCTTTCTGTTATTGAATTAATTGAATCCTTTAAGCTTCTGCCTCATACTGTTTTGTGGCTTCAGCTGTTGAGAAAATCTGGCTCATAATGTGTAAGCCATGAGGTAAAGCCTCTGTGTCCAATGATCCGAGAACCATACAGCTCAAAGGCACAGGAACAGTTTCCTTTCAACCACATACAATGATCAGACTTGACTCACTGAGGCTAACTCACCATTATTCATCTTTAAGGAGCCCTCTAATGTCAACGTGCCTTGTAGACTTTCCACCCCCATATTTCAACTTCACTGATTCTCTTCCTGTCCTCCTAAGTTATACAGTAACTTTTTTCTTGCCCTCTCTGGGTTAGCCAGCCTTTTAGGCACAAATTTCAGCTCCCTCTCTCCTATGTGAGGCTCATGCATAAACACCACACCTTCCAACAAGTTTTAAATGAGCCATAGAACAGTCGCATGCAACGACTTTTTGTATTATACTCATGCCCTAAAACCACTATTCAACCTGTGTGCATATCTCACACTAAACATAGTCATTATCTTCCTCTCTTCTTACTCCCTTAGCCACAAATTCATCTTTCCTCCTAAGGAATTTGTTTTAGGATTTGACCCATGTTAGGGATTAGGGATCTTGTTGGTTTAAGAGGTGTCAGCACTCACTGAAGGGATGAGTCACCTCATGCAGTTGTGGGGTCTCGCTACCAAAAGTGGTCACTGAATGCCCACGTGCTAGACACGCGGTTGCATCCTGCCGACAAGGGGTGAGGAAAAAACAAGGTGGCCTGGAAGGTTCCAGTAGTTTCTAGTACCGGATACACTTGTGCCACCCTGCCAAAGAGTAAAGGTAATGAGCATTTATAACATAGTGTACGTATTATAGTCGTGCACCGTGCACTGCATAACAACATTTTGGTCAACTGCGGCCTGCATGTGTGGCAATGGCTCCTTAAAATTATAGTGGAGCTGAAAAGTTCCTATCAGCTGGTGACGTCATAGCCGTGGTAGCATCATAGCACAGCACACAACCCGTGTGTTTGCGACGCTGGTGTAAGCAGACCTGCTGTGCTGCCAGTCTTGCAGAAGTGCAGCACAGACGGCTATGTACGGCACACACGGCTCACTGACGATGACAAACGCCTACGGTACTGGTTCGTGTATGTACTATGCTTTTACTCATTATTTTAGGGCTTATTTTTATGCTTATGAAGACAAGTTTACTGTAAAACACTATGCCATATTATGCCGGCAGCAGCCTCATACCTCTCGGGTTTACTCAGTTCTCTTGATTGCATTGTTTTCTCTTGCGCTTGATGTGATCTTGTGTTGTTTGTACAGTAACATACCGCACATGCTTGTAGCCTAGGAGCAGTGACCACATTGTAGAGCCCGGGTGTGCAGTAGGCTGTACCATCCGGGTTTGTGTGAGTGCGCTCCATGACGGTCGCCCAGTGACAACGCAGTTCTCAAAATGTGTCCTCGTGGTTAAGCAGCACACTGCTGTGTGTGTGTCTGTGTGTGTGTGTGTGCATTTTCCTTGTATTTCAAAGGTATTGTCTCCCAGAAACTAACTAGAATGGCTAGAAGTTTCCTATGAGCCTAATTTTTCTTTTCTTGTTGATAATCTGTCTTTCCTTTCTATCCTCATTCTGTACTTTCACTGTGGAAGTTGATTTATTTCGTTATTTTCTTAGCACTCAGTATTTATTTCCTATTAGAGAGCTCATGTTTTCTTTTATTCTCAAAAGCAGCCATTTGTTTTCTTTGAGTATTATTTCTTTGCCATTTCTTCAGTCTTGTTTCTCTGGAAGTCCTATTAGATTTATGTTGGAATCTCACAGTCTGTTCTCCATATCTCTTATTTATTTTTCTTAATATTTTTTTAATCTCTGTGCTGACTTCTGAGTACCATTTGCAATCAATTCATTAATTATCTCTGAGTTTTTCTGGTATGAAGTTTATTACAGCTATTGTTCTTTTAATTTCAGTACTGTACTCTTTATTTACAAAATTCATTATTGGTTCTTTTTCATTGACAATTGTTCTTATTTCATTGTTTAGCTTCTTAGTTTCTTGGGTTTTTTATGGGGCTATTTTTTCACATCTAAACATACTAATTTTAATGTGAAAGAGTGAATTCCTGTTTCATTGGTTGATGTTTGTGCCATTCTACCTTGGCATTACTTTTCCTCAAGGTTTGAGAATTTGGGGGTAGAGGTTTGAAAAGGTTTGATTTTGAGTGGGGTGGTTTTCCTTCCATTCTCTTTCATTCTGTATTCACCCTTCTTATCTCATGATTTCGGGATTGCTTCCGACTGAGAACCCCCACCTATGCCCCACATTCCTGACCGGACCTGATATTGATGGTTCGGGGCTCTCTGCCCCTGGACACCCCTGATCTAATCACCAAACAAACAGACAGTTTGGTTGTCTTGTTGCTCCTGCCTCTTTTGATGTGAAGTTTTATATCTTCTACACAGTGGTTTTCTTTAATGCTTTCTTTGATAAGCCAGGACCTGCTCCAGCTTTCCTCACCCCCCTGGTTTCCCATGGCATGTGGACACCTTTAGTCTCGTCTCTGTTATACTCTGTGGTATAAGTTTTTCGCCATCCCTACCTGCTTTGAATGTGCAGCTCAGCTGCATTTATAGTCTTCAGTGATTTTGTTTACTTTTGACCTAGATTGACTTTTCCTTTTTCAGATTCTTTTATCATTGGGGCAGTGGGAGCCTCATAACACATAGGCCCAGTGGCGTGTACAAACCTGCATCCACCTCCAGGTGCCCGTACCCAGACTTACGTTTGTTTTGGACTGTATTTTGCGTTTGCTTTTGCTTAATTAAAATATATGAAGAATGTTTGCTCTAATAACTCTTAAAAATGTATGTTTAATAGCTCTAAAGAAACACTACCTTTTGCTACTTTTTTGACACTGTACTGTTATTTTTTTATACCTTAGCCAAAACCAGCTTTTAAATACCTAACATTTATTGAGCTCTTATTAAGCACAAGCAGTATGCTAAGGACTTTACTTACAGTATTTCATTTTATCCCCATAACCATAGGGATTGGGTGGAAACCATGACTTTACTGATTAGGAAAATCAGGTTTGAGGGATGAAGTGATTAGTCCAAGATCAGGGCTCATGAACTTTCTAGAGTTAACTAATATGTCATTTATTAGACTATGATTTAATTATGGGAATCCTGATTTTTGTAAAAAAAAAAAAAAAAACACCCTTTCATTTCATAGTACATAAGCAGGATCACAGGAAGCTTTTCTAGAAGATTCCTAGAACTACAAAATCTTTCAATGTGATTAATTCAGATAAGGAAAAATACATCCACCATCCGTGATCTCAGGAGTGACATTAATTGTGTGTGAACCCCTCAAATTTGTATTTGGGGAGTCCATCTAGCCATAGAGGCACAACCACACCGGAAGCAAACAATGAATTACACACATAAACTGTTACGGCATATGGTTTTGACTTAGTGAAAGTGAGTTCTCAGGAAAGAGGGCTCAGAGCGGTTGGAATACCCAGAGCAGATTGGAGACCGACAGCAGCAGTTGTTAAACACATAGGCTCCAGAGACGCACCACCTGGTTTCAGAGCTGGCTCTGCCACTTGCTAACTGTATGACCTTGAGGAGCCCACCTACCGCTCTATACCTGAGTTTCTCTACCCTCTTCTTCTAAGTGGACATCATAATAACATTTCAAAATGTTGTCACAACTCTCTGCCTGACTGTCCCTTATATAAGCTGCCTTCACACTCCTGGCAAGTGGCTGTCCCAGTTGGCTTTGCACTGTGGTAGTAGTGGCCTTTCCTGGCCGAAACTGACATCCGAGCAGGAGAAGCAGCAGATCTGCCATCCTGGGGTTCCCGTGACAGTGTGCACCGTGTGGCGAACAATAAAACCCTGAGAATCCTGCAGTCCGAAATTCTCTCCTGATCTCCCCAAGGCTCAGTACTATTAAAGGAGCTGTTGCTATTTGAAAGCATCTTGAGACAAACAGAAAAAAGATTCCATGTCTGCCTGATTTCTTACTGAGAGCCAATCAAATCAATGGGCTCTATTATTACAAGAATAAGTGATTACTCCCAGTTGGAAATACAAGTCATCCTTCCTCTGCCTGGTTGCAAAAATTAACTCTCTATGTACTAAGGAAATGAAATAATTATTTAACTTTAAAATGAGGGCTCAATTCGTACCCCATAAAGAGCTCAGAACAATGCCTGACACAGGATTTGGGCTCAGTGAAGGCTAGATACCCTGTAACAAGAATGGCAGTAGCAGCATGATTATCGCTAAAGTCCTCAGCTGGTGCTTGAACAGAAGGTGCTTTGGAGGCGCTGAAGGAGCGGGCGCGGACAGTAGCAGGCTGGAGTACTTGGCTGAGCAGCAGTTGCTCTTCCGTCCATGGCCATTGGTTATGGATTTGGAAAGCTGTAGTGCATGCAGAGAGCGCAGCTAGGATATTATCCTCCCTGCCTCCGGGCTCCAGCCCAGAAAAAAAAAAGATGTTTGGGGATGGGGAGGTATTCCAGTGCTTTGTTTGGTTGGTTGGTTTAAAGCAAAGATCCTCAACTTTGGCTTCACATTGGAATGACAGGGGAGTGTTCAACAATCCCACTGCAAGGTCCCAGGCCGGAGGTTCCCGTGGAAATGGTCTGGGGTTTTGGAACTCTCCGCTGGTGATTCCAGTGTTCAGCACAGGCAGCACACCGCTGTTTGAGGGGGTGTCCCTTCCAGGGTCAGCCCTCTACCCAGTCTCTTCCTTTTCCTGCTGTTTCCCAGCCTGGCGTAGTGGCCAAGGTTCTGAGCCACCCTTCACTTCTTCAGTGATCCTTTCATTTCATGCTGGAGACAAAACAAGAATGTATTTATGTGTTTTATTTATTTATTTATTTGTAGTAGATATTCCTAGATTATATGTGCTTCTCCGAAGAGGAATTGGGAATGGTGATCACGTCTCTTGTGGAAACTACTGGCCATACGCAAGGGCTGCCTTCTCCTTCCCTCTCCCCCCTGCTGCAACATCTTCCCGCTCCCATGGGCTCAGGGAACAAAGGAGCAAGATGCATGTGGTGTTCAGCTGTGGTCCCCGATGCAGCTGCATGATGGCTGACAGGTTGCAAAGTCACGCGTCTGTCTCAGCTTTCTTTAAGCAGGGCTATTGGGTTCAGGGACCGAATGATAATACAGTAACAAAACCTCAGCCACACTTTTATTTGTCACTCCACAGCCACTAATTTTCTTGTGCTATAAATCACAGAGAAAAAAAGATCAACAGGCAGAAATAGCATTGCTTCAGCAACAACTCTCAGTGTTTAGAGGCTGTGAAGTGAATAATTAGAGCCTTCATATTAAGCATTCATTATTTCACCGGCCCCAGTTGGCCTGGCTTGGCGTATCCAGCCTCGCTGTGCTGACGTGGGAAGTGTCTGGGCATAATGGCCACAGTTCGTCTCCTCACTGTCTCCCACCCCACGCTCCCTGGCCCGGGGAAGGGGACAGATTGTTTCTGGAGCATTCTGTGTGACCTGGGCACCCCAGGTGCGGTCACACGCTTTCTCTTTTTGTCTTCCTAACAAATGCTCTCCCTGCCAGGCTCTGGGTCATGTGATCACGTACATTGGGAGGCTGCTTCCTGGAGTTCTTTTCTAGGATTCTCTTCTGACCTTAAGAGAAACCTACTGTTTTCCAAAGAGAGGGACAGTGGCCGTATATTCCCCAGGTGTCATACAGGAATAATGCTGGTGTAAAACACGATGATAATTAACTTGCTCACGATTAACTTGACTCATGATTCACCTTAATTTGTAACAGTGTAAGAGGATGCTGTAGCAGTATAGGTGAAATAGATACAATTTTGCATTGCCAGTCTTAGGGTCAAATCCCAGTCCAGCCACTTCATGTGTATGTGTGTCTGGACAAATAGTTGGGTCTTTCTGCCTCTGTATCTTTATGAATAAAATTTGCCTACCCCTATTGCTACCTTAAAGGGTATTGGGAAGCTCAAATGAAATGTTGGTATATGTGAGTGCTTTGTGAGCTTTAACACAATATTGCTTTTTCTATATTTCCCTGTGTTCTTTTCTCCATGTTCACATCATTACTAGTTCTCCTTGATATTGTTTCCGTCACGCCCCTGCTCATGTTGGAACGCTGTTACCCTTCTCTTTGCCAGACTGTCGACTCCTATTCATTGTAGTAGGTTGATTTGTTGTCACCAAGAGATTTGTCCAAGTCCTACCCTGTGGTACCTGTGAATGTGACCTTATTTGGGCAAAGGGTCTTTGCAGGCATAATTAAGGATCTCGGGTTGACTGGGTAGGCCTTACAAATCCAATGTCAAATGTCCTCATAAGAAGAGAAGACACAGGGCGGGAGGGGGGACACACAGGAGAAGGCATGTGAAGACGGGAGGAGATGGGAGTTGTTCTGCCACAAGCCAAGAGATGCTTGGAGCCACCGTAAACTGATGGGAGCAAGGCAGGACCTTTCCCTGGAGCCTCTGGGAGGGAGTGTAGTGCTGCAAATTTTACACCGCTGGCATTTAGAACTGTGAGAGAATAAATTTCTCTTTTTTTGAACAACCAGGTTTGTGGTAGTTTGTTACAGCAGCCACAGGAACCTAATATACTCATCTTTTATGGCTTGACTCTGGCATCCTCTGCTCCTGGAATCTCTCCTACATTCCCAAGCCTCTCTAACATTCCCCTCCTCCGGGCTCCTGTGGCATCCCTTACATCTGTCACTCTCCTTGCACCTGCTTCTATAAATATCCATCGACGAGGCTGTCTATCTCTGTGTCTCTAAGGATTTGGTGGGGTTATGCCTTCTTAATGTTTTTCACCCGGCGTATAGTAGCTCGATATATTTTTGCTTTATGCAAAATGAATTTTGCTCTCAAAGTCTCTCTTATCTTTATTGTATCTCCCCCCAGCACACTGGCCTAGGCTCTCAGTGCTTGTAGGGGGACCAATGTGTCTAGCTTTTCATCTGTAGGCACCTTTCCTCTCTCTGCACACCCTGCCCGTTAATAATGTTTCTAAAATACTATTCAGGCCTTTGTCTACCCAGAGACCCTCAGTGACTCCACACCTCGTGCTTTCAAGAGCCTCCACTGGTCCCCAAGTAGGTTCCCAGCTTTATCTGTCACTACCCTCCTCTATGAATTTCTACTTTAAGAAAATTAATCCATTCCCGTGTTGGTAGAACATGCTTTACTCATGTAAAACCTTTGCTAGAAAACTGTGATGGCAGCAAAACCCTTCTCTTCATCACTGTTGAGATTTCCATAACATTCTTTCCCCCTCAGTGAAGAAAGTGATGTGTTTTCAACAGCATATTTTTGCTCAAATTTACTTATGTGGGTATAGGAAACTTAGTCTCCAAAAATGCTCCCGGGCTTTCCCTCTATTGAAAGCATAAAGTAGCATAGTGGGAAGGGCATAGCAGCCCTGGTTTGAATTCTGCGTTAGTTACTTGGTAGCTTTCTAACCTTCAGACCCTTATTTAAATTTTCTAAGCATCAGATTCTACGTCTCTGAAATGGAAATGACAGAAAGTCTTTATAAGATTCTTGAGGGTAGAATGCAGTCATCATAATCATTATTTAATGGGATTGGTGTGTGTTGGGGGAGACTGAAATGGTGCAGTGAGGTGAACTTATTACAGTTAATTGAGAGAGAATCAAATTGTAAAAGCTATGTTGGCTTGAATGAAGGGTGTGTTCTAATTGATTCTGTGTTTCCTAAGGGAAATCATTTCCATTGCTTAATTCTTTGCAGAATAACGGGACCACTGAGCATCAGGTGGAGTCTTTCATAAGGAAAAAACTGGAGTCCCTGTTAAAAGAATCTCAAATTCGAGACAAAGAAGATCCTGATAGTTTCACAGTGAGGGCACTACTGAAGGCCACGCATGAAGGCTTAAATGCACACCTGAAGGAGGTACACTGTTCCCTCTCGTCCTTGTCCTTTGACAGGAAAAAGAAAGCACATCCTCTGTCGTTCCCGACCATTTGTCATTTGTGAAATGTGTCTCCAGTTTCTTCCATTTCTGCCTTCCTGTTGTTTGAGAAATAAGAATCTCCTATTGCAAAATGATGCAAGGAATAGTTAAAAGGGGGGGGGGTGAAAGTGACAAGAGAAAGCCTGGCACCCCTGCGCTTGTCTTCCTCATGAGCGCTCAGGCAAGTGGAGAGGCTGGAGCCTGCCACATAGTACAGCCTCCCACCTCTCCCCATTTGGCCAGCCTCTGGGTTCTCTTGACTGCACTTCCTGCACGTGTCTCCCATCTGTCCACTTCCCTTCTTCTTCATGGCTGTGTTCCAATCTAGGCCAAGGTCAGTTCTCACCTAGACTTGTCTTGCCCTTCTTCTCTTTAATCTCCACTGTGAAATCAGCATGATTCTTTAAAAATGCAAATCTGACCCTGAGCCTCTATCGTTCAGAATTCTTTGGTGGTGCTTCCCACTATGCTTGGGATAAATTCTGAACTCTCTGACCAGGCTTTTCAAGGACCTGTATCCGTATATCCTTGCCTGCCTCTCCAATCTCAGACCTCTTCGTTTTCCTTGTCACACTGCCTCCCACCATTGTCACACCAGCCATAACTGTTTATATGCCGTGGTCTTCCTCTCATTACATTTCCTCCGCCTGGAACACTCCATTCCTACATTCGTTCTAACTCTTACTCTTTTAAACTTCAGCTTCGATGTGATGTCCTAAATGAGTCCTGCCTTGACTGCCGGATTAGGCTAGCTATCCCCTTATACTGCCCACAGTAACCTGTTTTATCTTCTCTTTTCTGAAGTTTTTAAAACACATTTGCAATCATTTGTTCAATGTCTGTCTGCCCAAATAGACTAAAAATTCCATGAAGATACAAACCGTGTCTTCCGGATAATTATTTGTGTGCTGGCTTGTCTATTAAGGCCTTCAAAAATAGTTGTTGAATGAATGGCTTGGGAGAGAGCTATGGTATATTACCCTTCTGTATAAAGCTGGAGTGGGAGGGCGGCGAGCCAGCAAGGAGACTTAGAGCGACTTAGAGCAACTCAGAATCCCTGTTTGATCACTAGCTAGTTTTCTAACTTGGGACATATTATTTAACTTCAGTGTAGTTCAGATTTTTTAATAAAATCGGGATTTTAATCATACTTTTCTCCAAGGATGGTGGTATGTATTAAATGAAAATAGATGCAATGCACTTAGCATAATCCTCAGGGGGAATAGTAGGTGCCTACTAAATAGGATGATCATATACCTCAACTTGCATGGGACAGCCCTATTTTAAACCTATTTTCCTAGTGTAATTATTAAAAGTATTCCAATTTACTCTTAAGTGCATGCTATTTTGGGCAGTAAGCGACATGATCCCCTTAACATTAGAAAGACAATTAGAAGTAGAAAGGAACTCAGTAATTAATTGGTTCATTCCTCCCCCCATTTCACAGGTGAGAAAACTGAGGTCAGAAGAAGAGGCTTGCCAAAGGGCATGTAGCTACTTGGTGGCAGAACTGGGTCTCCTAACTTGGAGAGCAGTGTTACTTCTATGACCCCAGCTGGCTACCTTCATAATTTCAGGGTTTTTGAACAGTTCATGATCAGCTTTAATAGATCTTCCAAGGCAATCATTATATATAAACAGTCACCTAAAATTACCCAGTAACCCCTTGGCCCTCCAGGATTTCCTGAACTGCCTCTTTCTCCAACTAATTTTCAGTCTTCCCCAGTCCCCACCCAAAATGGCATCTCTGATTAGTCTCTATGGATATTTGTAGATGCCCTCTCTGGTCTTTGGATTTTAAGTGGTTTTGTTTACCCACATTCACACCATTTATGTGGCTATATCTGTTTCTTCTCAGTTTAGCAAGAGGTCCTGGGAGAGCAAGGCCAGCTGTGCTGGTCTCTGCCTAACCCATGTCATTAGTGCATATTTTGGGTTTGATAACTGGATGAAAGTCTCAACCCTTTTTAGCAGAGTGGCCCTTCTGTGCCCTACAGAGAGACAGGCGTGAGCAAGGAGATCTCTAGCCTAGAAGATTAACCCACATGAGGGACTTCCAAGCTCCCATACATCTGTCCAGTGCTCACCACAGAGGGAATTATGACGGTGAACAGACAAACTTTGCTTTGGTTTACTCAAACAAAAACAATCTTATTACTGCATGCCTGTGCTTGGATTTTATTTATGTTTAATGTTTTAAAATTCCAAATAACAGTATTTGATCAATGTTGTTCCTTTTTTAATTCAGTAGAATTGGCTCTTACTGATTATTGGCCCTTTATAAAAATTAAATCTACTTTTAATCGAAGGTGATTTTATCCCCACTCATGGTGTTCAAAAGAATACACCCTGCGTGGGGGAGAGCCTTGTGAGCAGACACTGGACAGGCTGCCGAGAGGCCCTTGGCCCCAGCTTCACCAACTGTTGGCAGTTCCTGTCTCCTGGCTGGTGGCTGTGACCCTCCGAGCCCAGTGTTCCCTCTGAAGGCAGATTCAGCCACATTTAGGGACCTCTTGCTTCCTACCTAGAGGTGGACAGAGGCAGGGTTTACCTGCCAATTTCATCAGAACTAAGGACAAATTAAAGGTAAAGAAGAAAAATAGTTATACTATGCTTTATTTGCTCAGCATCCAGATGTGAAGGAAGGTGGAAAGAAATCACATGGACGATCCCTCATGACCAACTTCGGAAAACATAAGGTATGAATTAAGATTGATAAATGGGAGGGAGGCTGAAGGGAAATAATGATGGAGAACAGGAGGGAGGCCGAGGGGAAATAACAATGGAGAATAAAAGGGGGAAAAAGATTGATAAATGTGTGTAATTCAATTAAGTTAAATTCAGTTTGAAAGGTAACGGCAGAGTATCTTCCTGACCTTGGAATAACTGAAGATTTCTTAAATAGGATGCCAGAAAAGGAAAAAGTTGATAATTAAACTACTTGAAAATTTAGGAATTGCTATTCATCAAAAGTATCAAAAACCAAGTAGTAGCATACTGGGAAAGAATATTTCCAATACATACATTCAACAAAGGTCTTGTATCCTGATGATATAAAGAATTCCTACAAATCAACAAAAAAGAAAGGTGCCCTAAATTTAAAAAAATAGGCAAAAGACTTTAATTCCACTTCACAAAAGAAGATATTCAAGTGGCCAATATGGAAAAGGTGTTCACCCTTATCAGTCCTCTGGGAAGTGCAAATTAAAATGAGATTCCATCCAGACCCACCTCCATCACAAACATAAAAAGACTGAAAACACCAAGTGTTAGTGAGGATGTTGAGCCAGTGGAACTCTCATACACTGCTAATGGAATGTGCATTTGTAATAGTACAAATAGGAAATAGTTTAAATGTCCACCAGAAATCGAATGAATTCAAATTTGCATAAAGGAATATTTATCAGCAGTGCGAATGACGACATTACAACTATCTACAATAATGTGATCTTTGTAAACATGACATCGAGCAAGAGAAGCCAGACCTAAGAAAGTACATCCAGTTCCATTCTATTGATATGAAGTTTAAAAACAGGCAAAACAAAATCTATAGGGTGAAATCAGACCAGTAGTTACCTTTGGGGAAACGGGAGTGACTGAATGGAAGAATCCAAAGGCCTTGGGGGGGGGCATAATATTCCATTTCCCTATTTGGTGTTTCATTTTGGGTAAAGCTGTGTCTTTTCAATTGCACTCTTGTAAAGGTATGTTACTCCTCCATAAAAGGGTAAAACATGTTACATGAGTAATCAGTTATTGGATGGTTGACATTATGCAGGCAGTTTCTGTAAGGCCATTTCTTGTGTTTTAAGGAATGTTGTACCTGGAATTTCCTGCCCCATCAAACAGGATAATTTATTAGAGGGCTCAAAAAACAGTCATTCTAACAAAAAACCGAAAACAACTAAAATTTTCACTCATAAAGACTACTTAAGTGAACCATGATTCATTCACACAATGGGCAATTATGCAGCCCTTTAAAGATGGTCACTCTAAAGAGCTCATCATGTGAACCATTAAGTGAAAAAGTAAGACGAGCGATTGATTATAGGGTACATTAAGCATGATAAAATGTGCCGAAACTATCTGTAAAGAAAATATATTATTTCTCCAAACATTATTTGCCATTGGTAATTCATCTCATTTCTTTTTGTATTTTATGTTAAAAATACACTTTAAAAAGACAGATTTACTGTAACACCTCAAATTACTAATTATATGAAGAATTAGAGAATATTTTATTTCTTTATTATAACTACTGATTTAAATTAAAATTATTTTCCAAAGTAAACCTTTTTGGCTCTATGTTAGCTACTATAGAAATATAATTTATTATGCCCAGGTCATAAAAATGAATGCTCACAAGATAATTTATAGACTCTTAATAAATATTAATAGTATTTTAAATTGAAAGTTAAATATGATGTAACTGACAGAATAGCTTTCCATGCCATCTTATTTAATCATCACAACAACAGTAACCTTTCAAATAGATATTATTGTCCTGCGCTTTTAAGAAACACACTAGGGAGCTGAGCTAGAGAGGTCAGGCCACTTACCAGCTTGGAGGGAAGCCAAGCTGGAACATGAAATCATCATAGGCTGGGGTTCCCACGCCACGCACACTGAGGTGTGTGAGTCAGAAATAACACCTGAAATGCTTCCAGACTAACTTGATGCATCTCTGTAAGCGCAGTAGAGTTGAGTGTGCGTAGGCCACCGTGTAGTTTGTGTTTTATTTGTGGAGTATGAGAAAATCTGAAAGGTGACATGGTCAAATGGTAATGTGAGGAGGGAGTTCCTTTCCTTTTTTAAAGCTCCATTCCCCGGATGTCCAGGGTCCTCTGTCTAAAGGTCTCACCTTTGTTGGTGGAAGCTGTATTTTTGGTGGCGAGGTTTTATGCAATTTCCTCCCCATCATTTGTATTGTCAGGGTATGTGTTGCCAAATATTGGGGTCATCTCCAATGTGGTGTGGGTGAAGCTTCATTATTCTGAAAAGGTTTTATGTCTAACAGCTGATCTGGCCAGAAGACAACGATTAGTCCTGCAGCCTTTCAGTCTGAATCCCGTGGGAAACAACTTTATTCTGCTGCCAGAAATTAAAATGGGTCAAAACCTCAAAGGAGCTGTTTGATATAGATGGTTATTTGAGTGCATATTGATCAAAAGGTGGCATGATAGTTAATCATTAAAAAAATTACTACTATCTTTTTAAAAAACAAAACCTGCCTTTTATAAGTCAATAGGAATAGTGAGCTTCCTAAAAGAGGACATTTTATTCCTTATTATTATTAAACAGATGTTACAACATTGACCCTACTCCTCCTAGAGACCTCCAATGCACAGCTAGTAGGGTCTTTCTGAGACCTACATGTTATGTAGCTTAGAAGTCAGTTTTACAGTATGAAATCCTAGGTGTTGCCTTAATATTATAATTATGGCCATAGCCACGCTTGTTATTAATGGTGAGGCAAGCTACAATATTTGGTCATTTTCCCCTCTAAGTTCTTGTCCTTGTGTGTGTGTATTTTAAAGCCCAGTCCATTCTCTATATGTTGTCGATGTACCTCATGTAGTGAGTTTGTTAAGTTTACTGCAATTTTTTTTTTCTGGCAGAAAACTACAAAATCACGGCCTAAATCTTACAGTGCTGATGAGGAGGAGGATGCACAGCAGAACCCTGGCAAGGAGACTGGCCAACTGTACAGGTAGGAAAGTGTCTCCGTGTTTCTGCTCAGACTCTCCGGGCCCCGCCATCCCCAGCCGCTTCGCTGTGTTCATTGTATGTGCCTAGAGAATTGGATCGGTCACAAGGTAAAGGGCTCAGTGCAGGTGGGACCTGGGCAGATCCACCGGGTATGAGATGATATAGGTAGGGGGCTGCTACTGTGCCTGGCCCATAGTGAGCTCTTAATAAATGCTAGCTCTGGCAGTTGTCAGGTAAAAGGTATCTTCAGAGCAGAGAGGGTGGACACATGAGCTAGTACAGAGGGCTCGCAGAGGAGACTAAAGGGAAAGATAGATGATAAGCCCATGTTAAGAGCCAGAGATCTGAACTCAGTCAGACTTCAAACTCTTATTCCTTCAACCTTCACATGGGGCAAGTTAGGTTTCTCAGTATCATCTGTTTCTTAGGGTCATTGTAAGGATTAAGTGAATTGAACTAAGCCTGATAAGCTCTCCCCCAATTAACTAATTGCTCAAAAAATTGACTATTATCTTTATCATTGTCAACAGAATTGGGGATGAATAAAATGACCCTATTTTTAGAACCCAAGTTGTGACACATGATCTGATGTTGGATTTTCTGGCAGTTTATGTATACAGTAAGTCCCACAAAGGAATGTAAGTTATATCATAGCTATGTAGACAAACACATACATGTACATACATACACACACATACACACACCCATACCTGTGCCTTTATTGAAAGATTAAAATGAAATGAAATTAGAGGCATAAAGTTCCTGTATAAATGGATGGCTCGTAGTGGTTAATTAAATTTTATATTTCAGATTCACTCCCACACAATGCCCATACATAAAATAGAAACTAATTAGTAAGGGCAGAGGGAGTGCACACAGGCCCCTACCCTTAGGGTACAGAAAATTGAATTTGTAGTTCCAGTAAAAATGTAAGAGAGACAGATCATCTCCCAGGAGATCTCTGCTGGGCATGTTCTCCAATACAAGCGTGAGAAAGGCTCACCTCCGAATCACACGGCCAGGCAGCGGACAGTGTTTGGGGAGAGCCAGGATAATCTCAAAGTGTACGAACAAGACACTGCTACACGTACCGCGTGAGACATGTTGCTTGCCGCTCTTGAGTTAGAGGTTTATCCGTAATAGGTATCAAAGCCTAAGCATCTATAATAGTGTCCTTTTGTAACTTCAATAAACTAATCTCCTCCCAGGATAAAGATTCAAAACAGCTAGTTTTATGCAGAATTTCTCTGTGTCATGGGGTGTCTTGGAGTTTTACTTGTAATTTCTAGGCATGACCTCACATTGATTTATAATCATTAACTTTCACAAAACCAGATTTTTAGCAATGGCTATAGAATTTCCTCATTATCTGGCAAGGGAAGAACATGAATGCTTCCCATTTATCTTCATACCTGAGTTCATGATTTCTTTCTTGGCAAAATGAATTGTTGGTGCATCATGGCCTTAATTCTTTTATTGAATTATGTACGTGTCATTAGAGTAAGGATTTTTGTCTGATGTGTTTACTACTTTATCTCTAGTAGCTGCTCAATAAATATCCATTGAGTCAATCAATCTATATCATTGCTATCTAATTCCAGAACATTTTATCGCATCAAAAGAAACTACCGTTAGCAGCCATTCTCCATCTCTCTCTCCCTCGGTCTCTGGCACCAGCTAATCTACTTTCTGTCTATAGATTTGCCTTTTCAGGACGATACATATAAATGGGGTCATACAATATGTGGCCGTTTGTGTGTGGCTCCTTTCACTTAATGTGTTTTCAAGATTCATTCATGTCCTTAATTACTTATTACTGTTGAATAACATTGTATTGTACGGCTATATTTTATTTCATTCATCCATCATGAGTCGAAGGACATTTATGTTTTTTTCCCTTTTGGCTGATATGAATAATGCTGTTATGAACATTCATGTATATGTTTTTATGTAGATATGGGTTTTTATTTCTCTTGGGTGTATACTTAGAAGTGGAATTGTTGAGTCATGTGGTAACTCTGTTTAAGTTACTAATGAACTGCAAATCTGTCTTGGCAAAGCACTTGAACCGCTTTGCATTCCCCAGCCATGTCTGAGGGTTCCGGTTTCTCATCGGCCTTGCCAGCACATGCTCTTGCCTGCCTCTTTGCTTATAGCCATTCCAGTAGGTGGGAAGAGGTTTCTCATTTGTAGTTTTGATTTGCATTTTCCTAATGACTAGTAATGTTGAATATCTTTTCATGTTCTTATCGGCCATGTGTTATCTTTGGAGAGAATTAGAGTTTTTGATGGATGTTCCCCTAGAGGAGAAAAGTGTGTATGTGAGGAGAACGTGGCATGCTTCATTGTGGAAAAGAATGGTGGTAGAATTTGTAAAGTTGTAGAGGAGATCTAGGAGTGGTTTATAGAAGAGAGAACAAAGTATTGGATGTTTGTTTTAATAAGTTGAAGAATATTTTTTCAAAGCATAAAGTAAAAAAATAAAAATCACTTGCAATTATACCTCTAAAAGATAAGCACTATGGAAATTCTGGTGCATTTCCCTTTAGATATATAATTCTTATGGCCCACAATGCAATGGTTTTATTCCTTTAGTTCAGGTTCTCCTTTTGCCAAACCAGAGTAGACTTCTGGTGAACTCTGATGTTAATCCCCAGGTGGGTAACAGTGAGGATCAAGCCTTCTACGACAGAACTCACAAACACATGAGAAAAGACTGATTCTGAATGAGCTCTGAGTATGACCACGTAGGTAGGATTTTGTAGTGGAAAGAGTGCTGAACTACGCAACACACTTGGGGTTCTAATCCTGGCTCCGTTGGGAGCAGCGAGGGAAGGTAGAGTAAACAGAGACCCAGCCTCTTCCAGGTCTGAGATGTCATGAGCCCCTGGGTGTGTGTCCCACAGGTTGGGCCGCCGCAGGAAAACCGTGAAGCTCTGCCGGGAGCTCTCGGACTTGGTGGTGTATACAAACTCTGTGGCCGCCCAGGACATTGTGGATGATGGTAAGGACTGCACTGCTTTTCTTTCCTCGATAAATATTCTTGACCTTTCCTTTGACCAAAAGTTAATTAATCTTTTTTTAATCAGGTCATCAGCACACATTTCTGGAACTGGGTACAGTCCAGCCCGAGTTGGGAGGAAGCTGCTGGTACAGAGCTTTTAGCTCACAGGGAGGGCTCTATGGATTGCTGAGGTTGCCCGATGGTCTAGGGTCGGGGAAATTGCCTACGGGTCAGAGGAGGACTTTATTATAAAACAGACAAATGTGTCAGAGCAAGGATCTCCCCAACACTTACACTGTGGAGGCCTGGCCTGGTGTGATAGCCATTCCCAGTGTGGAGGGCCAGAAAAAAGAAGGAACCGACTGGTTTATATAACACCTTGAAAAGCCCTGTATTTTCTCATTGGCAATTTTGGCTTTGATGGAAATGATTTAATCCAAAGATTGAGGTTTTAACAAAAAAGAACAAAAATTTCAGATGTACTGACTCTTTCGATGATGTTTACCTGTGAGTTGTCATATATGGAATTGAGAAATTCTAGTCACAACTGTTCTTGCCCTGGACGCTTCAGCTAGTGGCTCTTTCTCCCTTTGTTCACTGCCCTTCTCGTTTCCATTTTGTTCAGTTAATGATGTTTATAGAAATAAACTGTGGTCCTGTGGCTTTTCAATCTACTTTCAATTTTAGTAGAAATTAAATGTAAATCAGAATATCCCATTTTCTCAACAAGTCATCCCGAAGGGGAGGCCACACAGCGGTGAGCCTCTGGTCCTCACACACCTCCTCGATTCTTCCCCTCCGCCACACGGGGGCCCTTTCTATCTGCAGATTTTCTTCCTTTGATATTGATTTCTTCTTCAGCTGCGGCAATTATAAAAATTTAAATGGATTTCACATGTGAGATCATGACAAACTGTAGGATTCTCAGCACATGAACGACACGTTTTATAATAACTGCCTACAGCTAGAAAATAAACTCAGATGTATTTGATTTAGAGGAATATAATTGCTAACAAATCCTTAGGAAATCATAATCCTATTAGCTTAATGAAAAAATAATAGGGTCTACTATTTAGCTCTTGTACTTCAGCTGTTTTTGTCTTTTGTGCGGTGTTTTTTGGCCCTTAATGAATAATAGATAGTGAATGCATGGCTTATTCTAATGCAGAGCAACTCAACTCTAGCAATATATTAATTGATATGTGCCTAATTACCCAGGCCTTCTTAATGACAATGTGGTATGCATATGTATGTGGGGAGACAGCAAACAGTGTTAGCGATTCCAGTACTGCCTTATCTGCATGTGACTTGTCAGAGATTGTAGATTTCTCCTATCACGTTTGAAGTGTTCAAAATCCTCACATAAGATCATTTGAAGAATACTTGGGATGTGAACTATGTTAATAAGTTAATGCCAATAAAATATACATGATCAGGAGTTTATATGAGGCACATCATCAGACTAAGAAGTAATTCTTAACTTCTTTGCCTCTCACCTGTATTTATGACTGATTCAAGTTCCAGCCCTAGAGTATAATTGTAGTCATTTGGTCACCATTCAGTATCTAAGGGTGTACCGCCCTGAGGACAGTGGTGGGCCTGGGAGACTGTGCACCCTAATTAACATAAACAGTCTGGATAAAATTCGGGTCAGTTGGCCCATCCAGACTATATATAGCTCTACTCCTTCATGGGCCATGTCCCTCAGCCTGAGTTTAGATACACTCAGCTGTCACAGTATACATCGGCATGAAAATACAGCTCTGGGCAGCTTGGGTCTTTATCTAGACTGACCTCTGCCAACAGGTCCAGGAGACATATGAGTGGCCATTTCAGGGTGTGGTATGGATGTTTGGTGAAGGGTGGGAATAGTGGGTTATTATAGAAACGATGCAAAAGATGGTATTGGGGAATAAAAGGGCAGGGTGTTAAATGTTTCAAGGTTCACTCTATCAGGACTCCAAACTGCAGTTTCCTTGGCCCTGGATGGACCCCTCCTGACGATGGTCCAAGCAGAAGTATCAATATAAACTTCCTGTTTGTTCTTCTTCCTTTGTTTTTTTCATTGTTTCTAATCCTAGGTAGGTGGCTGATTGTTCTTGTGTCTGAAACTTTTTTTCTTTATAATGCTCCTTTGAACTCTTTCTCCATTATTATTCCTTTCTCCCAAACAGGTTTTAACTAGTTCCACGATTCTTTTCAAATTAACTTTAAAATTCAATTTTTCTTTTTTGGAATTCTTTGGTTTTTCTTTATGTCTAAATGCTCTCAGTTACTATGTGTTTCCCGTGTGTGCTTTTTATTTATTATTTATTTTTAACTATATAATCTTTATTATATTTTTTCCATTACCATTTAGTCCCCTAATACCCCCATCTCCCCAACACCTGTATGCTTTTTAGATGAATGCCTTTAATGAATGTCTCCCTGTTATCAGGACTAAGTGACAAGATAGTTTTATTTTTATTTATCCATGACTGTCTATATCTTTGGCAAAGACATTCTGTTTGAATTATATACCTAAACTGGTTTTTCCTGCCCACCCTGTTCATACTAGTCAGATAGACATGAGTTAGTGAAATCATTGAACTCCTGGGAGAACACGAGACCTCGAAATAGGCAGTTATTCTAGCACAGCTCATTTTTGGCCTCAGAAGGGCAAAAGAGTCCCAAGAATGGAATTACATGGGTCTTTCTTGGTCCAGAGCTGCCTCTACTCTTTTCTGTGTGTATAATCTGATATGTTATAAGAGCCTTTGTAAGTGTTTCTTTTTCTCTCTCTCTCTGTAGTTCTCACTTCTTTTTTTCTTTATTAAAAACTGCCAGGAACCACAGGAAATGTGTTATCATTCAGTGAAACAAGAGCTCATCAAGTGGTTCAGCAGAAATCAGAGCAGTTCATGGTTTATAACCAAAAGCAGCTGACAAGGATTTACCCCTCCGCCTACCGCATCGACTCCAGTAATTTCAACCCTCTGCCCTACTGGAACGCAGGCTGCCAGCTTGGTGTGTATGCCTCGGGAAGGCGTGCTTCTCTCTTGTCTTGAGTCTATGCTGACGTTTTGCCTAATTCTCTCAAACTTTGAACTTGCACAGTGGCACTGAACTACCAGTCTGAAGGGCGAATCATGCAGTTAAATCGAGCCAAATTCAAGACAAATGGCAACTGTGGCTATGTCCTCAAGCCCCAGCAAATGTGCAGAGGTATGTGTTAATTTCATAGTCACGTATCTGAACGCAGGGGACCTCTATCAAAGGTGCTTTCTGGAAAGTGTGACACCCGTGTTTTACAACATGCTTATAAAACAGAGAGATCAGTGAAGGTGTTGGAATATAAATTAAAACTCTTGTCGTGCTATAATGTTTAAAATGTTCTCTCCTGAGGTTATGCACATGAAGAGGGTTGGGGTAGCCGTGGATTGTCATCTGCAACCCAGTGCCCAGCACGATATTCACTGGGCATTACTTATAAACCAGACTGTCTTCTAAGGCTGATGCCCTTTTAGAAACTTCCTTAGTGGCAAAATCAAAATACTCGCTGAAACAATTTTATGAAGTCCTTTAGTTACTATGGTCCCATTACAAAGCAAGTGCTAACAAAAAAGAAAAGATAATGTACTGTTAGATTTAAAAAGAAAAAAGAACATAAGGGGTTTTTTTGGTTCTGTTTACTAAAATTCTCAAAGTTTTGCAAGTTGGATTTTTAACAGTTCAGGTAAAAACGTGTTGACAGGTGTGTCTTCAGGATTTTTTTTTGCTTTGCATGTTTTCTTGCTCTGCTGTTTACCGGTACTCAATTTCAGATTCGCTTTCTGTTTGTTATATTCACTCTGTGGCCAAGCCAATTTAGGTTAGAAAATTATTTAAATCTGACATAACTGCTCCCCTTCTCTATCCTATTAGCATTCAGATAAAAAGCTCCTTTCCCCTCAATGCCGCAATTGATAATTGCATTGCAGACACTTGCTTTAAATTGGCCCACTCCTCTGCCTTTGGGAGCATGGATTCTGACAAAAACCACAACTATGGAAATGCCAGCTGGCATTGCCTTCATGCAGAAGCCACACTGATAGTTATGTGCTAATTTCTTCACTGTAAGAAATGCTGTGGTCATTTGGCATTTGTTATTTCTTTGTTCTACAAGCTTTAGTGGTGTGTATGTATGTTTCCATGCTACTAACCTTAGATTTTAACATCGGCTTAGGTACTTTCAACCCTTTCTCTGGTGATCCGCTTCCTGCCAACCCCAAAAAGCAGCTCATCCTGAAAGTGATCAGTGGACAGCAACTCCCCAAACCTCCGGACTCCATGTTTGGAGACCGAGGAGAGGTAAGCCACGTGTGACTCCGTGGTTAGTTACGTGATTATTTTATTGTCTTCACACTTCATCCAAAATGTCAGTTCTGTGTGTGTGTGTTTATAAATGAGCACCGACTCGGCTCAGCAGTACTAACCGCCTATGGACAAAGCACACCCAGTCCTCCTGGACTCCAGTGCGCTGTCTGTGTTGGAGGCATGAGTGCATGCAGTTCGATTCATTATTCAAGGCTGACACTGGCAGTGCTAACACTGGGGTGCAAAGAACAATTTCATTATTGATAGAAACACTGCATAAGAGTATGTCTTAACTTTTCATCCACATTCCTCATCCCCTCATGTCTGCTACACATCAGCCACCTGCTCCTGGCCACATGCTGACTCTTGTCATTACTTGCTGCACCTCTGTGATTTTAAAATGTCTCCTTCTGTAGCCACAGTGTCCAGTCTTTCCAGAGCTTTTACTCCATTGCTTCCACTACACCAGGTCTTGGCCTTTTTGGCCTCAATTCTCTCCCTATGCTCATATCCTTCCTCTCAGGTGTGGCCCATCACTTCAGGCTCTCTGCCACACTTACCTGTTACACTGTGATTTCTGGATCTTGAACATTGATGGGGGAACCACGCCGCTCTGCAGTGGGGTGTTACCATGAGCTCGCTGTCTCAGTGCTCAGTGGGCCTGGAGTGCTGTGCTGCCACCCCCCAGCACCCGGGCAGCCCACTGTCCTGCTCTCTGCAGTGGCTCTTTCCACCCTTCTCTCTCCTCAGACACCTGCTGCTCTCATCACTTTCTTTCTCACCTTCAATAGATGGCATCATTGCCTACTCCTCAGAAGGCGGGAGCTTCAGATGGGACCATTTCTTCCTTGTCTGTTGCCTCCAGCCTAATCCAAGCCACCACCATCTCTTGTCAGTTCTGATGGTGTCACCTCCCAGTCGGCTGGCTGCCCTGCTTCCATTCTGTTCTCTCAGCATCAAGAATAATTGTTTTGCTAGTATCAGAAAGTTTCTCCTTGCCTCTTCTTTCCTTTTTTCTTTCTTTATCATCTACAAAAAGGAAGACTTCCTGTATTTTCTCCCCATCTTTTCATTTTGAAATGCTTTGAACCTCAGAAAAGTTGCAATAATACTAAAATGAACATCATATCTCCAGCACCTAGATACACCAATTAAATTATTAAACTTTGTGACATTTGCTTTCTCTTTCATGTGTATATATACATATACATTCGTGTATGTACATACATACATATGTAGACACATAAGACAGATAAAGCAAATGCCACGAAATTTAGTAATTATATATATCCACATGCCTACATATATATATTTATGCATTTGATTTTTTTTGCAGTCATTTGATAGTAAATTTTTCACATAATGACCCTTGACCGGGGATACTTAAGCATTTATCTCTTAAGAACATGGACATTTTCCTGTATAATCAAATATAATAATGATGCTTATGACATTTAATATTGTCACTAGAAAATACAACAGTATTTTCTAGTATAAAATCTATATTCGATTTTCCCCAATTATTTCAACATTGTCTTTTTATCTCTTATTCTCTTCTTTTCTTTTCTTTTTGGATTGAGGATCCAATCAAGGATCACACATACTTTTTAGCTGACATTTCTGCTTGGTCTTAAAAAATATAGAACACTTCTCCAGCTTTTTTGTTTTGTCTTCATGAAATTTACATTTAAAAAATGTTCAAGCCAGTTGTTTCGAGCATGTCCTTCCATTTGGATGTACCTGGTTGTTTCTTCATGGCTGGCGTCAGAATGAATATATTTGGCAAGTACACGGTCCATGTTCATTCTTCTGAGTGCGTCACCTCGGGAGCCACATGATGAACACGTCATGGGACTGACAATGTTAGTGGACAAGGCACCTTTTACCTGTGTAGTTAATACATAGTCTCTGGAGTTAGTAATCTTTTAAATGTACATGGACTGTCTTTCTTTTGTAATTCAAACAAAATCCAACCTCCTTATCTTGGCTGGCAAGGTTCTTTATCAGGATATTGGTAACATTTTGGGGCCATGGAGCCCTTTGGTATCTCTTCTCAGAATAATGTTTTTCAATGCATAAAATAAAATAGGGTTACACAGGAAACCAATTATATTGAAATTCCCTTAAATATTTTAAAATATTAAAAAATTATGACCTGCAAATATGTGTGTCAATTAGTGCAATAAATAGCAGGATTTAGAGGTGGTCTAATAACTGTTAGAATTTTAAGTCGTGGTGAGTATAGATGATTTCTGCAACAACCATAATGTGGCATGAAAACATGTATGATTTCTAGCAGGTACAAAATCGCATACTAATGCTACTAGGTTGTGCTTTAGTCAGAGGGTAATGAAAATAAAGATAGAGTTTTCTCCCCTGATCCAGGCTCCCTGAAATCTCAGCCCATGACCTCTTATATTATTCATATTCCTGAGAATGAAATGACAATTTTTCATGCTCCCAATCAGAAATTGTCATCTTTAATTTTCACCTTTTTTCTTTTTTTGCTCTCGACATCTAATAAAGTACCATCTCCTAGGTGTCCTACCTCCCGAATCTCTCCCCAGTCTTGCTGCTACTATCTGATTCCATTTTTCTAGTGTCTCCCCTGGGTGCCGCTAGGGTGAGGCAGGCACTGTTATCTCAGGCTCACAGATGAGGACTCTGAAGCACAGATGCTTAACTTGCTGAGGGTCAACACAGGAGCCATGTTTTGAAACAGGAAGTTGCTCTTCAAACCTATGGTCTTGGACTTCCTTAAAAACAGAAACCACATTCATTAGCTCTCCCAAAATGCCGCGATTCCCATTGGTCCAGTTTTGCCACAGGATTGTATTCAAAGGAAAAACTTCTGGCATAAAATAATCAGAAACAAGTAAGGTTTAACACTGGGGTTTATTTAGTAAACCAAACGTGTGTATCCACCTCACTGTCTTAACATGTTCTTCTGTCATACCTCTAGCTTTTATTCTCTGAAGTTCCCCACAAAACTATATTCTCTCTCCTCTCCAAGCTACTAAAAATATGTGTTCTGAGACTTCAATCACTCTCTCTCCTTTCCAGGTTCTTTAGGGTTCTCGTCCTTAATTGCTCATTATCTAGAATACGCACCAGAAAGCTGAGCTTACGGATCGCTGGCAAAGCTGGATCTTTTCCCCAGAAAAGATGCACAGGAGGTTGGAGGAAGACTGAACACATTTTTTTCTTTTTATTACTTTTCAATATTCTTTTTTAATACTTTGAAATTTATATTATAGTGCCCATTGATTTAACTACACTAAAACTCAAAAATCCAACGTGGATAGCTTGATTAATTATTACGCATCCTGGTTCAAAGACAGAACCCCCAGAAAGCTTCTGTCCACCCTCAGCCAGTACTACTTATCCCATGAGACACCAACCCCCATCACAATAGGGAATGTTGTCTGTACTCAGACTATGTAAGGTGACTCTCAAACATTTACTCTTTTGCCTGGCTTGCTCAACATTATGCCTGTGTAGCAGAACTTCGTCCTTTGTCATTGTTGTATAGTACTCGTTACATGAATACTCCAAAATGTATCCCCCCACTCACTGTGTGACCGTTACGAACACAGCTGCTCTGAGCATTTGTGCGGGACCAATGCCCTCACTAGTGTTGGGTATATTCCCTGAACTTACGTAGGTCGCGGGGGAAAGTCTGTATAGCATTAGTAGATATTGGCAAAGGAAAACTTAATCTGTTCTTTTATTTCTGTTCCATGCATCTGAATCTCTTGCACCTAGTACATTTTCTCTTTCTTGTTAAGCACCTAATAAAGTGGGTTACTGTTGAAATGTGGACATTCTGGCCAGTGTTCTTATGTGTAGAAATGTATCAGTTGTTACAATATGCTCTCTGTCTTTATATAGATCATCGATCCTTTTGTTGAAGTTGAAATCATTGGATTGCCAGTAGATTGTTGTAAAGATCAAACCCGGGTGGTGGATGACAATGGTAAGATGATGATCTGTGTTCATTTTTAACCAGAATGCTCTGGCAGTAGAATCTGCCCGAGAAGGAAAACCGTCTGTGTAGCAGAGACTCCCTAAGGTCCGTAACTGCCACCCTCACGTCACAGAGTTTATGTGAGGGTCTAGTCAGCACAGAAAACGAATACGTGTGGGACTGGCGCATCGCGTGCTTTGACGGACATGGTAGTCTAGGCTCTCAGACTTTTGCTTTCGAAGTGAAAATTTTTTTCTACTGAAAAGAATAAATGATATTTTAAAGGGCTGGGTTAAAACTCCACTCAGGAAGATGCCTTCATTACATTTTTATATTGTATTTTCATTATGTGAGTTCTCAGAGCGTTCGTTCGCAAAGCCTGTGTATCGATTTCTCATTTTTCTGGAGCATGTAAAACTTTACAGGTGAGTGCCGCATGCTCTGGCAAGTTTACTTTTTGAATATATATGTGTAGTGAAAGGGCAACGTTCTTGCATTTTGGCCATAATGTGGGGAAAGCTTTCTTTACCCAACCTTCATGTCTTTTTCTTGGTCATCTTCTGACATTGGGTTTGTTCATTCATCTGCCAAACATTACTGCATACTTGTTTTTCTCAAGACATTTGAGAAATTAGAGATTCACAGAGACCTTAAGAGGAGTTTTTCTAAGCATTGGTTTAAGGAAAGTAATTTGGGGGGTCAGGAGTATCGTGAATGTCTTAAATAATAAACTTAAAGCAAACTTTCTATGTTGCATTTTCCTACCAATGTTCAATAGATCTTTTTTTTCACAGAAGTAATTGAGAGGTCATCACTAAGTCAACAAAAAGATAATTTATTCTTTTATTTAGTAATGGCATTTCATTGAATTTTAGTCCATAATTATTTCATTAGCTAAGGTGATTAACAAGGTTAAATGCCGATGCCCCCTGAATGCATACATTTAATAAAAATTCATAGACTACTTAAATTCTTATCAGATTAAATAGTTATTTTATCTGAGAGAAACTTACTAAGAAATAAATGTAGTTTTGCTTTTGGAATTTGAATTGAATTATTGAACAATTAAATTGACCTTTCTATTCATTTTCAGTAGCTATAAAAATACGTCATCTTTATATTAAGGTCTTTCTTCATGAGAAGTCACTGGAAATCAATAGTGAATAGTCTGATTAGGCTATGTCACTAATTGTGTGACCTTAGGCACATTATTTTCTCTGAACATCAATTCTCTCAACTATAAAATGATTTATAAATACTTATATTTCCTACTCTAAAAAAATGGTCACGTGTTACTTGTGTAATTTTTGAAAGTGAGTAATATATACATTTTTCTTAAATGGAAAAAAACCCCTAAAACCGGCCCCACCACTCTTAGAAGATTGCTTTAAGAATTAAATAGCATGATATATGAGCACTGAAATCTACACAGCACCTTCCTTATGAAATGGTTGCTGGTGATTGTTACCACAGCAGAATCTTTGGTGAGTGAGAAGCATGATTCTCTTAGTGGGGAGGGCTGGGGGTGGGGCTTATGCCACAATTTTTATATCCCTACGATAGATACTTTTGACCTTATCAAAGCATTCTGAATATTGTGTGAAAAGGCTTTCTCTACAGTGCAGTTTGGCATAAAAGATTAGTACAACTGATGTAATCATTTACAGGCAATTTTCTTCCCAATTATGTTCTAGCAGCGGGGTGAATCCTGAGGCTTTATTTCAGTGAGGCGTCCTGGAGTGGCTTGGTCGTCTGCATCGGTTTCATAAGCATTACAACAGTTTTCACTGTTTGCTTTTCACATGTTATGGCCAATTCATTTTTAGCCAGTCCTTTGCTTTTCTGATTTTTCTTTTCTTACTTCTTGGAGGATTTAACCCTGTGTGGGAAGAAACCCTGACATTCACAGTACACATGCCAGAAATAGCTTTGGTTCGGTTCCTTGTGTGGGATCATGATCCCATTGGACGAGACTTCGTTGGACAAAGAACTGTGACCTTCAGCAGCCTAGTCCCTGGTAGGTACAGGCTGGCCTTTTCTGTCTAATTTGGCCATTCCATTTTCTTTGGAAGATTTAATATACAGTATATGATATATACGATATATGACATATTAAGTGCATTGCATGATAACATGAGTGTTAACATGCTTTGTGATGTGTAAAGAAGTATAGTAAAGTAATATACTTAATTGACTTGTACCTGTCAGAAAGACAAACTCAAGTTCAAATGAAAGAAAATTGCTTTCTCTTCTTTTATCAGGCTACCGGCATGTCTATTTGGAAGGATTGACAGAAGCATCCTTGTTTGTCCACATAACAATCAATGAAATCTATGGAAAGGTGAGAAAGATTATAGGGCTTAAAGCCACGCGTAAAAGTAATATGGTCCTTAACAAAATTATTTATTGCATGAAAGGAGTGCGTACATCTTGACATGCTGTTCTTTAGCAGAAAACTCTAGGGAAGCCCAGGGAGTCCAGCGAGTGACCTTGCACTCAGGTGCCCATCCACACGCCCTCCTCCTGCTGTTTGGGGCTGTGCGCTCATTCCTTCCACCCAGGGGGCCTCTCTGGGCTTGACAGAAAACTGTCCTCTCAGATGGTCGTGTGTTTGGCCCCAAAACAATGAAGATATAGTTAAATGTTGAATTTTATTTTAAACTTTAAAAAGTCCCAGCTGGCTGCATTGGGAAATGTAGTGTCCCAGGTGTTTCGTGAATTACTCGTATTAACCGAGCTGGGATCCCAGCCAGTTCCAGGCAGGATGCACTCACTGGACGCCATTGTTTTCAACCTAACACTCAAGAGTTAGTTTAAAGCCACCCACAGGACTTAAGAGAAAGAGACCACAAAAATGCATTCTAGCTCTCTCCTGATGCTGTCCTCTTCATTGGAGAGCTCACTTGAGGTTTACCGATCAACAGGCTGTCCTCCGGTCATGCCAAGTAATTGGAGACTTGGCCACTGGAATGAAGTCTTAGAACCAGATGTGATTTACAGGGAGCACTGAATAAGGCCCAGAAACATTCAGTGCTCTTTTCCTGGAAGTCTGCGCAGCCGGGAGCCGCTGCTGCAAAGGCACTTACGTTCTCGTGCCTCTGCCTTCTTTCTCATCTGCAATGTGGAGTAAAAATAGTACCTCCCTCAAAACTAAATAAATATGTGTTCTCCCCAGAAACCTGCCTGGCACATCATAAATGCTCAAAAATGTTGGCTAATGCTAGTATTGCCATGGCTACAAGGCGATTGCTAGGGAATGGACCAATTCAGCCTAAATTAGGGGTATGTGTTTTTCACATCAGTTGGGTGGGGGTGCCTAAGGATCCCAATCTCTAAGAGTGATGAGATTTTATTTTATGGCTTTTTGTGGGGGGGGTTAGTACTGAGTTCCTGTCTGTGCTGCTTGTTGAGATTGTTTTCCTCTGGCCTACAAACACACATACAAATGATCAAAAAGTGATTCTTGAATTTCTAGGAATCCCAGGTTAACTAAGTAGCTCCTGTAGTATTTTTCAAATCCTTGAGGGAAACAATAAAATTCAGAAGCTGTTTAAAACTTGATCCAGAAAGAAATTAAAATATGAAAAAGAAAGTGTTTCATAGGATTTCTCTTCTCTCTCCTAAAGAAGTGTCCACTTACAAGTCCTATTATTTATCACTTTCAAGGTGTGTTTGGGTTGGGGTGCATGCACCGCAGTGTGGGCCAGGTGGTGCTGAGAGGGGCCGTGAATGAACCTGTGGCTAACAGCACCGAGACTGGAAGGAAAGGGTTTACGGAAGCATATGAATGTTTTCTTGTGTTTTCACTTGCGCCACCTTTTGAACTGAGCCCAAACTGTGTTTTGTTTGTTTGTCTTTTCCCTTGCAGTGGAGCCCTTTAATACTCAACCCCAGTTACACTATATTGCACTTTCTAGGAGCTACAAAGGTAGTTTCTCAGCATGGTGCTCGGTTCTTGCTGGCATGTTTCGTTTTTTAAATGGTTACGGCAGCATGCTCTTTCATCACTCCACTTTCCTGCTTACCAGTTTGAAACATGCATCTGTCGCTTTAAGGTGGCTGAAGTTTTAAACAGTCTGTTAACTGCGGAAACTTTTCCTACCATCTTGTCATCTCTGGGTAGGAAACTTCCGGAAAAGCGTGGCTGTGAAAATGGAAGTCTGCCGTCCTCACAGAGTCAGGTCGATGAGACATGCATGACGTTGTGCAAACATGCCGTGAGCTGCTGTTTTCTTGGTTTGAATATACTTCAGTGGCTGAAAAAATTTATTTTCTATTCCATTTTTCATGGTGTTGTCACTTAAAAGGCAAGTTGTTGATGCAGTGGCATTTGCTTAACTTGTGGTTGGTCCTTTTGTATCTTCAGAACAGACAGCTCCAAGGTCTGAAGGGACTGTTCAACAAGAATCCCAGGCACAGTTCTTCAGAAAACAATTCTCATTATGTTCGGAAACGATCGATCGGAGATAGAATCCTGCGTCGCACAGCCAGCGCTCCGGCCAAAGGCCGGAAGAAGAGCAAAATGGGCTTCCAAGAAATGGTAGAGATAAAGGACTCTGTGTCCGAGGTTTCCAGAGACCAAGATGGTGTTGTGAGGAGGACCACGCGGAGTCTGCAAGTGCGCCCTGTCTCAATGCCTGTTGACAAGTGTTTTCTGGGGTCTTTGTCACTGCCTGTATCCAAAACAGCAGAAGACACTGAAGGAAAAGAAAACTCTCCGGGTAAGATGCTTTAAGTTTCTCTAAAAAGAAAACCCTGCATTTTGGTTTCTAGGTATGTTAACATGGTTGACATTTTATAGTCAAAGTAAAAGGTATTGACAAATAAATGTTTTAGAGTAATTTTTAGGACCAGATTTTAAACTTTGGGGGGAGGGTGGTAGAAGAGCCATTTCACCTAGTGCCTTAAAATCACATTGGCATCTGAAAGTGACAGTGAGGGGTAAGAGGCACCATCAGGCGTGGTTGGAGCCTATGCATACTTAATCCATACCTAGTTAGGTATGGCAGAGAGGGGGCAACCTGCAAAATATGAGCAGAGGTCTTGGTTTTCGAAGTGGGTACCATATATTTACTGATAGTTCTCAGGTTCAATAGATTTATATTGATTTTTCTGAGGTTGAATATAGTTGTGTTTCTCTCTCCAACACATAATCCATTTCTGTGACTGGAAATGTTTATGGAGAAAAAGGAAAAGCCAGATGTTAAAACAAGCCAACATCTTCACTTGAGATGTCTTTGCTTCCTTGAGAGGTGGCTCAGGAGATGTCTTCCTGTGGCCTCATTTCCCTGATCCCTGGATGTTGCCAGGGATGGCAGCGTGTCTGTGGCTACTTTCCAGCTGCAAGCTCCTTGAGCATAGGGACCAGGTGTTTCCCAGATTTCCCCCTAATTGGAGCGTAATGCTTTATTCACATCAATAACTTGAGAAAGAGTGATGCTTGCCTTACAATGTGCCAAGCTCTTGACTTGTGGCAGTGACTCCTTCTGCTGCCTTTTTCTAGATAATTTATCACCAGAACTGTGTCCCTTTGTGGTCTCTGCAACAAGTGTGTTTTAATTAAACCAAAATCATCTCAGACAAGTAGAATGTGATGCCTGTTCCTTTTAGGAAATTCCCCTTTTTTCATACAATCTAATTTCAATGATCTATTTCTCACAAATGCCATTTTTCTTGCATTAATTTTTATTTTAAGATATTCTACAGAGAGCAACAATTTTTTGAATTGTTTATTTGAATAAGAAAAGGGAATTTAAAAGTCTGAAATTTTGCTAAGAGGAGAGATGAAATATATGCTTCAAAATTTATATCAGAACTCCATTTTGGGGAAAATAAAGCTGTATTTGACAGAACTCAGGAATAATTCTGCTAATGCCAAAATCAAAATGTTAATACCTTTAAGGTGAGTTAGAAAGCAATATTGAGGTGATGTTTCTGTCCCCCATTTAGGAAAACAATTACATAAGTTAGTCATTCATAGATGTGCATGCCTATATGAAGGTTGTGGCAAATACGGAGCAATACATGGCCATGGGGTGATTCAAATGTTAAGCTGAGAAAGTGCTGAATACAACATTCTATACATGCTTCTGTTCCTCTATAAAAACTTACAGTGTCTATCTTTGAGTGATGTCAAAGGTATTTAATTTCCTTCTTTATAATTTTTGGGTATGTCAGATTTTTATGATGAATTTTTTGTTTAGTTAGGAAAATATTTAATAAGTTAAACAAATTATTCTATTAAAAGAATCTGATCAAGAATACTTGAACACCTAATATTGTCTTAGCACTGTAGTAAGCATGATGGGGTACCCCAAATTGCTGTGACTTGTGTGTTTTTATTATTTTCCTTACTGTGCCTGATATTTTACTGCCTCTTTTAGGGGAGAATGCATTATGAAATGTGTGTATCAAAAACCAAAAATTTGATTAACGGGACATTAGATATTCAAAATGATATAGAATTAGTGACCAATTCTTCATTTTAAAGTCAACATATATTGATATTTTAATAGATTTTTTGCACCATCCATTTTGTTTTAGAAATAAATGAAATTAGATCTATTGCCAAAACGTTTTTTTTAGTAATATAAGTTGTGTTTTTTACTAATATATGCTTACCTTTGAAAGCTTATAGTGTCTTGCTTACAGGTACCACAATGCTTTGTTTAACAGAGCTGTCTTGTTCTGTTTTTATTGCCACGCTTCTGTGTAGTACAAATCTGAATAGGAAACAACTTAAGGTAATCCTCACTGTACAAGTATGGTAACTCATGACATTTTTTTATAATGAGTATTACATCCTTAACTGATGTAATAGATATCCAAAGGGAAACGTCAGTGAAATTCCTATAAATATATTTTACCATTTATTCATCATACAGATACTTCGTTGCAAATCTACACAACCCATAATTATCTTCCGTCACAATGTAACAGATTTACATTCTCCATTTGTCTGTCTGAAGACAAACATGAGTGTTTGCGGCACCTACATAAAGTGCAACATGTCACCTAAAATGTTGTTTGTTTCATTTAGCAGAAGACAAGGATGGCAGCAGACATGGGAAGGCAAGTATAAAAGACCAACATTTTCCAAATTTCAACAAAAAGTTATCCTCTTCCTCCAGTGCTCTTCTCCACAAAGACATCAGCCAAGGGGACTCTGCTGTTTCTACTGCCAACACATCAATCACAGAACAGTTGGGAGTGCCAGGGCCCAAGGGTGGGAGGACCACGCCATCTGTGTCAGGTGATGGCCAGGCACACCACTGTCCCAACAAATCCCTCTCCCCAAGGCAGCAGTTGGCTCTTAATCCTGCAGTTAACCTAACACAAGGTTTGTATGGTGTGAAAACCAAGGAAAATGGAAATGCTGGGGGCTTTGCAGAAGGGAAAAGCTCATTGTCAGGAAGCGTTCTTTCTCAAAGCAGTCTGGAGACTAAAAAGTTGGAAGGTAATTGGGGTAAGGGTAGAGCTGCAATATCCTTTTCACTGTCAGATGTCTCTACGCTGTCTTCTGACATACCCGACTTGCATTCTACCGCCATTCTTCAGGAGACTGACATTTCCCATCTTATTGACAATGTCACTTTAACGAATGAGAATGAACTGGGCAGTTCCATCTCAGCACTGATTGGCCAGTTTGATGAGACCAGGAATCAGGCTGACCTGACAGTTGTCTCTCATCTTCATAGCACCAGTGTGATGTCGGGCCATCCTCCCTTGCCCACTATGGACCTGAAAATGCCCTTCAGGCATGGCTTTTCCAAGGGAAGACCCAAGTCATCCTTGCTATGCTCAGCTCCTGAGCGAGCTGCAGTCTTAAGTCTTGAGACCTCTGAATGCTCAACACGCACAGTTGTGTGTGAAACTACCCGGACTCCTCATGTCTCTAAAACCAAACCAGATGACAGCCCTTCCGGTAAGGCCAAGACAGGGGCCCTAGAAAGCAACCTGCCTCTTTCCTCTAGTGCTTCTCACTGCTGGTTACCAAAAAGTCCCCCCAACGGGAAAGACTGGGAAATATTCAAGAACCACAGCCCTGCCTCGCCCACTGACTCGACACTGGGAGATGTAATAGCTGGTCCCACTCTCTGTTTAATTTCTGGGGAGAGCAGTCTCGTAGAGATGGATGGGGACTCAGAAAATCTGTCTATAACTTCGTATGAATATAGGCAAGAAGGCCCAAGTCACCTTGCTTCTCCTTTAAAACTGAAGTCCAGTCAGGGTGTGGTGGAACATTTTCAAAGAGGCTTGAGAAATGGCTACTGTAAAGAGACTCTCCAGCCTCCTGTCTCTGAAATATTCAACAATATTCAAGATGTCAAAAATCAAAGTATTTCTCATCTAGCCTATCAGGGTGCTGCTTTTATGCACAAGCACTTCTCGAATTCAGATGCAAAAATGAACCAGACCTGCGTGCCCCCATCTAGTGCTCAAGACTTGCATGCCCCTGCACCCAAGCAGTCCCCACACCCTCCCCTGCCTGTTCTGAAGCTGCCCAGTCCCTGCAAATCCAAAAGCCTGGGGGACTTAACATCAGAAGACATTGCCTGCAATTTTGAAAGCAAGTACCAGTGTATCAGTAAGAGTTTTGTTACAACTGGCATCAGAGACAGGAAGGGTGCAACTGCGAAGACAAAGTCGTTAGAACCCATGGATGCCCTGACTGAGCAGCTGCGGAAACTTGTGTCCTTTGACCAGGAAGACAGGTGCCAAATGCTGTATTCCAAGCAGGATGCCAATCAGTTTCCCAGAGCACTGGTCAGAAAGTTGTCATCCAGAAGTCAGAGCAGAGTGCGTAATATTGCTAGCCGTGCCAAGGAAAAGCAGGAAGCCAGCAAGCAAAAAGGTGTGAACCCCACCCACGTGGGTGGAGTGATTCTTCGAAACAAACCTTCAGCGCCCCCTCCCACCGGGAACCGGCACTCCACCGGCTCCTACATAGCGGGGTACCTGCGGAGCGCCAAGGGCAGCGGAGTGGAGGGCCGGGGCATCCCGGAGGGCGCATGTGCAGCCCTGCACGCCGGCCACGCTGACCAGTTTTGCTCCAATAATTCTGTTTTGCAGACAGAGCCCAGTAGCGATGATAAACCAGAAATTTATTTTCTTCTGAGACTGTGAATTATTACATAAAGCTACATTTTCGATGTTTACAAGGTATTCTGTAGAATTGTCAGAGTTTTCAGTAAATCTTTGGCTTTGAAATGATTTTAAAATGTATTTTTAAACTCGTATTTTGGTCTCCCTTCGACTCCATGAGTTCTTTCTGTTTATGCGTTTATATACGGATTTGGGCGACATTTCCCGTGTACCTATGATCCTTCTCCCCTGTGCTGTAAACTCTTGGTGTGAAATATGTGCATGCCCTAGACATGAAACTTCTCAGCAGCTTGGGTTACGATGTACGTATGTTTCACCCAGATGCTCTTCGCTCGGAGTCCTCAGTTCACTATCACAAACGTAGCCATTTTTATCTCTTTAACTTAGTTACAGAAGAGTCTTTGCAAAGGACAAAGGGATGAATTCTTGATTTTAAAGCCATTATCATCTTTCTTATTTTTCTTTCTTCGTTGAGAAGCCCAGATGCATTTTAATAACTCAGTTAAAAGGTGATTAAAGTAATTACTCTTCCCCAACCAGAATAAGAATTCAAAGGAGATTGGTGGGTGCTCCCCAGGGACTCTCATTTTACAGAAGGCTGTGAGGGTGTGAGGAACAGCAAACTTCTGCATGTAAGGACAAAGTTGTCTGTTTCACATACATTTTGTTACATATTTTTGCTAATGGCTTTGTGTGTAACAGGAACACAGTTGCCAAGCTGTGCGTTGAACTTCTGAATTTTATGATTAAATTACAGACTGCAAATAACGGCTTTCAGAATGAGAGACTTCCATCAGACGCTAACGATAGTAGCAGGAAGTAAAAATCCCCCCCCAAAGCTTTTAAGAAAAAAAAATACTTTCTCATAATAAAATCCAAGTGAATAGATAATTAGAAGAAATCCTTTTCCTTCAGGGAGCCAAGTAACTATATTTTAGTATCAACATACATTATTTTCACTGTGAATCCATTTTTGTACTGCATGTTCAGATGTCCCTCTTTGCTTTTTTGTAACATTAACTGCAATGATGTTCTGATGAAAATATAATTAAAGCAGATTTTTAAACACTTGCTGGCTGTTTTTTTTTTTAATTGAAGTTCACATGGCAACTGTTGAGAAAGCACATGGAAATATTTTCCTTTTCATTTCTTTGCAGCAGAAGGGGTACATTCTACAGGGAATAGTTTTAACCCTGTGCAGGTTAAGGCTGATCTGAGAGATACAAACTCTTTTCTTTTTTTCTTTTTTATTTTTGATATATTTATTGATTATGCTGTTACAGTTGTCCCATTTCCGCCCCTTCACACAACTCCATCCTGCCCACCCCCTCCCGCCCACATCCCCCCCCTATAGTTCATGTCCATGGGTCATACTTATAAGTTCTTTGGCAGGGGGAGGGTAAGAATAGTGTAGGAAATGTAGAAGACAAACTCTTTTCTTAAACTGCAATTTATGTCTCTGAGTGTTTTCATTATGCTTTAAAGACCATATTTGTAAGGTGACTTGAAATGAAATAAAATATAATGAGTTTCTTTGCATTTGATGTTGATATTGCTAGTTTAAAAATATTCCTTCCCAAATTCTGCCCTTGGGGGCGGGGAGGACAGGGAAAGGCGGGCGATATGCTGTGTCTGGCAGATCAGACCACCTGAAATTTATTATGTTAGGGTAGTTGTCCTACAATTCTTGGATATTCTGTGGGTTTTTCAAAAACTTCTTTGTTCTCTTTGTTTTTCAGTTCTGGAACTTTCTATTGGAAGTTTCTATCTCCTTAAGCTCAGAGATTGCGTCCTCAGTTGTATCCAGTGTTCTAATGAGCCCTTTAAAGGAGTTTTGATTTTTTAGTATTTCTTTTTCAGTTCTTTCTCAAAATTTTTCTCCCTCTGCTTACATGTTCTGTTTTTGCATGTTGTCTACTTTTTCCATTAAAGCCTTTAGCGTAGTAGTCATAATTTTTTCAAATTCCTTTTCTGATAATTCCAATATTTTCCCCACCTCTGCCTGACTCTGGTTCTGTCGCTTGTTCATATCTTGTTAAACAGTATTGGTTGCCTTTTAGTGTGCCTTGTAAATTTTGGTTGAAAAGTGACCCTGACGTAGTGGGTCAAAGGAACAGCAGTGATGGGATGTAACGTGTGTGTCGTGGGAGAAGCATTCCGTAGTCCTATGAAGAAGTTTTTATTTTTTGGTGAGTCTGTTCCCCTGAACTATAAACTTCATCGGTACTTCTCAGTATTTCCTCCCCCGTAAGTGGGTCAAGACGGTTAGGTAGATGGGGCTGAAGCTGGGCATATTGTTTCCCCCAGACTGGTCAGGCTCTGACGACCCCAGGAGGCAAAGTTCTGGTGAAATAGTTTCTCTTAGGGCAGGGCTTGTTAAGAATAGAATGCTCGGGCATATTTCAACATGGTTCCTTTTCTCCTTCCCTCACTGGAAACTTGAGGGGGGTTTTCTCCATATTCAGCGTGAGGACTGGCAGAGCTCCAGAAGTAAACTCAGAAACACATGGGGGCCCCTATGACTGGGCCATCCCGGAGGTTTTAACTCTCAGGTTGTCCACACTGAGCCCCCTCCAGCATGCAGCAATCACAGCTCAGGTTGTCCTACTCCGGCACCGGTTTCTGTGGAGGTGGCTGTTCATGGCTTTCTGCCCCGGTAAGCTGTGATTTCTGTATTTCCCTGTGTGTTGCTCCAATTTCGGTGGCAGCAGTTTGCCCCGTGACCTCAATTCCATGACAGATCTGAGAACAGCTGTTGATTTTCAGTTTGTTCATCTTTCCAATTACTCTGTGTGTGGCTTCTAAGCTCCTGATATGTCAGATTGGGAAAAGTCCTGAAACACTCACTTAAAAAAAAAAAAAAGAAAACCTAGAATAGCTGACATCTTAGCTCAGTATTACAAAAAAGTACCCACAGCAAACTCTAACATGCTAACATTTTATTGGGGGGGCAGGGGTGTGGAATGGGTGTATTCCCAGGGAAGCAAAAATGAGGGTAAAGGGAATTGAGGCAGAAAAAGGAAAGAAAATTCAAGAGGAATCAAGAGGATGAGCTAATGAGATGGCCATGCCTTCACAACACAATCAGCCAGACGCTGCAATTTGCAGCATCTGGCTGCAGAGAAGCCACATGGAAACACCACATCTCACAGCAGTCCCTTGTAGAGGAGGAAGGGTGAGAAATGTATCTCCTGCTACACTTCTCGTCTACTTTCTTTCAGTGATGAAGTTCACCCTACAAGGCATTAACTTCCTCTCTGTCCAGGTTGTGGTATGCAGCCCCTCCAGGCAGCTCTTGGGGCAGCCAGAACCTCTGTCCGGCAGTGCAGCCATCTCCACATCATCTGGGGCACTGTATAGTGACAGTGGCTGGGACTTTAACACTGTGGGAATATTTCAAATAGCTCGAAGCATTGCAAATGGTTGCCACCTGGGTGGAATACAGGTAGACGTGGCATGGTCAATCTAGGGTGATGCAATAACTGGCTTTCCTATCTATATCCGGCACCAGATCTCGTATGAGACCAAGATGCTTTCCCTGCTTCTTAAGGAAGGAGGTGCAAGGCCAGTCCTTCCAAGGAGTGGTCAGTTTCAATCAGATTTAAAGGGGATTAGCAAACCAAGCAAGAGTTCGCTGCTGCAGCGGCTCCCAGGGTCACAGCTGATATTTATCAACTCCCTCATCTGTCACCCATTCTAGTTTCTCTCACTGTTAGTCAGCCTGTCAGCTGCTCTAGGTTGCTCATCTGGTGCACTGACACAGTCCCGTGTCTTGGTACACACAAACCCCCAGTTGTTTCCCTTTGTCAGGCACTAGTTGCTGTGGGCATCCATTTACGACTATCACTGGGCACAGAATCGCCAAGGGGTGCCTCGGTGAGTCCTGCTACCCAGATGTACTCATTTTTACCCCCGTTGTGTAGCAACAACCCTAGCTTCTCATGATGACCGGTGTCCATTAAACCGTCAGTATAGTAATTCTTTTCTTGCTTATCCACTGGCATGGTGAGCTCAAAATAGTTCAATTCCAGTTCAATAAAATCCTTAACATGTTCTCTAGGAAGCCGTGCTCCCCTGGGAATAAGGGTCTCCAACCCAGTAGACACAGGTTGTAGGGACAGAAAATACAAATTTGGCAACTGGGTCATTGAGAGTGAGGGTAAGAGAGGCTGAGCCTAGCTCGACCCCTCAGTTTCCTGAGCCTCAGCTCTTGGATCCGTGTGTAGGGTCTGAGCCTGCCACCATGGCCCCTTTTTCATTAGCCCATTGTGCAAGCCATGGGTTGACCAAAGAGGAGCTGGCTGGCATCCAGAAAATAGGTCATCCTACCTACCTGGTTGTCAGAACCTCCTGTGGCTATGCCTACATTTTCAGAGTCACTCCTGAGAGGGGCTGTATTGTGACAGCGATTCATATCTATAGAACCCCAGTAAAGCATTACAACTGTCTTTGAGTTAGGTTCAAGATTTTTCCTTCTCCATCATTGGTTATAAGGAACTTCCTATGAGGCTATAGGTATGAGCTGCGGGAGTGGCATCTATGATATGAGGCAGGTGATACGAGGCCAACAAGTCATATTTTTTGCATCTTCTGGACTACTTGAGTCTTTTCTTAAATATACCATTTCCATAATACACTAGTTTGTTTTTATGCCTGTCGATCTTTTTCTGGGAGTTTGCATTAACACCAGCTCATGATTGGCAGCTCCAATGGCAGTTACTTGGTGTTCCATCAGCAGCCTCTCAGGCTTTACTTCAGAGGCGGTGTCCCTTCATGTTCCAGACCACTGGACCCCTAAACACGTCACTGATGTTTCAGGCTCCTTAGTCATCAAGGGCTTACCACCTACCCTCTGGCATTCATGCGTTTTATTAAGGCATTCAAATTACTTGACCCATTCTCCTTATTAGGTCTAATTAGTAAAACGTCAATCAGTGTAGAAGGCTAGAGTAATGTACTGTGGAACAGCAAGGCGAGTGATATCACTACAGCATAGACGGTGATGGAGAGCAGGAAAACTAACTGCCATCCCTGCAATATAAAGGTGAAGCACTTTTGGTGCTCTCTATTTGCTGGGTTTTGCGTGTCTATTCTAATACTCCCCCCGCCCCGGAGCCTTTTGACCCCTTCCTCATTCCTCTGCCAGGTAAATTCCAACAATCCACCTCAACTTACTGAGCTAATGTGAATGCAGGCTTTAAGGAGTGATCCCACCTAACTTAGAACTGGTAGACATTAGTTTTATCGCGACATTATTAAGACCTGCTAGACGTTAAATTCCAAGTTATGGATGAGTTGTCCATTTGAATGAATTCTCCCTCATGGCCTTAATTTTCAGTTCCCTGATCTAACATCCTCAAGATCTTCCCCTACTGATGCTTCTCTGGTTTGTTCTCGATATATTTATGATCTAGTCTTACCACCTGCCTTCAAGCTATCTATGGCTCTCACAGGCTGCTTTAAAATGACAATTAGCTGCCACGAGCCTATCAAGGAATTCAGTACCATAATAAGTAGCCAACCACAGCAGTAGGCTGGTAACTATCACTCCCCTTGTAACGATCAGTTGCAGTAGCAACTTACTAGCTACCTTATCCCAGTTAACCACAAGGCAAAACATTAGTAATTCTGATGGCAGAGTATGCCAGCTACTGCCCCTCCCCAACTCCTGCCGCCAATTGCCTCAGGCTGGCTCTCTGAGAGAAGACAGTCTGAGGGATAATACAGTCCCAGCGAAGCAAGAGTAAGGGGAAAAGAAAAAGGGTGGGTCAGGGGAGAGATCCCTCTTGGCCATGATAATTTGAGATTCCTATTAGACACCTATTAGACATTTGCAGAAGACAGGTTGACAGTGTGGAGTGTCAGGTAGAGGTCAGGGCTGGTTATAGGTTTGGGAATGTCTGGCGCAGGTGGATCAGGTGGGGTTGCCCAGAATGTAGAGAGAAGGCGATCTGAGAAACCCTTGTTTCAGATGATGAGCAGAAGACGATCTAGAAAAGGAGATGAGAAACACACAGTAAAGAAGGAAGACACTTGGGAGAACGTCATGGAAGAAAAAGATGAGGGTGTTTTAAGAAGGAGGTCGGCACACAGGTTTAAAAGTGTTATGTAAATATTTCTATATTTCATAGAAAAATGCAGATGTTCCTCCTTTCCTGAACAATGGGCAGGTCTGACGGCATGGGGCCACATTCTGCGTGGTAAAACCTGTGGCAGGCACACTGCTCTCAGTAGAGGACGTGACAATCCAGCTGCCCTTCCTCCCACCCAGTCCCCCTTGTCTCCTTGATTACTAGGGCTGGCTGGTCTTCGTTTATCATCATGCTTGCATCATTGAATGTCCGCAGGAGAGAATTACTTCTCTGTGCATAACTCTCTCCATCAAAGCCAGGGAATCAAAAGATGGCCTTGAAAGAGCCATGTGTTTAAAAGCAAACTTGGAGAGAGGATGTTTCTTTGTGGAAGTGAAGAACAGTGTATATGTTTTAATAAGGAAACAAAGCCTCTTCAAAAGAAAAAGCTCTGCCTGTTTTATTCAATTACAATTCATTACCCCCTTGGCTTTTGAGCTGATCCTACTTGAAATTCATTTGCAAATTCAGTTCCCAGAACAGATATTTCTCAAGTGGTTTCACATTGTTATTTTTCCTACACAGTTAACCTCGGTGAGTCCTGACCATTGCTGTCCATATTTTCTAAACCCAGAATATATGAACTGACCGAGGACGTGTTTTCCAATCTAAATTCACACTTAGGAGTATTTGTCCTCTGTCCTTTGCTGATTCTCCCAGCTGCCAACTTAGAGCAAAATCGTACTAGTGACAAGGCCTGACATTGCCAGTTCAAATCAAATTCTACCTGAAAGTCCATTTTCTAATCCTTCCACATGCAGGAGACCATCTTGGGAACCAGGCAGTGTCTGTGTGGAGAGTAGCTGACTCCATCCCTTCGAGAGCCCTTGGCTCCAGAAGAACCAGCCTCAGCGGCAGGGTATAGGGTGTGGGTTCTACATCCTATGTATGGTCTCCTCATCACCCCTCCCCTACCTTCAATGCCTCCCTCAGCTCCTCACCTTCCACCATGCCCCAGCCCAGCACCTCTTGGTGACAGGAAGCCCTATTTCTGGGTACTGATTATATTGAGGGGTGATAGTATTATAAACTGGAAGCTTCATCTCTCAGGAGAAGGGAATACGAGTCTGTTGAGTCAAATCTTTTCTTGTGAATTCAAAGCAGCGTGTGTATCCTTGTGATGAAAAGCTTCACCTCTGGGCCCAGCTGCTTGTAGGCAAATGCCATTATTTGCCATGTACACTTTTCCATCATCTGTAGACTGGAAATAATTATAGACCCACCTCATATGTTGTGAGGATTATATGAATTAACTTGTAAAATCCCTAATTAATAGTAGTTGGCATATGGTAAATGCTCAAATTTTTGCTATTATGCTATATTGTATGGCCTACTATTGCAACTTCTTTCCATTAAGTTATTGTGTAACCACTGGGCCCATCAGTATCTTCTTCTTGAAATTTTTGGTAGAATTTTCTGACTTATAGGCAATTTTCTGTATCTATCCTTTCTGACTTATAGAGGTAGAAATTTTCATTCATAATTTATAGGCTCATACATACTTATTAGAAGAAATAGAATAGCTATGCTCATCTATAGAAAAATACATATTTATATTTTATTGTCAGATTAATAGAGGGAGGAAATCATTCATATGCCAAAATTCATCACTTAGTTCCAGTCAAATTTTTCTTAATACTTTCAAGCTCCTCTTCACTTTGTTTTTTACTCTGAATTCCTTTGACATTTATGCATTGAATAAGTCATCATTCTGCATTATTCCGGCTGTTTTGTGATTTATTTTTACACCTATTTCCTTATTTCCATTTAGCTTTTCACAGTGAGCCCATAGCTCGCTCGGAACATGGCGCCATTTCTGAGGGCATAATCAGGGCTCTGGGTATTTTTCACATTTACAGCCCCAGTGTGTCTGCCATCCCCACTCGCTACTTCAGTGCTTGTTTGTGTAATTTACTTCAACTAATGTTTTGAACTTATTTTTCCATTGCTGAACTTTTCATTTTGAGTTAATTTAAAAGTGATGACAGTTGTGAAAATAGCACAAAGAACTGCATCCCCTTCGCCCAGCTCCCCCAAAGGCGAACATCTCCCAGTGACTACAGTACCATGACCAGACACAGGAAGTCAATACTGATACAGTACGATGAACTATTTTACAGTCTTTGTTCAAATTTTATCCATTATCCCAGCAATGACCTTTTTTCCTGGACCAGGTCCCAGTCTAGAATCCCACATTGCACTTACGTAGTCAACACGTCTTCTTGGTCTTCTTGAATCTGTGAAAGTTCCTCAGCCTTTGTTTTCATGGTTTTGACACTTGTAAAGGGTATTGGCCAGTCATTTTGTAAATCGTCCCTCTGTTTTGGTATGTCTGACTTTTGTGTCATGATTAAATTTGGGTTAGTCATCGCTGGCAAGAACCCCACACAGCTGATTCAGTGCTGCTTCCACCGGAGGTGGGGGCGTCTCCTCCACCGGCAAAGACGTTCATCAGAATTTAGGAGCTCGATGTCCCCAGCTTCGTTAGGGTCTTCCCGCCTGTCCCCGGGCTAGCCACAGGGTCCCAGTCTTTCCCGGTCAATGCCCTCACTTTAACAGTGTGCACCCTGTGAGGCTGGGAGTTCGACTTGTATTGTCATCCAGCCAATAACAGGATGAAATTTTGCTTTTGATTTTCAGCAAACTCAGCCTTGCAGCTACAGGAGATCGGGGTCCTTCAGGTCATGTAGAGACGTGTTCAGGTCATTAACGTGGTGCCTGAGCTGGGGGTTTATATCCATGAACTCATTGCTTTCTTGCACTGCTTTCCCCAGCAGCGTTAGGGTCAACCAGCCAATCTTACTATATTTGTTAGATTCACAAATGTGTTTGAAAGTACCATATACAGAGTCAATCAGCTCCTTGTTTCTTCAAGTGGTTGATTAGAAGTATCTAGTGCAGACATTTTATGTATCTGTGTTGCCAGATCATGTCATGAGTTATCTGTGCTCTCTCTACTCCTGGAAACAGAGCCACTAGCATCTTCAAATCTAGTCAGATTAGAGAGCTGAGTCTAGAAAGCCCAGAATCAATTCAGAAAACTCATTCTTAAAATTCTGTTCCCCTAGCACTACTCTCAGTACCAAACTATCTGTGTTAGCCAGGATTCTCCAGAGAAACAGAATTAAGTGTGTGTGTGTATGTGTGTGTGAGAGAGAGAGAGAGAGAGAATTGGCTTATGAGATTGTGGAGGCTGAGGAGTCCAGACCCAGGAGTGCCAGCAGTCTAGTTGCAGTTGAAGTCCAAGACCAAAGGCAGAAGAAGAGTGATGTCTCAGCTTAAAAGGCAGTAAGGCAGAGAGAAGGAATTCTTACTCAGCCTCTTTAACCCACTCAGGCCTTCAACAGACCGGATGAGGCCCACCCACGTTGGGAAGGGCAATCTGCTTTCCTCAGTCTACCAATCAAATGTTAGTCTCATCCAGAAACACCCTCACAGACACACTCGGAATAATGTGCAATGGAATATCTTGGCACCTCAGGCAGGGCCCAGGCAAGTCGACACATAAAAATTACATCGCACCTTTTCAGCACGTCAAGTCAGGAGACTGTGATGCCATGTTATCTCATTATTGGCAACGATAGGGCAGAGTCTTCCAAGTTTCTCCACTGTAATGTTACCATTTTCCTCTCTGCAGAGGGAGGTATCTTAGGGGAAGGTATTTGAGGCAATGCAAGTATTCTGTTTCTCATCATACTTTCACCTACTTATTTTAGTGTCTATTAATGATTCTTGACTGGAACATTATTTATTACTGTAATGCTACCAAACGATGATTTATACTGCTATCATTTCTTCTACACTTACTAATTAGAATTTTACTCTCCTCTTTATTTATTTAGTCAATTATGTATGTCACCATGGACTCATGAATACATATATTTTATATTCTGGGTTATAATCCATTACTCTCATTATTTATTTTGTTTCTCAACTTGTCCTCGATTTGGGTATTAGGAGCCTCTCTTTAAGCCATATTTAAATTGCTTTTCTCTATGAATTCTCATGTCCAGTTATGTAAGATGAACACAAATAAACAAGGCTTCTCTATGATTGTAATTTTATGGGTTATTTGCATAGAAATCTTTTAAGAACCATTTCATTAAATATTCTATACTAGATAACGGGAACTTACAAGCCACCCCAGATAAGAACAGACAACAACAGGAGCCACGACGACCCCTCCCCACCACTGTCAACTTATATTTTACTCTTCAGGATCAGTAGCTGTCTTAGGAATTGTACTGAAATGTTAGAAAGACATTCTTCCTAGCTAAAGATGCTGTTTCAGGTAAAAAGGGAAGAAACATGAAAACACTGACATTTTAATGTGACTTTATTGATTTGATCTTATGAATAATAAATATACAGCATTTAGTACCCTTATACTTTTATTGTGCCTTATACTATAACTCATTCATTTTTTGCACAAAATCTTTATACCTGAAAAAGGCTTACCGTATCATCTCATCTATATTCATTGGTTTCTTTGGCTGCAAGTAACAGAAAGCAATCATAGCTATCTTATCCCAAAATGAATTTATTGACTGTATATAGAGTAACTCATAGAATTGGGCAGAACAACTAAGGAATCTGACTCAAAAAATGACAGGTGTCAGAGGGTCTGCAGAAATGCATAAAGGACTAATGAGTAGACCCTTTGAACAGCCTCAGCCTCCCTGAAGATAGACTTTGTGTGATTCCATTCAAGCTACAACTGTCAGAGAAAGAGTGTGAGATGTACCATGTGGCCAGTCCCAAAAAGATTGGGTCCACTTGGGCAGGGGCAGTGTCTTGGTTCAGATTCACCCAGAGTCTGACTCAAGAGCACATGGTTCGTCTGGGAGCTGATCCCAGGGTGGTTTATTTGGTAGCGGGGGAAAGGGGCAACAAAGGGAAAGAAGCCAATAATGGATTTATTATCAAAGCAATTCCCTCTTTGGGCAACTGGAATTTCACCTCGCAGGGAGACAGGTTAGAACACACACCAGAGTTATCTCAACTGAGAGATGAGGAGGCTGTTTTCCAACTGTATCTTTACATGGTTTGTTGAGGACTTCTGGGACATTAACTCGAGTACTTCTGACTTGTCCTGTGTGTGAATCGATCCTGCTATTGCAGCTAGACAAAACTTCTCGGCCAAGGAGTCGGGGCTTTGCAGTGGGCAGCCTTCTGTGAGGAGAATTGAGTGCTGAGAAGACATGGGCAGAGAGTGGACATGTCTGCTTCAGTGGTTACCTTACACCCAGTCAGTTACTGGTACTAGAAGGTGGAGACTGGAGGCTGGGCAAGCAAAAACAGTAATTCCTTTCACCATGAATGCAACCCTCTCATTTTACACAAACCGTTGTTTGCAGGTCATATTGCTACATCTGTATTAATTAGGATGCTGGAGCTACAAGAAAGAGCATATTAAAATAAAAGTGGTTTAGAGACTAGCGAATACAGCCTATCAGGCATGATAGACTACATTGTGCTGCGTTAACCTCCATCAGTGGCTTAACACAATGGAAGCTTATTTTTCACTCACACGAGGTCTGCTGAGGGTTTGGGCAGCTTTCCACAGCAGCTGTTTTTTAGGCATTGGCTCATCATCCCAGGATGCTTGGTCCTGAGGCACCTCCGTAAGTGTCCATGATTAGCACTGCAGGGAAGGGTGGCGGGGAGTCCCTGGACATGGCACACAGCACTCCCAGTCTCATTTCATTTCCAGTCACGGAGCCATGCTTTGGTGGTGAAGTGCTGTGCTCCTGTGTGTCCAGAAATAGAGAACAGGACACTGACAACCGGAAGTAATAAGTACCTCCAAAGGTTTATTTTTTTTTCTCCAATAGAAAATCTGAAGATAGGTAATTAATCCCAGGGTTATTTCAGTGGCTCAGCAATTATTTGAAGACTCAGGTGCTTTCCTTCTTTGCAATCTGGCCTCCCTGTCAGGGATATCTTTTTTTGTCACAAGATAATGACGGCAGCTCCAAATGTCTCATCCTCTCATGTCAATATCCACAAGCAGGAAGAGTGAAGTGGGGTGTCTTTGCCTCTTTTTTATCAGGTGAAGTGGGGCCTCTCTCTCCATGTCCCCACCCTCTCTTAATCAGGGAAGAAAATCTTTCCTTGAAACAGACCTCCCATCATACCTCACTAGTCAGGCCCCGGGTCACATGACTACACCGAGCTGAAGGAGGATGACAAAGTAAACCTCTGACACCTTCAGCGTCTCTCATGAGAGGCAGCCTCTGCCAGTTTAGAAACAGGGGTATAGGAATGGCTGTTGGGTTCAAAGTCAACAGGGTACCATACACCTGCCACACGTGGCAACAACATTCTCCACGTCCCAGTGTAGGCGTATCAAATATTTGCCCAGATCATCATGCCCCGGAAACACAACTTCCTCACTTCTCACCGTGTGGGCCTCTGAATCGCAACTGCTGATGTCAGGGTTGTACTCAGTCACAACCTCCTACTCCTGAGAAAATTGAGTATTTCCTGAGATCCAGTATCAAGCAACCCCCTGGGAACAAGTCTATTTGGCTGATCAGATGAGAAACAATGTCTAAACTGTTTGATAATTCAGAGCAATGTAAAAGGATTTCTGTCATACAGAGTTTTTCAGAACTCGTCATCAAAACAGTCGACTGCAAATGAGTATGAGACCAGGGTTTGATAGTAAAAATTATCCCTTCTGACAAGCAAGCTAAACTTGGCTTATTTTTCAAGGAATTAACTTCTCAGACTCTGGGATGATAAGTTAACAACAAACACTAAGTAAACCGTTACTGTGTGTCTATTAGAATGATACCCATTATGTGGACTTTAATAACAGTTTGAAAATGGTAGAGATGGTAGCAAAGACTCCTGTGTCAAATGGCAATTACCTCACATCTTCCAGTTAAATTGCTTATGACAACAGCAAAAGAGAAAAAGTTTGCAATGCTGCTAAAAGCTAAAACTTAAAAAGTTTTATAATAAGCTGGAAAGAAATTCACTAGGTCTAAAACAAATGGAACTGGGCCGAGAAAAAAAAAACCCATTCAGTCATTACTCTGGAAACAAAGGCAGCATAAAAACAGTGGGAGTATGCTTTGTAATCCTTCTGTCTGCAACAGGAAGCCAGAGTACACCAATCAAAAAGAAACACTTGCTTCTCTAAGAAAGCTAGAAGAATTCTTCCCCACTCCTCACTGCTTTTAAGATTATTTCAGAGACCTCAGTGCCGCCTCCCCCAGCCCTGAAATACACCACAGGAGTGTGAAAGCTCCAGCTCCCACAATGCAGTGCGCCACCATGGATTTCACAAGTCAAGCACTGAGAAGGGGGTTGAGTAGAAAGAACCCTGGTCGTAGTAGTGCACTCTTGCCTTCTTGGGATCGTAGAATTCCTCACTTTTCTGTGGGGTCAACGTCCATCAGCACATTCATGAGGTTAAGAGGGCTTTGGGCGAAATTCTCAACTTATTGTAGAGTCCTCTTTTCTACCCTCAATACTAAATGACTTCAACCCCAGTTGCAGAGTGAGTGTGAAACACTATTTGGAGCATAGATTGTTGTATGCGTGCAATATGTGATAACGAACATTAACTGACTACCTACTATGTGCCATCTACTATTTTAAACACTTTATGTAGATCAACAGGTAATCTTCACAATAACCCCATGAAGTAGGTGCTGTTATTACTTATTCTCATATTGCAGATAAGAAACTGAAGCATAAGGAGACTCAATAGCTGCTTGAAATCTTCAGTTAGTAAATGGCTGAGCTGGGGTTTGAATCTACCTGTAGAGTCTAGCTCTCAATTCCATGCTCTTAATTACATTTCTATATGGTCCTTGAAAAATACAGACTGAAATAGAAGTTGTTTGTACTGATGTATATACTTGTATAGGTATACACAAATATATGCACACATGCATATGTTTGTCAATTGATAAAATGATGACAAAGTCATTAGCTAATAAGTTGGCACTGATATGGTAGAAAGTGGGGGTGGATGTATATTAGGATAAGTAAAATCCATCTTTCAAGCCAGGAGTTCCAAAACACAGAGAAGGTAGGTGAGGAGATTTAGCTGGAGGGAGAAATGGAGAAAGATGAGCACTCACACTGTGTTAAGTACTGCTACTGGTAGACCAGGCTCCTGGTCATTTCTGTCTTGTCAGACTACATTCAGTTAATGGCATTATAGTCCTAAACAAGCTAACTCAAGAAAAAATAACTTTTGCCCTGGCCAGGTAGCTCCGTTGGTTAGAGCATCATCTCAATATGCCAAGGTTGCAGGTTCAATCCCTGGTCAGGGCACATATAGGAATCAATTAATGAGTGCATAAATTAAGTGGAACAACAATTTGATGTTTATCTCTCTCCCCCTTTCTTTCTAAATCTAATCAATAAATAACAAAATTTTTTAAAAAGAAAAAGAAATAACTTCCATGGACTAACTTCTAACTCAGAATTCTATAAGGGGCATCCTTACCTGTCATCTGCAAAGAAGTATCGGAAAATTACTCTGTCTTGTCCTATTGGCTGTATGTTCTCTATCCCTCAGTGCCTGCCAGGACCCAATGATTGGTGGTAGAACTTCTCCTGCCTCCCTTTTCTCCACTCTGTCCTTTGGGGATAAATAGGAGCCTGGGGTGTGAAAGAGCCAAATATCCTTTCAATTATGCCTACTTTTGTGTTTGATTTCAGGTCTTAAGTTACTATCAATAGTAACGATCGAAAAATGTAAGCTCATCTGTATTTTAAATCTCTGTAAGTATAGAAATGGGTGTACAAACTTACAAATTTATAAAAAAGAAAAATATTGAGCAAAGCAAATGCAACAGGTTGATCAGACTGATAAAGTAGGTCTTTAATTTCAAGATCATAGCCAATATGGGGAAAGAAGATTTTCACTTATTTCTGGTAGATATATACATTTAAAAAAATTCTCCAAAGTGCCCTACCAGTGTGGCTCAGTTGGTTGGATGTCATTCTGCAAAGCAAAGGGTCACTGGTTTGATTCCCAGTCAGGGCACATGCCTGGCTTGCGGCCTGGTCCCCAGTCAGGGTATGTATGAGAGGCAGCCAATCGGTGTTTCTCTCTTACATTGGCCTTTCTCTCCCTCTCTTTCTCCCTCCCTTCCCCCTCTCTAAAAATAAATAAATAAAATCTTTTTAAAAAATTGTCAAAAGTTATTAATGACTAGGAAAAAAATCCACATTACCTAGGTGAAGAAAGAAAAAGTCATTTATAAAATAACTTACATTGAAATTAGTGAAAGAATATTATTATAGATGAATTTGATCTGAAAATTATACTAATTGAACATAGACTATTTTATACTTAAACCAAATTACTCTTTAATGAGGGAAGAAAACAATTTAATAGGTGGTAGTTCTTTCACTAATTATAACCTGCTATATTTAGTGTTGTCTTCTCCCCATAAAGATTTTAAATATCACTAAAATTCCATTAGAGTGTTAATGATTAAACCTGGTCCTTGAGTTTTTTTTACTCCAAGACCATCATGTAAGATATATAAGGGGAGAATGATTTACTTCAATCTTATGGACATTCTCTCTCCTCATACCACTAAGCTTTTACCGAGGGAAGAAAAAGGTTGGGGTGGGGAGGTGTAGTCCACACTGTGTATAGTAATAGATTTTTTATAAAATATATTGTTCAGATAATCTCAGGGTTGGTAAACTGATTGGAACCTGTCTCCAATATGATATGCATTATCATGCGTTATGTCATATATCATTGTGGAAGGGCCGTTTTACAGCCTGAAAGTATAGAACTCACCATTTTGTCTGTTTCATTCAATTTGTCTTATATTGATGTTCCTTCTCATGCCTTCAAGAATATAATGCTAGGTCCAGTTAGCCTGAATGTATGGGGATTCTCAATGTTCCGTGACAAGGTGAGGGAAGGAGCATCAACATTAAGTTAACTTACATGCAACACGTACCAGTTAAAGATAGCAGACTGGATCTGTAGGAGGCAGTACCTGCGGGTGGCAAATATGTGCTGGTCCCCAGTGTCGCTAATTTGTGGCTTCCCAAGAAACATATAAGCCGGTTGTGCTGCACGAAGCACGCTGGCGACTGCCTGGCAATGCAAAACAGGAAACTGGCAACTTTTTTCTTTGCAACTTTATTCACTCTGGAAACCTGTTCAGCACATTTTGTTAATTCCTTATAGTTAATAAATGAAAAAATTTCTATAATTATGCACAATATTATAAACAAAATTATTGAAAAACACCAAGAGCTTTTTTTAAATTACTCACTTGAAAGCTGAGCTTTCAGGTGCCAGAAAGAGTTCCCATTAAATATAGAATCTTGGAATAAAAAATGTTTATAGGCCCTACGTAATTGAAGAGATTGATGAATCAGTGGGTGGGAGGCCAATGTTTTGGTTGTTGATTGAACGTCAACATAAGAACTAGACAGAGTTCTTCTCTAATTGCCAATAGAGCCTTAGTCTTGGACCAGGATGCTGCTCTATTCCGGGGGTTCTTCAATAGTCTATAAATGAGCAGCGTCGTGGGTTGAAGTGGGTGACCCTCCGCCTCCCCAAATATCTACGGTCTTTACAGAGGTCATTAGAGTGAGTTCTAATCCCGTATAACTGGTGTCCGTATAAAAAGGGGAAATATGGATCCAGAAATAGGCACATGTAGGTGAAATCCATGTGAAGAAACACAGGGAGAAGAGGGCCCTCCACAGCCGAGGAGAGAGACGTGGAACAGACCCTTTCCTCACAGCCTCAGAAGGAACCAGCCCCGCAGCACCTTGATGTTGGATGTTAACTTCCAGATTGTCACACAAGAGATTTCTGTCGGTTACGCCCCCAATTTGTGGGGGCGCCAGCAAAATGATAGAAACACTTAGTGTGTACCTTAAAATTGTGTGTGAGATTTTGCGTGCCTGTGAGAGGAAGGCCATGTTTTCCTCCTTTGCCTTCCTTTTCCTAGCATTGGGCCTACAAAGTGCTAGGATAATTGAAAGAAACAGATCCTTCAAGAAAACATAGTAATATTAAGCAGATGGATAAAATGGATTAATATACTGTACTTCAGATTCTGAAAGGCTTAGACCATTGGGAAGAGGATCACTGTTTTCAGTTTCGTATTGAAGATGTGGGTATTATTGGCGGCTCCTGCCTGAGGAAGATTTAAGCCCTGGAGAGATGCCCACATTCTGCTGAGAATTTTTGTCAGGAAAGACTCTTTACCACTGCCCCTGTGGGGTGGGGGGCGGGGCAAGCTCCTCAGTGTGCAGCCTCAGAGCTGTGGGTAGTGGAGGAAGGGGAGCAGTGACCCCTGTAATAGGGAAGGTGCTCGGCGTTTCCAGGACCCAGAGAAATGGACTGTTGCGTAAAGTTGTTCAATATTCCACAGATGGACTATGGGAGCATTTGGAAATGGCCTTTCTAGGACCCAGAGTGATGCACGATGACTTGAGCCACTTGGGGAGGAAAGAAGTAGTGAGTGTTCTCAGGGCAGTTCTGCCTCTGAGATGGGAATGTGGTGACAAAATGACACTGCTAGGTTTGCTGCATCTGAGGGGAGTATTTTCCCCAAAGGCTGCCCGTCTACAAATCATTCACTCAGCAAACCCTAGACTTTTAACTCACATTGGCTTTTCTTTTTGTTTGAGGGCTAGATATCTGAATCCTTAGTGGCAATGAACTGTTCACATACTCTCCTCCTCCTGCCTGGCCCACACCATGCAGGTTCAAAAAGGAAAAAATCTTAACAATTCAAAGATTTCTCTCCTGGGACCATTCTGATCAAGGGAAAAATTTTGAGAACTGTTTACCACCAAGAGTGTTTCAATTGTTTGGGTTTAAAAATTCTAGGACTAGTTCATTATCACCTGCAGAGGCATCGGCAATCCAGGATACTTAATAGCTGGAAATTAAGCAGTATTTGAACCCAAAATTTAGTCTAGTAAAAGGCTAGCTAGGACACCTTCAAGTTTATAAAGTCTGAAGTTTGGAGCAAACCAGGGCTCAGAAGGCTCTCCTTCATCTGGAAGTGAGTATAGAGAAGACCATTTGCTATTTCTCAGGCGGTTGACCCTATGCCCGTGAGTAGGTTCATAGACTTGAGAGTCCCCTCTACTTTCTCTAGGGGAAGGTAGAGGCGCACAATAGGAGGTGACATTGAAGGTAAGGGCTTAGGAGCTCAGTGATTTCTCCCTGCAGGCATGTAAGGGAAATTTCACTCCTAAACAGGAAGGAAGTGCACCCCCTGTAAAGAACTTAATCTGGAGCCATCAGCGTCCAAATGGGACTGCAAACAGCATACTGGACACAGAATGACATGTGGTCCGGATGGGCACGATGGAGGGAGGCTGGTGGTGGGGAGCAATCATCAGCTGTGCGTGTGCTGCTCTTCCTGGGAGACCAGCTACAGTGAGTCTAGAGATGGAGCAGTGTTGGCAAAGTGTACATGGTGACCCCTCAGTTTCTTTTCACCTACACGTGGGAGTGAGGGATACTGGTCCTTGTGAGAGCTCGGACGTGTTCGTAGAAGGGGGCAGATAGCAGGATGGCTCTTTTCTCCTCCTCTCACATTGGTGGAACACAAAGAACACTCTGGAGTTGCCCACAGGATTTCTGGGCAGTGCAAAAGTGCTCCCCACTAAGAAGCATTTGCACCTTAAATGAAGACATCTGTGAGTGACATTTTCCCTCTGTCCCTCCTCTCTTTGAATGACCTCCCAGAATGATCTGCCCAAGGACCATGTGAATGACATTTGGTGGAGTGAAGGGGTAATAACCTGCACACAAAGAGAGAATAGTCTAAAGGCACAAAGTCAAAGAGAAACCTCTCTAAGGTCCAAGGAACCTTGGGGAAGACAGAGCTGGAGTAGGAGAGGAGGTTTCTCTAAGGTGGTGGCTATGTGGGTATGCGAAGGGTTAAGAACGAAGGTCTCAGCCCAGTAAGAAGTCGAATCTAAGAAATGCACTGTCCCATATGTTCTTTTGGACTCTATGTATCCGATGAGCTGACCCTTTCCGTGAGAAGCCAATAACCCTAGGGTTCCAGAGACATAGGTGAGTCGATTTCCCCAAGGCAGAGCATACAGCTTGAAAGATCTAATATAATTTAAGAACTGTTACTTGAATTATGGTTCTTTAATTTTTTTTGCCAGTCTGTTATAGCTGGGCAATGTGGAGAATGAAAGGTGTGATGACCACCATTGGATGTGAGCCTACTATGTCCATGTAGGTTCATGTTCACATACCTTACTAATCCTCACAAAACGCAGAAAGCAGATATCACAACCTTCATTTCCCAAATGAAGGACTTGAAGCCCAACAAGATCAAGAGTGGTGTGACCGTGGCAAAGAGCGTGGGTTAGGATTTAGTTCTGCCCTGTTCCAAAGCCCTGTCCAGTTTCTGTTCATTTCACCCAACTCCACACTAGGATGTATATTTGTGTGTGTATATGTAAAAGTTTTCTTCCTTCCTTCCTTCCTTCCTTCCTTCCTTCCTTCCTTCCTTCCTTCCTTCCTTCCTCCCTCCCTCCCTCCCTCCCTCCCTCCCTCCCTCTCTCTCTCTCTCTCTCTCTCTCTTTCTTTCTTTCTTTCTTTCTTTCTTTCTTTCTTTCTTTCTTTCTTTCTTTCTTTCTTTCTTTCTTTCTTTCTTTCCTTCGCTTTTTGTAGAATAGTACTACTTGCATGGCCAGCGGCTAGATGCTTTTCTCCCTCAGCCGTTCACTTTGGCACCTTCACTTAGGACAAAACAATATGGCTGAGTCCCACCTCTGTTTTGAAGACTCAAATGAGACAAAGCTGGGATGTCTTGCTGAACTGCTTTTTTAGCCACCTTTCTCAAGTGAGGCACGCTCACAATTCATTATTCCCCTGAATATATTCACATGTGGAACACTGAGTGAATTCAGTGGGAGACTAAAAGGCTTTTGGGACTTTCACCAGAAGTGTTGATTTATATACACATAGTTTGCCAAGTGAGATTTGTAAATTGTAATATTTTATTAATCCCTTTCTTCTTAGTCATGCAACATGTTCTGGAAACATCTAATTTCATTGCATCAAAGAGCAAAGAGAGAGCTGGAGGTCCGTTATGGTGGGGGTGGGGTGGGGAAGAAGGAAATAACCTTTAGCGAAAAGTGAAATCCCAATGACTACAGATGATGAAGTGATATTGTGCCATTTAGCTTTTTTTCGATGACTACACTTTTCAAAATATCCCATAGTCAACAGTGTTACTACTCAGAGGCCTTACTATCCCCTCCCCACCCCAAAAATCCGAGTCTGGCCATTCTAGCTTCTGTTTGACAAGGAGATCGGAGTTGCCTTTGCTTGTCCATTTTATGCTGTGCTTATGAACATATTTATCAAGTTGGTTCTCAGTAATTTGTCTTCTTTCTTAATGCAAACACAGACCACATCTGTTAGTGAAGACATCTAGAGTTTTTTGGATTTGTAAGGATTTGTTCCTGATCTATGGGTCTACAAAATTGTGCTTAGTTGTAGCTCCGTGTTGAGAATGCACGAGGGGCCATGTCTCATTTCTCAGTTAATGCTCAACACACTTTACTTAGTGGCAGAGAGCAAAAAATGTAGGCGATGATACTTGAGAGCTATGAAACCCAGAAAATTTTCCTAAGAATGCTGAAACAAATTAGTTCTTTTAATATATAATCTGAGTAGGTAATTAATATTAATACTCAAGGGGTTATGAAACCCACTAACAAGAAACTGCCAGAGGGGAAAATTATGTTTGGTTCTTGATGAGCCGATAATAAGAGTTATACTATATTTATTCATATTTTTCTCCATGTAGACATTTCCGATCATTTCCCAACCTCCCTGCCAACTCTTCGTCTAGTTTTGAGGATTAAATCTGGCTCCTCCTCAGAATCTGCTACAAACCAGAGTTTTTATAGGCTAGGTGCTGGGTTGGTCATGGCCGCAGGGGATAGGCAGAAACCCTTGTTGGAGCAGTTGGAGGGGCCCACAAGTCCCTGTTCCTGGAGTTGTTCCCTACCAGCTGCCAAGCTGAATAGGTTCTTAACACACGGCTTCCTTCTCTGGAGTCCCTGGGCCATTGGTTATACCTGAAGGCATTTTAACTTGCTTGATCTCTCCTCATTGCCCCATTACAGTTGTGCGGTTGTGAAATATTTTCCTTAAGGGGGAATAATTACTTAAATAAATGGGGAACACTCTGTAGCTGCCCTGTTGTGTTTATTTGCTTAGAATAAACCTATTTCTATTCAGAATATGCATAACCCCAAAATGCTTATAGTCTCTCATGTCTCGGGTTTATAAATGTTCGAATATTGTAAAAGTTCTTCTTCCAGAAGAGTTTAAATGATATTTGGATGCTCCAACGTTACATTTTGAAAAGCATAGAGGATTCTTGGTTCTTAGCTTCTTCTAATAAATGCTTAGGGATGTGCCAAGCGGAAGATCTCTGTTAAATCTTATGTAATGGTCCATTCTTTCTTCTCTTAGGTTGTAGTAGCTTCTTCTCACCATTCCCAGAAAGAATAGGTGTTTTCTGTTGTTTGCTTTGTTTTGTCTGTGTGTCCCTGCTGTAGCTCCAGAGTTCACTAGGAAAGTTTTCAGCCCCCTGCCCATCTCCAGCCAGGCTCTCTTTTCTCATAGCAGAACCCCTCCTGCTGGTGGTTAATACTGACTCTTGATTTTAGAAGCAGGTCTGCCAAGGGATTAAATTGCCTGAAGAACATTGAAACCAAAATAATAAAAGAGAATAATTGTTATTAAATGAAAAATTAGGGTACATATCTTGGCCTTCAGATACTTTAATCACTATGCATAGCTTTCTCTGGGGGCAGAAAAGGGAAGCACCCGTTGTAGAGGAAGAAGGAGAGAAGCTTAGAGGTTACATCTAACCCAAATCTCAAGGAGTTATGCCCAAACAAAAGGGGGGGGGGGAATAGTGTATGCAAAGTCTCATATTGGCTGTGCAAGAAAGCTGAAAAATCCACTAAACTAGGGGGAATGTTTTGAGGGAATCCAAGCCACTTGGAAGTACGCAAATTTACCATTCTCCTTCCTAATGTTGGGATTATGGTTCTTAAGAAAACAAGATGGAGGCTATGGACATTCCTAAGAAACAGGATCAAGGTCCTGAGTTATATAGGGAGATCAAAGAAAACAAATGAGATTTTCTCCGCTGACCCTCTTTCACATACAGTGAGACTGAGGCAGACAATTTCTTACATAAACACCTGGTTTTTTAAGACTCTCATTTTGGCAAGCTGGAAAGAAGTGCAGGCTGAACGGAGGGCAAATGCAGAGTAGAGGGAGGAACGGTCTGAATATCACGACTTCGCACTGTGGTGTGTGCAGCTTTCAGCTCTGAGCACTCGCATTTCGTTTTGAACCTAGCGTGACTGCTCGTCTGAAATGATGAAATGGTGCAGGCCGCTTCAAGCTTGCAAAGCACATGCCTTAGCTTTTTTCCTGAAGGTGAAGATGAATTCTTACCAAAAGCAGGGGAAAATCATTAGAGTATTTATCTTCTCTTTGGCAATATCTGTCACTTAATAGTATTCTTTGAATAAATTGCCCTTTAATTTTATTTTTGAGTGGACTGAGATGATTTTCTCTAAGAACTAAATTTGTAATAGACATGGGAAGAGAGGGAAAAAGAGATGGAGGGTAAGGGTGGGGGTAGAGAGAGAAAGACAGAGAGAGAGTAACAGAGAGAGAGAGAGTGTGTGTTATTTTAAGGAATTGGCTTACACAATTATGAAGGCAGGCAAGTCCAAAATCTATAGGATAGGCCGACAGGCTGGAGACCCAGGGAAGAGCTGATGTTGCAGCTTGAGTTCAATTCCCTCAGAATTCCTTCTTCCTTATGGGAGGTCAGCATTTTTTCTTAAGGGCTTCAACTGATTGGATGAGGCCCACCCACATTATGGACAGTACTCTACTCAGACTCTATTGATTTAAATGTTACTCTCATCTGAAATATACTTTCACAGCAACACCCAGTTCTATTTGATCAAATACATGATTACCATTGTCTAGTCAAGTTGACACATAAAATTAACCATCCCAATAATACATATTATGTTTTTGCCCCTTTCTACCATATCCTGTCTATAGCAACAGGTGGTTTTGCAGACTGATTCCTATTATTTTCAGGATATTCATCATGTGTTACATGAGCCAAAAGCCCACCTTACAACAGTATTCCTAGGTGTTAATTTAACCACCCCCAACATATCTGTAGTCTTTCTGGTGTTGTTATGACAATACTCAGACTATCTAGATTCTACATGCTTACAAAGCATGAAATTCCGTCTCATATTTAGGGTCACTTATTTCACTAAAAACAGTAATGCTGATAACATTTATAATTAGAGAAGCATTTGCCTGAAAACAAGAAGTATGCCTTCTGTCATATCGAACATTTGAAAAATCAGCTTATATAAAAGCTTAAGTACTCAAAACACTAAAGTACTAAAGTACTAAAGTACTAAAAGTACTTTTAGTACTGAAAGTACTAAAACACCCAGTCAGCCCCTTGAGAGACAAAATGAAGCAAAACGTACTTGTCTTTTTCATTACCCCACATTATTAGGATTACCTATTATAATCTTGATTATATATCCAACAATTCTACTTCTCTCACCAAGCCGTTTTTTTAAAGAACTGCATAATTCATTACATTTCAGCAATAATTAGTCTAATTACATTAAAAAACTAAGTTAGTCCTGGCTGGTGTGGCTCAGTAGATTGAATTCCGGCCTGTGAACCAAAGAGTCTCTGGTTCGATTCTCAGTCAGGGCACATGCCTGGGTTGCAGGCCAGGTCCCCAGTAGGGTGTGTGAGAGGCAACCACACATTGATGTTTCTCTCCCTTCTTTCTCCCTCCCTTCCCCTCTGTCTAAAAATAAATAAATAAAATCTTTTAAAAAACCCAACTAAGTTAGTTCACAGCCACTGAGAACAAACTTGATCTCTAATCTTATGTGACTTATTTTATTTATTGATTCTATAAACCTGTTAGGGATGGTGTACAAGACATTTACCCCAATCACCCAAATCTCAAAATTTCTACAGGTAGCAGTCCTACTATAAGCAGGGACAGTTATTACTGGTTTCTATTACAAAATCAAAACCTCATTATTTCATTTTCCACCCCAGGAAACATTGGTTTCACTTACCCCTGTACTGTATTGATACTCAACCAATAGCCCTAGCCACGCAACTTACAGCAAACGGACAGCTGGCCACCTGTTAACTCAGCTAATTAGGGGTGAAATATTATCCCTGTTGTCAATTAGTTCTTTGGTACTCTCAATTGAATTTATTATTTTAGTATTTCTTACAGTTTTAGAGTTAATATTTGCATTAATTCCCATATGTCTTCTCTCCTAAGACATATATCAATTCCCAGTAAATATGTACTTACCAGATAGGAAACTCAAGCCCTTGGCCATTAACAGGAGCAGTATTGATTCTATTACCTATTAATAATCTCAGGGTTGATGATAACTCAATTCTATCAATTCTATTAAAACTAGGATTAATAACCATTACATTAGCAATCATATGCTAATGATGAAACATTGTACAGGAGTGTATTCTCCAAGACTGTTATACATCAGTTGTATAAAATGACTTTGATATGAAAAAATCCTCTTTATTCTGTTGGAAGCATTTTTTTTTTTTTGCAGGATTGTCTTGAGTTTTCTGAAACTTAATTTCTGTGCCAGAACTGGACAGACATTGACCAACAGCAAGTATTTACCTATGACATCTACTAGAAGTGCCCTTATTTAACACTTTAATTCCTCCAATTGCTGCATTCTTATTATTTGAGCCCACCACATATAACAGAAGGAAATCACTATTACCACCAGTGTTTATCACCATTGCTCAAGGACTTTACATTGTTATATACTTCAGAATATTATAAAAAAGAATCACTACTTCTGACAGCATGAATGGCTTGACATTTTTTAAAGAAAGGATGTCCTGGATTCTGTGGCATTATTGGTACAGCACTCCAATCATATGCTTTCTGCATCGACTACAATTTCACTTCATATCTAATCAGCCCTTCAGGTTTAAAGCTGCCACCTCATACTGTCTCTTCGTGGATGTCACATGACTCTTCTCTTATGTACTAATTTATTGATGAGGAGATAACTGACTTCAAATCAGCTACTTTTGATATAAATCCAAGAAAAGAATAGTTGAATATGATCATTAGTAGTTAAGACTATTCACTTCTGTATTAGTAATTATTACAATCTCATGGCCACAATTAAATGCATTCACAAAATCAAGTTTATACCCATCTGGACTTGACCATGAGGATCTGCTCACCTACCATTTTCAGTAAAATTCTTCAAGAGAGGTGATTATATTCTTATTACTTGACTCGGAAATCATGGTCTTTTGACCATGCCTGTGGGCTTCCCACTTAATTGACCTACAAACTATGTTCATTATAGCATGTATTTTCATTCCACTATTAGCCAACCCCCAAATGAATTTTTAAAATGTACTTGAGGAGTAGAATTAGCCTATCTAGGAAGTCTTGCTTTTATTTTAAAATTCTTCCATCATTGTCTTCCCTATTCCCATGTCAACAGACCACGTTAAAAACTGTCCCTCACATGGAGAAAATTCCCTGCCATAGTTACTCTCCTGGCTACTACCCCTGTGTCCCTACGGTTCTCACCTGGGGCCAGACTTATCTCAGCCCACGCATGTTTTTGTTGCTTGCTGAAGAAGTCACTGAAATCAAGGGGGGCCTCAATTCATCATTTGAATGGGCAAGAAATTCACAGCAACAGGTGGGCATCTTGCCTGTACTTAGCCCTCTTCTTGAGTTTCTGACTTTTCTCCAAGCCTGTCAAATCATCGTTACCACAGGTCCTTCTGCCCCAAGTTGATCCATCAGCAGCAAGAGCTCACTTCCTTGTCTTGCTTATCTCTTAGCCCTGCTCAGAGAAGTGGGAACCTAATCACTATTGGTTCAACTGCTTCATCGTGCTCAGTGCACACAGTATAGTGATACTGAGAAATCAAGGCCTCCTAGAGCTCCAGGTCAAGAGGACTAATACGAATATATCCAGTTAATTTTCCATCTAAACCAAACATAACAGTTGTCACATATGACTGTCACTGTTTTGGAGTCTAACATCACAGAGGGAGATGACTACAGGCAGCAGTGTCAGAATGCTCCAGTGCAGGAGGTGACTGTAGGTGACTGGCACTTAGGAGCACTGGGGACCCCAAATCATTCTTTTCTTGTTTCACTTACAACCAGAAGACATAGAAGCAGATGTTTTCTTAGAAGGAGCAGCTCTCGTTGAAAGCCAGTTAGGGTTAGACAAGATGGTGCGGACCCAGCTTCTTTAGTGCTCTGAGACGCTCCTCTCTGCTCCGTAGGCCCTGCCATTTCCATTTTCTCGCTATCATCTTCCTCCTTCCGGCCTCAAGGAAGGATCCGGTAGGAGGTGATGTCAGTCATGTGTGCTTTAGTGCGAACTGAAATCCTTGGTTAACTTTTGTTTTCTAAGCACAAGAGGCTTGGTCTGAGTTGGAAATCTCTTACTCGGTAGCATGTGTCAGTGGAGGTGGGTGGCTTGGTCTGACTGGGTTCAAGTTTGTCGCAATCCCTACAGCACCTCAAGCAGAAATTCTCATGCGGGCTTCCTGGCTTGGCAGTAGACGCATAGTCTGGAAACTTCTTGGAAATGCTCACATCTCGCTCAGAACTACTGACTCAGAAACTCGGGAAGGGGAAAGGGAGAGGCACTGTGAGGGTCAGGAATGAGTATCCCTGAAATGTGATTATTTCTTGCTGAAATTAGTTAAAGCCCAGAAACAGGGTTGTTTTGTTTTTGTTTTTACATCTCCCCTTTCCTCTTAAAGAGATTCAGATTTTTAAAAAAAAAAATGGCTTCAGGAAGGGAACCTTAGCATAATCACCTTAAGTATATTTACCTTAGTATCAGACGGGAAGGATCCCAGCAGGGGCTGCTGGCCAGGTTTGCCCCGGGGCCCACTGTTTCGGAGCTGCCTAGCAGGGGTTGTTCGCCACTCTCTCGGCGGCCTGCAAATTGCCCATTTTCACTTTTGAAATCTAAGACCCCATTCTTCCCCTTTCTCCCTTGTCCAAAATTTATTTATATTATCTCCAATTTTGCCTCACTCTCTTTGGAATTTTCATGCTTATGTGAATTGCTCGTGCAAGTATTAAAATTTGATTTCCCCCTATTATTCGACCAGCCAGAAGAACGAAAGGATGAGGAAATAGTTTCCCCGGCCCTGACAGCGCTCGCAGAGCAGCGCTGCCCGGGAATCACCGCGCCAGGACCCCACGGGGGAGGCAGGCCCAGCGGCTGTGACGCAGTCCACGGCACACGCTCCGACACGGGGAGCATCTGCTGGGATCAGGAGAACAAAGCGCCGGGTTAGAATGCCGGGGTGCGTGTGTGCAATTATGGGAGACCCTGGGATTAATTTTTGTGATGGATATTACTCTGGGATGGGATTTCATGCAACTAAGAGAATAAGATTTGCTAATGAAATTAAGAGCACGAACAAGGAAAATTCTCATCTCTCTGTGAACCTGAATTTGCGTTCAAACAATGAATAGGCTAATTACAACTCTTATTCCTTCAAGGCTTTGCTATTCCCTTTTCAGGGAGTGTTATCTTTTCTGTCCTTGGAAGTAAAGAAACTATTTCTTTTAAAATGCTCTCAGACCCACTAGGCCAACATTCGTCCTGGAATAGGGAAAACTTGTGGGACTTTAACATTTTGAAAATCCTGCGATCTAGAATCAGAGAACAGAAGCCCACAGTAATGATGCGAAAAGGAAGGTGAGGGAAAGAGAAAAAGAGACGCTGACCGGACGAAAAGTGGGACTGGGGAGAGAAAACCATGTGGGGCCGTGGCGGGTAGGGGACAGACAAGGGAGGGTGGTGGAGAGCAACACATCGTGCCTCTCTTTCTAAAGTTTTGTGTCTGTACATATTTATATGAATTATGTCCAAGAGATGTGAAATGAGAGGAGGAAGGGAAAGAGCAGAGGAAAGTAGTGGGGGGACTGTGTTGACACCCAAAGTAGGAAGAACTTAGTTGCTTCAGCGCTTCAGTTTACAAAGCGCTGATTTCTTCCTAACAATACGGTGGTGGAGACGGGGCTAGCAATATGAACTCGATTGTACAGACAGGCAAACGGAGGTCCAGAGACCGTGATCAGTGATGTATCAGGTACCCAGCAAATGACGGAATCCTACTGTGGGGAAAAGCGGAGACTGACCTAATGAGACCAGGCAAAGGCTATTCATTCAACTTTTTATAACAAGGGAGCTGTGTTTTGGCAGATCCTCTGAGGCTGGCAGAGGGGAGTGGGAAAGCTTTCTGGTGGGAAAAGGGAGGGCTGCAGGTGTGACTGACTGGAGGCTGCTGTTATGGGGGAAGCTGCAGCTGGGCTCCAATGTGATTAGTTGGGGGTGCATGTCTGGCCTTCTGTACCCAGACCCAAACTGAAAGCAGGGAAGCTATCAGTTATTAATCAAGTCCTGGCCTCTGAGACTGATTGTTACAGGGGGGTTTGTTTGTTTTCCTGGATTTTACTAGAGATAATGTCTGACTTCCCACAAGTCTGATTTAGCTTGTTGGCTTCCTGGCTTGGCTAATGTAGATAATGGATTGTTTTGCTGGGTTGCTTGTTGCAGGTTGTGGGTCAGAGTTCTGTTTTATATGTTGTCTGGCTGTTGTCTGTTAGCATAGTTAGTCTCTCCTTACTGAGTCTTTTATTTTAGTTAAAGCAAAACAAAACAAAAGAAAATTATACCCTACACTTTGTTATTTTGTCCAAACCTGTTCTGGAGAGTTCCGGAGCAGGTTGTCTCTGGGGTACACAGATCTAAGAGCTCCAGCTAGTTCTGCATTAGCATTTTAGTGCAAGTTAGTGTGGGAAATTATTTTTGGCCCCTTGAAGGCCAAGCCTGTGCCTAGACAGGAATGTGAGGAATGAACAACTTTTGCACCTATTTGCATGATGAAGGAAGACAGCCTCAGCTCAGGGAGAAACTTATCTTCTAATTAGCTGCTTGAGCCTCAGGGTCTGAGTTTGCTATGCAAATGAGGGACTGCAGAAGGCTGTGGGGTGACAAGCGGCCCCTCAAGCCATCCTGGATGGCAGCCTCCTTTCACTCACTCATCTAGGTCCTCTCTCCCCTCCTGTCAACTGGGAGGGATTGCTGATGCAACAGGTAACACATAACTGGACCAGTTTGAATCCTGAAACCTCCTTTTATGGAAATTCTTCACTTTCCAAATGTTAGGAAGTAAAGAGACCCCGAAGCCACTGGCCAGGCTACGTTGGGCTGTTGCTAGTGTGCAGCAGGAGGAGAGAGGAAGAGGAGGGAGCTTTTTGCGGGGAGCTGGTGCTTTGGTCTGAAGCCAGCTCGCCTACCTTATGGTGTTGGCAGTTGCTAGTGTGAGGTTTAAGGGAGGCACCAGTAACCCGACCCAGTGCCCCAAATGCCAGCAATTTGAATGGCCATTGGCCTCTTCTGAACTGGTGGTTCCTTTACTAATACCTCTACATTACTTTAGGGCACACACGTATGCTCTGCTGAAGGTTCAGAGCAGAGACAGTGTCCTCAAAGCAGGGTGGCCTCCTGCATGATGGCTGACAAGCTGACCAGTGGGACTTTTTTGCATAGATGTGATTCAGAACTGAAGTTCAGGACCTGGAAGGGGTTTTCTCTAAAAGCCCCTGCACCCTGTAGCCAATCAGAGCTCTGGGCTCTCCACTGCCTTTCTCCTCGCTCGCACTAGCCTCCTTTCTGTCCTCAGATGTGCCAAGTTCTTCCATACACAGGGCCTCCCAGCATGCCATTCCCTCTGCTTCCAGCACTTAATGGCTTCTTCACTTGTCTGGACCCTACTCATCGTTCATGGGCTTAAATATCACTTCCCCATGCCTACTCTGCCTCAGTCTGGGTATGTTCTTATGTTTTTCTCTTCTGGTGTGCTCTACTTTTCCTTTGAAATGCTTGTGTAGGGGATATAATAGTTTTACTTAGTAAAACTAAGTAAAATAGTTTTATTTAGACCCTCTCAGGGTCCTTGGCTGGGTCTGAAAAATAACATAACAAAGACAGAGAAAAATAGAAATGTATTTATGTTTTGTGTGACACAGAAGCCTTCACAAAGAATTGAAGACCCAGAAATGGTTAAACCTGAGTGTTTTTATGCTAGGTTTGATGGAGAGTGGGAAGTCATGGAAAGGTGCGCTGGGACAAAGGTGAGCTAAGTGTAGTGAACTGGGGGAAATTTAACGAGGCCAGATTTCAGATTTCTCTCTGCCCCAGGACATAGAATGAAGTAGACAGAACGCTCCTTTTTTGAGGTGTAGGGATGGCACCTCTTACATGAGGGTTTTGTAACCTGCTTCAGGTGAAAGTCAAAAAATTCTTTCTGCATTTGCCACCTTTTCAAATTTCTTCGGTTTGAAATACTCAATATGCCGAGGTGCCATGTTTTGGTGTATTGTGTCCTGAACCCTGTCACTTGTCACAGTTCAAATTGTACACTTATTTGTGTGATTATTTGTTAATGTCTGCCTTGCCCTCTGGACTGTAAGCTTCCTGGGGGCAAGGACCATGCCTGCCTCCACTGCTGAATCACACCCCAGTGCCTGGCATAGCACTCTGCCTGCATAACAGATACAAATGCATTTTTGTTGAATGAATGAAAAGCACAATACAAATTTTGTGACTGCTCTCTTCTGCTAAATCTGGTTCCCGTGGACTAGTGTAACTGCTAGGGTTTCTCTTCTCTGATCCAACACACACTACTCAGGCTCCTCCAAACTTGTATATTCTCTGCCTGAAGGATAGTAGCCTGCAGCTTGCTTTCCGAGACCTTATGGCTTCTTGTTGGGGGAAAGCCGCTAGAATTGATCCTGAAGTACTGACATGTAGCCTTATTCAAATTTATAAGTGTTTTAATAAGAGAAGCTTACGCACACTGGCAAAGCAACTGCTCCCAATGGTGGCTGGCTGGGAAAAATCCACACCCCTCCCAGGACAGGGTCCATTTTTTAAAGAGGGTTAGTAGCAAGGGGTTAATAGCAAAACCAGATGGCAGGTAGTTGTGCAGAGTTCCTGAGAAAACAATATACCACCAAATTGAAAGAAAAGCTAAAAGAAAACCTCAGTCAGTTACTACAATCTATACATTCATTAACCTCCTTCCTGGAGGCAGCATTTCGGTTTTTGGGGTAGTTAGCAAAGTGTGAGGTTATACAGAGTTGTTAAATGGTCACAAAGCGATAGTCACAGAGAATTCAGCATTTCCCAGATGCCTTTGCTGCTGGAGCCATATTGCATCTCTAAAGTAAGTTTGATACTGCTGCCTGGCTGGGCCCCAGAGTCAGGGAGGGGTCACAGGAAACGCCCGAGGCAGCACAGGTGAAGACTTGCTGATAGCAGGTGCTGGCAGATTTCCCCACCCTCAGGCAAAGACATGCAGGAGGCTTTGCATGGAGTGTGTTAGAGGCTAGAGGGTGATGGACAAAGGGAAGAGCTCTCCTACCCCCTTCTGGTCCCTGGATGTGGGTGGAACCAGGGGACACAGCAGCACATGTACTGTAAAGGTTAACTTTGCAGCAAAGGGAGGTGTTGCACTGGAGTAAGACCTGCCAGTCTAGTCTGGGAAAAGGATGGGATTGGCTGGGGAAGCAGAGCCCTTCCAGAGTGCATGGATGTTTGCACCAGGAGATTTTAAATGGAGGGAAGGCAGAGACTCGTCTCTCTTTCTTTGGGATCTGTGGTATGGGTGTGTAGGGGGAGTGCTTGTGGCCCTGGAAGCTGCATGGCCAGGTGGCAGGCCTCACGCCCCTAGCGCAGGAAGTGGTGGCAACAGCTGGCAGCACTGGCCACAGGCACAGACTCCAGAAAGGAGCCTGAGGCCAGACAATGGTGGGGAAAGAAGCTGAGCAGGTTGGATGATCATGCAGTAGCTGCCTGTGGTTTCCCAAAAGCAGGTATTTTTAAATGGGAGAGGGAGCTCCAGGCACAGCCTTGGCCTATCTGTCAGAGGGTGGCAGGCTTTTTCTCTGGCTGTGCTGGAGGGGATGGGCTCTGCAGCAGAAGACTGATATTCTTCTAAATTGTGCAGTTTTTAGATAAAAAGACTTCTTTTCTTCTCCACCAAACCTCTGCCACTGGAGTTTGCCTATGGGCAGTGATGGTCAGCAGAACCCCACTACCAGTAACAAGTTCCCCTATGCTAGTGTTCTCCCAGTTCTGCTTAGACTCTTCCTGGCACTTGCCTTTGGCCCCCACCATAACTTCATTCCCTTATCCTGTCCTTTGTCTTCATTCTCTAGAGGGATGGAGGGTTTGGGGCACCTGTTTCCCTCTCTTTTGTCATTTGAAAACCTGAGCTGTGCATCGTATTATACAGACTGAAAGACAGCTGCTCAGCTCAGGCTTCACTCAGCCTGGGCTCTGAGCACGGCAGCCTTTCTGTGCATAACCTGAGGTGCAAGGTCAACGGCAGCAAACGTGTCTCATCACTGTGAGCACAAATCTTGCAGGGACTCTCTCTCAGGCTAATAGGTGTGCTGTTTGCTGTGGGTTTTGTTTTGGGGGTTTTTTTTGTAGCAGGTACTGTTAGACTGCTGCTGCAAAGCTCCAGGGAGGGCCCATTTACATAGAGTACAATGTAATGACTCCTCCTGGAATCTGAGATGTTTGGCGGTTGCTGTTGTGCATTCTTATTGAGGCACCATTCCAGCCCTTGTTTATGGAAACAAAAAAATAAATTCAAATGTTGTTCCATGGATTTTCAGATCGACTATTCTGAATCTGGGCTTTTAAGTCAAATAGGCAGTGACTTTACCAAGTGACAAACATAAAATATCCCATAGGGAAGTCTTAATTTTCCAAGTCAATAAATCTGAAAACCAGCAACCAGACTAAAATGGTTATGTTAGAAACAAAAAACTTGTAAATATCCATGTGGTCAATTTATAATTCTGTAAGGATTTTAAGTCTCACTTTTGATTTTACTACCTGAGTGTATATGGTTCTTACTTCCTCCAGGCAAGGCACAACATTTCAAGTTCATCTGGGATTTATGTAATATAGAAAGTTTGTGTGGCTGACACTGGGCTAAGCAGGGTAAGAATGGTTATGGGGGAAGAAAAAGATAGTGGGTTCTTCTGCTATGTTTTTGTTGTGAAATTTTCCACATGTGCACAGATAGAAAATGTAGCCAACTATTCTCAAAATGCTTAATGTGTTAAATACATGGATTGACATGAACTCCGGCCTGCGGGGTCCGTGTGTTGTGGCTGAGATGAACAAATTCACTCAGACTACAGAAGTCCTGTGGAGAAAAAGGGACGGCATGGCCACTCTCTAAGTGAGAGAGAGGGCCCTGACCCCTGACTGGACTGGCTTTTATTGTTATTCTGGGTACATTACATCGAGGATGGTCCTCATTTACTATGCACAGGCTTGCTTTAGGTGGTTACCTTTTACAGAAAACAAAGGAGAGGATGTTGCTAATTACATCAGAAGAAGGATATTTGCAAATGCAAAGAGAAAAGTGGTTGAACTGGTTACATTCCATACTTGGGAGGTTTAGCACAGATTTTAGGAAGTTACTTTAGAGATATGCAATAAACATTTGCTGCCTCAATTCAGGGTGAGGGAGTTTTAGCAAAAGCAAGCCTCAGAGCAGCCTCGATACAATGCAGGCCTGATTCCCCACAGGAGAACCTATCTGTGGGCATGGGTCCTATGTGCTGACCTCGCTCCCCACTGGCCTTTCCAAGTAGGGACTGGGCTACATTCTCCATACCATGCAGATAGGTTCCCTATAATGGATGGTTAGTTAGGTCCTGTGATGGAAAGGGCTCAAATGTATGAATAAGTCAACTTGAGATTCAGCCAAATTCTACCACTAGTGATTGATCATGGACAGGGACTATCAGTTAGGAGTCTCTTAGAATAATTCTGGAAAAAGATTATGAACATTAAACCAAGGAAGTTCCATACAGCAAAGGTTCCCTGCAGGCCGTGAGGACATGTGATAGACACCTTTGGTTGGCTACTTAATGGCCTTGTACTTAATGGCCTTTCATTGTACTTTTATTAACTTCCTCCTGCTGTAGCAGCAAAGGCAGTTAGTGCTCACATTTTCAGCTTCCCTTGCAGCTGAAGTGTCCATGGAACTTGGTTCTGTCCAGGGAGACAAGAGAAAGTCAACTGGGGGACATCTAGGTAGGAAGGTCATGAAAACTGCAGAGACACTGACTGAGGGTCCTGCTGACCCTGTGTTGCTTTTTTTTTTTTTCTTTTTTGAGAGAGAGAGAGGAAGGGAGTGAGTGAAGCCAAAATCATTCTTAATTGATATAGGATATCACATGTTTGACACTAGTTTAGGGAAACAATGTGGACTGATGAGAAAAAGTATAGATTTTTTGCAATTAGACATACCTGGCACTAGGAACTTGATTGATCAAGGTAATAAACATCGTGGAACACAAATTTTCTCACTTGTTAAATTAGGTAATTGGACAAATAGATGCTAAAAATCATATCATACAAATTAAAAAATAGTTCCCTAATATGCTAAAGGTAAAAAAAAAAAAGAGGGAGGGCAGAAGTAAAATGTATACCTTACCATAGGGAAACCAAAGGAGGTGTATATTCTCAGTGCTCCACAGATGGGGCTTCATTGCCCCAGACATGACCCAGCACTGTGCATTTTAAAAGAGCAGACGTGGAATTTATCCATGGCATCTCTGTTCCTGACTAGAGCTTGCCTTAGAGCACGAGACCCTCTGCAGCATCTCAGAGGGATTTTCTTGCTGCTTTAAAATATAATTAGCAGCTGCATCTTACTGTCACTGTTAACTCTGAGGATCTGGTCTCTGTGGAGCCTCTGCAACATTCGAAGCTTTGGCTGGATGGGTGCCATGGCAACAGCTATACTCCTAGCACCAGGGATGTGCTTGTTTTTCTAAGAGCCTGACATTGGCCTTACCATTTGGGGGAAAAGAAGCTTTCTCTTTTCTGAATCCTGCCACAGAGCTCTCTAGTTTCACTTTTAGCCGGTGGTTTTTCAACAACTAGATTTCCTCAAATTGGCTGTCCACACAAAGTCTGGTTTTAGACTAGAACTTTCTGGGTCGGGACTTCCCTAGTTGAGACACTCAGGGTAAAAGACCTTGAATCTAGCAAAGGAAAGAAAAAAAATTTGATGATATGATCCTTTTCTTTAAAAAAGGACTTTCTTTGGAGGACATTGGCTGAATTCTCACCTGTCTTTTGTAGGAGACCAAACCAGCTCTGCCAGGCAATAAGCCCTTTAATTAAAATGCTGGATTCAGGGGGAGTTTTAGCTCGGTGAGGGTGCTTGGAAATTACAAAGTGGGCAGGCAGCTTCTGACCACCATGGTGGCTCACTGTATTCAGCTCTGACTTCCATCAGCCTCATCTGCTCTCCCTTCCCTGACAGATTAGGTTACCGGGGCTGGAAGAAGCAAGAAAACGAATAAACCAATGCCAAGGCCTAGGCCCATGTCTATAGAGGACAACTGGAGTTCCTCAAGTTTTCTCTCTTACTGAAAAGGGGACTCTGGAAGGTATGCATGTTTTTTCTGTGAAGTATTTTGTTATAATAGTATCTTCAGTTTAGAGAAATAACAGCCATGTCCTGTTTGACTTTTAATACTCACTACCTAGCACTGTGGTGAGAGAGTGGTGGGGATAATCAGTTTAAGCCTAAAGTGAGTATATTTCTGTGATTTAGAGCTTTCTGAGAAAATCTAGATTACTGCGGGGACAGGACTACCAGGAGTCTTTGCATGTGGAAATAAGAAAGCTCCTGGAGAAGAATTTCTTCTGGGAGATAAAAAGTCAGGACAAGCTATGCCCAGATGTATGGTTTTCATCACCAAACTGGCTTTGAGAATGGAATGGTTCCCACACTTCATTTGTCCAAAGTGTTGCCAGAGAGCAGGAGCTGTAGTGAAACACAAAATTAAGTAGATTTTAACAGATAAACACAAAAATCTCTGACACAAGCAATATATTTGTCTTGCTGTGGTAGCATGTGGGTTCTGTCCCACTTGGGGAAGGACATAAAGGGTTAAATGCGCTCCGGCAGGCTCAGCAGCAGTAGGCAGGAGAAGGAAAAGTAGCCCAAGATGGGCAACTATCTGGAGACAGAGACAGGAAATAGTCTTTAGACAGGAACTCCGTAGCTGTACAGGCACAGGGAATTAATCAAAAGCAAATGTGAGGCTTCCCATGAGAACTCCCACAAACATAGAAGGGCAATTTCAAGGGTGCAGGAGGTCTAGCCCAGTGGGCCTTCACCAGAAAACCACAGTTCACTTAGTGGTCCTAGGTCAGCAAGCCCTTGGACAAAGCATTGAATAGGTATAGAACTCTCATATACCAAGATAAGTGCTGTAGTAGAAGGAATAGCAAGATGGAAGAGACACACGCAAATCAGACTGTGAGGGTTGAGGGAGGCTTCTGAGAACAGATGAACCTGCACGTTGGCCTGGAAAAACAAGTAAAAGCGAGTTAAGTAAAAAGGGTCAGGAAAGGCATTCTGGGCAGAAGGAAGAACATGTCTCAGGACAGAGAGGGAAGCGAAGTGATGTGAGGAGGGATTATCTGTGCTAAGGGTAGAGCGTAGACTGCCCGTGAGGGAGTAGAGTGGTGGGAGGTGATGTGGAGGAGGGAGTGGTCAAGTGACAAGTTGAGCAGGGCCTGGGATGGCATGTCAGGAAGGTTGGGCTTAATCTTGAAGGCTGAGGTTGAGAATTTTTAGCTGGGGGAGTGGCATGATTAAATTAATTTTCAGAGAACTGCTTCCAGCCCTCAAGTGTGGGCAAACCAGCTAGAGATTTGAAGACTCATTAGGAGGTTCTTCTAGCAAGTAAAGCAAAAATTCTGAGAGCCTGATATAAGTAGTTGCAACACTACAGGTGTTTTTTCAGAGAGGATCAGATGGTAATGATGTAATGCACTTTCCACAAATGTAAAGGGCATCATGATATTCTGGAAATATAGAGGCTTTCCTTGGGTTCAAATCCCAAGACATCTATTGACTGAACAAATTTCCTTCAGTAGGGTACCTACTCCAGCTCTCTGAGTCTACATTTTGCTCATTTATAAATGGAGATAACGCTACAACCTGAAGACGCTGTCATGGTTGAATAAAACATGAGGTATGTAAAGAGTGTCTCACAAGTAGATTAAGATGTATGACTTCCTTTTCCTGTTCTTCTCATGGGGCACGTGTCAAACCTTGCCATGCTGTACTTACCTGAGTTCAAACTTAATTATTATTTGCATAGCACATTCCCTCCTCATTTAAATATTGCTTTGGAGACACGACTGTCCTAAGAAGCTCAGGAAAGAGACTGAAGCAATATGTAGTTGTCATATACCCTTGTGGTTTTAATGTCCACATGCATATGAAGAGATATGTCTTTCCAAAATGTGCTTTCTAAGGCCTTGTCACTAAAATTTTAAATGTAAAATATGAAAAAAATCTTTGAAACAAAAGGATGCATCTGAAAATTCTTGGAGATAGAGCAAATCAGTTGACTTTTTGGATATTTTTAACTGCGTACATCAATTTAACACATTATATCAGCAGTCATATTTCGCATTCAGAAACTTGATGAGGAACCTGAGATCCTGCTGATAACAGAATAAGGAGCACTTTCAGAAGTTTAAAGCTAAATTCTCATAAAAAATATTCTCTAAGTTGTTCCTGATGGAGGGACTTCAAAGAATGAAAACTGTCGTTTCAGCTGCGAAAGCAAGTATCAGAGCCTCCTGGGGGCCTTGTTAAAACACAGACTGCTGGGGCCTGGACCTGGAGTTTCTGATGCAGCAGGTCTGGGGTGGGGCCCAGGGATTTGCTTTGCTAACAAGTCCCCAGGTGATGCTATATTAGTCAGCGTGGGCTGCCCTCACAAAATGCCAGAGACTGAGTGGCTTACATACCAGAATTTATTTTCTCACAGTACTTGAGTCTGGGAAGTCCCAGATCAAGGCACTGACTGATGTAGTTGTCAGTGAGGACTATTTCTGGCTTGCTGGCAGCTGCCTTCTGGCTGTGTTCTCACCAGGAGGAGGGGGAGAGAATACACCAGCAAGCGCTCCGTTGTGTCTTCTTATACAGGCACCAGTCCCATTGAGGGCCCACCGGTATGGCCTCATCTAATCTCCATTACCTCCCGATGCCTTGTCTTCAAATAGCACATTAAAGGTTATGGCCTCTATGTATGAATTTTGGGAGGAATACACATTTTGTCCATAACATTCTGTCTCTGGCTTCCCCAAATTTCTTCCGCACATGCTTCCCCAAACTCATGCCTTTTTTGCATGCAAAACACATTCATTCCATCCTGATAGCCTCCCAAATTTTATCTCATCCTAGAATCAACTCTAAAGTCTGAGATTCAGTCTTATTTAAATATCATCTAAATCAGGTGAGACTTGGGGTACAATTTAATCCGAAGCAGAATTCCTCTCCAACTGTGAATCTGTGAAACCAGACAACTTTTATACTTCCCACATGCAATGCAGGGATAGATGTTCTCATTCCAAAAGGGAGAAATTGGAAGAAAAAAAGGCAGGATGGGTACCAAGAAAGTCCAAACCTTGGCAAGACAAATTCCATGAGATCTTAAGGCTTGAGGATACTCCTTTTTGGTTTGATGCTCTGCCCTCTAGTCCTCACAGGGTGGTAGTGTCACCCCGTAGCTCAGCAGGGCGGATACCCCTTGGACTCCACAGGGCAGCACCTCTGAAACGGAGGAGCAAACGGTCCTGAGCCTTGGGCCTGAGGTGAGGATGGTAGCGGTAGCCTGGATGACTTCGCGATCTTCTTCATGGTCATTCTTTCCTTTTCTTGAGGAGTAAAGCATGTTCGCGGGTGGATAGCTCTATTCCTGTTGTTTAGAACCATAGAATCCTAGACGTCTGAAAGTCTTCTTTTATCCTGTCTCTTTTTTTTTCCTGTTTCCAGCTGGTAGTATTTCTGCTGGTATAATCCCACATCTATTCCTGACTGCTGGGGAGATGACTGATTCAGCCCGTGAGTCCTACGATCTCTTTAGCAAATGATGAAGAGCCACACCCCATAGTGTTCTTTTCAGAACAAGCTTTCTCAGTTTTTTTGCAATATAAATAGGCTGAGAATTTTCTCAAAATTTTCAAGTTCTGGTTCATTTTTGCTTAACAATTCCTTCTTTAATTTGTTTCTTCCCTTACATTTTACTATAAATACTCAGGAGGAACCAAGCCGCTCCTTCAGCACTTTGCACAGAAATGTCCTCAGCTAGATACCCGATTTTATCATTCACAAGTCCTACCTTCCACAAAAAACCGGAAGACAGTTCAGCTAAACCAAGTTACCTCCCACTTTATATCCAGGATTGCCTTTCCTCCATTTTCCAATCATATGGTCCTCATTTCTGTCTGAGATCTCACCAGACTGGCCTTTGCTTTCCATATTTCCACCAACATTCTGTCAACATAAGCACATCCAAACCTATGTGGAATTTTTATAAGTTTATTTGAACCAAACTGATGACGTGCCTGGGAACATGATCTCAGAATTCCTGAGACAGACAGTTTTTCAGATCTTTTTATACATTTGGAATTAAGGAAGGAAGATTGCATGAAGGTGGGAGAAAGTGGGGGGGGGGGTTCGGGTGGTGGTGATGGTGGTGGAATCTCCATGATTGGATTACTGGGCAGTTATCTAGAGCGTGTTCTCCCTTGAGGGTGGTTCTACTTCAGAGAGGTCTGAAAGAAGAAGATTACTATAGCATTTCAAAGGTGTGTTAGCCTAGGTGCACAAGAACCAGGACAAGGCTTGCTTGAGGCAAAGATAAACCTTTTTATAGGCTTGGGGCATAACTCCCCGCGATGACCTGCCCAGTTAGGAATATATGGTCAGACCACCCTGTGAGGTTACTTTCTTTCAGCTTTTTGTATAGAGCCCCCTTTCTGTCCACAATTCTGTTCATAGCAATTCAACAGGCAAACTTTGGAAGGACACAGACATTTAGTCTGGAGACCACACTGAGAGTCATAGAACCTGGTAGGGCATCGGTTGCAAGTTATCTTCCAGACTTCCGAGTCTGTAACTAAAAACTAAAACAGTCTTATGGCTCTGAGAATATCAGAAAACCACAGGCTGCCCAAGCCTTCCAGTCTGTGTAACTCTTAGGCTTGATCATCTTGAGTCCTGTTCTGCGTCCTTTGCTTTAGAAGGCCCCATTCTGTCCCTTCTCTGGCCTCACCTCTCCCCATGGGCAAGGAGTCCATGAATCTAAGTGCTATGTCACCGTGCACCCTGTATCTCCCTTCCAGACCCATGCCTCTGCATTCCCAGGAGGCTGGAACTCGCTATCCAAAAGGCCCTGAGCCTGTCCCTTGAGTCTTTTCCCAGGATAGGGGTGATAGGAAGAGAAAGGAGCAGGTCTGGACAAGGATGGGCATGGAATTCTGAGAATCCTGAGATTCCTGTGGATTTTACCCTTGAACCTGATCTTCCATAGTATCATGAAAGTAATTCGTCAAGATAGAGAACAGGGCACTTTTAAATCCCTTTCAGTATGATTAATAACTTTAAATATTTACACAGATGGCACATGGATTTTGTACTCCTGCCCTGAACTTCACAAATGTTATGACAGAGCTGCCTGAGCTAATAATAAAATAGTCAGGAAAGGTCACCCAAGGCAACCTTTCAACTTATGAAAGACTAACGTGTCTTTATATGCTCCATACCAATTCTACTAGGACTGTGGTCCCCAGACCAGCAGCATCGCCATCACATGGGAGATTGTTAGAAATGCACTATCTTCAGGCACCCCTCCAGGTGTACCGAATCGGAGTCTGGGGACGCAGCTGAGGCGTGTGTGCTTCACGGAGCCCTCCAGACGATTCTGACACTTGCTAAAATTTAAGAATCGTTGTGCCAGACCACTGCTGCTCACATATTAATGTGCATTAAAAAATCCCCTAGCAATGAAAGGAAGTATCTGATTCTAGGTTGGGCACTGAGATTCTGTAGTTCTAGCAGGCTCCCAGATGATTGATGCCAGTGCTACGGGTTTATTGCGCTTATTCTAAGTAGCAAGGTGGTAGCTATAATCAGGGTGTGGAAGAGATAGCCCACTTTTCAGTGTCTCAAGTCCATCTTCTGAACTGACCTCAGCCAATAAAATTTGCGGCATACACAGAGTATTTGCCCAGAAGTTGAGCAGAAGCGGAGCTTTCTGCTACACTAGAGAGCTCATCTCCTGTCCCTGTTTAAGAGTAGAGTCCTGGGCCTTGATTCTGGCAGCATCAAGGGGAGGAGGTGGGACCTCAGAAAAGAAAAACCATGTCATGTAATGGTGCATCCAGGCCAATGGGAGCTTTGCAGCTTCACAGAGATGCCAACCTGAAGGACTAATGTCGACAAAGGATGTCGTAAGCCTCAAAGGCCAGTTAGGACCCTCGCTTCCCATTCCCCGTGCCTCAGCCCTGGGAGGAGAACCTGGGGTGGGCTGAAGTCAAGTTCTACACTACCTGAGGCTTGGGGGCAGTGGTGGTGATTCAGGTTCTGAAATTGCTGGTAAATTGAGCTACAGAAAAATAAAGTATGAATATTTCCTGAATACCTAACTTTTTTGGATTGAGATTAGTTCCCACTCCATGTATGCGTTAGTCTGCTAGGGCTGCCACAACAAAATATCACAGACTGGGCGAGTTAAACAGCAGGAATTTATTTCTCTCAGTTTTGGAGGCTGGAGGTCCAAGGTCCAGATGTCACAGGTGTGGTTTTTCACGAGGCCCCTATCCTTGGCTTGCAGATGGCTCCCTCCTCACTGTGTCCTCACATGGTCCTGCCTCTGTGTGCACGCATCCCTGGTGTCGCTTCCTTTTCCCCTGTGGACACCAGTCCTATTCAATTAGAACTTACCCTCATGACTTCATTTAGTCTTATTTAACTCTTTAAAGGCCCTGTTTCCAATTTTAGCCATCTTCTAACACAGTGGGGTTCTGACTTCTACAGAAATGTGGCGGCACAGGTTCAGCCCAGGTCACTGCACTGTTGTCTGGTGTGCAGGAAGCCCCGGGGCTAGGCTGGAGGCAGAGTCTGGTTCTGGAATGGCTTAGCCATTAGTGCAGCCTCTTTCTGGAGCTTAAGTAGCTGATAACTGTGTTAGACCTTAAGATTTGTTATTTGTTTTTGAACCAGATGCTCTGCCTACCCTGAGTGGGATCATGGCCTCCCGCCCCTTTCCACGTCCTGAGAGTCTCCCTTCTTCCTCCTGAAGCCCCTCCTAGGTCCTGCCCTGCCAGGCAGACTACCCGCAGGTTTGGTCAGCATCTTAGTTTCACTTTAAAGCTTCACTCTCCTTGTGTGTACCCAGGATTTACCTCCCACTGCAGCTAAGTTTGTCTAAACTGGTAGAATCTACCTACCTGTTTAAAATCAACTTTCTAGGATTGGTTACTCAATTTTTGGTGGACTGATTATTGAAGTGTTTCTGATTAAGAGACAAGGCAGCTAGAGTTAGAGAAAGGAAAAAGGTCTCTTTAAGTCAGTATCTCTTCCTCTTTTCATACCTGTCCAAGCACTCTCACCCTTGAGAAGAAGTTAAACAGGCTTGTTTTGCTACCATTAAAGACTGAACCCTTTAAGAACCTTTTGCTTTGAAGAGAAAAAGGCTGAATAAAGTTTTCTGATAACAGGGTCTCCTAAGTGACACTTGAGAGGAATGACTGTGTTCGGAGGAGTGCTCCGTATTTTCAGGGACACACTTTATCCCTGGTCATCGTATTTAGGATCTTAAGGAGGCACTGAGAGCAACCACACGCACAAAGCAAGCGGGAGGGATTGTTGGCCCCTACTGAACAGCTCTGGAAGTGTTGTCTCGGGTAACTCTGGGAGACCGGGGCCTTGAGCTCTTCCCAGAGGGGCTTCCGGTGTGACCATCCCAGGAGCACTGTCTTAAACAGCAGCGTGGGTCTTGGCTCTTTTTGGCGTTCTGGTCAGACACTTGGGGGATGTTTATGCTCATTTAATCATGGAAGTGTGGAAATGTGAAGAAAAAGAGCATGTCAGAAGACTATATAAAATGTTCAAAATAACTGGTGCTGAAGAGCAGGGTGTGTAAAAACAGAGAGGAAGGCAGGAACAGTGTATTACACTAAGACGCTTGTACTTCACCCTCCAAGGGTAATACGATCTAATAAGGGTTTCTGCAGTGGATGAAAGAACGGGATTTAGGTTAGAAATTTCATTCTGGCGGCTAGGGAGCGACAGGTTGCAGTGGGAACCGTGCTTTCATTGGTCACAGGGCAATTGTTCTTAATTCTGACCTCTGTTAGCCCCCAATTCTTTTTCTTTTAATTTGTTTTTAAGAGTACTTGATTGAGGTATGATTACACATAAAACGCTACACATATTTAATGTATGCATCTTGATGAGTTTGGGGATTAAGTATACACTCATGCAGACATCGCCGCTATCAAGGCCATAGACATATTTCCCACCTTCCAAAGTTTCCTCGCATCCGCTTTGTTGTTGTTATTGTTATTATCCTTAATTTGTGGTGAGAATACAACCTACGATCTACCATTTTAGAATTTTCAAATATACAGTCCAGTATAGAAGCACTAGGCTATATACAGCCGATCTCCAGAACTTGCTTATCTGCCAGAAACGAGAATTTGTACCCGATTACCATCATCTCCCGTCGTTACCCCTGCCGCACCCAGCCCCTGCAATCACCGTTCTACTCTCTGCTTCTCTGAGTTTGCCTGTTCTAGACTCTGCATGGAAGTGAGATCATACAGTTGTAATCTCTCTGTGTTTGGCTTATTTCACTCCACATGAGGCCCTTTAGGCCCATGTTATCACAAATGGCAAGATTTCTTTCTTTTTAAGGCTCATTGATATTCCCCTGTATGTGTATACCACTCTTCTTTGTTCATTCAGCTGTCCATAAATATTTAAGTTGCTTTTACCTCTTGGCTCTTGTGAATAATGCTGCAGTGGACACAGGAGTGCAGGTATCTCTTTGAGATACTGATGTCCATTCCTTTGGATAAAAACCCAGAAGTGGGATTGCTGGAGCATATGGTAGTTCTATTTTTAATTATTTGAGGAATCTCTCTATATTTTTTTCTATAAATGGCTGCACCAATTTATAGCCCCACAGTGTACCAGGTTTCCATTTTCTTCACAGCCTTGACAACACTTCTTATCCTTTCTGTCTGTTTTCTTTTACTTCTCTCTCTCTCTCTTTTTTAAATAATAGCCATTCTAACATATGTAAGGTGATATATCTCAACTTGGTTTTGATTTTTGTCTCCCTGGTGATTAGTGATGTTAAGCATTTTTCATACATCTCTTGGCTATTTGTGTGTCTTCTCTGGAGAAATGTCTGTTCAAGTACTTTTTAATCAGGTTGTGTGTGGTTTTGCCATTGAGTTGTAGGAGTTCCTTCTATATTTTGGACAGTAACACCTTATCACATATATAGGTTGCAAATAATTCTCATATTCTATAGGTTACTTTTTTATTTTGTTGATGGTTTCCTTCACGGTGCAGAAGCTTTTTAGTTTGCTGTAGTCCCACTTGTTGATTTTTGTTTTTGGTGCCTGTGCTTTGGTGTCAAATCCAAAAAAAAAAAAAATCATTATCAAGACTAGTGTCTAGGAGATTATCCCCTGTTTTCTTCCAGTAGTTTTATAGTTTCAGATCTTAAGTTTAAGTCTTTAATTCATTTTGAGTTGATTTTTGTGTATTGTGTAAGACATGGGTCCAATTTCAATCTTTGCATGTGGATATCCAGTGTTCTTAGCACCATATATTGAAGAATATCTTTTCCCTATTTTGTGTACTTGGGATCCTGAAGAAATTTAGTTGATTGTATATGGGTGGGTTTATTTCTGGGTTTGCTATTCTGTTTCATTGATCTATATGTCTCTTCTTATATCAGCATTATACCATTTTGATTACTATAGCTTTATAATATAATTTGAAATCAGGAAGTGTGATGCCTCCAGCTTTGTTCTTCTTTCTCAAGATTGCTTTGATTATTTGGGTCTTTTGTAGTTTCATTTGAATTTTAGGATTGTTTTAGTCTCTTCCTATGAAAAAATGCCATTGGAATTTTGTAATCTACAGGTTGCTTAGAACTTGTAGATAACTTGGGTAGTATGGTCATTTTCACAACATTAATTCTTTCTATCTGTGAACACAGGGTATTTTTCCACTTATTTGTGGTTTTTTTCAGCATCTTTCATGAATGTGTTATAGTTTTTAATGTACAGATCTTTCATCTACTTGGTTAAATTTATTTCTATTTTTTCTTTTTGATGCTGTTGTAAGTGGATTTTATTTCTTAATTTACTCTTCAGATAGTTGGTTGTTAGTATATGATAACACAACTGATTGTTTAATGTTGATTTTCTATCCTACAACTTTACTGAATTTGTTGATGAGTTCCAACAATATTTTTGGTGGAGTCTTCAGGATTTTACATATATAAAACCATGTCACCTGCAAACAGAAACAATTTTACTTCTTTCCATCAAGCTCCAAGTTTTATCCTAAGAAAGCACAAGCAAAACAAGTTAATTTAAAATTGGAGGAAAGTAATATAATTCCCAGCTTGGTCGAATCCTTCTTACCTACTTCTTACCTGCTTAGTCCAGGAACATCTGTTTTTTGCCCATGCATCTGGGCTGGGCACTGATACCTCTATCATTTTTTTTCTTTCCCCACCCATGATGTTCCAGACCCAACAAATAGATCTTTTTAAACTCCTTAGTTCTTTTATTAGCTCATCATTGTCTACCAGTCATGATACTTACAAATCAGTCGTGATACTTACAAACAACATAGTTGAAGATATAATTTTACCTCAAATGATATAACATCTGTTTTAAACTATTGTTCTATTATCCAAGTTTGAACAGAAACTTAATCTTGGGTAATATAGAGCTAATCATTTCTGGAATTTTCTCAGATAAATTCCAGATCTTTCCTTTCCTCCCTAGGATCTCACCTAAATTTTGTGGGTGTGAATGGTGGGGTGGCTTACATGGGTCACTCTGTGGGTGAATATGAGACATTGTATTCTGGCTGGCACACTGTTGATGTAAACTACCTTTTTTCTAATCGGCATTTATCTTTGGGCCTCTACCAAGGGGGAAAAACATCCTAAATGACTTCTAGTCAATACCAGTGACTGTGTTCCTTAATATGGCTTTGAGACTCCTGTGGGCCTGCCTCTTCCGCATCACATCACGTACGTCACCTGGGAATGAACTGGGCACCAGGTGAGGGCATGTAGGAGGTATCCATTTGGCAGCCCTGGGCCATTGCCTCCACTTCCCATTCATGGATGCATGTTGCTTCCTCTTGCCATGAGCAGTGATATAGAGACCTGAGTGCTTCCCCGTATATCCTTCCAGGCACACAAGAGGATTGTAGTTGGGCAGGGTTGTGTAATTAGCTGTGGCCATGGGCTGTGAATGGAAGTCACTTCCAGGCCAAAACATTTAATTGCTAAATGCAAGAAACTCTACTACTCTTCTTCCTATTGCAGTGACTGCAAAAGCTGTATGTTTCCAGCAGAAAAGCTACAGGGATAGTGGGACCTCTCTCAGCCTGAATGCCCTTGTATGGTGTGGCACAGAGCCTTTCACTGACCTGCCTTTCTCATGTAACACGAGCAAGAAATAAGTGTGTGTGGCATTATGTCTCGGGGATGTGAGTTTTTTAGTTATTGCAGTGCCACCTACCTTCTCCTGGCTAACAGTGGTGGTGTGAGAATTTCTGTAGGGCTCCAGATGAAAAAGGCCATCTTGCCATATCCACTCTAGATGTGCAGGAATTCCATTAAGAAACATGCTTCATCCTTTGGCCAAGGTGTCATGTAATCGTGGGTCCTCCATTAATAGTAGTGCTTCTTCCTAACTTTTTTAGTTGCTTTTCCTGTGATTACTTGATTGTTCAGATAACTGAGATTTTCCTGTACTAACTAGCGAATGAGTATCAGTTCACGTGCTATTCTAAATAGACCAGAAGGGAGAAATGTTATGCTGCATTCATGATTGTCAGCATACAAGATGGGGTTAAACAAGTTACAGAGGAATTTTACAGGGGAATTTTGGAAGTCATGTGAGTAATATCGTAAAGGAAAAAAACCCTCGCAGTGAAGAAATTGAGAAGGAAAGAAGGAAACCAATACTGAGTCATGTTTTGTGGCAGGTGTTGTGCTCGGCCTTTTCATATATGGCCACTTTTCTGACTTAACACCAGCCCTGTGAGCTTGGCATGCTGCTATCTCTGCTTTTAAGATGAAGAAATTGAGGCTCAGAAAAGCCAAGACTAAAGTTGAATATTTTATCAGTGGCAATATCAGATCTAAACACAAGCCCTTTTGTCTCCAAAGGCCAAGCTGTAAACAATAGGTAACTGCACAGACAAACTAGGAAATTATTTTGAAGTCACAGGCACATGAAGAATTTTAATAAGGTCAAAACCACACAATTGATAGAACACACTTTCTGTCATTCTGACGTATCTATGGAAGAAAATATTTACTTTTTTATTTTTAAAGATGTTGACAGGGCATCAACACAGTTTTGTTTTGTTTTCAAGAATTTATTTTTTTATTTTAGAGAGGGAAATGGAGGGAGAAAGAGAGGGAGAGAAACATCAATGTGTGGTTGCTTCTTGTGCACCCCCTACTGGGGACCTGCCCCGCAACTCAGACATGTGCCCTGGCTGGGAATCAAACTGGCAACCCTTTGATTCACAGGCTCGCACTCAATCCACTTAGCCACACCAGCCATGGCTGAAGAAAATATTTTAGATGGAGATAATAAACAAAGAAACAATTTGGCTTTTGGCATATTCATCCTTACTTTAGACCAAAAGCCAGAATACTATGCCTACATTACTAAGATTTCTTAGAGAATTATTTCATTGTTATCAAATTGCATATTGATTAATATAATCAGAATGAAGAAAACTAAATTATCTTAGATATAGTGGTTTCAATAACTACATATTGATTAAGTGAAAGAGTTCTGATAACAGTTTTGAAAAAACAGACACTAAAGTATAGATACAAGAGATTTAAAAAATATATTTGTCAGAAAAATCTTATTTGAATTAAGAATAACCATTAATGACTAGGAAAAATTTTATTCTAAAACAGAACTAATGTCAAACTGATATTAGACCTTAATATCAGATCGAGAGTACAATATAGAGAGAACGAGAAGAGAGAAAGAGATGCATGCTACTGTTTAAGTAGGGATTTATTTTAGTGGATTATTTACATTAATAAACAATAGTCTCAGTCCAGAAAACTAATATTCACAGGATGTTCTCCTTTTACTTTGCTTTTGCTCAGGGCTTTTTGCACTAAAACAATTTAACAAAATTAATGTTTTTATTCTTAATTCCACTTCAGACTATTGAATTGTTGATGTAGTATAGAAATCACACCATTTTTGTGGCACCAACCATTTGGGTCAATGAAAAATGAGATGAGTCTGTGGTTGTGATTCAATATTTTACCTCTTTGCACTGTGTATAAAATTTCTGATCCCAAATTTTGGGTCATAGTTATGTTCTTTGCCCTATAAATTAACAGCAGTCTTCCTATATAATGAATTAATCTTTAGTAAATAGCTTCTAAAAAAGACACATGAATTTATGGTACTTAAATATTTTCCTATTTGGGAGAAAATAATTCTTATTTAAGTAAATGTTCAAGCTAATGAAAGAATCTGAGGAAATCACCTTCCGATCTCACCATCTGAGGTGAGAATAGAGATCCTGTCACCGTTCAGTTTCGAGTATGACCTTTCCTCTTTGTCCCTTGGCACTGTCTCACTTTATTATCAACATTTATAGGAAATAACTTTGTGGAAAGTGACTCCATTTTAGCTTATAAACAAACCAACTCACACCCAAAACTTCCTGCACACAGAGTGAAGTACATTAACTACTCAGTAAGAGTATATTCTACGTGGGTGACAAAGAATTTTAGCATGGATGCAGCTACTGTTCTCTATAAGTCAGCAAAGGATGACAGCCCTCTGACAGCTGGGGTCAGGGAAGGACAGGCCAAAGTACACGTTTGCATTCAAAGGTGTTGGAGTCTTGTCAGAAACAGCCTGCCTGATTAGATTGCCTATGGACATTCAATGTAGCACATTGAATCCCTATTATGAGCAAATTACTGTGTTGGATATATGTCTGCATTAGTAAGAGAGGTCAATTGGGGTCAAGAAAAAATCTGTTGTTTTTAAAATACGTTGGTGTCATCTAGTTCCATACTCTTGAGGTGCTGCTGAGGAAGTCGAGGTCCTCCGAGGTATTATAATTGACCTCCCCCAAGGTCACATTGCCACAAAGCGGGGCCTATCACACAGGCTTCCCAAATTTTGGTTCAACTCTATATCGACTCTATCATTTGTCTCCCCAGATGTCTTCTTTTTGCTTATTTAGCACAGTAAACAGGTGGTTCCTTCCCACCTCTCATGTGACTAAATGACTGTAGCATTGCAGACCTTTGCTGATGCTGTATTCTTTGCAAGACAATTTCCTCTCCAATCTTCCCCCGGTGGTAAGTGTTTTGATACCTGACAGCTAACTACCAAGCAGGGGTCATGAGAGTATGATGGCTACTCTTCACATTGCTCAGTTACAGACTTGGTGCATCCTACTTCCCTCCTAGGCATCAGACAGAGCTGGGGCATTGAACACAGCTGGTTTTTCAGGCACTAAGTTGAAATATGGGAATGGAGTGGGCTTGGCTGATGGCTGATGTCAGGAGGGTAGCAAGCAGGGAGCTAAGAGTGAGAGTGGGCTCTGGAACCAAAGCCATCTGGGTAAAGCAAGAAATTCCACAGGGGCTGGGTAGGCTCAGAGTGAGGAGTCTGGGCCCACCTGTTCCTTCTCATTTCCTGCCTCCATGACTTTGCTGGCACCAGAGGGCCTGGCTGAATCCATTCCACAAAGGGGATCTCCTCACTCCAGTTCTTTGTGGTGGCTGAGCAGAGGGCTATCATTGAGTAGAGTTGGGCCCCTACTAGAAGAATTATATTTTTAGGACCCATTTGGGGCCCTTTAGAAAAGAAGGCTTCCACATTGTTCCCAAAAGCAAAATAAAACAAACCGAACGTGAATAAACAACTCTTACAATTGTTTCCAGTATTTTCAGTGCCAAAGACTTACCCCAGAAAAAATGCATATTCCACTGACTATACGTCATGCAGCAATTTCACTATTAGTGAACTCAGAATCACTTCTCATTGAACCTCCGACAAATCTACATGTGCCCAAAATGGTGTATTTTAGAAACAGGTGTTATATTTTGATTTGAATAAAAATACCTCTTAATCCACCCAAATGTTTTAAAAGGGAGCAAGAAAATAATTCAATAATTAAAGGAATACAGCAGTCATTAACTACTCAATTGTTTTTGAAGATCCCCTTCAAAATTTATGCTTAAAAGTTTCTTCCCCCCCCAAAAAAAGTTTCTTCCAGTCCTTCTTAATTTGAAATGCATAAAAGAAGCTGCAAAACTGAGTATTTGAGATCATTCTCCCTGGCATTTGTTGTCAGTTTGGCTCAAACAAACTCTTATAAGAATTCTCCCTAAAGATGAGAGAGAGAGGGAGAGAGAGAGATCTTCTGAAAGTTCAGCCAAGTGGGAGAAAAACAATTACCAGTACGGTGGCTCGAGAATATTCTTCAGGTGCACATATTAGGTACCAGTTGAAAATATACTAATAGAATAGATTCCAATTATGAAATTTTTTGTTGTAGATTTCACATCAATGAACATCCAACAGAAACAGATGGCAAAAGTACATGTAAAACTCAAGATTTGGTGTGCTTGTATTGATGAAACAAACCGTATTTGGCGTTCTAGTTGCAAAGAAATGTTAGAAATATGTTTTTCAGCTTTCTAGCCTCCACATGTTGGTAAGAAGTTTAAGCAGCTGCTGAGTGGGCAAATCTATAGTCTCGCTTATCCTTGACTTGTTTGAGCAAAATATATAAGTATAAATATTAAGTTAATAGGAAAAAATAAAGAGAAATATAGGTCTTAATAAGCTAGGGATAATTAACAGAAAAATAAAAATAGAATGTATAACTGTTAAACTATCAGAAAAATATATTAACTTATTTAATGCAAGTCAGAAACGGAAGACTCCCCCCCGCCAAATATATGATAAATTGAAAACATGATGATAATTGAAAACATGAAATAAAATTACAAAAACTTCTGATGTAATAGTAATGTAAATGTAAATATGCTAAATCAATGAAAAAGACTCTTATATTGCAAGTTTCTACAAGAGAAATATTTTAGATAAAATACTGTAGGAAGGAAACTGAAAGGAAGTAAATAAAAGCATAATGTCAAGATTTGTTGGATGGAGGTAAGTCAATCTTTAGAGAAAATTTATAGCTTTGATTTATATAATAGAACATAAAATACTTTCTTTAAGAAGACAGAAAAGTTACACCAAACAAAAACTCAAGAAAAATGAAGAAAATAATAAATATTACAGCAAAAATAAGAATGAGCAACAAAAGCAGAGAATAACACTGAGAACTTTCAAAATAATAGTTTTTAAAATAACTAAGTGATTAGGCAAATCTTCGAGAAGACTAATCAAGGACAAAAGAGACCATGCAACTAAAACATTCAATGAAAGGAGAAATAATTACAAGTAAAAGAGATTTAAAAATAATAAAATTAAGCAACCACCACTCTCAGAATTAAATACAGGAATTCCAAATGGACCAAAGTCTTCTAAAGGAATTGAAATGGAATTTATCCTACCTTCAAAAAGAAGTCTCAACTTTAGTATTTTAATGGATGGGTTCTAACAGAATTTCAAGGCAAATAATTTTCATCTAAGTAAATTGTTTCAGGAAAAAGGAAAGACTAAAAGCAACCCTAGTTGTTTTTGAGTCTGGCTCAAAACAAATTCTTTGATTCTTAAAATAGTCAGTAAAACAAAAAAAAATGTATTTCATTTATGACAAAGCAAGGAATTTTCTTCATAAAATATTATAAAACTAGAGTGAATCATATATTATAGCAATATAATATGATCTAGTAGTATTTATCCCAGCAATGCAAGACCTGCATAAAATCTGAAAATCTATCATTGAAACCCACCACATTAATAGAAAGAATTTGATAAGTTTTAAGTTATATTAATGAAAAAATAGTACCTCACAGTAAACTAAGAAATGAAGGAAACTCCCATAACCTGATAAATGTTATGTACAAAACTCTACAGAGAAACATCGTAATTAATGGAGGAACTTTACTCCTTTTTTAGGTCAGGAACAGAACAAGGATATGGCATTATCAGCACTGCTTACCGTTCTACAAATAACTAAAGGTCCTGGGTAATGTCAAAAGACTAGAAATAGAAATGAGAGACAGATAAATTAGAAGGAAGAACAAACGTCATTATTTGTAGTAAATATAATCATCTGCACAGAAAACACTGCATAATAAAAAGACAAACTCTTAGTTTAATGAGAGTATTCAGAAGTTTGCTTGTTGAACTTAGAAAAGTCTACCATAGCAGCCCTGACTGGTGTGGCTCAGTTGGTTGGGTGTCATGCTGCAAAACTCAAGGTCACTCACTAGTTCGATCCTGGGTGAGGGCACGTGTCTGGATTACAGGTTTGATCCCTGGTCAGAAAGGCTACGAGAGAGAGATAGAGAGAGGGCAAGCAATCACTTGATATTTCTCTCCTTTTTCTCCTTCTCTTCCCTTCTCTAAAAATAAATAAATAAATAAAATCTTAAAAAAAAAGTCTACCATAGCAATAATTTACTAGAAAATGCTGTAGAAAAAGACACTATGTGTAACACCAAAAACTATAAAGTAGTTAGAATTAACCTACAAAGGATGTAGGAAAGTATCATGATGAAAAGTGTGAAAACCTTTCAGGAGATATAAAATGAGGCCTGAAGAACTGGAGAGCTATCACACGTTCACGACGAGATGACAATGTTGTAAAGATGGAAACTGTGCGCAAGTTGGCCCATACATTTAACACAGTTCTACCTGAGAGTTTCTGTGATGTTGCAGTGAAGACTTTCTTAAACACGATGCTAGAATTGCAAAAATAAGGTGAAAGAATGGTAGATTTAATTATGTTCACATTACAGATTTTTATTAATAAAGAACACCATAGGCAAATTTAACAGAAGGTGGGTGAACTTGGAGAACAGATTAATATCTGAGGTATACAATGAATGAATTAATAAAGAAAAGAAAATGGTCAAAAGAAATGAATAAGCAATCCACAGAAGGAGAAATCTGAATGGGTAACAAGTGTGTGGAGAGATGTCCAATTTCAGTGGCAATCGGAGAAATGCAAAGGAAAACGCTAACGAGACCCACTTCACAACCATCAGATAGGCACCGGTTGGAGAGTTGGATGGTATCAGGTGTGGGCAAACAGGAAGTGTCATGCATCTCTGCTGAGAATGAAAAGGAGCCATCTCTGAAGAACGGGATGGCTGTACTTGGTAGTAAGCAGTGGGTGCAAATAATCGAATGCCACATAGCAGTCCCAGGTTACACTATTGTATCCACGAAGATCTGGTTTCCTCCTGGAAAATGAATGACATATACAACTCAATACTGTCTATATAAATTGGGATCACATTCCCATATCTTTCCAAGTCACAGTTAGATCCAAGGATATATATTAAACTCATTAGAACGCATGCCAGTGTGGCAGGAGGAGGGGAAGTCTGTGGTTGGATTATGATGCAGAAAACGCAGACATAGGACAAGAGAAGGGCGTGACATGGATTGATGATAGCCAGAAACAGAAGAATATTTTACTCTACACTCTCCTTCCAAAGCCCAAAAGCAGAACAACAACGGACCAAAGTAAGGAGTGTACAACATCAGTTTGTAAGTAAGGGGTTGAGGGAAGTAGGAGGTGCCAGGGAAGTAGAGGGAGTCCCCGAAGCCCTTAGACCGGAATCCTGTGCCCTTCCAGGGCCCAGCGGCATGGTGGCCGCCGAGAGCATGCACAGAGGGGCTGAGCCTATTCCCCAGACATCAGTGTATATAAAATGGGAATAATTTGATACTAAAAACATTGGAATTTGCTAGGTTAGTGCTCACTGCCATGATGTGGTATCTTAGTTCACGCTGTTTAACGAAGTACCACAGACTGGATATCTTATAAACAACAGAAATTTATTTCTCACAGTGCTGGGGGCTGGAAGTCCAAGCTCAGAGAACCACCATGGCCAGGCTCTGGTGAGAGCGCTCTCAGGGTACCAGACTGCCGGCTGCTCCTCGCAGCCTCGCCAGCCAGAGAACCGAGGGAGGGTGGGAGAGTTCTGTTTGCCCACACTGGGTATCTCTTGTCACTACTGTAAGGGCCCTAATCCCATTCGCAAGGGCTCTGCATTCACGACCTCATCTAATTCTATTACCTCCCAAAGGCTCATCTCCAAATACTATCACGTCGTGGGGCAGGGTTTCAACATAAGAATTTGTGGGGAGCGGGGGACATAAATGTTCAGTCTGTAACACATGCAAGCTTTCCAGGCCCGGCAGGTTAAAGCGGGATCCGGGCAGCGGGAAGAAAATGCGCCAAGCCTCGGGGGTGTCTGACCTCCCTTTATCTGGGGTGGGGTGACCCGCGCCCTCGGGAAGTCCCAACTCCCTTATAAACTAAGTGAACACAGAGCCGGCAGGGTGCCGGTACTGGTTACGTAACAGAGCCTGATTCTGCTCCTGCAGGCCCCGATCAAGTTGTAGGAACACTGCGGAGTCACAGTCACCTGGACGGCCGGGAGAGGGAGCCTGACTCACTCCATTGTCCCTGTGCATGCTGTGTAGACAGGGCAATTCACAGAGAACACACCAAGCCTCTCTTTCCAAACAGAGTTCCTCGAGGAGCAAAAGGCCCCAGTCGCCTCTCGCCAGGACAGTTGCAGTGCTTTATTTCTCTGGGCTCTTATTTCAGCATGGTTTCTCTTCACATCCCAGCAGCCCACCCGGAGACTCTGCACGCAGGGGTGAAGTGGGCATCGGGCCTGGCCCTAGCTCTGCCCCAGACTTGGTATCCGGTCATAAATTAGTCCCTAAGGGGGCCCGAGAACATCCCAGTAATTTGTTCCGACAAAAGCTGGACTAAACATTTCCAGGTCATTTGGCACTCCGTGGCTCGATTAGACACACCCGGACCCACAGGCATCTGGCTTGTTGTATTTTTGGAGGTTAGACCGGTATGAAAGAGAAAGTCACCAAGATAACTCCTTGTGGCTGAGGGGCAGGAAGCCAGTCACACACTCTGAGCTTCCTGGACTGGCTTTGAGATAGACGCTGTTTATGCGCCCTTTGAGGCAGCCAGGTGGTTAGGTGCTCTTTTGCGCACATCCAAGAGAACATGGATTTGCTTATTGTCTTTTGAAAGTGCCACTATTAATATGAGCACTTGCAGAAAAATGTCACATCTCATTTTTCAAAATTTCAAATCCCAAATTTGTGTTGTCTCTGCTATTTTATATTCAGTATCGTGTGATGAATCACAGCATGTATTATAAGATTCCTTAGGATTTCATATATTCCAGCAATTTCTAACAGTTTGCGTAAACAACATACCTGGCTTGTATTAAATGACATAATTTTATCATTCAAAACACAAAACAGTCCCCGCTGCACTTCTATCTTTTAAAATTTGCTTTGCTTTTAAGCAAGTGGTTTCATTATTTTTCTTTTAAAACTCAACTTATATAGCATTAGGACCATTTTACCCTGCAACATTAGTTGCAAATTTGCTTTTTGTATTATATCATTTTTCTGAAGAATTTTTGGTGATAAAGGGGGTGGCTGAATAAAACTAATAAGCTAGGTACATTTCCCCTTATTTATTTCATTTGAACTGCTTAATACCCAATGGCATACGAACAACAAGTATTTTCCAAAATGTTTTCAGGTTCGAATTACCTAACAAAGTTCTATGCATATTTTAAAAGGGGGATTAAAACCAACAAAGACTATAGTGGCGGCCCTTAAACATTAAGTAAGGATTTTTTTTCAGATAAACAATGATGGGGTTTTTTAAAAATTAATTTTATTTTTCAATTGCAGTTGACATTTAACGATATATTAGTTTTGGGTATACAGAACAGTGGTTAGAAATTTATGCAGCGATGCCCCCTAAATCTAGTGCCCATCTGGCACCGCACGTAGTTCTGACAATATTGTTGACTATATTCCCGATGCTGTGCTTACGTTCCAATGACTGCCCCTATGGAAAGTGCTAAAGCTGTTCTCATTGCATTTCTTTACTATTGTTTGAACATTTGCCTGAGATACTATTTTCCTAGGGTCAGAGGTCTTTTTCCAAATTAGAGGACGCCTTTAAAACCAGGGTTAGAAGTTACTGCTATTGTTTTCCTTGCAATGAGATGGATAGTTTAGGATTCTCAGTGAAAGGGTTTTGTTGTCCTTTTCTTTACACTCAAACTCAATGCTAAGAAATATTCTTGTACTGTCTATCTTGCTTCCAACTTTCTGCCAAATGTGAGATTTAAAGATCTGTGTAGTCTGGAACCCAAGACAGAGCTCGCCTGGTGATGGGATGCAATAGAAAGGTTTTGCTCACAGTTCCCAAGTCTTTGATAGAAATGCAGTGGCTGTTCCAGTAGGAATAGGAAGGTAGACCTTTAGAGCAGAAATTTTGGGTCCACTGTGTCTGTCACTAATAATTCTTTAAACTCATTTAGGACAATGAGAGATGAGATTCTTTCTCTCCTCTATAAAAACTGTAGGGAGCACAAAACAAGTCCTGCACCTGGCGGTCCTTCTGATACAGGGCGCTGCCTATTGCGAGCCTCCTGAGTTTTCTCCTGCTCAGTTTGCACATCCCTAGCCTCCTGCTTGTTGCCCAGTGAAGACATAGTTTCACATGTGTCCATCCTGGCCTCTGACGTCCGAAGGTATTCCATGTTCTGCAAAGCTTGTCTTTCAAATCAAAGCTCTTCTTGAAGTAAACCTCTCAGATGAGCCACACAAATCATGATCTTCTGTCCACTCCCTTTAAAGTTCCTTACCTTTGGCTTTGGTAATGCTGTTTGAATATATTTCTTTTACTTGCTAATATGATGTCACAGTTTGGCTCTTTTAGGCATCAAGAAGCAAAGACAAATTCAGGCTCAGGACATAAGGATTTTCAGCAAGGCTACATGGGGAAATGAGAGAGGCCTAGGCCCCATGGAGGCCAGCGCAGCAGCGGCTCTGGGGCACCACAAGAATTTCAGTAGATGTCCCCTCAGAAGCAGGTGCCTGAGTCCCGGTCTGATGCCTGGTCACCACGGGGGCTGAGCAAGTCCTTGTCTTTGCGTCTGTTGCTCCTGCCTTCTGGCTGCTTGGTTTTCTCTTCTCTCCTACTCCTGGCTTCTACTGCTTCTTCCTGTGCCTTCTCTGTGTATTTGTTCAAGTTCACATTAAGACATTTAGACTAGAAAATGTGCTGGCTATGCCACCCCCAACCCCAAATTTCAAAGTAAATGCCATAGGACATTCTAAGGTAAATATAATTAAGTCTAGATGAGGTTATAATCCTTGCCTCATGATGATTCCTTTAATACTTTACAAAATTTACAAAAGTCAATTCTTGCCCTGACTGGTGTGGCTTGGCTGGGCATTGACCTGCAAAGCTAAAGGTGGCTGGTTTGATTCCTGGTCAAAGGCATATGCCTGGGTTGCCGCTGGTTCATTCCCTGGTCCCCAGTGAGGGTGCATATGAGAGGCAACTGATTGATGTTTCACTCAGTGTTTCTCTCCTGCTCTTTCTCCCTCCCTCCCCTTCTCTCTGAAAATAAATAAAATCTTTTTAAAAAGTCAGTTCTTTCCAAAAATAATTTTTTTGGCACTTTGGTGATTAGATACAAACTTTATCTGCCTATTCGGCAAACAGAATATTTTTATTCCCTCTACCAATTGCTAATTCTTTTTTAAATGCTGGACCCTCAGTGGTCTAAGCAATGAGATCCGAGCAGCTCAATTGGGTCACACCTGTGCCTGTGTGGCAGGGTCCCTGAGCATGCCTTCACAGCACGCCTCCTTGGTCCAACCAGCTGTAAGCAGGGTTGCAGGGTTATGTGGCCCCAAATAGCTAACTGGGTGGCTGACATTCCAGAGAGGGCGAAGGGCTTGGCTGACAGATCACATTGCTGTTCATACATACATGTATCTTTACACAACCCTGGAGGACTTGCCTACTGCCACATGCTACACCACGATGAATTCCTTCACTTTGAAATGTGATAACATTCAGCAAAGCCCAAACTAACCCAGGTCTCCAAGCTTTCCAGGGGACACTGGTCTCCACAGACTGGGGCTCTATATGACCCTGGCCAGACAATTCTAGGGTTTGCAGGTGGCAGGGACCAGGAGAAGCCACCTGGCTCTCCACCTCCAAGAGAACTGTCTCCTCCTCTCTGCTCAACGGGATTGTGGGGAACCTGCCAGCTGTGAACATTTGGAAGGTTCTGGAATCTCTACAACTTTATGTTCATTAAGAATTTCAATGATACAGGTTTAGGTGAGTCTATTTTTGCTCTCATCTTGTCATTGTTTTTCCAAGGAGGTGAGATTTGTGTGTAGAAATAACCTATGAATTCTCCATGTGAAAACAGACCTAGAAACACAGGCAGACCCTGGAGAGCCATCTGCTCTGATCTCTCTACCCTGATGCTCTCTCATGCTTATCTGGAGCGTTGTCCCTTTGGTGGCTGTCCTGAACTCTTCTGCTTGGCCCCGGGGCCTTCCATTCTCCTTGCACCAGGCCTGTGACAGCTGATGTTTGTTGCAGGGCAGCCTGTCACGTTGCCCGTTGGCAGAGAGCTTGTTTCCAGGGATGCGAAGAGGCTGGCAGATTGGGGAGAAAAAGTGGGTTGTTTTTATTTTCATGTGCTGGAGTAATTGCATGGAAAGGCGACCCTAGTCATTGTCCCCACCAGCGGCAGCTGTCACTGCTTGCAGAGAAGTAGAGTCTCTCCTATTCTCCCCACTTGTCTTTTCCTGGTGAAGCCCAAGGCAATAAAATTAAATCAAGCATGACTCCTTTTTATATTGAAAATGCTCTTGAGTTTGAATTATAGATTCAAATGGCTCTAAAGAGGGCACCCGAGGGGCTCCAAGTGCTGCCAGATGGCAGAGGGGCCAGCAAGCAGAGGCTGCCTCTGAGAGAGATAACACATCAGGAGGGTCCCTTCTCTTTCCTGCAGTGGGAAGCCAGCCACACACACCTCCAACTCGAGCTCTTCTTCGCCTTCCTGAAATTGGTTTTTTGTTTGGTTGGATTCCCCACTCAGGGTGGATTCCACAATCTCATTAGGCCGTTTGGACACCTGGACTCTAATTATGGGACACATAGCAGGACCATAGTTCAGCCAGGTTATTTGGGTCTCTGGCTTTTATCTTCTGGCACCTCAGGCCTTGGAGACACCTTATTTGGGGCTTAGGGAAGCCTGGAGAAGCTACTGGTCTATAAAAGCCTTCGAGGACATAGGGGGATGGGGAGGAAATGCACAGAAGACTGGGGCTCTATAACTTGCCAGAAATTAAAATGTACATAGTTTGCTCCTCGGAATAGCTGAGACTCTTTGGAGCTGGGGTTGGATCTCAGCTCTGCCGCTCATTCCCAGAGAATCTCAGCTAAAGTGAGACTCTCTTTCAGGATCCTCTGATCCTGTAGTCATTCAGAATGTCTCACTTTCCCTTAGCATCTGTTGGACATCTGTCTGTCCACTCCCCCACATGCCTACCCAACCAACAAAAACGGATCCTCTACTACATGCTGATGCTCTGCCACAAGCTGATGAAAAGCTGAATGAAACACAGGAGCTATGTCTGGGGCGAAGCTCCCACACTGAGCTGATCTCCAGAATCCTCTCAGGAGCTATTAGAAATTCAATGTCCCTGTTTCTGCCCCAGATCTATTGAGTCTGAATTTCAGGTATGAGACAGATCTTAAAGCCTCTGCTTTAAAAGCTCCCTGGGTGATTTTGATGTTCCCTGGGTTTGAACCACCTGCGGGGAGGTGGTCACAGTCAGGAGGTGACAGATGCCAATAGATAAGTACAAGTGCTATTGGAACCCCTGAGCAAAGTTCTTTGGAAGCTTAGTTCACTCTGCAGGAGTGGGGAGAGGTAACCAGAGGAGGTGATGAGTGGTAGGTTCTTGGAGGATGAGTAGTTTTCCAAGCAAGATATCGGAGCAATGAGATTCTAGCCCCCACAAACAGCACTGACAAAAGTGTGGAGGTGTCAGGGAATGGTGGGAGCTCAGTGCCGAGGGAGGACGAGGTACCCCTGGGATGCACAAGCAATGAGTCTGATGTTGAGGCACACCAACGTAGCTCATGTCTCAGGGGAAAGTCGATAGCCTACGTTTGGGGGTTTTATAAGATGTGTTTGAAATCCAGGAGAGCTGGATACATAATTTTGGGAAACAAAGCACATGGTTAGCCAGGAAGCCGTCGGGCATCTGTGCAGCCGTGTGTGGGAGCAGCTGTGACAGCTGTAGGCTCAAGCTCTGGATCCCAGAGGTCTCCCCAGGAACCCCAGGCCCCTCAAACTCCCGAGGGAGCCTGGCAACCTTCTTTGGACACAGCTTTTAGAGGACCCTCCTGTCCAGACAGAGTCCGCTTGAGGATGGCTCTGAAGTGGGTGCAAGTCATAGGGTGAGATACCTTTTTAATGACACCTTCTGCTGTCTTCAGCTGGCCGGGCCATGAATGTGGCAAGGCGATTGACTGAGTGCCTCCATCAGCCATTCTTCCAGGAAAGAGCTGGTGCCGGAGCCCATAGCCCTCGCTCATTTATTTGGCAAACACTCATGGAGCATCTGCTACGTGCCAAGCACTGTGCCCTGCTTGAGTAAGACACAGCTCCCCAATGTGTGTGTCTGCTTCTGCGCTGATGTCATTTTTAAAGCTCCGTGTCACCTCCTCCTTTATTTTTCTTTCTCTCTGAGCAAAACAGGGTAAATATCCTTACGAAAAAAAAAAGTGCTATGTGTTGAAGAAAGCCAAATGAGCAAAGAAAATCAGAAGAATTCATTTTCTTAAACTTACTCTGTTCAACGAAGGGTTTTAATATTGAACTTAGAGTATCAGTAATTCCTGAGGAGAGCTCTATTTCAGAATACTTGGTTGAATAAAGTCCCTAGTTCTGAGCTATCTTTTTGGATAACAAAAGCTTTTGGTGAATAATGATAATAGTAATAAAAGATGTACTGGAAGTCGCCTTGTGTTAAAAGAGCAAAAAATGTCAGGCTTTTCACGCTCTGTCCAGTCTCTCTATAAAAACCTGCTAGCTTCATGCTGTTCTCAGTCATTTTCACAGTGGGGAATACAGAAAGACTGATGGCTTAAGAGAAACAAGTTCAAAGTGGGTAGCCTAAGTGCTGGAAGCATTCCCTCGAAAGGAGAGCTTTTTAGTGGGAGCTAAGCATATGGAAATAAAAAGCTAAGAGAAGTATAATGCATGTATGAGGTGGGGGGAGGGTTGCCAAGTGGTGGATGGCTGTGGGAAGTACAACACTTTCAGGGAGGGTTGTGAAGCTGCTGTTTGGAAAAACAAATCAGGGAACTTCAGACAACACAATGACTAAGTCTGCAGAGTGCAAACATCGCTATCGCATTCATAGAAGAGCACACTGCCCAGAGCCAGCACGCACCTGGGACACCCTGGGGTAAGGGCAGGAACCGCTGAGCAGGGGCACTCGCATCAGCCAAGCTCAGTGGCTACTCAGCACCTGTGGCTTGTCTCCATATTTACTGAATGAACTTTTTGCATGCATTTTATTAATATTAGTACGAACAAATGCTCTGAGGTGACGATGGTCCAGGCAGTATGACCATTGTCCCAGAGAGTAGGCTATTAGCATAAAACTCAGGGGGAACTTCATTGAATTATTCGTCTTCCTTTCCATGTTAAGACATTTTTAAAAGGGAGGGGGCTACATAAGTCGTTAAGAACCAGCCCTTGACCATCACCGCCATTAGGTGTGCCTTAGTCTTCACCAAAGGAACGTCACGGAAAGAAAGGTGTGAAGACAACTTGCCACCACACAGTTTGGCCTAAACACTGGGGCCAGGGCAGCTGCTTGGACTTGACAAAGGACCACATTACAATGTGAGCCGTGGCACTGTGGGGTGATGGCGGAGGAGGCATAGGTGTTAGCTGTAGAGGACAAGGAGTCTGTGGTGGAGTCATTTTCCCTGACATTGGGCCTCAGAAAGGGAAGGAGGCGGGAGATAGTAAAACTGCTGGTAAATGAGAACAGGAGTCTGTCCTGGCCATTGAACTCCTGCAACGGCCCCGTTTGGAGTCCCTTTCTGACCCATATCATAAATATGAGGTGTGGCGTGTCCCGTTAGCCCGTGCATGCTGCTATTTAAGAGCCTGTTGAAATACATGTTTGTATTATTTATTGTACAATGATATCAACAAAAAGGAAATTCTGAAGGGAAAAATCATGTTCCTTGGCAGCTCTTTGCCACATGCATGTGAACAGGGGCAGATCCTGATTGGTCTGGCCGGTCCTTTGGATCACAGGTGGCACAGCTGGCCCACAAGCACTGGCACCACCCGCCTTCCTTCACTGTTCTTAGCATGCCTTACGTTCTTCCCAAAGGCCGAAATGTTTGTGGCGGCCACTTTCCTTGTTTTATGCAATCCTGGCAACCTCCTGTGTCCAGCTTTTTTCACGCTCTGCTTTAATCTGACAAGGCTGTTCATTTTCAGATAAAATTTAGTGGCTTTTCTTTTTCTTGGTGGGGTATAGGAGCTCCTTCTTCCTGGCATCTACATGGGACATTCCATCAAATCTTCTTATACTTTGATTTACTCTAAGGCAATATCATTCTATTTGACCTCTGTGGTTACAGAAATCAGTCTGTTGACATCTATGTGCAAACATCTTGCTTTGTTTATTCATTTTCCTATTTTTGAATAGTTGTATCATCATCCCAAATAATGCTGAAAAAAAATTTACTATCCTTTCTTTTGGATTTTGTTTCTTTCTTAATGAATGTTAATTCTTAATGTCAAATCCCACAAGTTGGATTTTCAATCAAGGAATTTAAGTTTACTTTGGCTTTTATCAAGATATGATGGTAACTCAGGTCCACAGCTTACCGGACTGGGACAGACCATTATTATGGATCTCTTGAAATATTTTCATTTTGTGGGGTAGGGGGCGCTGTTTCCCAGATTTAAGGGCCTGTGATCATAGCAGACAGGTGACTGCCTCTGACATAGATCTTCTTTCGGGGGGTTTTCATTGAGATTCTGTGAAAATGAGGTGAGCATAGAGAATATTGTGTGACTGAAAAATAAGGCCCCTGGGATTATGTGTGATACTTACTATAGTCTCTATGGATTGGCTGGACTACCTTTCTGCCTGTGCTGTTGTTTTAAAGAAATTTTGGGGGAAAAAAATTCTACTTTCCCTCCAGAAATAGTACAGAGTGATGTCACTTGCTTGAGTAGCATGTGAAATTCACTGGGCACCGAGCTCTCCTTGCAGATTCCCTGGGTGGACACGATGTGAGCTCGTGTTGAGTGAAAGCCAAGCCCAGCGCAGCCCTCGGGCTGAGGACGGTAGTCACGGCAGCAGCAGGTGCGTCTTAGCTGAGAACAGCAGTGCGCAGCCGCCGCTTCCGGGGAAAGCCGAGAGGAAGAGGAGTGTTTGCAAAGCTGGGAAGTCATTGCCCAGGAAGCTTGACACCTCTGTAACAGGGCCACATCTAATGCTGGTGACAAAATGGTCTGGATTCAGTCACGCTCTTTCGTTCCACCCAGAGGGAGGTGGATCACCATAATGCTCCAGCAAAAGGCAGCTTCATTTCGAAGGGACTCGACACACAAAGGAGTCTCCTTCTACCTCTTTCCCCCCACTTCTCTCTTCTTCTAAAATGCCCGAGATTCTTTTATTCAGCAAACATTGGTTGAGTACCTACTATGTGCTAGGCATCAGTGTGCTAGGCATTGTGCTGGGTGATCTGGTTAGAAAAATGGAAAACGTATGACTTTATATTCAGAAAGCTCACATTTTGGAGGAAGAGATGCTCAGATATCTTAATATCATACACTGTCGATGGCATTGTAATGGAGATATGTACAAGGTAATGTAGAAACCCAACATGGAAATTAACTCCCGCTGAGGAGTTAGTTACGCACAGGTGAGTAGCAGCTGAGGCTTGAGCCAGGACTTGAAAGGTCAGTGGGAGTTTACCAGGCGCATAACAGAGGGAAGGATGTGATTGGCAGGTGACAGCATAATGACAGCAGAGCAGCACGAAGCGCATATGATCAGGACACACTGTTATAGTGGAAAATGGAAGCCACTTAAAAGCTCGACACTGACAGCTGACCCCTAAGTACATTACTAGATATTCATACAATGGCTATTCTGTAACACTTTAAATGATGTTTACAGAGAGATTTTAATGTTATGGGGAAGTGCTTATGCTATATGATGTTAAGAGAAAAATGAAGGCATATAAATATAGAATGAAACTTTTATGTACATAAAAGTCTAGAAGAAAAATGTATATGCCATTGCTTTTAATACTTTTATAGTTTTTGAACTCAGCTTTTTACAGGTTTATGTTGTTTTAATAGTAAAATATGAAGTCGGAAAATTAAAGGCAGTAGATGGCAGTTTCCAGAATAAAGACTGGAGTGGCTGGAGCCGAGGCCTGGGAGAGGGAGATGAGGCGGGTGGGCCTGGCTGCTCTGGCCACTTACTTATCCTGGAGGCAAAAAGAAGTTACAGTAATTCCAGTTTTGTATCGACCCCTAAAGAGCCCTGCTAAAACAGAAAAATAAATCACACACTAAAATATTAAACTTTGCTCCTATGTCAATTCTTTGCCTTGAGTCACAGTGCAGTTGTCAAAACCATGTGCTGGGTGGACCAGGTTCCCTGTGGATTCTGTCGCTTCTCCCTGAGCCCCGCACCGCAGCTTTTCCCTCCTGGGCGAGCGTGCTGCTACTTCTGTTGGCACCAGGAGAGATACTGGGCTTGTTTTTATGCAAATACATAGTTTCTGTTTTGTTTTTCTACCTGTGTATAATTCAATTGGCACAAGTTAAACATGCATCCATCTGTGCTGACACAGCTTTTTTGGGCAAAGAGCTGTGTACTAATGGATAGGGACATAGGACTTCTAAGTTTTGAAGGGGACAGAAGGGCAAAAAGGCTGAAGATATCTTTTGTCATTCTGGAGAGTTATCGTGGAGCACGCTGGGACTCTGTGGGTCCGTGGGGAGCATTCATTGTTGGGGTTGGAAGTCCAAGGAGTAGACATTGAACCACCCTAAGCTCACGCATGCATTCCCTACTTTTCAGCTTTCTCTGTGGTTGGAACGAAAACTGTGCTAGAGCCATATGGTCCTCTGACATCAGTGTGCCTAACCTTCTGGATTTTATTCAAGCCAGTGAGGCGGGGGGTTGGAATCAAGGATGACACATTCTGACACAGGTAGGAGTGTGTCTTCTTTGTTTACACCAAGACCTTTACTACCCGAGGCTGGCAGGATGTGGCCAGTCTCTCAGAGGACAGACGCTGCTACAGCTCCTTCTCACTTGCACCTCACGACAAGCAGCAACTGGAGAGATGAGCAGCCATATTTCCTCACTTCTGCCCTCTGTCCTCAGTGGTACAAGCCTGACAGAAGAGTCTCGTGGCATAGCAGAGAGAGAGGTCCGACTTTGTGGGGGTAGCTTAGGGGGCACGTCCGGGGCTGCAGAGGCTCCAGCAATCCCTGGGACTAATGTGTAGCTACACAGAGCATGTAATCGCAGGGGCTGGTCAAGGGCAGATTCTGCAAAGAAAAGTGATCCACTTACTAGTACCCAATGAAATTGTCCAAAGTTTGAATCTGAAAAGAACTGTTATCAGTGAATGAACAAACTGGACTCAGAAAGTTCAAGGGACTTGACCAGAGCCTCTTCTTAGTCAGGGGCAGAGCCAGAGCTGAAACTGAATTGCCCAAATCCCCCTAGACTGCCCTTGAGATGCCTCTATATCTTATTTCACTGTTTCATTATTTCTATTAGCAACAAGGTTTATCCTCGCCCTTTCCTCTTTTAACATGGTGCCATAAATATTAACAAAATTTTTCCAAGTTTGGATTTCAAGAAAGCTGGTGATGCCCTTTCTTTCAGAGACGGTAGCGATTGCAAGCTCAGCAGGCAGGCTAAGGGCGAGGAGTGAAGAGAGCATTTCCCAGGCGGTGAGAATACAGAATGAAGACGGAAATTTCCAAGACCTGGATCCCAGACCCAGCCTGATCTCCCTTCTCTCCTTGAACTATATGAGCGAACTAGCAAGATTTGAATAATTGAATCCAAATAAATAGTCATCATTTTTCTTCTTTCATTCTGGGTCCTACAGAATAATGCACGGTGCTCTTTGCATTGGCTCTCTCGTACTAAGTCTGTGTGTGAGAATGTGTGTGGGCACCTGTGTGAACATGTGCGTGTGTGTTCATGAGTGTGCCTATGTGTGATTGTGCGTCACTATAGTGACTACATGAGTCTGTGTGCGTGTGTTTGAGTGTGTGAGTGTATGTAAGTACATGTGAGTGCATGAATATGTGTGTGAGTGTGTGAGACTATGTGTGAACATGTATGCACTTCAGTGCAAGTAGGAGCTGAGGTATTTATTTCTTTTGAAAACAAGTCAAACGTCTGTTTGACTATAACATGTTTTTCAGATGGGAAATCATATTTATGTTGACAGTACAGTTTTCAGAATTGTGGTTTTAATAGGTTAAAGGCACATTGATGGTATTTAGAGACATTTGACAATGTCATAAAAATGTTGGCCTTCCTTTCTTAACCGCTCCAAGTTTTGATATAAGTACCAAGGCCCATATTAAAGGCCAAGATTTTACTTTCAAATATATCAAAGGCTTTATTTATAGGAAAGAAATCTGTTCTTGCCTTCCTTCATTTCAAATTTCACACTGCAGCCAAAATGACTTTTCAGAAATCATTCTGAAATGTTCAAAGAACATTTTAAAAAGTACTTTGTTGAGTGACAAGCAGAAGTTGCAAATTCGAATGGCCTGGCAGAGAATATGTTGTAATGGGTTGTGCGCAAGACAACAGAGAGCAGTGGGGACTGCAGGGGACTGGGGACATCACGCCCTGCCACTCAGCTTCAGAGATTCTACTTCATGAAGAAGCATGAGTCTAAAATGGGAAGATGTTGTTATTTCTTAAGAGAAGCTGGAAATTCATTTTTTGTAAATGTAAAGTATCCCAAATAGTAGATGATGACAACCAATTCAATCACAATTTGTACTGGGGGGGGGGGGCTCCACAGAAGCCTGACAGCTGGTTAAACTTGTATTTGGACCAATAGTTGACTACTTCTGAGCAAGTGTTATGCAAATATTGGATGTGATGTTGATGAAGGTGATGAATGCCAATTCAACCTTTTCTAAACCGTCCTCTAAAATCACGGTGCATTTCAGTGATCTAACAACGGTGACCTCATTCCGTTCTCCCAAAGCTCAGCTCACCACTCCGCTCCGAGGTGGCCTTTGCGGACTGCAGTGCTCGCTGGAGGCACGTACCTCCCAGAGCAGAAGTTGCTGTGCTCCAAGCCACCAGCCCGGCGTGCCCGTCCTCTGAGGGTGGCAGGAGCTTGGTGGTTCTCTTCACTTGCCTATCGCTGTTCTTCAACACGGGATGTGGGGTTCATGGGGGAAAAGGACGGGAAAGGAACGGCCCAGCACCAAATAGGATCTTACTGAAAAAAATGAATGAATAGAGTGGAACATCATGGTTATATTCAAATCCATTTGTATTTATCAGTTGATTTTAAAATTCCGTCTGTTTCATTCACTGTCAGCCCAGTGAAACCCTTGCTGTGGAAATGATTTTGTAAACACCTGTCAGGCCGAGAGGCTTTTGTTAGGCTTCGGGAAGCATCAGCAGTGCTCTGAGAAGTTTTGCCCTCTGAATGCATTTATGGGACAACGTTAGCATAATCGCCCAGGTGATAGGCAGAGAAAGACACCTGAGGCAGTGGTTTCAGATGAGAGCTTCTTACAGAATGTGAGCATCCATAGCATCGCATCGGAAATGGCTTGGAGCGCTTGTGCTTTCGGAGGCCCTTCCTGTCCTCCTGGAGTCTGTTTCACTGGTTGTGGAAAACCTGTTCTCCAGAGTGTTTGTTGCCTTTCATATGAACTTCTTTTTTTTTTTTTAAAGATTTTATTTATTTATTTTTAGAGAGAGGGGAAGGGAGAGAGAAATAGAGGAAGGGAAACATCAATGTGTGGTTGCCACTCACGTGCCACCTATTGAGGACCTGGCCTGCAACCCAGGCATGTGCCCTGACTGGGAACAGAACCAGCGACCCCTTGCTTCACAGTTCAGTGCTCAGTCCACTGAGCCACACCAGCCAGGGCTCATATGAACTTCTTTAAGTGGCAAAGAGGGGGAGACTGCTCCCAGGAGTTCTCCCTTCCTGTTGCTGTTTGACTCTCACCTGCCCCCCTCTCTCCCCTTTATAATACTGCCCGTGTACACACATGGACGCACACACTCAAGCATTCACAAATTCCCAGATTCCCATTTCACCTGCAGACCAGCCCCGGGAGGGTCCTCCAGGGCAGTGCTGGAAGTGGTTCAGGGAAGGGCGGAAGAGAAGGAAAAACCAAACGGCTTCTCAACCCAAATTACAATTCACATCAGGTTTAAAGTTAATCTTTTACAATCATTCTACTTTACTTAAAAATAACTTTCATGAGGAAGAGAGAGTGCCCTTGGCCATGTTTCTAGCTCTCAGAGTCCATACCGGCGCTTTATGCTCCTTGGCTAGTTCACTCGTTCAATTAACATTTCCCGAACCTCTTCTGTGGAACAGTCAGGCACGGCTCCAACCCGTGGGGACAGAACAACAAAGTGGACAGAAACACCCACCTTGCTGGCGGACATTAGTGAATTAGAATAAGAACGGTGAGGTTGTCGTCAGGGGGCAAGTGATCAGGGGGAGCTGGTAAGATCCAACATCCCCGACTGACGTGACTTGAATTTTAAGTACACAAACACTATTTTCTGTAACAAAGCACAGTTTCTTATTTAAAAAAAAATCACAATCTTAAGCAATCTGAAAGAACAAAGATGGGTGGGCAAAGCCTGAGAATGCACGCTCACATCTACCGGTTAGGAGCGTTAAAGATAAACTGAGGCATATCAACAATGTTAAGAGTTTGAGCAAAAATCCATTAGCATCAGGTAGCATCCAGGCTAGCAGATATCGAGGAGCCCCACGGAACAGTATAAAATGACAGACTTTTCCAGGCAGCAGGCAGCAGCGATGAGGAAGTTATACTAGCAAAAAAGCAGAGAAGTTATTGCTCTCCTGGAGGGGACGGCAGGGGTCTGTGAAGCAGACCACCTAGAAGGTGCTGAGCAAACAATTCCTGATGACTGGCTCAGGCTTCCGCATCTGGGAGAGCCAAGAGACTGTAATTAAGTCTCTGTTTGCTTAAGCAACTCCATTTTGGGCTTGATGTCTAATTTTTTAAAAAAGATTTTGTTTATTTATTTTTAGAGAGATGGGAAGGGAGTGAGAAAGAGAAGGAGAGAAAGAGAAAGAGAAATCAAGAGACACATTGACTAGTTGCCTCTCACATGCCCCAACCCAGGGACCTGGCCCAGCCCAGGCATGTGTCCTGACTGGGAACTGAACTGACGACCCTTTGGTTCGCAGGCCGGTGTTCAGTCCACTGAGCCACACCAGCCAGGGCATGTTGTCTTATTTTTAACACTAGGTTTGCCACCTGGGAGGGTCTGTTTTCCCCCTCTCGGTACCTCATTTGTAAAATGGAGTCAGTCCCTAACCACAAAACAGAACTGTGGTGGGATTTAGAGGTGCTTTCAGGCAAAAGCATTTTGTCCGTTGGAAATTGCCACAGCGAATGTTATTATTAAGTTTGAGAGGAGCTGAGAAGAGTTGGGGAGGGTGAGGAGGCATGGGGAGACCAAGGGAGACGGCCCAGGGAGGGGCAGCGGCCATGGAAACAGCAGCACTTGACCTCTTAGCACCTGGATGAGGTTAGGGCCAAGGGAGCCTCCCTGGGGAGGCAATGTCCGCCCCCTCTGTGATATGTGAGTGATCTGATTGAGTTTCAGCTCAGGACAGGTGCTGAGGAGAACCAGTCTGTTGTCCAAGCTCATTAACGAGCCACGCGACACTGGTAAGTCACCGCACTGTTCTGGTGCTTCAATTCAAAGCAATTCTCAGGGAAACAGCCTCTGGAGCTCAGGCCTTTGGCACGTTGGAGGAGGGAGGTAGGAGTGCCCCTGTCTGCTGAGTAGGAGGCTGCCTTTCTCTCTAGATACTGGACACACCCCTCACAGGGAGAGTTTCAATGTAGTGCAATTTCACATGCCTCAAAAAGGACACGAGAAATCAAGAATGTGCCTTAATGAAGATATACGTGTGATCAGAAACTGGCAAGAGCACCCTGGAGACCACCTAATCCAAGGTCCAAGGTCCACATGTTGTAGGCAGGGAAGCAGCACCCAGTGCTATGTCCTGACTTAGCGACCCCCAGAGGAGTTGGCATGTTCTTGGCCAACTGTTCTCCGCACCAACCGTGATTACCTACAAAATAATTAGTGTGTGTCTTTTATTCATACAATTGAATTTATATCTAAGTCTGTTTATGAAAAAGGACGATGAGTTTTCTCATAACATTGAAGGTTTGCTGTACTAGCCCCATGAACTGTTGATATGTGTCTGTGTGGGTACATGTGCGTGCATGTGCACGTGTTTGTGTATTTTTTTACTCAGCTGCAATCCTAGTTTAGGGAACAGAGCAGACACTCCTCTGAGGGGTAGTGAAGGACTAGTAAGTGTACTCAACCACTAGGTAACCAGTAAGTGTATCATCCCTTTCTTTTATCATGAGCTTAGTTCTAGCTGACTTAGTTTCATTCATTTTTAAATTTCTGTTTCAAACTCCCCCTGGAGGCCCCACATGTCTATGGTTTTCCTGGTGTGTGGTGGGAGGGGTCCTGGGTGGTCTGCCCTTTATAAGCCTCCACTTCTCCTCTATGCCAAGCCCTCCTGGTGTTCTGAGACAGAGGGAGGGAGAGGCAAAGGACAAAGGTGTCGTTCCCTCCTTGGGCAGGTTGTAGTCCCCCCCTTGTTGCTGCTTCTCTGGCTGACCTGGGCTGCCCGCTGAGGTCCTCCCTGTGCCCTGCAGGGGTACACGATCCCTCCTGCGGGCACTGCTCCTGCCGTAGGTCTCCCCATGTGGCTCCTGCTTCGGTCTCCCTCATCACAGCCCTCAGCCCCCACCCACAGCCCCACGTGCTGGGCTCTCTACCGGGCTGGTGGCCATTGGGTGAGGAATTGGCAAGAGAGTATGAGCTCAGCCACATCCAGAACCTTGTCACGGCCATCCCAGGTGTGTGCCTCCCTGCCACCCCTCACTGCTGTCCCCTCCTCATTCCAGACCTCACATCTCTTGTCCTCTGCTGGAGGCAGATCAGCAAGTCAGGGGCTAAGGAGACAGGAACCAGGGAGAGAATTGCCCGCCCCTCAATCTTGCAGACACCCCACTGTAATGGGGGACAGTGTCTTGGGCCCCCTCACTTGTCTGTGGAGAGAGTAAGCACTGCCTGCTTTCCCACAAATAACAGACTCCCTCCCAATTCCTGCATAATCCGGGTGGGGCATGGGATGCCCTTGGGGGTCAGGTTGGTTCTGGGGACTCTGTGAGCCTGCGGGCCCCACTACTCGGCTCCAGCTGCAGGCAGATGTTGTCAGTTCTCTGAACTAAGAAAGGGTCTTCAGTGGCTTTGTTCTTGGCTTTGGGCCTTCGCCACCACTCCAGGCCATCAGGAAAAATCCCACTTGACATTCTGTCACACAGCCCCTGTGCTCGGCCAAAGCGCTCAAAGCCTGACCCCTGGTGGCTGAGGGAGAGAGAGACGTGCCGTCCAGAGTCCACCGAGATTGCCAGCATCGTAGTTCAATGGTAGAGATTTTAATTGTAATGTGCAAATACATCCAGTTTTAGTTAAACTTTATATTACTGCAGAGAGCCAACATTTTCTTTAAAAAGTTGTTTTTGTGTTTTAAATCTTGGAGAAAAATGTTCAGAAACAACATTTTCAGCATAAATTTAACTATAATAGTGCGTTGTGAATGGTAAACTGGTAACACAACATTTGTTTGATTGTTTTAATTAATCATTCAAAAGCTCTGTAGTGCGGGGAAACTGAGACTTGCTCAAGGTCATCCAGCTGGATCCGTCAGAAGCCAGGCAGGGCCGGATTCCAGGGCTCCTGACAGGGGGCTTCCCCCCCGCACTGGGCCTCACAGATGTGCTATTGTACATCTGGAAGCCTGCACAAACCATCCTGACCCCCGCCCCCCGAGTGTGGTGGTTTAACTGCGCGACAAGTGTCCCCCACACTGTGCTCAAGTGTAGCAGACCTCCAGGAGAAGCAAAGGCGGCCGATGGCATTCTTTCAAGTTTATGTACTGGTACGTTAATTATTTTGGTGCAAATCCTAGCTGGACCACATAAGCCAATTGTTAAAATACTCCTTTTGCAAAAATGCAGAATCCCTGAAGAGGTACAGGAATATACAGATGCTGGGTCCACTGGATTTCAACAGCAAATGTACTTGCTTTTAGAGTTGATTAAAAAATGAAGCATTACCACTGCTCACAGACAGAGGGGAGGCTGTTTCAACCTTCTACCCCCATGGGTTTAACTGTGGGATCACTTTATATGTGTACATTGTTTGGGGATCTTGCTGGGGCGGACACCAACTTGTATCTTTAATGACTGAACAGTGTTTAATAATGTTTTGCTGTCTGGTTTATTAACTTGTAGTGGACATACAAATAATTTTTTTTTTGGATTGTGGGGGTGAAAATAATAAAAAAGATTGATTGGAAGAAACAATTTTCCGAATTGCATCCTCATGGAGTATAAGCAATAATTTTGTTAAAACACTTTTCCGCAGGAAGAAAAAGATGGAAGGAGAGTATGCACTGGTCAGACAAGCCAGAGACCCAGAGATGAGGGCAGGTTTCACTGTGGGTGAAGAACCAGAAAGAACTTAGACAGACACAAGGAAGCCAGTTATTTAGGGACAGTGTGGCTGACCCTCTGGGTGTTTCTGAGTTCCAAAACCACATGAGTAGCAATGGCTTTAATATCCTGCTTCATGAGGTTCCTGAATAGCTCTCCCTTGGAGAGAGGCCTGGCCTATGGTGGCTGGCATAGCTTACTTTCAGGATATCCTCCTTGGCTTTGCGTGGTTGATACTCAGGACTACGTGGTGGTAGATTCATTCTACTTTGTAGCGTATGTGTGTTTGTCAGGGACTGTCTCCTGCAGCCACCACACTCTGTGTCTTCTATGGGAAGACAAGAGTGCCACTTACCACAGGGCAACGCCTGGTCCTTCAAAAGAGACCTGTCTTAGCCTGCTCAGGCTTCCACGGCAAGTACCACAGGCTGCAGGGGAGTGGGGCACGCTTAAACAACAGCAATCTATTTTCTCACAGCTCTGCAGTGGATGGGATGTTTGTGTTACCCCCAAATGCATATGCTGAAACCCAGGTCCTACCGTGGTGGTATTTGGGGGTAGGGCTTTTGGAGGTAATTAGGTCGTGACGGTGGAGGCCTCATGGGAGGGGTTAGTGCCCTTAGAAGCCTGGCTAGCTTTCTTCCTATGGCATGAGGACACAATAAGAAGTGATCTTCAACCAGCCAGGAAGAAAAGCCTCATTTGATCTTGCTGTCACCCTGATCTCAACCTTCCAGCCCCCAGCGATAAATTTCTGCTCTGTATAGGACACCCAGTCTATGGCACTGTGTTGTCACAGCCAAAGCCAAAGTCCAAGACCAAGGTGCCAGCAAATTCAGCTCCTGGTGAGAGGTCTCTTCCTGGCTTGTGGACAGATGCTTTCCTCCTGTGTCCTCACGTGGCCCATTCCCTATGAACACAAGGAAAGAGAGAGAGAGAGCTTGCACTCTGGTATCTCTGCCTCTTCTGAGAAGGGCACCAGCCCTACCAGATTAGGGCTCCACACTTGTAATCTCATTAACCTTAATTACCTTCCTGAAGGTCCTGTGTCCAAATACAATAACACTGGGGGTTAGGGTTTTTAATGTGAGAATTTGGGGAGGACACAGCCCAGCCCATAAGAAGACCTCTGTGGAACACCCGTATGAATTGATGTCTTGTGGGCTCCAGCACAGATATCTTCACCTCCTGGATTTTTGCAACAGGCTCTATCCACAAATCACCTTCAGTCTCTCACCTGTCTCCTTCTCGCACACATTGCTTCATCTGGGGCCTCAGTTCCCTCTCCTGGCTCCTGAGCAGGTTGCATTAATCCATGCCAGCCATTTCTGCTTCTGCCGTATACAAGGCAGATTGTTAGAATCTATGTCCAAGACCCAACCTTGGAAGAAAACTCAAACTTGAAGATCCCAGGGCCTGGGAATTGAGATCTTGCTATTCAGCAAATATTGTGTGAAGTGCTATGCTGGGACTGAGGAAGATGGAATCTCTGCTTTCACAATGGATAGGGTCCCATTAAGTCCACATGAACTGTCAATCTAACAAGAAAACCGCGGAGTGTTTTATTAAAAGGTTGACTTTGACAGCAAAATATTTGCAAACAAGCCTTACCCCTGTGGAAACTGCAGAGCTTCTCCTGCTCATGGAGATGCATCTATTCATTCCTCTATTCACTCAGCCATCACTTACGGGCATCACAGAGGGAGGCTAGGTGACTGCAAAGGACCGAGCAGGTGAGACTGGAAGGACAGACAGGGCTCAGGCTCCAAAGGCCTGTGTTCCACGTCAGATGTCATTCTGCAGGTAATGGGAGAAGCTGGGGGGATGGATTCATGCGACTCTGTAGCTGTTGAGCCTACCGACGTGGACCACGAGGGTGAGGGAGGGCCTGAGAATGACCCCTGGCTTCTGGCTGGTGAGCCTGGGGGCCTTCTCTGAGAAAGGGAATGCAGAAGCCAGAGCGGGTCTCTCATAGGGGTGATGGTTTTGCTTTTGGAGTATGCATTTGAGGTGCTCAGGGGACACCTAGGTGGGGGGCCTTAGAGTCTGTATGTCCACTGAGGCTGATGCTGTGGAAAGAGACCTGTCCTCCTTACCCTCTGCTACTTTAATATACCATTGGTATGCCAATGGGCTAGATTTCATTTCCTCCCTTACACAAATTCCCTGGTTTATTTATGTATAGGTGTGCCATCTAGTGGCCTAAAGTGAGAAATTCATGCTACTTTTAGAAATAGATAAATGTATGATTTGAGTACTCTGTTCACTCCCTGAAGGGTAACAGACAAAAATCCTGCAGGAGAATCTTCTCTAAAGATCTGTTTTAGTGACATGAGATCATTCAAATTATTTCTCAATATCATGTGTGGGTTTTAAAAGACAAGCAAAATTAAAGTATTAATTTTAAGACAGACAAGACAGAATTAAGCTTTTTCTCTTGGTGTGTTATCCGTACAATTCAGAGTATTGGGGGCAACTTGCATTAAAATACATGAATCTTGTGGGAATACTTTATAGTTTTATTGTGGGTTAAAGTTTGTGGGTAAAGTATTGTGGGTACCCAGTTTTTTTCCTTTTCTTTAAATAAAGTAATCAATGCAATTCTCTGAGATTGATATTTTTATCCTGTTTGGGGAGCTAAAGAAATTGAGCCAGATTCACTTGCCCCATATTACATAGTTAAAGAATTAGCATCACCAAAACTCAACCCAAGGCTGTCTAACTCTTTCCTGTTCAGTTGGCCTTGCGACATAATGTTGCTAATTTAAATGATTATAGAGTGAGTCATTGTCACAAAATTTGGTCATAAATGCCCAGTCCCTCATGAGGAGCCTATATTGCTGCTAAAATATGTTCCCATAGGAAAAATTCAAATGTGTTTTACACTTGGCAGAAAAATACTCTTATGAAAAGCAAAGATTACGTGGTTTTATTTACTTGTGAAAAAAACCCTAAATGTGATTCTAAGGCTCCAATGATAAATGCCTAAAAATGTTCTTATAATAAAAATTTACGCGAAAAAAGAAATAATGAAAAGGACATTTTATGTTTATGGTTTTGATTGAGTAGGTGACAAATTTCTTACTGATTTGTGAGTATAATGGTTAGTTACATGTTTTAGTAATTTTTGCTTGGCTCTTATAAAAATGAGTGCAAGACTATATTTGAATGTTTTCCTTAATTAAAAATATTCCAAGGTGTTTCATTGAGATATTTTAGAATTTAGTATTTCCAGAAATTTTTGAGTAAAATGAGTTGGGAGAAATATCTTTTACTATCTCGAGCTCCTTTTAGGACAAGTAACATTTACCAAACTATGATACATATTCATACAAAATTGATATAAACCAGCCCAGTCAGAAGCCAAGAAAACAGTAAGTTTCTAACACTATTCGCCTCCTCAAAATCCAGTGTTCTCTCCTTGGAATTAAAATTTCTTCCAATTTCAAAAAGCAGCCAGCTTCAGAGGATCTCTGAGACCAGCTAGGGAAACGAGCATTTAAATTGGTGCAAATGCTCTGTCCGTGTTACACTCATGGGGAAAGACTGGAATTAGGAATTGAGAAAAAGTGTTGGGTGTCCACTCATTTAAGTTGTAGAAACGGTTCCCGTTGACCTTTAGTCCCAGGACTCCATCATGTTTCTTTGTTTTAAAGTTAAATCCCTCTCCAGGAAGATATGATTGAATATTTGATAGTGCTGAACCTGCCTGGCTGAAAAAAAAAAGAAAACAAACAAACAAACAAAACCCAGTCTTCATTTTCTTATGTGCTTTTGACACAAATATAAGGTACCCATTCTGCATGATCGGTATGCCTGACTTTAAAATATCTTTCAGGTGTTAAATGGAATGCTTTTGTTATTGTACTTTTTTTTTTCCAAGCCAGAAGTTGACTTCTTTGTAGATATTCTAAGATGATTCTAAAATTCAGATGAAATTGTAAGGGACCAAGATTAGCCAAAACAATCTTGAAGAAGAATTTGTGCTTCCTGATTGCAAATTTGCTATGAAACAATAGTTACAAACACATGGAGGTACAGGCAGAGGGATAGAGAAATAGATCACTGGAGCAGAAATGAGTCTAGAAATGAAGCCATAGCTTTGCAGTCAACTGAGTTTTAAGAAAGGTGCCAAGAACACCCAACGTGGAAAGAAAAGTCTTTGGTGCTAAAAAAAAAAACTGGAGAGTCACAGGCAAAATAATGAAGCTGAACCCTTACCCCATCCCATTTACAAAAATTCACTCAAAATGAATCGAAGACCTACACGTAAGAGTTGTAACTATAAAACTCTTAGAAGAGACAAAGGGAAACCTTCATGACCTTGGGTCTGGCAAAGGATTCTTAGATATGACACCAAAAGCAAAGGCAACCAAAGGAAAATTAGATAGGACTTCATCAAAGTTAAACATTGCTGTGCTTTAAAGGTCACTGTCAAGAAAGTGAAAAGACACCGTGGGAGAAAACACCTGCAGATCATGTATTTGATAAGGGTCTAGTATCCAGAATATATAAAGAACTCTTAAAATTCAATAATTAACCAAATAACCTAATTTAAAAATGGGAGAAGGATCTGAATAGACATTTGTCGAAGGAAGATACATAAACGGCCAATAAGCACATGACAAGATGCTCACATCATTATTCACTAGGGAAATGCAAATCAAAGTCACAGTGCGACACGACTTCACTGCCACTGGGATGGCTAGACTCAAAAGTCAGATAATAACAAGTGTTGTTGAGAAAGCGGAGAAATCTAAACCTTCATACATAGCTGGTGGGAATGTAAAATGGTGAAGAAACTTTGAAGAATAGTCTAGCAGTTTCTCAAATTATTTAAACTTAGAGTTGCTATAGGACCCAGAAATCCCACTTTAAGGTACAGACCTAAAACACATGAAAACATATGGCTACAGAAAAACATGTGCATGTTTGTCTATTCCAGCATTATTCTTAGTGCCCAAAACATGGAAACAACCCCAATGTCCATCAGCTGATGAACGGATAAACAAAACATGGTACATGCATGTAATGAAGTATCACTTAGCCATACAAAGGAATGAAGCACGAGTACATGCTACAACATGTATGAACATTGAAAACATTGTAAGTGAACGAAGCCAGTCACAAGAGACCACACATTGTCACATGACTTTATTCATGTGAAATATCCAGAATAGGAAATCTATGGAGACAGGAAGTAGACTGGTGATTGCCTGGGCTGGGAGTGGGCTGGGGTGGGGGGAGGGGGACAGGGTCAGAGCTGGAGGAAATGAGGCTTATTTCAGAGGTGATGAAAATGTGCTAAAATTGACTATGGAGATGATTGCACCTATCTGTAAATATACCAAAACCATTCAATTCTTCACTTTGAGTGAGTGAATTGTACGGTATGTGAACTATTATCTCACAGCTTTCAGAGCAGATATTAGTAATTTCAGTAATTTAATCACACCTATCTATGTCTATCACCGATCTATCTACCTACCTATAATGGCTTATAACGTTTGATATTATAGGCAGAAGTTTTGACAAACAATATTAACACATTTAGTTACATTTAACCTACACAAATAGGGCAAATTGCCACACAAAAATAAAATAAAAGTGGATTATGTTACTTTTAACACGGCTTTTTGCAATGATAAATGAAAGATTTCTCAAAATATCCCCAGCGAGTCCTCCTGGCGGCTCCCCGTCACCTCACACCTGGGACTTGGCCGTTCTCAGTGCAATCACCCGCATCTCACAGCCCCTGCTCCAGTGACTTGCTGTCCACCCCCCCCCCCCCAGCCCCCCATCCGCCCTCCGTGCCGGGGTGTTTTTTCCTATCCCCTTTCCAGGCCTCTTCTCTAGAGCCCCACTGAGGCCCAAATAAGACCTTTCAAGGCCGCGGGACTAAGGGGATGATGGGGCCACACCCTCCTCATCACTCATTTTACATAATTCCAAATAAAACATCACTCATCTGTAAAAGATACGCGCTGCATCTACGTTGAAAACAGCCTCCGCTTTCTACAATTGTGTTTTGCAAAATTCCAAATAAGTTCGGCAAACTGTATCATTTCTCCTGGTCCAGGACCTGTGCGTGGCTCCAGCTGTGAACCAGCACTGCATTCGCTGCTTGGGGCACGTGCCTTGGTTTGCCAGGCCGGCTCTCTCCCACCGCCTCCCTCAGGACCCTGCTCCCTCTGGCTCTGCGCCTCCGTCTGGCCTCACGCTCGCCGCCCCGACTAATGCTCCTCCTGTCTCCAAGACAAACTTGTGCTTGGCTCTCACCTCAGACGGCCACTGCCTCGTGCCAAATACCAGCAAAGGCTCAGCCGCAATCACGCCTCCTCCGAGGACAGAAACTTTTTTGTTTTTTCACCCCACTTTGGCCCTGCCAGAATCAACAAGTGTTTTGCTTTTCTTCTTCAGTAACTGAAAATTTGGGAAAACCATGTGGCTTCCTGTACAGTAATTTAAGATCTCTTTTGAAATAGCTCGTTTTAGAGACCTTATGATGTGAAGGACATACATATTAGAAATATTGCTTGGCAAACCCAATAAAAAAATGACCAAGGAGTTTCTTTGAACTCTCCCCGTATGATGCATGGCTTGATAGAACAATATTTTTTTAGATTAATAGCACTTGGCAGCGCTTTCTGTAGGGAATATTGCTGACACGTACAGTGAATGATTTTGACATTGAAATTTATGTCTAACTGATCTGGTGTTTCTATTTGCCCAGACACTTTAGCATGCATTAAAATGAGACATGTTGGCATACAATGAAAAGAATATTTTTAATCTGGTGTTTTTACTGGAAACACATGATTGCTTTTTAAACAAAAAAGCCAATTGTTTTACTTTCACAACAGAATCATTCAAATCATAAAGGATCAAAATTACTTAACAAGAATAAAAATGATTGACAGGTAAGACTCTGATCGCCCTCACACTGTATGTTCTGGCTTAGGAATTTTCTGGTGTCATAGAAAGGCCCTTTTCTCCCCATCATTTCTTCCCACAGACACAAGAGATTTTTGGTGCGGAGGGGGCAGTTGCTGGTACTTAAATTTGGTATGATATCCTTGCTCTTGCAACTCTGGGTTGGGTATTCTGTTTCTGCCACAGAGGGTTATGACATGACGCCAGGAAGTGATCGCCAGCTGCGGCTGTGATAAGGAAAGGAAAAATAACCTTACTCTATCTTGGTTAAGTTTTGAGCAGGGGAGTGACAATCTGAGTTACATTAGGGTTATTCTGATTGTTGGACTGGAATAGTCTTGGGGACCTGGTTGGAGGTAGGTTCACTACTTGGCTCTTGCGGGAATGCAGGAGAGAGAGGACAGTCCCCAGACAGTGGGGGTGCTCAGGAGTGGCTGCATCTAGATCTGTTTCATACTCAGGGTTTACTGGGTGTGCTGACGGGTTGCACAGGAGATGCGTGAGAGGAGATGAGCCAGTAACGACTCCAGGCTTTCGGTCCGAGCATCTGTAGAATGGAATTGCCGTCATCTGAGAAACAGAAGAGTGTAGATGAAGTAGTTTGGAAGGAGATACATAAATGTGGCAATGTCTTGTAATTGATAAACTGCTATAAAAACGTCGGCCTATAGAGTTTGGCATGTTTATAAAGTCTGTAATTTAACAGGGGCTTAATAAAGTGTTGCTCTTTGATCAACTTCCCTTATGTGAATTTTTTGGTTTCTAATGGTCACTCCACATCCCAGACAAGATAATCTGCTTTCATTCGTCACCTGGATGTTTTCTGTCTGTCCCCAACCCCTTGCCCTGCCCGGGTTCAATGTGACGCTGAGGTGAAGACTATTTGGAAGGGCAGCAAAAATTTTGCACTTGCTGACTAGTGAGAAAACTTGCCATCAGCCTGGTTCATGAAGTCACTTTAAAAGCAGTAAGTGCTTTCTGTCACCGGTTTGCCTCTGACAGGCGTCAGCAACACAAGATGCTCACTGAGATTGGGGTGCCTTGGGTCTGAGCTGCCGGGCTCTGGGTCAGTGTTTAGATTTCTCTTTCTTGGAGGCTTCACAGCAAACCCCTTGGTGCCAAAATGACACATGATATGTTACACATTCGTGCAATGAGGTGGGATGTGCCCTTCAGCTACTAACAAGGTGGGAAAACATGAAACGCTTCAAAACACCGTATTGCTTACTTAAAAAATAAATAACTTTCTTTCCAGCCATGATGATGTCATAGGGCCTGGATTCAATCTCCAGCGCTCGCACACACACACACACACACACACACACACACACAGGAAAATCAGACAACGTATACGAAACAAAGGTTCCCATGCATTGGCCAAGAGGCAGTACAGGACTGCCATTCTCGAGAAAATGACAATCGAAATGATAAGGTGAGCTTACCACTGACCCGACTTACTGCCCAGAGGCAGTTTCCAGGTTGTGGAGCCCAGAAGTCTGGCTGAGCTACAGAGATAGAAAGTGGAATTCTGGGAGAATAGGCACCTAGAATTTTGGGGACAGAATACCAGAGAAGGGAGAGCTGCGCGGAGAGTTCCGGAGACAGGTGTAGTAAGTGGGTCTTCTCTAGTCTTTGGCCGAGTCCTGACCTGCTCAGGCATGAGAAGACGTTCCCCGAGGTCAGGGAAAGCCCCTCAGACAGCAGTAAGTCCTACCTTTTCCAGAGCTCACACTGCGCTGGGAATAGTTCATCAGCCAGGGAAAGGAGTTCTTGTAGGACCTGGACATCGAGTAGCAGGGGTGTCCAACCTGCGGCCCGCGGGACACACGCAGCCCAGGATGGCTATGCATGCAGCCCAACAGAAAATCATAAATTTACTTAAAACATTATGAGATTTTTTTGTTTTTGTTAGTGTTTATATATTTAATGTGTGGCCCAAGACACCTCTTCTTACTCCAGAGTGGCCCAGGGATGCCAAAAGGTTGGCCACCTCTGGAAGAGTTTGAAGAAGGGTGTTAGCACTGGACTACTAGTTTCTCCTGACTCATCCTGATGAGTGTTGAAAGCAAGTTTTGAAGGGATAAAACTGTTCCTAAGTAACTTAACTGCATGCCAGCATAAGTCCAATACTCTTTAAAGTGATACAACACAATACAAGGCCTCCAAATATGAAGTTCACAACACCCAGCATCCAATCTAGAACACCAGGCATATCAGTTTCCCAGGGCTGCTGTGACAAAGGAACACCAATAGCAACTGACTCGGAGTGTCACAGCTCTGCAGGCTCAAAGTGTCACATCAGGTGTTGGCAGGGACGGTCCCTCTGAGATGCTGGGTAGAATCCTTCCTTATCTCTTCCCTGCTTCTGGTGGTCGCTGACAGTCCTCCGTGTTCCTTGGCTGGTAGCTGCATTACTCTAGTCTCTGCCTGTGATCACCTGGTGTTCTCTGGGGTCCCTGTCCTCTCCTCCTCTTGTGAGGAGAGCAGTCACATCAGATTAAATGTCCACCCTCCTGCAGTATGCCCTTAGCTGAACTAACTACATCTGCGATAGTCCTAGTTCTAAATAAGGTCACATTTTCAGGTGCCATGAATGAGGACTTCAACACGTTTTGGGGGAGATGCAGTTCAACCCATAACACCACGTATGCAAAGAAGCAGGAAAATAGACCTATAAACAAACAACAACAAAAATCAATCAGAAGACACTGCTGAGATAATGAGACATAATCTGATGATTGGCAGACACGGATGCTATAACAACTATAATGAAATGTTTCATATGCTCCATTAATATGCGTTCTTTTGGATTAATTTTTTTTACAGAATTCCATTTAATTTCTGAAATAGCATAAATGATTGAGATAAATACATAAATCATAAAGTGCCCCCTTAACAAGATGCTGTGAATGTGATTCACAGAAATTTTCTAAGCTGCTTCTTCATCTCTAAAATGGGAATGATAATGCTTACCTCACGGATAAGTTGTGCCGATTAAGTACAATTTTTATACGTTACTGAGTATATAATCAACTCTCAATAAAGAATAGTAGCAATTAGTATTGCTAATAAAACTGTATGCAATGACAAAAGCAATTACCGGTCAAATCATTACAGACCTAGGATGGATGATGCTAAACGCAGTGTAATTATAATGGCTTTGATTTATTGCTCTGGGTAAGAACTTTGCTAATTCAGACGGGCTGGAATAGGGAAAACATCAAACCTAGCGGAGTGAGCAGTCTTAATTACAGAATATTTTTGAAGACATGGTTTTTGATGACTTCTAACTACATGCAGTAATTAGAAACCAGGCTACAAAGTTTTGTTTAGTATATATCCTTAAGGGACTGGCTTTAATGATCATGTAAAATGGTCTTCCATTAGCACCAACAAGGCTTTCGGTTGCTCTTAAACGGTTTATTTTCTGAAGCAGTTCGTCTCCTTGAGCAGCAGCAGTCTAACTCCTGCTGGAATGATCTGAGCTGCAGTAACCGTGTGACGGGTCCTTCACAGATCAGGCACCCTCCACAGGCACCCGCCCTGGCTGTTGCGCCTGCATCCCGGGGAGCCCTTGTGAGAGCGTCTGGCCTCTGGTGACATCACTCGTTTCCTGTTGTTCCTCCGCCCAGGGTGGTAGCTGGGTCCTGCAGTTACTAACCTCGAGTTATTTTGGCATGCTATATTTTACTCTTCCAGCGTTCCAACAACCACAGAACCAAGTCCCTGAATCGAACCCCCTCCGTTTCAGATACCTAGCATAACTATTCTGTTGAATAGATCCCAGCCGGTACCACGCTGTAAGAAACAGCTGGGACTAACCAAAGATGCTCAAGAGAGAGCAGAGGGTCAGTAACTAGAGAAAAGAGCTGGGCTATGCGGGAAGAAGTAATTAGGGGGGCAGATTGCTAGGGCAATCGAAGTAATTCAGCAGATGACTTTGCAGGGGGGGGGGCGGGCTCTGGCACGCCTACTAGCATTTTCCTGCTCTTTAGTTTAGTGGCTTTGCAGAAATGTCCTCCAGTATTTAGGAAATGTGCTTTTCAATGTGCAAAATGTAAGGATTGGTCTAGATGAATTCTGTGCTTGCTTCCTTTCCACTGTAAGTTTCTCAGGAAGTAGTTAACAGTTGACAGTTGGGCCCAGAGCCAGTTCAGAAAAGCTATCATGGGTTTTTTTTTTTTCAATCCCCCTGAGCTAAGTGAAGACAGGATTAAGAAAAAGAATGACTTGGTTTCCTGGCGTGCACAGCCTCCTGGACAGGTAACAGAGAGGTTTTGTACAGTCTGTGTCAGGTTCAGGCACGTGAGTTAGCAGGGGGAAGCCGCACATGTCAGGCTCAGCAGAATCTGTCCACAGACCAACTCCCATGTTGCAGAGCCTCCAGTTACCCGTCAGCGGGATTGTGTTTGAAAGGGGGGCCTGCAAAAGTGTGGCAGCAAGTGAAAATCTAACCAGAAAACTACTTGAGTTGCTGGGCATGTGCAGAAGTGCGTGCTGGGCTGGATTCCTGAACGTGGTGTACTTACAACGACTAGACTATGAATTTGTCTTCCCACATGGAAAGCTAATGCCTTTTCTGATTAAGTTTTTCAAGAGGGACCAAGGTTGAAACGGACAGTCTTCTTTTTGAGAACAGCCTTCTGTTGTAAGTGGCAGCCAGGTCTCCTTGATATTAATGTAATTTCCGTGAGAAGAGGCTTTGCATTTGTTCCTTTGATTTGCTGGGAAATGTGTGTCCTAGGCTTCCTGTGAGGTTCTGACAAATCCTGTTTTGTGAGGTGACTTAGGATCAAGGCCTTCTACCCTCAGCAGGTTAAGATGATGCTATTAGAAACTGAAGAGATCTGGGACTTTTAAACATTTGCAATTAGCTTGAGGGCAGCTCAGCTGCCTGGCTTTCAGGCCATCAGCCAAAATGGAATAGTGAGCACCTGCTGGATAGTGAACACCTGTGACAGTGGCAGTATCCTGGCTATCGGTCAGTTGAACAGTAAATTCAGTGCGGGCCACATGTTGCTGGTGTTTAACTTCCAAGGGAAGATTATTTCCCGGCCCCGGTGTAAGATTCCGAGGTCTTGCAACTGCTCTTTCAAGACCACGCTGAGCGAGGCTGAAACAGCTGCCGTCCATTTTCAGCTTGCACCACCTACTGAGCAACCCGCCCCTCTGTCGTGATTGGGATAGAACAGAACATAGAAGCCAAACCAATGGCCGCACACCGAGTACCTGAGGCTGTGTTAATCTGCGCCACAAAAGTACCACATCTGGCACAGTGGCTGCATTGGGGGTTATCATCTGGTTGAGTTTTCAATAGTCACTCTAGATCCCATGGTTTCTGCATGGGCCAGACTGGAGAATTAAATGCAAATACGACAGGGACCATCACCCCTGCAGCCTTAGATCCTTAACGATGGCATTAATTCCTGCTACTGTCCCCAGTCCCTGGGATGTAGTTTTTTAAAAAATGTGGGGGTGGCTCAGTTGGGTGGAGTGTCATCCCATTCACCAAAAGCTTGCTGGTTTGATCCCCAGTCGGGGCATGTATGGGAAGTAACCAATCAATGTTTCTCTCCCTCTCCCTCTTCCCCTTTCTCTCTCTCTAAAATCAGTAAGCATATCCTCAGGTGAGGATTAAGAAAATTGGGGTGGGCAGTTCAGAGGCTTCAACTTACCCCCCCTTCCCCATGATAGCTCTTCTTTCGGAGGCTGAAACCCGATGTGGGAGTTTCACCCACTGGCTAAGAGATTGACTGAGTGTACCAATCCCAGTGATAAATTTAGGAACCAGGTAAATGCCACTTGGGGGGCTCGCGGACCCAGTGGACTCCGTCACACAGTAACCCCCTCCCTCAGAGAGGGCGGCCAGGATAACCCTTCAGATACCTGAATACAATGTCAGCTTAGACCCCGGCTCTATCCTTCCCTTCTGTCTCGCTTGGGCAGAAAACAGCCCATGAACAGTTGCCTATCAGGAAATGCTTCACACAAAACCAAACCAAACAAAAACACGTTACCACAAATTAGGGATATATGGCAAACGGCAAAAGAACGGTAGTGACAGTGACAACTGCAGGGACTGGAAGGGGAACAGCGGAGCTGAAGCCCCTCATCCTAGGGTCTCTGTAATACAGCATAATCCACTTCTCAAAGAAGTGGATTCTTTGGTGGTTTATATGTAAAAAGAAATCTGCTCATAATCAGTAGGAGTACATTGTTATTTTTATTTCAGCAATAAATATTTCCACCCCCCTCTGCAAAGAATCTCAGACATCCATCAAAAGAGTCCTTGGAACTCAACAGTTTTGAATTGACGAGCACAGATCCAAGGGAAATGTGCATATGAGCAAGTGACAAGCCGTCAGCTGCAGTTTGCTTTCCTCCTCAAGTGTGTGTCGCCCTTGACGGTTTTAATAACTATTGCTGTCTAAGTTGCAGAGCTTTGTGCCGTCTGCTTGGCTCCTAGTTAAATTGGCTCCCTGAAAATGGGATGTGTGCTAATACTCATGTTCCAACTGCTTTCAAGAACAGCAGATTAGCAATATTACGCATCATGTTAGTTTCTGCTCAGTAATTATAAATGTTGATATGTTTTCTTCAAAAATGTTCTCATCACATATGTTGCTTTTAAAGATTGAATAGTGGCTCTTTTTTTGGAGATGGCGTTAATAGCATTTTCTAACCCTCATTTTGGTAGCCACCGAGGGTTGACATATTTTACCAGTGTTTGCATACATATATGCTCGCAATACACATTTTAAGGTCCATCGCAGAAAAAAGGCTCTTTTGTAGCTCCAAATAGGCATCTTTCAAAACTCTCAGGACCCTCAGCTCTGGCTTCTGAGCAGGCAAGTGGCCCAGCAGGAGCTAGTTCTAGGGCCCTTGACTGTCCTTCATGGTGGTGAGGGTCCTTGGTATCGCAAGGCATGTCAAAGGTCAACTAGTGGCCAGAAGATCCTGAACCTGATGTCAGCTTTGTCAGATTCCCATGGGGAGCTTAAAATTGGGTACATCTCAGGCCATACATGGGGCTGTAAGTCAGACTGTCTGGAAGAAGGGCTGGCCTGGGGAATGCTGATCCGGGCCAACCATCTGCATGGTCTTGTCAAGTCTTCCTGATCAGAGTCAGAAGTAAGTAGGTCTTTTTAACACCGTTATCTTTAACAGGTGGTTGTTGAGCTATTGGCGGCTGTCCCCGCACGGGAGGAGCGGACCCGTCTGTTTTTCTCGGTGCCGTTATTCTCAGTATCCTCCCGCAGAGCTCCCGTGGCACTGATTCAAAGCTTCAGCGTCACAGTTTTGGGGTCAGATGAATTAATAAACTGAGATTTCATATTTTTTGTTTATAAACAAAGAGGGAAAAATAAATGTGATTCAGAAGAGAGGGACTGGGGTCCTATTCTTGCACGTAAACCTTGGTCAGGTCAGAACAAAAGTTGTAATTATTTAAGAGCATAAACTGGGTTTCTCACTGATATCAAGTTCTTCATTGCCATCTGCTGGAATCAGATGCTGCACTCACTCTAAACGGGAATGATTTACCAAAGCTTCTCCTTTAAACAGCTCACATGGCTGGAGGTTGTATTCGCCCTGGACCCCCCCGGACTAAACGCGGGATGCCAGCCCGAGGCAGTGTGGGCTTGGGGGGCGGGGTGGGAATGAGGAGGCCTGGGCCGCAGCTGGGTCTGCCCTCCGAGACATGCCGTTCGTGCTCAGCTGTATCTCTTCTCTGGCCTCGCATTCTGTGTGCCAAGTGGAGGCTTCTTTGGTGAATGATTCTGGTGCTTCAACTCAAAGAGAATGATGTCCGCGGTCTGATGGGGGCAAAGCTGGGAGGGGAGCAGGCTCAGCACCCCATGATCGCCGTGTGTGAGTGCTCGCCTGCGTGTGCCTGCGGGGGTCCTTGTGTGATGGGGTGACGGGGTCCGAGGAGACCTGAAATATCCTGTTTTTATGACAAACTGTTGGGAACAATCTACCTGTTTTTTTCTTAATAATCCTTAACTTTACTCGGAGTTGCCTTTATATGTAGAGAAAACATAAAGCTGATTTACTCTTCCCACTTAATATAATCTGGGGGGACTCTGAAGAGATTGTCCACCTTTCCTGTGTTCTCTTCCCCAACCTGTTTGACTGGTGTCTGAATTCCCTCAAATGTAGCATCACCTTTAATTTTTTAAAAGCTTCACCTGAGAACATTTTTTTCATCGCTTTTAGAGAGAGGGGAAGGGAGAGAGAGAAATATGCTGCACGAGAGAAGCATTGACTGGTAGCCTCCTGAACTCGCCCTAAGTGGAGATCGTTTGTATCCCCACCGGGGACCAAACAGACAACCCAGGCATGTGCCCTGACAGGGAATCGAACCCACAACCTTTCAGTTACAGGACGACAACAACGGTCCAACTAACTGAGCCACACTGACCAGGGCAGCATCAACTTTAGCTTACGATTTTGTCTCCAAATAAAATGCAAATGTCCCTTGGGAAACGTAACACCTCAGAATAAGTAACTCATTAGCAATATCGCATTTGCATAGATCTTTACAGTTTATAAATCACTTTCACACATACAATGCTTAACTTACATAGTAGTGTAAGTGACGGCAGCAAGGTGGTAACAGCAATGGGTACAGAACTGTTGAATGCTAGACAACATTTTCCGAATGTATGCAGATCACCTCACTTAACAGTGTGTACACACATAGAATCATGTACATAAGATTCGCATACATGAAATCATTTAATTTATAAACATCATCTTGTGTGATCCTCTGGACATTTGTGTAAAGTAGTTACTATTTCCATTCTACAGGTAAGGAAACTGAAGAACTGAGATTATGTGGCTCTCAGATAGTTATCAGAGGACTCAAGTTCAAGTGCTTCCGGAAAGCAGAGTTTGGAAGCTGAGCCAGTCAGCTGGGGAGGGGCACACAGGTGCAGGTTGTCTTACCGAGGCAGGGGACAGGAGCAGGAGGGGTTGATCCCTGCATGATGTGGTTATTTTCGGTTTCTGTTGTTTGGGTGAAGGATGTGCGGTGGGGCTGTGTTCTTAGAGGACTGTTTCCCCAGGTATACTCCACTCTGGTTTTTACTTGTAAGAGGAAATTATTACGGACATTGAAGAAAAAGTCCATCCTATTCCCTATCATAAGAAGGATGGGTCTTTGGCTGCTTTTTCAATGTACATGAAACATGATGATCCAAACCAAGTAAACCTAAGCTCAAAGCTTTGAATTCGCTGGGATAACAGGGAGTGTGGTCTCTCCCTGGCCTAGATGACACTTAGCTCCCCCAGGAGTGGAAGACACTCTTCCTTTCTGCTGCAGAGCTGTGGCTCAGCAGAAGGAAGGGCCCTGCTCCCTGGGCCCTCGAATGACATGTCTTGGTGTGGGTATGTTTTACATGCCTTGTACCCTTGCCCTGGGCCTGTACCACGCTACACATTAAAAGGGGCCTGCAGCAAGTTTTTGCTGCCTTGTCTGAATCCTGAAGTGTGAGCCCTTTGCTTGTCTCTGAGGGACACATTGTGTCTTTTTCTCCATCTCGGGGCTCCTGACCTTTTTGCTCCTGTTTCCCTTTAACAAGTCCACCTCCCCCTGGGCACCTGACCAATTCCTAGCTCTGACGTAGCTCTGACTGGCGAAAGGCCAGAAAAAAAGAAAACAACTGGAAGAGAAGAGGTTGGTACGGAGGAGAGTGGGAGGGAGTGGGCAGAGAAATAAATGATTTTGAGCTGGGTCATTGTGTGCGGCCCAGCTCAAGTGCCACCTTCTCCCTGAAATCATCTATGACGATGATACCTGTCCCTTCTCACAACTCCATAACCTTTCATTTGCACCTGTAACAGGGGTGTTTGTCATATTCTGCCTTACTTTATGAGTTTCTTTTCTAGATTATCAGCTGTCTTGAGGAATTTCCCATTTGCAGAATGAATAAGTAAATTCACCTTCCTATCTTCACAGCACACAGCACACAGCACACAGACTTCCCCTACTTCTAATAGGAGCATAGAAATGCCTGTTGAACTGGCAGACATAGGAAGTGTGAGATGGTTTTCAGCCCACAGCTTTTATCTCATGAAGAGCCCCCCTCCCAGGGTCAAGGGAACAGGAGCCGTGTGCGTGTCTGTGGCCGGGACATTCCTGGGGGACGAGGGGAGTTACCGTGTAGATGCGCCAACAAAGTCTCCATCTGGAGTAATTCAGCCTCGGAAAGCAACTGGGAAGTGATTTAGGAAGTGAGTGAGGTATAAGGATATAAGAATAGATAAGTTTAAATGTTTGTATATTTATTTGATTCATGAAGTTAAAATTTTCATAATAAATCTAAACACACAGTGTAAGCTCCACTGAAGGCTAAATTGGATTTCTATAAATGACTGATATTTACCCAATTTCTAACTCAATACCAGCATGGGAAGCCATGTTTGGCTCCGGCCCGCAGCTTCATTATGTAGCATTTAACAGTCGTCCGCAGACCTCCTGTCGCAAAACACGAATTTGGTATTTCCCGTCAATTCCATGGGCGTTAACCCTATGGCCGGTGCACTAGGTAACAGAGACCCGTTGCACTGAAGTCATACAAGTGGTAGATGACCCAGCTAACCCTGGTGTCCTTAACTGTTGTGTTACTTTGCAATTGAAATTGAAGGTAAAAACTGGACCCGTTAGGAACAGAAATATTAGACACATTTGGCCCAAGAAAAATAAAAGAACTGAGCTCATTGAGGAAGTCATGTTTATAATTTTCTGCAACTAAAAACTATTATTAAGAATGTTGGTGGCATCGACTGCAGGGGGTCCTCTGTTTACAAGTAGTTACAAAGGATGAGCGGAAGGTTTGCAATCTGCCCACTAGAGGGGGTTAGACACTAAAGAGCCGAATTCGCAGCTGCTTCTGACGCCGCAAATCTGACCAGGACGCGGAGAGGTGTCAGACTTACGGTGCCAGAGCCATCTTCTCACAGATTAAAAACTAATAATTCTTCACTCTTACAGTCAATAAATAAGAATAATTTAAAAATTCTTTTTCAAATTTAAACATAAATGTTCACTGTAGGAAAAGAGAAAAGTCATAAAATACCCTAGATTTATGAAGAACATTTTAATTCACTTACAATGTCCACATCCTGATCAAGCACGATTAATAACGGGTTTAACCATATGGACTTGCTCAGAGCTGAACACTCCTGAGTAACAAAAACCACAATATCATATGGTTTAACTTAATATTTTGGTATCTTAATTTTTTGTGTGCATATATGATAATAATTTGCCTTTTCACTTGATATTATATAGAGGCTGTATATTAACAGCTATGTATGAATATGTTGTTTAGTAATTTATGTGTAGGCTTTGTATATCATGTGGACTAAAGATTATTGTCAAAGTTTTGAAAAACAATTTTCAAAGAAAGGAATCTCAGTCACAATTTTATCTGAAATCACTCTTTCTTAACCGATTGTTTTTAGCTGCTTAAGAGCAATGAGAAAGGCCACGGTCAGTGGTATCCATGGGAGACCACTGGTGTTGAGTGTTGGGTGGGTCAGAGAATCAAAGGCGATGGGTCTCAATTTCAAGGAGCTTGTGATCTAGTTGGAGAAATGAGATGAACAGTGTCACAGGAATGAATGAAAACGAAATAAGCAGAATTCCAGTGCCAAATGGTCTGATACTCAGTTATAAATTCTAAGTGCTATAGAAGCTCAGAGAAAAAAGAAATCAGGATTAGTTAAACTTTTTCCAACAAGATTCCTAGGAGAAGCAGGATTAGAATGCAGTTGTGAGAAGGCAGAGACTGCCCAGTATTCTCACTGCAGAGTCCCCAGGGGCCAGGGAAAGGCCTGGAATGTAGTGGGTTTTTAAAAAAATGTCAGCCCCTCTGCTCTTTGTATGTAAAGATGGCGATACTAGCTTCTGGACAAAGGACGTGTCATTAAAGATATTTTCCAGTAGTACAAGGAGGCCAAAGGGCCTTGGCTCTTGTTGCAACTGAACTTTTAGTCTTGGCTTCATAAGCATGGACTGAACTAATCTGCCATAGATAATGTATAAAATATACTCAGCAAAACTGTATCATGTCTGGAAATGAAGAGTTAAATTATGTGAAATATGAAATATTATATATGTGCATAGACACATGTATATACACACACACGCCCTTTTCTTGTAAGATTCAGGATAAAAGCAAAAAGCAGTAGGGAACTTCTAGGGGTTGGGAAGATGTATAGTGATAGATTGTTTTTCCCCCTCTATATTTTCTTTAAAAATTCCAACATGAAATCCTGTTCTGAATAAAGTGAGAGAGCAGAGTGAAAATTATAATGCAAGGTTAACCAGACATTCAAAATGCTTTACAGATTTTGAAACTATATTCTGGTTTTAATTTGTTTGCACTATAAGATCAGGGCTGGCTTTAGGCCATGCAGCCTCTTCAGATGGAAACCCGTTGCCAGGCAGAACATTGCTGGAAGTTATTAGACCCACCAGTTCCATCACCGCATGGGTGTCATGGACTCAGGTCCTTGGCATGGGCCCGGGGCCTAGGTAAAGAATTTATATTAGACGTGTTTAAATTTTGTGACTCTGGCCTGGCTGGTGTGGCTCAGTTGGTTGGAGCTTCATGCCATGCACCAAAAAGGTTAGGGATTGGATTCCCAGTCAGGGCACGTGCCTGGGTTTCAGGTTCAATCCCTAGTCAGGGAGTGTATGAGAGGCAACCAACTGACGTTTCTATCTCACATTCATGTTTTTTTCTCTCTCTCTTCTTCTCTTTCTAAAATCAATAAATATATTTTAAAAAATGTGTGACTCCATAACTATTCCCATTGGTATTTAGCTAATTATTAATAAAGGAAAGGGGAGCCAAGGGGATTAGACATTGAGCTTAATAAACTGGAGAACATTACCCTGTTTGCTTCTCCAGGAAGCTACAGCTTCACACCCCAGGGATCACAGCATTGCTCTGCCAAGAGGATTAATACTCCTTCCTTCCCCCCTCCAGTACTGGAGTGTTGGGAGGTGCAGGGGGAGGAGCTTGACCAGAGAGGTCCGTCAGTCTAACCAGAGGGGGAACCTATCAAAAACCCGTGAAAGCTTGGGAAATTGATTGGTTCTTTTGTAAAAACACCTGGTCTGTTCCAAACCCAAGCTAATATAGTCCTGGGGGAACAAGGAGGCTCTTCCCCCCGCCCCCTCTTCCCCTCTCCCTCTCTCATGCGACTGGCTCTTGCCCTGTTTGTTCCAGCTCTGTCTTATCAGAGGGCACATGACCACGTGGGTCTAGCAGCTCCTGGGGCCGGTGGCAGACTGTGTGGGCTCCAAAGGATTAAGCTTTAATATAAGCAGAAACCCTGGATGCAAGCTTTTGTCTTGGCCTTGCTGCGGACCCAGATGGACATTGTCCATGGCAGGGTGCATGGAGAGGAGACCCAGGGCCAGCCTTCCACACAGGCGAACTATTTTGCCACACAATAATCTCCTGTGCAAAAGTCTTTGAAACGCTTTCCTTGCAGTCCTGTGGAAGAGCCCAATTTCCACTGACAACATAACCACATTTCTCCAGCTTTAAGGGCCATACAAAATACATAACCAGTTTATACAAAATCCAAAATGTGGCCTCAGTTTTCTCTGTTATACACAAAACACTAAAGTAGCTTAGGCATTTAAACATTAGTGTTAGCCACGGCATTGGGAACCACAGTCTTCTACTAGATTAAAGTCATTGGTGATTAATTAATTGCAGTGATGGTAGAGGACCAGAATACATCGAAACTTCCTGGAATATGAATGAAGGAACATTACTTTGAGAGTTCATTCTTGTGTGACAGTGGCTGCTAATTATCTCTGTGCCTTTTGGTGAGTGGCTTCTTACTTCTGGCCTCCCTTTCCTTATCTGTAAAATGGGTTGGCTAAAGGCGTGATCTAAGATCATTTCTTGTTCTGAACCTTTATGCTTCACATGTACTAGCTTGTTCAATATATTTTAGGTGAAGGAATGATTCTGAAACGTGTGGATCAGCTTTGAAAAAAGGGTAGGTCTCTGGTTGAGGAAAAATGAGTGATATGTATTTCATCTCTACTTTCACCCAGAAATTGTGCTGCTAAAATCAGTCAAATTTTTAACATTTTACAACTCTGACTTAAAAATAATTAACGATTTTCTGGTTTTCAGGTTGGTTTTGGTGAATGCAACTGAAAGCATTATGCGCCTATGTTGTCTGGATTGTACTGTGTTAATTTGAAAAAAAAAATCTCTGAGTGAATATAGTGGGGATGCTGGTGTGAACCATTTTAGGTTTGAGATGCAGTGAAGACGAAGCCATAGGAAACAGGGAATTAACACTCTACATTTTATTCAGATTAGATGTTTGGAAACAGAACTTTCTCAGCAGCCAATATGCTGCAGTAGGGAGAAATAAAAAGCTGTCGCTAAGCTAAGTCCCTGTGCATTCATATAAGTTATCTGGAAGAGCATATTTTCGGTTCTGGCCTCAGTGAGTAACAGCCAGCGCGGTTCTTCATTTAATGTCTGCTCATCACAGTGATGCCACAGTTCTCTGACCAGGAGCTAACACCAGACTAAATTTTCTTGACTTAAGGATCATGGTGTGCCTGGACTGTGCATGTGTGTGTGGGGGGGTGGGGTGGAGGGGAGAATCTAAGTAAAGGCTTCAGCAGATGTCAATTACCTCAGAATCGCATTACATCTGTTTCTCCTCTTACCAAACATACACTCTAGCTTTTATTTTCTTTCTTGTGGTGATTTTCCTTCTTTGCATTTTACCTGAGTAGACAAGCATGAAATGAAGTTCTCATTGCCCCTTTCTAATGTCAACAATTCTTGCAGCTCAGTATCACCGATTAGTAACAGCCCCCACTCGAGGGACTGCTAGGGGCTGCTTTGTAGAATGCCCAGGATGCCTTCATTCCACCAGCTGCCCTGCAGGCTGCATGCTGCCAGTTCACAGCTGAGTCCTTCCCCAGGCTTTGCTCTTGGCCCGAAGGGCTGATCTGGCCCCAGGTTCCATCTTCCTGCAAAGACCGGTCAATGTGGAGGCACAGAGGCCTGGCCCCCTGGCCTCAAGCTGGCAGAGCTCTGAAGGGTCATCCCAGCTCCACGGCTTCCTATATCATTCACTGAAGCTGCCTGAGCCCTTGGTCGAAGCTGAACCACAGTTTACCCTTTCACTCCACCCAGTCCCACAGCCCTTTCTACCTCACTGGCCCATTATTCCTTAGTTGGCCCGTCTCCCCAGATGCTGCCCCCCAGTGAGTCTCCTGCCTTGTAATCTCAGCCTCAGAGTTTGTTTCCCTGAACTGACCAAAGCTAGGGCCACCTCATGGTGGGAACGTCACCAGGGCCCATACTGACTCTTAGTAAGACGAACTCTTCTTAACCTGGGTGTTGGCTGTCTAGAACCTTAACACATTAAATGTAGTGTTTCTTTATCTTCACTCTAGTGTCTAGTATCATTTTTTAAAAATAGTAAGTGGATGTGATTTTATGATTCTGGTATAAAAAAATTCCTTTTACTTATTCAAGTATCTTTAAAACCTCATTTGGTCTTTTGATATTTTGGAGTAGTCTTTAAAAAATTGTAAAGTACTGCTCAGTATGATAATAACCTGCCTCTCTTAATAGCATATTTACATGATTTATCTGCTAGCCTTTTAAAATCTTCATTAGAATGAGAAAATAAAATGCTTGACATTGGTTGTATAAGAAATAATTAATGTAGCTGAACACATTCATAATTGGATTTTTTTCTTATGATTACTGTATTTATTTCCTCATTGTTGTAACTCGAATGACAACCATAAAAACAATGAAAATTTTGAAGAGATAGGCTAAACAGGTGCTAATTTGTCTTAGGCCCTGTACTTTGAATGAAAATTCCATTTTTTATAAATATTTCAGTTTTTTGGGGGGACATCATAAAAATTCAACTTAGTAAATTTTATTCACTTTTTAATCAAGCCAAAAGAGATATTCAACCAAGATTGGGGGGTTTTAGTATTACAATCTTAACACAATGTTGAGTTTTTAGTATTATGATCTCTTGCTAGATTTAAAAATTAGTAAGGAAAACAAAGTGGATTTTATATCAAAATGACACCTAGAAATTTTGATTGTTATACATATATGACATATAAAAATTCAATTTTTCTAGGAAACAAAGGAATTCGTAACTTTGTAATATCTTTTATGAGACAAAATGATAGGTCTTCAGTACTGAAGTCAAGATGCATTTACAAATTTGTTTGAGGCTGAAGATTCCAAAATTTTTGTGTATGGAATGCAATATTGTTCATTTGAAAATTTGTTTTATTCCAAGGCCAAGGTGTTCATAGCCCAATATAGCTTGCATAGTGAAAGCTTTTCTTTATCAAATGCCAGCTCTCTGGATGGGTACTCTAGAGGCACAGAGTTGTTGAAACTGAGGCAAGGCAACACTGTATCATTAGCATCCACTGTGAAGGCTGTACGAAAGCATTTCCAGTTAAGTCTGACCTGCCATCATGGAGCTAGCCCAGAGGCACCGTGGCTAGAGCCAACTGTTCCAATAGCTTGTGGGGCACACATGGTATTTACAGGGTGTCAAGAGCAGTCTTGGAAAAGAATTACATTGGGCTCCCACAGCCTGGCTTGGAAGCCCATTCTGTTTTACCCATGCCTCTACCTGGGTGTCAATAATAAAGAGGACTCTGGGTAGAAGTTTCAGAAAATAACTTGTTTCTTACTCTCTCTACCTAGATTGGTCAATCCTTTTTGTCTGGACTAATAATTCTGGCTCCTCCAAATTTCACTTGTGTCTGTCAAAACCAATGATGGAAAATCTAAATGTAAAAACAAATCACATTAGGCTGATACTTAAGGGAATAAAATGCCCTTTGAAAGATCTAAATAATAATACACAAATGTATACATAGGGAATCATATAATTATTTGTCAGACTTAAGAGGTTTTACAAATTTACTATTAACTTCTGGGGAAGTGGATGTGGTCTGTATTTACTGTCCTGATGAAATCTGGTTTGTTTTCAAACTGAGTTAGTTATCACTGTTTGGGGGTCTCTGACCTTTGCCTCTGAAAAGGTTTCGGGCCTCCCAAAAGGGAGTGATTGCTTCCAGTCAACTAAATATGCAGACTTTTAGGTTAAATTGTTTTTCTTTTTTAACTGTAGAATTTCTTGGAGCCTTTTATGCAAAAATGCATCTGAACCTTCAAGAAAGGATATCCCGTGTGGCACTTACCTAAATTATTTAGGCACAAAATCTGTGTGTGTGCACCAATCATTAGTATGTGCTAGAAAGAGGGGTTCGTGGGTCAGTTTGGGAAATGCTGACCTATAGTTTTGTTTTCTATTTTAATATTTTAGAAAGCATTTCTAGCTTTGAATTAGAATTTGAATGAATTGGAAAATTTAGATTCCCCTCCACCCCAATGCTTTGAAAATTGCTACGATAATGAACAAAATATTTTGTAAGTCTTTCCATTCCTTCTCTGGTAAAATGAACCAGACAACAAAAGTCATCCCACATTTGAGGGTCAATGAGTATTATTTATTGACCAACAGGACTTTCTTTCTGTTTTTTAATACCCCTTTCTTAAGCAACATAACATTTTCTATGTTTGACCTTCTAATCAGCAAACAAGCAATTTAGCAGATGTACAAGGAGATTAAAGATTCATGTTAGTGTGAGTGAATTGGACTCTGTGGAATCAGCCTTGTTCTCACAGACATGCTGATCTTGGGCGGTCTCAGCAGTCCACAGGAGGCAGGGGGCTGCTGGCTTGCAGAAGTCACCCTTGGTGGCCAGCTGCCTGATGGCACCTCCCATGTTGGGGTAGTGTTGGTGGGTGCATATCAGTTTTAGGACTAAAAAAAGAAAGCCTTTGTATTTTACTTAAACCCTATTATTCAGAACCATTTTCTAGGTTACAGATTTAACTTTTGGTTAAAAAGATTTAACCATTTTAACCACTTTGCACCACCAAGGTACCTGACATTTACAAAGTATCTTGTATATAACCTAGTTTTTAATTTCTTACTGTGCTATTGTACCTGCTAAGGCCTGGCCGCGGTTTACTGCTACATGGCTTTTGATCTATATTTATGCTTTTCTACTTATTTTGGGGTCACTTTTGAAAATTTAGCTATTGAAATAAGTTTCTAGGCCCAAGATAGAGCTACTCCTGCCCAGGGTACCTTGAGCACAAACCAAACTTTTGTACTCCTATAACTGCTTCCCTGGACCAAAACCAGAAATGCCAAGCTGACTCTGGGCTCTCTACTCTTATAAAACAAAATTCAACTGTGTGTTAACCTAAAAATAAAAGGCCAAAGTAAGAGGCAATGAACATTTATTTGAGATTAAAAAAAATAGAATAGTTATTCGGGAAGCACTGACAGGCAGAAACCCAAATATTGTTCCAATTAGGAGACAAAGGTGAGGGGTATTTCGGAGAAAGGGAAAGGGAACAATGCCATCGGCAGAAGGAAGGCATGTCTATTGGCAGGTAAGCTAACATAGTGATGCTAACTCAAACAATTTTTCAAAAATTTTCAGTTGAGTAGTTTATATCTGCTTTCTTGTTCCCCTCGCAAACAGTTCTTTGGGACACATTGTTGGTTCAGGCCCCGTCCAAAGGCCGTCTTGCCCTGTTCTAACACCAGAGATTTGAGGCTTAAGATGTGCAAGGCAGTGCCTCTGGAATGGCAGCTCCAGCTCCATTGTAAAGTGGCTTTATTTATATTATTTTTTCCATGAGTACATTTGGATATCTAATTAGTTTCATTAAACAGTTCATGAATCAGGCAGCTTCCCCTCCGACAGGGAGGAGTTGTACAAAATGGAAGGTTTTTAAAGGGGGAAGGGTGTTGCTGGGAAGTTATTAGCAAAAAAAAAAGGATTATTTTTAGGCCAGGACATCTTCCTTTTGGGAAGAAGGGACCAGCGAGGGTGTTGTGTGCAGATGGCCGCCTTTTCCCGTGGGGGGCGGAGAGGGCCCACGTGCCTGATTACCTTATTGGTATTGACCAGAAAATTCCACACTGGTTAATTAAGATTACATTTCTGGTGACAGGTGATGCCATATGGGGCCCCTACTTTTTTTCTCTTTAATAATACTTATTTCCTTGTTGTTTGATCCATCTACATAAAGTCAGATATGCAACCCCATACCATCACGCCCTGTTTCTGTGTTGCTGCTTTTAATAAACACTCTATAAACTTTCTCTTTCCCAAAATCCCTCAGGAAGAGCTCCACTGCTTGTAAGCCCTGTGTGCATCCCCATCCCCTCCCTGGCCCAATCCGTGAATTGTTTTCCTTGAATAAAGAATATCAGATTTGTTACTAAATTGTTTTAGTTTTAAAGCATGAACGTACCTATTTCATCACCGTTGAAAAATCCCACTTCTCAATAGACTATGAGCGCCAGAAGCCGTATCCGTGGCACAGAGCCTCGCACAAGGCAGACGTGGACAAAATGGGGTGGATGGATGTCTTCTGTAACCAGGTGAAACGGGCTGGTCTGACTCCAAGCCTGCTTTGTTCTATAGCTTTGTCTTGCTTTTGGCGTGCTAATCATTAGAGGAATTCTGCTTGCAGCTTGAGTTTTACCCAAACAGCCCCTTACCAGAATGTGCCTCTCTGGAGGAGATAAAGGAAGTATGCATTGTTTGTCAGAGATCTGCCGGAACCTCGTGACTGGGTTCACATCAACTAGGGTCGACAGACTAAGCACAATCTTCCTGGGCCCCTGCTGGCACCTAGATGGCTGTGGCCACCAATCACCTCTTGTCCCTCCTGTTCCCTCCTTCCCTGGACAGAAAAGAAGCCTGAACTTTGTACTTCCTTTAGCTGGATTTGAGGCACCCCTAAGTCTCCCATCTTCTTGGTTGGCACCTTCTTGATCAATAAAGCTTTCATTACTCCACACCCTGACATTCTGAGTGTTGGCATTTCAACACGTCGGGCACAAGGACTTCGATCCAGTAACAAGATTGTGATACAATAAGAAGTGCATATCTGTTTTTTTTCTCTAGTTCAGGGCACAGAGCTCCTGAAACTCTTGGAATATCCTGAGTAACAGTGTGAGTAGAGCCCTGACTGGTGTGACTCAGTGGGTTGGGCATTGCTCTGCAGACCAAAGGGTTGTCGGTGTGATTCCTGGTCAGGGTACATGCCTGGGTCGTGGGCCAGGTCTGTGACTGGGGCCGTGTGGGAGGCAACCAATCGATGTGTACCTCGCACATTGATGTATCTCTCCCTCTCTTTCTCTTTCCCTTACAATCTCTCTAAAAATATATATAAATAAAAACATCTTAAAAATAGGGGTGAGCAGAGCATCTTCTGTTGTTGATAACAAGTTTCACCTATATCTGAGTTTGTACTAATGAATGACTCTTAGAGAATGGGGGCCAGTTGCCAGAGGACCCAGCCATGGGATTAGAGGGTCGGAACTTTTCATCCCCTGCCCTGAGCTATAGGGAAGAAGAAGGGCTGAGGACTGAGTTCACCACCAAGAGTCAATGCTTTCATCAGTTGTGTCTATGTTATGAAGCAATGAAGCCTCCATGAAAGTCCTAAATGCGGAGGTTGGAGGGCTTCTGGGCCGGTGAATACATCAGTGTCCTGAGGGAATGGCGTACCGGAGAGGCATGGAAGCTTCGTGCAGCCACCCCCACCCCAATACCTTGCCCTGTGCATCTCTTCCATGCGGCGGTTCCTGTTGTGTGCTTTATAGGAAACTAGTAATAGTCAGTAAACTGTTTTCATGAGCTCTGTGATCTTTTCCAGAAAATTAGAGCCAGAGAAGGAGGTTGTGGGAACGCTCAGTTGATACCCGGTTGGTCAGAAGTACAGGAACCCTGGACTTGGGATTGTGTCTGAAGTGGGGATAGTGTTGTGGGGCCGAACTCTTAAGCTTTGTTAACGTCAGAACTGAACTGTAGGACAGAAGAGCTGGAGAGTGGGTTGGTGTGGAAAAACTCCCATGCATTTGGTATCAGAGCAGTTCATGCATAGTATTATAAAGCTATCATTTATTGAGTGCCAGATATTTTGCCAATGCTCACCATATATTGTTTCTAATTCTAACAATCTTATAGGACATTATTTCTGGCATCATTTTAAAGACGAGAAATCCAAGACTGACTTACACAGCAGAGGTTGTACTTCTAACAAACTGGATTTTCATTTCTCTCTGTCTCCTAACCCCTGACTCCCCACATCCCCCCACCCATACTGGGTTACTGGTACATGTCTCTATAACCATATTAAATATACTCTGGGCAATTTATTAATAAATGTTTACCAAATCCTTCCTATGGTGCCATTATTTTGCAGGATACTTTGTGAGAACATACAGGAGAATATTAATGCTAGGAGCAAACATATTTAATCAGCATAATAGATATTTTTGTCATCCTCCTCTCACAGAGCAGGAGAGTGAGGAGGCATAGGATTGCTAAGTCACTTGTCTAGGGCCACAGAGCAAATGCCGTATTGTTCGGACTATAAGATGCAACGGATCATACTACACACCTAGGTTTTAGAGGAGGAAAATAGAAAAAAACAAACAAACCCCTATCCACCACCGTGTCCCCCGCCCCCTCCCCCCCACAGCAAGCCAGGTAAGCCACATTCAGACTATAAGATGCACCCCCCTTATCCTCCCAAATTTAGGGGAAAAAAGCGTGTCTTATAGTCTGAGAAATACGGTAAGTAGCAGAGCCATTATTGAACCCCAGGACATCTGACTCCAAAGCTGAACTGCCTCTTGCATATATGCCATCCTTATACCAGTATGTCTTCAGTCTAATTTGGAAACAAAAGATACACATGATACAGCTACAGAATGATGACTTCATAGTGCCCATACAACATTTGAAAGAAAAAGTTATAAACTTCATATTCAAGGGTTCAAAGTAGAGAACTATCTTCATGGAGCTCACATGCTCTGTTCACGAGCTGCAATGTGATAAAGAACTGATGAAGGTCAGTTCAGTTACTTGGTTTCACAACAAATTCCTGTTCAGTGAAGTTTTTATGTCATCTTTTGACTGAAATTCTCTAAATAAAAGAAACTCCCATCATGACTATTCTTGTCTAATCTTAAAAAGACAAGGACAAGGAAGATCACATAGGAGCCTCTGAATAGAATATAATATCTTTGGTGAAACGCAGTTGGCTCATTTAGACATAGTTCTGCCCAAAATAACCTAGATGAGCTGGATGGAATTTGTTGCATTACTAACGTTCTAAAGGCAGATTTCCCAGTAATAACTTACCCATAAAACTCGACTTTAACAAAAGGCTACTTGATAGCATAGAAGAAATCAGAATATTTTTATAGCCAGAGATTTCCAAACCATAAATACTTTCATCCCTGTAAGCAGTGGGTCAGAAGTACATAGTTATGAGGCACCCTGCATTTTTATCACCTCTGCAATGGGATGTAGCATTTCATCATGACCACCTTCTGTCTCTACCCTTGCTTTACACTGGCTATGGGCCCCTTCGTGTGACATGCTAATCATAAGCAATCCATAGTGAGAAGAACTTCAGCATGCAGAAAGAAATGAAGGGAAAAATATTGTATAGAAGTTGCTGAAACTGGTTATTTTTGAGCAATATGCTATCTATTGCTAAACTAAATCCAATAGTTCATTTCAGGACAATGTCAATACAAGCAGTTGGGAAGTGGTTGCCTAGTAATTTAATTTATACTCTGATGGTATTAAAATTTTATTTTCCTTGTTGTAGAAATAAACACTCAGTTTGGCCTGGAAAAGTCCAGATCGTTGACATAAGGGACGTGGTGCAAGACATTATTTTTAGGTTAGCCTCTTTTTTTTTTTTTTTTCCTAAAGGGAGCTATGGAGGCAACTGCTTAAAAAAATCTCTCTTTAAAAATGCCAAAGGTCAAATTAAAACATTGGGACACTGATCATGGTTGCCGTTTTATCTCTTGTCCTTACTAGAATGGTATGTAGAGAAAGCCAATATGTGGTTTTCCATTAATTTTATAAGAATAATAATTTTGCTATTTATGTAAATATATGCTTTTTATTTGAAAAGTCAAGCAATTCAAAACTTAAACTTAAAAATGAATTAGATTCATATAAGTTATGTTAGTTCATATAAGTTATGAATTTGAAAAGTATAAGATGAAACAAATATCAAGTAATATACATGCTTTTATTTTAGAAACAGTGCTTGAAAGTGGTTAGTGAATTATCAAATTTCATTATAGTGAGACATACATACATTGTTTAAAATAAAAGTTATAGATGACTTCATAGAAAATGTTATTCTCAGATTCTTCTAGTTATTATTTTTTAAAGGAAATATTGCTTCATACAAGTTCCTTTGTGTTAGTTCATGTTATTAATTAATTGTGATTAAGCATGCATAGGCAAAGTGTTTTGTTAGTCACAAAGGTAACTAAGACATGGTGGCAGAGACTGCCTACATACTGAAACTTATTTTCACTTCTTGGAAACACAGCTAGACTACATTTCCCAGCCTCTCTTGGATTAGCTACAGAGACGTGACTGATTTCTGGCCAATGGAATGTGAATAGATTGACACATACCTTCAGAGAGAGCCCAAAGGGTCTCCCATGCATTTCTCTAAAGGCTCTTTTTCTTCCTCTCCCAGAAAGAGTTAGTGGAAGATTTTGAAGCCCTAGTGGTTAGAGTGGCCACTGGATGGATGCAATCTAGTTACCCGAATGCTTGTAAAGAGCAGAGCCCCCTACCTGCAACCCCCATTGGATTATGACGGGGCAATAAACCTTCAGTCTGTTAGGTCACAGAGATAACAGGGCTGTTTGTTTTTACAGCTCTTTTCTCACCCTAAGCCGAGATTTCTCAACCTCTCACTATTGACTCATTGGGCTGGAGAGATCTCCGTTGTGGGGGCTGTGCACTGTAGCATGTTTAGCAGCATCTCCGGCCTCTGCTCACTGAATGCTGATAGCACCCCCTCCAGATATTTCAAATGTCCCCTTGGGGGCACGTTTGCCTGTGGTTGAGGACCATGGGCCTAGTTTAGTAATGTTTCTGGTCTTAAAAGTTTTACAAAGAGAGTCTCCTACTTTTTTATAGAATGAATTTCTGGAAAATCTCTTAAAAGTCAAAAGTCTAAAAGGTGAACAACACATTTTTATGTTACAAAGACCTGTGTTATATAAGAAAACGGAAAGGAACATTACATTCTTTAATTACCATTGTATTTAGTAGCATGTTATGAAGATGTTTTTGTGGCAATTTTTGCATGGTTTTAAAGTTTGTATTTCTCCTTCAAATTGAATCTATACTTGACCAGCTTAAGTCCAGTGAACTGTAGACTGAACCTGAAAGTTATTGCTTCAAGCACATAGAATGTCTTCTATCTGTGTAACAAGTCCTGTGCTTCTTGTTTCTATAATAAAGTACATCAGGTTTCCATTTCTCACTTATTTTTATGAAATAGGAAAAAGTACTCTGGTAATTAAATAAACTCCTCTGAATAGACAAAAATGGCAACATATGGAACCAGTGACATTTAAAAGGCTTCACAATGGGGACAGAATGAGGTAGATGCTTGTCTGGTGTACAAAAGCCTGGTTTTACTTTAACACTTCTTAGTCTTAACCCCCTTTCCCTATGCCTAGTTTCTCTCCTGCTCTCTTCACTCCCACTTTTCCACTTCAATCTCTAGACCAGGCACAGGTGTTTGGACTATTTATCTGGCTTCATTGCTGGCAGCCTCAGGTCTCTGCACCTAACATCTGACTTCCGCACCAGACACCCTAACTGTGTAAGGCCCTTGGTTTTCACCCTGTGCCCCAGGTGAACACTTTCCTTGGTGCATCCGCCGTTGGTCCGTGCTTGTGATGGGGGAACATCACAGAGAATTAGATGCTGATAGTCCAAGGATAGAGAAGGCAGAATCCTTGATCTTTTAGGACCTTGTAATCTGATGGTGAAGGAGGGTATAAACACAAACAATACTTAGAAGAATTCCATAGAAAGTGAACACACCGGAGTGACTAGATTCAAAGTGGAAACACTGCAGCTGGAGCGTATTAGATCCCAGTGCGTTCCCTTGCAGCTGGGTTCAGACAATGTCTCAATTGCAGCCAGCAGTATGTATCTGATGAAGGTCTTCTTTTAAAATCCAACCACGGGCTTGGTCTCCCTTAATCTTACTTGTTACTGGAGCACAAGAGAATGTTGCAACTAAATTTCATTTCTCTGAACTCTTGGGAGTGATGTTTTGTGGAACTGGTGGATTCGGTAGCTAAGTCCTTGGTTAAATCATCTTGTGATATTAGTACAGCAGAGTGATTAAAAACCAAAGACCCTGGGGTCGGATCACTTGTGTTAGCATTCCCAATCTGCCGCAGACCTCCCATGTGACTTTTACCATGGAATTTACTCTCCTTTGCTTCAGGCTTTTAACCTGTAAAACTGGGAAAAATAACTCTGTTTAATAGGGTGTTGTGAGAATTAAATGAGTGAATACATCTCATGTGTCTAAAACAATGCCTGGCTCCTAGTGAAGCCCTTGATAATATTTATCTTTTATTAATATTTAGTTGTGATACCTTATAGAATTAATTCATCCTTTCAAGCAATATACTATAGGTGTTGATGATTTCATCTTTATAAAAATCTCTTTTGTACTTAGGAGACTTTCTTTTGCACAGTACTCAGTTTCAATAAATTTGTCCATCTTTTACTGCCATTAACATGTGACTAAATTTCTGTCATTATCCTATGATTTCTAGAGCTGCCTTTGCCTCAGAAACCCTTCTAGAGTTCTGAAGAGGGAAGAACCGTTAATGGACTATTTTTCTTCTCTTTACTAAAAAAATTTTTTACTCTGTTATTATAGACCTTTTGTGCTCATTTTATTTCCTTTCTATGCTATCAAATTTTCCTTTTTAAAAAATAAGACTAAATACACCACACAAAACACTGCAAATCTCTCAAATTCCTCTGCTGTGTATGTGCTTTCTCATATTTTCCTTGGTCAGGTGCAGTTTTGATTTCCGCAATACCTTGAGTGTGAGGGATGGATGGGAAATGCCTGGAATCTTATGACATAGGGTAAAAGGCCTCAGGAGGCGCCAATAGACACGTAGACACTAAAACAATTGCATTGCAATGGCCTTCGCCACCCCATACGCAGTATCCCCTTAATGGTCAACACAACTTAACAACTTCATATGGACAATGTCAACATCATCCTTCTCCCCATCATAAAAGTAACCACAGTTATAGAAAATACTTTAAAAATAGGATTTAGAGACTAGAATTATTTATCTCAGACAGGATTGCTATGGAAGGCTTTAAGTTTATGAGGAGTTATACAGCGATCAAGGACCAGCTGTTCTCCATCATGAAAGAATCCCAAAGAGAGGGCTAACCCTCAGCCTGAAGTAATTAGGTTGGGTATGAAGGGGAATTCCTAACAGTGAGAGTGGACCATTGAAAGGAACCTCTGGGAAGAATACTTTAAAACGTGAAAGACTTCCAAAAGCGGAATGATGTCCTGGAGCACCCTCTGCACTGGAAATCTATAAAAGCCATGTACTTTCATGAACTGTGAAATTGTGCATTTATAGTCCTCACTTGGTGGCCCTAACATTCTGATTGCATGCTTATGGTGGTATGTTTTGTACATATTTTCTACAGATAGTATGTCTAATAATTTGCACTTTGTTCTCTCCTGTGGCTCTAGTGATGTCATTTAGGGGTGTAGAAGTGTGTCAGCTTTGGAATCAGTCATACCTGGGCAGGCCTCTGGCTCCACTACTCTGGTTCTGAGATCCACTCTGTGGGGTTTGACAAACTGTTTAATCTCTGAGACTTGGTCTTCTATAATAAAGGAGGGTAATGAAGGAATAAATCAGTCAGTGTATCTGTGTCACAAATGCAAGGCTAGCGCATTGTAATTAATTCATGTTACTTAAAAATGTTTTTAAGGATGTATACTTTTATATACATAAGAATACATTAAATAGAAGTATTTTGTAGAAAAAAAATTCCAACAGCGAACAAAAGTCCCTGCACAGATACATAAATATATAGTATTTTACATCAAAATCTTTTCCTGTGCAAAGTGTCACGGCATGATTTATTTTGAAAGCAAAATACTACTTAGGAATTTAAAAATTCTCTCAAATAATTCAAAACAGTTGAAAGGAGAAAAACACAATTATGCAAAATAAGGAATGAGATAGGGAAATAACTAGAGATACAGAGGACCGGAAATAATTGACTCTTGTTAACTCAATATTGAAGTGAAGTGGAATAGAAAAAGGTAATTTGCTAAAATTGTCCCCAGAAGAAGACCAGTTACTATATTTAGAGGCCATTTACTATAAAAAATAGATAAAAGTTGTCACAAGCACTAATGCTTCCCTAATGAAAACATTGCTCTAACTGATGCAATTATTATTACATGAAAAAAAAGAGGTATAGAAGTTGGAAAAGTGGAGGTAGAATTATTGCTTGTAGATTATGATAAGTATATCAAAACCTAGGAAAACGAACGGAAAAATTCCTATGGACCACAGACCAATTTGGCAAGTTGCTTGCAAAATTCATATAAAAAGTATATAGAAACATATGTTTATAATAACAACCAATAACTATTTTAAAATGAATAAACTTAATAAGAAATATGTGAGAATTTTATGAAGAAAATTCCAACATGCCAAAGAAGCCTTGACTGAAGGGAAAAGCATCTGCTGTTCTTGGTAGGGTGGGCTATCGCAGTGCTTCATGGATCCCTACGTTCATCTCTTAACACTTACTGCAAGTCAATTAAAAATGACAACATATTTTTTTCTTTTTTGGGGGAACTAACTAAAGTGATTTGAAAAGTCAAAAGAAAAAGGTAAACCTGATAGTAAAAATAATTCTGAAAATAAAAGTAATAAACAGGACAAGGCATACAGATTTTTAAAAAATATTTTAAAGCTGGTATATTTAAAACAGATTGTTACTAGGGTGTGACTAGACAGATTATGGATAAAAAGTAGCAAGTCAAGAAATAGCGTCAGTTCTATATCTTGATTGGAGTTTGGGTTATAAAGGTGTACGCATTTGTCAAAACTCAGTGAATGTACCATCAAGGATTATACCCTAAGAATACTGAAACACCAACTCAGAAGAACCTATGCACCCCAATGTTCATAGCAGCACAATTTACAATAGCCAAGTGCTGGAAGCAACCTAAGTGCCCATCGGTAAATGAGTGGATCAAAAAACTATGGTACATTTACACGATGGAATACTACACAGCAGAAAGAAAGAAGGAGCTACCACCGTTCGTGACAGCATGGATGGATCTGGAAAGCATTATGCTAAGTGAAATAGGCCAGGCAGTGAAAGACAAATACCATATGATCTCACCTATAAGTGGAACCTAATCAACAAAACAAGCAAAATATAACCAGAGACATGGAAATAAAGAACAAACTGACAGTAACCAGAGGAGGGGGGAAGGGAAACAGGGAAAAAGGGGAACAAGGAACATGTAGAAAGGACCCATAGACAAACCCAAAGGGGGGTAGGATCGAGGGGGGGGTGGGGATGGGTGGGGTAGGGGGTAGTAATGGGGGAACAACGAGGACAACTGTACTTGAACAACAATAAAAAAAGAAAAAAAATTGTACATTTCATTGTATCTAAAGTTTATTTTGAAAGAAAAATGTATTAAAACTTATTGGACTCTGGTCCCATGACATACATGCTAGTGTATTCTGAGGGTAATGTGCTGACATTGGCAATTTAAAAAAAATTATTGTTCAGTTACAATTGTCCCGTATTTTTCCCTACTGCTCACCCTTACCCTGTTCCCTGTACTCTCACAGTCAATCCCCCCATTGTCCGTGCCCATGAGTCCTGTATTCGTGTTCCTTTGCTTTCTCCTTCCCCTTCTATCCCCCTAAATAAAAAAGTCAGAAAATAAGATGGATTGATGGCTAGGAGGTTGCATATATGGAAATTTTGTAATTATGTAAAGTTATCTCAACATTGCTGTATACTTGCAAATTTCATAATGAAATGTTGAAAAAATAAATTTGAATGTATAGAGAAATTCAGAATACAATAAAAAAATCTTTAGGTTATAACTTTATTTATAGAATGAAAGCTTTTCTCTCATAATAGTTTCAAGAACCAGAACGCAGATGGGTAGGGTTGGGTGTAGGGACCAGAGTGGCTCCTGGGGTGAGTCTCTCAGACTCTGTAGCGATTCCTCGTGTTCTGACCTGTGATGCTGGGGGGAAAGGGGACACCTCTCCCCCGGAGAGCTCTCTGTGGGGTGAGTGCTGTCTTTTTGCGAGTCACGTTGGCTGCCAAGGGAAGAAGTGGTCCTTATGCACTGCACACATTTGAAGGTTTAGGAGAAAAAAGCAGTCCCCATACTAGAGTATGCTGTGAAGGCCAAGGGCGGCTCTGTTCTTCAATCATGGTGATTATTAAGTCCTCTGAGTTTGGTAAAGTTGCTCTTTTACAATTAAAAGCTTTAGGATTTCGAACAGTTTATTCAGGAGTTCTGAGTAGCTCATGAAGTGCGATTATTTAACTATTTGTTTCCTGCGGTTCTGTGATACCCCACCCTCTATTCGTATTTCTCAAAGACTGGGGGCAGTGGGTGTTGGGAGAGGAGCACAAGCCTGTTGCTCTGCAGAGTTTCAGACACTGGGGGTCCTGGGGACCCAGCCCAGCTCCCAGCAGGAGGAACGTGGCCACCGCATGGAGAGAACCAATACGTTTTCTTTTCTTTCTGTCTTTTTTTTTTGTATTCTATTTTATCTTTATTGTATTTTTTATTATGTTTTTGTCCCTTTATTCTCCCTCCCCCCAGCAATCACCACACTGTTCTCCATGTCCATGAGTCCTTTTTGTTTTTGCTCAATCCCTCCACCCTCTCCCCTCCTCCACCCCAGCTAGCTGTATGCTCTCCATCCATGAGTCTGTCCCCATTTTCCTTGTTAGTTCAGTTTGTTCATTAGAGTCCACATATGAGTGAGATCATATGATATTCTGACAAGGCTTCTTCAACCATGAAGTTGTACTCGGACTCTGACGGGTACATTTGGGGCTCCTTTTATTTGGTGTATGGGTTGGACAAGAAAGTATATATTTTGGTGGCAAAAGGGAAATACCAGAAATTCAAATATATGAGAATTCTATAGTTTTGAGAACTCTCAAGGAGGGGAAAGTATTAAAATAGCTCATGGAATATGGTTACAACAAAATACATTTCCTCAGCATATCCTTCATTGAAAATATCATCTTTGATGCTATCTTTTTGCATCTTGAAAAGTTGCCACTTGAAAAAATGGGAATGCTAATGCATAGTTTCTGAGAAAAACTTTCTTTGCGTTTTCTTAAATTTACTTCACTGACAAGATTGTGGGCTTTTTAAACCCCACACCTGCCTGAGCTCTACTGGGAACAAGCACGGGAAAGCTGTGAGAGATGAAGGTCACGCAGCTCTACACACAGTTCCCACTGGACGCTATTTCCATGAGGTGTGAGGTATGTAATTAGCAGAAGGTTGGCGAGGAAGATTTTAAAGAATGTGATTATAGAAGCAGAAAAGTCACTTCAGGCAAGTTTGTAAAATGTGGGTGTTTATGTACTTTGCCACTTAATTCTCACAAGAACCCTGTAAGGTAGGTCTCATTATTTCTGTTTTACAGGTAAAGAAACTGAGGTCAAGAAAGTTAAGTCATGATTTTTAAAAAGATAAAATCAGGACTCTCAGGCAAATATAAAAGGAACAATATAAAAGGAATAAAATATAAAAGGAACCTAGTATTTTATTGATATATACTATTATTAACCAATGTTATCTCAATAAATTTAATAAAATACTATATTTTATTGAACTCATTAATGAAGGTGTTACGATTGGTTCAAAGAGCTTTTAGGAAGCTAGTCTATTTATCAACAACTTAACAAAGAAATGCTAGTATAAGGTTGCTGAGCTAGAGATAGGCCTGGTTCAAGTCCAGCAGGTCGTTGATATCTGGGGTTATCTGTTCCATTGGATGGAAATTATCTGCATCTCTACTGAACAGCAATGTACGAGTTAGCAAGTAAATTCCTAAGTATGGAAACTTTAATCATAGTAAAAATGAGATGAATTAAGTACAGGTCTCAACAATCCGTGGGTGACTTTTGTCTTTGTGACAATGTAAAAATGCAAGTGTCTGCTCCCATCTTTTTGCCTGATTTACAAGTTTGGAGAATCTTCATGACATTATCCTGCCCCCAGATTTTTCAAATGCTAGTGAAGCAGAGATCCGAGCCACCGTCCCTGGGACTGCACAGCCTTTGTTAGGACTCAGCAATGAGTTAACTTGTTTTTAAAAAATGTTTGGGTCTATCAGGTCTGTGCAGATACTTCTCACAGCCACGATGTCTCTGAAGCACAAGGATTCCCGGGACGACAGAACCATCCAGCTCATGCACTCAACATCAGTCTGAAGTAATAATGCCTTCTGTTCCTGCTGACAATAGGGGTCTCCAAACTGGGTTTCGGCAAAGGAGCTCTCACCTATAATCACCAAGCCCATCATGTCATGAATCATATATACTCACTGAATGTGTTATGTCCCCATGGAGAGGTCATGGATACCAGGAAAGAGCATGAAGGACAGAGGCTGGGAGTCAGGAGGCTGAGCCTGAGGTTAGAGAAGCCACCTCATCCTTCCTTCTATGCTTTAGTTTGCTTTCTCCTCTATGTGCGGCTGGATTAGATGCGAGGTTCCTGAACGTTTTAAACATCACAACTCCAAAAATATGATGCAAATAAAACAGAAACACTGTGGCCAAAGGAAGTGAGGGAGAAAATGATGTGAAAGTCCTCACCTTCTGGATGGAACCATGGCTGGCTACTCAATTTTCAGGGCCCAGTTCAAGATGAAAATTTTAAAATGCTGTTCAAAAAATAGTAAAAAACAAAAAGACATTAACTATGATAAAGTAAAAGCTTTTCCTTTTAAAAAATTTTGATGACATAAAATCTAACAGATATGGTCCTGATACATAAGAAATGACATAAACTCACACATTATAAAAATAATATTTTGGTGTTATAATTCTATGTAATACAATATATAATAATACTTTAATAACTTGATAGCTTGATTGGTCATGGATTTTATATATTAGGTCATCAAAATTTGTATTTTTAACAACTTCATTTTCTATATAATTGAAAGCAATGTTAGTCACTCTTGGCAAATGCTAGATTGCAAATAGTCTATGATAATTGTTCATTATAAGAAGATCTTTCTCCTCACCTTTTCATCCAGTCCCCTAATCTCCTTTTCCCCTGGCAACCATCAATCTGTTCTTTGTATCTATGGGTCTATTTTTATTTTGTTTGTTAATTTATTTGGCTTTTTAGATTCCACATATAAGTGAAATTTTAAGCGATTAAGAACTACGCACTGGTAGTCACAAAACAGTTCCAGGGATACAAAGTACAGCACAGGGATTATAGTTGGTAACATTGTAATAATTATATACAGTACCAGGTGGGGACCTGAAACACTGGGGGGACCACTTTAACAAGTGTATGATTGTATAACCATTACGCTGACACTTGAAATTAATACAAAATAATATTGAGTATAAACTGTAATTGAAAAATGAAATTTAAAATTAAAAAAATTAAGGAAGATTCTTTCTGCTGATGTAACTGTTACAGGAAAGTTGTTAGGAGTATTTGATAGGCAGTGCAAATATTAGGATAAATTTCTGATGCATTCATATGAAAATATAAATTTTAGTACATGTAGAGCTAATGATTCTGTGGAACAGTTTCTAGAAAAAGATTTAACTCTTCATACAAGTCAGTCTTTTTTAAGTCTAAACTTAATTTTAAATGTAAATTCATACAATGACATTTTGACATTTCTTCTGACATTTTCCATAACTTTAAATGGAGGTTGTTCAAGAAACAGAAAGTAGCTTTGTGATTTGTATGTAATTTCAAAATGTCTGTTATGCATTTTATTGCCGTATTTCTAATTACGAGGGAAGTTAATGTAAAAATTGTCTACTTAATACTAGGTTCACACAACGCTTCATATGGAATAGTATTTTCCATTGAACATGGCAATCTGTACACTTAAATTCTATTTCTAAGTCTGTGTGCATTTTGTCCTGCAAAGTTATAGCAGCTTTTAAAACCGGAAGTGCCATAATTGACTGCAGAAATTCACTGCTTATCCATCAGCTACTGCTGTGCCAGCATGCCTGCAACTATCACTACCACCATTTGCGACCTGGTCCCACTCTGGCTGCTCTCTCCCATTCCCCACAGCTTTGGACTGTCTCGAGGTGCTGGCTTGCACACGGGGCCAGTTGCTACGTGGCTGCCATTTGCGGTGCCTGAGCCTTCACATGCACAGGCTGCTGCTGGACCACTGCTGAGTGCATGCATTGCCACCTGAGTGCATATCGTTTCTGCTTGTGTGCATGCTCCATTGTCCCAGGGACTGATGGAGCCCAAGTGCAAAGATAAAATTGAGAATTGCAAGACACTGAGAATAGAGTGTTAAAATAAGCATGGAGTCCTTGTCAGCAGGAAGTCCTAAATGACTGTGCAGACTGCAAGCCCAAGGAGCTGGCCCTGAAGGAACACTCAGGACTTTATAAAATTCACTTGACTTAGTGATTTCACTTACCACCTCTCTCCAATTCATCTTCCCTATCATGAAACCTCTGTTCTGATATGTTTATATTGGAATGGATATTTAATGTTTGGGTAGATGAGGGTAAACCTCCAAGACTAAGAATAATAGTAAAAAAATTGGAAAAGCCTGACCACAGAAGCCAAGAGAAGAGAAAATTTGAAGAGGAGAAAGTAACCAATGGACTCAAGTGATGCCAAAAGGCCATCAATAAGTAAGACCAAGACTGAAAATTTTCCACTGACTTTATCAACATGGAAGTTACATCACCTTAGGTCTCAGTAATCTTAGAAATAAGCTTAGAAATAACATTCCAGTGGAGAAATGCAGGCTGAAGCCAGGTCTTAGTGCAGAGGAATCAATGGGAGTTGAAAAATGGACTCCTACACCCCCTCTTATGCTGTGGCCTGAAGAGCAATAGATACGGTCCCTCTAAGACAAATCTTGGCAATGACTGGGGGTAAATGTGGTACATGTACCAGGGCACATCTGGTTCTTTGCAGATGTTGCTTCTCTTTTGTCATTATTCCTGGTTGTCATGGTTTAATGACAACAACTACCATGTATTGGGAAACTACTATGTGTAAGGCTGGTGCTGAGCACTTTTTATCCATTTATCTCTAATTCTACAACAACCCTGGCAGCCATTCCTCTCATTTTCCAAACAAAGAAATATAGGTCACTTGTTTAAGTTCCTGCAGCTGCTTCCATAGCAGCCCAGGGCCCATTTTTTCTTAATTTAAATTTAAAACTGTTTATTGCTAGTGTTTAAAAATAAAATTGATTTTGGTGTGTTGATCTTGTATCTTGAAATCTTGCTGAATTTGATGATTAGCTCTAACAGCCTTTTTTGGTGGATTCTTTAAGATTTTCTATATGTAAGACTATGTCATCTACAAGTAGAAATACAGTGGTGTCTTGGTACTCATCGTTAATTGGATCCAATGAGTCATGAGCAGACGATGACTGATGAAGCATTTTCTCTTGTGGGGTGGTGTCCTGACTCATTCAATTTCTAGCACATGGGATGAGTGGCCAGCAAGTGCCGAGTGCTGAAACATTTTTTTCTTGTTAAAATGCAATAAGTGCCAGGTTTGATGAGTTCTGAACCCAACACACACTGAGATATGACTGTAGTTTAATTTCTTCTTTTCCAATTTGGTTGTTTTTTTACTTCATTTTCTGCCTAAGTCTTCCAGCTACAAACTTCAATACAATATTGAATCAAAGTGTGAGAGTGAACGTCCTTGTGTTGTCCCTGATCTTAGGGGAGAAGGGTCTGTTCTTTCCCCATTCAGTACAATGTGAGCTGTGGGTTTTTGCAGATTCACTTAATGAGATCGAGGATGTTTCCTTTCATTATTCACTTTTGAGTGTGTTTATCTTGAAACAGTGTTGGAATTTGCCAAATGCTTTTTCTGCAACTACTGAGATGATCATGTGGTTTTTGTTTTTTATTCTATTAATATGGTGTGTTATATTAATTGGTATTTAAATGTTGTGCTGACTTTGAATTCCTGGGATAAATCCCACTTGATCATGGTGTATTATTGTTTTTATATGTTGCTGGATTTGGTTTGTTAGTTTATTGTTGAATTGTTTGCACCTATATTCACTAGAAAGACTGCTCTGTAGTTTTCTTTACTTATACTTCTGTTAGGTCTCAGAGTAGTACTAGTGTCATGGAATGAGGTGGGAGGTCTTCGCTCCTCCTCCATTTTTGGGAAGAGGTTTTGAAGTCTTGTTAACCGTTTAAATGGGAGAGTTTACCAGTGAAGGCATTTGTGGGACCAGATCTTTTCCTGTGGGACATTCTTTGATTATGACTTCAATCTCTTTACTTGTTATAAGTCTACTCAAATTTTTTATTTTGAGGAGGTCAGTTTTGATAGTTTATGTCTTTATAAGAATTTATCCATTTAATCTACTACATTCACATCTATCTATAGCAACTGGTGGTTTAAAATATTTGAAAAGTAAAGAATTTGGATTTATCTTGAATAAGGAGCCAAATCGTTGAATTTTTTAGCTTAAGTAGCCTAGAAGAATTTAATGTCACTTTGATAGTAAGGGATTTGAGAGCTAAATCTTTCAGAAAGTATGCAAAGTAGAAAGAGAAAATGTGCCCGAATGGTATGCCTTAAGAGGAAAATTAGAAAATGGGTTTATGAGTTCAAAGTGAAACCAGTCTATTAATGAATAAAACATTTTCTCCTCAATAATTACTATACAGCTTTAAAAAAATGTACTAATAGGATACCAAGTAAGTGAAATTCTAGATTGAACCCTTTTCTGAGATCTGAGCAATTCATATTCATTGAATTAGTTTTTTCCATTTCTCTCTTTCTATAGAAAACTAAAAATAAAATAAAATAAACGATGAATTATAAAGTAATCCCTTCTCAAAATCCAACTTGATAGCAATAATGTTAATAATAGTCCTTTTCATATCAAAAGAAAAAGCTTAAAATAATTGAAATGGCAGTAAGTATTTAAAATGTAGAAGCATTTTATATTTTTATTTTCATTCATTTTAGGCAAATTATTTTATCCTCTATATATGTATGTTTTTTGTTTGGAGAGTACCTCACTGTTTCTTTTGAATCTCTCTCTCTCAGTCTCTCTGTCTGTCTGTCTCTCTCTTCCTCTATTCCTCCACCCTTTGCCTTAAGAGTGTTTATTTGAACCCATTTAGTTAAAAATTTCAGTATTTCAGTGGGGTCGATCACCATTTTTTATTTTCCCCTTCAATTAATTAATTGTTAATTAATTTTTCAATTAATTTTTGTTCAATATATAATTGTTTAATATTGAAAAAACAGTATCTTTCTTTACCAGGAATTTTGTTGCATAGATAGGCATAGTCTTTCTTCTTACCTGGTGTAGCCAGGCATTTTTTAAATTTGTTTCAATATTACATTGGAGAGAGAGAGAGAGGGAGAGAGAGAGACGATAACTTGGCTTAAATGACATATAATAAATTTACCAGATGGCTGGCAGCACACTCTAATCTATAAGTAAATGACTTGATGTAGAAAATCAAATGTTCTCCTTACCTGCGTATGTGGAAGCTTATCTTGTGGTCATATAACAGCAAGGAGTTCAGTAGGGCTGAAGCATCCTTGCAAATGGAAAGGTGGAGATAAGGCTTTTTAGGTGTCTTAACAAGGACTTCAGATTTTTATCCTCTAGGAGATGGAGAACCGTTGGTGTCTTTTGATCAGTGATGAGACATGGTCATTCGCAGGGAAACATCATTCTTGGAGCTCTGTGGAAACGGCTTTGACCGTGCCAGTCTTGTGTTCTGAAGGAGGGTGCTCTCAATCACACGTTGGAGTTTTGGGAAAGTTGGTCACAGGTTCATCTTGCAAAACTTTTCCATCCAAATCTAAACACTACGGTTATTCCATTGAGAATCTAGACCATAGCCTACGTCATGTTACATAATAAACCAGGTTGGACAGTAAACAATGAAATGTCTTATTTTTATTGCTGATAAAAATGACAAGATTATGACTGCTTTCTGAAAATTCTAGGCAATACCACAGCCTTTTATTATTTTAGTTTGTAGCACATTTATATTAAAACTTCTTCTTTTTTTTACAATCGTTCATTTGAAGGGGTGCCATTTAATTTGTTTTATCTTTTACATCTTGTAATGTAATAAAGAACTGTCTCTATTTCACAGAGCTTTTTCATTTCATCTTTATGACACTTCTTCTGTGGGTAGGTATTGCTATCCTGATTTTAAAATTAAAGAAGCTGATTCCCAGGTTAAGCAATTTGGCCTTCATTACAGAAACAGCAGAGCTAGAATTTGAGGCCAGGTCTCTCTATCTTCAAAGCCCTTTCTTTCCAATATGTCATCCTCCCCCTTTGGTAGGATTTCTCTCTTGCAATGCCACTTTCCTTCTGTACACCCCTTCACTGAACATGTTCTTCGTGTGGTTGGAAGGCATTGGGTGAATTAAAATTCTGCGTATGTCTGGGTTGGGATAACGCAGCCTATTTAGTCGTTTCGGCCAGGTAGCCCCCTTTCCCTCCATCCTAACAGGATAACAGGAGCCAGAGGAGGTCTGCTTTCCAACATCTTACATCACCCTGCAGACAACTGGCAGCCAGGAGAGGGGCAGCTGCTGCTCTCTTCAGATAATCTCTCTATTTAAAGTTCAAAGCGACGCTGGAAAACAATAACAAAGAGGTAAGCCTGGCTCTGACCAACCCACCCAACAACAGGAAGAATGGCTGAAAAAGGTAAGATTTAAGCATAAGACTCTCTTGGCAAAAAGGACCCGGGCTTGCTGGTTTGTTTTTATGTTTCCCAGTATTTGGTGTTACTCGTTTACTTTGATGAATGTAGTATTTCTGCTAAAGGAGCGTTAGCCGTATATGTTAGTGTGGCCACAAAAATTGCACTGGGGGTGCAGTTTAAGGAACATGTCTATGCATTCTGAACAACATCAAAAGGATGAAACAAATGAGAGAGCTCAGTTCGTTCACCCCTGCTTTGTAAGACGAGTTAGAGGCAGTTACTCTCCAGTGTCAGACTAGAGCTGAGCTATTGTGGCATGCTGGGCCGGAATCAAGGAGATTTGAAATGGCCACACGAGTTTGAGGAAGTCCTTCAACCTCTCCGAGCCTGTTTTCTAGTTCTAAAATGAAAATAAATAAAATGGGCCTAGTTATCTCTGATATGCTTTGCATCTGAATTTCTTTGTGTTCTAAGTTTTAAATATTTTTTATATTTAAGAAAAATGATTAATGCTAATCAGGGAAAAGGGCTGCATACACTGTGTCCAAGAAACAGGTCTTAAATGCCTACAGGAATTGTCACTTTTAACCCTGACCACAATCTCGTGACGTATGCAGTATCACCAAATTTCCTGCTTTACAGATAAGGAAGCTGAAATATCACAAAATTCTGTAACTTGCCTGCACTCATACACTTAGAGTGTGATGGCACCACCTTTTGAACTTGGGCAGTCTGGTTCTGGAGCACAGGGACCTTAAGAAGGCTTCCAGGTGTAACTACGTGGGCATGCTCAGGACTGGCTGGAGGAAGAAGCATTTTGAAATTGTTCTTATTTTAAAAGAGGCTTTGTGCTTATTTGTGCCATTAATGTAAGTGACATTTGCAAAGTTCCTATATATTACTATTTCAAAACAATGGTATAGATTTTGGTAAAACTTAAAATGTTAGTCTTAAAAAAACACAAATGCAGTTATACTTTGAATGTTAAAATGCACAGTCAATTGTATTGGTTTATAAGGAATAATAAATAATGATATATATATTTTAAGAATTTTTAATGCACATTTTAGAACTGTATTAAAATAAACTTGTATAAAATATTTTTAACACTAAATTAAAAGATCAATATTATTTTTTTAATCCTTTGAAATTGGGAAAGAAACTAAATCACATATATGAAAAGCTCAAAAAAATTAGTACTCTGTACTTCCGCTGTCATGACACCTTAATTCATAAAAAGGCTTTCATCCAAATGAGAGTCAAGGGTATGTCATAATGTTCACTTTATCCTTAAAGCAATACCACATGGCAGGGAAAGAGAGGAGTTTTCATTTAGAGGCTCATGCTTTGCTCAAGGTCACGGGAAGGTGGAGAAAGGAGGAAAGCCTGTTTAATTTTTGAGAATTAAGAGAGACTCCAGCATTTCTGGAAACATAGATTTAAACTATTACTATTCATTTTAACTTCAGAAAGTTTGCTTTTATAAGTATGTCTTATAATTTTAGAAGTGTCTTTAGAAGTTTCCAGATGATTTTTATCTTACCAGTATTTAAGAAGCTCCACATTTTAAAGTGGTGAACATTGTAATAGAAATGGGATTGCTAAGACTATGTATTCCCTTTGTTAGTAAATGGCATAACATCTAATTGTGTTTTGGAATTTAAGTTATATCTGAGTCCTTAACACATCATGTTAATTGTATATTTCTGTGTTGTTTTTGAATCTTTTTGCATGATACGTGTGTGTTTGATAGAAAAAGACTGAGATGCAGGGAATATTTTAAAAGAGATACTTTTAAAATTACTTATTGCACATCAGGGTACAGATAGGAAACAAAGGAGGAGTCATTATATAATGTCTTTTATATGTTTTTTGGATCAGTGTTGATTGAGATAGTGAGCAGTTAAAGCAATAGAATCTCTCTTCTCTAGTTGAGAACGATTATATAAAATATAATGCCTTTTTCCCTATGATAGTTAAGAGTAAAGTTAGCTATCAAGGCCAAGAACAATTTCAGTACCTTTCCCTGTTGTGATTATTATTTAGTTCAGTAGGAACTGTGCCAGAGTCGTTTTCTGTCGTGTGTATGTAAAGAGCTGCTCTCTGTGTTAGTGAACACAGACACGGATGTGGGCTGTCTACGCTAAACACACACACGGTGGTCGGAGTTTACAAAGCCCTTGCTCCTATGTGATATCATTTGATCCACGCAACAGCTTCATGAAGTAGATACCACAAGTTTCATTACCCATATTTTACAAATAGGGAAGCTCAAGCCCAGAGGGGCCCAAGGTCACATAACTGTAAAAGGAAGACCTATGATTGAGCACAGGCTTTCTATTCCAAACACCCAGCCGAGTCACATGTATCTTTGGTATAAAATGTAATAGTCATGTTTGGGTATGACGGGACAGTGTATTTTCCCCTTTATATTTATTCTCTTGATTCAGAAGATACACTGCCAAAATGACCTATTGAATCTGTTTTGCTTTATTTTTAAGCAGAATCTACATCATCACGACTTCTGATTCCTGTTCTTCTCTTGATTGGATGGATTGTGGGCTGCATCATAATGGTTTATGTTGTCTTCTTTTAGAAAGGTAAAGTTCTTAATAATTGAATACGTTTATTCATAAAGAGCATACATTAGTCCAGAAATACTCTTTTCTGTTTGACTAACAAAACATTTTATTATGCAGGCAAGAAGACTTCAGATTGGCATCATTTAGAAGAATTAAGAAAATCATAAACACGACAGATAATTAAATGTTTCTCATGTAGATAATGGCAGTGTTTGACATCACTTTATAAACTTGGATTTGTAAACTGGTACTTTGGTGCATATAAGAATCTCTTCAGGAACTTGTTTAATTTGGGTATAGATAAGAACTTTAAGAAAGTATGGATGAATTTTTCCATAACCTGGGAATAGGAAAAATGTTCCTAACTATGACTAAAAATGCAGAAGCAATAAAAACAAGTCTGGGAGATTCAATGACAATAAAATATTTTTGGCCACCCCAAATGAGCTAGAGATAAGAAAAGACAGATTGTGGAAAACAAAATGTAAACGCAAACTTGTCCTTTAACCACTTGCTCAGAATAAGGGAACTAATTAAAATTGCACTGAAGCACCATTGCTCACCTGTCGGATGGGAGAAAAGTGAAGACATTTGACAGTGTGCGTGTGGGATGGGCTGTGAGAAAGAAACACTCTCTTATACTGTCTTCAGGAAGTCTATATAGTCCAACACTTCAAGGAGTGTTTGGTGCTCAGTATCCGCCAAAATTCCATGTGTATTTCACTTTTGACCTAACTATCTTCCTTCTAAGAATATTGGCGTTTCCACAGAGACTCTGGTAAAATACAAGATGGCATATATACAATTCGATTCTCTCTGGCACAATTTGTTATCACAGAAATCCAGACGTAAGCCGAATGCCCACCAGTGGAGGTCTGACCGAAAACTCTATGGTCTGTCTACAGAAGGGGCACTTAGCGCAGCCGCGGAGACGAATAAGGCAGGTCTCTCTATATGGACGGGGTGTAATCTCCAAGCGACAGTGTTAAGTAAAAATAACAAAAACCCAAACAGGTACAGAACAATGTATGCTGTCTTTTGTGACAGAAAAGAAGAGGCTATACCAATTGCACACATGCTTATTTATATTAAAATATCGAAACAAAGAACCCGCAATAGAGGCTATCTCTGAGTGCACCTTACTTTATAGGTTTTCATTATTCAAATCATGTTAGTAACTTATCAACTAAAAAAAAAGAAAGAATTAGAATAAAGTCATTCTCCCAACTCAGAACAAAGTGAAACAAATAAACCTAACAGTATATCAAATTTGTGGCATAACTACACAGAAAAAAATTCTTTCGAGTGACTTTAAAACACAGTATTTCTGACTGTACATCTCTCATGGGATAGAAGTCTCAGCCATGCTCAGTAGTGTTTTTGTTAGGAGTAATATGCTATTTTTAGTTTGAAATTCATATCGTCAGCAGCAAGAAGTCAAGTAAATAGCTGGTAATCTTGCATTTTGAATTGCAGATAGCAGTATGAACTCATAATTAATTTTCCTTCTTCTAGAATTAAAAATATCTTAATGCCACCCACTAGAAAAGACTTATAAGGAGGAGCACCCTGGTACCCTCATTGTGGTCTCCAAATCCTGGAGTCCACCCCAAGGACCCAGGTCCCTGCCCCAGCTGGGGGCAGGAACTGTGCGAGATGCCTCTGGGACCTCCTCTTGTTCCAGACATTAAAGAACCTATTAAGGACTTCTTTGGACAAAGCTGTGATAATTTCAACATCAAAAAGTATAATGGCTACAAAGAATCAAAATACATAGTATGTATAAATACCCATGACTCCATAATAGTAATAAAAATACAAATAAGTGAACAAAATCCTCATTGTTACATTTGGAGGTTGCTAAGGAAGCAATTAATTATTGTAAAATTTCTCAGTAGATGTAAAGAATCTTGTTTTTCTTGAATAAACTACTTCCAGATAACTAAATAAATTTTGACATTTCTTCTTTATAGAAGTATTCTAGCTGAAATACATAGGAGAGATAATATAGAAAATTGTTATTTTGCAAATCTTAATGAAATAATACATCTTGTCAAGGATAATTAATGGGTGTTAGAACAACTAGGTTAATTGTTGGTGGGGGAATTTGGCTGATTAGTTTGGTGAGAGCTGAACCCACCGGTGACATCACTGAAAGTGGGATAAACGGCCAAGTGAGCCTCCTGGCAGGGGAGAGTAGAAAATGCACAGGGCTACCTGTGAAGTATTCTTGCCACAACAAGTGAACCCCAGTGAAACAAGTTTCTAGATCTTTCTTCCAGGCTTCTCTAAACAAAATCACAAAGACACCTTCGGCCAAGTCCACAGAGTATAAAATTACAAAGGACACATAATCCAGTTTCTCAACAAATACCTTGCATTAAGAAATGAAATGGGGAATATGTTCTTCCTTTCACTGGGCTGTCTTTTCATTTTGTTGATGGTTTCCTGTGTTGTGCAAAAGGTTTTTAGGATGATGTAGTCCCATTCGTTTATTTTTCTTTTGTTTGCCTTGTTCGAGGAGCTATATCAGAAAAAATATTGACATGAGAAATGTCTGAGATTTTACTGCCTAGATTTTCTGCTGGGGTTTTTATGGTTTCGCAATACAATATAAAGATAATGTATTATAGAATTGTACACTTAAAACCTATATTATTTTATTAACTGTTACCCCAATAAATTCAATAAAAATAAAATAAAACACTGAGCTAGCATGAAAAAAAAAGAAGTGGAATGGTGAGGGAGAGACTATTATAGAATAAGAGATTTTAAAGGACAACAAACGAATGTGATGTCTGGACCAACTACTGAAACCACTTTTATATTTCTGGAGTACAGTTAAGAAATTGTTGTTAATTTTGTGCATTACAACAATAGCAATTGTCAAGAAAAAAGAAAAGGCTCTTATCTGTTAGATACATACTGAAATATACTGATGAAATGATATAATGCCTAGAAACTGCCTTAAAGTATTTCCACAGAAAACAAACTAAAAAATTTAAGGGGATATGAAATAAGACAGGCAAAATACTGGTATTTGTTTAAACTGAGTGATAATGCCACAAGAATTCATTATACTCGTCTTTTTACCCTTGTACATATTTAAAAATTTTTATAAGAAGTTTGTTTCTTTCTTCCTCCCAATGGCTCTGGGTTGCGAATTACAAAAATGCAAGTAAATAAAAATAGAATAAAGTAACATGAAATAAAACCTAAAACTGTTTCTGAACCTTCTCACTAGAGATTCTGATTGAGTAGGTGTGTGTGTCCTGGGCCAGGGACCTGCAGGGTAACATGCTTCCCCTGGGGATTCTTGGCATACTGAAATCGGAGAGACATTGCTTTAGAGCCAAGGTTCTCAGACCTCAGGGCACATCCGTATCCCCTGGAGGACTTGTTAAAACACAGGTTATTGGGCTTCTATCTCAGGGTTTCTGATTTAGGAGATCTCTGGGGAAGGCCTGAGACTTTCATTTCTCACACGTTTGTAGGTGTGGTTGATGCTGCTGGCCCAGGATCCGCATTTTGAAAGCCACTGTCCTAGAAGTATTACTGTCTGGATGTATGTCCCCCCCCAATTCATATATTTGATATCCCAATCCCCCAAATACAATGGTTATCAGGAAGAAGGGGGAACATTGGGAGGTGAATTAGGTCATGGGTCTGGACCCCCTGTGAATGAGATCAATGTCTTTATAAACAAGAACAGGGAGAGCTCCCCCGCTGTTATTCCTGGGGAGGATACAACCAGAAGTCTGCCCCCTGGAAGAGGGCGCTCACTAGAATCCGACCACGCCCGCACCCCAATCCTGGACTTGCAGCCCCCAGAACCAGGAGCAACAAATATTTCTTGTTTATAAGGTGCCTGGTCTGTGGTGTTTTGTTATAGGAGGCTGAATGGACTAAGATAAGAAGGGACCCGATTTCTTCCTCATAACTTCAGCATCCTTTTCTATTCTATTATTTTTTCTACAGAAATCAATCTCTTTATCAAAAACATTAGAGAGAGCTTGGCTTTATTCATTGATTTTTATGTTTTAAATTTGGTTAAACATTTCATAAAAGCTGCTTGAAAAGGTCTATTTAAAGCAATATTTATAAAATTTTAACATAAAATGTACACAAAATCAGGCTCAATTATTTTCGTTAGTGACTTCACCTATTTTTAGTTTTTTCCAGGCTTGAAGAGAACTAACTCACCTTGTTGCCAGTCAAAACCAGCTCTTTTGCTGTGTCCACAGAAAAGAATTTGAAACGGCACATGTGTGCAGAAGTTTAAATGTGATGGCGAGATTTTAGGGGGGTTAAGAGAATTAATACACCCTCAGGGATGTAGAGGGTGAGCAGGCTCCCGGTAGTCCTCCATATATTTTCTTGGTTCATGGTAAAGAACAGTGTGCCATTCATACCGTCCAACCCAACGTTCTGATTCTTTCTGGGCTTGAGTCAGGCCCTACACCCAACCAATGCCTTTCCTGGACCTACTGGGGCCCCACGCCCTTTCTCCAATCCAATCACCTTTCCGTTTTTCCCTGGGCTAGGCTCTGCCCCTCAATGTTGTCACCCTGGCTCTCACTGCACGTGCCCCGAAATAGAAACGCCTTCCCCTGCACTATCTTGACTTGTATTGTGCATGTCAAAAAGTTTTGTTGTTTCATCTGGTTTCCGCTCTGCATGTACACAGCAGAGAAATTTCCCCTCCTCCTCCTTCTGGGAATCTGGTACCAGGCCGGCGGCACCACGGGAAGACTTTCCTGTCCACTTCGAGGCCTAAGTCTCCTCGGCGGCAGTCCCTGGAGTATGTGAAGCTGCAGCTTCTTGGCTAAGCAAACAGGCTTATGCTCCCAGTTTATCAAACTCAAAGTCTAATTCCCTTTGCTCCCTCTATTAGTAATGAGCTAGCTAACTACACTAACAACCTAAATAAGAGACCTGCTGGAGTTAGCTCCTACAGGCTTGTGAAAGCTGTTGTCAAATTTTCAGGAATTTTGTGTTACTTGACAATTCATTGGTAGCTTGAAATTGGCCCTAACGGTATATTTATACTACAAAAACCAACAAGTGTTACAAATTATAGCTTCTTTCCACTGGACGGCCAGTTCTTAAACATTTGCCAGTGCACTCCTGATATGAAAGGACACCCCAGATTCAGTAGCTCTCCCTGTCTGCAGCCTAGAGGCTTCTTCATAGCTTGGTTCTGGTTTCACTGGGAGTTAAATGTATCACCCTATAGTTTAGCTTTCTCCCTAACTCAAGATCGAGTGTTTCTATTACTTCTTTCTACTGACACAAATTCGGCACCACCTGTCAGTATTCTGGCTTTTTTACATGTCAGGGTCCTGGAATGTGCCTGTCACACAGGCAGAGTTAGCAAACAGCACTGTGATAGTCTGGAGTATTTTTCTCTGTCTATACTTGTCCTTTTCTGTAGCTCTTTGAAAATACGGGGTCCCTTATTTCTTATTCAAGTGTGTGCCCAACGTTTCCCTGGAACACAAAACGCTCCAGAATTCCCACAAATCTTTACATTCTACCTCTGATGAAGACGTTTCTTATTTTAAGGGCTCGATATTCTTTTCTCCAGCACTTTGAAATGACTGTAATGTTGTTTTTAAAGCAGCTGTAGAAATGAATTTTTCTATAGTAAGTATTTTAATTCTGTTTCCACATCCAATCTGATCGTTTTCTTAGAGAACAAGGGCATCTTAGTGCAGTGAAAAGAACAAAAGTTTGGGAAGTCAGATCGCTTTATCCCAGCTTGGAAGTTCTTTGAGTAGTTAATTAACTTCTCTAACCTTAATTTTTTCAATTGTGAAAGACAACTGATAATAATTTCATAGAATTGTTTTGAGGACTGTAATGTTTTCTAAATCTACCCAATCCCAATCGACTGAGTCATTTGTTATAAATCCAGATTCTCAAGCTCTTTTTCTGGAGAGTTCATTTCAATGGGTCTGGAGAAGGCTTACTAAAAAATCAGCTCTATGGGTGATTTTTATTACCCCAGAAGTTTAGAAAACACTTTTATTGATAACGTGTGTGTGTTTAGACACTGCTCCCCAATACAGATAGTTACTGATCTATGACAGCTCATTTCGGTGGGTCCCAACCACTTCTCTGTTTATTACTGCAACAAAAAATAGCACTTTATTATGTTTGTTATATAATATTCCAATATGTTTTTAAGTACACAAAGTATAATGATACATAAAAATATTTGGCCTCTAATATTTTCATCCATGTGAGTTTTATTTTCTCCACCAGGTTTTAAGCTTTTTGTGAGTGAATCCATTTTCTCATCTTTCTGACTCAAAAATAGACAACAATATGTATGTGTCAAATAGGTGATCCATTATTTCCCCTTACCACATTCTTTTTTTGTCTGCTCACCGTCCTCTCGACTACACAACGTTGATGGTATAACTTTGAACTTTAGCGATCTCCCTGGAACAATTTAAGCTTGGTTGGAATTCTCAAAGAAGTGATTAGTAACCTGGGAACAACAGGTTCAGGTAGGTGATTCCATATAGATTTCATAAGACACAGACTCTGATTTGTTTTTAAATTTATAAAATCTTCAGCTAACATTCTATCAAAGTGCAGATATAATTATTTGAGAAGATTATGAGTTAACTGTTTCTTAAAATTTTTTCATTGCCTGATGCCCAGGTTTACATCACCACAACACCTGCACTCTATGTCCCTCCCCCACTCGAGACATACAACTGTGTCAGAACTGAGAAATATTACTTTCTCTCTTCTCCATATTAGGACATAAAACACACAAACATCTTGAAGAAGTTTTTTTATTACTCTATGCCTGGGAAAAGAGATAAAGTCCACTTGAATTTGAAATAACTAAGGCGACTCCTCATGAGGTACTAAGCCTGGTGAAGCTGAGAAAATTCCGTTGAGTATGGGGTCCTAGGGGAGACATTCCTGTGCACACACAGAAGTAATGCTTTCAAGTAAGATCCACCTATAGATCTTGTAATAGTATAAATCTTAAATTCTCTTATTCTTGAGAAAATTATCTCTTATTTATATGTACTCAAAACCCTTATTTTTTGCTTATTGCTATTTCTCAGACATCTCCTTCCCCCTTTTCTTGGACAAACATAGAAGTTTCACTTAAAACATAAATATACATGAGCCTGAGATTTCTTCAGAAGAGAGAAAAGAACACTATAAGCAGAAGAATAATATTGTGAGTTGGTAATTTCCCAGGGAATGAGATGCTTGAATGTTTCGCTTTCATTACACTCTCTTTCTAAAGTGATTTCTTGGTTTGCAAAAGGGAGACAGGCATGCAATTTCTTATAAATTGTCTGAACAAATCATGAGTGGGCATGGAGCTGAGGTTGTTTTGGAAGGTCAGGAGTATTCTGGGGTTTAAGCTTTGGTCATTATCCTAGCATTATGTCCATTTGCAGTTATCTTGGGCTGGGCACATAGGCACTTATAAATTTACAGTTCCAAATGACACAGATTATATACCCAGCCAAAGTCTTTCTCGGAGCCTGAGCCTATGAATATTAAAGGAAATAAGATATTGATTGGAATCTCGACGCTGAAAGAAACAGGGTCATGGAGAAACAATTTTTGAGTTGTTATATGTTACCTGCTCTGTAAAATTGGCCCAGAAGTGAAGAGAAAATGGAAATAGGCTTTTTATTGCTTTGCATGTTGATACGCTCCAAGTCACTAAACCAGCACCTTATACATTTTCTCTCATCCCTGTCATGTGAAGGTATACTCAGGAGAGAATGCAGTCCCGTAGTCTAATAAGCATGATGACTTCATCAGGATAGAGCAGGCATTGGGCATATTCCTCATCAATCAGCTAAAGGTAGATACTTGCCTTCCAGTCTGAAAATAGATGGCTAGATTGCTTTGGAGTCGAAGTATGGTTGCTTCTTCAAGCATGTGGTCAGATTCACCCAATTCTGTTTTTCCCTTTGCCTCTGCTCTTCTCGTTTTATTTAATATTCTCTCTATGGTATCCACGACCAACACCTTTTTTTTCTGGTCACAGTAGCCTGTGGGGAATCACAGGATCACGTTCATATCAGTAAGTTAGACTTTCCTGGCTCAGCTGTCCCTCTTGGTGAGGAACCCGGGAGGGTCTCATGTGGGCTTATAAACATGTGTTGAGTTGCCACTTTCCTCTGCAGGACCCAAAAGTTTATCCCAGGGGCTATGGATGGTACCCTGTTCCTCTCCATCACTCCCATTCCGGCCCTTCTTGGGCTTGTGTGGTGGTCTATGGTCAAGTTGCTTATTCGTAAAGTTCTAAAACTGTGTTGCCTATGATGCAATGTACCTCAGAGCTGAATTAAGCAGTTTTTTCAATTTTTATTCTCGGCCTCCCCTTCTTTCTCTAGGACCCAGACATACATCCAGGGTAGGACCAGCAGACTGAAATGTCTCCTGTCACACCGAATTCACAATCATCGAGTCAACCCCCTGAAGCCTGCCTTCCTCCCTGACAAAGACGAGCTCTCCCAGGAGGCTCCCCGGCTTTACGAAAGCAGGCTTTAGTCCAGGTGTCCCCCATGCCGAGCGCTGTTTGGGTCTCACTACATACCTGTGTTCTCAGAGTGGGGTCAGTGATAATTTAAAACAAAATACTAGTCTCAGTCCACCAAACTAGTTTCCAAATCAGTAGTTTGAAGAGCACTACTTCAGAATTCCGTGTTTTTAAGCATTACGTCTCTGACCACACATGCCTCCACGCACACACGGTATTGGTCTTCTCTGACTAATTTTAGGAGTGCTTTCTCATACTACATTATCTCACTTGATTCTCATGAAAAGTAGGTGCATCCAGATGTGTGAAATGAGACTCCTGAAGACCAGCTTGTCCCCATTCTCCCAGCTGGTCACCGGCTCAGCAGAACTTAAATTCTTGACCCTGGGCTCTGAAGCACATGTCAGGTAGTGTGCTAAGCAGTCTGCATGTGTTAGCTCATTGCATTTTTATGATGGTTCTCTAAGTAGGTGTGATTATTATGTGCATGTAAAGATGAGGAAACAGGTTTAGCGGACTTGAACCCAGGCAGTCTCCTTTTGAGCCTGAAGATTATTACTATGTTATGTGTACAGTCTTTCTGCTACAACAAATGCCATCTCGCAGTGCGTGTTTTTCAAGCCCGATGAACAGGGAGAGAGCAGTGCGTGTTTTTTAAGTCTGACGAACAGTACTCCCACAGTAAGTGATTTAGATCTAATTTATGCTGTTGCCCAGATTCATAGTGCTTACATTTTTATATCCCATCGCCCCATATATTCATGTCGCCAAAGCACTCCGAACTGCTCCGCTTGGTGTGAGACACTCATTAGTCCTCCTTCTCCTCCTACTTCTTCATCTTCTTCTAATGGAGGCTGAGGCTGATGCATTTATTTTCCAACCAATCTTGATTGCGCATCCACTAAAGAAGCTGTACAGTGAAGACAACGTGGGAGCTTTGGAAGGGGGACAGCTTTGTCTAGTATGTGGCTCTAGAAAGCGATGATTTAAAATGTTTTCAAGTTTAGAGACATTGCTTCACAGTCCTGGGATTTATGTATAATTCAAAAACACTCACAAAAGTAACCCTTTCAAACACTGGTTTTTAAATCAAAAAAGCCACATCTACATAAATTCACTTTAGAGAAAAGAGGAAAAATAAAACTGGATATTTCAGTGGTGACTCCCACCCAGAAATCCAAAGGGGTTTAGAAATAATAGCCTCAGTGACAACATATTAATCTTTGCAACTTCCTGGCCTCAGAGAGTGACAAGGAAAACTTTTGAGAAAAAAAGTGGTGTGTTGTCATCCTGCCAGAGGATGGAAGCGACTTGAGTTAAAGCGGAAAGCCCGGCTTTCTGATGCATTATCTCAAGGACAGCAGACCCGGGGTCAAGCGTAGGCAGAGCTCCATGTTACATTCTGAAGCCATATCTGAGTTTTCTTTGATGTCATATTAAGAAATTTAGCTGCTGAGAAGCATTTGACACTCACTGCCTGAAATAATTTTGCTTAACCATTATCAACTGGAATTTTTTTAAAGGAGAAAGCCATATCCCAGGTAGTGAAAGCATTAATGCCCTTCTGATTAGTCATTGTAGACTCAAGTAACAGTAAAGGAAAAGTCTGACTCAGTATTTGGCCGTGGAAAACCTGTTGGAATTCCTGCGCCCTTGGGGCAGATGGTGCTGGAGTTGGTGACTGCATACAGGTCGAGGACTCCGAGGAGTGACGAAAACAAAGGCTCAGTCATCCCATACTGAGGTGCTGTGTTGTATAATTCCTGACAAATCTGCTCAATGCACTCTACTTTTTTTCACGTCTGGTTCATTCATCACTGATAAAAGAATGTAACAAAGGTTTTTTGTGTTCCTAGCAAATTGATAATGATTCCTTTTTTTTTTTTTAGCAACCAGACCACAGACCTGTGTAGTAAGAGTTATCTTGGCAAAGAAGTGTCTAAAATGACATTGTTGTTTGGTGTTGTGTAGTTAGAGACTGGTTTCTCTCAAACCAGTGCACTCTGTTTCCCAAGCCTGGGCCTCACACCACCTTCTAACCCAGCTCTCTGCATCCCTCCAAATATTAGTTATTCCCTTCCAGCAATGCATTATCATTACCGCTTCACTGAGTTCTATCTGAAGAAATTTTAATCATTTAGTAAAGAAAATAAAGGCTCTGTGTGTGCGTGTGTGACTTGAAAAATAAATTTGACAGTTTACTTTCTTTTACAACTACTTCAAGTCTCTGGGTATTGAACTCAGGTAGTTCTCAAAATTTGGTCCTTAGACGAGTTGCATCAGCATCACCGAGAAACCTGTTAGGAACTCTGGGGGAGGGGGCAGCACTGGTGTTTCAATAAGTCCTCTAGGTAATTCTGATGCACACGTGCTCGCGTTTGAGAAACACTGTGTCCAAGCCACCTCTCCAACTTTTCCCTGAAATACCATCTCACCTTGGGCCTGTGTCAATCAACAACCTGACACAGTGTGTTTCTTAAAATCTGTAACTTCTTTTAAAAGTAAAGATTACAGAACAGTTTTTGTTCTCTTTCTGCATCTGGCTCTAATTTAATTGTGGTGAATGGTATGTTGGAACATTCATTGAAAATTCAGAGGTTGCGAACTCACAGGCTTTGGTGACAGCGAGGTAGCATAGGTGAGCGATGAAAAACCAATGTAAAAACCTACAGAACAGTAACAACTGTGTGAACAAACGGCGAGTGAAATTCACATTAGAAGAACCTTGTCTGCTGAAAGAGTATGTTTGTCTACAACCTTTACTGTAGTTAATATGACTTTAAAAATCCGCTACAAGTCTATTCTCGAGAAAAGGATTTGTAGATAGTGATTTTGATTCTGACTGCTGTTGGAATTGCATATTTTTAGATATGTATAAGTGTGAGTGTATAAAAGAAAATAAAAACAGATAGTACAGCCTGGCTGGGAAGCTCAGGTGGTCAGAGTGCCGTTCTGATATGCCAAGGTTGTGGGTTCAGTCCCCTTTCAAGGCACACACAAGAATCAACCAATGAACGCATAAACAAGTGAAACAACAAATCAATGGTTTTCTTTCTTCCCCTTTCTTTCTCTTTCTAAAATTAATAAATAAAAATTAAAAAAATGTATAGTACAGTACAATTCTTTGCTTTGAGCTGGACTCTAGGAAGTCAAAGTGAGGTCTACAACAAGGTCAAAAGACCTACACAGGTTTCGAGATCCACAATGACGTGCCTTTATTTCCTCATTTGATTTCGCTTAGCATTGAGTTAAGAAATATATGCATGAACAAATCCAAGACAGCTGCCACTTGAAATCAAAGTACGGAGAGGCAGAGAAACTAGCATAAAGTATACTTTTTTGATTTAAGATCACTACGATACAGGACTCTTGGGCTTTGGATAAAAAGTTGTAAGTAGAAAAAAAATACAATAAAAATAAACTGTTAAAAAATAAAGATGAAATGAAAGCACGTTTGGACCTTTATCATTCCTCACCCAACTTTGTACATTCCAAGGAACCCTCCTTTAGAACATGCCAACTGGATACAGATAAAACTCACCACTTCTGATACCTGAGTGTACTCTGCTGGATACAGCATGGACCAGTCAACATTCCACTTTTATCTTAACTCAGTACTCTATAGATGGCAGAGTTGCAAGAAGCAAATCCAGAGTCATATTGAAAGATCTCCCTGAAGTTCAGACCAAACGAATGAAACATCGAAAACCAAATTTTCTTAAATATGTCAGCATTACCGACCTATTGAATTTATTGATTAAAAATCCCTGGACAATTAAAGTTGAATACAAAATGTTTCTTGTGGTTGTCCTTGAACATTTCAAACATTCTAAACAGCTGATAAAACTTATTGCAATAACAATTAAAACAAAAAGATTTATATTATACCACTTACATAAAACCACCATGGAAAGGAAAAGATATGTCTTCATTATAGCTAATATTTTGTTCTTGATATTGTCTATAGCTTTAACTGTTTTGATATCTTTTATGGTTCCAATAATATATTCTTACTAAAAATTAAGGTAAAAGAATGCCAAATCAAACTAACCAAGCATCCGAATTACCTACATATTGAATCTTGCTCCATATACAGTATTAGAGTTATCTTTCTTTGGACATTCAAACCCAAGACACTTGCCATCAAGCTGAAATTCCTATTAATAGTTAAATTTATTAAAATATACAATTTTTGCACCCAACCCCAAGCATGTAGAACAGGGTCTAAAAATTAGTGAGTGCTCAATTTTAAAAAATGTATTAAATTTATTAATTTGTTAATCAGCTTTTTTTGCTCAATCATCCATACACTTTATTTTCTGAAGACTAGTTTGAGTCTCAAAATACTATGAACCATTCAGTTGAAAAGTTGTTTTACTCTTATTATAAAATCAATTGCCCGAATATCATGATATGTTAATCTGTTCTATCAGCACTATTAAAAATTTATGCATAAAAAAGTTGTAAGTAAAGCAAGTGTTACTGATTTCTTTTCATCACACGAAGGTTTAGAAAAGGAAATGTCATCTCTGTTTTTTTTCCTTTCCAAGAGAAGACCTTGGCTTTCTGGTTAGCCTATATTTCCGCCTCTCCTTCACCTCAAGGTCAGATAAATAGACATGTATTTCTCTTTAACTGATGAATATATTTGTTTCATTGGGTTCCTGGAAACTACACTATTAAATTAAATAAAATTTAGATGTAAGATCTCTTTTATTGTTTTCCATGTAACAAAGTCATCCATGTGTTTTAAACTCATATATTCATGTTCTCATGACACTGAATTCTCTCTATCCTGGGACTTTTGAAGATGAAGTAGATACAACTCTGCAAGTTCACCTAAGAAATCGGTCACCTATAGAGCCGAAATCTGAATCACTCATTTCTGAAACATGTCTTTCTCCGTCCGTTGTCCCTTTCAGCCTCAGCATGGGCTCTAACTCCAATGCCTGCGGGGTCCAGGTGAGAGAAGAGTAAAGCTGGTCAGGGCGAAACCCATGATTTGCAAACAAATGCCCCAGCTGAAGCCGAAAGCTGCCACTCACCTGGAGCAAGATCTCGGATTGTGAAAACAAGACCAATCTGATCTGATCTTCCAGTTTTCCAGGAGATTCTGAAAACTTCTACTTTTTAAATGTTAAATATATGCATTGAAAATGCTGTGTATTAATTTTTAAAAAAATGGTGTGTGGGTCAGACACAATGGTCTATGTTACATCCTCAGGACTAGCACTTACACACCCTTTTCTCTGGTAGCACAGGGGTGATGGGTGTAGGAGAGACCTTTCTCTGAAGTACTGGGCCACGAGCCAGTGTTCCCTGGGTCATCTTCTTCCAGGGTGACTGTGTCTTTGCCCACTGGCAGATCGATGGCTCTTGTACAGAACACTTGGCTGGTGTGGCATTTCTTGTGGAGGCTGCACTCATAACAGCTTGAAGTCTTCAGTAAACCTCCATATAAACATTGGAAAGGTTCATTCTAATCCATTAGTACCCGGCCTCAGTATCACATCTAGTCTTGCTGTCTTGTTCCGACTTCTTGGATTGTGGGCAGTCTTAGAAGAACTAAAACGTGGGGCAGCCAGCCCCCAACATATCAGACTTACAAAGCCATCAAGCTGATTTTAGCTATTCTGTGAGGCAGATAATGAGGGAGAAACCACTCTTCAAAGGCTATTGTTTCAACTTCTATAAGTTCTCTGAAGCTCAGAACATTTCATATGGAACTGTGGAGAGATTTCCTTATAAACAATCTTACTATTCTCCAATTCTCACAGTGCCAGTTACAGGTATGAGCACATACACAAAAGTAGTATTAAGGGCCAGATAATAACTAATAACCCTTTTCACCAGTGTAACAATATCCATTCAGGGGTGGAGATCAACAAAGTCAAAATAATTGTTGATTATAAAATGAGTCATAACATCAGTCCATTGATTGGAGATACACATATATGTAATTTCATGTTAAATTATACCATGGGTTCAATTTAGCAGAATCAGACTGTGATAATCGCATGAGTTTATCTAGGTACCTTTCTATCTACTTCGGCAGCTATCTCAAGGGGACTGGACTGTGGGAAATCAGCATGAACACCGATTGCCAGCAGATGAACCTTGGGGAATCTTGCCCCGACTGGCATATAAGGCTCCTAAAATTGTTGAATCAGAAAGTGGTTGCTGGGTCCATTTGAAACCCGAGGGGATGTCAAAGACCTTCCCAGTGTTTGAGTTTGGGGGTGTGTGTCTGTGAGCGTGTGAAATATGTTCATCTCACAGGAACACAGACGAGTCCTGAATATTGGCTGGCGTATGTATAAAATACTAGAAATTGTCCTGCCATGGCGGATGCAATGAGTAGTGTCAGTCCACCCAACAGAGGATTCTGTCACCCTCTGCAGACGTGAATGCTGCCTCTCCAGGTTCGTGTTTTTCTGGATCTAGGTTATACAAACACCTCAGAATATAAGAATTTTCATACCATCCAACAGCCTACTACTCCCATTTCATGAGGATAAAATGACAATGCCACGGGAATTGCTGAGTAGGTTTTCAGATAGAATAAAACTTTAATAAATCTGTATAAGTCATAAAGCTGCATCTCTTCCTACTTAATTTAGAGGTAAAAGTTAATGGCTCAAGGTGAATGTACTCTTAATGATACGTGAAGGGCCTACAGACACTGCTTTGTTGTGTGGGACACTCATTTTCTCCTTTATGCCAAAATGCCTGTAAGTAAGTGCTGAAGACAATTCTCTTCGGATAAGTTGGTATACATGGAATGCTGTGGCTATCTGCCCTTGAAAAAGTGGGCCAATGCCATATTGTTTTGAAAATGTAAAAAAAAAAAAAGCAAAGGCACCCTTGGGTCTGGGTTATGTAGCGGATATTAAGTAGCAGTAACCTTGGGATTTCACTGTTACTTTAATGAGCTGGTTGAGTGAGTGAAACTGTGTGGAGTTTTATTTAAGAACCTACTTTTATTTGTTGCCCACATTTCTAGCTTGAAATAACTAGGTTGAAAAAATGAACCAGGAGACCAAATAGAATAATTAGGGACCCAGATGAGGTTTGGATGCAGCATTTCCATTATTTGGCTGTACGGGATATTAATAGTTGCTGCACGGTGAAAAAGGCTTCGTGACTGAGCACGTTTGGGAAAAGCTGAGCTTAGTGAAGTTGAACAGATTTTGTTACTGAATGATTACTTGGAATTTTTAATATAATAATGTGCATTTTGAATCTTTTAGAAAAGGGTATGCATTACATGTATACATATATGGCTATGTATATGTATGTATATTTTTTAAGAAGCATACGGAGAAAGCTGGGTACCCCAGGTCTGACACTTAATCCAGTCATTAGCTGCCCGGGTGATTTTATTCAAATCGGCCTCGCTTGACCTTGTTTTCTTCCTCTGTTAAATTAAGAGACTGAACTAGACGACCTTCCAGGCCTTTTGCAGCATTAGAAATTAAGTCTTTGTTTTGTGGAAGAATATCATTAATCTTGTAGGCATCAACCACAAAATGTCTACTAAATATCATCAGCTTTTCTCAATGATAAGCAATGGATCTGCAAACTATGAGTTTATCTGAACTCTTCTGTTGGCTCTTAATCAGCATTTTAAAACAACAAATGTTTACTGAGCTTTCTTCTTCCATAACTTGGTTCAGAACAATTCATAGTCTTGAGCAGGTGTTTTCTAAATTCTTATTTTCAAGATTTAAATTTGGGTCAAGAAGTTTATTTTAGGCTACCACCAGAAAGCAGCTTTCTTCTGAAGTCAAACATCTGAGCTCCCTTGGCCTTCCCTTAGTCATCTTTAATCGGCTCTCTTTGGCTTCCTAGACCAGTCAATATCACACACAGTGGCATTGCTCAAAGTGAATTAAAATTTTTGGTAGAAATAATTTGCCTTCCCAGGGATACCTGGTTCTAGGGAACGGGCTGAACAATGACATTCTCTTTGGGTTCCAAGGACAAAATGGCACCTGCATTCATGTAGGAGTAGGCTCTAGTCCTCCCACTGGGGACCAGTATCTCAGTGGCTCATATTGCACTGTGCAGCCCCCTGTTGGGACACCATAGCATTACTTTCTAGGGTAATAAAGTTTGTTTTATTGTCATTCTAGTGCTACAGCCACAAGATGGCATTCTTTTTTGTACATTTTTCTCTTCCACTTAATGATCTTCTGGGACATTAAGAATCTTTGAGGCACTCTTCATTTCTTTCAGTTTATGGAATTAACTAATCAAGATGAAACAGGTGGATGTTTTCTTGCCAATATCAACTGAAATGAATGAGCTGTTTTAGTTGAGAGGAAAATTATTCACAGAACAATGTTTTAGCTTATTTATAGAAATTGCCTCAAAAATAAAAATCAGAGGAATCTCCCACAAAGAAACCTCATTTTTTAAACAAGAAAGAATAGAAAAAGAGTTGAAAATACCATCATATTCATATGTCTAGTGAAACTTAATGTTTTTAAGAAAACTAGAGTGACTAAAGCAATGGTGTTGACTCTCTTCTTTCGGAAAAACCATGTCTGTGTTTACATTGTGGAGAGTACCAGTTTGTGGTAGACCAAGGAGCATGGGTGTTTCGCAGATGACTGTGATGTTGCTCCAGACAGCCTGCCTCCTTCAGTCAAGAATGTGGTTTAGTTAATGGCTTCTGGTTCCTTTTCAATATTCACCCCACCATTCCCCTATCGTAAGGAAAACAACAATGCATATAATCAAACACAAATATGTTTTTCTTCTGTTCTTTGTTTGGTCAACTCATGATAATTAGAAAAGAATTCCCAGTTCTAATTAAATAAAAAGGAAAATTATATCAATAAAGTGCCTTTCATCTGCATTTCACACACACATTGGTTAAATTTTCAGGGCCAATCTGTGGGGTGATCATGAGTTTATAGCATTCAGAAGAGCCGCTGTGTGTTCCCCTCTGTTCTAGAACAATATCCCAATCGGTTGGCATGCTGGCACGCTGTTTCATCAGGAAGGCATGCTTGGCTTCTCATAGGACTGAATGCAATGATTCCTTTCCTGGAAGTAATGACCCCCAAGAGTGTCCTGGAAATGGATAACCTGTGGTTTGGTCTGAGTGGGGTAGTGTTTCTTGGAACCAATCTATTATTCTCGTGCTTTCTTCTTAGTTTACAAGTTGACTAAGGGTAAGGTAGGATGGTGGGCAAGTTCCAAGGGACCTTAGTAGTAAGGCTAAGTTGTGGCAAAACTGTGAAGTGGTTGAATGGGGGAAGAGAAGGAAGAGGAGGGTTTTTTCAATTCCTTTTATAAAGTGTCAAAGTTTAAGGCACACACACACACACACACACACTCTATTCTTGCTCTGTATCTTTGCCTCTTCACGACCTCTTCTGAATCCCATTTTTATCTCCTACGGCCAATCAATCCTTCCTAAGGTTTTTTTCTCTGTAGTATCTACTGATAATAACAAAAGGTATGCTCCCTCTCAGCATTATTTGCATCCTATGCAGGACTCAAGACCAAAAGCCTTAAGAATGCTACGTTAGCAGAGAAAAAAATTATAGTAGAAGAATCCTAAGTGTAGGAGTTAGCACTTCGTGGTAAGAGGCTCAGATTTGATGAGACAAAGAACCACTATTAAAAGTAAATCATTGCATATCAAAGAGACGATCAAACAGTTTGCTGCAATAAATTATATCTAGATTTTTCTGTCAATACTCCTGTTGGATCTGGAAACATGAGGCAGATTTTTAAAAAGATAACCTAAATGAAAAATTCCACTCTCCTCTCTTCCAGTACATGTAAATGTCTTTTGCCTTGAAACTTCTCTTTGTTAATATGACTGTCTTCAAAATAAGCATCTTGTTTTGAGGACACTGAGGTGAGAGAGCTTTAAGGAGTTCCCAGTTAATGGTACTGGTAGAGCTGCTCTGACTTTTCAGACCCTTAACTGTCTTCCAAGACTTAATTAGGGTTCAGATCTTTGGTAAGAGTTTCTGTTACATATGCTAACCAACCCAGCTGGTTTCATTATCCCAAATATGTTAAAACAGGTTCCCACAGAAGCGGGGAGCCAGCCGACCCCTGTGGCATCCCTCTGCCGTTGTTGTGTGCTATTTGCAGGGAACAGGCAGTGCCTGTGGTCATCACATAATCGGCATTGCTCCCATGGCCACAGTCCAAAGGACACTGTGCCTCTCTCCACGGAAAGGCTGGAAAGGATTCAGGGAGAGGCCAAACGCAAGATCAAGGAGTTAGAGAGACTTCCCCTGGGGTGGGGAAAAATGAGGTCTGTAAAGACCAGGGCTACAGGGTGATATGAAGGAACCTGTAATAGTTGCCCTGGTAGAGAGAAGGTTGTATATTAAATTCCTGAATGAAGGAAAAGGTGGCTGCTTCCTGAAACAATGAGAAAGTTATTTCATGATAAGTTAAATATATAGAATGAGCTTTTACCACCATCCTATATGCTGATGAGCCTCCCCAGAGTTATAGTAGCATTTGAAAAGATGTTGCGGCTGTTCCCTTTAGAAGTTAGAAGTTAGAAGTTAGTTATGTTAGAACTAGAGGTTATGCAAACGATGACTGTATGGCATAAATTAAGAGTTTTGACCCCGGCATTTCAGACTCCCACTGGTCCCAGATGGAAATATTATTTTCCTAGCTGAGGAACATGGCCTTTTGGCCAGCAGAACTTGTGCTCAAAAGCTGGTGAAAATAAACCCAGTGTATGCTTTGTTGCCTTCCCAGGTGACACAAACAGCTGTTGCAAAATCCCGGGCCTTGATTCTTGCCAGACCACAGGCTCCTGAGCCCAGAAAACAAAACCGTGACTCATGGTGAACACTCACCACCCCTGAGGTGAATACCGTGACACACACATGCACGCATTCACACACGCATGCACATGGGCACAGTACTGTGGGAACTTGGACTCAGTTACCTGGCTGTTCGTATCCTGGTGAGCCATCCCCACCTGTTTCTGACAGGATCAGAAGACGTTTCCGGAACCCTCTACTTCCTTCTCAACACTGTAAATTCTGTGTCCTATAAGGAGAGTGCATGCTCTAAAATAACCCTATTTAACCTCCTTTAATTTCCTGTTTGCCTGCTTTGCCTGGGGCTGTGTTTGGAGAAGGTGCACGTTTTGAGTCTGCTTCTTCCCTGGACAGGATGTCAAGAATCCTGGGGCTCTCTCTGGGCCCTGTGGCTGTGTGGCAGCCTTCAGAACTCTGATCATGGACAGAGAAGTGGGTCCCTGCAGCTCTCTGATGCTCTGACTTGGGACTTGGGCAGATAAGGCCCAATTTATGGATCTGTTTCTTAAGATTAGTATCCTGAAAATTGTAGACAATTTTAGAAATTTGGATCAGTCAGAGTTAAATACTAAAAAATGACCCAGACGATTCAAGCTGGAATGTGCAATGTAGGTTCAAATACTTCCTGGGCCCAGGCAGGTTCCACGGTCAAGAGCAGCTTGTGTGGACAGGAAGTGGTGAGCCACTGGGATCAGGTCTTGTCTAGCCAGCTGATTGTTGACATATAAGGAGGTGGCCCAAGGTTGCTAGCTCTTCCAGTTTATTTGAGGAGAAGCTGGAAATCCAGCTTAATAAATGACACCCCTGAGTTTTAAATACCAGCCACTGGTTCAGGCTGTAAAGACAAAACCAAAAGTGACTCTGTGGTTCCAATAATACATGTCTGCAGGTTACACTCTGAACTACCCGTTCTGACTTACAGTCTGGGAAGACATTACAGTAGAAGCCTTTTGATAATGCCCGAAAGGGGAGTTCCTAACACTCTGCACTCCCACCAGCTGAGGGAAGTGGGCTACTGTGCCCACCTCTGAGGTTCTAGGGATATAGCATAAGGAGACTGCAAGGGTTGATATTCTTTGAGGGTTCTTTATTTTTTTAAATCCATGCTAATTTTGCATTCTTTTCTATAATACATTTGCGTTTACTTTAACATAAAATTGTGGCTTGCTTATCTTTGTGCCTACCATATAACAGATATTCAGTAAATATGTGTAAAATAAATGACTAGAGTACAATTGTTACTTTTGGAAGATAGACCCTGTTGATTCCATTGTTTCATGTACTTAAGTGTGAGAAATGTGTCCTCGGCTATAAAGTAACATCATCACGTAGTTGGTAGGTCACAGCGTTGGTGACATTGCATCTTCAGGCAGCATTACACTACTTGGAACTATTCACCAAATTCAACCCATGGAAGATGTCAGTGGGGGCCCGGGCCTACTGCTCTCATCATCTGAGCTCGGTTCCCAGCCTCCCTCGTCTCCTCACTCCCTTTGCCCCATGCATTTATGAAGCACCTACTACCTTCCAGACAGGAAAGTGAAGAAGTACATGGACACGTTATAATCCAACATGGAAAGCGAAATCAGAGGTGCAGTGGTGAACTTGGAGGCCCTGAGCATGTGAAGGTTATGCTCCCTGAGCTACACATTCCATCCTTTTCTCTACAGACATTACACTTGTTTCGATCATCTTTTGCTGCATAAACTTAGCGGTTTGAAACAACCATAATAACATTATCATTATTTCTCCTGTGAGCTGACTGCACTCACTTAGGCTGATTTTGCTCAAGGTCTGTCTGCTGTTCCAGTCAGACAGTGACTAAGACTAGACAATGACCATGACTAGAGTCATCAAAAGCCTTTCTCATTCATGTGTCCGGCAATCGATGGTGGCTATGGCAGGCATACTAGTGGAGGTTGTTGGCCTGAATACCTCCACTTGGCTTGGCTTCCTCACACAGAGCAGCTGGGTGAGAAGGTCAAATCTCCCAGGAGGGAGTGGGCGGGTGGCAGCTGTATTGCCTTTGCTCACTTAGTCTCCGGAGTCCCATAGTCCCATAGTTTTCCTTCCAGGTCATTCTCTCAGTCAAGGCAATCCACAAAGCCTCGCCTCCTTCAAGGGAAGAGGACATAGAACCACCTCCTGATGGGAGGGTTGTCCAAAAAATTGCCAATGTGTTTTAAAACCACTAAAACTTCAGTCCTCCCTTTGTGAAGCTCTGAAATGTCTTCAGAAAGGGACGTGGGAGCAGCTCAATTAAATTCTCTCTATTGCTGACAATGCCTTCCTCCTAGCTCAGGTCTTAGGTGGCAGAAAATGGGGAGAGCAGACGCATGGGGACTGTCTTAAGGTTTGGAAGGGACTTGGCCCTAGTCCCACAATGGGGCTATATGTGTAAATCATTCAAGTCACAGAGTGTTTGAAGCTAGAGTAAAAATGGTATACCTTCTTGGAGCAGCCAATGAACTCAAATATTTGAGAACAGAAAATAATTTAACTCACAGGACTTTAAAAATATTAGTTTTGTATTAAAGCAAATAGTAACCTGAATTTTAAATAATCAAAATAATAGTCAAGGAAATTTTCACTTGCATAGGGTCCTCTCGAGGCTCCCATGTCTCAGTGGGTGCGTTCAGTTTCCTCGTCTATGGCATCAGGCATTCTTTGCAGAAGAGGTGATGAAGCACCAGCTCACTCACTTTACTGTTGAAAACCATGATGAGAGGGTCAGCTCTGTGTGCAGGATTTGAGCTTAGGTCTTACTGGTTCTAAGACATGTGCTTTATTCTTCATAATTCTCTGTCTTTTAGGACATCAGAGCAGGAAAATACTGGCTGTTTCTGCTTATGGAGTTGTTTTATGTTTGCTCTTTGTCTATATTAAGCCTTCTTTGGGGAAAATTCTGCCTCGTTTCCTGTGGCCCTTGCTATACCACGAACCACGCGTTCCCGCTCTCACCAGCCTTTGGAAACTCTTGCCCCTCCTTGACTGCAGGTCAAAACATGTAACCTAAACAGAGTCAAATCGGGAAACCCAACTTGCATTAGTTTCCTATGTTGCTGTAACAAAGGACTACACACTTAATAGCTTAAAATAATAAAAATTTATTCTCTTACAATTCTAGAGGCCCCAGACCAATATCAGGGTCTATAGGCATGGTTCCATTTGGAGATTCTAGGGAAGAATCTGTTTCCTTGGCTTTCTCAGCTTCTATAGACCACCTGTGTTCCTTGGCTTGTGGCTCCTTCCACCTTCAAAGCACATCAATCTAATCCCTGTTTCTTTCATCTTATCACCTTCTCTCAGACTCTGGCTCTTCCTGCATCCCTCCTATGAGGATCCTTGTGATTGCACTGGGCCCACCTGGGTAATCCAGGATAATCCTCCATCTCAAGCTTCATAATATAATTGCTTCTACAAAGTCCCTGCTGCTATGAAATTAGCATTTCCACAGGTTACAGAAATTAGAACATGAACATCTTTTGGGAGGGTGTCAGTTTTCTGTATATTACCTGATCCTTCTAGGAAAGTAATCCATGCAAAGGAGGACATGTGACCAAAAGAGGAAAATGAAAGCCTTCCTTGGAATTATTATTAGGATGGGAGAAGCTATTTTTCCTGGGGGTGGCTAATCTTGAAGAAAATTACATTGAGGCTGCTGGTGACTGGCTTGCGGGCTACATGGAGAAAGGTCTTCTACAGCAGGAGGGAAAGATGCTGAGTGATTGGGAATTCTAGCCAAGAACGTGAAAACAAAGGGCGGTGATGGTAACATTGGGGCACCTGCATCCAGCTACACTTAAAATCAGACTTAACCTTGATTTGCCAGGCTTAGGAACAAATTAGTTCTTTTTTTTTTGTCTTAGCTACTTTGAGCTGAATTTCTATACTCATGACACCCCACGTATATTTTTTAAACAATGGAAAGGAGGTGAGAGCCAACTCAATTATTTTTCTGCTTCTTCTAAAGAGTATGAAGGAGTATGATAACTATGCTTGAATGCAAATGAGGTTGCAACAGTCAAAATAAGTCTTTGTACACATCATTAAGTTTTGTTTCTTATCACTGTACGCTACCAAATTATAACAGAGAATTAAAGCTGACTCCATTAAAAACATGAATGTATAATCTCTCATCCTCCCTTTTCTTAACTGTAAATATGAGACTATAATATCCACTTCACAAGGTTTGCGGTAAAGCCAAGTTAAAAGGTTAAGGTATGTAAAGTTCCTGGCACACTTTTATTTTATTTTATTTTTAAATATTTTATTTATTTATTTTTAGAGAAAGGGGGAGGGAAGGAGAAAGAAAGGGGGAGAAATATCAGTGAAACCTCAGTCGGCTCACATGCCCCCAACGGGGAGCCTGGCCCACAACCCAGGCATGTGCCCTGACTGGGAATTGAACTGGCAACCTTTCAGTTTTCAGGACAATGCCAGGTCTACTGAGCCACACCAGTCACGGCCCTGGCACACTTTTAAAGCTTAAGTAATACTCATTTCTTTTTTATTTTCTTGGGGTCAAATTTAACAAAAAGAAAGTAATTCATACTAAAGCTAGACAGATCATTTATGGAAAGACAAGAATTCTTGATTGTTTTGGTGATGACTTTGAATTTGATTCATTTCTGATGGTGTTTGTGGGTTACTGGTACATTTGGAGAGAAAACTGTGTCCTTTATCTGAAATGAAAACTGTGGTTTGGGTCCAATCACTCCCTCTCACTTTCTCTAGCTCTGTGGGCCTGAACTTGCCTTCTGTATAGGACCTTTCAGCCCACTCAAATAATTTGGGCAAGCCAGGTCTAGTAAAGTGGAAGCAAATACCCTCAATCAATTTTAATATGGTGCTGACCTGCTGTTATCCCAAAGCATGCCTTCTGTCTAACAGGTTTGTATGACACTAAAGAACAATTAAATACTTCCCCTGTGAAAATCCGATGTTGATCACTTTCAATCACTAGCTGTTTTAAGAAACACACCATACTTAATGAACACTGTACAGCCATTCAGCAAGTGGATATTTACAATAACATGGTACAGGTGGCAGTTCGACCTCGTGATTGCCGTGGAAGACTCTGTCTGACGATTTCTTGCTGAAGTTCCTTCCCACTCCACCACCTCATGTTCTGTGATCCTAGAGTGGTTCATGTTTAAGTATAAGCCATGGTTTATTTAAATTTTGAACTTGCCATTTCTTTTGATCTTAAAGTCATCTCTGTAAGACCTCATTTCAGGGTGAGAGTGTCTTCAAATATATTCCACCATCTTTCTGATGCTTGATATACCTACAAAGAGGGGGCAGATTTCTCCTGTTGTCTTTAAAGAATCGTTTCAAGGCAGATACCCCTGGAAGAGGTAACACCTGACCGTAGTAAGAAATAACCTTGCCCATGCTGGTGATGGCATGGGGTGAGGTCAGGAGAGGGACCTAAAAAAGGGTGGGATGCAGCCTTGGCAGATGTTTTTCACTCATTCAAAGACATGAATGAGCTACTGGAGAAAAGACAATCTCTGCCCTGGAACCCACATAGTTTGTCTCTTCATTTACTCATTGACCACACTGTTGTTGAGCCACAGCTACATGAAAGACACTGATATGAAAAGAAGGGTCAGTTTTGAAGATGAGAACAGAGAGGGCTTGGGGACTGCAGTTTTACCACGTTTTCAGAGCCACCGGAGCCCATCACTTAACAACATTTGCACAGACGTCTCCCCCCCAGGCAGATGCACACAGCACCGAGTGTGTGTGGTGGGCTCTGGCCCGACCGGTCCGGGTGTTCTCCTCACTCCGTGCAGGCTCCACAGATGCGGCTCGAACATTTTTGCTCGAGGGGTTGCAATGAGCACCCGCACTGAAGGCCATCCATCCCTCTGGAGAGCTGCCACATGCAGTCTGGCTGCTTCACATTGACACCTACTGCTCATTTAGTGGCCCGACCACAGACGTAGACTCAGATTCAGGTTTCTGCAATGGCCATGGTGTTCCACAGGGGCAAATGGACTGGGGGTGGGAGGCACTCTATCTGGCACCAGGGCCGCAACTTGAAGTGTTTACAGAAGCACTTGCCAGCAAAGTACTTACATGAAGTGACACAGGGGAGACCAAGGTGAACTGTGTGGTACGTGATCCACCCAAAGAAAACAGTGGCTTTGCATCTCCAGCGTGTTGCTGCCCAGATGTTCACATTTTCCAAGAGAAGCCAGAAATCTGTATTTTCATGAGAATAGCTAATTCAAATATTTAACACTTTGGGAGCCAAACAAGACATATTGATGGGCTGGCTGTCAGTTTGAAATTTCCGATTTAGACTTTTCTGATTTTAGACCTTCCCTGAGTATCTCACTCACTGACCAAGGTTATTTTTTTTGATGTTCATTCCATATAACTGTGGTCTTATAGATCAATATGCACAATAGATGGGGGATTGAGAGATAAATAATAAAGGGGACCAAACACAAAGACCGTTGTATGAGATGCACTCGTTATAATAACAGTGCAATTAAATCATGTGTATGATGTGTCACTCATCAATGATGAAATTAGCCACTTACTACATCACCTCTGGTAAGGCACTTAACCTCGCTGTTTCCATTTCCTCATCTGTAAAAAGGGGCTTTATTAGTATCTATCCTAAAAGTTTGTTGTGAGGACTAAATGAGGTAATACATGTAAAATATCATACAGAATTAATGATATATGCTGTTGGAGTTATGAGGGGGACCCAAAACAACACCCCTCTTCACTACTCAAGATCTGAACAAGTTGAAATACAATAAACTTATTCCGTGGAGACCTAAAATATCACCATAATCAGTGATAAGGTTTAGGTTGGAAGACACAACTTAACACGGCCAATGAAATAGGCTTTCTAACTCCCTACTCCTTGTTCTTGGCTTTGGAACAATCTACTTCAAAGAATTTGCCTCACAGGGGGCAGACAATTAATTGTCCCTGGTCCAGATGCAGAGAAAATAGAAGAGGCTTAGTGTCTTTGCTCATGCTCACTTCCAATCTCTTAGCTCCACTTAGCCAGGAAGCGTAGACCAAGGGTAGCGTACCTCCTCACAAAAGGAGAGTGAGGGTTGGGACGACAGGCCAGAAATACTGAGCTGAAGCCTTTTTCAAGGGAAAAAGAGGCAAAGAGTAGGGAAGAAATACTTTCCCTAAGATTTAGTAAGTGCTCAATATGTGGTATATAATATTATTGCTATTATTATTATTATTATTATTATTGTATAGAAGCTTGACAAGCTTCAGTTTAATAGCCTTTGAATGAATTGCAAAATGAGTCCTGCCCTACCGTAATCAATGTATCTTCAAACTGGAATTTTGCAAATTGTGCTCTGTAGGTGCTGAAAGAGGAGCTGGGAAAAATGGGTTCCAGGCTCAAGTGATTTTGGGAAAAAGTAAATTAAAGACAAAATAGATTTCTTCAGCACAGAACATATTACAGTCTTTATATGCTAGTGTGCGTTTGACATGTTGTTAAATATATATAATGAATGCCTCTATTTCAAACTCGTTTGTTCTGGTACAGTTTTCTCCTAGCATATTTATTAACATTTTAGGAACATTATTGTGTGGATGACGGTTAGAGAAAAGCAAAGTAAGATTAATTTTAAATCAACCAACTTATCTAAACACTTAAAAAATACATTAACTATTCTGTATGTGTCAACTGACTACCCACTTAGACGAAACAAAATAAACACAATGGTAGCAAAGTACATTTTATAAAGTTCTTTTGTCTGAAAAATAGGTGTTTTTTTTTTGACTCAGAAAGGCAAATAAAAGTGATTAAGCTAATTCTTTTAGGCCAAGGTTTCTTCTTCATTTTCTTTCTTTCTTTCTTTTTTTTTTTTAAAGATTTTATTTATTTATTTTTAGAGAGGGGGTGGGAGGGAGAAAGAGGGGGAGAGAAACATCAATGTGTGCTTGCCTCTCACATGCCCTCTACTGGGGACCTGGCCTGCAACCCAGGAATGTGCCCTGACTGGGAATCAAACCTGCGACCGTTTGGATTGCAGGCCGGTGCTCAATCCACTGAGCCACAGCAGCCAGGGCCCAAGGTTTATTCTTTTGCTCAGTTTGGGTTGCTTGGGGCCTTTGCCTTTACCACCCTTAGTGAAAGGGGCGTGGTTCCTGCACAGAGGCCATGACACACGCCTTCCTTCGGGCAGAAGGCAAAATTTGAATTTTAAGGCCCATTGTATTTTGGTTTCTAATAAAAACAAGAGATTCTTAAAAAATTGTTTTTGACCTGGCAGTTTGTTACATTTCTTCCAAGCTTTTCTCTTTTATAATAATTAAGCCACTGGAAGCCAGATGCTTCTAAGTTTTTTTATAATTCTTGTTCCCAAGTGTATTAAAATTATTTGTTTAAATATTAAATTCTGAATGTTTCTGGTTTTATTCCACCAGTTTACTCTGGCTTTGGACTTGGCTGGTGTAGGGGGCTGACTGGTTTCTGAAACTACGGACAACGGTTCTGGCAGTTTCTTTGTATGACGCTGCGTTTCGGCCTTGGTGGTCTTGTTAATAAAAAGTACAGCAACTGATATTTATGACATGTGTTTCAAGCTCCTTTGTATTTGATCTTCATGAATGTCTTCTGAAATAGATGCAATTATTTTGCCCATTTCTCAGATGGGGGTTGGGGCTTATAGAGAAGCTAAATAGTTCCTGAGGCCACCCTGTTGTATGAGCAATGGCTTGATGGGAACTCAGGCCACCTCCACCACCGTCTGCCCTTTAACTTCCATGTCCAGTTTAGCAGTACTTGGAGCTGCAGTCCTTACAACCCATCTGGCTCTTCAAGGTCTTTGCAGAGTCATAAATCTGTGGGAATCCTTAAATGAGTCTATATTTGGTAATTCCCAGGGCTCTCTCAAAAATTTAAAAACCACAATGTTCAAACCATCCTGGAAGGAAAGAATTAATAGGAAGAAGAAATTAACTAGTGCTGTTAAATTGGACCATGATGAGTGGCTGAATAAAAAAGGAGAAGACTAGTGCAGCTAGGGAGGGAATTCGGCATGGACGAGAGCGCAGATGTGTCCCTGGAGCTTTCGGCGGAAATGGATGTGAGGCGTGACAAAAGTCCATGCCGCTTAGAAACCCTGCCATTTGCAGCAGCCTGAGGGACTTGAGGACATAATGCTAAATGAGGTAACTCAGCAGACGAAGACAAATCCTGCGTGAGAATGCTTCCATGTGGAATCTAAAGCAAGACAAAACCAAAAGAAAACAGAAAAGAAACAAACAAAAAACTTGTAAGAGCAGAGAGTAAAATGGGGAGTACTGTGGGCTGGGGTGGGGGTAGGGGTGCGGGGCGGGGAGTGGGAGGGACGTTGAGAGTACATACTTGTAGATAAATAAGTCCTGGGGATCCAATACACAGTACACTGATCATAGACAACAGAACTGTATTATGAACATTAAACTTGCAAAGAAACTAGATTTCGGTTGTTCCCATTCCTAGGCGAAATAATGATTATGGACATCAGCTAATGCTGCAGTGGCAATCATATGCAGTATAAATGTGTCAAATTGATATATGCACACTTTAAATTTATACAATGTTGGATGTCAAATGCATTTCAATACAATGAAGTAAATAAAAAAATCCATGCCGCTTAGGAACATCAAGGATACTTTACAACTGAGGCCATGGTGAAAAGAAAACAACAGAGATTCAAAGGCCTCAGGTATCTGAAAAGTGCCTTCGAAATATTTGCCCCAAAGTGTGATTCATTGTGTCTGGGAACCTTTGCAGATGGGTCAAGATTTATGTTTCATCTGATTTGAATTCTCAAAGGGCGCATGATCGCAAATGAGGATAAATTACCTCTTCAAACGCAGAACTCTCTTCTCCTTCATTTAAATAAAACGGGGTTTTTGTTTCTTCTTCTCTCTTTTGTTACAGCACGCGAAATGTTCTATCATGTGAAACAGATTATGTTCTGTGAAATCATCTGATAGTATATTGAAGCCACATTGTAGCCTGGGATGGCGTGTTGCTTACTTTGAGGGTTGGCAGGGAGGATTGTAGTTCATGATTTGAATAATCAAATACTCAGGGATGAGTATCAGATTTAATCTCTGCTCCCTTGTCCTCCTTTTCTATCTTCTGCCCCTGTTTCATTGAACCCAAAAGATTTCAAGTAACTGAGTGTTTTATTGAAGCTACTATATGAGAGACTAACATGTGTGAAATAGAGTCCCTGCCTTTGCAGGACGTGTAGTCGCATGGAGTATCCCAAGTTCATGGACACATCAAACATCTGCTGTGCTAAGGAGGACCGGAGCAAGGGCTCTGATAGAGAAATAAACCTTGGTGGAACCCAGACCAGGCAAGGTGTAAGTTGGCCTGAGCATATGAGAGAAGGTGTCACAAAGCAAGAGACATCTGAGCTTGTGTTACAAGATAAGCAGGGTTTTGACTGGTAGAAAAGGTATTAGGTAGGAATTTGAAGGCTGAAAGTAGTTTAAATCAAAAGGTAATGGTGTGATTTACAGGTAGTTAAAGGTGCCACCCACAGTAAAAGGCATGCAAATCTAACTGAAAATTGAAACAAAGCACAGACACATTTGCTTCAGATTCAGTCTATGGGTTGCTAATTTTCTACCTGTGGGTTGAAAATCAAAAAGCATAGGCCCTCAGTCAAAAAACCCACTGATCACACAGAGCTTTGGTTCTGCTTTTTTCTTAAAAGATGAGCAGATAATCAGATGCCCAAGGAACTTGAACATACAAGATAAAAACTAAAAAAACCCAAAAAACATAAAAATAGGGACCCTGAAAAATCCAAAACTATTCAGAAACATACAAACATCAGAAACTACCTTTAATATCCTAGAGAGATAAGATTTTGCATCCTTGAAGCATGAGCAAGATGCTGTTATACATAGACATTTAAAGAAAAGCAAATAAGAACTGTTAGACATTAAAAAATTGTATAGCAGATATAAAAAATAAGATTAATGCTGTGAAGTTGAATAACTCCTGTAACGCTAATGTTGAAAGGGGAACTCAAGAGTTATAGATTTTAACTTCAGTCATAGTCGATAGGCTTGCGTGATGAATGCATGCAGAAAGCTGTTATTCCAGGAACTGGAATGCATGACTCCAGGACTTCGACGAGCAACTCCACCTTTGTGCCCCGGGTGGTCTGTAAGCAATGCAGATGGTATCTGAGCCCTGGTGTTCCAGGGAGGGAATGTCCATGATGCAGATAAAGAGTTGTTGATCAACAGATAAAGTACTAGAAAATCACCTCATGACTCCAACTCTTAACCAAGCCCCTTACCTACCCTTTCTTCTCCTTATAAAAAGGTCAGTTGGAGGTGAGATGTTAAGAGTTTTTGAGGGTACATAACCCACCATCTTCTCAGATTGCCGGCATCTGAATAACGAGCCCATAAAGATTCAATTCTTGTCTCTACTTATTGGTTCTGGTAGTGCCAGGCAGCACCAACGCTGACTTTGCTGGTTTCAGTGTGAGTACCCCACTTCTGACCGCCCCATGCTAATACTCTCTCAAGGCCCATCATTTGAGGCATTCAACAATGGAAAAGTTTAGAGATACAGCAGAAAATAAATTACTGATCAGAACTTCTCAGCAGTTTTTGGTGATAAAAGCTGTCCCCCAAGGACCAGGTCATCAGTTTGGCTAAAATAAACTCCTATACAAATTCTCTATAGGTTTGGATGTTTTTTTTACCTCGACACAGAATAGCCTACAGAGTCGGGACAGGGACATTGGTATTCCATTTGAGGGTGTTTGTAGAGTAAGGCTTTTTACTTTTTATTTGTTTTTGAGAGGCACATTTGATTGAAAATGGTGGCAATAAAGGTAATCTCACAATTCATAGTAAAAAATAAGATGGCAGAACAGAATGTGGAAGCTGAAGGTGTTTGAATTACAGGACAAAACTGGGAATTTAAGTCAATCTTCTTTAGATCTCAAGGGACAGCAAAACCTTAGCTGCTCTCTGGGCTTATAGCAGTTATCATTATCCATTTTAGATTATAGATGATGGTAGGGGATGTGAATCATCCCTGGGGGCAGCATTACCTTAAATCACCGCTGCCTTCATGAAATGGGGGCTAGGGCAATGCATAGAAGAAGGGGAGGGGTCATAGAAGAAGGCAGAAAAACAGTGACAATGATTTTTTTTCATGTAACCCAGGAGTAATTGTTAATATTGTTACAGAATAGACCTGGGGGGGTGAACAATATACTATTATGGAAAGGAACCCCCCTTTCTCTCTGGGGTCCCCCCAACACCTACTAGGTTCACCTTGCCCGCTGCCAGAGGAAAGACGTCTCTCAATGCCAGAGACTGGTGAAAAGGAAAGGAATTATTTATTTAAAAGTTATACAGACTTAGAGTAATGACTTAATGTCTTCATTACAATACTGAAGTCCTTTAGAATACCCACAAACGCACACAGTCCTTCCTTCTCCCCCTGCCCCATCCAGGATACTGTTATCTCGGGAAAAGAAGTAGAAGTCCGTGATTCAGGCTCCCGGCACCATCAGCTGTGTCGCTGCCACGGGGTCTCCACTCTGCCAAAGCAACGTGGTTCTCTCCCCCTACCTCTCCCCCCAAAGCCATGTGGTCCTCTCTCTTGGTATGGCTGCAGAGCCTGGGTTTAAATCCCTGCGCCAGTCTTCCTCTGCAGCCCCATTTCCGACTCCTCCTGCAATCAGTTACACCTGCCAGCATTCCCTATTCTTCCAGCTTTACTGGGCTGCCATAGTAAGTCTGGGCAGGTGTGGCCCCATGGTATGGAGCCAATCTTCCCCAAGCTCTCACGCAGGTGCTGTAACCAAGGGGAGTTGCTTCCCAGTTACATCTTGGGTGGAAGTCACTCCATCTCCCTGGCTCAAAGCATGGCCACAGCTATTTAACATATCCATGAAACCAGTTAAAGGTTACAGATATGTTAAATGACCATGCCAGGGGTTAGCTGCACAGCTGTTGCTATGCAAAACAGCTCTGAATGGCCCTGCTCCATGTGTCCCTTCCCCCAGCTCAGGCTTGTGGGGGTGAGGACATCCTATATATATTTGTCTAATATTTCCCTGACACCTTGAGTTCTGGGCCCCATTACAAACCCCTGTTTGGGGCCCCCGTCTTGGCTGCACCCTGTTTCAACATCACCTACTGCACTCTTACTCCTCTGCTGTACATGGCATTGATGCTGAGAGATCTGTGGGTCTGGCCCTCACAAACCACCATAAACTTCTTGCAGGTGTGTTACATTGCTAAGCACTCCTTTTGCGTCAAACACAAGTTTATGAATGAGCTCAAGGTGGGTTTTAAGAGGGCAGAAGTTGTACCTGTTCAGTTTATCACTGACCTTTAGAAGAAAGTGGTACCCAAGGACAGTGCCTGGCCCACTATATAAGCAAAATACGTATTCGTTAAATTAATAACAAATTAATGCTTGCTCAGTAAATTTTAAAATATTTTCTTGAATAATGCATTGTGATGAGCTGGAGCTGGAAGAAATGAGATGGCTAGAGGCCGATGGGAAATAAAACACAGAAAAATACAGAATGCACTGATCTGTAGAAGTGATTATCCTGGTCCCTTTTCCTTTCCTGGGTGCCCCCTAAACCTCATTTGTTACACAATGGGAGTTATCTTAACTCTGTGTTTGGTGATTTTCCCAACTAACTCACAAGTGAATTTCAATATTTGCCAACAAATTGAATTGGGTCCACTAAAGCACAATCTTATTTTCTACATTATTTGAATTCTATTCCCCTTGTACTTATAAGCAAACTAGAAAGACATATGAAAGCATGGCATGAGTTGGGCTAGAAAAAGGTATCTATGAAGTGTGTCCTTGCCTGTCACTGTTCATTCCCTGGGTCTTCAAACTCATAACTTGCCTGCACTGAGCTGAAACTTACGACCAAGTTTCAATAGTTAAATATCTTCCAGTTTCTGGGCAGTATCAATTTCCTTTGTGAATTCAAAACACGTTTGTCAATTTCACATGTATGAACCTCGGAGAACACAGTTCTAGGAAGCCCTGAAATTACTCACCAGATTAAAACCTTTAGTTTTTGTGAGCAATTAATTAATGTAATTGAAATACTTGGTTACATCTGATGGCCTCATTTTCTGAATATTATAGTGATCAGAGTAGAGTGAATATATATTGAACAAAGATTACTTTTGCCTTCTGAATTTTTATTTGATCTTTCTGAATAATTTGTGTTATGTAATTTGCAGCTGTTCCATGTGTATTATTAGTGTTTGCTGCCTCGTGGCTGTCTTAGTTTCCTAGATCTGTCCTAACATTGTACCAAAGCAGAGTGGCTTAAACAATAGAAATTTATTGTCTCACAGTTCGGGAGGCTAGAAGTCCAAAATCAGGGTGTCAGCAAAGTTTGTTTCTTCTGAGGTCTGTGCAGGAGACTCTGTTCCATGCCTCTCTCCTAGCTTTTGGTGCTTTGCTGGCAAAAGTTGGTATCCCTTGACTGGTAGATACCTCACTCCGATCTCTACCTTCATCTGAATGCAGCTCTCGCCCTGTGTGCATATCTGTTAGTGTCCATGTTTCCTCTTCTTGTATAGATGCCTGTCATTGGATCAGGCAGGGTCCACCCTAAGGATCATCTGAACTCGATCATCTGCAGACGAGGTGCTTCAGCTTAGGACTTCATCATCTATTGTGGGGACACAATTCGATCCAGAGCAGCGGCATATCATTGTCAGTGGAAGGCAAGGTGAATAAGAAATGGACATTTCTTTGAGGTGTTGAGCTGGGCCCTGAAGGGGCAAATTGCAAGACCTGGCAGATAGAGACAGACACGCACAAGCCGAGGGGATAGCTTTGCTGTGATTCCTTTGATAGTATGTAATGCCTGAGCCAAACACAAATGAAAAGATTTTTTTTGAAAGAGATGGTTTAAAAAAAAAAAAAGAAAGAAAAAAGCTGGATTTCAGTCCTGTTACTCTGTATAAACAAACCAGCTTCTGCAAGCCTCTTTCTCCTTGTCTGTCAACGAATGGCCTAACAGCTTGGGGCCTAAATAAGGCATTGTATGTAAAGTGTCCAGAACTGTACCAGTAATTCATCAGATCTCAACAATAGAACTTCCCTTCTCTCCCACTCCCTTTTCCATTCTCCTTCCCTCTATCCTTTAAGTCTTAAAATTGCTCATACTAGTGACTTCAAATAAGTGAAGATTTTATATTTCAAGGTAAATGATTGGAAGTCGAGGCTGCAAGTGTGTTGTGAAAACTGAAGGATTTTGAGCTGTTCTTCTGTCTCCCATTCTGACTCCTGAGGTATGCCTGAGGGTGAAATTGTTTAGTCTAGAGAATGCTGTCCTCTGACCTGGGGATTGTCATGTAAACACATTAGCATCCAATGACTCTGGTGGGAGCTATTTAATGGAAGAAGCAGCAGGGTCTTGAGGGACTATAAGATCAGGTTTGTTACTCTTAAAATGCTTGTGAGCGATTCACCTGGTATTTATTCAGCTCCAACTCTGTGCCAGGCGTTATGATTGGTGCTGGGTGTCTGCCTGTGACAAGCTTGCCTTTTTCTACCATAAAAGCCTGTGCTTCTGTGCACAGGAGCCGTCTTCACCGGCACAGTCTTGACTGTGAGGGGTGGCTTCGGCTAGCGGGAAGGTACCGAGGAAAGGGTGCTGTTAGCATTATGGGCAAGAAGTGTAAGGCTCCAAGGACTCATTTCACTTATATCTTAAAACTGGTCCTGATGGAAGAGGAAAAAGGTGAAGTCTGCCCCTGAAACAGAGATTGCTGTGATAAGGTTAGGGTAAGTATTTTTGCTGTTGGCTGTGCTGTTAAGAATCCACTCCAAAACAAAGCACACTGAAAAATCTTTAGGCAACTTTTGTACAGTATCATGAAGGCAGCCACACTGTCTACTAGACATGAGTAACAGTGTCCCATTTGAGAAATTAGGAGAGAATTCTGAATCTAGGCACTCTGGGCTTAATTCAAGGATGGGAAGTAAAAAAGATCCCCTCAGGCTCTTGTTCCCATTGTTCTCAGTAACTTACCATCCCCCTGATTTAGTCCTGCTGAGACTTCCCAAGCTTCTGCTTTTCCGGGAAATACAGCGCTGGGGCTGGAGCAGACTTGAGATGTTGTCTAGTCCAAGGGCCTCAATTTAGGAGAGAAACTGAAGCACAAATAAGTTAAATAATGTGCCCAGAGTCACAGCCTCCTTCATGACAAGTTTCCTCAATTCTAGTCCATTTCTCTTTCCTCTCGGAGTTAATAAGAAACAGCAGTAAGATCATTTTTAATTTTCTAATTGCCAATTTCTCTACATATGCTTATGGATAGAACATGAATTTTCTACCATGTCATTTTTACTTCTATCAAAATCAAGTTATTGATTGCTGCTGATATGCTCTGCTGTTTATATTGGGATAATTTGAGATAGAATTCATTACTTTGGGAAACTTGAATTCTTTTCTTCTCCTTGCAGGGATCTTTCTTTTCCTGTAAATAGCCATCTTGACATGGTTTTTACCGTATATTTCAACTATTTGACTTCAATTTTTATTAACTACCAGGTGTTCGGCAGCTGCTCTGCTCATTTTTGGTTCATCCTAATTCTTGAGTTCCTCCTTTATTAGTCTGGGCTGTTTTGTATAAGCTGTCTTAATGGCTTGGCCTAGTTCCAAATTACAAAATAGGTCTGTAATTAGTTAGATGCTTGCCAAAGACAGTCCATTTCAGTATGTACCAAGGTTTTAAAATAGTTTTTCCTGATTTTTACCCCTGGCCTTACATGACAACTTTATTTGTAATCTTGAATTAAAAAAATGGATTATTTCATAATAATCAGGCTGGGAAGGCCAAGTAATTCTAAGATTGTTCTTGATGGTACATAGGCCACAGGCATTCAAATAAAGGGATTATTATGTTAGTTTTATGTTTCTTAATTAAGCTGGTATCTTGAAGGCGTTGATTACATAAATACCCAATTTTATTGGTGTCAAGGACGAAGTCCCTCCTATCTTCCCTCTGTAGATCCAAGTGACAAATAAACCTCATTAGCCATCAGGGCAGCTCGTGGTGATAGACATTTTGGAAATCTATGTTGCCACAAATGTTTTATTTTGACTGTTGCCTGGACTATTAGTAAGCCTATTAGGAATGTAGTGGGTTGACAGAGTCTTCCCCAGCTCAGATGATCTGCATTGACTCTCGGAGGGTTTATGTAGGAAGAGCTGAAATCTTCAGGAGTGAACGGTGTAAGCCGGTAAATCTGGCTGTGCTCCTCATTTGGCTGAGTCTGGGCTGTACAGGGTCAGCAGACCCCAGAGCAGAATGTCCTTTTGAAGAAGTGCTGTTCTTTTCACGACCTTCTCAGTGGTGTCTCCAGCTGGATTGCCCTTCTGGGTGACAGGGCAGATACATTCTTTAGCCAACAGTTCTCTCTGGGGAGCTCGTGGAAGTTGGTGTGCAATGTTGATTGTGCACACTGCCTAACTGAGTAGGAAGGGTTCAACCCACTGAATTCTGTAGATCAGCAACCGATTAGTCTAATAATCCATGTAATTTTTTAGGTGTGTACTTCCCATTTTCTTGTACCTCAACTACTGTAAATGCTTCCACATAAAATTAAATTTCCTTTCAAATCTCTAGGACCTTTTAAACACACCAAGCGTGCCCCTACAATCATGTTATGAGAGCTCATAACAGCCATCAAGGCTGCTGGCCCACATTGCTTAAACAGCTCTGGGCCTCCTTGTCATGGTAGGCTACCCTTCCTGCCAATCCCTGTCCCGGCTGCTTTGACTTCCCAAGTGAGCGTAGTGGCGAGTGCAGTCTCTGTTTCCTAAGAACAGAGGGATTCAGTGTATGTTCCACTTTTAGGAGCTCTGCATGGTGAAACCCACTGCAAAATCCATCTTATGAGAATCTGGAAAATGATTCTTTGGAGATTCAGTGTATCATTGGGCCCCGTAGCCATAGTGGTAAGGTCAATAAAACACTTTAGACTTGAAAAAAGTTATTGGCTTCAAAATATGAAACTCAAGTATAATTCCACATAAATTACATTTCAGTAGAATGTGAGTACATTATAATAGTTTCGGTAGGAAGTAAGGTGGAACTTCTAAACTAAGAATATCCCGAGTCTAGGAAGTTCTTAAAATGTCCCGTTTTTTAACACTGTCAACATCATCAGGGACATGTCATTTAAAATTAGAGAGCCGTGGAAGACCACACGTGGCCGATGCCTGGGAAGTCATCCATTGCGACTCCCTGCCCTCCAGCCTTCAGTGTGTGGCTTGCTCATTTTCTCACAGGTAAGAAGACAGAGCCCAGCCAGGGTGATTCTCCCCAATCCACGCAGACAAGCCAGAATGAGAGCACCAGTCTTCTCTCTCCTGACACAGCTTTGTGTTGTTTTGTTTCGTTTTAAGGTGTTTCGTCAAGGCACATGGAAGTTTGTGGCTATCTTGAAAAAACCAATTAAATTCCAGTTTGGAACTAAGTTAGGATGCAATTCAAGCATTTCACCAAGAATTCCAAATGAAAAAATGCAAAAATAAATTCTAATCTCTCAACTCCCATAAAATTAGGGCCAGAATGGAGGTTATATCTGAATCCTTCCTGTATTTCCCAGACCTGCAGGGGATCGTGAGTTTAAGGGGACAACAGATTATAATCAGTATGTTTAGGATTGTTGGTTTCTGGGGCAGTCAAAATGGCTTCTGTGGATAAATATTAATATCTTATATTCTTCCTATTGCTAAGGAACTAAGGCATGGAAAATGCACTTTCCTGACACTTCTTTTTAAGAAATCTGTGCCGTTCTGTGAGTCTCCACTGTATTTACCCCAGGATTTAGGGAGTTCTGGAGACAGGAGACTAGGTAAAATATTTCCTACTGACCAATCAGAATGGGTACCCATGTGAACACGTAACATATGCATATAGGCTCCTGCCGGCAGCATATCAACCCTGTCTGGTGGTGGAAGGGGGGGTGGGGGGTGGGGGGCATGAACAACAAGAGTTTGTTTAGGGTGAAGTGAGGAGCCTCACAGGAAATGGTGTGTCTTCAGGGAAGTGAGAGATGATATTCAAAAGTTTGGGAGATGGGAGATTCTGCACTTCCTGCATTGCCTGTCACTCAGAATGTTGCCATGAGTTCAAATTGGAGTCCTGGGTTAAGGAGTCTGTAATAATAAGGACTCTGCAATAATAAGACAAATGAATACTATACATGTCATTGATGTTACAGTGTGTACACACACACACATACATATATACATGCATCATATATATACACACATACATATATTTATATGGATAGTGTTTGTATGTTCTATATAGTATCATATATTCTATTATAAATAGCACATATTATATGTAGCATATATTATGTATATATTTCTCCCCCCAATAAAAATAAAAATCTCTGAGGGATGTGGGAACATAAGATGTGAATAATATGATAGCTGACACAATGGAAAAATTCTATGCTAGGAAACTTTGGCAGTAACAAGAGACAGAGCCCTCAGGTCAGATGACAGTGCCCTTGGTGCCTGGCATCAGCACTGTGAGAGCTGTATCACTGGAGACAGGTAGCTGCGGCTGGCTGTCCCTTTGCTGGGGATTAGCAGCTAAAGTCCCCTTTGTGAGTATTGGGGCATAGCTGCTGCATTGGGAATTGGCTTTAATAGGAGAAGTCTGCAGAAAACTGAAACCAGAGAGGAGGAAATTCTTGAGTGGTCTAGAGTACTGGACTTGGTTTTACGTGGAACATGTGTGTGGCCCCCACAGGACTCTAACAAATATTTGGGAGAAAGTTGAGAGGATAGGGAGTTGGTTCCTGCATGATGGATGGGTCATAACCCAAAGTGGTGACATGCACTGTGATACTTTCTCTACACCTCCCCCTGCTTTATAAATGAGGCCCTCACAGTTAATGTTCTTTATCTATTTTATCTACTTATCTTCCTCTATTTTATCTTGAGGCCTTATCTAGTAGCCCTCCAAATCTTGCTGTCCTCCAAACCTTGGCCCTTTTGAAAAAAATTTAAAAATAGTTGGTGTACAATCTTGTATTGATTATATAAGTTTCAGGGGTACAGTATAGTGAGTTGACATTTTTATACCTTACAATGTCATCACCACACTAATTCTATTGCTATGCTGTAGTTCTTCCCTCTCCTGGGAATCCCAGGAAATGACAAAGGCCAAGGGTGTCACAAATGACAAGAGTTGGAAGGGCTCCAGCACAGCACACTTTCTATGTGGGGAATCCTGAAGCTGAAATGAATGGACCTCTTCAGTACTTACCACTCCACTGCATTCAACTCCGGTTTCCGTTGTGTTGCCTTGACCTCACACTGAGTGCCACTCGCTGGTTCTGATTCAAGTCTCTACGAGAACAACTCTATTAAGCAAGTCTCCCTTGTTCTAGTCTTTTGTCACAATTTCTATTCAAATTATGTCTGCTTATCATTAGCTTCTTAACTTCTTAATTTTAGTCTGGCAAAATATCTTACCAGAAAAGAATATAAAAGCCACGTATGAAATGACTCAGAAAATGGTTTGGGGTCAGCTTAGCCGGGATGTATTGAACATATTTTGACAGATCTGTTTTGCGGTAGAAGGGTTAATGACAATGGCTTAAACCCAGCTGATAGTCCTCAAACAACAAAATTTTAGGGCTACAATGTACTGTGTGCTTAACCAAACCCTGAAGGTACGATGGTAAAGAAAATAGGTATGAATTCTTGTGTGGTTGACTAGGTCTCTAGTTTCATGTCAGCAAAGCCCTCCTTTTGGCACAAAATCAGGCTTTAAAATCTTCAGTGCACTTGAAAAATGTAAACTTCGTAGTTTTGAATTGAAGATCCCCATCCAGTTTGGCCTAAACTACCCTGAGAGGTGCTTTTCTTCTGGTGTGTTTTAGACAACACTATTGTCTGTTTGAAAAACTGCCACAGCAACCTACCTTGTTCTTGTCTTTTGGAATTCTCATTCCACTATTGACTCACAGAAAAATCCACCTGTGTGTAAAACCTAGCTCAGTGACGCATCTTCCTAAAGCAATGGCAAATATTTGCGAACAGATGGAGTCTTCTCATTTGGACTCCTTCATCATTTCCATGATGCCTAAATCCTCTATCACAGTTATTCTGACTTAACCCCTGCAAAGTAGCGTTAAGCTCACATGCTGCCCCTGTGTGAATTGGAAAGCACCTTCTTCAAGGTGCTTTACTTTCATTTATTGGAAAACGGTAACGTGTTAGAATAAGAAAACTATAGCCAAAAGGGAGAGAAGTTACAAACACACACATCTACTGTATCTAGGACACGTAAGAACTCCCCTGGACTGTATGTTATGTTGGATGGCCACCCTGGTTTTACTTACTAGAGCGTGAGTTGCCTTTGGTCAGGGCCAGTGGTATTCTGGTAAATGTCGAACAGCTCTCTCTCTGGGAAAAATCAACCAACCAACCGACCAACCAACCAACCAACCAGCCAATCCTGATTTGTAGTGGTGGGTGATTTCAAGCTATGAAGATAACGTGATGTCAACTAGGTTGCAAAATTCTTGAAAATTTAACAGTCAGCTCTCATGAGCGGGTAAGTGCTGGCTCCAGCACAGCACGGGCGGGGCTTCGTTCACTCATTTTGCTCTCTATGGAACACATTAAATATTGGATAAGTCCTGAGTAATGTAAATATGGAACTTACAGCTGTTGTACATATATTTTTTAAATCAGGAATATTCTTGATGTTGCTAGCAAGGACAGCATTCACTTGCCAGTGTGATTATCTCTTTATTTTTATTTTTAATGTTTGAGCATTGGGGCAATAGGTCTTTTTTTTTTTTTTTAATGACAGACCCCTGAAGCTGAATACAGAATTCCTGAGACCTAGCAATTCATTAGTTTGTCTAAAGTAAAAACAATGCATTTAAATAAACTTTCAGGAAAATACATTGTGCCAAGTGCAGCAAATCTCAAGGCTGCTTTGTGATTAGCATTTCCATGGTCCTGGGTTTCTATTTTCTCAAAGCTTTGCCTAAACAATTTATATTTTATCTACTTTAGTGGATAAAGTCATAATGCTTTCCTGACATATTAGTGCTTATACCAGGAAGGTCCTCTCGGTGGTTAATTAGTTTGCATGCTGAGATAAAAGGTGGGCGATAGGCAAGGCTTGTGAAGTGTCAAATATCTAACGTCTGTGAGATGAATTATGTTTATTTTATAAAGGCCAGTGTTTTAGTCTTTGTGTGAGTGCATCAATTATGACTACTTATATTTGTTTAGGATGATGACAACTCATATTGAATTATTCCAAATTGATACTGTATCCATATGCTTCATTATTTAACAACAGATAAGTGAAGAATAAATATTTGGACCACATTTTATAGTTACATATGTATTTATGCATCAGAAGATGATATTTAAGCTTAGAATAACTTTCAGAAAGTTTAAATAATTATGAAATATAAGGAATATTTACTTATACTGTATATTTTCTATAAATGCTGTAATAAATTACAACAAACGTAGTGGCTGAAAACACAAATGTATTATTTGACAGTTCTGTAGGGCAGAAATCTGACCCGAGTCTCCAGGGGCTGTAGGCAGGACTGTGTTCCTCTTGGAAGCTCAAGGGCAGAGTCTGTTCCCTGGTCTCCTCCAGCTTCTAGAGGCTGTCTGCACTCCTTATGACGCTCTTCACCTTCACAGTGAGCCACAGCTGGTTCTACTTCACGTCACTCTAACCCCTTTGGCCTTGCTCTTCATTGTTGAGAACCCAAATGGATAACCCAGGGTAACCTCACCTTCTTAAGGTCATCTGGTCAGCAACCTTAATTCCATTGGCAATCTTTAATTCCCCCTTTGAAACGTACCCTAACATATCCACAGGTTCTGGAAAGTAGGACACGGACATCTTTGGGGGAGGGAGTATTCTACCTATCACTTATCTAAATGACCAAATTACATTTTTATCCTTCACTTCTGAGCTAGCTAAGTTTCAACAGAGTTAAATAACTTTCCTAAGGCCTCTGAGACAATGACATTTTCAGAGCACAGTGAAAATACTTGCATAAACCATTTTTCCCCAAACTATCATCTTCCTCAAAATTTCCATTTTGTTTTCAGTGTGTTCTAGCTTTTGCTCTTTTTACTTTTGAAGAAATCCTCCACTGTTTAAAGTTCTGATTGCATGTTCTGTGCCTTTCCTGTTTCAAGAGTATCTAGTGAGAAAAATGATTTAAAAGGGATCAAGTATGTCACTCATCTAGAGCAACATAAAAGACAATATTGTAAAAAAAAAAAATTCTAGTCTTTTGGCCAAAATCTCTTTTTAAAAAAACCTCTGTTTTCTTAAATACCACAGACTTAATTAGTGTCAAGGAAAAGTCAGAGGTAACGATCAAGGTACTAAATTTCAACACCGTAGAAAATATAATTTTTTGGCAACTGATATAGCATCCTTTCCAGAGAGGTGTATGTGATTAAGACCATTTCAAAGAGGAGGAAATTGAGGCTTAGAGGAGCCAAATACTTGCCATGTAGCCGAGCGTTGACCTTGGGTGTTCCTGAGTCTATCTGGCTCTGTCTGGATTCACATTTTTCCATGACACTGTGCCCTAGTTCCTCTGCGTGAAGGGACCTCTCACCATCGCCAAGGAGTTTTGATTGCAAAACATTTCATCCGCCTGCCTTCTGATTTTGAGGAGGCCTTGACCCTAACTCTGATTTTAATTATGTGACAATAGAAATGCAGAAAACTAGTTATTCGCTGTGTGCAGTGATTTATTAATGAGACTGGAATAAGAGTAGAATTCTCAATTCCCAGAAAAGGATGAATGTTATCCTCACCACACAACTTCGAACAAATGCAAGAAATGCATGGGACTTCTTTCAAAGTAGAATGATAATGAATAAAATTTGGGAATAGCATAAAATACTTAAAGAGATAAGGAACACTTTTCTTGGCCCCAGACACGTCAAAGAACCCAGTGTGGATAACTGTTAGCAGTCTCGGAGTATATACTCCCTTTGCTGTTTTTCCAGAGCCAGCACTGCTCTACAGAGTGTGGAGTTCTTACTCTGTTGCCTACTTTTGAATAGGAGATACTTGGCCAAAAATATTTCCCCATTTCCTTCTCTGATTGTCAGGATCCCATCCATACTGTCAAATGAGACTTAAGTGTTCCTTCCTGTAGAGTGTCTTCGGCCTGCTAGGAAACAGAACTCCTCTGCATTCTCAATTTTTCCCCTATATTTCTTGGCACATCACACATTCAGCTGTGTTTATTTGTGTGTATTTTTAATGTCTCTACTATATTTAAAGGTCAGTGGTTTTCATTTGTTTTTATCTTCTAGTGGATCCAATAGACGCTAATCTTCTAATAGGCCCTTTAATAGGTGTGATATTGTATATTATACACAAAAGGTAACTGATGTTTTCATGAGTGAATAAGTGAACAGATATACTGGATAAGTGTAGTGACAAGCCAAAGAATATTATTTTATCTTGTTTTTCTCATTTTTTTTCTTTTTGAGCTATTTTTATTTTTGCTTCTAATAAAGTACCTTGAAAGCACATGAGAAAGCACATGGCAAGAAGGCCCTTACTCCCCCGGGCCCATGTTTGGTACTGTGGCTCAACAAAACCCCCAGTTCTGGCTGAACCAGAATAAGTTTGATTTTCACATTTGCAACCAAAGTGAAAACTCAGCACATATAAGCAGTGAGTCACCTGGGATTAGCTGTGTCCTGCTGCCTCCTCCATGCTCAACCTCTAAATTTCAGCATCTGCGCTCCCGTAAATCACAGTGCCTACCAGGTGGAACGTTTAGGTCTGATCACGGTGATTTACTGGCTTCTGTTTCACAGTTATAGGCTGTCTCCTTAACCTGAGTCAGGGTTTGGCAAATACTAGGGTTTTGTATGGAGGGAGACCAGGTAGGCTAGTATGCCTAGATCAGTCAATCCTTTAGCAATTTCAGAAATAAAACCCCAAACCCCAAAACCAAACCAAAAACCCCCTTTAGAGTACATGCTTTGTTCTCACAGAACCATTTAGGCACAGCGAGCAGGACGTGCTTACATTCCCCCGCTCTGTGGTAGGCGGTGTGTACAAAGCCACCTCATAAAACTGACATCTGGCCTGTCGGGGGTGGGGGAGAGAGCTGCTGACCGCACTCCACCGACTGGATGCCTTAGGATACCAAGCTGAATAGCTTCTTAAATAAGTGAACACATCCTACATTCAACAGAATTATGTTTCAATTATTTTTGTCAAGTTCCCCCCTTTCCCCTCCCATCTCTTCTCCCTTACTTCCTCCTTTCTTCAAAATAACACTTTCAGATGACTTTTAAAATGTAATGTTTCAGCTTATAGAAATATTTAAAATGCAGAGGAAAGAAAGGAATAAGAATCACCTACATACCACCACTCAAAGATATTCCCTATTAATTTTTGGCATATATTTTCCAACTCTTTTTCTATATGACATTATTTTAACATAATTCAAATCATAATGTATATCCAACATTGCATTCCTTTCATATTTTCTTTGAACAATGTGTCTTCGGCTAGTTAGTCTTTCCTCCCCATTTCTGTGATATTCTAGCACTCCGTGGTGGATGCTGTATTTCGGGGACAGGACATTGACAGCACGTGCGCTGAGAGATGTACACCAGGGTAATGCTAATCCAGTATCGGGCCCCATTTTTGTCTTCTTGGATATAGAGCAAACTTTTAAGATGCATTATAACCGAGATGATCAGATTGGAGATGACACCAAGCACGTTTAAGGAAGTAGAATCAGATGTTAAGATGGATGATGCCTGAAAAAATTATTGTTGGCTTCTGGGTAGAAAGAGAATCCAGAAATGTAAAGAAATAGTCACAATGGCTGGACTGCCCAGTCTTTCTATGGGGCCCAAGCCGAGAGCCCATCGTTTTCTGTGGAGCCACCGCTCATTTTCCCGCTTTGTCACGTGAAAAATAGAAGCATGATAGTTGGGCTACAAGATTGAAAATGACAGTAGTATCTCTCGCTGTTTTCGAGGAGATGTGAAATACAAAGGTGCTGAAATGAAGACAGCGCTATCGAAGACAAGATTAGAATGCAATAAACATGGGCCACTTTGACGCCAGTCACAGGTGGCCCCTCTCTTCACCTGATCAACCAAAGGGCAAGCTCCTCCATCCAGGGGCAGTGCACAAAATCACTTTTGGTGTCTGCCCAAGTTATCCGATTATGCCTGTGACTCCCCCACAGCATTTGGCAGCCTTTCATTGAACTTTTGAAAAGAAATCAGATCAGAAAACTATGGTATCTTTGGAAAAATGGGTTGGTAAAATGAGAAAATATTGAACAAATAGTTAATATCATTCAAGTTAAAAATATTTGACTCCAAGCTAGCAGGATATGTAATATTTCTTAGACAAAAGCTCCATTTGGTCTCAACAGTTTTTAAGACATAACTGCTAAGGAGGCTTCCATGGGGGTGAGGGAGCAGCCAGAATAGGACTGACTAGGTCTAAAAGCGTAGTATGAAAAATGTTTGTTTTCAATTTTGTATTGTTGAGATTGGATGGAACCTGATAAAACTTTCTGATTTTCCATCTTTAGTGGGGTGGAGTCTTATTTCTAGATTATCTTCTACTTGGAGAACTCCACCTGAGACAACAGAAAGGATTAAGGCTTCTGAGAGAACTGTAAGAACTACACAGGCCCTAACTCAATGAAGCTTTGACCCTTTGCTTTGGACTAGCATACGGTCTATTGAGACTCAGGCGTCTACATAGGAGTTTTGGGATTATCTTACCCAGTGGTTCTTAACTGAGGGAGAGATTACAAGTAAGGCAGCATCGGAGACATTCTCCATCTCTTGCTGGGAACTGCTGATAGAATCTAATTCTCTTTTATTTCAGGTAGGAAAAGCAAAGGCCCAAGCAAACAGATCTAATGTCCATGGTCCCCTTGTTATTAGAGGCAAAATAGGATTAGAATAAGAAAGGAATCTCCTCCCAGGATAGCCTCTTTCCCGCCTTGCACCTAGAGTCCACGCTGGCATGGCAGCATAGAGACAGACTCCGTACCATGGTGCCCGAGAGCTTCCTGTCCTCATCCCTGAATTACACAGGCCTCTGACCCCAGTGTCTCAGCTTTTAGACTCTGTCTTTGACCAGGAGTTAGCCGTGGTGCAGTTGGACTTATGTGTGAGATTACAGATGGGTTTTATCTGATGGGACGATTGCAGATGATTGGGGGAGGCCGAGAGAAACCGTAAGTCCCCATACAACACAACAGTTAGTGATGGGGGATAAGGAGGTATTGGTCTTCTGACTTTGGTCTGTCCCTTAGCCTCAGAAAATCTGATATTTCTAGAGGAACTGGAGAGATGCCTGTCCCCCACTGAAAATGTCACTCAAATCCCTCCATATAGATAGCAGGCTTACATTTTAAAGAGCTAGCAGTGGCAAGTGTAATGTCTTTTAAAAAAGAAAAAAGATTTTATTTATTTACTTTTAGAGGGAAGGGAAGGGAGGGAGAAAGACAGGGAGAGAAACATCCAGGTGTGGTTTCCTCTCACACGCCCCCTACTGGGGACCTGGCCCGCAACCTACCTTGACTGGGAATCAAACCGGCAACCCTTCGGTTCACAGGCCCACACTCAATCCACTGAGCTACACCAGCCAGGGATTATCTTTTTCATTATTTGTACTAATCACTCTTCATTTCTGGTTCTTCAGTCGCTCGGACAAGATAGACATGAAATGATTCAAAGATAGTTATTCAGAGCTGGATGCTCCTGTTGCTCCAGCTACTATTATTTAGGAATGTTTTCAGCTTAAGAAAATATCTACATAAGTGTATTTTAAATTATCCGTGATAATGGTGGTAGTGATAAAAGAAAAAGGCATAAGCATATCCACAGTTAGTTTGAAATTATGTGTTCAATATTCATAATAACTTTAGGAAGGACTTGTGGAAATGAGCCCATCAAAATCTCAAGTAATATGCATTCATGTTCCTAACAGTCCCAAACTGGAAACTTCGCGAGTGCTATCAACAATGGCACGGATGAATTGTCGTGTGGTCACACACTAGAATATCATTCAGCAATGAGAATGTAGGATCCACAGTCAAATGCAAAAGTACAGATGAATCTCACAAACGTAATGCTGAGTGAGAGAAGCCAGATGCAAAGGAATAAATGCTGATTGATTCTATTTACATAAAGGACAAAGACAGGCAAAACTTATGTGTGATGCTAGAAGTGAGGGCAGTCATTGTCCCAGAGGAGTTAAGTGATGGTTGGGAGAAGGGGTTTCTAGGAAGCTGGTGATGTTTTGTTTCTTACAGGTGCTGGTTACAGGGCTGCGTTCAGTTGGAGAAAGTTCACTGAACTGTACACTTATGCTTTATAAAATGTTTGTATATATGTTGTATTTCAATAACATTTGTTTAAAAAGGTAAATGGGCATTTTTCAAGATGCAGGAAAACCAACGAGCAGGCAAAACACGACATCGTCACTTTCATGTTTTGTTAGGAGAAGTAAAGATTTGGGAAGTGCATCTCTTCTGTAAATTATTAAGTAATGAAATGAACTAAAGCAGTGAACAGGACAGGAAAAGAGAAGAACGTAAAAGCCTCAAAAGTTGTGTTCCTATCAGGGACTAAACAGTCCCCTTCCAGAACTCTATGCAAGTTAGAATTTTAGGAGCAGGTCTATCGGAGACGGAGGCGCAAATGCCTATTCGAAAATGCACTTTCCAAAGCTAGAAGGCTGGCACAACCACCTTAGTGAGTAATGGGCTCACAATTTTAATTTATTATCAAAATATTTCCATCATATGACAAATCTGAAAAGATAAGGAGGTGCAGAGCGACAGATGCAGTTCGCCCTTTTATCCCAGCCACCTTAGGGACAGATCTGTTCTGGAAACCCTGCTTGTAAACCACAGGTCTTGTGTATCTTTAGACAACTGTCCAATGGCAATTTTAACCCAGAGTTTGTACTTAAAGCTTGTCATCAATATGATTTATAAGTTTAAAAAGTCTCAAATGTTCATCTGTACATCACTTTACAGACCTTGGTTCATAATTATTTATCTCAGCCTGAAACTTCAATACTCAGTGATTAATTATAATAACAATTACTTAGTCATAAATGTAGTTCACAGTTAAATATAAAAATTATTATTTATACATTACTACAAATCTCTTAAAAAGACCAAGTTTTGAGAGAGAGAGAGAGAGAGAGAGAACAAGAAATCGCTTATAAAATTGCAGGGAGCCTTAAGAATCTCAGTATCAGTCCAAACAGGTACAACAAAAGAGTTTTAGACATCGATTTTAGCCTTAGGGGATCAAAATAAAATGACCTCAGAATGAATAACTGACGACTGGAAACATTAGTTTGAAACTATGTAAGTCCCAAGGCCCTAAAATGGATAAGAATTCTTTGGAAGAGATTTGAAGGAGCATAAATGTTGCAAATAAAAGTACAAGTACGTACTTTGGCAATGTGTTTTTAGCTCATGTTGTTGATGTGCTTTGGCTGCCAACTGTCTTCTTCGACCTGTTCCTTCTCCCTCGGATTAGAAATCCTGCTGTATATAATGGTTAACACTGTTTTCAAGAGACAACGTCAAACTGGCAGATAGTATGAGAAACAGAAGTGAACGGTGATTCCATCTTGAGAGATTAAGCATTACTTATACAGTGAGAAGTGACTGACTTGACAGACAGTAGACGCCCTCCTCCCTCCACTCCTTTTTCCAATAACCTAACCTCATTTTTATTGTGATGCTCTCGTCTCTGTTAACTACGCCCGTGTAATAGCAGTGACCTCTGTGGCCCACTCTCTTGGACAGGGAGTCCCCAGTGCTGTGGTGTGGACAAGTGTGGCCGAGGGCTGCACCACTTCACCTGAAGATCACCAAACTCGGCATTTCTTTTCGGGATTCATGTATGTATTCTTGGGGCAATGAAAAGCTTCTGAAAACTCAGGGGAGTTCTGCAAAGTCCCAATAATCCTGTGAAACAAACAAAAGTCACCATCAGCATTTGGTACTCACGTCCACAGCATGTGGGAGTGCTGTAGCATTTCTCTCTGTAGGCCAAGTGAATGAATCTGGAATTTACAGTTAAAAAAAAAAAGAACTGGTGGAATGAGTCCATTCTTCTCATTGACAGATGTTTTATTTTTATTGATTTGTTTTTAAAGATTTTATTTATTTATTTTTAGAGAGAAGGGAAGGGAGGGAGAAAGAGAGGGAGGGAAACATCAATGTGTGGTTGCCTCTTGTGCGCCCCCTACTGGGGACCTGGCCTGCAACCCAGGCATGTGCCCTGACTGGGAATTGAACCAGCAACCCTTTGGTTTGCAATCTGGCACTCAATCTACTGAGCCACACCAGGCAGGGCTAATTAATAGATTTTTTAAATGAAAAGGTAACAAAGTAGAGGACTTAGCACAACAGATTTTAAAGACCATTGGTATGGTTTAAATCCTGGTTATGAATTGTATTTATTTAGCCTCTCTGTGCCTCAGTTCCCTTTTCTGTAAAATGCACATAATAATAGTACCTGCATCTTAAGGTGATTATGGGCAGTTAGTTTATAAACATTCTATACACATTTGTAAAATAAATGCATAATTCATGTTTGGAATTGCAGTTAATATAAGTAGAGTTTGGTCAAAGAATAAAATTATGAAATTTCATGATATCCTGAAAGAGCTTACACAGTAACTTAAATATAATAGAGTTTAAATAGATAGTTGTTGATTTGATTTAATAGAGAAGACAACAAATATTTTCTTTTTTTCCCAAAAGAATTCCATAAATATCAGAAGCTGGATCCAACCTGAATAACTGGAAAGGGCTGGCAAAATGCCAATTTCTTCTTATTTCTGACCCCACGGGGCCAGAACAACAGTGTCCGACCCACTGTTGGCACCGAGTAGCATCTGAGGGGAGAGGTGGGTCAGTGTCGTGAGGCAGAGGGGACGCTTTCCCGTCAACCCTGACCCGGCTCCTGCCCTTCTCTTCCCACACCACCACGCCCCCCTTGGGCTGGGAGGAGGCGAGTGGAGTACTGAGATGTCCACACACAGCAGATGTGCTAACTCGTATAAATCTGAGCACGTCTCCCTGCTTGAGCTCATCCTCTACTTGGCAGACAGAGCGATCTTTAAAATTTAGATCAAACTCCTTCATTCCCTTACTTAAAATCTTCCAGGAGCCTAAAGTCCAGACTCCTCACTAGGGTCTCCAACGTCCTGATGGCTCCAGCCTGCCCTCCCGGTGTCTTCCTTGTGGTGCGTGTCTTTTCCCCTTCCTCCTTCGGCTCAGAAGATACTGACCTACTTTCCACTCCTCAGAATGGCCAAGCTCCTTCCCTGTCCAGGGCCTGCCGCTCCTGCACCTGCTGAAAAAGTGCCCCCAGCGGCTACATGGCTAACCCCCTCCAGTGTCCGGAGCCTGTGCTTGAACACCTCAGAGGCTTTCCTCAAATACTGTCCAAATTTTTCCTCCCAGCTGTGCCAGCCCTGTCACAGTTTACAGTGATTTGTTCTGCTTTACTTCCTGATGTCCGCACTGCACTGTAGTCTCTAGGAGGCCAGGCTCTACGTCTCCCTTGCTCCTGCTGCACCCCAAAGCCTGGTCCTGGCGAAGGGCTTTGCAAACTGCAGGACTCCGTGCACACCAGATGAATGAGCCTGTCCCCCAGTCCTGGTGCTTACACGTCTAGGAGTAACAGAGCATTATGAAGAAAAGCACTGTTTAGGATTTTCGTTGTTTATTGGCTACTGTGGACCAGGTAGGATGGAAGGAAAGCAGTTCCTATCCCCACTCTCCACATTGCATTTCTCAAAGTCTGACTTCCCAGTACCACGTCAACCACCTCTAAATCCCCCCACCGCAACTCGCCTATCCTTCAGGGAGGAGGCAAACGTTTTGCTTTTGGGGTTTCCTCTAGGAGTCCTAAAGATGAAAAGGAACAGGACTCTTTCTGGTATGGGCCCGGGGTTGGAGGTTGAGGAGGGAGGGAAGTCGGAGCTGAAGCGTTTACCTCTATCAGTGTGCTTGAGAGGGAGAGGCCTGGCCCGCTCCCCCGGGCCTGCAGAGGGGCCCAGAAACGGCAGGCCGTGTGAGGGACAGGGCCAACTCCACTCTAAGCAAGGCCCCGAGAGAACCTCCGACAGGGTGGGCTGTGGCTGTCGGGGGCCCGAGCATTGACAGCAGTGGCTCCTGTGGCCCTTGCCCGTGACCACGGAGGAAATGGAGCCACCTGACTTCTGATGGAGCCCTCACTGCAAGAATGTCTACAGTGACCACCGTGGGGTGGAGATGCAGAGCCTGTCCCCTAGTTTCTCAGCTCACGTGATGCCTTTGGACTCCTGAAGGACCCTGGAAAGGAGCACACTGAAAACTACTGAAATTACATTTCTCACCTGCTTAGGGTGGGAGCTTAGAGCTTGAATTAATTTGATATAAAAGTAATAATAAAAATGTGTCATTTCTTTCATCTGGAAGTTCAGAACAAATTCACTTGATAGATGGTTTAGAGTGACTACGTATGTAGGAATAAAAAGCTTTAGATATGAGGGATTTGTATAGGTCTTTAGTGTTTTGGGTTCTAGGCTCAGGGACTCTGTCTAGAGAGCTTTGACTCATTTAATCCAACCCCTTCCCCCCTTCAGAAAGTCCTGTACACTGGCTGAGGGACGGCCATCACAGTGGCCTGACCGCCCCTCCAACTGAGGAGGCAAGCCCCCGGACGGACTGACAGACAAAGCAATTTAGGGTCACTATATCAAAGGATTGCACTTTAGTTATAATCATATGGGCAAGTACTTCAGTAAAAATGTCCAAGCCCATGACTTAGTCTACATTTCTCTTAAAGACAGTAAGGAAATTAAAAAGAAAAAGCCACACCTCAAAACAAGAAAGTCTTCACAAAACATCACTAGGAGTTAGCCATGCAACAGCTCCCAACCTAACGCACACTCCGCACTCCATCTCCAGCCCACCTCCTCTCTTTCCAGCCAAAGGCTTCACTTAGTTTGATTTTGCATAATGAGGTCAACAACGTACCTGGGCTTTATTTACTTTCCTAGGAGTCCAGTTATGGCTCGGCTGTTTATAACATCAAATCTTTGGATGGATGACATAAGTATTCTATTTCCAAAAGTGGATACATTATTAATAAAAAAAAGTGAATCCCTTCTTTAAGAATGGGATGAGTGGAATCATATTTCATTAATATTATTTCTTGAAGTGATTTATTGAAATTTTTCCTTCATTACATAAACTATTTTATTGAACTGCTGCTGTTTATTTCCATGACAAACAATCAGTTATATTAAAAACATCGATAGGTGGAGGGCGGGGGGGAGGTGGAATTGGAAGAAGGCAGTCGAGAAGGTACAAACAATTATGGATGTTAGCTGAACCTATTGTGGTAATCATTTCATAATATATGTAAATCAATCAATCATGCTGTATGCCTTACACTTATATAGTGAGGTATGTCAGTTATTTCCCAATAAAACTGGAAAACATAAAACCAAAAAAAATTATAAGAGTTCTGGGGTTGAACTTCATGTGACCAAGAATGGACTTTTTAATCCTGTAACTTATCTGACTACTGTCTGTAATTAACTGGATTTTTAAATTACTGAATGAACTGTTTGCAATGAATGGAACCTTTTACAAAGAAGTGATCTTTGGTTACTTCTTTCAAATGAATAACTTGGCTACAAGATTAACTAATGAGTAAACTATCCAGTCTTTACCATTAACTAGTGTCCATGATTCTTTTAAAGTAAGGTCACATTGATCAGAGTATGTTTTACTATAAATTGATGAACAAAGAAATGCCTAAATAGAGTTCTAGGTAAGGGTCAAAGTTTTAAGAAGTACTGACGGGAATTCTACAAGCTCACACACTGATATTTATAAAATATAAGAAACCAATGTTAATATTTATAATGGAGAAAACATCAGTATTTCAGAGGGTTTAACTTAAACACGCTAAATCATGGAATTATAAGGGAAAATAGCTATATTACTTGAAAATGTCTGCATAAAACACTAGAAAGGATATTCTTTCAAAAGAATTAGAAATTAAGCCTTGGAAAGTGCCCTTTTTTTCTGACTGGAAAAATAATATCAAACAATTTAAGCATCTAAATTAGCACCATTACTATTTAGGTAGTATACACACAGGTATCATTTTGTCTATTTGTATTTGCTTTAAAAAGTTACCAGACCCTTCTATATTATGTAGAAATATTACATCTAAATAACCTTATAAACACTTTTATAGATTATATAGTAAATATTATCAAAACAACCAGTCCCCGAAGTAACTGAAAGAAGTCATTACATTGCAAATTCAATTTCTAGACTATCAAAGGGAAATGTTTTTGTTTTAAATACTAATATTTTAGAAGCTCATTTTAAAGTACATAAGACTTAAGTAGCTTAGATCTCACAAATGGTTTTATGTATTCAGTTTTATATCAAGCATAATTTGCCTTTTGTTTTTCATACTGCGGCTATGTAAGCATAAAAATACAAAAACTGCTTCTATTTCAGAAATTTCTACATAAACCACTGTACACAATTTTTCAATAGCAACTCAATGTCTCTTAGTTTTCAAGGTTCTTTAAAAAATGTTTTACTTTGTACAGCCAGGAAATAGCCTGTTTCCAAAACTAAACCCAACCTCAACCTTTTGCCAAGGAAATCCCTTTACCTCCAGAGAAAATAATTTCCTTAACAAAAGGTTGGCATTCCATTTACCCTTTGAAAAACATCAACAACACATACTCCTCTTATTATGAATGAAAATTAGAGAGACATTTTTTTTGGCCAGAACAAAGAAAATAAAAGTTGCAAATAATTTTACATATTTATAGTAAATAAATATTTTTACAAATACAAAATATTACAATTAAGTATAATAAAATTATTGTCGGTTTATAAATTGGTGGTGGAAAAAAGCTGTATATTTGCCTACATGTCACTTAACCGGCCACCAGTTATTAGCATTCTGAACTACCCAGACACAAGAATGAACACCAAAAAGCCCCTGACCGTCAGCTAACACGCGCTGTTGCAAAGTCCATACACCTTATTCACAGAAATCCGTATTCTGTTCATGCCTTCCTTATTTAAAACCAATCCTAGTACTGATTTTAAAACACAAATATGGCGTAGGCACTTCAGAAACACTAACATTAGTCCTTCTATAAACTAACATAATAACTTAATCCTCATTTTATATATCAAGAAATTGAGATGCAGAGGTTAAGTAACAATCAGTAAAAGGCAGGGCCATGGTTGGACTCCAAGTGTTTGTTTTTGGGGAAAGGAATTTGGGGTTTATTTATTTCTTTTTCTTTTTTGTTTGCTTTCCTCCTCTTTTTATTGAATTCAAGTATTTTTTTACTTGAAAGCTTGTGGTCATTTCTTACCATACAAGTGTAAGGATATGTTTTCTGAACTAATCGGAAGTGGGGAAGGGGACAGCCAAAAGCAGGCGGTGGAGTAACAGGAAAGAGAATTAGGGAAGAAACAAACAGACAGAAAAACTCTAACAAAAAGCCAGAATCGAAAGTCAAAAAGCATCACCATTAGTGACTCTTTATTTTTAGTGTAGAAATAAATAGCTCCCCATACTCTAGCTTTTGAGGATTTCACTAAACTAATAAACAGTTAACACTATAACTATTAGTCATAACAATAGTCCAAAAAAAAAAAGAGAAAAAAGCTTAGGTTTTGTTCAGGATATCCTATTAATAAGGTCGAAAGGTATGAAATGTGCTTGAAAAACACATTTTTAAATCCAGTGGTTAAGATAAAAATGCTAATTCTAAAGAGACAAATTTAAGTTATCAAGAAATTAATTAATTTGCAACCCCCATTCTCTGAGGACACCAGAGGCACCAGGTATTACAATCATATTACTTACATTCACTCAGGTTTTTCATGCACACATGCTTTCGTTCATGGGGATATGCAGGCCAGAGCTTTGACAAATTCAATTGTTATGGTGGTTGGTAGTATGTGTGAGCTTATAATTGTTCTCTGTTATCTTTAGAACTGGATTCTTACATCTTCCACAGACTTCAGTAAGAAAAAAAGACAACTTTTAAAAATTGAAACTAGGCATGACTGGTGTGGCTCAGTGGGTTGGGTGTCATCCTACAAACCTAAAGGTCGCCAGTTCAATTCCCAGTCAGGGCACATGCCTGGGTGGCTGGCCAGGTCCCAGGTTGGGGGCATGCAAACTGATTGATGTTTCTCTCACACATTGATGTTTCTCTCCCTTTCTTTCTCCCTCTCATCTGCTCTCTCTAAAAATAATCTTTTAAATAATCTTTAAAAATCTTTTTAAAGACTGAAACTTGTCCTGGCTAGTGTGGCTCAGTGGACTGAGTACTGACCTGTGAACCAAATGGTTGCCAGTTCGATTCCCGGTCAGAGCACATGCCTGGTTGTAGTCCAGGTCCCCAGTAGGGGGGAGCATGCAAGAGAGGCAACCACACATTGATGTTTCCCTTCCTCTCTTTCTCCTTCCTTTCCCCCTCTAAAAATAAATAAATATTTTAAAAAACCCTGAAACTAGAAGTTACTTGGATAAACCATAATGTCAATTGATCTAGTGACTTTTGTTGCTTATCACTTAAAAACCAATTAATTTGGATAATCTTAGCAAGACTAAATTTAGCTTGGATTATATACAAAGCAGACATACAATAAACAGTTGTTGAGTGAATGAATTATGAAAGAAATGTTAAGGTAAATACTAAATGATGGTGATAATAATGATGATACTAGGACAAGATCAGTAAATTCTTTAGTTTTTAAATGTGCTATTTTATTGTTTCATAATTGAATGTGGTTGTTCCCTAGGAGTGAATGACATGGGCTTCACGCTTACTTGGAAAGGGCTTTTAAAATTCAGCCCATTAATTCTCTCTTGTTTCAAACTCTGTTTTCCAACCACCTTACAAAATTTTCAATTTGTTTTTTAGATAGTCTTGCCTGAGAAAAGTTGTTGTTGACAAGAAGTGTTATAGTACCTGGGGAAGAGGTCATGTTAGGAAATTAGTCCTAAAATAGATACACAGAGATCTAGGATTTAACATTCAAATGCTGGTTAGAGTGATTCTCCTCCAATCCAATGTTTTCTTAGATCTTCTGATTTGGGAAGGGTTTTAGAAATCTAACTTGACCTTCCACCGTGCAGAGCATCCTTGATGGGTTGTTCGTGGGCCTTTGCTTCAGAGTACTCTCTCCTGGAGCTTTGGGCATAACTTTATTCCATGTCAGACAACCTCCAATTGCTAGAAAGTTTCCCTTTATGTTGAATGGAAATCAATCTTTGGGATAGCCACTCATTGGTCCTAGGCCTAAACCTTTCACAGCCCCTCAGAAATGTCCATGTGCTACCTTTAAATAGAGCCACTGTTCGGAGGTGGCCTATTTGTTGGACTCCATCAAGCACTGAGTCTAGCTCACACTTATTCTGAGGATGAGGGCAGGGAAGGCTATGCCTGTGTAAACATGACATTTTACCCTGATGTGTTCTGTTGATCCAATCTGCAACCCTCAAAAGAAACAAAAACTAAACACCGGATTTCCAAATGTTATAAAATCAGTTAGAAACGGCCAATTTCCAAAATTGGAAGTATTGGAGCCAATATTGGAGCGCCTTGGCTGCAGTTTGGACCCACGCACCTGAAGTTGCCTGGACTGTGGACATCTGTTTTGATGGAGTTGACTGCATACTCTGGCCGGTAGGTCCCACACCACACCTAGGGATAGAGGTAGAGAAAGGAAACCTCGTGCTTTTTAATCAAGGATAGTACCTATTTGGGCAGGCTGAGGGGGAAGCAAACTTCCTACTCTGACAGTGAAATTGGCATTCTGAATTCTTCCACCATTTACTCTTCAAATAATGTTCAATGATTGGCTACCAGGAGCATAAATATCATTAATATAATCTGATAGTCTGTTATACACAACAAATGTAGTCAAGTCAAATGATCTGCCACAATTAATTAAAATAAGAAACCTCAGCATGGGTTATCTAATTTACTACAAAATTATAAATCAAAATGATTTTCACATTGTTCAGTCAAGAAAGATACCATACCTGAGCAAAATTCAAGAAGAATAGTTGTTTGTGATTTAGGTCAAGTCCAGGAAGTAATTTTTCTTCACCATTCTTTTTAACATAATTTTGATAGGCCTAGGCATTTAATGAAACAGAAATATGATGCTTATAACTTCCAAATTTATGTATAAATTATACAAAAGACCACTGAACTAAATAATTAACTTTTTGTATCGGAATCACCATAATAATATACTTCTATATGGCAATCTAGAATTTACTTACAAATGTTTTGAAAAGAACAGCATACTGATTAAAAATGACAAGAACCCAGCACATGTCAAATGAGCAATAAATGCCAGTTAAATGAATGAATGACTTAAATGAGTAATGAAAAACTTATGTAAATGGTTTTCTATTGATAGAAGGATAAGTTCAAGTAGTTGGAAGAATGGATTGCCAAGGGAGTCTGTAATTGCTGTATTTGCTTAGTTACTACTCTTAGCAAAACACACTCATACCAGACTTTGAGTGACTTTTGCCAAACATCTCTTAAGATCCCTTATAGGCTTCATATCCCATGATTCTGAAAATAAGGATGAGCAATTATTTTGGCGCCCTGAAGACAGGGCAAAATAAAGCGAACCGTAGTTACATTAGGAAAAAGAAATTTAGGTTATTCGAATGTCAAAAAAATGTTTTCAAGTCTTAAGGATTCATGGACACTATTGAAAAATACAGGTTTTCTCTACCTAAATATACTTAAAAAAGGACTGATGACAAATATTCTGAGATGCCACTTCCAATTTAATACAAAGGAAAGTGATTAGATAAGTAGAAGTTATATTTCATTTCTTTCTACTTGCCATGACCATAGATTTATTTTCTAAAAAGATTCTGGGGAAATTCCCTCTTAGGGAGTTCACAATCTAGTAGGAGACAGGACATTAGATATTATGATTTCATATGTAATAAAAGACTTGCACAAATATAATTTGCTTCATTATACTTCTATACTTATTCTAGATGAGGATCTCCAAGGAAATACCATCATCCCAGATTTTGGCTGGAGTTTCAAAGCAGTGATGTTTAACAGGGCAGTATGTTAGAATAACCAGGGGAGTTTTAAGAGTGCCAATGTCTTCCTCTTCCAGGTAAGACAAAGTGACAGAGACTGGTTAAATAACCATCCCACTAAAAGAGCCAAATGACTAACAACATGTATGAAAAAATGGCTTGCCTGACACTGGACACTGGGAAAAAGGAGAGTGAGCTCTGTGAGGTGGTAAAGAAGAAAGATGAGCCCCATGCTTGCCCCAGCTTACTGCCTTGGGCTTTTGCAGGCCACACTGTAGAGAAGGGAAACTCAGTTGGAGTCCCAGGAACTCTTAGAGTTGGGGACCAAAAGTTCGGGGACACCGAGGTCAGGGCACTGAAGAAAAGAAAGCTGCATAGATAGAGGATCTCAAGAGATCGGACGGCACACTCCAATATTCAGCTGAGCATGTGAGTGTGCATGCCAGCAAGCTACCCAAGGCCCGCGAAGGAACCTCAGCCAAGGACCAGAGATAAAAACGTCTGGTACGTACACCCGGCAACAATGCCAGACCTCAAGGTTCATGCAGTAGGGTCTTGCCTCAGCCGTGGAGAATGACTGTCTTCACCCTGAGCACTTACCTAGTCCCACCCATCAAGCTGTAAAAGCACGACCCAAAAGGACCAAACCATTGCTGAGGAATTTTACTGTGTCTTACAGTAAAGCCCGAAAATATTTATAGGAAAACAAAAATATCCAACACCCAAAGAGGTAAAAGGCACAACATCTGGCATCCAGTAAAAAAAGAAGTTACAAAGCTTTCCAAGAAGCAGCAATTTACCGTCTTGCAGGACTTGGCAGGGATTCATTCTTTTGGAAACTTTGAAGTCAGCTTCATCTCCCAGGTCTCACACTCTATTCATCTGTCCACGTTCACTGCCAAATCTCAGGCCTCCCGGGGCATCTCTCCCACGTGGCTCTGATGCTTCCCTTTTCCTGATCCAACTATGGGACCTCTCCCTCCCCTTTAACCCAAAGATCTCTGTGATGAACAAATAACCCTACGTCCTCATCCGCTCTGTGGAATATTCAATTCATCTCGTTATGGGGACACCTTGTCCCCTGTGTCCTCTCAAGTAGACTCTGCTCATTGTCCCACACCTGGCTACTTCAGGGTTGGAAGAAGCCTCAACATTATCCGCACTCCACATTGTTGCTTCCAAGACCAGTATTCGTTCACTCACTGTGAAAACCCATACTTTCCTGTGCGCATGGCATCTCTGAGAACGGTGCCAAACACAGAGCTAAGTCCTGAACAAGCATTTGTTGAAGGCACAAATTAATGGCAGGCTAAGTGAGAATCTAGGGAATGCTGCACAGTAAACCCCTCCGGCTATACCAGTGTGGGTGACTAACGGGCCACATGCTGAAACCAGATCATCTAGTCCTTCAATGTATCACTGTAACTGGTCTGCAGTTTAATAGTTTACTTGTGGTTTATACCGATTATAGTCCCCAGATACTACTTCACCTGCTGTGAAACTGAAGGCTTTGTTCAGTACTTGGATCGATGATTCTGATATAATTCTTTTTATGAGGCCTCTTTCATAATAAATTTATTTCAGAATTTCTTAGAAAAAGGTTGCCTCCTCTGTAGACTTGCATATATCCACTTATTTCTGCTGATACAATGTTTTGTGTCTCTTCTCCTCAGCTTCTTGCGTTCAGCTCAGTCACAACTGTATTGCCCCGTTGGTTAGCGTATGTGCGATTCCCTTTCTCCTGGTTTTTCCCATTTTCATCTTTTGTTGTTTACCTGTTTATTTGTGTGTTTTGCAGACGGCTTTACATGAATGATGACATATGATAAATTTCAACACTCCAACCACTAAAATGGGAAGAAAACATTATCACTCACTCTGTATGCCTGGCCAATACCTCCGTTATCAGCAATGTTTTCTCCCAGTGTGTTAATTCCATTGAGCTGTTAAAAAAAAAAAAAAGACCCTTAACTGCATTCTGATGGTTAAGAAAGCCTCAATAATTCACTATGGATTGGACACACCGGAAACTTTTCAAGCGAATGCCGATGACGTACGTGCTGCCCGCCTGCCAGGTCCCAGGAGAAGTTTCCGTACTGGTACACCATGCACTGGGATTGCTCTTTAAAGTTGTTTGCGGACTGTTGTGACCACCAGTCAACGAGATCTCCATCTTTGTTAAAATTCCTGCCTGTAATACATTTATTCCAGTAAGATGAGAACTCATTATTACATCAAGGATTACAATAAGATATTTTATTTCAGAGTGCAGGAACTGAAATACCACGGTGTGAGAGAACATGAAGTTCAACAGATAACGAGAGGAACTGTTATCCTTTCTCACGCAGAGCTGCTGGAACCTGGACTGCCAGGGTTTTCCTCGCTGGTGGGCCTTGGTGCTCATTCAGACAGTTCACCTACTTGGCTCCTACGATCTCACCTGCGGCCACCAGATAAACACGCCTGAAGTAATGCCTCATTTCTGTTGGTTTTTGCCTGAACCAAGTCTGTTTAACTGGACATTTTAGGATTTTAAAAGGTCAATATTTTTTGTTCTGGCATTCGTTTCATATCTCAAACCCGCATGGCATGTTGGGGACTCAATTTCCCTCTGCTTCACGCATGAAGAAAAAGTGCCCCTTCCTCCTGGAGCTCTCCTGCTGATGCTAAATATTGGGTTCGCCAAAAAGTTCATTACACTTTTTTCTGTAAAATAAAATACACATTTTTCATTTTCACCAATAACATCATTGATTTAAGTATTTTGAGTATGTCTGCTATCTCTTGCTATAGGCTTCTAGTGGGTAGAGACCAGGGGTGCTGCTAAACATCTTCCAGTGTGTAAGACAGCCCCACAGCAAAGATTATTTGGCCAAAATGTTAATAGTACCAAGAAACTTCACACACCACTTGTGACACATTGGATTAGTCACAGCACCTTCTCCATACACTGCACAACTCTTTCGTGTTTCCGTTATGTTTTTACCTTTCTTGAAATAATAAAGCATAATACACCAAAAATGTTGTATGTTTTCTCCCACTTTCAATGTTAAAATGGCTGCACAAAAATTTACCAATTTTTTAAATGCATGCTGATATGACAGCTGTCACAATAAAATCTAATAAAATTGTTTCAAATGAAGTTAAAGACAACTAAGCACTACTAGAGCCATCATACGGAAAAAACATGATGGACTTTTTGGCCAACCCAACACATTGATCTTTTCCTTTTTTGAGCTATAGTAGCCTTTATATATGTCATATGTTTTGACACTGAATTTTACCATCTTTTTAATAGTCATCTATGATGTAGTGAGTATGAAAAGGGCCGTGAAGACAAACTACCTGAACGCACATTCTGGTTCCATCAATCCCGAGCTTTGTAACTTGTGTCTTTTCTGTGTGTCTACTTCTTTTTCATTGAAAAAGTGGAAGCAGTATTAGTACCCACCTGTGAAGACTATACAACTGAAAGTTCTAAGTTAATGGGGTTAACAGACACTGAGTAAGTCCTTTCCAAAGTTGTGCCCTTCCTGCTTCCCTTTCTTTCTCTGGATCTCTGAAGGTCAAGTGAAGGCTGAATTATTTCCTCTCTATTGTTCTCTTCCTGTTTTCCTTCCCCTGGGAAACCCGTCTTTGCCACAGCTTCAACTATCAGCTCTTTGCTATCTCCTGCCTTTATTTCTTTCCCTCTCAATTTCATCGAAGCTTGAACTCTATTTTACCAATCAAAAATCTGTTTTTCAGTATATAAACTGATAGATTTTAAGTGCCCACTATTGGCAAGGCCTTAAACTTGGGGGAAAAAAGGAAGAAGTCACACACCACAAGCAATTTAAGACTGTTATGGCTTATGGGCATCTTACTATTTCATTTTTTATATCTGATTTTCAGACATGGACCCTGCCCTGTAAAAGGCTACAGAACTATGACATAACAAATCATGAAATAAGACCAAATATTATCTTGGTGTTTTCTCAATGTGAATGTTTGCTTTATTTCATCAGAGAGTGAAGTGCACACTGCTTACCTCAGTACTAGAAAGTTCTGATCTCTTTAAGCAACGATTTAAAAGAAACACTAAACTTGTGGTTATTAGGCTAATGATACATGGATGGATAATGTATTTGTGTATTGATAAGTTATAATAACTCTTATTAGGCTATATCCTAGTCAAAGCAATGTCAAGTGCACTTTACCGTTGTCATCGAAGCCATGGGTAATTTCGTGTCCTATGACCATGCCGATGCCCCCGTAGTTCAGTGATTTAGACTGCTTGGCGCTGAAGAAGGGGGGCTGCAGAATGCCAGCCGGGAAGACTACAAGAAAAGGTGATTAAGGATTACTTGTGGCATTATTTTGGGACAGCAGGCCTGGGGCTGGCTTTTTGCCTGCTAAGCTGTTTTCCTGTATATCCATTTCCCTTATTTACACACAAAAATCTTTTGTGACAGAAACAAATGCAGGCCTTTTATTATTGGCAACAACAAAGAGTTTACCCCGGAGCGACACCATTCATCTGTAATTTATAAACACAGTTCACTTGACAATCTCTAGTAAGACTGTTTTTTTCTATAAGGAGTTTAAAGGAAGGCAGAAATTATCATTCTCATGCAGAAGGTCTTTTCCCCATTGTACATATTTAGGAGAAATAGTTACTTAATAACACAGGCATTAATTTTAATGTTATCTCTAACATTTTATCCATTTACCATAGTTTATTAAGTAAAGCCACTCAATCAAAGGTATCCCCAGTTGCATAATCATATTTTATTTTCATCAAGAAACCTATGACTGTTTATTTCCTTATATAATTGTTCTTTTTACTGTCCCACCCCTTGCACCTCTACTACTTGTGTGTCTGTACCTATGTTTGTTTGTCTTTTTGAATTCATTTTTTTTCAGTTTATCTCCAGCACCTAAAACTAGCATAGTGCCTGGAACATTCTAGGTGCTTAGAAAGTGGGTTGAATAAATAACTAACCAATGATAAATGAATGAATGAATAAATTTACTATGGTGTCCTAAAGACTTTAGTAAATAACAATTTTTATATTTACCCTGATATCTACATTAACTTGCTAACTTTCTACACTTCCATGTCTTAATGGACTCTTTAAACTTCACATGTCAAACATCAAATTCCTCATTTTCCCCTCTAAGCCATCACTCTCTTGACCTTATTATTTCTGTTAACAGCATTTAAAGGGTCTCAATTCACCCAACGTGAACATTTTCCACTTATCTCAGATGCCTCCTTTCTGTAGCAAAGTCTTACACAGTCTGCTTAGGAAAAGACCAGGTCACGCACTTCCCTTCCAGGACCATCTCTTTCCTCCTCTGACCAGTCTGACCGACACCATCCTCATTCACACTCACACTCCTTGCCTCAGAATTAATTTCTTAATTGGCCTTCCCACTTCCTGTCTCACCACCTATTGTATTCAGTATAATGTATCCTAAATCTAATCTATCCCGTAGCCAGATATCCTGCAGCTCACTACCACTTCCCTGCTAAAAAGCCTTGCTCTCTAACTAAACACAGAATCTTCTGCCCGGCCTGGTTCCGTGGTTCTCTCCTACTCATACGCTTCCCTCAGGCCCTCCCTTTCATTCAAAATGCACATAATGTAGTGATTTTATCTTTCATGCTTCAAAACTCTAGTATCCACTGAATACCTGAAACAGTATGTTCTGTAACAAAAAATATCATCAGTATGACATCTATTACTGGCAAAGCCCTGGGCCATCATTGCTCTGTGGGATACCAGGAATACAAGAGAAGGTCCCTGACCTTAAAATTTTTAATATCTAGTTAACACCGAGTAGCAAATGTTGTTTCTTCATCTTTCAGGTAGGGTGAATATGACATAGCCTTGCATGTGTTTCAGGGATGAATATTCGTTATTTACACAGAAGACTTTAAAAATACACTGGGCAATTTAAGTGCTCTTCAGACTTTGAAAAAAAACCTGCAACATTGCTATAAGATTCGAAATGATGGAATAATAAAACAATAAATAGTTTTGTCCTTGGTGAATTTTGATGGAAGTTATACCCACATGTGGCTGCCTGTGCTAGCAACAGTGACAAGAACTAATTTTTAGCTTAAACTATAAAAATTACGTGCAGTACTTTATTAACTTAAAGTGAACATTATCTCCCACACTATGTACTCTGATTAAAATCCACCCATTATATAAATGTTCTTGTAAAACGTGCTAGCAAGACTAAACATTAACTGTAAAGATCTTGCTCCTTTAATTATACCCTGATATGCCATTCTTCAGGCAAGTGATAAGATTTTTATGGCTCATTTTAAATACCAGTCTTCAAGTTCAACTTTGCAAATTATGATGTCTCCTTTCACTCTGTCAGCTAAATCTTTATGATGAGGATTTTCCCCATTAGCTTTACTGCTGTTACTAGTAGACTTCATAACTCTTCAAAATAACCAACTGCTTAGTTGCGCATTTTTTATGTTCCTGGATGTCAACAAGTTAGTTAATTAAATAAGTCATTAGTCCATGAAACAAGGGCTGTTTCTCTCTGCTCCCTCCCCCTCATTCTCTGGTTTATATTTTTAAGGTTATAAGAAGTATGATTTTAGAATCTTTGTTATAAAACTCAAGAGCACAACTAGGTAAAATCAATTTTTGGTAGAAAAAATAAAACAATTCTTTTTATATTAAATGTTTGGAAATATTTACTCTTAATTTTCAAGTCTGAAAATAAGACTCTTAGGAATAAATAAGACAATTTTAGAATATTTTATTATCTCAAGACAGCCACAGACCACCCAAGGTGGATTAACTAAATATAAATAATCCATAGATCTCCTAAAATTGAAAAAGTTTTTGATTGTTAATGGAAAAGGACAATAAGGCAGTAGTGTCTTCCCTTCTAACTTGATTCCTTGGATGAGATTTTACGGTTTAAGGTTATTGAATAGTGCCTGGAACTCAGAGAGGAACATTTGACAAAACATTCGCGTGCAGCTCTCCTGACGGCATGAAAGGTTTCTAGAGCTTCATGGAGCAAGTGTGCAAGGAAGGTTTGGGAACCAGTGTGGGCATTACACACCTTTGGTGTACTTTGAAACTGTTCCAGAAGTTGACTAATGTTTAATTGATGTGAAGTGGTGGAAGTGCATAAAAATTGGAATATAGCCTACCTGTGTGAGTTATGACAAAAGGTGGCAATTGAATTGAAAAGTAGAAATTATTAATATAGCTCTCTATATGATAATAAAACAAGTTATTTTTTTACCACAACATAACAAAACCAATCCCATGAGAAATTTTATGCAATTTTATTTAGGGTGTTTGTGTGAGGGTGGGAGGGTCCTTTATGAGATTTTATACCAATTCTAATTCTGTGATGCACGCAATATGCATGCCATTAAGACAGTGTTAAAACAATGTTGCAAAGGTTATATGTTTATGTATGTACACATACACACACATACACACTTTTATCAAGAAGTAAGAGGGAGATCAGAATCTTTAACTTTTTAGTTAAGACAATCCCCACTTTGAAGATTTAAATGAATTGTCAAAGAGAAAACGTCACACGTCAAGGAGTTTTCCTCTCCCGTGACACTTTCCCTTTCTCTGAACTGCTATTATTAGCAGACAAAGCATATGAAGAGAAGTTAACAATTTTTTAAATTTCATATTTCCTTCAGGTGAATTTATCTTCAGAATCTTTAAAAGGCCTTTCTTGTGTATTATGAATGCTTGTTACAGCCAATTCTTGATTAAGAATTCCGGGGTAACGGTCTACCTCATGAACCGTTGGGCCACTTGCACCTTCCTTTTCTTTCTGCTGTGTGCTTATTTGGTTTGAGGGTATTAAACACAAAATGGGAACATTCCCAGGTCTCCTCTGATAAGGGGATCTCTGATGTGGACCACTTTTGAGCTAGCTCCAGGAATAGAGGGTGATTCAGAGCCAAACAGGGTTCTGCCTTGACCTGAACTCTGTGGACCTGCTCTAGAGGACAGCTGAGGGGATAAACAGGGTGGTCTTATGGAGCCTTTGTCTGTGCCTGGCTCTTCTTGTTGGGACAAGTCAGCACTAGGTTTGATGGGATCCAGGGCTCTCCCTGAGAGGGGTTAAAATGATGCTCTATCCCTTAGTCTGCCCTGATGAAGAACCCCAATCCAAGTTGCCTTGCTTTCTTTGCCTTGGGATTCCATTAAAGGTTAATTATCTCATTTAAGTCCAAGTCTAGAATGAACTAGATGTGACACTGACAGAATTACTGAATATCAAAGAGAGGTCTTCAAAGTACACTCTCTCTCTAGGGATAACAGCACTTCTAAGAAAAGGTTTCAATGGTTTCTAGGACTACATTTCCAGGGACAGACTGCAGGGTCCTGAGTTGATCATTAAATGGACTCTGGTCTGAGTTCAGGTAACCATTTCACTAGCTGGGAAATGTTTTAGCCTAGAAAATACTTTGCGCCAATTGATTTTAACCTGGGGAAGTTGCCTTACTTATTATCTACTTTTCTGATTATAATTCATTTTCATGTCACATACCAAAATAAATTCCAGCTGGATTACAGATTTACTCAAAAAATAAAAACCATAAAACTACAAAAGAAAATGTAGTTAACATCTTTTTAAAAAAGATTTTATTTGTTTTTTACTTTTAGAAAGAGGGGAAGGGACCAAGAAAGAGAGGGAGAGAAACATGGATTAGTTGCCTTTCGCACGACCTGGCTGTCAACCAGGCATGTGCCCTGGAGGGTAATCAAACCAGCAACCTTTGGTTTGCCTGCCTACAGGCTCAGTCCACTGAGCCACACCAGCCAGGGCATAGATAACTTCTTTAACTCTTCATAGGTTTAAAAGTAATAAGGAAAGGTATAATCTAATTTTAAAATAAAATAAGATTTTCAATATCTTTTAAAGTTTGTTTTGGAACAAATGGTAAAAATCTTGCAGGATTTTTCATCATTTTTAATTTAATTAGTAACAAAATTCAAGAAAAATGATGCTTAGGGAAGACTCTGGGATACAAAGAGAGTAGTTTAGAATAATGCTGAAATTATCACCCCTCTTGATTCTTGACCATACTTAGAAATAAAGGACGGTACTGTTTAGAATACCTCTGCTAGTATTGAATCAGTTAGGTGCCTTTGTATATACTAAAAACCCTTAGGCGAATATGGAGTTGTTACCATCGGCATTTATATAGCTATTAATTATTAAGAAAGGGGAACAGAGGGATTCAGACACTGAGTTTAGTAAACTGGGGAGAATAAGCCTGCTTGATGAGCCAGGAAGTTACACCCCAGGGATCCCAGCATTGCTTCACCAAGGGGATTAACACTCCTCCCTTCCCCCTCCAGTACTGGACTGCTGGGGGCGTAGGGTGAGGTGCTGGATCAAAGAGGCCTGGCAGTCTAACCAGAGGGTGTAAACCCATGCAAAGCCGGGGTCAGCTTGGAAAATTGATTGGTTCTTTGCAAATGATACCTGGTCCATCCCAAATCTAAGCTAATATATTCCCAGGGGAACAAAGACACACACACACACACACACACACACACACACACACACTCTCCCTCTCTCTCTCTCCCTCCCTCTCTCTCTCTCTCCCGATGACCCACACTCACAGAGAGCACTCCTCTGTTCTCTCTCTGGCCATGGGGTTCTAGCAGCCACATGCCCCTGGACATCTGGCCTCTCCCCACAGGCCCCAGGAGGAGCCTGAACACCACAGCACAGCTACGGACTGCAGCTGGAAGCGCACACTAAGCTAGTCGGGTGCTGGACTGGGCCGTTCTTCAATGTGGAGCAGAACTCTGGGCAGTAGCCTACTGAAGACAAGACTGGGCTTCTTCCATGGTGTGACAGATGGAGATGGGACATTGGGAAGTCAGGAGGGGAACCCCCTTAATTTTGTATCATCAGTAAGCCATACCACAGAGCCCCGTCCTCCCGTGTGGGTCTCAGGAAATTCTTTTCCTCATGATACCACAAGAACTGGTTTTCCACCAATAACAAACCTATTTATGTGATACTTAAGAGAAAGTTAAAGATGTCAAGGTCTTCCAAGAGAAAAATATGTTATATTAAGGCATTTAATTATTATATATATATCATTGACTCATATATTACTTTCTATGTGTATTTTTGCTGTGTTATTATTAGTGAACACATGAGATTTTTTCTCTTTTGGTCAAAAGTGGTTAAGTAAATGTAATTTCCTATGGTTCAATCTAATATAATTGACTTTTCAACTTTCTGAGCCCCATGTCATCTTCTAGAAATAAAGATGATACTGAACAGGACCATTTCCACCAAAGCCAAAATACAGAATTGTCAGGAAAATTAAACCTCTGAAAAGTTGGTTCCTGGAAACTTCAACCACTTTAAGTTGTTGATACTTAGGAAGTCTTACAATCAACATAACTTTATAGCAATATAAGGGACTTTAAAAAATATTTAGAAATTAAAAAAGTACTTAGAAATAAATCATTTAGCTAAAAATGAGAATGTTTTAAAAAGCCACTTAATGTGATTTGTACTAGTTTAAAATTTGCAATTATAGTGAAAAGAGACACAGAAATAAATTCACTTTCAAAGAGTGTATTCAATAAATCAGTAACTCAGCATCAGCTATGCTTTTCTGGGGAGTACCATAAATTGGTCATGCAATTCACTGCAGGCTGAAAACAGTAAAGGGATAATAAAGAATTATTTAGGAACAGACCTTACCTATCTGATTTCTGCCGGAAGAATAAAATGCGTTGACTACAGCTGCTCCGCTTATCCACCTACAGGAAACATAAAAACTCATTATTAATGATACTGCGCTACCTGATGCAAGCTACTCAACACAATAGAAGCATTGTTACTATTCCTAGATGAATGTTACCTTTCTGTTTGAAATATGATTAAAAAGTTAAAATCAGCTCACTAGGTGAGGAAGTGCATTTAAAAGTATTTCCACTTCTTGAAAAATCAGAACATATCCAGGTCAGTAATCTGTTATTTGATTGGCGTGAATTTTTATGGAGGCATCTGATAGTACAAAACCCATTGAAATGTGTCTCTTTAGAAATTGCAGTGGATTATCATTATACTGAAAGGTGTTTAATTTCGTGTTCCTGACGCTAGGTAACTATGTACGGCCAACAATTCTGGATCAGTTGACAGTGTATTAAAAAGGTAATGTACTTCTGATTACTGCTGTTTAAAAATATTTTTAAAAAGAGACATCCCAGCTGATAGAGCAAAGGTTTACTTTTGTTTGATGACTGTAAAATGAAAACCAGGTGGTTCTTAAATAGATTTGTCTATAGGTGCAAGCGTGACTTAGGCTCTGTATAGAACCTATAGCTTTTATCAAACACAACTTCTGAAGTCAGAGGACTGTCGTTTAGTTCAGGAAATGAGAATAACTATTAAGACTGAATTACAAAATAGAAAAAGAAGCTCCAAGACAGTAATTCAAGGGTAGTATTAAGCAAAAGGATACCTGCCAATGTTCCCTTGTCCTTCTACTCAGATGTTATAAAGACTGCATGCATAATTAAGCACTTTTCTGCACCAGAAGTATTATTCCCATCTTAACAGACTAGTATATATTAGTTTGACATATTAGTCTAATAATAGACTAATATGCACCCTTATACACTAATTGAAAAATAGACACTTTAACTTCAGATTAATCTCTTAAATGTCAGCATGCATGCATACACTTAAAGACCACTTCACTCTGGTTATTCCACTTTCAGAGCAACGATTAGTGTGGCCATCATTATCCTACTCACAGAAGGAGCTTACGGTAATTAGTACAATGAGGTTAAGACAGAACTGTTTCCAGACCCTGCTTTGTGAGGTAAGCAGTACAAAGTCAGCGGCCCAAATCACCAATGAGCTACAACTACAGTAACTATTGTGGGAGGTCAGATGTGAGTTCTACTCCTCTCTTAAAAGTAGTTGAGGAAGAGCTGTATATAATGTGTCTAATAAATTCTAATTAAGAATGGGTTTTATCTCCAATAACATGACAAAGACATTTATATAAAGGATGTGGGACTTTAAACAAAATCCAGATAACATTTCTGTGAATTTTTCTTTAGGAAGAAGATGAGTTTGAAGATAGAGGGTGTGGGAGGGAGGACGGTTGACCAATGTGTTTCTTGTTTAGTTTGAGGTTGTTTCAAATGGGGAAAATCATTTCCAGCAGGACGGTGTGACTGATGCATCAGTCCTCCCTAGTTTAATTACAGCTGAGTCATCACTATTTTAATTTCTTGAAGGTTGAAGACGACAAGCACGTAATTTTATTTATTTTAATTAAACTCTGCTTGCTTCCCACATGATTTGTGGTGACTCACGACAACGCTACGTATTTGTAAACCCAGGAGTGCTAGCCTGAAATGGAGAGATCAGAAACGACAGAACACAAGCCGATTTTGTTTACGTGACCAAAAACATGGCAGGAGATTTTATGCAGAAACAGCTTATAATTATTTCGATTGTTATAAAAGTTAATTCAACATGTTTCCAGGTCTCAGTCGTTCTAAGTTTCAGTTTCTCGGTTACGAACTTCTAATGCAGCGATAGTATAGTCTGCATGGGCTTTTATGGGTAATCACAAATAATATGCAAAGTGTTGGGTGTGGATTCAGGCACAAAGCTAATATTGAAATAGGAAAGGTGCCCACCCAAACATTTAAAACAAAATAGGTACATTACAGAGGTAAGGAACTAGACATCTGAAACTAATGTTTTAGACAGCAACAGATCTCAAAAGTAGGACATAGATGAATGAATATTACCCATCTCGTGTTTATTGCTTTTGTAAAAATAAATGTCATACCTTTCGTTCTGGTGCTTTTCTGCTCTTCTGTTACATTACTTCAAAGGGCTTAAGGCTGCATTTTGATTAATATTTGCAGCTTTGCAGCAGGGAGGGTTTTACATATTAAAACGTCCACTGTGAATTGTCCCTTCAATAGATAGCTATGCATGGCCACCGAATACTTCCAGAAAATCAGAATTATGGTGGTTAGGGCCAGAGAGGACTAGTGTTCAGTGCTTACCTTTTCTTCCCCAAGGTATCTCACCACGTGCCCTCAGATCACCCCTGCGGAATTTACCCAGATTCCTTTCCCCGAGACAAACTGTCCCTGGGAATGATCGGAATGAGAAGTACTGTGATTCGATCGTTACATTGTAAATAAAGTGAAGATAACACCTAGAGGCTTAATGTCACAAATTTGTGGTCAAGAACACACAGTGGTCAGTAACAGTGAAGGGATTGCAAGGTACAAATTGGCAGTTACAAAGTGGTCACGGGGATGTGACGTGCAGCACAGGGAATGTATCAATAGTGTTGTAGTAACTGTACACATACACGGTGCCAGGTGGGTCCTGGAAAAATCAGGGGGGACACTCTATGAAGTACATGATTGTCTAACCACTACATTGTACACCTGAAACTGATACAAAATATTATGGAATGTAAACTGTAATTAAAAAATAAGATTTCAAACAATGAAAAAATAAAAACAGTGCAAAGACAATATTTTTCAAATTAAATGGTGATGTAACAAAACGATATCTTCTTTTGATTTGGATGTAGCCTCAAAGTTTCAGGAGAAGCTTCCATTTATGTGACACAGACCAATCGACCCTGAAGAGAAGGTACAGTAAAGAGACAATGCATAGCAGAAGAGAAAACCAAAAGGTGGTGATTCTTCCCCTATGCTAATGGGTAGTGCAGGCTACCTAAGGATAACGCTAGAGTGTGAAGGTCACAACTGGCAGCCTCTTGAGCAGGTGTCAAACCTGAGACGTGAGTCGAGTCCCACCCTGTTCTTTTATTTTTCTTCCTGCCTCCTGTGGTCTTTATGTAAGAGTAAAAATGTGTGTGGTACGGACAAGGCAAAGAGTGGGAAAGCAAGAAGGAAGAAAACCTTATTTTTAATTTCTGAGACACAATTTTGCCAGGTAAACTTGTCCTTTGGGGCTTTCAGCGGTGGAACAAAGGGCTGCTATAGGCAGCACGCACCTTAAAGCTGAGCTAACAATGTGGATGGGAAATATAACTGCAACACGCTTGAGAGGGGGACCAGGTGTTTCTCTTCGAGCCCTCATTACCCTGAAGAGCCTAAGTGGTGATACACTGAAAGCACACAAACATCGTTTTTATAGCAGGGAAGAAAAGCAGACGTCGACGGCATGATTCTATAGCTCTTCGGACATAATAAACCCCACTGGGCTGCAAAAACACTTGGAATAAAACTTCTTCAACCACTCATGTGTAACTTTAAAACGTAAAACCACAGAACTGTTAACTGAACAAAAAGTGTTCAATTTCTCAGCATCTCATGGTCGTAAAGGAACTTTTTTGAAATCATCAATGCCATACAGTGGTTTTCTCTGTCCTTCTCAAGTGCTGCTGAAAGGAGAATTCTCATTTTGTAATCACTGTAACCACTGTAATTCTTTACATCTATTAATATTAGCTCTTTCAGACTTCCAAGCTTTCTATGTACCTCCATTTATCTTTCAAACCATCCATCTAAGAGCAATGAAACATTCAATGTTCAGGCGTAGAAACTGAGGCACAGTATGGTTATCAAACTCTTTTTTCTGATACTTATAAACTAAATACAACTGGGAAAAAGCATGTAGACTAAGGAGAAAGAGGACCCTATCACCCTCCAGTCAAATCCCTTCTCTAAGCTGTTGATCAAAATTTCATTACAATGATGAATGCCATTTTCTTGCCAACCTCTCTAAAAGTGGAAGTGCTCATTTTTAAATTGCTTCTGTAGCGGGGGGGGGGGGGGGGGGGGGGGGGAGGAAGATTTTGTTCTTCTACCTTTCCAGGTACTTTCAGCTAATCTAATAATTAACATAAAGCAAATTAACACGAAAACAAAAGTAAATTTAATCACATATGTACAGGAGCCTGACCTAAGCATGAGAAGACCAAAGCCAGTCAGGCAACCGAGACTCACAGGGCACCCCAAGCTGAGCAGGAGGGCTCCGAAGGGAAGGCAGTCAGTTCACAGGAAGATGGGAAGAGCAAATGTCTGGTAAACAAATGCTTTCCATGCCACCTGGAGACAAGGGGACCCAGAGAAATTTAAACAGTCCCTGCTGAGTTCCCCACAGCCAGTCCACACTCTAGTTATCTCTAGTAGTAGCCTTCATCGAAGGTTTTTTTTTTTTTATGCACTTAAGGGGGAGGTAAAAAGCTTTCTCTGAGTATTTTGGGCCTTGTCTTCAGCTCAAGATAATCCGCATCAAAGTGGCCCATCCTGACGGGAGTGCTGTGATATTTCATTCTGGGGAGGCTCGTTCTGAACCCCTTAGCTCCACAGGGCTCCCTCTGAGCCTAATAAATAGGCTTTAGAAGGCTGGCCTCCACACCACCCTGAAGCCCTACCACAAGCAGACAATGACAAAGACAGCCACTGTTTAATGAGCATCTACGTTATGCAGCGGGCACATCACACAACACAGCAATCCCACGGGCAAAAGTCGATGTTGTTATCCTAGTTCATCAAGGAATCATCGAGGCGCAGTGGTATTATGTAGGTCCTTGAAATCCACACAGAGAGTAAGTGTCAGAGCAGAAACCTTAACTCAGGGCCGCCTACGCCACCCCCCCCTAACCCCCCCCCCCCACGCCCACTGCCACAGGTCCGGGCTCCACAGCGCCAAGTCTTCCCACTGTTCTGTAAGGTGCCGTTCTTCCTCCAATGGCAAAAGCATGGGAGGACCAAAGAGCCTCATTAAACGGGTCATTGTCACATAAGAGTTGTTAACATAACTGAAGTGCTCCGTGAGTCATCTCACTGTCTGAGGGCTGAGAGCCCCTATTCTGACATTAAACGGAGAGCATCCACTTCTCCTTCAACAAAAGGCAATGGAAATCACTTCTCTGATTTTCCTCCTGGAAGTCGGCCGTTGGTTGTGTGTGGGTCTGAGTTGGGCAACAAGCACGCTCTTTTTAGTCTTCAATGGCTTTATGTGTGTGTACAGGCACACGTGTGCCCCCCCATGTGCCAAATACGGAGAAAGTCTCAATTCGGGACTTAGGGGTGGGTGGATCATTTCTCTCAGAATTTCCTTTCGGTGACTTTTTCTCCCGATTTAGAATAATCCTGGAATCTTTTAGAAAAGAATGGGAACCATTTCCATCTCGTGTAACACTTAGCAATGACAGAACATTTTAAGTCTATTGTCTGTCCAGCTCATTAGATTGGGACTCTAGGAAGGCAGGAATGTTTTAGGTTTTGTTCTTTTTAAAAATTATTTTAAGAACACCTCCATAAGCTGTATCTTCTTAACCCATTTAAGTGTTAAGTAAGGGGGACCCGAGGAGGGCGGGGGTGGGGAGGGTGGAGGGCCCGGGCCTCAGAGAGACAGTGATTTCTGCACGCAGCTGGAAGGCAGCCGGGGGCCATCCAGATGGCTCCCTATCAGGAGGCACACTGCGATGCAAGTTCCAGGAGTCTTTCGCAAAGGTCTCCCCGTTTAACATTTCACCCTATAAATTATTTATCTTCCCTCCCTACTTCTCCTTCCCTAACAGAAAACAAAACAAAACAAAACCCTCTTTGGGTGCTAATTAAAAAACAGAAATATTTGTGCTGATAAAATGTGTTTTGTTTATGACTCCAAAACACAGGAGAAGATTGCAAAGTTGGTTGGTTTAAAGAAGTACGAAAGATTGCACTTTCTCGCTATGACACATAGGCAGAGCGCGCGCACAGCACGGCAGATGCTGCCTTGTGGAGTCAGTGGTTTGTCCAAGTGTAGTCTACACGCTATTGCATCTTTCTCGCCGAGTAGTACTTGATGAGCCAAATAACTTTTCCACCAATCTTCCCCATACGTCTATGCTCATGGAGAGTCACCTGCACCCCAAGTCTCCAGCACTCTGCACGCCCACCCTGGACAGGTCCTTCTAGTGCCCACCTCTGTGCCCTCTCATTTGCCATGTAAGTCCCACACGACTATGTATGTTTTTGATAATCAAGTTCACTGGCACAGGACTTACTTAGAAAGAAAAGCGATTCTAGAAACATCTGTGAGGGGGAAAATCAGAAGGAGTATTTTAGAAAGAGGTGGGGCACTTCCCTACCTCTCCAGAGTATGTTCTTTCCTTCTTGGCTCACTTAACGTGGAGAAGCCAAGGAGGAAAACATCCCGGCTCCTGTCAAAGCTTCACAGTCAGGGCCATAGAATTTTAATGCTACAAAGGACCTTAGAGATGCCACACAGTCTAAATCAATCTGTGCATTTTATAAATAAGGCCACTGCATGGCTTTTAAAAGGTCACGAGTAGTAACAGGCGGAACTGGGACACAAAAGGGTGGTACTGACTCAAAGCAGTAGCAAAACGATGTCACTTCACAGGGTGCCCACCTCCCCGCCATTGCTGGTGGAGTTGGCCTTTCAGGAAGAACCACCTAGAGCCACCGATGTTGGGCTGTCCGCCTCAGGGGTGCCACTTAGTTCAGGGGCTCCCCACCATCCAATCAGAAAAACAGCAGGCTCGATGCTATGAAGGGGAAGGCAGAAAGAAGCCAAGCATTTTGTTTTGTTTTGTTTTTAGTGAAGCCTCTGTTCACTTCACTATTAATTGAAATGCTGACATATTTCCAGGGAATGTTTTATTAATAAGTAAAGATTTAATTGTGGCCTTAAAAAAAGGGCTGCCACCAACCAATCCCGCCTTTCATCAGAATCAGTTGTTACTCACCTGCCTGTTTTCACTGGACTGTGAGTTCCGCAGGCAAGGGCCACATCCCGTTCATGGCTTTGCCCTCTACACCGATAACTAGCCCAGTATGCTGCACACTCTGCAGCCACTCAGTGTTTTTATGTGGATGGACAACAGCGAGAAAGATTCAGCAATGAAAGACGTCTCTTTAGGTTATAAAAAGTAACTCCACGGCACAACAGCCATGACTCATAAACCCTGGCACTACACGTTCCAATTATATTATAGAAAGTTTTGTCCCAAGAAACGAACAAAACAGCATCAAGTTTAAAAACAAGAGAAAAAATTAATTTTGTTTTGTTCTGGTACATCTTTTCCTTTCTACAGGTTTACGTTTTCTTTATGGACTATAAGAAAATAATCATGCTACAGAAAGTAAACCATTTTCTGTACAGTCATGCCATGCATAACATTTCGGTCAATGCCACCATATATGATGGTCCCATAAGATTACCATAGAGCTGAAAAGTTCCTATTGCCTAGTGACACCTCAGCCTATTGCCTAGTGACACCTCAGCCTGTTGCCTAGTGACATCTCAGCCCGGCAATGCCACAGCAGAACGCGTTACTCATGTGTTTGTGGTGATGCTGGTCCAAAAAAACCTTCTATGTTGCCAGCAGTATAAAAATGTAGCACGTACAATTATGTAGAGTACATAATACTTGATAATAATAATAATGGATTATGTTACTGATTTATGTCTTTACTCTACTTTTGATGGTCATTTTAGAGTATATTCTTTCTGCTTCACAAGCAGAAAAGGCTCGCTGCAACAGTATGCTCTATCACACCCACAACAACCTCCTATATTTCATGTTTACTATGTCTCTCGATTGCATCATTTCCTTTGTGGTTGATTTTTATCTTGTGTTGTTTTGTACAGTCACATGCTGTACTTAAAAAGAATACCAGTACAGTAGTCCTCATTGAACGATATCCTTTAGCTCTTAGAATTGTGGCGAAATGATGCGTAATGAAGCAAATTTCACCATAGGCTTGTTGTTAATATAAACAAGAGTTAAAAGTTCCTACTTAAGCATCTCATCAACATTAAAAGAAAATAACGTTGAACAAAACAACATTATTCAGGAACTTGCTGTACCTGGGTCCCTGCCCACAGGCAAGTACATCAAAATCTAGGGTGGTGGAGTTGGGTAATCAGTACCATTTCTAATGCTCCCCAGATGACTCCACTGTGCAGTCAGAGTTTTGAAACCTTGTGTTCAGCGTACAGGCATTAGATAGGAAGGAAAAGGAAGGACCAGCCTGGCATGGCAGAGAAGCCCTTGGAAGCCATATTTCCCTTGTGATTGACTCTCAGAAGCTCATGGGAAATATTCAAAGAGTACTACTGAGCTATCCTGCTTCTGAACAAACATTCATTACAATATTATATACAAGTTTGGTTTTTGATCCTCTATTGTAAAGAGAAGAGGACTCAGATAAATGCAATGCATGTGATGACAGGGCGTGAAAAGAGCAAACTACATCACAAAATGATTTCGGCGCAGAGACTACATCAACATCAAAAGAAAACATCGAGCAATGTTTCAACAACTATTTTTAAAATTAGGGAAAGACAAGTACCATATGATTTCGCTCATATATGGAATCTAATGAACAAACAGAACTAACAAGGAAAATGGAGACAGACTCATAGATGGAGAGCAGGCTGCCAGCTGTCTGGGGAAGAGGGTGGCTGGAGGGATTGAGCAAAAAGGAAAAAAGAGAAAAGAGCGAGAAAACTCGTGAACATGGATACAGTGTGGTGATTCCCAGAGGGAGGGGGCTATTGGATGGTGGGGGAGGGTAGGGGGGATAAGGTGATGCATGGAGACTTGACTTGGGCTGGTGAATACACAACACAGTGTGCAAATGACGTGTTGTGGAACTGTGCATGTGAAACCTGTAGAATTTTGTTAACCAGTGTCACCCCAATAAATCCCATAAAAAGGAAAAGAATTAAAACAGCCTTTCCCTTTAAAACATAAATAAATAAATAAGTAAATCTTCTTGTGTCACATGGATGCAGGTTATATTAACTGTTCTCCTAAAGAATATTTGACACTATTTGTCAGTAGATAATTTACAGTGTTCACAATGATTAAATGTAAATATATGTATTTTAAAGAAATAAAAAATATTCGGACTTGTAAGAAATCTCTCAGATTATAAATTTAACCCACAGAGTACTCTTTCTGATGACTTTGTGTGGGCTTCTAGAGAAAATGTTTATTAATCTATTACAACACCAACCCTATGTGACCATTTTCCTTCCTTCTCTGTCAGCTGGGACACTAAATGCTCTCTGGCATCTGCAGCCCCGTTTTTGGCCCCAGACAACACAACATTTGCTCCAGTATAAACGCAGAGGTCAGCATAGGAAATCAGGCTCCCTTTCAGGATAACTGAGTGGGTCAGAACGTTGGGGAAGGACTGAAATGTATTGGTGTACCAAGGAGAGGACGCTCTAGTCATCAAGCAGCCCCACTGCTCTCTGTGCCTTTCCTGACACAACATCTCCCTCCTGGTGGACCAGCTTATTACATCATGTCTTTCCTACTGCCGGGGCCCAGACCAGGCCACCCTAAAAATATCCCACGATGGCATATCTATTACTTTGAATTAAAGTTATTTGACAGGCAGCCAATGCAAGAAGGGCGCACTGACCCTCCCTTCTCTCCTTGAATGCAGGAAATAAATCTCCCCTGTGACAGGTGCCCTTCTTCCTCCAGGGAGGTGAGAGAGACACCCTTATCCTCAGAGTTAAGGAATTCAGGGCCAGAAAGCTGTATCAACAAAACTTGTTATTTCTTTACTAATTTACTGGCCAAGTCCAAACTGTGTCTAGATTTTCCATTAATGAGTACACAAACTGAAGTTTCTTTATCCTGTCAATTCTTCACAAATATACCATTTCTTTGTCTAGAAGGCGTAAAAAGCTGGCTGGGTCATCATTTCTCAGACTGTCATTTCTGATCTCCTGTAGTAAAAAGTATTAAATTGCTTTTTCTTCTGTTAATCAGATCTCAGTTCAATTTTATTATTAGTCCAGCCATAAGAACTCCAAGGGGTAAAGGGGGGAATTTTCCCTCCTCAACTCCACTTTGTGCTTTTGTACTATAACGTAATATAGTCAAAGTTCATCTTTGATTCTCCCAGAACCCAATAACACCGAGACTTAGTATTCCAAAATATTGGTTTAATAAATAAATACACGAATGAATAAATGAATGCATACATGAACCATGCACCTCACTGTTTTGCTGTTGTATGACTTACATACAAATCAAGTTAGTCTATTTATTTTTAACTTGCTCATCATTCAATAATTGTTTTAACTGAAAATCTCCTATGTATTCAGCCCTGTGCTAAATGGGCAAAGGAATAGCCCTTATTCCCAGCAGCTAAGAACATAGTGAGATGTCAACACAAGCAATTCTAGGGATTGAAGTGCACAAACACATAGGTTGATAAATATGTTAGAAACATCCATTTACTCGATAAATAAACACTAAACCAATAGTTAACAGGAACTACTAATGCCACTAATAAACAGAGATAAAGAGCATGTGAAGGCTATGAATGGGAGTGATGCTGGTATCTTATGTTTGGCCACCACTAGGGTGAGAGAAGTGTTTACACCTCGCATTCCGGGGAGGGGTGGACTTGTGTAATGCCGATGACTCACTGATGGAAAGGTTAGCAACCAGACCCCCAGCTAAGTCTGAAATCAGTACTACGGGGACTTTAATCATCTCTTTTCTCTTACCCTTGTTACATTACCAAAGGAGAATACAACAGTCTCTGGTTCTCAAATATTAGATTGTTTTGTGTTTTAAATAGAGGATGCATGACCTAGCTTACCCAATAGAGGAAACATGAGAAAGTGCACAGACACCTGAAGACTTGACTTTTCAGGCCTGTAGAGGATGAGACAGGAGTCTGAGCTCTGCCTGTGGTTCTGCACTTTGATGTCTGCCCTTGATGCTCTTGAAGGACCCCAGATTTTTCTTACTTCTTAAAGTAGAATATATGGAAACCAAAATAATGCATACAGACCTACCAATGAAATAAAAGGGGCTGTAGCTAGAAGAAAATTCTGAGTATAGAAGTAAAGCCTCAGAGAAGGCTTGAAGAAGCTATGGGTTACTTAGATCAAGTGTTCTGGAGAATCAGGTCCACGAAAAATGCAGAGGGAGAGGCAATAAAATGAAAAGAAACCAAAGAAATTGGGTTGCCTGGGAGCACACCTTAATAAAAAATTTAAATTTGGCTAAATCCCTGACCCATCTTTAGTATAATATTCTTGGATGATCTTAAAAGTATTCATACTTTATAGAAGGAGGACAATTATACTTATTATCAATATTCTAAGTCAGGTTCTTTCTCTTAATCCAACCAAAAGGAGGGGAAACGACCCTTTCCTGAATAAACATATGAGAGACTGGAATATACATACTCATCCTTGTCCACCTTTTCTCGAAGTTTCTTCAGTTGTTTATTTTGGATTAACTTCAAATTTTGAATTATGTTCTCAAAGTATTCATCTTCCTTGTAGTTCAACTATATTATATAAAAGATTTAGGGGGAAAACATTAATACCAGTACCTTCAAAACTTTTGCTAAAAAAATAGAGGATTTTTTTTCAAATTCTGTTAATAAAGTTAACAGAGAGCATTCAAGCTTACCAAAGAAGGATTTAGTTCTAATTAGACTAGTTCTCTATGACAGGTCACTGCTGCTCTAGCCAAAGGACCACTTCAGTCTATTCTTTTGTAATTAATCAGATAAAACCATGTGTCCGGCAAGCGTTACTATATTGATATTAATCTTTACATACCAGATAGGATACTAGCATATTCTTAGTAGTGCCTACTATATGCCAGGCAATATTCTAAGAATTTTAAATATAGGTAACACTCTTTTAATCCTCTTAATAATCTTATAAAAATAGGCTGCTATCCACCATCTAAAAGTTGTGGAAACTGAGACACAGACAAGCACACTTGCCCAAGTTACTGAGTGTAAGAGCGGGTATTTGAACCAGTGAGTTTGACTTCGATTCTATGCTCAGCAAGTTACTGAATGGTGGAGCCGGGATTTGAACCCACACAGCTCACCTCTGAGTCTATGGTCTTAGTCACTGGGCTCCTGCTATGAGGGCCCGTCAGTACTCACATGCTGCAGCCATCTCATTTAAAAGAAAGAGCCAAGCCTTTCTGCAAATAGAAAAGGAGGAGAGGGCACTGTGGCTTGCAAGCCCCCTTGTGAGGCTAGTAGTCAGTGGATTAGGAATCATCGTCATCTCTGATTTGCACAGGAATTACCTTGTTGTCACCCGAGTTTCAAGGAGCTGTGGTGACCACAAGGTTAGCAACAAGATCCTCAGCTGAGTCTGAAATCAGTTCTGCAGGGACTTCAATCATCTCTCTTCTCTTACCATTGTTACATTGCCAAAGGAGAATACAGTAGCCTCTGGTTCTCAAGTACTATCATTTTTTGTTTTCTTTTTAAATAGAGAATGCATGACCTAGCTTATCCAGTGGAGGAAAAATTAGAAAGTGGACAGAAACCTGAAGATCTGACTTTTCAGGCCTGTAGAGGATGAGACAGGAGTCTGAGCTCTGCCTGTGGTTCAGCACTTTGATGTCTGCCCTTGATGCTCTTGAAGGACCCCAGATTTTTCTTACTTCTTAAAGTGGAATATATGGAAACCAAAAAACAGATACAAACCAGGCCCATGAAACAAAAGGCTAAAACTAAAACAAACATATATCTGTCTTCAGTGTTAAAGGCTTTATATAATATTTAAAACCTATGGTTTTTGGCTACTTCACATAATTGCTGCCACTCCAAAGCTAGAAATGACACCGCCCCCAGCCCCAGGTGACGTTAGCCCAGAGTTTTTATAGAGACTTACCTCCTGGTACTCTTTATTCAGTTTGTTATCATCTGAGATGATGTCATCAGGATAGCCGATTCTTTCTTTAATGGCTAAGGCCTATGAAAATGATAGCATGGAAGGTGAGGAAGATTGCATAACTTTCAAATGCAAACATTGTAATTCGCTCATGAATATCAGCTGAACAACTTGATCTCACACTGTTTACAAAAAGGAGTATCTGACAACACAAAGAGATCTTCCAAGTGGCTTCTTCCTGGGGCTCAAAACAAACAAAAATTTGGTCTGAAATTTAGCTTCTAATGCCCCATCCTCATAGGCTACAGCTCTCCCAAGAAAACCAAGGTGAAATCTGACAATTCAATATGCCACAGGTATTGTACCTTCATGAACTTTTTCTCTGAAGGGCTTTTTCTTCAATTTACAGGAGGGTTAATATTTAGAGCTTCCATTCTAGCAGCTTATAATTATCTTTCCACTTTACTGATTTGGCTGAGAAAATGGATATGGGCTTATATCCATTCTGTGCTAATAATATTCTTTCTGAATATTGATTCATGGAGTTTTTATGTTCTCCTTTGGTCTCCAAAGTTGTGTACTATCTTCTCAAAGTTAAATGAATGATGTTAATTACACAAGTGAAAAGCAAGAGATTTCCTTTTTATGCCAGTTCATAGTTGCCACTTGCTAATTGCCATTTATGGTTTTGTGTTTATTATTTTTAAATTGCTCACTTATTTTTTATGATTACCACTTGTTTACTAACTGCTCTTTCTATTTTTTAAATTTTCTCAAAGATACCTGACTTTCAATTCTATCATTTCACATTGCTCTTAAATAACTAATTAAATTTTGTTCTGGGGAGTTAGGCCATCCGACAGATGGGGTTTTGTTACAGATCTGTTTCACTGGCCCAGGACTTCCACTGCGGCCGGGACAGGATGTGCGTCACTAACTCAGTTAGGCCCGCCCCATTTTCTTACAGGTTTCCACACCATCAGCTCCCAAGACAAATCAGCCCCTTGTCGTTAGCACTTCATTTTCTAGAAGGCATTTCCCCTATGAGTGTTCTGAGAGACACAAACTTGACTGAAATCAAAGTTACTACATAAAAAGGATCTATTGTCAAATACTTTGGGTAAATACTGTGATGATAACATTAAGCAGGACTTCTTGGAGTCAAAATTAGGTTATTCTAAGTGTCCAAGAAGAGGAATTAATTTGTCCATTTATTCATTCAATACATGTTGCAGGGTCTAGGATGAGCCAGGTACTTTGTATGGGGTTGAGGCTTCAATGCCAGGCAAAAATTCCTCCCCCCAGAGAGGTTAGTGTAAAGATCAATGACAGGCAATAAAATGAGAATTCACTGTCAAGTGTGATGTATGGTGTCATAGAATCACACCCTAGGAGCACATAACCTAGACTAGGATGGGATCAGGGAAGCCTTCCTGCAGGAAGTGTTTCCGAGAATCTTTGACCACGGAACTCTTTTGTGGAACAATTTGCCAGGTCCCACGTTTGGTGATACCACCTTGGGAAATGATGATGTAGAACAATGCAGCTGGCTCCACCAGACAGAAACCATGTCACGGATAGCTAGACCATGAATAAGGCAAATGCAGACTAAATTTCTGAGGACTTTGTCAGGATGATGAAAATATAGGGGGGCTTAAATTCTAGACCTAATGCAGCCAGGGCTCTGAAGCTGAAAATGATAGTCCTTCCCTGTGATTTATTCCGGAAAGAGAACTAGACTACAGCTTTGATTTTCTTATTATAATAGGTTTCTGAACTCCTGTTACCAGCTCAAAGTGGTCTGTTCTTCCTGTCACCTTAACTAGGAGAAATAACCAGGTTGCATGTGAATATGGCTCATGGAGCACATACAGTTTTCACTGGACATGCTGCTCCTTCTAGTTTTACACTGTTATCAAGACAAATGATCGTAGGAAATTTAAACCTAAAATTTCCTTAGAAATTTCACCTTTCTCCTTCTGCAAGATATTACAACTCCCAACAAAAGGGACTCCAGATCACCTTATACAACTCAAATATTGCACCACCTTACATTTGCTTGAATAAAAATATAGTATTTTTTTTTATCCCTACATCCTATAAAAAGCTAGATGGGGTATATTTTTAAAAATTTAGCTAGAAATTTGCATTAAAAATTAAGCTCATATTTTTTGACATTGTTAGAGGCCTTTACTTCTTTCTAACTAAAGATCTAACTAGAGATAGTATTATTTCATTCTTCACTTGTTCCCATAAGACTTTCCTCTTGTTTTCTGAAGACTTTCTTTTTAAAGAAAAAGAAAGTTGGAGGTCCTTCAAAGTTTTGAGCTGAACATGGAGAGTAGGAGCTGGTTGCAAAGAAATAATAAAAAATAAAAATCATAGAAAAAAATCTGTATCCATGAAAACCGTTCTTGGTGACATTATATCCTGACAGAACCTGCTTTTATTTTGTGCAATTCTTTTTTTTTTATCACTGCCTTTGATCAGATTTTTATTAAAAATTTTATCTAATTCTTGATTATGTATTTCCTGAATTTTCTTAAAGTTGACATTATAAAGGAATTTTTTTCTTTGCTGGTTAGCTCTGTCATGCTTTTTACCTTTTCTTCAGCTTTTTTTTTGGTCTCAGCATCCATCCAGGTGAGGTCATCTAATGTCTGAATGAAAACTTCCCGGATCTGTGCAATCAAATCCTCAACCTCAAACCAAAAGAGTGGAAGGCAAATTTAGGCCATTTGTCTATTTTTTGTAGCACAAATTTAAAAAAATAGAGCTATAATCTGTCTTCATATGAGTCAATAATATATTAATAAATGTAAATATATAGACAAACTATGACCTGAACAAATGGATATATGTTGATAATTATGTTTTTAAAGCAACATTGCTATTATCAATACTTATGATTAAATAGGTCTTAATACATACATTAATAAAAATCATGTTTAGAAGGTAATGATTTGCATTATCATAAAAGCAGAACATAAAATATTAGCTGTCATTACCATGTGCAGTTCTAGTAAAACATGAAGTAGCATTTCAATAGATTCACCATCCCTTCAAGTTCCTTTGTTTTCATTTCAATAGCGATGAAAAATGGAGTGCATTTCTTACACTTCCAGGAAATGTGGGTTTACCTTTTAGGTTTTTAAGAAAACTCTAACTCAATAGGGGCAAAAATGGGGACAACTGTAACTGAACAACAATAAAAAGGAAAACACTAATTCCCATTTAATTTTGCTAACAGGAGAGTTTATAAATGACTATGCCACTAGATTATGTGACTATTTTCACAATCTACTGCTCCTGGAGAAAGGACAGCTGGTTGTGGACTAAACAACATTAGGGTCAGAAACAGAACCAGACCCTTGGGAGAGGAAGAATGAGATTTACTGTGAAATAATGGCACATTATGATTCAGAAGTTCCCTGGCAATTCATAAAGTGTTGGCCAAATTATGGACAGGTGTAACTGCCCATCAATGCAAACAAATAACTGATAATGTGCTGGGCTGAAAGCATTACCACATGTTTACTCTCTCCAGCAAATGCTGCATTTACATAAAGCCTTCCCACAGCATTTTCCATGTTCCCATTGACGTAGTTCGCACAGCGTCTCCAAGTCGCTGTTTCTGATGTTGTGCCATAAAGGGCCTATGGGAGAGAGAAAGGAAATGGTTTGGTCAGGAGTAAGACGGCTGGAGCATGGAAAAAGCACAGATTTCTCAGGACTCTATTCTTTATGTCTCCTAAGTTCTTGCAATACTCATTGCTTCTCCTCACAAGGCAGGTTCTTGCTTATGATAAAATGCAATCTGATTGGATTGTTTACTTATATATGATCTGAAAATAAAGTATACTTATAGTACCTGTTCCCATGGAACTTTTGGTTACTACACGTTAATATGCTTCTAGACAGCTTTAGAAAAAAGCAACAACAAAAATACTCTTCCAAAATAAACAAAAAATAACACTGTTATCACTGTATAATTATAAATGTGAAATGATGTTCAATAAACACATTGGGGGAGAAATCTGTTATACAAAAAAAACCCCTGTTCTTTTTTTTTTTTTTAATGTTTTAGCTGAACTTTCAGTACTTAGAAGAACTTAATGTGTATAAATTTAAGTACCACTTAGGGCACTAACTTAGGTAAGAGAGATGTAGCAAAACACCATTTTTACATTCTATAATTTAAAAAATGTGTATATATTTTTTAAAGGTAAAAACAAGAAAATTTCAATCAATCGGAGAATTATTTCCTTTCCATGACGCCATTCAGTACTGGACACCAACTGTTTGCTAGGATTTCTCTTCGCTCAATCCCTTCCGCCCTCGCCCCGCACAACAGGACTAAAGTGATGATTGTTCAAATGCAGGTACAGCCTAACAAAAGGCGTTAAGGTTGTCTCCAGGCAGGTATGCTCTCAGGGGATTGTCCACGTCAATGTAGTCCATCTGTGTGTATATCTAGTGTGCCATGAACACCTAAAAATTCGAGTTAACTGAGACACCCTTGTGATCTTTTAACACGGGAAAGAAACCAAGCCAGTATGTTTCATGAAATGCTCACATAACCAAGTGCATATCCTTTCAGGGAATTTCAATCATGGTGCCACAGTAGACAGACATAGGATGGCAAAACCCATAAAAACTGGCTTTTCTAGACATCATAGCCTAAATAGGAGCAAAACGACCAATGTTTGGCATTTTGTCTTTTGGCAAAGTCTCCACATTCTAGCAGTGTACATGGCTCCTTCACAACCATGCACCTCTTTACGTTTTAAGTCTTAAGAAAAGAGAGATTGTTTCTTCACCTTGCGGAAAGCATTTCTGGACTCCTTGTAGGTTCTGCTGAGGCTGCTTACAAGATCCATTATGAACCGCCAGGACATTAAATTTTGAAGATCTCTGTATAAAAAAACCCACCACCCAGCAACAGAAAAGATGAGGCTGCAAAGCTTCTAAAGAGTGATATTAAATGTAAACTCTGAGGACAGGGGCACTCTGATATACCTACCTGGCAGAATATTTGGTAAGAATGAGCTTAAGTTTGGTTAAATATTCTGGAGCATAAACAACCACTTCTTCCTCATTTGCAATATTAATATTCACAGTTGACATAATTTCATTTGTGAAATTTGACCAGCTGAATGGCTGGAAAAAAGCAGGCACAAAACATTCAGTAATTATGAATTTCTCTTCTTGATTCCCAAACTCAATTATGGCCAGGGGTCAGCCAGGGTTAGGGTGTCAGCTGTCTCACAACATCATTATCACGATTGTCCGTCAGATACTTGCTTGGGATTTTCCGTCAATTGCTTCGATTGGTTTTGAATAAAAACTAGTTTTGCAATATGATTATTTTTGTAACAGAATTAAACTAACCATTTACGAACAAAAGCAAAGCCTCTGAGCTAGAAATTAGGCTCGATGTCATTTTCTTGGTCTAATCAATATTAAAAAAAAGAAAAATTTAGCTTTAAAAATAAAACTTCCTTGGTTTATGCAAAAACGTAAGTGGGTATAAAGTGTTTATCTTTTAGAAGTGGATGTGAATAAACAACCGCTCAAACAGTGATGTATGTCAGCGGCTACCTGCTGGGAAGGAAAGCACGTTACAGCCAGAGCGGAGGCAGGGGGCACGGGGAGGTTGCGTTCAACAGCGCCATCAGAGCGGGTCGGTGAAGCCAAACAAAACGCTGTCGACACAGGGTCTGTAGGCTTGCAATGTTTACAGTTCAGAAGCTAGGCTTGGAGTTGCCAAAAGTTGGAATCTTGCCTTTTTAAAGTGGAGTTTGTAGATTTTCCTGTGGTTGTCGCTTTATTTCTCAATTGTGTGCCCCAACTGGTACACAAGTACACATGAGTAGTCCCCAAAAGAGGTAATTACATACTAGCTAATGAATTACAACTAAGCAAAAGGATGTCAATTTCTGTTTACAAATGGAATCTGTAAGACAGTTCTCTCATTTCTTGCGTTCTATTTCTCCATTATGGCTCTGAACACCTCCATACATGCCTTGATGAGAACATAGCAAGTTCTATGAATAAATTAGTGTTTTTAGGAGTTAAAAGGAACTTGAGTGCTTTTATTATCTGCCTATCCAACTCTGATGGCTATATAATGGTCTTTCAAAAGGATTTTCAGTTTTAATATTTTCCAAACCCTTTTCTATGATCCTTCCTACCATTATTGCAGAGTTGGCTTTAAAGGACTTTTACCTTTAAAGTTCTCTCTAACTAAATATAAATATAAATATAATAGTTTCCAATCTTTTTTTTTTTTCAGGTCCTGTTGTGAAGTCAAATGGTTGGTATAATCTAAATTCATTTGATATTCAATTTTTGCAATAAATAAGAAATCATTTTAACATTTTGGTGTTATATTTTAGAAATGGCACGATAAGAGAGTACATAAAACTTGCTACTTACCTTCCCATTGATCTCTAGGGAAAAGTTATTTTGGATCTGGGCTAAGGTCATTTTGTTATAAAGAAGCATTGGATCATTTCGATTTTCAGGTTGATCTGTAGCCTGTGGATTTAATTTTTGTTAATTAGTTTAGAACTAAGAATTCTTTAGGAAAATACAACTGTATTTGAGGAAAAAAGAAATATGAGATAGGTAAATATACTTTAAGTTCTGTGCTTGTTTTGTAATTTATTGTGTCATATCAAAAACAGAAGTGAAATTTAAGATATTTTAAGTATATTAAGTAACGATTATCAAGATTTGGCTGCAGTATTGTATATAAAATTTCTCAAAATCTTTTTATATTTTTGAAAATGGCCAAACCACATAAGCCATATTTGTAGGCCTGCGTCCTTCTATGGTTGAGGGACAGCCCAGTTGTGTCTGTTTCATATTATAATAACTTTTTTGGATATAGTCACCTCCAATTTATTGCTCAAATCCTGTCTCCCACCATCCACCACTACCAATCAGTATCCCAGTTAAAATTCAGACAGGAAAAAAAAAACCCACAGTGGTTTCTGCAAGAATTTAGGGCAACTAAAGCAGAGAGAACTCCTAGTTAGGTTGCAGGTTATCCGAGGACAGTGCTAGCACCATGTACTTTTTGTGACTGTCCTGTGCCTAACCAGTTGAGTGCTCTGTGCTTAAGTGTATCCAGTTTTATTTTATTTTTTTCACTGAATAAAAAGAAAAAAATTGTAGAAACAACTTCCCAACTAGTGGCCGAAATGAGTAAAAGCAATTTTACGTGAGAAGAGACAAAAGGTCAAAGTTTAAAATAGGAATTGTTTTTCAGTGACAGTTGCTCCAATCTCCCCTTTACGTCACTTATTTATGCCTTTACTTTAAAAATTACTTATTGAACATCTCCTCCATGCAACACTAAGCTGGACACTGTGAGAGATACATAGGTGATTCAAAGATGACTAAGGTAGCAGCCCAATCTCAGAGTCTAAAAGAGAGAAAATATGGGCACAGATAATTCTGAGATACAACTACTGGAAAGCTGAGGCTGATCGAAGGGGAACATGGTCTGGGAAGTGCAAGTGGTAAAACCCCAGGACAATAAACTGCTCTCCTCTAATAATTCTGTTTTCCACCCAGAGCCACATGTAACCCATCAAACTTCCATTCATCCCACTGCAACTGCAGGCAAAGCCTGATTCTGATCAGAGATTTTTGGTTTCATTAGTCCTAGGAAAGCTAAAATTGTCTTTAAAAATGTTCAGTCTTCAAGATTCTGATGGCAGTGGCAAGCAGATGGAACTTAGGAGTATGGGTTGTTATTTGCAATGTCAGAGAGAGCTCTGTGGGGCTAGACCAAACCTGACCATGGGCTCAGTCAATAACCTGGATGCTGCTTCAGCAGAGTTTCTCCCTTGAGGCTGTAGACCCATTCAGACAAGAGAATGCTGACTCAGACTCCAAGAGTTCACCTGGAGCTAGAGACAATTCACGAATATCCCCTTCGGGCTCTGCTGGTGGACTCTTCCTGTAAGACCTCCCCTGAGCTGAGCCACTGGCAGACTGAACTCAGTGACACCACACAGTCACGTGACCACGTTCAGGAGCTAATATTTCTCAGCAAAGGGATACAGGTAATCTCTGTAATCAGTATAAACTTCTTTTTAAAAAAGTAAAATTGCACCTATCAAAACAAAAACAGCTTTGCTGAATAGTTTAGCAATCAAATAATCCTGAGTCTTAAGGACATCGCAACCAACAGGTTGTAGTTAGAATTATGATGTAATCCACTTATAATAGGTAATTATTAGCTATTAATCAAGAGTATCTAGTTTATATTTAATATTTATTAATAGACATCAACTTAATAAATATTAATTTATTAATATTTAACAAGGAATATTTATTAGTTAATATTTAATACACATATTTACTAAAATATCTAGTGAATATTTATTAAGTTTAACATGTCTCTCAGATCTCAGGGACCCAATTTATTATAAAATGCTACAGTTCCAAAGGTTCTCTTAAGTTAATGATCCTTTACTAAGCTAGGCATTTTTATCACTTGGTTAAGGAGTTGCACCTTTTACTTAAAATACGATAGAGAGAAAAAAGAAAAAAAAGAAGCGGTTGGCATTATTCGGTGTATCAGAGATAATGTGGTTTACGTTGGCAATTTCTTTTTCCAATTCCATAACTTTATTCATTTCCAGGGAGAGCTGGTTTTCATCTATGGGCAGTCCTCTCTCCTGACGAATCAGTTTAGCCACAGAAATCATAAAATCCACATAGGCCGCACAAGCCTGCGAGAAATAAGTAACAGTAAGTTGCTGGCAAACCTTCTAAATGTTCATCACAGGGCTCTACCTTAAAATTTTATTTTCAATCCCATATTAATTTCTGCTAACAGATAAAGCACAATAAAATAGTTACCCTTTCCTAAATCCTGAAAGAAACGACCTACATGGATTCTTAGAAAGTCAACGAGTCTGAATTAGCACAGAACAATACGGCATCACTTTGAAAGTACTAAGCGATTCATAACTGTCTGGGTGTGAATATTTCGTAATTTTCAACTTTTAGTCAAGTTCTTTTAAATTACCTTAATAAGACTTCAGTTATAAAACACTTGATAAACATTAACCTAGTATTTTTCTTAAGTAGTAATTTATTCCTTTACCAAATTTCCTTTTCTTAGCCTTTCTCTGCATATATTTATGTATATACACACACACATTCACGATGAGACGGCCACAAACTTGTATTAATATTATCAGGACCCCTTTCTATTTGTCTCCTCTGGCCAACCAGTATTCTTTTTTTAATGAGACTGCGTTCTTATGAGCTTCTCCGAGACAAACCTGTGGCGTTTAGTTAATTCCATAGTTGGCTCCCATTACTGTAAAATTTCTTTTTTTTTTTCCATGAGTGTAAAATTTCTAAGATACCATAGATTTGGATATCAGCTTTCTTCTAGGACTCCCAATTTTTTCCATTTTATCTTCACATACATTTTAACTTTGTGAAGGTAAGCTATAAACGGGTTATATTAATCAAACTTTTACAGAATATATAAACACCTTATTTAAGTTCAGAGTGGCATCAACTCCAGGAAATTGAATGCCACTTTCATAAATCTCAACGCATTGTCATTTAGCCATTATTATCTATCAACAATTATGATACATCATGATCCCACCTCATTAAAATTGACTCAAAACTCAAGTTCCCAGCCCCAGCTTGATGATAGACAACATGATCACAAGAGGTACGCCACACCAGTCTGGGATGGATGGGCGCGTCTATGCTTCCAGGACCTGGTTGCAGGGTAAACACAATGGAAGGCTATCCAGTGCTTAACACTGTCACAGCTGCAGGAGAGTTTTACAGCTCTGCTAATCGATTACCAACGACAGGGGTGTGCTGCATTCACTGTGAGTACAAAATCACATCTGAACTTACAGTGACTCATTAAAGGGGTTAAACAAACATAAAACTCATATGGAAATGAAAATGTTTTATCAGGCAAGAACAGCAAAATGTACAGCTACCAATTTGAAAGTCCAGAGGACACCTTTACATAAGGTTTGGATACTGGTATTCCCCGATCTTTACTAAATACTAAGTAAGCAATTTCCCTGGGGAGAGGGCTCCCTCTTCCACGGATACTCTGTGATACAGGGGCTGTCCAGCTAGCATCTCTATCTATAGATTTGATGCTCAATAAAACAAACTATTTTTCAGCCATGAGCCTATATGAAAACCTAATCACGAAGGTACAGGATAATAGAATGTTTTTTATGTATATTCATGTCAACTCTATTCTTTTTCTACTCAAAGGTAATCAGAATTCTTGTTTCACTTTGAAGTAAACAAATATGCCTGGTTCATACCTCATGGGACCAACTATTCCAAAATATAAGCATGCAGTGTTTTTGAATTAAACTTTTCCTACTCAAAGGTAATCAGAATTCTTGTTTCACTTTGAAGTAAACAAATATGCTTGAGTTCATACTTCATGGGACCAAGTATTCCAAAATACAAGCATGCAGTGCTTTTGAATGAACGATTTCAAATCATGTAAGTTCATCGACATTCATCAGGGAATTATGACTGACTATGAAGAAAATGGTAATTTGAATTTTTCAGTATCAACCTACTGAGATTTTTTTTACTCTATAAGGGATGCTTTTTGTGAATCATATTGTTTTCTCAAACAATAACAAGAATGCTCTCTTGCACTTTGCTGATTCTGCAAACTGATTCTACTCCAATATCTTCATCCTTATAGAGGTATCTAAAGACTGTGGGACCCGGCATAAGGTGAGCATGGATGATGGATGGTGCTTCTAGTCTGCTGCACTGGTCAAGTTGCCCAGAAAACTGGAAGCACTAGCTTCTGGGATGCTTGGGTATTTAATACAGCTACTTGGAATACACGACTTCCGTTAATGAGCTTCATTACCTGGCAAGTATTCCAATGTGACTGATTAAATCATGTCTTAATATCTTGATTATCTTTCCCAGCTTCCAAATTTATATAGCAGCTGTCAGAACACACAGGCTTACTGTTGCTTTTAAATCCTTTCTACAAGATATGATTCGACTTTAAGGTTTTAACTTCCATCCTTGAGCTACTTTTAAATGTATAAAATGCCAAATGACTGTAATTGTCATAATTGGGGGAAAAACTAATCAACACATATTTTAACATTTAAATAGTACATTGGCAGAATATTTTTAAAATTGAAACTCAGTTTTGTGTCTGTGTGTGTGTTAGCAAGACAGCAGTTAGTTATTAGGACAAGTGCCAGAGTCAGCTGTCTTCTTTGAATTGTAAGACAACTTAGTTCAAGCCTCGATATAGAGAATCCTGTGAGAAAGAAACCCACCTAAATATCTGTGTAGCCTTCTTTTAAAGATAAAACATTTTAAATCCCAGTGCTTATACTAGCAGGCTCAGAGATGACAACAGTTGGATTAAATCTGTAATAGCAGTTTTGTTAGTTTTTAAATTACACATTATCAGTGAGGTGATATTTAGCAACATCCCCAACACCATGAATTATTACTCTAGTTAGAACTATCTTCATTTTGCAGGACCAAGGAATGATATGTATTCATTAGTTCTGTTGAGAAGTTGGCTCCTCCTGCTTCTGTACAAAAGCTGATGTTTGTTGGAGCTGCCAAAGAGGAAGGAAGCAACACCATTTGACTGTTGCCCTTCAAACTTCAGATGCTTTGTTAAGGTAACAGCAAGACCAAGGGAAGAACAGATAGCCCTCCTGTCAGATCGGCTGATATTTGGATACCCAAGTGTGCCAACGACCTGTGGGCCAGGGTGTTACTTCCAAAGATTCTACTGCAGGACACCCAGCTGTCACCAATTTTCTACCTCCCCCTTTTCAGGGAGACAACTGACATAATGCGAAGCATGACGTAACTGAGAAGTCCCAGAACTCTACTATTCCTAGCCAGTGATGCTGGAGGATATTTAATAGTGTTACACAAGAAATTTTCTGGAGGAACACACAGAGGACACAGAGATGGAGAAGCAGGAGTGAAAAGGATCCACTGTGGACTGTCATGGGGACTGTTTGGAGAACCTGCAGATTCATGAGAAATTATTTAACTTCTAAGGTTTGTTGCCTATGTTTTGGAAGCTGCATGCAGTTCTTCTTTACAAACTTGGTTGAGTCAATCTCAAAAAATTATCTTGTCATAATCACTAAGTCCCAAGTTAAAAAGCTTCTTTATGTTCTGTTCACACAGATACCTGGACTGGGTGAAACCTACTGACTATTAGTCACCTGGTTCCCAGAAAGGACAAAATGAGGTCAGCAGTTTCCCCTGTAGGATCTGTTTTCTCAAGTCAACCAAGCAGTCAGAGTGATTTTTTAAAACCAAATAAAATGATATCTAAATTATCTACCTACGCCTACTGCAGTCATTCACCTTGTATCATATTACCTTGTTTTATTTCCTTCATAAAACTACTATCTCCATCTATCTTATTTCCTTAAACAATTTACTTGTTTCTTTATTGTCTGTCACTTCCCAGTAGAACACAAGTCCCATATGCACGAGAACATTTTCTGCCTTCCTTCTCTGACACCCCTATTGCGTAGAACAGTAACTGTCACATAGTAGAAGCTCAGCAGATATCTGTTAAATTTTTAAAAATGAAGTTAATTTTTAGGTATATTACGTAAGTGTCACTCCCTTCCTATGGCATCAGACTCTTACTCTCAGCCCAGGCCCCGAGCAGTTTCTTTCAGTTGTATTTTGGGTAAGTGGGCAAACGAAATCCTTCCTAGGTTTAACTGAGTTCCAGCTTGTACCCGGTTACCTACAGGACTGCGACCTCAGCTTGTGCTCTTTCCCGCGCAGGCCCAGCTTAGAGAACACTCCTGGTCATCTCGTTCTGGTCTCTGATCATCCTGGCCATGTTGCAAGTCTTTTATCCTCACTTCTAAAACATTTTCACTTTTTGTGACCCCCACTTTTTCTAAGAGCACACTTCTTCACAACTCTGTATCATTCTTGCCTTCCAGTCTCCACGGCATTACATCCCACAGCTTTTATGCTCCGACTCTGGCCTCACCTCCTCAGGCTCTCATCTGTTGGACCACTGGTTTTCTCATGTTTCTTTTAGCCCAGAAATGATCTGCTCAAACAGATATTTTGTTGATGTGTCCACAAGTAAAACAAATTGTGATGGACTTTCTTGTAGTGTGGATGTGTACATTAGGTATGGCTACACAGAGCCGGTCGCTGGCCCACACAAGGTGGCCTTCAGGTTGGGAAATCTCTACCCTGGCTTATTCTACCTCCTCAGACAAACACAGAGCATAAACACAATAGATCTATAACTCAATCAGAATCAAACATTTTGGGTTCCCAACCTACAGTTTCCCTTGAAGGAGGACAAGATAACAGGCCTGATGAGCCAAAGAGGTTAAAAAAAAGGAAGGTTTGAGACCAATTCCAATTCACCCCAATGCTGAGTTCAGAGATTTTCCTGAAAGTGGTTGATTTTGCAAGGAATCTTATGGTCATCACTCCTTTCAGTGAATCAGCATACAAGTACTGCCTCACGTGAGGCTGTTCACTGGTTTCATTTTAACATTTCATAAATGGGCTGATTATTTTTATGGGAATATATAATATAAAATTTCTTTTATATTATTTTCCTGGCATAGAAATGTATACCTTTGTAAGGGACAGAACTGTTTCAAATCTCACTGCTTAGATCTCGTAAGGTAGCAGGGTGTCATAAGCCATGTCCAGATAATCGGAGCACCTCAGAAGTCGGGTTTTCTTTCTTTAACAAGAGTGATCCAGCATGAGAAACTCACTGATGAACCCATTTTGAGATCAGCTCCCGGACCACGACATTTAGGAAGTTCTACTTATCTCCTGGGAAGGGAAGCTTCACACCACAAGAACCACGCAGGTAAATCCAAACTGGCAAGACTGTCGATATTTTAGTGTTTGCGTTTGTACAGTATCCCCACAGACGTCTTTATGGCCTTCTGCCTAATACACGTATTTGGCCCACACAACATCGAATTAACAACATCACATTGTAAGTCCCTGGAATAAGATGGTGTTTTTCTAGTCCTGTTTGGCAACTTGTGTCATACACAGGAGCTGGCTTAATTAATACTTTTAAATGAGATTTGCTCTCAGGTGTTTTGTAGAAATACCTGAGAAGGTGTTTCTGGAAGGAAAGAAGGTTTCCTTCTGGAAGGAAAGCTAGATTGAAAACTAAGAGACAGAAAAATAGCAAAGTGGGCTATAGTAACTATTTCTCCTGTATCTTATGACAGAAACCTCTATTTTGTTTCCTGTCAGTAGAACTGTCAATCAAGGGGGTCTCCCTTCCTGGGTCATAAAGACGAGTTGGCACTACCAACTAGTTCATCAGAAGACCCAGTTTCCTGGACACAGTGGTTGTTTGAAGGAAGAGCAGATGTCTCAAATAGGCCAATCAAGATCCTTCTTAGAAATCGATAAGTGTTAGGAGGGATGGAGTGTCTTTTTTCTAGACCGTGAAGCTACAAATGGTTATCTTTGATGCCACATGAAGATGGAGTGCTAAAGAAGGAAGCCAACACAAAAGCAAGCGGAACCTAGAGAATGAGAAAGGGCGAGACAACTCGACGGAACCCCTGGGACCACCCATGCCTGGTCTGTCTCTAGAACTTCATGGTTAAGTGAGACAAACCAAAGCATTTTTTTACAAAATTTGAGCTAATCAGAGTAGGTTTCTACTACTTACAATTAATGTTTCTAGCTAGCACATAAATCTTCTAATCTATGGCTTGTAAGCAAGTCATTTTACTTCTTTGGGTCCTTGTTCCTTCACTGTAAAATGAGAGGCTGGACTAAATCCTCTAATGTCACATTTAGCTTTTAAAGTCTGTGTACAAGTAAACTTAAGTATTAAAGCAAACATACAACACTGTCATGTAAAAAATATAAGAATATAAATCTTTGGGTTTCTATTTCCTTAGGACGTGTTCCATCTCTTTAAGTGAGAGGTAAAGTACTGAAAACAAAAAGGAACTGATGTATTTAAGTTTAGAACAATAACCAGAGGAATACAACATGCATTTCTCAAAATATAACATTTAAAACTACCAGAATAAAAGCACATAATAAGTTTGAAAGGGCTTTTAACAAGAGTAAAGTAGGTTTTGTCTTAAAGGAAGAAGGTGCAAAATAGTTCTTGAAAAAAATGCATTATCTATTTTCATTATTTAGTGGTGTCATGAAACAAAGTATTGTACCAGGTCATTGCCACATCATAACACGAAAATCCCATTCTTAAGGTACCAGAAGGGAAAAAAATGCTCATGTGAAGTGGAATGGGCTTTCTTGGTCACATGAAGTTTCAGAATTACGGAAGATGATTCCGTGGAGGAGCTGTACACCCCAGAAGGAGGGATCAGAAAGAACCTGGAGAAATGAGCTTAGGCAATGATTTTATCAAAGAGATCTATGGTTAGGGTGCTTAAAAAAAAGATTTTACTTATTCATTTTTAGAGAGCGAGAAAGAGATGGAGAGAAACTTCAATCAGTTGCCTCTTGTATGCATCCCAACTGTGCCCAGACCAGGAATTGAACTGGTGACCTTTGGCTTTGTGGGATGATACCCAACCCACTGAGCCACATCAGTCAGGACAGATTAAGGTGCTTTTGATCAAAGAGGGGGTGTGACCCTCCCTTATCTCCAGCCCTTGAGGCATATGTGCAGAGCCAGACTCCACACTACAGTGTGAAAATCATTGCCTAGAAGGCAAAGAAGCTAGGCTTCTCTAATCAAAGACGGCATCTTTCTTGGTAAAAATAAAGTTGCTGACCTCACATCAGTTTTCAAAACATCCCTTGGTTATTTTCAGTAAGATAAAGTGGACTGCAAAAGTATGAGAATCACTGAATGTAAATATTTCAGGCAACTTGACTATAGCCAAGATTGAAAAGCAGAAAAAGAATACATGGCTTATAAGACGCTCAGGAAGTGTACTCCCTTAGCTATGGATGTACTGGAGCTCACACTGGCTCAAGAATCCAGGTGAGAACTAGGAGGGACCCCGAACAAAACTGGGTTATTCTCTTCTTTTTCTCTCTTCCCTGCCATCTTCCCCCTCATCCATTCATCCAATGATTCTACAATATTTACTTGGTAATTACTAAGGGCCAGACACTGAGCTGGGTACTGGGAGCAAAGCAAAGGATAAGTGAGATACAGCACTGCTCCCACCAAGTTTACAGTGTTCTAGAAAAAAAAAAATAACATTAATGTAAAAAGTATATAGAAACCCATATACTATAGGAACACAGAGGTATCTAGTCAAAAGTTCCGAGAAAGGCCTTCAGGAGGAAGCACAATTTGAAATTGGATTGAAAGGGTAAGGAGAAGAGGAAGAGAGCCAGACAGGTGGCATGTGTGTGGGTGGAAAGTTCCAGGCAGAGGGAGCAGCAGATGTAAAAGCTAGTAAGTGAGACAATCAATGAAGACCAGGAATACACTGATATTAAGATTTCTTCCTGCTTTTAACTTCTCTACCACATAACTTCTCCACTAGATATTATCTTGCCATCCTAAACTTTTCACCATTTTTCTCTGTGAAGCAGTAAAACAGAAAAAAATACACAAGGTAGTAAGGTAGCTGACAAACTAGAATTAGCTTTTATTTGAAAGCTGTCTGGGGCTGCAGAGGAAACTATGTGAGGAATTCCAGGTGGTAATGCCTGGGGGAGAGTAGTGAATATCATGAGGGAAATAAGGAAAAAATTGGATTTTTTCCCATGCCTAAACAAATTCACTCCTCTTACCTCTAACACTCCCCAAAAGAATGGATTTTAAAAGAGGGAAAGAGTACAGAAATAGTCTAGTAATTACTCATTTCCAAGACGACAATTAGATTTTTTCTCATAGGCCAACTCTCTTTAACTGGAAGGAGGTTGCCGGGAATTGGAGCACTGGGTTGAGAAGTTCTGTGGTCTGTGGTCTGACCCCATCAGTGATGACCCATGCTGTGGTCTGAGGCCACAGGAAACTGTGATGACCAAATAGCCACCGCTTTGGAATGCTGTCATGGAAGCAGGTGCTGTGTGTTTGCTAGTCTAATCCAGATCATCAGATGGCACGTAATCTGACTGATAAAAACTTCCAAAGTTGTAAGTGCTTCTGAATCATTTTCTCATCTAAAAAACCTCTCATATGAAGGACTACTCATGAAGTTGGAAAGATTTGTAATGGAAGGAGCAATAGACAAGTTCTACCTGGGGTTCTATTACTATTTTGCTGAGTGTTCTGGGACAATAAGCTCTATAAACACAATATATTACCGAACCTACTTTGTTATTTGACAACAAATGTAGTATTTCCCTGACCAGCGGATGCCAACTGCGGCAGAGACTGCTACATGTTGTTGCCATTGAAGCTCCCCTTCTCCTTTTGCTGATAGAACCTTCCGCCCCCAAACTGAATTTTAACAAAGCAAATACATGACTACCCAGCTTAAGACTACATTTCTCAGCCTCCTTAAAATTTAGGTGTGGCCACATGAGAATGTTTTAACCGATGAAATGTACACAACTACTTCATTGCTTGCAGAAAAAGAAGTGGTTTGTCTGCCAATTTCCCCTCTTTCCCCTGTGGCCTGGAATGTGAGTAAGGCACTGATGAACCAACTTCGCCCAGTTAGACTCATATAAAAAATATTAAGGTCAAACATCAAAGAAAGCTGTGGTCCTGGTCATTCTCCCGGAACAGAGCTTCCTACCTCATCTGAACTTCCTGCCTACCTTTGGACTATACCAGGAAATAGAAATAAACTTCTCTCTTGTTTGAGCTACAGTGTTTTCAGGTCTCTTTGTTACTGAAGCTTAGCCAGGACCCAACTAATTTACGAACTCAAATGCCTGAGGGACCAGGAAGTAAACATAAATCAGTGACTCATGTAGACAAGAGCCGCTCAAACCTAGGGAACAGGTGACCTACCTAAAGGGGGCCGCAGGGGGCACCTCGGTCTAGGTCTAACTGCTGCCACGTGGCAATGCGGCCTAGGGGTCCCCAATGCCACCCCATTTTCAAGAAATCTGGATTCTCAAGTGAAATCTTCCAACATTTTAAAATATTGGAAACTAATCCTGATTAAAAAACAAACAACAAAAAGCTGCAAGTTACGCAAAAATGCCTTTATATCAGACCCAAGCTTATGATTACCAATTTGTAACCTGTTCTCAATTATGAGACAGCATTGAATATAAAATGCAACAAACACACCATCATCCTAACAACAGCTTTCTGGAAAAACAACAACAAATAAGAACACTTAGCACATCAAATGTGTACACCAACGGCCAGGTATCAGAAATGTGGAGATAAAAAAACCTATGGTATATTTTTAGGATTGAAAAAATTTGATTTGGTTTTAGGGCATAATTCTAAATATGAAAAAGATTCCAGAAGATGATGATAAAAGTGTAGTATAATGAGCCAAAATTCCTCAATCACCCTCAACTCTGCAATAGGAGGCAGCTGGACAGCTTAGAAAGCCACTAGCTGCAACCCGCACAGTAACTGGACTGCAGTGAACTCAAATCCCACACCCACGTGACTGTGCTGTTGTGACCTTCTATAATATACATTTATCTTCATTTCACTATTTTGTAGCCACTCAAAAAAGTTAGTTTGCAGTGAATTTATTCCGTGGTATTTAAATTTAATTACACAAAATACATACTCAGCATAAACATATTTAGCTAATAATTTTAACCAGGGACTGATTTCAGCCACACCACTATACTGTGACCCATTAGGATCATCGAAGATAAACTTAACTGACTTATGAAGACAACAGTCATAGAACCAACACCTTCCCCAAATGTCTAGTAATGTATCACATTGCCAAGTTGTCTTCTGTTGTTCCTTTATGTCAATGAGCAAGAGCATGTAAACGTCAGCCTGAGGAAGGTAAGCTGAGGGGATGGAAAGAAGCACTCACTGCCGACCATCCAGCAATTCTGTGGGGCATGACACCCCTTGGCTAGCTAACCAATGGTGAGGTCAGAAGGTGGCTGCAAAGGTTTGTCTGAACCTGATGCTCTAGGTAGTCCTCTGAAAGTCAAATCAGAAGGCTCTGGTGCCACAGCGTATGATGCGTCTCATACTGGACTATTCTTGGGTCCTCACTAGTATTGCCCTAGACCATGATTAATCTGTTCATTTTTCAAATGATCCAATTTATAGGGGAATAAAGCATTTAAAATTGACTTTTCAAAATGGGTCATAGACAGATACTAAAAGTAAAGATACAAATAAAGAATTGCAAGTTTCCTTAAAATTCCTTCATTCATTCTGTTGAGAATATTCATTCTACCGAAGGGAGCTCACTATTGTGTGTGATTTTAAGTATCTGTCCAGAATAAAGAACATAAAGAATACATATTTGGTCTCAGTCTTTTTCATTAATTATAAGTTTACACCAGATGATTCTGTAGTTTCCTTTTGTTAAGATTTTTATTTTTTACCTCTTTATATATTCCAGTGCATACATAATAGTCTCTGGAGGGGAGGCCAAGTCGAGGTTGGTCAATCTATGAAAAATACATAAAAGAAGAAAATAAACCGGTTGATATAGAACAGTTTACAAAACGCCAGCATGCCTGTCTACGCGTGAGCCACGATCTTATAAACAGCAAGTGCTCTCTTGCTGTTTTTAAGGGCAACAATCACACACTGAGTGGACATATAATTAGGAAATGGTTTTCACACTAATTCCAAGTATTAAACTGATGGGTAGTTAGATAATCTGGGAGACTGTGCCGCAGATACTCGAGAAAAACCAAAGAAAACTTGAACAGGAAATATACTGGGAAGGATTTTAATGCAGAACAGAAGGTGCAGGCGAACAAAACCATGTGAGAATCTAGGACTGAGGTGGTTCCACATTACACATTTACAAGACATCCTGCTTCCTGAGATTCTATAATATGTCCCCCTGGGGGACATTCTCTTCTACTCACTCCCTTAACTGGGATACAATAAAAATAAAAGGTGGAAAACCTCTGTGGTAAGTGTAGAATTTTTAGCTAGTGGAATCTTGCCAGAGAGTTTTTTGAGACCCCCTAACCTAGGGGGATAAAGGAGACGCCTCATTGGTTCTCTCCAAAGCTGCTCTGCTCTGGACCTCAGCAGACTCCGCTGCGAACTGAGCACGGGAAAGACGAAACTCAGGTCTGCTCAGCGCTGTCTAGGCCACTCCACACCCAGAGAGAGCTACCTGGATGCGCTCGCAGCCCTGTGAGGTTGCTTCCTATGCACTGCATAGTAAGAAGGTGGGCACAGGGGAAACTTTAAAACATTTATTTATTTATTTATTTTTAGAAAGAGGGGAAGGGAGGAAGAACGACAGGGAGAGACACATCAATGTGAAAGAGAAACAATAGATGGGTTGCCTCTTGTACGCGCCCTGACCAGGGGCTGATCCCTCAACCCAGACATGTGGTCAGACTGGGAATCAATCAGGTGACCTTTCGCACTGCTGGATGATGCCCAAACCACTGAGTCACACCAGTCAGGGCTACAGGGGAAACTTTTAAGTACAATGTCTTTGATGTTCAACTAAATAGTTTGATATAGTCAATCATGGATAAATATTTCTTGGTTTATTATTTAATGATAAAATATTTTGAGCTCTTGAAGAAAAAAAGAAGATGGGCCCAGGGCCAAACCTGAGCATTTGTGGGTGGAAGCGAGACTCCTAGCAGGAAGAACCAGGTCAGGACAAAAGAAGCATCACGCAGAGGACTGGCGTGGGAAAGCCAGCAGGCATCTCCACGAGCAGAGCTCTGCTCCTCCTTTAAAAACACAGTCCCTCATGATGATCCCGCAGGATGCTGGCACTTGAGAGCCCAGGGAGAGAAACCAGGAAGGGAGGAAAGGGTCCACTGTAGAAGAGAGCTGGGTTCCATGTTTTTCATAATTTTAAATAAATGACCATGAAGATTTATGCGATAGTGACGTAAATGTGATTCTGTGACCTGCAACTTTTGGTTTAGTTTCTTTAACAAGGGAGTGAATAAAAGCTTTATACATTTTTTTAGTCTGTTCCAAACATACTCCTTAAGCATAAATCTTGTTTTAGGTGACACCTTAGATAAACCTAAATGAATGGCTTACATTAAAAAAAAAAATCTGACAAAGCCATTTGAAAAGAATGGCATCTTATTTACCTTAATTGAGAAAAAAGTACAGACATTCTTTAGCAAGAACCAAAACTGTGTTCAAAAATCCCTTCTCTATGTTCTCTTTGGAAGCAATTAGGAATTTCTGGTTTCCAGACTGCATTACTATGTAAACCAGCCCACTCTCCTTTCAGAAACATACAGAGACATCAGGCGCTCTTTCTAAATAGGAGGGGCCCGATGTCTTTCATTTCTTATTTGTTTTATGAAAGGAGAAGTATCTAAAATAAAGGAACTATAAAGGAGAGATGAATGTCTAAAATACAGCATTAAGAATATATTTTCAAAATTGAGAATCTAGATATCAGGGACAGAGCATTAATTTATTGGCACCTTCCCATGCAATTCAAATGAGAACGTGCATTATTTCTCAATATCAACAACAACAACGTGTATGGAAGTTTTATTACAATTTAAAGGTAACTTTGGCTGCTGACAGCCACACAAACTTACGTGAATTATATGGTTCACAGAGTTCTTATCATCAGTGCCAACAAAAAAGTTAATAATGACTTTTTTCCCATATTTAGAATTCAGTTGTGCAATAGCTTTCTCAGCTGTCCAAGAAGCACCTAAAGCAATGAAGGGTAAAGTCCATCTTTAGAAGCTTTAGTGAATAATATGATACCATAATATAATAACATAGATTTTATTGGAAATTATTATTTTTTTTAAAAAAAGAAGGAAAACTGCCTTACCATGTGTTTGCTCCCAGTTTTCTGTGGCTACTGGCCAATCGTATATATCTGGTAACACTTGGAGTAGAGGCATTCCACCTCTGCTATCGATAGCAGCTTTTGAAAGCAATGAAAATAAATGTATTAAGAAGTCTATGCATGTTTTAGCACGCTCTTAGTGAAATATAATGAGGAACACTTACATTCATTTATACAAGATCTGTACAATGTTTTTGCTTTCTGCACTGCCACTATATCTTCAGGTTTGGGGTCCTGAAGGACATCTGAAATGGAGCATTTAAGAAAATGCATTAATATAATTGCTGATTTGCAGCAGTAATTAACATTTTCAACATAGGTTCGGTAACAAACTTGCTTCTTTGTATGTATGATCATTCCCTTCCCGTGCCCAGACCCTACAGGAAAAACCAAACCCCTTACCTAATCACCATTCCTAGTGTAGAACTGGGAGTTACTTTCATCAGCCAAGTTACATGAAAGTGTTTTTGACTAGATTATCTTTTTTCTTTTTTTTTTTTTTGAACAGTGATGTGTACTGCTCTGCCACAGATAAGTTACTTTGGTTTCAAATTGAGATTAAAAAGCAAACAAATAAGAATACAGAGGAATTTGGAATTTAATATGATACTCCTCTTGATGGCTGAAAAATAATTCTCTTTGTGTGATTGTACTGTTCATGTTCCAAATTAAATGAATTGTTTTACTTGTTTGGATGTTAGAAAATAGCAAAACTTGTTTTCTCAAAGTAACTTCCAGAGGAGAAGAACAAAGGATGGGGGACAGTAGGGGACTAGACACGACTTTCTCAAATTCCCAGGGAGAATGTCTTAGCTGGGTCGGAACAAACATACCGCTCTGGGAAGGCAAGTCTTAGGAATGTCTTTGAGCAACTTCAGCACAGGGCCGCGGGTGGGAAGACTAGGGAGGTAGTGTTTAGTGGAAATCACTTCCTTTTTTTTCTGTATAATGGCGTAAAAATGCCATCTTTAGGGATAATAGGGCTTATGGTTTGTGTACCTACACATGAAAGCAGGAGCGCGAAGAGATGCCAGCATCTCCAATTCAGTGGCTACCAGCCTCAACGGGACTGGATGGTGGCCCGCGCAATTTGGAGGGATTACTGACTCTCATCCTGTGCAGTGCTACCCACAACAGCCAAGGGTTGATTCTCAAACCCTAGATTGAGAGAAATCTTTGATGCACAGACACATATTTCACTAACCTTTCAAAACAACTTCTAGTTCATCTCTTAAGATGTCAAAGTTACTGTAACGGGAGCTGGTCTCGGGAATAATGTTGCGTTTCAACCAGCCTCCACAGGCGTATTTGAAAAAGTTTGAACATGGCTCAACGGTGGTGTCCATGTTCTGGATGAGTCGAGCAGCTGAAAGACCAGACAAAGAATGAGATGAAACAAGGAGGGTATTTCTTGAGTAGTTTGGAAGGGGGTGAAAAAGCATGCTGCTTCCCCTTTAGTTCCCGGTTAACAGCAAGTCAATTGGCCTGTTGCTTCTTTTTCTTACCTGTAACTGTCAATTCAGGGTAGGACGACGGATATTATCTAAGTATAGTCCCCTTTTATTATAGTTTATTGGTTTTATTCCTGAAAGCTCTGGGCCTTCCATTCTCCATCTCACCCTCTTTCCCAAGTAACTTAGTTAGGTTCTTGGGAGTTCCTACTTCAGATTTGATATATATACACACACATACATATCTGTTGTGGATGTGCTGGGCTTGGGATTAACACAAGGTCACTTCATTGTGACAATTTTAGCTGCCCACTCTGCTCTTCAAGGTGTTGTGACTTTTGAATGTCTTTCAAACTCCAAGGGATGAAGGATCGTTAATGGGTTTTTGTCATTTTAGTACAGATCGGAAGCTACATTTATTACTTTTTGAACCTTGCTTACAAAAGTTTTGCAATTTAAATTTGACATCAAATTTGCATGTTTATTGCATGTTTATTTGCATGTTTATAGACTCCATCATTATAAAATTGGCTGTACTCTTGTTAGTTTTTCTTATGTCCACTCTTTTATCTTTGAGAACTGTGATGAAAATGCAAATCAGCCAACCCCGAGTGCTTACAATATACAAAACACTGACTGTGCTAGGTGCTGCAATTGAGGGAGGGACACATAAAATATGAATTATTACCACTGAAGGGAAGAATATGACGTATAGGAGGCCCACTGCCCATAATTTCTACACCTGGACTAGTGAGAGAAACCTTTCCCCTGCTCTCCCCACGCTCTTTCTCAGACCAGGTGAACTGTTTTGCAAGGAAAACAAAAGAGCGATTGAGAATTCATCTGTGTCAAGAGAGCATAGGTTCTCAAATGAGATTTTGAAAATACTTCCCTGACTAAATAAATTATTTAATTAAAACCTCACACAATTGCTGTGCTATGTGGAAGTTTTCCCCTTGGAGTGGTAAGTCTGTTTTCCAGCTGAGCCTCAAGCCCCCACTTCTAACCACCTTCTGGACCCCTTAGCTTGGCTGCTGTCTCAGGCTCCATCTCTCCGGGTTGCCTCCAGACCCATTCTCCCTGGACTTTTATATGTTGATATACAGGACAATTGTTTCACACTCTCCCAGGTCTGAAACCTTGGGTCAAACTCTATTACTCCCTTGCCTTTGGGTTTATTGGTAACAACTTTGTCTCTCTTCTATAATTTTTCCATGATCAATGTCAACCTAGTTTACATCTTCATTCTCTTCTGTCTAGAGTCACCCAACTACTCACCTTGCTAGTCTTACCTCCCTACATTTATACTTTCACACACCCTTCACAGGTTAAACTTCCCGAAATACCCTTTTGCACCAGTCACTCCCTTGCTTGAATGTCAATGGCTTGACATTGCCTATATTAAATTGCAACTCCTTAGCCTGGCCTCTAAATCTTTACTGGACCAATCAAAAGTCTCCACCTGCCCCTCTTCCCTCTCACATTCTATACACGCTCCTCCTCCAACCTGATGGACTTGCTGGTGCAAAAGGGAAAAACCTGGGTTTCCCTACCTGGTGCCTTTGCTTCTCCCCCACCCCCACCCACCTTACCCTTTTAACTCCCCCTCCCATTCTCCCCAAAGTCTCCCCACTATCCAAGGTTCAGCTCTGTCTCACCTCTTCCTTGAAGCTTCCATTACTCCAAACTTCAGGGTACTTTTCTTTCCCTCAGAGCTCATGGCCTCACTCAGTCTTTAATGCTCAGCTGAAGTTACTTTGGGTTTCTCGTTGTGGATACCTAGTCTGTGTTCACAACCACTCTGCTAATGAACTTAACCTAACCTCCTTGTGTTCCCATCACCTAGCACCTCAGTAGAAGTTGTGCAAGCATGTTTGTGTGACGACGTTCCTCAGCCATCTATGAGTCCTGTAACTCCTTCCTTGCCCACACTCCCCTCCCCCACGCCTGCACATCAGACCAGTTCTCATTTCAGGCTCTCCAGAGTCCTTCCCTCCTTCCAGTTCGGAGAGGCCCCCAGCTTCTCTCTGCCCCACCCATCCTGTGACCTGTCAGATGAACTGTCAACTCAGCATGCAATTTTCCACTCCCAGGTTTTTAATATAATCCTTTTCCATTCATAATAAAATCCAGATTCCACATACTCTAACCTTAATATTTCTAGTGAAGTTTCTCTATCATTCCTTTCTCACAGGAGCCCACTGCCCCAATTAAATGAATGTACTGAGTTTCTGCTGTGAAACACCTTCTCAGCTGGTTGTAGAAAGGCTTCTACCCCTTCACCATGTGACCTCAACTCCTACTACAATATCCTTTCTTTATGTTTTTCACACTTAGAAACTTGATGTTCACCATTTGCTGCTGGAAAATCCATCATCTCCTCCCCTGGACCGTGGTTCTGGTAAAGAAGGAAACGCACATCCCAGTTCTGTCACTGAGCCCTGTCGCGGTGCTCCACCCAGCCCTGCCGGTGAAAGCTTTAACCCGAAACATCAGGTAAAGATTAGGAAATTGATCTTAACAAGGTGGAGAGAAAAAGTGATTTCCTCGAACTTGGAAGCAAATGAAGATATGATAACAGGGGAAGTGAAAATAAAGATCCTGAATACATAGAAGATGATCATTTAAAGTGAAAAACCAGAAAACTGGCGCCTGAAAGAAGTGCTAACTAAAGATATTCTAAGCATACATTTCAAGCAATTTTATGTAACTTTGTCTTTCAAAACGCTTCTACAAATTTAACCTGAATGTTGTAAATGCTCCCACCATTTGGGAAGCGCTTCTATTTTCTTTCCTTCTCTGGGGAAATGAATGGTTTATGTTCTAACACCTCAAAGAGCAATACATTCGCAGTCGGGAGAGCAGTGAACTAGCAATGAATTAGTAGAATGAGCCAGTCTTACTGCCTCTTTGGAAATGCCACATGCCCTTTTGAACACCGAACAGAAAGGAGGAGTGGTGGTTGCAGATCTTCTGTTCTTCCTGCATCTCCCACAAGGAAAAAAGCTGATCCTTCCCTTCTGAGGCTGAATTCCTCACTCTACACCCAGCACAGTTAAACTACTTACATCTGGACAGCAAATCAAAGAGGCAGCATTCAAACAATTTGTGAGGGATATGCAGACGAGAGATAGGAAGAAGCAACTTTGCAAACTCCTTCCTGTGCCCCCTTTTTAAATTTCCCTTTGGCCAGAATGCTCATCTGGGCAGGGGCGCTTCCAATCACTTCAAAGAGAGCTCTCCGTTCTGATGAATATTTTGGGGCCATGGGCCAAGGCGAGTCATGGGCTAGCACTTTTATGCTGGGTCTTTGATCAACCTTCCTTTAATCTCTTATCATGGGTCTGATTCTGGTTTTGCACCTTATCCTCCGGACCTCCTCTGTGCTGACTTTTCTTTGAAGTCCGCTGTAGACTTGTGGGTAGAAGGGCCCGTAGGAAACAGACGTGCAACTGTCAAACTGGTTGTGATTGTTTTTATATTTTGCACTTTGTTTTGAATTGCTCAACCTCTCTATGTAGCCACACCTGGGCTCTTCAGATGTTTCCTTATCTGTGAGTCTGTGGTTTCTGAGTAAATAAATGTGGCTTAAAAACAAAATTATTCACCTCAATAAGTAGATATAAAAATGGATGTAGTAAAGACAAAAAAAAAAGAGTGCTGTTGACCAGATGTTTGTAGGGTGAAAGAGAGAGTATATCATGGTTTTTAAAAGTATGTATAAAGCCCAGAAAGTCAAAAGGGCATTTACAGCAGTTACATCTGAGTGGAGGGATTATGAGTGTGTTCAATTTCATATTATTTGCTTATCTTTATTTTCCAATTTGTATTAGATGAACATGTCCTGCTTTTGCAATAGGAAACAGTTTATTTTTAACTTAAGAAAATAGTCACATAAAGAGAAGACAAGTAATCTATTAATAATGAGCTTATTTCTTGTGATTGACAATTCTGAATGTTCTAGGCTGATAATAAATGACACACCATTATTTTCCAAACTAATCTTCTTGTAACATTCTCCAAACTTATTTGACTATGGGGATTTAAAAAACCAGCTCACCCTGCATCTGGGAAGTTATTAATTACTGTATTCATTACCAAGGGTCTATCGTGTGGGCATAGATTAGGGGATGCTGTAGAAGCTGGGAAATGTGTGGGGTGCTTAAATCAGGCAGACCTGATTTGAATCCTTGAGGATCAGCCCTTTTTAGCTGTACAGTAGTCCCCCTCACCTGTGGTTTTGCTTTCCATGGGTTCAGTTACCTGCCATCAACCATAGTCCATAGATCTTAAATAGAAAATTCCAGAAATAAACAGATTGTAAGTTTTGAGTTGCACACTGTTCTGAGTGGCATGATGAAATCTTGCATCATCCTGCTCCACCTCTCCCAGAGCATCCCCCTTAGTCCATGATATCTATGCCACATATGTTCCCCGCCCGTTAGTCGGCCCATGGCCGTCAGTGGCCTTGTCAGTTATCAGATTGACTGTCCGGGTATCACAGTGCTTTGTTCAGGTCACCCTGGTTTAGCTGAACAATGGCCCCAAAGCAAGAATAGTGATGCTGGCATTCAGATATGCCAAAGAGAAGCCATAAAGTTCTTCCTTTAAGTAAAAAGTGTGTGTGTGTGTGTGTGTAATGAAAAACATAGTATCTATAAGGTCTGATACTCATCTGCAGTTTCAGTTATTCATTGGGAGTCTTGGGACGTCTTCCCCATAGATAAGGAGGTGGGGGTGGGGGACAACTATTCAAGATTAAGTAACGTCCCTAAAATTAAGCAGCTAGTAAGTGATGGTGCACCAGGGCTTGCACTTAGGTATCTGTGGCTGAGCTCATCCCCTTCCCATCATAGTGTGGACACAGCAGATGAGAACATATGAGAGGCAGTAACTCGTGCTTTCTTCTTTTCCATCCCTTCCCAATTATCCCCCTTTCACTGCCTTGCCCTCCTCTTTACCTCCTCTTCTCCCTGCATACACTCATAGCCGCAGCCCCCATCCTTCCCAATGCCAACCTTGTCACCAGCCACTAGTGCTGGGCTGAAGGCAGGAGAAAGCTTCAGGATGTGGAGGGGCTGTAGTGACCAGGAGGAAGGAAAGGGAAAAGAGCGAATGAATTCTTCACCTCGGGTAAGCAGGCAGGAAAGTTGTATGCAGGCCATTCCTACTCAGAGGCACATCCGGGAGTACATCTTCCTGATGTGGCCATGTGAGCAGTTTCTGCCTAATCCCTTCTTGCATAGAATACACCAGATTAGGGAGAGTGAAAAATCTCAGTGATGTTATTAGACCTACTTTTTCAACCCTCGTTAACCTTGGGAATCATTTTAGAGGCCTTTTAAATATACAGATGCCCAGGATCCACCCCTGGTCAATTAAATCACAACTTAGAGGTGGTCCAGGTATTTTTTTAAGGCCTCCTGAGTAGGCTCCAGTGAGCAGTCAGGGGAGAACAATCAGCTCAGACAAGAGAGAAACAAGGAAAATGAGGACAATAAACCCAGTATCAGAAAGATGGTCCCAGTTAGATGAATCAGGCACATTTCTTCTTGCCTTTCCAGCCTGTAAGTGTGAATGGGCTCACGTCATGACAAGTCACAGTGTAAGTGCACTTCCGTCTCCACGGGCCCCCAGCACAGCATTACCAGAGTCACACCTGTGACCTGCACCAGCCCACTTCCCTCAGGCCTCCACTCTGCTACACTGACTTTGCTGCACAGCCTCCTGCCCCAGATCTCAACCATGATCTGGTTCCCTCCGGTGCTGGAGCTGTTTGGTGCCTGGAAAATGCGTCTCTTCCATCTTCCACGGTCTTAGAGGAGTCCCGAGGAGGGCTCCTGGCACCTAAAGGCGAAGAGGTCTTTTAGATTTTACCTCCATGTCCTCCTCTCCCCAAAGCCACAAGGACCAGTGGATCTGGTTTGTGGGGGAAGATGACTATAGCCAAACACTGCACTATGTTCAGAATCGCTTCTCTGATTGATTCTGACTTGGTCAAGACTTGGTTCAAGGAACATTTTTGTGGAGCTTGACTTTCTGTTCCTTGAAGATGAGGTCTCTCTATCTCAAGAGACTCGGGAGCAACAGACATGAGGCACGACCCCTCTGCAAATTGTCAGAACATGATTAGAGAGGGTGCAATTCCAGCTACTCTGGAACCCGCTGCATGTCTACTGCAAGAGGAGACAATGCTTAGCCTGCCAATCCATGGCTCTCTCTGCAAGGTTCTCCCCTTTCCTATCTCTATGCACTGCTTTCCCATCACATCAATAGGATGTTAAGGGAAAATGGGATTTTGGGTGCTATACTGTGAAGGAGAGACTGTTCCATGACGTGACCACTGCTGAGATCCAAAGCTAGATTCAGTCCAGAACAGAGACTGCTTTCCATAAATATCCTCAGAGATGGTCTGATTGACCCTTTCTCTACGCCCCACAGTGTGCTGGTTCCTGGGTCAGGCCCGTGCCCTGTAGCGGGCAAGCACGTAAGGCAGTTTCTCCTTATCTGGGGCAGGCCATGCACTGGTCCCCCTATCCATTCTGCCGTTCTGTATAATTCTTCAGCGCCTACCACGGAGCACAGAAGATATCCACTTTGTCTTGCCGCCTCCAAATACACTTCATATGTAAGTTAAATGTACTTCAAATGTAAGTTCCTTTACTACACTTTTTTTTTTTTAAGATTTTACTTTTTTAGAGGGAAAGGGAGAGAGAAAGAGAGGGAGAGAAACAGCAATGTGTGGTTGCCTCTCACGTGCCCCCAACTGGGGACCTGGTCCACAACCCAGGCAGGTACCCTGATTGGGAATTGAACTGATGACCCTTTGGTTCACAGTCTGGCACTCAATCCACTGAGCCACACCAGCCAGGGCCCCTTACTACACTCTTGATGTAACATTGGAGTCGTCAGCCTCTTTCTTAGGTCTTTTCCTGCCCTCTGCTTACAGAGGTAGCTTTTCAGTCTCAGGGCTTCTCCCGGGCCTGTGTGTACACACAGGTATACAACACATATTTCAATGCTTATATGTGTGTATTCCCTGGAGGCTGGTCTCTGGTCCTGCATGTGTGTGTACGTTTTAAAGCGAGTTCTGCATGTGTGAAGCACTTCTGGGGACATTGTCAGTACAGCACAGCACCTGGATAGCAGAAAGCTTTGTGCTGTAGAGCTTTTTTCTGTAGGTTAAACTTGCTTTGATGTTAGTTCCGCCTTAGCAGGTCACTGCTATTTTCCAGTGAGAATGCAATGTAATTCACGGGGATTACAAAACACAGATGGCCGATTCTCATTATTCACTGGAATTTTGTTCTAAAGTCACCACTAACACTAAGTTAGCAAATAATGAATCTTTGGGGAAACACACCTTCCTATGAGCGTCTGATCATACACCTTCATCTGTCAATCAATACATAATCATGTTTTATGCGTTTCTGTTTAATTTAAAGACATCTTATTTAACACATGTCATTAATTAATTAACATTGAACTTACAACACATAGCCCTACAAGTGATACCTAAACAAACTTATCTAACACTTGTCTTTTCTCTGCAAGGAACATCACAGCTTTCCTGTGCTTAGGAACATCAGACATCACTCAGCACTATGCTTGGGGGGCGTTTTAAGCAGGGAAACAACCAAAAAAAGCATACGAATGTGACACGACATAGACCCAGAGCAGAACCCATGTTGACAGTCTTCACGCTGGACCTTGGCTGGTACACGTGTACATGGCAACTCAGACCTTTGACCTGCCCAGTCTGGTCGCGTCTGCACTGCAAAGACAGAATTGGGATCCCAGGCCATTTTAGCCAGGAGGCAAATTAGCAAATTCACTAATAATTAGGATCTTTTATGCTTTTGTCCATTTTTGGTTTGAGGCTTTTTGAAATAGTCAAGACAATGTACAAAACAGGCAACGAAGTTAAATGGAAATGGGATGCAAATAATTTCTTTCTCAATTTCTACTGTATTTTAAAAACCCCTGGCCACAATGTATTTTAGTGTCGAACATGTTACATAAATTAGGCTTGTACTTACAACACATGCACCCTGTATCTGGACCCACGGCAGACCTTCCCTGACTGTGCCTGCTCTGCATTGGAGTAGTACGCTTTAGGGAATGGTATAGAGCAAAACTGTTTTCAGCTTGTTCTCTCCAACTCGACTGAAGCACTTGGCTTTTTGACCTCAACCACACAACATTTTCATTCCACTCTTTTAAAATCACTCTAATCAGTCTGGCTTATGGCTGTTCTGGAAGTGTCTAGGAGAGGTCAGATAAATGTTGAGGCACCAGGAGCAAATCTTCTTGTGAAGACCTTAGGACACCCATTTCCAATCCAATCTTCTGTCCTAAATGTTTGCTTTATTAGTAGATACTAAGCCTGATATTTCTTACTAGGCAATTTTTTATAATTTAAAAACCTCCTTTGACAACATTTTGAAAATATCGCTGACCTCATATCCCTGCTGCACCCTCCCCCCCTACCACGCCCCAACTAAAATTAAGGCAAAGTCAGGACATTTTAAAAGAACACAAAGAAAATGCAATGTAATCACAATGGGCGACAAAGGAATCCATTCAAAAGGCAGTAATATGGGGAACTAGAATCTGAGGGACCATTACTAAACAGAAAATGACTGAAAATTAGCAAGCACACAGACCAATGCTAAGAAAAACCAAATGGTTTTCTTACAAACATTCTGGACTCTTCCACAATCCACTCCTCACTTTTAAATGACATCTCCCTGCCCTGATTGTTTCTGTGGTATCTTGTGGAAGGAAAGGTTGGAGGTGAGGTGGGACAATACCTGATTCTGAATGTAACGGACTGTGAGTTGATTTAATATATTCTCTGTCAACCTCCGGTTAAGTTCCAGCTAAGGCAAGGTCAAGTCTTAGATCTCTCTCTTCTCTCTCATTTGTCAGCATCAGGAAATGCCATCACTGTGCAAGTGTTCAAAACTGTCTGTGGATTTACACAAGTAAGTTTGAGGGAAGTTTTAAAGCACACAGTGAATTTATTCTGCAGAGCTTCAAATCTCAACAAAGGAAAGCTATTTTTTGTGTGCTCTAGTCTGAGAAATAATTAGTTTATAATTAAATTTCTTATATGCATGGGACCAATTTCTCTTAAATGCATAGACACACACACACAGGCACAAGCCTGTACATAGTTCATTAAGAATCCATTCACTATCAGATTTACAGATGAACAATCAGATTTACATATAGAATGTTAACTAAATCATTTTTCATTTGGGTTCAGCCAAAGAAACTTATGTAATAATGGTAATAATGGTGAAGTCAATGCTTGACATGTGTCAGTAATGAGAGGCACTTTTCTAAGTTCTTTAACATTTAACTCTGTCTGGTAACTCTATTTTTGTGGCCGTTTTAGAGATGTAGGAACTGAAGGTAAGGAATCTGTACCCACGGTCACATAGTTATTAAGTAACAAAGCTGAAGTTTGACTGTAAGCAGCCTGGTGGCCAGAATCTGAGCTCTTAACTGTGATGTTGGTTTTCATTCTTTTTCCTCCTTATAACTGCTCTGCAAAGTAAAACATATTACCTCTACTTAAAGGAAATGTATGTAGTTACAGAGTACTTACATGCCCAAGGTCACCAATATGAATTTAGACTGTGCCCAGGTCTAATTTTAGCTGATGTCTTTTCTACAATGTCATTCTACCATAACTCTAAATAACAACAAGAGGGCAAGAATCCAAATTAAATTATGCAAAAACCAATGTATTTTTTGATGCCCAATTAAAATTTTAATTGCTCCATAACATGAATATAGCTACCTGAATTTTTTCCACCTCATTTGGCCCTGGATTTTAGAATTTCTTGAGATAATCACAGAAATACCAAGTCTAATGGACCCACAGTAATGATCCTTAGTTGGTTTTCTCCAAACTAGTGAAATTTTTCAGCATTATCTCATAGTCTATTGAAATGAATGACTCACAGCCAAGAGAGGACAGTCAACATTTTTCCAGTAGGGGTTCCTCCAACTTTCACAACCCAAAACAGAATACTGCTAGTGAATGAAAGCCCTGAAACTGTGTTGCAGTTAAGTTGAGGTGCCATAAGTCTAAAAATAATTTCTCTTTTTCAGGTCCAATTTGCATTTTGAATTCTAAAAGATTCTTTGCTAGCAAAAAGCTATTAGAAGTTAAACTGCAATTTAAATGCAATGTATCACTTAAAATTAGTTATCAGGGCCATGTGTTGATTATAATGTTAATGAATAATCTGGGTTTTTAAAGGACATTTATGGAAGGTTAGGAAAAGGCTACACTGCGTCTTTAGCAACTCTCGCAGGTAGATCCCCACCCAGCTCCCTGGACACTGGTGGCTGCATCTGCAGAGGGTGCAATGAGATTACACGTCCACGTTTCTCCCATTAGAACATTTTGTTACTTTGGATGATGCTATTGAACAAGACTAATCGTGTCAACGTCAATTATATGTAATTATTGAGAGTAACCCAAAACTTCGTTCTGCCTTTGCCTCTGGTGTGGTTGGGGAGTGGGGCAAAAAGAGCACAGCGGGAGCCCGAGCCAGGCCTCTGGTGCTTTTTGAAGGCTGCCTAAAATGAAGTCCACATTGTAAAAGGGGCTCTTTCCCAGTGAGCATTTTTAAATTTAGCACTTATTGACACACTAAGCATTTAGTTCACACAAATGTCTGGCTCCACATGTTTATGTTTTTCAATGAATAAATAGCTCTTTTCTATTATAGAAAGCCCAAAGGATTATGTGAAATTATTTGCCTCCTCCCCAAAAGAGTTTTTCCTTTTGGAACATGAAAAGACTGCAACTTTTCATATCATTGTGACCAATATTTTTGAGTACCTCTGTGTGTGCAATATTATTCAGAACTGAGTGTAGCATGGCGAACAAACAGATGTAATACTTGCCCTCACAGAGCTTGCAGGTTTTCCTTGGAAAGAAGGCTGTTTCATTCATAATGCACATGAGCTCCTCTAATGCAACTGTATCTAGATGTGAGGGGTTGTCAATACTCAGTTCACATTTCACCTCCTAAACATACCCAGTATTCAGCTGACATGTAAAACTCCTACTTTATGTATCACCTGGAGGTAAGGAACCATTTGCAGCAGGCTTCTATGAACTAGCTTATGCTGGTACGTGTGAGCTGACCAGGAATTTGAATGCGCATGCTATGCATGAAGCAACCAGGGATGGAGGAGTCTTAGACATTGATAGTTGAAAAGCGGTAACACTTCGCTAAATAGTGTTGCCTCTCCTCCTCGCATCCAAGGGAAGCAGAGCATGGGGGCTTCATTGAAGGGGAGCAGAAATGAGTCACTGAGAAGGGAGAAGCTCTGAAAGAACTGGGTGGAAAAGAAAGGCCAGACTGGTGGATATATTAGCGCTGGAGAGCTGGGAATGCTCACCTAAGTAGGAGATCAGTTGAAAATAATCCCTGGAAACAGGAAAATAGTGGGAAAGAAAAACACATTTAGAAACCGTTACCTTGCTGACCTACTTCTAGCTTAAGAAGGTAGAATTCGCAAGCTAATTAAACTGAGAAGGGAACAATTGACTTCTAGCAAAGGCGATAGATCAGACAGAAAAGGGCTAAACTTAGGAGCCTGACAAAAAATACAGAACTGAGAAACCTGACTTACATAAATGGAACAAAACCAGACTGAAAACACTTCTTTGCTGCTGTATTTGTGTGCCAGGTGCCCCAACAAATCACTTCATTTTGATAACAATGGTTTCGTGACCTCAAGATAAAGAACCTGAGAATAAATATCAAAAAAATGAATAAAATATTCATTCATTCAACCAATATTCACCGACAACTTGCTTTGTGCCATGCACCTTGCTAATTGTTGGAAACAGGATGGTGACTAAGATACAGTCAACACTTACATTATGGTGGGCAAACCTAGACACTGGAAACTACAACTGAGTTGTGAGTTCTGTGTGCAGTGGTCACGCTGTGCTGGAAGCGAAGGAGAAATTAGCTAGGCAAAGGTGGAGAAGACAGGGAGCATTTCATTCTTTCATTCATTCACTCATTCATTCATCCATCACTCATTCAACAAATGTTTGAGTCCGATACCAAGTTGTGTTCTAGGCTGAGAAGGTGGGTGATGGCCTTGACAAGAGAGGCAACCGAAAGAAGACGAGAGTGTGGAGTGGCTGGGTGTGGAGAAGTAGGCCATCCTCTAAAAGAAGGATGCAGGGCAGATAAAGGATGAAGAGCTACGTTCTCCAGGCTTCAGCACCCGAGGAGAAGCACCGCCTGTCTTTGATTGGTGACAGCAGGTACGTGGGAACTAATAAGCAGGGGTTTGGCCTTTGCCACCCCAACCATTGAAGTGGAGGGGTCTGATCATTGGAAAGAGGACTTACTCTTGCTGAGGGTGAAGGAAACAGCTAGCATGTCCTAGAAGTCCTTATCATGGCCCTTTAATGAAAATAGGTCTCTTTTACTGCCAATCCATCTTTATGGCTGGTCACGAAGTTGTAAATCACCTCTTTAACACACGACCTGTCAAGTCAACTGCAGTTTTCATGAGCCCTAGCTTGGACTAGTTCTTCCCGTGAACCGAGACAGTTCTTACGGACTGCACATGTTAAGCTGCTGCCGACCTCTTCTGGGAGGTTCATACATCACGGCATCATTTGTATGAACATATGGCTTGGTGGGGGATGGAGCCTCAGACCATCAAAATGCAATGAATGATCAGTATGAGGCGTGCGATGTCTGAGAAGTCACTCAAAGTACATTTCCAGGTAACCCACAGACAATAAAAGCAATGATAATTGTACCCCATCACTGAAAGCAAGGATTCTAATTCCAGCATTTTGCACAATGACGAGTCCATAACAGACGTTCCAAAAGAATCCTTTATTCTCAGTTAAGAAAAGTATTCTTATAGTAAATGATCACCATCTGTTACTTAAAAGCTTTAAAAACCACACATGTTCTATATCAGAATCTTAAAATATTTTGATACTGGTTTCTTTTTCCTGTTGCTACACTTGAATTTTAAAATGACTTGCAGTTAGATAGGACATATCTGAAAAGTTTGGAATTTTCTCACATAATTAAATTTTATTGTATTAAATAAAACAGGATAATAGATTCCTGCCTCCTAAGTTTTTAAAATTAGTATGTGTGGTGGCTGATGGCTGAGGAAAAAGCAGGATCCTTGGCTTTCTTTGTTGGCATACAAATTTAGTGAACTTTTCCTTCCTTCATAAATAAAGACACATTTTTTTCCATACAAAACATTTGTCATTTGCATAAACTGGGCTCAGATAGTAGTCTGAGCTAGTCCGATGAGAGTAAGTCTTATTTTGGTAGACTACAAGGGATCAGAAAGAGAGGAAAGTTCCATCTAAGAGCCATGGAAAGAAGCTACACAGGATGAAGACCAGCAGACAGCTGTAATGAAGAAGCTGAAACCAGCAGACGATGTGTGGTGATCCAAGAAAGTTCAGGGTCAAGGCCCTGGCAAAACGTGATGAGGTTAAGAGCTAGGTTCCATTTCATCCCAGAATATGGAAGAAAAGCAGAAGCTCAGTTTCAAGAACTGGGGAATGAGTAAGACATGAGATTCCAAGATACAAGGTAGGAACCATTTACTAGAGCTAAGGTCAGAGGCAAGAAACTGACTACATGTGGAGCCAGAGCCACTGACCTTGGCCTTAGTGAGTGCCAGGGCCTGCGATGGGCTGATCCTGCAGAAGGGGCCTTGCATGGAACTCAACCAGTTTGTCAGCTTCTCAAATCATCCCACTTCTTTTCTTTGTTTTAATTTTACTACTGTAGTTGAAATATAATATGTAAAGTTTTGTAACACTTATTGCTACTGTATTATGGTCTCTTAAAAGATTCATATTTGCATGGATACGTGTTTGAGAGGACTTACAGTCTCGCTTGTGCCATTGCTTCCCAACATATTGTCATATCCTTGCTACAGAACATTATATACAGTGCTTTGAGACATTTTCTGTTCAGTTAATGGCCTTTTTATAAAGTTTCCTTTATTTAACTCACTCAAATATAATTAATTTATTTCTCTGAATAAATACAATTATTAATATTTTGCTTCTTGGCTTCTAAGACAGTGACGTCATTACTTGCCATATACAGGACAATGAATTCATTTTGGTTTGAGCCTGGCAGAGGTGTCAAAAACATCCTAATTTTATTCAGCTAATTTAATTATACCAGAAAATTAAGCCAATGGATTAAACAAAAGCTGTCTTTCTTGAAGTGTTTATAAGTCGGTACAGGATCCTGAAGCATATTTTAAATATGCTTTAAAGATTTGTCTTTATGATTTGTCTTAGATAATGATATGGTCTAATGATTTGGCACAAATCTTTAATGATGTGGGAGTTCTTTAAATAAGAATTTCTCTGCAGTTCAGAAAACCTTGATTAACAAAAGAAACTACATAAAAGTTATGGCTGGGCCATATCCACCATGTCGTAGTTGGCTTGCTTGTTTTTGCTTTAAGCCATCCAGAGCCAGTGCTTGCTATTGGCTACCTCCTAGTGGACTTCAGTTTGACTCCCCAGTCATCTAGTGCGGGCTGTGAACCAGCCCTCTCTTTTTATTACCTCCACTGCTCCTGTCAGATTCCTCTGGATTGAAGAGTTCTTTGCAAAGACATTTTGATATCTGAAATGTAACAATTCTGGTTTTTATTTTTTAATTTTTAAGGAAGATGTTACCTCTAAGAAATGTTTAACAAACATTTTGTTTCAAGGAAAGAACTCACTGATCCACTTTTGAGTTTTTATCTAGGCTAGTGAAAAGATAAAAAAATGAGTTCATGAGTAATTCCAATTCTACCAAATGGAAGTCTACAGTACTATGCCAGACAGGTGGCCTTCTAACACCTCCTTTTTTCTAAAGAAAAATTTAAAAAAAGTTTAATGTTAGTTGATGTATTATATTAGCTTCAGGTGTACAGCATAGTGGTTAGACACTTATGTAACTTACGAGGCCAACATCTCCTCTTGCTGATTGCTTTTACCCACTTGAGTGATATGATCACACAGGACAACACACGAGCCAAAAACCCTAACCTGCCTGAGCTAATTTCTAGATCAGGTGGCACATTGGATGATTCTAGAATCTTACTTTTGTCAGCAAACATTTATCTCCACTCAGAAGAGTATGTCCTGAAAACATCTCCCTAGAGAAGGAAAGAAAAGGGTTTGGGTTGTGAGAGGAAATAGAATTAGAAGAGCATTTCTGGAACTCCCTTGGGCAAGAAGAGAGGACTGCAATTAGCCCTAAGTCTATCAGAGAAGGCTCCTTCCGGCTCTCTGGTTTAACTGAATCTCCTTCCCCTGAAGCTCTCTCTACCTCTAGCACTCTGCAACACTGAAAGGCAAAACTGGCCGCCTATTATCCCTCTGCAGCATCCAAATCATTATTCCCCACGATGCTGATTTTAGACTTCCACCAGCTGACCATCTCAGCCTCAACTCTTTTATCTCTGTCATCTGCTAACTTCCTAGACATTCACCTTTGTTTGTTAAAGACTGCTACCTCGCTCATGGTCTTCCCTTCCTGAAAGTTCTACCATCTTCCCAGCTAACAGCAGGGGCTATGTGGACACACACACAAATCACCTCTGTTACCCTCTAGCTTAAGAACTTCTTACTTTCTAAACTCTCATGACCTTCGCCTCCATTTCACATCCTTACGTGCATTTTCATGGTAATTCCTGCTGTTAACACCCAGAGCAGTTTTACCCTTGAAATCCTCAACTTGAGTGACCTATGCTCCGGCCACACACAATCCTTATAAGTTTTTTCTTTAGTCTCTCCACACCTGCGCTTCAACTGCACTGAAAATTCTCTCCCTGTGCCCACTCTACCTTTCCTTTGCCTTTCTTGTACTTTCTAACCTATGTCCTGTGATGCCATCGTTTAAGTCATCATCTCTCTTAAGTATTTCATTCCTTTGCCCCCTGTGAATGACCCTGTCCCAAACCGATCCAGCTGCCTTCCTTTTCCTTCCCAATTCTAGGCTAAGATATTTAATCATGTATTTTAAATATTTTGTGATTAACTTGTTTATTGTCTTTCTCATTTTTAACTGTAAGCTCCATGTGAGTAGAGACACTGTGTTTTTCATTTCTGTATTTGCAGGAACTAGAGCGGAGCTGAATAAATATCTGTTGAAGATATTATTCACAATGCCAGGAAAATCCCCTAACTGTGTGGTTTAATGCCATGTCTGATTATGGCCTCCAACTTCAACAGGGTCATCAGTTCTGGGCACAGCCTTTCTACATGGCCCTCCCCTTCTGCTCCTCATACTGCCCCTCTTCAGCTTCCAATACTCTCCTAGTTTCTCTGTCTGCTCTTTCCCAGGGGCAGATTTTGCCTCTTACCTTCCAGAAAAAACTGAAGCAACTGAACGATGAGTCACATGGCTTCCTATCCTTCCCAGCCACCAAACCACCACTGCCTCTTTCCCCAGTCCCATTATCTTTTCTCCGGATACGTCCTTTCCCACATCCCCAGGAACAAGATCTACACATTGTCTGCTCTTCCACTTCTCTCTCTCTCTCTCTCTCTCTCTCTCTCTCTCTGCTTTCTCTTCCTAACCTCTCAGCTGCATTTTACTGCACTTTACTGATTTTCCTCCTACCTCCCTGACCCCTTCTCTCAGTCTCTTTTGGAAATCTCCATTTTCTTCCTGGGACATTCCAACCACATGATCCATTTGCTGATGACTCCCAAGTCCTTATCTCCAAGGACTGACTTCTCCCTGACTTTCCTGAACTTCAACACGTGGAAGACCTGCCAGCATCTCAGATCTACACTGTCTCAAAGGGAACTTTTCGTGCACCGGCCCCAGCCTATCAACCACACAGCTCTTCCTCTGTGTTCCCTGGCTCAGTGAAAGGGCACACATCACCCAGTGTCCCAAGCCAGAAACTTGGATTTATACTTTACTCCCTTCTCACTACCTCACATATTTATATGAATGTCATGTCTTATGAATTATACCTGCTAAATATTCTGAAATCCATCTTTGTCTTTGTTCTGTTACCATTCAAACAGAAGCAACCTCGAGCTGCCATGGATAGCAGTCTAATTTCCTTCCTGCAGCCATTCTTTCAGTTATAGTCACTGGTCCTTCTCAGTAATTCTGACCAAGTCATGCTTCGTTTAAAACCCTTCCTTCTGGCCCTGACTGCTGTGGCTCAACTGGTTGGGTGTCATCCTGCAAGGCGAAAGTTCACTGGTTTGATTCCCGGTCACAGCACAGGCCTTGGTTGCCAGTTCTCTCCCTGGCTGTGGCGTGTTCGAGGGGACAACCAATCAATGTTTCTCTCTTTCTCCCTCCTTTCTCTTCTCTCTAAAAATAAATAAATAATCTAAAAAATTAAAAAAAAATAAAACCCTTCCTTCTGTAACTTCCAGTTCTGTTAGTAGAAGGTCCATGCTCTCTAACGTGGACTACAAGATCCGGCTCTTGCTCATACGTGTGCACATGCTCCACACTTCCCCTTCTCACTCCTGCACTCACACCCTCATACACACCCTCTACGACTTAGCCCTATCACTATTCTTTCAGTTCTTCGGTCTTGCCAAGCTCTCCTAGCACCTAGGACGCAGAAGTGTTGTATTTGTATGAGTAAATCTTTGCCTGCACTTCGCCAGGTCTGAGCTAGATGGGCAGGAGAGCCTGAGAATGCTACACCTCTGCTTACAATCCTTGATGATCCCTGTAACATACTTACTCATTTTCTATAGACTTTAGGAGGAATTACAACTTGGGTAGCATATGACCTAGCCTCCGTTTACTTTTCCGGTGTCCTGTCTTGCTAGCCTGGGACGCTCCACAGTACATTCCAGCCATCAGGAACCACCTGCAGGCCCTGAACTCACCACGCCTTTGCCTGCATCTAGCAGCCAGCCTGTGTGCACAGGCTGTCCTCTGCCCCACTGGTCTGGCATCTCTGACTGTCCCTCAGAACTCAGTGGGTGATGTTTCCTCTTGAGAATCCCCCCCAAGCCCCCCGGTCCCCTTGCCATCGCTACTTGCCCACTCCCGTGACTGATCTAGTTCGGGTGTTCCTTTCTCAGAGTGCCGGTAGCACACTCTGCGGATCCGTCACAGCACTTTAAAAAATCATAAGGTAACTTGTTTATTGGTCCGTTATGCTGACCAGACTATCATCTTCCTGAGGGGAAAGAGTATCTTATTTTCAGTTTCTAGAAAAGTCTTCAACATTTATAAGGTGTCCAATCAATGTTATTAGTAAAAAAAAAAAAAAAGAAGAATAAATAAATAGGAGAATAAATAAATTCATGAATGGATGAGGCGAGACATTGTTCTGAAGTCCCTATGAAAGCATTCACGCCCACATGACCCTGGGAAACATCTCAGGAGGACATCCCAGGTTCAGCTTCTTCATTGTTAGCAGAAAAGCAGGCCTCGTACCTCACTCAGAGTTAGTTTCCCCTGAGTAGCACAGTCTGAAATTGCTTCTGTTCAAGAAAGTAGTTGGTTAACATATACCTCCTTCTGAAAATGCAGATGTCCAGGTAATTCCTACATACCTTAATGCGAATTTATTTACCTAAATTGCTTTTTCTCCTGACACCTAACAAAGCCCACCTCACCGAATGAACAGGAACTTCGTATCTCAGGGAGGAGAGAAGGTCTGGCATGGGGACATTTTAAAAGCCTCCCAAATTACTCTAAAAAGCAGACATAGATGAGAATCACTATTCTTCAGCACTTCCCGAACTTTATCATGCACACTGGTCTCCTGGGGACTTTAGAAAGGACAGCTGCCGACTCAGTACGGCTTAGGTGAGGCCTGGCAATTTGTATTTGCTGACGCTGATGCTGCGGGTCATGGACCACACTTTGAATAGCAAAGATCCAGTTATTCTCCTCTTGCTGCAGGCCTCTGGCTTTTTTTTTTTTTTTAGGAGTTAATCCGTGGTGAGGAAAGGGCTAACAGAGAGGGTCTGCAAGGGCACACAGAGTAGCTGCATGTTCAAATCCAGGTGTGTCTGCTAGTAGGTTTTGCTTTGCAGGAAACATGGATCCAAGTGTCCAGTTCTGATTACGCTCCTCTCCACTGAACCACAGGCTAACCTGTCACCCCCTGTGCTAAGCTGGAGCACAATGGTCAAAGAAAACGTTACCTGAGAGTATCTAAAATGTACTATTCTCCCTCTCTCCTCCTCTCCCTCTCTCTTTTAGCTACGTCATTCTCTTTGAAAATATCCTAATTGTTTTTTGATTCTCAATAAATAGTTTTAAATAGAGCATTTGTAACATTCATGAAAGAACCCCTTAAATGGAATGTATCTGTACTTATGGTGCATCTCTCTGAAGGAACTGTAACGTGAAATGGGCTGTCATTAGTCTTTGCTGTTCCTCTGTAAAATGAGACACTTTTAATTCCAATTTTGCAGATTAGGAAAATGAAATGCCAAAAACTAAACTGACCTAATTAAGATCACATACTAACAAACAGAGGACATGGCCAGAACTGGTATCTTAGCTTTCCCAGGCTAAGTGGGCTTAGTGGAAAAAGAAACAGTCATCTTTCAAAAGACCGTGCTGTAATTATTCATAACACTTGCAACTCTTTGAAGCAAAGTTTACAATTTAACAGCCTTTCTCCCGCACATATCTATCGCTGGAATTTATTTATATTCTAGTCATCTAATCATTAACTTACACTGCTTGGGAAAGAATTCAAAGTGGCCTTACAGGAATACGTAAAATAAATTAATTCATATGCGTTGGACGAGAAAGAAAAAGGGAGTAATGCCAGTGAATCAAATGTATGCAGAGGCCCTGTAACTACAAGTTACAAACGAATTTGACCCTTTGCTCACTAGCAGTCAAGGTGAAAAGGGAAACCCGTCACAGAACCCCTGTGAAAAGCGAATGCATTTTTCCAGGAGCAGGATTATCCCTGGGAATGGCTCTCTGGCAGACCCAGCAGATGGCTGGTCCACCAGGCCCTTCCGTCCCACACACAACTCCGACTTCTTCTGAAAGGGAAACCCCAGGGCACGCCAACAATGCTCCCAATGTCTAACTCAAAAATAATTGAACTTGCTAGTTGATTTCCTCTTTTCCATAGAGTTTTCATCAATATAACCCTAATCAATGAATAAGTACTCAAATTGCCAAGCTTGAGTTATTTAGCAAAGATTTGGTACATATGAAAAACTACACATACTCATTTTGATTTGTAAAAATAGAAATCAATGCACTCAACATTTAACAGCAAGCGTAAGATCAAAATATAAGATAATTACTTATAAATGGATATTAGAGATGGAAAAAAGGATGAGAGAGGTTTTTTAACAATCTTACTGAGTTATAATTTGCATATCATAAATTAAACCAATTATTTTAAATAAACATATACAGTTGTGCCACCAGCACCGTAATCCAATTTTAGAACACTCCCATTACCCCAGAAAGCTCCCTGGTGCCCAGCTACAGCAACCCTTCCCCACTCCCAGCCCTAAGCAGCAGCTATTGTGCTTTCTGCCTCTCCAAGTTTGCCTTTTCCGGAAATTTCACACGAATAGAATTAAATAATATGCAGTGTTTTGTGTTCCGCTTATTTTACTTAGTGTGGTGTTTCTGGGGTTCATCCACGTCGCTGCCTGGATCGTAACAATGGTTTTTTATCGTTGGGTAGTGCTCCTCTTTACGGCTGCACCACACTTTGCTACTCACCTGTGGTTGGCGGGCATCAGAGCTGTTTCTGTGTTTTGTCTATTCTGAATAATGCTGTGATGGACAACGGCATAAGTGTCCTTGTAAGAACGTGTGTTTTCATTTCTCTTAGGTACGTACTTAGGAGTGGAATTGCTGGGCTGTATGAAAGGCATATGTTTAATTTCCATAAAAATTGTCAAACTTTTCCAAAGTGGTTTTTACACTTTCGGCTGGGATACAGTGAAGTATGTTACAGTCCACTAACAATACACAGTGGCTTCAGTTTTTCCACATCCTCAACACTTAGTGTAGTCTATCTTTTGGGGGGTAGCTCTTTTAGTTAATACGGGTTTAGGAGATTTTAAATAGAAAGAACTTATTCCAATTTTTAGTCAGTTAGAAATAGGATCAAAATTCCTCTTACCCCATTCATTCCATGCTCCCTGTACCTCTCCCTCTGAATAGCCTCAGAAAATATAATTTTTTAGGATTTTAAGGCTATTAAACTTTCCCTCTATTATCTTTTTAATTCCCTGATTTTCAATTTCCCCCAAATAATCTGAAAAATGCTATCAATTTGAGTTTCATGTTATATCAAAGGCTTAGCAAAAAGCACCTTGGAGTTGGTGGTAACCAGGACAAAGCAAGACCCTTCCACTACAGAGGGGCCTTCCCATTTCCCTTACACTGACGTATTGAGTAAAGCCAGGGTCCTCATCCTGGCCTACCCTCCATTTTACACCCACTCCTTTTCAAATATAGGTAATTTCTGCAGTTGTAAAACAAGCCTTTGGATTCAAAATAAGCTGACAAGGCATTGTTAATTTTCTTTCCCTTTAACCGCTTAATTCAACTTATCTCTGTTTTTCATATCTTGACCATGAATTTTTAAAAAATGATGGGGTACTACTGCTTGAAAACTACTCAGAAGGTAAGAAAAACTATATGTTATGTATGTGTGCACTTATCCTATAGTTGGGTTTTTTTTTTCCTGGAAAGAATTTGATTGACAAATGTAAATTTTGACCGGAGAATTTTAAAAGCAAATACTGCTACACACTTGTCAGGAGAATGGTGTCAGGGAAGCCACCCAAAGCAAATTGCCACACGCCACATTTAAATTAACGAAGGTGTGCTTCAGCAGTCTTCCCACTAAGATACCTGCTGAGTTCCTATTGCCTGGGGGGATTTTTTTTCAAGCTTAATTGTGAATTGCGTCATAAAATGACCTCATCTCCTACTGTGAAAGGTTGTAACCCAGCTGGCAGGCCTCAGGAGTCAGGCTGCCATACTTATCTAGTGCCATTTTTCTTTACGAAGGTTTTTTGGGTGTTAATGGGCAAGAAAGGAGAGACCATGGTCCACAGAGAAGCAGAGATTCCCTGTTGCTATGAGGAAAAGGCCAGCTGGTGCCAGGATACTTTGCCTCGGGGATTAACCAGGATCCAGCCCTTGCAGAAGGACCAGAGTTTGGAATTTTCATTTACTTTAAAGATGATAGCTCAAGCCACACAAAAGTGGTAATAAATCAGAACGTGAGTGTAGTCATCATGCATCTTTCAGGAGAACACGGTGCCTCCTTTTCTTGTATGAATAATTGAGCGCTCATGAAAAGTTTGCTTGGTTAGTAGAGAATGGAAGGGAATGGATGGTTCTGAGCGGCTGCATCCGTGTCTTGATGCTCCAGGAGCCTGTCTGTCAGCTGCCGCGGCCGTGCAGCCTATGGCCTCCCTCGCGAGGGTACTGCACATGCACTGTGGCTTCTCTACCCCCTGCAGGTTTCAGGACTACACTGCCAATATTCGCTTCTTTAGACCCCTCTACTCCACACTGTATTTGATGTGCTACAACCACTGATGAAGCTGCTCACTGTTTTGGGGGAAATATTTGGCCTCTGGGTCTAAGAGATACTCTCCTTCTAAGTCTGGATTTACCTATTTTGAGGCTCTGAGTGTCACCTTATGTCTTTCAGCAGGAGGGGAAGCACCTCTCATACACTGTATGCACAGGCCTAGGCTGTTAGAAGTTTGACAGACTCCTGGTCTCCTTTGAAGTACCATGGAGAAGTGGCCATAAATACAGGCTCTGGAGCCAGGCCACGTCCTGGGTTAGAACCCTAATGCAAGCTTTGCCATCTGCAAAAAGAAAAGAGAATGGCAGCTGCCTCACAGGGTCATTAGGAGGATCCAATGTGTTAAGACATGTGAACTGCTTACAATAGTGCCAGACACACAAACCTTCAGTAAGCGTGAGCTCTTCTTATTCTGTTTCATTATCTTCCATTTTTATTTTGTTTGACTCTATTTTCTGTTATTATTCTCCTGCATGCTATTATTCTACTCCTCTATTAACCCATTTAACATGCCTTCCTTATACCTGTATTACATTACTCAACGTAGAAATAAAACAGCAGTTTGGTAAAACACACACACACACATGTGCATTTTAATTCTTCAAAGATAGTTTTAAACTAAAGGAACTATGGAAGGTGTGGTATTAGTTCTCTATTGCTGCTATAAAAATCAGCATAAACTGAGTGGCTTAAGACAGCACAAGTTTATTATTTTACGGCTCTGAAGGTCAGAATTCCAAAAAGGGTTGGCAGGGCCGCATTCTTTTGGAATGGTCTGGGGAAGAGACATTCCTTCCCCTTTCCAGCTTCTAGAGGCTGCATACATTTCTTGGCTTGTGGCCACATCACTGCAGCCTCTGCTTCTGGTGCCATATCTCCTTCTCTGATTCTGACCCTCCTGCTCCCTCATCGCTTGTAAGAACCCCGTGACTACATAACACTATCCAGTTAATTCTGGATAACCTCCCCATTTCAAGATCCTTAACTCAATCATATCTGCAAAGTCTCTTGCCATATAAAGTAACACATTCACAGGATCCAGGGGTAGGATGCAGGCACCTTTAGAGAGGCATCATTCTGCCTACCACCAAGGGGAAAGCACTGGATGATCTCTTGAGATCACGTAAGCCAGTGGTATCCAACCAGAGGTGACTATGCTGCCTCCAGTGACAATCGGCAGTGACAGGAGATGTATTTGGTTGTCACAACTGGGGGGTAGGGCGTTACGAGGCACCTCATGGGGAGAATCCAGGGACACTACCCACAGAATTCAGGGACACTGAAACAGCCTATAATGTACAGGACAGCCTCCTCCCCCAACGAAGAATTATCCAGCCCCAAATGCCATCAGTGACAAAGCTAAGAACCCCTGATTGAAAGCGCATGATTCTGTGAAATCTTGCAAGTTAGTAAGGTTGCAATGTAGTGGGAACCAGTTACAGGATTTAGATTTATATGGAGAAGTTTGAGAAATCACATACAAGCTCTATAACTCCATGTCTTTGACAATCTTATGTGGCAAATAAGAGATGAAAAATATTACTCATACTTTAATAGCAGGGTTTTAAGCACTGCCTTACCTGGTTATTTGTTAAGTAGTTTGTTTTATTTTAGGTCTGGTGTAATCTTTCACACTGCTGCATTCCATATATAGACAAGTTAATTTAAAGTGTTTACCATAAACATCATTTTATGTATATTATGAATATTTAAATTCATAGATGCTCAGATTTAAGTACCTAACAATAAACAGATTTCAAGGCGACCCACAGCCTTCTGCAATATTTTTCTTTTGCCTTGAGATGGCCCCTTCACCTCTCAGGATCAAGGAGGGAGGTGCGCTTCCCAGCCACTGGCAGAAAGATTTAAGTTAGAATCAACTTCCGCTCAAACTAAGCACCGTGGGTATTGATACTTAATTTTCATTTCTCAAGAATTTCTGTACTCTGGTTTGGATTTTCCTAGCTTTTTAAAAAGTAAGGTATAGAATTGCTAGTAGGAGACTTTATATGTTTTTCAACATTTTTTTTTCGTCTTCATTTTCCTTTCCATCCACTCCACTCTTCTCATTCTCTCCCTTTCTTCATTACTTTTTTTTTTCCTGTTCAAGGTTTCCTTTAGAGTTTTCTTAATTTGCAGCAACTTCTAAAGCAATAGTTATATTCTCTATGGCAGAACAGATTTCTTAACTAGCAGAGGACTGTGTATGTGCATGGGTGTGAAATTGTATCCATAAGGGTTAATTTGAATTTCATTTTTTTCCACCCAGGAAGAATAATAACCATGGATATGAAAGTGTTCTAACAGATTGTGAACTAACAGAGCAGAATGAAGAAAAACACAATGCTGTTCAGCAACCTTGTTTACCACTGAAGCTATTTCCATTGTATACATTTCTCTGCCAAGATACGGTTCTACAAGGTGTTTTACATTTGGTATGACTTCTAAGCTACAATAAAAGGACATAGGTTAAATACATTTTAATGAGTTGAGACTTGTCAAATACTATTTAAAAAGCCAAATCCATACCTCCAAACACTAAGTCACATCTAAGATTCCAAATTTCAAATATCACATTTTTCTTGGTGTGGGTACCAATAGAAAAAACTGCCAAGGTCTCCTTGCCTACCTACTAGTCAAAGGATCCAGTTTCTTCAAAAACAAAATGTAAGAAAAAAGAAAGAGGGAAAAAAAGTGTGAGGGAGAAGAGAAGAGACTGTGTGAAAGAGACTTAAGAGACACGTGAGGTGTTCTAAGGACTGAGAAATTTAGAGATAATTAGAGGGCAATACATAAGTGGAAGTTTCTCAAAGCAGCACGGCACGAACATATACTAGGGCAGCTGGCAGAGGGAAGGGAGGGGGAGGAGTGGGGAGAGAGCAAATGGTAACTTTGACAACTTGGGCACATTATTAACTCTGGCACAGGGACCCTGGATATATCTCCCAGTCAAGGCACCTGTACAGCCATTTCTCTGGGGATAAAAGGAACTTATCTGATATCTGGGAAACCAGAATGACTGGACGGGAAATTGCCTGTTATGTTGAGGAGCAAATGGATGTGGCCCCAATCAAGTCTTCCTCAAGCTACCCCCATCTTGTCTCAGCTAAGTGTACAGCTAATGCAGTTAAGATCCAGAGCAAAAGAAATAACAACAACAACAGCAACAACAATAAATCAAAAAGCAATAAAGAAATGCAAAGGAGCACACATTCAAAATATTAGACTACAATCTTTCATCCTAAGATATCTTCCCATCATTATTTTGCGAAGGTCAGTGAAACAAAAACCCAGATAAGAATATACAACAGCAAACGGTTACAGATCTTTTGGGGCAGGTTATTTCTTGGAAGGAAGTTTAGAATCTCTTGTTAAAGGGCATTCATGTTATGTTTATATCCAGGGTGCTGTGCCCAGCTACACCTTTCTTCTCCTTGTCAAAATGTCTTTTTCACCACAGTCTGATGGATGTGACTTCTGCAGTTCCTTACACCTCTCTGACTTTTCCTTCTACTCTAGATTTTGATGTCCTCTCAAGTTCTGCCGTTACATCTCTTCTCTTCTCCTTTTGGGAACTTCAACACTCCCATGGCTCAGCTATCACCCCTGGGCTGACAGATCCTGCATCTGCCCCACAAAGGATTCTCCATCTCTGCCTACCTGCTGTCTGTCCCCACTGGGATGTCACCTCTGGCTTAGACTCAACACGTACACATCCGTATTAATCACACCCCTCCCCCAAACAGACTTACCTCCTAACTTTTCTATTTCTGTGTGCACTCGTACCATTCTCCTGAGTCCCTTAGGTTTTCAAACTTGGCATCATTTCCAAATTATTCAAATCCTTCATTTAGCCAGTCAGATCTATCAAGCCATCCAATTCTCCCTTTACTTTGCCCCATAGCTGTCTCATCCCACCACAGGTCAACCTCTCCAACTCACACCAGAATTACAGCAACAATCCCATCTACCCACTCTTCCTGGTTTATCACTTCTCACTTAATCCGCATAGACTAGCATTCCCAGAATCATCTTTCAATTTTTGCCTTATCAAGTGACCTGTTCAGGAAAATATCCATTTCTCTGTTATTACAACATCAAGGCTAAACATAGATTTTCAAAGCTCTCAATAATGCGCCCTTATCTATCGTGTCTACATTTTCACTGCTTCTCAGCAATGTGATTTATTCCTGCCATTCTTTCTCCTTGTCGGGAATTCCCTCTACTGTATCGCCTCTTCCAATCCTAGCCCTGCTTCAGGGCCCCTCCCAAATCTCAACTGCTCCAAGTAACTTAAGTGACTACGTGTCACTCCCTTCCGAAGTTCTTTTTTTTAGAATAAACATGTCAATTAATCTACTATTTAAATACATTTTTATTTTTCTTGACTATAAGTGATCCATAATGAATAAAATCATAAACAAAGCAAATTTAGAGATATATCTATTAGCATTTGATTTTTAAATGTTATACATTAATTACAACACTACTACATTTAAAAGCCATCTTCTTACCTGATTTTATGCATTCTGCTGACTTGCAAATACCATCTAGAAAAAGAAGGGTATACACATAAATATTTGCAATCCACATCTTCTAATTTCTCCCTATCTTTTGTTCTTCTAAAAACTGCCAATTATATAACCAATTCTGTAAAGCAAGAACTAAACCTTAATATTACATATCATTGTTAGTAGTTTAAAAATATGGAGGAATAAAGTGGGAAAATCCTAAATTAAAAATTTTCATTATAAAGAAAAATGTATTTGTTACATCATTTCTACCCACTAAGCTCTAGGTCTTTTAAATTGAAATAATCAGTTGTTTTAGTCTGGTAATCATGGTTTGTTTGTTATTTTGGTCATTAAGGAACCAATCTTTTCTAATCCTTATTGTGAAACACTTCTAAGACTCAATTTAGACCTCTCACATTCCTGTGCAGCCCTTTAGAATTTCAATGACACAACAAAATTGACTAATTGAAGTTGGCCACAAAACTGTGTATACTTTAATCAAATAAAACTATACATTAGAATCCTCATAAAATCAGCATGAGTGCATTAAATATACTTGGCAAGGAATAATTTAGCTCAAACATTAAAGACATTGTACTTTAGTCAAAGTTAATTGTCTTGACATATTGATGTTACATTTTATAAATGCACCTTTATAGCACTACCTTTAATTTAATTGTCTTTCTCCTTAACACATTAGCAGATGGGGAACGCATCAGATGGAGATTTCGCTCTCCTCGGCATTTACAAGTGCGGCAGCGTGGGAGGAACTCACCGTCGTAGTTTGCGTAGAGCGCTATCATCGTCACTGCGATGATGGCGAGGAGCAGGACCAGGACAGAGAGACTGATCTCCAGTGGGGTCCATCGCTGTTTCTTCTTTGGCTTTGGAGTGTTGTTATCAGTTATATCCATCTGACTTTCTGATCTGCCCATCACCTAAAGTCTGCAAAGAGTTTAAAAATTTTTTGTAAATGTTTCTAATACATTAGTAAACAGATCAAAAAGAAGAGGAGGTATATATATACAATATTCCAAATGCTTAATGTAGATGAATAAAGTTAAGGTTAACTTATTTTAAGTAAGAAATAAAAGTTTTTTGGTTGAAAGTGAAAATTTTTTTGACCTAGCTGATGTGGCTCCGTGGATTGAGTGCCTGCTGCAAACCAGGGGGCCACGGGTTGGATTCCCAGTCAGGGCACAGGCCTGGGTTGTGGCTGGGTCCTTAGTTTGGGGGGGTGCGTGGGAGGCAACCACACATTGATGTTTCCCTCTCTCCCTCTCTCTAAAAATAAATAAATTAAAATAAAAAAGTAAAGATTTTGATTCCAACAGAAGAATACAGAGCCCAATGAATGTGACAGGTCACTGTCGCAACCTTGTGTTTTTGGTTTTTATTTTGAATATGTTCACAGAAGATCCAAGCAAAACTAGATGAGAGATTCAGTTAAATATGCACATAGGATTCCTTCAGCAGTTCCTAAGCAAATAATTGCTGCACTATCATTAAGGAAAGTTTTAAACCAGCGTTCTGAACTTTGGACGATGTCAAAGGTGAATTTTATGTTGTGTTCCAGGGGTTTCCTTTATAAGCTTGGAAATCAATAACTAACACTTTGCGATTTTGACTAAGCAATAATTTGAAATAGAAGTGCAGATTAAAAACAAACATATGATAGTTTCTTCTGAGTCATAAAAACAACTTTTGAATTTACAGCTCAAAATTATGACTACTGCTGATAAGGGCAGCTATTAACTGGTAAGACAACATTTGAAAATGGTCACTCGCTGGACCAAAAGTCAGTGGTTCACCTCCAGGGATGAAAGGTGTTAACCATAATTTCTTTGTGCGAGTGAAGAAGAAAAAAATATGATTTTAAAAATCCTACCTTGTAGGTAAGGGTAACAGTGGTCAAGATGTTTATTTAACTCATATCTATTTTAATATTAATACTTCTAACAATAGCAGACATTTATTGAGAACTTTCATGTGTCAGGCGTAGCTGTTCATGCTTTACATGTACTAATGCCTGTAATCTTTGTAAGGCGGATATTGACATTCTGTACATCAGGGATATTGACAACCCTGTACATCAGGAAACGGAGGCACAGAAATGTCAGGTAATTTGCCCAAGGCTACACATTAGTACATGTTTTTCATAAAGAACACATTTGGTCACTGTTTGACATAAAATTGTGTCATCGTATAATAAAAGCTACTGTAGATCATACTGCCTAAGTTTCGGGCAGAAATTTAAGGGATATTAAGCCTAAACATCTGATTTCATTATGTTTCTTTTAGAGGCCTATTGATTCTCTATGGGCCATCTACGAAAGCCCAGATAACTTCAATTTTCCTGCAGGGCTGTAATGTAGAAAAGAGCATTGTGAACTAACAGATTAACTTTTTATAGCTTGATGAAAATTAAGCATATAATTTAGTTCCTAGATGAAGCAACTGCTCAGAATTGCTCTTTTAGGTAAAGATCTTTCTCGAACATACACAGTTCCCTGAGGGTGTGTTTTGTGGAAACTGAGGCCCAGAATAAAGTAGAAACAGAGTCTACATTTGAAGTGTGGTCTGGCAGACCCAGCAGATAACTAGAAATTTAATCTCCCTGGTGAATTATTAGTAAGTAAACCACGATAACTAAACTTGAAAGTTCTGGACGCAGAGTCTTAAGCATCCTCTCCCCTTGATTACATGAGGCTATAACCAAGGACAGACTTTCAAATAAAAATATTTTATTAGACCATGAAAACCGTGTCTGCTCAATAAAAGTGGAATGTAATGTACCTGAATGTTAAAATGTCTTTCTTAATGGTTATGTAACTCATGTTGTCTTGGTCTCAGCCCCTGGGGTTATGATATGGAATTACATTGATCGTAGTCCTTGTAGTTTTAATAGGGGTGGTTGGGGAAAGAAAAGATGAAAACAAATTTAACACTTACACCATACAGGGAGATAAACAATCAAAACTTTGCCAGTTGCCTCAGAATAAACCAACACTGACCTAAAGAACATATGAATGTGAGTCACATTTGCAGAAGTATTTCCCTTTCTTGAGTATTTCTCTCCCTGCTCTAATAATATCTCAAAAGACAATCTAAAGAAACATAATATGACCCACTTCTCTTTTTAGTTCTTTCTCTGAAACAACAGTTTCCCCAGAAAAACTTAAGAATCAGTGCAGCTAGGGGTTAAATGAAAGGTGCTCTCCAGCGCCACCAGGCTTCTGCAGGAAAACTTCTGGGCTCTTAGTGGTTCTGCACCCAAGGCAGCAGAAATCATTATAAGGAACTGAAGGCAGGGACTGAAGCTGTTTAGTCCTTTTACCTAAGTCAAAGAACACCAGCTTTGAATCACCTGCAAGCTCTCCATCTGCCCTTTTTGTAAATCCTCTGCAAATTTCAGTCTTTTTGTTCCTAAGTAGTACTGGTCAATAATAGCACCGAGCAACAGCAGAAATGACCCAAGTTTAACCTCCTAATTAACTTTGTTACTCATTTTCAGGTAATTCTGGTGGATTCAGTACCTTCTTTTAAAGAAATAGAGGTCAGAATCTTGGACCTCAGGATGAAACATATTATCAAGTCCCAGATACTTGAGTACTCAACTCTACCACACCCAACACCATTTGAGAGAGGGTTTGGAAAGGACAGCAATTACACAAAAGAAAAACACATACATAAAAGTTGATACTTGCAGTCTCCAAATAAAACAAGATATACCAAAACATATTTCACCTTTACCAGAAATATGCTAGAAAGCGTAAACAGAAAAGTAGACGCTTTCACGGGAGAGAATAGAGAATTAAGAGATCTAACCCAAAAGAAGCCTACCAACTTGAGAACATCATCCAAATAAATGATTATTTTGCTTAAGTGAAAGCTGAATTTCAAAGCAGTATATAGCAGAAATGCTTATACCAGTTGTGGATAGTCACGTAGTCAAATCAAAGAACTCACAGCATAATTGGTTTGTTAAAAGGAAGTCTATAAACTTAAGCAATTTTCGTCTTCACAGCACATTACTACATTAATATTTCAGCAAGTGCCTGAAGGTACACTATGCAATTAAAGTTTGTATTCTGGAAACTGAGGCACAGGAAGCTGGAGAAACAAGTTCCAGAGTTAACTGTAGCTTCAGAAGCGGAGGAGGCAGGTACGCAAGAGAAATCATCTTGTTTTCCCTGGGCGTTAATTTGTAGGTGTTTGCCGGGCCAGGAAGATGGAGTTCTGGACACAAAGTGCCATCCACATTACTCCCATACGCTACTCAACGAAAGTCACTGCACTGAGTCCAAGAAACTGTCGGACAATTGTGGAGTGCTGGAACCCAGCAATAATGCAGCAGAGAGAAGTTACACGCCTTCATAACTGATTTGCCCATGAGGAGCTCCCAAACGCTGACGCTGTAAACCAGGTACCACTTTTCAGTTTAAATTACCATTTGCATCATATATGGGAGAGGAATAGGCTTGACCGAGTGGCTAAAGATGAATGTTAGGTTGCAAAATCCTTATTTTCAAATTACATATAGACTGAGATCGACTAAGTAAGGAAACTTTCATCTACGAAAGAAGTGCCTCCCACCCCTGCCAACCAACCTCTGTGTGATTTAAGTACGCTATACTGCACAAATTACATAATAGGAAACTAAGGTTCTAAGCAAAATGAAGAGGAGAGATAATGAAAAGATGTTCAGGTTAGGAAAAGTAAGAATAGAAAAGTGAGTTGCAAATAAGGAGAAAATCGGACAGAAATCAAAATGAAAACAAACCTTGCTTAAAAAATAATAATAAAACCAGTGTCTGTAGAGCGGAACGGCAAATTCCCAGCCCCCAAACCAGCCCCGCCGCAAAGAGGCAGCGTGATCTCGGTAACCGCACTCAACTCCCGGTGTCAGCGGCCGCAGGGAGCTATGGCAATGAACCCGGAGAGGCTACCGGACTCACTCGAGAGCCCTCCTCCAGGTCACCTCGGCCCCCTGCCCTTGCTCTTCAGGTCCCAGTGCGGCTCCTTCTCCGGACACGCCTCCCTTGTCGGTGGCCGCGGGGTCCCGGGCGCCGAGATCGCGCCGGACCCGAGCCGTGGCCCCGCTCCGCGCGCTTCGAGGGCAGCCGCTCCCTCCAGCCGGCCCCGACCTCCCCGCGCGCATGCCAGCGGCTCCCACCGGCCGGGCTCTCGCGCCCTTCGGACCCCTCTCCTGGCGCTCCCAGGTGCCCGCTCGCTCTCCCGGGACTCGCCAGTGGGATTCGGGAGAAGTTGAAGGCTGCTGAGCAGACACATCCCGACCAATGAGCGCGCGGGGCCAGGCGCCCCGCCGAGCGCCGGTCCGACCGCAAGTCAGCCCGGGAGCGACTGGAGCGGCGCGGGGCCCCCGGCCGCGCCGAGCGGAGGCCGGGCGCCGGGGAGGTTACCGGCCCGCCGCGGCCGGGGCCCCGGGCATCCCTCGGGCCCGCACCCGGAAGGACTCACCGTGGCCTCTCAGCAGATCCCGCGCCGGGAGTTGGGCGGCTGCTCCCGCCTGCGCTCGGTCCGGCTTCGCCACTTGCTCATCTCTGCGCCCCGCGCGTCTCGGCGCTCTCACCACCCCCCTCCTCGCCGCTGCAGGACCAGCGAGAGGAGCAGTTCCCTGGGTGACCTGAAGGTTTCCGCTAGGTCTCCCCAATCCTGTCACATCACGCGTGGGGGCCGGGTGTGCCTGCCTGTGCGTGTGAGTGTGTGTAAGAACCCCCCACCCCCACCCCGTGCCCCACCTCACCCTCCCCAAAAGGGCTATGTCAAACATTCTTGGAATTGCTTAGCCTGGGGCTTTCTAGAAAACAATACGTTGCCTCTTCGAGATCTGTGAAGTGCTGATGAAGATCCTATCTTCCTCCCTACTGGAGCTCTTCTCGTTTTCTCACGTTCTCATTTGATCCCTTTCCTCCCTTCACCCAGGTTTACTTCCTTTCTCATTTTCCTTTATTTCTCTCCCTCCTTCCTTCTTGTTTCTTTCTTTTCTTTGCCTCAGTCTCCCCTTTTCCTTCTCTCCTTCCTTTCTTTTCTCCTTTGCTTTTCTTCCCCCTCTTTCTTTTTCTTGCTCAGACCAACATGATGTCAAGAGCCACACTCTGTACTGCAACTCCACTCCTGCTTCCTGACTCGGGAATCTTGTAATGAGTGTACCTGAGGGCTGGGAGACGAAGAGTGAGAGAGTCGGAGAAAAATAAGCTACAGTGTGTCTGTACTATGTTCTAAAATTACATGTAATGTGTCTGGGGCCCTTGTCAGTTAAATGCAGCCAAACAGCACGTCATTTAAGACCTGTGGTTCCTTCTCTAGGGGGTAAAAAATAAACCAACAAAATACTTTTTCCAAGAGAGCTGTTTCTTTATAAAAGCTGCCTCTGTCAGCTATAAATATCAAGGAGCTCAGAAAAAGTGAACATCCTCTATTTTAAAAAAATTTTTTGCTTCCTTAATTTTTAGTTCAATTATTCAATTATTCATGTATATGAGCAGCTTTAACATTGATCCTTTTCCTCGTTTGAATCACATATAATTGCAAACACTCACACTCACCCACACACCGCTTGGGAAATTTGTACTGAAATACAGGTGGATTTTCCTAAACTCGGCAATATCTGTTTTTTTTAATTGATATGTTCAGAGCATTTCACCCCAAAAAGCAGCCATATCTGTTTTTAATATCAAAATAACTCACTGCCTGACAGACCTTCTGCACTGATAAGTTTTACGTACTTTTCGTAGTAGAGAAAGCTGAACAGCAGGAAGAAAAAGTGACACTCCCCATTGAAACAGCAAATGGAATACAGCGGACAGTCGTTAAAAGAAGTCACAACAATCATTAAATTAGATTAATATAGAGAGATCTGATGCATAGATGTCAAAAGTATTTTCTGTGTTTTACTCTTTCTTGGTGCACAGTTCCGGACAATACGTAATCCTCCCAGCAATCTGAAAATAGGGGTGTAATTACCCCACAAATGATTCTAAGGAGCTCGGCTAAGTTAACACCATTGGGAAGTGTCTGAACAGGAATTTGAACCCAATTCATTTTGACTCAAATGTTGAGTTAGTGGTGTCCACACTTTACAGAGACCTTGGGGCATGGGTAGATAGATAGCGTAGAAGCATAGACAGGCGATTCGCTAAGATACATTCTGTGAGAAAGCTAGATCTTCTAACACTCCAGTGCTTCCTTTTCATTACGCTTCAGCTAAATTACCAAAATGTTATTTCAGCCTTACATAATCAACAAGGAATTAGAATGAGTTACAGAAGTCTTTCATTTTTTTCCATGTATTAAGTTCCTCAGTTCCTTCATAAGGAGCCATGTGCATTAAAAATTAAATGTATTTCTTCCAATTAACACAATAATGAATGTTGGTGGGGAGAGAAATGTCTTGGGAATCCCTAAATTTGCATTTGAACAGGAAATTCCATAAACTCATATGCCTAGTCTTAACATTTCAATTTGAACTTCTCACTCTAGTTTCTGTTTTGTAATTTTCACAAAAGTTTTAAGCAAGAAACGTTCCTTTGGAACATAATAATATATCCTTGCAGTTCAGGAATACCTTATCACCAGTGGAAAATGAGATGGTTTGCTTTGTTTATAGTACCTCTAAACTTAGGCCTGAAAGTTGAAAACAAAGATAATTCATTTTTTTTTAAACTAAAGACTTGCTAATGAAAACTTTGTGGATTATTTAGTAATGAGTACTGTGGATCCCAGAGAAGAAAAATTCACTTGATGTAAACCCTGAAAAAAATTTATCTGTTGAGATAGACTCCTCATGCTCAACTGAGGGCCCACATTTTATGAAAAATAAGAGCCTAGTGGCTATTTGCTGACAGGGGCTCCTCACATACTCTGTATAACAAGAAGAACCTGAGACCGAACTTTCCCCCACTACGACGTCCTGCCTGGTTACCCCAAGTCAACCACTGCAAGGAAGCCCTGGTTTGTCTTTTGACCAATGGACTGATACCTGCTCTGTCCAATCAGAATTACACACATTATAGTCTCATTTGCATCTAGACCAATCAATTGAACAATCAGACCTGCACAATTGAGACTAATCAGAATGGTACAATTGGAAACCTCATTTACCTGAAACTCACTAAAATGGGAACTGTGAGCAGGAAAATTCCCTCTAAAAGGTTACTTTGTCTATGTCTCTTGGGAGTACAATTTAGGTTACTACCTGAATCTGTGTCTCCCAGTCTGCAGCTTTTTTTTTTTTCTTTTTTCTTTTGTTCAAATAAATGCTTTCCTTCCTTACTGAAGCCTAAAATTAATTTTAGTTTACAGTTTTAACTTGTTGCAAGGGGAGGGGGAAACCCCTGCAGGAAGTCAATTTAAAGATTCACTCTTGGTAGCGGTATTTTAGGGAGAAAAAAAATAGAGTATATAGCAAAGAAAAATGCATAAAGTTATTTTCAGGCTCTGACTTTCAGCTGAAGTCTTAATCTCAATAAAGTTCACCAGAAATTTCAGGGTTTTATCAAAAATGCTAATGGAAGTTTGAAAAAATATTTTTAAAAGGTATCAAGTAGAGTCTCCAGTAAGGAAACTCAAAAAACTGAGATTTACAGAGTTGTCTAAGGCCATGCAGTTTTTTGAGTTACAAGAACAGAGGAGAAAATAGCCCTCTTGGCTGTCGTGCATAAGTTATTAAGCATGGAATGCATTGGTTCTGGCGAGATGTAGAGTAGGTTCTTAAAAGCTGTCTTTGTCTACAACACAAACACTTGATAAAGTATTTTTTAAAGGTTCTTTAAGTGCACCATTGAGCCAACAAGAAAGTGAAGGAAAACTTCAGAAGCCAAAAATATGGGGAGCCAGGAGCCCAAAAAAGGTGTTGAATGCTGAGTAAGGTGTTGCTGTTGGGCATTTATCTGTCTGAGGATGCCTCACCCAACCTAGAACTTCAGCTCTCACAGGCTCTGTAAAGGCCAGGGACGGCGCTCAAAGCCTAGCACAGACAGAAGAAAAGTCAGACCAGAGATTTCTACCTAAAGCTGAGACGACTGAGAAGAAACATCTGCAGTGAAGAGGTGAACTAGAAAAAAGAATAAAACTGAAACCCCATTCCCACTCCTCCCTATTGCCCCAACTATAAACATATTTGCTTTTCTACTGATTTAGGCAGTTTACATCAAAAAGGTACAAATTCATGGTCAAGCCAGAAATCAGATCATTTGTGGTAGGGTGTAACGTTAGAATTTATACCAATTGTGTGGCCTGAAAATCCCCAATGAAAAGATTTATGGTTAAGTGGTCCTAGCTAGACTATGCCAAAAACTGAGAGAGTTATTACCACCTAATTCTCAGTAAAGGAACTTCTTGAGAATGAATTTATAAAACAAAATGAGAGTAGATAGAACACCTGATGTAAAAGAAGAAATGATAAGCCAAGAATATGCTAACAACATGCGTAAATCTAAATAAACATTGACTAAAAAATGTATGAAGATAAAAAGTACTGGATAAAGGTAGCGTGTAACTTAAGATAGTATTAATTAGAGTTAAGACACTCTGACATGCCTACTTCTGTTGTTGGTAAAGGGATTCTGAACAGGCTTCCCCAAGATGAGCCACTTTGGCGTGTGAATTAGTTTGAGCTGAAGGCAATTGAAACCCTTCAGGCTCATGGGAAAATTTCACCTCTCCCTTAAAGAGTTTAACTTTGGAGCCTTGTTCATAATAAGAGTTATTACCAGAGATAACTTTTTATGCCCTATTTACAGGGCAGGGCAAACATCTAATTACTGAACATCTGCTCTTCCTTTTGTCCTACCAATGACCTTCCTTCTCTCTGAAGCCCCAAGGTGTCTTGCTTCATCCTTAACTCGGAATGTCACGTATACCTGTGGAGGAGAGACTATTCTGTGACGTAACTGCTGCCAGACCCTCGAGCTAAATTGGAGCCAGACCCTGGAGATTGCTTCCCATAAATCCCCTTCAGTTTATCTGATCAACCCCTCACCTATAGCTCCTGACATGCCAGTTCTTAGAACAGGCAGATGTTCTGTCCCAGGCAAGCATGTAAGGCATTTTTTTCTTATCTGGCTGGGACAGGTCACCCTTCAGAACCAGTAACCGCCCTGCCCTGTTTCTTATAATTCTTTAGTGTCTGCAGCTCGGAGAGGCAGTTCTTATGAATGTTTCCTTATCAATACCTCACTTTCCCTTTCTGTCTCTGAACTTCTCGTGTATGTGGGGTTTCTCACTCAGTCATAGATGTGGGGTTCCCATACATATGTATATAAGTAAATTTGGTTTATTTTTTGTTAATATGTCTCATGTTGATATGATTATTAAACCAGTTGGAAGAACATAGAAGGGTAGAGGCAAGTTTCTTCGTCCTCTACATTGGAAAGGAGGTTATTGAAACTGATCCATTTTAGACTTTATTACTTACACATGCAAAAACTACTAGTGTGCTCACTAAGAGAAGTAGAGTGCATAAGGTCAAACATTGCAGACAGAAAAAAAACTAGAATTAAATAAAAGTCAATCTAATGAAGGACAAAGAAAGAGAAAGAGAAAAAGTGAAATATTGGAAAAGGATATAAAGTACAAAATAAGGTGGTAGAAATAAATCCAAATATATTAATTACAATAAATATAATTAAACCTAATTCTCCAGTTAGGAAATAAAGATTTGTATTACAATACATAAGCAAAATTCAGCTATTATCTTCTGTTTAAGAGACATATCTAAAACATAAGACTATAAACTAGTTAAAAGCAAAATGATAGAAAAAGATACATCAAATAAATATTAACCAATAGAGAGCTGGTGCAAAAATATTGGATTTGGAAAAAAATTGACTTAAATTTTACCTATGAAGAGAATAATCCATTCAGCAGGATGATTTAAATTTAAAAATATTTATTTATTTATGGAGTTTTCCATTTAATTTTGTCAGACCACAGTTGACTGTGGGCAACTGAAACCATGAAAAGCAAAACCTCAGATAAGATCTTTAAAATTTACTACTTACATTTGTAAAAGAAGAAACCGCAGATAAAACAGAAATTAGATGATGAGAATGTTGTAGGCTGCTAGATCCAATATATTTTAAAACTGAGATGAAATGGATTCCTAGAAAAATACAAATCACAAAAGCTGGCTCAAGAAGAAACAGAGACCCTAAATAATCTTCTAATCATTAAGTAAATCTAGCTAACAGTACAAATCTTCTCATAAAGGGAGAACAAAGAAACAGGGCCACACATTTTTTCAAAGGCATATTCTACCTTAAATCAAGGGAATGGACAATTTTATTCTCATATAACTTTCTATAGAATAAGGGGGAATATTTCCCAATTCATTTTATGAGGTTAGTATAACCACACTAATAACCGAATGGTATCTGAAGGGAAAATTAAGATCAAACTCACTCATGAATTTTGAAGCAAAAATGCTAAAAAAATATGTTTGCTAACTGAATGCAGGCAATGTATAAAAAATTGCTCAAAAAACTAGGAATACAAGTTTGGTTAAGCATTAAATATTATATTTGGAGGGCCTAGATGATACATTTAGAAAAGAAACAAAGAAAGAAAGAAATAGAGAAAGGGAGGAGGGACAACAGGGAGACAGTCAGGGGAAAGAAAAGAAAAATGAAGGAAAGAATTAAGCAAATAATGGAAAAACTATCATTGTTTAAAAATAGTGTGACCACCGATACTGGAAAACCCAAGTAATCTATTAAGAACTTACTAGTATTTATAAGAGAGTACTATTCATTGGATATAAGGTAATTTTAAAAAGTTAATTGCATATTTATAGAGCACAAACCAAAAGTTAGAAGACATAATCTTAATAAGACCTGTATATAGTTACAAATATATATGTATTGATAATTGTATAAACACAAATATAGATATAGAAAGATATTGCTTAGAAAGAAATCCTGTAAGAAATGTGGAAGTTGTAAGTCTTAACTGAAGGTTACTGAAAAGACCAGGTAAACTGAGGATTAAATCAGGTACCCGGGGCTGAATATTCAACATAATAAAAATAGCAGTTCTTTTTAATCTATAGATTAAGTGCAATGTCAATCCAATGCCAACAGATTATTTTTTAGAAATATGATAAGTTGATTATAAAATGTTGATGGAAGAGCAAAGGGAAAATTATAAGCAGAAAATTCTTTTCTTTTAAAAAATGTAGTATGGATTTAACCTACTAGATAAGAAGACATGAAGCAATTTTAATGGTAATTTACTAATTAGTAATTTTTTTATTGACTCAAAGAAAATAGATCCATGGAATATAATAAGGATACCAAAAGCGGACTCATACATAAAAGAAAACTTGATATATGCAGAATTGACAATACGGGTAGATAGGGAAGGAATTAACAATTTTTAAAATAGTGATGAGAACTTTAGATGAAAAACATGCATAACGACTCAATACCAAGAAATTTAGTTCTACATGAATTAAGGATTTAAATGTAATAGGCAGAACTTTTTTATAGTGTCAAAAATGTTAGAAGTATAGGGAAGTGGATATCTTTATGACTTTGTGATAAGGAATGATTTGAAAACCCCCAAAGTTCAAACATAAAGAGATTGATAAATTTAATTACAAATTCAATTGTATTTCTATTTGTCAAAAAAACAAAAGAAGAGAAGACAATCAACGCACTAGGGAAAGATATTGCCAACACATAAAAGTGGAAAATTATTTGAATATATAAAAACCTTCAAATAAAAGCCAAATAATTCCCCCAAATGAAAAACACATAGACAGACATTACAATGAAGACTGAATAGGAATGACCATAGCATATGAGAAGATACACCATCTCATTAATAAATAGGTAAGTGCCAATTAAAACTCCAAGATATAATCAAGTTTCAGTCACCCGACTTCTTACACATCATTGGTAAGAGTATCGAATTGTCCGGTCTGCCAGAAGGAAACAATGCCCTTACACGAGGCAAAAGAGATTATTGGCTATCCGTTCAATGAAATTTTGGGCGTTTGCTAGCACAAAGGTAGAAAAACTTGATCTGTAAAGGGCCAGGTATTTAATGTTTTAGGCTTTGTCCACACGTTTCTGTTGAATTTTTTTTCTTTTTTACCCCCCCCCCAAAAAAAAAGTAAAAAAAAAAGAGAAAACCTTAGCTTGAGGGCTCTACAAAAAACAGACTTCAGACCACTCTTGGATTTGACCATCCGGCAGTAGTTTGCTAGGGTGTTCATCTTGGGCTGACTTTCTATTGCCCACACTGTTTTAAACTCTGAAAAGGTAGAAATTTTGCTGGTAGTAATACCATTGAAAAGATAACCCCATACATTATATTTTATTGTTCTAGGCCAATACAAGTTTTGACAGGCCTACTACCCTTGAGCCAAAGGTTTTAGAAAACATTTGCATTATCTAGAAAAATTGAAGCATGTAAAATCCAATCCAGCAATTCAACCAAGAGTACTTCAGATAAGTACTCTAGAAAAAAGCCTACGTGTGTGTCCAAGGAAATATGTGCAAGACTTCATAGCAGCATTCTCTCTAATAATAATTAAAAAGCTGTAAATAACACAAAAAGTTCATTGATAAAACAATGGCTAAAATATTGTAATACATTTATAAAATGGAATACTAGAATACTACACATAATGTATAATAACGAACTGAAGCTTAACAAATCAGTATGGATCATTCAAAAATAACGTTGAATGAAAAAGCAAGCAAATCCTGTGCAGAACTGAATAGATACAAAGAAAACAAAAGATAAAATGATTATGGATTCAGGGAAGGCTTAATTTAGTGGGTAATCGAAAGGCAAACAAGCATTTTCAATAGAACGTGGTAATTTTCATAATTGAGTTGTATCCAAAGTTCATTTAAAATAAGTGACAGGGAAACTCCTTTTTCAATTACAGTTGACATTTAATATTATTCTATTTTTTAAAAGGTTTTATTTATTTATTTTTAGACAGAGGGGAAGGGAGGGGGAAAGAGAGTGAGAGAAACATCAATGTGTGGTTGCCTCTCATGCTCCCCACACTGGGGACCTGGCCAGCAACCCAGGCATGTGCCCTGGTTAGAAATAGAACCAGTGGCCCTTTGGTTCACAGGCTGGTACTCAGTCCACTGAGCCACACCCACCAGGGCATTTTTAAAATTATTATTATTTTTATCCACACCTGAGGACATACTTACTGACTTTAGAGAGAGGGTAAGGGAGGGAGGAAGAGAGGGAGAAAAATACCAATGACAGGGAGAAGCATCCATCAGTTGCTTCTCATTTGTGCCCCACCTGGGGACTGAGCTCTCAACTTGGTCAGTCATGTGCCCTGACCAGGATTCAAACCCATGACCTTTTGGTTTATGAGATGACACCCAACCAACTGAGCCACACTGGCCAGGGTCATTTAATAGTATTTTATATTAGTTTCAGGTATATGACACAGTGCTTAGACATTTATGTAATTTACAAAGTGATCCCCTCCCCCCCGTAAGTCTAGTACCCACCTGGCACTGTATATAGTTATCACAATTATTGACTATATTCCCCTCTGTTGTACTTTACATCCTCATGACTATTTTGTAACTACTAATTGTACTTCTTTCACCTTTTTCATTCAGACACCATCACCCTTCCAACTGGCAACCATCAGTTTGTTTTCTGTATCTGTGAATGAATTTCTATTTGTTTATCTTGTTCTTTAGATTGCACACAATAAGTGAAATCATATGATAATTATCTTTCTCTGTCCAACTTACTTCGTGTCGCATAATAACCTCTAGGTCCCTCCATGTTGTCACAAATAGTAAGGTTTCATTCTTTTTTTGTGGCTGAGTAATATTCCATTTTATATATATATACCACCACTTTTTTACCCATTCATCTATAGATGGGCCCTTGAGTTCCCTCCATATATGGTTAGCTGGGTCATAAGGTGTTTTCATTTTTAATTTTTTGAGGAACCTCCACACTGTTTTCCACAGTGGCTGCACCAGTCTGCATTCCCACCAACAATGCGTGAGTGATCCCTTTTCTCCATATTCTCACCAACACTTGTTTGTTGATCTACTGATGATAGCCATTCTGGCAAGTGTGCATTAATAGCATTTTTATATAGCAATAATGAACTAACAGAAAGAGAAACTAAGAAAACAATCCTGTTTACAATTGTATAAAAAAATTCCTAGAAATAAGTATAACCAAGGAGGTAAAAGACCCGTATTTGGAAAATTACAAGACACTGAAGAAAGAAATTGAAGAAGACACAAACAAATGGAAGCATATATTGTACTCACGGACAGGAAGAATTAATATGTGTTAAATGTCCATACTACCCAAAGCAATCTATAGATTCAAGGCAGTCCTCCCCAATCAAATTACCAATGGCATTTCTCACAGAAGAACAAATAATCCTAAAATATAGATATAGAACCACACAAGACTCCGAACAGCCACAGCAATCTTCAGAGAGAACAAATTCAGAGGTATCATGCTACCTGATATCAAACTATGTTACAACCCTATAGTAATCAGAACAGCATGGTACTGGCTTAACAACAGACACAGAGGTCAGTGAAACAGAATAGAGAGACCAGAAGTAAACCCACACCTATATGGTCAATTAATCTATGACAAAGAAAGCAAGAATGTATACAGTTTCTTCAATAAATGGTGTTGGGAAAACAGGACAGATATACCCAAAAAATAAAACCAGACCACCTTCTTACACTATATACAAGAATAAACTCAAGATCCATTAAAAACCTAAATGTAAGACTTTAAGCCATAAAACTAGAAAAAAAAAAAAACATAGGCAGTAAACTCTCTGACATTACTCTCAGTAATATTTTTTGACATATCTTCTTGGGCAAGAGAAACAAAAGAAAAATTAACAAATAGGACCACATCAAACTAAAATGTTTTTGCACACAAGAGGAAACCATCAACAAAACAAAGAAAACCTCTAGACTGAGAGGGGATATCCACCAATGATGCATCCAATAAGTGGTTACTATCCAAAATGTATAAAGAACTCATGCACCTAAACAGCAAAAATAAACAAAATCCAGTTAAAAAAATAAGCAGAGAACCTGAATAGGCATTTCTCCAAAGAGTACTTACAGGTGGCCAAGAGACATATGAAAAAATGTATGATGATCACAAATCATCAGAGAAAAGCAAATTAAAACCATAACGAGAAATGAACTCTTTAGGGTTCTTCTTATAGTACCATATGATCTGCATGACAGGGCAAAACTTTATAATTGGGCACATCTGGAAAGTTCATTTCTAATTCATTTTTATTTGATTTCAAGAATTTGCAAAATAAAAGAGAGGTTAAAAGCATTCAAGAAGGCAAAACATAGTGAACATTAAATACTGTGTGAGATACACTGCAATATTTTGATGACTTCAATTAGTTTGGAATTGCTGAAGTGTAAATAGCTTGGGGACTGAGAAGCAATGAGGAGTTGTTTCTTGAGACTGCAAAGATAGGGGCCAGGTGATAAAGCAATCTGCACGTCCTGCAAACTGTTTACACTTTGCTGCGTGCAACAGAAAGTCATGCTGGAATTTGTGCAAGGGAGCAAGAAGGTCAGAGGCTTACCTGAGGATTCCTGCGCTGCGCTGACGGCAATGGGAAGCATATACAGAGAAGGCAAAAATGTAGATGGAGCGATCTCTTAAAAAAACTATTGTTTGTTGACGTCAGAATCCTTTCATCACAGTGCTCTTGATGGCGACCGTCAACAAGGGCTGGGGCCAGTGATGAACTCTGCCAACCAGTCCAATATTGAAAAGTGGATGATCTTAAAAATATGAAATGGCTGTTTTCAGCTGGGACGTGGTACCCAGCACTCTTCTCTATTGTGATTACTTTTTTTGGCCAAGAGGAAGAACTTTCTAATGATCAGCACGATTTGAAAATAAATTACCCACTGAATTTCTCTTTCCCCTTTAACAGTTGTCAGCAATAATTTATATTCAGATTAAATAGTTTAATTTTATAACAAATTAAGTAGCTGATCTAAAAAGGACCATTTGCTCACCATGTGTTTAGCACATGAGCAAACTATGAAAAGCGTGTCTTTTATTTTTACTTCAAAACCAAATGAAACTTTGGCCAACCCAATGTTTTTGTTTTGGCTTTTTATTTTTTGGTAATTAAAAAAATTGTTCAAACTATTACAAAAAGAAGAAAATGCAGACAACTGTAATTGAACAACAATAAAATAATTTTAAAAAACCTATTACAAAAAGATATTCTAAAAATAAATAAATCCTCTAAGGCCATTAAAGTAGAATTATTTGAGGTCAGGACTTAGTGATTTTTTAAAAATTTTGAAGCTAAAGGAAAGGAAGAACTTGAGAATGACTTCTACAGTTCAGGGCAACAAGGCGTGTGTCTCTTTGCTGAGGTAGGAAATAATGTGGGGGTGGGGGTGGGGGTGGGGGTGGTAAGTTGTGGATAGGATGTTGGACATCTTACTGAAATTGTAACATTTCTGTCTATAACAAAACACAACAATGAGAGGCTTGTTGCCTCTGACAATCTGGTAAAACATCTAAATATTTGTTATGTGCCAAATGCAATAATTAACTGTGATGATGGGACAAATGAGACTCAGAAACATTTTGAGTTCAAGTTTCACTCACCAAGGAATTTTTTAATTGATTATCACTGATGGACTAACTGAAAATTAAATTTCAGCACATGGAATTGAGCCTATTCTCTGCCTAAACTGTTCCATGTGCTCTGGTGTTGCAGGGCAGGAAAGTCCCTAGGAGACGGGCTGCATTCCTCCCCCCGGCCCCCACGAAGACGAGTGGCAGTTACAGAGTTGTGCTCATCCCCTCCCACCCCCAAGAAGATTGCGTGTTTCATCCCAGCAGCACTCAAATTCCTTCATTGGCAATATATAGAAAAAGGGGAAGGAGACGTGGTTTTACAGCAAGACTTTAGGACATGTAGCATTCACAAGCCTGGAACCAATTCTGGCCTGGAGGGAGAGCTGCCAGCGGCAGGTTACTTTGAGGATGCCCATCACTGCATAGCAAGGAACATGTGCCTCTGATTCACTTCCATCAGGTCTGCCTGATGCATTTCCTGTGTACATCTGTGACCCTGACTCTGGGGTAAGAGCAGGGCTTTGAGCTCTACGTAACAGCAGCCACAGGGAGAACCCAGACCAGGGACGGCTGCTCAGCCTTGGCACAAGTTGCCTTTAAATCTGTTATTTTTTTTTCCTGACTCTGACCTTAAGAGGGGTGCTTCTTACAAATAATCAAAACTAGGATAAGCAAAATAAAGAAATGTGGCTTCTAAGGAACCTGTGAATAAGAAAGTTTGCATCTTACCTTGATATAACCATACTCTAAGTGTAATCGATTCCCAGCTCCTCTTGGATCTGTAGTACGTCCAAGAAAAGTGCCGAGTAAATAGAAGTATCTTAACTTGAGAATTTTGTTTGTTTGTTTTGTACCATAATAATTACCTTACAGTGATAAAACTTATCATTCACCTATCATTCTTCTTTTAGTTTTATTTTTCAGTTACAGTATACATTCAACATTATTTTGTATTAGTTTCAGGTGTACAGCATAGCTGTTAGACAAGCATGTACTTTACATAGTGTCCCCCTGATATTTCAAATCCTACCTGGCAACATACATAACTATTGCAATATTGTTAGCTATATTTCCTATGTTTTACTTTACAATCCCCTATTTTATAACTACCAATTAGTACTTATTAAAGCCTTCCCCCTTTTCACTCAGTTTTCCAACCTCCCTCCCCTCTGGCATCCATCAGTTTTTTCTTTGTATATTGAAGTCCGTTTCTGTTCTGTTTGTTCATTTCTTTTGTTCTTTATATTCCACATATAAGTGAAATCATATGATATTCGTCGTTCTTTGTATAACTTATTCTCTTAGCATAATTCCCTCTAGGTCTATCCATTATGTTGCAAGTGGTAAGATTTTTTCTCTTTTGTATAGCCAAGTAATATTTCCTTGTATATTTGTACCACCACTTTTTTATCCACTTGTTTATTGATGGGTGCTTGGGTTGCTTCCAAATCTTGGCTATAGTAAATAATGCTACAGTAAACATAGGGATGCATATATTTTTTTGAATTAGTGTCTTGAGTTTCTTTGAATATATACTCAGAAGTGGAATTGCTGGGTTATAGGGTCATTCCATTTTTAATTTTTTGAGGAACTTCCGCAGTTTTCCATGGTGGCAGCACCAGTCTGCATTCCCACGGACAGTGTACATGGGTTCCCCTTTCTCCACTTCCTCACCAACACTTCTTTGTTGATTTATTGATGATAGCCATTCTGACAGGTGTGAGGTGATATCTCATTGTAGTTTTAATTTGCTTTTCTCTGATGATTAATGATGTTGTACATTTTTTCATGTGTCTTTTGGCCATCTGTATGTCCTCTTTGGAGAAATGTCTATTCAGGTTCTCTGCCTATTTTGTATTGGATTTTTTTTGGGGTGGGGGTGGTGTTGGCTTGTATGAGTTCCTCATAAGTTCTGGATATTAACCCCTTATCAGAGGTATTGTTGGTGAAAATATTTTTCCATTCAATAAGTTTTCATTTTGTTTTGTTGATGATTTTCTTTGCTGTGCAAAATCATTTAAATTTGATATAGTCCCATATGTTTATTTTTTCTTTTGTTTCCCTTGCCCAAGGAGATATACCAAGAAAAAATATTGCTAAGGGGAATGTCAGAGAGTTTACTGCCTATGTTTTTTTTCTAGGAGTTTTACAGTAAAGTCTTATCTTTAGTTCTTTGATACATTTTGACTTAAATATAGTATATATTATATATGGTGAAAGAAGATGGTCTAGTTTTATTTTTTACATGTATCTACCCAATTTTCCAACACTATTTATTCAATATATTGTCTATACCCCATTGTATATTCTTGACACTTTTTTAAAAAACATTTTATTTATTTATTTTTAGAGAGGGGAAGGAAGAGAGAAAGAGAAGGAGAGAGATATTAATGTGTGGTTGCCTCTCACATGCCCCCCACTGGGGACCCAGCCCACAACCTGGGCATGTGCCCTGCATTGGGAATTGAACCAGCGACCCCTTGGCTCGCAGGCCGGCACTCAATCCACTGAGCCACACCAGCCAGAGCTATTTTGACACTTTTGTCATACATTAATTAACCACATAAGCATGGGCTTATTTCCGGTCTCTCTAATCTGTTCCATTCATCTGTGTGTCTGTATTTATGCCAGTGTCATGCTGTTTTAATAACTAGCCTTGTAGTATTGTTTGATATCAGTTAGCATGATATCTTTAACTTTGTTTTTTTGAGGTTGCTGTAGAAATTCAGGGTCTTTTGTGATCTCATACAAATTTTAGGATTATTTGTTCTAGTTCTGTGAGAAATTCCATTGATATTTTATGGGAATTGAATTGAATCTGTTGATTGTTTTGCATAGTATGAACATTTTAATAATGTTAATTCTTCCAGTCCATGAGCATGATGTATGCTTCCATTTGTTTGTTTCTTTCTGCATTTCTTTCTCCAAAGTTTTATTATTTTTTGAGTACAGGTCTTTTACCTCTTTGGTTAGATTTATTCCCTGGTATTTTTTAATGCAATTGTACATGGAATTCTTTTCTTAGTTTCTCTTTCTGATAGTTTTTATTTGTATATAAAAATACAATCAATTTCTGAATATTAATTTTGAATTTTACTACTTTACTTAATTTATGTATCAGTTCTTGCCATTTTTCTTTGTAACTATGTTCCTCTTGTTTTTATTTCTCTCTTCCTTTTTAGAAATCCCTATAACATTTCTTATAATAGTGTTTTTTTTGTAACAAACTCCTTTAGCTTTCTCTTGTCTGTGAAACTCTTCATTTCTTCTTCAATTTTAAATAATAGCCTTGCTGGGTACAGTAGTCTTGGTAGTAAGCCCTTGCTTTTCATCACTTTGAATATTTCATGCCAACCCCTTCTTACCTGAAAACTTTCTTTTGAAAAATGTGTGGAAGTCTTATGGGGACTCCTTTTTAGATAACTGTCATTCTTTTGCTGCTTTTAAGATTCCTTCTTTGTCTTTAAATTTTGTCATTTTAATTATTATGTGTTTTGATGTAGGCCTCTTTGAGCTCATCTTGTTTGGCACCCTGAGATTTTTCTCATATAAAACTCACTGAGTTTCTTTCTGCTAAGAAATTTAGGGTCAGATTAATTTCTTCAGTAACTCTTTGAAGCAGGTATAAAAAAGATTTTTCCACAAAGTATAATCTTTCTCCTTCTCTAATATCCTCAATAAGTCAGTAAGGCACAGAATGATTAATATCATTCGAAGGTGTCTCAAAGGAAAAAAGGGTCTGATTAGTACTCTTCAATGATAAGGATGCCCATCTTCCCTCCATATCAGCAACTTTGGGGCTCAGATTATCTTGCACCCAGAGAAACTTCTCTTATCTGGGAGTTGCCCACTCTGTCTAATCCTCTCACCCCTCTTTTTCAAAACCTCTTTTAACTTTTTCTATTATTTCTGATAGGGAAACTGTAGAATTAAAGATTTGAGCCCTATTTGATAGGTTTAAGTGATTAATGCAGGTGGGAAGCTGTTATTTCAAGAACTGGAATGCCTGACCTACAGGACTCCAGGAGGTTGACAAGCAATTCAACCTTTGTGCCCCAGGGGGTCTGCAAGCAGTGGAGATGGTATCTGAGTTGTTGATCAACAGATAAAGAAGTACTAGAAAAATCACCCCCAGACTGGAACTCTTACCAGATTAAACTTTTCTCCACACCCGTTGACTATTCTTCCTTGTCCTCATAAAAAGGCTGGCTTGAGATGAAATGTTAAGACAGTTTTTGGGGATACATAACCTGCTGTCTTCTTATATTGCCAGCATCTGAATGAAACTCCCACAAAGATTCAATCCTTGTCTCTACTTATTGGTTCTGGTAGTTACAGACAGCACGAATGCCAACTTCTCCAGTTTCATTTCTAGCCCTGTGATCTTTTAAAAGTTTTAAATATATATTTCTTGAATTTTCAGTTCTCAGCTGCAGAACACTGTTATCACTGTGCTAACACTGGCCTCTGCTGTCCTGTTTCCATCATGTGCCTACTAAATGTAGACAAAAAAGGGGTTCCATGAAAAGTAACCTCACAGGGTGATCTGATAAAAATACCTTACTGGGCAGCTCATGGTGCCTAGTCATGCCCCAGGTTTATAGTTTTGTTTTGTTTTGTTTTGTTTTAAACAAAAGGCTTATCTTTGCCTGAAGCAAGCCTTGTCCGTTGTTTCTGTGCATCTGGGTTAACATAGCTGAGAAATGCCGCTCTCAGACCCTTCCTTCTCAAGTGTGACCACCCTCCCGGGAGCACATAATCTTAACTATCCTGTAATCCCATTCCTGCCCTGCTTTCTCCCACTTTCATGTAATCCTCCTTACCTTCCCTCTTCAATATCAAATACATAAAAGAAACTGCAAATTGTTATTCTCCAAAGCATTTTTCTCAGTTTGTTGAGGTCTTGCTTTCAGACATACCCTCTGTTTGATTCAAATAAATTTTTATAAAAATTCTCTACAGGTTTGGGCCTTCTTATGTCAACATAAATAAAGCATCTTTTCCTCTTCTTTCATCTCTCTACCATTGCTTCCTTGATTGTTTTTATCCAGTCTCATTATTTCAGCTATGATCTCATGGCTGACAGCTACCAAACCTCTATCAACAAGTCCAATGGATTTCCTGAATAATAGACCTACTTTTCCTCCCATTTGCAGAACACTTCACATGCTTGTGCCTCTGAGAACCCATAAACTTTATGAAATCAGCATGTGCTAGTTCATCTAGGATGGACACATCCAAGTCGTCTTTATTTGTTTATTTATTTATTTTTAAATTTGTATTTATTGATTTTAGAGAGAGGAAAAGAAAAAGAGAGAGAGAGAGAGATGAATAGAGAGAAATGGATCTGCTGTTGCTTTCATTGCTGCATTCATTGGTTGATTCTTGTATGTGCCCTGGCTGGGGGTTGAACCCACAACCTTGGTATATTGGGGATGACACTCTAACAAACTGAGTTACCTGGCCAGGCTTCAAAGTGGTCTTTAATGATTTCTTTCTTACTTCCCATACAGCAGGAAGTTTCCAAGTCCTAAAGGTTTTATTGCCATAGGATCTCTAGAATCTTCCCCCTACATTCCCAAAGCCAATATTAGCCAGAATGAACCCTATTTTCCTATTTTTCCTGGATTATTATACTAACGTTTTAATGCATATCTTTTACAAAAACACAATATCATCTTTTCTTTATCCCAATCCTCAGATTTATAGTCAGTTAGTTATAAGCACACCTGGACTTGCTGTTGGCATCTGCAGTGGGGGCAGACTTATGGGCCTGAGCTCTTAACTTGTGGAATCTGATGCAACCTCCAGGTAGGTAGTGTGAGAATTGAGTTGAAGTATAGAATTGATTGGTGTGGGGGGAAAACCCCACACATCAGAATTGCTGTCAGAATCTTAGCAGTAAATGGTTGTCATAGTAATTGACTTTCCTTCATGACTTCATATCCCCAAACAAAGCTGAATGAAGAATGCCTGATACTTTTTATTTGTACAGCTGTTTTTAACTTCGGACATCTGTTTTACATATTTACATGCAAAAATATTGTTTATAAGGCATATCCTAGACCCAGTCCTGAAAGATTTGGAGTTTGCTTTTAGCCCCCTGTCCCCATTGCATCAAGTCCCCTCCCATCCCACCCCCGTTTTGCTCCTTCTTAATGTCATCGGGACGTCGGGACTGTCCCTCCACTATAGCTATTGTACCTGCTGCTCTCTGGTCAGGATCTGAGGATCCTAGAACCATGGAATGTTAGAGCTGGGGGAAAATCTTAGATTATCTTGTTCAAACCCCCGATTTTACAAATAAGTAAACAAAGGACCTGAGAGGACAACATACTTGCCCTAATTTACCTGCACTAAAGTAGAGATGCCTGTTGAAAGTTAGTAAATGATATAACCATAAATATTTTACTTAACACATAAGGAAGCTTCCAGCTAAAGAGCAGTATCTTTAACAATGAGGTTTTAGCTCTCAGCCAGCCCAAAGAGACATTTGCAGATTAAAGAGACAGTCTTACATATAAGAAATTATATAATTTTGCTGCAACCTCTCAGAACATCATTCTTATCTCCAAAGGGCAGGTGTGATGGTCTATTTTTGGCGTCTGTAACCTATTGAGACAGGATAGTAAGAAGCTAGGAAAATTCCTTGGCAAGTGGAATAAGGAAACTGAGACAAATAGCTGAACACACTGGCCGAGCAATTTACAGCCAGATACAGAAGTTCACCTCTCCAAAGAGAAAATCTAGGCCTCAGTTGCATTTCAGCTCCAGGCACAGAAAAGCAGCAAAACCAGGTGGGTGAGGCCAGAGTTAACTGCAATGACTAATGACCCCCTGCCCTGTCGCTGAGCAATCAGTGGAGACCAGGACCCTGAAAGGACACACCCGGAGAACTGATGAATATTCTACTGAAACCTTCCCCTCATTCCTCCCATAAATTCCCACCTGCAAGAAAAACATAAAAGCCTCAAGACAAAGGCCCCAGCACACACTCTCTGCTTCTGGAGAACAGCCCTTGCCATTCCCTTTCCCTCTTCTTCTTCCACTTCTTTCCCTATAAACACGCTTCTCCTAAACTCTAAGCAGGGGTGTCCAACCTGTAGCCTGCAGGCCTCATGCGGCCCCGAATGACTATGAATGTGGCCCAACACAAAATCATAAATTCACTTAAAATAATATGAGATTTTTTTTGTTTTCATTAGTGTTTGTGTATTTAATGTGTGACCCAAGACAACTTTTCTTCTTCCAGCGTGTCCCGGAAACACCAAAAGTTTGGACACCCCTGCAGGAAATGGGCAGTGGCCAGCTTGTCCCAGGCTAATTACCAGAACTTGTCCCCAAAGCCCCCTTTTCTCTCACTTCTCAGTGAGCTAAGGCAGCCCAGCCTAGGCTCTCCTGTTGCTTCTTCTATGCTAAGACCTTCCTTGTTTTACTATCCCAGCTTTAATAAATGTATCCTCATAGTCACCTGGACTAACATTGTGAAATCTTTTCTACACGAAGTCAAGAACCTACACACTACAGCTGGCCCTGGGCAGACCCATGCAGGGCCAGGCCTCTGTCAGGTAACACTATGACCTAGTGGCCAAAGTTATATTAGGTGGCATATATTTGTGGCCACCTTCTATCCTCATCTTTACTACACAGGGGAGTGATTAACTGATCAACTGATTAACAACTTTTGCTTTGACACTCTGAGTCTAGTTGCCCAGATCTATTCAACAATTTCTTTACTGAATTCTCATATTATTAAAATTTATTTTTTGTACTTAGTATACTATGCGTGATAATTTTTGCCTCTTTCATATATATATGTACATATATATGATCTATTTTGTTCTTTTTTCTAATTGAAATCACATGCAAATTTTAACTTACTAAGAATTTAAAAATTATATAAATAGCTCTTATACTATTTATCTTTGATTTTCTTGAATAAACCCTATTTTGGTCAGATGTACATTTATTTTTTTCTCGTATTGTTTAATACACTTTTGAGTTAAACTTGTTGGTAATTTATCTCAGATGCTGGCATCTTCACTCATAACGAGTTAGGCCCTCAGTTGGAGCATTGTCCTGTACACTGAAAGGTCATGGGTTTGATTCCTGGTCTGGGCACATATCAAGGTTGCATATTCGATCCCCAATTGGGCGCATACAGGAAGGCAACTGATTGATGTTTCTCTCTTACATCAATGTCTCTTTCTCTCTCTCTCTTTCTGTTTCTCTCTCCCTCCCTTCCTCTCTCTCTAAAGGCAATAAAAAAAATTTCTCTGGGTGAGGATAAAAAAAATTAAAAATTACATAAACGAGTTAGGCCTGTAGTTTCTGTTTTTTATGTGAAGCAGGCAGTCCAATAGTTAATTGCTTGTTTTCTAGAACCAGGTTACCTGGATTCTGTCTCAGTTCCACTGTTTACTAATTGTGGGATCTTAGAGAGGCTACTTAACCTCTTGGTGTCTAAGTTTACTTATCTGTAAAGGGTGATAGCAGTAATATCTATCTCATAGGCATTTTGTAAGAATTAAATGGATTTGTATTCTTAGCACACTTAAAATAGCACTTGTTATACAAAAAGTTCTTTGGAAGTATTAGCTATTTTAATGTCATTCTGGCCAGGTGTTGGTATCAATATACCGACCTTATAACGTATACTTGGAAGTGATGTTTCTTTTTCTATTATCTTAAAACACTTAGAAAGCAAAGAATGATTTATTCCTGGAGGATCTGAAATAACCGAGTTGTAAAATCCTCTGGAACGTGTATTCTTTGGTGGGGGCGGGGCCAGTGCATTGGCGTGTTCACATTTTCTTCCTCATCTTGGAGCAGTTTTGGAAGTAGGTGTTTTACTAGAAAATACATGTACTATTTGTAAATATTTAGATTTTTCAAATGCAGCAATATGAAATTGTTTTCGATCTCTTTTTCTGATGAGTCTTAAAAGATATGTGTTCATGGTGTGGCATTTTCAGAGTCAGGTTACAGTTTTGTTTATCAACTTATTCTTCACTTTTCATTCAATTCTGGTGTCATTTAAAAAATTTCTCTTTCTCTTTTTGGGTTTTAATTTTTCTAACTTAGTAAGTTAAATGCTTTGTTTGTGCTTTGGTCCAATGCTGGCAAAGTGCCTTAAAAGAGGAAAGAAAGGGCTAAGAGATGATTCTTCTCTCCCTGTTTCTAACATTAGCATACTATGTTTACTTGCGATGGTTACATTCCCATTCATTAATTTATGTATTCATTCACAAACATTTATTTAGAACCGGACATTTCCAGGGTGCTGGTGATAGGGGCCGGGCAGTGCACAGTAAATAGGACGGAGCAGCTGCCTTCCAGAAGAAAAACTGCAGCAGTTAAATGTCTTTTGTGCAGAGGGACCTAGTATAAAGGATGTCAAATGAGAAAATAAGATAAAATCATCGGAGGGAAGAGGCACTTGGAGAACTGCAGGTGAAATTCAATCATTTTTTTCTATCTACCAATGTTTTATAGTTAAAAACAAACAAACAAAAAATCTGAGTGGGAAGAGGTTGTAGATGGCAGCTGGTGGAAGATAGTAATGGAACTGAAGATGCGGGATTCTCTGTTTGAAATCACTGAATCACGGAGAATGAGCTGCATCCTAAGAGTAGCCTCATGTTAGAAAATAAGAACAGAAGTACCCCTCCCCCCAATTACGGCTTGACTAGGAGGGGTGCACTAAGAGATGGAACCTTAAAAAAGACAATATTTTTTGTATAACGTACATTTAGAAAAAGTGAATAAATCACAGATTTTCACAAAGTTAAGACATCCGTGCAATTACATCAAAAACCAGAACATTTTCTAGTGCCTCTCTGTCTTCTTGGACTCCCTTTTAGTCATTATCCACTTCAGTTATAACTTCTAATTCCATAGATTAGTTTTTTGTCTGTTTTGAACTATATATCAATGGAGGAATTTGCAATAGATTTGTATTGGGCTGCTTGGGCTGTCATAAAAAACAATCCCAAAGAAGAGGTGGCTTTAATAACAGAACTTCAGTTTCTTGCAGTATTGGGGGCTAGAAATCCAAGATCAAGTTTCCAGCTAATTTCATATCTGGTAAGAGCTATTATCCTGGTTTGCAGATGACCATCTTTTTTTTTTTTCATGCGCCTTTACGAGAGATGGTGGGGGGGAGAGAGAGAGAATATGAATTACCTCTCTGGTTTTTTTTCTTATAAAGACACTTATCGTACTGGATTGTGGTCCCACTCTTATGACCTCATGTAACCTTAATTATCTTCAGATGTAGTCACAATAGTTACAACATGTGAACTTTGGGTGGACATAAACACTCAGTCTAGAACAGATCCTCTTTTCAGCTAACCTTATGTTTAGGAGAATCATCCTTATTATTGTGTGTATTTTTGGTTTGTTAATTCCAAACAAACCAAACTACTACTGTATAGTATTCCATTGTGTGAGCATATCACATATATTTTCCCCATTTTATTGTTGAGGTATTGGAGCAGTTTCCAGTTTGGAAATGCTATGAACATATTTTATATACCTTTTAAAAAAACATTTTATTTATTTATTTTTAGAGGTGGGGGGGAAGAGAGAGAAAGAGGAGAGAAATATCAATGTGTGAAAAGAAACATCGATTGGTTGCCTCTCGCACGCCCCCAAGTGGGAACTTGGCCCGCAACCCAGGCATGTGCCCTGACCCGGACTTAAACTGGCAACCTTTTGGTTTGCAGGCTGGTGCTCAGTCCACTGAGCCACACCAGCCAGGACCATGTTCTATATGTCTTTTGTGAATACATGGATACATTTCTATTGGGTATATATTTAGAAGTTGAATTGCTGGGTCATGGAGTATACAGGTGATTAGGTTTAGGTGACAGATGTTGCCAAGCAATTTTGCAAGATGGTTGAACTAAGGTCTATTAGCAATCTATGAGATTTTTAATTATTTCGGATCCTTGTCAATTCAGTCTTTTTTTATTTTAGCCATATGTTTATGGACCATTTGGATATCTTCTTTTGGGAGGGATTCATTGAAATCTTTAGCCTACTTTCTTATATAGAGGATTTCTGACAAAATGATATGAAAAAGCACATAGGGAAGGTCTTCCATCTGTGGTGTCCCTAGCTGGAGTTAGTCCTTCTCATTCATGCATAATTAGGGAAAGGAAGGTATTCACACCAAAACTCTGAGGAATAAAAAACTAGGAAACATGGAAGGAAGACAAGAAGAAGGTACCACAATTACTTAGGATCCAAAAAAAGGTTTTGATAGAACAATTCAAATGAATAATAGTTAAGACAAAAAGAAATGGCATAAAAGCTACTTTAAAAAGCACTACAATAAAATCACTGAAGAAAGGAGCATAGTACTAAAAAAACTCCAACAGATGAAATCTATTATATAAAAGAACAAAAGTAAATTCCACACTGTATTAGTGTCCTGGGGCTGCCTTGACAAATTCCCACAAATTGGGTGACTTACAACAACAGAAATGTATTCTCTCACAGTTCTGGAGGAAAGCTTTTGGTGATTTCTGGAAATCTTTGGCGATCTTTCCTCTATGTGGACATGTGAAATACAAGCACGAGTTACCTGCTTCTAAAATAAAATGGTAAGGCAGACATAGCATAGACGTTCTCATTCCCGTAGGGAAAAAATAAGAAGAAATAAAGGAGTCCAAGCAAGTCCAAACCCCTCCAGGACACGTTCCACTGGGCTCCGGGCCTGGGAGCAATCCTTTGAGGGTTGGTGCTTTGCCCTCTGGACCTGCGACAGGGGCCTGGCCTCTGGCTTCTGTCTTTGCATCTGTGGCTCTGCCTTGGGGTGACTCTTCTTTTTTCTTAAAGGTTAGCACATATTTATAGCCAAGCAAATTTGTTAGCCTTTTTTTTTTTTTTTTTTTGCTTTTGGAACCCCTGAAGTCTGACAGCCTTTCTTCATTTCGTCCTATCTCTGGCTCTTTCAGTCCAGACTGGCAATAAGGCACAACATTCTCAAAAGCATTGTTGGTCTCCCATGCAATTCCTAGCACGTGATGCCATCAGACAAGCAAGTCCACCACAGATCATTCCTTGATAACTCCATCTCTATCCTTGGCTTCCCTCATGATGGTTGATTTGATCAATGGTCCAGAATCCTTGGTTTTGTCTCTAAAGAAGGCTGAAAATTTTGCAAATCATCAGGTTCTGTTTCCTTTTTGTTTAATACTTCCTTCCTCAATTTATTATTTTTTTCCCCATTCACACTTTGCTGTAGTTAGCAAGGAGAAACCAGAGTGAACCTTCACTACTTTGCTTGGAAGTATCCTGAGCTAAATACCCAAGTCCACCACTTACAAATAAGTGCTGCTTGTATGTGTGTGTGTAATGAGACTTTACTGAAAAAGAAAAAGGGCAAACCAATGATTATAAACAGGAATGTGGACTTTTAGCAAAACAAACAAAAAATAGAACAAAAATGGTAGGGGGAGGGGTTGTCAAAGGATGGAAGAAGCGTGGCAAGAGCCAGAAAAAGGGAGGAGGAATTTTTTTCTTTTTCTTCTCATTTCTTTTAAAAACCAGCACAAGAAAAGACACACATATAACCAATATTTGTGCTCAGGTAGACATATAAATAGAGCAGAATTGACCACTCTGTTCTTTTCTCTTCCAAAGGCAAATAAAAACAAACAATCAAACAAATAAATAAACTTCCCACACCTCACTGGAAGCACCTTTCGTCTCCGTATTTCTACCAACGTTCTGTTCGCGGTGATGTATGTATTCTCGATGACAGACAGCTTCTCTACCGTGCTCCTCGCTCCCCTCTGAGCCCGCCCCCCGCCCCGAACACCTGTAACACTCATACTTCTACCAGCCATCTCTTCAAGGCAATCTAGATTTTTTCTATAAAGTGCCCCCAAATTCTTCCAGCATCTATTCATTTCTCAATTCCAAAGCCACTTCTACATGTTTGGATATTTGTTACAGTGGCACCCCTCTTTCCAGTACAAAATCTGTATTAGTTTCCTGGTGCTGCCATAACAAAATACCACAAACTAAGTAGTTTTGAAAAAATAAATTTATTCTCTCACAGATCGGGAAGCCAGGAATGCAAACTCAAGTATCAGCAAGGTCGATGCTTTCTGGAGGGTGAAGGAGAAACTCGCCCATGCCTCTCTCCTAGCTAGCGTTGCCAGAATTCCTTGGCATTCCTTGGCCGACAGACACATTACTCCAACCTCTGCATCCACCTTTCCAGTCCCTCTCTGTGTCTCTCCGTTTGTCCTTGTCTGTCTCTTATGAGGGCGCTCTCATGGGAATTAAGGCATACTCGAATCCAGCATGAATGTATCTCAATTCTTAGCTCAATTACATCAGCCAAAACCGTATCTCCAAATAAGGTTATATTCTGATGTTGCAGGTGGACCTAGATTTTTAAGGGACACTCTTCAACCCGTTACACACACCATGAAATATTTGACCATAGAAAAATTAAGAAGAGATTTAACAAAGATAAAAAATAAAACAAAGTAGCAGAAAGAGGTAAAATGGGAGACTTGAGGTCTAAGAACAAAAACTGAATGTGTTTAATACAGAACTAATAAATACACTAGAATTAGTGGGGATAGAACAGACTTGTTACACACAGAGTTTCTGAAGTGGAGGAAAGGTTTGGGACGATCACAGCGGTTTGATATGAAAGAGACAAACAGATTAAAGCGTTTAGAGGGCATGTAGTGGATACAGAGAACAAAAAACAATTCTACACAGAGATCTTCAGTATCTACGAATAAGACAAATGAAACACTGGAATGGAAAAAAGTATTCAAAAATAGAAGGACGAATATTTTTATAAGGAGTAATAACTGAAACTGCAGATTAAAAGGCCCATCATGTTCTAGGAAAACAATGATGCAGGGTGCTCATTATTGGGGATATTCTGAAGAATGTACTGAATTTCAAGGACAAAATTTCTGCAAGGATGTAGGTGTAAAAAAGGCTATGTCTTACAAACTTCGAACTTCCTCTGACTTTATAAGGAGTCACTCTCTACTGAGCTCTGAGGGGAGAGGTAATGAAACATTTTATACAAGCTTTGCTGTCATGTAAGAGGGTATCCTTATTTTTTTAATTTTAAACTATAGCCCTGGCTGGTGTGGCTCAGTGGATTGAGCACCAGCCTGCAAACCAAATGGTTGCTGGTTTGATTCCTTGTCAAAACACATGCCTGGGTTGTGGGCCAGGTCCCCAGTAGGGGGTGTGTGAGAGACAACCACTCACTGATGTTTCTCTCCCTATCTTTCTCCCTTCCTTCCTCTCTCTCTAAAAATAAATAAATAAAACCTTAAAAAAATTTTTTAAACTGTAACTAACAATTTATTGCCTTAAAGATCCCCATACACTCCACCTATTCATTCCTCGTTCCCCTCTAACCTTTGATATTTCTAATGTCTCCCTTTTTTTTTTTTTTACCTCTTACAGAATGTCATATCATTGGAATCATACACTATGTGGCCTTCTCAGATTGGCATCCTTCACATAATAATATAGGTTTATGGGTTTTCATGGCTTGATAGGCCATTTCTCTTTATTGCTTAAAATATTACATTGTCTGGATGTGCCAGAGTTCATTTATTCATTCACCTATTGAAAAAAATCTGGGTTTTCCTTGTATTAGGAATTATAAATAAAGCTGCTATAAACATCCATGTGCAGGTTTTTGTGTAGATGTGTTTCAGTTCCTTTCGATAGTTACCAAAAAGCCTGATCGCTGGATTGTCTGATAGGGTACGTACGTGCAGGTTTCTAAGACACTGCCTAACTGTTTTCCAAGTGGCTGTACTACTTGGCACCCCCCCAGCAATGAGTGCAAATTCCTGTGGCTCCATATCCTCACAGTTATCGGTGTTTTGGATTTTGGCCGTTCCAATAGGTGTGCAGTGGTACCTCGTTGTTTTAATTTGCAATTTCATATGGACATACAATGCTAATCATCTTTTCATAACTTGTCATTTGCATGTCTTCTTTGGTGAGGTGTCCAGGTTTTTGACCATTTTGTATTTGGGTTGTCCATTTAATTATTTTTAATTGTCCTTTTAAATTAAAAAGTTTTTTTTTCAATTACAGTTTACATTCACTATTATTTTGCATTGGTTTCAGGTGTGCAGCTTAGTGGTTAGACAGACATATGCTTTACAAAGTGTGCCCCGATATTTTCAGCACCCGCCCGGCACCGTGCATACTTGTTAAAATATCATTGATTCTATTCTCTGTGCTGTGCTTTCATCCCCATGACGATTTTGTAACTAAGAATCTGTACTTCTCAATCTCTTCACCTTTTGCACCCAGGCCCTCAACCCTCCTGCCCTTTGGCAGCCGTCAGTCTGTTCTCTCTATCTATGAGTCTGTTTCTGTTTTGTTTGTTTCTATTGTTTTTAGATTCCTCACACAAGTGAAATTATACGCTATTTATCTTTCTCTGGCTGACTTATTTCACTTAGCATAATGCCCCCTAAATTCACCATGAGAGGGCATCTTTAAGCAAATGCAAAAATCGCAGGAAATAATCCCACTACAGCCCATCCCTTCTGATTACAATGAAAAAACTCCAAACAGCTTACCAACATCAAAAATGTTCGGAACTCAAGGACTCTGGAAGGTAACAAAAACAAATAGATTTGACCATAGGTAGGAGAGCAAAAACTGAGTGAAATATTCACATGGGGTAAGTTTTCCATTTATTTATGAATTTATTTTTCCATTGTGGATCTGCTCTAAGAGAAGGGCCTGCAGAAATCAGGAAAAGGGGCCTTCACCAGCTGAAGACTGTGTTAAGGGGTGATCCTGGAAAGGAGAAAACCAGAGAAGAGGATTTGTAATTCTCTACGTGACCTTGCACCGGTCTCAGCCCGACTCCTGATCTACGCAGCACAGTTCTGACCTTCACCAATGTTTGGCAAGGTCTTCAAAATGGAACTGAGTTTTGAACCATACACACAAGTCTCAACTTTAACCCAGGAATAATGTCCCTCCATCCGGGGAATAATGCTTATGCAGGAAAGACTCAATAAAGATACAAAAAGAATTGAACTGAAATGGAGTACTTAAAAATTTCTCATACCAACCCATGAACTATAAATTGATGAGCCAGACCTAAAAGATATTTGCAAAGGCTTAGAAAACTGAACTGAGATTTGAATTACTGCTCACAGAAACGAGACAAAACTTACAGTTTAAATCATATTGATTTCTCCAGAGGATTATAATGTGACCCACAGTCTACATGATACAAGTTTCACAATGTCCAGGGTACAACAGAAATTACTCTACATCATAGAACCAAGCATATGTGTCTAATTCTGAGCAAAAAAGACAATGAACAGTTGTCATCACCGAGATTATCTAGGCATTGGAACCACTGGGGAATAGAAAAGTATTTGTAACAGATACAACCTGCAGATGATGATTTCCCCAAATTTACACATGGTTTACACAAATGGCCGTGTAAAAGGTAATATAGTAGGGAAATATGCAAAAGTGTAAATGCTTAATAGAAAAAGAAATGTAAGTGGCAAAAAACATGAAATAATGCTCATTTTCAACCATAATTAAATAGTCAACAAAAGCAAAAATGGTGATCTTTTTCACCTTTCAGATTAACACAATTAAAAAGATTTGATAGCATTCAACGTTGGGGAGGGCATGAAGAAATAGAGGCTCATAGGTAGATAAATATACAACCTTTTTGAAAGGTAATTTGGCAACAATTATTCAAATTGACAAATGTGAGGATTCAAGATTCTTTGGTATATAGTACAATTTATGTAACACGTGTGTGTGTGTGTGTGTGTGTGTGTGTCTTTCTCCTACTCCCTGAAGTGCCCATAAGAAAATTTTCATCGGTTAACTGTGTGGGAGCCATGGAATAAAATAGGAAGAGAGTTTCTTTTCATTATGTAGATATGTTTCTGTCTATTAAGGCTTTTAAAAAAAAACTATAGGTCTTTATCACTTAAAATAAAAAGTAATTAGCTGGGGGAAGTAAAAAGACCAGGCTGGTAGAAAGAATTCCATTACAGAAATTCTCAGCATCAGTTACTGGGAACTTACCTGACGGGAGAACCTGGAGGAGGAGTTGAGGGAATCTCTGTGTCCCTCAGGGTTTGTGTTCTGATCTCAGTGAGCACGGAAGCCAGCACGGTCAGTAAACAGCCAGCTCAATCTCACTAATTTCTCTACACCCCTGAACTGAAACACTCGTGTAAAAAATAAACTTTCAGACCTAAGTAGAGTTCTTGTAAAATTACAAAGTTCAATTTCAAGAAAATGAAAAGTGGTTCAATAAAGATATAGAAATACTTAGAGTTTTCATCTCTTCCTTCATCCCAGGTCTGAGATAGTAACGCTACCGACAGTCTCCTTTTCTCGCTCTCACTCGAAATGACTGTAGTTTCAGTAACTTCGGTTGATACGCAACCTCTGGGACTTTGGCATTCAAGGTGTGTTACCCGTGATTGTAAAGTTTTTTATATTGTTTTCCTTTTTCTTCACTTCTAGATCTTTGTCTTCTATTAAAATTGAACTCCCTCTTCATCCATTAAGTTCATTTCTCTAAGGTACTGCGCTGTGCATTCCTATTTAAATAGAGACCCTAGAGTTTGCAGACAATTTCCCAAAGGGCTTTGGGTAGGTTAATATGCCCAAAATACACCGTAAGATGTTTTGAACTACCATTTCAAAGCGGAAAGTGACAAGAGCTTGTCTTGATTGCTTTTTCTTATTAGCTTTATCTTATGACAAAATCCATCTTTTCTTTAAAAATTAAATTTATAGATTTTTAAGATATAAAACAGCCTTGTATTTCAATAACTGCAATGTGCCCTTCTGCTATCCTTCCACATAATCCCTTTTTTAAATTTGCTGCATTAGAAATATCCTATGACCGTTAAGGGCTTGCGGCTTTTGTATGATCTTTACTCTGGAATCAAGTTTAAGATCTTCACTTCTACTGTGTTTAACATTGCCTGCCCATGCACTCTCTATCACATTGCCTACTTTTATGTTTTTCTAGTACTTAGCACTGTCTGAAAATAATTTTTAGCATTGTTGTATGTTATCGGTCTTGTTCACAGAATTAGAGACAAATTTCTCATGAAACCAATGAAGTTTAAGCTTCAGAGCCCCTCTCTTACCTGGGGCTCCTGTGAATGGTGGGAGTTTCTGGATGCTGGGAAGTGTTTAGGGTGAGGTGGGGAGGGCAGGCTGCAACCAGAAAACTTTAGCATGTAGGCATGTCAAGTAATTTGCCGAAGGATAGCTCAGAAGAAAGGGGCTTGAATCTCCAAGGCCCAGAAAGTGGTTGAAATGTTTCCTCCTTTTCTAAATAAGCGTTCACTTCTGCATCTAATTTTGTATGCATAATTGTATAGTTTTTTACAGAGAGGACCTGCCAAATTATGTTAACTTGAAGATGTACAAGTCCTGAGTATGTCACTGGCTAGAATATAAAGCTTGTGAAAAGGCTGAGTCTGCCACTTTCACTCTTGTAACCTCAAAGCCTTGAGCAGTGACAGCTCATGGGAGAGGCTTCATAAATTTTGCTGAATAAATGTTGAGCTGTGTGAGATCAAGGAGAAGGGCATTCCAGCCAAGGCTGATATGGGAACACACTGGGCTTGTTCCAGGAACCGTAGAAAATTCAGTGTGGTTGGAGCATGTGGAATGACAGGGATAGGAGAAAGAGAGTTGCTTGGGGACATAGGAAGGGTCTGTAAGATTCTCAGTGCTTTGGAATGTATAAAGCATTTAAACATGACTGACTTTAAATAGATGACCTTGGTTGCTATGTGGAAAATGTATTGGAGGGAGGGGTAATAGCAAAAGCAGGTCTGCAGAAGAATGGTGGTGGTGAGTTGGCCAAGAGTGATGATTATAGAGATAGAATGAAGTGAGGCATTTAGAATGGGTTTGAGAGATCAAATCAATAGCATTTTCTGAGGTACTAGATGTAGAAAGGGAGTGAGAGGAGTCAACAAAGGTTGTTGGAATTTTGTGCTGAGTATGATGTTCTTCATCATACCGCACAGTCCTGGAGATAATGCAAGCACAGATGGGTCTACATAACAACGAGTATAACCACATTCCTTCTTAACAATAGAAATTTATAACTCGGTGGCAGATTCCCCTACTGCTTTGAGACACAGATTAAAAATAAATAAGCATTAGTCTTGCCTTGACATTTTTCTCAAACATTTATCTGAATAGTTACTTAAAATTTCTGAATTATGACATTATAAGTCTATGTGGAAGAATCAAGATAAGATACAAGATTTTAGTGATTTTTCAAATGTATTTTATTTCAAAGATAAGTCTAAAAATCTTTGGCCAGTCCTCTTTTTTTCTTTCTTTTTTTGATACCATTTTGAACTTACAGAAAAGTTTCAAGAATAAGCTAAACAAATCCCGAATACTTTTTCCCAGATTTACCCAAATATTAACATTTGCTCCATTTGCTCTATCCTTTCTCACTGTTTCTGTCTGCTCTTGTTTTCCATGTCTCTCTGTTTCTCTCCATATATTCATATGCATATAAATATGTATATACACTACACATATAGACATGATATACATATTTGTGATGTACATATACATATGTGTGTATACATCCACTTGTATATTCAATTGTACACTTACACATTATTCTTGTTTCTGAACCATTGAAGAGTTGCAGACCTATGTCTCTTCCCCCGACTACTTCATTATGGATTCTGTAAACACAAGCAGCTCCACATAACCCCAGTAGGGTGATCAAAGTCAGAAAATTACCTCCAATGTAATAATATAATGGCAAGTTTTATGAAGATTCCTTTGGCCAGTTATTTCTAAAAATTTAAAGATCTAGCTTATTATCTTTTCCCAACTATGTTATTAGAATGAAGGTGGCCACTTAAAAAAAATGAGAAATACTTATTCAGTATCCATGGACTGAATCTCTCTTTAAATTTATCTCAAGCAGGTCCCTGGTGCTACCCCACCTGGCAATTCTACTGTATTTCTCTGATCTATTTACTCTGCACTCTCCCATTTGATCTTTTCCATTTTTGAAAAATCACTGTAACTTCTATCTTCTTATTTCACTGAGAAAATAGAAGCTCTCATCAGAGAATTTCCACACTTCTCCCTACAAAGTCTGTCAAATTACCTTGGACCCAAACCTCCTGCTTATTCTTCTGCTACTGTGAAGGGGTTATTTTTCCTTCTACCCACAGTTAGCCCCTCCTCTTGACACACTGGTTCTGGGCCCATTCTCTTGTGTTTTCTCTGGTATTGGGCTTCTCTAGTTTTCTCTCCCTACTTTTGCATCATCAATATTTTCTTCTTCAGTAGATTATCCTTCATCATACAAACCTGACTTCATCTCTCCCACCATTATCACCCCCCTCCCCCGCTACAACCCATTTCCTCCACAACAAACACAGCTAAAGAGCTGTGTATACTCACTGTCTCCATTTCCTCTCCCACATTGTCCCTTGAGCCCACTCTCACTGGGCTAGTCCTACCCTACAATTCCACCACAATCGTTCTTAACCAAGAATATCAACGGTCTATGTTTCCAAATTCAATGGTCATTTCCCAATGTCCAGCTTACTTAACTACCAGCAGCTTTTGATGCAGTTGATTGCTCCCTCCTTCTAGAAATACTTTCTTCACTAGGCTTACTCTTTCTCATGGTTATCCTCTCTCACCTATTGCTTCTTTTCAGTCTCATTTGTTGGTTCTTTTCATCTTTCAGAGGTCTGAACATTGCAGGTCTCCCTGTTCAGTCTTCTGACCTTTATTCTTTCTATTCCATCCTGAATGATTTTATTCACATTCAAGGTCTGAATATAATGTACAATGATGTATGCCACCAAGCAGAGCAGAGTGCTAAAGGCACAAGATCTGGAGCTTCACTACCTGGCTTGAAACTTGCCTTCACCACTCACTAGCTCTTTAAACATGGGCAAATGACTTAACTTCTCTGTACATCAATTTCCTCATCTGTAGAGTGGAAATAACTATAGTACCTACCTGCAAATTTTGAAAGAACTTATATTGGTCAAATTTAACTTGAAATCATAAACCACATTAAGTATTTACAACAAAGGGGCTTAATGCATTTGAATAGTAACACAATTGAGAAGAGAGGCTGAGAAGCCAACCAAGGGATGATGACGAAATCCAGGTATTAGTAGCAACGATAAGCCACTACCACTACCTTGAGGGACAAAGCAAGACTTAGTATAAAACTATAGTACTCAAGACAGTGTGGAACTGCCACGAGAATATACACATAAATCAATACAATGGAATAAAGAGTCTAAAAATAGCCTCTCACAGCTATGGTCGATTGAATTTTGAAAAAGATGCCAACATAATTCAATGGAGAAAGTAAATTATTTTCAACAAATGGTGCTGGAAAAATTGAATATCCACTTGGAAAAAAGTAAAGTGCACACCATATATAAAAACTAACTTGAAATAAATCACAGAGCTAAACTTGAAAGCTAAAACTATAGAACTTGAAGAAAACATAGGAGAAAGTTTTTACAATCTGAGGTAGGCAAAATTTTTTTGACATTTAAAAAGTACAAACCATAGAAAAAAATTGATAAAATGGATTTCAACAAAATTAATAGCTCTATTCTTCAATGTACATTGTTCTTCAGAAGAAAAGGTAAGCCACATACTGGGAGAAAATACTTGCTATGTGTATATCTGACAAGGAGTAATATCCAGAATATAGTAAGAACTGTTATAATTCATTAATGAAAAACAAACAATACTGAGCAATAGAGAGAAATGAACTACAGATGGATAACACAACACACAACATGGATAAAATCACACAAAAAATTACTTTGAGTGAACAAAGTCCAAAAATTTACATACTCTATCACCATGTGTATAGAAATCTCCAGAAGAGACAAACCTAAGCCACAGGGACAGGACTGGGGAGCTGACCAGGACAGGGCACAAGGGGAATTTGGGGTGGATGGAAAACATTTCATATCTTGACTACAATGGTACTTATACAATTGTACACATTTGTCAAAACTCATCAAACTGAACACTTTAAATTGGTGCATTTCATTTTTTTGTGACTTATGCCTCAATGAAGTTGAGTTTAAAAATCAAAAAAATGTAAGTCCAAACATGAATTATTGATTTTTTTTTCTGAAAACTTGCTCCTCCCACAATCCTGCCCATCTCAATACCGGATAAATGTATTTCTCTGGTCGCCCAGGCCATAAGTGCTGAAGCCTTTCTTGACTCTTCTCTTTCACTCACATTGCACCTCCAACCCATCAGCAAATTCCATCAGCCTTACCTTCACAATACATCCTGCTGGGGGAGCTGTGAATTGGTAGAACCACCATGGAAAATAGTATAGGGAGTCCTCAGAAAATTAAAATAGAACTACTATATGATCAAGCAATTCCACTTCTGTGGATTTGTCCAGAGGAAACAAAAACACTAGAAAAGATAACGTGCACTCCCGTGTTCGTTGCCGCATTTGTGTTGACCATGGCAAAGATATGGGAGACCTAAGTGGCTGCCGATGGATGGATAGATAAAGAAATTGTAATATATATACACACACACATATATGTATATGTATGTATGCATGCATTCATATATAATGAAATATACATACATACATATGTAATGAATCCATAGTGGAATATTATTCAGCCATAAAAAGAATTAAATCTTGCCATTTTCAACAACATGGGTGAAACTTGAGGGTATTATACTAAGTGAAATAAGTCAGACAGAGAAAGAAAAATACCACTTAATCTCTCATATATGGAATCTGAAAAGAAAGAAAGAAACAAACCTAAGTTCATAAATACTGAGAACAGACTGGTGGTTGTGAGAGGCGGGGGTGGTTGGAAAGTAAGAGAAATGGACATTTTTTTTTTCATTTAAGTAAGCTGAATAATTTTTTTCAATGTAAAAAGAAATCAGGGGTTGGGAGGTGGTGGCGAGGTAGGTGGGAACTTAACCCACTTGCTTTTGTACCCAACTGGAACACTTACTGGTCTTCTGAAGAACAGAGTGAATAGCAAACAGAATCGCAGCTTATATGAAATTTGGAAACCAAAGATTGCAGAAGACACTTAAAAATGGATGGTAAGGAGGTTTGGGAGGCAGACAGGAAAGGCCATGGGCCCTTCGCCAGGGATCACAGCTGCTGTAGGAGCTTTGGAGGACAGCCTGGCCAGTGATTGTAACTTTGCAGATCACACCCCTCCCAGAACAGGGAAGTCTGTTCTGTCTAGGAGACACCTGGTTATTTGAAGTTGCTGGGGGGATAATGACGCAGTGGGAGACACACTGCAGGGGTTGTTCCCCAGCTCAGACTGTGCTTACTGGCTTGACAGTACCAGAGAAATCAGGGAGCAGGGAGAAGAGTTGGACCTCGACTGACTGTTACCCACAGGGTCTCCAGATGGGTCAGAGTGTTGGGCTGGGTGAAAAGCTGGGTGTTTGTTAAGAACTGCAGCCCATAACCAAAGGAAACACACTAAAAAAAAAAAATGGTGCGCAGCCTCTGTGTGCAAGGACCTCTCCCACGCAGTAGCTGGGCCAGTGAAGAGGGAGGAGGGGTGCCTCACTGACTGATTAGAGGAGGACAGGAAGGACTCAAGAGAGTTAGCAGTCCCCACAGTGACTTATTTTAATAGGGGAACTGAACTGCCCTAAAGGGACTTCACCCAGGCCAGCAAAGAGGGAGGAGGAGGGGTGCAAGTTGCTCCTAATCAGGGCACGTCATGGGCGGCACAACGTGGTGGATTGAAGGTGCCAGCCTGGCACACATATACAGTGGGAGCCATGCAGCGCTTTGAGGGCCTGGGCTGGAGACTGGGCACCTGTGAACATTGCAGCCCAGACCTAGCCCCCACCCTCACAAAACCACAGGAAAGGAAAAAAGCCAAGCCCAGCCCCCTCTGCCTGCGGCATCCTGGAAGACCAGCAGAACTTGCTTGATGGGTTTAAAGTCAGCAGGAGGCTTTTTTTCCCCTCCAAGTGAGACAATAAGACCTGGAGCTGTAAAAGGACCAAAGAACCAAAGACAGATCCAGAGAGAGATCGGAAGACTAATACCAACTCTGAAACTGGGACAAATTTCCCTTTGCTGTCCTATAGAACTTGCATGTTATTTTTTATTTTTATTATTATTTATTATTTTTCATTATTTTTATTTCTTTTCTTTTCTTTTTTAATTTCTCTTCTTTCTGCTTGTTTAATTACATTGTTTGATTTTCTTTGTTCTCCCTTTCACATTGTATTTTAATTTTTCTTCTTTCACTTCACTTGTATTCCAATAACACACTACTCTTAGTCTTTTATTTTCTGTTCTTTTTATTCAGATCATATATTTCTTGTCATATTATTGTTGTCCCTGTGTTATTGCAAATAATTGTTCCATATTTTTGTAAATCCTACACAGCACCCCTCTCTGGTCTTGGCCCATTGCACAAGCTTCTTGAGCTTTATTACTATTGTGGTTAACTTTCTTCTCTCACACACTATGCCTGGTTTCTATCCCTTACTGTCACTATATCTCACCAGCTGACCTCACATAAGTGCTCTGTTTTCTGCATTCAGCTCACATTCTTTCTCCCATCTAATAAAAGGCTTATCTCTTTTTCACCTTTTATAAAAAGTGGCTAGTTGGATGAAATATCAAGGTTATTCCTGTATTTCTCCAAAGGATCTCCAATCTGTTCTCTACATGGTACTTTAAATTCCATAGAATTCTCTCCTGCTGTCTTATTCCATTTCACCTTTACCCTGCCCCTGATCACATACAAGATAAGGTGGGAATCGTGAACACCAGTAAGCCTGCTGGAGGAGAGAACCCACCAACAAAGGAACCAACAACAGGTAAAACCCAAGTACAACAAGAGAGCCCACTCAAACAGAAGAAAGGACAACCCTAGAGTATGAAGACAAGGAGATCAAAGAGACCACACCACTGAATCCCACACCACTGAATCCCTACGATTGAAGTTCACCCTACAAAGACAGCTAGCAAAGGAGAGCATCAGGAAGTGCAGAAACAAACAAAAAGAGTCACCGAAAATGGGGAGACACAGAAAGAACCTGCAATCAAAAGGAATGGAAGACTCCCCACTAAAAGAGCTAATTGAAATGGAAGCAAGCAAACTATCAGATATAGAATTCAAAAGAATGGTTATAAGGATGCTCAAGAAACTCACTGACAACTACAAGGAATGGAGTGAGAACTGCAACAGTATGAAAAAGGAAATAGAGACTATAAACAAGAACCAGGAAGATATGAAGAATACAATTTCTGAAATAAAAACCACACTAGAAGGAATTACAACAGGTTGGATGAAGCAGAGGACTGAATTAGTGAGCTGGAAGACAAGGTAGAAAGAAATACCCAGGTAGAACAGCTGCATGCAAAAAGACTCAAAATATATGAAGGTGGCTTAAGGGAACTGCAAGACGACATGAAATGCAACATTTGAATCATAGGAATACCAGAAGGAGAAGAAAAGGAGCAAGGGATAGAAACCCTGTTTGAAAACATAATGACAGAAAACTTCCCAAACCTGGAGAGGGGAAAAGCCACTCAAGTTCAGGAAGCACAGAGGGTTCCAATCAAGAGGAACTCAAAGAGGTCTACTCCAAGACACATCATAATTAAAATGCCAAGTTTTAAAGACAGAGAATCTTAAAAACAGCATGACAGAAACAAGAAACATAAAAACAGGCCTACTTAAAAAAGATAGGAACATTTCAAATAAACAACCTAACCCTACCTCTTCAAGAACTAGAGGAACAACAACAAACAAAGCCCAGAGTAAGTAGGAGGAATGAAATAAGTAAGATCGGAGCAGAATTAAATGACATAGAGACTAAAACAGCAATCCAAAAGATCAATAAATCCAGGAGCTGATTCTTTGAAAAGATAAACAACATCGACAAGCCTTTAAGCAGACTCATCAAGAAAAAAAGGGAGAGGAACGAAATAAACAAAATCAGAAATGAAAGAGTAGAGATTACAACTGATACCACAGAGATACAAAGGATTGTAAGAAATTACTAAGAACAACCGTAGGCCAAGAAATGTGAAAACCAGTGTGAAATGGACAAATTTCTAGAAAAATATAATCTCCTGAAACTGACTGAGGAAGTAGCAGAAATCCTGACCAGACCAATAACAGCTGGTGAAATTGAAGCAGTAATCAAAAAACTCCCAGCACACAAAAGCCCTGGACTGGATGGATTCACAGGAGAATTTTACAAAATATTTAAGGAGGAGCTAACCCCTATCCTTCTCATACTATTCCATAAAATCCAAGAAGAGGGAAGACTCCCAGACTCTTTATGAAGCCAGCATCATCCTAATTGCAAAACCAGATAAAGACTCAACAAAGAAGGAAAACTTCAGGCCAATGTTGCTGATGAACATAGATGCTAAAATCCTCAACAAAGTATTGGCAAACTGCATCCAGCAATACATTAAAAAGATCATACACCATGATCAAGTGGAATCCACTCCAGGGGTGCAAGGATGATACAATATTCACAAATCAATAAACATAATACACCACATAAACAAAAGGAAAGACAAAAATCACATGATCATATCAATAGATGTGGAAAAAGCATTTGATAAGGTACAGCACCCATTTATGATCAAAACACTCAGCAAAGTGGGAGTATAGGGAGCATTCCTCAACATAATAAAGGCCATATATGAGAGACCTACAGCCAACATCATGTTCAACGGACAAAACTAAAAGCTTTCACACTAAGATCAGGAACATGACAAAGATGTCTGCTTTCACCACTTCTATTCAACATAGTATTGGAAGTCCTAGCCACAGAGATCAGACAAGAAGGAGAAATAAAAGACATCCAAATTGGAAAGGAGGAAGTAAAACTGTCACTGTTTGCAGGTGATACAATTGTGTACATAGAAAACCCTATAGACTCCACCAAAAAACTACTAAACCTAATAAGTGAATTTGGCAAAACAGCAGGATTTAAACTCAATATTCAGAAATCGAAGGCATTTTTATACACCAACAAGGAAAGATCTGACTCAGAAATCAGAAAAAATATCCCATTTGCTATAGCAACAAGAAAAATAAAGTACCTAAGAATAAACCTTACCAAGGAAGTGAAAGATCTATACTCAGAAAACTAGACAACACTGAAGAAATTAAGGAAGACACAAATCAATGGTAGCATATACCGTGTTCATGGATTGGAAGAATTAACATCATCAAAATGTCCATAATACCCAAAGCAGTTTATAGATTCAACCCAATCCTTATTAAAATGCCAATGACATATTTCACAGATACGGAACAAACATTTCACAAATTTATATAGAACCATAAATGACCCCGAGTAGCTGCACCAATTTTGAGAAAAAAGAACAAAGTAGGAGGGATCACAATACCTGATATCAAAGTATATTACAAGGCCACTGTGATCAAAACAGTCTGGTACTGACATAACAACAGACACATAGACCAATGGAAGAGAGTAGAGAGCCCAAAAATAAACCCAAGTCTCTATGGTCAATTGATATTTGATAAAGGGGGCAGAAGCATAAAGTAGAGAAAAAATAGCCTCTTCCACAAATGGTGTTGGGAGATCTGGACAGCTACATGAAAAAAAAAAAAAATTCGATCACCAACTTACACCAAACACAAAAATAAATTCAAGGTGGATAAAAGACTTAAATATAAGTTGTGACACCATAACAGTCCTAGACGAGAACATATACAGTAAAATCTCAGATATTCCATGCAGCAATATTTTCACCAATATGTCCCCTAGAGCAAGGTACATAAAGGAAAAAATAAACAAATAAGACCTCATAAAAAAATGTTTCTTCATCGCTAAAGAAAACAGCATTAAATTGAAAAGAGAGCCAACCATATGGGAAAACATATTTGCAAATAAGACCTTGGACAAGGGTTTGATCTCCAAAATACATAAAGAACTCACATGACTCCACTCCAGGAAGACAAACAACCCAATTAAAAAATGGGCAAAGGACTTGAACAGACACTTCTCCAAGGAGGACATACAGAGGACCCAGAGACATATGATAAAGATGCTAAGGATAACTAGCCATCAGTGAGATGCAAATTAAAACCACAATGAGATACCACTTCACACTGGTGGGAATGGCCATCATAAACAAATCAACAAACAAGTGTTGGAGAGGATGCGGAGAAAAGGGAACCCTAGTGCACCGTTGGAGGGAATGCAGACTAGTGCAGCCACTGGGGAAAACAGTATGGAATTTCCTCACCAAACTGAAAATGGAACTGTCTTTTGACTCAGCAATCCCACTGCTGGGATTATACCCTAAGGATCCTGAAACACGAATTCAAAAGAACCTATGCACCCCAGCCTTCATAGCAGCACAATTTATAATAGCCAAGTGCTGGAAGCAATTTAGGTGTCCATCAATAAATCAGTGGATCAAAAAACTACGATACATTTACACAGTGGAATGTTACACAGCAGAAAGAAAGAAGGAGCTCCTACCCTTCGTGACAGCATGGATGGAACTGGAGAGCATTATGCTAAGTGAAATAAGCCAGACGGTGAAAGACAAATACCATATGATCTCACCTATAAATGGAATCTAATCAACAAAACAAACAAGCAAGAAAAATCCAACCAGAGACATTGAAATAAAGGAGAAACAGACGGTATCCAGAGAGGAGGAGGGAGAGGGATAATGGGGGGATATAGAGGAAGGGTCGTCAAGGAACATGTATAAAGGACACATGGACAAAGCCAAAGGGGGTAGGTTCAAGGGTGGGAGGTAGGGATGGGTGGAGTGGGGGGAGTGGGATGAAAATGGAGACAACTGAACTTGAACAACAATTTAAAAAAATGAAAAAAGTAAAAAAAAATCATTCTAAATATGATCACTTCTTATCACCTTCTCCACAACTAAACTGGTTCAAGCTACCATCATTTTGCCTGGATTATTGCAGCAGCCTCTTGGGTGGTCTGCTTTCTCCCATTTTTGCCCCCTTCCCTTCACTGTCACAGGTTTTCTCAGCAAGTAACGAAGTCATTTATGGGACTTGCCTGCTAAAAACTCTCCTCTGATAAACTGTCTCATTCAGAATAAGAGATGACTTTCTTACAGTGACCTACTAAGCTTGACCTCATCATCTGTACCCTATTAACCTCTCTCACCTCATCCCCTTCTCTCTCCAATGCTCTCTACAGTCTAGCCACTCTGAACTCCTTGCTGGTCCTCAGACTCACCAAAGACGCTTCCACAGCAGGGTCTCTGCACTGCCTTCTCCCCGAACGGGGCTGTTCACCCAGCACATTGGCGCTGCTCTGCTGCTCAGTTTCCATGCTCTCCTCACAGACGGCCTTCCCAGAGAGCCTTCGCCAGCCATCCATAGGAAATAGTAGCCAAATAATCGCTCTCTTCCTTTTATTTTTTTTGCGTTATTTTTATTCTTAGCCTGTGAAACTCCCAGACAGAACGTTTATTTTAATTGCTTTTTGGGCGGTCTTTTCCTCACATGGAATGTAAGAGAGTTGGAAATTTGTTTTGTTTCCTATTATAACTCTAACCCCTGGAATGGTGCACTCAATAAGCATTTATTATTTTATTATTTTTATATAGCATAATTTATATTAGTTTTGTTTATTTATTTTATATTTAACATGTAAATTATATTATTATAAAAATTAAATGAGCACTTGATAAGTATTTATTGAATGAATGAATGACTTTACTCTGGAAGCATTATACACACATACACATTTTATGTTTTCTCCCTTTTTGGTGAGGACATTTTACTTCTCCTCATCATGATTCCCTAAAACAATCATCTTTCTCCCTTGTTTCTTTGACTGTCTTCATCGGAGTCAGCAAATGCCTGGGTTCATGGTAAATATAAATAATCCATTCTGTTTCTTTCCCACTGACCCCTCGTACTTTGTCATTCTGCTCAACACAGAACTTTGGACAGCCACCTCTAATTGATTGGATGTGTCAGGAAATATGAAACTTGTTTGTTATCCTGCATGTAAATTCAAACTTTCTTTGGTTGTTGTGTTAGGCTTGATTTCCAAACTGACCAAGGACGCAGACCCCATGGGATAAAATGGAAATTGCATGCTCTTTAAAGTTCTTCCAGCTTTGTTAAGAAAGACTACAGAGGCAGAGATACATTAAATAATGACTGCTGCATATTTTATTAAGACCCCAGGAGGTTGGTTTAAAAATAAAACTCCCAATTCTCCCTTATCTGTACCTTAACAAAATCTCAATGTAATTGACTCATATTCCTCCTTAGCCTCCTAAAGTCTAATTAATCACAAATCTCAAACACAAGTACAGAAAACCCCACAGAGTGTTTGCTTCCATGTCAATCACAGGGAGATACCTTATACAGATATACCTTATGAAAATATAAGCAAAGCTCTCTGCCCCACTTCTAAGTGAGACAGACTGAGCAAGGTCAGAGAAACATTGCTTCCAACCTCTTCCTTCTAAAATCAAAATGATGACATTAGTCCTTATTTCTAACAAGGTCTCTGGATGTTTAGTAAGATGTTTATTATTACCAGGGATAGGGGAACTCAATAAATAAAGATTTTTTTCAAGAGTTACAGATTTTAGCTTCAGTTATGGTTGATATACTTGTGGTTTAATGCATGTGGAAGGCTGTTATTCCAGGAAGTGGAATGCAGGAACCAAGATGACTCTAGATCATTCACTCGTTGTGCCCCAGGGGATCTGCCAGTGGTAGAGAAGGTATCTGAACCATTGCGTTCCAGGGAGGGAACATCCCTGATGCAGACAAAGAATTGTTTATCAACAGATAAAGAAGTACTAGGAAAATCCCTTCAGGACTGCAACTCTTACTCAATTAACATTTTCCCAAATGTTAGGCTTACCTACACTTTTTCCTCCTCATGAAAATAAGTGGGACTGAAACTCTTATATAATTAACTTTTTTTCCCAATTAGCTAACTTACCCTTTATTCTCCATATAAAAAGGGCCAGCTTGGGATGACATGTTAACATGGTTTTTGAGGGTGCATAACCTGCCGTCTTCTCAGATCCCCAGCATCTGCATGATGCACGCATAAAGATTTAATCCCTGTCTCTATTTATTGGTGCTGGTAGTGACAGGCAGCATGAACGCCAACTTTTCTGGTTTCACCAGGAGATCACCACTAGAATAGAAAAAGCGTACCTGTAGGGAAACATAAATCTCAAACAACCCATGCAGATTCTGCCTTGTGTCTGGGGCTCAGGCATTTATCGGTGACAAGTTTCTTTGATGTTTGTGCAACAGACTGACCTGAATGCTTTTTATTTCCCTCTTTATGATCTTTAGACACGATGTGCTGGTGGTTGCTAGATAGGCAAAATGTTTTTCTGTTCAGTCTTCTTCAAAACCTCTTCCTCAAAACATGAATCTTAGTGTTAAGTTGACAAGAAAGCATATTTCTTAGACAGGGTTTCGAGGTCATCTTTTTCCTTGTGTACATTAAAAAAACCCTGCTTGATTCTTTAAGGCAATTGGCCAAGTTTTCTATTTACATTAATTGGGATACTACTCTAATTTTGAATCTGTTGGTATCTTTGGTTTAAGGAATATCTCCACTGTCAATGTAATTACATTCCATATCACCTCCAGTGTATTCTAGCCCAAGGGAAGAAAGTTACATGGGATTAACCATTCATTAACATTTTAATTAATTAATCTTTTGGTGGTTACTGGCCTTGATGACGTATTTTTTATAAATAGAACAAAGGTATATTTGTTCATTGTATTCACTACAAACAGAATGCTCTTTTAAAGGGCCCACGACTGTTCATGGTTGCATTTTATTATTTGTTAATCTGCTGTTTCAACCTTGAAGACATGATAGAATGTTTTAACATCAATAGGAAACAGTTCTTAGCAGATGAATGTCGTCTTTTAACATTGAAGTGTCTGTTATTTTATCTTTAAACATTTAAACAGTATTTAAATAGTCTATGTAACTCTACATTTTAATTTTATTAGTATTTATATCAATAGGTATTTTAATTTGACCTATTAGAATTCCATTATAATGAAGCTTTTTATAACATCATTTCTACCACAGTTTTGAATAAATAAAAAAATTTAAAACATATAACTTGCAAATAAGGAAAAACAATATAATAGATTTACCCTTGAAGGTGGGAGTATTGTCTTTCTAATATCAGCAACATACTAAGGGATCTCACTGTATTTGCTTCGTTTTAGAGGCAATCATATCTAAAATCATTTTTCTTAAGCTTGATTTTTGCTCCAAGAAGGTAATCAGATATAAAGCCAGAAGAAACATGGAAAGCAGATAATATGGTAATTGGTACAGTGTATGATCCCCTCAGATGTTAAATGACTGGCTCTTTTTCAGGTCCCACCTCATCAGAGAGGTAATCACCTAGTGAATGCCCATCTCTAATTAGTTACTATACCACATCAGCCAATTTTATGGTCCTTTTAGCCCTTATCACTAACACTAATATCTTGTTTTTCTGTTTATTCATTTATTTGTCTCTTCTTTATGGGATTGAAGCTCTTGGAGAGTAGGGGCATTGTCTATTTTTTTCTTCACTGAATCTCCTGAGCCTAGAACAGGGCTTCACACATAATAAGCAATTAACTGAATTAGTTATAAGCTCAGTGTGAAGTGATTCTGTGGAAGGAAACCTAAAGCAATAATCCTTTATAACAGTGATATTTGCATTGGACCTTAAAGATTTGTAGAAGTTTTCAGGGTAGAGAAAGGAGAAAGGACATTCAGGAATGCAATTAGTATGAGCAAAGGCCCAGATGGTTTGGTCCTCTGTATGTGTTAGAACCGGGGAGATGGTGGAGAGGAATCAGCCAACATCCTTCCAGGCTGAACTAGCACAGGAGCGAACGGCAGCACCAGAAAGGTAAACCAGAACCATGAAGAACCATCAAGGCTTCAGATTTTAACATGCAGGCACTGCATGTGATCAAATCTGTATTTTAGGAAGTTCATCTCGATGACTGTGTAGAACAGAAGAGAGGAGAGACAGGAGGCTTTGAGAGGTCAGAGCAGAGATTCTTTCTAGTAGTCTAGGCACTAAATCAGTAAGGCCTGAATCAGGGAAGTCCAGTAGCAAGGTATGATTCCAAGCCTCCAAGCAAATGTAAACAGTTAATAATAGCTAAAAAAATAAAACTGAACTACTTACAGCTGAAAGGCTGTGCAATATAAATCCCCCCACATTCATGTATTAATACTATATACCTTCCTATACACACTTGTCACAGATCCATCAGTGTGTCTCTGGCCACCACAGGCACAAATTCCTGCCCAACAAGGAATCTTACTCCTCAGTTTCCAGCAGTGACAATCAACACCCCACTTGGTGCTCAGTGAGGAGGCATACCATTGTTCTCAACACTAAAATCACACAGCCTTTATATTCCCACCACATTCCTCAGAGCCCCAACTCCTGTTTTCTGAGTTGTTTCCAAGAATGTCTTTGTGTTCTTATCTCTGTGTCCTCTGAAGTTGCAAATTCACAGTGCAGCACACTTACTCCCCCAGATAAACAAAGGGCCTGGGCTGCCTCTGGAGGAGTTTTGCTTTCTTGGCGCTCAGTCCCTGCTTGTCATCGGACCACCTCACCTCTAAGTTCACTGAGGCCGTTCCCTGAAGACCAGTATGTTCTTTGTTCTTTGCTGTGGCGCTGCTCTCTTTCCCAGGAGTCTTCAGAACCTGAAGCCTGGCTGCGAGATTCTCTATAGTCCACCTTCTGTGACTCTGACCTTTTCCATCATCAGTCTTCGGTGAACATCTCTCACAAGTAGCCCAGGGTAATGCGCTTTATGGCAGTAGTTTCACTCTTTCATCATTTTTAATCGGACCCCCTTTTCAAAACAAAAACCTTATCGAGAAACTGAAAATACCTTATTTAACTCCCCCACTGAGCAGTAACACCCAGGGAAGAGACCTTGAGAATACTCTTTGAAGAGAAGGATCTTAGCCAGCAGCCTGTTAAGCCAACATGTGTCTGCTTTCCTTCCTTCTGTCTTTCTTCTTTCTTTCCTTCTCCCCTCTCTCCCTCTTTGTTTTTTTTTTTTTGTCCATAAAGCTCCAGTTTGACTTTAGTCCTAAAACTTACTCTTCAGCTTAATCTGAAAACACTTTTTCTTGTCTTTCTCTTTGCTAACAACCCTTTAACTTTTTCTTTGACATTCTACAAAAACACTGATTTTACTGAATCCAAAACATTTTCCTGTACTATTTTAATTTTTTCAGTAAGTACTTACTGCATGCTAATTATGTTCCTAGTACTAGAGAAACAAACAAAAATTCCTGCCCTCATGGAGTTCCATTTGGGTGAGGCAAAATAGATGGTAAACACAATAAATAATTAAATAAGTAAATAATCCATAACAAGCAGAGAGAAAAGTAAATTAGGGCAGTGAATATGGAGTAGGGGGAGGGTGTTCTCAAACTGTGTACTTTAAAGGATTTGAGCAGTGGCAAAATGCAGAGGAGCAGCATTCCAGGTGGACAGGTACTCAGGGGCAGAGGCCCTTAGATGATAAGATATTGGGCATGTTGAAGGAAGAGCAAAGAAGGGTGTGAACAGAGCTGAAAGTATGAGATCAATTCTGAGTTGGAGAGATGGAGAAAAACCAGCCTTGAAGGCCTGATAAACCATTACAAGGACTGTGGCTCTTGCTGAGTGAGAGTGGGAGTCATTGGAGAGTTATGGTGATGACATGCTCTGCTTTATACTTCTCAAGGATCACTTGGCCGCTGGGTGCGAAGACACTGCAGTAAGGCAAAGATGGCAGCTCGGAGCCAGTGAAGAGGCTGTTAATTGAGAAAATCCTGATTCTTCAGTTTATCTCAACTGATATAGTGTTGGCTTCTTTGTGTTTCCCAGGCACTGGGTTAAGAGCTAAGGAGGTGATGGGTAACAACTTTTAATATATTCTATTTACTTTTAGAAACTGGGGTTAAGCCCACAACCCAGGCATGTGCCCTGACCAGAAGTTTAACAAGCCACCTTTTGGTTAATGGGATGACACCCAACCAACCAGGCCACATAGGCCAGGACAATATATATATTTGATTAGTCTCGTTGTGCATAGAGATGGTCCACTAGTTTATAGACCTATATACATTCAGCAACTCTCTAATTCATTTATTCTGTGTTCCAACCTCTAGGGAAGAATGGACACTTAGTTTGTTCTGTTCTTATTTTAATTAAGAAATCTTTAAGTATATTCATTTAAAAATACCTGCCCATATCTTTTGGGCAATCTAATTTCCTGATATCTGACTAGGGTGGCTTAATGAGATTGCATAAGATTACCTGCTCTCGTAGTTTAGATAATAATGTTCCAGTGAAAAGAATGAAATCCAGTTGCCTAACAGGTGATTATAAGGTTGGTAATCTTATCTGGTTAGAAAAACATATCCATTTTCTACTTTGATATCCATGTAAGGGGGTGTGGTGTAGAGGAACCATTGCAAGAGATCAAGTCAATAAACTGGGTTTGTAGCTTTGTCAAATACTCAATGCCCCTTAGCCTTATCCTCTGTCACATCAACACGGGAGAGCTCTAGCCCTTCGGAAGCTGTGGAAAGAAGTGAGCTGAAGTGGTGCGAGCCTGTGCTTTGTAAAAGTGCTCAGCGCAAGAATGCTTTCTCTCTAAGCCAAACACAGCCAAACCTCTGAGTGCAATGGTTTTTGGGACTTCCCAACTCCTTAAGGATTTTGTGTCCAAGTTAACTTTTCTGAAATGCCTCCTACATGTGGGACTCCAGAGAGCTCCCCAATTTGATTTTCATAGCAAGATGTGGGCTTGCCTAGGTTTTTACTTTTTGCTAGTAATGAGGTTGATGGGGTCCCTCAAGAGGTGGATCAGCTTACTCTGGCAATATTCCCAAGATCTCTGAGAGTTCAGGAAAACCCTTGAGAGAGACTTTAAAACTGTGAACAGATTCTGCAGAGAACCTAAAAAGTGCCTTCACAGTCCCGTCCTCATAACCACGATTGGCCTTGATGGGAAACATGTCTGTGTGCAGGAGACGGGGCTGCACCCGGAGAGTGAGGCTGTCACCTGTGCGAGGGCAGCAGGGACATGCCCCAGAGAGCATAACCTTTACCATCCATTGCCACACGTTTTAAACAACAGTCACTGTGTGCCGTGTGGCAAAGAACAGTCTGATTGCTAGTTTCTTATCTGTGTTTTTATTGGTCTTTAGGTTCCTACAAGCCACAAAACCCTGATTCATTTATCTAACAGATCTTTCCCAGGCAGTCTTTGGAAACAGAATGATGCAGTGCCAGACGGGATACCAGCATTTCTGTGGTGCTGGTTTACGAGTGGTGAACTAATAATACATATCTTTGTCAAGTATAAGAATGAAGTAAGAAGAAACTGAAAATATTGCACTGTAGCATTTGTGAAAATAAACCCCGAACATGTGTGCTAGCAAGATTCATAAAGTCCTATAGGTACTGATTCATGTAATCAAAATTAAAATGCCTATTAAAAGTCTGCTTAAAGGAATTTGTGTGTTATTAAATTGAAAGGATATTTTAAAATAGCAGCAAACAATATATTGATGTATGGAAGGCTTAGAATATATATCTTAGGGGCTTAATTGTGTCCATCCTCAAATTCATAGGTTGAAGTCCTAGTCCTAAGTACTTTTGACTGTATTTGGAGATAGAGCCTTTAGAGAGTGATTATGTTAAAATGAGGCTGTTAGGATGGACCTTAATTCAGTGTACCTGCTGTCCTTACACACTGATAAAATTTGGACTCACAGACGCTGGGGGGATGGGTGCACAGGTGGATGACTGTGTGAGGAGGCAGCAAGAAGGCAGCCACCTGGAAGCCAAGCAGAGACACCTCAAGAGAAACCAGTCCTGCTGGCACCTTGATCTTGGACTTCCATCCTCAAGAACTGTGAGAAAATAGGTTTCTGTTGTTTAAGTCACCCAGACTGTGGTATTTTGTTACAATAGGACTTGGAAACTAGTATAATAAGGAAAAGCAAGAACTGGGATGATAGAACATTTAAGATGATTTTAGGAATATTGAGGGTAACAAATGGAATAAAATTGAAAGTAAAAAAAAATACTCTAGATTTATGTATGCTTTTTCTGCTCGCTAAAAACATATATAGGGTACAGCACGAAAAACACCCCTTTTTATTACAAAATCATAAGCGTGTAATTCTGTAACATGACAATATCATACTCAAGCATACCATATGACATTTTCAGCAAAGTGTTCAAATTAAAACTAGAAATTATTACTCCCATATTATTACCCTACCAAGCACACTCAAGCAGGCCTTACTTCTGCCGGACCCTGTATATGCTGAAACCCAGTGCCCAAGAACGCATCAGTATGTAAAAAGAAAATGTAATTAAAACCACATCTTGATAACTAATTTAAAAAATAGCTACATGGAAGAATGAAGATTAATAACTATAACCCTCCAGTTTCACAAAAAGCTTTTCTTAGAAAAGTTCGGCACGGTGCCCAGGGTCACTCGGCAAGCAAACGCAGAACGAAGTCCAGACCGCCTCGTCTCTTGACTTCAGGTTCAACGCTGCTTCTCTGCTCAGCTGCACTGCAGCTTTATTCCAATTAGCTTGGGGGCACTCGCTAATGACTTTGGAGTTGTATTCAGTTTATGCCTGCCATTCGGAATCATTGCACTGAAACAGCAACAAAAGGAGAAGTGAACCTTCTCAAAGCAGTTTTACGCAATGTGGGTGGCTTTCTGAAGGGCTTTGTCCATTTACAGCACAAGAGAGTGTGACACAGAAGTCAGATAACAAGTTAGATTTTAACTGACAAAAATGTGCTTAAACTATTCGAAGCCAGGGACTTTGTAACTTTTTGCAGAAGCAAACACAGCTAAACCCACTTCACTTATACCCTCTGCCTTCCTTCCTTGCAAAGGGAAGATAGTGAACCTTTGTTTGAAACAATTACTTAAATATATGTGTGTGGGTGGAGGATCTGCAAATCAAATTACATAGTTCAGCTAAATATAGCCTTTGTCAGGAGAAATAATTTGAGAGCAAGTAAAAATTAAGAAAGAGAATCCACTGTGGACCATAACATGGAAATAATGTCTACTATCCTCAGAGAATTTTCAGGCTGGGATCGTCATCCATCAATCCAGACGGACCCAGGGATGTATTACGTTCTATAATTTTTAATTTTTTTCTATCATACTTGATATTCAACTCTATGTTAGTTTCAGGTGTACAGCATAGTGGATAGATAGTTCTGTAATTTACGAAGAGATCTCTCAGCTAAGTCTAGTACCTACTTGGTACCACAAATAATTATTACAGTATTATTGACTATATTTCCTATGCTATACTTTATATCCCTAGCTATTTTTTATAGCTACTAGTTTTTGCTTCTAAATCCCTTCACCTTTTTTGCCTAGCTCCCCCAACCGCTCTCTCAATTGGTGACAATTTATTCATTTTCTGTATCTATGAGTCTGTTTCTATTTCGTTTGCTTATTTATTTTGTTTTCTGGGTTCCACATACAAGTGAAATCACATGGTATTGGATTTCTCTGTCTGACATTTCATTTAACACAATACCCTCTAGATACAACAATGTTGTCATAAATGGGAAGATTTCATTTTTTATGGCCAAATAACATTCCATTGTAGTGTACCATTGCTTTTTTATCCACTTGTCTATTGATAGGCACTTGGCTTGCTTCCACAGCTTGGCTATTATAAATAACGCTGCAATGAACATAGGGTACATACATGTTTTTGAATTAGTGTTTTGAGTTTCTTCGAATATATGCCCAGGAGTGGAATTGCTGTGTCATAAGGCAGTTTCATTTTTAATTTCTTAAGAAACCCCTATACTATTTTCCACAGAGGCTGCACCAATCTACATCCCCAGCAACTGTGCGTGAGGGTTTCCCTTTCTCCTCATCCTCGCCAGCACTTGCTGTTTGCTGATTTATTGATGATGGCCATTCTGACAGGTGTGAGGTGACATATAACTGTGGTTTTAATTTGCATCTCTCTGATGATTAGTGACATTGAGCATCTTTTCATATGTCTATTGGCCATCTGCATGTCCTTTTTGGAGAAATACCTGTTCAGCTTCTTTTCCCACTTTTAAAATGGATTTTTGGGGTGTTGAATTATATGAATTCTTCATAAATTTGGGATATTAAGCCCTTACTGGATGTTTCATTAGCAAACATACTCAATAATCAATATTGAATCCTAATCAATAGGTCGTCTTTTTGTTTTGTTGATGATTTTCTTTGCTATGCAAAAACATTTTAGTTTGATGCAGTTCCATTTGTTCATTTTTTCTTTTGTTTCTCTTGCTGAAGGAGATATATCAACAAAAATATTACCAAGAGCAATGTCAGAGAGCTTACTGCCTATGTTTTCTTCTAGGAGTTTTAAGATTTCGGGTCTGTCTGGATTAAGTCTTTAATTCAATTTGAGTTTATTCTTATATATGGTATAAGAAACTAGTGGTCTAGTTTCATTTTTTTTTGCATGTATCTGTCCAATTTTCCTAACACCATTCATTGAAGAAAATGATTTTCCTCTGTGGTATATTTTTGCTTCCTTTGTCATAGATTAATTGGCGATAGGAGCATGGATTATGTCTGGGCTCTTTATTTGGTCCCACTGATCTATGTGTCTATTGCTATGATGGTAGTGATGTACAACTCTTGAAAGAAATCACCACTGCAGAGAAAAAATGGAAGTGTCATTCTACTTTACAGTGTGGTTTTTAAAGATGTCAAGGCAATATAAATGAATCAAGCTTGAATAACATTGGGGTACAATTTAAAAACAAGATTTTAGCATTTTGTGAGGGACCCAGCCATACTTACCTTCAAATAAAAAGTGACTGGTAGAGTCTTTTTAATCAGAGATGACGTTACTACCTGTGTGGATGAGTGTACATAAGTATCCAGTGAGCATCCCACTTCCTTTTATACTTACCAGCATTTCTGAGCAGTGATGAATCCCTGTTTTGTAAATCATGCTATTCTTTGCAATCATACATTTTTTCAGAAACAATATCTTGTCTAAAGTTGAATCTGTTGGTCCACATTTAGAATTTAATTCAAATATAAATTTTCCTCCACATTACAGGCATGTCTACATTTATTTGTATACGTGTGCTGTACACTTTTTGGTATTTTGCTGTCTCTCCTGGTGGCTATTTGGGCCTAACTTAGCCCTTATGTGTCTTTTGGGCTTTTTATTGATATCATATATACAAAATAGTAGTAAAGAAACACCTAATCAAACTCTGATAACATTTTCTGTTTGAAAATAACTGTGTTCAATTTGAACACTGCAAAGTGTCCTAGGTAACATACCATACGGACTACCCTGGCTGGGTTAGTTCACACATGCTGGCATATCTTCTCATTAACAACAGTAACTGTGCAGCTAGCAATTAAAGCAGACCAATAAGTACAGTCTGAATTTTAAAATTCTAATGTGTGAGAGGTGTTTCCCACCTAAGTATAGTATACTGAAGCTTTGTATTATTCTATCAGGAAAAATTTATTGAGCCCCTTACTATGAAGAGCAGACAAGGAGAGGTTCACCATACTCTGTGGTGAAAATATCATCTTTCTTTCCCTCATGGGTTTATAGTTCAGTGGAGAACTAAACAAAGAAGAAGATAAATAACTACAATTTTAAATGAGCTCTGTAAAGCAAAGGCAAAGAATGCCGAGTTTGAATTTTGTGCTCCTTGGAAAACTTTTGTGCATGCTGAAGAGTAACTGGACATAAGTTATATCTTAAGAAAACCTCTCATTGGCTCCCTACAGCAGTGAGAATGGTTTAGAGGCAAAAGAGTAGAAGCAGAAGCTCACTGGAAAGTTGTGTGTTAATTTGTACCCACGATGATGGTGTCCTGGAGCTGAAGGAAGGGAAAGATGATTAAATGTGGTAGCAATGGATGATTGGTAGGAGGACCTCAAGTTGGCTCCTGGGGATCTGGCTTGAAGATCTAGGTGAATGGAAGGGTCATTTATTCAGGTAAGAGATGTTTCAATTGCACTGGACATGTTAGGACTGAGATTTCTGTGAAATGAGAGATCAAACACGAAGTTCACAGGAGATGTAGTGGTAGGAGGCACAGGGTAGGATTCATCAGTGTATTCCTGGGAATGATGAACTCACCAAGAGAGAAAAAAAAGGCTAGAGAGGTCAAAGAGTAAGAAGAAAATGGGCTTGCAAATATGTCACTTCGAGGACAAGGGCATCCAATGCTGCTGAGATGAGAGAGGAAGACAAAGAGAGATCTTTGAAGCCGAGAGGTACCTCTGAGTCCCCACTTAAAAGGTGGATAAGTGTAGTCCTCACCTCAGAAGGGATTTGTAAGGACTTAATGAATCATATGCATAAAGCCCTTAGGAGTGAACATGACATGTTTTATTCAACACATGGCTATTGCATGTCCACTGTGTGCTAGGTGCAGGACTAAGTGCAGGGATTTGAACATGAACAAAAATCTCTGTCCACAAGGCAGAGAGTAACAATGAACAGGTGGTAAGAATTACGGAGAAAAATAGTAAAGGAAATCATAAACAAAATAAAAAGACAATCCACTGAATGGGAGAATATATTTTCCAAAGATACATCAGATAAGAGGTTAATATCCAACACTTATAAAGAACTTATAAAACTCAACACCAAAACAAACAAACAATTCAATTAAAAAAATGGGCAAAGGACCTGAATAGACACTTTTCCAAAGAGAACATACAGATGGCTAATAGACATATGAAAAGATGCTCCATGTCACTAATCATCAGAGAAAAGTAAATTAAAACCACAATGAGATATCGTCTCACACTTGTGAGAATGACTATAATCAATCAACAAACAGCAAGTGCTGGTGAGGATGTGGAGAAAAGGCAATCCTTGTGTACTGTTGGTGGGAATGCAGATTGGTGCAGCTACTGTAGAAAGCAGTATGGAACTGCCTCAAAAAATTAGAAATGAATCTGCCTTATGACTCTGCAATTTCACTTCTAGGAATACGTCCAAGGAAACTTGAAACACTAATTTGAAAGAATATATGCACCCCTATGTTCATCATACTGTTATTTACAATAGCCAAGACACAGCCTGTAGATTAGTGGACAGAAAAACTGTGGTACGTTTACATGGCAGAATACTACTTGGACATAAAAAAGAAGGAAATCTGGAAATCTTACCTTTTACAACAACACGGATGGACCTGGAGAACATTATGCTAAGTGAGATAAGCCAGCCAGAGAAAGACAAGTACTGTGTGATTTCACTTATGTGTGGAATCTAATGAACAAAATAAACTAACAGACAAAATAGAAAATGGATGCATAGATACAGAGAACAGACTGACAGCTCTCAGAGGGGTGGGGGATTGGTAGACTGGGTGAAAAAGGTGAAGGGATTAAGCAACCCCCCCAAAAAAACCCACCATAGACACAGAAAACAGTATGATGATTACCAGAGGGAAAGGGAGGTGGGGGGAGGTAGAAGAGGTAAAGAAAAAGAAAAAGAATACACCATTAGGGGGACGAAGAGAGCATGGGGTGGGCAAATCGTTGAAACGCATAGTCAGGGCAGTAACGAGCAAGACCTGCAGCGATCTGGTGAAGAGCAGCGGAGGCAGAAGGAAGAAGCAGGAGATTCCGGGCATGTTCAAAGAACAGGGAGGCCTTTGTTCTGAAACAGCCTGGGTCAGGAGCAGAGGAAATAGGATCAAAGTAATATTTTATTATGAGCATTATTTGTAGTGACAACAGGGACGTCTAAAGTGACTTTAACCAGGTTCAGTGAAGCAGTGCGTGTATAAGCAGACTGAAGGAAGTAAGAAGGGACTGGAGGAGGTGAGAAAGTGGAGAAAAGTTCAGCTCCGAAGGAGAGCAGAGAAATAGAGTGGGGCCACGGTGACCACCACCTAATTTCTTCCCAGCAACTGAGAGTGAGAGGAGAGCAGGAATGAAGAGTTTGAAGACAGAGCTAAGAGAGCATACTGTTTTGTGTGTTTTCCTTTAATGAGAGATATTAGAACATGTTTCTATGCTGGGGACAAGAAGCTGGCTGAAAGGGCGAGGCCTGAGGGGAGAGGAAAGAGGTGGACCACAGGGAAGCCACATCCTCGGAAGGAGAGGGCATGGAATGCAGGCACAAGTGGAGGAGTTGGCCTTTCACAGGAGGAGGAATGAGGAGGAAGAGGAGAGGCTGAGTCTATGCAGGCAGTTTGAAGGTGAGTTGCTGGAAAGGGTGAGGAAGTTTTCCCTGGAAGGCTTCTATGTATCATGTGTGAGGCGTTCTCGGCAGTGGACCGTGAGGGGAGGACGAGAAGGAGTGTCTGAAGAGAAAGGAAAGATCTGAAAAGCTTTCCTTTGGGAGGTGGGAGACAACATTCTGGTGTAACATAGCAGGAACTGCAGGGTCGCTCTGCAGTTTTGAGGTTTTGGATCATGACCGAAACAGGCAACATAGCTTGCTTTACCGTCTTCTTTGACCTCCAAACCAGCTGTGTCTAAAGTTTTTATGAGTCACTCTGAAAGAAATTATGAAGGGGGACTTGAGATGGAGGACTCTATACAATAAAAAAATAAAGCAAAATAAAACAAATAAACTTCAAAATACAAGAAAAAAGCCCGAATTCTTTTTAATTGTTTATTTTGTTTTCATAGCGCACGGTACACGTATCACTTATTCGTACTCCCTGTGGGGGTTCAGAACAAGCCACCCCAAGATGTGCCTCAGTGGTATGCGGGCTCTTTTGACCTAAAGGCAACCAAGACCTTGTGGGCTCAACAGAAACTTCTGCTGCCACTTAAATACTTAGAAGACGTTGAATGAAGGGTCCTGCCTACAGTAAGAATGATCAGTGGTATCCTTTTTTTAAACCTATCTATAGGGCAAGGCAAACCTCTAATTACTAAGCATCTGTCCTTCTTATCTTCTTGCAGTGACCCTTTGAACCCCCAAAGCATCTTCCTTTCCCCAGCTCAGAATGTCACATACACCCACTTTCCCTGTCTGTCTTTGAACCTCTCCTGTATGAGGTGTCTGACTCTCTCGTGTGTGTGGGGGTCCCCATACACATGTGTGTAGTCAGGTTTGGTTATTCTCTTGTTAATCTGTCTCATGTCTCTTTGATTATTAGACCAGTGAAAAGAACCTTGAGAGTAAAGGAAAAGTTTTTCTTCCCCACACTTCCATAAGCATTAATTAATAGGAACTTTGGTGTTGTGGACCCCAAGAAAGAAAAAGGGCTCCTGGTGGTTAATTGGGATCGAATTTAACGACAACAGCAACAACAAAAACCAGAGGCCAGCAGCCATTCCCACACAGGGGTTTCTCGTGCAAACTGCATGTCAGGGAAAAGCCTGCACTGAACTACCTGGCTGCATCTAAGCCAAACCTTAGAAAGGTATTCCTGGAATTGTATTACAACCAATAGGCCTGAGACGTTCCTGTCCAATGGAAGTTACGCAGTTATATCCCCCTTATCAACATCTTCACTGGCCAATCGAAATTACTCCATTCTGGCCAATCAAAACAGTGCCTTTTTGGACCAATTAAATTCTGAGGATTTGGATTCCTAATGTGCATGAGGACACACTGATTAGGGATCCAGGACAGAGACTTCTCTCTATATAAACCAGCTCCCCTCTGTCTTAGGGAGAAAACTTTCCTGTTCTGTGAAAGACTGAAGACCAACTATTCCTAGCTAGAGCTGAAACCAAAGACATCTCTCCAGACCAGAGTAGCAGATGGGTGGGGGATAGAGCAGGTGGAGCAGCCTGGAGTGGAGCAGAGCAGAGCCGCCTCATCCTAGGGCTGCCTCACAGCCATGCTGTTCCACAGCCACGCTGTTACATGATTGAGCTGTTTGCACTGAATAGATAGATTCCTTCTGTACCACGGCCCAAACTAGGGATTCCCACAAACTAGTTGAATTGGTGCCAATGACTATTGATTGACAGTATTTCATCAGCAACAGGTTTGCTCTTTTTGAGTAACTTTAGGAATATTACCATATATGTTGTGAAGATAAAGATATGCTCTTTTTTTGAAAAGCACAAACAAAAACTACAATATAGTTGTTGTTTCTTGGCACTTTAACAATGAGAACTCCAATGATAATGGAGATATTTAATATCAATTGTGGAGTTTTGAGAGATTTTTCAGGGCCATTAGAACCAGCGTAAGTACAAGGTACATCAAGGTGCTTTTTCCTCCTTTTGTCACATATGAATATAGGACATGCTTATGTCCATGCTTGGATTAACCAGCACACCCAATTTCCATGTAACACCATAGAGCAAAGCACTCACAACACTTTGCTGCTCCTTTTCAAAGGTTGGGATGGGAGAAGCTCAAAATATTTTGAGACTGTTTCTCCTGGCTGAAAAGAGAAAGGGCATTGAACTCGTAAATTAGCACAAATTATGCCTTTGTATTATGTCACTAGATTGCATTAGATGGGAATCGTTTTTCCTCACAAGCTCATTCCTCACCACTGGCAATTTATTAGACATGATACACAGAGTTATAAAGGAAAGCACTTTTTCTCACTGCTATGCTGAAGGGATGAAAATTCTCTTTTTTAACCCTGTGCCACATGGAACAAGTCCAAGTAACCTAAGGTGTTCAGAGGGAGGGTTGAGACAGTTGAGAACTGAGGAGCAAAAATGAAGATGAGGAATAGGTTTACATTTGGCTTATTGATTCAAAATAAGCTATTACAGTTGCTTTCCCTAAAAATCCCAAACAACTTTACTACTGCCTGCATTGCCACTTGCTTTGCATGGTCTACCAAAGTGTACATAGTCTCACCTCAATTCTATCTGATTCAGTCAACTTTAAGATTAGAATTGTAAGAAAAATTGAAGTCAATGTAGTATGTATTGTGGTTACATATTCTGAAGCTTTGTTTTTAAGACTGGTTATTCACTAGATAGAGAGGGAGGGCACAGGAGCTAGGGTGGGCCCTGGGACAACAGAACTGGTACCAGATATGTGGTTGAGGTAAAGTCTGGCATTCTGATTGTTTGGCTAACTTATCTGTGATTAAAGCCACACTTTGCTCCTGGAGGGTTCCACCAGGAGGTTGAAGTCCAATGGAGATGCCAGGCTATTGTCAGCACTTGGTTATCAGGTCATTTGGACAATCCTTCTATGTGTGCATGGAATGATCGGGCCCTCAGAGGGAAAGAAAATGGGGGATAGTAGCTTCCCTTAGGGTGAGAGTGGGTGATGAAATCAGGATTCCAGGTCAGAAAAATGTAAGAATAGGAACCAAAGCAGAAGACAAGGTCTAGGGACTGCTTAAGATGGGTCGTGAGAAAGACTGTAGCTCAGGGGTCACACGGGTGCCAAAGGTTAGCTCAGTCAGCCCCAGGTTCTTGTCTGATGGGCACCGAAGGAAACGGGAGAAAACAGGAGCCTGGAAAGTGTCTGGATTATTATATTGTTCTAATATCACATTACAAATATTGTAAAGTTTTATCAGTGTATTTACTGCTAGGGTTTACTTTTGTGGAGAGATACTAACATATATTCAGGACCTCTTATGGTTCAGAAACTTTAAGTAGCATGATTTTCCTAAATCCTGTGTGTGCTACTTTTATTTTATAGGATACACTGAGGTTCGTAGGAGTTAAATAAGTCGCTTAAGGTGACATTCAATTGTCTAGCCAAGATTCAAAACCATTTTTGTTTGGTAGTTTTTGCTGACCCAATTTTTTTTTATGCATGCAGGATACCTATTAGAGAAGTGCGTTTAATTCTTAAGAATGGTAGAGACATTTTGATATTCTGTGAACTGCAGTGACAACTAGAACGTCTCTGAGGCAGAAGTGTCCTCTCGTGTGTTTAGTCTCAGAAACCGGTGCCCAATCCACAGGGCTCAGACCCGGGGCTGAATCCGCCGCACTTCAGAGCGGTTCACAAATTGCTCGCAGCTGTCCAGGGTTGAAAATCACATCTCTGAGCAGTGACACTTTCTCATTCCCTTCTTAAAGAGACAAGTGTGCCTTCTTTTCTTGTATACATCTAAGATCTCTCTATTTTCAAACAGTCCCTGAACTTGCTGTTTTGTCTCATTAGTATCTCCACTCTTGCATTCTTCTCAGACTTAACTTCCATTTTTAATGGTGATGGAATGTCTTCTCATTGTGTCTAAATCTTTTCAGAGGACACAAAAGAAGAGATATCATTGCATTTCTATGGAAACAAGGTAGTCTACCATTTAGAAAGGCATCTTTATTATGACATTAAAATTGTTTCAAGGACTTTATTATTTTTAGAGAGAGGGAAAGGGAAGGAGAAAGATAGGGAGAGAAACATAGATCGGTTGTCTCTCTCACACCCCCAACTGGGGATCCAGCCCACAACCCAGGTACGTGCTCTGACCAGACTTTGAACCTGCGACCTCTCGGTCTGCGGGATCACACTCAACCCACCGAGCCACACCAGTCAGAGTTTCATTACTATGTTTAATTGGAATGGGTGGCCTATTAGCACTGAGGGTGGAAGAAAATGACTTGCATTCAACAGAAAAACGTACTGTGAATTGCTTAAATGTGATGACTTCTCTAATGATTGGGATTAACTGATGTCAGTGGTCTTCAGAGTATTGTAATCAGAGATAAAAAGAAAACTAGCTTATATATGGAAATATATTTAGTAAATAGATAGAAGAGAATTTTTAAAGTTGTCAGCTCTAATAAACAAATATACACAATCCTAATTTCATGTCACCCAAGTTCTTGCACCAACTTTGAAATGCCACTTATATGAGTATCACTTTACTAAACTAATATTTAAAGGCTTACTAAATAATGATTTCTTTTTTATGACATTATTTTTTAAAATTCTCAATGTTACTGCTATCACAGGAGCCCAAATTTCTTTTTTCTTAGAGTGGCTTATTATAAAGTATCTAGTTTTTAATTTATTCATGCTGTATGAAGGCTGCTAAAGCACAAACATTCACAATTGATCTAGCTCCCAACTGAGAACATTTTAAGGAACTAATTTCAAGAAGTCACATGACAATAACTGGACTACTCCATGTCACACTGTGAATTTCCAAAATATTCAACAATGTGTTTTAAACAGGTGCTAAAAAATAAACACTTTGTTTGGACCACATCAGGCATCCCATCTCTTTTATTTGTTTTTCTCTGAGCAAGCTTTTAAGTGGCTAAGGGTTACTGCAGAAATAAGGTTTACAAACTTCAGCAGATCAAGAGAGCATTTGAGATCTTGCTTCCTGGCATATTGTCTGTTGGGCTCAAATAAACTAAAAAAGAAATTAGCAGATCATAGTCATTGTAACCATGCCAGTACAGTATAATTCTAGACAAAAGGAACTAACCTGCATCTAGGAAGAGGTCATGCTAGGGCTGTACATTGAAAATATAATGCCAGCCACTCACATGATTTAAAACTTTGTAGCAGCCTCATTTAAAAAAGAAACATGTGCAATTAATGTTAATAACATTTTATTAACCCCGTATATCACAAATATTATTATGTGAACACATAATCAATATTTTAACACATTAATAAAATATTTTACTTTATGTGCAGTAAATTTTTGAAATTCAGTGAATGTTTGACACTTAAGGAACCTCTCAGTTTGGGCTGACTGTATTTCAAGGACTAAATACACATACATTACATTACTAGTGGCTACCATATTGGAGCCATTAGGGTTATTCAACTAGGGCAATCTTTTTTTTAATTCAATTTGTTAGGGTGACATTGGTAATAAAACTATAAATCCTCTGTATATTGCATGATGTGTTCACCACCTAAAGACAAGTCTCCTTCCATCACCATTTATCTCCCTTTGTCCTCCTCTACCTCTCCCCATCCCCCTTAACCTCTGGAAATCACCATATTATTGTCTGTGTCTATGAAGTTTCTTTTCTTTCACCCAGTCCACCAACAGCCCTCCCCTCCGACATCTGTCAGTTTGTTCTCTGTGTCTGTGCATCTGTTTCTATTTTGTTAATTTATTTTGTTCATTAGATTCCATATATAAATGAAATCATATGGTACTTCTCTTTCTCTGACTTATTTCACTCAGCATAATACTCTCTAGGTTTGTGCTGTTAAAGGTAAAAATTCCTTCTTTTTTATGGCTGAGTAGTATTCTGTTGTGTAAACATACCACAGCTTTTTTATCCATTCATCTACTTCTTGGCTATTGTAAATAATGCTACAATGAACTACAGGTGCATTTATTCTTTTGAATTAGTGTTTCAGCTTTTTTTGGATATATTCCCAGAACTTGCTTGGACTTGCTGGATCATAAGGCAATTTCATTTTTAATTTTTTGAGGAAACTCCATACTGTTTTCCACAGTGGCTGAACTGATCTGTATTCCCACCAATAGCACATTAGGGGTCCCTTTTCTCCACATCCTCGCCAACACGTATTATTTGTTGATTTATTGATGACAGCCACTCTGACAGGTGTGAGATGATATCTCACTGTGGTTTTAATTTGCATCTCTCTGATGATTAGTGATATTGAGCATCTTTTTAGAAGGCAATCTGTTAAAAAAGTGAGAATAGTTATTCAGAGTGCATCCAAATTAAACAACATTTTCAGTGCATTTAGTTCTGGTTTATTCCCTTCTACAAATATTTTTTGAACAATTGCTAAATTCAAAACCATATTCTGAGGCTATGAGGACCAATTACATTAAGAAAAAGAAACCAGTTCCTGCCCTCCAGAAATCTGCTATCCAATGGTTTGTAGAATTACTATAAATGTACTAATATTTGCTACGTAATGAACATGGGCAAGGAATAGTGATGGACTATTTGAATGTAATTCTTCCCTCATTGTGACAAATATCATTGATAATGTTTACTTGTAAAGCTTCTGTATAATGCAGAGAAAATATTTCTGAGCTCATATGCATAGCAGAAATTATAAATTTTAAATGCACTTTATAAATAAATATATAAAAGTTTGGGTTAAAATATTGTAATATTCTGTATTTTAACATCGTTTAATTTCATTTTTATAAATATATTTTGTACTTTTTATTTTTTAAGCTCATTAATTACTTTATTAGGAAATTCTAATCAAGCAGCAGTGGCCTAGCTTATGGCAGGCACTGTACCAAAATATATTGAATACATGATAGATTACTTTCTGGAAAATACTGTGAATTACTATGAGAAATAAAATAACTGGACACAAATCTCACTATGAGGACACCTCTGTTTTTAACTAAAAAAATAAATGAAGCATGTAAACCACTGTATATTGCCACGTAAGAGGTGATAGGTATCATGGAGAGACAAGAAGCCGCTATACAAGTTCATTAGAGGGGAAGGGAGTAGATCAGAAATCAGCGTTATGCTTTGAATTCCCCCAAATTATCCTGGTCTTTCATGTGAAAAGGTGCAAGAAGTAAATATATTGCTTGGACCTCTTCAGACATCTACCATCTCTTCTTTCTCCAATGATTCTTTTCCTCTCCTGCTTCTCCTCCCCTCCACAAGAATGTGTCTCAGTACAGGGGGAGAAAAGGGCTTCTATGTCCTCATGGTAATGGGAAAAATCAGGGCTGTTTGGGGCTGAATTGTTTTCCGCCCCCCAGTCCTACCCCCACCTCAAAATTCATATGGAGCTACCCTAACCCCCATTGTGATTATATTTGGGAAAAGGACCTTTAAGGAAGCAATTAACGTTAAGTGAGGTCATCAGAGTGGGCCCTAATCTGATAGGATGGGTGTCCTTTTAAGAAGAGGAAGAGACACGGGAGAGACCAATGCCCCTCTCTCTCTCCACTTGCTCATGGTGGAAAGGCCATATGAGGACCCAATGAGTAGGCAATCATCACCAAGCAGAAAGAGCTCTCACCAGGAATCGAGTCAGCTGCACCTTGATGGTGGACTTCTCAGGCTCAGACTGTGAGAATGTAAATTTAAGGCACTATTCTGTGGTATTTTGTTCTGGCAGCCCTAGCAGATTAATACAAAGGCCCATAGAAGGAAGTGTTAACATTGATGGGTAGCAACAGCTGACGTAGGTTTACAGTTCAGGAGCAATGCTAGGGTAGGGTGACGGCGAAGGGCAACAGAATTCCTGGAAGCACTGATGCACAGAGTCTAGCCCTCAGTTTATTTACACTTCTTTTCCCTGTAGATTTTCTTTCAACAGCAACAGGTATTGAATTTTCCCAGAAGGAGAAAAAAGGAAGTACAAACTAGTGAAAGAAAGAGGTCCAGACAAAGAGAGAAAGCTAGTCACAGCTTGATTCCTGACGTGCAGTGATTCAGACAGAAGGTATGCGGCAGCACAGACCTGTGTCTGCGGCACACAGTGGGCCTGCTAAATGCTGCATCACTGCCAGCCTAGAGTCTGCGGCTCGGCCAGCTCAAACTGCCCTTAATGAGGAGCATTTGTATGTGCTAAATCTCAGTTTAACAGTGACGTTTATTGAGTGTTTACTGTAAGTCAGAACTTGGGCCAAAGACTACACATTTCTGTTTATAAAATCCTCACGGATAGCTCATAAGTGAGTCATTCCATTTTGCAGACGAAGCTTAAAGGTGTATAAAAATTGTCCAATGGCACAGTATTTAGTGATAGAACCAGGACTGAAATCAGGTGTTTCTGTCCTGAAGTCTGACATTAACTTCAAGGCACTAACTACGCATTCTCCCAGAAACAAGTGTAAAAACAGAGACTATAAACCTTAATATAAGGGTTCTCCAAATAAGGCAGCAACACTCAGCACCTTACCTGCACAAAATTGAGTATTTTTGATATGCTATTTGGATGACCTGACCGTGGCATTTAGTGGTTAATGTTTAAAAAAATTATAATTAAAGATGATAGTAACAATGTTATGTTTGGGGCCATAAAACAAAGAAAAATAAGTGAACCCAGCACTAAGAAATCTTCCCCTGGGATCTTTTCAAGTTTAGCTCTTGTATCATGACATGTTTTATCATGACATTATTTTAAAACTCCAAGGCAGAGTGAAATAACTTACCCACTTATCAAAAGAGTTTTATGTTTAAAGTATGTCTTTTTCAGAAATCATAGTCTTAAGAGACAATGTTTCTCAATTTTCATTTAAAAAATTATCTCTAATGGCTGGTCCTAAAATTTTTTTGGATCCTTTTAAATTCATATTTTCCTCAAAAGGATATGCAGTTACAAGTTTCCACATACTTTATCTGAGTTCCATTTGAGAATTTATCTCAATAACTCTGCCAAGATTCATTTTCCACATCCTGATAGTCTTATCAAACTAAGAGGGAGTGTGGCCTGTCTCCTGGTTACCCAGAAAGGAAATCTCCGGGTTGTTCTCAGTCCAAGCTGGTTATTAAAGACAGTTTGAGCGAAGTACTATACATTCTTTAGATCTTCAGAGGCAGCTTACGGAATTGGAGAAACTCCTATTCACAAACACACTGTATCAGTGACTTTTGTGTTTCCGAAGTTTCACTGCTGTATTTATATGTCTGCCAGAATTGAGGTGAATTCTTGGAAATCTTCCTGGCCTCTGAGAACAGCCAGTTGGTATGGGGAAGCCTCCATGCGTAGGTGGAAATTGAGTCTGGAAACCCTTTTCAACCTTAAAGCGCTCTAAAAATTAAAGTTTCAATAAAGAAAGTGGATGGTGAGTGTTTGTTTCATGCAGTCCTCACACACCCCTTGACTATAGGTAAAATAAAGTCTGAATCCCTCAACCTGACATTTGGAGATTTTCATTTCATAATCTGGACACAACTAATGTTTTAAATCTAACTTCTTTACACTTATGAGTATGTCAACATGCACTCCTCTCTTCTCTGCCTCTTTCTTTCTCTTCTAAAGTCTTAGGTTTAATGCCATCTTCTTCATTTCCTCCCTCCATCCTGACAGTGTTGCTGTCTCCCGAGGGTCCCCATGACGTGTCATCTGCACACCGACAGTTTGGGGTTTGAACTCGTTGCTCTGTAGTTAGTAAAATATATGGCAGTGGCCATGTCTTTTCCTGATGCCTGAACAAAGATGATAGTTTGTAAGTATATTTTGACTAAACTGGGCTAAAATAAAATGGTAAGAAAGCCATTCAAGAATAAAATAGTAAAATACATACAAAGCATTTTTCTATCACCATTGTCATCATCATCCAAACAAAGTCATCTATCTGTATTTAAAGTGATAAAAACTAGGTCGTGCAGCAGCTGTGACCATGTTGGTGTTAAATACTTCTAGAGAAAGCTGGCAGGGAGACTATGAGTGATGCTCAGATTTCTAGATGAGGAGCAGCCGCAGTTTCCCTGGGCTGCCTCAAGTTTGTGGTGGTTATTGGGTGGGAGTCTTCTCCAGTAGAAGGGGAACCAGCTCCTCCATTAGACTGAAGTCAAGTCTATGTAAAAGCCTGGACAAGGGAACTCACACTCCCATCCCTTATTCCTCTAAGGTTCATTTGCTCCAGAATATTTACAGTTGTCAAGTTGCTTGCTATTGAAGTCCTTGTTCCAAGAGCTGCTTCATCTGCTTATTTAATACTTTTGATAGTTTTCGTGAATAACGCTCTTTAATGGGCAGAAATATGTCTTACAATGGTTCACCTTCCTTCTCTCTTTGTGCATAAAGAGGATTATACGTAATTTGTAATCTTTGCCTTGTTTTAACCCTTGAAATATTTAGAAAAACATAAACAGACATCACATAACTGAAATTAGACACAAGTAGCATTTGATTAAAGCTACCATGAAGTTTCTGAGAAAAACTTTTTTTATGAAGCAAGTTAAAATATACATATCATGAATGCAATTGTATGTTGTTTTGATTTGCAGAAAATTATTCAAGGTGTTTCCTAGCAATTTTTATTCATTTGTTTATTATTTATAGTACTAATTATTGTCTTTTTGAGATATATTCAATACTTGCATTCCCAGTGGCACTGAAAACATATTTTTAATAAATCTTGGCAAGGATAAAGGCATAAATACTTGGACTATGTTCCATCAGAACAGCTGTATGCTTCATCTGGAAACTAGTGTACTAGGGCAGCTTGGCTTTTCATATTACTCCACTGGTTTTATGGAAGTGATTCTTTAAAACAATGGACCTACTTAAGTTTCCAAGCCTACTGGGCAGGTTTCTGGATATGTTCAAGAAGATGCAGGAGCAAGTTAATGAAATTTGCGTCAGGCAGTTACTCTCTCACATTCACAAAGTTGGCTCTTGACCCCCCACGTGTTCAGCGGTTCTATTGAGCAGTTCATATTTGTATATTCAAGGTAGGAAGAGCTAAAAGTTGTTCATATTATTCTCAAATATAATTATTTGGAAATATTTTTCGGATGATATGTGTATTTATTTGAGGTATATACATTGAATCTAAACTTACCCGGATAAATAAACAACAGCAATAACAAAATGTGCTGGATGATCTGCTTTAATTATCTCAAGGGTAATTAGTGACATAGGTAAGTTTGGAAGTGAAGAGTCCAAAACCACATTTCACTTGTCCCTGTATCACGCTAATGTCAGAAAGCCTCTGGAAAATTGCTGTCCCTAAACCGTCCGTGTAATGCCGGCCCTGTGGCCCAACAATGGAATGGGTCTCTCCTGTGGTAGATCTAACACCAGCCTGGTGAGGCATAGGTTACGGCCACCACCCGATTCTGTGTCAGGAAAAGGCCAAGATCAATTCTTTAAGAAAATATGATCTTCTAAAAATGGTTTAAAATGAGCAAGATACTTTGGAACACATTTCTGATTGATTTCACATAAAGGCAATCTTAGATTTATTTCTAGCTGGTGTGTCATTAAAATAGCTGCTTCTTTCTGAACTTAGTAAATATTTGGTGAATTTGTTGAATGTATAGATTGCATTTCTCTTTGTAGCCTCACGAGTACGTGTGGGCCCTTGCGTGGGATAGGTGATGTACTGGCAGTGTGTCGCACCCCTTTTTACCCCTCCTTCCCTTCCCCCTTTCCCTCTTTGTCTACCCCTCCTCTTCTTCCCACCCCTCCTTCCTCACTTCCACCTTTCTTTTTTAAGTAATAATTTTTCCAAACCTGCTTCTAATTACCCTAAAATTTAGTTTCTTGTGATTTTCCCAGCAGTTTCACAAGGTCAGTACATACCATGATTGATACTTTTTAAGAAACTCTCAGTTAGTGCTTATAAAGCTCAGCTTTATATAAATCTTTATATAAATTATAAAGTTAAATCATACATGTATATCATCTGTATATAAATTATGAAGTTATATCATCAGTTGATATAATGTTATATCAATCAATAGAGTTAAGATTTTGATTCTGGAAACTTATTAGTGTTATTGATGGAAATCAAGCTCTCATAGAGAATTTTCAGCTTATGTGACTACTTTGTGCTGCTAAGTACACAGTCCCGCTGCCGAGACCAGTTACATCTGTTTTCCCTCTACATGCCCAGAGGTCCAGGGAAGAGAATGTAGGAAACTATTTTCTGCTGAGCCAGTGGGGAGGGAGATTGGTGTAGGCACTACTCCGCGTCACACAGCCAGCACTAACTGATGACAGCACGAGCTGCTGGAAGTGCTCTTCTTGTATTCCTAGATAGGACTAGAGACAGATGACTTGTGGACATCTCACAGGAGTGAAGGAAAGGTTCGCATCTGTACAGGCTCATGGTCGAGATGCGAAAGAATTCAGTTAATAGCTGTGGGTTGAGTGACTGAACAGGGATTTAAAAGGCATGCTCACTAGACAATTTAGAAGGAATATAAATGTTTTAGACTATACTCGATGTTTATTTGTTCACAAAGTTTTTAAAAAATCAACTATGACATTGAGGACTTGGCAGACAAAAATATTTTGTATATTCACAGTGCATTATACTTTCTATATTATACCCCACACTTTCTTTCTTTTGTAACCTTCGCTAAAACCGTATGAGGAGAGCTGATATTTTCACATAAAGAGCATGAAGATAGGAGGTTTGTGTGTTTTACTAAAAGCCCCCTAGTAATTTTGACTGTTCAGTATCATAGCACATTAAGAATCTTGGAGTCACTGTCAGATGCATGTATACACACATACACATATCCTTTACAGGTAATAACGTTCTTGTCTGTCACCCTAAAAAAAAGGTGCATTTAAGGTTTGTTCTGTACAAACAGGCAGGGTAACAAAGAGGTAAAAGTATGGACTTGGGGTTTTGAATCCTGTTTCTACCACATACCAACAATGTGATCTTCGGTTCATTAATCTCACTGAGTCCCATTTTCTCATTGAATAATTGTAATAATATCCTATACAGTTACTGTTAGGACTACCTGAAATAATGTATCTAAGATGCCTGTGATGCAAGAGGCAGTAGCAGAGTCAGTTTCCTATCGGGAGTACTCTGTACCAATGCATCTGGATTATCTTTCTCAATCTCTTCATTAATGAAAGACGCCCTTTGAGAGGTAATCAGCTAACAGTGCTGTCTGTAGCCTTTGGGAAATAGAAAAGTGCCTGGTGCATGCCAAAATCAAGACTGGAACTTGGATCTCATGAGCAAACAGCAAAGAAGGCTCATCAGTTGCAGACTTGGGATGGCTATTCATTTGGACTCTTGAGGGATGTCTTGGGACTCATCTATTTTCCTCCTGTCTTTGAGAAACAGTCGCACTGAGACCCCTCTAAACATTGAGATCTATTGTTATTCCAGTGTAATTGTGCCTTAGATTGCTCACCTAGTGCAAATAGAACAAATGTAAGCCATTAAACCAGTTGAACAATTATGGAACACACTAAATTCTACCCTGAGTTTTATCTTGATTAGAAATTCTCACTGAGGTAGAGGTTTGATTGTAGAAAGAATTGACATAAATTTAAGAAAGTTTAATAGACTATCCTTCCCTATAATTTATTGACGGCCATGAGGAGTTATGTATGGGTAACGTTCTAACCGTCAGTGGAAGTACAATACAACAGTGATATTACTGAGTGATGGGATTATGAGTTATTTTTCATCTTTGCTTCTTTGTGCTTCTCTGTATTTTCTTCCATAAAAATATATGATGAAAAAATATGTAATAAGGTAAGGGCAGTCACTTAATCAGTCTGTTAATCAATCAATATATGTGGGAAAGAAATACTGTTTGGAAAGTTCTTTTGAGATTGAATGAAAATGCCTTCATTGAACTCCTAGGAATTGCTTTTGACAGAGAACAAGTACTTCTGTTCGTCTGTGTTCTGAGGCTTTTCTGCTCAGAAGTTAGGTTTTCTTTTCCTGAAGCAGCTCTTTCTGCCCATCCGCGGGTCTCATCAGCACAATCTGCAGGACTTGTATGCAGCTGGCTCTCCCTGTTTTACTTTTGAATGGGGAGCTTATTTCTTCCCAGCAGTTCTTTATTTTTTTTCTGATTGACCCAAAATGGGTGCAGATGTGGTGAGCACGTGCTGAAGGTTGTTGAAGATTATTTTCACCCCGGAGAAAGGCCTGACGCAAGCAGTTTCAGACTGTGTGAACCCAACACGGGTTTTGTCGCCAGTGATACCGGCAACCAGGGAAAGACCTTGGGAGCCGCACCACAGATTGACTCAGTTTTCAAGAATTGATGACCTCACGTGTTCCTTGCTGTGTAATCTTGGGAAATGCAGAGGTGTAAAATAATGTTTTGACTTTCAAAATTGGGACTAGAGGCTAAATCATCATTTATGGTGTTTTAGCTATATTTTCAGTGCACATTTGTCGCAGCCAACTTCTGTGATTTGCTTTTGTACACCAAAGATAGTTACTTTGCGGCAATTTTAAGTTCTGAATTTTTGCTTGGTTCTTTCTCATATCCTTCTGTTAGCTGCATGGTGTATTGAAGAGCCAGTATACCAGGAATAAAAAGTCTGCACTTTTCCTATTGTTTGTGAAAGGAGTACATACTGAAAATACATAGTTGCTGAAAAAAAGATAATGTTTCCTTCCACCTAACTCTTAAACACAATTTCTAATCATATTACTCATAAATTATTTTTCAGTACTATGGAAAACATGTTTTTAGATGGAATTAGCTTGAATATATATATTTTGTCTGGGGACAAAAACTATTCATTCTAGAGGTTCTCAGAGGGAAAGTTTTCATATTCCCACAGATGGATTTATTTTTTACCTGTGGAAATTTATGACTTCTTTCTTGATAGAGGCTGGTCAAGGAATTGATTGAATTAGTATGTTTCTTTATAACTCTAAACATCCAAGGACTAGATTAATGCACTTATTCATTCATTCATTTAACAAAAATGTATTGAGTGCCCAGCACATACCAGGAATTTGCCAGGAATCAAGGACAGAGTAACCAATTACAGAAACATAGTTCCTGCTACCATTTTGTCTGTGGGTTGGTGTAGAGATGGGCAAATAAGCTATTGCAGTAAGGAACACAATGGAGGAACACAATGGAGGAACACCTGGACCTAGATTTGGGGTCAGGAAAAGGATTCCCAGAGGAAGGGAGATTTAAAAGATGAGTAGAAGTTCTACAAGTCTTTGTGCCCAGAAAGAGAAAGTGATAGAGAGTGCGCATGTGTGTTTCTGCGAAGGGAGAGATGGAAGGAAGGTAGATGAAATATAGGTGATAGGTAGATGATAGACAGTGCTCATGGGCAAGCTAGACAGCGGGTTTAAGTTCATGTTAGGAATAAATTAAACAATAAAAGCTGGTGGAAACTCACTCTGTGATCATCATTAGGCTCTTATGAGCTTACTGGCAGGTTCCAAGATTTGCCTTCTTGGAACACATAAAAGGAATTTAATAAACTTCCCCTTAGGGGGAGGAGAAAGTTAATAGACCACTATACAGGCCTAATTTGCCTCCCAGGCTTCGATTACTCAGAGTTAAAATAGGGCAATTAAGATGCAGATGTCATGTGTAAAAGCGAGAGAGTGTACTCGGGGCAATTCCAAACACTCAAGTCCTTTAGAAAGCACATGGGTTTATGTTTCATGGAAGCTCTGCTTTCTTAAGAAACTCACACCTTGGTTTCAGGTAAAAAGGAAAGGAAACAAGTCATGCCAATTCTGTTTTTCTTTCTCAGACATAGTCTTCAGTGTATTAAATGGTTTGGTTTTTCTGGTGCAAGGATCAAATTTATGTTGTAAGAGAAAAACCACATGATTTTTTGAAATACGTCTAAAATTTCTTGCCAGCTTCAGATGAATGATTCGTGGTGATTTCATACTAGGAAGACGTGTTCTAAGTGAAATTCCTAATGCTTCTTGATTCTTTGGCCTATTTTCTTAAGTTTTCATTTGGACTGTTATGCAATGTCATTTCTCATACATCTCAGAGCCCACATGGATCTCTGAGTGCAATTGGTTCTGGATGCCGTAGTATCCCCTTGGTATTTTGCAGAACGATCCAATTCAGTTTCAAAACACCCTTGTTTGGGAAGGTTCTGAAGTTCTGTAAGATCTTTAAGATGCTTAAATTTAATCCAAGGACTGTGGCATAGATTCATTTAAATTATTCAAAACACAGAGGATGCCTCCAAGTGGTCCTTCAAACTTGGGATTTATTCATTCTTTCATTCAAGGGATAATTAGCAAACATCTATTATGCTCCAAACACTGTTCTAGGTACAGTGGTGTGGCTGAAAGTCTAGATATACCTGATCTGAGTCAGAATTTCCATAGCGTGAGAAAAAGTCCCCTGATCCCTCCAACACGGTAGAGACCATCTAAATCCTGGCTCTGTCACTCAGTCGCTGTGTGACCTTGGACAGACCTCTTTCTTCTGAGCTACAGTTTTCACATTCCTACTATGTCCAACAATATCTACTTTCACCAGAGGATTGGAAAAGACTGGATGTGACGTGCTAATTGGAGCAGGGAGCCGCTTTATGAGCTCTGGTCTCTCGCTGTTCACCTGCCAGGTATTACCTTCCAGGGTCAGCCAAGCCAGTGGGCCGCCTGGGATACTTCCCTCAGGACTCACTTCATGAACTGCCAGTCTTACATCAGGCCTGACTTTACCCTGACTTCTTCCAGAAGCCTTCCTTGTCATCTTCTGTGACTAGACGCCCCTGACATGTGTTTTTATGGTGCCTTGCATAGCCCTCTCTCTGCTATAGCCCTTACTACGATTTGCCATGTTTAATCTATCATCCATCTCCTTACTAGAATCTAAGCTTCAGGAAGGCAGGTTCTGTGTCTGTTCTGCTTTCTGCTTTAGCTGCAATGTTTAGCAGAATCCATTTATCACGGTTGAATAAATGAATAAATGTATGTCTCCAACCTTACAGGACTGCTAAAGAGGAGTTTGCAAAGGAGATGAGAAGGGAGCAAAATTACTTTGTCTACATTGGTTGTTGTTCGCTTGTACACAGGCAATTGCACTGAAGTCTCATGATGACACTAAGTGGCAGAAGTTTGTGAGGTTTAGGAAATAAAGTCATTTGTCCGTGTTTGTGTGGCTAGAAAGTGAGAGGACTTGAATTGGAACCCAGCTCAGCTTGATGCCAAATCCTTTGCTCTTGCCACTAAGTCACCACGTTCCTTAGCACTGGGAAACTATTCTGGAGCTTCCAGCAGGGCGATAGAGTTAGGAGCCTTCTGGAATTTGATTTGTGTGTGTGTAGCTTCATGTAGTTTATTTTTCACTTCTATCTGCTGCTTTTCTCTTATCAAATACAAACGAACAGCAGCCGCTACTGGTGCTGCTGATTGGGATTCGTGTTTGAAAATGAGATCTTGGGCGTTTGGTCCTTCCTGTTATATTTCACTGCTCAAATTTTATTTAAAACTTTTTAAATTAACTTTTAACTTAAATTTATTTACAGTTATTTTAAGAGTAACACGTGCATATGACAAAAATGTAAACGATACAAAAAGGTGATTTTTAAACACATGGCAGCATATCGTGTGTATCTCTGCACTTTTTGCTGTTGTCATTGAACAATATGTCTTTATATTTATTCCATATTGGTACACAAAATACATATTTAATTATTTTAATAGTTACCTATAATTTCATTCTATTTGTAACACATAGATGCTAGGTTTAATAATATGATAACCACAGAAAACGTAGTCAAACATCAAAAGTTACAACGTTTATCAGGTAAACAAAAGACTATGTTATTTTAACAAACATTTTAACAAAGCTGGTCGCTATATGTAACTGTCCCCGATCAAGGGATGTTTTGTTTGTTTCCAACTGACTCTGCTGCAGTGGATTTTCTTGTACATATGTCTTTGTGTTCATCTGAGGATATAGTTTAGTACGCCTTTCTAGAAATGGTTAATTTGCAAAACTTAGGTTAAATCAAGCAATGTGGCTGCTAAAAATAGAATTTCATAGCATAGGCAAATATAGTTTATTTTATACTGAAAGTGATAAAAGTATTTAAAAGTCTCATTCCTCTTATTGTGAATCATTCATGGCCAAGTATCAGAATCACGGAGTTTTTGAGTTAAGAGTGAGTTTAGGAATCAGTCACTTCAGTGCTTTTAAATAACATTTTTTTTTTTGTGGGTAGGTTTTTCTTGAGGAGTGAGCTTACACAGAAGCACAATAATGTCCGGTTTATCGCGCACCTACTTTGGGCCTGGAATGCTATGGGCATTTTACATTACTGCCTTACTGCTTGTAACGATCTCAGAGATAGGTACCATTATCATATTATTCACGGGTGAGAAACAGAAATGCAAACTCTACCAGATTCTAAATTTGATGCCCACAACCGTGGTATTCCGTTTTGTCTACCGGATGTAAAATGACCAAATTGCAGGAAGGGTCTCAGGGCCACTTACTTAGCCCCAGTCTTCACTCCTGAAAAGGGTCCTCCAAACCTTTAGGATTTTTCAGAACTTGTGTTCAAAATCCTCACAGAGTCCTCACCCATGGTTAATAATCAGCCACTAGTCACTGGTATAGCTGTACCCATCTTGAAAAAAATTAAAATACTTCTGAATGTTTGCTATATAACCCTGTGGGAATCTAGTTACTCTCTAAAACATGCTGGCTTTTATGGGCTGAATGTATCACCCCTAAAATTTATGTGTTAAAGCCCAGCTCCCAGGACCTCAGGATGTGCCTGCATATGGAGATAACATCTTTAAAGAGGTGATTACATTAAATCGGTTGCAGTGGGGCCCTAAGCGCATCTGACTGAAGTCCTTGAAAGAAGAGAAAGAGACACCAGAGCTTGCTCTCCCTCCAGAGGAAAAGCCACGTGTGGACTCAGAGGAAGACTTGTGATCTGCAGGCCAAGGAGAGAGGCCTTAGAAGAAACCAAATGTACTGACACCTTGATCTTGAACTTCCAGCCTCCAAAACTGTGAGAAAACAAACAAACAAACAAACTTCTGTTGTTTTAGTCACTTAGCCTCTGGTATATTGTTAATGGCAGCCTGAACAGACTAACACACTGGTTCTCCTCACTACCCAGAAGCTAAAGACTTAATTCTTGTCACATAACAGAGGTCCTCCCTCAGGGAACTTGCTCTGGTTGGTCACTACGTGTAACTGTCCCCGATCAAGGGGTGCTTTGTTTGTTTCCAACTGACTCTGCTGAAGTGGATTTTCTTGTACATATATCTATGTGTTCATCTGAGGATATATTTTAGTATGCATTTCTAGAAATGGTTAATTTGGAAAATAACTAACTGTATTTTAACTTCCCTTATACATGTTTAAATTTATCTGGGCAAAGTTACCTTTGTGGAAGATACTAGTGTATTGGTTCAGTTCATTCTGATTTCTTGACATTAACAGCTACCTTGCTTTTGAAGGGAAAAAAAAGTTTCAAAGTAGAAAATATTTCAAATGCATTAGGAAGAAGAAGTCTGAAATATTCCATCACTTGATAAATGAGGCCCAAAACCACAAAAGGCAGAAATGTCTAAGCAGTCTTGACAATGGCTTTGGGTGTGAGCAAGGCCGCAGAGCATCATCGCTGAGAACAGAGGCCTACAATGATGCCTTTTCCCTCAGGCATCCTTTGCCCACAAAATGTATCCATGATGACAGTTTACATTATGTTCATTCCTTCAGGAATAATTACTGTGCCTCCATGTGGAAGTTTTCTCATTCCAAACAAGCAGGCTCATCCATCATATCAATGTGATATGGTTTTGCCAGATGCCAGATGAATTAGCAAATGGTATTCAATATACGCATTCGTCAGTTCTGACTAGTGCTTAATAAAACCATGAGGATAAATCTGTGGAAAATACTCGTGGACTTGGAACGTATTTTTTAAATTGTCCAGACAGATGTATGGTTCTCTTAGTCACTTAAAAAATTTAGAATTAAAATAGCGTCGGTCAAAAGCTAGCTTTCTTCAATCCACATTGAAAAAGGCCAGAGGCAGAAATTCCTCAACTGCAGTCAACTGCACACAAGACTCATCTGATGGGCTGGTTGTTAAAACACAGATTACAGGGCTGCACCCTGAAATTTTGGACTCAGTAAGTGTGGAACGAGACCATGGTTTTGTGTTGGTAATGTGTTTTCAGGTGACACAGATACTCCTGGTCTGGAAAGCATACTTGGAGGATCGATGCTCTTGACAAGTCTTGTACCAAATTTAAGGTACACACGAAACACCTAGATATCTTTTTTAAATGCAAATTTGGATGGAGGAGGGGCTCAGGGTTCTGCATTCTGACAAGCTCCCGGGAGATGCTGATGCTGTTGGCCCATGGATACACCTTGGATCATCAAGGTGGATGTATGTACATATATCAGTGTTCTGATGGGTATGTGTATATAGAAAATGTGCTATAACATTTATATCAACATTATTTGGTACAAATGTTATAGCACATTTTAGCTGACTGACAATTTGTGGGTTTCCTGATTAAAAGATGAAGATAATTAAAGAAATGTGAGGACTTCATCCACTTTCTCCCAGTTTTGCTGTCAAATGTCAATGAACCCTTTGAGACTGATTTCCAAGCCTTTTAATGTAGCCTAGGAAATGTAATCAATATGATACATTTTTTCCACCTGCCAATTTTGCTGAAACTAGTTTAATAGATTCTCAAGTACATGCCAACAAATAGAAATTGGGCACAGAACATTTTTGGATATTGAGACCACATGGATGCAGAAACTGAAGTTTAGGATGGGTAAGTAATTTACCTAAGACACGAAGCCCAGGTGAAGGGTGCTACCTTCTTTCCCGTTGCTCAGGAGAGGCACTACGGTGGGGGTGGATTCTAAGGGCTGTGAAAAGGAGGGAAGGAAGTACCTTGATGCCCTGGTGATGGTGACAGTGCTGTAGGCCTGGGGTGTGACATTGCTAGAAGCTGGAGGTCCAAAGTGGGGCAATTACCCAGATACCTAACTTCTCTAGCTCAGAACTTTGGATTAAGAAATTAGAAGTCTCTGCTTCAACGTTTTGCGGAAGGACTTCAGACTTTAGGTATTAGATTCCGGGATCCATTCCTCTGTCCTATACCTCACATACTAGTTTGTATCAGTTCATATTAGGGTCATTATATTCAGGAAAATTGAATCGCAGAGTTGAGAAGAACCTTAAAAATTATCTAAGGCTTTTTCTAAGACTGTGATTCAGCACTAATACAACTCACAAGAGATGAGTTTTTAACCCACCTCTAAGATAACATTTGCTACATAATAGAACACTTGCATCCAAAATACGAGGATCCTCTGACTAGTCTTAAGGCATCTCAGAAACTGAAAGAAGTTTGATGAACGTGGAATCAATTAGAGCGAGGGTAGATGAGAAGTTCTGTGAGACATTTCACCTAAATATGAAAGAGTCCAAGAACTTGTTCGCCTATTAATATTGCAACTGTTGGCGCTAGACTCTCCGATCTGGCTTTGCATTCAGGCATTTTACCCACTGTGCTCAGGTCTCCCACTCAGACCAAATGTCACAAATTTTGATTTGGAAAATGTCACTTCCATAACTAGAGAATTCACCTCGCCTGAGGGTGGTATCTCTCTGTCCCCAGGGTGGGGGGGGGCTTTTTCTGTGCCCTGGAGAGGGCAGAAGGCTGGGTCTGGGCTCTGCTGTCCGCTCCACGCTCCGAGAGGCCTCCAGCTTCAGCATCAAGCACTCGGTAACCTCTCTGAGCCTCCTGCTGCATATGAGCCACAATTTTTGTGGATTCAGAAAGAAGGTTAGCCTACAGTGTTCCAAAGAATAAAATGTAGACTTTGGTTTTTTTTACAATTATTACTTTTGAACACCATGGGTAAATCCCTTACCCTCTTTTTATTTGAAACAGAGTATTAAGACTTAAAAGACTCAAGGCCACTCCCCAAATCTCAGAGTTTCTGCAGCTCCTCTGCCTTTTTTATCTTTTCTAAAACTGTGTAACCAACTGTAGGCAGGTATTAAAATGTTCAAGCTTAATATTTTCCCATATATATAATAAAAATATAATTATTGTTTATTTTCATTAACAGATCATTTATTCAGTGATTTATTGAATCCCTGCAGTGTTATTCTGCACCCATGATGTTAGGTCCAAGGGACACAGAAACCAGGGTGGCAGGACCCCTGCCTGAAGAAACTCATGGACTGTGGAAAGATAGGCATCCATGTTTTCAGTCATTCATTCATCCCAGAGTAGTTTTTGAATTCTTATAGTGCTCCAGCTGCTGTTCTAAGCAGAGAGGAGCTTACATTCTTAATGGCAATGGCAGGGGTTAGGGGGAGAAGAGACCAACAATAAATAAGTAAACAAACAAATGAGATCACAACTGAGTGTTATAAACAAATGAGTATTACAAAAAAATGGTAAAAAAATTCCCCAAACACTAAAGCAGGGACAGAGTGGTCAGAGAAGGCATTCCTTACCAGGTGATGAGACATGAGTGATAAGAAGGACCAGGCCCTGTGATGACCTACAGGAAAAGCATTCCAGGAAGAAAGAGCAAAGGTGAACATGTCCTAAGTCCAGAAGAAACACCGTCTGTTCCAGGAAGAGAGAGAGGTCCAGGAAGTCTGGAATAAGGACACTTAACGACACGGGGAAAGAATAAGTGATGAAAAATAAGACGGTATAGAGTGTTTTGGAAGGACGGGTATGTGTTACTAAACGAAAAGGCAGGGGGCTGTGGGGCTCTGTCATGGGAGTTTCCAAAGAGGAGGTGGCTCTTGCGAAGGGTCTTTAAAATAGGAGCCTATGGTAGTTCACCCAGGGTGCTCCTGAGACTCTTGCCCATGGAGATTGGAGCCCACAGGGAAGGCAGCTGAGCACAGGTGGTGGGGGGTGGGGGGTGGGGGGAGGACACTGCTGCCTGAGGCTCCTTATAACTTTATCTATTCCCATAGATGGACGCGTCCCAAAATCATTTCCATGCTTAGAGATATCACTTTTTAATAAATTCACCCAACTAGATATACTTTGATTCAGTCCATTTCGGAATGATTCCAATTTAGTGAAGTCTGCATTAATGAGATTTTCATAGTCATATTCTTTGTCAGGCAACTTGAGACCTATGCCAGAAGAATCTTTCTCCTTATCAAGCTTGTTTATTTTTTATGTTACGTTAAAGAATATTTGTGTGTGTGTATGTGTGTTGAGCATTTTTTCTTTTTTGTGGAGATGTTAGTGATAAGAAATAGTTGTGAATTTAATCACCTTGATTGGCCCCTCTTGATAAGGACTATGGATTCTGCAGAAATGTTATCTACTTTGTGGCTAGAAATAATTTAATAATATTAGCAGTTAAAAAAGATATTTAAAACAATATGGGCTTAAAAATAAGAAATACTGTAGTTGATGTGTGTGTGTGTGTGTAAGAGAGAGAGAGAGAGAGAGAAAGAGAGAGAGAGAGATAGATTCTGGTACTTAAAGACAGCAAATGGTCCAGGGTAGTCCGTGGGTTTCAGCACCATCATCGCCCCAGGGTTTTAGTGTTCTTCCGCTTTAGATCTTCAGCCCATCTTGGGCTTTATGAGTAAAAAAGTGAAAAGTATCCGCCTACATTTCATTTATCACTTAGTATCATTTCATGTATCATTTAGTATCGCTCTAACTCATCTGATATATTTAAACTTCTCTTTCATATTAGGAGAAAAATGTGATTTTTGGATTTTAAAATCCTGCTTGAGGCTCTCCTCACCTTTGTAAGTGGGACCAAGCTAGTGTTGTCTGTTGTTAGCTCTGTAAAACAGGTGAGAATTTTATGAAATAAGTTTTATAATTACTTAAAAATGCATGTATCTATGCTTTGCATCTATGCTTCTTTCCACTCCAAAGGTTTTCTTTCTTTTCTTTTTTTTTTTTAACTAAGAGGATTTCAAAGCGTGGTGTTTTGAGAATTGTAGTAGTGTTTGTGTTCTTTAAAAAGAAATTACATTCGTATGCATAAGCTAAGGTTAAAAACTAATATTTTCTTTCATGTTTTATCTTTTAATAGAAAGATTAGAATAATAACACTTCAAATTGAACTCAGAGAGCATTTTAAATCAATTTTTTAGAAACCATATTTTTATTCTATCTTCTCTGTACAAACTTGACGTACTTTTAAAATTCGAAGTGCCCCGTGTTCCCCAGAGGTTCCGTACATGGAGGATGGAGCATTCCCACTTAACCCTGCCTTGTTGCTGAAATTATTCAAAGCAATTTGTTCAAGGTTGTACTGGATTTAAGCAGTGAGCGGATTATATATTATATTACTTTTTAAAATTCAAGGCACAATGCAACCTTTTCCGTTGTTCGGGGTCAGCATCAAAATATAAGTGGAGTAAATGATATGACATGTGATTTGAGGAGAGATGCCGAGAGACACTCTTTCCTGTTCCCCTTGCCTTTACTCTCTCCCCAGGTCCTCCAGTTTTTCGAAGACTTTGTGTCTAGAAGCACAAAAATCGAATGCAAACACCTATGTAAGGGGTTAGATGCAGAGCAACGATTAACCTATGACTCCTCTGTGGAAATGTATTCATCAGATTACTTAGCCAACAGCTTAGGGCTAGGGGATAATATTGGCAACTATTTTATTTATAAAAATAGTGGAGGAGGGACAAGACCTGACTTGCCTCATTTAAAAAAAAAATCCATAATGCATGTGAGGGATGGGGAGTTTGAAAAGGGAAAAGGAATTGTTTAGGTACCTGGTAGAGGGATGGAGGCTCCCGACTGGCCTGTTGGACTTGATTTTTCTGAGGCTCTCTTTCCACCCCTGGACATTCATTCTATTTCTCAGGTTGCACTTTCTGACCTCTACCCCAGCCTCTTAAGGAACTGCATGCTATCTTCAAGTTCAAGGTCAAATGCTGCTTGTTTCCAGACTTCTTCTCTGACCTTGATTCTTCTCCTTCACTCCACGCTTCCTGCTCTATTTCCAGAGCACCATGGGCACCTCTATTACAGTCAGCTTCCCGGAACAATTTGGTTCTCTCCCTTGTCAGATCAGGAGTTTTTCAATGGCTGTGACAGGTGGTCCTTTATTCTCTGGAGGACCTGGCATAGCTATTCAATAAATGTAGACTAAGTGCATTTCTGTGCTGCTTTTGTATGTTTCCTGACTTGTTCTTCTCCTACATTTGAAGATAAACAGAGCCAGATTATCTTCCATTGCAACACTTTCAATTTTTTGTTAATTTTTCGTCCACTCTTTTACTGAGTTCCTCACAATCTTTATAAAATGGAAATTGCACGTGAGGGTATAATATTACAGTTGTCACTGTCCACAGCACCCCATGTGTCGTCCCTGTCTCTCTCAGGGCAGGGAGCTCCCTGCTTGCCAGAAAGGCCAGCGCCAACCTGAAAACCCCCAAATCCTCACCCCTTTCACTTACTAGGTCCTACTCCCCTGATCCTTTACAAGAGACTCCTCTTTAACATGCTCTTCTACATTTTATTCTGTATCTTTTGAGAGATTAGTCCATCATGTTTCTCTTTTTTTTTCCATATCTCCAACCTTTCCAGTGGTTCCTTCCCCTCAGCATGTAAATATACCCAAATCTCATTAGGTAAAAAACTCTCTTGATTATTAGTATTCCTAGAACTCCATCATTCCTCCGTCTCTATTCAGTAAAATAATAATAGTCACTTGCAATCTCAATCTCACTTTTCATTAACTTCTAAACTATTGAATTAGCCATGCTCATTGCCAAAGCCAATGTTCACTTTAGTCTTTAATCTTACTTTCACTCTCTGCTGCATTCCACTCAGTCGGCCATAGCCATTTTATACCTTTCTAATTACTCTGACCTCCCACGTTGTCCCTTCCTGATTTTCCACTTACATCTCCAGCCAGTCTATTGAGCCTACTCAGTAAATCTCTCTTTGTCCACTTGCTGCTTAAATGTTGATATTTTCCAAGGTTCTGCTCTTGGCTTCCTTACCTTCTCACTTTACACTCTCCAATGGCAATTTCTTCATTCATACAGCATTCTCTACTAACTATGCAGAAGAACTCTCCGACATTTATATTCAATCCAAATAAAACTTTGCATTCCCAGGTGCCTGGGAATTGTGAGTCATCGTGGCTTTTTCCTTTCTCTCAGTCCCACATCAAATAAATTCCAACCTATTAGGGGATGGAAGCTAAAGCTGAATAGCTTTCTTCTCCCTGTTTTTTATAGAAGGGTGGATCAAGTTGAAGAGCAATGCTCTGCACTCCCTTGTGGAAGAAACGCTGCCAGAGACTGATCAGGTGCAGGAGCATAACGTTTGACCTTGGCCTGGTGAGGAAAGTGCATGTGGGGGAGGTGTTTTCAGCATGTGTTCTCCTCCTGAACAGCTGAGTGGAGGCTCCCAAGGAGTCCTACCATATCAGCCACGTGTCTCCTCTCCTGTCCTCCCCCTCCACTCTCCCCTTTCCTTCCCTTGCTCTTGCCCTTCTCCACAGGTGTGGCCTCTCTTCATGGTGGAGAAAACCTTACATTTCTGGATGGACTAGACAGAAGTCTTTCATTCATCTTTTATTGTAGAATTTTAATGTGGAACTTGTTTAGTAAAAGGAACTCCTCTTAGAAACAGGCAATTCCAAGACCTCTCTATTGGACCTTTGAGTCAAAATCCTCAGGTAGAAATGAAAGGGGTCATTATAATCTTGCTTTGTTCTCTGTGATTATCTTTTCCTCTGAGAACCATGGGGAAAGGTAGGTAGCCAAAAACAGGATTCAATTATTCTTGGACGTCTGGTCAATAGAATTGCAATGTCAGTATCTTTCCTCTTTCACCAGCAGCCACCAACTGTTTTGATTTTATCTACTAACTATTCCAAGTGGTTAGACTGCAAAAATGCACTCAACCTCTGTGGTTATATTGCAAGAATTCTTTGTAGCTCTCACATCAAGAAGCACAGCCTGTATTTCTTGGACCTGGGCTGACCTTGTCACTTGTTTTGGGTCATAGAATGAGGCTGACATTACAGTGTGTGCATTCTGAGACTAGGCCTCAGTAGGCTTTGCACACTTCTTGATCTCTCAGAGCCCTGCTGCTACCACACGAACAACTCCTGGTCAACCTGCTGGAGGATAAGAAAGACAGGGATCACAGAGCAGCTGTCACAGTAGAGCCACTTCAGATTAGCCAGCTCTCAGCTGACCACAAATGTATGAATCAGCCAGCTGAGATTGGTTGAGCCAGTTGAGCCTGGACCAGGTCAGCCCAATCTCAGCTAAGCTCAGATCAAGTCGATGATTTGCAGGATCCTAAGCTAATTCAGCATTTCTCAACCTCAGCACCATTAACATCTTGAACTGGATAATTCTCAACGGGCTGTCCTGTGCACTGTTGGCTGTTGAGCAGCAACCCTGGTCTCTACTTACTGATATCAGTAGCACTGCTGCTGAATGCAACAATTAAAATTATCTCCACACACTGTCAACTGTCCCCTGATGGTGGGGGCAGGGGACAAAACCACCTCCCTCTCCTAGTAAGAACCAAGAGCTAAACAATGATTGTTGCTTTAAGCCCCTAACTTTTGGAGTGGTTTGTTATATAGAAAAAGTAGCAAATATATGTCCTTTCTTTTTAGCTCCACTGCCATTGTCTTAGGTCCCCTCCCCACAACTCTGTATTGCCTAAATCATTGCAAGTTGCTTAATCAGGCGTTCTGCTTCCTGTGTTCATTTCTTTAATCTATCCCACACATTTCCACCAGCGGTTAAACAAATAAACATACAAACGCAAATCTGATCATGTCACACTTAAACAAACTTTACTGGGGTTTCATTGCCTACATGGTAAAGTTTCAGACTCTCGGCATTCGAGGTCCTTCATCATCTAGTGCCCCTGCTATGCGTTCGATTTCCCACCGGTCCTGATACACCCCTTTTCTTTTAGTGCCATCACACTGTCGCTGTTACAGGATGGGTGTTATCTTGTCATGTTTTGTACCTGAGAGTTAAATTTGAGTCATCCAGCTCCTTGAAAGTCTATTCCCAATGATAGTGTAATTGCTCTAACTTGTTCTTATGTTTATTCAAAAATAATATTGAATTGATTTACATATATATCCCTTTGACAAAATCATTATGGATTTTGCCCAAACCAGTCAACTTAATGAGAGTTCATTATGTCTTCACCATATATGTGTTCTCTAGGTGCCAGAAGTGGGGGTTGGGTAGTTTAGAGGTTATTCGCATTATGTGTCTCTTCTGTTTTATATCCGCACATGTAAACAGAAGTAATGTTAAGAATTTTTCCAGTGGTCTACAACGGAATACCATTAGACTTGCTTAGGTTTTTGAGAGATGAGGATGTCCTGTTGAGGTAGTTATTAGTGCTGTTCACTCGATATTTCCTGCTATCTTCTGTTCTGGACACGTGGAATTTTACTTCCCATCCCCATTGTGGCTGAGCGGGACTAGGGGACTAGGTGATTGGTTTTGGCTCATGAGTCGTGAGCAGACGTAATGTGTGTTACTGACAGGGTGTTTACTTACTAGTCAATGTAAGAACTTTCAGAATTCTCTTTTCTCTCTGGAGTGTGTGAAATGGGGGGGGGGTGCTCCCACAGTGAACAGTGTGAACAGAGTAGGTTGATATGAAGATGGAACAAAAAGCCAAACTTCATGGTTTTCAACCAATTATATTGTGCTATTATTACGGGATCATGGGACTTTTCCTGAGTGACGATTTCCAGAGGATAATTCTCCTGAATCTCTACTTTTCTCCTAATGATGAACTGTGTTGAACGAGCAAGAAGAAAACCTGAAGACTCCATTACCTCTCATGCTGATATCTGGTGTTTGCATCTCGGCCTCCATTGATGTTTCAAAAGCACACACAACCTTCCTGCCTTCCTTCCTACCTAACTCCCTGGGCCCATAAATCTCTTAAAAGCTTGAAAACGTTTTAGACAAATTTCCATCAGCCCAAACATCACTCCTAAACAGTAGAAAGAAAAAAATTCTGCCCCCACCCTCCACCAAATTTGTTTTTACTTATAAAAATGATGTCTTTTAACATAACAAAGTTCCTTACACTCCAGCCTGATTTATTATTTATTTACTTATTTTTGTAAAAGGAAAGAATAATATTTGTCGCCTTTTCTCACCCCCAGCCTTCTCTCCTTCAGTCCTTCTGTTCTTATCACTGCTGGCTTGATCTTGCTGTGTGGCGTGTCCTCACCCTGGAGAAGGTGCAAGTGGAGTGCGGATGGATGGGAGCACTCCCATGTGTTTCCCTCACAATTTCTGCTTCCAGCATGAATCGTGCCCTGGTTTTTTCTTTGCTCCTAGAATTGGCACTCACGCAAACACAGTTCTGATTACACTTGTGAGATTTGGAGGGCAATAACCTTTGGGTTTTGTGATTCCAGAGGGGTTATATATCTGCAAGTTGACAGGAGGGCTAAAGAAAGATTCTTTCTTCTGTTCTTTCCATTTAGTTTGAGCTCCGTGGCCCAACAGAGACCAATTAAAAACACAGGGGCAGAAGGGAAAAAGAGGAGGATTATGGGTCAAAAGTAGTGAACGAAGAAGGATAAAATGGTACAAAGCCAGTAGTTTAATAGTTTTCACTAGCCTTAGTGGCAGAATGGAGATGTTTTTTATTTTGAAAATTCAGGTCGAAGCCTTTAAAAAACATAACGCTACACTGATTCTAGGTAAAATGAAATTTCTCTAATTTAATTTAAAGAGTGTATTATTTTCTCCTCTATAGTTTTGTTTACTCTTTCGTTTTTTCATCACCATTTATCCCCCATACCCTCCTTCTACCTCCACCCACCCCCTGCCCCCTGCAGTTACACACTGTTGTCCATGTTCACAAGTTCTTCTTTTTTCCTTCTTTGCTTGATCTCTCGCCCCCCCCCCCCCCAGAGCTGTCAACCTGCTCTCTATATATGAGTCTGTCTCTATTTTGGTTGTTAGTTCATTTATAGTTTTTAAAAATTTAATCTATTCCTTTTACAAAGAACCAGGCTTCTTTTTAAATAAGACTTTATTTATTTATTTTTAGAGAGAGGGAAAGGGAAGGAGGAAGAGAGGGAGAAAAACATCAATGTGTAGTTGCCTCTTGCACGCCCCCAACTGGGGACCTGGCCCATAACCAAGGCATGGGCCCTGCCTGGGAATCACACTGGTGACCTTTTGGTGCATAGGCTGGCACTCAATCAACTGAGCCACACCAGCCAGGGCAAGAACCAGGCTTCTTACTTTGTTGTTATGGAAGAAGATAGTGTATAAATAAAATCACGTATTATATGCATCTATGATTGTCTGGTTGAACTCCTGGGAGTGTTCTGTTGAAAAACATTCTGAGACTGGTCTGACCCCGTGACTGAATAACAATGACAACGAAGGGTTTGGGCGCTCTTCATTTGTCCTTCTTACTCTAGAAAATGTCTGAGAAATATTCTCTTCTGTTCTTGTACATCAAGGAAGAAAAGCGACTGCACTTTATTCTCAAAATATAATCATCTAATGGTAGCCTTAACGTCTCCAGAGAAAGAGTTAAATTGGACACTTTTCATCTCTCCTTGGATTTTTCTCAGTTCAGTACTTTTCAGAAACTAAACTGAACGTCAACATCATGTAATAAGTAGATTGTTGTTAAGCTTTTTCAAGGAGAATTTTGTTTCTTTATTTTTACTGAAAATGCACATGCAATAAAATCTGTGTCTGAGATTTCACTCATGTTACTTGTTACAAAACAGTAATAAATGAAACTGTTTTGTTTAAAGAGAAAACAATGATCTAAGACCCAAATTCTTTAGAACCCTCCCTCGTGCCCTTTGGCACCCTGCAGGATCTGGTAAGTTTTATCTAATACAAGTCAGAACTTTAGAGGTGACATTTGAACCAGAAAGATCTGGATTTGGATCTCTTGCGTGTTTCCTAGCATGTAACCTTGGATAAGTTGTCGACTCATCTCAGCACTGTTTTCTTTATTTGTTCAGTAGAGATGACAGGCCTTAGCTTGCAGAATTGTGAGACTGAACTGGGACAGCAGAACATGGTAGATGCTCAGCTAGGATGATTTCTGCTTCCCCCTCTGTTTGAGGCTAAATCCTAAGAAAACAAATTCTTTGTAACGATGGCTAAAAGTAATTTGTCACCATTATCCTTCAAATACTTGTAGATTCTACGGAATTTTCTTCAGTTTTGTTGTTGTTGTTGCCTAAATCAGCCCTGATTTTGTGTCTTTTTTTTCTCTTATTCATGTATCTTATGAAAAAATGGATAAAAGAGCTCTTTTATTTAAATTTGTCAAGTGCTCATTATGGTTATATCTCACTCTTACTAAGTTAAGTAACCAATACGGCGGTTTTAGAGCTACACTGTTGGAAATTATTTAGCTTGTTTACTTATTCAATAAAAGATGTTCGATACATTTTTCACAGTAGCCTACTGTGTGTTTTGGTAACTCTTCTCTTTAAAAATGATTTGCTTAAAATTTCTTTTTAAAATATACATTACTTCCATGAGTTTCCAAGATTATATATTGTTACATAATGTGTACATATGTTCTTTATATAAAGAAAGGATCAGTAAGAACATGAAATTACAGCTTAAAGTACTTTTTTCCTATAGACAACTACCTCAATGACTAAAAGAATATTTGTGAAGCTTGTCACTTTGCTTTTCCTTCTACTATTTAAAACTGTTGAAAGATGCTTTTTCTTCTTTCATCTTTGTTTCTTTTATCTTAGCCTATGCCTGCCAATTTTGCATAGTTATTAATTATTGCAGATTATTTAATATTGAACATCATTATGTCTTTGCAATGTTTGCTTGAGTCCATACCTATCCCCTGCTTCCCTCCCTGAATTATATTGCTTAAATGTTAAGAAATTCAGGAAATAGATTCAGTAAAGAAAGTTATCTTAAAAAAAATCACTGTCCTGCCCTGGCTGCTGGGGCTCATTTGGTTGGAGCATTGTCCCATAGACTGAAAGAAAGGTTGCAAGTTTGATTCCTAGTCAGAATATATATCCAGGTTGCAGGTTCGATCCCTGGCTGGGGTGCATATGAGAAGGCAACCAGGCAGTGTTTTTCTCTCCCATCAATGTTTTTCTTTTTCTCTCCCTTCCTCTCCCTCCAAAAGCAATGAAAAAATGTCCTTGAATGAGGATAAAAAAAAATCACTCCCCTATTTTTTCAGGGACTTTCCAAATAGTGGTTTTTATGGGATTTACACTTGAAGAAAAATTCATCTATTAAAAAATAGGGACAGACTGAAACAGAATGTATATAAATAACTAAAAATTTTTAGAATTATCTTCTTCATTAGGTAATAGATTATTGTAACCTGCTTAATGAAAGCACAATTTTTGATGCTTTTGGTTTGTTGTATCTTCTCATCAAAGGGGAGCACATACATGAGAGAGATTTGGAGAGACTTTGTTAGCTATGGTGATTGCAGTGTGGAATAAACTATCTACTATATATAATTCATAAACAGAAGGGATTTAACAAAAAGCCAACTTCTAAGACAACCGGGGAAATAGAATGAAGAAAAAACTTAGAATGAAATCACAAGATTGGAGAGATCTAAAACAAATAATTTTTAGCAACCAAAATTAAGTTTACATTCCTGACCTTTTAGCTAATTCTAGAAAGGAACTTGACATTATAATATGAGGAGCTGCTTGAAGGGTTTAGACAACTAACTTTATTTAAATAGATATTTAGATAAAAAAATATTAATGAGCATGTTTCACGGAAAATTATTTTCCCTGTGACATAGAATAGAAGAAATGTATTTTCTAGAAAAATAAACTAAAGGGAAACAGCTGGAATTCTTACAGGTTATAAATGAAGTGACTGAAGTTTGCCTTAACATAGTTTACCAAACATTTCCAAAGTTACCAATAGGTGTCCACATCTTTGAACTGAAACACAGCAACTTAATTAAGGAAATTCAAAGTAGGCCTCAGCTGGCACAGCATTTCCGGGCCATGTGATGCAATGAATTAAACTTCAGTCACCACTTCCCAAACAAAGTGGAGCTGAGGTTCTGATGTGGGCAAAGTTTTCCCTTCTTGATGCCGAGGGCTGCTTTTGAAAGGTCCTACGATGGGGCCCAAGGGAGTTTTGATTTGAGAATCACAGGAAATGTTTTTTTTCCATCCTTCAATAAAATTCAAAGTTTTTATAATATGACTACGCAGGTTTACGATAACTTGCTTTAATGACTTATTTTGTACAGTGAGGTAAGTAACTCGTAGAATGGAAGGGGATGTGTGCACGCTTGTGTGTATAAAACTATTTGCAGGAAACTTGTATTAGTAATTATAGCTTTTTTCAATCCTTCAGCAATGCAATAGAGATGAGTCACTTAGATGTGTGTTTTGATGTTGCTTAATTAAGGAGCATGCTGTTTACCAAGTTATCCTGAAAGGAAAAGAAGGTTTGTGGTTGAAGCCTTCCACTTAGCTAAAACACAGATTTGGATTTTACTACCAGATTGAGAAACATCGAGAAGGTCTCTGTAATTTTAAAGTTTTCTTCATCTCACAGGCAAAATTTTCTTTATTTTCTAAATGCATGTAATATTAAAATATATATAGATATATATATTTTTAAATATCCTTCGTCTTAGAATCAGGAGACCAATTTGACAAAAGAAAAAACAACAACAACAGAACACTTTTAAGCTTGGAGCTTTCATTGGTAATTTTAATATTTAGGAACTTCAACCCCTTTGTGAGTTTTCGCAGCTTATATATGAGACCACTTAATGAATGACTTGTGGACACGTTTTCAGATTAGAAAAAATTAAGTCAATTTTATATTAAGTAGCTATGGAATGCCATAAATTCCAGAAAAATAACAGTCTTCCACAAAATATGATTCCATACCCCTATAAGTAAAATATTTTGAATGTGCACAATTAACATCTATATATTTACTTATACCACATTATAAAATATGTTTATAACATAATATGAAAATACGATATACAAATATTGCATTTTCTTATGCTTAAAGGAGTGGATGCAATCACAACAGATTGGAAGAGAGAGATTTAATGTGGCAGTTTCTGCTGCAGCTCTGGCAGCAGGCCATATACAGAACAGTTTTGGTGGCCTAACAGGTGAGACCTGGCAGGGACAGATGGGTGCTTCCCCATCCCTTGGATGGCCCTCGGCACTCACTCCCGTCGGAATCGCTTACATATTTTTAAAAATCCTGATCCAGGGCTCTGGTGCAGGGATTTGGTTTCCACTAGTTGGGTGAGGGAGGGACTGGGCATTGACATTTTAAAATCTCTCTAGGAGAAGTTAGTGTACAGCTGGGGACTAGAATTGCTACTGTAGACCTGGAGTGGGTCCTCTCTCCTTGTGGGGGCTGCTGTGGAAATTACCAGCAGAAAGTGGCTGCAGTGCCTGGGACGATGCAGTGGCTGGGAGGACATGATGGAGGCCATGTAGGGCTCTGGGAAGACATTGGGTTGATCTGGAGAAACCACAGCCGCAGCCTCCAAGATGGAGCACAGCAGAGGCTGTGCAGCTGAGGATGAGGGCTGGACTGGCTAGAGAGCTCTGGTAAGTCCTCAGGAGAATAATTCAGGAGCTGAGATCCCGAGCGAGCAGGCAGGGGCAAGCACCATCTATAACAACTTAAATTAATGTCATTCCTATGTCATTAAGTCTTCCCCAGCCTGAGGACGCCTAGGGACACTCAGGTTACAGCATTAATATTGTAACAATAACCAACTTTTACAGAGACCTTCACATTTTACAAAGCTCTTTTGTGTATATTATGTTACTTGATCCACACCTCATTCTTGGGAGGTAGAAGGGTACATGCTATTAGTTCCATTTCATATGGGAAAAACAATGAAGTTCAGATATGTTAAATATTTACCTGAGGTCATATGATATTAAAGGGCAGAGCCATAATGCCAACTTCTTTTCCTTTAAAGTGGCTGGTGATGTACTGGCAAGGGGTCCTATGAACTTGTGTCCTCATTGGTTTGTTTAGGAATGGAGCAGATCTCTCTTGTAGCTTGCTATTTTTCTCTTCATAACAGCCAGAGCTAATATTCTGCCATACTGGTTGTTAAAACACCAAAAGCCTTCCTGTTTATTCAGTTGCTGTCCTGAGGCCCTAGTCCCTGTACCACCACAGTCACTGTCACTGCAGTTCTCCCCCCTGGAATCTCCCAGACCCCACCAAGGACCCCACCACAAAGGGTTCAATGTTTGGCCCAGCAGGACGCTCCTGGCGATGTTAAAAACTAGAGTGATTGCCTGGGCTATTAAATCTGTGGTTGTTAATGTTAGAAACATTACCCTTTCCGATAGGCATTCACTTTCAAATCCAGGTGTTTTATAAATTAATATTACTGATAATAATAGGACGTAGAGAATGGATCAGTGAAGCATTGATTGACCCATCCATTCATCCATCCATTCATCTATCTGTCCAATGATTCTTTCAATCTGTGGTCAAGTCCTTTGTATGCTGCCTCCTGAATATATCTCCTCTCTGTCACTTTCTCCACTCCAACCATTACTCCTCAAATCAGACTTTCGCCACCTTTCACTTAGAATTTGCTGTGTAGTGTCTGTCCCTCATCCCGGCCTTTCCAGTCTGTCCTCAACAGTGCCTGCTGCGCGTTCGCTGTCAAATTCAAATCTGATGGCAACCTAACACTTTTAGACTTTATCCTGTTATTGATAAGCTCTTCCCCAACTTTACTGAGATATAATCAACATATAACCTTGTATAAGTGTGAGATGTACAGTGTGATGATTTGATACGTGTAATATTGCAAAATGACTATCACAATAAGGTTAGTTAACTCCACCACCTCACCTAATTACAATTCCTTTGTGGTGCTAACAGAAGATGTACTCTCTCCCCATCATACAGCACAGTATGCTTCGTAACTGTAGTCACCACAGTCACTCAGGGCGCACTCCTCTTACAACTGGAAGCTTGTGCTCTTTGGCCAGCACCCCCTGCCCCCCCCCCCCCGCCCCCCCCCCTGCCCCAGACCATGGCAACCACCAGTCTACATGGTTTCTGTGAGTTTCACGGGATTTTGTTTACCATCAACCTGATACACAAGGCTCTCGCTTCTGGCTCACGCTCTCTTGTTTAGCTTCGTGGCTCACTGAGCCCAGCTCTTCTGGTATCTTATGCTCACATAACAATGAAGTACCCTGAAGTATATGGGGAACAGTATTCATATACTGTTTTACCCACCACTGTGCTTTGACGGCACAACCTTTACTTCCCGATAAATACCAGCACATTCTCCAGCTTACTTCATCTCTAGGCCTCATCTTCTCCACTGACCAGCACCCTGGCTCCATGTTGTGGCTCCCAACTGGCACCCCTCCCTCTTTCACAAACCTGTTTTACTCCGCACAGACTTCCACCACCACAGCACCTACAAGGCTCTGTTGGATTTATTTGTGTCAATCGAAGGTCACTGTTGCCAATTCAATGCTAACAGGAGTCCCAACTGCAGGTGCGGTGAGGGAAGAGACTTCATTCAGTGCAAACAGTTCAATTTGCGGCTGTGGAACAGCACTTCTGTGGGACACCACGGCTGTGAGGAGGCTCCGGGGAGGAAGTCCGGTGTCACAGCTGGGGTGTCCAGTCCCCGTGTCAGAGCTGCAGTCCACTGAGACAGCTCTGCTCATGAGCTGCAGCTCAGCCGACCCTGCAGCTCCAGTCCGGGAACACAACCTCCAATGGAAACTGAAAGCATGCTCCTGGAGCCCGAGCAGTGCCACATTACAAAGAGAGAAGTCCCCATCCCTGGTCTCTGATTGGTCTGTCCTCTTGCAAATTAGTCCAAAAAGCACTGTCTCGATTGGTCAGAATAGAGCCGCTCTGATTGTTCAGTGTATATGCTAACTCTTATTGGGTGGGAAAAGTCTCAGATCTATTGGTTGACGCATGATCCTAGGAACTCCTTTATAAGGTCTGGCTCAGATAGCAGGGACTCCTGCAGGCAGGCAGTCCATTGCTTCAGAAGTGGCAGGCAGTTTAGTGCAGGCTTCTCCCTGAAGCGTGGCTTGTGTGAGAGGCCCCTGTTTAGCAATGGCTGCTAGGCTCTGTTTATGAATTTAACCACCAGGAGCATAATTAGCCACCAGGAGCCCTTCTCAACAGGTATATTCCTTCTCTGGGTCAACACTTGTTTTTGTGGCCCTTTCTTCTAAATTTTTTATGAGCCTTGGGAGCATGAATCGTGTTTTATCACTCTTATCACTAGCATCAAAACCAGTATTTGACGTATAAGGTCTTCAATAAGTGTTTACTAAATAAATGCTTCAATTCCTGAATTCCTGTACATGATTCAGGGGCTCCTTCTCAGATGTAGCTTAGAGCTTCTGACTTTTAGAAACAATCACGGTAAAGGTTCTGGCAAAAGGTTTTTTTGAGTTTCTCTTTCAAATGTATGAAATAATAATGATACATCTATAAATGTCAGCTGACACTGTTAAGTGCTTCGCAAAGCAGTAGGAGTCCTGAGTCCAGACACATATGCCAACTACCAAACTACACATAAATAACTGCATACTGCAATGAATAGTTTGTTTGGAGCTGGATAATCTTGGTAAGAATGTAGACATCATTTTCAGTCAGGAAGTGTCTAGCAGTGAGTGAGCTCTGGCAAGTTTCTCTGTTATGTGAAGAGAGATTTTAAGCATCACTTTGATACTTAAATAGTTAGAAACACATTAATATCAACCACTATTTGGGTATAAGCCTGTGTCATAACTGGCCTAATCCTTTTTTTTTCCAGAATCTGGTCTGTAAGGATACTTGCCAAATGGAATTGAAAATGGGCTCCACTCACAAAGATTCTGTGAAAAGCCACATGTTATGAAGAACAACAAAATCTAATAAAATAAACACATTCCTATCTCTTAAATGAGGTGGTGAATTCCCATTTAGAGATTAAAAGAAAAAACTCATAAGTGTTGACTAAACATCTAAATCATAAGCATTTTATGGTTCGTTTTAGAATATTCTTAATTGCTAAGATGTAAAGTAAGATATATTTCAATAGTCTCTTCATTATTTACCCCATCTTATAACCTCAAAAGAAACAGACTATGCAGTAGCATAAACCCTTTTGAAGTGAGCTAACATGTATGGAATCCTTTTCCTAACAGACTTCAGGGTTAAGGGCGATGTTCCAGGTTTGAAGCAGATGGAGTAAGCACGTCTAGTATCTTATCCACAGTGCATGGAATCAAGATGTGATCATTTCCAACCCTTCCAGTGTATGCACTGAAATGGCCATATAACTTCTCTCATCCTCAAAGTGCAGACAAGCAATTATATACCAAGTGATGATTAAGGCCAAGGGAAATAGAACATGCATTCAAGAAGTGTGTACATATAAACACACCTAAAGCTTAATATTATAATAAAGCTTTTAATGTCTGGTGGGAAGAGCAATGAAGAAGCATCAAATAAAAATAAAAGAAAAACAAAAAGGTCCGGCACACCCATATTATTATCTTATCAACCACCCTCAGGCAGGCCTTACTTCTGCTGGACCCTGTATATTTACTTTTTTAAATTAAAAATTAATAATAACATTTTCTATAATTTCTAAGAAATGTCACATAATTTTAGGAAATTTAGAATTTTAGTATAGCCTTTACTGTACTGTGTTACTTGGTCAACAAAGCAATTGGTGAGGTCAGAGAAAGAGATACTAGAAGACCAAAACTTTTCTTATTTACCAACAGACAAATGGGCAGCTGCTGGGGGTAAGGTTAATGCAAAGGGAGCTTCATTAGGAACTTGGGCAAGGTGAGGGTGGCTTCTGTTTACAGGATTCTTATGCTGATGTAATGACTGTTTTCGGTGCTAATAATTTCTCTGTCTGCTTAAGGCTCTCCCACAAACCACCTGCTTGGTACTTTAGTTTCAGAGATTCTCTCATCAATGTAGCCTAAGGCTTCTGAATTAAAAAACAAATCAGGTTAAAAAATCTGACAAATGGTTTTTTTTCTACTTTATGACTTGATTTATATAATGCATTGGAATTAAATCACATTTATTCATAATCTCATGTGCAATGTTAACTAGAAGAAATAAAGTTACATGAAATTGGGACTCTTTGAAAGAATATCAGGATGTCTGCAGGCATATATATTTCAATTATTTTCTCAAACCTCTGAAAATTCCTGTCCAGGCTTTAGATCGATCAGATTGTTGCTGATTTCTCCCCACTTAATAAAATGTGAAGATCCTCTCTTATCTTTCCTGAAGATTCTCTCTTCTCTTATTAGAGTTTGGTAATGGAATGGATACACTAAATTTTAAAAGGCAAATGTTTACGCACCCTCAACCATTAAAACATTATTGGAAAACTGACGTCCGCCCTGGCTGCTGTGGCTCAGTTGTTTGGAGCATTGTACTGTGCACGGAAAGGCTGAGGGTTTGATTCCGGTCAGGGCACATAAGTGTATCTAGGTTGTGAGTTCCATCCCCAGCAGGGGCCTGTACAGTAGGCAACCAACCAATGTTTTGCATTGATGTTTCTCCCTCTCTCTCTCTTTCCCCCTTCCTCCCGCTCTAAAAGCAATTTAAAAATGTCCTTGGATGAGGATAAAAAAACAAACAAACAAAAAACAAAAAATGACACCCCTTCCTAGAGGGGAAAAAATTTTTACAAAAGCCACAAATTTTAATGCTTTATTCAGCTTTAATTAAAAAACTTGAACTTGCAAATAAAGAACCAGCTTTGCACTAACAATTTAAAAAATTCTAACTCTATGCTACTATTTATCTCAAACTGTGTTTTTCAGATTCACAGTAGATTGGGCATAGCACAAGGCTAGTAGTCAGGATTCTGATATTTGCTTGAATGCTTCACAATACTATGTAACCACATTGAGCCTCAGTTTTTTCATTCGTAAAATAGCAGTAAAAATACATACCCAATTTCCTCTTAGGGCAATTGTGAGAGTGACTTGAACTAAAGTCCATAAAAGCACTGTGATAGGTGAGGATATTGCAGTTCCACACACGTACCAGCAGGAGGCATAGTCCAGCGCTGGGTAGTAACATGTCTTGCCTTCTCACCCAGTTTCTTACAGAGTTTGAGTCAGAAGACTTTTGTCAACGTTTCATGAATACAAAGCCTCATTCCAGCCTCTGGCTTTGAGGAACAGGTATTTCTGTTGCCTATTTGCCTGGGGCACTGCTTGACACCTTCACTTGCCTTGGCTGCACTCTTGACTGCCATGGCCAGAAATGGCTTTGTCCCTGCTCTTTCTTTTGCATTTTTAATCAGTGAAAATGCTGATCTTGTCTGTGAGGCGGAGTATGTTTTTTAATCTCTGTGTTACCTGTCTGCATAGGTGTTGGATGTAGAAGATGTGCACCGAAGCCTGAATTCATGCAGCCAAGCTGACCAGAAGGCTCCTTTGGTGCAACTGTTTTATAAATTGTAAAGTCAATCACATATAAGAGATGATATTGATATGTTTGAGAAAACATCTAAGGTACATCTCTTTTTGAGAACACATATTTTACAGTTCAGTGATTGATTCACTTCTAGAGTAGCAAAGGTCAGTACTGCTCAGTGTGGGCAAGATGTTTAGAAAGTAAGAAAAAGCAATGGGAAACTTTTAGGACAATTTGACAAAGTAATTTTACCTTTGTTGTACCTAATTTAGCTATATTCTTGTCTTTTTAATTTCATTTTCTTGTGCTTTATAAAATATCTGTGACAGATTAGAAATTAAAAGAACTTAGATAGTTTGAGAAGTACTGTTATTTATACTTATTATATTTCATCAAATGTGATTTCTTCAATTTCATTTACGTTATTATTTAATATAACACAAAAAAGAAAATGCTGACAGTTAAGCTATACAGTTAAGCTAAGGTAAAGTGTATAACACCTTAGATTTTTTGTTTTAAATTTACTAAAAGAACTCTTTTAGACTTTTACATAATTTTAAAAAATCATAGATGACTCATGTTTAGGTATAAATAGGAAAACATTAATGGAATAAATAATGAAGGAATTTCTTAAACTTCATCACAGTCAGAGCCCAGTGTTTCTGACTTCAGTTATTCACTCTTCAGTTTAGTGTTGTTGATTTCTGTGCTACTCCACACAGTATCGCCCAACACCAAGTACCTAACACTTTTGTCAAGAGTGTTGAGGGCATGGCAACTTTCAAAGAGATTTCTCCAATATAATACAAGGTTTGCCCCTCCAAACTATTGACCTTACTAGAAAGTGTCAGTGGATAGTCGCATATATTTTAGAAACAAGTCATGTTGTATCTTTTTTATGCTTGTATCATCCCTTCTTAGGTCTCATAAAACGCTTGATTGTTGTTTTGCAAAAGAAAATACAAAGATGAATGTGTGCTTCTTTATCATCAAATGCATACCCAACTGCTCTATTTCCATGTTTTCCTGTAGACACACTGACCTTTGTGTTTTAATGCTGAGTTATACTGTGATCTTTTAGAAGATATTTTAAAAAGCAGCTCAATTCAACATATGTACTATTAACCAGGCATTTAACTCAACTGAAGAGATGAAAATACGAGAGCTAAGACTGAGCTCTAGAATGTTTAGGAAAGGCCACACTGACTGTGCCTGTGATTTACAATCACAGATTCTAAAATGCATCGTGACATCAAAGATGTTAAAATGGAAAAAAATGTCTTTAAATTGGTGAAATATGGTAATTTTGAACAGATAACTTTTGAGAGTAAGCTGTCATTTTATCTGAATAATTTAGAGACATGTAAGGTTGTGTTTTATAAATTAATAATAATAAATAAATTAATATTCATTCCTAGGAGAAGCACTAAGCTTATTTAATGCATCTAAATTAAATTTATTGAATTTGAAGGAGTGTCTGCATGGGGACTGCAGCATCTCATTGACTAAATCAACCAGCCAGCACAGAGTTTACGAAACATCCAAGTGATTTAATTTATAGAACTACTTATTCCCAAGACAGAGTGAACCTAGTTCTCCATAACAAACACTCAGCACTTATCTTGTCTAAGGCATTACCCAATGCGATGAGTAATAGTCATTGCTAATAGTTACCTTACTTTAAAGGGAAACTTTTAAGTTAGTTAACTCTTAGCTTGCCCATTTATGATACTAGGCAACAAGGGCACAAAGAAGTTAGTGAATGGTGAGGCCAGGACTCAAACCCATAAGTCTGGCCCAAGAGTCTGAGCTTTTAACATAAGCTGTACTCCTCAAAAGTAAAGTTATTTTGGCTACACTTTTGGCTTTCAAAAGATCTTGTAGTTGATTATCAAAATAATCTGTAAAACTTTCCAGATCATAAAAACACATAATGGGGATGGGTTAAAACCAGATCTCTGAATTTAAACAAACAAACCAGTCGGGTTGGTCAAGGTCTGGAATCTGAGTGAAACCAGCTGAAGAAAATGTGGCCCAATCGCAGTCTTTCTCGTCTTAGTAACGAGGGCCCTGGGCGAACAAACACAACCGGAACAAAGGTTACTTTCCAGTGCCGCTGACAGGGAAAGACGCTGGCAGGGCCTGTGGAAATGTGGTGACCAGTAATTACTCAGTTGAAAGGGAAATAAATACAAACTGGGACTTACATAGACTTCAGATGCCAAGCAAAACTATTACAATGAAATTCTAGGAGACTAAATGCAAACCAAAATGTCCAGTTTCCCCACTATTGTATGTACACGCAAAGGTGAAACTGAATCACCATTGCGGACAAAGCAAGTAGTGACACCAGCTATTTCTCAGAAGGAAATCCTAACAAACACGAAACTGAGTGTGTTAAAAACGAATTGTGTAAAGTAGATGCATATTCTCTTGTTAGAGAATTTAAATAGTAGATCCCTCCTTACCCAAAATACAGAGCAGAAAAATATATATTGGTCAAACGTAAATGAATCTTAGATTTCTTTGAAGGCCTTTGTTAAGAAATACAATGGATGAAATACTCAGTAGGACATTTTACATGTCATAAAAAGCTGCTGTTTTATTTCATAGAGAATTGAGTTTCCCATGAGTTAAATGGCTTTCTGGATCATTATTTGACTGAGCCATTGGGTTTAAGAAACTTGAAAGCAAAACATACATAATGACTGCCAAGTAAAGATGAAAAAAATAAATGAATAGAAAAAGAAAATTTGGAATGATGACGCAAATCAAAAACCTAAGATCTTATTTTACCAAATTGTTTAAAGTAAGGCATACCTTATTCATGTACAACAGCGATGCTTTTTAAGAATCCCTGCATCATTTAGGAAGAAAATACCGTGGAACATTAAAAGATAATCCATTCTGACTGGAAGATAAAATTACACAAATTTTACGTGTATTTTAAAAATACTTAGTGTGCAAAAGGTACCAACTGTCAGTGACAAGATAAGTAAGTCCTGGGGACACAATGCGCAGAAGGATTGCTAACTACAGTTCATTTATCCTTGAAACTTGCTAAGAGAGGAAATCTTAAAAGTTATCATTAGAAAAAAAAAATTTTGTAACTATATTTGGTGAGGGGGGAAACTAAACTTATTGTGGTAATCATTTTACAATATACACATACATCAAAGCATTATGTTGTACACCTAAAACCAAAGCAATGTTATATGTCATTTATCTCTCAGTGAAAACGATTTTTCTAAAAATTAGAACTTCATCTTTTTAAAATTAAATTAAATGAAAAGTTTTAATGGCATTCTTTTCCAATGCCATTTATTTTCCTTATAAAATTCAAAAATTTAAAAAACTGTATTATTATAATTATGTACATGTTATGTATCATATTAAAATCTAAAACATTAAGATTTTATATTTTATTAACTTTGGAACCCTGGATTGTCCTGGGAGCCTTCACTTGGTCAGAATGTCGGCATGGGAGCCTTCCTGCCAGAAGGAAGAGTTCACCCTGTGATGGTCAGCTGCAGGTGTCAAGTGGGCTGGGTTGGGATGCCAGATATTTGGTCAAACACTACTCGGTGAAATGTTTCTGTGAAGGTGTATTTGGAATGAGATTAACATTTAAATTGGTGGACTTTCAGTAAAGTAGATTACCCTTCATAAAGTGCGTGAGACTCATCCTATCCATCAAAGTCCTCACTAGAAAGGAGACCAGTAAGAACCCCTCTACCCCTGCTGAGCAAGAGGGAATTCCACTAGCCGGTGTCCTTTGGACTCAAGATGCAACCCTTCCCTGGGCCTCCAGTCTCAGGACTATTTTGTGGAATTTGGATTTACCAAGCCTACACAATTATGTGAGTTGGATTCATATATATTATGTATAGTAATATATATATATATATATTATATGTGTATATATACATATATATACATATATATATATAGTTTGTCCAGAAGGTATCCAGCCATATAATATGAAAAATAGAGACATTTATTGAAGAAGATACAAGATACAAGAAATGTTGTATGTGGGACAATGATGCCTCAGTCCCTTTCAAAGTAGGCACCTTGGGACCTCATACAGTTTTCCCAATTGCCATCAGCTACGCCTTCACATTTTCCTGAATCTCATCAATGGTCAGAAATCTCTTCTCTTTTGTAGGTGATTTTAGTTTTGGGAAAAGCCAGGAGTCCCAGGGCTCCAAATCTGGGCTGTAAGGGGGCTGAAACTCTTGGGTGTTTTGACATTTCTCCAAAAACTCTACATGAGACGTGATGCATGAGTGGGCACGTTGTGGTGATGAAGCTGCCAATTACCAGCTGCCCATAGCTGCAGCCTTCTGAATTATCTGAAGAGTTTCCATGGAGGAATGTTCAAGCTTAATGCAAAATTTGATGCAGATTCCTTGCTCTACTGGCTCAATCATTTTGTGTGGAACAGCCACATGGTACACACGCTTACTCAATGTGTCTACCACCCCCACTGAGTAGCACAGTGAAGTTGTCATTGCTCATGCACGCACATTCCAGTCCACTCTCCTTGGCTGCCAGGTTACATCGAGGCCAGTAGTTCTCATTATGTTAATAATCACTGGACTTTTTCCTAACAGGCCTCAAATAATATGAAACATACTCCTCCTTTGGCATACGGCTAGTGGTGTTAAAATTAGAACAAGATAAGAACACAACACATTAGTTAAAACACAGGATTTTGTTAAAGGTTGTCCAAGGAGCTGTACAATTATATTCAGTTATATCTGGAAAATTCCTCTGTAGTCGGCATACAGTTAGTTAGCTTGAGTTGGTCCACTGAAAAATGGTTAAATATGTTTAATAAAATCTTTCATACTAAATTCCTCTCTTGGAGACTTTTTATGAGTATTCTGTATATTAAGGGTGTGAGATATTTGCATGAAAGAAGCTTGTTTTTAAAAGTTATTTTTTTCCAAATATCTGAACGAGCACAGACTACCATATTATTTATAGTACTTGCTTTGGGAAATCTTGAGTTAACATATTTATCTGGATTTTTACTGCCCACCAAATGAATACAAGGAATTATATCCCTTCTATTCTACCTGAATATATTTATTTGAGTCCTGAATACATGAGAAATATGAAAATTAGTAAGCGCAGGGCCTCGAAGTGTATGACATGCAGTCTACATGCATCCTGAATCTTGGGGCAGTCAGTCATCCCGTTCGACTTGTGCAATTACTCACTCTACTACACAGCTCTCCAAGTGTCTGCTTAACCCCTCTTCTCTCAGAACTGACGCTCACCAGTGCAGCAGGCCCTCAGCAGCTACATTTGTTTTGCTTGCTTCTAATTCCCAGCAGAGTTAATTAGATCAAAGACTGGACATCTGGCCTAACCTAGACCCATCCATTTCTTAAGGGAGGTGGGAGTTGGGCTTCTAGGAGGGACAGTTCATTTTTGTGTGGGACCAGAAGCGCACTACGGTAACAGTGTGCTATGTGAATGAAGCACAGAGCCAGTTCTGAGAGGGAGGATGGAGAAGACTCTTACCAGGTTCCTAAACTTATTTCCTGATCCCTGATTCTTTCTGTTTTCCAGCTACATTGCTTCCTTAGGTGTTAGAAAATACTATCTATGCGATATCTATCTACCTACCTACCTATCTATGTATCCTCTACTTACTTCTGTCCCTATTTATAAATATCTACATATAAATTTATGGTTCATTCATTCATACATTTTTTGATTAAGCTAACTCAAATTGTTTAATATTTGTTATCCAGACCCCCTCCAAACCAGGCCATCACACAATACAATTCCCATTCCTCTTACTTTTCAGTTTATAAATTCAAATTAATCCAACATTTCCAATCATTTTCACATTTACTCAATTCTCACTAAATTTTCCCAATATTCTGTATGGCACTCTTTAGGAAATATCCTTAACTACTTTTATCTCCCCGAAATATGACCAGAGTAAATGTACCTGAGACTATATTTATGCTTGTTCCTGAGGTGGGAGATAGGGCTGCAGTAGTTACAATGCTTTGCCAGAAATCCTGTGTTAGGACAGGTGCAAGAAGGCTAAGCTGTCAGAGATTGTACCTTACTTGAAAACTAAAAAATTAGTCTGTCAGTTTCATGGATGCTAGTGGAAGATACAAGAATTTTGGGACTGAGAGAAAAGATTTGATTACTCATGGCAATATCAATAGCCAGAGTAACAAAATTATTTTTCAACCATTCTCTGAGCCACAATTCCCACAAGAAAACATGAAAAGGGTCAAGTGACACAGTCGGGTTCCACCGTCAGGGAGAAACCTTGAATTCTGAGAAAGCCTGAATTCCGGGAAACCCTCTATTATGAACAACAGGCATGCCTGCTTTTCTTTTTTTTTATTCCCACCCAAAGACATGCTTATTGATTTTAGAGAGAATAGGAGGGAGGAACAGAGGGAAAGAAACATTGACCAGTTGCCTCTCTCAAGCACCTCAACCGGGGACCAAACCTGCCACCCAGGCATGTATCCTGACCAAGAATTGAACCTGAGACCTTCCAGTTCACAGGACAAAGCTCCAACCAACTGAGCCACACTGGCCAGGGCAAGCATGCCTCCTTTATACTCTACTGAGAAACACTATCTCTATTTTCCAAGGCTGTTTGCTAAACAAATATTCATGGTAGGTCGGAACCAAGGTAAACTTTGCTCAATGAATGTGCAGAATAACTAACAACCTATGGATAGTTATCTTCAAAACAAGGGGATACTAGTTTGGAATTCCTCCTTTGAAATAAACTCTTGCAAAATAAACAGACAAATCAATGACACAAATATAGATTCTCCTCTCTATAAGGTATAAATGATTTTTTTTTGCCTGAACTAAATTTTATTTGCTATTGTTTCTGCAGTGCAAAATTCTGACAGCACAAATAGCACAAATTTCACAGGTAAAGGGCACAGTTCTCTACAAGATTCTACTCACTTCAGAAACAAGTCACCATTACCAGGGTTCTCAGGCCACCCATATTTATGATCAGCTATAAATTTGTGGTTTCCCGTGATGCTCTTGGGTTCAATAATTCAATGGAATGACTCACAGAACTCAGGAAAGTACCATAGTTATGCTTATAAATTTAATGTAAAGGATAGAAATAAGAATCAGCTAGAAGAAGAGATGGACAAAGTCTGGAAGGGTCCTGCCGGTGACATTTCCATATCTTTAGGACACATAACACTTTTGGCACATCAATGTGTGATAACCAGCCAAGGGAGCTCGCCAGCCAGGGGACCGCATCCATGCTTCGGGGGTCCAGAGTTTTTATTGGGTTTTCATCAGACAGGAATGGTTGATCAAATCATTGACCACTCCTCCCCTTTCCAGAGGTCAGAAGATCAAGGTGAGATCCAGGCTCAAAGCCTCGACCTCCTAATCACGTGGTTGGTCTCTCTGGCACAACCAGCTCCCATGCTGAAGGTACCTACGGGTCCTCCATGAGTCGCCTCATTAGCATAACTCAGGTGAGGTCAGTGGGTCCAGTGTGAATAACAAAGACATTCCTATCATTCAGAAAGTGTCTAGGACTTAGAGACTTCCTCCCAGAAACCACAGACAAAGATATGATAAATTCATTACGTTTTCTACTTATTCTCTCAGGTATATGCCACAGTAATTTTGTAAAGTAAGAATATAATAATAATAAAAAGAATATAGGTCGGAACTGCAATAGCTACAATAACTGCGATAAATTGCCTGGTGAAGAACACGTGACTTTGCAATTATTTATTTCTGCAACCTGGACAATGATATCTTCCATTATTCAAATGTTCTTTCTGTTATTTTCTTCAAATATGTCTTACAAAACTTTCCTATCAAGGTTATTCTCATGCATTTTGTATTTTCATCGTTATTGTGAATGATAATGTTTGATTTTCATATTGTTAGTAGCTCACAGGATTACCGTTAACTGAATTTGGTGTCTACGCAGTTCCAAAAGTTGATGATTTCTAACAACTTTTAAGGAATTCTTTCTTCTGTTTCCTATCCTTGTGCATAGTCAGAATTTCAGGAACAACATTAAATAACAACTGGTGATAGTGAGCCTCTTTGTATTCTTTGTGGTGTTTATGGGCATCCCACCAAAATTACTTATTTCAATAACTCGACTTTGTTCTTCTGTATTTGACATTGAGAGTTGCTGTGTAACATTTCAATTAATGACTTAGACTCCTGGGCCTAAATTTCTCAGCAGAGCACTAGTGTTATTTTGGGTAGATTATTTTTATTGTGTTGGGTTGTTCCATACCTCAGGACATCTAGCATGCCTGTTTCCCATATAAAATAAAAGAAGCACCTCACTGGTAACCCCCAAAGTGCTACACTTCCCCATTTACCCCCACCAAAGAGGCAGTTCCCTCTTTTTTGGAAGTACTTGCTTTAGCCCTGGCTGGTGTGGCTCAGTGGATTGAGTGCCGGACTGGGAACCAAAGGGTCACAGGTTCACTTCTTACTCAGGGCGCATGCCTGGGTTGCAGACCAGGTTCCCAGTATGGGGCACCTGAGAGGCAACCACATATTGATGTTTCTCTCCCTCTCTTTCTCCTTCCACTCCCCTTTCTCTAAAAATAAATAAATAAAATCTTAAAAAAATAAAAAATGACTGTTTCCAAAAGAAAAAAAAACCTGCTTTAGAAAATGTAAAAAAGCCAGCGCATTTCCAGGCCTGAGAGAAAATTCCCCTACAGTGACAACACAGCATGGTGTGGGTCTGGAAAGCATAGGAAATATTCTGAGCTTCATTAGACCACGGCCAAGATATTGAAATTTCTGGCATTCAGAATTTCAAAATCTTAAAAATTGAGAAGACTACGAATCTTTAGGGAAGTACCTTTGTCTAGACACAAATTGTCCTTCACTAGCCAGCTGGCACCCACTCTGAGTGTCCACAGTGCAGTCTTTTCTGCCACTCCTACCCCTGAGAGTCTTCTCAGCCTCTGTTTCCTACCCACTTAGGGAGGAGGGCCTGTGTTCCCAGTACATTGAATGTACAATGCAGGTGCCCTATGGTTTCAGAGGCGAGGAGAATTGAGGAATGGCGTTTCCAGCTGTTCCAATTTACCTCCAAATCAATGCACTTTCCTTGCCCCGAGTCGGGGACTATTAGAGAGGTCTGGTCCTGGCTGAAGACATTTAGCCTTCCATAATAGCAACTCAGCATGTGTCTTTATCAACTTAATTATGTAATAGAGTAAAACACTGGTTTCTTTTTTTTTTTAACATTTTTGTTGTTGTTGTTGATCAAGTACAGTTTTCTGCCTCTTCTCCTCACCCCTCAATGGAACTGGCAAGCATTATGCTAAGTGAAATAAGCCAGATGGTAAAAGAGAAAAACACTGGTTACTTATAAATGATTGATCTATTTTATTATATTTTCTGGTGCTGATGTGATCCCCTTCCCCCTTTTTTACATTTCACTTTAATAGTGTGAGAGAGGAAAACATTTCTTTTTCTTCTACCCATTTAGATTCATTGCTCAGGGCCCTGCAAATAAGACAGGCAAAAACAGATTAATGGCAGAAAAACAGAAGTTTATGAACAGGTGTATCACATGTGCATGTGGAGGTAAGTGATGAGCAACTCAAAGGGGCGGCTGGAAACTGGACTTACACAGGCTCTTAACATAAAATTACTTTGTGATGAAGTGACAGGACAAAGGAAAAGGACTTTGAGTTTCTAGGGTGACAAACTGTGGGAAGGTAAATATAGGTGGAAATTTATGTAAGATAAGGGGTAGTTGGTAAAGTTTGTTAGGTTGCTGTCTCTGTGCTAATAAGGGTCTAGAGTTATCTCTGGGGACTAACTTCTGCCTCTTGGGGGAAAGAGGAATGTGGGGATATGCTTACAAATTTATGTCCTGCGCTTAGGCAAATGGGGGAGGGCACAGAGCTTTTCTTATTCCTACTTCATCTCAACTGCCTTCAGCTCAAAGTAATCCACCTGCCAAAGTGGCATATGTTGGGAGTGGCATATTCTGCTACCTTTCAATAGGAAGTTGAGAGAGTAACCAAGATTCCTATGCCATCAGTTCAAGGAAAACACACCCTGCTTTCTTGCTCTAGTGGTCAGAGACACTTACTTATTCATTCATGCAAGAAACACTGTCGATTACTCACTGTGGGTGCCAAGCATTTTTCTGGGAACTGGACTCATGACACTGAAGCTACTGCCTTGTGTATTGATTGCGTGAGGATTAATTTGCTAAGACAATGAAATAGCCTTCCTCACATGTAGAGTTTTAAAAATACATTCATTCAACATTTAGACTAAAGCAATTCCTAGTGGAATACTACATGGTCTATGAATAAAAGCAAGTTATTTTGACAAGCTTCGAGCTGAAACTGACAGCACTGATCTTACCATAGGCTTAGAGATACACTGAATAAACACAAGAATTAGTATATTGGTATCATTGCTAATCTAATATATTTAAAGCATATTATTGTGAAAATGCATTTTCTGTGCTAGAAAATTATGACTTTGTTCGGACAGGAATATCTGCAATGCCGGAATGATATCGAGTCTGCGTGTGCTTAGGCCTAAGTCAAACATTTGAAATTTATCTTTAAACATAGCACATCAGTTGGCATCTTCAGTCAATTTATTTAGTTTTTACTCATGCAGCAGAAGGTTTCAGACTTTCAAAACTTTACTAGAAAGCTAAAATCAGATTTTTTTTCTCCACTGATATCTTTTCCCTAAGAATTACGTACATGGAAATATTTTGTTGGGTATTTTCTCTGCTCAGATGCTTAGTGATAATTTAAAGTCATAGTTCGTTTTGTTAGTATGTCATGCTTGCTGTGTCCTTTGATTTTCTCTGTCCTGGCACTGCTTATTGACCCTACCTGTTCTCATCGATGAATCTGGAGAGTCGATGTTGATCCAAAAAATGTCTTGCTCTTGTGCCTCTTGGATATATCCGGTGTCAATATTGTGCTCTTGAACACGTAAAAGCACAATGAAAGGTCTTAAGAAGCAGTGTTAGTGGAGTGCTGATGAGCCCAGGTCTGGAGCCTGAACCCCTGGGTTTGAATCACTGTTCTCTGTGACTGTAAGCTGGTTTCTGTGTTTGGGTTTCTGCATCTGAAAAATGGTATTTATAGTAAAACGCAGCTCATATACTTCTTGGAAGGATTAAATATGTTAAAATGTAGAAAGTGTTGAGAACAGTGGCTGACACATAGTAAATGCTTATGTAAATGTTTATTATTCTATAGCTTTAGAATCAGTTTTATGTGTCTCCTTAATGTACTTGGAGGGTTTCCCTGCATTTTGACTTGCATTTTGCATAGTCATTCTCTGTGCCGACAGTTAGTTAACAAAATTACAGTTTTGTTAAGAAAGAGCAACTTCTGTGGAAGTAATTGAATACATTCTAGAATTCTGCAGTGTCAGGAGTTATTCAAGAAACTTTAATTATCACAAATGTTTTCTTTCTCATACAAGGTCAGGAATGAAACCTCCAGTTATGGAAATCTAACTTCCATACAAAGATGTGCTTTTCCCCAGGCTGTTCCTTGTGAGTGATATTTTGGGATTCTACCCTTTCCCATCTCTGCATCAGGGCCACACGTAGTTCACAGCTACGGGTCCCACACATCCTGGTGCGACGGGCTGTACATTTCTCTAACACTGTGTATTCCAGAGACTTCTTACAGGGTCATCCCATTATGGCACATTAGCTAATGAGTTGTCCTGTGAGACCCTTTGATATCTCTGCCCCACCAATTTGTACCTTTTCACAATGCTTTGCATTACGAAAAACATGTTCTGTGCATTGTTTCACAGAATATAGGCCAGAAGAGACTTTTGAAGGATGACATCTAAGGGAAGAAGTTTCAGAATGAAAATAAGTTCTTAGGAATACTGGGGAGAGTTCAATTCCATTACTTACGTTTTTTGCAGGGCATACCACTGCCAAGATTTGAAATAACTAGGCAAACTGTGACAGAAGTGATGACAAACTTTTCCAGTAATAGCTGCAAATGATATCATTTTCTTCCAAACCAAACTCCACAATATTTTTTAAGGGAGGCCTGGTAACATTGAAATATCTAGAAGAAAATAAAAAGGGAGGGTGGCATCCTCCTTAGTGACTGATTACATCCCGGAGACAGCAGAGATTGAAAGCTATCTGCATAGGCAGTCTCAGGTGAGATGTTTCAGATGTGGGAGGAATGTTGAGGTGTCTGGTGTAAAAAACACATACAAATAGTGATATGTAATTGGAGCTTTAAAAATTAATGTATCTTCTTATGTTCATTTAGTTAAGAATAAGAAACTCTTAAAATGGTAAGAGAATAACAAGATATTAAATCAAAACAGTAATTGGGGATTAGAGTCATAATGAGTCATTTTCAAGGTTAAACATATGAAAATGGTTGATTTTATAATAAAACTAAAAATTCTTGCAATACAAGTTTGTGTTGGAAGTGTTTTTAATCAATGACAACATTTATATTCTTGTATTAGTTAACATTTTTGAAGTACTTGATGCTGATTTCTGCTTCCAAAGTGCAGTTAAAATAACCATATTGGACTCAGCTTTGAGCATTTGAAGACTCGTCATCAATAACTGAGAGCTAAATTTTCCAAAGCCTTTGCATCCACATTATTTGGGGAAACATATAGATTTGATTATGAACAGGCAGACAAGATTTTTTAAACAGGTGAAATGGACTCTGAATAATGAATTTTTTTCAGTGTGATGCCTGACTTCTGCTGCCGCCAAGATGGTGTAAAATTGATCCGGCTTCCCACTGTGCTCTCCCTTCCGGGTGGGGCTGCGGCAGTGGAGTTCTTGGCTCCACGCTCACTGCGGAGGGCGTTGCACCCTCACTGAGCAGGTGTCTCTCCACGGTCAGGACAACAGTGACCTGGACAGCCAGCTGTGGGAGGCACAGAGAAGCAGCCTGGGTTTTCTCTGTCAGCCCTGCGGCCCCCGTCCACAAGTCCCACAAAAAGACCCTATCGCGGGAGGGTGAAACAGTGGCAGCAATCCGAGCTTTGCAGCTTTTTTATTTTGAGAAATCTAATTGGCTTCACGTGAGTACAAAAAGCTTTTAAATTGGCGCCATTGTTTTAATGTAACAAACACCACAGAGACACACACACACCTATTTGGTTTATGTTATCCTAACACTCTATTAAATTACTGATTATATTTTAATGGTATTATTGATATATTTAAATCTTTTAGCCTCCAGTTTAATCATCCAAAATCTGTTTTGTCTTTTCGCACTAATTTGTACGATTATTTCAACTTAAATTAAGAAACAATAAGTTTTTTATGCAGGTCATTTAGTTATCTTTCATAACTTCAGGTTTCACTCCATCTCATCTATTTTTATTCTGCTTTCTTATCTGGCAGGATCTTCCTTCAGCTTACTTCATTTTTAAAATTGCCAGCTAATGTATTACATTCCCTCCCTTTAAAACTTTTTTGTTGCTCTCCCAGCTTATTAAATTATAGGCAGGAAATATGGCTCATGCTATAAAGTGGGAGCTAGAAGGTTCATTTGTGCCTTAAGGAAGGCTGATGACTTTTATGTGTGTTTTCCTGGCCCTTTTAACACAGCTAACCTTCTGCTCAGTTTAAATTGACAAGAAGTTTTTAGTAAGTGAATTCAATAGTAAACTCTGAATTTCACTTATTTAAAGTATTCAGTTTATCTTTAGGCTTCCAATTGTCACAGTTGTATAATTCAGGCCTTGCTTTTTTAACATATAACATTGTATTAGTCTCAACTGAACATAATAATTTGATATTTGTGTGTCTTGTGAACTGATCACCACAATAAATCTAGTGACTATTCATCATCATACATTGTCACAAAATTTTTTTTCTTGGAATGAGAATCGTATGTTTATTCGATAACTGAAGGACCAATGCACAGGATCAAGAGAAAACCTGGACCGGGCTGGTGTGGTTCAGTGGATTAAGTGCCGGCCTGTGAACCAAAGGGTTGCCGGCCAGGTCCCCAGCCGGGGGTGCAGAAAAAACAACCATACATTGAGGTTTCTCTCCCTCTATTTCTACCTCCCTTCCCCTCTCTCTAAAAATAAATTGAAAAATCTAAAAAAAATTCTTTTAAAAAAGAGGAAAACTAGCGAGGGTATTTTTTCCAGCTTTCAATAAACCAATCAGCCAACAAATAGACAAGTAGGAAAACAAATAAGTTACTATAGAGTCACACATTCCTTCCAACTGTTAGGTCAAATAATGCGTAGTTTATTGTAACTGAGGTTGCATTTGTTCCTTTATAATCGAGTCTTTGACTTCTATGTACAACACACGAGGAGAAGTTTGTTCAAGAGACCCTATGGGAACTAACTGATGCTCAGAGGAGAGGATCTATACAAAGCCCAAAGCAAAAGTACAAAATAAATGTAGAAACTACACACGAAGAACTGGAATATGGTTGGGATCCAAAGAGACCTGACCCCAAATTTTCACCCGTCCCCATATAATGATTTTTGCAGATGTTAGTTAATGGCTTTCACTTCTGCATTTTTCACAAGCCCTGTAATTCATCAGATCTGGAAGCAAACATTTCAGGGGTTCCCGGAGAATCTCTGGCCTCCCATAGCCGGGAAGTTATGGAGGTCTCCTGAGGAATCCTGTCCTCGTAATAGTTACGGTCCACTTTGTAAATTCTGAAGAGTTGAGTTAGGTTCAGCAACAGCTAGTATTTATTTGTTGCCCACCAAGGACCAGCTACTGTTAAGCATTTTACATATGCCATGTCATTTATGTCTTCCAACGGCCTTATTAAATAGATATTATTGTCCTTATTTTTAAATGAGAACTCTTAAGCTCACTTAACTTATCTGAAGGTCACACACGGTAAGTGATAGGGCTGGCCTGGAATCCAGATCTTAAAGACTGTATTTTTAATCACTAGTTAACACTGTTCCCAGTACATACAGCCAGATTCAGAAAAGTTATTTAAACTCTGAGAAGAGCAGGCATATAAAAGTATCAAGTGTTTTCAAATTAACCTTGAATTGATTGAGAGAGAAGCAGATGCAAGTTGTCATTATTATTATTGTGATCGTATCTGCATCATTTAAAAATTAAGTGTGCTTGGTAGCATAGTAAGATCTATGGGCAAGAACAGCATAGAAGCCGTAGCTACCAATTGCAAAGAATATAGGATAGCAAGTGATCTAGCCAAAAATTTCAATCTGTAAAAATTATACCTGGTGTAATATGTTGAAGTTGCACAAATCAAAGAGGTTAAATATCCACATGGATAACTTTTTTCCAAGCCTCCCTTAGCTTAAGCATCCTTGAAGTTCTATCTCCCTTTCCTTGGCCTCTTTCTTGACCCCTTGTTGCTAGTCCCTTTGCTTCTATTTTAGTAACAATTTTCTCAAGAGAAATTTCATATATAAAATTTTTACATGTTGGTATAATTCACATTAAAATATTAAAGTTGATAAATGGAATTAAACCATTTTTTGTGTTAAAATCTTGGATTCAAGGGTAGAAGATTCTATTAACTGCAGATTTTCATGTAATACCTTACCAAATTCCAACACATCCTTACATCTCTAAAATAGGAAATTATCTCTTTTGTTTAGGTCCCTGTTTCTTCCTGTCTGTGCACGACTGCAACTTTCACTGACTTCCTGCAGTTCTGCTGTCTTTCTGCAGACCCATTCCTTTGATCTCAAATTCTTCACTTCTGAGTGTAATGGTTTCTACTTGTCCTCCATTGGAGGGCAGACCTAAGAGGCTTTCTGGCAAGTAGCATAGTTCATTGTTGTTCAAGAACATTTATTGAAGGCTTCTAATGCCAGGCATCGTGCCAAATGCTGGGACATAAATGCAGGAAAATACACGTGTACTATCCAAGGGCACTTACAAGTCAGTGGATGGGCTTTTCCTGCTCAACTAACTTTTATTTCCTGTGTTACACATTCCATCTAAACTAAAGTTCCCTCCCTGTTGACCTTTATATTAAGTTATCTCTGCTTAAACCTGGAGACATTGGTTGAAAGCAATGGATTTCTGAGTACTGTGGGCTTTCCTTGGCCATACCTCTCTGTGGTTTTCCCTTAAAATTTTCTTCTCTTGAACATCCCTCCCTTCGGCAGCATCCTAACTCAGCCCCTCTGGTTAGTGTGCTCTGAAATGGCTTTCATTTTACGTGGCATTAAAGTTAGTTTATCTTTCATGGAAGGCAGCAGATAATAGTCAGTTCATATTCTATGGGTAGAAGGTTTATTCCTTTTCTGACTTGAGAGCTGAAGAATGTTTATCTTATCAGCAGGCATGAAGGCCCTGGAGTCAGGTGGCATAGGTTCAAATCCTGACTCTGACAATCCATAGCTGTGACATAGGTCCAGTTATTTCTACTTTCTTGGCCTCACTATTCTGTTCTGTTAAATTGAGTTAATAATACTGCCTACCTGTCAGGGTGGTTGGGAGGATTTACGTGGGATCCAGCGTGTAATGGATTTAGAAGAGCAGAAGTAAAATGCTAAACAGCATTATCTATTATTGAAAATAATTCTCATTCTCTCATGGCCTCAATGAAAATGAGTGTGAAATTGGCCTAGGATTTAAAATTTGCTATGGTCCCATGTATCAAGATCTCAAAATAATTATAACACAAAAAATTTAATAATTTGGTCTAATATTTTCATTTGGGAAATATATCTTAAGGAAATAAATGCAGATTCAGATAGATTCAGGCACAGAAATATGCCTTATATCAATTGTTTAAAAGAATATGAGACCATCTCTGGCTGTACCTTAACTTGGATATTAGTATATATTAATGTACTAAAATATATTAAAATCATATATATCAATTATGTATAATTCATTAGGAAATTTTTCAGGAGTAGAGATTTAATGAATGTCTATTATTTTATTTACTAATAGACCATCATTTACTATTTATTTAACAGAAATTCATTCATTCATTATATGGAAAATCTCTCTAACAAATGAGAAATGAACATAACAAGTAAAAAAACAGATTAGAAAGTTGGCACATAACACAGACACAGCTCTGAAAATAATCCATATAAAAGGAGAGAAATACATCAAATTTGTCTGAGCAACTAACTCTTGGTGGTAAGAGTATGGATGTCCTTTATATTTATGTATATATAAACTAACTTTTATATTCTGCTATGAGCTTATCAATTGATAATCTCAATGAGAAATATTTTAAAAAATTAACATAAAAAACCTAGTAGTTTTATAAAATGCCCTTTGAAAATTGAAATCTAATGTGAATTTTAATTAGTCCTTTGGTGAATTTTAAAATATATGAGGGAGGGGATTACCTGTTTTAATAATTTTTATCACTTAGTCAAATGCTTGTCCTCTGAGAATATTTGTTTTGTGATTGTTGACACATCAACAGACTGGTTGACAAAATTTGTAGACTTTTAAATTTTAATAATTCAGCAGAGCAAATAAAATAAATATGAGTTTTTATGACACATATGAATGTTTTCCATTTTTTATTTTATATTTTTAATGTTTTATTGTTTGTGCTGTTACAGTTGTCCCTCATTCTTTATTTTTATGAGGCTCCATAGCCTCATAAATACACAACACATGTTGTGAATTTTACAGACCTAGCAGCAGATGTAAGGGGAATGAGAGCTGACTTGAAGGACGGAGGGAGAGAAATGTGAAGAAGGGGCCACCAGCGGCTATCATAAAGGCCTTGGGAGTTATCCATGGCAGCATCTGGACAGTTGGGAGCTGTGCAATTTCCAAGGCCATAGACAATTTCCTTGATGAATGAAAGAGGCCAGATTTCTGGTGTTGGACCTAGAAAGGAGAAATAGAGCTGACTTGGCCCACCTCTGCCACTTGTCAGTAATAAACTCATCAGCAATGTCATCACCACTTTCCTGAGAAGAGAATCCACGATGGCACTGAATGCTCTGAAAAATACCAAAATGGTAGAGTCAGAAGTTAGTTAAGAAGCCGTTAAACCATTGTTGGCTATAAATTCACCAGACGCCCAGAACCCTAAGTCTGTTTTGCCCTTTCTTTCCAAAACAGAGACTCTCGTGTTCAGTTTTCCTGGGAATACCCCAGTACTGATGTGAGAGCACAGCACGCTGAGTAACTTCTCTCAGCTACCATTTTCTTTTCCTGAGATTGAGCTTAAAACTCTTACCAGGAAGTTATAAGAAGATAAAGAAAGGCCGAATAGCAGAAGAAAACACCACTTTGGGTAGGAAAAGGCACAATGAAGAGTCTCAGCAAAGATGGCAAATGTCTCTGAAGACTTTGATGTGGGTTGAAACTTTTGCCTTATTTGTGAAGAAATTTTTGCTTTCAAGTGATTTTTTTGCTGCTTTTTGATTATCATTGTCATTATCATCATCATCACCATCATCATCTGCTGTACGGTGTCTTACAGCAGACAAAATGCTATCATGTGTACTATGCAATTTAATCTTATAAGAACCCCATAAAATTACTATTGTCTTTTTAGAGATGAAAAAACAAAACTTGGAGATTAAACAATTTTTGCAGCTGGCAAACAAAATGCAACTTAAACTCACATTTTCTGATTGTCAATCATCTATTTGGTCCTGTAATTGACATGCACTATTATGTCATTTGTCTGAAATGACAAAAACTTTGGACTGGCTTTATTCACACTAAATTGTGTTTCGAATTATCTACAACTTCCTTTGAGCACCTCAGTACTCATAGCGTAAATGTTTGTATACCCAGAAATCTGCGTAGAACAGGAATAGGTCGGGTAGATGGTTCTTGCTTGGGCTCAGGATACTATTCTGATGTATTTGCACAATCCTAAAATGGCACTATTGACAACATTCTACCCTTAGGTTTTTCTTGATATATTTTTCATTAATACACAGTTTTCTCAATGCTTCTCCTTTGATCATAAAAGGAGAAACTATGCTATTTTAGGCCCAGAAGCAACAACTATGAAGATTATGGGAGAAAGAATACATTGTCAGAGTTCTCCAGATCTTACATAGGACCAGTGAACATTTTCAGTTTCCAGAGCCCACGTTGGCTTTCTTCAGAAAAAGTCAAGCCCTGTTTGTAACTCAAGAGACCTCTTTTACACTGATGATAACTTGGTGTTAGATTCTGAAAACACAGAGCTGTCAAGTGTCAACATTTTGTGGAGAGGGGTCAAATTAGCATTTCCTCCTGAGAGTTTTCTCTAGCTTTCCCTGTTACTGGCTCTGGTCCTCAGAAAGGCAGGGCTGTTTGTTATTCCTCAGCCTTGCATGAGAAAGAACCCAGCTCTGTTGCTCTCCAGGGAGGGTCACGTTACTTGATGGCAAAAAGTGCAAAGGAGATGAAAATTTTCTATTTTGGCAAGATCTAATTTTTTTTCTATGTTGGCTCATTCTGTGCTATTCAATAAATCTTAGAAGATTGTAAAAAAAAGATTAGTAAAATTGTATCAATTTCAGTTTCACTGAAACACATTTTTATAGGATTTTGTAGTTTTGATTTAAACATTTATTGAGCACCTACTCTGTACAAGGTTCTGTGGGAGGTAAAAAAGATGACTTATTCAGTCATGTTCCTCCAGGAAGTCTTCCCTACATGTAGCTCAAGACTATGTAAGGAGATCAACCTATGTGACTACATGCTAGCCAGCACTTGCCTTGATTGCCCAGTCATTCCAAAAATATTTACTGAGGGTCTTCTAAGTGTGGACAGTGTGGTATGTCACCCCCTGTCCTAAGATCTGAGCAACCTAAGGACTGAAATTTAAACACAAAATACATGAATTAAAATGATATTGGCCAGCTCTGCTAAACAAAAAGGGAAGGTGTAGACTCAGGGAAAGATAGGAATTAGGAGTCCAAGTGGCAGGAAATTGTGGACAGTGTATTCTATCCTAAAACTGAGTGTATCTGATCCTTGCATAAATCTTGACTCAAGATTTAAAGTCCTTCAAGGGAGAATCTAATTGGTTTAGTTTGAGTCATGGGCCTACCACTTGACTGGAGGCACTTGCACAGATGATGTTGGAACACACATTGATGAAATGGAAATTTACCCAGAGAATGTGCCAGCAAATCAAGAGGAACAAATGCAGAGCCAAAGCCCAACAAAAATGCACTATACATGGCAACACTGCACAAAAACCTCTTATGTTGTAGGGGAGGAAAAGTAGTTTTATTTCTACCCTTCTGAGTCTTCTGGCTGGTCTAATCAAACTGACATGAGACAGATTAACAGGACAAAATAGCCAAGTTTATTACATATGTACATACGGGGGTGCCCTAAGAATATGGGATCCAAAGACGAATTGGGCATTGAGGTTTATATGCTATTCTGGACTAAGGAGAGGAAGGCAGGGCCTGGCACTCCAAAGAGAAAGCAAGCTATTCACTGGAGATGAGAAAGAGCAAATGTGTGGTGAACAAACTCTTGCTGGGCCACCCAGAACCAGTGGGACACAGGAAAGTCTAACAGACTCTGCAGGTTCTTTTTTGTCTGCTGAGCAATCAGTTCTTTTATGATACTAACAGCTCTTTTCCTTTGAGCAGGTTTTTCTCTTTGAATTCCTTTAGGCAGATAAAGGGGAAGATTCAAAGGCTCTTGAGTTTTGGTGGGGTTTTTTTAAAGATTTTATTTATTTATTTTTAGAGGAGGGAGAAAGAGAGGGAGAGCAACATCAATGTGTGTTTGCCTCTCGTGCACCCCCTACTGTAGTCATGGGCCACAACCCAGGCATGTGCCCTGACTGGGAATCGAATCTGCGACCCTTTGGTTCACAAGCTGGTGTTCAATCCACTGAGCCACACCAGCCAGGGCCATTGAGTCTCGTTTTTTAATAACTAACTTAAAATAATCAATATCACAAAAAGGCAAAATTTGGGGGTGGAACTCTGCTTTCCTTCAATTTCTAGGTTCTGGAACTTGAAAGGGAAATCCTTACTTTGGATTTTCCCCAGAGAGAGTAACTCCCTTCTGCTGCCCCACTCCCCTCATTTGTCCTTGGCCTTCGTTCAGGAAGCATCTGGAAAGCAGTGCCAACAAACACACTGCTGATGTTGTACTAAATAAGGTAAACTAAGAATGGGTAAGACATAGAATTCTTAAGCAGTTTCACACTTTTGGCTCTGTGGTCATCTAAGGGTTCATTAATTTTTTTATCTGTGCAGCTAGGCTGAATTATGAATTTTTTCTAAGTAAATACTTTTTCTTTTTCCTTGTAATTCAGAGAAGTGAATTCCTCACCTGAGAGTCCTCCTTCTTTTAGGCACTATTATAGCCACATTACTTAACATCTTTAAGCCTCAATTTTCCCACTTATAAAACAGGAGCTCAATCCATCTAAGCCAAATGGTCTCTTCGGGACTACATACTTATGATATTGAGATATACAGGTCCTTGTTTTCCCTTCAGGTGCCTTCATTGTCAGTCCACTTCGCCCAAGGGGAAAAAGTTGAAAATAGGTCTGTTTTAATTCTGGGGCTTACCCTCTTTTTCTTTCACTGCTCTGTTTCCCCCACTCCTGCTTTTCATGACCATTTCCACACTTCGCTTTCCCCTTAGTGAGCTAACGAGTGTGAGAAGTGAACTGACAAATTTTTTATGGTAGTGAATCTTGAGAATACAAACATTCTATCCCGAGTCCCACTTTTACGCAAGTGGCTCAGATTTCAGTGCATCCATATTTTCCAGGGCCTGTAATGGTGGTGTGCCTTTCGGCTATGAAAAAATGGACTCTTCCTCATAGGCTGGTGGATCTGATGATCTCAAGATTTGGACAGCCTGCCTTGCTCAGCTCTGAGGTTTTAGTTATTAATTCCTCGGCCAGAAGAGGCATTCCAGAGCTGTTCACATCACAAAACACAAACCACATCTGATTAGGTGATACACCATAAACTCTTTTTACTCCATAAGCGATCAAGATACCAGACAGCATCATATTTACCTTTTTGTGACCCAGAAATTTTTCTTTCTTGCAAAGTCATATATAAGTGAGTTTTAAAAACTCCTAAGTAGGTTTTGTTTGTCCCTAGACATTTCCTATTCCTTTTCTTTCTGTCTCAGAAAAAAAAGGCAAACCCCTGCTCCTCTATTCTTAAAACAACACTTTAAGTATTTATTTTTCACTTACTCTGCCAAGTAGCTGATTAGGTTTCTACAACTAATACCAGGAGCCTGACATCTACAGTAATATCATTTTCCAAAGGAGCTCTGGGAATCTCTGGTAATCAACAACATTTTCCCAAATTGGTACTTTATAATATTTATACTTGATAACAAATTATGAATGTAGTAATATCTCTAGATTCACTTAGCTTCCATAAATTTAAAAAAATTTCTGACACTGGTACCCAATATTCGTCTTAAATTGCCTTTGTCAATAGTGTAGGATTCTAACTCGTTTAGAAGGATCAAAAGCAATGTCATCGTTGTGAAGTTATACCCATGAAATTGTCGGGCCAGGCTAGAGAGAGGTATTAGTAATAGTTACTGGGGACCTACTTAAAAAAAAAAACACAAAACTTGTTATATAACATGATTTCAGACTTTAAAAAGTAGAAAAAGTTAAAATATTAAAAAGAATACTAGTGTATGCTTTTACCCAGATTCACCTATTGTTACCATTTTACCTCATTTATTTTACCTTTTGTCATTTGCTCTCCTGTTGCGTACCTGTTCTTTTGCCGTGGTCTTTACCTCCTTGCTATTTCTAATCCTCACCCTAGCTCTATGCAACCCTAACCTTATCCATATTTTAGATATAGGGGAACTAAGGCTTTAAGAGATAAAGTGGGTATTTCTTATTTTTTGCCTCTTCTTTTTATAAGTATATCGTAATTTTCCTTTGGAAAACTCTTACTCTCTATCCATGTGGTTCAGATAGTTGGATCCCTTCTGACTCTAGAGCACAGGTGGCAAACACAAGGCCAGCAGACTGAATCTGGCCCTCCACCTTGTTTTATCCAGCTGGCACCTTGTTTCTACCCGGCGGCAGCACCGAGCTCCTTGCCCTTAGTAGGGAGTAGTTACATTTATACAGTCCTTTAATCACATTCGGCCCTTTGAAAGCAACCTCAAGGCTGATGTGGCCATCAGTGAAAATGAGTTTGACACCCGTGCTCTAAAGGCTGGGTCCCTATTCCAGGCTTAGAATAGAGGGTAGTGCATCTTTGCCACCGAGACTGGTTCAGGGATGGGCATGTGACCAAACTCAGGTAAATTGGAACCAATCAGCATTAGCCTCAGGACATTTTTTTTCTGGAATAATTGGGAAGCAATTCCCTTTCCCTTGTTAAGCTGTAGAATGTACGTTTCAAGTTGTCAGAGGTTTTTTCCCTACCACGAAGAGAAATATTGTGAAACTGAGAATAAAGCCAACAGAGAGGAGAAGAGAACTGGCAGAAGGAGCGATAGATTCCTGGAATCAATATTTACGAGATAATGATTCAGTTATGTGAGCCAACAGTTTCCCTTTATCCTCAAACCAGGTTGATTCAGCATTCTGTCATTTGTTACTGAAAACATTCTGACTAATCAAGAAGCTACACCCTTCTCCAGGGTTACAAGACTATCAAGTGTCAGGACCTGGGATTTGAAGTAAGTCCTGTCTTAGGTCAGGCTCTCTCTCTTTCGAGTAGACAATATGTCTTTTTGCCACTGAGAGCTAGAGAATGGAGAGGAGAAAATTGCATACATGAAACTTTTTAAGAAGCGTATTTCAGTAGATCGGTTTTTTAAAACATGTCTGGCACATATGTCCTGGCAGAATACCATACACAACACTGTGGCAAATAAAGAAGGAAGTAGAAATCACAGCGACTCCCTTTATAATGGTTATAAATTGATGGAGAATACAAGACACAAAAGTTGTATAAGGTAAAACAAGCCAAAAGACAAATTGAGAAATTTGATCATGTTGAAATGGATGAAAAATTGCGGCCTCAAAAGACAAGTAAAAGGCCACATCGTACCTGATAACCATTATCTGTTTCTGGTGTTTCCAATATTACCCACAAAGGGACTGGCCTAGGATCCTTCAGGGACATAATAACACTGGAGTCATCTTCAGTTCTTTCTTGCCTCCTTCAAAAAGTCCCTAAGTCAGTGCTGCTGATTACATTTCTAGAAAATTATTTGTCTTTTATATTTCCACCAGCCTGGGCAATTTCATGCTAAGCCAAGACTCCTGCAATAATATATTTGCTCAATTTCTGCTTTTAGACAATGGGGACTTTGTTACCTAAGAATGTACTGAACTAGTGGTTTTAAACTATGAACACCCATTCACAAGTATCACGGAGTTGATTTAGTAAGTAATGACCAATATCTTTTTTAAAAATGGAATTGAATAATTGCAAGAGAAGGTATTACAGCACAAAAATTTTCTCTTATACAGCTGTAGATACGAGTTCTAATATACATCGAGGTGTCAAAATTGAGCTCGGTGTATGATGTGAGTGGGTGTGCACACGTGTGTGTGCATGTATGCGCTGAACTGTCACATGGAAGTTGTTTCTTCCAGTGGGTTATGAACAGGAAAGTTTGAAAGCCAGTGACCTAACCAGAGCAGTAACCACCAATCAATCAAACAGTATGTATTAGTAAAGTATCTAAATTGTGCAAACATTGCTGCAGGAATCACCATTATAAAATACAAATTTGCTTTTGCGTTGCCCTTGCTGAGAAAATTACAGTGAATACAAATTTCCGTAGGTTCTAGGCACACAGATGGTATTTCTGGTGAACCAATCTTTATCTGTAGCTGCTCTCTGAACGTTGCACCTCCTTGCCTCTCTGCCAAGTGACCACACTCCCTTCGTTAAGAATCTCTTTCAGAGCACGCCTCCCCAGCAATACCGCAGGGGACCCTGGCTTGGGGAGAGTTAGCTCGTACCGCATTAGATTAAAATACTTTAAATTTATTACTAAAATATTACACACTTATCATATAACATTTGGAAATTGTAGGGAAAAAGAGGTGTAAAGAAAGAGAGAAAAAGAAATCATTCATATTGATCTAGCAGTATCCATTGTTAACATTTGGTAGGTAGAAATTCTCACTAGATGGCCACAGATTTTCATTTCATGGTGTTGAAGGGGAATCGTGATAATTCTCCCATGTGTCCCAGTTAAAGCTTAAGTAAAATATAACCAGTGTGGACCTGAATCTTCGATAGTAAAAACTTAACAATGATCACTTCTGAGTTTTAAGTATTAGAAAAACATGGATTTAACCAAGATTACCTGTGATTAAAGTACATTTATAAGAGTTGATGTAGCTGACTAGTTTCATTAATAGTCTGTGCCAATGTTGTTTTGATTCAGAAAAGCTAGTCAAAGTTACACTAATGTATTGGGTTGGCAAAAATATGCTATTCACAGGGGTTAAGCCTGGTGAGAAATTATTGAAAAACTCATGGAAACAAAACACATGGGAAATGTTAGGCTAAGTCCTTTAGAGAATAACTGACTAGATCGGTAATTCTAGTTCAAGTTTCTACAGTCCTCCTCTCCCCGTCTCTGACAACCATTTTTCTAAACAAATTAATGATAAAGCTAGCAAGAATTTTCCTAAGATCCTGATACATTTTTATTATTCTACTTGAACATCATGGGAAATAAATTCGAGGTTATGAATATTAAATTTCATGGCCTGGTTTGTGGTCTCGTCTCTGTGCCTGGCCCCCACATTTCTGGGCCAGATTTGGAGTTCCCATTAATGTCAAATGGTGTTTTGCCCTGAGGCAGGGAACTGATGGGTTTTAGGAACAGAATGAGGATTTGCCCCAGTGGGAATGAGCAAAGGAAAAGAAAGTCAGCTTTTGTTAAAGAAAGCAAGAAAGGCCTGTCTATAAGTTGGAATAAAAAAATAAAACTTTTAAAGATATCTTTGTTACTTGATGTAGAAACTGAGCCGTTTGAAGTTAGCAGCTTTTACTCGGTCACCTTCCAGAAACAGGAGTATCTGCGAGCAGTCGGGTCCTGTGGTCTTTGCAGTCTTTTCTGGAAGTTCCTTCTTATCACGGGTGATGAAAACTTGGGATAGGACTTCAACAAAACACTCAGTGTTTGAGAAGTTAAAACTTCATCCTGGGCTTTTATAAGAGGAAAAAGAAAAAAAAAGTTACTGCATATGTCAGCAAACATAACCCTTAGAGAACTGGAAAATGACCAAAGAAATGGAAAGAAAATTAGTTTATATTCTTATAGGAAAGTTCTGTGAAAGATAAGGCAAAGCCAGTTTTCAGTTGAATTTCTACCAAAACTAACAAAAGCCAAATAAGGCAAAAATAATTAACCATCTTAGATAGCCACAAAAGTTAGTATCCTACACTTACTGTCCACCTTGTTTTCTGTGGGCTTTGAATGACATACATTGCATTTCCTCTCAGGCAAGTCATTTGCCCTGGAAGTTCCTGGCTGGCCAGCCTCTTCCTAGGAAAAGGATGGAAGACAACATCTGTGAGGCTGAATCATTTGAAATTGCTGGTAATAGATATGTTACTCTTTCATCCCTACAATTCTGCTTTTAGATAGATATTACTCTCCACAGGAAGCTGGTGAGAAAGGAGATCAGAGGGGTAATAAAATTTTCTTAAAGTAGGGCCACTTGACTTGTTTGTGTTAAAGTTGGGGTTCAAATGGAGTCTGACTCTGAAAGCAGTGATGAGTTATTTTATCAGGAAACGAAGTTACAAAGAGATTCCGGAAATGTTTCCCAGGAGGTCCAAAACTAAAAGTTATTTACTAAGTGTGTGAAGGTGGAAAGAGGATCTACTCTCTGGGAAAACAAAAAGGGAGGAAAATGGGAGAAAGCTAAATATAGACCAGAATTAACCACTGCAGTGAAAGAGTCAACTGTGTACAGCAAGCTATATACCTGGAGCAAAATAAAAGCAATGATTTGCCTCTTAATGAAGAGGTAGCATGTAAATGCAATGGTACCTGAGATTACAAAAGGAAAGTTAGAAACTCAAGGACATGGACTGTTGGTTTTTAAAGTCTTAGAACTCTTTATTGTAAACAGTGTTAGAACCTTCAACGGTGTTTAACAAATCAGATCCAAGCTAGGATTCCAGGGTATTATTTTCGTCAGTTACAGAAAATGAATGCATGAAAAGAGTATTCCGAATTCATTGATCAATGTGCAGGTATACTCAGGTCATGCTTTGTGTGATTTTAAATGTCTGCTCTGCCCTCTAAAGAACCAGAGGAATTCATTCAGTCAGTTGATTATGGGTAAATCTCTTCACTCTGAGATTTAGGCCAAATACACTAAAAAGATGTTTTTTTTGTTTTGTTTTTGAGTGAGACTGTTATATACATATAAATAATCTGCTTTATTTTTAAGAAACATTCATTGAAAGGCAAACTTTCACTACATCACTGCACAATCGATCCAGCCCATTTAGTTGAGTAAAATGCGTTCAGTTAGTCACTCAAGAGGCGGTGTCCTCCACCTGGAACATCTAGAAGTGAGGTTAACCAGGGTCCCTGTATTACTTACGGGCTCTGCCTGTACAGTGATAAAAAATCTATTACTTTTCTAATTTTTAATGCTTCAATCTTTTACTTTTAAAAATTTTATTTCCTTTAAATCTAAAGTATGGAACACAAGCAGACTTTAGACAAAAGTCGTTATAATAAAAGTATCTCTGAAAATATGAACAAGATGTAGTACCACTAAAGAAACTCTTAAATGTTTATTAAAACAAGATTAAACAATTCAAAATGCCACAACTGAAATATAGTTACCTTTCAAATATAAGTACAACTGATTTTTTGTTGTTTTGTTTGACATTATCTTGTGCATTTTTAAAAGTGCTTTTCTATCCGTCATTTAACTTTTCAGTCACCTGACAGTTTCTTCAAGAAAGTTACTAGAGACTTGGTCCAATGAACAGCTTGGGTGGGGAAAAAACTTTGAAACTAAAGTCAACCTTGGATAAATATTAGTAATGGAAGGGCTGGGTTGAGATTAGTGTCATTTGCCTCAGAACAAAATTGATGGGTGCAGTAATTAGACTAATTTACTGCAACATTTTAAAGAATATAAAAATTAACTCCCAAATCCATGATGAATAGAATAAAATTTTCAATAAAGACAGCCTGTTGATTTTTGCTTTACTACTCTATATTATTGCACAGCTGGAAGAGTTTTTGGCAGTCTTCCCATAGTTCCTAGCTAGGCGGTATGTGAAGGTTGACATGTTTTATTGGAGAACTTTTATTAATTTTTTCTAGTTGGTTCAATTTTGGGAGGATAAATATACATTTTTATTTTTATTATTTGGCCTTACCATCCACGTGGCTCTGTCCAGCACCAATAGTAGAATAAGGCCAAGTAGCTGATAATTCAGAAGTCATCAGTATATGCCTTGAAGTTTGAAGATGAGTGTGTTTAGTAGTCTAGGAATTTGCTTCAGATAAAGCTAGATGTTACTTCACGGGGATCTAAAGAAATTGAAATAAGTTCTGATTTTCCTATCAATATTTAGAAAGATGAACAAGTGAGTCCTAGAATTAATTAAGCCTGAGACATTGGTGAAAGCAAAAATGACAAAACTGAAGCTACCCTACTTCGGGCAGGGTTCTTTGGAAAAGACAACAGTGCAGGGAAAAACAGAAGGCAGCAGGAAAAAAGGAAGACCAAACGTGACAGGGATTGACGTCATAAAAGGGCCATCGGCATGAGCTACAGAAGCTGAGAGGGCTGTTGAGGACAGTACATTGTGGACGTCACTCATTCACAGGGTCACCAGCCTGACTCACTGACGTGTAACACACACTACATGTCTTAACATTACTCTCAGCAGAAAGTAATATCTCACATTTGTAAATAACACTTGAAGGTCTTAAATTATTGTACTTGGTAACATCAAAAAAATTTTTTGTTGTTGTTGTATCTTTTATATTATTTTCAAGGCTATGAAGACCTGGCTCTCATCTCTCAAAACCAAAATTGGGTATCACCAAGAATTCATTTCCTAGCTTCTTTCCCCTGCAGGCAAAACTAAAAGATGTGACATTTATGTTCCTGCAGGATTCTGCCTTATCTTAATGTGGGAGTCCTGGAGGTCATGTTCAGTGTCTTTAACAACATTTTTTCAATAAATGCGTATTGAATTAGCTGACATGAATCTGAACTGTAGTAACATCTTGACTACCAACTTTATCTTATTTTTGTCCAGGAGTTGAGGGAATGGTGACTCTCATCTGCCTGCTAATTGCAGCCTGGAGCAGCACAGTGCTGCCTTGGAGGACAAGCAAAAGTACCTGGAAAGAGCCAGAACCCTGGTAACTCAACCTGCACCACGCTGTGTGCAATCCCAGGGAGAAGTTCAAAGAATTTCTAGGCAAAATAACATCGTTTTCTTTTAGAAGGGTTTGAAGTAGCCTTAATCCCTCTCCTACACCTTGTGAGGATCTTCTTCCTGAACACAATACCAGAATTAGAGAAAAATAGAAACATATGTTATAGAAAAACCCAGAAATAGAGGGTAACAGCAAGCAATAATGCAATTCTATGAGTGGAAGATTAGAATTTGTTCTTCATGTATCTTGAAGAGCTCCTCCAAGGGAATTCTAAGTTTCTGGTATTTTTCTTTTACCCTCAATTTGTCAAATTTACTTATCCTATGAAAAAAAATAACCTGAATCAATAACAATGACAGGAATTTTAAATCTCATTATCAGGTGGTAGATCATAGATTAGACGATGGGATAAAGCATACCACATAAGTACCAACCTCGGATAAGTGCAGTCTTAGATACTAGCCTATGTATAATACCTAGATCAAGTAATGTAGCACGTTTCCACACAGTACGTTCACCTTTTGGTTTTAAGGGCAGCCCGAGGAGATACGTCTAAAAGCAGGGGTGTCCAACCCATGGCCCGCAGGCCACATGGGGCCCAGGATGGCTATGAATGAGGCCCGACACAAAATCACAAATTTACTTAAAATGTAATGAGGTTTTTTTGTTTTTGTTAGTGTTTATATATTTAATATGTGGCCCAAGACAACTCTTCTTCCAGTGTGGCTCAGAGACACCAAAGTGTGGGACACCCCTGGGACTCTAAAGAACTTTTGGTTTGATTATGATTATATGCAAACATCTTATAAGCAATATTATATGTTTTTGAGTTTTGCTCAGAGAAATTGTGTGTGTGTGTGCACATACATGTATTCTAGGTCAAAATAATTTTTCTTTTTACTATATGGTCATTAATAATCCCACTACGTTTTACATGTATCATTGATTTATTAGGCATAATATAAATAATGAATTTCTTACTCTTGTTTTCTTAAGGGATTCAAAACTTGAAATAAAATATTCTGTCCGCTCACTAAAAAATAACTCCAAACCTTATAAAGTAGTGTTAGTTCGATAGCACATAAATTTGGACATGTATTATTGATTTTGCAGAGGTAATCTTGAAGACTACAAAGCTAGCTGATGGTGTTCTAAAACAGAAAGTTATCTGAGACAATGTTTTTGATGGCTTGAGCACAGAACATTTTGACCTGAATTTTGAAAGCCATGGAGCTCAGTTTAAAGGTGATGGGCAGTGGTGTGGCTGCTATTACTGCCACTCGGAAGAGAGAAAGAATTCTAGTAGCATTTTTCAGTCGAAATCCATTGACTGAAACAGAACAATGGTTTGTGAGAAATACTACAGTAGCTAAGGATCGGCTGCGTGTTCTTTCAGACTGGTGGTCTGGCACAACAATAGGTCAGAAACCTTAGTGTACAGCATTGAAAAAACAAACAAACAAAAAGAACCTTCAAGAACGTCCAGGTCCTCTCAGAGTATACACGGTAGAAATGTCTGTGTTGTGAATACAGTAGGAGAGATGTGGTCCCGCCTACTGTGCATTGCTTACCAAGAGAAGAGAAATCTCAAGCTTTCCCATGTTGTTAAAGGAGGCTCTGTGAAAATACTGACATTTATTTAGTTTGGTATTCAGCTGCATGTTGTGAAGTTATCGACTCCCTAGATCAATTTGAGTCATGTTAAAAATACTTTGGTATGTGTGCTTGGTTAACTGCAGGTGTTTGGCTGTGAAAGTTAAGAAAGCGCAAACATGCAGCCAGAACATTGTGGGGATGTGAACTGATTCACAATGATTTGAATGGAAGCTGAGAGAAAACATCGTTTATTACCAATGAATTTATTTCCTTTTCGGAAGTGTTTCTGTGATGCCAAACATCTGGGTGTAAAACAAAAAGCCTTAGAGAATTCTCTGCAAAAATTGTTTTCTTCATCCAGCCAATCATTTGTTTATTCAGTAAATATTTACGGGGTGTTTGTAATAGAAAAGGTCTGACTGCCAAACGACCTAGGAGAGAAAGTTATACACACATACTAATATTATTATAGCACTTAGGAAAAATTGGAGAGTGCCAGAAGAGAGATGTAAATAAATTATCACACCTGAGCAGATTACTTAGCTGTAGCTGGGGGATCCAGGCACCCTTCTGGACAGCATGGCATGGAGCTGAGCCTTAAATGGAATGTTTTATTCTAACTGGAGTTTAGTCTATGTAACAGAGGCACTTTTGGTTGCAAAATGAAAAACACAGCTAAAACTTGAATTGGGAGACAGGGGAGGGCAACCAATGTTCATTAGAGCGTGGTAGTTGTCATTCAAACCACATGGTCAGAGTGTAAGGGGGGCATTTGCTGTTACATTGGGAAGGGGAGTGGTGTGCTCATTCCAGAATGCGAAAGAGGCTGACTTAAATCACGGGTGTTCATTAAACTATAGTGTGAGATGCAGAGCTGTAAAGGTAGACGCGACTGTTAATATCAAAGGAGGGATTTAACAGGACACAAGAAGAAGAGGTAGGAAGTAGGAAGTGGTTGCAGTGGTAAAGGCGTGTGAAGATGAGAAGGGCTTGGATGATGACGGTGAGAGTGAAGTTAGAGGAGTGGGTATGTAGCCTAGATCTGCAGTTCCAGAATCAGTACAGTTAGACACCAATTTGAATGTGAATATTGATCATTTCATGGCACCATAAACCAAATTAGACCAAACTGTACCTGAGAAGGAGCTTGTGTGTGAGGGATGAAATGTCGTCAATTTGGTGCGTATTGAGCTTGAAGTACAGATAGGCCAAAGAGGTAGAACTGTGAAGCAGGGTTTTGGAATGGCGCAGGTGAGATGCCAGGATGAGGCCAGAGATCTGGGAGTGCTCCAGAGGTGATAGGAGATGCGTAGTGATGGTCAAGAAGTATAAACTGACAGAGGGGAGAAGAGATGGTCAAAATGTTTGATCACCAGGGCATTTGAAAAATATGGATGTTTTATTCTCCTAAACTATTAGAGTAACTACTTGAATTTTACTTCTCAGTAAAGAATGTAATTACCACATTCTTTCTATCAATATTGATATTGGTATAGAGATGAGAGCCAGACCTTCATAGTTTTACCTGCAGGGGAAAGAAGCTAGGAAATGAGTTCTTGGTGATACCCAATTTTGGTTTTGAGAGATGAGAGCCAGATCTTCATAGCCTTGAAAATAATATAAAAGACACAACAACAAAAAAATTTTTTTGATGTTACCAAGTACAATAATCGATATAGATACAGATAGCGATATAGCTCTAGATGTAGATATGGTCCGAAAAGTCCAAAGGGGACTTTTCTAACTGACAGACCTTCTCAATTACAGACAGACCTTATTTAATCGTCTGTGCTTTGGTCATAGACAAGCCTATTTTCACATTTTGTATCTCGGTCTTTGGGTATACTCATTCAACTGCTGACTTTTTTATGGGTATTTTTACAAGCTGCTCTGGGAGGTTTTTTTTAATTGAACATGCATTAATATTGTTTATAGTAAACATTTCTGAACATAGTCTTATACTATTTGTGTTTCAAAATTCACAGTCATAAGCATATTTGGACAGCTCACGCAAATTTTCACATAAGCCTATACTTTCCTTGTCCATTGGTATCATTCATAAGGATATAGTATATAGTCTTATAAGAGGTCTGTCTAGAAAATCTCCAGCCATTAGTAGTATAACAAGAATGGTTTGTGTGACATCGAGGTAACCTGGCCCCCAAGGAGAGTGGACTGGGATGCACATGCATGAACAAGGACAACTTCACTGTGCTAGTCAGTGGCGGTGGTAGACATCGTTGAGTGAGCTTGTGTACTGTGTGGTCATCGCATTCAAAATAATTGAGCAAGTAGAGCAATGAATATGCATCAAATTTTACGTTAAGCCTGAACATTCCTTTGCAAAAACTATTCCGATGATTCACAAGGATTTGGGAGATGATGCAACGAGTGCAGAGCAAGTAAAAGTGTGACACAAATGCTTCAAAGATGGTCAAGAATCTACGGATAGTGACCTATGTTCTGGAAGGCCTGCGACAAGCAGAACACCTGGGAATGCTGAGTGTGTACAGGCTGCAATCACCAAAGTTCGGCGACTGACAGTGAGAACTAGAAGCTGATCTGGGGATTTCAAAAACTACTGTGTCTGAGATTCTGACGCAGGATCTTGGCATGAAATGTGTCGTGGCAAAATGCATTCTGCAGCTTCTGCTACCAGCGCAGAAGAAACATTTTGCTGCAGTTGCTAATGACGCTGGGAGAGCTGTGTGAGGTCCCAAGGTGCCTACTTTGAAGGGGACTGAGGTGTCATTGTCCTATGTACACTGTTTCTTGTATCTTGTATGTTCTTCATTAAATGCGTCTATTTTTCATATTACATGGCTGGATACCTTGTGGACAGATCTCATATAAAGTAATCTCATTCAAGACACTTTATTTTTGTATGTGTGTGAAAGCAGAGAGTAGGGTGCCTTATACATAGTAGGCACTTAATCAGTGCTATTTCAGGTTAAATTTAAAGTAAGCTAAAAAGGATGTTGGCACTATTAATTAGAAATGTCAGCCTTGTCTAACTCTAAATGGAGCAACAGATCACTCCTGGACTATTAGAATTATTAACTGCCATGGTTAGAAAACACTATTTTCATAATGATAGATCATTTGTGTACAGAAATGTACCTATGTAAACAAGATAATTCCACTCAAATAGTTTAACATTTGTATTGGGAGGCCTGGAGAAAATTCTAAAGACATTCATGTAAGGCTTTTAAAGACAATTAAGTGATGAGATTTTATAGATGGCAAGATAAAAGGAAGGATGATATATCTGAATATTTTATTTCCTAGAATGTGTTATTAAACAAGGCTCTAAAATTCTATTTTGGGGAGAATACTTGTAATTTTGAGTGGCTAAGAAATTTTTCATCTTAGGAACTGGGAAATAGAGTAAAGGTTTATTTGTAGTGAATTCTTTTAGCCCGGTGGATCTACGAATCTTATTTGTAGGAATGTAGAATCTTTCATACCAGAAATAATCAAAAGCTAAAGCTATTCTATTTATGCAGAATTGAAATAATGAAAAGCTAAAGCTATTCTATTTATGTAGAATTGAACAAAAATCAACTTTTTGATAATTCATTTCCCTCTCAGTTTAGTGTGTTTCTAAAACAATACAAGTATAATTTTGCACTTGCTAGCAGCTTGGAAAATAATGGAGCTTTCAATGCTACAATGATTGTGTTTTCTGATCTACATGTCCTCAGCTTAACTCCCAAGTACAAAGGCATTTTCACAAAATACAGAAAAATACAAAAAAAAAAGTGTAAACATTCGGGAAGCTTAGATAAAGACAGTGTAAAAACAAGTAAGTTCCACCAAAAATTGCACAATAATTCTTTGAATAACTCTAGTCTCTCTGCCTCCACCTCCACATGGTCTTTTCTGTGTCTCTGTGGACAACATTTTAAGGCAAGTCATTCCACAAAAATGAGTGAACCCAATATATGTGCATATTTCTCTTCCATTTTTCTGTAGGTCAATCCTAAGGCAAACCATAATGCACTTTCAAAAGAATGAATTTTGGGTAAATATTTTCATTGTCTTTCTTTTTCTTGATGCATCTCACCCTTAAAAATTCAGAGAACTAACTCCATACTTAGGAAATGTTTCTCCTCTAATCAAAAACAAAGGATCTGAAAGGAATTTAATTATGTATTTTTGGTTTACCTAATTCCTTACTCACACACATGTTGTTTTGTAAAAACTCCAAAGAGTTCTTTGATTCTTTTGTCTTAAGAATAGGAAGTTCTATTTTGCCAAGTGTGAGGGTGTATAGGTGCCAAGAGTTTCAAGTTTAACTTAAAATTATATTACAATTCGTATTTGAGGAAACTTGGCAAAAACCTGACAACATGTCATCATTGGAAAACAAAAGCAGCTTATGAATGGTAGATTTCTTGGTATTGAACAAAGTAATCAAGAGAACAATAAAGTAAATATATATGGAGGCCGGGTTTGTTATGATTGAGAGTTAAGCCAAAATCTCTAAAAAAATTATTTCAAATTGTGAAAAATTATTTTTGAAATGTAACATTGCATACAATCATAACCACAATAGCTCACATCTCTTAAGTACCAGGTGCTTTGATAAAGGTTTTGTGAACAGTGTAATCTTCTCAACAGCAGGAGGAAGACGCTATTGTTAGATTATTCATTTCACTGATGAGAAGACTAAGAAAGAGAGATGTTAGGTAACTTCTCCCAGTTTATGTAACTGAAACGAAGTGGGTCTTGGATTAGAACCTGAGGATCTGACATCAGGACCAGGGTGTCATCCGGTTATTATGATGCATTCCACTAAAACATGAATGTATATTTTCTCAGGAAAGAGTACAAGACCCGTCGAACATGTTTGATAAAACGCTTTTTGGTATCCCTTCAATTTGGTGTGGAAAGTTTAGTGAATAAATTATGAAAATTTTCTTGATTCTAATTAACTATCTTTATTCCTGTCATTAGTTTTCTTTTCTTGGTTCCTAACTGCTTCAGAAATTAAACATGAGGTAAGGATATTCTTTCCATAAAAAACACATGCACATTAACCGTTGCTTAGAGTTTCAGAAGATTCACAGGTCCCCTGTAACTCCGAAGGTTAAAGCCTCATCTTCCTTCCTGCTGTAGCATCGCCTTCCTAGAAAATTACATTTTGGTTAATTACCAGGTTGGGGAATCCCCTTACCCTGTCCTGTAATTCACCACTTATTAGATGTTACTTATTAGATAAGTAAAATTCTAATTAGATAATTACCCTTGCTCTTTTCTAGATATAAAGAAAACTCACTGACTTGAGAAGGTAGGGGGAATATATCTGAATTAAAGTGGATAGTCTCATACGTCACTGGAAAAATTGACCTGAATTTCAATGATACAGAATTTTGCTGTATACATCTGAGTCCGAGTAATGGCAAGTTCTCAAACTCCAAATGGGATTAAATGCATGACTTGAAGAAGTTTAAATTTGCTGGTGTCAGTCAGCCCTTGCTTAGTGTAGTCCTGTCTCTGTAAATTTTAGATTCACCCGGCTCTCCCAAGACTGTGATGCCAAATCCCAGAAGTGAGGAGCTATCAGCTTGACAAGATACTGGTAATTTTCCTTCCTATCAAATAGTTAGTTCCCAAAGATTATAGTGCTTAGAGAATAATTGTTAAACCTGACATCTATATGACTTGTCTAAATTGCTACCATTTTGGTGTCCTTGGCTCCTTTCTAAGACCAGTGAAATTTTCTACAGAATTGGGTAATAATAATAGTTATTTATACGATATTAGTGAGGAATAAATGAGTTAATGTATACGAACACCCTTGAGCAGTGCCTGGCACTATCGGGATGTTGGGGGTTGTGGTTCTTGACAGTGTTGATAGTATTTTTACTGCCCTGGCTTGAGCTTGGTCAAGAATGTCACGTGGCTAGTTGTCGGCCACAGGTAATGGTAGCCAGTGGTGTATTATAGTCAGTTTGAGAGGAAAAATTTAAATATAGGTATTAAACAAGTTTTGTGATATCTGCTATGTGTCCAGAACAGTGTTATTTGCTGACTACTTCCCATGACATCATAAAGTCCAAGGAGCTGTGTTCAGAAAGTGAATGGAAATGTCACAAAGATAAGTCCGGAATTTAATGGAAAGGATGCCTAAAAACGTCTCTGGTTGCCACAAGGAATGGCATTTCCTTGTGCACCATTGTTGAAGCAAGGGTCCCCCTCCCAAATGAGCTCCTGCCCTTTTAACTGACAACACTTATTCTTTGTTCTGTTCTCTGCTTGAGGATAGAAAATTCTCTCCTCAAGACTGTACTGTTTCATTTTATTTCTTCCCTGGGCTTCCCCTGGACAACCACAATGCATCACTTGTTTAGGTCAGGGTAATCATTTCACAGGTATGGTGAATGGTTATTCTGTGCTCTCCTTACCTTATTTATCATGGTTCTTATAAAATATTTATTTAAAAAATTTCAATTACAGCTGGCATTCAATATTTTATTGGTTGCAGGAACAGCATAGTGGTTAGACATTTATAGAACTTACAAAATGATCCCACCATTAAGTCCATTACCCACCTGACACCAAGCTTAGTTATTACAGTATTATTTACTATATTCCCTGTGCTGTGCTCTACATTCTATTTATCATGGGGCTTGACATGTCCTATGAGTTCCATACGTTGATTCAGCCTCTTGGATTTGTTTGGTGTGTCGAGTACTGAGGTAAAAAGGTGAATATATAGCTGTTCTTGTCTTTGAGGGGCATTATAGTTTGGGGCGGAAGAGACAGCCACTAAAGTAGGGCATCCCAATATGTCACAGTTAGTCTGAGTTCACAGGGTGCCATGGCTCCCATCCATGTTCCTGCTTTCCATCCACTGCCCCATTTCTCATCCCCCCTCATGATGTGAAAACCTGCTGCTCCTGACTCACAGTCTGTAGAAGTTATACTTAGAGTTGTATACTCTGAGTTTTTTCCAGTACTGCTAATGGGTTGTATTGAGTCATTTATTTACACTTGCTTGGCCAGTTTGTTTTTGACATATGACATGTATTTACTGATGAAGAAAACATATGCAGTTTGTGAGTATGGTGCAATGCTATTTTCGTTTGCAAGCAGAAGCAAGAGAGTCCTCATTTAACTTTAATCAGCTAAATAATTACCTGGATTTTCTTAACTGGGTCTAAAGTAGTATATTCTGCATCATCCTTCATGTGTGTAGATACATGTGTATGTATACATGTTGTGAAGGATAGGAAGGATATAGAAACATCTATACCATGTAGCATTTGGGCAAGAAAAACAAGCGGAATAATGCTGATTTAGATCCCCTTTTACATGTTTATTGCCAGATTTTTTTAGATTTTATTTATTTATTTTTAGACAGAGGGGAAGTCAGGAAGAAAAAGAAGGAGAGAAACATCAATGTGTGGTTGCCTTTCAAGCACCCCATGCTGGGGACCTAGCCCACAACCCAAGCATATGCCCTGACTGGGAATCGAACCCGTGACCCTTTGGTTCTCAAGCAGGCACTCTCCACTGAGCCACACCAGCCAGGGTAGATTTTTTTTTGTTTGGACTAAGCATCTATACCTTAATTTTTAATGATTGCTATAAAATAATTTTTGTTCCATGTATTTTTTTAATCAATCAATCTAGTTTCAGTCCATATTTGATATTGTGCAGGAATTACTTTCACTTTATTGATTTTGCATTGCTCATCTAGTTCTAGGATAACTGTTATTTTCTTATAGTTATTGTGCTTACAACTTTGGTTATTTCCACAAGAGCGGCATATCTACTTATGACTTTGTGGGACCACACATTAGAACTTCCATGTTTGGATATATAACAATAACATAATAGTGCACTCTCCAATTTCTTACACAATGCTTCATCCAAATGTAACTCAGTTTTCACCCACCTCTCTGAATGCTTCTGGCATGGTTTGTTGTCTTTGGTTCCTCTGCTGGCCTCTCCAGTGTTCTCCAGAATTCTCTCCATGGCCCTTTTCTATCAATTTTTTCTCTACATGTGCCTCATTGGTTATCTCATTCATTGTCATAAATATTAAATAACACAAATAAGCTATTGAAACTCCAATCTGTATCTCCAGTCTGGATTTTTTTTTTTTTTTTGGCTTCCTAAAGAAGTCACCAGGATTTCCCACTGGTGCTACAAGCCCTACCTGACTCCATAGAAATTCATCATTTGCCCCTCCTCTTTCTCACCCCCTTCATGGTGGAGCATCTTTCCTCTAGAAAGAAACCAGATCACTCTTGATGGTCTTTCCCCTTTACTTTACACATGAAGTCCTATCATTCAAGCCCCCAGTGGACTCGCTCTGTTGTATCTACCTCCTTGACACTGCTTTAATTGAAGCTTTTATCATTCCTCACCTGCATGGTTGAAACCACGCCCCTGCAACAGTCCAATCTTTAATCTCTGTCTCCCACTGTCCACATTATCACTGCTGCCATCTTTCAAAGCACACAACCTTTCCTGTGACTCACCCCATTACCTGCACGATGAAGTTCACACTCTTCAGCAGGACCTACAAAGCCTTCCACAGTCTGGATGAGCAAACAGTGGCTCCCAGTAGGTCTTTCACTCTAGACCTTTCACCTTTCCCCAAATAGTCTCTGCCTTTTTTTTTCTTTGGTATTTTGTTTATATTGTGTATTATGTTGTGCGGAATGCCCTCTTTCTTCCCTGTTCTCTGCTTAGAAAACTCTCATCTTTCGTGCCCATCTTAGATCTCACCTGCTTGAGATGCCTTTCCCACCTTTTCTATGTAGTCTACGTTTAACTACTAATACATAAATGTACCTTTGAAAATCATCATTTTACGTGGGAAGAAAAGCTGTGAAATACTTTCAAGTTAACAAGGAGCTAATATTTATTGAGCATTTATCATGTACCAGGCACTTCAGCGAACCCTCTAGATGCATTATCTCATTTGGGTCATGATTATAATTAAAATGGAAACACTAAATAAAATACTTAAAGGCAAAGTAATAAATTCCTAAAACATAGAAACACCCTGAATAGTTTCTTTTGTCCTTGTAAAACCACAGCCCGCAATTTCAATTTGATCCCCAGTAATCACAGACACATTAATCTCACTCTCTTTTCCTGCTTTAATTTCAGGCAGAGAGAAGTAAAGAAATCCTCAGTTTTTCCGTGTACCAATTGATGATCAGGCATTCTTAACGTGGCAGTGTGCCACATACACTCCCGGGATTGTGAGAGATAACAGGAAATTAGACCCAGAGAAACAGAGCTCATTCACCCATCTTCTTGTTAACTATTTTAATCCTCTAAAAGAAGCAGCGTTAAATTAGTACTTTGCTATTTTCAGTCAGTCTGCAGTAGCAAGTTCATTATTGTTCATTTTGGAGTAGTAAACAGTAACAAAGAAAAAACAAAGAGATGCAAAAATGTCTTCTCTCAAAGAATTTGAAACAATGAAGTGTTCTTACACCTTTGAGGCAAAAATGGTTTTACAGAGCTGGAAGTAAAACCCAGCGGGATTCAATACTCTGTAGAAAATCGAGCTACCAGGGGGTGAAGCTGGAACCTGTGTCTTCTGTTTCCCATGCCACTCTTTCTTGACCACCGAGAACACCTTTTGCTAGAATTTCTCCCTTTCCCTTTGATTTCCATATGCCACTTATTTTATTTATACATTTTTGTATAAATAATACAACAACATATTATGTTTGTAATAACATAATACCTTTCTTTCCTTCTACTTCAAATTTGTTTTGCTGGTTTCTCTGTACCATTTTGCCTTTTGCCTAACCTTTTCTTGATTTATGAAATATTTTATTTCTCCTGCAGAATTCTGTTACTTTCATTATTTGAATGATTTTCAATCACTTATTTTTTTCTATTTGCACGCAGAGAGTCTGAAAGGGGGTTAAAAAATTTAAAATGTTGAATGTCAGTTGTTGAAATGAAATAAGTCAAAAAAACAACCACCAAAACCAGCATAATGAAAAATGTTGTTTAGCCAAGGATGGTCATCTTAGGTTTGAATTTGCTATTTTTTAGTGCTACAGGTCTTGCAGCTAAATCCTGTATGTTGCAATTTGGATGGTTTTCATCTTGCAAAATAGTAACAAATCTGAGAGTTCAATAATCATTCCAACAGAAGAAATGTTTTTAAACAGATTTACATAGGAGGGAAAATAATTATGATGTTATTGGTTAGTTATGCTTTAATTCACAACTTAAAGCAGTTGATTGCCACGAGATTTGAATTTATTCTTTGGCTATTCTTTGCTGGTTGTTGTTTTTTTTCCCAGCTGCAGTAGGGCACAACTGTACCCAGTTTATGTGCTAATTTTAAATTTTAAATGTACTGCTATTGTATGTATGCATTAAAAAAGACATATCTACTTAAATAAAATTCCATTTCTTGTCTTGTCTAAATCATTTGTCAGAATCAAGTTCAAATAAGAGGGCACAGGCTGACCCCTATGCCCCCTTGACGGAAGGAGTGTGAAGCGTTTCCGCACACAAGAGCTGAGAAATGTAAGATTTCCTTCATCCTTCTCTTGCTTCCCAGTGGTGATCGTCTTTGACCTGCACCTGTGACCTGCACACGTGAGGTCAGAGACACAGCACAGAAATGTAGAGGGGTGAGAGGAAAAGAGGGAGACTTGGAAGAAACCTGTTATGAGCATAGGCACGTCAGCACTTCCATAACTACCACCAAACCGTTACGATACAATCGTCTGTTCAAACTGTCCTTGAAAAAATAATGAAACCCATAAAAACTGTGGCATTTAGAAGAACCTCAGCTGCATCCGCATGTGTGTCTGGTTATTTTGTTTGGCCCAAACAGGATTAAAGAGACCAAGGGAATGTTCCTTCATCCTATCCAAATTAGCTATTTTGCAGCCAACTGTCACTTCTGATCACTGTTCTGGTTAAACATGTGCACAGAGCACGTCATTGTCCGGGTTGATCGGAACAACACTTGCCCTCATTTGTGGCAGGAGGGGTAGCCAGGACCCGGCGCTCACGAGAAACTAGCCTTGGCCGGCAGCACGCTCCGTGTGGGAAGGAATCCAGGCGACGGGTTTAGTGAACGTGAGGAAGTGGCTCTAAAACATGTCTCATATCTCACCTTTGTAGTACGGGAATTTTATTTTGTTTCTTAGCCAGTGGCCTTTAATAATGCCTTTTCCTCTCTTACTTCTCCATTCAAATCTATACTGCAACAGCATCAAAGAGTAAGTATCCACGCATCCAAAGAGCCTCCCTAGGAAAATATTGTAGAATTTAATAAGATAAAGTAAATAATGAACGATACATTGCAAGTTAGGGGAACTTTCCCTACTACTCCAGTCCACGTGGGTTTTGCCCTTCTTTGCCCTTTGTGACATTTTAATTTGCCCTCCTATGTTAGTCCTGATTGTCTGATCTATTATACTTATGCCAGTTCAAAAGAAAGAATAGTATATAATCTACTGCCTTATATTATAAGAGAATATTACCTTATAATTACCTTATATATAAGGTAATGTTCATGGCTATGCTTTGTAAACTATTAAATAATTGTAGTGTATTTACATTTATTTTCTGTGTTATTTCTGATTCCCAATTTATGTCATAATTACTTTAAAAATTCTCTCTTATCTAACACATTACCAGACAGAGTGTCTATGATTTTTAGTCACTTAAAAATCAATTAGTAATTATAATAGTCAAAAATTATTCCCAATTGTTGAAGCACATACTGACTCTAGCCTAATATTCATCAAAGATGCTTCATTAAAGCCAGATACAGCCTCTGAGAAAAAGTATTTAATTTGAAAGGCAAGAATTTAGTTTCCCTGATTCTTAAATTTATGCTTCTTTCCCCCTTTAAATTAGAAAAAATTTCCCCATTTGAAAGTGATGGTTATTTCTACATCACTACATAACTTTGAGAGGTACCAAAAGACTTTAATAAGAAGAAAGCAATTTAGAAAAAATGATTTTAATGACTGTTAATAATCCTTGAACAGTAATTTCCTAAAAGATAGAGACTCTTGATATCATCTTTGAATTGTTTTCAGCACCTGGCAAACTCTGTAATAGGGGCTGAATGAAGGCCTTTAATCATTTATACGAATAAATGAGTAAAGGTCTGAGGGTAGGGGAGTCCATCTGTGACCAGCAAACCTTGGCTGCAACTTTTGCTACCAATAGAGAATTAACAGCATGACTGGTAGCTAGCTAGTCATCAAGTGAGAAATAGCATGAAAATGCCTTTTAATTTAGGAGTGAGACTCTTCCACTAAACACTGGGAATACATTTGTCTATTATAAAAGAACATTTTTTCTATGAAAGTGGTTAGTTTACATGGACTCCATGATGGAAGTTTTATATTACACAATTCTTAAGTTTGCTCTGATAGGGATACGCAGTTGGAATTGCCACCTATGAATGTTATCTTAATAACAGACGTGTACCTAAACTGACTGGGAAAAATAAAGCACATGCAAAGTAGAAAATGAAGAAATGTGAGTGACAGCAGGAAGGATCTGTAATTGTGATAAAGAACTTCTTGATAATAAACCCAATAACAATACTTCAAAGGAAACAGTATTGTTTAACACTCTACAGATACTGTTACAATAGTATTGTTCTATCTCCTCTGCTGAGTTCAGCTCCTCTTCCTTCTCTGTAACTGTCTCCCAAGATTTTCTACTCATCCCTTAATTTGCTCTATTTACCCTTTTCTCCTGAAGCCAGCCCTGGTACTTGAGTGCAAGTCCACATTTGCAGGTGTATGCCAGGAAATTTCTATTTTTAGCATTCTATTTTCACCTCAAACTCACAAACAGAGAATCTTAGCCCATTCATTTAAAAATAGCTCTTGTTCCCTACCTGGTGTGGTTCAGTGGATTGAGTGTCCGCCTGCAAATCAAAGGGATACTGGTTCCATTCTCAGTCAGGGCACATGCCTGAGTTGAGGACCAGGTTCCCAGTCGGGGGTGTGCAAGAGGCAACCACACATTGATGTTTCTCTCCCCCTCTTTCTTCCTTACTTCCCCTCTCTCTAAAAATAAATAAATAAAATCTTTTAAAAAAATAGCTCTTATGCCTAACTTTTTCATTTAGTACCATGTTAGGGGAACATAGTCTCATTCTTTTTCTTTATTTACTTTAGCCAAATTCTCTCTAAATTATTCTTTCAAACACATGTAGGAAATTTTTAGGCATAAGATCATATTCACAAAAATTCCCCTCCCTGTTATCACTAAAACTAGTCAAAAGAATTAAAAACAAAATAACACAACAACAACAAGCAATAAAAATGATCTAGGCCAACTTTTAGGAAGGTCTTAACCTCATACTACATACCCAATGATCCTCATTAAAACGCAAGTTCAATTTAATTTATATAGGACACTAGTTCGTCAACACAGTGCAGCAAGCATCACCAGTAATTAAAAGAAACAAAGACAACGCAGAAACAAGCAAATATGATGCCCACCACCATTACCACTGATAAAATCCAAACGCAGGGCTATAAGCATGAACGGACTGAGGGAAAGAATAGACGTATTCTGTCTTGAGCCAGTTCCCCAAATGCAGCTCCATCAGAATTTGAGAGAATGCTTTAAGCCAAGCAGGTTCTTACCTGGGAGGTGCAAAATCTACAAGCAGGTATACTGTGAAACAAACTTTAAACAAGCGATGGCCAAACACTCAAGGACTTGTAGACAAAAGCATACTGTGTCACTCTGGTTGACTTTTTATCCGAGGGTCAACACATTGAGGTAGGAGGAACAAACCATTTCCCAGCAACACTGCACATGCTGCTGTGGTACTAACTGGGCCCTCAGCCTGGCTTGCTGGATGTGAAGGCTGGACTTCCAACAAAGTTTGAAAGAAGCAGGAGGAGAAATCCCTTTGGCCACACTGCCTAATTCCCTCTTGCTTGTCCTCAGAAAGATGAATGAGAGTATATGCAAACAACACTCAAAACTCCACCTTACTGATGAAGAGGAAGGTCTGAAGGGAGTCAAAAGCTGACTCCTCTCAGTGTTTTGGGTTCCTTTGGATATATACCTAGAAGGAGACCTCTGAATCATAAGGCAGCGCCATTTTTTAAAAATTTTTATTGTTATTCAATTACAGTTGTATGCATTTTTTATTTTTTGAGGAACCTCCATACTGTTGTCCATAGTGGCCACACCAGTCTGCATTCCCATCAACAGTGCACAAAGAGTCTAAAATAGTTTCAGAAGAATGGAGAGAAGACGCTAGATCATGGGATTTTAAGTAAAGAATAATTACAGAAGTGGGAGAAGAGAGAAATTTGTAAATTGTCAGACTGTTTTTACTTTCCTCCTATTCCATTATCTCCTTCGTATTGTTTCAGTTTTCTCATCTTTTGCCTGCATCTTCTGCATTTTAATATTAGCCTCCTCTCCTACCTCACCTTAAAAATGGCATCTTGTTGTTACGATATCCAATTCCCTATTTCCTGGCTCACACTGCACTAGATGACCTGTCCACTTCCTCACAAGAGACATGTTCAAGCATAGGAAATGTTTTTTATGTAGGTTAAAAATGCACACACGAGGTCTTGAATAGAAATATCAGGCATTGGTGCGTGAAATAGACTCATTTAAATTCTACGTTGCTTCCCTTTCCAAAACTGAGCCCTACCGCTTTAACACTTTATGCTGTCCTTCTTATCTGTTTTGTGTGACTTCCCCAGTTCGCTGTCTTCGCTGTGACCTGCAGTCTTTCATCCATCTTTTACACTTATCCTGGCTGTTTCCATTTTTTCTTTCATTTTTCCTTCTTTTTTTGCTCCTACGTAACACAAAACTGGAGACCTAGAGTACTTCTTCTGAGTGCAAAGGGTATGACGTAGAATATAGTAATTAATTTTTGTTTGTAGTGAACACCCACATCAACAACAAAAAAAGAACGGCAAAGTGAACTAAAGAAACGAGACCACACGGAGTTGATACTGCCTGATAAACAAATGGGCCGACACTGGGACTCCAGCCAAGTAAGGAATGAACGAGCTGTGTTTACACTGTCATCCTTTTTTCAGGAGTACCAATGTAAGAATTCCTTTGTTGGGGGTGGGTGCTTTTGTCTTGTATAGTAGTAACTAACTCTTTGTTTTTATCTGTAGTAAATCCTAATGCATTGTCTGCTTCTTCCCTGATTTCCTCCAAGTCCTGTTGGTTCTCTCCCCTGAGGTAATGCTTTGAACCCTTTCACTTCCTTCCTTCGCCACCAACACCTTTCGCTGGGTCTTTAGCAGCAGCCTCTCCTGTGCCAGCCCTCCCCATCCTTAATCCCTTCTAAAATCCACTCTCCACTCAGCAGCCAGAGTTAGCCTTCAGAATATAATATAATCACAGTAATCCTCAGTTTAAAACCCTTAAATAACATTCAGTGTTACTTAGGAGAAAATTAGAATTTATATTTGAAATTATTAAAGTATTTAACATGGCCTACGAGGTCCTGTGTGACCTGGCCTGGGTCACCTTCCATGGATTCCTCTCAGCACTGCATCCCTCACTCTCTGACACCCCAGATTCACTGGCTTCTTTTAAGGTCTAGATAGGCCAAGTATTTTGCCATGTATAATGTGTACCCTTGTTTTTGTGGCCATTATACACAGGATTCTTATATCCATTATTATACCCAAGGTATGTAATTATACTCATGTATAATGCACATCCTTATTTTTCCCTCAAAAATTTGGGCCAAAAAGTGTGCACTATACTGGCAAAATACTTCCTACCTCAGGGCCTGCATGTATGCTGATCTCTCTGATTTTCTTCCTCCTCTTCACCTGGCCAAACACTCTTCTCTCAAGTCTCACTCGTTTCCTTGGGAAGACCCCCCCTTACACCTGTGGCAGGTAACTGTGGTTCTCTTGCTCATTGCCTCTCCCAACCTCCTTTGCTGTGGCCTCCTGCACTGAGGACCTGAAAAGCTCAAAATACCATTGCCCACAATCCCTTGCTGCCCAAGTTCTGAAAGTGATTTACATTTACCAAATAGAAGCTCTCATGAAAGGCTTCAGAACTGCGTTGGCTGGAGAGAAAAGCAGGGTGGGAGGCCTCCATTTCAAAGGTGCAGGTCTCAGCAGAGGGGATGTGGCTCTGGGGTCAGCAGCAAGAATAGCAGCTCTCAGATTCTGGCCGTGGTAATAGCTCCTCTTGTGGTCCAGTTCTGTGTGTGGCTTGGGGAATTGTTCATGGCAGCTTATTCTAGAATCTGTGGCTTTACCGCTCATTCTCAAAGCCACTTAATGCTCTGCAATGAATACCTTTCTGTTTAAGGTTTCTAAAATAGATTCTGCTATTTGCAGCTAAACCCTAGCGGTTACACAGCCCCTCCTGAACCTAAATCAGGCCCCTCTCTTACAGTCTTTGTTACGCTTGCCATTTCTTTCAGATTACTTGTTCTAATTGGTAATTACATATTTATTCATGTACTTGCCTGCCCAAATTGCTAGATCCTCAGTTTTATGAAAATATAATAGGTGCTTAACACATAATTATTGAAGAAATTAATAAAAAAACAAAGTATATGAAGATTCCTCTTTACTTACGGCTTTCGTTAGGTTCCAGACAATACATATACTAGCTGTTTGGCTATAACTACTGCTGTTAGTGGCCATCCTTAGTATTCATTCTGCATCCATCCAAAGTAACCGTGTCTTATTCTCCCTTAGCAGAACACACTGCACTAGAAGTTCCTTCTTGAATCTGATCTCAATACAATGACTAGGGTTAGACTAAGTATCCCTAAGAAGCACTCTGAAATATAAAAGAATGTGTGTTGCAGCGAGACTGTATAAATAGTTGAGCACAAGATCCGGTATGAGGTTTGGATATTAGACTCATGTGTCCCTTCTATACAAAGTCTTCTTTGGGATTTATGATCTCCAACTAGAAGAAGGAAAAATAATGTCCTTCTTCCAGGGAAGGGAGATATTATTATTGAAACACGTGTTTTCCTCAGTTGTATCCTATGTCTTTCATATTGGACAATTTGGACATATGTTTTATGTTAAAGGATGAAACATAGTTAGATTTAGAAAACCATTCATTATGCTCTGTGCCATATGAAGGTCAGTGGATGGGCACTGCAAAATGGGATGAAATAAGACAAAATAAGCTAAGCCATGGGAAGAATGAGTTAGGCTCAGAAGCCTTACCCCTTATGATTGGCATTTACAGATGGTCCCATATGCTGATCTCAGCCAACTTTTGGTGACCTTTGGAGACAGCAAGCCTGCTCCTCTTGCTGGATTCCTTATATCAGCAAATAAAATCACCCACCCTGGGACTCAGACATCAATCTTGATTCTTCCCTCTTTCTCACAGACTCATCTTCTCCATCAAATTTGATCAATAACTGCATTCTGAAAATTTTCTTTTTCTTAATTTTTTTGCTCTATTTTTGTCAGTATTATTGTAAAGGTCTCCTAAACTGGTTTTCTGTCACTTCAGTTTAGAATGGTATGCCTAAATCCAAATAGCATCATGTTATTCCCCTGCTTAAAATCCTTCAGTGGCCTCCCTTTTCAGTCAGATAAGAGAATTTAAGATCCCTTCTCGTGTCTCACCACTCCCCACCCATGCAGTCTTTCCTCTATCTTCACTGAAATACCTTAAATTCCCAGAAGGCACTGGGTCATCTCCCTGTACCCCACCTCTAAGTTTCTGCACACACTGCTCCACATCTCTGATAACCTCATTCCCATACGCTTTACTTGGCTGACTCCAACTCATTTTACTAGTTTCAGTTAAGATATCACTTCTGAGAAACGTTTCCCCAAACCTAGTACCTGGGTTACTTTGAGCCTCATACTTCCCTAAAAATTCTATCACCACTCTAATTTTTCATAGTCCTAAATTTGCTTTCTTAACTGTATCCATTAAGATTATGTTTGGCCTAATATTTAACAAAATAATAACAGTAGTGGATTAATAAGTTAGAGGCTTATTTTTGCCTCATGCAAAGGGAATCTAGAGGTGAGCAGTCCTGGGCTGGAGTGGCCATTTCAAGATCATCAGGTTCCCAGGGCCCTTCTGTTTTTCTGGATTGACGTAGTTAGAACATGATTCCATACGTAGGGTTGCCACACATTCAGGAGACACAGCTATCACACGTGCATATCAGCAAGAAGGAAGAGAAAACAATTGTTAAAGGGTGCATTTCCTGACTATTCCTTTTCTAAGGCATGTTCCTGCAAGTCTTACCCAGCGTTTAGCCTACTTTTTATTGGCTACCCCTAGCTGCAGGAGTGACTGGGAAATTTTTAACTGGTCATATTGACTCTTGCCTTTACATTGTGCTTCTGCTGGAAAGGAAGAAGGAAAGGAGGGATGTTGAGTGGACAGCCAGCAATCACTGCTGTCCTGGATTGTCTTCTCGTCAAGGGCAGGAACTGTCTCCTTGCATCACTGCCAGGCCTGAGCACCTTACCACACACTGAGTAGGCAGTCAAGAAGTATTTCCTGAGCTAAGTGCTCAAATGATGTTAAGATAAAAAAATATAATATTTCACATGTGAAGAACCAAGGTTTGTTTGTATTCAAACTGCAATTATTTTATTTTGTAAATAAAGTCTTATCTGGGGCTGAGTATGAAGCAATAGAAGTGGAATGCTTGGAACAGAGCCAAGCAATGTGCATCCAGACTGGGCCTGGGCGAACCTTCCAGATTCGCTGGGAGGAGCCCCGGGGTGTCTCCTTGGAATTCACGGCTTCTTCACAAAGCCCAGTTTGAAAGCAACTGTACTCATGATCTTACCAGCACAGGACTCTCTGAATCCAACAATAAAATCAAGGTACTGTCATATCATCAAGAAATAATCAACCCAGCCAGTTATCAATAAAAATTAAACCAACTTCTTTTGTCCCTGGCAAGGCTATCATCATCTACACTTGGAACACTGAAATGCTGTGTCAAAATATTAAAGTAAGGAAGAATGGCATTATAACAGCCAATGCAAAACAAAATTGATGGTCTCTCTGGAATAGTGAAAAGAAAACATACAGTCCTTTTTAATTTCTATTGTGCCTGTCCTTCAAGGTGTAGTTCATACCCTAGTTCATCCATAAACCCTTCACCAATACCCACTGACTGCTCGCTTCTAAACTAGATGTAGGGATGGAGTGAGACTTGGCCACTGGATGCAGATCACGGAGTCAAGGAGAGAGATAATATACGGCATTGAGAAGTGAAGCTGAGATGAGAAAAAAATCAGTGGAGCCCAATTATTCTTCAGATGATCAGAGAGGTAAAATTTAAGTACAAGGCAGTAAGATAAACTGAAATATTAGCATAGAGCCTATGCATTTAGAAGGAGTGATAGGAAAAAGATGGTTGGAATGGAGGGACTTTTTATAGGATACTTGTGAACACATTCAATGGCCACAATTTATTGTAACTGTAATATGTGCTAGAACTTTGATATGAATTTTATGTACATTATTTTTAATCCTCATAGCAGCCTTGAAAGAATGCTATTAGTATCCTTATCTTATCAGTTCAGAAGCTGGCTTAATACCAATCAGTAAATTCCTCCCATCTTTGGTGAAAAAGGAAGAACTACACAATTGTTTGTAGTTCAGCATGCTCCAGTGCTACCCCATGGTCCTCTACAACACGAGATGATGCCGTGATTGCTGAATTACAGTGTTCTCAGATGGCACCCTCCTCTTTGGTCAATCTGGTTAATGGTCTTCCAGGGAGGTGCTTAAGACTCTTTCTAAGTATAGTCTTCAGGGTGAGAACTGCAGAGCTTAGTATTTAATGCTAGTTATTTCTATTTATTTCACCCTATGAACTCAGAAGTCTGCACAAACATTGACTCATAGATTGCGAAGTAATGGGTGCTAAATAATATTGGAATTTATTATTTTCATAGTGAATTCTGTTTCTGTCCTTGGTCATGTCCAAAATATACTATCACATTCCTATTGGAAGAATCTCCTTTCATTGCTCAGAAAGGGTCCTATCCCAGTGGGTGAGGACTTTTTACTGGGACCCTCTATGGGGGATTACATTAGGGATTTAAATTAAAGTTAAGGAAAAGAGATGCTAGAGATGTCCTTTTTTTTTTTTACCCCTTTGTGCATGTAGTTATTTCTTTTTCATCTTAAAATTTCCCATTTCCTCACTGCCTAGATCTCCACTCCCATCCATCACTGGAAACCAGGTTGAACCCAGCCGTGACTAAATCTCTGAACCATTCTTACTCCAACAAATTTATTGGTTGCTGATTGACTGAAAAGCCAGTTTCTTCCTTTCAGACTCTTTCTGTAAAGTTCACCAATGGATCACACAAGATCAAACAAACAGCCATTGGTTCTCCTTACCAGGGAGACGCACATTACCAAAGCAGAAGCAGTTGTGCTTTTTCCTGGAGAAGTTGGTAGGAAGCTGCCCAAAGCTTTCCACAGCTGTGCAGGATGCTGCTGGAGTGGTCCAAGGCTCGTTCATCAAACTGTCTTAAATATCCTTCTAGTCTGACCTCTCTTCTAGAGGAGAAACCCCTTGGGCTCTGTCCCTCCAGCATCTCTTTCCTTTCGTCCTGGTGAGCACCACTCCCAGACTTCCAGACTCCAAGGCCTCCAAGTGCAAGAGGGCCCGTGAAATAAGAAACAACTCTCTCAGGATTATACAATTAAATAACTAGATCAATTATTAATATAATTTAAAATGAATACTTTTTCTTTCATCTGAATTACCTAAATATTTTAAATTAAACTTTTTGGTTACTTTCTATAAATCATTAACTCAAGTCATTTTGGGTGAGTAGAGATTGCCTAAATTTTTACAATATAGTAAGACCAACAATAAGAATTTAATTTTGAAATCTTATTCTAAGTGATTTCCAAGCCCCTCAGGAATATCTGAAGCAAGGGAAAAGAACGGCTCACTGTGATTGGGAATAGTCCTGCCAGTCCTCACTGGATTGTTTAGCCCTTCTTGTGCCTGTAATGATTTATGTTTTTAGAAATGATCATTTCTTGGGTGATTCTTATACTCTTAGCACTGTGATGAGCACATCTGTGGCACTGATTAAAATGCACTTTGAGATTGATTTTTAAAGATATGATATTCTACTGGTTGGGTTAACTAAATATCAACTTCTCTTACTATTAATAATAATAGTCTGTTCTATTTGCATGGAGCAGAAATAGTAAACTGTATAATATGATGGACTTTCTCAAATATAAGCTAATAATTAGCTATTTAAAAGTCTCAAACATTTTAAATACATCTATTTCTTAAATGTCCTAAAAATCTCTCTCAGTCTGGGTATTATAAATGGGACTATCTTTAAAATTAAGAGTTCAATATTGGCATTAAAAAAGGCAAAACAGACTAACTTAAAAATGTGACTCCCTGACATCTTGCGATGTTCTCACAGTAAACGGAGAGGGCTGTGGCCCCTCCCTTCACTCTTCCTTCTCGGGTGGCTTTTCTAGGGAATACACTTTCCTAGAGAAACCCTAAGAATATTTGTTTCCTTGAAAGGATGTGTGCTTTTGCTGGTGAATGTTGATTTAGGAAGAAGATGAAAAAAATGTGAAGGACTGAAAGGGCCCTGCAGTTAGTGTAGGGGAAGGGAGCAGGGAGGGATGCTGTGTTTGTTGATTATGTCCTTGTTTTAGCAAAGTGTTAATATCTAACGCACTCTTTTAGATGATATTATGGCTGATCTTATAAATGAGGAAATCACTGAAAGCTTAATTACATTGCCTGAATTTTTTAAATTTTTTTTAGCAAAAAGTATATAATTCAGTGGCTTTAAGTGTGTTTACAGTGTTGTGTGACCACTGCCACTATCTCTTGCAGAAGGGTTTCATCACCCCCAGAGCTTCATCAGCGCATGCCCCTGTGAGCAGCCACGCCCAGTTCCCTTACGCTACCCCTGAGAACCACTCATATTTTTGTCTCTACAGATTTACCTCCTCTGGATATTTTACATAAATAGAATCGTACAGCATTTAGCCTTTTGTGCTTCAGTTGTTGAAGCTGTATGTGTCCAAAGTTCATCCATGTTGTAGCATGTATCGAGTTTATTCTTTTTGAGTAGGAGCCCATTGTGTGAATAGTCCTATGTTTTGTTTATTCATTACATTTTGGTGGACTCTTATATTTTTCTAGTTTTCATTTTTTTAATGGCTAAATAAGGAACATTTCATTGTATGGATATACTACATTTTATCTATTCATCAGTTGATGGGCATTTGAGTTCTTTCCAATTATTGCACATTATAAGTAGCATTCACAAATATCTGTATACAAGTTTTTTTTTCTTTGTGGACACATGTTTTCAATTCTCTTGGATATATCCCTAAGAGTGGTACTTTTTTATGGTCAACGCTATGTTTAACTTTTTGAGGAAATGCTGAACTTTTTTTATAGTGGCTGCATCATTTTACATCCCAAACAGTAATGAATGATGGTTCATTCTTCACACTTGCAAAAATATTTGTTTTTCTTTCTCTTTTTTTTAAATTTTAGCCACACTAAAGTGTGTGAAGGGGTATCTCATTGTAGTTTTCACTTGCATTTTCCTAATGACAGTGATGTCAAGCATCTCTTCCTGTGCTTCTTGGCCACATGTACATCTTCTTTGGAGAAAAGTCTATTGAAGTTCTTTGCCCAATTTGGTTTTTTGTCTTTTTATTATTGAATTGTAAGACTTCCTCATGTATTCTAGACATCAGATATATTATTTAGAAATATTTTATCCTTTTGTGTAATTTGTCTTTTCAGTTTCTTGATAGTGTGTTTTGATGCACAAGTCTTTAATTTTGATGACATCCGATCACGCATATATTTTTAAAGAAATTAAATAATGAGGAAAGCATTTTATATTTTTCCAAATATTAAACATTCTAGTTATTTTAATTTTTGTGAGTAAGATTAAATTTCTATCTGTTAACATTTTCCTCCAACTTTAAGTTCTCCCTTTAATATTTTTTACTGTGCAGATTGGCTAGCAACAAAGTCCTTTAGGTTTTGTTTATCAAAACAAATAGGAGGTAAGTGAGAGTATTAGTTTTGCAATTTAAAATCTCTGCACTGTATTGATTCAACTTTTATAACATGCATATTTTAATATTATCAGACAACAAGAATTTAAAAAGAGAAACCATATTCAACTTCAACAAGGGTTGAATTTACTTGTTAAGGCAATCTTGCCTTTATATTAGCATGTAACTCATTACAAAGAAAAGAGGTAACAAAACTTTGTCTTTGATGTATTAATTTTTTCCAAATTAGAGAGTTTTTTGTTCTTCTGTATACTAAATAATAGCTATTCCTTGGAAACTTAGTGATTGAATATATCCTGAATAAGCAACTCACTGAGACATTTCTGAGAGGCGTACATAAAGTCAAAACAGAGGAAAAAAGATACAAAGAAAACTAGTCAAAAGTTCTATTATTATGACTACATGTGTAAAAATTTTTCAAGATAGTACATATTTTCCAGCTGAATGTTCTTCATTGTCCAAATTTTCTTACATATATTCAGTGAGAATTATAAAACTATTAAATGATGTTGATAATATAATGGCTTTTTTGTTCACAAATTTGTAACTTTGCAGTGTAAGAGGAGTTGTACAGAGAAAAATGTTGAAAGCAGTATAAAAATATTATAGGCTCCGCAGACAACTGAGAATTATTCATGATGCTATTTAACTCCATTAGCATATCACAGGCACTCTCTGCATCCACTCAGGGGGAAGAACTAAGAAAGCAATTCAGTATTTATCATTTAGCTATTTATAGTCCTAGGTGAACTGGTATTTCAACTGGTATAGTCAACTGGTATTTCAAAGTGAACTCGGTTGGACAGATGAGTTTTTTCATAGAGGTGATTTTATTTTATTTTTAAAATAAAGATTTTATTTATTTATCTTTAGAGAGAGGGGAAGGGATGGAGAAAGAGAGGGAGAGAAACATCAATGTGTGGTTGCCTCTCACACCACCCCCCAACAGGGGACCTGGCCCAAAACCCAAGCATGTGCCCTGACTGGGAATTGAACCAGTGACCCTTTGGTTTGCAGGCCTGTGCTCAGTCCACTGAGCCACACCAGCTGTGGCTGTATTTATTTTTTAACAATTATAGTCCTTGGGATTATTTTTTTCTGAATATAAAAAGCCATATTTTTTGTAAGCAAACATACAAATAATTAAATTCCTTCACCATTTATAAATATTTGGTTGTGTTTCCATCTAATTATTATTGGTAATTGTAGATTTTCTAAAAATTGCTTATTTTTCTATTTATTTACTTATAATTTCATGGCATTTTATGATATTTATTTGGTATTATACTACAATATTTCCCCATGTAATTAACTATACATGAAGTAATTTAATGAATGTATACACAGTAAACCAGCATATAGCATTCAATTTACTTAACTGGTTTTCTTTATCAAACACTTATATTTTAAACTGTAGTGACATATTCTAAACTATTCTCACTTACTGTTTCATTATCAACCTTTCACAACAGCAAAAGAGGCTCATTTCTTAGTGCAGTCCTCACCCAAACTTGTTTCCATATATATTTTTTTGACTACATTCTTTTAACTGATTTTAATAATTTATATGTATTATTGAGATATCTTCTTCATAAATTATCTACCCTTCGTATACATACTATCAATAAATCCTCCAAGTAGCAATTTTTAAATATTAGACTATGAAATATTTTTAACATAGGGTAAAAAAATTTTTATTTAGATATAACATATATCAAAAAATCCACCATTTTAAGGTATATAATTTAGTGGTTTTTGGTTTTTTCACAGACTGCAACCATCACCATTACCTAATTTAAGAATATTCACTGTGGAAAACAGTATGGAATTGCCTCAGAAAACTAAAAATGGAATTTCCTTCTGACCAGGCAATTCTATTACTGTAATTATACCCTCAGAGTCAAAAATTGATTTTTATCTGATTCAAAATTATGATGAAAAGATATGCTACTGATAAATTATATATTAACTGAACACAGTTGACCAATTGGAAAATAATTCACTCCAAGTTGCTTCCTTATCCTTTCTGAAATTATACCTCCTTAAATATATCTTATATGCTGATAAATAATGTGATTCAGAAACAAAAAACATTATTGGTTTAAGTCTTCTCAATTCTAAGTAAGAGGGTCCTTTTTACACTAGCAGAATATTTATATGTTCATAGTAGGCAAGAACTATTATTTTGCTGTGTCCTAGAAACAAGGCTAAGGAGACATTTGTCACTGCATTTCTCAAACCATTTGGTATTGGAGAGCTGTATCAGTCATCTGTGTATGTGGTTTATTTTTGTTTTACTCTTCTGCCTATAAAAATAAACAATTTTTGAGTAATAAATACAAATTTCAGAACAGGAACTGCAAATACAATTTTAAAAACTCCTGAACAGAAATTTCTATTACCTCGTTGTACTCCACAGGAAACCCAGTGTACACATATCTTAAAGCCTTTTGGTACAGACGTGTGCTTTTAACAAGTAGAGAAAAATCATTAATGTTTCCTTTTCTGTGGGACTTTTTACTTACTGCTTTCAATATTATAAGGTTCTTCTCAACTTATGAATGACTGCATTTGTGAAAAATTATTCTAGGCCAAATACTAAAGCAAGCATTTAATGTAGAAAGGTAAATGGGTTTCAGTCTCATTTAGTGTCTATTTTGTTTTCCTTGGTAAAATGTATTTTCATTCAACAAATCTTAATTATTCACCAATCGGATGTAAAGCCCTACGTTGTAATAGGGCATAAGGGATGCTAAGATGGATTGGGGATGGTCCTTGTTTTGAAAGTGCTTAGCTCCAGTAAGTACAGCAAACAAAACATCCAATCCAGTATTAAAATAAGCAGACCTATCACATAAAATATTAACAAAACAAAACTGTTTCTATGATGATTGTTTATTGGATATTTTGCTCCGGCTGCACAAAAGTTGAACAGCCGTTGTTTAAATGTATCCTTTATAGCTTTGTTGTACGTGTGTGATGATAAGAAAGCCTACTCTCAAAATTGTTGCTAATATATGGAGAAGAGACAGACATCCAGGTATATACGGAGCAAGAAAATCGTACACTATAAATAGATTGCCAAGCAATATGAAGTCAATTATGAAAATGGGAAGTTAATTGAAGGGCTTTGAAAACATGCCAAACTTCTAAGGTAAATCATTCAATCTCTTTAAAGATTTGCAAATACTCTAGGGTTTTTGTACAGGTTATTTACATAGATAAAGTAATTTGTCATAGTATTTTACTACTCTCTTTTATTTAGAAACGATTTTCTGTTCTATGGAGTGTGCAAGGTACAATTTTGGCATAGTAAAAGCTCTTCCCCTCGTTATTATAGGGAATCGTTTTAGACAGAACCATAAACAAACAACCTAGCCCTCTGTGGGAGACAAGGGTGTGCATGTTTGATTAATGGTTGGCACTGATGACAGCTGGAATCCAAACAGTTGGAGTCATACCTCAGGAAACGCTTCAAGGACATGAGGAAGCACCATCTGAAGCAACACAGAGCTGATAACGAAGAAATAGCTACATTCAGGATGAAACCTGTGAATAAAGGAAGTAACTGAGTTTAAATAGAAATCAGAGGGCAGAATGCAGAGCAGGAAAGGGGCTAAAAGGAACCAGAGCCGTGACCTGGCAAGCGGCACCTGCTCTCCTGAATCATCCTGCAGTTCTCTCTCTTCCCTCTTCTTAGAGTCTCTCTCCGGCTGGCTCCTCTTCAGTTCACCTTCTTCCAAATGGGGGTCTCCCATTCATTCTCTCCATCGAACTCTACTCTTCCCTTATTTAACAAAGGCATCCCTGTGACTTTCTTTTTCCTTGCCTCCTTCCTTGTCTTATTTTTATTCTTTTTTTTTCTGGACATACTTCTAAAATTAAAAAAAAAACCCTATAGATTTGATTTTAAAACTGATTGTATCTTTCCAGATAGTGACATTTATACTGATAACATTTTAGTTATTCAAGGCTCATTTGTGAAAAGGGTGTATTACTGTGAGCCCTGTGGGGCCACAATGGTCACGGCAGGGTTTCCAAGTTAATAGAGGTCTTGGTTTATCAGGTCTTATGTTCGAGTGGCTTTCATGAGTTTATTCATATCTAAGTGGAATATTTTTGAGAGTGGATATCTACCTCACTGAGAACTGAGGTTCTGGAATGACTACTTGCAAAAAAATTGCTTTATATCTGACATTAAAAAGTTTTTTGCTTTTTTGATGTGCTTTCAAAATTATGGATCTAAAGTACCCAGAAAGAAGATTTGTATCAAAAAAAAAAAAAAAAGAAAAGCGCATGGTCCTACTAATGATGGTTGCTGAGGAAACAGACAATAAAAAGTTATTTTATATGACTCTCAACTAAACTGGCAATTTGAAGACAGGAGAAAAGGCTTAAAGTAATTTTCTACAGAAAGTGAAGACAGAGAAGTGTCCAGTTGGACATAAACTATACTCTTATTACAAGGCACCGAACTACAAATATCCGTGTGGCCTGTGAGGGATACACAATGGAGCTATGATCCCCAGTAAGCCTCGAGAGTGCATAACGTGGCTTCTCTTCTCTTTGCAGCAGAGTTAGGCGAGACTAGACAGTAAGTATTAGTGAAGCTGGCTAGGTGAAAATGCCCTTTAGCCAATCGAAGGCTTTTGGTAAGGGGCTTAAAGCTTATAGCAAAGACTCCTGTAAGCAGTGAGGTAGACAAGCTTTAGGAAGACCCACAGTGACCTTAGTTCTACCAAAATTAGGGGCACTCTGTGCTGTTTTATTGACAAAAGTGAGTAATTTCTGGTCTATATAACTACTTTTAGAAAGTTCTGTTCTCTGTATTTTAGTATATAAATCATTGGGTTTAAGTTATGATACATTTTCTTACCTAACCATCAAAGGTCATGTCCACTGAGTGAATTATTATCCACTTGGTAACAACATACTTCAACTGTAGTTACCATATCAAGGGGGAAAATCACATTCTGACTCCCCAAACATTGGACATGTAAAACCCAGTTTATTTGTTTAGTCTACTTTTAAAAAATCATTTTAAAACTTTTTAAATTTTATTTTTCAGTTATAGTTTACATGCAACTTGTTGTAAATGTAACAACATTTATTTGAGTTTATGCCTTAGGCACCCATTTTCTTTCTTTATAGAGAGAGGGAGAAAGAAAACCAAATCACAACAGATTTTAAGGATGGAAATTCAAGAATACATAATTTTGCTTTTGGGGTTTCAGCAATGGGTTGCAATAACATGCAATTAAAATTTGTAAGCAGGGGAGCAGAGTGGTCAGATTTGCAATTTAGAAAAATCTTGCTGGCTACAATGTAGATGATATAATAGGTGATGAAGAGAGGGAAAACAAGGATAATTTTTGTAGCTTTTCAGTCCCTTGATAATAATAACCTGGCCTAGGGTGGTGAGAATAGGTAATGAGAGAAATAGAGAGAGTCAAGAATATTTGGACATCAACCAAGAAGATCTGGTGATTTATTAAATATGAGTGGTAAGGGGAAAGAGGACTCAAGAATGATATTGAGATCTTGGGTAAATAGTTAAATGTATAATCTCAGAGCAAAACTACAGACAATGGAGTCACCAGTGTAGAGATGGTGCTAGGTAGTTCGGTCTGTGATGGGAATTAATAGCCTGGAAAGCAGTACAAGTACTTTTCATAGTTGCTAATGGAAGAAGATGGAAAATTAATAGGCATTCCCTGGGCTTTCAAACTAGCCTTTCACTTTTGTTGGTTTCCAAGAAAATCTTTCATAACAGAGTTAACATTATAAATGTATTTAAAAATAAAATTTCAAAAATAATTACAAATTGTTAAAAACTATTAACCTTATTATGCATATACCTTAAGTGAGAATGTAAGTCATATGAAAAACATACTTTTCTTATTACTTTTTCATTATTTATTTAAACCTAACATTTGAAAACAATGAATATTGTCAGTGCAGACGATTTTGATCCTACAGGGGTTCTCAATAGGAAACCACCAAGGGTTCACACTAAAACCACTTGTAGCCTCCATTGGTTTGGGCTAAAGGGAGTTCCATAATAACCAAATATAAGCCATTCACTTGGTTCGTTGAAGACCGTCATGTGAGAGCTACTTTAACTTTCCCTGATTAAAAACTTGGTCCAGTGATGAGCAAGTTATAGTTCATGACTTTTCAGATAAGGTGACTTAAGTAATTTTAGTTAGTTTTATTTACAATAAAGCCCTTTCTGAACATTGTTCTCTAATTTATCTTCAGTTTACTCACGACTTCCCAGTGTTTGTCTTTGACCCATATTTATCTTCTGAACTCCAGACAAATTGGGTAGGTAGGGTGATATTCTGAGATATGATTTAAAGTTCTTTCCTAACACTTTCTTATAATGTTTGCTCTGCTACTAATTCAGTCATTATAATTTATTGTCTCAGGGGAGGGATGATGCAACGGAAAGCCGAAGTAAATCTTGGGGCTTTCTGATTTCAACAGGCTCTCTTGAGAGAGAGAGTATAGGAAAGAACGCAGAATGTTAAGAAATGGATTTGGAAGGATATATGATTAGTCAAAGGGCACAGGTTTTCCATTCTGGAGACTAAATTAAGTGTTTCTTGGCTGGGAAAGAAAATGAGTCAGAAGAGAAGCAAAGAAAGCTGAAATATTGATGGATCTCTGAGGAAGGCCTCTGAGTTCCTCTCTCCCAGTCACCCTACCACACCCCAGGCAGGGTCTGAGATCCCAGAGCAGAGACACGCTGTTCCCCAGAACTTCTCCAGTCATGTTATTGTGCATGAACTAATTAAAAAGACCCTGTGTGATTTTATTAATCAACGTCACCTTAGTAATTTTAATTTAAAAACTTTGACAATGTTCCAAACAGAAAAAAATAAAAATAAAAAATAAAAAGCAACATTAATTAAAATAATGAGGTATTGACCAAAGGATTGACTGATACACATCAATGATTAGACTAGGAAGCTCCAAAGGTCCCAAAGAATATACAGATGTTTGATAAGTGACAACACTGTCACTGTGAACCAAGGAGAAAAGAATCGTCTTTGCAATAAAACTACTGGGTCAATTAAAATATCAATATTGGAAAAACCAAGGCTACTGCCTCAAACCCACATGTCAATTCCAGGTGGGTTATTGACCTAGATGTGAAAGTTAAAACAGTAAAGCCTTTAGAAGATAATATAGGACAATATCTTCATGAGCTTAAACTTAGAGCAAGAACTGATGTCTTAAACAAGGTAGGACCCATGGACACGGACCCATGGTGGGGGACTGTCTGTGGGAGTGGGGGGGCAGGTGAGGGATGAGCAATGGGGGAAAAGGTGGGACAACTGTAACTGAACAACAATAAATTTTAAAAATTAAAATGCAGAAGAAAACCACTAAGCATAAAGTAAAATGTTATAGCCCCAATTATAAAGATGGCTTTGGTGTTGTTCTCTACAAAAGGGCCTGTATCTGCTTCTCAGGTTTCCCACGCCACTGGGCACATACGCAGCAATCACTATGGGAAAAGACGTCCAAAAACAATAGAAATGACGCTGCATGAGTTACTGCTATGGATCCTTGGAGGACCTCTGGCTCCATCTCTTAATTTTCAGTAGTGGAGGCTGATTTTGTAGGTTCAGGGACAGAGGTAACTATTTCAAAGCTTTAAGGGAAAAAAATCTTAAAGCCAAATGAAAGAGAATTTAGGAAAGGGAAGCCCAATTATCTAAGATCCCGTGTTTTATGCTGCCTCTGCTGATAGCTCAGAAAATGTCAGTGTTTCTGGGCTTTATATTTATCCCCAAATGGGGGAGAATATGTCAATTTGTACTTGACTACTTAAAGAGTGTGATAAAAATAAGCCAGTATTAAAGCTCTGACTCTGCATAAGAAAAGTAGACAGTGTAAACCCAGCAATGCCATGATGAAAACATGTTTTATCTCTTGTATATCTCTAGACATAAAGGTTATCCAGATAATCCTTCCGTCACCTAGCGGAGTTCATGCCTGTGTCTTTGTACTCACACTGATTGCTCTCAGGAACCCCCAAAACCTGAACTTTGAGTGATTCCTTGAGTGACAGAACCATTGTGGCACAATCACAAGTTTTTGACAAAGAGAATTTCAAAACAGCATCTTTCTCAGATGGGGTAAATTTGAAGTCCAGTGAATAAAATTGACAAAAACCTATTATATTAAGACAGGAGTATTCAATGTTGTATTAGAGGTCCTCATCAATGTAATAAAGAAAAGAAAGAAGAAAAAGAAAGAAGAAAGAAAGAAAGAAAGAAAGAAAGAAAGAAAGAAAGAAAGAAAGAAAGAAAGAAATAGACGGATGAAGAAGGCTTGGTAATGAACTATAGAAATGAACCCATAAAGTATGGTCTTAAAATGTTTAGAATTTCAGTTGGTGTGATTTTTTCTATATAAAATACAAACAAATCTATAATTAAATTATTAAAATTGATGAGTGAGTTTTACAAGGTGGGTGGATGCATAGCAATATTGGCAAAAAAATAATTATATTTCTAATGCCAACAGCAACCAGTTACATTTGAAAAACAGTACTTTTCCAAGGGTGTAAAAACATGAATATTTAAGAATAAATCTCACAACCAATATCTAAGAACTCTATCTGGAAAACTACAATCATTAGTAAAATAAACTAACAAAGGTCTAAATAAATGAGGGAATACACATCTGAAGGATATGAAATCATATCTAAAAAGGATGTGTGCACCCCATGTCCATTGCAGCGTTGCCTGCAGTTGTCAAGATACTGAAGCAACATGAGTTGTTGACAGATGAATGAAAAATGTAGTATTATTCTGCCATAAGGAAAGGAAATTCTTCCATTTGTGACAACATGGATGAAAGTTAAGGGTATTATGCTAAGTGAAACAAGTGAGACAGAAAGAGACAAATAACATGATCTCTCTTATATGTGGAATCTAAAGAAACTGAACTCATAGAAATAGAGAGTAGAGCAGTTGTTGCCGGGGCAGAAGCGGGGCGTGGGGAGAATGGGTGTAGGTGGTTGAAGGGATCAAACTTCCCTGTATTAGATGAGTAACTTTTGGAGTTCTAATATGCAGCATGCTGACTATAGTTGACAATATTGTATTGTGTACTTGAAAGTTCCTAAGAGAGTAGATCTTAAAAGTTCTCACTACACACACACACAGAGGTAACAGTGAGATGATGGATGTATTAACTATTTTGGTATTTATTTTTTAATATATATGTATATCAAAGCATCACCTTATATACCTTAAACTTAAACAATGGTGATGTTAATTAGATCTCAATAAATCTGGAAAACAAAATTTGTCCTTTAAAGATTTGAAATAAAAAAACTAAAAATTGAACTGCCTTTTGACCTAGAAATTCCACTGCTGGGATGATACCCTAAGAATCCTGAAACAATACTTCAAAAGAACCTATGCACCCCAATATTCATAGCAGTGCAATTTACAATTGCCAAGTGCTGGAAACAGCCTAAATGCCCATCGGTAAATAAGCGGATCAAAAAACTGTGGTACATTTACACAATGGAATACTACACAGCAGAAAGAAAGAAGGAACTCCTACCCTTCGTGACAGCATGGATGGAACTGGAGAGCATTATGCTAAGTGAAATAAGCCAGGTGGTGAAAGACAAATACCATATGATCTCACCTATAAGTGGAACCTAATCAACAAAACAAACAAGCAAGCAAAATAGAACCAGAGACACTGAAATAAAGAACAAACTGGCAATAACCAGAGGGGAGTGGGAAGGGAGATAATGGGGCAAGAAGGGGAAGGGTCAGTCAAGGAACATGTATAAAGGACCCATGGACAAAGACAACTGCAGGATGGGAGGGTGGAATGTGGGAAGTGGGGGATGGGTAGGGCAAGGGAGAGTAATGGGGGAAAAGTGGGGAAAAATGTAATTGAACAATGATAAAAAGAACTTTTAATTTTGAAATAGTTACCTCAGCCTGAATCTGTAGTCAGCCATAGATAGCTACAGGGAATGATTAGATAAAGAGATTTTCCAAAATCTGTATGAATAGCTGCTGTGGTGTTGCTTTCTAGAAGACTTCTTTACCAACAGTGATTGATGTACGCGTGCCCAGTGGGATGGAGAAGCCTGAGAAGCAGTCAAAGGCCCTTTATAGACTGTAATGAGGCCATTTGAGGATTTGAGGCTGTATCTCAGTTGCTAGATACATTTGAATCTCTGTCTATCACATTCACAGTTAGCTCTAAGCATTTCCTCCAGAAAGTTCTCCATTGCTGACTGATTCCAAGCACACTTGGCTGTCTGTGTAATGTTACCACTTCTTAATTTTTTCTGCTTGTTTTGTAAAACTGCCTCTAGATTGCTACAGAATGTTTTCTGACACTCTATCCTTGCTTTCAGTACACAATGCTCAGAGTCTGTTGTGAAATTTCAAAATGTTTGATGTCTGTAAGTCTTGAGAAGCTAACAGCAGGGATTAAATTGACAGTTCAGATGGAAATTTTGAGCCCAATTCCAAATTTGACATTTTGCTGTCTTTCTTTGAGACTTGCCTTCTTTTTGTATTATATTTTCATTTTATTTGTTTTTTTTTTACTCAATGCAAATTAGTGATGTGGTGGTATCCTCCCAAGAAGAAGACTCCCCACAGAACACGTGGGCCGGCAACGTCAAACGTGGCATGGGAAACCACAGAACCCAGGGCTACTGTTAACAATCTAGGTAACAAGTCTGTGTCTAAGAAGCCAACACAGTCTCCCTTATTGTTTCATACAGAGCCAAGAGCCAAAATAATGTGGGTTTCTTGAGATGATTCTGAGCTATTTATAAAACAAACATCTAGATGTTAAATCAACACAGCCTTTGGCGGTTGTTGTTGCTGTGTTGTTAATGCTGAGAATAAAAACCCGTACACTGGATTTTCAAAATGCCATTCTAGGCCAACAACCAAATAATAACATTGAACAATATTCTCTGACCTCATGTTTTTGTCATCGTGTTATCTCAGAATATGGCATGAGGTAAACACAAACGTTTTCCCTTGGAGTTTTCATCTGATGCTAATTTCCGGGGAACCCATTAGGACAGTGTTCCATTCACCAACTTGCAGGAGAGGCCAGAAAACGTCTGAACAGAAGACACTCGAAGTCACACAAGCTAATTCTTAGACAAGAGACAGGAAGAGTGGCAATTTGGAATACAGCAATATATCTGTCCTTAGTTTTCTTAGGCAGGATGGGAGGGAGGTAAGAGAGAGGGTGGTTAGTGAAAAACAACAAAAAACAAACAAATAAAAAAGAACCCTGCCAACCATATAATAAAAAGGAATTTTTAAAAAGTTTACCTGCTTTTTCCCCACTAGTATCAATCATCTGGGTATTGATCTGGAAGATACAACAGAGTGTCTTTTACCGACTGGTGGTCCTGAGAAGGGGGACAGCCTGGAACACAGCAGAATGTGGCCCAGTCTTACGTCCTGGGCCGGACCGATGCCTCGGGCAGAGCGCTGCAGCCCCCAGTGAGGTCAGAAAAAGCAAGAGACTGGCTCCCACTTACATGTGCGGTGTCCGGTGTGTGGTGAAGACGGCCGACCCAGGAAATTACTGTTTGTTCCTGCTCATCCTTTCTATTTTTACTCCCAGGCCAATATGACCTGGGAAATGCAGATTGCATAAAAATTGAAATTTCTCACTCTCTTGAGAAAAAACAAACACACTCTTCAGCTTTCCTTTGGCCCATATTCCTTCATACTTTTCTATCTTTTCAGATAATGTTTCTTATACCCGAAACATCTCTCTGCTTCTCTGCTCCACAACCCTGTTTATTCACATCAGTCAGTAAATAATGTAGTAAGGTTATGTAAAAAAGGTGTAGTAAGGTTATGTAAAGCTTAATTGTAACTCGCATCCTTTTTCACAATATTCATAGTTTTAATTCATTCCTTTATCTGCTACCCTTACTGGTTTCTTTTCCTGCCTAACTATATCCCTCCATCAGTCACCTCACTCCTCTCTCTGCTTCGCTCTTTGCATCCTACACGTCACCCATTTCCTCAGCCCTCTCTCCCGGATGCACTCCATTCTCACGCGCTCACGGCCGCCCACAGGCATCTCTGCCCTAAACTGATAACGCAGCTCCCTACTTCCAGCCACAATCCCCTCCAGTCTGTCCTCCGGAAGCTCCCAGAATTCTGTTTATAGAACGCAAGTGGGGTTACACCATTTCTTTAACATAATATTGTCTATGGTTCTACAAAGAATACACTGGAGGTTTCAGACTGGGCGTGGGGGATAAAGAGATGCACAGGTGGCCTTCTCTTCATGGAGGTCTATGAACCCTTTGATACTACACGCAAAAAGTTGTGTTAGCATTAAGAGTGTTTTTCATAAGAAGAGTGTCAACAGATTTCAACAGATTCTCAGAAGAGGCTGCGCTGCGACATCTGAGTCCGGCACAGCCCTGAACAACGCAGTCCACGACAGCAGTGTAGTGCAGTAAGAGATGGAGGAAGGCATGCGGAAGGTGTTACAGAGTTGTGGAGTCAGGCAGTCTTGGCTTTCAGTTCTGGTTTGGTTGCCTGCCTGGCTGCTCTCAGAAATGTATCCTTTCTAAGCCTTATTTGCCCTATCTGCTAATATTTATTTTTTCTTAGGACTGTTTCAGGTATTAAATTTAATGATAATTTAAAGTAACTGGGAAATAATAGGCAGTAAATTATAGCTGCTTTACTGTAAGTAAGTCTTTGGACATCCAAAGATAATATTTGTAAAACCACTATTCTAAACCTACCTAGTGATAAATCTCTTTTTTTATCAATTGGAGTTACTTTAGTTTCAAATTTTAAAAGGCCACATCATCTTGGCCAGATCACTTAAGGGAATATATGAGCTCACATAGAACAAACAGTTCAGAGGTAGATTATGCTTCATGTATAGTTTGTTCAGGGCTCTACCTATAATTTTCCATTATAGTCTCAGTTTTGTCCTTCTCTGTATCTTTCAGCTTCTCAGCTTATCAGCCTCTCACCTTCTCAGTGTCTTTCTCTGGCTTTCTCCTCATGGTGACAAAGTGACTGCAGCAAGTCTAGCCCTTATAATTACATTTCACACCATCTAGAACAAGGAGAACGTTTGCATCTTGGACTTCCCAGCCAAAGTCTGAGATTCCCTCGCTTGCCCATCCTTGAGCCAACCTCTGCAGCTGAAGTTACATCGTTAGTCTTAAGCATCTCTGAGCCCCTTGCGTCCTTAAAGGGAATCAGGATCATAGTAAAGGACAATATTTAAAATAGTTAGCAATCAAGATGACACAGGCAACAACTGATATGAACACATAGCAGTGTAGTCAACCCAGATGGCAGTTAGAAACAACCAACATTCCTCAGCTGGCACTGTGTTCCGAGTCTCAGCTGTGGCTGTGGGAATGGCGAAGGTCAGAATGGTTTGCTGAGGTGCCAGCTCTCTGGGATGCTCTGGGCACACCTACTCAAGAGTGAGCTTATTCTCATTGTTCTTCAGATCAACCCTGGTAGCTAGAAAATCAGGATTCGGCTTGTGCTACCTACCTGCTAATGAGCTTCACCTTGAAAACAGGGTATGTGCAAAAAAAAGGGAAAAAATGGCAGCTGTTAGCTTTCCTGTTCTCTATGAGGGAAGAAATCACTGGGGAGAGAAAATTTCCATCCTGACTCTAACGATGTGTGAAAAAATTTACTTTAAAACTTGGGGTTCATAATTTATATCACTCACACACACAGAAACATTTAGAAATGCATTACTTGATCTTACATCATTTCAAGCTATTTTCAAAGGATCAGCCATCCTAAATTAATTTTTCATTCTACAGCAGGAAGACAAAGGAAAAAAAACACACTGTTTGCTGTTCTTTAGTTTTGTTTCATATTAAATTATTTGTGAACCACTTCTCAAACCCAACCCAGAAATCCAAACCGTAGCACAAAACAAAGCCTCACATTGTAAAGAAACCTAACTGGCCGACTCTGTTTCCCCTTCACCTCCAGGTTCTGCTTTCCTCAGCTGTGGGTCTGGACGCGCTCCAGATGCCAGCAGGCCTGGCATGCGAACCTCGCCACAGACTCTTCTAGCCGAGGTCAAAGTAATAATGTGAGTGGGCTGGAATGTGGAGGAGAGTGGCAGCTGCTCTTTACTCTTACGTAGTATTTTCTTTTGAAAAATCAAATTAAAAAGAGAATGTGTGCCCAGATTAGCTGCCTTGGAAATCCTTGGTTCACTTGAAAATACAAAAGGGCATCAACTCTCTGAGAGGTGGTCACAGGACTTCTTTTGGGATTTCGCATAAATACGTATAGGGGCCCATGGTGCTGTCTCATTTCACCCATGTCTTCAGTTACACATTCCTGCCATTCAAGAAATGTTTGTTGAGCACCCCTGGGTGGGAGGCAGTGTTCTTACTCCTGACATACAGAATACAGCCAAAGAGGCTAGAAGTGCTCGCTCTTTTAGAGCCTGTATTCCAGTGTGAGGCAGACAGAAAGATTAAAAACAAATTCAAACAAATAAACACAAAATACATCAGGCAGTGGTAAGTGAGATAAAAAGAAAAAAACATCAACAGAGTACATGAGGAGAGGAAGAGAAGGGGTGGTGAGGATATGGGCAGGAGATCCGGGAAGACCTCGAATTTGAGCGGAATCCTGAATGAAATGATAGACCAAGGCCTGAGATACTGGCTACAAGAACAGATGGCACGATACATCCTTACAGATAAGCCTCCCACCAATCCTGTGATGGGGGCTGGATGGGTAGGTTATCTCCTGATTGAGACATGAGGAGACAGGGACACAGAAAACTGTGTGGCTGGCCCAGGAACAAACTCATCCCTTTGAACTCCTAGTTCTTTGTTCTAAAAAGACCAAGTACTACACAAGTGCACTGTGTATTTTTGAGCTTTGCAGACTTGCTTTTTAAATTAAATTTATTGGAGTGACATCAGTTAATAAAGTGATAGGGGTTTCAAGTGTATAATTCAATAACAAAAGCAATCCTGAGAAAAGAGACCAAAGCTGGAGGTATCATGCTTCCTGAGTTCAAATTATACTGCAAAGTGACAATATTCAAAACAGCATGGTATTGGCAGAAAAAAAAGACACACAGATCAATGGAATAGGATTGAGAGCCCAGAAATAAACCCACATGTATACAGGCAAATAATTTTTGACAAAGGAGGCAAAAACATAAAAAGGAGGGAAAAAAAGCCTCTTCAATAAATGGTGCTCAGAAAATTGGGAAGTCAAATGCAAAAGAATGAAACTAGTCTGCTGTTTGTTACCATATACAAAACTTAACTCAAACTGGATCTAAGACCTAAATATAAGATCTGAAACAATAAATTAAATAGAAGAAAACATAGGTACCAAACTTATGGACCTTGGTCCTACAGAGGAGTTTATGAATTTGGCCTCAGACAAGGGAAGTAAAAAGCAGACTCGCTTTTTGATTGAGATACTTTTTTCAAATGAAATTTTATGTGGTCTTAATTTTTGAAATAGATAAAACTGGAGCTTCTTTGCAAGGAGTGAGCAGGAAGTCTTTGCCCATGCGTCACACCCAGACCTTGTCACGCCCTCGGAGGTCTTCCCTCCGAGGAACCTCGGCAGCTCCCATGGGTTCCTTGCACTGCTCCAGACGTGACCCTCCCTGCCCGGGGGAAGGAAGGAGTGAGGAGAGTGAGAAGTGAAGTCTATAGGAGGAAAATCCAAGAAACAAGGAAGGTTGTGACAAGTCAATCACCTCCACTTGCTAATAGACCTGCAAAACCAGGCTTTTATTTCTTTCAAAATCCAATTCAAAGTTTTCTCATTTGTGAGGGGAGCGGGCATGTGATATCTATTGCTCCACAGAAAGTTGATTCACAGAATTTAGTGGTTTAAAAATAATAAATAACAACTATTTTTTATCTATGAGTTTCTGAGGGTCAGGAATGTGGGTGCCGCTTAGTGGGATTGTCTGGCTCATGGCCACCATGAAGCTACAGCCAAGGTGTTGTCACACCCTTTGGGCTGCAGCCATCTCAGGGCTCGGGCAGGGTGGGGAGGACTTGCTTCAAGTTCATTCATGGGGTTGTGCTAAGGCTAAATGTTTTTATGGGTTGTTGGACTGAGAATCTCAGTGTCTTTCTGGCTATTAGCTGTAGACCTTCAGTATTTTGTCACCTGGGTCACTCCCTAGGGCAGCTCATTTCAGAGGATAGCTGGTTTCACTCAGAGCAAGAGAGCAGAGCGAGTGAGCGAGATGAAGTCAGAGCCTTTGCATAACCTAGTCCCTGAAGTGGTACTAATCCACCACCATGGCTTATTTTAGTCCTTAGAAGGGAATCACTGGGTCCAGGCCACACTCAAGAAGAGAGAATTACACAGAGGTGTGAATACCAGGGGGCAGGGATCACTGAGGGGGGTGGGGGACACATTTTAGAGAGTCCCCCTACCATGGACAGAAAAACAGAAGTAGAAACTACATGAATTCACATAAGCCCTAACATGCCTCATCTACTCAACATACTTTTAGTCTTTTGAATAAGTTCTTCTTCCTTGTTACACAACAACCTAAAATTAGGCGTGCAGGTGTTTCTTTCATCGAGTGCTTTTCATGTGGATTCTTGTTCTCTATATCATCTATTTTTATTCTAGTATTAAGAAATAAAATTTCTTTTTGAAAAGTATCTTGCTTCTACAATTAATCATAATTCTACTCTAATACAGACAGAAATATCCTTTACAGATATTATTTAGACCCTTGACCCCTTTTCTGGAAGTACATGGAAAGCCTCAATAAATTGCTGCCAAAAGTAATCAAATACTCTGGCTTTTTCCGGTTTCATAATCTATATCATCTTAGTCTTTCTGAAGTTATCTGTAGAATGATGAATTTGAGTATATTGAAGGAGTTTGTTCACTAAATTTTAAGCTTCTTGAGGGTCACCCTTGTACCCACAGTGCCTGGCACACACAAGGGCTCTGCAAGCATGTGTCCAATGAGTGATATCATGGTGGCTCTAAGGGAACCACAGGAAAACTCTGCCAAAATAACCACATTTACTAATTTTTTTGAAAAAAAATTATTGAAGTCTTTTTGTGATAACATACTTCAGGGAGTCATTCCAGGATCATTGGTAAGAGTTCCAAAGGACCCTGGACATGGGATATTGGCTCATTTAATTGGTCCTGAAGTACAGATGAAGAGCTCAGTGAATGTAGTCCAGAAGTTACTCTAATGAGTGACATGTGTTCTGTGACTCGGCACCTGGAATGGAATGTGAAGACACCGTGAAGGTAGATCAGAGAGCGAGCCTTCCACCAACCACAGCAGAAGGATTTATAAACAGCTGGGTAGAGTCCGAGATGAGGTTCCGTCTAGGTAGCAGTGCTTTGTCACACTGGAAGTGGGCAAGGAGAAGGAAGTGCAGGAAGGGGGATTTAAGAAACACAAAGAGAGGCTGGAGCAAAGGTGTTAATCCAATCAACCAAATTTTCTGTTCCTTTCCCCTCTTCTGGATCACTGGAGAGGGGCAGGTGAGGAGACCACACCTGGCAATTAGCCTCTGAAGTCCCTGAACCTATTGATTATGCTGTGGCACCATCAGCTTTTCTCAGTCGCTTGCCAGGTATTCCCTCTGCCTTTATTTTAAATTACATGTTGCAAGGGAAGGATTATTGAGCTAGGAGGGATGACCACTAGTGGCTACACTAAGCTTTGCCCTGCAGTCACCATTGAGCCCCCTGTTCCTGCCATGGGCACCTGCTACCCCCTGGCCTTAGTCCTAGGCACTCTAGTAACCAACCAGGTTAGGGCTACACATTTGTTTCCGTTTCTTTTCTTTTCCTTTTTTTAGCGGCAATTTTTGACAAAAATGTTTGGAGCAGTCAGATGCAGTATATTTTAATGCCACCTATTCTGTAAAGCTTTTCCCTGACCAACTGTCAGCTGATTTGAATAAACCCCTCTTTCTTCTTTTCTTGTCCTGGTGCCTCCTTTCCAATAATCACCACACTGCGCTGTCCTCACTGACTTGTCTGTTCTTCTCCCAACTAGGCTGTGAGCACTTAGCACGTTGGCATATTAAATGTGCTAGGTGCTACCAAGGATTTACTATTATTCGACTAAAACAATACGTGATTTAAAAAATGAGCATTTAATTAAAGGACATTATTCTTTTTCATTTTAAGTCTGCTTATCCACTAAGCTGAGTGAGAAAACAAGTGGACAAGTGTTTCTGTGTTATCTCTTACTTTAAGAAAATGCTAAGATGCAACTTCCTCCAGCTCCAGCCTCTACCACCAGGCAGGTTTTGGAGGGATGCCAAAGGATTAAGATTTGTCAGTGCGGGAGCTATGGACTCCATGGGTGTGTACTTTGATGAGCTGCTATTGGGCAAAGATTGCATGCCAACTGACCTCTCTGAGGCCGTGGGGCTGTGGTAGTTTATTATTTGATAGAGGGGATTATGTAGTATTTACAGGCAGGCAACTTGTGTGCAAGGCATGGTTTTTCCACTTGCAGTACTGTAATCTTGGTCAGTCCACTTAACTGTGTCCTTTTTTGCATAATGGGGATAGTAATAATAAGAAGAAGAAACTACATCAACACACACAACACTTGCGTTTCCCTTGTGATGCCCACGTTTTCTGCCAACAGCCTCGGTGGGAAGCAAACAGAGGCGGCAAGGATTGACTGGCCAGTGTGAGTGTGACATGTTAACCCTCTTTGTCTTAGGACAGGGACTTTCCACAATCATAATGCCTTTGGAAATCAGAAAAGCGCTCAAGTTCTAACCCTCCTTTCACATATGATTGAGTTATCTTTATCTTCTCAAGACATTGGCAGAGAACAAACACTGAGTAAACACACCAAGCGGACTCTTATCTCTGGGGCTATTAATGAGTTTTAGCTTCTGAGAACCTCTTAAGATCTTACAAAAACTGAAAGCTCTTGAGTAGAGAGGAATGATTTTAAACAGATAATCCAAGATTGCTGTCAAATATCCTAAAAAAGACATTACCTATTTCTACATCAGTAGATGTGTCTGCTTCAGTATCTAATTGCTAGTTTTCCATGGCAAAACCTCACAGTCCAGTGTAGATGCAGTCTCCTAAACCCACATAGATCCCCTCTTGCTGGAGCACGCCCCATCTCCAAGGGGCCAGGTGCCTCCTGGAAAGAAACCAGAAACTCTGAGCTCTTTCTTAGATCTTGTTTCTATTGTTTTGCCATAGACTGATTGCAAACAGCTTCTCTGGAAAGGACAAGCAGGCGTGGGCTTTCAGGAGGAGAGACTTAAAACTCAAGAGGGGTGGTTTATGCTGTGAGAAGTGAATCTTGAACACTTTTAGGCAATTTAACACCCACCTTTCTTTAACTTCTCCTCTCTGAAATAGGAGAAATGGCTTTTACTCATGAAAACTCAGAGGCAAGGGGGGGGATGAACAAAATCGGTGAATGGGCTTAAAATGTAACTTATCTTATAACTTACGGTTATAAGATATGCAAGTCATGTGGATATAATGTACAGCATGATGCTTATAGTTAATAATACTGTATTGCATATTGAAAAATTGCTAAGAGAATAGATCTTAAAAGTTTTCACTCCAAGAGTAAATTTTGTAACTGAGTATGCTGGCAGATGTTAATTATTGTGATAATTTCGCAATATATACAAATATTGATTCATTATGGTTTACACGTGAAACCAATTTAATGTACTATGTTAATTATACCTCAATAAAAAAAAATGAGAGGTTTAGCTAGCACCAATTCATCCTTCATATAGCACCAGCGGCTGACCAGGCTCTCATTTTCCAAGTCAACCAGTATGCATTCTTCCAGCACTGTATCGCCTTCCTGTACACTGTTTAGCATAATGGTGATCTTATAGCTATGTGTGTAATTCCTTTATTTAATAGCACAGGCTCTGGAGCCAAACTATATAGATTAAAATTCCAACTCCACCTTTTATTGGTTGGGGGACCCAATAACCAAAGAGCTCTGTATTGCTGTTCCCGCATCTGTAAAGGGATAAAAATAAAAGTCCCTACCTTACAGAGCTGTGAGGCTTAAATATGTAGAGGAGATGACATGTGGAGCCCTTATAGTCATTCCCTCCAACACAGCACACAGTAAGTGCTTAATAGATGTGGTGGGGGGTGTTGTTTTTTTGTTTGTTTGTTTCAGGTCTGACAGCTTCAAATTTTATGAGAGTTGGAATATCACTGCTTAACATCCATCATAGTTTCAACCCAAAACCCCTTTAATAAATGGGTAAACAACTTAATCTATAAGATTTCAACCAGGTTTGTATGTATTCCATTTTTGCTATAACTCCAGAAAATAAAATAGAAAGGAAAATCAATATGGAGGTTGATTCCAGAACACTTGACATTTCACCTCAATTACTTCTTAGATTAATATTGTACAGGCAAACGAATGTTAACACTGTAGATATTAAACACTGTGGAGTAGAGATAGTATTTCAAAGTGCTCATACATATTTGTTAAATTTTCCGTTACAGCTAAATTAACAATTGGTTTATTTTGGAAGGGGTATGAAAACCAGTATAATATGTTTTTAATATTAATACATGATATCCTCAGGATGAAGTACTAAGCATTTATAAAAACTTTTATGATCTACTCTCTAAGTAACTTCCACATATTGAAATGTGATAAAGTGGTGTTAACTGGAGTTGAACATTAAAGCAGCACATAGCTTAGGCTGGCCTTGCCCCAGACAGGCTTTGGTGACTTCCCCATAGAAAGCTTTCCAGGATAACAACAGGGAAGTCTATATTTATTACAATCAAATAAAAAATTATGAGGTTGTTTTTTAAAAATCCATAGTTATAGCATCATCTTGAAGAGAAATAGCTCTCAAATGTGATGGCTGAGAGAAAATAAGTCAGTATATTAAGACTATTGTACACAATTCAAAATGCACGATGAAACAATAGTAAACCCTTGAAGGACCTACCAAAGGATTATTTTATTTTTAAAGTTTTCCTTGAATGTAACTCATTTGCATGATGCCATTTCTGGGAGCAAAGAGTGACTGTGTAAGCACCATTGCGTGATAGTGAAGGAAAGTAGGAGGCAGTTGGGAGACCTGGTTGTCTCGTGCGTAACATTAGGGACTGCGAGCATGTCCTTGGAAATACTTAGGGGTTTTTTTTCTGTCTCCTTTATGATCCTAAAATTTCTCAAAAAGGGACAAAGTCTATCTACTCAAAAATTGAAATGAAGGCTTAAAATGACAATACTCTTATTGACATCTAGTAAGTATGAAGTGTTGTAAAGTATCAAAAAAGAAGGAAATCTTGCAACAGCATGGATGGACCTGGACATTATTATGCTAAGTGAAATAAACGACTCAGAGAAAGACAGATAGCATGTGATCTCACTTACATGTGGCATCTAATGAACAAAACAAGCTGACAAGGAAAATAGAACCAGAGGCACGGACACATAGGACAGACTGACAGCTGACAGAGGGTGGAGGGGGGACTGGATGAGAGAAGATGAAGGGATTAGCTAAAGGACATGCATGCATAACTCATAGACACAGACCACAGTGTGCTGATGGCCAGAGGGAAGGGGGTGGGTGATGCGTAGAGATGGGCCACCGTAGGGGGAATGGGGACACCCGTAATAGTGTCAACAGTAAAAAACAAAACATGAATCTTTGCATGGAAAGATCTCTCTCTTGATCTGGGAATATTCTTAATCAATTATTTTATTAAAAACTAATTTAATCAAATTTAAAAAAATCGAGTGTTGATGGCTTATGTGGTTGGCCATTTTCTGAATAGATTTTGATGGAAGATAAAAAATGGGAAAGCATTTTGGTGCAATAAAATAGATTAAATATCAGAAAAGGGAGTTTGTTGACCTCAAAGACAAATATCAACATAATAATTTTGGCCAACACAACCTCTGATTAAACCTGAAGATAAATCCATAAATGTTCTCTGTGAAGAAATTCTTTGTTGGAAAAGATCTTTTTTTTTTCATTGAATTTTTTAGGGTTTCCTTCCCACTCTACTATTTTAATCTACATTATGGGAAATAAAACACAATATTGTTATGGCCCATGAAAGAAAGTTCAACACTTTCACCCGTACTGTTTTTGGCAGAGCTGAGAGAACTTCAATAACATAAATATTTGTATTGCATTATTGAAAGCAACAGGCAGAAATGACAGATCATAAATGTTTACTTACTCAATTAATGAATACATGAATGGATGGATGAATAATAGAAAGAGGAAGGAGGAAGCAGATACCAGTTTGGGGAAGGGACAGCTTTTCACATAGGCAGTCACAGAAAGAAAGACACAAATTTGCAGAGAGGAATTGGCACACAAAAGCTGAATGTAAGCATTACTTATTTCATAGTTTTCTTTGGAACAATGGTGGTTTATACTGGCATAAAGGGTTTGACTTGTGCTGATAGTTTTCCAGTTTCCAAATCAAGTCTAGAAATAATTTTCGGTTTAACCCCAGTGAACTAAATAGTGGTGATTAAGAGGGTGCCAAAGCTCAGGCATTGTGCTAAATCTACCTTCTCAAAGGTCACCTATTATTTTTTGACTGACAAGTTAATTCATCTTTTCTTAATTCCTATCCTCCTTGACCTTTTTGTAAGACTTGACACTCTTGACTACCCCAGTATTGAAGGCATCTCCTGTGGTGCCTGCATCACTTCTCCTGCTCCTTTTCTGTCGATGGTTCCTCTTTCTAGGCCATTCCCTGAGAGTGTACATTGCTTTAGTCTCAGACTTCAATCATGCTTTCTTTTATACCTTGGAGCTCCCATTGGCTCCAACCTCTTCAATAAATTCCTCTAGGTTGAAGGCTGTATTTTGTATTCTTAGCCTGCTTCCTGAACTCCTATCCCACACTTCTACCTCTGGGATGAACGTTTCTGCTTGGAGATTGCACTGGTGATTCACATTTAATAATGAAATTCATTATTTTCTATGAATTGGCTGCTCCATTTGACTTTCTTTGTCTTTTTAATGTTGCTGTAGAGGATATGCTTGTGAGTAGTAGGATAAACTGTATTAGGAATTACCAGAAAATGGAAACTAAACTGGTGCTTGGGAGTTAATCTCAAAACAAGTATAGACCAGAAGTCTGGCCAAACCACATCCCATATCCTTGTGATACTAGAAGTTCTAGAAGTCAGTCTCAACTCTAAAGTTGTGTTTGGTTTAGGGTTTTTTTGTTTGTTTGTTTTTGTTTTGGAAGTTTTGGGTTTTTTTTTTTTGTTTTTTGGGGTTTTTTGTTTGTGGGCATGTTATCAAGCTGAGGGCACAATCAGTAAAATAAGGATTCTGCCAGAGTAACTAAAGTAAAATATTGTACATCGGGGACTAAGTTCAGCAAGTTACGTAGCTTTCCTGAGTGCCACTCTTCTCATCAGATAAAATAATGATGCAACACTTGACTGGAAGTTTTTTTAGGGATTAAAAATAATACAACATCAAACACCTGACACGTAGTAGTGCTCCATGTATATTAGTAATTATTAGCATTACCACTACCTCCTGGTTTTCTTAGTTTGAACTTGAGTTGTTTTGGGTTGTTTTCTTTAACCAACAGCCCCTTGTCTAATCAGACACTAACTCTGTCAGTTCCACAGTTTCCTTTGTACATTTGCACCGACCCCATCCTAAGGCAGGTCAAAAACTGCTCCAGCAGGAGGCTTCCCGTGGTACAGCGATCCAAAGGCTGACTTTGAGTGGCACAACTGAGGTTTACAGTGATCCCCTCCCTAAACACACGTCACGACGTACCCCCGCTTTCCAGGTGTGATATGTCATTCTCAGTACGGCACAGAGACTCATGCACAACGTGGCCACATCCTAGCTTTCCAGTTTCACAGAATTTGTCACTGTTTTGTGATTCCCCTGTACTTGCTTCTGTCTCTATTCCTTACATCGTATTTTTCCCAACACCTTTTTCTTTCCTTTTTAGCTCTGAAATCCAAGATATTTGTTAAGTCTCAGCTTAAAATACTGCTTCAAAAGCCTTTACCAAATCACTGTAGTTCAACAGTCTGTGCCTCTGCATTTATAGCACTCACTGTTGAAAGCGTTTAGTGGGCCAGTAGTCTTGTGCACAAACTTTGTCAGTTTGTGACCCACATTATTAATTAATGATCCCAACCATCATTTGTGTCTCTCGTGCTAAATATTATGTCACCAACATTGCTGACTCTTTCTTTGATTTAGAGACCAATGAAGAACCTACTTAATAAACTTTGGGGTCAATACTAAACTTTTGCATTCATTATTAATTCAATATGTGTCTATTTTAACAACCTAATATATACTAGGTATATCATTGCCTGTGGAATATAAAATGAATCAGATGCAGGTTCGAGATGTTGCACTCTAATGAGAAATACAGACAAATAATTAATTAAAAGGCAGCAGCAGTCCTTTAAAACACGTGTGCAAAAGCCGATGGTATCACAAAGATGGTACACCTAACTTTGGCTGGGGAGGAGGGGGTTAAAGGAATCTTCTTAGAGTAACTCGCACTTGAGTTGCAGTGAAAGAATGAGCGTCACTTCTGCATATTGAGGGAGAGGGAGAGTTTTGGAGAAACAGCAAGAAAGTCATGCAAAGACGTAAATCCCTCAGAAAATTTTGTATGACTGATGTGTGCCTATGGTATGTAGTAATGGGGTCCAGATATAAGACCAAGGAGAAGGACCCTAAAACCAAATCATGAAGAAACTGCGTACCAAGAGTTTTGGTTATTATATAGAGGGCGGTGGTTCAGAGGAAGAAAACAGTGAAATATCTTACATAGTGGGATGAAATGATTAATTTGCATTCAAGAAAATCACTTGTAGAAAGGAGGGTGTGAGAGAACTGGGCAAGAAAAACACGCTAGAAATCAATTTTAGTAGTCCAACAGGAGTCCATGACATTAATAGCACAAAGAAGCCATCAGACTCTAGAACACCCGTAGTTTGGTGTGTGTTTTGTAACACACTTCTCTTCCACTTCTTTAAAAAGGCTCTATGTGGGAGGGCCTGCATGAAAGAAGGTGAAGGGATCAGCCAAAGAACATATAAGCAGAACCCATAGACACAAACACCAGTGCGGTGACGGCCAGTGGAAGGCAGGGCTGGGGCTGAGTGGGGCAAAATGGAGACATCTGTAACAGTGTCTAATAATAATAATAATAATAATAATAGATTTAAAATGTGTATATGTAAATGGAGAAGACAAGGTCATTGGTAAAAAAGGTGGTACTTTATGTTTTTGTCACATCAATTCTTGGGAACAACAGGAAGCAATTATCAGTTAGGGAAAATTTATTGAGCATACAAATTTTATAAGAATGACTTAGCACATACAGTCATTTATGTTTACATTACATTGGGGCAGTTCCAATTTTCAGTTCTCCAGTTTTAATTGAGGTCAAATAACTTCAAGGAATAGAGAGCAAACTTTTGGGAAAACACAAATTGCTTTAATATCATTATACCACATAATTACTGATTTTTACCCTATTATTTTGAGGTTCATCCAGTTATTCTTAGGAAAGGACTACTTATGCCACAGTTCATGATTAGAGAAGTTTTTACCCATGTGTAACTTCATGCTAAGTAAAAAAATATGTTAGCTTTAATATTTCAGGTGTTATGGAAGCTGGGAGAGTTAGTTTGCTTAATATTAGAACTATCTAACCAAGCAAGTTAAAACCTAGGAAGGGGTTAAGGAACTGTCTAGTACTGCCTTTTTATTTAACTTGCGAAGAAACAGCATTATGGATATTAAGTGACATAAACGGGGGAAAATGGGGTTTAAAACCTCTGTTTAACCCATTGAAAGTTTCTTAACTGTCAGTGTGGCATAGCTGAGAGGGAGAACTATTTCCAGTCAAAAGGAATGTATTTCAGTTCCAGCTCTGGCACCGGCTGCGTGGTCAGAGGCAAACCATCTAATCATCATGACAGTCAGTTTACTTATCTGTAAGACAGGGATCACATCTTTTATTTCCCAGGATCATCATTAGGAACAAATACAATGATGTCTGTAAAAACTGTGTAAACTATAAAACTCTAAAAAATAACATTATATTTGTAGGGTAAATCTCTAGCTACAATTTAATGGAACAAACTAGTATCTATTGAGCAGCCACTCTATGTCATGATCTTTTTTGTATTCAATTTCATTTCATCCATATGTCAACAGCTGGCCTGGCCATGTAGCTCAGTTGGTTAGAACATCATCTCTATAAACCAAGGTTGCAGGTTCAATTCCTGGTCACGGCACATTCAAGATTCAACCAATGAAAGCATAAACAAGTGGAACCCAAATCTATGTTTCTTTCTCTCTCTACCTCACCCTTCTTTCTCTCTACAATCCATAAATTTAAAAAAATTAATATATAAATGCTCGAGTAGATGATTTTTCCAGTTTTATAGGTGAAAAAGATAAGGAAGCTCAGAGAGACTACATACCCTTCTCTAGATCACTCAGCAAGCAGGTAGGGGAGCCCGGATTGTAAGTCACATCTCCTTGGTACTGACTTTACCAATGGACGTTCTGCTATTACATCATGTTCGTGGCAGTTATGACAAAGAAAGCCACTCCCCACATTTGGGATAGCTTGGATGGAAAAGTATGCGAGCTGAGAGATGGAGAGCGAGCCTCCTGGACCAAAATGTTGGCATGAATTCTACTCCAGGCAGTAACAGAGAATCTAGAGGAGGCCGGAACATACAACCAAAGGTTTTGTAGCTCATGGTCAAAGTAGGGTTAGATGAAGACTCAAAGTTTTGGATGGGCTAATAATTGGTGGTTCTTCAAACTTTTATTCTTTAAATATATGTTCAATAATTTTAACAATTATTGCAGCTGAGAGCTGTGTGCCGAAGGGTAAAAGGAGACCCCAGGTAGTGGGGATCAATCTCACCTATTTTGTCAGGAAAAATGGAAAATTTGCCCCAAGTTTGCACACTTCTTTAAGTTAAAGAAAGCAATGAAATTAGCCAGAGCAATTTAGACTGAACGTGTCTGAGGTGTAGGCGTGTGTGTTTGTGTGCATCGTGGGAGGGAAGGTGTTGGTAAAACTCTCCCTTTCCACCTTGATTCAAATGTATTTTATTTTTTTAATTTTAAAAAAGATTTTATTTAGTGTTACAGAGAGGGGAAGAGGGTAGAAAAGGAGGGAGAGAAACGTGGATTGGTTGCTTCTCACACACCCCCACCTGGGGACCTGGCCCGCAACCCACGCATGTACGCTGACTGGGAATCTAACCAGTGAGCTTTTGTTCTGCAGAACAACACCCAACCCACTGAGCCACACCAGTCAGAGCTTATTTTAAATGCATTTTATTTATTTACTTTTAAAATGCATTTTAAAGGTACCTTACTTTACTCTCCAGGAGAGGAGTCGGGATAAATACATTTTAGTTTAGAATTCCATCGACAATTCACCACCTCTCAAAGAGTAGTGCTCTAACAATTCCTTCTTTTACCCTTAATTCAGCACTCGTCAAACATTTAAAGTTTGGTCAAACCTGTGTGAAATGTTGTGAGCAGAATGGGTGGGAGGGTGACTTCAAAGTGAAACATTGGCAGATTATAATGGAGAGGAGCGGAAGCTAAGAGACACCTAAAGAACAGATCAGAGCCAACGGCAGAATTTAAAGCTGCAAAAATGAAACAAACAGCTCTCTCAAATTTTAGACCTGGTTCTTCCTTTCATAAACAGTGTGACTTTTAGGCAAAACCCGTAAATCAGTTTCATCATCTAAAGCCTAGCAATATTTACTTAGTGTTTTTTATATATATAAAAAGCTTTTTCATGTATATCTTTACATTTAAACAGATGCCTCATCTTTGCTACATATGTCTAGTCTTTGCTACATGATACATATATACATTGTCTTTTGGGTCAGTTATATATGTATTTATATACATCTATATTTATATACTCATATATTTATATACATACAATTTACCATGTACAAGGACTAGATACTTCATAAATATTAACTCATTTATTTCTCATAAAAATTCTATGACATAGGTATGTTATATTTCATTTTGCAGGTAAGGAAACTGAAGTACAAAAATCGCTGTTAACCTCTCCACCAGGATACTTAGCGCATCTACAAAATTGCTGCAAAGATTAAGTTGAACAATGTACCTTTTCCATGACATAATTTATCTTATAGCTTTTCCTATCATTTTCAACATGTTTAGTTTCATATATTTGAGAAACTGGTGAAATCACGACCATTATATCAGTAAAATAAACAGATATACATAACATAGTCTTTGTGTGCCATTTCCAAGACTTCGTAGACCTCCAGAAGTTCAATCGCGGGCATCAAGTTAAAAAATAAACAAGCCTGACTTAAACTTGGTGGAGTCTCCTAAACCTCAGTCTCTTCCAACCGGAAACAAGTCTGAAAACACAGTGACCCCTTTCCCAGCTGCCAGTTTTCAGAGCTGAGAGATGTACATATAATTTAGGGATGCATTTCCTACCACTTTGGATTGTACAATACGTGTTATTTAGAAGTACTGGTTCAAATTTCTTTTATGAGTATATATTCAGAGTTAAAAATGGAATAGGGAAAAGAGAGTTTGGCTCAAGTTTTTGGTCTTTCCGGAATCCAAATATTCAAAAACTATTTTGGAGGAATTGGTGACATTTAGCCATCCTGAGTTCCAAGAATCACATCTTATCAGCATTCACTGATTTGCTCATTGACCTCAATTACCTCTGTGTTCCTTCTTCATTAAAGCACGCTGGGGAAGTCAAAGGACGGTCCTTCCAAGGTGTACATTTCACCACTGTTTCTGACGCTGAAAAATCCTGACAAAGTTTGATCAGGTTGCTTGAAACACCATTGTGATTCAAATCAAAAAGTTCAATAGAAAAATAAAACAACTAACCGTGGCTTGTATTAGTTGTTCATATTTTTACCAGCACACAAGAAAAATATCGTATTGTTTATCACTGATCTCAAAGGCCAGAACTCAAGAAAGAAAAGCTTTTGTCAGCGGTGGCTTGGTTTCCAGTTGGTTGTTTCTCGAAAGAGAAGCAATTGTCTTTTAAATAAAAACCTTACCCATTCTTCTATTTCATATTGATAGCTCCAGTTATAATTAATGAGCAACTAATTAAAATATGTGTAACTTAGTAATATTTTAAATTTCCTCTACTCGATTAAAGAGCAGCTATACAAATACTGACAAGATTATTTTATGATTTTAAAAACATTTCTTAGGGTAGAAAGTTGTGGTAGATACAAGAAATGCTAAAAAATCATTGTTTAAGTAGTTCAAAAACACTACAAAGGGAGAGCATAATCTGAACTTTAAAAAAATTATGTAGAAGAGTGAGCTCAACAATGGAGAGTGTGTGTGTGTGTGTGTGTGTGTGTGTGCTGAAACTGGTAGCAAAGCCCAGTCCTTCACTGAGACCGTTTACCTATAAAACATACGCTCACGTGGTCAAACACATTCTACTAATTTCAATTCCATTTCTAAATTAGGGGTTTGATAACTTGAAGGGAGAGTCATAATACATTTATAAGTACTGGTAGCTAAACATCAGGGAAGATATGGAGAGACAAATTAGCTCAACTATTACTTCATGGAAATTAGCATGTTTTGTTCCAACTAAAGATTTTTAAAGAAACACTGTGAATTTAGTAAGTTCCATGTCATACCTCATAGTTAGCCAAAGCTACCTTTTGAACATTGACAGTCAGTGAGATGGTATTTAAAAAGTACTTTTGTCCTTTGAGGGAAAAGCTACTATGTAATACTAACCTGGTCTCATGATCAGGATAATTATTTCAAAATAGGTATTTTTTCCATACATAAAAACAAGAATTATAAATCTTAAAAAACAAGATTTATAAATTTGTAAATCTAAAAGTAGATTTCTTCAGCTCAAAGAATGCTTCAGATTCTCTAATAGTGCTCTCTCTCTGCTTGCACACTCATGGGAATAACTTGATTTGTTTATTCATTCATTTATCCATTCATTTATTCATTCAATACAGATTTTAATTTCCATGCTTTGAAGTAGGAGTCCACAAACTTTTTCTTTAAAGGGACAGATAGTAAATGCTTTAGGTTTTGCAGGGTATACGATCTCTGTCACAAATACTTAGTACACAAATGTAGTTCAATTGTGAAAGTAGCCACAGGCAGTACTTAAGTGACTAGCCGTGGCTGTTTCAATAAAACTTTATTTACAAAAACAGACAGCTAATTGCCTGCTGGCCCGTAGTTTGCAATACTTGTTTTAAACATGTAGATGCTTATATTTTGTGTATGATGCAATTTGTTTAAAATGTGTAACTTGTGGTCAACAAGTTCACAATCTCCTTAGAAGAGGAAGACTTTTAATTCCTAAACCAATTACTTGGCAGATACTTTATTTTGGCAAAAAACGAGAACATTTTGAAAGTTTTTTTAAAACATGAATAACCAGGTGCTCTTCTTTTTCTGACACTCTGCTGATAATTTTATGTAAACCTAGCTCCCTCTAGTGGTGACAATCATGTTTTCCACCAAGAAAGCAAGAGGTTTTCTTGACCAAGTGTATAAAATCCTTTGGAATTGAAACTTGATGTATACACCTGGGGAGACCAACTTTTATTGCAAGTACTATAAAAATTCTAAAAATTTCTCAGGTTATTCTTTAACAGTCTTTCTTAGTTTAATATTATTTCAAAAACATGGTGACATGGGGAATGACCTTGGTGTCTTCCAATTCAGCTTGTTCTGTTTGCTCCTGGGAAAGGCCGGCCCAGATAGCTGTTGAATCAACTCTTTCACATTCAATAGGAATCAGTTAACAGTTTAAAAAAATAACCCAATTAAGAAGTTATGATTCAATGTAAAGACATGAATTTTTAAAATGTCAATTTCTGTACTGAGACACAAATGTAGTTATTTTTATCTGCATTAAAAAATACTTTATTTATTTATTTTTAAAGAGAGGGGAAGAAAGAGAGAGAGAGTGAGAGAGAAACATTAGCTGGTTGCCTCTTGCACATGCTGGACCAAGACTGAACCTGCAACCCAGGCGTGTGCCCTGACCAGGAATCAAGATGGCGACTCTTCACTTTGCGGTATGACGCCCAACAAGTTGAGCCACACTGGTTAGGGCTTTATCTGCATTTTAAACATCCAGTTGCTTTCTTTGTTATTGCTGTGGATGAAAACTTAAACGTGTAATTCAGCAATCTAAAACATCAGACAGCTGTTGAGAAAGGGACTCCTCATAGCAACCCTGGATGTTCCACCATAGTTGGTATAATATAAACCAGCAGTTGGTAAAGTTTCTGCAAAAAAAAGGCCAAATATTAAATATATTTTCAGTCAGATGGCATCTTGCAACTATTCAGATCTGCTATTGCAGTGTGAAAGCAGCCATAGATAACACGGAAATGAGTGTGTATGGCTGTGCTCTGTTAAAGAAAAGGTAAACTCGTGACTCTGTGAAAAGTTGACACAAGTGGAGCCGTTTTAAAATGAAGCCAGAGCAGCCATTCCAGAGGAACTATTTGCACATGTTGCCCCTTGAGCCTTTGGAACGTTGGAACCAGGCAAAATAACCTTTGGTCTGTGCAAAAATATCACTGTCTTACAAAAACAGCTGTTTGCGAAGTTAATAGGAAAGCAGACATCTGACCACAGCGATTGAAGATCATGGACTCTCTGAACTCACCAGCCATGTACAGCTGAAGAGTAACTCCGCTTGTTGCACCAATAGATATTTCTTCTATTTGTGTAGTTATTCCCTTTCTTTTCTCATAAAACCCCTTGACTTCACCCTATAATGGGGACAACATTTGGGTTTTTGTCTAAAACTGTGCTTTCGAAATGGTAATTCTTTTTGATCCTAAATAAACACTTTTTGCCTCTCATTTTGGGTTTTTATTTTTAGGTTAAAAACACTCACATAGATAAAATAAACATGTGTAAGAATTTTATTCTACTTATAGGAGGAAAAAGGGATAAGTTACAAATAGTTCAAAGGAAAGATCAGGAAGCACCAATTTATATGGAGTAAATGAAATAAATCGAAAACGAAAGCAAAACTTTTTTCCACAAAGGAATGAGAAGTCAATCAATACTCAACTGGACAAGACAGAATTTACATGTGTACCAGGAATCTACAATTTGCAGAGAGTTGCAAAGTACTCGAAGAAGAAGAAGGAAGAAGAAGGAAGAAGAAGAAGAAGAAGAAGAAGAAGGAGAAAGTCTAGCGTCTGATCACCCAAACAGATGTGCAGTATGTAGACAATGCATAATTTTTAACAGAACACAGTTTATTTTTCTCATTCCTTAGCACTGAAACAGGTCAATTACACACCAGATGAAGCAGTTGTCTCTCAAGGAAGGTAACATTGTATAAATTATAATAGCCTTTGCTGGAGGTCTGGCTTTGTTGGGGGAAGGGTGGTGATTGTTTATTTGCTTGCTTGACTTGCTGGCGACAAAGCATTTAATTCATTAAAATTAAATTTTGCATGATTCTACTCTTCCCTGGTCTATTTTAATAGACTTTGATTTTACTTCAAATTAGTAAGCATAAAGTTTGTGGTATTAGCAGCCTTGGATGAGGGAAGGGCAGAATAGGATTGGCAAAGATGTGATATCTAAATGAAAAGCTGAAAGATGAGTACAATTTGGGAAGCTTGGGTAATCAGTAGCTGCAAAGGTCAAGAGTTGAGACTGAGCATGAAATATTAGGGAGACTGATTCTAGAGCTCATCAAGGCCACATTCGTAGGGATCTAAATTTTGTATTTTTAATTTGAGAGAAAGAGAGAGAAATCATTGGCTGTTAATGTAAGGTAGGACTACGATTAAATTTGTGCTTTAAAAGAAGCATTCTGCATTTAGTGGGGGAAATAAAGTAAATAAAGGATGTACTTTAGCCTGCTAAGTCTGTTATAACAAAATGCCATATACTAGATGGCTTAACTAACCAACATTTATTCCTCATAGTTCTGGAGGCTAGGAATCCAAGGTTAAGGTGCCAGCAGATTCAGTTTCTAATGAGAGCCCTCTTCCAGGCTTGCAGATGGTTGCCTTCTTGCTGTGTCCTCCAATGGTTGGAGATACTGAGCTCTGGTGTCTCTTCCTCTTCTTGTGAGGACACCAGTCCTACCACACAGTCCCCATCATAACCTCATCTAAACCTAATTACCTCCCAAAGGTCCCATCTCCAAATACCATTTACATTGGTTTGGGGGGCTTCAACATATGAATTTTGGAAGGAACACTATTCAGTTCACAGCAGAAGGCAAGACCAGAAGACAGGGCATCTGTTTGGAATCTGTGTCTTCAGGTGAGAATCATAGCAACCCAAACACACAGAAGGGCTATAGTAATAAAGAGCAAGAGGAAGGCACAATAAAGAGTTGCCAAGAGTTAGCAACTGATAAAATGTCAGGGTAACATGCAGTGAAGAGTACTTTTTAAAGATTGAAAAGTTCTGAATACTTCAAATACTTGTGGAAAGGTTCTAAGTGGAGAGAAAAGTGTAAGGTAAAAAATGAGCTACAGGTTGGCTCACTGAGGTCACTGGAGGTTTGGGAGTGTGTAGGTCCAGCACCTGGCGGAGGACTCAGCCTTAGACAGCAGTGACAAAAAGAAAGAATAAAAGGATGAAAGGCGTTGCAGCTTAGTTTGTAGGTGTGATACTGGGTGCTTATTCATTCATTCTATAAACATTTTTAAAGCATCTATCATATGTTGAGAACTGTTGTAGAAGGTGGGTGTATATCAGGGAATGAAAACAGTGTTTGTAACCCAAGCTTGCAAACTAATAGGGGGAGAGAGGCGTTAAACAACATAAATAAGAAATACATACAGTATGTTAGATAGTAGAAGAGCTTGGGAGGAAAGTAAATCAGGGAAATAGAATGGACTTGAAATTTGAAATAAGATCATGAAAAGCCTCATTGAAAGGGGATAGTCGTGCAAAGATATAAGCAAAGTGAGAAAATTATGAACTGTAAAAGAAGGAAATTTCAGGCAAAAGGATCAACAAGTGCAAAGGCCCTGAGATAGAAGTGTTCTTGGCTAATCTATGGAAAAGTAAAGAGACCAGCCTGGAGGTAGTGAGGAGAAGAGGGGTGGAGGTCTCTTCAAACAGGTAATAAAGGTGAGGGCATTTCCCCAAGTGAACGGGCGTTGTAATGGCTGGAAGCCTTCAGACAATTCGGGTTACTGTGCTGGTGGATAGTGGATAACAGGGATTGAGAATGCGAGCATTTGACAGATCTTACAATAATCCCGGTGAGCGATGATGGACCAGATGATAGCAAGTGAGGCAGCAAGGAGAGGTCATATTCTGACGATGGATACTTTTTCTCAGTTATTTAGGATGTAAAATAATTTTCTCAAAACCTGATAAAAGTGTAAGGATGCAGTAAGAGGAGAGTAAAACTGAGAAGCTTTAAATAGCAGTTGCAGACTGTAGGGACAATGGAGTCCCTCGGGCTCCGTCACCCGGCTGTCCAGGCAACGGTGTCTCCGCAGTGTTCGTACAACCTTGAGAAGGGCCCACACGCGCAGAATCAGGTTCTGTCCTGTAGCCAGTACCGGCACCCTGCCGGCTTTGGGTGCACTTAGTGTGTAAGGGAGTCGGGACTTTCCAGTTGGAAAGAATTTAACGTCACGGCACACACCCTCTCATTTTATAATCACGAACCAGAGGCCCACAGCAAGGAAAGTTCCCTGAAAACCTAAAAGGCAAAAGCAAAAAACCTATTGCTTTTACCACCAGGTCCAGCCTTTTCTATTGGGTTTCAATATTATTCTCTCTTCCACCCAAATGAGAAGCGTTTCCATTGTTTTGAGTTTTCTTACGAAGTGTCCTTCTCTAATTTTGAATTAGTTTGTCTGATTTCAAGTCTAAACACAGTTTTACCATTACAGCGTTTAAATCTTTGGAAATAGATCATTGGTTATATCATATTCATGCTCATACAACTTCAATCATATCAAAGTGGTAGAGGCATTAGTGATATTGTTTTGGGTATATAATCTGTTAGTTTCTTTTTATAAATTACATAGATAAAAGTGATTAAATGCATGGTCTTTAAAAAGTGAGAAAATCCGAATCTTTTTTAGGGTTACTTCATTTTCTCATTAATCTTTTCTGAGAAAAGCTATTATCTTTTATCACCCATTTCTTCACTTGATAATGTTGATGTAGCTACCACCACATGCTCTTTGTCACTTATGCCAATTAGTTTTATGTAATTTGAATGGATTATGTTCACTTTAGAAAACGTACAGTTTTAAATAATATACAATGGACATGTAATAACACATGTGACATATTGTACTAAACTATAATATACTATAAAATATTCAGCAAAATTATACTACTTCTTAAGAGAGATCTAAATAAATCTCAGTAAGATAGTTAAAAGAAAAATCTTTTTGGTTACATTGCATAAAAGTGTAGTAAATTAGATTGTATGTTTAAAACTCTGGTATTACAATCTATTAAAATACATAATATATTACTAGAAGAATTCTAAGCCTCAATACATTTATATTCAATTAAGCCCACAAAAAAATTGCAGGTCTAGATTAGCTACAATTGGAACTCGTCCTAAGAGCATAATATACTTACATTATTCACAATATTAAGCAGCATTTTACTGTGTTCTTAAAATGGATTAACCTTTATCCACTGGAAATAAAGGAAACTTTGACAAACAATCTTTAGATATTTTTAACAATAGTAAAACAGGTAGAAAGGAAAGAGGAAAAGAATTGAAGAGAAAGATAGCACAGAAAGAGGGTAAATAAACATTAAATGAATAATTTACTCATTTTTGAAACAGTTACATTATTTGGCCAGTGTATAATTTTCATAATGAAGATGCACTTTTGTAAGAAGGTGAGAGATAGATACATTAGAGGGCAATACCTTCTACTGAACAGAAAACCCCATATTAAAGCCATGCTTTTCCACCTCACACTGAATCTAAAGCCAAGGCTCAGTTACTGCTGCTGATGGCAGACGGTGAGCAAAATATAACTCCAATTCTTATCTTAGACAGGCTTTTGTGTTGCATTTTGTATTACTTCAGTCACTGGGTTCAAAACTGTCCACACCAAATCTTTTGCCTGGACTGTTAACATCGTAGATCAGGCTGATTACTGTTTGACTTCACATTTCTCTCCTTTTTCACCAAATGATGTGGTGTCGATGAGGGATTGAGATGGAGGAGTGAACAGATAATAGAACTAATAGAATGTGCTAGCCAGGCCTTAAGTAATAAAAGCTTGATTGCATTTGAAAACTGATGTAATCATGCAGAAATAGGAGAGTTGGCTTTTTAAGAATGTTGAACTGGAAAACACAAAGAAATATTCTGTCCGGCAATTTTTAAATTGATACTTATTTTTAGATTTATTTTTTTCTCTAAAAACACAACTATTTCTGGTGATATTTTTAAAAAGTTTAGTATATGCAATGCCCACTGAAGTATATAAATATATTGCCCTTTGGGATATTTGGTCAGCCTATTGTGGACTGAATTATCTGTGAATAGTTTTATTTCTTCCAGTTATATTAAAGAAAGGAATTATTTCAGGGCATGCCATGAACTCAAGTCATCTCGATTACTGACAAAAGACAGTCAAAGGAGAAATGTTAAAAATAGAGCTTTTATTTCAGAGAGTAAATAGAAATGGGAAAATACTTGAAAAAATAGTTTTATTTTAGAATATAAACCTCCCATTCAATTCTCATATCTGGTTTAGAGAGGTTTTCTTTACTTCCTTCCCCACCCCCCTCCCTTACTCCTTTCTTTTCTTCACAGAGTCTTTGCACAGTTTTATTTTAAATGATATTTTGGAAACTATGAAATTTAAAGAGTAATCACATGCCATTTCATTTGGAAAACAGTGAACCCATCCACACAGTCTGGACAAGTTTTTATTAATGGTAGGAAGTTCATGGACATACAGTGCTTAAACGCCCATTTTAGTACATCAATAAAACTACGACTGCTTTAAAAAAATAAAAACAGTTAGTGGCAATGTGAAAGTGCAGGATGGTTTCCTGTTAAGCCATCTGTAGATATCATCCTCTAAATTCCCTAAAAGCAGTTCTGGACTGCCAGGCCTGTGCTGCAAGAGCACATGTGAAAGGAGGAAAAGCGAACGGGAGGAAAGTTTTAGAACAGGAGCATAGGGAACCCTTTCTGTGAGAGAAATGTCTAAAAATACAAAGTTTATTGGAATCACTTCCAGACGTTAGAAAATGTGTAGATGAATCCTTAGAAAACATCATTGAGAAAGAAAAATAAAATTTCCCCAATGTTTTTACATATCATCTAAAATTCAACATAGGCAAATATTAATCCATTGTCTTTCTCCCAATAATAAATTAATAAAGTGAGCCAGTCAGTTGTCAACTGAACAAGAAATCTGGGAGGCACACCAGATTAATCATTTCTCCTCATTCCTTCCATTTCTAATGATTACATCTATCTCCTACCCATTTTACTTCCCTTCCATTGTTAACATCCACCCCCGCCTCTATGCCCACGTTCCGGGGCGGGCTATCCTTACTACTTGTCTGGACACTCCAATTTCATTCTGAATGGTTTGCCTAACTTCAGTCTCTGTACCTTCCAATCTATTTGTCACATGATCAGCAAAGTGATCTCCTGGAAAACAGAAATAAGATCATATTATTGCCCTGATTAAAACATTCAACTAAACTCTTTTCACAGCATATAAATCCTCTGATATTTGGCCTTTTTCTCTCCCCAATTTCATTCGCCATTGCTTAGCCCTCCCACACATCCTCGGCTATCACGTTAGACTATAGCATCCCCCTCGAAAATGTTCTTTCATTTTTTCGTGCATTTGCACATACTGCTACCTTTACTTAGACTTATATTTTCCAGCTCCTCCTAGTTAAGTACCACCTCTTCTTCAAAGCCCACAGAAGTATTTCTTCCTGTTGGAACCCTTCCTTGGACATTCCCACCCTACACACTTTTTTGTTTCACCACTGTACCTTGAGCAAATGAGGTATGTCCCTCACCACAATGAATTGTAATGACTTGTTCATCTATTTATCTCTCTTCCCAGATTGTGGATTTTCAGAAGTTACACACTTTTATCTTTGTGTGTGGGCACCTTACGGTTATTCACTGATGTCACATGAATGGATGAATGAATGAATAAATCAATGTTCTAATGATGCTAAGACAGAGAGGTATTTACGTATTTGTCCAAATGCACTGACTGAATCAGGGGTAGACCCAGGAATAGATTCTGGTGCCTCCCACTCTTCTCTATTACTCAGATGCCCAGGCTGTGATTCACTGTTTTATTAACAAGAGAAGATGGAAAGATTGTAATTTTTCATACAGAAAATTGCCCACCATAGACTCTATCCACTATACACCACTGTCTGGATTTTAAGAGGAAAAAAATGTGTCTTGATGCTCTAGTTGCCTTTTGGGGGAACGTTCCTTCATCTGAATTAAAATATGCCCCTAGTGGATTCCAGCAGCACTGCTGTTTGAATAAGGGAACTAAACTAAAAATGTCATAAGTATCTTAAAAGAGAGTTGATGCCAACTATCAACTGCCTCCTGTCTTTTTTTTTTTAAGATTTTATTTATTTATTTCTAGAGAGAGGGTAAGGGAGAGAGAAGGGGAAGGAGAGAAACATGAATGTGCGGTTGCCTCTCACGCGTCCCTTACTGGGGACCTGGCCCACAACCTAGGTATGTGCCCTGACTGGGAATCGAACAGGTGAATCTTTTATTCAAAATTTTTTTCTGGACTTTCTGTACAAGCACTCAAGAAGCATTTATCACGTGAGTCCCGTTCTTCAAACCACGCATTGTAGGGCAGCAAAATTCATTTCCTCTTCTCATGAGTATAAATCAGGAAGACATCAGAAACCCATAAAAAAATTAAACATTTGGGCAACCAAAAAAATTGTGAGGATTATTAGCAACCATTGTAAGCTTTAAACACCTGCATCTTCTTTGAGCTGTGCCTCAGTGTATTCAAAAGAAACACACATCTCATTTTGATGGCTTTGGAAAATAATGTTACTTTTTCAGTAGGTTTTCTTGCCAAAATAGCACAGACGATTAAATAACATAGTACATTACAAAATTTCCTAAATATTTTCTTCTGATATTTCAGATTCACTCTAGGATTTCCACTGTCACGGCAGCCGTCCGTCAGGATCCACTGAATCCGCTTGCGGCATATTTCCCCCATCTACCCTTTGATCTCTGCCTCCCCTCCTCCCTTCGTTCCTCACGTTCACTGCCCCTGACCCTGCTCACTGAACAGAGCTCCCGGGATGTGCTTCAGTTCTTTGCTCTGCCCACTCATCATGAAAAGAGCAGCTCTTCTGAAATTCAGGTGAATAAAATTCCCCATTCTGTTCAATATCATAATGCAAAATGTGACTAAATATGTAAAAACGAAAAAATATACCAATAAAATTTACTGTTGTAAAATCACTCTGGATTGAAATGGGGAAGGAAGACGTTAGGGAAGAGGAGAGGATCTGATCAGCTACAGAAAAGAAATTAGACATGGAGAAGATGAGATGAGCAGGTAGGAGACACTAGCCAAGATGAGTTTATAACAAATAGCACGTGACTCAGAATGAGTGTGGACTTGAGCAAGCAACTAATTCTGACGGGCTGGAGAATTTGAGAAAGATAGTCATGGTGGGTAATACTGAAAAGTTAGCTGTAAATCTAGAATGACCAAGACATTTAAAGTTCTTGGGCATTTTCTGATTCGATGACTCTTTAGGTCATGCACAATCATTGCAGGTGATGTGTTGCTAAGTAACATATGAAAATAACGTGCTAAAGTGGGAACTGAAGAGGGGACACATAAGAAAGGAATATCCTGAAAGTGAGGGATGTTGGCTCAGACATAAAATAATGAAAGACAGCTGGGAGGTATAGATGAAAACGAGAGAGAAATAGCTTCCTTTTATTATTATTATTATTCTTTCTACTCACACTGATGATTTTACAAAGAAATCTTTCAGCAGTCTCCTTTGGGAAATGCATTATAAACAGCAATTATTTGAATTATTCATTCTTATAAGGACTCAAATAATAAAAGGACAAACTGCTCTACTTATTTATTTATTTATTTTTATCATTTCCATTCCTACCTAAGGAAGAAACAAGAGGCATAGAATGATTTGATAATTGTGTGTGTGTATGTGTGTGTGTGTATATACATATATATATATTTTACATTTTCAAATTTTTTTGATATAGAAAAGCTGATGAAATTTTGAGGCAGACATTAATCCAAGTCACTTTTTTAGCACAAAATTATTTATAGTGGATTATTTGTAGTGTAGTAAAATGTTTCAGCTCATTGAGTGTTTGTATAATATCTGAGAATTTTCAATCTACTTTCTAAATTTAAAGCTACATATTTCAACACCGGGAATTTTGACAAAATGATAATTATTATTTTCTATGTATTTCAATTCTGCTAAGTCATTCTAAAACAGGCCAGTCCAGGTACAGTGGATATCCTTAATATACATATGCAATTCAATAATAATCTTAATATGACATGTGCTAAATACATTTCAATTATTGTCATTAAAAGTCTTAAAATGGTTTACTTTAGCTATCTCAGTATTTCTCTGTAAACTCATTGGCTTAATGACCAGCATTGTAGTAACTAAGCATCACTTCAGTGTCATATGAAAGGGAAGTATTTTTTCTTTCAACTAGAAAACAATTTATAATTCAGTCAGATATGGTCATATATGCACAAACAAGAACGAGCAGAAAGACTGATTATAGGGAACATTAGATTAGTTTTCAAATTAATGCCATTTTATCCATTTATAAGAATAAAATATGCAGTACCTGTAGGTGCTATGCACAGCTGGTCACGGGAGAGTGCTAGAGTACCATCAAATTACCTGCTGCAACATAACGGAACAAAATCATGCGCTGGAGAGTGACTTAATGTACTTGAGTGAGCGTTGCCTTGCATGGCTGATTGAAAGAAATAATAGCACATGCTGGTAGAAATTATAGTAGAATACCAAATCTACTTCATAATATCTCCAGATGTTAAGAACGAAATGATAAAGTGTGACAGAACTATCTTGTGCTATAATTATTTTAATCTTTGCAGAGCTATTATAAAAGATTTCAATTTTGTCAAAGTACTTTCTGCACTTTAAAACTCCCTTTCAGCCAACTCTCAACGCTTCTACTAAATTGTTCCACATTCATTGCAGGCAGTGGCCTCTTGAGCTTGTGGAAATGCAATATGTGGACAAGGTCACGTTTAACAACCCTGCTCTTCCTTGAAAATAAAGCTAAATACACAGAGATGTAATTCTGAATTCTGAGTCCTTTATACCGAGACTACTTTGCAGTCAAGTATTCCTTTTACAGAATTTCAATAACTATATGCATCCCAATTAATTTTTGTGGCTTAAAAAGATGAAGAATATATGATTCCTATTTTTCGGACAAAAACACTAAATCATAATCCAAAAGAATTCATGTCAGTAACTCCAAAAACTGTAAGACAGATTCTTGGACATCTAGATTCTGCTCTTGGATCCAATTTAATCTGTTTGATTAGAATTATTTTATGATACTGAATTTATACTTGAGAAGACTGAGTAACATAATCAAGTATGATAATTCACTAGGCACAGAGGACTCTTGGAAGGACATTGCAATTTTGTTGGGCTCCTATGAACGTTCAAGGTGTTCAGGGAGACTATAGACACCTTCCCCCAGAGCAATGAAGAGAAACACAAACTCTACATACATTTCTGGGTGGTGGGTTAGAGGCTCCAGAGCAAGATCTTCAGCTACATGGTCATTGTCCCTGAGATACACAGATTGGAGTGTTCTGGTGCAGTTTCTACACAGTTATGGGCTCATTACCAGACTCAGCCACATCTCTACCTTTCTTCAATGCCTATTTCAGGTTCTCTCCACTTAATGTGACATTTATTAGATTATATAATTGAAAATAAAGAAACATTAAACACCTTCTAGTAATTAAGAGGCTTAAAATCAAATGTAAGACAACTAAATTTATGGCTATGTTCATGCAGAAAGATTGCCAGTTAAGTCAGTAAAAAAGTAAAAATTCTATTAAATGGATTTTTTCCCAATCAGCTGCATTGGAATCTACAGAAAGAGCCTAAGATAATATTTGAAATACTACCTAGTTCTTAATATGTACTTGTCAGTAAATATTTAACCTTTTAAAAATAACCTTTTAAAAATCTATAAGAATTGTCTATTGGACCATTAATTTGTATATCCCAAGAATAACTTAGAAGCATTGAAAATACAAAATGTAAAGGGAACTGTAAGTCTGGTGCAAACAGGTATCTTGGTGATAAAAGCTGTGGAAAGTGCACCAGCTTCCCCAGTGTTTTGGTCCCTACGTGAGACCCAGAGACTAGATGGCCCCAAATTGAACATTTCACCAATTCAGGCAATAGGGGACATAAAATTAAATTTGTAGATTTAAAGAAACTAAAAATACGGGTTTTTTTTTCTTGCACACTTGAATTTGGGTCAAGGCAGGTTGAAATTTTATCACTGTGTTCACCTCTAGGGTTGACTACACTGAGCAACCTGTGCCATCACTCACACCAGGGCAAAGCTGCGTGTGGGGCTCTAGAAGGTATGGAAGTCCTATACTCATCTTCCCATCACCCACAAGGCATTTCCTACAAAATGCCCTCCTGGTTCTGTCTGTTTCATGAGGGGGTAACAGCAGGGTGACAAGAGATATTGGAAATCAAGAAACAGATTTGAAGAACAAGGGCATGAGGATGGCCCTTCTAGTTACAAACTCCAGTCCTGCAGTGGAGAGAAGGGCTGGAAACACTTCTTCTCAGACTGAAGAGACCTTCATTCTCCTCTCCTCAAGGGGAAATAGCACTGAATTCTCACCTGAGAAAGTGGAGACCTAAGTGAACTGCACGATGCTTAAATTGGTTCTCACTCCCTCTTTGGGACCCAGTATACCATGGGGCCCACTTACACCCCTCCAAGCTCTTGCTACTCAGGACCCCTGTAGGTGAAAAGGTCACTGTACTATTTTTTCTCATCCCTCATTGTTCCCAACTCCACACTAACACATCACCAAAACTACAATTTCTGCAGTGCACCTTAACTAGGTTAAGAGAGAAAGGTGAATAAATTAGTCTATAGTGTGGGAGTGGCTGCTAAGGATGCATGGTAAACAAAAGGCATTTTTATTGTTGATGTTTCAGCGGGTAGGACTACGCTCTGGAGGGGAAGTGGGAGTGAATAGGTAGGTAGCCATGGGCTATGTATCTGAGATGTCAGAATAGCTTTCTGTTCTACAAAATATCCCACCACTCATCTTGGTCACTTAACTGGATGAAGGTACCCGGAAGCCATGGTTTTTGCTCCTCTTTCTGTTTCCAGGAAGGCCTTATGTAAGTGGAATACCATGGGTAGCACAACATACAGACACAGATTTTTAGAGGGGGCGAGGGTGTCTAGGGATCTTCAGAGATACTTCAGAATAGCCTCCTTTTTGTTTAGTCCCCTTCTTTGCTGCAAAATAATGTGAGCAAATTGTTTTGGCAAAGAAAAAGTCATTTAGCTATTTAAGTTAGCTATTTGTCACTTATTTCCATTTACTACAGATCAAAACATAAATTAAATAGATATGATACATAAACTGAGGCTTTTTTGTTGCAATATTAAACTTTCTTTACATAATCATGTCTTAATTTGTTCATATTGAATGGCTTTCCAATCACAGCCTCAACAATTTAAAATATAACCATGGATTGTGATTTTAAATCCATCGGGAAATTGGCTGTTTGCAGCTCAGATTATGTCTTCCCACAGAAATGATGTTTGAGTAGACAGGTTGCCCTAATGTTCTGATTCAATACAGAGGGAATATTCAGTGTCTGTGGGGGAATTAAGGGGATGGTCTGGGTACCTAGAAGAAAATATGAAAGGTATAAGAAAGCAAATGGATTAAGGATTTAAGGAACTTGGAACACAATTCCAGGCTTGGCCAGTAGTGACGACTTCAGGTAATGAAAGCTCAGAGTCTGTATGATATGATAGGCTGTTGATGGATAGGTTGGGATAGGTTTGGTAAGCAGCTAGAATTCTGGATTTAGGCATGTTGTGTGGCAGGGTGTGAAAACCCTATGTGCTTATGTGCTTGTCAACAGAGAACATATTTGCCACCTGATTCTCCTCAACAAGAGGCCAATATCAGTTAATGGCTCAGGGTGATAAGCTCCTAGGATGGGAAGTATGAAGAAAGCGTTAATGAAATTAATGAAAGTCTGAAATTGCTTATGTATCAGTCAGGATTACTTCATAACAAACTTAATACTTAAGTGTAATGTGGAACCTAGCCATTGCACCTGGGTACTGTGTCATGTCGGCAGTTGATAAAATGGACTTATTGACAATGCACAGAATCCATCATCCATATCCATAGCTCTTCTTCAAAGGCTTATATGATTGCATCCATCTTGTTGTCTAGTTGTGCTAAAATACAGATCTGTGAGAAACCAATTTATGGACTAAATTACACATTTTATAATTTATTACAAACTTATGAAATAGAAATAGGATCATTTAAGTTGATTCAGCTTTTCAATTTTTAGTTTATAGCAAGGGTATATTTGAACTCTTCACAAGTTACTCTTACTGAGTAATGAGATAATAATCCTCCAGTGTAATGAGTTCCAAAAGAGGCACTGGAAATGGTTTTCCATGTTCTATAATGTGTTGAAGTTTTTTGAGGAATCAATTTTTCAATGTTGAATAGAGTTTTCAAGGAATTAGAATTTCATTAAAATTCTAATTAACTTCATGCAGAAAGGTAAAAAGGGTGAGAGAACTGGGGCCAGGACTGAATCCAAATCCAATACTTCATCCACTGAATTGGGACAGACAGAAGGTGAAGACTGCACAGTTTGACAATGGTGGAACACCTGGGGAGGCAAGGCATGTAAAAAGAGAGCACAGATTTATTGAACACAATTCAAGAACACTGTTGGTACTTAGTATGGAGTTAAGGGCCCTGGCAGACAGAGTCCAGAGGTGGGTAATCTTCAGGCAGGAGCTGCTTGTTATTGCCCAGTGTCTATCCACAGAAGTGAGAGTTCCGGGTACCAACGTCAGGCTGCAGGCTGTGGGAAAAGAGAGCTGCAGTCAGGGCAGAGACAGTAACAAAACTATGGGACCAGATCAGAAGCTCACATCTGAGAAATAAGACTTCAGGTACAGTAAGAGTTACAGGTACCAGATCAACACAAGCAAGTAATCATTGCTGAGGTGCTTGGGTCTGAATGTGAACCTAATCAGTGACAGAGGTGTCTGGGAGTTGTCAGAAATAAGACTCCTTAGGTGACCGGACTAAGAAGTGCCAAACCTCACCAGATCCAAAATGGAGAGGCTGAGGTGCTTAAGAATGCTTCAGCCATGAGTGGCTCAACTCAGAAACTGGGATGAGATGGAGCTTGTAGAAAAATGCACTAATTGAGACTTATAGAAACAAGGGCAGTGGCATGTTTGAGGATTAATGCTACATTTAGAAGGTACCCACTGAGTATGATTTTTAATATTAAAATGTTTTAATTATTAGTTAAAATTTCTCATATTATGGCTTTCTTAAAACTTCTCTCTAATATCAGCAAGAGAAAAAGGAGAGTTACCTACAAAGGAGTTCCCATAAGACTATGGAGCTGATTTCTCAAAAGAAACATTAGAGGCAAGAAGGGGCTGGAAAGAAGTATTCAAAGTCATGGAAAGCAAGGACCAGCATCCAAGATTACTGTATCCAGCAAAGCTATCATTTAGAGTGGAAGGGCAGATAAAGTGCTTCCCAGATTAGGTCAAGTTAGAGGAGTTCATCATCACCAAGCCCTTATTATATGAAATGTTAAAGGGAGTTATCTAAGAAAAAGAAGATAAAAATAGGAACATTAAAATGAAAACAAACTCACAACTATCAACACCTGAATCTAAAAGACAAGAACAAACTAAGTAGACAACTAGAACAAGAATAGAATCATAGATAGGGAGACCATTTGGAGGCTTATCAGCTGGGAGGGGGAAGGGGGAGGATGGGGGAAAAGGTACAGGGATTTAGAAGCATAATTGGGTAGGTACAGAATAGCCAGGAGGATGTTAATAACAGTATATGCAATGGAGAAGCCAAAGAACTTACATGCACAACCCATTGACATGAACTAAGTAGGGGATCACAGGAGTGAAGGGGGGAACAAAAGGGGAGCAGAGGGAGGCAAAGGGGGAAAATTGGGACAACTGTAATAGCATAATCAATAAAATATCCTTAAAAATCTTCTCTCTAATACCAATTGTCTAGTGCATTACAAAGTATAAAGGTGGGGTCTTGCCACACCCATTCCTTCTAGTTTAGAGTTTTTTGTTTATAGTGTACTACCAGCCAAGTTTCCTCATTTCACTATTGTTACGGTACACCTTTTTTTAAAACTCTGATGCTTGGCAGTACATTTCTCCTTTTATCTGAGCATCCAAGTAACTGTCTCCTATATCAACGAGGTCATCACCATTGAAAACTCGGCCTCCAAATTACTTGAAAGTTGGAACTCTTTCAACAAAGATAGGCTTTTGTCTTGCCATTTCTTTAAAAAGGACTGTGGCCTAATAAAATCTTGGTTAAAATTAAAATCTGGACAGCATGTGCTTTGCTTGAACTATTTCCATACCTAACAAAATTTCATTAGTCAATACTTTTTTCAATTCATCCATATAACATTCTAGGACAAAAATGACAGACTGTGCTCATGAAAAACTTTGTATCTCTGCAGTGTTGGGAACCACATTCATCCGTGACTGCCTTTCTTCTTCCCACCCATGTCCAGTCAGTCCCCAGGAAATCTCTATAACTTCTCCTCCTTTCTCTGCACATGCTCAGTGCCTGACTCCAGCTCACACCCTCACTCACCTGAACTTGTCATCCCTGACTAGCTTCCCTGCTTCCAGTTTCTTACAATTTTAATCCACACATATTCTGTTTACCTTTTCCAATTACAATGTTTTTTTCCTATTCACTAGCTTCTGATTGTCTACAAGACCAAAAAGATACTTTTCTGTGTGGCACAAAAAACACCTTACACTCTAACCCAAACCAACTTATTTTTCCTGATGCTTCTTTGATGTGACCTATTCCAGTCACATCAAAATACTTGCTGTATCTCAAGCTTGGTATGCTATGACTTGGTTTAGATTAGCTTCTCTCCTGGAGAACCCCTTATCCCCTTTTATTTTTCTCATTACAAACTCATCAAGGTCCAAATCAAACGGCACCTCCTCTGAGAAGCCTACCATGTCTTATCCACTCCCTTCTCCTTCCCTCATCCAAATCCTGTCCCCTTCCTGTTTCCATGCTCTTTGTTTCTTTCTTTAATCCTCACCCAAGGATATGTTTATTGATTTCATGGAGGGAGGAAAGGGAAGAGAGAGAGAGAGAGAGAGAGAGAGGCATCAACGTGAGAGAAAAACTTTGATTGGTTGCCTCCCGTAGGCACCCTGACAGGGGATCAAACCCACAATGTAGGCATGTGCCCTGAGTGGGAATCAAACCTGCAACTTTTTGGTGTACGAGAAAATGCTCCAACCAACTGAGCCATCCCGCCAGGGCTCTCACGGCTCTTTGTACAGATTTCTTGTAACATTCATGATATCACATCAGTCATATTTCATAATTCTTTTTCCTCCACTATACCAGCTTCTGAAAATTATGAAACATGCCTAATTTATATATGAAGATTTAATATTTAAAAGGTTTTTAGCATCTGCTTAGTACTCAATATGTATTAATTAAATGAATAAAATAAACTAATTCACATGAAACTTAATGCCATGATTGTGATAGCATTGCCCCTTTACCTGGTTCTCACTCACATTTAACCAAATTGAGGGGGATTTTTATAAACGCAGAGATTAGGACTTTTCATGATCTTCCATTGAGACAGCAATCTTAACAGCAATCTAGGAGCTGCCCACATATATACCATCCCATCCCATCCCACCCCATCCCATCCCATCCCATCCCATCCCATCCCATCCTTGCATATGTACAGTTAGCCTGCAGAAGGTCAAAACAAAATCAGATTATAGTAGGCTTCACTAAAGGGTGCCAAACTTTCACAGTATTATTCCTGGAATCATTTGTATTATTCATTGCTTTGTGTCAATTTTTCATGTTGTTTGCTTTCAGATAACCTTGAATTGGTTATGTCCATGGTAACGAGAATTGTGTGAAAGATCTTAAGAAAATGTTAGTGCTTCTCTCCTTGAAACACTTCTCTATGATGTTACATGCCTAAATTACTAGATTTTCTCCCTTTAACAGAGTCTTTTAAATGGGACTTTCTAATGTGAAAATTATTTCTTGTAGAAATAATTACAGAGCAGAGATTTGACATTTATGGTGGATGATCTATTACCTGCAGTCACACACAGGCTTCAGAGTCTTATTTATTTAGATAAATACCTCTTAAATTTTCAATAATTTTAGTTAAATTATACCATTTAATTGGACTATCTTATGGAAACAAAAAATGAAGGATCTTGATTTAAAAAGGAGGAATGGGGATTCTCTTCACAGCCTATCACGTGGCCTCTCAAACTCAAGTATACCTCCAGAATAAGGCTGCAAGAATGAAGACTTATAAAGGTATACATGTAATATAAATGTATACACACATTTATATACATATAAAAGGTATATAAATATGTTTATATAAAAACTGCCAAACTGCCAGAGAGAAGTCTCACAATTTATCACAACGGCCTGTGAATTCTTTGGATTTCACCTCCCCATTCCCTCAGTCCCTGGCTCCTTCATAAGCTGCTCCAACACAGGCATCCACTCAAGAGGATGAGGAAGTGATTTCTGAACCACTGAGTAGAGCCTCGTCTGGTTGAATTTTACCTTTTATTATATAAGGTCAGTTTATAGAATTATGATGATATTATACACTTTTCTCTGATGAGCCATCATTTGCTGAGCTATTCTGATTAAAGAGTAATCACATTCACTGCTTCTATTACACATGACTAGTGCTGGGTTTGCAATACAGTACAGTGCTGTGGGGGTCTTAAAGCCACATTCGTTATTAATCACGGATGGTCATGTGCCCGGATGGCTTCCAAAAGCATAAACAATCTGTCAAGATTTGCCAAGAGGTGATTTTGCTTCCTCCGTTGTTAAGAATTATTTACTCTAAGAATTTTTGGAAGATGCAATTTCCTTCATTTTCATAAAGATCACTTATTCTCCCTCATGAACCACCATTTAATAAATAATCTTCCTTTATGCTTTAAAACGGACCTAAGATGACTTACTTTCTTCCTCCGGACTGAGTGTGATGCGTAAGTTATGCCTCTAAATGAAGGAAAAGTTGAGAAGGGCCTCATCTGTAGACAGGCTGATCAGGAGTGAGTGGAGTGCACATACGCAATACCACTGAAATGATCGAAGGGCAGACACGAGATGCTGTCCATTATTATAGCGGCCTTTCTGCCATGGAGTGAGGCTTCAATGTGAGTTACAGTAAAAAAAAATAGAAAGCTTCTCTAGTTAAGTAAATTATGGTCTCAGAAGGCCGTACTTTTTGAATGACAAATGAATCTCATTGTAGGTCCAGATGTGGTTTCTGGCAACTACCAGTGGCTTTCCAAGCAAACTGTCCTCTTCTGAGGACGTTGCCATGTGATGTTCTCTGCAAGAAAGTCTTTCCGTTAACAACTTATAGACTAATAATAATGAGGGCTCTGAGTCTCTTTAGGGATCACATATTCTTTATAAGGAAAAAACTCTTAAGAAGATGTTTTGTTGTGAATATATGAGTTAAAATAACTGAAAGTAACAAATGAGCAACAAAGAAAAACAAACAAACCAAAACTCAGACACAGACAACAGTGTGGTGGCTACCAGAGGGATGGGGGTAGAGGGTAGGAGAGGGTAAAGGGGACCAAGTATACGGTGACGGATGATGATTTGACTTCAGCTATTGGGAACACAATGCAATATACAGGTTATGTGTTGGGTAGAATTGTACACTTGAAACATTTATAATCTTATTAACCAATATCACCCCAATAAATTTAATTAAAAATACATTAAAAATATTTGAATAATTTTAAAGAAAAAATAGAAGCAAAATAAAAACCAACTCCTTTTAGTCTATGAAAACAGCATTTGAAATGAAACTTCAGCTTCACAAATCACTTGAGAAAATGTTATTGTTTTAGTTGTTGTTTTTAGTTATGGTTTTATTTTGTTAAATTCTCCATATGTTTTCTCATTAAAAGTTACTTTCAGAGAAAGAATTCAAACTCTGATCACCAAATGGAAAGTCAGGAGAACATTAACAATTGTGATAGTAAAAATATTATTTTATATATAGTAATGTTAGTATTTTTGTAAACTCCTTATGATTAAGGAAACTGAAAAATTGAGATGAACATGTAGCTTTGTTCTTTATTCTGTTTATAAGTTTTACTACATTAACTGATTTGGGGTTGTTAACCCACCCTTGTATTTTTGGACCATGGTGTATAATCCTCTTTGTGTGTTGCTGGATTGGTTTACTAGTATATTGGTAAAGATTTTTGCATCCATATTTATGATATATATTATTTCTTTGTTGATGTTTGAAATAAAATTAGTAAGTTTGTGGCCACTATTTCTTCAAATGTTTTTTCTGACCCTTCTCCTTCTCCTCTTCTTCTGGTCTCCCCATTGCATGCATCTTGAGGCACTTAAAGGCACCCACACTTCTCAGCAGCTCTCTTTATTTTTCCCCACATTGCATAAGCTCTACCATCTATACTCAAGTTCATGGATTCTTTCTTTTTCAGGCTTAAATCTGCTCTTGAGCTATTCAGTAATATCTTCATTTTAGTTATTGTATTTTCAAACTGTAGAACTTTCATTTTGTTCTTTTTTATATTTCTACTATTGAATGTGACTTCATGGTTTTATCTTTCTTTCATTATTTAAAGACTGTTTCCTTTAATTTTTAAACATATTTATATGTAGCTTATTTAAAATATCTTTCTGGTAAATGCAATATTTATGCCTCTTCATAGGCCTATGCTGTGGCCTGATCTTGTTCTGGGGCATTGGTTACACTTTCCTGTTTCTTTGCATGTTTCAGAATCTGTTGCCAAAAGCTGGACACTTTTGATGGCGTATTTCACCACTCTGAATACTGATCGCACCCCCCATGCTTGTTGTTGTTGTTTGCTCATTTATTTATGTTTTAATGACTTGGCTAGATGCATTTAGTAAGGTGTATTTTCCCCCGTAGCATGCAATCTCTGACATCACTCTTAAGGAAGCTCAACCGGGGGGCACACCCAGTCTTCCCGAGCACCAGGGACAACTGTGGTTTTATCTTGTTCCCTTGTATTCTTCCCTGATCTCCCCCGGTTGGTCTTTCTCTGTTGGTATGGCATGCCACTCTTAACTTCCCCGAATTGCTAGCTAATTACTCCTTTGTTTTCAACAGTTGTTACATAGTCTGAGCCAATGGAAGTCAGGTCCCTTGGCAGGTTCTAGTTGTTTTAGTAAGTTTCTTTTTGTAGAGTATTCCAAAAAATAAATGATCAATTTAGAATGTCACCAATGTGATGAATGCCAAAGGCTACTAAAGTCATAAAAAGTGACAGCCCATTATTGTGCATCTCCAGACTGAAGAACGTAGCTTCCATTTTGAAACATCTGTGCAAAAAAGGAAAAGTCTTACCAAGCCTCTCGATGTAACTGCATTGTTTTGGGTGATAATAAAGAGAAACTTGTTAAATGGCATCACAGGAACACATTCAACAACAAAACAAAACAAAACACATGTTGGCAACTCCACAGAATAGATCATTCCCTTCCTTCAACAAATAAATCACAGAAAAAAACAGGAACAGAACAACCTGGAGGGTACTAGACACTTGAGAGACTTGTACCAATTGCAATTTTCAATCTTAATAGATCCTGATCCCACCAACTGGTGAAATAAAATGATATAATAAAGAAAATGTTGAACTATAATAAAATATTGCATTTCCTTATGTAATTATATTTAATTTGTTATGTATAATAATCTTTTAGTGGCCTACCTCTTTAGAATTATTCTTACCTTTACAGATACATACTGAAATATTTACAGATAAAGTAACAACATGTGCTTCACTTTAGATAAAGTTAGTCATGTGCTTCAAAATGATCCAGGGATAGCGAATCTGTAGGGATAAAAATGAAACAAAATTGGTCATGGGTTGATAATTGTTGAAACCGATGATGGATTTTTGGGTCTCTTACATTATTTTGAAAGTTTTCATAATCAAGAGTGAAGCAATATGCGATAAATATTTACTAATCACCAACCATGTACTCGTCTCTGTGTTAAGCAGTATGTAACCAGAAATGAAATTTATATTATGATTTATGGCCACAAGAAACTTCTGTTCTAACCTAGGTTACAAAATTAAGTAATAAAACAACAAGAATATATGGAATTAAAATTTAGAATATTCGGTATACATTGTAGGTATCCAGAGGAGAATTAAATTCCTGAGACCTGGAGACGTTAGGGGAAACTTCATTAAAGATAAGGGATTCAAGCTGGCATTTTTAAAGAATGAAACAAATCTGAACAAATAGAAAGAGTAGAGAAGAGCTTAGGCAATTTACTAGATTCGATAAAGGTTAATAAATAAAAATCTCCTCTTGTTATTTTGATTGGGATGTACTTCCCAATGCTACATCCTTAGGTTTACAAAAGTAAATGAAGAAGATTTGAAGACTTAGGGGTTCTCCCTTGAATTCATCTCTGAATATTAAATTATGCAAATTTTATTGAGAAAACATAGCCTTTCTTTCGTATTTTTAAAGGTCATCTGTTGTCTTTAAGAAATCCTGTCTCTTCTCAGTAAAAATCAAATGGAAACACGTATTTTAAATAAAACTGAAGATGAAAAAAGATCCGTGTTCTTCAATCATAGATGATATTTTTTACACTAAATCAATTGATTGCCATTGAGTAGCAGAAGCTCTCACTGAATATGCTCCCTTCTATTATCCATAGTTCCTGCTCTACCACTAGTCCACATGATTCCTTTGTGAAAATTAGAAAGGGCTGCCCTTTTTAAAAATAGTATGCTACCATAATCTAGAAAAAATCTTAATAGCTATATATCCATCTACAAAGTTTACAGATGCGAATGCAGGTCCCCAGAGTTGTTCGATGCACAGACTGCATAACGGCATACGGAGGCATGAGGCCGCTTTGCTGGTTTATGTCACCTCTCTGCAGGGTCTTAGAATAACCAGGGATGAGATGAAGAAGACAAAGCTAGGCCAGCACGGGGTTTTAGCTTCTGGAGGTTCTGATTAGGGTTAATGTCATTGCCCTTGTTCCTCCTTTTGCTTTCTTCCTCTCTCTCCTCACACATACACACACACATACACACACAAAACACTTTTAAAGTGTTTTCTTGATAATAACTTATCTGGTTTTAATAAAATATTTGTAAAGAAGGTGAAATATAATTGATCTATAGTTCATTTACATTTGCTAACAGATCAAACTAAAATATTAGCTGTAGTCTTGAACATGATCATGAATAAATAAGTTTTCTTCCAGAAAATACTTTAGAAGTGGGAGGAAAAAAGTACTAGAAGTATATCTCTTTTTTTATACAGGTATTGCTTCAAAGAATAGAGATCCTATCCCACTTTTTCTTTCCACCAATTACTAATATGCTTTCTGAAGAATTATTTGAGGAGATAGAAAGAAGATATTTTCCTGAGGTATGTCTACCTAGACTACAGAATACTCAAATCTTACTTTCCAAAACACAAGAGCAAAAAATAAGGTTAAAGAAATTAGAAGAAAAATTAAAAAAAAATCAATACTCTTTGTCTTACCTTGTTTGCTTTCAATTCTTCCATCAGGTTTTGGCTCATATATAAGCTCCTCATTGAGGTCTTACCCAACCACCCGAGCTGATGTTGATCTCCCATTTGTCTCTACATTATCACCCCACTCGTTTACTTCCTAGTTCTAACTCTTTATGTATTTGATCAATTTATGTATTCAATTCATTTACTGATTGCCTGTCACATGCTTAAATGACTCTGGGCACCAGGAAGAACAAGGTACACCTGCCCACTGATGTCTTACGATCTACTGTGGAAGGTACACACACGACAACAGACAGGAATGTAGGTAAATCATTCGTGCTGTAGTAAATGCAATCCTTACATCATTGCATGTTGTAGTAAATGCAATCCTTACATCACTGCATGCTGTAGTAAATGCAATCCTTAATTTACATTTCTATTCTCCTGTTCTGCTATCCTGTGTCTATATACATTTTGTCTTCTACTATCTCCCAGTGCTAAGCATTGTCCTGGAACATTCCTTGACTGTCTGGTTGAATGATTTTATTAACATTTTTAGCAAAATGAATTTCTGTCATGAAATTTAAGTAGGAAGTCCAGTACATTAGTGATTGCAAGTGCAACATGGTCTATGGGGGAGTAGTGAGGAGTCCACTCCTGGCACATCTGAGTTCACATAATGATCAATTGTGTTATAATGAAGTTTCTGACAGATAAATGAGAAAACACTCCTGCGGCCCAGAGCTCTCCCCTGCGAATATCTTAGTGTGTGTCTTTCCAGATCTCATTCTGTGAAATGCACATTTATAGAGAAACATGTATTTCTTTAACAAAACAATGTCATGCTGTATACACACTGATTGGAAACATGCTTTTTGTAATAAACAATATCCACTTTTACATTACAGTAATATGATGAGGTCTTGCTTTATTCCCTCCTGAAAAGTTGACATTTGGATAAATACAACTCAACAGGTATATAATTTTGTCATGACCAAACCAGACAAAAACTTATAAGCCATGATCTCCTATTTGTGCACCTGAGATTTTCAAAGGGAAAAATCCCCTTTCGAAGGGAAAGGGAGAGGAAATAGAGAGAATGCACTGCCATTATTTCTACTTCATGAAAATAACCAATCCCCAAGCCACTCAAGTGGCTATAATTCCAGATGGGATGTTAGCTCTAACATTTCTCTATTTGAATTGTTTAATTTATTTTATAAATTAATAAAATTTATATTATTTCTTTCTTTTATAATTTCCCTATATATTATCTTTCTCTCAAAACAGAAAACTTGAAGTGGGTTACAGAGATGAATACATACATATGACAAAAAGCATGAATAAATAATGCAGGTTTGAAACAAATACAATAAAAAATTAAGTTAGGAAACAAAATATACCTACAGCAGAAGTGTTATACCAACAATGTCATTTATAAAATAGAAATAGCTATATTTTATTAATACTGTTAGACTAGGCATAACATCCAAGTAGTCTTTACTAAAATACTGCTAGTGTGTTTGTTAACATGAGACCACTGTGGGGGGAACCTCGGTATTACTGGGTTGGGTAGCTATGAAATATTCTTTTGGGAGGATGACATATTCTAATCTCTTTCAAGTCAAATTGCTTTCATTACCTTTTGCACCCCGTCCTAGACTGCCTGGCTTTCCCAGAGTTTTTTGCATCCTTAGTGCTGAGCAGACATGTGTCCCCGCATCTGTGACTACCAAACTCTCCCACCTCCTCATTTTGGAGAGCCGCCTGGCAGAAGGAAGGCAGTGATCCGGCAGGAAGGAGCAACTCGCACAAAGGCTTGTCCCTGTCAGTCTCCCTCAGCGTGGAGCCTGCTTCATCCATTTACCTTTGTTCCAGCTTCTCATAAATCTCACCTTGGCCATTCCTATTAATTCCCAGGTGGAATAAAAGGAAAGAGACGAGACTATTATAATACCACAAGCTTCTTGACCTTAATTGGTTGGCCTTGTTAAAAAGTAGGTCTTCCAGAACCTATAATGAATTTTACTAGGCATAAGTGAGATGCTATGGATTGAATGTTGTGACCCCCCCAAATTTGTTTGTTGAAACCAATCCTTAAGGTGACATAGGTGTTAGGAGAGGCTGTGGGAAGTGATTTAAGTCATGAAGGTGAAGTCCTCATGCATGGGAATAGTGCCCTTATGAAAGAGAGCTCTCTTGCACCTCTGCCATGTGAGGACATGCCAAAAAGACAGCTTTTAATGAATCAGAAAGCAGGTCCTCACCAGACACAATCTGCTGGTGCCTTGATCTTGAACTTCCCAGCCTCCCAGAAATGTGAGCAGTAAATGTTTATGCTTGTAAGTCACCCAGTTGGGGATGGTTTGTTATAGCAGTCTGAACTGACCAGGACATGACAGATGTTCTGGGTCATTTTCTATACTGTACTTGGGTCTTTACTAAAAGTAAGAGAACAAATTAATATTTAAAATGTTAAACAAAAGTTATTTCCATAGTTGGCATGGGTAAGAGTGTGGTTGAAGCGGTAGTGAGAATACACGTCCTACTTGTCACCTGAGAGGAAGAAAGGGGAACAGAAAGGTTGGAGGATGGAGTCAGAGGGTCTTGTCTACTCTATACTTTAATCTTATTTTTAAAATTTTGAGACATGTGATTGTATTATTAAGTCAAAACTTTAATTTACCTGGCTGGCGTGGCTCAGTGGATTGAGTGCTAGCCCACGAAGCAAGGGGACACTGGTTTGATTCCCATTCAGGGCACATGACTGGGTTATATTCCATGTCCCCAGTAAGAGGCGTGTGAGAGGCAACCACACAGTGGTGTTTCACTCCCTCTCTTTCTTCCTCCTCTGCCTTCTAAAACGAAATAAATAAAACATTTTTAAAAAACTTTAAGCTCTAATAAAAAAAACAAAGAGGAAGGGAGGGAGGGACAGAGGGAGGGGGAGAGGGAGGGAGGAAGGGAGGAAGGAAGGAAGGGGAGAAGGAAGGAAGGAAAAAGAGAGGGAAAAGGAGAGGCATTTATAATATGTAGAAAATAAACCTCTCTAATGTGGAAAATGGAAGGAAAAAGAGATGCCTTTATGAATATTATAAAAATTACTTTCAGTATCAAATTCTTATTTCTGTGACTAATTACAGTTTAAACTTGAACTAAATTACGTCAGCTAATGTATTATAAATGTATTTATAATCAGACATAGAGAAAAAAAAAAACTAGTTATTTCTGTTCACAATGGAAGGGCCCAGCCTGCACTGTAAACATACCTATTTGTGAGTGGATGTCTATAGAACTGTATGCCAATAATTGCTATATATCTATATCTATCTGTATCTGTATCTATATCTATCTGTATCTCTATGTGTGCATTCAAAAAACATCCACTTGGATTAGAATTAAATGTCATTTTGATTGTAGAGACTATTATTTAAAGCAATTTCTTACATCTAACACTTTTCTTTAGAATGTAACTCTTTTGCTTGTTAATATTCTAGAACTCAAAAATTTAGTATGCAACTCCCAAACTATAAATCCCCCTCTGAGCCAATAGAAACACACCTGGCTACTCAGAAGCTGCCCGAAACTCCAGGGACCTGCAGACGCTTCTTCAACATTTTTCCAGTCATGCAATCACCCCCAAACCTTATTGTTTTCTTCCATCTATCTCTCTCTCTCTTCCATAACAAAGAAGAGATGGTTCTTGTAAAATGCTCCGAATAGTTAAATAATTCAATAAATAGTTTGGTCTCAGTGCCACTAACATGTGACTGTCTTTACAAACCAAAGAAACATGGAATATACATTTATTTCTCTTCCAAATATATTCTCACTGGTACACTGGTAGATCTTTAAAAAGAGCCCTTCACAGGGTCAGAAAAAAACCAGACCTGCTTCTGTTTGCTCATTTCTGTAGTGTCTGATTGCAAACTATGATCACGACTGATCTCAAACTACCAAGGCTCTATGCCCTACTCACAGGTAAATCTCTGTCCTCTTCACCAGTCCTTATTCTTTCTCTGTTTTGGTCTCAAAGCCGTCGCTTGAGTTCAGCCACCAGTGTTCTTGCTGAATATTGCAACTACACTACTCCAAATTCAGTTCGCAAGCCCTCCTCCATCTATCCTCAGTAACACAGCCACAATTATCTTTCTAAAATGCACAGGTTTTGCATCAGTGTGGTTCACTGCCTTCAGACAGAGCCCAAAATACTGCCATAGCTTCAGATGGTCCTTTTTGATTGGGCCCATGTCTGTATTTGACCTACTCACACTAACTGGCTAAAGTTTCTTCAAAGTTTTCCTTCATGTCTCTTTGTGCTTGTGTACCCTTTACTTTCTTTGTCGCTAGTACCTTTGTTATCATTATTTCATGCTGTCCTTTGAACACACCTGTGTGAGAGCACTCAAATCCTGCGTTGCAACAATTTGTTCATGTGTTTACCTCCTTGGTAGACCATGAGTTTCAGTTATAACGGAGCGTAACTGAAATGTTGATGTCATGTGTCTAAACTACAAATGTTGTCAATTTTGAGAATATATCTTTATAGTGTATTCTCTACAGAACGAAGGTAGCAGGATTAAGTATAAAATACATGGGTCAGAATGTTTTAAATTGTGCTGTACTGCATCAACTGATGCCTTTGTTGTTAATTCCTTTAAAAAGTAAAAGCACATGTTAGATTTGCATAGGACCATAAGCTAAGAGCAATAAATATCATCTGGGGCTTATGCTTACATTCAAAACAACCTTATTAAAGAGGAGTCATCAGGAATAAAATACAGCATGGACACAAGTTTAGTATGGCATACTTTGAGTTAAAAAAAAGCAACTGCACGGATAGAAAAAGGAAAGAGAAATCATACTAAGATATGTATGTAACAAAACACAGCATTTTTCAAAAGTAAGCATTAAACAGCGTTGCATGTTTTGATTAAATCCATAAACACTTCTTGGCAGCCTACTCTATGCAAATCACCCAATGGCTACTGATCATTTATAAGTTGATATTGAGAAAGAACGATGTCCATTTAACCCACTTTTAATAGAGCACTCAATGATCCTTTAAGAAATACTTGTAGATGTTGAAAACAAGGAAATGGTAATAACCCCTGTAATAGGAACTCGTCAGCTGTTCACTTCAGTTTTGTGTCCAAGCTTAGCTTATAAAGATACACAAAGAATTTGAAGAAAGGTCAAAAGAATACAGGAGAATTTATAGCATTGATTTTAAGGTTCAAATTATCTTCAAAAAGTCAAAGTTCACCTGAAAAATACAATTTTCTTTTTCTTCAAATTCAGTGAAAGTTGCCTGAGATTCTAAATAAGCAAATGAATTAACATATTAGTCATAATTTATGCAACTTTTAAAATAGGGCTGATGTTAGACTATTATATTCTATATTATACATTTGTATTTCTATATAATGTGTATATATATAGTATCTACAAAAATAGTTGTGACTGTTGTTTTTGCCAAATTTCTTTATATAAACAATTTAGGGGTTAATTTTATTTAATCAAGTGAAAACCAATATTTAAAAATGATTTATTAATTGCATAGACTTGCTTAATTTGAATCAACCATAGATTTTTTTTAAATGTAAGAAATTTAATTTACTTAAACTAATGAATATTCTATTTCTCTTGCTTAACTGCTGTCATAATATATTTCATTTTTTTAAATATTTTATTTATTAATAGAGAGAGGAGAAGGGAAGGAGAAAGAGAGGGAGAGAAACATCAGTGTGTGGTTGCTTTTCACGTGCCCCCCTGCCCCCCACTGGGGACCTGGCCTGCAACCTAGGCACATGCCCTAGACTGGGAATCGATCCAGCGACCCTCTGATTTGCAGGCTTGTGCTCAATCCACTGAGCTACACCAGCCAGGGCAATATATTTCATTCTTTACAATTTCTTGCAAACTTTTAGAACCTAACATTTAGCATGCATGGTATTAAAATTTTACCCACCATTTTTTTCATTTCTTTCCTCTTTCTCTCCCATTTTCCCGATCCAAAAGAAAACAATTTCAATATTAATCATAAAAGCAGTGTTTTTCCTCTTACCAATAATTAAAGTGTTCTAACATTTCCCATAGAAATCAGTTTTTTAGTACTGTTGTTTTCAAACATATCTTTACACAATTAAATATTTAAAACTTTTTTTAACAGACTGAGGGATGATAACATTCTCAACTGTGCCAAAATATGGGCAGATGATCCAAGCCCATGGCTAAAGAGGCATACTGACGTTATTTCATTTAGCAGAAAACAGCAGATGTTTTCCCAGAAGATGTACATGAAGTTCGCAGAACCAGATTTTAATTGTGTTAGTGCAAAAATCAGGAAGCAAAGGCTATACAGACAACTTACTCTTGTATGTCTTAAAAATTGCTTTTTCACAGAGAAAACAATAATCATGTTTGATTACTTTGTGAAATATGTATGCATCAGCAGAATGCAAATGCAAAAAGAATCAACACCAATGTGAAATCAAAATGTTTTCTAGCTAGCAGTTGTCTTAAGGAGCACAGTATAGTGTTTGTGTGTGTGTGATTTTTGCCAAGAAGACCTGAGACCAAACGATTTTAAGTTGTATTATCCAAAAGCATTTTGCAATAATCTCAAAGATCTTAATTTTATTGACTAACCCCTGCCTCAACCTATAGGCATTGTGAGTTTCAAAAGGTATTCAGTAAAATTTCCTTCCTTCCCTTTTTCGTCTGACACCTCCTCTTTTTGTCTGTTCTTACCTCTTTTTTTCCTTCTTTCGTGTAATACAAAATTGTGGCCAACATATAGCCAAAAAAGCCAAAGAAAACTCCCCTCACTCCTCAAGTATGCTCCAGTAAAAAATTTTGAAATTTATTTTTTAAAGATGTTATTTATTTATTTATTTATTTTCAGAGAGAAGAGAAAGAAGGGAAAGAGAGAGGGAGAGAAACATTAATGTGTGAGAGAATCATCAGTGGGTTGCCTCTTGCATGTCCCCAGCTGGAGACCCCACTCAGGCACACACCCTGACCAGGAATCAAACCAACAACTTTTTGGTTAGCAGGCTGACGTTCAATCCACTGAGTCACACCAGACAGGACTTCAACAAAAATTTGTCATAACTTAAACTGGAAAAATGTTTATCACAGGAACTTATTAAGTTGATGTGTTTCCAAAATGTTGAAGTCAAAATATGACTCCAAGAATATTGTGAAACTTCCAGCTATTGAGGAAAGTCTGGGCAATGTTTGGTTCCCCCTGACCACAAAAGCATATTCCCTTTTAAGAAATTGCTAAAATTAAGTCATGACTAACCTCAATGAAATATTCTTAGTGTAGGCTGTGCTAAGCAAACAAGGAAACCCCTAAATCTCAATTTCTTAACTTAGTGAGAGTGTGCCTTCTGCTTCACAAAGTCTGTGACAGGTCAAGAGTATCTTCGGAACCCCCTCATGAGAAGACCTGGAGACCCAGCATTCCTCTCATCGGGCCCGCCCTCTCGGAGTCCTCCCTCCTCGCTGCCGGGATGAGTGCAAGTGAGCAATATCATGAGGACCTTTCAGAAGTCAGGATGTATACATCTTACTCCATGTGTACACCATATTCCATTGCCCGGAACTAATTACATCGCCCCATCCAAATGCAGGTGATCTGGGAAAGGCCGTCTTCCTGTGTGCCCAAAAGAAATTCCCAAATAGTCTGGTGATCACACAGCACTGTACTGCCACAGGCTGAAAAATACGTATTTGAATGGCTAATAGCATATGTAAGTAAACATTGAAGACCTCAAATTATTTATTTCTTGTTTTTTAAGGAATTCATGCCATTGTAATAGAAGATAGAGTATGGAATGTCAAGATAAAAAAATATGCCTCATTATCATTGATAAAATGACTACAGGCCACTTATATCCACAGGTAAACATAAATAAACAATAACACATCACTTATTTTGCCTCTAGGCTAATCAGGCATAAAAAGTGAAACTATTAAAAGGCCTTTCTCCTCTCAGAATATCTGAAAATGTATTTAATATCTCAGAATGTTTTTCAAAATAGGAAAAATATTGAACCAAAGTATGCAAAAGTCCACTTTATTCTTCCAAAACAATGCTCCCACTGAGTTTCTCTGTATAGATATAGATACAGAAATAAGTAAAGATGGAGATATATAATTACCAGGAAACTATAGAAAACTTGAATTTGCTTGTTGGCTAAGAAATGAAAAACTGTAATCCCTGTGCTTCATACAAACAAAAAGACAAGAAAACGACAGAGCTAATAGCCGGTGTCTCTCAAAACAGTATTTAATCACAGGGAGTTAGCATCCAAAAAGTTATTTCTCTTACCAAAAGCCAATTTCCCTTTTGCCCTCTGCAAATGTCTGCATTAGAAATCAGACATTGGAAGCACTAATTGCCTGAGGTTAGAAACTCCTGGGATTTCAGAGTGTCAAAAGGTCAAAATACCAGGAAAGGTAAAGAAAGGCTTGTTAGCATAAACTAGCAATTGGGTTCTGGTGCTCCAGACATTTTGTATTAAATAAAAGGAGGAAAGGGAAAAATAACCTAAGGGAATGCTGAGTTCAAAGCTGATAGCTGCAGGAGGGCTTAGAGCAAAGCAATCATTCAAAGTCCTTTGGGGTTGGCTTCTTTAAAAGAGCTCATACGCTTGCCCGCCTGCTGTCGTACCTCATGGCCACATTTGGTTCTCCTGTGGAGAGAGCAGACCACTGCTGACCTTCCCACCCAGGCACCCTGCATGCACTTATCCAAGCAAAGCTGATACACTGTGCATGGATGTTTGCTGCAGACACAGGCAGAAGACTCCGTCATCAGAGAGCCTGCAGAATGCAATTTTCCTTTCTGTGCTGGATCCTCCATGCATTTCTGCTGAAAACTCAGAGTTGGTTTTCTTATCCGCCCCTTCCCCTGTTGTTTTCTTTCCCTCCACTGTGCTCAGTTCCTGCACAGAAACTGAACTCCAGCCAGCTCAGCAGCGGCTCTGCTCTTTATAGCGTCCCTGCCCTGGGGGCAACAAAGCCAGCAGCAAGCCCCCTAGAAAAGGCATCTCTGTTGGGAGGCGTAAAGGCTGTGTGTATGGGGAGCTCCTCTGTCTTACAGCATTAAAGTTGCTGCCTTTTAGGATTCAAGTAGCATTTTAAATTTGTCTCTTGATTTTATTATGAGTAATAGGCTTATAAGAATTAAACCAAGTATAGAATATAAATTCTTCTGCTGCATTTCCCCCCAATCTGAACAGCGTGGTATGTAGTCTTTATCCAGTAGTATCTTACCCATATACCATCATATATACGCACACACACATCTGTACACTCACACAGTTTTTGTAAATAGGTTACATAAAGTAGCATGCACATATTTTAAGTGTACAATTTAATGAGTTTTAACAAGTGTACACTCCTGAATAACCATCACCCCAGTGAAGATACAGGACATATCCATCCTCCAGAAAGTTCTCTCATGCTCCTTTCTAATCAATTCCAACAGCACCTCCTTACTGCCCCAGAGGTAACTAATACTCAGGTTTCAAACACCATAGATTAGTTTTGTCTTTCTTAAACTTTATATACATTTTGTTCACAGTTTCCTTTGCTTAGTATAATGCTTCTTGGTTTATCCATTGTTTTGGTCAAGTAATATTCTATTTTGTATGAATTCACAATTTTCCATAGATCTTCCTATGAATAGACATTTACACATATATAATTTTCTCTCCACAATGGCGATTGTCCTGTGAAGCTCCATCTGTGCATTTCTTTTCATTTTTCCACTCAGAATTATGTCCTGGACATGTTTCCCTATATGTCCCCTGTGGGCATTTCCTGATTCTTTCTTAAGGCTACATAGTCTTCCTTCATATGGATGAGCTACATATTATACACTTCATCCTGTATTTATAATTATACACTTTCAATATTAAAATAGTTTCACAAATTAAAGTTATGTTTGCAAACAGTTGCAAAAAATACCATGATAAAGAGGTATCTAAGATAAAATACAGAATGTCTAAATGAAAAGCACAATCCTCTTTCACTTTGCAAATCCATTATCATGATATGACCACATTTGACAGGTTTTAAAAATAATATAGTGGTTGCTATGAGACTATTAATTTGAATAAGAATACATATTCCAATGCTGATTTTATCAACTTGAGAAATATTGCTTCATTCTCTGATCTGAAAGATGAGAAATGTTCTACTTCTTTACTACTGTCACCTCCTTTCTTCACCTTCAGATCCCCTGGTTATTATTTTTACATTTAAAACATCTTTACATTTTGTTCTACAACAATAATTTGTCCTACTCAATTTGTCTAGAATATGTTTCTATGAATATAAGCACACATAAGATGTATTTCAAGTCTATGATGATATAAATCTTCTTTACTCAAGAAGCAACTAACATGAAAGACACACACACACACACAAAAGAAATAAATGGAATCTTAAGTCAACAAACCCCTGCTGCTTGAGGGTGAACATTCCACATGCTGGAGAGTGGAGCAATCCCTTTTATATTCTTTTTGTCAGTTTTCCGAAAAATGTCTACATTATAATCAACTAGACTTTATATTTTATGTTATTGGTATGTATTCCTTTTACATTTTTGAGGGGATATTTCTATAGAGATTATTCTTCTTGCCAGGCATACAATGATTAACTTTAAATGTTTGTATTTTCAAAATACCAATTTGCCCACATATTTGATCATTGGGAGTTGAGAGATAATAAATATGATGTCCTCTGGTTCTCTCTCCTTCATAGAGAATTTTCATTTTATCTTTGAATGTGCCCACGTTTTTTCCCCTTTATTCACAGTGTTCTAAAATTAATAGGACCTACCTAGGTTTGGCCTTCATTTATTTGTCGTGTCTGGCCCTTGGAGGAATATTTCTATCTAAACACTGTTTCTACAAAACATTATTTGTTCTCCTATTCTTTGCCACTGGCCTCTGAAGCTCCTTTAAGCAGACGGCAGAGCATCTGAAATGATTGCCCCATATCGTGTTAACTTTCTCGTCTCAGTGTTTCATTTTATGTCTGTATGCTGAGCAATTCTTCCTCTTTATCTTCCAGATCCGGTTTTAAGTTCTGTCTATTGTTTTATTCAACCCACTCACTTTCTTTCATAATTTCACTAATTATATTTTAAATTTCAATATATTTCTTGTTATATGATTACAATTACTGCAAAGAGATGTTATAATATTAAAAGTTATATAGAACTTACTGTATTTAAGGAATATTTTAAATATTTTATTTATAATAACTCACTTATCTTCACCACAACCTTAAAAAGGTTCTATTTTTTAAAAGATTTTATGTATTTGTTTGTTTATTTATTTATTTTAGAGAGGGGAAGGGAGGGAGAAAGAGAGGGAGAGAAACATCAATCTGTGGTTGCCTCTCGTGTACCCCTTACCAGGGACCTGGCCCACAACCCAGGAATGTGCCCTGACTGGGGATTGAATCAGTGATCCTTTGGTTCACAGGGCAGCACTCAATCCATTGAGCCACACCAGCCAGGGCAAAAGGTTTTATTATTAACCCAATTTCACAGGTTAAGAAACAGAAACAGATCTGGAAGAATTTAAATGTCATTTCCAAGAACACAGTCGGCTTCAGTGGCCATGCTTTTCATGATAGTTAACCCTTGAACAGCACAGGTTTTGGGTACCGACCCTCATTCAGTGGAAAATCTATGTATAAGTTTGGGCACCCCCAACTTAACTACCAATAGCTTACTGTTGATTAGAAGCTTTACTGATAACATAGTCGATTAACAAATATTTTGTATGTTACATGTATTGTATACTGTGTTATAATAAAGTAAGCTAGAGAAAAGAAAATGTTATTTTAAAAATTGTAAAGAAGAGGAAATGCATTTACAGTATTTATTTTAAAAATCCACATGTAAGTAGACCCACACAGTTCAAACCTGTGTTTTTCAAGGGTCAGCTGCTGAACTCCCTCTCTTGATTTATTGTTGCTATATATTTGGGAATCTTTCCAAAAATTCAAATTCAATTATTTTAGTAGGGTTTTTTTTTGGTTGTCTTAATTGCCTTTTTTCCTTCCAAACTAGAACACTTTCATGTGTCTGTTATCTCTTCTCTAACTTATTGATTAGGTTAAAAGCATCGATGTATTCACACAATGGCGATTGTCCTGTGCAGTTCCATCTGCGTTTTTCTTTTCATGTTTCCATTCAGAATTATGTCCTGGACATGCTTCCCTAGATGTCCCTTGTGGCTTAGCCTGATTCTTTCCTAAGGCTGCATACTCTTCCTTCATATGGATGAGCTACATATTATACACTTCATCCTGTACTTATAATTACACACTTTCAATACTAAGTTTCATAAATTAAAGTTATGTTTGCAAATTGTTGCAAACTGCTGTAACTATTGCTCCTGAAATAAAATGCAGCATCCCCTACCATGATCTCTGGGGGTCCTGTAGGACTGGCCCCTATTTCCCTCCAATCTTATCACCTTTCCCCTTTGGCTTGTGATGCTACTGCCCTATTCTTTTTGCCTCTTCTAAACCCTTATTTTCTACATGGAAATTGCACTTGTTCTCTTTGCCCAGAATCCCCTTCCCTTGTTTCTTCACCTGCTGGGCTTTTTATCATCCTTCAAGTTTCTGCTCAAATGTCAGCTTCTCAGAAAAGATCAGCCCAACCTTCCACTCCAAAGTGAACTACATCTCAACACCCTGTTTCATTGGTAACACATACCAGCCCATGATTACCATGTTAATTTCTTAGTTTACTTATTTATTTTTATCTCTTTACCTAGAAAGGTGCGGCAGGTGCTTCATGTGCCTTAATCACCATTCATACTTCATGCCCTTAGCACTATGCCAGGAGGAGAGCTGTAGTGTTAAATGATTGGAACTTATTTTGCATCAGTACAGGCATCACTGCTCAAATGACTAGTCCTCCTACCTAACTAATTAAACCATAACAAACAACTCTCGTGCCAGTTTGAATAGATAAGGAGAACAAATGCAGAAGAAGGATGGCAGAAGATTTTACAATTCATTAGGATCCCATTTCCTATTTTAAAAATCCACAACTATAAGATATATTCTGTTATCTATGCTATCAAGCATTATATTTTTAAAATGAGAATACTACAGCTGCAAATTCATCAAGTAGAAGCTTTATCTGTGTTTCCATTCTCTCTGCATACAGTTGTGTTTTAAGTGAAGGCACTGGCCTGCACTGGCAGCCTTTGGTACGTGCGCACTGATCAAAGGAGAGAAACAAATAGGTGACATTTACAAGGACTTCAAGGCACACATGTTTGTTCACTTGAAAAGACACCAATTTACAGTGTGCTGTTACTAGTGGTCCTCAGCGGGACCTTCTGAAAAGTACAATTTTTGATTAGAATGTATTTACTTTTCTGTGGGTAATGGAGAAAGAATTGACTTATCACAGAATATACGAAAGAAAATGTGGGGGCAGGGTGATGGAGAGAGCAGCTGCTAAGTGAGGTGTAGGAATTGGAGATACAAATTTTAAGAAAAGTCTTCAGTTAAAACACATAAATATTGTGAAAATACAGTCTTTGAAGCCATAGTTTGAAACCATGGCTGTTTTCAAGGGCAATTTAATTAAGGCTAATACGTAAATCAAATAATTTAACATCTAATTAGGAAATGAACTTCATATATTCTAAGCTAAAATAGCTTCATAATATATGGCAATATCTCTGACAGCTACTCCCAGACATCAAGAAATTAAATAAAGTGACTCCAAGCATTCTCTTTTGCATAGTCACTAATTAGTTCATGAGATAATTTTTGCTTTTCCAAATTTCTAAAATTTAATTTCTCATCCTAGTAAGTGACTTAAGTATAAAGCTGATGTAATTTTTTAAAAAATGCCAGATACTCTCTTTTTTAAAGGTTATTAGAAACCCTACTTCAACCAAAATGGTCAGGCTAGAGTTCCCTTCCCTCACCCTTGAAGGAGGTAGGAAATTTATTCCTGAGACAAACTGACCAGAGGAGGATGTGAATTTGGGTATACCAGGTCAGCAGAGGGCAAAGGTGAGAAGCCAGACTAGAAAGAGCGGTATTAATTGAATACTTGCAGACACAGAAGAGTCAGAACCTCCCCCACCCCTTCAAGCTCCTTTCCTTGCCTAGCTCAAAGAATGAAGGCAGCAACTAAGCTTATTACACTCACGCAGAAGCAGCAGCAGCAGCAGCAGCAGCAGCTAACTAAAAGAATCATCTCAGAGAAACTTCATGGGTCCAGACAAAATATCTACAGATTTATATATTATCTAAAGGAAACAAAGCTTAGAAAAGAAACTCAAGAGGAGAGCAACATTTGAAGAACTGACAGAAAAAAAATAAAATTCAAGGAAATACTGATATAAAGAAAAAAAGAGGGAGAGAGGGAAGAAGGGAAGGAGGAAGATAGAGAAGGGGGAGAGGAGAGAGAGAGGAAGGAAGGAAGGAAGGAAGGAAGGAAGGAAGGAAGGAAGGAAGGAGGGAAAGAAGGAAGGAAGGAGGGAAGGAAGGAAGGAAGCAAGGAAGGAAGGAAAAGAGAAAGAACGAACAAGTCATAGAGGCAATAGAAGCGAAAGAAAAGCATGGTGATGTACACGTCAAGAAAAGATGACACTGTCTAGTGTTCAATGTCAAGGAGAGGTTAAGCAGATGAGAATGGGAGCATGCCCATGGAATGTCAGCACCCAAGTGTGTGTATTTTTGTTTTTGTTTTGCAGCCTTGCCAAGAACATTTTCATTGGAGCAGTCGGATGGGAAGCCAGAGTGTGGGTGGAAAGGAGAGAGGGAAATGAGAATAATCAGAGAAGTCATGCAGGTAATTGTTTCAATATGTTTAGCTATGAAGGAAATGAGAGATTTAGGGAAGTGCTGGAGGAGCAGGAAGGGGTGAAGTTTTGGAAGGAGTGAGGTTCGGTTGCTTGATTGTATTTGCAGTATGGTTTCTAAGGAAGAGGCTTCTGCCCATCTAAGTTCTCATTGAAAGAAGCAAGGAGAAAAGAAGTTGACAAAATTTTAAAAACCAATCAATCAATCAAGTAATGGAGAAAGTTAGGTTATGGAAAGAGACAAAAGCAGAGCTCAGATGAAATGAAGAATCCATGCAAAAGGATAAGCCCTCTTCTAATTACTCAGGAGTCAAAGAGAAATGGGAGAGCTGCAGATGCAAGTAAGTTTGCAAACTTTGTAGCCAGAAGGCAAAGGAGATCCCTTTTCAAATTTCTGTTTTCTCTGTGAAGTAAGTGGTGTGGTCATATGTTGAGAACCAGAAAGAAACAGTAGGGAAGAAGAGTCAGATGTCAGAACAGCCAAGATGGAGAAGAGATGCAAGAATTGATAGAGAACTGGAGAAATTGCTAATGTTTGAGTTGAGGTTGGAGGCTGACTTTATTGTGTCCTGAATAAGTTTTGTTGTGTGATACAATTAGGAGAAAGCATATTCATTTCAATGGCTATTGCATTCTGTGATGGGCAAAACACAATAGCAGATGCAAAAAAATTTTCAAAATTCTTTCAGAAGTAGTTCTTGTCTTCAAACAACAGGTTTTTTTTTTTTTTAAAGAGAGACAAGGAAGATTATTAAATAACTTTAATCTGAGTTAAAGTGAGATTTGTGGCATGAGATGCAAATGAAATGCCAAAGAATTGAGGAAAGGATTCTCTTCAGTGGGGGCAAGTATTGTAGAACCAAAATTTGGCCTATGCTTAGGATTTGGGCATGCTGACTTAGGAATGGCATCCAGGACCAGCATAAGCAATACACAGAGAGGAAAAGTTATGAAGCACGTGTGATGCTTAGTGAGTAGATCAATCTGCTATAGCACAGGGTCATGGAGGAGAGTATGGTCTTTAGGTTGCAAATACTAGATTGGAGCTGAAATGCCAGGCTAAGAGATGTCTGGCTTGGAGTCTTTAGGCAACAGGGAGCCAAAAACACTATTTGTGTAGAGTTGTTTGGAAAATAAAGACTTGTAAAGTCCTACAAGACACACTAGAACATGGTAAAAAAAAAAAAAAACAACTAAAGAGAAAATTTACAACATATTGTGATAGTTCAATCAAGGCATAATTAGCACAAGGATGAAGAAAATTTCAAATTCTAATCTAGTTGACCGTAGAAAGAAATGTGAGGGTCAACAAAGGCAGTGTAACCTTGAACTGAATAAGATACTGAAGTTGATGAAAAAGATCCCACAGCTCGTATGTCAAGCCCTCACTTCTCTGCCTTCCCTCTCCTGAGTTTCAATCATCTGTCTCCAGCTGCCCACACAACATCTTCCCTTGGATAGACAATATGATCATATACTTTCATTCCTGAAAGCAAATGTCTCCCTTTATTCTCTGCCCCCATGAGTAACCTCCCCTTCTGTTACCCAAACTAAGAAACATCTGTGCCTCTCTCTGTCCTTCAACTCCCATCCCTCTATCAAATCAGTACAAAAGACCCTTATCCACTCATGCCTGGTTCAGTGCAGCCACTTCTCGATAATCCCCCTATTCTCATTTCTCCCCTCTACAGAGAGGACACCAATAACTCTGCCTAAAGTTGATAAATTAATCCGGCAAGCACAACACAGCTTTCACTGCCATATGGACCTGCTGCTAAAACCACTTCAAAATAACATTACTCCCACACTCAGGAAATTATAATGGATTCTACTTGCTCCAAATTTTGGTGGGTAACAGCTACTCTTTGTATTCTTTTGTCTTCTCAAGCTCCACTATGTTGTGTGTGCATGTGTGTATGTATGCACGTGGGGAGTGTGATGGTGGGAGTGTGCACATACTAACAATAGAACCAAAGGAGATAAGGGGATAGGAGACCAGGGCATCTCTGGGGGGAGGCCATATTTCCCAATTAGATACCACCTTTTACCTTTCAGTGCTCAGAAGTTGGGATGGGGCAAGAAGGAAATTGAAAAGGCAGCTGCTATACTTACATCCACTATGGTGAGCTCTAGCAGGTTAAAAGTCTGCTGCTTACCTGTTCACGTATTCACCTGCTTGGTATTCAGAGGTTTCTCAGTTGAACTAAAACACATAATGTGCAGCTTTTATCTACGTTACTCCCAAGGGAAAAACCCTGTTTACCTGTAGACGCTTAAAAAATACTGATTCAGTCAAGTAACTGCAAGTAGCTTGACAGCTGAAAATCATCAAAATACTATAAAAGAACTAGATTCATTTTGGTAGAAAATAGATAGATAGAGGTAGTTTAATATGATTTTAGTATATACTTAATGCTTATTTAGAGATGGATTACCTAAGAACAAGAATAACCTCAGTGTCTCCAGGCTCATTTGAATACTCATTTGAAAGTCTATTTTAAATATGTTGTGCTGGCTGATGTGGCTCAGTGGATTGAGTGATGGCCTGCAAAACGAGAGGTCACTGATTCAATTCCTGGCCATGGCACATGCCTGGGTTGTGGGTCAGGGCCTCAGCTGTGGGAGTGTGAGGGACAGTGGATCCATGTTTCTCATTGATGTTTAGCTTTGAGGGACTTCTGGCCAAGATGGAGGCATTAAAGGGACTTATCTAAGAGAAAGAAAAAAATCAAAATTATGAAGAGTAAAATGGCAACAAAATCACAACTATCAACAACTGAACCTAAAAAACAAAAACAAAAACAAAAGCAAACTAAGCAAACAACTAGAACAGGAACAGAATCACACAAATGGAGGGTTATCAGTGGGGAGGGGGAGGAAGAGGGAATAGAATGGGGGGAAGGTACAGGGAGTAAGAAGCATAACTGGTAAGGAAAAAATAGATAGGGGTAGGTTAAGAATACTATAGGAAATGGAGAAGCCAAAGAACTTATATGTATGACCCATGGACATGAACAAAGGGAGGGGGATCATTAGAGGGAGGAGGGGTGCAGAGAGGAGGGTGATAAAGGGGAGAAAAAATGGGACAAGTGTAATAGCATAGTCAATAAAATATACTTAAAAATGTGTTGTGTAATCCCCTTTTATTGGGTTGGCCAAAAAGTCCATATAGTTTTTTCCGTAAAATAAAAGACACATTTTTTCATTTTCACCAATGACCTTATTGATTTGGATATTTTGATATCAGCTATCTCCTGCTAGTGGCTACTAGTGGGTAGAGGCCAGGGGTGCTGCTAACCGTCTTCCAGTGCATAAGACAGCCCCAGAGCAAAGAACTATTTGACCAAAATGTCAATAGTACCAAGAAACTCTGCAAACCACTTTTGACACATTCAATCAGTCACAACACCTCCTCCATGCACTGCACAAATCTTTTTTTGCATTTCAGTTGTTTTTACCTTTACTGAAATAATAAAGCATAATATGCTAAAAACGCTGTGTATCTTCTTCCACCTTCAACATTAAAATGGCTGCACAAAAGTTCACCAATTTTGGTAAGTTTTTTTTTTAAATGCATGCTGATATGACAGCTGTCACAATACAATTTAATAAAATTGTTTCAGATGAAGTTAAAGACAGCTAAGCACTACTGGAGCCATTGTATGGAAAACAGTAAACAAGCTTTTTGGCCAACCCAATTGGGCTGTCTTTAAGGGAACAAGGTCTTCCTTTGATGGCATTGGTCAGGTGCAAATCTGTCTGAAGCCAGGCTGAGAAACAGACAGGATAGGAAGAGAGTGTTACTTTTACTATTTCAAAGCCCAGGTCCCTGCTATCTTGCAATTCTGTGTACTCAGGACAGAATTAGGATGAAATGGCAATGTTCCCAAATTTAATGAGTTCAGAATGAATACAGATTTATGGGTAATTCACACTCGCATTGTTGCAGTAGGCGTAGGAGAATAGGAAGACAAATGTGTTTGTTGTAACATAGAAAGTTTCCCTGAATGCATCAATTTAGTGATTAAGAGCTGAAGTATTCTCTTTTAAATTTAGTGTGGATAGTCCGTTTAAAGATACGGGCATATTTTTTTGCAAGGTCTCGCAATAGATTCTGTATAAGTTCAGGTTCATTACTCAAATGTCTCCAAGTTCGCAATCTCTGACTTCATGATTATTACAAACTTGGCATTGTTTCAAACATCTGGGCTACCTTAAAATGAAAGTAAAAGCCACCACGGACATTGTGACCAAAGCTACTTTTTCATGTAAAAAAATAAATGTAGTGCATATTTTACTAGAGCATCTAATTGTTATTTTTTATTCCACTTTTCGAGCCATAATCCATCAGAACTTCAAGGACGGACTTCACTGCAGTTGCATTTCCTCCTGGGGAGAAAGAGACCGCCTACTGCGGCTGTGATAAGCGTGATCTACAGTGTCTTCACATATCAATTCATGGTTTTTGGTAATAAAGCTACTCTCTATCCCTTAAGTCTAAATGCCTTAAGGCTAATACTCATTTATGTATTTACTCAGCAAGTATTTGTTGAGTATGTGCTATATGCAGTACCACTGACATTCAGTTATTAGTATAAATGTGTCCCAGCCTTCTAAACTGTATGTAGCATTTATTTTTGAAATTCTTGACTCAGTTAATGAGTGAAAAGGAAGGTTAATTTATTCTTATGGGTATAGATAGATGTCCTGTATATTTATAAATATACCTCTATAATCTATATCTATATGTCTATAGCTACTGGTGTCCTTTCTATTGCCGAGGGCTCTCATCTGCTAGCATCAAGGATAAGCGCAGGAGACAGACTTTTGTAAATTATGTAAGAATAAGTTCCATAAGGAATCACACCTGAGTTGCTGATGTATAAGTAGGGTTAAGAAGGGGCAGTGTGGCGATTGAAGCAGAGGGCCTAGCATCCGTACAAGTCCTGTGGTGAAGGAGTGCAGTATCTCCCAGGAAGTGGGAGGAGTTCAGTGTAGCCAAAGACAAGGAAAAAGGCATTTGGAAGAACACTGGGGAATCTAAGACGGTGGCACATTTGCTGCTTGCCCATCTTTTCCTTCCTATGACTCTCAAGTGGAAGTAATCTGTAGCAAAGGAGACATTTATACAGCTCATCAGCCAGAGTTTGTTGAGTGAGTTCTGCAAACATGCCCCTGTCCAACTGGAATGTGGGCAGCCTCTTTATTAGGGGTGAATGGCATAGCGAGGACCGTCGTCCCCAGCCTTGCGTCCTTTTCCCAGAAGCGAGGTTGAGGAGCAGGGAGTTTTAAGTTCCTCATGGAAACCAGAGTTGAGGCATGCCCCAAATCACCAGCTGCCCCATCACACCAGACACACACACGCACACAACACACAAACTGGGTTCCCCAGCACGGTAGGGTAAGAGGAGCAATCCATACCCCCAGCTTTTCCGAGCTCAGATGCACCACCTACCAATGACTCATGGGGCCACAAGGACAAGCCAGCCTCCAGGATGTCTGCATCACCAGCATCAGAGACCAGAGCTGTAATAACACCAGCTCCTGGAGTCAGCTACTGCAATGTCTGTGTAGATACGTGAATAAACTGACCTTTCTCTTTGGCCGTAATTGAGTGAAGAATGTCAGGAATACATGCCACATATAATTATGATTAAATAAGTTACTGGGTGATTAGTTATCTAATATCTCTCTTACCTGCTGGAGCACAAATTCCCCTAAAGGAGAAACCATGTCTTTCTAAGTCATTACTCTAGGCCTAGCAGAAGGCCTTGCATAGAAAAAAATCACCCAACCCAATTCCATTTTTGTTGATGAACAAATGGTGCCATTTCTTCTGATGGGGAACAGTGAAGGAGGAGTAACTGTGGAAGAAAAAGATCAGAGAGAGACCTGGAGCTCAGAGGAGAAATCTAGACCTTGGCCATCAAATAGGATCCTGCGTTAACAAACACTACATTTTGAACATTGGGATTGAACAGGATTGCATAGGAAGAAAGGATAGAGTAAGACACGATAAACAAAAACAGAGAAAGGATACTTTCAGCCTAATACAGTAAATAAAAGAATAAAGAAATTTGGAGCAACCCAGGGGAGAGGCACCTTCCTGGGGTGTGTAGGATAGGTTAAGTGGTCCAGGAAAGGGAGAGTATAAGGGGTGGTGCAGTAGAACAAAGACTGTGAGCAAAAGCAAGGAGTTCGGAGGGTCAAAGAAGTGTGTGCATGTATGTGGTGACTTACAGCGAAGTGCCAGGCAGCAGGATCCAGCTCTGAGGCAGACACATGTTGCAGAAGGGTCTTAGATGGATTATCAGGATGTAATGAGGAGACCAGATTTACAGGGGACGTGACTGACGGCAGGGCCGAAGCTAACAAGGTCTATTGAGGTAAACAGTGGTTATAAGAGAGCTAGGATCCAGAACATTGGGTAACCCTTTTAATGACTTGGACAAATGTGTTAAAAGGATGAATGAAGGAGGAAATCGATCAATCAGTGCATCAATTAATTAATGACACAACTTCCTTCAAGGAGATTACATAATTAGAAGAAAAAAGATGAAACTGCCGACTGTCTTAAGGATGAAAATGAACAATTTAGATATCTTAAACAAAAGAGACAGAAGTGTTTTAAGTTGTCATAAATGCAATGTAAGCCACCTAAACGAGCCCTCCTCCCCCTTTTAAAGCCATGAAACAAAGTGGTTTGGGAACTCCTGAGACCCCACACAAGAAGATCTTCAAAAGCTTGAAACTCTACAGATCAAATTCAGTTTACTTGGTAACTTTTAAAATTTTATTTGTGCAATTTTTGATTTAATGGCTGAGACTACTGAATTTCATACACAGTCAGATCCCTAAAACTATATTGAATCCAAGCTCCTTTACTAAAAGGTATAACCCTCTGTGGCTGTAAGTGCCTGACACCATGATTTATAAGGCAGCCAACCCCAAGCTGAAGCTACATCCTTTGAGTTTGACTGGGCGTAGACGCTTTGGTGTGTCAAATGGGTATTTTGCTTTCATTAAGGTATTCACCTTTATCTCCAATGTACGCCAGAAAATCTATCCTGTTCTAAAACTCAGGAAAAGCAAAAATATAACGCAGGCATCCAGCTAGTGAGTGAAGGAACCAGACCAAAAATTGTTTAGCTTTATGAGCACTGCCACTGTGTCCATAACATTATCATTTTTTAATTGTATTTTACTGTTTATAGTATTACACAGTTGTCCCCACGTTCCCCCCTCTGCCTGCCTCTATCCAACAGCCCCTAGGCAATCCCTACATGTTGTCTGTGACCTTGGATCTGCCTATATATTTTTAAATAAAATTAGAATAAACAAAAAAATAAATACATTCTTAATTATCATCCTTCAAAGCTGCTCAGGAATCTGGCCTGATTTCAGACATGAACATATTTCTACTTTATTAATATCGCATCATACAAATGAGCACTTGTTATGCATAGGACTTCATAGCTTTGTTCTTTTGGAAATTTTTAAAACCTCCCTTAAAGTTATTTACTTAAGGCAGATGGCATTTTCTGCCCTTTCTTTTTAGTAAAAAGTTATTTGATCTAAGGTAATGAAAAGTATCCCCTTGAGGTTTGAAGTCTCATTTTTTTTTAATTGCTTGGTCAATAGTGTGTGCATGGTGGATATTTGATTGGCTGGCTTATTAGATTTGTTAATTAAACTGTAAATTGAATATAGTTACAACTCTAGCTAAGATTAATGAAAAAAATATGGTTAGTGAACTGATATAAACTGGAAATGTGCAGCCATGAAATCTCAAGTTTTGAAAATTTCACTTTTAGAAACCAAATTGTTTTAAAAGTTTAATTTGAGTTCATAATGTGGAATAATGCTTGAGGTGGCAACAAAGAGAAGCAGGGCTAAATTATTCTTTAAATTAATATTTGTTGAATGGAAACTGTAAGATTAGTTCCTTGCTACAACTGTTTTAAATGAAATTCTGACTAATTCTGATTAGTTTTTTTAATTACTTTATTGTTGTTCGATTACAGTTGTCTGCACTTTCTCCCCACCCCTCCCCCCACACCCCAGCCAAACCCACTTCCCTCCCTTGCTTCCACACTCCCCCTTGGTTTTGTCCATGTGTCCTTTATAGTAGTTCCTGTAAACCCTTCTCCCCACTGTCCATCTCCCCTCCCCTCCGGATATTGTTAGATTGTTCTTAATTTCAGTGTCTCTGGTTCTATTTTGTTTGCTTTTTTCTTTTGTTGATTATGTTCCAGTTAAAGGTGAGATCCCATGGTATTTGTCCCTCACTGCCTGGTCTATTTCACTTAGCATAATGCTCTCCAGTTCCATCCATGCTATCCCAAAGGGTATAAGCTCCTTCTTTCTCTCTGCTGAGTAGAATTCCATTGTGTAAATGTACCATAGTTTTTTTGATCCACTCATTTGCTGATGGGCACTTCGGTTGCTTCCAGCACTTGGCTATTGTAAATTGTGCTGCTATGAATATTGGGGTGCATAGGTTCTTTTGGATTGGTGTTTCAGGGTTCTTAGGGTATAATCCCAGCAGCAGAATTGCTGGGTCAAAGGGCAGTTCCATTTTTAGTTTTCTGAGGAAATTCCATACTGTTTTCCACAGTGGCTGCACCAGTCTGCATTCCCACCAACAATGTACTAGGGTTCCCTTTTCTCCACATCCTCTCCAACACTTTTTGTTGATTTGTTCATCTTGGCCACTCTGTTATAAACACTTATTAGTCAGCATTAAGTACAATGGTTAATTTTACATGTCAGCTTGCCTGGACCACAGTGCCCAGATATATGTTCAAACATTATACTGGATATTTCTGCAACAGTGTTTTTGGAAGAGATTCACATTTAATTTGGTGAACTTTGAATAAAGCAGATTGCCCTTTATAGTTGGGGTAGGCCTTATCTAATCAGTTGATGGCACTAGTAGAACAAAACACTGACATACTGAAGATGGAATTCTTGAGAAGACTCCCTTCAGAATTTATCTGCAACGTTGGTTCTTCACAGTTCTGTGACAGACTGTCTTTAAATCCACATTGGCACTCTTTCCTGAGTATCCAGCCTGCCAACCCCTCAGATTTTGACCCACCAAGCCTCCACAATCATATGAGTCAATTCCATAAGATAAATCTTTAAGTATATATAGAGTATTAAAGGTATTTTCATATGTATTATATTAGTTGTTATTAAAGCAGCCAGAGAGGTAGACCAAGAAGGTTGTATTTTTAGGTTAAAATGGAGAAAATAGGTCCTAAAAACCTGAAAGTAATTTGTCTAATGGTAGGGTGCTCGGAATAGACTCGAGGTCTTCTGAACTATTGATATAAACAAATGAGGAGGGAAGGTGTACTGGGTGGAAAGCAGCCGAGACCCAAGCCATGCCACAAGTCCAGTCTGATGTTGGGTTCTAGGCCCATTCTTGCTATTAGATCCTGAACTTCTTGGAAATATCTTTTAAACTGTGTAGGCCGAAGGTTTTACGTGATTCCTGGCACACAGTAGACTCACAATAAATGTGTGAGGAATGAATGAATGAATGAATGGGTGAGTGAATGAATATACGCCCTGTATTTCCATGGGAAATTCACTTAAACCTTCTAAGATTTAATTTCTCCAAAGAAGATTAAATAATTTCAAATCTCAGTAAGTCTGTAATTGGACCATTACTGAGATCATTTCTTCTTCTCAAGTTCAGTGGCTGCTCTTGAATATTTTATGGTGTTAAGATTATTTTCTAAATTCAAATATAAAGCAGTTTTGTTGTTAACAAGTGTATGCCTTCTAAATTTTAGAGTCATATTTCCATCATTAACACTAATACTTAATGACTCATGTATATGTTCATAACTATACTTTAAATTAATATTGAATACTTTCATGTGTAAGTTGAGGGAATATTTTTCTTTACTTATTCATTGTAATAATGTTTCAAGACAGTTTTATTGGAGATTATGAAAATATGTTTTAAGTAAATGTAATATAAAACTATACTTAGTTTCAATATTAGGAAACTCTAGTTTCAATTTCTGGTGAACGAGAATTATGACAATCAGACTGAGTGACAGATTCATATCATACTTTTTAATATCCCTCAATTATGGAGCAAGATATTCAATATCATTTATAGATAACACTCTCAAAATATGCTTTGACAATAAGATATTATATCTAACCTTAGAACAATGTTCTCTAAGTCCTTTCCCAACTGGAAAATTTTATGAGGCTATGCTTGTCTACCTAAGCTATAAATATTTCAGTTGATTAATATTTACAGCAATTCTATTCATCTGAAGTCTACATTGGGAAAAAAGTTTGAAGTCTTTATAAAAGGTATAGTAATATGTTGCTGATATTGAAGTCATGTAATGGTAACCTCCTAAAGGCTGTTTAGAAAGTAATGTATTCCTAGTAAATATCATATGAGTAAGTTACTTCCGGTACTTATTCAGAGCCTATTTATATCTATTTTACATGCAATTAAATACATTTGACTATTTGATTCCCCAGCCCTGAAATAAATTAGAAGAAAAAAATTAGGTATAATGAGAGGACTGTGAGAGGTAGATGTGTACCATGACCAACGAAATCAGATATTTTGACAGTAAGTGAGGAAACTAAACATAATCCATTCAATTCTGCTCAAAGTCGCTATACTGCAGCACAGCTACATAGTTGATGTTCATAATTATGATGCACAGACATGTGCGACTATATTATAGAAGTGATATGTGTATTTACTTTTATAAATGTAATTAAACATGGTTGAAATAAAAGGAGTTTTTGCTTGAAAAGCTTAACTTTCTGTTATTTCAGAAGTTCCCATTGTGGAATCAATTCCCCAAGGAGGCATTTACCTAGAAATATGTATTTTTATATATAACTAAGCCTTTGAAAATTCACCCCTTGAGAATTTTAAAAGCCAAGGACTGTCATATAATTCAGTTGACTATTGAGTTGGGTATTGTTCCCGCATGTGTTGAATTACTAAGTGAAGGTCATAGATTTTATACAACCACATGACCTTCCATTGCTAGGAAAAGGTTAACTTTTATCATCACAAGTAACTTCTTAACTTTACTTTCCCCACCAAGAACTCAATAAATTATTGTTAAATATACAAATATGCAGCCCTACTGAAGTTCCATGTGGATATAACAGAAGCTCACTCACTGAAGGGTAGCCTGAATGACTTTGGTTAGCACAGATTCCTACTGCTCAAAATAACTCAGAATTGTATCTTAATAACAGTAGGAGCACCAGACATAACACAGAGCACTAACAAAAGTTCAAAAGTATTTTCAATGCCCTTCTCCAAACTTAGAGTCTCCTCTACTGCAGCTGCTGAGGGACTTGATAATCCCATAGATTAGCCGTCTCCAACTAACTATTCAGTTCCTACACTTCGTCACCCATTGGAGCTCCTTCTCTACCTTAACTTCACACTTCTATAGTCATGTTTTCAAACTGTTTATACTCATTACGTTTTCAAATGTTCCCTTTTCTAATTAGAACGATTTTTCTAACTTAGTTGCTTAAGTATACCTACCGCTACATTGTTTTAAATGTCAATACATTATTTGACCCTTTAACATCTCCAGTTTCTCAGTATCCATTAGTCACTCTCCTCTTGTCACTTTCCAACCCATCTGTCTGCTTTCTATATGCTTGTAACCTGAAGCTCTGCTTTGCAGGTGAAAATTCTGCAACTAGACAGATTAATAGCACTATTAATTTATAATTTCCAGCCTAAGCTGAGCCTTCAAATACCTGTAATAGTAAGTTTCCCTAATAAGCTTAATTCCCCAGTGTATCAGTTACCTATTACACTACCCCAAAAAGAAACACAAAATCTGAGAATCAGTCGGCAATTGTCACATCTAGGCCAGACCCAGCTGGGACCGCTCAGCTGTGACAAATCTACTCCACTTAGAACCAGTGAGCCATCCTAGACATGTTCTTATGGAATCAGTAGCAAAACATGAAATCGAGCATCAATATACAAGGCTTTTGAGGATCTAAGCTGAGAATTGGTTTATAATCACAGAAACCTCATTCTGTTGGAGAAAGCAAGTCAGACAGTCATACCCAAAGTCAGAAGGTAGATATTTTATCTGCCTCTTCTGTGGGAATAACTGCAAAGTTCTATGACAAAGAGTGTGAGTACAGGAAGCAGTGAGAAATCCGAGACAGTAATTCAATCCACTATAACTATTCTCTCTAATTTCCTAACCTCAACTTCATTGAGAAAATAAAGACTATTTAATTGCAAAATCTTTCTTGATTTTCCTAATTAAATATGCAGCACCCTGTACCTCTCTATTCATCTATTCTTTTAATCTTCTGCTAAAATGTAGGAATTATTCTTTCTATTCCCATGGGCTTTGGAGCTCATTCATCTCACCTGCTGGTGGACTTTATTCTCTCACCTTATTTGTCTATCAGAAAGTCCAAAGGTAGTGAAGATGGTTGTTCTATGCATGACGTAGGCTACAGCTTAGTGAATCTGAAATTCACTGAGCATTTCCTTCCTCTGTGTGTGGTCTTTGACCTTGGCAGATTGCCTTCTTAGTCCTAAGGCAGCTTGCAGCATCAACCAGAAAAACGTTTCCTTATCATTGCCATCAGGAAAGATGGAGGGCCTCTCTTACAACCAAATGATAAAAGTTCTCTTCAGTTTGATTGGAAAAATAAGATTATATGCCCAATCGTGGACCATTAACAGTCCTCACAGAATTATTATGCATTGATTGGCTTAAGTCTGGATTCTTAAACCATTAGAGATAAGTAAAGAATATGGATTATCACAATTTGCTTTGAATATTTTTGCCTAGAGCTGAGAATGGAGTCAGCATCTCTCAAGTCATATGGGATGTTAGGGGTGGTGAAAGAACAAAATCACAGACAAAAAGGTGAGGATGCTGGTTGGATACCCTGGTTTCTGCCCCCACTGCTTGTTCCATTCTTTCTTCTAAGGTCCATCTATCAAATCCAAATACCAGAATTTAGTCCTTATCTTTCTATAATTCTCAGCAGCGTTCACATAGTTAACACTATTATCGTTATCATGAGTCTATTCTTTCAGTTTATGTGAAAATCTACTAGTTTTACCTCATCCTCTGGTCACTTCTTTTCAATTTCCTTAGTTATCTCTCCCTCACCACAAAGGCTTGTAATTCTCCAAGGCTTGGACCGAAGGTTCTCAATGTTAATATTCCACAGCCATTCCCCAGATTTTGATCATACACATATATATCTGTCATTATTTAATCTCTGGTTCTCCCACTTGAAGTTTCACAAAGGCAGAATCAGGTCTATTTAAGAAACTGCTGTACTGCTGATGTTGCGCAGAGTCCTTATACATAGCAGCCAACGAACATATACTTGTAGAATAACTGAATAAAAATAACCAATTTAGCAAGTATTTTTATTTAATAATATAAATATGATGGCATTACTATAATCTTTTTCATCTCAGACATCTATTTCTGGCAGTTATAGAGTAAACTAACACTTCTACTGTACAGCTAGATATTAGAGAAAACAAACAAGCAACAGCACAAGTCTGGTTAAAAAAGGGAAGCTTTGAAGTGAACTAGCCGGTGGGAGGCCAAGACTAGAGAGAGAAGAGAATCTCAAGAGAAGTGAACTGACAGTCTTTGAGCTACTTTTCCCCTTAAATCATTTGCCAATTTTAGGCATAGGACAAGAGGCTGAGAAATTTAAGAGTCAGAGAATTCACAGTAAACATGCGGACAATCTCACAGAAACCAAAGAATATCTGGGGCGTTTTCTCCCAACAGTAACCAATTTCTGATTTTCCAACAGCAGCTGATACCCACTAACTCACTCGGCTGTGACAGTCACCATCTGCCGTCATCCCAGACCCCACAGACGGAGGGTCTGAGTCCCACAGCACTGTCTACGCTTCCTATGCCAGCCACCAATGAGCTTCCTAGGCTCCTCATCTTTCTGCCCAGCTGACGACAAATTCATGGCCTCTCACAACTCCATCTCGGGTTCAGTAATTCAGTCAATGACTCCAAGAACTCAGGAAAACACTTAGGTTTACTGTTTATTATAAAGGCTACAACTTAGGAACAGTCGAGTTGAAGAATGGCTTAGGGCAAGGTATGTGGGGAGGAGAACAGAACTCTCTTCAGGTGTGCCCCGCTCTGTTCAGGTGTGCCAGTGTCGACTGAACCCCATTGTGTGGGGTCATCCATGATACGTACTCTCCAATGACTTCCCTTCCTTTTCCACAGATTTGGACATGCAACCTTTGGGGGTGATCTGAAAATGTTTACCCATTGGATTTATGCAGAAACACCATCACATGATCAAAGCAAAGTGAATAGGGTACTATGTGTCCACAGAAGATATTAATTATTTATTAAGATATTTACTGAAATCCAAAAAAGCAAATTCTCCAGCAAGTTAAACATAAATGGACTTGTAACTTGGGAGGTTCACAAAGAGTAATTTGTCTCCAAACTGAGATCTTGGTAGTGTTCAGAAAGTTGTTTTTGAATGTCTGAGGATCTAAAATTATAAATGAAAAAATAGGGCCCAAAAGTAAAATAGCAAAGCATGCTAAAGCATTTGTTTATGAAATAAAAACATCAATGTCCATTTCCAGAAAAATTATAGAAACAGTAACTATCTTGGACAGAACATAATAAACATCCTTTAAATGTATAGGTGAGCTCACAAAAATAGTCAGCAAGACCCCAAGGGATCAACAGAAAACAACACCCTGAGAAATTAGCCATCATTGGCCTGGGTTCAAATTTAAAGCATTGATCTTGTCAGTAAAATTTACTAACAGAGGGTCTAACTCAAAATACATGTCAGATCCAATGCTATTTTTAGAACTCCAGACACAAACACAGACGTTTTCAGGAGAGACAGCCCCTTAAACCAGGTGAAAAGGATTGCTACTCAGAAAGTTCTGCTTAAAATGAGCACATCCTCGCCCTCCACCAACGTCAACAAAAACCCAAAGAAAGTATTATATTTGGAAACAATGTGCTACCCTGAGTAAGTTCTTTCGCTTACTGTTTCCTCTATGGTCACCTCAAGTGAGAAAGCTGTTTTCGTCCACGTTACTTTCAATCCTCAGTTACACTCACTGTTCATTTTTCTAAGTGTTCGGAGATAATATTTCCATATTTTTCCTATGGCACCATACCCTCAAGTCTTAACATGGTTGTGACGTAGAAGACAGGAATATGGAAGGACATAGATATGTAGGCTTTTAAAATCCAGACTCATTTAATAATTTACCCACTAGGAATGCATTTTAACTGATAGGACAAAGGTTAAGCAGTTACATAATTCCAGAGGAAAAACAGTTTATAAATAGCTTTTGGCAACTTTTTAAAAACCCTTTTTTGTAGTTATGTCACAGAATTTTTACAGATTCAGTGTACTTTCTGTACTTAATGCAAATATAGGTAAAATGATAATGAATTACATGTCTCAGAAACCTGAAGGACTGTAGAAATCTGAAATTGTTTTTCCTCAGTAATCAGGAGGGTAAATTGCTTCCCACATAATTTAAGTTCAAAGTGTATTTTATGTATTCAGTTTCCGCAAACATCAGACATCCCCATATGGAATTCTTTCTACCAAAACAAATAATTTCCTGACTGACAAATTGGTATTCTTGTCCAAAGATACTGTTACTGACTGAAATTTTTCTTAATGGAGGTAAATTCAAAACCTCTGTGTATTCATCTGCCCTAATGAATAACAAACATAATTGCTGGAAAACAATAGCCCTGGATGTTGCCTGAAGCAAGAACACTGGGTAACTGTCAGAGCACAGCCGGCTCTTTGTAGTAAAGCCCCTTCTTTGCCTTATGGGTGGTGATCTTTACCTCATGACTCTAAAGGTCACCCCAAAGACATTCCAGAATATTCCAAAAGGCAAGACAGAAAGTTCTGTCTCCTTTAGCACTTTCCCTGGAGATAATGCATCTGTTTACAGAATAGCCAGTCACCTTAGAATATTCCAGAGGTATGTGGGATGGAATTCAAAATTTAAAATCAATCCTGTGAACAGGTTTTTTTTAAAACTTTTCTTGTAGGACACTGGAAAAAAGGACTTCTGACAGTAATAAGCATGACAGAGAATTCTATACTTCAAATGACATGAGAGAAAAATATCAGATATAGTTAATGAGTGAAAGAACAAATGTCTGGATTTCCTGACATAAATGTCAAAAGTTACATATTATGTATGCAAACAGTTACATCATGATATTTTCCAGACCCAGCGCAGGGCACTGAGGGAATCAGAGGTGAGTAAGACACTGTTAATGCTCTCGGGGAACTCAGAGGTGGTAACAGAAAGAGAACGTCGTGAACTTTTGCTTCAGAATAATGGTGATTGGTTTTTCTCTTGGCTCCTCTCCAGCTTCTGCAAGAAGTGCATTGCTTGGAAGAATAATCATGCTTTATGTTCTGTATCTTAGCAGTAGCTTGAAGCAAAAATTGGTTTTACAAAGTGTTGCTATTAAATAAGAAGTGGCCAGGGTAATTTGTGTTTTCTATTTTTAAGTCATGGGAAGGTGACAAATGGCAAGTGAAAACTTCTGCAATGACTCCCTGATGCTAAAATAGCTATTTGATTTTGTACCAAGAAATATATATATAAATATATATCAGACAATTCTCTTCAGGCTAGGAGGATGGAAGAATAATATCAAGTCACTTATTACTCATTATGGCACTTACATAACCCCATCTATTTTATTACCTCCAAGTGTAGCTATAGTTTTTTTTTTATGCTCAATAGGTGAAATCTTTGAAATGCTTTTCTTGCATTCCGCAGGCTGCCCATACCTCGGGCCATAGTTCCAAAACTCTGTCCTCAAGACTCTTGGCCAAGCCAAATCCATGACGGTCCTCCTCTGAGCGCCTGCACAAGTGAGTCCAATCACCCACTCTCCAACTTCAGTATAGTCCCCCTGTGGCTCTCCAGTAGCCTTGCCAACTGCCATGAGAACAGGGCTCACATCTTTGTAACTCCTCTGCACCTAGAGCAGCCCTGAGAAAAAATGGATTCTCATTAATGCTAGTTGAATTTAATTCTTCAACAGAGTGTCTAAATTATACCTAGTTAAGAGAAAACCCTTGAATCATATCAGAAAATAGTTTTTCCCGGGTATGTAATGACCCCGAGAGCAAGGACCTTCATTCATTTTTTTCTTCGAAGCACCAAGCACGGTGCCAGACAGTAGAAATTTAATAACGTTTATTTGTTGGCTCATAGGTATACAATAAATAACAGAATAAAATGCTGTTAAAGGTGTGTAAATGAGTATGTATCTAGAAGTATTTGATATTTTCAAGGCAAAGGGTAGTCTCAGTTTGCTTAGCTAAGTAAACCTGTACCCAGAGAACCCTTGTACACCTTGTGCTGGTCAACAGCCACTATGCAAGAGTAATTAGAAATTCTGTCTCTTTAGTACCTTGTTGTCTTAAGCACAATATCATCACAATATTAACATGTAGTGGACGATGACATAGGGAATCAATGAGCCACAGTCTCTAGGATCAGACTAGAGGACCTGAAATCTGCTCAAGAGGTGGGTTTTCAGGAAGTAAGGTAAATGAATATGTCATCACCGACTGTTCTCGAAATGCAAAAAGAAAGAATAGAGGTGGGGTTGAGCAGGAAAAGGGGACTCTAATTTTGTTGGGAGCCACTCATACTGATTCAGTTTTACCAACAAAACGAGCAAGAGTATATTTATAGCTACCAGCAATTCACTCTTTACTGACTCAGCTTGAATCCTTTCTATACTATGACACTGACGTTAAGAGAGCCACAGAAGATGAATCAATGACTCCATAGGCATTTTAACTTCATATTTAAATCTGTGCCAATCTCATAATCATGTTCTTACAAAATACACACTTACTGTGTTTTCATTCATATTTTATATTTTGCCTTTTCTGATAGCCCTTATCCATTCTCTAAAATGCTGAGTACACACAGCTTATTCTTCCATCAGAATAATTAAAGAAAACGTAATAATTTATTTGACGTGGTAAGTTAGTAGAATGTTTTAGAATGACAGAAAGTCTTTATTTCAAAACTTTTATACCCAGCATCCTTTCTTTTTCAGGGGAAATATATTTCTATAAGGACGTTGGTATGCCATGAAGTGATTTGAGAAGGCGGGTCACTGACACTAATACCTAACTGTTGGCTTTTTAAGAAAGATTTTGCTTATCCTTAAGTAGCGTCTTAAATGAAGATTCTTGCTTGAACTAATACCACCCAGATTGAAACCCTGTCGACTCTGCCATTCAGATTTTTCAGTCTATATATTTCCCATCCTTCATGCATTGTTAGCCAGAGGTATTACTTAACTCATATTCAGATCATATCACTCCTCTGCTCAAAACCAGTAGCTTCACATCTCACCCAGAATAAAGGCCAAAGTGTTTATAATTCACTACTTAGACCGTGGAATCTTTTTGCTCACTATTCCTTTCTGTCCTCATCTCCTACTTCTATCCTCCTTGCCTAATCCCTCCAGCATCCTTCTCCTTGAACCCACCTATCCCATTCTTGTCTCAGGGCCTTTGCACTCCCCATTACCTCTTTCTGGAATGGTCTTTACCCAGATATCTGCAAATCTCCCTCATTTTCATCAGGCTCTACTCAAATGACAACTTATCAACACTCTACTTCCCCTTCCTTGCTTTATTTTTCTCTGTAGTACTTTTACTAAGTGATTCTGTAATATATCATTCACATGTCTGTTGTTTATTATCTTCCTCCCCCACTAAAAGATAAGCTCCCCCAAAGCGAGGACTTTTGGTCTTTTCTGTTTACAACTATGCCTTCAGTATCTGTAAGAGTCCCTGGATGTGGTTTGAACTCAATAAATATTTGTTGCATGAAAATATTCAGAATCAAATTCTGAGTGCCTTTTCACAGCCTTAGCTTTGATTCCCTGTGTAAGGAAGCTAAACTCGAAACTGGTATCAAAAGTACCTTCAATATAATACAGCAGATTTTATGCTCTTCTGCTAAAATAAACACTGTAAAATAACTTACAAAAACCAATATGTAAGTGCAAAAGAATGGAAAAAAGGTTTAATTCATATGAGAGAGAAGTCTTAGTTCCCTTGGGAAATAACATGCAGAGAACATGACCTAACCCCAAAGGACCAGGAAATCCAGGTGCAAAAACAAGACATAAAGATATAAATAACTCACCCAAAAATATAATTCCAGGACAACTTATAAATAAGGCATATCAGTGTGCTTCAAGTTGTATTTACAAATCCTGAAATAAACATAGAAAGTGGAGCTCAAAATATCCACTTTAACAAGAAGATGATAACAATAGTAGATATAATTTCATATCATTTATTTTGTGCCAGGCATTGCTCTAAGTGCTTTTTATATGTGAACTCATTTAATGCTAAAAGCAATTACATGAGAAAGGCACTCGTATTATCCTCAACTTAAAAATGTGGAAAATGAGCCATTTAAAGTTCAAGTCTCTTGCCCATGGCAGTGGAGTTAATATTTGAATTCAGGCAGTCTGCTCTAGAGTTCTTGCTCTTGACTACTACCACTCAATAGAGCATTTGACCGGAAAAAAGAATCACCAAAATAATAATTGTACCTTACTGGTGAAGAGCGACCTATGCTGCGTAAGATGCCATTCTACGTTCATTAATGTATTGCAGACTTACAGCTACTCTATGAGTTATACATGACCATATGATGCCTATGTTGCAGGGAAGAATTTTTAAAGGCTCTGCTTTTTACATAAGCAAAGGCAAGAAAAAAAAATATTCCACATGCAAAGGAAAAATAAAGGGTGTGGAGGATGAATAAAGTAATGGGGTCTCTGGCCCCAATCTCCTAAAGGCATCACTTGGGCAGAGCTCCTACCACAATTAATAATTTCCAGAGTGCACTGTAAATACTCAACTGGAAAACAGTCTTCTAACAAGTGTCTCACACAGATGTAGACATTTCTCTAATTTTGCAAGGACACTGTCCTGAGGATAGAATCATTTTCCTGTTAAACAAAAATACTGTTATCCTTAGTCTGCAAGAGGGTTCCCTGAAGTACTGTATATAATTTATTCTTTCAACCAAAATGGTGTCACTGAAAAAAGGAAATGTCTGCCCCCCCCAAATTCAACTTTTTACCTTAGATTTGCCGAGCCTATTGAAGCTTTCTTATGAGCATCTTCATATTGCAACAGTTATAACTGTTGTTATTCAATAATAACTAACATTGAGTCCATGCTTCCTTGTTGTCGGGATCTGTGCTAAGCACTTTAAATGCATAATCTCATTCAATCCTCAGGACAATGGGAGATGAGAAACATTAGCTGTCCTCATTTAATAGACAAAGAGACCAAGTCTTAGAGAAGTTAATTTCCCTGAGGTCACACTCTTAGTACTATTATGGGCACCAGGATCCAAATCTCCCTGCCTAATAGGACACGCTATCCTATTACCTATTTTAGAGTATCTGAGGTTATCTGCTGTCCAACAAAATGGAAAAATAACTATAGGAGTTATAAATTCAAAAAAATTTAATGCATAGTGAGCTCTTGTAGTAACTAAAGAGTGGAAAGTGTGAATATAAGGTGAGTCATTTCTTATCCAGCTGTATTTAGTTAAACCATGTCACATGGCCATTTTTTTAGGTCACAGATAACTACTGTTAACTATGCATAGTAAAACATTGATCAGAGTGGAATAAGAGGATCTGACCTCTAAGTCAAAGATGGCATTGTTTCAAACTCAGCTGGGGATTGTAAACTTGCATTAAAATGGCTAAGTCTGGAGTGAAAAAAGCCTTTCCGGTGGGGAATCTTGCTGCCTTTGGCCTCGACATTCATTCCCTTCTGTACGAAACAGCAAACGAAATTTGTTTGGGGAGATCTGTTCTTCCTTGGATACGGTCTGGTGGGGCAGTCCATGAAGATGCTTTGCTGTCTCCCCAGGGCAAACGTGGTACGTGATTCGAACCAGACCAATTACACATTTGAAAACACTGAAGTTGATTTGTTGCCGCCCCTCCAAAAATAGAAGAACATGTGTTTTTGCTGAAGTTCCTATAGTTCCTGACCTTTGGAAGCTTGGTTGTTAACAACCTCTCTCTCTTTCCATTACTTAAACTCCCTTATAATCAGAACAATGTTATTTTTAATGATTAATTAGAATGAGTTTAATTGTGGTTAATTCCATTAAATGCTGTTAATGTCATTGAGTTCCAGGTAATTCTGATAAACTAAAATCAATTTCTGTTGCATGTAATCAAAGAATCTTAACAGATCGCTCATTTTAGTAAGACAGAGCTTGTGGACTACGGTAATCACCGAGACCGAGGGTTGTGGTTGGACGAAAATCAGGGTAAGGAGAGGTAACAGGTAAATGTATGATACAAGCAGGATTTTGATCATTTGGAACAGGCAAGTGGAAGACTTTATAGGTGGATGTTATTATTGATGTTCTAGCTTTTGTGCTGGTGATGGGTGGTTGGGTGTTTATGATAGAGAGACAAATAAAGAGCTTCTATAGGCTAATGAGGCAAATGTGTCAGGAAACAAGAATTGTGATTCTCCTAATCTTGTGCACTTCAGGTAAAAAAAATGTTGTTTGAAGAGGTAAAAATTTTAAATAAATTTTAAATTAGGAAGCCACTGAAGACAGAAATATAACTTGCTGTTCAACTAACCCCTCCAGGGACTTTTTAAGACAAATATTGTAACTGCAGCACCTAAAGGAGAAAAACTTGAGAGGAGTTTATTCCAAAGGGTATTTGATAACATTTTAAATCAAAGTAATTTATCAGTGGAAACTTGAAAAATAAATTTTGAATTAAATTAGATTCATCGAGTTTACTTTCTGATCTTTCTATTCTTCTAGGTCATGATCTTTAATTTAAAAATAAAATGCATTTTAGCAATCATTTCAAAGGGTCATTGCCAAAAACCTCAGGTTCTTCATTTTGCATAATTAGTCTTAAACATAGTGTTACCCTTATAGAAGCTTAACTTGCTATTTTAGAAAAAAAAAAGTGACATGCAAACGGTGATTCTGATAGAAAGAAACAGTGAGGAGCGAATGATATATCAGAACCTCTGGGTTCTGTGGCCTGCCGCTGAAATGAACCGTGACTCCCAACGCCAGAGTCTTACGAAAAAGGAACTATGTATTCAAAAGTTATACAGATTTAGAGTAATGGTGGAATTCTACCATTAAATCTCACTCCCTTTAGAAACAAAGAAACACCCATAAACGCACAGTCCTGCCACCCCTTGCCAAACCAGGACAGTCACAGGTACTGTCTCTCAGGAAATAAATGGAAGTCCATAGCTTAGTTGGGCAGATTCCCCTCTGTATGCTGGCTTTTTCCAGTCATCCATGCTGGCTAGGCTCCTGCTGTGAATGTAAAACCACATCCTCATAGTTGGCTGGTGGGGGTCCTCCTGCGCCCTTTCAAATCACGTGGACAAGACCCTGCAGGACTGCTACGTCTGTGTTTCTGCTCCTTTCTAAGCTGTGTGGTCAAGAGGGCGAGAGAGAGAGCCTCTCGTGGCTCTCCTCCTCTCCTTCTCATGTGGTCCAGAGCTCCAGCATGGCTGCTGTGCTTGGGTTTAAATCCTGGTGTGGATCTTCCTCTGTAAGCCCATTTCCCCCTCCTCCTACAAAGGGTTACACCTGCTTTGGTTTCTTCTGCTCTTCTTGGCTGCCATTGTTAGTCCAGGCAAGCAGTGGCTGGGGCACTGCCTCCTGGCTGTACCACGGGTTAGAGTGACGCCCATCTCCCTGGCTCTGAGCTTGGTGGGCAAACTATTTAGCATAACTGAAACACTGGCTAATTTCTTTAGTTACGCACAGTAACTCTCAATGGCCCTGCTCTGCTTCCCCTTCCCCCAGCCATGTTAGTGGGGGGACCTTCTCCATTTGGGGGATCCCAATATTCCCTGTCACATGATCACTATCTGAATATCTCCAAGTCATGAAAAATATGAAATAAAATGTCAAAGGCAGCAAAAAGACAGATTTTTTTAGGGGCTAACACTGTTGAACATTCATCACAATTTGAATCAAGGTCTTGACTAAAATTCTGAGGAAAATTACTCTAAAAAATGTATTGCGTCAACTTTAAAAACTTATATTGTCTAGCAAATGTACAGATATAATAGTTAGAGAATGCCTAGATCATAAATAGTATGGATAATCAGTAGAAGAAAAGATACAGTGTACAAGGGTTCCAAATCCCAATGCTTTGTGCATATCTATACATGTGTCTATGTGATTACTTATCGACCAGTTAAATGTAAGATACACATCAAAGACTCAGAAACACCAAATATTAGAGTTTAAAAGGATCTGCATGTTCTTTTAGTTTAACGCCCTCGTTTCCTTATTTTAAGACAATAATCTATGTGAAAACTCTCTGTGGACTGTTACAGTTTTGCTGTTATTTTAAAAGATGAAAATTCTAATTTGCTACATCACACAGCTAGTTAGTGGTCATCCTCAAAATGAAACTGAGTTGTTCTAATAGTCTGATGCTTTGCTGAGGAATTTATTAAACGACAATTCTATACCAAGAGGTACAGACATAGTTAAGAAAGACAAGATCCCCAGAAGACAGTAAAGCAAGCAAACAGAAATAACAAAAGTCAGTAATTTAAATAACAAATGTTTTTAAAATGTTAAAATTGGGCAAAGTAGTAGAGAATAGCCTAGTGGAGATGAGGATGTTAAACAGGGTATTTAGGGAAGGCATCTCTGAGAATTTCATGCTGGGATATGAGTCATGAAGAGGATCAGCTGCAACAATGTTGTGAATGAGGAAAATGCCCAAGGCGACACCATGGATCTTTTCACCGTGGGACAAAGTGTCAAATAACATCACAGGAGAACCTTCCCTTTGATCCTAAAAGTCGGCTTTCCGCGACACCATATTACTTACATTTGACAGCTTCTCATCAAATCTCCCCAAAAGGGAGAGAGCACATATATATTTAACCTGTACGTATAGGATTGTACAGCTTTGTAAAATGATTTCGGGCACATTCTTTGATTTGATGTTTACAGTAGTCCTATATGCAAGGTAGTTATTATTGGGAGAAATCCATGGTGGAAGAAAATGAACACAGGTTTTGAAATTAGGGTTTAAAATCTGGTCCTCTCATTTATCAAATTTAATCCTTGAGCATATAATTGAAAGTCTCTGGAGTTGGGCCTCTTTATTGGTCAAATGAAGATAAGTGTACTTTATTTTAATAGTTTGCATACATTAGCTCATCTTCAGCCTAGATTGAATTCATTTAATTAGTTATGATGGAAACAGGAGACCAAATGCAGTAGTCTCGATTGGGCCTACCCTCCCATACTCCCAATTTTCAGTTTATACTGTAATTACTCTTCAACCTCATAATTTCTGAACACAAACTCATATGTTAGGGGAAAAAGAAGTTGGGAGGAATTTATATGCACTGATTAATTTTTCACATATAAGACTGTAAAAGGCAAATTAATTTCTTGCTTCCTTATTATGCTAGCTAATGCTTATCATTTCATACACATGTCAAACACTAATTTGCGAAACTTTGAAAGAGGAAGGGAAAGAACAGTATCTCACTTTGAAATATCTTTGAGAACTGAAAATTAAAATGAACATAAGATAATCGGGGGTGGAGGGAAGCTCGCACACTCTTCATATTAAACCAAGAGCTCACAAAAGACAGCAATTCAAACCTCCCACCTGCTTGGCAATCTGAGAAGAAAGATAACTTACTAATTTGCTTTTTGGTTAATTCTAACATCTTTGATGATAAGTGAGCATCTGTTTACTTGTTTTCATTGAGTAATCTTGTGTTTGCTTTATTTGCCGATAATAAACTCAAAACAAGTTTGATGTGTATTTTTAATACAGCTAATTAGGCAGCAGGCAGCTTGGAAAGCTGCTCTGCATAGCACATTTGCAGTTAGGTAATTTCTCCAGGGAGGAGTGGGAGGAGCCCTGGGTCTTTTAAAATTCCAAATAGATCTTTATTATTATCATCATGTCTTCTTTTTCCTTAACAAAGTTAACTTCTTTAAGTGCCACTGAGAAAGAGCTAGGGTCCTCCTGAAAATGGATGCTGGTTTCACGATAGGGAGTTCAGGATCGCAGATCCCTAGCCAGAAACGACACTACATTTCCGAGTGCCTGGGCACTCAAATCGTCCAAGCTTTGAAGAAATCATTAATTGTCACAAGGTTTTATTACTAGTCTGTTGTTGCCATCTCCCTTTTATTAAGGCCACACAAAGGTGGCAGTGAAATAATGGTACTCCTGTTGCCTCAAATTATTAATGTCTCTAGTGTGCCTTTCCCTGAGAATGTGCTTCAGCCACCGGTGAGACAAAAGGCTCTTATTGGTGCCTTCCATCAGGAAGCAAAGATTCCTAGAATGTCAGAGGTTTATAAAGCTGAAGGCTACATCCTTCTACCATTCCATTTTGTGGCCATACCTACGTGATTTCTTCTGGATCATTGTCGCTGTTCTTTAATGTAGAGCAATTAGCTGAGAAGGCTAGTCCAAATTAGCTCAGTGTGAAGGATTCACGGATCTCAAGGAAATGTAATGTTATAACTTCAGTAGCATAATTACACCAACAAATAACTGTCAAACATCTTAGGCAGGGGTTTCAACTAAAAATCAGCTTTTCATTTATTGTCCGTATGAATTCAATAAAAATTGATGGAAAACAGGTTTTTTTTTTTTTTCAAGAGGCTACTCTTTCATTTCTCCCATTCTAAATTAAAAGTTACTTAGTTAACAAAAGAACTGAAAGGGGACTCCAGAGTTGGAAAATTTTAGTTTAAGGTAAAAAGTTATAAGCCTAGAAAGTAATGCATATGTTAAAGCTTTGTTTCAGGAACTACAGATAAGGCCTGTCCTGGCTACTCAGAAAACAGGTGACCTCCTGGGGCGCTGCTAAAGATTACCGCCTGAGGACAAGTGGAGGCATCCGGGCCTTTGTGTTCCAGGGAGAGACAGATGACCACCCGCCCCTGGGAACAGCTAATTGCCCAGGACAGGAATGTTGCAGTTTCTTTCACCTAATCCTCCCCGCATCTCAAAGCCCTCACCGCACCTTCTTTATTCCCTGGTATAAAAACGTTGGCCTGGAGAGAGAAGACAAGATGGTCTGTTAGGGTGTGAACCCACCATCTTCTCAGATCACCAGCCATCTGAATAAAGCGCCATCTGAATAAAGTGCCATCAATATTCAATCACTATCATTGCTTATTGGGTTTGGTAGTGACAGGCAGCCCAAACGCTGGTGTCTTTTCCGGTTTCAGAGCCACAGTGTCGTGGTAAAAAATGTAAAGATAAATAATAGATAAGTCCAAGGAGAATTATCACAACTCTTGAAATAGTAAAAACTAAGATTTTACTGTAATAAGAACAAGATGCAGTTACCCTTTCATCATTTAATATATGCAAAACCCTTCTGTAAATGTGTTCAATACATTAGTATATAAAATAATCTGTGGCTGAAGGGGAAAGATAAAAAGTAAGAATATTAGATGGTGTTAAGTGTAATGCGAGTAAGAAAAACAATGGGAATTGAGAGTGTTTGAATATACACGATCTAATTTTAGAAGGTCTGCTGGGGTAGGCCTTGGAGAAGGTGAAGTGTGACCTAGCCTTAGAGGAAGTCAGGAGGGAGTCATGCTGGGTTAAGAGCTTTCCAGCAGAGGGGAGGCAATTGTAAAGTCCCCAAAGTGTAAATGCTGGTGGTTCTGGAAAATATCAGAGGATTAATGTGTTTACAGCAGACTGAGCAATGCGGAGCCCAAGGAAGAGATGAGGACAGAGGCAATTCCGGTGGGGAAAGGGGGAGACAATCGGAAAGGATGTGGAAAGACTCTGGTTTTCACTCTTCCTGAAACTGGGAGCCACTGGAAGGTTTTGAGTAAATAAGGGACCTATTCCAACATACTTTTGAAAGTATCTTTTGGCTGCTGTGTTGAGAATACATTATAGGGAGGTGGAGATAGAAGAACAGTGATGGAGGTGGGGTGGGGCATGGGGGTGGTGTTTATATCTGTCAAAGTAAGGGGTGAGGTGGTTTGAACCAGTAAGAGGTAAAAGGTACAGACTTCCCCGACACCCACTTGGACCTTCAGCCTCAAGCATTTTGTTCTTTCTAAATAACAAGATTTTGTGTGCTGTATTATCAGGTATCTTTTTTGTAATATTTCTCTCTCAACAGACTGTAAGCCCCTGAAAGGGACCTCATCTTATTCATTTTGTATCCTCAGAGCTTAGCATTCTGCCAAACATTTTAAGGTACACCATAAATATTTGTTGAATAAGCCAGTTAAAATCCTTCTCAATGAACACTCTTTATATTTTTCAGCTCAGGATAATTTTTAATATGTAATTGAGGGGTTAAAAAAGATAAGAAGGGGTTAAATACTACTAAGGCAGCCAGAATTGATAAGCTATGAGATAGTGGAAAAAAGAATGTGTTTTGCTGCATTATCCCACTGTGAAGTGATTTGTCATTTAATGGTACTCTCTGGCTCTTTAATAATACCATATCTTTTCTACAAAAGTAGAAAGAGTTTTACATTCTTTAAATCTGGTTATTGAAGAAAGAATGCCAAACCCTTTAAAATCCTGATCAGTGAGAAAGATGACAGGGTTTTTAGAAGTACTTATTTGGGGGAGAAATAATTATTTTTAAAACCCACAGATTCCATAGAATGGAGTTACATTACAGCTAATATAAATATAATATAGAATTACAGAATTACATTAGTGATCACAGGTGTCTGCAAGCCAAGGAGAATCTACATTAGTATAGGATTGCTGGTTCTGGATTGAAAAATGTTTCGTGGGTCACAAAGATAATAAAAATGCCAAACTTTCCATCAAAAATGATTAAAAGGATGAATTGTAAAATAACGTTTTTTACTCCTTATTTATGTCTTTCACAGGAATATAGAAAATAATATTAATTTCTCTTTTAGAATAATTTGACTTTCCTGGTCATAAAACTAATATACATTCCTTATAATAATGGGAAAGAGATACTGGGTCCGGCAGAAGTAACGCCTGCGTGAGTGTGGTTGGTAGGTAACCACATGGGTGTAATAATTTATAGATGTAATGTTAACATTTCACCTAAAATGTCGTATGGTGTGCCTGAGTGTGATATTGCTATGTTACAGAATCACATGCTTATAATTTTAGAATAAAAGATTTTGTAGAAAAAAAGGGGGGGCATTATTTGTGCTGGACCCTGTATATTTTAATTAAAAATCACATAAATTTTTTGCCAAAAAATGTTTTTTCTATTAACATTTTGGTATATTTCTAATCTTTTTGCAGTGTAAAAATCTGCATATGGTTATTTTATAAAATTGAAATCACCCTATATATAATCTCATAGCATGTCCTTCTTACTTTCCATTGTGTCTGGCCATTTACCGTGTCATTTAATATTTCTAGAGATACGTTTACTGTATTTGTGTTACCATTTTTCTATGGTTTCCCATTGCTTAAACACATCCCGAGTGCCCACTACATGCTAGGTGTTGCATTAAGCACTGGAGACAAGACTCACGGAGCTCTCAGTCTTTCGGAGAACTGATGTTCCGCAACAGTGCAGGCGAGTGTGGTGAGCGCTATGGGACGCTAAAGGGACTGAAGCACACCGCCTAAGCTAGTCGGGGTGGCGGGGGGCGGGGACCCAAGCTGCCTTCAAGCTGAGACCTACAGGATAATTAGAGAGTAAAAAAATGTGATTTCTGAATTGTATTCCGGGCAAAGGAAAATGGGTATACAAAGGTCTATAGTCAACCAAAATCATGTCTCCTTCAAGGGACTGAAAGAAATTTGTTGTGGCGAGAGGGAAGACTAGAGGGTTTAGGAAAGCGACTTCGTAGCTGGTTAGGTTGTCAGGTCCATTTTTGCATATTGCAGTGCTGGTGTTCGACGAACTCTTACTTTACTAAGTAATGGCCCCCAAATGCAAGAGTGGTGATTCTGGCAATTCAGATATGCCAATGAGAAGCTGTAAAGTGCTTCCTTTAAGTACTGCCCTTGGTTTCAGGCATCCACTGGGGGTCTTGGAACATAGCACCCGTGCATAAGAGGAAATGCTGTACTGAAAGCATTGCTCCTAGGGGAAATGTGGTAAGTTTCTGTAAGTCTCTGGCCTCATTTTTATTCACTAATCAATACATAATCTTGTTTGGCATGTACTTCTCCTTATGGACCCTTGATTTAACATATATTGTTGATTCATTCACATTGAACTCGCAGCCAGCAGCACTTATAACTCATACCTGAACATAGCTTATTTAACACATATATTTTATGTGGGAGACAAATCAAAGCCTTCCTGTGCTTAGGAACTTACACAGCACTTCAGCACTCTGCTTGGGAACTATTTTAAACAGCTAAATCACCAACAATAGGCAAATAATTTTTAAAAACATGGCACTAAATAGACTGTGAAAAGAACATGTTTATGGTATGCACACTGCAATGGGAAGACAGAGTATGATTACCTTGTTTAACCTCAGCTGGGAGCACATTGTGTGGGTGACTCAACTCTTTTGCTGCTCTGCACATAGCCATGTATCATTACCACTGTGACTATCAACTCTGGAATACATATAAACTTCAGCAAGGATGAGGGCGGATGCCCAACATACCGGAATTTATTAAAATTTGTGTACTTATTCTTACATATTTAAACTTCAGTCACCTTCAAAGTACTTTCCATTCGATGCAATACACCTATCAAGATGTTTTTTGTACCACTCAAATCAGGTTTTGAACTTGTCAATTCTGATGCTTTTAGTGCTTCTGCCATCTTTGGGTTCACCTCTTTCACATCAGTAAAACGTTTCCCTTTGAGGACTTTTTCATCCAGGAAAGCGGAAAAAAAAAAAAAAAAAAAGCCCTTCAGATGGGATTGGATGAGCAAGGATTATGGGACATGGGGGTCATGCTGTTTTTGGTCAAAAACTACTGAACACTCAACTCAGGGTGTGGGCAGGTGAGCTAGTAAATCACCCATCATGAAATGGGCAAACACGTTGAAAGAGTCTTCCAGAAAAATTCACTGAAGCTGAACACAGCCTCTCACAACAACACCAGCTGGTACAACCATACAGAGGGGTTTCTAGAACACTCACCTAGCAGGGGAAGCCTGTACTACAAGGGGTTCCCCTTCCAGAAGATAATTCTGGGGCTTTTGGAGTCCTCCTCTAATTGTGCAAACTGGGACTCAGCCACTTGCATGACTCAACAGTTAGAGTTGAAGGAAACAGGTTTTTATTAATAGGGTTCTGACCTTAAGGGAGCTGAGAGCCCTCCTGCTCAGAGCCCTCCTTTCCCACTAGACCCAGAATTTCCCTTGTTCCCCAAAGACTACAAGCCAAAACCATGCCCAGAAGTGCCCATGTTCTCATCTGCCCGTTAGCCAGTCAGACAGACTGAGCTCCACCCTCTCTGGGGAGTGCACTTGGGAGTTTCAGAGTCGCCATTCACTCGCAGCAGCTCTTTCCTTCAGGATCCGGGGTGTGCTGCTCTCGGTCTCCATGTAGTGGTTCAGGAAACCATGTGCCGTGTTACACTGTCCCAGAAGCAAGAGAGTGACTTCTCTGTACATCCTTCAGGAAAGCAGAACCCTGCAGTTCAGCATTCCTAGTCACAGTTCAGCTCCAAGCCCCTCTCACAGGCTGGGTGGCCATGCAGGTCCCCACAGCTCCATCAGCTCTGTCAGCATCTTCTCCAGGCAGACCCTGAGGCAGACTGACCTTCAGACTTCCCACTCCAATTTTAAATGCTTGGTTCAGAACTTCCTGCATGATCTAACATCCTGCTCTTCCTATGGTGCACTAGTGTCTACCATTTTTGTCAGCTCCCCAGTGTCTTCAACTCTCTTACAGCTGCCATCTTTAGTCAGGGCAAGAATTCCTAGTGACACATGGGTATCCAGAGAGGGCATCCCCCCATAGCTCACGCAGGTGCTGTATGAGCTTCCCCCTAGCTATGTCACGAGTCACTGCTAGTTCTCATACACAATTCTGTAGCTTCTGAGATCTTTTCAAGAAGGACCAGGCTGTTAACTTGCCTTTGTTATGTAATGTATCTTAAAGCTGTACTCTTCACTCTGGGCATTCTCTGCCCTGCCCCCCTCCTGCCTCCCTGCAGGATTTGGGGGGATAGTGGACTCCCCTGCCCTCAGGGGACCCATGTTCTGCACCCCATTACCCTCCCTCATAAGTGAATTAGCAAGTGTATAGTCTGTGATTATTAAGACCAACTATCTTCTTTAAATGTATTTCTTAGTTCATACTGTGTTTTGGAAAAGACTTCTAGAGTAAAAGCATGATTCTACTATTTTAAATGGATTTTTTATTGATGTACATTTGTGAGTAATATTCAATGTATACTTACAATATCTAAAAATATAAATAACGTTGTATCTCTCAGAAACAACAGTCAAACTACTACATAAAAAGAAAATACAACTTGATCACCCTACTCACTCATACTCACCATGGTCAGTTTTTCCTTTTTCCTTCTGGGACCTTTGTACCTAAGGAAATATTAAAAATAAAATAAAGAATTAATCAATAGGATGTACAAAAGCTTCAGTCTTCTACTTCTAATAAATAGTTTGCTTTGTTTAGTGGTTCTGTTAAGCATAACACTCTAGAAATTTGCAATATCATTAAATATAAGATGGGTAGGACTCTGAACATGTTCATAGTGCATTGTATTTCTATTAAATTGGGCTTTAATTACTGTCAAGTAAAAATTTCTATAACATCTCATTCTCAAAACTTCTAACAAGTAAGCTAAGAATTTCAGTTTTGAAGATGAAAAGCATCTTTACTTTCTTACAAAGAAGAAAAGTATAAATATTTTATTCCACTTGTTCTGTCAAATTCTGCCCATCTTTCTTCCAGAGCTGCCTCTCCCACAAATGTTCTGATTGTAGTGGAGTACCTGGATGCCCTCCACAGCCCTGTCTCTATTTCCTGTGTGCAGCACTATTCAAGACTTGTTCACTAGTTATTAGTTCATTCAGGTATAACTTTCATCCTCAAATATCAGTGCACCCCTAAATAGGAGACCTCGTATTAAAACTTTTTTATCCTCTATATTAGGGTTTCTTAACCTTGGCTCTGTTGACATTTTGGCTGGATAATTCTTTTTGTAGGGACTGTCCTTTGCACTGCAGGATGTTTAAGAGAATTCCTGGCTCCACCTACTAGGTGCCAGTGGAAAATCTCCCCACCCTACACACCCCAAAGTGTGACACCCAAACAAATCTCCAGACGTTGCCTAATCCCAGTGTTCCTGGGGGACAAAAATCACTCCTGGGTAAGAGCCACTGCTCTGCACCACAGTCTATAATCGGGAGTAGAAGTAAACAGTTTTTATACAATTCAATCAAATTTATTCTGTCAATAATCAAGACACCTATGAGTTAAATTCAAACATACAGACTCCTAATATAATGTACTGGAAGGTTGCTTGCCCTTCATGTCCATGTTCATACAGGAACAAAATATTCTAGCTGTTAAAAGAGAGCAATCAATACAAAATTGATACAAATAAATTCCCTAGGTAATAATTGTTAAAGTTTTTATAACAGAAGAATTTCCAAACATTCTTAGTTGTTATTGTTAAACAATAACAAAAATGTTCAGTTTGTAGTAAAGAGTAAAAGCATTTATTTGAGCAAGAATGAATTACATGAGGCACAAATTCAGTACCAACCTAAATTGTACACCCAAGGGAACAAACAAAGACAAGGTTTATAAAGACAAAAAGCATAAGTGCAGTTCCCATTCAGGTCCTCTTTGGAACTGAAGGCAATGGCTAGCTCTCATTTAGTGACAGTAATAGGTAAAAGTTAACTAGTGAAGCTCTAGTTTTCTGCCCTCATAATGTTTTCAGTGGAAATAAGGCTTCTCTACAAACCACAAAGAAAGCATTCAAAGACCCACACACAGCAGACTGTGGTGTGGTAAGATGGTTTATTCAGGTGGAAAGCTCCCCCTGGGTTTCCAAAGTCCCATCTCCCTCCATCCCACCATGAAAAAAGTCCAACCATATCTTCAGCAAGGCTAAAGCAAAAGCTGGTGTCTAGAGTTTCTGTTTCATATTAAAGCTCAGTCCTTCGGAGCCTGCACCACCTGCTGGGGGCCCTGTACCAGCTAGACCCACATGGCTGCATGCTCCCAGGCAAGAGAATGCACGAACACACAGTGTAAGTGCTTTGAGAGAGAGAGAGAAACAGAGAGAGAGAGAGCGCACTTCCCTGTTTCTTTGGGGTTATATTAGCTTAGGTTTGGGATGGACAAGGTGCTTTTTCAAAATAACAAATGAACTTCTGAAACTTTCATGAACTTTTTGATAGATCCACTTCCTAGTTAGACGACAGGCCTCTATGGTTGAGTACCTCCCCTTGCACCTCCCAACAATCCATACTGGGGGTTGGAAGCAGAGTGTTAATACCTTTGGTGGAGCAATGCTGTGATCCCTTGGGGTGTGAAGCTGTAACTTCCTGGTGAAGCGAACAGGCTCATGCTCCCCAGTTTTTTAAACTCAATGTCAAATCCCCTTTACTCCCATTAATTATTAATAATTGGATAACTACCTACAGTAGCAACATTTGGAATCCCCCAGTGATTTCTTCAGCTTTTTCATTTAAATACCTATCCCATTCTCAAAGCAAATACAGTGATACCTTGGTATTCATTGGCTTTCGAACTCGTCAAACCTGGTGCTCCACACATTTTAATGAGGAAAAGTGTTTCAAAACTTGGCGTTTGCTTGCCACTTGTCACACTTGCTAGAACTTGTATGAATCACATACGTACCACTCGGCAAGAGAAAAAGCTTCATCAATCATCGCTTGCTTGCCACTCCTTGGAACAAATTAATGACAAGTACCAAGATACCACTGTATTAACTTCTTATAGTCTACTCTTTGTATTTTTTCCACTTAATTTATTAATGTAGACACCTGTAAAGACATAATTAATTATGTCAACTCTTGGAAAATTTCCCTTGGCTCCAAATTATTAGTTGCTTAAGTGTCACAGGCTGTAAAATGCTGATTCATCTCATATATTCTGAGATTGTGGGGGATTTTTGAAACTCTAATGAGAGTTAGGAAGGAGAGACCTGTTCCCGTTTCTCCCCCTAGAATTACAGTGGCAATATAAGTCTCAGTTTCCTCATCTGTAAACTAAGGAGGCTAAACTAGGTGATCTCTATGATTCATGCTGGTTTTAATATTTTTTATTATAATGTAAGTGCTTTTTAGATACCATTTAAATTAAGAAAACATAGGGAGTAATAATAAGAAGAAGAAAATTTAAATTCATAGAAAAGATATCTGTTTAACATCTAATTTTTGAATTTCATTAAGTAGTCCATTAGTAGTACCTTTCATTAAAAAAAATTGTACTATATTTAAGTTTTCCAAATTTAGGAAATAAAAATACAGGACACTCAGTTGAATATAAATACTGGATAAACAATAAAAACTTATTAGTGTAGTATGTCCCATGCGAAGTTTGGGACGTGTTTATAGTAAAAAAAGAATTCACTATTTACCTAAAATTCAAATTTAACTTTAAGTCTTATGTTTTATCAGGAACCCTAACTAACTAGATTTTCAACCAGTTTATTGTAATTCTTCAATAGAAAAAAAAATCACACCTTTGTAAAATAGTTTTCTGCCATTTTGCAGTGAATTTGTGTAGTTATTTTATAGGTATTATTTAAAAACATCAAATTTTTGTTTTGCGCTCCTGAAAGATGTAGTTAAGTCTGAGCACAATGCCATACTAAACTTCTGTAATTTGATATATTGCTTCAATGTGTTCCTACCTATTCAAGACAGGGAATCGTGTGTTCTGGTTAATTTGCTATTTATTCAGTGTCCATCTATGTCTTACATAAATTTTCCATTTTAAAATTATTATAACAAAATCATACACTTAACATTGAAAACTGTATGACCCCACCAAAACCACAATACATAAAAAATTGATAATTTGCAGGTTAGCTGTGGGTTTTCATAAATGCTACTTATCATACGAAGGAAGTTCCCTTCCATTCCAACTTATTTTAGTGTTTGTATCATGAAACAGTGTTGGATTTTTTAAAAATGCTTTTTCTGTGTCCATTGAGACAATCCTTTTAAGTTCAGCTAGTTTGAATGAGGTTTTCTTCCACTAACAATTGTAAGCATCTCCCGTATTTTTCTTGCTTTTATCTTTGTTCTTGTTCTCTTCCAACAGAAATTGGTCCAAGTAGTGAGTTTTATTTAAATGAATAATAGATAATTGGTTTGGAAAGAAAGTCCTGATTTTACTGGCTTTAATGTCACTGTTATATAAATCTTGATTTATATCATGCCATGAAAGGTTGTGGCCTCAGACAATGAGAAAAACAACTTATTTGCAGTTTTTCCTTAGTTATCTTCTTGACATACTTACTCCTTTTATTCCTGAGAAATGACTTTAAGAAACAATCCTTGTTTTGGGTGAATTCTCCCTTGAAGTCCCTATTGGTTTCTGGCAAACCTTGTCCGAAGTCTGAGGCCACAGGAATTAATTTTTTTTTGGGGGGGGGAAGATCAATTGAGTGGGAAGATGCAACGTTCAATGCAGAATAAAATAATAGTGATATATGAAGACTGTAACCAGTGAGACTTTATGCTTCCTTCTGCTTTCTCATTGGGAACCCCTAGCCCTTTCCAACATTCCTTGGGCATTTTGGGGGGAAAAAGATTTAGACGTTGTAGAATCTGAGTATATAAATTAAGGCCCAGTTCTGTCCAGTCAGTACTTTGGGGATTTCCACAGCTCCCTGTGCTTTCTCATTTATTCCCTAATCTTCAGGCATTTTTATAAAAGAGGGGAAATACTCATCCCAACACAACAAATCGAATTTTAATGGGACAGGTAAGTATCAGATGGGTTAAGTAGTCATTCCCTTACGTTTACTTTCTTTTAAATTTTTCCAGTTTCTTAAAATTATGGAAAAACATTTCTTTCTTTATGTCCCTTATTCTTTAAAGGGAACAGAGTACTAAAGGACTAAACAGGTAAAGTTATTCCAAGTATCGTTGAAAAAGGCAGAACATCTGGAAATAATGGCCACTGTCAGAGTGAAACCTGGAACAAAGAAGGGAAAAGCTACCGCACACACATTCCTGAGACTGAACTGGACACATGTTCAGGGTCACTTTGGAGGACAGAAAGCGAAAGCACTCCCCTCTCATGCCACCACTCTAAAATACCTTCCCAGTTACTCCTCCCCCAGTTTGGTAATTCTGACCAGAAGACTTGTAAGATTCTTGTGAGTCAGAAAAAGAATTGGGAAGATGAAAAGAGATGTCATTCAGTCTGTTTGTAACCTGGTCCATTACTGTCACCACCAGAGTCCTGGGAATGCAAGAGGAACATTCGAGTACTTTCTGCCGATTGTCAGTAGCCTGCCCAAGAGGCTCTTGTTCCCACAGAGGGATTAGGACGATTCCACTTATTGTTCAGCACTCTCCAAGAAAATCTCGAGTAATTTCCAGTAACAATTTTAAAATCTATATTCCCTCCTTAGCCATTCAATATCGTCAATTCAAAGACTTTCAGAGCAAGAATGTATGAGAAGCCTTAATTGTTAAAATTGGATTTTCAGCAAAGCTTTTAAAATGTTTCCCAAGTGCTCAGTAAGATTAAATATTCATCAGTTGAAACCAAGAGATGCTCGCAAACCCAGTGCCCTGTGTACTTAGTACATGGCTCCCAGAACACTTACATTGCTAACTAGCTCCTTACTGTATGAACGTTAGTGGGGTTTGAAGTGTCATATTCATCAGCCATTAATGAGAGCTCTAGCTGCAGGCATAAAAGCTGGGCACCGGATTCCGCATTTTGGATTGTGGAAGATCATAAAAAGAAAAAGACGAGGGCAACCAACTTGTGTTATCTTTGATCCAGGCTAGGCTGCTGCCCACTTCTCACTTCCAGCAGAATCAGAGGAAGCAGCAACACTCAAACCTGGGACCACTGGCACGAGCATCAACTAAAAATTATTAATAAATAAGCAGATGCAACATGTAGCAAGATCCACAAGACTGTCTTTAACAACGAATGCAGTAAACTGCCAACAAACATAGAAAGTAATGGGATACATTGCTGCCTTGTGAGGTTTTGTTGCTATCACCCATAAAACCTCGTGATACAATGCCCATTTTTCATAACCACTCATTTTCAATTTTAACATATTTATGTACACAAGCACAGAGTAGTTTCCAGCTAACACATGGATCATGTTTTAAAAATTAATTGGTAAACAATATTATAAATCAAGGCCAACACTCTAGGCCAGGCTACAAATAAATTCACATATCCTAGAAATTTAACACTAATTTTCCAAAATAATTGCCAAATTCTCCCCTTCACTGAGTATTAATAACACCTTTGATAGTGGAGCTATACATCACAATTGCTTAACTCTTAACCTTTTTTAAAGAAGTCTTTTAAAAATAGAAAGCGTTCTTTAAACACTGGCTACAATTTACTCTTTTTATAACTTTGAGCCAATATTATGAGCATTCTCTTTGTGATATGCTGATAATTTTTCAGATGGCAGGGACAAGGGACTGCATAGGCCCTGCTCACTCTTTCTGCTCATTTACTGTAGCCTCTGAGGCTGGGTTAAAACAAAGGTAGCTACAAACCTCCACAGCAGCATTTACAAGGCCTTTTAAACAAAATTGTGTAGTGAATTAAAGCCAGAGTTCTTCTTCAAAGTTATAGTCTTATCCTTCAAAAATGCATCTCTTTTCTATGGTCCTGAGTAACCTGTGCCTTCGCAGTATTTCCCTTTTGTTCCCAATGGTTTGGACAACACATAGGCATATAAAATACTCGTGTATATTTAATATTGTAACATCTATTTGAAGTCTCTGTAGAATGCATTTCGGATGCTCCAAGTTTTAATAAACATTTTATATTTATATTCAGTACTTCAGAGGACTGGGGAACAAAGGCTGTGCTTGGAGGAGGTTGAAGCCAGAGAAGTAGTGATTATATGGTTTTCTTGTCCATGAATAGATCGTTTACAATTCATGTGACATTAGCATAGTGCATTCATATTCTTAAAGGTAATCTTGTTGCAGGTGACTTTCTGTGTTTGACCTCCTATCTTTTCCTGCAGTCTCCTAGGTCAAGGGCACATTTACAAGAGCCTGAATTTGAGTTGGAAGGTAGGCAAACTGAAAAAATTCCCAAGGTCATTTTCAACTCTAAGTCTCCACACATCATTTTATTTGGTCTTAGCAACAAAAAGTAGTCCGAGGGTTTAATTTCATTCAACAGTTAGCTTATTTAATACACTTAGTGCCTGCTATGTGCTAGACGCTGTTCTAGGCACAGAGAATATGACAATGACCAGCAGGCTTTCTTGTCAGGGAGGTTAAATGATGGTAGGCAGGAAGACAACAAACTAATATACAAATTAATAGAGCTAGAATGTCAGGTTGTGTAATTGCTACTAAAAATAACTAGTAACCTAAGGGGAAGTAAGAATTTACTCCAATATATCTCATTTCTTTATTAGAATTAATTTTTCTTAATTTGTATTGTTTTTATAGTTTTTCAAATTTTTCACTTGTTATATTCTGAGATTTTTATTTATTCTTCTCAGTTATACCATTTCTTTGGCTTCTTGAATCTATTTTTAAATGGAGATGCCACGTGAATTACTCTGATGTATAAACTAGCTCGTCGCCATCAGAGGAACCAAGAGTGTAAGAAGTCAACACTAAGAGGCTTCAGTCCAAGAAATTTCACCCTTTTTTAGTGCTATTGGAAATGCAGATGAAGAGGCAAAGTTAGTGGCATAGTACATAAGATTTAAAGCATCTCTAACTAGCAACATAAACACTTTTTCTAAGCTGGCATTTGCTCTGGCTGTTGCTGTTCTTTGGGGAGAAACATCATCAGCCCACAGTGATTTTTCCTTTTCTGACAATGGTCCCTGGTGTACAGGGCTGGACTTGTAGTAGCTCCGCCTTTACTACAACACTCTACACCTTACCTTAGCTGAATGGTCCAGCAGTGGAGACCTGACATGAGCTAAGCCAATCAGGTCCTCTGGTTTTGTTTCTATGATATTTAGAATAAGCAAGGGGCCCAGAAGCAGAATAATGTTAGAGGTGAGTCTTGTTAAACGACAATGGTCCAGAGAGTGTCTAAGGGCACTCTTACCGTGGTGTGGGGCAATTTACTTCCTGATTCTTCATTATCCATCTCTTTTTTGATTCCATGAGGTAGCCAATTATTAAAAAAAAAATCTTCACTTTCTAATTTAGGCTAGTGAGAATCTTTTATGTTGCTTGCTTTTGCAAAAATTCAATCAAATTGACTTTTACAATTAAAGCGTCACTACAAATTTGGATCTCGTGTATTTGAGTCCCCTGAATGAATTAGATACGCAAAGTGTGTTCATGTGATCTATATTGTTGTTATTGTTCCATTATGCACAAGCCTGATGAGTCTGTGTCAGGTGAAAACTGAAGGGGTAGGAAGAAATGACACAGGTAGTAAACTCTTCGTGTATTCATAATCGGAATATAACTGTGGTGAGGACATGCGTGACAACACGTGCAAAACTTATAGGACCAACACAGTTCAGAAAAAATAAATAAAATAAAATAAAATAATAGAAAATAAAGCTTGCTTTAAAACATAGTGCTGTCCAATATGGTTGCTATTAACCCCATGTTGCTATTGAATACTTGAAATGTGGCTAATTCGAAGTGGAATATGCTGTTAGTAAAATACACATTAGGTTTCAAAGAGTTAATATGAAAAAAATCCCAATAATTTTATATTGATAGCATACTAAAATGATAATATTATAGATATGTTGGGTTATATAAAGTGTTGTTAAAATTAATTTTACTTTTAAAAAAATTTTAATGTGGTTATCAAAAAATTTTAAGTTTCATGTAAAGCTCATGTTATCTTTCTACTGGACAGCATTGCCTCTAGACTGCAGAAGAGTATAATTCTATTTTTAAAGGGAAATGGGTATCTTTAGCGGAGCCCTAAGACTTCCTCGGTGTAACTATTCCATGACCACAAATTTGAAGCGCGGTAAAATGGAGCCAGGCTGCATGTGCACAGTGGGTTTGGAGCTGTCTCTTCGCACCCCCAGCCCTGAAGTAGTCAGCGTGAGAGCACTTGTCCTTGTCCTGGGCCTTCTGCTCCCTGAGGGTGCATTTAGCATTTTAATACCAATACCAAAGGCTAAAGTCTTTCCTGCTACTAAAAATAAAAATGACTTAACTCCATGGGTAATTGGTAACAGTTGTCATGAGCTCTTGGAGCCTTTTCCAAAATACAAAGAATGAATTTATCTTTTTAGGGTCCAAAAGTGTAACTAGGATGGCTCCGAAAAATCAGGAGGTATTTGAGAACGCACTCATACGGAGTCTCATTTTCACACAGACTCCGATGTACAGCGCCACCAAGCAAAGGCTAATCCCTTCCACATATGTAGGTAAATTATTTAAGATACTTTTAGATGGTCTTAGCTGTCGCATTGGGAATTATGTTGAATTCATTCCAAAATAACTCCCCCTTCACTCTTTATTTCATAACCTCACTTCACTTTGCATCACGACACCATCACTCCCTGACATTTTAATACACATGTACTTCCTCCTTGTTAAGGAAGTAAGCTTATGTGATTTACTCTCTCTGGAATTTGAGCTTACAGAGAGGCAGAGACTTGACTTAATTCACTGCTGTATCCCTTCATCGTTAATAGTGTCTGGTGCCCATTTGTTTCTCAGTAAGTGTATTTTAATCAATGGATGAACAAATACTGCTTTTATAAAAGTCATTGTGTTTCTTTACTCAAAATTCACCACTCTACTACGATGGTTTACTGGTCTCAGCATTCTAAAACCTCCATATTTATAAGCAAAGTTACCATTTAGAAATTGAATTAAATATCTGTCTTATGTTGTTTTTTAGAGTGTTCTCTATCTAAGGGTATTCAAACAAAACTCTCAGTGTAAAGAAACAAACTGTCTCTGGGAATTTCACATAAAGAAAAGAAGTATTTAAAACAGCAGGAAAAAATCTACTCAATTGGTTAAGAAATATTATTCATAAAAATTTTTTAAAATAAAAATCTATTTTAATATTTTGCTTGCCCTTGCCTTTGTCTTGGTCCTGCTTTTCAACAGACTATCAAAAGGACTCAGGCATACCATTTTAGAGTTTATCTTCTCTTTGTTGGTTTCCCCTAGCCATAATGTTAAGTATCTAAAAATATCTACATTTATTGCTTAGTCTATTCTCTTAAAACTATTAGCCATTAGAGCTACCCAACAAAAGTAACTGTTGTGCAACACAGGCATAAGACAAAGGTTGGTGAAGAAGGAAAAAATGTCTTTATTAAAATATTGTACCATTTTGAGGTATAGGGGGCTCCCCTGCTCCAGGTTCCTCTCTTCCACAAAACACAGAAAAAAAAAACCCCGAAAGACTGAAACCCAAAACATGCCCAGAGATGCTGCACCATTCTTATTATTTTACCCTTTGAGACACCATGGATGGACCTGGAGAACATTATGCTAAGTGAAATAAGCTAGTCAGAGAAAGACAAATACCATGATTTCATTCATATGTGGAATGTAATGAACAAATAGAACTAACAAGAAAAATAGAGACAGACTCATAGATAGAGAGCAGGCTGATGTCTTTGGGGGGGTGGGGTTGAGGGGTGGAGGGATCCAGCCAAAAAGAAAAAAGCATTCATGGACATGGACAATAGTGTGGTAATTACAATGGGGAGGAGGGTAGTTGGAGGTGGAAGAGTGTATAAGGGGGATACATGGTAATAGAAAAAATACAATAAAAATAAACTCTTTTTAAAAAAGGAAGAAAAGAAAGACTATTGTTTGTGCCATCACAGGTACTGGTTTGCAGCAAAATGGTATGTACTGGAAGCTCCCCATTATCTTGCTGTGGCAACCTGCTAAAAAGGACACGATTTGGCTGCTGACCATCTCAAGACCTTGGTTTAGAAACTCTAAGATCATGTGAGAAATTTGAGATGAGATACACAATTACTCTGATAGGGCTTCTCCGACTTTTCCCCTTTTTTCCTCTCCCTTTATCCAGATCACCTTCGATGTGACACCTTCGTATAGTAGTTATGTGTCTCTCCAAGATTACTTGGAGGGATAGTTCTCCTATCTATGATAGATGGTATTAAGTACCCACAAAGAGAATAAATATTAACATCTATAAATTGTTATAGAACAGTTTCTAAAGAGAATTGACATTTCAACTTGAATTAAAAAATATTAATTCTTATTTCTCTAGCAGTTTTTACTTTTCAAAAATATCTCTTTTTTTAAATAATTTTTATTGTTATTCAATTACAGTTGTATGCCTTTTCTTCCCTTCCCTCCCCCCCACCTCAGCTGAACCCACCTCCCTCCCCCACCCCCACCATCCCCCCCGATTTGGTCCATGTGTCCTTTATAATAGTTCCTGCAATCCCCTCTTCCCACTGTCCCCACCCCACTCCCCCCTGGCCACTGCTAGACTGTTCCCCCCCTCAATGTCTCTGGTTGTATTTTGTTTGCTTTTTTCTTTTGTTGATTATGTTCCAGTTAAAGGTGAGATCATATGGTATTTGTCCCTCACCACCTGGCTTATTTCACTTAGCATAATGCTCTCCAGCAAAAATATCTTTATTCACTCTGATTCCATAAATATTTTTTATGAATAATGTGTAGATCCTAGGGGTATAAAATGCATGGTTTTAAAGAGGTTAAGCTTAGAACTTGAGGACCAATGAGAAAAGTAACAATTACTCCATGAAAGAAATTCTAAGAGCCTGAGCTAAGGCGGAGACAGTCAGAATGAAAACACAAGCAGGGGAGTGACTTGGGCACGAATTAGGTAGGTGATAGAAAGGATGTAGTTGGGCATGACCCCAAGGTTTGCAGCTCAGTGAACGGGTGAGTGAGTGATGGGTGGTCCTGTTCACTCAGATGCAAAGGGAAGGCCATGGAAGGTGTTCTATCCCTTCTCATTCTACAGACATTCTGGGATAGCTTATCTATAATCAAGGATTAGCTCACCATCAGCATGCTGTTAATTTCAAAACCTGCATCTCTTGCCCACATATGTATTTTAGGCTCTAGACACAGGCATCTCAAACTCAGCATTCCCAAATAAACTCACCATCTTCTTCTCCCAAAGCCACTCCTCTTCTTGCATCCCTATCTCAGGCAGTTCCATTACCCTGTAACAAGGAATCACGAGTCTATTATTTTTTCTTCTTACTCATCCCCCACTTCCAATTCATCATTGAATCATGTTTATTCTACTTACTATATCTTTTGAATATTTCCTTACTTTTGCTACTTTGGTTTATAAAAACCACGATCTTATTCCAGGATTATTCAACAGCCTAACTTCCCTTGCTTCCAGTGTTGCTCTATTTCATTTTCACAGGCACTCGAGTTTTGCCATAATCGTTTAGAATTATGTTCCTGAAATAAGACTTTCATTATTGAAACCTTGTATATAGCTCTCCATTGCTTTCAGAACAAATTTGATCTCCTTAACACGGCCCACTGGTTTTTGTCCAAGGTGGCCCTGCTGTACCTGCCTCTCAGCACTGCTCCTCTCCAATGAAGCCACCTGTACTCACGCAACTATTATGGCCCTGTGCCTGGCAAACACAATGAAATTTCAATACACTTTACGTGTTGAGCTAGGTAAGAACTAAAATGTGTCTATAATTTTGGCAGTTAGTACATTACCAAAAGCAACTAATGGGGGCAGAAAGCAAACTATAGCGGCCTCAGGTATCATGTTGCAGAAGTAATAAGGAAGTAGCAACAGAAAGACAAATGATCAAGCTCTTTAAGTATTGATGGAATTGACCAGGTACCAGGTACTAAGCACATGACACAATAGCTAGGTGTACAGCACCAAACTGATCTTTGAAATTTAGACTTAGCTAGAAGAGTTAGCAAAAGAAACTGTCAAGAGTGTCCCAATCTAGATCTGACCAAAGAGTATCATGAAAGCAAGTATCTTTTGCCTAGGGAAGATCATTCCAAGCAATCTTGTAATATTAAAGCCTTAACCAGGGGGTTAAAAACAATGAGATGAGACTCATTGATAGGAAAGCATCTGATCATAGAGGGTCTTGTTTGCCATGGCATGTCCTTAGACTGGATTTATAAAAAGCCATTCAAAGTTCAAACAGGATGAGAAATGGGACCCAACTTTCATTTCCGATTGAGCATTCTGACAGCAGGGTAGGGAGCCTTCAGAGGCACGAGACTGGAGGCAGCGAAGAAGACTGTGAAGGAAAACAGGGAGACATTTATAGAAGAGAGACAGGATCCAGACTTTTACTAAATCCCTGCACCCACCTGGTGCCCTAGATAGTGCAACTACTGTTATTCCAGCTTTACAGGTCAGGAGGCAGAAGAGGAGAAATAAGGTGATACAACTGGTTTCTGGCAAATTTGAAAACATAATACAAATTCTTCATGTAGAGCCCAATATATGTGAAAATGGAAACCTTGAAAGTTTCATTCTTCAAGGATTTCACACAGAATGCTTTATATGATCAGTTCAGTCCCCCAGGTGGTTGAGGTACCAGCGTAAGCTTGTGTTTGGTTGTTCATTTGTTTATTTAATAGATAAACACAGAAAGTAAGAAATACAGATTTATGTATGCATGGGTCATTGTACACACACACACAATCCTACATTTCTAAGCTCTGTCCACGGGGAGGCCTTAAGACCAATGACATATACCTATCACCCACATCTTGCTTTCTAATACTATCCTTTAAAAAAGGAACCAGGGCTCTTTTGAAAAGTTAATTGCAAGCCTGAGGCTGGAGAAATACAAAGTGAGCCCTGGAGCATCTTGTGATTCCAGGAAGTAAAAAAAGTACTCAAAAAGGAATAATCAAAAGAACACAGGAACCCACCCAAAGGAGCTCCTAATGACCAAAGCTGGAATAATGTGAGCAATAAAAAAAAACAAAAAACAGTGATATTGGACTATAACTCATAGAATAAAATAAATAGCTATGAGTCCACACTGATAAATGTAAGTAATTAAATAAATGAATAAGTCTTGGAAAGGTCTACCCCTTCCACACCAAAAAATTCTAATTGATAAATGTATAAAGAATGGGGGAAATACAAAATCACCATGATGCTACTAACACCACAGTTAACAACTGTTTCAAGCAACATCTACCAATGGGTGCTAAAATTAGTGGATAAAAGTTTCAGTAGAAACAGGGTATTTGAATAGTTTCAAGATCTTCCCTCCTTCAAGATATGAATTCATAAAGGAAAAAATAGTAACTTTACAGTGGAGAAACTTGGCAAGTATCACCTTAGCTAAGCGCTCAGTCAGCATCACCAATAATAAGACATAGAAAATGGCACGACATAATTTTGGTGGTGTCCTTGTCAGAAATACATTGCATCAATGCAATCATGAGAAAACATTACGTAAGCCCAAGTTGAGGAAGACGCTACAAAACAACTGACTGGTATTCTTTCATGTCAAGAGGATGAAAGACAAAGACTGAGGAACTGTCATAGACTGGAGGAAACCCAACAGCCAAATGCAAAGTGAGATCGGGACCAGATCAGGAAACAGAAAAAGAACGTGGGTGGGGAAAACTGACGGAATGTTACCTGCCTGGTTTTAATCAATGTACTACGGTCCTGTGAGGTATTAACGTGGGCGAGAGAATACAGGAGCTTTCTTATTTGTTTTTCCAACTTTTCAGTCTAAAATTATTTCAAAATTGACAGTTGAAAACGTGATGGCAGAAATATACTTTTCAAGAAGATTTACATATAACATTGAACTGTATCCAATAAACATAAGCAGTTTTTAAAAAATATGTATCAACATATTCATTAGGGTTTTCCTTTGGTCCATCTTCCTGTGCACTGGAGCCCCCCTGCATCTAAACAGGAGGCAGCTCGAGGCTGGCATGTGGTTTCAATCAGCTCTGTGGAGACACCAGGATTCGGAGAGGCACTTCAGAGCTCCTGGAACGGGGGAGGAGCAGTTACAGGTATTAGGCCTCTTTATAGACGGGGATCAGGCCTCAAAAGACAAGTGCATTTTATAACCACTGGAATAGTTAGATGACCAAAGAGAGCGTTCAAAGACCTGTCTGAATACCAGATCCTCCACTCGCGGGTGTGTAAATCGAACCACCTGAGGCCTCTGTGGTCCCTTAGTGCTTAATTAGAGATACTGCAAACAGGTACTTCATAGGGTTTTTGTAGGCCTTCATCATATATTTACTGTGAAAATCGCATTCTGTTTGTACCCATTAGATGTTATGAATAAAAATGTAAAGGTAATATTTAAAATATCAGTTGCAATAGAGATTGGAATGAAAAGTAGTCATTTTTAATTGTGCTGTAGCTGTGGTTGTTTTTCCCTGCAGTTCAGGGAACATTTGGGAAAACACAAGCTCTGCTAGCTTTTCTGCCTTGCACGGAGCACCTGGTCCTATTTCTCTGTTTGGCAGCTAATGAAACCAACCGCTGGGGGTTAGAAGCCTCCTACTTAAAAGGACTATGATAGATTGTTAAAACCCAAGCTAAGTGTTCTTAATAAAGGTCTGAAGATAATTGTAAGGTGGTAATTAATTACAGAGAGTCTCTGGGACTATCTTATGTTCACATTTATCATCACTGCATCCCTGAAATAGCATGACGATGCTGATAGATTAGCCTTATTATCCACACGAACTCTAAGAAATTGCTTAGAGAGTCTTCCATCAAAGAGCTTTGCTCCAGTTCCCTTTCCCAAAAGAACTATCAACCCACTGACAATTGACCAAGTAATTATGGTAACTTACTGGACGCTACGTCTCTGCTTCGTTTTAAAAAGGGAACCACAACTTTATTTTCACTCAACACAGACATCAAAACACTTTTCTTCCCCCGCACGTAAGTAATGGAATGCAACATTTAGCTTTGGGTCTCCCCCAAACAATCTCCAGGATTTAATCCCATCTCTCTGGACGCTCCAATTCTTGTCATAGTTTTTCTCTCCTCAGCGCAAGTCTTAAGTGTTATTTTACTAAGAATTTTTTATTCTCTTTCCACTTAACCCTGTACATAGTCTCTGATGAGTAGACCTCTATAAGCTGCCTCTACTTACTGTGGACACCATTGTCTTTGCTTAAATTATTATAACAGCTCCCTAACTAGTTAATGCACTTTCAGTTTCTTTGCAATCCATTCTCTGCATGGCAGCTAAAAGTGATCTTTCTAAAGTATGAATTGAGTCATGTTCATCTAGCTAAGCCCTTAAGACTTCCCCACTGCCCTAAAGATGAAGTATAAACTCTTAGTTGTCAGCTTCATAATCTGGCCCTTATTAAATTCTCCACTTCCAGTTTTTACCAATCCACCCACTACTGATGCATTCTACAATCTTGAATATTTTTTCTGTTCTACCCTATTTCTTTATAGTTGGAACTTTCCATTGCACCCATTGTGCCTAACACTGAGCTAGGAACATAAGTATTCAATAATTAACTGTTAAATGAATGAAAGGAAGGATAACGAGTGAATGAAATGCCTATCTTTACAAACAAGGCAAACCACTGTGAAAATTAACTGCTTAATTCAAATATTAAAAATCGATAATTAGATAATATAGTTTCCAATAACAACAAGGAAAAGGAAATAAACATTAAAATGATCATCCAAATGTCATATTTTTAAGTAGGCTTGAAAGTGTGAATATGGCAATGTATTCTTATGAATCTATTACTAAGAGAATGAGCTGTTTTATTCCCTGTAAAACAAACTTAAATGGTTTCAGAATAACTTATTTTGGCACCTAAAATATAAGATGTGTGGTGTGGGCATTTATGTAACTGCATAGTGAACAAACCAACTGCCTATTCAGTTTTATAGAAGACGTTTTTTTTCCTTGCTTTGTAAGACATTTAAAGGAGTTATTGGCTCAAGTGATGAAAAGCAGCCTCTCGGTGGAATACTGAGCACTGCCTGCTCTTTTATACAGTATTTTTATAGAAATATGAGCAGATTCCATCCACATTTTATGAATCTATATGGACGTTGTGAGGGCTTTCACTTGTTTCCCAGGAAAGTTGCTTATTATGAAAAGGCCACTTCTTAAACCAGTGACTCCCCAATTACGGTTAACTGCTCTGTTCTCCTCTCCAGGCAGCAGGCGTCCAAGTTCTTATCAAATGGCCCTCCTATTGTAGCTCATTCTAAACTAATAACTTTCAAAATTTACTTTCAATATCATAAGTAGAGAAAAATGTGTGAAAAATTGTGCAAACCTAGTAGGAATATGGAGTGGGAAATTCCATTCCTAGTAAAACTGCCCATTACGTGTTTATTGACAAGCATTCATATCCAAGCCACTGAAGACATAAATCACATTCATAATTTCTCAATCATTACCACTTTAATGTTTAATAGGTAAAAGCATGGGTCCTTCTTCTTCCTGTGTAAATTATTCTAATGCAAAGGTTACGAGAGAGAAGCCCATCCAAGAATACATATGTAATCAAAATATCTGCCCACTTAATCCAAACAATAAGAGTTTCTACAATAATGCAAATCACAAATGAAGTGCTTGGTGATACATTTTCTCCAAATTAGAAAATATACACTATAGATTCAATGCAATGCCTATCAAATTCCAACGTCATTTTTCACAGAAATAGAAGAAATAATCCTAAAATTTGTATGAAGCCACAGAAGACCTCAAATAGCCAAAGTTATCAGGGGAATCAGAAACTGGGGACAGGAGATGAGCAAAATAGGTGAAAGTGGTCAAAAGGTACCAACTTATAAGGTAAATAATTTCTGGGAACATTGGGTACAGTATGGTGACTATAGTTAACAGTACTGCATTGTATGGTACTTGAAAGTTGCTAAGAGAAGAGATCTTAAAAGTTCTCATTACACACAAAAATTATAACTCTGTGTGGCGATAGACATTATCAAACTTTTTGCGCTCATCATTTTGCAATATTTACCTATACCAAAACATTCTACTGCATACCTAAAACTGACACAATGGTACAGGCCAATTATATCTCAATAAAACTGGGGGGAAATATATAAATATTTCTCTCTTCTTTGATTAAGGAAGGCAAAATGTCATCATTAAAACTTATAAAGTTAAACAATGTGACAAATTTAATGACATAAAAATTTAAGACTTGTTTGTATGGCAAACTACAGGTGTGGGCAAAGTAGTTTTATAGTTGTAAGCATGTGAAACACAGTTTATTATTTATTTATTTATTATTGTATTATTTATTATTATTAACCTACTTCTGCCCACCCCTGTACATATACAAAGTTAAAAAACAAAACAAAACATGTAATACATATAACAAAGTTTTGATATCCTTAATTTGTAATCCACTCTTACAAAGCAATATAAAAGGAATAATCTAATAGTAAATTTGGTAAATGCAAAAAGGCAAGTTATAGATAATGCAAATGATCAATGAAGAGTCCAAAAGATTTTCAGAGTTTCTCATAACAAGGAAGAATGAACTAAGACAAAAAGGAGTCTTGTGTTTGGGATTTTTACCCATCACGATAATAAAATTACATAAACAATGTTGTCAGATTTGATCAAAGAAGAAGAACCTCTATGAAGAGAATTTATGACAAAGAATTGGACTTGATGCGATTGTGCAAGCTACTTAAACAGGCTGTGTAGGTGAGTTACCCCTGAATCTGTTCCTGGGTCTGCGTTCAGTAAGGCTGGTGGTCCAAAGGAAGAAGGTGGTGATGGTAAGGAAAACCCAGAATCTGTAAAGACAAACAGAGACCTGTGGCTCCCTCTAGAACCACAGAACCCATGTAAGTCTCTCATTGCTTCCAAACCTCCTGTTACTGAGCAGAGCGATGCCCGTTCACGTGGTGCCTTGGTGTTTACCCAACAATTAATGCTGATAGAAGCAGGTCTTTATTTAAAACATTCCAACCTTGGGAGAGCTCAGAGCACCTCAGCTCAGAGCCCTTCTTTCCCATGAGACCCAGCACTTCCCATGTTCCCCACCAGGCCCCAGTAGTTCCCCACATTCTGAAAGTAAACAAATTCATTTTCTACAACACATTTATATTCTAAAGATTTATAGACAGCATTATAATATTTTATAAGCTTTGGGGATTCTTATCCTTTGTGGTTGGAAAGCTGTATTCCTGGATAACTAAAAAAATATATAGTTAAGTATTGACTATACTTATACTGGGAGGAGATATCCAGAAAAAACCTGTTTCTTAAACACAGCAAGAAAACCAGATCCTGCATTTATTTAAATTTGATAAGGTCTTTCCCCTCCCTGTTTTGTCCTGGGACAGTGTTATTATTTCACTCAGTTCCTGTGCCTTAGGAGGTGTTCGGAAATGTCCGAGTGTTTTTCTTTGCCACAGTGACACTGCAGAGCACGTAATAGTCAATGGCCAAAATGATATATTTCTGAAGGGCACATAGCAGTCCCAGCACACAAAAGTGTTTTGCCCAAAATGCCAATAGCATCTGCACGAGAAGCATCCAACCATCTCCTGTATTAAGTCCAAAAGGCTTCAATACTAATTCTGTTGTAGCTTATAATTTTTTAACTAAGATCAGTCTATGAAATCATTTCTACTTCTCCAATATACTGTTGAGGAAGCCAAAATTTATATGACCTTTCTGGAGAAAAAAAGTTCTGTATTCCCAGTATAAAGTGAGCCAACATACCTTTTGATGTACCAATTTCATACGTATAAATGTGCCCTAAGTAAAAAAGAAGTGTGCGCTTGCAAAATGAAACTGTAAGTATTGTTTGTTGTAACATTGTTTATAAGAGCAAGCAGGTGGACACCTTTATATGCAATAAGCAGCCTTAGTTAAATCACTGATGGCGTATCCATGCAGCGGAATACAGAGTAGCCATTAAAACGCATAGATAGTTCTGTGCCTGCTGACGTGGTACAATAGTCAAGATACATCATCATGTTCAAAAATCAAATTGAAAAATATCATATATTTATACATTATTAATTATCACTATATATTAGTGTTATCACTATTAATATATATATATTAATTATCACTATATATATATAGTGATAATTATAAATGTAGCCTAGGCTTCACCAAGAAAGTTTTACTAGACATTAAAGGTCTTTGTATGCTATTTCCAGAATGTAAACACTAAATGGTTCATTACATGTTGTAGTGTGAATGGTATTTACTTTTAACAAGATTTAATTCACCTTTATATGTTTATGTTGAAACCAATTACACTTGTAAAGTAAGTAAATACCAATATTCACATGTATATTTAAAGACAAGGTAAAACATAAACAGTGAATTGCATATCCTTTCCTATGGAAATCCTGAAAATAAATATTGAATCTGCAGATGCACCTACATTTAACTTGTTTTAACATCAGCAGAAACCGGCATGGTACATGGCAATATAAATAAAGGCTAGAAAACAATTTCGGGTCTTTTAGTCCCTAAGCTTAAAGCCCATTTTTATGCTTTTCCCTCACCCAGTTTGTAACTGTCTCTTTTCACTGTAATTGCCCAAAATGTTTTCATTGTTTTCCAGTCCTATAAACAAACCACTTTTGCTTTTCTTGTAATCCCTCAACTCTCTCAAATGCCGCATTTCACTGATTAAATGCAAGACGCGGCAGACTCTAAGACTCTGCTGTTTCAGGCACCAATAAGAAACAAAAGCCTCCAATTAAACTGACAATGATTTATCACTTATAATATCTGTTCAAAGGGTTTCTTTAGACTTATTTGGCATAAGTTTCAATCCTATATATCCCTTGTGATTTAAAAGAAGATAGTAAGAAGGATAATGGAAGTGAGGTAAATTGGCTAACGTATTTGTTTCAATTCTCTTTACCATTGGTTTGGGCCCCTCTGAGTCACTCTTCCGCCCAGCACCGCAGTTACTCCCGTTTCTCCACCTCCTGCATCCGTCCTCTTGTGCCACCATGAGCACGGGTGGTGCAGCGTCCTCTCTGAGGAACGTTCTTCCCAGCCATGACACACCGTTTACAAATTTTGATGCTGGTGTTTTTTTTTTTTATCTTACAAGAAGATGCCAACAAAAGGTTTCAGACAACAACCAGGACACAGTCCCTCCTGATCTGGTCCTTGGGTGATTTATTGACTGAATCATCGTCTAATCACGACGACAGGAACCAGGTCCGTGCCAGAGACAGGCAGTAACGATTGTGTCTCAGAAGCTTCCTGGCTTGTTGCAGTGGCAAAGTGCCATCAACTGTAACACACGTCTCTATTTCAGAGGTGATGCAATGTAAATAAATGTGCTCCTTGGAATCAATGAAATGCAGCATTAGTAGAATCATTTTATGGTTAGGAAATTTGGATGCATAAATCTCTTATTGCCCATAAAACCATACTGCCAGTACTTGACCCAGCCAGAACTCAAAGCTAGGTCTCATAAAAATATTTGTTTTCAGATCCCACACCTGGTAAACTCATAGATGTAACACTGGGCTTAACTTCTTTGAATCTCAGAATTCTTATTGCCCAGGTTTGTGTGACTTCTTCCTCACCACCCCAACCCCCACTCTTAACCATGCCTGACTCTCTACTTTCCTACTAAATCTTAAGGTTTCTTCAATAGACATTTTGCTTCATATTTACTACTTCTAATTTTTCTTCTCTCTTGGAAAAAGATACATAATCATGTATAAGTAAGACTAGTGCTCTAAACTGGAATCAGTATGTGAGCTTTAATATATTGACTCTTAAGTTTTCTACTTAGGCTCCTTAAGAGATTTTCTTTTAGTATCCTATTCACCTCTAGCTATTTTCTAGATGGCTAAATATGTCAAATGCATATCGTATGCATACCTATAGCAGCCTACAGTTTATTCTCTTTTTTCTTAGTCTCTGTTTCTATGTTTTTATATGGTCATATAACTCTTTGCTAATTTAGTCGGTACTATAAAATGTCACTTCTCCTGAGCCATTCGAGACTTTCTGATAACAACTACTATTGTCACTTCAGGAAACTGACTTTTGATCTAGTTTTAACCAACAGGGATGAACAGAGAAATTTCCATGATTAATGAACTTTGAAAAAACAGAACTATAAGAATCAGATTACCTCTACAATGAACCAAAAGAGAATGTCATATATTATGATTACAGTAAGTTTTATAGTAAGTTTTCATTTGATTCTTAATTTACTGTACATTTCCTCTTAGTTTATTATGTATATAATTTTGTTTACCACTAATGAATATTCCCTTTTTCTTTGTCCTGGAATTGCTTAACAAGCTGTAATAAAGTTGGCCACAGCAGAATTCTGGGTAAATGAAGCTATCAGAGTTTTTATTCATGCTGAAAAAGAATATAAAAAGAAAATGAAGAAGATATTTATCTGAATTGCAGGTTTAGCCATACTAGTTTCATGCAGCAGACAGATCTTTGCTATCTTGTTGGTTCGGTACCACTCAAATGGCATCTCTGCATTCACTTGCTAGCTACCTTCAGGTGCTCAGACGTCTCCCCATTCTTAAGTTATTTATTGGCGGCTTGCCTAGCTTCTTATAAGTGATTTCCATCAATCTGTATGCACAGTTTGACTACTGGTGTGTCTCCTGTAGGTTTTGTTCTTTTTTTCTCAATAAAATGCTAATAAGTTGAAAGCGGTGCCTGCTTTTCAATCTCTTAGGTTTTGACAAAAGCCCCAAGAGCATTATAATTCATAGATAGTGACCTGACACCTCTTTCAAATACTACAGATATTTGACATGCTCTCCTTGACATTTATGTTTTCACAGATGGGGCTTCCCATCTATTAATAAAGAAGAAAGTCCCCAAGTCACGCCGAGCGGTCTGCTTCTCTGATTAAAACACAAGAGTGAAGAAGAAAAACATGTTTTAATTATTCAGCAAGCACACAGTGGATTTTTTATGGTGTCACTCATATTGGTGTCCTTGACATACCAAGAGTACAGCCTCATTTTGTTTGGGGAATTTGTGCATTTACTGAACGATGTACATAGAATTAAGAAACAGCTTTTCAGTCTAAAACAAAGGTCTGAACTGAGATAATGTGATTTCATCCTGCCTAGTCTCCCTTGAGGGAAGGGGCATTTATTCCAATGTTAGGTTATTATGATCTGTTTTCTTTTATTTGTATGTAAAACATTAATGTCTCCAGGTTCCTCAAAGTCATCTCTTTGATGGTTGGTATGTCAAAAATCCCCTATAATGAATTAATCAAACCAATCACATGTCTGTATTCCTAACCTTGGAAAGTAATTATAAAATCTTTTATGAAATCTTTTTATAAAATCTTTTAAATCTGTAGTTTGGTGACATTACAAAATCATGGTCTTCAGCCCCCACAGAACCCCCAGCACTGTTTTTCTTCTATGTCACCTCTGAAGTCTAGTCCATATAGTGTCCAACCCCCACTGCTCAACTGAAATCATTCTCACTGAGCTGCCCGTGACCTGCGGTATACCCAATTCAAAGGATACATTTCACTTCTGCGCTTTTAATTCTATGAAATTACCTTCTCAGAATATACCTCCTATTTCTTTAGAAGCGTGCTTTACAAACTTACATTCTTTCATCCAACTCCTAAATATTGTTATCATCCACGCTTCCTTCTCAACATTCTTTTCTTATTTCTCTATCATCATTTCCTTGGCTGTTCCATCCTCACTTATGGTTTTGGCCACTACCAAAACATTGATCACAGTGTCACCTATATCTCCAGCATCTGTTCTTCTAGTCCAAACTTAAAGACAAGGTTGAAATGATAGGGGGAAAAAAAGCCAGATCATTGGGTCTTTGGGATGGGGCAAGGAATTTGAATCTTATTCTACTAGGAGTAAGAGTAGGAAAAGGCTATTTTCTGATGAACATTTCTGAGTGGAAGCAAGGAGATCAGTTAGAGGATAATGCAGCCAACTGGCTAAAATAAGTATGACAGCTTGGATTAGCATGGTGGTAAATGGAGTCTGTGAAAAATAGCTAAATTCAAAAACCATATTAGAGGTAGTATTGATAAGACTTGCCAATAGATGGGAAAAAGAAAGTGAAAAATCAAGATTCTTAGGAATTTGGCTCGAGCACAGGTAGTACCTTTTCCTGAGGAAAAGAAATTAAGGAAGTATGGGCTGAGATAAAATCAAGAGTTTGGTATTGCGTGTGCCTTTTGTTTTATGATGCCTTATAAGATACAAAGTCTGGGTGTCAGTCATTAAAGAACTCAGGAAATGTTCCTAAATAGGGATGTGAATTAGAGTATTTACAACATCAAAGCAGAAAATATTACCTGGACAAGGGATGAAAACCAAGACTAAGATCTGCTTCCTTTAGTCATTAGAAATCATTTAGAAGGGAGGCATTAACTGTAGGTCATGAGAAGAAATAGATACTTAGGTGTGAAGAAAACCAGAAAGGAAAAGTGTCACTAAAGACAAAAGAGAAGAGTGTTTTAAGAAGGTGAAAACGATCAGTTGTGTTCAATAGCAATAAAAAATAGAGAAATGGCCATTGGGGCTGGTAAGATGGGAGCCACTGGTAGTCCTGACTGGCTGGGATAGAGTCAGGGAGCGAGGCAGGCTCACATGCATTTAAGGCAGGTAGAACAACCAATGGAGATGAGGAGGTAGAGACAATGTAAACACTTCTATTTGGGAAATATATAAATTCTTTCCTGAAACTAAAACCTTTTATCTCTATGACATCCTAATCTAACACATGAATTAGTTGCATTATTAATTTTAAAAAGGATGCTAAGTTTAATATATTGCCCGGTACACTGTTGCACTGGATAGTCTTTGCCCTCTGATAGCAGTTCTGCAGCCTTCTCTGTCTAGTGCTGTGTGCTGGCTTCAACCTGGCTCTCTTAGATTCCTATGTCTGGTTGGGTTCAGTCAATGGAAGATGACAGTAGAAGAGAGGGTAGAAGGAAGCAGAGAGGCCAAGGTATTTATATCTGTGTTCTGCCTTCTGGTCAGAAGTTTCCAGCAGAAACTTTCTCCTTTATCTAAGGCCTCAGCTCCTGCTGAGACATTGTACTCATGGCTGCCCACTGGATTCCAGAAACAGTTACCTTTCCTTGTCCTTTCAAGCCTAGGGATGATAATGGCTTCCCACTGTTTCTAGCCAGTTCCTGTGTGTCTCACTATTCTTGATCGCCTCCCTCAGCCCGACCTACACTTTGAAAACAGTCCCTTCATTAAATTTTTAAAAATTGTCCATGGAGTGTGCTATCTCTTTCCCACAGTGACCACGACTGATATAACTCTCAAAATGGTGTGTTTAATGAATGTGGGCTACATTTTCTTATAGAGCAGATGCTTTCTGATCAATATCAAATATCTCAATCTTTTCTGGAATAGGGCAGGGCAGTCAGGAACAGTGGGGAAAGCAAAGAGAGGGAGAAGACCAGGTTACCTTCCTAGCCATGGGAATTTTACTCTATATTCGAGAGTAGGCTGTCTCTATCTTCTCCCAGTCAATCTTATTTTGACACAAAAACCAGCCTTTCAATACTCAATCTCCTACATGTTCAACACTTCGTCTTCTAGAATTCCAGATTTCCTTCATTTAAAATACTAGAAATATTGTGGTGTGTTATATTTAGGGTGCTGACTTTTTTTTAATTAACTTGAGAGAGAGAGAGAGAGACAGAGAGAGAGAGAGAGAGAGATTGATTTGTTGTTCTACTTATTTGTACATTTATTGGTTGCTTCTTGCATGTGTCATGTACATGCCCTGACTGAGGATAGAACATGCAGCCTTGGCGTATTGGGATGATGTTCTAACCAACTGAGCTACCCAACCAAGTAGTGTGTTATATTTAGATAACACGTTAAAAAAATAAAATTTCTTCAAGTCTCTAAGTTGATAATACAATATATTGCCAGACATGTAATGTCAGGTATTTGCTCCTTGACATGGAGATTTTACATCAGGACAACTTCTAAGAAACTTTTCTTGACTGATTTAAATTCTCCTTCGATAGCCACTAATCTCACTCAAAAAATGTTTGGGGGAAATAAATTTTTCCTTAACTTGGTAACTTAATAAAAAGAAGACTTGAACTCTTTTGGATATCTCTTTAAGGAAATGTGAAGAAAGCATTTTTTAGTGGGAAACTATGCTTTGTGGATAAAATAATATTTACTTTTTGTCAGGGGAATACAGAGAGCATATTTTCTTTTGCATTTTATTTATCTTTTGTATCAACCTGTGAAGTTTAATTCAAATTTTTAGGGATAAATCAATCCTGAAAAACCCTAAAACATGAAATTCCTTCTCCTGTAAACATGTCACATCTAGTCCCCCCTTTCACGGTAACCTATCTTACTTACCCTTTTCCAACCTCAACAAAAAAGAAATTCCGTTGAACAACAATAAATTTTTTTCCAAAAAATATATCCTTATATGAAAAACACTTTAAAGGCATAACACAGTTTTGTGTCCAAGGCCTAAGAAACCTAATTTTTAAAAGAAACCTTGGATGAGTGTCTTGGAAAATTAATGCTGTCTGATACCTATCTGGACACAGTAATCTAACATTCAATCCAATGTCCCTGTGGAGTCAGCTTTCACCAGAGACATTCTCAGTCCGTTCCAGAAATGGAGCATTTTCATTTGAAGGCCTCAAAATCAAATTTAATGCTTCAGGAATAGATGGAGACGGATGCATTTGCCAGTACAATGGCTTTCCAAGTAATTTCTGAAGAAGCTTTCAGGCACAGTACTCCACGATCCAACTTTTACTTAGACCTTAGGGGATATTCAGGAAAGCAGCAGCAAGGTGGCAGCTGAAAACAAGACAGGCATGAGAATTTTCTTGGTTACAATGAGGCTGCCGGTGTTCTGCCCATGGGTTAAGAGAACTGCCAGAGAGACTTAGAAATCAAAGAAAAAATAAGTTGGTTTTACCAATAAAAGTTTTTCTTCTAGAACTCCAGAAATGGGTGACTACATGTGTAGACTTAATTTTTCCCACAAAGTACTTTCATAAATGTTTTAAATTTGTGTTTTTAATAAAAAGTAAACTACAAAGAAGCAACATTTTTCATCAACTCTCCCATCCCAATTGTTTCCAGAATTAAGGCTTAGTTCCTGCAGGCTGCTAAAACAAAATATGAGAGACTGGATGGCTTATGAACAACAGAAATGTATTCCTCACCATCTGCAAGCTGGTAGTCCAAGATCAGCATGCCAGCATGGTGGGTTAGGGCCTTCTTCTGGGTTATACACTGCCTGCCTTTCTTTGTAACCTCATGTGGTAGGAGGGATTAGGGACTTCTGTGGGGATCTCTTTTAGAAGGGTACTAATCTCATTTATGAAGATTCTTCATGACCTGCTTACCTCACCAAGGCCCCACCTACTAAGAGTATGGCCTTCAGGTGTTAGAATTTCAATATATGAATTTGGGGCGGAGGATACAAGCATTCAGATCACAGCACTGGTTGTTCCACGACAGGAAATAAGAAAGGGTATGGGAGGCGCACACACACATGAAGGGATGAGAAATGAAGAAGCAAAAGCAGTTTACAATTTATAGTGTTTCAATTACTGTACAAATATCTACATAGATATATTTTTTCCCTTCCACGCTCTCTCCTTCAGATGGTTACCATGTAAACTGTGAGATTCAGAAGGCTGAAGTCCTTGAGCTCTGCTCTGTTTATTGGCTACGACTGTGCATTTAGTCATACAATTAAAGATAATGCTGAACTCATTCAAATAGAGGAGGGCAACTATCCTTGAAGTCACTAGTGAGAGAAGCCTTCAAAGGCAAGCTCTGAAAAATGAATAGAAGTAGACAATATATCAGTGATTATGGTATAATATTACAACATTTTTTTCTATATGTGAATAAAAGAATCACAAGTTAAGGATAGAATATGAGTTTTGCCCAGTGTTATAAAAGTATGCATGAATATGAACATATATATGAAAATTAAAAAGTATTATTCCAGAAGTTCAGAATTAAGAGATGAGTTACAGTGGGACACTGCTGAAAGAGTAAAATAAATTATATTATTTAATGTCTTGCTAAAAGAAGCTTGGACCCTATTTTATCCATGAACTGAGATTTAAAATGTGAATTATGTTTAATCCACTACTATACTAATGCACCAAGGAATAAGTTCCTGAGTTGTGGTCTACTTATTGTCCTCCTTTATTTCGTATAGCCATCCCCTGCCCAAGTTCAACAGCTTCGGGAGACATAACATTTTTCAAAAGCAACAGCTTTTTCTGCACAACTCACAGACTTGTGCCTAAGTTAAACTTTTATCACCAACTCAAGGATTCTTAGAATTTTGAGGACACGAAATGGCATCAAAATGAACCCAGACAAGAGCGTGTCTGACTGGCAGGCACTTCATCTCAGAAGAAACAGTAGCAACAAGGGGAGTGAGGAAGTGAAATCTACTTCACGTACAGCCTATGTTGCCTGTTAACTGGATGACTAGGAAATAAGCACACAGTTTATCTGTCAAATAAAAATAAAAACATTGCCTGTTTACATAGAACTGTATGTGAAGATTCTGTATAACCTTTAAAAATGCTGCAAAATGTGCTGTTATAATTTAATTCATTCTTTATTATTTCACCAGTCAACCTATTCCACTTCTGTTTATCCCTGGTTATTGTAAGTCTCCCTCCCTTCCTTAGAAAGGACCGAAAATGTTTCTCTAAAGCTCCACCTTGAACAACACAGAATGGTCCACTAGTATTATTGCCCCTGAATGAGAAAGAGATGGATGGATGGCCATATCGTTAAGATCAGACAAAGCTACAGCATCAGCAAGGAATAATGTCATCTGGATGATACCCAGCTGTTAACGTATTTCAAAATCCTGATGGGACATTACAAACGGTGCGAGTAACTATCTCGTAGAAAAAATCAGGATGACTTCTCCCAGTCAAAGCCTCTGAAGATTAAATACATAAATTTGAGTTATGGGATAATAAAACTGCTGCTTTAAAAGCGCTCACACAGCTAAACCTTGGACTGCTTCTGTTGGGGACTGTTGAAGCTCCACAATATTCCCTTTTCATAATATTAGGACCCATACATGGTCGACACTTCTTTCTAATTGCATATCCTTTATTTGCTGCAATAAACCGGTTCAGTAGCCCTTCCCTAGTGGACTGGTGGCAATTTTCTTATCCCAACCTCCCAATCCTGACACTCCAATTAGATGTATGTGTGTACACCTCCCTCCACAGAGCCTTCCCTGTCCTCCATCTCTATGTTTCCCTCCCCCTGCACTCCCACACCAAGATTTTTGCCTCTGTTACAGCATGGACATCCGTGATAAACCATTTTCTTGCCTGTCTTTCCTAATAAGTCATTAGCTCCTTGCACACTCGATGATGTGATGAATAAGGTACAGAACAAAGGAATCATTTAATAAATGGCAGCAGAAAGAATGTCCATTTTTCTCTCTGTTGTGTTATATATTTAATCCTTGTACTGTACTCCAAAATAGGATAATATTCCTGATCTTGACTGATCTATCAAGAAATCTAAATTCATCTATTGTCATTTTAATTTTATTTTAACATACTATTTCAGAACAAATCCAAGCTCAGAAAAGTTTATAAGCCAAGTTTATAAATGTGTTATATGGGAAAGCGCTAAAAGCATTCAAATACCAAAGCAGAAATTGGCATTTGTTTACGGAAGTGGCCTGGCGCTGAAGAGCTAGATCTGTGTGCCACATTTACCAGTCAGAGGTGATAAAAACCCATAGAGTACATAGAATGAATATGCCTAGGTTATCTAAACTAATTAAAGATTTAGAAAAGAAAATCATGTTTATAATCAAATAAATATGGAGAGACTACATATTTATATATAATGTGTATAGTAAAATTTTACATTTTAAAGTACAAAACATGAAAATATTGCAATTAGACCGTCCCTTCAGGTTAAGTTTGCAGCCCCCAGGCACCTCTGTTCACCCTTCTGTATTTTTTAGGAGAACATTGTGTAAAGGCTGTACTCTATAAAGGGAATAAAAACAATTAGTTGTACGAGTAAATGGATGACAAGTAATTGAAACATATAAGGAAGCTGATATAGTATATGATTCCACAAAAGATTCCCTTACTCCACTTTTCATCAGTTTGTCTTCCCTCTAGAATTTAAACCTGGGATTGATTATTCCAGTGATTTTCCATCCGTGTGCTGGAAGAATTTCTAAAACATGCGATACCTGACTATTTCGTCAGGGGCACTGACCTCTCTTCTCTCAGATTGTCCAAAATGGTAACAGCCAACACAATAGTCGTCCCATGTGAATAAATAAAAATTACACTTATTTTTGGTCAGATCAGCAAAAAACCTATATTTTGGTGTGCTGCAGATTCTCAGTAATTAGTTTGTGTGTGCCAGGAGAAGAAGGGGCGAGAGTCACTGATTTAGTCCATGAGGTCTTTCCCTCTCTCTGATGCAGGCACTGACCAGACAGTGAAAGTACAAAGATCAGAGGCCACGGCTGCTCGTCTGCAGGAGCTTTCTGGCGAGTCCATGATGGGCAGTGGCAGTGGCACAGGGGTTATCACACAGGAAGGCCCAAGAAGGAGGGGGGTTTTCTTGATGCATACATCCATGCATTATACTTTGGTATGCTAAAATTGAGCAAACAGGAGAAAACATGAATTGTAAAGTAAGTCCCAGAGAAATCTTTTCCAAGTTCCCAACACTTCCTGTGTATAAATATTCAACAGTTGGTCTGTTGCAGATAGAATTCTGTAAATAAATTCAGACGTGTCCCTCATTTGCTTTGTGCTCTGGCAGGAGAAAGGAAGCTCCTGCAGCCGCTGAGAGCCCCAGGTTCCATTTCGGTAGCAAGTCTGGTTTCTTAGAAAAGCCACAGTTCCCTGAGAGGAGGGGTATTGAAAACATTAATATTTCTTTTAAAGCCATGGCAACCATGAAACAGTTGTCGAAATACAAGGTTTAAATTCTTGACAGAATTTTAAAAATTTTCTAGTGTACTGGATTTGCAAAGAACTCTTAGGAGTTATTATGTTAAAAGGCAACATTATGATTAATATTATACTTAAGATATTATGAATCTGAAGTGGCCAAAAGCGCCTTTGTCAGGAATTCACTGAATAATTTCAAGTTGAATAGAATTTTTTACATGCTTGTCATTTTGAAAGTATTTATAATACTTCACACACACACACACACACACACACACAAAAGCATTAGCCACTCATATTGTGAAATGTCATGGGTTTTCCAGATTTTATTTCACACCTTGATATAAATCAAGGTATGAATAAGACAAATAAGACAAATCACTACATTAATGAATAGACTTTTCCTTCCCTGGAAATAATTTCTGCATCTTTCAGACCTTTATTTGAATGGCCTAAAAACAGTTCCACGAGTTAATGAAAAATCATTTTTGAATATTCACTAATCTATTTAGAAATATCAGTCATGTGCTTTTATGATTGGAAGTAAAAAATGAAATAAATTTCCTTTTTGTACAACTTTTCTCTAAGAATTGATACCATACTATTCAATATTGGTTCAATGACCTTTCCGGTCATATCTCGTCACATCTGAAAGAGAATAAGAATGAATTATTAAACAGAATAAAAAAGACAGAATTCATTTATCTTTAAAAACAGCAAAGAAAAACACTTATCTGCCTTCATACTTTCTTATCATCAACTGCCAAAATGTGTCATTTAGGTCCACAATGAAATTAGATATTGCTCAGAACACTATGTACAAAGATTTCGTTATTAGTAATGATTTTGACTTTACAAAGGTTAATGTATTCAATTGTTTAAAATTTTAGAAAATGACTCAGTTGAAAGATGATTGAGCCTGCATTTAAACAAAACGTCTAAGTGCCAGTGAAGCATCAATCATTACTTTTAAGTCAAAATGTATAGTTTTGCATTTCCCACACAATTTCTAACAAGATCAGCTCTAGAAATGAATGAGTGGGCATCCCATCTCTATACCTAACACTGCCAAACACTGAGAAATTTATGTTTTAATATCATCATGTTCATAGGCACTTTCAAAATCTTAATGAAAAACACTATCAAATCTGAGTTTTTGTATTTGCTGATTTCCTGGGAACTGTCTACCATTAGGGACACTGTTTTCCAGAGATTGGTTGAAGCATCTGCTTACAACAGAGATTTTATTCTGTGTTTCTTTCATTATTATTATTATATAGTGACCGGTTTTGTTTTCATTAAATTTTTTTTCTCTGTTCCTTCACTTCCACTCACATTCTTATACACGATCGGTCATATCCACATGGGCACCATTGGTCAAGAACTAAATCTATGGAGAAGCCTCAGGAAAACTCAACTCAAGACAGATGCTTTCCTGACTAGGGTTTTCTAAAGCCATGAATTCCTTGCAAGGAAAAACAGTGTTGCCCTTTTTGTTCAGTCTCCAGTGCCTAGCACATATTTTTCATAAACAGATGTTGCTGGAATAAAACTTAACCATTAGGTAGTCATATTAACATGAAATATGAAGAACATCCCAAGACCTAAAGTTAAAGTTATTGCTAACTGTCCTTTCTGTGAATTTTGATCCCACTTGTCTAAAAACACATATGGAACTTGGTACTGCCTATTTTGAAATATGTTTTATTTGTTTTCTACTCTTTTCTTTCTTTTTAATTCAGATATATGGCATCTCTTTAAACAGGTTGTAAACACCTGGAGAATAAGAACCCTGTTATATGTTTCTTGATATTTCCAAACAACTTTAAAAAGCACAAAATTCAAGAAATAAAATCAGATTGAAACACAATGTTCTACTTTCTTCCCCAAGTATACTTATTCTTTTATAATATTGATAGTGTTATCATTGAATTTGAAAACTTACAATAATGGCTACCTATTAACTAAATCTACTGAATCCCTGTGCATATTAAGATTAATCAGATTCTGATGAGTTTAAAAATACTATGGAAAGAAAGGACATTATCAAAAGAAAATTCTTGGAGCATAGTGACCTAAGTAGATTTCCTTCTATGTCAACTCTCAACTTTAAGAATTTGTCATACCTGGGCAAATGCTTCCTGGGATCCACAGGTTAAAGTGAGACTTTGAGCTCAATCTGGCATAAGGAACTACTGTGGAACTTTAGCCAAGTGTCAGTCCAAAGAAAAAAGAATAGAAAGCAATAGGAACTGGGAAGATCTTGCTACTTAGAGTTTCCAAAGTAAAGTTGTCATCAGCCCATTATAAATGTGGTGGGTGTTCCTGACCCCAGGAAAACCAATAAAAGGTGAAGGAAAGAACTGAGTTTTTCTTGCAGTTGAGGTTTGAAAGTAACAGAAACACAATAATCAAAGAGTCTTTGCCTCAGTAGGGACCTCAGTAAGCAACTACCTGCCTGCCTGCCTGCCTGCCTGCCTCTGCAACTGAAGACCATAGAGACAGAACCCCCTCGTCCACATCCCAGCACCTCTGGAACTCCCACAGTTCACAATACCTCATAGCCAGGTTTGAGATATAACGAGCCAACAAAGAAAAAAATCACATCTAAAGAGGTTGTCAGCCAAAAGAATCGCAGAACAAATTTCCAAATGAAATAGAATTTCTGGAGAAGAGAATGGAATTCTGAATTTAAAAATATAATAAATGATAAGGACACCAAAAGAGATTCCCAAATTTGACCACTTCTCACTGCCTCCATCACAACTACCATATGCCACCCTCTCCTCTTGTCAGTCTTACTGCAGCACCTCCTATTGTTTTCCTTATTTTCTCATCTTCACACAGGAGCCAGATTTTTCTATTGAAAAAGCAAGGCAGAGAGGAGGTGTTGTGGAAGATTTTGACAGCAGAGGATGGTTTATGAATCTTCTAAGACCACTCATAAAAACAGTGCAGGCAACCTGGAGAGCAAAAACAAAGACCCACCGATAACATCCTTACCGAAACTAGGAGACTAGATATCTGCACAAATTGTAAGGTATAAAGGAGTTGATGAAAGCCGATGAAATCCATGTGGTATCAGCATTTGTATGAGAAGAAATGGAGACGAGGCACAGAGGCTCATCAGCCCTGTAACAGGAGGGACCTAAAATCAGGAACAAGAATCATTTGAAAAGTGAAATGGACAATCTAAGAGACAGAGTGAGTGAAGATTATAATGGACGATATTATATGATTTGAGTCTTATAAATAGTTGGCAGTTGAATTTCCTTGTAAGACAAAGCCCTACATTTAAAAAAATTGCTTTTAGTAAGATATAATTGATTAAGATGGGGAAATGTAAACAAAGAGTAGAGTCATATAACATTAGAGAAGGGAAACAAAGGAGGCAGATTTCAGAAAGTATGAGGCCTTATTTCAATCACTTTGCTAAAGTGAGAGAAGGAATATTTTAATCAAGAGACAGCAAAATACAACCTAGTGGCCCAATTAGCCACATTTATTTTAAAGTCAGTTCCTGTTGATTCCACTATCTTCTTCTCCCATGAATCTATTTTTATTTGTGTTTTAAGAGAAGAACTTAAATATGTATTGTGTGTGTGTATATGTATAATATAAGCTATACAAGATAAGAATTTACATATGTACACTTTTTTCTTCTTGACATTGCCACATTCTTGGTTACTTTTTTATTTACTACTTGACATTGTCTTTAAAAAATGGAAACACTTTGAAGTCCTGCATGATGCTATGTTCCACCAGAGAGAACGATTTTGCTTCTGGGAAGCAGTTGCAGTAGGAGTAGATCACCTTAGTTCATTAAGGTTTCCAGCTGCAGTCGCTGTTAGGGTTGGTCTTCTCTTGCTCAGTCTTACTCCTTTAGAAATAAGCTTCGTGTGTCATTAGGACCTCACCTTTGTTTGTTTTGTTTTTCTCCCACCATCTGGGAATGCCAGGAGCTCTTTAGCTTTTCAAACTCTTAAATACTGATTTCTTTTTTTTAATTTAAATTTTTTATTGTTGTCCAATTACATTTGTCCCCACTCCCCCCCCCCCCCGCCGCTCATTATTCTCTCCTGCCCTACCCACTCCCCACCTTGCTGAACTAGTCAGCTGCCACATTAGAGTTGAAAATGCTTGGAGAGAAAATGTGGCATTTAATATTGAGCTCTCCTCTCTATGTTTTTGCTCTCCCCAAAATCTTGGCCCTTAAATCATCAGGCCTTGGTAGCTCTCTGATATTCTACATTTGAGTTCCTCATTTTTCATTGTTTTTGGTGAGAAGTCTGGTCCATAACAGGACAGTCTACTATTGGGGAAAGAACAAAACCACTCTAAATAAATATTGTCTGTAAAAGCAAAAAGAAAGCCAAAGAACAATGTTTTTACTTTTAAAAGGGACTGGATTACAGTTTTAGATAATAATAACAGAACAAGATAAATGTTTAGGGGCAATTTTCCATGGGTAGCTAAACTTTTTCTTTCTGTTAACAGAGATATAAAAATAGTGCACATTTTTGACATTGTATGTAAAAAATGCTATACCAATAAAAGGCAGAAAAGGAAAAAAGAAAAGCAAAGAAAAATCACATGAAACAAAAAAATCACAAAGAGGTTAGAAGTGAATCCCAATATAATCAAAATGCAAAGAGTCTAAACTCACCTCTTAAAAACAAAAACACTTGAATCAACAAACAAAAATGGCATTGGTTCTAACAGGATGACAAGCTGAGATCACTGGAAAAGTGTCCTGCTAAAAACATCCAGAATCAAGGATAAAATTTCAAAGGTGTTAAAAGATTTTTAACGCATTTTTCAGCCCACGCTTAAGAAATTAAAACCCACAGATGACAGAATAAAGCCAGAACTGAACAGCAGAGACATAAAAACAGGAGCTGTTATCGTAGCCCTTTCAGTCAGCCCCACACCCCAGGGACTGCCTGTTTGGGTCCCCCTGAGGCAGGCAGCAAGGGCCATGACTCTGGAGAAGCATGGATTTGAAACTGAGAATTCCCCACAAAGTCTGGGCTGCTCAGTAAAGACCAACGTATATAAAAATCCACTCACTGCAGCAGAGAAAATACAATAACACTCATCTATGATGGAGCTGTAAGTAGGGAAAAAGCAGTGACCCCTAGAAGTCAAACCCCTGGTTTTGCGTTATGGATGGGCTTGAAGATGGCCACTCGTCACCCTAATGGTTCAAGGAGTGTTAAGTCCAAAGATTAACATAACATTGTCCAAGAGCAGGTTTTTTTTTTTTTACTGGAATAGAAAACAGAAATAATGCACAACCAATTATGGAATAGATCTTCACAATCCAGGCTATAAAGGATACCCACAGGAAAGAAAACTAAGCCCGCTAAAAATGAGCTCACAGTAATACAGTGAAGACATTACAGAAAGACGACTGATGATGAGTGAGAATATGCAGATGAAGTGCATAGTAGAGTTAACAATCCAAAACTTTATGTAAAAAAAAAACTTGAAAAGATAGTTATTCTTTCAGAGATTAAATACATAAAACAAAGAACTAAAACATTAAAAATGTTAGGTACACCACACAAATAATTAATTTAAAAACCATAATAAGATGAAATCAATAAGAAGAATCCCAAAATTATTTTTAAATGGAAAAATAAATCCAAACCGGGCTCTTTGAAAATATGAAAGTTATTGATTAATCTGAGCAAGAAAAACAAAAGAGATAAACACATATGACATTAGAAATGGAAATGGAGACAGAACCACAAAGGAAACTGAAAGTAATTATAAGAAGATATTCTTATCTTGTCTGTGGATATAACAAAGTTTGCAAACTTCTAGAGAAAGATCATTTACTAGCAAAAGAGAAAACTATTATATTTGACCTTAAAAAGAAGTTGAAAATTTAAATAAACTTATCACACTAAAGGATTGGAAAGCTGATAAAACTTGCATTATTAGAGAAGAAATTCCATGAGGGAATTCAAACACAGTTGTAAGCATTAATTAGAAGAAAGCATTAGTGTTTGTATTAAGTTGGCATTCCTCAAAAAATAGTTACAGCTGCCAGCAAGGGCAACTCACTCAGTACCCAGTGTCCAGTGAGCGTAACTGATTACCCAGCTTCCCAGAGAGGCTTCCCCACAGAGCAGAAGGAGCCATGGTCATGAGTTTCGTCCCAGCCACACCTGTAATGATGAACATTTGGAAATAATGTCCAAGGGTGCAGAAGAGATAAATACATTGTGATACATTCAAGCACATTAACATATGCAACAATTAAAGTGGATACAGCTGAAAAATATGCAGAAAAATATATCAGTATAGGAAGCCAATTCTGTAAATTAAAAAATACAACAACTGCCTATTGGTTTCACACACATCTGTACACAGTAAAAGCATAAAAACATGAACTGGATACACAGTAACATCATAAGAACTTCTTCCACAGAGAGGAAGAATCATAAACACTGGAAAGAGAAAGGAGGGGACTTCAACTTTAATTTTCATCATTTAAAAAAAATATGAACCAAAATGGCAAAATGTCAACATGTTTAAAATTTTGAAAATATGGAAAATTTTGTCTGGTTCTTACACTTTTCCATTTATATTAGTTCCCCAAAACCCCTTTCCTCTTCTTTTTAGTTATTGTTCAAGTGCAGTTGTCTCCATTTTCCCCCCACCACTGTCCCTCACCGTGCCCACCCCCACCTCCCACCCTCAGTCCTACCCCCCTTTGGGTTTGTCTGTGTGTCCTTTACACATGTTCCTTGACGACCCTTCCCCTTCTTTCCCCCAGTATCCCTGTCCCCCCTCCCTTCTGGTTACTCTCAGTTTGTTCTTAATTTCAATGTCTCTGGTTATGTTTTGCGTGCTTGTTTGTTTTGTTGATTAGGTTCCACTTGTAGGTGAGATCATATGGTATTTGTCTTTCACCACCTGGCTTATTTCACTTATGATAATGCTCTCCAGATCCATCCATGCTGTTGCAAAGGGTAGGAGCTCCTTCTTTCTTTCTGCTGCATAGTATTTCATTGTGTAAACGTACCAAAGTTTTTGATCCACTCATTTACTGGTGGGCACTTAGGTTGCTTCCAACATGTGGCTATTGTGAATTGTGCTGCTATGAACATTGGGGTGCATAGGTTCTTTTGAACTGGTGTTTCAGGGTTCTTAGGGTATAATCCCAGCAATGGAATTGCCAAGTCAAAAGGCAGTTCCATTTTTTGTTTTCTGAGGAAATTCCGTGCTGTTTTCCATAGTAACTGCACCAGTTTGCATTCCCACCAGTGTACTAGGGTTCCCTTTTCTCCACAACCTCGCCAACACTTGTTGTTTGTTGATTAGTTAATGATGGCCATCTGACCAGTGTGAGATGGTACCTCATTGTGGTTTTAATTTGCATCTCTCTGATGGCTAGTGGTACTGAGAACCCTTTCATGTGTCTCTGGGCCTTCTGTGTGTCCTCCTTATAGAAGTGTCTGTTTAGGTCCTTTGCCCACTTTTTAATTGGATTGTTTGTCTTCTTGGAGTGCAGTCATGTGGGTTCTTTATATACTTTGGAGATCAAACCCTTGTCCAAGGTAACATGGCAAATATATTTTCCCATATGGTTGGTTCCCTTTTCATTTTCCTAATGTTTTCTTTAGCTGTGCAGAAGCATTTTATTTTGATGAGATCCCATTTGTTTATCCTTTCCTTTATGTCCCTTGCTCTAGGGGACATATTGATGAAAATATTGCTGTGTGGAATATCTGAGATTTTCCTGCCTACATCCTTCTCTAGGACTTTTGTGGCATCGTGACTCCTTTCCTCCTATATGACCCCACTTTTCTGACAGGTGCCCAGTGCTGTCTCCTTCCCCATACCAACTCTCCAAAAGCAATTCAATATCTGCCATTGGTATTTCATGTAAAGTAAAGCGGCTTACTACTCTCAGGTGTATCTAATTATTTTACTTTTGAATCTGTATCTGCACGTACTTTCCAACCATTACAAGTATCGAAGAACACGTAGCTGCATTTTTGTAACTGTAGTGGAGAATGTGGTTTTCTCCAGGCTATTGAAATCACATCGGCTGGCAACCTTGTATATGCCTCTGTATAATTCAAGGCCAGCTCAATAGAAAGCAATTAACTTGAGTGTTGTTGTATATTAAATTAATGCAAGAGTCTTGCACAGGGAGTACTGCATATAATTGCAAGAACACAAGCCTCAGTTCCCTGGAGGGATAGGGTGACCAAACACATGAGAAATCCCAGTTTGACTTACACAGATAGCGGTTTGCTGAAGGGTATGTGGTGAGAGAACATAGGTCGAGGGATGGCAGAGATCGGAGTTAGACCCTTGGCATTCTCAAGGCTGCTTCTCCTTCTGCATGACCAGCGGCTGTCTCCCTGTCATGTAGAAACTGCAAAGCAGGATCTAATTCTTGGCTGTGCTCACACAGGCAGATGGCCACTGCCTGGAACAGAAAGCATGATAACTTCCCTATTTGCATTGGGTTTAGAGTTTTTCTTTGGTTTGTTTTAAATATGTTTTAATATAATTCAAAATTTTCTTAATGAGTACAAACAACATTTCTGTAACATAGCAAGCAGTTTCTCAACTGACAAATTCACTGGAAATCTCCCAGAATGCAATTTCTTTTCAAAACTGATTTGTGGGGTCCTCCCCCTGCCAATATGGCTATTAAAAACCAACAACTTCAATTTGATGATCACATGTAATTTCACAGAGTATTCATGTCTGTCATTTTTAAAATGCAAGCAAGTGCACTCAGCTGAAGTTCACCAGTTGGCATTCCCAAAGCCAAGGGAGAAGCCAATTTTATGAAAAGTGAATTTTAAGTTACAGAAAATGTTCTGTTGTCCCACTGGTCATGTATAAAACCAGATATTTATACTAAGATTCAATTCGTGCAAATGTTCAAAGAAGAGAATCATTAAAAAGGATTTTATAGCATAACCTCAATTCTAAAGTCTTTACAAGAATCACAAGACATTAGCATACTTGATAGGTCTTTTTCAAGTATAATGAGAAAATTTTATATAAAGTTGATCTTAAATAAGATTGGTTTTATTTCCTTAAGGCAGACCATATTTTGTTTCATTATATCTCTTCCATATTGCTCAAGAAGCAAATCAAAATTTTAAAAATTTATCCTTTTATTATTTTAAAAGTTAACATTATTGAAGGCATTGAACTCAATTATACAAGCTAGGAGTTGGGGACACAATATGGTCCCTGCTCAGAATAGAACTTGTCATGCATAGGGTTCAATAATTGAACAAGTGGAGACATCATCTGATATTATTCAAGAGTTATGATGTATCTTAATGTGTAGCTTCATCTAACTTGAGAAGAAATCTTATAAAAATGTCCTTAAGCTTCCTAATGTAACAATGTTGACTTCTTACTGTATTTTGCTCATATTTACTCTATGGAGATTATGTGTGCAATTCATCTCAACAGATATGTTTTGAGTGATGGAATCATTTACCTTCTCGAACATCAGTCTCCTCATTTATAATAGATGCTGCTAACAGTATCTAATTAGTGGCATTGTGGAGGTTAAATTAGGTCACACCTATTAGCTTATTCTTAATTTAGATGTCAGCAGAACAAACATTTCCCAGTTTCACTACCATTACCCAGAAAGGGGTCACATGCTCACAACTAAACCTACCACCATCAAATGATATAGGATTATTCAAATTTTAGCTTTCAGACATGGGAGAAAAGGTAGAAACACAAATAATACTGGGCTTTTCCAGCAAAGAAGAAAAAATGGCCAAAGCAGCAATTACTCCCATCAAGCGAGTATATGGAGTGTTAGGGAAATTATACCTGGAAAGGAGACTTTGGCCAAAGATTTGCAAGAAGCACAGATTTCGTGTGAGCAGGTAGTAAGCTACATACAAAGGTAAGGTCAGTAGACATGGAGCCCCTAACATAAGTCTGAAGCTCAGAATACAAGGCTTGGGAGAACTGGTGAAAACAGACCCAGTTCCAACCTTCTAGGACTTGAGATGCCTTTAAGGTTGTAAATGCATGAACCAAAATCAAAGTAAAGTGATTAGAATTACAGAATGGGAAAGAAGTTTTGTGAGAGGCAAAAAGCTGCAAGCCCATATCTTTGGGACAATAACCAGAAAGGAATGCGTTAACCACTGGGCTGTAAATCCTCCGCTCTAGACACACGAACACTCCAGTAAAGCTTGGCCCTTAGTCAAACTCTTTTCAGTATCAAGTGCAGGAATGTATCCTTTGGAAATAAATGACCTTGAGCATGCTGAACTTCATTATCAGAATAGTTTATTATATAGTCTGGAAAACCAGGGACTACAGCTAAACTAACAAATGAGAACTAAGTCCACATCTCTCCGGTTCTAGGAAATTGGCAAAGGATGCAAGATGAAAAGACCCAAGGCCTTGAGGATGTCCTGTGTTGATGCAACCCAAACATAGCCAGTTGTCATCCCTCATGACCAAAACACATTCCACGGGACATTGAATTTGTTATCTGGAAGTCTGCAGCTTCCATTATGCTCTTCTATGCATGATTCTGTGCTCTTAGTACTCTATGCTTTTTAAAAAAAAAGAGTTTATTTATTTATTTTTAGAGAGAGGGGAAGAGAGAGAGAAAGAGAGGGAGAGAAACATCAATGTGTGGTTGCCTCTCTCACCACCACCCCCCCACCACCAGGGATCTGGCCTGCAACCTGGGCATGTGCCCAGACTGGGAATCGAACCAGCAACTCTTTGGTTTGCAGGCCAGCACTCAGTCCACTGATCCACACCAGCCAGGGCTGCTTTTTAAAAATTAATAAACTTTGTGCTGAATAACACAATTCTCTCTTATGAACTTGAATAATAATCCAAAACTGAAACCCACAGGAATAAAATGGCTAACTTGATACCGAGCCAAGTACTGAGCAGGTGTAATAGCATTGATTTCATGGTCTTGGGTGAGGATGAGCCTTAGGACAAATGGATAGGGTTTAGGTGTCCCAGATTTAGCAGGTAAAGAGTGGAGTGACAAAGAAATAAGTAGGAAACTTCAATTCTAATCATGGGTTTGTAACACTGTGGTTCAATGGAAAGTGTCCTTCTGAGAGAAGCAATATTGGAGTGTGAAATTGATTATGACCTCTTCCAGAAAAAGGCACTGTATACAAAAGTGCCTTTCACCTGAAAGTTTCACACTGAGACAGTTGCTTACTTCAAAACTTTCAAATTTTCCTAAAGGCATTAGTGATCATTTACTGAACCAAATAAACCCTAAGTTAACAAGATGAGTTGAAATATTCTGTTTTAGTCCATCAAAGTTAAAAATAGAATTACTGTGTTATCCAGCAATTCTATTTCTAGGTATATACCCTCCAAAATTGAAAACAGAGACTCAAAGGGATATTTACACAACCATTTTCCCAGCAGCATTCTTCACAATAGCTAAAAGGTAGAAGAAGCCCAGGTGTCCATTAATGGATGATGGATGATACATGCTGTAGAATATTATACAGCCATAAAAAAGAAGAAAGTTCTACCATTTGCTACAATATGGATAAAGCTTGAGAGCATTATGCTAAGTGAAATGTCCACAGATAAAGACCAATTTTGCATTATATCCCTTATATGTTGAATCTGAAAAGCTAAACTCATGGAAACAGAGTAGACTGATGGTTGCCAGGGGCTGTGGGTGGGGAAAACGAGGAGATGTTAAGCAAAGGGTACAAATTCCCATTTATAAGATGAGTAAGCTTTAGGGATCTAATATGCAACATGATGACAATAGTTGCATATTAGATGACAAATACTGAATTGTATACTTAATAGTTGCAAAGATAGTAGATCTTAAATGTTCTTATCACATAAACACAAACAAAAATAACTATATGAGGTGATAGATGGGTTAACTAATCTCATTGTAGTAATCATTTCACAGTATACGAGGTCTGTCCATAAAGTATCCAGCTATGAAATATGAAAAATAGAGACATTTATTTAAGAAGATACAAGGTACAAGAAACATTGTACATAGGATAATGATGCCTCAGTCCCCTTCAAAGTAGGCACCTTGGGACCTCACACAGTTCTCCCAATTGCCGTCAGCTGCCTGGTTGTATTTTCCTGAATCTCATCAATGGTTTGAAATCTCTTCCCTTTCAAAGTGCCTTGAGTTTTGGGGAAAGCCAAAAGTCACAGGGCACCAAATCTGGTCTGTAGTGGGGCTGAGTCCTCTGAATGATTTGATGTTTCACAAAAAAACTGCATGAGAGGTGATGTATGAGTGGGTGCACTGTTGCGATGAAACTTCCAATCACTGCTTGCCCATTGCTGCAGCCTTCTGAATCATCCAAACAGTTTTTGCAGAGGGATGTTCAAGGTTAACACAGAATTTGATGCAGATTCATTGCTCTACCCACTCAATCATTTCAAATGCAGTTGCCACAGAGTACACATTCTCACTCAATGGCATCTACCACCCCCACTGACTAGTACAGTGAAGTTGTCTTTGTTCATGCATATGCATTTCAGTACACTACCCTTGCTTGCCAGGTTCATGGATGCCATGCAAGCCATTCTCGTTATACTAATAAAGGCTGGACTTTTTCTGGACAGACTGCGCATATATACATAATCTCAAATCATCACATTGTAGGTCTTATACTTACACAATAGTTTATGTCAATTACATCTCAAAAAAGTTGGGAAAACATTTTTAAAAAGTGTTTTCAATAAGTAGTGCTGAAACAACTGGAATTCCATGTACAGAAGTAAAAATCTAGATACAGCCTTCATACCATTCACAAAAATGAATTGTTTAAAATGAATTCATTAATTCAAACTGGATCATAGCTGTAAATGTAAAACTGTAAAGCTCTTACAAGATAACATAGGAGAAAGCCTCATATATGGCAGTGATGTTTTAGATATAACACCAAAGTCACAGTCTATGAAAGAAATAACTGATACACTGGACTTCATTAAAATTAAAAACTTTCTCTATGAAAGAAAATGTCAAGAGAGTGAGAAGGTAAACCACAGGCTGGGAGAATATATTGGCTAAAAACACAACTGATAAAGGACTATTACCCAAGATACTCGAACAACTTGTAAAACTCAACAATAAGGAAATTAACAACCCAATTTAAAAATGAGCAAAAGATTTGAACATACACCTCACCAAAGAATATACAGATGGCAAATAAGCATAGAAGAAGATGTTCGACATTGGGGAATTGCAAATTAGAACAACAGTGAGATCTGACTTCACAGTTATTAGAATGGCTTGAATCCAGAACACGGGCAACACCTAAAGCTGTGAGGAGATGAAGCAACAGGCACTCGCATTCATTGTTGGTCAGAATGCAAAATGGCACAGCCACTTTGGAATACAGTTTGGCCATGTCTAAGAAAACTAAACAAACTCTTACCACATAGCCCAGCAATTGTACTTCTTGGTACTTACCTAAATGACTTGAAAATCTCCTGCACACAAATGTTTATAGCAGCTTTATTCACAATTGCCAAACCTTGGAAACAACTAAGAAGTTCTTGAGCAGGTGAATAAATAAATAGTGTGCTACACCAAGAAAAGGAAATGAGCTCTCAGAAATGCAAATCAGAATCACACCTCACACCTATTCGAATCAAGAAGACAAAAGATGACAACAGGTACTGGCACGGATTTGATGAAAAAGGAACCCTTACACACTGTTGGTGGGAATGTGAAAATCTAACCACCATGGAAAACCATATGGAAGTTCTTCAAAAAATTAAAAATGTACCTATGACACAATCCAGCAATTCCATTCATGGGTATATATACACTCGGGGGACGTAAAGATGGGATTTTAACAAGATCTATGCACTCCCGTGTTGATTGCAGCATTATTCACAATACCCAAGATATGGAAACAACCCAAATGATCATGGTTGAAGAGATACGAAAGATATGGTACATGTACACAATGAAATGTTATTCAGCCATGAGAAAGGAAGACAGTTTCTTATTTTTAAAAACATGAATGGGCCTTGAACACATTATGCTAATTGAAATAAGTCAGACAAAGAAAGACAATTGCTATAGGATGTCACTTATATGTGGAATCTAAAAGTGTTAAACCTGTAAAAAAACAAAGAGCAAAATGGTAGTTACCAGGGGATTGGGGGGGATGGAATAAGAGTGATGGTATTTAATGGTACAAAATTATAATGAGCGGTAAATATGCCAGACATATGCTGAAGATTTTAAGTGTGTCTGACCCTCCATCAGTGCGAAGCAGAGTATCTCTTCACACAACACCCTCCAACGAAGAGCAATAAGAGATAGACAAATGTTTTAACTTAAAAATACATATCTCTGCTCAAAATTATGTGAGCCAAGCCCTGACCAGTGTGGCTTAGTTGGTTGGGCATCACCCGGTAAAGCAAAAGGTCAATTCCCTGTCAGGGCACATGCCTGGGTTGCGGGTTCAATTCCCTGTTGGGGAGCATATGAGAGGCCACCAATCGATGTTTCTCTTTCACATCTATGTTTCTCTCCTTCTCTTTTTCCCCTCCCTTGCCCTCTTTCTCAGTAAATAAATAAATAAATAAATAAATAAATAAAGTGGGCCAAGAACAAAACAGAAACAGAAAGTATGAGGTGGAACTTGCTCATGAACCTACAAAGCTCAGGATCGTACACAGTCTTCTGGAGTAACTGGCATTTAGAGTGTTGCATACAGGCCCTTCTTGAGAGTAGGAGTAGAGCAGGGGACTTCTCTGCCCAAGTATTTAGTGTTAGAACAGCTGGAGCCATTGATTGGCATCTTTCGTCTGCAGTCGAGGGAGAAGCAGAGACAGCTGCCAGCCAGCACCTGGGCCAAGTCCTTGTCAGACTAAATCTGAGCTTTCGCTGGCATCACCAGGGGATATATTTAAGGAGAACCCCAAGCTGTAAGTTTCTGAACCAGTGATCTGAGTGAAGTGAGCAAACAAACAGAAGAACACAAGAGAAGGACGAATACATAATGCAAACAAAAAATGCCATTTTAAAGATTGCAAATGGAGTCTCAGAGATGTGTAGTACTGAAAGCAGGATTCGAACCTAAGCAGTGTAACTTTGAAGCTGGCTATTCACCTGTATAGCACATGGACTCTCCAATGAAACAATTACCAGATCTACAGAAAGCCTAACTATTTTATTAACTGTTGGTTTTTTCAGAAACGGCTAATTTATTTCGTTATTGAGGTAAACATTATTTATACTTCATGAGTAAATCTTTCTATGAGTTTTGATAACACCGTGCCATGGGCAACCATTGTTTGGATTTCTAGCACCGTAGATGAGTTTTGCTTGTTCTTGAACTTTATATGAATAGAATCATACAGTGTGTAGTCTCGTGTTTCTCATTTCTTTCATTCAATATGTTTTTAAGTTTTAGCTGTGTTGTAGCATGCTTCAAGCTCATTGTTTTTGAATAATACTCCATTGCACACAGATAATGTTTATCCATTTTCTTGTTGATGGGCATGTAGACTGTCTCCAGCTCTTAGTTATTATGAGAAAAGCTGTTATGAACATTCCTTTACATGTCCCTTTTCTGATGTATATTTCCACCTCTTTGAGGTAAATACACGGGAATAGAATTGCTGGGTTATCAAGTAATTCTACACTTAACTTTATAAGGAATTGGCAAGAAGTTTTCCAGAGAGATAATACCATTTTACAATTCTACCCATATTGTTTAATTTCCTTCTTATGTTCATCAATTGCTCTAATGGGGGCAAAATGATACCCTATTGTGGCTTTAATTTGCATGTCCTTTGTGACTAGTGATGCTGAGCAGTTTACCTGTGTTTATTGGTTATTCACATATCTTCTCTTGTAAAGTTCCTGTTCAATCTTTCATGAATTTAACTGAGTATCTCCTTAATTTTAGTAGGTTCTGTAAGTTTACTGCCTACAAGTCAAGTCCTTTGATATGTGTTACAAGTATTACCACCCAGTTTATGGCTTACCTTTCATTTTCTTAACGGTGCCTTTTGGAACATTGCTTTAAATTTTGATTAAGTTCCATTTATTCATTTTCTTGTAGAATATTTATAGTTTTGGTTTTTGTGTTTAAGTCTGTAACCCATCACAAAATAATGTTTGTGAATGGTGTGAGATAATGATCAAGGCTGATTATTTGTCATCCATTTATCTCGTTGTTCCAACACCCTTTTTTGAAAACATTTTTTTTCTCCATTGAAATGTTTAGTGCCTCCATTAGAAATCTATTGAGTTTAATTGATGGGTTTGTTTTTGAACTCTATTCTGTTCTGTTGATTTGCTTTTTTGTCCTTATACTAATGTTACACTGTCTTACTATAGTTTTATAATAAGTTTTGGAATTAAATAATGAGAGTCCTCCACCCTTGTGCTTTTCCCATAGGGTCCAATTTATTCTAGGTTCTGTTATTTCAAAATAAATTTCAGAATCATCTTGTTGGTACCTACCAAAAGAAAGATTTATTGCTATTTTAAGTGGGATTGCATTACATCTCTGTATCAACCTGACAGCATTTATATCTTAAACAATATGGGTTGACCCCACTATTAAAAAATGGTATAATCTATTTATTTATGTTTTTGGAAATTTCTCTTAGAAATATTTTTTAGTTAACTGTGTAGAACTTGTGCACACTTTATATTAAATTTACTCATGTGTATATAATGTTTTGATGCTAATATAAAACTTACAATTTTTAAAAAGATTTTGTTTATTTATTTTTAGAGAGGAGGAGGGAAGAAGAAAGAGAGGGAAACATCAATGCGTGGTTGCCTCTTGTGCACCTCCTACTGGGGACCTGGTCTGCAACCCAGGCATGTGTCCTGACTGGGAGTTGAACCAGTGACCCTTTGGTTCATAAGCCAGCCCTCAGTCCACTGAGCCACACAAGCCAGGGCTAAAACATACAATTTTAAGGTTCATGTTCTAAATGTTTTTGTTGCTAATATATAGAGACACTAATGTCTCTACTGTCCAAGATTTATCACATGAAAAATAACAATTTAAGAAAGTTAAAAAGCAAATCAATAACATTAACTATGAGAAATATAAACCATAGTGCAATTTACCTACACATAAAATTAATTTTTCAGAATTTATTTCCTAGTCATGTATTCATTAATTGATTGGCTCTTCATACATGAAAAAACTAAGGGGAATGTGAAAGGCTGCACGATAAATAAAAACACAAAGAATTTAACTAAATGCCTAAATTTCTATGTTCTCTGTGCTAAGTGTACCATCCAAGTAAATTTTAACTTAAACTAGTTTATTAGTCTAATAATTAAAACATACTCAAATTCATGCTAGAGGTTGAAAAAAAGCATTTTTAGCTAGGTCTAGAAAATACATTTGAGCAGCATAAAAGCTGATGGATAAATTTAGTGTATATGACATAAAATTTACATAATCACCACCTCAACATCTTTCAAATCATGTAACTATCATCTCTTCCTTCTCAAATTTCTAAAGTCTTTATTCCCATATATTTTTCTTTTTTCCCAGATATCCCTATAAATTTTAACCATTCTCTATACACTGGTTTTCTTAATTCTATTTTAAAAGTAACTGGATTCACTTTTCTTGAATGAATCTATTTAAAGGGGCTTCCTCCACCCCCATCCTCTTATTCATCAGCTAAACTCCTTGAGTGTCCTAATCAAACTTCCCATAGTAGCACATGCCTGGAACCTAGAAAGGCCTTGGATAAATATTTTCAATAAATGAATAAGTGGAAGAACACATGCATAAAATAAATCTGAATCCTATTGTCACATTTAAATTCTCTTATATCCCCATCGTCAACTCTCAGTAATTGTTTTCCACTCTTTACTCCTACTGGCCATTTGTTTCTGTATTTGGTACTGCTGAAACCTCCCTCTTTGCGAGCTTCATCCTGTGTTTGCTTTAATCTCTTCTCTCTTTCACATCATGCTCCCATCACAGTATCTTGTTCCTTGGATCCTGTCACTCACTTATATTGACTTCCTAGCTCTTTTTCTTTACACTCACTTTTTGAGAGTTCATCCAATTTCCAGTTTAAATTAATTTTATGGATCAGGCCTGCTGTTACTTCATAGAGCCTGTGTGAATTAATGCAAAAAGAAAAAAAGGCAGACCTTCTGGGCAGACATAGCTCTGTGAATGTACAAATTGTGAATATAAGCTACCTTTCTGCAAACTGGAAAGATCTACCCCTTCTTTGGACTCAGCCAGGTATACAAACTCTACAAAGAAGTCCTGTGATTGGTTCCCAATTATACATTTCTAGCCAGGATACCAGGCTGGCATTACCTATAAAGACTCCTTATGAATACTCTTAAGGTCAAAAAATCAAAATTAGTTCCTTCCATCCAAATTTCCTGTTTTTAAAGGGAACCCTCATGCACTGTTGGTGAGATTGTATATTGGGGCAACCACCATGGAAAACAGTATGGAGATTCCTCAAAAACTTAAAAATAAAGCTGCTATATGACCCAGCAATTACACTTCTGGGTATGTATTTTAAGAAAATGAAGCCACTAATTCAAAAGGATGTATGTGTTCCTCTGTTCATTGCAGCATTATTTGCAATAGCCAAGATACAGAAGCAAGTTAGTGTCTATCTGATATGGATCTCATCCCGCAAGATCTGCTGTTGAGGTTTCAGTATTCCAATACACATACACAAGGACTACAGACGTCCTGTGGGGGAAAAGGTACTGTGGGGGAAAAGGGACGGTGCGGCCACTGTCTCAAGAGGAGAGCACCTCTTAGCGCCTCGGCCACTCCCTCAAAGGGGGAGGGCCAAGAGCCTTGGGGTGACCAGCCTTTATAGGTTTTTGAGGCCCTTAACATCAAAGGTCCTCTTTACTATACAAAGGTTTCTTTTGGGTGGTTATCTTTGCAGACAACAGAGAGGATGTCACTGAATACATCAAAGGAGGATATTTGCAATGTAAAAGGAGAAATGGTAGAAAAGGCTTTGTCCCATACCTGGGGGGTCTAGCCCAGATTCTGTAAAGATAAAAATACTCAGTAAACACTTGCTTCCTCAGTTCAGGGTGAGGGAGTTTTTTAGCAAGAGCAAGTCTCATAGCAGTCTAAGTACAATGCAGGCCTGATTTCCCACTGGAGAACTTATCCATGGACATGGGTCCTACCCGCCAACCTCGCTCCCCACTGGTTTTCCAAGTGGGGGCTGAGCCACATTTCCCACGCTTGGAACGGTTCCCCACATCTATCAACAGATAAACAGGTAAAGAAGATGGGATATATATACACAGGATGGGGCAAAAGTAGGTTTGCAGTTGTGAGTATGGGAAGCAGAGTTTATTCTTGTGTTATCATTTATTTATTATTGTATTATTTTTATATGAACAACTGTAAACCTACTTTTGCCTCACCCTGTATATGGAATATTATTCAGCCATAAAAAGAATAAAATGTTGTCATTTGTGACAATACTGAGGAACCTGGAATGTTTTGTGCTAAATGAAATAAGACACACGATGACAAATACCACATAATTTCACACAAAAACAAAGAAAACAAAACAGACTCATAGATACAGAGAACAAATTGGTGGTTGCCAGAGTGGAGGGAGGGAGGCGGATGGGTCAAAAAGGTAAATAGGAGTACAGTGAATAATACTGGGGGTCACTTTGCATGCTGACAGATGGTAACTAAATGTGGTGATCACGTCATAAGGCATAAATATGTCAAAGTGCTATGTTGTATACCTGAAATGACTATAATAATGTATAAGATACTATTATTATATGATATGTTATATATAATATTGTACAATATAATATTGTATGCCAACTATATTTTAATAAAAATATTAAAACAACAACAAATCTCCTGTTCTTTCTAATCCCAAATTGCATTAGTGATCAATGGCCAACTCATTCTGACACATACTTTTCTTTCTAACTTGTCCCTTCATTCTCTTTCAGACACCACCATGCTAAGATGCTACAGTCTGATGATTTTTCTACTCCTGTGGTTTCTTGGAGATATTTCTCATTTCAATCCCTCTACGTGGTGACTTCTCATGCTTTCAGAATAAAATCCACTGAAAGCCCACAGCACTTTGTGTGATCTGGCATGCACTTCCTTTCCTTTATCTTCATATTAAATTAGTGTCCTGATATCTTGCAAGCCTGCATTATCCCTTGACAGTTTACCATCATTATAATTAAATAAATACATATAAAATTATGTTTTGTACTTTTCTCCTCCAAACTCACATTACCTAAGAATGTAAAGATTGTGTCGTCTTATTCAATCTTTATGCCTGCCCAGAACCTAATACAACACCTAGCACAAGGTAGGCGTATGTATTTGTGAGAGAATAAACATAAGTACAATAGCAGTATTATTTAAAAAAACTGAAAGGGTCTGGTTAAATATAACCTATATTGAAAACAGCCAGGAATAACAGAATGCACTTTCTGCCATGTAAACAGAGGATAAAGTAACCATTAGCCATCCCCGCAATCTGCAGAGGTCTTGATTTCTGCGAGAACACCATTGGTCATTGCTACTGGTGCAGACATTGTGTAACAGTATTTGACAAGAGCGGTCTTAGTACTCCCATTTGACATTAACGTTTTAACTAGTCCATCTTTATTAATGAGAGCTGGCACTGAAAAGTTGGAAGAAGAAAGAGCTGTTAAAAAAGAAAACAATTTTTATGCATCCATTTAATATTTTACAGGGAGAAATGACAGAAAAGCAAATGGAAACACATATGAACAAAATATATCATAGAAAATGGAAAAGAAAATGAGTGTTGATTTATATTTCTCCCTAAGCGTGTAAAACAGAAATGTCAAAACTCAAACTCCCTTAGCCCAGTCCAAGTCAGGTAGCCTTCCGCCATGCCATTTTCTTTTGGCCTTCTGGTTAAGAAAACTTTTTATACACAACTTTATTATTTACTGGATAACCAGGTAACAATATATGAGGTCTGTCCTGAAGATATCCAGCCATATAATATGAAAAATAGAGACATTTATTGAAGAAGATATGAAATACAAGAAATGTTGTACATTGGATAATGATGCCTCAGTCCCCTTCAAAGTAGGCTCTTTGGGACCTCACACAGTTCTCCCACCAGCTGCCCTATTGTATTTTCCTGAATCTCATCAATGGTCAGGAATCTCTTCCCATTCAAAGGGGATTTTAGTTTTGGGATAAGCCAGAAGTCACAGGGCACAAAATCTGGGCTATAGTGGGGCAGAGTCACCTGGGTGATTTGACATTTCGCCAATAAACTCTGCATGAGACCTGATGTGTGAGAGGGCATGTTATTGTGATGAAGCTGCCAATCACCAGTTGCCCATAGCTGCAGCCTTCTGAAGCAGAGGAACAGCCCTGATCACCTGAACAGTTTCTGCAGAGGAATGTTCAAGCTTAATGCAAAATTTGATACAGATTCATTACTCTACTGGAGAGTGTGACAGCCATACAATATACATGCTCACTCAATAGTATCCACTACCCCCACTGACTAGTACAGTGATGTTGTCATTGTTCATCCATGTACATTCTAGTCCACTCTCCTTGGCTGCCAGGCTATGTCAATGTTGTGCAAATTATTCTCATTATATCAACAATGGCTGGACTTTCTGAACAGACCTCATATGTACCTCAGCCTGCTCATCTGTAAAAGTGACTTAATACTAATAATGTGCCTAGTTATATATAATGAGATGATGTACCTAAAATATTTATCACAGTACTTAGCACATAGCAATCAATGAACAACTGCTAATGATCAGTGTTAATATATAATATTTATGGATGGCAATTTAATAAATTCCCTTGGCATCCAATTTTAGTGCCAGTCACCAGTTCTATGTGTTCTTTCTCCAGTTAAAACTCAAAATTTTTAATTACAACTTAAACTCATCAAAACCCTGCAATGTCTTCATTTACTTCCACTTGCACCAGTCACTGCCCCTTTATTAAGATCTATGTTCAATGGGCTGTCTAATTACCAGCCTTTAGCCCTAGCTCATATTTTGCATCTTGATTTTATAGGGTGCTATTTTAAGCCCTCCTCTTTTGCAACCAGCTGTCTGCTACTTATTAGTCAGAGATAGATGACCAGCTGATACACATCATCAGGATAACAGATATTTCTTCTGTTAACTGCTTTTATATACAATGCAATGGACCCACCTCCCAAGTCACTATAGGCTGTAAATCCTCTATCAAACACATTTTATCTCAGTCATTTCCATATTTGTCTTTTTTCCCAACATCGACACCTGACAGGTATATGATAGTAAGGGACTTTTCCCTCTATTAAGAGAACCACCAGCACACAGCCAGGGCTAAGTTTCAGTGAGAGTGTCCCAGTGGAAAGAACATCTCCCTGTCCCGTTGACGTGTATATTGCCTATGTGTGCCAGAAGAGGGAGACCCATCAACCTCAGGCCTGGTAAGATGACTTCTCACTCTACCTGGCTTCTTCCATAGCAATATGCTGTGGCCCCACTCCACAGCATATGGTGTTTGAAAATAAAGATTTTGAGGAGATACGAACATTGAAGAAGCATTTGGCAATACCAAAAATCCTTGTTGATACCAAAGACTTCCCTGGGATATAGTTCGCAAGAAATAATATTGGGCAGCAGTTCCTCAAAACTCACGTCTTGCCTCAGCAAGCATGTGAATCATGAAGTTAACCCCAAGATGGAGGTTTGAAGAAAAATGAATCCCTTTTATCTAGAACCTTTTAAATAGATCAGGCCTCCCCAGAGGATATGGCGGCAACAGCATCTAAATACCTTGGTGGAGTATTGCCAGAGCTCTTGGTTGCTCTTTTGTTCTCTCTCTGTTTCTGACCCTCTTTCAATTCAGACTTTGGATTCTCATATTCATCTTCAAAGCCTTCCACTGAGAATCCATTTCAGACACACCCCTCTAACTAGATCCTCTGCAGTATTTCATGATTGTGACCTAGTTTTTGCTCTTAGGTTTCCAATACTGTGTATGGTAAGAAATGTTTCTGCCTTCTCTCCAGGTTTTGTGAGCCCTGGTGGGACTAGGAAGTGCTTCCAGGACAAAGGCACCGAAGAGACCCTGTTGTGCAGGTATGGAGATTTGCTCTCGCAGGTACAATAGTGTAAACCACTAGTTAACACTCATTAAGCATGGTATCAATATAAAATTGAACCAAAACGATGACGGTAACAAGGTATACATTTTCCTACTTTCCTATGTTACTCTTGGAAAGAGACTTAACACAATTTAGTTTCCCCTTGATCAACCAATTCTATTCAAATTAATAGTGCTAAATTCTTACATAATTTTAATTAAAAACCAAACTTGTATTTTTAAAAAGTGTTTTCCTCTGAATTTCCAAATCTTTTTCTAGTCCTCTTTTTTATTTTCATACATTAAGCCATGTATATAATTTAGAGTCAAATAGTATTACAAGGCTTGTGAGAAAATAATTCTTTCCCACCCATTTCCTGCCCCACATAAGCTGCTACTTTTACTTCTCTTTGATGACTCAATGCTAAACATCAATCATATTCTTTGGTTTTAAGTTTTAAGTATATTTTTTGGTTTAAATAACTAATCAACAATTGCACAATTTGAATAAAGGTTTTACTTAACATAGTAATTAGAATGTAAGTGTTCATTACAAACATTTTCATTATACAATTGAGTGATATATTATAATTTAATCATTTTCTCTTCTGTTAGATATTTTAGTAATTTCCCACTTAGAGGAGAGGTGGTCCTACATAAATTATAAATTAAATTACAATCCTGACTTAGGAAGCCAGGCAGCAAAATGACACTAAGTTTGTCACAGAAGAACTTTGAACCCTGGAAGGATAATTCCTTTGAATTCTTGACAGCTTGACAGATAAAGCATGTGCTTCAAGAACAGGTTTCATAGAGCTGAGAGCTTTTCAAATGTGTCCTTAAGAACTAACATCCAGCGTGCCAGCTGGCTGGGAAACTTGGTGTCTCTTGGTGACTCTTGGTGTCTTCCTGGAAACAAAAGCAAAAATAACTAAAAAGATATCCTACTGTTAAACAATGTTTTGAATATGATGAAAATCAAAATACTTTTGAAATTTAAGACGATCTGGATCAGCGGGAAAGCTGTAGAAGGCTTTTCAAATATGGCCATTCCTCCCCAATCACCACAGAATGAAAGCCATCCTAACACTGCCAGGCAGCTGCCTGCTTTGCTATCCAAAATGTGAATGACCCACAGGACATAAGTGATGACGAAGATGACGAGCATTGACATCACCACAAGTCTTGTTAAAGGTCAGAAAAGCCAGCCAAGAAACTGTGACTTAAAGAGGCATCAAATGGCAGTTTCAAGTTTAGTCAATTTTAAAGTTTTCTTAAGATTATTTTTATTCATTCATTTTTTAAATTTATTTTAGTGAGAGGGGAAGGAAGGAAGAAAGAGAAAGAGAGAAACATCCATATGAGAGAAAAATATCAATTTTCATAGGAAAGGCAAATATCAGTTGCCTCTCCTATGTGCCCCAACTGGGGACATAACCCACAGCCCAGGCATGTGCCCAGACAGGGAGTCAAACTGGTGACCTTTTGCTTTGCGGGATGATGTCCAACCCACTGACCCACACTAGTCAAGACAATTTTAATGTTTTTTAAATATTTTTAGTAAGAAAAACACTTTACTTCTCAAAAGTCTGAGTAGTTATAACTCTTGCTGTTATTGGTATCTAGAACCATTTTACAATGTATTAATTAAAAATTAAAATATAGGACACCATGAGTGATGAGTAGTAGCATTATACAGGGATTGTGGAAATACTGTTCCCAGAGTAAATAGATGAGCCATTTTAAGCTTCTATGCTTTTGGATGCTCAATTCTGTCCACCTGGAGTCCTCCTCCTCTCCAGTGCTTCCTTCCCTGCCTTGTTGTTGGCCAGTAAAGTACTTACCACTCTAAACTCAGGCTCCAATAATCTCCTCCCCCATGGGTTTGCTGGAAGCTAATGCTCTTCCCAATGGGCAGCAGCTGTTCACCACCTCTCTCAGGATACTCAGTGAGGATGCTGTCAGATCACTTGCCTGTGTTTCCATCACCCAGCTGTCCTTGCTCACTCTTGTCCCAAGATCACTGCCCCTCTCTCAACAAGCTCTTCCTACATTCCTGTGAATTTCTGACACTCTCTCAGCTTGCCGCTGGAGAGGATTTAACCCAACCACCTGCTACACCAGGCTCACTGGGAGGCTCTGTTGTCTAGTTAAGGGTTCTACATTCCAAGGTCAAAAAAACCACCCAAGATTAGGCCATCCGCCTCACTGCAGGGACTATTTAGAGGTGTCAGTTCAAAGAGTGTGTCCTAACACCAACCAGTTTCTAGCTTCCACACAAGACATTTTAAGGTGAGGGCCAAGAGAAAGAAATGTCCTTTTGAGTAATTCAGACTTTTAAAAAGAAACTTATTCCCATCACTCTACCCATACTCTCCCACCATGGTAGAAAAAAGGGGCCCCTTTCCCTCCCCAAGGAAAAGGAAGGGAACTCTAAAAGCGTCCTTAATAATATAACTAAACATATAATGTACAATTTTATTTTCTTAAATTGGGTTCTCCTAGAAAGAACTTTAGACGAGAATTCAAATGCAAAAGTCGTTTGCTTGGGAGGTTCAGAAAGCACTGCTGAAAGAGAGGAGAAAGGGAGAAAGGGAATGGAGGGCAAGTGGAAGTTAATCCTCCCAGGAAAATTCAGAGTCAGAGTAAAACACATACCTAAGAGCTTCCACCAACTCCAGCCAGTAATTGTTTATGTAGATGTACCTTTTTTAAATGACCGAGGAGTTTGATTTCATTTAGCTTACTTTTATAATGTCTTTGTTTTTTAACTTTATTTACTTATTTATTTTAATTACATTTATTGGAGTGTAATTTAATAAAATTACATAGGTTTCAAGCATACAATTCTATGGTACATCATCTGAATATTGCATGTGTGCCCATCGCACAGTCAAATCTCCTTCAATCACCATATGTTTGACCCCTTTATCCTTTACTATCCCTCACTCCCCTTCCTCTGGTAACCAATGTATTGTTGTCTGAGTCTATAAGTTTTCATTTGCTTGTTTTTCTTGTTTGTTCATTTGTTGAGTTCAGTTTTATATCCCACATATGAGTGAAATCCTTGATGTTTTTTGACTTATTTCACTTAGTATGATATTCTCAGAGTCCATCCATGTTGTCACAAATGGCAGTATTTCATCTTTTCTTATGGCTGAGTAGTACTCCATTGTATATAAATGCCACATCTTCTTTATCCAGTCACTTATTGGAAGACATTTTGGTGGTTTCCATGTCTTGCCCACTGTGAATAATGCTGCAATGAACATAAGGGTGCAAATATCTTTGCAAGTAAATATTTTCAAAATTTTGGGATAGATACTCAGAAGAAGGGTTGCTGGATCACATGGTAGCTCTATTCTTAATATTTTGAGGAGCCTCCATACTGTTTTCCATACTGGCTGTACCAGTTTACATTCCCACCAGCAATGAATGAAGGTCCTTTTTCTCCACAACCTCTCTAACATTTATTATTACTTGTCTTGTTGATATAGCCATTCTAACAGGGAAAGCAGTCATAAGAAGGAAGTTTATACCATTATAGGCCTATCTCAAGAAACAAGAAAAGTCCCAGGTAAACATTTAACATTACATGTTAAAAAACTAGAAAAGGAAGAACAAAGTCAGCCCAAGGTCAGTAGATGAAAGGAAATAATAAAAATTAGAGCAGAATTAAATGAAATAGAGATCAAAAAGACTATACAAAAAATTACAGCAACAAAGAACTGATTCTTTGAAAATTGTAATAAAACTGGCAAACCTCTGGCTAGACTCACTAAGGAAAAAAGAGGAAAGACTCCGGTCAGTAATTTGTTAAAGGCTACCTGGGGAGAGCGTGGTGGTGGTAATATGCCAATGCTCTGAGCCTAAGTCAGGTGGCATGGGGATGGCAAGTGGACTCTAGTAGCAAGAGAGAAGTCCCTTAGCTGCCTGGTTGACTAGGGTCACACTAAAAGCGTTACAGAGTAACTGAACAGCCGTCCACATCTCCATATTTTAGCAGAGGCTCAAATGCACCAATTAAGTATTCTTAACTTCACAATATCCATTGCCTTTTTAAAAAAAAATTTCATTTGACCTCGGTCATAGAAGAAACTAAATCATATATTCATGAGGTTTTGAAGGAGTCATAGCTAGCAGCAATTTGACTTAAATTCCAATACTCATAACTAGTAAGTCAATTTTCTTTCCATTTGTGAACCTCCTGGGTCTTTCCTTGACTTTCAATTTTTAAAATTACCCAAAGCCCAGGGACATTCTGACCACACAAACATCAGTACATCACTATTGCCTTGAATATAATAATATCGATTCTGTTGTCAAACTGGTGTTTATTTGGTGATATTTGTAGTGAAACAGCACTCATACAATACCAGACATGTTAGCATGAACTGGAGGGTCCACCTACACAGAGGAGTTGTACCCTACATTTATGCAAAATGCACATTGCTAAAAAGATCCATTAATTTTCAGAGTGGCTTTTAGAGCCCCTTTTGCCAATATAAAACATACTAAGTTCTTTTTATTTCCTATGTTCCCAGCTATCCCAATAGTGGAAAGAAATACCACATTGAAACAGGTAAAAAAAAAAAAAACCCAAAGGTGTTCTGTATTAAGAGCCATACAACAAGAGTGAGTACGTTAGATGTGCTTCTTCTCATCAGGCATGTTCCCATATCCTTGAAAAGGGGAATTCAGGGGTGTAAAAAGTGGAGAAAACAATCCAGACTGTGACCTTGCTGTAGACAGTAGAATGTTCCCTATAAGTAGTAGTTTTCCCTTGTAAAAAGCCAGCGCAGAGGTATTGAATGAATGGTTACTTCAATTGATTTTCTTTTTCTCTATTGTCTTGATTTTTACTTTTTACTTTTTGGAGTTTTTTCAAATTAGAGGTACCAAGGGCTCACTTTGGCTTTGTGATTGTAAACCTTTGATTTCTTTATGATATTTCGCTTAGACATATATAATGATGACTGATGGTTGTTTTCTAAGAGTAGGACTTACAAGAATGGTTCCGGGATGGCTCTGTATTTTGAAGAGCTTCAGTCATGCTTCTGAAGGAAAGACAACAAGTGCCACAGAGAGCTACGAGGCACACATGTTAACATGTACAGATTCCGCTTCATGTCTAGAAAGGGAATAAAACCGTTATTGGGAAGATCTTCATTACATCTTTCAGGGATTTTTCATAAAATATTACAACGCATTTCGAACATCCACGTAAGAGGGGGAAAGAACGAGTCTTGTTCTTTAGAGTTGGAGCTGTCTTTGTGGTTTACTTAGAATGGTCTCCTAACCAAGCCCGCATGGAAAATGGCAGCTCACCGTTATGGCTACAGAGCAGGAGTTTTCTGGGAACAGCACAGTAAATCATTCATTCACAAATGTTGTGAGGCACTGTGGATATAAAAGTAAAAGTTGCATAGTCTTTGACCTCTTGGAGATTGTATTCAAATGTGGAAGGCAGTTAAATAAACACATAAGTATAATGCAAAATAAGTACAAATTAGGGTGTTGTGTAAATACAGAGAAGGGATGGCCAACTAGTGTTGGGATGCAGGGAAGGTTTGTATGTGCCCTGTGAGACATGGAGGAGCCAAAAATATATTCTGGGCAAGGACACTGTTGCAGAGGCAATGGAAAGAATGGCACTTTTGGGGAACTGAAGCTAGTTTTGTTGGGCTGCACAGTAATGAACAAGGACTAGAGATTCATAAAAAATGGGGCTGGAAGATGAGGGCCTTACAAGTTATGTTAAAGAGTTAGAAATTTGTCTAAATATAACAGTAACGTATTAAGGAGGCTTGTCACGAGCATATGTCGATGATATAGTCTTTCCTATAAGGCAGTGGGGCAACTGCTCGGCTAGCTGCCTGCTGAGCAGCCCGGCACCAAGGAATGCACAAGAGTCACACACAGTAACTATGCTCTTCACTCAGTTTTTACTGAATGCAGGTCCACTCAAAGTAGAACATCAACATACATTAATATCCTACTCACACTATAACAATCTAAGAAAATTATAACACACACACACAGCAATCAATGGGGGATAATGAACCCGAGTCCCAGAGTCTCAGTCTGCAGGTCTGTGAGACAGCACAGTGGGGAAGGTAGTTGTCGGCGTCTTGCAAAGAAGGATCTCTGGAACCAGGTGGGCAGCAGGGCAGACGAAGTCCTCAGTCCAGCAGGGCAGAGCCTCCAGCAGTTGATGCCAAGGGAGACCAGCGTGGCATGAAGCAACACTCTGCTGTGTGGAGCTCAGCTGTCTCAGCAGTGGTCTGAAACCCTCTTCAGTTATGTATTGAGAGTGGTGTACCCCACCGTTCTGGATCTTTTCCAATAAATGTCTTGGCACTCCTGCTGGCGGTACGGAATTTCCCCAGGAGCCTATCTATGGGTGGTCCCATTCTGCAGACATGGCTACTCTGATCACAGGTGCAGATATCTTGGGTGTGTCTCCTTGCCAGATGAGTCTAGTGTGTCTTAGGTAGTTTCCCTCTTGATAACCAAAGTGTCATGGCTGACTGGCAGCTGTCTTGGTTGACATGAATTATGCCATTTTGTTTTTTATATGTTATGCTATCTTGACCGGACCAATGCCATTTTATTGGTCCTGCTTTCCACAAAGCTTAAAGAAAAAAGTGTCATAATGTGCATTTTTGAACAATTGATCTGGCTGAACCATGAAGACTGTTTTTGGAAAATGTAAGGCTTGCAGGCAGAGAAATCTATAAGGATACTCTAGCAATAATTCAGACGAAAGACAATGGTAGCTGGAACTAGAGTACTGGTGATAAGTAAAGTGAGAAGTAGATGGATTTAAGAGATATTTAAGAAGTAGACTTCGTAGACCCTGGTTATTGGTTGTATGCTTGTAAGGGAAACAAGGAGTAATCAGAACTTCTGTCTTGAGTTACTGGATAGGGGCTGTGCCACTTAATAAAGACTGGAAACTGAGGAAGAGATGCAGTTTTTATGTGCATAAGCCACACCTTGAAAATAACTTGTTATTTCATAATAAATAACAGCGTTTATAATTGTTTTAAATTATCTCAATGTCCTTTACCTTGCCACAAGTCAAATCATAGCATACATTTTACAGGTGAAGAATTCATGGCTAAAAGAAATTAAATGACTTGCCAAAGATTACATAGAGCATAAAAAGAGACACCAGGACTGGCGCAAGAGCTTATGTTTCTAATACCATTTTTTACAGCACTCTACTTCCCTTCCCTGGAAGCTACATTAACTGTCAGGAGCCACAGGGATAATAGCTTTCCTAGCATTATCAGTGATTTCTAAGTGATGTTCTGATGACCTGAGAGGTGTGATGCTGCCTCCCAAGCTATTCAATCCACTTATCCAGCCAGGCAATTTCAATCCCCTAGAGCTTGTTCTCCTTTCTGGGATCTTTTTTTAAAAAAACAGCCTTGAAATAGTTTTTTTTTTTACCTTTCCCTTAAAAGTATTCCACAACTAAGTTAGAAATATGTATTTGTTTTGAAAGGAATAAATATTTAGAAGTAAGTCCTCACTGAATAATTAAATCATCATATTATAATACTTACCTGACAAAAATATCGTGAAGTTTTTTTTCTGACTATAGGTAGATTATTTACCATGGCAGTTTTAATGCTTCAGTGTATTTTCTGCAGCTATTTTCCCTCAGTTACTGTCTCAGTACCATAGAGATTTTCTGAGACCAGTATCCAGTATCCAAAGCTATTCCGCTAATATAAATCAAGTGAAATTCAATTTTTCCATTTTCAAAAATACTTCTACTAATAAGTTATTGATAGAATCTTCTCAATTTTATTTTTTCCATTCACATTTATTAAAATGTGGTATGTTCTACAAATTATCTATATCAAAATCTAGTGTAAGAGGATTCTGCGAAGATAGTGGCAGCGACAAGCCTTGAATCCCAACATAAAAACAGACAGAACAACCACACAGAATAAGCCATGGACAACATTGGGTGACAGACTACACTCATGGACATTAACATACAAGCGGGTGAAGGCAAACCAGCTATAGCCACAAGACTTGATGGCATTAATATCTGAGCGTGAGAAAGCAGGGGAAACGAGAAATCTGGTGGATCTAAGAATAGGAAAGCCCTGCTGGAAAGCACAGCAGGCTGATTGGGAAACCATGGTTATAATCAGACACGGTTTTGTTCAATTCGACATTGGATGAATAAAAGCAGTCCCTGAGGGGCGATAACACGACGACGTGCCTAGCCTCTGGACCTTCTGTACTCTTGAAATCGAATTGCCAGCGGCTCTATTTCAGGAAAGAGCCCACATTGAAGAGAAACGGCAGGGAGAAGAATCGAAACCAAGCAAGATGTGTGAAATAGAGACAAAGGAAACAGAAGGTCCAGATAAAAATGGGGAAAGGGGCAAAAAGCCAGAAAATCTCAGAAAGTAAGGTGTCATATTTTGGAACAGTGCACAAAACGGGAGAGGAGAGAGCACAGTTAAAAAAGAAAAGCTATTTGGGCAAAGCCTGCTTCAAAAATGGCAGGAAAACTAAATTTACATAAAAATGGACAGAGATTAAGTATTGAAATAAAGTCTCATACAAAGCTATTATTAAAAGCCAAAAAAGAGAGTAAGGAAGAGGATGATATACCTATTTTTTTTAATGATGGAAAGAGATGCTCACAGAATAGATCAAAACAATAACTTTCTAATTTAGACAGAGGTAAAAGACATTAAGAAAATGATAAAAGAAAAATAAAAATATAATATAAATCAGTGTTCAAAAGCCTTAGAAATGAAATGGGAGAACTCAGAAAAAAACAGATATAAAAGAAAGTAGGGACTAAACCAGAAGGAACACAAAAGTGAGTAAACACCAGAGATAATGAGGAAATCTCTTTAAGATAAATACATGATGCAAAAGAGGAAAAATTAAGTCAAATAGAATTGATGAAGATTCAGAATTTGAGAGTGATAAATATTTAACATAAGTAAAAAAAAAAGTCTAGTGTACAAATAAAAAAGTCTTGAAGGAAGAAAAAAAAAAACAAAGCAAGGACACTGAACAAATACTAAAACTATAAGTAAAAAACTCGATGTTAAATAAAATAATAATCAATTCCTATGTGACTCTAGTTTTAAGGGAGCTCATCTGACAGCTGAGAACCACTTTACTGAGCAAGGACTTCGCCATTGGTGCCATCCTGCTTCATGTTGCTGCTCCTACATCCTGGCACGTCCTCACTAGTCAATACCATCCACCAAAAGAATGAATGCACATTTGGTTTTGAATTTTAAGTCATCTTGAAATAGACACTTGCTCCTTTGCCAGCCTTCCTAAGCGATCGCTAGTACTGTGGTATGGGAAAGTCAGTTCATCCTCTGTAATCTCATCATTAATCTGACGACAATTTAATTTTTTAATAGGGAATCCTCATCATTTGAATAATAATTATGAAATATTATTTTCTTATGCAAAGGTTTTCATAGAGAAACATTAACTTACTTTAATAGTTTAATCTCTTAAAAATATAAATAAGAAAGTAAAGGGATGTAGGTAGTATTATATAAATATAATTCCCATGACAGTATACATTAAAAAATTAAAATTTTAGCTGGTGACATTTTAGTAGGCAGTACAATAAGAGTAATCGTCCATTTATCACCAGAAAATTCATATCAAGATTTTATAAATCAGAAAATGGCAAACAACACAAAGCTTTCAAGAAAAATAATGTGTGCTTATGGTTATTTAGCTTGATGTTCAGACCTCCGGATCCATTTCAGGTATAAATTCATTTTTAATTATGACCTGACATCCTCCTAGTAACTTTCGTCAAGCTAGTTTAACTGCTGTCTACACGTTTCTTGACTTTGTCCTTTCTCTTTAGAACTCTGATCTCGTTTTTAAAAGTGCACAATCTATCTTTACTTTCTAAATATGATGAGTACATTTAGGTCTTTTTTAAAGGAGAGCTATTTTGAGCTTTGAATTTATTTCCCAAAATCATTATCTTTGTCCTGGGCAGAGAAACTTCAGGATGGTCAAGGTATGTAAAAAATAATTACTCTTGATTTTTTTTTCTTTGAGAATTCAAATCCCTGTTGATCCCATCGTCTTTATATAATGTCTCCCTAATCAATTCTGTTTTGCTGTTTCTGGAATTATTTGTTTCTAATATTGGGGACATTTATATCATCCTTTCTAGAAATAGCTTGACAAGTCCAATACAAAGATACTTTAAGTTTAAATCTATAATCATAAGCTTTCGTAGTCCCAAGTCCTGATTTTGCCAGCAGGGTCATTTTTTCACGCCCTTGTGTTTGTGACCACAGAGGACCATCCCATGCAGAACTCAGTAAATAGTGCTCAGTTCAGAATAGACAACATGTGACTAACTTCGTAATCATTAGCATTAAAATTAAAAATACTATTTTTACTGAGCCATGTGAAGTTTAGATAAATTTAGTATTTAGTAACAGAAAATGGTTTATATTCAGATAATACTCGTATATTGAGTTTAATACTTGGCATCATGTAGACACAGATGATGGAAGCGAGTCAGTTCTGCACAACATTAGAACATATCAAAGGGGAAAAGAATAACCCAGAAGTTCTAGTTTTCCAACACGAATGTACACAATGAGGAGAGAGGCAGAGGCCTATAGCCGGCTTCCCCTTAAGGAGACCTTGGTATGACACCTTAACAGTAACAGGGTGTAAGTGTTTCTCAGGCCCAGTGCTTCTGTCTGGGGCCCCGCACAGGTGTCTGACCAAGGAGGCAAACAGAGCTCAAGTCCATCCCGTGCTCCACTCAGCAAGCTCAGCACCCTGGCTGGGGACTCCCCACCCCAGTGTGTCTTGTGATAGACAATCCATGTGCCAAGTAGTAGCACCTGAAAGCGGTGCCTTTTCCTACTGACACAAAGGTGATGCACTTTTACTCTAGAACCACTAAGCGAAAATACATAGGGGTGGGTCCTATTACCTTCTTTTTTTAAATCTCCTAGTGATTCCTAGGAACCCCCCATAGCTAAGGGCAATTTTTTTTCAATTTTTAAATTATTTTATTGTTGTTCAATTACAGTTGTCTGCATTTTCTCCCCACCTCTCTACCCCACCCCAGCCAAACCCACCTCCCTCCCCTGCTTCCACCCTCCCCCTTGGTTGGTTTTGTCCATGTGTCCTTCATAGTAGCTCCTGAAAACCCTTCTCCCCACTCCCCCTCCCCACTCCCCTCTGGCTGTTGTTGGATTGTTCTTAACTTCAATGTCTCTGGTTATATTTTGTTTGCTTTTTTCTTCTTTGATTATGTTCCAGTTAAAGGTGAGATCTAAGGGCAATTTTAAAAACACAATTGCTTCTTGTACAACATCCTTTCAATACATAGGAATCAGTGTAGGCTGTGAAGGATGATTTTCAAGTGACTGCTGGCTGCTATGACACAGAAGCCCCTTCCACTTCGGTTGTCTTTAATGTCTTTGTCGGTCGTTAAATGTATGATGTTTACTAGAAGGACAAACCTGAGTCTGTCTTGCACTGTGTCCACAATGCCTAGCACAGAGCCTAGAACGGATTCAGTAAATATTTCTAAATTAATGCAAGTACAAATGCACAGATGGGTGGGTAAATGAAGGGATGAACACATTCAGCTGAACCAGGTGTTTTTCATTAAACTACTTTATTTTCATAATTTATGGGTTAAATCTAGACAGTACAAAATAAACCTAAGTATAATGTAAAAATCTAGCTATTCTACAACATGCTATGTATGTTGTAGAATATGTATGTATTATCATAACATATTTAATAATGTGTGTATTAATACATAATATGTATATTATATGTAATATACATATTCTATACAAGTATAGAATATATATACATATACATATTGTTGTCATATGTATATCTTGTATACATATACCTATTATTAAACATGGCACAGAGGATGTCCAGGTCGTCTTGCTGTTGTCCAAGACACACCTCATGTGCAAGTTCCCTTAGTGCACTCCTGATGTAATGACGGGGTTGTGAGCCTTCTTCTCTAGTCTTTGTCCCTGGGAAATGTCAGGTAACACTTACAGAAATTATAACACTGAGAGCCCTACAATGGCAGAGAGAAAAAGGAAGGCACAAACAACTCTGGAATACTCTTAAGTCGGGAGGATTTGGGGAACATTTCATTTAGTCTCATTTTACTTAAAATTGAGATTGCTCTTTCAAGAAAGATGGAAATAAAGGAAAAAAATGTGTCAGTTCATTTAATAAACTGTGGCAAGTTTAATGTTCTCTGTGTGTTCACAGAACATTAAAACAAACACAGAACACAAAATGTGTGTGTTCATGTTATTCAACAATATGACGAATTTCTCCATCAACAATGACCAAAGTGGGCTTGTGTGTAAACATAGCCTGCAAATGGAGGTGAAATAACATTCCTGGCCAGGGCAACAAGATGAAAAAATCAAGGGTTTTTGCACAGCCCTTTTTAATAATTCCAGCTCCATTAGGTGCTGCCTGTATTTACATTAATTAACCTTGTCGATTTCCATCTCCTAGCTTTAGTTTATTATTCTGTATTTTTAGCATGATGTGAAAGGCACACAAAAGCGCCTGACAGTGCAGAGCTCAGGGCAGACACAAGGTGTATATCAAATCTCAGCCACTGTCTTACTAATCGGCATGATTGCTGCTCCATACGCTCGAGTCTCTGGAATTCTGAGGGGGAAACCAGGAGGGATCAGAGGCAGAGAAGATGGGAAGCATGTGCATGGAAGTTTAGGAAAGAGAGTTAAAAAAAGAAGAGGCTGGTTGCATTGTCAAAATTTCACAGTTGTAAGTTTATAAATCTCCCTAAATTATTCATTTCTTCTCACTTCCTCAAACTACAATTTCTGTTAGTGTGTTTAGAACGTTTTTTTCATTCTCTCTCTGGTCCATCTCCTCTCTCTCTCCAGTTTATTTACTTCAGCGTCCCTAACCCTACAAGTTCATCCATCGCATGGAAACCTCCTAGTCACCACCTTACCAAAACCCCCTTCAGGTTCTCACTTCCCTCTTTATCCAGCTGATTGGGAGTCCATCTCCAGTATCACTCTCCTATTCAGAACATTTACTGTCTTGCTTCCCTCCCTCTTCACGCTACTCTTCTAGAAAACCCTAACTGGTTAACTTCTGCAGCTGAAGAGAGCAGGAAAAAAACACACAACTGAGGCCTCCCTTTAAATGTAAAAATGCAGTGGGCATGCAGCACTGCCCTCTAATCCAGCTGCATTCTCCTAGTAAATTAACTTTTTTTCCTCTTAGAAAACTAATTCACACCTTTCTTCTTACACTCAAATTTCCATTATCTCCCCCCTCCTTTCACATTCCCTCCTGATGATCTTGACATTTTTATTACTCAGAAAATTAGAAGCATTAAGAAAATTTTTTTTCCAGCTTCCAATACCAAATCTGCTGAATTCCCAGCTTCTGTCCCTATATACTCTGCCTTCTCTCCTGTTGCAATAGTTTTCTTAACCTTTTTTTTTGTTCCCTAAGGGCCATTGGAAGTCTGGTAAAGGCTATGGACTCTTTCAGACTAATGTGCTTAAATGCACAAAATAAAATGCCTAAAATATGAAGGAAACAAATTATATTAAAATTCAACTATCAAAATATTTAAAAACTTGTGATATAGCAATATATGTGCTTCTTTAAGCACTACAGAAGTTGATCAAGAAGGTGATCTAAAAAACACCAATCCAAAAGAACCCATGCACCCCAATGTTCATAGCAGCACAATTTATAATAGCCAAGTACTGGAAGCAACCTAAGTGCCCATCAGCAAATGAGTGGATCCAAAAACTATGGTACATTTACACAATGGAATTCTACACAGCAGAGAGAAAGAAGGAGCTTATACCCTTTGCAACAGCATGGATGGAACTGGAGAGCATTATGCTAAGTGAAATAAGCCAGGCGGTGAGGGACAAATACCATATGATCTCACCTTTAACTGGAACATAATCAACAAAAGAAAAAAGCAAACAAAATATAACCAGAGACATTGAAGTTAAGAACAATCTAACAATAGCCAGAGGGGAGTGGGGAGGGGACAGTGGGGGGAGGGGATTACTGGAACTACTATAAAGGACACATGGACAAAATCAAGGGGGAGGGTGGAGATGGGGGAGGGAGGTGGGTTCAGTTGGGGTGGGGTGGAGGGATGGGGAGAAAGAGCAGACAACTGTAATTGAATAACAATAAAAAATTTAAAAAATGACCATATTTTAGTGTAGTTAGGAGAGAAAAATGATATTTTAAGATATTTCCAACAGTGTTATGTTATTGGGAAATATCTGTAGTGGGAACCAACCCTGATTTTTTTTATTACATTGATTATTGAAGAAAATATGGCATTTTAATTGGAGATTAGTAAAAATAATGATTACTTTTTGCCCATTAAAGTTCATAAACTCTCTGAATTCTACCTATGAGCTTTTGGGAAGTTGGTGAACACCAGATTTAAAATATCAGATAAAGCGAACCCTCCCACTTGTACAAAAATTGACCACATGCTGGGCCAAAAAGCAAAGTTCAAGGCACTAAAATCTGACCTCAGTTAGAAATCAATTATAAAAAGATAACTAGAAAATATCTATAATTGGAAATTAAGAAATACTAAATAACTCGTGTCCAATAATGAATTAACATAAAAATTAGAAAAGTTTTTAATCTGAATTATAATAAAATTAGTTAAAAGGTTAATATCAAACATTTTTGTTGCAAACAAAGTATCGAAAGAAATTTATAGCCTTTAAAAGTAAGTGTATGAATTAGAAAGGGGGTGAAAATTAATGAACTAAGCATTCATCTCAAGAAGAAAAAAGAAGCAAAATAAACCCAAAGAATATGAAAGATAGAAGCAGATATAAATAAAAGCAACAAATACACATTAGAGTGAATCAACAAAGCCACAGACTGATTCTTCAAAAAGACTTAAAAATTGTTAAACTCTTAGAAGAGTGATAAAGAAAAACAAGAGACAATATATATAATCCAAGGAACATCACTATAAATCCTAAAGTCATTGAAAATGTACAGTGTCTGGCACAAACAACGCCACTTTTATTGCAAAATCTTGTATTACAAAATCATAAGCATGTAATGCTGTAACATAATAATATCACGCCATATGACATTTTAGGTGAAATGTTGGAATTCTGTCCATCTCACGCGCACATACTCTACCAACCACACTGGAGAAGCTGTACTTCTGCCGGACCCTGTATGTGAGCATGTTACAAGCAATTTCATGCAGATAAACTATTGGAAATGTAAGTAATATCAACAAGAAAAAATAAAAATATAAATAGCCCTGTGATGTTAAAAAAGTAAAATCCATAATTTAAAACTTCTTGAAGAAAAATCCAGGCCAAGATAGCTTTCTCTGGTGAATTTTTCCAAGCATTTAAGATAGAGTTATTCTCAATGTTACAAAAACCATTAGAATAGAGGAGAAAAAGGAATGCTTCTGTTCAACTTATTTGGTGAAGCTATCATAATGTCGATATCAAAATCTGACAAGAAAACCATAAGAAAGAAAATTAAGTAAAGCCCTACCCATGAACATAAACACAAAAATTCTAAATAATATATTAGCTAATCATAGTCAACAAAAATAAAACTAATAGAATAATCAAGATGATTTGTTTCAGGAAAGCAAAGTTGTTTTAACACTTAAAAATTAATTAGCATAATTCACCATATTAAGAAAATAAGGAAGAAAAAAATACACATGCCCTCAGCAGATGCAGAAAAAAATATTTCAGGCTCTCTGACATACATTTATAATAATTAAAAAGTACTTAGTGAACTAGGGGCTTCTTTAATATGATTCTTAAAAAAATAAAAATAATCTACAAAACATTAAGTTTAGTCACAATACCCTTTTTCATTTTTCATAACGCTAGCAGCAACAATTTAGAAAATAATCATTATTAAATAGTACCACTCAAAATAACATCAACAAATATCAATAAGCAACTTTGTTACCATTTTCTGGGTGAGAGAGAGCCTTAGAAATATGAGTAGGGGGAGGACGGAGGGGGAGCAGGGACGGCAGTTAAGACCATGAGATGCGAGGGAGATTGAGCTTTGTCATGAGGAAAGTGCCACAGTGACCAAACCTGAGGACAGCAGGTGCTGCAAAGATGGTGGCAGCAGTGACAGTGTTTCTACTGGCATTTTATGTTCTATTTCAAGTACTCGAAATAAAAATGAACGCAAGCTTAGGAAATCAATGAGCAAAATCAGGATTACTCACAACTGTACATTCTACAAAATCTCCCAGATCAAAAGATTACACCAGGAAGCATTTTAAAAATAAAGTCAGGTTCATTTAGCTACAACATAAATACAATAAATTTTACTTGTTTTTTTGTTATGAGTCCTGACCAGCACCTGGTATAACTACCATCACGACTAAGATAGAGAATAGTTCCCTCGTGACCATTTACGGTCAGTCCCTTTCCCTCCCTTACCTTTGGCAAAGATTGATATGTCTTTGTTCTTAAAGTTTTGTCTTTTACAGAATGTCACGTGCCCCTTTGCTTCCAGAAATATCTTTTAAAAGGATAAACAAAGGCATTTCTAAAACATTTTAAAAGTTTCACATTACCTTATTTTACTTTAGGAATTTCTGATGACTTTATATTCTAGGTACAATTCTAAGTAAATATCTTATGCACAGAATGGTCCCATGTTGAAACAGACAAAATGCAGCACAGATAAAAATATGTAAAAATGATTTTGAGCATTTACATAGTCTCTTCTAAGTGCCATGTACTTTTGTAAATGCATATGTATTAAATAATTCCATCCCCAACTATTATAAATACTTTACATATAATACATCATTTAATCCAAAAAATTATATGGGAATTATTATAATCCAAATTTTATGGATGAGAAAATTGGGGCTCAGACAAAGTTATTTGCCCAGAGTCACATGAATTGTCAGTGGCAGAATCAAGATTAAAACTCAGGCAAGTTGGTTCTTTAGGAAACAGAATATTAAGTTCAATTATAATAGATTGGATCATAGCAAGTTGGAGATTAAGGCCGACCTACTCATGCTATTATGTATGTGCATCAACAGATAAAGGAAATCACAGTACATTGCATGTGGAAAGTAATTTGTAACTCATCATCCTGTTAAACTCTCTCACTTTATCACTAGGGAAAAAGGCCCAGAGAAAAACAAAAATTTGTGCAATACTACTAGGCTAATTCATGGCTTGCTTGACAGTAAAATACAGGCATTCTCTCCTACACTACTTCAAAATATCCCTAACCACCTTGAGGCAGATACCCCATGCAAATTTTCTATAAGTACAGAACACTCTTCTGAAAACCCTCAAGTGCCTTCATCCTCACAGGCTCCTGAATAGGGAGAGATGAGGTGCCTTTTCCATAGGTGATTATGCTTTAGTCCATGAGACTTGGTTAGTCCAGGGTCTTTGCATGACCGAAGAGGCCCATATGGTATCTGTAATGAGAACTGTGCCTTACAGAGCAACTCTACTGAAGGGTGACTGGGATTCATAATCAAACCGTTGAACTCCGCAGGAACGTTGAATGAGAAACACAGACTCAGTTGATAGACAGAGGGTCACAGAGAGAAAAAGCAAACAGCGGAAGTCATGAGGCACTAGATTCTGAGAACACCAAGAACTTACAGTGGAAGTGAGAACTGGTGTCAGAGTAATTCAAACAGAAATGTGGAGGCAAAGTCGAAAGAACCAAGTTACTAGTCCCAGACTGCCGGAAGGTCAACACAGCAGCCTTTGTACCACCAGGGCAGGGTGCTCCAAGTGCAGACATGGTCTAGCAGTGTGAGAATCACTTGGGAACTGGTTAGAAGTGCAAACTCTCAGGCCCTGTGCAGAATTACTGAATCCAAAATGGGGTGGGGCCCAGCAAACTGTGTTTTTAATAAGCATATCAGATGAGTCTGATGCCCCGTGAAGTTCAAGAACCACAGCAAAGGTCAGTGACTGTATCCTGAATGGACAGTCCATTTCCTTATTTCTTTCCTTACTTCTTTCCTTACTTTCCCTAAATCCTTTAAAATAAAACCCAATGTCCTAAAGTTACCCTGTAGTTTCTGTTTCTTGCAGTAATATAATTAGCACTCAGTTTTAATCATTCGAATTATGCTACTCTTGCATGTCAACACCTTCTTTCATTTGTTAATTAATGCAATAAATATTTAACTGCTTACCATGTGCCAGGCAGTATATAGCAGCGAGCAAACTAAAACCCATGCCTTCATAGAACTTAGATTACTGCAAGAGGAAACAGAAAATGAACAGATAAATTAAAAAAATACAAAGTATGTCAGATGGTGATAGGTGTTATGGAAAAATGATTGGGAGCAGGGAAGGCAGTAGGAAATGTAGAACAGGCTGTGTGATATTAAATACGGTGGACGGAAAAGTTTCTTTCACTAAGGTAACATTTGCATACCCACTTGAAGGCTATATGGGAGCGAGCTTTGTGGATACCTGCGGGAAGGGAGATCTTATTCGAGGATCACAGGAATGGCGAGGAGGCCAGCATGGCCGGAGCTAAAGCAGTGATGGGAACAGCAATAGGCATAGAGCCAAGGAAACCAATAGAAGTCTAGATGGTTTAAGACTTTACAAGTGATTGTAAAGACTCAGGTTTATTCACTAGTTTTGTAAGGCGTGGATATTTTATTGCTTCAATCACATAAACTTTGGGGATTCTTTATTTCATAGGAATAAACTGCTTAGCCTTTTAACCAACATGAAAAGTACAATCGTGCCATTTGAGAATGCCAGACTGACCTAGTAGCTTTCTGATTATAATTTCGGGCTGGCCCTGGAGAGAATACCTGAAGGGTGGTCTTAATGATCTTAGACAATCAAAATATGAATCTCTCTTCTAGTTCTCTGGAGACAGATGAATTCTGGGTAGCATTTTATGTGATGTGACTTTGTCTTAGATGAAAATAACTCCACTGAGAACGTGATTCTCTTTAGGATAGAATTTATCATTGAGTTGGAAGGATGAATGAGTTACTTTCTAAAGCCTTTTATTGCCAAGAACATAGAAAATTATACGAAAATATTTGACACCGCTCTGAGACCCAAATCCACTTAAAAGATGTACCTGGAGACGGGAATGATTGTGGATAGCACATTCCTTCATTGTGCACTGCCCCAGACAGCAGGGGTCAGCAATGAACGCAGCACAACCGTCCCTGTGCGGTGGAGCTCACCCTACAGGATAGGGAGGCAGAGAGCAACGCATAAACAGTGCACAGGCTAATTTCAGGTAGTGACAAGGGGCAGGAAGGAGTGACTGGCAGAAGTTGTGGATTTCTACTTTGGATGCATTGGTCAGGGAAGCACTCGGAGGAGGTGACATTTAAGTTAAAACCTAAATGAAGAAAAGACACCATCCTTACAAAAATCTGGGAGCCAAGAATAATTTGCATGGTTTATAATCCACAATAACTCTGAGCATTCATACTGTGATCTATGGCTGTCCTTTTTTACATATGTTGATTTTTTTATTCTTGCAATAATATTGTGGAAAATTTACACTTGATATTATTTGACCTGTTGTGCAGATGAGAAACGGCATTTCAGAGAGGGCTCAGAGCTTGCCAAAGCCAGGAGTAGTAGAGAGGCTTGGCAGGCATTCCTTCCTGCCCCAGTTTGTTGCTACTGTGATTCCAAAGAGAATGAATCTTCTCAGGTTGAGAAACACCAATGTCACTCAGAGGACAGGAAACAGGAAAAAAAGTATATGTAGGTTTCAGCTATTTGCAAAAGATAAAATGTAATTAATTTGCTTGTCATTTTTTAACTATAAGTTTTAATTACGATTTATTTTTCACTTAAGAGTTTTAGTTTTGGTCACCTAGGATGGAGGGCTTAGAGGACTCTTTTATGCTAAACCTCGATATGCATTTCCTTCTAATTTAAACGGTAACAGACACTTCATATTATTTACTGGATGCTGAAGGATTCACCAGGACTTACAAAAGTAACCTACACAAATGTTTCCTGCATTTTCAGTTTATGTATATGTTGCATGCATGACTTTGCAGAATAAATATCTGCACAATTTTCAAACCTAGGGTTACCAGGGCAAGAATATATTTGATCAAATGAGATAATTACAAGTTAGAGTTTTGAAAAATACAAATATGAACTATTATTCTATTATTAATAATTGTATTAAGTCCTATGCAACGGCAAGTTTTCTTCACTATCTAGAGGCCCGTGTCCTAGGGGAAACTATTTTTTTGAGGATTCTTTTCTTCCTAGCATTCTGAAAGCAGTGACTATGTAAATCATAAGAAGGATTTTCCTAGCTATTATGGAAATACGTAGCTCTCTTTATCATTTTACAAAGATAAAACTTAAGCAACAAATTTAAGAAATATGCTTGTCATCTTTCATGAAAGGAGAACTCCTTCTTTGACTCACGCCTCTCTGAGGATGACAATAATAAGTTCTGTTGCTATGCACCACAATTAAATGAGGAAAATTTCTAAAATTAACTGAAACATAATATTTTGAAATTATAAGATAGAATGTTATCCCATTTAACATTAAAGCTGATTTTGCCACAGTGATCTACATTAGTACATGATAAGCCAGTATGTATTATCTAGGCTTTTTGAAAGTCACTGCAAAAGGAGGGAAAACAGAGGGAGAATAATAAATATGGGTGGTGACAAAGTCAAACAGTAGGTGCCAGTTGTGATAATAATAGTATATTAATGACAGACAGTATCTACTAGCAGCTGCAATGTGCTAAGTGCCAGGTGCCAGGCTAGCAGTTTACTTACATGATTTGATTTTATTCTATCAACAACTCTGTAACATATTTATATACTAGTACAACACTGTTCAAACATTATCCCACTAAACACCAGTATAAGGTAAGTGGTATCTCACGTGAAAAAAAATCCCATGGTCACATAATCTTTTAAAAACCCTGAATATTAAATCCCCTTCTTGCAATTCACAATACACATTATTATATAAAGGTCAGAGAATTCCTGCAGCAAAGAAATTTGTTTAACCAGCTTTCTCCAAATGTGTGAGAGTGAGTGTGTGTGTTGTAGCACTTCGTGCAATCCCTATGGGAGCAGAGTTTGAGAAACACGTTTTAGATTTTTAACAATATCCAGGTAGACTCAGGATAACGATTCAAATCCATGTGAGCATAATCCAAAGCTTATCTTTAAAAAAAATCGTAGTAAATTTCCAACTGTTTTTCATGGGAAAAAAATTATTGTTAAATGATGTTAGTTTAATTTCAAATAACATGCTTCATATATTTTTTAGGTAGTATACTTCTGAAGTTAAAGTTATGAATCAAATTGTTCATCCAGAAGAGTACAATAAATACTTTATTTCTTGGAATTTCAGATTTTTGGATACCCTTTCTCAGCCTTAACCTGACAATTTCTGATAAGGAAGAAAACAAGAAAAAATAGTTTTTATCAAAGCAAGTCTTCTCCAGCAGGTAAAATGAGTTGCTATTTGCAATAGAGAGTTGGCCATTGCAGGAAGTAGTAAAAAAGAAGTCGATCTTCCCTGTTGGGGGTGCTATATAGGGAGAAATGCACAACTACTTGGGAGTTTGTCGTAGGACCTTTAATATCTTAGTAGTTCAAAAATAGTTTCTCCTACATTGGCTTGAATTCACCCTTCCTTCCTCTCCCCACTTTTACCTAAGGGTACTAAGGGTACCCTTACCTAAGGGTATTACCTTAGGGTACAGAGTTTCATATCCTACAGTGGCCAGCTATCACTGGGCTGAAAAATTCTCTAAAAAGTGTACCTCTAAGCCATGAGTCCTTGTGGATGCAAGAGGGCTGGGTCGGGGGAACTGCATGGTTCAGAATAAACTCATAAGGTTTAGGGGAGAAAACAGCTCGAAGCAAGGGCATCATCCTTGGATATGTCCTCAACTCTTCAAAGTCTGCTCTTCAGAAATATCCTTCAAAAATTTGTTTTGCCATATCAAGAGTCCTGTGCAGTTCCAAATCAAAAGTGTGGATGGAGGAGGGCAAAGGGGGAAAAATTGGGGACAGTTGTAATAGAATAAACAAGAATTTTAAAAAAGGGTGTTTGGGTTCACTGGAGACATTTATGGAAATTTGTTATGATCTTTTACCATCAATCACAGGTATCCAGCATCCCAGGGCCATCTCATTTTCTCTTTGGTGGGGATGGGGTGAGGAGAGGTGTGTGAAGTTGGGACCAAGTTGACTCTGAAGGCTCATTCATACAATCTTGGATCATGGTGCATAAAAATAAACATAAGCTCCTAGTTCTCCAGGAAATTCTCTAGACTGGAATGCTGAAGATTTGGGGCACTTGCTGACCCCATCTTTCTGGACAGGCTTGGATCTGGGATGACTGACCACAGCCAAGGTTCTGGATGCCAGGGCAAGAGCCGACACAGAACAATGCTGGCCCATGGGAGTATAACACAGAACTAAGAAGAAGAAACTGAAAGACACTGTCTAAGGGTGCAACGAGAATCGCAAACCCTGTCTGGTACAAAGGGTCCGGACAATTACAGCAGAACCTGGGGCCGTAAAGCAGAGAGAGCGCATGACTAAGGGAAGGTGGAAGGCGGAGTCAGGACTGATCCCCAAAGGTATGAGAATATAACTACAAGATTTTATGGGGCGCCAGAGACCTTCCCCGTAAGAGAAGAAAAAGCTGGTACAAACACTCTGCATTTTGGAACAATAGTAGTATGGTCTAAGTTAACTACACCTCATCTAGTTTTATAGGGCAGAAGATAAAAAAGATAATGTCAGTCTATTTCCCCCATAGTTTCCTCTACATAATGGACATGATAATACCTTTTAAAACTTTTTCATAAATGGTTTTAGGGAGATTTAGATTCATTACTATTTAAAAGGAAATAGCTTTAAATTCTCTTCCCTGGCCAACTAAGTCCTTTCCCATGCTCATTTACAATGAAGATTGGCACTAAAACAGAGAAATCACATCAGAATTGAGGCTTGGCAGCCACAGTTCAATTTAATGCCTAAATATTATCAGGTTTTCTTCAAAGAAATGCCATCAGGGAGGCATTAGAAAAGCAATGGGTTCACATTTCAGAAATTGTCTATAAAAATGGTACTATAAATTATAGTAATGGAATTAAAGTTAACTTTAAGCACTTACAATGCACTAGGCCTTCGCGCTCTATACTGATGATCTCACTGTTTCCTCACAAAACCTTTTCAAGATAATGAATCCCCAATGCATCCCCATTTTATAGATGAGCAACCTGAGGCACCAAGAGGATCATTCACTGGGAGCCAGCGTGACTCTGCTGTTAACTACCACTGGGGAAGGCACCCAGCACGCTGTGAGTCAGTCCCTGCAGAATCCTGCCTTCCGTAGTGACCGCTGTCCCCTGCGGCAGAGCACCGTCGTCAGGGCAAAGAACTGTCTGAGACAGTCCCGTTTTATGAGTGCTTTTATGATAATAAAATACCTTAATTAAACTCACAGACTTTTAAAGTATAAACGACACCTTTTTTCTCACACTCAACCTTACTGCTGACATTTGTAAGTTTTTGTAATGTACATAGGCCTAAATGGTTCTCCTTATGTAATGTGTCCATCAGTTACCTTTTGATATCTTCCTCTAAAAAGGAAATTAAAGATTGTAATAACATTGAATTTAATTAACATGCAATGATTTACGGAACATTCTAGCATTTTTAGCCCACGCAGTTTTTATGGGAATGTTTCAGACTAGAATGTGGCAAAATCTCAATGAAAAATAAAGATGAATGTACTGAAAATGCAGCAATTAATGGATTACAACACTGTAAGTGAAAACTAAAGAAGCTCTCTTTGAGCAGAATGAGCAATTTTTTTTATGCCTGCTTCAAGAAATCTATAGGGAAAACGGTTGAGTACAATGAGGTATTCATTAAAGACAGTGACTGTTTTAAAAGAGTATATGTACGTTTATTGTTTATTTAAGTTATCCTTAAGGAACACGGGAACTTTGAAATTCTGTATATATATTCTTTTTACAGATCTTGTTTGGAAAATAAGGAAAACTACTTTAAAACAGCTCATTGCTTTATTCCTCTAAAATCAAACTTGCTTTAATTTTATAATTCATCTTTTACAAACTTTTGTTATTTCCACAAACTCTGGATATAAGAGAAATATGGATCCTTTACTAAGAATTTTGACTATAAGTATCTGTACAAAGTACCTGGAATACCAAATTATTCAGTATCAATTATGTAATAATTATATTATTTATCCTCATACACATTTTCAAGAAGCTGGATGATGCATATTGCTGTCTGTATTTTATAGATGAGAAAGCTAAGGCAAACAGCTAGTAAATAAAACCTCAAGTTACATTTGAATATTCATCTTCATATTACTGCATTCTCACTGACATCAAGCAGAAATCTTTGGTATCAAATAAATCTACAAAAATCTGTAGTAAAGTGAGAATAAGGCAAAATTAAATGATAATGATTATAAATGTTTACAATGTGCCAGGCATTATGTTAAGCATAATTAAGTAAGAATTAAGAAACTTTTGTCACTTCAAAATTAAATATCTTAATTTCTCCAGGATTAGACATGAAGATGTGTAGGGAAATTTGTCAAACTTAATTTTATATAGTACATTATAAATCTATTAAAATTATGGTTATGATTCTTATGAAATCATGGAAAATGCTTATAATATGATACAGTTGAAAGGAGGATATATATATTTAAATGTACCACATTATTACAACTACATAAAAACAGGTTCAATGAAAGACTAGAAGAAGACATATTCATTGTAGATAGAACTTATTTTATTTTATTTTTTAAATATATTTTATTGATTATGCTATTACAGTTTGCCCATTTTTTTCTCCCCTTTATTCCCCTCTGCCCTGTACCCCACCTCCCACCATCATTCCCCCACCTTAGTTCATGTCCATGGGTCATGCCTATAAGTTCTTTGGCTTCTCCATTTCCCATACTATTCTTAACCTCCCCCTGTCTATTTTGTACCTACAACTTATGCTTCTTATTCCCAGTACCTATTCCCCCAGAATTTTAAAATGATCTCCAGTGTCCCATGCTCTTGATGAAACCTATGAATATGGTACAATTTCACTTCAATGGTCATATTATTTTATATGACAAAGAGATTTTTAAAAAGATTTTATTTATTTTAGAGAAAGTAGAAGGGAGAGAGAAAGAGAGGGAAAGAAGCGTCCATGTGAGAGAGAATCATGGGTCAGTATGCACCCCGACCGGGAAATGAATCCACAACCTAGGCATATGCCCTGACCAGGAATCGAATCGTCAACCCTTTGCTTTGCAGAATGACATCCAATCAACTGAGCCACACCAATCAGGGCTGACAAAGGAATTTTTGCAGATGTAATTAATGTTCTTAATCAGTGTAGTTCACCAAAAGAATACTATATTATCATCTGTTCTGATCTGATGAGCTCTCAGAAGGGGTTCTAGAAGACAGAAGAGATACTCCTGGTAGCCTGGAAGAAAGCAAACACCTGTGTTGTGACCTGCCTGTGGAAGCTGGGTGACGAGGAACCATATGGGCAGCCCCCAGCAGCTGAGAGTGGCTTCTGGATGATGGCTAATAAGAAAACAGGGACTTTCATCAAATAGCCACAGGGAACCAAATTCTGACAACTTTAAAGGGATTGGAAGAAGACCTTGACCCCAAGATGAGAACTGCAGCCCCAGACAAAACTTTGATTACAGCCTTCTGAGACCTGAACAGAGGAACAGCTAAGTTGTGCCCAGACTGAAATCAGTGCTTTGGTTTTTTCATCTGTGAAATGGAGTTAAAAATAGTGTCTGCCTCATGGTGTTATTACAAGAAGTGATTCGATTCATAGAACCTGGTTGAAACAACGAGTTGAACTTATCTATTGTAGGTAACAAATTAGCCCAAAATTTAGTAGCTTAAAACAACACTTTTCACCGCACAGTTTCTGGGCCAGGAATGCAAATGCAGTTATCCAGGTCCTGTAGCTCGTAGTCTCTTCAAAGGCTGAAGTCAAGGCGCTGGCCAGGGCTGCAGCCACAGCTTGACTGGGGAAGCATCATCTGCCAGGTTCATTGAGTGGTTGTTAGGAAGATTCACTTCCTCCGCAATTGTTGAACTAAGACCTCACTTCAATGCTGGCTACTGGCTGGCAACTGCCCTTAGTTCCTTGTCCCAAGGGCCTTTCCACAGAGCAGTTCACGGCATGGCAGCCAGTTGCTTCATCAGAGAGAGCAAGAGCAAGTGGGAGTGAATAAAGTGGGACTCACAGAAGTCATGTTCTCTTTGTAACTTAATCTCAGAAGTGACAGCCAATCCCATTTGCTGTATTCTGTTCATTAGAAGCAGGTTACTAAACTCAACACGTAGTCAAAGGGAGGGATTACACAAGGGCATGATTACTGGGGATAGAGAATCATTCAAAGCGAACTTTGAAATCATTGAAAGCTAAGCTGCCTACCAGACATCTGAAACAGTGGCTCTCAATAAAAGTTAAACATTATTGCTATCACTAAGTGTTTTTAAGAATAAGATAAGCACAAACATAATGAAAATAGCAAGATGGCATTAATGAATGTTTATTGAGTTCTGTGTGTCAGAAGCTATCCTGAAAAGCAAGAATACAAGCACGAATAGGGCATAAATACTTACCTTACAGGAGCTCCTACTGTCCTTATAGGAAACACACAGAGGAAGCACACACAGGAAGAAGAAGAGAAGGCCATGGAAGACACAGACAGAGGTTTAATTATGCAGCCACAAGCCAAAGGATGCCTGGGGCTACCAGAATCTGTAAGAGGCAAGGAGGAATTCTCCCCTAAACCCTAAGGAGAGAGCACGGGCCAGCCACCTTGACTTTATATTTCTAGCCTCCAGAGCTGTGAGAATAAACACCCATTGTTTTAAACCACGAAGTGTGTGATAATTTGTAGGGCAGCCATAGGAAACTTGGCAGCCTAGTCAGCTTAGGCTGCTATAACAAGATACCATACACTGGACAGCTTATGAACAACAGAAACTTGTTTTCTCACAGTTCTGGGGGATGGAAGTCTAAGATCACAGTGCTAGCATGTTTGGGTTCTGGTGAAAGCCCTCTTCGAGACTGTAGACAGCCAACTTCACCTTGTATACTTACATGGCAAAGAGTAAAGAACTCTCTGGGGCCTCTTTTATAAGGGCAGCACTCCTATTCATTGGGTCTCCAGCCTTATGACCTTATCACTTCCCAAGGACCCACCTCCTAATATCATCACACTTGGGGTAGAATTTCAATGTATGCATTTTGGGAAGACACAAATGTTCCATTTTATAACAGTAAAGGTGTGTTGTGTGTGTGTGTGTGTGTAAGTGTATGTGCCACATTTTAGAAGAATCATTCCAAGTAATAAATTAGATTAATAAAATAAATTTATTTAAAGAAAGACTTGATTATTGCTTTTTAAAGAACATTCACTGTGCACATTTTTTAGAGGATCAGAAGTGCTTTTATTATTTGGACTCATCTTTTACTGGTTATAGCAAAGCCTCATAATGATCTATCAAAAAATGGCCTTCAATTAAAGTATTTCATTGCAATTAATAACAAACATGTTTCAAAAACAGAATATTTACTTTTAATATTTCAGTACCTTATAGGGGTATCAGCTGTCTTTTTAAATCAGATTTAACCAAAACTTTTTCAGAAAAATTTTATTCAACAACACTTTACCATCACGTAAAACTGACTTTAGTTTTGCCATTAGAGGAGTGAGTAAAAAAAAACAAACAAACCTGTGGTACACATATGCAATGGAATATTACTTGCCCATAAAAAAGAACAAAATCCTACCATTTGTGACCACATGAATGGACCTAAAGGGCATTATGTTAAGTGAAATAAGTCAGTCAGAGAAAGGCAAATACCATATGATTTCACTTATATGTAGAATCTAAAGAACAATGTAAATGTACAAACAGGAGAGAAGCCGACTCACAGATACATAACGCAGTCTGGTGGCTGTCAGAGTACTGGGGCCGGGAGGCTGGGTGGGACAGGTGAGGGGACTGAGAAGCACAAAGTGCTGGTTACAAAATAGTCAGGGGATGCAAAGTGCAGCACGGGAAATATAGGCAACGATGTTGCAATAACTGTGTGCGGTGCCAGTTGGGTACGGAAATATCAGGGGAACTTTGTAAAGGAGATGATTGCCTGACCACTATGCTTATAGACCTGAAACTAATAAAAATAATATTGAATTTGAACTGAAATTTTCAAAAAATTTAAAAATATATTAAACCCACTTTAAATGATAATTTAAAAATAAAAAAGACTGTCATTTGAAAAGAAAAAAAGAGGAGGGTGGGGCAGGGGAAGTGGTGGTGGGGAAAATGGAGACAACTGTATTGAACATTAATAAAAAATGATTTAAGGAAAAGGTGTGTTGATAATCCAAATTAAGCATAGTAAATGATGATCCCCACCCAACGTTTTCCCGGTGAGTCAAATGCAAGATCTTTAGCATATAAAAGCAGAAAAGTTCCATTTAACTTTTTACAGTTCATCGTAACTTCTCTTTGTGTGCCATTGTGTTTTCACTGATGGAACATCAAAGATAATGCATATTCCTCTCCAAAGGCATTTCAGAGGCCGCACAGTCCTCTCTCACCAGCTTCACAAAGGATAAATGATTTGGCATTGCATATGCCGCTTCATTCCATTCTACTACTTGACATCATGGCAGATGCTGATTTTAAACACCATAACTCACTCAGCATAATTATGCCCTAGTTTATAGCTTGCTACTTTATATTTGAAAAGTACATTATTCATTGTGGTCTGAACGCTCATGGGACAAATGTGAATATATTACTTTAGTTAACAATGCTTCAAGCAAAGTGCAGACAATATTAAAACCAATGTTTTCTTTGACTGATAGCAACATACACATTATGGAAAATGTAACATTTTTACCAATACATTTTTATTTTTTATTTTTTGATGTTCACTTACAGTTCTCCCCATTTTCCCCATTACTCTCCCCTGCCCTACGATACCCCACCTTCTACTTTCAATCCTCACCCCCCGCCCCCCTTGTCTTTGCCCATGGGTCCTTTATACATGTTCCTTGATTCACCCTTCAGGATACTCATGTTATACTAGTATCCAACAAATAAAGACCTAAGGAGCAGAAACTAGACTTCATTTCAATGTAATGTAACATAAAAAGTAATAGGAGATGGGGTTAATGCCTAAAAAATAAGTATACTTTTACCCTCTTAAGGCAATTTCAAGGTAGTGTAGTATTATGAAAAGAGTATGAACCTTGTAATCAAGCAGATATAATTTTCAATTTCTGTTCCACTACTAACAAGCTATATGTGTAACACAGTAATTAACCTCACTGAGACTTTATTCTTACCTGCATAATAGGAGATTACATACTACCTTCTGGGCCATTGTGAAAATTAAATACAGTAAGTGAGTAAAGCATCTAGTAGTGACTGAACAGTAATTAATCATTACATTATCTTAATCATTACATTATCGATGTTGCTTTCGTTAAATCTATCTTTAGAATTTGAAGTGTTGAAAGAACAATTGCCTGGTTTGTGAATTCTTGAACTTGATGATGTTGTTTGGGTGTTTTGTGGTTAGAATCACAGTTTGAAAAATGTTAAAGTTATTTTTTAGAAAAAAGACCGTCGCTATGACCCCTGTCTTACAGTTTTGATAGGAGGTTACCAGTGACACTAAGTGCTTAGCCATTGTCTCGCAAATCAGAGTTGTCCGACAAATAGCAGTTATTATTAAATGTTTGATAATTTAATCAAACCTTTATTGATTTACCAGTGTAGATTTATTTATCTACCAGTTTATTTACCAGTGTAGCTTGCAAGGTGATTACTGCTGAGAACGCAAAGTAGACTCTTCCTGGAAACATGATAAATCGAGTCTACGCCAGAAGCACCGTTGCCGCACACAGTAGGGGAGAAGTAACACTCCGAAAGGGAAAGGGGCATCTGGCTATTGCACCGCAAGGGGAAAAATAAATGCCAGGTAGAAAAAGTAAAACACCGTGTGAAGAAAACAGGAAACTTCTGTTTTAAGCCTAGTTTATATAAAGTTTATATAAAGGTAATATTGACCTTTATAAATGTAAATTATATCCTAAGTCCAAAATAAAGTTGTACTTAAAGATTTAGAGTATATGTAATAATGATTAATTTTAGTCAGCTCTCAAACCAATTTATTTAGAGTTTTGAGTTCTTAAAAATATATACCATCTTCCTTCCAACGTCAGTTTGAGACTGTGTCAGTTTCTCACAACATATATAAACGGTAAAATTCCACCATCACAGTTACAGGATAATTCTTTGAATGGGATGCCTCATCTCATGAATATATCCCATTACTGAAAGACCACAGTTTACAAAGTGTCTGACTACAATGAAGAAAATTAAAACCTAAATATTTTAAATTATGTTCCTATAATGCCTTCCAACATTCTCTTCTAGAAAAAAAATGTTGACTTTTTTAGACGGTTAAGACTTCAAAAGGTCTGAATTTATTTCATAGGGCAGTATGTACCAGAAAACATCAATGCAGTGATAATTACATTGGTAATGCTTAAGTGTAAATTTCTGTTTACTCAAAGCCTCTCCCAAGAATTGTTCAAAAGGCACTGTAGGAACTGAGAGTAAACTAGTTAACAAATGCAACCCACTAAGTCAGCAGACAATTTGTCAGACCCTCTCTTTCTCCAAGCACTGTTCTAAATCCTTGGCGTACAATGATGAATGAGACACAACGCCACCCCCCACCTATAGTGCATGATTAAGAACGAAAGGCCTTTGTCTAAATGATCATTGTATAATGTAGTGAATACCACTGCAAAGGTACACACTTAATGTGTGCAAATGGAAAAGAGGTACTAAGATTTTTTTTGGGGGGGGGGTCATGAAATAATCAGGGAAGTTGGATAGAATACAGAATGAGTAATAGAAATACAGTTGATTATAAAGACAGTCATTATATTTCACACAAGTTAATAACTCGAACTTATAGAGTCATGATCGTACTTCAATTTTTAGAAAGATCACTCTGGCAGCTTTGTGGAAATGGATTGGAGGGGATGAGACTGGAAGCAAGAACACAGAAGGGAAGAGACTTCAAGAGGGGAGAATTAGGACAGAGCCAAGTGAATGGAGAGAAAAGTGAGGCTACTTAGAAGGTAAGATTCAGGAGACTCTGTGAGTGATCAGAAAGGAGGGAATGGAGTAAGGAAAGTGGTTATAAGCCAGTGGTTCTCAAAGCAGGGTATGCAGAACAAAAGTGTCAGCATTTGCTGGGAATTTTTTACAAATAATAAATAATCTGGCCTCACTCCAGACCTGCTGAATTGGAAACTCTTCATTTAGGACTCAGCAGTCCATGTTTAATAAGCCTTCCAGGTGATTCTGGCGAATGGCGAAGTTGGAAAAGCTCTTGAAGCTATTGATTTCCAAACACAGCTGCGCATCAGAATTGCCTGGGAAGTTTAGAATAAGAAAATGCTGGTTTAGTTGGACCAGACTATGACCCAGACACCATGGTTTTTTTAAAGCTAATTCTTATTTAAAAGTCTTTCATGTTTGTAAATTAAATTTACTGGGGTGACATTGGCTAATAAGTTTCAGATATGTATCTTTATAATACGGCATCTCTGTACTCTGCTGTGCGCCCAGCGTATTTTTTAAACAGTTCCCCCAGGTGACTTCAGTATATGTCCGACTGTGGCAGACCACCAGCTGTGGTTGGGGAGGCTCAGTGGATAGTGCTGGTACCCACCAAGGAGAGGGGGGAGGTTTCAGAGCAAATCTGATGCCATTTTTCCAGGCTAAGTGTTCTGTTCCTTCCTGAATTGCAAAATAAGCACACCGGGCTTTTATTTAACTAGCGTTTCTATAGTTTACTATAGACCAACAGACAAAATTTACAGAAGTACCAAAATATGGGCATATTACAAGGACAGCAAATCTTCAAAAGTTCTCATAACATCTTTTACATTCATTGAATCTTTTCTAAAACTAATTTCCAGAAGCTCTAAATTCTGTCTGCTCTCCTCTCCCCTTTATGACTAAATGTAGAATTCATCAATGCTCTTCCTTTAGTCCACGTCCTTAATGTACTGCTTACACGCACAGGCTGTTTGGGGACCAGGCTATCTGGGTTCAAATCCTATCTTTACCACTTGCTAGCTCTGTGGACCTAGGCAATTTACTTAACTTCTCCATGCCTCAGTTTCCTCATCTTCAATGGGGAATAATAGTAGAACCTACCTCTTAGAGTTGACAGAGGACTGAATTAACTAATGACTGTAAAGTTCTTGGAACAGTGCCCAGCACATGATAAGTGCCATGTAAATGTCCGTTAAAAAAAAAAAAAACAGTGTGGAACATCTGGTGTGATCCAAGAGACCTTTCAAGGGCTTGTTAGTATGAAGGAGGTAATTGCATCAGGCGAGCCTCACTTGAATCTCCAGGAGACACATACAACCTTACTACTCCTTTAACAAGACCGGCTTGTTCATCTTTGTATCCCTACTTCCTAGCACAACGTCGGGCCCATGGCAACTGCTTAATAAATATTTGTTGAATTAGTGAACTAGTGATGGGCCATTCATTCATTCTTATTTTATATAGAAAAAGGATCTCATGTGACATCTTCCAAAAAGAAATAAACAGTTTAGAGATGGTGATTTAAGCCAGAGTGTCCCTAGAAGGAGGCAGAAGGTAAACAGGACTATATTACACATCTTACCTCTTTCAGATCTAATAAGAAAATCGGGAGGGGGGGAAAGGGTCTAGGCCTGCAGTAGGAACTATCAGAGATGCTAGGAGGGGTGGAGGTAGGAAAATGAAGATGGATTGACACTTGGAGCGGAGAAAAAAAAAAAGATTTAGAGTCCCAAAAAGTCATTTCTGAAGCAGTTTCCATTAGCCTAGCAGAAGATTAGGGAAATTTCATAATCTCAAAAATGCTTCAAAGAAATTAAAGCATATATGAGGCTTGGTGGACTTGGAATGAGGGCCAGCTCTGCCATCAGCTAGCTCCCAAACTTCGGTGAGTTACCTAGCCTCTCTAAGCCTCAGTTTCCACCTGCCCAAAACAAGGCATTGACTAATGATCTGGAAGGTCATCTGAAGCTCTGTAGTTTTTATTTTGACAGCAGATTGAGGATTAAAGCTCTTCCAAGGAAAAACAAAATATGTTCTTTTTAGTTCATGGAACTATTGCAGGGGCCCTACGTGTGCAATAACATTGTTACTCTTAACATTATTGTGTTTTGGACTTTTATTTATAACGATAAGGATGGACACCCAGTTTAAGATAATTACTGTGGATCTCAAGAAAGAATATAACTGCCAAGGACTCCTCATGGTTAACTGGGCACAAATTCATAACTAGAGTCCAGCATCCACTGCAGACAGAGGATGCTCACACACACTGCATTTTGGGAAAAAGCTACAGACTGAACTTTCAGCCCCCTGCACTGTGCTCCTGTTGTCTGAGCCAACCCTTATAAAGGAGTGCCTGGTATTGTCTTTCAACCAATAGACTGACACCTGCCAAGTCCAATCAGGACTGTGAAGCTACGTCCTCACTTGCATCTATACTGACCAATCTGAGAAGCTCCTAATGACCAATTAGAATGCTCAAAGACAGCAACACAGGACAATGCTATAAGAAACCAATCAGATTGTGAAAATTTGGGTTTCTTATTTGCATAAAAGTGGGCCATTTAGGGACCAGGGTGGGAACTTTTTTTTTAGTGTGTTGCAGAATTTTAGTGATTAGTTTATGAGTGCCATGAGGTGAAAAGGCTGAAAACCACTGCCCTGTGTTACTGATAAATACAGGAAAGGGCGAGATAAACATGGCCTTTAATTCCTTCCTTTGTGGTAAGCATTTGATGAAGAGTCCTTCAGTTAAATAGAAAACAGAAAACATCATGCAAAGGCTGCCAACACGCATGACCTTAAAAAAATCAAGCTTTTGATTCAAAGTTGGAAGGCTTCTTAGCTTTCCCCTCTCACCAGTACTAAGATTTCAGCGGCGAAGCAAAGTGTTATTAGACAGTGGAGGAAAGAGGTAAGACATGCAAATCAGCCATCCAGTTCAGGGGCTCGCAGACACATAGGGGTATGGAAGTGTTCTGGAGACTACAAAGCTCTGTGGAAGTTAGTGTATCCCAGAGAAGTGGACAGAAGCTAAGGAGTCAGGAAGCACTGTACTTAAGTTCCTGTTCTGCTTAACACCTTGCTAAGTTTCACAAGGACAAGGGGACTTTCTGCATGGTGGCCTGGCCTCATCTTCAGAGAGAGGCTGCACTGAAGCCACTCTCACTTGTCGTCGGCTCAGTTCTAGCGCGCATCGGGCTCCTTCCCATCTGAGGGCATTTGGCAGTGTTGTGTCCTGTGGCTGGAAACAGGCTCTCCCTTCCCTCAACAGCCACGTTGGTCTTTGCGGCATGGTTTCCCCTCACCCTTTAACTTCCATCTTTACAAAAAGTAGCCTCCCCTTTGTCTCTGAGGAGCATGCTTTCAGTTTCCACAAGGGGCTGTTTCCCAGATTGCAATCTCTTCCCTTTAATAAAATTTCTCCTCTTTCTGTACCCCAGATTTGGTATTTTAGTTGACATCAGGTCAGTGGCAGCAAGCTTCTGTTGATGTTTCCATAAAGTTTAATGCATCAGACTGAATTTATTTTTAACTTTGAGTAACCCATCACAACTCTGTAATAGCAAAATGCTATAAAAATCCTAAGTCTCTAGAGTCTTCATAAAAATTAACTTGAAAATATTATATATAATACCTATTTAGTTCTTGACTAATTTATTAGTAAAAATTAAAAGGCTGAACCCATCATCTGGTTTATGGTTACACTCTAGACTTTAAAAAATTCACTAACACTGAAGCGGATAAGAAAGAAGAATAAGTCACAATTCTGTGACTTTTATGTTCACATGCAAATTCCCATGCTGCCTAGGGATTTGTGTCAAACCCAGGTCTCAATGGTGGAAACTGATTTATCTATTTACTTGGTTCACAGAGGCTCAGTGCCTCCAGGCAATCAATCTAACTCTTTGCAGAAAGACATGCTATTTGACATTTTTACCGCAAAACCTACTGTGTCCTCAATATGCTATCTCCGATTATTCTTAAGTAAAATCTCTGTTGGCAGAAAAGTTCAGTATACTAGGGCTTTCGATAGCTTCAGAGAAACACTTCACGGGATTCTAAAGCACTCAAGCCATACCTCCACCACTCAGACGAACCTCTAGAGTCTCCTTTGGAAATAAATCCTAGCTCAGCTACTATCGGGGCCATAAAAGGCATACCCTCAGAACCACAGAGTTAGGCAGAAATGAGTTCTTTATTCTGCTAATTCCACAAGGAATATTTTCTATATTATCAATATCTTTAAAGCCCATAAGTTATCATGTTCCTGTCAACATCAACTTCAGGTAAACACTCCAAACATAAAAGTAGTTCCCAGCAACTGAAAGTCAGTTCTCTCCTTGATATATAGCTAGGACTTGTCAATCCCAATGCAAAATTCATCATGTTGGGTATTTTCTCAGCAATCCAGAAGGTTCATGGCATGTATTAGTTTATCAATCACTTTGCCCAATATGTACCTGACAAGTCTTTTGTGTAGGAGTAAGACATTTAGCTAGTGAGTAAATCCAGATGAAAACACACCATCTCAAACTCCTCATGTTTTAGTATGTACTTGTATTTAAAAAAATGTCGTTCTGACTGACAGCTGTAAGAAGGAATGGGAGTTGGAAAACTGAAGAAAAGAAGGTGAAGGGATCAAGCCAAACAACATATATAGGAGGTCTGTCTGGAAAAATTCCAGCCATTGTTAGTAAACCAAAATGGTTTGCGCAACATCAATGTAACCTGGCAGCCAAGGAGGGTAGACTGGAATATGCACGTGTCATGTGAACAATAATGACTTCACTGTACTCATCAATAGGGGCAGTAGATGCCCATTGAGCGAGCATGTGTACTGTGTGGCCATCACATTCAAAATGACTGAGCGAGTAGAGCAAAAAATCTGCATCAAATTTTGCATTAAGCTTGAACATTCCTCCATGGAAACTCTTCAGATGATTCAGAAGGCTGCAGCTATGGGCAACTGGTGATTGGCAGCTTCATCATGACAACGTGCCTGCTCATGCATTATGTCTTATGCAGAGTTTTTTGGGGAAGCATCAAATCACACAGGTGACTCAGCCCCACTACAGCCCAGATTTGGTGCCCTGTGACTTCTGACTTTTTCCAAAACTAAAATCATCTTTGACAGGAAAGAGATTTCAGATCATCAGTGAGATTCAGGAAAGTATGATGGGCAGCTGATGGTGATTGGGAGAATTGTGTGAGATCCCAAGGTGCCTACTTTGAAGGGGAGTGAAGCATCATTGTCCTGTGTACAATGGTTCTTGTATCATGTATCTTCTTCAATATATGTCTCTATTTTTCATAGTACATGGCTGGATACCTTCTGGACAGACTGTGTGTGTGTGTGTGTGTGTGTGTGTGTGTGTGTGTGTGTGTGTGTGTGAAGAAGACACAGACAACAGACTGGTGATAGGCAGAGGGAAAGGATGTTGGGGGTAGGTGGAGGTGAGCAAAGGGCCAGGGGGAGGGGGGTGGAAAGAGACTTCTTGGAGCCAATGGGCACACACTGCAGTGTGCAGATGATGTTTCATTGAGTGGTACACTTGAAACCCAATTGGCTTTGTAAAGCAATGTCACCCTCAATAAACCCAATTTTAAATAAGTTCTTGATTAAAAATGTCCTCTGCAAGAGGGTTAAATGCTCATGATGGTGATTAAAATGAAGAGACTCATAAGCTTCCCAAACAAGAGATCGTTTCTAACCAAAAAAACTTCTTTGGAGAAGTTTTATGCCATTGTAAATTATTGTACACACTGAAACTGTTAACAACCTGTTGTCATGTGCAAAAGGCAAGTGATAGGGAATGTTGGTAACTGTTGTTAAATTGACTATACTGTGGTAGGAGTAAATAAGGTCACAATGTAGACAAAATTACGTAGTAAACTGAATCACTTCACAATTAAAAAAATCAAGTGTTATATGGAGAAAAACACTAAGATAAATCATTACTTAAAGGTGCTGGAGGGTAATAAAAGAGGCCATTTCTGTAATCCTCTCCTGGGTGGCTCTTGCCACGTAAATCTGCTGCCTGTTTTATGGGGAGACATCGGGAAGAATCCACTGTTTGCTGCAGCCAGGAAAACCCCAGGGAAACAATCAAAACCCAAATCAGAATGTTACCCATTTTCAAGCAGCAGACAAACTCCTGGAAACAGAGAATAGAATGGTAGTTACTATGGTATTTGTAATTTTTTTTAGTAGCAACCATTAATTCTTAATTCTGATGTAAAAAAATCATCAATATTTATGCCTTGTGATTCATATGTTTTCAGTTTTAACTAATAAGACCACGGTCCTGGTCCATCTAAAATCACCTTTTTCTATGCTAAAAGGTCAGGATCCATTTCACTTCTCCCCACAAAGTAAGCCGTCCCCACACTATAGCTCGTCCTTGATGGAGCCATTCTGTGATGTAAGTTGTCCTAAATACACGGGCCTGTCTCTGAGCTCTCTTTTCTGTGTAACTGGTAGGTCCTGTGTTCTTGTATGGATATCATCCTACCTTCAGAAAAATGCCTTCATTGTTGTATTGCTCCTCTTTTATAACACTGACTTAGCTGTTTGTGGATCTCTATTTTTTCAGATAAATTTTAAGTTAAATTTTCTGAATTTTTCAAGAAATTCAACTAGAATTTCAATTGAGATTACATTAAATACATAGATAAATTTAGAAAAACATATATAATTTCAATCCTAAATCATTTTATCCAAAATCATGGATATGATTTATTGAGATCCCCTTCTATTTAGTTTAAAAACTTTATTAAGGTTTTCAAGTTTTCTCTAAGTAGGACTTGAGTATTCATGGTTAAATTAATTTCCAGACATTTCACGGCTTTTACTGCTTCAAGGATTGAAATTATGAAAATAAATATTTTATTACATTTCTAGTTGGTAACTGCTGCTATTGATTTCTAAACATTTATCTTTTGCCCAACAATTAAATTCTTTTTAGTTGTAATGATTTGTGTGTAAGTTCTTTTACTTCCTGGGTTTATGATCCTATCATCTGCACATAATGGTATTTACTTTCTTAACTTCCACGCCTTCCTAGTTCTGGTTTCTATTTTTCCCTCGTAACATTGGCTAAGATGTCCAGCAATATGTTAAACGGTATTAGTAATAGTGGGTATACCTGTCCTGTTCCTATTGGTGGACAATTATCCATGCATATCGTGTGCGTCTGCATGTCTTGCAAGCACAGACACATTGTTTTTTTATATTCTATTTTCGGTGATGTCTGTATCCAGAGTAGAAGGTAGGTTTGTTCACAGCCTTGGAAGAAAGGGACAGTGTCTCCCTCCAGAGTGAAGGGCAGGCATGCGTACCGCCACTGGTACACTCTGTGCATTCCCTAAGCTAGTTCAGGGCTCCTCTCCTTCAACAGAACCTCCACTGCCTGTGCAGGTGTCGCCTTGGCCCCTGCGTGTGACGCTGTGGGCATTTGGGCTTGGGAAACTAGCGAAAGAAGATACTGATATTCTAATTCTATTGCTGTGAGTAATAAAGTCCTTTGTTTGTGAGCCAGGAATTCCCTGTATTCTGCTGTGAAACTGCAACAAGTCAACTAATTGGCTTGCATGTAAGGGAAAATCTATAGGCTTTTGTGTGGAACAGTCCGAAACTGACAGCAATACAAATATCCAACCCTGAGGAAATTGATAAATTGTAAATAGCTATAAATTTGGAATACTACATACCAAACAAAAAGACCACCATATTAAAAAACATGGATGAATCTCAGAAATACGATGTTGAACAAATGAAGCTAGACATATCTATTTCATCTTTCCAGGGAAAACCAGTCTGTGATTTTACATTAGAAGTCAGGGCTCTTGGGGTGTGGTGTGTGGGATGGGGGAATAACTGGAGGGACACAAAAGGACTTAATGACCTTCTAATAATGTGTTTCTTCCTCTAGGTGCTATTTGCACAGAAGAGCTCACTTTGTGAAAAGTTACTGACTTGTACATTTATCATTTGTATACTTTTCTGTATGCATGTTATACTCCAATGGGATTTATAGAAAAAATGTTTCACTGGAAAAGAGCCAACAGAAAATAATTGGTGAAACTGAACAGAGAATCAGAAATAAGCAAAATTCATATGGGAAAATAGTATACCTATATATTAAATAAGTCATTAAATCAGTTGGAAAGTAGATTACACAAAATTATGTTGGAGCACCTGGATCGCCACTTGAGAAATAAAAATCAAGCAAATCCTTTTCTAGATCCTGGTACTAAAACACAATCAACAGGTAAATATTTACATGCAAAAAGTGATCCCATACTAGTATAAAAATTACAATTTTAGGCTTCTGATGTGAAGTATTTCATGTCACACAAAGGAAAGTATTAATCATATTGCCTTGAAAGTAAAAATTTCCTTTTAAAATAAACCATGAAAAGATTACCAAGTACCCTTGAAAGACTGTTTCTTAGACTCTGGTACTCATGACTCAACAATTACTTCCAAGTGTTTGGCAACATTTGTTTTGAACGAAAGGAGAGAATGACAAGGATAAACTTTATCCAAGCCTTTCACTCCAAGAAAGCAGTAATAATTGAAAGATTTCTATCCTTTAAGTTCTGGGAAATGGCTGAATCCGAAGAACTAGCATATTCTGGAATTTTCCCAGATAAGACTCACCTCCATATTTATCAATAACTCCTTTATTCACTTGCCTCTGTACAACCCAGGCCCACTCCTTTCTTTGAGTTGTTTCTCATTAGTGAATACTTTCTCAATTGCAATAGCCGAAATAAACTAATTTCTTTTAAAAATATGAAAATAGAAATTAATCATAAACATGATCATAATATAATTAATAAATTCAGAATGAATATCTGAACATATAGGATGGGTCAAAAATAAGTTTATAGTTATGAGTATGCAAAACACAGTTTATTATTATTATATTATTTATTAATTATTGTATTATTTTCTATACATACAACTATAAACCTATCTTTGCCCCATCATGTATAAACTTATTATTTCCTTCATATAAAATATGCACTTACAAACCAATATTTTTCACTTAGCAAAGTGACCAAAAAATTTTTTTTTAATTCAGAATGCTCAGTATTGGTGAGAATGAGGAAGAAATGGACAGTCTTAATATAGTTAAGTGTATGTTACTGTTACTGGTACAAGTTTTTGGCAAGTACATAGCTAGATTTGTCAAACTGCAAAGCAACTTTGACCCACTAGCTCTAATATTAAGAGTTTATTAAAAAAAATGCCTTGATATATGTACAAGGGTGTTCACTCATATTAATTTTAGAAAAAAACAATAGGGTAAAAAACTTACATTCTCTTCAATAAGAAACTAATTAAACAAATTATGACTTATCCATACAGTCAAATACAAAACAGCTATACAAAAGGAACGAAGTGCTGATATGATCTCCAAGATGAGCTGATCCATTAAAAAAAAGATATAAGTATATTACATATGTATATAGATTCCATTATAAAACTGTGAATAGTTATTAATTCTGCACAGTGAAAGCACAGTTTTCTTTTGTAGTTTTGTTTTGTTGGTTTTTCCCTCATTCTTTTACCATTATATTTAACCCATATCCCAATCTGACTTAATGGCTTTCATTTCGAATTCTTTCTGGGACAAATCAATTTTAAAATATAGAATCTGCGTGTACCAGTTTGTCTCTTTACCTGACCTGGGTAGCCTGGCCATACTCCCTGCAACCCCAAAGCCTACCCCCACCAGCACCACCATCTCTGTCAGCCCAGATACCTCAGGCCTACTGTCTCTCTCCCTCTACCATTCATTTCTCCTTCTCTCTCTCTCTCCCAAACCACTCCTTTTTCTCCCCTCTTTTCATTGCTCATTTTATTAATATGAGCATTACATGGAAATGGCATAATGTGTACAGTGACTTTTGTGGTTCTCGTAGGCACAGAACATGGAAGAGAGAAGGGGATGGATGCCTCAGCACAGTGTGCCGGCATCCACCAGAGAGCCCCGAGCTGTGATGGCGTGGTGTTTCGCCTCGAAGGAAACTGCCTGGCATGGGCGTGAGTAGACCAGAAACTCTTCACTAATTATTCTAAGCTCTTGTGATGCTTTTCATCTGAGCTTTCAAAGTTCTTTAGGACAGGTATTGTCATCCTGTTTGTGAAGATAGAGAAACTGAGCCATCGACAAGATTAAGTGGCTTGTTGAAGCAGAAATCACAGTCAGGTTGTCAGATTCTCCACCACAGTGACCAGAGAATCAATATCACTTTTCACCTTTACAGGACAATTATTTCTAATCCCTTACCATGTCTCTCTTTTCATTTGAGATTTTAAAAGTCCATAAATAAACTTTTCATTTTAAATACATCCCAAACCCCGGAGTATTTCTCACTACGTAGCCCAGAAACACCGCTGCCCTTGGAAGTAGACAACATGTGAGGGAAACCAGAAAGGTCGATTTAAATTCCACCTGAGTCACTGAACTACAGTATCATCTTGAACAATTTATTTTGCTTGCAAGTGCCAATTTCTCAGCTGGAGTTGGGATAAAATTTCACTTCCTTTAGGGAAGTAAGAGCTATCGAGATAATTTCTTTAAAACCCTTGGGGCTCAGCGATACTAATGAAAAGAAAGAACAGGTGGCCACCTATAACATTCTATTATTCTACTAGAGTTAGGATCTCAGAAAGTTGAATCATCTCAGGAAGTCCTTTTCCCCAGAAATCCCTCTGATTTATTGACACAGGATATTTGCAAAGTCAAGAAATCTAGAAGAAATATAAAGTACATGCAATCTTGCCTCCGTAAACCAAGCTTCTGTCTCTGGAAAACCGCTTCACTTACCAGCACTATAACATGAAGTGGGTAATTTACTCTCTGTGCCTCAGTTCCTTCATCCGAAAAGTGGGACCAAGTCTAATACCCACATCCTAGGATTGTGGAGTTAAATTAGTTGATAACATGTAAATAACTTAGAAAAATGTTAGTGCATTATAAGAACTAAATACATGTTAGCCATGGTTATCACTATTTTGGGGGGGTTTCTGAAAGTTTTTTTTTCTCATTACCATTTAGTCCTCTTATACCTGCTCCTTCCCTCAATCACCACACTGTTGTCCATGTCCATGAGTCCTTTTTCCTTTTTGCTCAATCCCTTCACCCCCTAACCTCCCCTCACTTAGCTGCCATCTGCTTTCTATCTATGAGTCTGTCTATTTTCCTTGTTAGTTCAGTTTGTTCATTAGATTCTACATATGAGGGAAATCATATGGTATTTGTTTTTCTCTGACTGCCTTACTTCACTTAGCATTGTGTTCTCCAGGCCCATCCATGCTGTCACAAAGGGTAAAATTTTCTTCATTTTTACAGTTGAGTAGTATTCCATTGTGTAAATGTCCCATAGTTGTTTTATCCACTCTTCTACTGATGGACACTTGGGCTGCTTCCAAATCTCGGTGATTGTAAATAACACTGCAATGAACATAGGAGTGCTTATGTTCTCTCAAGTTAGTGTTTTGGGTTTCTTTGGATGTATTCCTAGCAGTTGGACCACTGGGTCAAAAGACAGATCCGTTTTTAACTTTTTGAGGTATTGCTTTCCACAGTGACTGCACCAATCTGCATTCCCACCAACAGCGCAAAAGAGTTCCCCTTTCTCCACATCCTTGCCAGCACTTGTTGTTTGTTGATTTATTGATGATAGCTAAATAAATGTTATCCATTGTTACCATTGTTGTTATTGATATTATTATTAGTTATATATCATTTATATATAATTATTACATATGACATATGTAATACATGATTATTACATATGTTAGAATACATAAAATGTGGCTGTTTCTAAATCTTACAAATGACTTAAACATTCTATCAGTGGGAGGTTACTTTGCATTGAAATGTTTCTATTTTAGTTAAATCAAGAATCAACAATTTTTTTCCTGTAAAAAGCCAGGTAATAAATATTTTTGGCTTTGTTGGTCACACAGTCTCTCTCACAACTATTGAGTTTAACTCTATTGTTGTAACTTGAAAGCAATCATAAGACTTAAACAAATAGGCATGGATATTATGTTTCAATAAAACTTTATTTACAAAAAGAGACTATAGTTTTCCAACCCCTAAAATAAATCAAGAAATATTTCAAAGTCACTGTTTTTATTTAGTTAGGTAAACTGGAATCTTAATAAGAAAATTACTCCTCCTGCCAAAAGACATGAGATAAAACACATCATCCATTACCAAGACCCAGATATTACCTCAAGGCAAGAAGATGATGCTCCTACAGGACAAAGTGCTCAGATTAGAAAGCAAAGGCATAGCACTGAGCACAGAGAGAAGCCGCTAGGAGGGCAATGGGTGGCTTTCATTTGGCAAAGGACTCGAAAGAGCAAATATCCCTGAGAACACGTTGATAAAGTTTTGGTACTTAAAGTAAACGTTAACACTTTATAGATGTAGAGACTGAGAAGTTTCTGAAGATACTAATAAAGGCTTTATTTAGAATGGAGTAATATCCCAGCACGCACTGGCATGCAATAGGAATGAAGGGGAGGGGGCACCTTATAATTAAGGGTCAGCATGAGATTGAGCACGCCAGAGAAAAGAAATCCTGACCAGACAAGAACCAGGGACTTCTCTCATAGCTACTGAAAAGTTATCACAAGTTCCCCAGTGAAAGGAAATGAAAAAGTACTCAGAACTTCTTTGTATGTCACTTATAGTGATAGTACTTGGCTCAAGATATTATCTTACCCTTGAGATATTGAGATGTTGAAATAATTTCTTTGAAATCTTGTAGTTCAAATGGACCCAGTGCAAATAAGGTACAAGGGTCCCCTTGCATTATCTCATTGCTAACTTAAGGCTTGGTGAATTTGCTGTGCATCAGAACATTTTCATCCTAAGCATTAAATATTTATTGTTTTGAATCCCTTGGGGTGAAAGTTTATTTTCAGAGAGAAAGTTAAAAAAGCAGGTAGTATGAAAAATGACTACACCATGACTTCATAGGGACAGACACTATAATGTTCTGTTTACCACTAATGCACATTGTCTGGCCTTTAGATGCTCAAATAGATGAATAAATGAATGGAAGTTCACAGCCTATGCTTATGTTTAAAGTAGCTATACGTTGTTGATATTTTTATTCTGTAGGGTCAGTTCAGTCTTCTTTATGAATCGCTTTAGCAGCTTCACACAACTCTCCATAAAAACTCTTCTCCACATACTACCTTTGATAATGGCTGGTGGACCTGACATAACTCTATAGTCAAGGTCTTTGTCCAGAATGAGTAAAACTAAATACGCAGTGACCATTAATAACAAACCTGACTTCCCTCTATAGCTGTTCTACATTAACATATAAACATATGTAGGTACCTGTATATGAACGTACATACATAAACACCTCCAAATTTTTGTCTCATTCAGGAACAGGTTAAAAAATCATAAAATTTCCTATTTGAGAAACCTTTGGGTTGACAGTGTATTTAGCACATTTCAAGATTAGGTTCATGAAGTTAGTCTCTCTGACTTAGAGCCAAGTTACCTTGTGTTCTTACTCACAGTTACCAGATAGTATTAAAGATTGTACATTTCTGATGAGACACTGAAAAAGAAGAAAGTAAATCACATTTGGGTTCATTCTCTTATGATGTCAAATTTCTAGTCACTTCTTCAGAAAATTATCAGCTAAAGCAGAGTATACATGTATTTTATATAATCTAGATATTATATGTAATCAGGTATATTGTAAATTTATATATTTATTATACATGTTCATATAATCCAGATTTCATTTCTAATATGTATGTATGTGTATACATATCAGATAATTTGTGAGATCTTTCACTTCAACTTTAATGATTAAAATAGTATGAGTCTTGAATTGGGTCAGTCCTCTAAAATGTTTTGGCTGTATAACACTATATTTCTAGATAAAGATAAATATTATATCTTCACGAGTAACTTTATCTATGATGCCTTTTTTATTTTCATATAACAAGACTAAATGTTTCCACTTGGTTCTGTGTTTACTTTCTTTTGCCAAAGCCCCACATTACTACAGATGTTATTCTGCCATATTCAACTGGAATTTTTTATGTCATTTCCTACTCTGAGGAGTTTCAGATACAATGTAGACTTTTAGAGAAATGAATTGCCTGCAGTGCTTTGCAAAGGTGTAATTACATCAAGGACTTCATAAACTAAAAGCCTAATTAAATTATTGCCATGTAATTCTCTGTGGGTTGTTTCATAGGCTGTAATGCTACATTTAGTATATGTTTTAAAATAACCAAAGCAGCAAGTGGGACAACAGTGAATAAGTCTTCACCTAAGTTCTTCTGGCATAATCATAATTTCTATTTAAATGGATATAAATTTGTATTATTAAAGAATTTGAAGACAGAATTTTAAACAATTGAAGACAGAATAATTGAAGCTTCATAATTGAGACAGAGGCATGAGGCCTACTGACAATACCAGAGTAAAAAATTTCAAGGCTCAAAAAGGCTTCTCAGAAATCTTTCTTCCTAGTTTCCTCGTTTTCTAAAAGTTATATGAAAGGCATTTAGAGTGATTCTTTTTCTATCATTATTGGCTCAGGAGGATCTTGTGAAGAAAATGAGATTATGGCTAAGGGAAGGGCTTACAACTTTCAAGAAATTTATGTATCTATACCTATATATCTATATATCCATGTATAACATAAGGCTTGGTAAACAGCAGTTTATAAATTAAAAATTTGAAGAATGAGATACCCCATACATGCTTTTTGAGAACAGAAAGCAAAAACAACACTTTACGATTGTTAACACCCACTGGAAGTGTTCCCAAGCATGAGGAGCTAAGAAGAGGTAATCAGAAACTGTATGTCTGTTGTGACTAAGAATGCAGAGCCAGGCTACGATTTTAAAATCTGGTTCCACCCCTTTTGACCTGTATGGGGGCAACAGTACACCTAATCACAATAGGCTGAGCTAGGTTACCACCCACTAAAATTCAATCCCCTCAAACTCAGCAACTTACCCACAAGCTTTTATTTCTCACTCATACAAAGCTACTGCAGGGTCCCACAGATTCCAGGGCAACCATGATCCTTCAGCTGGCCCAGCACTTCAGGCTCCTTGAATCTTATGCCATCTTCGTACTGACAAGGGCCTCCATGCCACACAGGGAAAGAGGGAGCAGGGCCAATCCAAGCACCAGCTCCTGCAGGCTGCCACCTTTCATTTGATGACAATACAGATTGTTGTGAAGTAGGTAGAAAAGAAAATTAAGATAATGTTAACCTGAACTATTTGTTTATATCATCCAATTTTAGAACTTACAAGAGCCTAAGAATAATCCAATCAAGCCCTCTTATTTTACAGATGTGAAAACAGACACTCAGAGGAAGTATAAGAACGATGGCCCAGGGTTACAGAGCCAGCAGCTGCAAAGTCTGGAATCAAATCCAGCTATTTCTTCTAGCTCCCCACTGGCTGCAATTCTACCACCAAGTTTTGGATGTGTGGCTAACATCCTTGCCTCTTCTGTTACACCCTAGAGACCAGGGCAACATGGAGGTTAGGTGTCCCTTCTCCAAATTGTATTCAATAGAAACCCCCAGAAATGATGTTAATGATAGAAGGAATGTCTCTAAGTCTCAAATGGTATTGCAACAGCTATTATTCATTTCAATTCATTGTATTTTAACAATGTGATATTTATTGGCCAACTCAACTAACTGAAAATCAAGAATTAAATACCATTTTAAATAACAATGTTTTTGTTTAGGGCAGGAAAGAATATGATCTGAGAGAAGAGACAGAATAGTGTGCCACAGAACTTGAACATGGTCAAAAATAAGATATGTTTATCATTTTGTTCTTTCTGAAGCAACGTATTTTAAGAAGAATTTACCCCCAGACCTTTACGCACATCCCACTGCAAGGTGCTACCTACTGTTATCAGTAGAGAGAGCTAGAGTGTTGAGCTAGCTGTCACAGGAGGTTGTGTTTCCATCTGCTGAATAAAGGGGAAATCAACCAACACGTCAAGATAAGCAAAGCACCTACTGTATTTATTGAAGGGTATGGCTGACAATGACTAATACAATCACTTTGCACTTGAACAGATTCAGGGTCAAAATGCAGCTTCAGCTATCTACAAAGTAAAAGGTATGATCAGAGCTCTATTACCTCCTTCTTAGAGCATCACAACATCAACTTTCTCCTTTCTCTTACCTTGCTTCCATTCAGACCCCAGCACAATGTGGGGGCAGGCCGCCCTCAGGTTATGAGGCTGAGCTAAACAGGGATGCTTTAGGGTAGCTACCCCAAAGCATCCTGGGAAACGGCTGACCAGAACTACTGCTGTCAGTTCCTTCTCTGCCAAGCAACTCATCTTGCAAAACTGACAGTTTTTATAAATGAGTTCAGAGATGCCACTCTTCTACATAACAGCCCTGGCAACATTCTGACTAAACATTTCTTTGTGAGGTAACCTCCCTTTTAGGCCCTGTATAATATCATTTGACTTTAACACCTAGAAATATTATGTATTCAAATGGTAGCTTGTTTAACTTAATGACATTGACAGAAAATAGTTACATGCTTAAAGCTGGTATGGCTCTATCCAAAGATTCTGCAAAATCTTGTTTAGTGTAATGAGGACCACGATGACATTTTTATTATGAAGTGCAATATATGTTCTTTTCAAAAAAGAAAAACAAAGCTGGTATATCCTATTTTTTAAATGGCATTAATAATATTCTTCCTCCAGTGGATTATGAATCAGAGAGGTCTAGAGAAGAATCAAAGTAGTCCCTTCTCCGGGTAGCTTGGACTTCTCAAAGATGGCATTTGCCACTCACGTCAAACCTGAGCAAGCAAGCATTTGGGTTAGTTTTATGTGTTAAACCAAAGGGGAGGCTTAGCCAGGACATTGTTTCTTGTTTTGAATGAGGCAAGCTGAGAAGATGGCTATCATTTTGCTCATTCACTGAACTCCCCTCCCTTTTGTTCCAGCTTGTCTCCGGCTTGGAGCTGACTCCTCCCTCCTTCCTGCAGCTCTGAGGATCACAGGCTGAAGAACACGGCGGTTCAGAAGGGGAGCTGTGCTCTGTGTCTCTCGTTCTCTCTCTCTCTCTCTCTCTCTCTCTCTCTCTCTCTCTCTCTCTCCTTCTCTTCCCCCAGCCCACCCCCACCCCTCTCTCAATCGGCAAAGCTGAAGTCTCTCTGATAATCTCTCTGCCTCTGAATCCAGCTCTGGAAGCGAATGCATCATTTCACTGCTCTTAAAAAGTGAATAGAGTTTGATTATCTCAAGCTACAAACTGCTTTGCTCCATGAGAAGGACCCGAAAGGATCCAGACAGCATTGTTTTCAATCTGCCTGAGGAGCTTTTGCTTTCACGCCTGAAACTTGATGGTTTCAGGAAGGAGGTTTTGGTTTGTTTGTTTTTAATTGAAATGTTGAAAAGTTTCCTATTGATGCTTTAAATGGAATTCAATTTTTAAATATGGGTTGAGTCAGATCCAAAGGAGAAATGCCTGACCGTTTTTCTGCTCGACTGTGACTGGGAACATCTACTAAGGGAAACTTAGTAGAAGAAAATGAGATCCGATTTGCAACTAACAGCCATGCTGTATTTTGAAAGGGAAATTAAATATTGACCAAGGACAATGTCTGTATTTCTCAGTAATTTATCAACAAATGACTCTAGCCTATGGAAAGAAAATCGTAATTCGACAGATCTTTTAAATCCACCAGGAACTCTGAATATCTATCTTTTTTGCCTGACATGCTTAATGACTCTGGCCGCCCTGGCAGGCAGCGTTTATTCACTAGTGTCCCTGCTGAAAATGCAGAACAGAACTGTTGTGTCCATGCTTGTGGCTTCCTGGTCTGGAGATGATCTCATGGGCGTCCTGTCGGTGACCGTCTTCATGTTTTTGCAATGGCTAAACGAGGTCCCCGACTACTTCCAGTCTCTGTGCACCACCTCTGCCTTACTCTACTTATGCCAGGGCCTCTCGAGCAACTTGAAGGCGACTCTCCTAGTCTCCTACAACTTTTACACGATGCACAGGACTGTAGGGAGCCAGGCAGCCTCCAAAAGATCCAGCCAGGTGCTCGGCGTGGCACTGACCGTGTGGGCAGCCAGTCTGCTGCTCTCCGGGCTCCCACTGTGTGGCTGGGGCGCCTTCGTGCGCACGCCTTGGGGCTGCCTGGCAGACTGCTCCAGCTCCTACGTGCTGCTCCTCTTTGCTGTGTACTGTTCAGCCTTCGGACTGCTCGCCGGTCTCTCGGTCCCGCTCATTCACCAGCTTCTGTGTTCAGATGAGCCGCTGAGACTCTATACCAACTACCAGGAAATTTCCCGCGGAACTTCTACTCCCGGCACTCCATCAGCTGGAGAGAGAGTGCTTTCCCTGTCCCCAGATGATGCTCTGGGCCCTGCTCTGCGTCGCTTTGCGGGATGCTCCCCGAGCTCGGATACTGCGTTTGGGCGTGTTCTGCCCGCGAGGGCTGAGCACAGGCACGGCCCAGGGCGCAGTGCCGCCGCTGGGGCTGCAGCCTGCAGGCGTGAGAACACGGGGACCCTCTATGGCACCAGGAGCTTCACCGTGAGCATAGCGCAGAAGCGCTTCTCTTTGATCCTAGCGCTGACAAAAGTCATTCTTTGGCTTCCCATGATGGTAAAAGTACAGTTGCTCACTGTGCGCGGGCGTGGTGTGTGTGCTAGACAGTGGGAGTGCGTGTTGGGACCTGCGTCCCTGGTTGGGAGTCACCAAGAGACAGCGCTGTTAAGTCCGCTTCCAGTTGTAGCTTGCACGGTTTTAAAGACGCACTTGTAGTAAGGTGGTTGAAGGGTAGCGCCGATCCTCAGAGAAGCCTTTGATACCAAATGCTTCTGCTTTCAAAATTAAAATTGGGGAGGGGACAGTTTGGGGTGTCAGATACTTCGTTTTACTACATCTGTCGTAGCCACGGGTGTTCTCTTTCATAGCAATACCTGGGAGTGTTCAAAGAGGGAGGTAGTTATTTTTTTTTAAAGAGGGGATTGTTGTTGTTATTATTTTTTCCCCAATCTTCTGTTGCTCTTCCCTTCTCTCCACTCCATTCCTGCCTGGAAAGGAGGAAACGCCCATCCCCAGCAGGAAGGGAGGAGAGGCGCAATCAGAAGTAAAGAGGGAAGAGAGGGGACAAAACAGGCTTTTGTTCAAGCCTCCATGAGGAATCCCAGTTGGGAGGTGGCAGGTTGGCACCCTGCTCTGACAAGCAGGCCTGGATGGAGGTGAAAGTCCAGGGATGTGACAAAGGGCCATCTGGAGGGACAGGTTCAACTTTCACAGACATCTGCCTGTTTTCCCAGTAGCATTCTTCACGTTGTGGACTGTGCTTCCCTGGTGGAGACCTGAGCTGGTAGCAGGCACAAACTGGGCACTTAGGAGTGTAAACCTCCAAAGTCCTGTTCCGTCTGGAGCCTCAGAGATGGGCCAGTAGCCCATCACTAAAGCCGGGGGTGTCAGCCCAGAAGCAGAGTTTCTGGCTCTCAGGCAGTGAAGAGGCCAGGAGAAGGGGTCTGGGGCAGCATGCTTGGGGGAAAGGCCTGGGGGAGTGAAAAATGCATTGCTGGCATATGTCTGAAGCTCTCTGCCTTTGCAGATCCACATGGTGGTCCAGCACGTGGTGGGTTTTCAGAGCCTTCCCTTCGAGTCACTCAGCTTTCTACTAACGCTGCTGGCCACCACTGTAACCCCAGTGTTTGTCTTGTCCAAACACTGGACCCACTTGCCTTGTGGCTGCATCATCAACTGCAAGCAGGATGCGTACGCAGTGGCATCAGATGGGAAAAAATGTAAGTCCTCAACAGTGCAGCAGTCGGGAGCCATATGCATACAGTCAAACACAGAAAAGGGGTCTGTTGAGAAAGTTGCCTGAGTAGAGGATGAAGAGACGGAGAACAATGTAAATGGTAAATAGGGGGAAGACATTAAACTTTCTTGGCACAGTGTTGGAAGGAAGTTTAAAATGAGACAGGTTTAAAACAACTCTGTGAAGTGCTTATACACTGAATAATGATTTTAGGTAATAAAGGAAGAGAAAGAATTTATTCAGAACAGCATGAAGTCAACAAAGGCTCTTAGGTGTTAGATTCAGGGTAGCTTTTACCACAGAGTAGAAAATAAATCCATCTTCCAAATGTGCATTAAGAAGCCTGCACCTGAAAAGAGATGAACTCTCTAAAAAGTTAAAAACTCATTACATTATAACCCATTATTATTTAGTGGAACAGGAAAGAAAAGTTTTTTCATTATTTGCTGCTTGTATTCTTCCAGGAGTTTAGGAGAGTTTTCAGTGTAAGCAATAAATGCCTGAAAACAGTTCCAAAGCACGATTTAAGTATATGCCCTTGCTTTTGGTAAACACACACACACACACACACACACACACACACACACAAAACACATGCGTTTTTAAAAAGGGGAAAGGTGTCAGAGTGTGTCAATGTATGTTGTGTGTGAATCTAACCATGCTATTTACTTTAAAAACAACAACAACTATGTCTTAAAGACTAACCAGGCGTGGGGGTGAGCTGATGATAAAACTCGCTAGACTGAGACAGGAAAAGTTGAAGAATGGCCTGTGTATTTTGACTCTGCTCGGAAGAAAAAGGATATTGTTTCATCATCACAGACAGAGATAGGATGTCAGGTCATTTAAAAAAATCTAAGAATGCACCAATGTGTGCTCAAGTACCTGTTCTATTCATTGTCTTTTGCTCAGAGTAAGCAAGAATATTATTTTTTAACAAAGAAGAAAGGGTAAATAAAAACAATTCATATCAATTTTAGGAGTGTAAAAACTAGAGAATATTAAAGTTCTGTGTTCTGTAATCAATTCTGCAACAGGGTTATTTCATAAACATTTTATAATCATTGACAAAGAGTCAAGATCTGGTCAATTTCCATGTATTATTAACATTTAAATTTTAGTATATCTAAATATTTTCAAAAGACCAGAAGATTTTTTTAATTCCAAGGATGCCATAAGTTTTATTGTTGATAAATGCTCAACTTATATCTTAAATAAAATAGCTGTATAACTTTAAATAATTATGTACTTATGGAGATTAATATCCAGAGCAACAATGATAGAGAATATTAATGACAAATATTTTTCAGGCCACATAGAAGAATATATAGCTTATAAAATCATTAAGTCTGAAAATTCTAACAGTCTATCAAATATTAACCTTTTGCCATTAAATTAGTGAACTAGCCCTATCTTATAAGCCTGTGAAAGAGACTCTAGTGCCAGAGGAAACAGAAAGGCTTAATGAAGTGGTTTAGGGCAGTCATCTTAAGAAGTAAAGAACACCTGTATCAGAGCTGAAAATGAAGCAATGCAACCGAGCCATCACTATAAGTGGTCTAGGAAGTCCTCTATTTTCTACAACCAGGAACGAAGAGCCTAAGGCAGGCTACCAGAATCCATAATAACATTAACATCTTATGTTTGATATCAACCGTGCCTTTTAAAATCAAGGTAGTATTGTTCCTCTAAAACTTCCACTGCCATTACTTGCATTTATTTGAAAATTCAGGGAAGGTACTGAAATATGTAGGCATATAGAAAGAGGCATGGTTTCTAAAATAAAACACTGTGAAAAATATTTGTTTAAAATGCTTTTAATTCAATTCATTTTCATCATCCCAGGTTCTGCCACAGGGACATCCTTTGAATAACAGGGATGCCCTCTCTGAGAACCCCTCATACATTTTCCTATTGCTAGGATGGCACAAACAGAACTTTGAGACCCCTAATATGGTTCATCCTTAAGTAGGCAGGTGCTTGGTTGGGTATAGTACTTTGAGTCTTTGGGAGCGTGGCTCTGATTTCACTTTTAAGCTTTTTCTCCTTAACAGACTAAGATCCCTCCCCTTTAAATATTTATCAGTAAACTCCAGAAGCAAGGAAGAAAAAAATTTCCTAACTTATATTTGCCAGAGGTTCATTTTGCTGATGTAAGTATAATTCCACATCTTGGCTTCAGTGAGTGGAAACTGAGACATGCAACTTAATGAATTGCAGTAATTAAAAATACTTTGCAGAAATAATAATTCCTGCTTCCAACAATAATCTGTTATTGTTTATGTCTCAAAACAGAAGTGTGAAAAGTGGTTTTAACAGAGAGGTTCCAGGTGGCAGACACAGGCATTGGGTAGGGCTTTCAGACTCATTTGGTTTGCATGGCATATTTTCTTTTGAATTAAATAAAGTAAAATATTCATATAAAATCAAATTTTAACTTTAATTTTTTGACAAAATCAGAGTATCTGGTGACATATTTCTCTGAAGAATTATTTTATAAGCTGAATGCAATTACATACGTGTAAATTGTAATTGGCAAGGTGTGATTAAAGTAAAAGACTAGAGCTAATCATGCTTTATCCAGGAGTTTGCTTTCAGAGTAAATGCAACATTATATCTCTCTTTCATAAGTGTAATATAGACTTCAACATATCCCGACTATGTTCTGATAGTCTTTAGGTTTCTTGTAAGTTATTAGTCAAACACTGTTAACTCTGTTATATTGTTATAGCCTATTATCTACACTAGGTAACTCAGTCAGAATTTATCTATAACATTAAGGAAAGTCACTAACAAGAAATTGTTTTTATTGGCTACACTTCATAATTAATTTACTTCCTGTGACTTAAAGACAGCACACTGAGACATTATGCTTCTATTAACATAATTTCTCTCATGTGTCTGATTAGCAGTAAAGCAACTTCACATAGAATTAATAACTCCAGTTCTGGAATCAGTTAGCTTTAAATTAAAATCTGTTTACTACATTAGTAAGCTTAGGTGAATTTCTTTTATCAGCCTCAGTTTTCTCAACTGTAAAATAGTGCCAATAAGCTTTTTATCATGGAGGGTTGTTGCTGTGTTAAGTCACATGACCTATAGGCAAAACTTGGCCTTCCATTTCCCCATGGTGTCTACCACAATCTCACTTTCTTCTCATAACCTACTTCAGACCACCTCTTGCACCTCATGACAGAGAACCTAGTTTTCCATTGGCACATTGGTACATTCTGAATATTCCTTCAGAAACATTACTCATTTTTACTTCATATATTTCAGTTATAATATTCAGGTAATAAAATATATAGCCACAGCCATCAATTTTAATGTGTTACATGATAAATGGGGATTTTAAAAAATATTTTATTTATTTATTATTATTTTTTGAGGAAAGGGAAGGGAGGGAGAAAGAGAGGGATAGAAACATCAATGTGTGAGTGCCCCTTGTGCGCCCCCTACTGGGGACCTGGCCAGCAACCCAGGCATGTGCCCTGACTGGGAATCGAACTGGCAACCCTGTGGTTCACAGGCTGGCACTCAATCCACTGAACTACACCAGCCAGGGTAATAAATTGGGATTTTAATGACAATTTTTATTGCTTAATGTCCCTAAATTGACAATATCTAACTTTACATCATTTTTAGAGAAAAGGGAAACCCAACAATAATTGAAACATCCTTTTAGTTCCTTCAGCTTTCATACTGGTAAAGTAAGTTAAAAATCTTAATTGAATTTTACTGGATTATATTATTAGAAAAAGTAAGTAGAATTATCCAAGTGGCAAATTTTTTGAAGTGGGCCATGTTTTGAAAAATGCAAAACCGAACATTAAATTACATTTTGTCTACCATCTTGATATAATGTCATCCTTAATACATAAAAAATATCTAGTATTTAATGACATTTACACAAAAATATTGTATCACTTTCTGTGTGATATTCTCCCTTGTTATTCTAGTAAGATTTTTTACCATATCCACCAGTAGTGGTGCTATATCTAGAATATCATCTTATTTCACCTGATTTAAACCACAAAATTTTTATGTATTCCTGATAAACTATGTTGTAATTCATCAGGTTTATAGACATGTTGTAAAGTGCTTCAGTTCATAGAAATATCTTTTCAAAACAATTGATTCCAAATTTATTTCTATCAGAAATGTACCTGTTGTTTGTCAAAGTCTAAAAACTGTGTTACAGCATTGCTTAACTTTTAATGTATGTATCTGTAAACAAATGTCAGCAATGTTATACATCAAAATATTTAAAGCAGTTACATCTGTTGAAGGTGTAAGATGAATAACACATAATATTAAGAACTATTTAATAATTCATTTCAAGTAAATACAATTTATAAGCTATATTTCTCCCCAAGTAGAGAAATGTACAGATAATTGGTATACAGAAAGGCTAAAACTAAAATTAAATGTGTATGACAGTTTTCTAATTTATGCTTAATTTTTGATACATAAAACTGCTTTAAAGACTGTAGGGTTCTTGGCATTGTACATATTTCAAGCCCCTCATTATGCAAGTGAGAAAAATTAGGCACACAGTTAAAAAGTGACTTGAATTTGTGAGGCATAATTGTTTTACATAATTGACAAGAAGTAAATGAGGATAGTTTTTAAATTCATAGTTGTGAGGTTGAGTGCACTTCCCTAATTTTATTTGCTATGTATACTCAATTGTTGTTTATATCCATTGCCTTAACCATGGAATTTTGGTTTGTTTTGTTTTTACTTAGCCAAGAGAAGAGGCTTTGAATTCAATATATCATTTGAACGAAGTTATGGAATTTATAAAATGGCACATGGAGATTACTATGATGATGATGAAAATTCTACATCCTATCACAATCTCATGAACTATGAGTGCAAAACTACAAAAGACTCTCAGAGAGCCACTCACAATATCTTCAATGCCATAAAAGTGGAAATCAGCACCACCCCCTCTCTGGACAGCTCCGCGTTAAAAGGCGTTAACAAAAGCACCAACACTGACAGCCCGGAGGCTAAGGAGGACTGCCACAACGAAAAGGGTGTTGGTCCACTGCTCTTTCAAAAACCAGAAGGTGATATCCACTGTGAGGAAACCACCTTTTTGGAAGGGCCAGAAAGAAGACTTTCTCATGAGGAGAGTCAGAAACCAGACCTCTCAGACTGGGAATGGTGTAGGAGTAAATCAGAAAGAACCCCTCGTCAGGTACAGTAAAGATTGTTGTTCGTGGGAAATTAAAGTGAAACTAATTATGACAGGCATGACCAAAATTACCAGTTGCTTATTCAATTCAGTCAAGTCCAAGGCTAATTACACTTGCCTCAATTAATTTCCACAATACTAAATTTTATCAAGCTGTCTTTTGATTTTTTAAAAAATTAGTTCTACATTTTCACTCAAAAATCTACATATTTGGGGGCTGGCAGAGTTAAATTGGCTCTTTGATAATTGTAGGTCAAGCAATCTGTCTAAATTCAGACCAGACCCTCAGAACTTGTTTCAAATTAGTTGACTTGTAGGTTTTATTTTTCCTTTACTCCAAAAGTATTCCATGAGTCCCCAAGAGATGTTTTCTTTGTTCTAACATAAAGGCAAATATTTATACAGTTAGTGGTGAGGAGGATAGTCCTGCTGCAACAGTAAGAGACGTCTTGCCTGTTAATCGTGCTAGAACTAGTCTCTCTACGATTCAGCACTGAAATAAAGATCTGTTCCAGAATACACCCAAGTGAGCCTTGGCAAGCCCTGCTAAATGTTCCATCTCTTTAAGGATGAAAGAAAGTTTTCATGATTTTTATAAAAGTGAAAGAATTCATACATTAATCACATCCCATTTTCTCTTAGATTCCAACCTGCCTAGAATCATGAGAGGTACTTTTTATCTTATTGAAATTGTCATGTGTTACTGATATGATTCTTCTTTCCTCCAAACTTTCATATCTGGAAATTAACTTTGTGCTTGCTTTCCACACTATTGATTTGCTAGAAAGAGAAGCATTTTCCTACATGATTTAATAGAGCTCAAAGTCCATTTGCACCTAGACTCTGGAATCAAAAACATAATTCTAGAAATATCTGCTAGAAATAGTGCATTGATTATATGACCATATAACACACCAACTAAATGAAATGGTTTAGGAATATATGGAAAAATGGTAAAACCATTTAAAAATAGCTTGGAGATGAGTATCACAGAAGTCTGAGCAGGGTTTGCTTTTAGAAAGAGAATAATTAAAAAAGCAAAGTGGAGTACCCTGGGGTGTTGGCAATAGTTGACTGTCTCATCTTACAGTGATCATAGCTCTTTATACTACATATCTCTTCTTAATGCTCTCTTGAATATTTCACAGTTTTAAAGAAGTTAAAGTTTGACCAGGTGATGTTGATGAGCCCCATTGCCCTAGGTTTCCCACCATGCCCTGTGTTTGCCTCTTGGGTCCATCCAGAACCATTCTGTTACTCTTTCACTTGCTGTTAACTTAATGGAATATGGTCATCCAGTTCTTTCCATTCTTTCTCATCTCTGCTAACCAAATATTGTTACTTTCCTCAGCTTCACTTACAGTAGCCCATAGCCTTTTAATTACATAAAATCCAGAATCAAACAAAATATTCAAGTTGCCTTTCCTCCTTCACTCTATGAGCTATACGTCTCTTGCAGGGGTGTCTAACCCACAGGCCATGGGCCACATGCAGCCCAGGATGGCTGTGAAGGCGGCCCAACACAAAATCATAAATTTACTTAAAACATTTTGAGATTTTTTTGTGTGTGATTGCATGCCACGGTGCATTTAATGTGTAGCCTAAGACAACCCTTCTTCTTCCAGTGTGGCCCAGAGACCCCAAAAGGTTGGACACCCCTGTATGCATCTTAAGATCACATTCACTTACTCAGCAGCCATATTGTACTGCTGGTGTGTTTAACATCAGCCATCACCCTTAAGCCCCTTTGTTCATGCTGCTGCTTAGCCATTTTGTACATTTGTAGTCTGTTTTTTGGACCCAATTATATTTCCATTCATTTTCTCTTGTTCAAGTTAGCCCACTTTTCCATACTCTCAATAGCCTTTTCTAATGTTCCTGAAAATGGTTTTGGATGCTAATTCTAAGACCTGACTTGTGTACTGTCTTCCCAAATTTTTATCACTCATGGTTTAATAAGTCTCCCTTCATATTTGTATCTAATTGTTGATTTTAAATGTGGAGCAAGACAGGGCTAAAGACAGAGGCCTGCTATGCCCTGTTAGAAACAAGTCCCTTGTTCATTTTGGTTTACTTAAAAACACCTTTAATATTTTTGTTCCAATAGTTATTAATCGTGTTAGTTGCCATTGCAATCAATATGTTTTCCTCCTTCTTGTTTTAATGAAATACTAAAATAAAATTTCCTAATGCATTTAATTTAACTGCTGTTAATTAGTTTACTTAGTCAATACATACTATTCATAGAAACAATGTGGATATAAAAATATAAGTTCCCTGTCTTCACAGCCAAGTGCAAGAAGTAGACTTTCAAAGATACCTCTTAAAAGGTGTGCTTTCCCTGAGGGCAGCGCATAGAACAACACACTTTTAGAACAACACACTTTTAGACCACAGAGGGTAGAGCGATAAGGCCAGCGGCCATGAGGAAGAAAGGAATTGATCTAATTAGACTTGGTCTTAGTGCACTCATACCGTGTCATCATCTTAGAACTTCTTTTTCCTGGTTCTCAGACTTTCATCAGGGGATCTTAGAACCTTTCCAAGAATAGATGTAAATATCGTTTGCCCAGTTTATTGATTTTATTTCTTTCCACTTGAAAAATGATACATATTTGTGTATTTCCAGTGTTCAGTTTCCCATGAGCTTAAAGGTTGTCAACCATGTGTACATAGCAACTTGTCCTAGTACCTGGACTATAACTCTTTTGAGAGAGAAATCTTGAACTCCCTTGCAGTAGCAAGGTTCTCTCTTACCATTTCTTGTTTTAAATTGAATCATACTTCCTTTACCCTCACAAGTATTTCCTTTATTTGTATTAAATTTATTGGGTGACACTGGTTAATAAGGTTACATAGGTTTCAAGTGTACACTTGTGTGATACATCATCTGTATATTGCATTGTATGCCCACCACCCAACGTCAAATCTTCTTCCACAACCATATATTTGACCCCCTTTGTCCTTTACTGCTTCTCCCAACTCCCTTCCCTCTGGTAATCACCATATTATGAGTTTTGTTTGTTTGTCTTGTCTGTTAATTTTTGCTTTCAGTTTTATATCCCATATATGGGTGAAATCATGTAGTACTTGAGTTTTTCCAACTGACTTATTTTGCTTAGCATGATAGTCTCGAGATCCATCCATGTTGTCACAAATAACACTACTTCATCTTTTCTTATGGCTGAGTGGTACTCCATTGTATATATGTACCCTATTTTCTATATCCAATCATATATTGAAGAACATTTTGCTTGTTTCCATTTGTTGGCCACTGTAAATAATACTGCGATGAACATAGGGTGCATATACCTTTGCAAATCTCCATAGGATGGAGATACTGAGAAGGGACGTTGCTGGGTTATATGGTAATTCTATTCTTAATTTTTGAAGAACCCCAGTACTTTTCTTTATAGTGAGTATGCCAGTTTACATTTCCACCAGCAGTGAGTGAAGGTTCCTTTTTCTCTACACCACTTATTACCTGTCCAACACTTATTACCTGTCTTGTTGATAATAAGCTATTCTAACAGGTGTGAAGTAGCATCTCATTGTAGTTTTGATTTGCATTTCCCTAATAGCTAATAAAGTCGAACTTCTTTGCAGTTATCTGTTGGCCATTTGTATTCTTCTTGGGAGAAGTGTCTGTTCAGGTCCTCTGCCCAGTTTTTAATTGGATTTTCTGTTTGGTGTCGAGCTATACAAGATTTTTATATATTCTGAAATTCTTTTCCAAAGGATACATAAGGAAATTAGGACTGAGGATATCTGCTTTTCTGCATCCTCCCTTGACTTCATGGTGTTCTCTGTAAGCAATGGGCCTATCCTTTTCTTTGATCTTCTGATCGGAACATGTTTCCAAAGGCCCTCTTTGATGCCCTTAACTATTTTCATAAACCACAGATTATTATCTTAATTTAGCCTTCCTAATACCAGTGATTCTGTCTTTGTCAATGAGGCATTTGTTCTATAGATCCCCGTTAAGCCTGGCCTGACCTATAGTGAATTATAGGATACAATATTTTTTCTTCCTTAACTTCATTACTTACAATTATATAGCCAGAATTATAGTCTTGACGCTCACATCTGTCTTTTTTTTTCAAATTTTCCTCTGAAAGTTTAAAAGTATACACTTTATCTAATTTCCCTTCCAGATAGTATGGATTCTAGAAATAGTTATTTTTTTTCCTTATGTGTCCAACTTTTCCAGTTTTGCCAATCATTTCCCCTTATTGTTCAGAATTAGATTCTAGGAAACTGTTCCCTATTACTTCCTATACTTTCTGTGAGATGAAAGTGTTAGCAAAGCAGGGCAAAAATATGCCAAACAATCTACTTTATAGTGAAATGTACCTTCAAGCAGAGTCAATGGAAAATACTGCCTTGCCTCTAGGCAAACATAGATTCTGCCTTAGTGACTATATCTAGATTCAAGAGCCATCTTTCCTATATCTTAAGCCATGATTTAGAAATCTAATTTGAGTTCACTGACACCATCTGCAAAACTAGAAAAGTTTTGAAACAACCAGTAAATTAACAGCACTTACTAGCAAAACACCATTTGATAATAGGAAAAACACACTGCATTTGAGACTCTTAGTCATTTACTCATTAGTTATCCTTTCAATCTATGCTAGGTGCTAGGCACTATGCTTGGTGCTGGTGGTAGATAAAGCAGTTAAAAAAGCAGACATTCTGTCATCATAGATTTAATTCATAACATAGAAGAGAAAAAATAAATAAATGAGTGTGTAATAAGTAGAGGGTATTATAAAACGTATGTCTAACTGGAAACCTAGTAAAGGCTTTGCAGAGTACCAAGCATTTAAATTGATACAGAAGAACAAACAGAATTTAGCCATGCAAAATAGAAAGAGAACACATCCAGTAAAAGATCTGTTAGTCTTCAATGTCTATTTTGTATAGATGAACTCTCCTGCAGGAATTGTATAATTCCTTCATCTCTACAATCTTATAATTTAAAAAGAAGGAAGATAAACAGACAATATAGATTCATTTCTCCAAGTCTACTCAATATCTTAAAATTTCTCTCAAAGATATTTAAAATTACTTACAAAGCACTTATCAACTGAATTTAACTTAATTTCATGTTCTTAAGAAGGTGGGTTTATACCTTCTGATTCATTGTGGTAAAAATGTGGCAGGAATCACTCAGAAATAATGTCACTTAATTCAATAGAATATAGGACTGTGTCCCCAGGGGAGGTTCCAGAGTTTTTATATAGGAGCATCAGGATGGCAGTCTTGTAGAAGGGACATCTAGAGGACTTATCTTAAAGTGGCATTGAACTCACTGGTTTCCATTAGAGAGCAGACTCCATTGGCTTTGGGAGCACCAACGAAGAGCACTGGGGAGGATATGAAGACCCCCCCTAGACTGCCCATGGGGCACAAGCACTACATACCACATGAAACATCATCTAAGTCAAGTAATGTAACCTCTCTGGCCCTTAGTAAGCTCATAGGACTGCTATGAGAATTCAATATTGTAATGTAAATGATTTCAAATACATAAAACCATTTACCCATGTACACAGTATTAAAATATAGAAACAAGCAGAGAAAACTTTAGCTATGTATGTCACATAGTAGGGACTCTAATATACTGTTGAATTAATGAACAAATGTCAGTGAAGGCAATTGTGTACTTCAACCTGGAGTGTGGAGGTGACTTAGGTATTGTAATAGTTATTTTTCTGCTGTCTGGTAAAAAGAACTCAGGTGTCAGATGGCAAGAATTTCTTAATAGCGCTACAAAGATACCTCAGGCCAAACACTTCTGACCATCATACCTGTGTAAATTGACCATCCATCTCTGAGCCAGAGGAAAGCTGACAACAATTCTGAAAACACTCTACAAGAATTTTGATTCCCACGTAGAAAGTTAAATTCTAGAAGGGATTTGGGTTCAAGACAAAATTCAGAGTAATTAGAAAGGAGGAGTCCAAGACTAGTCTAACACTAAAGGTGATATTTATTACACTAAATGATGATTGACAATTTTAAACAATTGTCGTAAAAGATAAGTTATAACTGATTTTTCTTATCTTTAAAATATTAACCTTATAGTAACATTTTTTCACCTTTCAGTGTTGTTTAAGCTCTACATTAACATGAGAACTATAGTTTTGTACAAAGGTGAGAAAAAAATCATTGTTGCCTGAATCTTTGACAAGATATTCACATTATGGATACAAGCTTTGACATATGTTTAATCAGCCAGATATTTGGAGGAGTATCTTATAAAGGAAAATATCCTAAATCCAGCCAGTTGTTCTCAACCCTTCTGTATTTAACAGAAGTGCTTGGAAGAAATGCCAGTACCCAGACCCCACTTCAGACCAACCAAAGGAAGGTCTCAGCTGGTTGTCTCTAGTGTTTGACACTTTCTAAAGCAATGATTCCAATGGGAAACCTTGGTTGAGCACTCCTGATCTATAATTTATAAAACAAAATTTATAATAAGTAATAATAAGTAAAGTAATAAGAAAAATTGCCCCAATTATAATTAGATCTCTTCCTCCACCTTTTATTTTTTACTGGAGTCCTGTTCAGCTCTATGAAAGAGATGAGACATCATTTTATACTTTAATCTGAATAAATAGTGAAAGCTAAGCAGGGGTGACTTGATCCATTCTTCTGCCTGCCAACTCAATCAAGTGGTAATAACTATGAGCATCACTGAACAAATGGTATTGCTTCCTCTGAGTCAGTTCCTACATTGATGAGTAATGGCCACTTTTAATTATTTAAGACCCAAAACCATATACAGAAATAGTCGGGCTTTTCAACTTGTCACTCCAGCCAAATTTCAATTTTAGTAATTATACTCTGCTTACCTCATTTCCCCATGATGTTTCAATGTTGCCTTTTCTTTCTTTCTTTTTTTAAATTACACTCAAAGCTTCCCATTCTCAGCTGCGTATATTTGGAAAACAATGGTTTCAATTCAGATACAAATAGAAATAACCATTCTAAATGATCTATTTTTTAGTTTAGGATAAAAGACCATACAAATAAGCAAGAAAACTATCAGAGATTGATGAAATTGACACAACTCTACTAGCCCCACAAAGCAACTTACTTTCCCACTGAGTCTATTTCAAAGAGTAAAGACCCTTTCCTTTTGAAGCCTTTGAAAATGTCTGAATCAGAAGGAAGAAGGTGCTTTGATCATTATCGTAACTGTTATTTGTGTAGCAGTTAACCCTGTATAATGAACTTTTACATATATTGCTTAACCTAAACTTCCCTCTAGACAGTCATGGAGGGTGTTTTCATTTGCTTTGAGAAACAAGTGAAATGAAAATGAGACTAATATTCCACTGGTGTGCATGTGTACCTAGGATTTTATGTGGGTATATAAAACTACATAAGTTTATTACAAATTTTACTGATATAAAAGATATGTAGCATACAACTTACAAATAATATTAAAATAGACATTACTTTTTATTGTAAATTCCATATAGCCACTTGATTTATATAGAATGCTTTCATTGATTTTTGCCAAATTCTTAAATTCATAGCCAACCTACAATTGCAACTGGCAAATAGATATAGTTCCAATATGAAAGCTGGTTAATGTTTTCACACGTTAATGAGTAAGATGAAAGTGAAACCACAAAGGCATACTGTGTTGTCCACAGCAGTTCACCCTGAGAAGGGGTGGGGGGAGGAGAGCTCGCTCCAGCGCCCAGACGCATGGAGAGTCCAGGGACTTTGCATATTTCATTTGGGTATAAAATTCCTGTTCAAAAATCGCAGTGATAGGTTGTTTATATATATTCAGTTATACTTTGAAAAATGTAGCATTTTAATGCTAAGGTTCTGAGTATGTATAATCCTGGGGTTCTCTTGGGTATTTCTTTTAAAGGGACAAAGAGAAAAGTACACTTCAATCCTTCTTCCAAAAGAAAAAAAGTGAATTTATCCCAGATGAACAGGAGGAAAATATATAAATTGTTGTAATATTTTTAAAATATTGACTCTCACCCTGACCAGTGTGGCCTCGTTGGGCATCAGGTCACGAAGTGAAAGGTCCCTGGTTAGATTCCCAGTCAGGGCACACGCCTAGATTGCAGGTATGGTCCCTGTTCAGGGCCCATGTGAGAGGCAACTGATCAACGTTTCTCTCTCACATTGGTGTTCCTCTCCTTTTCTGTTTCCCTCCTTGCCCTCTCGATAAAAAAAAACAACTAATCAATTAATTATAAAATAAAATATAATAAAATATTGACTCTACTATTCAGCCATTCCTAACTTAATTAATTATAAAATTGCCTTTGCAAGAACAATTATAAATTAACATTTTAGATGACAAATCTTAGTGTTAGTTCCATGAGGATTAAATGTACATTGGCTATGTCTCCATTTTTGTTCTTAGTCCTGTGATTTCTTCAGCAACATCGTTCACAGGGATTTCTTGCCCATAGAGAATGCACAGCTTCTCTAAGGCAAGCCGTAGGTGGCCTCAAAGGGTCATAGATGGTCTCCCCGGAGGATGTGATGAGTGTTGCCTTCAGGAACTGGTTTACGCTACAAAGCACCTCCCTGTGCAGTCAGGGAGATGAATACAGGCTCAACTGTGGAATTCTGATCTCTTTTAAAGCGTCTGAATGAACAGCCCTCTTCCTGTGATCTGCAAACCCATCCTGAAACAGCACCCCCTCCTCCCCTGAGGATTTCCTTGAGGTCCTGAATCTTTTCGGTGGAAACTGGTCAGCTGGGTCTGTATGGTTGCAAACAAGGGCAGACAGGTGTTCTTGGGTCTGCAGACACAGTGTCTACCTTTTTGCAGCTGTGTGAGTTATAACTGTGGGTCTCTGGAGGCAGAGCCAGGTGCTCCACAGCTGGCACTTTCTACTGGTCTATGACTATTGTTTGACCTCTTTTTGATCCTCAGTTTCCTCAACTGAGAGGGAATAAAAGTATTCACCTCACAGGGCATTAAGGTGAAACAAACTAAAAGTACGAAGCATCTTTCAAATGTTATTCATTAAATATGTATTTATTCATGTATTCATTCAGCTAATGTTTGTTAAGAGCCATTAGTCATTCCTCCTTTTCTGCACCAAAAAACCAGAAAGTTACAGAAGTTTGTGAACATTATGGCATTGGAGAGCTTTAGATTTATGTCTGTCCCTCAGCCAGTTCCTAAGGGCATAGTCCATGTGAAGGCTTGATGGCCACGGACAGAAAAAGGAGCCGCCCTAAAATCACACAGCTGGTACGCTGTCTGGTCAAGGTTCTACCCAGAGCGTCGGACTCCTGGGTTCTCTTTTACCCCTCTTGTTGCCCTGCTCACTCTGCCCAGTAGCTACGAGAGGACTAGGCAGTCGCTAAGAGAGGGCAATGATGGGTTTATCAAAATTTTACAGAGGACAAATAGCTGATTTATTGAAGTTTTTTGAGTTAGTACCCAAGCATGTCATACTCATAGTAAGAGTTCCTCTTTTGAGTTTTAAGTTTCTTAGTACTCACCACTAGGACATAAAACATTGATGCCTACTCTGGATTTTCCATCTCCCAAAGGTCCCCACGGACTGGAATAACCTCTAAAGTCATCAACCCTTCCCTGCCCTATAACAAGAAACTTCAAGTTTCTTTTCAGTGAATAACTTCTCTACCTAACAACCTCTAAACCCCAAGTCTCCAGACACAGACTGATCCATACACAACCCATAAGCTCAGATATGCACTATATACTTACATCCTTTGAGAAACACACTGATATCCTTTAAGATACACTATTTCTCAAAACACGGGCATGCATACAACCATACTCACAAAAGCACTAATATGAATTTGAGGTTGGAGGTTATATACATGTCTATGTGGGGGAAGCCCGTAAGAGAAGTTGGTAGACAAGAAGGTGAAGAAGAGTCAGAAATGACTTATATATCACCCCTCTTCTGCGCAGAAGTACCCTAACTGTTCTATAATTATCCTATAGCTAAAAAGAGTAGTCATTTTGATGAGAGCCAGCCATCAAAGTAGGTTGGCTCTACCCTGACACACAGGAGTAATTACACGTATAACCAGAACCTTGGCTGATTTTCTTGCTGTTGGTCAGAATTTGGACTCCAGCTCTAGCTCTGGGACTGATTATGTGACAGTGGTCTTTCCTTTGTTTTCTCACCTGAAAAATGAGACATTTAAGAAAAACAGAGAGTTTGGAACAAGTAACACCCTTAGGTCATTTCCAGCCTTAAGATACTATGGTCTCTAGTTCTTTCATACATCACACTGCCCCAGAATTTGACCTCATAAAGCTTCTCTGTCCAGAGTATTAGGGTTTTCTCTATGCCAGTTACATAAACCCAACGTTTAGGCTTCCATGGCCTAACCTACATAATTGCCTCAGGTGGTATTTCTTATTATATGTTTATTTGCTTTCCTCCCAGTGATCAGGTGCAGCTGTAGCACCTGTTTCTCAAGCATGTGCCTGTGGATTACAGGACACTTGAGTACTGGGAGATTTGCCATACAGAGTACGGATTAGAACTTGGTCATGAGAAAAGCCTAAGTGAATGGACAAGAGTTTTCCAGAGTCCACACATAACTATACCTGGTGAACAAGCAGTTTTCAACCCTTCAGGGTGCCCAGTACAATACTCCATATCCACTGCCATGGACTGGAAAAAAGTAACAATTGTAAATGCCACTTCTTTTTAAGAAAAGCAATCTGCATAAAAGCAGGTACCGCCTCAGCCAAACCCTATTTGAATTGTCTGCTGTCTTGGAACCATCTATGACTTAAGAGGAGCAGAGGTGATAGCCTGTGGTCTGAGAGGGTGTAAAGGTGGCTGCTTCAGCCACGTGCCCGTTTTCAGAGTTTCCACTTCCCTCAGTTTTCCTACAGCTGAGTCAACTAATTTCCTGTTCTGTAGATCCAGCCGCACTATTTATTTTCAGAGCAATTGGGTTTTAGGAGGCTATAAATAAGTAGCCTCAGGTCCAATGTCTCCATTCATTCAGGCTTATTATAGCATCTCTTTTTCTGCAGGCTGGCACCAGCTCCCGGGCACAGACACCGTGTCCTGGGTTGCCCTCACTATGATCTAAACTACATTTCCTACTCTTTCTAGATCTTAACACCCCATCTCATTCCTAATCCTGCCACCCAATTAGAGAGTCCACATAGAAGACAGAGCAATTCACCAACCATCAGTTTCCTGAAGGGGCAGTTTTCTGAATTATTCATTCACTGAATTTAATAAAGGTGTCAACATAACAACAATTTGTTTTAAGAAACATTTTTTAAATGTATGAAATGAGTTTGGATATATTGTTATTGAGGATATATTTAAGAATATGTTTTACCCAAATAGTATCAAGAATATATTTTTCTTGAATACATTAAATATGAATACTCTTTTTATGAATCTATTAGTGAACTTAATGAACCTTATGACCCTCAGCATTTACTAAATTGTAAAATATATTATTGAATATATTCAGGGAGACTATTTCTCTTGTATGAGGTTTTTTAAATGGTAAATGTCCACAAAAAGTCACATGACAAATAGATCTTTCAAGAAATTCGCTTTCTGCAAAAAGACTTTGGCAAAGAGACCTAGAGCCAGATGGGTGCCGTGTCTCCTATACCAATGGTCAACCTTTTTGGATTTCTGGGTATTTCCCACTCCACCATGGCTGAGCTCTGCTACTTCTGATCCCGGGTCTTGACTGGAGAATGCCTTGTCCTGATGTAGCTGGGCCTTAATAGTGACTGAAATGCTATGGCCTACTATCTTGTCTTACCAAAGTGGAGCCATGTAGTGCTGAGACTCAGCTGCTCCCCTCCCTTCTCTTTCCTGTTGGGCCTTTCAGACATTCAGTTTTTTAAATTTTCCTAGTCTCTCGTAAAATGCCGGAGTTATACAGAAGCTTGAAAAAAGTTTTCTCATTTTTTGCAGAATTACCTGTGTTGGAAGATTTCTTATTGTTTGGAGTATGATAGAAGTAGTTGGGCAGCAAAATAAGCAATTATGGCATTAATTTGATTCATTTAAATTGAGAATAATATTTCCCCTTACTCTCCTGTAAAGACAAATGCATATTCCTAAGAAATTTGTGCTAGGAATTAATCACGTCTTTTAAGAAAAATAGTGTATCTCATCAAACATAATTTTGAATGCTATGACTTAACATATGACTTCCCTGCCCTTGCAAAAATGGACTTCAAATCATTACCTTTTTTATCTGATTAGATCTTAGTAAGTTGTTATACATTGCAAATTCTGTTTTATCTTAGTTCCTTGCCCCACCCCCATCAAATATAATGACTTTGTATTAACTATCTTACAGCAATTAAACATTTCTGGTATGGTAGAGAACATTTCAGAATAATAACTGGTTATAAAAAAAACTCGAAGACCAACAGAACTGAATTAACTTGAAAATATGGTAATTCAAACAATAAAACCTTATTTTGTTGGCACTTGATAAAAAGCACATGACAATATGCTCAATATCATTAGACAAATTCCAATTAAAACCACAGTAAGATACCACAACACACCCACTAAAATGGCTGCAATCAAAAGGATAGACATTAATAATTGCAGGCAGGGGTGTAAAGAAACTAGAACGTTGCTGGTAGATGTAAAATTGTATACCCCCCCTTAGAAAAGAGTTCGGTGGTTTCCGAACGTGTTAAACATAAACTTATACAGCCCAGCAATTCCACCTCTAGGATTATACCTGAGAGAAATGGAAACACATGCTCCTGAAGCACTATTCATAATGGCCAAAAAAAACAAAAACCAAAACAGAAACAAACCTGCAAACAGTACGAAAGTCTATCAAGTAGAGAGTGACTAAAAGATGTGATGATATACCCATACAACGGGATGGAATTCTGCAATAAAAAGGAACAAACTACCAAAACGTATGACCACATGTAAGGACTTCAAACACGTTACGGAAAGTGACAGAAGCCATATTACATGGTTCCGTTTGTGTGGGATGCTCATACGGTTTAAGCCTATACAGACAGAAGGGAGACTAGTGGCTTTCCAGGGGCTGGGAGCCAGAGCAGGGATTAACTGCAAATGAGCATGAGAAAGCGTTCTTTTCGGGGGGGATGACAGAAATGTTCTGAGACTGGATTGTGGTGATGGCTGCACAACTCTACATTTCCCAGAAGTCATTGCACTGCACACTTACAGTGTGTGAGTTCAGCAGTATATAAATCATACTCTAATACGCCTGCTTGTAAAAGTAAAAATAATAATCACAGAGCACAAAGGTGTTCTAGCCCAGGGCACACTGCTCATGTTGGCTTACACTGATATGGTCGACAAATTAAAAAAAAAAATCCTTTACCTAAAATCTCTCTTTCCTTTTAATACTTTAGTCTTGTTCAAAAACCACGTTTGCTCTAATGTTGGATGTCAGTTCTGTGTTAAAGCTCAGTTAGCAGTACAGTGGTGGGGAGAGTTAAAACTAGGGTTTGGCTTGCAGTTGGAATAGGTTTAGCATTAAGTTTCTCAAGTATATGCCTGTGAAACAACATAAAGACTGTGTCCTTCAATATGTGCAAATAATAAGTAGTTTTTTCAAAGAGTTACTAAGAAACTGCATTTGTTACAACTTTAAAACTGTGAATGGACTTACATTATAATTATTTTTGAAATAGAAGAAGCCTTTTGCCCACTGTGTTCAGCCCTGTATTCTTTCAAATGGACAAACCTATTCTAAATAAAAATGCATGGAGTCCATTAAAAACATATTGTCAAATATTCACCAAACAATGATACAACGCATTACTTCACACTCACTTTAAAATTGTTCCTCTGCCAATTCACATCTTTTCACTTTCTAAATAGCTGCCACAATTTCCTACCTACTTCTGCCTTACATATTTTACTGATTGTTATCTTCATTGGATTTTTTTTTTAAATTTCAAGACTATTAGTGCCTAAAGCTTACAGTAACAGTTAGCATTTGTTAAAACATAAGCTCTTCTAAATACTTTACACGGCTGTTTTACTTACTTCTCACTTTATTTCATTTAATTCTCAGAATAACCCTATGAATGGGCACTATTGCTATGCTTACGTCCCGTTAAGCACACTGGTGCACGGAGCAGTTACCTAACGTCATCTATATCTGAGGTGGCACAGCCAAGCCACCAGCCCCAGGCCCACCTGCCTAGCTGCTTAGCTGAACGGCCTCTTGGGAGCATTCTAAGAAAGGGAGCCTTATGCATGTATCTTCTTTTTCCTTTTTCTTATTACAATAGCCTTGTTACCTTGTGTATTTTTGGATAAAACTCTACAACAGGGATACTTAGGAAAGTATATATTGCTCTTTCCCTACAGCTTCCCCAAGACAAACCATGAAATATGTGCACACATTACGTGAATTTGCTATCCATTCCTTCAAAATAACATTTGTTCAGTATTAATAATTGGGAAAATTTATAACATCACCTACATACAATATAAAAACACACACTCACTTAAACATTGTTTATTTCACTTCATGGTAGAACTTTGAATTTAATCCTAATTACTAATCTCTATACACATTGCTTCATCCTGCCGTGTATAATGTATATAAGGAAGAGGATCTTGAAGAAAAAGAATTGATTTATAAAAACATAACACTACTATAGATACATTTTTAGAAGCTTTGGTTGGAGCAGAAGAAATGAGTCTCTGTAAGAAAATTGGAGGCCTGACTAGATGCCTTTTTTACAAACAGTGAGATGGATATGGTAAGAAATGCCTCTTCCGATAATGAAAGTTTGAATAATTAAGAAGCAAACTATAAAAATAAAAAATTACTTTATACTTTTCATAATCAGGATTATAAACATACATCCAATTTCCATAATTTTTGCTTAGACTGACTGCCACTATGGATTATGAGTTACAAAAATATATAATAAGAGTGATGATAATTTTCAGCGTTAGGATCCATATAGCATGTTACAAATTTACGTTCTTGCACAGCTAGTCCTCTGGTGAAAATAATGTCCTACTTTCAAGTTGACAAAATAACCTAAAGGTTTGCTGAATAGAAATTTGTACAGATTTAATAATTATAAAGATGCTGTGTGGGGAGCAATGATGGTTGTGCTGAATAGAGTTCCATGGAGAGAAAAAACTTTTTAAAAAGAGGAAAGTCAAATGAAAGAATACAATATTTACATAACATAATAGTTTGGCATGGCCAATTGAATGTTCTCAAATCGTGTATTAATTTTTAAGGTAATGTTACTTTATTAATGTAATATTTTGGCATGGCCAATTGAATGTTCTCAAATCATTTATTAATTTTTAAGGTAATGTTTCCTACATAACACAAATAAAATTGCATTTAAACACAGATATTTTACCTCTACCACAAAAACGAAAGGAAGGAAACAATATTAAAAAGTGACTCTTGGGTGGACATTTGGATTAAAATTTCATATTGAATATTTCCTAAGGAGCAGAGGATATTAGAGTTCCTAGGAACAAACCTCTGTCCAAAGCTGTTATATAGCCAGTTCTAAATATTTCTCTTTGCTGCAACTGCACCACACCCTGTGAGACGTGGAAGGCTAACCAGAGTGAGCATGTCTATTAAGTGCCGTTGCAACAGTATTCTGTTAGAAAGGTTGGGTGGTTTGTTGGAAATGCCAATGAGTTTGCTCAGCCCGTTCCAAGAGTTTCTCTGAGGACTGAAGCTGTATTTCCAATGACGGCAACACCAAAGTAGGAGATAAGCCAGCAGTTAATTGCTTTTCCATCTTCCCTAGCTTCCTAGGATTTGTCAAGAATTGTTTCTTCTACTAAAACATGCCCCTTGGGCTATATACACTAATCCAAACAAATTTGACATGTCAGTGTTCCTCTCCTTTGTTATTAAAAATATTAGGGTATTCACTTTTGTGCATTTTGACCAAACCTGGTTTGAGTCTGGAACACCCTTCATTCCTGGGTGTTCTGGGGAACTAAAGCCCTTACCCCCAATCACTGGCATTTGGGGACTCTTAAGACTTGTGGGAGCCACTTTAGCCTCATGGACAAGCTCTCAAAGAGCTAGTATTTTTTTAAACTGGTCCAACAACTCTAATCACCCCCAAAGTTATTTTCTATAGCAGTTTTTCCCACTCTTCTATAAAATATATAAAGGTTAACGTTGCTTCTTCCCTTTTCATTCATTTGATAGGTATTTATTAAGGGACTACTAAATGCCAAACACTCAGGCACTAAGAATGTGGCAATGAATAAGCATCCACTTCTCTTCGTGGAGTATTATTGCTACCTGAAATCCCACATATCCTGCTGGTGCAGAGGAGTTAAGCGCACATGCCTAAAACAGAGAGTCCAGAGAGAAGCAGAAAAGGATAAAGAATTCTAGAGCTCAGTCATGTACATTCTCTTTAGCCTTTGATATGCAAGAAGGTGGAAGGCAGGATGAACTCTATCTCTTGTTCTCAACATGTCTATTTCTAAGATATACAGTGACCATATCTCGTTGAACAACAAGAAATCTGATTACCGATTCTGACACATGTAAACACATATGACAAGAAAGAATTTTATAAACTGGGAAAATCCCAGGCTATTTGATCAAAGTATTTGGCAATCAGTGATGAAGGCTCACAGACTTCTTTTAAAATATCCTGGGCCTGTTTTAAAATTTCCCAAGGGCTTCTCCACATGGCTTTCCTCAGCTATTTGTCCCTGCACTGGCACCTAAGAGGAGATGGCATATATGTGTATCTTTGCATTGACTCTGTTTGTGGTATTCCCGACCTCTCCAGGGATCAATGAACTTCTCAGTCTTTATCCTACTTGACATCTCAGTAGCACATGAAACTCTTGTATATCACTTCCATGCTTTCCTTGGTTTCCATTATATTTTACATTTCTTAGTACTTTTCTACCTCTTTTGGCTCACCCTTCTGGACCCCTTTATGATCTGCTGTATCTCTGCCCATTCCTTAAATGTCTGTGTTCTTTGGGGTCCGCTTCTCATTTTGCACTCTCCTGATTCAACTCCATCTCAAATATATACCTAAATATATAGTTTAGGCCCGATCTCTCCTGAGCCCCAGGCTCTAATATCCAACCTCTTGCTGAATTTCTCCAGTTGGACAAGCAACAGGCACCTCAATTTTAGCTTTCCATCACTGAACCCTTGATCTTCTGACCCCACCATCCCATCCCTCCAAAGCTGTTTCTCCTCTGTGTTCCATCTCTCTGGAGCTAATAACACTGTCACCCATGCAGTTACTCAAGCCAAATGCTTGGTCAACATCCTTGACTCCTCTTTCTCTAATGTCACTCAACATCAAATCAGTCACCAGATCCTACATCATAAATACGTCTTGCTATTCCTATGTCTCACCATAACCATTGTTTCCCCCTTCATTAAATCAGCATTGCCTCCCAATGGCCTCTTTACTGGTCCTCCTGCCTCCAGGTTTGAACTTCTCCAATCTGTTTTACTACCCAGAATAAATTTACAAAGATGTATTTTTTGTCATGTCAACCCCATTTGAAATATTTTGGTGGTTCTCTTCTCATTCAGGAAAAAGTTGAAAATCTTTAATGTGATTTTAGTGATTGGTTTCTGTGGCTTCATCTTTCTTCAACTTCTTTTTTGTATTCTGCATTGGTTTCAGGTGGGTGGAGAGCTTAGTGGTTAGACAATCATATACTTTACGTAGGGTTTCCCACGATCTTTCCAGTACCCCAACTGGCACCACACATAGTGATCATAGTATTATTGACTATATTTCCTAAGCTTTACTTACTTACCTATGACTATTTTGTAGCTACCAGTTTGTGCTTCTTAGTCCCTTCACCCCTTTCACCCAGTGCCTCAAGCTTCTCCCCACCCTTTGGCTACCACCAGTTCTTTCTCTGTGTCTATGAGTCTGTCTCAGTTTTGATTGTTCATTTACATTGTTCTTTAGATTCCACATTTGAGTGATAACATATGGTTTTTCTGTCTTTCTTTGATTGACTTATTTCACATAGCATAATACCCTCTAGGTCGATCCATGTTGTCACAAATGGTAAGAGTTCATTCTTTTTTATGGCCATGATCTATTTTTAATTTTGGGGGAAAACTCCATTATGTTTTCCATAGTGGCTGCACCAATCTGCATTCCCACCAACAGTACACTAGGGTTCTCTTTTTGCCACATCCTTGTCAAAACTTGTCATTTGTGGATGTAATGATGACAACCATTCTGACAGGTGTGAGGTGATATCTTCTTGTGGTTTTAATTTGTCTTTCTCTGACAATTAGTGACATTGAGCATCTTTTCATATGGCTATTGACCATCTGTATTTCCTTTTTGGAGAAGTGTCTATTTAGATGCGCTGCCCATTTTTTAATTGAATTGTTTGGGGTTCTTTTGGTTAAATTTTTATAAATTTTGGATATTAACCCCTTATCAGATGTGTCATTGGCAAATATATTCTCCTATTTAGTAAATTGTCTCTTCAGTTTTTGTTTTTTGTTTTCTGATGGTTGCCATTGCTGTTCATGAACTTTTTCGTCTGATGTAATCCCATTCTCTTCAACCTCCTCCTGAACTCTTTGCTCCAGTTCTTATAACTATTAATACTCCTTCTTTAACTATGGCATGTTTTTTTCCTTCCACCAGAACTTTACCCCCTCTCTATTCAAGTCCCTCTCAAAGGATTCTTCAAGGATTATCAAGTGTGGTCTCATGTCTAAGGCTTCTCCAATGCTGTGTCTCTAGATAAGCCTGATATTGCTGCTGTGATTTCCTAATAGTGACCCTTGAAACAAGTGTGCATACAGATTGTGTGGGGATATTGTATTCTTTAAGGATATATCTTTTTTAAAGTATAAGAATCATGAATAGGAAATTAAGTATAAACATAAATATTATTTAGAATAAGAAGAGAAATCACAATGAATGTAATGGTGCCTTGAAAATTCGGGCATTTTTCTTCTACGATCTTTTTAGACCATACACTCACCTAGAAAAGCTTTCCGACAACAACCCAGCTTCCCTTCCCCACCTACGACACTACAACTTCCACCCACAGCCAGAACTTAGAGTAGTCCATGCTTGGGAGTGGCTCTGAACTTTTAACTTCATGATAAATTTGTTTTCCCCCTCAGGTTTTGGTATTTTTCAATAGTTTTAACTGTCCCAGCTAATGCAAATGTACATTTGTTTTTCCAGTTGTAATTCTCACTAAGCTTGGGAAATTAAGAAATATGGTTATGTATTATAGCAAGATACTTCTTAATGTCCCTTCCTGAGACGTTCAGTGAATTACCCAGGAAAGGCTGTACTCTGTGTGACATCACAGCTCTGTCTTTAATTTCTGGTGTCTTCTAAGTCAGTGGTTCTCAAATCTGGCTACGAACAAGAATCATCTGGAAATCTCTTTGCAAATGTAAATAACTGGTTTCCAGTTCTAAGCCTGAGTGAGAATCTCCCACACACAGTGAGGCCGAAAATCTGTATTTTTAGTGAAATTTGCTGGCGATTCTTACATGGTCGGTTCAGCACCAATCTAAGACTGGCATTTGGAAATAACTGGTCTCAAGAACTAAAGAAGTTGGGTTGTAGGTCTGACTCATTAAAAAACAAATAGTCTTCATCAGTGGATTTAATTTTCTTCAAACACTTTTATAATATAGAAAATCAGTTTTTCTAGGAAACTAAATGCCCTGTTGCAGATTCCCAGAATTACCACATTAGAACAGCCAACTTATTCTGAAACCTTAATAATTGTTAACAAGAAAGGAAAAAATCACCATGCACTGGCCCATATTTTTTAAAAAAGACTTTGGAGCATCATCACGTTTTACCCTGTGAAGAAGTTACAACACGGATTTTGCACATGATTACCCTATCCAATACACACATAACTAATGTAAATTGAAAACAAAATCCGGAAAAAATTAAAGGTCAGTATCCTAGTAATTCCATGAATTGAAAAACACTGTCAGGCAGGTTACAAGCCTGTACATTTTATTCTTGATTTTGTTATACATGTTTATTACGCTCTCTCTAGTCACACACACCATCTTACTCTCTCGGAACTCATTTTCCCTGAAGGCAGGTAGTTAGTTTGCAAAGCGTGTGCATATGGGTCATGTTCTGTGTGTAACTGCATCATTAGCATTCTCCTTTTATGAGATCCAAAAATATCACTGTGATTTTTGGTTAATTTTTTCTAAAAAACCTTTGTAATAATATTTTCAAAAGAACTGCTCTAGTATTTTTTGTGTGGGATGGGAAGATTTTGGAGACCTTGCCTTCTAAATCAATCTTAGAAAACAATTTCCACATGTCATGTTCTATTGCTTTGTAGGTAGTGAGAAGAAAGAAAATTTAAATGCGAGAAGGAAGAACAAAGCAATCTTTTTATACTCCTTTGAGTTTAAGATTTGAAAATTTACTTGGTATTTTCTTCAAAAGAGAAATGAGTTGCATTAGGTTTTGTCTTAAGAATAATGACTTTATTGTTTTTATAAAAATAACATATATTCATTATTTTTAAAGTTCAAGCAATACAGAAAATAACCAAGAAGAGAGAGACAGATAACATAAAATTATACTACCCAGAAAGAATGATAGCTCTCTATGCAAATATGCAGAGAGAAAGATGGATAGTTGGATGGGTAGAAGGAAGGAAGGAAGAAAAAACATTTTATTATCCCAGTCCCTGAAATAGTGTCTGGCTTATGCGAGGTGATCAATAAAAAAAATAGAGTCAGTGAATAAGTTACATCGTATAATTTTTTTCAGGCACCATACTGCCCAGACTAGAATCTCATTTCTACCACCTAGTATCTCTTTGGCGTTGATAAAGGTACTTAAAACCTCTGTGTTTCAGTTATTTCAACGATAAAACAGGGATAATTATAACAATCACCTCAAAGACATTCTCGAGTGAAATTAAATTGTGTGTGTGCGCAGACACTCGCACGTGCAGTGGGGAAACGTACAATGCCTACTAGTAGAATTTGGTGCCACTGCCGAGGTTCATGTTAAAGTGCCGGCAGTTTCATTCACCATTGCTTCTGTCCACACAGTGCAAAGGGAAAATAATAAAGCCTTAGTATTATTATGAAAATAGTTTTGACAATACAGATCCCCTTATTTTGAGAACCAATGCTTCAGATCACCTCTTGCCAAAATGGAGTCTACATGCCAGAATTTTTGGATATTTTCAAGTCATTTTCCTGTACAACTGCTTATGGAAGTGGGTGAACCTTTTCTTTCTTTCTGTAGCACTACTTTTAGAAGGTTATGCATGAGTCTGAGTGCTCTCTTTATTTGGTAGCTGCTTGAATCCACGGCTGACCTTTTATATTCTTCTTCATTTTATTACTGAATGAGAGAGATTATGTGGTTGAACTACATTCTACCACCTTAATCCATAACTGTATTTGGGTTTTTGAATTAATTAAAAATCACTGGCTGCCTTTTTTTTTTTTTTTTACTATTTTAAGTTTGGGATTTTTCTTCCATTGAATGAGATTTTGTACTTAGGGGAGCAGAAGCAGGGTGGCTGTCATGCGACAAGAAACTCCCTTAGAATTGTGGGCAAAGCTGGGAAAGTTAGGTCTGAATGAGAAGTTGGAGGGTCAGAGGTGAGGTTACTGATCAGTGAACTTGGGAAGCCAAGTATGTCTAGACCCCAAAGTAGAAATATGAAGGGGGAATTTGTGTAGACGTCTATGGAAAAGTGTTGCCTCTGGAGAAACCACAGCCTCTGTGGGTCCAGAGCCAAGCATCTGGGTGTAGATCGAGGCCACCACTGGCCCACGATACCAGGAGTCAGAAAGAAAAGCTAGATGAGGAGCTGAGAGGGAGATGACAAGATGGCACCTGCCAGGTGCCTCCCTTTTGTCTCTGAATCTGCCTGTGAAAAGCGTTTCACGTAGTTATGGCCACTGACTTGTTTCCACCTTTCAAATATTGAGCAAGTCCCTGTCCTGATCGATTCTAACCAGGAAGCATACAAGGAAAGGGATTCTGAAGAATGTATTTCCCAGCTTGGCTATGCTCACTAAAAACCACCAGTTTCTAATGGCATATATTGTTTTTTTTAAGGTATAAATATTAGGCTTATCAAATAATTTTCTAGATAAAAAGTATAAAAGAAAGCTAGAGAATTTTGCCTCTACTTTGCAAAAAACTAATTTTGCAAAAAAATTAGAAGAAAATCTCATTAATTTGCATAGCTCATAATATCTATATGGGCTAGCTATATAGAGTTGAAAGATTCTTTTTTTTCAAAAAGGATTAAAATTCTTAAAATTATAGTTACATGGAAGTTATCCTGAATTTTCTATAACCTAGTATGTTTGTTGCATATTCTTCAGATGGTATTTTAATTGCAAAAATTAAGCAGTAATGTGTTGTTCTTATATTCAAGGAAATTTAACTATAAACTATTATGCACACACATATAATACATACACAAACTCACATATACTCATATTACAATATTCTATGTAGTCTATTACTTATAGATGTGTTCGATAAATGTTTTCTGTGATTAAAGATTTAAATTAGAACTATAAGCATCGTTGAATTCTCCTTACAGGTTTCTTTCTAAATGTTGGTTATAAACTACTTCACTTCTTTCTTGTTTTTTATCTTCCTACCACAGACATTTTTATTGTACGGAGTACATGGTTGCTTAGATTTCATATATTTTGAAAGTATAAAAACTGTTCATCAGCAACAATGCTTTATTGATTAAAAAGGAGAGGCTTGCAAATTTCCAGTCAAGGTGGCGGCATAGGCAGACACAGCTCACCTCCTCCCACAACCACATCAAAATTACAACTAAAATGTAGAACAACCATCACTCTGAACCAGCAGAAATCAAGTTCATGAAGCCTGACAATTATGGAATTTTTAAAAAACCACATCCATCCAGACTGGTAGGAGAGGAAAAGACACAGAATGGGCTGGTTCCTCACCCACATGGGGTGGATAAAAATCAGGAGGGATATCCCAGGAACAAGGAGTCCCAGCCCCATACCAGGACCCCTAGCTAGCCCAAGGTTTCAATGCCAGGAAGGTAAGTTCCTATAACTTCTGGCTGTAAAAACTAGTGGGAATTGAGTTGGTAGAAGAAACTTCTGGAGTCCCAAGTAGTTCCCCTTAAAGAACTCACACATGAACTTACTCAGACTTACTCCCTCTGAGCTCCAGCACCAGAGTAGCAGCTGGAAAGGCACCAATGGCATAAAGGGAGGAACTGAAGTATCTGGCATCAAGACAGAAGTTAGGGGACATTTTCTCCCACACAGAAAGTTGGGCAGAGACAATTGTCCCTTTTCTGAGCCCTCCCCCAACAGAACCACAGAGCTGGCAGGCAGGTGACATATCTGGGACTCCATCAAGCTGGCTAACACTGTTTGCCCTGCTGTGGAGATCACCTGAGACTTTACCCCACCCAGTTTTTTATGGGCCCACCCAAGATCCTTTTCCATATGAATGGCTGGTCTTAGCTCATGCTTCCTAACTTCCTAAAACGCTCCCAAACAAGCAACAGCAGGCCTCAGTGAGCCCAGGGCCCTGGACTAGCAGCAGCCAGTCTAGATTCACAGCTTGGCTTTGCCTGGGAATCTCCAAGCCCAGCACAAGTAAGATATCTGAGACTGCTTTATAGCTCAGGCAGGGTAGCACCAGGCAAAACACTTGGCCAACCTTGCCTTGCATCCCCTGGGAAAATCCAGAGCCTGTGCACTCAGTGGGCAGCTACAGATCACATCAGAGCATCACCACCCTGCCCCTGCACAGCTGATCTTCCACAGATGGTGGAGGTTGGTGGTCAGTGGTCACAGTCAATCCTTGCAGCTGACTGGTCTTGGTAAATCCCTCCCATTGGCCTGCCAACAGCAACCAAGCCTCATCTGCAAGAGGAGGGTGTACTGAGCCCACACAAAGGGTGCACCTCAAGTGCCCAGCTTATGTGATAGAAGAGGCTGTGCCACTGGATTCTGCAGGACACTTATTAGACCACACTAACAAGACACAGAGTAAAAGCAGCTCTTTCTAATACACAGAAACAAACACAGGGAGGCTGCCAAAATGAACAAAGAAACATGGCCCAGGTGAAAGAACAGATTAAAACTCCAGAAAAAGAACTAAGCAAAATGGAGATAAGCAGCTTATCAGATGCAGAATTCAAAACACTGGTTATAAGGATGCTCGAAGAACTTAGTGAGGAACTCAATGGCATAAAAAAGATCCAGCCAGAAACAAAGGATACATTAATTGAAATAAAGAACAATTTATAGGGAAACAACAGTAGAGTGGATGAAGCCGAGAATCCAATCAATGATTTGGAACATAAAGAAGCAAAAAACAACCAATGAGAACAAGAAGAAAAAAAGAGAATCCAAAAAATGAGGATAGTGTAAGCAGCCTCTGGGACAACTTCAAGTGGTCCAACATTCACATCATAGGGGTGCCAGAAAAAGAAGAGAAATAACAAGAAATTGGAAGTCTATTTGAAAGAATAATGAAAGAAAACTTCCCTAATTTGGTGAAGGAAATAGACATGCAAGTCTAGGAAGCATAGAGAGTCCCAAACAAGATGGATGCAAAGAGGCCCACTCCAAGAAACATCATCATTAAAATGCCAAAGGTGAATGATAGAGAGATAATCTTAAAAGCATCAAGAGAACAGAAGTTAGTTACCTATAACGGAGTTCCCATAAGACTATGAGCTAATTTCTCCAAACTTTGCAGGCTAGAAGGGACTGGCAAAAAATATTCAAAGTCATGAAAAGCAGAGACCTACAGCCAAGATTGCTCTACCCAGTAAAGCTTTCATTTAGACTCAAATGGCAGATAAAGAGCTTCCCAGACTCACCCCCCCCAAAAAAAAAACCAACTAAAGTAGTTTATCATCACCAAACCACTATTATATGAAATGTTAAAGGGACTTATTTAAGAAAAAGAATGGTTCCCTTTTCTCCACATTCTCACCAGCACTTGTTTATTTATCAATGATGGCCATTCTGACAGGCGTGAGGTGATATCTCATTGTGGTTTTAATTTGTATCTCTCTGATGGCTAGTGATGTTGAGCATTTTTTCATATGTCTATGGGCCATCTCTACGTCCTCCTTAGAGAGGTGTCTATTCAGATCCTTTGCCTGTTTTTTAATTGGATTGTTTATCTTCCTGGTGTTGAGTCATATGTGTTCTTTATATATTTTGGAGATCAAACCCTCACCTCATGTGTCATTGGCAAATATGTTCTCCCATATAGTCAGTTCCCTTTTCACTTTGATGATGGATTCTGTAGCCATGCAGAAGGCTTGATGTAGTCCCACTTGTTTAAGTTTTCTTTTACTTCCCTTGTCCTAGGAGACACATTAGCAAAAATGTTGCTACATTGGATATCTCAAATTTTCCTGCCTGTGATTTCCTCTAGGATTTTTATGGTGTCACAACTTACATTTAAGTCTTTTATCCATTTTGAGTTTATATTGGTGTGTGGTATAAGTTGGTGATGTAGTTTCATTTTTTTTGCATGTACCAGTCCAGTTCTCCCAACCCTATTTATTGAAGAGGCTATCCTTACTCTATCGCAAGTTCATACCCCTTTGTCAAACATTAATTGGCCATAGAGACTTGGGTTTATTTCGGGGTTCTCTATTCTGTTCCATTGATCTATGTGTCTATTGTTATGGTAGTACCAGAATGTTTTTATTACAGTGGCCTTGTAGTATAGTTTGATATTGGGTATTGTGATCCCTCCTACTTTGTTCTTCTGTCTCAAGGTTGCTGAGGCTATATTGAGGGGGGGAGGGTTGTTCCATATAAATTTTTGAAATACTTGTTCTAGATCTGTGAACTATGCCATCGTTATTTTAATAGGAATTGTGTTGAATCTATAGATTGCTTTGGGTAGTATGGACATTTTAATGATGTTCATCCTTCTAATCCATGAACACAGTACATGCATGCTTCCATTTATTTGTATCTTCCTTAATTTCTTTCTTCAGGGTTCTATAGTTTTTCAAGTACAGGTCTTTTATCTCCTTGATTAAATTTATTCCTAGGTACTTTATTTTTCTTGTTGCTATAATAAATGGGATTCCACCCCCCCCACCCCGGTTTCTGTTTCTGATATTTTATTGTTGGTGTACAAAAAAGCCATCGATATCTGAATATTGAATTTGTATCCCAAATTGAACCTTTATCCTTAAATTGAACCCTTTAGTTCATAGGCCCGTGCTCAATCCACTGATCTACACCGGCCAGGGCTAAGATTTTCTATGATTGTTGATTAGAGCCTGTTGGTTAATGATATTCCTCCATATCCTTGCAGGTTTTCTGTCTAGTTGTTCTATCAGTTATTGACAAAAAGGTGGTGAAGTCCGTAGCTATAACTGTGAATTTGACTATTTGTTATTTCAATTCTATCAGTTTGCTCTATACGCTTTGCAGCTCTGCAGTTCGATGTACACACAGAATTGCTGTCTTCTTGGTAGATAGACCCTTTCATCATTGCATAATAATCCTTCCTGTCTCTAGGAATTTTCTTTGCTCTGTAGTCTATTTCATCTGATATTAGTATAGCCATTTGTGCTTTCCTTTGGTTGCTGTTTATATGCTGTACCTTTTCCCATGCTTTTACTTCAGCTTCTGTATTATTACATTTGAAGCAAGTTCTGTGTAGACAGTATATAGACAAGTCATGCTTTAAATCCACTCTAGTAATCACTGGCTTTTATTTAGTATATTTAGACCATTAGAATGAAATAGGGCAGAGGAATATGCAGCCTGAATAGGAGATGGAGATTTTAAAAGTAGCATTACATCATCTATATCCTCCTAAGCTCCTATATGAATGACTTGTACTGGACACTGCACTGGAAATCCCCCAAACACCATGGATTCCTCTCTGACATCTCTCAGTGATAGCTAATGCATCTGAATCACTTACTTTGTGTGAGGCACCCAGCTGAGCATTTAACATGCACTAACTTATTTATTCTCCCTGTGTTGCAAGTGAGATAACTGGGGCTTAGAGAAGGATTACAGAGATAGCAACTCAGCTAGGTATTTGTTACTCCACAGCAGCACCTCACCGTGACCCTCCAATCCCAAGAGTTTTGTCTCTGCAATTCCCCTACGGTCCACCCTGCATTTGCCATTTCTACCACCAGTACTGAAGTTTACATCGCCTTTTCTTTTGCCCACAGTTATTTTAAAAACTTCCTATGTTGTCTCCCTGCCACCTTCCTCCAAACTTCTTTCATGGGGTTCCCAACTATCTTCTTAGACTGCACGTGGCAAAGCATTTGAAATCTGAGCTGAGTTTAGAGTACAGTTCAAAACTTAACTTCCTATGTAACCTACGCAAGTTACTTAAACTCTTCACATTTCAATTTACTTATCTGTAAACTAGAAATAATTTTACCTCCCTTATGGGTGGTAAATCTAATTATGTGAAATTAGATTTCACATGTGAAGTGCCAGGTGCCATGCCTGCACACAGAAGATGCTCCATACACCATCATTTCCTTCCTTTCTATAAATGTGAAGGTAAAAATCTCCCCCCTGCCTATGAGATATAATCTACACTTCTTGTCCTGGTGTACAGGACTCAGCCCTGAGCCCAGCCTGTCCGCAGTTTCATTTTCCTCTCTGTGTCATTCTCCCCAAATCCCGTTTGTCTTTGCTCTAATTGTTCCCTCACCCTGGAATACATTTTTCCTACTTCTCTGCCTACTGAAATTGTCTTTTAGGGCCCTACTGATAAAGCTGCACTTTCTAATATGAATAAATTCCTCCTCTCCCTTGTTCCCATGGGACATGGTGGGTTTTCACTGGATTAGGACAGTGAGGTGTTATTCACATTTTATCTGCCAACACTGTGCTTTGAAGTAGCAGAACAACTAAGAAGAGCAGAGGGTTTGAGACAGATTATCCTTGATTTGGGTTTGACCCTGATATTTACTAACGAGTTATTTTCCTGTGACCTAATTATGTCATCTATAAAATTGGTATAATAAGTGTTTCTATTTTCTAAGGTTGATGTGAAAAGTTTATAAGAAAATGAAGAGAGTAGGGAAAAAGTAGGTTTACAGTTGTTGGTATGGAAAATAATACAATAATTAATAAATAATAATACTAGAATAAATTCTGTGTTTCATGTACTCACAACAGTAAACCTAATTTGTCATACTTCGTAGATAAAGTGCTTAGTAAGTAGTCTGATATATGGCTTGTGTCCAGCAGGGTCAGTGTATATTTGTTACAAAGAATATCAATTATAAGTCCATTGCTCAGCTTAATTTGCAACTCAAAAGAATGTGATGATTCAATGAGAAATGTGTTAAAATAGCATGCCGTAATGCAGGCTCTTTATAAAGGTTTGCGTTTTCTTGCCCTTACACACATTTCTTCTTTATTTTGATTTAATAAACATTTAAATGAAGATGACATAGTGACACAAAAATATTTGGGAGTTGAATATATGAAAATATAATAATCACATAGTTTTAAATAAAATTCCAAATGTAAATTATTAAAAACCTAGTTTATTGGGGTTTTTTCACTAAGTTCTCGCCCTTCCTGTCTCTTCTACCCAAACCACATAAGATGGTCAACCTGACTTATTCCTCAATGTATTGTATTTTTACATGTCTAAAAGTGACCCAAATCATCTAAAGATAATCTGCATGATTTTAATTTATATTAAAATTGTCAGTCCCTTGAATTATTTATGAGTTAATGCCAGAATTCTAGCTTCCAGGGCAGAGAACCCACGATCCACTCCTGACTGAGGCAGATTTTTTGCAAAGCAGCAACATGATACAATGGAAGGAGCACTTAACGGGGGAGTTAAGAAACCTGAGACTCGAGCCAGTCCTACTATTATTACCCGTGTGACCCTGGGCAAGTAATTTCATGTCCCTGGCTGTTGGTTTCCCACTGTATAATGGGAAATTGGGACTCCATGGTCTCTGGTGAGTGCTATGATCCTATATGCTGTAATATGTCTTTCTTGAGTAATTCAGATAATTCACCCTGAGTTCACCTAAAGGTTGACAGTGAAAAAGAAAATTCAGTGTACCCGAGGTCAGTGAGTCTGAATCAATTATCACAACAGATTATTTGTGCTAATGTGTTTACATGGCATGCTTTCTCCTCTGGAAGCATTTCTGAGGTTTAGAGACTGCTTTTCATTTCCAGACAAAAAAGCTCCCAGCCACCTACTCTCAAGAATACAGCAATAATGGATTATCATTATTCCTAACAGCTTATGCTTATTCATTGACTTGCAAATGAAAAGAAAGCAGAGACTACTTAAATAAGTAGTTTTATGTTCTCTGAATCTATCACTTCTTTTTAACATGCACTAAACTTTCACACACAATTCTGTCCCATAATGTTCTATTTTATTTTTATTAAAAAATATGTTCTGCCCTGGCTCAGTTGGTTGGAATGTTGTCCCATACACCAAAAGGGTCCTTGGTCTGGTTGCATAAGGAGGGCAACTGATTGAAGTTTCTCCATTGATTTCTCTCTGTCTCTCTCTGTCTCTCTCTCTCTCTCACCCCACCCCTTCCTCTCTCTTTAAAATCAATGAACATATCCTTGGGTGAAAATTAAAAAATATATATGTATGTATGTATGTATATATATATATTCTGATATGTACTTCTAATGTACTTGTAACTATGATCATTTATTATATAGGACTGTTAAAACATAAAAAATGAATTTTAAACAGCAGTATTTTTAAAAGATTACCTTATTTTTATGCTCTAGAAAGTTAAAATATGGAATCTAAAAAGCTACAAAGTCAATGTTTCAGATTCATTCATGCATGCACACATTTATTCACCTAACAAATATTTTAAGGGATTGTTATGTGCCAACCACTGTGATAAACGGCAGAAAAAAGTAAACATTAACAAGGAAGAGTTCCGTTCCCTTCCTTTGAGATGACATTCTATGTGGGTTGGACAGAAATGCCACGCAATTCCAGTCTCCAGAAGAGAATGAGCAGCTGTTAAACTCTATAAAATGTCTATTTACATATATTTTAGTAATATTTTGCATAAAACATTATACAATTTCTGTCCAGAAGTTACCCAGTCATGTAACTCATATGAAAAATAGAGACATTTATTGAAGAAGATACAAGATACAAAAAACATTGTACATAGGACAATGAGGCCTCAGTCCCCTTCAAAGTAGGCACATTGGGACCTCACACAGTTCTCCCAAATGCCATAAGCTGCCCCATCATATTTTCCTGAATCTAATAGACAGTCTGAAATCTCTTCCTTTCCAAAGGTGATTTTAGTTTCAGGAAAAGCCAGAAGTAGCAGGGCACCAAATCTGGGCTGTAGTCACCTGAGTGATTTGACATTTTGCCAAAAAGCTGTGCACGAGACGTGATGCATGAGTAGGCATATTGTTATGATGAAGCTGCCAATCACCAGTTGCCCATAGCTGCAGCCTTCTGAATCATCTGAATAGCTTGAACATTCGCAGGGGAATGTTCAAGTTTAGCACAAAACTTGAGACAGATTTATTGCTCTGCTTGCTCAGTCATTTTGAATGCGACAGCCACACAGTACACATGCCACTCAACTTCATCTACTGCCCCCACTGACTAGTACAGTGAAGTCGTCATTCATGTGTGCACACACTCCAGTCCACTCTCCTTGCCTGCCAGGTTACATAGATGTAGCCCAAACTATTCTCGTTACAGTAACAATGTCTACATTTCTTTAAACCTATATTAACGCTGGCTGGACTTTTTCCAGACAGACCTTTGTATATTATATTATACATATTATATGTATAGTGTATAGTATACCTGTACGTCCAGTTTAAGCTCAGACTTTTGCACATAATAGGTACTTAGTAAATGTTTAATGAACAAATGTATAAAAAATAAAAGTCACTTTTTTGTCAAAAGTTGCCGACACTCAAACAATGCTCTGGTGCAGCAATGAACCTAAGTATTGTCCCTCTGTCTCTCCTGCTTAAGTTAACATCAAAACACATGATGAAGTTCTTTGCCTCAGCAGAAGGGTAAACTGAACTTTATTGTGTATGTTTTCGAAGTTTATGGCCCTAACAGTGCAAGGCCCTAAAGTTATGTCCCTGGGTCTCCTTATAGATAAAGGGAGTTCAAGACTTCTCCATAGAGAATAAGTGGATAGCCTGATGACATGTCTCACATGTCCTAGACTGTACTTTTTATGGTCCCTAAATTCAAGGGGTGAGGCATGATGGCACCGCCAATGAAGCTCATGATGCATCCTCCCATTAAGATTTGTCGAATAAATGAGAATCCAGATTGTTCTCCAAAAGTGGGGTCCTGGTCCTGGGCTTCCACTAGCCACTCTTAGGTCCATATGCAAAATGTCCATGGCTGCTAGGGTGACCAAGCATCCTGGTTTCCTTGGAACTGAGAGATTTCCTGGGATACAGAAATTTCGGTGTTAACACAGGCACAGTCGCAGGCACACTGAGAAGGTTGACCATCCTAAGCTGGCAAAACACCGTGAGCCCTCATGCTGATTCCCTGGTGGAAAAACCCTCTTAAGCCAATTCAGTTAGTAGCTCCAGCCTTCGTAGGTGGCACATATATATAATGTGTAGATTAACCATGCCCTGCCCCCTTATTTTTCTGGGCTATGACATTTCTGTAGTTACAGCAATGGATTCCAAACCCTAGCATGCAACGAAATTACCTGGAAGGCTCATTTAAAATACAGATTGCTGAACCCCACCCTCAGAGTTTCTATGTCAATAGGTTTGCAGTAGAGATAAAAAAAAAAAAAGTCACATTTCTGCCTAGGCTGTTTTGGCTCAGTGGGTTGAGCACAGGAATGGGAACCAGAAAGTCATCAGTTTGATTCCTGGTTGGGGCACATGTCTGGGTTGTGGACTGGCTCCCTGGTTGGGGGTGTGCAGGAAGCGGCCAATCTATGTGTTTCTCTCACACATTGGTGTTTTTCTCCCTCTCTTTCTCCTTCCCTTCCTCTACCTCTGAAAATAAATAAATAAAATCTTTCATGAAAAATCGCATTTCTTACAAGTTCCAAGGTGATGCTAATGATGCTTGGTCTAGAGACCTAGGTTTGAGAACCACTGCTCTAGAAGTCTGGCACATTACTATCTTCTTCAGAGACTAACATGGAATCAAAAAAGAAGCCTACTGAAAGTATAAAGGCATGAATCAACAATATAGAGGATAGAGTACTATAAAAACTGGCATTATTTTCTTTACTTATTAAGTATTTCTCAGTGGTGAGTACAATTTTTTTTAAAAAACACACAAAGTTTTAAATATGGTATAAAAAGTTAAAAAAATTAGGCAAGTTTTTGCAGAGATATGAGGGAGTTCTCCATCACTGAGTTTACTTTAATGACTGTGATTTCTCTGTGAAAATCGAGCATTCTGTAGCACAGTTCTAGTGACATTTGGTCCCTCCTCTGTGTGCTCAAAGCTATTAACAGTTGAAGTATTTTTGTGTACTTAACCTGAATCATACTTTGACAATTATCGTTCTCTCTGGCATGGTAAACATTTTGATAACAAAGTCTACATTTCTTTAAACCTATGTAAACTTCTTAATGTAATTGGATACGTAACAAAAATATAAAAGCAATTCCAGATTATAAATATGCACTCAACTTCATGCTCACATTCTGCTCTTGGAAACATCTGCTGCCCGGATTTTGCCTTCAGCAGTGGGTATGTCTCATATCCTCAAAGAAAGGTTCCTGCCTGCCCTCCTTTAAATGTTGTATTTGACCTAGGAGAAACTGTACAATGGCACTTTGATGGCAGAATTCAAACCCCTTAGCTATAAAAGGTTGCTGGGGAAATGAGTCTGAACTAGGAAAATTTTACCATTTTGGTGAATAAAACGACTTTCTTGATGGCCTAATCTCAGAAATGAGTTTTCAGTAATAAGTGCTTTGTTTTTCCCCCAGCGTGCCGGTGGTGCCCTGGCCATTCCCTTGTGCGCGTTCCAGGGGATGGTGTCTCTCCAAGCCCCCACGGGGAAAACGCTGTCCCTTTCCACCTATGAGGTAAGTGCCGAAGGACAAAAGATAACTCCGGCCTCTAAGAAAATAGAAGTCTATCGATCCAAAAGCGTTGGCCATGAACCAAACTCAGAAGATTCTCCGTCCACATTTGCAGACACCAGTGTAAAAATACACTTAGAGGTTCTTGAAATTTGTGACAATGAAGAGGCCTTGGACACGGTGTCAATCATCAGCAACATCAGCCAGTCCTCCGCACAGGTCAGATCTCCGTCCCTACGTTACTCACGGAAAGAAAACAGATTTGTTTCATGTGATTTGGGAGAAACCGCCTCGTATTCTCTCTTTTTACCCACGAGTAATCCAGACGGTGACATCAACATCTCCATCCCGGACACCGTTGAAGCACACAGGCAGAACAGTAAAAGGCAGCATCAAGACAGGGATGGCTATCAAGAGGAAATCCAGTTGTTAAATAAAGCTTACAGGAAAAGGGAGGAAGAAAGCAAGGGCAGCTAGTGATCACTTGGCCTAATGCAGGCAAGGATGGTTCTGCAACTCCAAACTGCTAAACTGACGCCTCTGTTCCAAGGCTCTACGATTTCAGTTTTCACTTGTCGGTCAACACAAGCTTTACAGGTTTGCTACTTCATTATTTTTAGTGCAAACAGCTGGAACTAGTGCAAACACTTAAGTGCTTTTGATGTGTTACCTATAGATCGCACACTGTGGTAATTAAAAGATTTGTTTCTTACCCAATTTCTGAAAATCCTTTCTTAAATTAGAAATTGGCCTAATTTACTAATATTTTGCCTATGCTTGTCAACCTCAGAGTCAACAAAAAATTGTATAAACTGAATAAATATACTGTTCCCATGTACATGTTTCTATATATAATATTAGTCTTTAAACTACAAGGGGAAAAAAGAGACATTTGGGGAATAGAAGAAATGTAGCAAAACTCTGAGTTGTATTTGAAGATGCTTGCTGAAATGGGTCTAGCAAAGCAAGCTCATTACAGTTACAGCTTGAGCTCTACACTGTCTAGAAAGTTTATTCTTCTGTAAAATGGCAAATTAACTTCCAACTGCAAACCATGCATGTCCCTAGTCTCTAAATAGTAGTTTCCTTCATTTCTATAAAATACAGATTGCTTACTGATTTTTTTCTTTTCTTTCTCTCTTTAACAGTGTTTTGCTTTCATCTTTTCAGTATAAAACTGCCCTTAAAACAAATACATTGCGTATTGCAAGTGGAATTAAAAATAGTCCTTAACTGAAACATTATTGGGAAAGGTTGTAAATGCAAACTTCGTGGTTCCTAGAATTGTTTTGTTTCTTTAAATGGAAGTTGAGGGAAACACTGACCAATTAAGTCCTGCGAGATTCGCGCAAGTAGAGTAAAGAAACTGCTGGGTAAAACAGAGGAAAACCCTCCAAGTCCAAAACAAAAGTGTCCATTTCTAAAGTTGCAGATTGGACAAACTTTCTTAGCCATTCTTGAAGCACAGAAAATTTTAGTTCAAATAGTATTCCAACTTTAGCTGCTTTTTTATTTCTTTCCCAAAGATGTGTGTATCTCAAGCAAAGAAACAATTCAATACATTTTATTAAATAAATGTGAGGTACATGTTTCAAGATTAATAAAAATCAAGATTTAAAGAACACAAGAATTGGATTGGAAAACAGTAATGTCCTTGTCCTTTCTGTGTTCTATTCTTTTTCCCCATTGGACTTGGGCCTATGCTTGGGCAACTGAAGGGAAAAAAAAAAGAACTTGGTTGTTGAATTAACTATAAAATAGATACACTTAAAATCCCTGCTGTACTGAGAAAATACCAGGGTAATTTAGCCTAAAGCCATAGTTTGAAAGGCTAATCAGGATCACATTACTAACCTGTAACACTTCAAATTCTAAGCCAACAGTAGCTGAATCTACAAAAACCCTCTACAGGGGCCCTTACACTTACCTGTGTAAGTACCAGTGGTTCTTCCTCCTAAGCCTTGTTAAGAGAGGGGAAGGGTAAGCTACACCAACGTAAAATCCACCTACTCTTCAATGTGATTGTGATTGTAAAAGTGTGTTTCTGGTATAATAGGAAATTATGTAACACCCTTATAGCTATCTTGTGCTATATTTAAATATCTTACCCTTGCATTATTATATTGTTCTTCTTATTAATAAATACTATGTTTCATATCATTTATCTCTTTTCTTTATAAATTATTTATCTGAAGGCAAATGCTCATTATCTAGTAAAAAGATCACCACCTGGTGGTGACTCCTATAAACTGAAAAGACATAATCCCTAAAACTCCCTAGTTAATAGAAACACAAAATCCCAAAGACTTCCAAGAGTTGTAACTGACAGAGATAACCATTTTGAAAAGTTCAAATATCACAGTGTTACTCAGAATATAATAAAAAAGGATCTGGCAGGCATTATTTGAAAGCTTTTCTCAACGTGGTTCTGTAGTAATGCCTTTCATAACTAGTCCCTTAATTTCTCATACTAGTCAGCTCCTTTCATTCATTTACTTATTATACTATTTAATGAATGCCTATTTACATGCTAGATATTATTCTAGGTAGTTAGGATTCTAACTGTGAACAGAAACAAAAGAAATATAAATATATTGTGTGTCTGAACCAACTGCAAATCACGAGAACACAGTCCACACAAAACTTCCCTCACTTCTGACATCAATTGTGCATTCAGAATGTTCCCCAAACCACTACCAGTTTCAATAATTCACCAGAAGGACTCACAGAACTCACTGAAAATTCTATCCTCGTGGTAATGGAGTATTACAGGGAAAGAATAGAGGTTAAAATCAACCGAGAGAAGAAACACATACAGCAGACCTGGACAAACTCTAAATATGAAGCTCCTGTTGCCCTCTTCCCATGGATTCATGGATCGCGTTCCTGCCATCAGTGTGTGTAACTGTTTCACTTGTAACTGGAGAGAACACTGGGCTAGGAATCAGAGACTTAAGTTCAATCTCTGATTCTGATTCTGACTCTACCATTGCGTGACCACACTTAAACTCTTCGGAATTCAGTTTATTCTCGAGTAGATTCAGAAAGATTAAGGATGACATGAGCTCCAGGAAATTAGATTTTCTCTGAAACTTTTTAGCCATTCTAAGATACGAAATGAAAGCTATGACTCTTTCAGTCTTCCTCTGTTACACAAAAACCTGCTATGATTACATGATTCTTTTCTTCATGTGAGAAGAATGTTCTTGACGGATTTGGGTAGAGCAGATCTCATATTCTTGAGTCAAGAGACCTCAACGTTCAGCAATCAAGACCAGGAAAAACCCTGATATGTCTAAAAGACTCCCCAAAGGTAAGGCAAGAGAAACTGGTGGGAGGAACTATATCATACAGGGGAACAGATCAATTTGACATAGTAAAAAAAAAAAAAAGTAAAACCTCCCAGAATTCCAGAGGAATACAAGGCTTCAATGGGTAATTTTTCTCTTTAGCATGAACAATGGATATACTGAAATCTATAACCAGGAAATCTATAAGGAGGAAATGGGGCAAAAGCTGAGATGGGGAAAAGGGTCATAATACTAATACATCTACCTTTTTTTCTCCCTCACATGCCCTCCCTGTTCTCCTGTGACAATAAGGCATAGGTTGTTCTACTTCATATATGCCAGGGATTTCCATTTCTTCACATCACCCTGCCTGAGGCCAACTTCACTCTCCTCTCTGGAGTTATAATTGTGAAATGCCTACTGGGAAACTTGTCTTGTGGGTGGAGGATCGAATATATATCTACTTAGTATTTTTAAAATATCTCTGGTAAATAGATATATGAAGTTTTAATGATTGAAAATAGAAGCTTTATAAAGCAAGGTAGCATAAATAATGTGCAGACACCTATTTTTATTTAACTTTTGTTAAGACTGTATTATTTTTTATAAACTCTATCAGTGATAGTTTGGAGACCCCTCCTTGGAGGGGTCTTGGTCTTTACTTTTTCTGTTTCTTGAGTTTCTTGTCCTAACTGTATTAAAATTGAGAAAAAGAAGAGTACCTACTTATAGTAACTGACATAAAATAAGCACTTCTTAAATGTTACTTATAGAAGTATCACTCCCCTTCCAACTTCTGGTTGGCATGGGCAGTACTAGCGAGAGCGCCTGTGATGCAACACGAGACATCTGTAACACTGTCATAATGGTGGTGGAACGTGGCTTTGGAGGGGATCTGAGTTAGCACTTAGAGCAGATTGTATCTTTCCTGGATATGTACGATATCTCCCATCCCACATGCTTTTCTTATAACGTGACCTTGGCTCACCTCCTGTAGCATGGTGAAACCTAATTGCCCTATAACCTGATTGGACATCTGTAACTGACTCAACCAGTAAGGTATAGTGCTCATGACTTCTGTGGCTAGTTAATAAAAATGCTGCCTTGCTCTGGGACACTTGTTCTTGGAACCCAGCTGCTATTCTGTGAGGAGGCTGAAACTATGCCACACACAGCAAACAGAGAGGCTATGTGTAGTTGTTCCAGCCCATAGCCCAACAGAGGTTCAGCTACAAACCGGCATTAATTACCAGGTGTTTGAAGATGTCTACAAATGATTCCAGCCTGCAGCTATCGAGACCACCCCTTAGAAAGAGGAAAGAAAGAGTGAAAAAGGTCTAATGGAGAGTGGAACTTCATAATTACCTGAACAAAATGAGCTGACAATTTTGTGATGTTCCCTCTATTTCTTTATTGCCTAGCAAGGAGGGAATCCAGACATTAGGTCAGTAATAAACAAACACAAAAACTCCTGACGTTTTCTTTGCTGATCTGAGTTGTATTTTAAGTAAATTTGTGATTTCATTATAAGTTATAGTTAAGATGAGTCATTCTCTACAAATTCAAATGTCTTCAGTTTAACCAAACTTTTCCAATTTCAGTTCAAAAATTTTATATGACAAGACACTGTATTGGGTTATTTAATATGTTCTTCCATATTCCTCCTTATGTAAGAGAGAAATAAATGTTTTCTACATTTTCTCCCTTCTCCATCTTTAAAAGCTAGACTTTATACTCTATAGAGGTCTAAGATTACTTATATCAACATATTCCCTCCTATCCCCACTCCAAGAGGAGGTATGAATCAATTAAGGGTTCCATTTTCCAAGGGGGACACTAAAAAAATCCCCACCAAGGTCTTCATGAATATTAGACCCATGAAAAATACCATGAGTTGTTTCACAGGGTTGGGGTAAAGAAGATGAAGAATAAGAGATTCCCTGAGACTTGGAAAACTGTGATAGTTTCCCAGTCTCGTGTGGCTCACCCATAGGTGGCTGGACTGGGAGGTGGATGCCTATGGAAGTCAGGTATCAAACACTGTGGGTTTGCAACCAAAAGATCAGTGAAACGACATTTGAGATCAGTGGAAAGGACACCTTTTAGCCTGCAAGAGCACAATAAATGGCAGAGCATCAGTTAGAGTAACAATGTCGATTATAATGAATGAGTCCCACTGTTTGTTTTCTGGCATTAGGTAACCTAAGAATTCTTGTGGCTCCAACCAAGGCAGGAAAAAAAAAAAAAAACCCAAACTGAGTAACAAATGACACCTTTCTTCTTACCAATACCTTTCTGATCTTTCCTTGAAAATCACCCTTCTGTGAAGATTTTTACTACAATGGTATTTGTGCTAAGTGTCTGCCAAAAGCAATAGCCTTAATGTTGTACAACATGCCGAAGACATCCAGAAAAATTAGTAATTTTAAATTCATAACTAAGATTCTGCTTAGGATCAACAAACATGAAGTGAAGAGAAATAATTCATCAGAAAAAAATAACACTACCTCTCTCCGGTGTTTTCATGTGGATTGTGTAAAATATAGACTGTCATTATTTTTCTATTGCTGGCACAATAAATTACCACAAACTCAGAATCTTAACTAACACAAATGCATTCATTACCTTACAGTTCTGAAGCATAGAAGTTTGACAAGGTCTTCATTGGCATCATCAGGATAATCCTTTCCTGGGAGAATCCATTTCCTTTTTCAGTTCCGGAGGCTATCTGAACTCCTTGGCTCCTAGTCCCTTACCTCCATCTTTGAAGCCAGCAAAAGCTGGTTGAGTCCTCGTATCACATCACTATGAACTTTTCTTCTGCCTTCCTCTTCTACTTTTAAGGACTCTTACAGCTACAGGGCTCATCCAGATAATCCAGGATAATACCCCCATTTTATGGTCATCTGATTAGCAATTTTACATGCCCTTGGTCATGTAATGCAACATATTCACAGTTTCCAGCAATTAGGATGTGAGATATTGGGGGGGGGTCATTATTCTGCTGATCACAGTTAATGAATCACCTAGCCCACTGCCTAACAAATTCTAAGTGAGCAAAAAATGGTAGTTTTCTTCCCCACGTACTCTCTTTATTACTCTGCTCAAGCTGCCATAACAAATGCTGCAGGTTTAAGCCTCAGTGAGATAAACAACAGAAACTTATTTCTCACAGCTCCGGAGGCTATGAAATCTAAGATGAAGATGCCAGCTGTTCCTTGTGAGATTTCCTTTCCTGGCTTTGTGACAGCTGTTCTCACATGACCTTTCTTCTGGGGACAGAGAGCAAGCTCTCGGTTTTTTGTTTTTTGTTTCTTCTTATATGGACACTAACCCTATTGGATTGGGTACTACCTTTATGATATAATTTAATTATTTCCTTCAGGCTCTATCTCCAAATGCAGTTACACTGAGAGGTTAGGTTTTTAACACATCAATTTTGAGGGGACACATTTGGTCCATAACACTATCTCATCTAACAGCCCACACTTTCCCCCTACTCTCACCAATATGCCTACTTAATCTTACCTATTGAACAATTCACATATTGTCACATCAGGTGAGCCCAAAGGGTGCTTTAATTGGAACTGTTAATTCCTGTGGTCTTAATATTAGCTGAGAACTCCCAAAATGTAAATCTTAGGCTGCTTTCTCTGCACTGGAAACTCATATAACCAACTGCTTTCAAGACATCTCAATTTGTATGTTTCATAGACTCCTTGAACTCTACATACACTATTCAAACACGTTAACTCTCCCCCCAACCAAAATACTCCTCCTCATCCTATGTTCCTCATTGCAGGATATGGCACTGCCTCATTGGACAGACTTTCAAATCTTAAACTTGACAGTCATCTGACCTTTTCCTCTAATTTCCCACATTAAATGATTCATCAAATCTTAACAATTTTATCTCCTAATATCTCTTAATTCCAGTCCTTCCCATATCCCATCTTGATCTGTCATCCACTTGCCACCCCATCCCACAGGCTGGTAACTAGTTTCTCTCCATCCACTCTCGCCACCTCCATTCCTTTCTACTCGAAGGAGCCAAAGGGAAGCTCTGCTTTTAGGCAGATAAGCAATGTCAGGAAACCAAATGCCTCTGCTCCCAATATTTTTTATGTCACAAAGGCAGTATGCGGAACCCCTTCCCAGCATATAGCATTTTCTTTTTTTAACTCGCTGCACACTAACTTCTTTAGTCTTTATCTTCTCAAGATTGTACACAGATGAAAGCTGATGCCCTGCGTGTCTTATCAGTGAGTATCCCTAGTGCCTTTAAATCAGCCTTTAAAACATGTCTAAGTAAACTGATATCCCCCGGTGAACGTCCAAGCCTGTGTGGCTCCGTCCCTTGATCATTTGACAACAGCTGCACATTTAGTGGCCTGCTGAATCAACAATGGATAACTTCATATGAACCTATGACTCTTCAACTGATGTTTTATTTAATTGCCTAACTGCTGTGCATTGAATTTGGCTAGACATGCTCAAATCCTATGCTGTTGGCTAAAGGTAGTAATAAGTAGTGATAATCATTTGAAAAAGGCAGGGACATTATTTTACTTAATCAAATATTTGAAACATGCGCCAACCTGTTTCCAAGCGTAGCACTAGGGGAAAAAATATGATGAACTCATTTCTTTAGGGACTTTTAGGAGAGAATGTTTCATCCTACAGGTTCTTTCAGTGTGTTGATATTTACTACTTGAACGCAGACTCCGGATTCTACCACAAAGAGTAAGAAAGGAGAACCCATTTCTTCATACGCTGGGCGTAGGAAAAGAAAACGTGTGCCTTTTGCCCGCTTTCCCTCCCGATGCACAGAGGTATACAACAAAGGGAACATCAGGTAGACTTCGCTTTGAGCCAACCCCGCGTTTGCTGGTGACGTCACCGGAAATTGCTCCTTGTGACGCTCCAGGACCCTCCCTCTCGCTCTGGGCGCCGGAAGCAAAGCGGAAGTGGACGTAAATTCGCTTCCGGTCCCGTCGCCATTTCTATCAGTTACAGGTTCTCACGCATTGTAGTCCGCTGGGACAATGAGCTATGACTACCATCAGAACTGGGGCCGCGATGGTGGGCCCCGAAGCTCCGGCGGGGGCTGTGGAGGAAGCCATGGGGGGGGCCACGGAGGGAACCGAGGCTCCGGCGGCGGCGGGGGAGGAGGGGGTGGTCGAGGAGGCCGAGGCCGACATCCTGGGCACCTGAAAGGCCGCGAAATCGGCTTGTGGTACGCGAAGAAACAGGGGCAGAAGAACAAGGAAGCTGAGAGGCAGGAGGTAATCCGAGACTCGATAATGCGGTGGCACAGTAGCTTCTCATTTCTCCCTTGCCTCCCCTAATCTTACTCTTCTTTCTTGGTTTCTGAACTGGTGTAAGTGCTTTGTGTAGTGAATATGAAGTGCAAAGGTATTATGTGAAAGCTTCCTGTAGAAGATATTATATAGCTAAATGTTAGCCATGCGCATCTTACCTAAAAATGTTAGGATTTATGTAGGTTTAATGTATACTTTGCTTAAGGACCAGGGAACTGTGGACAAAGCAAATGTTAATTTCAGGTTCCAACCGAAATTGACTTTATTGGGGTGACACTATCATAGTATCTCTGGCAGCCCTTTCCCTTAAAATAATTATGGTCATTTTTATGGAAGATTTTTGCCTGATGTACTGTAAACCAGCAGCCTTCTGCCTTGGATACAGGGTCGCCGGGAACAAAAGCTGCCAAGCACTGTTTTCATGTAGAGCGTTCAGAATAGCTCAGCTTTCGTTTTGAGTGTTGAAACAGCCACAGATCCACAGTAACTTTATAAAAACTCTTTTATCAAATTCCACTTACCAGTTTTACACAAGCTTTTATTATGTTGCTATAGGAATCGAAAGAAATAAAATTCAAGTAACTTACAGTCTAATTGGGAAAATAAGACTTTAACGGATGAGAAGTTAAATAAATCTGGAATAATTCTTCACTGTTATTTCCACCTGAAACCAATTGCGTGATGCATCATTATGGAACTTTTGACTTCCAGCCCCTTCTCAAACCTTCTCCATTTTAGTAAATGTCACTACAGTTTATTCACTTGCCAAGGCCAAAATGGGATTTATCTGTGATTCTTCTCTTTTATTTCAGCAAATTTGTCCTGCCTACTTTATATATCCCAATCGAACCACAGCCATTACCATAGGTCAAGCCACCTTTTATTTTTTGTTCCTGGCCTCCTTACTGGTCTTCTAGCTTCCACTAGTTGTCCTTTGTAGAGCCACTCATGGTGATCTTTTAAAAGCAAAAAGTAAGTCATCTCATTCTCTAGCTCTCAATGTGAGATTAGAAGCAGGTTCACATCTGTGTCAGTCTAATTCATTTCAGTGGCATCCTAACATGTGTTTCAGAGACCTTGGAAATCTAGCCTCAAAATACCCGGTTTCCCTCTATGTACTTATCTTTCTGTGCTCAGTCACCAATCCGATGTAATTTTGAATTTTGTAAACATACAGTTATTTTTGCTTTTTTTCTAACAGTTCTCATACCATTCCACTCTCTAAAATGTCTCCATTTTCCCTTTGTACATAGGAGCATTATTTAATGATTAGCTCATCCTGCCTTTGATTACTTTCAGCCATTTCCATAGGTTTTACTTTTTGAAGTAGTCTCTGTGTTACCAAGTGAATGTATTATAATGATATACTCTTACTCTTTCAATAAATATTTATTGAGGATCTAATGCATTTGAGATAATATCTTAGGCACTGTGTGAATACGATAGATAACAGTTCTTGCCTTACAGAGATAGTGGGGTATTAGGGTTTATAGATGGTTAGGATACAATGTTAAAGTATTACAATAAAGAGAACGTGGGCTGTTACCTAACTCCAGGAGGATGAGACGTTTTTCAAGAGGATATAACCTTTAAGCTGAAACTTGAAAGATAGCAAAGTGTGTATGTGTTTGGGATTTGAGGTTTGGAAAGGGATTTTCAGGCCGAGGTAGCAAGCAGCATGTGCCACACCACAGAGTCCAGGAAGAACATGCTCAGGGAACTGAAAGTAAGAAAGAGCATGGTTGTCGGGTGTGCTGAGGTGTGGAGTGTGGACGTAGACAGTGGCTTTCAAACTTGTTGGTCACTTCCTACATAAAGGAATATATATGTACATACACACACACAAAATATATATGTATGTCAAATACATGTATATATTTTACCCTCACCCAAAGTTATGTTTATTGATTTGAGGGAGGGAGGGAGAGAGAAAGAAAACATAGATGTGAGAAACATTGAACAGGTGCCTCCTGTACGTGTCCGACTGGAGATTAAACCTGCGGCCTAGGTATATGCCCTGGCTGGAAATGGAGCCTGCACACTCTTGGCATGCGGGGTGATGCTTCCATCAACTGAGCCACCTGGCCAGGGCTGGTGTGGTTTTTTTATCGTTCTCATTCTGTGAAGAAACTGAATCATTTGCCAGACCATACCGGCATCTTCCTGAGCACCGATCGTTTGGTTTTCTCTCAGCTCAGCCTTCTTCCCAAGTTATTCTTCTTTTTAGTGTAAGGTTTAAAATGCTCGTTGCAACCAAATAGCATTTCCAGTTTTTAAGGTAGTTTTTTTTTTTTTTTTTAAATAGAATATTGGGTTTCATTAACTTTAATTGTGGGTATCTGTGAAAATTTAAGAGAACAAAATTATAAATTGTGAGGGTAGGAGGTAAGGGAAACCAAAGTTTTAGGAAGAAAGATAAATATCCTTTTTTTTTTTTTTTTTTTTGCCAGTTATATTTCAGCTGAGTTTATACATACATGGTAGAAAAAAAGATCTTGAGGGATTTATACGAAAATGTTAGCAATAGGTCTAGGAATTGGAATTGGGCAAGAGGGCAAGTGTGGGGAAACTTAACTTTTATATATGTTGGTTGAACATCTTTTTACTTTTATTTTTTTCTCAAATAATTTTGCACTTGCCTTCTCATATTGATGAGGATGCTTTTTCTTTGCATAAAATAGAGAGCCGTAGTCCACATGGACGAACATCGAGAAGAACAGATTGTGCAGCTCCTACATTCTGTCCAAGCTAAGAATGATAAAGATTCGGAATCACAGCTCTCCTGGTTTGCTCCTGAAGATCATGGGTAAAACAGAGTGTTCTTTTAAAAGATGGGCAGAGAGTGACACTTATTTCATAGCATTGGCTAGAAGAAAAGAAATGATAATAAAAATTACATCTTTAGACTTTAATAAGTGAAATTTAGCCTTGAAGTAATTTTTTTGCTTATGTAGATGGAGCAGGTTTGATAAAAGGGTAAAAATTAGATGGCATATTCATTCCTATAGGGAAACTAAATGGGAGGAATAGTTTATCTGTGTATGAGGTTTATTAAGTTATTATTTGTTGTTTTTCCTCCCCATCGTCTTTGTAATTCTAAAATTCTCCTCTGGGGGAGATGTGCAAGAAGTTATGTTGGGGCTGTTTTAAGGAAATCACAGGAACTGCATTGTTTAGAGAGAAAATTAGTAAAAGTTTTTTGGGGACTGTGTAATGTAGTATCCCATTTATAGCTCAGAAAAGGTAGCAGGAAGAAATGAAGCTGTAAAATAAAACAGGGTTCATAAAAACACCATGCCATTGCAAAGGAGGAATGACTTACGTGGATTTTTTAAAAAATTTAATTACCACAGGGAATAACTTAGGAAAAATTTTCGTGTATTTTAAGAATGTAAGTGTTTTGATAATTGCTCTACTAAGAGAAAAAAATAAAAACTTGATCCTGGTGATTTTTGAAATCATAGCATATTGTTTTATTTCAGGGCTTGTGTGGTTATTTAACCCTTTGTCATTTTTTGTTTTGTCAAAATAGATATGGTACTGAAGCTCCTGCTGAGAACAAACCACACTCAGAGAAGAAATTTGAGGACCAGGAAAAAAAATCGATAAATCAAGAAAAGAGGACACTTAGAATCAGGGACAAATATATTGACCGAGATTCCGAGTATCTCTTGCAAGAAAATAAACCAGATGTAACCTTAGACCAACAGTTATTGGAAGATTTACAGAAGAAAAAAACTGACCCTCGGTATATTGAAATGCAGGTAATGGGAAGCAAGATGTGGAAAAAAATTTTACTTCTCAAACTTGATAAAAATATATTTATGGTTAGAATTAGTTGCATGGAATAGATCAGTGAGATTCCGCAACAGCCCTTCCTCGCAATTTTTTTCCTCCCATAAAACAGAGAAAAGCAACAGGACTGGAATAACATAACCTACAGCAGCCAGTCTCATCTGTAGTAGCTTATATGGTGCGGAGAAGAAGTATTTGAAAATGGTAATTCAAATGAAAAAATACAACTCTTAAGTTTAACTTTTCTAGGCCAGTTTAGGGAGATGTCATGAAAGACAAGGTGGTTAGAATTGTAAAGTTTCTTCTAGACCCATTTAATCCTTTTACAGATGATAACATTAAATGCCTCAAAAGTTGTATGATTTGCTTATGTTCAACATTTTAAAGATAGGACTGACAGGAGCTAAAGTTATCCTGAAAATTTTTTTCAGTGTTTTCTTTTCCTGTTAGGCAAGATATATTAAGGTCCTTCCTATTGAAACATAAAGTTCTATGCTTTGTGGATGTTCTAGAGATAGATGTGATAAAATATTCACATGTGGGGGGGGGGGGTTGGTGAAAATTTGCATATTTGAATATGCAAATACTGCGGTTTTAGACAAAGGCAGAATATCAGTCACATTCCCTGTGGGAAAGAAAGGGTACACTCACTGTTGCTGATTAAGATCGGATATCCTGTTTAGAACAGATGAGCTAATGTTGTTGGGGAGCCAAATGGTGTAGTTTTTTGATACCTATTGAGTGAAAACATAAGGACAGAGGAGATTTCAAGATGAATAAATTCATCGCATGGTTGGGAGTAGAGCTTTTATTGCCTTAGGAATAAGGAGAATTAGCTGCTGTCTGTTTACTTTGTATAGAGGACAGAGCTCAAATGTTTAATTAAAGGTGAGTGGCTGATGTAGTGCAGAGAAAGTTAGGAGAAGAAATGTGCAAAACAAAACTCATCTTCCTCCTGGCCAGACACGGTTGTAAAAGCTTTACATGTTCTACGTCATTTAAACCTCCCAACAGCCCTGTGTGGGATTATATGTGTTTATTACCGATGGGGAAAAGTAATCTTAGATTCAGTGTCCTAAGGTGCATAGCTGGTAGCAGTACCTGGTCTGAAATTCAGATGTGTTCTAAGAGTTCAACTCTGATCCTTCCTGATGTAATGTGCTGTAGTTTTAATTTATCTCATGATTTATTTAATAAACACTAGTTTTCTACTTGCTAGATGCCTGCCATTGTGCTGTGTTGTCCAGAGTCATAAGACACTCCCTGTCCTCAGTTTATAGTCTCATTACCTCATCTCAGGTGACAGCTAGAATTAGGAAGTAGGAGGTTTACTTGCCTTGGGAAAGAATATTGGGTTGTAATTCTCTCTTTAGCAGTATTTACATACATAGAAATCTAATCTGGTTAATGCTAGTTTCAAATTTCACGGGATGGCTTGTATGTACTTCTTATTAAGATGGTTACATTTCACTACTTGGGATGCTACTTTTTTTAGAAACTACTAAGAAGTGGTTTTTAAATACTTCAAAAATTATAATAAAAGATTACTAAGAAGAGTACAGTGACTTGTTATGTCAAAGCACTAGAATTCCTGTAAGTCACCGCACTGACTCAGCTCCGCAGCACTGGCACGGCTTACCTGACCGTGATAAGCAGGGCGTGCGCAGCGTGGTTAGCGAGCTTAGCAAGGCTGCTACATGTTGTGTATTCGAAAATTGCCTAGAGTAGATCTTCAAAGCTCTCATCACGAGGAAAAAGTTTGTAACTGTGTAGTGATGGATATTAGATTTATCGTGATCATCTCACAATATATACAGATAGCAAATCATGATGTTGTACACCTGAAATTAATATAATGTTAAGTATATCTCAGTGAAATAGTATTAGGGAACTTTGACACATTCTCCATCTTGACAAATCAAGTAGGCAAAAATTAACAAGATGATGTTTCATGAAATTAAAAAACAAGCACGGCAATAATATACTAGATTACCTAAGATAGTTCTAATTTTGCAAATTTTATTTTCAATAAATAGGGCTTGTTAAAGCTGTGGTTTATTTTTTATGCCACTGAGATTCTTTTCTGATGTTATATGATATATACCTAGTTCAGTGTAAACCGTAGTGCTGCTGCTTAGTGTATGTAATTTCTATGTAGTGTGGATATGGGGATCTATAAAAGTTTTCAAAACCAGACAGAAATTATCATGTGAAAGTTACAGAAAATAAACTGTCATTCTCTCTTTCGTTTTGGTGAATTATAATTACAAATTGTAATTCACCCAAATCTTGTAGAGTAGCTTATATGTGTCAGAAACTGCTACTTGTTTTTTATGTAAAGGTTTTTCATTAAAATATATGGTAGCCCTGAGATAAAACCTTGAGACTCCAAGTTTGACTTAAGATTTCGGTTCTTAAATGACAGTACCAGATATTGTTACTGCTGTCTTTTATACTCAAAGGCAAGTACCCAGACGTAATCTTTCAATATATTCCAGTTCTTAATGCATTAATAAATGGTGTGGATCTATGGTGGGAAAAGAATCTGGTGTAGAAATCAAAGCTAAGATGAATATATAAAACAAATAGAAAACGTATAAAAGTAACTTAGGGACTGAAAGAATGCTATTAGATGATTTCATTGTCACTAACTCCAAGAAGGTATATCTACTCTGTTGGATGTAATAGAATTTTATTTTTCAATGTTTCGAAAGCAAAAGGGATTGCTGAGTTTTTTTTTTTTCTAGTAAAATTCTTTTTTAAGTCTTAATGTTTTACATGAGCTGTGAGGTAATAAAAATACTTTTGTATTCTAGCATATTTATTGATATATTTTGATTATCAGAATTATAATTCCTGTTTTCTGGTGAAAATTTGTAACATTATTTTTAATTTTAGCATTTCAGGGAAAAGCTGCCTTCATTTGGGATGCAAAAGGTAAACGATTATGCACTATTTAATTTGATTTGCAAAATACTTAAAATACAATTTTTTTTTTACAAAGTGTTACGCTAAGAAGAAATATAAATTAATGAACCTTTCTCTAAAGGATTTTCTTGGAAGTTCATTTTATTCTTTTGAATTGTTGAAAAACAAAAAAAAAATGGTCATGAAATGTCTCTGAAATTTGCTCATATTTATGTCCATAATTGAAATCTTTAGAGTTTAAAAACTAATTTTCACAAAATGTTTTAAATGTTAGGTGCGTGAAGTCTTTAATTATTTGAAAGGAAAGTATCTTAAATTATACTGTGATTTTAAAACAACATATGTAACTTACCTTGCAGACAAAGCCATATTTAGGAGTTATGATGTAAATAAATCCTTAATGTCTTCAGTAGTTATTTAGGTATTGGGGATATCTGCCTTACACTCAACAGTTTATGCCTGGAATTTATGAGCTATTACTTTTTTGTTTTTACCAGTATATTTTTCTTTAACATTGCCTTTACTCTGTTTTTTAAATAATTTGGTGCTTCTCAGCTCTTGAAAACTGGTAGATCCAGGTATGTAAACTGCCAGCACTGTACATAACAAAATTTAAAAAGCTTTAGTGTTTGTCAGAAGCAATTACCTTCAGTTTCATAGAATTTTGGTAACTGTCTTTTTTTTAGACTTTAACATGCAATGTCCTTCACTTATTTTTCCCTTTGTAATAGGAATTGGTAAATATGATCGATAATAATCAGGTGACAGTAATTAGTGGTGAAACCGGTTGTGGAAAAACCACTCAAGTAACTCAGTTCATCTTGGATAATTACATCGAAAGAGGAAACGGATCTGCATGCAGGATAGTTTGTACTCAGCCAAGAAGAATTAGTGCCATTTCCGTAAGTTCTCTCTCACTCTTTAGGTTCCTCGCTTGCTTTCTCATTTTCCTTTAGGGTAGTATTGGTAGTAGCTTTTTAAAAATTTTTTTCCAAGATCTGCTGGTTTTGATTGGACAGTCCAATAAGTAGTATAAAGTGAAATAATGGTGTATATGGGATATATGGGTTGTGAAGTTTTACTTCTAAAGTATTATTTCTTAAAAATCAATCATGTCATTTTCTGTTTCTAACCTCCTCCTGTCACAAGATGACTGTTGGTTACTTCCAGTTACACAAATCAAGTGTTGATTATAATAACATTTCATCTATCCAGAGCTTACTTTTGGCAGCTGTAGCTTTGAGAACACAATCAGAAATTAAGATACTAGGAATTAAGAAACACCAGTCTCTAACAAAAAGAAACAAACAAAAAGAATATATTATCATATATTTACTTTTAAAATTTCACGCAAGTTTTGTAAGTTTAGACCATGATTTCCAACTCTTTTAAAAAAGACAAAACAAAAGGGGAGAAAGTAATGAGAGGATGGCTGTAGAAAGGCATTTTGAAAACAGTGGCAAGAGAGAACTTGGCCTTGGAGAGCTAAGGGGGAAATGAAACGTAAACGTAAGCCAGGAGTCTGCAGCTCCTCAGGGACTCACACAGTGCTGGCTCAGACTTTAATACCTCTTTTTAACTCTTGAAAATCAGATGACCAGTTTTTCAGCACTCGCAGATTTTCATGGATGTTCAGAATATCTGTACTAAAGGAAATTATATTTTCTTTGTATTTTAATTAAAGGTTGCAGAGCGAGTGGCTGTAGAAAGGGCAGAATCTTGTGGCAGTGGTAATAGTACCGGATACCAAATTCGTCTCCAGAGGTAAAGAATGTTCCCTTCTTGTTTACAAGTAGATTTTAGTGAAAATTTGAAGCTGGAGATTAAAAAAAAAAAAAAAAGATTTTGCCCGTTTTTCTGCTGATTATTACTATTAGAATTAACATTTAAAGGTAACTGAAACATAGGTGACTTGCGACCCACAGTCATTTTTTAACCCAAATTCAGAATTGGATTGCCATTTTAATGTCTTCTATATTAAGGAATGATTAGAAAAATAACTCATTTCCGGGGGATACATTAGTAGACCATCACTTGCCCTGAAAGGAGTTGATGTCCTGTGCTTTGGTACCACCACCCTGCCCCTGATCAACTTTATTGACCTTGTTATCTTTAACCCCCTACCCCTCTTCACTGTGTTTCTTAGTTCTCTAGAGGTCAAGATTCCATTCACCTTTTTAAATCAACTGGCTTTCCAATTACCGAACCAGAAGTTTAGGCCATAAGTAATGGATCATTTTAATGTGAATGGTTATGCCTTTAAAAAGAAATTATTAATACTATGACAACAGAAATCATGTATGATGAACTTGAATATAGTGTTTCTTATTACTCTGTCATGGCAGGCAGTCCTATAAGAAATAAAAAGTATAGATATTCATTAAAACTGTGTTTTTTAAATTGAAGTTTTTCTTTTAAATGTGTGTGGTACTTAGTATTTTACTAGTAAAGAAAACCAAACTTTTGTCTTTTATTCACAGCCGGTTGCCAAGGAAACAGGGTTCTATCTTATACTGTACGACAGGAATCATTCTTCAGTGGCTCCAGTCAGACCCGTGAGTGTATTTAAATTGAGAACATTTAGTTAAATCTTATCAAAAGATGTAATTACTAAATTGGAGGTTACTAGTTTTTGGTTCTGTTTTTAATTGTACTGAGTTACCCACTTCACCGCGCGTCTGCTTTCAGGCATTTGTCCAGCGTTAGCCATATCGTGCTTGATGAAATCCACGAGAGAAATCTACAGTCGGACGTTCTAATGACTGTGGTTAAAGATCTTCTCAGTTACCGACCTGACCTGAAGGTCATACTGATGAGTGCGACTCTGAATGCTGAGAAATTTTCGGAATATTTTGGTGAGTAAAGTTCATGATTATTACTTTAGATAATTACCAGGTAATTAACTTGGCATCGATGAAGTTTATATTTAAATAATTTTATGAACTTTTCGTGATGCTTGTGTGGCTTTTATGAACTGTCATAGGCTAGAGTGGCCGTTTGCTAATACCATCAATACTAGTGACAACTTCATGGAATACCTTCAATATGCCAGGCAGTATATTTGGCACTTTATTAATTCTCATAATACCTTGTGAGGTAGGTACTATTATTTTCATGTTTACAGATGAGAAAACAGCCTCAGCACAGTTGAGTGGCTTACCCAAGGTTGTCTAATTAACAGAGGGTCAGGAGGATTTGAAACTAAGTTTGACCAGCTGCAAAGTATATTCTCTTAAAGTTACGACTCTCTCCTGCTTGTAATTGGGGAAGGTGGGGAGAAGGGAGGGAGTTAAAAGGGAATCGAGCCGTCTTTGATACACGTTCCTGTATTCGGCCTGGTTGACTCTCCCAGCCTTGGGAGACCGGTGGAGCGGACTACGTCTTTGTGTTTTCATGAGCTATACAGAACTACATCAACTTCCTCAGACTTGGAAAGTCACAGGCTGAGCGGTGACACCACCTCAGAGTTGACCTCTGCCGCAGTGTTGACCTTGGCTTACAGTGTGTACTGTTTGGTACAGAATATGAATAACATTTTAAAAAGTTCCAAGAATCATTTTTTTTAACCAGTGATTCTAAAAAAGTAACAATTTAGTATTTGGTTTCGTCTTGATTTAACTACTTTTTCTTGTACTCCTGTGTGCCACGGGAGCAGTGCTTCATGTGCAGACCTCAGGTAAAGCAGGGTCTGATGGCACCATCCTGGCTGATGAAGAGTAGACTTCAAACGAATGGGTTTCGTGTCCAGTTAAAATTCTTTATCGCTGGTGTTCTGCGTTACTTTAGAACCGAGAGATGTATGGACGGTTTAGTAGCAGTAAGAAGGGGCTGAATGAAGACTGGACTGCTGCTGTTTGTGGTACTAGATAGGGAACAAATAGGGTAGAGCTGTAAAAGTTCAGGACCATTTTCTGAAGTTAAAAAAAGTAACAGACTCATTGTCCTTACGTACACTGCTTATTTTTATTTTGAACATTTGAGTACACACATGTATTTTGTTTACCATAATAGGTAACTGTCCAATGATACACATACCTGGTTTTACTTTTCCGGTTGTGGAGTATCTTTTGGAAGATATAATTGAAAAAATAAGGTAAGTGGATATTAGGAAATAAAGATTTAAATTACTAATATGTCACCTTTTCTGTCAGACTTTAATTCAGAAACTCAACCATTTCCTTCAAAAACATTGTTTTTTCTTAAATCAGGGATTCCCAGATGCAAATTAAAATCACCCTCAGCCTTTTAAAGTCCAGCTGCGCCACAATCACACCCCATACCTTCGTTACGTTACAAAGTCTGGGCTGGTAGCCAGGAGTCAGTATTTTTACAAAGATCCCTGGGCGGCAAAGTTCAGGACGCTCTGGTTCTCCTACCTGGTTCTTTCCTTCTCCTTGGAAGGCTTCCATTCCCCACCTTTTAAATATGATTTTCCCCTAAGTCCTCTGCTAGCCTTTTCTCAGTCTGTTGTGATTTCACTGTGTAATTTTAATTCCATTGCTGTACTTCTGTATTTTCATAGCTCTCTGAGCTAGAGCTTCAAAACTGAAGCTCTCCCTGAACTCTAAACTTGTCGTCTAACTCTACCCAGCAGCCTTCCAATACCACAGATACCTTGAACCTCACATTTGTAAAACGAAAATCAGCTTTCATTCCTGCCCACGATGCTTCCACCAGAGAACTTAAGCCTTATAATGGGTACTGATGTTATCCTCCACCCAGTCATCTAAGCTATACATCAAAAAAGCCAGTGTTTATCAATGATTTATGTACTAGGATATGTTCACTGCTGTACTTGTTTAGTAACCAAATTACGTTCAGTCATTCTGTACTCCTTCCCTACCCCCCTAAATGCAAACCCTAAGAGCTTTTGCCTTGAATATATGTCTTCTCACTTTTATTTCTTTTACTTAAGATCGGTATTGTCTCTTCTGTACTAATATAATAATTCTTCCTTTGGCACTATGGTTTTCATTGTCTCTAATGCTGCCATATATTTTACAAAAACATCTGCTCATATGACTTTCTCCCCCTCAACAGTGCCCCTGAGATTTCCCTTTAAACACTTGTCTAAACAAGAACCTGTATTGGGTTATCATGGCCTACAGCAGAGACCTCACTGGTAGCCCAAGTTAGTGATCCCTTCAACCCTGGCCCTTCGCTGCTGGCCGCCTTCTGCAAGGAGCTGTGCAGAATTGTATTTGTGTTCCGATGAGAAAAGGGCTGGGGCAGCAGAGCCCCACAGGATCAGCTGCCAGTCGCCAAGCTAGTCATGTGAAGGCTCGGCACAGTCTGGCCCATCCTGTTGTCGCCTCGTGCGTCCCCGGGCCTGCCCATCTTAAGTGCAGTGTTCCCTGCTGTGCCAGCCATTGCCCTTTCATTCACGACTTTTTGCTTTGTTACATGTTATTTCCTCTTAGACTTAATTTGCCATCTTCTGCATGCTTTCAACTATAAACTATTGATTATGTAAAAATAAATCCCGCTTTATTGCCCATTAGCTATGCGTGACACCTCTCCCAGAATGAGTTGCTTTCCCATGGGGACTCCTGTAGCACTTGAATCATGTCCCTTACAACACTTACCTTATTGCCATGTAATGTATCTCTGTATGTTTGCCCCTTGCACTAGATTTCATATTTTTCGAGGTCAAGGATTTTGCCCTGTTCATCTGTATAACTAGTGCGTAGCACAGTGCCTGGCCTCTAGTAAACATCTGAGTAAGAATGTGGACAGATGCAGAAACACTGTGATGAGATTTTTCAAGACTCCACAGTTTACTTGTTAAACGAGAAGATGAATAGTGGGAAGATGAGAGGAAAGATCCTATTGTGTATTTTACATGGAGAAAAGTCATCTGACTTTTGAGTGAACATTTACTTGACAGTTTTTGAACTTTATGTCTTACATTGTGCACTAGGGCCTGAGCATACAAGTTGGAAAGACTTGGCACATACCTCACAACTTCTAGGCAGGGATGCATGTACGCTATTAATTTAAGGTATGATTGGCCTGTGTGGGAAAAGAGCGTGTTGGGAATGAGATTGTACATAGTGGGATAGGCTGGGCAAGCCAGGGCAGTGGGGAAATTCAGAGTAGGAAAGAGGAAGTGTGTACGTCAGCAGGAAGCACCCTGAAAGTGAGAGGGGCGGTATAGTGGTCTTCCATGCCCTGGGTTTACCAATGTGCATAGGTTTTTCTTTAAAATTTTATATATTCCCAGAAAGAGGGGAAAGGAAGGAAACAGAGGGAGTGAAACATCAGTGTGTGGTTGCCTCTTGCATGTCCCCTACTGGGGACCTGGCCTGCGACCCAGGCATGTGCCCTGACTGGGAATTTGAAGCAGTGACCCTTTGGTTCACAGGCCAGCACTCAATCCACTGAGCCACACCAGCCAGGGCATTGTCCAAAAATTTTTATGTCCTTCCTCAATTCCACTTTCCACAATGTGTCTGCTTCCTACCACAGCACATTTACCACTTAAGTTTCTGAGAATATTGATTGTCAGCAGCTCGATAATAATGAAACTAAGTTTCAAGGATCGGTAATCTAAAATTGTATCAAAATGGACTGCTTTCTCTTTAAGATTTTGTTTATTTACTTTTTTAGAGAGGGGGGAAGAGGAAGGAGAAAGAAAAGGAGAATCAGTGTTCTAGAGATACATGGTTGCCTCTTGCATGTCCCCTACTGGGGACCTGGCCTGCGACCCAGGCATGTGCCCTGACTGGGAATTTGAAGCAGTGACCTTTTGGTTCACAGGCTGGTGGCACTCAATAAACTAAGCCATACCAGCCAGGGCAGGGCTTGCTTTTCTAAGCTGTCGAGAAGGCAGGTTAGGTACAAGGAACTGTAGCTTAAGGGTCTCTTGAAGCAAAGGGATAGTATCTATGTAGCGATCCCTAAGAGGGGAGTTGAAGGAGGGTGGTCCTTGGATAGAAGTTTGCAGCAGAAACTCTAGCTCTCACCTTCCAGAAGAGCTGCACTGCAGGGAAGTAGGAGGGAAGAAAGTGGGGTGAGATGAGATGGAGGGCTGTGATTGGGCCCTGGGGGTGGGGGTTGACGGTTACTTCTGTTGCTGGAACTGCTGGGAAGGGAGCCAGCTGTGGGTCCATCCTGCTGACTAGGACTAATCTCTGTCTCAGGTTGCCCTACCTCAAGTTGGTGCCTCTATATGTATCGAAGACTTAGGGGAGTCCCGGGTCACAGGTACTGAATAGGGAAGGGGATTAACACTCTTTGGGTGTCTGCTATGTGTCAGGCACTGTGCTTTTTACTCTGTCACTTTTTTGCTTTTATACTAATGCTGTTTCAGTACTAATCTCTCAAACAAGGAAACTAAAGACCCGCGAGTTACACCTTGTTCAAAGTCACACAGGTAGTCGATGGCAGAACAAGGACATCATTCCATAATTTGACTCACAAAAACCATGTTCCAACCCCCCCCATTCCATCTAGATGCTGTCCCCTAGGCGAACTGAGGGGATTTGGGGTTCAGTTTAGGTTCATTTTTCTTTGTCTCTCTCTACCTTCACGCTCTCAGAACCCACCTATTATTATAGGTGGGATCCTGGGGCAGATGTGCCCAGCTTATAGCCGTCCCTTCGGCACGGTGGAGTCACAGCATAGGTCCGGACAGATGAGAGATTTGAGTGCTGCTTCTGGCTCTGCCATTAGCTGTGTCTGTGGGCCTGAGCAGAATTAAATAGTTCTCAAGCATGGTACTATGCGTTCATAAACACACTCTTTGAATCTCCTGGGCCATCAATTGAATTCTTGGATTAGCAGACCCCAGCCAGACTTGAATCCAAATCACAAGGTACAGGATTTCAGAATTTATATACTCTCCAAGGAATTCTTATGTGTACTCAGGTTTGGAAGTCTCCTATATGTAAAATCTGAGTCTTCTGCTAGGCAGCATTATTATTTTGGACTTAATGTTATCCTTTGTTTTAGGGCAAACTTAATTGAAGGTGAACATTAGTCTAACTTTGATTGCTTATAATGACCCGGAGGTGTATATGCTGTGATAGAGAAGAATGATTTTCATCTAGAATGTCAGGTTTTATGTCAATGACTACTTACAAGTTTGATATTTAACTCTAGTGCACTAGAAATTGTTTTTTATAATCTTTTTTAAAATGCTAACTGTAAAAAGTCATAGATAATAGCTAAAACCAAAGAGTTTCAAACAAGTGAAGCTATTTAAGGATGTTTTTATTTTAGATATGTTCCAGAACAAAAAGAACACAGATCCCAGTTTAAGAGGAGTTTCATGCAAGGGCATGTAAATAGACAAGAAAAAGAAGAAAAAGAAGCAATCTATAAAGATCGCTGGCCAGATTACATAAGGGAACTGCAGCAAAGGTGGGTTTATTTGTTTGAAAGTCAGAACGCAGTGACTGACTGACTAAAACAAAAAGCAGGAATTACCTTCTTGAATTTGTAAATATTTAAGGAGATTGTTGTAAGTCTCATATTCCAGCTGAATACTATGCTATTTTGATTGGTAAACACTATTATTTTCCTAATAATTCTCCTATCTATTGATGGTTCTCCTATTAGCAGGTTGAGTTAACTTTTAGATTTTATAGCAAGTTAAACGTCAGGAAACATTACTGAATATTTCATGATTTTCTATTTAACTTTGCTAGGTATTCTGCAAGTACTGTAGACGTTATAGAAATGATGGATGATGATAAAGTTGATCTGAATTTGATTGCTGCCCTTATTCGATACATTGTTTTGGAAGAAGAGGTTAGTTTTGTTTTCTTCAAGTGACATAATTTTAATTTTATTTTCATATCAAGGCCATGAAAAAAAATACAATTTCCTAAATGCAGTTCCTTTTTAAAAAATTTTTTATTTATTGATTTTAGAAAGAGGAAGGGAGAGAGAGAAATGTGCATTTGTTGTTCTACATTTATGTGCTCGTTGGTTGACTCTTGTATGTGCCCTGCCTGGGTATTGATCTCACAACCTTGGCATATTGGGATGGCGCGTCAAGCAACTGCTGCCCAACCAGGGCCTCTTAAATGCTTTTTAAAAATAACCCATGGAAGAAATTGTTTTGACACCAGGAATGAGAATCTCAAACTACCAAATGATTTAGGTATTTGACCTATTCGAAGAAAAGAATGAACAAAGGAAAACATGTGGTTATAAATTCTATTTTTAAAAAGCGAGCTTTTACTTTTTATTGATAATCAGTAACCAAAATTATCCTGAGGTAGTATAATGTTAATGAAGACTTACGTGTGCACAGATTTTTAGTTAGTGTATTTTGTTACGTGATCCTTTGTAATGATTATTTCCCCTCCATACAGGATGGTGCCATATTGGTCTTTCTACCAGGCTGGGACAATATCAGCACTTTACATGATCTCTTGATGTCACAAGTGATGTTTAAATCAGGTATTACAGAAATGTATTTTATTGCAAGTCCAAGAGCGGTCTCATTTTTTGCTTTTTAAGTTGTAGCTATTACATGTTATCTCTAAATATATAAGCATGCATCTCTAAAAAAATAAAGACAATTTCTTATATAACCACAATGCCATTATCATACCTAATTATTAACATCATTAAATAATCCAGTCTGTATTCAAGTTTTCCCCATTGTGCCCCCAAAATGTCTTTCACAGTTAGCTTGTTCAGCTAGAAAGGTCAAACCAGATAATTTTGGACTCCAGTTCTGGAATATCACTCCTGTTCTTTCCTTATTTTTTCCATGGTGATGAGTTACAGAAAAAACTAGATCAACTTTCTGGATTTGTCTGAATCTTCATGGTATCATTTCATTTGATTCTTTTTTACCTGAATTTTCTATAAACAGGAAGTTCTATCTGTACGTTTGATTCAGTCTGAGTGAAGTAGCTTGGTTTGACTTGTGATTGAGTTGATGTATTTCATATCATGGCACAGAGAAGTAATGGAGGATTTTTCAGCAATACCAATTATTTGTATTGGTACTTACTACTTTTTAAGTCCAGAGGGTCATAAGAGTTTGTGGGGAGCAATATATCTCCTTTGAATAACAACAGTTCTTTTCTGGGGGTAATATCACTATGTTGATTCATTTGGGCACTATTGCTAGAAATTTAAGTCAGCATTGCATTTTTTTGTAACCACAGCTGAACATGAAATTTGCCTTTGCTTCTTGAACACTCACCCTCCTTCCCGTCACTACACCAAACTTTCTATTAGCTAATAATCATGATGGGCTTAAGCTATTTCATTTTGAAACTTAAAACGTATGAAAATAATTTCTTAAAATTATGTTCCATGTATGTTTAATGGAGCTTTTCTGCAATTATGTTAAAAGTTTAATTTTATTTTTAATTTCCAGAGAAGTTTCTTATTATACCTTTACATTCACTGATGCCTACAGTTAACCAGACACAGGTATGTTGTTAAATTTATTCGCTGTCTTTCAAAATGAGGCAAGCCTGAAGGGCTGCTTATTGTGTTTTGTTTATTTATTTATTTATTTATTTTTAAAGCATATTTTCAAATAGTTATCCAGGTAAAAAATACTTCTTTGAGAGCCTCACTAGTGAGTCTTCAGGGGATGATTTTACAAAAATGAGAATAAGAGAATAATCCACAAATGAAATTAGCTAGTGAACATTAGGGAAAAGTTTAAAGATTGTTTTCACCAAGAACTTGTTGGGTATTTCTGAGTAAAAAGAAAAAGGTTATGTGACTGCCAATAAAAATGATGTACTACAGCCTGATATTTGAAATTTTGATTACAGCATTAGTATATTTGCAGGTATGAGATTTCCTGTTTTGTCAATAATGTAGTATTACAGTTTTGAATATTTGGGCTCAGCCAGATTCAGAGTTGGAATGAACACTGCATTCTCAAAGGCCAGATAACTGTCTGGATTGCAGTGTTCGTGGGCCCTGGTAGAATAAGATGGATGAGAAAGTGTACCTGTCTTCCCACCTAGTTTTTTCACACTGTGTAAAAAACTACCAAGACTTTTTTTTCATTGAGACTTCTAATATCCTTTCTGCCGATACCTTTGTCCCGTGTCAGATTCAGGATTAGACACAGAATTCGATACAGAGTGCGTACCCAAGGGAAGAGAAGGGGAGAGAGCTCTCGATTCCAAGGACTGCACTGCTGTCTGTTAGCAGACATTCGATGTGGAGGCACCCTGACAGTCAATTTTTTTATTCCTTTGCCACGGAATATGTGACTAGACTGGGAAACTCATGTTCTCTATTGATTACCACTTTTATACAAATAGGGATACGTGTATGCATTTTTTTGCTTTACAGCCAACTGGTACTTGGCTGCATTACATGTCTTTTCATTTACTTGGGTGACTGTCACAGGCTGTATTGTTGGTAGGATTCAGCATTTGAAGAGGACTTTTTTAAAGCCCAGTCCAATCTCAAAAGCTAGTATGTGGTGGTACAGCTGTTAATATTTATTCTCATGAGTTGGGCATCTGCCTGATTGTTTGCTGTTTTTACCCATATAGTTTTAGGTAATTTATAACTCTTATCCCTACACAAAATTTCTCTCCCTTAAAAGTTTGACTGTACAGTAAGATGTTTAACATGCCAGTTTTTGTTTAAAACCATTCTACAAATTACCATATTTCATTTAAAATCTTGTTTGTGATAAGATTTTGACATCTGTGGGAGATTGGTTCTCTGGTATTGAAAGTGATGTGTACCTTACAAATACATTCATAAATGTTACATGCATACATATGTCAACAAATAAACACAATGTTAAAAAAGGGTAGTATCTGAAATAATTCCTGTAACTGAAAGAATGATGTATCAGAAATTAGTGTATTTTTGGAATTTTGATGTATTTATTCTTACAGGTATTTAAAAGAACCCCTCCTGGTGTTCGGAAAATAGTGATTGCTACCAACATTGCAGAGACTAGGTAAAGATTGTTCTACGTATTAACTGCTGGTGATTATACTAGTTTTAAGCCCCACAACTTATTAACGTATCTTAATCTTTTTTTCTCTACAAAGTACTTTGTAATTTCTCAAAAGTAAATCTTTTAATTTAATCATGGTAGTGGCATATGTTTGTTTAGTTTTTAAAAATTTTATTTAACTTATACTAATGTTTTAGCCCTCCTCCAAAACAGCCCTTTAAGGTGTTCTTTCAAAGCGTTCCGAAAAAACATGGTAGCTGATACCAGTTTTGTTCTATGTGCCTTTTGCTGGTAGGGGATGGTGTATTGTTTGGTAATTTGACAGCTAGGTATGTCCAGCCTTTAAAGTGTATTGTATTCTCTTGGAGGTAGTAATATACCAGTATAGCGTTGAAACATTGTTCTGTGGAGGCTGATACTAAACTGTGGCCCTGGGGTGGGGGAAAAAAAAGCTAGATAGAAAAGACGCAGGCAGCCGTGAAGCTTGGCTGCAGGTGAGTAAGAATCGAACACGTGTCTGCAGGCTCAGCACTGTGCTGCCCTGCAGCTGCTGAGGCTGCCTGTGATGAGGTGCTCAGTCCCATCACGCTGGTAGACGTGGGAAGAGGCGGAAACCCTGAACTGCCAAAATCCATTTGATCCAGTAGAAATGCTCTAAAGTCCCTACCTGCAGACTTTTCATAGATAAATGCACTTTTGATATGTTGTTTCTAATATTTTATGTATCTGTTTCCAAACAGCATTACCATAGATGATGTAGTTTATGTGATAGATGGAGGAAAGATAAAGGAGACACACTTTGACACGCAGAACAACATCAGTACAATGTCTGCTGAGTGGGTCAGTAAAGCCAATGCCAAACAGAGGAAAGGTCGAGCTGGAAGGTGAGATGGGACCTTGTCTGAAGCCTTTAAAAAACACACAGAAGATTTCTGTAGCAGATTGTGTTACTAGCATTGAAAAATATTATTTAGAAGAGTTACCTTTCATATGTTTTAAAACTTACTATAGCACATTTTTAAGTGAGAAAACCTTTTAATTATAGTGTCTTTGGAATTCTTTTTTATGATTTTTCTACCCCATTCCTCAGTTCATTTAAATTAATATATTTTATTTTTCTTGTTATATTGCCTATAGTTTTATTTCTTTTTTAAAAGGCACATGTTACTAATAATAACTACTAATACTATTTGAATGTCAGGTCATTTCCTAATCACTTTATATATAGACATATAAATTAACTTGCTTAATTCTTAGCACAGTGCTGTGAGGTAGATTATTATCTCTATTGTAAGGGTAAGGAAATTAAGGTACAAAGAAATTAATCCTTTTAAAGTCACATAGCTTTGTAAGTAGCAGGACTTGACTCCAGGCATCTGGTTCCACAGTCTGGGCTCCTAATTCCCGTGCTGTACATCTGTGCTGGTTTGTCACTATTAGTTACCAACAAAAACCCAAGGAAAGTGCCTTTCTCCCAGTGATGTAAATGGTAGTATAAGAAATAAAAATTTCCCTGTATTAATGGTAGGAACATGATTTGTCTTTAACACAAATAATTGAACTTACTGTTCATTTTCATGCATTTTCTCACATTATTTTTACACCCTTATTTATGTGAGTGGTAAAATCATAACTGGAGTTGTAGAAAGTAGTTTTTTTTTTTACAGGTAGACGCAAAAGATTTCCCTTAGTCTTCAGATACTGACTTAAGTAAGGACAGGAAAGTTGAAAGAAAACATTGTGGATCACTTTATTTAAGTTTATAATACGTTTATAGAACTCTGACATACTTGCTGTAATCTTTGCAGATTACCCCAGTATAACTTGGCTTCTAGGTAGTTTATTATATTGTGCAATTGATGCTGTTGAGCCCACGTCATGGCTTAGTTTAAGAAGTGTACCCTTTTCATCAGTTACTAGGGGCTAACTTGATTGGGGGCCTAGCAAGACTGGGGTTCTCCCATGCAGACCTGTCCCCACAGGGTACTGATTTAAAAAGTATTCCATCATAGGAAAATGGGTTTTGGCACACTCATATATGAATAGTACACATGTTAGGTCTTAGATTTGATCTGTGAAACAGTTACGAAAATCAAGAAGTATTAATTTTATCTAACTCTTCAACCCCACTAACCTAGTGGAGCTTACGTGGAATTACAGTGTTTTAATTTCAGTGGAAAATAGTCCTCTGTAGGCTCCAAAGATGTAAATTCCGTTAGCAAAGCCTAGTTAGCTTGATAATTATTTTGAAGGTCAGAACAAATGATATTACATGCTCCTCGGTGGAAGTACTCTTAGTTTCTGCAGGCATGTTATGTAATAGACAATGGGTTTTTGTAAACTTGTGACAGAAATAGCTAAAATTTTTAGATTTTATTTTTATTCCTGCAGGAAAAGGACCTCCTCCTGCTATTGCAGCAAGGGCCCATAGAACTATTTGTTTTTCTTGAAAACACATGGCATATATATTCTCACCTCTTCACATCTGTCCTTAATATTGTCCAAAGAACAACATCATTCTTGTCATTAGAAACAAACAGTGAAGGAAAAAAATTTTCCAACATTTCCTTCTTCTGAGGGCTCATTAAATAGCACGTACCTAAAAGCATTTTAAATAATATGGACAGGTTAACATAATGTCAGGGTTTGTTACATCAGATGTTCACGAGGATGTAGAGATTCAACCTAGGAGACTGCTGTTACCGAGCACAATAGAAATAGGGAAGCTAATTCTTGGTGGGGGAGGAAATCTTTTATTTCTTAAAACTAGGACATAGGATACGGATAGTGGATTTAAGGTTCTTCAAAATAGATGGGGAGAAGGAATATGTGATTAATAAAAATGAAATAATAAGTAAATTAGCTATGCTGGGGCTTGTAAGAAGTAGATACTGGCTACTTTCCCTGCCTGTTTTCTCTGGAGTTCTAAAAAGTCACTGACAAATGCTTCCTTTCTGCCCCTTGTTTTTGGTTTTTTTTTTCCTTTTCAGAGTTCAACCTGGCCATTGCTATCATCTGTATAATGGTCTCCGAGCAAGCCTTCTAGATGACTATCAACTGCCAGAGATCTTGAGAACTCCCTTGGAAGAACTTTGTTTACAAATAAAGGTAAATCAGTGGGATGGTTAAAAATTAAATGGGGGTGGCATTCTAATGTTTACCACACATCTGTTTTCTGTGTGTGTTAGTAAACTATGTTTTTAAACTTTCCTCAAATGCTTATTTCAAAGTATTTAATCATGTACTGCTCTGAAGCCAGATTACCCGTGTTTGAAGCCTACCACCTCCCCTGACAAGCCACTTTTGGAACATTGAACAGATTATTTAAATTAAACTCATATAAAGTTTCTTACTACATAGTAAGTGTTCAGTAAATGTTAGCTACTGTTATTACATCTTTTTTTTTAAATCCTCACCCAAGGACATGCTTATTGAATTTAGAGAAGGGGGAAGGGTGGGAGAGAGGGGGTGAAAGAAATGTTGACATTGAGAGAAATACTGACCGATTGCCTCTGGTGCGCACCTTGACTGGGAATTGAACCCGAGACCTTCTGGTTTACAGGATGACGCTCCAGCCAAATGAGCCACACTGGCCAGAGGTGTTACTACATCTTAAGATTTTTATCCCTTTTTATAAAGTACTTACCTTTTTTTCAGTATTTTATATATTTTCATATAATTTCCTTATTTCAAAAATAAGTGGTGATCAACTTGTTGAGATTTTAGCCAGCTACTTTTCTCATTAATAGAGTTGGTGGATAATAAAAAATAGTATATCAGACTTTAAACATGTTCTTCTAGAATCATAAATGTAATTTTAAGTTACTCTGGTAAAATAACGGACTTGAAGATCATGTGTAGGTTTGATGCGTCACTCGAGTGAGTGACAGGCAGGACTGTTACGTCATATACGATATACGTTTGATTATGTTTGTCTTCCCCAGATCTTAAGGCTTGGTGGGATTGCTCATTTTCTGAGTAGGTTAATGGACCCACCTTCAAATGAAGCAGTGTCACTCTCCATAAAACACCTGATGGAACTGGTAAACTTGACTTTTTAAAAAAAACTTTAACTTAGATAGAGTATTGGAGCATATAAGCCAGATAATTATAATTTTACTCATGTTACTGCAAGCTACTCCAGTGGGTTCACAGTGCCCAATTTTATACACTATTTAGCTGTTCACCTTGATGTGTGAATCATGAGTTAGGAAGTTATAAAAATGAAACCATCATTATGTTCTTATACTAAGTAAGTCCTCGTCACACAGTGTTTTTCATCGTAGGCTTGATTTAAGATTACATACAATTTTGAAATCTTTGGGTGTTTTATAAAGGCAACTCTTGAATTGTTGAGGGAATACTGACAGGTGACTTTTCTCCAAAATGTCATATTCCCCTACCTGTCATTTTATTCTTACAACTTTTTTTCCTTAGTTTTTTTTCATGAAGTTAGTGTTTTGAGAAACTAGTTTCAGTGTCTTAGTCAAGTGACCTCTTGGTGGCCATCCCTGCACAAGACCCTGTTGAGAAGCACAGGACGAGCTGTGAGTTAGAGCCCAGAGCGGGGAGAGAGCGGTTAGAGCTGTGCTGTCCGGTACAGCCACCACTACCACGCTACTGGGCAGCCCGGAAATAGAGCACGTCTGTCATCGCTGCAAGTTCTGTTGATTGCTGCTGGGTTAGAGGACGCCCAAGTACATTTCACATATTTCGGTTTTATTTGAGTCATCCATGCAGATTATTTTGAGAATTTGGCCCTGTTTAAGTGAAAAAGCATTGTGTTACTGTTCAGCCTTCTTTGTTGGGGTGTAGGTTAGGTTTAGTGAGGTCACTGGTCTGTAGGTAGCAGTACAGTTCTACCAGTGACCTCTCCCCCCTGTTTCTGTCTGATAGAATACAGCTGTGGAGATACAGTTTGGTGGTGCTTGGAAAATCAGCTTGCTGTTTATGGGGGAGATGCACAACCAGAGGACCTTAAAGCCTCAGCAGGATGGTGTGCCCTCTCCCGACTGACATTAAGTCAGTCTTTATGTAATCCTTTCCAGGCAACGAAATGTTGGAAAGGCCGGCAACTCCTTGCCAACAGTAGGGGCTGGAGCCCACATTTAAAGATAAGATTTATTGTGAATTACAGCATTCCCATACACGATAAAAGAGCAAAACAAAAATGTCCAGGTTAATGATTTACCACAAAGTGAGCACTGTGTAATCATTACTCATGTCGAGAAGTAAGAACATCCCTGGTATCCTAATGTAAAGCCTACCCTCTCCCAGTCACCTCCCTGCCCCTCAGTTGCAAAGATAACCTCTGCAGGGACTAAACAGTATTAGGGTATTTGGGCTTAGGAGTGTGAGGAGTGGTTTCTTTTTTCCTAAGCAAACTAAAGTTGGGTTTAGTTGTGATGCTTGATAATGTCTGTTTTAAACACAAACCCTTACTCTACAGAACGCTTTGGATAAACAAGAAGAATTGACACCTCTTGGAGTCCATTTAGCACGATTACCAGTTGAGCCACACATTGGAAAGATGATTCTTTTTGGAGCTCTGTTCTGTTGCTTAGACCCAGTACTAACCATTGCTGCTAGTCTCAGCTTCAAGGACCCCTTCGTCATTCCATTGGTAAGAAAGACACGAGAAAGGCTAGGCATTTTTACGTACATGTGATGGGCGTTGCTTAGATGATGTTTCTTCATTAGCGTTTTATTAAGATGTTCTCATCTATAGTGTCAGAGCCATTTAACTTGCCTTGGTCTGTATTTTTTAAGGGGAAAGAAAAGGTCGCAGATGCAAGAAGAAAGGAATTGGCAAAGGATTCTAAAAGTGACCACCTGACGGTTGTGAATGCATTTGAGGTAAAAAATAACTTGTGACAGCTTATTCAAGCGAAAAGCTGATAATAGAATGGGTACCTATTTAACTTTTTAAAATCTGTATTATCATAGGTATTAGGAATAAATTGCTAAGTGAGAATGTTTAAAATTGTTTGAACATTTGAAAACAAATTTCATTTTTGAGTTGTGTAATAGCTTTTTTAACTTTTACACTTTTGGAAAAGAAGTCTTTGTTTTTGATTTGATAACAATTGAACAAATGAACAACTTAGTTTAATATTTTATTTGCTTTTCACTTGTATCTTATTGACATTTGATGAAAGAAAGTCTCTCTGCTCATTAATAAACTATACCTATATTGTGATTTAACATTTAGGTAGAGTGTTGTAATCATATATATTATTCAGAATACAGACATTTTCTGCTCCCAAAGCCAGGTGTATCAGAGGATAAAACATTTATTACCCATCTTTGCAAAATTTAAACGTAATTTGGTTTATAGAGATAGCAACTTCTAGACTCAGTTTTGTACTACATGTTATGGGAAGGTTTTTTTTCTTTGAGCTAATTCAGTATTACTTTTCTTTCTCCCTATCTTTCCTTCTCCTCTAGCTAAAAAATAAAAAAGTCTCATTCATGAAGTTGAAAAACATTTGATAGCATTGAAATTTTTCAACAGTTCTCATTTACTTTACTACATTATGTACAGTATACCATTTTGTACAAAGGACACAATATATTATTCTGCAGCTTGTACTTACCTGTGCAAAGGTCTGAAAATTCAGTGGTTGTTACCACAACAATTGGGATCATGGAGAGGTGTTTTTTGTTTGGTTTGGTTTTTTTTTTAGTTTATAAATTTCAAAATTCTTTGACCTTGTTACACAGAAAACATCAATAGAAGATTAAACTATTACCAAAATGAAGACAGACAAGTGGTTAGTCTTTGCTTTGTGGGGAAAAATATAAATGGTTTTCTTCATTTCTTTGTCCCATAGGGCTGGGAAGAAGCTAGGCGACGTGGTTACAGATACGAAAAAGACTATTGCTGGGAATATTTTCTGTCTTCAAACACACTGCAGGTAATGGTGAATGTTCTGGAGTGCATCTCCTACATATTAGATTAGAGAATATATGTGTGCATTTTGTTCAATTAGAGTGGTAGCAAAAGGTTGATTGTGTGAATTTGTTTAATGAAGTTGGCTCATTAGTCAAAATTTTTATTAAATCAACTGCAACAAAACAAGAAAAGATGTATAATATAATGAACAAAAAGCCAATGGCTGAGCAAAGATACAAGAGTCTAGAGTATAGTAAAAAACACAGCAAGGCTCCATTACTGTTCTGGCACTTACCCTCTCATTTGACATTTTGATGACTCAACCTGAACATTTTCCCTAATACTCCTAAAATTTATTTTTAATAACAAAGAGGGAAGTGTCTTAAACTTTGAGGCAGGTATCTTTATCGGATTTAGTGTAGTGAGAGAACACTGGACAGGAGCATTTGTGAAACAGAAGAAAGTAATCTGTAAATAGGGCAGGTGCACTGAATGGAGAGGTGATCGCAAGCCAGTGAGAATAGGAATGTCCTCGCCTTTCCCCGCTGTGCGTACACTCCAGCTCTGTGTACCGGACATCTAACAAATCTACAAGAGGGTGAAAGAGTCAGGAATCCAGCATATTTACCCCAGAGTGCCCACGCCTTAACCAAATGAAAAGAAGGATTGTGGCAGCTCTGAAAGACGCTACAGCCAAAGGACAAAAGGAGTGGAACGCAGCATATCTCAACAGAAAATACCATACAGCGGCTTCATAGTAAAGAACAGTTGCAGAACATGAGTTCAGTAAAAGTACTGTAGGAAAATAGACCAATAGAATAAATGAAAAGACTGCTGGGGTAAGTCCAAAAGACCAAAAAAGACCAAAAGAACTATAAGGAACAAAATGGACAGCCCTTAAAATCAAATGATTGCCATTGAAGAGAGGCTTGAAATGATCAGTTTATAGATGCAGCTGCAAAAGGAAAATGTTAAAACAAGTAAAAAGCTTGTAGGCAGGAAGATAGGACTGATTCATCATAAAGGTAATAGATGTCTATACACAGAAAATTTAAATGAGATTAACTATGTATTCAAGAGATGCGTGAAAACATTTTCTTGAAAAACTGAAATGAAATGAACTACTGAGTATGAGAATGTGTCTGAATCCAAGTGTTACTTGAAAATACTATATTCAGTTAAGATACTAAAATATAAAGACAAAGGATAGACATTCAAGAAAGCACTTGAAATACTGTGCCCATGAGCTGTTCCTGTAAAATTCCCTGACAATGAAATGCTGCCAATTAAGAGAAAAAGAGAATTCAGGAGTGGAGAGTGCATGCTCCTTCAACTGTGCACCGAAATTGTTTAAATACACACCAAGTGTAAGGCAGGAATTATGGATACAGAATAGGATGTAAAGGTTATTACCCTCAACAGTAAAAAATAATGGTAATGAAAACCAGGAGGTGACCGGAAAGTCAGCTGTAAGAGAAATTAGTTGGGGAACCTCAGGTCACACACAATCCGTAAAAGGAAGGTACACTTAAATACGACCAATGTGGAATTCATCTAGTTAGGTGTCATTTCTTTTTTAACAACATTGAACTAGAATTAATTTAAAAAATAGTTTCTATACAGTTACCACATTGTTGAGATAGCATTTCTTTTCTAACTCTTCTGTTTGGATACACGTAAGTGTCTGCAGTATTATTTCTTAGTAAATGATTTTTCTGACAGTATTGTATTGAGTTTAGAGAAGTTCATTCACTCGTACTTTTCAGTATTACTTGATGCTTTATAATGAGCCATGCATCATTTTTATCCAAATAGTGATTTTTCTCAATAAAAAATGGCCTTCAGTTCTTATGCCAATAAGCTACAGTAGTTAATTCTCAGTAGTAGAAGTATGGATGGATGTCAGCTATTTTCTTTGTACTTTTTCTGTATTTCTTTCAAAATACAGGGTAGAGAGCAATTTTGGAGATACTGGGCTTTTTGCAGAATGGAGTAATCCTTAAACATCAGTGGTTACTTTGCCATAGGCAAAGCTTTTCCGTAGAAGATCAGATGATGACTGTGTTAGCCTGACAGGCCCTGTGGTCTCTGTTGCAACCACTCAACCTCTGCCATATGGCGCCGAGCAACCATAGATAATATGTAGGTGATTGGGTGCGGCTGTGTTCCAGTAAGAAGCTGTTGACAGAAACCGGTGTCTGTCAATTTTGTAGTCTGCCTGTAAATTTTGTAGTCTGCCATCCTCTGCTCTGAAACATCACATTTCTGCAAAAGTATTTTATAAAGCCGGAAAGCTTACAGCTAAATTTATTTATGAATATATGTTTTGTAACGCCCATAAGTCTGTGGAAGGTTTTCTAGTTCTGTTTGTTACCATTGCTCTCTAGATGCTGCATAACATGAAAGGGCAGTTTGCTGAGCATCTTCTCGGAGCGGGATTTGTAAACAGTAGAAACCCCAAAGATCCAAAATCTAATATAAACTCAGGTAAAGCAGAACACCCAGTGTCAACGACCTGCTGCTCTTGTCCACGGTGTCAGTGTTTTATGTTTTACTCTCTGTTCTCTGCCTCCCGCCCTCATAGATAATGAGAAGATAATTACAGCTGTCATCTGTGCTGGTTTATATCCCAAAGTTGCTAAAATACGACTAAATTTGGGTAAAAAAAGAAAAATGTAAGCATTGAAGATTGTTATGAATTGTAATTGTCGCCTTAAACTTTTGAAATCCTGTAATGTAACGGGCTCATACTGTACGTTTGTTCTTACTCATACCAGAGCCGTGTTCTTACTCGTTTTTACTTTCGATCACCTAAGAGAAGGCAAACCGTTCACAGAGGCATCACTTGCCTTCACAGCACATCCCTAGCATCAGCTCTCCATCACCCATTACTCACCGAGCATGATAGTGAGTATAATAGTGTAAACAGGAGGAAAGTAAGCCAGGTATTAAAGTCATCCCGGAAGTTCAGTGACCTGGTGTGACTGGTGGTCACTTGTATTACATCAAACTCTGTGTAAGACAGCTATCTTAAACTTTAATCAGTGCAGAACTTTTTAAATGCCTGAAAAGAGAAGAAAAACAGTGCCAGATAAACATTGCTTAGAACAGATTTTGCTTCAGGATTTTTTTCCTCTTAATGAAATAGATAATTTTATAATTGGTCTCTGAATAAAATTATGATTTTACTCTTGTGAAAAATAAAGTATGACTTTTAAACACATACACAAATAGAGTTAGCCTCAGTAGTAATTGGAGAGAACATGGCCTGTTTTTGCCTAATAAATGAGCTAGCAAGGAAGGAGAAGCTCAAAGTCACAAATGGCTAGTGTCAGTGAGTTGTTGGAACCTTCTGAAGGGGGCTCTAGATGAGCAGTCATTGCAACAGTCACCGGCCCAGTGGGTCCATCCGTGAATATTTTAACTGGGGGCATGGCATGTGGCCTGCGGAAGTAGTTCCAGGTTAAAAAACAAACAAAACAAAACTGTATTGTAAACAACAAAGATGTCGAATAGCAGTGGGGAAATTATGGTTTTATAATACCATGTTATATGACTTTCCTGGTAGAGAAGCATATAAAACAGCCATTGTGTAGTAACGTGAAATATTTGAAGTGATATTAAATGAAGAAACTGTATACCCTATGATTATAAACCATACAAATTACAGACCTCAAAGATAAAGCACAGGCATTGTTGAGGGCATTGGTTCTCAACTGCGCCTTTGCCCCTTGGGAGAGCTGACGGTGGAGACGCTTGTGGTTATTGTAATTGCCGTGGCGCTAATAGATTGAGGCCAAGGGTGCTGCAAAGCATTCCGCAGTGTAGAGGGCAGCGCCCCCAACAAAGAATCCAGTATGTTAAAAATGCCGAGGCTCAGAACCCTATTCTCACATGTAAGATTGTGGCCAACGTGAATTTTAATCATTGTGGCTGGACTGTACACAGTTTTAGTGATCAAGTACTTTTTGACATCAGTACTTTGTCAAGTTCTTCATACGTATCCCTAACTTGACAGGTACTGTATCAGAGAAACTGTGAAATACACATATTTTTTATATCCCTCTGCCATCCTTGGAAGGCTTTATGAAAATATTTTTTTTAAAAAGTTCTCTTTGCGTTGGTGCTTTATTTTGGTCCAGCCCAGGAGCCAGCAAATTTTGGCATGCTGGCCAAAACCTAGTTGTGTACGCTTTTATTGGAACACAGCCACGCCCGTTTGTGTACATGTTGTCTGTGTCTGCTGCTCTGCTGCCTGGCAGCCTCGAGTCGTTGGGCCGGAGGTCCTAGGGCCCGCAAGCCTGACACATTCTCTCCGCTCCTGTAGTGAAGTAGGGTTGCAGGGCAGCTTTGGTTAAGTGCAGGGAGGAAAAATAGCTTCTGAGCTTATTCTGAATAATGACTAGTGACTGTGATATTGATAGAAGTATTATGAATTCCTAGAAGCACAAAAAAGAAACTTTCATATGATTTCACTTATATGTGGAATCTGAAGAACAAAATAAATGAATAAAGAAAATTGAAACAGACTCCTAGACACAGAGGGCAGACTGGACTGGTGGTTGCCAGAGGTGAGGAGGAGTTGGGGCACTGGGTGAAAAACGTGAAGGGGTCACCAAGCAGAGACTGGTAGTCACGGGGGTGTCGAGTACAGCATGGGAACATTGCAGCAACTGTGTCTGCTGCCAGGTGGCACTGGAAATACTGAGGGGGATCTGATGTAAAGTGTGTGATTGCCTGACCACTAAGCTGTACACTTGGAACCAATACAAAATAATACTGAAAGAAAACTAGAATTGAAAAATAAAACAAAACATCTGGAAAAAAACAAGTAGGAAGGATCAGAGGATTAGCAGCTTTTATGTCACCTGATGTAGGTCATTACTATTGACTATTTAAAAATAAACCACCACACATCTCCCCGTTGAATAATATTAAAAACCCCTGCAGTTGATATAAAAATTTTATGGCTGTCAAAGAACAGAACCCTGGGAGTGAAGAGACTGAAGTAGAGCTGTGTCGAAGCACGCTCTTCCGGGCGTTCCTCTTCGGACAAGGGGCAGTTGAGTGAATGTGAGACCGCTTAGGCACGTTTTAGCTTTTTAAAAGTCCGTCGTAGCTAAAACCCCTTGTAAACAACATTTGTAATTTTTCATTTTCTATTCATCTGGTTTATATTTAACCTGTGAAATTTTTTAATCCTTTCACAAAGTTATGCTTTAAATTGAGGGCTGTTAGTATCATTATCGATGGTATTATGTATTTTGTTCTCTTGGTCTGAATCACTTCGAACTACTTTAGCTGTTTTATTCTTTGTCCTTCGGTTGTATAGGAGGAACATAATTACATATTTTGTCACCTTTCTAACGTGTGTTGAGTAATCTATGCCTTCAAGGAGGTTTTGATGCATGATTATAAGGATTTGATATATTCACAATTAGCTGATATTTTAGTAAAACATCCTCAAATATAAATTTATTTATTTCCTCAAATATAAATTTATATTGCAAAAATAAACTGAACTTTATCCGTGGTGCTTTTTTAAATTCTGGGATTGGTTTGGAATCTCCCAGAATTTTGTTTTAACAACTACATTTTAACTTTCTTAAAGGGTGAAAGTTTACACAAAAAATGATGGACTGGTTTCTATTCATCCTAAGTCGGTTAATGTGGAGCAGACAGATTTTCACTACAACTGGCTTATCTATCACCTAAAGATGCGAACGAGTAGCGTGAGTAAATATTTAAAATAATCATGGGTCTGCATGTCAGTGCTGTATTTTTATAGTTAACAGAGTTTTTATAATTATAAACAAAATTTGTTCTGTAAAAAAAAATTTTGTGACATGAATTATAACTTCCTTAAGCAAATAGCGTCTGCTTTTAGTGTGCGGGTCTGTCGTGGTCCATTTTTGTATTTTAACTGGGACAGTTACTTGATTTGCATAATTTTCTTTCAAAGCACGTGTTCAGGAAATACTGGAATTTTCTGGTGTACAAGAGTTTCTCTGTACAGAAGATTTTGTTGGCGTGTCAGTCAGTACACCTGACAGATACTGGTCAGAGTGTTAAGTGTGATTCTGTTTCTATATCTATAAAAATAATTTCAACTATAGTAGTGTTTTGCTTTGTCACTCAGAAAATATTTTGTTTGAAGAATAGTACTGTTTCAGTTGAAATAAAAATATAAAACTGATGTTCTCTGAATTAATAAAGAATGGTTCGTTTAAAATGCATTTCTTCAAACCTAGTCTCTGTAATTACACCAATAGGATAACACCTATTTTAGAAGGAGTAATACTAATAAACTGGTACTGGCGATAAATTATTGAGTTAATGTGGCATTCAGACTCTTTAATGTATTGACTTGCTTTAATTCTCGTTATAGATATACTTGTATGACTGCACAGAAGTCTCCCCATACTGTCTCCTGTTCTTTGGAGGAGATATTTCCATCCAGAAGGATAATGACCAGGAAACTATTGCTGTCGATGAGTGGATCGTCTTTCAGTCCCCAGCAAGAATCGCCCATCTCGTTAAGGTGACTGAACTGAAGTGATTGTCTGTGGTTTTGTACAGGGATCGCATGTTTTGTAGATGTTGCTTGATACTTTTCAGCAGAGCAAATAGTGTTGAGAAATTTTTTCATAGTTTTTCCAAATTGTTCTTTGAGGTAGTTACAGACCAACCATTGTAAATCTCTTGAGACCAAAGTTTGAATTTTTTAAGTTTACTTCAAGTATATTTACTTTAAGTAAATATACGTTAACTTAAGTATAAGTATATTTTTGCTTAAGTATATTTACCAAATGTTTCAGTCTTTTGTATAATAGCTTACGAAGTTCCTTGTTGCAGCTAGTCACTGTTATTTATTACATTGTTTTGTTGTACATCTGTCTTTTGTTGAATTTGTGTAATTTTTCCAAACTTAGGAATTAAGAAGGGAACTAGATGCCCTTCTGCAAGAGAAGATTGAAAGTCCCCATCCTGTAGACTGGAAGGACACGAAATCCAGAGACTGTGCAGTCCTCTCGGCTATCATAGACTTGATCAAAACACAGGAAAAAGCCACTCCCAGGAACTTGCCGCCGCGGGTCCAGGATGGGTATTACAGCTGACGCTTCCCTGTGGTGGTGTGAAAGCCAGCCTGACAGCCGTTTTCCATCGTAGCTTAAGTTTCGGCCACATGCCAAGCCCTGGGACGTGGATAATCTTCACGTGTAAGGTGCACACCTTCGGTAGGCAGTGAAGACTTCCTGTGCATGCGTTAGCAGTGTTACCTGTAGCTGTTAGAAATACACCATAAAAAACAGTGTGTTCTCTGATCGCATACTCTGTTGTGGTCACGTCCGCACTTTGGGAGTATTTCTAGTGTATACATAATGAGTGTGGTACCACTTGAGAAGTTCCTTTGTTCTGTTGTAAGAAATTCATTTTTCTGCCCATAATGAGTGAGTATAGAACCAGTAAAAGTAGAATGCTTAGCCAAAAGCAGCATCAAGTAGGAATTTGAACACAGCCACATTTTTTAAATGAAAATTCTATCAGAAGTTCATTTGTTCTAGTAAAACCCAGTATTTAATAAAATGTACTGTGTGTAAATCTCAGCTAACTTTTTGGCTTGATTTCTACACCTCCACCGTCCCCCTTGGCTTATTTAGTTTAAAAAGTCTCTCTAGACTGTGTTCATGCCCCTTTTACATTGTGTTGTGCAGCATAATGTAGCAGTTGGGAACGTTGGTGTGGAGTCTGACCACCTGAATTCAGACTCAGTTCTCACTTTCTAGACGTTTTGGGCCAGTTATTTTCTTTCTGTTTCCTTTTCCTTATCTGTAAAGTACAGGTAACAATTTTAAGGATTAAATATATTAACGTACACAAAGTACATAGAGTAGTGCCTGGCATGTAGAGTATATTGTCCCTGAAATATTTTTTTATTAGTCCATTATCTTATACTTTTTTTCCTTTACTCTGAGTGCTATTTTACCCTCTTGGCCAGTGGAAGTTAGTGTAATATGTAGCGTATGTGTTTAGCCCTACCTGGCTGTGACGAGTACTGGTTATTAATCCAGCAGCCTTCTTGGCCCGCCCTCCTTGCTTGCTTGCTCAAGTGCCCCCCCCCCCCCCAGGTCTGTGCAGCCTTACGCCCTGGGAAGTGGGCCCTTGCACGGTCTTACTCCCGGTGTGAGTAAACTGACAAGGCATGGCTGTGTGCGCCTACCCTGGGCAATGGCAACTGAAGAGAGACCTGCGAGGGGCATCTGAGAGAGATTCTCTCCACTAGGAGACTTAGAAGAGGAAATTCCGCTCTCCGTCTTGGGAGATTGTCTTGTCTGAATCAGAATTGCTGTCATTTTATGGTCCCGGGTAGCTCAGTGGGACGGTGATGAAAATCATCAGTCCGTGTGATAGCGCTGAGCTGCAGAATTACCCAAACTGCCTTTCCGATAAGAGACACAGTAAACCTTGCACTGAAATAGAAACTACTCATCGCTGAGCACTCTTTGCTGAATGTTGTTTTCTAGTTATTTTGTGATCTAACGGTTTGATGCATATGTTTGATAAGAGATGAAAAAGTACTGGACATACTGGACAAGGAAACATACCAAGACCAACCCGCCATACCCTAAAAGCTACACATTTTATTGTGCCTTCCAATATATGCAAAGAAACCAAAGGAAAAGAGTGTCTTCGACGACTGGGATTTACTGATGATGCCGGAGTGATCTGCGAACAGCACTGGTTCAGGCCCAGCCCCACTTCTGGGAGCGCTTCGCCTGCCCTGGCCTCCCGAGGGTCTGCAGGTCCTGTAGGTCCTGTGTGTCCCGAGTCCGTACTTGGGGCGAGTCTCTCAAAAGTGACCTGCCTCACTGCGTTCTTACGCTGAGTCATGTCACAATGTTGTAGCACATTGATTTTGCCCCTAAAGTTGAGGTGACCATTAGGTCCTTGTTCTAAAGAGTGTGACTTTTGGGGGTTTTTTGTTTTTGGTTTTGGTGGGGTTTTTTGCTTTCATTATACACAGTAGGCCAAAATGGTCTTGGCAGAAAGCATTTTAAGTCTGTTAAAAAAAGATTACTAGTTAATTAGTTCCATGTTTGCAAACCAGTATTTACTGTCCTTATATATGAGGGAAATGTTCCTGATGAATTGTTTAATAGATGAGCTATTCAAAGAGATTAAGTGGTTATCACCCCCAGTTTATGGCTTCTCTGTAGCTAATCAGGAAGTTAGTTTTGATTGAAGGTGCTATTTTTGTTCTGTTTCTTTTGTTTACAAAACAGCGTGTTACTGGGCTGAAAATGTACTCTAGGTCTGAGAACTATTTGTCTTTTGGTAGTTTTAAAAAATAAGCCATTAAAGAAGAAAATCTATTTGCCTTACCATTTTGAGTGGTCCAAGGATAACTCTTAAACATAGAACCTTGAAACAGAAACGGGAAAAAAGTAAACAAAAAACTGAATAATTATTAAAAAGTGTCTTTAAAGAGTGAGTCCATGTGACACCTTCCAACTTCGTTGATTAGGGCAAAGCTGTAGGTTTATTTATACCAGCGACTTTCAAACCTTTTCATCTCATGGCACACATAAACTAAAATTCTGCACACACCAAAAAATGCTTTTTTTTAACCAGCTGACCAAAAAAATAGGTAAAATTTTGATTCATTCACACCAGACAGCTGTTGTGTTGGCTGTTCGGTTTTTTGGGGGGTTTTTTGCAATCCAAGGGAAAGGATGTCCGTGCTCCTGAGTAGGTGGTGTAAGTCTTAACAACCTTGCAGCTCACCAGTTGAAAATGGCTGATTGTACCAATTATTACAAGTGATTTTCTCTTCCTGCAACTGCATTTTAGAAGCAAAGTCCCCCGTAAAAGTTAGAAATTACAGAAAAGCTTTAGAAGGATTTTATTTTAGTACCCTCTTACCCAAAGTAAATGATAATTTTCCTTCTACTTTTTAGCTCTGAGTTTGTACATATTTCTAAGTACTAGGGATCGATCACGTGGTAGAATCATATTTATAATGTTGTTTTTAAATAGCACTTTTCTGATTTTAAAACAATACATTCTCATTATAGGCTGTTTAGAAATTTAAAAGCATTTTATCCATTTTGATATATTTACATACTCTTTAAGTGTTAAGGTATTATTTTATATGTATTAAAATTAGCCAATTTAAGTGTATGATTCTGTGAATTTTGTCAAATGTATGAAAGTCATGTAATCGCTACCACCAGAATCTTGATACAAAACATTCTCATCACCTAAAAATTTTTCTTCTTTCCCTTCGTGGTCAGTCCCCTGCTCCCCGCCCCCCCCCCCCCCCCCCCCCCCACCGCTGCTCCCGCAAGCTCTCCCTTGGCAACCATTGATCTGCTTTTGGTCACTAGTGTTTTGCCTTTTCTAGAATTTCAAATAAATGGAGTCATATGTAGCCGCTTGTGTCTGGCTTCCCTAAACAACGGTTTTGAGATGTATGTTGCATGTATCAATGATTAGCTCTTTTTTTAATGTTTAGTAGTATTGCATTGTATGGTTATACCAGTTTGTTTATTCACTCACCAGTTGACGGACCTTTGAGTCATTTCCAGTTTTTTTTACTCTTATAAATAAAGCTGCTATGAACATGTATATACATGCCTCGTGTGCAGATGCTTTTATTTCTCTTCGGTAAATCCTGATAAGGATGGTTGTGTCATAAGGTGTGTTTAACTTTATAGAAAGCTGCCAAACTGATTTCCAAAGTGGGTGTACACTTTACACACCCATCTGCAACGCGTGATGGCCCCGAGTATCTCAGGTACTGGTACTTTTAGTTGTACTTCGTTGTGGCTTTGGCTCTTCTACCCTTCAGTGAATGTGGAGTCATAGCTCCTTGTGGCTTATTTTGTATTTCTATAACAATCAGTGATGAGCATATTTCATGTGCTTATTTGCTGTCTTCTATGTTTCAATTTTCCATCTGATAGGTTAAGTAATTGGGGCTTTAGGGATATATCTGACTGAAGAGGAGGATTCTTCATTAATTTTAGAGATACAGAAAATTATTCATTCATTGATAATGAAAATAGCAATTCCCTGGCTGGTGTGGCTCAGTGGACTCAGTGCCGGCCTGTGAGCCAAAGGGTCGCTGGTTTGGTTCCCAGTCACGGCAAGCCTGGGTTGCGGGCCAGGTCTCCAGTTGGGGGGGTGAGAGAGACAACTGTCTCTCACACATTGATGTTTCTCTTCCTCTCTTTCTTCCTCCTTCCCCCTCTAAAAAGAAAAAGAAAATGGCAAAATGTGCCCCTCTTCAGTTGGTTAGTGTGATGTAAAGAATTGTCAGTGGTGGTCAAGTGCCAGAAGAGCATGAGTGTTAGGTGACCGATGTCAAACGGCTGCGTATCCACCCTGAGGGAAAGAACGGCATGGGACGGCATTTCTCGACGTGTATGTGGGTAGAGGCATGGGAGCTAAAGAAGGCGGGTGTGGAAGCACTGCAGAGTCAACCTCTCCTCTGGATGACAGAGTCCCATCTGTCCTGCTGAGTCAGGAGACACATTTTCACTCGTGACTCCCGTTTTCCTAGTTCTTCATTCTGTCTCATGTCTTAATGGCCCGGTGTGAATTTTCAAGTGGTTTTTTTCCAAAGAGAAGATAGTGACATATTTCTGAGTCCTCGCAGAATGTATTATGTTACCTTCACACAATGAAGGCATCTTGGGGAGTAAAACTTCATTTTAGCAAAGCTTTCCTTTAGTGAAACCGATTCCTTGTTGATTTTGATTTTTCTAGGCCTTTTTGCTGTATACCTTTTAGGTATTCTAATGCTTCCATTCATCCCATTTTCTTTTTAACAGCTATTTCTTTTGGTAAATTATTTGGTTTTGTTTCATTGTTCCTGGAAACCAACTTTTAAGGCACAGTTAAAACATTTTTGTAGGGTCTGGAATACAAAGACAAATGGAGGCCATATACCAAAAGTCTTGGATAAAATACATCCTAATTTAACAATTATACATCCATAGTGACAAAATAAGAAATGGCAGATAAAACCTTATGTTTTCTACAACAGAAATCAAAATATCAGAGGTGATTTCTAGCCCTAGTTTGCTGAGACTATTACCAAGTATTGCAACTTTTTCCAAATATGCTTTTTACAACAATCGATACAGCCATGTTTTTTCCTATTCTTACACCTGTTGAAACGGTGGATTGTACTGGTTGATCTTCAAACATTAAGCCAGTCTTGCATTCCTGGAATAAACCCCACTTGGTTGCAATGTGTAATAATTTTTATATATTGCTGGGTATGTTTTAAGATTTTTGCCGCTCTGGTCATGGGAGATACCAGTCTCTAGATTTTGTGAGATAATGCAGACCTCATAGAGTAAGTTGGGAAGTGTTGCCTTCCTCTTCCAGTTTCTGGAAGAGATTGTAATTGTATAAAATGTGTTAATTCTTGAAGTGTCTGGAAGACTGCAATGAAAGCATGTGCACCTGGCTATCTTTTTCCTGCAGTGCCAAAATTAAGAATTTGATTTACTGTATTTTGCTGTGTACAATGCATGCCCGTATAAAATGCGCACCCACATCTTGTGCGCGTTATACGTGGGATTATGATGCCATCATTACAGCCATGGTATGCAGTAATCATCATACCCATGTGTAATGTGCATCCTTATTTTTCCCTATTATACACAGCAAAATATGGTATTTAGTAGTTACAGGACAGTGTTGGTGGCTTGTGGTTTTCAGTGCATTGGCTCATTTTCCGTAAGTTGTTGAATTTCTGTCAAGTTGTGTATCTCCTTCAGGATTTGGCCATTATGAATGAAACTGCTGTAAACATTTGTGTACAGATTTTTGTGTGGACATAGTTTCCAACTCAGTTGGGTAAATACCAAGGATTGTGATGGCTGCATCATACGGTGTTTGTTTAGTTCTGTGAGAAACTGCCCGACTGTGTTCTCGGGGGCTTTTGCATCCCCACCAGCAGTGAAGGCAAGTTCCTGCTGCTGCCCCTCCTCACCAGGGCTGGGTGGTGTCAGGGTCGTGGATGTTAGCCATTCTAGCAGGAGCATAATGGGAATCTCATTTTAATTAATGCACCACTTCTTAAATTATGTACAGTCTTTAGCATCGTTTCATATGCTTATTTGCCATTGGTGTAGCTGTGGGAGTTCTCCAGAACTTTGCCCATTTTTCAATGGGGTTGTTTTCTAATTACTGAGTTTTAAAAATTGTTCTTACATTTTAGATGCCAGTCCTTTATCAGATATGTTTAGCACGATTTCCTCCTCCTCTGGATTGTCTTTTCATTCTGTCTTTTAATAAAGTTCAAGTTACCATTTTTTTCTTTCATTGATCATGCTTTTGGTGTACTTAAAAAAATCATCTCCAAATGCCAGATCACCGCGATTTTCTTCTGTTATCTTCTAGGAGTTTTATAGTTTTTCATGTTACATTTAGGTCTGTTTCCAGATAAATATTTCTTTTACTTTTGTTACTGATTTCTAACCTATTTATGTTTTAATCTGAGGACTCACTCCATATTAGTCCTTTAATGAAGTTTTAAAATTTGGTGAAACTTGTTTTATGACCCGAAAAATGTAAATACTCTGTGTATGTTTGAAATAAATGTATATGCTGAAGTTGCTGCACACACCTATTATGCCAAGTCATAACTACCTTTGATTTTTATCTACTTCTGCACTTTTATTTTTACCTATTTTTCCTGCCAAGTGAGAGAGAGATATTCGGGTCCATACCGTGATTTTAGATCTTACATTTCTGCCACTTTTTACTTTATATATGTTGAGATCATGTTATTGAGAGAATATATTTAGAAGTGTCCTATCTTCCCGGTTAAGTGAAACTTTCATCACACTCCCTGTCCCTGGCCATACATTTCATCTTAAAGACTGTTTTTATCTAATATTGACATAGCTACATGGGGTGAATATTGGGATGTTCTTGCCCAGATGGACTTACTCCTTCAGCTGCTGGAAGTGCTGTCCAGACGGCAGCCTTCACCGGTCAGCCTCTGCAGGAGGTGTAGGAAGTCACCTTACCCAAGGCCACGCCCTCTTTCTGGGGACAGTCTACATCGCATGGGTGGTCAGATCAGGGTTATAAAGGTGCAGTCCCCTTGCTAAAGTGCCCTCTTCGCTCCCCTCTGGACTCCATTTATAAATATCCTTGCGTTCTACATGTCTCTTCTCTCCACGTGTCTTGTAGGTTCACCAACATCTCTTTTAACCATCTCATCTCATGTAAAAACCCAGTTCCACCGTTTCTAGCCATTGTTTTTTCTCTTGACACTTGTGGCTGTTAGTTCTGTATTGCATTTTAAAGTTTGCCTTTATCTCCATAAACATAACTATTCTGTAATTATTTTATTGTCTCAAGTGATTGAAATATCTAGAATCCCTGTGCTTTTTATGTATCGTGATGCCGTGTCAGACTTTTTTTGTCTGAACCTTTTGAGAATTTGTTTTTGGAAATCATTGAGAACTAAGATGATGCTAGCTTCCTCCAGCACAGGGTTTGCCCTAGAAGCCCAGAGGATTTTGCAGATCTAATGAAGATTCCAAACCAGTTGATTTTGAGTTAATCATATGGGAGATGATCCCATGGGTCATATAATGACGTGAGTTCTTTAGGAGCAGACTTGTTTCCTCCCCGCTGGTAGCATACGATGTATGGAGTCAGGGAGATGCCCAGTGTGAGGATTCGGCATGCCGCTGCCCTCTCGGAAGAAGCCACCTGGCATGGAATGTGAACAGCCAACGGAAGCAACGAGCATCCTCCTCTCACCCCGCAGTGGCAGCCAGCAAGGCAACAGGGACCTCAGTCCTACTCTCCCGAGGAACTGAATGTGAGAATAACAGGTCTGAGCCTGAAAGAAGACACCAAGCGGCAGCGGAGACATCAGCCAGCCAGCACCCTGACTGCGGCCCGAGACACTCAAGGCAGAGAACCCCATCATGCCACCCTGGACTTCTGACCGTGGAACTGTGAGATAAAAAATGAGCGCTCTTGGACAGGAATGTGTTACACAGCAAAAGAACACTGACATGGAAGAACTCATTCTTTGCCTTCCACCAAGATGCACCGTGGCGAAACTTGACAAGCCCAGAGGTTTAGATACAGTGATAAGACACACTCCAGGGGAGGACAGCAGCTAGGGAACCAGTACTGTGGAAGATGAGCTAGTCAGTCACGCAGTTGTGTGGCAGCTCAGAGAAGAGACAGTACGGCCCGGCTCTTAAAAATGCTCCAGCCTCCCGGGGCGGCCGATGCCCTCATGTGCCCAAGGAGGAAAGGCCTGTCCCCTTCCATGTTGGCTACAGATAGATACCTTTTTAGTAAAATTCTGATTTGGCCAAGAATTCAGCAAACTAGCATATACTAAATTGCATACACCCTAGTGTTAATTAAATCACAGCAGAACAAATGAGCAAGTATATACAAAATCTTTATAAATTCACATATTTTGCTAGAAGTGTACAAGCAGTCTCAATTCATTGGGACAAAAATGATCGTTTTTGTTCTCCACAGGTGACGGAGTGAAACTGTACAATCAGAGAAGCTACTCTAGAAACTGAACAAAGGTGGAAAATAGTGCGGTGTCTTGTAAAAACAGTAATTCACGGTCAAACTTAAACATTGTGAAGGTTAGATACCTGCCATCGAACAACACTTTACCTAATAACAGTATTAACCTGTCTGCTAAATAAGGCTTCGATTTATCAGGTGCACCCATTTCCAAACTGTCCAATACCTCCACTTACAAATTCACAGGACTGATATACTTGCCTTTCAGCTTCTGAGTATCAGCAAAAATAATACAAAATGATCCCTTCACAAGCAACAAATTGACCTTCCTAAATGAAAACATCAACATTACATCAGACTACAATCTGTTAGCCTCTCCTCCAGTCTGTGACGTCACAGAGAAAGGAGACAGATTTCTTTTCTACCAACTCTAAATAAAACACCTCTCGCTGCGCCCACTGCCGTGACTTCAGTACCTCAAGGAAGTCGGCCTGGTGTGTGTCTCATACTCAGCAATGTGTGCACAGGTAAAGGAGAGCAATCCAGCGGGGAAGAGGCCCAGGGCACCCCACTCTGGCTCACGGCTGAGGTGGTGAGACCCAGAGTGCGTGAGCCAAGCATACTGACTTCCCGCACTGGGAGTCTGCAACTTGATTCCCAATTTGGGTAACCGACCCAGCAGGCAGGCAGACGGTAGCTGGGGTACATCACACATTGATCTGAGTCCTTGAGTAATGCACCCTTTGCCGGGTTTTAACCCTTTGCGGAAGAGGTCGGAGTAGAGCTGCCAGTATAAATGACCTCTCCCCTCTCCGTCTTCTGAACCCTCAGGCCCCCTTTATGAAAAATACTTTTAAAATGACTCTTCTCTCTCCTTGCACAAGTGAAAGAAATAAAGTTCTGCAGACACCTGCAGGAAAGAGAGGCTCCAAATCCAGCAAGCGAGGCCCTCAGTGCAAATAAATTAGGTTCCCGTTGAGGGCAAAATGCTACACTTCAATGAAGTACCATGCTGGCTTCTTGATACCTTTTAAGACCAAATTTTATCTTCCTTGAGAGTGCAAAAGTGTGTTTCAGCCCATTCCCTATTTGGAAACAAATGAGAATAGAAACAGCCAAAAACCTTGCATTACTGAAGGCAAAAAAGCAGCCTCACGTCAGTTTATCAGCTCATTTGGGATTATTTTTTAAAGTAGGAACCCAGGCCTATATTTAGGATTTTTCTCACGTACGTGACTCATTTAAATTCCATGTCGAAGTAGTTTAGTTTTAGTAGTCTTAGGCTATCCTTATCTAAGACCAATATTGAGTGAGATGGATTAAAAAAATCTTTAGGGCCACCCTGCTTCCCTGCTAAGGAGGAAAGAGGCAGCAAAAATTCAAGCGTCAAATTCCCTTTCCTGGGAAAAGGTTACAAAAATCTTCCCTCATCTTCAGAACTCTTATCAGTTCCTTTAAATCAGCACAGCATTCTAATCAGATCTAAAATGTAGGAGCGAGAAAAATATTTACAAAATTGGGCATTAAAAGACAAAATCTTGCTAATGCTGGGAAAACCACATAAAGGAGATGCTTAAAGAGGTAAGTACATTCTTTGTTAAGTGAGGATAGAGAAAATTGGGATATAGCATTTGTGCACATTTTTTGATACCAGACGTGGTGCAACCAGGAGAAGCTGAAGCCCCCCGATCCCTGACGTGGATGGCTGGGCTCTTCTGGCCACCTAGAGCTTTGCGACAGGATCCTCGTGCACAACTGAGCTTTGTGAACCGACGGTATCCAGTAGCTGTTCTCCTGAGAGAGTGAAACCACCTGGCAAGCTCAAGGTGAATGTTTGCCTTCTTTTAATTACATCGGCTGTGTTAAAATTAACAAGAAAGCCAGCGCAAACCAACCCACCCACCAGGACGTAGTGCAAATCTCGCAGTCACAAAAGGCCATCAGAGAGGCTACACGTTGGTCTCCAGTCCTAGCAAACGTCCCATTCTCTCCACGTTCTTATCGATGGTAGCTTGGCAGGTTATCTCCCTGGCACATTCCATAGGGAACCAGCCCCTTTCTCCGTCTCGAAGTCTCTCCCCTTCATACCAGCCTGGAAAGAAGAACAGAGTCCTCATGAAGCAACACATATTTGGGGGAACCTTGACTGCTTGGCTCCAGGAAGGATACTGGGTATCAAAGATGATGAAGGATGGAGAGACAGGTAGAACCGAGGGGAAGGTTTCAAGGGGGAGTGAATGACATACCAGGGCCAGAACACGAAGTGAGGCAGCTGAGACAGGATGGGAGCTTGGGCTGAGCTGCAGAGGAGGGTGCTTTGGGTAGGGGCAGCAGGAAAACAATTTTATGTTTCAGTAAAGAAGGAAGAACTCCGGAGATGAGAACTAGGTCATTGGGACAATGGGGAGAAAGGACAACTTTCACAGTTCCTTTTGAATAATAAACCATGTGGCTTCATGCCTACTGAAAAACATGTAAAAGCCATAAGGTGTACAAAGAGAAAGGCTTGTGTGGATGGAAAAACTGAAGGGATGTGGAATGTGAGCATTAATAACAAAAGGGAGACTCCTTGGTTCTTCACATCCTGAACGCGGGGCTCCCCAGTGCCCCACAAGAAGACTTCCACTCACCATCGCCGACACGCTGGTAAATGAGGACCACGTCTGCCACCTGCAGGGAGAGTTCATCTGGCTGCTTGGCAGTAAACGATCTAATGATTTCTACCTGGGTCAGTGCTGAGGAGGAAAGGGAACGCACTGAGTTTCCAGCAGCAGAGGAAAAACAAACCAGGTACAAAGCCGTAGCGTGCATTTGCCCAGCCTTCCTGTGCAATTCAGGGCCGGCACTGACAGAGACCAGCCAGGCTTCTAGCAAGAAGCAGAAAATCCTTCCCAAGAACGCTCACAGTTGACTGAGAGCTTTATAATTTTAGAAGCTCAGAATCATGATGACCTTTTATGGTGTGTGAGTCCCCTCAATGACAGTCATAATACGAAGTCATTAGTAATGTCACATAATGGAACAGAGATCAGCCATTATGTTGGGGAAACTGAGGCGAGACAGGTGAGGTAACGTGCCAAGAGCCTGCAACTGCTGCTAAAATCTGCAGAGCAGCAGCTCCCCAGGCTCTCATCACGGGGCTCTCCCGGCCCATCGCGGCAGCACGTGGAAGCTGCCGAAGAGGTTCAGAAATAGAAAGATCTCCAACCAAAAGTTAGAAAACATTTTAGAGTGACGGTGCTGGCTGATGAGATATCTAAATTTGCTTTTTAATACACAACTTGATACTAGGAACTTTTACACCAACCACTTTAGCTTTGGCTCTAGGCTGACAGCTATGATTTTTGAGTATTCTGGACAATGAGTTTCATTGCCCTTATTCTGTGGCTGTGACCTTCCGGCCAGAGCCATCCAGAGAAGCATCCCCTCAACATTAAGGCGCTAATACACCGCCCTGTACCGCACCAGTTCCTAGTTCTCTGGAAGAAGGAAATACATTTTATTAATGTTATCACTTAAATAAAAGAGAAAGTCAAAGGGATGGTAAAGCAATTTTTCTTTAAGGTTACACATGCATTTCAGTGTCACTTTAGGCTGTCGGTAAGCCTCAAACATGCAGCTGATGACTCTTAGCAGCAGCTGAAATTTTCACAGCCTCACAGTCCAAGCAGGGCTGAGTGTTCTTCAACTCCACCCTCACGAAAGCCCTGTGCTCTATGTCTGTCATGATGCCCCTGGCCTGCAGAAGGTTAAACAGGCTCAGGTGGATATGCAACAATTTAGCACAATGAAGAAGAACTGCACCTTGAGTTTGAATTCAGACCCCTTCACTTCCAAAGCAGGGATCACCTGGTTCTGAGGGAGGGCAGCCCGCAGGAAGGAAACCTTGGGGGAGCATTAATACCCGAGCGTCCAGCAGGGGGCAGAACCCCTCCACGTTTCGAGTTCCAGAGCACCAGCCCCGGTGGAGGTACTTACAGGTTCGATCTGGAGGCTGCTTCCCGCTGCTGCGTCCCAGCGCGGTTATCCAGCGCGCTCGCTCGCTCCTAAACACAGAGAGCACACCCCGTTGAGAGATTGGAGCCAGGTGTTCGGACACAGAGTGAAGTATGCCCTAGAATGCAAGGCCATTCCCCTAAAAACAGGGAGGTGGGAGAGATGATCTAGAGAGGTGAGGGGCTGGCCTTCAAAACAAGGGTAGGAGTTTTAAAACGGTAACAATGAAAACTAGTCACTGTCAAAAGATTCTGAATAAATGTGGCTAGCTAGCTATTGATTAAGTGGAATTTCTCACGTGCCAGGTTAACATTTAATAAAGGGCTGATTACACTTTCTGCAGTCACAAAAGGATGTTTCGTACACTAGTAATCTAATGCTTAACATTTCAAAAAAGTAAATATCCTTAAAAAAGAAAATACCCCAGTAAATCAGTCTGTCTCCAATCCCTCCCTCTCTCTCCCCTCCCCCCACCCTCAAACCATGTTGGAAAAGATGAGAAATTTGACATATTTGAAGTTGTTTTGTTCCCCATACAACTGGTATTGCCAAATATGAGCTTCATTGAAACAGAAAACGTTTGGCCTTTTTTAGACTGCTCTCAGAGGCTTAAAATGGCTTAATGAGTACAGCCAAAAATAATTCAAGGAAAAAAAAGAACCAAGGCTTTTTAATACACTATTAAGCTATAATTACATGCAATAAAATAATTATTTAACTAAAGGATCAAAAGTTTCAGAGAATCAAGCACTGCTCTGCAATAACACAGTTTATGATTTGGAAAGTCAAATACCAGGATTGCAATGCAATGAACTACACACACGTACACTCTCTGAAATCTCGTGAGAAGCGTTTATTAAGTCCATACCACATGGCAGACACAAGCAATGACACTCACTCCCTCACGGAATCCTCCCAAAAGCCCGTGAGAAGGATGAGCACGCTGACACCTAAGTTCCAACATGTGCGATTCCAACCAGCATCAGTTTCTACAGGGCCACTCTACCTTCTTGCAAAGGGGTGTCTTTATGCGCAATTCTTGGAAAAAAAATTTTTCTTCCATAAGAGATTGCACCTAAAAGATGCTTCTCACTGCCACCCCATCTTTACCCCGGGTACCCATCCTTCCGTCCAAACGTCCACAGCGCGGGAACGCGTCACGATGTCCCACACCCTTCCACCAGCTCTTCTCGCTCTCAAAAACAACCTGCCCGCCCTCCGTTTTTACCGAGCGAGGCCCACTCATAACTGCTATTTTAAATGTTTAAATTTTAGAACGCACATGGAATAAAAGGCTGCACTGATCTTACAGGTGTGGATACAGCTCTGTGAGCGATCACTCAGGTGTACCTGTGTACACAGGCTTCGAGGTCAGGACACTCGCACCAGGTTTCTTTTTCAATGACTCCCCACAAAGGCAACCACTGCTCTGCTTCCGTCATCGACTAGTTTGGCCTATCTTGTTCTTCATGGAAATGGAATCCTATGTTGTGTCCACTGTCGTATCTGACTTTGGTTCAACACATCCACTGCACATTGAGAACGCAAGCCTCACCTCCTCCAGGTAGCCTCCCCTGATGCATGAACCCATTCTCCATCCCCATCCCCGTCTGACAATCCTGCTCCCACACAACCCTCTGCACACTCCTGGTCGGCTGTGAGCCTCATGGGACCAGGCAGGTCTCATCTGTAAGGTTGACTGCCCGGCACTTAACAGGGACTCATTATCACTCATCTATCTCGCACCGACCCCCCATTTACTGGCTCGCCTGCTTCTCTCACCAGGCTGCAAACTCCAGGAGGGTAGGAACTGGGTCTTGTCCTAAACCGTTTTACGGAGCACTTATGTGCCAGGTACGGCACATTTTTGTATCTCGAGAGTTCCATCTAATCCAATCTTTACAACAGTCTTGGAACAAAATATTACCACGACTATTTCCACTTTCCCAGAGCACAAAGCTGAAGTTGGAGTGTTAAGTGCCTGCCTACAGCAGAACGGCCAAGTGGTGCAGCCAGAACATGGAGCCCGGGGGTCGGGGGCCGCAGCCGGGCTGGTGCCTGGCAGGTCCTTATAAAATAATGAGGGAGCGGGCGCAGGGCCGTTCGCTGAAAGACGAGACTTCTTGAAGAGAAGATGAGACCGGGTGCTGGCCGAGCTGCTGTGTCAAGTAGTAGTATGCACAATTTCAATATACGACTGACTGTCTTGCTTTTAAGAACGTTGTTCTTCCAGCCCTGGCTGCTGTGGCTCAGTGGACTGAGTGCCAGCCTGTGAAGCAAAGGGTTGCTGGTTTGATTCCCAATCAGGACACATGCCTGGGTTGCGGGCCAGACCCTCAATGGGGGATGTGTGAGAGGCAACCACACAATGATGTTTCTCTCCCACTCTTTCTCCCTCCCTTCCCCTCTCTCTAAAAATAAGTAAGTAAATAAATAAATAAAAGTCTTTAAAAAAAGAACATTGTTGTTCCCTAACACAGGGCAAAGGGCTTTAGGATGGTTCTACCAGGAACAACTGAGGCATCATTTCCTTTAAAATAATCCCAAACGCTTAAATCTTTTATATCAGCACTTTGTTGGGTAAGTTTGGTTTTTTAACTCAGGCTCAACTAGAATTTGAAAAGTATAAAGGCAACTGAAAATGAAGTGTCTTAGGGATGGAACAGTTGTTCACCAAGAGAAGCCCGGAAATGACCTATCGTTCTGCACAGGCCACATCCACAAGCCAGACCCGTCTCTGGCTTGCCACGGCCGCGCTCCACGGCCCTCCCGGCCGTCTGCAGTCCTGCATCCAAGATTTCCCTGGCACGGCCCATCCCGGCCTCGAGTGGCCAGCTTCAGCAGCGGCCTCACCCTGCAGCTAGTTTCCAGAAGTCCAGATGAAATCTTTCACTCCTGTGGCATGCTGCCTGGATGCTAATGGCATCTCTTAGACACGGCGGCCCCTCGCAGGGACTCCAGAGGACAGAACAAGACGCTTCTTGTTGCCCTCGCTGAAAGGGGCCCCTTCTTGAAATGGCTTCAATTGAGCCAGATGCTGTCAGAACCCCACGACTTCCCCTGGGGCCTCTGAGAGTCCTGCCAAGTAGCTCCCTCCCCTCAGCAAGCAGAAAGCACAGCATCTCTAAAGCAGGGAGGAGACACTTGATAAAAGATGGAATTCTAAGAACAAGCACAACCAGGGCCCAGACATACCCATTATGGAATTTAGATACCAAATCCGGGGCTCACTCCAGACAGCTAGCTATGTTCTCTGGGGACAATACGAAACAGTCAGCGTGAAGTCGCAGTGCACCCCACACCCCGTTCATCGATCTTCCCCTCTGCCCTGCGGTCGGGCTGAGAGTATCAGCTTCTCAGACGCCCCCGACCACTCCTTTCTTCCACATTCACGGAGCGCCTGCCTTCGCTGGGGCCTGTGCTGGGCTGAGGCTGCCCAGGGACTGCAACGGGCCCTCCTGCTCCTCACAGCCCTCAGGTGAAGGAGCAGACAGAGCAGAAATCAAGCACGCACAAAACCCAACGCGGCGTGCCCTGTGCTGGGGCGAAGTGCTCTACACAAGGCACGTGTGACCCGGGGAGAGGGTGAAGACTGAGTTGAGAAGAGATGCTTTTCACATAAACATCTGCAAATGCCATCCTTTCAAAGCCCCTGAATTCTCTATGCAACGTGAGAAACGGTGGAACTACAGTCCCCTACGCAGGAGTCCCCTGTGGTGGCACCTCGTCCTGCCTCTCACATAATTAATTAACAACACAATCGACTTAAACTTAATTGTGCAAAGGTCGAAGACACAGCAAAGCTGGACTCTTCCCTGAATACCAGGCATCTGCTAGAAAGGACTGAGAAAGTGGAGAGTTGGCTCTGAAACGAAGAGGCAGGGCTGTGGAGGGGCTGAACCACACGGAGCACCCACTGAGGACTGCACCTCTTACCTGGTCTTCCTGACCCTTCCATAGAAGCCACTCGGCCTCAGCTGCTGTCTAACCCTCCTTGTATCCTTCCTACAATGGCATTTGGCCAGGTACCTTCGTGTTCCTTCTCACAGCCTGTACAAACACCTGTGGTTCCTTTTGAAATTCCTGTACCCATGGCCTTTGGCAAAAAGTCCTCCACGCCTTCATAACAAGTAGGATACTGGAGATGTTGTTTTGTTCACTTTAACACCCAGTTCACCTAGCTGAGTTCACTAAACTGTTCCATGAAAGAAAGCCCATGGGGTAAGAGATGTGATTTGAATGCTGTGAGACAAAGCCTGATACAGCTGGGCTCCAGCTCAACTCACCTCATTTAAAAAACCTAACCAACTCAAAGGAATCACTGTGGTCCGCTAAAGGAGTTCCAAAATGCAGGCTTTGTGACGTGCAATAAAGTTCAAACCGTTATTTCTTGTTTAGTGTATCTAACGGCTCATGAGACCTAGTTTGGTCCTATTTCGATCTGAGTTAACCTAAAGTGGGTCAAGTATCTGTTTGTTTCCTGGATGACGAAAGACCCACACTGTCGCCCGCCATCCTGTTTGACTGGGGTCAGTAAGGGGGACCACAAAAGATCAGAAAGTTTGATGGGCACTGTACAAGTACAAAGGGGAAAATACTACAACCTATAATACATACATTGGTGGGTATAAACCGTGGTCCCTATATTGTGGATATTTCTTAAAGGATGCATAAGAGTATGGCAGTCACGCTATTTACTATTGTATTCCGTCCCATTTACTTCCTGCTGTTAATTAAATCATTAACAGAAGCAGGAAGGGCACAAAAGACTCCTTGCAAACAAAGTCCCTTTATCAGCCGGCCCAGGAATTGGTGTCTGAGTGGCTGACAGGACAACCACATTCATTAGGCATCCCGTTCTTTTTGTGAGAGAAGTTTTGACACGGAGCTTTGATTGCTGTGTAGGTGACTTTATCCTATAGCTGAACATAAAGGGCGAAGACAGTTTGCGTTCAGCACTGAATACACCCTGACGTCCCATCGCTACACACACTGGACCCAAACGCCATCCACATTTCACTGGGAACACAGGACGCCGCGGCCTCCGGGCTGTGCCAGCAGAGGCTGTCTGGGCCTCATTTTAATGAAGGCAGACAAAGGGGCTCTCCGGCTCCCACATGCCTCTTGAAAGGCCCAGAGGGAAAAGAAAGACAGTAGTAAAACATTCTTCCTTTGTCCTTTCATAAAGGGTGAGCTTTCTATTTTTCACAGACCACTATCTCATCGACACCACAATGACTTAAGATCTTTCACAGGCAAACAGATATAACACTATACATGGCTTCGATGCACATGCTAAAAAAGTGCTTAACCATATCCTTACTCAGCAAGTGTTGAAAAACAGTGGAATTTAGAGAAAACTTGCTCCAGCAGCAATAAAAGGACAGTGAACAGAGATTGATAGAAAGGCAGTATTTCCCTCTATGTGGCTACTATTCTACCCTGCCTTGCATAAAGAAAAGCTAATTGTGTTAATTGTGGGTCAATTCCAAAAGTACATATGGGGGATTTGCTACGTACGAAGTGGGACAAGGACAAAAGCAGAGCCGAGTGTGGGACTTGGTAGTAACAGCAGGCAGAACTGATCGGAGAGAACGGTTAGGAGGCTGTCGCGTGGGTCCGATCACAGTGGCACAGGGGCTGTCCGAGGAAGGAGGTAGTGGGGTGGAAACATGCGGAAAGCTGCAAGGACTTCAGTACAGGGACAACCGGCGGGGGACGGATCTGCTCAGACTGGATCGCATCAGAAATGGCACCAGGTCTCCAGAGCGGATAACTCGAGACGGTGCCAGCAATGCCATTCACAGACAGCGCGGCTGGGGGAGCAGTGGGCAGGGGCGACGCCTGGCTTCAGACAGGCTGCTTTCCTGGAGGGAAAGCGAAGCGGGAAGAAGATTAAACAGGGACGTAAGACTAAGAGAACGCAAAGAACAGTTTGAGAAAGAGTCTTCAAAACAGGGTTCACCTGAGAGGGCTGATGGTCTACAGCGTTAAACAGCATTAGAGGGGAAGAAAGAAGACGGTGCTGCTGGGCGTGGGAACAAGGAAGCTATGGCTGGTCTTTGGATGGTGCGCCCTCAGCAGGGAGGCAGAGGATGCCACACAGGAACGGTGAAGGAGTAACTCCTATCATAGAAGGTCCCAAATCCAAAGCATCACTGACCCCCCTCTTTGACTCACTGCCACTCCATCTCATCGTAGTCGGCCCTGTGGTCTCCGTCTCCCACATACGACACCGCGATCTCCGGGCCACTCCAACAAGGCCCGCATTGCTCTCCTCTGGGAAACTGCTGCCTCCCCCCCAGTCTTCCGGGAAACCCCTCCTATGGCTTCTAAGGCTTTGGATGAGCGCTCCTCAAAATACCCGTGGTGAGGAGATGGTCCTCACCCCCCAATCCATGGTGAACCAAGTGTCCTCAGAAATCCAATAAAAATGAATTGCTGTTAAAATAATTACATGCTTTGATGCTGCAGAAATGTCAAGTTACTCTGTTTTTAACCGCTACCTTCATGGCAGGCTGGGAATGGTTTGCCCACAGAATGCACTGGAATAGCTCTGATCTGAAATGTTCTGGTCTCCACTGGCCTCTTGACCGCCCACCCTCTCCCTGGTTTATTCTTATCTACCTACATTCACTATGTTCAAGCCAAGTTTGATGGCATCTACCTTGTTTCCTTAGGAGTTTTGCACTAGCTGTTTCCTTTACTTAGAACACCTGGCTCTGCATTTTCCTATAAGATAACTTCTTCTTGTCAATCAGGGCTCAGTTCAAATGTCACCTCAAAAAAGTCTTCCTGCACCATCTAATTTAGAGTTCATAACCCCAGCACTTAACATTCACTCCAAACGTTCATCACCTGGCTTCATTGTTCTTGCTGAACTTTATGTTTATTTTTAGCTGGATCAAGAAGAAATACTTTCCCATTGTCCCAGCTCATTGTAGGCCGCTGGCCCAGGCTGAAGTCACTCTCCTTGAGGGCAGGAAGTTGCTCCCTTGAACAGAAGCCTCAAAGGGCAGGACCTGGTCTCTGCACTGTTTACTGCTACATCCCAGCACTTAGAATAGCTCTGAAAGGACGTAGATGCCCAATAAAAATCACTAAATTAAAAGGGAGAAATGAAGACTACTTTCTTGGGAGGTTAAAACTGTAACAGGAAGGAGAGATTTGGGGGTGGGTTGGGGTTGGGGGTAATACAGTGGAGGGTGGGCGAGACAGAAAACGTAAGGAGAAAAATGAACTAACAAGAGTGGCTCACGCCACAAGCACTCGGAATTCCTGGGGACAACGTCACCACAAGCAGAGACGAGAGGTGTCCTGGCAGAGGAAAAGACTTGGCGTGGGCCCTGAGAGGGGACACACTTGGTAATTCAAGAAGGGCATTCCAGGAAGTGGGAAAAACACAGGCAAAGGAACAGAAAAGGTAGTTTTAAGCAGAAAATGATTTAGGGGATGCAACATTTATTCAGCATTTTATTATGAAATATTTCAAAGCATAAGATTTTTAAAAATTTATCATCTAAGTTTCCAGAAACTTTTTCCTTTTTACTGTCTACGTTCTTTAAAAAAATTCACATTTTAGCAGTTTCTCACATTTAATAGCAACTGGCTTCCTAGTGTTCCTTCCGCATCCAGAACAAGGCGTCTTCAGTGGCAAGGTGGGGTTGGGGCCATCTACTCTGGCTGACAGAGTTATCTTCTTGGTAAGAAGATTAATCTTTGTTACTAGGAAGAACTCTGCATTGAGGAAGGTCAAGGTCTGGTCCCAGCTTTGGCAGTAACTCACTTCCTGCAGGCAAATCACTTCACCTCTGTGAGTCTCATTTTTACCTTTAAGGAAAAAAGGGAGTTGGACCACAGACCTATAATTAGGGTCACCACGTATTTTTTTCTAAATATTTTATTTATTTAGTTTGAGAGAGAGAGGAAGGAAGGAAGTGAGGAGGAGAAAGATCGATGTGAGAGAGAAACATTGATTGGTTGCCTCTCATATGCACCTCAACCTGGGACAGAACCCACAACCCAGGCATGGGCCCCGATAAGGAATCGAACCAGCAACCTTTCCGTTGGCAGGATGATGACCAACCGACTGAGCCACACCAATCAGGGCAGGGGCACCGCGTATTTTATTATCTAAACAAGCTCCTTTGAGATTCCAAGAGGGTAGTATTCTTAAGTTTGCCAGAACGGACATAACATTGACCCCGATGAAATGAGATTTACCATCACCTTACTCAGGTGCTTCCTCCCCCTGAGGTTCTACCTTTCTCTGGAAACACTCACAGCCCCCCTGTTCATGTCCGATAGCTGGCTCGGTGCCTGGCACACCCCAGGTCCTCACCAAGGCTTTGCCCCACTTCCTTGGGGCGAGCTTTCCTGTGTGCTCAAAGCTATTGGTCTGCTCTCATTCAGAGCCACTGTCGTCATGGCTATGGAGCTGTCCTGTGCCGAACAGCTGCGCCCTCCCACTGCAGATGCCACACCGCACTGCATGCGTCCCCAGATGGCCTCTACTGAGGGCAGTTTGTCAAAGAAGGTAAATATTTAGGTATGAACCCTATTTTTTTTTAAATTACTTTTTATTGATTATGCTATTACAGTTCCAATTTTTTTCCCTTGGCCCCCCTCCACCTAGCACCCTCTACTCCCTCAGGCAATCCCTGCACCATTGTTCGTGTTCATGAATGATACGTGTAAGTTCTTTGGCTGCTCCATTTCCTATACTGTACTTGACATCCCCATGGCTATTCTGTAACTACCTATTCGTACTTCTTAATCCCCTCAGCTCTGCACCCATTCCCCCACCCCCCCTTCCATCTGGCAACTATCAAAATGCTCTCTGTATCCGTAATTCTGTCTCTGTTCTTCTTGTCTGCTAAGTTTGTTTTTTAGATTCAATTGCTTATAGAGTTGTGTTTTTTGCCATTTTATTTTTCATAGTTTTGATCTTCTTTTCCTTAAGTAAGTCCTTTTAACATTTCATATAATATTGGTTTGGTCAAGATGAACTCTTTTAGTATTTTCTTGTCTGGGAAGCTCTTTATCCGCCCTTCGATTCTCAATGACATCTTTGCTGGGTACAGCAATCTTGGCTGTAGGTCCCTGCTTTTCATAGCTTTGAATATTTCTTGCCAATCCCTTCTAGCCGGCAAAGTTTCTTTTGTGAAATCAGCTGACAATCTTGTGGGAACTCCCCTGTAGGTAACTAAGTGCTTGTCTCTTGCTGTTTTTAAGTTTCTCTCTTTATCTTTAACCTTTGGCATTTTAATTATGATATGTCTTGGAGTGGGCCTCTTTGCATCCATCTTTTTTGGGACCCTCTGTGCTTCCTGGACTTGCATATCTATTTCCTTCACCAAATTAGGGAAGTTTTCTTTCATTATTCATTCAAATAGTTTTCCAATTTCTTGCTCTTTCTCTTCTCCTTCTGGCACCCTTATGATGTGAATGTTGGACCTCTTGAAGTTGTCCTATAGGCTGCTTACACTATTACTTGTTTTTTCGGATTCTTTTTTCTTCTTGTTCCGATTGGTTGTTTTTTGCTTATGTTCCAAATCATTTATTGGAATCTCAGCTTCACCCACTCTACTGTTGCTTCCCTGTAAATTGTTCTCTATTTCAATTAGTGTATCCTTTGCTTCTGACTGGATCTTTTTTACATTGTTGAGGTCCACTAAGTTCCTTGAGCATCCTTATAACCAGTGTTTTGAACTCTGCATCTGATAAGCTGCTTATCTCCATTTTGTTTAGTTCTGTTTCTGGGGTTTTGGTCTGTTCCTTCATTTGGGCCATGTTTCTTTGTCTCCTCATTTTGGCAGCCTCCCTGTGTTTGTTTCTATGTATTAGGTAGAGCTGCTATGACTCCCTGTCTTGGTAGCGTGGCCTAATATAGTAGGCATCCTGTAGGGTTCAGTGGCACAGCTGCCCCACCACTGAAGCTGGGTTCTAGAGGTATGCCCTCCATGTGGGCTGACTACAGCCTCCTCTTGTAGTTGAGCCTGATTGCTGTTGGCAGGTCAATGGGAGGGATTTACCTAGGACAGCCAGCTGCAAAGATTGGCTGTGACCACTTACCACAACCCTCTACCCTCCAAGGAGGATCAGCTGTGGAGGGGAAGGGTGGTGGTGCTCCAACATGGTCTGTAGCTGTCCACTGGGTGTCCTGGCCCTGGGGTTTCCTGGGTGGTGCAGGCCAAGTTCGGCCCCCACCTGTGTTTTGTCAGGGCCATCCTGCCTAAGTTATAAAATAATCTGTGATGGCTGCTACTTGTGCTGGGCTTGGAAATTCCTAGGCAAAGCCAAGCTGTCAATCTAGGCTGGCTGCTGCTAGTGCCAGACCTGGTGCTCTGAGACCAGCTGTTACTTGTTTGATAGAATTTAGGATGTAGTTACGCAGGAGCCAAGACCAGCCATTCATATGGAAAAGCAGCTTGAGTGGGTCAGTAAGCTGGGTGGGGCAGAGTCCTGGGGATCTTCAGGGTGGGTCAAAAAAGTGTTAGCCAGGTTGACGGAGTCTCAGATATGGCACCAGCTTGCCGGGTTCATTGGTGGCGGGGGATGGGCAGGGCTTACAATGGCCTCTGTTCACCTTGATGCCAGACACTTCAGTTTCTCCCTGTATACCACTGGCGCCTTTCAAGCTGCTACCCCAGTGCTGGAGCTCAGAGGCAGTGAGTCTGAGTATGTGAGTCTGTTTGTGAGTTCTTTAAGAGGAACTGCTTGGGCTCCAGAAGTTTCTTCCACCAACCCAGTCCCTGATGGTTTTTGCATCCAGAAGTTGTGGGAACTTATCTTTCTGGCTCTGGAACCCTGGGCTTGGGGGCCTGGTGTGGGTCTGGGACCCCTTGCTCCTGAGATATCCCTCCTGAATTTTTACCCACCACATGTGGGTGAGGGACCAGCACATTCCATGTCTGTGCCCCTCCTACCAGTCTGGATGGATGTGATTTCTTTAATTCCATAGCTGTAAGACTTCCGTTCAACTCGATTTCTGATGGTTCTGCGTGATGGTTGTTCTACATTTTGGTTGTAACTTTGATGTGGTTGTGTGAAGAGGTGAGCCACATTTTTCTATACTGCCGCCTTGGCTGGAAGTGAACCCTATTCTTTTTCAAATCAGAGAATGAGTAGCCAAACGATACATGTAACTGGCCTGAAGTTCTATAATTATTCAAGGCCAGTGTGGTGGTAAAAACCCTCAACTAGATTACTAATGAACCATATTAACTATGTATAAAAGAGACAAAACATAATCTCCTACACATTTTGCAGATCTCAGAAGCAAAGAAAACATTATGCATGGACCCAAACTCTGATTGCTCAAAACCAAGTAGCTCAGAAATGACCCGGACATTTCCAAATATGACATACAACTTGCTACACTTTTAAAACACCCTACTATTTTTAAAGGAAAGTGAATTGCCTGTAATTTATTTTCTTTCAACACCAATGGCGATTTTATGTCTTTGCCTTTAAAAGTATTTGTACAGTTATTTACTTGTGAACTGTAATTGAATTGGTGGTGAGGGAGGGGGAGGGAGTCACTCCCTCTGCCCCTGTGCCCTTTCTGGAATGTTCTGTTCCTATTAATTAAAGCACTACAAATATGAGTCATACCCATGAGTTTATGGGTGGCATAACTAGATATTCTGAGAATATTTCTGACTGAGGAAATGAACACCCATTCAGCCCATGAGTAGAAGGCAGGTGGAGTGTCCCAGGGAATGATATAGTCTCGGTGTAAAAGAATGAACATGTCGCTTCACTCCCTACTCCTTTCAAGCAATCTCAGAGACAAGTGGTGACTGCATAAATTATAAACAGACAGTCAGGAAGAACTCTGCTGACATGTTGGCAAGGCCTGAATGAAAAACAAACAGTCCTTATAAACACAGAGAAAAGAAAAACGCAAAGCAAAACCGATACTTTCAACATTACTAACTGAAAGTGATGAAAGGAAATCTCTAGTTTCTGAGAATTTTCTAGAACATCTGGACAAGCACTGACCTCCAAAGTATTTAAGACACTTTCATCCTTTAAGTCTTTTAAAATGCAAAGCTCAGACACATGAGTATTAGACTCTTTTTAAGAGAGGTTTGCCCAAAAGAAGTCTGGCACTGTCTTCACTGGCCAAGGGGTCTAATCACTTTTTAAGTTGACAAAATGCCTTCTTCTGCCTTGGGCATGGCCGTGTCTCCTGCTGGTCACCTGCACACACCAGCAATCACCGCACCCTCCCAGTGCCCCCTCCCCAGAGGGGCAGACACAGAGGGCATGTGTTGGAATGTCTCCGGGCTTTTCAGCAGTTTCAGTGCAAGAACCCCAGGACCTTAGAGAAAGGCATGTCTTTGTCATATAAACAAACGTATATGAAGCCCCTTTTCTTATTCATTCACTCCGTTAACTCTCAAGTTCATTTGGAACCCTTGATTTTGGCTGTTTTCATCAAACCTTAAATGTCTTTACCTAAACCTGTCCTTCTTGGGCTTCTCCAACCTTTGAAATGTTTCTAGTGCCAAGAGATGTACAATTTTTTTCATGTTTTATATAAATGAATTCTTTCTAATTTTAACCATTTTTTTAATGTACGTCTCTCATGACCCAGGCCTACTGTTAAATACTCTTAAAAAGTGGACATATTCTTTGGGTTTAGTTTCGCTAGGATTTTGCCAAAGTCTTGGGATTACTCACCAGCGGCTGGTCTGTTTCAATCATGGCATGTGGGAACCTTGGAGGATGTGGGTGGGAGATGTGCAGAGGGACGCTAGAAGCCAGAGAATTAGGGAATTTCTCCTTCCCTCCACAGATCCCCCCTCTGACCCAATGTGATACCTGCTTGTAGTAACTGTTCCAAGACCAGGTCTCCAGTTTCCAAACAAATAAATTGGTCAACTATTTCTAAGTAGAACAAATCACAAGAGTGGACTTGAAAATGAAGGCCCCCTCCCTTCGTCCCAGGTGAGGATGGACTTAGCACTAACTGCTGATGGACCCCCAGGCACCAACAGGATGACCAGTTAGCCCCCACATACACTCTGCACGGGAAAGAGGATCCATCAATACATTCCCCCAAATGAGTGTCTCCTGAGAGAAACTGCTGGGCTTCTTGCTGTCTGGCTGAAGGAAGGTGGTTGAGAAAAGAGTTCAATTTCATTATCAATGAAGACGTATGGCCTATACACTCAAACCAGCAGTTAAGTCATACTCCTAGGACCTATAGGTCATATTTCTTTTATCAACGATTAAAATAAAATAATTTTTAAAGCACTCTAAACATAAAATCATACCACCTAAACAACAGCAGTCCCCCTGTATCTGCAGTTTCTCTTCCTGTGGTTTCAGTTACTTGGGGTCAACCGAGGTCTGAAAATATTAAATAGAAAATCCCAGAAATAAACAATTCATAGGTTTTTCATTGCGTGCTGTCCTGAGAAGCCTGAAGGAATCTCGCACTGTTCTGCTCCGTCCCACCCTGGATGTGAATCATCCTTTTGTCCAGCATGTTCTCGCTGTACATGCTGCCTGCCAGTGAGTCAGGTGCTAGGTGTATTGTAAGAAGGTCAACAGCAGCCTAGCACTAGGTCCCAATGCCCGCGCCATTCAGCTCACCTCATCCCATCGTGTCAGCCTGGTGTCGCCTCACATTCCCACGAGGGAGAGGGTGAGTACAGTACAGTAAGGCATGTCAAGGGAGAGACCACATTCACATAACTTTTAATGTAGTATATTGTTATAATTGTTCTATTTTCTTTATTGTTAGTTGTTGTTACTCTCTTACTGTGTCTCATTTGTAAATTAAAACTTTATCATTCGAGCATCCACCAGGGGTCTTGGAGCATATCCCCGGAGGATAAGGGGAGACTACTCTACAATGCATCCATCGGGACTCAAGAGGCAAAAATAATACCCATCTCTCCAAACACTGAAGGGCTCACAATGAAAAGATGAGCACCTGTACAAACCAGCCAGACCCAGAGCCTGGCGCATAATAGGTACTCAACAAAAAAATGAAGAGTAGCTATTGTTCGCTGTTGCCAGGGCGTCTGCAGACCAAGGGCAATTTCTCCCCGCCCGTACTCACTGTGTGTCCGCCCCCAGCAGCATCTCCACCTTCTCACTCGCGTGGTTACTAAGGACCGTCAGAGTGAAGAGGTGACTGGCGGAGTTCTGCCTTGAATAAAGCATGGTGGAGCTGTTCTTCCCCGGAGAAGAATTAGGCTCCTCATGGTCGCAAGATTCCACCATCAGCTGGTCTCGTAAGGCATAATCATTGACGTTGTAGCTTTCCTCACTGTAAGGAAACGGGAACAGAACCTAAGGATTCAGTGGATAAGGCTGTGGCACCTGTACCACTTCTCAAGTCACATTTTAGGGGAAGGTGGTAGAGTGGGAGGCAAGAAGAAAACGATTTATTTTAAAATATGATTTGGAATCTAAATTATGTCTACTGATTGTGAATCAGTATGATCCTCCCAATTAGATCTATTAGTTACTATTTTTCTGTAATGCTAAATTGTATAAAAACGTATAAGCCGTCCAGTCTTCACTTTAGAGTATCCTGGAACTGTTAGAAGTGACACATGCACGCTTCATGATCATGCTCGAATAAGTAAGTGTACTTCCCCACCCTGCCTCCATCGTAAGAATGAAGAGGGAATCCCAAAACGTTCCCACGTTCTACATAACAAGGCCTCACTCCCAGCCTCCAAACCACCAGGCTCAGGAGGGGTGAAGAGACCCAGAGGTCTGCTTGTTTCTGGCAAGACATCCTTCTCTCTAACACGCACAGCCTCACCACCTGCTTCAGAAACCAGCAGGACTAATCCCTCTATCCCTGCTTATGCCGGTATTCATCATTCCCCTGGAATTGCATCCCCTAGCACCGCTAACCTGGCCCTGCCTCCCTGAGCTTCTCGGCTGGTTCCTGAATCCCTTGCACTGTGCTTTCTGATAATGCCCCTCATTTAGGAAAGCCAGCTGAACCTCCTAAATCCTCAGCCTCCTCTCTAAACCCTCCCTTTACCCTCTTGCCTTAAAAGAAACTTGACTCCCCTAGAGAATGCTGCCTCACCAGAAAGGCTCTCTGTCTGCTTGCTTCTTGTTGCTGCTTCTAGACAACGTCACTTCCTCCTCCTGAAAAGTCCTCAGTTTTGAAGCTCATGCTATCAGTCTCCCCCTGCCTGGCACAGCCATTCACAGACCCCTGGAGCACTCTTCAACCTTCCTCATGAGTTGGTTTAGTTGCTGGTTCCCTTTCTCCAGCCCTATTTCTTTCTTGAATTTCCAGGTAGCAGAGCCTCCCCTGACTTCTCCTGTAAAGATCTTGTCCACTGCCCTACTTCTGCCACCCCTCCACTGCCACAGCACAGACATTGTCATTACTACAAACTGCAGCCTCTCTGAAATTCCAATGTCAACTGTGACTAACCAGCACTGCCTGTCTCTCTGAATCACCCCTTCTCATCAATCGCAGCAATTCTTCAGCCTACCCATGCCCATCGACTCACCATCGTTCTCCTGTCCTTAACTCCTTTGTGTCTTCTCATTCACGCTTACTGACTTACCCTGCTTGGATTTCTTGGTACCTAGTTATAATTGCTCCTTGCATACACCCTCCTCTCCTTGAAAAATCCCACCCTGTTTAGATACCGCTTTCCCTCTACTATGAATACATACCTTTGCAGTTAAACGTGGGAGAGCTCAGTAAATAACTGGTGAATAACTGCATGACTGCACAGTAAATTCAAATATATTCTAGGAGCAATATCAAGTTGCTATCTTATTTAATAATAAGCATAAATGTATGAACTTAGGGGAATAAAGAGAAAGGAAAAATCCATATGCCCAGTCAACTATACAAGGAATTTCAGAATAAGGCATTTGCTCAAGATTTCTTAGAATTTCTTTCATTCAGTGCTGGACAACCGCCTGTCAACCACTCCCTTGTAATTCTCCTTGAAAAACTATCATCTTTTCTAAACTTTAGTTTGATAGATTGTCCCCTGAAAAAAAACAAAACCCAAAACCAGCAAACACACTTATCATACAGAAAAGCAGAATACTGTGTTCTGATCACGCCCCTTGTTGCTAGGGTAACAATCTGTATTATGGAAAGTTCACAAGGCGAGGTCATCCCCAAAGCTCTCCTGAAACTGCTCACAGACAGGATACAGAACAGTTTCTCACATCCAAATGGGACTTAGCAAAGCTCACACAGCTTTTATGGAAGGAGGAAAGAGAATGATACACTTCACAGACAAATACGGTTATACATTTAAAAGACCATGTTTACCAGAAACAATTTTTTTGGAAAGGCAGGAAAAGTTTATAATGCTTGTTTAGATATCTCAGACAAGGATGTAGTATGCCAGGACAGAAGATGTAACAATAAACAAACAAATAAAAGCGAAACCTCAACAACAAGAGCCAACATAAGATGAAGGAAGGCTTCCTTGCTATAGTCCTCTCTCTGCACCTTCTCGTTACTCTTGGCCCAACTCACAAGGCAAAAAGACTACCCGATAGTCAAAGACACTCATTTCCAGTTTAAATAATATGGTTCAGACAGAAAAATCCAAGCACCCTGATGCTGTGCAAATGGGTGTTTAGGTAGTACCCTAAACAATGACACTGAATAGGTATTCTTTGCATTTCCAAAGAAATAAAAGGCCAAGAAATGTATATGCAATAAAGCAATCACTCAAGATGACTCACATTCCAAGAAGTCTTTAGCATAAAGTAGTTTCACCTATTAGGTAGTCAGTCCCCAGTAGAATTCAAGACCAAGAGTTCACGGAAAACTAAGGTAAACTAGTATGAATAAACTACCTAAATGGGTTTTTTTTCTTAATTTTTAGAGTTTCTATTTTCCCCAGTGTTTGCCTAAATACAAATAGTACCAGCTATTGCATTTCATCAATGCTTTGAATCTTTGTCTGCAGGGGTAATTAGAGACAGAAGAAGTAGATAAATTATAATAGAATGTTTTTTATTGTTCTCTTAACTGATAACAACCTCAAGGCCATTAAGAGGTAGGGTGACTGTTGATCCAGTTTATGCCTGTTCTCTCAAATTCCAGTTTGGATCATGAATTGCAGCCACTTTATTCGTAGCTTGGAGGGTTCACCACCAGGTGTCTATTTCTACACATCTGCACATCTGTGTCACTGAATATGCCTGAGCAGGGAACTTGCCCACTGTTTTTGAGTGGAGTCCAACATAAAAAGCAGGAAATGTTTGCTTTTTTTTTTAACGGATTCAATAGCAATCATCCAATGTTATTAATTTTATCTAGAGCTCTAAACATCTTCATCACATAGTATATAATGTTTATAACTTCTTCACTACTCTTTTAATGAATTTAATATAAAATAATTTGATTTTATTTAATATTTGTCCTTGTCAGCTATTAGGCAAGCCCAATACAACAAATATTGAAAAGCAGCTCACTCTTGCTAGCCTGTTCATTGTTCATGCTCTTACACAAACACACACACTTAATCTCATAACGATTCCAAATATTGTATTTTCCCCTCTCCAGATCTGCCTCGTATTGAATGAAATTCCTCCTCCTAAAGTCAGTCAGCACCCACTATCTCTCTCTCTCATGCTGACACAGAGAATAAAGCATGTGTTAAAACATGTGCTTAAGCAGAAGGAATAGGGGGAATCCATAGCTAGATGCAGCGCTGTCCCAGCTTATTTCCCTCCGCTGCTTACTTGCCCGTGTCCAATAAGTAGAACACAGGCTAGGCTGGGCTGGGCAAGAAACCCCTTTCCTGAGGGAAGCTGATGCTAATCACACTTCCCCATGTTTGTCTCCAGCATTCAGCAAACATATGGTTTACATAGTCTGTGAAACAATCTGAATCATGTAATTAGGAAGTTAAATTGCTCAGAAAAAGGCAAATGGAAAAACCACCTTTCCTCGCATAGAGAAGTTTATATGTAGACTTCCTCTGATTGTCTTATATGTGCTCCAAGTTGACCAGCTGCTCTTCAAGGCTGTCTGCTCTTTGCAAGCCGGGCCTGCTATCGGGTGCAGCGATCAAGTCTATATAACTCCGTTGCTCTGAGGTGTAAACAAGGACTGGTCTCCTGGTTAAAACACACTGAGAGTCCTGTAACCTTTGTTGAGAATCCTTTCTTTTCTAAACAAGATAAAGAACTATCAATAGAGAACAGGATATGATGGTAAATTCTAGCCCAATTACTCTTCCCTCAGGAAGACCTTTTGTTAAGTAGCTCAGATAGTTTCGGGTTCTACTAAATGCAACCTAACGGCGTGGGTTGAAAAAATGATACACCTTATGGTGAACAGTAGCTTTCTTAAAGTGAGTATTATAGAGCACTTTTACCCTCTGTTTTATAAATTTCTATAAAGGTTATAATTATCTGTAACGGGCATGAATTTACTCCTTTTAAATCAGAACAACATTTGACAAGTGCATGCAACATATGTTTTTAAAACAGGAAAACTCCACATATGCTTATATACAGTAGGGAGTGTAGGATGACAGACACCAAACTCAGCTCAGCGCTTGCTCTGGAAGGAGGAGGAGGAAGACGGAGTAATGGGCAGGGACTTTAGGTGCACCTGCAGCACCAGACCAAGTTTTCTGTTTATAAAGCGAAGACCCGATAAACACGGCAAAGAGTTAGTGTCTGTTAGATATGGGCGACAGACATGCTAGTGTTTGAGAATTTTCTGTAAGTTTGAAGTATTTCACAATTCAAGGCATAAATACATACGAAAAAAAATTTTAATTTAAAAATAATAAATGCAGAATTGTGAAGGCTACCATCATTCCAGGTGGCTGTGCACACCTACTGGTATAGACGAAGGGACTATGGGACAATGGAAATTTTTCCCCCCACAAACAACTGATAATTTTCAGATGACATCAGTGACTGAAAGTATATTTACAAGGTGACAGTAAATTCAGTAACATGGCTGGGTTAGAAAAAAGGCTCTCCTATATATTAATGATACTCAGAAAAATCATAGAAGATGTAATCTTACTTGTAATAGCCACAAAACATGTAAAATATTTAAGGTGAAACTTAACCAGCTTCTGTTATTAAAAGATAGCCTTCAAATGCTGTACTTCAGAAGAAGGCCTGAATAACTAGGAAAGTTTGATATTACACAGGTATTAATTCTTCCTAGATTAATATACCAATTTTAACACAATCCAAACAAAAATACAAACGGGATTTTCTTGCGGGGTGGGAGGCAGTGGGGAGGAGACAGGACCAAGGTGATTTTAAAACCCCCACAAAAAATAAACATGGAAGAAGAGTCGAAAGGTCGTGAAAAAGAGTAAGCGTGAACTAGGTTTATGACCGAGTGCAAACACACTGGAAAGCCACAGAAATCCAAAGACAGGCTGGGGCGTGAGCTGGCAGGTGCATCAGCAAAGCAGAACAGCGTGCTCCCAAAGTGATGCCAAACACTTTCGGACACGATGCAGGTGCCGTTTCAAATCTGTGGGGAATGCACGGGCTAGTCAACAAATACTGGGACATGTGGGGGGAAATTCCTGAAAAAATACACAAATCTGGATCTCACTCTCACTCTGTAAGCCAAGGTATTTCCCTGGACCCAAGCTCTGGGTCCGTGAGTCCTGAAGAAGGGGCGGGGACAGAGCAGATCACCTGCTGGGCTCAGACCCACCTGGGCCGCCTTGTGACCAGGGTGGTGCTTTGAAACACGCAAATACCTGAGCGAGCGTTTCCACGGTAACCCTTCTTAGCAAACACCTTAAGTACACAATTAAGGATGACCAAGAATGAGAACTAGGTAGCCGACCAAGACAGAGCCAGGAGCATGCGAGGAACAACAGGAGAGGGGCAGGAGGGGAAGGGGAGATTGTAGAGGCCAGCTTTCCCATAACCTGCTGTCAGCCCCATGATATGTCATCTCATATTCTGCCTCAGCATTGTTCTGGAACTTTCTTTTACAGCTGAAATCTGACAGGTGAAAACCCAACCAGCACCCCCAATGCTCCCTTTTATAAAAGAGTTAAATTGAAAAGAGAAGATGCTATCAAGAATTACCCAAAACAAAACACATTTTTCTGCATATATTGTGGAGCTCGGTATGTCTTTTTTTTTAACCTATTCAGTAGCTTCCTTTCCCCAGGCTCTCTATTAAAGTTACACAGCTTCTCTATCTTGAAAAGACCTTTACTTGAACTTGCTGGTGTCAAGACAAATGTCTCCTCAGCCAGCAGCTGCGTGCCTTTTCACTGTCTCTGACCCTGTGCCTACAAGCCAGGGAAACTGTCCCCCAAGGCCACGGTGGCCCACACCCCACCAAACCCAACGGCCGGGGAGGGTTTCACTGCTCTTCTTGACATCTGCACTATTGCATTGGATGGTGTTGAGCACCTGCGACCTCCTGAAACTCTATCTTCCTCTTCTAATGCCTCTGTGACATGGCTAAGTCATTTTCTTTGGGGCCCTTCTCCAAGATCCTCTCCTAGGCCCTCTGGCTTTTCTCTCAGGGATTGGTTTGGGCTCTGCCATTCTCCCGGCGCACTGATCCGAGGGAGTACACGGGGTTTTGTGAGATCAAAGAACACGCTTCCTGCCGTCCTTCAAGACACATATGAGAATTCGTCCTCTGCGGATGTTAACTTGTTTCTCTTTTCCATCTGCAAATGTGATTTCCAAATCCCCATGTTTGATCTTGTGCTTAACTGGAACAAAAATACTCTGGTTAAACATTTCTGGGATAGAGAATATTGGACTATACTAAAATATATTTTGAGTTAAGAGATCAAAAGACTTTTCACATGACTGAAGTTAATTTCAATTTTAAAGGTTTGTGTTGGAATTATACAAACCGGTTTTTAGTGAAATAATACAAGATTTTAAAGTAATCAGTGCAGTGTAGCAGTTAAGAGTATAGACTTGATTTTGAATGTCTGTAGAAATCCCAGTCCTGTCACTCACTCACTTTGTGATTTCAGCAACTTACTGACCCTCTGTTTTCAGTTTTCTCATCTGTAAAATGGGGATACTACCAATCTCTTTGGGTTGTTGTGAAGATTTATTATCGTATGCAAAGCTCCTAAACTCATGCCTGGCTCACAGCCAACAAATGTTAGCTATTAAAGTGGAAAAGCATAATTAGAGCTAAATTAATAATTTGGCCAAGTGCTTCAATCAGCAAAACTAGGCGTGATATTTATTCAGAAACTGATTTCAAACAGCTTTTCTTGCTCAGCTCCTCAAAATAAGTCTGAAGACTAACAAACATGCCCCATGCTTCCTATTTCATTGTCAAGGATACAACAAATACTAGAGCTGAGGATCACATTCATCGGTAAGATAAGGATCTGTTGTGACTCACTGTGACCAAAGAAGATGGCCAGCGGCCCATGCCAGAACCACCAAGCCCCTATTCCTGTCACCACGGATCCCTGGATGCCACAACCTGGGATGCCCACAGGATGCCCTGAACCCCCCGTCCTGACAGAGAGGAGCGGGGCAGGTCCGAGAGCTGCTGGCAACTTACAGAGCTTTCCCCCTGGCAGGAAGAGAACTGAAGCTCTGGAGAGAAAACAGGCCCCTTCGTGAATTGGTAACAAAGTTATTCCAAATTACCAGAGTAATCTCCACATTCCAGTTTGTTTACTTCTACTGACCTCCTTGAATGAAAGAGGAAAATACACTGAATTTACTTTTTTCAGCCACAAAGTTATAGTGTCTCCTAATCAGTTGAGGGATGTTGCAAGAAAACCACTGCTACCAAAGTGTACACGATTCCCATGCACTCATTAAATAATACAAAGTAGGTCAATGGCTGTCCCCTGCTCATGTGCCATCTGACACGGACTCCTGACCCAGGTGGGGGGAGGGAAGGGGATGGAGTTCAGTACATTTGTTCCTCAGGCCATAAATCTAGGTCTGACCTCCCGGTGCACCACAACCTTCAGATGGATAGCAATGGCTAAAGGTTTCAAACTATTTTCTTAAACAATAAAATATTCTAGAAGCCGAGAACAATAATTTAATCTCGAGAGTAAGAAGCACAACGCTAGGAAAAATGTCCCTCAGCAGGTATCGGTCACTTGGCAGAGGCTATTCGCTGTGGTAAGAGCTTTATGTGCATTAGTTCATTTAATTCTCACAGAAACCCCACGAAGATGATGAATTATTATTCCCATTTTGCAGATGAGAATGCTGAGGCTCTGAGAGGTTGAGAGTAACTCGCCCAAGATCCCACGGCCAGGCTTCCAGCCCGGCTCTGTGTGATTCCAGACACCGATACTGTGCTTCTCAGTCGTGGCAGGGTTCCACATTGAACGGCAACCTCAACTCATCATACAGAATAGAGGGCACAATACCCTTACTACTCATCGCATGGAGGAATCAAGGGTGTGTGGGGAGACCAGAGATAAAGAGGGGGAGGAAAAAAGAGAGGGAGCTCTCGTTTCTCCCTCGCCCCATCTCACCATCCTGAATTTAGACCCTGCTATCACGGTCGTCAGAAATAACCAAGTTTTATGTTGCAGGAATAAAAGAGCTTTGTGTCAGTCTTGCTGCCTTTCCTTTATCCGAGATACTCTTTAAGTTGACTTCCCAAGGAAGGGGTTTATTCTTCAGAGGAAGAGAGGCAACACCAGGTGACTCCATTTCTGTAATGGGAAAGGCTTCAAAATGGAAAAACTCACAAGCCAGGTCGTGACCCTTTCCATGGAGCATACGCAGCTTTAAGCCACTGGGCATTCAAACTACGTGGGGAAATGCAAGTTGTAAGTTAACTCCCTGAACTTACGATACTGATCTGGTGGTATTCCACTAAAGAAAATCCTTTTTTAAAACCCTGAGGATTTGTAATGTGTCACAAAGTTTGAATTATGTCAATATACACAGTATTTATGCAAGAGGAATGAGGAAGTGAAAACCTATTGACTTAACTGTCTGCGCGGGAAGGAAGTGTTGTGAGGAGGAAACTCTTTTCCTTATGCTCTGACGCTAAACATCAGATTAGCTAAAGGAAGAGGAACGCTCACAAATGCAATTTGATACTAGCTCTAATCTTCTCCTACAACCTGTAAAACCATAAAAATACTCACTTAACAAAAACTTGCTTTGGAAAATGTGTTTACCAAGACAACCCAAAAAGGTACGAGTTTCTAAGATGTTTTTCCCAATGACATTGCAGGATGGGAAATGGTGAAAATATTCTACAAAAATGAAGTCAAGAAGTAAATAAATTGTTCAGAGAGGAGGCTCTAAAGAGAATTTTGGCTTTGCTGAGAGACCTTGAAACAGAGTCCTTCTTTCCCCACCTTAGTGTCCTTATCTGTAAAATGGAGGTAATGCAAGGCTGCTCTGACAACTCAATGATACACTGCATATACAGTGATGCACTGCATATACACGCTGAGCTCAGTGATACACTGCATATACAGTGATACACTGCATATACAGGCTGAGCTCAGTGATACACTGCATATACAGTGATACACTGTATATACACGCTGAGCTCAGTGATACACTGCATATACAGTGATACACTGCATATACAGGCTGAGCTCAGTGATACACTGCATATACAGGCTGAGCTCAGTGATACACTGCATATACAGTGATACACTGCATATACACGCTGAGCTCAGGGAACGGCATACTCAATAATACAGGTTCTCATCACCATTATTACTATTTCAGTTACTTACCCATATCACTACAGGGGCTACTCAAAACCATCACAGTTAAATCACTTATGGGTAGAGAACTCAGGACAAGAAAACAAATCCAAACATGATTACTCTTAGAGGTAACAAGACTAGACTGGATTTCAGCATTCTTTTGGTGCGGTGCCCAACACCCAGACCATGCCCATCCATCTGCCCCAAATGTGCCGAGGGGCACGCCTGTGCCGGGGGGAGCGAAAGGGCACTGCCACAGAGACACGCATGTGAACCCCAACTGGAGGAGGAAGACGGCCCAAAAGGATGCGGGTTCGAAATCTCTAATCACTTCGTTCTCCACTGAACCGAATACTCCCCACCCCCATTTATCCTAAAGGCAAAGTGTTAGTTCTTTTAAAGAGCTCTTCCCATTTCCCAAACCACTCATATGTTAAGTGGTGCTCTGTGGAAAGAAGGATTTCCTTGTTGTGGCTGGAAATATGATCTAATCTGCTGCTAGCCCCCCAAGTTCTTGTCCATCAAGCCCCAGTGTGCCAGCCCCTTCGTGCCGGAGCCAAAACAATCCTGGCTCTCCTGTTCCCCTTTATCACCCGCTGGCTTTCCTGGCCTCCCTTACAAGTCCTGTGACCCAAGAATCACCCATGACATGTAAGAAGTCCTCTGGGGACTGTCTGGGAAAGGTTTTCCTCTGCTGATAAAAAAGAAAAGCCACCTGAGGACAGAGCCCCTTGGCTCAGCCTCCGATTTTCACCCTAGCCTCCCATCTCTGATCCTGAAAGAAATCATGCCACCGGCAGGAGCCGTCTGCAACTGAGAAGCTCCATACTCGGAGCAGCTGAAGAATGGAAAGGAGCTGGGTTAGTGGTGACCTCTGGGCCATGGCTGACCACCCTCAGGCTTCAAGTCTGGAGAGAGAAGTGAATGCCTTTCATGTTTGAGCCACTGTTATTTGGGAATTCTGTTACATATAGCTAAAAGCTTTCTAAGAGGTCGAGTAGTATATCTCCCAATAGGAATACAGTGTGGAGGGTTTCCCCAAATCACCTGACTTCTTATTGTGTGTGTGTGTGTGTGTAGCTCAACTTTTTATTGTTTAACCCTCTGTATGAGTATACTTTTACTTGCAGCTCAAACCATTAGTTGACACAATAGTAGGAAACAAAAGCAAGCCCCAAAAACCTCCTCTGAAGAGCACAGCTTTGGAAATACAAGTCCCACCAATTTGGTTGTATTTTGTAGGTGAAACTCCAGAGGCCACATGATAAACCAAGTTCCAGATTTGTTTTTGCCAAAATTAATTTAAAATGTTTACTTAAAAAGGATTACATAATGGAGTAGAATGCAAAAATCACATATTTTTTAAAAGTAAAAGAACATCCAAAGACCATATTTTTAACATGGGGGTGAAATGGGAGGAAGCTGTCCACTGAGTAATGCATTCATTCAAATCGTTTGTATTTAATCATCCACGTGATTGGTTTGATACAGTTAGACGGGCATGAACAGAGTAAGAATAATAAGCCAGATACGAAGGCTACCAGGGCTGAAAGCCCCAGGTACCTAGCAATGGGCAAAACTGGGATGGGACCTCACCCCCCAGGGTGGTCTTTTCTCTCCTAGCATTTGGCTGGCCATGCAGTTTAGACCCCTGACCTTTCATATTGCTGATCACACGGTTCAGACCTTCTCCTGACCTTTCCTCCCCTGGTATGTCGCCAGTCATGTGGTAGACCCCCTTGGAGAAGGAACAAGGGGGCTGGAGAATAGCTTCATACAACTCTCATACCAGCCTTTGCACGTCCATTCCCTTAAGCATTAAGTCCCCAGGACAATGAGGTTCTGGTCCACATCAAATAGTCTTAAGAACAAAGCCTTGGGTCTGTTGACCACAGTGACAGAGTTTTGGTCAAACTGGGGATAACACATAGGCCTCAGTGGTGTTTCAGCTCCAGGCTCAGCAAAGCAGCAACACCAGAGGAAGCAATGCCAAGGCTGACACCAGGGCTGGCTGCCATGACTAATGACCCACCCCCCTGACCCTGGCACCAACCAATCAGTAGAGAACACGACCATGAAAAGACACTTCTGGAAAGCTGATGAATATTCTACTGAGATCCTCCCCTGACACCTCCCCTGAAATCCTCACCTTTGGAAGACAGATAAAAGCCTTTCAGACAAAGGACCTGGTGGGCACCTGCACTCCTGCATTCTCTCAGTCTCTCTGGAGCACACCCAGCCCTTCCCCTCTCCTTCTCCCAGGCTTGTTATCTTAGCCTTTCTCCTAAGCTCCAAAGGCCCTTCTTTTGCCTCTGTTAACATGTTTCCTGAGTCCACACAGCCATGCTGGCTCACTTCTTCCACTTCTTTTACTTCTTCTACCCCTGTGACTTTCTAAAACTGTCACTCATATTTGAGTCTTGGTGATGAATTCTCTTCTTAGCCTAACTCAGGAACCGAGGTCTAACATCTGGTGCCATTTGCCATTAATAGTTGACATTCAACAGATATTTACAAAGGCACTTTATGGGACAGGCAGCGGGCTATGCACCGAGGACGCAAAAGTCAACAAGAGATGAACACATGGTAACCCAAATGTTATGGCAAAGAAAATGCAGGGTGTTATGGGACCACAAAGCAGCAGAAATAAACCCACTCTAGAGGAATGGAGAAGAACTCCCACTGGGTTTGACGATTAATCTAAGAACTAAACAATGAAAAGGACTTTGCCTAGAAAAGGTCTGGGGTGGAGAGGGATTAGGGGGGCAGGGAGAATGCCAGGCGTGCCCAACCTTTGGGCGTCTCTGGAAGAAGAATTGTCTTGGGCCACACATTAAATACACTGCAACACGTAATCACTAAAAAATTTCAGAATGCTTTATGTAAATTTACCATTTTGTGTTGGGTAGCATTCATGGCCATCCTGGGCTGCATGTTGGACACCCCTGATCTAAGCAGAGAAAGAAACATATGCCAGGTCCTGGTGGCTAGAAAGGTGCTTCAGTGAGGCTTTATACTACGTGCAAGGCAAGACCAAGGAAGGGCAGTTTGCAAGGGATGAACTGTGTAGATCTGTCTTTGAAAAGCACACTCTGGTTATGCAATGTAACATGGACGGAGGGATGGTGGCATGAATCCAGTCAGACGTGTCTCAATGGCAAGTTCAAGGTGGGGTCCAAGGGCAGTGGCAATGTGAGAGAAGCAATTTCATGGGCTGCTTAGAAGAATAGAGATTGGCTGAATAGGGAAGTGCAGTGAGGAACAGGGAGTCCAAGTTGTCTTTCAGGTTTATTGGGGAACAACCAGATAGACAGAAGCCCTGGAATAGGCCCTGGAGAAGGACCACGTTTGAAGGAGAGACTTGAATGAAGACGACCTACATGACCACCCAACAGAGGTGTGCAAGTCACATAACTGTGATGACCCTCCTACATTATGAAAAATGGCATCCACCAGTGTTCAAAAAATAAAGGTGTGTTCTAGAATTAGCTTAAAACTTCAGTGACGAAGGGCTGGGAGACAAGGCTGGGTTGAACTGTGCCCTCCAAAAATATGTTGAAGTTCTTGCCCCGGTACCTACGCATTTGACCATATTTGGAAATAAGGTCTTCGTGGATGTAATCAAGTTAGGATGAGATGATTCTGGAGTGGAGTAGCTCCCATATGCAGTAACTGGTGTGCTTATATGTGGGGGGTAAGATTTTGAGACACAAAATCACAGGAGAGAAGAAGCTATATGAAGACAGAGGCAGAGACTGGAGTTCAGCTGCTACAAGCCAAGGAACCCCAGGAGTGCCCAGGAGCTGGAAGGAGCAAGGCAGGGTTCCTTCCTAGGGTGGCCCGCCAATAGCTCGACTTCAGACTTCTGCCTCCAGAACTGTGAGAGGATGGAGTGCTATTGCTGTAAGCCACCTAGTTCGTGGTACTTTGCTACGGCAGCTGTAAGAAACCAACACAGGGAGAAAGACTGTTTTTATCTGAAGAATAAATTGGAAGGGAAGACCTAAGCCAGATATAAGGCTGGTATATGAAAATAGTAAGACGGCAAACTACCTTACAAGATAAGTCTTTTGAGAGTTTGAACTTATTTAGGTCTGGATTTCAGTTTTCACACTGCAAAACCGGGAAGAATAATATTTAATAGCTAAGGTTGTATGCAGCATACAGTCAGTACACCGTAATGGATAATTATAAATAAGTTACGACTAAGCACGGATTGCACAGTATACTAAGTTACTATCCACTAAACTGTGAGCACAACGCAGCGATCGATTATGGCTGTGTCGGGTCTGACAGATTTTCACACCGTCGCTATTTCGAAGGCAGTGCTGGTTGACACTTCACCACCACGCTAGGACGGTGGTTCTCAACTGAGGCAATCTGGGCCCCCGAGAACGTATGACAATGTCTGGAGATATTTTAGGCTGTCACACCTGGGAGGACAGCGCTACTAGAAACCGGGAAGCTGCTAAAACACGCTACAGAGCACACGGCAGCCCACGCCAGGGAGTTGTCAGGCCTCAGGAGACCCGAGTTGGGGACTCGGCTCCAAAAGCGCCCAGGTAATCTGCTATGGAAGCTTCAGCTGCCAAAGATTTCACTTTCTCATTCAAAACAGTCAAGCTGATCGTGTATCCTTTGGAAATGTGGTAGAAGAGACTATTAACACAGTGACTCACGAACAGTCCAAAGCTAAAGAAAACTTTAAACTTCCTTTTTGATATCCTAAAAAAAAAAAGTGAAAATTCCTGTCCTAGAAGACAGCCCGTGGTCACTGATGCTGTGCAAGCACTAGCAGTAATAGGGGCTCTGCACGGCGGAGGCAGCCACACACCCCAGACATCTGCGGCCGTACTCGGCATAAAACAGCTGCCAGACTGGGGGAGGAGAGAGAGTAACTCCCCTCCCAAGCTGTCTCTGCCAGTAGCCCGGGAGCCTCCCTGAAGCTGAAAACAACTGGAGATCCAGAAGCTAGGCTCCTTGACTAAACCCTGGAATTACGATTAGGCAGTGGGTGGTTGGATCAGTCCTGCAGAGCTGGCGCAGGTAGTTATCTTTTATCTGTACCTCTTGGCCAAGCCTAAATTACTGCCTTGTTGAAAGCCGTTGAATCTCCTTCGCTGCTGCCTCTGGCATGTGAAGCATTTGTAGCTGCCTCCTTGAAGCTGCAGAGTAAATATGGCTGTGCATACTGTACATTTTTAACCAAGCCTGTTTATCAGGCCTCTGCACTCTGCTTGTCACTCTCACCACCTACTTGGTTAGCCAACCTGAGCCTCAATGCCATTCTGAGTCAAGAGCACCTTAGAAATAGGATGAGCTCATGGTGAGGGCAAGAAAAGTCCAGTTTCGGTAAAGGCACAGTTAGGTACTCAGGTTGCCCTCTCCATTGAAGCTGTATATTTTGCTGTTCCTTTTAGTATAATGCAAGTTCAAAGTTACCTGAGAAAATACACATGAGATAGCTAGGAAAGCAACATTAAATGTAATGGCAAAGTCCCCTATGGAGGGAAAAGTATTCTAGTTAGCAGAATAGCATATACCTTAATTCTAACTTTCAAAGTCTATATGTATTGGGGTAGTTCTACGCAAGTCCAAGAATAAAAGTTGTACTATCCTGGTTTAAATACCCTTAATGGTTTCATCAAGTCACTGAAGATATCATAATCAAAAACTACATTTTATCTAAAATTGGTTTAATATACGTTATTGTTAAATCAAAAGCTTAGATAAAGCTTCTGGTCCATTGAGACAGAGCAAAGATTTCAACAGCTGGAAGATGTTAAAAGTCAAGAGTTCTGGCATTTGAAGAGTCATATATATATAATTATTCTTCCCCAAAAACAAAACATCTTGAAGAATGCCAAAAAAACATGCTATCTCATAGGAAACCAACAAAACATAAAAATACAACAATTATAACGTCTCTCCAATCTTTTATTTATAACATTGACTTAACTCCTAGAACTATTTAAACTGACCCAAGGTAAGAGAAATCATTTCTTCTTAAAGTTATAGAAACACTCTTTTCCTAAGTATGAAAAATAACTCTCATAGTTGTATTATGGCTTTTCAGGATAGACCATCCAACGTTTTCAGGTCAGCTAGACAGCCCAACAGCTGAGATCATTCACAACACAGTCTGACTAAAAGGAGCAAAAAGAAAAGCTCAGCCTCTGTTTCAGCTGGGTTTGACTACTCAGCAAGTCAGAAGGAGAATTTAAATAAATATTTTATGGTAAGTTTTGACACATATTTTACATATCCCTAGAAGCTTGTTTCCATGAGTCTCTTCACCTTGTCAAAACTGTGCCCTGTGAACCACTCCTACTTCTAGTGCATGCCAGCAATTCTCCTCACCCAGCACTGCCTTCCTGCGTGGAAATAACACGCCCCAGGTTTATGTTTAAGTTCGCATTCTGGCAAAGATGGCACATGCATGAAGGAGCAGCAGGAAAATATTTTACAATCCACATACACTGAGTATAGTTAGAACGTCTCCTAGAGAACAGCAGAGCTGAGGGGAGCCTGTGCGTGTGTGTATGTGAGCATGTGTGTGCGTGAGCATGCGTGCTTGTACAGTATCCCTCCTGGATCCTCCCCAGAGCAGTTCATGAGTACACAAACATTAGTCTGAAGTTAGAGGCATAAACACTCTGCCAACCAACCGGTTTACTCTATATTCCCTTACGAAGAGAGTATTAGAGGGTCACAAACATCTTCCCAGTTGCAGGGAAACGTTTTAGACTGCCAGTCATGAAGAGCAGTGGATTTTAAATTAAGTCACCGGGAGCACTAGACGTGCGCCCCAGCTTGTTCTCAACCAGAGGAGAGGTTCTATGGAGAAGAGATTTGAAAACTGCTGATTGGGAATAATAAGAGCGTTCCCTCCCGAGGGAAGTCATGAGAACTCAATAATATGAATGGATAAAATGCTCCCAACGTGGGTTTGCACACTGCAAAAGCTCAAGGCAGCCTGGGTAGAATGGTGATGCTGCTAACGATTCAAGTCTCCGCTGGGCAGGGAATGTAAAGAAAATGAAGCACCGACGCTGCTGTGGTTCCATGAGTAGAAACGACACATCTAACATCTGCAGCTTTTAAAGGACGATCACCTCGAACAAGCATTTGAATTGCAGAGCCTTGCAACTGGACACACAGCAAGCAACACCACGGAAAGGCTTACCTCTTCTTCTTGGTGATAATGAGCACGTCGTTAAAGAGGAAGAAGTAGACTTGCTGTTTGGACGTCCTTCTTGAGAAAAGCACGGTGTCCTCTACATAGGCTGTCAGCTCGCCTCTCTTTACCAACCACCGGGACGAGGAGACTAGAGGAAAAGGCTGTGAAAAGAGAGAAGCTCAGCCCCCGAAGCCAAATGACAGTGCTTTGAAGGTTATTGTACATAAAATATGAACCTCACAAACAAACAAATTATGCATATGTTGGCATGCATCATTATTTTACAGGTATGTTACAGTGAAATAGAATTAGAGAAGTGTAGTAGTTCTCCAATAAAAAATGAAAAAGAACATTTTATTTCCCAATATTAAAAAAAAACACTAACTTGCCTATATGGAACTAAAACTCAATGTAAAACTGCTATTGGGTCAACAAGAAAGTAAGTATTTCATTAATTAACTCTTTCTATTAGCTCTCAACTGAGACAGATGATTGATAAGGAGTCACTGCAAACCGAAACGCCTCAGAATGAGATCTATCAGTATCAGCTGCAGGTGTTTTACATCTCACAAGTCAGACTACACACCTGCCGGAAAACATAGATAACTAGAGTTAAGAAACTTAAAGTATAAAAGTCTACATTTACCTCATGAACTGAACAGACTCTATTCGAAAGGGAAAAAATCCTCTCAAATGTGTGATTTGTCTACTAATTCTTTACTTAGCCATATTCTGAAGAACACCTGTTCTTAAGTTTATGCTAGTTTTCCTCAAGAAATTCATCCCTGAAAGCATCATACTATTTTCTGGCTGGGAAAATGAAGTTTTCCCAAAATAATCCATCTTAATCTCACAGAAAGGCTGGATACAAGAAATTACATAGGTTTTATAAAAAAAATTTGTTTCCAACGGAAAAACTCTCAAAACCACAGAATAATCCGTACCCTTGAGAGCTCTCTCTTTTTTTTTTTAAGTTACCAGAAATGCTTACCGCCAAAAAGCTGACTTAAAAAACTATATCCATAAAATAAGCAGAAGTTCTTGGACACACAAAACGTAACTGTGGAAGTGTAGTGCAACCAAATGTCATCGTTTTCAGGGAATAATGATTAAAAATAGCTATAGGAAATTGAGGATATTAGGAAGGAAGGAAGAAAGCTAAGAGAGGATTGCATTTTTTTAACTTTATAAAGGACTTCTATAAGCAGGTTCCTCATCAGTTACGTACTCACTGCTTAACTGGAGGCTGAAAAAGAATGAAAGATTATGGCTGACCTCAAACTTTCAAAACTTGCTATTAAGCGAGTATATAGTTTCTGGCCCCCAAATCTCGAATCAGACGATTATCCAAGAGAAATGGCTGAAACTTAAAAGGCTGACAGATGAAGAGAGTGCTTGGATGACTGGTGAACCTCATCAGCACACAAGAGGTCACCACAAAGAACTGTGGGTCCGGTCTGGTCCCACTGAAGGTACGTGATTGCTGGAACACAGTGCTATCTTGCTTTTGCATGGAACCCTACCCAATGAACCAAGGACAGTTTTATGGTTAAGGTCCAATGTACATGCTATCTCCTTATGGCTGCTCTCAGTTTAGGGGCTGGAGAAAGAAAGTTTTTCAAATTACTCTGTTGTCTTTAAAATGGATTGATTTGTATGGACTCCTCATACTCTACCAGGTAAAAATAAATATCTAATGAATATCTAAAATGTGACTGGATTTCAATATGTCTGCTTCTTTTGAAAACAAAAATCTTATGTGGTTTTTTTGTTTCAGAATTGATTGTTAGAAGATAAAACTCATTCAGATATCATTGTTTAAGAAGAAGAAGAGGAAGAAGAAGAAAGAGAAACAACTACAAAAACGACCAAAAAAAAAAAATCGGAACAAGCCTAAGTGGGCATTCCTGGAGTTCAGAAACCCTAAGACTAGAATCCAGGTGTGCCTCAGAACCCAGAAAAGAAATTCATGAACAAAAATACCTCCCTAAACGCACTGATACAATTCCACGGAGAAAAGACTTTTATGTTCCTTGGCATCCTAGAAAACTAGCCTCAGCGCAAGATGCAACTAATTTTGTGGGCCAACAGGACAAGGAAGAGATGCTGAAGAGCAAATACTTTTTAAATTGAGATAAAATTAATAATTTAACCATTTAAAAGTCTGTATATAATTCAGTGGCTTTCGGACATTCACGACGTTGTACAATGGTCACTGCTATGTAATTCCAGAACACGTTCATTACCCTAACAAGAAACCCCAACTGCGGTAAGGACTCCCTCTCCACTCCGCCCTCCCCCAAGGCCCTGGCAATCTCGATTCTACTTTCTGGCTCCGTGGATTTGCCTACTCTGGACATTTCATGTCAATAGAGTTATGCAACATGTGACCGTCTGAGTCTGATTGCTTCCACTCAGCGTAACATTTTCAGTGCTCATCCACGTTGTAGCACGTATCAGGGCTTCATTCCTTTTTGTGGCCAAATACTGTTTCATTGGACGGAGATACCACCTTTTTTTTATCACTTCACCAATTTCGTTGACAGATATTTGGGTTGTTTCCACAATTTGGCAATAATAAATAATGCTGCCATGACCATTGATGTAAAGGGTTTTTTTTTGGACAACCGCCTCCAGTTCTCTAGGGCCTGTACCTAGGAGGGGACCTGCTGGGTCATGTAGTAATTCTGATTGGCTTTTTGAAGAACTGCCAACCTGTCTTCTACAGTGCTGCGTTCCTGTCCTGGATAAAACTGTCTCAAAGGCTCATGTCGGCTGCAACATGCCACAACTCTTAAGCTCAAAAATTTTCAGGGAGATTGAAGGCCCTGGTGGCAAAAGAAAGATTCTGCTATTTTTTAACTCATGCCTGAGATTTGATGGGGCATGGGGCTGGGATGAGGCAAGTGTGGTTGAAGCACGCAAAGGAAGAAGTGCTGGTGGTCCAATCTGATGTGTTGGCTGGTGATTTTAGCCACGTGCTACTGATGGGGTGACTTGCTTGCTGTGGGGTGACACCAGCATTTCCCAGGAGAAATTCTGTAAGTCAAGGCTCATTTTACTTTTGCTGCTGATGGCATTTCTCAATTACCAGAAGTATTTTCTAAAATAATTAGAAACAAATTACAGAGAAGGACAAGATTCTTTTGGGGCGATGGGAGAAAGATGGGTTTTGAAATTGCTGTGAATTTCTGTATGAGGACATTGTAACTATTGAAAGGGTATGCAGGCATTTGTGTTGGGTTTAACAAGTGCCCATTGTCATCATCTATTCCAAGAATTATGGATCCTGTTTCTGCCACTAAAACTTTATAGTCAAGATGTGGTGGTGGAAAAGTTCACCCTGGTCTGCAAGTCAGGACATCGGGACCCTCGCCCTTATTCTACCACCACACGCCCAGGAAACCTGTTCACGATGACTTACTCTCTGGGCGCTGTCCTCCTCATCTGTAAAGTAAGAGGGTATACATAGCTGAACTGCAGAGTGGTCCTCACACTGTATGACAGGGCAGCGACCTGCTCTCTGCAGTGGGCCAGGAAATGCTGATCATTAACCACTGAGCATTAAGCACGAATTAGGAACATTTTCACTATAAAAAAATACGACCTGTCAGTTTAAGTTGCTTGGTGAAATTTACATGTCATAAAACAAAACAGAACCACAATTGTGAGCATTCACATCCTTTCAGAACGTGGCTACACACCAACAAAGGACTGAGCGTGGCCTAGATTTGTCAGTAATGGTCACTTTCTTTTTTGTTCACCTTGTCACCTGCTCCGAGCAGCATCAGACAAGCAGGAACAGGTAGCACGTAGTCAGGAAAGAATTATGGGAGAAAAATAAATTTGCAAAGAACAATCCACAAACAATTTTGTTTTGCAAAGCAGACAAGGAGTGTCCTTATTTGATTTGGGAGAACATTGTAAGCCAGTTTCTGGGATACCACTGATTTGCAGGACACTTTGAGTATACTAAAGAACTCCCCTTTCCATACTAAAACTCTATTATTTTTAACTACCCTTTTCCCAAGTTTTGGTGTCTTCCTCAGGGGTGGGGGGTGGGGGTGGGAAATGCTCTAGTTAGATAACCCCTAACTCTGTGGCCTGCAGAGAGGTGGCTTTGTCTGGCATAAGCAAGAACGGAATTTCCCCGGCATCTGCTACTCCCTCTGCCAGCCTCTCTCTAATCCATTTATGGCCCTTCTTTGAAAAGTCAAATCCTATCCACTTTGTTGTCCTTAACTTGCCTCTCTATTTACAGAAGACGTAAGCAAGAGCAGTAATAAATTTGTTCACATAGAAGTGCGAGAATACCTTAATTTTAAATTCCAGCTGGGAGTTAATTGTGTACATCATTTCCGTCCTCTCCATCTTCCGGGCACCTTCGTTGCACAGTCGAACCAACTGGGAAGACAGAGAAATAGGAGGGTTGAGAGGTCAAGGAGTGAAACCTCACTTTCAAAGGCAGATCTCTCGCAGGAAATAATTAGCACTTGGGAAGCTCCAGAGACTCATTTCTGACAGTTCAAGTTCTCAGTTTTACACAGTGAAGCCTTTGTACTGAGTTAGAAATGGTGTCATTAGTTCGTGAAGACAGAGGGAAAAAATTATCCTGGAAATTTTCAGGGACACATGTCCTTCATGTGTTCTTATTCCATCACGCCCTCCACACACAGGTCCCTCCCACAGGTCAGGTCCCTGTGCTTCCTGCTCCTTCCCTCTGCCCCTCCTCCTGGCCTCCACCCCAGGGAGCCTCCTCACCCAGCCTCAGGGCATCCTGCACCTTCCTCCTCATTTCCAAGTCCGAGCAGCTGGAGACAGACTACCAACATCAAAGGCAAGTTCTAAGCAGAGTGGTACGTGCAATGCATAAGACCAGTAAACAGAATAATGAAGGAGAGAACCTTTATTCAGGTGGAACCCGACAGTCAATGATTCTTCAAGGAATGTCAAGCTAAGGGAAATTCCCTTTAATTAGAACTAATGAATTGTCTACAACCAAAATGCATACAGTCCTTTGGTGAACGCCTGTGATACTGTGATTTATAGTAAGAAATACATAGTTAGTTTCTGTCCATACTACCCAGCACATAGCATCTAAAACCCTTGTAATTTCCCAGTAAGAGTCATAGGGGCATCTTCAGTTATATCAGGATATTTATTTATAACAAGCCCGTTTCAACAGCACCTGAGTTTATGTTAATGGGGTAACTTTTTTAACAGGAGATGAGGCTGGTTGACAGGAGAACCAGCCAATAGATTAGAAAGTGGGTTCAGACTTTCAGCCCCATCCCCCAGGCTTCTGGGGGGTGGGGACAGGGACTGGAAATTGACTTGATCACTAATGGCCAATAATTTACTTAATCAGTCACGCCTCCATAATGAAACCTCCATAAAAATCACGGTACTAAGACATCCAGCCCAAAAGGGACCTCACCCACTTTGACAAATGTGACAAATGGCCCTGCTACATTTAGTTGCAGCAGCAAAGAGCTATTCTCTGTAAGCGTCTGAAAGTGCTTACACAATCTCTATTTTCATGGAAGGGCAGACTGAGATCTGAAAGTAAAAAAAAAAAAACCAGGGGCGTCCGGGAGGAGGAAGGTGGAGAAGGAGGCCTCTCTGGAGAGGTCATCTACACTGACAGCTGAAGGCAACAGGAGAAGGAGCCGCGGGCCAGGCAGAGCGGACACCAGGAGCAAAGGGCCAACGATGGGAAAGTGCTGGTGTGCCTGAGAAAGTCAAAGACCCTGACACAGGGAGCTGACACAGGATGAAGCTAGAGAGACAGGCCAGGGTCAAAGCATGCGAGTTGTGAAGGCATCTGGACTGTAGTTTTTAAGTGCAAAGAGAAGCCACCAGCAGGCTTTCAGCAGTGCCCTTCACAAATGAAAAAGAAGATTACTTCCTGAGCTGGATATATTAGTGATTTCCATTTCCATGTAACACCAGGAGACTAGGGGAATAATTCTGATATTTATGACTCATAACTGAGAGAGAGAAAGAAATGCTGCCCTACAAGAAAACAAGTCAGTGGAACAGCTTTTCTTCACAGAGAGCCTTTTATATGCTTCCAGCATCTAAGTAAGGCAATTCACTGATCCCCTGCATTTTGCCAACCATTCCTAAAAGTACCAGTGTTGAATCAAGTGAGTAAGAGATGCCTGAAGGAACGCAGTAGTCTACTATAGCTAGGACGTGAAAGCTTGAAAAAAATGAACTATCACTCCTAGTTCAGCTCAACTCCTACCTTTCTCCTTCCTCTTGTGTGTGAATTCAGCTTCTCAATAGCAACCACATCAAATTTGACGAATCTCTTGCATGGTCAAGGCTAAAGTGCTCTAGTAGCTCCTCGCCAAGACTCTCCCCTCCCCCACTCCTGTAGGGAGGCAGCACAAGGTTTGGGTTCCTGGAGAAAAGACCCATTGGCAGCAGGACTCAGGTGATTTCGCACCTGTCAGGCAAAGTTTCTCTGCTTCACTGCTTCCCAAAGTGGGATGTGCAGACCGCTGATGGGGCAAGAGGTGAATTCAAGTGGTTGACCGGTTGCCATGGTTTGAATATCGGTATCTCTTCCAAACACAGATGTTGAAATCAACCCCCAAAGATTATGGTATTAAGTACAGCCCTCGTGAATGGGATTTTAGTGTTTTATAAAAGAGGCTCCAGAGAGCTCCCTTGCCCCCACTGCCCTGTGAGGACACAGAAAGAAGTCTGCAGTCTGGACGAAGGTGCTCCAGTGACCACGCTGGCACCTTGATCTTGCACTTTTTCCATCTCCAGAACTGTGAGAAACAACTTTCTGTTGTTTATAAGCGCCAGATCTGCAGTATTTTGTTCTCAAATGAACTAAGACAAAGATAAACTTATTTTTAATACAAAAATATATGTCAGAAAAATAAGTAGCTTATAAAGCCCGTGGTTTTTTTCTTTTTAATTATTGGCAGGATGAGGATAAGTAAAATCAAGCCAATTTAAAGAAGATTAAAGAGTAGTTTACAGGAAAGTGGTACAAAGACATACCAGACTCAAAGGTGGTACATACACAGCATCGTTATGTTTAGGCAGCTTCTGATGGCATCATCATCTCTGCCTCCATGCCTAAACCACTCAGTATCCTCACTGACTTACCTTTATTGCTTTCTCTCAGCTCCATGTTCCTATCAGCAGTTAAACATACCCACATTTTTCTGGTCTTTAAACAATCAACAAAACACCCTCATTCACTTCCCTGTCAGCTAAGCTCTCTTTCCACTCACAGTCCCACTGTTGAAAGAGCCAGCTACCCTTGCTGGCTGGCTGCAGGTTCACACCCTGTACTCATTCCTTAACACACTTGAACCTGCTCCCTCACCCACCACTGCAGGGATGCATCCAGCTGATGACAAACCCAGTACATGCTTCATCATTATCTCACTTTATCTTTCAGGAGCACTCAACAGGGCTGACCTTCCTCCCACCAAACCGTCTGCTATTTTGCCAGGCCTTTATGGTTCTCCTCCGTTGGTATGTTCTGTTCTGATTTGCAAGTCTCCTTTTCCCTAAATAAGACGAATGTTGCTGATGTTCATGGTCCTATCTCGCACTCACTACTTTTCTTCTTCTACACACTCTTTCTGGGTAATCTCGGCCATTCTCCCAGCTTCAAAAGCCTTCTACATGCTGACGATTCCCAAATTCGTGCCTCCGATTCCAGAGTCTCCACTGAGCTCCTGACTTATTTATTCAGCCCACGTGGATATCCTATAGGAATCTCAATCCATATGCACATTCCAAATGGAACTCATCGGCTTCTCCCAAGTTTCGACTGTAGAGACAAGTCAGAGCATCTATCTAGTTGCCCAAGCCAGAGGCTATATTCCTTGACTTCTGACCCCCGTATGCTCACCCCTTCAATCTCCATGCCTGCCTCCCCCAAATTATAGGATTGCTTCTCTCCATCTTTCCACCACGTCAGTATGCATCATTGTCATGTCTAGCCTAATCAACTATAAAAACCCTCAGAACTGGTCACCGCTACAACCCATGAATTTATAGCTTCTGCATCATCGTAGGATGAGGCCCACAATTCCTAGTGTGGCTCCCCAGTACTTTCTCCCAGACTGGGCTCTCCAGTCACATGAAAAACATTCTAGTTCTTCAAATTCTACAAACCCTTTCTTGCCTTTGGGTTTCTATATATATCCGAGACATTCTCTTTTCCCCATTCCCTGGCTTACAGCTACTCTTGCTTTAGGTTTAGCTTAAACATTACTGTTTCTTCCCTGTTGTGTAACTCACCACCCTTTATTATAATTCCTATTTACCATCCGCCTTCCCCTTTGTACGGCACATTTCATGAGGGCTAGAACCACAACTGTCTCGTTCATCACTGTATTTTCAAGGGCTGGCGTTACGCCTGGCACAGTAGTTGAGAGGCAATAAATATTTATTTAATGAGAGAATGAATAAACAGCCATTCAGATACCACAAGAACAAGGGATATCTATAGGCCCTTAAAGCAGGACTGGCTGACACAGTAAAAACGCACATTTCATTTGAGTACAGCAAACATCATTTTGTTTTTCAGCTACCTAAAGAATGCTGTGCAAATGGCTATGAGAATGTACAAATTTTCTGCATCAAAGCCAAAAGCATTCTCTCTCGAGCTATTTGCATGGTTTCCTGTCTGATGAGCTTCTCGACACATACCTTGCTTACTTCCTTTAAGGCTCTTTTACAGACTTCATACTTTGGAGAGTCTTTAGGTGTTTTTTGGCAGATAGTCTGCAATGAAGTAAAACAAGAAAAAAATCAACTGATTTATTTTATTAAGTACAATAAAACCAATACCCAGACATAACCTCTTAGTCATAGCAAACTTAACAATGCTGAACACAATACCGTGGATGGGTGTGCCAACAAATTACAATCCAATCAGAAACCCAGGAAATGGTCTTTAAATATACAGAATCCAAGGACATCCAGCACATGGTTAAATAATAGGATAGACTTCGGAGGCGGATGAACCTGACTTCAGATCTGAGTTCTGTCTCGTCCTAGCTATCTGGCCTTGGGCAACTCCTAACTCTGGCCTGTGTAAGCCTCAGTTGCTTCATCAGTAAATTCAGGTCAACACCAACCATGTCACCAGGTGTGGTTGCAAGGGTTAAATGATAATACATGTAAAGTCCTTTATGGGTGTCTGGCACACAGTAGGCCCTCAATAAATAATAAAATAACTTTGTCATCATCATCATCATTAAAGATTAACTAGTTTTGTAGATGACACAATTAAATAAAAGATCAAGAAACAAAAGCTGCTAAATTTTTTCTTAATATATTTATACTGCAATTTCTGTGAGGATAAAATTGAGCTCAAAGAGGTCAATTCAAGGTAAACTGAATTACCTATAATTTCTGAAAGCTATACCCATTCAAAACCAACAAAACCATTTTAATTGTTTAAAATGTCCACTCAAATCATCTCAAAACAAATTTAACTAAATCTTCAAATGAAGTAAAACTGAAGAGATAATATTTTAAGTACATTGAGATCCTGCCTCCGTGGCCAGATTCTGACACATGAGCACATACTAGGACAACAGGCATCAAGTGAAGGTGGAAGGTAGCGGGGACCTAGCGAACCACTGGTTCCTGCAATGCAGAAGAGCACCACGTCGGTAAATCTGAGGTCGCGTGTCAGGGTTGTTATATGTGGGATGTCAGAACACACACAAGGAGTGCCATCTGTGGGTTTGTATCAATGGTTCTCGGGCCTTTTTGACTATGACTCACTGTCAAAATACACTTACCACCACAACCAGGACACATGCAAACAGAAGTGAAACAAGTTTTTTTTTTTTGAAATTACATTTAACCACATTATGAACCATGTACCTATTATATACTGTATGTTCTATTCTAATTTTTTTAAGTGCTTATTTTTCAAAAATCAATTTTATGACCAACTAACGGGTTTAAAAGCAGTTTGTAAAACACTGGTTTGTGTCCTGAGAGCAGGCACATGTAAATTTTGTGCATATGGAATGTTCTAGGGAGAATGACTATAGTTTTACCCAGAATCTCAAAAGGGCCTCTGACCCAAAAACGTTCAGAGCCCACTGGACAATAAGGGAATAAACCTCCAACAGGTGCATGAGATTCTGTGGGTCTAATCTATTGAGGCAATGCTTTCGAAAAGAAGCAGAGAGAGAATATAAGGGGCTGAGGGATTGTCACACATAGACATTAAGGAAATATGGCTAAAATGCATTTTCAGAAGAAGAACAACAGAACCCTGAAAATTCAGAACAAAAAATTTTACATTTAGAAAGCACCTATGTTATTTAAAAATAGTAAAGTTTGAAATATTTCCGTGTCACTCAACATTTAATTTTATAAAAGCTTTATAACTCAGATAATATAAATTTTTTAAAATTGACTTCTTACTTCTGATAAATCTTACAGAAGAAAGCACAGTGCTTCTCGAAGCTATTTTTGAAACATAATATGACTCAGCACAAGCTATTACACTGTTTTATTAATTTAGTCAAGAAACATTGTCTACTGTCAGGCTTACCATTTACTATTTAATTCGTTTTCATGCCAAATGTGCAGGTTCCCATGATCCTTATTTGTAGATGCAGTTAAGCGATTTGCCTAATATCACATAGTAAGTGGCAGAGAGACAATCTGTCCCCAGATCTGTCTTACTCCAGAGCCAGAGGACATCCCTACACCAAGTTTCCACGTGGGTGAGGAGACGGGGAGGAAGCTCTATCTGGATGGAGGGGCCCTGAGGAAGGCTTTGTGAAAGAAGGCGCACTGGGGCTAGTGCTCAAGAGATGTGCTTGCTCTGATCGCAGGGAAATGGAAGATGGAGAGGTGGAGGCCAAGAACAGTGTGAACGCAGAGTGGGAAAGTCGGGGCACGCGTGGGGAAGGAATAAATTAGGATGGAACCTAAAAATAAACCTTTTCTAAGTCAAAATTTGGTTTTGATAGCCTGGCTGCCTTCTATCCTTGATAAGGATTAATCTAAAAAAAAAATTAGAGAGCGAAATTTTCAAAATTCTGCAAGTGTTTCAACATTCACAAGAACTTTCTAAGTTACAAGTGACAGATGGAAAGGGAGGGAGGTAGTAAGTAGACCGAGGTGAACTTGGAGAGCAGTGGGGTGCTGTGAATTGAGATGACCACCGAAACCTCCCCAAAACCAGGCAGAAGAGCCAACAAAGTGACTCATTGTGAAAAGTCCGATGCTCTTTCAGAATATAGCTTAGAATGGGTAATGAGATACAGAAAATACAATTTGTTTTGTAATCTTATTCAATCATAATTGTTGCTTTTTAAATCCTGTGTTTTGATTCGTACAAATCAAGTAAGCTAAAACTGACACATTAACATTTTGATCAATTTTAAAATAGAACTATAACAAAACACTTCAATTTGATCACGAAGACACTCTTGGCCCCCGTGGCTGGATGGCGGCTGCGTTGGACGCCCTGTTCTGTTCTCATAGATGCCACGGCAGATCCAGCCCTTCCAGCGTGCAGACCCCTTGGCCCACCAGCCCCCTGCCCTCCGAGCTGTGCTCTATACCAGGCAGTCTTAACTCACTCCTCCCAGCCACTGTTCACAATCAGTACTTGTTTTGCTCATGAATGTTCTCTAAAATAAGGATGCTGGACTTCCTATGCCCACTTCACACAACGCAAAGCAGGGGCGAGTGTATGCCTTGTGGTGCTTAAGTCTCATTCCCTGGGAAGCACCTTGGAACACTACCGGAAAGGGGTCTTAGTGACCGACCTCAGGAGACCGAGGCCCAGAGAGATCAAATGAGTTAGCTGCCCAAGGTCACAGGTCCAGTGGCTCAGCCCGAACAGGAATCCAGGACTCCCGATTCAAGAAGTCAATATTCCTCCCATTTCAAAAAATGTTGAGCAAGTCATACAATCTAAATTCTTTAGTGACCCCACAAGCCTACATTGAAGATGATTTCCAAAGATGTAAGACAAAAGTGAGACTTTCCAACTGAATAGCACCTTCTCCCTTAATCAGGAGATTTTATAGAGCGGTTATACATCAATTTAAGGGAAAGAAGAATGATTTTCTTAATCAGATTTATAGCACTACAGCTATCCACAGAGGAAAGAGCCCGCCAGTCAGGTCTTACGTCCATCAGCAGGGGAAGGCGGGTCACCCTCTGCATGGGCAGAATGAGGAACGAGATCATGGGTAGGTTCCTACAGTCTTCGTGGGACTCGATCCTTGACAACACCTCCTTGAAAGAGGGGTTGGTGGCTCTGAGGAAAAACAAAGAAGAAACTTCAATACACTATCTCGTCAAGTTAAGAAGCAAATAAAAATGGAGTATAAAATGCTGTGATAAATTCATATATTATCAATGATTTTTAAATACATAGAACAACATGAACATATAATTACACGGGAAGACATGGATGGCTTGTCTGCCTTTTACAGTAAACTGAATAGAAGATACGAGTTTCAGGTAACTGTATGAACATGTTGAGCTAGAAATTTATAGGAGTGGGAAGTAAACAGAGAGAAGATGGTATCATGATGGTTTACACACGGATTGCAAATGAGCATACAGACTAGGCCTCATGTCTGATAGCCTAGAACATGCCATTAAAGAGATAACAAATGATTTGCTTTAAGCCACATCTCTAGCCCTAGATAATAATCTAAGAAAGAAATGTCAGACTGAATTTACTAACTAGGAGGCTTTTGGACTTTCTCAAAGTGCATAAGACAGAAAACATTCTGACCATTGTCAGCCTATTGTCAGCCAGAGTATTTCTTCTCTCCCAGTGACATAAAAACAGTAATAACACTGTCCCAACATTTTTATGGAATTTAGCAAGATATACTGACATATATGATCTCATGCGAAACCACCCAAATAACTTTTAAGATAGGTCAAGAGGGGATTCCAAAAAGAATGGAGCCTCAGAAAGGTCCCCAACTTGCCAAATAATGGACCTAGTATTTGGTAAAGACAGAAGCCAAACCAGGTCAAACTGACTTTCAGTGGGTGCCTTCACTCTGCGTGTCTCACTCTCACCTCTCTTCACCCCGAGGGGAGCTTGCAGGGGCTCCGCTGGGACTTGCAAAGGCAAGGGGGCAGCCCTGCATGTGGTAACCCCATGCGGAAGGGCAGGGAAGAGGCCAAGAAGCAGAGTAATGGCAGTGGTGACCTTTTTATATATACACACATACACATATTTTTTAAAAATTAAATTATTTGGTTCAAGTCTGCTAAAAATAAATTAGGAAATACCCAGAATAGCAAATTAAAAAAAAAAATTCACAGAAACATTTTAATTGCATTTTCTCAAAATGAAGAGTTTTAAGTTTTCCTTCCTGCTAACTTGAAATGATTTTTAGGAAGTTAACAGAAAAAGAACCCCATTCAAAACCAGTTGCATCTTTAACTCACTCAGTCCCCCCTCCCACCAAGGAGTCTGAGTCAAGAGTCTGGAATGGACAATGGACGCTGGGCTTTGTTTGTTTGCTCGTTTTCAGATTCCCAGGAGTTTCCAAAGAGCAGCTGAAGCTGAATGTCACGGTCCTAACAGTAAATTCACACCAACTGCAACAAAGCTCCTAAAAACACAACTACTGGTTTTCCAGGTGAAACCTCAAATGATGGCATCATTAAACGAATTTCAATAAAACCTTAATTTGTTAAGAGTTACATAATGTACAGCACTTCCTACTCACATTTTTTTAGTCCTGTAAAAAAAATAAAACAAATTCAAATTCAGCTCTAATTTAAGGCTTTGTTTTCGAACATGGAACTTGCATGTTCTAACAGCTACAGGGCAACTTTGACATTACCATGTCTCGGGCATTTCAGTTGTCACAACTGGGGTGAGAGGGTGCTACCAGCATCTTGTGGGCAGGGGCCGGGGTCCTGTTGGACATGCTACAGCGTGCAGGACGGTCCCCACCACACAGATATTCAGCTGCAAATACCAGTAATGCCGACAAACCCTGCTTTGTACTGGAAACCTCATTTGGAGTTGGCAGCGGGGGTCCTGCCCTGCCTATCCAAGAGCTTCATGAGGATGCAGAGAGGGGAGGGGTATATCAGCCCTTCTCACCAACGAGGGGGCTGCTTCTCCAAGCAGCCGCGAGGTGATCACTCATCCTCAAGCCCGACCTCTCCACAGGCTCTCACACATCGCAGAGAAGGGGACCAGACTTCCGTGCAAGGTTCCCGAATGCCACAACTCACAGGAGGGGACGAGAATGGAAACAGCCAGTAGGCCCCAAACTGAGTTTACAGCAACGTACAACTGCACTGTAAAACCAGTGCGATAAACAAGGCCCCGAAAATAAAACAATACAGATACTGCTGAACAACTGCCGACTCTTTTAAGGACAGAGATGGAATATATGCCCCACCAAATCACAGGAACCTAAAGAGGACAGAGAAAAGGTGTGGAGGGAATATACAGGTTAATTGTTTTTTGGTTTGTAATTAAAGTCTTTAAGAACTTTTCCCCATTGGTTTCCCTCAGATCTTCCCTTCTCGGACTACCCAAGGGGAAAGTCAGCAGCTCCTATAAATAAATACGCAATGACGCTGTCACTTGAATGGAGGGAGATTAGAGTGGTAGAGAAAACTCTGGATCCCAGACACTAATTCAACCTGCTCGAAAACTCTCTCTTGGCCTCAGGCAAAATACTTAATAGCCAGTTAAAGGCTTAGAAAACTGGGGCATTTGAAATGATGATGACAACAATTAAAATCAAAAACAAGAAAACCAACAGACTCTAGTTTTGTAATTGATTTAGAGGGAAAATTCTCCACAGACGAGACTTTTCTACGCAAACCCGCTCATCCCAAACGTGACTGTCTCAAAGGTTTCTCCCTGGAAAACGGCCCATAACCAGGCGTTTCTAAACATGATTTAAGAGACCAATTAATTTCAGTCGATGTGACTCAATTAAAACAAGGCTAGACAATTAACACTGTAATATTCAACACAGCTTACAACAATTTTTGTAGCGTTCGCTGTTGGTAGACTTCGTTGGTACAGTATTTCACGTACGGGTCGAATGTGGATGCCGTGTGCTTCTCCACAATGTCACTTATGTCATCGATGAAGATGTTATTCTGATGCCTTGCTTCCAGCTCTGTAAAGAATCTGAAGAAAAAGAAAACAAAGAAAAGCATTTATGCTTTCCTCCACATGCTTTAATAACAGATTATCCTCAGGGAATGCTTTTCTACAGGGTTTGAAAAAATCAACAGTACCAGTACCGACTCAAAAAGATACAAGCCAAAAACGATCAAAGTTATCTAAATTTAAACCTGTCCTAACACTTTAGAACTTCAAGTAGTTGGTTTAAAACATTGATAATCCAGTTCATTTCTATGCTTTCCGGTATATTTTAGAATATACAGATTGCACTATTTTTCAAACATTCTCTACATATTGGGGGGAGGGGAGGTTGATGTTTACATATTTTATTATACTGAAAAGCATAACAGCGAAACACCTAAAATAAGGGCTTAAGAAACAAGTCTGAAATAAACCTAATTTTATGTGTCCTTTCTCTCAAAATAAAAGTGACTGTAATATTTTAAATCTAGTAACATGTATGACATTTCAGCGTCTTCATGAAAAACTCAGGTTGCAACTGAGGGCTGGCAGAGTTAGAGGGGGTGTCTATTTGTATGTGCATATACTGTGTCTGGTCCAGTTATAATTAAATTTCAGATAAATAATGAATAATTTTTAATAAAACTATGTGTCAAATATTGCATGGGTGTCTTGTAGGTCATCCGGCACCCAAGGATCACATCCAATTTTAACAGATCACCAAAATCAGGTATTTGGAACAGGTTTCCACCCAGAGTGCTGCTGCTCAAAACGCAGCCCCCAGACCAGCAGCACGGCTATCACCTGAGCCCCCATTAGAAATGCAGGCTCACCAGCCACCTCCCCAGTCTGGCGTGTCAGCAAGATCTCCGGGTGACTCCAATGAACACTAGCATGTGAGAACTGCCCCAGAGTCCGTGTCCTGTCCAAGTTTGGAATGGTAGGAAAATCTATAAGAAATAACTATCGCACAAGGACCAAATAATTTCCCAAAAGAATGTAATGAAGAAATCAACAATAATTTCTAATGTTGGCTCCTGGAACAGTAACAGAAGGGAAATTTAGTTTTCAGTGAGTTCTTCGGCACTAAGCTCACCACTGCTCCTTGCCCATTTGCTGGTCGGACTCCATCACACAAAACTCAAGGCTGACAGAGAATGAGGGAACAGAAATTCATACAAGATAATAGGAAACATGGGCTAACGTTTGCTTACATTTATATCTCCGTTATTTTCAAAGAAAATCCTGGTACTCAGAATGAGAACAATCAGGACATTAGGAGGCCTTGTTTTTATATACTTACACATATATTAAACTCATTTTAGTATACATGGTATTATTAGCTTTTCATCACTACCTATTCTGTCTTTTAAAGTTTCTGTAGGAGCTTAAACACAAATACATTTTAACTTCCTGGAAGGGTAAAATCATTATACTCTGAGAAATCACCTACATTTCCATTTTCTTTAAAAAAGAACTTAGAGAAAAAAATCAATATGATTCCCACCCACAGATTATAATTGGCCAACGCATCCAAGCCCCTTGTTTAAAACAGCAAGAGGAAAAACCTAGAGCAGACTGCTGGACCATTCACCTTCCCTGTCAAGGGTACGAGGGTCAACGCGCACAATTCTCAGAGAGTAGGCCCGAAACCACACAGGGATGCTGCAGATCCCGGTCAGCAGCTTCCTATCACTTCGTCAGGACTGAGTCTGTGAATATTCAAATAAAAAACCTAAAACTCTCAGCAATCTCAAAAACAACCGACTCCAAACTGCCAAACAAAAGCTATGTTTCTTAAAGGATATATTCTATACAGACTGCTCCCTGACTTCCAGAAATTTATGATATATTAGAAAGATAAGAACGACATAGATCAGAGAGAAAGATAACATTCTTGTTTATAACTACAGGTTGGCACATATGTGCATAAGGGTACTGGTCTCTTTTTTGTGGTTACATAAACTATGTATTTTTATTGTGGTAGAATACACATAATATAAAACTTGCCATTTTAACCATTTTTAGTGTACAATTCACAATGTCGTGCAACCATCACCATGATCGATTTCCAAACTATTTCCATCACCCTGAACAGAATGGCTACGCCCTTTAAGCAGTAACTTCCCATTTCCCTCCTTCCTCAGCTTCTGAAAACCTTTACCCTATCTTCTGTCTCTATCACTGTGTCTATTTTAGACATTTCATATAAATGGAATCACACAATATTTGTGCTTTTTGTCTGGCTTATTTCATTTAGTGTAATATTTTCTAAGTTCAACCGTATTGAGGCATATATCCGAACTTTGTTCCTCTTGGCGGCTGAGTAATATTCCTTTAGATGCAGACACTATATTTTGTTTATCCATTCGTTTGTTGACAGACACTCGGGCAGTTTCCACTTTCTGGCCATTGTGAATTACGCTACTATGAACAGTAGTGTACAAATATCTGTCTGAGTGCCTGTTTTCAAATCTGTGGGTTAGGTATATACAGAGAGATGAAATTTCAACCTCACTGTGTCTGTGTCAACATCAATGTATATCAAGAAAAAATAGTACAATACCAAGAAGGAATACAGAAGCTGCTGAGTTATTGCCAGAGGGAAATTATTTCATTAAACCAAAGTTGAGTAAGAAAGTAGCCTTCCCTCCTGAGTGGCCCATGGCGGGGCGGGTATGGACCAATTACCGTAATTACAGTTCACGACCTGTAACAGGGGGCGCAATGAGAAGTCCTGAAGGGAGGGTGGCTGAGAGCAAACACGGGGGAGGGAGAGAGTGAGGCAGGTCTTCAGTGATGAGAATGTCAGTACTGGAGCAGAGGGGCGCAGCACTTTGGGCGGGAGAAACACCGTGGGCCCAGACGAGAAACTTACTCAAGAACATGAGAGTAGGGGAGTGAGGCTGAGGTGTGGACCAGAGAAGAAACACAGGCAGAGACTGAGGCTGAAAAGCAGGTCAGAGCTTGATGGCAAAGGTCTGACTGGTGCTGAGGGGTTTGGGCCCAATCGGTGGACAATGAGAATCTGCTAGAGGTACTGAATGAAGCCAGGAGGTCACGCAATCAGACAGGGAAATTGGGACACTGCAGGGATGGATTGCGAGCGGGGAGAGACAGACCCACAAGCAGGCCAGTGAGATGGCAAATTTGGGCAAGTGGTGATAGAGCCTGACAGTGGGAAATGAAAGAGAGTACACCAAATTGCGTAACAGTTTGGAGGGAAAGTTAAGAGAATGGAGAAGCTCATTAGATGGGAAAGTCAGGGAGGAAGATGCTGGGGTTTCTGATTAAGGTTGCTGCCTGGGAATCAAGGTGGGTCGTTAACAGGGATTTAGGAGAAGGGGGTCAAGCAAGAAGGAAACAGTTTGATTTTTGTATTGGAGATGTCAAATGGACAGCTGAAAATGGCACATCTGTGAGAATTCTGAGCCACAGCAGTTCTAAGGAGTATGCAGTCAAGACCAGTTCATTTTTAACTGGTTTTCCTGTAAAGGCAAACTATTTGCACTTTGTTTTAATTCCAAGCATCTTTGAAGAAAATGTTCAAAGAAAACTGAAAAAATAAGAAACTATTTATAAGGTCATTATCATGTAAATCTAAGAAACAAGTATCTTAGAGGCAAATATCTTTCAGTTTCTTGTCTTTGGTGAAGTGTTACAATCTGAAAGAATGCAACTATATAACCAAAAACAACAGTAACTTGGCTTTTCCCAATGAAAAGGAAAATTCATTTATCACAGCACAAGCTTTGCCAAAGTACAAGGTTAAAAACAAAATCCTAATGAAATATTTGTTTCTGCTACTTACTTTAATATAAACCAAGTCACTGGTCCTTTATTTCGACATTAGCACAATTAAGACACAATTTAAAGCTTTCTGTGTTGAACTATCTGTTGGTTATTTTGGCAAATTTGCATATTTTACTAAGTAAGTGGAGCTACAAAAAGACCAAGAGAGTTATTACTAAAGAATGAGGCACCATTCCCATAACCAAGAATGCTGCTGGTCCGCATCAAATCTGATGCACGAGTTAAAGCATTCCGGTTCCCTGGAGGAAACCTGAATGAATTTATGAGTTATTTGGCTTACTCGAAGGATAACTTTTCAATGGAAATACATTTCAGTGGTACAATTTTTTTCCCTGGCACAATACATTCATTTTTTTCCTCTTTGTAGCATTACCAAGATGACCGTGTTTTACAACCAATCATGTTACACAACCTCTCCCTGTTTTTTCTACCAAAATTCTAATCTCATCCCTAAAGTCTCGATTTTGAGGGAACTCTGATAGCCTGAGAAGGCTTCCTGAAAACACTGCCTCCTAACCAGGAACCCGAGTTACCCAGTCTGCTGATTCACCGTCACCAGCAATCACACCCAAACTTCCCAGGAGTGCTTCCAATGACTGCAGCCTGCCCGGGGATCTCCTCCCTGGGCCCACAAGGGTCAGACCGGGGTGGCTTCCCAGGAGGCGGGGCTTCAGGATGATAACTGCAAGCCCAAGTGTGAAGAGCTTGCTCAAGGCCTATTTCCCAGAACTGTAGTGGCTGTATGTTCTTTAGGCTTTTTGTGGTTGCTTTGTCAAGTGATGGTCTTAAAAGTGGCACTGCATTTGGGAGGAAAAAACAAGGGCAACAGCGAGGTAGCCGCTTCTGATACACTCAGTGCATGTACTTCCGTTAGCTGCTTCTCCCGTATGTAGTAGGCAGAAAACACCTACAGGTGTGAGGCAGAAATGCCCCGATACCATTACTTACAGCCCTCTGCCAATTCAACTGGCAATGTTACTGACGTGTCGGATACGCACATTCCTGGTAGCTCTTGAAAACTTTAAGGTAAATCACTGATCCACAGAGAAAATTAACACTTACTTAATACAGACAACAAATCTGCTTTAGTCAGTCAACCAACAAAATCTCCTTCCATGTGTCTGGCACAGGAGCACAGGCTTTGGAGGATGTCAAGGAGCAGACGATAATTATTTCACTATTCCTTGTACTAAGCGTAGTGGTACATGCTTCCCATATACCACCTCACTTAAGGTAATCACGCCTGCATTATGAGATGCCACTATACCCATTTTACAGATAAGAAAACCAAGTCCATGGGACCTCACATCAAAACCCAAAACAACTGAGCCTCAGTTTGAACCCACAACCAGTGCCTCTCTGAGCCCAGAATACCATGAACACCTCTGGCCTCTGCTCATAGGTATCTGCTGTTACTGCCTGTCTGTTTCTTCCGGCCAGCCATCGAACTAGACATCCAGCAAGAAGATGAACAGTTGAACAGAAAAAGAAATATTGCTGCTTTCCAAGAAGACCAGCTGTTGCATCATCTCAGCAAGTAAATCATGGACATGTTCCACAGTAAAGACTCTCACAGCAGATTTATGCTGCAGCAAGACCAGCAGGCTGACCAGCAGGCTGGCAGGAGTCAACAACTACCCGAGGTGAGCCTCCTGGGGAGCCAATCAGCATGGTCACGGCCAGTGATGCATTCTGGCCCCGGCACAGCGTGGGCAGTTATAGGGTTACAGGGACCCTGTGAAACACTGGGAGTCATTCATTGTGGTCCTCCCTGTTCCCTGCCGCCCTCCTCTTTGTCTCCTCATCCTTCAAATGTTGGATCATATTTCTTCTCCTCCAGGAAGCTTTCTCTGACCCCTGTGGCCTGGGTTACGCTCCCTTATTTTATGTCTTTATAAACCCCTATGCTTATCCTTTGGTATCCCTACTATGATCATAATTAATTATACTATGATTTTGGTTGCATTTGTCTCTCTTAGCAAGGACTAGAGGACAGGGGCCATGTGGGTTTTGTACGACACTATTATACTCTGGCCATAGTACCTGGAACATAAGAGACAGTCATATATTTGATGTGAAAAAAAATCAAATTTGTATTTTAATCCAAAAACTAGAAAGAGGAAACCTATTCAAGGAATTTTGTTCTATTGCTATTTTACCAAGAATAGAACACCCACAAACTGGTCAGTATCCACCTTGCTTTACTCACTGGTAAATGAAGCCAGAGGGTATTTTCTGACCACAGCCTGGGTCCCAGGGCTATGCTAGGTGCACCAGTGAAGACACAAACTCCCAGCACAAACGTTCACAATCCTGGTCAAGTAAGATCACTAAAATGAGACCCAGTCCAGCCCAAATTTCTTCAGTGCCAGCTGCCCTTAACTGCAAAACTTCCAAGAGCAGCCCCTCCCCCACCCGCTTCAGTGAGGATTCCGGGATGGCTAAGCAGCTCAGCTCTCAGCTCTCTGGGGAGGTACAGAAAGCAGGGCTCTGGTTATAATCAGCGCTGTCCTGTGCCCTTCTCAGCACGGCATCCTTTCAAGGTACTTTGTCTTCATTAATATCCCTCTGCCTAAATCAAACTCACATCATTCCTGGACTTCTTCCTCACTTGGATGAGCCGTCAATCTAAGCGGCTGCAGAATCCCATTCACTTAGGCTGGAGACACAACACATACCAGGCAGGTTTCACCTGTCTAAGTTGCTATTATATAATAAAATGGCTTCACTAAACAAAGAAACATTCCAGATAAGTGGCAGCAAAGTATGTGCTGCTGGGAACACTTTCCTACCAGAACACCAGCAGAACATTCTGTACTCTAGCGAGATGAACTTATGTTCTGCTGTGCATAAGTGAGATTAGGGGCTTCTTCGTCTGGGGGTGTTTTTGGTAGTTAAGTTGACACTCGAGATCAGCATCCATTTCTTGGAATTTCTTTGAACGCACACGCATGGCGAGAGTACCACGGCCACCCTGCAGCAGGCACCACTAACCAAGCGTGGCACGCTGCCCAGACACAGAACTGGCACTCCCGGCAGCCACCACCAACCAGCCAGAACTGACCGTGAACGAAATGAGGCGCACCTATGAGTCCTTCCCCAGACTAACACTGATGGGAAATCCGTTGATTTCACAAGGACACAGAACTGTTTTCTCAATGAGTATACCCTACATCTCGATCTGGTCAAGATCTCAGGAACTTTCTCCTTAACACACTCCATGTCTTCTCCCATTCTGTTTTTACTTTTTCTTCTGAAATTTTATCTCTGGATTGACAGTACTGGGATAATGGTTTAAATTAAAAGTGTTTGGGAATGTGAAAAAAAAAAACATTCCAAACAAAAATATTCTGGTAGCCATCATTCCCATTCCGATGGCTACTGTTTGATCCTTAAAAATCTCTAGGATGGTTTTTGTTAAAAAGATTCTTATCATGCCTTTAAGATCAGCCTGGACACCAGACAGAACAGATTAAGGTGAAAGAGATAAGGGTTTTGTTATTCTTAGTATCACAAAACACAGAGCCTTCCCAGGTTTCAATCCAGCCTGCTCCCCACAGACACCTTCAGTTCAAGGCACGCAGCAAATCCCAAAGGACTCAGGTAGAGCTGTGGTCCAAGGAAGCGGCAAAGCAAGACTACAGAACTAAGTGCCCCCAAGACTCCGCTGTACCAGTTAGGGTTCTGGTGCCCTCAATCCTTCCTCTCACCGATAATGCACATGCTAGAAGGAATATAAACAAGACCCCACAAAGATAAGAAAACAATATTTTAAAACTCCCTGCAATTTTAATACCATGAGACTGTTTTTACTTAACACGGGAGTTTTAAGTATCATCTGAATCTGCCACACACAAAATAAATTGAAGAAAGGGGCTTGTTCCCATGGTAACCTTGGTTCTTTGTTTCTGTGCTACTCACATGCATTCACCCATATTTGAATTTCTCCCAGAAATGAGGATAACATCAATGAATGCCAGAAAGCAAGTGCCAGCACTCTTTGTCACAACGTCCTTTGAAGAGATGAAAGCCTGTGTGTGCGCACGAGCCTGGGATGCTCTGGGTTATTATGGACAGTTTTACAGGTTTTTTTTTTCTTTGAGCACAATATTAATTTACAGCTCATGGAAAATGCTCCCTACCCCCAATTTTATATATGACCTTGAAGGCTGAAACACCAAGTATGCCTGGTTCACCATTGGCTCTCCAGGACCCAGCCAAGAACAAGCACTCAGTAAATGTGTTGAGTGAACCAATACCTGTTACTGTTACTCCTTGCTCCGCTGTTGAGGTGCCCTCTTTCAGGGCGAGGAACAGTGAGTGATAACAGGAAGCAAGTATCTACCAGGCCTGATTTAGTGACTCCATAAATCATCAGGGTCCTCACGATAGGGCCGGGCTGGGGTCAGGGGGCAGGGAATGGCTCTGCTGGTTGGCAGATATCAAAGGTGAGTGTTCATGCTCCTTCCATGAAATTCGAAATACAGGGCTCGAAATCTCAAGAATAGTGTTGCCAATACATTGATTGGCTGGCAGAAATTCTTTGAAAACCCAAAACCTAGCAAAGGTTTACGATTTCTGAGGAACTAGTGGATGGTAATTGCATAACCGATTCCGCAGCTCCGTCACCTTGGCGGCATGAAAGCGCCCTGCTGTGTACAAGCCTCACTCAGTCACTGCACCAGGAGAGGTGGCTGGGCGCGTTGTCTCTTCATCCCTCCCTCCCTGTCTTCTGTTTCCCACCTAAACAGCCTCTTTATGCCGATGCCTCTTACTGTAAGTTGCCTTGAGCCTTTTCTGAATGCAGATGGAGTATAAATTATAAATTATAAACAAACCAGGAAAATGTGGATTCTTGGTCGCTGCTTGGAAACAGCACCCAGAATAAATTTATACGCTGCTGGGACAAAGTCAAGCACGACAGAAAGTCTTTTCGTGAAGACCCAGTTCTTATTGTGGGTTGGTTGTTCTGGAATGAAAGCAGCGCGGGGAAGACACGTTTCTCCTCAGGCACTATTTCCAGACCCCTTTTAGGTAGCCCCCGTGATATTTCAAGTCAGACATCAACCCACAGGGAGGAAAACACATAAAGTAAGCAGTAAATCTTTGCATCGCAGTTTTTCTTTGTTAAATATGCTCAAAGAAAGTTATCTTCCTAAAAGAAAAAGAATGGTTTCTATGGCTCCCATCAGTTTCATTAAAAAAAAAAAAAGAATCAGAATTTCGAATTTTGAAAACTCTAGAAGCCAGTGTCCATGATATTCTAAGAGAAACAATGTTTGTCTGCAGGACAGAAGGAGAGTATCATGTCCTCTCTGACATTTTTCAAACCTCCTGCAGTCCCCCAGCAGCCGGCTCCGGTCTGCTCTTTTCACACGACCCTCCTCTTCACCTTTCGTCAGGGAGTCTTTCAATCTGGTTAGATGGTTATTAATACTGCTTAGCAAGGTACAGAAGAATAGGACCCAAGGGGTAAACAAGGTCTCCTCCTGGTTTTAAGTGCACTGGGGATAATGATAAATCTCTGTTGTTTCGCTTATCGGCCATAAAAAAGAATGACATCTTACCGTTTGTGACAGCATGAATGAACCTAGAGTACATTATGCTCAGGGAAATAAGTCAGACAGAGAAAGACAAATACCATATGATTTCACTTATATGTGGAATCTAAAGAACAAAATAAAAGAACAAACAAAACAGAAACAGACTCGTAGACACAGAACAGACTGATGGCTGCCAGAAGGGAGGGGGGCTGGGGGGCTGGGGGGCTGGGTGAAAGAGGTTAAGGATTAAGAAGTACAAACTGGTGGTTACAGAATTGTCGTGGGGATGTCAAGTACAGCACAGGGACTACAGTCAACAATATTGTAATAACTATGTATGGCGCCAGGTGGGTGCTGAAAATATCAAGGGGACGACTGTGTAAACTATATGATTATCTAACCTATTTCAGGTATACACTAGGCTGTATACCTGAAACCCGTACAAAAGAATATTGAAAGTAAACTGTAACTAAAGAATGTTTAAGGAAACAAAACGAACAACTGAGTGGAGAAGATCAGCAGCCTTCAGTCCTGCTACACACAGTAATCAGCTTGGGAAAGAGTACAGACCACACAGTGTGAGGGAAACACAGCGGGAAGAACAGAAAAGACCCCACGGGGCAGGGGCAGGACGCGTGAAGGAATAAAAAGACAGGAGGGGAGATTATTGAGCCTCTATCACCTCCACAACACCATGCTTTCCTTTGACTGTAGTGATAGTGGTCTCTTACCTCACGATTAGATTAATAATAACTGTAAGTGGATACACTTCCAGATGAAGTCCAGTTCGCACTGCATCTCCTGTAGCAAGGCTAATCATGTGCCATTACATCACACCTCTGGGAAATATATGCAGGACATTGGCAGCGGGTATAGGCTCGGGAGCCAGATGGCTTGGGTTCAAATCCCAGCTCCCTCTTTTATTAGCTACGTAACCTTAGGCAACTTGCTTAATGTCTCTATGCCCTAGTTCCTCATTTGTAAAATGCGAATAATGATGGTATGACCTCATATGGCTCTCACGATGACTGAGTGGATTAAAACATGTTATGTGCTTAGAACACAGTCTGGCATATGGTACAGGCTTGTGAACATTAATTATCGTTTAAAGTGCAATAAAATGCCTTTGTCTCCTACAGAATTCACACAATCCACATGTCTTTTATAGGATGCCAGGACGCTTTCTTGTTTTTCCAGTCCACCCTGTTCAAGGACAGCAAGTCCAACTCCTCTGTTCCATCAGTTAATTCCACCGTACACCAAACCCTCTGAAAACCACCGGCCCACACTTTCTCATCAACTTCTAAAACGTGTTCATTGGCACTTGTCACGACAAATGTAGAGGAAGGTCTAGCTCAGCCCTTTCTAGGTCTCCTGTGTTGGGACCTCCTCAGTGAGTGACAGCTGGGAAAGCAACGAAGCAGCGCAAACTAGCAATCTTCTGCCAAGAAGTGGTGGAATATTTCTTTACATGTGAACACTGTTCTTGGCCTTGGCCTCCTAACCATTGTGAAGACTAAGTCATGTCACAATTAAGAGGCTTTAGCCAGGCAAGGCACAGAGACACTTGGAAAAAACACAGAGGGGACTATGTTTACCTTTAGAGCCCCCTGTGGGAGGCTAAAGGCGCCCGAAGACGTCCACACCCTGCGACTCTCTTGTCTTACGGTAAACGTGACCAGGCAAACGTGATTAAGGATCTCGAGATGGGGAAGTCATCCTGAATTATCCAGGAGGGCCCAATGCAGTCAAAAGAGTCCTTTTAAGCAGGAAGCAGGACCAGAATCCGAGACAAGATGTAAGGATGGAAGCAGAAATCATAGAGGGAAGGACATGTCGTCATGCTGCTGGCTTTGAAGATGGCAGAAAGGGTCACGAGACAAGGAATGCAGGCGCCCCATCCTCTAGAACCTGCAGAAGGAGTCAGCTCTGGCGACACTGGGTTCTAGCCCAGTGGCATTGACTTCAGAGTTCTGACCTTCAGAATGCTAAGAGAACTAAATTTCCATCGTTTTAATCCACTAAATTTGTAGTCATTTGTTACCACAGCAATAGCAAACTACTACATCCCCTTAATCCATTTTAGATCTCTCTCTCTCTCTCTTCTAACCTCCTATTCCCTCCATAATATCCAATATCTAGCGCCTGCACACCAGCCCTGGATTACTCATGGGCCAGACTCCAGAGCTGCATCGATTCCAGAAGTTGGAGGTCCCAGATCCAGCTCCTGCCCTCCTTATTCACTCAGTGACTCTTTACTGAACACTTTCCACGCTCCAGGCTCATTCCAGGCACACGGAACACACGACCCAGCGCACTTCCAACAAAAATCCCCACCTTCATGGCCTTGACAATCTAGCGCTAGGGAGGCGGGCACTCTCATCTACTCCCTGGGGCCCACCTGGAAGAACACTCACAAAACTCTTAGTGCCACTGCTGAAATGCAACAGAACAGTTTTGCCTCTAGGTCCACTAAAAGACACTTTGAAAGGCAGAAGACTTTCACATTAGGTGACCGCCGGGGAGGAGGCAGGGGATGGAGGAGGTGAGGGGCAGTACGAGCAAAGATGGGCACTTGCCCGTTGTGTCTGACGTGTGGTGAACTGCAGGGTCTGTTAATGGTCGACTTTCAAAGGGGTCCATGACACAAAAAGAGTTTAAGGACCACTGGCTTTGAATAATGAGAACACCTAACACAGAAAGATACTGGGAAATTACTGTAAAGTGAAATTATAAACCCAGCCTCGCCCTAGCCTGTGAAGAACTCCGAATGCCACGTGAAACGATTTCAATCCCTTCCTTAAGTAACAGAGACCCCCTGAGGTTTCTGGTGTTTTAGGAAAGTAACTCGAGAGGTGGGGTAAAGGAAGGATGCAGGACTGAAGGCTGCACTCAGGTGTGAAGAAGGCAACAAGGCCAGCCACGAGTCTGCTCATAATCCACTTCCGAGTAAAAGAGGCCTGTGGTTTCTCAGAATGTTAAACACAGAGCTACCTCGTGACCCAGGGATCCCACTCCTAGGTATACGCCCGAGAGAAATGAAAACACATGCTCACACAAACACCTGTACACGAATGTTCATAGCGTCAGAATTTAGAATAGCAAAAAGAAGAAACAGCCCAATGTCCACCAACTAATGAATGGGTAAATAAAATGTGGAACATCCACAGAACGGAATAGTACTCAGCAGGAAGTACTGACACACATTACAACACAGATGAACCTCGAAAACACGCTTGGTAAAAGAAGCTGGTCATAAAAGACCACACATGGCATAATTCCATTAATAGGAAATGTCCAGAGCAGTCAAACTCTTGGAAAAGTAGGTTGGAGGTTGCCCAAAGCTGAGAGAGTTTGGGGAACTTAGAAGTGAGTACTAATGCATACAGTGTTACTTTCTGAGATAATGAAAATGTTTTAAAATTGACTGCAATGATGCCTGCTTGATTTATAAATATACTAAAAAATCCCACCAAATTATATGCCTTACATGGGTTATTTGTATGGTATATGAATGATTTTCTCCATAAAGCTATTTAAGAAAAAGAACAGCACCTGGGAAACAGCCAGAAGGGGTAAAAGCTGATTGTCTACTAATTGTGTATAGAGCTTTCTCTTTTCCTACTTTGCCAGAAAATTGATTGTGTATCTGTTTCATCTCCTTTCAAATGACTCTTATGAAAAGCCCCAAGATTTAAACAATAAAGAAGAGCTGTTCTGGTTGAAGCAAGGTCAGGAGGCCCCGAGTCGGCTGTTTGGCTTCCCTGACACCCAAACTGGCTGACCCTCCCAAACTGGCCTTCAGGGAATTCCGGGCCCCCTGGAACGCAATCTGAAACCGCTCTGCAGATCCGGAGGGCTGCGAGATGTGGGAATGTTAAGCACCTCTGTGGGGTCAGGGACAGGGAATCCATCCAAGATCTCCCTACTCACACCAGGGGATTGGAGACAGCAAGTCCGCACCAAGGCAGCCCCTCCCCACCCCACAGGCCCCTAACCCGAGTAACAACTGCGAGTCCTCAGCTTCTTCACCACGCACGATTCCCTAGTAAGAGTGAGTAATGGTTTCATTTATAGAAAGCAAAGAAAGGTTTGCTTTTACGTCCTCCCACAAGGCTTTCAGAGAGGTCCGATGATGGCAATTAGTCCAAAAGAGTCAACATGTTCCAAAAATCTTACCTAGCATTCAACCACAACCAAGATGATGGCGGTTTTTAACTTTAATAAATGAATTCAGAATTACAAAATATGTTACATATTCTGTAGCATATGCACTTCTTAAATCTCCATTTCCTGCCGCCAGTCAGTAACTTATAAACCACGAGCAGTCCCATCTCACCAAGGTTTGCGGTTTCATGCGCACGCGCCTCTACCTCCTGCTGTTTCTCCGCCCAGACACCCATCTTCTCCTCTCTAACCGCATTTTGCTCTTTGTGGCCCCCGCCCTTCTTTTGTCTTCCTGCATCGATCCACTTGTAAAGAAGCTACCAGCACCTCCTCCAAAAACTCTGGAACCACCATCCCTTTCCTCTGAACCATTGACAGAACCCAGCGGTCCAAACCAGCTTCCTAAGTGCTGGCCTCTAACCACACAACTTCCTCTAAGAAAAGCCCAGGGATGCTCACCTCCTCTGGGTTCCTTCCCAGCCAGCTCCGAGCCACTGTATAAAGCCAGCTACATGCCTGCACCCGCCAACAGACTACAAAAGGACTGTGTCATTACAGAATCCTCTTATTGCTTGCTAAGGATGTGGACACCAGATCCCACAACTGTGTCATTCATCAGGATACGCTGTGGCCAGATTGCAGAGACATGACCACTTGCAGTTTGCAGAGAGTTCATCATTCTCTCTCTAGCTTTCTTTTTTTCTTTGTTTTAATTGACATCTTAATAATTGTGGTGGAAACTACTGCAAAAACCTAACTTGGACTTTGGCCCATATACACAGCATTTGGTAACTTCTCAAAAAAAAAAAAGTAGCTCCCAACCATATTCTCCACCCCCGTCCTCACTTTATGCCACAAAAGCACAGCTGTCTCCCCACTAGTGGCAAAAATTAGAGAAAAACTAAAGGAACTGCCTACTTGTAGTTTACTCAGGGGCGAGTTGCACTGTGGATCCCTTCACGAGGGCACGGTCTCCAGGTTAAAAAGAATGCAGAGGCCACACTTATGTGGGGAAGGGGTGTTACCGGAGAGCTGGACTGCGGGGTCCAGGCCCTACTGAGGCATGTGGCTAACTGCTCCGGTTGTCCGCAGCTCTTCCATTTTCTTCAATACATCAGAAACCCCAAAAGCCTTGCACTGGTGCTAACAAGGCCAGCGTGAATTTCAAGTACAGAATTATTAGTTTTTAGACCTGATAGCTTAACTAGACCTTGTACAGTGTTTTACAGTTTCCAAGTGGTTTAATGCACCTTTCCATGAAACAGTAGTTCCTTTTCCAAGGCCTTTGCTTAGAGCTCATTACAGCTATGCAAATAAATACCCACTGGCTTCTTTCTAAAACAACACTAAGCAAGACATACAATATAAATTCTTCCTTTTCTTTTTTCTTCTTCTCTCTCTTTCTCTCTTTCTGGCTAACTGTAAAACTATAATTCAGTTATAAATAATTATTACATAAGTGGTCTCTGGAACAAAAAATCATTTCCAGATTATATTATTGGTAGTAATCAGTGGTATATTAGCTTTATTAAAAAGTATGCAGAATCTATCTTCGCTATTTATCTCCAGGAATTTAAAAACAACTCAAGGCTTTTGGAAAAAATATCAGTTTGTTCCAGTTTGCTTTTCTTTTACAAATCTTCAGGTTTCTGTATATTCATTCCTGATACTTTTCTTTTAAGGTCAGCTTGAAGATACGCAATCACAAAAAAAAAAAGAGGAAAGCGTTTTACTTCCTCGGAAAGTTAGTGGACAGGTGAAGTTCTAGGTGAAAGGAGTTATCACGATGGTCACGACGGCGTGTCACCCGCAGCTCTCACGCTCCAAGCTCCACGTGCAGGCCAAGTTGAACACGAACAGTTTAAGTGCAGCCGCAGGTGTCAGGGCAGAGGTCAAAACTCTAACTATTACCTTTTATGAAAGGGTTGCCATTACTATTTCGTAGACTTGCAAACCTGAACTTCACCCTCCACTCTATGACAGAGAGTGGTTAATTCAATGTTTAAAAAAACAGTGCTAAAAGCATTGTGGGTAGAGGTCCCTTCACTGCAACATCACCACTTGCCTGCCAAGGGCACTATCACTACATCTAAAACCTCCAGAGATTCAGCGTAAAAGTAGTTTCCTTCATCATCTTTCTCTTCTGAGCTTATACAAGATAGATTTCTCTCTTATCTCTATATATTTTCTCATTTAAAGCATTTCTCAGTTTCCTGTAGTATTGCTTTGCCTTCTTGCCAGATAATACCTGAGAGGCAACTCAAGTTTACTAACTTTTTAAAAAGATTTTATTTATTTATTTTTAGAGAGAGGGGAAGGGGGCAGGAGAAAGAGAGAGTGAGAAACATCAATGTGTGGTTGCCTCTCACGTGCCCCCAACTGGGGACCTGGCCCGCAGCCCAGGCATGTGCCCTGACTGGGAATCGAACTGGTGACCCTTTGATTCACAGTCCAGCTCTCAGTCCACTGAACCACACCAGCCAGGTCAGATTTATTAACTTTTTAATGAGGAAAAAAATACGAACAAATGACTGTGGATATGTGATAGAAATTTCCCTGTTCTATTTTTATGAAGAGCACTGCTTTTGCTTCTACGCTAATACTATAAAAAAGCAAGTCCACACGATCATTTAGTTGCTGTAACGTCAAAAATTTGACAAAGAAGTATTATTTAACTGAGTGCCCACCTAATTTTCAGAGGGGACAAATGAAAGAAAGATAAATGTGTGATTAAAAATTACACAACTGTATTAATGCCCAAATTACATCATAGTAGAAAGAAAGGTATTTCAAAGTCTTTCCGCTTAATTTCCCCAAGTCCAGGGAGAGCAAGCCACCTGCATACATTAAACATGCTCTCCCTTCGCCTGCCCTCTAGCACTTGCTAAATTTATAGAGAGGGTCTCTGAGGGCCTCCGAGAGTGTGACTGTGTGCACGGGCACAGGGCCCTGGATTTCGTCGGGCTAATTCCGACCAGATGATCTAACGGACACACTCAGCACCAGAGCTCTCGACAGGTGGCTGCTGGGTTGACACTGCCCTACACATGTGCCTTTAAAAACCTGAATGAGCTCGCAACGTTTAAAAATCAAGGGACTACACCCACACGGTCAGATTTCCCACTTTTCCCGAACTATCCAAAGATCGCAACCCTGCGCTGCTATTGCCACAGCAGCCACCACAGTCGGGGCTGCACTCACACCCCCACGTACAGTGGCCCCCACTCAGAACTCACGCCCATCTTGTAACCTACTGCCAAGGCCAAGATGGAATTTGTCTCTTGCTGGAGAAGGCTTTGCAGTCAGATTTGGGTCTGAATTCTGGCTTATCACTTAGTATATGCATACCTACTACTTGAATGCAACTTAACCTCTCCCTTTCTCATCTGCAAAAAGAGATAAAGCACTATCTCCTGCACAGATCACAGCCAGGACTCCGCAGAGTACTGGCTTATGGGGCTAAGTACATGGTGGTAGAAGTCATTACTATTATCATCGTCAAATGACAAAGCGTCCAAGAAATACTTGAGAAGATGCTAATTTCCATCCAAGTAAAAAATGTTTCTGAAGTCACTATTTCTAGCCCCCACAAAGTTATGTATTATTTAGAAGCAAACTGAGTCATTAGGAGCTCATTAAACTGTTGCCTTTTCCATTTGTCAGGAATCTACAAGCCCAGACTCCACATATGTGGCAAAAAACCCCAAACCTTTGCAACTTCCAGTTTTCACTCAGTTCCTTAAAAAAGCAACATACGGTTCATCAGTTTCATCGATCTGCTCCTTATCCCTGAAAAGTTTCCTATATTAATACAAAAAGAAAGAATACAAGTTTTATTAACCCACAAAATGTTATTTAAACTGTGAGGAAGAATTAACTGCTGCAATCAGCACCCGGTTTTAACAAATGGATGGCTGTAAAGTGGGTCTTTCATTATAAAGGCTTTGGAATTTGAAAGTTGCAATAACTGATATCTCTGTAAGAACGGTAATTAATTGGGAACTTTTACAGTTCAATTACAGAAGGAAGAAAGGAAGAAAAACTATACCTAGCCATCTCTTCATAAACTTAATGCAATCTTGGTGAACTGAAATCAGTAAAAAAGTCTCATCAACTTATATTCATAATCTGAGCCAGAAGAAACCAGAAGAGAAGCTAAGTCCAATTATTTATAGCATGCTGGCAAAAGCCCAAGGTAGTACCATAATGGATTTTTAGTGGGGTTGGGGGAGGAGGGAAAAAGAATCCACGGAAACCTTACCAATAAATTTCCTTGAAATGACATGTTTAAGGTTATAAAAAGGTATCAACAGCACCTGGCTGAACACATTATATTCTAATAAGTACACTGTGCTGTAAAGCCTTAATACTTTCTCCAATGTTGATTTCTGGCTACTGCGTATGTAAAAATTGGTATAAGCAAAGAATAAATTATAATCCTTATAAGCATTTTACTTCAAAGTCAATGTTAGTAAAACACAGTGTAACCCTTACACAGCAGCATTGCAAAGTTATAAAAACAGGTACCGTATTTATGCAACAGATGTTTTTATAAAACTGATATTTTTGTAAACCAAAACACCACCAATGACCAAAAAAACCCTTGGATGGTTCATTTCATAGAAGGAAAAAAATAACGCATTTTGGGATGGAAACGTCTCCCTGAGAACGCACCTGCTCTATATGTCTGGATCTCAGGCCGTCCTGTCTCTAAATGTCACCTGTACCCCCTGCATTAGAAAACAAATGACACCAGGGAGACACATCTGTGTCCAACGGCCACAGTGGAACTTCAAGAACAGCACCACTGCCTTTAGGAACGAAGAGCTCCACCCCTCCACGCTCTGTGTGGAAGTGATGCCACTTACTCTGATAATCCTCTTAGGTCACAAAAGCCAGGCCCAGACTAAGGGGCTCTGAAGGCGCAAACATTCATCCAACGACCCCACAGCGAAGGGACCCTCATGCAATCGATTCTCCTGTAGAACTCTGGATCTCACAGGCATTGTACAAAATGCAAACCCTTCAAAGGGTTCCATAGAGATTGAAGTCATTCTTAAGGTATGTTGATTTTTTCCTTTGTAACTATACAAACTAAAGAAGAAAGCTAGCTGGCACTTGGCTTCTAGAGCACACCATTCTTCTGGGTTTCCTGTAGCCCCACGTGCTGCTCCTTCTAAGACTCCTTTCTGGCCCCCTCCCCACAATCTTCCCAAAGCCCACAGTGTTGGAAGGTCCCGGTGCTTGGCACTCAGCCTTTTCTTCTCTATTTCCATTCTTTTTTCCAGTACCATTCCTTAAAATTCCATCTATATGTCAGCCACTCCCAAATATTCTTCATCCTTCAAACAGCCCAAATCCAGACTCACATATCTAAGCGCCTGCTCCACAGTGCCTCTCGGTGTCCCATAGCCTTCTCGTACGTACAGAGCACAGGGGACAAATGACCACTCACAACTCAACACTACTGTCAAAGGCTACACTATGGAGACGTGTAACAAGATCAGTGGTTGCCAGGAGCCTAAGCAGAGGGAGGGACGACTAGATTGCTAGACACAGAGAATACACAGAGGATTTTTAGGGCCATGAAACTATTCTGCCTGTCGCTATAATGACGGATACATGCCATTACACATCTGGCAAACACAGCGTGTCCAACACCGAGAGTGAACGGCCCTGTAAACTGGGACTGCAGGGGATAACGCTGTCAGTGCGGTTCATTCACTCCGCTCGGACACCCACGGTGAGAGGCCGCGCCTGCGGGAGGTCAAGGAGCGTGTGCGGAATCTCGGCACATTCCAGTCATTTTTGCTGTAACCCAACACTGTTCTAGAGAATGAAATATGTTAAAAAAATGAAAACCTCACCCGTGAATGAACAATGTGAAGAGGGAAACCTACAAGAGTACATCGCTCGATGTCTGTTCGTCTGGATTGATGTGCGCAAACAGCTTCCCAGCTAGAAAAATGGATAAAGCTTTTTCTAAAGGTCTCGGGAAGACAGGGGGGTCCCTGCCACCCTCCCGCAGCAAGGACAGCAGCCACCAGTTCATACTTGGTGACACCACGTGGAGGCCACAGGCACCCTGACACTTCTAGGAAGTGAAAATTTAAGGTGAGTTTCACAGGGACTTTCTCAACAAAACCTGATCTCTTAGATCCCTCGTAGTGGTGTTCCCCACAGTTTTTGCTGGAGAAGGACTGACCAGTGGGAACAGCGTGCCCCCTCTATGCTGGTACCTGGAACTAGACTCTGCACTACTCTTTTCCGCAGAGTAGGAGATCGAATGAGTGAGTCACACAGCTTCACGCCCCATCTGAATTCTCAACCTATTCCTTTTCACTCCCTCTTCTCTGAGCAGCCCTCCAAAACTGGGGGTGGGAGGGTAAGTTTTCACCTTGGTACTTGGAGAGGATAAAGGAATTAATCACCCCAAGTTAGATTTTCAGAAGTAGCCAATTAATTAGGTATTAGCTGATGGTGGCTAATTAAACCCCCCAAACTGAAATTATCCCAGACAAATGAGGATATGCAATTATCCTAATAACACACAGAGCACTAATTGTATATAGGAACTATTCTAACTGGTTGTCATGTATTGACTAATTTAATTTCCACAACAACCCAAAGAAGCAGATACTCCCATCACCTCCATTGGCAGGCATGAGTATTGAGGCACAAACATGTTAGGGAGCTTGTCCAAGGTCACACAGGACAAGGGGTAGAGCAGGTGGAACCCAGGCAAATTGACGACACTCTTAATCACCTGCTATGGTGTCAGTAACACTACCCTTACCAGCATAGAGCTCTTCTATTTTTACAGAGTTTTAGAAGAAGCCATTAAAACTTAATTGTAGTTTCTCACAGTCCTGAGCTATGTCATTACTGGGAAATTTTTTCTCTTACACCTAATCAAAATTATTCCTGCTGTACCTTAGGGTAGAACCAGAAGAAAGAAACCCAACAAGAGCTAGCAAGGAGTTCTGCACTTATTGTTCACTCCCATTATTTGCGGTAGTTGCGTGCTATAAAGTTACTGTCAACCCTGAATCACTGGTACTGAACCACTGCTCATAGTGGAAACACAGGGTTAGGTTCCTACGAGCCTCTGCTCACAGCAGTTTCATCAACTGACCAATGTACATATAACCGTGTTCTATGTGTGTTTCTGTTTAAAGACATTTTATTTAATACTATGATTGATTCCTTAGCATCGAGCTCACAGCCAACAACACTGTAACGCATGCCTGATCAAAGACTATCTAATACACACATTTTCTATGTAAGACACATCACAGAGTTCCTGCTCTTAGAAACGCCAGCGGCATTTCAGGACTGCACTTCGGGGGCCATCTTAAACAGCAAAATCAGGGACAAAGGGAGAAAAAAATGGGAAAACTGTAATAGCATAGGCAATAAAATATTTTTAAAAATAAAATTAAAATAAATAGCAAAATCACCATCAAACAAGTGCAAAAAATGTGGCTTTAAATAAAACGCACGTCTGAATGCAAAACCACAGCACGTATTGATTCAGGTGTTTTCAATACATTTTTGCGGTAGGGAAATTCACCAATGTTAAATCCGTAAGTGCTGAGTATCAACTCTAGATGCCACTCACAAAGATGTCAAGCAGGAGGAGTGCCGAGACCTTGACATGTGGGTGCTGTCCCCACTCAGACACCCACTGGCTGGGGGGCCGTAACTCACTGTACCTCCCACTTTGAGTGTTCTTTTTCTCATCCATTCAGTAATAATGCCCAGACTTTCTCTTCTTTGGGTCAAATAATAGCAATTTCAGTAACGTTCATTCTGCGTTGTGCTTTCGATTGCTAATCATTTTTCACAACATAGTCTTTATGCAGCAAAGTTCCCATAGTTCTCCTATGCTCCTGAGTCAGGCTAAATTGAGCAACCTGGTTCCAACCCCACAGCAGCAAATCCAGTGGGATCTGTAGACACACTGACTCTTCTCAGGAGCTTAAATTTATACTTCAACGAGAGAGAAGAGATGCAGAATAGCGCACATAATCAGTATGTCACTTTTAAAAAAGGAGGGGCGGTAAGAATACCATTTGTGCTTGCCTGTATTTGCGTAAAGACAATCTGGAAGGAGAAACAAGACATCTAACGCGTTAACAGAGGGTGAGGGAGATAGGAGGGGGGCAAGGCATCTCAGTGTCTGACAGTGTTTACACTTTTAAGCCATATAAATAAATAACTTACTAAACACAATGGAATACCCTTTCCTGTAAAATAATGAGCCAAGGTCAGAAGTCCTGGGTTCCAGCCTTAGCTCTGATTCTAGTGAGCTATAGGGCCTGTGGTACTGCCTGTAAGTTCCAGAATGCGAACTCAGATGGCTCTCAACCCCAAATTCCATGGAAGTAGTTTATTAATCACAAAGCCAAGTAAAAGAGGAAGCCAAGCTCCGCTGTACTACAGTGTTTACTATGAGATAAACTAATAGCAAGGAAGCTACATCTCAGTCAAACTAATGATCTAAGGTGACTGATAACTTTTATAACTTCTATTTCTGATTACAAAAAGTCATCTGGAAGCTTGAAAAATAAAATCACAAGTTTCAGAAATTTTGAAAAACTGTGTATTACTTAAGTATATGATATAAAGGGGCCTTCTAGTGAACGGGAAGCATGAATCAGATGCTATTTCCTTAAGCTAGACAGTATCCAAATTCCCAGATGTATAAAACATTCAGACGAAAGGAAATTGAAGAACTATGCATTCAAACTAGAAGTATGTTTAGTATTTTGAACCCTGACATAATCCAGGTTGTTAGTCTTTAAATAAAAATCTTCATGCTGTAAATTATCATTTAATCACATCACAGAAATGTTTTTCATCAAACTCAATTCCATATATCCCAGTTGTCCACTGAATAAAGTTACTTGCAAATAAAAAATAATAACATATGACTACTATGGTATTTCTCTCTATATAGTTAGAAACTAGATTAATTATATTTGAATTGAAGCATCTATTAAAGACCATTAATCCATGAGATTAACCTGAAGGGACAGCATCTAAAGAAAGAAGAGTAATTAAGGGTTAGAGAAAGGTCACTTCCCCAGGTCCTGGGGCCACGCTGAAATCCGCTTCAAGTGGTTCCCTGCTGGGCAGGCACCTGCCGCAGGTGCGTTCACCTGGTGTCTTGCCTGTCAGTGTCTAGAACATTGCCTGGCACACGGCAGCTGCTCTGTAAATTATGCAAAAAAAAACCCCTTACCCAAAATAATTTATCAAAGAATAAGGTGTAATATTCAAGACAAATCTCACACTCAGAGCAATGACTCTCTCCCCAAGAAGATAAATTTCATAACTCATGTGAAACCTTTTATTTAAAGTTCCTGAATAGAAAAAAAAAATACAGAGGAAGCCCTGGCTTACTTGGGGAGTATAGGATTAAGAAAAAAAATACCCAGTGTTATTCTTCATTTAAGGCTCTGGCTATTTGCAGAGTAAAAGAAAAGTAACTAATTAGTGGTGCGTAACAGTGGTGTGGTAGGATATTGTATTTAAAAGATCGTACTATGTAAGCAGAACATATCTCGGGAAGCTACACCACAAACCAGTTGTACTAGGGACTTCTCACTGCATAGCCTTTGGCAGAATTTGGATTTTTCACCAGGCATGGTATTATTCTGGGAGGTAGTGGGTGGGACCTCTCACCCACTGTTTCTTGGATTAAAGCCCAGTTGCCTCCTCGAGATGAATCAACAGTGGGTCACGCCCTGATGGGGACGCACGCAGCCTACCAGGGAAACGGCAGGCATTTCCTCTGGACCGAAGCAGTTTCTGGACAAGTCACACTTTTCCCATGTCAAACTCTGCCTACAACTTAATTCCAGGCTTGTTGAAAGAAATGCACCCACTACGATTATAGAAGTGTTACGGCATGCTTTCCTCCAGTGGGGTGTCTGACTGTTGCCAGAGGAGAGGAGAAGTCAGCTCTGCCTCTAGAGCCCGTGACCCCATCTGTTTCTCATAGCGGAGACGTTCACTTTCAGAAAACCGTTTTTACATATTATCCTCCTATTAGTAGGTTATTCACATCTTTACTGTAGCTAATCCTTCTCATGTTAAAAAACATACTGGCAATGTGTTTTCATTTTTTATACCATCATTCCTAAAGAGCTCTTGCCACATCCAGGCCCTAATGGAAGTCAGACTTCTGAGCCTAAGGTAACAGTTGCAAAGCCCACCCTCTGTGAGACCAACTTTCCCGGATCCACATGCCATGGGGTGAGTACACTGTCTAAAAAAAAACCACTAGTAGGAGTAAGTAATTCTCCACTGTGAGCTGGTGATAACAGTCGCAGCAGGAGCGGACATCAGCACCCTGGTTTTAGATTCCTTAGTTATCCTGATAAATGATAGCTCGTGCTGATGGAAACTTCACTTAACAGTGACAGGAAGAGGAATGAAGCCATCTGCCTAAGATGAGGCAGGATGCCTTGCTCCAGTCTCAGAGGACAGAGAGATGTGACCAATAAAAACTAGTCTTCAAAGTCAGGAATCAGTTCATGCCAGGAAGTCTGCAATAAAACAAGCCAAGGCAAGCCAAACTTTCTCCAGTTTGAACATCGGAGTTTCCAAACTCTTCAAATTGGAGTCCACGAGAATATGTGTTATTCAACAGTATGAAGGGGAAGAGTTTGGAGCCCAAATAATGACACATTTTCCCCGCTCTAAGTTGGAAAGGATACTTCCTGAGCAAAAACCAGAAAATCGCCTCGTGTGCATGTCTCAGAAATGTTTATAAAATATTGCAAACTCTAAATTTATTAATAAATTGGTGAAATGGCATTCTCATATTCTGACTTAATAAAATTATATTCTGACCCCAAAAGCTGCCTTGTGGAAGTAAACAGGATACTGGCCAGGAAGACTGAAAAAGAAAAAGGAATACAGGGGTAAGTAAAGGCTCAAAGAGGAGGCCCTTCTAGAGAGTGACCCTGGGGATGGCCGGAACACAAACAAGGGAACCAAATCCTTCGCCCATAGATAATGTGCTTCAAACCCGTAAAACACGAATTCTCAAATGATTCTATCAGACGTTCTAAAATTAAGGAAAAGGCAGCTAAATCCATTATATAGTTTTTTAAAAGTCCTCCTAAAGATCTTTAACTCAATGCTGCGTTAGTGAAATTCAAGAGAGTACTTTCATGCCTTAACCCTACAAGAGAACAGATTGCAGTAAACCTTCTACTTGAGGGAACGCCTATCAAAGATGCCTTGGAAAACATCTTATCTCTGGCAGATTTCTCAAAGATGTCCACACACACGCACAAATACGTAAAGATGCAGAACTAAGTGGTGGGCCCCACATACACACAAGATGCAAGAGAGTGCGTGGGCGTTCCAGGTCAGGAGAGCTCGGCGCCAACACAAACGCTACCATGGTGCCCCGTCCCGCTCGTTCATATCCCTCTTCTCTGCGAGGAAAGAAATTCCAATGAACTCCCGATACAGAGACAGTTTTCTTGGCACAAAGGGGCCTTTGTTCAAATCCCCCACAAGTGACAAGGTCAATTTTAGCCAATCTTGACATTTCTATGGAAACTTTCCACCAAATTTTTTCCCCAAATTCAAATCACTTCCCGAAACCTTTTGGAGACCCAAAGAAAACTCTGTATAGATAAAGTATCAGCTAAGTTCTTAAACAAATACCATTCATGGTTTTTCTCAAGACATTTTTCCATAAATATACTCATAAAGTCTAGCGTCAAGGCTTGTATGATTTAATCCACATCCTCAAAAATATTAGACCCAGGAATGTAGTAATAATATACTAAATTAATATTTAAAACAGTATTCATCTGTCAGCTTAGCATAAAGTATTTTCAGAATTTTTTTAAGAAAATCATATTTTCACAGGTTTTACACAAAACTGACATTTTGAAAAATTAAAGTATTTTGCTGTGAGGTTGCTCAATATTTACATTACCACCTAAGGAATGAAGAATTCTTTCATTTAAGTCATTAAGAAAAGCTATGAATGTTTAGTTTGGAAACATTAGATTTTTCAGACAAAGAAGCAGAAAATTATCATCTGAAATTCAGTTAGCATTTTCCAAAAGTTCTCTTCCTCAAATCACTGTAAAAGTAGTTCAGGGAATTTAATATAAGCTACTTGGATGCCTTTTTAATTTCCCTGTATGGTGGCATGTTTGGGCATCTGACGACATCGGAAGCCCAAATAGGACACTTTTATAATCGATTAGCTTCTTTCTGGACAGTACTGCAACACTTCAACCCTGCACATATCCCAAGGCTGTGCGTGATAAAGACAGTGGGCAACATCCACTGAGGGAGCAGTGGCCACCGGGGAATGACCAGCTGATGATGTCTATGGTGCGCCACAGGGCTACGTCAGAAAAACAGCTGCTCTTTGCCTTTAAGGTCTCCACGCTTTATGCGGTCACGCCATTCAAAATAGGATAAAAGTCTTATCACTCTCCAGGACTATTCCATGGGTGATGTGCACCACAGAGAGGAAATCCTAATAATTTTCCAGATGGGCAATCCTTAGAAGAGGCCTAAAATGAAATTCAGTTCTTCAGACTGAACCCTTGACTGCACTTAAAATATATGCATTATTTTTGAACAAGTGGTCTAGGGGAATGCATTCTGGATAATCGAAAAACTCCCTACTTTCAATTCAATTTAAAGGAATGCAAGAATGAATTAAGCAAATTTAGATCATTAATTTAGGTCTAAGTCTCCTGAGCTGCAAAACAAAAATGCTAGAACTTCACAAGATGCTATAAAGAATTAAATCAGATGACATAAGTGTTGGAAAAAGACAAAATAGATGCCCAGATGCTAATAATTAATGCATAACAATAGAGGCAGTGGCCCATGATAAACAAGTAATCTAAAAGCTTTAAAAAAGCTTGCTTTTGAAACTCAATTCATCAATTTTCCTTGTGCTTAAATCAAGTGCTAGATTTAACTTGGCTAGATCACAAAGTTTACATTAAAATCCTTTCCATCGGCCAGAAGAACTGTGTGGTCCGGCTTGTTTAACTCACAACTGGCAGAGTCAAAAACCCATGTAATGGTTCAAAATCCACAGCTGTAAATGCAATGCAGATGAAATACTGCAACTAAACCCCAGTCATTGTTTCTTTTTCCACCAAATTCTACCCCAGTTTAAGATTGATAACATCTAATGACTCTGTGTGGTAACACTTTCATCTGTCCCAACCAGGATCATTATCCAAGTTTAAATCTCCATGTAACAACTCAGAATCCACAGCCTCTTGGAGCTTGCAAAAGCAGTGCAAAAAGGCAAAAAAAAAAAAAAAAAAAAAGAAGCGTGTAGTTGCCCCAAATGTCTGGAAAAAAAATAATAACCAGAACAGCGTCATTGGCAACTAGATCATGTCAGAGTCTTGGGGGAAGCGCTGTTCCAAGGATTCTACCACTCGCAAGGCAAACACCAGGCAGGGAGGGAGTAAACAGCTCAATTTTCATCATAACCTAACACACAGCTAACAAACTTTATGAGTAGGGGAGAATCAATTTCTTTTGACTTCATTCAATGTCAAAATAAAGGCGATTGCCAGAACGTTGTAAAACATACTCAAGCAAATCATTGTGGATTCCATATAAAACAAGACTGTTCTGTAACCTACCCTTAGACCAAGACTGGCAGAGACAGAGAAGTCAGTAAATACCAAACCCGGAGACATTTCAGAACATCAGACACAGATGATGAAAACAACAGTAACAGAACCAACAAAATCACTGCTATCTGAGGGCTTATGGAGCGCCACGCTAAGCACTCCACCCGTAGTACCTCATTTAATCCTCCTAACATCCCTACGGGGTGAGCTATAACTTCATCCCCACTAGACAGAGGAAGAAGTGAAGCTTTAGAGTCAGTAAGTGTTTCTTGCCCTATTACTGAAAGAGAAATATATTTTTTTAATTTAAGGCTTTGTATATTTATGTCATAACCTTCAGCTTGTTGCTTCCTGCAAAACTCAATAATGATAATGACCCACATGACCCAGCTACCCCTCTCCTGGGTATCTACCTGAAAAACTCAAACACGTTCATTCATGAAGATGTACATCACTGCAGCACTATTCACAGTGGCCAAGACATGGAGACAACAAAAGTGTCCTTTAATAGATGACTGGATAAAGATGATGGGGTACATACAAGGTTTGTCTGGAAAAAGTCCAACCGGTAATATAAGGAGAATGGTTTGTACAACATCGATGTAACCTGGCAGCCTCGGAGAGTGGACTGGGATGCACGTGTGTGAACAATGACAACTTCACTGTACTAGTCAGTGGGGTGGTAGACGCCCTTTGAATGAGCATGTGGACTGTGTGGCTGTCACTTCAAAATGACTGAGTGAGGAGAGCAATGAATTTGCATCAAATTTTGTGTTAAGCTTGGACATTCCTCCCCGGAAACTATTTGGGATGATTGAGAAGGCTGCAGCTATGGGCAACTGGTGATTGGCAGCTTCATCACAACTGTGCTCACTCATACATCACACCTTGTGCAGAGTTTTCTGGCAAAACACAAATCACCCAGGTGACTCGTCCCCCCTACAGCCCAGATTTGGTGCTTTTGACGTCTGGCTTTTCCCAAAACTAAAATTACCTTTGAAAGGGAAGAGATTTCAGACCGTTGATGAGATTCAGGAAAATACGATGGGGCAGCTAATGGTGATTGGGAGAACTGTGTGAGGTCCTAAGGTGCCTACTCTGAAGGGGACTGAGGCATCATTGTCCTGTGTACAAAGTGTATTGTATCCTGTATCTTCTTTTCATATTATAATGTCTGTATTTTCCATATTACATGGCTGAATACCTTCTATAAATGTCTCTACTTTTCATATTATATGGCTGAAGACCTTCTGGACAGACCTCATATCTACTGTGGAATACTGCTCAGCAGTAGGAAAAGATGAAATACTGCCACTTATGACAACATGGCTGGACCTTGCGAGTATTATGCTAAGCAAAGTAAGTCAGGCAGTAAAAGCCAAGAACCATATGATTTTACTCACATGTGGGATATAAAACTCAAACTCATAGACAGACAATAGTATGGTAGTTATCAGAGGGAAGGGGGTGGGAGGGCCGTGGAGAGTAAAGGGGGGCAAATACATGGTGATGAAAGATGATTTGACTTTGGGTGGTGGGAACACAGTGCAATATACAGATAATGTATCATGAAAATGTATACATGAAATCTATATAATCCTATTAACCAATGTCACCCCAATAAATTTTTTAAAGTTAAAAGAAAAAATAACGATGATTATAATAATGTATTTGTGCATAAATATTACTGATAAAAATTATAAAATGTCACTTAACTCAAATTACCCCAGTCACCATTTTACAAAAACAGGGTGCAAGGTACACTTATACCTGGTTACCAGTGTTCCAAAGGAGGGTGGGGCAGAAAGCTTCAGGTGTCGACTGTAACCATATCCTATTTCCTGTGCTGCACACCTGGGTCCCCCCTGGGCCAGGGGCTCCAAATCCAGAGCTCACCTGTTTTGCCCTGCCGTGGGGGTGATTATCATCCATCTGTGTAAACCTGCAGGAAGGGTCTGGGTTTCTCCAAAAGGCTTTCACAGAACTCCTGTTTTTTGTCACCCTTTGCCCCAACTTCGTTATCCATTCCTGCACCTCCCCAAATTTCGGGCTTTTAAATCTGCTTCTGTCTTGCTTTCCTCACTCCCAGTTTAAACTTTCTCGGCTTGCCTGAAATAGTTACTGAGCGTCCATCTGTTTCTCAGGTCCCCAAATGTTGTTGCTGTTCTCTTGTTCTCTCTCTCTCTCCCCCTCTCTCTCTCTGTTTCTCTCTCTCTCCTGGTGCCTTAGTGCACTGACCTTCCTGTCGTTTTGATGGGATTTCACAAGGGAATGAATGTAAAGTCATCTTTAATTGCTGGGATCTCCCTTGCCAAGCTCTCAGATTCCCCCACTGCTTTTCTGAAAACTTAGCTGAAAGGACTGCACCTATTATTAAGACACCTGTGGACTTTACTTCTTTATTTGAAATGATACATAAATAACTCCTTGTTTCTTTTCCTGTTCCTTCAGACACAGGTCATGGAGAAAAGCTGAACAATGTGGATAAAATATGCATGTTACTGATGAGTACTGGAGGTGATTTCACATGAGCTTCTTTGTCCACTCCTCTCAGCAAAGAGAAAAAGCCACAGGATGTCGTAAAAGTAGCTTTGGAAAGTCACTGTCTTCCAACTGTCTGCTGAAGAAGTTCGGTTTTAGAAAGAATAAAGCTTCTTTGTTATATTAAGGGGAACGGGGCAATTGCTTTTAGCAGAGTCTGCGGTAGACTTATACTGTACATGGGGGAGGAAAGAGCACTCACCGATGAGAAACAATGGCGACAGCCCTTACTTCAGGGCAAAAATTACACAGGCTTCTGCAATGTAAACAGATCCATAGTCTCTGGCCTAGTTAAATTTAGTAGGCTTTCCTTTCAAAATTTAGCTTTAAGACTTAGGAAGGATAAAATATTAGTACTGTAAAACTTTTGAAGGTTCAGTATTAAGGCATTAACATTTAGAATTTTAATTATCAGAAAACAATACTTCACAATGCAGCTATCCTGAATCATTATTTGAGTATAAGGTCACTAGTTTGTAACATGAAGGCATTTCATAAAATAATATTAAAGCATGGGCATTTAAAGTAGTATTTAGTACCCTACGATATTTCAATTTTAATATAAACTTATTAAAATTAGGGAGGAAAATCTTCTGGAGAAGCAAATGTTGGGTGAGACGCATTCTGAACGTGCCGTATTACTGTAACGCACTCCTCCGCACAGAGCAGAAACTGCAGAAGGCGGCATGAGTTACTCAGGATATGTGGGGGAGATTCGGTTCCGCAGGACACAAAAGCGCAGCGATGGACGTTTTATTTTACTCTGTAGAAACTGAAGACAAGCATAGCCTTAGCTCTGTATTACTTTCTAAAGAAATATGAATGTTTTAATTTTAAAATGAGAAAAAAACAAGCATCTTTTGAAAAGTTGTTTTGCACCAATTTTTGTAGGTTACAAATAATAGTACATTATACTGTTGAAAAAAATTTAACTGACATAGCATAACCTACATATTTAGAATGAAAACTCAGAGTTGCGGGTAAAAACATTATTTTATAAAACATCAAAACAAAAGCTCATCCAATTTTCATTTGGTAGAAAACTTTTAACACATAAAACCTTGAGTTTCTAAATACAGAAGGGGTATTAATGTTCAGCCTTACGTGAAAGACAATTTCCTTTCCTGATAGTATCAGTCTTTTACCATTAACATATCTTAAATTGAAAAACAATGGGAATTAGACCATATTCTCTTGTAAATGAATGTAAATCAATCATATTTCTAAATCTTCTATTAATATGCAATTGCCTATAACTTATTCTTAATGAAGGCAAGACACAAAAAAGAATAATCAAAGGATTTGTACAAATATGTAAAACATACACTATGTATGGTGTTTAGCTATGGTTTAAACCCATTCATTTCCAAACCAAATGTCTAATACTCCGTTTTCATGGGGTGCTTAAGCTTTTAGCACATCTTTGGTCCTTCAAAGACAGGAAGACCATGAATCCAGGGAGATTCCATGAGGTTGAATCTTAGGGAAGTTAACACAGTTAAGGTGGAAGGAAGCAGGTCCAGATTCGGGAGGTCAAAGGCCCTGCCCTGGCATTGACCCCAAGGCATACTGGTACGGACTAAACTTAAAGGATCTAGTTCTAATCATCCCGTGAAAACAAAGGACGGGGACAAATACAGAACCTGCAGGATTCCGGGAACCTCCCCAAATACACCTTTAAAGGGGGTTACGAAGAAAACATTTGCCAAGCCTACGGCACTGCCAAATAGGGTGGCTGGGCCTGAAGGAGTCAGCTAAGCCTCCATGGCCAAGGAGCTTTGAAAAAAGCCTGTGCAGTTCTTCTTGGCCTCTTTACTTCTGCCCCAGCCCACATGCGTGCATCTCAAGGAGGGCCCTACTGGCCGTTGTGTGGGACAATTCATGTTTGTGTGTAGCTGTCACACCAACTGCAGGGTATCTGCCCTCTCTGATCCCCTGCCCCTCCCACTCCCACCCCCACCCCTGCCTACTAATTCTAGCAGAACCCTCAAAAGTTATTGGGGCAACAAATAGGCATTTCCCAATGCCCCTCGGGAATCCGTACAGCCGCCACCACTAACAACCACTGTTACAGACTCTCCTATCTCATTTAAACCCACATTGCTGAGAACCACCCCTATGACTCAGAACTACATCTCTAGTCCACATTTTTCTCTAGTTCTAATCTCTTTCTCTCCTTTACTAAACAGCTTCCCCTGAGGCTTCACAATCACTTCCAACCTGCCCAATTTGAATTCCTTATCTCCCTCACTAAGCTCCAACCTGTTCCTCTTCCACCCCGGCCAGTACAACCACTATCCACAGTTAACTAGACAGAAACCTGGCAGGCAGACACAACTCCTCCCTCTTTCTCAACAGCTCCTTCAGATCCTAGGCCTAAATATCCCTCAGGTCCTCTCTTTTCAGCCCCCTATCAGGTTGACAAAACCCCTGGCTGTGTTACTAGAATGGCCTCAAATCTTTCACCATCCTCCCATCCTCTCCAAGGCAAACACCTTACAGTCACCCCCCCAGGCCACCACTTCAGTCTCCTACTTAAAGGCTCAACGTTTCCACACAGCCCTCAGGAAACTGAAAATCCCTCAGCAGGGCACACACAGGGCTTCGCCTTCCTCGGCTTTGATTTCCACCAGGCCCCTTCAGCCCCTAACCTCCAGCCAGAACGAAACCTGCCCATTTCAAGAGAAGTGCCCTGTGATAGGACACCTCTGCACACACACGTGGAGGTTCCACAGGTTCCTGGGGACCAAGAGACGCTGGGCAGACGCCACCAGCTGAAGTGCTCTAGACCCCAGGCACTTTGCAGAATGGAAAGTTCCATAAAATGTTGCCTGAAATGAACAGTTCTTTATAAAGAAGAAAAGAATTCAGTGGGACGTGTCACTAACAAACACCCACACTGCCAGAAGCAGAATGATCTTATCCCTGCCTATTTTCAAATAATGTCATCTTCCATGAATGGGCTTCTTCCTGTTATTCTGGGCAGTGAAGACCATGAGCCACCACAGAGAAGGCCCGATGCTACACTGTTAAACTGAATGCTGAGCACGTACTCACCTCAGCCTACACTAAGTATCGTATCACCCAGAGCTACAATTTCTCATTAGGTGAAAGTACAACAGCAAAGACAGTCTTGATTATGCCACACTTAGCAATGCCATGCTTCATCTACAATACCCGACTCAGATGGGCCATGTGTTTTATTCAAGATTCTATTTGACGTTTTCTTGGGACTGGGGACTCTTTCGTGGGTAACATATTAAACGGTTACCACTTGAGAGTCACTCTTGGAGACCAAATGCTGGAAATTCAACAAATAGGCATTACATAGAAATGTTTGCCAACATTCTGAGCACTTTGAATTTTTAAAAGGCTCTATATGAGTGTTTCAGACGCATAAATGGGTTTTCAAATTGAATTAAATAAACTCATGTACTATGTTATTATGAAACAGACAGGATTATCACGAAGAAGCAGATTCCAGTTGAAATATAACACCCATCAAATATCATAGGTAGCTATCCAAATTACAACACTGCATTTCAAGTAAAAAAAAAAAACCAACAAAACACAAATGTAAAGGAGAGAATATTTTTCTTTATCTTTAATGGAGGCTCAGAAGTTTCTGAGTTTTGCTATTAAAAAAAAATAGAGAAAAAAATGGTCCAGAATAACCCATTCCTGTAAGCTACTATAGAAATCATTTATTAAATGATTTTAATAAAATCATAAATGATTTAAATTTTGTTAACAATTGAAATTAAAATAAAATTTAAATCTATAATTTAAATGAAATGACTTACTTCAGGGTTTACCAATGATGGATTTTTTTTAATATATTTATTGATTATGCTATTACAGTTGTCCCATTTCCCCCCCCACTCCACTCCATCCTGCCCACCCCCCTCCCTCCCACATTTCCCGCCCCCCATAGTTCATGTCCATGGGTCATACTTATAAGTTCTTTGGCTTCTACATTTCCTACACGAGAGCAAACTAGGCAAACAACTAAAACATGAGGGTTGTCAATAAGGGAGTGGGAGGGGGAGAGGGGGGTAAAGGTACAGAGAATAAGTACCAATGATGGATTTTTTAACCCGCCTTTTATAGATGAGAAATGATCTGAAGAGGCAGCAACCTGCTCCGAGTTAACCAGTCACCGAGAGGAGAGGCGACTGCGGGAGCCCAGGCTCCTTCTGGACCAGGCTGACTACAGGCAGGCTGTCAAGGCCCAAAGACTTAAGGACCCGAAGCATCCTCAGGGCAAGAAAAACCATTGTTATTCGATAACCAGAAGTTACTGAAAGCTTTCTCTGGGTCATTTACACACTGCAAGACACTGACCGATGGTCACATGATTCAAAACACAATTCCACAGTGGAAGAGAAACACGCCACTGGGGCTTTCAGAAAACATATTCTCATTAAAATCATGGCTTACAATGTACAGCAATCAACACAGTAATGATTCTTTACAGTGATGTGGCTAACTCTAAGCTTTGTTTTCATTCAACCAAAGTACAAGTTAAAGTGAAAGAGACTCACTTTGAAGTCTAAATACCTTTTGAACAGGGACACCACAGAAAGCTCTTATTTTACCCTCTGTGCTGAAGGGAGAAAAGAAATCTTCATTTCTCTTGCCAAAACTGCCAAAACTGGTACCAAAGGACCAATGGATTGACCACGAGCAACAACCCAGCTTCTGAAAGAGGAATCCCAAGCTGTGGCCCAGGCCCACTGGTCCCCTCAGGCTGGTGGCTCCTCCGGACATGTATTTTAAGGACGCATGTCAATAACAAAACTGCCAGGATCTTTTCTCGTGCCAGAAACTGGCTTCTGAAGTTGTGCCCCCATCATGAAATATTTGAAGACCTCGGTGATCTGACCACTCATTCCACCCCTCTGAGGTCACCTCAGCTCCCATGCTAATTTGTGCAGCGTGCATGTTCAATCTTGTAGCTCAAAACAAAAACGCACCTGCACACAGTGATGGAGCCGGCAGACGTACATGAACACCGTATCGTTACTGTCTACCTGGCTCCGCCCCGGTGACACAGGAGCAATGTCCAGATTCATAAGGGACACCCACACCAGGGACACAGCCAGATTTTGTGTGCACTAAAGACTGTACAATTTGAAGGCCCTCCATTTACAAAAAAATCAAGCAAAAAGCAAATATTTAAAAGGTGCCCTTATAAGTAAGAGGCCTTGAAGCTTAAGCTTTATTAGTTCTCTAGTGAGCCCGCCTTCGATCCAACCACATGAAACTGCCAATATTCAATGCATTTTGACCTCCCAAAGTAGCAACTTCATACGGTTCACTTTAACCTACTTCTGGCACATCGTTGCAGTACAGGCTGTGCAGTTTGCTAAGAAGGACCCGTAAGCTCACGACGGGTGTACCAGCTGAGCTCCTGCACTCATTAAAGATGATCGTGAACACTCCTCTGACAGTGCTTGTGAGAGGTTAAATAGGGAAAACCTATAGAAGTCACTATGGTCGCCAAAACTGCATTTCAAAAATAATATTTATATGAAAAAATAACAATATATGAACAAAGACAAGAATATGAAAACGTTAACAAAAATAATTTTTGCATTATTATTTTGCATGGTACAATGATGAGTAAGTGAGAGATTTCACACCTCTAAATGTCTTCCTTTCGAGAAAACACAGGTGTTCATTAGTAAATGGTGTCCTGGCACAACCAAAGGCAAACTAAAGGGCACTTACTTTTTGCTTGCCTCGCAGACGTCTGTAATATTGGAGAAGAGATGGTGACTCTCTGTTTTGGTCATTGTATCACTCAGTTCTTTAGAATTTTTAAACATTCGTATCAAGATCTCCAAGCTGAGTAAATATGAATGTTCAGAGGATATAACTTCAAAGATAGCCTGGTAAAGAGGAAAGATAAATGTACTATTAATTCTATTAACTGAAGAACTAAAAATAGCTCCCATAATTCTGCTATATGGATGATATAGTATCTTGAAAAGTACAGCCCTGGGTAGTGTGGCTCAGTGGCCTGAGTGCCACCCTGCGAATCAAAGGTTTGATTCCCAGTCAGGGCACATGCCTGGGTTGCAGGCCAGGTCCCCAATAGGGGGCATGTGAGAGGCAACCACACATTGACGTTTCTCTCCTTCTCTTTCTCCTCCTCTTTCCCTCTTTCTAAAAATAAACAAAATAAAATTTTAAAAATTAAAAAAAGAGAAGTACAAAAAGGTAAGCATTAAGAAAACTGCATCGCCAAACTACTATCTTTATATAAAATCACCGCCCTTAGTGTAAATATGAAAAAATGAAATCATTCGGATGACTTGAGATTGCGTCCGGAGGTTATACTTTGCCAAGTGGGAGGACCTATGTTACAGAGCTAGGGCATATGATGAAATCCCAGTGTGCCATTAATTAATCTTAAGGGTCAACTCCTCCGGCCCTGCTTTCAAAGCATGCTTCTCTGGGACAGGACAGACTTACAATCATCACTTAGGATGCAGAGAAAATGTCTCACAAATACGTTCCTTCACTCCAGCTCTGTAGGCCCTTTCTCTCCCTGTGCTTCCATCTGAATAATCTGCAGTCAACAACAGCAAATATTCTGGGTATAATAAGAGAGTTGACTGTACCTACCCTCAAATGGCTCTTACCAGCCACAGGAATTCTTTCATATAAACCAATTGAAAGTAATTCTGTTTGTTGAACACACCACCATCTCCACTCTTGTCAGTGTCTCAAGAAGGAGCGAAGGACCCTCTGCAGAAACTCTTGGTGTCAGGCACGCAGTGGTTTTCCTGATAAGCGTTCATCAGTGATGAAATGCCAACCCACACAGGTGGATGAACACCAACGCCCTGGGTAAGGAATTCATCTAGCCCCTTAAGAAAATCAACTTCAGATCCTCCAAGAAAGGCAACACAGGGAAAATTCCTCCTCAGGGAGAGGTGGTGAACTTCCTTACAGGCCTGAGATTCATATCCTTCCTGGAGACCTCCCTAGTAACTCTGCCATCATCACCTCGTCCTCCAGGGCTCCTCCCTGCAAGCCCTTGGCTCAAGAGGATTCTTCCCACAACTCCCTGTGCCGCTAGTAAGGCTGGGTGGGAGCAGAGCAGGAGAGGCAGGTGGATGCCCGGTTGCTGGTGGGTGGGCCATGTTTGTAAGCCAAATCGGCGGTGCTAATGTCAATATGCACCTCCCATTTTAGCATCCATAGCTTTTAGGAGAGTCTTACTTAAATGTGCTGTTTAGCCTTGGTTGTGCTCAGGGATTTAAGTGATATAACATTCTGAAAAGCAAAGAGTTAGACCATTCAGAGTCTCACTTAAACTGTGTCTTGTGTATTTCTACTACACAATCATCAATCGGTACAATTATACCTGAGAAATGTAATGCAAATGAAAGAAAACTGTCACTTCCTAGCCAAAATTAATGGATTTCAAGTTATTGATGGACGTGGTGATCTTGGAATGACTTAAAATATTTTCAAAAGTAAAGGCTTTTACAATGAAACCCAAAATACTAAGATTTGAACTAAAAGATACAATGAACTACACAGAATAGAACATAGGAAAAGATGAGTAAGTGGCACTTTAATATAATGGGCTTAATGTAATAATTGTTAAAAATCCATCAACTACTTAAAAGCAAATCAGGCTATACCTGCTAAAAGTAGCTATAAAGGAATAAATAGAAACCATAAAGTAAGATTTTTTGCTGTCATTACTTTTTTATATCACAAATCTGAATAAACATTTTCAAAATGTAAGGGAAATAAAAAAGCTTCAAATAGAAAAAGTTTAAAAGAGCAGAAATGTTCAAATGTAATTAGACCTCTGGATAAGCTCTTGAATTTGTCCACAAAGAGAGAGAAACACTGTTTACACCACAATGTTAACAAAAAAGGAAAAAAAACATATCATCTACTGTCCATCATTTGGAAAACAGATTTTAAAAAGCTGGTATTTATAGAATGGAATACTAAATAGTGGTCTGAATGAATAATCTAGATTAATATGCATTAACATAGATGAATCTTAAAAACAATGTTAACTGTAAAAAGGAACCAAAAATATATCCAGAATCATATCACTTATCTACATTTTAACATACAAACACAAGTACATATATAAATATACATAATACATGATTTAAAAAACACAGATTGGACAGATATATATTAATTCATAATTACGGTTCCCTTGGGGTTAAGAACAAGGGAATGGGACTAAGGAAGAGAATATAGGACTTTACTGAAAGTCTTATTTTCTTTACTTTAAAAAACATGAAGAACCCTGATTGGTTGGCTCTCCGGGCTAGGCACCATACTGCAAACCAAAAGGTCACTGGTTCAATTCCCAGTCAGGGCACATGCCTTGGTTGCACACTTTGTCCACAGTAGGGGGCATGTGAGAGGCAACCACACATTGATGTTTCTCTCCCTCTCTTTCTCCCTCCCTTCCCCTCTTTCTAAAAATAAATAAATAATTTTTTAAAATATGAAGAAAAAATTATAAATATAATACATTTACTAATTTTCAGTGATGGGTATACCAATGTTAAATACTATTCTTTTTATTTAAACTTAAAAAAATGGCACTATAACGTACCCTCATATTTTTATATTAATCCATGCCAATGAAATAAAAAAAGGATACCTCATAACCTTTGTGGATTTAATTTATATGCATGTATATGTATAATCTTATATATGTGTGTGTGTGTGTATATATATATATATATATATATATATATATGTCTGTATCTGTCTATACATAATAATATGCATAAGACAGGAAAATGCTTTAATTTCTCAATATTATCATAATGAGCAACTTTCTTAAACTGAACTTATTTAAACTGCACATTATGAAACCCTATTGTTATATTTTATTTTTTATTAAGTAAGGGTTTATTTTGATGTAATTTTAGATTTCCGAACTCTCTCAAAAAGGGTTCCGAGTTCCTGTGCTTTCCTTCATCCAGCTTCACCTAACCAGGGTGCATACAGTTTACAATCAGCTTACACTACATTTTGCGTACAGACAAATATATGTACTTCATTCAGATTTCACCAGTTTTTCCACTAACACCCTTTTTCGGTTCCAGGGTAGAATGTCTGTTTCATTTTTTCAACATATTTCTTCCAGTTTAAATATAAACCAGGTGCTTCGCTATTAAAGTAAACGTTGGGATATTTTAAATTTTTTCTTTTCTAAGGGCTTATTTGTACTTTTATTTGACAATGATCCTATGTCTTTTATTTGATCAATGATCACAGGTCAACGATCATTTGACATATGTCTTTTGTAACAAACTCATTTTATTTTTTTATACGTGTATTCATTTTATGCATTTGCACAGGAAAACACTTGAGTAAGTGCACACAGTAGGCGACGCACACGCATGCTTCAGAACACTAACACGTCTGCTTTCAGAAAACATACCTCTTGCCTCTTTCTCTCCTCCTGGCTGACTGCCTGAGATAATCCATTTCTTTTCACCTGGGGGGGGAAGAGTTTTGAAATTATTCACTTTAACAATTTCTTTATTATGTAAGGCACAACACTATGCAAGTCGAAAGTAAGTTAAGAGAAACTTATGAAAAATGTTGAATTCAGTATATGTTAATGTTGGGGTCTCATATTCCCCTAAATAATATTCAATCACATTAATAAATGAGCATATTTCAAGACTGAAGAACCGACCACCGTGTAGAACTCTATCCTATCAGGTTGAGTCTATCCGTTCTCCTCTTAGTTCTGGATATTTCTAAAATACTTCTCAAATTAACCTCCCAAATCACAACTGCAAAAATCTCATAATAAATAAATGAAGCCACTGCTCTGAGAGTTTACTGTCCAGGATCATAAAACGAAAGAGCAATTTTAACACCATTTTTCATAAAGATTCCAAGGAATACCAATGCTCTTTATAAAAGCCCAATCAAAGAAGAAAACAAAGTCCCCTCTACCCCAAGGTCAGCAGTCTTTTCAGCATAGTTAGTTTTGATAAATGAGGACGTTGCCCTGATTTGGAGAAGCAACGGTACCTACGAGAACCAAGAATATCAGCACCACACTTGGAGTCATACAGTCATATAGTTAGTAGAGTCAGTGCAATTGCTATCTCAATTACCACGCGTTTTTATTTGATTGCGGCCATTCCCGTCAACTCTGAACTCTGAACTCTGAACTCTGGGAAGGCAGGACCTGGTGTCTCTTCACCTGGCACTCAGTCTGGCACGTAAAAAACATTCATGTTTTCCAGTCAAAGATTAAATTAGCAAAAGGTAAGGCATACGTAAAACACCATCCAAGCAAACCCGGCCCTTAAGAGAAAGAAGAGCAGCGAGAAAGACCGGGCCCTCCCCTTGTGTCCCATATTAACAGCAAGAAAATAGAAGGGTCTTCAAATGCAGGTTTTTTCTATCATTCGTAGGTTCTTTTTAACACCATGTTTTCCTAGTCCTGTTTTTCAGTTCACATCTCAGATTTTCATCCGAAGCAAAACAACTTTAAAGATGTATTTTCCTGCTAATTGTCAACCCAGACATTTTAAATGCATGCTACCATGGTCTTTTAAATGCATTCGATGGAGCGTAAAAACCATAATGGTCTGATATCCACCACCATCCATTTAAAAATAAATAAGCTTCCCTTAGCAGTTGGTGCTTTTACACTATTCTTGTTTCTCCTTGAAATCACATTTCTATGTCAATTTCGCCCCTCAAATTTCCTAATGTAATGTAATTCTGTGTGTTAGGGTATCTTATTAGCCCTACGAGCATACTTGGAAGCAAAAATCTGTTTTCAAATGTAATTTTCTGAAACTCCCTGTGACTATTGAGCTCTGCGGATGAGATTCTCATGGACTATACAACCGCCACAAATATCCTTAATAACTTATGATCGAAACAACATAATGACTTCCAACTTCAGTGAATTAAGCCTTAAGAGTAAAACGCTACTGAGAGTGCAACTCTTACAAAGATGGGGGTGGGTGGGTTATGGTGGCTTAATTGAAGGAGACTTCACGGAAAATATGCTACATTGACCCCCTTTTATGTTGTGCCCCAGTGGTCTCTGACACCTTGGGGCAACGCACCATAGTGAGAGTTAAGGTGGGCAAGAGAGACCTTTCTTTAGTAAAATGGCAAAGGGCAGCCCTGACTGGTGTGGTACCGGGGGTTGGGCGTCATCAGAAAGGTCGCCGGTTTGATTCCCCATCACAGCACATGCCTGGGTTGCTGGCCAGGTCCCTGTATGGGGGCGTGCAAACCACAACCAATCGATGTTCCCCTCTTCATCTTTCTCCCTCCCTTCCCCTCTCTCTAAAATAAATAAATGCAATCTTTTTTAAGACATGGCAAAGGGAAATTGTGGAAGGGGAGGCCAGAAAAAAGACCTGGAGCAACCCTTTAACTGCAAGGGCACTCTCTGTTTTGGGAAGGAGAGTAACTAAAGGTTGAGGACCTGGGAAATGGTGGGCTTCAATGGATTCCTGCCCACCTGCATAGTGTTCACGAAGTCCACGAATGCCCTAGTGTGAAGACGGCTGTGCAAAGTTCTCTACGTTGTGCTGTCATGGAAACCAAGAAAACCACCTGTTACTGTCTTTAACGTAATTTTTGGAAAAATTAGAAAGCAGTATCAGAAAAGAGTCCTGAAGCAATATTAAAATGAGCCATCATTTACTGAACATTTACTGTATGCCAGGAAATGTACCGAGCATTTTACACCTGTTTTGTCACTGAATCCTCATAAAATCTCTAGGAAGTTGACACTATTCTTATCCCCATTTCACAGATGAGGATCACAACTGAGGCTGAGGATCCAAGATCACACACTAAGCAGGCAGCAAAGCCAGAATCTGCATCCATGCCTGTCCACCTCCAGGGCTCATGCTCTTTATCACGGCATCCTATGGGTTAGGGACCCTCTTCCCCTGCCCTCTATGACAGCACCCGCCCCTCCCATTTCTAGGGTTGGGGGAGACTCCTTCTCATGTCAGGTCTCTGTACCAAGTTTCCATGTGTTTTATTTCATCCGCCCACATCATGGAATGTTTTAGCTTTACCCACCACCCCGAGCCTGGGTCAGCCCGTCAGCAAGAATGCAAGGTTAAAAATGCTCCTTCACACAAATGAATAAGGGGGAAGACTGGTCAGAAGGAAACCGTTCAGAGCTTCTCCCACTTGGTTGACCCTGAGCAAGAATTTCACAGGATTTCCTGCCTGACACAGAGTCCGGGCAGGTGGATATCCAGGCTCTGTGCCCACAGTCTCCGCAGGTGAGGTCATCAGCAAGCATTTCCACGCCACTGCCATCTGCATCCAAAGCTACTAATGAGTTCAGACCCGGAAATCTTAAGGGGAAGAGAATGAAGCGTGGGCTTAGAGACCTAGACAGGTGACAGCTAGTTGACTGAGGGATGAAGAGTACTTCATCTGATCATAAAAACAAAACAAAACAAAACAAAAAGATCCCCATCTAAAGTAGTTGCTTTTGAGGGAGAGGAGAAGGTAGTTCTGAAAAAGGCAAGGTACTAACATACACAATTACATCTTTCTTTAATACTAATCAAAAAATGATGAAATATTCCTTTAACTGAAAAGTCATCAGTAAGAAACCAGCAGCCCGTACAAAACTGCTGTCACAGAAAAAAAAAAAAAAAAGATTGCAGAAAACATTACTGGGTCATAAGAAAACTGAAGTGCAGAACATTCAGGGAGCATGAACTTTTGCTCTGGGGGAATTATGACAAACCAGTTCCTCCTGGCTGGCGGCCACATCGCTGTCCTTCTCTCTCAGCCCCTTTGTACCCTCCCAGGCCAGCTGGACAGGTTCCTCCTCCACAGCCAAGAAGGATCGTTTTGTCCACCTGAGAACTCCTTCCCCATGCAACTCTAAATTAAGTAGTACCTGAGAACAGGTGCCTGTAGGCAGAAGGTCAAGAGCAGGCAATATGACTGCAGAGACGTTGGAGTTTAGAGAAATTAAACCAGAGAAAGAGGGAGACAGAGTGATATAAAAAGAGGGCCCCACAAAGGCTCAGAAGGCGGAAGAGAGAAAATGGAAAGAAGAATAAAAAATAGGAGCAAATACATCAACCAGAAAGGACTAAGAAGGAAAAAGGAGAATGTGCCAAGTGCCTAATAGAAACTACCTCTGGACATTTCCTAATTCGAAAACAGTGACCTTCTCAGTGAACTAAAGGAAAATCACTAGAAGGCCCAGATGGTTTTTTTGTACTAAAAAAAAATGTGGTAAAAGATATGTTTATACCTGCAATTTAAAACTTACATGCTTTTTGCAGTTTGCACATTTTTGCTAAAAGAATCTAAAATATTATGTTCATAGCATTTTTTCAAGTGTTCCCCTCATTTCCATGTGTAGAAAAGAAAAAAATAATAATATACAAGGTTCTAGAGATGATTGCTATTTTGCTGTCCAAATGAGCAATTAAAATGGTCTAGGCTCCTTTTTTAAAACGCGTATTTTGTATTGGTAGCTCTGGCTGAGTACAAACAGGAACAGTTGGTCAAAGCAGCGCCCCTCACAGGTCTCTTCCAACCGTGCTGGCACTTTCTTGCTCCTCACTGTCTCGTCCTACGTTAATTTTTTCATTCAACTCTGTCATCGATGCGTAGAACAGCGAAAGTAGTTGAATGAAACACTAAGAACTGAATTCAATTTGGGGCTCTAGGCAACACGCAGAACTGTTTCGTTCTTGCCTTGGTAGATTCTAGACTCTAGGGAGAAAATGCGAATGCCTGTCAATATCTTCAACATTTTAAATGGATAAAAATTAATTCAAATAAAACAACGGAATTATAGCTCAAGACCACAATTCTGACCTAAGTTAAAAACATATGAATATATGTTGTGGCTTATCATGATAGCGAATGCAGAGAACTCAGTAATATTATAATAGTTTTAAAATCATAATAAGACTTGTATTGCCGTATAGGTATTGAAATTCTTCACCCGGGCCTTTGTAACCGATATATGTTCCATGTCCAAATGAGACAGAAATGAACAAATAGCTGAAATTAGTAAAGAACAGCACAAGATACTCCAGGTGTGTCTAGTTACACCCAAGATATTTAGAAATTTAGAAACCAGTAAACTCCCTATAGACCCAGCAGTTAATTATTAGATACTTCATCTAAAATTCATACCAGTGTTCCTGACAGCTTGCGAGTCTGACTTTCTCAGATGACTCTCCTACACTCAACAAGTTACAGGCATCTTCACAGGACTGTGTCAGGAAATCCACACACTTTGTGCGGCATTCCTTGGCCTTCACTCCACTGACTGGAACAGGGATGAGCCAAGATCTCGGAGGCCCAAGCAGAGGCCCAGCATTGCCACTCACGCAAAGCCTACCTGCAGGACGGAGCAGACCACGTGGAGGGAGCCAAAATTAATAATACCAGTCTCTTGGTTAACCAGGGTAACCAGGGTAAGTTCTCCGGCCCACCAAGACTTGCTATTGTTTTTAGAAAAGATGGGCTCACATTCTTTTTATTTTTCCCCACCAGCCAGGGAGACCAGATGGAAGGGCCCCGAAAGACTGACCGACCAAAAAGGGTCCGAAATGTAACCAATGAAACATTAGATAGATCAGACATTTATAAACCAAGATCACTCGGGCTCCATCAAGCACTAACGCACAATGACTACCCATCTCAGCTAAGACCTTTTTACTTTGCCAGAGTTTACCCACTTGCTGAAAATCATCTGGTTATTTACGCTTCTTGGTCATTTCCTATTCGTCAGGAATAGAGCTTTTTTCTGTTCTTAAAAGCTCACATGGGAAGGGAATGAATCACACAGCAAAATTAAACCACAGGACACAATCTCTCTCAGGTCTTTCCTACAGACTTGACATAACCCCAATAGCTTCCGAATTACAAATGAGCCCGAGTTCTTCCGTGGAAAATTCATGGCAGTAGCAGCTCTGTAAGAGTACGTTTGAAGTTCCTACACCGAAAAATCTTCCAGGGTCCAGAAATCTCGTCCTCTGTAGCAGGCCCCCCAGGCTCTCTCCCCGCCTGGTCCGCGAGATATCACTAAGCTAAGAGCCCCCACACAACATCCATCTCAAAAGCCAGAGAGACCTGGAGAACCAAGGTTCAGATAAAGGTCAAGATGGGGTCGTATTTTTAAGGAGGGTGGGAAACTAGATAGAATACTATTTTTTTTTTTTAATGAGAGGGAGAAGATAATGGCCCACTTAATAAAATCCTATGCTTAATTTGAAAACATATCAAGTAACATGCTAGGAACCTCCCAACTCATTTGTTCAAAAACTGATCTCGTCTCCGATTGACTGTTGTTGACCTTAATCCTATAATCCTCACCAAAGTTCTAGGATCTCAAGAAACAGCAAGCCTCACAGCTCTCCTCTCTGCCCTCCCTCCAGGGAATCTCAGGTCTCCTAAAATGACGGCAAACTCAAGAGGGCAGGCCAGGGCTTGAGGCCTTTGCTCCCCTGTGGCCTGCGTCACCCTCTGCAGACAGAGCTAAGATTCCTGAATGAGCTCAGATTATGTCAATACAGATGAGAGTGCAAACCACAAACAGATAGGTAATTAAACATACAAAAATAAACTGCTGTGTTCTGTACAATTTAGGACGAAGTGTGCATTACTTCACTGCAGCCAGCCCCGCTAGCTAGCTACCCCTATTTAGCCAACTCCCGATTCAGAGTTCTTGTTCATCCTTCATTTATTTCCCAAACTACCATATCAAATGCTTGCCATGCACCAGACCCTTGTAACTTCTAAGCCTCATAATAACTCTGCAAGGAAGATAACAGAATCAGACAAGTTACGTCATTAGCCCTGATGAAGGAGCAAAGCTGGGATTCGAACGCAGGCCTGCCTGCTTGTCCTCAAAGGCTGAGCCCTTAACCCCGCAGCACACGGCCTTCTTGAACACTCCTGAATTTCCCAGAGTTGCGATCTGCAGCTACTCTTCCCCTAAATCAAGATCCTCCGGCTGGATGCCCCAGAAACCGCATCTCTCACCTGACTCTGGCTTCTGCTGCAGTGAAAGCTAAGCTGTCGGTGGGGCGGCCTGGTGACTGAACTTGCTGCTTAGTCCTGACATTTCTCCCACTAACGGAATGCCTGTCTTTGATTTGTGGCTCTTACCAGCTGCTATCATTCCCCTGTGGGCTACTGAGCCTAGACCCAAACTAACTCATTCTCTATCCTCCACTTGGGCAAGAGATGGTCTCCTTCATCTATCAACAATTAAGAAGAGAAAATGAAGTTAAAAAATACATCAAAAGCTAATGGCACAAAAGTAAAAAGGATGAAAGGGAAAGTGACTGTAGGGGAAAAAGGCGATTTTACAAAATTTAATAAAAGATGGGCACGTTTACAAAGGAATATTTAATAAACTACTGAGGAGCAGACCAGCATTAACAGTGGATAGCAATGGAGGGGACTGGGAACAGTGGTAAAATCAAAGCAGATTGCGGTCTGCACTTTTATGTTTAATTCTGTAATGAGAAGAATGCATTTGTATTACTCTGTAATTAAAAAACAGTGGGTTTGAAGAACTTAATCAGCTTTAAATTTTGAATATTTTGAGTTTTTTTGGCTGTGCAGGTCAAGTTTTGTTTTAACAAACTCAGTACGCACAGCACACACAGGGACAGTGGCCCAACTAAGACAACACGCAATGACTAAAGTGAACTTTGAATTTTTAGATTGAAAAACCAGGAACAAACCAATAACTAACAACGGGGAATTGGTCAAAAGAACCAAACATCCGCCTAGTTGATGAAATACAATACAGGCTCTCCAAAAGGCTGTTGTGGAAGAAAGTTTAATGATGCAGAAAGTCATTCACAGCATTGTTAAGAGAAAAAAACGGGTTACAAAACAGTAGGTAGAATGACATAGAAAGATATTTAGAACACTGCTAAGGGGAAAATATGAGTAACGAGACATTTTTTTTATTATTAACTTTCTTTTGCTCAAAAGAGAAGAAAACTTATATGTACACATTTTTTTTAAATGGTCTGAAAAGTTATATACCAAAATATCGATATGGGGGAAGGGAGACAACTAATTTTTAATTTGTTCTCTTTTGCTTTTTGGTACTTTTTGATTTTTCTAAAATGAACATGCCTTGATTTTCTAATTAAATAATCGTTTTTAATAAAAACTAACATAGGTTTCAATGTCCTCTCTCAAAAAAAAAATAAAACAAGATGGGAAGACAGATGAAATTGTTAAGGCTGCCAAAAAGACCTACACTGCTTTGTTGCCGCCCACAGGGAAAGTCAGAGAAACGAGAGGTGACCACAGCAGATGAAAGAAACAGAGTGACGAAGGTAAAGGGAGGGAGTAAGAAACAAAGGCCTTAGTCAAGCCCGACCCAGCACAGCTTACGAGGCAGTGTGGGAAATGAGTGATGACAGGCAGGTGGGCAAGAGTGAGAGTGGAGCAGGCGGCCTGGGCTGGCGTGGGCGTCACGGAGCATGACACACACCACTGTCACATAGTGAAGGCATGAGTCAAGACGGGGCTGACCAAGGCAGGTCTGAGGGGCTCCTCTTGCAGAGGACAACGCCGGTTCGTAAGGGGGATGCCAAGGTGTTAAATGCTGTGTTATTTTTGTTTATTATTTCTGCAAAGTGACAGGGGGACAGGAATGGTCAACTCCAAAGTGGTAAGTTCCTTAGAAAAACACTGACCCTGAAGTTAATTTCTTAGATTTGCAATAAAAATCTAACCTGTGCAAAAACTGCTCTGGAACAATGAGCAATAAAGTGAACTGATGCTTTCTATGGGACCTACAAAAGCACGTGGCGGTTTCAGGGGGCAGGACTGATCTTATCGTACGGAGGAGACCTGAGAAACACACAAAGAATGAGCACTCCATCTCCCTGCATACCAAACTTCTTTCAGGCCACGTGTTACACGTCTAGCGCTTGTATTTCCCATTCTTCTGCCCACCTAGCCCACCAAGTTTTGGTCACACTTTCTAGAAAGAAATATCCTGACCTTAACAGTTCTCTGACTTTGGTGTCACTTGTTTTGACATGCTGCCCTACACTCTTTCAAAAACATCATTTAGACATTTCATTTCCATTGTCCTCCAAAGCAGCAGCGAAGGCCGGCAGTGCAGGTAGTGGGTGTTCGGCTTGTTTTGCTCACTGCATCCCCTACGATACAGTGAAAGACAAACGCACTGTACAGTCAGATTACCAGCGTTTTTCAAATCTACACTCTTACTGGAAGGAGGACAAAGTCATAAACTTACGATCTTCACCTATTTTAAATGTAACAAAACAGAAAGGATAAAACAGAAAATACCATAGTGGACTGCATGTATTGGAGACATCTTCTGCTCTGTCGAGCTTTGGTTCAAGACACACACACACACTCGTGCACGTGCACACACACAAACCACATACTGGGCTCCGAGGTAAAGTGCACTTCTCATTGTGGCGGACCCCTGGTACATGGTCGCCCTGTCAGCGCCACACGCGCAGATTTACACTAGCCACATCCGTCCTGTCGTGTAACACCCTCACAGGCTCCTGCGGGAAAAGCTGTTCCACACCCAGCTTCTGCCAAAGAAGTAGCCCAGAACGCTCACGTTTCTCACTATAATGCATCATGGAGGCCAAAGCTGATCGGAAAAGAGCTAGTTAGGCACTGGGCCAAGGGGCAATAAAGGGACCTGTTAATTGGAGGGAAAGTGGCTGAGCCAATATGATCCGATGTGATTCTCTCAAGAATTTGAATAGGGTAATTACGTACAAAAACCGAAAGGATAGCATGAGGTGGGGTGGGACGGTATTGGGTAGCCTCAAGTCTAAGTTACAGGAACTCAGAAATTCCGAGAATGTAGGAGCTTTCAGGAGAGAAGACAGACACAGTAAAGAGAAAAAATAAGCCCGTTCTTGAGAAGAAGAGAGCCAACAGGCAGACAGTCACTGAGTCACGATACTGGCCAAGTAGCAGAGGGAAATATGGTTCCTGCTCTTCCAAGCCCTAGGCACGTATATCCATTATTTGGGGGAAATTTGGGAGGCTCTGTTCCAGGTAATATCAAGACCCTTATAAAAAACAGTAAGAGAGTAACCATACTGAACATCTCAGAATGTCAGCTGCCTAGATATAAAGTGGGGAGAGAAACAGTATTCGTTCTTGTGTTACTGTCTCAAGGACTATATAAACTGCAGTGAAAGAATCGAGCAGAGCACCTGGTAAGGCCTCTGCAAATACTTGGTCAATAATTTACCTGCATGTAAACAAATTAATACCATTATGACCCAATGGCAGGTCCCGGAGCTACCACTCTCCTGCTGGGTACCTCCAGGTGGGTATCAGGCCTCTGTCGCTCAGTTCCACGGACAACAACATGCTCCTCTGTACTTCACTGCCCGAAGCAGGGTTTCCTGCCACCCAGAACGGGAACTGCTTCAATGTTTGTGTTATTGCAGTTGGAGGGGTGGCAGTTTATCTCCTACACCAAAGGGGAAAATAATCTGCAATTTCCTTTCCCTGGCAACAACACTTCCTTCGGCAGATGCTGTCCTCTGGCTCTATTGGCCTTATCTCCTCAAATAACACACATAGAGATAATAAATACCATAATAATCTTAAGACATTTGAGTGCAGGCTAATCGTGCAGAAAGTCAACAGGCTATAAGTATGCTGGATAAAGCAACAAAATTTGAGAAACACATTTCTAAGCATTAGTTCCATAGAGAAAAACTTCACCAGTAATTTTGATGGTGACAACTTGTCTAGTCATTATGAAAACAAATCAGTGTGGACATGGCCCTGAGAAACAGGCCCATCATTGGACTAAGGGACGAGATGCCACAAGGGGACATCTTAAGGTCAAAAGGACAAATACAAGAATCTGACTGATGATTTCCATAATCCAAAGCTCAGCAGTAAAGAGCCTTTCCCCACAGTTATTCAGAAGCCCTCAAAGTAACTGAGCCTTCCCTCCTTTACCTAGTTACATTGTATTCCCCCAGATTGCTATTATTCTTAAATGCACCCATCCAAGTCCCCAAAAGACACCCTGATGGGGAAGGAGGTTTTCACTTGATTTGATTTCATGGTATGCAAATACCTGCAACGGGCCAACATAGTTCTAAACTATGCCAATGCCAAGTTCCCCGACATTTCAAAGACATCTGTTAAACCCAGGATATAGCCCAAAAACATCAAGAATTATTCTTTTACAATGAAAATTAGAAATAGCCTCCAAATGGCCCCTAAATGGGAAACGTCCTGGCTTCTTCTACTGCTGAGTAACTTTCTGTTCTGTTCACCTGTGGGATTAGGTCTCTGCCTTTACTCACTCACTCAGGCATTCTTTTGTAAGTTCACTGAGTATTCACTGCAGCCTCCTGTAAGTCATGTGTCAGGGATGCAGCAGGAAACAAAGTGGACAAAAATCTCTGCCTTCACGCAGCTTTCACTCCGGTGGGAGTAGATGGACAATGAACAACAACAAAAAAGTAGATCCCACAGTGTGTTGGAGGGGTAAGTGCCACAGAGAAGATGGGATATGCTGAGGGGGTGTTAGGGAGAAAGCCATGTGGCTCTCTGGAAGAAAAGCCATTGTAAGCAGAGGAGAAAGCAAATGCAAAGGCCCTGTGGCGGAGAACAACTTGCATTTGGGGAACATCAGTGTGACTAGCAACCAGCAAGAGCAGGAAGTAAGTCCAGAAGTTTAACCAGGAGCCAAATCACACAGCCCCCCAGGCCCCTACAAGACTCGGCCTTTACTCTTTGAGTGGAGAGAAATCACTTGCGGGTTCAGAGAGAAGGGACAGTATCTCAGTATATTTTAACAGGCTCATAAATCAACAATATACTTATATAGCTGCCATACAGAGAAGGGACTAAAAGGGACACAGGTAGACAGAGGAGTGAGCTGGGAAGCAAGCAGGGGTAATCCACTCCTGCGCTGGACAGGGAGGCAGCGGCAGAGTGGCCCTGTTCTGAAGGTCAAGGCAACAGGCTTTGTGCCTAATTGTAAGTAGGTTATGGGAGAAAGTGGAGAGTGAGGCATAGCTCCAAGGTTTCTGATCTCTGCAACTGGAGAAATGGAGTTGTTATTTGCTAAGAAGGAAAAAAGGACACTGTGGGAGAAGCAGGTTTGGGTGGGAGAGAAGGGAGTAGTCAGAAGTACCCTTTTGGACAGGTTAACTTGGGGATGCCGGTGAGGTGCTGGAAAAGAAGCTGGATATCCTTATCTCAAGTTAAAGGACAGTTCCCATCTAGAGACAGAAACTTGGAAGTCATCAGGGCATACGATGTATTTAACGCCACATGATTGGATGACATCACCAAGTGAGTACAGATGAGGGAAATAGCCCAAGCAGGGAGCCTGGGGACCCTCCAACATTTAGAGATCAGAGGAAAGCGGAGAAGCCCACAAAGCAGATCAAGCAGCTCCAGCTGCACTGACTTTATTCTGACTCCTCTCACCCACCATCGCCCCACAGGGTCCGCAAGGGTCCACCTCCGTGACATTTTCTCTGCCTGGGGCACCTCCACCCTGCCCACAGCCCCCGGCCCCCTGCTTTGCCCAGACACCTACCTATCTGAGCACTCTCAAGGGGCAGCTCTCGTCACTTCCTTTGCCACCTTCCCTCACTGACTGACTTGACAGCACCTTCCCAGACAGGCACCCTCCCCCACAGGGTCTCAGAGCAGCACAAGCACGCCCGTCACGGCTTAGCTCAGCGGCAGTTCTGCATTTACTATTCGGTGGTGGTCTTGCCACGCAGGGTGTCCGTAAGGACAAGAAAGCAAGGCAGAGTCTGTTTTTGCTTCATGCCCGGTGTCCAGGACAGGGCCTGCTGCTGGGCAGGCCCCTCCATAAAGACTAGATAAATAAAGGACTCTCTCTCCTCAATTTTCTACTTGGTGGAACACTAAGACCCTCTCTGTCGAGGTCCCATATCTAGCTGTCTGGTTGAAATGCTCCTTTTGTAGTTATGCCAACCAAAATTAAATATCCCTGCGCTCATCTCCTCCCACTGTCTTGGAGCACCTGTGTGCTCTGCTCTCTGCCTTCCCTTCAGGGCCTGGTGCACACACCTCCGAGTTTTCCCATCCATTGCTCTCTGGGGAGAATCAGTAACATAAACATTGGCACGTCTACCACTCAATTGCTCTTTAATTACTCAGCTCCAACCAGAGTAGTTTTGTTCTCAACCTACATACATTATTCAGATGGGGTCACGCAGTTCAAGTTTCAACGCTGCGAACATTCAGAGAAACTTCTGAACAATATCAACAACACGAAAGCTGTACTTAGCATAGAGAGCAAGGTGCTCCCCATATTTGGCGATGGTCAAACTGCCCGCAAACTGAAATGAAAAACCAAAAAGTACACACAAACATTCACACCTATACTTGTGTGTTCATTCTTCTGAAGAGAAGGCACAGGGCTCATAGATTTAATTAGATTCTCAAAGCACGTACAACCACCCTCCCTACCCCAGAAGGAAAGACAGCAAAACGCATATCCACCCTATAGAATAACGTAGCGGTTAGAAAGGACACTGAAGATCATCATGTATAGACATAGGATGGTTTGTAAGACACATCAGTCAGTAAAAAAGCAAGTTCTAACATCTATAAAGCACATTATTTATATGAACGCACACTCAATCTTTTATTTTAAATGTATACCTGTGCATTTGGAGACGGCTGTTACCAGACTGAGAACAGCATCACCTCCGGAGAAGGGGGAAGGGACTGAAATGGCAGATATGGTCTCAATAAGGCTTTAGTCTTCTCGGAAATGTTTAAATCCCCTTTCCATGGAGAACGTGTAATGTACTGCCTACATAAGTCAAAATTAATTTTCAAAGGTGTTACAAGAACACTATAACCTACCTGTACTAAAATGGCAGAAGAATATAGAGCCCAGTCCCTGGTCCAGGCTCAGCAGGCCCCCCGCTCCAGCCTTGTAGCTGGAATAGGACCTCTGCTTAGGGTCTCAAGTCTGGGCACATGGAGCTGTTCTTCTGTTTATAAAAACGCTGTTCAACTTAAAAGTGTGGATGAATATGTTTCTAAAGCGATCACTGTTTACACTGTGAATACTGTAAGTAAGCCAGACATGGAAAATGAGAATGCTTCTCTATTTTTTAAACACAAAGGATAAAAATAATAAAAGGTATTGATCACCATCTAAGGGAAAAAGTAATTTTATGAGACTGATATCTTGCAAAAGCATAAATGGAAAAATTATGTGACTCAAGAGATTATCTTAAGCAGCAAGTGACTGAGCAACTGAAAATTATTTCAGACAAGTGTGAAAATTTAAGGAGAAAAGAATGAAACATTCTATGACCTGTAAATGCATTAAGCATTTCTGCAAACAAAATAACGTATAGGTTTATTACCTCTGTTGAGCTCTGATTTTTAGAAGAAAAAGCATATGTTTCAACTAAACAGTATAATTCAAAAAGAATAAGTTCTATCAGCTGAAATCCTAAGACTCTAACACATCTGTTATATTGTCAAATGAATGAAATTATATTTACCATAAAATTGCCATTTTTCAAATCGTCCTTTCCTATTCGGCAGTTCGGAAAGCTGTCCAGGGGCAAACTCTGTGCCTGAAGAGCTAAGCCCAGCCCTAAAGAGCCTCACGTCCTAATTCCGGTTCTCCCACTAAAGTCTTAGCCACACTAAGCACAACTAAGCAAATACCTCGATGAAAATATAAAACCAGTTCCTGAACAAAGAGTTTGAAATTGTTGAGCAACCTGAAGGAAAACTCCAACCGATTTAAGATGACTGATAAATCCACCTGTCAACAAGCGCAAACGAAGAGTACGGCGGAGATGACTATATTAGGTGTTGAATTCAGTGCAAAGTTTGCCCGTGTGCTTGTTTTTGCCTCTGGAGCCTGAGCTCCCTTTTCAAAAGCACCAGGCATGTCAAGGTGATGGAAATTATGCAAACACGCACCATGGCGAATATTCGGGGTCAGGGTACGGCTGGTGAGTGTGGCTTTGGTGCTGTCCCTGAACTTAACAAAACAAACACTGGTTTTGCAACTGTCATTTTTTGGTGAATGTACAGTGCGTGGTGGCGGGGGCGGGTTAAGTTATGATGAAAAGCAAAAACAGACTTCAGTCAAGATATATCTTTTATTTTCTGCAATACTCAACTGCTTCCAGGACCCCATTAGAGGGTGAAACCTGAAAAACTTGAAGCTCACTTTGCAACCAGGTCTCAGCTGCTACACACCTGGCACTAACCCTAACAAGTACTTCATGTTCCACCCCAGAGAGACAGTACAATCAATATTTTTTATTCAAATCCAAAGCTTTTCTCAGAGATCCAGGAACTCTGGGCTTACTATTCACACTGCTGTTTCAGGTGAGTTGCTGAGCAATTCGCCTGTGTGTGGCAGGTTCCTCATCTCTGTTTATAGGTCTCTAAAGATCAAAAAAGCCTTTTCAAGTTTAAAGCCTCAAATCCTTTTCACTTATGACCAACCAAAAACTGGGAACCGTAATCATTTAAATAATTTCTCATATGTTAGTGTTTCCCAGATCCTGAAGAACAGTACAAAGCTATACTCCATTGAATGAAGAAATTCTGTACGTATTTCCAATTAAGAACAGATCTATGCCCTGGCTGGTGTGGCTCAGTTGGTTGGAGCATTGTCCCATAAAGCAAAAGGTCGTAGGTTAGACTCCCAGTCAGGGCACACGCCTGGGTTGCCGGTTCAGTCCCCAGTTGGGGCATGTACAGGCAACTGATTGATGTTTCTCTCCTATCGAAGTTTCTCTCCTTCCCTTCCCCTCTCTCTCTAAAATTAATAAGTGTGTCTTTAGGTGAGGATAGAAAAAAAGAACAGATCTACATTCTCTGACAGTCCAGTGGAGGAAGAGTAAGCCTGTCACCACCTTCTGAGAAGCCCAGGTCGTGTTCCTCACTCTAAGAGAACACCCCACCTCTACCCGGAGAACCTGCTGACAGAACCACCACTGCTAAAAAGTTCATTGATAATTCCTTTAATCTCACAGAGAGGTCCATGGCAGCCTAAACTGTCATCATTCTACTGTGGCCCCATTAAAGGCCTCTCTGAAACAGTTCTAATTCCCCCCTGTTCCTAGAGGACCACAACACTACAGGTAAAACCTGTCCCAAGGCTGTAAAGGCAGAACCTCCGATCACCTGTGTGGCTGGCCAATCAAGCCGAAGGAGACATATCATAAGCAAACACAGTAAGACAAGTGACCTTATAGACTGAAGGCTTAAAGACCTTATGGAACAATCACGAATGATGGCCAACTGCTGCACTTCTAACAAGTCTTTCGCAGACTGAATTCTTCCTACAGCCGACTGATAAGAAAACTCTCACCCGAGAGGCAGGCAGGTGTTTGCAACAAAGATAAAAAGACTTTTAGAAAATAAAACAATCAGCGGCAGCCAATACTCACACACACCCCTCCCAAGTAGAAAATCAAGGCAGATGCCAACTTGAGACCTAACCTTTTGCCAGAAAACCCTTTGTCCTAGTCTTTTCCTGGGACCAAGGCCTTACTAGAAGAGTTTTGTGTTAGTGAGATCGGGTGGGGTTACCCTACTAATGTGGTGTATATTATAAAAGCTAAGCAGGGAAAGATGATGCCAAGATATACAAAAAAACCCCCCAAAACCAGACATGTTCCAAGACCTGCCACAAACACGCCACCCCCGTTACAGGGAGGGATGGGGGCACGATGTCAGGCAGAGAGGTGGAGGTCCCGATCCTCATGGAAAACATCTTGACATTATTCCTAATTCCTGCAGCCTCCCCTCTCTGGGGTCCTAAATGCAACTTCAACAAACCAACGGCCGGACTTCTAAACAAGTAATAGCAGCTCTTCGCTGTTGAAATATCTGCTTTCCTAAAAGCCAGAGCTGCTCGCATCTTTTTGGTGGATAGAAAAGCCACGTGGGATGAACAGAAGAGAACCCCAGGACGGGGATTACCCCTGGGGGGGCAGAAGGATGAAAAGGGCTGGAGAGGAGGGTGGATAACCGGACCAGCCTGAAGTAAATACGTTAACATTTGCTCGATCTGTGAGGTGGGTACCTGGAAATCTAGTACACGTGCACATTTTGCTAATTTATCTGCATGTCTGGAACACTTGGTAATACAAAAATGGAAGAAAAATGTTTTAAATGTGGCAAGGAGGCACAAAAGGCACAAAGAAAATGCAGGCTGGTGCCTGAGCACTGAGGTGTCAAAGTCCAATCACACTTCTCTGATTAGATGTAATTGCCAAGCAAAACAATAAACACCAGTACACACAGGTGCCCTGGGAACACTCAAATCCAAGATACACAATTAAGTTAGAACCCTCTTTGTAGTTTTACATTTTATTACCCGATAGTCTTTTTGATATCAATATTGTTAACAAAAGGAGCATTGGTACATTTATCTTTTGCCAAATAAAATGCTTGCGTGTATTGGAAGTTGTACTGAAGGACCAGAGAGTGTTGGTTTAATGTGCACTCATTCATCTAAATGGAAAGCAAACTGCAGGAGGCGTAAATAGGGCCGCCTAATTTTTAGTGCTAACACTAAGTGGGATCAAAGTGTACACGATGCATTTCTGTTTACGGTCCAGAGAAAAGCAGCAGGAGTTAGGCCTGTGCTAACAAACGCAGATGCTGCCACAGAGGGAGAACTGGGGAAAATCCACAGGTGTCTTCTCGAGGATCTGCTACCAAATGGTCCATGCCAGCAATAAAATGACAGACGTTTAGTGCCCACGTGGCCTCTGTGGGCCTTGTCCCCAGTTTTTCTAGGTCCCTGCTGTGGTGTATACCTGCCATGAGGTCATTAGATTAGGGAATAAGTCTACCCACATGCCAGCTCAGTGGACAGGTGTTACCACCCCACCACAGGCAAACATCACAGAGGTTACACACCATTGGCATAGGAGCCAAATCGGGCTCGTAAATATTTTGTTGGGCTCATACATTTTTTAAAAGACTTGCATTAGGATAATGACCATAACAATCTGGATTTCTGTATTCCTTTTCCTCAATATTGGCAGATCTGGCCACACTGGACCAGTGTGAGCTACGTGGCAGCGCTCAACTTGTGTAAGCGTGCTCACCACAGCTCCTCCGCTCCCCACTCACACATGCCACCATCACACATCCACACTGCTGGTCCTACGTCTGCAGGCACGTTAATCTGTGACTTGATGCTCAGCGTGCCACGCCTTGGAGACAACAGAAATGAATAGATCCTCCTGAGAACCAAATTAGGGGGTGGAAGGGAGACGAGGAAAAGGGCTTGGTGTCTCGGACTATGAATCCAATGCAGGATGGAAGAGGGGAGAAGAGCCTGAATCAGAAGTTATCCCTGCCACCAACACGGACCCATCTCAACAGCCCTGTTTCTGAGCTCCACCATACACAACTCCTTTTCTTATGCTGCTGGGTTCCCCGAATACATGTGATCCCTGACTCTGAAAAGCACTCAGTGCAGCTTAAGAGGGAATTGCCTCTGCTCCCACATTGCCTAAGGACTCACAGAGGTGTGCTGGCTTGTTTCTCCATGCAAGGCTCCCAACCCCAAGCCATGGGAATTCCTTTCCACTTGGCAATGCATCAGCTGCCTACAAATGCTGTGCCCAAACCCACAGCAAGTAAAGGAAGCATATACTGTGACATTTGGTAAGCCAGGAGGAAAATAATTACAGCCAAAAAAAAAAAAGTTTGATGCAAAGAGGAGAAATTACTCATCAAGACAAAAGTAAGTGTCAGCCACTCTCACACAAAAGGTGTGCAGAGAAAGATGGAACAGAGCACCAGTCATTAATCAGCCTCAAGAGAATACAAATGTGCCTATATCAAATGCAATTTCCTAGGAAGAACTATAGTAAGTGCCCTAATGTGCACAGAGATATATACATACACACACGTACGTATGTACAGGCATACTTATGACAGAGTTAGGATATATTAAGTTGTCACTACATATACGCTATGTAAAAAAAAATAAGTAAGAAAAGATGCTGAATAGGAAGAGGTTCCAAAGTTTACAGTTCCTCAGTCACACGGCACTTCACTTTACCAAAACCTAATTTTCCTAATCAGAAGTGCCAAAGTTCATATTCTCACATGTACCTGTGGAGTTTCAAGAAACATTTCATAGTCGAAGAAATAGTGTCTTCATCCTTAGGGTTGCAAGACCATTGGCAGAAAAATTTAAGACCGCATCCCAGCACGATCTTCACAACTTGAGGGTTTCGCCCCTGCAGACAGAAAAGAAGGTAAACCCTCACCGCAGAGAGCTGGCTCCAGGTGGATCGCAGCGGCTTATGCTGAACCACGATTTTTTCGTCCGACTTCTGCTCTTTGGGCTCGGACTCTTCATCCGAGTCAATGTCCAGGGCCTTTTCTTTGTAGTTCTGGTACAGGACAGCATTTTCTGCAAGAAAAACAAACCCTCATGTCAGTAACTGACCCCATCACTATGCTACCTGTTCTGAACAAACAGTCATATGCAGACGTTTGGACTCCAGTTTAATAAACAAAGAGGCAATTAATTTTGTCACTGAAGTGTATTCCAGTTACCAAAAAGTGATTTTCTCACTCACACAGCTCTGTCCCGAATTCACCCACAGAGGAAGGAGAGGGCCCCCCACATGAAATGCCAATGAAAGCAAAATTTCCATGTCTCTGTCTTACCACCCACGAAGAGCAGTCACAGCTGTTCAACTGTTTCCTGGTTAAATTGAATCCACACCCCACCTTTACTTCACAGTCCATCGCCATTCATTTATCTGCTTAACAAACATTTATTGTGCATCTATAACGTGCCAAGGAAAGGGAGCAACAGACAGTAAAAGACACTTTATGTGCCCACATTTAGTTTAAAATTTTAATGAGAAAAATAGTCACTCACTCATTCATTTATTGATTCAATGAGTATTTAGAAAATGCCTACCACAAGCCAATAATGGCTAGGCTCTGGAGATACAGCAATAAACAAAACAGACTAAAATCTCAATCTTCATGGAGCTGACATCAGAATGAGGGGACAGTGACAATAAATAAATAACTTACAAACATGTCAGACGCTGATAAGTGTCATGGAGAAAAATGAAAGGAAAGGAGGGGAATGTTACAAGGGAAGTGTGCAGATTTTAAATAGGGTAGTTTCCAAAGGCCTCGCCGAGGTGACATTTAAACAAAGACCTGAAAAAAGGTGAGAAAGTAAGCCACCTGGACAAGTGGGGGAAGAACATCCCAGCAGAGGGAACAGTAAGTACAAAGGCGCTGGGTCAGGAGTCTGCTTGGTATGTCCACATGTACAAATCAGCATGCAGGCCTGTGTGGCTGGAACAGAACGGGGGAGGGGAGAGAAAGTAGAGATGGAGGCTGGGCATGAATGAAGGGCAGATCACACAGGGCCTCACCACAATGCCATTGAAAGAAGTTTGGTTTTTCTCCAAGTGAGAGGGCAAGTCACTGTAGGACTGAGGACACAATGATCCTGCACAAATACACGTCTACACACTGAACGGTCTCTATACAGGAGCGCTGAGAACAGACCATCAGCAGGGCGTGATCTAGTCGGGCGCTCAGGGAGGCGTCAGTGGGGGAAATCTAAGATCTGCAAGCTGAGATGCACGGAGCTAAAGGAAAAGGCATATTCAAGAGCCCGGAGTGGAAATACGGTACCGCAGGTGAACAAAGGCAGGTCAGTGTGCCTGCGTGTGGATGTCTACGGACAACGGGGGCAAGGCGAGTTTAGGGAGATGAGCCAGACGGCCCAAACCAAGCAGAGTTTTGCAAGCAATGCTAAAGAACTGAATTTTCATCCTGAGTACAAAAGAGTTTCTTCCACACTGTAAAGATTGTATTTTATCCTGATTGCAATGGGGATCCACTGAAAGATTTGATTAGACTGGAGGAGCAAAACATTGACTGCTTAGGGGACTAATGAGGATGCTGCTGAAGTGGTCAGTGAAAGATAGCAGATCTTGGGCATGCAACTTAGAAAGGACTGGGAGTGGACTGGAATATGGGCTTGGAGAAAAGGAGGTGGTCAGGGTGTTTCCTAGGTCTCCAAGTCCCACAACTAGAAGGTAGGAGACAAGAACACCAGCAGAGATTTAGCTTTAATAGGGAAGGTTAGGAGTTTGGTTTGGGACACACAAGTTTGAAATGCCTTTCCATCTACTGAAGCAAGCAAGCATCTGCTTCTTCTCTCATCAACTATTGCATGTTCTACATAATTATGATAAAGGAACACTGAAGGCTATCCAAGATTCCACTGGTTTCTGATTGCTCTACATAAATAAAACAGATAGCGAGGGTAAAGACTGAGTTTTCCCCATCTCTAGCACCCTTGAAAGTAGTTAGTAGTTGGCACAAAACGCATGCATACATTGTTGAAATGATTTCTCACTCACTTCTCACAACACTGGCAATAGTAGTATTAACTTCATTTTACACACGATGAAATCAAGCCTCAGTGAGGCTAAGATACGTGCTCAAAATCAGTCAAATGATAAATAAAGCAGTAGGATAGGAACCCAGGTCCCTGGCTCCAACTCTACAGGTTCTCACCACTCTATGGCACCACTTCCCAAGTTACATTCTTGTTAATCATTAACTGTAAGAATCCTGCATTCCTCTTGTACATATATGTGAGAAAGAATTTCCAGGTCATCATATTTGAAAGGAGATGGGAGGGTGCACAGAAACAGCTCCTTATACAAAGGAAACAATGTAAAACTAGTTACAGAAGGGTGTGATCTCGTCTGGGAGTGACCTGTCCTCTGACTTAAAAGAAAAGCTCCACGTTTTTAACCGTCTGAGGCAAAAAGTCCCAGAGTCAATGTCAAATTCCCGAAGATGCAAAGCATCTCTCTAAACAGATCTTAGGCGGATGCTCTGATCACTTCATGGTCAAAACGTGGTGCAAGAGGAAGCGAAGTGGACCGAGAGCCAGGCCTCTGACCAGTACTGGCTGTGTTGTGACAGTAGACAGGGTACTAGAGCTCTCAGAACTCCCAGCTTCCTCAGAGGTAAAATCAGGGAGAGAACTTTATCCCAACCAACTACAAACTGCATCCGGGATCTTCTCCATACAAAAGTTTCCTAAGATTGGTGCAATGAATAAATTTTACAAACCAGTCATGATTAAATGCTCCAGTGGGGATGATTTTTACATAGGGAAATGACTTATAATCACCAAGGTTATATGTTTTATAACTCTGGATGGTTTTACATTAGATTACTTACAGAGGGGCATACCTTTGTCATTATTCTTTAAAAGTTGGAAAGTCTAAGAGATACCCTCACGTCTGCCACGTTCCTCCAGCCCTGCGAGGGTTGCAGCTGGGGCTGCTGCTCCCTTCATGCTTTTCCAGTTGGCTGACATTTGACCCACCTATTTACACAGAGCCCACTAATCTGATTAGGGTTTGAACACCTGGTTGAAGCTGCTTTTGTTTTTGAGACCCTTAACAAAAATACTGTACGGGTTACAATTTCTTAGGAATATGTTTCTGTTGGCCAGGATAGTTAGATAGCCCCCAAACTGAAATTTGATAAGGAAACAGGAAGTCAAAAATGATACTAAAGTTGGGGGGAAGAGTATTAAAGTCTTTGTGTGTGTGTGGGGGGGGGGGGGATAACTTAAGATCTAAACGGCCGAACTCTCAGAATTTTTAACTAAAGAGCTTTGCCCTTGCTCTTTCTCCATTTTTTGAGGAAGGTGGGGATGGAGCCAGAGTGGAAAAGAATTAAAAATCCCAGGGCATTGGCTGACAGAGTTATCAGCTTACAAAGAAAGCTATTCTATTTATTCACTGCTGGTATTGCTAGATGAAAATTTAGCTTAGTGAAGAGCTTTGTGCTGTGTAACTTTGAGAAGTTGGACATTTTTCCCATCTTAAGTGTTTTTGTTACTGCAATTGGATTGCAACTTATAATTGATATTCCACATTGAAACAGCAATAAAAGTCTGGAAAATCAAATGCTTACCTTCCCCATCAAATGGTCCTTGTCCTTTCAGCATTTTTTTCTAAGAAAGAAGAAAAGCAAAAAAGGAAAAGGCAAAGCAAACTATGTATGAATGAGCCAAATAGAAAATACAACTATTTTAAGAAAAAGTACTTATTTTGTTGTTACATTCATTAGATTTCCCAAAGCAGACAGCAGATGTCCCCTGCAGTGGTTCGCTAACATGACAACTGCAGTTCACTAAAACAGTGAGATAAAATGTACAGTGTCCCTCACAGCCTGTCAAAGGGTTGGAGAATCCTCAAGTGACCCACCGGTTCACTATTCATGATTCCCATTACTGTTAAATTGAACTTTGCTATACTTGCAGACTGGGGTTGCGGGGGGGGGGGGGGGGGGGGCATAAAAGGTTATGTAATTTCTCTAAGGCAATAGGATCTAAAATAAAAAAATGCTTGGTTGTGTATTACATATGCGACATTTATATAGACTGATTCCAGTTCTCTGATTAATCAAGAAAAGATGTGGCTGCTGAAATGAATTTCTGCCCTGTTACTGAGATCCCTCGTAGGTCTGGAGAAGGCAGCACATGCACGCTCCAAAAAACCATTCTCTCGTTTCCCCTAGTTCTTTATGTCATGTTGGCAATATTTTACCAAGGGCAGCTTTTAGGCCTTTACACACAGTTCGCTGGAACCTGAAGTTTTGAGCTACCGATTTGTTAAATAAACTAAAGGATAAGTAGTCACAAAATGGAAATAAAATATAACCAAAGGCCAAGCTGACAGAAACAGGAAACAACAAAGATGACAGACTATTTGTGCTTTCATGTCTTTTGGTATTCTGGAACCTAATTTAAAAATTCACACATTACCTTAAGTATTTAGTGTGCTATCGAACACCACTCAAAAAAATTAAATAATTAACTTAAACAATTAAAATAATCAGTACGCTCAAACGAAATCTATTTTTTCCCTAATCAGCTGTGATGAATCAGCAACCACTGACTGACACCTCTGAACTAGCTGCAGACAGCTTGACCACAGTGAAGAGTGCAAACACAGACCTCGTCTCCACTTCCTTTGCAGCCTACTAGTTCTGAAAGTGTTCAGGACTCACGCAGCCAATAGCTAATTTGCTGTATTTTTCCCCATTTGTTCCCAGATTTTGACTGAGCTTAGCAAGATAACACAAGTGATAAGAATTTCACTTCCTCCCACAAAGCTGCTTTAACCTAGGCTGTGCCTGCCAGCAACAGAATGGCCAAGAGATAGATGAGCACAGGCTTGGTCAACAGACAACAGAATTAAAATGAACAATAACGTCTGGTTCCCTCTGCGCCCCTCCTCCCTGCCCCCAACACCTTCACTTTGGACTTAGTGAATGCCTGGCTTAGTCAGTGACAGGTGACACCTGTGACCACTCTTACCTTTATCCTTCCAAGGCTGGAAAACTTCTCCTTGTCTTCCATCACTGCTTTCAGAACCGGCTGGGACATCCTGTTCTTTTTCTTCGAGGTGGTAGGACTGTCAAAATCAACGCCACTAACCACCGCCCTACGATAGGACGTGGACCTCAAGCCTCTCCGCAGAGACCCAGGGCTGTCCAGGTCGTTCTCGACCTCGCCTTCGTCCTCTGAGGGGCCCAGGGGCGCTCCAAGGCCCTCCACCATGCTGCGCACCTTTAGGAGTCTCTTGTGGGGCTCCACATTCTGACTGTTACTTTTACTTATTTTAATTTCCGAGGCCAGGCTCTTAGGAATAATCTGCTGCTTCCCCACTTTGAGGGCAGCAGGGCTGTTTGTGCTCAAAACCACTGAAGGATTCTCCGGGAGCTCATTCTCCTTTGAGGGCAGCCTTTGAAGGGGGAGTTTTTGTTCCAAGGATTTATTCTGGGGCGAGGATGCCCGCTCAGAGTCCTTAGCTGTGTGGCCGGATTGCAAACGGGAGCCTGGGGAGTCGATATTAGGGGTAAGCCCATTTGCAGCGGGCGAAGGCAGGGCGCTGGCAATCAATCTGAGCCGGTCTCCCTCCGGACTGCAGGGGGCGGATGCATTAGGAGTCCGCGGGGGGCGCAGCCGCTGAGGCGTGGGCGAAGTCACCGTACCATTCGCTGGGGTTTTCGGGGAGCCGCCCGATGCCCCTTTGGGAGTCTGGGGTGACTTGGGCCGTCGGAGCCGAGGAGAGACTGCCCTGTACTCCGGGGAGACCGTCCTCCCATTGGTCACCGCCTTCCGATGGGCGCAGAGAAGCAGGGGGCTCCTCTGGACCGTCCTGCCATCCGAAACTGTGGGCACCTGGTCGGGAGTCTGCGCCGCGGGAAGCGTGCCTAGGTCCTCCACCGGGAAATCTGTGATAAGTAACCCGCTGGGACTCTGGTAAGACTGAGGTCTCGGCTTGCTCCGGGCCAGCAGCTGGGGTTGAGGGGTCGACCGCCTCCGCCACAAAGGGGTTAAACTGTTGCTAGAAAAATTCAGTTCGCTCTCGCCGTCCATAGCGAAGCCTCCGGGGTGAGCCCCGCGAGGGTCAGTACCCAGTTAGTCTTGCCTAAAGAGGAAAGGAGTCATGGAACTTTGACTCCAGGCCACCCGGCACGCCTTGCAGACACGGGCGCTGAGCCGGCGGTCACCCGCTGCTGCGCTGACACAACTGCTTGTCACTTACCCGTTCTTTCTCGGGCAAAAACTGCGCCGACCACGCTGTGCAGTCCAACACAGAAATCTGGGCTGTGCCCAAACGGATTAATCCAATTACCTCTTCGTCTCTCCCGCACTCAACGACCACCCGCACGGAAAAAGTCCGACACCTATTCGCCGGGTGCAAACTGATGCACAAGCAACTTGGGGGAAGTTCAGCTTTCTTGGGAAACTCGCCGCGGGACGCTCCCATCTGCCGCCATCCAGCCGCCCGCCTGTGTCGTTGGTTCCCTCGCGCTCAAACCGCTCGGATCCTAGGAGGATTTACCTTCTGGACTTTGCAGAAGTGGGGACCAGGGAGGGCCCACTGGCCAGTGGGTGGCCCGAGTACCGCACGGAGGGGCCGCTCCGGGATATCTGGAAAGCTCTGCAGCCGACCCGGGAGTCGGCTCCTCCCCCAACCCTGACCCCGCCCTCAGCCTTGGTCCCCGCCCCCATCTTGGCCCGGCTCAGAACCGCCCCATTCACCACCCGGCGCCTGCCACTACCTTCCTGCTGCGGGGTGCGTTTGATCCGGCCCGGTGTCTGTTTAAAACAGACTAGAACGCCGAGGCTGGTGCCGAGCTATGGAGTTCCAGGGTAGAAGACGTGGCTGGAGACGGCAGCAGCTGCAGAAGAACTGCTGGAGCACCGGGAAGTTGCGTGGGAACCAGCGTGGGATCGTTGCTGAAATGCAGTTTAAGAGGCCAATCTCCCTTGCAGAAATCGAGAATGCGAGGCAGAGTGGGGTTTGTGAAATAGGTGAGCTGGAGCGCGTAGCTGTAAATGCCAAGAGCCAGTCCCCTCTCAGCGTTCGGGTGATCTTAAAACAAACCCGATGACCTCGCTCCCCCGCTTAAAATACTTGATTGTATCTTATGGCACAGACTCATAGATTCGCTGGTTTGTGCCTAGAGTATTTCCGGAGGCGTACACAGGCAACCTCGGAGAGGAGAACTGGGTGGCTAGCAAAGGAGAGGGAGGGAGAGTTATCATTCAATAAACTATGGATCTGGCATCCTTGATGCCAGAGTTACCTATTAAAAATAATCGCAATTGAAATTACGAAAAAAAATTATTGGTTTCCAATCATACATAGAATAAAATTCAAAATCCTCTCCCTATTTTACGAGGCCCCTTGCACAACTTGCAAGCCTCTGCAGCCCAGTCTTTTTCCCATCACTCCTTCCTTCGCTTATCTTAGTCTACACCCACTTACAGTTTTACAGCCCCAGAGAATCTTCCCTTTTGTTCCTCTTTTCCCTGTCTTGTCGCTCCATCAGAGGCCTTCCCCGACCCCTCCTAAATCAGATCATGGCCCCGCTTATTCATTTTTCCAGCCACCTGTTCTCTTCCTTCTCTACACTTATCACAGTTTGCGTATGCAGGGGTAGACAAAAGTAGGTTTACAGTTGTAACACAAATAAATAATACAATTAGACATAATAATACAAAAATAAGCTCTGTTTCATGTACTCACAACTATAAACCAACTTTTGCCCACCCCTGTATATGTATACATATATATATTTTTTGTGTGTATGTTTATCTGTCTTGTCTTCTTTAGATTGAATGCTGCAAGAGGGCAGGGGTCGTACTTATTTTTGCTCCTCTGTGTTCCAGGCATGTAATAGGCACTTAAATACTTGTTGAATGAATGAGGAGTGAAGTAAGGACAGTGACCATTCCCCACCAGAGTGCTCTGTGGCCAAATACTAGAAAGTTGGTCGTGTCCTGGCCAAGCTCCTGCTATGTGAGAAGAATAGAGCAAACTAGAGAAGACAAATGATTTTTAGACCACAAGATCTTTATAATTGATTCTATTAGCAAGACATATGGGCATTTCGCCAAGTTCTCTTTCAGTATTCATGCATTCAGCAGGGATGTAATGAGCATCCACTGCGTGCAAGTTAGGCCGCTTGTTTTTGCCCTGGATACATCGAATGTAATGGCCAAAAATATTAAGAGGAAATCTCTGGGTGGTGAGAAGAAGCATGATGTTTTTTGTGCTTCTTTATACTTTGTTGTACTTATCAAGTGCTGTTCATTGAATATACATTACTTTGATCTGAGATAGTTTTGTAAACTGGAAAAAATGGCATCAAAAATTTTATAAGAAAAAAATTTTAGAAAGAAATTTACCAAATATTTTGTTTGGAAGAAATATGGTTGGTTACATTCTCACACATATCCCATTTTTAATATAGGACATTTTCCATACTAACACATTTTATTTTTATATTGGGAAAATATAATAAATTTAAGTTAAAATATGCATAACTAATGAGAAATGAAATGTCACTTAAATGCAGAATGTAATCTGTGATATGATAAGTTGTGCATGGTGATGTGAGAAACTAACTAAATTATGTTGGTTCTACAAGCAAGTGATGATTATGAAGAAATCACAGTTTTTTCCTACCTCACTCCTAAGCATCACAAATGCCTACTAAAACTACAAAAACAAACCACCAAGCTCTGTTCCTTCACCAGGGGTAACTTGGAAATTCACAGACATACTGCCTATTTTAGCCTCTGTTCAATTTATCATATCTATTGAAATCTAAGACATCTTTGATTGTATGTACCACCAAGAAAGGAAAAGTGCTGCCAATGAAACGATGACATATGTGTGGTCACAAAAGATTTGTGTTTTATACTCATTGAAATGGTGTTTTTAAACTTAGATATTGACTTTTCACTAATTGCATGTATAGAAAAAATATAAGCAGCATAAATTGATTAAAGTGTTTCTCAAAATTATGTACACTGAGTCTAATTCATCTTAATCCCTTTTACCCAGAACATCAATCTCTGTATGTTGTTCCACACACTGTCAATAATAGGGTAGCCTTTTTTTTTTAAGAGAGAGAAGGGAAGGAGGAGAAACATCAATGTGTGGTTGCCTCTTGCACACAGTTGGGGACCTGGCCTGTAACTCAGGCATGTGCCCTGACCCGGAATGGAACCAGAACCAGCAACCCTTCCGCTTGTAGGCCAACGCTCAATCCACTGAGCCATACCAGCCAGGGTAGCATTTCCTAAAAGAGTGTTCTTGTTTTGTCTCTGAGATTTGCTTCCCAGCTACAGACACTCATTCTGCCAGTTTGATGCTGGCACTATCTTATTTGACTAAAACCACAGTATTCTTGTTCAGTTGAACAAGCTGTGCAACTTCTCTGTTACTGGCCAGGAAAAAGTTTCTGACATATTGAAGTTCAACACTTTAACTATAGTCCTGAATGATGCATAAATTGATTATATCGGCCTCTTCTTGCTTTAGAATGTCTTTCACCTAATATGGCAGATCTAGCCATTTCTGCTGCCTTTGCTTGCATTTCTTGGCATATGGATTTTACACATGTAGTACTATATTGCTTTGATCTTACTGAAATGATGATAATTCAAACAGTTATGACTACATTCACAAATGCAGAGGCAATGCCAACTATCATGACTGCTGCCTGGCCAGGGGCTATTAAAATATTCTTTGATAATAAGACATATCCCAGCTTCAGAAATGTTACAATGTGCACCAAAGTTTTTCTTAGAACTGAGGAAATACAGTATATTAAACTGTTAGGAAGGATGCACAGTACTCCATTGGTATGTTCCAATGATGTGTATTTCTTATCTTTAATTTTTAAAATTTTAATTTTCAGTTTCTGAGACATAATTGACATGTCACATTGTTTTAGTTTAAGGTGCATAACAATGATTTGATATACATGTATATTGTAAAATAATTACCACAATAAGTTTACCATCCATCACCTTACATAGTAATAAATTATATTTTCCCTGATGAGAACTTTTATAATTTTCTCTTACCAACTTTCAAATATACAGTATTGTTAACTATAATCACCATGCTGTAACTTACATCCCTAGAACTTATTTATCTTATAATTTTAAGTTTTCACCTTTTGATTACCCATTGCTCCCGATGATATATAGAACTATTAAAATATTCAATGGTATAATGCAGCATACCAGAGGCTGAGATATTTATCGCTACATTCACTAAACAAATTTGCATTTATCAACAATTATGTGTCTGACATAATAATGAGGCTAATATGCATGTACAATTTAACTCATATTATTACCTTGCGGTTATATCTAATACATTCTTTATTGATTTATTTATTTTTTCCCACAAATTCTTACTGGATGCATTTAAGTGTCAAGCACTGGGCTAGGCCTTCCTGAAACTTATAACCTGGTTGATTAACTACATCTGAAACATTCAAATAATAACAAGACACCCAAGCCACGTAAGATACATGGTAAGCTCCCTAGTCTATGAAAGCCTTTATGAAGGAGTCTTGATAGAACTTGGCCAAAAGAGTAGGTGTTGTGAGCTGGAAAAAAAAAGATAAGAGATTTCCCAACATGAGCAAAAACATGGGGGGATAGCTGGAGATACTTATTAAGTGCCAATTACGTGGCAATCACTATTATTCATTACACAATTTAATCTCACATTAATCCTGTCTCAGTTTAACTACGAAGAAGCTGAGGCTCAAAAAGCTCTTCGGTTGTCAGTGGTTGAGTCAGAATCTCAGATCAGGTCTGTTGACCCCAGAGCCCACGTGCTTCATAAACCAGAAACCCAACTCACAAGAATAGGGTTTGCATTTGGAAGATGTGGGGGATCAATTATGGTGAGAATAGGATACGGTGTGTGATAGACTGAAAGGGTCTGGATTTTACCCGGATGGTAACTGACTCTCACTCTCTGAAGGTATTTAAAGTTTCTAATCCTTCAAAATAATGAATCTGATGACAGCAGTGTCAGAAATTTTTTAAAAAATTTAAAAAAAACAGATTGGGCAACTAAAAAACATATAATTTTTGTACATTAAGAAAAGCCACATAAACCCATAAAATCTGCAGGAAATTTTTTTCAAGGGAAATTAGAGAAAAAATATATAATAGATATAGCATTAATATCTATATCGTTCATAAAACAATAGGGTAAAGATTAACAATGGAAAAAATGAGCAACAAGTGAGAATACATATTTTAGAAAAGATGCAAGTATCCACTATACTTAAAAATATACTCAACCTCAGTAGTAAAAACAAAATTAGGACAGTATGGAAATTATAATTTTTCATCTACTAGGTTGACAACGTTTTTTCTTTTAAAGAGAAAGAGGTTAATACCCACTGTTGGTAAAAGTGCAGGGAAAGAGAATCTGAATCATCATTGTTGGTAAGGAAATAAATTGGTACCACCTTTCCATAGAGTAAGTAGATGATAGCAAAACCCTGGAAACAAGCAAATCTTCAACCTAGTAATTTCATGCACAGGAAATCATCCTGAGGGAAAAGAAACTTTGTTTTGTGTAGAGAAGAATGTTCAACGATGTTCTTCAGAGCATTTCGTATCATGGCAAAAAATCAGAAGCAAACTAAGAATTTATTGGTAGGGGACCAGTAAGAAAATTGTGATGCACAATACAACCTCCAAAAATATCAATGTAAATATACAAATATTCATACAAAAGTTCAAAGTATATGAAATGATTTTTCTAAAAACCTGCTTTAAATGCATTATGTAGAATGACCTCCTCTGACTTTTTTAAAATGCAAATAGATATGTATATATACTTAATACCTAGATTTGAAATATTTGAGTTGTTAGCATATCTACCTCTGGATAGCAAACTTAAAGGTATTTCAGTTATGTTTTGCTATGAAACAAACCACTCAAACACTTAGTGGCTTAAAATAGCAACTTATTATTTATTGTCAGGGTGTGGCAGTGCTTTTTTTTCGGGTCTCCCCAGCTCTCCCAGGTTGCTGCAGGCAGCTGTGGGGCGGGGTGGATTGCAAGGGCACAGAGGGCCTCACTCACAGGTCCCACGGTTGGTGCTGGCTGTTACCTGCGTCTCTGCAATTCTCCCCTTCTCAGACCTTAAACACCCAGGACACACTTAGTATCCCTGCTATTCCCTGTATAATGAAGTGATAAGTCAAACTGACAAAGAGCAGTCTGGAAAAAAAAATAGTTGGAAAAAAGTTTGAGAATTGATTAGTTCTCACTGAGGAAAAAGGGTCTTAAAAGGAGACTTTCTACAGCACTTACAATAATGATTTATATATTATCCTGAGTTTTTAAAAACATTTTTGGAACACTTAGATATATCAGCCTTCTTTGAAATGTTTCAAATGTATTAAATAACTTAATCTTCACAACAACCTCATGAGGTAGGAACTACCATTGCCTCCATTTTCTAGATGAGGAAACTAAACACAGAGATTAAGGACTCATGTAATCTGGCTCCAATCTGACTCATAACTATAACACTATTGTTATGCTAGCTGTGATTCCATTATTCACTTGCATTCATATTTTTTGTAAGCCAAAGCTAAGAACTCCAAAGTCAGACTGGTTCTTTATCTCCTATAATGTTTCAGTAATGAACAGATTGATCAGTTGCTGATCATTCCCTGAGTTAACAGCAGAAAGAAGAGAAACATGGGTCATCCAATTAGGAAGAGAGCCTATATTAACCACAAAGCCTTAGAAAGGAAGGGTTACTGAAAGGAAAGTCAGCTCAGCAATCCTGTTAGTTGGCTAATATTGATTTAGCTCCCGCTTGGTGTCAGGCCCTGGGCTCACTGTAGTGGTAACGAAAGTAGACCTGATCCTGACCGTGGCCCAGCTAATAGTCATCAGGAATCACAAGCCCTCGATGACATCTAATACTAATGCTGTTGCTCACTTAGTGCCCTTTCAACTAGCACCTTCAGTGTCGGTTGGCATGGGATCCAAGTCGCAGGATTCTGGAGAAAGCAGGCAGTGTGAAAACTGTCTGGGCAGTTAAGTGCAAGTGTGGGAATTGCGACAGCAAAAGGGAAGAGAAAAATAGGGCAGTGGCTGAAGGGAGAGGAAGAAAGCAATTTTATTTCAAGACTGGGGACACTTGGCTGGAGGTCAGGAAGCTGGGCTTCATTCAGTTTGGGTCTGCCTCTTTCTCACTGTGGGAATGAGACAACTTCATCTGTAAGACCACAGTGTCTTCGACTGCGAAATGAAGTTGTTCCACCTCCTCGGCACAGCCTGAGAAGCACTCAGACAGATGAGAATAATCTGATGTGCCGGTCCATTGGATGGAGAAACACAGGACACAGAAGTGGGGTAAAGCTGGACAGATAACTTTTAAGTAACTTTCCCCCTATCTTCAACAGCAAATAATTATAATAAAATTTGGTAATAACTCTAGGGTAAAAAAAAAAGAATGTAATTAGAGAGAGTAAGAATTCGTTGAAAATGGCGCAGAGGACTCTCCTTGACAGGACCTAAGGAGATGAGAAGCAGCCTTGCTCAGGAGAGGAAGGGCTTCTTTCTTGCTCCCAGTCCTTGCAGGCAACATCCAATCTACTGATCCACAAGAGAGGCACGACTGATTCACATTTCATATACTGAACCTCCAGGGACACCATATTTTGACGGGAAGTTCTTCATTCAACTAGAGTGAGTACAATCCCAGGTAAACCGTGAAGCCAGGGTGGAGAGTGGCTCCCAGAACTGGTCAGGCCCAGGAGCTACTGTTCACTATTGTTCTTTGCATTGTGGGGATGAGTTAAAGCAATCAAACTGCCACTTTTTTCTTCTATGGATTCTAGTCTGACGTAAGAATTAGGGTCGTACAAAAGTAAAAGCATCTCCCACTCACGTCTCCAGTTTCCTAGTTGGCCCTCTGGAGGCATCCATTGTTAACAGTGTGTTGTATTTTACGAATTTTCAGATTTATGGTGAGCGTAAACAACATATACATCCCCACGTATACTAGACACACACATCTGTATTCTAGCATTCATGACAATCTTCTTTACCTGATGATTTACATTGGATATCATTCCATGTCAATATTCATAGAACTACCATGTGGTTGTTAATGGCTTCATAGCAAATGAAATCACCTTTTTGGAAGTCAAAAGTAGTCGAATACTAGCAAGTTCATACAATCCTACCTAATATTACATAATTTACGAGCCAATTACCTGTTGATAGACATTTAGAAAAAAAAATTTTTTTTTGCAAAATCTGAGCACTAATAAGAAGAGGTCCTTTCCTCTCTTGATTTCCATAATTCTTTGCTTTGTTCCCATTTGTTCATGCCTGGGATCGGTAAGGTAATAAAAAGAGAACACGTTATTGAACAAAGATGGTTTAATTCTGTTATGTGGAATTTAAATTCTGCTCTTAATACAATCTTAATGGTGAAATCATGCATGAACACGTTTTAAAGAGAACTCTGTTTCTTTGGGGAGACATTGGATTATGGGGGCCATCCTCACTATCACCAATATCCTTTGGTGATTATTTGGTAGTGTCTATTCACTTCTCTTTTGTTATTTCCTAGATCCTGCTCTTTCTCTGGATTATGAGGACAGTGTGTAGAATCACAACTCGCTTCATAAAATTTAAGTAATTGGAACACAGATGTATCTGGATATGCCCCTCCGTTCCTTTTGTCTGCAGAACTGGTGATTGATTGCAAAAGAACTAGAGATAAAATATTCTGTTGTGTGCACTGCATCTTCCACCTAAAACTGTATTAGGAATCACGTGGGTATACTTACAACTAGCCAATACTTTCAAGTTTTCTCCTGCCCAGATTGGTTTGGAAGAAGTCCAGTCTTACCTATCTCAAAAATTCAGCAGGGAAAAATAGCTGAAATAAATTAGGCCTGTGATTACTTAATTCTGTGTTTACCTAGACATTCTGGCACTTGGCTCAAAAGACAAAGCTTTATAGAAATGTTATTGAAACTTAGTTTTACCATAGATTTTAAGTTAGAAGAGAAAATGGTAAAAGAGTAAATCTTTATAAATCATACACGTTTGGGCTCCTTACCAAGCAACTCTCACCAAGCAGTACTAATAGAATTTTAAAAATGCTTTCCGGGGTTGAGATCTGCCACCTAGCAACCATGTTGAAATATCTCCTGCACTGGCCTAAGACTACTCCAAATGGCCAGTTTTGAGATTGGTGGGGGGCTTGGCTGTGCTTGGGCCACCGTCACTAAAGGGAAGATTAGAACTTTGTTTTTAGGGCAAACACGTGCAGATTTGAAGGACTGTTTCATTTAACTGCTCGACTGGTTTTGGAATAAGTTTGGCAGATTAAATACAGATTAAAGATTGCATCAGCTGTACTATACTCATAAATTATTCATTATCTGAAATTCAAATTTAACGGGGCATTCTGTATTTTTATTTGCAAAACCTGGCAGCCCTGTTTTAGAGAGATTTTTGAAGTGCAGAGCAGAGGAATATTTACAAAATATGTAGCACATAGTTTGTATATTAACTTGATCCTTCCAAGGCTGCTGATTTTATGGATCTAAAATACCTTTCCCAGGAGACTGGCTAGTGAGCATAGAAAACTAAAGACGTTGGCAGGTAGGAGCTAATGGTAGTGGGCAAGAAATCACCCAAAGGCTGCCCCCAGAAAAGCTGAATTGAGAGGAGGACAGGGGAAGGACAGGGTTGAGCACGCAGGAGTGGGCTTGCCTGAGAGAGAATGTATTGATGCGTGGAGAGGAGAGGGAAGTGCCTAGAGATCTGGGAGCAAGTGAAGTGGCCTGACATTAGCAGTCATTTTATTTTTAAAGGGAGCAGGAGGGGAAGTGAGCCCTCTACATAAACGTTCATTCTGAAGCTTGGGCTGGGGTGGGAGGGGTGCAAGCTGCCATCCACTAGAGGGCATGGCCACTGGCCTACAGCTGCCAAACAGCGCTCAGGTTGCTTGCTCCAGCATGAAGAGCCCGCCAGGGACTGCAGACACTTTGTCAAGGCCCTGCCTTCCAGCTTCCCCTGGCCCAGGTCTGAGCTTGGGAGAGGCTGTCACTTTGCCTTCGATTCAGATCCCAGCTCCTCATCCCCACACCAGAAACCTGCAGTCCCTTCTTGTTGACGTTGCCTAGCGGCAGAGAATATTTAAAACATAGAATGCACACATCATCTGGATGTGTTTGCACATGAACGAACATGTCCTGAAAATCACACAAGAAGCCGCTAGCTGTGGCTACCTGGGGGAAGAGGGCCAGAGTGAGCTGGTCCTGAATAAGAGCGAGATGTGCTTATTTGCATGCCCTGTGCACCCCCTGGTTTATTTTGCTATGTGTGTATTACTGACACAGACGTTTTCCAACTGCGGCTGTGACAGGTTCAGTTCAGAATCTAACTCATGTTTAAACTGTTTACATCTTTAATTTAAGACGGCTCATTATACTCAGGCATTTTTAAATAAATTTCCACAGTTTTGCATAATCTAGGTTTTTAAGAGAGATCTGACATTTCAGCTTGCTTTCTGGAAAATTTGTTGCTAAAATCAATGACAAATCAATAATAACCTTTGACAAAAAGTTTTTACTGTGAATTTTGGGCTGTGTTGATTTCAGATATTGAAAGGCTCATAATGTAAATCTGATAGAAACTAAATAAGAATATATTTTATGTATATTTTTTAATTAAAACAATATTGAATCCCACCTTGGAAATTCTCTGAAACCAGAAATCTTTGTCTCTTTTGTTCAGTAATAGATCCCTAGGATGTAAAACAGTTCTTAGCACCTATTAGGTCCTCGATAAATATTTGTTTAATGAAGGAATACATGATTATTGTAAACATTGAAACATTACAGAAAAACATGGTACAGAATGTGTAATCTTCTTTAATCTTTTTCCTTCAAACCATCACTTATTCTGGCCTCTTAAAGTGAAAAAACAAATCGTTTATTTTCTGAGGAGTAAACATTTCATTGTAAATACGTTTTCTAATTGGTTAAATGATACCATAAAGAATGAAAAGACAAGCACCTGAATTTGAGAAAATGTTTGTGACACATATAACTGGCAAAGGACTGGTATCTGAAATATGTAAAGAACCCATTCCAGTCAGGAGAAAAACTGGCAAAATACTTGAAGACACACTTCATATGAAAAGTGCTCTCTCATTTAGTCGTGAGAGAAATGAAAGTTAAAACCACACAGTCAACAAATGGGCCAGAAGGTTGAAGCCTCACCGTGCTGAAATGTTCCTGAGGGCCCCGAACGACAGGAACTCTGATACTGTCTTTGAGTAGTGCATTGGTTAATCCAGTGCAGATAACCCCTTGGCATTATTTTCTAAAGCGGAATATCCAGCAATTTGATTCCTAGGCATCCAATAAAAATTCGTTGACATAGCAGCAATATTTGTAACATGCCTAATGAGAAACTACCCAATTACCTACCGACAGAAGAATGAATTTAAAATCCTGGTCTAGTTCCACTATGGAATTCTACACAGCAACGAAAACAAACAGATAAACCAACCATGTCTTTGGACGAAAATATGGGCGAATCTCACCAGCATCCAGTTGTGATAGGGTTTTGGCAAGGTTTCCTAGGCGATCTGCAGGTCATTTCAGCGGACAGACTCCTGTAGCCATTTGGAAATGTCCCAGCACTGGGATAGTTCACATCTAGACAGCCAGCTCCACCAGAGGGCCAAGGGGTAGAGGGCTCGTGGGGAAAGGTTCATGTAGAGTCACTAAAAGGCTTTGTGGGTGAAGGGTAGACTGTGAAGCCAGGGAAACGTTCAGACAGTGGCATGAAGTCCCTGACATAGAGATGAGAGGGCACATCTGAGGCTGAGGCTACCAGAAGCTCTCTGGGGTCTGTGCACTGAGACTCCTATGCCTGGCTGTGGATCGAGGGAGCAAGTTCAATTGCCACAGAGATTCTCAAGGAGGTGGGCAGAAAGGGCTGCAGAAGCTTGTGGTCCCTCAGGTGAAGGAATCCGGGGGGACGCAGACTCTGGGTGATATGTGTGGTTCCTGGTCTCTGGCCTGGAGTCATAGATGCTCTTCTTACGACTGCTGCTGTTTGTGCCAGAGTGTCTGCGGCCTGGTTGTCCTTGAACTACTCCTCGACTTGTGCTCAGTTCAGGCTGTTTCAGCCAGTGTCTCCCTTACATGAAAGTTGGCTAGCTCATCTTCTCAAAGAGTTTCTCTAACTCTGTTGCCATCTCCTGTTACATCTTCCTGGCCCTGCCTTCTTTCAGGAACAGCTGAGGGATCAAGCCCCGCTGGCTGTGCGTTTCCACACCTGCAAAAGTGGCTCCCACATTGGAGAGCCCTGAGTTCTGGAGCAAGACGTATGGATTGTAGGGGGTTTTATGAGTGGGGTGGAGATGGAGTTTTTAGTTGTGAAAAGACAATCAAATGTGACCTCAATTGTTTTCTAGCTCAGTCTCTGAGCAAGTCCCTAAATCTCCTTGCATTTTCTTTCCTTAGTTGTAAGTGGAGCTGATAAACTAGACTTGACAATCACCCAGATTCAGCGTGAGCATGGAATTAGAAAGTGCTTGTGGAAAACACCTTGTATGTACGTTCTATAGAAAACAAAGGCAAGTATTCTGTTATCTATTCTCAGGAGCAGTATTTTCAGAGTCAAATGCAAGTCTGACTCATTTGAGAAGCATTTTCAAAGCACTTCGAGTCAGCTCCTGTGTAGGCCACCCTTGTCCTCTGGTCTTCAGAAGATTTTCATTCCTTGGTCCGCAATAGGGTCCATGAATTTGGTTTTTGGAGCATATCCAAGTGATTCTGATGCAAGTAGTTCTCAGCTCTCAGTTTGAGGAAATGTTAGTTTCACTTTGGGTAGAATTAACTGTTTCACATGAAGATATTATTTGTTAAAAGAAATCCTTGGTATTTCCATATAAATAGAGGGGGTATTAATATTGGGTATCAAGTTAGGGATGCAAAAGGAGTTCTCTGGGAAGACTAGAAAGCTTTCTTGAGGACATGATAAATAGAATTTAAACAAGGAAAAAGGGGAGATTTTCCTAGCCAAAGTTCTAACATGTATATGTGTGTATGTACATATACATATGTTTCTTTCATGAACTAATCATTTATATCCTTTGTGCATTTTTATATTAAGTGGCTGGTCCTTTTCTTATTTGAGCTCCTTGCATATGTGGAAAAATAGTACTTCGTTGATTATATGTTCTGCAAATATTTTTCCAGTTTGTTGCCTTCTGACTGTTTATGTGTTCATTGGTATATGGATCTAAATAAAATGTTTCTGTATTTTCTTTTACATCATACTTAGAAAGGCCTATCCCATTTTACAATTATTAAAAAATTACCCATATTTTCTTTTGGAATACTTACAGCCAGACGCATGATTTACAATAGGTGTTTTGGCACTAGTAACAGGGACCTCAACACATGTTTCTTTCCTTCCTTTCCCCTTATAGTGTATAAATCCCTGAACCAGTTGTTATATTAACTCTTAGCCTTACTACCTCATCAGGTATTATTTTCTGTACTTTACTGCGAGAACCAGAGAGTCTGAAAATGAATAGCTTTTTTTCCCTTTCTCTATCCTTTGAAACAGTTTCAGTAGGGCAAGACCTGCTTTTGGAAAGCTGGAGAAGCTAACAGAGGAACTGCCTGAACAGGGCTTTCGGGGAGGGTAGTTCTTCTTTAAGGGTTATTCATCTCTTTGGATTGTGTAGTTTTTCTTGAGTCTGTTTTTGTTTTTGCATTTTCCCAGATTCATGTAATTTTTCTCTTAATTGCCCTAATCTCCTCTGTTTCTAAGGTCAGATATATTTTCTCTCCCACTTTTAGTATTCTGCATTTGGGCATTATTTATTTAACATGTCCATACAGGCTTGTGTATTTTACTGTATCATTGTTTTCCAAATGCTTCTCCATTTATTTTTCAATTCTACTGACTTTCTCTTTTCTAATTTATTATTTTCTCCTTTATGTTTAGTAATGTCTTTTGTTTAGTTACTTCTGGTTTTGTTTGTTTGTTTTGTTCTTTTTCTAATTTCTTGAATTGAATGGTATCAGCCTGGACCCAGTCAGGAGAGATAAACGACTTTGGATGCATTCTGACATTTTCTTTTCTGTACAATTTGGTTTCTTCCTATTTTGATATACTGTTTTCTATTCCATGGTTTTCTATTCTAATGGCTATAATTTACCAAACACAACTCGCTAATGGTATTGTGCCTGGTACTTAGTAGATGCTCAATAAATGGCTGTTATATTCTTGCTGGAATTATCAACATTATCAGTAGTAGTGGTAGCAGCAGCAGCATGGAGACTGTGAGAAGAGGTGGTTAAAGGCAGTGTCCTTCAAAAACCTTCAGGAAGTGGCAGATTCAACTTACTTGGATTTTACCATGTGCTTTAGGGTGTGGAAGCAGTCTATAAACACATGATAAATTGCCTTAATTACTATTAACATAGCAGATCTAAGAAAGCAGGTGGGTTTAGGCTATACTTCATAGTAAACTCAATTATCAACGCTGTCAATGAAGATAGAAATTTGGTCTTGGAAGGCAGTCAATACTAAAAGAGAAACAGTAAAAGTGAGCAAAAAGACTGGATTGGCATTGGGACTTCCAGTTATAGGTGACTGAAAATCAAAACTAGGGTAAAAGAAAAGAGAATTTATTGGCTTGCATACAGAAAGATTCGGTAGTAGATCTACTTAGGCTTCAGGAACTGTTGGATCCCGGTGCTCAACAGAGTGCCCTGAACATTGTTTATTTCTATCTTTCAGTTATACTTTACTATACTGGCTTCACCCTCAGCTGGCTATTTCTTTAATGGTGGCCTCTGACAACTGAAGCTTCACAGCTGGAAGAAAGAGAAAGTCTCTCCCACCAAGTTCCAATAAATGCTGGTGTTGGGGTGCTGGCTTTCTTGGACTCACATTGTATTCCATCTTAGTTCTAACTGCTGCAGCCAGGGCGACAAGTTGCTATTACTGGCCAGAATTCCCAGAATCCAATGGACTAAATGAGAAATAGGTGGGTTGCCAGAGGAAACCAGGGCACAGCTACCAGTAGTAGGGAGAAAGACATGGGTGTACAAAAAAAAATCAAGAAATGTCCATTAGAGTTAGTAATAATTCCGAGTCAGACAGGGGGTCGGAGGTCCATGTAGGTGGACAGTAGGCCCCAGAACCCCATGAAAGAGTGTGGGCGTAAGAGACTAAAATGCAGGCAGGAACCACAGGTAAATGTTTGGGCAGCAATAACGAAAGAATTCAGAACTCCAGTAACCCTTCCACGCCTTACCTGCCTGGTGTGCACAGAGATGTTGTCAGGAGTATCTTCCTGAGATGAGGAGGACAGAGGAGACCCAGAACGAGACAGCTGCATTAAACTAGTAAGTGTCTTTTTCATTTAATTAAAAAATATTGGTCCTTAGGCAACCCTGGGGTGGGGGCGGGATCTCCACACACACGCGCCAGGAGGCTGAAGTCACAGTCAGAAAGCGATGCAGTCAGCATTTCAACACAGCTCTGTCTTACGAAAGCCCACATGCATTGCCTCTGCCTGAGCTTTTCTTCCTGCCTTTTCCTGACTGCTGAACCCCCAACCACACTTAAGACTGTCACGATTCACCATGCGTCTGTGGGCTCCCAGCGCGTTAATTCACACCAGCAGTGCAGGCCCTTGTAACTCTTTACTATAATTATTTGTTAATAAATCTGTCAGTATCTCTAAACTTTGCTGATCGTGCACCCCTATCATCCAAAACACTGGGGGCAGTCTCTTCTATATGTAATTTTTTATTTATTTATATTTAATATGTTTATACTATAAGTATACTTATTATATGTTTATAATACTAATATTAGTATTAATGTCCCCTTGGGGGCCATGGCTGTGTATCATCTTCATTTAGTGCTTAGCATTGAACCTGGTATATGCCATGGCAACAGAATTCTGCAACAAAAATTTGGAACATACACTCTCACGCACGATGATATAATTGTCCATTATAGCTAGACACTTGCTGAATGTTATTCCAGAAAATGTAACTTCGTATTAACTGTAAAAAGTAGGCACTACTTTTCCCATTTTACCGGTGAGGAATCTGAAGTTACAAGAAATTAACAGTGACTCAATAGGTGATAGGTGGCAAAACTCACATTCTTTTTTTAAAAAATTATATTTTATTGATTATGCTATTACAATTGTCTTGAAGGGATTGGCAAGAAATATTCAAAGTCATGAAAAGCAGGGACCTACAGCCAAGATTGCTCTACCCAACAAAGATGTCATTTAGAATGGAAGGGCAGATGAAGAGCTTCCCAGACAAGAAAAAAACTGAAGGAATTCATCATCACCCAGCCATTATTATAAGAAATGAAAGAAAATCAAATTTATGATCAATAAAATGGCAATAAATACATATTTATCAACAGTTGAATCTAAAAATCAAACTAAGCAAACAAGAAGAACGAGACAAAATCACAGATACAGAGGATGTTTTGATGATTGCCAGATGGGAGGGAGGTGTGGGGGAAGGGGTGAAGAGGTGATGGGATTAACAAGTACAAATAGGCAGTTACAGAATAGCCATGGGGATGTACAGTACAGTATAGGAAATGGAGCAGACAAAGAACTTGCGCACATGACCCATGGGCCTGAACAATGGTGTGGGGAGCACCTGAGGGAGTGGGGGTTGCTGGGTGGAGGGGGGCATAACTCGTATTCTAATCCATGTCTTCAGATCGCTCAATGATGTTACAGCTAAACTATGCCAAGATCTATTGGAAAACATAAAGTGACGTTGCATAAGAATATTTTAAGTTGATGCTGCTCTGGAGAATTTAGAATATATGGCTATTAAATCATTAATAATTAGATAGTCTTGTATCATTGACATTTTTCCTAGTTTTATGTTTTGTCCTTCTAGCTAGATAGTACTGTTCTTATGTGCACATGATTTATTACTTTTTTCTGTCTTTCCATACATTATTCATATCCTTAGCAAATATTTTTTGCTGGATTAGTTTTTGAGAAGGACCAAAGAGAGGTGTGCCCAGGAGGGTGTAGATGTAGGGGTGGAGAGGTGTCGGGCAGGTGGAGGTGAGATACATAGCATTGACAATGGGCGAGCCCTCGCCCACTCTCCACTTTCCACATGCTGTAGGCTGCTGAGCCTGGTCCTAGCCGTGGAGAACACTATTGTGCCCAGTTGCTTGTTTAACATGACAGGGGTATCCCATTGAAAAGAGAAACTTCCACATGAAATTAGGCACTAAAATTTCAAAGCTCCATTATTCAGTAGCAAGAATGGCGTAGAAGCTATCATTATGAATGACTGAGAATGCCTTTTAAAAATCCTTCAATATTAATTCCCAGTAAGAACTTGAAAGGTAAAGTAAATGGACAGATGACAACAAGAAGCTGGTTAACTATAGTGTCAGACTGAGTTATGAAAAGCAAAGGGACATATTGTCTTATTTTAAATGCTGCAACATAGTAGATATGAAAACCAGAGAAAAGCTTATATAATACTGTAATCCAGAAATGAGAGAGTATTTTAATTTGTGAGAGCATTTTTTTCTCTTGCCACTGAATCATCTGTATCAGGCAAGGCACCTACTTGGAAATGAACTCATTCGTTGTTGTTTTAAAGATGAGGTGATGGCATTAACTCTTTTTTAAATATAAAATTGGAGAAATTCCCTTGTCTACACATGCCTTGGAGCAACACGGTTGTGCCCTCTAGTGATCTTGCTGTCCTTTATTAGGAGAGTTGAAAAACAATGAAACAAATTGACTCTGGGTGACTTGTCTCTCTTCGAAATTAGCTTTCTGTGTGGGGTTATTGCTACTATGGAACATAAATGCTACTCTGGAAACATAGTGAATGTGAAACAAGAAGTTCTTTATTTTTGTGCTCCGGAGCTCCATTTTTTTTCACTTATAAATTCCTTCGTAAATGTGGGCCATTGGTGAAACTCCATACTGGTCAGTTACCAGGGAATTTCATTTAAGCATAAAGTATTCTTTACAGACCCAATGTCACAAATAAGTTGCGTCAGGTTGGGACAATCATTTTTTAAAGGGGTATTAACCTTCTTTAATACTTGTTGTGATATGTGGTATGGAAAGAATTCTGTCAGGGTGGAGAAATTTTCCATCAAATTTGATACTTGACTCAATTTCATTTACCAGAAATATGTATGTGCGTGTGTCAACTTCGCTCAGTTGTGAATTCCTTGTGCGTAGGTCTTGTAATTCCAGACCTAGGTTCTCTGCACTGTATCACGAAGTGCACCTCGCATACCAAAAGTTTAAAACATTTTTCTGAAACAATCAAATTTACAGAATAGTTGCAAATACTTTTTTTGCTGAACCACTTGAGAAGTTGCAGATATAATGCCAGTCTCTGTTGAATATTTCAATGTGTACTTCCTACAAATAACATTCTCCTACATAATTACAATGCCATTAAAATCAGAAAATTCACATTAATATATTAATAAACCAAAACCTCAGAACTCATTCGAGTTTTGCCAATTGCCCCAATAATTTCTTTTACAGCAAAGGATCATTTGTCGCACTGTATTTCTCTTTGGTCTCCTTCACTCTAGAATAGTTTTCAGTCTTGTTTTACTTTCATGATCTTGATAACTTCCAAAGATCAGCAGCCAGTTATCTTGTAGAATATTCCTCAATTTGGGTTTGTCTGATAATTTGGTTTCAGTTATACATTATTAATGGGAATATCACAGAAGTGATGCTCTGTTCTTCTAATTATATTCTATCAGGTGATACATGATTTCAACTGATCACAGTATTAATGACTTTCACTTTTATCACTTGATTAAAGTAGTATCTGTCAGGTTTCTCTGCTGTAAGCTTACTCTCTTCACTTGCAAGTTAGAAGTACTTTCTCAGTTCTTTTAGACTATGTAAATATTGTTTTTCATCAAACTCTTAATTTATTCATTTACTTATATCTTTTTATATTTATGGTTTCGATATTTTCAATTGAATTACTTTTATTCAGTGATCTGTTAACATCACTATTTATTTTGTTCAAAGTCCCCCAGTTTGGCCAATAGGAGTCCCTGCAAATGGACCTCTGTGTGCTTCTGACGTGTTTCTATTGTTTTTTGAGGTTTTTGTAGGGAGTTAGTTTGGCGTTGGTCACCTTATACTGTTCCAGACCCAGCCCTGGAATCAGTCGTTTTTCTCAAGAGTTCCTGGATCCTTTTAGGAGAGAACAGCATTTAGAAACCAAAATCTGGACATTAGACACTCATTGTCCTCTCAGAAAACAGCTAAAAAGTAGATGTATTTACATGCACACGCACATTTACATTTATACTTATTTCTATCTCTATATTCATTCAAAACCATGAGTTCATCTTGATACATCCAATTCTGTTCCCTCGCAGAGTTCATTCTAGTTGTCTTTATTCTTTTTTGTAATTCTCTCCCCAAGAGTCAGAAACTTGGCCCTTGTTTTCTTGCATATACTTGATTAATTTACCTAAATGTTACCAAGGCACATGTCCCCTGACACTGAACTCAGGTGGGCGCCCTTCATCCAGCAGCCCTTCTGCACGCTTGCTTTCCTCACCCTGCCCCGCCACTCCACGCAGGGCTGCCCTGTGTATGGACAGCCTCTTCACGCAGGTGGCACTCTGACTCCCATGAGAGCGTCCCCTCCAGTGCATGCCCTGCTCACTTGGCTCAGACCCTCACATCCTCTTCCAAGCTCTTCCTAGGGGATGTCCTCCTTGCACCATTTGGGCTCCTATACCCTGTGGTTGGTAAGAGGAACAGTAATGGTCCCTAGAGCTGTAGGACCGAAATTTCAGGAAAGAAAAGAAAGGGAGGAGAAGCTTTTTTCTCTTTTTTTTTCTTTACATGTGTTTCAATGAATGAATGAGTGAATGAATGAAAGGTGTACCTGTTTCCTAGGAATGTTGTAAAAAATTGCTGCAAACTGGCTGCTATAAAGCAAGAGAAATGTGTTGTCTCACAGTTCTGGGGGCTAAAAGTCTGAAATCAGGATGTCAGCAAGGACTTGCTCTTTCTGAAGGCCCTAGGGGGACGGACCCTCCTTGCCTCTTCTTAGCTTATGATCATCGCCTTTCAGTTGCAAAGCTCCAATCTCTGGTTCTGTCATCACATGGCGTTCATTCTGTGTGTCTGTGTCTGTCTTCTCTTCTTACAATCCAATTATATTGGAGTAAGGGCCGGCTCTACTTATCAACTTACTGATTAGGTCTAATTAATCAATGAATGAACAAATGAATGAATGAATGAAGAGTAGTTAGAAACTAAAATCTGGTTATTTGGCCACTTTTAAGAAGTCTCCTCTATCTGACTTGTAGTCAGTTGTTTACATTCCATAGGGCTCTGTCTTGGGACCTTTTCTTCTTTATCTTTAATTTTCTCAACCATTTGCATGATTTCATGTAACATCTCTATAACAAGTTCCAATGCCATATCAACCTAAACCTCTTCCCTAAGCTTCAGATTTTATATCATATGCTACGTATGTATCTCTGTTACCAAGCCGACTGGGGCCCATCCACGTGGTGCCTTGGTGAATGACCCAACAATTCATGCTGAAAGGAGCAGGTCCTTATTTACAACATTCCAACCGTGGTGGGGGTGCTCAGAGCACCTCAGCTTGGAGCCCTCCTTTCCCATGAGACCCACACTTTCCATGCTCCCCACAATGCTAAAAGCCAGAAGCCCCTAAAAGTAGAAGTTCCTCATGTCCTTATCTTAAGCCAGCTTCACAAACAGCTCTCTAGTGCCCCTGGAAGGGACCCAAGTCACCATCCTCATGCAGCGACTCTCTCCTTCAGGATCTGGGGTACACTGCCATCAGCCTCCATTTAGTAGTCCAGAAAAGCATGTGCCGTGTTACTCTGAGTCACGGCAGGAAAGGCACAAGTCTTAAAAGTCCAGGTAAAATCCAGGTGCAGCAGATCGGGATCTTGAAAGGAAGTACTTTGCACCTCTGGAGTCAGCTAGAACAGGTACGATCACAGCAGCAGCATCTCCTTCCTCATTAGTCCAGGCTTCATGGCCTCCTTTCTCACTATAAACTACATAGCTGCTTGCTTACTTCTCCCTGCTCTTTCAAATCATATGGCAAAAATCCCTTACTACAGAGAGCATGTCTCTTCCCTCACTACTACTCCCCATGTGGGCAACAGCCCTTCTCCTTCCCAAGCCGCATGGTGCAGAGAGTGGATGGCTGCCGTGCTTGAGTTTAAATCCTTACCTGGAGCTTCCTCTGTAACTCCATTTCCGACTCCTCCCACAATTGGCTCTATCTGCCAGTCCTCTGGTATATTCTGCCTTTCTCCATCTGCCATTGTCAGACTGGGCAGGCATGGCCTTGTGATGTGGCAGAACTGCCTGCAAGCCTCCCATGCAGTCACAGCAGTTGGGAAATGCCTCCCAGCTACATCTCAAGTCAAAGTCACACCATCTCCCTGGCAGCACGGCTTTTCTGCATAACTATGAAGCTGGCCAAGTTGCCATAGTTATGCAAAATTGGCTTTACCATCCCCCAAGCCATGATAGTGGGGTTTCTAAAAATATTCCTGTGGCTATGGGGGGGCTTGTCTAGTTGGGGAGACCCCTAGCTCAGACACCCCATTCTGAACCTTGTTCCATACCCATTACATCTCTACTTGGTTGTTTTATGTATTCAAAACCAAATTTTCATTCCCCAGTATTTACCTACCTCCACTCAAAATTAGACCTTCTCCCATCTTTTCTATCATAGGTGGCTCAAGTCAAAGCTGCCAGTCATACTTGATATTTAATCTTCTTTCAAATCATCCTTTCTAAACCATCACCACAAATCACTTTATCTTCTGCTGACTCTTCCTGCCTTCTCTCTATTTCTGCTGCCACCATCCTGGTCATAAACTTCACTATCTCTCACTTGGCTGATTGCACTTACTACTAACTTCTATTCTCAATTCTTATTTTGTCCCCTCCAACCTATTCTCCACATATCTAGGGTGATTTTTTTAGAAACAAACACACAAATAAACTTTTTATTATGATTTTTTAGCCATACCTCAAAAGGAAAACATAGTATAACCACCCCATATGCCCATCAGCATTGTCAGCATCTTGCCATATACCCAGACGATTATCAGCATCTTGCCATACTTGCTTTCTTGCTTAATCTGTTCCTTCTTTTTTTTCCATCTTCCCTCCCTCTCTCCCTTCCTTCTTCCTTCCATTTTTCCTACTTCCCTCACTCTGTCTTTTATTTTTGCTGATGCATTTTTCAGAAAATTCCTGACATCACATAATTTTACCTCTAAATGCTTTAAATATATCTATAAAGAATAAAGAATAAGAATATTTTCTTATATAGTGATAATACCATGATTACATCAAACTAATAATTTCTCAGTATCAATTAATTCTTGGTTTATATTCAATTTCTTTAATTTATCTCAAGAAATGTCTTCTGATACTTTGTTACAGTAATGATTTAAAAATATGGATCATATTCTGGCCAAGATGAAGTAGCCTTATTCTTGCTTGCCAGGTCCTTGCTCTTACAACTAAAAATCCCTGGAGATAACAGAGCAAAAAATGCATAGGAAGATTTGGAGTGGTGGGAAGAAGGCAGATGGTCTGGGGACCTCAAGACTTGAAGAACACAGAAGTGAGCTCCTTGAGTGTCTTCCCTGTTTCTCATATGTTCCACACAGGTCATAACCTCCAAGCTGGAACTGCCAATAGGCATAAAAAACAAATGAACAAAAAACCCCCACAAAACCAAGGAAAGTCTGTTTCCACAGCCAATTTCTGCTACTAGATGGACTAATAACAGAAAATCTTTTGGGTAATATCTGCCTTACTCCAGTGAAACACCAACAGAGAAGCTCCCCTCTCCCTGCAGTGTCAGTGGGGACAAACAGGAAGCTGATCCTTGATCCCTCTTTTATCCCCAGACAGAGGTGCTCTGACTCTCTTGCCAGGATAAAGTCAGTGAGACCGAGTGGGGAGCTGATCTTCCGTCTCCCACTCAGCAGAAGCATTGGCACTGTGATTCTCCTGCCTAGATTGCTTTGGCCAGACTGAAAAAGGAGCTGATGTTTCCACCAGAAGCAGGCATTGCTCCGACTCTCCTGCCAGGCTAGTGTCAGGACGTCCAGCCTCTACTCCCATCGGGCAGGAGACTGAATGAGTCAGTATTTCCTTATCCCCCACCCCAGGCATCAGCAGAGCTCAGAGGAAAGCCAAGTTTTCTGCCCAGATCCTGGAGGAACAAGGCAGTGTGACTGTGTCCTCTGCTTCCTCTCTCCCTGGCATCAGCAGGACTTAAAGGGAGCTGAGTTTACACCTCCACTGGGATGCAATGAGACAGCACTTTGGTACCTTGCTTTCAACAGGAAGGTGTGAGCAGGACTGAGGGGGAAGTTGAACTTGTATTCACTCATCTGCAACAAGGTCGTGTAAGTCAGTCCTCTGCTTTTTAGGGGGTGCTTTTGTCAGGCCCCAGAGAAAAGCTGAGCATGCACAACCACTCAGCCTTAGCACTACGTCTTAACAGGGTGACTGCTTGCTTAAAAAGAAAATTAAATAGGATCTGGAGTCTCCTAATATAATGTCCAAAATGTCCAGGATACAACCGAAAATGAAAATCACTTGTCATAACAACAAATTGTAACTTGAATAGGAAAAGAAAATCAACAGATGGGAACAACAAGAGGAATTAGATGTTAGGATTATCTGACACATATTTTCAAACAGCCACCATAGGAATGTCTTAACAAACAATATCAAATGTTCTTAAAACAAATGAAAATTAGAAAATATTAACAAAGAAATAGAAGTCTTAAAAAAAGAACCAGATGGAAAACATACATGGAAAACTACAATGACTGAAATAAGGAACTCCCTAAATAGGGTCAATAGTGAATTAGAAATGGCAGAGGATGAAATCAGTGAAACTGAGGACAGATTAGCAGAATTTACCCAATCTAAATATCACAGAGAAAATAGACTGGAAAGAAGAAAGAAAAAACAGTCTCAGAGACTTGGGGGACAATCACAACAGAGCTAACAGGTATGTTACTGGAGTCTCAGAGGGAGAGGAGAGAGTGGGACTGAAAAATATTTGAAGAAATAATGGCTTAAAACTCCCCAAGTTGGCAAAAGATGTAAACTTAAAGATTCGAGAAGATGAATCAAACTTAAACGGGATAAATGCAAAGACATCCACTCCAAGACACATCATAATTAGACTTTTGAAAACAAAAGACAAAGAACTTATCTTCAAATATGGATTAGATGATGGTATTCTCCTGTTGAAAATCTCCATTGGCTTTTTTGTGTCTGTCTAGAACTTGTTTGTATAATGGTGCTTTGGGACTGTGCTCTTCACTGCTGTAGAGGATCCCAGAGGTTTGGCCACAGAAATCGCAAGTAGCTTGGTCTGGTTCCCAGCCATTAGGCTGTGCTGTGTTCTTTCACCTTTTTAGTTCCAGCTAAGCTATAATGTTAGGCAGCAAAACTTTTTAAAACCTGCTTTTATGAGTAAAGGAATCCTATCAATGGCACTTATTCAAGCAACGAACCCTAACTTATCACTTACATGAAATTTTTAAGTGACCATAGCTGGCAGGAGATAATTTCCCCATGGTCTCTACCTGCTTCTGTCATGGGAGCTCAGAGGACCTTCAATTCACTCACTACTTTTAAGTTCTTCTCCACTTCTGGTCCATGGACATGTTTATCTGATTATACAAATTCTTCATTTACTCATGTATTCATTCACTCTTTTTGTAAATAAATATTTAATGAGTTTATAATATATGCTTAATATAGGCATAATACATGACTAATATACCAGTTAGACATAGTTTCTCTTCTAAAGGCAGTCCAAATCTGGTAGGAGAGGTACCATAGGTAACATTCATAAGTAACAAGCATTTACATTCATAAATGGCAAGCATTTTAAAGTGCTTGCTATGTGTGAAGTGCTTCACATGGATTAACTCATTTAATATCTGGAACAGCACTGTGAGTGAGTGCTATTATTATGCTCCCCTATTATTTTTCTCTTACTTTGAGGAACCCTGAGGTGCAGGGATGAACTCGCCATAGGTGGCACAGCTTGTTCATGGAGGAAACAGGGAGCAGGCCAGCAAAAGGAAACCCGTTTAAGGCTGGGTGATTAGACAGCAGGCCACTTCACCTGGCCCTGACGCAGAGTTTTTGAAAAACTTAGAGCAGGGGTGTGATCAAATATTAAGGTCAGTTTGATTTTAGCAAACAGGCAGGTGGCACAGATTAGGAGAGCCTCGAGTGAGGAGACTGAGGTAGTGGGGGCCCAGGGAGCATGGCGACCATGAGAATAGCCCAGAAAGTGAAGAATAACAGCATTTAGCGACGACAGATTACAGACAGAGGGAAAGAGGATAAAAGCACCATTGGGAAGGATGCCAGAGGTCTCTGGACCAGGCCTGGGAGATGTGAGCTTTATCAGAGTTTTGCCATTAACTAGCTGCCATTAACCACCTTTACAAAGGACACTTTTCCTCTTAATCCCATTTGCTCAGTTTTCAAATCAAATGTAATTAAAGTGGAGGCCCTACAGTAGAAGCTACCATGCTTTGTTAATTTTTTTTAATTAAAAAAGGAAAACAATAAAGCTTTTTAATAAAAATTTGAATTAACTGCCATTCTTTGAATGTTGAACACACAAATCTGGATTTCTAGCTTTTCTTTAAAAACTGAAATATCTGGCGACCCCAGGTTCCTGTTCTCACACGACAGCAATATGCTTCACTCTAGGTAGCAGCTGTCCCTCCAGCAAGGTCACCTGTCTCCTCATCCCCCCATCCCTCAAATTTCCTTCAATCATATCAATTATTATTGTCTGTCTGGGTCCTACTGTGGGCATTTAAATATCTTTAGCCCTGGACTATTTGATTTTTCAGTTTCTTCCATTTGTCAATCTTGTCACTCAGTAACTGTCATATACTTATCTTTAAAAATGTGGAGAAATGGAAATAATAATAGATAAGTTTAAGTGCACTGTAGTCTGTGTTTTATATATATTATCTCACTTAATCTTTAAAACAATGGTTTGACATCCATATTATTTAGATCATTATCTCCATGTTACAAGTGAGGAACAAAGTCCTAGACAGGCTAATTTGCCCAAAGTCATATGGCTACTAAATGGTGTGTCAGGATTTGAACTCAACATTCTGACTCGAGAACTAATGCTTCTAAGCCATTAAGATCTTCAGTGGGAAGGTCAGTGAATTTTGGAGAAAGGCTGGTTGGCTCTAGGTGTATGGGAGGATGCTGGTCAGTGCTATCCTCGTGGACAAGAAGGGGATGAAAATGATCACGACGCACGGTACTTCAGGTATAGAAGTGAGAATCCATAGCTGTTGTGATTTTCCACGCCAAATATTGAACCACCGGCAAGGAGGCCCAATGTAGCCCTCGTGGCACTCAAGCACCAAGAGATGGAGCCTTCGAGAGGATTTAAGAATTAAGGGAAGAACGGAGTCCTGAGTGACATCTTGGGGTGGGTGGCCTCCTAGTCAGACAAGCACTGGTCCTTTACTTCTGCCAAGATGCTATAAGACTAAACTCAGGATTCAGACTGGAGGCCGACTAGGTGAGATATTGCTATGTACCTATCAAATCAAGCTTACAAACTATGGTGAGCAAGTTGTTTTAACGAGACTATTCAGAGTGCCGCTGGGCAAAGGAGCTATAGGAAGGGCTTAAAAACTACTTTAAATTGCTGGCTTTAACTACAGATATCTAAAATATACAACACATTTTAACACGATTGGGAAAAATGTTCATAAGCATTCATGAACTTGATGACCAATAAGGAAACACTTAAATATGGAACTAAAAGTGGCATATTTTTCTTAAAAACATATATGTAAGCATTTTTCTTCTTTATTATTATAATCTTAATTTCTACTCCTTTCTTTTTTATTCCTCTTATGAGAAAAATAGTTGTGGAAAACTATGAAAATTATGTCATGAATAAGAGGTAAATGGAGCATATATACATGTATAAATGGAAAGGATACCCTTTTTAATAACTGGGTTGATTGAGGCAGGGATTAAAGAAATGACTTATCTGCTATGATATGTTTTTGGAAGAACTGATAATAAACTAATTTCAGAACTCCTTTATTTTTCACTAGGAAACATTATTAAGCCCTTATTCTGTGTTGCCGCCTGGGTGAGAATTTCTAATCTGCTCCAGCTATCAGAGGTTTGCTGACAGTGACTGGCAGGTTGGCTGTTTGGAGACATGGATTTTTCCGTTTCTTCCACCTGTAAATCTTGTGATTCTGTAACTCTCACATCGTACCTTCAAAAGCGGGGGTGGGTGGGAGTGGTAATAGGTATGTTTAAGAGCGTCTTTTGTGCACTGTGTCTGAGTGTGGGATGACCTGTTGCTCCAGAGTGTCACCCCCTATTCACCTGATACTGTATGCCACTAGTCAGGATGGAGTCTGGCAGAATCCCGGGCTGACGGCCGATCTCTAGTCTGATGTATTAAGCGAAGCCTTTCACTCCTTCTTTCCAAAGTGTGCAAAATACATGTAAGTTATAATATTAAATTTCTGTTTCTTGAATCAGTTCACAAAGTGGAAAATGATTTAACCAGCTCTGCATTAACTGGCCATACTCTCTGCTTCTGTTAAAAGTGCTGTTAAAAGTATATAGAGTGATTTTATGGCAATACTCGTGGTTTATGCTGTTTTTTATTTAAGGAAAAGGTTAAGATACCTGTGACCAGGATATGGAAGGCAGGAATGTGCAAGAAAGTGAGATCAGATTTTGGATCAGCTCTGTTGACCTAATACTTCCACTTTTGAAAAGTATCAGTTGATGTGTCCAAGTTGACATTTCCATCAATGTCTCCAAAGCTACTCCAAGTAAATCTTTTTGTGAAGTAGATATAGAAGCAGTGGCTTTATTAGGCAAATGCACGTTCCCCAAAAGCCCCACAGTACCCCCTTCCAACAGAATGACACCTCTGAGCGCCTCTTACATAAAAATTCTGGAGCAGCCACCAGCTACAAGAAGCTGGAAAGCTGCTGCCAAGCCCCAACCCGATCTTGACCTGGTGCTGCCATTGGAGCCATTCCTCAGGGTGAACACAACTCCTGTCTTAACAAGAAACCCTCCTGTAAGGGTTCCATCAGTGATGTACGGTGAGGGATGGACTGGTTTAATAGATATGGCTGGGAGGACTAGAAAAGCAGGGTCTTGAAAATAACAGAATGTAAATCTTTGGGCACTACCTGGAAAAACAGGCCTGCTTGGTCGTGGGGCTGCATGAAAACACTCAGGGAGGTATGGGACCAAGACCCCAAGCCATCTACTCTTCATTTCAGAATTTTGCCTTGGGTGGGGAGTAAGAGTGAACCAAAGAGAGGTTTGTAGGTACTTCTCCTAGAGCAGCGCATGTGGTCATTCATCCAGGCTCCTTCCCTAACTTGTATGCACACCTTGTCAAGTCATTCCATTCATCTGCATGCCCATCTTGCCAGAGCTTTATTTTCATCTACAAAGTAAAGGCCCTGAACTTCTTGATCTCTATGATTTCTTCCAGCTCTATAGGTATGTGTTTCTAGGTGGCATCCAGGGGACTCCTGTGATGTCCAGACCGGATGTTTAGAATGATTCTGTTTACCACTTTTAGTTGCAACCTCAGAATTTCCATAGATGAAATTCAAAACTTCCCCCGCCTCATACAGAGGGCAAGGAGAGACCAAAGTAAGAGGCAGAACACTCCAGATCGGTAGGTGGCTGCTGTAATAAGCAAGGGAACTTACAAACGAGGCTTGTCTTGGGCTGTATGAGACAAGCAGATCTTCACACCTGCCTGCCAGAATCTTAAGAGTTTATACAGAGACCTACACGAGGTTCAGCCATATATGCAGTCCAGATGGTCTCATGAACACATTACTCTCTCAAGGCTGCATCCTTGAAGTGGCTCCTCGCGAGGGAAAAGTAAGCAGAATGAATATTCCACTAACAGAGGAGGAACGAACATACCACTAACAGGGGAGAACCTCCAACAGCTCGGTCAATCTCATGGGCCAACCGGTGGGCGTGTCTTCTCAGTACCAACTCCGACAATCACGAATGATAAAGGCCGTCTTGATAAAAGAAAGGAGAAAACAAGACTCTGGAGTGCGGGTCCTAGCTTCGAGCAGACTCTGTATTTTCATGAGTGAAGTGAGGCTCATTTGGTTTAGGTTTCAGAGTGATTGGGGCTTGTTATTTCATGCAGCTCCTTCAATCACACAATTGGCCGAACCGCAGGGAATCCACTGCAATAGTTACAGAAAACATGGCCTGAGCTTTAAAGAGCGAAATAGTGGAACAGAATGACCTGTTTCATTTAGTTTGACTGAAAGACTTAACTTTGTCACTCTTTACTTAAAATGAGTTCTTTAAGTTGTTCATCTAAACAAACCTTTTTTTTTCTTTAATTTTGAGAAGTAAGTTTTAGGCATAAAATCTTGAGTGAGTGTGACAAAAGCCCCATCTTAATACATCCCAAATATTTCTGTGCTATGTTCCATCAAGGATATGTAACTAATATTGTGAGAATATGGCAAACGGACTGGAGAAGGAAATAGTTTATGAAGTTTAGAGTCATTGTAATTAATAGAAGGAAATACATAAGCTATTTCCATGTAATCAAACACACATGAACAGTTTCCACTTGCATTATGAGCATGGATTTGAAGACAACATGGAATAGGGAGGGAGCCAACTTTAAAGATGTTTGTATTTCTCCGCATATGAGGAACATATGGAATTAACTATGTAGAAATATACATCTGAGAATTAAATAACTACGTGAACAAGTTAACATTCAGCTCTTTCAGGAACGTGATAGTCTCATTCATTTTTCAATTCTTAGTACTTCCAACCATACTTGCTATCCAAAAAGCATTTGGTACATTTTGAGAAAAAAAGTTGTTTTTCCTCATGAAACAATTGTGAAAAAGCTTGCTTTGCTTGAACCAGAGGAAGATCTAATCATTTTTAAAAAGTGGTAAAATCCCCAAATAAAAACCAGATCATTTTATTGAGTACAGTTGAAGTTGCTCTTTGAACAAATGTTTATTCTTTGACTCCAGTGTGCTGGATAAAGTACTAGGGCTAACATAGCCAAGAAGATAAATAAGAACCTCCTTGCCCTTAGGGGAGATTAAAATAAACCCGGCAAGTAGTGACCAAGACACAGAGTGATGTAAAGGTTCCTTATGTTTTTGTTATGTTTTGTCAGTGTTCAAGGAAGACACTACTTATGGCTGATGGAATTTATTAAATACCTATTACATGCCAGGCACTTTCAAAACTATTATTATACCTATCTCACAGACGATGAAACCGAGGCTCAGCAAGACACACGTATGAAGAAGTCAGTGCTGTTCACTTTGTGCTGGGATTTGTGGAGCTCTTTTAATGACTGCAGGACACCTTCCACAGTCACAGAAGGTTCCTGCAGAGGGTAACGTTGGTGCTGGGCTTCACAGACCGTGTTCCTAGTGGAGTCCTGTCCAGTAGGGTTTCCCCTTCATATCCATGCTCTGGGGCCTTCCTTCCCTCCTGTCCTCACCGACCCAGCCCAAGCCAGGTCAGCTAGAATCCTTTCTTGAGAATTCTGAAACTGGACTGTAAGAAACGGAAGCAATCAGAATTAGTGTGTGGGAGCTGTGGGAAATGGGTGTGCACTGGGAACTCTCACTGAGCATGTTCACCACTGTGTGGAAGAAGATAGACCATAGTAGAGAAAATGATGTCGAAGTGCCAATAAGAGCAGAGATGAGAAAGAGAATGTGTGTGTGTGAGGGAGGAGGGATGTGGGGGAGGGGAGAGAAAGAGAGAGAAAGAAAAGAGGCGGGGGAGAGAGTTGTTTCTAGTTTTCCTAAGGCCCAACTGTATGACTGTATCCCTGTCTTCCCCCGCTATGGGAAATACTACAGGATCCTTTCAGTCCCTTGATTGAGTTCAAGTTTGTTTTTCTATCACTTACTAACAACGACAACAACATCCAAAAAAAAAAAAAAAAAAAGGAAGGAAAGAAGGAAGAAGTATCGAAGATTCTCTCAGCCTGGGTTTCCCAGAGAGCAGAGCCTGAGGCAGATGTGACCATACTACTACTTTATCCATAGAGTCCTCGGGAGCAGGATGACAGAGAGGGGACTGAGGCAGGAGAGGGGGGACAGACATAATAAACATGTGTTACCGAGCTGGCCGCCACTTGTATTAAGTACACGTGATCTCTCTAACTTCTGAGGGGAGGAATTTATCCACTGACTCCTACCTCCTAATGGTCCAAAGTTTGCCTCACAAGGCATGGATTCTCTTCCAAGTTGCACCTCATGGTTGTCCACGATATCAGCAACCACAGGGGAGCCTTGGGCAGGAGAAGCAAGGTGTGGTGCCGGCACGAAGTGAGGCGCTACTGAGTTGTATCTGTGTGCAATCGGTCCGAGGCCATGCAGACTTGGTAATAGTGGCACCCACCTCCCATGGTAGGTACAAGCATTAAATGTTAGTGCAAGTAAGATACATAGAACAATGTGGGGCAACTAGTTAGAATTTGGTAGTATTAACTATTTTTTTGTTACTTCTGCTACTACCACTACTGGTGCCACTACTATTAAAGGCCTTAGAAAAGAGTGATGATGCCGTGAGGGTACATAGGGTGGGTTAGCATGGGGGGGAAAGTGGAGATAAGGAAACCAGTGAGATCCAGGAGCACACATTGGAGTATACTGAATGTATTAATCAGAAGGCTGTTGAAATAGTTCAGGTGGGCAGAAAAATAAAACAGATCAGTATATTTTTAAAAATCATTTGGTCTTCTAGATCTGTTTTTTTATTTTAAAAATTGTGCATAGGAAAATATATACCAAAAGAACAGCAGGCAACTGATCCCTGTTCGGTCTTGGTATCGGGGAGTAATAAGGAGCAGTAAGGACTGCGGTAAACTGGAGAGTGCAGACCCTGGGTACAGGAATCACTGTTGCTTGGTAGCAGTTAATTAAAGCCATTTGAGAAATCAGACTGAGTGCTGCCAGATCTGATATTTACAGAGTAGCTGAAATCTTGAGATTTGTATAAAATTATCCACATTTTAAGTGTTGGTTCAAGGTTTTCTAAAATATTATGAGTCAAAGAAAATTATCTATAGGCTTCTTGTAAGCCATAGTTGTTAATTTGAGATCTCTGTGCATAGGGGGAGGGCGCAGAAGCCAGATTCCAACCCTGTGACCTCCCAGAGTGCGGGACCCATATCGTCCTGATAGCGGTATGTGCAGTATTAACAGTACCTCACCAGCACAGGCACCTGTAAGATAATCCTTCCCTTATAATCTACGTGGGAGACAGACACATTAGCACTTCGTTATAGTACGGTGTGACAAATACAATGACAGAGATGTGTCCAAGACATTATCAGAGGTAAGACGATTAATTAAGGGAACCTAAGTCCAACAAGACTTCTAGGAAGGAGATGACACAACAATGTTAAATAGTAATGAAAAAAAACAAACCCTAAGAACGTTGGACATATTTTTTTGTCAATATTTGTTTTAACTATCACTTAGTAATTTCTGTACCCTATTCAGCTTCATGCTATGGAAAACAATAAATGCATTAAATTTACATAGAGGAGGGAAAATGTTTGGGGAAGCAGAAAAAGATTGCCAAACGAAGAAATATTTTATTTCCTTAGGAAATAACTATGTCATCTGAGAGGAAAAATTATTTCAAAATTACAGTAGTTCCTGTTAAGCCAACATTAAAGAGGATCAACATTGTATTTATTCTCTTATGTGCTTCTCAGACTTGGAAAAGGTGGTGGGCCTTCATTTGATCGTCAGATAAGATTGACTTTTCTTTCCTAAGAGACACAGATTTTATCTTCAGGAGACAATAGAGAACTTTCATATGTATTAGTTTAGCAGTGAAATAACGAAATCTTTTAGAAGTACCCTTGAAAATTACTTAGGTGTATGATTGTATTTGAAGATTTTTAGGATCTTTTTGAAATCTTAAGTTCTATTTTTTTATGAGTAATAGGCTGTCCAGAAGATGTCCAGCCATGTAATATGGAAAATAGAGACATTTAATGAAGAACATACAAGATACAAGAAACAGTGTACATAGGACAACAACACCTCAGTCCCCTTCAAAGTAGGCACCTTGGGACCTCACACAGTTCTCCCAGCGTCATTAGCAACTGCAGCACGATGTTCCCTCTGCTCCGGTAGCAGACGCCACAGAACGTATTTCGCTATGACACGTTTCATGCCAAGAACCTGCGTCACAGTAGTTTTTGGGATCCCAGGGTCAGCTTCTATTTCTCACACTGTCAGTTGCTGATCTTTGTTGACTGCAGCGCATACATGTTCAACTTTCTCAGGTGTCCTGCTTTTCACAGGCCTTCTCGATCATCTCTGAAGCATTTGTGCCACACTTTTATTTGTGCTGCACTCGTTGCATTGTCCCCAAAAGCCTTCTGAATCATCCAAATAGTTTCCCCAAAGGAATGTTCAAGCTTAATGCAGAATTTGATGCAGATTCATTGCTCTACTTGCTCAGTCATTTTGAATGCGATGGCCACACAGTACGCGTGCTTGCTCAACAACATCAACCGCCCCCACTGACTGGTACAGCGAAGTTGTTATTGCTCATGTATGTGCATTGAAGTCCACTCTCCTTGGCTGCCGGGTTACATCAATGTCATGCAAACTGTTCTCATTATATAACAAGGGCTGGACTTTTTCTGGACAGACCATTTCATTTACATATTTTTTTATATATACACACATATATGTGTGTATCTATATCTATACCTCTACCTCTACCTCTACCTATATCTATACCTATATTTATCCTCACCTGAGGACATTTTTCTTTTTATTGCTTTTCAGAGAAAGGAAGGAAGGGAGAGCGAGAAACATGGATGTGAGAGAGAATCACTAACTGGTTGCCTTCCGTGTGTGCCCGGACCAGGGATTGGACCCACAATCTAGGCAAGTGCCTGGGAATCTAACCCACCGGGAATTGAATCCACAACTTTTGGTTATGGGACAATGCTCCAACCAACTGAGCCACGCTGGCCAGGGTACAGAGTTTATTCTTGATACATGTATATCCCATTAAAAGGAAACCTGAATATATGTGTAATCAATCTTGCTAAATTAGTTTAATTAGCATTGAGTTAATCATGAATGTGAGCAACATGAAGGATTTGAAATGGAAGGATTGCATTCTTTTGAATCAATCTCTATAGCATATTATTTTAAATTCTGTCTATTTTTCTTTCTTTTGATAAAAGATGTAACCGTGACGTTTGAGATGGGAATAGTTACCTAGTGGGGAGAAACAATCTTCAGGACTGGAAACTGTCTTATGTGCCTTAGCCACTCACAGAATTCTGGTTCCAAGGACTAGTTTCTGGTACCATAAAACACTGGAAATTCTGGCTTTGGCTAATTAATAATTTAATAAACCAGATGAGACATGGGGTAAAATTTGTTTTTGAACCATTGAAAAGAGGGCGAAAGGATTTTAGGGCAGCTTAATGTTATGAATAAGTCTGCAGACGAGATGTTTAAGATGAAGAAAGGACAGGCTGTGCTCAAACACTTTAGAGGCACATGCTCAAGTAAATAGGCGAGCCATGTACAAGTTATTTAAACTGATTCTAAGTCACATATGGAAGGAACCGAAAAGATTATTCAGTGGCATTCTACTTTCACCACCACAGAAATCTTTACTTGAAAACACTTTGCTTAAAATGTCACCTGTAAGTAATAAAATTACTTTTCTTAAAGCACTCTGTAATTTCCACTCTTCTTTCCAGAAAAGAATCTAAATCAGTGTTTTTCAAAATAATATCTGTAAATTATTTTAAATAGCCTCATTTGTGTTTTCATTAGATTTTCTCACTTGCTAAGTATACAATTTTAAGGTTAAAAATTTTTTTTATTTATCTTTAAATAACGTATCTTGGGTCTGGCCCAGCAGTGCCCTGACAAACCATGGCACAAACTGTGGAGTCCAGTATGAAGTCAGAGACAGGCCTGACGTTTGGCCTATGAACAGGCCTGGTTACAGGTGCTCAGCGGTATCAATCTAACAAGCAATTACGGTAGTCAAAATGGCAGGGTATAAGGAAACTGAAGTGCTGGGACTTCGAGAGCACATTCCGGGATACTGGTAGGGCAGAGTAAGAAGAAAGAAACTGATGCTTATTGGTCAGGAGCCCAGACATTCAACTTCCATGATGGTAGTCAGTAGACCCCCATGCCCAGATTCCCAGAAGGGCTGTTGGAAAGAACAAGGCAAGCACCAGTGCTAAATAGCATGGGTAAGAAGGCAGGTAACATAGACAAAAAGACTAAGGTCTAGGAATCAGTGTAGGAAACACTGAGTCACAGAGCTGCAGTGTAGGTGTAGTAGACACTTGCCCACGGTGCCCAGCCTCCATTCTCTTTATTCTTCTGCAGGTCTCCTTCCACAGCTATATGGTGAGCATGGAATTGACCCCACCTAGCTCCTAGGGGGAACCTGAATGACTTAAGCCAAGCAGCATACCGTCCATGACCTAAAATGGATCAGTCATAGCGAGTGTCAGGACTTCTACTAAGACTGCAGCAATGCATATGCTCTCTTCTTTCTCTGGTGCAGCCAGTTCTAGTATCATAACGGGAGCCATACTGAAGAAAAAGCTGATACAAGGAGATGGGCAGAGTGGGGCATCGGTAGGGAAATGAAGACAAAGCCCTACGTATGCACTAAACCTCGGGTCTTGTAATGCATAAAGACAGCTTTCAGTTACCTGGACCTTTTAGTTACTTGAAGCAATGCATTCGTTTTTTATTACGGCCATTTGGGTTGGTTTTTTGTCATTTGGGATCAAAAGCACCTGGTACATTAGATGCTGACCAGGAATAAGGAAGAAGCTCAGTTTTTAGAAGACAATTCATGGTGGGCACCAGGTCTCAGGAATAAGACAAAAAATTGTGTTATAATTTGGGGTGACTTGAGGTAATAGGTGACCTAATGTAGAACCCTAAGGTCCTGGGCAAGAACTATTTGTATTTCTTTTGTTGAATTTTAGGATTGATTCTAGAATTTCAGGTGAATGTTGAACCTGCAGATGGGCAAGATTTGACAGGGGAAGTTAGGCTAAGAAACAGGCTGTGCCTGAGTCTATTTATAGCACTCCTAACTTTGATTTTTTTCTTGGAATTGGGGACAAAGTTTTTGAGTAGGACCTAAACTCTAATTTTATAAGGTAGGACAAAGGAAAACAATACCATAAGTATATTAATTAAATAAATATTTAAAAGTAAGTTTTCTTTGTAGCCAACATCTATTCCAATAAGTGAGGCGAAACTATGTAACTATTGTCTATTTTAATTGGCACAGAAATGCACATAATAATAATATGATAGCAATTACAATTACAGATTAAAAGTCTTTGTTATCCCTTCCCAGAGAGACTGTATCTATCTTATTTATTGTTATATTCCCAGTATCTAATACAATTATTATTTGGCAAATCGAATACATATCCTGGTTATCTGCCTGTGGGCTCCTCCCAATGCCGACCCTGAGATAAAGACTTGGGTAAAGGTGGACATTTGGGATGTGAACTAAGGCAGCCACGTAAGGGAGCAGGAAAGTGAGGCAGGGAAAGGAGAACCAGTAAAAGGTACCTTAGTAGGCAACGGGAGTGCAGTTCCATTGGGGGCCTTCTGAGCAACCACGTGGAACATGCCTCAGAACTGTTACCTGGGACAATGGGCAAGCTAGGACGTTACCTTTCACCTTGCAGTCCCACTGCCAGGAGAATGTTGATCCCAGGTGAACACTGCCCATGGATAGGCTGTGACAGAGGTCGGGCGTAGGAGCAATGTTTACCGGGAACAACTGAAGCCAGTGAGCCGGAGACACAGCGCAAGTGAGGAGAAGGGAAGGGAAGGTCACAGTGGAGTTGAGCATCAGGTCTGCAGGAGGTTGGGGCAGTAAACAAGAAATGAGTTTGACAGGACAACAGGAAGGGATTGGGAAGAACTAGGATCAAGAGGATGAGTGTTAAACTGTGTAAACAGTAAGAGGATGAAAGGCCAGCTTTTCTGGAAGGCCAGCAGGAGTGAATGGGATAGCTCAAAGGAGCCATTCAAAGAGCCAGACCTTACCCACAAATCACATAACTAAAAATCGAAACACTGAAGGCAATCTATCAGTTACTTACCGCGTTGCTTAAGAAATATCTTCCTTAATTTTCTAAGAAATCAAATTGAAAAATCCCTTACCGTTGCACATACATGTAATTTTGGTTAATTTATACAATTTCATATCCATTATAAGTTCAGAAGTGAAGAAGACTTGACAGATACTGTTAGAGGTGTCTGTATAGGCTGAATTTTGGCCTCATGAAAACACTGTTTTTACATCAAATCAACACACTGAAAAAATATAACCTGGAGTACACTGTTTTTACATCAATGAAAAAATATAACCTGATTACAAATATTTATAATTAGAAGGAACACCAGCATCCACACCAATGCCATTATGTCAGTTATATTTAAAGCAAAAAATAGCATACGTTGTTATTATTCAGCACTCAGGAACAAACAAATCAAGTGTATTTTACTTTTGAGGAAAAATTATAAATAAATCTACAATTTTTATTTGCTACCTACTGCATAACAGAACAAAGTACCATTGAATGTGTAAGAGTCAAAAGTGACATTTTACTCAGATGATTAATGTATTTATAAATAATTTGAAATATACATAACATTGTAACAGAGAGAGACATAACCAGAAACCCTATCACCATTAATGTTTGGTGTTCATATTTGAATGTTTAATAAATTCTAGAAGTTGACATCTCTCATTAACATTCTCATTGGCTTACTGGGCTACTCAGATTCAGATACAATACCTTACAATAACCAATTTAGTATGTCCCTCCCTTCCTTCCTCTTTTATAAAAAATACTTCAAATTTCCCATCTATATGTGGATTCTTGTGGTCCTTGGTCACATTAAGCCAATTAGCATATTTGCCCAGATGACTGCTGATAACCTCTGCCGATTAGGACCAATGAGTCTGTGTTCTGGGGTTCTGAAGACTTCCTTTTTTCTGCTGGAAATGTGTAGCCTGGAGACATTTTTAAACTTCTTCTTGAAGTACTTCTTGAAGGAAGGAAGAAGTTTTAAAACTTAACACTTACTACTTCTTGAAGGAAGGAAGAAATTTCAAAACACTTAAAACTTTCTTACTACTTAAAGGAAGGGAGAAATTTTAAAACACAATTTACTAATCTTGAAGGAAGGAAGAAGTTCAAAAACACTTAAAAGTTACTATTTCTTGAAGGAAGGAGGAAGTTTCAAGGCACAACTTACTACTTCAAAGTAGGTAGAAGTTTTCAAACACTTAAAACTTATTACTAGTTGAAGAAGGGATGGAAGAAGCTTTAAAACACTTAAAATTTACTTCTTCTTGAAGGAAGAAATTTAAAAACACTAAAAACTTACTACTTCTTGATGGAAGGAGGGAATTTTAAAACACTTAAAACTTACTAGTTCTTGAAAGATAGAAGAATTTATAAAACTGAAGACTTACTTCTTGAGGGAAGTTTTGATATTCTTAAAAGTTCAGGAAGAATGGCTACAGGAGTGAAGGAATGACTAAGGAAATACAGCTGAGGAAGGAAGGGCAGCGGTGCATTTCAGTCACGTGGCTTTCATCACGGATCAGGCTTCTGAAACAAAACCTATTTGGAACCTTATAGTTATTTCAGTCATTCAGTTCCTTGTATTGTTTAAAGCAGTTTAAGATGGATCTACCATTACTTGTAACCAAAGTCATCTTGACAAAGATACCAAGCTATGTGCAACTCCATTTTTGTGTGACTCAGGGCTGCATGAGAGAGTTGGGATGACTAGAGTTCCTGTTTTTGCACGTAGTCTCGGCTTTTGCACGGAGCACTGCTTTACAATGTAGAATGTTACATGGATAGATCACTATACTTGGTTTTAGAAGAAACAGGCTTTAGTTTTGGCTCTTATATTTTTGGGGTGGGTGGTTCCTATTTCTATTGTTTAATTTATTTTTTAAATTTAATTATTTTTATTGTTGTTCACATACAGTTGTCCCCATTTCCCCCCCATTACTCTCCCCTGCCCTACCCTCCCACTTTGAAACCTCTCCCTCGTCTCCCTTTGGTTTGTCCATGGGTCCTTTATACATGTTCCTTGACTTGACCCTTCCCCTTCTTTCTGTTGTTATCCCCTCCCCCCTCCCCTCTGGTCACTGTCCGTTTGTTTTTTATTTCCCTGTCTCTGGTTCTATTTTGCTCGCTTGTTTGCTTTGTTGATTAGGTACCATTTATAAGTGAGATCATAAAGTATTTGTCTTTGCCACTGGTTTATTTCACTTAGCATAATACTCTCCAGTTCCATCCATGCTGTCGCAAAGGGTGGGGGGTCCGCTTTCACCAGTTCTATTCAACATAGTATTGGAAGTTCATAGCTATTGGAAAAGAAAAAGAAAGAAAAGGCATCCAAATTGGAAAGGAAGAAGTAAAACGGTCATTGTTTGCAGATGACATGATAGTGTACATAGAAAACCCTATAGACTGCACCAAAACTCTCTTACATTTTTTTGATGAAATAAATTATGTAATCCACTCAATCTCAATTTCTCTATCTATGAAATGGAGAAGTGGGCATTTAGTGAGTTTATCCATCTATCTATCTGTCTATTGAAGCAGAACCCTTTTTCAGAAGAAATCTTATGCTGAACCCCAACAAATAAAATACATATAATTATGAATTACAAGAAAGGTAATTGTTTTTCTTACTTCTATATCCTTAGCACTACCACCAATCTGGCAAATGTATGTACTTGGGAAATAGTTGCTGGATTAATTAATAACAGCAGAATGCTTCTGCTGGGGCGATTACGTGAAGTTTGGACCCTTCTCCTCATCGCGCTGAGCCACCCTTGAGGTCCTACCAAGAAAATCTAGGACTGGGCAGAGCACAGTCTGAGAGCCCACGACTAAGTCATCTGTAAGGCCCTTTCCGTTCTTTCACTGGGAGTCCAACCCAGTGATTTTCAGCTGCATCAGTAGGGGAGTGTGAACTGATTGTGTTATGAGTCAGCTGCATCGGTAGGGGAGTGTGAATTGTGTTATGAGAATTAGATTATGAGACTTTACACATGATTGTTCCTACCCCACAGAGATTTTTTTCTGTCACATTAATTGATTAATCACTACTAATTAATCATGTGCCATTTCAATAAATTACCATTTGATGAATTAGTTAATTGTTGCTTTTTAAAGAGCTGACCATGCCCAGGCTTTGTGCTGGGGCCTGGTGGTCGATATAATGTCATTCTCTTGGAGCTTCCTGGGTTACACATTAGAATCTCCCAAGGACTTTTAAAATCTTGATGCCCCTGGATCCCATCCCCAGAGAATCTTATTTAAGTGGTTCAGGGCCATGGTTCTCAAATGAAATGAACTATACCCCCAGAGGCAAAGTGTCTGGAGACATATCTGAATATCCCAACTGGGAAGAGGGGTGCCTCTGGCATCTAGTGGAGAGAGGTCAGGGATGCTGCTAAACAATGCACAGCCCAGCCCCCACAACAAAGAACGATTCAGGGCGAACTGACAGTAGTGCCGAGGCGGAGAAGCCTGTCTAAGGTTTGGCCTGGTGATGCCAGTGTGCAGCTAAGTTTGCAAATCACTGTTGTGGAATCTCCCAGCAAAGGGTATCGTGTGGATGAGGGATCTGTGGCAGGCTGTGTGGTTTGACAGAGTTGCTCATACACTTCTCTACGCCCTGCCGCCAACCAGGTGGAAATTCATGTTTTAAATATTTATAAACTTCTAATTATGTGCATATATCTGAAGGCTGAAAAGATAAACAAAGTACGTTCTCTAGCTTCAGAGGAATTAAAACCTAGAAGAAAAAAGGCACTCACAAACTATTATAAAACAGAGCGTGATGGCTGGATTGTAGGAGACTTCTATTCTTTCTGCTTAGTTATATCTTCTGAAATACCCAATAGACTTGTACTAAAGTAGTAGTAGTAGAAATAATATAAATGAATAAAAATAAGTATAAAAATAAAATGTAAAAAATAAAAAGATTATATAAATTAGTCTTTGCAAAGAGGCTTATTTGAAATGCATTTATTTCTTTGTAGCCAAGGCAGTTGAAGAGACTGGGACAACTATTATATGTGCTTGTATGTGTGTTTTCTTCTTTTTGGAGTCCATCATTAGGGGTTGATTTTATAAGTCTGAACTTGTAAGTGTCTGAACTGAACATACACTCTCTCTTGATAATGCATTTTTCTTTGGGCTTTCAAGGAAGTTTTATGACCATGAGGGCATATGAGGGGATAGGGTTTTATTCTTTCTCCCAGGATATGTGTGTGTGTGTGTGTGTAGTGAAGTCCATATGTGGGGAAAGATAAATAGAAAAGAGTAAGGGCCTCTTAATTTCGTGGCAGAAATGATACTTAGTACTCAGTAGCTACGTAGTAGATATGCAGAAGAGGAGGCTTGTGAGGTGTTGGGATGGTGGAGTTAGATAAAAATTTGACTAGTCAAGCTGTTAAAACTAACATTTTTGAGCTAAATCCAAGTAATCCCTGTGTAAAAAATATATACCAGTGTACTGAAACTTAAAAGTACAATCTTTCTACTCATTTTGAAGGATGGGAATCCCCATACTAGTTGAGGTGCTTTCCAGAGTTTCTTTCTGTTAGAACCAATCCTGGTATTTAAACTTACTTGGAGATACTAAATAAGTAAATAAACAAAGAAAAGAAAGGAAAGAAAGAAAAGAAACAAAGGGGTAAATGACAAATAAATAAATAAAGTCCTTGGAGGCAAACCCGAGGGTTTAAAACACTCAGGAAAGCCACTTGCTGTGTTCAAAGTGGCTACTTGGATGGTTGTTTCCGTGGGATTTTAGGCTGGGGCAGGAACTGTATGGCATTTTGTGCTTGTTGCTTCTGCGCATTTGCTCGTTTCTTTTAAGGCTCAGCTGAACATACATTTATTTTCTCCTAGGAAGTCTTCTCGGATCCTGTGAACACAGAGGAATTTAACAATCTTAAGACGTAATATGGTCACTTTATGTTGTAGTATTTATTGTTTTAATGGTAGAATTCTCCTTAATTTGTTGCAAACTCATAGAGGCAGGACTTTGTCTGGTCCATACCCCCCACCAGGTTAAGCACGAAGCCTCAGCAGCAGCATCGGTCCTCCGTGATAGAGGACTGGGTGATGAGGGTGTGGTGCCTGTTCTCATATCCTGCGGAATACTAACGACTCAGCAGTAAGAAAAGATAAAATGCTGCCATTTGTGACAACATGGATGGACCTCGAGAATATTATGCTAAGTGAAGTCCAGCAGAAAAAGCTAAGAATCATGATTTCACTCGCATGTGGGATATAGAATGGAAACTCATAGACACAGACAAGAGTATGGTGGTAACCAGAGGGAAGGGGGGTGGATGGGTCGTAAAGGGTAAAGGGGGACAGATATATGGTGACAAAAGACAATTTGACCGTGGGTGGTGGGCGCACAATGCAATACACAGATCATGTGTCATAGAAATGTACATTCTTAACCTATATGGTCTTATTGACCAATGTCACCCCGACACATTTAATAAAAATAAAGGGTTTGTGGAATGGGATAGCTTTGTTTTCTTTCCCTAGCCTTATAATGAAAGGTATTATGATGCCATCCTTTTCCATTCTGGCTCTGATTATAAGAAGCAACCACAACAAATTTTTCTATAAACCTCATCATTGAGATGTAGCAGTTCCAGGCTGCAACCTCTGAAACCAAAGCCGGAAAGGACGTTCTGTATTGATGTTAGAAATCCACAAATGCTTCAGGTTCAAATGCTCACCCCCTTTTTTCTTTTTTCAGCAAGTGAAATCTTTCCATGTTTTAGCTCTAAGGGAGATTAAGCACATTCAATCTAATTATGCAACCTACTGACAAAAGCAATCTAAATGTGAAACACACTGCTAGTTGTATTTCACAGTTGCCCTTGGAAACAGAGACAAGTTTGGAAAACTGCAGCCAGGCCTGAGCCTTGGCATTACCATGGCTCTGACGGGAAGCATTTCTTGGGTCTGCTCTCTCTCCCCTCACTCTGTGTGCATGCTGCACGGGTCCAGTTGGCTCTGCAAGGAACTGAGACCGGCTGCATTGGAGGGTACCGTTTATGTTAAAAAATGAAGAGAAGCTTTAAGGATTAAACAAACAAACAAATACCAACTTGCCAGAGAGTCTTCGACTTGATATTTCCTGATGATAGCTAAAATACAATTTATCTGATGTTGGAGAATACCAGTGGTCAATGAACTTAATTCCTAATTCCATATATCCTTGGGATCGACTCAGGCTCACAGTTTAACCTTATATATGATAGTTTGTAGCTGTGGGTACTGTGTTACGGTGCTGTGTTATATTTGGATACAGAGGACATGCACTAACTCCAAAACATGTTTCTTAATTATTTTTATTTTATTTATTTTTATTTTTAATCCTCACCTAAGGATGTATTTATTGATTCTAGAGAGACAGGAAGGGAGAGAAATATCGATCTGTTACTTCCCATATGCTCCTGACCAAGGACTGAACCTGCAACTAGGTATGTGCCCTGACTGGAATCGACCCTGCGACCTTTCGGTGTGCAGGACTATGCTCCGACCAGCTGAGCCACAATACGTGGCCAGGGCACGTATCTTAATTAATTTTATTCACTTTAGATTAAATAATGAACAGTGCATTTTCTTTCTAAAAATGGTTTTGCTGATTATTGTGAATTATAGGCTGGGTTTACATGGCATGTCCAAAACGTTTCGGAAGTGGGAAGGAAGTGCTGGCATCCATGTGGGAACATTAAGGTGCACAAGATGGTCCCTTGGCACGAGAGCACTCGGCCATGTAAAGACAGCCTGTTTGGCCAGAGGGCCAGGTTGACCAGTTTCTTTTTTTCCTCACCTCGGCAGGCTCTCAAGTGTGATATCTGATTGGAAAGTTTGTGCAACAGACTGACAGGTATGGCAAACCCCTGCAGGAAAGCTCTTTGTAACAGAAACGGAGCTCCGCCTTAACCTCTCTGTCAACTCTGAGTACTCAAGCGTTAATTGAAGCCGCTTGGACTGTTTCCTGAGCTCCTCAGCTCCCAGCAGGCCCTACGCTAATGTCCTCTGTAGGCAGGTGAGATTCTCTCAGTCCCTGGCTTCCTCCCCTTTACTACTGACCTGGGGTGCAGAGGTCCCAGAATGCCTTGAGACAGAGTCCACACAAGGGATTGCTTGCATAGACTTTCTAATTTACACAAATCTTGAGATCATTAAAAATTCAGTTTCTCCCTTCTCTTTCATGCCTCAGTCTTATACTATTAGCCTCCACCCTAGACCTCCCAGCTGTAGGGTGAGCATTGGCTACTTCCTTTCATTCATTTATTCACTTATCCAGTTGTCCATCCATACTGTCGTTTACCAAATATGTCTGCTGATCACTGTTATAGACTTATTATGTCCCCCCAGATTCATTTGTTAAAACTCAAACCCCAGTGTGATGGTGTTTGCCGGTGGTGCCTTTGAGAGGTAGGTAATCAGGTCAAGAGGGCAGGACCCTCAGGAGTGGGATTAGCCCCCTTATGAAAAATACTTTTGAGAGTTCCTTAGCACCTTCTACTGAGTGATGTCTTTGAATCTGTGCCTTAATTACTAATTATAGAAGGTTTAAAAATTATTATTGCTCTGAGTTCACTTTAAGTATAGAAAAACTATTAACTATCTTTAAAGGAGGTGCCTTCTACTCACGGCTTTCTGCTAAATACCTTCTGCTAGTTCTACTTATTCCCCTGGAAATGGCTTCCCTTTTCATTTGCTGGATTGCAACTTTTAGCTTGTTTTTAAATAGTGTCTATTGCCTTTGTTTTCTATCTGCACGTTGCAATGTGAGGGGATTTATTTCACTTATTTTGTGATGGGAAAGTAATTTGCACTGTGAGTCTGAGCTGAAAAAAGATCCCCCATTGGGTAAGAACAGTAATGCCCCAGCAATTCCTGAGTCTGTTAAACAACTTTCCTGAATGCAGAAGCACAGGAGTTTAACTGTTTTAGAACCATGTGGGTGATTTCAAGAGCAAAATTTAGACACATACAAAGGAGTTTTAACAAGCAAAGGTACAGAAGAAAGTTTAAAACAAGATTGGAATTCAAATCTGAACAATTCCAAGTCCAAATCCTCCAACCCTAGTAAATTTTATGTTGTCAGGGCTTCTTAGAATGGTGAAAGCCTGTGGGCCCAAGGCCACCTACACAGAGAGGGGGAAACATGGTCTGTGGATTTGGATCAGAAATTCCCATCCTGGCTCTGTTCTTGCTCACCCATGGCCTGAATTCCAGACTCTGCCCTGGTGTCTGCTTCCTGACTGCTCTGCATTAGCTGAGACGCCCTAGATTCTGCTAATTGTCTACCCCAAACTCTATCAGGTCAAAGTTCTCATGTATGGACCCTTCATAACCAGGCCTGACCCTGACATCCTGTGTGGCACTGGTGAGACTGTGTGACGTCATGGAAAGACAGTGAGTTTGGGATGAAATTGCAGGGTGCATCGGCGCATGAAAGCAGATGAATAAACGTGATTATTAATGATAGTTGACATATGGTTCTATTATCCTCACTTATGGACATGATCTCTATATGCATACAGCTTATAGACAAATTAACATAAGTTATTGCCTAAAGACCTTCAGCCAAAGCTTAAAAAATATCAAGTAGGAGACTCAAGATACACTTTCTTTCAGTTCATGAGGACGGCCTCATTCTACACATTATGGGCCATAAACATATATTCGTTCTTAAAATTTCTTAAAGAAGAAGGTAAATATGCCTTTGAGTGTGTTATTATAATAAGGTAAATGAACTTTTTTGCAACCATTTCACAATTTCGACAAACTGTAGATTTTCTCTCCTTCAAGGTACCAGTCTAATGGGAACAGACTGAAATATAATTTCAAATTTAAGATGCAAAGTCTTGAAGTTGGCCGTCCTCTTTTTAATAGTTTACATGAGATTCCCCACCGCAGTGGTTTATGCTTACTAAAGTAATAAAATGTAAAAAGTATTAATTTTTGACCAGTTTTAATAAACTGAGTTTTCTCAAAACTTTTGCTTTTCAAGGTTTGTATATATTTTATATTTTAAATATAATTTGTATGTTTTATATTTTAAAGCCTTTTTAGGTGCATATGAATGAGAATCACTACCTTTTGTCATTGCAAGTTTTGCTATTTTGAAATTTCCTGTTTATCTCTAGATAATGCTTCTTGCTTTAAAGGGCCCACTAGACACTAGGTTTTCCTTTCGGTCCGTGGTTGCATGGTATGCGTCTTCTTGTCTTTTACATTTCATCTTTCTGTGTCTTCATGTAGAAAGTGAGCTTCCTGTAGGTAGTTCATAGTGTTTTTCCCCTTTTTAATTGACTCTGACCATTTTTATCTTTAAATTGAACTATGTAGATTGTTTACGTTTCCTGTAGGTACGGATGCATTTGGGATTGAATTAACTGATTGAATTTATCATCTTTCAATATGCTTTGTTTTTGTCCCATCTCCTCTCCATTGCATATTCCTTTTCATTTTCTTGTCTTCTCTTTCCTCCTGTGTAATCTTTGTAGTTATAAATCATTTCACTATTTTTTGTAGTTTCAACAAAAGAGAGATTTCAACAGGTATTCTTGAATTATTAAAATCTATTAAAATTAGTATTTTTGACACTTTCTGGGTAATCCAAAAACCTTAGAATACTCTTTAACTTCATTTACTTCACTCATAATTTATATGCTATTGTTTTCAAGTATTTTAATTCCCTATATATTTTGAACCATGCAAAACATTAATTTTGTCATTATTATTTTATTCAATTAATATTTTAGATATATCCACAGGTTTTATTTACTCTCTCTGTTATTCCTTATTGATTCCTGCATTTTCAGGTTTCATCTGGAATCATGCACCTATCTATCTTTAAGGTTTCTTTGGTATTCCTTTTTGGATGATTTTATTAGTAAAAATTCTCTTATTTTTTGTTGGAAAAGCCCTGTTTCCTTTTCATTTTTGAAGAATTTGTGTTGGCTATAGAATTCTAGGTTGTCAGTTGAAAATATTTTTGAAGAAATGATTTTATTGCCTCCCAGTTACCATTATTTCCATAGGGAACTCAGTTATCAGTCTCACGTTGCTCCTTTGAAGATAGTAGGGTTTTTCTCACTGATTTGAAGATTTTCATGTCACATGTATATTTTAGTAGCTTTATGGTGCTGCACTTTCGTGTGGTTTTCTTTTTATTTTTTTCTACTTGAGATTTGTAGGGATTCTTAAGTCTGTGGCCTTATGTGTTTTGTCAACTTTGGAAAATTCTTACTCATTATGTTTTCAAGTATTGCTTCTGCTGAATTATTTATTTTCTTTCTTCCTGGAATTCCTATCCCATATATCTCTATATTTCTCAGACTTTTCCCCTGAATTTTGGAAAATGTTGTTCATATATGTATATATAGGATATATATGTATATATATGATATATACTTGTATGATATATATATAGTATGCATGTATATGAATGACATGTTTCATGTATATATGTAACATGTTACTTGCCTTTCAGTTCAGTAATTATCTTTTCACCTTTGTCTAATTTGCTCTTAAATCTATCCATCAAATTCTTTTTGATAGTTTTCAAATCTCTATTTAAATTCTTAAACTTGTCTTCTCATTCCTTGAAAATACTGATACTTTTAAAAAACTACATCTGATAACTCCATCCCCTTAGGTCTGTTTTCTTTTTATTTTACTTTTGATTTTTTATGGTCACTTCTTGTTTTCTAATATTATTATATTTTTTGAGTGCCAAGTGGTAAAAACTTTTGGAACTATTTTAAGTTTATGGATAACGTAATCTTCCTCCAGAGAAATTCACCGTTGCTTCTGCCAGGCAGCCCTGGCAGGGGCATTCGCAGCCCCAGATAAAGGTTTAATCCATCAGGGACAGTCACGATTCAAAATCGGGCTTCGGTCCTTGGGAGGACTGATCTATTTCTCATCCACCCTGACTCTTAGGATGCAGCCCTTCCATATCCCAGTCAACACCCTGGGTATTTGTCAAGGCCTCTTTTCCTCGGTGAAGTCCAGCATGTCATTTTTTTTTTTTTGTCCCCATGGTCCCTGGAATCGGTCCAAAGGCATGTTCAGCTTCTCAGACTCTTAGCTGGCACTTTAAAAATCATCAGTCTCCTGTAAGGAAAAAGCAAACTTAGATGTCAGATTCCTTTCTGGGCTTTCTTTTAGTTCCAGATCTTAGTTCTTCAGTTTCTCATTGCCTCGTTAGTTATTTGGTGCCTCAAATATATATTTTCTATTTTATTTAGCTTTTCTAGCTGTTCTCAGTGGGTAGGTTTGTCCAAAACAACTTGGTTAATTATTGCTGGATATATAACTTTAAAAAGAACACTTTCATTAAATTGTTCAGACTGTGACTCCACAAAGGACGCATCATTTCAAAATAAATACTGTAATTTGAGAGAAATACTTAATTTTTACTATTTGGTTATTTTTTATTAAAGTAAATGTGGCTAGTTCAGTGCCAACTGGGTTTGTTATTTTCCAAACATTTTTCCAAAGCATATATGCAGATGATGATGAATAAAGTAATTTAGAAGAAAAGAGCTATAAAAAGACAAATATTTTCAGATGTTAATGTATTTTCAGGAAAGGGTTACATAAAATTATTGAAATATTTTATATTATTGTGACTGACTAGTGATACTTTAAAGTAAAAAAAAGAAGTGTGCTTTTTTGTATTTAAAATATTTCAACTATAAAAGCAAAATAATATTTTTGTCAAGAATACTGCATCGGTGATATTTTGTATTTCTTATTCTATCACAGTAAGAGGCAAATGTCCTGTCCCGTTATGAGTGAAGCTAAATTTGATTACCCGCCTAAGGTATTGTCTGCCAGATTTCTCCATTGTAAAAATATTCATGTTTCTATTGTTAATACATAATTTGTGGAAATGTTACTTGAGATTGATGACTATAGTCCTCTCCAACAGGATTATTAAAAGTGGTTTTAGTAACAAACTCATGATCCTTGCCTGAATGAATTTAAAATCTGTGCGTTCTAAAATTGTGCTTTTCTGAATCTAGCGTTCCTTCTCCCTTAGCTGCCATTCACTAAAGAACATTCTTTTCTGAGTATCACAGAAGGATTCTTCCCCCCGTGCCCCTCTCTATGACCAGCCCTATGCTCCACTATCTGTTTCCTGGCGACTCTGTCATATACACATCCTCAGTCCTGTAGTTCAATTATTTCCTCAACAATTATTCCATCTTTTTTTTTTTTGCTTAATTGATTAGAATCAATTTTTAATACTCGCAGTCCAAATGATTCTTATTAATCAAACTTGCAAAATTATTTTATGAAAGTTGGCACCAATTTTCAAAATCACAAGCAGTGTTTTTAGATGCCAGTTTTTCTGTACTTGATTGCAAATTTTTATGTCAAATACTAAACTAATCTTAAAGTCATTATTCTAATCTATAAAAAATTTTGATTCTCTGTAAATGTAAGACTAAATTGTAAAAAAGATAAAATTGTTGTTGTTTCTATGTAAATATTTTATCTATCTATCTATCTATCTATTTATTTATTTAGCATTCTTAGAATGAGAAGTAAAATCTACCTGGACAATTCCACAAACATACACTAAGAAGGTAGTTGGGGACTGGAGCTATAATGATGAATGAGAAAGACATGGCTGATGACTTTGTAGCTTCTAACCCAGTAGAGAAAACAAACATTTAAACACGCGATTACATTACCAAGTACCTGCATTTCAGTGATTCCCAGAGGCTGTGATGCTTTTTGGTCACCCCAGGAGCTCCTGGCAGGACGTTGTCCCACAACTGTGTCATGACTGCCACCTGGCTGGCAGCAACTGTATGACGTTGTGAATGATGCGATACATCCTCATTTTAGAAATATAAAAATATGGAAAATGGGCATCTTGGAATTTACGCACCACAGCAGCAAGCGCTTCGATAAAGACTTTGGGAAAGATGACAACAGTCATGGACGTGGACGCCCTCTCTTTCTGAAGGAAGTGAAAGGGGGCAGGAGTTTCTGAAGACCGTGAGAAAGAGAGTTCCAGGCAGAAGTCACTTTCCTTGACGTTTTCCTATCTTTGAATCATGGGATTTGGGGACTAGTTTAGCATATGTGTATATATTTCAGTACTTTATTTTGTTTTAGCAGCATTTTTTTAAAAAGGAAATTTTATCTGGAAACCTAATACTTCAAACACCTAAAGGGCTGGTTGCTCTGACCAACAGAGTGGGGAGCAGATTAGGCTCTCCCCACCTCCCTTCCTCCCTCCCTTTGATGGGGCTCCCGGGAGCATGGTTTGACAAGCACTGGGCTAGATGGTCCCAAGATCCCTTCTTCTTTTAATGCTCTGCAACTCAATGTAACCTGCTCATTCAGAGCTATCTGAAGTCCAGTTCAGCTTCAGCGAAAAGATTACCTAGCTGGTGAGGGACAACGGGGGGCTTCGATACCAGGCAGCCTGACTCCATGGCCCCTACTCTTAACCTCACTGTCCACTGACTCTAGCAGTGTCGTCCCTGTTTTCTGTCTGTGCAATAGGGAAATTACCATATTCTAAGGTCCCTGGAAAACAAATGAGCTTTACTCTGCACGTGAGCAGTGGTGCTCTGAGTGTGCCCATGCAGACCTTGTTGTTTCATTACTACATCACAGATCACCCCCCAACTCTATGTCACATGTAATGCCATCCTATGTCACATGCCTTTGTGGTGTGGGAATTTAGGCAAGCTTCGGCTAGGTGACTCTTCTGTTTCACTGGTCTTGAGCTGGGGACTCGGTGTCATGCAGCTGGCGCCTGATCCCGACTAGAGGCTTTACTGACATGTCTGCCTTGGGTCCTTCTCCTCAGTGTGGCCTCCAGCCTTTTGTCTCGGTCTCTCCACCAGGCTGACTGCCTTTTGTACCCCGTGGTGCAGGGGGCCAAGAGTGCCTCTTCCAAGAGAGAAAGTGGAAGCTGTGAGTCCCTTAGGGCCTGGACCCAGAAACGGACACGGCACCACTGCTGCTGTCCTCGCAGCAGTCACAGACTCTACCCACATACAAGGGACCAGGATAGAAATCCAACCTTTTGACAAGGGGGATGTCAGAGAATCTGAGGCTATCTCAGCTGCCACAGGCTCTGAGAAAGAAGTCTGTCGGCACAGGCAGCAGGCAGCCAACACGACGGGTTGCAGTCTGGATTCATATTTCCCCCTCTGGTCTCAAGAGTGATGGAATCACAATATGCTGGCGCATCTGTGAGGCAATTCACTTAGTCATCCAAGGGTGAAGATTGTTCTTTATTGTGGGAAGGGAAGGCTGAATAGAGGAGCTGCTACAGTCTGTTTAAAGAAATCACTAGTCTCAGAAAAAGTGGGAGACCACTTTGAATAACAGAACTGGGTCAAGGACAGAAGAGCAAGAGAGAGATCATTTTTGGGCAGAAAAGGTTTAAGGTTACATGTTCTTTTACTGTGGCTTAAGAAATTACATAGCTGTCAAGTACTGAGCCTCTGGGATGGCTGAAAGTTATATTCCAGTGTCTTCTTTAAGGGATGAGATGGCGGTAACCTCTGAGAAAAGAGGGCAGTCTCGTAAATGCTCGTGATGGCCCTGGGAAGAGAAGAGGCGGTGGAAAGACCTGGCTTAGCTTTAGGGATGTAAAATACAAGGGAAAGTGAAAGAACTGAGATGCTAACAGCTACCAAATGAGTAGAGAGAAGCCACTTGAGTCTGGAAAGGAAGAGTCAAACAGTAGTTTCTGCTTCAAGAATTAATAAAAATAAGTTACGGACTTTGGAATGGATGTGGGGGAAAGTGAAGATGGAATCGTATGTGAGGTGCAGCGGAAAACGGAAAGGAAGCTCTTGCGGACAAAAAGAAACAGTGGAACTTAGCTTTGTGAATAGAGGAGAAAAGTAAGAGTGGAGGAAAGGACAGAGGAACGAACACATGGGAAGACCAAAACAAATGAGGCCAACAGGCTTGGGGCAGAGAGGACAAAGATCCTACATAGGAACCCACTTGGAGGAAGTGGGAGACTGACAGCTGAGGTTAACTGGAGAGGTGAAAGAGAACATTACAAATATGTTACATTGCCATTATTACTTTTATTGTTATTATTATTGTTACTTCTTTGTAATTTCCCAGGGCAGTTATTTCAAACTTATTCCACTCTCTAGGCAATTGTACAATCTTATTTTCAGCCAGTGACAATATCTCCCACTCTATTAAGCACATTGAAGCAAGTGGTATGAATTCACGAACTTCCTTCAAGTTTACATCAGATTGTCTGTGTATTTAGTAATTATCTCTTCTTCATTCCAAATTTAAATGTCCCTTGTTCTTCAAGGTACCCTCGATGCCCTTCCCTCTGGCTTCCTGAAGGAATTGGCTCTTTAGTCGTCCCTGCCTTTTCCACAAATTCAGCAGCTCCTGCTCTTCTGTCTTCTTCTGAGAAGCAGTTTCATATCTGCCCTGTGCTGAAACATTTGTTCCTCTATTACAATTACAGCAAACTATACATTTTTATTTTTTAAATTTTACTACTAAGCTTCCCGCAAAAAAACCAGTTTACATTTTTTCAATCCCCAGGTTAAATATTTAAAGTTTTAAGGCAGAAAAGAAAGTATAGCACTTCAAAAGAAAAGAAAATCACACGGAAGAGGAGACATAGCAGTTTGACTGTCCCTCAGCCAAAGATGAGGACAGTGGAGCCAGTCGCCAATGGATCTGGAGGTGAAGGAGGTGGAGGTGAAGGATGGGGTGGATAAAGAGCATCTGCAAGGAGTTTGTAAAGATTCCATTTCAAAGAAAGAGAAAAATGTAAGCAGATAAGAGAATTAAAATCATGGGGGTGAAGATCATACTTGATCTGATGCCATGAAAAATGAAAAAAAAAATAATACACACACCTACACATACATGAGAGAGAAACAGAATAAGGGCAATATATCTTTGTGTGTCTGTGTTTTATAAGAAAGTGACATAATATTTTTAATTTTTGTCCTTTTGAAAGATAAATTGTAAATATACATATAACATATAGTATTATTCTTAAGCCACATAGATCTGTAAGAAGTAGCACAGTACTTTGTTTCCTTTATTATTATTATTATTACTTTAAAAATATTTTTGTTTTATTTTAGAGAGAGTGGAAGGGAGGGAGAAAGAGAGGGAAAGAAGTATCAATGTGACCTTCTGAAATGCCCCAAATGGGGGTGTGCAGCACAGTGCCCCCAACCAGGGGTCGAACTGGAGACCTCTTGGTTTGCAGGATGGCAACCAACTGAGCCACGCCAGCCAGGGAAATACTTTGTGTCCTTTAAATCAACTGAGACCCTAGCCTGGTTTCTCTATTCTGAGAAACGTGGTATCAGTCCTGATTACGACTCTCTCCCCTTGCTAAGACTGCACAAGAATCCAGAGCCTTATTTAGTGCTTAGGAAACAAAGGCAGAGTTTTGAATGTCTAGTGCATTGTGGTCGCTGCTGATACTCTCATGCCCCAAGTGCCCAAGGAGCCTTGAAAGTCAGTTGTTCTGTGCTTTGGAGCCATGTGTTGAACAAAACTGTTCTGTGGGTTTGCTACTGGCCCTGGGGCTTTGCCAGGGACCAGAAAGTAAATCGTTTAGATCTTGCTCTCCTTCCAAACTGGCCCCCAAATCCATTTCCCACTCCCTAACACAGACAGACTCACACACACACCCTCAATGGGACTCCAGGGGAACTAGCAAATGTATCTGATGAGTTACAGACTTTAATGAAAGGTGATCTTTGAACAGCTTTTGCTTAGAGCTCTACAAATACCCCCATGAACTCTGGTTCGGGTTTGAGGACAGATAAGAACTATAACTTGAACTCTGTTCACTTTGGAGAAGAATAAAAGCAAAGCATAAACACACAAAGACAAGGATACGAGGTGTAGGGTCAGCTCCTCTCAGCCTCCCTCACACCTGCCCGGTCAGATGCACGCCCGGTCTCTGGGGTCTTGGCAGCCCCTGAAAAGGGGAGTGTCCTCCAGGTTGGAGGTAGAGACACTGCCTTTTGTATTTCCAGCCACATCAGCACCCAGAAATCACATGGAACCATACAAGGCAATCCTTCAATACCTCTAGGAAGCCACGTGGACCAGATAAAAAGTCTGGGTTTCAGGCCTTGGAATTATTGCTTTGCCAGCATGGGGACTTTCTCTCTTTATCTGAGTTTCTCATTTAGGTCCCCTTCAGGGCTTTCTGTGGGCAGGAATGGCAACGACCACCACACTGAGGGAAACATATTAGAAAGAGTCTGTCTACCTTCTTGGAAAGGGGGAAGGGAAATACAGAAGAAAAAACACATTTCAATACAGCAGTAACCTCTGCCAAACATGTAAATATCTTTTATTACTTCAGGGGAGCAAATTAAAGAAATGTTCTGATGAATGGACCATTGTCCTGGGATGTATTTGATTTCTGTTTTTCAAATTATAGTTTCCAAATATCCTGAGTAAGGTTTATGACAAAGACATAACTTCCATTCAGACAGTTGGACTTGTAGTAGGTTATTTTAATCATCTATTTTAGGAATTCATTTCTGGCATAATGAATATGATAATGTCTAATCTGAGGCTGGGTTTTGCTCACTGAAAGAGAAATATTGTCAAAACCATAATTAACTGGCAGCAATTAACTGGAACTATTTACTGGGATATTGGCAACAGTAATTGCTCAATTAATATTGTGTTTTCTTTGAAAATAGCAAAGTATGATTGATGAAATTTCTGTAGCAATTTTCCTCTAAAACATTTAGGGAAATAATCAATACAGATCAGTTGCCAAACCCTAATATTTATCTAGAGGCTGAACAATTATATCTAGTCATCTTTAATAATTAATACGCTTCTCTTTATTTATGATATAGCAATACAGTCCCTAATGAGAAATGATAGTCTAATGTATCCACCATTCTCAGTAAGGCATGGGCTTTGAGTTTTCCCTTAGGGGCATGGAAAAAGCTTCTTACTGAGGAAGCTGTTCTGCCATAGCCTCCCCGGTGTCTCATTGTATGTATCTGTCGGTTGGCTGACTGTCGGTCATAGTGCCGTCCCAGGGAGCCCCTCCACTAAAACAGGGACCAGACACAGAAATCTCCTAAGCTAACCAGATGTTAATTTCACCCTGATGTTAATCTCCTGAAGGGCAGAGTAGAAATGATGCAAAGAAGTCACATGTGAAAAGATAATGGCTGATCATTTCCTAGATGTGATGAAATACACAAATTTAAAGATCCAGTAATTAATTATAACAAGTTCCAGTCATACTTGGACCTATCCTGTTGGCATTACAGAAGTATGACAGTGAAAAGAAGATTTTAAACACAGAAAGAAGGACAGATGCTGTAAAAAATGGCAGTTAGACTGACAGCAGACTTAATAACAGATCCAGAGAATGGTGGGATTATTTATTTCATTGTTGAGGGGGAAAAAATAGTTACTCCAGAAGTGTAACCTTTGCTAATTCTTAGGAATGAATACAAAATAAAGACACTTTCAGACATAAAAAACCTGAAAAATTTGCAGCTACTAGGTACTCACTGAAGGAAAACTTAGATGACATGCTTGAGAATACAGTGTTTTTGGGGGGGAGGGTGATAAAAATGTTACAAAATTAATTGTGATGGTCGCAAAACTCTGAATATCCTAAAACCATTGTATTTTACACTTTATTGTGTGCAAAAGAGTAAATTGTATGATGTGTGTAGAGGATTGAATACTGTCTCCCTGAAATTCACATCTACCTGGAACCTCAGGATGTGGCCTTATTTAAAAACAGGGTCTTTCTGCATGTAACTAGCTAAGGATGTCAAGAAGAAAGCATCCTGGATTTAAGGTAGGCTTCAAATCCAGTGACTGGTGTCCTGATAAGCAGAGAAACACACAGACTTAGGGAGATGATGTCTAAGGATGGAGGCCGAGAATCCATTATGTTGCTGCAAACCAAGGAATGCCAGGAGCCTTTGGAGATTGGGACAGACAAGTAGAGATTCTCCCCTTTTGCCTTTAAAGAGAGTTTGGCTCTGCCAACACCCTGATTCCAGACTTGTGGCCTCAGCGACTGTGAGCGTGTACATTTCTAGTGTTTGCAGTCACCACGTTTGTGGTGATTTGTTGCGACAGCCCTCGGAAATGAACACAGCATATGAATTATGTCTCATTAAAGCTGAAGTACTGTGTATGATGTTCTTGAAGGAGAGAGTGAATTGTCCAAGAAGGAATTCTGGGAAGCAAGGACTGATGGACAAGGGACTTGGGAACTCTATGGATGATAAGTCTGGAAAAAATAATTTGGTGGTATAAATAATACTTGATTTGGGTAGTTAAATTAAGATATAACCTAAATATTCAGTAAAAGTAGTATGTAAGGTGAAGGGAAAATGACAGGACTTAATGGTAAAATATTTGAGAGAAGGTTTAAAATATGGAAAAGTTTTGCATGTTGAAATCTTAAGATGAACAATTAAATGACTTAAAATAACATATGTAACTTTAAAAACTATATAAAGAAAAACTGGAATTACAAAGTTAAACTTGCAAAAGAAGAAAGAGGGAAAAGAGGCCAAAGACCCTTGGAAGAGAGACGTCATCTTGGGTTAAAAAAAGGCCTAGCACATTCTCTTTCCAAGGGATCTCAAAAGCAAACAGACACAGGGAGAAAGAAATGGTTCTAAGGTGACTCACTATTCTGGTTTATGCTAATGTCTCTGCTTTTGTGTATGTTTATGAATGTCCATAATAAAAAGGCAAGTCAGAGAAAAAAGATATCAGTGGAGGAATGACAAGTATTTTAAAACACAATAAAAGATTTCTGTGAACAAATCTATTTCCATGAATGAAGAACCATAGACAAAAGGAAAAATTTCTCAGAAAATAAAACTTGGCAAAATTCAATCAGGAATAATAAATCTCAGTACTCACATAGCTATGAAAACATTAAAGCAGTAATTTCAAATATCTTCACAAAGAAAATACTAGGCATTGACGCATTTTCTGCTGGGTTCTCTCAAGGCGTCATGAAGGAGTTAAATTGCAATGCTTTAAAACTTTCCCAGAGAACATAACAAGAGTGAACACTCTCCAATTTGTTTCATGAGACTCGTGAATTTTGAAACTAAAACCAGACTAGGATATTATAATGAAAGAAAATTATAGGACAATTTCATTCAAAAGCATGTATTCAAAAACATGTAAAAATATTAGCAAACAGAATCTGCCAAAGCAAAACATGTAGCATGAAAATACAAAGACATGCTCAGGTTGGACATATCCTAAGAGTCAGTCAATACCCTCTCCAAAAAATTGGACTTCTGTAGCCTTTAGCCTGCTGCAGGAGCCGCTCCAGACAACCAAGCCTTTCCTGGTTTCTTTCCCTGTTTGTATCCTTGCTGGGTGAGTCTCTCTGAATCAAGCTTTGTTCTCAGCTCCTACCAGGATTTGGCAAATGCCCCCAGAGAAGAAAGTAGCCAGTGGCCTTGATCAAATCTCCCCTAGGAAGGACGCTTCTGTCTCTGGAGTTTTAGTTCATGTAATCTTAATTGTTTCTATAGCTTTTCATATTCCTTAATTTTTGGTATTCATTTGAATGAATATATTCTGACTTACCCATCCATTTAGGTCTATGGACGCTTCAGTTGTTTTCAGTATTCGACTATTATGAAGAACGGTGTTATGAACATTTGGCACACATCTCCTGAAGCACAGGTACGGGACAGACCTAAGACTGAAATTGCTCAGTAATAGGACATGTTCAGCTTTGGTAGTTAATGCCAAGTGATTTTTCCAAATCGTTGACCAATTTATATTCCTATCAGCAAAGTGTAAGAACTTTGTTTTTATTTTAGCTATCGTGATAAGTACGCAGTGAAACTCACTGTGTCTTCAATTTGCTTTTCCCAGATTACCAATGAAGTTGAGAATCTTTTTTTTTCTGTTTACTGACCATTTGGATGTGTTTTTTTAAATTGAATTTCCTGTTCCAGTCTTTTGTCCATTTTTCTTCTGTGGTCATCTTTCTTTCATATTGATTTGCAGAAGCTTTTAATATATTCTGGATATGAGTATTTGGTTAGAATTATATATTATATGTCATTAATATTCAAGTGTAAAGGGAAAACCATTCTCGTGGAGCTAGTGAATATTATACTCATAATTAACAAATAATAAAGCAAGTAGTTATTAAAGTTTAGCTTGTTTAAGAATTATTTAAGTGTACATACCAAAATAAAGGTTTTTGGACAGTCCCTTTCTTAAGAGATTCTAAGTGAGCAAGGATGCAGTGATACCAGTAAAATACATTTTCACTAGCATCTCGAACTTGGAGAAACCTTGGTCTAAAGATTCACTGTCTGCCCCCTGAAGCATGGGGGTGAGTAATTAGTAGCTGAGTCCTTCTCTGCCCATTGTGATTACACTGGCCAGTACATAGCCTTCTGCAGTTTCTAACTTCCATAATAATTTACTGGAATTCCCAGAAAAAGCCCAGCTTCTTAATGCTCCGGTTTCCTTCTCAGTGAATTAATTACGGATTCACATTATTTCATACTTGCAATGTGCTGAAAGTACATTCCTGGAGCAGGACTGAATGCATTTAAACATTTGATGATAAATAGAGATTACACTGGAGGGGAGCTCAGGGGCTTGCATTGGACCTGTAATGTTAACATGCTCACCATCTGTGTTGAATCAATATTTATTTCTTTTCACATTTGAATGTAGTCCTGACTCGAAGACAAAGTGCTAAGAAATATATTCTAAAGTGAATCAGATAATTAACTACCTAAACTCACGCCTCGTCCATTTTCTTCAGGCTCCATTTCAATAACCCACAAACTCTTGTTACCACTTGACAGTTGAATATAAAGCACTAAGGTGTCAATTGCCGAGTGTTTATTTTTAGGGGTCAGGGAAGGGTTAGAACATTCTGAGTCTGGGTTTCGTTCTTTTCTGAACTTCCTGTGCAATTTTATGGCCCTCCATCTGCACTCAGGGTTCTAGTAGAATAATAGAAAGATTCCAGTAGTCTTCTTTCATTGGTAACTGTTTCTAAAAGCACGTTCCCAATGGAAGTATAGGTGCTTATGTGAAAAAAAGGTCATTACATTTTGAATTTGGAATAGTGCGGTTAGGAAAATAAGCTTTCCACTTTCCACGCAGCATACCCTCTTACTTTCAATTTTAAAGCAAGCAAATCTTCCCCAAAAGCTTTTGTGGGATTTCCTCTACTGACCTGTTGAAATGAAGCATCTACTTTCTGAGGATCTACAAGGACAGTGACATAGTTATGTGACAGTTACTGTTTTTAGCCCCACGGCAAGTTGTCCCATGTGCTCCTCCCAACTTCGGGCAATGGGCCCTTTCTCTACCCACCCCAGTATTAGTGGGTAAAAAAAGAGACTGAAGTTTTGTCCAATAGGAGCACCCGTCTCCCTGGATCTATCACTTGGTTCCAAAGCGACTTTATGACATCAGCCAGCCAGTCAGACTCCTTAGGATATTTCTATTGGGACAAGGGGAAATTTTGTTCTCTTGCTTTTGTTATCCTGTTGCTGGAAGGATATGAATTTGAGGCCACTGGCAACTACCCTCCTCATCCTGTGAATGGAGTCTGCCAATGATAGGAGAAAATGAGGGTCCCGCTCAGATGCGGCACAGCTGCTAACAGGAGAGAAAGGATCTTAATCCTCTGGTCCTGACTATATTTAAGCTTGACGCTCTGTCCACTCTGCGAAAGGCCACCCTGTCCCTTCGCAGCTACATAAGTCAATACTTCCTTTTCTTTTCTGTTTTTGTTTTACCTTAAGCTAGTTGAAGTTTTACTATTTGCAACTAAAAATGCCCACATGAAAATATGCAGCAACAACCACAACAGCAAAAGCCAGCAACGGGAATGTGAAATGTCCCGGAACGTAGTCATTGTCCTCATGAGTTTGTTGGCTGTGTTACAGGCTGTGCCATTTTCCTCTAAAACGTGGTTTGTGTCAGGGATGTTTGCCTCTCATATGTACAACATCAGTAAATTGCTATTTCTTGACTAGGGAAATAGGGAACTTATTAAGTTTAAGCAGATTCCTTCCCAAATTCTTTCACAAACTGGACACACTGTCACCTTAAGCTTGGGAAGCCAAAAATCACTGTGGAGATGGAAATGTCTCTTTCGTCAGGGGAGAGCAGAGTAGCTGAACAGGTCCGTTCTCGCGGGGCATCATGAGCCCTAGCTCTAGCTTAGTAACACTTTAGGGGGAATTTTGCCTTTGCCACTGGAGATGTTATTTCGGTGTTTACAATCACATGGATTAAAGATAGTGTGTAGCTTATCATATACACTGGGACACTTTTGAGAGTGCAAAGAGCCTCTGTTAATTAGACCTGGGACAACAGGTGTATACCAGGACATGCTGGAAACAGAAGGATATATGGGCATTCTAGCCAAAAATGATATTGGCTCTTTCTCTAGACTAGTGGGTTTCAAACTTGTTCCACGTTGTGTTTTCCTGGGAGACTTTAAAAATATTACAGAAGCTAGGTCTCTCCACTTAGAGATTCTGAACTCATTGTCTAGGGTGTGACCTGGGAATTGCACTGTGAAAAAAAATTGTTTTGTCAATTCTATTGCATAACCAAGTTTGACACTATAACGCTATTGCTTGAGCTTCACTATTTTAATTTTAGTATACCGATATCTAAACCTAAGATGCAAAAGGATAGGTAGGCCCTGGTCTCTCCTCTTCTGCTGGCCAGGCATGTGATCTTGGACAAGTGATTTTCTGGTCTTCAGTGGCTTCACATATAAACACTGGGGCTTGGACTAAAAAAACTCCCAAGACCTATTGAATTCTGATATTCTACCATTCCGATCCTGTAGAAGGATTCTTCTCTCAAGGGATTAAACGTTTTTGAAATCAGAACCTACTTCCCCCAGTCTCAGGTCATGAGAGAACATTACTTGCAGGACACTACTTGGAGGAAGGATAAGTCAAGTTCACTTTTTAAAAGCCAGGGATCTGTGGTATAAATGAAGTGATAGAACATACCCACATATTTGTTCCCGCTTCGTTTGACAGTGCAGAACTGTTTCTGTGCCAGCTAAGAGGATGAAAGCCTGCAGCCCTCAGAGAGATTATGTAACTTTTGCAATCTAATCCGGCACGACATCCAACAACAGAAATGTCAAAGGACCCGGTTACTTTCCCCAGAAAGAATTTTTATAGCTTTATGCTGCTGTGGGTGTGTCTTGGTAATGACTTAATTCAGTACGTTCTCCTGCCTATAAATGGAGATAAATTGAGGGATATACAATCCGTCTCAAATAAGAGGCCTAGCTCAGGGTGTGAAACGCATTTTTTTATGATTCAGTTTCTTATTCCCTTCAAGAACAAGATCCTGTAAAGCCTTAACGTTAGTATTGAATTACTTTAAGAAATATAAGCATATAAAAATCCTCTCACCTCTGCTCCGCTCTGTTGCCCTGTCTAGGTCAGTGCCTCAGGCAGGAATCTAAACCTTTCCCACACCACCCCATAGCACCTCCTCCTCAGACTCACCAGTTAGCAATCCTCCCTTCCTGCAAATACCCTTCACCTTTTTCCGTAGAGCAGGGCCTCGCAAATAAAAGGTGGGAGACTAGCTCACTACCTAACATGTAACTCCTGAGTTAATCATATTTGTCCAAAAACATTACTGAGTTCCTGTTGGGTCTTCAGCAGACCTTTAAATTTTATACTACGCCAAGGTTTTTTTTGTTGTTTTTTTTTTCCCTCCACATCTCTGTATGTCAGCCTGTAAGGACCCCAAAAGTGATCCATTCTGCAAAATAACTTTTGTCTGCCTAAGTTTCACCTCCCTCCCTCAAAAACCTTTCTTTTCTGACAATGGTATCAGCTAAGAATTAAGAGGAAAAAAAATCAAATTTAAAAAGGGAAATAATCTTTAAAGATTCTATGTTTTCTTCTTATATGAATTTTTAGAACACATCAAGTTCGTGTTTTGTGGTCCTTGATATACATTTCCCCTTTTAGCAGAGCTATAAATGATGATTAGCTGTTTAACCACTCCCCCCTAAAAGCCATGTAACTTTTCTTGCAATGTATAAACACAGGATTCTGCGTAAATGACATACAAGCGAATAACTGAACAGAAGCGAGGAAAAACAAGAGCTAGTCTACAGAGAGAAACTGAGTGTGATATTCACTCCCGAGAGGTATTTTCTGCTCTTTTCCTGGGTAAAACAGTGGTCCTAGGCAAATCTATTCTGCTCACCAATATCTTTTGTCCTCCCTTCCTATTTATACTTCTGTTCAACATCTTCAGGGACTCTCTCCAGTACCTTTGTAGGTTTGTAACTATACAGTTGACCCCTGAATAACATGAGTTTGAACTGCACAGGTCCACTTCTACATGTATTTTTTCTTTTTCTTTTTCTTGTTATTCTATCACTGTTGTCCCAATTTTCCCCCTTTGCCCTCCTCCGTCCCCCACCCCCTTCTCCCACAGTCAGTCCCCAAAGTCCATGTCCATTGGTCATTCATTCATACATGTTCCTTGACTAGTCCCTTCCCCTTCCTGCCACCATTATCCCCCTTCCTGTATTTCCTTTTCAACAAATAACAGTAATGTTTTTGATTGATGGTGGGAATCCAGAGATGCAGAGGGCTGAATGTGTGAATTGATCTATGCCACTTCATATAGGGGACTCAAGCATTCATGAATTTTGGTATCCACGGGGTCCTGGAACCAATATCCTACAGATGGTAGGGAACAACTAAGCTTATGGGCAGTCAAGAGTTACACGTGCATTTTCAACTGCATGGGGGTAAATGCACCTAACCCCTGCATTGCTCAAGGGTCATCTGTGGGTTGTTGTTGTTTTTTTTTACCTGCCTTTCTCACTGAAGGCCTCTTGGCTCCACTATTCAGTATTTGTTCCCTATTCAGACTCCTCAAACCTCTCACTTGAAATCTCTCTTATCTGAAACTCTTCCTAATCACATTTTAGTATAAAACAATCTGATTTAACCCTGACCCATGTGGCTCAGTCATTTGCACCGTCCTGCAAATGAAAAGGTTGCTGGTTCAAATCCAGGCCAGGGCACATACCTGGGCTATGGGTTGGTCCCCCGTTGGGGCTCGTCCGAGAAGCAACCCATCTATGTTTCTCCCTCACATGGATTATTTTCTTCCTCTCTTTCTCTTTCCCTTCTCCTCACTCTAGAATCAATAAAAAATATTTTAAATCTGTTTCAAATATAAAATCCCACGATTGTTTGTACTTTAAAGGAAGACATGTGTTAGGCAGAAAGTACCTCCAGTAGTAGTTTTATATAACAAGACAGGTTAACTGTCGTGTTTGCTGAGTGCTTAGAAATGGATCTTGTTTACTGTCTTTACAGAGGCTTATCTAGGGAATGGCTTTTCTTTAAGTGTCTTTTTGCAAGTTTGTACTGTGCATCTTGGGCAGATGTTACTCTGGGGCCCAGCGTGGGTTACATACAGCCCGGTAGGGCTGGACTTCATTTCTCCCTCCATTGATCCCATGAAATAAATGTATTAAACAACAAAGTGATGACATAACTGCCTTTAATACTCACTCATTTTTTTTTTTACCAGATCTATATCCCTTAGTACAGCTCTATTTAAATCTCTAAAATATACCCCTTCCTCCCAATATTGCTCTTTTGTCTAAACTCCAAAAATGCTATGAGCCTAGGCCAGTGTATATTCCCTGAACATTCCTGAAAATTCTTCTATTGTAGAAGTAATATAATCACATTATAGAATATTTGGGGGGGGGAAAGAAACACATCATCTACAGTAGCATTACCTGATAGAAATTGCTACAAATTAGTATATTATTTTGGCTTTTTTCTCCCCCATTTTTTTTCTGCTTAATAAAAGCCTCTTAATTATTACACTGAGCACTTTACCTCACATAAAGCACTCAGGTTTCCCTCCTACTTTAACCCAATGGATCTCAGTGTACTTGGCATCTAAGGAGGATAATTATTAGTAGCTATTTTATATACTTTAGAAGTTTGTATGTCAGAATCAGATTGTCAAATAGGTTCATGTTAACTAACATCTGTTAAATTCTGAAAGTCCAGGGACAAAGTCTACATTTGCCTTAGAAAAAGATGACAATTTCAAAAGTGATAAGTAAATACCATTTCTTAATGCTATATATTATTGCTATAAAATATATTCATATTTTCATATATTTGACATTATGATGCTGTATACTAGTCTCGCATATTCTTGTTTGGATAAAAAAGGATGTGTCAAGCCTTGTCAAGACATCTCTACATTATGATGTAATCAAAGATACTGACTAGGTGAAGGAAGCCTCTTACTACATTTTTGTGGCCCAATTTCCTCCTTTGTAGCAATGGAACTGAATTAGATGATTTGTAAGGTTCAGCCCCATTTTAGTAGTATGTTCTATAGAGCTGAGAACCTGAAGCATTTCCTTGCTTTAGTACAGAGTTATTTTTAGATAGAAGTGCCTTTTGTGTTCTTAAGACATATCATGTATGACACTAGTCTTCGAAGATTTTTCCTTAAATATCTTCTAAAATAATTTTGAAAAACTATATATCCTCTTATCCATCTAAATGTGCATTTAAAAATTCTCATCATAATTAAAAAGTTGCAAATGATGTCACTTCCAGTATAATGTAAATATTAACCTTTAAAATAAAACACTTTAACAAGAATTCAATATACTTTAAAAGTAATAGCAGTGTGTTATTAACTATAATCCATTGAAAAATTGGTGAGTAAAATTTTCAAACCAGAAATTTCACTTTTAGTTTGCTTTGTAGTTATATTTCTATTCTATTCCTCCCACAGAATTTTCTCCTAATTTAATATATTTTTATGCTTAAAATTTTTGATTAATCATCAGATTACTCAGTAATAAAGTATGAGGTCTGTTCAGAAAAAGTCCAGCCATTGTTCATATAACAAGAACAGTTTGTGTGACATTGATACAATCTGGCAGCCAAGGAGAGTGGGCTGGAATGCACCTATATGAACAATGATGACTTCACTGTACTAGTCAGTGGGGGTGGTAGACACAGTTGAGTGAACATGTGTACTGTGTGGCCATCACATTCAAAATGCCTGAGTGAATAGAGCAATGAATATCAAATTCTGCATTAAGCTTGAACATTCCTCTGTGGAAACTATTTGGATGATTCAGAAGCTTTCAGGGACAATACAATGAGTGCAGCGCAAATAAAAGTGTGGCACGAATGCTTCAAAAATGGTTGAGAATCTGTTGAAAGTGATCCACATTCTGGAAGGCCTGCAGCAAGCAGAACATCTGAGAATGTTGAACGTGTATGGGCTGCAATCAACAAAGATCAGCGACTGGCAGTGCAAGAGCTAGAAGTTGATCAGGGGATTCCAAGAACTACTGTGTCCAACATTTTGATGTAGTATCATGGCATGAAATGTGTTGTGGCAAAATTTGTTCCGTGGATTCTGCTACCAGAGCAGGAAGAACATTGTGCTGCAGTTGCTAATGACTCAATTCAAACCACTACCAATGAACCAGATTTCCCCAAGAAGGTCATAACTGGAGATGAACCATGGGTCCACGGCTGTGCTCTGGAAATGAAGACCCAGTCATCCCAACGGAAGTTGCCTGGCTCTCAACACCTGAAGAAGGTGCGGCAAAGTCGCAGCAAGACCAAAGACCATGTTTTGAATAGTGGAAGATATGCTGGGGAACTGTGTGAGGCCCTAAGGTGCCTACTTTGAAGGGGACTGAGGTGTCATTGTCCTATGCAGAATGTTTCTTATATCTTCTTCAAGAATGCCTCTATTTTTCATCTTACATGACTGGATACTTTCTGGGCAGACCTTATATGTATACTCATTTGGAAATAATTTTTAAAGATTTGTGTCTATAAGAGTATAACTATTCAACATTTTTTGAAATGGGTTTTTATTATAGTTATTAGTACACAATTGAACTAAACAGCGCAGATATAAATTTTGACACATAATTACTAAGGGAATACATTTCTTAGGGAGATGGTTGAAAATTTTTACAAAGGACTTCATGTAGACATGGGTGGATATTACTGCTGAAATGAGACAAGTGTGGACATCAATTCTGCTCTAATTTTTATGTTTAGAGATGGAAAGATTACACTTACTTATACAAGTAGATAGGCACAGAAGTTTTTACAGTGACGCCACTGAGTGTGTGAACTCTGGAGTCACATGCAAAACATCACATATGATCTTCGTGATAGTTAATTTTATGTTACCTTGATTAGGCCATGGTGCCCATTTATTTATCAAATACTGGTATAGACGTTGCTGCGAAGATATTTGTGGAGATGATTCATATTATAAGCAGTTACCCAAAGTAAGATACATGAAGTTAGGTAGATACATATATAGATACAGAAACACAGACAGATATCGATATAGATAGGTCGATTTGGTTCCTCTTACATTTCTTAATGTAAGGAATTGAATACTCCTTGGCTGCAAAAACTGATTCCTTACCCAGTCCTTAATTAACTTGCTCACCACTTACACCAGCATTTCCAATAAGGTCTTTGGTGCTCCAGAAGTTTTTACATCCCTAAGACAATGCGTTTTCACCGTGAAGCAGAAGAACAATCATGAAAGAAACAGATTCATTTCTGTAAAACTATCTTTGTCATTGTTTCATGAAAATGCTCTTAGGTAACTTCAGGGTTACTATATTCTGGTCTGAAAACAGCTGATGGAAACCATTTTGCTACCTACATTGTTAAACATTTTTTCTGTTATTATTTATTTATGAACAGCACTTTGACAATGGCAGAAATTAAGGATGCTAACAATGATTAAGCAATGATTAAGGAACAAGGCAAAAATTAATAACAATTATTTATTTAGCAATATTTTAATGCTAAAATGATGTTTTTGATATTCAGTTAAACACATTTCAGAAACCTAGAATGCATTGATCAATTTCCTTATGGTTCATCTGCAAATGAATCAAATATTTTTATATATGTCTAGTTAATACATTAAGCTCAACTGAGTAATTGGAGCTCATTATTTATTTTACTACTAAGAGAACACATTGAGTTTCACCTTGGAAATATTGTTTGATGCAATATCTAAAACTGTCTTTTAGGTCACAAATTGGGGAAAAGGGATACAAACAACTTCATGACATCTAACCCAAATATTCTGATGCAAACAGCCCAGGGTTTCTCCCAGACTTAGCATAGTCTGACTCATGGTAGGGAGGTTCATACACATTTGACGAATTGAACAAAAGTGCAAAAATAGGTACTCAAGTAATAAGTACTCAAAATTATGGAAGCATTTGAAAGTGAGGCAATCGCTTTCATGAAAATAACTCCTTTTATAGATTGACATGAAAGATACCAGAATATGATAACAAACTAGTTGAATGAAAGGGCCCATTGGTAACAAAAGATGGACACCCATTACCTGCAGGCTGTTTTATTTCATTTAGATAATATTACCAACGGTGTGAAATATTCTTACTAGTGGAATGTAATCTTCATTAATTAATTTTATAAAATACGATCTAAAAACCCGTAAGTGAATTCCTTTGTGTTAGTGTTCAGTAAGTGGCATCATTTCATTGGTTCTTAGCCCCAGCTCGCTGTGTTCTTTTCATAGGTGAAACCCGGTGCTAATTACCAAAAGTCCATGGTGTGTCAGTTGAGCTGCCAGTGTTGATTACTGTTTGATGCATCATCTGAATTCCCTTCATTCTTAAAGTTCTTTATTTAAGAACTACAAATTCTTTGGGAGTTAATGTTGTGAATCGAAAAATTACTGTTTTGTCGAGTATGTGTGTGTGTGTGTGTGTGTGTTTGCTGTTTGGTATAATGTGTAAAACTGAATCGAACAAAATTTACCAATGTTTGGAACATGATGTCTTATTTCAAAAATTTGAATAGCAATTAGATGGTAGCATAACTTAGGGGAAAAAATAAAAAGGCTTCATGGCCTCTAGTTTCCCAATTAAAATGAGGCTACTTCTAGGTTGGAAGAAAATGTCAGTAAGATCATTTCTTCTATTTGAAAATCATACAAAGCTTTTCAGAGTCGCACAGGCCAGCATGCAGCTGAATACCATCTCCTCCCATCTATAAAAGCTGTTGTCTGCTTTAAAAGTCACGCTCTCAGCACGACTTTAATGTTGCATATCTGAAATACGGCTTGAAAAGCTCTTCTCGGGGCTGAACAGAGCATGAAGGTAATGGTTATTACCTACCTCACATTTAAAAGGAAGAAACAAACCAACACAAAGACTTACTTACTGTCTTCAGGCTCTGCTGTAAAATGTCCTTTCGTATTTCTTTAAAAATCTGCTTTTATTCTGCAGGGTTACCTATTACTACCGCTATGATTTTTTTTTCCCCCTTGTGCTATTATATTCAACCGTTTTTTTCACTGAGGTTGTGCTACAGAATTTTTGCCTAAGTACAAATGTAATTGAGTGGAATATCAAAGATTACACTGCCCATAAGTCACTTATCCTGAACTACACACTCAGAATAGCAAGATACAGACGCTGCCACGAATTAAATTTTGATGGTTCACGAGCATTTCCCTCCCCCCACCAGCGGCGTGCTTGCACTGGCTTGTCAGAGTTGATTGTTAAATTTTCAGGAATCGTGCTGGTAGCTTGAAATCATGAAGGGAGTATTTGTACCATGGAAATCAGAAAACATTACAAATCAGCACTTTTTTTTCCTCCACAGAGAGCAGCGCTTAAACATTAACCCTCATACCACTGCCTATGTGTATGTGCGCACGCACTCAGTGATGTGGTGTGGGTAGGGGTGAAAATTTCAGCGCTTCATCATTAATTGGCTATTAAAATTCTCTGTAAGGTTGTGAATCAAACATACTATGTTCTTGGGAGGAAAAGATGAAGGCTAGGCAAAGATGAATGTCTTGTTGGAAATCTATAAACTGGTTTTAGAACATACAGTTCTAGATTTTCTCTCCAATTGAAAACATGTTCCGTGAAAATGAATAAGTGGTTTATTATCTTAAACAAGAGCTCCCTTTATGAGCAGCTGGGTTTTTGTTAGGGGAAATTTCTTATAAGGCTCTTGCCCCTTGCCTCAAAAAGGAGACCAGACTTAGACTCAATTCCCATTTAATATGAGGCAATGTTTCTTGGCAAAGCAAGAGAATTGTAGTACTATTCTGCCAGTATAGAGTCAGCCTGAAGGCACACTGTTCCAAATGCTGTTGCTTATATTGTTTCCATTTACAGGAGTGTTTATCGTATCTAATCCAATACCCACTGGGTAGGAAAAGAGTCCTTATTGGTGGTGGTACTACGAGTTCCACGCACTTACTGCCTGAACAGTTATGTGCACCGAGACTGGATAACGTGTGAATGAACTGACATTAGCATCTATTGTGCCTAAATAACGTAATACAGAGATTCCTCTCTGCTGCCCGAGTTCACATGGTAAAACTTCTTGAATTTAGAGACTTCTGAGATTGGTATGCAGACCAGTGCAGTCCAAGATTCTCTCACGGGCTGCTTTTTAAGACAACGGGTGAGACTTGGGTCACATTTCTATTCATTCATATTTTTTTTCACACAGACAGCCCTAAACATTAACAAGAGCTTTCCCGTGGTCTTGTATAATTTTAGTCTTTAATAAACCAGATTGAAGTTATGACAGAAAAGCATGTAATTACTACAGTGATGGGTTGTTCATTCGAGACTGGTACATACACACATCTCTATGTGATGATTTGGGTTCTCATCTTTAGTACAGTGTTTCTTCATCTCATTTTTACAAGACGTGAAAGTAAACTATGGAATAACATTTTGTAAATTTTCCATTTGTTTTGGAATAGTATATGTATTTTCTACTTGAGAGAGTCCATATTAAAATTTCCACAGATGATTATGGTCTTGTCAATTTCTTTATTGATTTACATGACTTGTCTGTTTATCCTTCTTGGTGAATTATTTCCTTATAATCTAAAATATTAGTCTTTGTCCTTTTTAATGTTTTGAAACAAGATTTTGCTATTAAATGTTAATACATCATATTTCTTTTTGTTAATATTTATCTGTCACAGATTTTTCATTTTCATTTTTCATATTTTATTTTTCATTTTTCATATTTTATGTCATTTTCTTTGAGTCTTTTATAAATCACATGATTTAAGTTTAAAAAACTGAAATGTACCTGAAAATTTCTGTCTTTTAAAAGGTAAACTTAAAACATTTGTATTTCTGGTAATCTTTAAAAATTAAGCAGAGAGGAAGAGACTTCAATCTAATGAATAAATATAATTTTATACTCAACATAAAACATGTCTGTGTCTATGCAATAATGACTCAAAGCTTTAGAGTTTTAGTTACCCCAGTTTGGCAATATTCTTTCCAAAAGATTACTTTAAAGGCCTTAAAGTTTATTATTTGAACATGTACTATATTTAAACTATTCAATTCTTTTTATTGTTAATAAGCTTGGACTTATTTTTTTCACATAATATTTGTACACTATTTGCCATTGTTTTTATTCCTTGGTGTTTTCTTTCATTTATTTTTGGGCTTCACCTTTATCCATAGAGAGAAAGTTCTACATTTTAATAATACAGTAAGTTCTATTTTTAGGGGTTTCCTAAATTCTTGAAAATGTTATTGATTTTGAGGTGAGAAATTATAAATATACAACTTGATTTTTTAAAATTTTATTTTAGAGAAGTTGTAGGATTACAACAAAATTGACAGGAAGGTGCAGAGTCCTGTCCTCACACAAGCACACGTCCCTGATTGCTGACCCCACTCACCGCAGCATCATCACTAAAGTTCGTGGTTCACCGAGGAGCTCATTCCCATGTGTCCTGTGAGTTTGGACCAAGTATGGTGACACATACCCATCACTATAACATTGTACAGAGTATTACCACTGACCTAAAACTTCTCTGAGCCCTGCCTATGTACTCACCGGCCCAGCCCAGCAACCACTGATCTTTTCATTGTTTCCACAGTTTTGACTTTTCCAGAATGTCATACAGTGAATCATACAGGGTGTAGCATTTTTAGACTGGCTTCTTCCACTTAGTAATCTGCATTTAAGATTTCTCCATGTCTTTGTGATCCATGTCTTTTCCCATTTCATTTTAACCCTGAATATTATATTATTTGGATAGACCACAGGGTATTTATTCACTATCTTTGAAATACTTTTTTATTCTCATCCCCATTCCCTCCCCTTTAGCAGTGATTAGCTTGTTAGGTCTGTTTCTGTTTTGTTTTGTTTATTCATTTGTTTATTTTTTTTATATTTCACATGGAAGTGAAGTCATATGTTACTTGTCTTGTTCTGTCGGACTTACTTCACTTGGAATAATACCTTCTACGTCCATTCATGTTGTCCCAAATGGCAAGATGTCATTCTTTGTATTGTTGAATAATATTCCACTTTATGCATATACCACATCTTCTCTATCCATTCAAGTATCTGAGTTGCTTCCGTCTCTTGGCTACTACTAGTAATGCTGCAGTGAACCTGGGGATACATATACCTTCTCCAATTAATGTTTTTTGTTTTCTCCGGATAAATACACAGAAGTGGAACTGCTGGGTTGTATGGCAACTCTATTTTTAGTTTAGTTCTGTTTTTTTGAGAAAACTCCCTACTGTTTTCCACAGTGACCGTACTAATTGACATTCCCGCCAACAGTATGCACGGGTCTTTTCTCCACATCCTCGCCAGCACTCATTATTTGTTGCTTTATTGATAATAGCCTCCTTGACAGATCTGAGGTGATACCTCATTGTGGTTTTAATTTTTATTTCCCCAAAGATTAGTGATATTAAGCATCTTTTCATATGTCCGTTGGCCATCTGTATGTCCTCTTGAGAGAAATGTCTATTCAGGTTCTCTACCACAATGTATTTATCCACTCATGTTCTGAAGTACATACATCTTGAATGCTTCCAAGTTTTGGTAATTATGACTAGAATTGCTATAAACACCTAAATGCCAGTTTTTGTGTGGATGTGTTTTCAATTTCTTTGAGTAAAATACCAAGAAACATGATTGTCGAATGTGTTTAGTTCTGTAAGAAACCTCCAAAGTGCTTCCAAGGGGCCATGGTGCATTGTTCTGGATTTGGGGCATTCTAATAGGTTTTAATGGTATCTCATTGTTGCTTTAACTTGCAATTCTGTGATGACACATGGCATGGAATATCTTTTCATATGTTGATTTGCCAACCATATATCTTTGCTAGTGATATTTTTTTATAAGATGATTGGCCCATTTTTTAATTGGGTGTTTGTTTTCTTATTGTTGGGTTTTAAGAGTTCTTCAACTTGATGAATTTTTATACCCAGATAAAGACCTAGCATTACCAGCATCCCAGAGGCCTCGTGAGCTCTATTCCAGTTCTAATTCCTTTCCCAAGAATAACCATTATCCTGATTTCTAACATATAAATTAGCGTTGCCTGTTTTTGAACTGTGTATTAATGGAATCATGTAGTATCTATCTTTTTTTGCTAACATTGTATTTATGAGATTCATCCATATTTATGAGATTCATCCATATTGCTTGTTTAATTTTTTAAAAAAGATTTTATTTATTTATTTTTGGAGAGAACAGAAAGGAGGGAGAAAGAGAGTGAGAGAAATATCAATCAGTTGCCTCTCATACATGCTCAACCAAGAACCAAGCCTGCAACCCAGGCATGTGCCCTGACTGGGAATCCAACTGGCCACCCTTCACTTTGCCAGACGACGTCCAACCAACTGAACCACATATTTTATCAAATGCTTTTTCTGCATCTATTGATATGATCATGTTGTTTTTATCCTTCATTTTGTTTATGCAGTGAATTACATTTATTGATTTGCGAATGTTGTACCAACCTTGCCTTCCTGGAGTAAATCCCACCTGATCATGTTGCCTGATCTTTTTGATGCATTGCTGTATTCAGTTTGCTAATATATTGTTGAGGATTTTAGCATCTATGTTCATCGGAGATATTGGCCTATAATTTTCTTTCTTTGTAGGGTCTTTATCTGGTTCTGAAATTAGGATAATGATGGCCTGATAAAATGAGTCTGGGAGCCCTCCCTCCTCTTGAATGTTTTGAAATAGTTTGAGAAGGGGAGATGTTATTTCTTCTCAGAATATTTGGAAAATTCACCTGTGAAACCATCTGGTCCAGGGCTTTTGTTTGTTGGAAGTTTTTAGATTACTGCTGCATTTCATTAGATGTAATCTCTCTCTTCAGATTTTCTGATTCTTCTTGATTTATTTTTGGAAGATTACATGTTCCTAGGAATTTATCCATGTCATACAAGCTGCCCAGTTTCTTGGCATGCAGTTGTTCACAATGTTTTCTTACAATCCTTTGTATTTTTTTGGTGTCAGTTGTTATTTCTCCTCTTTCATTTCTGGTTTTATTTCTTTGGGTCCTTTCTCTTTTTTTCTTGATGAGTCTGGTTAAAGGTTTGTCAGTCTTGTTTATCTTTTCAAAGAACCAGCTCTTGGTTTCATTGATCTTTTGTATTGTTATTTTAGACTCTATTTCATTTATTTCTGCCCTGATTTTTACTATTTCTTTCCTGTATAGTGTTAGCTCTCCTTTAACAAATGCTTATCTTAGCATTTGGGATTTCTTTTTGCCCTGTGAGTGTAAGTGCCGTGCTGTTATCTCAGCCTATCTCGAGTAATTATGGAGAAGAGGCAGCACATACTGTAAGGGCATGGTATCCGGGAACTGCAAACAGTTCTGTCTTCCTCTTGGGTATGAGTAGCCACCTGAGTTTCTGCTGTTTCATCCTTAGCACCTCCAGGCACTGTCCTGCCTGTGTTCTGTAGCCCATTGCTCTTACCATTCTCCCAGAGCCAGCGGACAGTTGGGGAGAATGGTGCACTTCTTAAGCTTTCCCATTTTATTTGCAGCAGGTCTCTCTCTCCTGTTTCAGACTATGCTTTGAACTTCCAGTCGGGGGAAGGGATCTATCTTCTGTCTTTCAGAAACTTATTTCTATTCCTCTGGTGTTTCTCAGTGTTTTTCTTTGGAAATTTTAAATGAATAGTATATGTTTACCAATGCTATGTATTTAAACACATATGTTATTATATGGAAACATGATATCATATAGAATTATATATGCTACCACAAGAAAATATATCATATGGAAGTTTTAAACATATATTTGACAATTATCAAAATTGTGGTAATGTTGTTTTATTTCCACCCAACTTTTTTTTTCCTGGATTATTTTATAGAAAACTGTATGCAGTCAGCTTTTTGCCTAAATATACCCATCTAGGCCCTGTAATGGGGCCCTCAGTATCTCACCCCAAATATTTTCCTCTTCTCCACAGGACGCAAACATGAGTCCAGAGGCAGCTGGGCTTTGATCCTTCTTGAATAAAGAATGCTTTCATCTTGGGTCCACATCAAGTTTCCATTGCTACATAACAAATACCACAAATTTAGTAACCAGAAACAACACTCATTCATTCTTCCATGGTTCTGTGGATGGAAGTCCAGGCAATCTCGACTGGGCTCTCTGCCTAGATTTCACATGGCTGAACCAAAGTGTCAGCCAGACTGGGCTTTTATCTGGATGCTCTGAGGAAGAATCGGCTCCCAAGATCATTCAGAATATGGGCAGAATTTAGTTCCCTGTGTCTGTAGGACAGAGATCCATATTTCCTTGGTGGCTGTCAGCTGGGACTCTCATTCCTAGAGGTCTCTCTCCAGACCTGGAGTATGGTCCCCTCATTCTTCACAGTCAGCAATGGTGCTTTAAATCCTTCTTGTGCCTTGAATCTCTCTGACTTCCTCTCCTACCACCAGCTAGCCAAACTTCTCTACTGTCAAAGGGCTTATGTGATTAGATTAGGCCCATCAGTATAAACTCAGTTTTGATTAACTTAGTCAACTGATTCATAACTTTAAGTACTTCTGCAAAATCCCTTTGCTATGTAAGATACCAGAAGCACAGACATACTTGTTCATCATATTCATAGGTCTGAGGATTAGGACACGGTGTCTTCAAGAGCTGTCTTAAAATCATGCCTACCACAGTGCAGATCATTTTTACTTCAGTTTTGCCTCCTTTAGGATGGCCTAGCTTTCAAAAGTCTCCTGAAAAAAGCTTCTGGTGAATGCTCCCCTCTGGCTTGAAAGTTTGTCCATATGTATCAGAATTTCAAATTATGCTGTAGTTGACACACATATTTTATATATAAAAAGATAAGTACTTATTCTAAAGAGATTTTGGTTGTTAATATGATTCTCTCATTTAGAGGAATGTTTAAATCTTCCTGCATCAAAACATTTAACTTCTTTTATAATATTGCACTTGAGGAGAAGACTGTCAGGGAAAGAAATTGAGAGTTACTGAAAATCATGAAGTATGCACAGAAAAGTATTTTCAAATCCTCTCCTTTCATGGACCCACAGTTTTTTGACAAGAAAGGTCATGCTAATTCTCCTGACATTTAAAGCAACACCTTTAACATGATTAATTCGCTTGGCATTTAATACATCACTGTTATTAGACGGCAATACTGAACTGGATCTCGAAGACTATTAAACAATTATTAGTTGATTTTAATTGTGCCAATCTCTTCATTTAATGTTTTCCCATTAGTATAATGTAATGAAATAATAACCTTGCTTTTAAAAAATGTGACTCAGTTTGCATTTTATCTTATGCTTATGAAGAATAAAGGTTCTCAAATAGCCTCATAGTAAAGATGTAGTAATACATTCCCATTGTGAAAGGTGTATGGCCATCTGTGTCCAAAGAACAAAAGTTTAAAAAAATGGTTTTTTACTTTTCTAAAAGAACAATTGTGGGAACTTAACTTTTGGCCTTTTACTCTTTAAAAATGGTTTGTGTTAATTTAGAAAGTAGAAATTCTCTTATATATTTTACTTCTTATCTTTTATATTAGGAGCAACAAAGTAGATGAGTCTGTTGAATAGCATGCAAGCTCCGTTTTCACCCTGGGTCTCTTTGTAACACTTAATTCCCCTTATTGGTGCCTTGTTCTTCCCAGGGAAATGGAACCTGGGACTTTGAATGTTACCATTATGGTGAACATTTCTTGGCTTTGTCCAGTATTCACGGCCTGTTTCTTTCACAATAGCGTTTAAATTTTCTTTGGGAAACTGCCACACTCTCTCTGCTAGTACTTTAGTCTTCCTCTAGGCATCAGAGGCTCTCCTCCTGGACAAAAATCAGTTGAGACTGATTTATTCTTGATACTGATACTCTCAAAAACAGCCTGTGAATTACTGCTACTAGGATCCCTGGAGCCTCCTAGGTTCCCGTCTTTCCTGAAGTCTGGTCTACAGCTTTTTCTTTAATTCCTTGAGCTATCCTTATAGGCGACTTCCAGTATACTCCTGTTTCTTCCCCAGGCTCCTCAAGTTGGTAAGTTTCTTTACCTGGACTGCAGCCCCAAACCAAACCAAACCAAACCAAAACAAACCAAACTAAACCAAAACAAACCAAACCCAAAACAAAACCCACCACTAATTGATATATTCATTTAACTGTATAAAAATTAAATGCAATTCTATTAATATATCCACTAAAGTTATCTTATATTTATTGTGTTACTATCCTCACAGGCCCCAAAGTTTGAAGGGTATAAGAATAATTCAGTTGGACTTTACCAAATTCTTTCCCCCATGTTATTTTGATTGAACTCTTTGTGACTGAAATGCTAACACATAGGTTATTCAGTAAATTTTCTTTCTGTGTTGGCGAAATTCCACACACTATGTTTGAACAACAGCAACAAAAGGACATGGTCATCAATCCTGTCTTTGTACATTAACTACGTTTAGAGGCGACACGAAACCATCGGCAGTTTGAAGAGCGTTGGAAAGTCAGAGCTATGTATCCAGTAGCTCAGAGAGATCCAGTCCCAGGAGAGAACGTTGGCAAAGGGGGCATGGAGGGCTCTACATGGTGGCATTTCTCAGCTGTTTTTCCACATTTGACTTCTATTTTCACACATTTTTGCCACATTGGTGGTTTCTTAAGACTTCTTTAAGATTCTCAGTTATTTCTTTGTACTATAAATTGTAAAAAGGTTTTATCTGAAATTTCAACTGGTTTTAAATAGAATTTTTTTTATTGCTATATTATGCCCTTTTTACCATTTGTTATGAAGACATTCTGTGCCATACTTTGAAAACATAAATTTCATTTGTAAGTGTCTATATTTCATGGCACAAAGGGATGTGTTTGATGGATGTTAACAAGACTGGTAGTTAAAAAAAGAATGTTGTGAAAGCAATGTCCATTCCAAGAGGTAGGGTTATCAAAAGAGACAAATGAGAAAGAATTAGAAAGAAAAGAGTAATAAAATGTTTTTAAAAGGGAAAAGGAAAGGTTTGAAACCCCCAAAGAGTCTAGGCATAAAAGACATGGCCAATGGACAGATTAAACCTCATAATGTCAGAGTAATTATTTATTTGAGTCCCTATCTATGTAGGATTCTACACATTTTCACTCGACTTCTTTCTTTGTCTGGGCTCAATCCCGTCACTGCAAAGTGGAAACAATGAATTCTAGGACAGTGGTCTGGGCTCTAGCAGTGGCTTGGGTGACACTCAGCTCTGCTTCATGTTGTATTCAGATTTTGCTCTTTATTTCCACTGGCTGGTCTCTTACCATTTGTTTTTACCATATGCCCAATTCTACAAATCGAGTTATACTTTGGTTCTTGTATCAAGGATAATTTTTGGCTACATAGAGTGGAATTCTGAAAATCGTGGCTTAAAAATAGGAACTTATATTATATCTCACATATTTCAAATAACAAGAAATCCAGGGTTCCAAAATCTAGGACTGGTCATTGCTTAACAATGCCATCAGAGATCCAGACCTCTTCTATTTTTTTGCTCTATCCTCTTTAGCATTTTTTGTATGTACACTTGATCAAAAAATGACTGTCACACTTTTGTATGTTCAGTCTGATCTTAAGGTGGGCAGAAGGAGAAAGAGTACATGGAGTATTGATGTTTTAGAGAAATAAAGGCTTTCTCAATGACTTTCATCCCCTCTCCCATCATACATGAATATGTCTCATTGATTAGTGTATCAGTTTTGGTGCATAACAAATAACTACAAAACTTCAGTGGTATACACAATAACCACCTGTATAATATATGATGGGTGCAGCTCACTTGGGTGGTTCTGCTGAGTTCTGCTGAGCTACTTATGCATCTGCATGTTAACTAGAGGCTCTGCTCTAGGCTGCACTAAGCTGGGCTTGGCTGAGGCTTCTTATCTGGGGCAGCTCTTCATCATTGGGTTCTTTTCCTCTTCCTGGCACTAGCTAACTATTTCAGGCAGAGCAGAAATGCAAGAGTAATAAGCCTTTTGAGATCAATGCTGAAAATCAGCGAAGATCATCCTATTGGCCAAAGCAAATCACGTGGATGAGCTCAGACTTACAGTAGGAGAGCATAGCAAATGCACACGGCAAACCACGTGGCCGTAGGAAGGTAAAGAATTGAAGTTTTTAATGCAGTTTTCTGCAGAGAGAAGGATGCCATCCAACCATTCTTACCTAAAACAGAGGCTGGACAACAAAATCATTTAGCTGGAGACATTGATATTAAAATAGCACTTCTTTCTTTTTTTTCCTCCTTTCTTTCCCCTTCTCCGTCTTTTCCTCTTTACTCTCCTCTTGCTTTCCCTTCCTTTTCTCTTCTTTCTCTCCTTCTCTCTTTTCTTATTTTTTCAAGGAAAGAGAGGTGCAAATGGATATTGAGTAGGCAGCCAACATTGGCAATCATCATTCTCTATATTATACTCTTACATAGTTGCTACTGGATCTCTTTGATACCCTGTCTTTCTTGACTTCTGCCCATTCTATTTCCTGTTACTGAAACCTTAAAACTGAACTTCATCTCCTTGCCAGATTTCCCACTTGTTGCCTCCTGCCATGCTCCTCTGATATTGCCTTCTGCTGGGAGTTCCCCTGATTGCCATTGTGCATTCCAGTCACTTGCAGTGTCCCCATTTAATTTTGATCAATATTAAATGAAAGAAAAATGTAATGACATTTTTGTGGATGTTAAATATGGATTATCAAAATTATAACTTCATTTGACTAAATGTAATAATCAAGAAATAAGGTTAGGTAAAAGAGTAGATGAATTAAGTCTGAAGACATATAAAACTCAAGCAGAAATGAGAATCTCAGATCAATAGCTATTACTGAGAGCCTAATCTGGGTCTGTTTCCTTGAGTGTGATGGCTATTGATTGAAATCAGCAGAGGAAGTAGAGTGGAAAGAGGAGTGGGAGAGTGTGAAGGCTGACGTGGTCTGGGAAAGATAAGAGGAATAAAAGATGAGAAATCTCAGCTGGATATCAAAGCTTCATAAGCTAGGCTTGTTTCTGCATTTTAAAGACAATTTTTGTAGCAGCTTGGAAAAATTTTTAGTGAAACAGACATTGATATTGTTTAAGTTTTTCTCATAAAATCAAAGCTATTTATCCAGTCTTAATAGATTTCTGTAATTTTGGGTCTGTGATATTCCCATTACTTTAGAATATTTATAGAGTTCAGATATAAACGTAACTATTAAAACCAAAACCTTAAAATAATTTGTCAAACTTAAAGATCAAATAGTTTATTAAGTCTCAGAATTTATGATAAAGTTTCTTGGAATCCTGGTCACATCTGATTGAGTATGATTTGCCTTATATACTTTGATCAGAGGGTATATCACAAATAAAGCAAAAATGTTAATTGGAACACAAGAGACAAATTCTACCGTTGGCTCTAGCACTAATTTGACACATGAATTTGTATAATCACTTAATGTCTTTGTGCTTTAGTTTATACATCTGTAAAGCTGATTGTAGAACAATCATTTTATTTATGTTGAAGAAATGATATGAGTATAAATTAATATCAAAGTAATAAGAGTTTATAGTAATAAAGTCAAGCAGTACCCAAGTTCCAAAGACACAGTACTTGATTTTTTTCTCTAATCTCCAGTTACAACGTTTTATTTACCAGTCATAATCTCTCTACCAGTAACTTGTAGACTTTCAATAATTTTGCCTGAATATACAAGTACAGGAATTCTTAGGCCTAGGTGGAAAAAGGGAACAGGTTTTGGGCCTGGCAGCCAGCACAGAGCCTGGCACACAGTGGGTACTCAGTTGAGAACTGTAGAACAGCTGAGTGATGCCTGAATGCTTTCAGCCCTGTGCCCCAGGCCCTGCCTTACAGACTGGCTGGTATTCCATTCCTTCTTCTTCTGTGTCCTGGCTTTTGTCTTGACATTTCCTTCATCACGAGGGCTTTGAGCTCTGCCTCTGAACCTCAGTCTGTGGCTGGGACTCTGCTCATTCCTGACAGATATTTTTCTGAAGCCAAGCACAGCTTTCCGTCTGGTAGCAGCCTGACGCTGCTGGGCACACCCAGTTTTTGTCTCAACCTAAGTGGTCTCCTCTTTGCAAATTAATATAGTTGATTCTTCCAAGTGTGGTGGCTGTGTCAGAAGAAAACATGTAACAGTGTGGGTATTTTTAGGTCTGTGGTGTTTTCTCATGTGTCTGCTGTACAGTTGGACCGTAAATGGGCACCTCGGTCCAGCACAATCATCTGGAGGCCATGACATAAGTACAGTGGGGCTGCAATTTATTGGCTCTGAGTTTTCCCAGCGTGACCTCAAACTATTACTTAGGCCTTCCTAAAAGCAAACAGACTGTTAGCTGCCTACAGGTTCTAGGACAGATGCCTAAAGAGTGACATAAAATATGTTGCAGATTAACTGCCTAGAGGGACTCCATGCGGAATTGGAAACCATCAGAAAACCCAAGGACTTTCTCAAAATATTTTTTTCTGGAAGTGATGTTTCTGTGTCAGCTAATCTACTTGATGGGCTATTGTGATAAACACACAGGGCCACGAAAATGCTTTTGCCACATTGGCTTGAATTTAAAATGTTATAAATTATAAATGGTATGATACTAAATGGTATGTTTTGTGCCTTGATTATTTTCCTTCACATTATGTGCTATACATTGATTTATGCTGACACGTATAGCTTTAATTCATTCTCTAAACCGTCACATAGGAAGTTGTTATATGAATACCGGAATATGCATACACTCCCCCACTGGGCTGCGACCATGAGGATTATTACTGCTGTACACCACTGGCTATTGGGGTTGTCTGGCACGCAGCTTTATTACGCCAGTAACTAACTTATACACAGATATGTTTACCAATTTTATTAAGTATCGCCAAAATACTCCACAAGGTATTTGTACCAATTTACAGTCATATGATTGCTTCTCAACATACTGTTCTCACCAAGTGTTGGTACTGGTACACTGTAACATTTTTTATTAATTTGATGGGTGGGAAACGCTATCTTACTGTTTTAATTTTCATTCTTCTGATCATTGTCAGTTTGATCTCTTCACATGGTTGTTGGCCATTCAAATTTCTGTTCTGTGATTAGTACTTGTTTCAATTCTCGGCCTTTTAAAAATTTTGTTATTAATATTATTTTTTAAAAAGACTTCATTTATTTATTAATTTTTAGAGAGCAGGGAAGGGAGGGAGAGAGAGAGGAAGAGAAACTTCAGTGTGCGAGACAAACATCTGTGGGCTGCCTCTCGCACGCCCCCAGCTGGGGACCGGCCTGCAATCCAGGCACTGGCACTGCCCGGGAACGGAACCGGCGACCTTCGGTTTTACGGGATTATCCCCAACCCACTAAGCCACACCAGTCAGGGCTGTTTTTAATGTTATTTTTATTAATTTTTAGAAATTTTAAAATTTATTCTAGGTATCAGTCCTTTTTCAATAGATGTTGCAAATACCTTTTAAAAATATATATGAAAATGTTTTATATTTTAGAGTTGGTATTGAAATTCATTCCCTTAGGGAAAAGTGCAGTTTTAAAAAAATTATCCTGAGATAATTGATCATGCAGAGGGAAGACCTAACATTAGGGACGTACCACATAACATCCACATAAATCAATTCCATGCAGAGGAATACTTAAATATGAACAGGAAAACTTTTTAACTTTTAGGAGAAAATTTAGATGATTATATTAAAAAGCATAAAAAAGAAAGCACTTTTTAACAGGGATACAATACAAAAACATTTAAAATATTGCTAAATTGACTTTATTACACAGTGTTTAAAATTATATCAATCCTAAGATACTTTAAAATATATGTCACACAGTAGTGGAAATAATTTTTTAAACTATATTTTATTGTTTATGCTATTACACAGTTGTCCCCACTTTTTCTGCCTTTGCCTGCCTCTACCCAGACCCCTCCCCTCCCTCAGGCAACCCCCACACCATTGTCCAGGTCTATGGGTCATGCATTACTTTTGGGGACAGCATGGATGGACCTGGAGGCTATTATGCTAAATGAAATTATCCGGTCAGTGAAAGACAAATACGGTATGATCTCACATATATGTGGAATCTAATGAACACAACAAACTGAAGAACAAAACAGAAACAGAGCCACAGATAAGTAGAACCAACTGACAGCTGTCAGAGGGGAGTGGGGGGGGGAACTGGATGAAAGAAGGTGAAGGGATTAGCCGAAGTACATATATGCATCACACGTGGACACGGGCAAACACTATTTTTTAGTCTTTTGCTGTGTTGACATTTTGGTTAATATCAAATTTCTTAATAACTCCCTTCGTGATTTGTCTTGTTTGAGGAAATCTTTGTTATAACAAGACCATAAACATACCTATATTCTCTTTTAAATGTTAAAAAGCTTTGTTTTTAACATTTTCGTTTTTAATCCTTTTGGATTTATTTTGGTGTATGGCATAAGGCAGGCATATGATTTCATTTTCCCCCAATTGTCCTTGCCCATTTATTGAATTATTTGCAATGCCACCTCTCACATATAACAAGTCATGCATTTCTATGTCTGTTTCTGGAGTCTATTCTGTCCCTGGTCTATTAGTTTTCCCCTGTTAATATTTATTCTTTAGTCCTTGTTCTTACGTGGAGGGCAGCGAGAGACTGAAGCAAGAGGCAGAACACCCCGGTCTGGTGGGTGGTAAGGTTAATAAACAAGGGAACTTACATACAAGACCCGTGCTGGGCTCCACAAGATGGGCAGGTTTTTGTACCTGCCTTACAAATATGCCTTAAAAGTAATTTAATCTTAAAAGTTTATAAAGAGGCCTTAACTGGGTTCAGTCACAGATACAGTCCAGATGGCCTCAGCAACATATTGCTCTCTCAAGGCTGCATCTGTGCAAGTGGCTCTGGCTGTGGGAATAGTGGGCATACTGCACATTCCAAGGACAGGAGGAGCCTCCCATCGATGGGGTTCGACTCTCGGGTCAACTGGCAGTCACATTGTTTGCTGACCTTCTCCAACAGTGCCTCCTTCCCTTTGATGAGAAACCCTGTTGGGATTTAGATAGGAACTACATTAAATTAATTTATTAATGTGGGAAAATTTGACATTTTTCACATTGTGAGCCTTGCCATCCCTAAATATAGCATTGCTGTTCTTTTATTCAGATCTTCAATAATGGTTTCCAAATAGCTCCATAAAGATCTTGCACAGTTAATTTTATTTTTGGATACCTTCTATATTTTATTGCTATGGAGTGTAGTATCTTTTTCTATTATGTTTTCTACTTATTTATTAATAAAAATAGAGAGGCTATTTTTGTGTGTTGATTTTCTTCAGCAACCCTTCTGAACTGTCCTATTAATTTGAATGATAGGTCAGGGAATTCTCCTGAATTTTCTATGCAGACAATCACATTGTCAGCAGATAAGGATTGTTTTGTATATTCTTCTCCTATTGTTATCTTTTCATTTCTTTTTTTAGGTTTTTCAATAGGATGTTGAATAAAAGTGGTGATGATCTATTCTTGTCTTGTTTCTGACATTAAGGCAATGCCTTTAAAGTTTGTTTAGGTTGTTGACAGATACCAGGTGTGCTGGTCCTGTGTGTCTTTCTCTCGGATTTCTTCCATTTTTTCTATGAGCATCTTCCAGATACTCCCAAATGGCTTTTAGGTATTTTTGGCCAATACCATGCGATTTCAGGAGACTGGACTGGAAGGAACAAAGGAGTCAAGACTCCCCCTCCTTCTCTTGGTGCACAAGAGTCTCCTCCCCTTCATGCTACTCTCTCGTACTAGATGTCCCCTATTTCATGGTCCCAGCTTGTACTAGGCAGTCCCCATGTACATCCAGCGCCCGGTGGCCTTAGGTCTTGGGCTCTACTTACACCACCTCCTTTGCTTTATCCCTCCACTAGGGGTGTGATGGCTTCCTGCTTCACTAATTTCTGTCACCTTTTTAGCTACTATCTCTCTCCACACCTTTGCAACTAGTTGCCTGAGTTAAATTCCTTGAATAGAACTGGCAGGAGCCTGAGTAATACATCAAGTTAGAAAAGTTCCAGTCCAGGTTGAGTTTGCTAATGGTTTTGGTGATTTGTTTTATTTTGTCTTAGTAACAAAGTGATCACTATTTAGCAAATACTCCTTGGCTTTGAGTTGTCATATGTGAACAATGATTGAGCGGTTTGTGCTGCTTCTCTTTTATTCTGTTGGTGAGGTGTGCTAAATTCAATAGACTTCTAGAAGACAAACCGTCCGTGCATTCCTTGGGTGAAATCTTGTTTGTTCCTTTTTTAAAAAAAAACACTGAATTCAGTTGTTTGCTACATTCATGAATGTCGTCCGTCTATAATTTTCTTTTTTGTATTGCTCTTACCTAGTTTAGTAGTACAGTTTCAATGTTCACTGTTAATTTTTGTTCCATTTCAAAGAAATCAATTATTTGTTTTAGCTTTTAGGGTTAACTTTTCATCACTGATGGTTACAGTTTTAGTATGATTTTATCCTTTTGGATAATTAAATGTTAAAAAACTACTTGTGCATCATGTCTTTTAGCCTTTACTTGTATTCCTATAAGGTTTACAATGGACACATTCTCATCTCCATGTCTTTTAAAACTTTAATTGCTTCTTTTAAGTGACATCATATGTTTAATTAATTATTACATGTTGGGATTTCTCAATTTTATTTTTTTCATGATTCTTTTATCAATTTCAATACTAAAATATATGTTTGGCTAATTTCTCCATTTTATTTCGAAATTTCTCTGTGGCAAACCTGGTACTCTGTCTTCCAGGACCTGAATCAAATGCCTGCCCCCAGGATCGGCCACTGCTGCAACCTTGGTTCTCCTGAGAGGGGGTTTGGCTGAAATTCCTTTTGTGAAATGAGAAATAAACCGTGATTAATTGGATGCTCTAGTTATTTTAATTGGAACTTAAAATTTCTTCATGTAGATTGTCTTTCTCTCTTTCCTAGAAATTACAAAAACCTTTCACAAAACACAGAGCTGGTTTTCTTCTTTCACACAGAGTTGAAAGATGTTCCTCTGCCTGTCTTTCAGCTGTGCACAGACATTGGGACTTCTATGTCATCTTTACGGAGAAAAGTGGGAGACAGTCCCTCAAATGGCTCGCAGGGTGTTTTTGATATGAAAAATGGTAGAATGGCTATTTCATAAAGTATTTAAAAGACTCTCATAGTGAGTATTACAGGGAGGCTATAGAAAAGTGAGAGTACAATTTATTTTCAGTTCTTTTAATCTCCTGAAATCTCTAATACATATACATTAAAATACGGAGTGGGAGTTCCTCTTTTAAGAGGCTGTTGTTAAACTTTTACAGCTGGAAATAATAGGCTGATTTGCACCACCCCCTCTGGGCACATGTCAAGTGCCCATATAGAAAGGGACTCTTTGAGGGGCGCTCTCTGTCTGTTTCATTGCTTTAGTTGTCTGTCTTTGCACTAGGTGTGTTTACGTGTGGATTCACTTTTATCTGTACTACTCAAGAGTCATCGTGCCCATTAGTGTGAGCATTACATTTGTCTGCAATTCGAGAAAATTATTAGCCTTTTATTTTCAGCTGTCACTCCTTATTCTTTCTCACTACTCTTCATGTCTGGGAATCTGATTAGTTTTACACTGGAGCATAACACTAATCCTCTAGGGCTCTTAAATCTTTTTCATATAAAAAAATCTCTTTATGTCTTTATGAAAGTTGTGGTTCAATTTTTCTGTACTCTCTTCCAATTTATTAATACTCTTTTTGGCTGGGATTTATCTCATCTATGAATTTTCATACCCCCATTTTCATATCTCCTCCCCCTTTTTTGTCTCCATAATGCTTTTTCAGAACCTCTTGATGCATAGCTACTTGTTTTATTGTAGTTTTATTTTGGCTTTTTGTGAAATGTTATTCCTTTAAAACATTTTTGAGGACTTCAAGGACATTTATTTTTCTAGAAGACATTTCTGTTTTTGCATTTACTTGGAATTAAGTGTTCCCATTTGCTGTGTGGTTTTAAATTATTTTGGTTATTTTTAAATTTGGTATCTTTATGTGCTCTAGAATTTTAGTTTGCAAGGGTATCTTGTGTAGAAATTTCTCACGTCTCCCTCTTCACCTCCCCCTTTGCCCGTCGTCTTCCCACTTCTTGGTGTCTTCCGTAGATTTACCATTGCTTCCATTTGTCTCAGTAGGGTCCGCCATTAGAAAATAGTTTTATGTTGGTGGATCAGCACTTTTGTTTGAAGAGATGTTGTGGATCCATTTCCTGGTCAGTGAGAAATTTGGCCCAGCTCTTGTTGCTCCTTCCTGGCGGCTTTAGTCCATGACTCCTGAAAAGCCGCTACAGAGGCAGCAGCACCAGCTTTGGTTACTGAATGGGGAAGCCTCACGGCAGGACAATCAGCCTGGATCCAGCAGCTTTCTGTGCTCACTTTCCCCACAATGCCTGGGACTGCCAGTCCTGCAGCTATCATAGCCGAGGTGAAAATTCTCTGCCTGCTGTAGATTTCAGAGCTACTGTTTACATTCTTGTATTTTTGTTCTATTTTTTCCACCCTGATGGAGACATTTGTTGGTGAGGAGGACTGTGTGTTTGCATATTTTCTTGTACTATATCTTTGCTATTTGGGGGTGGAGGTTGGAGGGAAAGGGTGGTCTTTTGTGTGAAATCACACACCATCTTGATCAGAAGTCCAGATTTATATTGTAGAAAGACGTCTGGAGGGAGTGTGCAGTGAATGAGAGGGCTTTGAAGCTTGAGACATAAGTTCTGTACTGCAGCATGGCATGGGGAGAGGGAGTGGGGGCGGGAATGGTCTTGGCAGGAAGAACAGACATGAGAGAGAGAGAGAGAGAGACAGAGACAGAGAGAATTACAGAGATCTAGAAAACAGTATCCCAGTGGAGATGGAACACTGGTTCTCAATAGAGTTATACTGCCCCCTAAGGGGTATTTTGGAAATTGATGGCAGTGTTTTTGCTTGTCACAGATCAGAGGAGCTTCTGAGATTTAGTGGGTGTGAGCCAGCCGTGGTAAATGTCCTAGAATGTGCAGAAAGGTCTTGGACAGGGAAGGAGTATTCTATGGCCTAAATGACTTTCAAATGCCCCAGGTAGACATTCACGTGGGTGAAACACCTATTTAAGATTATAGAAGGGAATAACCTATTTTACATATTAATACTAATTTTTTTCCACAAAACTTTATTATACACTGAAGTTTTTAAGAATACAACTACCATGTTAATTCAGTGAAGATTATACCTTGTTTGTAACTTCACCAAGAATTATTCACCATTTCAGAAAATCAATTTATGGACAGGCCTAGTGCTCATGTTATGTAAATCTCCAAAATCAGAAATCTGCACTGTTTTGGTATCTGTGACTTTCATGTACAATAGGAAAAATAGGAGATTAACCAAATACTAGTTAAGTGATAGGGAAAAATAAGAGACAACCAAGTATTATTTAACTAATAGAATCACATGAAACATGAGAATCTCACTGAGATTTATTAATAAGTTGTTTCTTTAAAGAGTTTGATGTTATAGCATTCTCTATAGTTTTTATTTTCTGTGTGGCAAAATGATAAACATATTTTGAAAATTACAAAATGAAATTAGTTACTGTTTTGGGGCTGCCTTTTGCTTTTCAACATTACTCTGATTACTGTCTCCACAGGCTTAGCAAACTAGTTCTCATTAGTCTCTTATACCTAAGTTCCTTTTTAAAAACCATGCTCTGTTCTCCAGCACCTACCAAAGGCTATTATTTCTAGCGTCTTTGCAAATTCTGAGATTAAATATGTGCTTCAACATGTGGAGAAATTTCAGGAGAAATGATAATATTTTTGTGCTACTTTATCCCATATCATAACAAAAGGACTATTTTAATTCTACATTTATACATTAGTATTTATTTATAAATAAAAACATGGCCTAGCTCATGTGTGAGAATATGTTATTTACTCATTTTTTATCTAGTTTGACAGTGTGTAATTAATTTTGGCATTTATCCCTGCTTTATCCGATGTTATTTTTCTCTTATACAAACAATTCTGATCTATTAGTATTTATATTAGTAAATTTTACTCTAACGTTACTAAAGCCACTGTCCTTTTTACCTCTGACTACTTCATGGAGTTGGCTTCTGATCATCTAGATGTTTTTATTATAAATAAATGCAAGTGACCACTTCAATATATCTCTATTGTAGTGATGCTCAAGGATTTATTGAAAAAATACAAATTTACTTCCTTTTATTTTTCTTTCAAATTATAGTTAGGCTCTCATACTGATTACTTTTATATCATTATGGACTAAATTGTGTTCTCCTAAATTTATATGTTGAAGTCCTAACCCCCAGCCCATCCCTTAATGTGATTACATTTGGGGTTAGAGCTTTTTGCAAGGTGATTAAGGTTCAATGAGGCTTTAAGGGTGGGGCCCTACTCCAATAAGACTCGTGTTCTTCTGACAGGAAGTGATACCAGTGATGCGCATGCACAGAGGAAAGGTCACAGAAGGACACAGCAAGAAGACGACCACTTGCAAGCCCAAGGGAGAGGCCTCAGGGGAAACCAAACCTGTTAACACTTGGATCCTGGATTTCTGGCCCCCAGAAACATGAGAGATGCATTTCTGTTGTTTAAGCCACCCAGTCTGTGGTATTTTGTTATGGCAGCTGTGGGAGACTAATACAGATGTTATATGTATAAGCAGATGACATTATTAGTGACAATGGCCTTCCGTTGGATTGGGGGGCTATTATAATACATTTGTTATAAAGGGGGTTTGACAGAGTCCTTGAGTGCTCACGAATAGCCACATGCCATGAAAGCAGCAATGACTTGTGATACTTCTGAGCTAAGCCTTTGATGAATCAGAACGTGACCTTTTAGCTCCACCTCTTTACTGATTGTATGATCAGCAGGGCTGTGTGTTCAGATGCTGTCACAAGGAGCGAGGTGCCTGAGACAGTTGCTCCAGGTAGCTGTGAAACTCACAGCAGATGCTGTGTGAGTGAGAAATATACCTTCTCAGGACCACAAGGTGAATTTGTTAAGACAGCATCACTTGTTACCCTGACTACAAAACTTGGTATTGGAGGAAGGATGTTGCCATAACAAAACCAAAAATACTTGTGATTGACTGCTCTGTCAGTTAGTAGGTTGCAAAGAAATACTTCCTGTAGTATGGAAAGATAACGGTCTATGTCATAGTGACAAGTACGTTAAAACTGTCATCTTTGGTGACATAGAAGGCTAGCAAATACAAGGAAGTGCCTGGGAAACACAACATTGTGTGGGCCTAGGGCTGTTGGTTCCACTCAGCAAGGTCCATTAAACAGGAGATGAGGTAGGTGAAGCATTCCGGTGAATAGAGGGCATTCATGGCCTTGCATTATAGGAAGAGCCACCTGCTTTGAGATTGTAAGTGTAAGAGAGAGTTAAACAAGATGTTCAGAAATAAAGGCCTTGAAGACCTTTTAGTTAACGAAAAAGCTTCAGGGAAAAGTTTTGATTAAGAGTATGGTCTTCTCATATACAATATTGTGATTTATAAAAAATTTATATTTGATCAGATATTAAATATATATTTTCATATTTGCCCATGGTTCCTGGCTCACACCTCCTCAAATCTTTGGAATCTCCTCAGAGATAAAAGCAATGGGAAAATCTTTGTTATAATATTTGGTCTCTTGTCCTCAGTTCCTGAAATGGCTTCAGAGTCGTAAATGTGAAACAAGTGTCTTACGACAAGCCCCTTTCCACTGCACCTGGGTTTATGTTAATGAGGTGACTTTTAGAAAGCACACAAAGATGGGGCTGGTTGCCAGAACTAAGCACGTGACTAGAGGGTTGGGAGTTTCATTCCCACCCTCCTGACCTCCAGGGAGAGGAGAAGGCCTGGAGTTTGAACTGATGGACAATGGTTTAAGCAATCACACCCATGTAATGCCGCCTCCGTGAAAACTCAAAAGGACGGGCTTCAGAGAGCTTCCAGGATGGTGAACACGTGGAGATCTTGGCAGAGTGGCACACTCGGAGGGAGTAGGGAAGCTCTGCACCCTTCCCCCTTACCTTGCCCTATGCATCTCTTCCATTAGGCTGTTCCTGAGATACAACCTTTTATAATAAACGAGTGATCTAGTAAGTAAAATATTCCTGTGAGTTCTGTGCGCTGCTGTAGCAAATTAAATAAACCGTAACGGGGAGTCACTGGAATCTGCCACCTATAGCTGGTTAGTCAGAACGAGCACAGGTAACAATCTGGACTTGGGACTGGTTTTTGAAGTGGTGGGGGGCATCAGTCTTGCAACACTGGGTCCTTATCCTGTGGAATCTGACGCTACCTTCTGGGAGATAGAGTGAGAATTGCGTTCCTTGATGGTGCTGAAAACTCTGCATCGCCACGCAGTAAAATTGGTCCCAGAAACATTGGTAATCGGTGTGGGATCACAGTCAAACATCACCTATTAGCCCAGCAACTTTAAGGTAGTAACCACTAAATTAAAAACAACCAAAAACCAAACCAACCAACCAAAAAAAAAACCCTTCATGTGAATGACAGAGAAAATAAATATTGATGAAGTCTCAAAAAGAACTAAAGTTGAGTATATCTTTATATTTATTGACCATTTGAATTTCTTCCTCTGTATATTAGTTATTTGGTTTTTTTTTCTTATTTTCCTCTTGGGTATTTTATTCTTTTTAACTGACTTGTATGTGGTAGATTTTTGGCTCCTCATGAGCTCTAAAATATCCCTCTCTCTCCTATTGTTTACTAACTTTATGTGTCATTTTTTCTTAAATAGAAAAGTTTTACTTTTTTATATGGTTCAAATCTGACAATCTTTCACTTTAGGGATATCAAAAACTGTTTTATAGGTGTTCCTTTCTTATATACAAAATACTTTTCTTATCTTATTGAGTTGGCTAGGCCCTGTAGAACAACATCAAAGGGTAACAGTAGTAATAAGCACCATTGCCTCATTGCTAACTTTCAATGGAATGTTTCTAAAGTTTCACCAAAAAATAGTACATTTATTATACACCAGATTTGCTGTAAGTATTGCATGAGGTCTATAATACATAAGCTATGTGTAATGGTTATTATTTATCATTTGTCAAGTCATGTAAATTCTCTGTTCCAAGTTTTCTTACTTGTAAGTAAGGGATTGGAACTGGATGATCTCTAAGGTTCTTTCCAGCACAGTTAGTCTTGAAATTCCAAGATAAATTTTCAGGAGGTCTCATGTGATTTCATCAACCTGAATAAACAATAACCTTACCTGTGAAATAAAAGCACGGAAGCACAAAAACAAGGAAGCCCCTTACTCATCACAGCAACTCAGGTTTAGATATGTAAAATAGTCTGAGGCAAAAATCGATCTTAACTTTGGTATATTTCCAGTTACTTTTTAAAGCTGTTTGGCAACTTTCATCAAAGAAAAAAAATATGAAGTTAGGAGGAAATGAAAGTAAATCGATGTTTGGAAAATCACTGGTGAGTATGGCAATACCGCGGTGTTAAAAGCAGTTGTAATTGAGTCTGCCTTAGAGTAAAAACAATTTTTATTGCAATTTTTCCCTCCAATGGGTGGATACTCAATATCTGAGAGGTATAAGAAGAAAAAAGGCCAAAATTGGGAATAAAACAATTATTCCCTCTTTCCTATAAAAGTACAAGAGGCAAAGGGAGGAGGGAAATGCTCTCTGGAAAAAGCAATTGAAATTGCTAAAGAATGCTAATAGGGAAGCAGCCAGAAAGTGTGCTGAGTGGAGGAGCAGACAAAGATTGCAAGAAATTGGCAGGGACTTACAACAGACGAAGCCAGAATGGAACACACAAAGGGGCTGCAGTGAGTCAGGCTTTGTAACAGGAGTTATGGGGGAGGGAGCAAGAAAACGTGCGGGTGGGCGTCCAGGACAGAGGAGGGTGGGAAGGGGAAGGAAAGGTCACAAGGCAGCAGCTTCAACAATACAGGTTTGAAGCTGGTTGGAGAAGCTGCCTAGACACAGAGATGCTCAGCAGATTTTCAGAGAGCAGACTGCAGATGAAAAATGCCCAGCAAATGGAAATACATGGCATCATTTAAACTCCGAAGGACGGGGAAACAGTTGAGGTAGAGTGGAGTTAAGAGCAAAACCACCTCCGCTGAACCAGATAAGGTAAAGGCTATGATGGCAGGAGGGTGAGAGCCAGGAGCAGGATGAAAACAACTCTCACATCGTTTTATATGTGGAATTTGGGGGGAGAGATAAAAAGGAAGTCCACATAACCCGTTGTTAAATATTTTTAAACTTACAAATCAAGCTACTAAATTGTTACATAAAATCTTCTCTCTGCCTACTTTGACAAAATATGTTCTCAACAGCCTTGAAGGCCAGGTTTGCATTAGAAATCTTGGACTTGTTGGAGTTAGCCAGACATGGCACTACTTGGAGAGCTGACTCATGGCCCCTTGGCCTTGGCTTATCTGCCTCTGTCCCCACCACCCAGCCCTTCTTTTATGTTCCTTACTCTCCTGCACTGGAGGGCCTGGCTTGCTGTGTGGGCACCCTAGGTTGTATGCTTAAGCTCCATTCTCTACCCCTCCCCAATAATGCCCTTTGCTCCCTTCCTAGGCCTAGGTGCTCCCTGGGAAGAAACCAAAGACCTGGGAAGGCTTATGTAGTCTTTGGAAGTATGTTTGGACTGTTCGAATAAGGAATTCCAGGTCCTGAATGTCCAGACAGTGGTCTGTGGGCAGGTGGGCAGTCCTGGCCGTAGTGCCTCCTCTCCCCTCAGAGTGAGGGTGAGCCCAGGAGAGTCAGACTGGATGCCTCTAGAACATGGAAATCAGGGCAGGTGTCCTTTTGCCCAGGTCTAAGGGTAGTTCTTGTTTCTGAACTCTGTAAAGTGAAACTGGGAGTTCTTAGGACTGGAGAAAAAAACAGTTTCTATGAGAACAAAGCTCTTCTATGAAAAGCACAAGTATTTCATTCATCGACTCAACTTTTCTGGCCATTGGTAGCTTACATTGGGTTCCAAAGCCTTTCTTTCTTGGTTCCCACCTGCTGGCCACCAGGCCGAGTGCTTGCTCTGCCCAAAGGTGAGAGGAGCCAAACTGGCAAGTCAGTCTGGATTTTAGAAGAGAAAGTTACCCATACTCAGACACACGTGGGGTCTGGGTTGCAGCACCCTTCGGTATATAAAACTATAAACTGTAGAATTGAATATACATTTTGTCATTTTCACCAGGTGACTGTGTATTGACTTAATTTTTATTTAGACTTGTCTTACTCTTATTAGTTTCCCCATCCCTTTCTCCCTAGGGGATATTCTCATTTCTGAAACACCTCTCAGCTCAGGTCCAATTGATGCTAGGCCTTCCAAACACCTCCCAGCATGGGAGTTGTGTCAATGAGCTGATCTCAAATGCCAGGCTGAGAAAATGGGGGAGCGGGAGGGGTGGCTATACTCGGAAGTTTACTCTTCAGCAACCATATTGATAAATGTCACATCCCACTTCATGTCTGAGGGTGAACAGCATTATTTAAATTCCCTCAAGAATCTATGGATGTGTGTCTTCCTGAATCAAGAATTGGCATCAAACTGAGTGTTTTTATCTTTGACACTTTTTGCAGAAAGCTTAAAAGGTTAGAATACCAGGCACCCTGAGAACATAAATGGATTAGCCTACAGGTTTTTCAGTACTCTGCAGGGGAATATAAAATACAGGATGAAGAAAGTTATGCCTCTATTTGGCAGAGTTCTGTTTTAAATTTCATGGATAGGTAGGCTTTTCATTTCTGAACAAAATCAGAATCTAGTAAAGACTCTGAACCATTTTTTTTTTTATATAACAGCTTAAGTTTAAATTTAGGTCCCCTGAAGCATGACTGCCTACAACTTGGCAAAGCATAAAGCTCTCTGGCGTGGCTCAGCTCGCCTGGGTCTCAGCGGGCCAAGGTCAGAGTGGAGACAGTCCCCCCGGGGGGAGCTCAGTGGTTCTCAACCTCAGCACCACTGGCATTTTAGACCAAATAATTCTTTTTTTGTGGGGGCTGTCCTGAGCATGGCAGGATACTTAGCAGCATCCCTGGCCTCTATCAGCCATTCCCCTAGATGTGACAACCCAAAAGGCCTCCAGACATTGTCCCCTGTTGGCCAAAATCACTCTTGATGGACAACGAGCCAGTAGCTGGTTCACTTTCTCATCCGTGCAGTTTAAGCAGGAGGAGGAAGAGATACACCTGAACCTGTTGAAGGTGAAGGAGAGCTGCTTTGGGTTTCTGAGACCAGAGAGGACGGGGGACGAAGGGTTAAGCAGCACTTACTGTGTGCACTGAGGCTGCTGTGGGAGCATTCTATTCGTGCTCCTACCAAAGTTTGGACCTTCTCAAACACTAAACCAGAAGGCAAACCTTCATAGTATCAATTTTACTTTATGTATATACTTAAAACATTTATTTTTATATTAAACCACATGCACAAAGAATAAAACATAACGTGTGTATAAATAATGAAGTTAAAGTTCAAACCTCAAATTTCGCACCTGGGCGGGGTCCCTCGGGAGGGGCTCTGCCCCCAGAATTCCCACAGGCATGAGCGTGCTCCCAGCGGCTGCTGGGTTCTATGGGCTGAATGTTGGCGTCCTATGTTGAAGCGCAATCCTCAGCGTGATGGTGTCTAGAGATGGGCCTTTGGGAGGCAATGAGGTCACGGGGTGGCGCCCTCGTGAATGGGAATCCCCTTATGAGAGGAGACGAGAGAGCTTGAGGTCTCTCTCTAGTTTCTGCCGTGTGAGGACGGTGAGCGAGGAAGAGGACTGTCCCCCGACACAGAATCTGCTGGTGCCCTGATCTTGGGACTCGCCAGTCTCCAGAGCGCGAGGGGTAACTGTGTTGTCCAGGCCACCCAGTCTGCAGCGTTCAGTCCCGGCAGCCTGCGCTCAGACAGGTTCCCTGGTGGAAGCATAAAAAGGATGATATATGATAACCAGGTAATCTCTAAACATCTCTGTGAATTAGGTGGGTATACTCCTCTTTTCTTTCCAAACAAAGAAACTAAGACTCAGAGAGGTTAAGTAACTGTCTAGCTCACACAGCTATTGTACAACCATGACCTGGAATTTTAAGAGTCTTACTTCAAATTTTACGTTCTTTTTTATTTTATGATGCTTTAGTAGGCAGACCTAGCTCTGAACAAATTTTTGATGAAGGTGAAATTTTGTTTTCTCTTTTTTACTCTCATTTCTGTGCTGCTTTTGTTCCTTTCCCTTGAAACACCCTTCTCAGAAACCCCAATGTGTGGTGCTCTTGCTGTGTCCAAGCCCCAACATCCGACAATGTACCATGGACCGTTCCGTGGGTCCAAATAAGGGCTGTGTATATGTGAACTGGAAGAAACAGCTGATATTTCAGGCAGTGTACTGGGGCTCTGATTGGGGGGTGCTGGCAACATAACCCCCAAATAAGTGCAGATACCGACTTCAAAGACTTCTCTGTCTTTAAGTCCAGGAGTCTGGAGGGTTCTACCATTTATTGAACAGGGAAAGTCAAATCGGCTTGACTTTTCTAGAAATCCCCAGAGAACAGACGAGAGAAAGTAACTGGGAGCTTCACGCTGTCCTTCCCTGTTTGCTTCATAGGACTCCTCCACCTTTTGTCTGTTCTTTTCCTCTTCAGCCCTGTGCTGTCACCAGAGAATGAGGGAGACCCAGCTGCCGGGTGTTCTCTGGCAGGGTGTTGAAGCAGCTTTTTTGTCTCTCTTGTTATCCTCACCCCAGCTGACCCCAGAAATGCTTAATTTGGCTGTGTGAAAGTCATGCTAATTTCAGTCATTTACGTAATCAGTTGCCATTTAAGCCAAATTGCTGTGTAATACTACAGTGATTTTGCATAATATTAAATATGTGTCGCATTAGTCTCGAGTGGGTTTTATTTGATTATAACACTACATTATGCTCAGGATTCTTAGGCTTCACGGTTGCTGCTTATTCGATAGTCATTTCATAACTTAAAAACTTAGAATATTGCCATTGAGGGAAAGTTTGTTAGAACATATCTCTTTCCCTTCCAGCATGTGTATCATTACCATTTTGGGGTTCTCTAAATTTTCCTTTTGACTTCATAATGTGGATTGTCTCCACAAATGTATCATTCCTTTGATACGTTTCAGATATAATCTGTTTTAAATTGCACTTAAAATAAAAAACTTATGTTCACCATGAGTCTTTGCCCATATGCATAACATTAATGTGTACAAAAGAATAGCTGCTCTCCTCAGAATGCAAATAGCTTTTTTTTCCACATGGAAACAAATCTGAAAAGATTTATACTAAGTGCTAATAGTGCTCATCTATAAATCTTGCATTATGGGTGTTTTTAAACTTCTTTATATATTTTGGCACTGTAATTTTTTTAACAACAAGCATATTATTACAATTATTTCCAGAAAGTAATATTCTTTTAACACTGGAATATTTTTGAATATATGTTAAACTGTAATTTTATAATCCGCTTCTTCAGTATTAGTTACAATCTTGCGTATTATCTTTAGCAAACACATGTGATATTTCAGCCTTTGATCATTTTACTTTGGGGGTACAACCACAGGCTCACTATCTTGTAACTGTTATGTATTAAAAGGCAACCAAATTCTCATCCTTCATGGCCAATCAATTTTAATTCAATTCAGCATATATCTTCTCCATCGCAGACCCAGAAATAACATGGACCCCAGTCTTAGTTCAGAGTTGGATTTCTCATCTCCTGTGTTTTATTATTTTAACTTGATTTTATTTACTCTTCTTTAATATAATATATTGTAAGATACTTCACGTTATTTTTGGAAGGATACAGTGAATAATATGGTTTTGGCCAATGTACCAGTGTTTCCAAGAAAAAGACCACTGCTTTCTGAAAGCTGTATGGGGAACCAGGAGCAAATAGCTGCTGTTGTTCCACTTCTCCGCGGGGAGGTCTGCTCACATTCTGGGGTGTGTTGTGGCAACACTTGCCGAAGGAGCACATCTCAGCTGGCATGGGGCAGCTTTCTGCCACACGAAGGACAAGATTCTGACTTACAGTTCAATTCCAGATTTTTCTTCAAGGCAGGAGAGGGGAGGGGTGAGAAAAGAAAGAAGAGCAAAGGTAAGAGCAGGCTAAGGTGTGTACTTATGATTTGGACAAAATTACCTAACAAGAACAATTTCACAAATAAAAATATTTTCCTTTTAAATTAAACTGCTGGGCTGGGTTCTGCACCTGTCTCTATTAACTGCTGAGAAAATCCCAAATGAACACGAGGTGACTGATGGCTTCAAGTGTTTATCCATTGTGTCTCCTGAGCCGGGGTGAAAACAGCCACCTCCAGTCAAGGCTGCTTGCCAAGCCCTTGACAGATTTTTTTAAAGGGTCTGACTTCAGTACTGTTCATGACTTTGGCTGCAGTGGTTACACTTGCCACTAGACGGAGCTGTTTGTCTGATTTTTGATCCCGGCAGAGTTCAGGATTTGCAAGAGAATTGGAGCCAATGAGAAGAGAAAACTATAAATGATACTATCTTTTATGAGGTAGACACTCTTACAACATATACCTAGTGCCCTTTTTCTGCTGGAAATACGTAATTTCCTGATTGCCCAGTGTCGTTCTCACTTGGGAATGACAGTCAGTTTTCAAACTTCCACTGATCACCAGGGATTTCAGTAGCTAATAAAGAACAATCAGGGCCCTTGGTGCAATTTGTTTATTCTTTTATACCACAGTAGCTAAAGTCAGAGTGACATCCTAAATTTGTTTTCTGGAAACTTCTAGGTCATTTATTTTTCTGCTCTTTTCCACAAAGACTGCCTGTTTTTTAAACACACATTTTGGACTTACAATAGTGTTATATATTGCATGTGTTACATGTTTTAGTTGCACAATTTTTTTACCAAGATGTGGATTATTTTGACATATTTTATATCACTACCATCCAAAGTGAGTCCTTGCAGAGCCTAATCCTCAAAGTACTGAATAGTGGGGTTGGCTAAAACTGAGGCCCCGGGGTTCCTGAGGAGGAAGGGTCAGGGCAGAGAAACCGGCAGCAAGCAGGTCCCTAATAGTTATGCAAATGAGCCAGCTGTAGTCTCTAAGGCATATCACCCCATATAACCCCAGGTAGTCTTTCTCGAAGGTGGGTCTCTGGACCAATAGCGCCAGTAGCCCCTGAAGACTTTGTTAGAAATACTAATTCTGGCCCCCGCCGCACACCCACTGAACTAGAAACCCTGGGGACGGGGCTGTGCAATCTGTGCTTTAATAAACCTCTCAGATAATTCCAATGCGGGTTCCTGTGTGAGGTCTGATGACAGAGAGGAATAGCTTCCAAAAGAAGGACAGAAATAAGCTTATTAAAAAACCGTAGCTAGATGAAAAAGAAGTACCACATGGAGAGCAGAGAACATTCAAAAAGCTATAATCAACGATCTCAAAGATACAAGAGAATGCTCTGAAAGAGAATAAGAAACAGCTCCTGGAAATTAAACATACAACAAACACTTAAATTGTATATAAGATAAAATACAATTTATTTAATTAGTAAAAGTTTAATAGTAGGGCATGAAGATGAAATTGCAAAAAGCATCTATATTTCTCTCTTTTTAACAAAGAGATGGCAAACTGGAGAGGTTAAGAGATGTCAAGGATTAACATAAGACCATTAGATTTCCTTAATAGGAGTTTCCCAGTCCACTATGCAGGAAACCCTCAACGGTATGGTACACGGATACATTTGAAATGCCCCTCAGGTCTTCTAGAAACAAATGAATAGTTTTGGAAAACTTGAGGTTCCTCAATTTTGACCAGATGGCCGTATTCGATTCTGGTCTTTGCCACTAAATAGTCAGAGAAATATTATTACTTTAAAGTTTTATTACCGGGCTCCTGTGACCTAGAGAAGCTAGGTTATACCATCCGACATGCAGTACTGTTGGGTTCCTCCCCACGTCGCCTGAAAGCCTGTTAATAAAGCAAAGTTGAATTTATCAGAACTCACTTCCGTGAGGGAGACCACAGTCTTACCAGGTCTTCAGAAGACATAAATCAGAGTGGTATGATTTTAGGGTTTTGGGATTGGAGCTCAGGTGGTATGAGGTAGGTCTCTCAGGATAAGAAATTGATTTGGATTTCACAAAGTCTCTGATATAATAGTTTGGGATTGGTGGAAACTGTGAAGTAAAGGTCTTGAAACAACTCTTGATTAAAAAGAAAAAGTTGGCATGCTAAGCAAATGTTTCCCAAGGCTGGTGGACTCTTTGATACTCTTTTAACTGATCTGTGGAAATTTCCTGAAGCAAACAGCAAAGTCTGTCCTTCCTTCCTTCCTTCCTTCCTTCCTTCCTTCCTTCCTTCCATTTCTTATTGGTTTACAGCTATATGTTTCCACATAAAGTTTCCTGGAACAAACAACTAATTCATGTTGACATAACTCATCTATATTCTTAATTAAGCCACGTTGATACAGATGGCCTCAGAACCCAAACCACTGAACTGTCTCCATTCTTGTATACCTCAAGACGCTTGTGTGTCTCAAAGGTTTCCAAGAACAGGTTTTAAACAGGAGAGAGGGTGAGGTGTGTGGAGCCTAAGAGAGAAGAGGGAACTGTGGGCAGCACTGAGAAAATGGGGGTGGCGGTTCCTTTTGTACATTTTTGTTTGAGGTAAAGCCATGCCTCAGCCAAAAATATGATCAAACCCAGATCTGATCTTTCCTTCCAGACATATCACCTGTAAAAACCAGGTAACTGAGATGGAAGTCTCCTGCCTCATTCCAGACAGACACAACCCACGGAGGCAGACGTCCTGTGGGTGCTGGTGGGCTCCATGCTGGTTTTCCACTACTCTTCTTTCACAGCCCATTCATTCGGACACCGTGGTGATGAGTGAAGGCATTAGCTCTGGGAAATGGTAATGTACTTTGGCAAAAAGGGATCGGTGTTCTGTATTAAACTTCCTGTGAATACTTGATTGACCTGTGCTCAATGCCCGGAAACACGTCCTCCAGCCAGGAGCTTAGACAGTCACTCTCTCATCTGCTGATTTAGGGGGACAGTGGACACTTGCAAGGGTGTAGATTATAGCAATTAATAGTTCAGGCTCTGGAGGGAGATGGAATCCTGACCTTAAAACATTTCAGTTTTGTGATCTTAGGTAAAATGCTGCTTAATTGCAAACTCAGTTTTTTCATGTATAGATTTTAGGGGGTTTTTTTTCACCTAGAAAATTAATTTCAAATAAATTTCACCTAGATCATTCATAGCTATGTGAGATGTGGCAAATAATAACAGCAGCTATGTAAAGCTATCAGCCTAGCTCACAGTATGGATTAAGTAAATGCTGGCCATTTTATTACTGCTAGGTATGAAGGATACTTTGGTGCTCATCTGAAGACGAGAGGCATAGACACATAGGTTTGGAGGATAGCAGAGTTGGGGTGAACCACAGAAATGCTCTGATCGAGCATCTTCATTCTGCAGGAGAGAACACTGAAGACCAAAGGGAGAGAATAATACCCAGAGTGCAATAGCCAGTGAGTGGCAAAGGCAGGCAGCATGTGTTTACCCCTTGCCTTGCAGACCACTGTTTGCCTGGGCAGGACAGCTCTGGGGCACGTGCCTCTGGGGCCCGGAGTGGCTGACAGCCACTTTGTACAGAGCCCTTTGTTCACTAGAGATGGCTACAGCCCTGGTCTCGTTCTCGGTTTCCCAGTGGAGAATCGACAGTGGTCAGACATTATTTGGCTCCTGGAGCCCAGATCTTACATTTGGTTAGGCAGGGTTTCATTACTGGGCAATAACTGGTATCTTTAGAGTGTGAAGTAAATATTAAAGATTCACATAAGCCCCCTGTGAGTGCTAAGCTCCTCATTTGTTGACACATTCTTTCCATACTCAGCAACTACTCCAGCAGCTTCTCTTGCCAAGGGAAATTACAAATATCATTGAAAGAACAAGCAGCTCCAAATATTAAAAACATTGGCTTTTAAGTAATTTCCAAAATCAATGATTGCAAAACCTAAAAAGTGATTTTACTGCGATGTAAAACAAACCTTCAAGCAATTAGAACCCATTTTAAATCAATAAAGTTTTTGAGCACTTGCTTTGTACAAGGAACTGTAGGTGATTTAAAGACATGCTATTTTTGCCTTGGAGGTGCTAACAACTTAGTAGGAAAGATGAAATGTAAGTAACTTCATCCAAAGGTACATGATAAAATGCATCAACATCCGAGGATGGAAAGCAGGGGGCACTGGTGGGCAGAGACTGGTGGATTGCCAAATAAATGATGCAGGGCATGCTGGCCCACTGTGCGCTTCCCCTTCCTTCAGGACGGTACACAATTCTGGCTTTGCAATTATCTTTAAAAAATATATTTTTATTTATTTAATTTTAGAGAGAGAGGAAGGGAGGGAGAAAGAGAAGGAGAGAAACATCAATGTGAGAGAGTAACATTGATCAGTTGCCTCCTGTACACTCCCTGACAGAGGACGGAACCCGCAGCCCAGACATGTGCCCTGACCAGAATAGAACCAGTGACCCCGTGCCCTGTGGGATGACACCCAGCCAACTGAGCCACACTGATCGGGGATTATCTTTTACTTGCAGTCATGGGAAGGCTGTAAATCAAGGTGTTCTGCATTTAGCTAGCTAAGGAGTGGTCTTGTGAACCAGGCCATGCCCACTGCACTGTATTCCAAAGTGACCCGATGACGGAAATTGTTGGTACAGTAATTGCTGACTCTGGTGGCTAACTTGGTTGTTCGGGCTGACGTTCCTGAGCTGTGACATCTCTAGCCTTGTGGTCAGTTTCTATGCTGTTAGCTTGGAACAAAGTCTTTTCTTCGTGAGTTTAAGTGTACATGGTGGTGGTGGCTAGTAGAAGGAGATGCCTCTTTGAACGTGGGTGTCAGGGAAGAAAGCAGGTGACATTTGAGTAGGACCTGGAAGGGGGACGAGCGTAAATAAGTGGATGGACTTGGAGTCTGGAATAACATCCTATTCCAAAGAAATAACACCCTGTGATGTCTAATTCTAATCCTATTATTTCTCCTTATAAATAACATCCTATTATTTCTAATTCTAGAACACTCTTGGAACCATTTCTACAGTTTCTAAACTGATTAAAAAACTTGTCGACATATCCTGAGGAACTTAATGCTTTGCTAAGTGCAAAACCAGGGTAGTAGAGTTGGGAAATATTTCAGATTCTTAGGTTAAAAAAACAGAAAGGAGCTATGAAAAGAAAGGCCTATCGATGCAATGATACATGAGGTCTACGTCTACCCTGAAAGTACTTGTGATGGTCTCTTCTCACTGGGCTTAAAGTGTCTTTTTTTTTTTTTTTTTTATCTTGGCTCTATGATAATGCACATTTAATAGTAGGATAGAATAAACTCACCCTTCAGTTCATCAAGATTCGGTAAAATAAAACCTATACTTTCTTCACTAGAGAAGATAGAATATTTGGAAAGTATATTATCCTCATTTAACAGTTCTTACTAATATTTGAAACCACATAGATGCTTGTAAAGAATTCTCAGACACCAGCCAATATAATTCCCCAAATTCGCTTTACCTGCAGCAGTTGTATTCCTTGATTAAATAACCTGTGCTAAATTCTGCCTGAAGGTACACATACACTTCCTGAGCTCGTAAGAGATAAATACCAATATTCTGGGCTAGAATTTGACCCAATTTGCACCCTCAGAAACAATTTTACCCTTGGCAAAATGGCAACGTGACGAAGAACTGGGGAAAGGAAAATGGAAAGATTAGCAAAGTACATCTTCCCCTTTTCTCTTCTAAATGTATTATTTTCTTTTTCTAACTAAGCTCTCTTTAAATTCCAGAAGAGGAAAGTATTTTTCTTAACATAATTTTTGAAGGGGAAATAGATGGATCTTTGAAGGGGAAATACATGCATTTTTGCTTCTGCTTGTAGGATTAAAACATTTCTTACCTTGAGTTTTATAGCAAACTGATAATGTCCACATTTGAATTTCTTATGGTGAGCCCCAGAACGCAATGCTGTATTCATCTTGAGTTTATTTCTCACTGGCTGTACGAATTTTTAAAACATGAGGTAAATCAAGTTGGAAGATTAAAGTCAGATGATTTTGCATAAACTATCAGTAATGAGGGTAAAACTGGCATTTTTCCATCTGCTTATTTGATTATACATTTTAAACTTATTTTTAAGGCCAAACTAGAAGAATTGGAAAGTGTAGTTGAAGTCTAAAATGGAAAACATTTCTTACCCATTTTTATAGTGAATTTTGAATATTTAAAATGCCCATGGTCAGACTCTATTGGGACATGATCAAGTAGGTTTTTCTTTCCTCGAAGAGTTTATTCAAACATATATTTGTGACAGAGGCTTCTCACTTAGCTTATCGAAGGGAAATCTTTGAGAGTTTTACCCTTGTCTGCTTGTGTTGCCATGGGGATGTCCATTTTTATACTTTCAGAGGGAAACTGTCAGTCGGTAGAGCAGAGAGAATGTGAGCATTATAATTAGGAAATAATGAACCTACCTCTGGCCTTAACTCCTTAATAGCTGTATCCGTAATATCTGTAAGGAGTATTAACTCCTTAACAGCTGTGTATCTGTGAGTAAAAGATTTAAGTTTGCTGGGCCTCAGGTTTTTTAAATGAAATTAAAACAATTTCCCTTCTGAAGGGTGATTCAGAGCATTAGAAGTGATGAGTGCATCAGAAGACATTTAGTAAATAATAGCAATGATTTTATTGATGTGATTGTGACAAGATCTCTAACAGGTAAATATTTCCTGCTTGACTCCATTCTTACATCTCTCCTAGAGAGCTTTCTGTCTGTCAGATCCGTTCCTGGGTCTATTTGTGATGTCAAATTAGAAAAAAAAAAAAAAAAAAACAGTAAAGAAGGAGGCGATCAGACAAGTGGAAAAAGAGAGGAGAGGTGGGAACAGAGTGCCTGACATTTCATCTCAAATGTCAGACAGGGTGTGGCAGACAGATACTTGGGTGGGTGCAGGAAGGAGTTTGGTGGTTTGCTGAGGGGGGGGGGCAGCGTTGTCCAATAAAACATTCTGCAAATGTGGGATTGGTCTGTGTCTGAACTGTTCAGTAAGATAGCCACTAGCTACCTGTGGCTACTGAGCACTTGAATGTAGCTATTGTAACGGAGAAACTTTTTATTTTCAATTAACTTAAATTTAAATAACAACCCATATCATTTGTGGTTACTTCATTGGACAGCACAACTGCAGATAATCTAAGGAACATGAGAGACAGAGGGAAGGAAGGAAAGGAGAGGAGATTTTAACAAGTATTGTCATAGATTGCGAATTAGATCCCCCTTAATATTTCTTGAGAGATGCAACTAAGCAATTGAAATTCATTTGAGGTTAGTTTTTGTAACTTGATTGCTTATATATATGACTCACAGCTGGGAACAAGGCACATGGGTCTCTGATTGATATTTGGTTGCAAGGATAATGTTAAAAACTTACTTTCATTAACATGATGGTAATTGAAATTTTATGGACATAAAACTCATATGGAAAGAGGTTATGCATATAAATTATTCTCATTTTAAGCACACAGCCATACCCGTGCTCTTCATCTAGAACTCAACCTGATATATAAATGTCTAAATATTTGGCTTAGAGAATTAGAACTGATTTTATTGGCTTTAGATTGTGTATCAGGATTTGTGTTCTCACACAGCAACGATGAATGACACCACCACCAGGATCCGCTTTCTCTCTCGCAGTCTGACGGATGGGTCTCCAAGGTTCAAGAACCTTCAGAAATGAATTAAAAAGGTTGTGTGTGTCTGTTTTTTTCTGAGGAGAATCAAAGTTGATTTGATATTTTCTGTTAGAAATGTATCCTTTTAATTTTTCTTCATCTGCTAGGAACTGCTGGCCTCTGTTGAACCTGAAAACACCAGACAAACGCTATTTCCACCTTCCCTTGCGGGGCTGGGATGTGTGTGTGAACACTTGTCCTTTTACTTCTGTGCCTGGATGGGACTGGGAAGTAGAAAGGCAGGCACCGTGGAGGCATGTGCAGAACTCTCTGACGGTGGTGGTCCCAGAACAAGTGTGTCCCCAGGCAATGGAGGAAATCAGAGGCAACCGTGGTGCTGTCCTTCTTGGCACTGGTCCTGTGGAAAGATTTTGGATAGTTCATGCTTGCCTCATCCCAAAGATGATTCTTCCCCTGCGCAGATGTTCTATGAATGACTCAGTATCCCTTTAATGAATCAACCTTCTGCTGAAATTTGGCAGAACTGGCTTTTGTTACTTGCAACTAGAACCCTGACTAATATAGATACCCAAAGGCATCTGTAGCCCCAGAATGGTTAAGGACTGTCCCGTTAAGCCTCATTCATTATGACTACAAGACCACCACAGGTGGCATAAGTAAGACAGAAACACAAAAATCCAGCGCTGGAGAGAAGGTACATGCTTCGGGTGACAGTATTTGTGCAAGAGTACAAACCATGCTAAAACGTAGACAGATTGAAAGAGGGGTGACAAGGCTTCCCTACACATCCTTGCTTTGTAGAGGACACTGCTGAGATTCCGAGTTCTGTCTGTTATTGTAAACACTGGTAATGAGAGAGCTTATTGTGTCCCAGCTTCATGGTGCCAGGAGTCTGAAACCTCCCCCCATGCAAACCTGTGGGTCCAATGACAGTATCCCTCACCTTCCCTTCTCTCTCCCCAAATTTGATGTCAGTGATGTTTCTAGTCAATACCATAGCACCCCATCTAAAAATTCAATCAAAATATGCAAACATATTAACCTCAGTCTACAACCTGACCACGACTCTAGATTTGTAGAAATTAGTACAAATATACAGTCAGAGGATTCGTTCTTGGAAACTGACATACAATAGTGGATTATGAAAGTAACAATTTTCCCCTGCACATTTTAACGAGAGTTTCAATTACAAAGCAGCCTGGACTAAAATATGAAGGACGCTGGGCAGTTTCCTTTGGGGCCAGAAGTCTGAGACGCAAACCCTTCTTCACAAACAGGATAATGGCGCCTCGTTAGAGGAAATCTAGTCCGCCATCATGGGCTCTGTGTTTGTACAACGTCAGCATCACTGGATTGTTGACACACGCACCGAGGATGGCACGACGAGCCTTCCTTTCTTTTCACATAATGGGAGTTCCAGATCACCACACACTTTCTTATTTGATTATGAATAAACTCAGAATGCGTTATGTCTATAATTGACCATCCTGCACATGTTTTCAAACACACCGTAAAGTCTCCACTATTTCCGTTCTTTCCCAAAGTAGGAGAGAAAAACACCGTGAAACTTGGGAAATAGTTTTTCCCCTTAAAATATATTATAAAAATTTCACAATGTACAAAAAGTAGAGCCAGTAGTCCTGTGTACACCTGTACTGATTACAACCCCCAGCTGTATTTGTCTAATCTGTTTTCCAGATCCTGCTAACTCACCCTACCTTTTGCCTTTCTGACTGAAGTAGTTTCAAATAAATATGCACCATCACGTCATTTCACTCCTAAACACCATAACACTTGTTTTCAAAAAAGTAAGGACATTTAAAAATATTGCCACATGGCAATATCATATCTAATAAAATTAATAATATTACTTAATACCCACCCATGTCCATCTGTCATTACTTTTTATAAAAATAATGTTTTATAGTTTGTTTAAATCAGCATCTAAGCAAGATAGTTGCCCCTTGTTTATGGTTGCTACTTCTCTTAAGTCCATCTTCCCCCTCCCTCACTACACCCCCTTATTTTTTCAAGCCATTAGCATATTGAAGAAATTGAGTCTATTAACCCATCCAAGTTCCCTTGTTCTGGGTTAGACTATTGCTTTTTCCATGTTGTAGTTTTACTTGTTTCTCTTACAGTATGGATTTAAACTTACATGTTAAATCAGTCTTTTTTTCCTTTGCTCCAAAATACTTCATAAATGGCAAGTGTGCCTCATTTTGCCCAGGTCAGGGAGCAGATAACGTCCTGAATTGGGCAAAATGTCTGCAGGTGACGCTCCCATCCTCTCACTATAAGATTCTCCTCAGCATCCAGCCTAACAGTTTTGGCATCTATGATGATGAGGATGGTCTGCATTGACTTTCGGTTAGAAGTCATGAAGTTGATTTTCCAGCTCTCTCATTCCTTCTGCATTCATTCTTTACGGAAGAACCTCCTCTCATCCATTAAGGCTATGGGGTTATTCTGTCACTCGTGTCAAGATGGCAGGATAGATACGTGCCTACTTACTTCTCTTCAGTGGTGAATTTCCAGGGGAAGGAGTTGGAGTGAGAAGCTGATTCTGTCTGTGGTGCACTGCTGATCTCCTTCAGGACGGAGATGCTCTTCACTCCAGCTGTGGGGAAGGTTGGATGTTGCCAGCTCCCCTCTCCCTAGAAATGTCTTCAGCAGAAGGGCCTGACTTATCCAAGGCTGTGCACCACCCTCCTCCCTGGGGACAGCCGGATCCAAAGACTGGTCCCTGGGATTGGGGCAGGGCAGGGTCCTGACCTGCTGTCCTGAAGTCCTTACAAACCTAACAGGTCTTTCCAGCTTCCATACACACAATACCTGAACACAAGGATAAACCACACTCTTTATCATGTTAAAGAGGAGTTATGATGATTCCAACAAAGAGCTCATTTGGAATTTTCTATTGCACTAACCACACATTAGCATGTTTACTTATAATGCATTGTGCTCTGTGGTATTGATTTGGTAGTAGCAAGTGTGTGAGCAAAGTCTTCATTAGACTGGAAGAACTTTGATCTGCAGTACCTAATAGAGAAGATGCAGTAACAAAAACATAACCTTCCACACAAAAGAGTATAGAGTGATGCATTTGCAAAAGAATTACTATTTTCAACACTAAGTTTATTCACACTTCCTTATCATTTTGTGACCGTCATTTAATATTCTATTTTGTTGACAGTGCTGCTTCCTCTTGATATTTGTATGATGTTCTATTAAATGAAATTCTCTGTTGACTAGTTTTCTACATCTTTAATAATAAAATGTAAAATTAATATTAGGGAGGATGTAAATCTGAGTCTTCATAGAAAAATTAGCATTCTGGGCAATGTCATTTTAATTCTAAGAGCCCTCTGCTTTTTTTTGCCTTCCATGTTATTTGGCGATAACAGAGGGCAATTGTTCTAAACTGTAACCCCTGCCCCACACACAGTCCCTCCGTGGCAGGGCTGCGAAATGAACATGGAACAGACAGGGTAGGTGGAACTCTGGCGTCAGTTAGAGCAATTCCAGTTTTTGCTTGTTTCGTACACTAGCATTTCATGCCAGATTTCATTTGCAAAAAACGTTGCAGTGCTAACATCATTTTGAAAACCGCAATACAGAGTACAGATGCTACCAGAAATATTTAAATAAACAAAACATGCCATTAATTGACTCAGAGAATAGTGACTATTATAACGATTTTTCTATCTTTCATACTGCAGAATTATGTGTATTTAAAATTATTTGATTGCTAGATGTGGCTTTCACATTAAACCTCATTAGAAACTTAGTAGTAGTTTGTTTTTCTTTTTTTGGTCAAAATGACTCTGACATGTAATGTGGTTTTATAGGAAAACAATTACTTTCATAAAAATATTCAAATAGGCTATGATATTTTAATATGCAATTAAATACATTACACAATAATGACCTGATGGAAAATATGGATTGGAAAATCGCAGTAAACTCTCCGCCTGTTATTGTTATCTCCTTTTCTGGTGGGATGTAAAGGACCTGGTCTGTTCCCTATTTAGCTTCAATTTTCCCCTTTTATTTTTTCTCAAAGAGAAACCCCTCTTTTTGTGTATTTTCCCCATTGAAAACCCGAGGGCTGAATCTTGATTAGTCTAAATAAGGATGAGCATGTAGGATGCACCTAATGGTTTTTATTGGTGCATGTGTTTTAGGTTTCCCCAATTCAGCAGAATGAATATCTTGTATTCTCTAATTGGGGGAGATGCTTTTCTTGCCTCCTGCAGTATCTGATTAAGGAATCCCCTTGCCCCAGTTTTGCTGGCTACCAGCCATGACCGTGACGTGGTTTAGCCTCAGAGAGATGGGAAAGCAAGGCCAGCAGAGCAGAGACATGGAAAGAGCTTGTAGCATCACCAGGCTGCTAAATTAGCCTCTAGACTTCTCCTTGTATAACAGACACTTTTCTTACTGCTTAACACAATATTAATTGGGGTTTCTGTTATTTTCAGCAAAAATCTTACCAAATACCCCGCCAAACCCACCAAACCAACAAACACAATAGCATTACGAGTATAAATGCAGAAGGCAGTTTGTTCAGATTTTTTGACTGTTTGTTTGTTAATGTTAGACTTTTACATGGGAACTGTCTTCACCCTAACCTGTTTTTAGACAGGTTGGAACAAACATGTTTTTCTGGGAGTTTGAGGGAGGCCATGGTAATAGAGTTTACTGTTGAAGGGGGGAAGCAGAGATTGGTACGGGCACTGGAGCCCTGCTTCTGCCCATTTACTCTGTCATCTTGCCTGCTTTTCTCATCTTTACTCCCCTTGACTTTCCAACCTCTGACACCTGGCTGGCACCTCGCATTGGTTGCTCTCATTAAAACAGGTCCCCTCAGTGAGCATGCAACTCTATTTCATGCCAGATATTTTTCATGTTTTACTTTGACAAATCAGTGGTTTTAAGATATGAATTGGTTATCTGTGTCAAAAAGGCGTACTAAAGACACCAGGGACAAATTTAGGTAAAGTGGTAGGAAATAAAGCAATAGGCAATGCACTTGCTGCAGATTAAGTAATATCAACAGTGGGGAAAACAGTAAAGATCACTGAAGGGAAGAATAAGATAATAAAGTATATCTCTGGAGCTGAGAGTTTCTCTTCAAGACTTTTATTCTTGTTCAGACTAGCACAGTTTCAAAATATGTACAATTTTCCTTGAGAAAATCTATTAAGAAAATATGTTGGCATGAAGTCACCCTCCCCATTTCCTAGGCTCACGGCTTAGCCACATCCTCAGCACTGGTCACACCGGGATGTGCCCCTTCCTCAGCTTTTGCTTACTTTACAGCCTTCCTGTGTACTTTCCACCACTCTCCTGACTCCAAAACCCTACTAAGTGGAATTCTCTATTGACTGGTATTTCCACCCCTTTAATAATAAACTCTAAAATTATATTGGGCAGTGGGAGCAAAGTCATAATTAAACTGGAATTTGTGACTCCAAACTTTAGTTTTAGCTAAGATGCTTCCCCAGCTCAAGATGTATTAATTCAACCGTCTATAGGACATTGCCCTCAGAATTTCTGCAGGCAACTCACTATGTCATGCACACAACAGAGTCCATTGTTTCCTCAGAAACCAGCTCCTTCATTCCTCCTCCAAGCAAATACTTCCTGAATGTCTAATGTATTCCAAGCTTTGACTTAAGAGCTGCAACCCTCCAGAAGCATAAATAGTGACGAGATATACATAAAACAATTAACAAAATTGTTGCGATTAGTGCAAGACTAATTATAGGAGGAGTATGTGTGACCTTGGACACTTTGGGTGACTTTTCTGTGCCTCAGATACTGCTAAGTGCAGAAAATTAATGTGAGGATTAATTCAATCACTACATATGAAAGACACAACACAATAAGTGTTCAAATAAGTATTAGCTATTATCATTATTATTATTAGTTACACTATACAGAAACTGGGAACTAGTTCTTAAACATGTTTAATGGTAAAATATTAGAGCCAATCTATCCCTAATATTTAATATTTTCTGAAAGTACTTGCGAATTCCCTTTAATGCGGGTCTCCTTGTCACAAATTTTCTGTTTTTGTATGTTTGGATATAGTCTCATTTCAGATTCATTCTTTAAGTACATTTTTGCTCAGTATAAAGGTCCTTTTCACAGTTATTTTTTTTGACTTGCACTTTTAGTGTCTTCTGGCTTTTATTTCTCATGAGGAGATAGTTATCAAGTCTAATTGTTTCTTTGAAGGTAATCTTTTATTTTCTTTTTGACTAGTATATTAGTTGCAATTGCTTCATAACTAATCCCCACAAACTTATTACCTTAAAATGACACATTTGTTATCTCACAGTTCTTGCGGGTCAGGGTTAATATTTTATTTATTTATTTATTTTAGAGAGAGGGGAAGGGAAGGAGAAAGAGAGGGAGAGAAATACCAATGTGTGGTTGCCTCTTGCACATCCTCTACTGGGCACCTGGCCTGCAACCCAGGCATGTGCCCAGATTGGGAATCGAACCTGCGACCCTTTGGTTCACAGCCCACGCTCAATCCACTGAGGTAGACCAGCCAGGGCTAGCTGAGTCTTCTGCTCAAAGTTTCACAAGGGTGCAGTCAAAGGGTTAGCTGGGGATGCAATATCATCTGGGTGTCAGGATCCTCCATCAAGGTCATTCAGGTTAGTTGAGGTCAACTCCTTGTAGTAGTAGGGACGAAGACTCTGTTCTCTTGCTGGCTGTTGCTGGGACTGCTGTCAGTTCCAAGAAGCCATCACAGCCTAGACATACAGCCACCTCACGACATGGCAGCTTCTTCAAATATAGCAGGAGAACCCCTCTTTAGTCTGCTAGCAGTGAGCCATATAATTTAACATAACCAGAGGTGTGACTTTACCTTCACCATTGCGGGGTAATGTAATCTAATAAAGGGATGACTATTTTATCATATTCACAGGTCTCATTGAAGAAGAGGGAATTACACAGAATATATATACCAAGGGGTAGGAATCTTGGGAGCCATCTCAGAATTCTGCCTATCATAGCTACTTTTAATATTTCTTTATTTTGTTGTCATTGGTATCATTATGATCTATCTAGATTTAAATTTCCTTTTTATTTATCCAACTTGGAGTTCATTGGCCTTTAATCTTTGGGTTGAACAGTTTCATTAGTTTTGAAAAAAAGCCTTTGCATTATCTCCAAATATAGTTCCTGACCCATTCATTTTATAAAACTTTCCTTCTGAAATTCCAGTTATTATATTATGTTTTTACTATATTGTTTACCCCCTCAAGTACTTTTATATGTTTTTCATTCTTCGCTTCATTCTAGATATTTTCTTCCCAGCTATCTTCCAGTTCACTGTTTCTTTCTTTAACTAAGGTTATTGAAACCAAACATAAAATTCTTAATTTCTGTTATTATAGTTTTTAGTTATGAAGCTCACATTTGGTTCTTTTTCACATCAGTTAGTATGTTTTTTATACTTTTAAATTCTTGCCACAATTTTTCTTTTATGTAATTGAACATAGTAAATGCAGTTGTTGTAGTTGTGACTAATATTTCCAACATATGGAGACCCTGTAAACTTACTTCTATGGTCTGTTGTTTTTACTGTTTGTCATGCACGATGTCTTCTCATTCATGGTATATCCTCATTGACAGTACACCTCATATAATATTTAAAATCTTGTATCTAAAAATAATGTGAACCCCAGGATGCTATTGTCTTCATATAGAAGGGAACGTTTCAACTGGTTCTTCTAGCCTCAGTTCTATAGTTATCCCAGTTTTCAAAAATTACATTTAGGAATAGATTTTTTCAAGTTATCTGAATGATGCAAAGCTGGTCTGTATTCTCTGCCAACCCTCATTTAACTCTGGCTCTAGCTGACTGTTAAGGTATGACCCTTCAGGATCCCCACCTAAAGGGCATTAATTTTTCAGGACCTTCATCCTTGGCTGTTGTATCAATACTTCCTAATCCTCTGAGGCCTCAAAAGTGCTACTCAGCCCTGCAGCTGGGCGAAAGTGGCCTCAACTGACAGGCTCGCTTCTCTGAATTTCACTCTTCCCTTGGAAGTTGGACCGACAATTCTTCACTATATTTTAGCTTTTCCATGCTTTCAGGTATATAGTTGGTATTTTATTCAGCTCTTCTAGTTCTCAGTAGGAGGGCTGATCCAAATTATGTAACATACTGATTTTGAAAGGGGAATTCTCCAACTTCTGTTTTATGGGATTTTTGTATGGCTTTAAAATGTAAAAGCATTTTTTAGAGATTTGACGAATGTTCAGTTTTTAAAAACATTGTTTTTACATGACTGATTGCATTTATATATCTATATCCATTTCTATGTATATATTATTTCTTTAATCAATTTCTAATCAATACTTAGGTATGTAAATCTCCATTAATTACTCATATATTTGCCTAAGGGGCAACTAAGTATACCATTCTGTTAAAATCCCAAATATTCTTTATTTTTCTTTGATTAAACAATTAGTTAAATAAAATGAGAATATTTGGTCAGGTTAACTGAGAAATTACTACCAGAATATATTGAAAATATGCACTCTAACAGCTAAATTAATTTTTTAATCTAGTGACTGGGGACTGGGAATATATGTACATTTGTGGCTCACATTTTCTTTTTTTAGTATTTTGAAGAAATAACTTGTAAACATATTAGAATGTGTTGTATTTCCATACTTTTCTATATTATGGTGACTGTTCAAAATTGATGAGCCAGGGATAAAAATAAGGATCATTCAGATTTTATTTCAGTATCCTGTTTAATTGATTTTTACCAAACTGAATATCTTTTTTAATATACAAAAGTGATCACATGCAATTCCCCTAAAAGGAGCTGCATAAACGGAAAAATAAGCTCGTGCAAAAACACGAGTTAACTTGCTTCTGGGTGAGGGTGTTGCAGGGCATCTCCAAGACCCAGACTGAACATGCACCTTTGAAAAGACCCTCCCTTTTTAAGTAGGTTAGGTTTAGAAGGAACTACATTGATCTCATGTCAAGACTTTGGTTGATTCTACTGAAGTCATCTTCTTTAAAACTTTAATATGTGTTTATAGTCAGAATGTGCAGTATTTTAATAATAAGCCACCTTAATAATTAAAAAATAAAGATTAAATAACACAGTGAAATATGTTCCCATAACCCAGTACTTTTTTTCCTTTTCTTTATGATGAGAACTTTTAAGATTAACTCTCTTAGCAACTTTTCACATCTTTTCTGATATCATATTTGTCTTTATTAATAATATTCATAGACTGCTTAATGTCTCAAACCCACTGAGGTAAATATTATGATTATCCCCATGACACAGACGGGGAAATTGAGGCACGAAGCAGTTGAGGACATGTTCAGGGCCACATACGTTGAGAGTCAAATCTAAGTCCTCTGCCTGCCATTTCCATGTTCCTTCTGTGTCACTGTTACTTCTTCGTCTTTTTGATTCCCTTCTGTTGCTGACTTGAGCAAAAATGATTTGAAAAGAAAATGTTTTTGGTGATAAGAAGGTAGGTGATACGATTTAGGCCAATGACTTTGTATGTGTGTGTTTTGGAACGGAAAGTACCATGATCTCTATACAAATTCAGTCTCAAACGCATTAGTCTTATATAAGGGTTGTTTTCTTTAAAAAATCAGTGTGTGCTTTCAGATGGACTTACAGGAGGCAGATACACTTCGCTGAGTCCTGTGTGTGCACGGGCCCACGGGAGCCTGCACACTTAAGCGTATAGCTTAAGGGCCGTACAGGGCTGGAGACATAAAATATTCTTGCTTCTATATGGCTGAATAATTCCTAATAATTTGTAACTAGTTACCGCTGAGATTTTATCAAGTGTCTGCATTTAACATTTGTGTTACTTTATCCCCACTCTCCTGACCTCCGACTCAGACGCTGTGAAGAACACTGCAGTTTAAGTCAGGCCTGGATTTCCGTCCCAGCTCCACTGCTTTCTGTGGAGTAATCTTAGGAAAGTTATATAACCTCTCTGTGCCTCCTTTTTTATCTGTAAAATTTAATAATAATTGTACCTACCCTGTATACTGGTAGGGAAGATTGCACAAGATAAAATATGTTAGACGCTAAGCAGAATGCCTGGCACCCATAAAGGTAAAATATTATTGTAATTATTTAATCTTAAATATCACAACTGGAAGAGACCTTTATGTGCATTGGTATAAACCCCTTAGTTCTACAGAATATAAAACTTAGTTACTGAGATATTAAGTTCTATTTCAAAAGCCATATAGCCCTCTAGAGTAGAAATCAAACTTGAAGCTGTTGACTCCTAAATACTGCAAATTATATGATTATTTATAAAACAAAGTTGCATATGTCTGAAAAAGTTGAGAGTCATGATAGTATGCCCTTTATTTTACAGTCATTTTTGAAAAACGACCCAAAACAAAAGTTTGGACTGGGTGATTTAAATGAACGTGGAATCAGCTTCCACTACAAGTGCTATGCCAATAGTTCCTATTTCAAGAGTTAGATCATTTACATATATATATATATATATGTTTCACTGCTGACTCATGGATTCAGCCATGTTTATTTTCACGAGTGTCACTGGGATTCTATGTTATCAGACTGCTCCCCATGACTGTCCTTGAAGTCACCTTTTGATTGCAGAGGATGGAAAGCCCGAAGTTGCAGGGGAAAGAGGGAATGTGAGGGTAGAAATAATTAAGTTTTACAGTCTGCCTTTAGCATGTAACTTTAAGTTTTTGGCAATGATTAGTTTTTGCCTGAATCCTCAACCGCGGAAACACAGACATTACCGTTCTATAGTCAGATCATTTTAGAAATGCCCAGCAAAAACGAAGCTAGTGCAGGATCAGGAAGAGGGCGTGGCGCTGTGTCCCGGGGCGCTCAGTGCACAGGGAGCAGAGGGGGTGCTGCTGGTGGCCGACACACCACAGGAGAAAGTGGGGAAGCCCCGCGTCTGCTTCAGCAGCTTCCTTCCTCTGAAGTCGCCCTCTCGGGGAGCAACCAGTTCCAACTACACAATAGTTATTCCACATGTCAGATATGGCTTACATTTCTTAATATAGCGTGGGGCACTTGGATGGTGAGCAACATGCTTAATGTTAATCAAGATGGGCAGAAACATGGCAACATGCCTCAGAAGTTCTATGAAGAAAGGGAAGAGAAAATAATTTTGCTGAATCTTATGCATACATTGTGAAAATTAAGGTAAGGTGGTCTGTTTTGTGTCTAAAAATATAGTCAAGACTGTTGACTTCTGCCTCTGAGTAGGTGCCTCTATTCCAATGCCTCCACTCCATCCTTCCTTCATTTTTTGTTTATTCATTACCACACTTACTTATTCATTGACCAACACCTGTTGAGGACCTGCTGCCAATCCGGCCTCTGGGCTGAGCTCTGAGGAGACTGTGGAAGACAGCCATCAGTCCCATACTCATACAAACACGAAATCAGCTGTGATGTGTTACTCTATGGGGCTGTTATGGGGAGACTCGATTCCACAGAGACCAAATCAGGGACGGCTCTCTGAGGAAGCGATGTTTGAGTTGAGATCTGAGAGGTGACTAGAAAATTGATTTAAGTTAGATGATTAGAGGGAGTGGAAGAAAGAGAGGCAGAGTGACAACAACATTTCAGTTTGGACAAGTCACCGGCCTGCATTGCATAGCAGGACAACTCCGATGCCACCCAGTGCTCAGCACTCCCTGCGCTAGCACAGCAATTAGCACAGCAATACCCTGACCCAGCAATACCCTTCTGCTCACTCATGCCGACCGTTTCCTATGGCACTGTGGTATTTTCCTTTTTAGGTATTTTGGGCTGTTTTAAAATGTAATATACTCTTGCTCTGCTATCACTTTCTCTCTTGTCTCTTATCTCAACTCAAAAATATTTTCCTACCCACTCTGACAAGAGAGAGTGCAATCGAAGGTTAACTGAGCTAACAAGCTGGGATTACTGGCATTTGGCACGATTCCATTCTATTCAATGTATTTGCATTTCTTAGGACCTAGAATTGAACCCTCTTCAATCAAGCCATTTGCAACAGAGATGCACATATTGTGCCCCCAAACCCAATGGTATAGAAAACTGAACATTGAAATTGTTCCCATCCTCTGAAAGAAACATTTTTGGGTTGTTGTTGTTGTTGTTGTTGTTGTTGTTGTTTTGGTCAAGCAGCTTCTAAAAGCATGACCTAGAATTTCCTTCTCTGCTGTGTTTTTCCATTTATTTTGTACATTTGAACAATTTCTAAGCTGGCTACAGACCTTGAACTAACAATTGGGAGCACTTCTGTAAGTCTCAGTTAAGAGCTTAGCAACCATTTATGTAGCTCAGCAAGAACGCGTGTGACGGAGCCATACAATTACCTTTCTGCTAGAGTTCCCTTTCTCTCCTCCCCTCACCCAGTTGAAGGGAAAAAGATTCTTGGGGTCATCCAATAAAAGAATGTTTTGTCTCTCTACGTAGGAGGTACACATGTTCTCAGTAATCCAAATGTTCCAAGGAAAGCCCTTCCCTGGTAAACATGGCATGAAAATGTTGAAACCATGGTTTATGTTTGGTTCAGGTTCTGCCAAGGCAGCATTTCTGTTCCCACAAGGCTGGGGAGGCCAGCATGTTGGAGCTGGAAACGTCAGCCTCCCTGCTGCAGCCACACTGAACAACCTGCCAGGTAATGATGTCGTTTCCTTTTTATTTCTGTTTGAGCTGCAATAAAGCTGGCACTTCTGAAACACAAAAGCCAGATTCCTGCTGTGACTTTCCAAAGTGTTTCTCAAAATACCCATGCAGCAGCTGATACATTAAAAAAATGTACATGAATGTCTGGGTGGCTTCCTGGAACCGTTCTGAAAGGATGCACTCATTTCCAGGTAAGTTCAGTTTATGGTACTTTGCAGTATGCTGCCCAAGAGTCATGATTTCCCCATGTAGCTTGACGCCGTGTTCTAGTTATTGCGTTCCTGGAGTCAGGCTTGTCCAAAGGGAAATCCACCACAGATTTGTTCAGGATAGCTTCCCTGCCCTGGACTTAATCAGGGAAGGTGGGTAGAGTCCTCAAAACACCATCACAAGCCCAGGGTTCTCTCAAGGCCCTGCTACTAGGTTGTTGTTGAATGTTAGTCTTTTACTAGAGGTCAGTTTCCTCATAGCACAATGAACAGTCGACACAGGGTGACAAGTGTGGAAGTATAAGGTGATTGCCATACAGTCAGCTAGAAACTCGTGTGGTTGATGCCAGAACCACCTGGGCACCAGTAAGGCTTTCTTCAGGCCAAGTTTCTGTCAACGCCAATGACCTGAAGGGATATTTCAATCAAAACTTTAAGAATACATCATAAGGATTAGTAGAGGGTGAGTGAGAACTTGGTGCGTGTTACACTTCTATGAACTAATGTACACACACGGGGTTTCTGACATCTCGATTGTTAGAGTAACCATTTTCAGTCTCTCCTCTATAAAGAACTGATGTAAAAAAACTACACTTCATTTTTTTGATTTTTTTAAAACTTAAGCCACTTTTGAGTTTCTAAAGTGTGTTATCCCAAAGCTATTCTGAAATGAGCACATTTGGAAGTTTACTTTCTTTTATTTGTTATAATTACTAAGGATAAAAAATTGTCGGGTCCTACATTATTACTCAAAATTTCCTTCAAATACCAAGTTGTGATAGTGGAATGTTTAAATAATATATTCTACAAAATGCCAACTACCTACTTATTCCTTAGTTCCTCCCCAAAGACTTCATTCTCCTGCTCAGGGATGCCTCTCTGTCTGAAAACAGCTACTGTTTATTGAGCTACTGGTGCAAACCTGTGTCACTTTACTTAGTGATCGAAAATCCATGAGTTAGGTATGATAACTACTCCATTTTCAAGATATGCAAATGAGGCTCAGAGATGTTGACTGACTTGGCCAGGGTCTCACAGGTAGGACGAAACTAGTGTGACTCCAGAAACAAAACGCGGGGCTGTCCCCCTGAACTAACCTGTGGCCTTTTAAGCTGCCTGTGTTTCTTCCTGGGCGTCTGCCCTTTTTGCCTTCTGAGTTCTGTTTTGATCAGTAATGAATTAAAACCAATTTTTGTGAAAACTATAACTTCCTGATTACGGGAACAGCTAAAAATAAATGCCCCCATTGGCAGCCCCATGACAAAGCATCGCATTTCCTGTGCAATGTCGTTAACTGTCCTGCCTTCCCTCAGCACGCTGCTATTTTTAAGCTTTCAGCACCTAGTCCCCTGCAAGAGAAAGAGCACTTTAATAAAAGTCGTTATAATGTATATTGCAGTAATTTTCATAGGAATAGATCCCACCAGGGGCTTTCCATACATGTGCTTCTCTTTGATTCATTAATCACCAACCGCCCTGAAATTTCTGATTAGTTCCTGAGTTAGAAAGAACCTCTGGGTCGAGCCCGTGTAGCTACTGGGAGAACGTGTGTTGAGCTCACTGGTAGCTTTCCATCACCCTCCACGTGAAATGGAGCACTTTACACAGCCTGCACGGAGAGTCTGCTCATTTGCTGGGACCTGTGAACACAGTATCAAGGCTGTAGGCACTTTTTAAGAGCCTACAAAAATGCCTGTGACGAGAAAAAGCAACTAATGACCCCAAAATATGAAAAGAAAACTGTGAAATGGAAAAGGACAAATTTAAGTAGGTGTCTACACACTGTTAACAGGTCAGCCTTGTTAATTTTTAAATTTAGTATTCATAAAATTTAATTACATATGAAAATAAGTTATGGGTTATATTTTTTTAAGCATGTAAATGATTGCCTAGAGATCATAGCTCATTATAAATTAAATGACAATTACAGTCTCTGAAATCATCTTACTTATTTTCTTCTCCTGCTTATTATCTGTCTCCTTCTGCTAGAATATAACTTCTATGCAGGCAGGGACCTTGTCTTTCTTTTATATTTTTGTATTCCCATGGCCTAAAATTGGTCTAATATATGTATAATGGATTCTCAGCAAATATGTGTTGATAAATGAAACTAACACACACACAAACACAGATGATTAGTTACTATAAGGTATGCTATACTTAGGAAAAAATAGATGTTTGTTTAAGGGGGTGCTGATTAGATAAGCTTGTCTCTGGAAAGGAAGACTGAAAAGACTAGGGGTGAAACTGACAGCACAGGTCCCCCCAAATCAGGATATCATGTTAATTCCATACTGTCAGGCATCAGCAAGGGGCATTGAGACTGAGTACCAGATTTTAGTCATAGATTTTTTCCTACAAGCACATAGTTACTAGTGTGGTGTACCATTTGGGGGTAATTCTGACATTTTAGAGACTCCATGAGGATTGCTTATAAATGAGTCCACTCCTGATGGGGGCATCTGTGACAAGATTTCAGCATGGAACAGGCTGAGCTGCGAAGGACAGGGCAGTTAGAACACTGTTTGTTTGTTTAAACAAGGAAAACAGTTACTTTTGTATCAACAATTCAGGCTCCAAGAGAGTGGCCAAAGCCCAGGATATTGTCACAGTGTACACAGAAGTGTACTCAGAAGTTGTTTCCCTGCCCACCTGCCCACACAGCAACCTCTCTGCTCTCTCAAGTGTCTTCTGGCTCAGGAAGGAGGAAGCCACTGAAGTTTCGTGCTGCTGTTCTTCAGAGCTGAAATTCCTTTCAAGTTCATGTTTGAACCAAATCTTTTACTCAAGTATGGCCATTGAATCAAACCTGCAGTCTGTTGAGAGTGTTCTTGTTTCTCCCCTCCCCTCCTCTTCCACCCACAGTCCCAGAATACCGTCTACTGCTTAAGAAGAGTTACCTCTAGAACTGTCCTCTGGAAATAGTATTGCCCAGCACGGACAGCCTTCCCAGAAGACACAGTGTACTTTAAGATTATGGGGAAGAAAACTGCAATGAACTGTAGGGTATTTTTAGGAACTGCTATGTATATTTCAAGTTTGCCCCTAAAAATATAATATAAAAATTTGATTTTGAGTACCCATAGGATTAGCCCACATGAAAACATTAGGTTAGAATTTGACAGCATTTGGACATAAGATAAAATCTGAACTAGAGGTTTGGAAGAAATTACTTCAAATAATCACTAATTGAAATCTTTGGGGAGTACAGGTAGTTTAGAACTTACGTAAAATGTAAAGACATGCTCACTAGTTCTAGAGTATCGGGATTTTTGATCCTAAAAGATTTTATTCAGGTTTTTGTTTTCACTGGGTCAGACTATGTTTTCAACCACGGGCTTTCATCAGATTTTTAGAAGAAAATAACTTTCATCTTTATTTAAAAATTAAATTTCTTTCTGAAAAAAGATTCTATTGACATTAATTGTTCCATATGAATATACTCTAAAAAAAGAGAGAAAAGAGTAACAGCGATTGCTTCTGCAAAAAATGTTTAAATGATTAGTGGCTTGGAGGAATATCTTATGTAAATTTGCTCGAGTTGCCTATGGGCAAAAAATAAAATAGTGCAGTTGAAAATTTCCCAGTGGATGGGTGCAGAAAATCTTTTACAATGTTATTTTTGAAAACTAACAGGTGTGTAAATGCATAATAACTCAACACATGTCTTGGTAACTTCTTTAAAAATGATTCCAGTTTTTAGTAGAGGTGATTATAGGGTTCATTGTGATTTGGGGATTTTAGTCTGTTAAATAGTTTAAATAATGATTTGGTTACAATGCTTCAGTCCCTATTGCTCTGTATTAAAATATGCATTTTCAGTGTTCAAACTGCATGTCGGTCCATCAGCTCTTAAAATGACAGGTACCCTCTCCAACTTGATGAACACAGAAACTGATCATCTTTAGACGAGAATCATATATGAAAAGGAGGAAAATAATTTTGTATTACTTCTAGACAAGAAATAATCCTTTTGACAAGGAGGGTGGAATGAACTAACTGAGGCAAGAGAGCTGATTTTAACCTTGACCCTGTCAGTAATGCTGAGAACCCTTGGGAAGGCACTTAGCCTCTCTGGGTTACATTGTAACATGAACACGCTTCTTGTAACCTTCATCATATTAAAAACTGGATAGTATACATGGTGAAGAAGACCTAAAATATTCCACGTTGTTATATTGATTATTTTGAATTAAAGGTGCTTTAGAAGGAGCAGGTGCAAGAAAGATAGTCTGCCCCTCCTTTTTCTTCCTGAGAGCAAGAGCAAGACTCTCCAGTGAAATGGAGCCCTACTGTACCAGAAGGAAGAAAAACATCCTTCCCACCAGAGAAGGGGAATCTGGGGCTGAGGAATCAGTACAAACCTTGTTAAACCAGCCCTTATCTTCCTAGGTACTCCTTTGCCATTGACTCTTCCTAGCTCGAACTCCAAATTATTATTTGTTTGTCTAAAAGGTAAAAAAGCTTCCTGCTCTAGTTATTTCTTTGGGTCTCACTCTCTTGGGAAGGTTCCCCTGTACATATAAAAATTTGATAAAATTTGTGTGCTTTCCTTCTGTTAATCTGACTATGTCAGTTTACTTCTTAGGCTCAACTGGAGACAGGTGTCCAACCCCCGGCCCACGGGCCACATGTGGCCCAGGAAGGCTATTGAATGCGGCCCAACACAAAATCGTAAATTTACTTAAAACCTTTTTTTTTTGCTCATCAGTTTTCATTAGTGTTTGCGTACTGAATGTGTGGCCTGAGACAACTCTTCTTCCAGTGTGGCCCAGAGATGCCAAAAGGTTGGACACTCCTGCAAGAGGACAGAGGAGAGTATTTTCTTTCTCTATAAAGAAAATGTCTTGAAAAATACAAATGCCATTAAACCAAATTAAGTTATGAAATGAAACCACATGGAATTGCTGTTTTTACAAGTGACAAAGGTCAAATAGAAGCAATTCTATAAGTAAGGTTTTGGGGGTATCAGAACCAAATACTATATTTTTGTTAAACTGTGCATGCATTAATATCTTAGTTATAATGGTACAGTGGTATTGGGCAGAATATCATATTTAGGAATTTGGTAAAATGCCTTTAATAACTGCTCTGCCAGCAAACAATAATGATGCAGCACTTATTTTGTGCTAGACTCTGTGCTAATTACTGAGAATATAAAATGAATGAAACCCAGTTTCTGACCTTAAAGGAATCTGACTGAATAAATGCTAATATTAAAATACATCAGGCATTTTTTTTTAGTCAAGTTAAAGATGGCTTTGTGAAAGATCTGATTTTAATATGAATTGGATCTCTTCCACTAGGCTTCCGTGGTGATCCCTGGGCTCCTCCTCCCACAGGGCTCAGTGTCCAGGGGGCCCAAGAAGCAGTGGATTTGGGTATTTAAAGGGTGTCTTCCCAGCACAGAGCCTTTATTGCTGAGCTCGATCCCACAGGCGACCCTGGCATTTCCATCTGTGTTGTCAGTCTTGGGGACTCCCAGCACTTCTCCCAGTTCTCTTTCCACACTCCCTGGAAACAAACCCTGAGTACTAGTGAGAAATGAGCCACTAGGGATAATTCCAGGTTGCCGTCGGCAGTTTGTATAACTGCCAATTCAAGGATGGTCAATTTAATTACGACTCCTGTCTTCACCTGCTGTGACTTAGGTCAAGAAGGGCAGATTCTCAAATTCTTCCATCAGATTCCAAGGGTGGGAGAAACTTGAGATGGAATACTATACTACTGAAATGACTAATTGGAAAAATTTGCTAGTTAATTGTGTTAAAAAGTCATACTGCTAAATGTTCCTTCTTACATTCTTTAGTGTCCATCAGTGAAATCTGTAGGGGGTTCCGGATGTCTGTTTGAAAAAAAACACTAAAATATTTGATTACTCTAATTTATACTCACACATATATATGTGAGGTGTCAGAGATTCAGATGATCTAGTAAAAGGGGCCTCTTTTTATCTGCTAATTTGTACTAAAAGACATAGATTTATAGCATTTGTTTTTTAATTTGCTACAACATGGTATTCTAGTAGTTTCTCTGTCTCTGAGTATTTCTAGTTGATGGGGATGCCTTCAAAATATTGGACTTTTAGCCATAATTTTCTGCCTAAAAGTGTGAGTCATTCTCAAAAATATCCACTTATAAGTCATAGAGGATCCAATTAGTTAAATACAAGGACTCCGCTCACAAAAGTGTTTCTCTTGTGCTTTGCTTTAAACACAAGAGCAAAACAAAATATATTTGCTTGATTCTTTAATCATTAATCATTACCTTTTTTGTTTCTTTCCTGAAGGTAGGCAGGAATAAGAAGAATCAAAATCTTACTCTACTGACCCTGGAAACACATCTAAACATCGTAAGTATGTGAATATAGAGTTGTAGTATGGAGCAACCCTTTCTACTCATGGAAGATACTTAACTATACAAAGAGACAATATTTATTTTAAGCCCAGGAAAATACAGTAATATTACTCTAGGGATTCTCATTAATTCTCACCAGGTGACTTACATCCCTGGCATGGTTTGCAGGCCCAAAGTAGTGGCCTCTTCATGATCTACAGGCTTGAGATCATTTATCACACCTTTTACGGAGAATTAATTATACGAGGCTGGGAAGTGCCAACCTACTTCTCCACCAAGACACCTGTGACAGTTCCACTTACTGACACTTTGACTAGACCTAAAATGAAACAAATTAGGAACATGTCATGTTTTGACTGTAACTTAGAAAGGACTTAGCCCTAAAATTAAGACTCACTAACAGTAGTAAGTAGTCCCATGTCCCTTTCCTGACACTGTTACCTTTACAGGGAAGAAATTTCTTACATTCCCTTTTATTGCTCTATTCATATTTATATTTGTATAAAATATGAGGAAAGAGAAAGATGAGGAAGAAATTGAGATAAAAATTCAGAATAAATTTCTCTCAGCTTCTAGAATTTAGCTAAAAGAATAAAATGGCCAGTGTTTGCCAAACTAGGACAATCACGAGTCATTTGTAGGTGTCAATCACGCAAGAACTAAAGCAGAACAAAGCAAAACAAAACAGAAATCATATAGGTATATGGGTTTACGAATTAAAGTGTAAAGAAATTGAATTTGAAAGACAGACGTACTTGTCCACACCATTAGTAAGCTGTCCTTCACATTTCACACTGTTGCATGTAAACCATGAGTTCCCCACACCAGACCTGTTCCTTATTGTAATGAAGCTATGAGGCACTCTGTAATTCCTGGCCTATTTCTCTTGATTTATTGCCAACAATCTGTGACTAAGTGTAGGTCTGTGCTACACTTGTGACATCTGGTTTTGAAAGCTTGTAAAATTCCATATATTTTGAGTATTCATATACTCAACTGTTCTCCACCACTTGAACATTTTTATTACTCTTGATTTTTCCATCTCCAAGATTCTAAGACTTTACTCTAACATTTCTCCTCTTGTACTTCATGAACTCCTTACATTAAGTATGGCCTTTGGTCCCCAAGCACAATTTCATTTTCCAATTTATCTCCTGATGACATTTTCACTTCTACCTGAACCAGACCCAGTGGAGAGTTTGCCCTTACACTACTATGGTCTTTTGACCTTCCATCACATCTGCTTTTCCAGTCTTCAAGCTCAGGCTTCCTACTTTTCCCACTGGAGTTTCATAGAAAGCAAATGGTTCATGGGGATGTAAAGTACAACATAGGGAGTGTAGTCAATGATATTGCAATAACTATGTATGGTGTCAGGTGGGTACCAAACTTATCGGGGTGATCACTTCCTAGGTTATATAAATGTCTAACCAGTACATTGTACACCTGAAACAAATATAGTATTATATGTTAACTGTAACTAAAAATTAAAAAAAAAATTTAAAGAAAGAAAGCACATGGTTACTGAAGTCAGGCAGATTTGAATCAAATTTCAGTGCTACTACGAACTAGCTTTTTACTTTCAGACAAGTGATTTAACTTTTCTAAATCTAACACCTACTCTAACACAGGAAGAAAGTACTATCTCCCCCAGTGTGATTATATGGTTTAAATGAGAAGGCACGTAAAACGTGCTCTCATAATAATACATGCTGTAGGCACTCAATGGTAGTCTTCTGTCTTTAACTTGACTCCAGATCTGATGGATGTTGCTGGAGAATATACAGATTTAAGTCCACTATAAATCCTTGTCATCTAATTATGCATTCAACTGTTATTCATTTCTTATTTACTCTTGTTTTAGTCAAGGTTTCTGGTTGCCAGCAACAAAATCCACCCCAACTATCCTTCATTCCTCCCTGCTTTCCTTCCTTCCTTCCTTCCTTCCTTCCTTCCTTCCTTCCTTCCTTCCTTCCTCTCTCCCTCCTTTCCTGCTTTCCCCTCCCTCCCTGTCTCCCATCCTCTCTTCCCTTCTTTCATGCTACACTGAAGTACTTTAATCCATGTACTTTGTTTCATCTCTGCTGCCACAGCCTGGTCGAAGTACCACCACCTCTCTGCTAGATTACTGCCCTAACTCCGCACTGTCTGCATCCAGTCTTGCTCCACTCCAGTCACTTCACTACACTGCAGCCGAGGTGTGGTTTGCAAAACCTCGATTATAATTATGTCATTCTCTTACTTGAAACTCTCTTATGGTTGCTCATGGATCTTCAGAGGTGGCTTAAAACCTGAACCTGGCCAAGACCCTACTCTGACCTGCTTTGTCTGGGCACACACTGCCCCTTTCTTTCTCCATGTACCTACATACAGACTTTCATTTCCTTGGAAGCGCCATTCTCCCTCCCACCACCAAGTCTTTGCGTATCTTGAGCTCTCTCCCTGGAACACTTATCCCCACACGTGAACTCTTTCCTTAGTTCTTAGTCTTTTTTACATGTCAAAACCTTCATCACTACTTCTGGAAATGCTCTCATTGAGTTAATAAGTAAAAGAGGTTATTAAGGGCTGTAAGCATGAAATAGAATCTGTTCCATTTGGAGTCAACTGAAAATAGATCCCTTCTTTGTGAAGAGACCTGGCTCTTCCCTGGTTAACCCCACCAAATATCTACAGGAGACTTTAGAAGTGGGCATTGCTGTTAAATAATTTTCTAATTCTCATCATGTGGATTACAAACACATTCTACAGTGCTAGCTAAATACTAGTCTTCACTACCGTTTATTTTACAATGCAAAAAATGCTTCTGATTCTTATGCAGATATATATTTTAATTCTTTCAAACCAAGAAAACTATAATAAAATGCAGTGGCTACTTTTTTATATTTACTGCTCTTCTTTTCCTTCAGACTGAACTCTAATCAAATATAAATATTTTATATCAGATTTCTTTTTAAAAATATTTTACTTATTTATTTTCAGAGAGAAGGGAAGGGAGGGAGAAAGAGAGGAAGAGAAACATTAATATGTAAGAGAAACATCGGTTGGTTGCCTCTCACTTGTGCCCTAACCTGGAATCAAACCAGCAGCATTTTGCTTTGTGGGAGGACGTCTAACCCACTGAACATGTCAGTCAGAGCTTATTATCAGATTCCTATGTCTGACATGACTCATCTTGTTTCCTTTGCCTGGAATGCTCCCCATTTTGAACCCCTTCCTTCTGTGCCTCTGCTGACCCCCAACTTATTTTGGATTTTCAAATTCTATCCATCTTCATTTTTTCCTTGGAAAATTTTTCTCATTCTATGTCTCAAATTTTCTCTTATCCTAGTAATTCTTCTTAACTAGCAGTGCACATTTCCTCATCTCTATTTTGGTACATATATTTGTATCTTAGTCTTATGTGTGCAAGCTTTATCTTTATTATTCTGTAAGATCCTTGGAGCTATGTTTGATTTTTAAGAATTCCTCACCATATCTTAAAGGAGACAATCAGTTTGTATTTATTAAATGCACAATTAATAAACAAGAGGTTTTGTTGACCAGGTGAGGTACCAACGACCACACAGGAGCCAGAGATTAGATAGATAGATAAATAAGGTAATGAATTAAAAGCCAAATGAAGAAGCCAAGAAGAAAAAAAACAGAGAAATCCCTAAGGAAAAAAAAAAAGATCTTGAGGTCAAACCTCAACATTAGGTGATTCAGTTGAAATTATAGGAATTTCAAAATTGGGCAAGTTAGGTGACTCGTGTGTGGAGTCATGAAACCTCTGAAAAGAAGGATGTTGGTTGGTTTGAATTATTTTAGCTTGTTTTCCTTTTCTAATCTAAATGTGAAAATGGTGTGTTCTCTGAGTGGGAAGATGACTGGGAAGATACGAGGAGACATTTCACCAGTGGCAGTCTTGGGGCAACTTCCGGCCAAGATGGAAGGTAGATACACTTTGCTTCCTTGCACAACCAAAAAGACAACAATTAAAAACAAAAAACAACTAGAACTTCCATAAAATCAAACTGTATGGAATTCTAGTAACTAAGTAGTTAAAGAAGAAACATTCATCCAGACTGGTGGGGGTGCAATGACGGGCAGCCAGGGAAGAGAGGAAGTGCTGCAAGGTGGTGGCTGGCAGACTGGGTGGTCCCACATTTGTGTTTTGATAAACCAGGAAGAATAACTGGGGAGTGAGACAGTCTGTGCAACCCAGGGTTCCCGTGTAGGGAAATAAAGCCTCAAAACCTCTGACTGTAAAAACCTGTGGGTGTTGAGGCAGCAGGAGAAACTCCTGGGCTCACAGGAGAGTTCACGAGGGGGACCCACAGGGTCCTAGTATGTACACAAACCTACTCACCCAGGGATCAAGACCAAAGGCAACCAATTCTCTTGTGGGTAGCTGGGGAAGTGACTGAAAGTGGGGCAAGAGCTGACCAAGCATCATTGTTCCCTCTCTGACCCCTCCCTACAGACAGCACCACAATGCAGGTAAGTGGGTTGTTCCACCCTGGGGAATACCTAAGGTCCCACCCCTTACAATGTAAAAGGTTTGTGAAGACAAAGAAATATGGCCCAAATGAAAGAACAGATCAAAACTCCAGAAAAAGAACAAAGCCATGAGGAGATAGCCAACCTATCAGATGCAGGGTTTAAAACACTGGTAATCAGAATGCTCACAGAAATGATTGAGTACAGATGCAAAATAAAGGAACTGAAGGCTATACAAAGTGAAATTAAGGAAAATATACAGGAAATAAACAGTGAAGGGAAGGAAACCAGGACTCAAATCAACGATTTGGAGCAGAAGAAAGAAATAAACATTCAATCAGAACAAAATGAAGAAACAGGAATTCAGAAAAATGAGGAGAGGCTTAGAAATCTCTGGGACAACTTCAAAAGTTTCCAACATCTGAATCATAAGGGTGCAAGAAAGAGAAAAGGAAGAGCAAGAAATGGAAAACTTATTTGAAAAAATAATGAAAGAAAATTTCCTCAATCTGGTAAAGGAAATAAACTTCCAGGAAGTCCAGGAAGCTCAGAGAGTCCCAAAGAGGTTGGACCCAAGAAAACACACACCAAAGCACATCATAATTACATTACCCAAGATTAAAGAGAAGGAGAGAATCTTAAACAGCAAGAGAAAAGGAGACAGTTACCTACAAAGGCTTTCCTATAAGATTTTCAGCTGATTTTTTAAAAAAGAAAACTTGCAGGCAAGAAGGGGCTGGAAAGAAGTATTCAAAGTCATGAAAGGCAAGGACCTACATCCAAGATGACTCTATCCAGCAAAGCTATCATTTAGAATGGAGGGGCAGATAAAGTGCTTGCCAGATAAGATAAAGTTAAAAGAGTTCATCATCACCAAACCCTCATTATATGAAATGTTAAAGGGACTTATCTAAGAAAAAGAAGAAGATCAAAACTATGAACAGTAAAATGACAACAAACTCACAACTATCAACAACTGAGCCTAAGAATAATAATAATAAAAAAAACCAAACAAACAAACTAAGCAAACAGCTAGAACAGGAACAGAATCACAGAAACGGAGATCACATGAAGGGTTATTAGCAGGGAGGGGGAGGGAGGAGAGTGGGGGAAAAGGTACAGGGAATAAGAAACATAATTGGTAGGTACAAAATAGACAGGGAGAGGTAAAGAATAGTATAGGAGGTGGAGAAGCCAAAGAACTTATGTGTACGACCCATGGACATGAATGGAGGGGGTTGCTCAATGGAGGGGGTATGAAGGGCAGAGATGGATAAAGGGGAGAAAAAAAATGGGACAACTGTAATAACATAATCAATAATTATACTTAAAACAACAGTCTTGGTAAGTGGAATGATAGACTGGAAAGAAGAAGCAAAGGAAGAGCAAGAATTTTGTCAAACTGCTCAAGGATAAATGGGAATACAACCTGTCAGAAAGTTTGAAGTCTCAAAGAAAGAGAGGGTACGAAGTATTAAATGGGAGCCCAAGGATGCAGAAAGGGTAGGGAGAAGAAGAAATAAAACTTAAATGTTTTCTGTGACTCTTTAGGATTTATATTGTTATCCTCCATCTGTCTTTTTGGTATAATATAGTAAAAAATTTCTGGTTGATGAATTTAATTTTTATCCTGATATTCTTATACCATGTGGGTGCAGTTAAAAATTCCACTGAGAACAACACAAAATATACTTTAAAAAGCACTCTGTTTCTCATGTTTTCTTTTGATTACACCAGTCACTTTAGACAAAAGGTATTAAAAGTTAGAAAATTTATACTTCAGATGACTGTAACCACATCATTCAATCTTTCAATCCTTACATTCAAAGAGTCAAGAGAGCTACAGATCTTTATCTGACATCAAGGCATACTGATTTTCAATACCTCAGTTCACACTAACACATTTTATGCATGAGCTCATCTCCTCTTTCATATTATATGCATTCCTGGGTGCTTGTAAAAGTTTTTCAACACAAGACTCATTGTATTCTATCACTCTTACATTTTAGAAGGCAGGCACCCAAATAATAGTGATCTCATAGTTGATGAATCAAGTCTTAGATGTAATATGAAAAGGACAGAGTATTGCTAGAGGAGTTAGGGAACATAAAATGAAGTGGTATTTTGAATTACACATACACAAACAAAAGAGAAGCTCAGTTTTGTGCAATGCCCATGATCATGCATAGGAATGTCTTTCCTTTTCCTTGAAGGCAGTCTTAATAACACACATATTATTTACTTATCAAAGTAAAAATTAAAAGCATTAAGTATAAGCCAAATAGCTGCAGTGATTATGGGCAAAAGTATTCTAAATTGCAAAGTACTTTTCCGAAAACAAAAAAGCTTTGGTTAGAACTTAACATTCTGCCTAGTTGTAGAGAATAGTGTATGCATCTGTGAAATGTCAGGAGGGAATGAGAGTAGCCACAGAAATAAGTTCATTAGCCTCTAACAAACATGTTGTCTTTATATAGTATTTTTAAATGATTTTTTAAAAAATTCTTTATTGATTTTTTGGTAGAGGAAAGGAGAGAGGAAAAAACCATCAGTTTGTTGTTCTACTTATTTATTTAAAATTTCTTGTTATTTACCACCAAAGAATTCTTATTTATCTTTCATTTTAATAATCTTAGAGCCTTTCTTTCTCTCGCTCTTTCTTTCTCCCCTTCTTCCTTCCTTCCTTCCTTCCTTCCTTCCTTCCTTTCTCCTTTCTCCCTTTCTTTCTCCCTTTCTTTCATCTTCTTTTTTTCATTTTATAGGTGGAGAAGTTAAACAGAAACATTAGCTTATAGTGTCAACACAAATAACTTCCAGCATTATCTGAGACTTCCTGGAGAAATAATCCCAGTAATAACTATCATATTGAAAGTCCCATGGAATCAGTGGGACTTTATTACACAAATAAAGTAACTGTTTTTCATTAGGGTGCAAAGATCACGTGAATTAGTTATTTTGGATAATTTTTCTAAGTATTAGTGTTAGAATTGAATACATATGGGCAGCACATTGTCGAGGGCTGAAACCTTTCTGGAATGACTGATGTTTTATGAGTGGTTTTTATATTATGCCAGACCCCAATTATTTTGTTTTTAGTTTTATTTTTTTCAAAATTATATATGCACATAATTTAAGAGTCAGAGTTGTACAAGGTTTGCTAACTAAACAATGCCAACTCTTTTTCTTTCTTCTCTCTTCCCCACATGCAGCCCTTTTACCTCCTTTACTGACTCTCTCAGTATCATGTGCCTAAACAACATACTTTTAATTGTCACTCCTTGATTTTTCAGTTTTAACCATTATTCGTTGAATTTCCTGTATGAACAAGGATTGAGCTTTCTTCTCTCCCGAATTCCTCACTATTGTCCTCAAATGGAGTTTTGCTTAGATGAATATTCAACCTTATGTTATTATAACTATGAAATGCAATTCACAGCTGAGCCATGTAGTCAACTATTATTTTTTCTTTTTCTACACCACTATTTGTTTTTGCTAGAGTCAATTATTATTCCTTATCTTCTTTGTCTTTGTTTCCTAATGTACTAGTTGTTAATCTAATCTCAAACCTTTTAGGCAAACTTTTCACATGAAGAGCTGTAAATATGGGCTTTTGTCCTTAAGACTTTGTGGTTTCTGTTGCAGCTACTCGACCCTGCTCCTGTAAACTTGACCCTTGGGCTGTAATTTGTAGACCTCTGCTCTAAATCATCTCTCAAGATGTCCGTTGCCTCAGATATTCTTCATTTTTCTCTTTTCTCCCCTGAGAAATTCCTCACTGGGGCTCCTAGGTTTCCCTGTACACCTGTGTCATGGATTCATAGATGCCATCCCGGCGTCTCCTTCACCATCATTGTGGGGATTGCAAAATGCAATCCCCAGGTATATGGATCTTCAGGTATGTGTATCCTATATGTTTCCTCCTCCTCCTCCTTCTTTTTGGCTAACTCCCTCATTTTAGTGGAAAATTATTTCCAGAAGCTTTTAGAGAAAGACTTTGTAGGACATAGTGCAAATTCTTTCTTATCACATGCTCTTTCAAAAATTCACTATGATGTTAAATGTTTTTGTTTGCTTTTAGCCACAGTTTCCATTGGCCTTACCCAAATTTGACTGAGAAAAGCTAAGCTAAATAAATTTTATTTAAAATATTTTATTTTATTTTGCTTATTTTATTATTTTGCTTATTTTGCTTTATTTTATTTTAAAATAAGAGTGAGAAACAATCAAACATATGTTTGGGACTTGTAACTAGAACACTCCACTGACTCTTTACAGTCTCCCACAAATAAAACCATCCAGGAAGTGGAAGGAAAATCCTGGAAAGGAGTATGGAGATGGCAGTGCATAGAAAGTGGGATGGGATTAAATTAACAGAGGTTTGTGTTTCCCTTAACCCTCTGATAGCTCCAAAATGACCTTCACTGTGATTCCCGCTTTTATGGAGGACTAAATATTTCATATTATAATTGTGCTATGATGTTTCAGGGAAATAATATTGATGCTTCGCATGAATGTTTTCCCTGAGCAGATGAGATTAGCTGTACAGTTTTAAGTTTTTCTTAAGAAAGAATTAACTTTACCAAATTAAAATTTGTTCATAGCACTTAGAGTAATTGTTGTTTATAGCATTGAATATATTTTAAAGAATTTGATTTCCTGCAAATAAGAAAATCAAGTACTTAAATATATTAAGCTCAAATAAATCAAATTAAAAATAACTTTGTGTCAATTAAATTGGAAAATCAACAGGTGGTATGTATCTTGACTGGCATCAAGAACGTGAAAAATCAACAGGTGGTACATATCTTGGTTGGCATCAAGAATGTATGGTATTCTTGATGCCGATGAAGGCTAGTTTGTAATGTAGTTTTAAGAGACTGTTGGTGTTCCCAGGGGATCTGTTAAGAGACATGTTCACAGCATGAATGGATTAGACAGGAACTGGGTATTCCTGAGCTCCAGTATTCTGTACAACACATGGTGGTTTATTTAAATACAGAATCAAATGGAAAGACAGAGCTCCTGAGGCTGATAGATGGCTTCAACTTTGTCCATTGTGGCCTTGGTAGGTGTCTTCTTCCTTAATGTTATTTTCATATTTTTTAATCTTAGATAAAGCATGGGTATGGATGTGTCATATACTTGTGACTTTCCTATAGTAATTAATATAATATTAGTTACCAAACCCCAAAGCAGTTGTGCTTATAAGTTAGATCCATCTCTAATTAAGGATTTTGCCTTATTTAACATGTTATTAAATACATCATACTCAATATATTAGGAGTATTCTTTTTAAAATTATAGTTTTAATTACTTTGGTTAAAAAAATCACTCTCGTATCTGGCAAATTATGGATAATATTGGGTCCTGTTTTTTAGGAAGTTGCAACTGACTTATGGAGGTTGTCCAAAAAGTCATATTAAAATGTATTGATAGAAAAATTATCAATTTTAGGAACATGGCTTAGGAAAATATAGCTTACTCCAAAATGTGGAAATAAATGAAAACTTCTCAAATGAGAAAAAAGTAAGGGCTACTTATTCAGACCTTGTTGTATAACAAAAGAGTCAGCCACCATCATTTGCATTTTGGCAGAAACTCTAAAGCAGGAAAGGGGGGTCAATTTTAATTCTGTGATTGGAGATCTATTGGCACTGGGAAGCTGGTGCCAGCTAACTAGAAGCAGAGCATCTTATTAGATTGGTTAGAAGAACATATTTGGCTTTACTTCATTGGTCCTAAGTTAAAAATGGGGTCAGGCATAGGGAAGTGTCAGTTATTAATCAAGTCCTGACTGTTTGGGGCCTATTGCTACAAAAGACTGGTTTGCTGCAGGTGGTGTCAAGGTTTGACTTTAATACGTGGTCTGACACTTGTCTGTCTATGTAGTCAGTCTCTCATAAGGAATCAGACACACCTGTTCTTCTACAAAAAACACCAATAATTCACAAGAATTAACTCAAAGTTTAGGGTGGTTTTCCAGTCATCATATTATTCTAGGGATATTTACTCTTATTATCAGTGAAGTCAAACATGGTTGATTTGCTCCCTTCTTTTTCAGCTAAGAAGAATCCTTGACAACTATCTCATGTAATTATAGAATGGAAATCAATTTCTGATTCAGTAAAATTATGAATCAGTAAAATGACTTACTCATAAAAGACTTCCTTGCTTCTGAGAGAGAATGAAGATGAAACTTACTCTCATGTATTTCAAGGTTTGTAAACACAGTGTGCTTTGAATTCCTTATAAGAAAATTTCTATTCTAGTGAGTGAAACCCAACAAAGGTCATCAAAATAACTGTCATCATTTTGCTTTGACACAGTGTTACCAATACATTATTTTGCAAGACAGAAATATATTTGTTCTACAACTCAAAACTGTTCCCAAACACTACATTCCTGTCACTGGATCTGAAATATCTGTTGTGTTATATATGAGCAAATAAAAAAATTGTACAAAAGAAAACAAAAATCATGTGTACAGACAAAGTGCACTAATGGTAGCCACGTTCTTAAAATAGCTCACTCTGACATGATAGTTAACAGCAATTAATAAGTGATAAACAAAACAATAAAGTGTCAGCCTGCAAGTAACATTGCCAGGCTCCTGATGTTGCTCTGACCCCCCACCAACCAGTCAAAATAATCAGGAGGATTAAACAGCCATTAATATCTTAATGCCTGTGAGACACACTGGTGTTATGAATACTGTAGAGGTAAAGGGGTTGTACTGAGGTGTGAATATCCTGAGGGCAGAAACCAATAGCAAAAAAGAAAATGCTCCTCCAATGTTCTCTTCCCTGGCTGTCATTTGCACCTCTTTCAAATAATGTGCTATTGAAATTTATTGTATTGGTGGCTCAAAGAAAGCATATAACTATTTTAATTACTCAATTGTATCTTTAATACTGGGGGAATATGTTAGATGTGCAATCTCTTTCTGCATAATGAATATTCATTTAGGTAGCTTGTAAGTATAAACAATACCAGTATCCCTTTTACCTTTGAAGTTCCTCATTTTAACAACACCATGTGCATTCGTTTACTTGCCTTTTTCCCTATGTAAATTACTAGCAATGAAAAATAATAAAAGCCATTCTTTCTAGTATAATGAGGATACTTAATAACTAAATTATTAGAAAGCATAACTTCCCAGTGCATTTTCAAGACATTATTAGACTGATGTCTTAGGTTAAAAACATTTCTGTTTTGAATGAGGCAAATTCACATGAAAGAAGCTACATTTTGGTATTAGCTCCCAACTCTGAACTTCTGTGGTAAATACAGACAAGGTGTTAATTAAGAAAACTGGTAATCTAAATGAATAATGGAGTACTACAATAGGATGGGTAAGGGCTTGACTTTCCGTGTCAAAGAGGTACACTGATGCTGAAGTCTCAGTTTTAGAACGTTGACTACAGAAAAATGAGAGTATGAGAGGGGAAAAAAGGATGGTGAGATCGCCATTAAATCATTCAACTACTCCTACTTAGTTTTAAAAAGATTTTGGTACCATAGGTAGTTAACTAGTTCTTAATAAGAGAGTAAAGGGAATTTGACATTGAGTTTAATAAACTGGGAAGCATAGGCTTGTTTGCTTAGCCAGGAAGTTACAGCTTCACACACCCCAGGGGATCACAGCATTGCTCCACCAAGGGGATTAACACTCCCTTCCAACCTCCAGTATGGATTGTTGGGAGTGGGGGGCGGCATTCAGGATGAGGTGCTTTACCATAGAGTCTAAATAGAGGATGAACTTATCAAAAGCCCTTGAAAGCTTGGAAAGTTGAGTGGTTACTTTGAAAATGTTCCTGGTCCATCCCAAGATAATCTAATCTCAGGGGAATGAAGAAGCTCGCTCTCTCTCACCCTCATTCTGTGACCCACACTTGACCCGTGCACTCACGCATTCTCACTCCATAGCCATATGGCCTTAGCAGTAGCATGGCTGGAAGGTGCATGGACTCCAGAACCTGTCTGGATGCAGCAGCACAGCCAAGAACACAAGCTAAGCTAACTGGATGGGGACCGAGACCACTTGGCAGCCATCTGTGGCTGGACTAGACTAGGCTTTAATATGAAGCAAAAACTCTGGACTTTGGCCTTTGTTTTGGCCTTGCTGAAGACATGGTTGTACCTTTTCCACAGTGGGAAGAAGGGAGATGGGAGATTGGAACCCAGGGGCAGATTTCCACCTAAATAAACCATCTTGCCATATCACAGCCTCCTGTGAATGGGTCCTTGGAATGCTTTCCTCATGATCTCGAGGAAGAACCTGATTTCCAGCAACAACAATGTCAGGCAATGTTTAATAAAAGGCATCTCAGAAATAGGAAATGAATAAAAGTCACAGTACCTACTATATTTCTCCAACTTAAAAGGGTGTGCCAACTAAATATTGAGTGAGACTAGATTATTTGTAAGAGTCTTTCTTAAATGCCCTGCGTTAAGCAACAACATAAAGATTTCTGGCCAAGATGGTGGCATAGGTAGATACACTTTGCTTCCTCGTACAATCAAAAGAAGGACAACAACAAATTTAAAAACAAAAAACTATCAGAACTGCCAGAAAATTGAACTGTATGGAAGTTTGACAACCAAGCAGTTAAAGAAGAAACATTCATCCAGACTGGTGTGACAAAGAAATATGGCTCAAATGAAAGAACAGATCAAAACTCCAGAAAAAGAACAAGGCCATGAGGAGATAGCCAACCTATCAGATGCAGGGTTTAAAACACTGGTAATCAGGATGCTCACAGAAATGGTTGAATATGGTTGGGAAATAGATGAAAAAGTGAAGGCTATGCAAAGTGAAATTAAGAAAAAATATACAGGGAGCCAATTATGAAGGGAAGGAAACCAGGACTCAAATCAATGGTTTGGAGCAGAATGAAGAAACAAGAATTCAAAACAATGAGAGGCTTAGGAACCCCTAAGAAAAAGAAGATGATCAAAAATATGAACACTAAAATGACAAACTCACAACTATCAACAACTGAACCTAAAAAATAAAAACAAACTAAGCAAACAATTAGAACAGGAATGGAAACACAGAAATGGATTTCACATGGAAGGTTATCATCAGGGAGGGGTGGGGGAAAAACAGGGGAAAAGGTACAGGGAATAAGAAACATAAATGGTAGGTACAAAATAGACAGGGGGAAGTTTAGAATAGTATAGGAAGTAGAGAAGCCAAAGACCTTATATTTATGACCCATGGACATGAACTAAGGGGGTTGGGGATGCTGGTGGGAGGGGTGGTGGAGGGCAAAGGGGAGTAAAGGGGAGAAAATAAATGGGACAACTGCAATAGCATAATCCATAAAATATACTTTAGGGGGAAAAAGCAGCAGCATAAAAAAACATCTGCTCTCTTCCTGACACTCACCCAGGTTGAGTTAACTCAGCCCTTTCAGTCCAGAGGGGAAATGTGATGGGAGAGAAAGGAGCAGAGGCATTCCATTCAGGAAGTGGGAGTCCATAATCCAGAAGACCACCTCCGACTCACCCAGCTTGCAGAGAGGCCAGTGCATCTCAGTTACCTGAGAGTTCAAGGCGGTCCAAATCAGCAATTCTATTCCTGATTCTAACTTGACAACTAAGTTGGAAACCCGTCTGGGCTATGGGGTTGTTCCAGCTTGTTGTACGAAGTAATCAAGAGGGTGTAACCACCAGCTGGAGCCCCACTATCAGAGGCTTCACCCCTTCCCCGTCCTTGAAATGTAAGTTCTTCCCACTGTTTCCACACTAGGAGCTGTTTCAATGAAACAGTCTTGGGAGAGTGATGCGTTGGTGAGAACTTCTGCCCGTATACCTGGCTGAACTCTGTTAAGGTCTCTACGCAAACTTCTAAGAGTCTAGTGATGGGTGGGGAGATCCAGTCACCCCAGACAAGTCTCCTAAGTTCTCTTTCTTACTAAAACTGCCACCTACCAACCTAGAGTGATCTGCCTTTTTCTTTGGTGTCTCCTTGAGGTCTGTGAGTAAGGGGCTAGTTTTCTAACCAACATGACTTGAAGGAAAGATGCAGCTTCTGTTTAGTGAGGACATTGAATTATAAACATCTGAGGCTTTAAAAATATTTGAAAACCTGCCCAGCTGGGTGTGGCTCAGTTGGTTGCTGGTCCGATCCCTGATCGGGGCACGTTCCTGGGTTCTGGGTTCAGTCCCCGGTCGGCCAGTGTGCAAGACGCAAATGATTGATCTTTCTCTGTCACATCGATGTTTCTTTCCCTCCCTTTCTCCCTCCCTTCCCCTCTCTCTAAAAATAAGTAAATAAAATATTTTAAAAATATTTTAAAAACTAAGTCATTATCTGAAAATTCTTCTGAAGCTATATTCTAAATATCTCAGGCCACGGGAATAGAAAACATGTTAGTGAGTCCAATCCTGCAAAAAACATCCAGGGTGAACAGAGAATAAAGTAGAGGAAAATCTTATTGTGAAAATGAGTGGCATTCTTTGAAAGCTTGTTATGGACAGGCACTGTTCTAGGTCCATATTAAATCTTCATGACGACCTCATGAGGTAAGTGCTGTTATTATGTTCATTTTACAGGTGAGGCCACTGAGGTAATTTTCCCAAGAGCATGATGCCATTCAAGTAACTAGCCTTAGGCAGACCCTTGGGGTCCATGGTGTCGGATGGATCCATATGGTCATTTGTTTCACCTGGACCGCAGACACTGTGGTTTTGGTCACTCCGGGGGTTTTTACTCAGTTTAAGTCATAGTCTGTATCCAGGCTCATGGGAACATCTACTTGTTTCCACCCAACTCCACGCACCTAAATGGAGAAACCCAGCGGTCATACCCCCAGGGTCTCAAAACAGGAGTATATTTATTGTAATGAAGAAGCAGGCAGGCCTAAATCCTCACCTATGTTCCCTGGCATCCCAGGGATTTTCGTAACTGAACCCCCTCACCCAAGTTGGCTGTCAATGGAAATTGAGGCTGTGGTAGTCATTTCTCCAGGACCACTGCTAGGCCATTGCTGGGACTTTGGCAAAGACTCCTGTCCTGAGGACATAATAAAGTTTGGTTTCACAGTGTCACCTGAAAAAAAATTGTGCTAAGCCTTTATCAGTGACCAGGGTTTAGCAGCGTTAGAATCTATTTTCCTTACTTCTGTGTTAAAACGTTCAACAACATAGTTGTTCATCTCCCCAAGGTGCCCTATGAACTTGGAGACTCGTTTCCTTACAGTTTTTCGTATCCCTAGTATACTTTATACCTGGAGTAGAGTTACCTGATAAAAACATACGACACCTAATTAAATTAGGCCTGCAGAGAATTTCAGAGAAATTCCAGTTTGGCTGGGCATCACATGCTCTTGTTTGCTGACTCTGACAGCCGTATTCTACATTTAATTCATTAGACGTGAGAGGAGGGGCAAGCTACTTTTTATTGGAGAAGCCACCTCATTTAGTGCGGATTAGTTTAATAGCCCAGGAAGTAAAGTATTTCTGTTGCTAGCACCTGTGGAAGGGTGCCGAGGTTTCTCTAACTCATTTATTTAAAACTGTACATTCCAAACTCATTATATTCAGGGTCTAAGTCACTACATATTTAGTATGATTCCCACAGTTCATCTTCCCAGGGTAAGAGAATAACCATAAAATATTTTAGGAACTTTCTCCCATCATTTGTGATTAAGGTATCCCCTAAAGATGAACTTTCTTAAGCATCCAAACTTTTAACTTTTAGTATTTCAAAGAATTTGTTCTGATGTATATTTCACATTTCTTAAATATACTTTGGGGTGATGTATTGAACATGACTTCCTCTGGAAAAATTACTCTTAACATTATTAATAGAAATTCTTTTGGCTTTTAATACAGTAATATACCCTCAAATCTACTGTCTTATACAGATCCGTTTTCCCTGTCTGTAACCAGTCTCATTGTACTCTGCTGGTGTGATTGTCTGCATGCTGTTGTTTGGTCTCCTTTCTGTACACCTCGGGGGGCAGCAGTGTGGGTGCGGAATGAGGGCAGCTCGTTTACAGACTTGGGTGCGTTTGCCTTGTGCCAGCTATTCTACTAAGAGCTACTTCGGAGACCTCCTTGCACTTCTGGGTCTGAGCTTTGTCCTTCAGAGGTGAGCTTTGCTAGACGTGTGCAGTACTGCTCTGTGTTTGTCATTACCCATCTCCAGATGTGTTCTACAGGACATGAGTTCTGTAAAATATTAATAGCTTCATCAAGAAAAACTTCTGTGATTGAAGAGCTTAAGAAGATAGTTCAACCTGTCAAAACTTGAAGCTGCCTTTCCAGGGATTTTCATATGCTGAGGGGGATTGTGAAGTGCCAGGTGTTTAATATGGTAAATGGTAAGTTTTGATTTTATCTGTCCATGCAGTCCCTTTGGGGAAGATTTCACTAGACACGCTGTGACACTTTGTCATGACTTAGAGTTGCTAGGTTAAATGGGAGTTGCACACAGAAATAAAAGTCTTAAACCCCTTTCGCAGTGGCTGCACCATTTGCATTCCCATCAACGATAGATGGGAATATATATACTGAGGATGAAAAATGTTAGTGGGGTGGGGGGAACGTAGCCGGGGACAAACTTTCAAATTCTAATTCATGAGTAAAAATGGGGAATTATTTGAAATCAGGATGATCTAGGACATGACTCCCCCATCACCCCCTTGAGGGCTTTTCACAGTGACGATGCCTAACTGTGTATACTGTCTATGGACTTCCTCTCCAGTTAGGCTGAGAATAGCAACGGTTCAGGTTCCATGGAGCATTAGCTCGGTAGGCCTTTTCTCTCTCTCTGCCCCAACCAGTCCTCTTTGCTCTACTTTCGTGAATATTGTTTAATTCTGTTCATTTTTTAAAGACCAGCCTAGACGTCTTTCAAATCGTCCTGACTAATCCAACTTCTGGTTGGATAGCACTCTTTTCCACCCAGTGTCTGCTCTATCCGTTTGGTTATGATCGTGCTACCTGTATGGGTGGCTTTGTTCAGTAATCTAGATGCCTTGTCTTCTTAACTCTGAGGGTCTCTCCACATGTAATATTTCTTTTGCTTTCCCAAGGTATATATTCTGGTATTGTGATTCCTATATGCTGAGCAAATAATCAGATGATGGGTTTAAAAAAAGATTTTTGAGCAGTGAACAGGAAATGACCATTTTTTGAGCAACTCTTGTGCTAGGTTCCAAGCTAGGGTGTTACCAGCAATGTTCGTCATAGCTTTCTGAGCTGGCTGTTTATATTTCACCATTCTTTGGGGGGGAACTGAAGGTTGGAGAGCTTCCCCCCACATCATATGGTCAGTAAATGACAGAGGTGGGATTTGGGTCCAGAGATGATTTCATCATGTTATAAAGCTTCATTAGGTTTTAAAAATTAAAAAAAAAAATGCTATTTAGAAAGCCTATTGAAAAACAGGAGATTCTTAGGCATCTGGAATAGTTTAAGTATGGGAATTTCTAGAAGCAGGGGAATGAATACATTAAATTTTGAGACTCTTTGCAATCTTTACAATCTGATTTTAATAGAATGTATATTTTACATTTCGTTATATACTTGGGGGTGATGTATTGAACATGACTTCCTCTGGAAAAATTGCTCTTAACATTGTTAATAGAAATTAGGTGATGCTAAATTCCTCTTTTTGTTAAATAGCACTAATTTCAAAAGAGATCTGACTTAGAATATTGTGATAATTAAAGCTATCAAATACTAATTTTTTTACTTTTTACAATATTTTGAAAATTGCGGATCATTGCTTGCCGCAATCTAGCTGTGTGTGTACTGGAAATCTGCCTACCACAGGATGAACGCAGTTTTCACAGTGACCAACGGTGATTTTCCTGTGCGGCTAAAGTATGTTTACACTGCTTTCCACATCACCTTTGGTTTATAATCATGGCTCACGAAAGTCTTGACACGTGAAAACAATCTATCAACACAATTCACGTATTTGTAATTTTGACAGAACAAGGAAAGCAGCTGATGTAGCAGAAACAGCTCTGCACTTGGAGAAGGGAGCTTTGCCCTCGCGCCGTCACAAGGTGGGTATATGAAGTTCTAATATCATAGGGTTGGACCAGGTGATTTGAAGCGTCCTCTCAGTTTTAAGGCTAATGAGTGAAAACTACACTAAGGAGGTTTTGCACGCTCTCCATTGCCTTTTAGAAAGTTGGCAGTAGCCTTTAAATCAATCATAAGCCAGAGGGCAGAGCTGCAATGTGTGAACTGTAAAGCTTCTTGCTCTTAATTTTTGGGTGCGTTTCTGACACTTCAGGGTGGCTTAAGTGGCTGTGAGTGCCCGAGTGCCACACAAAGCTCACATCTCTCTGATCATTATGAAACCTTCACAGATGTGCACAGGAAAGATTTTCTGAGGAAGTTGGAAAAATGAAACTGTAAATGCCTTCCAGCTGGCATGCCTAAATGTTCTTCATTTCATTGGAGACGTGTTCAAGTTAATTTCAGTTGATGACTGATAGCTCATCCAAATGTTTCTCAGGATAATGTGGAGCAATTTTTCTCTCCTAGTGATGAACTCAGATAAGAGGGTGATGACTGAAAAAAAATAACTAAGATTTCTCAATTGAAAAAAAAATGGTATCATTGCAAAACCACAAAACTAAATTATAACATCTTTTAAAAAGAAGAAAAAGACTCAAGGTCGGGATGTAAAAGCATAAGGCTAATTACACACGTGCATGTGGTGTGCATTCCAGTTAAGTACCGCGGGAGTTAACACCTTCGTGCCCAGCTGGCTCAGGTCATGCCATTTACATCCTGCTGTTCGCAATAATAATGATAAGAAGCAGGCTGCCTGCTATCACGAAGTGCCAGATACAGACCATATGGCAACAAGGCAACATCAGATTTAAAAAAATAACAGTTTTCTTGAGATTTAACATACTTTTATAGCTTAAGACATGCAATCTATTGCACATTTCCTTAATTTCTTCACATTCCTTTTCTGGTGCTGGCATTGCTGTTTGGCTGTATTTCAGCTGTTTAATGTGAATGTGAAAACAAGCAGGGCGGCGCATGATTGCAAAATCACATATCCTAGAAGCTAAGGCCTTTGCTTTGAGTGAATTTCTTCTTTAAATGATAGCTACTCTCTTTATAGAAACAGCAGGATTCCAGGAATAAAAACATAGAAAGGGATAACATATATGAATGTTGACAGACACATGCAATGTGATTTTTTAAAAAGTAGAGATAAAAGTAATGGAGTGATAGAATGTAAACTTTGGAAGGGATTTCAGAGCTCTTTAGACTCATCCCTGTGCTTTACAGAAAAGAAAGTGAAGCAGAGTTGTGTTAAACCACCTGCCCATGGGAATTATTGACAGAAATCAGTCTATACTTTAGGCCTACAGGCTTCCATTCTAGTGTCCTTTAAAAATCTATGTCGTATGTTGATAGAGCTAAGCATCATGGGATTTCAAACAAGTAATCTGGATGGTGGATCAAGAAATTGTTTGGTGTGCAACAGATAAGCAGATCTGGACTTCATGATTAGAAACAGTAAATTGTTAACAAATACAATATATATATATTTTGAGAAACATTTTAATATCTCTCTAATGTGATTTATTTGTTAACTGAGTTAGTGAATTGCCCTAACCCCTTATCAAATCAGTTTTGGTATCAACTTCATTTTCATACCAAGTCATTTCCCAAATATTCCTTTGTACAGAAATTAGAAATAGCATGTTTCTCAGTCTAATGATCGACACCCTCTTCTGTGAAATGGATCTGTGTAACTTTGAAGGTCGCTTCCAGAAGATGATGGTTGTAAAGTACCCTGTTCACAGCCAAGTGTGCCTTTGAAGCTCTCATCCTCTGACTTCAAGTTAGTTCAAGATGGAACTATTGCTGAATTTTAAAAGGCATCACTCTATAGTATAGGTTAAAACTACCTTTTTATTACAGATGGTTTTATAATTTGAAATTATACTTAGATATTTCAGAACATTGTTATCAGGGTAAACAATGAAAAATTTCTATCTACCACTGATGGAAACATTATCCATTGGAGTGTTTCTGCAGCTCACACTTAAATGTATGCAATAGGAAGCCCTTGAGGCTATTTGCATCCATGCAGAATTTTTGTACTTTTTTGCATGTATTGGAAATGTATTTTTAAAAGCATTTAAAGTGAAACAATACTTATTCAGATTGCATTAGGCTTATTACATGTTGTGTCAGACCATCAGGAGGGTGGGTATTAAAAGCGAGGGACAGTCATAGGTAACCACTGTTAGTTACAAAGCAGAGACAAAAGCTGATCTTAGAAGATTACAATTAAAGTTTGAACAAACAAGTGATTTATTGAAAACTCTTTTTGCTATTCAATTTTGATTTGACTGTAAATTAATCAAGGCCTTCAAAAGATAAAAATAAATGATTATTAAAGACCACAGTAGGAATTGTGTAAAAATCCATCATGAATTCTATAAAAGTCATTATTCATTTCAATTTTGTCAAGGCCCTGTGGGGCTGCAAAAAATAACTTTCCTCCCACCAACTTCTTCTACCTGAGTTAATAATCAAATTAACATGAGAAAGATTAACAAGACAAAATGTCCAGAATTTATTACAGATGTACATTGGGGGTACCATGAGACATAGTATTTGAGGACACATCAGGCAGTTGGGGTGCCATTTTGGACAATGAAGAAGGGGGTTTGGGTTTGGGGATTTCAAAGGGAATGCAGGAAACTCACAGAAAGAAAACCAAATTCTTGCTGGGCAACCCAGAAATGAGGCACAGCAGGAAATCCAAACACATTTTTGCTTGGATCTTCCCCATCTCCATATTCAATTCAGATAGGCGAAGGTGAATATGCTGAGATTCCCTTTCTGAAGCAAGCCTTTCCATCTGAATTCTCTGAGGCAGGACTGCTAAGGCTCTCTCCCTAGCTGGCAGAGGGCCATTTTCTTGCTGTATCATCACAGAGAGGAGTGGGGGAAGAGGAAGGAAGAGAGAGACAGAGGGAGAGAGAAAAAAGAAAAAGGGAGAGAGAAGAAGAAGAAACTGAGCTCTTCCATTTCTCTTTTTATAAGGGCACTAATCCCACCTGAGGCCCCAGCCACACGCCGTTATATAAAAACCTAATTATGCCCCAAAGCCCCATCTTCCCTCTTATCACACAGGGAGTTAGGGCTTCACCACATGAATTTTGTGGGGACGTAATTCAGTCTGTAAGAGTGGATCTTGAACAATTGCATTCCCAATAAATCCATTGAGGAGTATGGAAAGACACACACAAGAAGTAATAGACTGTTTCCTAATCCCAGTCTTGGAAAACATCTCTTCTTGGCCCCTCAGTTTCCTCGATGGCAAAGTGAGAGGGTTCAATCAGGTCTTTAGGTCCCCAGCCGTCATACAGAGTCTACTGTTTTGTAACTGGCTGATACGATTTTATAATAAAGTCTATGATTTTGTCACATTTAACATCAATATGGTCATAGAGCAAACTACACATAGTAAGGCTGTGGGTAGGGGCCTGCTCTAGATTTGATGTTGATTCCTTAGTACCTTAGTGTCTCCATAGGTCATATGCATATGAGATAATCAACAAGGTCATGGGATGTAGCTAGTCCACCAGTTTTGATGTGACACACCTGCTGGCTTTCTAAAGAAAAGTTTCAAGTACAAAACACACACACATACACAGGCAGTTTCACCATTCTCCCTTCTCACAAGCAACTATTTCATTTCTTTTAGCTACTTATTTTGGGATTTATTGCCATTTTTTAAATTTCATGCTTGTATTGCTACTTCTTGACTTTTAGTTTTAGGCTTCATTGATTTTCTATCATGGAAGATGAAATGTGATGTCTCCCCAGACCTTCTCATTATCTATTCTTCTAATTGCCATATTGTAATTTTGCTTAGAACAATAGCAAGTGTTTACATTGGTATGACTATTAACGGTTAAACTATATTATAAACTATGATGAATTTTCTTTTTCTACTGAAGTTTTTGTCCCCCTGGAGATCTTTAATACTTTCTATCAGAGCCCTCTTATCCATAGTTTTCCCTCAGCTTGCAACACTTGGCTTCCTACTTCCCACTCGTTTTGCAAATACGTCATTGTTTTCTCCCCTTTTGACACAAAGGTAGCATTTTAGTAAAATGTGGTAAATTCTTGATATTAGAGTTTATTTATCTCATTCAATAAGTATTTACTGAGTGCCTACTCCAAGTGGACTCTGGTCCAAGTCTTGGGGATAAAGCTATAATAGAAAGTCCCCAGCTTCCATCATAAGGGAATTTGGATACTGTAAGTTTCCAAACCAACCAAGGCAAATGTCTCTAAATGCAACACTTTTCGTTGTTTTTCTTTTTAAATGAGAAACTAATTTAATATTTGCTAATTGGCAATATATGAGTATGCTTCTCTGTGTTGAGCTCATAAATATGCAGGTAAAATACTTACCCAGTGTAGGTTTATCATCTCTTTAAGCTTCAGGTTTTGGTTTAATGAGTCAAGTTTTTGAAATCACTGAACAGAACTAGAGGGATCTACATGAGTGTCAATCAAGGCCAAGACAAAAACATTCGGGGCTTTGCTATAGGAAGAGCCAGTTTCAAACCCAAATCCTCTTAGTGAAATCACTGTCCTACATAATGAAATGCTTTACCTTTTAAATTTTGTTTTTGAAAATAAAGATGAGGTGACATGTGTTATCATTCATCATGACCTACTTAAAATAACCGTTTTCCTATCTGGTGGCCATATAATATTTTTCAGAAACATGCTGAAAGTGTTACATGCTTGTCTATCATCTTAATCTTTGCAGTTTGATGTCAGTTACCAACTTCCCTGCCTGCTTGGGGGTGACCGATGGCACAGCTGGCTAGTTCAGGAAGACCCAGATCATTGATTCAAGGCATGTGACAAACAAAATAACACCCATATTTTACCTCCACTTTCAAAAGAAAGCAGCTCCTCATTACCACTATTGATGCTGTAAACAGGTCAGTGCTGGTAAATACCTTTCAGACAATATCCGCCTAATGAAACTCTGGGAGAGATGACAAGCTCGTCATTAGCCTCTACAACAGCTGATGGTGGTAAGAACCAAAATTTATCACTTATAAAAATTACTTTCACCGTTTTATGGACCATTTATTAAAGAGACAACTATTGATGAAGTAAGGTTTAACCTTGAAGAGTTAAGCCTTCTGCAAGTAGGTTGTTAAAATAATTAAGTGAACGATCACTAATTTTAATACTAGAAAAGAGGCATCAAAGTTTATCAGAATTTAAAACCTTTTCCTAGCTTCAAACTCAGGGACACATAACTCAGCTACAGCAACAGTACATTTTCATTCTAATTGAGGAGAGACTCTATCAGAAAAACAATAAAAATAAATGCATTTATATATAAATAAATACATATAATCAGATTTTACTCTGTTCCTGCTCTTGTTCTAGTGAAATAAAAAGTAGAGGATGTCATAAAATCTGGATAGCTAAAATTTTATGTTTAGCACACTTTTCTCCTAACTGATATGTGAATACTGTGGAATCCACTGCAAAGTTCCAGATACTCCTAAAGCATTTTATAAATTTAAAAAAATATTTTTAATAATCATATTTTTTCATCACTTTGCAAGCTGACATTTTAAAATCTCCCCTTGTTGATTCAATGTGTAGTCTGAGTTGAGGCCAGGAGGTCAGTGTTTCCCAACTGTGCACTGAAAACCACCTGCCTCTGAACCGCCCAGGACCTTGTTAAAACTGCAGGTCCCTGGCCTGTCTACCACGGACCTATTGAAGTCAGAATCTGTGGGGAGGGGCCTTGAAATCCAGGTTTTTTAAGAAGGTGCCTCCCTAGCACTCAAGGCTACTTTAAGGCTAAGGAGAAATGCTGCCACAAATCCTGATTTTTCTTTCTTTTTTATTATCAGAAGCCTTCTAAAGTACAAACGGTAGTCATGGCAGCTGCAGCTTTGCTTTGTGGTGGTAGGCTTGCTATCCGGATTTATTTAGTTATTTGGTTTTGACATCCCTGCTTGCTCAAGTCTTTGAGATCTCAGACCAGCTAATTTTTTAGTTCATTGGAGGGAAGTGTCAGTCTTGTCTTCTAATTTTGCCCTTAGCTTGATAAGAAATCTAAAAAGTTAATTCTTTGAGAAAAATCTTTTTTAAGTTGTTAGAATTTGGTAAAATAGGCAGTCCCATGGACCACTAGTTGGGCTGTAAGTTGGCACAGTCTTTTGGGAACTCGGCCCTTTTATCTGGGAAGCCCGGGAGGGTCATCCTGGCTTCCTGTGAATCAGCCGTAGGCCATTGATCTGAACCCCCCACCACATTGTGAATTCTGGGAAATATCAGCCTCCAGGTTTATTTCAGACCACATGCCTGAGCCAATGGGAACCCAGACAGACCATCCCTACCAGTGGGTGACCCTTGTCACCTGCTGCTGTGTGTTCTCAGCATGGGCCCTTCTACACTGGCATGGGTTACATGATTCATTCTTTATAGTGTCCTTAGATTACTTTGCACATTTTGCTATAAAGATAGCTGATCTGGGTACCTCTGCAACTAGACACACGTATTTAGCAATTCACTGGCAGCTCTTCCTCACATAGGTATGAAGGGGACAGACTTTTTCTTATTGAATATTACACAGATTTGGAAGGTAATAAAAAGCAGTTTGCAAATTAGTATTAGATATGAACTATTGGTAGCTATGGCATACCAGGCACTATATCAGGCATTTCATACAAATTATCTCTAATATTCTCACAAAAACTGCAAAGAAGGTAATATTTTTTCATAAGCAAAGAAGTTGAGGCTGAGATAGTTAAATCCAATGTCATGCAAGGGAGGAGTAGACCAAAATTTGAATTCGGATGGAAACTCAATGGTTAAAGCCGTGTACCCAATTTACGTCTGACAACGCCTGGCGTGTACAGGAACTCGAAGGATTCAGCCGGAACCCGCCCGATAGGAGTTTCATCACTGCCCATGTCAACTTGGGCACGTTTCGCAGTCTCTAAGTTTGTTTGTGTACCTACACAGTAGGGTTGTTTGAGGATTGAATAAAGACATGGGCGCCAAAAGCCTAGTCACTGGGGGTTCTTATAATTATGTGCCTGATCTCATGCAAGCTCAGTGGCGGTGTTTACCGTCCACATTGTTCTTTCACAGTAAATCAAAAGCTGCGAATAAAACTCATAGCTTCTAATCTGAAAATTCAAGTTAAGTTGAGAATAAAAGATTTGGAGTTCCTCCCATTATGAGAAAGGAAATCATTACAAAATAACCTCACGCCAAACCCAAATGTGAGTCCAGGCTTATACACAGGCAGGGACACCTTCCTGCCACACTTCACTGACCAGCAGCTAATCACGAAGTGCCATATGGAGAAAGATGGGTTCTTTTCCTCCAGTTCTTCCAGAAAAGCTCTATTATCACTTTGCCAAAATGCTGCAACATTGTAACAAGTCTGAGAAATTGAAACAGATAAAAATAGTATCAATCTGAAGTGGAGAAGTAAAAACCTAGAAAATTTCTCATTTCAAATTCTCCTTCACATATTTTGTCAGTTAGTCAACTGTCCAATTCTCAGAATCTAAAAATGTGTTTGGAGGGCAATTCAAAGACATTAAGAACTAAATGAAAAAGAACACTCGGTGGCGGGCGGAGGGGGCCTAATAAATGGTAATGGAAGATGGTTTGACTTTGAGCGGTGGGCACACAGTGCAATATACAGGTATCGTATCAGAAATGTATACTTGAAACCTATGTGATCCTATTAACCAATGTCACTCCAATCAATTTAATAAAAACAAAAAATTAAAATTAAAAAACTAAAGGAAAGAAAAAAAGCACATGCGAAAGAGCTTTGTTTTAATGGTATGAATAGAGCAAGCAATACAATTTCATGTAATAATTATGCAGCACCAAGAAAATTAATGAGAGGAATTTGGGAATAACCTTCAGGAATTCTCTAACCTTCAGGAATTTGGGAATAAATGACTTGGGCCTTGAGACCTTAACACGGAAGTCACAGCAGGAGTTACAATGAGCCTCCAGCGCTTGTCATGAATTACAGCAATTACTCTTTACTACTTCACTAGAGGTTCTGTTCTGTTTGAACACTCCCCCGCAACAATGCTATAATATTAATACAGATCTCTTAAAATGACGACTTCCATGGTTCCCTATGAGACAGTATGTTAGGCTCCGGTTTAGAACAGATTTCTAAGGAAAGCCTCAACGTACATTTAGAAAAGAATTACTACAGAGAATTCGTGTTCCTAGTGGTTGAACAGTGGACTATGGAGCCAGGATGTGTGGGGTTTGCTCATAACACTTACACTTACTAAGCACAGGACTTTGGAGAGGATACCCAACCTTTCTGTGTCTCTGTTTTCTCACCTGTAAAGTGGGAATAATATGTGGAAATAAAACACTGAGAACAGTACCAGGTGCATGGCCGTGACCATCTAAACCAGCGTTTCTTACTTCCAGCAATTTGTCCGAGTCATTTAGACTTGAGTATTCTGCGTCTGATTTACTAATCTTAAAATAGGGATATATTTGGTACCTGGCTGCAGAGTATCTTTGAAACAAGGTTATGCATAGTTAACAGAGTTGTTCATTGTACTGTAACCATTCATGGTTATTTGTATCTTTTATATTTCTCTTTCTACCCTTTACCTTACAATATAATTATTTGTTTGTGTGTATATATATATGTATTACTAATTTTTGAGAAATGGAAGAAACATATGTGTACACTCTATGACACATAGGTCAGTATGTTAAATGTGGTAAGCATTCAAAATTGTTTCTTGGCTAACTAAAAAAATTAATATTAGTTTAATTTTAGCATTTTAGGATACACTAAATTCTATGTCAGTCTCTTTAGCTTTGCATTATGAATTATAAATACTCCCCAAGAAACTTGGAAATTAACATTATAATATTTTCTATATGACATAGATATAATAAGTAGAGTAAAAGTTTGCAAAGATACTAAAAAATTGTATTTTTCCTTTGGTGGTTTTCCATCATCTTTTTTGTCTCACAAGCTCATGCCCTTCTAAAACCTGGATTCATTACTTCCATCCTTTAAACATAACTAGTCCACAGGCATTGTCACACTTCCGCAGGCAAGTGAAAGTGCTGACATGACAGGAAGGCCCTGCTCGTACACCTTCAATCAGCTTCAAAGTGCTGTTCAGTCCGGGCTGTGCTTGGTCACCATCCCCACCTTTGGCGCACACATTCTTGTTCTCACTGTGATGTTGTTTGGCCCAGGGGCAACTTTGAAATTCACAAAGTCATAGGTCTTCAAGTATTCCCTCAATAATTTATCTTTTTTTTTTGGAGAAACATCTTTTAGCACTGTATTATTTTCCTATGGCTACTGTACAAATGACCACAAACTCAATGGCTTCAAACACCACAATTTTATTGTCTCACAGTCCTGTAGGCTGGAAAAGTCTGGCAGAGGTCTGGCAGGTGTCAAAGAAGGTCATGATGGGGCTGTGTTTCTTTTGGAGGCTCTAGGGGCAAATCCATTTCCTTGAACTTCTGGAGGCCACCCTCCTTCTGTGGCTGGTGGCCTTCCTTCTCCGTCTTCAAAGCAACATGAGCTGAGTCCTTTACCCATCACATCACTCTGACCTTTTCTTCTGCTTCCTCTCCCACATTCAAGGACCCTGGTGATGACGTTGGTCCACCCAGATACTCCAGAATAATCTCTTTATTTTAAGGTCAGTGAATTAGCATTCAATCTGTAATTTTCATTCCCCTTTGCCATACAAGGTGACATATTCACAGGTTCCGGGAGTTAGGACGTGGACATCTTTAGATGTTCATTATTTTAGGTGCCACAAGCCATTCAAACATGTTAAACATCCTTCACAGCTGTGCAGATTAGCACATGTTGGAAAATTAATGTGTTAAAATTGGAATCCTGTAAGTAATTTGGGGAAGTCAGACCTCTCCAAGGGGAAGAAGATAGTTAATTGTTGGAAGTGCACTCACATAGCAGCTCTAAGAGGAGGATTTTCGCTCTCAGAAGTCAGGTTCCACAGTGGCCAACAGAGCTTAGCGTTGTCTGTTATGCAGCCCACGCTGTAGAGCAATCACCCGGACTCCAGCATGAACAAGCAAGGGCCCAAGCACAGAGCTCTCCTGGCAAGCATGCTTTGTCTAAATGTCCACGGGCGGAGGACTCTGATGCATCATTCGGTCTCCTCCAGTCTAGTCTGGGTTCCGTGCTGTGCTTGGCAACAGGCTGAACTGAATGGAGAGATTGCCTTCTCATTGGATGGTGCCTGCTGACTGACAAGTTGACTGCAGAAGGAAATGTATGGCAATACGGAACAGCTCAAGTTGACTAAGTTTACTAAGTTTATCAAAGTGTCTAGTGTCACAGATGAGCCACAATCTGAAAGTGAGGATTTGCTTCAGGTGGAAGCCAGCCTTCTGGACTCCCAATTTCTATCTTTAGAATCAGACAGCCAGGTGCCAAGCCCAGCTCTTTGCCTTAAGAGAGTTGTCATAGTGGGCATTTGACTTTATAGGCTTCAGTTTCTGCAACTGTGAAATTAGGGTAATTATTATTACCATATTGGATGATTATGAGGAAAAGTGAGGCAATGCATTAATATTTTATTATAGTGCTTGGCCCTCAATAGGGGACACTACTTTTACTTTTTTTCTCTTAAGTCCATTAGGCTTTACTGCCTTAAATTCCATCTAAAATACTAGGGAGAATATGAAAGGTACATCTTCCACCCATATCAAAAAGCTACTGAATTTTTATTCCATTGATATACTGTTTGCCACTATAGGAGGCAAATTTGAGGGGAAAGAGCCAAGTCTCTGACAATGGCAGTGGGCCAAAACTTAACCAATCCTGGAACACTTACTTGGAACTAACTCTGATTTCTTGCTGTGTCTGATATTATGTTACTTTATTTCATAAGTGATTTTCAGTTATGAAATCATCCTAACTGATAAATAATAATAAAGCAAAGCCTTAGAGTCATACATTATTGTAGTTCCACATTCTGCTTACTTATGTTAAGGGACTTGCCAATGTTTCCTGGGATCCCTATGGTACTGACTTCAGTAGTTAAGGGTGAATAAGCAGTAATTTTCATGAGGTTGAGGATGGAGGACCAAGGCCAACTGTCACAAACATAAGATGCCAATATGGACTTGAAGAAATCAGTTTGCTCTTGTGGGAAAATGCATGATACCTTGGTCTAATATGAATGTCAAGGATAAATTGTGCTAAGTTTATAGTTATGTGTCTGGGCCTCTCTGGAAGTGTATAAAAGTTGAGTTTGACATAAAAAAGATGTTTTGATTTCTGTGATTTCATTTTCTTTAAGCTGTCAGGTTTAACAAATAAATTCATTCATGTAAAAGCCTGTTTCTAAACCTTCAAAGCTTTAATCCTGACCCACTCCGACTGATTTTGTTTCATACGAATCATGTTTGGTTTATGGTTTACCACGATCTTTGGTTCTAAAGTGCTCAGGGCTTCTTCACCACTTTCCCCTCCACACAGTTTGAAACTCCCTCTGTCAATATGAAAGGCTTCCTTAAAAAAAAAACAATCCTACCTATTTTGGTCCACTAGAACCACCTCCTCTGGCACAGACCCCTCTGAACAACAGATTTGCCCTGGCTTTATGCAGATCCTGGACAGGATCCACCAGAAACCCTTCTTATACAGCCAGAAAAATAGACAAAACCATTGAAAAAAGCCTATTCTTTCAATTTACCAACATTCACCATGTACTTGGTTTTTGACCATATAATTGCAGACAGTAATTATCAACTTTGCTTTTGCAGGGATCATTCAGTTATCTTAAAGTATCTATTGCAAAATTATAAAGGAGTGATTAAAACCACATTAATTCACATTAACACAAATTTAGAAGATATTCACATGCCAAATCATACAATTGGGTATCATACATTAAAAGTAAATAGTGACAGTGTTTCTTTTCCTAAAATGTGATATACTGGGACATGTTCTTTAAAAATGTGCTTAGATATTAAAGGGACAAAACATTGCATTATAAATATTTTTGTAAACAAGACCTGGCTTTTCAGGATAACCTTCATAGTTTTTCCGTAAGCACAAGAGAACACTCCTGTAAAGTGGTCGAAAACTTCTGTCCTAGTCCTCTTGGCTTCCTGAAGCTGTGGGCTGAGCCGAAAAGCCGGGAGGGCAGGGACCTCTGCATTCTCGTCACTGCTGGAATCCTAACGCTTCCCGAAATGGGTGTGCTGCTCTGTAAATGCATATTTTTAATTAAAAAAAATTGCTTCAGATTTGTATCTGTCCATCGAAAGCACTGAAGCAAACGGTAGGGGTTGTTATCTAGTGAACGTACTATGTTCCCAGAAGACTATGTAAGAGACCAGTTACTGGTTTCCACCACCGACTCAGCGTTAAAGGGGCACGAAGTGGTCTTCTCCACTGATCTCTCATCCACCGGGGGCTTGTTCCATTCAGTCATTCGTCTGAGGCATTCTTTCAGAAAAAAGACCGAAAAAAACCTATTCGATCTTCTGTGTAACCGGGCTTTCAGATCCAGAGCAATAGTTGTTGCTTCTGCCTGTGAACAGCTCCCAGTGTTTTATTGCTTCTTCACCCCCTACTGCCTTGATACTGGTCCTCCCATCATTCTCTGGGACACAGTGGTTTCCTCTAAAATGTGGTATCAAGGAACTGAACTCAAAACTCCTCATGTACCCTTTCTATCCCAATTTTTAAAAGGAAATATTAACCCTAGAGAAATGTTGAAGGAATACTCCATTGAATATTTCCATGCTGTTCATGTGAATTAACAAATTGTTAATATATTGCCACGTTTGCTTTATTTCCCTCCATATATGTGTATGATTTTTTGCCTGAAACTTTGGTATTGAGTTGCTGACATTATAACACTTTGCCCCTAAATGCATGCATGTATGTTTTTGTAATGACTCATGGAACCACTATGCCATCAGCACATCCAATGATTATTTAGCACAGTAATGATAACATGTGGTCAAACTCAAATACCCCCAGTTGTCCCCCAAACGTTCTTTATAGGTGTTTCTTTCTTTTCATCTGCCCACCTCAGAATCCAGTCAAGGACCATGCCTTGCGTTTGGAGTTTATGTCTCTTCAATTTTTTTAGCGTCCCCTCACCTTTCCCTGTCTTTGATCACTCTGACATTTTTGAAGAATTCTGCTTGTTGTCTTGCAGAATGTCCCACAGTCTGGGTTGGCCTGTTTGATTTCTTTAATTAATAGATTCCGGTTAAATATTTTAAAAAGAAAACTACATAGGTAATGGGCCATATCACTCTATCACATTCAGACATGCATGGCATCCGTTCGTCCCACCGTAGGTGGCAAATGTTTTGATCATTTAGTTAAGATGGTGTTTCCAGACTCTCCATTAGAAAGGTTGATCTGCTTTGTAATTCATCCACAAATTGTAGAGTTCATCAACAATTTACACCTATGGTTTTGCGTCCATTGCTGATCTTGCTGTCATCGGTTGTGACAATGACAGTTGCAACATTTCTAATGTTATTCCTTTAAACTGTATTGGATGGCATTCTTCTAGAAAGAAGAGCTTTGACTTTCCTGAGTGCTTCGAGTCCTTTTGATCCCCTTCGATGTGGATATTACACTTTCAGTAATGCAGCCTGAGGTTGCAGTAAGTTATTTTTCACAATCAGGTCACACAGTTCGCTCATTCAGAGAGCAAACTGCAGCTCCACTCGAACATGTAGAATTTTAAATTATTCATGGTATATTAGAGCATTAAAGTATAAGAACTAATTAGAAATGTTCCTGGAAATCATAAGGGACATTACTATTTCTCGAGCATCTTGACATTTAGTTTTTATGTTTACAAAGCTCTCTACTGACAGTGTATTTTTCTGGCCTCTTACTATACTTTCTCCTACAGGCTTATTTACCTTCTGTCACTGGCCTGCAAGGCCTAACAATAAAAATGATCACATAATATTTATGGAAACTATTATAATTCTACCCTTAGCTACAAAGTCATCTGCGGATGATTTTCTCCGCATCAGTACTGTGCATTAACATATCAGACATAAATGTTTTTATTGCATGCTAAAGTTAAGTGAGAATTATAAGCATTAAATATGGGAACTAGATGAGCACCCTTGAGATGTTGTTAATATTTAACCATATTAATTAGTCAGAAAAGGGCTAAATAGCTTAAAATTAGGATCATTTGGCCCACTCGTTTTTTTCCCCCAAAGTGTATAACACCAACTAGAGAAACTAAAAATCACTTTTTTTTTTCAAGAACATGCTGATTGGTTTTTAGTTTGGTTTGGTTCATAAAGTACACGAATTCCTGGGTTGGTGTTTCTCCCCTGAGTATCATCATCCCTCAAACAAGCTTACCGAAAAACCAGATGCGGCTTCTCTCCCCGTGAGGACGATACGAGGTTGCTGCAGTGACATATCCTCGGCTGTGCCTTCGTAGCTGCAATCTGGCACTGCCTTTTCATTTATCAAATTGAAAAAACAGAAAAAATTATGAGTCATTTCTCTCATTATAACATGACTACACAGATTCAGCATGAACAAGACAGATGCTAATTTGTGCATAAAACACATTCCTTTTGACAAGAAAATATACATAAGTTGTGGTTGAAAAAAGACAACAGGGGTTTATATGGGCCTTGCCAGAGGAAGACACCAGCTCCTGCTTTATCACACCAACAGTAACTTCTAGATATAGAATGTCAGTAAAAACACCCAAACAAAATGCTCCCTGTGGAGCCCATGTTGTGATGATAGGCCCTTCTCTAACCAGTGGCGAGTCCAAGCCATCAAGGAAGGCAGTGTGATGGATGGAAAACAGTGTGGTGTGCTGTAGTCCCAATGTCTAGCGCCATTTCCTCTGCAAAAATCCCAATGTGACCTTCGGCAATTCCTTTAACATCATTAGGCCTCAGTTTTCTCATTTTTAAATTTAAGCTAGGGTGGTAATGTGCTGGCTTGTGTACCTTTTAGCTATAATATTTGATATATGGATTCTATTTTTGAGTTATATAGAATGAGTTCGTGATCTAAGTGTCAATAAACTGATATAAATTTAGAGTCAAATAGCCCTCATGACAGGTGGATTTTCCCCAAATCCCATTACAGCCTCGAAAATTTGTTATTAAATACAACTTTCTTCCTGACAACCTTAGACGTACTTATGTGCCATAAATTCAAGGCTCGGTCCACAGAACAAGGATGATATCTGCCCAGAATGATGGCAAAGCAGGGGTTTAGAAGAGAGTCAGATTAAAGCCTAAAGCTGGAGGAGTGTTTGTGTTGATGGATGCATTTCTCCTGTTTAACCTGTGATGAAATCATACCTTCCTTCCAGTGCTAGTCAAAATGCTACTTACCCCAGAAAACCTTCTTAATCGCCTGTTCCCCATTCTGTTTCCCTACAATTTTATTCTTTGTCCCTTTGATGTGGTCTTCTATTAAAAGGAGCTGTTTGCATGTTAATCCTTCCCACTGTTTTATAAATTTCAGGAGCCCTCAGGCACTTCCCTTTCACTGTTGTGGTCATTTGTCCTCCCTTGACCTTTTCTCCCTCTTTTCCACTCCCATTCTTAGACCACATGGTCTAAATGGAGTACACACTGTTTATTTTTCAAATTGATCGTTATTTCACTTGATAAATGTGACATAACATCAGAATCATTGCATTTGAACAGTTTCTAGTTCAAATGATCAAATCGGCTAGTTGTCCAGTTGTCTTGGTGTTCTGTGCGTGCAACCTCTGCGTATTAGCTTCATTGCTCGAAGCAAATGTCTCACACGAATTATAAGAATCAACTCCTCTTTATTGTAATTACTATTGATTAATAATTACTAGTAGGTATTTTTCCACTCTCTGTTCTCATTATGATCATCGACAGTTAAGTACCCATCAATCTCTGGCAGACGAATTAATTGTAAGATTTATATGACTCTGAGCTTCTTGAAATCAGGGACCATGTCTTGTTCAGCTTTGTGCATCTGGTACCTGGCACAGCGTCTAACACTAAGTGTGAGCTCTGTCAATGCTTCCTGAATGGCGCAGTCCAGACCTGATGAACAAGGTTAGGATTGGGTGGGGAACTGCACAGGAAAAAAATAAATGATTTTTTTCTTAGACTAATTAAAAAGAGAGAACACTTTCAAGACAGCAGATAAGTGATTGCAGCTTTTTATGAACCATAATATTCATAACATTTTCAGAGTAACTGACTAGTCTCTAACCAGTCGCAAGTCAACAATGTATTATCTTTCTTTTTGTCTTTTTACAATGCATTACTTTTTAATCAGCTCACATCAGGGGCGTGTGAGACACAGTGGGACACAGGGGGAATCATCATACTAACATTCTGTATTATATAATCTGCTTAACTATCTCATTTTCAGAGTTGTCTGGGGTGTTCACAAAAAATAAGTTTATAATTATTTTTTCTCCACTCTAGCTTATGATTAAGATTTTTAAATTTAATGATCTGATAAAAGTTTGTTAGGAATTTCTTTCTATAAATACTTTTCAGTTTATGACATTTATTCTTAAGAGTTCTTACTAAATACTAATAATGCAAGTAAGGAAGTTGATCTGTTTTTAACTACAGGAAATAAATGAGAGTATCCTAAGTTGCCTGAATGAAATCTGAACAAACCTTTGTTGCTGGAGTTAAGAGTTTGGGTAAAGACCATAGCAATAAATGTTGGTTAATATTTATTTCCTGCCAGTCCTCTAGATCCAAGGCCAGTGTATGGGGGATGTTTATCTGTCCAACACAGTGTCTACCAGGCTCTTAGTTTTCCACAAAATGAGCATCAGTCACAATACCCTCCTAAATAATGTTGAAGGTATAGGAGGCCTCCCTCAGGCACATGCGAGGGGGCAGGCTGCACCTTGGTCAAAAGCCTGGTACAGAGCAATGATGCCCGTGGTGATTTTGAAGATATCCAGTGCATCCTTTGCTCAGTTTTCTATTGTGTAATCTACACAGAAGAATATATAGAATTTTATATTCTTTATAATCTATATGATAAGAATATAGAAAAATATTTTCCCTAAATGCTCTAAGAATAAAGGGCGTTTGGTTTCAGATAATGGAGGAAATGCTATATATCATGTGCTTCTCTTGAACATTCTTAACATACCTTAGCAAACCAAGAACATTTGAGAAATTAACTTTGTAATCCTGGCATTTCCTAAACTTATCTGATGATTCTGCATTCTCCTTCTTTTTCCTCCTCCTTCCTTTTTTTTGGCAGAACATCTACACTTAACACATTTTGACCTCTGGTGCATGCTTCTGGAAAACTCTAGACAGGTTAGAATTGTTTTGAAATAAAGTCAGCAGCAGAAAACTATAACATCGTTTAGAATGTGTTGTCCTGGTGGTTTGCTCTCATGTAGTTGCTTTTTGGTGCTATGTCCTCATAAAATTCTTATGAAAGTTTTCTCTATAATTGTTACAGGAATGTTGTTTGAGGATATTGTCCAGCCCAATGTTCGTTGCCTTCCCTGTAAAGTTCCATATGAGAATGATCTTAAGCAAATTTTCTGTTAATTACTAGGGAAATTTGCTTCTCCCAAAGAACCGATACGTTTAGCTCATAGACAATGAGCATTATCTGTCACACTATCTCCAATTCCTAAAGCAGTAGTAAATGTATTATTTCAGGTTACAAGATGTCAGGGGATAGATTGGCTTAGAGTATGATTAATTCAACATTGACCTCATTTTTTCTCAGCTCTGCCACCTTCAATACCAAGCTTGTTATCAGATGAGCCTCGCTTGTGGTTGTTAGATGGTTATAGCAGCACCCGGAGTCAAATCCTTACACAGTAACACTCAGAAGAATAAAATATGCAAAACTCTCTCAGCGTATTTTTGTTAATTTCAGAGAAACATCCCCCTGGTACCCTCTCCCATATCATTGGCCCAAACCAGGTTAGGCGCACAGTTAGAACAGCTACCAGCAGAAATCTACTAGCAGGGAGAATGAGATTACATGAATGGTTTAGACTAATCAGAATTTACTTCTAAGCTACATAGTTAACTGAATAAAAGAGAGTTTTGGTAATAAGGAGAGAGGAATAAATCTCGGGGAGGAACAAACAGTGTCTGTTAGAAACACGAAGCGGGTCTTCTTTTCATTTGAAAACGGGTAGCATAAAATTACGTTTTGTAAGTTATGCATGTATCTTTATGACCTTTCTGTATTTGCTTTTTTTTCTCTTAACCTTGGTTTTAATTTAAATTTATTTTTCTTGCTCATGATTTTTTGCATACCATCTTTGGCATGTGTTTCTGATGTTGTATACTTTGTGCATTTTGCAAATGATGCATAATTTATGAAAACGCCAGCTAATATATCTGGCTGAAACTAAGCAATAGAAGGCAAGTAGGTAACTGCTGGGGATTTGGCTGTACAGGATTCATTGGCATTCCAGTAGAATAGTTATAACTCATCAGTTCAAAGTGACTTTGAGTCAAGTCCTTAAAAACATGTCTGTAGCAATGGACTTCCCAAGCATGCTCACACTGAATATTCTCATGTAATTAACATTTCTAATTTATAGACAAGCAGTGGTGGCACTTCTTGTCACAGGTAGAACTTAATTAGCCAAGACAAACAAATTGGGTTTCACGCTTCTATCAGTGTATGGGAATTGCAAAGGCTGATCTAGAAATTTCAAGCCATTGAAAATGCCATTCGACCTCTCAAGGAAATTAACTTTTCCAGCTGCCATTCTGAAAAGTTCTAATTAGATTGAGATGTATTGGTATTATTGATTTATTTGTTACCATGGATGCCATGTTGACTACTTTCTTGGCATTCTGGAAAACTCTTCCAAAGCCTCTTTACTCAGAGTACAACTGCCTGGCAGGTGAGATGCAAGGTGTCTCAAGACAGGGCACATGTCAATGGGACCATGGGAAGGGAAGATTTACAGGGAGTAATCACATGAACGCAAAAGACTTACTTTATTCTTGTTGTATGAGGAGCCAACTTGTATTACATTTCCTTTTGTACTGCAGAATGCATGGTTAAATGTATCTGAAAGTAATTACCCTAAGTAATGGGAAATATTGCAGAGAAGAGAGAATTGTTGAAAAGGCAAATGTGGACTCATTTTATAGAGAAATAAATAAGTTTATTTCTGCTTTCAAGTTATTGGATTTATTCAATTTAATGGGAAGACATGCAATGTGTAAGAGTGGTGGTTAGTAGCAATCTGGACGGAACTGGTTTAATTAAATTATAAATAGGATAATAAGTATTAAAAAAGATTGGTAGGTAAAGATATATAATTAATTATAGGGTTAGGCAAACTTGGGAGCTCCTGGTGTGCTTGATTGCTCGAACTAAAACATATTGAATTAGTACAGTTGCTTACAAAGAAAGTAAAAAGAAAGAACATGTTGGAATCAACAAGAACCCTGGAGGCACAGACATAATAAAAGAGAAAGAGAAAATTTGATATTTTTGCAGCTGGAAAAGAAAGAAAAGAAAGGAAGTGGGTAGACCAGTTAAATATAATGTGTGATTATTATTGAGTTATTCCTATGAGATGTGTAATGTAGGTTTTCTCAGTTTCCCCATGAAATAATTCATAAAAGCTTTGTGAGGTGGCATGTATTGTATTTCAAGAATGTGACAAACTTGAGTTCTGCTTTCAATTTATTGGATTTATTCAATTTAAACTTGGAAGAACAACCACTTAAGTGTTTTCATTGTTTAAGTTTTGTTCTGTAACTGAATTTATCTTATGTTTGCATTTATTTCACTTTTGGAAGAAGATACTCCTTTTTCCTTTCTCCATTGCAGAGGCATATAATTAACTTAGACTCCTATCTGTTATTCTCTCTCAAGCACCCATGAAAGAAGCACATCACCCACCTCACCACAAAACCAATGCTCCTTCAAAAAGAACCTCCTATTTTTGGCCTGGGGATAAGTGATCCAGGTATTTCGCATTATGGAAAGTGAGGTGGGTGACAAGGCACCACTGCTTTGGTATTCCTACAGTCTTCTAATAACCAATATTGGCCTTTTGACAGCTCCTGCTCTTGGATGACTTCCTCTGGGCTCCCAGGGAACTTCCTCTGGAGTTTCTCTGGCACTCTTGGAATGCATGGTTTTAATCTTTGTAGTGGTTTCCTCTCTGTTTGTTTTGGATTGCCTGTGCATGCGTGTGCATTTGCTAAATACCGACTCTCTCTCTTACTGGTTCCAACTTCCCTCCAGGAATTTCACGAAATTTTTGCCCATCAGGGTAGTTTCTACTGTTCTCTAACTAACATCTTTTTATTTTTACTTCAATTGGATTTTGGAAGGAAAGAGAAGTACATGTAATTGTTAAGTCCGCCATCTGTAATGAAAGTCACAGGTATCTATACTTCACACATTAAAATGCTCAGTGTGGACATTGGTCCCTTGCAGATTTTTTCTTATTAGGTTCACAATAGGAAGATAGATTCACTTTTCAACACATCATGGTTTCACACTAAGGGGAAACATCCATTTGGCCCAGGAAAGCTCTTCCCGGAAATGACCTGAAGTATATCCATTTATTTATCACCCAACTCATATAATTGCAATTTTGGTTTTAATATTAGCTTAAGGGGAGGGGACTTTGATTCAGTAAACAGCAGCTATTTAACTTTAGTGGTATTGACTCATGGTATTGCGTTTGAATGTGGCAAGCATTGTAAGTAAAAGAGGAGTTAATGGAATATCAGCTGGTGCTGTACTTTGTGCTCCCTGCTACTTTTTATTCTTCTTTTAGAGCTAAGTTAAGCTCTAAAAGTTTGACTATTAATGAGCATTGCTAAATGTATACTCAAGCTAATAAATACACTTAGTGAGAAATCGATTTTCAAAATGTAAGAGCCAAAGCAGGCTGAGTGTCATGGGACACGTTTTGAGCCTGGAAGTAAGAGACTTGGGAACAAGTGTTGACACTGTCATTTTACGATTTTTTTTTACAAGCTAGTTTTCTGTTCTCCCGACATCCTCCCAGTTTCCTCTTCTGTAAACTGGGAATGCTGTTATTCCTTCATTGTTGTTGAGAGTAAATGAGAACATTCTAGTATTTAATAAGTGCTCAGTAAATGTGACTTAAATCCACTTCTGCTTTTTTACCATTTCTGCTTCCTTTGCAGCTTTTGATCCCCATTTCCTCCTCTCCTCTAGCCCCGGCTCTCACCCACATTTTGGGATTGGAATTACTTCCATCTGATGTGTGGCTTCTGTCACCTTGCTCCGGCATTCCACCCTGTTCATCCTTGGTTTTTTTCCTTATTTAAAATATCAGATAAATCTTGGAATCAACGTCTGATTATTATTTTTTTTACCAGTTTCTGCCCAGATCCCCAAAACTATATTTTTGGCCCTCTTACCTCTCCTCCAACATTTGCCCCAAGGCCTAGCTGGGGATGCTGGGTCATAGAGCACGCGGGATGGCAGCGGTTTCATATTTCTCGCTGTTTCAGGTAGGCAGTCACTTAACAGGTCCATTCTAAGTATTTAAGTGGTAAAATAAAATAAGTAGGAAAGGTAGGTAATGTATAAGTTATAAATTTTACTAAAAAGATAATCATAAAATTATGTTATTTAAAAAGAAGTATATTAATATTTTCACTTTTTATATTTACTGTATTTTACTATATAAAATTACTATAATTTTATCGTATAAAATTCTTAAAGAATTTTAGATGTAAACCAACTTTTCTTTAAATGTTATTTTAAGACTATTTTTAGGCATTAATAGTGCCAAAATGAGGATACTAATGATAAATGAGAGTAATAATAATAAATGGGAGTCATAATAATTAAAGGGAGTATTAAGGAAATGGCAGATTTGAAGTTCAAGTTTTGTGCATTGCACTCAGTCTGAGCAAACATCATTTCCCTCTCAACTCCCCCCCCTCCCTTTTGCACACAAACACATACACTCAAGTGCAAAAATTAATAATTTTATATGATATAGACAAAAGTTTGTGTGATATACTAGTAAAAGGGTCAGAAAGTAACATGTGATGCAAAATTCGGTTACAAAACTCACACTGTCATCCAATAGGGTCAAGAAAAGTTCATGTAAGATTCTATTGACTTCCCCATTGTCAGTTACCCAAAGAAATGAGCTTTTCCCTAATCCTTGCTTAAGCTCCTTGACTTCGTACATGGTTAGGAGCACATATTCCAACAGAGAGATGTTTTGAAATTACAATTAGTGGATAAGTAAACATTCTGTGTGATAAGTGACTTGCAGCCAGCATCCATTCACCTTTCTCTAAGGTGAATTTCCTCTGGCAGGATAACTTATTCCCTGCACTGTTCCTGATCTAACTGTCCTCCTGGCTCTAAGACTGAGGGTGAGATCTATTCCTACACATCACCTGGCCACAGTGATTAGCTGAGGGAGAAACAGTCACATGTTCCCATGAGACAGAGTCTGGATAATCTGCCTTTCCTTGGAGAGCCATGCCATTTTCTTCTGGGTTTAAATAAACATGGAAAGATGCAGGCCCAGACTTCTGACAGCTGTGCTAACTTCATAATGTATGAGTAAAGCCAAACCAGAGGAGAGAAGACGTGCAAGATGGGTCCTTTCTCCATTTTGTGTGCCCTGGTGTCCAGCTGTGCCTGGACTCCTCGGTTATACAAGTTCCTAAGAGGTCCGAAATTCTCTTTTGTGCTCAACACAGTTGGATTGGGTATTTTACCTTCGAGGGGGAAAAGTTTTGCCACCCCAAAATATGCCTCTTGGGATATTGATTTTAAACTGTTATTAAGAAACATAGGGCTCAGAAAGAAACTCTGACCCTCCTCCTTACTTGTTTAAGGAGCTCAGATAGAAAAACTTGCTTAAAGTTAACCATCATCACCTTAGCATCGCCTTGAAAAAAAAGGAGAAGCCTGTTTGTTGAACTTCCTTCTATGTTCCCCTGTTTCTCAGTGGCCCGGCAAGAATTTGCATACCATGTTTGCTCTTTCTCATCTACTGCCAGGCCACTGTCCCCCTTCTTTTTTGTCCAAAATGGCACATAAACCTCACTGCCCAATGTGTCTTTGGGTCTCATATTCTGATGGCACCCCAGCATTAAATCCACATTAAATTTTGTATATTTCCTTCTGTTGATCTGTCTGATATTAATTTAATTGTTCCCAGTTAGAATAATTTAGGAGGTGGTAGGAAAATTTTCTTTTGCACCTCCCCCCCACATACAACCAAAAGTGATACTTGTGCCCTTCTGACTTTCGTGGGCCTCACCAGTTATGCATAACCAATAGAGCAATGCTACTGAATCTCCGCCAAGAGCTAGGTCTACTGGCTGAAAATTTAATTTGCTTTCAAAACTTAATGATGTGCTTTTATGTAAACAGACTCAAAATACTATTTTCCCAGACCTAGGCAAAGCTTTAAGGGGAATACAATAGATCGGACATTAGGAAGGTATAACTTTCTGAGCATTTCCCGCGTTAATCCTGTCCCTCCCTTATTAGTATTCAGTAATCACTTAGCCCTCTCCTCGTTCACCTTTCCTAAATTTAGACATTGCATTCTAATCTTCATTTTTAGATACAAAAGAATAGAAAATGTTAGAACAGAAAATGTTTGTATTTATTTATTTATTTAAATTCTCACTTGAGGATATGTTTTATTAATTTTAGAGAGAAGGAGGAGAGGGTGAGAGAGGGGGAAGAGAGAGAGACAGAGACAGAGAGACAGAGACAGAGAGACAGAGAGACAGAGAGGGAGAGGGAGAGGGAGAGAAAACATTGATGAGAGAGAAAAAAACATTGATCGGCTGCTTCCTGACCAGGGATTAAATCTGCAACCTTTTGGTATATGGAACGATGCTCCAACCAGTTGAGCCACCCAGCCAGGGCTAAAAAATTAGTAATTAGTTTACTAAATTGATTACTCAATTACCATCCCAGCAAAGTGAGGTTATTTTTCCCCTGAATTTTTACCTGGTGTGAGGTCTACAGCTGTGGACATCTGAGAAAATCCTCACCATTCACTAAGACAACTATGCTTATTGGTTTTGTCTTCTTAGGACACTCTAGATTTGGTCCAAATTTAGAGACATCTGGATTAATATTCAGATGAGTACCTTGAATCCACCAGTTAAAGATTCCCTATAAGCAGACATTTTTTGATTCTGAAAAATGGCATGTAATGTTGCTCGTACATTAGCAAGCTCTTTAAGAGAAAAACAGTGAATTTTTATCCTGCTGCAGTAATTGTGAGCAAGTTCTTTCTATAGCTTTGCAGCTACAGCTTGAATATAAAGAATATTAATAATGTTTGAGTCAATTTTGCAACATAACGGAAAATCACCATTTCAAGATCCTCTGATTTTTGAAAAAGACGAGAGATTTCTTTCTGTAAAGCATGGTGACAACATGCAGCTGTCATTATGTGCTCGAAACAAAGGAACACACTCTATTTGTGTGAACTTGGGAAGCAGCACATAAGCGCAAGTTAGGGCAGGTCCTGCCCAGAGGGCGGCATGACACAGTCCAGAGTGTTTCTTGTCAATAGTGCAGCAGGTGCTGCAAAGAGTGGGCAGTCCAGTTAGAAGACTCTTTGTGTTCAGGGCCCAGCGGATGCACTCAGCCTCTGATTCTCCTGCAAGCAATTGTGGCTTAGTTCATTATTTCACAGATCGGAATATCCTTGTCTTTTTCCCTAGAAAAGTGGTTCTTAAGATTAAATGATGAGGTCTTAGAGAGGCTTTTTAATCACTTATTTCCCCCCTGGCTTCAAACCTCACCGTTGAAGGAGAGCCTCCGTGTCATTATGACATGTGGGAGCCACTGTCACTCTCAGTGTAGCCAACAGGCCCGCATATTGTAGCCACGGTGAGGCAAACAGACTGGTGAATTCAAGTGCACAAAATGATGCAGGACTTAAGGGAAATGAAAACTAAATATAGAATGTCTTATATACATAAAGTACATACACAGAATTCCAAAGAAAGCCAATTATATGGAGATCCAGACATCAAAAACCAAAATTTATAATAGACATATGCTTTCTGTTAAAACACCACATAGTAAGACCCATCATGGATCTTGTAGCTACCTTAATTTCCAGGCAGCAGTGAGCATTCAACAATATTTGCAACCATTGTAAAGTGACAGAGGCTCAACTACTGCTACTACTACTGTGGTGAACAGTAGGAAATGGGAAACTTCATTTTGAAGTTTGTGTGTGTGTGTATGCGCGTGCTTGGGGGTGGACAACGTTGGGGAAAGACTGCTTCTCAGTCAGTTGGTTTTGGAAATTCAAACTACCCTCTTTTCATCCGTGGCCATCTAAGTGGATTTTGAGAGATGTTCTTATACTTCGCAATTTCTTCCACTTTACCTTCCTTTGTTATTCATTGTCTGTTTCCTCTAAGCTGTTAAGCAGTAAAGAAAAAGAAAAAAAAAATACCTAGGACCTTGTAGGAACTGGGGAGATTACTTTTGGACTCTCCTCACAGCCCTGCTGTCTTTTCGAAGCCTCAGCAGGGTGAACAGGGTGGAGGAAGCCTCAGAGAGAAGAGGCTTTCAGAAAGGGTGACAAAACAAACGGAATGCCTGGAACCTGCAGCAGGGGAAGCAGGAACATTTGGGAAACTGGCCCCATGAGACAGACAGAGGGAAGACCTAAGGGCGTTCATTGACAACAATTTAGAATGTAGTTATGATTTTTTTAATGACAGCAATCATCAAACACATGTGTTTTATCTATTGTAGAAACATGTATGTGCTAGTAAATATGTGTTGTGTCTATTTGTGTGTGAGTACTTCTTTGATCTTCTAAAAAACACTGTTATGAGTATTGTTACTCCCATTTTAGAGGTGGGGAAACTGAGGCCCCGGGATGTTAAATGCTTTCCTAAGGTCTCACATTTTGTAAGCAGCAGAACCATACTCAGCATTGAAAGCTTATTGCCTAACTCTCCCCATGTGGACAATGAAAGGGATTGAGCTGACCAAGTGTTGTTAGGATTTACAAGATATTTACATGGAACTTCCAAAATGTCCTGAAATGCATTTTTTTTCTGTTGGTTTTTCACTGGCAGATAATTATTGTATGCTATCATGCACTTACCATCAGGTGCTTCACAATTGAACTTTTTCTGAAGTTACCAAGTGTGTGGATTTCTCCCTTGGCCAATTCACATGCCTCTTAACTCCAGGTGTTTCCAGCACAAAGTGAGAATATTCCAGTAGCTATCCATGGGTTTCTCCAAATTACCTGCTCAGCCTCACTTAGGGTTGGATGTGTGAGCTAGCAGTGCGTGAAGCAGTTCATTAGAGAAAGGAATTAGATTTGATTAACTTCTTCTATACACTGATTGACTAAGACAGTCCATTTTGCTAACATTTATATTACAGTAAGGTTTAATTAGGGATTATTTTGCCATGAGGCAAACTAGACTGACATAAAACAGAGAGTAAAAATTTAGTGTCACATAAATACCTCTTTCTAATTTTCTGCTAATAGCTTTTCCGTTTTAGTTATGGCTTGAGGCACACATTTTTATAAATACACACAATTGTATTCCTAAAATAAAAAAATACAGTCATGTTAATAAAGACAAGAAATAGACCATAAAGAACACGGAGTCCATATCCAATACGACAACTTCTATTTGTACGCATTTATTTTACTCCATTGACTCGATGTTACTGGTCAAGGCAGTCAAAACATAAATAACCCAGTGTGCCGTCTGACGCGGTGGATCTGGAGCAGTGAATTTGCTCTCGAGGATCAGGGGAGCATGGAATGCAGCTTCTTCAACTGCAGGAGACCAGCCTAATAAAATATTCTGTCACCAGACCCACTTCTGTTTCCTTTTCTCCCAAATGCCTCCCTATTGGTTTGCTTCTTAAAGTGATTAAAGGATTATAGAGACTGCTTCAAAATTAGTTGGGCTCATCCAAGATACTTCCTAGAGAATAAATTGTTAGTTTGAAAGGGAAAGGGAGATGCTGAAGAAGATATTTATACTCAGGGGCAAAAGTCCCCGTTTTAATTGTGTCCAAGTTCCTACTCGGTAATTGCTGTTTCTGTCGGTTTCCGACACAGAGAGATGTGGATAGCGGCGCCAGCCAGACCAGCACCGAAGGCGAAGCGTGCGCACGATCAGCTCAGGTCCAAACCCCCTTCTGTCTCACTGACCTACTTTGGGGACTTGACAATGCAGGATATAAAATAATTACTAAGAATATTAAATTCTAAAGCTGAAGTTCTCATTTTTAATTCAAATCTTGTCCTTATTTGATCAGCAAGACCTCCAATAAAAATGATTTCCTGGTTTGTATCCGTACAATAAGGCAGTGGAGGAGAGTGAATAGGTTCAGTCCATCATCCTAATTAGCATCCGGGTTTATCGCTTCAGCAATAAAAATTCTGGCGTAATATACAGAACAAGGAGCTAACTACTCAGTCTTGTTCAAATGAGTAAATGCCTGTTTTCCACAATTTTCTTTTAAGGGTGAATTTTTGTGTTAGTATCTTTCCGGCACATCATATGAAAACTCAGTCATGGAACACTGACATTTGAAAATTTTTTTCAGTTTTTTTTATTGTCCAACACATAATAGTTTGTTCTAGAATAAATTCACTAAATAAGTAAAATCAAAATAAACAGAAAAAGTGCCTTAATGCTTTCTCCTGCCTTCACTACCCCTAGCTAACTGCTGTAAACATTTGGGTTTACAGCCTCCCACACGTACTTGTAGGTGTATAATGTTTCCAGATATATTTTTGATGAAAATATTACATATCCACATTTTGGAAACACATATGAAAAGTTGCATCTTTTAGATTCCACCTCAAATAAATTTTTTGGTTTTCTTCTCATTCTTTCCTAATCTCTCATTACTGTATTTAAATTTGCATCTAGCAAATGTACAATTAGGCTTATGTTTATTAACTAGATAATTGCTAATTAAATATCTTTTTCTTTTTTGATAGTGAGACATTTCAATTTCCTCTTAACTTACCTGAGTTCAAATTAATATATTTAAATATATACATTGAAGGTTTACAACAAGTTCAGATATAAATTGGGGGCTGGGAGCAATAACAAAGTGTAGCAATTGATCACTGTCTTTCAAGTGATTCTAGCACGCTCAGGGATATAAGGCAAACACACGTGAATGGCTGGGAGGGCAATGCTGCAACAGAGAGAAGAGCCCAACACGTGGGATTAAAGACGCCTCTGCAGTGGCTTCAGGGGCGGCTGGCAGGAGGCTGCTAATACTGAGAGATTAGAACTGCAGGAAGGAAGGGGAAACTATTTCAGGTAGGGAAAGCAGCTATAAGCAAAATCATGGAGCTGATAATGAGTTTGGTGAGGCAGGCCTTCATGAAATGGAGAATGGACAGAGGGGAAAAAGTGATTGTTAAATTTGATGGTGGAAGTTCCAAAAAATATAATCATTATCAGTTTACAACATTTTGACCTGACCTCATATTTTGTCCACTTGCATGATATTATCTTGGTATGCTGAAAGCTTTATCAAATGTCATCTTTATCTCTACCAATTCCTTAGCTCTCCATGAAAACCTGGAAGTGCCTGCTGAAGTCCCACAGAGCTGTCAAATTACGTGTCCCACTCTGCGCTCATGACCTTCCCTCCATTGAACTCCCCAGATTTCCACCGGGGAATATATTAATAAAGTCAAACAACTGGAAGTTGGCTCAGTAAGGGAGACCATGACCTTGGCAGTCTTAGCGGTGTCTCAGAAGAGGGATGTTTACAGAATTTGGCTGCAGAAAGTAGTTTAAGAGCGGTCCCTTACATTGCAGCTGATTGGGAATGCACACATCTCCTAAAGAAAGTCTTCGTGATAAGCAAACTTCTGTTTGGTGAGTGGGCTATTTGCTCAGGTGAACGGCAGACCCTTATCTTCCATGACTTTATCTGTAGGAATTTCCTCAAAAATTGGTGGAATTATTTCTTGGCTTGCACTCTTATCTTTGGAAGTTTTCTGGAAGAAAGAACTACGTCATGTTGACATAGGTGGTCTACAGACTTATCTCAGTCATGTGGACAGATGTTCTCAGTTCTCACCTCCCTGAACCAGGTCCTGCTAAGAGATGTTTCCTGCCTGAGTCACTGGTAATGCCCCTCACCCCGCACTCTCCCAGGGCAAGGACTTGCCTTATTTTTACTTCCCCATCCTCTAATGAAGGCTCCCACCCTCCTTTCTCATACTTTGCCATGCTGCCCAAATGCTCTTTCTTTCACTCAAAGGTTAGAGTTTTATTTCTGAAATAAATACCCAAGTACGTAACTTCTCTCCTGAATTTCAATACTTTCACAGTGTGGACACACACCTGGCTTCATCATGTGTATACCATAAATGTAGACAATTTTTATTTGTCTATTATACCTCAGTAAAGCTGGCAGGGTGGGGGGAGTTTCCCAACACTAAAGAATAAAATGTGGACTTAAAGGTTCTGATTTCAAGACCCTCCCTGAGTTGGTCCCAACCTCTTAATTCTCTTCATACCACATTTGTGTGTGTGTGTGTGTGTGTGTGTAATATCCTTAAGACATCATGGAAGGGTCAGGCTTTTGTTCTGCCTAATACACACTTTCTCCTTTCTCTGCTCAAAGGCCAATATTCTGGTCCATTTTTTTTCTGTGATGTTTCCTCTCTGTTTACTTCCGACTTCTTTATATTCCTCTCTGCCTTCCTTCTGGTTAGCTCATTCTCCTGTTGTTGTGGTCAGTGTTCTCGGGTTATGCTTTGGCTCACCACAGTTTGTATTTTCTGTTTTCTCCCCAGATGATTTCAGCTGTTTTAGTGCATCTGCTTCCTCGTATTTGATGATTCTTTAACCCACATCCTTCTTCCTTAACTCTCCTCTGAGTTCCACGTGCAGAGTCACTGGTGTTACACATACTACTTTGGATTCATATGGGTATCTCAGAATTAACATGCCCAAAGTGAAACATATTCCCCCTTTCATAGTCCTTGTCACAGTATCACCACCCATGGAGCAGCTTGGAGTGTCATCTTCCTCACCCCTCATGCCTCATCACTTACCTTTACCTTGCCAGTTTTACTTCTTCGGGATTTCTTACATCTTTCCCCTCATCTCCATCCCTTTACATTTGCCCTAGTTCACACCTTATCATCGTCTCTTGCCTGAGATTTTGTGACGACTCCCAGCTGTTTTTCCTGATGTCTTGCTATTTCCAAATAAAACTTCTAGCGAGCTACCAGTGTTTCTGAAATGCAAAATAGCTATCTCTTAAAAACCCTTCAAGGTTCCTAAGAGCCTGCAGAATAAAGCTCAGACTTCTTAACATGCAATATAAAATCTTCTGCTAAACCTGTTCCCTCTGAATTTATCCTACCTTTTCTGTCTTGTGCTTTACATCTCAGCAATTATGATTTTTTTAATATGTTTTGCCTTGCAGATTGTGTTTGATGTTTCCTTTGCCTGGAGTTTACATATTTCCTAGTTCTCTTGAAAAATCCTATTTTTATGTAAGATCCCACTGAGCATCTTTCTGAGGGATCCTTCCCCTCAGATAAAATTGTTTACATTCTGTATTTTCATAGCACCAGTAATATATTATTAAATATACTGTAATGAAATGCTTTGCTATAGGCCACCCTTTGGTGAATTATTCAAGACTTGGACCATGTCTTGATATGTCTTTTTTAGTTAATCTTCACAAACTTACAACAAAATAGTTACTTTAATTATTATAATCACTTCACATGTGGAATTTTAAGTTTTTTGGGGGTTTAGTAATTTTTCAAGTTTTTATAGCTAGCAAGTGACGAAACCTAAACTTGAACCCAAACCCACTTGACTTTTAACTACTGCGCTCTAATGAGATGATGTTTAGTAGGGTCAGTGCCTGCACACTGTAGATACTCAGTACATGTTATTTGTTATTAACAAAGTACATTTTAATTATTCATTTTTCATTTCTAGTACATAGTCTATTACAGGTGCTCAATAAATATTTGTTTTGTTAACCTAATACCTAATTTTTTTTAAAGCCTTTCAAAATGATAGGCAGCAAGCATTTATCGAGATCAGTAAGAATAGCTATTCAGGGAGCACTGATTCTGGCAGCAGTCCAAATCTATTCCGATCGGGAAACAAAGGCAATGGGTATTTAAGAGAAAGGGCAAGGGAACAATTACAGGAACAGAAGGAAGGCATTTCTATCGACACAAATAACATAATATGGTGATGTTAATTCTAAACAATATCTTGAATTTTCAGTCCAGTAATCATCGGTCCAATAGTCATGATGACTGCTTTCTCGATGTCTTTGCAAACAGTTCCTTTGCAAGGCAGTAGGCTGCTCAGGTTCAGCCCAAAGGTCATTTTGCCCTGTGTTTAGCCTTCAAAGGTTTGGAGTACATAACAGGAAAGGCCTATGCCTCTGAACTGGCAGCTCTGGCTTCATTTTAAAGTGGCTCCATTTATATTAGTGTTTACGGTTTCTTTGAAATAAAAGATGGCCCTCGACTTATCTTCTGAGTTGAGTGAATAATTTTTTGACCATGCTCCAAAAGCACTCTGCCTTTAACCTGTACAGCACTAATTTGTGTTGCATTACTGTGAGTTGTTTAAATGTTTGTTCCTCATAGAGCCATAAATAAGGCCAGAGTAAGTATGTCCTTCCAATTATTTGTCCATATACCTTCCATGTGCTGCTCTTTGCAAATAAAGGTGTTAAAAAAAATCTTAGTAGAATTAGACTCTCAAGGTATAATTTATACACACAGAGATATAAAGATTTAAGTGTACAGCAAGAGACATCTACTTCACAAAGATAGAGAGCATTTTCATCAACCCGAAGAGTTTCTTTATTCCTCCTTCCCGTCAGTTAATGGCCCATCCACCATGCATCGGTGTTCTGATTTGTTTCATCATACATTAATTTTGTCTTTTTGAGAGTATAATATAATTAGAAACATACAGTATATATTTTTTGTGTCTGGCTTCTTTTGCTAACCTTAATGATTTTGAAGTTTATCCATATTTGTGTGTGCCAGCAGTCTGTCTCTTTTTATTGCTGAATAGCATTTTATTTTACAAATGTACCACAAATTGTCCATTCTCTTGTTGATGGAGGTTTTTGTTAATTCCAGATTTTGGCTATTAGGAATGAAGCTGCTCTAAACATTCCAACAGAACGTTTCTTGTGTCCATGTGTTTTTCTTTCTCTTGGGTAAATGTTCAGAAGTGGGCAGCTACGTTACTGAGTAGATTTGTTTAATTTTATGACAAACTGCCAAACTAACTCTCAAATTGGTTGTTTGTGAGAATTTTGGCAGCTTCACACCCTTGCCAACATTTTATACTCTTATTCATTTTAATTTTATTAATCTAGTGGGTGTTTTCTAGTATCTCACTGTAGTTTTAATTTGATATTTCCTGATAATTAATGATGTAGAACATGTTTTTATGAGCTTATGGTGCATTTGCATATTTTTCTTTGAAAGTAACTGTTAAGGTATTTTGCTCATTGCTTGTTGGGTTGTTTCTTGTTTTGTTATGACGTGCAATTGTTCTTTATATATCCTGGATATAAGTCCTTGGTCGATGTATGATTCGCAAATATTTTCTCCCAAGCTGTGGTTTTCTCTGTTTTATAAACTCTATTTTTAGAGAAAGAGAAATTTTAAATTTTGATGAAGAACATTTATGTATTTTTTAATAATTATTGCTTTCTAGATTCTTTGTAAGAAATTTTTTCCTATCTTGAGTGTACAGTACTTTCCTACATTTGTTTTTAGGTGTTTTATACCTTTAGCCTTTATGCTTACGTCTATGATCTATTTTATTTTATTATTATTATTTTAATAGTTTATTTTTGTTGTATTGTTTTCATGACCATTTATTCCCCTTATCTCCTCTTCCACACCCCCCCCCAGTTGCCGCTCTGTCGTCTGTGTCCATGACTGTTTGTTTATAATTGAGGTAGGCGCTGACGATTACCTTTTCCAAATGAATGTCCAGCTGTCCTAATAGCACTGGATAAAAAGGCTTTTTTTTCCACCCACTGAATCACTTTGGACTCTATGTAAAAAAAAAAAAAATCAATTGATTGTATAAGATTTGGTCTATTTTAGACATTCCATTCTGTTCCATTGCTATACTTGTCTAATTGTGTGCTAGTATTACACTATTTTATAGTAAATGTAATTCTATAGTAAATCTTGAAACCAGGTGGTAGTATTTCCCTAATTTGTTCTTTTTCAAGTTTCTTTGACATTTTCATTCCTTTGTATTTCCATAGAAATTTTAAAATCAGCTCATCCATTTCTACAAAAGAGCCTCTGGGATTTTGATTAAGATTACTTTAAATCTAAGACCAATTTGGCTAGAATCAACTTCTTAAAACAACATTGAGTCTTTAACTTCATGAACATGGTATAGCTCTTCATTTATTTAGTGTGTAAATTGTTCTCAGAAATGTGTTGTAGTTTTAAATGTAGAGACCTTGCACATATATAGTTAAATTTATTTCTAGGTGTTTTTGATTTTTGATGTAATTATAAATAGTACAATTAAAATTTTATCTTTCAGTTTTCTATTGCTAATGCATATATTTGTTTAAAATTTTTTTATATTGACCTTGTATCATATGGCTTTGCTAAAATCACTAACAACTTTGAGCAAGTTTCTTACAGATCCCTTAGAATTATCTATACAATCTTATCTGACAATAAAGACAGTTGTACTTTTTTTTTTTTTTTTTTACAATTTGTATGCCTATTTTCCTTTTTCTGCCTTTTTTTGCATTAGCTATGACATTGTTGAATAAAAGTGGTGGGGGCCATCATTGTCTCTAATTTTATGGGGACAGTGTTCTGTCTTTTACCACTAACTACAATGTTTGCTGTGGGGTTTCACAGACACCCTTCAGAGACATACCTCAGAGACATTGTGGGCTTGGTCCCAAACCACCACTGAAAGCGAATATCACAATAAAGTGAGTTATAAATGTGTTAGCTTCCCAGTGCATGTAAAAGTTATTTTCCTGCTATCCTGTGGTCTATTAAGTGTGCAATAGTATTGTATAAAAAATGCATATACCTTAATTAAAGAAAAATTTATTGCTTAAAAACACTAACTACCATCTGAGCCTTTAGCAAGTCGTACCTTCCCATCGGTGGAAGGTCCTGCCTTGATGCTGATGGCTGCTGTGCTGACTCATAAGGGTGCTGGTTGTGAAGGGGAGGATGGCCGCGGCAATTTCTTAACATCAGATGACATTTGACATCAATTGACATTTCTTTTTGTGAATGATTTCTATGTGGCATGGGATGCTGTCTAATAGCATTTTACCCACAGTAGAATTTCTTTCAAAATTGGAGTCTGTCCTCTCAGACTCTGCTGTAGTTTTATAAGCTAAGTTCTATAGTATTTTAAATCGTTTCTTGTCAGTTTAACAGTCTTCACAGCATCTTCACCAGGAGTAGTTTCCATCTCAAGAAACTGCTTTTTTTTTTTTTTTGCTTATCCATAAGAACCAATTCCTTGTTCATTTATTTAAGTTTCATCATGAGACGGCAGCAATTCAGTCACACCTTCAGACTCCACTTTCAATTGCAGCTCCGTTGCTGTTTCCACCACAGCTGCAGTTACTCCCTCCACTGAGGTTTTAAACCCATCCAAGTCATCCAGGAGGGTTGGAATCAGCTTCTTCCAAACTCCAGCTAGTGTTGGTATTTTGACCTCTTCCCATGAATCACATGTGTTCTTAATGGCATCTAGAATGGTGAATTTTTTTTCCAGAAAAGTTTCAATTTACTCTGTCAAGAAGAATCACTGTTGATGGCAACTATAGCCTTACGAAATATATTTCCTCTCTTAATTTTTAAAATTTCTTCTCAGTTACAGTTTACATTCAATATTATTTTGCATTGGTTTCAGGTGGACAGCTTAGTGGTTAGACAACCATATACTTTACAAAGTGTTCCCCCTGATATTTCCAGTACCCACCTGGAACCATACATAGTTATTACAATATTATTGACTATATTCCCTATGCTGTACTTTACATCCCCATGACTATTTTGTAACTACTGATCTGTACCTCTTAATCTCTTCACCTTTTTTATCCAGTTCCCAAACCCTTCTTCCTCCTGGCAACTATCAGTCTGTTCCCTGTATTGATGAGTCCATTTCTATTTTGTTTATTTATATTGTTGTTTAGATTCCACTCATAAGTAAAACCATGTGGTATTTGTCTTTCCTTGACTGACTTATTTCACTGAGGATAATACCCTCCAGGTCCATTTATGCTGTCACAAGTGATAAGATTTTGTTCTTTTTTATGGTCAAGTAATATTCCATTGCATATATGTCCCACAGCTTTTTTACCTGCCCATCTAGTGATGGGCACTCGGGTTGTTTCCATAGCTTGGCTATTGTAAATAACACTGCAATGACATACTCTTTCAAATAAGTGTTTTGGGTTTCTTTGGATATATACCCAGAAGTGGAATTGCTGAGTCATAAGGCAGTTTCATATTTAGTTTTTTGAGAGACCTCCATAGTGTTTCCCATAGTGGCTGCACCAACGTGCATTTCTACAAACAGTAACCATAAAACTTCTAGAAGAAAACATAGGCAATAAAATTTTGAGTATATCTCTCAGTAATATTTTTTTGATATATCTCCTCAGGTAAGGGAAACAAAAGAATAGTAAACAAATGGAACTACATCAGACTAAAATGTTTTTGCATAGCAAAGGAAACCACCACCCAGATAGAAAGACAACCCATCAAATGGGAGAACATATTTGCCAATGATGTAACTAATAATTTATAAAGACCTTATATGACTCAGCACCCCCAAAACACACAATTCAATAAATACATTTCTTAAATATTAAGAATTGAAAGTTGAAATTCTCCTTGATCCACGGGCTGCAGAATGCATGTTGTATTAGCAGACATACAAATAGCATCAATCTCATTGCACATCTTCATCAGGGCTCCTGGATGACCAAGTGCATTGTCATTTAGACAATGAGCAGCAGCCTTTAGAATGAAATCTTTTCTCAGAGCATTAGGTCTCAACAGTTGTAAACAGTTGTGTTGTCATTCAGGCTTTGTTGTTCTGTTTATAGAACATGGGAAAAGTAGAATTAGCATAATTTTTAAGGGTCCTAGAATTTTTGAAATGGTCAATGAGCATTGGCTTCAACTTAAACTCACCAGCTGCATTAGTCTTTAACAATAAAGTCAGCCTGTCCTTTGAAATTTTGAAGCCAGGCATCGACTTCTCCTCTTTAGCCATGACAGTTCTAGACGGCATCTTCTTCCAGTATAAGGCTGTTTCATCTACACTAAAAATTGTTTCTTTAGTGTAGATGTAGCCACATTTGTTGCCTTAGCTAGATCTATGGGATAACTTGCCGCAACTTCTACATCAGCACTTGCTGCTTCACGTTTTTGCCCTTTTATGCTATGGTTGTGGCTTCTTAAGGCTAGTGAACCTACCTGCACAAACTTCAAAGTTTTCTTCTGCAGCTTCCTCACCTCTCTCACCCTTTATAGAACTGAAGGGTGTTAGGGCCTTGTCTGGATTAGGCTTTGGTTTAAGGCATTATTGTGGCTGGCTTGATCTTCTATCCAGACAACTATTTCTCAATATTATCAATAAGGCTGTTTTGCTTTCTTATCATTCATGTGTTCATTGAGTAGCACTTTTAATTTCCTTCAATCACTTTTTCTTTGCATTCACAACTTGACTAATGTTTGGTGCAAGAGGCCTGACTTTTGGCCTATCTCGACTTCCAACATGACTTCCTTACTAAGCTTAACCATTCCTAGATTTCTACTTAAGTAAAAAATATGAAATTCTTTCTTTCATTTGAACACTTAAAGTCCATTATAGGGTTATTAACTGACATAATTTAGATATTGTCGTGTCTCAGGGAGTAGGGGGCCCTGAGGAGAAGGAGAGAGACTACGGAATGGCCAGTTCGTGGACCAGTCCAATCACACACAACATTTATTTATTAAGTTCACTGTCTTATATAGGGGTGGTTTGTGGTGCCCCTACACAATTACAGCAGTAGCATTAAAAATCACTGAGCACAGATCATCATAACAAATATAATGATACTGAAAAAATGTGAAGTGTTGTGAGAATTGCCCAAATGTGACACAGAGACACAGAATGAGCAAGTGCTGTTGGGAAATGGTTCCGACAGACTGGCCCCAGGCAGGGTTGCCAGGAACCTTCCACTGGAGGAAAACAGTGTCTGTGAAGTGGATCAGAGAGCCACCCAGTAAAACGAGGGGTGCCTGTTTATATTTTTCAGTCATTTACTTTTGTTCTGCCTGTGTTTTTATATTTCAAGTAGGTTGGAACTTGTTGTTGTTTCTCATCCAGCTTGTCTATGTCTGCGTTTTAATTTGTGTAGTTAGTCCTTTTCTGTGAAATCACGGATATATTTGCATTTGTCTACCGTCTTCTTGTTTTCTTCTTATTTCGTATAAGCTTTGCTTCTTTTTAATTTTTAAACCTTGCTTTGGGTTTATTGTTTTCTAATACTTTATTTTACATTCTCCATTGGACTTTTGCTACAACTATCTATAAATTTTTAAATGGTAACTGAGGATTTATGTTAAGCATCTGTAGCTTATTATAATCTACCTTCAAATAATATTACTGTATACCTTCATGTATAATTTGTGAAACTTACAACCTTATACTTCCACTTACTCTCTCCTATGTTTTGTTCTTTTGTTATCATATTTTACTTCCACATTTTATATACTCTACAAGACTTCATTATGAATTGCACTTTAAAGAGTCAACTGTCTTTTAAAGGAATTTTAAAAATAAGGAAAATAAATTATACTTACCACATGTTTACTATTTGCAATGTTCTTTTCTATGTAAAGACGCAAGTTTATACTTGGTATCGTTCCTTCCGGTCCAGAGAACTTCCCTTAGCATTTCTTGTAGGGAAAGTTACTGGTAACAAGTTATGTCAGCTTTTATTTGTATGACAATGTCTATTTCATTTTCAATTTTAATGAATATTTTTTTCAGATGTAGAATCCTAAGCTGACATTTTTTCCCAGCAATTTAATGTTATCATTTTTGTTTGTTTTGTTTTCTGGCTTGTTTTTGATGACAAGTCAAAGGTTATTTTATCATTTTTCTCTATTATGTAGGGTCTCTTTTTTCCCTTGGTTGCTTTAAGGATTTAAGGATTTTTTTTACTATTCATTGTCAGCAACTTGATTATGATGTGTCTTGATGTGATTCTGGTTATGTTTATTCTGCTCTTGATTTGTGAGCTTCTTGGAACTATGTTTATATTTCAAATCAAATTTTGAAAATCCTTGTCCATTGTTGCTTCAAATTTTTGTGCCCCACCCTGTCTCTTGTCCTTTTCTGGGACTCCAATTACATATTTATTAGACTGTTTGATATCTTCAGAGATCACTGAAGCTCTGTTCATTTTTAAGCTTTTTTTTTCTTTCCAGGGCTTCAGTTTGTGTTGTTTTTATTGCCTGATCTTGAAATTCACTGTACTTTTCTCATGTCATATTTAATCTTCTGGGAAGCCCATGCAGTTAATTTTTTATTTCATTACACTATATTTTTAGCTGCGGACTTTTCATGTGGTTCCATTGTATGATTTCCATTTATTTGTTGAGAATTCCTACTTGTTTCCTCATTATACTCATGTTTTATTTTAAACCTTTGAACATAAGTATAGTATTATGCCTTTTACCCAGGGTCCTTGTCTGCTAATTGAATCACCTTTGTAATTTCCAGTTCTATTTTTGTTTTCTGATTTTTCTCCTGATTATGGGTCATGTCCTTCTTCTTGTTTGCATGTCTAAAAAGTTTTTATTGGACCCCAGATAATGTGCATGTTTTGCTTGTGAAGGTCTGGATGTTGTTTCCTTCCCTGAAATTGTTGAATTTTATGTCAGATACTTAACATATTTCAAGACCAGCTTGATCCCACTCTGTCTCTTCAAGCTCTGTTATGACAAGTTGAAAGTAGATTTTGCTGAATGAGCCCCTCTCCTCAGCTGTCGTCTTTCTGGAGTCTCTTCTGAATGTCCTGCGTGTTTAAGAAAGACTTTCCACACTAGTTGGTCAGAATATTTCTCAACGTTATGCTAGTTCTGGTGATTAGTCTGGTTATGGCCTCAGGTAGTTGTTCTCTAGTCAGTAGCTCTTCTTTGCCTGGTTCCATGTAACTTCACTCCACCCAAGTGCAACTTAGTGTTCAACCAAAAATTTAAGGGGACTAAGGTTGATTTCTGGGGCTCCTTCCCTGTGTGGCTCTCTCTTGCCCCTCGAATTCTGGGTGACTTCACCTTACTAGCTTCTGATCTCTGTCTCCTAATCTCAAAGGGACTACTGTACTCAGCTTAATTTCTGCCTTACATTCCTTGGTTCTTAAAGTGACCTCATGAGCAGTCTGAGTCAGTTGTGGGATTTCTCTCCTTTATTTCCCTTCTCAAAGTCCTGTGCTACTTATTGTTTAGCATTTGAAAACCAATGATATGCTTTGGTCAGTTTTCTAGTTTTTATGGAAGGAGGCATAATCCAGGATTAGTTAAATCCATCATGGCTGACATTGGGAGTCTTGCTAAAATTAGATTAAGTCCTAAAAAGTAGCTGCTAATGTTATAAAATTATCGGCTAAAAAGAAACTTGCGATGGTTAGGAAATGAAAGTATTATTTATTAAAGTAAGTTTTAAGAATATATTGTCACTTCTTCATTCTTATTAAAGGAGTTTTTACAGCAGTTATTTTTTCTGTACTCTCATTAAATAAACACTTCAACTTTTACAATGTCTTTCTTTCGCACATACAAGTGAGTTATTATTTAACAACAAAGCCGCTGAAGAATACTGCTCATTGATGAGTGGGTGGTTTTCTGCAGTTTTTATTTGTGCTACAGCTAGTTTTCACTAATAATGAAAAATTGCTTGTGCATTATAAAACCTACCACAGAGAGTAGATGCTAGGGGTATTGACAGACAGGATGCATCTAGCTGAACTTACCCAACCCACTGAGCTGTGAGGAGCATCTCCCTTCATCTGGATGAGTGAGTACATGGTGTGTCTCATTTCAATACCAAAGCAGTTCTCAGAAATTTAGAGTAGCAGAAAGCCATAGCTTTACAACATCCTTTTGACAAAAAGCATGCCTTTAAGAAAAAGCTTGAGACTTGACTAAGAGAGGATCTTTAGGGAAGATTTTAGAATGCTGATATTGCAATGACATTGACTCCATCAGCAGGTTATTTTTAACTTTTCTGTTTTTCATGAAGAACTGAGCAGAATGGGGCCATGAAACCAAATACGTGGCAGAGAAAATGAACAACCTCTAATGTCTGCGCTAAACTCTGACCCGTATCACGTATTTTGTGATTGAGGGAAAAAGCCTTTTGTACTTTGGGGAAAAATACAGAATAGTAAAAAACTTGAAAATATAATGTGTGAGGGTAGTTTTTTATGGCCTGTGGTTACTTGGAGATTAGAAACCTTAGGGAGGAATAAAATGTTGTTCTTACTCTGTTGGCTTTGGAGATTGAATGCTGGACATTGTGAAAAGGCAGATACGTGCTTTCAAAGCTCTCTCCATACCAGAAAGCAGAAAACACATTTGGAGTTCCTACCAGGAAACTCTTTACTTTTCAGATGTGCCCATAACCCCTTTCAAATCCCCATTTTAACAGACTCTTGAAAGGACAGATCCTTCTGAACCCTTTGAACCAAAATAAAAGTGAAATAACACCTGAATTCTTTTGCTGTATTCAGTTGTGTGCAGTTAAATGAACTCTCCGGAGCTTGGGGAGGAAGCCCTTATATTTGGTGCTTGTTGAATCCTGTGGTGCACATATGTCCACAATTGCCAAGTTCGAATTACCAGATTTTAACGACTGGCTTGCGAAGTTGCTGGATATGTAATAGTTGACATAGCCCATATAGGTTGCTCCAGCACACCAAAGACTATTGGACAGTGTAAGACACGGGTTGTGATGATCTTAGTTTAGAATTCTTGGTTTTATATTTTTGTGAAGTATGACTTTGAGAGGAAAATCTCTCTGGCTTTATCCAATAATTTGGAATTTATTAAATCTACAAAGGTTTGCTGTGCCAATTGAATAAGGTAAGTGTGTAACACAATTCCTGAAACATCCTAAGCATCCAATCACTGATCTCTATTTCTGACTATAGGTAGTTGTGAGATATTCTGGTGAGGCTGCATGACAGTAACTGCTCTTTCAATCTGAGGATTGAAAAAGTAAATTTTAAAACTACCATTAAAAACTATTATGAATTCAGTAATTTTTGAAGAACATTCTTATTTTAATCACATCATGTTCTATTTACATTTGAAAAATTATCTGTGTAACTATTTACTTCAACTACAGACAATGCCAGGATGCATATTTTAGATATGTTTTAGGATGCAGATTTTTAGATAAGTTTTAATTAATGGCCTCCCAAGGGTCAAAGATATGTGGGTTGGAACCACTGTACTGATCTTTGCTGAGCTGGCTAAATGCCTGAACTGATAAGCTCCTTTGCGGTGACCCCTGCTTTCACAAATGTAGTTATCCAATCCAAACAGCCACGAATTTCGTGGACTTGATCGTGGGTTTCAAGACCGACCAAATTTTATGTGAATTGGGAACTGATTTTATTTTTCTAAGGTTGTCTTATGTTTTCATAAAGAATAAATGTGCTTACGTGTACTTTTTAGAACCCTATGTTTTGAGGGAGAATATCAATATATTCTGACCTATGAAGAAAATACTGATAAAAGTGGCTCATGTATTAGTTTTCTTAAGATGAAAATGTATTTTTGCCAGACCCTCTAGAGATTTTGAGTTCTGAAGTTAATTGAATTATTATCATTAGATATATGGGTGGGCAAATTAGGTTTGCAGTTGTAATACACATAAATAATAAAATAATTAGTAAATAATTATACAAAAATACACTGTTTCACACACTTACAATTATAAACCTACTTTTGCCAACTGCTCTATTTTCTTCATTCAAAGTTCAATCAAAAGATTTTTTCTGAATTTTTAATTATAAACAGCTAAGGTTTTGTTCTTTTAATGATGAAAATACTATAAAATTTTATTAAAAATATTTTGTGAGGTAGAATGGTAGTATTCCTAATGTTCTTTTTTGAGGGGTAGAAATAACATTACATTTTTCAATGTTCCTGTTCCAAGGCTATCAAAACATCTATACTACAGTGTTATTCATATTGAACAAAAGACTCTGATTATACTTGAATTAAGGACTATCAGTAGTAATAAGACTGTGGCTACAATAATTCAAAATAAGATAGGAAGCATCAATAGAGTTCTCTAGCCTTCCACTTTTGTATTTTAAAGCTTCCCAGTGACACCCCTGGAAAGTCACTGAGAAATGCAAATGGATAAGAGGTTGTCAAGCAGTCATGCGAACTGGTGAGAATAATAATGTTGGCAGTTCAGTAATCACTGAGCATACAAAAGACGACAGGACAAATACTTTCCACCAATTGACTAAGTGTATATTATTGCTGCATGCTTTTAAAAACACATTCTTTGAGCTGGCCTTTTCAGCCTTTTCAGACTAATCATGGCTTTCTGACTGGCATAAAGAAAGAATGCTTTTCATGTTCAATTAGTCATTCCATAATCAGCTGTGCTAAATGCATTGCAAGGACACATTTCCTTTTTAGCTGAGGAGCAAACAGTAGTCAAAACCACCTACTGAAAATGGCTTATATGGAGTCAGTCTAACCTCCCCAATTGATGGGACGCCACCCCAGGAACCACCAGGACTGCTGTCCTGTCTGGAAACCTCTGGTTGCTTGGTGAGCCAGGTGCAGGACCTGGAGGGCACCTAATCTGGCTCATTTATCAGAGAGCCCAGGCTTCTGGTAAAGGGAGTCCTATGTATAATGGGGCGAAAAAAAAACAAGGAATGTCACAGAGGGGCAGACAGAGATGATTCTGCTGTTTGTCTACTTGTCCAGGCTCTCAGTGTATCTGCATCTGAATTAACTTTTTTTTCTGAAAGAATCTGTGTTAGTTTCTCAGGACTGTGGTAACAAAGTACTCCAAACTGGCTGGCCCCAAACAATAGAAATATACTCTTTCACAGTTCTAAAGGACAGAAGTCAAAGCGTTGGGGGACTATGCCCTCTCCACAGTCTCTGGGAGGATTCTTCTTTTCTTCTTCAAACTTTCAGCAGTCCTAGGCATCCCTGGACTTTTGGCGACATAACTCCAATCTCTGCCTTTATCTGCCTCTGGTCGTCTTCCCCAGCTTCCCTCTATGTGCATGTCTTCACTTGGTGGTCTCCTGCATGTGTGTGTGACCGATTTTTCCTTGTATGAAGACAACAGTCTTATTGGATTAGTGCCCATTTTAATGATCTCATCTTAAACTGAATTCCATCTGCAAAGACCATATTCCCAAATAAAGTCACACTCATCGGTACCAGGGTTGACTTTACCATGTCACCTTGGGACACAGTTCAATCCATTTCAGGATCCAAGGAGGCGAATTACTTCTTCTGGCACTAGCTGAAAGGGTTGAATCAATTGTAGCAATAGGCTAGGAGCGCTCTGAGATGTTTGAGACAAAAAGTAAATTATGGAGTGTGATTTATGTATTCATTCATTCACTCATTCATTCAGCATTGTATATTATGGACCTTCCAAGTGCTAGAAATGAATTGACCTTGACCATACCGTGATGAACAAGGCAATGTGATATCTGCCCTCTTAGAGCTTGGAGTTTTGTAGGGAATGTATAAATATTCAATTAATCATAATTGAGTTAAATCTAGTGAAGGAAGAGTTCAGAATGTTACAAAATCATATACTGGAAGGATCTGATATAGAGAGGGGAATCAGAGAAGGCCTTTCTGAAAAGCAAGATAAGTGTGACAATAATAGTAACAATAATGAAAATGATGATACTACCGTATATTGAGCACTATCCCAGGCACCACTGTAATTTTTTTACTTGTATTAATGCTCCTTATCTTCATGTCCACTCCCACTTTACAGAGAAGGAAATAAGGAGATGAGTGACTTGGCAAATTGCTGAAGGTTGTACAAGAGATAAGATTTCTGCTAAGATCTGGCTAGAAATGAGAGAGGTAGGGAAAGAGAGCTCCACACAGAAGCAGCAGCAGGTGTGAAGGCCCTGAGGCAGGAGGGTCTCCTAGTTGCTGGAGTGAGGTGGGCAAGGAGAAAGGAGGTGTGAGAAGGGTGAGAGAGGCAGTCAAGGGTCAGATCCTGAAGGGCCTTGTCGGCCAGATTAAGACGTTTGCCTTGATCCTAAAAGCAATGTGAAACTACCGATGGGCTTATGTAGGACAATGCCTTAAAGAAATATGTGTATGAAGAGGGGGAAATGTTTAGTTTCCGTGTAAAAAAAGAACTGGAGAAAGACAAGTGCCTCCAGGAAGGGTTGATGAGAATCTTCATGAAAAAGATAATGGTGACTTGTCCTAAATTTGTGACACTGGGCCGAAATGACACATTTGTGGTAGCACATTTCTACACATTGGGAGGTAGCATTGAGAGGACAGGGCCAACATCTAGTGTATTTTTGTGATCAGCTGGGCAGATAGTGGTGCCATTTACTGCAATAGGGAGTGTTGGATGAAGAGCAGGATTTAGAGGGAAGATTGTGGATTGGTTTGGACACACTGAGTTTGAGGGTTCTTGTGACATCCAAAAAAACTCTACAAATACAGTTCCACAGTAAAAAGAAAGTGTCAGGATAGAGCTATAATTTCTGATGTCATTAAAATGTTGATAGCATTTGAAATTGTGGGAATGAGTGAGTTTGACCAGATGGAGGGAGAGGAGTATGAGTAGGATAAGGGCTTTGGGCTGAGTTCCAAGGATGTCTAGTATTTAAAAATAGGTGAGGAAAGGGAAGTGAGAATTGAGAATTGGAAATGTGGCTGAAAGGTAGGAGGGTGAAAATGAGAAGACATGACGTGATGTGACAAAAACCATGGGAAGAGAGGATGTTGAGGCAGTAAACATGTCCAATGCTTCTGAAGGAGATGACCAATGAAATTGGTAATTGCACTTAGCCCAGAAGTCACCGACGGCCTCAATAAAAATAAATTTAGTGATGTGGAGGGGGCAATGGTGTATTGAAATGTGTGTGGACTTGTGAAATAAGAAAGCTGGAAAGTAAGAATTTTGTACCTTCTTAAAGAAGTATGGCCTTGGGAGAAACAGGGTAGAGTAGTGGTTGAAGGTGATGTGGGATCTTGGTGGGGGAGGAGGGTGTCTGCATGCATTTTAAATGGGGATTTTAGTTCAGATCAAACAAACACTCATAGGAAAGAATTAGTGGAGAGACAGAGTTATTTAAATTACAGGAAAAAGAGGGAACATTGGTAGCCTAAGATTCTAGCCAGTTGAAAGGTGATGGCTTACATAACAAGCAGGGAAGAGAGGAAGGTGCAGAAGCAAATTTGGTGGCAGGAAGTCGAGGGATTTTTCTATTTCTTGGCTTCCAATTGTTCTGAGGAATAAGAAATGAGGTAGTTTGCCCTGAGGCAGAGGGGCTTGGCAGTTTGAGGAGACTGGGACAGTCACTGCCCAGAGAGGAAAGGCTGCCGTGGAAACCTGCCCGAGAGAGTATGTTGGTTCAGACATCTTTGTCATTAAGTTTTCCAGATGTGTTTCAGAACGTCTGTGATGAAACCTGGTGCCTATTTGTTGAAGCACTTAGCATATTTGTTGAAAGAATATTTTATGAATTTCAGGTTGAGGATTTGCCTAAAGGCAAAAGCACAAGGCTAGTGTTCCCTCTTTGTTTACATTTGACCTTGAGTCTCTTTCCATAGTTGAAAGCAGTTCCTAGCAGACACAAAAGGGACTACTGGCTTTAGGGATTTGAAATGCTGTGAAGAAATAGCTTCTTCCATATCACAATTTCCATCCATAAGAAAAAATTATACACATTTGCATCCTAGTTCCTTTAGACAGTAGTCCATTTTCTTTAATTTTTCCTTTCCTTTGAGGCGTCTTTGCCAAAGACACACCCACACTTAGGAAGCTTTTGTCAAAGGGTTATGGCTACTTTTTTATTAAATTTGTCCACATTAGAAATAGATTTATCATGAAATGGATAACAATTATTCCATATTTAGACTTAGTACTGCCATCGGAAGAAAAAAATGGCGTGTGTTTTACACGCTCCCCCGTGTTAGTCTTGTCTTCAATCTGTACCAAATGCTTTTCAGTTAGTTTCGACAACTTTTGCCACTTCTGACAAAAGCTTGGTAAGTAATTTGACAATATTCCCTTTCGATGTGTTGATAGTCAAGCAACTCACCTTTCAATTCTGTACTAAATTTTGTTGTAACCACACATTCTGGTGACGTTACTTAGGCTTCTCTTTTAATGCTTGTATTTTATTTTGGAATTGAAATTAGCAAATTTTTTAGCAACTCTCATTCTCTGTAATTATTTAATAAATAGATTTACAGAAAGAAAATCTCCCAAGTTAATCCAGGAACATATATATGTGAAAACATCTGATATGTTTTGAAAATTTTTTCAATTACACTTGATGTACAATACCATATTAGCTTCAGGTGTACCACACAGTGATTAGACATTTATGCAGCTTGCGAAGTGATCATCCTTGTAAGTGTACTACCTACCTGATGCTGTATATAGTTGTTACAATATTATTGACTGTATTTCCTGTGCTGTACTTTACATCTCTGTAACTACTTTTATAACTGGCAATGTGTACTTTTTAATCCTTTTACCTTTTTCATCCATCCCCCTAACCGCCCTCCAGTCTGACAACCATCAATTTACATCTGATATCTTGATTAGTTCCTGCATTCATCTTGTTCCATTGTCTAGCTTGATTATGGCCTTTCTTTCTAATAGGAATTGGAAACCTTTCTCGGACAAAATGTTTATAAATGATAGCACTTTATTTTCCAGTTTGTACTAGTAGAAAATAATTCAAAAATATTCATATTTTCAAAGGTGATATTGGCTCATTCCATAGAACCAGGAAATTCTCAAAAGATGTAACATATCATCAATGATAAAATACTCTCAGTATGACTGTCAAATATAGTTAATTATGAGAATCACATAATAGCTTTTATTTGTTAGTTTAGAAAACTGCTATTCATCATCTAGAATTATCAGCTTTTAGAAATTTTAATGCAGTTTGTTTTCTGCAAGGAATGACTTGTACATGAAATTCATTCCAGAATAGAGCCTAATGCCCCCTGAATGGCTTGCATATAAGTGGCTCATTATGAACTAATTAGTTCATTTTCATCATTCATCCATTTATTTTCACTTTGGTAGGCAAATTAACCACCTGCGGTGCACCTGTTTGAATGCATGTGGCAGGTATGCATAGAAAGTAACTACGGAGAAAAAAAAAGGTCCCCTCCAGGGACAAACAGAGTGTGCTGCAAGTGATAAGTGCCTCAATAAATGAAAATTTGGTCAACTTCTCAAATTATTCATTTTGGTAAAATGCATGTGTCTACTACAACTATATTTTTTTTCAGATTTACTTTTATCAAAATATCTGCTGGCTTTGCAACAAGTATTGCTAAGATATTCTTCCATTAAATGTTTATTGTGTATTTAGAGAAGATAAAATTTTCAATTATTTTACCTAACTTCAAGAAACATGGATTCTTTAGCTACAGAGAAAATAGTTTAAAATACTGTAAAATGCCGATGGCCATAGTACCTTAAAACCTTCTATGATGGGGCCTCAGATTTTTGAGTTTTCCAGTTAGAACAGAGCAGAGGCCTTGAATTGTTTTGAAAAATATTACCTTTTTATTTTTTTAAATATTTTATTTTTATTTGTTTTTAGACAGAGGGGAATGGAGGGAGAAAGACAGAGAGAAACATGAATCAGTTGCCTGTCACAGGCCCCCAACCAGGGACCTGGCCTGCAAGCCAGGCACCTCTCCTGATGGGGGATTGAACCAGTGACCTTTTGATTCGCAGGTCAGTGTCCAAACCACTGAGCTACACCAGCCAGGGCAAAAAATATTACCTTTTTAAAAAGGGTATCAAAATTCTCCCTGCGGCCCTCCATGGGTACGGGATGGGCACCACCCCAAATAGTGGTTTGATGTCAGGACTGATGATGACACTGGGCCCAGGCGTACGAAGAGATTGATTGCTAACCTTCCAGGCAGGTCTGAACCTAACAGAGCAGCAAAGAAGATTCTCCGTGGCAGTTAGGAAGTGGGCCAGGGCTGGGCTTCCTGTATGGTTTGAACACTCCCGCTGGTGCCGAAGGAGGGAGAACCTGGGCTTTCGTATCAGCTTGACCAGATCAAGAGCAGGAGGGAAGAGGAAGGGATGAGACTTAAAAGATGTCGACAACCAAGCACCAAATATAGTGTCAGTCTTTATTACAGAAGCCATCATGGAAAAAAATCAGAATTTGGGGGAGAAAAGTGTGAACTTTCATTTCTGTAGTGTTTTTAAAGGTCTATTTCATCGTGCGTGGGAATCATTTCCTTTTCAGTGTTGAGGCCTCAAAGTTGGGATTGGCCCTGGGCCACAACTTACCTTTTTAACCTTCCTCTCTACCACTCTCACTTGGAAACCACCTGTGAGCCACGTGGAATCATGAGTTCAATCCCTAGCACTTCATCTTTGCCCCTTTTCTTTTCCTGGAAGCCTTTCCCACCTCATTTGCAGGTGTGAGTATTACCTATTCTCTAAGTCCAGTTCAAAGGCTTGAACCATTTTCTCTGGAAAAACAACCAAAACAACACACTGCTTTTTTAAAGCCCCAAAGCATATTTTACTTCCTTTTACAGCATGTGTCATTCTCTAGACAGTACCTGAAAGTGCAGGGAGGCAGGAACCCAAGAGACCGACGGGTTTTTATATCTTCCACGCTGTCTTTCCCATAGGATGTCAGCTCTGGGAAGAAGGAACTTTGTTTGACACAGTGTTATTTCTTTAGCACTCTGAACAGTGCCTGGCACAGAATAGGTGTTCACTACATACTATTTTGCACATGAATAATCAACAAATATTTATTGAATAAATGAAAGCTAACTTCATAAAGGCTGATTCAAACTTGTATTAAATTCTTAAATTGCTTACTTACTCATTGCTTAAATAAAAGGGAAATGCATATTTTATTTAGAGTTTAGCATCTCAACAGGTTGAGTTGGTAGTTGCCCTAATTTAAAGGGAAAAATTAATACTGGGCCTGGGTATCTCTGATATGGTTCTGTAACAGAGAATCTAGCATTTCAGCAACTGAGACAGACTTGAATGGAAACGTGGAGTATTACATGATCTGCAGGTCATTGTGAAGGTGCTTTGTATGCATAAGTATGTTGCTTATGCCCTGTCCCTGGTGTTCAGAGATCTAGGCTAAATCTGTCTTTTTTCTTTTTTTAATCACAGCTATAGGCAAAATGAGCAGATGCTGAAACACTGGCTTCATCAGGCTAAGCACAAACCTTCCTTGGCTGCACTGTGAGTGCGGTGCTTCCCAGAGGCCGACTTAAGACAGATGCTAATACAGGACGTGAGCTCAACTATGATTTGTGAACACATGACAGTATCGGGTGGGTCAGTGTGAATGACAGAGGTCTAATGAAGAAAGAGTAATCAGGGGTAAATACTTCCAAAGAAGAAGTGTTTGCCTCCGTGCGCAAGGTCTACTCCTCTCCAGGGGAGTATCAGCCAAGTGGTCTATAGCAGGTTACAGTATGGGAGCTCAGGTAGGCACCACCCAAATTAGGGGTGTCAAAATCCAACATGAAACATCTCTATCTAAACTGTATTTCAGCAGATGGTCATTAAAAAAAGCCTCCTTATCTTTCTGCGTGTCTCTTCATATTCAAGAACTTAGCCTGCCTTTCATTCTTAGGTTACAGGTGCCGAGTGGAAAGAGCGGAGGGAAAAAGAGGATACCTGATTAAAGAAAGGGATGACCAATAGGACTAGGAGAACTATAAAGTTGATTACTACAGGGTCTGGGATAGATTGTATTTTCCACTCCTTGAATTTGCATTGTTTTTGTGATTTGCTTTGATGAAAGTGACAACATATTGCATTCAGAGCTCAGGCCTTAACAGGTCCTGCAGCTTTGCCTTTGCCCTCCTGGATGCTCCCCTGAAACTTCCATGTAAGAAGTCAGTCTCACTTACTGGAAAGTCAGAGGCTATATGGAGAGGAGCTGAGGCACCCAGCCAAGAGTTGGCACCGACCTCCCGATGTGTGAGGCGAGCCGTCTTGGGCCTTTTCTTTCTGCTGACCCACTGGCTGAATGCAGCCACGTGAGTGAGTCTGGGTGTAAAGAGCAGAACCAGGAGGTCAGCTTACAGATTCATGAGAAATAATAAATCACATTGGTTTTAGCTGCTTTAGAGGATTTGTTACATGGCTAATGATAACTGATACACAGTCTGGTTGTGAGTTTTGTATTTATTTAGTATATCTGGCAGGTCTTTATTATTTCTTTCTACTTCCCAAACTCTAAGTTTTTTCCAAACAATGAAAGTTCAGCATCTTCAACTGTTGTGCCTCTCTGAACAGCCCTTAATGACCAGGGTCCTTGTGCAGGTGCTCCCAGGTGCAGTCAGCACATCCCTTTAGTGTCGCCTGTGTGTCAGGAAGTAACGAAATGAGACTTTAGAGATAGGCTGACATGAGACCTGTGCTTTTCAAACCAATGTGGGCTGACGAATAAAAATAAATCAGAGCAGAACAGATATCAATAGCATACACAGTAAAGGTAAACAATTTCAGTTATTGAAATACGTATGTGTCCTGAGTCATAATATAAATGGGGGTTCTTATCTTTGAAAAGACTAGAAGCCACTAGAAGCCAGGATAATATCATGGAGAACATCACACATTAGCCTAAAAAAAATTCATTTTTTTGATAGTGTGAGGTGTCACTGAAGACTGACCCATTTGAAGGGGGGATGGTGCAAGGTGGGAGAACAGTTAGAAGTCCAGACTGAGACACAAGCAGGGAGGCTGTCTTTGAACACGGCTTTACTAGGTTTGGAGAAAAAGGAATAGACTTGAGAAGGGTTTAGGAATTTAAATTAGAAAACCGCTGAGGTCTATTGGATATGGGGGTGAAGGGAAGGGAGGAATCAAGGAAATGATTTGTATAGACATCAAGCAGATCTTAACAGATTTTATGTGGAAAGTAATGATAAGAAAGGCATCAAGGATGACTCAGAGATTTCGATCTGATGTGAATGACATGGCCACCAACAGAGATCAGTAATGTAGTGGTAAGAGCAGCATTTTCACTGGGGCTCTAGTAATTAGTTTGGGGCGTGGCAAGACCAAGTTGATCGCAGGACATTCGATAACTTGTAGCTAGATACATGAGTTTGAAGCTGGAGAAACAGAATCTAATTAAATAGTGATTGAAACCAAAATGTAGATGTGTAAAGAGACTCTGTGAAGAGAAAAAAACGGGCACCCCCCAAATAACTCTTAAATGTTAGGGAACTATTCATATCTTAGGGGCTTCAATAATAAGTGCATAGAAATCGGTGAATAAAAAACAGTTAATCCATCACTCCCAGACACATGTGTAATTTTAACAGTCCAGAAGAAATGTTGTCCCATTAGGTTGGCTTATTAGTCAAAATAGAGAATTTAGTGTGAGTTAATCACATTCACACAAAGACGTGGCCATCGATGATGACAGTTTAAAGAGCAAATCAATGAGAATACAAAAGTAGATATTGTTCCAGAAGAGAAGGCCAGCTGTGCCTGTGTTCTCTGTAAAAATGTGTGTTTTTTACCTGAATGAAAAAGCCATTGGCATTCCCTTCAGTGGTGTGTGTGTGTGTGTGTGTGTGTGTGTGTGTGACAGAGAGAGAGAGAGAGAGAGAGAATGAGGATGTACACACCTTCTCTCTTTTTAAATGAAGTTACTGGGAGACAATGACTTTCTTCATAAAGTAGAAACACAATAACAAAGCCTGATTTTTGAAATTGTTTCTATGGAAGTGTAACAAACCACTCAATTCAAAAATATCTTTATCCTTGAAACTGACCTTATCCTAGTCATGGATTGTTGGCATTTAATATTCAAGCTTCCTAATGCTTCTTGAAAGGCTGTCGGAGAATTGCATGTAGAATATCTAATGATTTACTCGGCCTCACAGTCCCTCATATCTGGGAACCAAAGAAAAGAGAAACAAGACAAACTGATTCTTTCAATTAACGGAAAAATTGCCTTCTTATGAATTAATTTTAAGCAATTTATAGTAGAAAATAAAAATAACAATGCAAGTGTCTGCTTTTGAGAAGAGTTTTTGCTATTCATATCATTCATCTGTATCTGGCACGTCTGTATTTTAAGAACTTTAACATAGGGTATTTGAGCCTGGCACTGTCTCCATTAGATTTGCCCAGTTAGAGTTTTAAAGCCTTATCCACTCTCTGTGGTGGATTTCAGTAATGGTGTCTCAGGAAACTACTGTTCACAGACCCAGAAGACCATTGTAAAATAAAAGAATAATGATGATATGGGGCTTACAGATCATTTTCAGCCGTATCAGTTTAAGAAACAAAACAAAAAATGAGCTACATCAATACATTAAAATGTTTGAAAAATGTAGACAGACAACTGGTTATCTTTAACAAGAAAAATAAAGGTTTAATTCAAGTAGATTGTAAACTGAATTCCATCTCATTTCTCCCCAACGTTTGTGTACGTGATGGAATAGTGAGTAGAGTTTGCTTCCTGGTATGGGTGGTAGGAGCTTGATGACTGAGAAATGAAAGCCAGCCATATTGCCTTATTTCCAAGGACAAATTTGGTGGCTGGGAGGTAGCGTTTGAACTTCTGAGGGTCACATGTAAACCAGTTACGTTGCAGCGGTGTCTGTCAGAAGTGGGCATGACCAGGAGCCAGATCTCTCTTTAAAATGGGTGCAGGAAGGTTTTGGCTTTGAAAAGTCAGTAAGCCATTGACACCTCCATGAGGATGTCTAATCGTCGTCTCAGATTTAAGCAGTCCAAAACTCATCTCCTCAGAATCTGCTCCTCTCGTGGCTTCTCCTGCCTCAGTTGCTCAGGATAGAAAAACTTTGCTTAGAATTTTCCTTGACACCTCTTTCTCTAACAGTCCACATCCAGTGTGTCAGAGAATCCTCTCAGCTCTACCTTTAAAATGGATTCAGAACCCAACTGCTTATCATTACCTCCCTGGTCCAAGGCACCCCATCCTTTGCCTGGATAATTGCAGTCGCCACCTAGCGGGTGTCTGTTTTCATTCTGATCTCTCTACTCTCTAGTCTTACTATAGCAGCCAGCATGATGTGTTTTAATGTATAGAGTCCCTGCCTGAAACCCTCCCAAGACCTCCATCTCTCTCAGTAATATCCAAAGGTGTATTATGGCCTGCAAGGTTCTACTTGACCTTGACCTGATTTATAGCTTACACGACTCCTCCTTGTGTATTCCTCTCCATGATGATCTCCTTGCTATTCTCCTTGCTAAGCCCCAGTAGGTCCTGTGCTAGTTTCTCTTCCTAGAACATTCTTCCACAGACATCCACATGGCTTACTCTCTCATTTCCTTCAAACTTTTACTTAACTACCATCTTCTTAGAAAGGCCTTCTCTGGCCTCCTCATTTAAAGTTTCAATTACCCCAAATGTTCACTATTCTTCCCCCCAGTTTTCTTTGCCTCTGTAGCGCTTATCACCATCTAAGTCATTTCTTATTTATTTACTTTTTATTGTTTGTCTCCTCAACTAGATATAAGTTCCCCGAGGACTGAGGGCTTTTTTTTTTTTAATTGTTATACCCCATGTGCTTAGAAAAGTGCCTGATACATAGTAGGTAATAAGTGTGTGTTGAATAAATGAACAAATGTACCCATGGGACTATTTAATAGTATTTTGTGTCATATGATTTAAAAACATACTTCCATACTGCACGTACAACTCCTGCTTTTTATATTTAACACTAGGGTTCAGAACTGTTTCCATGGCAGTGTGTATCTCAGTCTCATTTGTTGGAATTTGCGAGTGTGTCTTACATGGACATAGCTCATGCATGAAGGTACTTTAAAGCATTTCTGATTTCAATAAGTACAATGTAACCAGCATATTCTGTACCTGCTTTCTTGGGCATATAAGGGTGTATTTCTTTGGGGTGGAGTGACAGATCTGCATGTTTTCACCTTTGCTAAGCTGAAACTGTGTTTCTGGGATTCCCTTTTGTACATAGTTCCTACACGGTGTGGGCTCTATGAGACATTATTTTGTGTGGGATTTGGAAGGTGGACGCCAGCAGGAGCCATGCTCTTTTCAGACAGCTTGTCTACTGGCCCCTGGGAGTCTGTGGGGCAGCAGTAGCGCCACGGCGAGGTCAGCTGCAGCCCACTCTCCTGCTGCAGCTTCTCCTACTTCTGTGGAAAGAACATGTTAAGCTCCATGATGACAAGAGCCGGCTTCGACAGGCCATTCTGATCATTCAATTGAGAAGTGTGGTGGGGGTGAGAGACTAAGGCAGATTCTCATCCTTCCTGGTGGCCTCAGGCTCAGCCTCCCAGGTTCAAGTTCATCCTTCCTCTCTTTATGTTACTTCCATTTTCCCCTCCTGATCTCCTTCCCTGTAGATTTCAAGCTCCAGCACCAGACAGAGAAACAATAGCTACACAAAGACTGTGCAACCAGCTCCTCTAATTGTAATTATTCATATGTATATAAAATATATATATTATATACACGAAATGTCTATAAATTCCTTGGTGGTTCTGCTTCTCTGATGCAATGCTAACTGATGCAGGTAGCTAACAAGAAACAAATTTGCCTGGCCATAGGATATGTAAAAATTTTTCATTTTTATAGATTAAAAGTTTGATCTCTCTTCTATGGCTTGTTGGAAGCATTTCCCCAGGGAGCTGTAAATTGTGAATTCGTTTCATTTCTTTGCACCTTAATGACACTGAGCAAATAGTGGAATGTGTTTTCACACTGTGAGGGTGCCTGCAGAGGGAACTGGGGAAGGGAAACGGAATCAATATGCGAACAAATGATGTCCAGTGCTCGTCTGCACAGCTGGCCTCGGTTAACAGGACCGCTGTGAATCAATTTACATATTAAATATTCCTTTTGCAATGCCAGAAATCAAAAACATAATTTCAACAAACTAGAAGCTTTTCTTTTTGAATTTTGTTGACTGTCACCAGAGGTTTGCTGTTCATGCACAAAAGCAATTTTCCTCAGTGTGTGCATTCTTGCTCGTGGCAGATGTTGGACAGATGTTTTTACTACAGACACATGGGCACTTTCAGGAAAAACACCCTCTTAATTATTCAAAGCAGCCAAAAACTGTGTTTTATAACTTAGTGATGGAATTTGAAAAATGTCTCACAGCTTAAAACACTCATGTCGAGATGCCATAATAGTTTGCTGTTCCTTTGATCACATCTACACCCCACAGTGAGTTCCTTAGACCTCTCTCTTTACAGAGACCTGGCAGGATGCTTACATCATCTCTTGCCCCTTTGTTATTACCCATTGAAATGGGTTCTGGAAGACACAGCCCTCGCTAGATTCCCTAGGTTCCGCTAATATAAGAGTTCCTATCAAGCAGTAACCCCTGAAGATGTCAATTTGAAAGTGAAGGAGTTTTCCCTCACTTGACAGAGGCAGGGCCTGCCCGCCTCTACTTTGTGCAGCATGGGATTCCAAGGCTGACCCTGGTGAGACCACGCTGCACCATGGAGAAGTCGCTGTGACTGACCTGGGAATCCCAGAGGTGGGACCCGCATGTGCCTTTAACCAAATCAACCTTCTTAGTTGGCATTAGTGTTAGCAACCAGGAAAAACCATTCTTGTGTGACTTATATTTTATTCTGGAAAACATTAGATGAGTTTAGTCACTAAGCCAAGGGTTAATGCTTATCTCTTTCTTGAAAGCTGAAATCCCTTCAGCAAAGAATGGGACTTGGCGGAGCTCTGGGGAGCTCTGCTGGCAGCCAAGTGCCGGGACGCAGGTGGGGGAGAGCAGGAGGTTACCCCACTCTGCAGTGAGATACTAAACATCCCGGTTGTATCCCGAAGGTGCCCATTATGTCCTCTCATGTTACACTCCAGGGAACTTTAGAACATGACTGAACCTGCTCAGGTGAGGATTAGGGATGCATTTGAGCCTTGGAACAGCTTTACCGATAATGGGAACATCTGAGCAGATTTGCAGAAGGCCTGCCCTGCTCTGGTTCCTAATTATTAAGTTCTTGGAAAGAGGTTTCACCTTTTTTATTTTTTGACTTTTTGTAAATTCATTTTTCTTTTTTAAACACCCTGAAAGCTCATTGTGGTTGAACGGTATCTTATTTTGAGAGCACTTTCGGGGCAGAGCGCTGTCCGCTGCCCTTCTCTTCATCCCACTTTTCGTGAACAGACACACTGATCGCAGTCATTCCTGGTTGGCTCTAGGACACTCCGCTTTGGCAGCCCCTTAGATTCGTTTTCCTGTCCTTGAGCCAAAAATAAGTCACTTCCCAGCCCTGGTTGTGATGTCGTTTCCTGTCCCCATTGTGGGAATCGTACATTTCAGCTTGTGGGAGGAGTTATACTGCAAGGCCTGATGTGCAGCCTTCGTATGTAACTTTGGGTCCAGAGTGGGCTCTCTGCACAGCACCGACCTCACGTGCACATCTGATACCAACCAGCTCATTCTCACTCACCTCCTCCGTCTACCAAATAGCACCTCCAACAGAGACAGGTGTCCCTGAAGGCAGAGTCCACACCCACTTCCCCTGCCCTGCTTCCTGTCAGTGTCTAAGAGAGGGGTCTCTACCGGCCCCATTTCAGGGACTGGTTGTGAAGAGCAGGATCTCAGAGCCAGTGGGCGGATTCTGGACCTGGTTCTTCAGGTACTGGTTGTGAAAGGTCAGCCAAATCATTTCATCTCTCTGTGTCTCAGTTTTCTCCTCTGTAAAATGGGGATAAAAGTAGTATATTTACCACCTAATGTTGTTGGTATTTACTGAATTACTATATGTCTGTTTTCTTGGCTACTGCTTGGCCAATTTTAAGTACCATGTTAGTGTTAACCGTTTTCTGACATATTTGAAATACTGCGGTGTTACCAGAAGGAATTTCTTTTCTTTGAAGAGGGCAATTCTAGATTACTGACCTTTTTTTTTAAGTTGAAAGAATGCCCAGACTCTTCAACTCCTCTTTCCCCTCTCCCTTTACTTTTCTTCTAACGTCCTCTCTGCGACTGCCGCAGAGGGGGGAAAGCACAAATGCGCCTGCACTGCACCCCAGTGTCTGCAACAGGACAGACGCTCCCCTCGCATCACCATGGCAACACCACAAAGGCAGGAGTAGCTGCTCACCGTGCACTAGAAGACCCTGGGAGAGGTGGGTAAACCCAAAGTCTGTTTCTTCACAAATTTAATCTTAACTTTTATCAATATGGTGGTAAATACCAGAAAAAACCACTAATAGAGTGGAAGTGGTTTCCTTGGGAAAGAGACTTTGGGGGTGGGAATGGGTGGGGCAGGGGCTGCTACTATCTTGTTGCTTCACACATTTTAGAATGATTTGACTTTTAGCTCCAATCATTCAGTATAAAAGCATGACTATCAGTATCAAAAAGCATGACTATTCTTCCATTTCTTGTTTTTTAAAAAAGTTTTATGTATTATCTCTTAGTTTCCTGTTAGTGGGAGGTGAGGATGTAGACCTTTTAGAGCCCTTCTTTTATCATCCCAATATATCTGGGTAGCACAACGCTGTATTTAGACAGTGTACTGACTGTAGGTATTGTTCACTAATGAGTCAGGTGGCTTATTTTCATTTCATTCTCCCTTGTCATCCAGTGTTGAGTAACCTTGGAGTTAACAGCTATTACTTTACTTTCCTGTGTATCAATCAGTTACTCATGCCCCCAGATTTGGTTTCGTTACTGATATCTTTCCTCTAGCCCTCCACCTTCCCACTACAATCCAGTAGCTCTCCTGGGGCTCTTCTCACCATCCCCAGGAGGCAGGGGGTGTGGTTCCCCGTGATTCCTTTGTTAAATCTCTAGTTACTGAATTCCATGTCTTCCTTTCCTTGATCAGGAGGAGCACATCCTCCACAGTGTGCCGAGAAAGGGGACAGACGAGAGACGTTTTGTGACGCTTTCCACGCGTGCGTTTCTATGGTCACTTATACCCACAACAATCTTCAAGAGTTTCTGTTATGCTCATTTTTTTGATAAGAAAACAAGTGTAAAGAGGTTTTAAAAATCTGCCCAAGCTCCCATTATGAAGTACACCTGAGAAAGGCAATGGCAGAGCTGCATATATAATAGGTTAGTATCATTTATTATTAATTGATTTCACTTTCACAGAAATAAATGTCAGGGAGTCTGAGACTTTTTATACATTTTTTCTTTTCATTTAACCTTTTTTCTCTTTCTAGTTATGCCTAACAAATTAATTTATTGCTGCTTCTGAATGATAATCTAGATTAAATTGCTATTTTCTGTAATTAGAATATCATCTTGAATATTAAAAGATAATAATCACTGAAGACATTTTACAGATATGGAAAATTAAGTTTGACTATAATATACCACGTAAATGTTAGTTTGGATACTTAAGGTATTTTCTGCTGGCATAATACAAAGAATGGTAGACTATAAGGATTTTTAACTGCTCACTGAGCAACTAGATACAGTATCTTAGAAATACTGACTTCAGTTTTTATTGGAGGAACAATTTTTTGCTCTTTATAGAACTACTTGTCTACTGAACTTAAAGGTTAGGCAATGATTTCGACAACCTTTGGATGTCTCCTTTAGTACTGCCAGGTTAAAAGTCACTTCATGTAAAAATAGGGGACTACTGCGTAAATGACAGATGAGTGTCTAGTCCTCCCGTGATGTTATGGACCAAATGTCTGTGTCCCCTCACAATTCGTAAGTTGAAACCATATCCTCAACGTGATGGCCTTTGGAGGTGGGGCCTTTGGGATGTCAGTAGGTTGAGATGAGGCCCTGAGGGTGGATCCTACGTGATGAAATGAGTGTCCTTATAAGAAGAAGCAGCAGTGAGACCAGAGCTTGCTCTCTCCATCAGGGAAGGACACGGGAGCTGTCCACAGGCCAGGAAAAGGGCTCTCACCGGGGACAGAGTGGGCTGGCACGTTGCTCTTGGACTTTCCAGCCTCCAGAACTGCAAGACATAGATTTTTGCTGTTTAAACCAACCAGTCTACAGTATTTTATTATAGTAAGCTGAGCATACTAAGCCAATAATTCATTTATTACAATTTGGGATAATTTAAGAATGGAATATTATAATATGACAAGGAACACTTTAAAAAGAAAAATTTATTTTTCAGTCTAAGGTATCATGTACCTGGGAGGGTTGTATAATTCTTTTATTTATTTATTTTTAAAATTTAATCTTTATTACATTTTTCTCTATTGCCACTTGGTCCCCTCCACACTTCCCTAGGGTTTCCCCTTTCCCTCAGCCGTTGGAAACACTAGGGGCCAAGTGTCACTCCTGCCTCCTTTGCTGTGGGAATCTCAGCACGCTTCTTCATCTGTCACGTGGCGTTAATAGTATGGACACCTCGTAGGGCACTGTGGGAGTCAAGAAGCACATGTCCATCAGGAGCCTAGCATTCTGATGCTAGCTTAGCTTTGTTGTTACTAATCTCTCTCTCTCTCCCCCTGCCTCCCACCCTCCCTCTTTCTGTGATGCTAAATAAAGGCCCAAGTGATAAGTGGTTTCCTGACTCACATGTCTGTTACTTGGGATCAGGTCAGGAGACAGAAACCACAGAGTGTTTTGAACAGGAGAAGTTAAACATAAAGAACTGCTAATAGTAAAATGAGGTGACATAGAGTTAAACTGTGAGAGTTAAGGAGAACTGTAAAGAATACGTGGGTGGTAGACATATGTCTAGGGTGAGGTTCAGAATCCAAGGGACAGCCCTTGCCTCACCCGGGCTGAGATCCAGAAAATGGGGCTGAATTGTCTTTGCTGTTGTTGCTCTGTAGAGACATAGAGAACTTACAGAGGCCTTAAGAACTGGGATAAATGTGCACACCTTTCTCATTCCTTCCATATACCAGAGTGGAAAAAATGTTGTATTTGGAGGTTTAGGCTCTATCAGTGTTCTTATGCTTAGTCAAAAATGGAACATCTTGCCAGCTGCAGAGTAGAAAGTTACAGGTCTTTTTAACCTAGGCCAGAGCCAGGCGCGCTTGTAAAATGCTCGATATTTCTGTCATGGCACTGGAACTAGAAGACAGTTTAATATTTATTCCTCTCTTTTCATATAAGATCAAGCCTTTTAAGCATATTGTACAAATTATCCCCAGTTTTACTCTTGTTTTATCTGGTAAATTTATGAGTTCTTTTGAAAGCTGTTTGATATATTTTGACTTCATATATTGAGTTTATATTGCTATAATAGACATGTTATAATATGCTTTGAGTTCACAATAATCATATCATCAGGTAATGTCCATATTTGAACATAAAAATGGTTGTAACTTTGAATTCTGTTTTCACTGATGGTAATATTATTTGTTATATTATCTTTCTCTTGCTTAATATCATTTCCATTCCTCTTTTTCAAAACTTCCTATGCCATTAAGTGGTACGCATGGATTTATAAATAGCTGAATTTTATTTTTTTATTCAAGTTGAGAATATATGCCTTTTAAATAAGCTCATTTGGCTTATATTGGTATTTACTATAATTATTATATTCATATCATCTTATTTCTTTACCATATGTAAAGAAGTAAGTTCTTTGGATTCATTTCTTCCTTGGCTAACATCCTTATTTCATCTTTTCCTCTGCTGGCTTCAAAGTTACACTCTCTGCTGTATTTTTTTGAATTGCAGTTTCTCAACGGTGGTGCAAATGACCTTTTGGGCTAGACAATTCTTTGTTGTGAGGGCTGTCCTGTACGCTGTAGGACACTTCTTAAGAGCATGCTAATCGCCACTCATTGGATGGCAGTAGCACACCCCCTCTCTGGTCTTTGGCAACTAAAACCCCTCCCACCACTGCCAAATGTTCCAGAGAAGAGACACTTATTTCCAGCTGAGAACCACTGTTTTATAGATTATGTTACATTGTTATGTGCACATATGTATTGACAAAATTTATTATTAAGATACATCATATCTTCTGCCTGGAGAAGATGAAGACCTTAAAAATACTGTGTCTGAACTCCTTCCTTATAGATTCCATTTCCATCCTGGTAAAGCACTTTCTTCTGATATTGTGCTTTCTGTAAGTATCAAGTTGCAGTTCCACCTAAAAACCCAGCCACGTAGACAGATACTAAATCCACGTGCTCTGTGGGACATTTGTTTACTTCCCACAGGGAAGTACAAGTAATACAAGATTTTTGTGTTTGAGGTTTTCAGTATCAGCTAAAGTTCTTGCATTGACTAAAACCCATTTGATTTTCTAACATATCCATTTTCTTGTTACTGTTTTGCTTCTATATCTTTTTTTAAAGTTATTATTTTATTTGCTTCTACTTAGGTCTTAATCTGTTCCCTCTTTATAAGCTTTCTGCTCCTGTTTCATATAGATTTTTCCTTTCCATAGCCTACTGGGAATGCCAAAGATATTTTAAAATGCTCTGTTAGCTCACAAGTAAATACTTTTGGGATGTGTGCCTTCATTTTTGCCTCAGGATGAAGTTTGTTCCCCCTTCATTTGCAATACACTTTTTCATAAATTCTGCACTGAGGTGTTTTTCTGCTTGCCCCTCTAAATCACCCTGTGTGACATTACAGTGTGCCCCATGAAGCTACTGTGTATGAACTTCAGCAACAGGCTAGAGAACATTCTGGCTTCCGGTTGGGTTCAGCCAATGGGAACACCTGCAAGAGGAGAATTCTATTGGAATATTTCTTTTCCTAGCTTCATTTGTTCCAGCTTGTTGAGACTTGGCACGCTACCTCTGAGGGAGCCTCTCTCTAGCTACCCTCTGTATATTCCAAGAACTATCCTCTGATCTTGCCCCTTCAAACGTGAGGTACAAGTGGCTGCCAGTGGTTGCTAACCCTGGGGATCTGCATTATCTTCCCGTGGTTCCTGTACGCTCTGCCCACACCTTGGAAAAAATAATTTCTTTAGTAAATTATTTTCTTGTATTCAGTTTTTGTTTCTTTGTTTTTTTCCCTGAGTCCTGATTAATAAAAGTTTCACTTTCGATTTTATATTTTGCTATTTTTTCCCTCTTTCTTTACTCGAAAGTCCTCTATCTAGATAGCCAAAGGGTTTGTGAAGTTTCCATGGCCATAGCATCAAAAGGTAGTAGTCAATTTAGTCAGTTCTGCTTGTCACATTTATACCTTGAATTTATTGCTTTTGTATTGTATGGTTTTGTTAGAATCGAATAGAGAGTTTTCCTGTCTCAGTACCTCTCTCTCCAGTATTCCTCCCTGCAACATTCAATGCCAGTTGTGATGCTTATTTAGCTAGACAAGTTGCTTTGTGTGTAGGAAAGAAATAGAATGCCACTTTCTGGCACATGTGATTGTGTATACACATACACACATAGAATATATATGTGTATATGTGTATATATGTGTATATATACATGCATATATGTACACATGTATTTATAATATATACCCTGCATCTATATATTCTAAAACATTATTTGAAGAGGCACTTCATCTGACTGAGGTTAAAATAAAGGGAAAGACGCAACACGGGAACAGTGAGAGTATAAAGAGTGTTGCAGAGTGTTCTGCTTCGGCTGGAGCCAAGTAGCCCTTATCAGGCTAACCCTCTTGGAATCAATAAAAACTATCAACAGGTTTTTTTCCACAAATAGGATTTTTTATTTGTCACCATTAAATGTCTGGATTTTAAACAGATTCTGGGCTGGGGACTCATTTCCATCAGTTCTTCAACTTTAGCACCTGCCTCACGGCCAGGAGCTCTTCCAGACAGCTGCCTTCGCCATGAAGCTCCCGGAGTTTTCCCAGTTCAAAGCTGGGCTTTTTTAGTATTTTAACTTTCTAACGAAGGCATCATGGAGGGAGCAAAGAGGTTGGCGAGACTTTTCTGCACCTTTCCCAATGCTGTCTGTGGTCAGTGTACTGACCACTTCGTTCAAGTAATTTGTCTGCCATCCAGCTCCCCCATCCAATATCGTGATAATGGCAGAGAACCGGCAGCCCAGGAAGAAGACAAATGAGACGACTGAGTTCGTAATTCACATGACATTCAAAAGTCTATAAACCGAGTAGATATTCCTAGTGGGCATGGCAAAAACAAACAAACCAACAACTCAAGGTCAAGTAGGCAGGATTGATTCTGTTTGAGAAAAATTGTCAAGAATGAGTTAAATAATGCCAGGTATTGGTTTTGAAGCAAGGTGAGTGACCATTTGAAATTATTAAGGTTTTTCTCTGTGTCTTTGGTGTTCTGCTATTTTAACTATGTATCTAGTTTTGCATTTCTTATTATTTATTCAGTTGAAGACATGTTGATCTTCCTCAACCTATGGCTCTATGTCTTTAATCAATTTTGGGAAAGTCTCCTCTACTCAAATATTGTCTTTCCACATTCTCTCTATATCTTCAATACACAACTCCTGAGAAACATATATAGGACACCTTATTCCACATTTCACGTCTCTGAATATAACATCCAGCCTGGCAGAGAGGCTCAAATCAGTGCTCGCCTGGGTCTCACGCTTTGAGAAGACATTGCCTCTCGAGCAGTCTTGTCTTGACAACGCTCAGCCTAAACCTGAAGCCTGATGTCCCTCCCAGGTCTGCTCTGTCTGTTGGCCTGGTGTCACCAATTTCCGTGTTTTCTCTGGCTCCCAGCGTCGCTGTCCCGTGGACCACTGACTTGGTATACATCTGAGAGCGCAAAGTGGGACGACACACCCTGAAATGGGAGGGGAGCGCTCGCTGAGAGGTCTGAGAGCTCCCGGTCCTGAGTCTGCAGGCCCTCAGCTCACGGTGGGGGGGGAGGGATTGCATTCTTAGTTCTCCTACCTTTGACATTCTTCTCCAGCTATCACATGGCTTCCTTCCTCACTTCTTTCAAATCTTTGTTCAAATGTTGTTCGATGATATCTTCCATGAACACTATTTTTTTAATGTCTTTAAATTTTATTTTCAGTTACATTTTGTACTCAGTATTATTTTGTATCAGTTTCAGGTGTACAGAATAGTGGTTCCACAATTATGTACTTTACAAAGTGGCCCCCTGGTATTTCCAGGACCCAGATGGCACTGTACACAGACTGCATTTCCTATGTTTTACTCACTCCCCCGTGACCGTTCTGTAACTACCAATTTGTACTTTTCAATCCCTTCACCTGTTCACTCAGACCCCAAATAGCCCTCCCCTCTGGTGACCATCAGTCAGTCTGTTCTTTGTATCTCTGAGTCTGTTTCTATTTTGTTTGTTCATTTAGTGTTCGTGAACCATCTATTTAAAATGGTAACAAGTTTTTATGTCAACTACTTGGTTTGCAGAAAGTTTAAATTTCAATCTCAACCGCATGAAGTACAACACTGAGGTTATTGGGTGTTTGGACAGACTTCCTCCTCACTCTTGCTGGACCAGCTCCCTGTTATCTCCCTTTAATGGTGACTGGATTTTCTCCCATCTCTCCTTTTACTGGGGACGTGCCTTATGAGGGAGAGCGGGGTCTCAGCTTTATTAGGAATCTGTTTACTGACTGTCTCTCCCGACTGGATGCCTTGCCTTGTTTTTAGCTCTGGCAAAGGCTTAAAAGCTCCAACTCACTGGTATGACTTATCAAGCTCCCAAAGATACCTGCAATGTCAGCTCACTGCGTATCACTCTGGTTTGCAGTCAGCTCTTCATTTTAGGTTTTTGAGGATTTTCCATCACATTCTTAAGATCTCAACTATTTATTCATAAGAATATTCACTATTCACATTTCTAGGTGTCTTGTGTATGTATATATACATATATGTATATATACGTCCACACAAAAATTATATATATACATATATAATTTATGCAAACTACCATAATGCCAGAAATAAAAAAATTGCTGCTTTAAAAATATTAATTGACATGGCACAAGGCAAGATTAGAAATATGCAAACTCAGTAATGTACCAGTTAGAAGGCTAGTACAATATACTTTTTTAAAAAGACTTTTTAAGAGCAGTTTTAGGTTTACAACTAAATTGAAAGAGAGGCACAGGGATTTCCCATATATTCCCCCCATTATATATCACTCACTAGAATGGTACTTTTTAAACCAAGGGTAAACGTGCATTAACACATATAACCACTCCAAGTTCCTAGTTTATCTTAGTGTTCTCTCTTGGTTTTCTATATACGGTGGGCTCAGATAAGTGTATAATGGCATGTATCCATCATTATGATACCATCCAAAGTATTTTCACTGCCCGAAAAATCTTACGTGCTCTGTCAGTTCCTCTCCCCCAGGCCCCAGCACCCCTGCCAACCACTGATCTTTTTATTGTCTCTATGATTTTGCCTTTCCCATAATGTCATATAGTTGAAATTATAGGCGAGTATGAAGCTTCTTTCACTTAGTAACATGCATTTTAAGGTTTCCCCGTCTTTATATAACTCCCTTCTTTCTAGTGCTGAACAATATTCCCTTGTCTGCATGTACCAGTTTATTTATCCATTTACCTACCGAAGGACATCTTGGCTGCTTCCAGTTTTTGGCAGTTGTGACTAAAGCTGCTATAAATATCTGTGAACAGGATTTTATGTCGACTGAAGTCTTCAACTTCATTGGAACAACTCTAAACACAACGGAGTGTAATTGCTGAATCGTATGATAAGAGTGTGTTTGACTGTGTAAGAAACGGCCACGCTGTCTTCCAAAGCTGCTGCATCAGTGTGCGTTTTCACCAGCAGTGAATAGTAGTTTCCGATGTTCCATGCCCACACCAGCCTTTGAAGTTGTTAGTGTTCTGGATTTTGGCCATTCTAATAGGTGTGTACTGGCTACAGTAAACTTTTGACCTAATAATTTTACATGCTTAGTCATAAATTAGAGATGTTTTTTACATTTAAAAATATTTTATTGTTCAGTTACAGTTGTTTGCATTTACCCTTCACCACTGCCCCCTCAGCCCCCCCACCTCCCTCCCTTGCTTCCACGCCACCCCCTCCTTGGTTTTGTCCATGTGTCCTTTATAGATGTTCCTAAAAACCCTTCCCTCTTCCCCCATTATCCCCTCCCCCTCCACTCTGGTTACTGTCAGATTGTTCTTAATTTCAATGTCTCTGGTTATATTTTGCTTGCCTTTTTCTTTTGTTGCTTATGTTCCAGTTAAAGGTGAGATCATACGGTATTTGAAAGTTGTATAGATACCAAGTGAGTATAAGGGAAAGTTGTAAAGGAAACACTTTCTCTTAGTTGGAAAATGGAGCGGAAGCAGGGGAAAATTTGGGGGGGGAGTTGAGATGAGCAGTTGCACGGGAAGCATTATTCTGTTACCTGAAAAAGCGAAAGGACAGCTTTGACTTATGGAAGAGGGCAAAGGGAAGACGTCTTAATGAAATGTAAAACACCAAGACCTGATTTGTATCTTCTGTTAAGGCTTACTTGGAAAGGATCTTTCTACTTTTTGAAACATTAAATAACGATTGTAGGAAAATCCAACAATTTACGGTATAAAGAAAATATGAATGTATCCCAGAGAAACGCCAGTGCCAGCAACAGCTACAGCCGGAGGAAAAGCGAGGCACTTTAACAGCTTAGTAGGTGACGGGTCCCTGAACAATGATAAAACTTGGGAGGAATTTCATATTTTTACAAATACAATATCATGTTCATGTTTAGAGTTCCATTAATCATTCCATTCACTAGGTGATTTCATGCTTTCAGTCACCAAAGCATAAGAGATTACTCAGGGAAATTTGTTGCCGAAGCACCGAATGCGTGAAACAATGATGAGCCTGGATTGTGTGATAGATGTCTGAGGGAAAGTGTGATAGTTCCATCACAAAACTGTAAAATGGGATCAGTCTTGTCATTTTAAAAGGTGCTCCGCTCTGCCCACTTATTTGAAAATACAAGCTGCTTTCGTGAAAACAATAAATAAGTAAACGCCCTCATGGCACAGAACTTAGAAACGACGTCCTCTTGCATGAAGGAAATATTGAGAGCCAAGAGGGTAACTGGGGTTTTCCTTTTGACTTTACTGCCACAAGGTTTGATCAACAAGGATTTTAAATTGTTAGCATATGGCATGTGAATAAACTCCTGAAATCCATCACATAGCTATCAGTTAGGTAACACGTTACATGCTGGAAGGGAGTGGGAGAGATCTTCCTATTCAAACTATGTGTCCCGGCAGATGAACACCTAAATCAGACACACCCGACTAGTTGCTGGAAGCGACTCATCCATCAGTCAAGTAGCTGGTATGACACAATGTGGCAGCATCAAAAATCATAGCCATCGCCACTGGACAAGAGATTTGACACCTCTCCTTCCTTTACACAGTCTTTAGGTTGCCATCATTTTTTCCCCTCATTTCTGATTTGTGTTATAAGTGCCACCCACGTGTAATTTGGAACTACAGCTTTCAATGAAGGAACTTAAAGCAAAAGAAAACTCTTCTGAAAAGGACCAGAAATTCGGTACCATGCACAGCCACATACCCACAAACACCTGTCTGAAGGTGTTATAGAGCAACTCAGAAGCCAGGACTCGGCCCGAGATCTTCAGAGATGAAAAGCTCACTGGCGTGAGTCCACCATCTGTCTGCACACTGTGATGCTTTGGGGGCAGGTGCCAAGTTTTGAGCGTGGCAGAATGAGAACCTGAGGGCAAATGCTAAGGGGCAGCAAGACCAGCAGAACTTTCATCGGTCTCTTAGGGTTTAGGACCCAAAATAGAAGTATAGACCTCGGAGGGCAGCCAGAAGCTAACGGTGCAAGATTCTGAAGATAAATGAGGTACAGCGAAGTGTTCTGGAAGTGGTAAAAGAGAAGTGGGCCATTGCCCCTCCAGGCACTTACTGGTGTGTAAGTTACATGGGCCAAGAGACAGGAAGCTAAGCAAAAAGTAAAAATCAAGCAAAGATTTCAGCAGTCAACTGCTTTTGTTGGGGAAACAAAAATTAAAGTAAGGAATATTCCAAATGGGGAGGCCTTGGTAAAAGAGTCCAGATTGTTAGCAAGGAAGCTCTGCTGGGAGAGGAGCTTGTTCGAAACTCTAGAAGATAGAGTTCAAACCTTCCAGTGTCTGAAACACAGCCTCAAGTCACCTAGATGGAGGTAATCTGCCGACACTCTTACCGTCTGCCAGAAAATGAGATGCGTGGTCCCTGGAGGTAGACATCATCCAGAACCTCTCAAAGTCTTCATGCACAAGAAGTAAATTTCATTAAAACATTACCAGGTGTACCACGAAACATGTCCCATAGAAAAAGACAGACAACAGAATTCGCCCTGTGATTGAAGCACCCTATTGCAATAGAAGACGGAGACTTTACATTTATGGTAATTAATATGTTCAAGATAATAGAGGGTGAGCTGGGCAATTTAACCAGAGATCTGAAATCTATAATAGGAACTTGTAGAACTAAACATATAATTTACAACAAAAACTCAATAGATGTGTTTAACAGCAGACTGCCCCATCTGCGGTGGGGATGGGAGGACAGGTACATGTCAAGAAAGATAAGAAAGGCTAAAAGCTCAGGAAGGAAAAACATGGGAAATACAGAAGGATCATAAAGGATGCATGGACACATGTAAACGTCCTTGTGTGAGATTTTTAAACTGAAGGAAAAAGAGTGATTGGAGCAGAAGCAATATTCAAAGATGCTATGACCGAGAATGTTTCAAAAGTAATGAGAATAATCGAGCCAAGGAGTTGTGAAGAGCTGTGAACTCAAGCACAGAAAAACTGGAACAACAAACAAGCAAAAAATCACGCCACCGCTTCAGAGTAGAGCTATTTCAAACAAAGATAGGGGAAAAAATATATAAAGAACAGAGAAGCCTGAGGGGAAAGAAGATATTAACCTTTGTAAGATCAACAATAAAATGAATGGCTGACTTCTCAAGAAGAATCAATGTGAGTCAGGCAATGGAATGACATCTTTCAAATATTGAAAGTAACTGCCCCCCCTGGCTGGTGTAGCTCAGTGGATTGAGTGCCAGCCAAGGAAACAAAGGGTTGCCAGTTCAATTCCCAGTGAGGGCACATTGCTGGGTTGTGGGCCAGGTCCCCACTTGGGGGTGTGTGAGAGGCAACCACATACAGATGTTTCTCTCCCTCTCTTTCTCCCTCACTTTCTCTCTCTCTAAAAATAAATAAACAAAATCTTAAAAAAAATAGAAAGTAACTGCCAATCTAAAATTCCTTATTTGGAGAAAAGGTTCTTTAAAAGTAGAGGTGAAACAAAAACATTTGTGGGCAAAGATTCTGAGCTATTGTGAGCAAAGATTGTGAGCAAAGATCCAAAGATTTTCCCTGGGAGGCCAGCACTACCAGGAATTCAAAAGGGAGTTTTTCAAGCACAAGGGAAGTGATTCCAGGGAGAAACAGGTAAATGCAGAAAGGAGCAAGGAGCAGCAAAGTGGGAACTATGTGAGTAAATCTAAGTGACTATTCATTGTACAAATCACCAACAATACTGATTTCCTTGGGAGTTTAAAATAATTTTTAAAATGTAACAATAAATCCTTTCAGAAGCATATCTTTCTTCTTCATTTTCTATCTAATTTTCCTTTTCCCTTCGGCTATTATAAAACTTCTACCTCTAATAGCCATCATCTAGGCTTATTATATTTGAATATTTTTGCTAACAGATATGACGACAACAGCATCCTAGCCTCTTTCCCGGCCCCCTGAGTGCTTTCTCTGTTGAGTTAGATTTGGGAGCGGCTGTTGCTGTGCCCAGCAGAGCTTTGTCTAGGTCTGGTGCCTAGACTACATTCGCCGTCTTTGCCTTGCTGTCCTTGTTTTTGTGTTTATACAGCTTCTCCATCCATGCACCCCCATTGTCTAGGAGAGCTCTCAAGGCTCTTTTTTTTTCTGCCTTGGCATATCCACAGTTGTTTGAAATGACTCGGTATCTCAGGATGAAATGTGCTAACACCTGTGTCATTCTGCACCCAAGTGCTTGCCGGCTTTGGATGACAAGTTTAAGATACACTTTTCAGGTAGGAAAGAAGAAGTTCTGTTGCATCTGTGACTAGAACAATCACCGGATCTCTGAGCTAGACACACTCTGAAAGGAAGACAAGGTCTCAGTGGTTTACTGATTTTAAACATAAACCGATTTTAAATTTAAAAATAAATATGGCCTTGTTTTCAGCCACAGCTGCAATCCTAGTTCAAAGGCGGACAAGCTTAGTGAAGGATTACGCAGTCTGCCTAGAACATGCCACTTCATTGCACGGACGAATGACCTATTGCCATTTCTAATGGCCATTCTTTAAATGCTTGCTTAATGTTTATTCAGTGGAGATAAGAAGTAGTCTAACTTGTAAATTAATAAACTGCCACCCTATTGATTTACATTTAAACTCTGTAATTTATCTTATGTGCTAAACATTATATAGTGTTTTATTTTATTTGGAATTATTTTTAGTTTACAATCTTTCTGTTACACATAGCTTATAGACTGTTAGTCCCTCTTAATCACTAAGGAGAGAGGTCTTGTTCAAAACACATTTAAAAGGCTTTTTTCACTTGCTTTCATGATAGAAAACAATGCTCCCTATATCTCTGTATTACTATTCTTTCTGTTATCTTTTCTTGACCTGAGATAGAACTGACACGGAACGCGGTGGAAGTGCAGTGTGAACAACGCGCTGACCCGATGCGTGTATGCACTGTGGTGTGGTCTCCATCACAGCACCAGCTAGCACTCCCACCGGGGCGCACAGTCATTTCCCTTCTGCGGTGAGAACAATTAAGATCTAGTCTCTTAGCAATTCTGAGGTTTATAACACCGTGTTGTTGACTCCCACTAGGCTGTGCATCCATCTATAGGACTTATTTATCGACCAGTGGCGATTTGCTTTTGGAAGTCCCTGAACCGGTTGCCTTTCTAGAAAGCACATTCAGTATCAAAACTGAGAGAACAAAACCTTCAGCCTGGTCCTGGCCATTTCACTGTGCATGCATGGTTTTGGTTCAAAATTTCTTCTGACAATAACTACTCAGTGTTGGCTGGCTCTTAGCTGGCTGGTCGGTCTCTCGAGGGTGGGCTTGCCAGCGTTTGCAATGTGTGCCCAGCAAAGTTGCTGTGTGAACTGGCAGAACCCACTGGTGGTGACAGTGAGGAGTGTTTTGAAGCAAGTATCCACTAGAGGGCACTGTCTACTTCAGTGGGCAAATAACCAAATTACATTCTGGAATTATATAAGGAATTCTGCGAGACAAGCCCCTTAAATTGGCAGCAATGCCTGATTTACTGCAATGGAACTTTAGCACTCTTTGTTGTGGTCTCAGATAGCTTCCTGCCTCGTGGCTCAATTGTGTTTTTCAGGCTAACTTTACCAGTACTGCAACTAATGGAATTCCCCACCCCTGGCCCTCAACACCCTCTTCTCTGAGCCTTGTTTTTGTAATCCTGGACAGTTCCGCCATTTAGTATATCTTTCGTCTTTTAGACTGGATGCTGAGAGTGTACCAGATCATCCCACCACGTGAAAATGATCTAACTGGAATTGTTTTTCCAACACTTACTCATGCTTCTGCTGTTTCAGTACAGCCGCATTCTTTCAGAAAAAGCAAAAATCGACATGCCTTAGAGTTAAATTTCATACGCTATGATCCCAAAGCAAGTTGAAAAGGTTACATCTGCATAGTGTTCTACAGCATATAAGGAGCATTTCTCTTTGTGGAAACCATCTGGCCCTGTGGGCAGTGGCGGCAAGGCAAGAAGGATTGATTGGAGGGCTTTGCCCATGGCTTTGGTTGGCTGTCTTCTCAGGTATCTGAACTACAGTAACATACTTTGATGAACGAAATGAATGTATGTATTCCCTCATTTAGTTTACATGGGAAAGTCGTGTTCTTCCTAGGGATGGATATATGTAACTCTGTGTGTGTATGTCTGAGTGTGTACGAGCGTGACAGAATCACCTTAGCTTTATTAAGGCTCCGTTTTGTCCCCTTTCTGTGGTGGGTAAAATTTTAGGCTGTCCTAGCAGTAATTGGACACAAGTTATAGAGTTCCCATAATTAATTCTTTCTAATTCCCAAGCTGTACCGTTGACGTGGACAGCAGCAGGGCAAGACAAGGAGAAACAAGTTACAGTTCACCTTCAATGCATTTAACATAGTTAAAAATGTCTGTCCCATTAGATCTGTTTTTGAACATGTAAAAGGCTAATGATTTCTGAAAGATTAAAGATGTTTCAGGTTCACAACTTGTCACATGAGATTAAAATGTTTCAGTATGTTTATTTTGTGCAGAAACACTGCTTTAAGAAATGCAGCCCAGTTCATAGGACAATCTATTATTGAATGTCAAAACCTGCAAAAACCAAAATATTTTTGTCATTCCCAAGGTGTTGCAAATCTAATATTTACTAGGTATACAAATTTAAGGTAAAAATATCCTGAGAATTAAATAATCAAAATACTAAATTTTGCCAAAAATGTCAAAAGTAAATAATAAATCATTCAAATGTACAAACACATTGAAATTATGTGAATAATTGGGGTGTGAATAATTGGAAAACTCCTTTTAGGCAAGAAGGTTTTGGGTAAAGTGGCTTGGGAAAAATGATTTATTTCTGTGACTGTAATCTTAATGTTTCTAAATCGATCAAATAATTTATTCACATATATATTTGTAAGTATTGCACATAACTTTTTAAGAACATATTTTACCCTTTTATACATTTCTAAGTATTTATGTTATAATGTACTTATATACATTATAAGTATTCATAACACATAGTATTTATATACACATTTGTTTATGTATGTGTATATAGTGTGTTTATACACATATATGTGTAACAGTTATTTATGGTCACAATAGTATTGCTTAATAAACAATCAGGACACCTTAAAGCAGCGGTTTTCAACCCGTGTGCCACAAGAATTTGAAAACATGCAATTCCTGACTGTTTAGTCAGGGGAACTGACCTCTTTTCCCTTAGATTGTCAAACCAAAAAATGACAACAGCTAACACAACAATAGCCATCTGGTGTGAATGAATCAAAATTATACCTATTTTTTTCTCAGACGGGCAATAAAATACATATGTTTTGGTGTGCCACAGGACTTTAGTAATTAGTTTACGTGTGCCATGTGATGAAAAAGGTTGAAAATCGCTGCCGCAGAGGCATAAAACGATGCACATTTCTTTATCTCACACGCAGATGATCTTGGCTGGGAGTGCTCGTGCACCTGTAGTCAGCCGGAGCAGCGAGGCGGCTCGCTGATGGAAGCTGGCTCACTCACACGTTCAGGATGGTGTTGGCTGATGGAAGATGGCCTCCGCTGGAATGACTCAGCTAGAATGACTGGTCCATGTGTTTTTCAACCCCCAGCAGGCTGGCCTGGTGGAGCTCACAGCTGGTAGAAGTGCAAGAGCAATGGCAGACACTTGAATGCTTTTTTTTTTTTTTTGAATTCGTGAATGCACCGTAACTGCTGACATTTCACCAAGGAAAGCAAGTCACAAAGCAGAATTCAAAATCAAAGGGTAAGAAAACATATTCCACTTTTTTTTTTTGAGGGAGGACATGTAAAATCATGTGGCAGAGTGTGAATGATGGAGGAGGTGAGGACTTAGAGATATGAATACAATCTACTGAAAGTTTTATATTTGGACTTTAAATGATTTACCTTTATAGAATTAGGAGTTTTTATGGTCTAGTACTCAGACAATCCCTAACCTGTAATAATAAAAATAAAGGTCAGGGAATTTTCCCTGACTGTAAATGAAGTTAACAGTTTTGCTTTGACAGACATGTTAATATTAATTTTTTATTTAATTACACATAAGATTTCATTAGTGAAGGTGGAATTGAGTATGTCTTAAAAGGATGTGAAAGTAAATGGTGAAAAGCAAAGAGGAAAATACTGAGCACGATGTGAACGATGACTGTGATTCTGTGACAGTACTGTTGCCTCTCTGCTTATAATGTATCTTGTACCTTTCTTCTTCCTTCATGTTCAGACATCATAGAAACACTTACTGACACTTATGCTGCTTTAGGCCAAGGAAAACAAATGAATGAGCTAAAACGAATGGATTTCATTTCCAAATACGAGGCATGAGACTGGAAAAAGAATTCACAGTTTTGGAAACGAGTCCCGGCAGTCCGCCACCTGCAGGGCGTTGGCCTGGGGACTTGATGCCCACATAAGGCACCCCCGAGTAGGAAGGAAGGAAAAGTGTGGATCTGAGCTGTATAACCTAGATTTCAAATCATGACGTTGCAGAGGTGAAGTGTCGTGAAGTGAAACTGCTATTAAATTAGAGATACAAGGCTTAGTTTCCCAGAACAAAGAAGCTTGAGTCTCTCCTTCTACTCCTTGCTGTTTCTAAGTCATTGTGGGCTTGGGAGGCAAGGCTAGATTTGCCGCCCCCCCGTGGAAGTCAATAAATCCACTCTGCATTACTAATACTTTTGGAAACCTCATATGCTGAAGTTGCTCCCTCTGGAAAATCATGGTGTTCTCTTTAATGACAGTTAAAGAAAGCAACAGGATACGTAGAAAAAGGGACTGAAAGATGAAATATTCAAAATGTATCTGGGGTATGACTTCATCTTTGAGAATGGTGTTCTAGCAGAAAAGCAAAATAAATTACTATTAAAAACAACGAAGAAAACTCATAAATCTTTGATAAATTATAAACATGTAGAATATTTGAAAAGCTCTATCTTGACTGCTAGAATATTTTGTACTCAACTTGTAACCATGAGAAACAGTTTCTAATTAACTGGTCTGAATCATTTATGCTTGGCTTTGTTCTTAGGATCATGCAGTTATTTTAGGAAAGAGAGAAAGTTCAAGGGACCGATAGATAATGGGGGTAACATGAATCTGAATTTGTTTGCACATGCTTTTCAAATCCCTGTCTCCATGATTTAAAAACTGCCTCCAACCCCTGGTTGGGAAACTTGTTCCACTATCAGTGGCCCTGAATATTTTTGAGATGAAGATCCCCTGAGAGACTAATCTGAACTCTCCTCCCAAGGAAAATTCAGAGATTTTTAGATCCATTTGTAAGAAGTAACTAATGATTTTCAGTTCTATTGAAAGAGAGCATAATCCTGTTCAATTTAAAGATATAAAAACCATGTGTAATATTGCTAATTATATATGTGATGAGCAAATGGAGAATTTTTACTACTAATATTATTATTGATAAGTTGGTATACTTTATAAAGCATTTATGTACATTATATAAGTTGATCCTCGAAGCAACATTGTAAGATAATATGACTATTATTATTTTATCATTATCATTTTATGATTAAAACAACTGAAACCTCAGTTTAACTAATTTCTTCAATATGTCACTAAATGACAGAGGTGTAGTGTGGATCTAGGCTTTTTCTTTAGAGAGTAATAGTTATTACTTTATACCACCCTTTTTTGTGGCACATACTTCATTTTCCTCATCTGAAAAATGTGCTCAATAATAGTCCCTACATCACAAAGAAATGCAGAGCATTAATTGAGATAATATATACATATATAAAACACTTAGAATACCATATAGCGAATGCTTGATAAATGTAAGTCATTATTATAACACACACATATTTAATCAGAATTCAAACAGCAATGGCTAAATAAATAGAAACTTTTTACATAAAAAAGTGCTGAGAGTGAATTGATTTTAAAAACCAAGAAACTTCTTAACTTGTCTAGAGTCAGCAAGTATTTATCCTCGTGACCTTTATATAAACATTACTTTAAAGAGCTCCAACAATTGATGTTTAAAATCACGTGGCTTTAATAAAAGATTCAGTTGCATTTAACCATGTTGAGTGCATTTTGTGCAAGTAGTGATCCACTCAATTTTGGAACTTAGTCAATGGCAATTTATTTATTTTTAAGCCCTGGAGATAACTAATATGAGAGTGTGGGGTACCTAAGCAACTTGTGCTCTAGAAAACTCAGTTGTATGGGGGTGCCTTATCCTCCTGTATACCAGTCACCATGCTCCGTGTGTGGAAAAATGTGCACGGGACACACCAACAAATCGTTTTGTTTTCGGTAAGAGCTTCCTACCTAAATTCTATAGGATGAGTACATTCAAGGATTTTCAGTTAGAAGGCACGCTTCTACTTAATCCAGACAGAGAACAAGCAAGTGAAAGAATCCTACCAGGATTGATGACTTTTACATTTTGTTCTGTAATTATAATCTCTGTAACGGCTTAGTTTTAGTTCTAGGGCTAAAGGAAATTCACGTGCATCATCAGTTTTTTGTGCTACTGTGTTTCCATTTATTTCTTGGGTGGCTGAAATTTACTTTTGGGTGGTTTCTTCAAGAGGAACTCACAGGCATTACATACTGAGTTCTTGAATGGTTAGTTTGTTGCTTTTACTCTTGCAAGAGAATTTGGGTGGGTATAAGTTACTGAGTCATACTCTATCTTTGAGAACACTGTAGGCCTTATTTCACTCTATTGTACAGTCCCTGTCCAACTTTTAGAGACTAACCTGAAGTTTTACCACCTGTAAATAACTTGATCTTTATACTTGTACATGTGAAGTACTCTTTCATTACCTTTGAAGTACCACAATTTTATCATTCTATATAAATGTTATTATTCTATAATAAAATTAGTCATTCTATATCCATTTTTTCCCTGGGACATTGTGTACTTTTTCTGCCTCTATATTTATCTTTTTAAAAAAAAATTTCAGGAAAGTTTTTTGGATCACATATTAAAATATTTGTTATGATTTATTACTTTGATTCTCCCTTTAAGGGAACCATTTATGTACAGTTGACCAATGAATGACATGGGTTTGAATGGTCCAGGCCCACTCACACATAAATACAAAAATAAATACCTGCGCTGGTCCCAGCCTGCAGTTGGGAGTTCACAGATGTAGACGGCTGACAGGACGCATTTGTCTGCCCCATTTCACACAGGGGGCTCGAGCGTCCACAGATTTCTTATCCGTGGGGGCTCTTGGAACCAGTCCCCCTCTGATACCCAGGGATGATATGTAGTCAAGTTTTTTGAGAGTCAAATTTTATATTTTCAGCTGCATGGGGTAGGGGTCGGTGCCCCCAGCCCCTTGTGGTTCAGGGGGCAACTGTATATGTGTGACTCCATAATAATAATTTTCTGTCATCCTCTTCAACTCTTTATTTCCCTTCCATTTTGCTTGCTGGTCTCAATGTGATGCTCCCTGTCCCTTGCAGTGTTTTTTCCTGTGTGATTCTGCCCGTGTAGTTTTCATTTCTATGATGGGTTTACTTTCCATTGCACTCCTTTCCTGAGTTCTTTCTGCTCATATTTCAGTCCTTTATTATGTTCTCATGTCCTGTGGCTTTTTGTACCTTTAAGTAGTTGCTTTATATAGTGTTTTAATCGTTTTTAATTTATTAAGTGTTTTTAATTTATGGCAGTATTTTTGGTCATCTGCTCTCTGGCGAGATTACTTTGGTAAGTGTTCATCGTCATTCGCTTTTGCTGTTTCCTTCTTCGTGTGGTGTTATATGTGATAAGAATCAGTGTTGAGTACTTTCTGACTATGTGTGATCTTTCAGTGCGGTTCTCACCCGAACCACTTATTTATATAGGGAAGATCAGTATGGGGCTGGACAGTTCATTGCGTTGTTGTGCTGTTCTTTTCTCTGCCTCACATAAATGAACAACCGGGGGGAGGCCTGCCTTTATGTTGCAACCTTCTGCTCGGCCTCTGACCAAATGCTTCCTCCAAGTGTGGCATGCCAGTGAGATTCTTTGTTCAGCCTGCTTCCACTGATTTTTTTGTTGCCATATTAGTTCATAGAAGCTCCCACAGGTAGCCCACACATTTTCCTGTTTCGGCCTAGAGATGTTGACTGAAGTGACCCACTTGGGAAATTCTGCCAGCTTCGCGTGCGATCTGCAGCTATAGACACCCATCCTCCCCTGTTTGCCTCCCACTTTTTTAACTTCCCTGACTTTGCAAGTCCTTACTCCTATTATTGTTATTCTGACTTACAGATGCATATCCTGAGCTTATCGAAAGTAAATATTTCCTTCCATTTCTTTTCTCTTTATTTTTTAGGACAATACCATGTTTTATACCAGGGGCATAAAAATGTAATTTTTAAAAACAGTTTTAGAGGCATTATACGAAAACATTGGAAAATCTTTATTAATTTGAATTAATTTTTCAGTGTAAATAATGTTATTTCTATTCTTGAAAAAACAAGCCATCTAGAATAGAAACTGTCACAAAATATCCTTATAAAATATAAGCTCTCACATAATAACCCAACTCTATTTATTCATTTAATAAATAAGAATTATATCAAAAAAGAACTTTATCTAGAAGACTTTAAAAGGATTATGAAATTGAAACAAATTAAGAATCTAATGTAATCTTGACTAAAATGGCTAACACCAGAAGAACCTTCTCAGTAACGAATCATTGTAGACTTCTACAGACTTATACTTCACAGTGCTTATAAAGATTCTTAGTAACAAAGGGTTTTATTCTGTTTAAATATTCCCCACAAGTCTTTTATGATGAAATGATGATAAACACTGCATTTTTGCAGACAAGGAAACAGAGTGGATTTCCCCCAGCATCACCGTGCCCACGAATAAAATCCTATTAAAAGAGTATTTGAAGCAGAAATTTATAAAGAAAAAAGTGGAGGGGTTGTTCGAGATGAACCTGTGTTTTCAAAGAAAGGATTTATCTGTGTTACAAATAAATGGGAACACATTGTGAGGCGCAGCCACGTTCCTGAAGCTGAATTCTCCTTTGGTTTGAATTCCTGCTCTTCCTGGAGGGAAGTTAGGAGCTGCTTACTTAAATCTTAATGTACATTCAAAGGAGGTCATGAGTCTGAAATATATTTTGTACCAAAATAACATTAAAAGACACCATAACTATGCTTGAAATTATTGTTTAGTTCCCTTGTTCTATAATCAGGAACAACAATTTTACTATACCAGTCTGGTGGTAATCAACCCAGTTTTATTATTTTTTTCACTTTATTTTTATTGTTGACATTATTACAGATGTCCCCCCTGTGTCACCTCCGCCCAGCCCCCCCGTGTCATCTCCGCCTGCCCCTGCCCCTCCTTTCCTCTGCTGTCACCACACTCTTGCCTGTGTCTATGGCAATACAGTTTTAAAAGGACTGAAAAATCTATTTACTGATGTTAAAGTAAATGATTAAAATAGTAAAAAAAATAATCAAAGATACTTTTATAGAAGCAGATTCAATTAGAGTAATAGGATTTTCAAAATAAATCTTTCTTAGTTTTACCCTGCATTCTGTCCTCTTCAGGGATATTAATAATTGTTTTGATTTTATTTTTGTCCCTCATATTTTAATGTTATATGAAATGTCGCAATCTATATTTTTCAGATTCAATATTTTTCGTATGTTAGAAAGTTTACTAATATAACTTTTCCCCACTTGTCACATACCTCTTCCTTTTAAAAACATATATTTTTAGGCTATAAAGTGGCTCAATAATGCTTTTGATCAGATAAAGATTAAAAGGGGTTAAAAGAGTGTCTATATTTGAAACAACACAGAAGCTCCCAGCCATTTATATATAAGGTGTATATGTTCATTTCAAGAACACTTTATCTTTCCTATCGTTTAAAGTTCATGTTTCCTGACCTCACTGTGACAGACTTTATCGTCTATTTTTACTCCTTCTTTGTGATCTGCCCTACTTTATCAGTCTTCGTGTCTGCTTGCTCCGCGGGGTCCTAAGCTAGCCTCAGCAGCTACTACCCACAAGACTGGAAGGGAACGTACCTGCCATTTATTTGCATCTCTGTAGGCTAAGTGTAGTGCTAATGCGGAGAAAGTGCTTGATAGGCACCTATGTGCTTTTGATGTCTTGACCTTAGTTTTTCCAGTGATGGAAAACCCTTAATGTTTCTATGTTTCCTTCTGTCCCCCTTCACCCCTCAGCTTTATTATACATAGGGTTTCCTCCACTTTTTTTTAGTCCCTCTCTACTTATAATTATTTTTCTCTCGCCTACCCAAATCCTTCAAACCATATGACCTTATTTCAGCTTCATATAATCTTCCTCACAAGATCCTGATGCCGCCAACACCTATTTTGTTTACTTTTTGTGTATGCTGTTGCTTTTGGGGAATTATTCATTTTTAAACATGGTCTTGGAATAAAAATAAGTTCACAAATCCATACTCTCCTAAGAACTCTCTGCCCTTCAGCATCCTCACATGTGGTCAGTGGGTTGCTCTGAACGGACCCTGCAACCCTTTTCTTTTTCCCTCTGCTGGTGGTGGCGACTGCCCCGCTCATCACTAACCGCACAGCAGCGACTTTGCTGACCTCGCCCACTAAAGCTTCTGAGGCTCTTCCATGTCTGTACTGCAATTACCGGTCACCAAAGCTCAATGTCAAGGATCCTGCCGGGCCAAGGATGTGCCAAGCGCATTCTCCCACATCCCTGACGAGGCTTTGGTGCCATGCCCTGTTTTTGTGTCAGTGATTGGCCCCGTCTCCCATGGCTACAGAAACGACCATTTGAGTGAATGACTTGTACTTGCAGTTTGATTTGTATCCATTTAGATGTTACTCTTTTGTTTGTGTGCTTTGCAACTCCTTTCCCTTCAGAACCAGGCAAAGGTCGGGATAGCCTTATTAGATAGGACCAGGGGCTCAGAGCCTGGGCTGTTCTTACTGAGTACAGTTCTTGCTCAATGTTAAAATGTAGCCCAGGATATTTTTCAGAGCAATTGACAGAATAGTTTATAGCTAAGCCTCCCTTTGGGGAGACAGAGTTTTGGATGTGAATTCTTTGTCTTGTTTACTTGCTGCAATTATTAAACAAAACTACCTTGTGACAACCATTTCTCCTTCTTGAATAGAACACACCAAGCAGTGAGCCCCTTGAGTTTGGTTAACAGCCTAGTCTGACTGTTGGGAACCGCCCTGCCTGGTTTCAGAAGCTGTAAACCCCAGTGGCTAAGGCTGAGTCAGAGACCTTGGGACTATAAGCCACTAAGGAGACAAAGCTTATCTCCCTGGCAGGGGCACCACCTCTGTGCACTTTACCCTGCTTGGCCCTGAGCCTGACCAGTTAGCCAATGACGGGTAAGGTTCCTCAAGGGAGGGACGACCTAAGACAGGCATGGTCACAAAGAGGCCCACAGGGAAGGACTTGGGGGGCTATAGAAAAAGGGGGTGATGGACCCTCGCCCCTCGGCTTTGACAGGGCCTGAGTCCTCATTCAGTCTGCAAGAAGTCTCCTAATCTTTTGTCTGCCTTACTTCCCCTGCTCGAGTTAAGCCTGAAACAATGCCAGAGGTGGGTGCGGCCCTGTGCTGGAAAGGGCAGATTCCTCAGGGCAATCAGGCCTAAGAAAGAATGCATAAAATCCTGTGAAACCTGCTTTGCTAATACCCTCAATTTAAATGATAAGGGTCCAAGCATGAAATGAGTTTGTTTCCCAAAGATTTATAGCCCTTTAGCTAACTGACCCTGACTCAGAATAAGCCCTCAGAGTTCTTTGTTTGTTATCTATTGTTTGATCCTTACTGCCTGACAATGACTGATGAGCTTTACCTGTATTCCTGTGCAAATTGAACCCAATAAAAGCCCATTGAGGAAAAGGCTCTTGGTCCTTCTCCTTTGAGATTGGCCACCTTTCCTCCCCAAGCAGATCATGTCTTGGTAGACTTGTTCTCATCTGTGGTGCCCGGGGTGGGGGAGGGCCCTGCAGGTGGAGCCCCCGATATCTGACTTAAAGGACAATCTAAATAATAAGGACTGTTCTGTGTTCCGAACCCTGATAATCACCCTCTTTCGAGTGTAATTTCATATCAGAATGTAAATATACTGAAGACTTATGGCTTAAATGTAATTTTATCTTTAAAAGAAAGTATTGCAGCAACATAAACAAATAAAAATTAGACACGTACAATTCATTTCTAAACACAAATGATAAAGCACCATTTTTTCCCATTTATCTTTCTGTATTCCCTTCCTCTTCATTTAGAAGCTGGGATAAGAGTGAAAGCATTTACCTTTGTTGGAAGGTCATCTGTGCTTAATATAGAACTCTAAAAATAGGAAATAAGTTATAGGTGGTGATCACGAGCTTCACTCTTTGGTGCAGATACTTATGTGGAAAATGTTAGTGTGGACAAGGCATTTCCACAAGTTTAGTGCTTTAGTCTATTACTTTGACGCAGTTGTGGCTAATGGAGTGACGGTAACGCCTTCATATGTATGGAAAGAGAGAGTTGAATGACTTCTCAGACAGGACCGCAGGGTAGGGAAAAAGGAGAAGGGGCTCAAGGACCAGTAAGAGAATGCTGACGGAGTGGTCAGACTAGAAGTTGGGGAACATAAACCGAAATCCAAAGAAAGACCACGTAATTCTCTCTTGCCTGAATGTCTTTAAAAATTAGAAGATCATCATTTGCCTTAGGTGTCAACAAACAGTAACTTCTGGACAAATTAGAGAAAGAAGGTAATTTTCAGAGGTCCTTGCCTAAGGCCTCTAACGTCACTGGTACCCCCCACCAGTGTGCAGTCTGAGGGTGTTCTTTGAGTAATGATGGCTTCTGCCAATAGTGATGACTGTGGCAATGCTTCCTGGGAAATACGGGGTTTACAGGCAACTGTGGATATGGATATGCACAGCCTCCAGGTTTTCAGTTCTGTAAATGTGGAATGTTTCATTTCTTTGCAGTCTGAGACCTCTAGTTAAATGTTTACTACTAAAGTGTAGACCTTCGGATGCCAGCTCACAGGGAAATGATCAAGTATCTGATACATAAGTTTGGGAAATTCCACATTGAGCAGACTCAAATGGACTTCATTATCGTAGGGCTCTTCAGAGTTTTTTATTTGTTTGTTTGTTTTTGTTTTTCTAGTGTTAATGAACTTATTAATGGCCAGAGGAGGGACTTTGAGTCAGAAATTGGGTCAGCTGCACATAAGAGAAACCCAGTTACACTGGTTTGACTAAAAGAAGGACATTGGAAACTATTGATCTACTTACTTATTTCATGAAAAGAAGTCCAGGGGTTGGTAGCCCGGGGCTGGCTCAACTGCTTCATTAAATCATCCTAATCTGAGCTCCTTCAGTGTTTCTGTTCAACTATGTTAATTGGGTTATTTTCCACCTAAAGTTTTTGGGACGAATCCCACTTCTACAGGCCTTGAGTTATAATAGTTGTTCTAGGTGTGTTACCCAATAGGTTTCTGCTTAAATTTTAGGGCCACACTAGGTTGTGTGCTCTCAGGAACTTTGGGGTCTGTGGATGTTTTTAAACCAGGAACGCTGCCACTTAGAACCAAGTCAGGATTCCACTGGTAAGGAAGTTCGAAAGAATGGACACTGAAAATCAAATAAAAATGCTTGTCATGTAGCATTTCTGACTTTTTTTTCCCATTTATCTTCCCCTTGTTTTAACTCCTTCCCCTTTTTGAAAGGGACATTCGGAACATAATGATTTTAACCTAACTCTTCAGATATCCATTTTAAAAACTGAAGCTCATTTGTATAAAAAATTTTGTTTAAGTTCACATGCCTCCATTAGTTAGAATTCAAAGTCGATGTGCAAGAAAATAGCCAGCAGATAAACATACTTAATTGTCTTGAAAAGTCGAGAAACACTTCTTTCAGCTCTTACACTCTTAGCCACATTAGGCCTTTCTTTATTCTGTTTTGCAATTCAGAGTTTAAAAAATTATCTTTGCATTTGCCTACACTTGCAAATTGGGAGGCTTAGTTATTGAGATTATCATACAAAAGAGCAATTTTAGAACTTCGAACAGACATTTTTAATGTGGGCCATTTGTCTCTCATATCAATTTCATCTGATTGCTTTATTGCATATGCGTGCTACAAGTGACAGATAGTTTTAATATCACCATGATTAATAGAATGTGTCCCTTAGGTTCTCCTGCAGAGAGGAATGTCATGATGAAATATCGATAAAGTTCTTCAAGGAATAACAAGATTGTCATGATTCTTAAAAAAGGCTTTAAAACTAAGACTGTATTTTCTCTGTCTTAACAGGTAAGGTATTTTACAACTGAAAAGTCAAATACTCCATTTATTTGTGTTATAAAAAATAATTTCAGGAGATCTTAGTGTCTCTTAAAAAGGCTCTTTTCAAGTACCTTTGTTTTCATGGACTTACGTCATATTTGACTAAGATTAAATTTGTCAATGATATCAAATTTAAGTGAGTAACTTAGAAATTCATATTAAAATCACAATGTCTAAACTAAATTGAAAAAGAACATTTAGTAGAAACAAGTGGGGTGTACTTTACTTAGGGAGAAAACTTGATAAAAAAACATAAAATGGGTCATTTATACATTTCTACAAACAGATTAGGAAAATGTCTTAGGTAAGGTGGAGGAAAAGATCTTATATATAGTGAAGTAATCTAGAATTATAACACCTAGTAGTATGTTGCATTACTCATTCTACCCCTGAGCTTGCCTTCACTTCCTGTAGGTAGTGTATAACCCATTGACATTGGACTTGGCCATGTCACTTGCCTTAGCTTACGGAATGTGAAAACACATAGTATCGAATGTGCTTGTGTGGATTAGCTGTGTTTCTCTTCCAGCGTCTGCTTTCTGTTATGGAAACGGCATGCCCGGATAGTGGCTAGCCTTCAGTCTGGGAACTAGAATGTGAGGACACAGAAAGCCAAGTCAAAGCCAGCAACGCTGAAGCCAACCTGCAGCCTTCATGTAAAGTGCGCAGGGACACACGTTTGCTACTGTGAGCCACTGGGATCTGGGGACTGGTGGTTGCAGCATCATAAGTTGATTAGGAAATCAGTAATATTTGGCTGGAATACTCTAACACATTAATATTTAGATGTATGATGTCAAACATTAGTTAATCCTCCTGTTGCTCAGTGTTACCTAGAATCCCTCTGGTACCATTTTTTAGATTTTTCTCATAACTTTGCCATCATTTTCACAGGGAAAATATTAAGGAAATAGAATATTAGAAAGTGACAGAACAAGTGTTCTAGAATTGTACATTCATCATATATTCAAAAACATTTATTAAGAACAAACTGACAGTAACCAGAGGGGAGGTGGGAGGGGATAATGGTGGGGGAAGGGGAAGGATTTTCAGGAACCACTATAAAGGACACATGGACAAGACCAAGAGGGTGGGTAGAATCAGGGGAGGGAGGTGGGGATGGCTGGGATAGGGGGTGGAGTGTGGGGGGGAAAAGCAGACAACTGTACTTGAAGAACAATAACATAAAAAAAATTAAAAAAAAAAAAAGAAAAAGCTATTGTCAGGCTCTGCTCTACACAGCAGGGAAGACTGCAATGAACAAAAATGTTACGTCCCTGCTCTCTAGGAGCTTAAGTTCTAGTCAGAGGAGACACACAATAAAGAAGTCGGTTGATCGGTTACCAGTGTTATGAAGAAACACAAGGCAGGGTAAAGAAAATATGAGTGACTGGGGCAGGTGCTGTTTTAGCCATGACCCGCAAGAAGGACTCACTGAAGATACAGTATTCCTACTAGGTGCCTGTGCCATGGGAGAATCTAGGCTTGCCCTCAGTCAGACCCGAGTTTGCCATGCGGCTCCAGCACTAATCCCCTGGGTCAGTGGCCTTAGCTACATTGCGTTATCCTTCTGATCCTGGCTCCTTTGAGAGTAAAATGGCTGTTATAATATAAGTGCCATACACACATTGGAAAGTAATAGGTAAACATTGAAAGGAATAAGCAAAATACCTAACACATAGAAGGTCCTCCATAATCACCAGGTATCATTACAAGCATTCATAGCAAGGAACAGCCTAGGAGCCTGGGACCAGCTACTGTTCTTACTCTGACACGAGCCTAAGGGTGGCTCGGGTCATGTAGGGTTCCTCAGAGACTCTACACAGGTCTTGCAAAGAGTCTTTATGGGAGGAGGGGCAAGCAGAGAAAACCGAAGTCTTGTAGCGTGCTGTGGAGAGTAGGATCCAGCAGTCAAGACGGTGAGCGCCTGTGTCACTTAGCCACACATGGAGCAACCCTAGGGAGCCTCAAGCACAACCAGCAGGGAAAGGACATGCCAGCTGGGGCTTGGCGGAAGGAGCTGCAGCTACCACTGGCTTTCACTGCCTTTATGGGTCTGCTCTACGTGCAGTGTTTAGTAACCATCCTCCCTCTCCAGCGCAGAACCTCAGTGTTTTAACGTTCCTCATTCTTCCAGGGTCACAGACTGATAGAGTGAAAATGGCAACTAACTAGTTAGAGTCAGAAGACCTGGATTCATGTCTTGACAATTTTCTCAATTTTTTATCTCTAAAATTACTTCCTGCAATGTTATCAAGAATTAAGAGACAAATTTATATTGAAAAAGCCTTATTCGAACATCTTCACCCCCCACCCCGAGAATAAAAGTACAATACATCCACTTATTCATTCATTCACTCATGTGCTGACTCATGAAACGCTAATCGACTTGGGTAAGACATGATTCCTACTTTAAAAAATTTGTGAGAGGGGAGACAAAGCAACCATTCCTGACATCTTTTATTGTAAGAAAAGAAAACATGCTCTGAGTGTGGCCTGAGAAGATTAAGAATATTCCCTCCACATTTTCTCCCTCATTGGTTCACAAAACACAGTTCCTTCCCTGCTCACATCCATCCCCTTCAGTCCAAAGCAGGGACACATTTGAGGAGCCACTTGGATTCATTCAGAGACTGGAGCCTGGGGATGCGGAAGGAGAAACAAGGGTGACAGCACAGAAAGGAGGGGACGTGTGGGCAGGCAGTACAGGGAGAACTTCTTGCCCTGTTACCCCTATGGAAATGCAACCACACCACAGTTTTAGTCACCCGCCCTGTGCCTGAACAGAGGGAAGAATTTGGACACTGAGTAGAAAGGACAGGAAAGGAGACCAATTCTCCTTGAATAAAGGTGGAAATGAAGAGTCAGTGAACAAACACTTACTTTTACATACAATTCACTATCGTATCTTTTCCTTAACCTAAAAAATGTTTTCAAAGCCTTTCTGTTATTACTACTTCAATGTATGAATGTGTATAGACATACACATTGCTTTAAATGTGGATACTCTAAAAAATAAAAGTAAGTTTAAGATTTGGTTTCTTTTCAGGTGTCCTTTCACCAACCTGAGAGACCTAGTGTCTACCAGGAATGATTACTTAAAACTTCTTAAGTTTTTACTAAGATTATTACAATTTACATAACCTTTTTCTCTCTAAGACACAATTTTAGACAACAAAGAATTAGTTAAATAATGTCAACAACTAGACATCACGTTTTCTAAAAAGATGTTTAGTTAATACACAAATATTGTTGCCTTTATGAGGATTAAACCCAAATAATAGCTCCCCGCCCCCAGTCTATCCTCTGGACACCTCCCACACATAAGGCTGCTTGCTTGACATTCAGATTTGGTGAATCACGCTGGTAGCAGACATTTCATCTGCTTTCAGCTGAATTCACTTGTCTTCCATGACTTGACTCTCATACTGGGCTGTCTCAGAAACTTATGCTCCAAACCTCAGAATCATTTTTAATCAGTCTCTTTCCTTCTGTAGTCATGATTAGTATCCTCACCTCATTCCACCTACAGTACTCAGTGCTATGGGCTCCCCCTTGAGACTCTGATGTCACGATGCTATGGCGTTACTTAATCTGTTGGAAAGAATATGGTATTAATAAGTTGTGACTAAGAACCAAGTTGCAGAAAGACCCCTGTGCCCTTTCCCATTCGTATTCCATAAGATAAATTATCCATTCTGTTACAAGGGTAGAAGACAAATTGCACACATTGCCAGTTCCTGTGAGAAATTCCTCTTTGTCTAGCCAATTATATATGTATTTGCTACGTGAAACTTATCTTAGAGATAGAAAAAATCTTGTCTGTTGGCACCCAGATGGGGTTAAGGATATTTTGATTCGATGTGACTACTGAACCTGCCTCAAATAACCTAAGAACTGTAATAGGCTGTTACTCGGGATCCTTGGTTTCTCCTGCAAGGAAGGTAATAAAAACATGAGAACATATTTCTCCATTGAAATAATTGCCTGGGAATTCCCTTCAAGCCTGCCTGTGGGCCATAGGCAAGGCCTTCTCTCTGGGTTTGCCAAGGATCAAGTACGCTGGATGAGGGCAGGTGTCCAGGTTGCTGGCACTTTGAAGAAATACCACACCGTTTGGAAAGCAGTGCATCTAACGTCTGGTTAATTCTTAAGATTTTCTTGATTTGATAATAAAGGAATAGTAAAACCTTTTTGAATGGTCTCTGTGCCTTAAAGTTCTAAAACTTTTGTCCTGTTCTAATGGAGCTAAACAAAGGAAGGCCTGGCCAGAGAAATGTCAGACTCCAATCGTAGGCGCTATGGCACTAGAAGTGGTCACTGCGTCACCATGTGAACGCATTGTGTGGCCTTGGAGGCACGCATGCGGGGGAAGCATCACGAAGGTGCTGTTCTGGGCCCCGGGCCGCACCTCACCATCGTCACATGCAGACACTGCGGTCTTAGACTAGATCACATTAAGATTTTTGATGGTATGATTAATTAACAATTAATGTTCCTTGTTTATCTTGCAGATATGAGAGATGCCGAGTTATATATTTTATCATAGTCTCTTGATAGATGATTCTGATAGTTTTTTTTAATATGAGTATGGCTGGCTGCCATGTTGTTTAATGTTTGGGTAATATGTGCTTTTTAATTATGTCTTTTGTCATAACACATTTTCCCTCTGTCCTAGTCAGTTCCTTATCCTTATATCCTACTTTGGCTAATATTGTTATTTGGCACTGCTGACTACCTGAATTTCTTATTTTATTTTATATTTATTTGTAGAGAGAAGGGAAGGGAAGGAGAAAGAGAAGGAGAGAAATATCAGTGTGGGGTTGCCTCTTGTGTGCCCCCTACTGGGACCTGGCCTACAACCCAGGCATGTGTGCTTACTGGGAATCGAACCAGTGCCCTTTTGGTTGGCAGCCCACACTCAATCCACTGAGCTACACCAGCCAGGGCCCTCTTTGCATCTTTTTGACCATCTCTATATTTTCTAGTTTTATCACATTAAGTATGTATTTTTATAGATAACACATAATTGTTTTTTAATGCAATTTGACATTGTGTCCTTCTGTAAGCAACTTGAATTAATTAAATTGAAGTAACAATTTTTATTTTAGTTTGCCTTTTTCTTTATAATTTTTCTGTTGGGACGGTAATAAGTTTTTTTAAATTTTAAAATATGCAACACTTCAGATATGTGTGAGACATTTATATATTAGAGATAACTACTTTTGACCTTACCTATAGGGCAGGGCAGACTTCTTACTAAGCATCCCCGAGGTGCATTACCTAATCTCTGGCCTGGAATGAATTATATACCCCAACACCCTGTTCTGTCTCTGAACTTCTGATGCATGTGAGGTCTCCGACTCAGTATGCAGGGTTCTCACACATGCGTACTAAATTTGGTTCTTTTCTCTTGCTAGTATTCCTCATGTCTATCTGATTAGTAGAGCAACCGAAAGAATCTTGAGTGTGGAAGAAAGTTTCTTACTCCCTCACACAGTCTACTGGGGGTAATTTTATTCTGTCAGAATGTTTTGCTTAAAATACATAACTTCTCTATGAAGCATATTTTTAAGGAGAATACTTTTGGGTCTTCTTATGAGTAGCTTTTAAAAATGACTTTATTTCAAAACAACACTGATTTGTTTCATTTTTGAGGTAGAGCTGACCATACTTACTAGTTGATAAAAATTAATAAATAAAAATATAGATAGCAGAAATAAAAAAGCTTATATTAAAAATATCTCATAATCTCAGAATTAATGGATAATCTTTAGCATATTTTACAGATTTTTTTATACACATAAACACAAATTTTAGAAAATAAAATTATATTTCTATGAACTAGGTTAAGACATTTATCATTTAAAATACACAGTAATCAAATTATGTTATTTTGGTACAAAAAAACATAGTAAGTGATTTTTAAAAATATCACACAGCAATGTTCTTGCCAGAAGGAACAAATATTGACTGAGGTTACTTTCAAAACCAAGAATTTATTTTGTGAGTTCATGTAGCATTGAGGAAGCTGGAAATCTTTCCACAACATAGAACAGTGAGACCTCTTGGAGATGGTGCCAGTGTAGGGAATGGGAAAGAAGACCTTTCAGGTTCAGACTAACGGATCAGGTAATTGACATTCCCTCAGCTTTAGGTTTTCTTCCTTTGGATCTCTTCTCACTGCTGCACTAACGTGACTCGGCTTTCCTTGCCCTGCTTCCGCATTGTGTCTTCTTATTCACTTGCCACTTCCAATCCAACTTTTCTTCCTTCTGAGCATGCACACCTACTTTAACACCACCCATGCATCCTCATATGCTATAACATTACTAATGTTCTTCAAACACACACACTCGTGTGTGTGCAGATAGACTCTATGTTCATTTGACCACATTTACATATATTTATATTTCCCATAATTTGACTTCACATACATTTTTTTAGACAATGCAAGCTAGTTCTACAAATCGAACTTTATAATCTGGGCCAATGAACTTTTTCCACCAGAAATGAGTGAATTGTGCAACATGTAGTTTTCAACCCTTCACCTTTATTTGTGTCATATATTTTGACCTTTAGTAGTTGACAAGATGTATGAAAGTGATAGTGCTGAATCTGTTGTAAAAACTGCAGCCGAAAAATATAATAAAGACAGCATGCTGGATGATATGATAGAATGGAAATTTGGGCTTGAGATGCTGTCAAGGAATAGGTCAAGAAATCAGAGGGTGGAGATGGTAGGGCATTAGGGATGGATGTATGGAAATCCTTTCACTGTAGCATCTGCATCTTGTCACAGCAGCTGGAAGAAGTTATGGCTGGACGCAAGTCACCATGTCAGAAGATTGCCGATATTTGATGCAAGTGTCATTCCTCAAATAGACTATATCCCTGGTTTTCAAATTGCCCAATACTACTTATATCTGGAGAATACACAAAGTCTTTCCAAGGTCACAGTTTTTAAAAAACTTTTTATTACTTTCAAGTATATAGTATATTGGTTGGACAATCATATACTTTACACAGTGTTCCCCCCAGTATTTCCAGTACCCACCTGTCACCATAGTTTTTATAGTATTGACTGTATTTCCTATGCTGTATTTTACATCCCCATGACTATCCTGTAACTACCAATCGGTTCCTCTCAATCCCTTCCCATTTTTTTTACCCAGCCCACCAACCTTCCTTCCCTCTGGCAACCATCGGTCTGCTCTCTGTGTCCGTTGGTCTGTTTCACTTTTGTTTGTTCATTTATTTTGTTAAAATATGGTATTGCCTTTCTCTGAATTACTTATTTCACTTAGCAAACACCCTCTAGGGTGTGAAGTGGGTGAAACCAGGGCAGGAAGGAGATGAGGTCAGAGTGGTAAGAGGAGGCCAGACCAAGCAGAGCTTTGAAGGATGAGGTAAGTTTTGGCTTTAATCTGAATGACAAGGGGAGTCAAGGAAGATTTTAAGCAGGGAAATGATATGATTCCACTTTTCTTGGGACAGACTCACTGTCACTGCTATAGTATGATGTGGTATAATGTGGTAGAGATGATGATAATGTGGTTAGATTGAAGGTAAGCGAAAGTGGGGGCAGGGGCACCATTTAAGCCTCTACTGTAATTGAACTCAGGTGAGAGCGGAAAGTGGCTGGATCAGAACAATGGTAGTGGAAAGGAGTTGTTAAATTCAAGTCTAGCTTTTCAGTAAAATTAAAAACAGATATTGTTGAAACATAATTGAAATATCCTTCTACTTATTTATGTAAACAAGTTTTATTGAAACTTTATTGAATCTCTAAAAGAAAGACATGTAGAATAGAATTGATTCTGAAACCTAGCCCCATTCTTGCAACAAGTAATACATATCTACTAATATCTAGATACATGAACTAATTAAAACCTCCCCAACCATCTAATTAAGAGACACATTTCTGTGTTTAATTTTTTGATTACAACTTCTAATAGATTTTCATTATTTGCATATTAATAATAACAGTAATAAAAGTCAGTCCACAAAATAGTTTCTTTACCATGTAAAGCCTTACAGTCACAGGAATAAAAACTTAATTTAAATTTATATTCCTTTTCCACAAAAGATTGACAGAACGGTTCATAACAAGTCTTCATGTTGTAACTATATTGACCAGAAATATTGCATCAAAAGAAATATGTAGGGAAGTGAAATGGAAATTTGAGTACAAGAAAGGAACAATGAAGTGTTTAACTGTTCAAAAAAATGATGAGTAACTTTTAATATGGATAAGGATGCACATCAAATCACAATGGTATTGGATTGTCTATCATTCAAACCGGCGGCCCTGAACATTAGGGGGCCCCGGCTGGGAGCACCAATGGAGGCCCACCTCGTATGCGCTTAAATATTTCAGAGTTGTAAATCAAGCTAGCAAATTATTAAGCAACGTATGCTCAATTTTACCCTGAAAAATGCACTGTCAATGTGCCAGAAAAACAAATGTGTAAAGGCTGGTTTTCATAGGTCACAAAGTTGATAAAATATTACTGAGGATGGAATTTATTTATTATCGTATATGTTTGCATTGGGTGTTCTGCTGGTGGACTAGCTGTGTTTGCATACATGAAAAAAACAAAGAGACACATAATACATAAATTATCATATGTTTTTCCATAAATTTCATTTTTGTCCCTATTTAGGAATAACATTCTGTTATCAAAATCAAAATTTTCACATAATTTTAATTTTATTGATGGTAATAGCCTAAAGGATTAAAAATGAAATACATTGTAATTATAGTCAAAGTGCACAAAACTTGAAAATATGTTTATAAAGAATTATGTAAAAATAATAAAATTTTTTTCATGTCTTTGAAAGTTTTTACTAAAATATTTAAAAAATTAAATTAAAATTAGAAAGCATAATACAAATTATAAGCAATGAACATTAAACATTTACATCACAATTATTCAAATTTGAACAGTACCTTTAACATTATTAAATATATTTATAAAATTCACTTACAATTCTGTTGTTCAATTTTCATCCAGTTGCCAGTGCAAAAAAAAAAAGGCCTGGATATTTATATATACAAATAAGAGGCTAATATAAATTGTGTGTTATTGATAAATAATGCTCGAGTACTATGTAGAACTATTATGAATACTGCTTTGGCCAGAAATCACAGAGAGACAAGAAAATGGTTATTTGACCCTGCTGGAAATATTACTTTGTTACTGCAAGGATATGTGTGGCATTTGTGCCATCTGGCACATAGATTCAATGAGTTAACTAATCTGTCCTTCTCTTACTAAAGTACTTTGGCTACTCAAGTCTTCCCTACTCCCCAAAGCAGCGTCTGACTCAGGCTTCAGTTACAGCACATCCTACAAGCTTTTATGATGTTGAGAGGCAGAGCCATTTGGGGTGAGCCCTCGGTCGGTCGTGAGACGTGCAGAAGGAATCCTCTGGGGACCGAATGGTGTCAGTACTGAGAACAGATGCTCAGAGCCTTAGGTTGTTGGGTGTGAGCATTAGAGGCCTGATCCTGAACGACAGGAAGGATCCTAGTGTTTTTTAATGGATTTATATATTCTGCCTTCATGATATGCAGGGGGTTTCTTGCTTAGGTCTAAGGATTCTATTCATTAAAAAAAGATCATTTTAATTTTAAAATAATAATATTTGTAAGAAAATGCAAGAAGTATTTGTAAGAAAATGTATCATTTACAACTGGTTAAATTTATGATAAAACTTGTTCATTACAACTTAAAATGGGATATAACATACACAGTTTTGCCAAATTACTTTAGAGCTACTAGACCAACAAAAGATTTGAAAATATTGGATAAGAAACTGTATATGCACTAGTTCGATAGCCTTCCTTATTTCTCAAACTATACCTGTGTCTCCAATTCAAATACATAAAATGAAATATACGAGTATTTGCTTCATTGAGTTTTTCTTTTCCCACATTTTTTGCCAGGCTAGTTCATGACCTATGATTTTGCCTTTTATTTGAGTACCTCTGATCTAATCAACTATGTCCAGGGTTTGAGTCATATATCAGGGACTTCTCCAGCACAAAAATGGACATAGAGTGAGTTCCAGGAGCCTATTTGTTATGTAAGTTATGAACTTTGGATCGGTGTCGTACTGCTATTATCTTGAATTGGGCAGAAACAAGTCCTGGGAGGCACATGTGAGAAAAGGAGTGAGTCTACACTAGAAAAGGGCCAGGACAAAACTCGCACGTGATAGACAATCCTGTTTGAGGAGAATGGTATCCACAGCAGAGGAATAAAGTAACTGCATGAACTCCAAATGCTGAAACTGTAAACACTCTCCGGAAATGAATAGTTCAACTAATTTTTTTATAGAGCTCTTTCTTATAGGTACAAAGCAATGCCTAGTTGAGTGTACGGTTTCTGGGGTCAGTCGACCTGGGATGTCAGTCCAGCTTTACTAGTAACTACCTGTGTGACCCTGGGCAAATTATTTAACCAGTCCGTGTCTCAAATTCCATATCCATACACCAGGAAAAAGTAGTGATTTCCTAACAGGATTGTGAGCATTAAGTGAGATAATCATCATTTGTGATGGAGTAGTGTCTGTTACATTTAGAAAACTTAAAAAACACTAACTAGTACTATGAGTGAAATACTTATTTGAGTTATTTCATTTTATCATGTATTTTTGAACGTAACATATGAGTTGGTATAATTCTCAATTAGTCTGCATGAATGGAGAGAAGGAGAGATGTTAATAACACACACACTCGGAAATTGAATGAAGATGCATTAGCTCATCTTTCCATCATTTCTGGAAATGATCATCAATTTTCAAAAATAATTTTTACTTTTAAACTGTTGTACTTTTTAAATAAGTATCTCTCTTATTACAGACACAGAAAGGCAATAAACATAAAAAGCGATTTATTCCTAAAACTGAAACAGCTCCACACTCATTTGCGGGTGCTTCCACTCACGCTTCCTATCTCCCGTGAATCTTTAGAAATTATATGCATGTAGAAATGAATGGTGGATTCATTCCAGTTGCATGGTTGCTTAATATTCATATGGATGCCCAACTGAAGAGGAAAACAGTGAGAGATCTGTAAAATACAACTGAGCAATTGTAGCATTTACATTCAAAGTGAAAAGACATGCCTGCTGTAGCAAAGTAATTCTAAAAACAACATGAGTTTATTTATTAGCAATAATTTCCAGTGTGCTTTGGTAGAATTATTACTCAATAGTCTTGTTTTAGGATCCAAAGGCAGAGGGTATTAAGAATATTTCAGTCTTGCTAAGTTGTTATTTTAATTTTAGCAAAGGAAAAAAAATCACCTCATATTTCTAAGCCACAGAAGACATCACACACGAATGTCCTTGTGTGCACACATACACTCTAAAAAAGTTTGTAAGTGCACTTTATATTGCATTACTCTTTAAGCTAAGACACCAACTAGCTTTTTTCAAAAAGAAATTCATACAAGTAAGATAAAAGAAAAATTATATTTGAAAATTATACTTTGAATTTTAGCTACTTTAGAGCCACTATACTCCTTTTTTCCAGAAACTTAATTTATAAATTGAGATATTTAATACAGTTATAATCACTCTATGAAAACTTTTTAGTCAAATTATTATATTTCAAATAGATACCACATTCTAATTTTTAGTTAGAAGTCCTTTTTAAAATAGATGAATAGTTATTCCCATTTAGAAAATGCCCAGAAAGACATGAGAGAGAATTGAATTTATCTGGCCATGCTGTAACACAGTTTATTAAAATGTTATGTTAGAATTTGGAACAACTAGATATGTCCCTGATCTTTGAACAAAAGGATGTTTACTTCAGATGGCGATCCTGAGCTCATAGTGTACACGGTGCCAAAGCTCCAAGGCTGTGATTTCAGAGCAAAGTGGAGGCAGAGCTCTACATGAGTCAGGGTGGCAGAATCCTGACATGGAGGTGAAACCCAGACTGCCTGGGATCAAGTCCGCACTGTGCCCTGTTCCAGATAAGCAGGGTATTTAAACTCTCTACTCCAGGATTCTTATATATAAATTGAGGGTGACATATCTACCACTTAGTATGTGGTGAGGATGAAGAGTGAATACATATGCTTGGAATTCAACCTGGTACATAGGATGCATTTAATTAATGCTATATAGTTATTGTTATAATTTTATTGTTCTGTTGTTGGTCTTATTTCTGTGATTAGGATTGGGTTTACGTATATATAATATGAGGAGTTGCATCTGCTTGGGAAGACTTAGGGTCACATCAGTGATTTCTTGGTTTCTAAAATTACACATTTCCCTGCCCAATTAAACTCCTTTTATAGATGCCTGAAATTATACATTAGCAATTTGTTCTTATTAGGACTATGGAGCTAGAACAGGGCCACAGACAGCCTTGCATGCCCAGGCTTGAATTATGCCAATTTGACAATATCCTTGGATTGGATAATCAAGGACATCCAGCATGTGGCAAATCATCCCAGTAAGTGGACAGACTATGGGGTGAGGGAATTTAGTCATCTGTAGGTTCCGGGCAACAAGCAACTCATGTCAGGGAGGTAGTTTTTGCAGCGGATATAATGACCTAGTCATGGATACTTAGGGTCAAGGGCAGCGGCCCCACCCCTAGAGAGCCTGGGAAGGCAAATTCCCTGTTACGAAAAATTGAAAAAAGGTCCAGGCTTTTGTTCCTGGTTTTCTGTGTACAAATCATATTCCAGTCACGCAGAAAAAGCCAATATGCCAGCCCAGCAGAATGGCGAAAATGCTCCATGGCTGTTTCCCTACCCTCCCATTTCTAATCGTGACGAACACTGGTTGTTCTGACCACACACCACCAATGTATCATGATAACAGTGCTCAGTTTTCTTTAGGGAAATCACCTCTCTCCACTCTTATGTGCTTTGGTGAAGCTTTCCTCTGTTTCCAGGGTTGGGGAGGGTGACCTTAACTAAATTTCTTAGCATATTCCATCCCTCTAGCTGCAGTGATTGACTTAGGATGGGCACATTACCCAAATTAGCTTATGAGAGCCAAGAGGACTTAAACCCAGAACTCCATGCTGTCATGGAGCCAGATGACCTCTGGCACTGAGTGTGGTGCTGACATGACCCCGGGCCTTCTCGAGACCCTCACGTGGAGGCTGAAGATGGAGTCCACTCAAAAAAGCAAAGAAATGGATCTGGTTTGGTCCATGAATCAAGTGTCTACCGAACACTTCGGTTTGCATGAGCCAACCTGCTATCTTATGTTTAAGCCAATTTGGGAAAAATGTACTGTCATTTGCAACAACAAATCTAAGATGACACACATCTTAAAAACTTACTTTTTTACAAACCTATCTTCCCCTAGGAACTCTGAGTTTATACAGGGAAAGAATGTGTCTCAGTTATTTTTGTGTTAACATGTAATAAGCCTTGTCCAGTAATAGATAAGTAGCAGGTACTCAATATTCATATATTGAATGAGTAAATAAGTGAATGAATGAATAAGTGATTAAATGAATGAGTAGAGCTAGTTAGATGCTGTATCACTAAGTGTCTAGAAGAAAGTTGGCAAACTATGGCTTGTGGGTCATATCTGGCCCACTGTCTTTGTATATAAAGTTTTATCGGAATACAGCTATTCCTATTCATTTACATGCTATCCATATTGTTTTTGTACTACAATGGCAGAGTTAAATAGTTATAATAGAGTCTGTATGTCTTGCAATGCCTAAAATACTCACTGGCTTTTACAGAAAATAGTTTGATGAGCCCTGGGAGATTTACTATCTGTACCTGTGGATCAGATTCAAGTTCAGTCTTAATATGAATCTAGGTTGCATGGATGCTAAAGCCAGGAGCCAAGCAAGGCAATGTGCTCCCAGTATCTCTAACAATAGTAAATTTTTGCTGGTAGGGATATCATATTGTTACTTAACATTTCACTTAAAATGAGCTTAATATATTGTTATTTGTTGGTGGTTAATACAAGGGGTGAGGTGAAATGACTGGTGAAGTTACAGGACGTGTGTCTGTGAGTGTTTGTGCTATATTTATATGTGGGAGAGGGGTGAGGAGGTGGGGGAGTGTCTGCTGCGTGTGTGGGGGGCGGGTGGGAATTGGGAGGAAAGCTTAAAAGGAAAAAGAATGAAGATAAGGGGGTTAAGGTTCCTGGAGACAATCTTTTTCTCTTTTACAACATTGCTTTATGATAACCCATTTATTCTCCTACTAAGTTTTAAACACTGTTTGGTTTTGGAGGTGGAACTGTATCCCCTTAATATGCTCACTGGGATTCTTCATGAAACATATAGACAAATAAGCAAGAATTCAGAAAACAGCACTTCTAATTAATTAGGTCAAGGGACAGCTTGTATTGATAAAATGGAAGGAATATTTTGTGCCAATTTTATTTTTAAATTGCTCAGAAAAAAAAGAACACGGTTCTAAAAACAAGTGTTTTCATTAAAAAATTTTAAAACACTCTCAAGAATCCTACAGATGCATATTTATAAAAACCTTTAAAATATTCTGAATATCTTCCCATTTCAAATAATGAAGATCTTATAAAATGAATGGGCTTTGGCATTTTAGGGTACTAAAGGTGAGCAAACACATGAAGAGCAATTATTTCGAAATCAGCATCTCCAAAAATCAAAGCTCTCTACCTCTGTCCTGAAAGAGATGCCACGCACTGTGCTCTTCTGATTCACCAGAGAAACTGAGCTGAAAGCAGTTTTAAGGGCTAATTTTAGTCTGAGTTTAAATTTATTTAATCTCTCCCGTGCTAGTAAAACATACACAGCACACTAAATCCATAGTGCTGCTTTTGCTACCAGAATCAGCAAAAGAAAGGTTTGACTTTTCAGCACTGTTTTTTTTCATTTTTATGTTAATGTGCCGTTTAATTCTCTCCAATTTTCATTGACAGAAAGATGCATTATATTCTGAGAGAGAGAGAGAGACTCAGCAAAATTTGAAGTCTCTCTCAGATAATTTCCCAAATTAGCTACTTTAGGAAGAGATATGAAGGGTACTGTGACATCGACTTTCAGCACGATTGCTTTAGTAAAAAGCAAATGAAAGTTAATAAAGTGTAAGTTTATTGCTTTAATTTTTTCCATGTTTGTTCCATTTTTTATATAACAGAAATGAAAATTCTGCTTTAGGCTTTACATCATCTCAGGTTGAATGCTTTGCTTATAAACAGGGAAAAGAACTAACTGTAGGAACACTTACCTGAAGTAACCTTTGAGAAAATCTCAATCATTGGTAATAGACCTCTAAGCAAAGAGTAAGTAGTAATAACAATTATAATAGCAAAGTGTATAATGGGGATAGTATCCAAAATTTATAAAGAAATCCTAATGAACAGATAATAGGAAAAGGTGATAAAAAATCAGTAGATTTTATTACACAAAGAATCAGAAAAGTCAGTTCACTGAATAAGAATTCAAATAACCATAGAACATTTGAGAAGATGCTCATCCTCACCAATAACCAAAAATTGCAGACTAAAATGCCAAGATAGCATCTCATATCTTTCAAATTGTAATACTTAATAGCAGTGAATGAATTTATAGGGGGAAAGGCAACTCACACATTGGTGGAAAGAGTATATCTATATATACTTTATATATATATATATATATATATATATATGCAACACTTTGGAGAGCATTTGAGCAATTTTTAATGAAGTTAAAAATGTACACCCTAAATGACCACTCCTAGGTAGAAACCCTGGAAGCTCTTGGGTGTACGCACAGAGATGGTCTGGGGATATACATGGCAGCATTGAATATGTGAGCACAATATGGGAAAGAAGCAGATGTCCAACAGCAGGGGAATAGGAGAATAAGTGGTGAAATATTTACACATGTGTACACTATACAGCAGTGGGAAATGAACAAAATGCATATAGATCAAATGGAGAGGTCGCCAAAATGATGTTGCGTTTAAAAGCAAATTGCATAAAGATATATACTTGTTTGGGAATAGAATAGGGAATAGGAGTTTGAAAGAGTAAATAATATTTACTAGTAGTGTCTATTTTACTTAAAATTCTGAAAGAGGTGTGTGAAGAGATTGAGCAAAGAAAAAAAAGAAAAAAAACCCTCATGGGCATGGACAACAGAGTGGTGATTGCTGGGAAGGGGGGTGGAGGAAGGTGGAGGAGGGTAAGGGGGATAAGGTGATGGATGGAGACTGGACTTGGGGTGGTGGACACACAGTACAGTGTACAGATGATGTGTTGTGGAATTGTCCACCTGAAACCTGTATAATTTTGTTAACCACTGTCACCCCAATAAATTCAATAAAAAAGAAAAAAATTAAATAAAAATTCTAAAAGAAATGTGACAATTTTAACTTTTTAAAATCCTGGGTGGTCGATACTTAAATACCTATTACATTATTTTTTGTAGTTTGTATATTAAAGATAATTTCCAAAATAAACTGCAGCATAACCTCAAAGGATAATTTAAAGAGTGAAAACATTTTCCCAAAGAAAAATACAAGTCCTCATTAGGGTCCTATTTATTGTTAATATTAATATATTTAAGAAGTCTGCTTTTTGGCCAGACTACCTCATTGTATTGTATTTTCCATTACTCGGGCTACTTATTAAAAACACACATTACCAGGTTCCACCTCAGAGCTAGTGAGCCACATCATCAGGGAGCAGCCTGGAAATCTGTATCCTTAACAAGGAAGGGCCTTGGAAGGCTTTGAAATTTAACAAGTTCAAGAAACTCTATTTGATGAAGAGGGTTGAGAAGGCCAAGAATAACTAGTTTGAAGCAGACAGACAGACAACAGTGAGGGCGATGTGTCTGTCTGAGCCCCCAAACTGGAACTAAACATGAACGGCAGACTGAATAAACAAACACCCAACACGGCCGTCTGGCGTCAGCTGGTGTTGGGACGGACCTATGTTGCTGTCTGGTACCTGAGGAAGTCCCTCCCTGGATTACGACAGAGAGCCGTAAATCATCTTCCAGGTGGTGACCCAGAGCCATTCAAAGAAGCTAAATTATGCCTTCAGAGACTCTGTTGAAGGAAAGGAAAAAAACATTTCTTAAGGAGTTTAATAAGAACTCTTTTAAAACATGTGCATGTAGAAGTCCTCCTCCTTCTGCCCTAACAATGGTTGTGCTCTGGATGCCTGAGCGAGCTCACAGGAGGGCACCAACAGTGTGAGGGTTTGTGTGCGAACATCAAAAACCCACGCGGTGCTAGCATGAGGGTTTGGCCCCTGAGTAGTGAACGAGGGTGTGAAGTGCATCCACCAAGGGACAGGAATTGGATTCAAATGTGGCATAAAGTAATTTTAATAAAAAGAAATAAATAACTGACATTTCAGTGCTTGTCGTGTGCAAAGCACTACTATAGGGGGTTTATGTATTGTTTTTCTATACAGAGAGCTCACTCTTTGTTCCTGATAGAGCTCTCTGTGGTATGCATACACGTCACACCACCCACGTCTCACACATCTTGGCAATGCACACAGCTCCCTGGTATAACAGAGGAGATCAAAGTCATGAACAATAAAACAAACATCCCAAAGCCAACACTCAAGCTGTGTCTAAAATATCTCTAATGTGCCATTAGCACACAGCGGGGTGACATGCATCAGCACATGATGCTAGATCTCACCCAATCACTGACTGAGCCCAGCATAATACGCAGTGGAGATACACTTATGAGAACAATTTTAGGTGCACAGACCTCTGTTCATTCAGTCTTCAGATAAATGAATTAGGTTTTCATTGCAAGGCAACAAGTTGTCTTCATTGCTCTTTATTGTTAAAATTTAGTATACAATTTATGAAGTGTGTGCATATCTTTTAGTATTGCTATAAAATAAAAGTAAAAATAATTTTGAATAACAAGTGTGTGGAAATGCTGAAGTACCTTTATGGAAATTAGTTTGTAAAAGGGGGGCTAGCAACTATGGGCTCAGAGCTAATTTAAGAAGGCTACGTCCTTTAAGTCTGCATTTTGGGGTTCATCTTTTCAGCCAGGCTTTTTTGTTTGTTTGTTTTCCCATGTGTTGCTTTGTGCTTCTGTGTATTTAAGTGTTTGTCCATATCCTCAATCGGGCATTGGTTTGATGAATATCTTGGATATTCTTCATAGAAGCTCAACCTTGCTTCAATATAATATGCTGTTTGGCCAAATTTCAGAAGCTCCTTCTGGACCATGTTGTGGGTCTGATTTTCAGTCACACCCCCATGTGATTCATGGTATGAAAGCCCTTCCAACTAGATGAGAAACACTCATCAACAGGGTAAGCCAAATGGCAAAGTTTTTATTAATCTTGTTCACAATATCTGTATTCTAAAAATCAAGCTTAATTCAATATATCTTACCTAACTTAAAGGAAATAAAGACTTGAGTGTGGTTTTTCTTTATTAAACCCACTTTTTAAATAGAACTATCTAGATTACTGGACCACTGGCCACTGATAAAGAGCAAAGCAGCCCCTGACATTCAGGAGCAGGCCTGATACTATCTGCTAGATCTTGTTGTTGTTGACTTGACCTGGTGCTCATGGGTAGGTCTTGGTGTTCTCTTGTTAGACATCAGCAGTTTTAGAGAACCTTGACATCAGACCTGGCCATGCTGTGACTATGAGGTGTGAAGACAAAAAACAAGACTACTCTGTAATCATGCCCCAAAGCAGACAAAATGTGAACATTTCTCTAATCATAAAAATTACCGAACATTTCCTTCTTCTAATATGAGTGATTGCTACTTCTTAGCCAATCACAACTTTAGTTTCATTAGAGTTTGCTCTCACTATAGGTAAGATTTATTGATATATCTAATTGTAAAACAGTTCCCACTTTTTGACAAAACCCAAGCAACAGTGAATCCCTACTACCTTAATTATCCCCAAAATTACTCAGCCAAAGCCCAAATTCTGCAAAGTTCTTTCCAGCACTCTCTTCCTGAGACGCCCCACTGTGTTTCATGGTGTGCCTTCTCCCTTGTTGCAACGAGCAATACACTCACCTTGTTTAACTACAAGTCTTTTCTTGGGGTCTTGATGGTAGAACATTGAACTTAGACTTTCTGGCTTCGTGAGCCAGAGCGTTTAGTTGCCATGTCTGATATGTTTATCACCCTCCTGATTTTATCTACACCTAATTCTAGAAGCACTTTAGCCCTAGATCACCTCTTAAGTCTGCCATCTGCTTTGATTTGTCTCCAGGCTTACTTTCCCTATCTCTACCTCCTACTGACTCTTATACTAAGACCCTAGACTATCAGCTGCACTCTCCGTTTGGTTTAACAAAGATTATTTTCATGAGTAGTCAAGTTAGACTAAGCAGTTTCTAAACTCTTTCTACACTCTCAAATTGAATGTGTCTCTGAGCCTCATTTAATTGTACTCACAAAGATACGTCCACTTATATTTCAATACTAATCAAAACAAACTAATTTCAAACTAATCAAAACAAAGAAAGCCAAGTTGCATGTACTCTTTCAAATGGTGAAAAAGAAGCAACCTTTATTAATTTCATTTAGAACTAGGTGGAAAAAAATGATCTTATTATTTAAGTGCAAACTCTCCACTCACAATGATTGAAATTTAATCTATCCTATTTGGCTCACATTCATGTACATGTTTTAATTAATTTAATACTCTTACCTTAAAATTCAACATTACAGTAAGTATTGCTGTAAAAGAAAGGGAATATATGTTGTGCATGGATGTACGATAAAATTATTGCACTCAGTAACACATAAACATTGAGTTGCCTCTTCTTAGCCATGTAAAAGTGTCCCCAAACCCTACAATATCTGGCTACTAGAAAGAACTAAATTAATTAATGACATATATATATTTTTGAATTTACTTCTATATGACTTAGTGGTAAGTGTTCTTTTGGTTAATTCCTGTTCCTGAGGTTAAGGGTGTGAGTGAATATATGCTTCCAACAAACGGGAAACTGGAATATTTTAAGAATTTGCTTAAAGTGCAAATGATAGAATAGTGTTTATAATTAGGTCTCTTGTTTCCTAATCTACTTATATTTTTCTAAACCATGTATAGATACTCAGCCATCCTTAAAACTGTATTTTAAGTGTGTATGTGTGTGTGTGTGGGGGGGTTCCTTCCCATTATGTATTTCTATGGGAAGTAGTGTTACTTTTCTGGGAAATCCAGTATAGTTAAAATACAGAATCAAATCCTGGGGTATAGCCTAGTCAACCAATATCAGTTTACAAGGAGTAAGGGAATTGTTCTGAAGCCTGGGACAGCTCGGTTGTCTCAGTTGCAAAGTTCTGAAGAAAGATCAGAGAGGTATCTCAATTGATTTAGCATTAAGTTGAGGCATTAAATATCTCCACAGAATTTTTCTCACTTCATCTAGGCTATAAATAACAGAAGTTGAGTCATAACAAAAATCCCAATTATGTGTTCTGTGCCCTTTTCGCTAGGATCCCCTAAAGGCCCAACCCAGACCAATGGAAATTAAATCAGGCAGTTTAAAAAAAAATTAGGGCATTTTGATAAGTTTACCCTTGTTTTCAATAACAACTGCCCATTTTGTATTGTTTAAATATTTAAAAAGTAAGAATTTAAGCTGCACTCCTGGGAAATTAAGCAGATTCATTGAATGAGATATTGTACATTCAGTAGCTTTTCTGTTTGCCTCTAAAACTAATTGTTAAATTTTCTGTAACAATGTTCTTTTTGAGATGTGTACAGAAAGTAGGAACAGTAAAAGAGGCAAAAGAAAAAGGAGCAGAAAGAGAGAAGACATAACACCAATTCAGGAAGAAAATATGGAACATCAGGATAATAAGAGAATTCTATGAGCAATTCTACACACATGATTTTGACAACTTAGATGGAAATAGATCAAGCCCTCAAAAAATGCAAACTACCACAACTCACTCAATTTGAAATAGATAATTTGGATAACTCCATAACTAATAGGGAAATTGAGCTTATAATTTTAAAATTTCCCATGACAAAATATTCAATCCCAGTTGGTTTCTGGGGAGAATTATACTAAATATTTAATGAATAATTAACACCAATTTTATGCAATCTCTTCCAAATATTTAGAATAAGATGGAGCACATTTCAAATGATTTTATAAAGCTAGTATTACCCCGATACCAAAACCAAATGAAGAGGATACAAAAAACCAAAACTATGGACTGAATATTTGCATGAATATAGACACAAAAATCCTTTACAAAAGGTTGGCAAATAGAACACAACAACATGTTTAAAAGAATTATACATAATATTGTACAAGTAATTCCAGGCATACAAATTGGCTTCAGTAATTGAAAATCAATTAATGCAGTCTATCCTATGAACAGGCTAAAGAAGAAGGAAAAGTCACGTGATCATATCAATCAATGCAGAAAACACATGTGACAAAATTCAACAGCCATTCATGGTAAAACTCAGAAAAATCAAAATAGAGGAAAACATACTCAATTTGATGAAGATCATCTATAAAAATACCTATAGTTAACTTTATATTTAATGATAGATGACGGAATGCTTTCTCTCTAAGATCAGGAACAACATAATGATGTCCATTCTCACCACTGTTATTTAACAATGCTAGAGGTTCTGGCTAGAGTAATTCAGCAATAAAAGGAAATAAACAATGCACAGATCAGAAATGAAGAAATGAAACTGTCCACATCTGCAAATATCATAATTATACATGTAGAAAATCCTAAGAAATGTAAACATCTTTTTAAGTTCAAAAAATTCAATAATGTTGTAAGGTACATAAGTAAACCAAAGTCAGTTGCATTTCTATGTACTAACGATGAACACATGAAGTTGAAATTGAAAATACAATACTATTTACAAAAAAATCGTACTACTTAGATGTAAACCCAACAAGATGTGTGCGTGACTTACCTAAGGAGAGCTACACAAGGCTGAGGAAAGGCACCAAACAGGATTAAAGCAACGGAGAGGCTACCGCGTGTTTGTGAATTAAGAAACTCAGTATAGTAAAGATGTCAGTTTTCTTTAAACTGATACACAGGTTTAACACAATTTCTGTCAGAATACTGAGATATTTTTTGTAGGCATAGATAAGATTGCTATAAAACTTGGATGAAAACTCAAAGTAACTGGACTGGCTGACACAATTGTGAAAAAACAATAATGAAGTAGAGGAATCAGTGTACTCACTTTCCAGGCTTCCTATATACAGAGTTACAAAGTCAAGCCTGCACGGTGGCGGTAGAAATATACACATCGATCAATGAAACAGAACAGAGAACCCAGACAGATGCACAAAAATATACATCAGTGATTTGTACAAAGGTGCAAAGGCAATTAAATAGAAGACAACTTTTCCAACAAATATTATAGGAGCAATTCGGAATACATAGGCCAGAAAATGAACCCTGCTTTCAATCTTGCTCCTGCTACAAAAATTAACTCAAAATGGATCATGGATTTGTATGTAAAATGTAAAACTATAAATCTTTTGGAAAAAAGGAGAAAATCCTTATAGTCAGAGCAAGGCAAAACAAAAAATGCCCCTAAAAAGAAACACTGATAAAATGGGCTTCATAAAAAATATATATATAATTGCTTTATGAAAGACCCTGTTAAGAGAATGAAAAGACAAGCTACCAACTTGAACATGATATTAACAAATCACATATTTGACAAAGAATTGTCAAATAAGGAATAATAAGGAACTCTTAAAATTCCATAGTATAAAAGCAAACAATCCTATTAGATCACAGGGAAAAGAAAAACAAAGAGATGGCAAAAACCCCATGAAAAGTTGACTGACCTCTTTACAATTCAGGAAGTGAAAATTGAAATTACAATGAGATTCTCCCTCGCCCCTGTTAAGGTGGCTAAAATAGAAAACAGCGACAACATAAAATGGTGCTGAGGCTGCGGAGAGCTGGATCATTCGTACGCTGCTGGAGAGACTGTGCTATGCAACAGCCACTCTCTTTGCCAGTTTCTTTAAAAAGTTAAACATGCTAATAACATACAACTCAGCAATTACACTCCTGGGTGTTTGTTTCATAGAAATTAAGATTTATGTTTATACAAAAACCTATACGTAGATCTTTATAACAGCTTCATTTTTAATAGTCGAAACCTGGATACAGCCCAGATCTCCTTCAGTGGTTAAACAAACGGTGGCCCGTCGGCACCATGGACTACTGCTCAGCATAGCTGTGAAAGGATGACATGAGGGACCCCTATGGTGGTAAACACAGAAGAGGAGAGAACACTGCTGCCTGTTGACTGTATTAATGTCACTCTTCTGATGACGGTCTCTGATTATAATTTGCTGAGATGCCATTGGGAGAAAACTGGTTGAAGGGCTCTCTTTTTATTATTTCTTACACTGCATATAAATCTACAATTTTCCTAAAATAAAATGTTTAATTAAAAATAAAACAAAACAGATTTAAATAATTTTGTTAAGTTTCTCCTTGTTTTCAACAGGAGCATCCTGACAGTGCCTATTGTTTGTATATTTAAAAGTAAGAATGTTAAATGAGATCTTAGACCTAGAAAATCAGACGAAACATCAACAGAAGCAAATACTGTATTTTCTGTAGCTTCCCTGCTTTCCTGTCACACTGACTGTAAAATTGTCTGTAACGACAGGGGACGCAAGTCTCGATGTTTCCAAATTCCTTTAGTGAACACAATTTCAACACTTCAAAAAATGTTTTTACTTTTAAATATAAATTTCCCTATTACAATAAAATCTATTTTTATTTTATTTTTCTTACAAAATAAATGCATGATTTTTGTAGTCAAGAAGCAGTAAAAAGTATCCTGAAGAACAATTTTTTTTAAACTACGCATAATCTGCTACCATAATCTATTACCCATTATCTGTCATTTTGTTTTATATCCTTATCTTTTCTCCATGCATTTTTTACATAGTTACAACCAAGCTGTGCATAATGTTTTGCAGATATACTTTTATTCAGAATTATAAATAAATGTTTTACTATTTGCATAATATCATGTTATACTTTTCCAGTTTTCTCATCCATTTTTCTAATTTAAGACAATTGAATATTTAAATGTTTTCACTATTATAAATAATACAATTAAACACATTTTGCTACATAAATAATTCTTTATGATTATTTCCTATTTTAGCTTTCAGCATTGAAATTAATGGGTCAAAGTATATGACTGTTTTGAGTTCCTTGACTTGTATTACTGTTTGCTTTATTCATATCCCTTGTCTGGTACTAAAAACTTGTTGGTAATATTTATGAAAAGATATTTAAAAATATTATCTCAGGAAGCAGAAGAAAATTAACAGGCATAATTACAATTACTATTCTTAGGTTACCTCCATACATATGTAGCTTTTTCTCAGAATACGAATTTCACTAATGGGGGAAAAACCACTTTTGGAATTGTGTTGGGTGGAGACTATGGTGAACTGATACAAGCCCTCCACTTAAATCGTTTTATAATGCGCTTTTCTGCACTACAGGGAGTTTAAAACTGTACTTTATTTCCAAGATTTCCTTGCACCTAGGGTTGTAGATGCAAAAATATATATCACTGGTTTATTGCTCTTGAGCAGAAATTTGGAAGGTGGAAGAAGGCAAATGTTATCTTCCTGTTTTTCTCTTTCCCAGCACACACAGGGAAAAGGTCATGTTAGGACACAGCAGAAAAGAGCCATCTGCAATCTAAGATGAGAGGTCTCCACAGACACCAACCCTACACGTGCCTTGATCTTGGATTTCTAGCCTCCAGAACTGTGAAAAACAACTTGCTGTTGTTTGAACCACCCAGCCTGTGGTGTTTTGTTATAGCGGCCTAAGCAGATTAATACAGACTCTCTTTTTAAGAATGTCCAGCCAACAGTCTTAGAAGACAGTGGTACTAGATACAAGTTTTAACTTTCGGTCTTTAATTCTTACTCTGGGTACAACTAAAAGAAATATAAACGTGGAGCCTACCTGCCTCTGCAAATTCCTTCTCCCTTTTCATAGTTTCTATCTCGATCTTACTGAGTTGGTAAATCACATTACTGACTAGAGTAAAATTACATCTAAAATATGAATAAAAAGGTTCTGCTTATGTTCCAAATGAGATCCTCCTTAAGTAACTAAGTATATTTTTTGTTATACAGTTGAGCTGGTCTGGGCTTTTTCTGCTTGTTGGGGGTTCTGGATGTTTGAGGTTACTAGGTAGTTGGTCCCTGGGTAAGTAGAATATCAACATGTTAAACTTTCTACATCCATCTACTAGGGTTCTGGAAACAATCTGGTTCATAAACCAAGTAAATAAAATAGAGATTAATAGACATTCCTAGTCATGAAAATGTTTTAAAGATAAATTATTTAAACTCAAAATGTGTTTAACAAATCAATCACTTGGTGATTCTTTGTATCAGTGTTTTGAAATGATTCATATACCATTATAAAGCCAGCCCCTAATAATCATTTTAAAAACCATTTAATCTTTAATGAATTACTGGAAGTAAGTGGAATATAGTAGTTTTAGACATAAACCTTTTAAAATTAAAATGATAAATATTTTTTATTAGAGAAAAAGCTCTGAGTTTATCTGAATTTAACATATTTCAGTCAATGGTCATATTTGCATGCTACTGAATTTTTATTTCCTAAGTTTTAGATTTCAATGGATGAGCTTAAAGAAAAATAATATCTCCTAGGTATTTCCACTGAGGCAATTAGAAAATTATTAGACTTCAGTCTACAGATGTAGAACTTGGGAAAGCAAGGACACTCTACACCAAAATGCTAGCTTATACAAAGAAGCTTTTGTAAATTTCTACAAATGGCTATTTGATTTAAGAACCATTTGCTTCGCATCATCTTCTGACCAAAGCTCAGTTTCTTATGGGTGATGTTGTCAGTGAAAAAAGGGCCCTTTCATGGGATCTCGAAGACATCATTCCAAGGACCTACATGCAGGAGATTGTTGTGCAGCATGGTTTATTCAGGTGGATATAGAAGCTGGCCCCTGTGTTTCCAGTTCCCCATCTCCCTCTGTCCTGCCATGGAAAAAGTCCAACCTTGTCCTCCGGAAGGCCAAACAAAAGCCAGTGTCCAGAGTTTATGCTTCATCTTAAACCTGAGTACTTCAGGGTACTCACAGTCTGCTCTGGGCCCCGGTAGCTGCTAGACCCCGGGTCACCGTGCTCCCGGGTGAGGAAGCAAGCAAACGCATGGGTTGAGTGCATTGTGAGGTTGAGGAAGGGAGTGGGGAGAGCTTCTTTGTTCCCCTGGGATTATATTAGCTTGGGTTTCAGATGGGCCAGGTGTTTTTTCCATAGAGTCAATTTCCTAGACTTTTGCAGGCTTTTGATAGGCCCACCCTCTAGTTAGACTGACAGACCTCTCTGGTCAAGCACCTTACCCTGCGCCATTTGGATTGCTACTGTGCGTGTGCCTGCCTGCCCCTGCTCCTTCTGGCAATCTGGTTCTGGAAGGGAGAAGGGAGCCATGTTAATCCTCTTGATGGAGGAATGCAGTGGTAGCCGGAGTGTAAAAAGTTGTACCTTCCTGGTGAAGCACACAGGTTTATGCTCCCCAGTTTATCAAGCTCAATATCTAATTCCCTTTCCCCCTCTTATTAATTATCAAGTAACTAACAATGGTAACATTGCAACTTGTTCCTCAAGTCATGGTACATTGGTATTCTCCTTTAAGAGTCTGAAAAAAAATCAATTATTATAATGTTACGGCTGAGATCTGGTACTTGCTTTAATTAGGAAAGGAACTGATGCTTACAAAAGGAAGTATCTATGCTTACCTCCTTTGAAGCTCCATAAATTTAAGTTAGTTGTGTTAAAAAGGAAGCCTCATATTCAAAAAGACCCATTTAAAAATCAAAGTTTTACCACTTACTAGCATTGTTGCTTTAGATTTTTGTTTATTTGATCTCTAAAAGTCTTGGTTTTCCAAGCTGGAATGCAGATTATTACAATCTGTGGGAAACCACACAGGTTCTGGCACTATAAAGTGCCTTAAATAATGAAGAAGAAAGGTGTGTTATACACAAGTGGATTTAGTAAACATGTTTAAGAATGGCCTGTTCTGCTCGCAATGATTCTAAGGAATTATTGTTGTTTTACTGGGCTCTGAAAGCTGGCTGGTTAGACACAGTTGAGACTTACATGTTTCTGTTTGTGGTAACAGCAGTAAACCTCCCCAAGCATTTCACTTACTTCCATGTGTTTCCTGGCATCCTTGTCTCCTGGCAGAGCCTTGTGATTAGTTCTGGCCAATTAGTTCTGCGAATGTTAGTTAGGTGATTTGTGTGACTTCAGGGGCTGAAGCAGTGTAAAAAACTGTTATGGATCAAAGATTCTCCAGTTCCTCTTTGCTGTGATGCTACAGCTCTACTATGGAGGAGACTCTGTCACCTGAGTCCCTGCCACAATGTGGAGTAAAGCCCCACCAAACTGCAGTGAATATGTAGCATAAGCAAGATAAAAAACCTTTGTTTTCTTAACCCTTTGGGATTATGGGTTTAATTTACTATCATGGCATAAAATTTAGACTGGCCACGTTTTTAAACATATTTTCCTGTGTGGATTGTTACATTTGATTAATGCATTTTTGTTAAGAATTAGAATGAAGTGCACTGGGATTTCCAGATTAACAAAATTATGGAATAGTTATTGAGTGTTATCCTGTATATAGCTTTCACATAACATTGACAAGCTCAAGATCAAAGATAATGAGAAATGAGATCAGTACAGCCATGAGCACAGCAATGAAATAGACACCCGAACACCGAAAAGACAGGCTGATTGCTAAAACTGATGATCATATTTTGAGCATAGATTTTGTAAACTACCTAATTCGCTACTTATCTTCAGACGAAATTCTGGATTCAAGTGATGATGAACTCAGTGGAAGACACATCTAAGAAAAGCATATTGAACAGTAAGTAGACTTGACCTTCAATTTTAAGTAGTTAAAATCCATTTCATGTGTGCAAAAAAGACCTCAAAATATCCATCGTATTCATAAGATAAAATTTCCATTAATATCTAAAGAACGCTTCAAAGCAGTCCATAAGCATTAATCAACTGAGCATCAGAACGTGCCTATGAGGTAGGAAAGACCTATTGGTCTCCATATTTCAGGCCAGGAAAAGGTAGAGGGTGGTAACTGATTTATCTGAAGATAATTAATGTGAACAGGCTTTAGATTTCTAGAAATTAGACCCACTGGGGTCTTAGACATGGACTTGAAATGCTTGTATGACAGAAGAGTGCTGACCACGTCAGAGAAACCTGATCTCACATTCATTTCTGCCTCAGTTATTTCCCATGTGATCCTGCACAAGTTTACTTCCATGTAGATGGGAATAACCACATCTCAAAAGGGAATAAAAGAGTTAGAGGCAATGTAGGCAAAGCATTTCACATTGTAGTCACGTAAAAGGAGTATTTTATTCTTTACTTATTTACTATTTATTCCATTAAGAGAAGTAATGAGTTCATTTCTGCAGGGATGAAAAATCAAAACCTATGTTGTCATTATAGGCATCAAGTAACACTAAACTAATACTGAGTGTACATGTGAACTAGTTATTAAATAAGTTGTATTATTTTAGGGTCCACCAGGTTTTACCATTCTTCTCATATGTGACCCAGAGTCTCTGAACCAAAAGAAATCACTTCCAATTTTCTGAGGACTAAGACAAACTCCCTATCTGAAAGCAACAATCTATCTGCAAGATGCTTTAAAAATTGTCACCACAAATATCTTTGTACAATTCTCCCTTTGTTTAAAAATATAGATTATGTGCTCAAGATCCCCATGTAATGAATCTTCAGAAGTCTAATTCTGTGTTTGCTAGATTGCACCTTTAGAAATACAGGCTAAATAACTCTCATTCATGAAGTTACTTTTCAGGACTGGCTAGTTTAGACACAATGGTGGGATGTGGAAGGAAAAAACACTATTTTTTTTTGACAGAAGCCATCTACTCTAAATAATGATATATTAGGTGAAAAAATTAATGACATTATTTCAAGCTCTAGGTTGATTGAAGGCTATATATACAGCAATTGCGTTGTACTTTTTATGAAGGTAAAATTTTTATTTCTTGTTTGTGTGGGATTCTCCTGCCTCTATTTGTTGTCTATTGTTCCTATGCCTATTCTTATGAAAATTTGTTTTGATTTTTTTTTTTCATATGGACATCACAATAGAAGTCAGATTTGAAAGCTCTTTAACATAATGTTCCACATAAGAGAAAGATCACCAGGTTATGTTAATTAATAAAGAAGAGTTGTAATTTATGTCTCTTATTTCCTCTGTGGCTTCCTGTCTAATTATACACCTTCTTTTGCTGACCTCAAACTCTTCCTTCCAAAACACTATAATTCTGTAATATACTCTTTACTTTTTTAATAAATAGAAAGCAAAGCTCGTGCCAAACAATAGAGACAGTGCTGTGGCTGTGAAATCTGTGGAGATCAGAGGACCCCAGAGGTCATCTACTCAGACACTTATTTTGCACACAATGAAATTGAGACACAGACCATAATTATATTCAAAGGCCAGCAACCAATGAATGTAAAGCTGAGATTTGAACTATTTTTACTTTTTGAGAAAGAAACAAAAAAGCATTTACTCTACAACTATCTTTTTATTAGTAGGACTATATATCATGGGACAGATTAAGTTGGTTGGAGTGATTTCAACAAAATGATGGCATAGGAATTCTACCCCTCATTTCACCCCACCCTCCACCCCAGAAACACTGATCTGAGCAACTGTCTGCACATGAAAACACCTTCACAAGAGATAGGAATTCCAGGTGAAAAATTACAGTGTCTGTATGAAGCACAGAAACAAGAAAGGGTATGCTGATGAGGGTAGAAAAGATATATTCACATTACCCCAATTTTTCTCCTCTCCCAAGCCTGGCCACCCAGTGCAGAGGAGACACCTTTCCCATGGGAGAAAGACTGTAAAGGGAGTGCCTGATTTTATGAAGGACCCCATATCCAGTCAGTCTCAGCACCAGGCCAACTCCTGCAGCTCGAGGTGACCCTCTGTGGGCTCCCACAATCCAGACCCCTGCTCAGCCTGGTGCGTCTTGGCTCCATTAATCCCAGTGGTGCCTATTGGGAGCAGTTCAGGCCACTGGATGCCCAAACCCAGACCCTTGTTCACTCCACCACCTGCTTACTTCAGCAGCCCAGGCAGCGTCCATGACAGGACTCCCGGGAATGCAGGCTCTCATCTCACTCAGGTATTGGCCATTTTCCAGTAACCATAGGCACCTCCCACCACTCCAGGCAGTTTCCACAGTGGGCTCCCTGCAGGCTCTTGGGAACCCAATCCTTTGTCTTAGCCATGTTTGTCAACTGCCACAGCCCCAGGTATCTCTTATATGCCTAGGCAGTTCACATAACACCAGGTGCTCAACAGGTTCCTACCAACCCTGGTCTTTAGCTCACACCAGTGCCTCCAGGAACCCCAAATAGTGTTCATGGCACCAATCCCATAGGGCATCTTGCTGCTTGTTGGCTCCAGAGGTCACAAGCAGTGGCTGTGGTGACAGGCTACTTATAAGGTGCTGTGAACACAGACCCCCATCTCAACCTGGTACCTGCAGGCTACAGAAGCCCATGGAGATTCCTGGGGCCCCAGACAGAACTGTAAACCTCAGGCTCTTGTGAAGCCACTCCAGCCTCTGCCAGCTCCTCCAGGCCCCAGGCATATCTATTGGCCCCTAGTTCATAGCTCACCCCAGTGCCAGCTGACTCCATGGCCATAGAAACTCACAGGCTACTGTATAGCCCGTTTCTTAGCTCACCCCAGCACTGACTCTCTCCTGAGCTCCTGGGTGGTTCCTGTGACCTCAGTCTCCTAATGGATGCCCATGAAAACAAGCTCCAAAAAGGTACCTGTGAATTCAGGGTTCTGGCAGGGCCCAGTGCCAAGCTGACTATGACCATCCCAGGCTTTTGACCCATCCCAACTCTGGGACAACCAGGGACTCTAGCAACACACCCTCCCGTGGACACTACCAGACTGCTTCCCAAAATCTCTGCATAGGCTGATAGGTAAAGGGGTTTGCCTGCTGAAGCCAATCTGTAAATACTAGAAGAGGAATATAGGTCCTGAAATGCACGTATACCAGTGCAAGGCCACAGGGATTGTGAATAATCAAAGAAACGTAGCACCACCAAATAAACTCATAAAATTGTAATGACTGACTCCAAAGATATGGAGATCAATGAACTGTATGACAAAGAATTCAGAATAATCCTCTTAAAGAAATTCAATGAACTATAAAAAAATAGACTAGTAAGTGAAATTGGGAAAACAATGCATGAACAAAGTGTGAAGTTTAACAACATCAAAAGAAATGATTAAAAAAATCAAGCAGAAATCCTGTAAAGACTACAGTAACTGGACTAAAGAATTTAATAGAGAGCTCCAAAAACAAACTTGACCAAGCAGAAGAAACAATTAGTGAACTAAAGATAGGCCATTTGAAATCATACAGTCAGAGGAATAAAAAGAAAAAAGGATGGAAAAGCCATATGAATTATGGAATAACATTAAAATAAATAATATATGCAATATTAGAGTTCCAGAAGGAGAAGAGGGGAAGAAAAGAGCAGAAAACTTATTTATCAAAACAATGGCTGAGAATGTCTCAAATCAGGGGAGAGATCTAAATATCAAAGTTCAGGGAACTAATATGTCACCCCAAGAAGTTTAACCCAAAATAATTTTCTCCAAGACATAGGAAATAAAACTAAAGCCAAAGACAAAGAGAAAATTTTAAAAGAGTAAGATTAAAAAAAAATTCTTATGTATTACAAGAGAATCCCCATAATACCATTAACATTTTTTTTTCTAAACACAATATTATAAAAGTAGAAATAAATAACAGGAAAAAAATTGAATATACACATCCCTGAACAGCCAATAAGTCAAAGAAGGAATCAAAAGGGAAATTGAGAGTTATCTTGAAACAAACAAAAATAGAAATATAATATATCAAAACTCATAACATGAAGAAAAAGAGGGAGTTATATTGACAATGCTTATATTAACATGAAAGAAGATAATAAGCCACCTAACTTTATACCCCAAAGAACTAGAAAAAGAAAAAATAAGCCCAAAGTTAGCAGGAGAAAAGAAATAACAAAGATCAGAATAGAAATAACTGAAATAGAGACCAGAAAACAATAAAAAAGACTGATGAAAATAAGAGCTGATTTTTAGAAGAAGTAAGCAAAGTTGACAAACCCTTAGTTAGAAAAAAAAGGACAAATAAAGTCAGAAATGGAAGAGAAGACATTACAACTGATACCAAAAATATGCAAAGACCATAAGACACTATTATAAACAATTATACGCCAACAAATTGGGTGACTTAGAAGAAATGGGTAAATTCCTACAAATATAAAGCCTACCAAGACTGAATCATAAAACAATAGAACAGACCAATTAAACAGACCAATCGGAACTGAAGAAATTGATTCAGCAAATACCTCCTAACAAAGAAAAACCCAGAATAAATGGTTTGCCTGGTAAATTCTACCAAACACTTAAAGAAGAATTAAGACCACTCCTCATCAAACATCTTTTAAAAATGAAGAGGAAGGAACACTCCCAAACTCATTTACTAAGCCAGCATGCCAGCATGACCCTGGTACCAAAGCCAGATAAGAACACTTAAAAAAATCAACAAAAGACTAGTAAACCAAATTTAACTATGTATATAAAAAATCATATGCCATAATTAAGTGGGATTTATCTTTGAGATGCCAGAATGATTCAACATACGCAAATCAATAAATGTGATATACTACATTAATAGAATGAAAGATAAAAGTCTTATGATAATATGAATAGATACGGTTAACTAAATTCAACATCCATTCATGATGAACACTATTAACAAGTTAGGTATATGCCTCAGCATAATGAAGCACCATATATGAGACATTCCCAGCAAATATACTGAACATTGAAAGTTTGAAAGCTCTTCCACTAAGATCAAGAATGAGACAAGAGTGTCTACTCTCACTACTCCTATTCAACATAGTACTGGACGTGTTTGCCAGAGCAGTCGGGAAAGGAAAAGGAGTAAAAGCCATCCACATCTGAAAGGAAGAAGTGCAACTTTGTTTTAAGCAGAGATGATCATATATGTACAATACTCTAAAGACTGCACCAAAGAACTATTAGAATGAATTAACAAATTCAGTAAGGTTGCAGGATGCAAAATTAACATACAAAAAATCAGCTGCATTTCTATACACTACCAAGATAGTATCTGAAAAATAAATTTTAAAATTGCCATTTACAATAGCATAAAAAACAAAAAATATTTAAACATAAATTTAACCTTGGAGGTAAAAATCTATATCCTAAAAATTATAAGATGTTGATGAAACAATTGAAGATGATACAAGTAATCAAAAGGTATCTGTATTCATGGATTGGAAGAGTTAATATTGTTCAAATTTCCATACTACCGCAAGCAATCTGTATTTTCAATGCAATCCCTATCAAAATTTCAATAACTATTTTTTACAGAAATAGAAAACACAAGACCCTGAATAGCCACAGTAATCCTGAGAAAGAAGTACAAAGCTCGAGGTATCATAATTCTTGATTTCAAACTTTATTACAAATCTATGATAATCAAAATAGTATGGTACTGCCATTAAAATAGACAGACAGACCACTGGAACAGAATGGAGAGCCCAGAAATATACTCATAAATACACAGTAAACTAGTATTTGCCGAGGGAGCCAAGAAGACTCAGTCTCATCAAAACTGGTTTTGGCAAAGCTAGCTAACTCCATGAAGAAAAATAAAATTGGACCCCCATCTTACACCACCCACAAAAATTAATTCAAAATGGGTTACAGATTTCCATGTAAGACCTGAAACCAAAACTCTTTGAAGAAAGCCAGAGAAAAATCTCCTTAGCATCAGTCTTCGCAAAGACTTTTTGGATAGAACACCAGAAGTACAAGCAACAAAACCGAAAGTAAACAAGTTGGACTACATCAAATTAATACGCTTCTGCCCAGCTAAAGAAACAGTCAGTAAAATAAAAAGGCAACCAATAGAATGAAGGAAAACATTTGCAAACCATCTATCTTAAAAGGGTTAATATCCAAAATATATAAGAAATTCATACAAGTCAGTAGCAAAAAAATAAATGTCTGATAAAAAAGTGGACAAAGGAGCTGAATAGACATTTTTCCAAAGAAGACACACAGGTGGTGAACAGGTACATAAAAATATGTTCAACATCCTTAATCATCAAAGAAATGAAAATCAAAATCAAAATAGCATATCACCTCACACTTGTTAGAATAGCTATTAACAAGAGGACAAAAGACAAGTGTTGCCAAGGCTGTGGAGAAAAGATAACCCTTGTGCACTGCTGGTGGAAGTGTAAGGTTGAACACTGACTGTGGAAAACAGTATGAAGTTTCCACAAATGTTGAAAGTAGAACTACTGTGTGATTCAGCAATTCCACCTCTGGGTATATATATCTGAAGGATACGAAAACACTATCTTGAATAGACATGAACACCCCATGTTTTTAGTAACATTTTCATAATAGCCAAGAGATGAAAACAACATAACTGTTATATATATATATATATATATATATATATATATATATAAATAATATAAAACAAAAAAGAAGGAAATTTTAACTTTTCTAACAACATGAATGAACCTTCAGGGCATTCTGCTAAGTGAAGTAAGTCAGAGAAAGAAAAATGCTATATGTTTTACTTATATGCAACATTTAAAAAGCTGTAATTGCAACCAGGCAGCCTGGGGTCCATCCACTTACTGCCTTATGCCAGCATAACACAAAGACTTGTGGGGAAGGAAAAAGGTTTTCATTAACAGGGTACCCTATTTGAAGGGGCTAGGAGCATGCCTGCTCTGAGTGGGCTCATCTTCAAAGCACAGAAAGCCAGCCACCCCCAGGACCAGAGTCAGCGTCCAGACACCTCACCCCACCTGATCTGTCCTTTTGGAGCCCCAAGATGGTCACTGCACAGGGTGTCTCCATTGTCAGGCTCGCTCTCCCACTGGTGCACACTTGGTTTCCTCTTCACCGTGGCCTCACACAGCTCTCTCTCTCCGGGTGTCTGGGGTATGCTGCCAGATCCCTTTAGATGGTCATGCATGCAGGGGAAGCTCCAGCCAGGAGGCCCTGGTGCCTGAGGTTGCCTGTGCCCCTGGGACCAAGGAACATTCCCAGGCTCACACCTCCCTGTGCTGCTCCCAGCCTGGGTGCGCTGCTCTCAGAGGGAAAGAGTGGAAGCAACCCAGGACTCGTGCTGTGTGTAGACTCGTGCAGTATCTGAAGGGCTGGAGCTTGGCAAGGCACACATCTCAGCATGGGACTCTGCCTTCCAGAGCTGACTTCCGACTGGGTGAGACCAAAGCCCCCAACAGCCCACCTGGTGGGGCAAAGCAAGAGAGCAGTAGAATTCTAGCTGCTTTCTGTTTTAAAGCCTCCTTCCCAAATCCCTCATACTGTGGCAGTGTCCAGTTTGTCATCCAATGCGGGCCATATCAGCCACATCTGTCTTTGCCCCTCTTCCAGCTGCCACGTTTTATAAGGTGGCAAAGTCTCCAGTCACACGTAGGAGCAATGGTTCTCAGCTGGGAGGTGGGTGTCTGGCCCCGACAGCTCTCACAGGTGCTGGGCAGCCTGTGTACCAGCTTAGTTGATTGTTTACAGTAGCCTGAGACAGTAGCCTGAGTCAGTAGCTTTCTCCTGCAGCCCATCCCTGCTAGGAAGACTGGGGCTGCTTGGTTGTCATGGCAACGCATGCTGGCTTCTGTGTAGTCAGTTGCCTTTGTTTACAGTTGCCTTTGGGCCATCTCCCTTCCCTGGCAGCTCCTCCCTTCTGAGAAGGTAGACTCTTCAATCTGCTACCTTGGCAGCTCTCCCCACTCCCTGCCTTCTCTAGGTCGGACAGGTGCAGCTCCTTGTGCTGCATTGTGGTTGCCGGGATTGGAGTCTACCCTGGTCCCCAGCAATCTGGTCAGACCCCTTGTTACAAACGCATAGAAACAGAGAGTAGGACAGTGGTTTCTAGGGGATGGAGGTGGGGGAAATGGAAGAATGGTGATCAAACTTTTGGGAATCTAACATATAGTATGGTGATTATAATTAAAATATATTATCTGCTTTAAACGTATTAAGAAAATAGATTTTAAAAGTTAAAACCACACAGAAAAGGTTATTACGTGATGGGATGAAGGTGTTAACTACCCTTATTGTGGTACTCATTTTGCTATATATGTGTGCACCAAATCATCCTGACCTGCACCTACACTTGCATACGTTATGTATCAATGATATCTAACAAAGCTAGGAGAAGTAAGAGAAAGATTTAGTTGGTCGAGACTGATCCTTAAGCATTCGAGTGTCCTGAAGAGGCAGTAAATATGATGCCATGGGTCTCCCTCACTTTTAGCATGCTCTGCCTGACATGCAGATCTTGGTGAAGAATACTAGTGAATGCAGATGGCAAATACAGCATAACCTTAAGCAATCTCATTTCACTTGCAGGAAGATACCTATCTTGTACACTTTAAGTTGAACCTGGCAACAAATTAATGCGTTGGACCAACTCAGCAGCAGTGGCTTATCCAGTGCAGTAAGGGTCAAACCGATGACAGCAGATTCCCAACTTGCTTTATGTAAAACCTAGTGTGCAATTAGCCAAGTACAGAAGGAGCATCGTGTTCAACCAACAGATCCCATTTTCTTATCTCATAAGGAAAACTGCTTGAATAACCAAAATTTTCCCAAGGCTGGATGCATCTTACAGAGAGTTTTTGTATCTAACATTTGGCAAATTTTATGAGACACTAATTTGCAGAGAAATCTCTAAGTTAGTCCTCAGATCTCAGTGCTGCTGGCAATTCTAATCTTCTGATAACGCAAAGCCAACTGTCAAAGTGGAATTCTGGACATTTGGAAATGTTCCTGATAGGAGACAACCTTCTCACTTGTAAGGGGAACTAAATCTCGATTTATAACATGAGATCTTTTACTTTTATAATAGGTTGCAAAAACCAACCTCTTGGTTTATATTTTAAAATACTTGAAAAGCCTCTCTCCCTCATGAATTATTTTCCAATATTAAACCAAATATCATTTATTCATTAGAGATAGAGCAAGCTACAGGCACGGATTAGTGGTTGGTGATGGAAAGCTTTATTTAAATCTGATAATGTACTGTTGTTGATACGGAGCTCAAGAGTTAAAGATTTTAGCCTTAGTTGATAGGCTTAAGTGATTAAAGCTGTAACTCAAGAATTAAAGATTTTACCCTTAGTTGATAAGCTTAATGGAAAAATAGTCAGTTCCCCTGACTAAATGGTCAGATATTGAATGTTTTAAAAATTCTTGCCATACACCTGTTGAAAATCACTGCTTTAGACTGAGCTCCAGAATATGTGACATTTTTTTGTTTGTTTGTTTCTTCTATGGCACAAGATCCTTATTTTGGTCACTTAGTAATAACATGTTTTTTGCTCTGAGTCTCAGTTCTAGAATCTGGGTCCCCAACTTAATTTTAACACTCCCTGAAGCACCCATATTGTCTTCCTGCCATTTACCTACCTTTACACCTAATTCTGGCTTCCCCTCTTAGGTCTGCAGATGCGCGTGCGCAGGCCTGATGGTTTGGCCGGTGACCCACGCTTCCACATGCGTTTCTCCGCAGATCAATCAGTCGATGTCTGCTAGTGGTAAGCTGCTGTAACATTCTGGCAGGGGGAGGTTCAGGTAGGTGAACCGTTGATTTTCGACAATGAAATCTGTGATGGAAAGCAGTAATACGTTACTCTCTTTTTATTATTTTCATGGAGGCTTAACCCCGCAGAGGTTGCGGTCAAAAAAATTACAGCGTAGGTCACACGTATCCAAGAGATGCATTCAATACTAGTATGTGCGGAAATGTGAAAAAATTTAAACGCTGCAAATTTGCATCATTGGGTGTTGGGGTTGTTTCCAGGAATATTTTTTGATGTTAGGAAAGTATTGTTTTTAACATCCTCTTACATATCTTCGCATGCCATGCATGAGAGCTGTTCTAGGGTGTATATTTGAAAATAAAAAGCATGGGTTATGGAGTAGGCTCATGTCTAACTTCATGTCTAACTTAAGTTAATGCCAGGTGAGGTTTTCAAAGTGTTTGTACTAATTTACAGACTCACCAGCTGTTGCTATATATGTTCTTATTTCGATACATCTTCCCAACACTTGGCAAGGTAAGACTTTTATTTTGGACAATATATGCGTGTGAAAATGGTACTTTGTTATTTACTTCTCTGAGTACTGATGATATGAGTATCTTTTAAAATGGGAATGAGCTATTTGAGTTTTACCCTTTTGTGAAATGACTGTTTATATTTTTTGCTCATTTTTTCTATTAGATGTCTTAACTGCTTTTCTGTTCTTTATGTTCTTGATATGCATCCTTTATTGTTTATATGTGTTGCAAATATCTTCTTCCAGTTTGGGGCTTGTCTTTTCATTTACATTATGATGTCTTTTGATCAACAGAAATTTCAACTTAGTTAGAAAAATTGATCACACTTTTTAAAAATGATTGCCATGTTTGTGTCCCAAGAAAGCACTTTCTTCTGCAAGGTGATGAATTCTTTCTTTAATTTTTGTTAAAGTTTTGAATTTTTGGCTTTCCTACTTAAATTGTGAATCCATCAATAATTGATTTGTGTGCATGGTATAAGGTAATCATTTTCCCCCTTACCATTTACTGAACATAATTGTTTCCCCCCAATGTGCAGTTAATCACTGTCGTATTAGGATATTACGGGAGTTGATCTGTGGTTCTGCTTTCTATTCAACTGCATTAGTCTGTTTAGCTCTGCAACAATGACACATTTTAAATACTAAAGTTTTAAAATAAATCTTGCTATATTCTAAGCCCCTCAAAGACTTAATCTGAGGAATATCTTAGTGAATTTTGGATCTTTGTTCTCCTGATACATTTTAGAATCCACTTATCAGGTCTATCTTAATGTATTTTTCTTTATATATGCTCTTTTTGGCTCCCTTTCAGATCTGTCCAGTCATATTTGATTACCTCTTATTCGTAATTCATACTCAGAATTTCTTCTTTTATATCCTTAAATGTATTAACGATATTTCTATGTTGGTTGATTCCGGTATCTGAACTCACTCTAGATCTGGTTCTCGGTCTCCACGGATTCATGGTCACGTTCATTTCTCCTTACCACGCGTTGTAGGCGTCCCAGACGGCCGCAGCCTTGCCGCAGCATCCATTCGGGGAAATAAGACGACCTGGTTCTCTGTGACTTCTCAGCTCCGGCTAGGATTTTTGGTGTGTTTTCTAGGGTTTGTTTTGGATATTTGGTCATTCTTTGTTCAAATTTCTATATGCCACTAAAATTTCAAAATTATATGCTATCAGGTATTTGGATTTTCTTTCTCTTCTTTATTGTGAAGTGGTACAGAATAGTGGTTAGACTATAGACTCTATTATTACACTGTCTGAATTCAAATCTGGACTTTACCAATTACCAGCTCTGTGAAGTAAAGTCTACCCATATGAACCTGTCTCTCACATTACGCTAGTGTAAAGTTGGTTGAGTAGTGTATTGGGCTAAAGGTAGTTTTCAATGAGCTAATGCATGTAAAGCATGGTGAATGCATGTAAAGAATGCATGGTGCCTAGTACATAGAAACAACTGCATAAACATTGTTTATCAGTAGCTCCGTTGTTCCTTTTCTTTAGTATAATAGCTATTAATAAGAGTGTAGAATGACAAGTGCTTAATGTCTTTGGAATTGCTGGTACCTGTAACCCAGTCCCTCAAGTAAAGATGAAGCGTTGCTGGGGGAACGGTTCAGGATCCATAGGACAAAGGAGGGCCGCTTGCAGGCATCTCAGACACACAGGTGGTTCAGTGGCTGCCTGGGGGCAGCGCTGCCCACTGGAAGATGTTCTTCTGCCTTCCCAGGAGGTCTGGGGTGTCCAGGCAGTGAGAATGCAGCAGGGAGAGGGAGATCACTAGACCCTCTAGAAAACACACATTGTTATGGTAATTTCTATTGTTCTATTCTTTCATTACGCCTTAAAAGAACAATTATCTTATCTTTCCCTTATTTTTTTCTAAAGAGATACATCTACTCTAAGCATTTCCAGTGATAGGTCCAGATAGAAGTCTCTTGGAAACGTGAGTACAATGATAAACTCTAGTCTTAGGTTATCTTGTTTAGAAGATTGGGAGACAAAGTGTATGTAATTTAATGTGATAAGAAATGTCCATATTTTTTCTTAGCTTAAATTTAAACATTTTAGATGAAGTTAAACTTGAAAATGTAATTTCAAAAACCCAAACGTTTTTGTTTCTAAGAGTGACTTTCTCCTAATAGCCACTTCTTTTGATTCTGCAGGAGCTACTAGCCTTGTCACTACTGATTTCCTCTGCTGTTTGAAACTGAGGCCCTCACTAAAGCAAAAAGGACTTCGTAGCTCCCTCTTCCTCTCAGTGCTCAAGTGGTAATTTTCTTGGGGATTATCATATACTATCACTGTTAAAATATTCATTAACACATTGATCCAGGCCTCTCAGGATAAAATCATTCTGAATCTACTAATTAGTCAAGGTGAGACATTTAGCACATTAAATTACTTTTACTTAGTTTTATTATTATTGATGGCTCAGCATATTATACCTGAACAATTTTTAAATCCTTTAAAAAATATCTCTGCAGTGCCTTAAGAATATACTTACATTTTCTAACTTTGCACTTCATTTGTTCTATTTCTAGTTCTTTGAGGTATAAAGGTAGGTCATTTATTTGAGAGTTTTATTGTTTCTTGAGGTTTAAATATCTAAAGTTTAAGCTTACTGTTCTGATTTGTTTAACTTATGCATGTTGTACACATTGTAAAAAGACTTGGAAAATAAAATTTTCTGATGATGTTTTGTTTGTGAAAACAGCACTAGAGAAGACTAATTTTGGAGTGATAAATTGCCCAAATAGTGTGTGCCAGGATCAACTCCTCACTCCCCTCTTCCAATACTTGTACTGGTTGGGTTGTGCTAATTTATTTCTATCCCCCAGTTAAAGGGAAAGCTCTTTTTAGTTCAACCAAGAGAGCGCCTTGGAGATTTATATCTGAATCTGGGTTTATATTTCAAGGGATCTGGAACCTAGCAATGAAGAGATGACATCCTGGAACTTGCTCTCTTTTAAAAGCTATTCTTAGATTTGAAAGCAGACAGACAGGAATGACTTTTAAATGAATACTATCTTTTAAATGATTCTTAAAACTACATTTATTAACAATTATAGGAGAACTTAATATTCTTTGAAATATATGTTTTATTAAATGATGACTAAGTATATTATTCTTTATTCAGATAAATATTTGTATTATGGGTTAATCTAGAGATTGAGAAAAGGGTTACATGAGAAAGCAGACAAGCAATAGGAAGCAGGAATTTATGAGGGTGATTTTAAGATGCATAACAATCCCAGTGTTTTTCAGTGGCCTCCCTGGGGTGTTGCTTACAATATTCACTCGATACCTAGGTAGTAATTTTTCTGAGGTTGATCGTGTTTATCCAGCATCAGTTCAATTCCTCACTCATGTCTACAGTAGCCTACCTGGGCTCTTACCTATACCAAGAGGATGCCGTTATAATTACTTCCCCCGGGCACCCCAGTGTGAAAAAGTGGTGTATTTGAATAAAGACTGTAATCTGCAGTTAAAAAGTATATTTGATTTCACAATACTGTACACACATTTATTACACTTACCTATTGCAACTGAAATACAATCTCAGGGAATAATGTACACTTTGAGTATTTAAAACTTTCTAAATATTTCTATTTTGTTTTAGAAAACTGCTAATTGGGGCACACAAAATTTACAATCCATAGTTCAAAAGATGCTATTCTAAAAGATGTCTATCTAGAAGGAAAATATACATTTAAGTACTAAGTTTTTTAAAAAATAATTTTTTATTTTGGACTTATAATTGACAAAATGTTGTATACCTGAAACTAATTTATATTAGTTTATATATTAGTTTCAGGTATACAACATAGTGATTATACATTTACATAATTTACAAAGGGATCACTTTGATACCAGTAATTCCAGTATCCATCTGATACCATATGAGGAGGAACCCATTCAAAAATGGAATTATCTTCTGGAGGGCAGGCTGCTTGTTGTATAGGCTTCCCCCACTAGGTGAGTGTTCTAGGAACCCATCTGTATTAGTGTACCAGCTGGTGTTGTTGTGAGAATCTGTGTTCAGCTCCAATGAATGTTTTTTGAAGACTCTTTCAATGTGTTTACCCATTTCATGATGAGTGATTTGTGAGTGCACCTGCCCACGTTGTCCTGAGTGTTCAGCAGTTTTTAACCAAAAATGGCATGACCCCCATACCCCACCCTCCCTATTCTCCTGGTTTCTCCCAAGAGATTTTTTTCTGTGTGCCTAGATGAAAAAAGTCCTCAAAGGGAAACATTTTGCCAACGTGGAAGAGGTGAAACAAGAAATGGCAGAAACACTAAAAGGCATCAGAATCAACAACCTCAAAAACTGTTTTGAGCAGTGGAAAAAATGTCTTGATAGATGTATTGCATCAAATGAAGAGTACTTTGCCTCAGACAAGGGCCTGATCTCCAAAATATATAAAGAACTCACACGACTGCACTCCAGGAAGACAAACAACCCAATTAAAAAATGGGCAAAGGACTTGAACAGACACTTCTCCAAGGAAGACATACAGAGGGCCCAGAGACATATGAAAAGATGCTCAGCATCACTAGCCATCAGAGAGATGCAAATTAAAACCACAATGAGGTACCATCTCACACCAGTCAGAGTGGCCAGCATAAACAAATCCACAAACAAATGCTGGAGAGGATGCGGAGAAAAGGGAACCCTCGTGCACTGTTGGTGGGAATGCAGACTGGTGAGGCCACTGTGGAAAACAGTATGGAATTTCCTCAGAAAACTAAAAATGGAACTGCCCTTTGACCCAGCAATTCTGCTGCTGGGATTATACCCTAAGAACCCTGAAACACCAATCCAAAAGAACCTGCGCACCCCAATGTTCATAGCGGCACAATTTACAATAGCCAAGTACTGGAAGCAACCTAAGTGCCCATCAGCAAATGAGTGGATCCAAAAACTATGGTATATTTACACAATGGAATTCTATGCAACAGAGAGAAAGAAGGAGCTTATACCCTTTGCAACAGCATGGATGAAACTGGAGAGCATTATGCTAAGTGAAATAAGCCAGGCGGTGAGGGACAAATACCATATGATCTCACCTTTAACTGGAACATAATCAACAAAAGAAAAAAGCAAACAAAATACCACCAGAGACATTGATGGGGGGAACTGTCTAGCAGTGGCCAGGGAGGAGTGAGGTGGGGACAGTGGGAAGAGGGGATTGCAGGAACTATTATAAAGGACACATGGACAAAATCGGGGGGGATGGTGGGGGTGGGGGAGGGAGGTGGGTTCAGCCAGGGTAGGGGGAGGGAAGGGGAGAAAAGGCATACAACTGTAATTGAATAACAATAAAAAATAAATTTAAAGAAAAGAGTACTTTGGAGGTGATCAAAGTTTAAACATGTAAAAATAAATACAAAAGTTTTCATAAATTAATTCTGTTTTTTTGAGTCCACCTCATAGTTATTATAATATTATTGACTATAATCCCTGTACTATACTTTACGTCCTCATGACTTTGCTTTAAATGCTAATTTGTTTTCCCTCTCTCTTTTTAGGATTTTATTTATCTATTTTTAGAGAGAGAGGAAGGAAGAGAGAAAGGCAGGGAGAAAAACATCCATGTGAGAGAGAAATATCAATCGATTGCCTCTTATACGTACCCTGACTGACCAACTGGGGATTGAACCCGCAACCTAGGCATGTGCCCTGACCAAGAATAGAACCAGGAACCTTCCGCTTTGTGGGATGATGCCCAACCAACTGAGCCACACTGGTCAGGGCTGTCTTCCCTCTATTAATTATAAATTATATTATTTCCAATTAAACCAACATTACCACACTAAGCTGATAAAACTCACCCCAAAACAAAGAAAGCTCATTTTAATTTCTGTTATGCTCTGAAATAAAATTACCTGTTGACTTAATACTTTCTCTCTAGACCTCAGGTTTGGACTATCGTTTTATAGGTCGTGAGCAAAGTACCTCATGGGTATTTTCCTAGTTGGGGAAAAATATATTTACTCAATATTTACAGTATACTCATTTCTTTGTAAGCCTTATGTGAAAAGTTTCTGACTTTCAGCTATTAGGCACACAAAGAGGAAAAGAAGTCTACAGAGGAAAAATCATAAAAAGATAAATTCCTTACATTTAAGTTGTATGTATCAGTTTTCTTGCTTATAATGAAGAACATACAAATCCATCTCTTGCAGTGTTTCTGAAAGAGAAATTGCTGGTGATTTGACAATGCTGCAGGGGCTATCACCAGCCAGTCAGACTCAGTTATTGGCTGTTGCATTCAAATTTTGCTTTTAGATGAGGTGAAATTGACCCATGGGATGGGAAGTTCTTCTCACAGTTGAGTCACAGGGTTGGAGAAAAGAGCAAAAGGCCATCATCCAATTGTCCATCTTGTGGCTCATCCAAGTACTCTTAGAATTTAAGACATGGGTTTCTCTCTCATTTTTTTCTTTTTGTTTTAACCTTTTCAGCAAAAAGAGGAACTATGTATTTATCTTTCCCTGATTGGCTGATTTTACTTAACATAATGTTCTCTTGGTTCATCCATACAGTTGCAAAGGATAATTTTTTTCTTTTTTTATGGCCAAGTAGCATTCCATTGTGTAAATGTCCCATAGTTGTTTTATCCACTCATTTACTGATGGACACTTGGGCTGCTTCTGTATCTTGGTGATTGTAAATAATGCTGCAATGAACATAGGGGTGCTTATGTTCTTTCAAATTAGTATTTTTGGTTCCTTCAGATATATTCCCAGAAGTAGGACAACTGGATTGAAAGGCAGATCCATTTTTCATTTTTTGAAGTATCTCCATAATGCTTTCCACAGTTGCTACACCAGTCTGCATTCGCACCACTGTGCAAAGGGTTCCCCTTTCTCCACATTCTCACCAGCACTCACTGTTTGTTGACTTATTGATGATGGCCATTCTGACAGGTAGGAGGTGATATCTCATTGTGGTTTTAATTTGCATTTCTCTGATGACTAGTGACATTCAGCACTCATACGTACAATCTAATGAACGAACTGAATTAACAAGGCAAATGGGTATGGACTCATAGAGCACAGATGACAGCTAGTGGGAGGGCCGGTTAGGGGTGGAGGGATTGAGCAGAAAGGACTCATGGACATGGACAACAGCGTGGTGATTGCTGGGGGGTATACAGGGATTAAATGGTAATGAAAAAATACAATAAAGATTAACTTTTTTAAAAAAAGCAAGTTTAAATGCCTAAGAGGTGAAAAGCTTCAAAGTTGTACTAGGTAGGTTCCCACAGCTGTGTGGCCCCTGCACAATTCTGGATGAAAATCAGTGGAGGAAAAGATGGAAAATTTATCCTTGACCAGATGTGAGAAGGGAGAGAAGTGATGCCACATGGGCTCTTGAACTATACTAGCCCCCGATAATAATCACCGTCAGCCCTCCAGGAGTTACACCTAGGACCAGTTTGCCTGGAGAAATTCAATTTTGAGAGTGTGGAAATAAAAATAAGAAGAAGAATGTTTAAATTTTAATGACATAGCTTACAAATTATGGATAGTGTTTAGTTAGGAACCAGGAAACCCAGGATTTTTGTAGGATATTTGTACAAAGATTTTTTTTGTGAACTTTCTTCAAAGGTTGATATAATTTCTGTTGATGTTCTCATTCAATTCAGCTTTTGCCTATGGGATAACTACATCACGCAGTGTATGAAATACAGGGAATTTCCCTTCCACTATAATGGAAGTTTTCAGAGTTTTAGATGTGACTCCAAATTTATATATTTTCAAGAATATAGGAGCTTTCAATGTTACAGTTTCCTAAAGCTTGCATAAAACAGAATGTCCTTTCTTATAAATGAGAACACAATGCAAACATGACAAAATATTAATCTCTTCTGAGGCATGGCAAAGTGTTTGACTGATTAAAATAAACAGCACGAAGTCCAGTCTCTACTTGGTGCTTCTACCACAGCCTCTTCACGCTGACTTTGTGACGCAGCTCAGTCTTGGTGCCCCGGACCTATCTGTTCCAGCCCTGAGCCGGGAAAATCCCACATCGCTGCCACTCACAACCACCGTTTCAGCAGTACTTCTCTCCTGCACTTTGTTCTCCTCCATCCTCTCCACCTCCTTAATCTAACTCCTCACTGTTTACTCCCTTCTCCACCAACCCTCCAGTTGTCACTTCTAGAACCCCTATTCCACTCTAGACACAGTACTCTGGTTGCTAAACTTTTTCACGCAGTACTAGTCAGTTCCCAGCAGACTGTAAATCTAAAGGTGAGAGTCAAATACAATAACGTTTCTATAAATAATTTAAAAGAATATCTTCATAATATTATAGTAAAGGATCATTTTTAATAGGGTACAAAGTTCCTAATTAAAATGGAAAAAGATTCTAGTTTATTAGTAAAGATTTATTTCTACTCACTAAAAGATGCTACTTAAGGAATAAAGAGATAAGTAACAGAGTGGAAGGAAATATTTGTAATATATATACTCAATAAAGAACGTGCCCCCCAAACACCCCAAATATACCCTCAAATATAATGGGGGTATATGCAGACAACTGTACTCAAACAACAATAAAGAAAAGAATATGCCTTGTGACAATAAGTAAAAGACAGATGACACAGTATAAAAAAACCCCAAGTCAAAACAGGCCGTCCATAAAGAAGAATCTAATGACAAGTGAATATATTAAATGTGTTCAATGTCGTTAACAATTAAACCACAAGGAGAAAGTTCTAAAACCCACCAAAATAACAAATATGATAACTACATTAAATGTTGGTAGAAGTGTAGAACAATGAGAACTCTGATGTATCGCTAATCAGGGTATAAACCACTATGGAAAACAGCTTGCCAATATTCAATAACATTGAACTTAGGTACACCTCGTGGCACAGAAGTTTTACTTCTATGTAGATATCCAACAGAAATATGTGCAAATATACACCAAAAGTTATAATAAAAATGTTCATATCAGCATTATTTGTAACAGCCTGAAATTTGAAAAACCTAAATATTTAATAATGGATTAAATAAATTACCTATGTTCATACAATGGAATACCAAATGTCAATGAAAGAAAAGCAATTATAGGAAACAACACAGATGAATACCTTGTTTAGTGAAAGAAGGGCTTATACAAAAGAACACATACTGTATGAATCCTTTTGTTAGTGAACGCAAGGTGTTTGCTGCTTGGGGTGTTTATTTAATTCAACAATGAGACATGGTGTCCATTAGGTAGTTTCATTTACCTGAAGCAAGTGAAGGAGAAACAGGAGACTCACATACAAACCTCTATCTCCCAGAAGGGAGGTGTAACCTTTGCTTATTATGTACCGTATTTGGTTAATTACATGATGTATTCTTTTCAGTTTGTACACTTACCAGGTTGAGTTCCTGTCACATTTATCTTGTTTACAGCTGCATCTGCAAAATACTGTGCTACATTTTAACATTTAACATGTAGTAAGAACTTTCCACACTTTGAGACTCTTATCCTATCTAACACTTTCAAAGAAATTTCAAAAGCAAGTGGAGGTGACTGATGATATTTTAGATGTAGAAGTAGGGATTGGGAGGGGGCACAAGAGAGATGTAGATGGGGGGGCTGGTCATATTATACAGTATTTTGTAAAATTGTGGACACTATTACAGATGGCAAAGGGGGAAAATGGAGGACATCTGTGATGTTATATTCTTTATCCGGTGGTGGTTACATTATTCACATTGCAATAAATTCATTGAACTGTTTCCATGCAACTCATGCAGTTCTGTGGAGCTAATTCATTCTTCAGAAAAGAATTGAAATGCCTGGTTATATTATGCTCTTATTTCCCCTCTCTACCATTCTTGGTCATCAAGACTTCCCAGAATGTGGCCCCTGCTTTTCAACACTTCTCTCGTGGTACTTTATGCTCCAGCCACACAAGGCATCTCTCTTCCTTGAATCCACACAGGAGTTTTTCACAGCTTGGCCTTTGCTTACTTTCCCTTTTTTCTTTCAAACTCCCTTCAAACTACTTCTAATCATTTTTCATGCTCCATGCAAGATACCACTTCTCGTTCATAACTTTACTTGTCCTTCCATTTCACCATGATCTCTTATTTCTCTGACAGTCCATGCTATTTTCTACCTCTCTTTCAACCGTATTTTCCATTTTTAATGATAATAATTTTAGTGTTTGCCCTGTCCTATCTCCCATCCAAATCAAAATTAAGGGGGAAATGTGAAAAATTAGAGTGATTTGTATGAAAAAATGTATGGAGGTCAGAGTTAGACTAATTGTTAATGCAAATTTATCATGGAAAATTTCAAACATACAATAAAGGATAGAGAACAGCACAGTGAATTTCCATGTACCTATCACCCAGCCTCCACAGTGATCAGAACTCTGGCTCACTTCAATTTGAGATCCATTATTAACTGAGTGACCATGGCAACTGAGATGAAGATTAAGCTGTGGTCTGTTGGATGGGTATAAAATATGCAGAAACAAGTGTAAATTTGGACCTGGGCATGACTATATGTTTAATAACTTCTTCTTAGTTGCATACATGAACTTCTATTTGACACATTTTAGCTTTAATAATATTGTGTTAGCAGGTCAGTTTTACAATTTCCTATGTTCCTTATAGATGGAAGTCCAAATGGTTTAACCGAGTTTCATAATGGGATGAAAAATGATTTTGATTTCTATTTAAGAGTAGTCATGTTCACCCTCCCCTCCCTTACCTCTTCCGCTCTTCACACCTTCCCTCACTCCTTCTTGCTGACATGTTTTCCAAGGTTATATTTTCAGGGCACTCAACTCTGAAGAACAGAATATTCAAAAGATTTCTGAAATGTTAAAGGTAATGGGACCTCAGCACAATAGAGTGATTTTCCCACTGCTGTTCTTTCAAATTATTTGTGTCTTTATATGGTGAATAGCAAGTGCAAAATATATTGTAAAAGTGAAAGAAAGCCAAAGGTTATTATATGCTAAGAAACTAATTTTTAAATGTCTACAAAAGGTTATTTTTCTCTGTTACCATGTTCATGACTATTTCCAGTAAAGAAAAGCAAAAGAAAATCCATGATATTCCTTAGAATGAGGAGTGTGGAACCTAAGAGAATGGACGGCGAACACTGTATCTTTGTGGGGCCCTCTAAATGAGTTTTTCATAAGTTTTTAAACACATACACTTAGGAAATAGTAATGCACTATGGAAAATATAAATAAAAGTTTTGATAGTTTAAAGATGTAGGATCTTAGTTTTCTTAACTAGGAAATAAAAAAATTTTTCTGCCCCCAAATGAAAAAATAAAATAAAAAATAAAAACAAGTCTACTAGACATCAGTTATCCTTTATTGTATCTATTACTGAATACGTGCACAAAGAACATTGTTCTCACTTTTCTTACAGCTAGAACATTTCCATTAGACGGTAACACCACAGCCCCGCACAAACACAAACCATGTGAGCAATATCGGTCTGTACCAGTTATACGATAAACTATGCAGGGTAATAAATAGGTTTAATGTTAAGTAATTAGTTCCTGTCAGAATACTCAAATGTTAGAGCAGATCCTTTGGGGTTTGTGGAAGGCGAAGGGAGCAGAGTCAGGAATAAGCGGTTAATGGTGCATTTCCCATAGATCCATACAATGCCCAACAGCATGGTGGTCATCGAAAGTGTTAAATGACAATTCACGCAAGTTAGTTTGGAGCACATTCCTGAGCTGCTTCATTTGTTAATACCCAGTTCACACGGAGACCTTTCTTTTGAAAGGTTCTTCAGCACTATATATATATTTGAATTATTTTTATTTGCTGCTGAACCTTGCTGAAGAAGTTGACATTCTGGGCTACTCACACCTTTTGTGTCCACATTGGTTCAGCGATTCTGCCATCCTAACATAGTCATTATTCTGGCCTGCACTTCCATCGGACAACTGATTAGTGCCTGCCCTGTTCCATCTGCACTGAAGCAAAAGCATTTGCACAATCATTTTAACAGCCACAATGCAGATCATAAAAATAGACTACAAATATGAAAGCAATATTTGTTCTAGAGCAGCAAAGGATGTTAATGTGTCGTTGCTAGGCAAAGGAGAGACAGCGAGGCATCTGGAGGTGAGAAAGAGATGGTGTTTAGTAAAGCTGTTTTAGAGGGCATCTCTGAAAACAATAGATATGATTATTGCATTCAACACATTTTAGTTTCAGTTTATAGTTTGTCACATCCTGTTCCAATATTTATCTTCTGGACTTCAGGCTAATTAGATGAAAATATAGTTCTTTGCAGTCTTTAGTGAAAATGAAAATATTATTTTAAATGACAGCAAAACAAGAAAATACCCTATATATTAATATCACATCAAAAAAGCACATATGTGCTTTAGCTATAGGTTTATATTCAGAGTATAGTTTCTCCTCACTCTCTTTTTCATGAGGATAGGTTTAGTCCACTTTCCCCAGATGCTTTAACAGTACAATTGTTATTTAAATTAACTATGAACTTTTTGAATCGGAGAATTCCTGTTTTCTTTTGATTCCTAGCCTTCCTCACCCAATAAAGCAAAGATGCTATCTTTGCCTTTTACCTTTGCTCCTAATTCTCTTCCCTATCATTAGCACGTTCTTAAAATATTATGAAAGTAGTGGTTTACTATGTAAACTATCTACTATAACCACTCTAATCCAGGTCTGCTTTATTTTATAGCCATATTGCATGCAACCAGTAGAGTCAATTTATACCATGTTCATTCTATTAAAATACTTATTATTTAGTACATTTGTGCCACCTCTCCTTTCAGGTATATCCTATCACTTTAACCAAATGTTACCATGGGCATGTCCTTAAAGAAGGACATAATTTAAATAAGATTATAGAAGTTCCTTTTTTAGGGCTTATTTATTTGCAAAGAATTGCAAGTGCTGGCACTTCCAAAATGAGAAAGTCCAACTGTCTTCCACTTCTTTGTTGAAATGTTTGATATTTTTAGCAATTTAACTTCTCCCCAAATAAAGAAAGTTAATATAGTAATATACTTCACTAGTATTAATTGTTATTCATCAGTGCATTAAGGTAAGATATTATTTGATAAGACTTAATTGAGAAGACAGAGGTACTTGATATTTTCATCACTGCTTGGCTTTTTTAAACCGAGGGAAATAAAACTTTCAGCTGGAAGAAGTTCTGGTGTCTCACAATTCAGGGTTAAAGAGATGCACCTTTTATTCAAATTAAGCATGGGGCAAATGTGAAATGAGAAATTTCAACAACATTTTAAACAGCCCCAGACTATCCATATTCCAATGGTATAAGAATAAAAATTAGGCCATTCAAAATGTAATAAAATTAACTTGGAAGTATTACAGCCTGTCAGTCAAAAGCAAATGATGATAAGAGAGGAAAAACTGTTGGGAAATTGCCCAGTGAAAAAAGAATATTATGCAACTGGGACTTGAATTGTGTTTTCCCAAAGATTAGTGTTAAGCTAGGTTGGCATTCTCCAGTTAGCCTTTATCACATGTTATCATTTCTTCATTCTGCATAATCCGTTTACAACCTTTTTAATATATTAGTTTATGCTCTAATCCAAATAAAAAGTACTGTTCATTAGTGCACCTATCCCAAGGGTTTACTATCCAATTAACCAGTTATCCACATATTTCAGATATGCTTGGAAAGTTCTGTGTCTTGCTTCATAAGTTTTCTGTTGAAATAAAGAGGTAAATCACAAGTTCAATCCCAAGTAGGGGCCTGTTCTAAAGGCTTTGTACCATATTCTTACAGGTGTATTGCATAATTCATTGAGCAAGAACTAAGGTTGCACCTATTAGTGGAGTATTTTTGCTAGTGAATCTGCTTTGCTGGACCAGCAAGTGAAGAGAAGGGCAAATGAGTGGAAACTGGCACATTCAGAGAACAATGAAAGTAATGTGGATGCACAAGGGGCACTCCACACTCCTAAAACTGTATTTATAATTGTTGCATGTTACATTTCCCTCTTGAGGATACCCGATAAACATTAGAATATTAAAGGCTCTGATATTACACTTTGTTAGCCTAAAACTTCCCCAATTTATTTGCCCACGCAATGCTTTCTTCTTACCACGTGCTTATTAATATATCTAGGACCTTTTGTTTGTTCCACACACATTTTGGGAAAGAGTTTACATTATCATTCCTGAGAAACAATAACAGAGAAGACAGAGAAGCATGGTGCACTGGGAGACGTTTAACAATAGCAAGGTGAAGGATGGCCAGACTGAAATGGAAGCAGGCTGATAGTCTCCAACCACACGAGATGGCAGGGAGCACACCACCTGAGGGAGCTCTGATCTGGGCAGAATAGGAATTGAATGGCTGTTTGAGCTACATTGTTTGAGTTTTGCTTGTGCCCTGGATGGATAAATGCAATGCCTGTAGAGCAGAGGTGCGTGAGCAAAGGAATGGGGGCCTGCTGCCAAAATTTTTACCTAATCAGTATTTAAAAGGAGTCTTGTAGCAGAACCACTGGGTTCTATTGCTCTGGGTTCTACTGCCTGTCACTGAAAAGAACTGTGGCTCCCAATGCCAGAGTCTTATGAAAAGGAAAAGAACTATTTATTCAAAAGTTATGCAGGTTTAGAATAATGGCAGAATTCTGTCATTAAATCTCACTCCCTTTAGAAACAAAGGAACACCCACAAATGCACAGTCCTGCCACCTTGTGCCAAACCGGGAACTCAGAGGTACCATCTCTCAGGAAAAGATATAGAAGTCTGTAGCTTAGCTGGGCAGACTCCCCTCTGTATTCCAGCTTCTTTCAGTCATCTGTGCTTGACTAACTGGGCTCACGCTCTTAATCCAAAACCTCATCCTCATGGTCGGCCAGTGGGGGTCCTTCTGCATCCTTTCTATTGCAGGGCCAAGCCCCTGCATGGCTGCTGTATCCTGCTTTTCTGCTCCTTTCTAAGCTGTGTGGTCAAGAGGTCCTTCTCCACTCCCAAACCACATGGTAAAGGATGCAATGGTTGCCTTGCATGGGTTTAAATCCCAGGGTGAACCTTCCACTGTAATCCCATTTCCGACTTCTTTTACACTGGGTTATACCTGCCAGCATTCTGGTTTCTTCTGCCTTTCTCAGCTGCCATTTTTAGTCCAGGCAAGTGTGGCCCCATGATGTAGAGCTAACCACCTTCCTGCTCTCTCCCAGGCACAGCAAGCCTCTCCTGCTCTGTGACATCATGGGTTATAGTCAGGCCCATCTCCCGGTCTCTAAGCGCCTGCCACAGCTACTTAACATAACTAAAACACTGGCCAAGTTCTTCAGATATACAAAATAATTCTCAGTGGTCTTGCTGTGCTTCGCCTTTGCCCAGACAGGTTATTGGGGGACCTTCCCCATTTTTAGGGATCCCAATATTCCCTGTTACATTGTGCATATAAAATTGTCCCAACTTCGATCCTTTTTTATTAAGAATAAAACAGCAAAACCCTCAAAAACAAACAAGTGCAAACTCAGCACTAGAACATCTGTCATTTAAACCACCTTCGAGATAAGTAAGCATGTTGGAGAATCTATGTGTGGCCGCCCTGCTGGCAGAAAGAATTTATATGGGAAGACAGGAGTTTGAGGATCAGGCTGACTCAGGTTCAGATTCTGGGTGACAACTTCCTAAATGCATAATCCTGGGCAAAATATTTTATTTCTTTAACATATTTTCCCTCAAGTGTGGGTAGTAATATATATTTCTCTACACCATCTTTTGTCCATATTTTCTTGATGTCCCCAGCCAAAAAAAAAAAAAAAGAATGTTTCATGCAGGTATTATGCTGAATATTTTTCATGCATTATTTCATATATTTCTATAATAACCCTGTGATGAATGGGTGCTATCACTATCTCCATTTTACAGAGGGGAAAACTGATAGACAAATGTTTACAAGTTACCTAAATATTGTGGCATTGGAGGAGGCAGATGATGAAATGTAAGTTATGTTTATGGTGGATGTTTTCTGATTCATCTATTATGGCAGTTGGTAAAAAAAAAGTCTGAAATTAAAGATATCATTGTATTTTTGTTGCCACAGTTTCAGTGAGCTAAACTTTTAAAACTTACTTCCAAAGTAGGCACAAACGTGTAATAGAGAAATTAAGAACCCAAATGTCTTACTTCAGTTTGAATCAGTTGTAGGTTTACAGCGATGGGTCCCAATCCTGTCTGCATGTTAGAATCGCTTGGGTGGTTTGAAAGCTTTCGAATGCCAGGGAGCCCCACCCCAGGCCAATGAACGCAGGTTCTGGAGGCGGACTGCTGACGACTTTGTTTTTCAAGTTCTCCGGGGGATTCCGATGTACACCCAGGATTGAAAAACTGTGCAGTAGAGTTGGGTCTCTGGAATCTTCCTTCCTGATTGAAGCAGTATGTGTTTGACTGGGTTTCTGAACTGTTGGCATTGCCTCAGACCCTGGAAATGAAAACGGAGCTGTAATGTTTTGAATTTAATTTGAGTTATTCTTGCATGTTTTTAATAATGGACTATTTATTGCCAGCACATCTTGAAGTTGTAGTAAAGGCATTATGTAAAAACACTGGGGAGCAACTAGAAATTTTGGAAAATCAGTTAAGAACCAAAATACACTCTTCTTATTGAGTGTAAAAGTAAAATTAAAGGGAGGAAGAAGCAGAATTTCTCGGAAAGCATGTTCTGGATATTTATCTCGTTGATATATTTTCATTTAGAGAGATTGCTGTGCAGTGACCAAAATAGTCACGATCAGATTTGCATTTTACTTGTTGCAAAGTTTTTGTTTATAACTTTTCTTCCCTAGTTGTATTGCAGAGACACACAACCCTTATCTAGGAGTGTTTTAAACGAGGCCCTGATTAAACCCTCTTGTGGCCCAAATAGGGAAAAAATGATGGAACTCCCTCTTCAAATATGCTTAATTTTTTAAAAAGCTAATTAATTAATTAAGTTTGAGGAAATCCAAAGAATTTCTGACTTTTTCCAAAATATGTTGGTTTCCTTTTAAAAACAAGTATAAAACTCATTCAAAAAATTTTTTTGGTGCCTCAGTCTTATTCACGGGCTGCTTATTAGGCTGAGTAACTCGGCACTAGATTCAAAAGGATTTCTCTGGGTTTTTTAAATGACTTTTTTCCCAAGAGATTTATTAACCATGAAGTTACAATTCTTGATATGACATAGTGACTGAGATTACAGCCTAAACATGATAAATTGTCACATAAAAATGATAGATTTTGAAAGGAAAAGAGTGAAAAATCAAATAACATTAGAAATCTGGTCCAGGTGACAAATGCTGAGAAAAGAGGCAGTTTTGCCTGTTAATAGTATTTATTTGAAATGCCATAGAAAGGTTTAAACTCATTTCTATAAAAACATTTTAGTTTAAACAAATTCTTAAACGAGTACATGAATTCAATTTATATAAAATATTAATTCAAGTTTCAAGGGTAGGTTGAACGTTTATATTTGATAGGTTTTCTGTAGACCTGCTTTCATGTTATCCCCGTGTGTAAGGGAGAAGACCACTTAATTGGCAAAAATATACATTCTCACTATAACACTGAATCATAAAAGCAAATGTATTTTATTGTGATTATTTTAGTATGATTATCATTTAATTTCATTATCTTAAAGGAATTAAAATCAATTTAATTTTTTAGTTTCTAATTAAGTACATTTCTGTTAAGAAATCAGATTGTCTCATTGAATTCAATCACACTGAAATGAGAAGGGTCAAGAGAATAGTTTCCAGAAAGGTCATAAAAGTATTTCTAAGTCTTATAGAACATCATTTTCAAACTTCCTTATGAAGACTATGAAAAATGTTAAGTGGCGTGTGCTGAAAGTGACCCAGCAGACAGCTTTAATATTGCAGATTTTGGGGTCTCTATTCTTGAATATGAATAGTTATGACTTTTCTCAAGTTATGTATGAAGCTGACAATCACAGGACAATCTCGTGGCTAGGGATTCATTCTTCTGGAAGGACAAATCCCACACAGTATGAGTAATGATAGGAGGACTCCACAATATTGTCAGAAAGTTATAGCTCTGTTGATTATAAAAAGAGAGCCTAGAAACACATTTGAACGTCTGAACTATCTGTGTTCTGGAAATGTCTTTAAATGGTTTAATATGTAAAGGGTAGACACACTGCACATGTATGTAGTTTGAGAACATTTTATGAAGCGGGCATGCCTGTGTAATCCATTCAGATTAAGATATGGAACACTACTTCCACCCCAGAAGTATCTTACATTACCCCCTAAAGGTAATTGCTATTCTGACTTCTACCACCAGAAATTTGATTTGTCTGTGTGGGGCCTTGATATAAATGAAGTTAATACTAGATGTAGTTGTTTGTGTTTACTTCTTTTGCTCAACATTTTATCTGTGAGATGCAACCATATATGCATGTAGTACTTTGTTTTCAATACTACATCGTATTCCATTGGAGGAATATACCACAAACTTACCTATCCCTTCTATTGATACACATTTGGGTTGTTTGTTGTTATAATATCTAATGTTGCTATGAATATTCTTGTGCATGGTTTTCAGTTTACATGTACACACTTCTATTGGGAATATGCCTAGAATTGGAATACTAAACTGTAAGATAGATGTATATTCAGTTTTTTAAGATACTGACAGATATTTTCCAAAGACATTAGAGTAACTCACACTTGTACCAACAGTGTGTATGAATTTCAATAGGAAGTCAGGAGAAAATTTGAGCGCAGACAACCAGGGTCAACCCCATATGTTTCGCCAAAGTATGTATGAGGTAAAGGAGACAATGAGATTGTGCATGAGGACTTGGGGCAAGGATTCTCCTATGGATGGCAACTAGGAAGAAAAAAAATCTGAGAATAGAACTTCAGGAAATGTCTAAATTTAGGGGGGAATGGAAGATGGCCAAGAAAGACAGGGAAATGTTGGAGACTTAGAGCAAAGAAAGTTGTGTTAAAGTAATCTAGGGATTAAATTATGCGGGTAAAAGGAGGAACAAACCCTATTATGGCACACAGCAGGTCCTTGAATAATGTTTTGTTCAACATTGTTCCATTATAATGATATGGAGATGCTGTAGGAACTTCATTCTGATTAACATCAATTAGCCTATGTTAAAATTGATTTTATCATACAGGATTTCATGGCAGTTCCAAGGACTGACTGATTATGTTAAGTGGGGACGTACTGTAGAGCACACACTGATAAATTGCTATTGGACCTGGAAATCAGAGTGTCCTGATTGACATTAAGAGAAACATTTGGAAAAAATGAAAGGGAGTACAAGCGTATTTGCAATGAAATTGAGCGAGAAAGAGGAAAGGAACTGGTGAATGCATGTACTCTTCCAAGCTGTCCGTGCCAAAAAAGATTGAGAGGAATGAGGAAAGGGTGTGGGCAACTTAGTCTGATGAAATGGAAGGTGCATTGAGGAAAGTTACAGGCGTTAGGCTCCAACAACTGTAGTGAGCTGTTTCTGAAGAGACTCGATTGGCGGATTAATGTGCCTGTTTTTTATCCTTTAAGGCCAGAAGGGTATGTGTTGGGATAGGATGAAAGAGAAAAGATTACTCTCTGGAGAATTCAATGTCCATTCTTCCGCTGTTAGTTGTACTTTGTAGAAAAATTTTTGGAAGAACTACAGTACAAGAGAGCCAATTAAAATGTGGATTTGTTAGTAAGGAGACGAAGAAGTGACTCAAATCTTTGCAAGTTTCTCCCTTTTAAAAATAAACCTCATTTCTTAGTATTTTTCTTCACATTGTATTGTTTTAAGCCAGCGTTTCTCAACAGTTGTAGTATCAACATTTTGGGCCATGGAGAGGCTGTCCTGTGTATTGTAGGGTGTTTGGCAGCATCACTGGCTTTACCTACTACATGCCAGTATCCCTCCTTCGCCCTCATTCACGAGGAAAAGTCTCTGCAGACTTTGTCAAATATCCCCTGGAGCAAAATTGTTCCCCTCTCCGGGCATAGAGAACCACCGATATGGATCCTACGGATCGGTGAGATGATTTTATGCTCCCCAAGTAGGTGTTAGGAAGAATAGGAAATCAGCCTCCGACTAATTGATACTTCCTTTGGTATTATACATTGAGGATTATTTGAAGCAAACAAAAGCTGAATTCTCTGCCCAGTAACTGAATTTACTGCTTACGAAGGAAAGCTGTATATGTAAGACAGGCTCCTGGAGCAAAGCAGAGAGCTGAACTTACATAGGGTTTGCAAAATCATGAAGTCCTAGTGTTGTCAGTGGAAATTAGGTGTGTTCATTGGATTGCAAAGAAAGCATTCCAAGGACCCACACACAGGACACTGTGGTGTGGCAACACGGTTCCTTTGGGTGGAAATCTGCTCCTGGGTTTCTAATTTCCCATTCCCCTCTGTCCTATGTGGGAAAAATTCAACCTTACCTTCAGCAAGGCCAAAACAAAAGCCAGTGTTCAGAGTTTCTACTTCATATTAAAGCTCAGTCCTTTGAGGCCTATGCCCTCTGCTGTAGTCCCTGATAGCTGCTAGACCCACAGAGCCATGTGCTCCAGAGAGAATGTGTGAACACATGGAGTGAGTGCATTACTAGGTGAGAGAGAGAGCGAGAGCGAGCACAAACGCCTGCCTCTTTGTCCCCCTGGGATTATTACCAGGAGATTTTTAAAAATGACCAGTCAACTTCCCTAGCTTTCATGGGCTTTTTGATGGGTCCACCCCCTAGCCAATCCATTGTTCTCCAGGCTAGACTGACAGGCCTCTATGGTCATGCACCTCCCCTCTGTGCTATTTTGACGTCTATTTCACATGTGCCTACCCCCACCTGCTCCCCACAAGGCAATCTGGTACCAGAGGGGGAAAAGAAGGTGTTAATCCTCTTGGAGCATAATGCTGTGGTCCCTTGGAGTGTGAAAAGCTATAGCTTCATGGTGAAGCAAACAAGCTAATGCTTCCCAATTTATTAAGCTCAAAATATCTAATTCCCTATCTTCCATTTTTTAAAATAATCATTAGCTAATTACCTATGGTAACATTCCCCCCTGATGACCTTGAACCTTGTAATTTTACAAGGGTGAATGGAGGAAGGTCTCATCTTGTGTAGTTTTGTTTTGTTTTTTTGCTGTCAGAGGGGTGTAGTGTTGCCTATCCCAGGCTCAGAGGTCTCCCTATCTCTTAAAAGAAAAAAGGAACAAAAAGGGAAGGGGAGTCTTCCCAGAGGTCAGAGGGATTTTGCAAGGCCAGGTCAGTTGGCTGTCCCTGGGAGGCAGCGTATGTGATTTCTAGAGGATGGCATTGTCTAGATGATGGCACTGTTGGACAAGTTGGCATTCTTGTTGAATTCTAGTGGTGACAAATTTGACAAAAGATTAAAATGGCATAGCCTAAAAATGAGGTCAACTCTGGCAACTAAAGGTCGGGTGGAAGGTGAGCTACAGGTGGTAGAGGGAGGGACTAACTTTATGGTTTCCCAGACTAAGTTGGAGGAGGAGTGGCTTCCCTGGAGGAAGCTGTGTCACACCTTTCTGAAGGCTCTTGTTTACCACACTTCACTCAAGTTATGCTAATAGGGATATTCTGAGATTTCCCCCTGAAGAACTGTGAGCCTTTTTTGTCTGAACTACTTGGGCAGAAAAGGGAAGAAGTTTCAAACAAAGCCGATAGACCAGCCCATACTTCAGGAACTCAACCGTCCAGTCCTGACAAGTCCACCCAGTCAAACCATTTTAGGAGACAGCAGTGCAGATGGGCTTCTAAAGTGAAGCCTATACTGTGTAAAAACGTAACTGAGGACTAGGAGCTGGTGTTCTAAAAGCAAAGATGAGCAGCTGTGTTTGCAGGGGAAGCTGGGATTTACTGTGCTCCAGGCTATGTGGCTGTAGTAGCAGCCTTAGCTACACACGGTTGCTACGGGTGACACCCTGGCAGCAGCTCCAGCCACTGGGCAAGAGCCGGGGAGATGGGGCAGAGGATGAGGCCAGGAGATGTGTGGTGCGTGCTGCTGGGCTGCATGCCATGCTCTAAGGCCCTGGAGTTAGTGGCAGAGACAGCCGCCTGCTTCTGGGACCCAAACAAACCAGGATGGAACCCGGGGATGAAAGGGGCCTGGAACTGTGTGCCCACCGTGCACAGCTTGGCGGGGCATTGACATTGAGAAAGGTCCTTCTGTGTACCAAGGTAGGCATGCGGAAATTGCGAATGGAGAAGGGAACTTTCGGCGTGCCCCAGGTTTAGTGCACTAGGAGCAAACCCCACGGAGTCTGCACCAGGAACGTGAATACCTACTGCTTTCTGTATTCCCTGGTGCTGAGCAGCCTCTGTCCCACGAGGGCTGAAAACACTGAGCCAGCGGTCACGGTGGCACTGAGATCAAAGTGTGACCACTTTGCTTCTCTGGGGCTATGGTTGCTGCGAGGGCCTGGGATTGGCTGAATAAAAGTGGTCCTGGCCCTCACTGTATGTCTGTGTGGGGGCTGAGGTCACTTGGCCCACACCCACAAAGTTGGTCCTGGATCTGAGTCTGAAGCAGCAGCCATGGAGGAAAGACAAAAGGAAGCAGAAAGCCCACAGGCAGCAGTAGAGGGAATAGAGTTGGAACTGGTGAATGGAACCTCCAGCCCTTGGTAGTGTGGTTCCATTGTTCACCACCATCCATGCCTTCTTCCTCTCCTGGCTTGCTCACCAAGTGTTGTCCATGGAAATTAGGCTAGTCCATGGCATTGAAAGAAAAGCATTGCAAGGACCCACACATGGGAGACTGTGGTGTGGCAACATGGTTTATTTGAGAAGAAATCTGCCCCTGGGTTTCCAATTTCCCATCTACCTTTGTCACACCCTGGAAAATCTCAACCTTGCCTTCCGCACAGCCAAAACAAAAGCCAGTGTTCAGAGTTTCTGCTTCATATTAAAGCTTAGTCCTCTGGAGCCTATGCCAATGTAGCTGCTAGACCCTGAGGGTCGTATGCTGATGGGTGAGAGTGAACACGTGAATTCTTTGGGCGAATATGTTACCGGGTGAGAGAGAGACAGAGAGAGAGAGAGGGAGGGAGGAGGAGAGAGCTTCTTTGGTTTCTTTGTTCCCTTGAGGTTTATAACCAGGAGCTTTTTCAAAATGACCACTCTACTTCCCAAGCTTTTGCAGGCTTTTTGAAATGTCTACCCTCTAGACCATCCATTGTTTCCAAGGCTAAACTGGCTGGCTTCTATGGCCAAATGCCTCCCCTTAGCCATTTTGACTTACAGTGCACCTTTGCCTGTCTTCCCCTGCTCCCTTCCTGGCACTCTGGTACCAGAGCGGGGAAAGGAGGGGTGTTAATCCCCTTGGGGCATAAAGCTGTGGTCTCCTGGATTGTGAAAAGCTGTAGCAATTCCCTTTGCACTCCCTATTTAACAACACTTAGCTAATTACATGTGGTAACACTATAATTAGCAGATTTTGGAAGCAGAAAATCCGGTATCCAGCGTGGCAGCAGCCAGCTCTTGCTAGCAGTTATGCTGGTGGGGTATTGCTAGGAGAAAAACAAGACCCATTCCTTTACTGTTGTTACCTTTTTTTCTGCCTGCTGCTATAAACTTTAGACACAGTCTGCATTAGGGTGCCACAGAAACAGAACCAAAAGGATAGGTAGGTAAGAGGAGATTTATTCAAGGATTTGGTTCACACAGTTATGAAGGCCAAGAAGTCCCATGATCTGTCCTCTGCAAGCTAGAGAGCAAGGAAAGCTGTGGTGTAATTCGCCCTGTCCCAAGGCATCCTCACAGACACAGATATGTTTACCTATTACCTGGGCTTCCCTTAGCCCAGTCACGTAGACCGAAAATTAACTATCATGCAAGTTCACCAAAGTTCCACATAATTTAGCTCCCTCAGTTTTATTTCCCATTATTCCCTAGTCTAGCTCATCTAGTCTCACCAGCCAGTGTGTGTGTTTGGGACAGGAAGTTTAGATTATTTCATAACAATATCATTCTTATTTCCAATTGCATATCTCCATTCCTGTCCTTCCATATTTATCAAAATCCTTTATTTTCTTCCCACACCTCTCATCCAATCTCTCACCATTTATGGTGAGAGCATAGCATACAGGATCTTACCTTAATAAAGAAAGCGAGTCTAAGAAAGGTAATTAAAGCAAAAGCCTACTGTAAGGACTGGCCAACTGTGTAAGGAAACATGGCCAGGCAGGAACCTGGTGGGCACCAAAGACAGGACTTATCTGGCAGATACAAGTTCTAAAAGCAGGAAATTCCATGTGGCTGCTGCTGGCTGGCGAGGCCTAGGCATAGCCAGGGTGATCTGAGACTGGAAGAGACCATGCCTACAAGTTGAAGAGTCTGGTGAGTCCAGTTGATACAGATTGGAAAGGTCTGCAAGGATCAGATCCAGTCCCAAATCCTTCAAAACCCATCCCTTGGTCCCTCTCACTTTCAATGTTTTCTGAAGAAAGATTGTTACGTCTCACAGTTTAGAACTGAGTTAGTATTCCGCTTGATATTATTAAGTTGTCCTTGTATTAAGTCATCTCAGGCTGCCATAATAAAATACTATAGAGTGGACGGCTTAAACAACAAATGTACTCCTCACAGTTCTGGAGGCTGGGAAGTCCAAGGTCAAGGTGTTCTTTAATTTGGTCCTCCAGTGAGGGCTCTCTTCCTGCCTTGCAGATGGCTGCGTTTTCTCTGTGTTCATGATGTTGCCAGTGGAAGTAGGGCTCTTTCATGGGATGGAGAGGGAAGCATTTCATCCACCCATGCATGGGAGAGTGTGGTGTGGCAAGATTTATTTTGGTGGAAGGCTGTCCCTGTGTCCCATCTCCATCCATCCTGCTATGGAAAAAGTCCAACTGTGTCTTCAGCAAGACCAGAACAAAAGCTAGTCAGTGTCCAGAGTTTCTGTGTCATATTAAAGCTTAGTTCAGTCCAGGCTTTCTCACCATCCAGCGAGCTTAGCTTGTGTTCCCAGCTGCAATCCATTGCTGTGCTGCAGTATCCAGGCTCCAGCCTGGAGCCTGCATTTGAAGTCTGTGGGGCTATTGGCCACATGACCAGTAGGGCCACATGGTTATGGGGAAAGAATACATGAGTGCACAGGCAAGTGCAGGTTCCAGAGAGAGAGAGAGAGAGGAGGGAGAGAGAGGGGGAGAGAGAGAGAGGGAAAGAGAGGAGGGAGAGAGAGGGGGAGAGAGAGGGAGAGAGAGGGAGACAGAGAGGGAGAGAAAGAGGAGATAGGGAGGGAGGGAGGGAGAGGAGGGAGAGAAGGGGGAGAGAGAGAGAGGGAGAGAGAGGAAGAGCAAGAGAGAGAGGGAGAGAGAGAGAGGGAAGGAGGGGGGGGAGAGCGTGCGCGTGTGAGGGAGAGAGCATTCTTTTTTTCCCTTGGGATTATATTATTTTGGGTTTGAAAAAAACCAGGAGCTTTTTTGAAATAACAAATCAACTTCCCAAGCTTTTACGGGCTTCTGAGAGATCTACCCCCATTTTCATGTTATACTGACAGGCCGCTATCATCAAGCTCCTCCCCCTGTACCATTTTGACTTCTACTGCACATGGGCTTACCCTCCCCCTGCTACCCGCAACAATCCGATATCAGAAGGGGAAAGGGAGATGTGTTAACCCTTGGCAGAGCAATGCTGTGATCCTCTGGAGTGTGTGAAGCTGTAGCTTGCTGGCTAAGCAACAGGTTTATGTTCCCCAACCCATTAGGCACAACAACGTCCAATTCCCTTTTCTTCCTTCCTTATTAATAGGTAGCTAGCTATCTATGGTAACAATGTGGCAAGGAATGAGAGAGAGAGAAAGCAAGCGAGCAAGTTTCCTGGGGTTTCTTCTTTTAAGGGCACTAGTCACCTCAGGAGAGCTCCAACCTCATGAACTCATCTAAACCTAACTCTTCCCAGTGGCCGCATCTCCAACACCATCATATTGAAGATTCAGGCTTCAACATATCAGTTTTGGTGGAGGAGCAGTTCACTTCACAGCAGTCATTTTGAGAGACATCCTTTATTATCTCCACTTAGCAATGATGAGTGCAGGGTAGGCAGGCTAATTTTGCCCATTAATTCATACCCACATCCTATGTATAGTTGAGCATAGAGTTTTAAAACATCGGATAAATGACTTTCTATAAATCTGGGGCACATTGCCTCATAAAGTTTCTGCTTTATTGATTAAACATTTACTTGTCTTATCATGTAGGTGCCCAGGTTAGCCTATGGGGGGTGGGGATAGAACAGCAGCACCCCTGAAAGCAGCCCTGCTCAGAAGGCCAGGATTGCAGCAGGGCTACCTTTAAGATTTGCTTGCAGGTTTGAAATTAAAAACAAATAAATCTAAAGTAATTTCTCCCTGTGTTATTTGCTTAGGACCTTGTCCTATTTCTCCGCAAAGCATTCAACAGCTAAAACAAATCAATTAAAGATCCACATGCGCTGAGCAAACCCTCTGTGCCAAATTCACCGTGCTACCCTGGGGGTTAATGGGAGCCACCTCTTTCAGAAAGCCCGGTTGAAATCCCCATTTGACTAAGAAGCAGGTAAGTGAGGGAGTTATTTTTGCACCTATGCACCAAACAGTTCCTATGGGAACAAAAACCACAGAGACCTTCCTGGGTATCAAAGGAACTGTCTTTTTACTTAATTATACACTTCAGGAGCCAAACACAAAGTGTCTCTTACCCCAGTGCGTGCACTTTCTTCATCATGCAGTTGGGCTTTGCTTTCCTTTTAAATACAAACTACGGATTCTTCAACAAAACCTTAACATTTCTATCAGATTTATACAGAATTTCAGATTTTCCCCAAAGGGCCTTTACCCATTTTTTTTCTTAATTAGTGTGACCCCTTCCTGAGAATATGTTGAACTGTCTTTCCACACTGAGGTGCCACAGCCAGGAGTGCGGCAGCATTTTCACCATCTGCCACCCACAGAGCTTGATTTTAAGTTGTTTTCCTCAATATTAAGAGACCAGTGATTTCTAACAGCAGTCACATCAAGTTGCCTCTGGAATTGTCAGCTGTGTATTGAAATACTATGTCATTTTTTTCCTTTTTCCTTTTTTCCTGTTTCCTTGTCCTTTTTTCCCTTTTTCCTTTTCCTGCTGTTTTCTTTTCCTTTTTTAATATTGTATTTTGAAATACATTTAGATTTACAGAAGAGTTGTAAAGATAATAGAGATTTGTTCGTGTATACTTCACCCTGCTTTCTATAATGGTAACCTTGGAACATTCATTGAAACTAAGAAATTGACAGTGGCACAATACTACTACGAAACTCCATATTAAATTGGGCTTTCCCAGTTTTTCCACTAATGTCTTTATCTGTTTAGGATCAAATCCAGGATACCGGGTTGCATTTAATCATCATGCCTCCTTAAATCTATAACAGTTTCTCAGTCTTTGTCTTTGATGACTGTGGCACTTTCTGTTTTTAAAGCTCTTTCCAAATACATCTTTTAATTCATGCAAGATTATTATAACCATTGAATAAAATACCTTATTATATATAGTTTAAAATAATTTCCACGTGTGAATGTGGTTATTTTTTGATACTCAAACAAATCTTGAAAGATAGGAACAATATAAATACTTGGAAAAAAGTGAAAGAATTACCAAGGAAGACCTCATCCCTTGGTGTATATAAACTACCTTTTAACTAGCTTTCCCGCTTTCCTTGCTAGCATAATGCAGTCCAACGGATGCATCTCAAACATCCAGAGTAATTTTTAATGTGTGAATTTATCATGGGATAAGTGTGTTGGAGGTTCCGCGATCGATTCCATACATTCCAGATTCTTGAGCCTGGTTTAGAAGGTCTTTCATGATCTGTCTCCCACCCATCCCCCAAGAAGCAACTTTATCTGTCCCTGACTGTCAATTTCTTTGTGGCAGATAGCCTCTGAGATTGCTCCTAGTGATCTCTCTCTCTCTTTTTTTTTTTTTTCCCTGCCCCTGTGTAATCCCTCCCCCTTGAGTGTGGCCTGGATTTCTTGAGTGGTTTCTAAGGAACAGCATACGGTAGATGTAAAGGAATGTCACTTCTGAGATCACAAAAATGACTGTAGCTTCTGTCTCGGGTGTCCTCTGTCACTCTCTCAACCAAGAGAAGCCAGCCACCATTGGTGATAGCCCTTCGTGAGGAGGAATTGATGTCTCTGGCCCACAGCCGGTGAGGCCCTGGACCCTGCCAATAGCCATGTATGTAAGGCTGGGACCAGATCCTTTTCCAGCAGGCTCTGGAAATGACTGCAGCCCTGGCCTTCCATGCCACTGCAGCTTTGTGAGACATCCCAAGCCCAAGGACCCAGCCGAGCCATTCCTGGATTCCTAACTCACAGAACTGGTGAGTTAGTAAACGTTTATTTTTTTCCCACTGGGTGTTAGGGTAATCGTTAATGTAACTAATGCATGTTTTATCCAGATGGACTTCCTAGAATGTCCCACATTAGCCGTATTTTCTCATATCTTGCTGCCTAGATGTTTAGTCAGACAGTTATTTTGGGATTTAATTGATATTCACTGAGCCCCTACTGAATACCAGGCTGTGTGCTATGTGTTCGGACCAAGGATGCCAAAATATGGTTTAAAGAATCTACAATTGATTAGAAATGACAATGGTCCTGGTTACTGGTAAGAATGTGGTAAGTGCTGTGGTTGAGGAATGACCGTATTTCTGTTGTAATCCCCTGGATGTCCCCTAGAGTATTTCAGGGATTCACAAGAGGTGTCCTGCCTGAACCCACAAATGAATCTAATCAGCTGCTATGTGGCACTGTGTTCGTATCGCTCTGCTTATTTTCCCCACACCACCCACCCCTCCCTGGAGTAGGACCCCCACTCACTCCTTCTGGCCCTGGTTTGGCTTGCTGTACATCCCCCCTCCCCCAGAGCAGCAAGAAGTCTTGTGTTGGGTGGGTTGTCCCTGCTGCCTCTGATGAATGGTGCTCAACACGCTCAAACTTCTGGCCATCTCTATCGTTATAATCATTATAGTCACATTCTCTGTGTCACAGATATATGTGCCCTTGTGTATTATAGACTTAAAAAAACCCAAACAATTATTTCCATTTCTACTGATAGCTTCATATTGTCCCCACACCTCCTACCTCCCAGGGTTCAATCATGAGTCCAGCCAGCAATAAGCAGAACAGGGAAGGGAGTTGGACCCGAGGAAAAATCTTAGTGAGGGACATGATGCTCTGTTTATCATTTTCCCCCTCCTCCCCACTGAGGCTGCATTACTCTTAACAAGTGTAACAAGTCTGCTTCTTTCTTTATTCAGGGACTCTGTAGTTCCTCATGTGTACACTTCTGGTAGGTTGAGCAGTTGTCCTCAGGCATCTCTAAACTCCTGGTGGGGGACAGAGCTAGGGCTTAAGCCAGGACCACAGCTCTCCCATGCTCATGTCTAAACAAGGAATACCAGACAGGGCGGTGTATAGCCCAGCCAGGGACAGGACCAGAGAACATGCGAGGGAGACTTATTATGTGTTGGGATGGACAAAGGGAGAGGGGACCTGGATAAAATTTGCAGGCCCGTGTCTACTGATGCCTGTGCTGGACATCATTTTACTAACTCTGGGTATATGCTTCTATGGATAGAACCATTTAAAAGTGAGAGGCAAGCAAGGGACTAAAATTGTTAAGGTACTGATTTTATGATAATATGACAGACATATGCAGTATGATTTTTGTAAATTTGGGAACCAATAACTTTATTGGAAGAAATAGCAAAAATTGAAGAAAAAACCTTACGTGAATGCTGTGCAAGGGTAATATCGAAACACACATGCTTGGGAGTGTGATCAGGGCGGGGGGTCACCCTGTGTCTGTGGAGAAGGCAAGCCAGGCCCAGTTCTTGTTGCTCTGGTCCAGGGGGAGCTTATCAAATAGTACTCTTCAAGGCTGCATTCCAGGGCTCCCATCTTGCGCAGGTCGGTGATGTGGTTCCCCAAACCTTTGACGAACTACCTGCCCATGTTGGTAATGACTCTCCAGGAAGTCACGGAGGTGGGTGCCCTTCTCGGTGGCCAGATGGTGCAGATCGAGCAGGCTCTAGTTCACACTCATTTCTAGGTGCAGTGCACACTCCATGCACCTTAAACCATTCTCTGAGAGGTAGCCCTCAGGCCTGAGGATGTTGTGCTGGTTCTGCAGCTGTATCCTCTCTGTGTGCTCTCTCTCTTTGCTCAGCTGCCGCAGAGATGAACCAAGTGCTTCAAGGCCACATAATTGTGGTCAAAATAGGAGGGTACAGACTGGTAAACACATGATTTAGACTAGAGCAAGCAAGGAATTATTGAAATAATCCAGGCATGGAGTGATAAGCATGTTTCCTGCTTCCCTTCCCTGCCAGGAAACTCATAGTTACATTTTGTACTGACTTGTAACAGCTGCCATATATCCAGGTTTAGAATATGATTATCATTCTTCAATTTTCAAATCATCTATGTGCTTCCTCTGCCTACTGAGTGTTATTTTACTTAATTTTTCTTATAAGCCACCACATTTTACTTTTGAGAAGGAGCTTTAAGTAATAATGCATGAATGCAAATGTCTGTTGGTAATAATGACAAGACTGAGATGAATGATGCTTATTTGACATGAAGATTTATAAAGAGCCAAGGAGTTTACAGAGTACTGGGTTGAGATGTCACCCAGTAGGTAGTGGTGGTGCTGGTGTGACTGGGAGCCACAGAACAAGGTTAAGAGGACATAGCAACTTTTAAACTTCAGATGACAAGAAAGCTGAGGTTATGGTTCAGGAACTGTTGTTGAATCCTAAGGATGTGCTGTGTCTTCATAGCCACTTTAAAGATCGGGGACTAAAACTGGATAACGACCTGAGTAATACATACAGGGCTTAGTGAGGCTCTGCTCCTTTCCGAGGTTGAACAGATGGAGGAGTAGGAAGGGTGGTGGGACCAGAGTTCCCAGGCTGTTCACATGGCCTGGCTGTCTTCATTGTTGACACAGACCAGCGACTGCATGGGGAACACAGTGAAGTGCTAGGCATTAGAATTTATCAGTGAGGAGTCCTGACCTCCAAAAGCTTATGAAGAAAATACAACATAATGAGAGATGAGCAAACAGAAAGGCATAATTATCAAATCCTGAAGGATATAGAGCCCAAACTCCTACAGGGCCCAGGAAGACCATCTAAATGAGTGAAGTGGGCAAAGTGTAAAAGAAAGAGGATAGTAGGGCCTGTGGCAAACTGGAGAGCGCTTCTTGATCCACCAAAGAGGGCAGCATCCCATCAGCCCTACTCATTCCAGTGTGGGAATGTGAGTGCCACACACCCAGGCATTCTGATGGTTCAGGAGAAGCTAGAAAAATCTTTTACTACAATAGGATTACCTACATACTGGCTTAGTGTTGTAATTACATGTATAGACCAAACAAAACACTATATGGCTGCATTAACCCTGTGGACCATTGCCTTGTAGCCTCTGGAAGAAAGTAGGACTCACAGATACTGGTATTTACACAGAAGAAGCTGGCTGGGAAAATTAAAGGGGAAAGATAGCACTTGCTTAGGGAATGGATAAAGGATAGCAGATATGGGAATAAAATCCCATCTCTGGTAGGTAGGTTCAGAGGGGTGAAAAAGACTTCAGCAGAGGCTGCCCTCAGTCATTGCAGAGCTGAGGTTCTGGTTGGGAACGAGGATGAGGGGTCTCGATTTATCATAAAGACATGACTAAACCTTTTGGTATGAGGCTAAAAGGAATGTGCCTGCCACAGCTGTATTACATAGCAACTAATCCCCAAATGAGGAAAAAATGTTCAGTCAAATATACCTTATTTAATATTCACTATATGTGAGAAAGACAATTTGGAAAATCTGCCAAGCTTCCAAAGAGTTAGATTATGGAATGTGAGGTGGATTTGGGATTTCAACCCTAGTTTTATTTTATGGTTTTAATCATAACAATATTTCTGAGTTTACTGCACACTAGAAAGTATAATGAATTTTCTGCTTGCATTATCTCGATTATTCCTTAAGAACTGTGAAGTAGGTATTATTGCTATTATCCCACATTTGGTCCTTCAGCATAGTAGCACTTTAACAGGTGAAGTACGTTGTTCAAGGTCACACAGCTAAAGAAGTGGTAGTGTCGTGTCCCGGAAACAGACTGGTCTGATGCTAGAGCGTGAGCTCTATTATGCAAACTTTCTCCACTGATTTGACCCTGAGAAGTTTCTAATTTTCCCTCAGTGTAAGTTGTTATAAAAATTAAATGTGATAATATATGTGACAAATGTTTTATAAACTGTCAAAGAGTTGCTGGTTTAATTGGCCTTACCTGGCACCAATGAGGTTTCAGGACAATTGCTAGGTGACTTCACTTTTAATAGCTATAACTGTATTTTTTTATTCCTCGTATGAAATTATGTTAATTGGTTCTTACTGCTTACATTTGGGATGAACGATCCCTTGCTCTGTCACTTTTGTTCTAGTGCTGTTTACATCTTTATGTGCCCACTTTACCCCAATTATGTGGTCTCCCTCTGGGACCAGCTGGGCACGAAGATGAGAAGAGAACCAGGCCACAGGAGGCTCCTGTTCACTGAGTGATTATTTTACCACCATCCCACAGGCCCAACGCTGGGGAATTTTCCTTCTAAACAGTCATTTTGCCCCATGGGCTTTTAAGATAAAAAACCATGGGCCACTGCTGAGCATGTATCCAGAAACACTGTGAGTTGAAATCACAGAAAGAACTATTTCGGAGTGTGGAAACTTTTGTCCTAACACAATTTCATCTGAAATTTTATATTCTTTGACTCTCTAGGGGAGAAAAAGAAAGGAAATAGAAATAAATGAGAGAATAAGAATGGACATGAGCAGGAATGCAGTCGAACAGCAGGCTGCCACACAGAAACACAGAGAATGGTTTCTACGAGTGAGTCACACAAAAGCCTGTCATAGGACCAGGAATTGGAGGAGCTGGACCTGAAGACAAGAACCGCATATCATAAAAAATACGAATCAATGCGTGAGACAGAAAAGTAGGACATACATTCTTTTCCTTGTTAAATGACTTGATGACTTCATTGGGCTGGCAGAGAAAATTGCTTCTTAGTATTGGTCAGTATAATGATAACAGCTCACCTGAAAAACAACCCCCTCTTCTTTAACTTCTTTCTCACATTTTAAGAAAGGAAACTAGAAATAGGAAAAAGGGGGAAAACAGCTTCTGGCACAAAGAGCTATTTATTTTGAGCCAGATTTTAGGGTAAACTATGAAGTATGTAGTCTAGAGATTAGAAGACTTTTACCTGATTGATGAAAATAAGTTCAATGCATCAGACCCAGGATTCAGGGGTCCATAGGTGCATCTCATAATTAATAAAGAGCGATCAATAAATTTGTAAGTTATTTAAATGTGGTACATGATATTTTGTGCCACAGCTTTAAAGATAAAAGATATTTGAATGTAAAGCATATAGAATTCAGCATGGCTGGTGTGGCTCAGTGGATTGAACACCAGACTGTGAATCAAAGGGTTGCCAGTTCAATTCCTAGTCAGGGCACATGCCTGGGTTGCAGGCCAGATCCCCAGTAGGGGGTGTTAGAGGCAACCACACATTGATGTTTCTCTCCCTCTTTCTCTCTCCCTTTCCCTTTCTAAAAATAAATAAATTAAAATCTTAAAAAGAAAGCATTTTAAAAAATTAAAAATAAATAAGACACAGTATTAGGTGTTATAATCTGATTATGGCAGTTCTTTAAAACCTTCCAATGTCTTCCCATTGAACCTGGAATGAAGTCTGAACTCTTACAATGAAACCAATGGCTCTGTGTGGTCTGGCAGCCATGTTCCACCAGCTTCATCTGTGTGACTTACTCTCTCCTGCTTTCCAGCTTCCCTGGCCTTCAGGTGTCTCAAACACTTCAAGCTGTTTGCCTATTTAGGTCTTTTCTACTCGCTGTTTCTTTTGCCCGGAACATTCATTGCCTGTCTTTTTTTGTTTTCTTGCTTACCTTTGTATGAGTATCTCCCTCACACTCTGCAAGTCTTAGTTCAATGTCATACTATCAGGAAGATCTTCCCTGATTTTCTGTTTTAAAATAGCTTTTCCATTCTGCAACTCACTGGGTCCCTATTGATGATTCCACAACAGCAAGTTTTTATTTCCTTCATAGAACCCCTAACAGTCTATTTTCTTGTTTACTTGGTTATTTTCACTTCCTCTGCTACACTGTGGGCTCCATGAGGACAGAGACCCTGCCAGTCTTAATTTCTATCATATTAGGTCCTAAAATGATAACTGGCAAACTAGGCAGCTACTACTAATTTGTTAAGTGAAAGAATAAACGTGGGGAAAGGAAACTAATATTTACAGACCCCCACTTTTATGCCAAGCATTGTGCTAAGTGTTATTATATTCATCATATAGTTATTGTGAGATAAGTATTATTTTCTCCAGCTCACTGATCAAAAAGAGGAAACTTAGGTCTTATAATATTGCATAAGTCCTTTAGGAATGCCTGTCTAATTATATTAGAGCAAGCTCATTATATATGGATCCAGATTTTTGTTTTCCTCCACTATGACTTGTTGAAATCTCATACAGCATGTTTAAATTAAGTGGTTGGATTTAGCCCTGCTCTTCATGCCTTCAGTGAATTATGCATGTGTTTGTAGGTATGAATGCATCTTTATGAAATAAATATCTATTGGAGTGCAGGCACTGTCTCTCTAGCCCCCATAAAAATGAAATGCACATTACATAAACATGTGTGATTCTTTAACTATAATTCTTTACATTCACATAGCCTTCTAGCAAAGAATTTTCTGACATGTTAGCTGTTTATATTTCCTTTTGCATCTCCAGTAGCCAAGCAGGGCAGGTGTTATTTTTCATTATCTTCCTGACACAGATGCTGCTGCTGAAGCTCTGAGATATGGAGTGGCTTGTCCAAGGTCACACAGCTGCTGGTGGTGGAGAGGCCCCCTTGGCCTCCATTTGCTGTCCCCAGAGCACAATTAAGCTGTCCCCAAATCTCTGAAATATACCTTCCCTGTTTTTCTTGCTCATCCTTCTTGCCTCAAGCATTCTTTTCTCCTCTTTTGAGCATTTCCTGAAAGTCAGCATGATGATATTCTGAGAACTTTCAACAGAGGTGAGGATGAAGGAGTTCTGGATTAGGAAAACAGAGAAGCGAACAGATTTCTCCGCCTGCTTCCCATTTCTCCCCAATGCCCTTCTGGTCCCAGCAGCAACAACAACAACAGCAGCAACAAAAGCAGAGGGAGAGTGTCACCATACAACCCTTCAGAATACTGTTCCAAAATATTTGAATGGGTGATCGTGAAAAGGTAAATATTTCTTCTCTGACCATTTGACCAGATTAGCTAATGACGCACGTCCCCAAAATGTCTCTCAAATAGTTCCCTTCTTCTCCATCCCCACTAGCCCTGCTCTAGTTCCAGTCCTTGTAATCTCTCTCTAGTGTTCTCCAACATTCTTCTGACTTGTCTCCTTCCCTCCAGCCTAGTCACCGTCCATTCTGTTCTCTATACTGCAAATGGGGGTTCTGTTACGGAGCACAGCACGCATCGTACTGCTTTTCTCCTTACGAGTAATCAGTGGTTCCCCAAGGACTAGAGCCTAAGTCCAGACACCCCCGTATATCATCGAAAGCCCCAGACAATGGAACCCCTCGCCGTCCCAGCCCCTCCTGCTCTGCGCTGTGTCACCGTGTCAGAACCCTCTGACTGTCGTCTGCGCACACCAACACTCTCTCACCCTGTGCCTCGTCCTGCTGTTTCTGCTTCACTCCACTCAGAAGTAACTTCCCGTCTGAAGCTTTTCTGGACTCTCCTTTATTATCCCTTTTTCCAAGGAAGATATTTTCATCCCAGCCTTGTTCCCATGGCAGTTTGCTGAGACATCTATTAAGGCTACAGTTATGATGCTTTCTGGTTTTGATATTGTGACAACATGGTTTGTCCACAGAATAGAATGGTTTAAGTAATGATCATAGCTATTTTTCACTTCTTTCCATTCAGCAGCTTTGCTTCATGGACAGAGGTCTCATGAGGAGAAGGGACATTACCTATTCCTCTTTATGACATTAGGACCTCGTTGAGCACCTGCCAGTAGTAGTATGTTACCCATGTTTGCAGGACTCCAGACATTCTTACGGGCACTGTGCGCGTACTCTCTCTTTCTTACTGTGCTCCTCTGAGGTGGCCGTGATGCTGCCATTTTGTAGATAAGAAAATTGAGGTTAAAAAGAATTTTTCCACAGCATTTGAACTGATGTGTGTGTCTATCCCCTAAACTGTGTTCTATTCCATTATAAAAGCTATTGCATTATATATGTTGTTCAAATATGGAATATCTTCTCCCCTTTGATATGTAGAAAATATCCCCTACCTTGAATCGTGTGAAATCTGTTAAAGGTGGGTGGGAACTTAGCCCTTAAAGTGATTGACCATGAAAGCCAGGAAAAGGATATTGGAGAAAAGGAGTTTTGGGGTTGAGGGTAGGAAATGAGATTCTTATGCAGAGACTACCAGGAACATGTCCGCAGAGCTCCATGGATGGAAGGAAACTATGTCCGTGATTTACTGGGATAGCTTTCTAACACATAAGTGAAAATTTATCCTGATTAAGAGGCACTGGTTGAAAATGAAAAATACTGCAGTTGACAAAGGTATAAATAAGTACATTACAAGTGCTTTAACATGTAACCCTCCAGCGTCCTAACCTCGGTTGTGAGGCTGGCGGAGAAGACTGACTCCCCAGGTCTGACTTGCAGCTTGTGTTTTCACTCTTCTTCTTCTACGGACCATTGGATGTCGGACACATTCAACAGACAACTCACGCGCACAACTACAGCGTTTCCCCCTGAACATCTGCAGCACTCCTGTTTAGCAATAGGAAGTGCAAGAAAAATCGGGTGGGACCTCGTATGAGAGGTCATAAAAACCCCTAATAAATTTTCTTATATGCTGACACTGTTATAGAGGTGTTTGCAAAATACTTCCATGTTCGTTTGGGGATTTTCAGAATTCTCAATATGTAAAAGGAACAATACATTTCCTTTTTTGCAAGCAAGGCATTTCTGACCGAGGAAGCCGCAGTGGCATACTTTTCAGGAGATGAGAGATTAGCGTGCGCACGTGTGCACCAGCAGTTTTCGGAGAATGAACTGGACGTTGGGGTGAATGCTGTCCTCTCGACTTGAGAATGGTTGTGCAGGGAACGGAAAGGGCCCTGTGTCTTCAAAGGAGGTGGATTAGTTGCAGCAGCCTCAGACAAGTTGCAGAAACATCTGGAAAGGCTGATAATAGATGGATTTCCTGAAATGTGGGTTTGACTATGATGACTTCAGACAGGAAGCGTAACTTTCTTATCATAATGTTGGGAAAAGATATAAAATTACAAAGTGAGACTGCTTAACTTCATGCAGAATTGTAATTTTCTAAAACAGTGTGTTTTGTAAAATTATAGAGGTTTAAAATTGTTGTTGTCAGGAATATCTAACGGCTATCAAACATCTTCATTTATTTCTCTCATTCATAGGGAATAAAGAAAAATATGTGTATTTGTGTCTATTACATTCAAATGCTATAATCTCTTCAAATTATTACATTCTGGAGGCAATTTTCATAGAAATGACATTTCTTTCCTCCAAGCGAGAATTTTTATGTGAAAAAAGTTTTGACTGTAACAAAGTTGAAAGCACTAACAAGAGGAAAAATTGACAACCAACAGGGAAATTAAACATGTTTCCCAATGATATGGCATTGGCCCTTCTCAGGCTTTCAGGCTACGAGAATAATCTTGGGGGTTGTCTAATATATGTGCGTTTTTTTTAGGTTGTGTACACACGTGTCAGTAGTATATGTGAATATAACTTAGAGCATTCTCTCAGGAGAGAGGAAAACCCTTTAGCACCACATCTCACCGTGTACTTTGTGTCTCAAGCTCCCCGCAGAAGTACATTAGGCTGCTGTGTCTACACAACTGAGCAATATTTAAACCTCTTTTCTTTCTTAAGGGAAGGGGAAACTCCAAGAGTCTGCCGCTCTTGACTGCTACTGAATATAGGATTTCTTTTTCAGAGTGAAAAAGTATGTTCTAATATTAGGTACTGGTGACAGCTGCACAACTCTGGGAATATACTAAAAGCATTGAGCTGACACTTTAAATGGGTGATTTATGTAGTATATCAATTATATATCAATAAAGCTCTTAATTAAAAAAGTGACACTCTGAAGAATTCTTTTTAAGCGTTATGGGAAGTTGCTCTGTTTGAAAAGGCAAATCAGGATAGCTCTTCCAGAGGCTTTTCAAAGATATTTTTATTACTTGTGAAAATGTGCAGGCAGACTGTGAAGTCTGGGTGTAATAATGAGATCTGGCACCAGTTTTCTGAATCAAACAATTTTTGTCTGAATAATTTCAGTATTAGAGGGAAACTTTTCAAATAATACTTTCACTAAGAAGCTCTCACCTTTGTGTTTCTAATGCTAGCAATATTAAGTTACTTTATCCCATATTTTATCAATAGTCACATCCCTCATATTCTGAAGAAATAAACCAGTACAATTGGATGCAGATCAATGTGACCCTCTTCACCAAGAAGTTCAGCACATGTTTTTTAAGTAAGGAACTCACACTCTATCATATAAAGGCTCACCAACGGTGGCCCCTCGATACCCAATCAGTCACAGAGAATAAACAATGGAGATGAGACGCTTCAGATCTACCATTCCTCTCTGTTTGAGGATCAGATTCCTCCTCAGTGACTGCAGGGAAAGTCCAATTGTATTGTTATTATTTACTTACTTAGCTGGTAAATATTGGGGCTGACACAGCCCAACGGAAAGCCTCAGGACTTTATGGCATGCCTGCCAGACTCCCTTGTCCCAGCTATGATCTCAGCAGAGGCCGGAAGTGCCCTGGGCACCAGGCGGTTTCTGTGCTTCACTCGGTGAGGTGGATCTCCAGAAACACCGGTCATGGTCTTCTGATGATAAAACTTGTGGAAAAGTCTCCTTCAAACTCTAGGACTATTTCCTGTTTTGAACTTTTACTTACATTTTTAGTTCTTCAGTTTCTGATCCTTACAGAAATGATGGTTTCATTTCCTGTAAAAACATTTATTTGTACATTAAAGTCAAGGTCAGTGCAGCCTAACAAGATAGTAAGCGTCTGGTAGTGGCCCATTAAATTCAGTGCACAATTTCAGAATATTTCAAGTCATATAGATTATTAGAAACAGGTTTAGTATACTCCTGTAAACAAAAATAACTGACTTTAAAAAATAGCCAGATTCTAAATCAACCCAATTGTCTGATTTCCCTCTCACGGAACACACCTCCAAATAAATTGAATCCATTTTGGTTTGGGGCTTGACCAGCTTTTCCGCTCAGGCCCTAGTCTCGATTTATCATCATCTCTAATGATGGGGGGGCTATGGCAACTGAGGGGTCTGTGCCTCTGTGTCCCTTTGTAGGAATATAAAATTGTCCAGGCTCAACGGGGTTTTGGGAGTGCTCACTAGTTGTTTATCCCCTTCAATTATGGTCGCTGGGACTGTGACTTGTGTTGCTGAGGTCTAAACAAACCTCCTTATTACTGTAAAACAGCCACTGTAATAGGGGAAAAGAAACAATGACTTTCCAGCCTCACTGCACTGAAGACAATTTTTCATCAATTATTTTTAAAATCAACATTTAGTTTACAGTATTATGGCTTTATAAATATTATCCACAGCTGAACCATGTATCTGTGATTGCTAGGTAATTCTGGTTTACTGTCATATCCATTTTTTTTGTTTTCCCCGGAGTTAATAATTGCCACTTGTTTTGACTAGGGTGTTTAGCTTCCTATTTACCTGACACTCAAATCTCGACTTTTTGTTAGTATTGGGAGTCTGCTTCTAGAAGATTCAAATAGCAAGTCATCTCATGTGTTCTCTTATCCCGGGGTTAACTGTTCATCCACTGCCATGTGGATGGATCCACCTGCGGGCCTGCTGTACCACTGTCAGCTAGAAAGCTCCCTGTGCCACCGTCCTGGGAATTCCCTCTCTTGTGTTAGATTTCCTGTCTCCTAAATGTCATGTCTTTTTCTAAATTTACTCCTGTATTTTGAGACATTATATTCTCTAGCTGCTTCCTAAAACAGAAGATACATTTTGAGATACTGTATGTCTGGGAGTGTCTTAATTACATTCTTAATTTGATCTTTTGCCCAGATATGTAATTGTATACTGGAAATGTTTCCTTCAGACTTTGAAATCATTGCTCTATTTTCTTCTTAACTTCCAGATTTGCCATTAAGAAATCTGATGCTGTTCGTATGCTTAATATATGTGACATATCTTTTTAAAAAAATCCTTCCATGGAAGCACCTAAGATCTTTCCATTATCCCTAATACTTAGAAATGTTATAGTACAGTGACTTTTAAAATTGTTTATCTCCTTTTAAACTGGAAAGTTATATACTTTGGGGAGAGGGTTGGGGGAAGTTCTGTGATGTGAATCAACCTGCTTCTTACCGGTTTCGTTTCCTGCTTTTGGTTATGGAGCTAGCCACTCCTCCTGCATCTGGTTTTCTGTTTCTGTAACTTTGCTCCCATTTCTCACTTGTTAGGATCTTGTCTCCCATTCCCCTTGACCTTGTATATTTGTGTTTTTTTTTTAAACTTCTTAACAGTCATTAAGTGGGGTTTTGGGAGAGAGGGGAAATAAATGCAGGTTTTCAAACTACCATGTTTAACTAGAAGCTCAGAATTTATATTTAATTCCATTAAATGTAATCTTGATGGCTCTGGCCATCAGTCTAGCTTGTCAGGATCTTCCAAATTCCAGTACTGTCATCTGCCACACTGTTTGTATCACCAAACTTAGTGATGTCTGTGAATATATCCTTTTGGGGAGTCTAGGATGAATGTAGCTACTGAATAAGTCTTCTAAGGCTTTCAGCACAGTGGGTACTCAGCTCTGCTCCCCTCATACACTATGGCTGCTCTGTGTGAAAGCTCTGCCTAGTCAGTATACTCATATACCATCTTGTGCTCTCGAGTTGTGACCAAGCTTCTTAGTTTAACAGGATATTTGAAGCAAATGTCCCCCCGCCACGACCTCTTCTTTCTCTCTTTCTCTCTCTCTCTCTCACACAGAAGTTACTCATTTATCTGTAACCAAAGGCAATATGACTCCTGAATTTTGAATATTAAATTTATGGCTCATCAGAGTACCAGTAGCTGATAACTTCTACTAGCCTGTTATTGCCTCATACTTTTTAGACTCTTCTACGCCTGCTGACAGCATCTACCTGCCAGGGATTGAAGGTGATCCACAAGGCACACTCGGAGTTGCTGCGGTACCTCCTGAGTTACATTAAACCCCCAGGGCAAGGGGCTTAACTCAATTGGAGGGAAGATGTCAAAATATCTTAGAAAGAATCAAGACATCCTCACATTCACCATAGGCCAAATGGGAGCAGAATAAAAGTAACATCAGATTCTATGTTATTCAAATATCTAAAATGAAATTATATAAAAGCTAAGAGCTACAACCTGACATGTCTTCAAATTTTGTGTTTGTGAGTTTGAAGATAAAATACTTCAGAGTTTGTTCACTTGAAAATGAGTTTCCTTACCATAGTTTGCACCTTATCCCAACTCTCACCTGTTTCAAGGTTGGTATTTATGAGTTTTTTTGATTGTTGAAATCATCATTGAACATACCATTACTTTTTCTACTCTCTTAGGGAAACTAACTGTCCTCACAGGAAGGCACGACACCTAAAAACCTGAATATCGGAAATGGCCACACTTGCCCTTCACATACGCCCAACTAAGTGATGTGCTGAAAGACTTACCAGTTACCCTTAGAGAAAAAACACAAAAACAAAACTTGAACCTTATTCAAGCTAGGTTTGTTTTTAAGTAGCCATTACGCACTTTGTTTTCATTCAAGAATTCAGATTTTTGAAAATTATAAATATGTTGATCTGGTTAAATAACAGCTTGAAAAATATTCAGAAAGATTTACAATAGTCTTACAATAGTTACATCAACTCTGGCCCTAAATTGCAGGGATTTGAATTACAATGCCAGTGCTCCTCTAGACTTCTTTCGTTCTGATAAATCCTTCTCCGAACAGAGTCTCAGAAGACCCAGGACCAGGCCTGCCCACCAGTCGCTGGCCTGCTGTCAGCCCCCTAGCAGAGCAGCTTGCCCTGCGGATAATTAGTAGTTTCTCCAGCAGGCACACTGCCTTGTCACATGAGCTTATCATTTCTCTTGGACTTAAACAGAGGGGACCTGACTCACTATGAGATCAGATCAGAAGCAGATGCCATGTATCTGAGGTACAGCACAGAAAAATGAGCGAGATTCATCACAGTGCTTGGTGGTGCACTAACAATTGTGATATCGCCACCACTGCTATTATTGTAAGGGTTTTCCTCCCCATTTCTTAAATAGTAGTTTATGAAAGGAAGGAACAAATACAGACTGTGCTTTTTATCTAGCCTCATGAGAGGCATTAGACAAAAGGCATTAGATACGTGGAGGCTTTATCCAAACAAAATGCTTCTAATTGTCTAGCAACCTATAATTACTTATTATAGTTTGACCAGGTCAGTTAAGGTGTGGTTCATTATCTCACTAAAATTATTTTTTTATTAGAGTAGGCATGTTTCCAATATTGGCTGGGGAGATGGGGGGTGGGAGAGAAATCCCTTGCATTTTTTTCCTTGAATCAATTTAAATACATGAAAAACTTCCAGCAAAAGCTTAAAATGAGTTCTAGCAATACTAGATTAGGCCAATCTGAATAGAAGTATTTAGGCAGCATATGCAATTAAAATGTTACCAGCACCATAACTAGTAACAGCAGACATTTCCCTTAGCAGTCAGAAGACGTAGTGAATATGCACTTAATGTTGAAAGATAATGTAAATAGAGATACAGCAAAGGATGCTTCCTCCAAAATTGTAAGTTATAATAGCTGGGTTATGTTGGAAGGACACAAATGTCCCATTTCCAAAAATAACCCCCAAAGTTGGATTTATACTTTTAATGCCTGAGGCAGGCAGTGAATAGAGGGGTTTGGTTTATTAGGATTTGAGATATAATTCTGTCTTGGGAGAATGAGGGTGGGGGTGGAATTAAGATTCTTGCCTGAGGGAGAATAACGTATACTGTTTTCAGTGACAAAAAAACTGAAGTGGACATGTGACGGAGCTGAAGGGAATGTGATGGATAGAGAGCCCTATGGATACTCACAACTGTAGACTTCCTGCCCCCTGGCCCTTTGGGTGCAGTGCGTTCAGTGGCACATTTGGGTCGCATCTGCACTGACTACAGAAAATCTGGTGATGATGTTATCTCTGTGACCCCTCTTCTGCCTGTTGAAACTGTTTACATAAAATTTGTAGGAATAGAGGAGGTTATATGGATGGTTTGATGGCACTTCCTGTAGTTGGAAAACTATTTTGAAAGGTTCTTCATTTTCTCCATTTATGCCATCTCACTATTGTCTATGTTTCTCAAAAGAAGTTCTTAGCTGAAAAGCAGCGGATAAAGGAGCATTTCTGCCTCTTGAAACTTTAATGTGGGTAATTTTAAAAGAGAGTCTATATTTTATAGTAACACTTCTTCCTTCTTGAACTTTTCCAACAAATATGAAAGCTGAAATATGAATGTTTATAAAGGCAGGGAAAATTATATTTTTAACTTTTTTACTATCTGTTATAAAATTACCACCCAAGTCACTGAATTACATATTTATTTCTTTTGGGATACCTCCTCATTTGAACACCTGTATTTAATCAGAAAATTAGAGCAGAGGATGAAATGTAAAAAGTGATTGTCCATAAAATATAGCATGCAGGGTACAGGTAAGTGATGCAGGTGGGAGAGAGCCCCCACTGTAAGTAATGGAGCTAGAGAAGCTGGGTTGTATGAAGGGAGGACATAAGCCAAAATGCAATCAGCTCAGATATAATTCTAAAACCAAAGAGGCCAGTCACCCCAGTGTGGCCACGTGATGGAGATTTGAGGTGAACCTCCAGGGGGAGGGGACTGTCTCATGTTTTACTGGGTGTCTCCAGCAAACTCAGAGAGCACTTGCCTACTATTCAGCCAATGATGCTTTTTCTATTCATGTAGTTAAGAACTTCAATAAGAAAATGATATAATAAAAATATTTATTATCCTGATTTTATTATAATGGTTACCAAATTCTTGTCAAGCTACCATAGAAAAATATTCAAAGAAATGGGAACATCTGTAAACACCTTACCAAATGTCAACTCTTATTATTTCTTTGTTCATGTAATCTTTGGGTTCTTGTAATTTTGTTTTCTGAAATATACTCATTTCTGTAGCCATTTACCCTAAGAAAGAAGAGAGGGCAAGGGGGAAGGAAGCAAGGAAAGTACAAAAGCAGAATAGGATTGAAAGGATAGTATATGATATGTTTCATGGGAAATGCCATATAGAACTTTCCACTCCTTGGTTTCAGAGCCCTTTCTAAAATCAGACCTGCTTTCTGGTGTTTTTCTTTGCCTGAGAAAACACTTTACATTTTGAAACCCTCCAACATGGGGGGATATCCAGTGTGTTTTCTCTAGCTGAATCAAGAGTGACTTTGGATACTGCCTCCCAGGGTCATTAGTAATCTAGACTCTACTTGAAACTTCAGTGGTTTGTGTTTCTGGGGACTTGGGTGGGCTTTCAGGATGCAGCATGGCCTGGAGCAACGTCCGCCTATGACTTCAGATTGCAGCAAACGTTAAGTGGCTTCCTGTGCTATCTATCAGTTCACAGGTTAGTCTATGAAAACCGAGAATCTGAAGTCACTATGCCATTGCCCATATCCCAAAATATTAGCTTCAACTTTTAGTTTTCTCTTTTACAGAGAATTTTCATTACAGAAAATCTTCAGGAAATATGGTGCTATTACGAATCTACAAGACACAGCCTTCTGCTTTCCAGGAATATTTACTGGTGTATGATGGCCTTTCTCCTCTGTTGTTTTTTCTTCAAGTTTTCATTCATTTTGCCCTAACATATGGACTCACATGTGGCCTGCTGGAGAAGAGGGCCAGACCATTTCGTATATGTTTCTCCAGGTAATTGGAGGCTTCTCATGGGCAGGGCCCTGTTTCACTCCTGTTTGTCACTCTTAGATCCTGACGTGAAGCCTGACATCCAACAGGCGCTCTGTTGTGCTTTTGAAGTTGAAGCGGTGATGCATTTAATCAAACTTCATACATAAGCAGAGCAGAACGTTTTCTATTTATAACACTTAAAAGAATTTCATCTCCGTTTCTTCACAGTATCTTGGGGCACGATTGGTCTCTCCAAGTTTTACTATTGTCTCATCATAATATTAATTAGTTTGCTAGTGTCAGACTTGAATTACTGCCACTATTCAAATGCCCCATGTCTCCGCTACACAGTAGTTCTTCCAGTTCTCCAACATGGGCAAATGTCACCTAGGGTCTGGGTGACCTACGTACTTGGAAGCCTCACTCTTAGCTTAGGCAAGATATTTTGTGTTGATTTTGCTTTAGAGGAAACCCAAGCTACGGGAGACTTGAGGTGATTGGACAGTGATCTATTGGAACAGATGGCACCTAACGGTGATAATAATGCTAGTGAACACTTGCATGATAGCTGGAGATTGCGGATAAGCTTTCCTGCATGCAAAACCCAATGAGATATATCCTGTCACCTTAAGTGCTTCATTTAGTAGTATTCCATTTAAATAAAACTTATCAAACAATATTGACAGCAAAAATAGTATAGTCATGAGTATTACCATTACTTTTTATTTCTTCCAGCAGCCTCAACGCAGTTAGAACTATCCATGCTGAGATACCTACTGAAGGGGAGGGGAAGACCTTTATAGTTATATCTGGATTAATCTCAACCTCCTAACTTCCTCCGCAGGGGAGCTTGGGAATTTGATTCCCTCTCTCAGCCAGTTTTCTCTTCTGTAAGTAGAGAAAATGCATAACCCCACAGTGATCTGGTTAAATAAAACATGAAGTACCTAGCACAGTGACACTCAAGGTAAGCTCACTGTAAGTATTAGTTAGATTTCTTCCTCCTCAAGTATGCCTGGTATTGAGCTTAATATTTAGAGTTGAAAATTCATGGAGGAGAAAATGTAAAATAACTTCAGCTAATGAGTTTGGGTTGTGTTCATGAATTGATCAACATGTTAAGCTATTGAGTAATTTGTCATCTAGAAGTATAAATTAAAGTTAAAACTTTGTTTTAATGAAAAATCATGATAGAATAATGGGTAAAAGTCTTTGGGCATTGGATGTCCTATCTGCTAGTTTTATATGTGCCCCAAAGACAGTAAATCAAATATAAAATCTACCTTCTTTCCTTTAAGTTTGTTCATCATCCCAACTCTTCCTGTGAGACAATCTCAAATCATCCATATCAGACATCATCAGATTGTTTTTCTCTTCTTCCCTGCATCTAGTGAGTCATTAATTTTGTGGCTTCTTGCTTCATAATGGCTTTGTCATTTACTCCTTCCTTCTTATTCCCACTGCTAGTCCCCAGACTAACCCTTATATATTTGTAGACAATTGCAGTGTTCTTCTAATTAAGCTTCCTGGTCTATACCTTTACTCAAAAAGAAAAGAAAAAAAAACTAATTGAAAAATAAAACTAATTGCTTCAAATAAGTGTTTACATAGATGACTGAAAAATTGAATATCTTTATAAGTAGCTGCAAATTTTTCTCATATATCTGACATTAAACAGCTCAAGCACATGCCATGGACTCCAATTAACTGGTAACCTGTGGACTCGTACAGTGTGTAGCCGATGTGGCCTTGTGCCGAGGGCCTGTCTATAGTGTGTTCAAACCACTCATTCAAACAAATCTTGGTTCTTACACCCCTTCATGATTCTCAATGTTTATACCATAAAGTCCAGAGAAAAGCCTGAGATTCATCATCCTTTGTAATCCAGGCCTGCACTGCCTTCCCAACCCTGTGTCCCACTACTTAAAACTATCTGCCGTGACTTCCAGACTGGTTACACGTGGCTCTCACCCAGAGCAGACTAATGTAGAGGCTGCCTAGGGAGCACCACTTACAGTTAAATCTGAGAGAGGGCTCACTCCTTTCTAGGTATTGACAGTTTGGGGGATTCCCCCAATGGTAAATTTTTAATAAATATTTGGGAGGTCAGAGAAAAGGAATTATTTTACAATAGTCCCTCTTAATCTGTGGTTTCATTCTCCATGGTTTCAGTTATCCATGGTCAACCACAGTCTGAAAATATTCAATGGAAAATCGCAGAAATAACCCTTCATAAATTATAAATTTCATGCCAATCTGAGTAACTTGATGGAATCTCTCACTGTTCCTTTAATAAATTGTTAAATGGCTCACTAAATGATTTTTTAAAATTTCTCTCAACATGACATATCTTTCATATGTTAAGAATTTGGGTTTCCTTGTCAATGAGTTCCTATTAATATCTTTTTATTTTTGTAATTGTGCCCTTTCTTTTTCTACTTTTTCTGTAGTACTTCTATTTATATGCCTGGTGTCAATACTCTTTTTGTTATATGCATTGCAGATTTCTTAGTCTGTGGCTTTGTTTTAACTTTGCAAGTGCGAGCTTTCAAAGTTAGATATTTCAAATACTTTACTATTTTTACAGATGTATTTTATATTTAATCTTTATCGTTGTGGATTTTACTTTTTGTGTCTAATTAGATAAATAATTCATTACAGAAAGGCATTAAAATATCTTGATGTATCTACACACTCATGTGGAAAGCAAAACTTTAAAATTTTTATGTCATCAATCTTTGTGGATTTTAGGTATGATAAGTGCCTATACTACATCGTATTTTCCCCATATGTATGTTCTTCCAGCATGCTCAAATATTCTGCCCGTCACCCACTGATGTATGAAGTGAGCTTTCTTGTATAGGAAGTCCTGTACTGTTATGAGCCTTGGGGACTCTCCTCTGTTCCATTGGCCCCCTTGTCTATCCCTGAACCACGTCAACCTCCTTCATTCATGTGCTAGTATACTCATTGCTACTTGGGGCCCTTTTTTCTCTATAAATATTAGAATAGACTTATCTATATTTTTGAAAAATATAGCTGAAATTTTGATTGAAATTTCAATGAATGTGAAAAATTTTAAAGAAAATTGCCGTCTTTATAGTAATATGTTTTTCCATCAACATTTAGAATAATATTAGATGTAGCAGTCTTATCCTTTTATTTTTACTCTTTTTATAAATTCTAGGAATATATTTTAGAAATAGTTCATAGCAGTACTTATTTTTAAAATATAGTTTATAAATATATTTTAAAGAAATAAGTTTAATTTGCTTATATGTACTTTACTGATTATATGTATTTTAATGTTATATTTACCTATTTTGTGTTTCTATTTTTTCTTTTATAGTTTCTGTTGAATTAATTTGACTTTTATTTGTTATTTAATTATTCCCTCTGGCTTAAAACTTGTTTGAAAATTTTAATTGTATTTTATTTTGTTTTAGTTACTAACTTTATAATATGTACTTTAAGTCTAAAGTTAATATGTTTAATTTCCTCTTAAATTGTATTTGGAAACTGTGGAAACCAGAGAGACTTTTCCCTGTCTTCTATTATCTCTGCTATTGTTGACCAGTCAGTCTATCAGCTACTGCTATACAACAAACCACCCCAAACGGTAGTGGCTTAAAACAACACTTTCTTCTATTGTTTCAGGTCTTACATGTAAGTCTCTGATCCATTTTTAGTTAAGTGCTATGTATATTATAAGATAATTTCATTCTTTTACTTTTGGCTGTCCAGGTTTCCCAAGACCATTTATTGAAATTATGTTTTTATCTATACATGTTCTTGGCTCCTTTGTCATGAATTAATTATGCATATGTATGTGAGTTTATTTCTGGACTCAGTTCCATTCCATTCATTCATGTGTTTGCTTTTTGGGGGACTTTTTGATTAATATAGTTTTGTAGTATAGTTTGAAATAGGGGGATTTTGTGAACTTGACTCCAAAGGCAAGGGAAACAAAAGCAAAAATAAACAAATGAGACTGCATCAAACTAAAATTCTTCTGCACACTACACAGCAAAGGAGACAACCAAAAAAACAAAATGGCAACCAACTGAATAGAAGATATTTATTCTTCTAATAAGGGATTAAATTCAAAATATGTAAAAAACTCACACAACTCAAAAAAAATTAAAAATGACAATAGACATTTTTCCAAATGAAGATATACAGATAGCTGATAGGCATATGAGATGTTCAACATCACTAATTATTAAGGAATTGCAAATTAAGACCACAAATTAAAAATAAGCTGCATAAACGTACTTGGTTGCTATTTTATAAGTTTCAGTTAATCTATAGATTCCTTTTCTCTTTTATTTGTTGATGAAATTTGATCATTCTTTGTTACTGTTGAGTTTCTTAAACACTTTGATGATTATATCTCCAGGACATCATTTAACACATTCCTGTCTCTGCTTTATTTTCTATAAATGACAATTAGATTTAGATGCTGTCAAGTAAAAGTTCCATTATTAGAGGGTCAATTCTATTTCACAGATAGTGTGTTATATGAGGTCAGTCTAGAAAAAGTCTGGACATTGTTAATATAACAAGAATGGTTTATGGGACATTGATGTCACCTGGCAACCAAGACTGGAATGCGTATGTGTGAACAATGATGACAATGATGTATGAACAATATGTGCTAGTCAGTGGGGGTGGTAGATGCTGAGTGAGCATGTGTACTGTGTGGCCGTCACATTCAAAATGAGGTGAGACTAAGCAAGTATTACAAAGCCACAAATGTGTATCAAATTTTGCTTTAAGCTTGAACGTTCCTCTGTGGAAAATATTTGGATGATTCGCAAGTCTTCAGGGATGATGCAATTGGTGCAGCAGAAATAAAAGTGTGGAACAAACGCTTCAAAGATGGTTGAGAATCTGATGAAAGTGACCCACATTCTGGAAGCCCTGAAACAAGCAGGACACCTGAGAATGTTGAATGTATATGACTACAATCAACAAAGATTAGAGACTGACAGTGCAAGAGCTAGAAGCTGATCTGAGGATTCCCAAACCTACTGTGTCTGAGACTCTGACGCAGGGTCTTGGCATGAAATGTGTTGCAGCAAAATTCACTCTGCAGTTTCTGCTACCAGAGCAGGAGGAACATCGTGCTGCAGTTGCTAATGACTTGATTCAAACTGCCACCAACGAACCAGATTTCCTCAAGATGGTCATAACTTTGAAGGGGACTGAGGCGTCATTGTCCTGTGTGATGTTTTGTTGCTTGTATCTTTTATATTTTTCAATAAATGTCTCAATTTTTCATAGCACATGGCTGTATACTTTCTGGACAGACCTCGTGATATAATTTCATCAGGCATACGTAATGTATAGTTCAATTTTCATGATTTTAGCAGTCCTCAATTCATTAAATTCATCAGGGGTTGCAAAACGCTCTAATTCTCTCATTCTTTATTTTTTATATGGTAAGATATTTCTATAAAGTAAAACTTTGCTTCATTAAACTATTTGGTTGCCCTAAGTTATAGTTGGCACAGTAAAGGTAATTTAAATGTTTGATTTTTTCCTTTTATTTATCATTCCTCTAAATGATCAGCTTTCCACTAGCCCTTAGGCCCTTTAGTCTAAACGGAGAGCTAAAATTCCCGTGGCCACTATGGCCTCTGCTGCAGACTGAAGTTCTGGCTTCACTTCCTTTCTTTATTTATAGTACCTGGGAATTTTCCTTTATTTTGACCTTGGTACCTGCCCTCTCTCTCAAGAAAAAGTCATATTTTTGTCCAGAATTTTCACATTTAAAAATGGAAGGTTTGTCCTACCATGCTAGTCTGTCATATCTACAGACATATTTCAGCTTATTTCTTAAAGCAGTTTGCCTATATTCTCTGAAAAATGTGAATGTGAGTGAATTTGAACATATTAGTGAATTTTAAGAAAAATATAATTCAGTTTTTAAAAAATTAAAAAATAGTTCTTTACTTATGTGTAAACAATAATTTTATAAGCATGTCTATAAAAATATAACTTCTGGAGGGAATTATTCCCCATCATATTTAAAAGATTAATATAGAAGAGAATGATTTCAGTTGGAAGTGATATGATTTAAGAGGTTCTGTGGTCCTCGATGTTCCTTCCTCTAATTTGAAGGTTGAGGGAACATTGGAATCTTCCGTTTGAAGAATATAATATAATTTTCTCCTTACACATTTAAGTTTTCTTTTTCCTAATGGGAAAAAATCTTACTTTTCCTTCTATTGGCACACAAGTTAGACAATACATCATTTTATTCCATAACAAATTGTCAAGCAGAAGTGGGTTACCTCTAGGTTTATAAATAAATTTTTTCAGGTTTTCCTATGTTTATAAATGAATTTTTTCAGGTTTTCAGGAAAACAAAATCTTCCTTTTGATTTTCAGATAGTTAATCTACATACGAGTATCCCTGGTGGTCATAATTGTGTCCATATATTATTGGGAAGAAAAACAAGCACATAGTCTTTGGTAGTAAGTGCTGGTGAGGCTCCGTCAGCTGCACATTAGCACGTAACAGAGCTGACAAGTTCCTGCATTACCAGTTCACAGTGTGAGCCTGGGCCTTGTTGCACCAGGTAAAGGGATTTAGTTTCAGGCATTTGTTTGGGGGATGATGATACCAGCTTACTTGGTGGGCATACCAGCTCACATATGGGGCATAAGGAAACGAAGAGTGTGTTTTCAAAATTCTACCATGAATGTTGAGTACATTTGTCTCAGGAAACTTCTCTTTCTTATCAATGGAAAAACACATGTCTGCCAGATACTTGTAATTGTGCCTGCCAAACTCAGCTTAGGAAATAAACATTAGCCAATAGAACAATTTCTCCATCACAGAGGATTCCAGGAGTAGAGGCTGAAACTGTGTTCTCAGTCCCATGAGATGCTGAACTTGAGTTCCACAAAGGAACTCAGATCTGGGAGCAAATAGATACTTTCAGAATTAAAAGAATGCTATAAAACATAAAAATAATTTGTTTAAATCTATCCAATAAAATGGCACCTTATTGATATCCAAATTAACAGCTATTCTTATTTCTACATTTGAAGAAATTTTTTAAATACAAAGATAAATAAATTAAAATTCTTAAATGCCTAGGAATAATTCTGAAAAGGATACTTATTATTTATTGAAAAAGAAGCAAATTTTCCCTGGCTGGTGTGGCTCAGTGGACTCAGCGCCAGACTGTGAACCAAAGGGTCACTGGTTCAATTCCCCATCAGGGCACATGTCTGGGTTGCATGCTACGTCCCCAGTAGGGGGGTGCTTGAGAGGCAACCACACATTGATGTTCCTTTCACTCTCTTTCTCCCTCCCTTCCCTTCTCTAAAAATAAATAAAATCATTTAAAAAAGAAACAAAGGTGATGTGTACTAGTTTCTGCTTTCTTATCTCTACATCTCTAATATTACTTAGTGAAGGGGGGTTAGATGATGTGGGAAGTGTGTGGAGCCATGGGTTAAGGGGGAGTGTGCATTTAGGATGGTAAAAAGGGAAAAATAATGTTGAGGGTTTTATATACAGGAAACTTTAATTCTTACAATTAGGCAACGAAAAGGCTACCATTTTTATTTCCAATTTACAGATGAGGAAACCGAGGCACAGAGAGATCTAAGTAAATGACTCTTACAGTTGGTGATAGGGGTTAGGATGCAGCTCTCAGGTGTGAGTGTCTCCTTTTTAGAGTGAAGGAAAAGGGTTCAGGTTTGACAAATAAAAGTCACAGAGGTTGCTATATGGTTGAGGTCAGCTCTGGCCAAGGATTTTCATAGCTAATTATGAAGATACCAACACACAGAATACATTTCCATCCCTTCATCTTCTTGTTCCTCCTTTCCCTTTGACATTCAAATTAATCTGAGGAATCGATAGGGCAGAATGTAAATGATGCTTATTATATCATTACCAGTGCACTGGGTCAGGCCCTATCAGAAAAAAAGACACTCCGGTCCGGAGCTGGAATCATTTAAAATAGTGAACTGTGCCTCTGTACCTGTGGGCCATGCTGCGAAATGCAACAGAGTTATTGAGTCACTTGATTGTCTTTTACCTCCCAATAACTAAGTTTTCTCTGCAATAAAAGCTCCAACTGCTCTTTGGTGGGACGGGGGTGGGGGTGGGGGGGGAGGTGGGGAGGTTAGGTAGTGGGAGGAACAAAATAATTTCTCTTTCCTTTATTTTACTTATATATAAATTTCACATAACAAGAACTAACACTGATTCTCTAAATTCACTATTAAATGTCTTTCAATCCAAGAATCTGGCTTGTCATTACTTCTGTGACAAAAGCAAAAGCAATTGCAGGGCTGACTCTTTCTTTCTTCAGTTGTGACACTACGTAATAGCTGTAATCTAGGCTTCTATTTTAGAGTGATGGCATTCCACAGATCACAAAGAAGCCGCATTTCCTTTTTAACAGCTGTACTTGTGTAATTGTTAGAGTTTTTTTCATTATATTGAGTTGAAATCTGTCTTTTAATCACTCCCATTCTATGGGGTTAATTTTACCTGAGATTGTTTGGCCTTTTTTGTACCTGCAGCCCATTTAGATGTTTTCAATCAGCTGTAAGGTAGCCTCCTGCTAATTATCTTTTTGTTTTTTATTGGAACATCCCTAGTTTCTTTACTCATTATACAAGGTGTGGTTTTCTTACCCTTTTTACAACTCCTTCCTCTCAATCCAGCTTTGCCAGCTGCCCACTGTGGGTGCTTCCCAGGTGCAATGCAGGTGTGTGGGTTTGGTCTGACCAACCAGAGTGCGCAGACGCAGGCTTCTTTCTGGGCGTTTGTTTTCTGTGCATGCATTTAGCTAAACCAGAAAATCCCTGAATAGACGATCTCCGTAAGAAGAGCATGCCAATGAAAAGACCGCATAGGCTGACGGGGTTGTGGAACTGGCTGTTCAGATATTTAAATATCAAAATTTTAAAACAACAGACCAGTAAGAGGGTATTTATCTCCTAGGCACTGAACATTGAGTACTCGTGTCTCTGGTTTTCTCTGCGTGGAATGTTCTCTATCTTTTCCAGCTACTTGGCACACGTCTGCTCTTCTTTTCAGCACCTTCTTTGTGAGGAATTCTTGATGGCCTGACACTCTTTGCTAAGTGACTCTGCCCCAACCACGGCAACTGATGGTGGGGACAGTTGTGTTCAGTCCATAGTCACAGCTGATTGGGCAAAGGGGTGGGACACCTAACTGAATGGCATGCATGATGGGGTCCAGCTCACAGACATGAGTGGGGCCTGACAGACTTCTCTTGGGGGAATGTGGAAGACAGAGAGACTGGGACCGTAGCTACAGGAAGAACCGGGTCATGGGTCACTTGGAGATGCCCTGGCCCCCCTTGTGCTGTGCAAGCTAAAGTCCTGGGACCAAAGCTTGTGGAAAGGGGAGAGCAGAGTCAAAGCCTCCATGAGCAGGAGACCCCCGGCCCAAGGAGTGCTGGAGCAAACTTTGGCTCACCTTGTTTGTTTCCATCTGTCAGGACTTCCTGGTCTTCCTTTCCTAATGGCCAGTGTCTTAAAAACATCTGAAAAATGTGTATTTTCTCTTGTTGTTGTTTGAGGTGAGCGGGATCTGGTTTAACCAGATCCTTGTTATTCTATCTTGACTAGAAGTGGAAATTATGAAACTTGTTGACTCAATTCTTTAGAAAAGTTTGATTAAATATTGAAGTTAGTATACTTGCTGATATTTTGTCCTGGAAGATTGTCTTTGATTTCTGATTAGGACCTTAATCAGAGAGATTTATGTCATTCTCACAATTTCAAGCAGCTCCTGTATGCTATAAGTATCTCTGACTAGAGTATAATATGCTTAATCTTTGGCTTTGCTGCTGCAAATAAAGCTGAAGATAAAGGCATCGAGTTAATAATGGATTAAGATATCACTACATTTTCTTCAGAGGAAGTTCATTCCATTGAATCATTTGAGTAAAAATAGTTTCCCAAGAGGAACTTAATTCTGGAAAGATAATGATCTGTTTTAGATCCCTGTAATTTACACTTATGTTTTGTTAGCTTCCAAATTGTGAGTATGGGAAGTGTTGCAAGACTTAGAAAGCTGGTTGGTATGTCATTCATGCAATTCATTTCCAAAACTCAGGGGAGACAAACATATTCAGGAAGGGTGCATGGGCCTGCATTCCAGAGAATCATTCAGAGGTAATCATGCACGGCTCTATGTGCATGAAGCTACCCGAGAAGTACTACTAACATTATCAGAAATAGCAATATACTTACAGTGTCCTTAAACACAAGGGAAATGGCAAAATGATTTTTACCTCTACTTAGAAGAACATCCACTTTATCTGTGAAGTCCTAATTAAAAGGACTTCCTTCCTCATGCCAAATGCTTATGCCTGAAGAATGGACTCCAGGTCCCATGCTTCCCATAATGGGGATCGCTCCCTACCAAGTAGAGCAGAGAAAGGCAGATCACATTATGTCCTTCACCTAGGAGCAGCACATAGGGTCTAGTCTAGGGAGAAAGCTCCCACTACTTCAGGGGCTCAGCAGAAGCTTTCTCCCTCTTTGCATCTGCACTAAAGGAAGGCTGGTACTGTGGGCACTTAGGAATGAAACCTGGATTTCTCCAAGCTTCCTTGCAGAGGACTGATCTCAGGCTACCCAATGAGAGAAGAGCCCAGTGACTGGCAAATGATAAGTAAAAAATGTTTCTGAAAAAATCAGAGCCTTTGTTGTTGTTGTTATTATTATTTTTACAACACAAGGACAGACAGTTTTCATTTTCTGTAGTACAGTCCATTAAACAAAGAATGTTCTCTAGAAATAATTTTGGGATGTGTTACAAATGGTACATAAATGAACCTCCAGAATTTAATATGCCTAAAAGTTTAGTCAGAACACAATGTGAGATGTCTCTATTAAAAATATAAACAAAACAAATAAACAACAAAAACCAAAAAAAAGTACAAAATAATAATGTTTTATATTTTTTATCTATATCTTAGGAATATACCCTTAAGGCTATAGGAGGGGTAAAACAGAATATGAACTTCAAAGTTAAAAACCCAAGTTTAAAGCAAAGCATCACCATTCACTCCACTTACAAACGTGGTGGGCAAACTATACTGACTTTCCATATTCTCAACTATAAATATGGGAATATTACTCCTCAAAATATTTGCTAGGCTTAAATGAGGATTTTTGCAAACTGGACTTGTATAATGTGTCCATTTGCTGCACAGAAAGAGGGAAAAGCAAGTCAAACTGCCTGCTTAGAAGCGTGGCTTAGCAACAGTCCCTGCTGTGAGGGTGCCGCCCACTTGGAGACCTGGTGATTCAATACGTCCCTTCATTTATTTGCCTGTAGCCCTCAAGTTTAAAAAATGTCAAGAAACGCAGAGCCTTTTATCACAAATAACCTGAATGTAAGTGTTGAAGGTGCATCTCTGAGTTGCCCACCTCTGCCCAATCTCAGTCCCCAACATCCTATTGCACATCTTTTGGCATCACTGAGGCTACAGCTTTCTCTCCAGGGATCAGATAGAAAAATAAAAGCAAGCAGTTATTGGACATATGATTGATATCTTTTAGTAACTCTAAAGTTAAAACCCAACTACTATTGCCTCTCCTATGAAAAAATCTAGGGCATTTAATATAAAAGGTTACAGTGGTAAGTGCCCCAGCATAGCCCATCCGTGCTAGGGTGGACACCTATGGCCCGGGAGCCATGGCAGCCACACATGGGCCTGCGGATGTGTTCTTCATGGGCTCCAGAGGCCCAAGGAGTGGCAGAAGCTAAGAAATGATTCACTTCGGGGGAATGGAAGCCACAGGGATGCCCAAGGGACTTTGCCAAGTACAATTTATACCTTGCGTCCAAAGAAGTCTGAACCAGGGCAGTGAAGTACGTTTAACTGTTACAAATTAAAGGTAAGGTGGTAGGTGAACTATTTCTTCCATCAGATTAGTGAACTTGCAAGACAGGCAATGTGCTCTGTGTATCTTAACTGTGTTTTCCTGAAGGCGGTGCTGGCGATGGCAGTCTTGTTGGGAGTTGTGTGTGCTAAAGTCCTCGTGTCAACTGTGGGCCAGAAGGGAAGGCTCCTATCTTGCCTTTTCCCTGAAGTTAATGTCCAGAGTAGCAGAGAACCCTTTCCTTGCCCGAATGGAGAACTCATGAAGAAAGAGCCTAAGTTAGAGCGATTGTGAACGAAGGCAAATGTCTTACATGTTACTTAACGTTGATAATGACAGAATTTGAAACGGATTATGATGGAATTACATCTTTACTTCTTGATGTGCATAATATACATTATTATACAAGTAATATGTTATTATATATTATTATACAAATAATAGAATTATTTGTCCTGGTCTGTTCTATCTTAGCAAGTTCAGGTAGGACCACAAAGATTCTATCAATGGAGAAGATCTCTGTTGGTTCCAAAATTTATCTGAATAGTCAGTCCATGGAGGTTCTCTTTAAATATATTAAATAGAGTCCACCAGTGTTACTGGAACCTTCCATGAGTAAGGCACTGTGCTGCAGCAGTCTCACCCTGCTTTCTCACACAAATTCATATTCAATTCACAACAAACATGTCTTGTATCTCATTCAAAAGGTAAGTATATTTAAAAGTCTTGGGGTAGTGAGTAATCAGTAAACCTGGGGCCAGAGTTCAGGCTCCAGAATGGGATATAATAACCTACCTAATTCGCTAAATTATATTGAGACTAAGGTCCAGGGACCAAATGGTTTACTCACTGCCACACTGCAGTGGAATCATTTATCTCTACAAATTAATTTCTAGTAACAAATTAAGGCAGGGACAGAAGAGTACTATGAGCCTCCCAAAACATTCAGAACCACCATTCTCAGAAACATTTGCAGAGCATCTTCAAGCATCAGAACCCTGCTGTGCCCGAGACATGTTTTCCAAACTGGGGTGGAGTACACTGTTATTTTATGAAGTTAAATGGTGAACTCGAATATGTTTTTCATATGTCATATTAGGTCTAGAGAAAATATCAAGCATGTAACGGAAGAACCAAGCTGAAACCCATACTCCAGAATGGATGCTTTTATTCTCTCCGTGTGTTGCACTATCTCACTGAAGTAGTTTGCGAAGCATTCTGACGTGTTCCTCCTACCAACAGATGCATCTACAGAGATCCAGCTAGGTAAGATGAGAGCCCTTATTTCATCTCATCAAATCAGTTTCTCCCTGCAGAGAGAAAAAGAAACAATAAAATGAATATAAAACAGAAACAATCATGACGTTTTATTTGTAAACAGGGTGTTCAAACAGCAATGATTTCAGTTACAGCTGTTCTTAAATCTCCTGATTATCTCATGGTGGTGGAATCGTTCTGCATCTAGTACTAATCTTATTATCTCAGTTCTTTCCAGTCCTACCACTGGATAACCTTGAGCAAATGAATGTTCTGGTTTTAATTCTTCATCTATAACATATGAAAATGACATTTTTTGTCTACCTGTTTTATCAAGATAAAGTGAACAATGAACTCATCCATTATTTGCTTAGGACACATAATAATTTATTAGGACACATAATGATTTGAGTTGTAAAGTATGAGCATTTTATTCATTTTATTACCTATAATTTTCCACAGAGAACCTAGTATATTTTCCATTGTTATTAATAAAGATGATTTTTTTAATTCCAAAAAGATCATAGAAGAAATATTTTACGATTTGGGAATATGTGACTGAAATTCACATGAATACTAGAGTATAATATTCTTTTTATTTAATTAGAAAATGCCAATAGAAATCATGATTTTTATTTGACTGATTTTCAGAAACATCCTCAGGTATTACTGCATAAGTGTTGAATATACTTTTGTTACTTCCAAGTACATCCAGGTGCTATTGCTGTCCCGCAGGTGGTACATGATTTAATCTCCATATTGCTACTATTTTAATTACTACTAATAAAGATCAAAAGTTGGATACTTGGAAGGTAACTGAAAAATTCAGTTTTGTGAAGCCAGAAGCCAGAATATATTATATTTGAACTTTCATTCTCTCAATACTAACTCAAGAACTAAAATTTTATATCCAGTTTACATGTATGTTTAGGCTTAACTTTCTAAATTACATATTTTATTTATGAATGAGTTTGTGTGGCTGTTTTTCATTGTGCAAAGCATGCTTCCTTATTCCTTCAGCATTCAGAACTTCTCATAGGATCCTTTTGGCAAAGCGATAATTTTTCATCTTGTAATGAGTAAACTAAGTTGGGATTGAGCAAAAAAGAAAAAAAATAAAAGAGAGAAAGGACTCATGGACATGGACAACACTGCGGTGATTGCGGGGTGGGGTGGAAGTGGAAGAGGGTATGGGGGGATAAATGGTGATGGAAAAATACAATTAAAATGTGATGGATTAAAAATTAAATGTATGTTTTTGACAATATCAAGGTTTCTATTAGAAGCTTGATTCCTGTATGAATATCCTTCGCTAATGTGTTTATGAAATTAAACAGCATGTTTTACTCTAATGATTTTTGTCTTTGACATTTATTTCAATACAGGCACATTCCTGAATCTTCCAGAACACTCTGTCTCAAAGGGGCATCTCCATGACTAATCTGTACAATTAGAGTATGGCCCTTTGCCTTTCGGTACAGGAAAGTGCAACATGTAGAATAGTTTGTTTAGCTTTGGAGACCTGGTACAAGGTTACGGATGCAGTGCACCTATGTAAATCACATGGGAAATGGCCCAGGTGAAATTAGTCTCTTTAAATCAGAAGGCTGCATAGCTACCCGATACCAAAGACCTCTGGGAGCTCATATAAAAGCTACCAGTGCAAGTTAGATTATTGATATAAATTACGTGATAGCCACTAGATAGCAAGGGAAGATTGAAACAATAAATTTTTCCATAGGTAACTAACTGACTAATACATGAGTATGTAGTTAGTTGTATTTTTAAGAGGGGCTGTGCTTCGTTTTCTATGACCAAATGTGTGCAATATTTCTACTGTTTCCACCTAATAGTTTATTAACCCTATTAAAGGTTTACTACAACATCTGAATCCTAAGGGGTATTTCATAGGGCAGGACTTTTCAACCGCACTACTACCGGCATTTGGGGCCAGAGAATTCTTTGTTGCTGGGGACTACCCTGTGCATTCTAGGATGTTAGCAACATTCTTGGTCTCTACTCACTAGATTCTAGTAGCACCTTTCCCCTCAATGCCACCCCAGGTATAATAATGAAAAATGTCTCCAGATGCTGCCAAATGCCCCCCTGAGAAGCAAAAACTACTGGGTTGAGAACCACTACTATAGAGCCAAGAAGGGAGCAAGTCCTTTCTCCCATCTCATTCTCTTTCAGTCTTTTTTGAAGAGACTTGCTTATGATTACTCAGCATCCTACATAATTGCTGAGGGGGTCCTATTACATGCTTCAATAGAAAATACAGTTACATTTTACTGAGAGCTCAGGAAGCACAATTTTTATCTTGGGACCATGTCTGTTTTTTTCACTGAAAACTGAATCAGTTGATTTAATGCAAGACATTTTCTAAAAAAGTATACCACCTCACCACTTTACTTGTACAGTAGGAAACTGGATTACTACTGAAAATTTAGCTGCTTGAATTCAAAATAGGGACATTAGAAATGAAAGTGAGTGTATAACAAGAATACATGGAAATAAAATTTACATCTTTTGGAATACAGTATGAACAACTATTCATTACTCGCTTTCTTCTTTAGCTTTTGATGTGTCTATCTGATTGGAATGTGTTTGTTGCAGGTGACAGAGATCACAACCTATTGTCTTAAAGTCACGGGCAACACCAGCTTTAGGCCAATTCAAAACAGGGTGTAGTATGGCTGCAAGAACCTCTGCCCCCTGGGTTATCTCTGTCCTCCTGCATGTGAGGTGCTGGCCTCCTTTCCAGAGAGGCTCTCTCATCAGCCTTGCAAGCTAACTGTAGTTGAAAAGCTTAAGTTCTTCCAGCTTTAGATCCAGAAGGGAAGAGAGGGCATTTGTATCTGGGGGTGGTTTTTGTCCTACCCAGACTACGTGGACTGTAATGAATGGGGGAGAATTGATAATACTTAGTTGACTGAGAGAAAATTAAATTGTTTTGGGGACAAAAATAACATATGATCATTTCTAGGGGTTTCTAGCCTGGTTCACTAAAAAAAGAATACGGCCTTTGATAGCAGGCATCATGTCTTATATTTTATTTTATTCCTCTTGAATCTTTATAATACTCTGTGTTCAACAGGTAGGCAGTGAAGAATGTGCAGGTTACAAAGGGCTTGGAAATCATACACTTATTCACACAAAGAGGTCAAAGCATTTTTGTATTTAAAATAAAGCACAATTCTTACAGACTCTCCAGAGAATAAGAGTATCAGTGGAGAAGGATATTATCTTATTTTAGTTTTCATTCTAATGTCTTACCCGAGGTCATAGAGAGTAAGATGATAAAATTTTCACTTACACAATATATTTTCTGAAAAAGGGGAGATCAAAAAGTAGTTCTCACAGAAGGGAAGAGGATAATGCAAATATTATTATTATTATTAAAGGATTTATTTCATTAACCAAGTTGAGTTTTCCTATATCGTATAAAACCACAAAGCTGGGTTTAACAAATCCCTGAATTTTAAGATACAGAACAAACAAGATCTAGATATGTGTATCAGATTAAGTAAAGAAAAATAAAGCTTATTTACATCATATTTTCTTTGAGATTTATTTGGATAAATAAATCTCAAAGCAATATGCAGTGTAACTTCATATGCAATGAGATGGACTTAGAAGCTATGTTGTTTGGATACCGCCTTGAGGAAGAGAAAACAAAACCCTGAACTGGCACTTAATGCATTGTCAGCGGGAGTCCTGGTTTTTATCAATACCACGCTTCGCTCGCCCCAAAGAAGGGTAACATGACGTCCCCATTGAGCTTCCCGATAACACATCTCTGTGTGAGAAACGCAGTTGTCCTTTCACAAAACATGGAACACATCGTGTTAGATGAAGTCTTGTACTTTTATATATTTTGACAAAAGCAAGACCATTCTTATTTGCACAACAAATGTGTTTAGTTTTAAAAATACAATTATTTTTTCTAGTGCAATGAAGATGAGATTTCAAGTAATTAATTTTGAAAGCTGTTTTATTTATGGCAAAGCAATATAGTTCTAAACTGGTGTAACTATGTTCAGACGTAATTCATACACCAAATGTGATTCATTGCAAACAATACACTTAATTTTTTGTCAACTCAAATATTGATAAATCTGATCTTATTTCAAAAAGATTCTCTGTTTGAGTTGGAGGAGGTTACATGTTTATAACTTAGAAAAGCAAATACTAATTTATATAAATAATTTAAAGAATAAAAATATTAGAAATAGTAGTAGAAAGAATGGTAGAAGCATCTTGAGTGTAATTGAAATGCCTTTGATGTTTTTGTTGAATGAAGGCTATTCAAATCTACTCTACCTGCTGTTTTTCAGAATTGTTAATTATCTGGGAAATCTTTATTCACAAAGATGATTCCTGAGCTGGATTTGGGTTTATACAATTTGGGTGACATTGGTAACTAATAATAGAAGTCACAGTTCATTGAGGAAATGTCCTAGCATTTACCTTCCAGACAGAGTTGGTGAACCTGGGGTGTTTCATACATGGGGAAATATTCTTCTGGTAGTCAGCCTGGTGACTGTAAGTTTTTAAGTGATATTTTCCTGTGTAGTTTTTTAAAGGGAAGTTGTTTGTTGTTTGAGGTTCTGCTACTTATTGATATACACAGCTGCAAAGTATTTGGCTTCTCTGATTGTTGATCCCCTAATCTGTAAAACCAAAATAGTGACAGAGAGTTGTTTGGGAGATTCTAGGAGAAAAGGAATGTGAAAGAGCTAAGCACAGGGTCTGGGGCCCTGGAAGCTCAGTGGGTGTTTGTTCCCCTTCTTCTCTCCTGCCACTCCCGAGACACTTCCAACTCTCATGTCTCATACCCTTAGGTGACATCCAGCTTCTCTCTTGCTCCCTCAAGCCTGAATCTGCAACTGCACAAAATGACCTTTTCTTTGGAGGTATCTCTGGTTCTACCCTAGACCAATGATGTCAATGAATGGTATTAAATTCTCTAAGTAGAATCATAGGCATCATTATATTCCTAAAGCAGCTCAGGGATTAGTAACATTTTCAATTTTCAGTTGTCACAGACATTTAGAATAAAGTAGGGTTTATTTTAATGACAAATGATATAATAAAATATTTAGATTTTAAGGGTTTTAAATATAATATTATAAATATTATAATTGCAAGTATGTGAAAATAATTGAACTCAAACAAAAACATTTCTTAGATACCAAAGGTTGTTGTTTTCATTGAATTTAGTAACACATTTGATTTTTCTCATTACTAAATGTGATTTTTTTTCCCATGCCATTAATGATTCTGTATACATTTTATGGGTAAACTTCCTAAACACACAATCAGAAACTTTACATACAACTTGAGAGAAGGAAACTATGCATAGTGCTTCCACAAAAGGCGGAGCTAGAGAGCATCTTAAGATCTTCACTTCCTTCATGTCATGGGACCCTGTGAGTCTTCAACTAAAAAAGATTCATATTTTCCAAGTTCAGTGTGAGCCCAGAGGTCCAAGTAGAGTTTTATTTGTGGACATTATGTATTTTCAACCTTCCATGAAGAGAGAACTTGACTTCTAATAAGTTAAAAGTAAACCCAGGGAAAATTGAGTGTCTGAGACTCTTTCATATAACTCTTTGCCTGAATTGACTACCAAATTAAAGTGTACTTATGAAATAAATGGGAACCAAAGGAAATAAAATATATTAAGTAGAAGACTGGAAAAACTTAATAATGAGAATAAATAAGGCCATCAGAGACACTAATGTTAAAACACTATATTTTCAAATAATAAAAAGGCAGCAGCATCTCCTTCTGGGACTTCAGAAATGGGTTTTAGACCTACTGTGGTTGACAATGAAGGTAAAAATAGAAGAGAAGGGGCAAATAAATGTCCCAGGCTTGCTCTGATTGGAAGTATATATTCCCTCAAAAGGATCAAAAAGGAACATATAAGAAAAGTTCCCTGCAGATTCTCCAAGAGATTATTTCTACCCTCATAGGAAAACAGGTGAGCATAGTGAATGCAAGGCTGAATACCTTGCGATTCTAGAAAAATCATGCTAGGAAAAATAGCTAAATGCTGTCCTCCCTGGTCTTTCCATCTGCTGACCATGCATAGGCCACTGCTAGTGGATTTGAGGTGCGGCAAGGCTGAAGATGAGGACAGCAGGTAGGAAGCTGTTATGGCAGTCCAGACAAGAGACAGCGAGCACCTTGGCTCTCGTCGTGTACATGAACTGAAGGAAGGTGAGAGGATGGATTACATGGCTATTTAGAAATTTAATCACCTGGCTTTGGTGACTAAATGGGGAGGGAGCCAAAATAAAGAAGGAGTCTAGCATGACCCCCAGATTCCTGGTTCGAACAGGAACAGGTGATAGCCTATGTGAACTGACTTGCAAATACTCAGCCACATGCAGTGTGCAGCTGGTGTGTGATGCTGACCCCCTACCTTGGCACAGTGAGCAGCAGGGAAATCAGGTGATGTTTTCTTCATCTCTTGGGCATGTGTAATGCATCCTTAGTGGTTAGGACATTTTCCTGGGCTCTCACTCACTTCCAAATTGTTTGGGGGAGGATGGAGGAATAAATGGGTAGAAAATGGGACATTTAGGGTGGTGTAACTACTCTGTATGATATTATAATGGTACTTGCATGTTGTTAATTTGTTCAAAATTAGAATGTACAAAACTGAAAGTGAGCCTCGATGTCAACTATGGGCTTTAGGTGATAACGATGTGTCAGTGTAAGCACATCAGTTGTCACAAATGCACCACACTGGCGGTGGATGTTGATAATGGAGCAGGCTGTGCATGACTGGGGCCAAGGGGCATATGGGAAATCTGTACGTTCCACTCAATTTTGCTGTGAGCTTAAAGTGTTCTAGAAGTAAAGCCTAACTCAGAAAAAATCGACAGCAATTGGAGCTGATGCAAAGTGCATATCCACAACTCTGGTGTCTTAGACCCAAGTGAGGGGCTGAGGTGGTGGGCTGGTGTGAAGTGGGAAACAGGCTGAGACACGTGCTGGGACATGCACTTTAACGATTGAGGTGCCACACGGTTCTGTTTAGGGATCGGAAAAAAAATAAAATAGAGACATTTTAGGAAATAAATCAAAGAGAAACTGAATGACAACAATTTATTTTTTGTGTGAGTGTAAATATATGATCTGCTCTACGGAGGCAACTCTAATTCCTATGTTCTAGAAGACTCAGGAGCACATATGAGTCTATACTAAGTGCTCTTTTTCAAGATTTTTAGGTTTCCTTTTTCCCCCTTTTTAAAGGTGTTTTCCTCAGTCACTAGGACATATCACATCTAGGCTGGAACATACCCATGAGCAGGTTTTCTACTTTGAAACTGAAATTCTACTAGCAATTGAAAATAAATCATTCAGTACATTTTAATTGAACACTGTTATGCGCCAGACACTGTTCTAAGTGGTGGGGCTATCCTTGTAAACAAAATAAAGAAAATATCAACCTTCATGGAGTTTACAGTTAGGTTAGGGAAGAGAGAAAATAAATACACAGCTTCAGGTTATAGGACATAAATACTAATAAGAAGAAGGAAGCAGAAGGGGCTAGAGGGTGATCAGGGAGAGGGGTTTGCTCTCTTCCACAGAGTGGTAAGGAGATGTTAGTGAGTGAAGGACTCATGTGCAAATTCGGAGGAAAAAGGCTTCAGGCAGAGTGAAGAGCAGGGCATTCTTGGTAGGGGGAGCAATAACAGGCCAGAGAGGTTGAAACAGAGACATGGGAGGTAAGTCAGGGAGGTGCCCAGTGGTCAGATCATCTGGTTCCCTGGAGGCTGTTACTTATCTGCTGCTACAAAGCAAGTCACACCAAAACCAAGTGGCTGAAAACCTTGTGGTCTAGGATGTCCTTCCTCACTTGTCCAGCATCTCTCCTGACATGGTTTTTCATCTTGGCCCTCTTCACATAGTGGCTGAAGTATTCCAGGAGGATGAGCTTTAGGCCTCTTGAAACCTAGGTTCAGGGCTTGCTCACTGTCCCCATCAACACATTCTAATATCACAGGCCAGCCTAGATTCAGGGGGTCAGAAAAGACATTCTACCTCTTATCGGTATGAGCAGCAAAGCATCTGTGGCCATTTAAGAACCCTCTCAGAGGTTGTAGTAGAAAGATTTAGACCTTTTTTGTAAGAGACATGAGAAACAATGGGTGGATTTTGTGTAGAGAAGTCATATGAGCCAAATTTGTTTTTCAAAGATCACACTGGCTTCTGTATGAAGAATAAACAACAGACAAGGTAGAAGGCTAACACTAAATAGTATTCCTTCTAATACCCATTCAACCTACCAAAAAAAAAAAAAAAACCCACCAAACTGACAGCTTTCAATGGAGCTGTTATTGTTATAACCTGTGGGGATTCCTCATGGTTCAGCTTGCTGAAAAGTACTATAAAGTGATTAGGATATAAAAGTAAAGTTTTCTTTCTTCAGAAAAAGATAATGACCGTCCCGTGCTATATTTTCATTTTCATTTATTTTTGGTTAAATTTAGTTTTAAACATTCAAAAATCAGAAGCTTTCACATAAATATATTTCTGGTTCTTCTAGAAATATCAAGTACAGAAATTGCATGAAATTCTCCACATTGCACTGGTACTTTGTCATTTAAAACAAGAATGTGATAATTACATCAAACAAGGCACTTACATCACATCTTTGTCCAAAGAACTTCAAGCACTATGAAAACACTCTGTAGTAGAAACACCCATTTACATTAACTATGGAAGCCCTTCTAGGCCTGTGCACACTTCAGAGATGTGCATACATTATACGTGCCGTAACTATGTATAGATTTCTAAGTTCAAAAGGTCATTTTAATTTCATCTTCTGTTTTATTGTGGTTTTTTGTTTGTTTATTTGTTTTCATCACAATTAGTGTAGGGAAGAAGACCACATATTGGGTGAAGTCAAATAAAAGACTGACTAGAAGACATCAGAAAGTGCATCGGTTAGGAGGGAGGAGAGGACAGAGTTGGAGCCTGTCGAGAGGCTGCAGGGCCCTGGCCAGGAGGGTGTCTCCAGGATGGAGGGCCCTAGTGATTATCGACTTCAGTTTCTCTCCAACACGCAAGAAAGTGAGTATTTAAAATGCTGTCAGGGACCCCTCCTCGAGGCCTGTGGGCAGAATGCAGCCTGCAGACATGTCTTATTTTACCTTCAATACATTACATTTTTAATTAAATTTAGTTTGCAATATTAAAACATGAGGAGTTTTTACATAAATCAATATTTCTGGCTTTTCCTGAAAACTCGAGGTATCTGAGATATTGGCTTGTTCACAGCCTTCCCCACCTAGTCTACCACAGTCATTTCTAACCCTGCTCGAACTTCGGTGACATTTTACTGGGACCTCTGACCCACACAGGTTTAATGGCATAGATGAGGGCAGAAGCTCCTACTACGTGTTCTTCCTATTCCTTTTTCATGGCTTTTCTTTGTGATTCTAGTTTCACTGACATTTTCCTCCAACAGTATCCATCCAAATCTTGCTTTCTTCTCCAAAGTGGATAAGGAAGTTTGTGGATATTACATTTGATTATATTAAAGCTCCTCCCACCCTTACACACCAGACAAGAGGCAGACGGACCACTGCAGATGAGGGCTGTGGGGTCATCAGCTGACAGTGAAGGCTCTGGTGGACCCCTGCCCACTGAGGGCCACCGTGAGAGTGACTGCAGTGGCAAAGAACCCGTCATAAACTAATAACCACATCTGGTGCCTTCTCACTTTGGAGTTTATTCATTAGAAAGCATCATATCTTTTAGCCTTTTATTAATATGCTATAAAAACATCGCGTTCTGAGTGCAGAGGCATACAGTGGGGTGATTCCTGCTGCCAAGCAACAAATTGAAATGAGAGCTTTCTGTGCATTCTTACCCAGCTTCCAGAATATGCATTAGATGCATTAGATTTGATAGATTCAGCCAAAACATTGTTCTTATGAAAGGGTTCATGTTCATTTTAAACTGCCTTTTTTGAATAACAGATAAAACTCCATAAATGGTTCTACATATTATCCTTTGGTATATGTACATGGAATTCTTACGACCTTTCTTTTATCTTTATTTTGAAGTAAATGTCTCGTTATCCTCACTACAGCCACTCTGCATGTCACGGAATTGTTTATAATTAGCCATTTTGTGTCTTTCACTGACACGTGCATTTAATAAAGCGAGAAATTCAAATAGCTACTTCATGTCTTATGCAAAATAGTACTTCCCATGTACTGTAACTGAAGTAATGAATTGCCTATGTCTATATATGAACACATATGTGTGTCAAAATCAGCACACCTACACACGCCAGGCAGAATGCCTGCCTCCACATTTCTCCTGAAAAACCATTAACTAGCACTTAGAAATGATTAAAGCCATATTACTCACCAAAAAGAATAATAAGCTTTGTAAGAGGTATAGTAAATACATATTCTGGCCAAAATGTTTGTCACTTATTTGAAATTTATATCCCTATAAATGATGGTAGAATAAAAATATTGTCAATCTTCAATTTTCTTGCTAGAATGAAAGGGACTAATCATAGTTGGTAAACATCTGTCTCAGAGGATGTCTAAGATGGCTTTGGACAATTACTTTTTTTTTTAATTACTTGACATATAATCAGATGATGTTGCCTTGGAGATCTTACCCCAAAGATTTCCTTACCTGCACTCATTGCCGTGCTAAATATGAGGCTTAGAGTCTTCTCTTGTACTCTATTATCTGACTCTTCCTCTAAGTTACAGATTATTAAATCATTTTATATGTGATTGGCAGGATCATGTCTTTACATTGTCTTCCAACACCTCCTAGCTTATCTCTGAGTACACAGAAAGCGTCAAGGAGTGTAAAAAGGTGAACGAGCTCAAATTTCATCAAAGAAGGGCACCTGCACTCATAGCCTTCCTAGGTCAGACCTCACCTCCCTTTTGGAGCTGGCCTCCATTTACCAATCTGCTCTAGCCAAACTGGTCCAGTGCCAGGGTCTGAGCATGCCTTCAACTTCTCTGCTTTCTCAGCCTCTACCTGAATTCCCAGTGCTACCTTCTCCACTTTCCTTCGACTCATCCTTTATGACTTGGCTTGTATCCTTTATACTTCATTTAAATAAGCTCTACCTCTGGACAATTGAGCTAATCTCTAAAAATCAGTTCCATACTCTGAGCCCAGCCTGATGGCAACAGGTGGTTCCTGTTTTCAGGGAGCTTGCTGTCCAATCCTGGGCCACACTGTGCACCCAGTGCTCTGACAGAAGAATGCCCACAGGGCTGTCTGTGCCCAGAGAGGCACTGATGCCAGAAGTGGGCAGAAAGGACGTGAAGCGAGGTGATCAGAGGCACCCAAAGAAAGACTGCATAGAAATTGTGACAAAAAAGATAAAGATGGATGAGCAAAGGTTCAGAGAGGAATAAGAACAGGGTGCTCCTGGGCAAGCGCAGGTCCTGAATGGGAGGAAAAAGTGGTGAAGGATGCAGCCAGAGCAGTGAGCAGGAGGAAGATCTCAAAGATCCCAGGGTGCTCTGTGAGGGAGTTTGAGCTTTATGCTGTGTTAGCAAGAAGCACAGCTGTGATAAGAGAGATCATCTCCAAGATCTCCTCCAGCTCTGAAATTCTATCATTTTCTGACCCCAACTCCCATGTACTTAACACACAGCCCACAACTAACTTGAATAGCTTAGTATTCTTATTTATATCTATACCTATATCCTATCCTCAGTAAGGGACTTTGTAATAATTATTAATTAAAGTGCTTATCAGTTTTCTTGATTTTTCTTTTAGAAGTATATATTGGGAGGGGAAACCTCATTTTACTTGCTGTTTATCCCTACAGTTTCTAGGACTATAAATATTTATTAAATGATGGAATGAACACTGTGGGTGGGGCCCCAGCCCTAGTCTAGGGCATCCTCCTTGCAGTGGCCCAAGGCTCAAGTTAAGAACCTGAATGAAAACCCATTTCCCTTTATTTTGATGCACAAAAACTGAAAGCCCATGAGGTGCCAGTACCTGGACGACAATATTGGACATGACAGTTATAGTCACTGACCTCTTGGATTTTATATTCTGCCTTTCTCTTGCCTCTCTACCCTTGCCCTGTGATTTAAAATGTTCAGGAAAATCCTGAACAAAAACCATGGAAAATAATTTGAGAGGCTCTGGAAGCCTGCTGCATAGATTTTTGGCTTACCGGAAAGAGCATGGAAGGCCATGTCAGACAACTTCGGTTTGAATATTCACTCTGCCATGAATAGATATTCACTTTCGCACAGTCTACCTTTCTCCTCCGAATCTGTCCATCAGAAAAACTCACGAGGGTATCACATGGCCTTTGCTGGGTGTGCAGTAGGTGTTAGATGTCAGTTTCTCATCCTTCTAGTTTCCTAAGGACCTGATTTCTTCATGGAAGCAGAGAGATGAAAATAACCTGTAGTAGGCCAACCGGGGTCTTTCTGGCTTCAGAAGTGAAGAAGGCACAAAATAATTTTAGGCCCCGTGCCACCCAGCACAGCCACAGGCAAATGCCAGCACCAGCTGTCAAAGCACATGACTAGGAAGGATAGGAATTTTATCTCTTGTTTTATGTGCATTTTATCTGAGTTTTAACTGTCTTACAATTACCTGGGAGGCAGGTATTAACTTACATCCATTTTGAATTGGAGACATTTGAGGCTCAGAGAAGCTAACTTGCCAAAAGTTAGACATAGTTGAGATTTCACTCAGAGTACATTCAACATCAAAGCCCAAGCATTCTCTGACACCCACAATGCACCGCCGCTCTGTCAATCATGAAAAAAGTGAAGTGCTATCTTCCGTGTTCTGGTCTGCTGCTGATTGTAAGAGATAAAAGGCAGAGATCTATTTTAAAAGTCTAGGGAAGAATATCAAAAAGAAATTGCACTGTGACGGCTATGCTCAGAAGCACAAATAATCACATCCACCTGTATTTCTACTTTATAAAGGAGTCATTATAAAAAGCAATCATAAATTATACAAAACTAAACCTTTTATCGTGTGTACTCTCTCCATGGAGGTTCTTTTCAAGGTAGAAATGAAAGAATTAGGATGACCAGTCAGTCACTCTCACGGAAAAGGATTTTCTGATGCAGTAGCACAAGGCTGCTCCTTTCATGAACAAACATTCCTGTATTCTGAATGCTTTATGTGCATTTATTTGGACCCAGTGGAAACTAAGGGGGCCATAACAATGATGATTCACTAACTTGTGCTTTATTTTACCTTCCTAATAACAGATAGAGAGGGTCTCAGAACCCTGAAGCATCTCTTCCTTTCTCTTCCTCCTTTGCTCCTTCCCTCACTTCCCTTCTTTACTTAGAGATATTTAGTAACACTAAGTCATTCCAGAAAGAATTTTCTTTCTCTAATTAATTGTGAAATAATAAGCATTTCTGCAAATCAGCAAGCTCCTTCCCCTCTTTTTCATGAATTTGTTGCAAACTTGAAACAGTTGCCTGGGTGATATTTATATCTATGCCAGGAAGCTATCCACAAAAAAATTGGAATCTTTGATATGTAAACAATTATCTCTTGGTCTAATCAGTGGTAGAGATTAGAAATTTACACCAAGGTTGAGCATACCAATTTTCAAAAATGAACATTAGAAAAGGACATGTCTCATTACATGGAAATTATTGAAATCATTAAATGAATTGTGAACAAGAACTAACAGATGTCAATTTTAGAATCTCAGTTTTTAGTAGGCTATTCCCTTTGGTCTATTGATTATCAAACCATCCTAATATTAAGACAAAATGCAATTGATATTTTTCATAAGGCCAAGTTTTGACTAAAAACGCTAATGTTGAAAATGCTATCTTCCCTTAGTTAACGAATGTGTACAGTATTAACTACTCATTAAGGGAGTCTGGTGCCATTTGAGTGACAGTGACCCATGAAGTGAAGGGACATCTTTGGCTGTGGTGTTTCCTCAAACATTGATACAGTTGAGAATGTTGAGGGATTGTAGCAATTTTCAAAATATCTTAGAGAACAGTAAACTTCTTTCAACTATCCACCAGTGAACTCGATCCCAGAGAAGATTTTAAAATGTTTATAAATTATCAACAAGAATATTGCCTTCCTCAAGTGCAGCTACGCCTTATGTGTAGACATTCCCTCCTACCGCACTGTGACATGCGCAGACCTGGAAGGACTCACTGTGACAGGCAGACAGCAGCAGACGAGAAGAGGCTGGGGTGGGGTGCTGTAAACAACGTAGGACTTGTTGCTAAGGATTTGTAAAAGTAATGGTGTGTAATTACTGAGACGAGGATTTTGAAATCTTATTTATCAAATAAGTTCACTATAAGGATCACAGGGAAAGCTAATAGGCTGAAGGACAGAAGATATTTAAAAGGTGATGACTGTCTCTCCAGATCTGCCTTCTCCAGGACCTATTCCCTTAGCTGCCTTAGCTCCCTTTCCTCACATGTACAGTTAAGATAATATTACATGAAACACACAGTAGAGAAACGGCACTATGAAAATCAGTTTATAGAGGGCCAAGAAAATAACTCTGATCAGTAATAATGATGTCTATATACTGACTGCTTTTCCTAAGCTAGATACTGAGCTATATATAACCTTTAGATCCTATATGAAAAGCATTATTATTCCACTAATTTCAGGAAACTGAAAATCAAAATAGCCTGTATTAATCAACATGGAATCTAACAAAATGACATTTAACAGAGATTAACCTGAAGTTAACCGGCAAACTTCTCTTCCTACCTTTCATCCCTAATTTTTCCAAAGTCCTCCAAATAAAAATTTGATATATTTCATTAGTATTATCTTAAAACAGACTGTAAAAGCTATACTTAATTTCATATTTAATGTCATTTTTCAAAAAATTTGTTTTCACAGAAATTAGACTTACAAAAATATTATCTTTTATATATGTTTTTTGTTCATTCATAAAGTGAGAAATATACAATGTTACAATGCTGAGTTCTATATGGTTTTCTTCTTATAAGTCACTATAGCAGTAAAAAAAAGCCTATCAAATTCATGCCTGCAGTGAACTTTTGGTTTGAATAAAATGAGGCTAGCTCAAAACTGTTAGGCGGTCAGAAACGCCCAGAAGGAACTGGTTTTCTTTTCATTTCTGCAGGGATGTGCTGGTTGTTGGGGTCCATCCAGACACATTTAAAAAACCAATTTTAATTCGAGTCGGTGTTTCTCTGTGAATTTATTGTGAACTTACTTTTTTCAAAACCCTTTTATAGTCTTTGCATTTTTAGAGATATATTTAAGTATTTTCACTCTCTAAAATAATGGCTGTGGAAATATGTGTTATACACATGTGATTAATGATAGGTTTTTAAAGTACATGTAAAATCAAAAATTAAACAAAACAGTTCTAGAGAAGAGGAAATGCTACTCTGTGACAATTACGAGTGGATAGAGTCAAGAACTAATATAAAATGTTTTCTAAAGGTATTCTTTTGGATGTAGCATTTTATCAATCCTTCCAGCTCCTTTGGGAAAGTTATGTATAAGCACCGAGAAATAGGGTTATGGTTTATGAAACAGGATAATTTCTATAGCAAATGTTTAGATTTCTTTCAATCTTTACATACGTTTATTAAACAAGACCTTTTTACTCACAAGTTCCAAGAACCCATAACAAAATGGCTAAGGCACATTGACCAGTCAAGGGGTAACCTTGGCTTCAGGTAAGAGTGGAAATATCTCTATGAGGACTTGATCTCTCTCTAGTATTCTTTCTTTCCTGTGTCCTTTGTACCAGTTCAATCAATGTCTCTTCTTCATAGCACATGGCTGGATACTTTCTGGGCAGGCTTCTCTCTCTCTCTCTCTCTCTCTCTCTCTATATATATATATATATATATATATATATATACACACACACACAGCCTTTTTCATGAAAAAATATAATTTTAGATTTCAAAAAGATACGGAAAATCTTCAAATACAATCATACACCTAAATCATTTTCAGGGGTATTTCTGAAGGATTTAGGTTTTGGCATTGGAAGGACTTAAAAAGTCACCAATATCAGTGCGTGCAGAGGCCACTGACTCACTCACAGTGCTGTTCACCCTTCCCCCTCCGTCAGTGGCTCCAGGAATTGCCCCGCTCTCTGCTCCGCATACATCTGCCTTCAGTGCACAGTCTCAGCCCTTACTATGCTGGCACAAATTACAATACCAGTAAGTAATAATCTAGACTCATTAGCTCACAAGGTAGAATCAAAAACATCCAAATTGAAGCCATAGTAATTCCCAAGTCATATTGGATCGAGTTAAACAGATCACCACACAACTTTCAGGGAATTGTCTTTTAAAGATATTACATATGATGTTCAGTTTCAAAAATCCCCAAGCTCTTGTGTAGAATTTTCAATCCAAGAAAAAGAAAAAAAAAGAGGAAAGTAGATATGGCTGTAAAGGATGTAGCCAGTGGTCACAAACACAAATCAAAGGAATATTTTTATGCATAAAGGAGATTCTGGTATTTTCTTGTAAAAGGCAGAAAATTAGCAACTAAGGCCTGTATTATAATGTCGTGTGTACCCACCCAGAGCAAGTCGCCAGATGAGAATATGACCTCGGTCAGAAGAGCACAACTGAGTTTACTGTTAATTTGCACAGACACTGTCGTATAAGACAAAGACCGGGACCAAACCTTGTCATTGTGAATATAAATGAATCCTGCTGGCAGAAAACTCTGCTTCATCCAGAAGCCTGGAGTCACCATGGGGGGCCCAGTGAATGGCTGTTGGTAAAAGCTTGCAGGGAGCCGGGCTTCCCCTCATACAGTGGGTGTGGCTCTGAGAAGGAGGAGGAGGAGGAGATGAACACAACAGCATGCTGGACACAGTGTGCATTGTATGCTATGCAGTGCAGAAAACTCTAAAAGACTAGCAATGTATTTTGTTCTCTGGTTTCTTTTTTTGTCTCTCACCCCAACACACAAACAAACTCAAGTATTTGAACTTGCAGAAGGCTTCAAAATGAGAGGCAGAGTTGAGGTAAGTAAGCAAATGAAAATTGCAGCTTTTCCTATGTTAACAAAGTGATGGCTCAATTAATTACTTGCTGGCTTCTAGCATAGCAGTGAGGAAGCATTTTCCAGCGTTGTATAAAGTCTCTGCCACCTATAGAAAACTGTCTCAAAGTTCTAGTTCTCTACTGATGTGGAGAGCAGGACCAATAAAATGGCATTGGTCCGGTCAAGATAGCATAAAGTATGTAAAACAAAGTGGAGTCACTCATGTCAACCAAGATGGCTGCCAGTCAGCCATGACAGTTTGGTTCAAGACAAAAAGTACCTAAGTCAAAGAAGACACATCTGGCAAGGAGACACACCTAAGATTTTTGTGCACATGATGAGAACAGCCTGTCTGCAGAGTGGGACCCCAACAGATAGGCTCCTGGGCAAATTCCACACTTGCCATTGGGGTGCCAAGACACTTACCAAGAGACCCAGAGGGTGGGGTACACCACTCTCAAGGTATAACTGGGGCAGGCTCCAGACCACTGCTGAGACAGCCGAGCTCCACACACCAGAGTGCTGCTTCTGCTACGCTGATCTTCCTTGGCATCGGCCGCTGGAGGCTCTGCCCTTCTGAACTGAGGACTTGTCTGCCCTGCTGCCCACCTGGCTCCAGAGATTCTATCCTGCAAGACACTGATGGCTCCCTTGTCCACCGTGCTTTCTCCCGGACCCACAGACTGAGGTTTGTTATCCCCCAATTCTCTCATGTGATGTTATCATTGATTGTTTCTGAGTGATTCGTATTGTTATTAGGTTAGTATAGATTTGGATTAAATCTGCATTAATAAAATCTGAGTGAAAAGCATAGTCACCCGTGTTGGCTTCCTGTTATTTCTTGGTGCCAGTGTCACCTGTAGTGCTGGTGGTCATACAGGTGGCTTGGTGCTTTCGATTCTTAAGGCCTGGGCCACATATCCAAGCGGGGACTGAAGACTGACATAGAAAACACAGCATCGTGAACATACGCTCGTGACAACTGACTTTGAATTAGTCTCCTTAGGCTCTGGAAGTTACCACTTTGCAGGAACTGAGAAGACAGTTCCCATCACATCCCCAGTCAACCAGGTGATAGAGGGAGGAGCAGCTATTCAGAAGAGCCGACACTGGTAGGAACCCGAGTTCCTAACACACAAGGTCACATCTGCCAGAGGTGCTGGGATAAGGAGAAATCAGGCAGCAGGGTATGGTGTGGCCTAGGTCTAGCTGCTCTGGGTGCCCTTTCCCACCTCTCTGCTGCTTCCTTGGGGACAAAGTTACCTGCAACACATGGGAAGTTTTTTACATATTGTGTGGGGAAAAGTGTATGTTTATTCCAACTGGCTGTTCAAAAAGTACATTTCTTTCCTTTGACTTTGAGAACAATAAGGTCACTGTGGAGATTGCTAGATCTTTTCTTCACCTCTCCTCCCACTCTTACGAAGCTGGTAAAAGTGCCTCAGTGGTTTCTACCTCCTCTGTTCCTCTTTGTACTACAGAATTTCCTCATGAAATATCCCACTGTTCACCCAAATGGGCCTTTCTTTCCAATCACACCAGGCCTAAAGCACCCTTTCTCATTTTTACTTTTTTTTTTTCCTTTGGTTGCAAATATGCTTGGAAGAAACACATTGGGTTCTATTTGTTAGTCACACTGTAGAGTGAATTCATTTAATTAAAAGACGAATTACTTTCTCCTTGCTGTGCAGGCAGTTCAACTCCAGGCTAGATTAGAACAGAAGCTGGTACTGTGGGCAGAGGGGACACTTGAATGGGGGTTTGAGGCCATGAATTTACACAGAGAAACATGATAGAACCAGAAATCCAGAGTGCAGGTAGGGTCTGTACAAGGAAAACGGAGGCATCACCAGGAGGCGAGCAGGATTCTTGGAAAACAACCTGTATTCTTAGGGAAACAAAGGGTGCCATAAATTCTAATTTCATTTACTCTATAATTTTGCAAAGAATGGGAACCATCTCTGCTTTATATCATCAGCAGGTAAGATCAGGAGAGACAGTCATGAAGGGTAATAGTTTGAACCTACACATATTACATTCATGTATTATACTTAAAAACATGAGAATGAATAATGTTGGAAATATACAGTATCACAAAATAAGCCAATTAAACTTTTGTTTCTGGAGAGGTATTTCAGGTGCACATGGTAACGTAACGATGAAGTTACTGCTTTGTCAGCGCCCCTCAGCCCCACTGCTCAAGATGTGTTCTTGGCCAGTTTAACCTACGGACTACACAAACTACAGTGGAACCTTGATCCTTGAACTTAATTCATTCCAGAAGGCTGTTCAAGAAGTGACTTGTTTGAAAACCAAACCATTTTTTCCCTAGGAGTCAGCATGAAGGGGTTGTTGGGTTGCAAACTGAAGTTTTATTTGACAATGAAGACTTTTTTTCCTGTGAGCTACTTGGTCAAGGACTGAATTGTTCAAGACAGGAGGCATTTGAGAATGAAGGTTTGACTGGCCATGGATTTCGTTCAGTAACTGCTGATCTGTGGTTGGAAGCCTGCAAATGCGTGCATGGATCCATGCCGTTTTATACAGGGGACTCGAGCTTCTGTGGATTTTGGTATCTGCAGAGGTCCTGGAACAAATCCCCCATGGATGCCAAGGGGCAATTAAGTTTTCCATTATGCAGGGGTTGGTTCCCGTAGCCCCCTTGTTCAAGGGTCAGCTGTACTTACCTAAGAACTGTGGGAAGAATAAATGACGTGATGAACACAGAGCGCAGAGGAAGTGTTTGATAAATAATTCTTTCTTTTTCTACTAGTTTACTACATGTTTCACCTTCTCCTCCTCTCCCTCCTCCCCTTCCACCTCCTTCTCCTCATTCTCTTCCTCCAGGTAATAATTTAAACCTGAAAGGGACTTCTCAATAGCATCGCTAGACAAAATACAGGGTACTCAGCAAATGCAAATTTGAGATAAACAACAAATAACTTTTTAGTGTAATTATTGTATGGGCATACTTATTCAGTGAAATCTTGATTCTCAAATGTCTTGGTTCTTGAACAATTTGGTTCTCAACTAAGTTGTTCATGGAAAAAACATCTTGGTTATCTAATAAAACTTTGGGTCTCGATTCTCTAACCAACAGCCCTTCCATTCTGATACCTGTATGATGAGTCAGGTGTCTCTCAGGCGATAAACAAAGGAGGCGCAGTTTTTGAACAAGTCATTTTTTGAACAGTTTTCCAGAATGAATGAAGTTCGAGAACCAAGATTCTACCGTACTCAAGTTTTGTTTATATGAAATCCAAATTTACCTGAGTAACTTGTACTTTTATTTGTTAATCTGGCAAGTCTACTAAAAATATGTGTATAATTTGTCCTGGTGGTGGGAGACTGGGAATCGTTTGTGTAACTTAGTCATCAGCACTATAAAAAGGCATTTGAGAGAATCCCCTACGTTTGAGAGGGGCAGTGGCGCTCTGTACATCTCCACGGATGAGTTCAGCACTGTATCTCACGTTCGGTTATGAAGCTCATTCACAATGTATTTCCTCAGCGAATAAAACACCTTTTCAACAATACGGTAATCTAGTACTAATGGCCTCGTCACTACTCATAAATAAGTAACAGTAAAGAAAATTAATGATACGCATAATAAAGATTTAAACATCTGAATGCATCAAACATTCCAAAGGAAGCTTCAACTATTTAAAAATTCAAACTATTAAAAAATATTTTGCCAAATATATTAATTTGATTATAAAATTTATCTCTTTTTAGGAATCTTAAGCCTTTTGCTTTTATCTAATCTATCTTTAAACATAAGAATAAATGTTTAATTTATTATAAACATCCTTAATAAATAAGAATGTTTATATAAATGTTATTTTTAATATTCTTAAAATGTTTTGAGTCCTTTTGTCCATTTCCAATGTCTTATTTTTCCAAACATATTATAATGTATATATTACATAAAGTATTTTACTCTCACATTATAGCAGAACATTACACACCAGAAAAGGATTCTGATTTTCACACTTGAGAGACACTCCTGCCCCTCCTTGCATATCACACGTTAATCTAAAGATAAGACATGCTTCACCATTTGGAAGTTATTCTCCAAAATGTCAGAGTTCAGCATTGACATTATGTGCTTTTATCTACAAAAATCACCCCTTTGAGCAGGAATATCAGTCTAGATGTGCACTTTTCGACATTATTTCTTATCATGGGTTTGCTGTTTTAATGTTACTTTTATTCTCCAACTAGTTGTAAATCAAATAGGAACACCTTCTTTTCTAAATAACGACAAACTTTTATGTAATTGAAACATTTTGACAATATAGCATTTACCATGGTGACCCCACACTTCACTTTTGGAAATTATTAACATATTTGGCATTCTCAGATGAATTCCATCTTTATTCATTTGCATGAGTGACAGCAAAATCACGAAGCGAGCTAAGTTGGTCTCTCAGACACCCTCCCACTTATTCACGACCTTGTTTCTCCTTCCTGACGCCTCAGACATTTGTGGGAGAAGTGAACAAATGCGCATGAAAGCGATCCAGATGGCTACTGCGGAGCCCGGGTTTCGGTGGCTGACAATGCGCAGTGCTTATCCCTTCCCTGGGACAGCCCGCCCGGACGCACGGAGGGGAAGGGGCGAGTATGCATCACCCCGACATTTTCTGTCACCTCTAGAAACTGACAGGATGAAACACGGCAGGTTCTGCGTAGATTAAAAGTTTTTTTTTCCCCTTCACTTCTATGTGAAGAAATCTCGTGGCAGCAGTGATTATTACACTGACATTTGTTAGTATTTTATGATTCATAAGAACTTTGATAAATCAGTTTGGGGGAAATTATTGGCCTACGATTAAGAAAAAAATCTGTTCTCCCAGTGAGACTTTGGATTAATCAAGCTTTTTGTTTGCTTTGTTTTTTATCCATCTTTAAATAAGACAGGAAATGATCGATTGAGAATCCAAAGGACATACAACAGTGACAAGTGCTTTGTTTTTTGGACAAAACATTATTTTTTATTTTCTCCCAAGATGGTATTGATTAAGTATCAGACATTATCCTCAGCCCTCTGCTGGGTGGTGTTGCTTTTGTTTCAAAAGAAAAAATAGCAGAATGCCCCTCCTTTTATGAGTGAAGGGTGGAGGGATAGAACAAAGAGATTCGACCATGGATAAAGTCTCTTTCTGTAACTCCTGGTCACCATTTCTAAGGGGCCAGGTCACAAAACTTCATTTCTTATATGCTAAACAACTGATAGTGGTTATATTCTACTATAATTTTTCTCATTTGGGAGGCACTTAAAATGGATCCTATTATTTTTTTGGTAGGAAATGACAAAGGAGTAGCATGCTTTATTTCTCAAGAAAGATAGGAAGTTAAAAATGTTTTGCAGAACATCTCAAACTTCGATCCTTTCATTTCTGTAATGTACAAACATCTCTAGGTAACAGAATGGCCCGGTCTGTGTTTAACTCTGGCCGAGTGTATTGATGATACTCATCAAGCCCCCCTTTGCCATGATGAGGAAAGTCTGTCCCACAGCAAATAGCCAAGAAGCACTGGGACTGGAAGTGCATAATTTTCCGGGAGATTCCTTGCCACTCAAAGTGTGGTCCCTGGACCAGCAGCTTCAGCATCACCTGGGAACTTGTTAGAAATGCAGAAATTTCTTATTAGAAATATACCACCCCAGACCTAGTAAAGTACAAACTGCATTTTAACAAAACCCCAGGCGATTCGTGTGCACATTAAACTTTGAGAAGTATTATCTTAGCACAAACATAATATTTGGTTAAAGCCTTGCAACAAACCCACGAGGCACATTATAACCATTACCCTTTGCACGGTTATGAGGAAGTTGAGGCTTTGGAATGTTATTCACAGTAAGAAGATAAGCTTTAGTAACACTACTAATCACAATATAACAATAAGAAAAAACAGCAGAGCAACACAGCAGTGGTAAGAGGGCTGGCTCTGGATTCAGACGGCCTAGGTTCGAGTCCTGACTCTACAACCCAACAAGCGTAAAATCTTGGGCCAGTTGCTCAATATATTTGTGTTTTTGTTTTCTCAACAGTAAGGTAGGAATTTTGAAAGAACCTACCTCTTGGTGTGGAGCAGGGGGAGGATTAAATGAATAAATTCAAATAAAATGCTTAGAACAGTACCTAGCATGTAGCACAAACTTGACATGTGTTAGGTAATAGCAATAGCAGGCAGAGTAAGGATTGCAGTAGTAACTAACATTTTTTCCCATCACTTACGACATGTTCCATTTGATTCAATCCTCCACATAACTGTGGAAGGTAGAGAGATACATTATCACCTGTGCCTTGCGGTGGAGGGACTGAGGAGAAATAGTTTTGCCAGAGAACACACAGCTGGCCAATGGCATTAAAACCTCGAGACTAAGCTGCACACGATTACACATTACACTGCCCTTCCAGGGATGGAAGTTCGGGTCTTTAGAATGCACGTCCTGTGTTTTCCCCCCAAACTGCACTTCTCTCCAACTATCAATGAGAAGAGCGTTTTCAGATGACAGATGATTCATTAACACTGTTTGGCTCAGAATGCATGTATCAAGGCTTTAGAGCTGCCTCTGTTTTGCTCCAGGTCCTGTTCTCCTCTGCCCCAGCCCCAGAGAACACTCTGTCATTCTTTGTTTGCCTCAGGTTTCAAATCAGCATCAAAATACTCTTAGCAGCTAAGAGTTCCAACTTCCCTAGGACTCTTCCCAATAAATAGCCTCTTAACACATCTTTTTCTAGCCCTTTGAGGGGAATTTGCGTTTTGATAGAAAACTTCTGAAGATGAAAAGCCTTAACCTACAGAATGACTATCTAATGATACTATATCAGGTGCAAGAGGACAGTGCCCTCTAGGGTAAAGCACAATTAAGGAGGAATGAAAAATTTTTCTAGAGAGTCTCTGTTCTCCGCGGGCCTATAGGCAACCGGTGCCCCAGATAAGAGCACACCTGCAGAAGTCTTGACTAAGCAGCCAAGTGGAACGCGGTGACCTACATGCGTTAGCCCATGTCAATTCTGATTCTTAGTGTAACCTCACTAGTCGTTTTCCTAACTAAAAATTTCAAAATGTCTGTGATGGCCCGGTAAGATGAAAAACATTCTCACACCAGCGTGGGCTTGAACATGGTATGAGTTTGTAGATGGAGGACGTAATAGATGCTTTTACTTTTTTCTGTCCCAAGAGAAAAGGCAGCTTGATTTGAGAAGGCACTATCTAGGGACCCAACGTTGCATTATAGAATGTATGTCCAACTCAGGGAATCTGGAATACAGACTGGCATGCCAGTAATTCCAGATTTCCTAAACATGTGAGGTATCTTTTCTAATAGTTTATAATACGAAGGACGTACAGATCTTGGAAAATAAATACATTTCATTGTTTTTAATGAGTACATGTGTAAAAGAGGCTTGAAGTGTGTTGGAAGATTCACTGAACAATGTATACAGTATTATTGAAGAGCAGCCTTTGTTTAGAGTAAACACTGAAGTATTTGACAAGATTATAATTCTAAATCCTTGAACAAGATGAAAAAATAATAGTCGAACCTTGAAAAAGACAGAACAGCCACCTGGATGCTTTGTTGTTTGAAATGGAATGGAATCAGACATGGAATTTCTAACTGGAGAAATGTGATTAGGCTAGAGGCCCAAGTTTTATAACTATCCCTGTTTAGAACAGTAGATGTTTCTTTGTCTTAGGAAGGACAGAGGAAATACTACAGGTTAGGTGATGACACATGAGATCAAAGTGACAGAAGAGCATGTGAATGCTTAGAGGTCAGTATTTCAGGAAAGAACAGAGTCTAAAAGTTAGAAGATTTCTAAAAATATGTGACAATGAAAAAAAAAGAAGAGGAAAACCCCACAAAAATCTAATTAGAAAGAAAATAGGGCAGGGGTTTCTAGAAAACATGTAGTACATCATTGGGCCTCACGTGGTAGCTCAAAATCTGAAACAATGGAATACCATGACCATTTTTCTTTTATTTTCTAACAGAAATATTAACATAAATACTATGTTGCTTAAAGCAGTTCTAGAGGTACAGAAATACAGAAAAATGACATTTAGGCCTTCTGCTAGGATAGGACATTCTGAAGCAAATCGAAGTATAGGAACAGTTACCTTAGAATTAAAGAGTTACAGAAAAAAGAACACTTCTCTTAGCAACTTAACAAATCCAAACACACAAAAAATATATGTAAAAGCTAAAGTTTTTCTTTACTTTGTGTCTATGAATGGAGGGAAAAAAAGACAAGTATAGCCCTTTACAGAAAGTTTTATTTGGTTAAAAAAATTGGTTAAAAAATTTTTTTTTCATATCTCAGGAATACCAACCTACTGAGGCCACAGTTGTGACGTCAATACAGCGGCCACTAGCTGTAGTGCTCCTCTAGTCTGAACGGGAAGGTGCTGGAAGGATACACTACGTGCCAGTCTGTCTGTTAATACTGAAAGTAATGTAAAATATCTCATTAATATTTTTATATTGATTACATTTTGACTTGGTAATAGTTTGGATGTATTGAATTAAATAACTACTGTTCTTTTACCTTGTTAATGAAGCTACTAGAAAATTTGAAATTACACGTGGCTCTTATTATATTTCTACTGGACACTGCTAGGTTAGACCACAGATGTCCTTAAATAGGAAATTATTTGTTGGCAAGATGAGCTATTTAGGCCTTTTTTTCCCTCAGACAAATGATGCTACGTATGTTTCTAAGGCCCCTAAGACAGGTGGCAATGCCCACTTTGCCCATATAGCACCTGAAATATAACATTTCTTGTTACCACCCTGGAACACTTGATAAAAATTATTTCTCTAGGGGCAAAAAAGCTCACTAATTGTAGTTAGGGACACCATCACTCATGGTCCTGAGTCAGGAGTGTTTTGGCAAGAGAGCTATACGTACAGGTAGGTACACGTGTGTGGTCATGCATTTGTATGTTACACAACCAGAAGAGTAACATCGGTGCAGCTGGACTAATAAGACAAGGTAGAGTCTACCTCTCTGTAGTATTTGAAGAGAGCAAGTCCTTCCACCACCATTCTACAAAAACTGTCCGATCTGTGGTGGAAGCAAAGGGTAGATTCCATATACAGGGTAGCATCTGCTGAACGAATTGCACTACATCTTAGTGTTTCAAAATGTGCGAGTCATTAAGAAATTCATGTTAGTTGCCTGCACCATCCTGATCAGGAACTACTTAGAAATTATTTTAAAGTTTGCAACTATCCCTTCAAATTCTTTGGCATACATTAATACAAATCAAAATCTCAAGGAATTTATAAATTGCTAATTGAGCAGAATGGAAGAATAATATTTGAATAAGAAATTTACATTCTTCTTATTAATATATATAGTAGTATTAGAGTTCATTGGAAGTTGCTAATGTGGTGGGAAATAGGCCGAGTCAGTAGATCTCAAGCCTTGGAGATCAGAACTATCTGGAAGGTTTGTCAAAACACTGGTGTCTGAGCCCCATGTCCAGTTTCTGATTCACAGGTCTGGGACGGGGCGTGAGAATCTGCATTTGTGAACTTCCTGGATGATGATGCTGGCTGTCGTTGGCATGGGAACCACCTTTTGAGAGCTGTTGGGCTTATTTTTTCTTCACTGATTCAAAACCATACAATAAACACTCAACATTAGTTTGCATTAATTTCAGGGGTACGGCACAGTGATTAGACAATCACATACTTCATGAAGTGGTCTCCTCCCCCCAAATTGCAATATTTCAAGTATCCACCTGGCAACATGCATAGTTATTATGATATTATTGACTATATTCCCTGTGCTGCACTTTACATCCTCATACTGTTTTGTAACTACCAATTTGTACTTCTTAATCCCTTCACATTTTCACCTTCTCCCAACCCTCCTCCTCTCTGCAATCATCAGTCTGCTATCTGCATCTATGGGTCTGTTTCTGTTTTGTTTGATCATTTGTTTTGTCTTTTATATTCCACATATAAGTGAAATTATATGGTATTTGTCTTTCTCTGTCTGAATTATTCCACTTAGTGTAACACCTGTAGGTCCATGCATGCTGTTGCAAATTGTAAGATTTTATTCTTTCTTATGGCCGAGTGGCATTCCATTTTATACATAGGTGTATTTTTAATCCACTTTTTAATCCACTTTCCATTAGTGGATACATGGGTTGCTTCCATCTCTTGGCTTTTGTAAGTAATGCTGCAATGAACATAGGAGTACATATATTCTTTTGAATTAGTGTTTCAGGTTTTTTAACTCAAACTCATTTTAAAAAAAACATTCTCAAATAAATAAGCATCAGGCCCTTGTAAGCCTAGGTTGTCTGCATATATATGTAAGTATTCTCAGTGTGTTAAAGAAACTGGGTCACTTCAAAAACCACATCAATAAAAAGAGTTTTCCTTTAGATTTACCAATTTTTACAATTTCATATAAAAAATACAGAAAAGTTACATAAACAAACATTCATTCTAAAACTAAGCATTCCCCTAAGAAAATCATTGTTGAGTAAGAAGTTCATATCTCAAAGTAACACTTTATAGTTCTTATTCTCAATAATCAATGTGTTTTATACTTTAAAAATTTCCTTTTTTAAAACATAAAAAAGATGCTAGATTAAATCTTTCTGCTTTACATGGAACAAAATTAGTATTAAAGATTCCTTGTTTAGGCAATATATGATTTTACCATCATGTGAAGGGATTAAACTTCCTAAAGCGATGCAAAGAACAGAATCCGTGCTTTTCAGTGCCACTTGCTCATTTCATAACCCATATTCATGATACTTTTTCCTTCTGGACTTAATCACGATATTATCACTTGGCATTGATGATTTCTTGTTAGCCTAGTAGATTTGTCCTAAAATCATTTAAATATTTAAAACACATGAACAAAATAAATCTGTCATCTTCAAATACAGAAGTCATAAAATTTACAGTTATGCATTTTAAAAGATTTTATTTATTTGTTTTTAGAGAGAGGGGAAGGGAAGAAAAAAGAGAGGGAGAGAAACATCAATATGTGGTTGCCTCGTGGGCACCCCCTACTGGGGCCCTGGCCCACAACCCAAGCATGTGCCCTTGCTGGGAATTGAACCAGCAACCTTTTGGTTTGTAGGCTGGCATACCATCCACTGAGCCACACCAGCCAGGGCAATATTATCTATTTTTAAATGCATGTCTAATTAAAAAAACTTAATGTTATTATTAGAAAATGCTATTGGGAAGCAACTTTGCATTCCATGTGTTTTAACCTATAAATAACTATCATTTTGAAAATCATTCAATTTGTATCTAGGTCCAACATTCAATGTTTAGTACTTGACTTTTATACCTCACAGATGTTAATACCTAAGCCATCATTGACTAACATCTAGTTTAAACTCACACTCCTTTACTCTGACAGGTTCGCTACAATCTGAGCCTAACCTATTTTCTCATAATTACATTCTTAATGTAACCTTTGGCTAACTTTTGTGGACAGACCTTCATAGTTGCCTTGTGTTTTCTTGCCTCTAAGCCTCACCCTGAAACCCCTGCTCTCTCCTCTCTTGTTATAGAAATCCTACCAACCTTCGTAGTCTTTCCTTACTAAGTCAGGTCTCAGTGGACACATTATTGGACAGGCACTATTATCTAACTTTACCTGTTATTGCAATTACCATTCGCATTATTACTATCTACGAGGGCCTAAAGCAAGTCATTTATCATAACCATCAAAAGTATGTAGGTACGTTTAACATCCCTATGTTAATATTGAAAACTCAGGTTCAGAGAGGTGGGAATAACTTGCTCAGTCACGTAGCTATTGAATAACAGAGCTGAGATTTCCTTCCAGATCTTTTATTTTGCAAAGTTATGTACATGTAACCAAATTACTACATTGCATGACAGCCTCCAAATTAATGGGTTATCATGTTTTTAATGTGCAAGAAGTGGTCTAGTATGAAGAAATGAATACTGATGATTACTTGTGATTTTATTTGTATTGTTTATAAAGTTGTGTATTTAAAAAGGCACCTAATTCTTCTTAAGCCCTAATGCTCAAATCATGAAGCCCCTTATTTTGTTTATGAATCTAATAATTCTTGTTAAAATAAATTCACTTTCACCTTGATAATGCCTAATTAATTTGTCAGACTAAATTCCCCTAGATATTTAATAGCATTTACAATAAAGTTTAATTGAATGTCTTTAGACATTTGAAACTATAGTCCCAGATTTATCTGATTTTCTCAGGCCTTTGAAACAAGGAACCGTGCAGATTTGTAAGTCTGTACATCTGCTTTCTTTGGAGCACGTAAGCAACCCTTGTAAACCTAATAAAGCAAACCTCAGAACTCCGTAACTCATATTCTCTTGACTAAACATGTTTTCCAACGTGTTTAAAAAAAAGCAAAGCATTCTTTAAGTGTCACGATGATTTCAAATATATTACTACGTGTATCTAGGCCCCTCCAAATTCTGTCAGTTATTCATTTTTATCACTTATTTTCATACTTTATGGAGGATACACGATTATTTATGGGGATAGCAACTTGTTAAAAACAAGTTGGTGGTGAGGAAGCAGAATTACCATCTTGGCAAGACTGAGGCCACTCAGTTTAAAATTCAGGGCCATGATGGATGGACTCTGGGATCCCTGAAATGAGCAACGGACAGGTGTGCGGAGGAGAGACTGTTCTATGACAGACTGACGTCTGCCCTGAGAGCTGGCCCTGGGCCGGTCTCGCAGGGGGTTAGAACAGAACCACAGATGTGATTAGTTCCTTCATGTGGGCAGAGAGAGAGTGATGCCTTTTTATATCTATATTTATTTGTTTTATCCTGACTCTATTCTGGATAAGACACAGACAGACTGATTATTTACTTACATAACAATCTCAGCGCCGGCTCCCCATGCCTCATTTTCATCTGGGGGCAATATGGTGAGGGCATATATCCCGTTCTGTGCAAAGAGCAGGGGCTCTTCAGGCGAGGACCTGAGAATTACGGATCTTGGAGCCAGTACAGGGACTACTGCAGAGAGACGGCTTTCCTCCCCTGCTGAGCAGGGAGAGAAACCTTTGCCCTGGAACGTAAACAAACTCTCTTTGAAAAGAGAAGAGGAAGGTTAGTAGGTTGTTACAATATAAATAAACTGTTCCCGGAAAGAGAAATTTATAAATCTCTCCTGAATTTTCTCTGTCTTTAATTTCTAATGCTTGCTTTCTATTCACTCACCTTTAACCCAGATTTCCAGTAATGTTGCTCAGAAACCTTGACCATACAGAAGTTTGGAAATACTTCTCCCAACAGGGAGAACCTGCCCTTCCTTTTACACCTGAGCAGCTTCAGCCAGGTGGGAAGGCAGCTCCATTTCTGCGTTGTAGACAGCGAAGCTACATCGTGGCTTAGTGAATAGAATTAAGTGAGTCCTCTATGAGAACAACAGCAGCCACCAAACAAACTTTATTACATTAAGACAAAATAGCATTTCTTTTTTAATCATTTCATGATAATCACAATAAAGGTAATTATATCTCTAAGTTATCTACTCAATTGGAATTATTTTCAAAATTTTTTAAATCATATTTTATTCTATTTTTTAAAGCTTCAAGCAATAATTGGGATCTTTTTAAATTTTATTTTTTTCTATTATATATTCATGGAATAAATATTTAAAATAAACATATGCTTAAGATGTTTAACCTTGATTTTTCTTAACTAAAGAAACATATTCAATTATACCTGTAAAATGCAGTAGCTTATATTTCCGTGTCCCTTCTCATACTTTGAGAACTGTGACACTGAACAGTTTTTGTTCTGTTTTTAAAAGATTTGATTGATTGCTAGCAGTGTATAACAATCAGCTTTCCCAATTATTATTTCTGAAACATAATAAATTTCCTTAAATTTGGTAATGACATTTGTTATTAGTTTTTAACGTGTATTAAATTTTAGCTTAGACTTAATAGATCACTAATTAAGCAGATGGAACAGCTCTTCCTGTAAATGTATTTGTTAATGACATCAGAGGAAACATTTTGATGCCATAGGTTAATATGCTTTGTGAAAATTAATTCTGTAAAATTGAATATGGAATCAATTTCCTGTTTTCTTTGCCAACCAGCATGGAATCCTCTTAAACTCTCTTTTTTATCTCTGCTATTAACTTTTGTTGGGTTAAAATAATTAATTGTGTGGGTTATACTTCAAAGGAAGATCAGCAGCTCATGGGCAATAGTATAGATACTACTGAACCCCAATATACTTTGGCTGAATTAATAATATTTTAATAATATAGTATATAATTATTTAAGCTATTAATGTGTGTTTGGCAACACAATCTTTCCAGAACCACTGAACTAAAGCAGTGATCCTTAAATTTTTAGCCTATATGAGAATCACCTCGACATCTTATATAGCTCCCCCATAGCAAATAAATTTGGCCAAGTTTTATGTGTGTGAAATGGATGGTAGGAACTGGCAAAATACCTGTGTAAGATGTTGGAATCATCAGCATAAAATTATGAAAATCATATGCTAATTAAAATGTAAAATTATATATGTTAGGGAGTCAGTATTTACTTTCTAAGGTATAGTAATGGCTTTATACGAATTTAGTAGGAGTTGGTTTATTTTTCTTTTGGCATGTGTGTTTTTATTCAAAAAGTATGCACCTGTTACTGTTGTTAAACTCTGATGAATCTTGAGAAATATTTTCCATCTCTTCCATTTTGATTGACTTGGTACCCATAAGAACATGTGGAAATGATGGATGTTGATTTGAATTGATGAACTCTGATTGCTGTGTCAATGGGCCATTTCCTAATTGGCTTCATTCTTTCAAATCCTTTTCTGTATGCTGTTGGTAGCTGTGATGTATCTTTTGAATTATATGGATATAATCTATTAATTTTTTTTCTCTGCTATTCTTCTGAGGGAAAAGTATAACAGAAAATATATTGGTGTCTCCAAATATTTACTAAGACGATTTCTAAATTATATCAGTATCAACTGCCTTTTTTTTTTCATTTTAGTGTTAATCTTATAAAAATGTGCTGTCCTTTGCTTCTACCAGATCAGATACAACATGGTAAAAAGAATTGAACTTTAATAATAATGAGAAAAGTTGGCAAAACAGTGAATTTCAAAATGAATAATCCTTGCATCATATGTATATTTCATCTATGTTTTCTTCATACTTCAGTGTAAAGTTTCTCTAGTCAGCCGATGAGTAGAAGTATTTGTGGAAGAAGCAATTGAGAAGGACTATCAATGGGCAGGAACTTGAATCTGAGAGCAGTAATACAGGGGAGTTGGGGGGAACAGTCTTGCCTTTACATCAGGGGAAGTTATGTGCTCAGAATTAGGATGACTGTAGGTAGAAAGAATAGGATAAATGGGAGAAAACATTTCTTAGAATGAGGTTTGTCAGACTTTGCAATGGCGAGGCTGTAAAAAATGTACCTCTGGGATAATCTAAATTCAGTAAAGGTCTGCCAAGGATAACTTTGCTCCGGGGGCAACATGTCAGAGCTTAGCAAACTCTGCTTTGTTTGGCACACCGCGGTTTCTGAGACCGTTGTGGACATGGTGGCAGAGTGACCCCTCCAGCCTTGGCAATGCTGAGTGGGCCTGGGACAGCTCACCTCAACAGTTCCCTCCTGCCTTCCTTCCTCAGTGGGCCCCACCAGTTACCTCAAAGTTGCCTAAATTGTCACCATTTTATGTCTGATGTTTCTTTGAAAAAGTGGAGAAAGTGACTCTTTGAGGATCATTTTCTTGGAGCTAAGCCAGTCTACCTGCTGTCCTGCACCCTGCTAACCAATTTTTAGCCTAGGCTTCCATGTTTGGCACGCCCTCCTCGTTCTGAACTGTTACGCAGAGTATCTCTTAAATAAGTCACAAGCAATAAGCCATAATGCAAAAGATTCTTAACTGAATAATATTAAACTTACAACATCAGAGAAAGACACTAACAGCAAAGTGAGAAGAGTTTCCTTAGGCTGGCAAAAATTCATGAAAGAAAACAATTTAATAAAAAATGGAGAAGGGAAAGTAAGAGACAATTCACAGAGTAGGAAAATTAGAAAGTCAACAAGCATTTGCAAGGTGACTACATCTATGGAGCAAATTCGAACAGTGACATTCAAATTTATGGTATAAGCCTGGCCAAGTTCATTACCCTAAAGGTAGATGAGACACGAAGAAATGGAAAGGATATTGGTGCAGACAGATTGGAGAGCATCTGACAGTACCTGGGAAATCTGAAGAGGTAGACATAGCATGGTGACTTCGCACCTACACAAAAGGATGTTCATTTAGCAACATTATAAAAACTACCTAACTGTTCTTTAAGTAAAGAAATGGGTTAACAGAATGCTCGCTAACACTTAAAATGAACAAAATGGATTCAAATGCATTAACACATGAAACAACCAAAACCATGAAAACAAGGTAAATGGAAAATTATACATACTACATGGTGCTATTCAGGCAAAATTTTGAAGCTCCCAAAGTGTAATTCTAGCAATGTGAAACACATGTTGTACAACTGCACAGCCACCCATGGGAGAGTGGGACGTGTCAGCTTTGGGATAGCATTCACCTCTGGGGAGTGAGGGAGCCCAAGGGATCGGATTAGCTGAAACTGTAACATTTTGTTTCATTTCTTTTTTTGAGAAGAAATCTTTAAAAAAATGTGTGAAAAAGTTAGTATCTATTTAACTTCCTTAGACTATAACGTACCAGTATGTTGGATATCATACTGGTATGTTATATTCTGTAATTGTGGTTTAAAATGTTTCATAATTGAAACTAATTTCTTTTTAATGAAGGAGAAGTCTAAAACCACTCAGTGTAATCTTAGTTGATTATGTGTGTATGTGTACAAGGTAGGACCCCCCCCAAAATGGAATTACTTTCTGGAGGGCAGGCCCCTTGTAGTACAGGCTTCTCCTGCTAGGTGAGTGTTCTAGAAACCCATCTGTATCAGTGTACCAGCTGGCATTGTTATGAGAGGTTGCATTTGGCTTCAGTTAATTTTTTGAAGATCCTGTCAATGCATTTGACATTTCATGATGGGTGATTTATGAGTGCATCTGCCTACACCATGCTGAGTGTTCAGCTTTTGACCAAAAATGACATGACCCCCGTGCCCCACCCTCTCTATTTACACAATCTCACCCCTAGAGACTTTTTCTTTGTTTCCCCTAATGAAGAAAGTCCTCAAAAAGAAAAGTTTTGCTGATGTGGAAGAGGTGAAACAAAAAATGGCAGAAGCACTAACAGGCATCAAAATTGACAAATTCCAAAACTGTTTTGAGCAGTGGAAAAAAACATCTCCATAGGTGTATTGCATCAGATGGAGAGTACTGTGAAGGTCACTGAAGTTTAAACGTGAGAATAAATACATAATTTTTTATAAATAAATTTTGGGGTTTTTTCAGTCCCCCTCATATCTATGAGACTTCATGATTACCTCTATTTAAGCAGTATTTTTAAATTTTCCCCTCAAATTATACATCCTTAACTTTAAGGGATCAGGAGGCAATTTCTACAGTAACCCTCATATCTAGGTGACAAATAATTATTAACTGGTGACATGATGTGTATTCAATAAACTGGAAATGCTCATATGTTAAGCAGACTAGTATCTGCAAACTTGTCAGACCCCAAAGAAGAAAACGAGATTCTGGGCAATAAAATTTCATTTTAACTTTCCTCTTTGTACTTTGTACTTTCCTCTTTTTCCTCTTTGTTCTTTCTCGGCCTCCCTCAACTACTTTCTCCTTCTGTCTCCCACAACATTCTTTCAAATCCATCAAAATTAAGGAAAGGAGTGTTTCATTACAAATAAATGTGTTATTGCAGCTTTTAAGAACCCTTGTTCCACCTTGCAGTTCAGGAAGTCAAAGCTCTTGAGTGGAGACCACAAAAAACCTGTACATGTTGGTTTTGACCCAGAGGCACGTCAGACCCTAAATCAGAGGTCTTTGCCGGAGGCAGGGAGTGGTTGGAAAAAACACCCCAAATGAAGCATCTCATTATCTAGTGTAGAAGCTAAACAATGTTAGGGACTAGGTAGGATAAATAATTTTTGCGAAAAATGGCTACAGTACGTGGAAGGTGTGTCCATAGAAGTGACATCCTGCTAATATCCTTCAAATATTCCATTTTAACCCATCAATGTTTTGAGATCTGTTGTATTTTAAATAATTGATCAAATTATTTTATGGAAAGCAGGCTGAAACTTTTGGGAGATTAAGCATGTTTGAGAATGCTAGGATATCTGTGGACCATAGGGTCCCCAGAAAAACTCATAGGAACACAAAAATACACATTTTCAAGTCATTTTGGGGAGGTGGAAGCTCATCTCTGGATGACCCCTGATGGTTCTGGGCACTCCAGGTTAGCATGTGTCCTAAACACTTTCTAAATAGTTACAGTAGCCACCTGCTGAGAAACAACCTGAAATCATCATTTGTTATTACTAGATAAGAACTTAGGAGATTTAAATAAATTGTTGATGATTCACTGAAAAAGATTAAATGACACTCATTCTTTTCAGACTGGCAAGAAGTTCCTAGAAACAAAATTTTACAAAGAATTCTTCAACATTTAAATAAAGAAGAGGAAACAGATTCTTTCAACTACATTTCTGACCTTTAAAACTTCATTTCTGTTTACTATTAACACAATTTGTAAAGACAGAAACAGTGCATTGAATTCTTTTAGGCTCATTGCCTGATTTTACTTGGACTTGGATTGCATGATAATTAGCAATATTGAATTTGAATGATGCCAACATAGAGGAAAATAACTGCTTTTTAAAATCATGATACCACACTTTTTTGTTGTTTTTGAGATCCTAATTAACGCAATTTTACTACTTATTCCTATACTGAAAGCAAACAGCCCTTCTCAGGTCAGACTTCATGATCACTACCCTCTTTTGCTCTTTGTTTTCTGGAGAACATCTCACTTACCCTTTTGCTCCTCTCAGCTGCCCTCTCTGCAGAGGAGTCCCCCTGGAGGCTTTCCGTTTTCTCATTCACTTGAATGCCAGTTTTTGCCTTCTGGCCACTTATTCTTATTCTACCTGGTCAATGGACCATCCATTTATCCTGATTTGTTCCTTCTAATCAGCTCACAGTTTTCTTGACTAGGGAGTAAGTGGTACATATGTGTAATCTTGGGTTTACACATGTAGCATGAACCATGGAAAAGCCCAGATCTTCTTATGATACTACAATATTTACAGCAATGTTAAAGTACTAGAGAGCACGGGATTAAACACAGGGAGCTCTATGGACCATATGGCTAACATCTGTAAGTAAGTGAAACGTATGTGAAAGAAAACGTCAGGGCAGAAGGAAACCTGGTGCTGCGATGGGTGTACAAACTTGAACTTCTATCTACCACAGTCTTTTATCCTTTGAAAATTGCCCACAAAATATGTTACCTTGTAGCTTTCCTTAAAAGTTGTCATCTGTCAACGATGACGATGATGCTGATAATGCCGACTACTATTTATTGAGCACTTGGACGCTAAGTGCTTTGTGAGCAGGTTCTCATTTAATCTTCATGATAACTCTATGAGATAAATAATTATAAAATGACCATTTTACCTATGCTCCATGGTCGGAGAATGAAGCCGTGCTGAAGCTGCGGTTTGAACTCAAACACGCTGACCACAGCGCTCACGCTGTTAATCACGAAGTCTATTATCTACCTCGTGGGAAACGGAATCCCATAGTTCTGCTTTCCTTTCCCATTCTCTAGGCACTGGGACTTCCTAGGAACTCTTATCAGTCCTATGGATTTGAATCCCATCTATATTTTGACAATCCCAAGGTCACTTCTCCAGCCCGGATCCAACTCCTGCATTGGCCATTTTAATTTGTTTTCGAATAGACATTTCAAATTGGTTTCTTCTCTCAAACCAGCTTCTTCTGCAGATTTCCTTACCAGATAAAATGGCAACTCGATGTAATTGTTTAAGGCAAAAATGTTAGACTCATTCTTGACTAAGCCTATCTTTTACTCCTAAAAACAATGCTTTCAGTTGGCCACTTTCCCAGCTGTATTGCTGCTCCACAGTTTCAGCAGCTGCTATTGTCTCAAATACAATACACAAAAGCCAAAGGGAGTCTTTTTAAAAGGTCCTATCACTCCTACTTAAAAACCCTTTGAAAACGTAATTCAAGGACTTCCCATCTCTTCTAGACCTGGACCCTGTCACCATCTCTTACTGCTCTCCTTGACTCACTCCACATGGCAACAGCAGCTTCCCTTCACCCAGGCCTGCTCTGACCCTGGAGCCTTAGCATTTCCTGTTCTTTCTGTCATGAGACATCTTTCTCCAAATATTTTCATAGCTAGCCTTTATGCTGCCTTCACAACTTGGCTCAAATGCCAGGTTTTCCCTAACACATTCAAATAGCAAAATCCTCTCCTCAAACTCTGAGACTTCTCATTCCCCTTAACTTGCTTTGTTTTCCTCCACAGCATAAAATGCCATCCTTTTTTCACTCTATGAGCACTTGTATCTCCCCGATTAAAATGTAAGTTCCATGATGGCAGGGATTTCATTTGTCTCACTGCCATATCCCCACCACTGAGAACCTTGCCTGACATAGTATGTGTTGAATGAATGAATGAATTCACACTTTTAATAGCTGCGTACGAGGGCCCATGTCTGTGTATCTATGAAAAGTAATTCGCTATAGAAAGTCATTCTCTATATAAAAGCAATGAAGTCCAATAAATACATGCAATTACTTTAAAAAAACTTTTGACCAAACAGCTAATAGGGTATACACACAAAACTCTCTCAATTAATTCAATTACTTAGTGTGGAGAAATTGAAGCACACGATATTTTTCAAAATTTAGTGGTGTTCCTAACAATCACTGGCAATTTTCCCTGCTGCCATTTACACATCTGCTCAGGTGTCTCATTATCCCGGTATTCCAGCAGCAGAACAGATGTTGCAAATGCCTGGAACCTGTCTGACACTGGTCTGTACAGAAGTCTCTCACTATTTCAGTTTCTCCTGGTGTCTTATCTCTAGTGTAATAAAAGGGAGGTCTTTTTAAGACTATTAAAGGGAGTAGAGAAGACCAAGCATAAATGATATACAACCCTCAGTGCTCAGAAATAGTTTCTTCCATCACCACTCTTTGGCATGCGACAATCAGAATTTTTTCTTTTTCCTTTTTTTTAAGGTTCCCAATCTTCACAGTTGTGAAGAGGGGGTAAAGATTGTTAAATCAAGAGTAGAAAGAAATTAACAACTGCAAAGGTAGTCTCATTTGGAAAAATATATTAGTGTAATAAAAATAAGAGATCATATTCTTAATATTCATTTTAGAAACTTGAGTAATTCTTTTTTTAAAAAAAATGACTCCTCATCATATACAAAGCCTTGTGCTACCCACTTCCTGCCTGAGGGAAGCAACAGCCTAGCAGGAGAGACAGAACAGGAAGTTATGTCAATAATTGATTAAATTAGGTCACGTTAAGACATACAGGGGTAAACACTGGTTTCACCAATAAATTATATTGTGACAGTTGCATAGTATGTAATATGAAACATAATAATATGAAAAGGGCTTTGGATTATGAACTCTATGTGTAACTTAAAATTGACAAGTTGATGAACAGATGTTCAAATAGAATACATATAAAAAAGTGTTACTAAATTACTCCCAAGAAAAAGAATAGACCTATAAAATATCAAAACAAAGACAAATGTGAAAAGTGTACACATGGCAGTTAGAAAAGAGCATCATGATTATAAACGTGACTTCCTCAGACAGGCCTTTCCTGGCCAGCTTTCCAAAGCAGTTTCCTTCATTATTCCACTATTCTTTATCGCTGCACTCTATCTCATTCCAGGCACTAATCACAGCATCTATCTATCGATCGATCTACCTAACTATGATATTACTATCGATTTATTTTGCTCTGCGTATTTGTTGACTAAGTGTCCCTGTGTGAGAGTATCCACTTCTCAAAGGCAGACACATTGGCTACTTGCTTTCTTTGTATTTTCACCATGAAAAACAGGGCTTGGCGTATAGTTGATTTTTAACAAATATTTTTTCAATAGATGACTCATAATAAAAGCATAAATCGAGCTATATCAGATTCCTACTATGTGTATATTTTGCTGAATGCATGTCAAACATTAAGTGTACAGTGCCTTTGAGTTAAGTTTTGAAATTTTTATTGTTATTCTATTACAGTTGTCCCAATTTTCCCCCTTTGCCCTCCTCCGCCCAGCTTACCCCTCACTCCCACTGTAAATCCCCACACCGTTATCCATTCCACTTGTTCTTTGACTAGACCCTTCCCCTTGTTTCACCATTCTCTCTCTCCTTCTGCCCCTCTGGTCACTGTCTGTCTGTTCTATGTTGCCGTGTCCCTGTTCTATTTTGCTTGTTAGTTTATTTTGTTCATTAGATTCCTCTTATAAGTGAGGTCATATATTTTTCTTTCACCAACTGGCTTATTTCACTTAGCATAATATTCTCCAGTTCCATCGATGCTGTTGCAAAAGATAGGAGTTCCTTCTTTCTTTCTGCTGTATAATATTCCATTGTGTAAATATACCACAGTTTTTTGATCCACTCATCTACTGATGGGCACTTAGGTTGTTTACAGTACTTGGCTCTTGTAAATAGTGCTGCTGTGAACATTGATTGGGGTGCATAAGTTCTGTTGAATTGGTGATCTGGGATTCTTAGAGTATATTCTCAGCAATGGAATCACTGGGTCAAAAGGCAGTTACATTATAATTTTTTGAGGAAATTCCATACTGTTTTCCACAGTGGCTGCACCTGTTTGCATTTCCACCAACAGTGCACCGGGGTTCATTTTTCTCCACATCCTCACCAGCACTTGTTGTTTGTTGATTTGTTAATGATGACCACTCTGACCAGTGTGAAGTGGCATCTCATTGTGGTTCTAATTGCCTCTCTCTGATGGCTAGTGATACTGAGCATCATTTCATTTGTATATGGGTCATCTGTATGTCTTCCTTGGAGAAATGTCTATTCAGGTCCTTTGCTTATTTTTTGACTGGATTGTTTGTCTTCCTGGTATTGAGTTATAAGAGTTCTATATATCTTGGAGATTAAACTCTTTTTCAATGTATCATAGGCAAATATGTTCTCCCATATGGCTAGTTCCCTTTTCATTTTAATGATGGTTTCTTTAGTCACACAGAAGCTTTTTAATTTGATGTAGTCCCATTTGTTTATATTTTCCTTTATTTCTTCTGCCCTAGCAGATATATTGGCAAAAATATTGCTACGTAGAATATCTGAAATTTTACTGCCTATGTTTTCTGATAAGATTTTTATGGTTTCATACTTATATTTAAGTCTTTTATTCATTTTGAGTTTACTCTGGTGTATGGTGTAAGTTGGTGGTCTAGTTTCATTTTTTTTGCATGTACCAGTCCAGTTCTCCCAACACCATTTATTGAAGAGACTATTTTTACTCTATTGTAAGCTCGAGCCCCCTTTGTCAAAAAATAATTGTCCCTAGAGACATGGGTTTATTTCTGGGCTCTCTATTGTGTTCCATTGATCTATGTGTCTGTTCTTATGCCGGTACCAGGCTATTTTGATTACAGTGGTCTTGTAGTATAGTTTTATATCAGGGATTGTGATTCCTCTAACTTTATTTTTCTTTCTCAAGATTGCTGAGGCTATCCAGGGTCTTTTTGGTTTCATATAAAGCTTTGGAGTATTTGTTCTGGATCAGTGAAATATGCCATTGGTAATTTAATAGGAATTGCATTAAATCTATACATTGCTTTTGGTAGTATGGACATTTTAATGATGTTAATTCTTTCAATAAATGAACAAGGCATATGCTTCCATTTATTTGCATCTTCCTCAATTTCTTTCTTAAGTGTTCTATAGCTTCCCATGTATAGGTCTTTTACCACCTTGTTTAAATTTATTCTTACTCTATTTTTATTTTATTGTAAATGGGACTTGTTTCTCACTTTCTTTTTCTGATAGTTCATTGTTAGTGTACAAAATGCAATCAATTTCTGACTTTGTATCCTGCTACTTTGCAAAATTCACTTATTAGGTTGAGTAGTTTTTTTGTGGAACCTATAGGGTTTTTTATGTATACTATCATGTTGTCTGCAAATAATGACTGTTTTACTTCCTCCTTCCTAATTTGGATGCCTTTCATTTTTTTTTCTTGTCTGATCTCTGTGGTTAGAACTTCCAGTACTATGTTGAATAAGAGTGGTGAGAAGGAACACCCTTGTGTTGTTCCTGATCTTAAGGGAAAAGCTTTCTGTTTTGTCCTTTGAGTTTGATGTTGGCATATGTTTTCATATATGGCCTTTATTATGTTGAGGCATGTTCCCTCTATTCCCACTTTGCTGAGTGTTTTTATCATAAGTGGGTGGTGGATTTTATCAAATGCTTTTTCAGTATCTATTGATATGATCATGTGTTTTTTGTCCTTTATTTTTTTTTATGTGGTGTATTACATTAGTTGGTTTGGGAATATTGTACCATCCTTTCATTCCTGGGATAAATCCACCTTGATCATGATCTTTTGATGTATGATCTTTTTAATGTATTGCTGGATCCAGATTGTCAATATTTTGTTGAGGATTTTAGCATCATTGTTCATCAGAAATATGGCCTGTAATTTTCTTTCTTTTTTGTGTCTTTACGTGGTTTGGAATTAGGATAACACTGGCCCTATAAAAAGAGTTTGATATTCTTCCCTCTTCTTAAATTTTTTGGAATAGTTTGAGAAGAATAGGAGTTAGTTCTTCCCTGAATGTTTTGTAAAATTTGCTTGTGAAGCCATCTGGTCCCAGGCTTTTGTGTCCTGGGAGTTTTTTGACTACTGCTTTGATTTTGCTAGTTATTTTGGTTTATTCAGGCATTCTACTTCTTCTTGATTCAGTTTTGGAAGATTGTATGTTTCTAGAAATTTATCCATTTTTCCCAGGCTGTCCAATTTCTTGGCAAATAGTGGTTCAAGAAATTTTTTATAATCCTTTGTATTTCTGTGGTATAATTTGTTACCTCTACTCTTTCATTTTTGACATTATTTATTTGGGTTCTCACTTTTTTTCTTGATGAGTCTGATTAAAGGTGTGTCAATTTTGTTTGTCTTTTCAAAGAACCAGCTCCTGGATTCACTGATTTTTTGAATTGTTTTTTGTTTTTTCTTTTTAGTCTCTGTGTCATTGAATTCTGCTCTAAAGTTGATTATTTTCTTTCTTTCTTCTACTCACTCTGGGCTTTGTGTGTTGTTGCTATGCTAGTTTTTTTAGATATAGGGTTAGGTTGTTTATTTGAGGTTTTTTTTAAAAGATTTTATTTATTTACTTATTGACAGAGTAAGGAGGGAGAAAAATCAATGTGTGGTTTCCTGTTGCACATCCCCTACTGGGGACCTGGCCTACAACCCAGGCATGGGCCCTGACTGGGAATTGAACCAGTGACTGTTTGGTTTGCAGGCCGGCACTCAATCCACTGAGCCACACCAACTAGGGTGAGATTTACCTATCCTCTTTAGGTAGGCTTGTATTGCTATGAGTTTCCCTCTCAGGTCTGCTATTGTTGTGCCTCATAGGTTTTGGATTGTTGTTCGTTCATTTTCATTTGTTTCCTGATTTTTTAAATTTCTTCCTTGATCTTTTTGTTAACCCATTCATTATTTAATAACATGTTATTCAGTCTCCATATAGTTGAATATGTTTTTAATTTTTTCCTTGAGGCTGGTTTCTAGTTTTAAGCCATTGTAATCCAAAAAGATTAGTGATATGGTTTCAATTTTCTTGAATTTGTTGATGCTTGTTTTGTGTCCTACCATATGTATGCTTGAGAATGACCCCTGGTGCATTTGAAAAGAATGTTTATTTTGCTTCTTTGGGATGAAATGCTCTGTAAATATCAATTAAGTCTATTTGATCTAGGGTGTCATTCAATGTCACTATGTCCTTGTTGATTTTTTGTTTGGATGATCTATCCATTGTTGAGAGTGGAGTGTTAAAATCCCCTTTTTATAGTCCTCGTAGATTTTCCTTATGTATTTAGGTGCTCCTATGTTGGTTGCATATATGTTTAAAAGGGTTATATCCTCATTTTTAAAAAGATGTTATTTATTTATTTTTTAGACTGAGGGGAAGGGAGGGAGAAAGAGTGGGAGAGAAACATCAATGTGTGGTTGCCTCATGAGCACCTCCAGCTGGGGACCTGGCCAGCAACCCAGGCATGTGCCCTGACTGGGAATAGAACTGGTGACCCTTTGGTTCATAGGCCAGCACTCAATCCACTGAGACATACTAGCCAGGGTCAAAAGGGTTATATTCTCTTGTTGGACAACTCCCTTAAGTATTATGTAGTGACCTTGTTTGTCTCATGTTATGGCCTTTGTTCTGAAGTCTATTTTGTCTGACGTAAGATTTGCTACCCAGCTTTTTATAATGTCCATTTGCTTGTAATATTTTTTTCCATCCCTTCACTTTCAGCCAGCCTGTTTAGATCTTTTATTCTGAGGTGGGTCTCTTGTAGACAGCATAAAAGTGGGTCCTGTTTTCTTATCCATTCAGGTCTCCCATGTCTTTTGATTAGAGCATTTAATCCACTTACATTTAAGGTTATTATTGATAGGGATTTATTCATTGCCACTTTTTCCTTTTGTGCCTGTGTTCCCATCTCTCACTCTCTTTTTCTTCATCTTCTTAAAGCAGTTCCTCTAGCCTCTCTTGCAATGCTGGTTTCATGGAGACGTACTCTTTTAGCCTTTTTTTTTTTTTTTTTTTTTGGTCTGGGAAGATCTTTATTTCCCCTTCAATTTTAAATGAGAGCCTTGCTGGGTAAAGAAGTCTTGGTTCCAACTCTTTGCTTTCCATTACTTTGAATATTTCATGCCATTCCTTTCTGGCTTATACTGTGTCTGTTGACAAATCAGGTGATAACCTTATTGGAACTCCCTTGTATGTTACTAGTTATTTCTTCCTTGCTGCCTTTAAGATTCTCTCTTTGTCTTTAAATTTTACTGTTTTAATTATGATGTGTTTTGGAGTGGGTTTTTTTGGGTTCATCTTGATTGGGGCCCTCTGTACTTCTTGAACTTGCATGAATTTTTACCTCACCAAGTTAGGGAAGTTTTCTGTCATTAATTTTTCTAACAGTTTTCGTATCCCCTGCTCCTTTTCTTCTCCTGTGGAATCCCTATGATTTGAATATTGTTACATTCCATGTTGTCCTGCAGTTCTCTTAAACTATCATCACTCTTTTTTGAGTCTTTTTTCATTTTGTTGCACTGACGGGCTGTCCTATTCTACCTTGTCTTCCAACTCATTGATTTGATCCTCTGCTTCATCTAGCCTGCTTTTAATTCCTTCTAGTGTAGTCTTCATTTCAGATAATGTATTCTTCATTTCCTCCTGGTTCTTATTCATAGTTTCTATGTCCTTTTCATGTTGATGCAGTTTCCACTAAGTTCCTTATAGTCCTCACTGAGTTCCTTTGATATTCTTATAACCATACTTTGAACTTTATGTCTGATAAATTGCTTGCCTCAATTTCATTTAGCACTCTTTCTGGGGATTCCTTCTTTCCTTTTCATGGGGATTGTTTCTTTGTTTCCTTATTTCAGGTGACTCTTCTTGTTTGTTTCTGCATATTGTATTAATCTGCTTTGACTCCCTGTCTTCATGGGATGGCCTTCTGTGGGAGGAGTCCTGTGAGACTCTGTGGTACGGTCTCCCTGAACTCCTGTGCTGGATGCTCTTGGAATGCCCTTTATACTGTTCTTGTAGGTTCTCTTTTAATTGGGTTTTGGTGGTTTTGGCTTATTCACTGATGGACTCTCCCCTCCAGCTGGCTGGCTGAGAGTCACAACCCCCACCATGCCTTATATGCTGTTGTACAAAAGCTGCAGACCATGCAAAGCGTCTTCTTCACTCCTTGGATTCAAAAACTTGTATCAGCCAAGATTCTGTTGACTGTTCAGGTCACTTATTGGAAGATTCATTGAAAATCTATTGTGGGGAATGAGCAAGTAGGCTCAGCTTTCACCTACTTGGTTTCCATCTTTGTCTTTGAGTTAATTTTTTCTTTTAAAACATAGTGAACAAAAAGAATTCATAAGAATCTATTCAAGTAAATGCCTGTCTCCAACTCTGCAGTGGTCCTACAAATCAATCAGTACTTTTAATAAAATCAGTTTGTGAAAGTAACAATATGTGTTTTAAATAGTGCATAAGACAAATCTCCCTTTTAAAAATTTTATGTACAGTTTTAAAAACCACTTTTACATTTATAAAATTAACGTGTTTTTATTGAAGATCTGCTTGAAGCTTATGTGTGATCAATGTACCTCAATATAAATAGGGACTCTCAATCTCAACCCAGTAGGAGGAATGAGTCATACTCTGTTTTGCTTCTTCTTATACAGTGCATACATTCTGGATATTAAATGTACAATTAGAAAAATGTAATACAGGAAAAAGGATTTACTGAAAATGCTTGAGTAGTGCTCAATGATATTAGATCTTTACCCTGGGTGTTCATATTAAACAAGGTGCTCACATTTCTGGCTTTCTCTACTGGAGAAAATGGCAAGGCTTAGGAGGATGAGCCTTCACAGGTGCGCCCTTGATAAAGCATCGTCGAGCTGCACTCAGCCACACAGCTGTCAGAGAGCCCAGGATGTGAAAGAAGTGCCAACACACACGGTTCAGGGCTATTGCAACATTGCCTCCATAAAGTAAGGGAAGGTGCAGGGGTGAAGAGATTACTGCCATCTGACAACAATATACCAGTCGGTCTTCTCTAAGTGCCCCTTGTGCGTCAGATATCGCTTCTAAACTCAACGTGGCTTGTTTATTTGGAAAGAATTCATTCTTTCCAGAAATATTTATGTAAAGATTCTTTTTATAGGAAGGTTTTGCAGTTTATGTTTAAAGAGACAGACATGCAGTTGCATTATACATAAGATTATATTCGCAGAAGCTTCCAGGAGCATGCCGATTATGTTAATTTGTTTATAAGAAGAAAATAAAGCTGCATTACTTCTTAGCACCATCGACAATCATGTTTTAGAACATTTGCATCATGTTGTGCCTGTTTTTCTGAAATCAAGGGAACTTCTACACATGCAGAAATGTCCACAGTAGCTTGTTCATGGCAGAAAAAGAAAAATGATAACAACTCCAATATTTGTGGAACAAATAAATATATGATGACTTAATTTAAATAGTTGGATACTCTGCATTGATGACAATGAATGAAGCACAGCTCATACATAAATTGTGAAAAAAGTCACTGAAAACAATATATTTTAAAAATCATAATATGGGTAAGATACAAAAATAGACAAAACTCAACAAACTGTTGCCTAGAAATACATGAACATGTGTTAACACTATCAAAAAAGGCAAGAGAATGATTACCACATATATTGGGATAGCAGTTCCCTGGGAAGGTGAAAGGGGAATTGAATCAGGAAGAGCAAACAGAGGCCTTCTCTGATACGTGACCCATTTCTGAAGTTCAGTGGTAGATACGTGGGTGTTCAGTCCATGAGTGTCCTTTAAACTGTACTTATATATTACATTTCCAGGAATATAAAAAAGAGAAAGTAAAAGCAAAAGGGAATTCTTTAGCAAAAGCAATCTGAAACATGAAAAAATTAACTTGACACTATTTGAGAACTTCAACTGAAACCAAAGTGGCCTTAGTTCCTGCTTGTCTTTGTGGTTGACCACACGTGAGCAGTTACAAACAAGTGAGAATCGTCTCTGGAACCCATGGTGTTTCATAGGTGTGGTTTCTTACACTGTTTGTTAGACTGTCTTCTTTGTCTGGTCTTCCAGCAAGCTAGCCTATGAACAGGAAAAGTAGGGTGCAAATTCCTCTGACTGCAGCAAAGGGTACGTTTTCAGAGTGTTCATTCCATTTATTAAACTAGTACGTGACTGTCGATGTTTACAAATCACTTAAATCATGGACTTGCATGATTTTTTTTCAGCATAAGAAAAATGATCAACAGATAGATCTAGCCGATATCTTCAGTACTATAATTGGGTGTGGGAAACAATGTACTATTTCTTCAAAATTATTCAGCGTGTCCTTTGAATATATTGCGTAATTGTTTCTAAATTATTCTGAATTAAAACATTTAATTTTGATATGTTGTATTCACCTTCAAAGAGTAGCTATTCTTTCACTTCCTTTTGCAGGAATTTCTGTAATCTTAATATGCATTGCCATTTCACAGATCAAAAGGATTCTCTGTGAAAAAAGCCTCAGAAATGAGCTGGGGAATCAGTGGGTGATTATAAACACTATGTCTAGCACAGTAGTTTACACATATTTGGTTCTCAATAAATATTGGTGGAGTTGAATGGAGTTTATGGAGTTTCCTTTAGAATGAACCAAGAACAATTTCAGAAATGCATGTAAAGCTTGAGAGTGATTTTGTACAAAAGTTTCCATTGATTTTTTTTCTAAATCCCAGGACCTTAATATTACAAAATTTAAAAAAGACTAGGATTCATTAATAACTAAATGTTGAAAATAGAAAAGTAAAACAAGAATTTAAATCCCCTCAGAGGTGCTGATGTTGAAGGAATCTGGATTTTAGTTACAGATCTTTTGTTTTCTGGATTCTTGATCTTGGGCAAGATATCTTTTTGTTATCTTCAGTTTTCACATTTCATTAGGACGCAGAATGAGGAGAGATGACCGTCACACTGTCTCTGAAGCCAAGCATCCTTCACATCGTTAGCCCGATGTTGTGACAAATGAATGTTGTTTTGTAAAACAACAACATACGGTTACAGTTCTTGCTCCATTATTTATTAGCTATTTGTTCTGGAGTGAATGTTTTAGCTTCTATGAAAAATGGTGTCAAATATTGTGAGAATTAGGTGAAACACACAAAGTGATTTTTAAACTATTACAATTCTGGACTGATACGGGCTGAAATGTTTTTATTTATAGAATCTCAATTACATGTCTCACTCACCTGTTGTCCAGATCACCACCAACACCCACAGATTACTTCTCACGGACATTGAATTTGAGATTACCTGGAGAGAATAGCCTTTTATGCAAAATAAAATGCAAGATATTGACCTCATTGCCTTAACAGCTATATGGCTCTCAAGATGCTTAATTTTTATGAGTTTCTAAAGCTTTGCTGTTTAATATTCCTCATTTGTCTGTTTTTTGTTGTCTTATATATAAACTCTTTGAATCTTAATAGATTTAGTCAGAGTTCTCAATGATACTTTACTCTCATATTTTAGCTTGCTTGAGCACACCCAAGGGGGTGCTTACCCTGAAATTAGATAACAAGAAATATTGATAATGATTTAGCCAATCAGCTACAGGGAATGCTATATCAATTGGATTTCCTCCATTTCAAATTTCTTCTTCTAGCATGTTCCAAATGATTAAGATGCTTCTGCTCAGTACAGTTCAAATGATCTATGAATATCTGGTTAGTTTTAGATTAATTTTAGCTTAATTCTTAAATCTCAAACCGTGGGACGTAGTTTAGAGACCCAGGAGAGCTGATGCTATAGTCCAGTCTGCATCTGAAGGCCTGAGGCCCAGGAGAGCCGATGGTGTAAGTTTCAGTCCAAAAGCCAGCACTCTCGAGATCCACGAAGAGCCAAAGTGCAGTTTGAATTCTTTTTTTCTCTTTCAAACAGTGCTTTTTGATTTTTTAAATTATATTTTATTGATTATGCTATTGCAGTTGTCAGTTTGAGTTCAAAGGCAGGAGACTGATGTCCTGGCTTTAGCTGGTGGAAGGAGTTTCCGGCCTTTTTGTTCTAGCAGGTCTTTCTCTAACTGGATGAGGCCCGCCCACCTGAAGGAGGACAATCTGCTTGCTCAGTCTACTGACTCTAATGTTATTGTTCTTCTTTTTGGGGGCCTCTGGTACCATTTATATTCATTTTTTAAAAATTGAGGTATAATTGGCATATAAATTTATATTAGTTTTAGGTATACAACATAATGTTTTGATATAGGTATATATTGCAAAATGATCAACGCAGTAAGTTTAGTTAACACGTATGGCCACACATAGTTACATTTTCTCCTTGTGACGAGAACTTTTAAGATCTACTCCCTTAGTAACTTTCAAATACACATTATAGTGTTGTTAACAACAGTTACCAAGCTGTGCATTGCATCCCCAGGACCTATTCATCTTATAACTGGAAGTTACAGTAAACTTACTCAAGTGTTACTACTCTCATCCAGAAACAGCCCACATGGGTACCCTCTGTCCCAGCCAAGCTGACACGTAATTTCAAACCACCACAACTCTTCAGCTCAAATGCCTCCTCTGTAAAGCCCTGCCTGCCTCTCTAGTCTGATACAATCTATCACCCTCCCTTGAGTTACTTAGAACATTTTCCTGCTTTGTATTCTTCAGAGCTATTATTATTCAAAATTATTCTGTTTTAAAATAAATTTTATTGATGTAGAAAATGTTAATGATACAATGCTAAGTATAAAAAGCAAGATAAAAAAACTACATAAATGCTAATCTTTTTATTTACTTATAGAAGCAGAGAGAAATTGTTGGAAAGAAAGTATATCAAAATGAGTTATCTTTATTGTGGTGTTCTGGAAAACTTTAAACAATGTTAATACGTTTTTCTATATTATCTATATTATACTAAATTATTATTATTAACAGAAAAAAACAAAGTTATTTTGTAAAATGTTTGCTTTCTGTGTCATTTGTGTTCCCCCAATGACCTTTCCACACCTGTATTCATACAGAGCACTATTTAGCAAGCTCACAAGAAGCGGTTAGCTCACTGGTTGAAAAAAAATGAGACGATGCAAAATAGCACTGGTTTGGATAACTTTTTTAAATAAGATCTTTAAAAGGTACAATTACAGTACTATACTTAATCTTTCATATGCAAATTTGAGTGTATTATAGGAAATCAAAATTATAATTACATGAATCACTAAAACATTTATAGAGATATAGCTTATCTAACAATTATTTTGTTCTCTTCGTTATTAAACATATATATCTTGGGGTATAGCTCTCCACAATTTTATAAGCAGAGGTATAGTTGTACTTTAAAGTACTAATCAACTGGTATAATAATCATATTTTATAATAGTTGAATGACTAAAAATAAATTTAGAAAAATTAATAGAAAAAACATAAAAGAATAAAATTTATAAATAGGATCATCAAGATAAGGTTGAATCAATGTCCCCAAAATAAGAATTTTTTAAATAATGATTTCTAAAATAGTTTACAGTTTAAAACACCCTCAAACCTAAATAATGCATGGTGTACTTCATGCCATAAGAATGCTCATTTGATTACCAAGGTATTTATTAATACCAGTATTTTAATTTTAGATATTGCTTCTCACAATGACCTATTGACATTTTCTAGTTTAAATTTCAGATAAGCTGATTTCCAGGTGTTTTAGACCTGTGTGCTTTCTGGTTCATGGTCTGTAATACATGTAAGAGGGCCAGCACACACTACTCCATGTGGCTCCAAGGCTTCCATTCACACCCTGACCTACAGGCTAAGGTGGCTCTGCTGCTGTGGCAGCTGCCTGGCCTGGTCTCTACTGTGCTGTGCTGGGCAGGGAGGAGAAATCAAAGTTACCCAGAGTGGCACCTTGATCCACCTTCAAAGAGGCCAAGAGTGTCTCAAGAGAGGGAGAGGAAAGGGAGACGGGAACAGGAAGACAGGGAGGGGTACTGGTGCTGAGTGAGCTGGTTGAGGGAGAACGGAGGGAAGGAAAACAGGGAGAACATGGGGCACTTGCTGAGTCACGTACGCACCAGGAAAAGAGGACGGTTAAAGGGCATTCTAAGAGAGTTGGTTGTATGGGATGAACGATCCCTTATGGTACTGTCCAAGAGAATTTAATAAAAGTCTAAATTTGTTACAGTGAATTATTTAGGATTTTATGCATTATTCTGTATAAATGTGATACCATGTAGGAAGTGGACCAAACAGACCACCTTTATGTGGAAGGATGAGAGCTATGACTTCCATTTCACAAAAACTTGTATTTAAAGTTGTATAACCTTAAGTGTGAAACTGAAAACCTAGCATCCAATACCATCACAAAATACTGTCATCTCTACCTCTGAACAAAGCTCAGATAAGATCACTTCTCACCTTTTCTTCTAGACTGCTGCAAAGCTCTGACCGCTCTTTGATATCCATCTGGTTCTACTATAAAGTAAACAAAGTGCTTCTTTTTACCACGTGAACCACGTCACATCATTCCTCTGACTGGATCCCTGCAATGACCTCTCATCGAACTCAGGATAAAATTCTCACTAAGACGTCTAAGGCCTCTGATGAGCTGCTTCCTTTTGACTTCTTCACTCTCATCTTCCTCTTTTTGCTTTTGCACATTGACTCTAAAACTGGTCCCTGCCCCATCATTCCCCCATCCTTCTCTCATTCTACACAGTTTTTTACTTCATAATATTCATCATTACCTGAAGTTCTCTCTTATATTTATCTATGTAATTGTTTCTTGTGTGTACCCCCTTCCAGAATGTAAGCTTCATAGGGGTAGAAACTTGGTTCTGTGCACAACTGTAGTTCCACGGCGAGACTGTGTCCTTTCGTTCTGAGGCTGAATGGATGAATCAGTGATTAATGCGTATGTAAGGAAACTTTCTGTTCACAATGCCTTCCATGGGCTAGGCACTGTGATGCGTGCCAGGGATGAAAAAATACACAAGGCAGACCTGCATTTACAGGGCTCACCCTGCCAGAAATGCCAGAAATTAAATAAAATGTCAAATAATGATAGAAAATTAATTACCTGTGCAAGGAGTGGTAATAATAATGCAAGGAAAGAAAACAATTTAAAATAAATTAATCTTTTCCTTTAAATTTCAAGGATTTAATGAAACAAAGACTAGTTTTCTACAACATTTGCCATTTTTCTTCTCTTTAGTGTTCTCTCTTAGAAGGAAAGGAATATATATACACTGACGATGTCAGGGAAATATGGGTTAGAATCATACAGCGTGAAGAGAAAATGAGGTGGGAGACTTGTGAAAATAGGGAGGCAGAGAATGAGGGAAATTGATATATCATTGTGTGTGGGAGGGATGAATTTCATTTTATCATTCTCCACAAGTTTCACGGGAATACAGTTCAAGGACCTTAGTTTATAAAGTTCCCCACTGTTCGCGCCCCAAATGAGTGTGGTCTTAAATGCACTAACTAATGACCCCAAATAATGATTTAATAAGAAATGACATTTGATCATTTATCAAATGACTTGGAGGATTTAACATAATCATGATGATGATAAATCATTCTCAAATTTTTAAAATATCAAAAATTTATGTTTAAATGTTTATGTGACTATTGTTGCATTATTTTATTTTTGAACATTCCTTCCTCTCAGATTTTATTCTGAATTAGTTCAGAAATGAAATATTAACATCATCAGATATACTTTACCTCCTTTTCCTGTTACCGTATGTTTCATAAAAATCTATTCAGTTCTTGGAATTTTTAACTGAAACTTTGGGTTAGAAAGAGCAATGTGTGCTTAAGAATAATCAAACATTATAATTATACAGTATGCATTAATGTTGAATAATAGCAGTATGTCTGATTTAATTTCGACAACTAATCCTAAGTCAGCTCCAGTAGCTGACTGTTTCCTTGACATTGTCTGGGTCCCGCTCCCCACCTGCTTCTGGTTCTGCAGGAGGACGAGCTCCGTTGGGAACCCATCATTCACTTGGTGTCTCACTGTCTGTCTTGTCACTAAGGGTTTGCTGCACTCCCTGCCATTCCCTCCACGTTTACTTTCCCTTTATCTTTTTTCTTTCCATGGAACCTCATCTAGCCTGAGCATCCCCACTTGTTGGGAGTTGCCTTTGCTTTGCATGCTTACTTGCTCCTTGGCAGACCGAAGAGCTCTTGCCTGTGGTCACAATACGCGTACGCACTTCCTCACCCTGCTAGAGTCTCAGCACCCTGAAGGACCTCTTCCTTTCCATTAAAGCTGTGCCCTCTGTGACCTCTGCTGTCCAGCCCCCAAAGACATCACCAGGGAAGAAGGTCTCGCTTGCCGCACAGTATCAGGGCCGGTTTTAACTTTTTCTGATGTGGTTTCTTCCCAGAATGCCTCCAGAAACATATTTATTAAGCATTTATCAAGAATTTACCATGTTCCAGATGCTATTCTACATTTATTAATCTTCACAATAATTTTCTGAAGGAGGTACTATTATCAATATTTACAAATAACTTGTTTTACAATCACTGCGGCTAGAACTGACTCAATTAAAATTAAACCCAATGTCTTGGGTAACTGATTTCAGAAACCAGCTGAAAAGACTTAGCATTTGTTAAATTCTTATTTTGTTCAGTTTATTTTTCTTTATTTCTACTTTTTTAATTTCCAGGTATACTTTTTGAAGAATCTAAAGATTCAAAGTAAACCAACGATCCACTAAAAAACATTTGTGGCTTCTCTTTGTCATTTCATTCTGCATAATCAAGTTCTCATTAATTTAAAAGGCACACACACACACAAATAATGACCAATTAGATTTGACTTGAAGCAAATGAGTAGGAAAATGAAATTTGAAAGCAAATATAATGTCAGGCAGGTGTACAGGCTGATTCATTTTTATGCTAATTACAAATAATTTTTACTTATTTGGCAAAATATATAAAATAAGGCAGATGAACCACGTGTGGGAAGACTATTTGAGGTACAGTGTGATGCTGACGGTGGGACCGGGAAAGGCTGAGTGTTTACAATGTTACCCTTTTAATGTTCTACTAATGCCAAACGTATTAGCCTTCATTAACCAGAATTGAGTTTTTACTACAGCAACAATTAAGCAAGGTTAAAATTATAATAAAACAACCAAAATGAAATTGCCTATAGTACAAAATGTTTTAATATACAAACTGCTAATTTTTTCTCTGTACTTTCAATTATATTTTCTCCTTCAAGCAGTAGTGAGAATATTCAGTACTTATCTTATAAATATCATATTACGGTAACTTAGAAATTAAGAGTTATAAATCAAAGAAGATCGACCTTCCAGACCAGAAAGGGAAGCCTTAGGTCAATTATAAGTTATGTGCAGCCATTTGGTGCTCGAGTGTTTTATTTTGAGTGTGGAACCTCCAAATGACCTAAAGTAGTTTTAAAGAAATGGGCAACAAATAATCTAATAAACTGAAGTGAAAACATTTATACAGATAACAAGTACCTCAATTATACAGAAGGAATATTATTGAGTTTAAATTAAATTTCACACACATGTACAGCATAGCACTATAGAATATTGATGTAGCTACAAGAGGAGATAAGCTAATACTTCTGGAATTTAAGACTAGTAGAGGCAGGGAAAACCAATGAAGAATTGGAAGGCAATATTGAATATATTTTATGAAAGTGTCCTCCGGAAGAAAAGGAAAAAGAAATAACATGACTTGTTCAAAAATTCACCCTATAACCCATGCATTATTGAACTTGAGGGGGACCAATGGTTGACACAGGTAGGGACAATGGGAGTTTACTATAATGGTCCATTTGAGAGACTTTGATGGTGACAGGGGATGGAAGAAGGTAAATGTGAGAACAAGTTAGGAATAGCAATGACTGAACCTGATAACTGATTTAACTTTGAAATAGGAAAGGAATCCAAGAAAATTCCCTGGATTTGGGCATTAGCCACTGGGTAATGTGGAGGAAGTTGGAAAGGTTGCTTTTAGAGATGTTGAATAGAAGTCTTCAGGATGTCCAGGCGGAACTGTGCAGGAGGAAGTCGTCTCTATGGCTCTGAAATTCAGCTTTACTTTTTGGTCAATAGTTAGTAATTTGGACCATTTTGCTCTTCAAAGTGGGAATGTGAAATTAATTAACATATTCTGTGGACTAAATATAGAATAAATGTAGCCCAGAGATTAAGAATCTGTCATAATAAAAAAGAACCTGTGCATCAAAGCCAGAGCAAATGGGTCAGTCCTAAACCACCTCCAAGACTTATTAGCTGTGTGACTGGAGGAATACGGGTTCATAAGAACCCACCTGTGGAATTATTTCTTGTCATCCATAAAATGATGATTACTGTAATGCCCACCACAGTGCATAGCTATGGAATAGGTATAAAATCCTAATGCTTGATAAGTATTAACTATTAATGCTGGTTTGAAAGATCATGAAATTGCCATTTTAGAAGTCAGCCAAATATTAGCAACCTTGTGTGATTTAGTTTCACATCTGTCAAAGCATGATTCTAGTGGTTCTTCCTCTTTCCCTGATGTAGACAGGTGCCACACATTTATCTGGGAATATGATTGGTTTAATGATATAATTTTTAGGAGAAAATTTAAAATTTATATCTGAATTTCCCTGTAACATCCAAACTTTTTTCAATGGTGGAAACAGAGTGATGCTTATTTCCACTAAGAAAAAACAAACAAAAATTTTAAATCCTGGCAATTATTTTTGAAATATGTGCTTTGTTTAAATACTGTTGTACAGTGAAGATAATCATTAGTATCAGCATCTTTGGAGAGGATTCAGATACGCTCTCTCTGTGGTGGGGAAAGCCCACTTTACCAACTAATCTCTGAGACTTAGATAGCTAAATAATTATGGAACATCTTTATAATTCATCTTTATTCACCCACTTACCATCTGCTTCCTTGAAGCTATATTCGAGTGATTGAATCAAGAGATGAAAAGTATGAACCCAACATAGAGCGATCAAGCTGATTTGAAAGAGTATGCATCACAATATGATTAAATTCAAGGAAACAGTAAATTTGTATATAGCAGTATTTCCATAAACCTGAATAAGTGGATGGAGTCGCAACTGCAACTGCGAATCCTTTGTGCCATAAAACACGAAGGTTTGAGGTTCTACTCAGAGCTGAGAGCACATGAATCTCAAACTCTAAATTAGGTAGCTAGTCCAAATCCTGTCTGTGTCATCAGAGGATGTGGATTCAAGGTTCCAGCACATAAGGCTGAGAAATGCAGACGTGTGTTTAAAATACCACAGAGAAGACCTGTGTGGGCAGACACTTGACTGAATTTAATAAATGAGGTATATTTGCAGCGTATTTGCACACAACATGAAAAGTAAATACTAAAATGTGTGTATAATGCTCAAGAGGTATTTGACTTCTGAAATGGAATCAAGGTCATGAGGTTACATTTAGAGCAAAATTACCTGGGAAATGGAGTGTTTTAGAAGTGTGGCAGTGTGCCCAGCTGAAAATTGTCATTTGGGTTAAATAGCAAGACATCTCTGCCAGAGAAAGGGGAAAAGTTCCATTTCTTCCAGGTGCTGTGATTGTCTACTCAGAGAACTGCAGAGGCACTCTGATACACAGACAGAAAAGGGCAAGAATTGTAAGATTTCACTCATGTGTGGGACATAGAAGAAGCAACAGACAAATGAACAAACAAAAAATTGAAACTTCGTAGATACAGACAACAAGATGTTGATTACCGGAGGGGGAAGGGAGGTGCAGGGTGAATGAAGAGGGAAAAGTGGTCAAATACATGGTGACGGAGGGAAGCTAGACTTTGGATAGTGAGCTTACAAGAGTATACAAATGTCATATTGTAAAATTGTACACCTGAAATGTATATAATGTCATTAGCCAACGTTATACCAGTAAACTTAATAATAAAAAAGTAACTAAGAAGAGTCTTCATCAAGCTGGCTATGTATAGAATCAACAAGGGATCAATTGTTATGTAAACAATTAGAAGAGTAGTACAAAGATAACATTCTTGCAGGTAATTAAATCATCACACATCTAGAAATAACTATCGAAATATATAATAATTTTATGGGAAATTAAAAACAATATTGAAGGATAAAAAATAGCCTGACCCTGGCTGGCATGGCTCAGTTGGTTGAGTTTCACTGATAAACTGAAAGATTGCTGGTTCAATCCCCGGTAAGGTCACATACCTAAATTGTGGGTTCAAGGTTATGCTATATAGGAGGTAACCAATCAAATGTTTCTCTCATATCGATGTTTCTCTCTCCATCTGTCTCTCTCTGTCTCTCTCTGTCTCTCTCAAGGTAATGAAAAAAATATCCTGGGCTGAGAATTTTGAAAAATAGCCTAAAATGTTGATAAGGCATTTTCATCAATAAGAAAATTCTGCATTATGAAGAAATCTATTCCTACTCAATTTATCCATAAATTTGAAATAAATACAATAAAGTTCTCAACAATGTTTCACAAAAATTGACAAATATATTTTTAAAATTCATTTGGGAGAGTGAATGGCAAAGAAAAACTTGAAGAAAATACAGAGTGCATTTTGCCTACCATTATTAAGATCTATTATGATATTAAACCTTGTCTGTTATACATTAAATTGGTTGTGGAGTAGTCCAGAAGTAGACTGTTACACATATTTAAACTTTCTGTCTAATACAGCTAACATTATAGTAAATTAACAGTTGATGTTGGGGCAAATGATTATCCTAACAAAAAGTGAAACTCTCAATACCACACTATTCACACAAATAGTTACAAATGGATTAAAAATATAAAATTAAAGTCAAATCCTAAAGTTTTAGAACAAAATTTAAGAGGCTATCTTTAGTGCATTAGAATATGGAAGGATTTATTAAATGATGCACACAAAGCATTAACAAGGAAGGAAAAAAGATAATTTGGACTACAATGAAGTTTTAACATTATGTATGAAAAAAATCACAAAGTTGAAAGATAAACAATAGAACAGAAAAAGGCAATTCTGATGTCTATGAATCACAGAGAATAAGTTTACATAATAAAGAATTATGAATCTATAAGAAAATGACTATCAATCCAGTATAAAAATGGATTTGAACAGGTTGTAAACAGACATTTGTCAAAGAGAATCTTATGAAAGCATGCTTTCTTTCACTAATCATCAAGAAAGAGAAAATTAAACAGTATGTGAGCAATTCAAACCCATCAGAATCTGGCCAAATTTTAAATATTTTTTTGGATTGTTGGTAAGGCTACTAGGAAAAAGGAAGATTTATGTATTGCTCTTGAGAGTTAAGATTGTGCAAACATTTTGGATGGAACTCTGACAATAGCTGATAAAGGTGAAGGTGAACTTATTCTATAACCCACTTCTAGACATATACTCTGGAGAGAAATCCACATCTAAACATATACTTTAGAGACAATCTCATGTGTGCACATAAAAATATCTAAAATTATATTTATTGCAGTTTTTGTTAATATTAAAAAAGTGGAAACAATGTCTTTCACTGGAAGACTGAAGAACTAAAAGGTTGTGTATTCCATGTTTATGAAATCAAATAATGGGTAATTGTCAAAATGAATAAAGTAGAAATAATGTGGTAATATAATTAAATTTCAAAAACATTATTTATTGAAAATAAATGGCAGGGAAGTATATAGTATGAATGCACTATTTGTAAATATAAATTATATAAATAAATGGTATTATATTTATTAAAACCTAAAAAATACACAAAAATTCTAGTAGTCTTTACAGATACATTTATAGTAAAATTATGGAGCTTCTTAAAGTTGTATAAACCTAGGTTTTTTTAATTTTTATTTTTTATTTTATTGATTTTTTAGAGATAGAGAGAAGAGAGAGAGAGAGGGGGAGAAACATTGATTTGCTGTTCCACTTATGTATGCATTCATTGGTTGATTCTTGTATGTGCCCTGACTGAGAATTGAACCCTCAACCTTGGCATATCGGGGTGACACTCTAACCAACTGAGCTACCTGGCCAGGGCTAAACCTAGGTTTACATTCTCACCTCTTTCATGTATTTATGTGACCTTGGATACTTAATCTCTCTAACGCGAGCCCTCTCATTTGTAAAATGGACTGGTGGCTTATAGTTCACATGAAATTATATAATGCATGTGAAATGCTTAGTACAATTGCCTACTGCATAGCAAAACTGAATGCATGGAAGCTATTGTCATTACTGCCTGTTGCACATGCTCTTAGGATCATTACAGTACCTACCAATGCTCTAGAGCAGGCCCTAACTCAAGAAGGTTTCTTATGGGGCTCTTCCAACCAGGTTCAGTGTACTTCAGCAAAGGCAGAAAGGGTAGAACTGTTTGAACATACAAACCCAAGGAAATAAGAATTAACTAAAAGCCATATTACAATAAATCAGACATGGCATAGTTCCTCCCCCCCAAACATACACTTTTGGAAGCCATTTTATTTGGGGCAAGAAGGAAGGACAGAAGAATTTGTTTCAATGGCTAAAGCTGATAAAGGCTCAATCTCCAAATACAGTCACATATGAATTGCGTGGGGAAGGGACACAATTCAGTCCATAAGAGATTATAAACTAAGTGAGCTGGGAAGTGTGTCTATTTTTGCACCTCATTATATGCCTGGTATCTTGCACACTGTAGCTAATCAGCATCCCCTCTTTTGGCCACATTGTAAAGATGAGGAAAGATTAATGAACTTGTTCAAGGTCATGCAGCTACTAAGAACTGGGAACCACACTCAAGCCTGCCTAATTCTACAAATGCTAAAATAAGCAACTTCATGAAGCAGAATTTAGTTCTGTTCACAGCCACAAATCTTTCATCTATAACACGATCACCAAAGTCGGCATCAATTTAAAACTGTCCCTATTTGTGAAACAGAATAAATCTAAAGGTAAGATTACTTCAATGAAATTGCATAAGGGTTAAAAACACCAGAAGTCTGTGAGAAATGACTGATATTTTTCAATGGTTGGCTAGAAACTGTAGAAAGCTAGAGATTTTTTTGGAGAAATAGTGTTTAATAGGAAAGCTCTTTTTAAAGAAATACAGCTGCAAGAGGCAGGGATGAAAAGTGCAAATGTGAAGTTCGCTGCCTCTGGGGCTCAGTAAACAAACATCCAGGCTGGAGGCTGAATCAGTGTCCGTGCCAAACAAACACTCCGATTCTTGGGTGAAGGCTCAGGACAAGGCAGGAGAAAGCCAACAGAACATGCAGGAAAATTCAGTGAATTGGAGCCTGACTTGCTTCTGCAGAGTACAGACCTGCAGATTCCTCTGCTCCTGTTGAGGGGCCTGAAGCATTTCATAGGCCTGTCTAAACCCCACAAGGCAAAGTCAAGTTTAGCAGACTGGGAGTCCCTCTGGGGTGGGACCCACACCGCTCATTTTGGTCTCTCTAAAGCCTAGTAAAATGCCAGGCATCTGGTCAGTGCTCAACAAAAAACTGAGTGAATAAATAGGCTCCTGGTCCCATTTATTATTTCAGCCTTCAAACCTGCAGACTGCTTATTTTGTTCAGTGAGTGCGACCGAGGATCGATCAGAGGCCTTTCCATCTATGCAGCTGGGACTCTCAGAGTCGTTCTTAACTCCTTACTCTTTTTCACACTCCACAGCCAATCTCTAACGTCGGCTAAGTCATCACCTTTCCTCTACTTTTGATTCTCACTAATTTAGACAGCTTTACCCCCTCAATGATTGCAATATGGTCCTGTGTGATTTTCCAACCTCTGCTCTATCTACACTCATTCTTCCTCCACGCTGATGGGAGGATTTTCTTTCAAATGAAGATCCCCAATGACATCTATTAGAGAAGATTCTTATTACTAGCATGACTGTGCTTCAGACACATCTGCCCTCCGTCAGCACAATATACTTGTCCCTAAAGCTTTGCCTTTGCACATGCTATTTCAGCTTCTCTACCTGGCAAACTCCATCTAAACTTTAAAGCTCAAAAATAACTCCTCTGTTGAATCTTCTCCTAATCCTCCCCACACAGCCCTTTCTTGTCCTCATAACAGCTTTTTATTTCTGGAGTTTTATTTATTTATTTTTTGTTGTTGTTCAAGAACAGTTGTCTCCATGTTCCCCCCACTATTTCTCCCTACCCTACCCATCCCCACCTCCCACCCTTGATCCTCCCCCCTTTGGCTTTGTCCGTGTGTCCTTTATACATGTTCCTTGACGACCCTTTCCCCCTTTCCCCAGTTATCCTCTCCCACCTCTCCTCCGGTTACTGTCAGTTTGTTCTTTATTTCAATGTCTTTAGTTATATTTTGCTTGCTTGTTTGTTTTGTTGATTAGGTTTCACTTAGGATTTATTGGTTTTGATGCTATTGTAATTGAGATTATTTCATTTCTTTCTCAGATAATCTGTCAATTGTGTATAGGAACACTACGAATTTTTACATGTAATTTTTTAATTCTGCAGCTTTATTGAATTTGCTGTTGAGATCTGACAATTTTTAGTGGTATCTTTAGGATTATATTTATATCAAATCATGTCATCTTCAAATGTTACTTCTTCCTTTCCAATTCTGACAACTGTGTTAGTATTTTCTTGTCTTAATGCTCTGCCTAGGACTTACAGGACTACGTTAAATAGGACAGGTCCTGTCTTGTTCCTAATCTTAGAGGAAACCCTTCTAACCTTTCACTATTAAGTATATTTACTGTGGGTTTGTCATATGTGGTCTTCATTATATTGATGCATGTTCCTATCTAATTTGTTGGCAGTTTTCATTTTGAACAGATGTTGAATTTTGTCAACTGCTCTTCTATATCTATTAAGATGATCATATAATTTTTTTATTCTATATTAATGTGATGTATCAGATGTATTGTTTTGCATATGTTGAAACATCCTTATGTCCCTGAAATAAATCCCATTCGATCATGGTGAATCATCATTATAATGCGCTGTTGAATTTGGTGTGCTGGTATTTTATCGAGCATGTTTTCATCTATATTCATCAGGGATATTAGCCTATAGCTTTCTTTTCCTGCAGTGTCCTCATTTAGTTTTGGCATCTGGGTAAGGCCGGTCCCTTAAATGAGTTTGTGTGTGATCCCTCCCCTTCTATTTTTTGGAAGAATTTGAGAAGGATTGATATTAACTATTCTTTAAATATTTGGTATAACTCACCTGCAAAACCATCCTATCCAGGGATTTTTATTTTTGTTGTTGGGGGATTTTTTGATTACTGATTCAGTCTCCTTACTCAGAATTGGTCTGTTCAGATTTTCTACTTCTTCCTAATTCAGTCTCAGTACATTGAATATTTCTAAGAATGTATCCTTGTTCCTAGGTTATTCCATTTATTGGTGTATAATTGTTTATAGTTGCCTATAGTAGTCTTTGTAGTTCTATGATATCAGTTATATGTCTCCTCTTTCATATATAATTCAGTTGTTTTGAGTTTTCTCTCTTTTTTCCTTGGTTTACTTAGCTCAAGTTTTGTCAATTTTGTTTATCTTTTCAAAAAAACAACTTTTAGTTTGATAATCTTTTCCATTGTTTTTCTATTCTTTATTTCATTTATTTCTGCTCTAATCTTTATTATTTCCTTCCTCTGCTACCTTTTGGCTTAGTTTTTTTCTAGTTTTTTGAGATGTAATGTTAGATTGTTTACTTAAGATCTTTCCATTTTCTTGATGTATATCTTCATAGCTATGAAGTTCCCTATTAGAACTTCTGTTGCTGCTTCCCATAAGTTTTGGTATTTTGATTTTCTTAATATACATTTTTAATTTCCCCTTTAATTTCTTCTTTGATCTGTTGATTGTTCAGGAACTGAACATTTTTTGAAGAGCTAACTACTGTGGAAGATATTGGTGGGGTTTATTCCTCTTTCATTGAAAGTGTGCTGAAAGTAAATATTGATTTTCCCAATAGATAATGACAAAAAGGGCACTGCTAATTTCTGGCCCAACCAAAAAGGGATTGACAACTGCTAGGTTGTTCTCTTAGAGCCCCAAACCTCCCTATGATCATTGTTCTGTGAGAGTGTTCAATCCAGCTCGTGGAGAGGGAGGGCAGAGAGGAACTGAGGCCCTCGATGTGTGGCCTCAGCCATCTCCCCGTGTTTGAGCCACCCCTGGTGAGGCCCCAGACACGACAAACTATTCCTCCTCTGTCCTTTCTGAACTGCTGACCTGTAGAATTATTAGCTTATAAAACTATGGGTTTGTTATGCAGCAATAATTAGAATAATCTTCAACATAGAAGGGTATTTTCTTTTCTATTCCTACTTCTTTTCCGATCACCTAAATACTGAGAACTCAGATTTCTAACCCTTTCCTATCTGTACTTATTTCCTGGAGAAATATTCTTCATCCTTACACTGTAACTCCCTAATTATGTTTGCAGCCCCCGTGGTATACCCAGTAACCTCCTTGACATCTTTTTAATGTCTAATTGGCATCTCAAATTTGGCCCATATAAACTTAAGTCTGGATCTCCTTCACCAATACAGCAACTCTTGCAGGTTCCTCATCTGAGCACATGGTACCCAGAGTCAACAAGTTCTTCAAAATAAATATTATAGATGTTAGTTACTGCATTCATTTCTGCTTTTTCTCCCACACCTCAATTCAAGCCATCAGTAAACATTGTCAACTCTACCTTAAAACTATATTCTAAGCTGCCTGATCTGGTAAAACACAAATCAGATTGTCATTCCCTACACTCAATCTGCCATGCTTACAGAAATACCTAAAATCTTTACCATGACCCTATATAATCTGATTGCAGGTGACTTCTCTAACCTCAGAGCCTTTACATTCCCATCTTTACTCACTCTGATCTAGCACATTGGCCTTCTTGCTGGGCTTAGGCATCCCAAGCAATTTCTGCTTCAGGGCTAGAACTCTTCTTTCTTTTGTGTTTTCCCGCTGCTCACTTCTGAAATTCATTCGAGTCTGGATGAAAATGTCACATCCTCGGAAGGTTGTCCCTGTCAGCTACATCAACAGGCAATAGCAACCCCTTTGCCTCTGTAATTCTTCCTTGAAATTTATTTATTTCATTGCTTCCTTACAGCCAATACCATTAGTATGCAAAGGCTTTGAAGCAAGGTACTTTATCTTGTTTACTACTATGGCCCCAGTCCTGGAAGAGTGCCTGGGAACACTACACATTGATTGACCGAAAAAACTCCTTGAGACCGGAGACTATTTTATTCATCTTTAAATTTCTCCACAAAGAGCCTTGAATGTCTCTCAGTACAAATTAGGTAGCCAGGGAATATTTGCGAATGTGTTGAAATCAAGCCTGAAAGTCATTCATAACAACTTCTGAAGCTGTCTTCTTTTGATTAAAGTCTTTAATCAGACGGTTTGTAAAAACAAATTTTCATAATTTCCGGGTAGCAAAGGTTCCAATTCCCACCTTCTTTAGTGTCCAGCAATTCTGAATGTCCAGGTTCCTGTTGTTGAGGAAGGGGCTCCTTCAGTAAGTTTCTCTTTGTTTTGATCAGTGCAAAAACGGTGATATTTGACTATTTTTTTATTATATTTTTGCAGTCATTTGGGCAGATACATGGAGCATGCTTTGAAGTATTCTGAGTGAATCATTTTTTACATTTATGCAAATCTGAGTTATAATAGAACGGTTGGGGGAAATGTGTTCTCTTGAGACACATTTTCAGGATCTCATCTAATTAGTAAGGCAAAGCATATTTATATCTGACTACACAGCATGCTTGCAAAAGGATGTATATTTTAAAATATCAAAAATTGAATTTTTTAAACATTAGCAGGCCCTCTACTTACCTTTTTTGAGCCATATCTAAGTTTTAACTTGATTTTGAAACAAAGAAATCTTCTTTCTAGGGATTTCTTAATATTCTAGAGACCTGGGGGAGTTTGTGATGGCCTGTGCTATCACAAATACATCAGTATGTGTGGACCATTACTCTTCACTGATAAAATTGTCTGTCTTAACCAACTCTACATCTCCTTTAGTATTTCAATTTTAATACAATATTAAACAATGCAAAATGACAATGCTAATTTTAATCATACCTCTTACACGTGCTCCCTCTATTTTGCCATATAAATTATTCAGTAAATTTCACATATGGTTCATTAATCCTTAATTGTGCGCCTTTATTTTTCTTCCCTGTTAGAGGTAAAAATATGGTGTGCTGTATTTCTAAATAAATTCCTTTTTTGGCTGTCCATTGTGCCCTTTTCCTGAGGTGTATAATTGGATTCTTCAGTCACATACTTCAAAATACACACCACCAACTGAGTTGGGAACATGTAGAATTCTAAATTTAAATGCAACAATTTTAGGCATTCAAATAAAATATTACACTGAGAAGATGTATAACCCTAACGTGCCAGAAAGCCGCGTTAGTGCTTTAGACAACAAATGGCTCATGGTACATTTTCTACTCCAGCACATTTTGGAACTGAACAAAAATAAAAGGTGCAATTTCAACTGCTATCACTAACAATTTGCTGCTTTTTACGGCACATTTTAGACTTTCTTAATGTGGGTGATTTAATTTCACAAAGAAAGTGTGTTTTATCTTAGTATCTGGTTCTACCTTACCCACCATGTTTCTGCAGTTATGAAAATGAACAGATGCTAAGTATGGAACATATTTTTAAATCCATGAGTTACAGTCAATGACATACAATTCTTTGAAGCAGTATTGCAGAGCGTCAAGAGCAGGAACCTTAGAACTGGATTGCTCCAGGTCACCAGATGGAGAGCCAGTCCAAAGAGGGACTTAAGGGAACCCATAGTTCAGAGTAAGTTACTTTAGGTCAAGACAGTGCAGATATGCATTTCGCACTGTAAAGAGAACTACCACATTTAGTTATATGTGTTGTAATAGTCTGCTTATAATTCAAGAACAAAAGAAATAAATGATCATTTAGTGAGATTATCAAAAAGAGAACCAATCAAGTGACTAGTAGTATATCGACACCTATTTCAACAAACACTTGTGGAGAAACTGCCAATGAGGCAGGCGTGGCTCCAGGCACGAGGGCCGTTTCCTGTGGACGCACCATTAGGAAGGGGCTGTGTGCAGCGGCACGAGCGTCCCAGCCAGGACGTTCGTGTAGAAAGCGCCGAGGTCCCGTTTTCGTGATTTTCACGTTTCTAAGGTTCTGTGTAGAGCAAGTCTCGCCTGCCTGCGCAGCAGCTCTCTCCCCTGGGCATGCATCTTTTACTCTGTGGTTTGCCTGGTTTCTTTCTGACTTCCTCAAGACGCTCACGGTTCTGCAGGATTGTGTTTCTTGCAACTTCCCGCCCATGGACTGATCTGCTGCTAAAAATAGAGAACCTGAAATGGTTTCACTCTTATTCTTTTTAGCTCACAAACATACTTTTTCTTGAAAATTCTTCCTAAGTTTATATACATTTTTCTAGTTAACATGTATGTATATTTTTATATGTGTCTTATGAACATATTGTGTCACTCACATAGGACCTGATTTATCTCTTCTTTCTCTGCATAACAACATAGTAATGGGCAGATAAAGAGAGGAACTACTTCCTTCAGAAAGTGCTGGGGGTTAAATTTGTTTTTTTTCATAATTTACCTATATTTCTTAAAAATGAGAAATCCAAGAAATGCCCTGTTTACCATGGACAAAGACATGCATTAGTTTGGATTTTTCAATTCATCTCTTCAGACAAATGTTACACTGCATTGATTAATAAATTACATTTAGAAAGATTGTCATTGGGAAACAATTATATAAACATAAAAACAAGCTATAAATAATATCATAAATTGTAAAATTGATTTTTGGCAAGATTTGTATGAGGCTTTGGGACAGACACCAAAGTTTATAGATAACTTTTACAACTTTTTAAGAACCTCTCCCTTGGCCCACCTCTCAATCTTGTTACATGCTTTTGACTATAGCATCTCTGTCCTGTAAACATAAGTTACTTTTATTTTTAAGGGCCTGGAACAGGTGAAGGGACAAAGTAATGACGGGAACATTCTCTTAGAACTCGAAGGCCTTTGGTGATATTTAATGTGTGATAGTATGACCCAGGAGTGTTTACATAGAGTGGGGTTAAAGACTCCGTACAGTTGTAGTTTATGAGTCTTATAAAATGTTTTTTGTTGTTTTTAGCTCATTACTGATACCTACACATTCCAGGTTCATTCCAAACTATCTTTGGAGGGTTAACACACCAAGCCATATGTATTTTATCTATTATAAACAACATTTACGTTATGGTTTGGAGTGTGTACTGTGCACTCACAAATAGTCCAGTAACGCCTGGAGTTTTGAATCAGTTGATTTTGATCTTTATTACCCCTGCATTTGGGGACAGGAAGAAGTTTGGCATATAAAAAGAATCACTTGGTAAAAGGCTTCTTGAGGAGGCAACATATTGAGATAAAAGAGCTCTGAAAAATAAAATGGATAAAACCTTCAGGTTAGGCTTGACGGTGTCATTAAGATAATTCACTGTCATTTCAGGCAACTCAGTGAAGGCCTGTGGAGTGCAGCCCCGCACGGGGGGCGATCCAGCAGGACAGCTGAGGGTGCCTCAGAGACCGAAGGAACGCGGAAGTGTCCGGGTTCAAGCAGAAGCGGCGGGGACTACGGTGAACTAGACACACAGGTCCTTTGCAAAGGCTTTAAGTTCAAAATTTTGAAGTCTGGTAGTAACTATAGCATTCCTTTTAGCTTCGGTATTGAGTTCTCAAATAAAATCAACACGTATTTATTAAGCACCTGAAGTATAAAACCTTGTTATGACTTCAGAAGGACAAAAAAAGGATAAAAATATGAGTAATGGTTTCTGCCTATGAAGCATACAATTTATTTAGACAAATGGCTAGTTCTTTGAGTGAGACAGGGAAAACACTAATTATTGAACAAAAAAAGCTGTGTCTCCTCTCAAAGAGCTTAGGTGTGTGTCAGCAGGTGCTGCAGGCATTTTAGAAATGGAAGTGCACTCAAGTACGAGAGGCTGAGGAAAGACTTCACAGAGGAGGTAAAGGTCAAGTGCAAGAGTCAGGTGTAAGATCTGGACTGGGACAGAAGGGGGGTGCTCCTCAGTCAGGGAGTTGAACTTCAGGGAGACCTGCTGTGAGCACTTTTAAAGAATCTGGCTTTTGTTTGTCCTTGGTTTTTGGTAGTGGAAGACTCTTGTTAGGAAAATTAGTAGTAAAATTGCCACTTGGACTCTTTAGAGTGTTTTTGATATATTCGGATATCAGCCAAACATTTGGTTGTGTTATGTATGTTTCAACATTGAAGCTGGAAACAGTTGCACAGATTTACTTCATGAATAAATATGTTCATTTGATCACAACAAAATAAATTTATCACCATTGTATTTGCATTTTTATCCCATTAAACATCTGTTTTCTCTGCACCGTTGTCTCTAGTTATAGTCATTCTTTCATTAGCAAAACATCTTTCACCATGTCCCCAAATGCTAGAAAATGTACAAGGATGAAGCAAGACGCTTCCAGATAGATGACCTAATAAGATGAATACAGGTGTTATGCATTTACCTTTACAAGCATTTTCACAGGCATTCCAAACATTTCTTTCTTTAAAGAATTTCATAGTATACACTGTATTTATTTTGCAATAAAGAAGGTTCATAAGAGAAGCCTTTTCCGTATCTATTAGGAATGGTGAACACCATAGCACACAGTAGGACTACAGTAGAAATCACCACAATTAGACCTGGCAGATAGCATAGACCATTCCTCCTGTGCCATTTATTTATTCAACAACTGTTTATGCTTTTGAACGTGTGCCACGCACTGTTCTAAGTTACGAGCACACTACGGTAGACAAGACAGACAAGGTTATTGCTTTCTATGTCCTACAAAGGAGATTTGCCTAGTTTACCAGTCTAGGACCCAGATCCTCTGATTCCCAAGCTGTGTTCTTTCCACTAAACTGACTGTATCCACAGATGTATCTGGTTGAATGTTTTCATGTTAGCTCAAGAATCTACTTTTTCCAGGGCAGATGGAAAAAAAAAAATTCCTGAAGTGAGGTTTCTGAAATATGTGTTGAATATAAGTAAAATCACTGAGACGCTTATGAGGTCTGTCCAGCGAAAGCCCAACCATTGTTACTGTAGTGAGACTGGTTTGCCTGGTGGTGATGTAGCCTGGCAGCCAGGGACAGTGGACTGGACTGTGCATGCTTGAACAATGATGACTCCACTGTACCAGTCAGTGGGGGCAGTAGACACAGTTGAGTGAGCAAGTGTACTGTGTGGCCATTGCATTCAAAATGACAGAGTGAGTAGAGCAACGAATCTGCCTCAAATTTTGTGTTAAGCTTGAACATTCCTTCATGGAAACTTCCAATGATTCAGAAGGCCACAACTATGGGCAACTGGTGATAGGCAGCTTCGTCATGAGAACATGCCACTCGTGCATCAGGTCCCCTGCAGAGTTTTTTGGCAAAATATCAAATCACCCAGGTGGCTCAGCCCTCCTTCAGCCCAGATTTGGCACCCTGTAACTTCCGGCTTTCCTAAAACTAAAATCACTTTGCAAGGGAAGAGATTTCAGACCATTGATGAGATTCAGGAAAATACGATGGGGCAGCTGATGGTGACTGGAACTTTGTGAGGTGCCTACTTTGAAGCAGACTGAGGCATCATTGTCCTATATACAATGTTTCTTGTACTTGTATCTTCTTCAGTAAATGTCTCTATTTTGCGTAGTGTGTGGCTGCATACTTTCCGGACAGGCATGAACCGTTCAAGGCAACCCCAGCCGCCCAGAATATATCTTATTCTGCTTCCCTGATTGTGTGACCAGACAAGCATACATTCAGATGCATTTTGTCTTCTCAGTCAACTTCCTACTATGTTATATGGAGGTAAACATAATTATATGAAAAATATATAACAAAATCATCTTCAATATAACTAAGGCTCCCTTAAAGATGATTTCTGCTGAGTAAGCAGATAGAAAAGACACTTTATTACTTCAATTACTCCAACAAGATCACACCTGGTGCTAGACGCGTGGTTCAAGAACCTCAGTACATCAGTGTAGCAGCTGGGTTATTAATCATGGATGTCAACTGCTTTCCGCTAATTAACCTTAATTGAGCTCTTTGTTATGGAAGCACCATTTTCAGTGAAACAACTTAGCAATTGATACCAAAATAACAGAGCACGGTAAAATCCAGGATTAACATTACTTCCCGTACTTGAATAATGATGCCTAATGTACTTTGCTGTAATACAAAATCTTCCATCTTCCATCAAAGTTTAAAAATTACATAGAGCAAACATTGGTAGACTATGTATAAAATTTTCATAATAAAGTAATTTAGGAAAGCATTTTGACATATTTGTGTGTTCATTTTATGTTTAAGTAAAACCAATTAGAATATAGCATTTTTAGTAAAGATATGTAGAACTTTTAAAGATTCAAAGATTAAAATCTCATATCCTTCATTAGTTGATGTGACTGAGAATTTAGCCGTGCTTGAAACTAAATCTTCATTTCATTTATGTTCAGTGTTATTTCAAACAGTACCACAGAGTGCCTATTAGAATAGAATTCTGCTGCAATAGGCAGCTTTATTAATCTGCCCGGAGATATACAGTGCAATTAATTCTAAATTTGATAACCAGCAAGCACTTCAAATGTTCAATAGGTTATTTATTAAAAAGCAAATTAAAAAGAAATAAGCTTTTCTGCCAATGAACAGAATGCTTGGATTTAAAAATGGCCAGAAGGATACTGGTATTAATAAGCTTTGTCAAATGCATTTTCAGACATGCATGGGGGAGTTTGTACTATTTTTCTGTTCACGGTACAGTGTCTGTCAAGAGGAGAGCTCAGATACCTCGGGGAAAGCTTTCTGATGTGCAAGTATTTGAAAATAAAAAGGCAAGACAGACATTTAGCAGATTCACAAGGGAAAGGAAACCCTGAAGGATCTTGTGAAAAATTAAAGCAGTGACAATGGACGTGTTAGGGAAAAGGTTTAACCAAGAATATAAATTTGGGCAAGAACGGCAAATATCAATACTGGTTGTAAAGTGAAAATTAGCATGAATAAGGATTTACAAGGTATGAATGAGGCAGCCCAGGCTCTGACTGAGTCTGTCTTATGGACTCAAAATGTATACAGTAAGAGGAATGCCTCGGCTTATTTTAACTGAAAAGTCCAGAAGTAGGACGTGTTGGGCATGGTTCAGCCAGGGCTTCCACTCTATAGTTTTCCTCAGTACCCTCGCTTCTCCTTTATCTTTGTGTCTGAATTCTGTCTTTATGCTGGTTTCCCTGGTGGTCACAGTCTGCTGCTGGAAGCAACAGGAGTTGCATGCTTCGCATTCGTATCCAGTAGGGGAATGAGAGAAGAGTATTTTCGCCCACAACCACTTAAAAGGCCTGAATTTTGCTCTGACAAAATCTCTCTGAAACAATGCGCAGAGCCAGGGGAAGGCTGTGTATTGCTTGGCTTGTACCTGGTTTCCTGCCCATCCCCATAACTAATTACTTTGGCAGATGGAAGGAGATTATGATGAATGCTGGAACTAATGTTTGGATTGAGGGAAGGATGTTTTCTCAAAGAAAAGTCTGGGAGATATTAGGAAGTTGAAGATAGGAAGTGAATGCTGAGTAGGCAACTGATCATTTTCATTCAATTATCTCAAAGGATCATTACAATATAGTCAGTAATGTAATGTGGTTAAAGCAACTAACAGTGCGCGATATGTTATATCCCTTCTTGTTCACGTACCTCAGTCTGTCCATGTACCCTGGGCAACTATCTTAACCCATTGGTGTCTTCGTTTTCACACACGAGAATACACGACTACTAAGATTCCTTCTGCACTAAAAATCTGTTCATGACAACTACGACCGACATTATGCAAACTCAGGGCATAGGAACAGGTGTGTCAAAGGAGGATTCATTGTACTGGAAGGAAATGAATGGCTTCAGCAAACCAAATACCACTGGGTCCTCTGTACCCACTCTGTGAAAGTGGCCTTCGTGCCTGTCTTTCAATGAATAGAGACAAGAAGTTATAGCATGCCCATTTAACTCCAGCTTGCCCTCAACCCAGCTTTATCTCTGCCATGATCAAGCCCATAAGCTGATAAAGACCAGTGATGTCAAGGCTTTAGCTCAGGGGCACGAGAAACCAACCTGAGGTCTACCCCTGAAAAGTGAAATTTAATTATGCTAATCTAGAATAAAGAAAGTAGCTATGGTTGAGAAACACTACTTAAATGATTTTCAGATAAACAGGAAGTAAAATCAGAAGACTGTATCACATTATTTAGTCTCAAGTAGCAGGCCATTATTAAGTGAAAATAAGATAGCAAACTAACCAATATTAGAACTATGTGAAATTTCTTCAGCCAAAAGATGAAAAGCATGACAATAAATACAAAAATAAATACAATATTTATCTTGTACGGAAATATTTCCTTTATACTCAGTTACACAATCTATGCTTGCTAAGTATACCTCAATCATAGTAATTTGGAGTAGATTATTTGCCTTATTATAGTTGCTTCTGTACATCATAATAGCAGCTTCAATTTTACCCTCCCAACTTATGGCCTCTGGAGCAACAAACACATTTTCCTCTATTGAAATATAAAATGAAAGCCATAGCTTAGCAAGTGATTTTCTTTTTTATCTCAAATTTTACTTTATTTATATTTTATTGTTTTCCTTGTCATAGTTTTCCATTACCATTTTTCCCCTTACACTCCTTGCCCCTTGCAATCACCATCCTGTTGCTTGTGTCCATGAGTCCACTTTCCTTTTTGATTGACCCCTCTACTCCCTAACCCCTCCCCATAGCTGTCATCCTGTTCTCTCTATCTATGAGTCTGTCTCTATTTTACCTGTTACCTCAGTTTGTTCATTATATCCCACATATGAATGAAATCATATGGTAGTTGTCTTTCTCTGACTGGCTTATTTCACTTAGCATAATGTTCTCTAAGTCTGATAGGGCTTAATATCCAAAGTTTATAAAGAACTTATAAAACTCAACACCCAAAAAATCTAAAACAATATAATTAAAAAGTGGGTGAAGGACCTGAATAGACACTTCTCCAAAGAGGACATACAGATGGCCCATAGACATATAAAAAGATGATCAGCATCACTAATCATCAGAGATGCAAATTAAAACCACAATGAGATATCACCTCACACCTGTCAGAATGACTGTCATCAATAAAACAATAAACAACAAGCGCTGGCAAGGATGTGGAGAAAGGGGAACCCTTTGCACTGTTGGTGGGAATGCAGACTGGTGCAGCCACTGTGGAAAGCAGTATGGAGATACTTCCACCCATTAAAAATGGATCTGCATTTTGACCCAGTGATCCCACTTCTGAGAATGTGTCTGAAGGAACCCAAATCACTAATTAGAAAGAACATAAGCACCCTTATGTTCATTGCAGCATTATTTACAATCACCAAGATATGGAAGCAGCCCAAGTGTTGAGCAGTAGGTGAGTGGATAAAACAATGATGGAAAATTTACATAATGGAATACTACTTGACCATAAAAAAGAAGAGAATTTTCACCCTTTGTGACAGCAAGTGATTTTAAAAACTGGTGAGTGAATGGAGAAATAGCACTCCCATGTATTTTTCATGGGACTATAAATGTCCAAAGACTTTTTGGAAGGCAAAACTTTTTGGAAGTTTATAAAGTGCTCGTGCTTCATGACTCACCAATTCCACTTCTAAAATCTGAAAGGAATGCGAAGAGCAAGAGGATGCTCATACAGTGGTGATTCCATTATGAAATACCTTGTGTGTCATAACAAAAAAATCCCGCACTGGCCGGTGTGGCTCAGGTGACTGGGCATCCTCCCCCAAAGCAAAAAGTCACATGTTTGATTCTCAGGGCACCTGCCTGGGTTGCAGGCCTGGTCCCTGGCAACCGATTGATGATTCTCTCTCACATCAGTGTGTCTCCCTCTTTTTCTCCCTACCTTCCCCTCTCTGTAAATAAATAAATAAACTCTTTAAAATAGTACAGAAATAATATAAATGCATGTCCACTTGAGGATCAATAAATATATCTGTATATGTTATGTGTACTTTGATAAAATATATTGATAAATATATGTATATCTTCAAACAATAAGAAAGACCACTATGTGTGGACATAAATCTCTATGAACTACAACATTTTACAAGGCTAAAAATAGTAATAATTGTATGATTTCATTTATGCTAAAATTGTATGAGATCATATGTTTAGGTAAATGAATAGAAACATACACTCAGAAGTGTTAGCCATTGTTACTTTTGAAGAAAATCATGAAAATAAGGGAAGTATTAAGAGAAGAATATTTTATTCCACTTTGTGTTTTAAATGTTTACAATGAGCATATATGTATATAAATATTTTTAAAGTTATTTTAAAAACCAATATGGAAAAATAAAGAGGAAAAAATAGCCAGGAGAATTAGAAAAATGAGTAGCAATGGGGTGAAAAGGAATTATTCTAACAGATATTAAAGTAATATGCTTGCCAGAGCAAATTTTGAAAAAGATTTGATCATTACTTTTCACTGTATAACTAAGTAAATTCTGGATTTATCAAATAATTAACTATAATAACAAACTCATAAAGTCAATAGAAAGAAATACAGCTTGTCACTTTAATTACTTGGGGCTTGGAATGTTCTTTCTCAGCATGAAACTCCAGCCAGAAACCATAATAACAATACAAATTGCATGGTTTGACTGTGTTAAAATTAAAATGTACTTTATGTAATAAACACATCAATATAGATTGTAATAGGAAATAAACATGAGTAATAAATAATTAATAGCCTAATATAGACACATTGTTGCCAATTACACGAGTGGTTGATAAATGTGCCAGAAGAAGAAGGGACAAGCGGTGCGTGCGCACACCAAGCTGTCTTTCCTATCTTTGCAACTGCAAACTCCCAGATGCTGCCCTCCTTGGTCCCCAAGAGCCTATGGCACACAAACCACCTATGATGTTGACTAGAATTCAACCCACATTTTCCAGCTTTTTTTCCAAGAGAAAATTAAACTTTAGAAACCTTTGCTTAACAGAGAGTTGCCCTCCCTTACACAACGACTATCTTAGCCATATAATTTTTGCAAGAGAAAAGTAAAATCTGGCATTAATTTAAACTAACATTGCCAATTGCTATTTTCATATTTCCTCTGGCCACTCGAGCTTATGTTGGAAAGTCGAAGACAAACATCTTTCCCCCACTGATACCATCCTGTATTTGGTAAGCACAGATGCTGCTCTGGGATTTCGGGAACCAATAAAATTTCATTATACTTATTCATGTTTGGATAGATATTTCATGGAAAGAACAAGTTCACCTCTGTTCAAAACATTCATTTTTTTGTTGTTGTGCAAAGCTGCTCATGAAACTTTCTTTTAATAACTAGAGAATTTGGTCAAACATTTTTTCTTTTAATTTTTTTATTGTTATTCTATTACCATTGTCCCAATTTTTCCCCCTTTGCCCTCCTTTGCCCAGCCTCTCCCCACCCCTGTGCTGCTCCCTCAATCCCCACACAGTCGTCCATGTCCGCGGAAACATCAATTTTAAAAACAAGTCAAGATACCAGCAAAAGCACAGAACTTAAACCCCATTTTGAAATGTTTGCTTGGGAAATAGGGATTACCACTCAAACATTTCCCACAGTGGGAAATAACTTTCATCAGTACAATTGCAGAAAGAAATTATGATTTAACAAACGTTTACTGAGTTCATGATGTGTACCAAGTTCTCCTCCCAATGGTATGGAACAAACTCCCAGCAGTGTTCTAAGTGTTTTGTTTCCACATGAAAAATATATATATTTTGTGCTTTTCATCTTTGTGCTGGAGAAATTTTGCATAGTTTTAAGATTGGTTATTTTGCTATCTTATCCTTGTATCATTTAATTACGGCCTGCTAGTTGGCACTAAATAGTGTGGTATAGTTGATGAATTCACTAGAATCTCTTCTATGTCATTGAAGGTAATGAATGATAATTAAGTTTCCTTGTAACATTCCTGACTCTAATGGAAATGGCTCTAAGGTGGAAAATTATTGGAAAACACATCTGGATGTACAAATTGCAATATTCGATATATAAAAATTAAGCATGTTTTTTTCCTATAGATTTCTAGGAAGTATCCTTTATCAGTTGGCGGAAGTTTCATATTTATGAGACTTTATTAGATACACTGACATATTAAAGTGTTCATTTTCCTGAAATGCTTATTAAGCATCAAATTTATTTTTAGCCTGTTAATATAGTAAATTATACTATATCTCTTAACATTGAATTGCATCCACTCTTGGAATAAACCATTCTTTCCTACAACACATTTTTATAATATCTAGGTAAACTTTTTGTTTAGAATATTTTTGCATTTATACTTATAGGTGAGGTTGTACTATTGATCTCCATTTTTACTTATTATATATGAGTATTTCTAGATCTCAGTTATATGGATCAGAGTTTAAATGCTCCTCAGTCCATGGGGTGCTATCATCAACGGTTTTTGCACAGCCCACACAGGGCAGGCAAAGGTAGGTTTACAGTTGTGAGTGTGCAAAACAGAGTAATTAAAGCTGTTGTAATAATCATAACCCGCATGTCTCTTTCTAGATGAACAACTGTAAACCTACTTTTGCCCACCTCCTATGTTCATTTCAGCATCATTCAAAATAGCCAGCACATCATGGAAACAACCTAAGTGTCCTTTGACAGGTGCTTGAATAAGGAAGTGAAATACTACTCAGCTCTAGAAAAAGATGAAATATTGCTATTTGCAACAACATGGATGGGTCTTGAGAGAATCGTGCTTAGTGAATAAGTCCAACCAAAAAGGATACAGCCATACGATATCACTTGTATGTGGGATATAAAACAGAAAGCAACAAATGAACAAGTAAAACAAACAAACTCACCAACAGAATGGTGGTAACCAGAGAGGAAAGGAGGGGCTAGCATGAGAGGGCAAAGGATCGAATGTACGATGGCAGAGGTAGAGTAGACTTTGGGTCGTGAGCACACAATAGTGTACGGAGGTCATATTATTGAGTCGTTCACCTGAAATTTATATAATTGTCATTAACCAATGTTACCCCAATAAACTCAATTAAAAAGAATATCTTATTATTAAATTGACTTGCCTTTATATGATTATTAATGGTGTTGAGTATCTCTTTGCATGTTTATTAGCTTTTTGGATATTCTAAGCTTTCTCTTTTAAGATAGTAAAGAAAACAAAACTCTGGCCAGATTAATCAAGGTAAAGAAGACGAATATAAACAATAAATGGAGTAAAAATGAGGTAATAACAGAGGTAAAATTTTAAAAAACCCCAGAAATTTCTACAAATTTCTGGAGAAAAAAACAATTACCAGAAAAAAATGAAATCAGAGTCTCAGATTTCTCATCACCAACTCCTGATGCTAGAAGACAATGTAGCAATATAGTCAATGTTTTGATGGAGAATTTCTTTTAATCTAGAATGCTATCCTCAGTCTAATTATCCTTCTGTTGTGTAAGTGAAATAAAGAAATTTTGAGACACAAAAAAACCTGAATAAGCTTAATGTTCACAGGCATCCTCTGAAAGAATTACTTGTGAGTAACTAGCTCATAGCTCCCTATATGTATGACAATGTATTCAATTCCCTTTAGGGCAGTCCCCACCTCCTCCCTGGCACTGGCCTTCAGTCCTTATTGGACAGGAAGAAGGGAGAGAGGGAAGAAGGTGGGAGGGAGTTTCTGTAGTTTCAGAGCATATATAGCAATGTACTTCACCTAGTTGATTTTATTCCAAGTATGCTTGGTCTCTCAGTGGCATTTATGACATATGAGGGGAAACCCCAAGAGAACATGGAATTTATTTATAAAAAATTGTGTTTATTCTTACATCATTAAACTTCAGTCACCTTCAAAGTACTCTCCATTTGATGTAATACACTTATTGAGAAGTTTTTCCACTGCTCAGAATAGTTTTTGAACTCATCAATTTTGATGCCTTTTAGTGCTTCTGTCTTCTTTTGTTTCACTTCTTCTACATCAGCAAAATATTTCCCTTTCAGGACTTTTTTCACCTGGGAAAACAAAACCAAATGTCACTCTGGGCAAGATCCTGTAAATAGGGAGGGTGGGGCATGAGGTCATGCCTTTTTTTGGTCAAAAAACTGCTGAACACTCAGCATGGTGTGGGCAGGTGTCCTCATAAATCACCCATTATGAAATGGGCAAACACATTGAAAGGGTCTTCAAAACAATTCACTGAAGCCAAACGCAGCCTCTCACAACAACACCAGCTGGCACACTGATACAGATGGGTTTCTAGAACAATTACTTAGTGAGGGAAGCCTGTACTACAAGGGATCCACCCTCTAGAAGATAATTCTGGTTTTACTGGCCTGCCCCCTCATATTTAAAAGATATTTCTGCTCTTGTGCTAGCTCTCCAGAATCAGGCATCTGTTTGTCTTCACCTCTTTGAACTACTGAACAGGTCCTAGTCTGAGCTGACATCCTCCTTGGATATTTCACCAGACAGGATACAAATAGGTTTTTTTAAAAGGTATTTGGGGTTTGTCAATGCTAAAGGGACTCATTTCCTGTGGAATTTCTCAGGCTTTGCTACATTGGTATGCACCGTAAATTCCCCTCTAAGAAGGGACTGTAACATGCAATGCTATGTTAAGCAGATGAGTTTGGCCACGGAGCCCTTGGGGAATGGGGAGCATCATACAGGATTCCTGCTCTAAAGAACAACTTTGAAAACTCTGTTCTAGGATTGTGTGGCCTTGTCTTTGACTCTATGATCTCTGATATTCAATATCAAAACATCAAAACCTCATTCTCTGTTCTTCACCTGATACCTGGTTAACAGTATACATACAGTAAAAATTTGTTCAACAAAAAAATAAGTGAATGGAGGAGCTCATTATTACAAAAATGTTTTAGAAGTTGAGTATGAAATCTGTAGTAAGTCATTGCCTATGTTTATGCTGGAATGTGATTTCACTCAGAAACTCACAGTTTTTAAAGAAAACAAAAATCTGGCCTATTTCTAATTGCACGACGCACCACCTGTGAAACAAAACTCACCGGAGGCCCTTAATCCTGTAAATATAATCAAACGCATCTGCTGCATATGCAGCTTGCTGCTGCACAGTCCAGAGCTCGCTGTCCTTAACCAGCTTCAGGCACGTCACCAGCCTGGATCCTTGGGCCTGATCTGAAAAACACCCTGCATTGATTTACATTTGTTTTGGGCTTCTTCATTGTATGTGTCTCAAATGGCTACATAGTGACTAGTTTTACCAGGCTCAACATTGCGATTTGTGTTTTTAACAGTCATGTCCATATTTCCGACTTCCTCACCATCTTAATGTGTCGTCTTTTACTCATTTGATGTGACCTTTAGAGTTGCTCAGACTTGTAATGGATTTGTAGCCATTAGGACACAGTAAATGCTGTAATGGTAAAACGGAGAATTGCAGCCAATGGATTGCAATAAAATGGAAGAGCTATGTCAAGATTTGGAGGGTAAATATAACAAATACTGTAACACTCAGTAGAAAAAAAATTCCCCTGTTATGTGAACATCATATCTATTTTGTTTCATAAAAAATAATGATAAAACTAACTAACCTGGCAAAATTCATGAATTTGCTCTCTCTGCAATTTCTCCTCCTCTGCCACCTTTTCCAAAATACTAGAAACTTTATTACCCTTATCAGCAAAAAGCAGACAGTAAGATATATGATATAGAACAAACTTCAAGAATTGTAGTCTCAGGGCTTGAGAAAATGACTTTTCATTTGTAAAAATGTCCACGTTGCTGCCCACCTCTTTGGGTTGATAAACACAGGCTTAGATGAGATAAAATATGTAAAGCAAATTGCCCAGCAGAGCGTGGCTGCTCAGCAATGGTGAATTCTTCCCTTTCCCACATATCCATCCTCATAGTGCCGACTCTGAAAAATTTCATGGGGAAGTATTTGCTATTTATGTTAAAAGGCGACTTCCCTTCCTCCAAAGAAATCCTTACATGAAGGAACCTTCATTTTCCCAGTGTTTCTATTATTTGAACCCCATTTAGACAGAGAAGTCCTTGTATAACATACCTTTGTGTTCTCTATCAGACTTCAACTTGTCACTTTAACCTTTTATTCTACTTTTTCAGTTCTGACAATTTCAGAGTTCACAAAGGATTTGGCATCCTAATAATGGGGGTGAAAGTTGGAAATTTGCTATTTTCAAATAGTCTCACTTCTCTTCGACGTAGGTTTTTAAAAATTATTTTTCTAGCTTTGTTGAAACAATGGAATGTTCACCAAAGTGCATTTCTTCATAGTGAATTAGAGTTGGAAAAGTAGAAAAATTTTGCAATGAAGAAAGCTTCCCATTTTCTTCCATTTTTATGAACAATCATGAAGTTGACGAGCTCTTACAGAAAGTTCAAATTACAGTGGTTATTTGAATGAGGCTGGCCAATTTCAGTTCACCACCTCCTAACAACTAAACATTTCATGGGGCAGACTTTCAACTCCACTCTTGGACCTTAGCTCCTCCTCTCTCTTTCTCCCAGGAAGACCTGACACAGTTAGCAATTCTGAATCCTGTGCACGTGAAGGAGGTTAGTGCAGCAGGAGCGGGTAGGTTAAATGAAGAGGTGGGAAGCAGGGGTGGGAAGGGAGGCTTTTCTGATCAGAAACAAATAAATACTGAAAATGCTTTCTCCTCTGTACTTGCAGTGAAATGAAGGATCCTTTATGCTTTCCACACCCAAGTTTAAACTGGATAGCCAACCTAAGACATTTTCTTTTAGAAAAGCCACAAATCACTTTTTCAAAGCTTGAATTAATAAGGCCCTTTGCAACAATGTTTCTCTGTGCCTGTTCAGTTTTCAAAATGGAAATCTGTAGAATGTCAGTTCCTTTTTAGTTGGGGGAAAATATGACCTCATGAAGCCCCCTTTAAAACATTCCTCCAGTGCAAGCATTTTAAATAATTTCTCAAAGGAAAGCACTATATTCTGAGTGAATAGCATGACATTATGAACTACATCTAACATAAGATTTTGCTTCGACAAGCCTGTCAATGCTCCTTAGTTCCCCTGTAATGAAATGAAAATTATGTGAGCTTGGAAGAAATAGCTTCCTCACCCTGATACTCGTTATTAACTGTGGAATTGTACTATTTTCTTCACCATGACAACAAAAGCACACAATAGAGCTAGCTCTCACCTTCTCTGCACAAGGTGAGAGGGAAAAACAGTAACAAAGAAAAGTGAAGCAAACACGGACTTCAGGAAGCAAGGAGTTAAGGAATCCTGGAAGGGAGGGCAGTGTGAGCTCAATGATCAGCATTACTGAGCCTGTTCCAGAGGTTACCAGACGGGGTAATGCGACCCAGAGAAAAGACTTTCAGTTTATACATGATTAAATCTCAGAATGAGTGACTTTTAATGTCAGCCAGTCAACTGAAAGACCAATTTAAATGCTCTCATTTTACAGGAAGGTTAACGTCAGTAAAAGACATAGATTGATCAGCATTCTTGAAATAAGGCCCTGAATTACTCACACACATTGTCATTTAAAAGCAAATGATTTGTTCTTATCAGAACATATAATTCTTTTAGTGATTTTTAGAGAAGCAAGGCTGATTGGCATTATGAACGATTTCAGCAGTAATTTTCCCCCCAGAAAATACTTTGGTTTAAAATGTCAGATATTCTATAGTCTGTTCAATTGACATTGTTCAAAATATTCAAAGCCATTCATCATCCTCTGATGTTCGTAGGTTTGTGATCGGTTGTCTTTCACTAGGATACGCTGGCATGGGCAAAACTATCAGCAATGAGCCAAATGATTATTCCCTGTTTGGGAACAGCGGGGAAAAGTCGCATCAGAGTTCCATTTTTGTCACCTGAGAGGCAATGCAAGAATTAATAAAAGAATTAATTACTAGCAAAAAAGAAGTCAAATCATTGCATTGCAGCCAGAAAGCCAAGAAGAAGAAAAAATGATTGAATCGTGACGTTTGACTGGTGAGGGTTTTTAAAGATTTTTTAAAAAATCAATTTGGTCACCTCTCTTAAATAAAATAAGGCGACAGATACTTTATGCTGTGTTCTCGGCACGAGGTAGTTTTTACTACCATGTTAAAAGATATTCAAAGCAAAGTTGGCACTTATATTCAAGGAAAAAAAATAGAATAGTATTTTTTAAATAGAAAAATATTTGGGAGAACTTTCAGAAAGATGATGGAGGGAATGCTTGTTGAAATAAGTGTCCTCTTAGGCCCTGGCTGGGTGACTGAGTTGGTTGGAGCTTCAGCCCCATATGTCAAGACTGAGGGTTTAGTTTCCCATCAGAGCTCATATAAGAATCAACCAATGAATGCATATAAATGGAGTAACAAATTGATGTCTCTCTCTCTCTCAAATCAATCAATAAAAAATAATAAAAAGATAACATAACTTCCCTCTTTGAAGCTCAGCAGAATAAAGAAAAATAACTAAAATAGCAAAAAATTCCACTGGCATTAAAACTAGACAATGGTACCAATATTATGCTCCAACTGTCAAAATTGAATTGACAGTTACAACATGATTTGGAACACACTGAGTGAGCACGTTAAGTGTCAGTCTGCACACCGTTTCCGTAAATGAGAATCCAGTCGGCATTCAGGGTGTCGGTGAAGGAAAGCAAGGCTCAGGGTCATCGGTTTCTGGGCCCTTACTCCACACCAAGCACAGTACCGAGGATTTTACCTGAGGCATTTCAATGCCTCCTCTAAATAAGTTGCTACTACCATCATCTTCATTTTACAGATATTAGAACTAAAGTGTTTCCCCAAGGTCACAGGGCACGAGTGTCTTTGACTTTAAAACTTTCCCCAAGTGATCAAACAATGCTGTCTTCAAGGAGGAGGTTCTGGAGTGCTCTATGTACAACCCTGAACTTGGGAGAAGAGTTGGAAGTGTGGAAGAAAGAATACCCCAGCAGCAAGTGAGTTAGGGGCAGAGAGAGATACAATAGCTTGGGCAGTGGAGAAGCAGGGCAGAGAAGAAAAAGGCCACACAAGAGCTGTATTTTTCATTAGGGTTGTTTTCCAATCAGAAGAGAAGGCCTAGAACCAAGTCTGGGCTGGAGAGATGCAAAATAAGTGGTCTGGGCTCACTTTTAAACCATAGCCCAAAGCGATCTGTGCAAAGAAAATAACTGTGCAACCAAGTATGAGATTGCTGACCTATCAAATATCAGAAAGATGTGGTCACTCCCAAAGATAACTGGACTGCCCACAGAAGCCAGAACAAAGGTCAGATCTGAGGGAATTCCCACAAGTTAGGTCCTATGGTCTAAACGGGTGGAGCTTGCTGAGGCAGAGTTTACAACACATGTGGAAAGTCCAAAAAAACAAGAAAGAAGTTTAGATTGTAGTTGTTAACAGTGAGCCAAATTCTGGATTGGGCGGCTCTGGAAGTCTCAGAGTCTCTTGCAGTGGGTTCTGTGAAGCATGAATTGGGTTCCTGTCTAGGAAAAACACAAGTACCGTAGTTTCTGTTTAGTCGCGGTGCCAGTAATTCACAGCATTGCTGAGCTCACGTCATTGATCCAGCCTCCATTTGCCCAGTTGTAATAAAAGTAAGTTACTTTAGGCTCTTTGCAATAAAAAGTTCTATGATCCAAAAGTTCTAAGGATTTTATCAGAACCCACAGACAAACTAGAATAATCTCACCTTAATAAGAGCTGAAAGATTTGGAGGGGTAGGCCCAGGCTGGAGAAGATATGACAGCTTTAAGTTAGGGATGTAAGACGGTTCTACAATGCCTTTCCTGAGTTGCAAGAGACAGCTTTCAGTTTGAGATGGGCACTGGATGTGTTCAGTGGCTTGCTTATAGCTTGTTACCTTGTACCAATTAGCTAGCATAAGGATAAGTTACAAATGTTTTTCTTTATAAAAGTTATACAGGCTCACTGTAAAATATTTAAAATCACTACACTGAATGAAAAAATATAAATTGCTCAGCAATATCCCCTGAGAACCATATTTGTGTTTTGATTTGTTTCTGTATAGTTTGGATACTTTCTGATTTCTCCCACTAAACAGTAAACCTCCTATTACAGGGCTTTTTTCTTTTATCTTCAGATGCTTGAGCTTGGTATAAGTGTTTTATAAATATTGGCTTATGTAGCAACAGTAAATACTGGTTTTTGAAAAGTTCTACCACTTTTGCAACAACTTTTTATCTTGCTATGGCTATTTTACCTAAAACCCTGCTAAACAACTGTAAGTGATATTTGACCTTATGGTTCAGATTTGATTACATGTCATATTTTGGTTAGAATTGTGTTGATTAAATGCTCCTACTGGGGTGACAGGGAAACTTCCAGAGTGATAATACTATTTATGTGCATAGTTATACTAACTAATTTTAGGGGGGAAAAAGATGCTTATAACCTGGAGTCCAGTGTGCTCTTTTGAGGAATTGTAAACGTCATCCTTACAATGTTATCACCCTTTTCAGTGATTTCTTCATATACCCAAATTCTGGCCCCACTGCAGGTCGGTCGCATCATATACAGTGGAGTCTGAGTTCATTCGTGCACGGGTACTGTTCATTCATAGGAGGGTATGAGTACCGTGTGCTCTCAGTGCCTTGGGAGGTGGCTAGTTGGGATGAAATGCATCACATTTTTTTCATTAAGTTTAATGTGAATATTTTTATTGTAATTTTAAAATTTTTATTAAATGTAGTGCAGTAACTGGGTTAATAAGATTGTATGTTCTAAGTGTACAATTCTGTAACACATCATGTGTATACTGTATTGTGTGTTCACCACCCAAAGTCAAGTCTCCTTCTGTCACCGTCTATTTGACCCCCCTTCACTCCCTCCTACTTCCTTCCACCCCTATCCTTTCTGATGGGCACCGCACTCTTGTCTAAGAGATTTGTGTTGTGTTTGTCTTGTTTCTCCATTTGTTGCTTTCTCTTTTATATCCCACGTGTGCATGAAATCCTATGGCTCTTGACTTTTTCTACCTGACTCACTTCGTTCAGCATGATATTTTCAAGATCCACCCATGCTGTCACAAATGGCAGCAACTACGTCTTTTCCGGCGGCCCCATGTTCTGTGCGGCATTCCACAGCGTGTTAGCACCACACCATCTTTGTGCAGTCCAGCGTCTAAGGACACGCAGGTTGTTTCCGTCTCTTGGCCGCCACGAGTAAAGCTACAATGGTCATGGAGGTACATGTATCTTTATGAATAAATGATTTCAAAATTTTCAGGTAGATACCCAGAAGAGGGATTGCTGGCTCATATAGTAACTCTATTCTTACTATTTGAGGAACATCCATACTGTTTTCCATAGTAGCTGTACCAATTTGCATTCCCACCAGCAGTGTTCGAGGGGTTTCCTTTCTCTCCACAACCATTCCAACACTTGTTATTTAATGTCTTGGTGAAAGTGGCCATTCTCATAGGTTTGAGGTGGTATGTCATTATGATTTTAATTTGTATTTCCCTTATAGCTGATGAAGTTGAACATCTTTTCATATATCTACTGGCATGTGTATGTCTTCTTGGGAGGAATTTCTGATCAGGGGCTCTGCCCGCTCTAGGGAAAGCAAGCTGGTTTTCTGACATTAGTGCTGGTTTGAGGAGGTATTTTATCACCAGATAAATACCACTGCAGTTCCTGAGTTAACGGGGGCACCAGTTCTGGATGAGAGCTTATACCCGGAAGGAGGGACATGGCCCTGGGTTGTCACTAATCATTATAGCTCTGGCTTCTAATGGTAATAGGAAGTGGGGGATAGCTAGAAAGCTACAGCATCTTCCCATGAGAACTATCTATGACTCAGTGTTCTCTGTAATACCTGAGTACGATAAACAGACCTGTCAGCATTTGCAAGGGATAAAGTTATACCTATGCATGCACCAGTCCTTTTAAACTCCCAAATTTTGCAAACTCCCCATTAGTTCTGACACTTACTAATATTTTAATGAACATCACCACTGTGTAGAGAAAACATCTTGAATTACTACTTGTACTTTATTTGCTTTCAATTCCCAGGCCAGATAGCACACACAGCTGCAGTCATTTCATAGTAATAGTACGATAAACCCCCTCAAAGTTATTAAGGAGATTTAGGGAAAAATGCATATAAACCATGCAGATATGTCATATATACTTGTGATAAAATTCTCTGATGTTTGCATTATTAGGCAGCCAATTTTAACAACACATCAAATGAGTGACTGTTTTATTGTTCTATAAATTTTCCTCAATTGGCCTGTGAGTTCCTACACTAACATTTGAAGATAAAAATAAATTTTGTTTTTAATAATTTCTAAGTGTCTAATAATTATAATGAAAAGGCAAAATTTTGAACTCAGATTTTCTTAAGGATGCATGTATTAGCCTCATCCAGGAACCAGTCATGTCAAATGAGGGCCAGTTAGGGTTACATGGTGTTTCTGACTGAATCCTGGTCTGCTTCTCAGTTTTCTTTCAACACCACAAATCCTTGCTACATCGGAGAACACTTGGTATCATAGAAACACATGTGACAAATGCATTTTAACAGCCTTGGAACTACTTGTAGGGCCATGTGATTGTAGGAAGGCTGTGCTGGGAGCAATAATTAAGCTCATCTAGACATACTCACCTCAGGCACATCACTAAAGTAGGAAAACACTTTGCTTCCTTTCTCCCCATAGTGACTCCCCCTTTGGGGCTGTGGCATCTCTCATTGTGCCCCACAGAGACAGTAGTAGCCCTCGCTGCTCCTGACCCTCCTGGTCCTACCTAAGTTTTCACATAGGCTCGCTCTGTGTGGCTCCAACCAGGACGCTAGTTCAGAGGCATACTGGCTAGCATATACTTGGCTCAATATCCATGTAAATGAATGAATAAATGATTGAATAAATATATACATATGCATGGGTAAATATGTACATATGCATGAATAAATCATAAAATGAATAGGCTTCCTTCCCGAGCATCATCTCATACTTGGGTCATTGCCTTTACTGACTTCTCATGCTTGCATTAATATTCAAAATTATTCTACTGCTCACCCAACTCCAGCTATACTAACACTGGAGAAATAGAGAGAGAGGGACAGAGAGATTTCTAGAAGAATGGCTTGCCGAGAAAAGGTATTTAGCAGAATATAGTGAAGGAAGCCCTTCTAAGTTTGCAATTGCTAAACAGCTTTGGTGAGAGGCTAGAGATCTTGTCCTATAAGTAATGAAAATTTTAATCTAATGAAAAGAGTCATGGACAGAATGAAAATGGGACAAAGAAAGTTAGCAGAGCTGGGACAACACCCGCAGCCAAATTCTGACAGAACCGTAAGAATGATAGCTTCTTAGTCCTATTTGGTAAAGGTTTTTATCAATTTCTAGTAAGTAGGTATAAAAAATGTCAGGACACCAGATATTATTTTTACTTTTAGAATTGCTACTCCACAGGAAGTCATGAGAACTCTCTGTGGTAATTTCAACCAAGTTTTGTTTTTTATTTGGAGCAGCAAAAATAAGATTTTCCCCCTAAGAGTCTTTCACCTAATTGTATCTCTAGTACATCCAGATGTATTTGGCCATCCCTAAGGCGCAAGGATGGGTTTTTATGTCCTACACAGAGAATTTCGGTCTTGTCAAGATTAGTTTTAACCCTAAATGTCAGAAAAAAAGACTGTTAGCACTAACTCCATGTTCAAATAATGTCTGGTAACGTCATTTAACCTCTATCCCTTCAAACATCAGAGTCAATAGTAAAGTTATAGAAGAAATATTTTTGAACTTCCATGTTTTTACAATTTCACTCGCTTGAGCGGTCAGTCACTCTCAGCAAGAAGTGATTTTCCCCCAAGGGGCGTTTGGCAATATCTGGAGACATTTTTATTTGTTACCGCTGGGGAGATGCTACTGACATTTAGTAGAAGTAGGAGGTAGGAATGCTACTAAAACTTCTCTAATGTCCACAACTCCCACAAAAGAATTATTGGTCCAAAAGTGCCGACAGTGCTAAGGTGAGAAACGCCATGTTGTAGTGTAATGGGTTTCCTACTCCCTGAACAGGAGCGGCACATCGATCATGTTGTAGGGACTCTACAGGACTAGGTGATTCCCAAGATTCTTTCCAGGCATGAATTCAAAGAAAATGACTATTACTTTGAGGTTCAGTAATTTTAAATGAGCTTCAAAATATTTTTAACAAATATTGCACTGGAATCTTTTAATAATTTTATGAAAGCAGGATTTAAAATCTCAAGATCTAGTAACACACAGTCCCACTTCGCAAACTAACAAAGTTCCTTAACATCTGTGAGCGTCAGCGCTTGTATTTACAGAGTGAGCAAAAACGCAGCTGCCGACCTCACGGAAGGTTTTAACAAAAAGGAATCCTAAAGGGCATACGTAAAATCACTTTCATAAGTGTAAGATAAACATAAGGTATTATTGGGGTTTTTTATAACATAAAATTCCTTTTGAATAATCAAGCAACTGATTTTATGATCTTTTCTTTATCAAGAATAATTACATCAACTTTTCAGATAATTTAAAGACCTCACATATTTTTAAAGTAAGTACCATATTCCTTAGGAACCTGGCCCACACCACCAATTCTACTTTAATGCGAAAGGAAGAAAAATACAGATTTTAAACAAAATATGATGGGGTCGACTCTATTAAGCACAATTTTAACTTAAGTAAATGATAGCTTAGCTTTTATATGTCATCCTCCACTCACTTGTATGTATCTACTGTCTCCTAAAGCCATGGCCATTTTAATTTGTCATAAAAGATGGCTGCTTTTAAGACTTTAAGCTAAGAGTCAGCTCTTGCTATGTAATAACCAACACTGGCTAGAGAATTAAATCTGTAATGACAATATACAGTAAAAAGAAATAAAGCTAAGTTTATCTCATACACCAAGAAGTGGTCAGCTGATACGTTAAATGAGTCACATGCTCAAACGCCTGTAGAGGACCGTGCAGATCTAAGACCACAGGGAGCCCCAGAAGGGCACATGCTATTCCCCTCCAAGCCGATGTTGGCATGCGGGATCACAGGTCTAGTGCCTCCAGATCTCAGGGTTTTTAAAGAGAACCCAGGAACTCTGAGGTTGATGTGAAATTTCCACCTGCAGAGCCAATTTTGCCTAACAGCTGTCTGCAACTACTGCTCTAAATAAACAGTTTAAAGACAATACTTTTCACCCTAATGTTCCAAACTTTCAAAAATGGGGAAAAAACTGTTTGACCAGTAATAATTTGCATTGTTCCTTAGTGAGGTCCTTCTAAGGAACATGGACAAGAGAAACCATGAGAAGTCTGTACAGTAACCCAGAACCCTCCTTCAAGGCCCGGATGTATTGGCCTCTGCTTCCTTCTCCCCACCCCAAGAACCCTCAGGTGAGAAGACCAGGATCTCTCAGAGGTCAAAATCCCTTGCCAAAGACCGTAGCCCCCTTTGCAGGAATAGATCACAATCATATTTATATCAGCTCCAGAACCATTGCTCCTTTTCGGAACAATCCAGTTTTCAACTCAAGATCAATAACCAGATATACGCTGGTATGAGTTAAGAGGAAATATTGAAAAGTTACACTAAATATTTCAACAAGGACATTCGAATAGTCTGGAAGATGCATTGTTTACTAAACCCTATGCACATATGCGCAATTTTGAATTTTTATCTAATTTTCCTAATAAGCTTGCATTTTCTGGGTAAAATTCTATAACTCTATTCTTAGCACCTTTCCCAGCTCTAGCAGCTCTGTAATATATTGAATATTTGAACTATGAGGTATTCAACCAATCAGAACCTTTATTAGACATACAATTTTGATTTTAATAATGTTGACATATTCTCTAATTTGCAGTTGTTTCTATTGAATTCACACAGTGCACTTTCTCTTAATCTTATATCAAAAAGTCTTTGAAATGTAACAGAAAAAGAACTTACTGTGTTCCGGTTTCCCTTTTGAAGCAGTGTTGATAATAAATCCTGAATTGTTCAACTTTGGAAACAATTGTTCAATTGTTTCAGATGTGCATCTCAGTAAGATTAATATCCCATCACTGTGTGTTTTTAGAAAAAATAAGATATACTCAAAACCCCCAAACCACTGAAAAAAATCAGATCACTGACCACCTTTTCAAAATGTGCTGAACTTCAAAAAACACAGACAAAGAGCCACAAAGCTTGGTTTGTTTGCTGAGCAAATACACAACCATATATAATCAGTCAAATATTTCTTCCACCCAGATTCACCTCTCAAACCATCATTTTCAAAGCGAGTTTTAAGAACTAGAAATTCCAAATGCAATTACTAACAGGCACTAACCATTTTAAAAAGTTAACCCAGGAGTTGATATACATTATTGATAACTATTGAAAATCTGTCACTGTGGAAGATGAAAGAATACTAGAAATCATGATTTTTGCTCTCACTGGGATCTAGGGAAAACTAACTACCCTGGAATCAATCAGAGAGCTCCTAACTGTGCTCCAGCAGTAACAAGTAGTAAATATCCAGAGGAAGGGGGAGGATCAGAAAGAGAGGCAACTTCTTGGGAAATACAGAGTTCGATGCTTACTATCCCCTAAAAACCCTTGCATGCAACTGCATTGTTACAATAGAGCCAAGTTCTGGGGTTTAATTATCCTACATGACAAAGTTAGCCATAATGACATGCTGTACCCTACTTTCAAAAATCTGTAACTCTAAAGTTAAGTGTTTGCTTCTTTATTTGTTTTTGCTTTGGTCTTCCAAGAGAGCCACATTATTCTATTTTATTCTTTTTTTCATTAATAATAATATAAGGCACGTACACATAAAGTATACACACTTTAATATGATCTAATATGCTTAGTTTTTTGATGTAGCTTTGGTAGTATCAAATCCCAGTTATGTCACTGCAGACTGATCTTCCGTTTAATCTACTGAGTAAGTTACCCAGAAACAGCAATGAGCATGGTGGATAAAACCTACCGGTTCATGTGACTACTGAATAGTCAAAAATAACATTAAGTATTTTGTTGTTGTTGTTCTTAGAGCCATCAGTGGTTGTACTCTGGGGTGAGTTAAATCATTGTCAGTTAAGAGAATAACTCCAGAGCCCCGTGTAAGTTATAAACACCCCAGGATGGCATGGTTTATTATACACACATATGTGTATATAACACACATATATACATATATCTTATACATATGCATATAAATACAATTATCAAGGAAAATAAACTTGTTTTCTGATATTTCTTCAAATAAAATAGTTTGCATATAAGTGTGCATGTGTGTGTAACGGCTGCAAGAAAGAGTCTTCACATAATGTAAGTTTTTAAATCTTTTGTTGGATAAATGGGGGCTAGAATGAGAAAAACTGAAAATAAAGAACCAAAAATTGAGAAATTCTATCTTTTTCAAGGAAACCAAAATATATTTTGGCATGCAAAGTTTGACATTTACTGAGTAATGTTTTCAGAAGGAAAACAATTTTGAAAGCGTGTAGTGATTATTTATAATGTAAACAGCCAAATTCAGAAAGCACAGATTTCCCCCTCATTTTTATAAATATCTCCAAGGTCAAGGGGTTGATGGTGTCATTCAGTTCTCTGTGTCTTTACTAACATTTTTTGTGCAATTGACTATTAATTGCTGAAAGATATTAAGATCTCTAAATACTTGAGAAATTGTTTATCTCTCCCTTTAATTCTCTCAATTTTATTTTATGTATTTTAAGTTTTAGTATTGGTCACATACACACTTAAGATTATTGTATTTTCTTAATGAATAGACCCTTTATCATGTAGAAATGTCCCCATTTCTATCCAATCATACCCTTTGTCTTGGTGTGTACTTTATCTGATATTAATACATGCCCCTCAGTTTCTTTATTCTTACTGCTTACATGGCATATCTTTTTTCACACATTCACTTTATTTTTTTATTCCTTAAATTATTTTATTGTTCAATTACAGTTGTCTGCATTTTCCCCCACCCCAGTCAAACCCACCTCCCTCCCCACACATTCACTTTAAACCTATTTGTTTTTTATGTTTAAAGTGCATTTCTTTTAGATTAAAACATAACTGGGTCGTGCCTATTTTTTTAAAGCTCATTCTGACTGTGATTACCTTTTAACTGGGGTGTTTAGATTATTAACATTCAATGTAATTTCTGACACTGTTGGCTTAAGGCCTACAATTTTATGATTATTTTTTCTGCTTGTGAAATGTTTTTTGTTTCCCTGTTCTCCCTTCTCCTGTCTTTTATTGGGTACTATATATTTGTTAAACTCCATTTTAAATTTTTTATTGACCTTTTAGCTATACATTTTTGCATTATTTTACTGGTTCCTTATATCTAGCAATATACACTCTAACTTTTTAGTTTATATAGTTATTGTTCAGCTTCATGTAAAATATGGAAAACTTGCAGCTCTACAGGGGTGGGCAAAAGTAGGTGTACAGTTGAAATACAAATAAATAATACAATAATTAGCAAATAATAATACAAAAATAAACTGTGTTTTGTATACTCATAACTGTGAACCTACTTTTGCCAGTCCCGGGATAGTTTGATTTAACACCTCCCTATCATGTTAAGTGGCTTATGCGTTACACTGTATATGTTACAAATCCCACACTTCAATCTCATCATTTTTTCTATTAATAGTCATACATTTTAAAGAACTTAGAAGAAGCAATAGTCTTTTACTTGTTGAGCACTAAGTATTGAACATGTAGTTGGGAAGAGATGCACAGAATGGGCTGACCTTGGCCCACTGCTGAAATCCAAAATGCTTCTTATTTCCAGGAGTGAGTTATCACTCTTCTTCACAGGGCTTGTTTTTTTTTTTTTTAATTGCTCAAGATTCTCTTCTGCCATTAGAATGACCTGAGAACATATATTTTATCCTTCATGATAAATTTTTATTGCCAAACCTTATCCCTTAAAACTCTTTTTGAGGTGACCGGACCTATAGAAACATACACTTAAGAGCCTTGAGGACCCTCCACACAATCATTTGGTTTTAGAGTTGCAGAAACTGAGACCCAGGCAAACTGATTTAAGTAAAGCCATACAGTTCATTAATAGACAGATTTCGAGTAGATGATGTCTCCTGACTATAGATCAATTTTTGCATGAAATTCAGGTGCTTTTCAAAACCTAGTAAAATGTATTCTCTTACATTCTAGTGTCTTCTTACTCCTACCAGATGGCAAAAGCTTGGAGGGCAGAGTACGTTAAGGTCCATTTTATCTTTGAATCCTTAGCATCTAGAACAGTGTCTCACACGGTAAGCCGAAGTGCAGAGTGGTGGACTACAGTGTGCAAGAGTTTTGTTTGCCTCACCTTGTTTTTTTTTAATCTGAATTTGAATTAACTGGGGGATAAGATATCTACAGATGCCTCGGCTTTGCCCACCTTCCTTTTTTCTTTGTTTGGATCAAAAAGCTGTGGTACATTTACACAATGGAATACTACACAGCAGAGAGAAAGAAGGAGCTCCTACCTTTCACGACAGCATGGATGGAACTGGAGAGCATTATGCTAAGTGAAATAAGCCAGGTAGTGAAAGATAAACACCATATGATCTCACCTATAAGAGGAAGCTAATGAATAAGACAAACAAAAGAGCAAAACAGTTCCAGAGACATGGAAACATGGAACAAACTGACAGGGACCAGAGGGGCAGAGGGAGGGGGGTGAGGGAGGAGAGAAAGGAAAGGGTCCAATTAAAGAACAAGTATCAATGACTCACCTTTCTATTTCATTTGTGAAAGCCATTTACATATTCATGTATCTCATGGAACATTGAAGTTTATAAGTACCCCAGTGGGTAACAAATAAAGACTCAAGATATCAGATACTTAAGTTTTTCTTCCTTAGATTAAGTGGTAGGGTGAGCAACCTTCCTGGTTTACCCAAGACTGCCCTGGCTTTAGAACTGCAGGGTTTGTACTTTGGAAAACTCCGCAGTCCCGGGCAAATCAAAGTGGTTGGTTACTTGTAGATGGTCATTTTCCTCCCCAAGTAAAAATAAGTTTTTATCAACATAAAAGCAAAGTGTTAATGATTTACATGTCCATTTATCTCATATAATAAAGAATAACACTACCTTGTATAATTGAAACTAGCTAAGAGAGTAGGACTTAAATTTCTCACCAAAAATAAATAAACAAATTTGAGGCGACAGATGTGCTAATTACTTAGATGGGAGGAATCCTTTCCCAATGTGTGTATCAATTCATCACAATGCATACATACCTTAAATATCCTCAGGGGTTTTTTTTTTTCTTTTTCTTTTTTTTTTCTAACTAAACCTCAACAAAGCTGCAAAAGTAAATTCTGGCTTGTCTGAAAGGAAATAATTACAACTAGGTAAAATGTGTATACCTTCTCTCAAGAAACTTGTAATAAATCATGACCTAATCATACCCTCTGGTTCGTGTATCAATTCTTAAGCATGCTCATCATGATCTTCTCTGAATAAAAATGGCTATACTTCCTTTGGCTCCAGTAATACTTCAGTTTTTTGAGACACATCTTAGCCTTCAAAAAGATCTCAACTACTTTAAATTCTGTCAACAGCTTTCCATGAAAGAAGTCCCAGTTCTTCCTCATCCCTTCTGGTAAGTGTGCCTCCCTTAGAAAGGGCTGACCTCTGAGGACCTGCCACTGACGCTTTTGTAGGTGGTCTTGCTTCCTCCCCAAACCCCCTCTCAGAGCCCAAACCCCATTTTTTTCCAAGACCAGTTGCTGTCGTAATTTGTTCTGTCAGTCTAGCTGCAACCACTCCTCCTCCCTCAAGTCTCCAGAATTAGAGGCACTCATGAGTTATTTATGAGTGTGTAATACACTGCTCCAGGCAGCACTGTGTGTCCCCTTCCCCTCGCCTGTCTCCGAGCCGCCCCAGGTCTCTGGTAAACCTCTGATGTTAAAAGAGAGTTTCTCTCTCTCTCTCTCTTTCTCTTTCTCTCTCTGATATTTTAAAATATATTTAAATTGAGAGAACAGAATGAATGTTTCGTTTTGCTCTCACCTATTTAAAACAATATCAGTATGGCTCTGAAGCTGGAGTTGAAACAATAAAATAATATGGCTAAGAATTACACCAGGTGGAGGGTGGGGGTGGGGTTCGGAGGACGAGGAGAAAGGAAGGAGGTAAAGATGGAGACTAGAGAAAAATAACCTTTGTCTTTTTCCCTATCTTCTCTCTGTCTTGGTAGAAGTCCCTGGTTCTGCGTCCACTTCTCCATTCAAAAACTTATTTCTATTGTGACCCTGACAATCTGATATAATAAAATTCATTTTTAAAATATAATCTTCATTTCATATACCATACCTTGAATATTGGAATCAGATAGAACAGTGAGAATTTATATTAATTAATTAAACCTCTTTTAAATATTTACAAATAGGAATTTCAGATTATAATGTAAATTTATGCATAAAACACAAAGTCAGAAGTTTCTCCAGTTTTGATTAAATAAAATCTGGTACTGTTATTACAAATTCCTACAATTTTTTCCCACCAGCTCCATTGAAAGATTGAAATGCCAAACACTGTCTTTTTTAGGCCCTTCCCCTTGGAATTCCTGTCACTCTAATTTAGCATACCTTATTTCTTCACGGAAATAGCACTGTTTGGTTTATAAAAAATTCATGGGACACAATTTTCTCTTGAGTACATAGAGCCTAAGGCTTTCAACCATGTTTATATTATTGCCTAAAAATTACCTACATTTAAAAGATTCATGAATTTAGAGAGTTACTATTGGCCAAGTGTCAGCAACGTCTTTTTTAGAGTTATAGAACACCAGATTAGAAAAAACTATGAGGTCATTCATTTTGACTTTACTTTTGGAAAGACTTGCCCTACATCAATCACAACAGATAAATAACTGATATTATTTGTAAAAAAAAAAAAAGATGCCACCACTCACTTTGGTGTTTAACTACTTTAGTGACAGGCATTATTTCTTATGGAATGATGACTTTTCTGGCAATAACGATTCTATTTTTCTTAGCAGAAACAATTTTAAAGTAGCTTCTATGCTTCAAAATTCCTCTTTTCCAAATTTCCATGATTACATGTTGCCTGATCCATTCTTAAAGTTGCTATATATTTCTCAGGTTAGTAACCTAGATAATAGTTGACTTCTTTGATACCACGGCTTTCAGTATATTTCACATATTTTATACTGCTTTGTATTGTTGACTTTATAACCCAAGCACTGAGCACAGGTTTTGCAGGTCAATGCATGCGAAAGGCCAAGGACTGCAGTGAAATGGAGATCCACAAAGGGAGTGCGATATGGCTTAGAGCCTGCCAGTTTGTGAGATGGAGCTGAAAACCCAAACTCGTCTATTAAGGGCTACATTTTATGTTATGACTCTCATCTGCTATTATTAATATTATTCAAAATTCAACTTCCTCATTTACTGAGCATCTCCTCAGTGTGTATTAAAACTGGGTACCACTATTTTCCTGGTGACAAAGCTACTCAGAATTAGTCATCTCGATTATCCATTTTACGGCTTCTTGGCCTTTTGGCTAAAATCAAGTGTAGATTATTCTGTCCGTCTCATCCCTTCAGGGCTACAAGTTTACTGCAAAGAGAATATAATAAGATGGCAGAGATTTTTAGCCAGATCTGAAGTCGTAAAAGGAATCTAAAATTATTTTTTGAGCACCAGCACCTTGACATGTCCGTTAAAAACAGCAATCATTTATCAAGTACATACTAAGTTCTAAGGACTGTGCTAAAAAGCACTTTGCAGACACCATCTTATTTAATCTTCACAACAGTCCTGTCAGGTAATTATATCACTTCACTTTAAAAGTGAGGAAACTGAGTCTTAGAAAAGCTAAGTGGCTGACCCAAATTTGCAAAGCTAGAGAGTGGCAGAAATAAGATTTATCTGCTCTGATTTCAAAGCCTTGCTATTTCCCAGTAAGTTGATATTTCCCACAGATTGATTGATGAACTACAGTTCACTTGTTAATGTTGATGAAAATTGAAGCTTTGGATAAACATAGGAGTTAAAGCTAATAAGCTTCTTTTAAAAGAAAAGAGTACAGAAAGACATTAAACTATAGTGGATAATTTAATTGACACAGACATTTCAATATTGTGCTTAGTCTTAGAACATATCGGACCCATAGAAATGTCAGGTGTATTTCCTTGCCATTAAGCAGAAATAGCCCTCTATTATCAGAGAAAACCGACTGTGGATTTTAAAATATATGTTGTATATTTATATGTAAATTAATTTTTCTATATTTATTTATTTTATATATTAATATATATACATGTTAATAGTTTATATCTATATTACACATAGATATTTGAAAAGGATTGCATAACCATCTTTTTATATAATTGTACTAAAACCACATAACTTAAAATTTACCATCGTCCCTATTTCTAAGAATACAGTTCAGTAGTGTTAAGTAGGAACATTGTTGCACAACTGATCTCTAGAACTTATTCATCTTGCAAAACTAAAACCTTATACCCATTAAAAAACATTTCCCCAAGCACCTGACAACCATCATTCAACTTTCTGTTTCTATGAATTGACTGCTCTAAACTCCTCATAAGTGGAATCATACAGGATTTGTTTTTCTCTCTCTCTGTGTGAGACTAACTTATTTTACCTAGCATAGAATCATGAAGACTCATCCATGTTGCAGCATATGTAAAAACATCCTTCCTTTCTAAGGTTGAATAATAGTCCATTGAACGTATATACCAAATCTTGTTTAACCACGTATCCATTGATGGACGTTTGGGTTGCTTCCATCTTCAGCTACAGTGAATAATGCTGCTCTGAATGTGGGCATACAGGTATTTTTTTGAGACCCTGCTTTCAGTTTTGTGTGTATATACACAAAATTGGAAGTGCTGGGTTATATGGTAACTGTATTTTTAATTCTTTGATGAGCCACCATAGTGTCTTCCATAGTAGCTGCACCGTTTTACATTCTCACCAACACTGTACAAAGGTTCCCATTTCTTTACAAATTCACCAACAGTTGTTATTTTCTATTTGTTTTGTTTTGTTTTTAATAGTAGCCATAATGGGTATGAGGTGATATCTCATTGTGGTTTTGATTTGCATTTCTCTAATGATTAGTGATGATCTTTTTGTACACTTGTTGGGCATTTACGTATCATCTTTAAAGAATATCTATTCAAATCCTCTGCCCATTTTTTAAGTTGAATTGTTTTCTGTGGTTGTTGAGTTGTGATCTTATCAGTTTCTTAGGCAGTCAGTTTCTACTGACGAGTTTCAGGTGGGAAGGAGGCATAATGTAATACAAGATAAAATACCAGAGAATTAAACAGAACTGTAAGTGCATTTGTATGTTCTTCCCGAGTTAAATATGAATGCAAAAGAAATTTTTAGAAAATGTGGACTGATTTAAAACACAAAAACTTTTGGTAAACCTAAGGAAGTGTTTTACTTCATTTAATGATGATTTTTAACATATTATTGAAGTAACGACTAAATATTAGTATGACTAATACTTGAACTAGAATAGAGTTTAGACACCATCTAATCTAACTCGCTCATTTTCTAGGTAAGGAAACATTAAAGAAGAGAGTATTTGCTACACAGATAATGAATGGCAGAACTGGGCCTGAAAGCCAGGATCCCGGTTCTCCAGCTAGAAATTATTTTCCACCTCCCGCACTGCTGTCCTTGCGTAGAACAGAGCTGAGGACATTGTCCTCAGGATTTACTAAATGAGGATTGCAAACACCAGATTCTATTCCTTCTGCTACTTACTAGTTGTAATATCTTTAGCAAGACCCTGAATCACAGTGACCTTCAGTATTTTCTATCAATAAACAAGCATAAAAAATACTTGCCCAGTCTTATATCAGTGGTGATTATAAAGTGCAAATGAGATAAAATATGTGAGAGCAATTTGAAAATGTATTGTTTTCTGCAAGCATAAGGTGGTTGAATTTAAATCGTATTATTTATTTGTAAGTACTTGTGCCTATGAAGTGTCTAGTTTGTCTAACACATATCAAATCTTTAACAGTTCTTCCCTTTTCTGTTTCTTGATACGTCTCCTCAGCTGCACAATGGAAAGGCTGGGCCAGATGACAGCTACAGACCAAGGTAACCCAAAGGTCAGTGATGCCGCGATATGGCATCCTATTAGGGATCATCGCAACTAAAATTTCTTCCGAGTTTGTTAACTGTAAACCCTGAGCCATAGTACCAAACAAAAGAGTGTAACCTAGACATTTTTCTTATGTTCCATATCTTGGCAAATAAAAAAATAGAACCCTCTATTTCATAAAGCCCTGAATTTCCTGTCTTTCTTCCTTCTCCCAAATCTAAAATTAAAATCGAGATTTCTCTCATTGTGAAAACAACTCCTTTAAAGAGCATATACTTTAGATTTAAGTCCTGGATCATCTGCTCATGGCCGGGTAAGTTTGGACAAGACATTAAATCCCTTAGGACCTCAGTTCTATAATATATAAAACGGGAGTAGCATTCTCTGCCTTCTAGAGTCATGGTCGGGACTGAGCGAGATATCCTGTACCGTGCCTAGCACAGAGCCAGAGAGAGCAGATGCTTGGCAAATGTTAATTTCCCTCCTTCCCTTTCTCATTGGTCACCATTCTGGATCCTGCCTGGATCCACAAATAAGGCCAGACTCCTTCTAATGGGGGTGCTGCTCATGAGAATTGCCCAAGGAACAAGAGCATCAGCAACAGTCCAAACTACATGAGGGTTTCGTTGTTGTTATTTTTCCGATGGATGATTCATGGAAATGCCGACTAGTGGGCAGGCCCAGGGCCAAGTCACCGACAGCCTGAATAGGGATGATCCTAAACAGGTGTGGCGGGGACATAAATGAAATCTGAGCGTTGGAATCTCTCATCAGTGTCCCAAAAAAAAGTAAGTGACTTCACAGCGGAGTTGCGTCACAGTGAGTGAGGTCTGGCGGTTCAGAATCTCAATTTTCAAAACGTGGCCACGTGGAAGTCATTATTATCTTGAGAGCCCGGTGTTTCTGAAATAGCTGAGCAAACTCTTTAAAGGAGTTAATCTGAGTTTGAAAGAAACAGTCAAATTAAATTGCAAATATAAATTTCACAGGAGTCACACGCTTAAAGAAAATCTCTAGAGTAGTAGGGTTCATGGTCATGGGGCTTTATTAAAGTGTAAGTCTCTGGCTAATGCACTAGTGGTTCTTTAAAAGTGGCTTTTATTTAGAAAATGGGCCGTACCGAATCCCATCTTGACTGAATCGTCGATCAAGATAATTGGATTTGTGGTGGATTCATATTGGCGTGAGGGGTCATGCTGACAGAAACCTCAGAACTTTCACTGTCTGTTCAGTGTGATGGCCCTCCAAATCAACTTTTTTTTTGTCTGCACAATGATAACTTCACTCTAAATAGGGCTTTTTAACCCCAGCTCTACAACATTCTAGGCTGACTCATGCTTTGTTTGTGGGGGGAGGGAGTCTTATCCATTATAGGCTATTTAGCACCTGCCCCCCAATCTCTAACCACTAAAGGCCAGTAGCAGCCCGCAGCTGACAATCAAAACTGTCCCCAGATACTATCACATAACTCTTATGGAGCAAAATTAACCCAGATTGAGAACCACTGGCCCTAACAGAAAGAATGGTGCTCATTACCTAAATACTATTGTCCTAAACAAAATGTTTATTTAAAAAGCAATCACAAGACATATGACAAGGTGGGGACCACTCTGAGAAAAAAAAAAAAAAACAGGCATCAGAGCCAGACTGAAAAGGTCGACAACGTACACATTCAAATGGATAATTTCAGCAGAAAGTTGTGAACTGTAAGAAGAACCATAGGGAAATGCCAGAAATCAAGAATGTCTTCAGTGAACCCATCAGTCAACTAGACACAGCTAAGGAAGGAATCAGTGACACTGAAGACAAGTCGGCAGAGATCACACAGATGGAAAGCAGGTTGTCACATTGTTTTTTAGTTCTCCACTTAAAGAACAACCTTCTAAGTGTTGTGGAGCAATGAATTCTCTTCATTTACATTTTAGTTTTCTACACTGCTCTGGGTCGTATTTAACTGTTACTGTTTCTTATACTTTATGCCATCCTCTTTGACTCCTTCTTGACTGTGTTCTTTCCTAAAGTTATACTTTTTTCATATATAGCGGGTTAGTGGTTAAAACTTTACATATTTAATATTGTTTTTGGTTTACCTCTATACCTAATTGAAAACCTGGGTTCAAAATTTAGAAACCACTTCTTCAATGTCTTTTTTTATGCTTGAATTTTTTTTTGCTTTATTTTTATTATTGACACTATTACAGATGTCCTTATTTTTCCTCCCTTCACCAGCCTCCATCTAGTCCCTGCCAGGGAGGGAGGAGGAGGAGACTGATTGAAAGCAGGTGAAAGGATTAGTCAAAAAACTTATATTCATAACTCTTCAATGTCTTTCATATCTTCCAAAATTTCTTATGGTAAAACTGATGTCATTCTGATTTCCTTCTTTTGGGTAAACTGTTTACTTTTTCTGGCTACTCTAAGAAAATTTTTTCCCTAGTATTCTGATTTTATCAGGAATTGATGAGGTATAGGTGGTTTTGTTATCAGTTTTACAGCACTCTTGGTGGGCTCTTTTAATCCAAAGATTATATAGCTATTACACACTGAGAATTGTTCTTTGAATTTTTATTTTAATTTATCATTTTGCTTTCTCTCTAATCTATGTATTCTCCTTGTGGAACTTGACTTAGGTACCTTTTCTAACTCGGGGTCTAACCTCAGAGTCTCTTAATTTTTCCTTAATTTTTCAGTAACTTTTTTATTTATACTCTAAATCCTGGGAGATTTCTTTTATTTTCCAGATCACAAACTTGGTCATAAAGCATGTTCAGTTTACTACTTAGTTCGTCCATTACATTCATTCAGCCCTCATTTTTTAAAGTTTCACTATTATTTCTTCTCTAATCTTCAGAGAACCTCTCTTCTGTATTTTTTCCTTATTCATAGTAGTATATTTTGATTGCATCACAGATGAAAATCTATCCAATTTGTATACATGAATTAGTTAGAAATATTTGAAGGTTTTCTTCTCTTCTCTAAATTATTCACATTTTCCCCACTGTGGTCAGTTGTTGTTCTATACGCTCTGGTTTTGTTCTTCTCATTTATGGTTTTGGTTTTCATTATGATCATTGTTCAGTTTTAGGCTTTCCTCCCTTAAAACATTTTTTTTGTTGTTGTTTCTAGAGGAAATCTCAACATAGGAGCGGGAATAGGCTCACCTACCTCAAAAGAGGATTGTGCGTGGGTAGAGAAAATTCTCCCTCCTGCACATCATTTGCGTGATAATTTGCATGAGTGTCAGTGGAGTTGAATTTGTGGCCTGGTGGAGCGGAGGTGGAACCAGCAGCAGCGTTCTCCTCTGACTCTTCCTGGGCACAGCACAGAGGCTTTTGCGCATTCTCTGAGGCTGGTTCCCCAGACTTCCTGTTGATTCTGTGAGCTAGCTGAAACCCTTCCCACAAAGCCCTCTACTGTCAAAAGCTTTACTTCTCTGAAGGAACCCTTCCTAATAAGTATGGTTATCCTTTACTGGCCTTCAGAGAAATAAATGGACTATGTTTTAAGCACATCTCTGAAAACTGTATGGATCCATTTCTCTCAATGCCTCTCCATTTGTGGCAGGGATGATTTCAGCTTCCCTTAAGTGAAGATATGTGGAGAGGAGGCTTCCACATATTTGGCATAGTGAGGAGGGCTTCACACTGAGGGTGGAAAAGTTTAGTCAATTTCACTTCTAAGCAAAAGTGCCTTTCTCTGTCCTCACCCAACCTCTCTTTTCACCCCTCCCTTCTCATGTGTGTTCAGTAGAGTTCTGTAATAGCTGTAATTCTGGGCTTTTTTTTAAGTCTCTGCTGATAACACTTTTATGTAATAAACAGGAACTAGGAAGAACCCAGCCCTTCCATTTGTTAAGAAGGAGCTACTTTTTATCTTTGCAGTGATGGAATCTGAGTTTATAGCTCTCTGGTATCTTGTTCTGTGGTTTTCTCTATTTAGATTTCATCACCAATTAATTCCATCACTTCTCTTCTTATAAAATGTCTTATATGAATTTCTGATGAATCTCTGATATCACTTCTTTCCCCAAAGTGGTATACATTATTGTTGTTGTTATTATTATTATTAAAACACTTCTCTACATTCCAATGGAAATATGGAATAGATGTGTCAGTCACCACCTTGTTTTGACATTACATGAAATTTTCTATGATTCTCAATCCTGGCTGCACCTTGGAGAGGGTTTTTTTTGTTTTGTTTTTAATACCCGTGCTAGAGCCTCAGTTCCAAAGATAATGATTTATTTAGTCTGGAGTGGAACTCAGGCCTCAGTAGGTTTTTACAGCTCCCTAGGTGATTGTAATATGCAGTCAAGTTGGAGAATGACACTTCTAAGCAAATATATGGCCATTTTTAAAGACAGGAGTAAACTCTCAAACTTCAGGGTCTATAAGAACACTCAGAGGAAATTCTGCCACACCCTACACAAGACGCTGATTAGGTAGGGGTCTGATTGTTGCTTCTACTTTAGATATCCTCTAGAAAAACAGGGACCTAAATTTTTCTTCAGCAATTTCTGAAGACTTGTTTCTTTCCTTCTTTATTTTTGTGTAGTTTGGGGGGCCCTCACTATCACATTTACCAATGGCAGATAAAAATCTGACACAGCTTCAAAATTCTCAATGCTGTGAACCAGGGAGCTACAGTCCATTGAAATTGACTGTCACATAGACCTTATATATTGTCCCCAATGTAGCCCATCTCAGTTCTCAAATACCAGCTGCTTTATCTTCTCAGAATGACTTAATGGCTTATTCTGGGATTCCTTATTTTTTGAAGGTAGTCAACAGCTTTTCAAAATTAATAATCTAACAAACAATAATGACAATCACAGACTTTTCATCAAGAAAAACTAGGACAGTCATTTCTTCACACTCAAAGAGCAACATTACAATAATATTTTGCCAGAGCTTTTTCAAGATAAAATCAATGAAGAGACCAAATGTGTCATTTGTACAGAGGATATGAATTCCTCAAGGTCAGAAAATAAAAGGAATTCATCTCTATGTCCTTGTATGCCATAATTGAGTTAGCACTTCTCTACAACTAGAATACACACTTACAAAGCTCACAGACTATTTCAGAAGACATTGTAGGACATAAGCAAAGAATCCTTTTTGCTGATGAGGAGTGCTGCATGGATTCTTAGCTGAAATGGGATGTAAAGTGCTTCCAAATAGCCTACTTAAGTAGAAGGTCAAACATTTTCAAATTTTATAAAATCTTATAGAAATATTAAATCTAAAGTTTCACTTTAGCCCATTATTTCAAAGAGTATGTTTTTTACAAATGAAAATTCCAGTTTTTGTAAGGCAATATTAATCACATGACCTTAAAATGAGGAGAATGACCAAAATATAATTAAATTTTTAAATACAAATAATGCTGCATTGTGTACATTAATGCTATGATAAAAATGAAATATATCTGTTTTTTCCCATTATGAAACATGTACTCAAATTCTGCATAAAATGTGTAGTCTTGCCCTGACTAGTGTGGCTCTGTGGATTGAGCACTGGCCTGAGAACCAAAGGGTCACCAGTTTGATTCTTAGTCAGGGTTTCAGGCCAGGTCTCCAGTTGGGGGCACGCAGGAGGCAACCACACTTTGATCTTTCTTTCCTTCTCTTTCTCTCTCCTTTCCCTTTTCTCTAAAATTAAATTTAAAAATATTTTTTAAATGTGTAGGTTTTTAAATTATAATCTAGTTAACATAGAACATCTAATTTGTTAACTCTTAATTATGTATTACAAAAGCAACCAAAAAAATAGTCTTCTCTTTATTGCTGGAAATTTCTCCATAGAAAGAAATGAAATGCAGAATGTTTTTAGAGTATGTAATTAAAAAATTAGTATCTAAAATTTCACTTAAATAAAGTGTAGAACAAAGAAATGTGTTTATAATCTTTCTATGAGATTCTTAAAATCTTGGCTGGAAAACATTTTTTGGTGCATTGCAAATTGGGAAATTCAGATGAATTTTGTTTGCACATAATAACTAGAGGAAAACAGTATTTCTGAAAAAGGTGATAGCAACTGAAAGGCTTGGTGTCATAATGAGGGGAAGATTGTGTCAGAATTACCAGGGATAATACTGTAGTACCCTCTTATCTATGGGGGATGTATTCCAAGACACCCAGTGGATGCCTGAAACCATGACAAGTACCTCACCCTATATATAGTGTTATTTCCTATGCGTACCTACCTTTTCTCTTAAGAGAAGCACTTTACGGCTTCTCTTTGGCTTATCTGAATTGCTAGAATCACTACTGTTGAACTTTCAGGCCTTATTAAGTAAAATAAGGGTTCCTGGAATCCAAGCACCTTGACATTGTGACAGCTACATAACCGAGACAGCTGCTGAGTGATCAACAAGCAGCAAGTGTAAACAGTGTGGATTTGCCAGACAAATGGATGATTCACATCCCCGGTGGGATGGAGCAAGACAAGACAAGATTTCATCATGGTACTCAGAATGGTGCACAATGTACAACGTGGAAAATATTTATTTTGGGAATTTTTCATTCAGTATTTTCAGTTGATCGTGGGTAACTGACAGTGAGGAAAACAAACCTGTGGATAAAGGAGGGGACTGCTGTGTATGTTAATTATGTTAATACTGGTTTGGAAGAGCAACGATGTGAAGGATTGATTCACTGATTTGACAAATATTTATCAAATGACTACTTGGATCCAGGCACTGCACGAGATGCTTGAGATGCGGATAGCAAGAATTAAAAACAAGAAGTCTCGCTTTTCCTGCAGCTCTGGGCCTACTGGAATGTGCACACGTCAATGAAACGATTACAAAGTAAGGATATAAATGCGGGCTGTGCTTACTTCCGTGACAGTACACGGTGCTACGAAGGTGTGGGACTAATTGGTTCACGGAACAAAGACTTGGTAAACTCTAATAACTTAATATTTTTCAGGAAAAACAGAGTTTACATTTATCAAAAGCCCTCTGAATACATTTCATCAATAATAAGACCAGTTGTAATTGAATTAATAAAGAAAAAAGTTGAAAATGTTCAAATAGTAGTCATGACAAAGTACAGTTAGCATATATTGATACAGAAGTGCCACAAGCTGAGACATCTGCTGCTGATTCTGCAGTCGGCCCCTGAAGGGCATGTATCTGAAGAGCAGCCTCTTACGCATATTAAAATTCAAGGAAAGAATTGCAAGCTTGATAAGAGTGCGATGATGAAAAGTTTGTAAGCTTCGTCTCAGATGAGAACTCTTGAAGCCAAAGAGAAACAAGACCATAACCTTTGGGTTAGTTGTGATTATCATCTAAGCTGGTGCATTTCTGACTAATTCATTTCTAATGAGTAAGATAAAGTTGCCTTAATTATGCATTTCTGTTTTTCAGAATAGAAGCAGGTAGATGATACAAATTAAAATGTCCAAGGTACTGACGTCCATCATTATTTTTATAATAATAAGCGGTTAAATTACTCAAGAAATTTGTTAACAGGGAATATGTTGATTTGTAACATTCTACAATCTCCCAGGACTTCTTAAAACCTACAAATTATTGAGCTCTTTGGTTGTCAAATAGTTAAGATAAAAAATTTAACATTAAATCTGATCTTTGTACTTAAGATATTTCAAAAATTTATTTCTAGAATTCAAAGAAAATCTTTAAACAGTTTACAAATAATTATGTAAATTAATAAATTAAAACAATGCATAAAAGATAGATGTAGTTCAAGTATTTATTTCTTAGCTACATCTTTAAAATACCTAGTGTTTCATTTATTAGTTCTCAAGGCAGTGAACAAGTATCTTGCTCACAAATAAAAAGCCCTCTCTACATTAATTATTAAAAGGGCAAGAACAGGAACTCTTACAAAGCTAGAAGGAAAAAATCAAACACCAACCTCATGAATTTTCAGAGTTACCACCTGTGGCTAATAAAGTATAGTCAGGGCAGAGTCTCGAATTCTTTACAAATACTCAATCTCATTACCCACTTGAAGGCTTTGCTCCTCTTCGTTACTGCACTGCACTCAGACACTGTGGGATTTTGATGTACATGTATGCAATACAGTTATATATCTTTTCTCATGTATAAAGTATCAACTCAACCCATGTAACATTATCAATATAAATGACTGGCTTTACCTGTATTTGCTTTAATATGAAGTTAACAAGTAGAGTGAGACTATACAATTCAGTCTTTGGATTTTTCTAAGATGTAATTCATAATAACAAGAATATTTGTAAGTACATTTAAAGTTTAAAAATATGGGGTAAACAACATACTAGAAATTCAATAGGCTCGCTAATGTCCAAAGTTATTGGTAAGACAATGAACTAAAAGCAAATTCACCTCCATTTCATTAAATATCACAAAATAATTTAGGCATTGTGTTCTGTATTTTTAATAAAATATTTGTTTTCTACTTACATATGTAAATTTAGAAGATTGAATATTTTTCTGTGAATGACTCAGATATCTTAGTTTTTATCAGATGAAAATTAGTATATTTTCGAAATTACTTAGGGAAAATAACTTTGAGTAAGTACACTAAGGGATCAACAATAAGTTGCCAGTAAAATCTGCTAAACATTCAGGACTGTGAGGTTTCAGTGAAGAAAAAATAAATACCATAGGCTACATAACTATAAGTCCTATTTTTCTCAACAAGAAAGGAGTAAAGAAAACTTCCTCCAACCAGTGAAAAACCTGTAAATTTGTTTAGATTTAAAATTTGTACCTAAGGACTACATTTTGGCTTGTGCCACTGTATTTGTGTTTAATCACAAATTTCTAGGACTATCAAAATACAACTCATAAGTAGTATCAAGAAATAAAATATAACATGAAACAAGATTTAAAAATTTTAAGTTGGAATAAGAACTGAAATAAAACAGCTCATTTAACCTCAGGCAGAATGAATAAAAAGGGAGAAATGGCTAGAAATATTCTGGTATTGAAATTCCATAAGAAAGAAAACTACCACAAAGTATGTTAGATATTAGGACAGAAATATTATGTTGGTCCTAAATTATGCGGCATTAAACATACTGCAAAACAGATAGGAAACTTGGGTGAAAATGTACAGATTTAAATGTTTTATTAAAATATTGGAATTGAAATTAGTGAATAGAAAGCTTTCAACTCAAGATTACATGGTAGAAATACTATATAATGGTGCTTCTCTTCCCAACTCACAAAAATGTCATGCTGGTAACCTGAAATCAGCTGTGGTGGAAGCATTCACACTATGGGACATGGCAACCTTTACAAATCACACCATTGTTTTGTTTCTCTTAGAATCTGTTTTTATTTTTTTATTCAGTTTGAAGTTTTAATGTCAAAACAAGGTCTTACATTAATCCTTTCACAAACATAAAGCAATTTTCTGCTGTAAAAATATTAGTTCTTCGCCAAAGGTTACGTTCTTCCATCCTCATCTGCTGTCACCACCTGTCAGCATCTTCTTTAACGATCACATTTTTCTCTGTAACGGGCACCTACCTACATGCGGCCCGCTGGCTGTCCAGGAACGGTTTACAGCCAAAATACATAACACCATCCAGCAAGAACTCCAGGGTGGTTCCACAGGCTTGAACGTGCCAAGCTAGTACTAGTGTGGGATTAGTTTTTAGATGTTTGCCAGCATACCACTGGAAAAGTGAATAGTGGACTGGGAAAACAAAAAACATGAATGTTCTAAGCAAAGAGGCCCGCATAAATGATGAAGAAAGCAGTGTATTTGTGATGTTATTAATAGGATTAGCAACCGTGGTAGCTAGTAGTGATAGTGAAGATGGTGTTGGTGGTATAATGATGGGAATGATGGTGTTGCCAGTGGAACTCGGGGTTTTTTTTGACCCTTGGGGTCGCAAAGAAAGCCTTCCAAGGATCCATGCACAAGAGATTGTGGTGGGGCAAGGTTTATTTGGGTGAAAATAGAAGCTGTCCTATCTCTGTCCACCCCACCATGGAAAAGTCTAACTGGGTCCTCAGCAAGGCCAGAACAAAATCCAGTGCCCAGAGTTTCTGCTTCACATTAAAGCTTAGTCTTTTGGAGCCCACACAGTCTGCCACGGGTCCCTGCTAGAACCACTTGGCTGCATGTAACCAGGCAAGAAAGAATGCACAAACACACGGGGTGAGTGTGTGTCCCTGAGAGACAGACAAAGGGAGAGAGAGAGAAAGAGGAAAAGCTTCTTTGCTCCCCTGGGATGATATTAGCTTGGGTTTGGGATGAACCAGGTGCTTTTTCTAAAAAACAGTAAACTTTTCAAGCTTTAGCAGGCTTTTGATGGACCTACACCCCCTAATTAGACTGACAGTCCTGTTAGTCAAGCACCTCACCCCGAGGCCCTCCCACCAACAATCTGGCACTGCAGGGGAAAGGAAGGAGTGTTAATCCTCTCCACAGATGCTCTATAATCACCAGGGAGTGAAGCTGTAGCTTCCTGATAAGTCAAACAGGCTCATGCTCCCCAGTTTATTAAGTTCAAAGTTAATTCCCTTTCCTCCCCTTTTTTATTAACAATTAGCTAATGGTAGCATTTGCAAAAACTATCTTTATTAAATGCTAAAACTGTGTTAAATTCAGAGACTCATTTAATCCTCATAATAACCCTATACAGCAGATAATAATAATTTCCATTTTGCCGATGAGGGGGCTGAGGACTACAGCAGTTAAAGAACTTGCTTACGGGCTCAGAGTGGCAGAGCTGAGCTATGATCCTGGCCATATTGGAGTGCGTAGTTTATACTCTTAATCACCACATACTGTTTTTGGTATGGTGGACTGAAGCATCAGTTACTGGGTGGGAAATGATGATAAATTGACTGAAGAGGTTAGTAAGGGTCAAAACATAAAGTACTTGCAACAAAATGATAGTAATAATTAGTCCAAGAGTCTATTGCATGGTGAGTAATAAACTAAGAACTTAATTCACTTCTCCACATGATTCCTCACAATTAGCAGTTAGCAGCTACCTTTCACTACTTTAGCACAACGTTATTGTTTTGAGAAAATGTGCATGTTTATTATAGTGAAAGCAAAAAGAGGAAAGTTAAAAATATGCAAATACTCAACCCTGAAATAATTATTTTTAATATGTGAACAACACTACACACATACATACCAATGGAAAGTGATATATACAGGTGTAATTTGGGGGGTAACATTCTGAGTCTATATTCTTAATGAATTTTTTATTTCATAATATTTTAGACTTACAGAAAAGTTGTGAAGATAGTATTCTCATATAATTTGCAGTCCCCAGATAGTTCCACTGTTGAATTCTACCAAAAATGCAAGGAAAAAATAATACCAAAGCTCCACAAACTTTTTCAGAAAATAGTAGCAGAAGGAACACTTCCTAACTCATTCATCAAAGACAGCACTACTCTAATGATAAAACCAAATAAAGAAAGTCATTACAAGAAAGGAAAACTATAGACCACTACCTCTAATGAAAATAAACGTAAAAAATAAATCTTTTTCAAAAGACTAGCAAATCAAATCAACAATACTGGTAAATCAATAATGTATAATAAGAATTTTACACCACAACAAAGTGAGGTTTATTCCAGGTATATAAAGATGGTTACATTTAAAATACAATTCGTCATATTTACAGGCTAAAGAAAAAAATGATATGATCATAGTAGTTGACACAGGGAAAAAATTGACAACATTCAATGCTCATTCATGTTAATTGCTGAATAGAAGTCCCTTGTATGGATTTATCACCATGTATTTGTCCATTTGTCTGTGAATGGAAATTTGAGTTGTTTTCAAATAAAGTTGATATGAATAGTCATGTACAAGCCTTTGAATAGACAAATGTTTTTATTTATCTTGGGTAATTACCTAAGAGTGAAATGGTTAGATCACATCATAAGTATATACCAAATGTTCCAAGATTCTTTTAAAGAAAACGAGTTGTGCCACTTTATATGGTATTGAATGTACTATTTTTACATTTCATCGGCACTGTGAGAGCTCCAGTTCCTCCACATCCTTGCCAGGACCTGTTGTACTGGTGAGTCTTTTTAATTTAAAATTTTTTTCAGTATGTAGTGATATCTCATTGTAATTTTAATTTTTCATTCTTTTAAAATTTTTTAAAAAATATTTTTATTTATTTATTTTTAGAGAGGGGGAGGGAGGGAGAAAGAGAGGGAGACAAACATCAATGTGTGGTTGCCTCTCACATGCCTCCTGCTGGGGACCTGGCCTGCAACCCAGGCATGTGCCCTGCCTGGGAATCGAATCACCAACCTTCTGGTTCTCAGGCTGGCACTCAATCCATTGAGCCACACCAGGCAGGGCATAATTTTTCATTTTCTTAAAGAAGAGTAATGTTGGACTTATTTTATGTATTTATTTAACACCCATAGATCTTATTTTTGGAAGTGTATATTCAAATTGCTTCCTCAAGTTTTTTGGATTATTTTCCAATTATTGAGTTTTGAGAGTTCCTTACTTATTCTGGATATAAGTTCTTTATCAAATATATAACTTGTAGATATTTTATCCCAATCTGTAGATTATCTTTTTATTCCCTTAATAGTCTTGCAAAGAGCAGATGTTTTTAATGAGTTCCAATTTGTTAATTTGTTCTTTTAAGAACTGTAGTTTTCATGTTATATCTAAGAATGATTTGTCTAAACCAAGTTCATAGAGATTTTCTTACTAGATTTTCTATTATAAATTTTATAACTTTAGGTTTTACATTTAGGATGACAATAAATTTTCAGTTAATTTTATATATGTTGTGAGTTTTGTTCAAAGTTTTAGAGTTTTTTGCACATGAATATCCAATTGTTCTAGCACCATTTGTTGAAAAAGGGTATATTTTCTCCACTGCGTTCTTTGAACCTTAGTCAAATTTGTTTTTATATATATTCATATATGTATTCTATTTCATCAATCTGTCTTGACACCAATATTACATTGTCTTAAATACTGTAGCTTCATGTCTTAAAATTAGTTGGCGTGAGTTCTCCAATTTTTCTTTTTTAAAGATGTTTTGGCTATTCTAGGTCATTTGGATTTCCATAGAATTTTGGAATTATCTTGTCAATTTCTATAACAACAACAACAAAAGGCACCCGCTGACATTTAGACTGGACTTGCACTGAATCTATAGATCAATTTGTGCAGAACTGACATCTTAACAATACTGAGTTTAACATGTGAACACAGTTTAACTCTCCATTTATTTAGCTAGTCTTATTTCTCTCAGCAAACACTTCCCGAAGAGAACAATGGATGACTACTTCAGTCTGAAGCACTTTTGAAAGACAAGCTTTTGCTTACACATTTATTTTCAGTTAATTTTAACCCTTACGAACCATCACCATCCTGTCCAACTAACTTAATTTTAGCTGTTTCAGTCTAATCAAACTTCCTGGGCTTACCCTCCATGACTAGCATCTTCAGATAGGCTTCCTCAGCTACTCGCCCACAGCTATAATTCTCTTACTATTTCTCATCTCATCACGAGCAGTTCTCTGGAATTTTGTGTGGGAACACTGGAAAGAGATGAATGGTGAGAACCCTCGATTTATAGTGTTGATATGTAAAAGCACTTTCAGGTGATAAGTCTTGTCTGTACCACAACCTCATATGTGGGCTTCTCTAGTTCTTTCTCATTTCAAGATCTCATTTTTTTTTTCCCATTGAGCCCCAGCTGGCTCCTACTGTAAAACTTGGTCACTACTGCTTTGAAGCATAAGTTTAAAGCTGGACCTATTCATTTCATTTAGTTTGCTTGTGTTTTAATATCCTTTGTTTAACTTTCTTGTTCCTAGTGTTTACCTTCTAATTTAGAGCAAATACACATACGTAATTTTTTGCATGCCAAAGAACATCTTCATCATCACTACAAGTCAGTTTGGCTGCAAGATACTGGAAATCTATTCTTATTCCCAAATATAATGTGATTTTACTGAATAGAAAGTTTGGAATTTAAAAACAAATTTTGTACTGATCACTAACAGTCTTTTCATTTTTGCTGTCCAATGGGGCATTCAGTTTTTTCATATGGTTTGGTTCAACTAAATAAAAATTTAAATGAAAATGTATAATTTCTAGTCTTGCAGAATTTTTCATGTTCATGATCTGGAACGCTAGAGTATTCTAAAATACACTACACACTCATGCATCTTTACTATGATAATACCAATTCATTATATGGATCATACTTAAATTTCAGATAATTAGCTAAATGATTAATAAAATACTTTCATACGTAACATTTGCATAAATGTTTTACAGAATATCTTGGTTTTGCTGACACTTTGTGATTTTATTTTTCTGTTAATAGCGTGCCCTTTTATACTTGCATTACCTAATAAAAAATTACAGCAACAAAATTAGTCCCTTTACCTCACATTTAACCTACAGTTGCATGCAAAATGAAATTTCTAATAGTAAAAATAGTTTATCAACCCAGCAAGAGGTAATCTTCTGTAAATAAAATAGCCTTCATCTAAATGTTCATTGAAATTATCGTCAAATGTGAAGGGGAATCTGAGAGAGGTAAATTGATACTGGAGTGTTATTAGTATTTATGTGTCCCATCTTTGTGTTCCACTTATTTAAGTGAAGAAAATAAAGGGTTTAAACAATTATTTAATCATAAGGACATCTGAGTTCAATGAAATCTTTGAAAAAGGCTAGAATTTTTTTTCAATAGAGAAAGATTACATTTTCATTATTAATTTAAAAAACTTTTGTGTTTGGTGCCTTCTTTTCTGTTCCACCAATGTCATTCTGTAGCTTCAAACATCTGGAAGAACAAGATCTGTTAATTAAATGACTAATAATATAATGAGAAAGAGCTCTCTGTGTCATGGTAAGATCAGCAATAAAAAATGACTCAAAAAACCACCAAGACCCCAAGATTACAAGCTTCACAGAAGCAGGTATCTTTGTTTCATACCCTGATGTACACACACCCTACAAAATGGCACATAGTAAGCCCTCAATATTTATGTAATGAATGAACCGGGTGCAGTGTTCAAATTCTTGTAAGAAAGCTATGATTTCATTGTCTATAAGTATGAAAGGTGAGCCACTCGACAGAAATAGAAAATGGAGAAACAAAGGAGAGCTAATAAAAGAAGAAAAAGAAAAAAGGAGAGGAAATAGACTTGTCAATACAGACTGGGAAAAGCAATACTGTAGATTAGAAAGAAAAATGGGTCCAGGGACAGCATGCCCTCCCACACTGGCAAAGAGCAGCAATAACTGAGGCAGAAGAGGAAACCAGTCTGCATCTGGGCCAAGAAGTTTCTGGTAAACTGAAGAGACTAGTAGAAACCAACATGTACGAAATGCCTGTATGCACCTCTTTGGTAGGAGTTTGATGAAAAGATGATTAGGAAGGAATGTAATTACAAAGTAGTAAGTTAAGTCATGTTGACCTCAATGGTACAAAATGTAATTCAGGAAATTTTCTTCCCCAAAGTACTAGCAACCAACATGCTCAATCAATCTGGGTGCTGAGGCTCTTCATGTACAGCATTTTGCTTAGAGATAAGAAACATATACCTCTGTATCCTTAAGATTGACAAAACTTCAATTTAGAACTCCATCCTCAATTTTCAGCATTTCTTAACTAGGCAAAGACGGAATGTTAAGAATGTTGTACCAACCTTCAAAGAGCAACAAATTGGGAGAATAGAGATTTAACCCAAAAAATGTGGTAAATTTGAATTAAAATGCATGCCTTTCTTGGTGGGCTAGGCATTCAATAAATATTTGTTATTGAATGATTTAACCTTTAGGGTATGGAAACCCCAAAAAACTCAATTATATGTGTTCTGAGTCAAATCAAGTCACTCACATAGTGGTCCATGTGCATTCCCTTGAGAGTTGAAGTTCTCTTGTTTTCCTTTTTATATGTTAAGTAATTTTCCATTGTATTCTCAATATTTTAAAATTATTTTATTGTTGTTCAATTATAGCTGTCTGCATTTTCTCCCCACCCCTCTACCACACCCCAGCCAAACCCATCTCCCTCCCTTGCTTCCACCCTCCCCCTTGGTTTTGTCCACGTGTCCTTTATAGTAGTTCTTGAAAACCCCTCTCCCCATTTTCCCCTCCCCATTCCCCTCTGCCTATTGTTAGATTGTTCTTAAATTCAATGTCTCTGGTTATATTTTGTTTGCTTTTTTCTTCTGTTGATTATGTTTCAGTTAAAGGTGAGATCATATGGTATTTGTCCCTCACCGCCTGGCTTATTTCACTTAGCATAATGCTCTCCAGTTCCATCCATGCTGTTGCAAGTATCCTCAATATTTTGACTATTGTGTTATGAGATTCTGGTTCTATCAAAATCATCTGGAGAATATTTCATTGTTTTGTCTTAGCCAGCAACGAACTTGATTAGATTCAAGCAGCGAGTCTTGGACTGTGGTTCCAATGGTCGGTTTGGTCTTCAAAGCCTGTGCATGGTGCTATTCTGTTTGGCCCCTCACATGCATCACCCAGGAGTCAGCCTGGAAACTGGACAAGTGGTCTGTCCTGTACATTAGTGCTCAAAGCATTTGCTATGTTCATTGCAATCAGTTCCATATATATGTAGCTTGCTATAGAACTCAGAAATTCCTATCAGATTTAAAGAACTTTTCCCCAGCTCTGCCTTACCTATGAATTCCTCAATCTTTTTGAATCCCAGAGTCCCTGCAGGGCCTTCATGGGCTGTCATGTGCAGAACAGCGAAAAGTGAAAATGTAGGGCCCTTGCTCAAAAATACTCAGAATTTAAGGATGGTATTAGCTGAGCATTGAACCAAGTGTGGGGCCCTTTTGAGCATAGGGTCCTGTGCAACATTAGTGACTGCACACCCACAGCTCTACTGAAAACCAACATCCAGCCAAGGAAATGACATAAAGAAGCATATCGTAATGGAAGATTGAATATTCCCTATAAATGCCTTTGGTTGACAATATTCATGCATATTCAAGAGCAAAAGGGAAACTCGTCTGTCCTATAATATGTATCCAGATTTTTGTAAATGTATTAGGTCCTCATTATGTGTGGATTCCATATTTGCGAGTGTGCCTCCTCGCTCAAACGTATCTGCGGCCCCCGAATCAGTACGCATGGACGGTGCTTTGGCAGACGTTTGTGGGTTTGTGCAGAGTGGCAAAAACTGGAGGACGCCATTGCACGTGTCCCCACGAGGGTCAAATAAGGCCACTCTGCCTTTTTGTTTCAACTTTCATGCTGTGAACAAGTGTCCCTTTTGAAATCTATTCAGTGATGCCTTTTTGCATTTTTTGCTTTTTGGTGGTAATTTCATTGTTTAAAATGGCCCCCAGCCCTACTACTGAAGTCCTGTCTGGTGTTTTTAAGCACAACAAGATGTCATTTGCCTTATAGAAAAAATATACGTATTTTTTAAATATTGTTCAGGCATGTTACAGTGCTACAGTTGTGGGTTCAATGTTAATGAACTAAAGCATATATTAAATAAGGTGTCTTTAAATAAAAATACGTATAAAACAAGGTTACGTTGATCTGTTGATGAAGTATTGTGACTAGAAGCTTGTAGGAGCCTAACCCTGTATTTTCCTTAAGAGCGATCGTTCATTATTTGCTACTTCATTGCTCAAGGAGACTCTGTAGGCCAAAACTACACTGAATGATGAAAATCAACTATACGTGTATAGTGTAGCTATAGAATCTTAAAGAGTGTGTGCAAGACAAAAACATACTTCAGGAGGTCTTCTTTCCTACAAGAGGGGGTAACGAATGAACAGTACTCATTACTCATTCTGGGCCAGGATTTTATATATGTTACATATCTTTACCTTGTATTACATTTATTATGTTATTATCTTTATAAAATCATTAAGGTAAAATTCTGATTCATATTTGACAACATAGGAAAGGGATCCAAGATACCAGCTTGTCACCACTGGGGCAAAGATCTGAATTCTTGTCTCTATGAATCTTGTCTCTACAATACGGATAAGGTGCACGGCCATTCCATTTACCCCCTTGGGCATGTATTTTTCTCTGTATGGACACAGATGCTTGATAATTCTCTACAATAGGCTAATAGGAAAATGGTAATGAGCAAAGAATGAGTGGGACCAAGATGAACAGACAGTTCAAGCTGGAGGCCTACCTATACCCCATGTGTAAGGGAAGCTGCGTAGTCATTTTATGATTGGTTGAAAATTACTTGCACTTTGATTGAGGCTGGCTTTACTAATCATGGGATCCAAGTTTCTGGGAGATACAGGTCAGTGGCTACTTCTCAGGGAGGTCCAGAATTATGGCTTCAGGGAGCCCTGTCTGAACATGATTTGGTCCAGTATCTAAAGGTTTGAAAACAGAGTTTTCCTTTTCCTCCCACAAAAAGTGCTTAAGAAAAGAGAGAAGAGTCCCTAGTTAAAACTGTGTTGGGCTTTAGCACATGTGACAATCAATACATCATAATAAAAGTCTGGTAAAGAGGTAAGGTTTGGTTGGAAGACAGAAGCCTGGTGAATATATGTAACAGGCAACTACTGTGAGCCCTCTGTGAGCCAGGCTAATTCCAGCTCTGCCTTACTGGTAAGAACAAATATCCACCTACACTCATAGGCTTGATCAAGATTTGCATAGAAAATGCTTAGCAAGACTGAGCCCATGTGCTCAAAGTCTTTGATACCCATAGATGGAAAGGACGCAAATGAAACATGCCCTTGAACCATGAATTGCCCTGAAATTCAAGATCCATATTTTATAAAGTTAAAAAACATATTAATTACCAATATTGAGTAAATTATGCAGAAAAATCATGATGTGAATGATTAACTAAACAGCACATCTCATTGCTAATTCCCTCCACTGTTATGTGTTCATAAGGCTCATGTAATATTTGTAAAGTAGATCCAGGTTGTCCTCAAAAATCCTGGAAATCTTAAAGAATGCTTTCAAAATGAAAAAGATTTTCATATATGTATATATATATGTGTATATATATGTATATATATATATGTGTGTGTGTGTATATATATGTGTGTGTGTGTGTGTGTGTATATATATATATATATACATATATATATATATATAGTGAAAACCTTTACTTTATGCTCCCCTTAGTGAAGACAGGACTACGTGTAGCGTGCTGCTGCCTTTGTCCTTACTGAAGGTGGCTGGAGTCAGACTGGACCACAGCCCATACTCCGACCTTTGAGCTGAGGCCCCTCAGATGCATGTTCAGTGTCCCACCACTCCAGAATCTTTTGTGACGTGGCAACTTTTCACATGGAAAAGTGTCATTCTTTATGTTCATTGTTTTTAAAAACACACACGAGAGATGTGGCAGTATGCAAATTCTCAGCTGCCGGCATCGCACAGATGGGCTTGGGAACACCGAATTGTGCGAATTGTGCGGACTGCAGGACCCAGGCAATCTGCGGGAAGTCTGGGCAGAGGATCTGGTGCCTAAGACAGTGAAGGACTATTGAGTGCTCCACGATAGATGTGTTTATTCCTTTGCCCGCATGCCCTTGAATAAAGCCATTTTGATCTCCAGGGCTCACCTGAAAAACATAATTCAGTCTCGTTTTGAAAGAAGAGCCCAGGAACACAAACACTGGCTACAATGTTAAAACACTTGAACTGAAATATCAAAGGGATTTCATATTTTATTGCATGGTCTATTCTGTGTATTTGACATTTCCACTTAATTGAATATTTAATTCATTTAACATGTGTGGGGCTGTTGTGTTAAGTCCACTGTTGCATATGGGAACACCACCTTTTGGAAGAGAGACACACAAAAAGCTTGTTAACCTGTCTGCTCCTGGTTCTTTTCTTTGTCCCACCTCTACACTTAGTCCCTAACAGCAGCTCACGCTTCCTTCTTTTTGTTTCTTTAATTTTCTCTCCTTTTCACTTCCTTCTCCCTTATTATTACTGTTCTCTATGCTATGTTTACTTTTTAAAAATATATATCTTCCTCAAGAGTCAGCTTTTTAATTAGTTAGTGAACTCACTAACCAGTATTGGTCCTGAGAGACTGAATATACACATGGACAACAGCTAGATCATATATAAAAATAGAACTCTGACCCACAATCTATGGCAACCAGTCCAGGAAGCCAAACCACGATTCCTATAGCAATTGGCCCCAAATGGTCAGGGCTTGATAAATAACTGACAGCGTCTGTAATGTTTGTCCCTGCTTCCAATTTAGGACCGATTGGAGAAAGCCAAATATGCTCCCCTAACTAATCACAAAGGATGCCTTGCTTCTAGTGAGCTGGCTTCCAGCTTCCCCACACCAACAGCCTCCAATCAGGGTACATCTGAAGCCTCCCATTTCTTCCACTACACAGCTTTCCCATTCTGCTGCCTGCCTTTGAGTCTCTGCCAAAACACAAGTGAGGGTGGCTGACTCCCTTCCTACAGCAAGCCCCGAATAAATAGCTTTTGCTTATTCTCATTTGTGTAGACTTTATTTATTTCCAATTCTTTCATTCGGTGAACTTGCAAATACAGAAATTCTTTGAATAAATACCATGACCTTGGCTTTTCTGGAAGTATCAGCTCTAACTTCTGTCTTTAATACCACTTTCCCCAGAAGCAGATTATCTGTTAGGAGGCTTTAGAGTGAACCACGTCTTTTGTTTCACCACAAGTTTTATTTGACTAAAAATGGTGACTCTTAAGCTGAAAAATAAAATTACAAATTTGTTTCTGTATGTATAATAGGACATCTAATAATCCTTATTATATCTGTTCATGCGCATATTCTGAAAAATCATTCAGTCATATACCAAACAGAAACTATAAAAATATAATTTTTTGTCTAAAACTGTTCTGTAAGGCCTCTGAGGTTTCTAGTAGTTCAGGGCTTTCTATTCTATTCACATTTTTTGTTGAAGTAAAGGTAAAAGAAAATAACCTTGTATATGCATATTAGAACTTCTAACAGGTAAGGGTTTCCATGGATACTTTTATGCAGTCAAAGAGTTTGTGTGTGGAGAAAGGTATTCATTGTTATTTCTAAGAGATTCTCCTCTGATAAAGAATTCCTGCCAATCATTTCATATATCTTGACTTTCTAAAAGGATAAAAATAATATATATCGTGTGTTATATTGTAAGGTATAAGATAGCGCTATCTCAATAACCTTTTCAATCATCTGGCCTAGTTTAAGAATGCCTTGAAATTTTCTTAAAGCTTAAAAAAATCTATGAAGGTTTTATAAGCAAATTTCCATGAGTTTAAAATATTGCTTTCTAGACCTTTATAAAGCACTTTTGCTCTTTTTCTTTGTCACCGTTGAAGCAGCTTCAATTACCAATGTTAGAACAAAAGTTGGTTTTTTATTTTTAATAGCTTTTGGAGCAGTTTTATCTTGAAAACTTTTATGAGTCTTTGATTGAATCTTATTTCCTGATACCCCACCCAAGTTAAATTTTCTGCAACTTTTCTATCCTTTTGAGAAACATGCCCCCAAAAGATCCAAGATTTCATGGGATGGGACTGCCAGCTTAATTTTAAGCCATATAGTTTTACAAGGAACTTGATGAGATTCTGTGGCATTTTAGTGAGTGAAGTTATTCTAAACAACCTGTTTGTAATATAGCACTGACACGTGTCTAAGCAACTGTAAATTGTGAGCATGGCCCATAGCATTTTTTAAACAAATAAACTGAAAAATAATTTGATTTTAATCTGATTTAAGGGTCGACTCTCAATTATTTTCGATTTTTACCAGGTAACATGTGCTCTGGGTGGTACTAGGTGTAAATCCTGATTAAAACGGTAAAAATAAAAGGCAATCAAATATCACTCAATCACCAAACTGCCCAAATAATACGTTTTTATGACAAATTGCCATGATTTATATTTTCATGTCCACAGATGCAAAGGCTTTCCGTTGAGCACAATATTGCCTTGGTCCATTACATCATTATAATTTAAGATAATGGCTGTCAAAAATATGTTAAATAATATGAGAGGAAACATGTAAGTGAAAACTCTATTTAGCACTAACATTGAGCTTGGGCTTTGTTTAATCAAGATGACATTTTAATGATTCCCAGAGATATTGCTCTTAGAAAAGACTTCCTTGGAATGTAATTAATTGTGCTATTGTGCACTGCTAGAAAAGGGCCTCCTTTCAGAAGCTACTTTAAATAGTAGGTATTTCATAATACGTATTCAGCATGTGATTAAACACAATATTGCAGCATTGTACTTATATTCGGCATTGAATTAAGTAAACTTCTAGTCTGAGGTATCATAAAGCTGTTTCCTGATGATTTTTATTAATAATATAGAATATCCTGGTTTTATATCACCTTCCTTTGTTGCATCATTTGAGATGGGTATTTTCTAAAGGTAATTATGAATTGTCTTCTGATTGTACGTTCCCTCTTAACAACTCATCCATTCTAATGGCTTACCCACAAGCTGGTCACTTCAAAAATCCACATCCCCCACCCAGACTTTTTCCCTCAGTTTCTGATGAAACTATTAAATGCTCACTTGAGAGTTCTGTCCAAATATGCATCTTGAACCAAATATGCTTTACACCACATTCAGCAACTTCCCGCAAAATCTATTCCTCCTGCAAGACGTGGAACACAAGGCTGGCCATGGCTTCTACCTCGATACTCACTACTGCCATGTGCTGAAGTCCTGCGAGCTCTATGGCCAAAGCCTCCCCAAACCTGCCCTTCCATTCCAGTCCCACTTCCACTGCCTTAATTCACACCCACAACGTTTTCCTGAATTATTTGAATAGCTCCTGATATCTCTCCTAAAAAGCAATCCCTCCTTCCAGAATTCATTCACTGCAGCCAGAATAATCCTTCCATAGCACAAGCCTAATCAAGCCAGTATTTTTATTTTTAAAATGTTTTTTTTAAGGACAAAGATCAACTTCTTTAAAATGTTATATGGAGTCTACTGTGGTCTGGCTGTGGTGATGCCACCCTTTGAAACTGAATCTCCAAAAGTTCCTTACATGCATAAAATGCTTTCTGGCTTGTTGTTCATCTGGCTTGTTTGTTCTCTCATGCTTCCAGCCCTCAGTACTTCTATTCCTTTTGCCTAGAATGTCCTTCCAACATACCTCGCCTTCACCTTTTTCCCCCGATACTCACCCACCAGACTCCTAATCATTAAGAGGCAACATTAGTTCTTAATCCACTGCATTTACTCCCACACTGCCAACAAAGTAAGAAATCCTTACTCTGCACTTCGTTATCTCTCATATATTCCTTCAGTACAACAGGTATCATGTTGGGTTACAAGCATTTTCTGATATGTCAGTTTCTCCATGTACAACTCATTGTTTTAAGGAGATGCCACTGGTACTGAGACTGGACCGTGAGGATAAATTTTCTCAATCTTTCATTGTATAACTTCAAAGCTGCCAGTTTTAAGCTATAAAACAAGCGACCTAGACCAGTTAACACCTAGAATCCTTCCCAACACTGCTGTGCTATAATTCTTTGGTTTCCAATAGCACCCAGTGTACATGTGTGTAATAGCATATATTCACAGGTATTTGCAGGGCCCCAACTATGTGCCTAGACCTGTGCTGGACTTTAAAAGATAGTCAGTCTACATTTGCCTATAGAAGTTAGGCCTATTTAGAGCTACCTTTCTAGCTTTAAGCACACATAATTGTAAAATGTAGGAGAAAATACTCAGTAAACTACAAGAATTATGTTTTAATAACTGAAATATAATAATTTCTATGCTATAACTCAAAAAGTCAAGAATTTGTCAAACGCTTTCATCAACTGTGAAATGTTTGTAGAAATTTATGAGTCTTAAGAAGGCAAGTCTGTTGATAGTTTTTTACTTATTTCTCATGACCTGACATCTAAAGAAATTAATTAAGTTCTACATAAAAACATTTCTTTTCAGTTTTTCATAAGGTTTAAAGTGTGTGTGTGTTTGTGTACAGGTAGGCTCTAGCATTCCAAATCTATTTAATCTACTTGGTTGGTCTGTTTTGGGCAATAATATATTTTTTATCAAGCATGTTTTATCCCTACTTTCAGCACAGTACTGTGTTGGCACTATGGAAAAGAAGGGTCACAGGGTCTGTGAAATCCAAAACCCAGGAAAAGAGGGGGGCAAGTTCTGGGCAAATTAGCTCATGAAAAATCTCTATCTCTACCCTTAGTTCTTCCTAGCACCAGGGAAAAAAACTAATAGTTATAAGCAATAATATTTAACATATTGCATGTGCAATAGGTCATGTTTTTTTAACCTAATAGCAACTCAATAATCAAGAAAAATAATCATTTCCGCACCAGTTCTTCCACAATGACTTCTTTAACTCCACTACAGTCAGTAATCTTTCGGTTTGTGCATCCATAGTTTGCTGTGCATACCTCTACTGGAGCAGCTCTCAAGTGGGTAAATATTGTTATTGCCCTTGTTTTGCAGAGGAGGAAACTAAGAGAAAGAAATGGTGAATATGTTATGTAAGCTCACACAGCTAGGAAATGGTACCACTGGAATTTAAAGCCAGGGAATCTAACTCCAAAGTCAGTGCTCCTAAATGCCACATTACAGCTTTATCCTTGGAAGAATTTGGCCAAAGAAATAAAAAAGGACACAGAAGCTTTGAGAGACAGAGTTGGAGACTATAGAGATGAAAGCTTTGTCTTAAACATATTGAGATTTATGGGTCAATTAGAAGATGCATGCACTTGGGCCTCAAGCCTTTTTAGTGCAGTGAACCTGCTCCTCTTTTCTGAGCTAGGCATCTGAGATCCTGAAAATGGATCAGTCCCTCTGCTGGGATTCATTCCAGCCCAGGAATAGCTTCTTAACCTGCAGGGAATGTAAAGCACTCTTAACAAATCATGGTTAGTTGCCCTGGGGGAGAACACGATCTAGTAGAGAAACCCAAGAGAATTTGTATGGAAATTAAATCCTAATGTACACTTAAATACCAATGCAATGAAGCCCCAGTGAATGCCACCATTTACAACAGGCAATGCATTGTTCCTACTATTCAGAGAGGGAGCAATCCCTTCGAAGTTATGCAGCCTTGCAGGAAATGGAGCCACGGGCAGCTCCTGGAAGGTCTGGCTCATTTCACTGACCGGGGAGTAAAGAAGGGTATTCTTGCTGAAAGAAACAATGAGAGCAAAGGTGTGCCATGGGAAATGTGCTGTGCATTCTCCAAGGAGGATCCTGAAATACCGCTTCTGGAAACACAGATGGGATAACAGTGGTGGCAGTAGAGTGAGGAATGGTTCAAGACTAAGTGCAAGTTTTGAAATGAAAAGATAGTGATTCCCAACTTGTGGAGCTAATTATAAAGTGTTCTCAGTGTTTAAGCTTTCAAACAGAAACCTATTAAGAATGCAGCATTCAGAACAGGGAACTCAGCCTCATGCCCCTCCTGCCACGGGTCTCGGAGTTAAAGGGCCCCTGCCCATTCCTTCTAGTGTCGAAACTGTTGAATGCTTATAACTGAGTCCTTTTAGAAAGATTTCATCCACCTTCAGCCACCTGGAGATCAATTTAGAGCTCCATATTCTGGAGAAGGCATAGAAATGTAGTGAGAAATGTTTTGTACATTTTTTAATTGAAAAATAAAAGAGCCAATATCTTTAAATATTTGCTTCCATTCAAAAAATACCACATATTTCTAAAGGATATTTTGTACACTAAAGCAAATTCAAACAATGTAAAAAAGACACATCAAAAAAGTTTTTTAAATCATTCTGAATTGCACCACCAAAATGATCACCATTATAAACATCTTATATATGCTCTCCTTCTTTCCTCAGAGTGATAGATTGATTCATTGATTGATTTGTCTATTACTTATTTATAATGTGTAGCAAGCTTGTGGAGTTTCCATGTCATTATTCTTTTCCTTATACTTGGGGGGGGGGCTGTTTCCAGACATTTTATTTGACTAATACTGTACAGTAGTGACTTAAGTAACTTCACTATTCTCATTCACTCATTCTGTGTGTGTGTGTGTGTGTGTGAGTGTGTGAGTGTCTCATCTTTCCTCTGAGATAAACTGAGAATCTGAGTGTGTTCATTCGTGTTCAGTAGACTTCAGAGGGGCTCAGACAACTAAGTCAATGATGACTGACTCCTAGGTGATAAACTAAGGAAATAGTTAAGTATGAACTTATATCATGAAAATTAAATATTAGAAACAACCTACATATTCAACAATAGTGAAATATTTAAATAAATTTTGATGATGGACTATCAAATGGTTATCATGTAACCATTAATATTTAGATCTTTAAAGAAAGTTGGTTTATATAGTGGAAACCTCACAACCTAATGTTAAGTGAAATACAAGGTTATACAACTGTATATTTGGGATAACTTCAATTACTCAAAATAATCAACATATCTGACTGCTTAAAAACTGGCAAGAATGACCCTAACATGTTAGGAGAGTTTATTTCTAGATTATGGACTTCAGGGTAGTTTATGTTTTTATACTTTGCAATATTTAATTAGCACACATTACTCTTAAAAGAAAAAAATATATACTTTTTACATCAATGAACAGTAGTAAAGCATCAATAAGAGAAGTCATATTTATCTGAACAAAGAGAGCCTACAAAGAGTAACATGCACGTCCAATGCAAAAACTACAAACGTTTTGCCAGCAGGCCAAGACTAAGTGAAAAGATCAAAGAATGGAGGTGTTTTAAGTCCTAGGCAACTCTCTAGATGAGAGGAAATAAAGATTTCCCTGTGACTAGAATGAAAAACCATGATTTAATTAACAGTAGATGTAAGCGATCGAGTATTAATGAGTGAAATTTATGGAATATTGTAAAATTTTAGATTTAGTTAAGACTTCAGAGATCATTGAGTTCAATTTTTCAAGAGGTTCAAGAATCCTTTCTTTGGGACACTTGGTAAACGGCCATCCTTCTGTTTGAATACCTCCTGCTGACATGTAGCTCACTGCCTTTAGAGATAGTCTACCCTATCCCTTCCCAATCAGTTCTAGGTGTTAGAAAGCTCTCTCTTATGTGGAATTGAAATTAGAGACCTTAAAACTCTCATATGTCTATTGTGAAGAGCACTAAGAACAGATGGGAAGGAATTTTTAATAGTAAAAATATTGATATATATCCATAGAAGGAGAGAATATTTGAAAGCCTTATACTTGTGAAGTAAACTTCCTCTTCTATACAATAGCCTTTTCAATATTTGATAACACACCCCTAATTAATCCTCTTTTTTTCACTTCCCAATGATTATCTTCAGTTCCATAAGACAATTCTTCCTATGATGCGCTTTCCAAACCCCTAACAGTCCAGGGAGTCCTCCTTTAGAAGCCATACTGAATTGTTCTAGTGACAAATTGGTCAATCTGGGAACTCTGCTTCCTGTGATCCCCTTCCCTGTCTGGTTCTGAGTTAGCAGCCAGAGGAGGAACTCACATAAGACTCAGAAGACAGGGAAGGTTGGTCACTTCTTGTGAAGGCCTTCGCAGGCAAATACAGTGATGGGCAGATGCAGAAGTGCTTAGAAGTGTCCTCATTCTCCTATGCTCCACATCTAGGTCTTTTCTTTACTGTTGGCCCTGCTGCCCAGGAGAAGCCGCCAGCCCACCACTAGTCTCTTAGAAGAAGATACACTAACGTAGCAACAACCCACAGGCAACAACCAATGCTGTCCCATAGAAGTGTAATGTCAACCACATGCAATTTTAAATTTCCCAGTAGCCACAATAAAAAGGTAACAGAAACAGGCCTGATAACTTTTAGTAATATATTTTGTGTAACCCAATGTAACTAAAGTGTATCATTTCAACACATAAACACTATAAAAACTGACCAATGAAACAGCAAGAAGGCCAGTGCGGCTGAAACACAGTAGTGACGTTGAAGTCAGTAGGAGACGAGGTAAAGATATAAGCAAAAACCCACTTGTACAGGACACTGTAGACCACAGAAATTGTGCGGGATTTTTCAGAGTGTAGTAACACTTCTGAGCAGAGACGTGGCATGAGCTGACTTGTATTGTTGAAGAATACCTCTGGTTGCTCGGTGGAGAACAAACTGTAGGAAGCAAGTGCGGACATGGAGAGCAGTTAGGAGGCTTTGCAATGGCGTAGGTGAGAGACGACGTGGGCGTGGACTAGGGTTAGAGTATGGAAGTGGTAAGATAGGGAAAACTTGTGATATATTTTCAAGGTAGAACTGCCTATGGTTGAATGTGTAATTTGACATAGAGAAAAAGGCTTAGGGGTGCTGCCTATCTTTTTGGATGACTGTATTTCTTCTGTGTATAATGCACACTTTTTTGCCCAACTGTTTGAGGGGAAAATAAGGACTCAATTGTTAATAAGTGAATATGTTTGTATTATACATAGCTATAATGATCACATAACATGTGCATAATAATGGGCATAGTAATCCCCTGTGTAATGCGCTCAAAAACACGGGTGCGCATTATACATGGCAAAATACGGTAAGCACTTAGGGTAGTGCCATTTACTGTGAGGAGGAAGACTAAGAAAGAACCAGTTCATTTTAGTTGATTCTAGCATAAATGTGATTTTAAATATCGATTCTTTCTTTGTCGTTTTGATAAGCATATCTTTATCTAAATCACAGGCATAAATCTTTAGCTGAAGGGAGCTAATTATAGAGTTCATACTTCCATTCAGCATAATATCAGGCATTAACATTACATTCAGGATACAGTTAACTCATCTTACGCCACTACAAATTCCCCCAAATACATTTACATATCTTGTCCATTTAAGGACAAACCTCATTCAGCATCAGGTTTCATTTATGAGATTACTTGGCTCTCTCAAATTAAGGGCCTCATTTCTTCCTTCCCTACCTAGCCTGGACCGCTAATGCAGTAAGTTTTTGTCTGTATCCTCCAGGCCCTAAACTCCCTGTACTTCCAGCTCATTTGAGTTACCAGTCCCGAAGCTATGATCACTCCCACCTTCTGCTGCTTGCTCAACAGATAATTCAGAGCTGCTAAACACTGTTGGAGAAACAGTACATAACTGGATTGCTTGAGCATGTTATTTATGTACCGTTTCTAACCTCCACTTGGTGCTCAACGCTTCTAGGCCATCTTATCACTGGTCTCTGTTCAGATACTTTTCCCATTCACTTAGGAGCCATTCCATGTTTTCAGACTTGTCCTCAAGCTTTCATTTTTATGCCCAGGAGGAAAAAAGTATTGCTTTCTGGAAAACACAATAAGTAATCTATGTAATTGATTGATTCAGATTGCCTCCTTTGACTACAATGTTATGTATATTAATACTCATTCTCACCCCCCACATTCAACTCCTGTTGTATTCATCTCCAGGCATCTCCTTCAGATCCTGCTCTGGCATCAGTGCTCACTGCTTTTTCTTTCTTATCCAATGTGCTTCAGTTTCCTCTCTTCCTGAAGAAAAACTTCTTCTACCCTTGGTCACTCTTTAGCTAGCATATCTGTCTTGTTTCTTCTTTCACTGCAGATTTCATTATGAAGTTTCAGAATTTTTTGTAATCACATCCCTCCCCTGAACCTGTTCCTTCCAAGGTCCATGATGACCCACAAATCTGAAATTCCATGATTTCACATCTTTATCCCATTTGTCATCTATGTAGCATTTAATGCTGCTGACCGTAGAGTCTGTATTGAATTTCTCAGCTCTTACTTCATGGCCCTAATTTCCCCGATCAATTCTAGGTCTTCTTGATTGACTCTTTTCCTTCACCATCACTTGCACATGGTATTTCAAAAGTCCTTCCAAAGTCCTTCTTTTCTTCTGATGTTCATTCTTCTTCTTAAGGGATTTACTCACCCATAAATTCCACTTTCACTACTGTTGGCAGCCATGAAAATGTGCTGCTCCAATCTCTTGCATAGAGACCAGAGCTGACAAACAGCCCTGGCTGCTGCCCTTATGAGGCAACCACCACATCTACACCGAGGCCTTGCTCCTCTGGGTTGCTCCCTCCCGGTGATTGAGAGTGGGGGGTTCCAGTGAAAGCCTGACCCTGCAGCACACAGGACTCCTCGAATAAGTGAGTGTGGCTCAAGGACTCCTTCTGCTTGCATGGGTGTCCAACCATGGCCTACAGGCCCAATGCTGCCCAGGATGTCTGTGAATGCAGCCCAACACAATATCATAAATTTACTTAAAACCTTTTTTTTTTGGCTCATCATTTTCTGTTAGTGTTGGTGTATTTAATGTGTGACCCAAGACAACTCTTCTTCCAGTGTGGTTCAGAGGCATCAAAAGGTTGGACACCCTTGGATAAGGAAAGCTTTCTTAGGACTGCTGTAATTTGAGGCTCTTCCCACTCTAGCCTCTTTCCTTCCCTGTCTTCTCATCACTGACGTCAGACCAGCAGTGTGGTCTGAGGGATATCTACTTCCTGAAAGGTCAGAAGTAACACATGTGTACATCAACCCAGATGAAGCACAAAGAGCAGAAAAGGTAAGTGAGCCAGCACATGTCTGACCCATGTTAATCACTCTTCATATATTAATCAATCAATCTCCAAAACCATAAGTAAATTGGGTGTTTTTATGTTTATTTATAGAAAAAAAATGGAGTGTAAAAGGGTAAGTAAATTTGCCAATATCAGAAAGTTTAGAAGTGACAAAATCAGAATTCAAGTCCAAGTCAGTGTATTTTAATAGCCAAGTTTCCCCTGTGCCATCCTCCCTGCCCCAAGGAAAAATGGAGTGCTTCCACTTTGAAGAAATCAGTCTGGACAGAACATGCAATGGAAGTTGGGAAAATCTTTACCAGTCTTCCTGACCTAGAAAACTAGGTGTGCTAAAATTGATAATATTTCTGCACCGCCTACCCACTGGCTGGGTTTTGGTATAGCTACTTATAAAACAAAAACTGTAACAATATTCTTACATATGGAAAGTTACCCAATATACACAGCATTCGTGCTTTTCTCTCACAGACATTTTCTGGATGGAAAACCACACTGCAAGGAAGTGCGGTGTGATTAGGTTCTAGTCGGCACCCATAGATTGCCACCCCCACGTATGTCATCTGTGCTACCAAGCCCTAACTGAAAGCAAGGAAGGGGCGTAAAAATGGGGAGAAGAATGGAGTTAATAATGCATTCTTTAAATTCCCTTCTTAAAGTCCTACTTACTAAGCTTGGACTGATCACAAATTCAACTCTAGTTATTTTAAATTCCATTCAAGAGCAAAGATTAGGTGTTACTCTTAATACCAGTACATGGAATAAGTAGCATAAATGGTAGGTAGAAAATAGACAGGGGGAGGGTAAGAATAGTATAGGAAATATAGAAGTCAAAGAACTTATATGTACAACACATGGACATGAACTAAAGGGGGGAATGTGGGTGAGAGGGGGTGTGCAGGGCAGAGGGGAATAAAGGGGGGGGGAATGGGACAACTATAATAGCATAATCAATAAAATGTATTAAAACAAAACAAAATAATACAATTTTAGTTCAAATTGACTTTCATGTTATAATTTTTAATTGCCAGTGAGAGAAGTAAAATATGATATTAGCACAGTTTAGTTGTAAAAGTTGAAAAATCAAATCAGATTATCAGAAGAAGCACCACTTTTTCTTTATACTAAGCCAATAAACTAATTTATTTTGTGAATATCCAGAAATACAGCACTGAGTAATAATAGTCTTAAAAGTGATCTTATAGAAAGTACAACATCTACTTTTATTAAACTGTTTTGTATAGAATCTGCTGAATATCAAGATACCTTTAGTACTTCTGCATATTCCTATTGACAATGAGTAACAAACATTGCACAGTGTGTTGAATATATTAACTAAATATTCTGGTTTTGTAAACTAGTTATTTTTAATAGGTGACATAGAGCACAAAACACAAAGAACAGAGTGAAAGCCTCTTCTCGCCCTGCCTGCCAGCACCCCAGTTCCCAAAGGAAGGGAATATTTAATACAAAAATTCAATAAAAGTTCTGTGAAATAAAGGAAAACCTGGATGTGTGTATTGAATGGATTTATCTTATACCTCAAAAAAAAAAATCAATCCAGAATAGTTGACTGGGAGACATATCCTAGCAAAACCATTGAACTTTAAAAATAAAGAAAAGATCCCTCTGGGTTTCCAGACAGAATCAAAGTCACTTAGAAAGGAAAAACAGGCCGGTTGGCATCCGACTTCCTGTCAGCAGCATCAGAGCAAGAAGGCAGTGCAGCAACACGGTCCAGAAATGGAAAGAAAAAGGGATTATTAAAGGATTTATATGAAGCCAAGCTCTTCTCAAACATTAAACCTACCCAGGGGGTTTTTTTGGGGAATCTACTAAAGGATGCACTTTATTTAACAAATAGATGATTAAAAACAGCAGCAAAAGAACTAGCAATGAGGATTAAAAATATACTCAATTATAGATCTAAGACTATAACATAGGTGGGAATGAGAAAGATTAGTATTCAAATATTCTTTTCTGTGTCAGAGTCACACACCAAAAAAAAAAAATTAAAAGAAAAAAATGGGAGAAGAGAAAAAATAGAATGAACTTATTGACATTTATAATAGGTAGAAATGAAAGAAAATTATTTGAAGTTGGCAAAATAATTGATATTTAAACCAAGGAAGAAAGGGACTAAGAACATTAAATAAAAGTATTAAAATAAGGTAATGATTTTTCTTAAATATACATCTTAAAACAAAAAGAATTACAAAATAAAAGAAAAAATCATTAAAAAGAAAATAGACTACTTAATGAAAGACACATAGTAAATATACTTTTATATTATAAAGGAGCAAAACATTTATATTCATAAATGTAAATAAACTCAACCTATTTATTTTTTTAGATTGGCTTGCAAATCAAAACCAGACCATGGAATATTCTACAAGTCTCCTGAATTAACTTCTTCCAAAAGGCACTGTCATTCTTCCGCATTTTCCTACCCTGGCCATTTGCCAATAATGGCTTTGTTCCTGTTTATATGATACACTTGCAAAATAAGTATTTAATCCCTCAAAAATTACTATTTCAAATTCAGATCTTCCAAAGTAATTTAGCATTGTATATGTATTAAAATAGAGAGAAAAAATGAGCAAATATTGGTTTTTGAGGAAAAAAAAGAAAGGAAAATCCACTGTGTAATGCATTTTATTCTTAAATGCTAAATGGTTTCAGGCTATTTCTATCTCTTACTGAATTGTGTCAGCTTTTTAAAACTGAACACAAAAGATTACAAAAAAAGGACACATCAGGAAAAGGTATTTGTTTAGTGAAGATTGTTTTAGAGTCCCACCATTTTCTCCCTTTGTAATCACAGGGAAATCAGTAATCTCAACTTCTAAAGTTTTGCATTTTTCCTGCATTGCAGATAATAAAAATTAAGCTATTTGAAAAGCCATTTTGAGCAGTGTATATTACTGCTCCTCACAACCATATGTTACAGAATTTTCAGTGACTTTTGGATTAAACAATATTGCCATTTGGAAAAATTAAAATATCTAAGTAGGAAAAACAGTAGTTAAGCCAGTCCCAGTTCCATCATAACACTGTTGCAAATGTTTCTATATACAGTTTCCTGTATCTACTCTCTCACCATCACAGAAGAGAAACCTGCACCAGAGCCCCCAACCCTGCTGCCCTTTCTCTACCGCTTCGATTTGTACATGGACGTGAGTGCTGGGGCTGAAAAGAGTAGGATCTGGGTGGGAAAAGGCAGCGCACAGGCTCTCTGGTTGCATTATAGGCACCGATACCTGGGGACCCTTAGCTTGGCTTTCACCAGGCCAGAGGGTTGAAACAGAGGGTCAAATGCAAACACAAAAGGTATCCTTAGATAAATTGTTAGACTTTAACAGGAAGTCATCTGTAACCTCCTAGGTTTTTGTTTGTATCAGAGAATCAGAAACAGAAAATATATTTCTCTAGAATATTAATGCATGGTCTTTTCAATGACAAATAATGTACATTCAATGCAAAAAAATATTAGATGATATGGAAAACTACATACAAAAAGAAATTAACCCCTCAGCTATCACTAAACACTGCCATCATTTTTTTACATCAACAAGTCACTGTAACATGTTATTAGTGGCCAATGAAAATAACTCTTAATGGCAAATAATATGAAATGAATTACTACCTACTACTCTGTCCCATCACCCTCTTCTCCTTAGTTAGGGTCAGCTAGAATTGGTCTTTAACTCCAACTTAATCACAATTATATTGCATAATGTCTAGTATTAATTATTTAGTATTAAATAATAAGTATTAATGTCTACATATTAATTGCTCTAGTTAAAAATATTTGTGTTAGTGGTATTAAAATTAATGAGGTTACTAAATATCCAGGTTCCACAATGATAAAATCTTCCTTAACTCCAAGTGTTTTTGTTTGGATTTGGCTGGTGATCCATGAGTTTCCGTCTAGCACTAAAATGTGATTCTCTGAAAAGTAATGGCATGCAGTACAAACAAGTTAGCTTTGGTGAGATTTTCTGAAAGTTATCAAAAAATCAATTCAGACATTCTCTTCTAGTGCATTTTGACATTTACTCTTTCAGTATAAAGTTAGTTACCATGCAAAAGCAGATTCTTAATAATTGATGTTATTTACTTTGAATGTGATTACTCATAAAAGGGCTGGAGAAATGAATCAATACTTGCTTAGCTTCTCAAAAATAAATCAGAGGTAATTGTTAAAGTAATGCACGTTAATTTAGGTTGTCAAATTAATTTCCCAACACCTCCTTATGCTGCAAGTCTTAATGAAGAAATAACTAAGGTTGCCTTTTCTTATTATAGGTACTGCTGAGCTACTGGCTCTGAAGAAAGTCATTTAACCCCTTTGATATATATACTTTAAAGAACACCAGGAAAAAAAAACCTATAAAGTATTAGTGCATTTGTAAAAGATTTACAGTTTGCAAAGTGCTTCTGTTGCCAGTGGAAATCAAGCTCTTCTACGGGACCACAAGGAGAGTGTTCCAAGGACCCACACATGGGAGATTGTGGTGTGGCGAGATGGTTTATTCAGGTGCAGAGCTGCCCCTGGGTTCCCAGTGTTCCATCTCCCTCCATCCTACTGTGGAAAAAGTCCAACCATGTCCTCAGCAAGGCCAAGACAAAGGCCAGTGTCCAGTTTCTGCTTCATGTTAAAGTTTAGTTCTTCAGAACCCACACTGTCTGCCACAGGCCCTGGTAGCTGTTAGACTCACATAGTCACATGCTCCTGGGCAAGAGAGAATGTTTGAACAAATGAAGCGAGTTCAGGAAGAGAGAGAGAGCACGCTTTTTTGTTCCCCTGAGGTTACATTAGCTTGGGTTTGGGATGGATCAGGTACTTTTTCAGAAGGACCAGTCAACTTCCCAAGCTATCATGGGCTTTTTGATGGGTTCATCCCCTAGCCAATCCATTGTTCCCCAGGCTAGACTGACAGGTCTCTATGCTGAAGCACCTCCCCTTGTGCCATTTTGACTTCTACTGTGCATGTGCCTCCCTCCCCCACCCCCCCACCTTCATAATCTGGTGCCTGAGGGGAGAAGGGAGGGCTGTCAGTCCCCTAGGAGAACAATGCTGTGGTCTCCTAGAGTGTGAAAAGCTATAGCTTCCTGGTAAAGAAAACAGGCTTATGCTTCCCAGGTTATTAAGCTCAATGTTTCACCCCTTTGCTCCCCTTTTTATTAATAATTAGTTAACTACCTACAGTAACACTTCTATGCTCTTTCTGCAAACTATGTTCTGTTCTGCAAATTGAGCCTAGGTGTCCTGTGGACCATTCCAGTACAGTGTGGAACGCTGCGGAGTGTCCAGTCCCAACCTCAGAGGATTACTTACAAATTCGAGTGCCTGAAAGTGTTGAAAGTAAAGTGATGAAGTTTGTAGAAATTATGATAAAAAGAAAGTTTGAAGAAACTAGGAATGTTCAACATAAAGAAGAGGAGCTATCATAATAATTGAGGGGATGCTCCTCTCTTGTTCAAATGCCAGTTACATAGTCCAGGGCGTAATTTACCTGTTGTTCCAGGTGGTATTATCTGCATCGATGATTGGTAATTATAAGGGGGGAGATAAGGTTTAATATAAGTCTTTTTACAAGAGAAGGGAACACCTTTTCCAGGAGTGAGCTCCCTGACAGTAAACATCCCCTAAAGGACCACTCAGGAGGGGTGAGGGCTGACATGAAGGGACATTTCTCTAAAGATCATGTATAGACTCTGGCTTTTAACCCGCCAAATGGATGGAACGCCTCTCCTTTCTGGTCCGGCCCACCCCTCGAATCTTGTTAGCACCATGAGATGGATGTTTCAAAATTCCAAAAGACAGAGGCTTGTCAAAGGCCTACAGTTCCCTTTTCACATGGCAAGCCACACTTAGGAATGAACCACTGCTGTGCTTTAGAGCAGGCCAGGGCACTGCCAGGGCGCAGGCCAGGCTGCGGGAGAGCAAGTGGGAGCCAAGGACATCAGCCCCCCTTCACAAAGTTTGAAGACAACATGTCAGTGTGTTCACAGCCCAGCAGTCCTGTCTAGCACTTACAGTATAATATAAAGTTAGTCCAAGAGCTGATGGGGTGAGCTCTATGAGAGCTGAAACTCTGTCCTATTTATCTTTATAATTCGATAACTTACCCAGGTGTAGACATTTATTGCGTCATCAATATATGCTTAATGAAGGAATACATGTATTCAAATAAGCATTGCCTCAGCGCAGGTGCTTTATCAGTGGCAAGACATTCTGAATTAAAATAAGATGAAGCCCCTGCCCTTAAGGTGTGCTAAATAATCAGCAGAATAAATGCATGAGTGGGTGAGGGCACCTGGATGGGGTGGAGTTGTCCCTTTTAAGATTCCTTTCAACACTAACATTCTACAAATTCATACCCCTTTTCTCATTTAAAACAGCTTAAATGCAAGAGCAGGAAAATGGTCATATTTTATTACAGTTTTCCTAGACTTTTAATCTATTATAGGCAATATAGCTCATTTTCTAACAAATCAAATAATATGAGGAATCAATCGGTAGTGAAGATGTAGGGCTCTTTTTGTTTAAGAGTTAGGGACAAAGGTCTTGGTAGAAATTTGTGTCCAAACCATACAAAATGCACTTTTCTTATGTGAAGAAAAAAGGATTTTTCTAGCCCCAGAAAATAAAGTATATTGTAATTTTCTCTATGTACTAACTGAAGAATTCGAGCTATTGCAATTATATTAAAAATGGTAACAAATCCTGACACGATATTTATTTTCCATGTTAACATACATTAACAGAACAAATCAGTTCATTTAAGATGTGGTTACTTTTATTGTTCTTGTTTAACAGAGGATGAAGCAGGACATTGAGGTTAAGTCACGTGCCCCTGGTTGAAGTAGAAAGTGTAGACCTAGGCAGTTGAGCACTGAAGTCCATGTTCATAACCACTTCATTATATCACCTTTTGTAATAGTGTTCTCCTACGTCAAGACGAGAACTTTATTTCTTACATTGTGGGAAGATTCTTTCCCCCAGTCTCATGAAATAGAACCAATGATCCATAACTAGCCTTGCTCCTGACGCAGTAGCGAGGAAAATCACGCCCAGGCTTGGAGAACAGTGTACAAGGCAATAAAGCCGAGCGCTTTACCGGGAAAACAGGGGCCTGTGTTCTAACTGATTACTCGGTTTCTCTGGTACTATTTGCGCAAACCCAGTCAGTCACCACAGTCTCTCCCCACTCCTCATGGGTACATCCACAGGGTCACAACTGCATTAAAAAATAACTGATTGTTTAATTAAATAACATTATATCAGCTCTATACATTCACACACAGAAGCCAACAAGCCAACTGTTTTTCTAAACCATTTTGATTTACTGAGAGTTAAGATGCTTGCTCTGAAAAGCAAGGTAAATTTCATTTTGGAACTGAATGATCTTTTTGTCACTTAGTTTCACATACATTCTGTTTTTCACTTGGGCCCTAAATAGTTAGTTAATTGGGACTATTTAACAGATTGTATATGTATCTGCTGAGAATAATTGTATCTTAACAACTGAAAGAGTTTCTACTTAATTTGCTAGTCGGTCCAAGGTTTGCTAGAGAATGACCTTGCCCCCTACAGATGGATTCAAAGAATTAAGCAGAAGCTGAAGTGCTCCTGACTGTAGGGGGTGAAACTCATTCATATTCTTTTGTAAACAAATTAACAGTCAGGTGCCAGTGTGTTTTCATCCCACAAAATCACCTTAGCAACGTGGATATAAAAAGAGCATTAACTTCACCTCCTACCCTTCAGTATCTCCTAGCATGAGGTGTCAACAACAAATGGGACTGGCAAAATTCTCCATTTATTTTAATCCTTAAAATGAGTGTCAGAATTTCCATGAAACACTACAGATTTCAGTGGTAACTGGAAAGAAGCTAAACGTCTCTTCTATATGAAATTAGTTATTTCGCACAGGAGGCCTGTATTTGACTTTTTATTTTCCTGGCATGGCAGGAAACCCACACACCCATTGCTTGACCAAGTTTAAATTAATTTCAGCACAAAAAGAAAAGGAAGATACAGGAGGTCTGTCCAGAAGGTATCCAGCCATGTAATAGGAAAAATAGAGACATTTATTGAAGAAGATACAAGATACAAGAAATATTGTACATAGGACAGTGATGCCTCCATCCCCTTGAAAATAGGCACCTTGGGACCTCACACAGTCCTACCAATTGCCATCAGCTGCCCTGTCATATTCTCCTGAATCTCACTGATGGTCTGAAATCTCTTCCCTTTCAAAGGTAATTTTAGTTTTGGGAAAAGTCACTAGTTGCAAGGCACCAGATCTGGGCTGCAGGGGCTGGTAATTTAATGTGTCACAAAAAAAAAAAAAAAAAAAAAAACCAAAAACTACTCTGCATGAGATGTGATGCATGAGAGGGCACATTGTTGGGATGAAGCTGCCCATCACCAGTTGCCCGTAGCTGTAGCCTTCTGAGTCATGCAAATAGTTTTCGGAGAGGAATGTTCAGTGAAATTTGATGCAGATTCATTGTTCTACTCGCTCGGTCATTTTGAATGCTATGACCACACAGGACACACACTCATTCAACTGTGTCTACCGTCCTCTCTGACTGGTACAGTGAAGTCGTCATTGTTCATGCATGCGCATTCCAGTCCACTCTCCTTGGCTGCCAGGTTACAGCAATGTTGCACAAACCATTCTTGTTATATTCACAGTGGCTGGACTTTTTCTGGACAGACCTCCTATCTCCAAGTAATTACACTGGGCTAATTTGTGGGCCCCATGGTCCACTGCTTATATTTGGTTTTATTCTTCTGTGTTGGAGGACTAAGAGCTGTGGAAAATAGAGGAAGTTGAGGCCACAGCACAGTCATGAAGAATGCTCACGTGCCTGGAGGCAGGTGAGACTGGGGCAGGGCAAGTCCTGCCAAGCAGCTGAGGTCAGAAATCTGTAGGGAATGGGCACCGGGCTTTGTGCCATGTGCTTTCCACACACACAGAAGGGCTAGGACCTCTCTGCTTATTGATTTATACAGTTGACCCTCGCACAACACAAGGGTTGGGGCACTGACCCCCCACAGCTGAAAATCCATGTATGTAACTTTTGACTCCCCGAATCTTAACTACTTACTAATAGCCTACTATTGAGCAGAAACCTTACCGATAACATAAACAATCAACGAACACTTATTTTGTACATTATCTCTCTTATACATTGTATTTGATAATACAGTAAGCCAAAGAATAGAAAATGTTAAGAAAACGATAAGAGAAAATACATTTACAGTATTTGTTGAAAATAATTCACATGTAAGTAGGCCCACGGAATTCAAACTTGTCTTGTTCAGGGTCAACTATAGTTTTGCTTGTTTTCATTGCTGCTTATCCTCAGTTTAGACAGAGGAGAGCTACCGTAGGCCAGGGGCTATCAATAACCTGCCTCCACCAGTGACCGTGTCCCTAGTTCCAGACTGCTCGCAGGTGATCCAGCTCCAAAATCATCAGCTTCCTTTCTGGGAGCCCTCCTGGCATCAAGGGTCTGATACTGGATTTTACCAAGAAACATACCCCGAGCTGGAGGATTGCATTTAGCTGGTTTATTGGACTACCTGTGAGGGAGCAAAAGGGAGCTGGGTTGGGAAGAGGGAAAACATAAAAACGGTTACCACAGAAGTCTCACCTGGTCACATGGGGAGCTCTGAGGCCGGAATGGCCTACCCATTGAAGGGAGAGAATGGGGGGGTGGGTTCTGTAACTTCACATACTAGAGAGTCATTGGGTGCGGGATGCTGGGGTGGGGGGTTTATAACATTGGGCAAAGCAGCTCCTTTCAGCCAAGGGAATTCCTGGGGGAAGACTCTGCTCTGAGCTCTCAGCGGGCCACAGACCTTGAAACCAGGAGAATGAACGCCTCTGGCCTGAAGGGGATCAGAGAAGGGCACCAAGCCCTATGCGATTGGTCTTGACTACCTTATATGATTGCGGGGGGAGCAACCTATTTAACTCCCTCGTTACATTTTACTGGATTAATACTTTTAAAGCCTGTAAGTAATTACCCCACACGAACAATGTAAGGGCAGAATTAGGCAGGGCAAACGGGAGAGTGCAACCTCGGATGACAGACCACAGAAAACTCAGACGTATATAACCCACCACCTGAATAATCAAGGAGACTGGGTTAGGGAGTCACTAAGGCCCTTTTACAAAGATCACAGTTTCTTATTTCATGAGTGGCCAGAAACTCAGAGTTTATATCAAGAGGAAAGCAGAACTCTGTTCTTATCTGACATTCTTTAGAGGCTTGTGGTAAAGTAGGAGTTCATACTGAGATTCTTTCACAGTTAAAAAGAAAGTCAGGTTTTGAAGAACAATTACTGAGTGGTCTGGAGAACTCAGATAAGCAAATGTAGTGTCTTGAAGTTTCAGTATGACTTATTTAAATCTAGAAAGGGCCTGGAAAGTTTGTGTCTCGGGCAGCTGGTTTCGAGAACCTGAATTTTATTTTCTATATCACACTCGTGAATGTGTGTGGGAGTGTGTGTGACTACGGCAGGGCAATGGCCAGTAATAGAGAAACAAGTAATGGTTAGGAAGGCAGGAGTTATATATAACTCTTTGATGCTTCTGTTATAAAATAAAAACAATTTCAAAAACAGCAAAGTATCCTAAAGGAAACCTTATAAACAACTAAATAAAATGACGGAAAGGAAAGGATGAAGTAGATTTCAGAATGAAAACTTAAACAGTTGGGCACAGTTAGTTATCTTCAATTCTATCAATTGGCGTTAAGGGGGACCCAGGTGAAAAAAATTCGGAGCTCTCGGATTGCCCATTTTCTAGACTACAAATCATCTGATTCTTTTTTTCATGAACTGACTTGAATTTGAGCTAAAAATAACTATCTAAATTTTTTTATGTAGAAAAGTAAGTTAGAACTCATTGAGTTTTCATAATTATACGCTTGGACTTGTTATGTTACAAAATTCCTCAGTTAGAAATCCATTTATCAACACAGCAAATCATATTTGAATACATAAAAATGACTATGTTGCCAACATATTCATTTTCACTTCACTTTTTCACTCATACTTATTATATGGCAGACAGTGCCAAGTATGGGGGATAAAAGATGACTAAAGACAACTCCTGTCCTCCAGGAGCTCACGGTTTAGCAGGGTGGGAAGACATAAGTAAATAGGATACCAGCCACAGAAACTGTAGAAAAGAGAGTCATTCAGTGGGACACTCATTGACTATCCACCATGTGCCAGGTTCTGATACTCATAAAAATAGGAATCAAACATGGTCATGTTCTCAGGGAGCTGTTGGGAGAGATGTTTTGTCTGCGCTGGCTTGTATTTGAGCAGGAAGAAGGACATATCCTCAGACTGGAAAGGTGGGAAATGTGGGTGAAATAGTGCCGTGGGGGGAGAGATGGAAAGTGAGTATGGGAGCTGAGGATACTGGCAACAGAATAGTTCCGCTCTTTACGTTATCTTGTTCTTTATAGTTGAATGCCATAGTTCTTAGAGTCCAACAAGGCAAAAAAGGAAACAAAAGTGACAAATAGTTTAGGAATTGAGAAAAATGAGTCAAGTAAATATAACTGTTTTATGAGGCTAACAAGTATACTGGGGTGATGGGGAAAGAGCTAGTGGTTTGAAGGTGAACTATTGAAGTTTGAGATTTCAAAGGAGGGGCCTGCTAAGTCATGGCAAAGGTAAGTGAATGTGGAAGTCAACGGAGTCACAGAGAACTGCAAGGGTCAAGGACATTGGAGAAGTCACCCTTTTGGAGCTGAGAATAAGAAGGATGATGTGGAACTCGGGGTGGAGAGGAAGGTAGTGGGCTGCCTGCCACCCTCAGGGGGAGGACGACCACCACGCAGTAGCTGCCTTGTCGGGGCTCTGACAGAGGGCGTCAGTGGGTGTATTCGCCCACCCCAAGAAGAACATGAGGAAGCTGGTAGGAGTCACCTCTAGGGGCCCCCATCTCGCCTTGGCTCCTACTCTTCCTGAGAGCAGGATCCAGAGCCTCTAAATGAACATCAAGGAGAGATCATTTGCTTCTCAATACAAGGACAGAAAGTTAGCAGCGTAACCTCCATGGTCTTTTTACTTTATTGTGCTAATTTCCTCTCATAAAAGATTTTCCGTATGGCTGCTTCCTGATTAAAAAGATGTTAGGCAATAGAAAATTCATTGTTTGGGGTGTAAGAAACTCTTTATGACCCTATTCTATCTCCTACATTAGTTGTCAGGTACACAAGCCACCTAATACCCTTTACCTTCACTCATTCTGGGAAGAAGAGCCAGCACTTGGGAACTAGCCTTAGGGAGGAAACCCACTGAAACTGGAGGAGACATGTGGGGAAGCTACACCTCAGAGAGTGATTAAAACAATCAAATGAGTAACGGATATGAAATTGCTTCTGTCCTAGGAGACACTGCCAGATATTATCATCATTGCGGGGCTTTTTCTAGCAGGTGAGATGCTGAAAGTCATGTTAGATTTCTGTATCATTCCGGCCACAGCCAGTAGGTGGAGAAGGGTGGAGGAGGAACACAGCCAGGAAAACACAAACCATTCTAAAAGAAAACTTTTAAAAGACGGGATTTGGTGACACAGCTTCCTCAGTTTGTGTCACCTAGAAATGAGAGCTCGAGACAAGGATTTGGATGCGTGTGATTTTATGAGAGTGTGCTCTTTAGGAAAAGCTGTGAGGGAGAGCAAAGTGGGATGGAGAAGAGGAAGGAAACATGCGAGGATACGGCTCAGGTCAGGCACAGCCTTGGCCTGACCCACAGGGAGAGGGATCGGGGACATGAACTACACCACAAAATTTCCCCCTTTTTTTTTTTTAATCCAAGGGGGTCAACATTTCATAGTCTGCATCCATCCTCATTGGCTGTGGCTGCTCTGTCAGCTCCTGTCAAGCAAGTCTCAGAGAAGGGGGCTAGTTTTGAGCTCTCAGCAGTCAAAGTTCATAGTAGCAAAGTGATGGGTACACCAGGACTTTAAGGGGGTACAGACAGCCTGAGAGTATCTCCTGCAACAGCTGAGGGAAGAATGGAGAAGGCTAGAAGGGGACGGTGAGGCCACCCAGAGTTGGGCAAGAGCAGGAAGAAGCCCTCGTTCATAGGCCTAGAGAGATAACCAGAGAAAGTGGTATTGCCAGAGCCCACAAACCAGCCCATTTTGTGAGACATAGCAGGCATTGACCAGAGGGAGCTGGGACCACAGGAAGAGAGGCTGCCCAGCAGAAACTGGAACCATGGAAGATATGCTGCCAGAAATGGCACAAAAATCAGGACAAATAAAGAAAAACATCACTCTGACCTTCTCATCCCCTCACCTCAATCTTGCTTCCCATTGGATGAACCTACCAGAGGCAGGAGAAGATTGGGGAACAGATCTCAAAGCCAACAGATTAACTGGGTGCCCCCCACTCAGACAAAATGAGGACAGCTACCCATAGGAGGGTGACTCTTTAAATTTGGGCAAGGAACGCTGGTTAGGACACCGAGCCTCTGAATTGGCAGATACACATACCGCTTGTAACTAGGGGCTCCAGAGCCAATTTGCTGCCCCAAAGGTTGCTCTGTGCAACATAGTAGTCCTCATTCCTATTTTGAAATATATGAGATACAGTTCTTATCATTAGTGTCTGGTTTTGGGGACATATAGACACCCCTGTAACTATTCTATTCACAGCAAATGAGGTGGGAGAAATGCACAGCATTCAATGCTCTGTAGAGAAAGAGAGAGAACTGATGGAGCTACTGTTGAGCTGACGGAGCTACTATTGCACTTGAAAACCAGGGTCAGCACCACAGTGCTGACAATAGCATAGAGGGCTGCTGGGAAATGGAAACCAAACAACTGTTGCATAGAAAACATATAAGACATAGAATAGACCAAGAGCACACACAGGTTTTAAAGACAAAAATAACTTTTTTATCTTTCATACTCCATTTAAAATTGATTTGTGTATCTTAAATGTAATCTTTTATATTTTTTATTGACCATATTGCCTCTTATCACAAAAATATCTATTATAACATTTCTCTCAAATGTGACTATGAAAATGTGCACTGTGATAACTTGCAAGATACTCATCTGTACCTCAAAGAAACGATCTACAGACATTTTGATGAAATACTGTATCCCAATGCCATGCTTGGCTGGTGGTATTTTACAAGTTCTTCTATAAGATGGTTCATTTTTTAAACTCTTATTTCAAGGTGGTGGTGAGAAATTGGTCATTTGTAACTTGCTATCATATGTGGGTACTGCTTTGTCTTGGGATTTCTAGTTCTTAACTGAATTTAGAACTTTACTATTTGAGTCTTAGAATATGCTTGCAAGTAGATATTTCTTTTCCTTCTAATGAGGGAAAGAATTCTGGAGGAAGTTCTGATCAATTCAGGAGATACTGCTTCTTCCCATCAGGAGCCTACAAAGATCAAGTCCATCCTTTCATGCGAGAATTTCTTGAAGTGCTTAAAGCAACTGTTAAAGCATCTGGGGTGTCTGGTGGTTTAAGTGGTGCTTTCTGGGAATCATTAAACATTAACTTTCTCAAAATGCATGATTAGAAAGGAATGAAATGAATTCATGTACTGGAGTGGCCTGACAAATAGCAAATAAATTACATATAGGGAGAAACATTTGCTTTTTATTTTCCCACTTTAGAGACCCCTCTTTCACATTCCTAACAATGTCGTTCTTTCTGTTTTATGATTGCATGATGTCAGGAAATGTCAAGAAGGCTGGGAAAGTAGAAGAATGCTGGAAGGGAGCAGTGTTGCTAGATTTTCAATGGACTAGAGAGGGGATTATCTCCCTTCCACTGTTAGCAGTCTGTGTGGAAAATTCAGACTATGTTCTGCTTAAGCTATCGTGAAAAATAAATCTGTATAGAAAAACAACGATAGCATGGATCAGTTCTCAGATTTCAGGCCAGTGTTTCCCAGAAGTGTAATGGAATCCAAATATGTAGTTTCAAATTTTCCACCAGAAAGAAACATTAAAAAAGAAATAGTTAAAATTTATTTTAATAATACATTTTATTTAACCTAAACCTGTATATTATCATTTCAACTTGTAACTTATTAAAAATATCATTCATGTGACTTTCATATTCTATTTCTGTATTGTATCTTTGATACCACTGTGCACTTGGCATTATAGCTCATCTCAGTTTAGACTAGCCACATTTCAAGTGCTCAATAGCCACGCACACATCCTGGCTACCATATTGGACAGCACAGCTCTGAAGTACATCAGAATCAGCTGAATGTCTGGTTGAAACATAGATTGTTGGTCCCCACCTTCAGAGTTCATGAATGGGGTTCATGAATGGGGTTCAATAACTGGCATTTCTCACAAGTTCCCAGGTGATGCAGATGCTATTGGTCTGGAACCACACTTTGAGAAGCACAGGTTTAAGTACTGGTTCTCAAGCCTGGCTGCACATAGAAATACCTAATAATGTAAAGCAACAGGGAAAAAATTATCTTCCAGGTCACACTCCAGGCCACTTCCCAAAATCTAGTAGCCAGATCAGGGCCTTGCTTTTTGAAAAAGTTTTCCACAGGATTTGAATGATCAGCCAGGTTGGAGAACCACAGAGGTTAAAAGGAGGAAAGAGATTAGAAACATGTTTGAGTAGACAAAGGAGGACAAAAAAAAAAAAGAAAGAAGAATTGCTCTGGCTGGTGGATTGGCTCAGGGGATTGAGTGTCAGCCTGTGAACCAAAGGGTCTCTAGTTTGACTCCCAGTCAGGGCACATGCTTGGGTTGCAGGCCAGGTCCCCAGTGAGGGGCCTGTGATAGGCAACCACACATTGATGTTTCTCTCCCTCTTTTTCTCCCTCCCTCCCCACCTCTCGAAAAATAAATAAAAATAAAACCTTTTAAAAAAACTAAAAAAAAAAGAAAAAGAAAAATTGACTAAATCTTATAAGCAACAAGGAGTCTCAGTAGATTTTTTAAACAGGCAGTAATATGAGAGTGTCATTTTGCTGAGTTGCTTGAACTGGTAATGACCTGCAGCAGAAAAGAGAGTCAGGTTTAAAATTGTTCAAGAGCTTGCAAGTAGGGAAGACACCCCTCATGGAAAGAGGGGTGAGGGGAAATGAGAAACTTATACATACTTGATTTGGTTACAATGCATCACTATATCCTATAGCATGATGAAATGAAGGGTATGAGCAATGTATCGAGGGGCAAATTGTGTTGTTTAGTTCAGCATAGAGCCATGACTCAGCAGTCCCACACCAGAATCACTATAGAAGCCATGTAAAAAAGGTAACAGAAAAACGGGAAAGGGGGAGGAAACCACTAGTAATGAATTCACATGCACATTGTGTGAAAGATGGAGGCTACCTTTGATTACATTTGTTGGACCTGATCCCTAGGGGGCAGTCTCCTCCAGATCTTACCTGCTGCTACTTGTCTCCGATTCTTGTCCCCTTCCTCTTGCCTTTGTCTGAGCCTCTGACTTCAAGTGGAAACTTTGTGAAGATGAATTATCACAGGGACTTGAAGTCAGCTCAAACTATGAACAAAAGCCCACAAAAGGCAGCAGGCAGTGCCCAGGTTGGAATGCCTGAAGATAGGGGTGTGTGTGGGTAGGTGAATGAATAAGCATAGAGGCATGATGAAAATATGATTTCACAACCTGAAACCACATTATCTGTCAAATACCACGGGCACATACTCTGTGAAAGTAGAGATGGACAGGTGCCAACATGTCACAGAATTTAGATAACCTGAAGTTAATAGGGAAAAGCCACATTAATAAGTGACGCTTCTGGTATCACAGGCCCTCCCCACATCACCTCATATATGGACTTTGACTTGTCGTGCTGGAAAACATGCTTAAATACAGTAAGTGGCCAACAGAATATCTAAAGTAGTCATTCTAGGTGTCGGCCAACACACGATTAAATCAACTATTTCATATAGATTGTAACTTATATTTATACTTATGCTTCATTTCTGGCTGACTCCTTCCTATTTAACAGTTTGGGCAAAGTCTTCAAAGCCCATTAATAGGATCCTCAGTAAGATTACTAATGAGTTTTTAAGATTAAGCTGCTGTTACCGTTGCTGACTCCTGGGCTCCTTGTTCTCCATCTGGTATTTTCTTTCTGTTCCCTTGGCATCTCCTTTTTCTCATTCACGTTCTTAAAACATTCCCACAGAACCCACTAACAAACTGCCAAAACAGATTGGCAATTAAATTGTATCCTTGAGCCTAAATTTTAAATCTGAAAGGCCTCATTTCTCTTCACCCTTAAAATTACGGGTACAAATATTGCTATGGGCCAGAGGTCCTATTTTCCTGAGAAGAATTTACCATACTCCCACGTTCATCTAAAACATCTTTTTTAAAAATATATAAAATGTGATATTTTATTCTACTTCTTAGCTGTGGTGAATTCCCTTTTGTTATACCAGTTTATTATGAAAACAGTTTTTCATCTATACATTGTAATTTGTTCATAAAGCCCAAAACTTATAGGTTACAAATGCATGACTTTTGACCAAAAATGACATATTTTAACATAACCTATTTTGTGTAGTAAATCTATTCTGCTTATTTTGCCATTAAAAGTTGCCTTAGGACTTTTTTTCTACACATTAAGTAAAAAAAAAAAAAAAACCTGGCAACTAGTATATTAGTACTTCTAATGTTAATTGGGTACTATCTAGCAATGAATTTTTGCAACTCCTCACCTTATAAATTCAATATTGCTACTCATACCCATGTTCTAAAATCTGCACTTTGGAAATGCTTTTGTTATGATGTTTCCAACAAAATGATGGGAAAATGTTCTAAAACATAATATAAAAGTACAGCTACACAAATACAAAAATGGCTTTTTTTTTCTTTTACTTCAAATGTAGATTTCTGCCATCCTTAAATTTTATCAAAAACTAAAGAAAACAGCTAGGAAACTGGAGCATAAGTCTCTGGGAAAAAAAAATAGTTAGAACTAGAGCTTATCACTGACCGTGATGATAAGGCAATGTATTCAACACATCTATTAACGGGAAAACTTTTTTTTATTATCTCTCTTCTCTCCCCCCTCCCCGCTCTCTTCTGACCATTTTTTATATAGGAGATAATGGGGCCTTTTACCCCTAAGGCCCATTACATCAAAAGAATAAAGTGTTAACATTTCATTGAAAAACATCTAATGCTTTAAAACAACAAAAAAGAATCCATGTTTCTTAACAAACTGCATTCGTGCTGAAGTTTCGGTTTTCTGAACAGGTGCCGGCCAAAATTAAGACTGAAGAACAATATGCAGAAACTTTTGACTTCCATTTAGATGTTGTCAATGTCCTCGTCATCGTCGCCAATATCATCGAACTGGATTTCGTCGTCATCCCCAGGGCCGAACGCGTCTGCTTCATTGATCTTAGCGTGCTCGGGCAGCTCGCCGTAGGCCTTCAGGCTCCTGGCCTCGTCGGCGTTGTACTTCAGGATCACGTCGGCTTTGTTCTCCTGGTAGTCCCGCAGGCCCACCAGAATAATGTCCGAGGTGTTTATCCAAGCCTTCTTTCTCAACTTGCCTCTGATGTGACATAAGCGCTTCACACCATCGAAGCACATCGCTTCCAGGCGTCCATTCCCCAACATTTTGATGACCTGAGCGTACTCTTGTCCGTCCTCTCTGAAGACCAGTTCCCTTTTTTCAGATTCGTTCTCATTCTTCCCCCTACGCCGGTTTTTGCCTCCTTTACCTTTATTCTTGGGCATGGCGGGGCCGCGGGCCTCCTGGCGCTTCTGACCCTTTATGGGCAGGGCTGCCCAACGCGACCCCTCCCAGGCCGGCGACCCCACCGGTCTCTGCAGGGCCTGCGTGCAAGGCGACCCCCTGGCAACTGAATTCCAGGGAAATCCGTTGGCGACCGTGCTCCGGAATAGACAAAATCTAGGGGGTCTTTACACTATCTTCTTTTGTAATATCTGAACTCATTGGTGTTTGCCCATAATTTCAAAATCACTTTTGACTTGTAGGGGAAGGAACTACTTTGAAACCAGTTAACCTCTGCTCAGTATTATGGATCCTACTAATTGCCACAGAACCCGTTAGCTCTTATTTAAAAGTTTATTTCCTTCATCTGTTTCTACATGTTCTATTTTTGATAGAGATTGAGAATATTTGATTTGTGTGGTGTAAACAGTTAATTCTGATCCTTCCCAGTCCTTAAATCTCAGGCTTAACCAGGAGGCCATGAGATACTAATTTTCACTCTGAACTCAACTTTTCAAGTTAAAGGTTATTTGGATGTAAAGCTAAAACTACACAGATGGTGAACAGTTCATTATTTAAAATGACATTAATAAAAATGTTTCATTAAGCCCTTGGTATGACAGAAGTGAATGAAAATATTTACAGTGTAAAATTAATAAAATTAAAAAAAAATTTTAAATGCATTTCTTAGGAAAGCAAACAGGATTCAGATCTATGTTTAAGGACTTCTTCAGATGTTCAAGCCTTGTTATAACTCAAATAAGTCATATGATTCCACTGCAATGAAAATCAGCAAATATTTCCCCAAATAAGATGGGTTTCACTGAATTTATTCAAGTCGCTATGCTTTTTAAGCTTGGAAAATGCTTTCATCAGAACTTGAATTTCTGCACAAGAACTGCTCTCGCCTAGTACACTGAGTAGGTGTTGGAACATTCATTCTGGGTGAACTTCTTCACAATGTAATCTGTCAGAAAATAGCCACAGCAGATACAATATCCCTAATCTCATGTAATTAGTACTTTTGGAGCTGCCTAAGAGAACTCTTGCGTGGATCAGAACTTACGAATATTAAACATAAAGGTTAAAACTCTTGCAAGTAATTGCCGCCCTGTAAGTACTTGGTTAAGCAAATCTTTTGTACTTAGCCGCTAACTCTCAACTGGATCCTAATTCTTTTCAAATGAACTAGCTCCCTACTTGGATCTCCTGCAGATCACAGCTTGGTTGTGAAGCTATGCAGCAAAATTAAACTGTACAAACATCGGTCCACAATACGGTGTGATCAGAAAGACCTTAACTTACACTGCCGTGTGACTTGAAACCTAGAAGGCTTTGATGGAACCACACTTTTGAATTATGCTTCAAGTTTGGGCTGATTTGTTTTTTTTTTAAAAAGGAAGCAAACTGTTAGAATCCATTTTGATTCAAAGTCCAGAGAACTGTTACTAAGAGGGAAAATTTCCAACCAGAGTCTAAAAAGCACACATTTAGGACTCCAAACACAAAGAAAAATGATAAAAGATACCTTCTTGATTTTCAAATGTTTTTACCAATCCTATAATGAAAAATTTGTAACTTAGTTGTCGAGAAAGAAAAATAAGTAAACCGAGCTACAGGCAATTTTACCTTTCTAGAATTCATGCTGGCTCTCTCTCTTGAGGGTTCTTTTTTTGTTTTGTTTTGTTGTCGTTTTTGCTTCTGTCTATACCAGAGCCACCTGGAAGCATTATGATCCAGCCATTTGAGTAACTGATTTTTATCACTTGGCTTGAAAGCAAGATCTATATTTATTTATCTTTGCTAGATATTGTTGATATCAATAATATCTAGCAAAATGTCTAGTGCATAATAGATGCTCAGGAAATATTTGTTGTAAAGAATTTAACTTCAACAAATGGATATAAAGGACTATTTGATCTACACATAGTTAATGGAGACTTATATGAGAATGCTCCAATGCAATGACTTGTAAGTTGGTTTGTGGACGCTCAATGCTCGAATAAACTATTTGTGCAGGAACTCAGTCTGAATATAGAGAATAAAGTCAGCCTTAAACTGGGGCTGTGACTTGACTGTGAAGAAATCAGAAGTTATTCATAAAACTGAGAAAAATAACAAGCTATGTGCAGCATGTTAGCACTGCTAAACAACCCATGTCAAACTCTGATAGATTTATTACCATCCAGACACTTCCAGCTGGCGTAATATTTTAGCTTCTGCTTTAACGTCTTCTTTTTGCAAATATCTGTGCCCTTATAAACTAACTGGTATTATTTATTTAAGTTGACACAGAGTTTCTTCAATTTAAAATATAATAATATAAAACAGTTAATGTGGAACATTTAGAAAATACAAGAATATGCCGTGACTAGTGTGGCTGAGTGGATTGAGTGTCAGCCTGTGAACCAAAGGGTTACTGGTTTGATTCCCAGTCAGGGCACATGCTTGGGTTGCAGGCCAGGTTCCCAGTAGGGGGTGCATGAGAGGCAATCACACATTCATGTTTCTCTCTCTTTCTCCTTCCCTTCCCATTTCTCTAAAAGTAAATAAATAAAAATTTTCAAAAAAGAAATACTTAATAAAAGAACATATAGGAATCTTTGAAAATTTAATTTTATTCTCCTACAATCAAGAAAAATTAGCATTGTTGCAGTAGCTAAGTGCTGGAACCTTTAAATTATTTTTTGGTACTTCTTATATTTATTCTTATTGTAATTTGCTTCAATAATTTTTTGTTTGTTCAAATTTTTGTTTGCTGTGAGACATAGATGAAATATAAATTAAGATTAAAATATAAACCCAGAAACAAATCCAGTTTACTGTAGCTATCTAAAAGCAAACCAACCAACCCATATGATATTTAAGACTTGATGAAGAAAGTAGCATAGAGTCCTAAGGCCTATTTCTGCAGAAGACTCCAACCCCAAAATTAAAATTTTATTTCAACAATATCAGTAAGCCACATTCACAGGCACTTGTCCCTCCTGCTCTTTCGAAATTTCCTTCTGCAAATGACCCCTTATTCATGGCCCCCATCCAGAAGTCCACAGGGAATGTCTCACATGAGCTAAGAAGCCAGCCAACATGGCAGTTTCCTTTCCTGCTTTGCCTCCCTTTGGAGGTGTTTTTCCCTTTACCCAGATGAATAAATGAAACCCCTTCAACAACCCCCAGTACCTGCAGTTGTGTTCTTCCAGGAACTGCTTCCTTAGATGACCACTGTACATTGCCACTTCCATTTGTACCAGGTCCTCTTTCTTCTGTTAATCTTCACCATTCCTTCTAGACACTTTGCTTCCTATGGTGGGTATACCACTTCTCCTAGGAATGTCCTTCTCTTCCCTGTGTCCATTGGTTCAAGTCTTGATGACCTGCTGAGTCCTCTGGGTTTGGTGCTGCGCTGCGCTCTGTGGTGAAGATCAGAGGACCCCTTCCTCACTTGCAGTTGTAATCCACTAGAGGAGCAGCAAAGAAATACTTGTGTGACCTAATGACTTGACCAAGTTACAGGAACACAGTATTTTATCCTCTTTAAACAAAAGAGTTTCTCCTGTTGGAAATTTAAATATGAATAAAGAATGGAGACAGGAATGTGGCTGCAACAGGACATGCTGTTTACTCAGACCTCTCAGTCCTGCCTGTTCCCCACCAATGTCCAAGGATTGGTTATTGATTTCACTTGTCTGACACCGTCTGAGAATCAATTCTCTTCTGGCAGATGACTCATTGCCCCATGCAAATTAGTGTCAGAGGGACTGCCCCGTCAGTTCCCCAGATACTTCCAGACCTGTCAGAGTTCCAAAGGTGTACTTGGCTTAGGCTCAAACTGAAAACTCCACTGAGATATTAAAAAAATGACTTGAGCAAATAAGGAGCAATATCATATCCTCGAGTGGGAAACAATATTATTGACAAGATTTTTTTTCCTAAATTAAATAATGGCTTGAGCCTACCTATCAAGCATCACAGCTTGGGGAATGCGAAATAGTAATAACACTTTTAATATTTAAGTTAATATGACTCTAATCCCTATTCTGCTTATTGTGAAAATTCATAGTTGAGACCAAAATTTTTAGCTTGGGCCTAACCCTGGTACACCCTTGGAACTCTGACAGGGCTGGGAGTATGCTTTGATTACTTTGCCAAGAAAGACTTGACCTATAATTATAATTAAACCAGATTAATGGAGGGAAAATACTTCTTTTATTTATAAACCTAGTTCTTACATGCTTTGACTCATAACCCTATTTATTATTAAATAAGTGAATATGATATCATTGTTTTATAATCATTAATCATAAAGTTCTTGGTCACTAAGATCTCTGTGATTATTGATAAAGGTGAACATTTTTTAATTCTTCTATTAAAGTGACTCATTCAGTTTACACACATGGCTTGACTATATTTATTGTATTTTGAACAGGTGGCCCTTCAGGGAAGAGTTTCCTGGAGTTTATTATTTATTTTATTTATGATATTATTGCCATATAACATCGTGTTAGTTTTATGTGTACAACATAATCATTTGGTATATGTGTCCTGAAAGTTATTTATTTAACTTGCTTTCTTCTTATTTTCTATGATGCCTCTTATTTGATCAGTTCAAAGGCAGCCAACAACAAATGAAGATTAGAGAGTCAACCCATCTAGAGAAGAGAGTGAGTAATATTCTGACTCTTGAAAGAATTTCTAACCATCATCATATTCAAAAGTCAAAGAAGAAATAAGATTTCAGTGAAGTAAAACTTGCTTTAGCTTACTAGAAAGCCTCAGGGTAATATACAGGTCTATTTATGTATTTTTGAAGATACTCTAAAATGACTAGAATTCAAAATCATTACCAAGCTAATAAAAATGTTTTAAAATGTCAAGGAGGGAATATAGTGGTCTTATAAGTTTTTTATATATGGGTGCTGGATCTTTTCTAACAATTCTTTGGAAAAATATGCTCAATTTTTTAACGTAGGAAAATGGCATTAAATAGAGAAATATCAGCTGCTCAGTTTTATGTTTGAAAATGGGGTCTAATTGACTGCTGAATAAAAGATAGCATGTATAACCTTTTAAGAAATTATCAAAAATGTTGTCCTTCATCTTACGCTGACATTTTTCCCTTTGATTAGTCATGGATTTATATAGCACTTTCCTTTAAAGGAACCAAAGAATTTGCCTTAAAAATATGTTAATCTCCTATTATCTTTACATGGATGAAGGTAGAAGGGACTTGCATTTTTGCTAATGAATAGAGTGGTTATCTGAGAAAAACTAACCATTTCACCTATGACAGATGCATCCCCTTTAGGTATCTACATTCACTCTCCTTCCCACACCCACCTCATGGCAGGTAACGGTCTGCCCAGCCCACTTCGGTGTCCCTTAACAGTCCTGAGTGAGTGAAATATCAAATCCAGCCATCAGTGGCCACGCTCAGGACAACATTGGGCCAGCAATTTGACTACCTATGGAATAAAAAAAATTCTTCTTAGTTGGGAGCCAGAAATCTCAATCCATGTCAGTTCTTTTTTTTTAATCATTTCTCCATTTATTCAGCTAATAGCTATTGAGTCCCTACTGTGTGTAATGTTCTGACATTATTACCAATGCTGTTGTTATTGCTTGAATTTAGTAAATGCCAGAAAATCAATATTGAACAAGATCCACTCGGGTCCTACCCTCATGACACTAACATCCTCGCTGGGGAGTTAGGTATTAACTAATTAATTATGGAACTTTTCAAGGTAAAATTGTAAAACATACTATGAAGTAGAAATAGTGGTACTTTGAAAGCACAGGATGGGTAAATCTGAATGGAGTGTAAGAGATGGATTTCCTGAGGTGAAGATGTTTGATTTGGGCTCTACAATGAAAATTAATGAAGCTAAAAGAGGGGAAGGAACATTTGAGGAAGAGGCCACACGTGACCAGAAGGTCCCGAAGTGGAAAGAAAGACAATATCGATTACTGTGGTACTGAGGAAAACCAGGGAAATAATGTAGGTACGTTAGACTGTGTGAAAGTGCTTCACGAAAACCAAACCGTGAACAAGGATTAGTCATTACGTTTGCTGGGTGTCACTGTCGTCATTGTCTGAAAGTAGTGGAAAATCAGGGCTATATTTTTTCTCTTAACTGCCTTTAAGCAATCGGTTCGGGCACCCCCTTTCTACCTCTTGGTGATATTGTGAACAGAGATAGTAGGTGTTTAAGAAATAACAAATTTAAGAGTAGTCGTGCTTCTAAAAATCTAGACTAAATCAAAATTTTACTGCCATATCTAATTTATTATCAACACAATGCTACCTTTCATCTCTTGTGCCCTATTTCCATCAGCTCAGGCCATATCTATGGCTTAAGAGGGTTGTTGATCTATCCTTCCTCCCCTTTTGGACCTGTTACTGGTGTCCCCAGGCTTGTGGGGATGGGAGAGAGTGAGAATGAGGGTAGTTAGTGGAGAGAGAGTTAAAGGGGAAGGTCAAGGCCTTACTTGTGTGGTGTTGTTATAATCTCTCATGTACGCTATTTGAAGTAAAGGACACAAAACCATGTGTCTTTAGTAAGAGGTGTGTGGAAGTGCCACTCTTTAAAATACGGGATTTGTCATCTCTTAGGCTCAACTGGGGCCTTCAGATGAAATTCTAAAATAATGGCAAAAGTACATTTTACATCTGTTCCAGAAATGTTGGTTATTGTTATATGTTGTTTTCTTCTTTTGCTTGTTGACATCATCATTATTGTTATGACTTTTTACATTTATTGTTTAAGGAACACAAAGGCACAAATATTGTGAAAATAAAATCTTTCCCCATAAAAGCTTAAACAGTGGGTGCTATCCATATGGCCCTTTAGAACTGAAAGACTTTTTACCCCAGCCTTGAGGAGTACTTCTGGCTCAGAGCCCTCAATGGCCCGCCCTCTTTAAGGAAACATATTAACTGAAAACAATCACCTCACCCAAAGTCACATGACCTCCCTCACCTGGGTATTATTCAACCAATTACTGGTTGGACATGGAGATATAAAGCCTAGTCCCTTTCCCCACTTAGAGCAACTTGAAAGGGAGATCTCAGTTTCAGAGCTCCTCAAAGGTTGACTGAGGTATTCATTGGGATCACATCAAAGCCTTTTTCCTCAGGTCAGTCATCCTTCAGTCCATTCCATGCACGTTGATGGATGCCAAGAACACTCCTAACAAACTTCTTGCACACTCATCTCCACATCAAGATCTGCTTCCAAGGGCACCCAACTTGTAACAGATCATGAATAAATAAGGAATACTCACTATTTTTACTAAATATTCTGCTGAAGGCCCTAGTCAATACAAAACGATAAGGAAAAAAATGATATTGAACAATAAAGTCTTGAAAAGGTTTTGAAATTAACAAATATAATAAAGTTTTCAAACAGTAAACTTTTACTGAATTTTTACTTTGTATCAGGCCTTGAGCTAGTAAGCATTATTAATGACACTACATTAAGAAATGGGAGCCCTGGCTGGTGTGGCTCAGTAGATTGAGTACCAGTCTGCAAACCAAAGGGTTGCCAGTTTGATTCCCAGTCAGGGCACATGCCTGGGTTGTGGGCCAGGTCCCCGGTATGGGGCACACCAGAGACAACCACACATTGATGTTTCTCTCTCTCTCTCTTTCTCCTTCCCTTCCCCTCTCTCTAAAAATAAATAAATATAATCTTTAAAAAAACTATCAGTCAATGTGAGAGAGGAGAGGATTGCTTCCATCTGAATAAGGGAATATTTCTTAGGAATATTTCATCTGAGGGACTTCTAGTTGAGATGGAGGCATAGGTAAACAAGGTTCACCTCCTCACCCAACCACATCAAAATTACAACTAAACGATAGAACAACTATCACTCAGAACCATCAGAAATCAAGTTGAATGGAAGTCCAGCAACTATGGAATTAAAGAAGCCACATCCATCCAGACTGGTAGGAGGGGAGGAGATGCAAAGATGCAGAACAGGCTGGTCCCACAGCTATGTGTGGTGGAAAAAAATTCAGGAAAGATATCTCAGGAGCAAGGGGACCCAGCCCCACACTAAGCCCTCCAGCACAGGGTTCCAGTGCCAGAAAGGTAAGTCCCCATAACTTCTGGTTATAAAAACCAGCAGGGATTGAGTCAGTGGAAGAAACTGCTGGATTCCTAAGCAGTTTCTCTTAAAGGGCCCACATCAGATTCACTCTATCTGAGCTCCAGCACTGGGTTACAGCTTGAAGGGCACCATTGGCATACATGGAAAAACTAAAGTGTGTGACATCAAGGCAGAAGCTGGAGGACAGCTTTCTCTCAGACAGAAAGGCAGGCAGAGGCCCTTTTCTGAGCCCTCTCTTCACAGAGCCACAGAGGCAGCAGGCAGGTGCCATATCTGAGACTCCATCAACCTGAATCATACTGTGTTCCTCACCCTGGTGATTCCCTGAGGACCCACCACCCAAATTATAGGTCCACCAAAGCTGTTAACAGTGTTTTTTTCCATATGAATGGCTTGTCTTGGCTCATACATCACATCTACCTAAATCCTCTCAGATAAGCAACAGCCAGCTTCAGCAAATCCCGAGCCTTTGTACCTTTTGCCAAGTGGCCCCAGGCCAGGCACTAGCAACAGCCAGCCTTGGTTTACAGCTTGACTTCATCTGGGAACCTCCAAGCCCAGCACAGTAGCAGCCATCTACAGACTGCATTGTAGCTCATGCTGGGTGCTCCTGAGCAGAACACAGGTGGTGGTTGACCTTGGCCTATATCACCTAGGAAACCCCAGAGCCTGCACATGCAGTGGACAGCTACAGACCTCGCTGGACCACCACCATCATCCTGCCCCTGCACAGCTGATCTTCCGTGGAGGGCAGAGGTTGGTGGGCAGTGGTCACAGACAGTCCTTGCAGCTGACAGGCCTGTGTAAATCCATCAAATTGACTTGCCAACAGCAATCAAGGCTCAACTACAAAAGGAGGGTATATTCACTGCATATGGACAGCACACCTCAAGTATTCAGCTTGGGTGATAGAGGCAGCTGTGCCACTGGACCCTACAGGGCACCTACTGTGTTAGGCCACACTACCAAGACAGGAAGTCATAACAGCTCTACCTATTACATGTGAACAAACACAGGGAAGCTGCCAAAACGAGGAGACAAAGGAACATGGCCCAAATGAAAGAACAGACCAAAACTAAGAAACAGAACTGAACAAATTGGAGATAATCTATCAGATGCAGAGTCCAAAACACTGGTTATAATGATGCTCAAGGAATTTTGTGAGGACCTCAGCAGCATATAAAAGATCAAGTCAGAAATGAAGGATACACTTATTGAAATAAAGAACAACTTACAGGGAAACAAAAAAAGTAGAGTGGAATGAAGCTGAGAATCAAATCAATGACTTGGAACATAAGAAAGCAAAAAACAACCAATCAGAACAACAAGAAGAAAAAAAGAATCCAAAAAAAAATGAAGATAGTATAAATAGTCTCTGGGACAACTTCAAACATTAATATTTGTATCATAGGGGTGCCATAAAAAGAAGAGAAAGAGCATAAATTGGGAACATATTTGAAAAAATAATGAAAGACAACTTCTCTAAGTTGGTGAAGGAAATAGACATGCAAGTCCAGGAAGTACAGAGAGTTCCAAACAAAATGGATGCAAAGAAGCCCACTCCAAGATACATCATAATTAAAATGCTAAAGGTTAAAGACGAAGAGAGAACCTTAAACGCAGCAAGAGAAAAACAGTTAGTTACCTATAGGAGCATTCCCATAAGACTGTTAGCTAGTTTCTCAAAGAAACTTTGCAGGCTAGAAGGGATTGGCAAGAAATATTAAAGACATGAAAAGCAGGGACTTATAGCCAAGATTGCTCTACCCAGCAAAGATACCACTTAGAATCGAAGGGCAAATAAAGAGCTTCCCAGACAAGGAGAAAACTAAAGGAGTTCATCATCACTAAACTATTATTATATAAAATGTTAAAGGGACTTATTTAAGAAAAAGAAGATCAAAACTATGAACAATAATATGGCAATAAATACATACATAACAACAACTAAATCTAAAAAACAAAGCAAACAGGAAGAACAGAGACAGAGTAATGGAAATGGAGAGTATTTGGATGGTCACCAGATGGGAGGGGAGTTCGGAGGGAAATGGGTGAAGAGGTGAGGGGATTAATAAGTACAAATAGGTAGTTACAGAATAGTCACGGGGATGTAAAATACCATATAGGAAATGAAATAGCCAAAGAACTTATTTGTATGATCCACGGACATGAACTAAGGCGTGGGGATTGCTTAAGGGAGTGGGTGTGCTGAGTGAAGGGGGGCAAAGAGGGAAAAATTGGGACAACTCTAATAGTCTAATCAATAAAATATTTTTAAAAGAATATTTCATTTGATATATCAATAGAAAATATCCACAGATTTGAAGTGCTACTACCTTGTTATACATCATTTTAAAATCATTTTAATGTAAATATGGCTAGTTTTTTAAATTGTTATAGCTAAAATAAGCATGCCTTTGTAACTCTTGCTTTTTTATTTATATTTCATTTATGGGTGATTTTCTATATATCACAATATTCCACATTTTGTAAATCTATTATGACAATATGGTATCTGCCATAATTTGTGGGTTACTCAGTTTATGTAGCCATTTCGCAATTCTTCACATCTGATGTGTTTGTGAATTTTCACTGTTGAAATTGTCCACCCTCAAAAGTGTATGTTTATTTATGTGTATTCTCACATTGGGTTGTTTTTTTAAAGTAAGCATTTATTTTTAAATAGATTTAGATTAACAGAAAAATGTTGAGGATCGCATAAAACAACATGATTTATCTTACAGGTATACACACCTGCTCACAGGCAGGGCACCCTAGTGGGACAGCACCCTCTCAGTAAGGTTGGCTCTTTGGTTTGTTGCCTTTCGAGAGGGCAACCCGAAGTTTCTAGAATCCTGAATAACCATCTTAAGCTTTAATATATTGCTACACTTGAGGATTGAGTCTTCAGGCTCATCCAAATGAGTTTTTCCTTCATGCATATGTTTTAGGTAATCATATTTATTGAAGTAACTAAATTTGATGATAAAAGTAATTAAAAAATGAAACAGTGCTACAATTACTGCAAGTCTACCACATGTCATGTGCAGTGTTAAGCACATTGTCTCTATCACATAATTTAATCTCCACAATAATCTAAAATAAAGGTATTGTAACACACTTGATTTATAAGAAAGGGAGCTCAAAGTATCTGGCTTATAAATAAAATATTCAGGAAATTCCTTGAGTGCATTTAGCTGCAAAGCCCACCAGAGCCCATCCCATACTAAGTACAGTTTGAAACTAGGTCGTAGTCAATTTTTATTTTGTAATTTGTTAAACATATGCACTATATCTTGAACACAATGACCTATAGAAATGGAACTGACTAAAAATATTTGACCTTCTATGGGTCAAATTTGTTGAAAGCCTACCTTTATGTGTAGCCTGAATCATCCCATAAATTTAAAGGCACGTAATACTTTTAGCCATAAGATACCTAATTTGTCCACCTCACATGTTTTGTTATTCTCAACAAAGGCTAATCTGGTCATAAATATTTTATGAAATTTTCACGTATTGTAGCAGAGTTTAATTTTCATACAGATTAGAATTCATCTGGAATAAAGCATTGTGATATTTGGGCTTTGTATGTACAAAAGCCACATGATGATGACTTATTGACATTAAAAGGGGCGATTCAACATTTCTGAAGACTGCATTTGCAGTCTGTGAGACAACTAAGGACCTGTGTCAGCAAGGAACACAATTACTTTGCACCTTTCCTGTCTTTGAGTCCATCCTTAATTTTCCTAAATTTCATATGTGGAAAACATGTGTGTATACTCCTGGAGATTTTATTTTTAAACTCTACCATTTTACTTCTTAAAATTTATTTCAGTACAGGCATATCTTTGTCACTAAACACTGCAATTAAAGAACTGCTAACGAATCTTTGGTATGACCACAGGAAGGAAAAATATGCTCCATCATTCATTATGAAACCCTAGATTTGTTTGAGTTTTTAGGAGACTGATTAGGACTAGACATATTCTTGTCCCTCCATTGATATAGAATAGTATTTTAAAAAGTGAACCAAGCACGAAACCTAGACTTGATCTGATGGAGCATGTATACAGAATTCTCTTGACGCACACGTAATGCTTATAAAGCTCTACGTCCTACATTCGATCCAGAAGCACCGTCCCTCTCACAGACTCTACACCCCAGAAAGGAATGTGATCTTCCTTCACGGCTCTCTCTACTTCTAAAGAGATCCAGACACGAAGAACCCCAGCAACTGTCATCAACGGATGGCATCCCAAGGTTTCAGGAGTCTCCTCTTTTATTCAGTAGAATTTTCTCTCATGTGGTCTGTCCCTAAACCTTGGTCCTCATTTTCAGCCTTTACCACAAAATGCAGGCTTTTTAAAAAAATACTTGGGTCAGTAGTACCTGACTTTCTGGTGCTCAGCAGCCAAAGAGAGAAGTTCCTTTGTTTCTGAATGCCTTGCTCCTTAGATTCTACCCCTTCAGGAAGTTTTGTTCTTCTTCACAGGATGGGGGAGGAGGGAAAACTAAGTAGGCAACATGTCTCTGTCCCGTTCCTCAGTACAGAGCAGAACACAGATTTGTGTGGTGCGACCTAGTGTTGGTGTGCAGTAGAGGCACTTAAACATTTGTTTTTGGTTCAGGAAGGAAATTCTTTCACTTCCTTGCCATTCCCCTCTGCCCAGCCAAGATCTAGGCAAAGGAAATAGAAGTATCTTTTCATTTGACAGTCAAACGTAATAATGTAACCTTTAAGGATTGCTTTGAAGTATAAAATTTGGCTCAATTTTTCACGTATTCATGGACACTCATTCCCAAGATGCTCCTAAGTGGCATATTTCATGTTGTAGTAGACAGGTTGCAAAGACAACCCCCCAAATTCCTCCCCTCATTTCCCCTTGAGTCAGAACTAGCTTGTGACTGGCTTTGACAAAGCAATGACAGAAGTGACTTTCTGGGACTTTTGAGTTCATATCTTAAGAGTACTGGCAGTCTCTGCTTCCTGACTCTTACAATGCCTCTTCTTGAGACCTTGTTGCCATGCTGAAAGGAAGCCCAAGCATCCACATGGAGAGCTCCTCACGTAGGAGAGCGAGACTTCTGACAGCAAGAGCTCAGCTCCCAGCTGGTGGCCAACACCAGCTGTCACTCATGTGATATGGACATGTAGATTTTTCAGCCATCTGAACACAGAATTTCACAGAATCCTAAAAAATAGGAAATGGTTATATTTTAGCTGCTATGTTTGTTTATACAATAGCTAATAGCTAAAACATATATTTATAATTTATTAGTCCTAATCTACAACAAAACTTTATATGTCATTGTAGTCCAAAAAATTCTAACTGGAAAAAGTTGGAAATATGTAAGTTTAAGCATATGAAATAGCCTAAAATATCATCCAATGATTTAAAAGTTTTTTTCATATATACCTGCAAATGAATAAAATATATTGTTACCAAAATGGGATCATGCTTGAACTAACAGTTTGTAGCCTGATTTTATAATTTAAAAACATATTTCCATGTCAATAATTATAAATCTTTATTATCATCTATATATACTGCAAAACATTCTATTGGGTGAATGAAGCATATTTAGTCTATTTCTGGCTCTGTAGGCTTTTTCCAGATTTCCATTGTTGTAAACACAGTGAAAACATAACAAATAAGTTATATAATCCTGAACATCTATTTTCTTATTTCTTTCAAATTGATAAGTAAAAAAATCATGAATATTTTAAGCTTTTAGATATAAATTTCAAATTATCTTCCATGGAAATTTCTAACAATTTATATCCTCAACAGCAGTATAAGGAGGTTCTGTTTTTATTCTTTTTAAGTTGGCATACTGCTGTGATACAAATTAATGTATAAATACATGATTATCCATGATTTTTGTCTAAAATGAGATGAAACATCACCATTCTTTCAACATCCCATCCAAGCTGACATCCAGAAAATATAAATTGCTTGGGTTTGCACAAATATGAGTGGATTGTCTTAAATACATGCCATTCAAATTACTTCTCAAGATGTACACAATCTCCCAGGCTCCACTGTTTCAATCTTCTTGTCAATATGCAGTCGGTATTCAAAAGAGCAGCAGTTCTGAACTTACCCTTGCAAGATGTCTTAGAAGTGCCGGCTCTCCGCCACAGCGCGCCTTCCTTTTGATCTGCACGATTCCGTAACTGGTTTTGTCATGAAATGTATCCTCATGTGGATACCTGAACACTGTCATGAGAATATTTAAAAACAGAATTAAAGGAGCGTGAGGCATACTGTGGTTTGCTAATGTGTGTTTCATCCAGAAGCTGGGCTTTGAAACATTTATAACATCTTGATATTCTAATAATTAATTATGTCTGCATTTTCTTATTTTTATCATCTCTTATCTCAGAATTTTCTACAGATCTCCTTAGAGCAAATAATATTTTCCCAAGTTTATTTTAGTAAGGCTTTCTTTAAAAACATTTTTTTCTTTTCCACTCTGGGATTTCCCCATTTGGATTTTTTGGTGTATTTCTGTCATTTGGATGACAGTTGAGACCTTTGCATGATACTGGGAAAACAACATCAAAATTGAAAACAAATTTTGCCAAAAGGTCAACACATAACAATAAAGAAACTAGGACTTGAGTTAAATAAGGAAAAAAGATAAAATACCCTATAATTTTATGTTAGTTCTTTTCATTTGTTCCTTAACAAAATAAGGTAAATTATTAAAATGAGACCACACAGAAGCGTCACAATATTGGTACATTTTATAAATTAAGAAGTGAAACATTTATATCATGAAACACTCTGGTCACAAGCAGAGAAGAATAAGGAACTAGAGTTGCCCTTTTTGGTGTCTATTATTCCTCCTACATGTGAAGGAACGTGGGCAGAGCAAGGTGGAGAAAGACAAGCACGCAGCCACAGTCTGGAACCTTTCTCTGAGAAAGTCAAGATACTTTACAGTTAATTTTACCTGTCCTAAAACGTTTCCACAAAGGAACGATAAAGATCTCTAGGTTCAATGTAGAGGTGGGGATGCTATAACACTATTAAACACAATCAATCAGAGGCAGAATTGATCACAGAACCCTGTTTTTATTTTCTCCTCCTCAGATCTCTGATACGTGGAGTCTGGAGTGTCCCTCCTGTACTGAGAAAAACGGGGAAAGAAAGGGGACCTATTATAGGGATATTTGCACCGACTTAAGACTTCCGTTTAAATGAGCCATCATCTCAGTGTGATTCAACATACATGTTTAATTGGAAATATCTTTTCTATTTTTCTTTCTTTTGTTTTTGTGAATCCTTATGTTTTCCCCCATGCCAATTTTTTTTAAGGAATTTTTTTTAAGACCTTAGGTCTGGGAGCAAACACATATGAACTGAGATTTACTAGAAAATACAACTTAAAAATGTTCATTGAAGTCATTCTTCATAGACCCCCAAGCCCACATAATCTATCTCTGACTAGTTCTCTGAATTCATCTCCTCCTACTCTGCCCCTTCTCCTCATATCACCTTTGATCCTTCAATATTACAAGTTCTTTCCTAACTGTAGGCTTTTAAACATCCTGTTCTGTCTGCCTGGAGCACTTTGACCCCCGTTGTTCACACGGCTGTCTCCTTCTTGCCATTTAGGTCTGAGCACAAAAGTTTCATTTCAGAAAAGTGTTTCCTTCATCTCTGTTCAAATTATAATTTTCAAACAGTTAAAATCAAGACACTCATTCTAATGCTGAGTGAGTATTACATTTTTTTAGCCCGTTACTAAGAGAAAAACAAAGATGGTACAGCTTTTTTCCAAGATTTTGAGAATAGCTGCTTATACAAGGTGTGGCCGAAGTAGGTTTGCAGATATGAGTATGTGAAACACAGAGTTTGTCCTTGTATTATTATTTATTAATACATTTCCATATGGGCAACTGTAAACCTACTTTTTCCCCACCTTGTATGTCATGCTTTACCTAAAACAGAGTATTTGCCTTTCTTATCCTGTATCCTGCACTCTCAAAGCAATGCCCCGTAAATATTTGCTGGGTGATGGGTTGTTCTACAGTATTTTAGTGGAAGTGACGAATGCACAGAAATCAGAAAGCACAGGGAACTGAGTGGTTGAAAAGTGAAAGTGGTCTTGAATGAAGAAAACAGAAAAATAGAAGGCAATGTAGTGGTGCTAACTAATAAATAAGTTCTCAGAAAGACAATTAAGATGGTAACTTCCACAGGAAAAATATTGTAATTTCAGAATGTTGAAATATGACAAATACACCAGAAGTATTTATGGTTAAATCTTAACTATAAAAGAGCTCTGTAACAATAGAACTCCTATTAAATGGCATTTAGAGAAAAGTATAAAGTATATTTTAACATTTGTGTTACCGAATTTGTATTATGATGTGATTAAGAATCAATTGTAGGTGAAAATCTAAATGGAAATTTGAAATTTACTTAAAACAAAAAGACCAGTAGTCATTCCCTCTTTGTTTTATTTTCTGCATTTGGCTCTTATCATTCCAGAAAGTAATTCACAGATCTCTGAAAACAGCCTGGGAGAAAGGGAGGGATTTTGTAAGATGTATAATTCTTGTAGAAATTTTTCAGCCTTCTTCCCAAAACAAAAGTAAACAAAAGGAAGGAAATGTTAGATTGATTAGCCTGTTTGAAGTTGAATGGATAAATAAAATGTAAACACATTTTATCCCATTGAAAATCCCTTACAATTTAACATTTGTGTGTGCCTGTGTATAGAAATAAGCAGGAAGCTTGTTGGTGTTATTTATTACTTCATTCCTGCTTAGTTTTATAATCTTTAAAAACCATTGGGGTTACTTTGGGGTTATAGAAAGAAGAATAACAAACACAATGTAAAACTGTTGCCACAACAGAATAATTTGCATTTTCTTCCATGTAATCATAATAATTTTTTTTCTAATTAAAGGGACATTTTGTAAATATTAAGCTTTTCAACTGAACTTTCAATTCCAAAATAAAAGGAAAACATAGAAATTCCTAAGCTTGCTAGTAATTATTTGTTTTATGGTGCTTATTCATTGACAAGACAATTATGTGAATAATGGTTAGTTTACTCATGAGAAATTTAAAAAAACTATTTATAGAATCTCATAAACTTCAATAAGTTGGATAAAAAAAACAAGTTGTTGATAAATTGCACCAGTATGATTTTTATATAAAGTCTGATGATATACAAAAGTAAGCATTATTTTAAGGGGTAGTCACATAAGAAATAAAGTCATGAAGAAAACCAGGACAATGTTACAAAATTCAGAATAACTATAATTCTATTAGGGAAGGAGGGTTATGTAATCATGGAGAGCAAACAAGGAGCTTCAAATATACTGAAAATGTTTTCATTCTTGAGGTGGTTGATGAGACCTCTGATGTTATATACATATTATGCTTTACATTTTATACAATACAGTGTATATGTGACAAAATAATTTGTAACTTTTAAAAATGCCTTTTGTTTCCACTTCTAGTGTTTTGTTTTTACAGTTATGGTGCATGAATGATTCTAAAATTCCTCATCTATAAAGAGTTAAACATGCCACATAGAATATTTTCAAATTGATGGGCTAGTATCTTAAAAAGTTTGGGCTATCCTCTGCAACAGAAGCAAAATAGAAGCAGGAAATCTCAGCAGGGATGAGAGACTGAGTGTGCAGCATAACCTGAGGGCATCTGTGGGATCAGGAAGGCAGTGTGGAGCCTTGGGCGCCTGTGCAGAGCAGGCTAAGATATCTGAATCCAAGCCTTCTAAACCTGGGATTTTGGCAGTACTATGCATATAAAAACAGACTGATGTAAAAAAAGAAAAAAGAAAAAAATCTTTTTAGCATTAATGGTTAACTTAAAAAAAGCTGTCTAATCTTTGTTTTAATTAACAGAAAAAAATTATGGAATTTAGCAAGGACAAACCAGCCCACACAAGCCTGGAATTACCTATCTAGGTGGTCTCAAAATACTCCAAAAAGAATCTTACATGAAAAAAGTGCCCCCAGCACCATAGCAGGAGTAAATGTTGATTCTTTTTTAACCCAGGCCTCACAGAAGTCCCACATAGAATTTTAAAAATTAAGAATTTATACTCGACTGTAAAAAAAAAAGAATGAAATCTTACCCTTTGTGACAGTATGGATGGACCTAGAGTGTATTATGCTAAGTGAAAAAAGTCAGTCAGAGAAAGACAAACACTATATGATTTCACTAATATGTGGAATCCAAACTAACAAACAAAATAGAAACAGATCGTAAACAGAGAACAGACTGACAGCTGTCAGAGTGGACGAGGGTTGCAGGGCTACATGAAAAAGAAAAGAGGATGGGATTAAGAAAAAACAAACTCATAGACACAGATAACAGTATGGTTATTACCAGAGAGAAAGAGGGGTGGGAGAAGGTGAAAAAGGATACAGGAAGGATAAATGATGATGGAAGGGGATGTGACTTGGGGTGGTGAACACATCATACAGATGATATCTAATTGTACATCTGAACCTACATAATTTTATTAACCAATGTCACCCAAATAAATTTACTTAAAAAGTGAAAAAAATTATAAATACACAAATACAAACACACAGAAATAGGAGTCACACCTCCAGCCAAGATGGAGGCATAGGCAGACACACTGTGCCTCCTTGCACAACCAAAAGAAGGACAACAACAATTTAAAAACAAAAAACAACCAGAACTGACAGAAAATCCAACTGTATGGAAGTCCGACAACCAAGGAGATAAAGAAGAAACACTCATCCAGACCAGTAGGAGGGGCGGAGACAGGCAGCCAGGGTGGAGAGGACTCACAGCAAGGTGGCAGCTGGTGGATGCAGCGAGGTGGCGGATTGTGGAGCAGGGCGGGCAGAGCTGCAGCGGGCTGGTAAGGCAGCAGCTGGTGGACCAGGTGACAGACCAAGCAACCCAGGGCTCCAGCACGGGGAAATAAAGCCTCAAACCTCTGATTGAAAACACCCGTCGGGGTTGAGGCAGCAGCAGCAGAAACTCCCAGCCTCACAGGAGAGGTCGTTGGAGAGACCCACAGGGTCCTAGCACAAGCCCACCCACTCAGAATCAGCACCAGAGTGGCCCAGTTTGATTGTGGGTAGTGGAGGGAGTGACTGAAAACCAGGAGAGAGTGGAACAGGCGCCATTGTTCCCTCTCTGATGCCTCCCCCACATACAACGTCACAGCCCAACGAACAGTGTTACCAGCCTGGGTGGACACCTAAGGCTCCGCCCCTTTACTCAACAGACACGCCAAGACCAAAAAAAAAAAAAAAAAAAGGCCCAATTGAAAGAACAGATCAAAGCTCCAGAAAAAATACAACTAAGCCACGAAGAGATAGCCAACCTATCGGATGCACAGTTCAAAACACTGGTAATCAGGATGCTCACAGAATTGGTTGAATTTGGTCACAAATCAGATGAAAAAATGAAGGCTATGCTAAGAGAAACAAAGGAACATGAACAGGGAACCAATAGTGATGGGAAGGAAACTGGAACTCAAGTCAACGGTGTGGACCAGAAGGAAGAAAGAAACATCCAACCAGAAAAGAATGAAGAAACAAAAATTCAAAAAAATGAGGAGAGACTTAGGAACCTCCAGGACATCTTTAAACATTCCACATCCGAATTATAGGGGTACCAGAAGGAGAAGAGGAAGAACAAAAAATTGAAAACTTATTTGAACAAATAATGAAGGAGAACTTCCCCAGTCTGGCAAAGGAAATAGACTTTCAGGAAGTCCAGGAAGCTCAGAGAATCCCAAAGAAGCTGGACCCAAGGAGGAACACATCAAGGCACATCATAATTACATTCCCCAAGATGAAACAGAAGGAGAGAATCTTAGAAGCAGCAAGAGAAAAGGACACAGTTACCTACAAAGGGGTTCCCATAAGACTGTCAGCTGATTTCTCAAAAGAGACCTTACAGGCAAGTAGGGGCTAGAAAGAAGCTTCCAAGTCATGAAAGGCAAGGGCCTACATCCAAGATTGCTCTGTACAGCAAAGCTTTCATTTAGAATGGAAGGGCAAATAAAGTGCTTCTCGGATAAGGTCAAGTTCAAGGAGTTCATCATCACCAAGCCCTTATGATATGAAATGTTAAAGGGATTTATCTAAGAAAAAGATAAAAAATATGAACAATAAAAATGACAGCAAACTCACAGTTATTAACAACCACACCTAAAACATAAACAAAAGCAAACTAAGCAAACAACTAGAACAGGAACAGAACCACATAAATGGAGATCATATGGAGGGTTATCAGTGGGGTGGGTGAGGGGGAGAGGGGGGAAGGTACAGAAAATAAGTAGCATAAATGGCAGGTAGAAAATAGACAGGGGGAGGGTAAGAATAGTACAGGAAATGTAGAAGCCAAAGAACTTATATGTATGACCCATGGACATGAACTATAGAGGGGGAATGTGGGAGGGAGGGGGTGTGCAGGATGGAGTGGAGACAAGGGGGGGGAAATGGGACAAATGCAATAACATACTCAATAAAATATATATTAAAAAAAGAAATAGGAGTCAGTAGACACAACAAACAACAAAACCAGACAAAGACTTCCGACAGTGGAATCATTATACACTGATTATAAAGGAAATACATATTTAGTACATCTAAAAGTATAAAAAAGGGAATAACAAAAATGAGTTAGGAGAAAGAGACAATCAAATGACTGAACATACTTGAAAAAAACTATTAGAAATAAATGTATAATAACTGAAAGAGAAAAGATAGATCAAACAGAAGATTAAGTCAAACTAAAAAGAGAATTCATGAACTGGAAAATAGACCAGATGACATAATGTGATATGTGCTATAAAAAAACTTCAGGGAAAAGGTAGGGGGTGGGGCAGGAGTGCAGGTGGAGGGAGGGAGGCCGGTTGCAATTTTCAGAGAGCAGTCAGAATAGGTGTCACAGAGAAGAAGGTGAGGGAGGTGGCCAAGTGGAAAGTGGTGGTATCAGACTGATCTTTCTATATTTCATGTGTTTTTACAACACATTCCGTTCTCCAAATAGGTAAAAACAGTAATGCAGGTAAGTGACGAAGTCACTTGCCCAAATGTATCCAGTTAACAAGCAGTGAGACTGAACTCAAATCCGGGCAGTCGGGCACTGTTGACCACAAGCTCACCGCAGCGTGCTGCCTGCGGGTTCCACCTGAACGGGTGGGCACAGTCGGTTGATGAGGGTACACGTCTAAAGCAATATATTAGTCACCTTGATCTTAATGTAATGCTCACCCATATGACAGTGAAAAGGACCATCAGGATGTGTCTACTGCTGCCCTGGCTGATGTGGCTCGCTGGCGTGGCTCACTGGATTGAATGCAGGCCCATGAACTGAATGGTCACCAGGTTCATGCAGCAAAAGGTCGCCAGTCTGATTCCCTTTTGGGGCACATGCCTGGGGTTGTGCGCTAGGTCCCCAGGTGGGCCGTGCAAGAGGCAGCTGGTTGATGTATCTCTCACACATCCGATGTTTCTCTCTCTCTTTTTCCCTCCATTCCCCTCTCTCTCTAAAAATAAATAAATAAAATCTATACTGCAAGTACAGTCAGACTACAAAGTGTATTTAATACATTGAATTTATTTGTATATATTCAGAGTATGGTATTTGTGCTTTATTTCTACTTTTTCCAGCTCTTTGATGAGTAGAATATTAAATGTGTTGTTATGGAAATGCAGGTTATTACTTCTATGGGAAGATAATTTTGAAAATAAAATCTGAAACTGCATAAATATGAAAAAAGATGTTTCTTATTCTTCAAGTAAATCAGAATAAATATTTCTATTTTAACTATTTGAAGTAATTCATGTCTTTGAGTGAAGTAATTTGATTTACAGCCATTGAATTAGGTTGGAAATAGAAAGATTATTTTTCTCAACAAACTATCAATGCCTTTCAGGGATGATGCAGTTAGATAGAGTTTTTGTAAGTAATGAACTCAATTGAACGTATCAGTTCCACTGTATTGACTTTCTATTGCTGCATAACAAGTTACCATGAAATGTAACAACAAACATGACCTCACAGATTTTTGTGGGTCAAGGGTGAAGATACAGCTTAACTAGGTGACTCGGACTCCAGGTCTCCCATGGGGCTGCAGTCAGCGTGCTGGCCAGGACGGCGGTCACCTCCAGGTTCAGCTGCAGAGTCTCTGCTTCCAAGCCCACTCATGTGGCTGTTGGGGGTCTCAGGGTTTCTCTGGCTGTTAACCAGAGGCATCAGGTTTCTGCTGCATGGCTTTCTCCATCCAGCAACTTGTGACATGCCAAGTTGCTTTCCCTGGAATGAGAGCAGGGAGAGGTAAGCCAAAAAGTCACAGTCTTTTTGTAACCTTATCGCAGAAGTGATGTCTCCTCACATTTGCTGTATTTTATTCCATAGAAACGGGTTACTAGGTCCAGCCTACACTCAAAAGAGAGATTACAAAGGGAGTGAATACCAAGAGGCAAAGATCATTAGGAATTGTCTCTAGAGAGTACCTCCTACGATGGCTCTTATTCAATACTTTATTCATGGAAAGATGCTCTTTCATCATCCATTCATCCGCCAGTATTCACTGAGCTTGTACTTTGTTCTAGGCCCTGGAAATTGCGGGAACAAAATAGATAGTCTCATGGCCTTTCTAAAACCTACCATTTAGTTTCCTCAAATTTAAACACCTAAATGCTTTTGATTTCAAAAAAAAAGAATAAAATGTAAACAGCAAGGAAACATAGTTCAGGAGCTTCTGTCCTACTGACATTTCTTAACTGCTGGGCCTGTAAATCAAATACAGATGACCTTTGAGTAAAGATGAAGAATCACCTTGGTCTTTTTAGGTCATAGTTCTGTGATAGCTTGTAACTTAGATCTACAGACTTCCTAGCTCAGAGGGACCTAAGTGATTTACTTAAAGTTCTGCACTGACAATACAGTGTAAGTCCCGAAGGCTGGAACTTTGAGCTCATCCAGCTGGGGAAAGAAAAGCGGCTTAAGAATGCAGCTCCTTGACTGTCCCTCTAAACTGCAAACTGACAGAAACATCTATAAGGTCCGTGAGGTTCTACTCAGGTCCTGTGACCACTCTTGGTCTTCTAACAACAAAAAAAAAGTTTTTGGCAAGAATTGAAACCACGATGATTTCAGTGTTTACAAAATAAATAAACACAGGATTGAAGTTCTTTCTATTATCTTTATCAGGCTGTTTCCTCAGTGAATATTTCATATTGAGCCAGGGGTCCATATTGTCATCCGCTGGTCCACTTCTTGAGAGAGCCCACTTAGTGGGTTTTATTCTTACTTTAGAGATCATAATGTCTTCAGGTTTTTAAAGGCACTCGTGAGAGTAGATGCACACACGACACACCCACCACTCCTTGCTCGCTCAGTAGAGGTTGCATCAGAGATGCCTCAGCCTGACTTATTTCCTACTCGGTTGGGTTTAGACAATCTGAGCAATTCAAGGTGACAGAAAAGAATATCTTATTTAAAAAAAAAACAGGTAATTAAGTTTCAAATAACACCACTGAGTATATGTGAAGCAAGTTTTTGTTGCAAATTACTTAGCTTAATTGCAGATAAGAATGCGGACATATCTAATAAAAAGAAATATGACATACATTTGTAATGTAAATGTTTTATAACAGCACATTGAACAGACCTCCATGCATTTAGACCTTATAAAATTCACAGAGATTCAAGAACCTACCTTTCCCAGACTCTAGCATTACCTTCAATTCTGAATGGCTTAATAACCTGCCAGAGTGGTCCAGCTCTGAAAGTTGCCATCAGGATAATAGACATACACCTATTCAGAGCTGAGCAAATCTCTTTTACAGATTTTACTTCATGGACATCAATCTCTGCAATTTGAGAAATTTTAAATCTTTTTCTCATTCTGAACATGTGCTAATGGACCCTAAAATACAAGAATCCAATTTACTTGGATTTGTTAACAATAAACATGACAAGACATATTATTTCACTATTTCCTAAAATTAATGGACAGATAATTCATAAACAAAGGAACGTGTAGCTGATGAGCTGAAGTAAGTTCCAGAACCAAAAATTTTGAACGACAGAATATTCAAGCAAAATAATGCAGAACTCTGAATTCAATGGATGGGATACCTTTGGAGTTTAATTAGCAGCTGGCTGGGGATAGTGAATTGGCAAATATTTGAATACAGATTTGGAATTAAAGCCAGGATTATTTCAATAATTGCAAAGTAAATAAATATATGATCAATGATCAAAGAAACATGCAAATTTTACTTCTAGGATTCTATCCTGTAAAATTCCCATACTGTGCAGATATATATGTGCGTGGTATATGCATTTTTTGCAAGAGCAAAAGGCAGAGGAAAAATTGAAAAACTTGAAAGAAATAAACATCTATTAGTAGGCAATGATTACAATGATAAAACATTAATTGGTAGGAGCATGATTATAACTATGGAAGATTCCACAGCTCTTACAGAATATGAAGTAGATTTATGTGTCTTGACCAAGGAGAATATTTTATGAACAGAAAAAACCCCCACATATTGCATAACAATATGTATAAATGTGTTCCTTCAAAGATAAAAATAATATAGTATTATCTTATTGAAAATAAGTAAAGCATAATATACAATCTCATTAAAAATATCCTTTAAGAAAAACTTAAAGGATACTTGTCAGCTATTAAGAACAGTTACCTGGAGGACTAACATTAAAGCAGTGGGCAAGAGGGTAGTAATTCACTTTTTTACTTTATATGCTTCCTTTTTATTTTTACAGAAGCATGTATTGCTATTGCACTACTTTGTGCATTCTCTAAGGCTTCATTTTTTATTTTTTGTGATCGTGTACCTCATTATTTGCATGTATAATTAATTATAGACATGTTGGCACATGACAACCTATAAATTCAGTGATATTAAATGGCATGTGTTAAAATACTCTAACACATAGTGTTTTATTGTGTATAGCTTACGCCATAATTCTAAAGCTGAAAGCTGTTCAAGAATAAGTAGTCAGTGGCTTGGCACACTACCCCTCTGATCAGGAAGACTGTTCTTCAAAGGTGCCTACTACAAGATGTGCTTCGCTTAGCCAATCTTCATCAATAATTTCCTACAAATCAGGTCCTTATTTATTGTTTTATTGTCTCAAAAAAGATGGAGAAAACATAAATAGTGCAGATTAAATTTAAATGCTTCTTACATCTATAGCCATTACATTATAAATTGTACAAAAAAGCTGAAGTACTGCTCTTCTAGTACTGAAAACTTATGATTCGGTAAAGTTGCATATATTATTGAATGTCAAATGAAATTCCAACATAAGACTCTAATGTTTTATTTCTACCTTACTCACTAACAAAAACAGAAATACTACCTCATGTTCATATAGGACTTATTCATTCAATTGCAGCCATAGGTAGCCTACAGATACTAAGAGTTTGGCCAAAATCAAGAAGGCATTCCATGAGAATCAATTGGCTATGTGGAATCTACAGTAATGAATATTATGTATTTTATTATCATTTGTAAATAGTGTGCTTCACCTCTTTTACAGCTCACACGCTCACTTTTTTCAGAGAAAGTTAGTCAACATTTACCAGCAAACTGCTGAGTTGTGGGAGCATAACTCCTGCTCACCCAGCTCAGGACTTCATGAGCAGACACTGTTTACGGCTCGAAAGAACTCACGCACTGGGCACGAGCAGACTGGCATAGGTAAATCCAAACAAGGAGACCATGGGAAAAGGCCACATTTTCAGCCCAGCATCAACTTTTCTGTTTGGCTGCAAGCTTTTTAGGATTAGCTGTTTAAATGAAATTCTTTCACAAAGTCTGTGAATAGGCCTCCTCGGACAGTGAGCTAATTAAGGTTTCATGCACACCTACAAAAAGTTGTTTTGAAAATAAGCCTAAGGAAAAATGGATGGGATTTTAAAAATAATCACAACGAATTATTCCATGTTAAAAGAAGCACACTGTTATTTAATTGACTTAGTTTTAAACTTCAGGAAAAAATATCCAGCACACACATGTTTCCATATAAAGAGCACTGCAGTTCTGGGGGTTTCCTGGGAGTTTAGGGAGTTTAGGTAAAGCATGCTGGGATTTGACAGCACAGAAAGGAATTTGCTGGAAGCTAGAGATGTACTCTGTCACAGTAAATCATTTTGGTTTTAAATTTGGGAGACAGATAAAACACAGAAGATTTATTAATTATGTTTCATTATCCTGCTTGGCTGAAATGTAGACCAGTTTCTAGCAATTCTCTTTTTGTCTACTTCAAATGCAGTATTCTTAGGAAGACCTGTGAAAAAGGGGTGGAAAAAACAGAGACATGTACAATCAATAATGACAACTGAGTTCAATGACCTTACCACATTTAATACTCAATCCTGCCTTTGCATTTTCTTTGGTCCGGATTATATGCAAGACCAACCAGTGACTTGGTTAAATTCTTATCACGTGTAGATTCCAAAAGCTCAGTACATTCAGCCGGGCCCAATCAGCTTTGTTCCCAAGCTGCACCTCCCAAACCTCTAGACTGCAGCTACTGTCTAATACCAGCTGCTTGCTCTCTCTGGTCCTCCCCCTTCTCTACCTCCTCCAGGTTTCATTTAAAAAATCTACTCTGTAGATACCCAGTTCAATCCTTCTGAGTTGCCTTGGCAACTCACAAAGATAGGATAGCTCACAGCTTCCTGGTCTAATTCCATCACATCCCTCAATTAGTTAGTTAAGTTAGGGATTTTATGAGCAGTCAGATATTCCTTAGAACTCTAATCAGCTATTGGCTCACTGTAAATGGTGCTTATGGATCCTCCCAGGGCCATTCCCTATTCACATCCTCAGGGCTCTCTTCTTGCAGGGTCCCTTCACCTAATGCCAGGAGGCAGGACCAGATTGCTGCACAACCCATTTTCATGCTTCCTTCCACTCACTCTCTGTTGACTTTACCTTGAAGATTTACTTTTTCTGAAGTGTCTCTTGACTGCCCTGCCCTTCGGCATCTTCTACAGCCTGGCAGGTTCCTTGGAAGGCAGTCACTATCAAGGCTGTCAGGTTTTTAACTCCAGGCTCTCACATGTGAATCAAAATGTGTGTGTTTTAAGCCAAATATAATTTTACATAGGATGTTTGCAAAGCACACCGAGGTAAGTCATTCTTTACATCTTGAGAAGAGAAAAATCACCTCTGGCCACCTTTTCACCCCAGTGGTGCAGTCACATGACAGAAGGAGCTGTCTGGCAGACAGGGTTAGTCTGACTGTGTACATTTGACCTTGAGGATGGCAGCTGCCCAGAGGGAATTACCTGGCCCTTCAGATCTGCAGAAAGTTAGGATAATTTTGAAAAAATTGGGTGGGGGCTCATTTGTATTCTGCAAATTTGACAGCATTCCTCTGAAAATCTAATTCTGAGCATTGAATACATTTCCCCTAAGGCACAGAAGCAACTAAGAAGGTTGTTTACTTTAAATCAGTGCATAACATGTATGAATTAATCAAGCATTTAACACCACTCTAAAGATGGTTGAATATAAGGAAACACAATATTATGCTGGCTCACTCTTTTACATAAGCAAATTGATGTAGATTTTCATCCTGTAATTTATACTGAATCAAACCCATCCTCTGCTATTACATGCTTCCAATGAACATGAAAGTGCGGCAATAAACACGAAGTTGTTATAAAGAAATAAATCACGTATAGATGAATGGAAACATTTTCCTGAGTATTAATTCGATTCTTGGGATCATGCACTGTTGTACTAGAGCAGAGATTGCCTCTACAAGTTTAATGAGAGTTGTACATTCACGCATCATAGAAAGTAAATTTAAGTTTTCATATTGACCTTGCCAGTGGGCATTTAGGAAAATTGAAATCACAATTTTTGGCAATATTCCTTGCTGCTGGGAGCATTTCATAGTGAAAAAGTACTTTCTTTTTCCTTATATTTCTCTTCCTTCAAAATGTGTACACGACACATCTCTACCCGAAACTAAGCAAGGGCGATGGTTAGCAATACCGCCTGCAGTATTTTCAGACAAAAGCAGCAGCTTTATCTCTTCAGTCCCTGAGGTCAGCAAGCTGAAGTATCTTGCAATTCTCCTTTCCAATAATTTCTTAATCTTCAAAGACTTGAGCACTTCATAATTCAGTTGTACCCATAAAGACAACTTGAAAATAACTAAAATATAGTGGATTCAACCAGAAGCTATCATCATACAAGGATTGTTCACTTTTTTTAAAACCATAAGCCCATGAAAAGTCAAACAATTATTTTTATTGTGTCCTGGCCTAGGAAAGGTAGTCATAGATCAAAAATTTGTGAAACTAAGAAAAAATTAACACTGGCAATGATCTGGAAAATTTAATGATAGATTGTCTGATCCATCTCTTAACTCAAAACACACACTTGAATATACTGGTTCAATTCTGGGAGGGACTCTCAAAGCAACAGCATGAGAAAGAGCTGCTGAGTGATCTCCATACGGTGCCGTAGAGATTATTTCCCAACTGTTCTCAAACACAGTCAAGTGACTGTCAGCATCACTGAGGAGAGTCTGGTTGCACTTTCAGAGGAACAGAATTATTCTCCATTCCTCTCTTACGTAACATAACTTTAGGAACAGATTCCTGTGGAGGCAAAATAAAATTTATTGTTTCTTTATCACCCTGCCACATAAAAACTGTTTCATTAGAATCCAGTCTAGATCAGTCTTTCTAGCATCTACTTGTTTATAAGACTGGTTTACTGCCAAAAACTCCTTGCCCATGCCTAACACTAGACACGGCTCTATAATTTGTTCTTGTTATGTAGTAAATGAAGGAGGAGGTTAGCGTCTTACTCTTCGTCATATGTAACTCAATATGAAGATAGCTACTTTTGTTTTTAAAGGTAAGTAACACACTCTAACTGCTGACTTGTTTTTTTCATTGTGGGTCCCTGGAAGAAATTAGTTTTGTTTTCTTTTTAATTATAAATAAACACTTTTTGTATTTATTAAAAAACACTAATTAAGCTTGTTGAGGATATATACACAAAAGACTTTGAAGTTTTTCTCACGTAAAGAGAGAAATTTATATCTTATTATGAGACATTTTTGTCCTTCTCTATGTTCTCAAAATAATGAAAATCTTTGTAAATAGCATCTTTAAACCTACATTTTTGCCACCTGTTAGTGAAGATATTTATCATGATTAAAGATAGAAATTCTACTGTTTTTATTTTTTATCAAAGTAAATAAACTTTACAGAAACAGCCTTAAGGAATTTTTAGGGACTCACTAGTTGTGTGAATGAGATCATCCTTCTTTTAACATTTGGCATAAACCTGCCTTTATCTTAGTTTTCTCCATCTCTGAGTCATTGGCCAGGTTCCTCAGGCCCAAACAGAGTCATAAATCTTTGTTTGTTCTTCTCCCCTTGGGACTCATGTCAAAATCCAACAGGTAAGCCTGTCACCTGTGCCTCTAAAGTAGATCTCCAATCTGATCGTTTCTCAGCACCTTCACCCTTACGATCTTGGTCCATACCAGCCTCCCCTCTCTCCACACTTTTCTATGGTCCATTCCCCATGCAACACTCAAAGGTATCTTTAAAAAATGTAAATCGAAATATGCCTCTTCCCCTGCTTAAGACTGACCAATGGCTTCCTATCAAGCTTAAAACAAGCTCCAAATTCTTGACTGTGACTGTCATGACCTGGTCCTGTCTACCTCTCCAACCTTACCTCTTACCACACCCCCACGGGGTCACCGAAGCCACAATGGATTTCTCACAATTTCTCATATACTTAAAGATTATGGGCATCTGGGCCTTTTCCCTTGCTCTTCCTTCTTCTAAGAAGGTTCTTTACCTACAACTTTTTTAAAATATATTTTATTGATTATGCTATTACAGTTGTCCCATTTTTTTCTCCCCTTTATTCCCCATCCCCCGGTACCCACTCCCACCAGCATTCCCCCACCTTAGTTCATGTCCATGGGTCATATATACAAGTTCTTTGGCTTCTCCATTTCCCATACTACTCTTAACCTCCCTGTCTATTGTGTACCTACCTTTTATGCTTCTTATTCCCTGTACCTTTTCCCCATTCTCCTCCCTCCCCCTTCCTGCTGATAACCCTCCATGTGATCTCCATTTCTGTGAATCTGTTCCTGTTCTAATTGTTTGGTTAGTTTGTTTTTGTTTTTGTTTTTTAGGTTTGGTTGTTGATAGTTGTGAGTGTGTTGCCATTTTACAGTTCGTATTTTTAATCTTCTTCTTCTTCCTAGATAAGTTCCTTTAACATTTCATATAATAAGGGCTTGGTGATGATGAACTCTTTTAACTTGGCCTTATCTGGGAAGTGCTTTATCTGCCCTTCCATTCTAAAAGATAGCTTCGCTGGATAGAGTAACCTTGGATGTAGGTCCTTGCCTTTCATGACTTCGAATACTTCTTTCCAGTCCCTTCTTGCCTATAAGGTTTCTTTACCTACAACTTTTTATTGCTATAACTTATCATTCAGGTATCTACTCAGATATCACCTCCTCAGAAAGCATGTTTCTGAACATTTTCTCTATCCTCCCTTCCCTTGCTGAACTTTTACATAACACTTATTACTATAAAAATTACCTATTTTTTTCCTTGGCTGTTTCCCTATTGGTGGAAGTTTTGTGAGGACATGGACTTTGTATATTTTACTGCTGTATCCTCCATGTCTTAAATAGTGTCTGTTACATAGTAAACACTGAAGAAGCATCTGTTGATTGAATGAACAAATGAGAAGAACATATTAGCAGATATGTTGCACTTTCAGAATTCCACTCACTTGTACTGTTTACTGTACCTTCCTTTTTTATTCCATATATCTTAGGAATTTTTTTAAAATGTGGATTTTTTTCTAAACTATTTCTGTTAACATTGCTAAGAACAGAGACATGGGCATTCAGAAAACCCCGTCTCACCTGTGCTGTGTAATAAAGTATGGCACAGTCATAAATTTCACCTGAAACACAAATACACATTTTTCATATAATAGGTTAATTTTCCTTATTCAAATAAGTCTTAATCTCAAAAATGCCCACTTAAAGTTAAGTGTTTAAAAATATCTCCCTTTCATATTGACTTCAAGGCCATTAACTTCTATGGCAGTTTAAATTAACTAACTATGTCATTTGTCACCACCAAGAGTGTTCTTCACTAGATAGACTATTAGTAAAATGCCAATCTAAAAACTGACGCATGTCAGTCACAAAAAATTCTGATGTCATTGTTTAATGTACTCAACAGTGGCCATCTATAAAGTCCAGAGAAAGTCAGCAACAGCCCCCGATGAATAGTATTTTCTCCCCCTTATGCCCAAACAACCTGGTCAAAATTCTAAAATAGGTTGGGGATGATTTTTTCTTTACCTGAATCAATCAGACTTATGCACTTAAATCAAGGGACTATTTTTTTGTAGATTTTCTTTATTTTATTTTTAGAGAGAGGGGGAAGGAGGAAGAAAGAGATGGAGAGAAACATCAATATGTGGTTGCCTCTCACATGCCCTCAACTGGGGACCTGGCCCACAACCCAGGCATGTGCTCTGACTGGGAATCGAACTGACGACCCTTTGGTTCACAGGGCATCACTCAATCCACTGAGCCACACCAGCCAGGGCAAACCAAGGCACTTTTAACAACTTTTCCAACCCAGTCATTATTGTAAATGTAATACACAGCAAATGATATGATGTGATTTAATAACTAAAGTGTTATCTTATTGACCCCCAACTCTGATTGATTAACAAGTTAACTTGTGATAATACTAATTACAGTTACAAGGATGTAAAGTACAGCACAGGGAAATGTAGCCAATAATATTGTAATAACTATGTATGGTACCAGGTGGGTATTGGAAATATCAGTGCAGGGACACTTTGTAAGGTATATGATTGTCTAATCACTATGCTGTACACCCAAAACTAAGTCAAAATAATATTGAACATAAATGGAACTGAAAAATAAAAAAAAGTAATAGCAATAAGTGAAAGTAACAACAGGTTTAATTGGGGGTACAATTAGGAAGAAAACATACCACATCTGGTTGTTGCTCTAGTGCTTCTATGTCCCTTTGTCATGGTTTTCACCCCTTAATGAGTTAACGAGTTGAAGCATTTTCCCTTCACCAGTGCATTCCGGCCTGACGCTCTAAGTCAGCATTCCCTCAGGTGTGTTCTGCAGAAATAATCTTATAACGCTATCAGGTACTTTGCAAGTAATAGTAACAACAACAATAATAATAATGTTAATTTGTCAATAAACTTAGGAAATGAAACTCTGAGCTACTCAAAGTTTACTTTCTTTGCTGTAGGATTTCTCAGAGCCTTGAACATGCTAAAATGAATTACCCATTTCCAGGGGAATTAACTGTCGGTTTCCCAAATCATCTACCTACTGAAGCATTACTTTAAGGAATATTTTCTGGACAAGTGCTCAGAAAATGCTTCTGAAATTCACTGTCTGCAATCCTTTGACACTTTTTTGTGACACTTTTCTGATGGTAAGACTGGTGGAACTTTTCTATCAACTAGTGGATAATAACTTCAGCAGAACAGGGGTGATCATAACTGGTCTCTTCTACCTTCTGTTTGGTCCCCAAAATTCCAAAGTTTTGTGTCTACTACTCATTGTCAAAAATTATTTATGATTCAACAATAACTTGACTGGTAGGTAGTCCTATGACCTTCTCAGTGATGAAGTCAAAGGACTCTTTCCATTCCTTATCCCTTTTAATCTCTCTGGAACATTTGATGTAATTGATGACTCCCTATGATTTGAAATTCTTGAATTCTTGGTTCTTCTGCCTCTTTGGCTCTGTTCTTTCAGTTTCCTGTGTGATTCCATTTTCTCTGTTCAACCCCTGTATGTTGTTTCCAATTTTTTGCTAGCCTTCTCTCTCTATGCTCTCTCCCTGTTTTATCTCACCCATATTTATTGCTTCGAATGACATTATAGACTGATGGCTTATGAAGCTCTAGCTCTAAGATCTCCGAGACCTCCAAATGCCTACAAAACCTCCCCATTAGAATGTGTAACTTCTGATTAATTAACAGCCCTCTTCTCCATAGTGTCCACAGCACTCCAAATTAAAGTTGCAAAGAATTATAATCTCCCTCTCCACCACCTAACAAACTTGCTGCTTCCTCGTATTTCTTATCTTCATTCAGTTTTGAATTTGCAGAAATGATCCTGGTTGATAGAGTGACATGGTGGGAATAACATTTAGCCTGGGGACAGGTTGCTTGAGTGTGAGTTGTACAGCTGTGTTAATAACATATAGAAGAACCCTGGCTAAGTCAGTTTACAATTCTGGACCTCAGTCCCCCCATGTACAAAATATTAGATAATCCTACACTTATTTCTTTAGTGCAGTCTTTATTATTTCCCTTCATTTCGGAAGCTTTTAGCTCCTAGATTCTTGGCCTATATCCAACAGTAGCCCTTAGTGATTTAATCTGCTCCTCCAATATCCTTTTCACTGAATTCTCAGAATTCCTCTGCTCCAATGGTCATGTTCTCTGGAATACCTCGGACACTCGTTCTGTGGCTGAATAGCAGACCTGTCCCACAAATAAAGCAATCCCTCTAAAATCTTAACCCCAAGCACCCATGCGAGGGTCTTACTGCATCAGCCCTTCAACGTCACGGGAACCTACAACTCATCGACCCAAATACTAACTTCCCTCAGGCCTTCTTTCTCCCCTTTCTGCTCTCCCCACCCCACAAAATTATATTCTTTGCACCCAGAATATTCAGTTCTATAGCCAAGCCTTGTGGAATCCCTTTGCATATACCCTGAAATCTTTTTCCCTTCTCTTCTTTGTACTCATCTAGCGAAATCCCTACTCTAGTTAAATTTCACTTTCTGCCTAGAGGAAAACATACGATTATCTAATATATTAATTATCAATCTCCCCTTATTGGACTATGAACTCCATGTGGACAGGAATTTATTTTTCTGTTTGGTTTCCTAATATATCCCTTGCATCTAGACTGTGCTTTGAATACAATAGGTGCTTAGTAAATATTTGTTGAATGAATAAATAAACTGTCTGTGTTCACAATTCATACATTTATTTCATTGATTCTACCTATGAATGTGTAACCCATTTCTTCCGATGGAAAGGCCCTTAGATTTTAGAAGATGCTTGACTCACTTTCAAATGGCCAGATTAGTAATGCTTTGTGTTTATCACCAAGGCAGCCCTGAGTATATTTCCAAATTACAGAATCCAAAGTCAATATTTTCACTTTGACTATAGAGCTTTTATATCAATGTGTGATGGTTTGCAAGGAACATGACATTTCCCTGTCTTAAAGTTTTGAAATAATTATACATTTAACTAATCCACTATGTCAGAGGAAAGTTTTGGCTAGAATGTTACAATATTGGTGTTTTAATGAGAGAAGGCCAACAAGACTCGATTATCCACAGCAGTATGAAACTCTTCATCTTTTAGGTGACCAAAAGCGATTTTTTTCTTTTCTTTACATTATTATGTCAGAGTTTATCTCACAGGTAAAGAGCAGGTACTGGTATCCACGTTAGGTGAAGATATTTAAGGCAGAGGTAGACGCAACTCCCACTGGATCCCCATAGGATTCGTCCCCTTCTTCCAGGTAAAGGAATTTAAAACTCTATTTAGAAGCAAATGGGTTTGAAACAGGACTTGAAATATTACTTGTCAATGAAAACTTTAGACTAGGTTGGGAAGGAAAAAGACTATGATATGTAATCTTAATCTTTAAGTTGATGCCATAAAATCTTAGGGAAGCAGAAGGAGAATCAATGAGATATATACACGTCCTATGAAATCAGACAAATACTTTTTTTAACAAGTACTAATACTTTTATTATGGAATAAAGCAGTATTTTATACATTAACTCAATTTTATAGTAAAAACTTTTCATGTACAGTTGTAAAGAAACCACTGTATAGATAAATTCAATGTAAAAATGGGTTGTATTTTAAAAGATCATAAATTGGAAAATATTTTCTCTACAGAATATGGTAAAAATTACAGCATTCCCCCGGATAGCCCAACAAGCCCGTTTCAACCAAGAAGTAGCTGAATTATACATTTATAAATATGGTCTTAATTCTGGGATCCAAGAAACTTTAGCTTCATTTATTGAAACAGCCATAGCCATGCTTTCCTTAAAATTAAGTTGTGTAAAGGGAAATATCCAATCATCTTCCCCTTTTGACTTAGGCCTGATTATTTTTCTTTAGGCTAATCTACATAAATGGTTTAATGAAGGACACGTATTCGTGCCCTTTTACCTGCTTGGTAAAGTACCCATTTGTATCCAGACTGAAATGTTTGGGTGGTTATGAAAGTACACTGAGTAAGTGGGAGAATTTACAGGAGAGAAAGAGAACGACAATGACAGACTGAGACCTGAAGACAATAAAGCAAAAGTTAGTAAAAGAATAATTTTTAAAGGAGAGGGCATGTTATTTTTATTTTTATATCCATGTCAAGTATTTCATAATTAAAATAACTTTAACGTTAAAGGAGAAAGAAACCGTGAGATAGATTTTCATAGATGGTAAATTGTAGGATTAAAGGACTTGAAAACTAAATTCTGTCTGAAACTGTCTCTGCCGCATGTGACTCTTAGTGACGGTAACTACCAGATGCTGGGAAAGAAGTCATCAAACAATCTGTTTATCCCTGAAAGCCATTCTCACCTTCTTATAAAACATTCTTACTTATCTATGACCACGCGAGTTCTTTGATGTTCTTGGATGCCATGTACTTAGGACATCTGTCTCTTATTTTTTAAGAGTCAGTATGAGACTGAATTTTATTTCATGTCCATAAGACTCATCAAACTTGCAGTTTCCATTTCTTGTTCCTTTCTGCCAAATAACGATGACAGCAACATTAATAACAATGATAACAGCAGTAACAACACATATTATGCCACATTCTGTCCTAAATCCACCATATTTATTTAGTTCTCACATCAGCTTCACAAAGTGAATGTTGTTTGGCTCTTCTTTGTGACAGAGAAGGAAACTAAGTTGCAGAGAGATAAGAAATTCGCCCAGGGTCATACCTGGCTCTAAGGTTTGTGCTCTTAAACTTTTCTCTCTACTGCATCTTGATTGTGGCTCTAGGGAGGTCAGGCCTTTTTATTAACTATATGCTGTAATTTATTCATGCTATAAATAGCTATTCCATTTCACTCTACAGAGTTTTTATTAACTACACACTATAATTTATTCCTCCTATAAATAGTTATTCCTATAGGCGTTAGGAATTTTAATGAACAAAGAAGGTCCCATCCTTAACCCTAGGAAGAGACCGTTAAATAACCAGCAGCAGCGTGAGATAAGAGCGATGGTGCTGGAAGTAGCAAGAGCTGAAGGTTATAGCAAGGACAACAGAGCCGCTGGAAGGAAAATGTGATTTTTTTCACCAAAGTTGGAGTTTACACACATTATTAGGAAAGGCCAACAGTCCTCCATGCCGGTGGCGATGAGCTCCGAATGAGTGGAGCAAGAGAAAGGTGGTCAGAGGCCGGTTAGGTATCGAGCTGTGTCTTAAGGGCAAAGAAACCACGCAGTTCGAAAGGCCAGCTGAGAACGTGCCGCTCAGCCAGGGCCCTTGCAGGAGGACAGGGCCAAGTTCAGGTTTCTTACTATGGTAGACACGGAGATGCGCTGCCCGGAACCCACTCTGTGGAAGGGCTGGCGGCCCGTGTGTGAGGTCCGCAAGAGACCCCAGCCAGACCTCCTTCGGGTCTGCCCCGGCGGCAGAGAGCGGCCTTCTCCAGAGAAACTTCCTTCAGGGAGTAGCCCACAAATTACCCTTAGATGAATAAAAGAGTTCAGAGAGTTATTTCAAGATAAAAAGCAAGTGAAATTTTTATTTATACTAAAAATATCATATACCAGGTAATTTCCTTTGATTTCTGGGTTTTGATGTATATAAATTATTTAGATAAGCTTACATTATGTAGTGCCCATGACAAAGTACCTAAATAACATAATAAATAAATGGGAAATACTTTCATGCCCAATGTCCTTCAATGATGATTTTGACATTTTTGTAAAATAAATACTTTTTAAAATTTATTTTTATTGTATCTTTTTCCAAAACCATTTGTCCCCCTTATACCTCCTTAAAAGATTCTTCATGTTGAGAGTTTATATTTCTTTTTTTTTAAGATTTTATTTATTTATTTTTAGAGAGAGGGGAAGGGAGAGAGAAAGAGAAGGAGAGACATGTCAATGTGTGGTTGCTTCTCAAGGCATCCCATACTGGGGACCTGGCCTGCAACCCAGGCATGTGTCCTGAGGGGGACTCAAACCGGTGACCCCTTGGTTCGAAGACCTGCCCTCAATCCACTGAGCCACACCAGCCAGGGCAAGATTTTCTATTTCTAAGCTTGCAAACTCTTCTATTTCTAAGTTTGTTTGTGAACATTCATGCCCAGTATACCTGAGCACAAATCGTCAAGGTCCCCACTGAAAACAGTTCAGATTTGTTCCCCACACATATCTATTCTTCTCCTCTTGTTTGGCAGTGGCACAAATCAAGGCCACATGCAAGGAAGCCTCATTTTCAATAGTTTTCCCCAACTCATCTCATCCCCATTCCAACTATTCCCTTTGAACTCATCATGAAACAGGCACAATATTTAAACTTTCCATGGAGTGGAAAGAAACTGAAAGAAAATAAATGCCTAGAAAACCAGGAAATTGTTATCCAAGGAACAGGTCAAAGGAACTAGTGAGTAACAAAAAGCAGACAGATGTCAATCGTAGCTGGTTCTTTTTGGTACAGTTCAAGAATAAGTCAAAACTCCAAAACCTCCTCTGGGTCCATCATGACTTACCACAATTATTGTCTGAATGCAAACAAAAAGCAATTGCTTATGTTTACAGCCAGACTTCTAGTTTCAATAAATTTGGATTTTTCCCATTTCCCTCTTAGAAATCACCCAGTAACCACATGGAGAACAAGAAACAAAATGCACACTCTATACTCGGTGAATTTAGAAAATAAATAAAACCCCAAATCAGGACATAAGCAGAAGGGCTACCAAAAACAGTGAAGGTCAAACAGGTGTGTTGGAAGATGTGAAAAAAAAAGATATTCCCACAGATCTACAGTCTCAGAAAATGATGTCAGAATTTATCCTTTAAAAAAAGATGATTTTTTAAGTGAGTTACACCTTGATCATGATATCAGGAAAAGTGTAAGTGATCTGGCGGTGGGAGCTGGTCTGTCCCCAGTGTGGCTCTGAGGAGCAGGGAGGCAGGGCTGGATGATAAACTGCACCCACTGTGTGGCAGTGGGAACGGAGCTCTTCCACTTCATCATCAGCCCTGGGTGCGAATCCTGGCTGCTCTGTGGAGGACAGAGGCTACAAGAATTCACACGCACCAACCCTGAGGCATACAGAAAATGCCTGCTGTTATGAAATAATGGCCTGGCTGTTTTAAGAGTAATGCATTGTACCTAATCTAGATATAAATAAAAATCAAAAAGGAATCAACACAGACATGACACCAACTACCATAAGAAAAAATGGAAGAAAGGAATAGCAAAAAGTGAAGGGTAAGAAAACTAAAACAAAACAACAGTTGCCTGGAAATAGATTAAAAGGCAATCAAGCATATTGGTGCAATTTTTTAAACTAAATAAAGATTAGCTGATATGTTAGAGCTCAGAATGGTGAGGTAACAAAAAAAGATGAAACATGAGCTGGCAGAACTCAAGCAAGAAAAGATCAAACTATTTCAGAAACAATATCAAGAAGCATATAGAAAGCAGGTGAATGAATATATGACCAGTCACATAGAACACTATGGAGAAAAGCAGAGAACATGAAATGTAGCAAAATGAAATAGTTAAGAACATTTTAGAAGAAAATTATGACTATAGGTGAGCGAAAGATAGAAAACATACAGGATTATATACATAATTAGTGTTTGCAATAAAGAAAACTAAAAAATGAGAACAAGAAATACTTAAGGGTAAACTTCCAGAAAACTACCCGGAAAGAAAAGGGTTGGCTCTACTGACTGAAAAGGCCTATTGTATCCCAAATAAACAAACTAAAAGGGTCCAGAATGGTTAACTTTGAGGTATATCCTGGCAAAATTTTGGGGTTCTAAAATAAAGAATCCTTTGAAATTGTAGGCATAATGATCATATCATATATGACAAGAAAACAAGCCGGCTGTCCTCAGATACCTACAAAGTAATATTCAACTCTAAATAACATTGGAGGAGTGCCCTTGAAGACCACAAAAGAAGAAAGTGACCCAGACTTTGTCTTCTTAGCCAAACCATTATTCAAGTACAAAGGCCATTGAAAACAATCTCTGAATATGCAAGAACCCAAAGAGTATACTTTCCATCAGCTCTTTATAAAATTCTTAGGTGACAATACACATATGTATCAAATCATCAAGCTATATACACCCTAAACTTACACAAAATTATATGTCTGTTATATCTCAACAGAGCTGGAAAATAAAATTAATCAATTTAAAAAATTGTTAGAGGACACACTTCAACTCACCAAGAGATGCCTGGAAACACCAGAGTAAACTGACTGGCAGTGAGTGTTAACTGCTTTTATCAGTAGAACACTTAAAATGAAAAAGTGGGATTATGGTTGAATAAAGAAATGATTAAAATGGCATTAGCTAGAACTGAAAAGGAAAAAGATGGAGAGATAGGGTAAAGGTATACTGTTTCCCTCATCTATTAATACCACTTAAAGATAATTAAGTGACACCATATGCATTTATCAGCAGTATAAATATGAATGTCAAATACTTACAAAATACTGTTATATATTCTTTCATATCACTAAATTCCTCTGAAATGAACATGACTATGCCTAATAAGTTTAGATTGGGAAACTGATATTTTACATAAGTAAGTTAACCAGGGTCAGGCAGCTCATAAGTGATGTATCAGCTGGTATAGGAAGACGAATCCTCTGATTGCCAAGTTACAGTATGTTGGGCTTGATATCTTTCACATCAGTACTGGCAAGGCACACACACCATGACGGTAAAGAACACAGGCTTTGGTAGGAATTCCAGCTTTCCCATTCATTTGCTCGGCGATCTTGGAAGAGTTGCTTTGACCTCTGTGCCTTGGTTCCGTTTACAAAATGAAGAAAATAAAAATACCAATGTCATGGATGTGTTGTTGTTGTTGTTACTGATGTTTAGTAACAATTTAGGAAAAAATTTAAAATAAAACTCTGACTGTATATTCATGCAAACCTGGAACTAAAGCCTTTAATCTAAGTTATTAAACTAACAAGGTATTTTTATAGATTTTTATTATAAAAGCAATGAGAGGTTGTATAATTTAGGGAAATTATGTAATTATAGTTTATGTAATTATTTAAATTATCTAAATTTATATAATTATCTAAGTATTCGTCCCCAAATTACTAAAAGGCAGCTACTTTGTAGTTTGAATTTTTCTTTCCAAACTCTTTCTACGCTTATCTTTTCCAGAGTTGTTACCAAATTCTATGACAATTTATACATCATATATATTTTTTCACTTTTCAAAACCTTTCTTAAATATGATTTTAATAGCTGTATAAAATCTCATTCTATAAATAGGTTGTCATATCTGACTATTCTTGTTTTGGTGTAAAGAATATCTTTTTAAAATAAATCATTTTCTTCATCTGTGATTATTCACTTAGAGTAGAGCCCCAGAAATACAATTACTTGGTCGAAAATGATTAGCATTTTTAAGACATTTGATATGTATTTACAAATTGCCATGTAATAAACCATGTAAAATACTTGAAATAGTACTGAAGACGCAGAAGAATTCTTCATATGTTAAAGATACTAACTTTTTATCTTTTATTCTAAATATTTCCCTGTTGGTGGTTTTATATATATATATATATATATATATATATATTTCATATACACATATATATGGTCTTTTTAAAAATGTAAACGTTTACATTTTAATCACACCTATTGATTTTATTTATAATTTCCTTTAAGACTTCAACTAGTGAAACCCTTCCCCAGCTAGATACCAAATATTTTCTTCAGTTTCCTCATTTAATAGTTTTAGACTATCGACCTTAGATTATTTTTAATCCCACATGATCTAGCTCCATTTTTCTCTAACATTTTACTTATGCTGATAAAGCTGAATGAAAAATCAAAGTTATTAAAATTAGTTTAGACTTAATCAAAATTTCTGTGTCTGTAGCTCCAAACAAACAAAATACTTCCGAAGTATCTAAGCAGAGAGAAAGGCAGGCATTCCAAGATTAGTAGGGCTCTCATTTTTTGTTTTATTTTTTTTTCTGATCAAGTAAATAATGTCCTCCAAAACTACAAGAGGTATGAAATCGTAGGAAAAATTGTAAGAAGTTAGATTGCTTTTAGATTATTAATCTTTAACTCTTGCGTGGGAGAGATGAGAAAAAGGGAGCTTACTATTTTGTGAAAATTCTGGTGAGTGACTACGGTTCGTTCACTCCACTGGTTGGAGAATCACCTTGATAGAATGTGTTGAACAGAGAAGGCCTTTTCAGGGTTGTCTCCTCCAGCTGCCTCCTGTTATCATATTGTGATGTTCAGTACAGTTAAAAATTTGAGTTCAACACCTGAACGTGCCCAGAAACTTTACAGAAAAGATAACTTTCCTCATTTCCAGACGAAGCAATCCAGTCGGCCATTTCATAAACTAACAATTAAATGAAACTGAGCGACCATGACTGTTGCTACAGTGAATCCACATAACAACAAAAAATTAGGTAGAAAGGAACGATCAGACTGTAGTCCCTGTGCGACCAGCCTTGTTCTGAACCAGTTTTACTGGGTAACAAATTCCTTCAGAGAAGAGTGGTGAGGTGACAAGACAGCTTGCCAGTTCTACCAGGACGGAGTCCCATACCACTTTTCTGATATGTACATGGTTGAAATATGCTTAGCTTATCAGTAGCATATTTGTTGTATTTCCCAAGAGTACTACATAGCGCTTTAGAAAGGGGAGAGTGATGTGCATGCGTTCTAAAAGAATCATATTAATAAATACATTTTCAGTTAACAACCAAAAGAAGACATCAAGTTGAATAGGGTTTCAAATTATTTGGGACCCTAATGCTGCCAAATTATTTATTTTACATAAGTTCTATGTAGAACTTATTTTATATAAGTTCTATTGTGAAAATAACTTGGTTAATTTATTAATTTACTGAGCCAGACCATTGGAACACATTAATGATTTAAACAAACAAAACTTTCTAGTCTTGGTCCCCATGAGGGAACTGCGATGTTTCTTGACTGGGATAATGGTCACACAAACCCTCACACAGGATACAGTTGCAGGGAACTGATACGCACATAAATGAGTTCATGTAAAATCAGTGAAATCTGAATGGGGTGACAGAACTGTATCACTGTTTTCTCTTGTCAGGTTGTACTGTGGTTTTGTAAGATGCTACCACTGGAGGAAACTGGGCGACTGATACACAGGATCTCTTTCTTCTATTTCTTACAGCTCTATGTGAATCTGCAATCATCTGAAAAATTTGTTTTAATTTCTTAACCTCAAAGTTTAAATTCTAGTGTCCAGAGACAGAGAAGAAATAACAAACATAGTAAATAAGTGAAATGTATAGTAGTTTAGAAAGTTATTAAGTATTATAAAAAATAGATCACAGTAAGAATTAGGAAGAACAACTAGGTCTATTAAGACGGTGATATTTAAACAAAGACTTGGGAGGTCGGGGTTTGCCTGAGGGAAAAGCATTCATTGGTGGGAACAGCCACCGTGAAGCCTCTAAGGTAGGAATGAACTTGAGTGTGTAAGGAACTACAAGGGGCCCTCTGGGTGGAGCAGAGCTCTCAGAAGAAGAGCGGCAGGTGATGAAGTCAGAGAACCCAAGGATGGAGGACCTCTGAGGCCACTGTAAGGATATTGGCTTTTTCTCTGAGTTGAAAAGTCTTTGGAAGGTCTCTGAACAGAGTGGCATATTTGTTAAGGATCATCCTGCCTCCCAGGTTGAAAGCAGAGTATAGGGGTCTGAGAAGCACAGAGACTTGTCAGGGGGCTAATGCAAGCATCCAGAAGAGAAAAAAACAATTGCTTACTTTGGAAACGACAAGAACTACGACAAAATCTAGCAGTTTACCATTTCTGTACACTAACCGGTACATTAGTGCTTAATATGACAATTACAGTTTCCACAAGCTCATAATATATTTCCAAAGAAAACTATATATGTATATAGATTTTATATATAGATTATATAGAGAGAGATTATATAGATAGATTATGCAATGTCTCACTTGTATAAACTGCAAATTTTGCTCTTTACAATGGGAAATCATAAAGATCCCACCTGCAAATGGTAAGTCGTTTCTTTATGGAACACCAAAACGCTTAATAAAAGTGCTGCCATGCCTGCTTCAGAAAACTTCTGCTACTCTGACTGCACCTTTTCCTATTCGCTTGCAACACAAAGGAGGTTTGCAGGCGTCATCCCTTTTTCTTACCTATTTGAAGTTCCCTAGGTCAGGACCGCTGGCTGGGTAACTCTGGCTCCCTCTACTGACTCAATCCACAAGAAAGCAGATGCACCAGGCCCGTATAATTAGAAAGAAAACTCAAAAGAAAAAATGCCTTCTGTCCGTTATCCAAGTGTGGTGTTATCCAAGATAAACATGTTTAAAGCTTTTGAAGAACACAGACGCCTGCATTGCCTATTGTTTAGAATCTGAACGTTCTTATCAATTGAATACCACAGACGCTAAGTCCATTGTACTGTACAGCCTATTGTTTACCTCTGTCATTTTACTCTTAATATATTTCAGGTAGTTTATTGACTACATATTTGGTTCAGAAACAATATCTTTTTTAAATCATTAAAATATATACACTTGCTTGTGAAAACAACAGATGTAATTTTGAAATAATTCAATCTTTTCTGTACACAAAAGCCGATGTTCTTTTGAAAATCTGGTTTATCCTGAAGCTCTGCCAGCCAGGTGGACAGTTTTCATACAATTAAATGTAACTGAGGCTGAAGCAGAAGGAAAAGGCGCTATGTGGTCCAGTGAAATGAAAAGCAACATTCTACTTAAAGAACTCTTGAAAGTAACTGAAAAAGCTGCACAGTCAAGACAGTGAAGGTTGCTTCTGTTTCTTTCCAGCAACACAACATCGGCCATGAAAGCGTTTCCTCATCTGATCCTGGTATAAAAAGAAAATTATCTCAGCACTATTAATCCTGTGAAAGCCTCCACGTTTTAATGTCCCTTAACCACAGGCTTCTGCTTTCCTGTTCTCAGACATCACAGCAGGGGGAGTTGCCTCCTATACGAAGCTTTTCTTCAGCCAAAAGGCGGCTCATGTGATAGAATGTTTCTTCAGGATTTTCTAGATGGCATAATCCTCCTTACGAAGAAAAGCTAAATGAAGATTTTACAATTTTCTATAATTTTTCTATCCTGCTCACCAATTAACCTGTAAAAGTAGAACATAAATCTGACTTTTTAATATACTAAGGAAAAAAAAAACATTTGTAACTTAGAGATTGCACAAGCTCAGTGTTCTCTATACACTAACAAACTTGGTTAAGCACCATGTGTTTATTTGCACATTAATTTTGTAAATTATTTATTAATGTAAAATAATTATGCTGCATCACCTTAAGAGTGTTATAGGCTGAGGCTTTAAACTGGAAGAAAGAAAATATCGTGCCCTTTGGACACATTCATTATATTGTCAATGTTGACAGTGGATCCTCAAAACCTTCTAGACACTGTGGGAATAATGACTTATTTTAAAAATTATTATCGGAAGAGCTTTCCTTGGCGTATTCAGCACCTGCTGTTTACTAGTTTTATGAAGGTGAAGTGCAGGGAGCTACGGGGAGCATAAAGCAAATTTTAAGTCCTGCCACATGTTGGACTACAGAGATCTGGTTGCGTCCAAAGAACCGCAGAACAAATCTGTGTTTTAGACACTTAGTAAACAACTCTACCTGTGACACATCAACCTTCCAGATGCACTATTTCTGATGAAGTAAACTTTCCAGATTATTCACTGATCAAGTTTGTTACATCCATTGATGATTAAAATAAGCATAGTTTTTGAGTGTGCATCAACATATTTTAGGGGGTGCTGGTGCTTCTGGACATCATATTCTGAGAATCTCACATTCTATCTGAAGAATGCTACATACTTTTTTCCAGAACACTTTGCTGACTCCATCGAGCCTGGCCTTAACCTTCTAGGTCAGGTGTCGGTGTCTGCGACTCCATAATGCCCACATACGCTCTCTCAGCTTGTTATTATGTTATTGTTTTAGCCCGACCTGCTGGCAGTTCACAGAAGCTCGGGTAGGAATGGCTGGATGTAAGTGATCCAATGATGCCGTAATGACCAGGTTTCTTTCTGTCTGTGACTTACAGTTCCCTCCGTCTGCTGTTCTCATCCTCAGGCCAGCCCTCTTCCTATGGGAGCAGCCCCAAATCTGTAATCCAAAAGAAGGACAAATCTTGTCTCCTGGTATTCATATATTAAACGTTATGAAAGGACCCTGACTGGAATTGTTTAGTTCGCGTTCTTTCCCTTGGACCAATCTCTGAGTTCCATGAAGAAAACATGGGGTGATGGAATAGTTGTTTTTTCAAAGACGTGTACTGTGCAGACAAAAGTGCCACTTCAAATATTTTATGAATATTGTGTTGTGCATCTTTCCCCTCTAATGAACTACATGCTAGAACAAACGTTGCCTTATTAATCTTCATACACTCAGTAACTAGTACAAGACCTACCCATAGTCAGTGTTCAATAGATGCTTATTGAGTAGATATGATGTAAAGCAATGTAAATAACCACCTGGGAGGAGAAGAGAGAGAGGCAGACTGTGCTGAAATAGTCCTGAAGCACATCAGAGTGTGTGAGTGCAGGGGCTGCCAACGGCAGACAATCTGCAGAGGATCAGAAGTATTAAGAATAAGTAGCTCTTAACCTTTAAATCAATTAGAAGATGTTTCTAAGAGGATACACTGCCTTATTACTCAGCTGACATCAGTCAGAGAGGCTTCATTTAAATCTTAATGTCTCTCTTCTTAATAACAGTTAAGAATGTTCAGGGGATGATTAAAATTATACCATCTCCCTATAGTTCTGTACCAATTCTGCCACTGAATCACTGAACGTTCTGGTCTGTGATACCCTAGGGACTTGGGTTTAAGGTACCAGCCAGCTTCAAAGCTAAAGCCTTGCTGACTTCAACTTAACTATTGGGAACTTTGTTCATGAAAGCTTTCAAAAGCAGGAAACCTTATGCCATTTTTGTTATATCCTGATGTTAAATTTTTAAATAAGTAAATTATTATTTTTCCAAAATGAGGAGCTAAAGTGTGGATGAACACACTGTATTACGTTGAGGCAGTGGTGATGGTCCAAAGTGGTCCAGCGATTGTGAACAGGACCACACCGTAACAGTCATAAGAGAACAACCGAGGTTCAGGAAAGCGAGCCTGTGGTTAAACGATCAGGTAGGTACTCAGAGGCATTAGTGACTTGACAGTTGCTACAGAACTCTGAGACATCAAAGGCAGCTGACACCTGAGCAAGCCGTATGGGCAGAAAGAGGTTATTGAAGCCAAGTAGGCAAGGGTGGATTTTGCGAGATATTTAGCAGTAAAGGAAGTTGCAGAACTGTGGGGAAAGTGATGGTGTTTTGTTTGTTTGTTTTTATGAATAAGGCAGTGTTGACGGCATTTGTAAGTAGAAGGGAGAGAGTCAGTCAAGAGAAAGTTGGCAATTTCAGGAAAAAGAAGCTACCTCATGGAGGAAGGTCCTGGAGAACATAAAAAAGAAGGTATTAAACAGCAGAGCTGAACAGGTTACTTTAGTTAAGTAAGAAAGGCCAAAACCCTGAGGTTTGTATCTCTCTCTCTTTTTTTAAAGATTTCATTTATTTATTTTTAGAGAGGGCAAGGGAGGGGGAAAGAGAAGGAAACAGCAGTGTGAGGTTGCCTGAGTGCCCCTATTTTTTATATCTTTTAAAATTGTTTTAGAAAGACTCAATAGTCAGGTAGTTTTTACTCCCCAATATTTCAGTCAGCACTAAGGAACTATGTTCACTGATTTGTTTTCCTTATTTAAAAAATGTTCAGATTACAATGGAAAAAAATCATTAATATCTCTTTCTACTTGGGACATTATCAAATTAAAATATAATATAGATATATAATACCCAATTACGGAAAAAATAAACATACAAAACATTAGGAAGATAAAATAGCAGATTATTAAAAATAGAATAATTCAGAATATTCAGAATCAGTACTCTGAGAAACAAAAAACAATACGAAGTGCATTAATGCAAAGGGCATTCATAGTTACCTGTATTTATTTGTTACTATGCTGTGGAACACAAAATGCTTAAAAGAACTTAGTGCCTTTCTTTTACAAAGTGAATATTGTGCACAAAAAATGTAGAAAAGCAGAAAAATACTTTTTATTAATGTATTGTAAAGAAACATGCCAATAAGAAAGTGGGGGGATTGATTGTTTATTTCAGGGAAGTACATTGGTTTTTTTAGATCAGTTCAGTTTTTTTATACACTGACTTATTCAGGACACTAATGCAAAGGCCTTTTTTAATCCAAAGGTTAAATCACCAAAACCAAAAATGAGGATAATCAATTTGTCTTTAACACTTTTTATGATGAAGCATGAGGCAGTTTAAAGCAGTTCTCTGAAAACCAACACAATATGAAACCATCCCTAGAACAAATAATGCATAAACTACTATGGCAGTTTTCTCTCTTTATTCCTGTGTTCGCCAACTTTGGGGTTATATAACATAATAAAAATAAATCAGACAGACATGATCGTATTAAAGTGAGAGCATGAGCTAATCAGTCAAAAATGAGCTATAGTTATTTTCAAACAGCTCCACACCTGGAAGCAAACTTAGTCATCTCCCTCATCTTTGTCATCACTGTGAGAACGTTTGAGTGACTGCCCGACATGGGGGCCACAGGATTTCCAAAGACCAAGATGGGGACCGACAGATTGCTAAACTCCACTTTTTGATAAGGGGTTTGGCATTATTTAGATCCATTTAACTACTTAAGATTCACTGTGATTGAATCTCACCCATTCCCAAAAGTTACTGACTCCATTAAGTAAATACATTCTTAGAATTAATTAGTGCTCTCATTTTCCACATATAATTACTGCCAGTCCATGTATTAGGTTCCACCTGCCTCACCAGCCTGGAAATCAAGTGAGGTCATATAACAAAAATTCCCTCCCAGCAGAAGTCTCTCCCCAGTAGTTCGGATAGTCCCCAGGGCACCTCCCCGTGTGTCCCAAGCAAATCAACTCAAGTTCTTCAGCACTGCAGCCCCTTAGTGAGGCCCACCACTCATGCAGCCCCTTGGAGGGCACTGACCACCACACCTAGGCCCTCTGGGAGATGCCAAAGTGTCTCTGCTTTACCTTCAGCTCTGACCTCAGGGCCATACAGTGTCTTCCTTGCTCATGGGGAGGGAATCTGTCTTCTGCCTCGCTCTATGCAGTGGATGAATGTATAATTTACTCTCTTAACTTGAACAGCTCTGAAAGTAAAAGGGATCTCTAATTAATCAGACCCCAACACAGGAGACTTAACAGGGCCTATCCAAGGCAAACCATAACTATAGTCAACATATATATATAGGTCCCTTTCCATCCAGGGCTCTCAGGCAATGGACCTGTCTCCTGGTTCCTCACCAGGCCTTGGGTTAAAACAGTTCTTTTGGCTTCCCCCCACAAAGAACTCAGACTTAGTCCCCAGGGCTGGGTGGGGAACAGACACCATGTTGTCTTCCCCACTGTCCACTGGTCTCACTGCAGCTGCCCACACACCAACCTCCACTTCACAGGTCCTCCCTCCTCAGCACACACCCAGGCCAACATACTCAAAATAAATGACAAAACAAGACATCACAGGGTGAAGAGCCTAGTCTCAGCTCAGTAATCAACCTACCGCCCCAGTGGGTAAAAAAGCAGAGATGATACCCTTCCTTTTGCCAAGGCCAGTTAATAAGTTTGGCTATTATGAATGTAAAAAGAAATCTTAATTATTTCCCTTCTCTTTGTTGTTAACTTTTGATAATTGCATCTGCCCTGTATCTGGAAATATTGGTGAAATAATGTCTATATAGCAAAACTGAGCTGGGAAAGGAGAATTACATTAATAGTAATGATAATGTTGTTTTCAAAAGAGAAGGTAGGATAGGAAATAACATATTCTTACCAGAAAAGCATCTGTGAAACTTATTTAATATTGATTATTTAGAACAAATATATGAGCCACATTTGCTAACATTTAAAGACTGTGGGTAATCTACAAGAAACTAATGCTCACGGTTTAACAGTTCAGAGTATATGTTCCACAGGAGCATCTCAGATCTTTGGAGGGAGTTGTTAATAACGAACTACACAACAATCTTCTGAAGTAGAAAGCTACGGGGCAGATCCTGACACAGTTACAGGTCCAGCTTAAAAAGAAAATACTTTTAGTGGAGATTTAACAAAGATATTACTTTGCTTTCTATTTGCATTCAAAATAAGACCATGACATTTGGTTACATATTAAATAATTGGATGAGCAAGTTTACATCTGTTCTATTAATGGAGATTGCCCCGGAGGAACAGTGAAAACCGCAGCCTTAGACAAACACAAAGCATAGGACTTTGCACATGTTGGTTGCTCAATGGACATTTGTTCATTTGATAAGGTTGGAGTGCCCGGACTTTCGGCTAAAAACGAAGAGTATCATTTCTGAGAATGGAGGAGTCATGCAAATTCTCAGACTGCTCTTCTGGGCTCAACAAGAAGTTTCACAGGAAAGCTCAGCTCTGAGGCGGGAGAGAGAAGGGACAAGTGATAACATGAAGGCTGTGAATAATAGAACAATTCAGTTTCAATCCACCTCACAGCAGCATGCTCCGAAAAGGGAGCTCTTACTGTGAACTTCCATGAGGTCACTGGAAGGGCTAGTGTTATCAGGCAGGGTACAGCAGACCGTGCCAAAATAGTTTCTCCTCCTCTTCATAACTTTCCTGACTTTCTCAATGCCTGAAATTCCTCCGCGAGGGCGTCACTCCTTTAGAGCATGAAGTCCTAGAATTTTCCACCAAAATAAATATTGCCCCTTGGAACATTAGATATTTAATCCAGCATTTCCAAAAAATATATATTTCCAGTCTCTCAAGAGGCTTCATGAAAAAAACAGAAAGTTCTGTAGTCAAAGAATTTGGTAAATGCTCTATTCTTTGTTAACTTTTTAAAATTCACAATGCCAAAGAACATATTAAATACAGTTTCTGAAATATATTGCAGAGAAAAATTTAAAATTTTTAATCTAGTATTTGCAAAGTTATTTTAACTACAAAATAGTTTGGAATACTTTTTAGCCTCCAGAATACTGTAATATCGACTCACAGTGAATCATCAGTTTCTGGAAACATGAGCAACGTGATCAGCAACCAGGGAGACAGGAATTGTTACTGGGTGACGACCCCATTGTTATTGCAGGTATTGGTTGGATATTACTGAATAGTATCAATGGTGTCAGTGTTTTTCTAAAATTTTTGCCCCTATAGAAATTTACATATCATGGCTCATGCATTTAAGATCCTATCATCTTTAACGGGGTGGGGGGTGGAAACGGGAAGGAGGTGGAGAGGGCTGGGGGTTAGGCTGGGGGGGGGGGAGGCAGAGAACTGTGCCTGAACAACAATAAAATTAGAGAAAAAAGAAAGATTCTATCATCTTTTTACTGGAAAAATAAGATGGGCCCCATGTGAAAAGTTAATAAACAAGGGAATACTTGATTGAATGATGAACAGGTTACAATGATGTGTTCCGAATTCTGGAAAAGAAGTGGTCAGTGGAATTAAGGCAAGCTTTGAAGTTTGGGCAGCATTTTAATGTGCAGAGAAGGAACTGCCCTGAGCAGGGGAACCATGAGGGCAAAGGAATGGTGGCGGGCACCAGGAATCGCTGCCAGGATCAAACCGCTCATGAGGCTGGGAGACAACGGCTGGAGCTTCTGCAGTCAGGGACTGCTACCGTTAGGCATTCTGAGGCCCAGCTCGGAGCTCACCAAAGACCTGACACCACAAAGGATCCTTCTCAACGGGAGATGCACAGGGCAAGAGCTGCTGTCAAGAAACACAGGTGGGAGCCATGGTCAGGAACCTGGAACCACCAGGCAAGCAAACAAAAACCCTGCCTCTGACTAGCCATTGTCAAAGGGAACTTATTTCGGGGACCAGCAAAAGAATTAGGTTGAAGTTGCTTTATTACTCAAAAATTCTAGCTCCCCTGTAAACTCCTGGCAACCCCCAAAGTTTGTTCTGGTTTTGAACAGTCGTGGTCATGGAAGTATACTGCTCAGATCTCCTGCTGCTAGGAGTATGGATGACTGATGGTCCAGCTACCTCTGTGGTTCCACCATCACATTGGATCTCGGGCCACACTTCCTGTGAGTGCTCCGAGCCAATGGCAAGCATAGTTGGGGTCTTAGTGTAAGCCCATTCCTGGGACGTGAGACTCTTCTGATGGGCAATTAGGGTGCAAGACTCCCCATTGACATGGATGAATGTTTCTTGGAACTGCGCTGAAGCCTGAGACGCTTCCTTTCTGAATTTCCTTCTTTATCTGTCTTCCTCACAGAAGTCAGATCAACACTGTGATGTGAAGGCTTTCTTATCTTCTCCAGATCCTTCTCTTTTGCCTTCTTTATCCTTCTCAAGCCTTTCCCCTGATACATGTCTTGCACATCTAACGCTATCTTGGTATCTTCTTTTCAGAGAACCCCGCTTAATACAGATACCCAGCGGTGGCACAATCCATTCTGCGGTTCCATTCTGTTGCGCTTTTGGGTAAAGTCTTTCCCTCACAGGCATCCTAGGGCTCCACAGTCACACAGAGAGGGGTAGGCTCTCCATCTCCTGGTGTCACCTTTACCTTGATTTTCAGCACAGAACCGCATCTACCCTTCCTCCTGAAAGGGGCTCATTTTGGAAAGGATCTTGTCTTTTGATAAATACAAAGGAAAGGAAATGAACACTGGGACATTGGCCACTCAAATAAGAAGGAAAGAGAACTTTTGAAAAATAGAGGACTTGTCTAAAATTATTTCTTGAAGAGCCTAACAGAAAGTTCTGATTGCTCAATCAGCAAGTAGTTACTATTTTTCCGTATTAGTGTATTAGATTCTTGGGGCTACATAATAAAGTACCACAGCTCTGGCTGGTGTGGCTCAGTGGATTGAGCACCAGCTTGCGAACCAAAGGGTTGCTGGTTCGATACCTAGTCAGGGCACATGCCTGGGTTGCAGGCCAAGCCCCAAGTAGGGGGCATGCAAGAGGCAACCACACATTGATGTTTCTCTTCCCCTCTTTCTCCCTCCCTTCTCCTCTCTCTAAAAAATAAATAAATAAATATGAAAAAATAAAAAGTACCATAAACTGGGTAGCTCTGACCAACAGATGGAGTCCTGGAGGCTAGGGGTCTGGAATCAAGGTGTTCTCATGGCTGCGCTCTCTCTGAAGGCTCTAGGGAAGGATCTGTTCCATGCTGTTCCCTTAGCTTCTGGTGTTTCTAACAATCCTTGATGTTTCTTGGCTTATCGTTTTCAGTCCAATCTCTGTCTGAGTAGTCACATGCTGTTTTCCTTGGATGTCTCAGTGTCTCCTCTTATTAGGACACAAACCATAATGATTAAGGTACACCCTAATGACCCCATCTTTACTTGATTACATCTGCCAAGACACTACAATATTTTAAAATTGAAGTCCCCAGGGCTAGGACTTCAGTGTATCTTTTGAGGGACACAATTCAACCCCAAAACTTGGGTAGGACCATGTTTCTTTGAATGGAAATGGGAAGCTGCACGGTTAAACAAAATTTCTCAGTTACTTGGTAGATAAGGAAACAGACTGTTCTACTTTTAGTTAGCGAATTGTGCTGCTGCTGGTATTGTGCCCCTGCTGTACGTCTGGTATGTCCGTGGCCTCTTCATCTTCAGAGGCAGCGAGCACCTAGCACTTCGGGTCACTGCTGCATATTGCTGGATGGGAAACGAAACCACTATGTCTCCTAAATGTTGGCCTGTGGATGATATGAATTGATAGGCATATTCATTACAACAGATAAAGGCACTGCTGATTTGAAGTAGTGACCTTTCTAGCTGAAATTAATTGGGTCTTTTCTATGACACCACTTGTACATGAATATACTTTCCTTATTCAGAGAAAACAGAATAGAGAAGTCACAAAATCAATCATCTGGAAAGGATTTTTGAAGCACTTTCTAGATGATAAATCACAGCACACTAAGACTTCACATATATATGACTAAACATTTTTAGCTACTTCACAATTCCAAAATCCTATCTGTCACAGGAAAGTGGCTAAACTGGGGTGAGAATCTAGCAAATATTTTGGATGATCTAAAAATCATCCACAACACCCTTCTCCCTAATTCGATAATAGAAACTGTTAAAGCTAAGAATTTGAACTAGCTTTTTTTCATTATTAGAGCTGGCCATGTGATACATTTAACCAATACCAGCAGGAAGAGTAACTGGGGAGGGCATCCTTTCTCAATAAAAAGACAAGCTCTTTAAGAGGAAGGTTCTTGCCTCATTATTTGACACTATCCCATCTTCCTGCCAGGAATGTGAATACGAAACCAGGAGATGAAGCAACTATCTTACCACCATAAGTTCAAAACTTCCATAAAAATGGTGAAGACCATTGAAAGTGGAATAAAAATCACCAAACTTGTATTGCAATGTTGGCCTTTATGGCAGTGATTATTAACAAGGGGCTATTTGGCCTGCCAAGTGACATTTGGCAATATCTGAAAACTTTTTGGTTGTGAGAGGGAAGTTACTAGCATCAGGTAGCATAGAAACCAAGAGGTAGTGCTAAACACTCACCAATGCACAAGACAGCCCCCAACAACAAAGAATTACTCAGCTCAAAGGTCAGTGCTGAGATTAAGAAAGTCAAGTTTATAGGTCTCAATTTCTGTAATGTTAAATAAGGGAATTTATAAAATGTGACTTCCATAATTCTTTTTAAAAAAGGGAAAGTAGTTGCCCTGGCTGATATGGCTCAGTGGATTGAGTGCTGGCCTGCAAACCAAAGGGTCGCCAGTTCAATTCCCAGTCAGGCCACATCCCTGGGTTGTGGGTCAGGCCCCAGTCAGATGCGTGCAAGAGGCAACACGCATTGATGTTTCTCTCTTTCTCTTTCCCCCTCCCTTCCCCTCTCTCTAAAAATAAACAAACAATTTTTTTAAATAGAAGGTAGTTTGAATATTTCTGAAAATGATTATTGAGTTACAGTGTAGCCTCCCAATAGCTACTTAAGCTGTCCTTTAAAATAATAGTTATGGAGACTAAGTAACAATAGCAAAATTTGCATATGCATTAAGTAAAAAAATCGACATACAGAAGTGTAGGTGCTGAATGACTGCTACCATTTTACAAGAAAGGGAAAGTAAGTGATGGTAACAATGTGATGCTAGTAGTTGAACTGAGGATTTTACAAAGGAGTTTGTTCCTTTTCTTTTGCAAAGGTTATTTAATGGGATTATGCTTTTTTTATATTTTCAAAAATATTTTTTGTGGTAATCAATGGGAAGAAAGATTGAAATACTCAATTGGTGTTTATTTCTTGGCCATTAATGAAATTTCTTTTTAGCCTTACAAACAGGCCAATGAAATATTATTACATGCAGGTGGAACCGTTTCTATTGATTCATCGTGTAAGCAACATTCTTACTAGTTCTTCATACCACCTTAACTATGGAATTGTTGGGGTTCAACTAATTAATTATTCCTTTCCAGATTCCTTGTGAAAGCATCAGAATTGCCCCCAACATTAAAGTGATTGTGTGAAAACTTGTTGCTGTATGTTTTAGAGTCCTCTACCTGCTGTAACAACTTACCACGACTTGACGGCTTAAAACAACAGAAGCTTTTTTTCTTATAGCGCTAGCGGGCGGAAGTCCAAAGCCCGCATCACTGGGCCCAGATGGAAGCGTCATCAGCGCGGCACTCCTCTGGAGGCTCTGGGGAAACCCTTGCCTCTACTCGTTTCTGGTGGCTGCCGTCATTCTTTGGCCCGTGGCCCATTCACTCCAATCTGCCGGTCTTCATACATCCTTCTCCTCTGTGGATATGTCATCTGCATCTCTTCTGTAAAGACTCATGTAATGACATTTAGGGGAAAAACAGGTGGTCCGGGATAATCTCCCCATCTCAAAAATGTTAACATAATCACACCTAGAAAGACCTATTTTGCAAATAAGATACAGGAAATGTTCCAGAGATGAGGATTTAATATTTTTAGGATCCATTACTCAAACTGCTATAATATTATGTAAAGAAAATATAAATCTAATTACTAACCATATCTTAAAATCTGAATTTCTTTTCCTATCTAACTTGGACTTTAAGTCTGGCGGGATCATCCCAGATCTTTACGCTAGCAGTGTAGAGCGAGAGTAAAGAATGTATCATCCTACTAAATGAAAGGAGCACCAAAGGATGAATTTTGTGGAAATCAATTTTTTAAACACATCAATGCAAAGTGTTTTTCTAAATGTGTGAATCTATCAATAAAATTTATTTTACCTGAATTAATATTTGGATATATAATGACCCCTTATATCTAAAAATAGACCTTCACATTGTTTTACCATATTTCAACAACTATGAAAGGTTCTGAAAATTAATTGGAGGATTTAACCTAAACAGCACAGTTCGGTAAACATAAGACTGTGAAATTACTGAAAAGCAGAAATGCACTTATTTTGCTTGAGTTGACTAAGAAGGTGAAAATATCTTAACTCTCCAATTAAAATACATTTTAGCAAAATGATGATAGTATACAAATAATTAAAGCCTGAGAGCTTTCACTTCTTTTCCCCATTTGGTTAGTTTAATTCTTCAGGCTTAGTTTCAGAATAATCCTATCAAGGGCTTAACTTTTGGAGGGTAGTTCAGATGATAACTCTTACAACATTTCTGTTTTTTGCCAGAAATATTTCTAAATCTAAACATGAATTTGCATGTAACTTGTAATATATTTGATCTTGGCGTTTTAGGATTTTTAATGCTATTAATTTATATGGAATTAATCAGTAAAGTCTACTCCAGTTATTCCCAAAGCCAATATTAAGGAAGCTACTCTCTGAACCTTAAGTAAATCATGGAATTATTACCTAAATCAGTCAAGTCATGATCCAAATTTATGGCAGTTGAGACTGTGAGCATGCCACCTACCAGAAGGCAAAAATCCTTTGGCACAAGTTAGCCTTACTGTGAAACTAGGTGTGTGTCTTCTTTCAGGAAAAGAAAAACGATAGATCGGTTAAATGATGTTTTGAGGGTTTTTGAAAAGTGTTTTAATACTTGCTGCCATGAAATAAAGGGACAAGACTTGGAGGTTTCAAAAAGAATCTCGCAGATTCTTTAAAAAGTCAGAGGCTATAAGAGTCTAACATATCTCTCTAACCAAACTCCTTCTCTCCTTCACCAAGTCCCTCCCCTCTGGCTCTCACTGCAATCTTTGAAATATCACTCCATCTCTCCATCCCTGTCTTTCATGGCCTTGATTTTTCCTTCTGAGCTGGCCCCTCCAAGCCACCTGCAAAAAGCCCTATCCTCTCTGTTCTTGAAAGAACAGGAGTTCCTCATCCCTCCCTGTCTTTCCATACTACTGTCTCTGTTCCTTTCCCAGACACTTTGCTGAGTGGTAGATATCACTCAGTACTTTCATTTCCTTGCCTCCCCTTTATTTCCTAAACCCTCTATAATCTACCTTACATGAGATAATAGTAACATTCACATGACACTGTTTTTCTTTTTAGTTCAGAATATTTTTTATTGTGGCAAAATGTACATAATGTGAAATTAATCATTTTAATCACATTAAAGGGTCCAGTTCTGGGACATTAAGTTCTTTCACATTGCTGTGCAACCCTCCATCTCCAGAACTTTTTCATCTTCTCCAACTGAAACTCTGTACGCAATAAACAATCATTCCCTGTCTTTCCCTCCATCCGCCCCCAAACCCAGCCCCTAGCAACTGTTAATCTACTTTCTGTCTCTATTCATTTGATTAGTCTACGTACCTTACATTAGTAGAATCATACAATATTTGTCCTCTCAAGTCTGACTTATTTCATATAGCATAATGTTTTCAAGGTTTGTCCATGTTGTATCATGTGTCAGAACTTGCCTCTTTTTTAACACTGAATAATATTCCATTGTATGTATATACCACATTTTGTTTATTCCTTCATCTGTTGATGGACACTTGGTTTGCTTCCATTTTTTGGCTTTTGTAAACAATGCTGCTATGAACGTGGGTGTACAAATATCTGTCCAAGTTCTTGCTTTCACCTGTTTTGGGTAAATATCCAGAAGTGAAATTGCTAGATCATATGGTAATTTTATTTGTAATGTTTTTGAATAATCATCAGACCATTTTTTACAACAGCTGTCCCTGTTACATTCCCATGAGTAATGTGCAAGGATTCCGATTTCTCCACATTTTCATCCACACTTGTTATTTTCTTCTTTTTGCTAATAGCCACCTTAATGGGTGTGAAGAGGTATCTCACTGCAGTTTTGATTTAGTGATGTATCTTTTCGTGTGCTTTTTGGCTATTCACATGTCTTCTTTGAAGAAACGTCTATTCAGGCCCTTAGCCCATTTCTTGAGTCACTTAATCAAGTCATCTAGTTGATTCAGTGAGCTGTAGAGGTTCTTTATGTATTCTGTGTATCAGTCCCTTATCAGACATATGATTCACAGATATTTTCTTCCTTTCCATGGGTTGCCTTCTCACTCTGTGTATAGGGTCTTTTGATAAACAAAAGTAACATGGTAAGTTTTAAGCATAACTTATTTAATCTTCATAGCAACTCCATGAGGTAGGTGCTATTATTATTATCCCCATTTACAGATAACAGTACTGAGACACTCAGGGTTTAGTAATGACTGAGCTTAGATTTGAGTCTGTTAGTAACTGAATGCTTGTGTGCCCCCTATTTTCATATGTTGAAACTCTGCTTCTCAATGTGCTGGCATGGAAATGTAGAGCTTTTGGGAGGCAATTAAGATTAGTTGAGAAAAGGAATTGATACTCTTATAAAAGTTGTGGGAAAGTTTGTGTCTCCTCTCTTTTCTCATCTGAGTGAGGATATAATGAGAGTTCAGCAGTCTATAACCAGGAAGAGGAATCTTACCCCATCAGTCAGGCTGATCTCAAACTTTCAGCCACCAGAACTTGAGAAATAAATGTTTGTTATTTATAAGCCACTTGGTCTATAGTACTTTGTCATAGCAGCTGGAACAGACTAGGACATAGCCCATGAGGTTTGTTGCAGGGACACCATGTCATTCATAGACACCTCTTATAATGGACATTGGTAGCCTCTTCATTACCAAATCCTGTTATCTTTTCTCACTCCTCATTCTACTGCCTAACTTTTTCTCTATCAATTCAAAACATGACTTTATCTCTGGGAAACTCCTTCCCCTGGTTCTTCTTTTACTTGCTTGAGGTAGTTACATCTCCTTCTTCAGTTTTCTGGGCCCTTCCTCATGCTCACAACTTCAAAGTTTCCACTTCAGTCTCTTTCTTGGCTTATTCTATGCTGTCCAGGAACCATCTTTCTTCTCTGTTGTTACACCTTCCTTCTCTGCACCTGTGAATGTGATCTTGTTTGACAATAGGATCTCTGCAAATGATCACCTTAAGATGAAGTCATTTGAGCAGATTTTACTCCAATATGACTGTGTCCTTATAAAACGGAGAACTTTGGACATAGACACAGACGTGAGTGCAATCTACAAAGAACAGAGGGGCTACCAGAAGCTGGGAGAGAGGAATGCAACAGATTCTCCCTTAAAACCTCTCAGAAGGAACCAATCATGCTGATAACTGGGTTTCAGACTTCTATCCTCCAGGGCTGTAAGACAATAAATTTTGTTGTTTAAGCCTCCCCTCCCCAGCCCCCACCCCAGTTTGTGGTACTTTGTATGACAGCCCCTGGAAACTAAACACTTTCTAAAGGTTTGGAAGCAACTACTTGTGAACAGTTTCTCAAACTCACACCTTCTGGTCTTAATTATCCTTCTAATTTCTAGGCCTACAATGTCAACATGACCTCATGACTCCCCAACAGGATCCTGCTTTTCCAGAATATTACTCTTCTCCCATCCCCTTTCTTTCTCACCTTTGGCTCCTACCTTGCAACATTTGTAAATGAGATATCTGTGGCTCTAGCCACTCTGGGTGAAAACCTTTGAGACATCATTTTCCAACCCCTTGAAGCTGCCTGCATTTCTGTAATCCAAGAATCACATGTGGTCCATTTGTTTGGAAGAGTAATACCAGCTTCCCACACTCAGCAGTCCTTGTATCCCACGGTGAGAGTCCTATTTGCGCACTCAACTCTACCTCATAGTCAAAAGGAGTGAAGGCACATTAGCCCAAATAATGGGACACAGGCTCAAGGACTCCCTGCTGTTCTCCCAGATAATATTGTCACCCAGGAGCTGGGTACTGGCCTTGTTTCTCCCTATTTAAATAACCCAAGTCTTGCCTATATCTTTGTACATTTAAAACTGGGGCTTTCAGCTTCTCCCCAGTCTGATGGCTAGAGATCTGAAAAGTGCTCACAGAAGTCCTTGAGATCTAAGAGGCCAGCTCTTCCTCAGGTCTGCATTAGTTACCATTGCACTTGACCACCACCGCAGAGAACATCAGAGAATCAGACCTTGTTTGTCTATTCAGTGCCCACTGTCCATCTTCCTTTTTATTAACTCAAATGTATCTAACAAGTAACAGTTCAGAGAGCATATTGACATCTGTTACCCTATCTAATCCTAAGAGCCTTAAAGAAATCCAGCAATTTGAGAGGTTAAATAACTCACACCAGTTAGCATTTGTGGCGTCAGCACTGAGGTCCAGGCCTCCTGGCTCGGAGTTCCATGTGCTTTTCACTTCATAACGTAGCAGGCGCCTGTGCTCCTGGAATCTACCGGTTAGACAAACTTCTTCCTAGCCTGCACTAGCCCCACCGGGGCCTCCAGCTCCAGATTCCTCCCCGTCCTCATCTGCCCTCCCCTGCTGTAGATAACTCACCCATATTCTCTCATATCTAAAGACTTGTCAGATGGCTGCCTTTGAAGTCACCTTAAAACCAGTGACCCCCCTTCTCCAAGAACTTTTGAACAGAGCTTAAGAAATTGCAAAACTATGTAGTACCATAAGTATGCAAGTTTCCAAGTATAAGGTAACCATAATATTCCAGAATATTATGGTTATGTCTTCTCTGAAACATAGTTTCAGAGAAGTTTTTGAAGATGATGTAATGAGGTTCCAGGCAGGGCCAGCATGTAACTCAGGAGAAAAGCACAAACACTGACCACCTCCCCATGTTGCTGTCCACTTTTCCATGTCAGATGATGTGAATCTTTCATTAACTCTCCTTCTTACTTAATGCTGGAAGACAGCATGATGTGTTGTATATGACCATTTCCCGGCCTCGCCTGTAGGACTCCGGCCATGTGGGGACGGCCTGCTGGAGGGAACGTGGGCTTCAGAGCAAGAGCAGGCGTCCTGGCCCCACTCTCGCTAGCAGGGACCATGAGCGAGTTACTTAACCTCTCTGTACTTCATTGTCCTCACTATTAATAGCACACTGGCCTCCATGTCATTGGAAAGATTAAATAATTAATTTAAGTAAAATGCCTAGAACAGCACTTTGCCTGTAAACTTGCTATTCACTATTTGCTATTCTGTATGCACAGGAATGAGGAAGGAGCACACCCAAGTCCCTGGAAGAATCATTACTCCTGGGTAGTCAGAGGGGATTTAAAAACGAAGACTTCAGAAAGCTCACTCTATTCGTTGCCATGAAATGTCTCTATATTCCTTCCTTCCATACAACAAATTAAATAGTTTTTATAAGAGACAAGCTTCTCAACCTAATAAATATGTATGACCTCGTAGTGACAGAAGATGCAAAGCTACGTGCGTGAGATGCAGAGCAAGCGAACACTCTTGCAGAGTAAGTAGTTGGCCATTAAGAAAAAAAAGTTGGCAATGGACATAAGCGTCAGAGCAGCCTGCCAAACAATTCTTTGAAAAAGGTGAGGTAAGGACCCCGTATAATTTCTCTCTAGTGGCCTACTTATAATTGTTAACAAATTAAAGATCTGGACGTGTTATAACTTCCTATGTTTCCTTTGCATATTCTTAAAATTTACAGTCTGAGTTAATTACCACAGAAATCAAGAATATTAATCAAAAAAACAATAGCGTAATTGTACGTATCTTGTGTTTCTGAGTTACTTTCTTACAAAGAAAAAATAATATTTCCTATGATAGTGCCAGGTTATACAGACCCCTTAATAATGTAACATATGCAGAATTACGCTTATTGTTTGTTCTGCTCACTTGTTAATTTTTGTAAAAACTGAACCTGAAATCAGAAACATTTTGAACAAACTATATTACATTATTTCTCTGGATTACAAGGTAACTTAAAAAATTAAATGTGAACACTATTTAGATATATGAAGTAATGTGATAAATATAAAATAAAGGTGACGTGACTATATCAATTACATGCCAAAATTATATCCGTGCATTGTTAAGGAAAAGAAAGAGCCAGGCAAAATATTAAACTATCTATGTTCTCGGGTATAGAGAATCTACAGTTTTCTTATAATATTCCTTATATATTCACTTTTTTAAAAAATTGTGACTGAAGATGTATCGCTTTTCAAAACCTTATGTAGAGTTATATCACAAGAGAAACAACCACCATGAAAATAAATAAACAGCAGGAATAGGAATTTATTTAAAAAGGAAACAAAGGAGATATTGATCAAATGAAATTTTATTGTCTTAATGAATACATTTCAAAGTTTTCCTTGTGATCTTTGACCTACAAAATGTTGCAACAGCTCTCTCAACAGTCCACTTAGTAATCCTGGGAAAGGCAGATCAAACTGGTTCTTTTCGGATTTTTAAATGCTAGACTGAGTGTCCAATGCCTATAACTCCTATTCTGATAAACTCTTCTTTATCTAAATACCTGCCTTTTTCTTAATCTCCATTGACTCCACTAGCCCTGAAGATAGCAGCTGAGCCATCTGATGGAAGATAAACTCCTGTGCCTGTTTTCCACCCTCATTGAAAAAAAAAAAAAAAAAAACCTTTGAATTTGTAACTTGGGCCTGAAGATACTTATCACACAATCTTCAGTTGCCAAGAATTCAAAAGTGGGCCATGTTGGCCACTGCTGGAATCTGCCCTAGCTGCTTCTATTTACTTAGAAATATACGTATCAGCATAGAATACTTGACCGAATTGTAGTGCCCTTAACCAGAAAGATCATGCAATACCTTCTGCAGGAATTTATTTAAACTATGTGGCATGTCTGCTTAAGAAAAGCTATTCAAAATGTTCCTGATAATGCCCTAGATCCCATTACAGTTCTGATTTCATTCAGGCTCTGTATTCTTTCAAAATAGTATGTGCTCGCACAGTTTGTAATCCAACATGACACAGAATACATTTTGCCTTGGAGAAGTCAACTCAAAGGGGACCCAGGAAGAATCTAAAGTTAAAGTGACATGCTAAAAGTTAAACTAATCAAAATTTGTTTCAGGGTTTTCTGACCCCACCCCCAAGTTTTTACAGGGCATTTCATATCACAAGAAGTGTTTTCAAAAAAAAATTTTGTTTACCTTACTAGCATTCATTTTCATTTAATACCAACAAAAAGGAAGGTTTTATTTCCATGTTTCCAAGACCCAGAGATCCTGGAGTTTGGAAGGTTTTTACCCTCAGTTAGGTAAACTTACCCAGTGGGAAATTATTTTCAACAATTTTTCTTACTCAGATTTTGCTCTTACCTGCTCTTTACCCCCCTAAGCTAATGTCCTGCGCTCCCTTTCTTCACCACATCTGAGCTCCCTCAGGTTGGAAAGCTGATCAAATTAACTTGACTAATAAGTCCATGCTGATATCTGAAGGGACCTCAAGAAATAGGAATTCAACTGGTTCTTTCTAAACTGAATGCTTCTTCCCTGTACTATTGAATCCATCTTTTCCCCCCAGAATAAGAACTTTGCATGTTGGTAGTCAATTGAGTCCTTTCATTTTAGTTCACCTCCACTTGGTATCTGTTTTTCACTCCAGCATCTGAAAACTCTTGGTCTCTTTCCGCTGTTGACATGCAGCCAATAGTTACTGAGAACCAAACATGATGTAAAGTATTGAGGGCTGAATAATACAGAAATGATATCCAAACACACCAGAGTATAAACAATGCAGAGGAGTAAATGGGAGTGTTTCACAAAAGCAAGGACCACTTCTGGTTGGTTTGGGATTTTTTTTTGGGGGGGGGGGGAGCGGGGTTTTCTTAAGGGCATCACAAATTCCCTTATGAACACCTCTTTTATATCCAGTTAAAATTAACATAACATTTGCAATGAAAATGAATCTACAATGTTTTAATAAAAATAATGTAATTTTTTAAGTGATCTCACAAGGTATCAGCAAAGGCTTTGAATGTGACTTTGGAGCTGGACCTTGGAGAGTCCACTGAATTCCCACAATCACAGAAGAAGCCTCAAAGCATTTCATGCAGAGAGACTGGTCAGCCGGAGGGCAAAAGGTCAGGAAAGGTCCCTGCTTAGCAGTTAGGAAATGTGTGGTCTGGCCCTAGTCTGCAGTGCAGGTAGGGAATCACAGAGCTGATAGAGAACAAAGTGGGTAGGTGACAGCCAGATTGTAAAGGGCCAAATGGGCTAAATTTAAAAGATTAAATGGTTTCTTCTTTATTTTTCTTTTTAAAATAGGTTTTATTTTTATAGCAATTTTAGGTTCATAGCAAAACTATGAACCTAATGAGTGCAATGTACAAAGATTTCCCACACCCCTTGCCCCGCCTCTATCTATATCCCACACCAGAGCGTTTCCTTTGTGACAGCAGATGAACCCACTCTGACACATCATGACCCCAAGTCCATTTTGCTCATTAGGGTTTGCTCTTCTTGGTGGCCTACTTTCTGTGGGTTTGCACTTTTAGTCAAAGGAAAGATACGGAAACATGGACTAGAGTGACAGGTCCAGATTTGCATTTTCAAAAGATAATGCTGGCAACAGAACTTCTTAGTGAGTCACTTAATATTTTGTAAGAACTAGCTGGAAAACTATACCCAGGAACTCAGGAGGCAGAAAGGAGAAAGCCAGACACGTCAGAGCATGGGCCGCTCTGGAGTCCAGCTGCCTTGCAAGGGAGGCTGTAAGGAGGAATTAGAGGTACATGGGAGTACCTTGCACATGAGGAAGATGGAAGGGGAGGCGGGGAAAGATTTGATCAAATTTGATGTTCAACTTGGGTTGTTTTAAAGCAGGGCTGGCAATCTATAGCCCATGGGGCAAATCCAACCGTCTGTCTGTCATTGTAAAACACAGCTACACGTTTCAACATTTTTAAATGGTTGGGGGGACAATTTTTTTTAAAGAATAATACTTGTGACATAATGAAAATTACATAAAATTCATTTCACTATTTGTTAATACAGGTTTATTGTAACAGCCATGTTTATATATCATCAATGGCTGCGTTCACGCTCTCACAGCAGATGCGAATACTTGTGACAGAGATAGTATGGCCGGAAAAGCATAAAATATTGACTGTCTGGCCCTTTTCAGGAAAAGCAGCCAGGAATGTCTAGAGAAAGCTATACGTCAAGAAATGGGTAAAGAAACTCTCTTGTCCTGATCAGTGTGGATCAGTTGGTTGGGCACCGTCTGCATAGCAAAATGTTGCCAGTTCAAGTCCTGGTCAGGGCACGTGCCTGGCTTGCAGGTTTGACCCCCTGGTCGGGGAGCTTACAAGAGACAACCGATCTGTTCCTCTCCCTCTCTTTCTCCCTTCCTTCCTCTCTCTCTAAAAATAAAATAAATAAAATCTTAAAAAAAAAACAAAAACAAAGCAACCCTCCTCCTTCATCCTGCCATAAGGTCAGCAAAAGTCCATGTGACTTAGAAGCAATGTCATGTCGATGCCTCATACATGCCTCACAGGACTTGCAAAGACCGGGCCAGGCCTTTCCTGCACTGGTCTATTCAGGCGCTGGGGTGGACATTTCTCCCTGACAACCCCGTCAGTACTCCCCGGATTTTCGTGCCAGATTTCCACGACCCGGAATCCAAGACATTGAATAGAACTGTTAGCCTTGTGACTCAGCTACTTTTTAAATTTTTTTATTTATTGATTTGAGAGAGAGAGAGAGAGCAACGTTGATTTTGTTTTTTCATTTATTTACGCATTCATTGGCCGACTCTCGTGTGCGTCCTGATTGGAGATGGGGATGGAACTGAAACCGTGGTGTATCAGGAGTACACTGTAACCAACTGAGTAACCCTGCCAGGTGATTCAGCTACTTTTAAATGAGTTTACATAAGAATGAGGTTGGCTAATTTGGAACTCATGAAAGTATTCTTTAAATTGCAGGCACTGATGTGAAAACAGACTTGTAAACACAGCTTTTTGTAAATTGTAGACCTGCCTTAAAGTATTGTGGAATTTCCATTCCCAGCCTAAGTCAATGCGACTTAACAGTGGTAAGACTCATAAAAGATGCCTAGGCCTTGGAAGCGTGCCAGTAAAGGTTTCCTGATTACTACGTGCTGACTACTTCAGATTATTGTTGGAAAGCTAGTGAATGAGGCAGACAGGATGTTACACTCAAGATTAGTATTATGAATTGGAATTTATCACTGACTTCAAATTATGCCTGGAAGAAAAGATATTGGGGTGGGGAGGTAAGCAGGTACAGATTTGTTCTTAAGACTTAAACTAAAATGCATTTATTCATAAAATTCAGATATAATTACTCTGCAAAAGTATTTTCAGTTTTTCATGCTCAAAAGCAGTACCATATTAAATATCTTATAGAAAATTTTTGTCTTATTATTGCAGAAACATTCATAGCATGCTTTTGAGGTCAGTGAGCCCCATCAGGTCCTGGTGTTACAAAGCTAGATGAGACATGGTTCTTTTCCTTTAAAAAACTTACTCATACAGACAGAAATCTAGAAGAGTAAAGAAAAAAATACTTTTTAATAAGACAAGAAATAATACGCACATAAACTAAAAATATTACTAATTTCAGTTTTGACACAAATTGAGTAGTCATGTCAAGATAAATGTTTTCTATAAAGCATTTGGAGTTTCTTAGCAGAAAACTAAATAAATACAAAAATTCTCAAAGACAAGTTAATCTAGTTTTAATTCTACACACAGTAGAAAAGACTTAGATGGTATATTTTGGTCATTGATTCCAAAGTTGCAAAGGCAATTATTATTCAAGATAAGCTATCACATGTCAATGAATGGAATCCTGACTTAGTCAAATCTGTACCCCCAGAAGTTAACACCATGTAATATATCCAAAAAGGGCTCAAAATCTCTTTGTTGGAAAACTGAGTTTCACCACTTTTAGTGAACCCAGATTTTCAATGTGTTTGGAAATATAACTCTGAAACAGGTTTAAGAAATACTACGCTACAGGCAAAATAGTAGTACAGTGGATATGTTGAATTATTAATCGGTGTGAGGCAAGAAGCTTGCCCCTGGCAATCGTTAACCCTTTGGGCTGGGCAAGAGGAGGGAAGTTCTAAACAAACCCATCAGTTATTATTCTGCACCTACTTGATAAGCATGGAGCTTTCAGAGACTCATGAGCTTATGAAAAGAAAGTACTTTAAGATATCCTGCATGAGCACTATTTACTCTGTATGGAACTAATAATAACAATAGTAATAATAATAATAAAGCCACACTAAAAATAAACTCTACCTAATATAATAAGAGGTGTAATATAATACAATACTATAATGTCTGATGCAGTGGTGAGTGATAGACAACCTGTCCAGACTGCTGGGAGTGGACTGAAGGCAGAGACGAGGAGGGGCCTCCAGGAAAGATGGAGCTGGGCCATTGGAACCTAGGAGTCACTTCTCCACCAAGCCAGGTTCTAGCACTAAGGGTGTAGCGTGCAACCAGACAATACCTTCACTACCTTCACTTGTCTGGAGCCATGGCAAAGCCATTGAGTTTTGTAACACTTCAGTGGGATGTGAGGCTGCACTGAACCGAGCTTGTGCTTTGCAAACACTCCACACCCTGTGCAGAGGTCCTGCTCCTTGCTGCAGATGCCCCGCCACTCCCCCTGAAGCCTCCCTGGGCATGGGAAAGTTTAGGAAGTTAATTGGTCATTCTAAGAAAGCATGTGGTCCATCCCACATCCAAAATTAATACAAACCCAAGGGAACCAAGAAATGCTATCTCTTACTCATTGTTCACTGCATGACACCTGCACTCAGGTGGTTCACTGGCCTGTCCTCACCATGAGCCACTTGCCCTTCGCAGTCATGTGGCCCATGGCCTCCAAGAGTGAGTCTCTCTCTTTTTCTCTCCCTCTCTCTGTCTCTCTGTCTCTCTCACCAACCTAAATTCACCAGTGCGTTCAAGCTCTCCAGCCAAGAGCATGGGACTTTTGTGGCGCTAGAAGTCACGTGGCCAATGACGGTGCCAGCTCCACATATAGCCTCCAGGGTAGAGCCTAAAGCCAGAGAGCAGCTGGGAACAAACTAAGCCACCTGGATGACTGCTTAGCAGCCACTTCTGGCTCCAAAGGATAGCACTTTAAAAGTGTGCAGGAGTTCTGGGCATTGCCTTTGGTTTTGGTCTTGCTAAGAGCAAATGGATTTTATCTGGGTTTTGTGCAAGAGGTGAACTTTGAGACCGGGGTTTCCCCATTCTCCCAGCTTGTTCAGCATCCAAATAAAAACGTCTTTTCCTTTCTCACCAGCCTCTGCCTCTAGAGTTTGCCTTTTGGTGGCAGCAGGCAGCCAAACTCCACTTTTGTTAGGTAACAATGGGAAGATTAGATGTGTAATGTTTTTAATGTGTTTACACAGTGTCTGGGAAACAACAATTGTTTAATATGTGTTAGTTTTAATATTATTCTTATACACTTACTGGGGAGAACAATGGTGCAAATAAATCAAAATGATCTCTTCTAAAATTTGGAATTAATTGTATAAATTCTTATTTAGAAAATGATCTTTTTCTCTAATTAAATTTGTCCTTGTTGGTTTCCTTTTTTATGTACACGTTCATTCATAAATTTGTTCAATAAAAACCATTCAAGCAAACATTTAGTGAGCTTAATCAGTGCTGTCTTCCCTTATATTTTTAGGGATGGACTGAACATTCAAATGTATCTCGGTCTCTGCCGTTAAGGAGATCACAGTCCTCTAGAAAAGTCAAACAAACTAATCAAGGATGAAGGTGTTTGCCAGGATACAGGTGTGCTCAGGTGTGCTAAGGTAAAACTTCCAGTCTGTACAATTCAGGTTAAGAAAAGCTTCCCTTAAAGAGGTGGCGTTTGGGCATAATTTTGAGAAATTAGTCAAATTTACCCTGGTAAGAGAGGTGGGAGATAGAATCATTCTAGGCAGAGGGAACATGGGAAAATGGGACATTAAAAAATATATGATTCTATTTTGGCTGAAACAAAGGATACATTTTGGGTATTTTATTTGGCTACCTGAAAATCAGATGTAAGAATGAGAATTCAGTGTATCCATGATGTGATCCCAGGAAACAGTGGGAGTGCAGTGGAAAAGGAAGCTGGAAGAGAAGGGCAACCACAGAGGCTACTGGAACAAGCCTGTTACCTCTGTGGATAAATGAAAATCAGCTATCCCAGGGAACTCTGGGAGTTGATGCAGGACCAGGCCTCAGAGTTATCTAACCAGAGACTAAAGAAGTTGGAGTATTTTCTTATGCATCAGGTTTTGACACTGTCAGTTGAAAAGATAGAGAAGAAAGGCCTCAGGCAATTGGAAGTCTGTCTCACTATAATGGTCAGACCCCAAAATGGGGTGGGAAGTGGAGGCGGCAGTTGCTATATTGGGCATACCTAGAAGCTGGACTCTGATAGGAAAGGGTGGGTAATGAGGATGTTTTTGTGTTATCTGAAAGAACTTGAACTATATCCTTAATACCACAGGAGCTTTTGGAGTGTTTTTAAAAAGAAGGAAGAGAAATAGGTTTAGTTTTATTTTGAAAGATAGGTAAAGGGCTAGACAAGGGACAAGTAACTCTAATTTAGAGGCTACTGAAGTTCTTCTGACAAAAATCAGGCTGGCCTGAGTAAAGGCAGGATCATGTAGAAGAGTGGGAAGAGGAGAAAGAAATCAAGGTGAAGGAATTCTGACTGCATGCAGAAGGACAAAGAGAGGGAAGAGTCACAGGCTATTCCGGTTGCTGCCTTGTAACACTAGGCAGAAGGCAGCACCTTTCACCCAGACTGAGAATGCCACAAGGAGGAAAGAAGTGAGTTTAAGATCAATGAGATCAGATTTGGAAATTCTATGTGTGCAGCAGACTGTATAAATCCAGAAATCAGCAAACATTTCTGAGCTGTAGACAGAGCTTTGAGCATTTTCAGAATATAAATGGTTGTTGAAACCAGATGTAAGACATGATCTGAAGAGGTTCTAGGCTCCTGCAAGACAAAGCAGAAAAGGTCTAGTGGGAAGCAAGGCAGACAAGCAGTTATGGGCTGGAAGTATTGGCATAAACTGTCAGGGGAGGCTTACGTTTTAGAAGCCGGAGAAAACCCTACCCAGAGAGTCTTTTGATCACAAACACGAAAAATGAGTCGACACTTATTTGGTGGATAAATGGGGACTGGAGCATGACTTGTGCAAAGACAGGTTTAAGAACACAAATCATGTAACTTGTGATAAGTTAATATAAAACCAGGCCAAAGTTTGCCTTTCCATTACCTCTGAAGATAGGTACTCCCTGAAAATCAATGTGAGCGCCCTCAGTGAGGTAACAATCTTTTATCCCCAGTAGTTGGCATGTATTAGGTGCTCAGTAAACGTTGGTTGATATGATAGGGTCTGTTCAAATAAATAATGTAACCTAATATAATACAACAGAATATAATTTCAGAGAGACTACCTACCTACTTAACAAGGAGAAGAATTTGTCATCAGGAAATATTATTCAAACAACTATGAAAATCGCAAGCCCCCATACCTATTCCTCAAGGCAGGCCTCCTAAGAACAGCCAGCAAGCAAAGGGATTTTTACCACGCTATTCTTAGTTAATAGAAACAATAGTTCATTTATTTTTAAATGAATAGTTCATTTGTTTTTAAATAAAAAGGTAACTGATTCAGATTTTCTATTTATATAAACAGGCTCTGTCCTACTTAGTCTTGTTTAAAGAAGTTCTATTATACTCGTAAATATATCCTATCTAAACTAACCCAGCTACAGTTTGCCTTAATTTGTTGCCCCTGACCTCTAATAACTTCATTATTATTTCCCCAACACCTAACAGCAGTGGCTCAGAGTACTGGGTGTGTAATCAGTGTTTGTTGACTAACTCTCAGGAAAAAGTTGACTTCTGAATAAAATCAGGGCTTTGCACTCTGTATCCTCAAGTTTTCAGCATTGTGGTGAATCTGTTATTTTTGACTGCACAGAAATCCTCCTCCGTTCTTGTAACCTTACTGCTACTTTGCATCAGTCACTGGGTATAGTTATGGAAAGTGCCCCTAAGTTATATTCCCTCTTCTGACCAAGATATGGGTACGTGACCATGCTGGGCAAAGCCTATGCTTTTGAAATTAACTTGAAATTTGAATAAAATGACACAGTAATGGGATATGGTGAGTTCTTCCCACCCTACATGCGTGGAGCTACTCTCGTTCTCATCATTTCCTAACACTGGATCTCCAGATTTACTTCTGATGTGTGAGCTACCCTCATAGATTGCAATACATATTATTTGAGCTTAACTCATTCAGAGTTAGATTCTGTTGCTTGGAATCAAAAAATCTTAATTACACATAGCTGTAAAATTCAGTGAGACTTAGCAAGAGAAAAAAGAAGAGGAAGGGAGTAGGAAATGACACATGCTGAGTGGAGGCATATTAAAATATAAAACCAAGAGAAGTTTTACCAAGTTTATCCTTTTTTTCTTAACAGAAGGTGAGGTGTATATTTTAACTTATTAAGTGTGAGCCTACAGTCAGTGGCTCTCAGACTTGGTGAGCATAATGATCTCTTGGGGTCCCCGTTTCAGTGTAGATGTCTAGGCCCTATACCCAGAGGTCCCCTTTGTGCTGGTCTGTGTGGGGCCTGGAAATCTGCATAATTCACACGCTTCACCGATGATTCTCAGACCACGCTTTGGAAACTGCTGTAGGCTCTGCTGCATATGAAAAATGGCAGCTAATCGGATCTGTGAGCACAGCAAAGTATGCCTGCTCCTCGCTCAGTTTTGCTAAACAATCTCAAAACTTCCAGTCAAAATGACTGTCTCACAACGGTGGTCTATAAGCGGGTTGGAGGTATATGTACGTACATATAATAAAACAAAGACACTCGATTTTCATCTTGCTGAACAAGGGCCAGTGAGATTACAAGAGGGAGAACTTAGCCTTAGAAAACTAAAATGACCAAGTTTATAATACAATTTTTGTAATTTAGATAAAAACACCTTTCATATGGGTATAATTTTATTTCCTGTTAATATCTTCTTTACACTTGTATTCACCTAACGGCAGTGACTCAGAGTAGCACCAAAATACCATCTTCAGGAGAAGAAAATCTCGATCACAAAGGATGAAAATTTATTGTTAGAGAGTATCCCTTAAAATGAAGGTGGCACGGTGCCAAGACACTAATATGTTACCGATACAGACATACCTGGCCCGACAACCTGGCGAGGCCACGGGGCGAGGGAGGGACCGCAGGAAACACCCCAGGCAGCACAGGTGAAGCTGCACTGCCCAGGTAAACAAGCTGGCAGGCGCGTGATGACAGACTTTCCACCCCCAGGCAAAGACGCCAAAGTAGGCGCTTGCACAGAGCATGCACACGGCTAGCGAGTGGCTGGCAAAAGGTAGAAGCCATCCTACCCACTTCCACTGAAGGTGGGGCAAGAGGATCGCAGCAGCACCTGTACCGAAAAAGTCAACCTGGTGGCAGGAGGAGGTGCCGTCGTGTCAATCTAGCCTGGGAAAAGGACAGCGTTGCCTGGAGGGCTGGACCTTCCCAGGGCCTGGACCCTCTCCGAACCCACAGATGTTTGGGCCAGGAGATTTAAACCAGGGGAAGGGAGAAACGTGCACTTCCCCTTGGACCCACGTCAGGCATGGGTGAGTCAGGGCTTGTTGGATGTTTTTGGTCCTGGAAACCGCTTGGCAATGGTAGAGAAGGCCACACATGCAGACCCAGGAAGGAGCCTAAAGCTGGACTGCAACGGGGAGCAAGCTAAGTCACTTGAACGATCGTGCTGCAGCCGCCTGCCGTTCCTGAAGGACGGTGTTTGAAATGGGAGAAGGAACTCCGAGCACAGCCGTGGACTAGTCTGGCAGAGGGTGGCTGGGTTCTCCTCTGAGTATTCTGGAAGGGCTGAGCTCTGAGGCAGGAGGCTGCCATCCTCCCAGATGGTGCAGCTTTTGAATAAAAGACCCCTTTTATTTTCTTACCAAACCTCTGCTTCTGGAATTTGCCTACAGGTGGCAGCGGGCAGCCGAACCCCACTTCTGCTTGGTAACATTACTAGACCAATTCTACAGGTAAGGTTATCTCTAGGACAACATATAGCACATACCATGTAACTTTCACAAACTTATTTGAAAATTACATTTCTTTTTCAAAAGCCAAGATGACAGAAAAAAAGGATCCCATAGGGTCCTACCTAAGCATTTTTACACAACCAAAAAATTCCAAATACTTTTTTAATGCAGTTAATGCTTTTCCATACTCTCTTTACATAGCAGCTGTAAGACAAATATCTTACAGAAAACAGTCACGACCGGACTGTGCTTGTATGCAATTGCCCAGTTTGGGTTAAACTGCAATAATATTGTATAATTTTTAATGCATAAAAATTACTCAATAATAGTATTATTCCATAGCTATTATGTAAAACTGTCATCCTGGAAAGAAAAACAGTATTTTAAAATTTTTTTAAATTTTAAATTCAAATCAACATGATTCAATAATTATTTATTAAGATGCTAATTTTTCCACTAGACACTGAAAAGGATGGAAAAGATGTATGAAAGATTTTATAATATAACTATTAAAAAACAAGAGAGCAAAAGTAGTTTTTAAAAACCAGAGGCTAACCAAGCCACCAGATAGAGCAATATGAGGCCCCGGTTGTAGCCTATGGGGCCAAGCACACAGTACTCTGGGAAGCCCCTGCGATGTACTGAAGCTCACAGATGACCTCTGTTCTCCGTCTCACTTCCTGCACATGACGCTCACAAGGTTCACACTAGGGAAGAGACTGCAGTAGAAGCGATTGCCTGAGCACTGAGTTAATAGTTAGGAATTAGTCATGGACGTGGAGAAGTACTTTTCATTATTTATACCCAAGCGTACTAATCAAGAAATCAAAGAAGTAATATGAAATAAACAGAGAGCTTTCTATTAGAGCTTCAGGCTTAAAAAATTTTTTAAGCTGTTTTGTTGTATTTTGTTAAGCTGTTTTGTATGCTGCTGGTACATGTGACAATCACAACGTGCTGTTTGTGTTGTAACTTTTACCAAATATGTACCAAACATCCCCTTTCTGTAGCAGAGATAGGACTAGGTTAAGGGGGAATTATTATTATTTTTTATTGTTGTTCAGCTACAGTTATCCTGCCTTTTTCACCATTGCTCTCCCCCACCCCAACACCCCCCACTCCCACAGTTAATCCCCCCCCGCCCCGCATTGTCCATGCCCATGAGTCCTCTATTTGTTCCACTGTGTTCTGTTGCTTCCCCTTTCCCTTCTTTCCCTGTTATCCCCCTCTCCCCTCCCATCTGGTCACTGTCAGTTTGTTCTTTATTTCCAAGTCTCCGGTTCTATTTTGCTCATTTGTTTGTTTTGTTGATTAGGTTCCACTTATAGGTGAGATCATATGATATGATCATATGGTCATTCACCACCTGACTTATTTCACTTGGCATAATGCTCTCCAGTCCCATCCATGCTGTTCTGAAAGGTAGGAGTTCCTTTTTCTTTCTGCTGCGTAGTATTTCATTGTGTAAATGTACCAGAGTTTTTTGATCCACTCATTCACTGATGGACACTTAGGTTGTTTCCAGCACTTGGCTATCATAAATAATGCGGCTATGAACATTGGGGTGCATAGGTTCTTTTGAACTGGTGATTCAGGATTCTTAGGTTATAGTCCCAGCAGTGGGATCTCTGGATTGAAAGGCAGTTCCATCTTTAGGTCTTTTGAAGAAATTCCATACTGTTTTCTGCAGTGGTTGCACCAGTCTGCATTTCCACCAACAGTGCACTAGGGTTCCCTTTTCTCCACAACCTCACCAGCACTTGTTGTTTGTTGATTTGTTTATATGGCCATTCTGATCGGTGTGAAGTGGTATCTTATTGTCATTTTAATTTCCATCTCTGATGGCTAGTGATGTTGAGCAGTTTTTCACAAGTCTATGGATCATCTGTATGTCCTCCTTGGAGAAGTGTCTGTTCAGGTCCTTTGCCCATTTTTTAATGGGATCTTTTGTCTTCCTGGTGTGGAGTCCTGTGAGTTCTCTATATATTTTGGACATCAAACCCTTGTTTGAGATATCATTGGCAAATATATCTTTCCATTTTGCTGATGTTTCTTTAGCCATACAGAAGCTTTTTAGTTTGATATAGTCCCATTTGTTTATTCTTTCCTTTATATTCCTTGCCCTAGGGGTTGTATTGGTGAAAATATTGCTGCACAGAATATCTGAAATTTTCCTGCCTATGTTTTTCTCTAGGACTTTTATGGTGTCCCAACTTATATTTAAGTATTTTATCCATCTTGACTTTATTTTGGCATATGGGGGGAATTATTCTTCTTCTCACCCTTGTTTGTACTATTTTGTATTGCCCCTTGCTTTTTCCTTCCCAGTAATCTTCTTTTATCTTATTTTTCATGATAGTTTTCTGACTAGAGAGCAGGGGTAGGTCCAGTTGCTTTCCTGATTAGCACTGGGAATATGGAAATTTTTAATGTAATTCAACATGATGAACAGTTGTTTATTATATATCCATGTGATGCTCAGTTCTACATTAGACACTGGAATGAATGTAGATGATCTGTAAGAGGATTAGGAGCTGGAGCTCCTGTTGAAAGGTAGACAGACAAAGACTAGGTGGAATACTATGAGATGACAGGTGAAGCTTTGGAGATAATGGTGTTGGTGGCAGTGATGATTAGCAAAGAGCTGTCTTCTGTATACTACATTTATCTTTAATACTCAAGAGAATAACAGTGGAGATATCCTGGGGGGAACTAGGACAATGTTCTGCAGTAGAAATTATAAGCTGATGGCTGTCTCTCTCTGGGGTAGGAGAAGGTGAGCTTACATAAAGCAGATGTGGACCCTAAAGGAAAGGAATTTCATATCTGTTGGAATGTAAATCTGGAAGATTCTTCTATCAAAGAATAGTGATCTTCAGACTCTTTTTAGCCAGAAGCAACTTCAAAAAAAAATAATAATGCATGACTGGCCATTTCAAAATCTTGCCTAACCAGCATCAAACAGCATTATCAGTAATGAGTAATAAATTGAGAAATGAAGTTTGAAAGAGAGGTATAAAATGGAACTGAACTCCAGGGAAGTGATTTTTTTATTCAGTTCAGAGCTTAAGTCAGCCTTAAGCCCCTTCTGAACTTTGCCTTTTTTTCCCCCCCCAAGAACTGACCTCAATGTGGTCATTCGTTTTCCTCTACTAAAAGTAAATTACTAACTGGAGGTGAAGTCAGCTTGGTAGTACCACAAAAATGAAAGATTTTTATAAGTTAATTTTTTTCATGGTTGTGTAGGAGCCATATTGTATTGGCTTCGATATAAAATATCACAAGAGTTTTGGCACAGTTTTTCATGGTGGAGGAGGCAATTGTTAATGGAGAACAGTTCTCTTAGGCGCTCACAGGTCAACTTAAAAAATTTCTTGAGAAATAAATTAGACAATGCTTTAGCAAGCAGAATGGCTGTGGAAGTCTACTATATAAAAAAGAAGGTGACAAACATTTAAAGACTAATTAGTGATAAAGGTAACAGAATACTGTTTTTCTAAAAACAATCAGGAATCGGACCACCTAGAAAATGAGGTGTTAATAAGCTGATGAGGCAGGGGAATTGGTGAATATAATATCGGCTCAGTTTGCAGAGTGAAATGCTTCTCTTCTGTGCCACTTCCCATTTTGGGGTTCCTTCTACATGCTGTGTAAATAATATAGGTTCCCAGCCAGTAGAGGCTCCCTGTCAACCCCTTACCAAGCAACTCAAGCCAAATTCTGAGCACTCATCTTGTTCCAAGCACCATTCTAGCATCTGAGGATACAATAGGGTATATCCAGCCTCTGTCCTGAGTTCTATGGGATTTCAGTGCAGACCCAGACTGAGATGATAGTAACACCTATACTTTCAGGAGATTTGAAAGTCCTACTCAAGGACGTTAACACCATTCTTCCCTATTCTCTAGCCTCAAACTACAGCCACTGCACATGTGCACACGTATACAGGAGCCTCCACTTCTGGTCAATCACAGTGCTCCAATTCTTCTTTATGCCACATGCAAAGCCTAGTGTGCAGCTGGGAAATTCAACAAAAAAGAGTAGTGCTAGACTGAAGAGCTCTTGCCCAGGTAGCTACAGGAAAATCAAATTATCTCTTCTATATCCTAGCAAATTCTTATATCAAAATAAAAGGCATCCAGAATGATGGCAGTGGTTTAGCTAACATTTAAAATAATAAATTTGCCCTGATTGGCGTGGTTCAGTGGACCAAAGGGTTGCAGGTTTGATTGCCAGTCCAGGGCATATGCCTGGGTTGCAAGTCAGGTCCCTGGTAGGCAGCATGTGAGAAGCAACTACACACTGATGTTTCTTCCCTCTCTTCCTCCCTCCCTTCCTCTCTCTAAAAATAAATAAATAAAATCTTTTAAAATAAAATAAAATAATAAATTAGCATACTACAATCATATTTTTTCATTTTTAGATTTGTTTAATTTTTAATATATATTTTTTAATTTTATTGAATTTATTGAGGTGATATTGGTCAATAAATTACATAGGTTTCAAGTTTACAATTATATATATCATCTGTATATTGTACCGTGTGTTCACCATCCAAAGTCACAACTCCTTCTGTCACCATTTATCCCCTTTTACCCTCTTTTACTTCCTCCTTTCCCTCTAATAATCACTATACTGTTGTCTGTGTCTCTGAATTTGTTTTTTAAATTCCCTCACTTTTTTCACCCAGGTCCCCAACCTCTCTCCCTTCTGAGAGCCATCAGTCTGTTTTCTGGATCTATGAGTCTGTTTCTATTTTGTTTATTTTGTTCTTTAAATTCCACATATAAGTGAAATATATGTCTTTCTCTGACTGGTTTGTTTCACCTAGGGTAAATTATCCAGGTCCATCCATACTGTCACAAAAGGTAAGATTTCCTTCTTTTCTATGGCTGAGTAGTATTCCATTGTGCAAATGTACCACTGTTTTTTAATCCACTCATCCACTGATGGGCAGGGAGGCTGCTGCCTAGCCTTGGCTATTGGAAATAACACTGCAAAGAACATAGAAGTATATATATTCTTCCGAATTAGTGTTTCAGATTTCTTCAAATTTATTTCCAGAAGTGGAATCACTGGGTCGTACGGCAGTTTCATTTTTAATTTTTTGAGGAAATTCCATACTGTTTTCCACAGTAGCTGCACCAGTCTGCATTCCCACCAACAGCGGACTAGGGTTCCCTTTTCTCCACATCCTCACTTGTTGCTTGTTGATTTATTGATGATAGCCATTCGGACAGGTATGAGGTAATATTTCATTGTGGTTTTAATTTTGTGGTTCAACTTCTCTTTCATTTCTGATTTTATTTATTTGAGTCCTCTTTTTCTTGAGTCTAGTTAAAGGTTTGTCAATCTTATTTATCTTTTCAACATTCCACCCATTGGTTTAATTTGATCTTTGGCATTTTTTAGACTATTTTTTATCTCTGTTCTGATCTTCAGACTTTATCATATAGCTGTGCTCATTTCTGAATTAAATTGATATGAAGAAGGTCAGATCTGCACAATATATAAAGTAGCGAAGTCCTTTTACTTGACCTAACAGTGCTTTCCAAACCCTGCCATTTCATGGTGCACAGAAAATCACAACTGTTGAGGAGTTTGCTGGGGTCAAGGAACACGTTTAGAGATGAACTATCGGGGAGGGGGGCTCTGATGCCTCAAGGTCCAAAGGGACCAACATCTCGGCAACCTGTAATGTCTTCGCACATGTCATTTGGGAAACTCGGATTTAAGAATTTGAATGTGAAGTATTTCATGTTCATAAATAACTGACGTGGTTTTTCTAACCCCCAACCCCTAACATTTTTGAAGAGACTACGATATGTAGTCAGAGAAGAAACCATTGGAATGAGGCTTTTTCACTGAAGTGATCATTCCACAAATTCTTTTTGAGATGGAGAGAAAAATTAAGAAATACCGAACAAGGGTTTACCAGCTCAGCCCTTCTTCTTTTACAAATGAAGAAACAAGGCTCAGAGGTAACACTTTAGTGTTTTAGAGAAGGGTAGTTATGAAACTAGATAAAGGCAAGATTTTCTTAGCTTTCAATCATGGGCTTTTCACACCACACCAGTGCTTCTCAAGTGGGCTCCCTGACTGGCAGCATCAGCACCCCCTGAGGACTTGTCAGAAATGCTACTTCTCAGGCACCATTCCAGAAACTCCAGGGGCGGGCCCAGGAAGCAGTGTTTTGACAGGAGCTCCAGGTGGTTCTGATGCATAATAAAGTTTGAGAGCCACTTCATCAGGATGCGTCTCTGTCAGAGAAGGCACGAGAAGCCAGTCTGGATCAAGACTGCACCTGAGCAGTCAGAAGCCGAGCACCAAACTTGAACATGTGTGAGTGGCTTGAGGGTTCACTGTGACAGGAGAAATAGATGTTTGGGTTAAATGGAGTAGGAGGTAATGATAGGAGGGAGATCCAGACGGTAGGATCAAAGTGGGAACTCCAATTCTCTAAGGACAGCTAGGTCTGTTACGGCTGAAGCCTCACCACCATCTAACTCCTTCAATAAAAGTTTGAACTCTGCGTACTTCAGAACTTAAAGGGAGTATTTCTGGTTTTAAAGTAAGAACTAGTAAACCAATTTCATTTTTCCAAATTGCTTTTGTTGCTTCTTGTGTTAAATATAATTATTTTGAAAATGACAAACCTTTTTAGGTTTAGTTTATATAACGTGTGGAAGATTAAGGGGAAAGGGAGAAAAAAATATTACTGGAGATGAGGCAAGGTTCAGTTTTCCTGCTTTACATCATCACTGTTAAATTCCTTTGGCATGAAAAACACTCAAGTTTCTTTTCCATGTGACTCACTAGCAAATTGTGTGCCTTAGATGTGGGTTCTACATTGTGTGGATAAGGGATATCAAATATCTAAAATATGGGAAAAATGCACAGCTTATATTTTAGTCTAAGAATAATTCTATCTTAAGCAAGTAGAACTTGTTTAGAACAACTAGAAAATCCCCTTTCATGACCGAAAAACTCATGTGAAGCTTAGCAATAATAGTAGCATTAACATACTTTTTTATCATATCCTCAGGACATCTATGAACAATAAAAGCTACAACCAACACTGTTGCCATTAGTTAACTTGGTTCATACAGATATCTTATAAACTCCTCCTAAAAGAGAGAGCTATCACATTTCACTCATTTCCTTTTATCACCTTTAATCCTTTCTAAAGAGGTGGACTCATATATCTGCATAATACCAATTCAACGATTTACCAAATATTTACTCAATAAATATCAACTACCATAGGAAAATACAACTGCCTCAGCCCCCAAAAACATAATATACAAGAAATTATGAGGGTCATGTACTCAGCTTGTCATCCATAACTGGAGCCTTTCCAGTAGCAGAGGTCGTAGGCACAGGTACAGTAAGAATTTTGTGAGCAAATACTGTGAAAAAAAAATGAAGAATTTGTAGTAGTTTATCATTATTTAAGAAGGTTTTTTCCAGTCTTTGTGACTTTCCTTTCCAAAGTATACTTTAGTTTTTGTGGTGCAGATATAATTAGAACCCAGTGTTTTAAGTTTCCCAAATTGTGGAAAAGAATGCTACATATTTACTAAGTCTTTAGGCCTAATACAATAACACAGTGCTCACATCTATAAAAAGCTTGCAGGAACAGAAAGCAGTAATGCTTCAGGCACATACCAGGGTGATGCCAATGTGTTTCTGAGTCTATTAAATGCACTAAATAGCTCCACATTCATAAAATTTTCCATGAAAAATACAGTGTAGCCCTGGCTGGTGTGGTTCAGTTGGTTGAGTGTCATCCCACGAACCAAAGGGTCATGGGTTCTTTTCCCGGTGAGGGCACATGCCTGGGTTTCGAGTTCGGTCCCCTGTCAGGGAAGGTACCTGAGGCAACCGGTCGTTTTCTCTCTTGTATTGATGTTTCTCTCCCTCTCTTACTCCCTCCCTCCCTCCCTCCCTCCCTCTCGAAAATCAATAAAAGAAAAAATATCAAGTATATCATGAATTGTATTTTGAAAGTAACCTGTATTGATTTAAAGGGGAAAAAAAAGTACTATTATTTATTTTCTACTCTGAAGTATAAAGTTAAGGAGAGTTTAAGAAGATGAGCTGTTTGTTTAATAAAATAATTATCACTTTGAGAACTCACCCAGCTTTCATGGATAAAAGTTTAATTGTGTTTTAAAAGTTAAAAGTTTAAAAAATTTTCATGGATAAAACAAAAATATTGACAATATCTAATTCTCTAAAGAACTGCAGCGACCACTACACAACTTAATCTCCCTCTTCAATGAATACACAGTATGAGAGGCCAGGTTTCTGGCGCCCTGAGGCAGCCACTAAATCACTAGCAATTTAAATAGGTTTGTATCACAAGTGAATTCATTGCAACCTCCCTACCAAAGCCCTAGAATCAAGTCATGTTGTTATGATCAAACGATTTTAAGAAAATTAAAATGCATTTTTAACAATTCCTTTTCCATCACAACTTTTTTTCAAGTCTCCAATGCAAACAGTTACTTTCAAACACACCTTATGGGAACAATCAGACACTTTTCCTATGGGCAGCAAATCCTTCATCTATAATATTCCACTGTTGCTCATTCTTATATCTGTCCTTCCTCTTTCTTAATATTTCTGCAATCACTCTGCAAAATGGTCAAATTCCTAATGAGCGATTCTAAAGATTTTGGCATCAGTTCTAGTATCTCTAGGAAAAATGGATAAGTAAAGGGAGTCCGTGTTTGTGATGAACCTTCTATGTGTCAAACACAGTTGTGGAATTTCTGCGCATGACCCTTATGAACCTGTAATCCTAAGAGTTCGCTGTCGTTGAACCCGAGTTGCAGGGAAGGAAGCTAAGGCCCACAGAGATTCAGCAATATTCCTACACAGACAGCTGGGCAAAAGTGGTATCTGAACCCAGGTGTGTATAACTTCTAAGTTCTTTGTCAACAAAGTAAAAGATTATCCCTGGAATTTTTACTAATGTTAATTATAATTATACCCTGATATAAAAATGCCTTTATTTAATGACTAATATTTTTGAAGCTATCACATACAGCATCCCATGTCAAGGCAGCTGGTAGAATGGAGGGCTTTGGGGGTGGCTGTGAGGACTAGGAATAATGTATATAAAGTATAATACCAAGTGTGCAACAAGTGCCCAGTAGCTGCTATTATTATTATTATTAATTATTATTATTGATTCTCCCAGCAGATTTAGTAGGTAGATGGTACAGCTGTTATCATTCTCTTTAAAGACTTTATAAAAATTGATCCCTTTCACATTATACTCCACAAACAAGAATTACTTTCAAATTTTCATGTACAAGGCATTTAGTTACAGCAACTCCAAAATCCCATATTCAACTTCAGTTTGCTTGCAGTGCGAGGAAGCAGGGCATGGAAGGGGAAGTAGATGTGAGGCAGGCTCACAGTCTTCCCCAGAGGAGTCAGTCAGAATTGGAAAGTTTCCCTTCAGTCTCCAAAATGATTCTCCTTTTCCACGGCATCTAAGTGATACTTAAGGATGTTCTTTCTCGTAAGCTGCGTTATCTTCTTACAAGGGAGTAACGGAGCACGCTTCTTCCGGCTTCTGCTGCCACAGGAGGTAGAGGTGCAGACCACACTCCAGACCGCGCTTGTTCGCAGCCGTGAGAGCAGTTACCATAGCGCCCAGCCACAGAGGATGGTTCCGGTTTGACTTCTGTAGCCACATTCCTGCTTCCCGGATAGCAGGCAGTGAGGTACCAGAACAGTGCTCAGTATCAGTGACTCAGAGTGAGACAGGAAATCTCAGCAGGTCCACCCTTCCTTCCTGCCCTCTCTGCCAACTGAGTTGCAGAACCACAGCCACAACCAGCCTAGAGTCTTGGTGAGAAGGGCTGGAGCAGAGACAGGGCCTAGCAGTAAACCCTCCAAATGGATTAGAAAAGCATGTTCTCTTTATCCTAGAAAAGACTTTTTCTGTCGAGATGTCTCTTTTCACCTTTACCCAGCATCTCCCCAGGTTATTCTGGCCATTTGCACTGTTTTTAAACATGAAAACAATGGGCTTGCTTCAATTCAGTCGAGTGGTCTTCACTGATGCCATGTTTTTTACAAGCATACAAGAAGTGACATTAAGCATCATCATTAATGAATGCGGCCACAATAGCAAAATGGCAGAACGTGTGTCTCCAGCAAAATGCAAACACAATCACTGTAGATTTTTGAACCCAGTGTAAAATTCCTTCAATGAAGTTTCAGTTTCTCGTTATAAGAGCAGCCCATGATTACAATGATGATAAAGGCTAGCAATTTACGCCAAGGACTGCTCCAAGCACTCTCCACATTTTAAGTCATGTAAGTTGTGCAACTATCCTTTGAGATAAGCATTGCTGTTGTTTCAGATGAGGAATAAATGAAAGCCTCTTCACTGTCTCCCAAAATTGTAAAAACAATCCCTACAAAAATGTCAAGACTCTAAAATGAATTACCACAACAATGCAAAGCTGTCAGTATCTTTTAAAAGCCACGTCCCTGTCTTTGAGCTGCCAGCAATGTCAGAGGGACAGGAGTCTGCACTCCTGTGTCAGTGAAGAAACCAAGTCTCAGGTTGAAAAACCATTTGTTGGGGGGATAGGAGGGGGTATAGATATATAAACCTTTCAGTTCTCGTCTCCTTTTGTTTTCCTGCTGTCTCCAAGCTCAAATTACACCCTGCGTTCTAGCCACGCCAAAATACTTCTAATGCACTTGTCCACTGTTTTGTATCTTCGAATAAAGTGCTGTTTTCCCTTTCTGAAAAGTACCCCTCCCGCATTCCACCCACCAAATCCTCCAGCACTGAGGATTCTGTCCATCTGTTCATACACTCAAGGAGTATTTATTGAACACTTATATCATGAAGCAGACATGGGTGCAAAGAGAGACACAAAGTTAAGAAAGAAAAGTGAAAGAAAGGTGGAGGAGAAAGAGAAGAAAGAAGTAAGGGAGTAAGAGAAGGGAGAATGGAAAGAAGGAAGGGAGGGAGGGAGGAGGGAAGGGAGGGGAAGGGATAGGAAAGGAAAGGAGGAAGGAACAAAGAAAGAAAATAGGCAGGTACTACAACTGTGTCATGATTAGAGTAATGCAGGGTCATATGACAATGGGTGACCAGATTACGTACATCAGGTGTCAGGCATCCAGCTACCAGAGCAGAGCTCTGAATGACAAGAAGGAGCCAGTCATGCGGAGATAGGTACCACTAGTTCAAAGGTGCTAGGGAGCAAGCTAGATTCCCGAAGTGCTGAAAGGAGCCACTGTGGCTGAAGTGCAATCAGAGAAAAAGGCAGCTGCCAGATCCCACTGACTTTGTAAGACCAGTAGAAGCTTAAACTGAAATGTTAAAGTGGAGAATTGATATAAAATATTTATTAATATCGATTAATTGATATAAAATAGTATATTTTAATAAATTCCTCTGACTGTTGGCTGTACATTGGATTTTAGGGGGTCAAGTGCAGAAGCAGAAAGACAAGTGAGGATATAGGAACATGAGTCAAGGGGATTCTTTCTCTCTGTGCTCACATATCTTTTTGTAAATACTCAGTATTAACATTAACATGGTCTTTGAAAACTGACGTGTGGTTTTCCTCTTCCGCTTAGACAATAAGAGCCTTGAAAGCATGGGTGAACCATCATTACACGACGATCATTCCATGCGTGAATAAATTCATGAAAGAATGAATAAATAAAACAAGGTCCCTGCCCTCAGAGAGTTTAATCTCTAGAGACAACAGACATCCACTCAAATAACCAGATTGCAAAGTAGACTATTGATGCTGCAGAAGAGACAGAAAGCATTATATCCGAGGCCAGAGGAGGGAGAAAGCTTGTCCAACTGAGGGTGCAATACTGAATCAGAACACTAGGGCCTGGTGTTCTTTGACAGAGTGGTAGTTAAAACAAAGTGGCAGGAGTTTGACAGAACAAATCGAGTCAGCTTCTCTTACCGTTTCACAGTTTCACACGACGGCTGTGTTTAGACTTAGAGTTCTGGGTCAAGAGGAAACTCAATGAATCTATTGAGAAATTGTTTATCTCTGCTGGACTACTAAGTAAATAGTAAACAAGAGGGTCAGATTACTTTTGGGTGGTTCAAATTACAGCAAACCCCTGACACTAGGCTGACACTGGGGAACGTGCTCACATTCTAAATGTTTCATCTTAGAGCTATAAAAAGATCAGTCCTGAGGAACAATGAAGTTTTTTAATGTATTCCTTCCTTCTTTTCTGTATTTCACTCTGTCAGGGCCTCCCTTGCCTCTACCTAAACATCTACCATCCTCAAGTGGTGTAAGTAGGACTGTCTATCATCTATCTATCAATCAATCAATCAATCTATCTATCTATCTAATCATCTATCATCAGTTAGCATAAAAAACACCACAAAACTTGACTTAAAATAACCACTTACAATGCCTCACGATTCTGTGAGAGATCTGGCTAGTTCTTCTGCATTAGCCCAGCTCATCCAGGGCTGAATGATCAAAAATGGCCTCCCTGTCATACCTGGTCTCTCGTCCTCAAAGAGGCTGCCCCACATGGTGGCAGAAGGGTTCCCAGCGGAAAGAGAAGGCAAAGCCAATTGCAAGCACTTTTCAAGCCTCTTTGCCACATTTTCTAATGCCCCTTTGGCCAAAGAAAGTTAGCTGGCCAGGCCCAGTTTCAAAGGATAGAGAAATAAACTCAACCTTTTGATGGGAGGCATGGAAAAAATCCCATTGAAAAGGAACATGCACACAGAGATATAAGTAATTTGTGACCATTCTGTGATCCACCACACTATCATTCTGGAAAAAAACACATATGTTTAATTCAGACTAGATTGATAAGGACCCCTGACGGGGTGGTTTGCTTCTTGGCAAATATCTCACCTGAAGGGAATCAACCTCCAGCCAGAACTGCAGGCACAGCGGCTGGTGAGCAGCTGTTCTTCTGAAGAAACCACTCCCGCAGTCCTTGTAGTCCTGATCTAGAGGCAGCCACCTACCTGAGCACAGACTTGAAACTGTTCCCCGCCCACCGCCCCTTAAAGAGTTCCATCATGGTGTGCTTCAGATGCATGATTTGACTCTACCAAACACGTAGTGTGTAACTGCTCAATGAATATTGACTGGAATAGTTAATCATGTGTGTGTGCCTGTGAGTATATTGAGAGAGAAGGAGGGAAAGTGACCATGCACAAACAGCGGCTCCATTCCAACTGTCCCCTGGGGCTTCAATGACAGCCCAACCTGAGAAGGGAGCATGGTAGGGACTGGGGAAATTCATCTGCATCATTAGGTTCTCTGGCAGCCAGAGGCTGTTCCCTCTGAGTCAGTCGAAGGTAGTTAGTTAAAGTGATGGGAAGGAGTGACCGCAGCAGTCTTACCTCTAGGAGTAAGCCTCTGGCTATTCCTTGTCTGCCACTGTGGTGCCCGTAACTTTGCAGCAGAAGCAATGCCCGGACCCAGATTTGCCCAGCAGTGTTTGTATATTTAGCATTCAGGAGGCAGGGCTAGATTTCCGTTAAGGTTGCAGACAGAACACATGCCTTTCCTTTCCAGCCTTTGCACCTTGTATTTCACTAAAATACCTGTTTAAAAGTATATATGAAAGGAAAAGGTTCATAATAAATCCCAGTATCAGGAAATGAAAGATTTCAATATATTTCTCCAAGATGTGTGGACGATGGGATCATGGTCTGTCTGGATTCAAATAACAGCTCGACCCTTCATAAGCTGTATACTTTGAGCAAGTCCTCTTCATAAAGTATAGATCACTATAAGACCTACTTTATAAGGTTGTTGAATTGGTCAATTTATATGAAGTACCTAGGACATTTCCTGAACACAACTCAATAAAAGTTAGATTTCACTGTTATAAACAGAAGCCAAAAAAGTTACACCTAAGAAATTACACAGAAGAAAGTTGGAAGTTCAAAGGTTAGAATTGGCAAGAATTCCAGGGGAAAGTGAGGCAGAAAGTCAAGGGTATTAGTTTAATGTCTACAGAAAAACTATGCAAATCCATCTTCACCCCATTCTCTAACCCTACAATGAGATGCATGGGGAATATGTAACCTAATTAAACTAAAGCCAAAGATTTGTTCTGTAAAGAACAGCCTTCCTGTTTCTGCATGAATGCGGGCCCACAATGGGTGGCCTCTATTTTTGTTGACTACATGAAATAATTACTTAAGGGGATAACCAAATGATACATAAAAATATAGGGATCCACACCTAGGCACCTCTTCTGAAATTTTACTAGGTCAAAAGATAAATGCCTAAAAGCTTTCTCTAAGCAAAAATAGTTTGTCTATGAGGAAATGAGAAGCAGACTGGTGTCATTCTCCTTCCAGAAAAATCAGTTGCTAGAAGATAATGGAAAATGCTTGCAAAGTTCTGAGGAGAAATTCTTTTGACATTAGAATTGTATGTGCGTTTAAATTGTTTTTTGAATATCAAAAGGCATTTTTAAACACACAAGAGCTTAGAAAATGTTATCCCGCATGCACACTTTTGGGAAAAAATATTGGGGGATGTATATTAGAGGGGAAAAAAAGTAATCCAAGAAAAATAAGGTCGTGGCAGCCAAAAAGAAAAGTGAATTTGACTTACAAATCTATGAAAAATAATTATTAGATGAAAGCTGTTTGGCAAGCTTAGAAAATCAACAGTTCAAACAGAAACAAGCCATAGAAGGCTCTCAAGAGTTACTGCTCAAGCAGAAATATTCTTGTAGGAAACATTCTTGTTAATAAACTAAGTGATCTTTGACAAGATGAAAGAATACTAAAATTCTGTCCACAAGAAAAAGAAAATTAATTAGAAATTTTAAATAACTAACGTATATAAAGAAATTATAGCCTAAATATAAAACAAACTATAATGTTGTAAAATATTTAGTGAATTGGAAAAGAAAAATCAATTTGACCTTGACATTTGAAATATCCTTCAATTAGTATAAGCTTATTAACACAAGGTTATAGCTCTTTTTTTATGGGCCTAATCATGCTACTTTGTGCCTTAAGTAATAATATTCACATTATTATAATAGTAAAGAAGATTTTTACTTAATTTTTTTTGACTCAACCTATTGGCAAAGTGTAGAATAACCAACCATTTAGAAAAACTCAAGTAATAGAAACATTGACAATATAAAAAGTCGGGATGTGTGAATGGAGCAGAGATGGAGGAGAGCATGTGGAGCATTAGTTTTCTCATTTTATGTGATTGTGAATCTCAGTATCAGAAGATGATGGATCAAAAATTAATATTATTTACAGATATAAAGGCCCTCTCTCAAAGCCTGTTTTTGTTTCCTGAAAATTTGGATTGGTGATGTACACCTTATGTATCTCACAGTAACTTGGCCATGGATATTTTTTCACAAAATTAAAGGTATGGAAGCTATTAGGGAAATACAAGTGTTTTTATCATCAGAGTGTGTAGCTACCATGGAAATTTGACCATGTGCTTGTGCACCCTAACTGTAAATCATTGAATACACCCTAACTGTAAATATTGAATACACCCAGTTCCTTTCATCAGCTTTCTGCTCTCTGCAGTTCTCAGAACTTCCATCCATGTAGAACTACAGGCCTTTAAAGTTGGAAAGGCTTTCCAATATCCTTGAGTTCACCTTCATCATTTCATAGGTGAGTAAACTGAGGCTTCAGGAAGTTATCTGACTAAATCTGATAAATGACTTCATCTGATAAAGTCAAACAGCTCTTAAATGACAGAATTGGTCCTAAAACTAAGTTTCCTGAGTCCTAGGCAATGGTTTTCTGTGACATAGATTAGTGGCCAAATAACAATTATTATTATTATCCTTATGATCGTATACTAAGTCCAGATATTAAATTGAATATACATGACTTCAGGAGAAGTATAAGAATGCTCTAGTTTCATATGATCAGCAATGTTCATTGCAAAAACAGTACAAAGACAACTGATTACTCTTTACCAAGATTTACCTAATTTTAACATTTTATTTATCTCTCTGCTCTATTTATCTATCTATATCTATCATCTGTCATGCATCAATATTATATAGTACACATTTAAAAAATATACATATTCTTTCTGACCCATATGAGAGTAGGTTGCACACATTATGCCCCTTTATTCCTTAACAATTGAGTTTAATTTCCTAAGACCAAGATTTTGTTTACATAATCACAGTACAATTATCAAATTCAGAATACTTCATATTAATATCACACTTTGAAGTCCACATTTTAATTTCATCAGTTGCCTTAATACTATTTATTTATTTATTTATTTTTAATGATAAATCATTTATTTGGACAAGACAAAAATGTCCCCACATTGGTTTAATTCATATAAAAAGTAGAACATTTCAAATATAATATTCTTTATAGATTTTTTCTCATTTTTTAAAGAATTTTTTTAATGAAAAATTAAGGTAAAAAAAGGAAAAAAAAGAATTTTTTAATGTGTATCTTTTTTTTAGGATTTTATTTATCTTTAGAGGGAGGGGAAGGGAGGGAGAAAGAGAAGGAGAGAAACATCAATGTATAGTTGCTTCTCATGTGGAACTCACTGGGACCTGACCTGCAACCCAGGCACGTGCCCTGACTGGGAACTGAACCAGCGACCCTTTGGTTCTCAGCCCACGCTCAATCCACTGAGCTACACCAGCCAGGGCTATAGATTTTTTTTCTGATTTAGGATATCGTCTAGGATGACATACTGCATTTAGTTGTCATGTCTCTTTAGCCCCATTTAATTTGGAACTTTTCCTCTGCCTTCCTTTGTCTTTCATTCCATTGGCATATCTGTTCAATACAGGCCAGTTATCTCATTGAATATACTGATTAAGTTTTGGGTTTCTCTGTTGTTTCCTTGTGATTAACTTCAGATTACCTATTTTGTGTTGGATTGCTCCAGGAGTGAGGCTGAGTCTTTCTCACGGTTTCCTATTTAGAGGCACTAGATTGAACTTTGCCTCTTATTGGTGATGTGAATGCAATCCATTTAGTTACGATGTTATGCCATTTCTCCACTATACACTATTTTTCCTTTTATATCTCTCCTTTTAATTTGTGGAGAGATATTTTGAGACTATGTAAATATCTTGTTCCTCATCAAACCTCCCTTCCCCTAGAGGGAAGGGAAGTCTGTTCAGTCTATTTGTTATGTAGTTTGAACCAATTTTACTGGGGTGGCTCCAGAACGGTTATTTTCTAACTCCAGTGTCTCTATCTATTGGTCTTCTCTATCCACAGGCAGTGAGGAACAGCTTTCTTTTCTTTCTTATTTATTTATTGTCAGTTTGCACTTATGAATTCTTATTCAATTATATCCCATGAATGTATGTCTGTGTCTCTCTCACCCTTTCTCATGCCCAAATCATCCTACATTTGATTTGATTCCACAGCCTGTGGAATTCATTCCAGCTGGTTTCTGTGTACATTTGACATGTTCTCATCATGTTTTGAGCACTTCACTCTTTCTGGCATAAAAAGAAAAACTTCAGGCTCATAAGGTACCTGCCCAGGGATCAGCCATCTCAAGATGCTCTCGGCAGGGAATGGTATTTAACTTGACAGATTTTTGAAGTTGATTCCATGGAGGTCAATCAGCTCCTTCTAAAACAGATCTCCTGTTTTTAGTAGGGCACAGAATCAGAACTGAAAAGGCATTGGGTCTCATCCAGAATATAAATACTCTAAGCTTGATTTTTAGTTATTTTTTCCCCCAGGATTAGGAAGTAGATGTGAAGAATGAATCCATTGCAACGAAGTGTACTGAAGTATGTATAAAATGAACATTTTGATTAACATAGAAACTTACTTTGCAAAATAAATTAAATTAAAAACCTAGTATTTTAAGTGGGTTGGAAATCATTATGATTCCACGCAATAGTGCAAATGAAGATAAAGTTTGTATCTTGAAGTTCTTCAAGAAGGTTAAAATGGTTCAGCTTGAAAATATTATATAAATATAAACTCAAAATACGATTTAAATTATGAAACATGAAATGAAAAACCCTTAGTGTCTGGCATATTATAGGTGCCGACATTTTTATTGAATGAATTTTTTAATTTTTATTAAATTAAATTTATTAAATTGAGGAGATTTAAGAAAAAGGTAACCACTCATGAGAACTCAAATAAAAATGTGTATGAAATGTATAAAATAGCATACATGTATGTAATTGAATGTCATATATATTCTCCCTACCTGAATAGTGTGTGTGCAATTTCCAATTTAAACCCCGATTTTTTTAAAAAATGACTATTTTTTAAGAGCCAGCTGAGAAAGCAAAAAATACATAAGAAAGAGCGGTCTGTCGAACATGGTATCAAAAAGGCAGGCTGGAGCTCCTGCTGCCTTTGCCAAAGAGAAGCGGGCCAGCCTGCGCCAGAGCGTCTCGGCAGCGGCCTTTCATGGTGAAGCCAGCTTGTGGTGAGACCTCTTCTCCAGTTGTGAGCCAATTAAATATCTAAGAATGGACAATCCTGCGATTGCTTCACAAGTGTTAAATCAGCACCAGAGCATGTTGTAACTCACCATATGTTGTAATTTAATGTAGCTCACACTTCTGTGTGGCCATAAACCCTCTGCTTGGGGAGGGAGGCTGCACAGCTGTGATTGCAGCCAACCTGAGATCAGACGGCGATATGGGAGACAGACCTGGCTTCGCACACTCACAAACACGTCTTCATACAATCCCTTGGTTTATTTCAGATTCCCCAGGCTTCTCAGCTGCCACATTTGTAATAGCCAGAAAGAAACTGAGATCAAAAGAGACCGCGGGGCAACACAGGAGTCCAGGCACATGACTGGACTCGAGTTTCCAGGTCCTGCTGTTTTCTTTCAAGTAATGAAATAAGTGAACATAAAAGAGAAGGCTAGGTGAAAAATCAGAAAGGAGGCTGGGCAAGAAGCAGCAATAAGACACCAGCTAGGAAGGATCAAGGTTAGCTGTGCCAGACCTGCCGAGTCTTGCTCAATTTAAAGGGAGGCTTCTTCCTATTGGTGAAACTACAGAGTTTTTTAAAAGAAGAAGAAGAAGAAGAGATCCAAGTGCTCAAGGAAACTGCAGCACACAACAGTGAAAATATGTCAGGGTCCTGTTGTAACTGATGGAAAATCCCTCAGACAAATGGTCTCAGCTGGAGGAGCTATTTATTAACTGGACTCACTAGGAGCAGCACCTTTCAGCTGGTATTACACAGGAAATGCAGCCTTGCCAGAGGACGCTGCTCCGCAGGAAGCTGCAGTTTGTGAGAATTACCTGATTTACCCACTCAAAAAAACTGGTAATGCTGGGAACATAGTGGAGAAAGTCTAATTACATTTGAATAGAATGGGGAGGAATTAACCCAGAGGAAACCAGCACAGAGTCTGAGTGCGCTGGTGATGCAGAGGAGGGAGACGGTGCCACCCTGGCTCTCTGCCCTCCACATTCCTCAGAGGAGAATCAGCAGGCCTGGGGGGAAGCTGGGGATGACTCAGGATGACTTGAGGCCCTGCACAGCGGCCCTGCCAGTGTGTCTATCTTCCCACAACCCAGCGGGTATAGAGTTCCAAGGGACCTGAGGACTCCCTGGGGGGTGGAAGGAAGGAAAGAGAGAGATCAGTTTGACCATCAGGGCATGACCTGGTGACTAAGCTTGAGAGTCTTCCACTTATTGTTTGACTCAAGCTCCCTAGGAAAAAAGACTACGACACTTCGGCATTGTGTCCTCACTGAGAGCGTGTAAGGTGTCTCAGTGCCCTGCCTCTAAATACATTTATGGTGGATCCTTGTGGAAGCTCAGGCCACTGTTTCTTATATACTGTGATACTTTTACAGAACAAGGAGCTACATCCCACCCACACCCACCTACTCTTCTCTCTTTATCTCCCATCCCTAACTCCTTTACTGCTTTGGCCTACATTCAAAAAAGAGAGACAAGTAAACAAATGATGGAAAGGGTTCCTTTTACCAAACAACTTACAGAATATGACAGGATGAAGGCTGTTTCAGTCCATTTCCTACATTTTTATAGTCACAACATAATTATCACTGCCGTTTATAATGGAGCTCCACACAACAGCAAATTCTACATCCTGAAAGACTAAATTATATTCATTATAGATGTATCGCTATTCATTTTATTGCATTTAAATTCTTGACAATCCATGTGTAACACATTCCGTAGTAGGGATAATAAAGGAGAAAACCCCACTCTTCCAGAAAGCTTCCTGAATCAATTACGGACAGGAACCAGGGAGAACAATAATGGTCTGGGGTTCCTTGGGGAGCGTTGTTTTTACAAACAGGATGCCTGCAGAGCAACTCTTCACGACTTTTGTTTGTGTAGATGAACTGCAAAGCAAGGCTGGGATTTCCATTCTGTATTGGAATATCTAATTGTAAAAGAAAACTAATGAAGGCCATTTAAAAAATGCCGTTACAAGGGTCAATACTCTATGATGCTGAACCTCAGTCCTATATCGTTCATTTCTGTGCAGGTTCTCATGAGATAGGACCAGGTTGAGGAGGGAGTTGTGGCATTTGAAAATAGATGAGTAAACTGAGGAGTCACCAAATACTCTTTTAAAGGGAGGGGAAGAGAAGGGTAAAGTTGCTTAGTTTGACAGCCTGATTTGGATGATAAGTGTAAACTGGATTCCATTATAAAGATGATAAGTATTGACAAAAGAGAGCAATGTAAATTTAATGTGTAGCTTAAGGCACAGAGCTATGACTAGTTGTTCTTTAAATAGGCTGAGCTACCAATTGCATGAAAGCTTTTAGACACCTTCCAAGCAAATTTTAGATCACAAAATTGGTGCAATAATGGCGAATTTGGCTTTTACCTCTTCTCTGAGTCTTGTTTTAGCACCAAAAAGCACTTAAACTGTTCTGAAAGTCAGTATACAAAGAAGTGCAAGTTTCTGGCTGATTCAACCACGCTGATCTCAACCACTGCAGATACAAATTTAGAGTTTCAGAAGTGAGGATTTAATTGTTGTTTAGACATCCAAAGCAAGCTTTCCCTTCCCATAATTTACTGTTAGGAAAACTGTAGGTGATGTTTAAAATGTGACAGTAGAATTTAAAGAATGGTTACACATACTCTTATTGCCCTGGGAAGTCTTCATAAACTTTCAAAGCGATCTTCTCAGATTCAATCTGTTATTGGCCACAAAGTTCCTCAGAGCAAAGTTTTCACACATCCCTGGGACAGCGAGTGTATCTCCATCACCTTTGAAGTGAGATGCCTGAAGTCAAAAACCAGATGGACCATCAAGGCTGACTTCACATTTGCAAGCAGGTGAAAGGCGGAGTTTACACCACTTGCGTGAATGACGATGTCGTGCTAGAAGCTGGGAGTCCAGCCAGCGAAGGTTTGTTGTCCCTCTCCATTACTTTCTGCCTCCTTTCTACGGAGGTGAAAATCTAGACTTCAGCATAAGCCTAGGAATGATTACAGATTGAATCCTGTTCTCTATATAAATAGGATTGAAATATTAAGGCACCTTAGTAATTCATTCAAAAAATAAGTCAGCAAATAGTGGCAGTATGGATTTGAAAAATTATAAATAAGATACTGTTGCCTTGGCTGAGTAGCTCAGTTGGTCAAAGTGTCATCCCCATATGCCAACGTTGCAGGTTTGATCCCTGATCAGGGCACATATAAGAATCAACCAATGAATGCATAAATAAGTGGAACAACAAATTGATGTTTCTTCTTCCTCCTCCTCCTCCTCCCCCTTCTTCTCTCTGTCTCTCAAATAGGTAAAATAAAAAATTTAAAAAGACACTGTAAAATATTACTATTTATAAACAAATATTTAATCCTTTAAAAACTTAGAATTCTTAGGCATGTACATGTCTTAAAATTGCCCAAAATTTCATTCCGAATTTTCTATTAAATTTTATTTTGTCTCATTAAAACTAAAACCTGATTTTCAAAGTATGAATTTAGGGTAATCAGCTCTCAAATATTTGTTCTAGAGGTAGTCAGGAAGGAATATGACATTAAATTTTAGGTTTTGTTTTTGTTAAAAATATGTTTGTGTTAAAGTAGTTAAAACTCTGACAACTGTGACTGTGGGTAATTTTTAAATTCTTGTTTGTTCTGACATGAAGTTTGTAATGGCTATACAATATTTACAATTTTTTGCAATCAGATAAAATATATTAATTATAAAAATATCTAATGCTGAGCCAGACTCTGAAAAGAGGTTTCACCTGCTCATCAGCACAGCCAAAGATGCCCAACATAAACAGTAGAGAAGAAATACATTAATTGTCCAACCAGTACTTACTAAGGACAGACGATATGTCAATTACTATGTTAAGTCCTGGAAAGTTATGGAGCTTCCTTAACCTCCTGAGCCCGTGTACTCTTTCTAAACCCTTATCCACAGCTTTTCTCCATCAGAAGAAGAACAATATGGACAATTATTACCCGGAACCAAACTTCAAACCTACTAAATGTATAGCAAGACCTCAAAAGGAACCTAGCCCTGAATCAAAACTAGGGCAAGACAAAGTAATATTGATCTAAAGGTAGTACATATTCATATTTATTTATTAGGGATTTTTTAGGAAGAACTAAAGAAAGGAGAATTGTTATTAAGTATCAACTTTCTGCCAGGCATTAAGCAATGTAATTTACAGGCTAAATATAATTGAATTCTCAATTATATTTAAACAATCGTATAATATATTTCATTTCTTTTTTTATTTTTAAAAATGTTAAAATTTGTCAGTTATAGTTGGCATGCGATATTATTGTATTTCAGTTTCAGACATACAGCATAGTGTTTGGACATTTATACAACTTACCTAGTGATCCCCAGTAAGTTTAGTGCCCCCCTGGCAGCACACATAGTTATTACAATGTTACTGACTACGTTAGTTCTTATTTTTCAAATAAAGAAACTGGTCCCAGAGAATTTAAGAAACTTGCCCACATCACCCAGCTGATGGAAGCAGACCTGGGAATATAACCTACTTGTTCTAACTTCTAAGACAATGAATCTACCAATTTCTAACAACTACCAAATCAGGCAGTGGGAGGGGCAAGACCTGCAGTACAACACTAGACAAGTACAACTGAAGATCTATTAGGTAAAAATTTCTTGTTTAAAACTTTTTTCCCTCCATTGCTTATTTTACCAAGGCATCTAAAGAAATAGGAAATAAAAAGTAGTTAGTATTAGTAGTCAGATGGGCTTTTTAATATTCACTCTAAAATAGTCACTATTCAATATTCACTATTCACTGCTCACTATCCACTATTCACTATTCAATATTCACTGCTATAACAAAAAAAAAGTTCCAAGGAACATTTGACTCTCATGGTCATTAAAATTTTCCAAATAAAGGAAGAGAGAGAGAGATAGAGAAGAGAGAGAGGGAGGGAGGTAGGGAGAGAGAGTGAGAGAGAGACTCCATCATCTGTGTGATTCTTCAGCACAGTGAAGAACTATGCTGGGAGAAATTTTTGGATCCTTTTGTAAAATTCTACTACTAGGTCCCACTGAGTCCATTAAAAAAACACTAGAATTAAATTTCAATATTAGCTTTTGAAAGATATAGCCTTTGACAAACTTCTAAGTTATGTCATATTTAATGGGAACATTTAGCCAAAATTTAACTGGTTCCTAGGATCTCTTCCAAAGTTCACTGATTGGTGTCCCAGAAAGAAAGCTCCAGCTGCCTCTAATAGCTCTTTAAGCACTCTGTGATATCACCAGGGATGGACACTTTAGCTCTTTCAAAGAAGAGCAGTTCCACCCTCTGGGCTTCCTAAGAGGTCGTGTAGTGTCATTACACACCCAAGCCAGGAGGCCTTCATTTCCTAGCTGTGTGTTTGTAGGCAAGACACTTAACTTCCTTAACTCAGTTTTCTCCTTTGTAAAACAGTACCAACATCCAGGTTGCGTGAAGAATAGTGGTACGTAGGAACACTCAGTATGTGTTAGCTCTTATTTTAAGAATAAAGAAAGAAAAACTCAACTTGCAAGAATAAACGCTGATTAGAATCATAGAAATGAGGAGATCACCAATAAAAATGCTGTTTATTACCGGGACATTGGCCAGGACAGAATATCTGGTAGGGCCGAATGATTTGACGGACCTGGAGACCTAGAACTGAACCCACGATGAGAGGGTGGCCTATATCTAATCAACAGGTGCAAAAGCATTTAAAAAATTCTAACTGTGAACAATGTCTGTCCTTAGGTAAAGTAATACCAATATTGTTTTTATGCCTTTAGTCTCTGAAACGCCTTTATGTATAATGAATTACAAGTAAACTTCATGAGTTAAAACAAAGTTAGCAGGAACTACTATAAAGGACACATGGACAAAATCAAGGGGGAGGGTGGAGGTAGGGAAAAAAAAAAACAAAGTTAAAAGCCAAATGTCTATGAACCTCAATTGTTAAAAATATCAAGCTATACATTTTATTTTTTGTCTATTTACTTGTAACAGATACATCTTATCAGTTATTTTCAGCCTATATGAAAATTAATACAGATTCATCATTTCAAAACATTATACATTGTCATAATCACAAAGGTTTACTACCTTGCTGTGTCTCCAACTGTTTCTCCTACTGAATGATCTCAATCTGTCAATACTAAAAACATTAAAAACAAAGAACAGCCTTTTCTACACAGTTTGCTTGTTAATATAGCACATTAAAATGCACCTTATGTAAGAATGTGCCATGCTGCTATTAGAGATCACATTAATTTTAATAGATAAAAACAAAAAGAAAGAAGCAATTATAAAACTTATTATACAATATGTTTGCATGTAACTAATGTTTCAGTATAATTATAGATGAAATTTGATGTAATCTTGACCCTATCACATTTAGATGGTAATGTATCAGTGCTGCTTTCAGAAATGAACACAAACACTATCGTTTTGCTCTCGTACCATAGAAATGGTCAGCTGGTTCTGGGGAGAAATTGTTGTATTGCTTCCTCATTCTCCCTTCAGAGGGGCATATTGAAAGTCTGGGTGTTGTGTTCTATGATGTTAAATAGCTTATTGACATTTTCCCAACATGATTAAAAACAACTTTGGTTATATATGACTGCTGGTTTGGTTTGTAAACTTTGAAATGATGGTGGTTAAAGTTACGGTTTATCTGTGTAATAAACCACCAACAGATTAAAAAGGAACATTTCTGGGAGCTGCTGAATGCCCCCCCATTCCTAAAACTCAACAGAGACATGACTGTTAAGAGCTCAGTGTGTTCAGAGTGACTGTCACCCAGACACTGTACATGCAATAGGACAGTCTCCACTTCTAACTGCATAAGTAAGCATTTGAGCCAAACCCTGACCTTTGATGTCAAGAAAAGCAAAGTTCTTATTCTTAAAATCACTTATTTTTCTCTTCATAAATATTCTATAGGCCTCTGTTTACATATTTTTTAAATAATGTGGTATATATTGCAAAAACAACATCCTAAGCATTGTATGAAAACAATGTGAGAATATTAAGATGAACTCAGTTAAAAGGTAAGCATCATATTACATCTGTGTTGCAGGTATGTGTTTTGCATGCCCAGCCTCTCTCTAGAGTACCACTCCCCTTCAATTCTGATTCCATATCCTACTGAATGGTAAACTTCAAACCTGGATCAAGGAGAGGCATGTGAAAGATTCCAAATCCTAGCAGCAGCAGCCACATTGATTAATTCTGACTGAGCCAATCAGAATGAAGCCCCATCACAGGCTAGATTTATGAAAGCATCAAAAGTAGCAGGACGTATCACCTGCCCAAGAATAAAGCCCAGCAAGACGCATGCAATGCTGAGCACGAGAGAAAGAGAAATTTAAATTCTGTACCATTATTTGAGGGTCTGGGTCTATCATTGCCCCAATTCAAATACCCTCCTCACTTTTCAGTCACACAAGAAAATAATTCTCTCTTTTCTTTTTGTTGGTCTATTTTAAGAGGTGTTGAGTTGGTGTCTACTGTTTGCAAGGGAAAAAACCCTTAATAATATAACCTATTACTCTAGCAATTTAAAGAAAACAGCCAGTACCTATAAATCATTTTAAAGGTTTGGAAAGCAATATGAATATAATGAACATTATATAATGTCCTAAAAATCCTGCTTAAAAATACACTATGACAGGCAAATAATCGCTAATTGCAGGGTTATATATGGCCTCAAAATATTAAATGCAACCTAAATCTTAACTGAAGGACAATGGATAATTATTTGATATCCTATCAACATTATATTATGTAAGTTTCAAATTATAAAAATTATGCAAAAAAGAAATATTTCTGATATAATATGAAGTGAAAAGGATAGAAAATTGCACTTATTATTATAATTATACCTACATAGAGTGATACATAGATGAAGACAAGCAATTCTCAACTCTGGTTGCATTTTAGACACTCCCGGGGAGGATTGTTAAAAATGTAAAAACTGTTGATGCCTCAAAAATTCTTATGCAACTGGTCTGGTGTAAAGCCCAGTCATTGGTATTTGCAAAAGCTCCCTAGGTGACTCAGATGCACAACCATGAACAAAAGCTTTAGAATAGAAAAAAAAAGAACAAAAAACCAATACACCCCTCACAATAAGTAAAGAAAAATTTCTTGGCATATTCACATATTCATGAGTTCTTTTTTGTTTTGGTGTTTCTCATCCATGGTTAAACATCAGAACAGTGCAGGTTTTGCTAGTTTCTCTGATGGTTCAAGCAAAATGGTAGCTTAATTATGCCCTGGAATGAAACAGAGGAGAAAGAGGGATTTGGGGGCATCTTTCAGTTATAAATTAATTCATGGGTACACCAAAACCTGAAATATCCCAGTCTCCTGTTTTAATCATTTCAATTGTTCTGTTATTGCATTTGCAACTTGAACTGTCTCCAGTGGGTGACTAATTTTGGCAACCCGGTCACTAGCCCAGGTCTCCCTCTCAGGCTCCTGTGTTGGACTCTTCTCCTCTAAATGTTGGAGAAAGCCGGAGTTCAGGCCTCAGTTCCGCACATGCACATCTGGGTTGTCCATTCATGTATGAGCCTCAACCACCTCTCCCCAGACCTGACCTCTGTCCTGAGCTCCATATAAGTGTCTTGACCTTAATCAAAACCAGATTTGTAATTTTTTCACCCAGACTCGATCCTCCTTAAGTGTTTCGCATCTCACCATTCACCTAACTATCTAAACCAAACTTCAGTATCGCCCTTGATTCTCAATCTCAACCCATGTGCAATTCATCAGCAATCCCATTTGGCTGTACCTGGAAAGTCTATCTTGGGCTAACACACTTCCCATCCACCTCAGTTATTCCAAGCCATCAAGATCCAATAGCCATTCTGCTTTTACTCCTGTTCCACGTTGTCTAAATTATGCCAGATCATTACTTTCCCTAGTTCGTCACTCTCCATTGGCCTTCCCTCACAATCAAAGTAAAACCAGAGTCTTCACTGCTGCTGACCAGGCTCCAAGTGGTCTGGTTTCTGGTTTCTAACCAGCTCATCAACTTCTCTCCCAGGACTCCCTGAGCCCACGCTCACAAGTACCCTGCTCTTTCTCTCAGCTAGCAAGTCTGTCTGAGCCTCAGGGCCTTTTCTCTTGGTGCACCTGCCCCCTGAATTCCTCTAACCCCAAATCTCTGCATGGCTCAACCCTTCACACTTCTCTCCAGTGTCTGTCAGAGTCACGTCCTCAGAGAGGCCATCCCTGAAGACCTATCTAAAGATATCTAAAGGGAGAGCTATCCGAAGACCTATCTAAAACAACTCCACACCACCCACATAACTCTGTCCCTTTAAGATGCTTAATGTTCCTTCATAGTACTTATTTCTACCTGATGTTCTGTATGTATCTGCTGTTGTCTGTCTTCCCCATGATTTCGCTGAAGGCAGGGGTTTGATGAGTTTTATTCATTGTTGTCTCTGCAAGCTTTAAAATAGTTCCTGAATGTCTGTGGAACTATTGACTGAATCATTGAGGAAACAGTGAACCACTGTTTAAATACACACACACACACACACATAATGGTTTATACACAAACACACACATATATGCACACACAATTTTTTAGAGCAACTTTAAATGCACAGCAAAATTGAGCAGAAGGTGCAGAGATTTGCCATATATCCTCTCCCCTGCCCCTACATATGCACAGTCTCCCCACTGTCATCATCTGGCACAGAAGTGTACATTCTTCACAACTGACAAACCTACCTTGCCCTATCATTACCACCGAGAGTCCATAGTTTGTATTTGGGTTCACTCTTGTTGAACCCATGTTGGGATACGACTGTTATCCCGAAGTGACATTTTTCCCAAGTCCTCAATACCACAGGGCACTCTCACTTGCTCTGTCCCTCACTCATGACATTCCTTGGAGACAGAGGCTGGCTAAGTCTTCTCTGACACTCACAGTTTAAATGCCCTCCTTTGCACTTAGGTCCCCCGTGTCTGTCACAGCACTTTTGTAGCTCCCAGAGAACACTGCAAGAGAAGCTGACAGTAACTTATGACACTGAAGGCTGGAGAAGATTGCTGCAATATGTCACACTGGTTAAGAGCACAGACCCTCGACCTAGATTGGCTGGGTTCAAATCCTGTCTGCCCCTTACTATTTGTATGGCCTTAGCAAGTCATTTAATCTTTTTGGCTTCAGTTTCCTCTTCCGAAAATAACAATTGTAATACCTAGATCTCATAAACTCACAATGGTTAAAATTAGTTGATAAATGCAAAATGCTGAGAGCAAGGCCTGACACCTAACAAAGACTATATGTTGGTGACGATTTTTCTGTTATCACATCAGCCTCAGCTTTCAATTTATGCCTGTGCTTTGGCTGGGTTCCTCTATAAACTGTCAGTAAATTCACATTCCTCCTCAATGCTTCTTACATAAATCTGAGTTGCAAAGTCTTCCTTGTCTCTCCTATTGGATGGTTAAGTAGATAAAAGCAACAAACAAGAAATTATGTTATGTAAACTTCAAAATTCCAATTCCAGTTGTGATGTTTATTTGCGTTCCGGTCCTAAACTTGCCTGTATGAGTTTACTGGGGCTGCCAGAACACAGTGCCACTCACTGGGAGGCTCGAACAGCAGGACCTTATTTTCTCACAATTCTGGAGGCCAGAAGTCCGAGATCAAGGCAGCAGCAGCGTTGGTTTCTGCCGAGGCCTCGCTCCTTGGCTTACAGATGGCCTTTTCTCCTCGAATCTTCACATGGTCTTCCTGTAACAGAACCACTGGGTTCTATTGCCCACGGCCAACAAAAACTGTGACTCCCAATGCCAGAGTCTTATGAAAAGGAAAGGAATTATTTATTCAAAAGTTATACAGGATTAAAATAATGGCAGAATTTTTCTGTTCAATCCCACTCCCTCAAAAACAAAAGAAACACCCACAAACACAAACGGCCCTGCCTCCCCTTGTCCTTGTCGAACCAGGCCAGTCAGAGGTACCGTCTCTCAAGAGAAGGAATGAAAGTCTGTACGTTGGTTAGGCAGGTTCCTGTTTTAACATCCCGGCTTCTCCCAGTCATCCTTGCTCGACTAGGCTCCTGCTCTTAATCCAAAAGTGCACGACGCCTCCTCACGGTGAGCTGGTGGGGGTTTTCTGCATCCTTTCAATCATGTGGCCAAGACCCCCATGTGGCGGCTACATCTTGGTTTTCTGCTCCTTTCTAAGCTGTGTGGGAGAGACCCCCCACATGGCTAAGAGAGCGCGGTTGCCCCGCACTTGGGTTTAAGTCCAAACACAGATCTTCCTCCATAACCCCATTTCCGACTCCTCCCACAAAGGGTTACATCTGCCAGTACTCTGGTCTCTTCCGCCTTTCCCAGCTCCAATTGTTAGTCCAGGCAGGCTCAGCCCTGTGACATAGGGGAACTCCTTCCTGCTCTGAACAGCTAGGTCTTGAGAGTTGAAGTCATGCCCATCTCCCTGGCTGGGAGTGCAGGCACAACTATATTAGCATTGCTAAAACACTGGCCAAGTTCTTTAGATGTGCGAAGTAACTCTCAATGGCCCTGCTCCTCTTCCCCTTCTCCCAGCCAAGTTACTGGAGGTTTTGAGGCTTCCTCATTTTGGGGACCTCTAGCTCAGCATCCCGTTACTTTCTCTCTGTGACTGTGTCCTAATATCCTCTTTATAAGGACACCAAATTACATTAAAGCCCTCTTTAATGACCTCATTGTACTTAATTATCTTTATTAAGCCCTTATCTCCAAATACAGTAGCATTCTGTGGTTCTAACTGTTAAGATGGCAACAGATGAGTTTAGGGGACAAAATTCTGCCCATAACAACACCATATCACTTATTTCTAATCGCTTTTCTGTGGAGCTAGCATAAATTATTGGCACCTAACTACATGAACTCTGTCATAATTATAAGTCAGTCCAATGAATTAAATTTTTTAGAAAAACATAATTATTGATACCTAAATCTATGTGAAAATAAATCTTCCTAAATTAAATGTAATAGAATTCAAGTCACAGCTTAACTATAATAATGAAAAATAGTATTGACAAATGAATCCTCTATAGTTATTTCTCTATGCCTCACAGAGAATATATTACTTAGAGTTCATTTGCAAATTGTCAGTGAAGAAATGGCCAAGAGCCAAAGAACAAACAAAAAAATGTGGATTTAAATGATTTTTTAAAAGCTAATTTAAAAAGCAGTGACTTCAAAATTAATAAAACTTAAAAATGCAGTACATAAATTTGATAAATCTGAGGAAAGTAATTCATTTGAAAACTTTAGGTCAGTTTAACAGATAATTTAGTTTTTTTTAAAAAAATTAACATCCCTGCTTCATAAGCTGTAAATAAACTTTTTTTCTTGTTCCATCATCTGCCAATCTGCAGGTGGATTGGTCACTGAAACTACATGTATATCAGTGCAGACCTGGAATATAGCAGAACACATGTAATCAATAAAATATTAAAGATTATATACTTTCATTCTAGATTCTAGCATATTTATTATTTCAATATTTAAAATAACAAAAGTGGAATTATTTGGAAAAATGAATCATAGTAGGTATTATAAACCTTAGGGTAGAGTTAAACAAATGTGTTTAGGAGCTGTGCTCAAATAAGTTATTGGGTAGGAAATCATTTTACAGCTAACGCACTGTAGTGCCCACACCTGCTCTCCTACCACGTCACTTGTCCTATAGCATTCAAGGATGAAGATCATCTGTTATGCATTGTCTTGCTTTTAGTGGTTAATACAAGATAGAGATAACACATCAGCTTTATCTAAACATATTAACCTCAGCACTACAAAAAAATTGTTGATAAAGCTCCATAATTTGCAAAGCACAGGTGACTTCGATATGAAGGAAAGCTTTAAGAATTTTTGAATGAAGATTTTAAATGTTGTAGGAGTCATTGATGTATAGCTTCATCTATTTGCAACTAACAGTCAAAGAGACGAATTCAGAAATGCCAGGCCTGAGTTATTCACCATAAAATGCCTTGTTTAATGTTTCTTTAATGAAATCAAATCGTTAAGATAATGAAAATAAAGAGAAAGGTCAAGTCACTGAGGATAAGCCACTTAACCTTCTATCTTATTGCATGTAACGGCACAGAGTAAGAAACCAATCTTCCTAAATTGAATTTATTTCATATTCCTAATGCTTTTGAATAAATCATCTTCTATAATTAAGTGAAGTGCGCTGCTTTTCTGAAAACCCTGCTATCAGTGGTTAGGTTTGGTTTGGGTTTTCCACACTGGCCATCTAGCTGCAGAGGCACTCCCCGCAGAGTCACAGTGGCCTGCTCTGCCCTTCGGCTACTGACTCTGTCTGGGCTTTTGAGAAACAATAGGAGAAGGAGAACCTAATAAAGACTCCTGCAGTAAAACACCTCTAGATAATGCGTTGAATTCCCTAAATTAGCCTGGAATTACATCCCACTTCTCACAAAAGAGAGCAACAGGTAATGTCACTGTACTGGTAGAACCCTTCCCGCACTCTTCCTTTTCCAGAAGTCTAATTCAGTTGCCATACTGTGGGTACCTGAACAAATTCCCTCATAAACGCATGGTTTAAAGTCCCATTTCTTTGTTTTTTGTTCCAGATAGGTTTTTTTTTTGTACTTTTGCAATACAATTCTCTCCAAATATTCAAATTCTAAAAAGTGTTTGAAAAGAAGAATTCTCTCCTAAGGCTAATGCTTCCTGTTATCTTCTTAGCAGGTTGCTAAAGCACATTTAAAAATCATTTTTATCCTTCTGGAATTTTGCTGATTTTCACCTAAGAAGTAATATGAAAATCAGAGGCTTTTCATTTATTCAAAGTTCATTCTCTATTTATCTGAAGCCAAATGGAGATGGTTCAGACCTATTTTTGGTAACTAACTAAAATGGATCAAAAGGAGAAAGGTAAGCATTTATTTTCTCCATATAAAACTTCTCCCACTTCCCTTTGTTTTCTGCACAATAGGACACAGCAAGTTCAAAAGCCACATCTACTGTGGCCATGTGTCTCACAAGAGCAGCTCTCTGCTATTTTTCTGCAGAAACTCACGAGTGATGATGCTCACACTACAGACACACTCCTGTGCGTCCTCCCTAGAATGCTCCCTCTAACTCCATTCCTCTCCCCTCTCCAGAGACTCCATCTGAATGCCAGCGAATGAGAATAAGAAGGGCTAACCTTGAACATGCCCTGCTTTATAAAGAAAAGAAAGTGGCCATTCCTCAAACTTTCCTAATGTAATTGCTATTGGTAAATAATTCCATATGATACATTTATGTATTATATCTCTTCAGTGGAGAATTGTATTTTAGATTTTTTTTAAATAAGATTTTCTTGTGTGTATTCAGTTTCAAAAATGAAATCCACTGTTCCTGTCAAGTTTAGCTACACTTTTCAGACTTGTATTTTAAAGTTATTAAAAACAATTCTCCCATGCACAGACTAAGAAAATATACTCAGTTTCACTTCTCAGTATTTGAGATTTGCTCTATTCATCTGTCTTATTTCAACTTATGTCAACCAATTGCACCACAATCTTTCAAAATTATCTGATGTTGACACCAATTATTTTAAAATCTTAAGTGCTTGAATGAACTGAATTATGAAGACTAATATTTTATAAGCTATTTTCTGTTCTTCTTGAAACCTACAACATAACCGGGTGATGCTGTGCTCTAATTAAACATGGTACCTTACAGTTTGATTCAACACATGAATAAATGAAAAGCTCCCTTCAGTAAAAGAAAAAGTCTCTGTCACATTTAAAACATCTATCCAAGCTATTTGATTAAAAAAAATAAGATTTTTCTCTTTTGACTTCAGCTCAGTTACCAGTTAATGATGGTAGACACCCAAAATTTCATTTTTAGAAAAAAGCTTACGCTTGCAGTATTGACAACTGGCCACTTCTATTGCACTGAAATGACTGTCACACACTGATGGTGACTCGTTACTCATAGGGGGGGGAAAGCTGGGAAAGGCTGGAACGCCCTACTAGTAAGTGCAAAAGAAGTCCCTAAGCAGGGAAGCCACTTTAAACAAAGAGCCAGAATAGGGGCATCTTGCCTGAGTGTGGGACAGACAATATTTTCCTTCAATGGGATGGTGACATCAAGTGACAGTCTAACAAGCTAATGGTGGAATAAAGAATAAAAGCATATCAGATTAGCGTGTCTCACGGCGAGTAAACAAATGTAATTTGCTGGACCATGTTGAACAGATGGCATTCCCCTGTCTCTGCTTCACAGCCACGTGGAGATAGGCAACTGTTTTATATCTGCGAAGCAGTCATAGCTTCTGGGGAGATATTGCAGCCACACTTTTAACCATGATTACTTGAGGAAGAGTTCCATGTGAAAAAGTTTCTTGGAAAAAAAAATTAAAGAAATGCCTTCCTGGACAAGAGATTTTTGTTTGTTTGTTTCAAAATCTATGTTAGAATTAAAATTAAATATTTTATTTATAAATTAATTTAGAAGTAAATTAACTGATTCATTATATGTCAGCTATACTCAAATAGCTGGCAGGGTTTTGCAAAAGGCTTTGCTCATTGGAGTCGTGTGTGACAAGTTTTAGAGTGAAATGGAGATGAAAAGAATGGAGGAATCAAGTGGGAAATATAAGTAGCTCCACCGGACATAAGCTGTATTCTTCTTGTCCTAGTCACTCTGTGCTTGCCCTGGTTTTAGAAATAAATGAGACAAAACACTTCATCCTTCGAAAGTGCTGAAGAAGAGACTGTAGAGCAATCTACTGTGAAAAAAGATTGACTGTAACATAACAATTTTATTCGAGAAATTTGACTTTAAACATCTATTTATTCATTGTTTGAATTCTTTTTATGCCGAACATTTATTACTCTTAAAATAAAAAAAAACTAGACGATAATACCATGAAGAAATGCTAGGAACTCTATCCAGGGCAGAGATTCAGAGACAGCACTCGTGGCTGCCTGTAATGAGCTACAGTCACCCTCCGTAACTGGGGGGCATTCCAAGACCCCTCAGTGGGCACTGGGCACCACAGCTAGTACAAGCCCCCGTATATGCTATGTTTTTTCCTGTAAGGCACACCTAGCATAAAGTTTAATTTAGAAAGCAGGCACAGTAAGAGATTAACAACAACTAATAATAAAACAGAACAATTATAAAAATATACTGTAATAAAAGTAGGTAAATATGGTTTCTCTCAAAAGATATTAAACTGTACTCACCTCTTCACTTCAAGAAGCACTTTATGGCCTCTCGGTGGCCTGCCGAATTGCATCACTACTGCTGTGCTTCGGGGCCATTATTGAGTAAAATAGGGGCTCCTTGCACACAGCACTGAGGTACCTGGAGAGCTGGTCTAATAACCAGGATGGCCAGGCGGCTAAGTGACTGATGGGGAGGGACATGCTGGACAAAGGGGAGATGCACATCTTGGGTGGAACAGGCAGGGCAGGACGGTGTGAGATGTCACCACGCTACTCAGAATTGCGTGCAGTTTAAATCTTAGGAATTGTTTATTGCTGGGACTTTTCAGACCGAGGTTGACTGTAGGTAACCAACTGCAGAGAGCAAAACTGTGGATAAGGAGAGACTAGTGCACAAACATTGGGTTAGAATTTTCAAAGCAATTATAATAATGGTCATGTAATAAAAAAACCGAAAGATTAAATACTCTAATTACCAGAATAGAACAATAAAAAGGGAAAATTAACAGTGCCATAATTACCACATACTGACTATTTGGTATGAGAATGGAATGTAACTTACATTTTTATGCAACAGTAACAACATGAATCACAGTTGTGCTCTTTGCAGACCTATATTTAAAATTAGTGGGCTTTTCAGCAGCACGATGGAAGGACATCAGAGTAAGAATATGATCTCTGGAGACAAAGAGCAGACACAGGAAACCAGTTCAGTGTCTTTTCATCTGGACAACCCATAAATTACTTCCCTTCTCTGGGTTTGTAAAAGAAAACATGTTATCACAAGTAGGATTATTCTGAGGCTTATATAAGGCCATATACAAAGTACCTGGCACACAGCAGGTGCTAAATAAACCACTGGAATTGATCATTGCAGTCCATTGATAAAGGCATCTATAAATCAGAAATCCAACCAAAAACCAGCTAGCTGTTAGAAAGGGCAGCTCAGGAGACCAACCAGAATTTCAATGACATATAACATAACTTTTCACCAATACAAAACTGAGAATTATATATTTCAGGAGAAATAAACACAGATTTACAGAACTCCTTAAAAAATGCAGGGTGTGGCAAAAGTAGGTTTATAGCTGTGAGTACACAAAGCACAGAGTTTGTTCTTGTATTCATTAATTATTGTATTATCTTCCACACAAAGATCTGTAAATCTACTTTTGCCCCACTATGTATGTACCTATACAGTTAAGAGTGACTTAATGTATCACAAACATTCAAGTAACTAAACTGTAAATATTGAAACAATCAAAATCTTTTCAAATGTATAAATTGAATGCAAAATCAATTTTTTAAAGTATTCTATCAAAAAACAAACATTTTTCCATAGAGAAATAATGAGTCATATATTGCTCAGGCCATAAAACATTAGACTCTAAATTTTAGAGTTTATGTAAATTAATAATAAAAATCATCATAGCTCTACTGGCTTAAATTGTGTTTCTACTAATAATAAAAATCTTATTTGCCCCTTTAAAAGAACTGTCAAATTTCATTGATGCTTATTATCTTTATGTAAGTCACCACATGGATATGAACAGTATAACCTAAATGCCTTAATCTCACTGTAAGGCTTTATGGTTTAATCATTTTATTCATATCATACATGTTACTATATAACATAATTTAATTATTATTATCAGGGCTTACCATTTAGTTACAAATTGGTATGAATATGCTATTCTTTCACTGGAACTCCAAATTTCCAGGGCTTCTATTATTTCCTGAAGTGTATATTTTATTAAGAGAATAAAGCAACTTAAACAGTTCCACTGCCATTGAACCGTGACACGCTCAGGTGCTATCCAGATTCCTGAAACTTAACATTCTAAAATTAAATCTAATCTGAAAATCATTCACTAATATTCATAAAATGGAACCTGATTTTGAGTGACAGTAAATTTCTAAGTGCTGACATTCATTTCTCAGTGAGACCTGAAGAAATCAGGCAGGAGAGTCAAAGTGAATCATTAGAAATTAGTCACATTTCAGACTTCTTAACTTAAAAAAGATGCCAAGTTTTCAGTTGTAGTATCTTGTTTCCATTATTGAAAAAATTATATTCCCTTCTCAGTCCAAATTCTTTACCTTGAAAAACAATTATTTTTTATGCTTTTTAAATAATCTTGCTTTCTACAGTGGAACCCTTTAACATCAAAGACATTATTTTATCTTATGAAGTTGTTTGTGTGTAAATCAAAAAAGATAAGGAAGAGAACAAGATAGCTGGTTAAAAAACTCATTTATGGGGTGCACTGTACACACTCCAGATACTCAGCGAGGTCCATGGCCGACAGCATCCACATCAGCATGGAGCTTTGTCAGAATCACAGAATACAGACCTACTCAATCAGAACCGGCAGGATAGTAAGATCTGAGGGTAATTTACATGCATATTCAAGCTTGAGTCTCAGTCTTGATTGTAAAACAATCTAGTCCACTGATATTAGAAACAACTGATTCTTAGATCTTATCAATAATGAAATTATGTTGACTCGGTGATGAAGTTATTCTATATACTTAAAACTTAGGAAACTGGAGTTGAAAGTCACTTTAGAAATTCCTCTAAAACTCCACCCCTAGGAGAACAGGTAGAAGGAAAAAAGTCTATTAGACATCTGTTTCATCCTTAGTTTAAACAATTCTTCTCTTACACCAACTTCACTTTCCTTTTTAAAGCCCAAAAAGCCAATTTCAGGAAACTGAGTCAATTGCATTCGAAAACAGTTTTCTACTGAAGTGGGGTATTGAAGCCATCAAACTCTTAATTAAGAAAAAGAATGCAATTATTTGGCTTTATCTCACCAGGGCAGAAACAGCGTTGTGCTATTTGTAACAATATAGGTACACCCAATAAACTTGTTCTGTAATTGTAAGAATGGTATATTTAGGGACAACATAAACCAGTTGTCTTCAGGATGAAAGTAATAACTGGTCATCCAAATTACTCAAGAAAGTAATATTGAGTTTTTGTCTCCTGATGAAGAGTGGATGATTACTTGAAGTTCTAGAGAATCAGAAATAGTTCAAATTGAGCTCCACAGGAAGTTGGAAATAAGGCTCATCATGTCCTCCCCACGAGGATCTGAACAGCTGTTCTTTATTTGGGAGACGGGATGATGACTGACAGTGCAAGGGCCTAAGATGTAACTGCACTGGAGGCTGAACATTTTTTATACCCTATTTGACAAAACGCGAGAAAGGAAAGATTAACTACAGGGAGGAAGAGAGACCTGGAGACAGAGATAGTTCCCCTATCTTATATGTGATAACTGACTCAGTGGTAGAAAATTAGTGTACACATCTACACATATATACATATACATATACATATATACACACATATACACACACATGTGACATAAGTGTCTAAAACATGCCATCTTCCCTTGATAGACCATTAATCACAATGGGATTAAGTAAATCACCCTCCAATATTTACCTGAATTCAACCACTGAGGCCAAGATACCCTCTATCTACTATACCTTTCTCTCATTTCTAATTCTTCCTTGGTGATAACCTTCAGGTAATTAAAACAGTTTTCTTGTAAGAGTTGCTTTTAAAAGAAGGCAATTAATAATAGATTTTGAAATTTTCAGAGGAGATCATAATACAATTCAGAATATATTATTTTTATCTGTGCCCAATTTTTCCACATTATCACTTAAAATGCAATGGCATGATTTGTGCTGAGGGGTCTGAGTTTTTCATGTCATCATTCAAGAATACAAAGTAGATTAATTACATTTGAGGGAAATCTATCTTTATCACCACTTAAAAGATTAATATATTTTCTCTAATTTAAAGAATTAGAGAACTTAATCATGGATTTAGGGATAAAGCACACTCGTTTCTGAAATAGAAGTGAATTATCAGCAAAGAACTCAAAGCACATTATCTCCATTAATTGTCCCCTAGTACATATTTTAATTCCTTAGCAAACGTGGTAAGTTTTTTGTTAGCTCCACAATTAGTCTCTGACAGAGAGGTACTACAGAGAAAAGTGTTTTTGTAATAGGAGATCTTTATCCTGAGAACTCCCTGTTCTCAGAAAGATAATATTAGTAAGTTTTAGAATTGCCTTTTAAAAATAATAATGTGATTCAAATATTGCTTTTTTGTACAGATCTCTATACAAGTAACAGAATGCCTGGTGGTTCAAAATTGGGATTGTAGATGTCAAGACCATGGCCGATCTTGGAATAAGGGATGAAAGTACAATATAAACAAGAGCCAGATGAAATTTCATCAAGTTATCAATTCGTTACTCCCACAGTTGTTCTTAGAATTACTGTGAGGTCAAGCCGGCGTCCCCTTCGGTGTGTCCAAAGGCAGTCTGCAGTGGAGGTTACATTGAATTAGGAGTTGGCAAACCTGCTTTTATCTCCATTTTAGCCTTTAGTTAACTTTGTTGGACAAATCATATTTCTGAGTGTTGGTATTACGTACTTTAACTTGAATGTATCAGTGATTCTCAAGTCGAGGACCAGCAGCAGCAGTACTCTCTGGGAACTTGTTGGGAATGCTGCTTCCCAGGCCCCGCCCTGCAATTACTGAATCAAAAACCCGGGGTGGGCTTCAGCACTAAGTTTTAACAAGGCAGCCACAGGACTTGGCTGTACTCTCAAGCTGCATTATGTGATCTCTTAAGTTTCTTCTAGTTGTGAGGTAATTGGCAAGTACAACTACCGATTTATGAGCTTCAGTCGAGGACTTAATGAATTAAGTCAAGGATTATATCTTACTAAGCCCCAGCCTTAGAATACTTCAGTAAACAAATGAACAGTTGGGCATATCGTAATCTCTTCTCTACCTAAATTGCAATCCCACTTTATGACTATTTTATGGCGAGTACCATCTTTTTGGTATTTTTACCCTGTTATTGCTATTGTCTGTGTATATGTCTCATATTCTTGCACATGGCACTATATTCATAACAGGTTTTCCTTCCTGTATTCCCCAGAACAGACATTCTCCAATCTCACTATGGAGAAAGCATCGGGTGCGCGTACTAGCACAAATGGTTGAGTCCACTCTTAGAGTTTTGATACAGTAGGTGTGAGGATCAGCATTTTGTAAAAGGAGCTGCTGATGCTGCGGTGGGGAGACCCAGTTGTGAGATCCACTGCCATGGAGCAAACCCCGCTGGGCACATGGCTGGCTGCTTGTGATGCTTCAGAAAGCTTTAGAGTGTTGCCTAAGAGTTAGGAATTCAATCAGAAAAGGAACAAAATTGTAGATGTATAAAGCATTAACAAAAAGCCTGGAACAAGGATAGAGTAGACAAAGGCATGTTTATAATATGTGTAATATTTACATGCCATGTATTTTTGGAAATCAGAACACTGACTGCCATCTTTGATGGGCACACCATGATTTATCCTTTTATTATTCTCTTTCTTAATGGCTAATGTCTTCTCACAAAGAAACTGCTTAAAAATCTTAAGGATAATAAATATTATAGCATGAAAATATTATAACAGAAAAGTTCAGTTTGTTTCTGCTAGTTTACATTTTTCTAAGTTCTCTCTCAAACTTTTCTATGTTTCTTGAAAAGCTGACATTCATGACTGGGGTGAACACTACCAAGTTTACTACTAAGTTTATTGAGAGTCTGACATTCTGAAAAATAGAATTCCAAGTGTTCAAATTAAACAGATGAAGTAATTTAAGAAACAAATGCCTAACATAAGAAAAATCCCGTATGATAATAGAAATTTGAATTGTTAGCTAGTGGTTATTTATATTGTAAAATAATTTCTCTCCTTTCTAATGACTCAAGGGTGGGTCCATTAAATAGTAAGTTGTATTTTAAATATGATTTAATTTTATATCATTTTTTTCCAAATCATATCCACTGCATAAACCAAGACATACCTGCATTGGAAAACCAATGCAGAGCAGGCCACAGGTTTATAACACAATACACTAATTTCCCCCAAGGTTCCGTAACCCTATTGACTTTGCTTCTGATAACTTTACAGGAAATTTCAGTCCTATTAACACCATAATGGCATTGCCATTGCAACTATACATTTTCAGGATGAGGCATAAGAAATAGAACAGGCTACAACTTTTCATTCTATGATATTTTCCTGCAGTTGATGCAGAGCTTTGAAATATTCCAACTTTCTTGGTAATTGTGACCTATTTAGTGTTTCAGTCACACGTCCTTTCCCCCAGTGACTCATTCATTCAGTCAACTGATACCGAGTGTTCAATCAGGACAGGCTCGCTGCTAGGCCCTGGGGATAGAAGGGTAGGTCCTTGCCCATATAGATGTACCTTCTAATGGAGGAAATCAATAATAAAATTCAATGAATAAACAAATTAAATATACTGAAGGGACAGATGGTATCTTATTCTTGATACAGTGCTTCTTTGGTGTTCAATATTTAATTAATTACATGAATACATGCCTTATGGTTTGCAGATGGTTATGTCCTTAAAATAATGGTAACTAGCTGAATATATATTTGAATACATCACCTTATAATACAGTATTCTAATCAAATAGGCTAACAAGCTTTCTGATATTTATTAGAGAGACTCTAATTCAAGATCTATAATGTTTGTTAGGAAACTTCGTGTATACTATAGATCATGAATCTAAATGTTCATTTTAATATGTTCTTTTTCTGATTCAATACATAGTACAAATATTATGGCTGAAATCCTTAGAAAATCCTCTATTACTTAGCAATCCTCCCCATTCTTATTCCGCAGATTCTACAAACCCCACTTTCAGCATCACTCCCCACCTTCCTCCATCTTCTATTACTGGAAACCACATACTCAATCTAAGGAAAGAGGAAAGCTAATTAGAGTTACATTGCATATATTACCGTGGCATGAAGCAGGGAGTTACATAAGAGAGTAAATTATGGTTGCTATGGGAACCATAATTTAGTATTTTGGGCAAAAGCTTCAACTCTATTCAGGCCAATTATATTTTACAGAATAATGCCAAGAGGAAAATACCCTGAAAGTTCAATTGTTTTAAATAACAAATTTATAGAGATTTCATTTTTTACTCTAAAATGCACATAAAGAATAGTCAAGAAAATACCTGTTTCACAAACTTGAATAAGGAAACAAAATTTCAATGGCACTGATACTGACAGCAATTATAAAATGCACTCACTTTCTCTACTACACTATTTGATTATTTTTAAAAAATGTTCTACTGCTTATCAAAGCCGACCACTACACAAACCGGCATTCTGATACCAAAAATGTACAAATCAGGTTCTTCTAATCTATTCAAGTTCTCATATGCAATACTTTAAACTCCACTTGGAATTCATTGCAGAAAACAAAATCTTTTCATCTTCTCTGGCAAATGAAAGGCTGTGTTTTCAATAGTCAAAGTGGGCCAGCCACTTCGAGGATAACTTTGAAGATAGCTTTAAAGAAAAAGAAGGCACTTTAGGAGGTCAGAATTTTCTTAACATGGAAAATTGGCAATTTTCACTGTACGGCACTATGTTACCATACTTATCATTTTTGTCATTTTAAAAAAAAAACTGCATGTTCAAATGACTGAACAAAAATATTTTCTAGGAGCCCAATTTAGCTTATTTATTTCTGGTGTGTTATCCACTCTATACATTATCCCAAATTGCTAAGACCAGAACAGCACTAGAGATAGTCCCACTGTGCAGGCATTTGTGTTGCTTCCCTATAGGCCGGTACAGATCATTTGCAACACTTGTAATTAGGAGGGTAAATATTTTTCCCAAATCACCACAGCCACCCTGATAAATCCAAACAACTACTGTATGACTTTTGGGTAATTCATATACATGTTTTTTTCTATTCATAAAGTGCAATTCTTCTGAGAAAAACATTAAAAAGGAAAATTGTTAGTAATTTTGCTGCTAAAAGTAAACTAGAGAGAGTTCATAGAAGTAATTTAAAAAATAATTACTTTTTTCCAAATAATAGTCAAATGGCAATTAATCAAAAAAAAAGTGAGTTTCATTTTCACTGAAAATGCTACATTGAAAATCATTTCTAAGCTATAAAAGGTAAATGCAAATAATGACACTGCAAACCCCCCTACACAGTTTGTTTATATTTATGAATACATATATTTTCTTGGCTACTGACTACGGTGATTCATAACTGAATACTTTCTCATCACAGACTTTTTAATTAGAAAGAAAACATAATATTCCCAGAGCCAATAAAACCTACAGATAAGAAAAAAAATGTTGCCAAACAGTACAGATGCTTATAGAGGAAAACAGAGAAAAAGGAAAACAGGAAATTTAGATATACCAAATCTGTTTTCTTTATCTTGTGATCACATTACTGATTAAATATGATTTTTCCATTTTTAATTTAATGCAAAGATGCTACACAGAATACAATATTCTATCAAAACCATCCATTCTGACATAAGACAGTTCTTAAACTTGAGAAGCAAGTTTCAACTATCCAATAACTCATTCAACTTTCACCAAACAGTACTTTTTATTGTATAGAATTAGTTTGAATGGAGACAACTGTACTTGAATAACAATAAAAAAATGCCAAAAACCTCCCAGAATTATTTCATTTACTGCCTACCTTTCTTATAGAGACTCTTCCAGCTGCTTAGAACCTTTTCATGGGCTTGGAGATTGTTCTTGCTCAGTAACAAAACTGTTATTGCATTGGCCAAAAAGTTGCTTTGGTTTTTTTCTTTAAGATGGATCTAATAGCACTTAGCTGTCTTTAACTTCATTTGAAACAATTTTGTTGGATTGTATTGTGACACATGTCATATCAGCATGCATTAAAAAAGAACTTACCAAATTGGTGAATTTTTGTGTAGCCATTTTAATAATGAAAATGGAAGAAAATAAGCAACATTTTCAGCATATTATGTTTTATTGTTTCAAGAAAGGTAAAAACACAACTGAACACACAAAAAATATTTGTGCAGTGTATGGAGAAGGTGCTAACTGATCAAATGTGTCAAAAGTGGTTTGCGAAGTTTCAAGCTGGAGAGTTCTTGCTGGACAATGCTCGGGTAGACATGTTGAAGTTAATAGCCATCAAATCAAGATATTAATTGAGAACAATCAACCACACAGGAGATAGTTGACATACTCAAAATATCCAAATCAATAAAGTTATTGGTGAAAATGAAAAACGTGCCTTTTGTTTTATGGGTAAAAAAACACATGGAGTTTTTGGCCAACCCATTACATCTCCTACTTTCTAGGAATGTTAGATTTCCAAATATGTTCCCCTGTTAATGTAGAAAGGAAGTGTCCCACCAGGTAGGGTGTCTGGTTACTTAAAGATTTTGGGATATATTTCACAGGTATTAAAATATCTATTTCATTTAAAACAAGAATAAAAACAACCATGTTTGGTTTGGAGTAAATTAAAGATCTGTGGTCATTAAGTTAATTCCACGTTAATGAACTTGCTGACGGGATGCTTAACGCTGTATTTCAGGGGTTGGCAGCCACAGGCTGGCTAGATACTGGCAGATTCCAGAAGCTCTTTATTACAAGGCCACCACCTCCTCCGCTGCCCCCTCCTGACAGCCTGGCTAAGGGGTTTGGGCACAGGCAGTTGTGTGTCCTGGACACACTCACTCATTTGACCTGGAGGCTAACAAAAAAAGAAGGAAGGAAAGAGGAAGGAAAAAAGGTGAAAATAAAGAGGGATGGGATGTATACAACACATTTTCTACCAAAGAGAGGAGTCCAGATATGAAATAAGCCCTGGATTAACTGGAAAGAGATTGTGAGGTGAAGTGGGGGAAGTTGAGTGACGCTGAAAACCTTCAAGACATTTCCCATGGAGGTTTAAGGGGCCCCAAACAAAACTACATTGTTGCCCTTGACCTCCCTTCCAGGATTCCTCCGGTACTTCTAGGTCCTCAGACGCAGTCATAAGCATGCCTTGAGGTACTCCCCAACCATTCAGGTTCATCAGCCCAACCACGATCTCCTTTTGAATCATACTCCTTATTTCCAGATAGATAAAAGCCCCAATAAATCTTGATCCCTGAATACTGTTTTCCTCTTAGGTGTGAATTTAATGAGCTAATCAAAGTGATATTGTCCCAAGCACAATAAAGAACATGGACATTTTAAAAGGAAAGCATTCATTGCAATGTTCCAGAGTTAAGGAAGGTCTTAACTGCTCTTACTCTAGGTTAAACCCTTCTCTCCTCTGGTCTCTGCCTCCTCCATCTATCTCTACATACTCTAGTTCAGAGTAATGGTTCTCAACCAGGGGCTATTACACCTCCCAGGGAATTATGTGTCAATGTCTGCAGATATTTTTGATTATCCAGACAGGGGTGTGAAACTCATTTTCACCGAGGGTTACACCAGCCTCTGGGTTGCCTTCAAAGGGCCGAAATAATTTTAGGACTGTATAAATGTAACTACTCCTTAACTGTTAAGGAGTTGAAATTACATTCGGCCCTTTGAAGGCAACCATAAGGCTGATGTGGCCCTCAGTGAAAATGAGTCTGACACCCCTGATCTAGTGGGTAGAGGCCAGGCATGCTACTAAACCTCCTACAATACACAGGAGCAGCGCTCCACAAAACAGAATTGTCAAGCCCACAATGTTATAGTACTGAGGCTGAGAAACCCCAAGTTAGAGTCTTTTACTGCAGTAGCATTATGAACCCATCCCATTGGCATCTTCGCCTTGGCCAGCAGCAGCACTCAACCTCAGTAGATCCTGAGTCACAGGGACTCACGAATTTGAACAGAAGGAAATGCTCTAGCATTGGAGGACTGCAGGTGTGGGGTGTGGCCTGAGTACCAGGCCCACCAGCCTGCAGTTGATTCCCTTCTCAGCTCTGTCAGTGACCTGCCTCAGCAGCAAGAGTATTAAGACTGTCAGTTGAAAACAACCTAAGCGTTCAAGGAACATATTCATTGCGCTCTGTGTGCTTACCCAATGACAAAATAAAAGCTGGTTTGTACACAAATGCATGAAAATGGTTTTGCTCTTTGGATTCGGTTTTTGTTTGTTCTTGGCCCTGCCTTTCAAGGTATATGATTTTCTTAAAGGAAAAGAATGCATTTAGGTGATTTCTCATAATTTGACTTCAGCCCAAGATTCGTCAGGAGTAAGAGATGTTCTGGAAATATGTTTAGGCCGTTCTAAGCATATTAAATGAATATTCGTACGACTGAATTTGTTTTTTCAAAGTTTCCTTTATCAGTTTTAAAAATGAAACGCAAAGGCTATGCCCAAATCCACAGGTAATGTCTGCTTAGTGAGCAATCTTCTCTAGTTGGATCTGTTCCAGTGTATCTCAAACTGTGAAAAATACTTCTCTCTTTACACTATTACATGGAAAACACATTTATATAGCCATTAAGCAAGCAGTTCTTGGAATTTTTATCGATTAATATGGATTACATTTGTGACAGAGAAAACATTTGCATAAATCAGATGTAGCTGAATGAAGTGGTACACAGAAAGAAAAGTTAACAGAGTATAACGAAGTAAAGCTAAGATAAGCAAACTCAAGTAAAGAACTCCAAACTCAAGACTTTTTCTATTAAACGAAAAATGATGCTGAAATCGAACACAATATACTTGTAATTCTCTTACCTACTTACAATGTTGAATTCAAAACTATCTAAAATATATTTAAAAATATATTTTATTGAAATATACATTCTTAAAGACTTATGCTATATCTCCATAGAGGCTCTTTACTTAAATGATGTATGATTCAATAGGTTAGCATTTAAAGAGAATATTTTAAAATATTAATACATACATTTAATAAGTTAAAATATTCTGAGTTTATGACTAAAACTAGATTTTGAAAACATTTTATAAATGGTCAGATTACAGATATAAAATATTAAGACCTTTACTGAAGCTATAAAACTATAATTAATAAATTTGTATCTCATAAATGGTTCTGTAGTAATCAGATTTTAAAAAAATAAACATGAAGTACTTTCACATGAACCACCTCCATAATTCTGTCTTTCAACGTTTAAAAAGTATGTTGTTAAATTCATGAGTCTATAGAAAAGTGACTAGAAATTGTTTTGCAAACCGCAGTAGGTTAATAACTATAACTCCCTTCTTTTCATATGGTTTTGTAATAATTACTATTATTGTTACTTCTTACAGCTTGTTGCCCACCATTTCTTTCTCTGAGCTGGTTGCCTTCTTCCATCCAATAAGCACTAAAGGCATGAGAACAAGCTTTTATATAAAATAACTATAAGCTTAGCAAACTTAAAACATCAGCTTAATTCTTTGGCACACTCATTTTTAGAGGATTATCTTTCCCAAAAGAAGTACCCTGCCCTGAATCTTCTTTACATGAAGAACCCTAGAAGACCAAACCAGCAACTCCTTCTTTCTTTATATCACCAAAATCATTCTTTCCTGTTTCCTCATTTAAAAGAGACAGTGAATACATCATTTCATGTCTTTTTCTCCATTTTCTCTTCTTGCCTTTCACATGAAAATATGAAAGCAAACTGATTTCCTATTTCTAAATGTTCAATTCAAGCTAATCTCAATGAGAATTTGGAAATAATAGACAAAATCAGAGTTCTGCATGCACCCAAACAACTATTAGTTACTTAAGTCTCATGGGATCCATTTTTGTTTGTAAGATCCACATATCTTTCAAAGGAAAAACCCAATTTTCAACAAATCTACTTCACTGCTTGCCAGACAGACCCACAGATTGTATTGTAACTGATGACATGTATAGCTCTGCTCTTCCATATACTCCTACTGATTGACATATACTATTCTCACAGCCTATGGTGGTAAAAGCACAAAGTCCTTGCTCTTTTGCCTGTTTTCCTCCCATGTAAACTTAGTCTTTAAACTACAGTATTTGCTCAATAAATGCTTATTGAATAACAAATGGATGAATTTCAGCAATTGAGTTTCAGTTCCACCGCAACCATATTAACAATGAAGAAACAATCTCAGGCGCTTTTCGGGCACCTGGATTCTCAGTGCATCAATGATCTTTCTCTTTCCTCTTTAAAATGTTTTTGCTGCATTTGTGCAATTGCCACAAATAAACCAACCACACATTTTCAAACCTCTGATAAACTTAGCCCCACACAGTTTTGCCAGATAATTCATTTTAAAAATAGCAAGATCAGTCAATTGAACAAAAGAAAAGCACATATTTTCTACTCTGCTAATCTAAGAAAAAACACCTCCTCAAAGACTTCCGTTTAATATCAAATAGGAATAGCTGTCCCATTTAACTTACAAACAGATCAACACTCACCGTTTCAAAAGATTAAGATGAATAAAAAGACAGGACGCACGGCAGTTTTGTTATGTGTTGTCCCAGGACAGAGAACTGTACAAGTACATGATACTCAATTGCCTAATTCTTGGAAGTCTAAGAAATTGAATGTATATATTACATACATACACATATACATATAGACACACACATATGCTTACCACAACCTGAAGATATAAGTACTCAGAAATAATTTTTTTTTGGAATATTTAGTAGGAAGTGTGAAGAGTTTAAATTCTTGCCTTTTGAAGAGAAGACAAATACTTAAAAGTATTCCCTTTTATCAAAGATATTTTTTAAAAAATACTGGGGGGAGAAAATGTTGATTCTGAATACGCAGGCCGTGCCCTATTCTAATCACTTTCTTATTTTGGTCAATTCTGAATTAATGCTGAAACTCACTGCCAAAATGCAAAAATAATCACTCTACCTGCAAAGTTCATCCCATTTTATTCACATCCAACAATTTAACAGATTTAATGTCAACGGTATATATCCTCTTCAGCTGTAGATTTCCAATCAAGATATTCTGACTCTGTGGCAGGCAGCACTCTCCAATGTACCGCATGGGTCTTAGGTCTACGTCCCTAAATAACTGGGGGCGGTCCGTATAGTACTCATTTGGCATTTGGACTAGATCATTGGTTCTCAACGTGTGGCCGCTGCAATATTACCATCACTGGGAAACCTGTTAGAAATGAAAATTACAAGATCATATGCACACACACTGAATAAGAAACTAATACCTGTTTTACCTCCAGGCAATTTTGATACCTGGTCGTTCTGAGAACCTCTAGAGTAGATGATCCCTAAAGCCTTCTCAAACTATCAATATCCTACTGTTATTAGATCAAATATACCTTCTAGAACGAGCATTCAATTATTCCTAGTAGTCTGAGTAAAATAAAATCAAGAATACTACATTCTATTAGTAGTATTTAAGAATTTGACACATTTCCACAAGGACAAAAGTTCTCTTAGCAAGCTTTTTCCAATGAAGTAGACATTGTGACAAATGTTTGGTATCATTTTAACTAAGAGTGGTGATGTCCAAATTAAATCTTTGTTTCCTTCATATTTCAGCTGTTGTTAAAAGTAAGGATATTGTTTTATGACAGTTAAGGTGCATGCATTTTGCATATATTTCTCAAGACCAACTGCTACATAGGTGTCCTCTCACTTTCCCATCACACCTGTAAGAAATACTGGGTATTCAAAAGAGGTACAATCACATGCTGGTGAAAACATTTATAAAACTACCTTAACAGCTCACACAGAGCAGGCATTTTAGGATTTCCACCTACAGGAAAGGTTAACTCATCAGGAAGCATAAAGCCTCATACATTTAAGGAATTCTAACCTCAGGTAGATCTTTTGCTAAAATGTGATTCAGTGAAGTCTACTTCAACAGTTAACAGCATGGAAATTGTTTTACCTAACAACCGTAAACTCCCAAATGCAAAAATGTTAGACTTAGGATGATATCTTCAATAAGGCTGTTATAAATGGAGTATAAAAATAGTCCTTTAATATACCATAAGCCTGGATGACTGTTGGGGACCAAAAGGAAAAGCTGTTAAAAAACAGCAGGGATCAAGTTTAAGTTAACTTTTGCTCCCCAAGATAAAGGTTCCTTTCCCACCCAGTATGTTTTGACAGGTGACTGCCTCACAGCAAACTCCTTCCCATCCCACCCTCATGCCCCCCTCTCTTCTTTTAACTCAAGTCAGCCTAACTTTTTCAAGGAAATAAATGCTGTATCTCTTCACACCCTAATACTACAACAGGTTTCTTAATAGCCAAATAAACTGACATATTTTTAAAGACAATGCCCTCATTTCTCTCTGTTTTGTCAAAAACATAATGGAAAAGACTATCAAACTAGGAACTACTATTTTCCTGCTCCAGGAACACACACAAAACTGGTTTCGAGAATCCAAAAAACATTTATTTTACAGTACTCAGTAAAAGCATATTCAAGTCTCTTGCCCTGCCACCCTAGACCTATTAAGAATTTAGTCATACAAGTGACTAAATCCTGTGCAGAAATGATTAATGCACCAGCAATTTATTTCACTTCCAATCTTCCATTGTCAAGTATTCTATCAGGAGCACATACATTTCATAAGGTATTTGGCACCGTTTTAGGTGAAAAGCTTCCAAAAAAGAAAACCATTAAAAAAAAAGTCAACAGATGCCATTTAAAAAAAAATCCTTCATAATACTTGATACGTCTTCAGAATTTTCAACACTTTAGATCTACTGAAACAACTAAATTTACTCAAATGCAAAAGGGAATCTTTGCCAAGGCATACATTTGAGTAGCTTCCCTTAATTTATTTAGAATATCTATAGTACCTTTTAATTGAGTTTCATACTAAACTTAAGTGAGATCAAGAGTGGGAAAGAAGGCCATAGGACCACCACGGACAAAGTTCTTTATTCCTCCTCCACCCTGGAATACTGACTGAGGTGTCTCCTGGGCAAAGGACACATTTTAAGGCAAGACATGTTAATACTGCTTTAAAGAAACTTGTGCTCTGTAATTTCTCTTGGCTTCCTCAACAGAATAAATCCCTTTGTCAAAAGACCTGTAAGAAGACTTCCTCTACACTCAGACTTAGGGTATATCCCCTGCTGCTGATATAGAGCCATAAACCTTTTATTCTACAGAGGTAACATTAGTAAAGTGGCCCTTGAGAAAAGTAAAACAGAAAATAAAAAGCTCACACTGCCTCCTACTGTTAGAAGGAAAATTTCATGAGGTCAAAATGGTCCACAATCTCTAATGTGTGCAGGGTTTGTTTTTTTTTTTTTGGTCTTAATTTTTTCTTTTTAAATCTAATGATCTATTTCCAAATCAAAACCTCGTGAGTTGAGATGCTGTGCACAACCCATACAAATGACTGCAGAAAACACTACTAGGTATGACTTCAGAATGGAAGTCATCTTCCCCAAACATCTTTTTGACTTGATATGTGACCTAATTTAAACAAATCAAACTAAAAGTGCTGTGTGCCTGGTAGGTAGTAGATGGTTACTTCCCCAGATATAAGGCAGTATTAGCAGTTAGTTTCTCCCTTCCTTACCTACTGTGAGGTTAACTGCTCCATTTCAGCAGAAGAGATTCAGTATCCTGCTTATTTTGCAGTCACATTGTATGACCATACCCCAGGGCTTCCTAGACCTTGATGATTTTTCCCATATTTTAACAAGCTGGGAGTGATGACACCCAACTTACCACTGAGATACATCTGTCTTCATAATTTGACCAACAACTCTTGGGGACTTCATGCATCACCTGCCCCTCTCCACCCCAGCCATGATACTGTATTAAATCACTGAATATAAAACACAGAAACACAAACAATAGTTTTTGGTTTGTTTCTTTAAAAATGACATTTGTATTAAAAGTCTTAAAATGAAGAGACAATGATTAAACTCGTGTCTGGAATTAAAAATTACAATTGGTTAGAATTCTCTTGGTACATCACAACAGTAAAATTTTGCTCTTTGCTTTCCGAGGAACACCCTATTAACTGATAACCAAAAAAATTTTAAAATAATATAAAAGGGGAGCTAAATACCTGAACATTTGAACAAAATGAAGCAAAAAAAAAAATAAAAGTAAAAAAATTGCAAGACATGGAAATTACATTTTAAAGGCTGGAAATAATAAAGAAGAAATTCGCCGAACAACAGGCCCTATTGTCCTGGCTCCTTCGAAAAGACTACTGAGAGGAAACTGGGAAGTGGTTTGGGGAATAACAGATTCTGGGATCGGGTGGGAGGTTCACAGGTTGGCACCGGCTGGAACAGCTGAGTTTTGAAGGCACTCTGCAGACACAGGGGTGCTGGGGGCCCTGAATCACATTTGTGAAGTCTTTGTACTGTATTTTAAAGAGCTAGTCATCAAAATCTGTTACTGCCAACCAGTAAGAACAAAAAAACTAAACTTAAACACACACACACACACACACACACAACAGTACACACAAAAATGTGCAGATCTGTAACATTTTTTTTCACAGCTGATAAAAAAAAATACTACCGTTCTTCCCAGACTCCCCTTAGATACAGTAGGTAAACAAAATAGATTTTTTTTTTTCCCACAAATATCAGCAGACACTTTCTGGCACCCCACACTGTATTGGCGTCAGTGTTAACAGTCCCAGTTCAGATGTGCAATACTTCAGATTGGATACACTGTAACAAGAATCCAACTTTGCATAGACATCCTCAGAATTGTAATCAGTCACGGGGTTGCCCTTCCAAGCTGGCAGAAAAGGAACCCGACATAAATTTCCAGCTACTCCTGGAAAACAAGGAAAAAAACAAAAGTTTCTTCCTCTCCTCCAGCTCCTTCATTTGGTTCTCCCGGACTTCCTTCCACGTATTTAAAACTTGGAACTGGAAAACGGTTGTTAACAAAAACAAAAAAATAACAACAACAAAAAAAACCCTACTTCCACCTTCTCCCTGTCCTCTTCCTCCCCCACCCCATTTTTTCCAGGCTGAAACTTTCGCTTGCTGGTGTCAAGCTGCCAACACAGCGCCCTTAACGGTTATTTAAAGGGGGAAATATGCGTCAACCAAAATCAATGAAAAACGTACATGCTGCAAAGAGCCACATTTCCAATGGGTCTCAGATGGTCAGGACCGGACACCCCTTCGGACGCGGGGAGGACGCAGGGGACGTCGGCCGCAGAGGCCAGCCGGGCTCCTGGGACATCCCAGCGAATGCAAAGTCGTCTCCAATCTCAAAGCAAGAAGAGAAATCACATTTAGAGAGTCGGGTGCGTTTGGCTTTTGTGCGCAAAGCGCAGGCCGGCGCGCGGCGGCCGGGGGCGCCTCAGAGGATCACGCAGGCGGAGCAGCAGCCCTCGTCGCCGTTGGGCTGCGCCGCGTAGTTCATCTGCCGCACGATCTCGGCGAAAAGCTCGTCCACCGAGGCTTTGTTTTTGGCCGACGTCTCCATAAAGGGGCAGCTCCACTCCTCGGCCAGGGCCTTGCCCTCGCCGTACGAGACCTCGCGCTCGCCCTCCAGGTCCACCTTGTTACCCACTAGGATCATGGGCACGCGTTCGTACCGCTTCACGCGGATGATCTGGTCCCGCATTGGTTTGATGTCCTGGAAGCTCTGCTGGTTGACCAGGCTGTAGACGAGGATGAAGCCCTGGCCGTTCTTGATGTACAGGTCCCGCATGGACGCGAACTGCTCCGTGCCCGCCGTGTCCAGGATCTCCAACACCGACGGCGACGAGTCCACCTCGATCTCCTTTCGGTAGAAGTCCTCGATGGTGGGGTCGTACTTCTCGATGAAGGAGCCGGTCACGAACTGCACGGTGAGCGCGGACTTGCCCACGCCGCCCGAGCCCAGCACCACCACTTTGTACTCTCTCATGGCTCCGTCGGCGCTCTCGCTGCGCCTGCCGCGGCCCCGTCGGGGCTGCGCGCCTGGGAGAGGCTAGGCTTGGCGGCTGGACTTCTCCCCTTCCTCAGCTCCGCAGAAAAAACCTAGGAGAGGGTGGCTGGGGAGTGCAGGGCGCAGAAATCAGCAAACGGAAACTGGGCGCCCCGCCGGGCGGCGGCGGCGGCGGCGCGTCCCTGGGGCGCGGGTCTGGGGCCCCGCAGCAGCCCACGGTGGCGGCAGCAGCGGCAGCCTCGGCGGCGGACTGAGGACAATGCCGGCAGCCTGTGCGAGGCGACGGCGGCAGCTCCTCGCAGCGGCGGCCCGGGAGGGCGGGGACCTGGTGGCGGCGGGCTGCGGGGGTGGCTGCTAATTGCGCGCCGAGCCTGGACGCGCGTGGCATGAGTTCCCGCAGAGCGTGTGCCCACTGCCGCGGCCCATCGCGCTTTCTACCGCAGCCTCCGCGGGGCTAGGGCTTCCTACTCGCCGCGCGCACCCCCGCCCTCCCCGCACCGGCGAGCATGCCCAGTGCGCCGCCAGCCGCGCCCGCTGGATTAGCTGTTCCTGGTTTTCCTGGGGGCCGGGCGGGGGCGGGACTGTGGGTGGGGCTCGCGATTTGAGTCTGGACGAGTGGATTCCGAAGAGGAGCGGGTCTCGGACCTGGCTGGGAAATGTGCTCGTTGGTGGAGGTGTTGGAAGAGGGGCTAGGAAAGCTCTGGTGGGACGGTGGCGGCCGTCTTGGCTCACGGCTCGGGTTTGTGCCTACGGCGGCAGCTCTGCGAGAAGTGGACGCGGCGGGCACCTCGGCCTAGAGCGGGTTCTGCTCTTGCTGACTCCTGTACTCAAAAGTCCTTGGATTCCGCTCCCTGAGCCCTGGAGCGGTGCGTCTCGGGGACGGAGACCCAAAGGACATTTGCATGCAGGAGCGGCGAGTGGAGCATCTTCTCCCACCCGCGGTGCAGTTCTTTTTTTTTTAAACCATTCTTCTTAAAACATTATTCGGCCTCCTGTGGCCGACTCTTCCCGCACTCCATCCCCCCCCGGACAAAGAAAAGAAAGAATAGTGTGCCTGAGGGACTGTCCCGAGGACAGAAGGGGCAAGCTTTAGTGACTGAAGCTCTCTCGCCTAGGATTTGGTGAGTCCCACCCACCTCCTTACCGGGCTAGGGCCAAAACCCGGAGACCAGAATATAACCCAGTCCGTCACGGCGCCGGCGCCCGCAACTAGTCAGGGCATGCTCAGTGGGTAGAGCAGGTTTTCGGGCTTAGAAGCAGGAAGCTTTTGCACTACACACCCACACTCCAGCTCAAATTACCTCTCCCAGACTCGGGATCCATTGGTCCCGGGGTGCAAATCTCACACCCTCAACTGTTCTCCCATTGGCTACCGCCAAGGTTTTGTCAGTTTGGACTGCTTCATTGGCTAAAAAGTAGCCTCCGCTCGTGATTGGTTATTTTTAGAGATTGAGTTAAGAGGCGGAGGCACAGCTGTTCTTTCTCTGCTGCTCCCCACCCCCTTCCTCCCACTTCCCCAACCTAGTCGTTTTGAAGCTAAGAGTGCAAAAATAAGAGGAATTTAGGCGGAGAGCTCAGAGCTAAAAATAGCCCTTTGTTGGTGTTTTCCAGAGTCTGACTTCTCGGTGCCCAGTCACGACTGTCCCTTAAAGGGAGCATAAAGGGCTGGTTACAGTTCTTGGTCTACAAGCAACAGCAAAGTTTCCAAGGTGGTTCCCCCCCCCCCTTTTTGCTTGCAGAAGGGGTAGGGCGGCCACGATGTGGAAAAGGGACCACGTTGAATTCTTTCCACCCGGAGGGGTGGGGGAATGCCCAGGCTTGCCCTTAGAAAACGTCTTCGCTTTGGGCGGGCGGTCGCTAGACTTGGCTCGGCTGGCACTCGCGGGAGGTGAAAGGGAGATGTCTCGACTTGCCTCGGAGTCGCCCTCCTGCCTGGCGGAGGAGAGATGTTAAGACCTGTCAGAAGTCTTAGCAAAGTTAGCGTGAGCTCCAAGGTGAAGGGGAGGCGGGGAGAACCGAGCTGCGTCAACCCTGGCTCTGCGTGCTGCCTTCTTTTATGCGATACCACTTCCCACTAGTTTAACCGTCCGCATCGCAGGGACGAGCCAGGCGGTGTGCTGTGTGCTAACACTTGGTTTCAGTTCCCGAGCCCCGCCGTGACTCACAGCCACACTGGCGAGTAAACCTTCTCCGAATCCCTGGCTGTGGCTCACGCTGTGAGTGTCTGCAGTCTGAAGTCCTTGGCCACCCGTCCCGCAGGACGTGGGCGGCGGCCTACGCCTTGGATGGGGGTCGATGGTGCCCACCCCCGCGCCTGGCCCTGCTGTTTAGTGGAGAGAGGGATTGAACCTTGATGATCAGAGTGCTTGGATATAATTATGCTTATATAATTCTCCAGATAAACCTCTCTGAGAGATACACCTAACACAGCTGGAGAGAACCTCACAACCTTTAACCAGCATTTAATGTCTGCCACGCCTTTCTACACGTGCTCTCTTATTTAATCCGCACAGTAATTATAATATCTGTTTTAAGATGAGGAAACCGAGACCGTGATATGTTCAGTAACGTGAGATTTCACAGCTAGTGTACGGCCAAGCTAGGGTCACAGGTGTTTGGCTGCTTGTAACCAATCGTCCATACTATTACAAAAGAAAATTCCAAGATTGTACTTTTAGGTTGAATCTTCAGGTCATGTAATCAGACTGGCTCATAAACCCAAGCACAAGGGACCTTTGTCCACCACCACAGTCTGCTCTCCTTGGGCAGCGCCCCTTCCCGCAGGTTAAAGAGCCTGAACCCTCCTCCAGACCCTAGTCCTGGTGGTCATAATTCTGGAATCCCCTACCAAAATAGTACCAAACCCTCTGTCAGGACCGGCCTGGGCCCCTGAACTCACCCTGCGTCCAGAAATGGATCTTTGTTGGCGTGTGCACAGTGCTTGGACCCCCTGGCCGACGTGCGTGTCCTTCCCGGCACTTTGAGCCCCTCCTTAGGGTAGGAGGAGGGGTCAGGTGGAGTCAGCTGTCTTTTCTCTGTGACCTCCCAGCCTGGCCCTTGAAGGAGACTAAGAATTCACAGTTCATACCTAGCCATCCAGGTTCATTTGTCAAAATAGGAGGATCATATTTTAACAGTTTATGTTGATTTATAACTTAAACACTTAGAGTAATGCTATTTGGGCCTCCATTTGTCTTCTTGCACACAAATATTAGGTGTGGTTCTGAGTATGATCCAGTAGAAAATGCTTTGTCCTTGTAAGTCTGGTGTCTAATCTCGAGTATTGGATAACAATTATTACTTGAGAATGTGGGCAAGTCACTTAAGGTCTCCTGACCTTAGTTTCCCTAGCTATTAAATGGTGATAATAAAATTGGCCCTACCCACCTATACAAGGAACCTTGGAGAGAGAGAATCTAGTGACCAAACCCTTCATTTACATCAGACAGAGCTAGGCAGAATTAGAATCCTGGTGTCCTGGCTGTCCTTTTCTTGGTGCCAGCCTGTCCTTGGGGATAATAACAGATAATGGATGGAAACATGCTTTTAAAACTCCAGCACCTCATAAATGCATGACAATTACCCAGACTCTGGGCCTGACAACCCCATATAGAAGAGACCATCCTTGGAACTCTGGGTAGCTATGTGGGTGGTGGTTGTTGAACCTTGGTGGCATCTTCAGTACCAGAAGGATACCACAGTTTGAATACTTTCTTTTAGGGACTCCTCAATAGCTATTTTTATTACATTCAGATGTTCTCCCACAGAAAGCTTTAGAATTCAAAATGAAGTAATAAAGTTGCTAATGCAGAAATTGTTTAAGTTGGTCACTTCCTCTTAGGAAATCTGTTAGGAATCTTCATTTACCTTACTTAGGGGCCTTACACATCCTTTACCATACTTATTTCCATGTCTGTGTCTTGTTACCCAGCATCACGAGAATTCCTTGAGGGCAGGGCTCATATATATGGGGCTTATCTTTGGAGCCACCTCTGTGCCCCATAACATATACTGCAGTGCCTAATATATGAGGCCCTCAATAAATATGTATTGACTATATGAATACATACCAGTTTTCGCTGATACATAACATTTCCTGGAGCTGTAGAAAAATACATAATAATGTTTCGGTGTCCCTGAGTCATAAAGATAATCAGAGTCTACCCTTATTTCAGTGGAAACACTAAATCAGTGCTGTCTTGGAGAAAGATACCCAAGCGTCCAGTTGGTTAAACCATTACCCTGAAGAAGATTTAACATTCGCAGGTAATATGAAATGACATTTCCTGAAAACAACTGACAGTAAAAGCTACCAGGTAAGGACTGCTTAACCTTTGGTACTGAAGGTTACTGGCTTTTGCTCACACAGTGGGACTGCTGAGGTTCTCTGATGCTGGGTTTGGCCTTCAGCGTAATTAACTCCTTTTTTAGAGCACCAATCTTTAGAGTCCTCAGGAAAATAAGTACTACCTGTCCTCTTCATTGATGCAAAGTAATGAGTTTTTTATGGTGCAAATAATTGCATCAGCTTGTTATTAGCCTTTAATTTGTTTATGCTTTCTTTCATTAGGATATTGAAAAATATTCCTATTTTGAACGTATTGATCTTTTCCTTGTTTTTTTGTTTGTGTGTATGTGTGTGTGGATTTCACACCCAATTAAAAGACGTCTCACTACAAGATATTTTATATGACTAGTATTTCCTTCTAGCATTTTTAAGGTTTCATTTTATTGGTACCTTTTGGCTTGCTTTTCAATGGAAAAGACAGCCTCAGTAAATATGGAGAGTTGGAAATCCAAACAATAGGATGCCCGCTGAATAGAAGTGTCTGAGGAGAGTGACGGCAGAGGAGTCGTCTGAGAACTCTGGTGGGAAGGCTGAGAAACCATCCATCCTCTTGAACAGGAAAGAAGAGCCAAGAGACCTGAAAGCTGGAGCTGAGAAGGTGAAAAGTGGAGAGTGCAGGCTGCAAATAAGTTTCTCTCTGTAAATAAACATGGCAAGGCACCTGCTCAGAGAAAGAAGGCCAGGTGTGGGTTTGGGAATCAGGTAGAAATGAAACTGTTTCCAGCAGAGACTGTGCAGCAAGCACACAGCATGAAGTTGCTAAGTGGCTAAATTGGGGTAGCGTGAGTTTGTGAAGATGCCAATTCAGCTTTTCTTTTTTTCTTATGAAGAAAAATATTGCTAATTTCTATCAGGTCAGATTGTGTTAAAAGTTCTAAAGGCTTTTTCTCAGCATTTGCAAATTACTAATTATAAAATTCACTCCACATCTCTCATATGCCCATACTTTTAAGTGAAAACACACACACACACACACACACCCCTGTGACTTATGTGATTAAAAATTCCATTACTAGTGGGAAATTAAGTGAACTCAATAAAACTACCTTACCTGTGTAGTATCTTGAAGGGCTCTTTCTATTGCGTGCTAAATTACAGTAAAAGCTTGACTACCTGAACTCAGAAACTGAGTCATTCTGAGGAGTTGAACGTTTGTCTAGAAAAGTTTGCAGTTGTATAGGGTGTTTCTTCTGTCACTATAAGAAAAATAAGCATATACTTTTCATTAGATAAGTAGTATATACTGTAATACATTTGGAATGGTTTTTTTTTAAACCAGAAAGAATAAAATACATATAACAAATTACCCCAAAATAAAAACTTAACATTTTGGTTAATGGCCTTCTTTTCATCACAAAATTATTTAGAATATAGAAAACCAGCTCTAGTTTTCTTGTGACTATTTTAACTTACATCTCAGTGTAGGCATGAGGTGTCCTGTAGCCTACTGGTCAGGAAATACAAGGTCAAATAAGACATATCTTAAGTTCTCATTTATTAAAGAATTCTCCTGTCTTATTTCATGGTTTTTATGGGAATATGTGTATCTCCTATGCTGAGGTTGTTGCTGTCTTGACGAAGTCTGCGATCATAGCCGGCTGGGGTCGTTTGCCAGTTTCTCCTGACGGTGGGATGAGGCACGTTCAGGTTCATGACCTCGGCGGCAGCAGAACGTAGCCGCTGGTCCGCATAATTAACTGGAGAATCAAAGGCTTCAGCTGCATTCTCCCACGTGGTTTTGTCCCTGTCCAGAAATGACCCTCTTTGTGGCAAACAGTGGCCTTTGATGTGTCAGCACCATTCAAAGCTATGCCAGTGATTTCAGCGTCATTAACACATTTGTGCTTTCTTTGTCACTTTGCTCCCAGGCTTCCAACTCTCTCGCTCCACGTTTTTCCGAAGGATTGGAAGAAATCTGCCCCTCAGTCTTTCCAGAGTGTTTGGGAAACAACTTATTCTCAAGGCTGAAGATTCTTATCGGAAAAAAAAAAGATACTTTTGCTGACATGGTTTCAGGCTGAAATTTTCTCTAAACTATTTTCAGTGTTTGATTTGAATAGAATCTCAGGCATAAGCAATATTTAAAATTGTATTTTTATCATATGGATGGAAATTTCTGAATATTACATGCCTGATAAATTTACTTTCTCATTAAATCGTGTATGCGGTAGAATTTCCTATCTTGAATAACCCCAGGAGTTAATATTCCGTGGCTGGGAGATACAAGTAATGTTCACGGATATACCACTGTATTTCCTCTGGATGAGCAAAATAATTGTGTAACAACAGAATGGTTTTGTTATCCCGAGATAAGCCTATGGTTCTAAAATCCTTTATTAAATGTAAGTAAAAATGGCAGGAGGAGGCTGGGAGTGGCAGAGAAACTGTCTAATTTTCCACACATTATGTAGACAATGTAAGCAACAGGTAATACTCTAGGATACTATAGGACCATGCCATATCATTTCCCAAATATTAAACCATCACTCTATTCTTCCTCTGTTTAATTCAGATAAACTTCTGTTAGTATATAAAGCTACAAGTTAAATTAGGTTAGCTTTATATGACTTTTATGTATCAAGAATTATAGCTTGAGCCTAAGAGTCTTTTATTTGAAGATGTAGGCAAGCCAGGGAAGGAAGGTTCAGGGAAGGAAAATCAGACCACCAAATACACTATTATTCTTTAAAGGACGAAGGGAACAATTGAGGGGTAAGAGAAGAGATGATTGAGGTTCATAAAGTGATTCAAGGACAGCAGAAATCATCAGAGAGAAAGGGAGAGGGCTGTTCAATGTAGTGTCTACCTCTTAGGTCAGGTAGACGTCTATCCCTTGGGACCGCCCCAGTGAGACTCCTTAGGGGAAAGAGATGCCAATAGAGTCCCTGGGCCATTGAGTTGGTAAGGTGTCAGCAGCATTTGGGCCCACAGCTTCTGCACCATTCCATGCCAGGGCCTGCAGCAGCCACAGAGGATCTTGGGGTAGACCTCCACAGCAGCACTCATCCCTTTCAGCAGATACCAGCCGAAGAACCATCCCATTGAACGTAGGCAGCCACAGCAAAGACCTCAGATGGGCTCATGCAGGAACGAAGAAAATGAGTGATGCACCCCACAGGGCCTTCACAGGCTGGTCAGGTCAGGGGCAGGGGAGCTAACCCCAGGCATGCCAGCACTATTTTCAAGGAGTCAAAGGAGGTCTGGACACTGTTGTTAGAGAGACTAAGACAAATAATAGTAAGATACATGATTGTGGTTTTGTTACCCTGTCTTATCCCCTAAGGTGATATAATGTAGAAATTTAGATTACATGGGAAGTTGTTTTGAAGTAAGTTTTCTTAAGTCACTTTTCTAACATCCTCGCCTTCCCCCAGAATTTGCTGACTTTATTTTTGATGTCTTTTCAAGTTACCTCACATTGGAGGAATTAGGAATACTTAAGGTTATACTTAACTGGACACCTAGGTAAGGAGAGTGGGTCTAAACAAATACAGGTTTATTTCTCACTTATGAAGTCTGGAATTGGAGTCCTCCTGGCCTTGGTTTAACAGTTCAGTGAAGAGAAAGGCAGTCTTAGAAATCAAATTTGCTTTTGTGGCAGAAAAAAGGGAGGCCTGCTGGGTGGGGCTAAGGATACGCGAGGAAGACCTTTTCTGTCAGAAGCACCAGGCCTCTTGCAGTTAAATTGCCTTGGTAGGTCCAGCATTGAATACTTTTCTAACAAGGGAGGTTGGGAAAATTCATGTTTAACTTTTCTACCTTTTATAGTGGATGGAGACAAAAGATACATAAATGGAGAATGATGTTAGGTAAGCCAGCCTATAGTGTCTACCCCGAGCACTGATCTACTCTTAAGAAACTCAACATCTTTCTGGCAATTGAATTTGCACATAATTTTTTCACACTTGTTCAGTAAACACAGGTGAGAGAGAAGTATAACCTCTTCTTTTTTTAATTAAAAATCACACTTAAAAAGCCTTACTTTTTTTTAAGTTTGGTTGTATATATGATATAAAGTTTTGGTTTGCACAAGAGTCTACAAAAAAAGACCTTTTTAATAATCTTTGTTTTACTCCTGATGTCCAACCACTCTTTTGAAGCAGAAAAATGCTAGATTTCTAGTCTGACAGAATTACTTTCAAATATTGGCTCAGAAATTTTCTACCTATAAAACTGGACAACTTATTTAATTTCTGAGGTAGCTGGTCTTCAGGATGGCTCCCACCATTCCCTGCTCCTGGCATTCATTCACTTGAAGAGTCTCCTCTCTCAGCACATCAGGGTTGGTCTGTATAACCAATGGCCCATGACAGAGGTGATGGTAGGTCATTTCCAAGATTGTCATAAAGGACTGCAGCTTCCTTCGTGGGCTTTGTCTCTCTTGAGTTTCTCGCTCTAGAAGAAGCCAGCTGCCATAGCTTCAGGACACCCAGGCAATATTGTGGCAATTGTGTTACTGGGAACTGAGATCCTTACTCCAAAGTCTGTGAGTAACCGAGGCCTGCCCATAACCAAGTAGGTGAACTTGGAAGTTACTCCTCCAGTAGTCAGATGACTGCTTCTGCAGCCACCAGCTTGGCTTCAACCTCCTAGAAACCCTTTGCCAGCTAAGCTGCCCCCAGAGTCCTGACTCTTAGAATCTTAGAAGCAGCAAGAGAAAAGGACACAGTTACCTACAAAGGAGTTCCCATAAGACTGTCAGCTGATTTCTCAAAAGAGACCTTATAGGCAAGAAGGGGCTGGCAAGAAGTATTCCAAGTCATGAAAGGCAAGGACTTACATCCAATATTACTGTATCCAGCAAAGCTTTCATTTAGAATGGAAGGGCAGATAAAGTGCTTTTCAGATAAAGTCAAGTTAAAGGAGTTCATCATCACCAAGCCCTTATTATATGAAATGTTAAAGGGACTTATCTAAGAAAAAGAAGATAAAAAATATGAACAGTAAAAATGACAGCAAACTCACAGTTATTAACAACCACACCTAAAACAAAAACAAAAGCAAACTATGCAAACTACTAGAACAGGAACAGAACTACAGAAATGCAGCTCACATGGAGGGTTATCAATAGGGGAGTGGGAGGGGGGGAGAGGGGGGAAAGGTACAGAGAATAAATAGCATAAATGATAGGTGGAAAATAGACAGGGGAGGGTAAGAATAGTGTAGGAAATGTAGAAGCCAAAGAACTTATAAGTATGACCCATGGATATGAACTATAGGGGGAGAATGTGGGAGGGAGGGGGTGGGCAGGATGGAGTTGAGTGAAGGGGCGGAAATGGGACAACTGTAATAGCATAATCAATAAATATATATTTTAAAAAGTACATTATTTATGAGAAAAAAGAAACTGTGAGATAATAATGTTCCATATTTTAAGCTGCTGAATTTCTGAGTCATTGGTTATATAGCAAAAGAACTAATACAACTTCTTTAAGCTTCAGTGGCATCATCTATTGGGCTGGCCAAAATGTTTGTTTTTTTCTGTATGATGGCTCTAGTAGTGTTTAGTTGTCTTTAACTTCATTCAAAACAATTTTGTTGGATTGTATTGTGACAGCTGTCTTATCAGCGTGCATTTAAAAAAACATCAAAATCGGTGAATATTTGTGTAGTTATTGTAATATTGAAAATGGAAGAAAATATGCAACATTTGCAGCATATTATGCTTTATTATTTCAAGAAAGGTAAAAACGCAACTGAAATGCTAAAAGAGATCTGTGCAGTGTATCGAGAAGGTGCTGTGACTGATCTAACATGTCAAAAGTGGTTTGCAAAGTTTCATGCTGGATATTTCTTGCTGGAAATGCTCCATGGTTGGGTAGACCAGTTGAAGTTGGTAGCAATCAAATCGAGATATTAATTGAGAACAATCACCATTTTACCATGCAGGAGATAGCTGGCATACTAAAAAATATCCAAAATCAATAAAGTTATTGGTGAAAATAAAAAAGGTGTCTTTTGTTTTATAGATAAAGCTAAACAGACTTTTTTTGCTAACCCAACATAAACTGGGGATATAAATAGTTTTTATGAGGATAGTAAGATAGTGTATATGAAACTGCCCCATGCAACTCCTGCAACATAAGGGGATAGAAAAATTAATTAACAAATATTACTTATTTGTGATCATCTTCACATGTTTACCCTTTTCAGAACTTCTTTTTCTTAGATTAGCACAGTTTTAAAAAATGTCCTTGTCCTTTGCTTTTCACTAGTGTGGAATACATGTCGCTGAACCCCGTGGCTCTGTCCTGTTGCCTTAGCACTCTACCGCACTGGGGATGGTTGTGTTAGCTAAGGTCACCTGTGTTTAATAATGAATGTCTTTCCCAGGATGCTGAACTGTGGTGTCTGATGTGTCTTAGCAACTAAATAAAATATTGCCCTATTGTAAATAGCTCCTATCTTCTTCCCTCTAGAAAGCTTTTGGTGGTTGTAATCTGCTCTACACCCCATTGCTAAATCACTGATAGCAGGAATGCATGGCGAAGGTGACAGCCTGCCGCACACCTGCAGAGTGGTCCAGTCTTCTTTAGCTTGTTCCTCATCCTCTGCCCTCTTCCACGGCGCCTTCCCTTTCTAATCACAGACGCGATGATCACAGCACAGCTGCGGCCAACTTTGCTACAGAGTCTCAGATCGTCTCTGCTGTTTCTCCTTTTCCTTTTTAAAAATTACTTTCTTATTGCTTGTTTCATATTACTTCTATACCTTAATTCATTCGGGCCAAAAATTGTGTGTGTATAAATGTATATATCACACACGTGTGTATTCTGTACAATTAGAACACTTGTTTTTCTTGGCCAGCATAGCATGCTGGGAATAATTTTTGGTTCATTGAACTGCCTTCACTATCGTTTGCTGTTGGATGCTTAGGGCCTGCTTCTTTGCTCCAGAGAAGGGTTTTGTTGTTGTTGTGTTTTGGATTTTTAAGCTTAGTCCGCATCGGCAGTAGTAGTTCCACAAGTCCAAGGGCTCTGAAATGTTGGTTTCTAGAGAGCAAAGACTTTCCCATACTAGAACGGATGGGTCCCAGGTTCTCACATTGTAATTGTCAATAAGCCCAGCTCCCTTTGCTTCCCATCTTGCTCTCCCCATACCAATCAATCCTGTGTAATCTAGCAGATAGAGCTCATTAAAAATATTATGTAACATTCATTAAGTGAATGAATCACAGTATGATGACTCTCGAAGACATAATGTTGAGTGAAAAAAGCCAGAGGCAACAGAATATATACTGTATGAGTCTATTGATGTAATGTTCATAAAAGACAAAATTAAACGATTTTGTTCAGACAGGTATAATTAGGGAATAAACTAGAAAGAAAATAAAAAAAAATTATGGTTAGCACTGGCGGGGAGAAAACAGCACATTTGATTGTGTTACAAAATTAGGGTTGGGGACAGGAAAGGCTACGCAATTTGTGGGGCTCAATGCCAAAAGCAAGTTAAGGGTCCCTTGTTCAAAGTGTAGGAAGAATTTCAAGGGGCAACGGCAGAGCATTAAGGTAAGTGGGGCACCCCGCTCAGCACCAGGCCCTGCACCACAGCTCACGCTGCAACCCCGTGAAGCCTTGGCCCTGATTGGAGAATTTCCGAGCTTCTGCGGATGCTTTATTTTTCAACTTCATAGGAAGAGAGTGATACAGATACTTGTTTCAGAAAAAGCCACAAGTTGAACATTCATGATGTGTACACTTTTCTTTAAGTTTATTCTATTTCACAACTTTCAAAAAAATGTGAACTGATCAGGACTAATCAGAGCACATCCTGGTCAAAAACCTATATGATGGTTTCCATGGATGAAAATGCCGCTAGCCAGGTGCTTTTCCCATACCTTCATTTTTGGCAGGTCTAGCTCAAGTGCCAGCTCATCTATGAGGCCTCCTAGATTTCTGCCACCAAAATTAACCTTTTCCTTCTCTCTGCTCCCTCACACACACTCTCTGTTATAGCACTAACTCTTCTCCCTCAAATCAGAGTACTTTGAGATTTGTTTTTTCTGATGAATTTGAAATCTTGGGGAAATATTTCAGGCTTACTCATCTCCATACTTAGGATCCTATAGAGTGTTACACAAGTGATTGTTGAATTTAATTAAAGTGATATCCAAAAACGTTATAACCCTCTATAAACCTAAAGCACTCAAAATTCCTACATAATGTGCATCCTTAAACTACACAGTGATACAGGGTAACAAAAGTAAAAGTTCTGCAAACTAAGATATGGTTATTCACCTGCTGAAAATTTGAAGTAGGCACCCACGTCTTTCATGGTATCATTGAACATTTTTCCGTTTCACATCTGAGATGAACCTCACAGCCATCTTTAAGATGCGCTGAGGGAGCTGTTATGTAACAGACACGCTGGATATCATTTTTACCAGACACACATCTTAAAACACTGTTGCCCATACTTCCTTTGATTTTGTTGTTGTTGTTGTTGTTATTGTTGTCTTTGGCGTATTTTATCTCTCACTAACACTTTGGTTTCTTTTGATAAGCCTATGACTTGGACATTTTCTTCCAACAGACAGATGGGTGCGTTCTCTGGGTATTATTTCTAAAATGAAGAAAATGTTCCCCTTTCCCAGCATCTGGGTGAGATTTGGAGTTCTGTCACAGATTTAAAATATGGACAGAAGTAATGATCTCTCTCCCACATAAGGTGTCTGCAAGTAATTTTTTCTATTTCTTGTTTTATTTTCAGTGCCAAGCTTTGAAATCACAAATGAAGTATGGGTTCAGGAAAAAAGAAACCACTATATAAAACAGTATTTGGACATTTCTTTTCATCATTCATTTTTATGGGTGTGCCCCAGTCCTACAGCCCAGATGGCCAGGCTACAGGTCTGCAGTAACATGAAAGCCTTTTATATAGAAGTAAAGCACTGATGGATGGACTTCTAATGTATATACGAGTAAGTGTATGTTATTCATCTTTACACATGATTTCATTGCACAGAGCCTTTCGACGTGAATTATAACATTTGGCTGGCAAACGTATGGTTGTATACTTGGTAGCATAGACTGGAGTGAAAACTTTCAATGAAAAATGTCTACCATTTTCTACAGGACAATTCATTTTAATCGACACAGAGATTTTAAATGATTCTTCTCTTACTCTGCCAAGTAATCATGTGCAAGTAAAAAACTAAAAGTCAACCTATCACTCTTTGCCAGAGACGATGACAGTAAGAGAATGTGAAATTTCATTAAAGGATTATTTCCATGTTTATTCCATCTCTTTCAAACGTCTATCATCTAATGACTGGAGATCAATGACCACACATGCAATAAGACATGTATTTTTAAAGGTTTTATCCTTAAATACTTTCTTCCTTAATAAAGCTCGATGTACCACATGGGGTGTCTGCGGCTCTCACTGCGTCAGGGTTTCCGCGTGTTCTTTCCTCTGCCTGGAGTGCTTTCCTTACGTCTGCCCTCACAGCTGGTTTCCTCTCATCCACTGTGACATCACCTTGTCAGAGAAGCCGTACTAAGTTCTATCTGCGTGAACTGTACTCCCTTCTCCCTGAATCCTGCGGCCAGGAGTTAATGCAAAAGGAATGTCAGTCTGTTCAGGCTGCTATCACAAAAAGTACAGACTGGGTGGCTTAAACACAACAGAACTGAACTTGCCTTAGTCGTGGAGGCTGAGAAGGCCAAGATCCGGGTGCCAGCATGGCCAAGTTCTGGAGAAGCATTTCTTCCGGACTGCAGACTGCTGACTGCCTGCCATGTCCTTGCATGGTGGGGTGCACTGGACAAGGCAGCTCTGTAGGACTCCACCCTCACGACTGAAGCACCTCCCAAAGTCCCACTCATAACTGGGCATTAGGATTTCAACACATGAATTTGGAGGAACCCAAAAGTTCACACCATAGCAGGGCATGTTTTTAGGCCAGATCTGACCCACCATTTTTTTTTAATTTGTTGTTTGTTTGTTTGTTTTTTTAACATGGCCCATGAGCTAAGAATGGTTTTAACCTTTTTATAATGGTTAGAACAAATAAACAGACATATTTCATGACATAAAAATTAAAAGAAGTGCACCCTGGCTGGTGTGGCTCAGTGGATTGAGCACTGGACTGCGAACCAAAAGGTTGCCAGTTTGATTCCCAGTCAGGGCACATGCCCGGGTTGCAGGCCAGGCCCCTGGATGTGGGGCGAACAAGAAGCAACCACACATTGATGTTTCTCTCCCTGTCTTTCTCCTTCCCTTCCCCTCTCTCAAAATAAATTAAATTAAATTAAAAAAGAATGTAAAAAAATTAAAAGAAATGCAAATTGTAATGTGTGTAAATAAAGTGTTATTGGGACATAGCTAAGTTATTCATGTATATAGGCTTTCTGGCTAAGTTCAGCTACAAGGGCAGACTGAAACAGTGGCCACAGAGATCATGCAGCCCACACACAGTCTGTGTGACCCTTCACAGGAAAAGTATGTCTCCCTCTGATGTAGGCAATTCCAGCATCCCCCATGTTTCACTGCACTTATCAAATCTGTAGTTACATTTTTTATTTATGAATTTACTTATAAGCCTAATGAGGAGGGAGACATTGTCACCCGTGCCCAGATCAGTATGTGGAAGTACTAAGAAGAGCTTACTAAATATTTGTTCACTGACTATAAAGTAAATAAATGGAACCGGAGCCTCTGGGATGAAGCCCCTTAGCTTATTTCTCTGCCCTTCTACATAGGTGAGGCAGAATGCAAGAAACCCATTTATTACGATTGAGAGGAGCTATTTAAAAGATTTGAAACTAGAAAGGCGTGTCCACAGAGTAGCAGCACTAGATGTTAATTTTTACCTTGGGTGCTCAGATTTCTAGATGACTCTCTCTAGCTTCCAGAGTATGATGGATGCAAGGCCCACAGGGAAGTTGGGTGATTTCACTTCTGGATCAGATGGAAGCACCCAGGGAATGTAACTGGGCAGCATGGAGTCCAGCCACTTGTCTACCTCTATACACATACTACAGAGATTGTGAGGAATGAAACAGGTCGTTAACAGGAAACTGGAATTGAGAGAACTGGAAACACTCTAAGCCAACCTCATTTGCAAAGCACCATATACCAGCCACCCCTGGAAGAATAAAGTACAAAACCAAACCCAGAAGGTCCTCATTATTGTTTATCTGACCTTTTGGAGCTTAAGTCGGCCACACGAACAGGTCTCCATCCTCTCTGGGGTATGCACTAGTGGGTTTCAGAGTCGCCATCCTTTCAGAGCAGCTCTCTCTCTCTCTCTCTCTCTCTCCTCTCTATCTCTCCTCTCTCTCTCTCTCTCTCCTCTCTCAGGGTCTGGAGTGTGCTGCTATCACTCCCGACAGTCGTGCAAGGGAAGCTCCACTTGTGAGGAACTTCCCAGCCCATGCCTCCGTGTGCAGCTCCCGGCCTCTGCACTGCTCTTCCAGCAAGAGAGTGGAGGCATCCACAACCCAAGTGCCACGCTGCACAGGGTCGAAGCGTCCCAAAGGCCAGACTCTGGCAAGGCATGCAATCCCAGTGTGGGGCCCTGCCTCTGGGGAGCTGGTTTCCAACAGTGAAGGACCTAAGGCCCTAGTGGTCCCAGCACCTGCCACTCCGACTGGCAGATTTCAGCGAGGGCAGGAACCACTGTTGCCGGGCTCCCACTGGAGGAATGCAGGGATGGCAGGTAGAACTGTCACTCGGCTGCCCTGGAGCTGACACTGACAGGCCCACACTAGCATGGACTGCAGGTGGGCAGTAGCCAAAGTGGCTTCCTGTCTAGGAAAACTGCGTGGGGCTTGCCAGCCGGCCACGCTCCCTGAGCCCGGGCATCCTCTCTGCCCTCATACCGGAACCTGCCGTGCTCCTGGCCAGGTCTGTCCCGGATTGCTTGGGCAAGGCACAGGGAATCCTTCAGTCCAGGCTTCAGGTTCAGGAACCTCCGCCCCCAGGCACAGACCTCCCAGGCTTGGGTGGGGGAACAATTGCCATGGCATTTCTGTGCACTCCACTTTTAAAGACCCCCACCCCATAATTCAGCACATGGGGAACTAGATGGGAAGGTATGTCCCTCCCGTCCAATCACCTCCTTAGCTTTTGGCGCCAGCCCTATGTGTCTCTTTTTGCTGTGCCAAGTGCACATTGTCCCTGGATGCCCGGCTGACGCACCCACGCGCGATCTTTGCTGCTTCTCCATCCCTCCACGGGTTACTCGTCCTCAGGTTCCACGTCCAGCAAAATTGTCCTCTAGCAATGCCTTTCATTGATTATACTCTTTTGCCTCCTGGCTTCCACACTCTCTTTGTTATTTGGAGCTCATCTGTTTCCTAGCAATGTCAGAGTCTTGACTTCTTACCCATCCACAATTCAACCCTAGAAATTAGCTATAGTCAGTAAGTAGTACCTGTATTTTAACTCAGATGAAAATTCAAGAGATATCCTACATGGACCTGAGTCTCCAGGGTTCTTTTCCTCCCACCTTTGAATGGGGGATGAGCTATCATACATGCTAATGAGAGTGTGCTCAGGTGCCTTACTATGCCCCACACTCAGGGCACTGACCTGTCCCTTCTGAGCTATAGAGTCCAGAGCGAAGAGTGACCTTTATACCAAGGGAACTCGCTACTCAGGACTCGTGGAACAGTGTCTCGACATCATAGGTGGAAGCCACTCATTTGTGAGGCAATTTCACAAAGAGAAAAACTATACTCTTACTTAAATAATGACCTGAATATGGAATTGCCCTTGTTCTGGTGCAGTCTGGCTAATGGGTTGTAAATTTTGGCTTGGAGCTGTATTGGGAAGCAGGTCTTGTTAAATAAAGGCTAGAGCCTAATAAACGTACGTGTTTTATTTAAATTCATTTAAACATATGGAATATTAGTTGGTCTACCCGGTGCCATTAGATGATTCACTGGCCATGGTTTCATAAATGTATCGGGGCAGCTTTTATTGAGTCTTGCTGCATGGTCATAAAACCATGGTTTGTTTTCTCTGTGCACAGCGGCTCTTAATACAAAGAGCATGTGTACCTCCAATATTCAATAGGGAAGGAAGGACTGGGGAGGTTCGCCAATGGCTTCTCCAAAAGGTGACTAAGTTTGAATAAGCCTGAAGACCCCCAAAGTGAATTTCATGGATGCATATAATAGAAAACAGACCATCCCAAATATATTCTCCAAGTGTCATAAAAGAAATCTGACCAATCATTTCTGAATGATGAGTAACTGAGAAAATCTTTGATTTGTTTATACATATTTTGTGGCCTTAGAGTTTGATAATCTAAAGCCCATAAAAAAGACATGTGTGCACTTAGGGCTCCAGGACTAGAGTTAGATTCTCAAACCTCACTTCAGATGGTCACACTTCAGCTGAGTGTACCGTCTGTGGTGGTAGAGTAAGGAGGATTCTGGGTTTGATTTGAAAAAGGGAAGGAGAGTTGGCACTGTTGTGTATAGTTTCCTCTGGAGGAACTGATCCTTTTTTCTTTGTGGACAGTGTGAATCATGTTTCTCCTTTTTCTTTAGCCTCTGTGAGGTGCTCAGAACTCAATTTTAATTATAAATTCTTTAATTGTTTTAAATGTGAGGGGCTGCCTCCTTAGGTTCTAAGTTGGGCGTCCCAGAGAATGAGCCTGTCGTTCCGCCTCACTAGGCTTCTGAGTGCTCATTAGTAACATGAAGTCGTCAGGAATCATTGGCGGTTTTTGAATCATTATGGAGCAGTGTTCCCTCCAGTGACCTCCTTGGGAGGGAGAAGCTTTGGGATAAGAGCCTGATGGCTCTTCCTCTCCCAGGTTCAAAAGCAACAACGCCACTTTAACTTGTCTACACCTTAAGAAAAAGACTTCCTTGGAACCAAACATAAGTGAGATTTGAGAACTCTTGTGCTCCACAATTTCTGAGGCCTCTTGCAGCTTTAAAAACTTTTTGGATGAAGAGTAGAAATGAGTCAATTGTAACTGAAAAAGTAAAAAAATGATTTAACAAATAATAACAACAACAACAAACACATGTAAAGAAAAAAATGAGGAATGAAAAGATTGAAATTCTTCTTCAGGTTCTTCCTCTAACTTGCTATATAATTTAGGCAAGTCATTCTTCTTCTTTGGAACTTCAGGCTTCTCATCTATGAATTTAGGAAATCAAGTACTGTGATTTTGTCTCTTTTCTGTCATTTGATTTTCCCAAGTATCTGTTCAGGTACAAAGTGGCCTCAGGTGGAAGGATATCAGGGACATAAGGAGGGGGAGATGACAACGTTCCCTCCTCTTTTCTGTTTTCTGTTGCTTTATATTATGACTGGATGTATTTCAAGAAAAGTAAATAAAAGATAAGTAGAGGATTGGATAAGCAAAGACATAACATCTAAATACTCTATCACGGTGAAACTGTTTTATTTGCCCAACAGAAGATTCATAAAAACGACCTGTGAGCTTCTTCTGATAAAGGACTGAGTCATACCAGGATTACCTCACAACACTGTAGTTTTACTTGTTTGTAACTACAGGGACTGCTGACCTGTCAGAACGCTTTGGGGGGTTTCCTCCTTTCCAGCTTCCGCCTTACTAATGCAAGGTCATGCTTTCCCCAGCCCTCCTCAGTTTCTGTAACTGTGCTGTGTGTCAAAGGCAATGGGCTGGGCAGTTTCACCAGAGTTCTCTGCAAGAATTTCTTTTAATTAGCCTCATACCCTGTATCCTTGGGGCAACATTCTCCTAAGTTACGACATGATATCAAAAGGTTTTCCCAAACTGTGAGCATACCTTCACTCACTTGCAGCTCTATTCTCAGCACTGCAAAAAGGAGGGAAATATTCTGGCCCCAGTTGGAGTGTAGGGCTTTCAAAGAGTAAATTATTGACTCAAGGATTCTCAAGAGAGCCTTAGAGGTGCCCAGTAAGTATGCACTGGCTCCAGAAAGGGGTCATGTGTAGAAAGGAAGGCCTTTAACAAGTGCTTGTATTGGTTATTACCTGGTCCACTCACATCCCCACATCCACTGGCATTTGGAGTTGGATTTCAGGGCCTCTGTTGTTTTTTCCAGAAGTGTTTAGTCCCTACTTTCCCCATCCACTTCCTGTTTGCATTAGAAGCTGTCCCTATAAGATTTTTCTTTTAAGAAGAGTTTCTTAGCTTTATCTACATTTCTTCTCCCCACCTCATCACCTTCAGTGCCCTCTTTTTTGCATGTGACTTTCACATCCAATTCCTTGCCACTAACATTATAAGATCTCACCACTTCTCCATTAGTTCCATGATCACAAAGGAGAATCCCTTCACAGTATTAGTGAAAGATAGACTATTATAGTCAGACTCATCTCCCGGCATATAGTGGGAGGGTGCTTTTCATAGACATCAGGCATTTGGAGGGTGGGCAGTAATTACAGAGGCAAACACTGGAAAAGAAGTATTTCAAAGGAGCTTGTAACTATTAATCAACAAGTCAAGGAAATAGAACAGTTTCTTTGCCTTCTACACATATACAGGCTCTGGGTGGTCATGTTGTCCTTGTGGCATTTTCTCTCCTTCAAAATTGTTCCTCATGATGTGCATTTAACCTAGTGGTTCAACCAAATTCAACCTAGTTTCTTTTTTTAAAAAAAAAAGATTTTATTTATTTACTCTCAGAGAGGGGAAGGGAGGGAGAATGCGAGGGAGAGGAACATCAATGTGTGGTTGCCTCTCCTGCGCCCCCTACTGGGGACCTGGCCTGTAATCCAGGCATGTGCCCCAAAGGGGAATGGAGCCCCAGATCCCTTTGCTCACAGGCCTGTGCTCAATCCACTGAGCAACACCAGCCAGAGCTCAACCTAGATTCTTAACCAAGATATTTATAGAACTTAGTTTTCAATTTAAAAAGAGAAAATTATCAGACTAATTTACATGAAAAAAAATCTTACTCCTTTAATTTTTTCTTGGGACACTAATATTTATTAAAACATCTACTTGTAGATGTTGTATCCACTCTATGGCATCAATTTGACCTGCAGTATTTCTAGAACATTATATGAATAAACTGAAATGAGAGAGTTCTACAGTGTGAAACAATGAGAATTAATTTGCTTTAATTTTGTTTTAATTTAGGGGAAGGTTTTCTACTGAAAGAGTAAACCTTGTGAGACATGTTAACACTATAAGGAGGAAGCAGTTGCAAAAGAAAAACTAATCGAAAATATACTTTGTGCTTTTATTTACAAAATATTTCCTTTTAACTGTTTATACAAAGCTGTCAATCACAATCCGCTGGAATGTTTTGATGCATAAGTATTCACTGTGAACATGGTTTAAACATTACTTTGAAGTGCTGATCATTGTATTGATTTGAGGCCCATACTTCGGTAGCATTTTCTGATCAATTTCTGATACAGTGATGGTTTCTAAAGGGCCCCGATGTAAGGAAGTAGACAGGAAAGTGACAGTCTACCACACTCTCTCTATCCAGAGATCTTACTTTTTTATTTTTAAATTACACACTTAACATTATAGCCCCTCATTCTAAATTAATACAGTATATTTTTGGTAGATATGCTTCTTTTGGGGTCTGAATGGCTTCATGAACAGGTTTTCTGAGTCTGCCTCCCACTTCAGTAGGCAGTCTTCAAGGATCTGGTATAATTGGGTTAATTATAATTCCTGCACCCACAAAGGCGCCGCCCACCTGCAGGTTCCAGTGTCCAGTTGGTCTTCCTCAGGTAAATGCTAAAGGTAGAAATCCTTTGGCTGAGGATTTGCGAAGCGTGTGGGCGGGGAAGTGGTTTATGTGGAATTTACGTCTTTCTGTTTTACAAGGAGGGAAACAGGCAAAACTAATTAAATTGGTGTTAAAAATGTAACTCTAAATTCACATTTTTTTCCTTAGTGAAGTAATATTGGTACAGACACTAAGTATGTTTCAAAACACTTCCTAGACAACATTTGGTAGTTGGAGTTGCCTATTAAAGGAGATATAAAAAAAAGCATCTGGATATATGTGAAAACGGACTTCATTTCCATATGTTTAAAATGCAATGGTTACCAGATGTCCATTTTGAGGGATTTTTTTTTTGAAAACAGCACCTTTTAAAGGACAGTGAGTTCATTCAATATTTTCTTTTCTAGAATTACCTTCACAATTTTATATAACTACTTTATGAAATTAATGAAGAAATATATTTTAAGCATATATCTAATGCTAAAAATAATGCAAAGCTTCGTAGTACAAAGCAAAACAATGTAAGAAGCCATTAATAGGAAGTCATAGGAAATCGTTTAAAATATGAATTTAAATTTACTCCAAATCCCAGTAGAGTCAGAACCAAACAAAAACAAATCTGAAAGTACCCAGGATTCTTCTTCTTAAACATCGCTGTGTGGTATTTTGTAAGATCAATACAAAATTGCATTCCTTCCTACTGACATGTTGTTTCCTTGCCATACACGCTTTTTCTTAGCACTGACAGATAGTTTAGACCCTATGCCGCATAAAATTGCCCCAATTTCATTCATTTTGTTGGTCGGTACAAACCTGTAACATTTTTTAGCAAATGTCAAGAGGAAAATGTTCTAGTCATTTACTTCCCTAGGAAACAGTGTAAGTATAGATGCTCCTCTGCTATTTGCTGACGGGCAGTGAGGGAAATTCATTTCTGAATGATATGCTGATGTGGCCAGGAAATGGGAAACACTCATCCATTCGTGGTCTAGGCAGTCATTAATGGGCGATGAGGTGATGGAGATTTGAAAGACCGATTCTCCCAAATTTCATAGTTTCTAGAGTCGCTGGTATACTGCAATTGGGAAAACCAGTTACTTGTCATTTAAACAATCTTTACTATTTTGGGGGGGGTACCAATATGAAAAATACGTTGGAAGTTAATAAAAACTGAGCAAAAAATTATATTTTATAACTTGTATCTCGACTGTGAAAAAAACAAGTCATCATAACATATTCTTTCTAGCACAGTCCAATAACTTTGCTAAATTGTAACAATGCAGATATCTTTGATATCACGCAATAGCAGGACATTATATATGAGACAGAAGAGAGGTCTTTGGTGCTGGCCTTGATCACAGGAAAGCCAGAGCTTGGATAAACTGGAAATAAAAGGATCTCATCATTTTTAAGTATGTTACAGCTTTATGTTCCCTAAAATCCATCCACAATGTCACAGGGCAAATAGAAGCTAGTCCTGCAGTGAAGCTTTTTTATTCCTGGACTCAGATTTGGGTCTAGGGCCCTCTTTCAGCTCTCTCTCTCATCGGTCTAGTGAACCGATTTAATTTTGTGAGCACTTATCGAACTGCAACTGGGGGAATCCCAGGCCCATGCAATGGGAACTACTAAAAGAGAGGTCAAAACAGTGTGAGCCATAACCACAAGGTTTGTGCAGAGAAGGCAAAGATCCCTACGAGGAACAGGAACTTTGCTTCTTGTGACTTCTTGGTAACTGAGGTTTGGTGGAATACTCCAAAATGCTTGATCGATCCTAATTTTGAGGCGCTGAGCTGTTCATTATCAAAGGGGTGAAATATACTGCAGCACTTATTTCTGGAGTCTTCCCTCAGAAGTTATTAATAGAGAACTGTGTGTGAGAAGGTTGGGAAATCATGGACTAACAATGAAAGCGCCAGCCGGTCTTGCCATTTGCAACGCTTTTGCAACAACATTTTTACATGTGTTCAAAAAGTCCAAACTTTTCTTCAGAAAAAAATGTAGAGATCTTCAACATGAATCTATTATGTTTCAATTGAGCCTGCAGAAGTGTTGATTTTAGGACTTTGAGGACAGGCGGGTGTGTTAGAGTTGTTCCTATTTGTAATTAGGTACATTGTTTTCTGGCTAGCAGGCTATTTCAGCTGGATTCTTCTTAACCATATTTCCAAGATTAGAAAAGGAAAAAAGCTGTCTTATCTTCCTCAGGAATTTGACAATTAAAGACCATACCAAATAAATACTGTGAAAACCCATATGGCATTCTGGTTTAGGAACTAAAATGATAATAAATACCTTGACTGAACAGAGTAATAGGGCATAACCTAGTATGGTTTCCGTAAATCTTTGTTGCTCTGAACCGGGGTGTGGCCAGATAGTCTTGTCAATGAAAAGTCAATATTTGACCAAAGTTCTGGCTCAGTGCCCCAACATGAATTCCATCCACTTCAGGGAAGGAGCATGACCAGAGAGACTGCTGCTAACAGCCCTTCCTTTTTTTTTTTTTTAAAATTCTATTTCAGTCTTCCCTCTATTCCACTCCTTACGCTTTTCGGCTCTCCGACTCTACATGCCCCTTATTGCCTCCGGTCCTTTTTCTACTCATTGGTTTTCAAACAGGGCTACTGATTAAAATGGCAAAGAAATTAATCACTCTAATGTAAAAACCTTGGCTGAAACTTGGAAACAATCAACGGCAAAGAAAGAAAAGTGATGAACTGAACGATTACTCACATCCTGTTGTTAAACATTACGCACAGCTCATGGAAATGACAGCGCCAAATCAATACTATTGCCCACACCTGTTGTGCTCGGGAGGGAGTCGAGGTGCAGGGTAAGGTGACCTTTTCAGGTGAGTGCGGACTGGTGAGATGTAATGTTTGCTGCCCATATTGTTTGTATTCAATTTCTACATTTTTTTCCTGGGCACATTTTTGGAACCGTTTTTCATGTTTCCTGTGCTGAAGTAAAGTAGATTAAACACTAAGATAGACTATATTGCCCAGAGAAAAACAAAGAAAACGGGGGTGATACCCCTAAAAAGCCAGGTTCCTCTAGTTTTGACTTTGCAACCAACTGACTCAGGCAAGTTGCAACCTCTCAGCATCTCATTTTCTTCACCAGTCAAATGAGGATAATATTGCCTACCCTACCCACTCACCTCACAGAGTGATGATAAGAATCAAGAGAGATAATAGATATGAAAAGATTTGAAGTTAAAAGTGCTGTGCAAATGTAAGTGATTATTATGGGGGAAAAAAAAGGCTGCTGTAGGCAACTCAGCTGGAAAAACTGTGGGCTGGTAGAACTGCAAGAAGCCTGAGAAATCTAGTCCAACCCCCTAATTTTGCAGATGGGAAAACTTTGACCCAAAGAGTAGTGAAATGCACAGATAATTCCCATAATTTGAGATAATAATAATAATTAGAGGGCTTATTCTAGGCCAGACAGTGCGCTAGGGGCTTTACAGACATTATTTCATTTAATCTTCTCCATGTCCCTATTTGGTAGGTGTGAGACTCAGGTAACTGATCTCCCCAAGGTCACATTATAGTGACTGGTAAGGGCTGTGGTTCCAAGTGCAGAGTCTGTGACACCAAAGCCCATGCTCTCGAACACCTTGCTATACTGTCTAATACTTGTGAATCCTCTCCTCCCACCAGGCTGGCTAATGAACATCAAAAAGAAACCTTTTTCTTCTCTCTGAAAGAAACTACTCAGCCAATAGATAGAAAGCTAGCAGAACAGCAAGTCCATACAGAGTGGGCTGCATATAGGACGGGGGTGTTTCCTACTTCATAAGACTTAATCACACATCTTGAATATCCTTCCCTTTTGGGATTCTAAAACCACTACCTAGGGATCTTTAATAGATGCAGTAGTCCACAAGCTACATTAGTTTACTTGTTTACAATCTATAAGCTCTTTATCATAAAGCATATGCAGTTTAAAATAGAAAGCTCTCATAACACAAGAGTTGCCTATGATTTGCCATTTACAGATGTAGTAGCCAGCATCCCACAGTGAATAGTTGTAACCTATATAATCAGTAGGATATTGCAGAAATAATGGACTGTGATTTCATTTCAAGTTCAATGTGTATGGATATTTCAAGTTTCAATATTAGTCTGATGCTTTTCAGAACTACTATGGACCAATAACTCCTTTTGTGCTTCTAGTTTCCCCTTTTCTTAAGGGGAGTGTCTCTAGCAGTTAGATTATGCCTGTTGCACCCTTGTATGATAGGTGAGTGGGGAGGGGACAGATAGCATGTGTCTGAGCCTTTAGATCATAGAGGAATTGCGTCTGGACCCAACTTAGGAGATGAGACTGTGGACTATGAGTTAATGATCTACTGGGATGAGACTCTGGGGAGCCCTGGGATGGAATGAATGCAGTTTGCTTGTAGGAGGATATGAATCATTGGGGACCTGGGAGGACTGGGGTAGCCAACTTCCATGTTGATGCCCCAGATGATTCTCACTTCCTGTTACTCATGGCCTTGTGTAGTGCACTTCTACAATGAACAACACTGACTTCTAAATGCAACAGCTCATTGTGCAAACACAGGCGGTAAATTTTGAGGGTAAATCCTATAAGTAGTCATTACAGTTTCTGCTGTGCTCTCTGCTGGTTCACTAGTGCTGGGAGAAGCCAGTAGTCACGCCATGAGGACACGCAAGCAGCCCAATGTAGAGGACCATGCGGGGAGGGACTATGGCTGCCCACCAGCAACCATTACTAACTGGCCAGCCCTGTCAGTGAGCCACTTTTGAGAAAGACACTCCGGGTCAGGTGACTCCAGCTCCAGCCAACATTTTATTGCAACCTTAGGAGAGATTCTGAGCCAGACCCTTACAGCAAAGCCATTCCTGAATCCCAGGCCCTATATGAAATATGCATTTTTATTGTTGTTTTTGGCTGTTAAATTTGGGGGGATGATGTGTTACAGAGAAATAGAAACAGCAGAATATTAAAACATGCTTACTTCAGCCAGGTAACTGACTTCAGAGATGGTTTTTCAGCCATAATTTTAGGACCGAGGAAGCTAAAATGGCAGGTTGGAGTATCTATTTCAAGTGCAGTGTGTGTGTCTGTGTGTCTTTGCGCATGTGTGTATCCCTGAACTATTACAAATTGTTATGTTTCTAGATGTCCTTAGGGTTGCCTTCATTTTTTTCCCTACCAATTTGAGCATATGGCCTTGAGGATAACTAGTTACTTAACTGCTAAAAACTCCCAACAGTGGTATTTGCAAGGAATAGGAACCTGTGAACAGATTAAAAATAACTTCTGTGCTCAGAATCCTTTAGGGGCTTCTTTTTACTCTCCCTTCTGTTTACTATTTGTTTTTGAAGGACTTAATTAAAGAAATCCCATCCTTTCATCAGAAATCTTAGGGCAAAATTAAATGTGTAATGTATAGCCAATAATTAAACTCTGGCATGGGCTTTTTCTCACTGCTTGTCTCTTCTCCATGCCTCCATTTTGTAAAAACTTGAAGCAATATCCACTCCCTAAAATCAGGAATTTTTAAAATCCCATGTTTGTTCCCTGGCTGGTGTGGCTCAGTGGATTGAGCACGGGCCTGGGAACCAAAGGGTCGCTGGTTTGATTCCCAGTCAGGGCACACGCCTGGGTTGTGGGCCAGGTCCCCAGTAGGGGGGCATGTGAGAGACAACCACACATTGATGTTTCTTTCCCTCTCTTTCTCCCTCCCTTCCTCTCTGTCTAAAAATAAATATTTTTTTAAATTTCATGTTTTTTGTTTTCTTTAAAAAAACAAAACAAAACTTTTGTCTCTGAGATCCAAATTCTGAATGTTTTCAGGGATGATTACTGGCATTTACATTTGCGGTAAGAGATCATGAAATTTATAAAATACACTTAGCACGTTTCAGAGACTATATGGTCCTCAAATACAAGTGGAGAAAAAGAGCAAGGTCTATAATGAAAGCGGTTATGAGAATTTTTTTAAACAACCAGAAATACTTAAAGGAAATTTATGATTCCCAGACATTTCCAAAAATTTCCCACAAGTGATATTTTGTTGTTGTTGATGATGCCTAGTCTATTTCCTGCATTTAAAAAAACCGCTTTCGGGATTTTCCTAAGCCCTAAACCTTTTAATTCACCATGCAAAAGGGACATACAACCCGGACTGTGCTACTAGTCCCAGCTCAGAAGAGAACAGAGCCCCAGACGATTTGCACCGATTCAGTTCCTGCCTTGGCTTCTTTAAGGAATGGGCAAATGCTGTCTCTGCAGAGAAGGGCTTCGTAGCCTCTCTGTTGCCAAAAAGTGAGTACGGAGAACAAGAGGTGCGTAGAAGAGAGTGAGAAGTGGAAGATATACTATCATACAGAAAAAACAAGTAATTTTCCTAAAATGAGATTTGAAGAAAGACAATCAATTTTACTTTAACACATATTACTTTGTTATTGGTTAATAAATGTCTACCCAAACAGAACATAGACTTTATGTCAAATATTTTTTATTGGTATAAATAAGAATGGACTATTGAATTAGAATAGTATGTCCCTGTAATTCAATTGTGTCTGATTCTCATTAAAGCCTAAACCATTTTTTGGTTTGATTTTGACAATCATGCACCATGGTATATGCGCACACACAGACACACACACATGCTTTTTTGAGTTATATAATATATATAAAGGACACTAGTCCTAAGCGTACAGCTAGATCGTATGTATGATTCCATTCATGGAACTACTACCCAGAAAACCATAATAAGAAGCTCCCCCAGGCTTCCCTTTTTTGTTGGTAATCAGCCACCTGCACGCCAAGGTCACAACTATTCTTGCTACTATCACCAAAGATTAGTTTCACATGGACACTTTAAAAAAAAATCTCATACCCCTTCACATTGGTGAAAATGGCCATCACAAACAAATCAACAAACAACAAGCATTGGTGAGGTTGTGGAGAAAAGGGAACCCTAGCACACTGTTGCTGGGAATGCAGACTGGTGCCACCACTGTGGAAAACAGTATGGAATTTTCTCAGAAAACTAAAAATGGAACTGCCTTTTGACCCAGCAATTGCACTCCTGGGATTACACCCTATGAATCCTGCAGCACCAATCCCAAAGAACCTGTGCAAACCAATGATCATAGCAGCACAATTTACAATAGCCAATTGCTGGAAGCAACCTAGATGCCCATCAGTAAATGAGTGGATCAAAAACCTATGGTGCATTTACACAATGGAATACTACGCAGCGGAAGGAAAGAAGGAGCTTCTACCCTTCGCAACAGCATGGATGGATCTGGAGAGCATTATGCTAAGTGAAATAAGCCAAGCAGTGGAAGACAAATACCATGTAATCTCACCTATTAGTGAAACCTAATCAAAAAAACAAGCAAGCAAGCAAAATATAACCAGAGACATTGAACTAAAGAACAAACTGAAAGTAACCAGAGGGGAGTGGGGAGGGGCGGTGGAAAATAGGGAGGGAAAAAGGGAAGGGTCGTCAAAGAACATGTGTAAAGGATACATGGACAAAGCCAAAGGGGGGACAGGATCGAGGGTGGGAGGTGGATATGGGTGGGGTGGGGGGAAGTGATGGGGGAAATGGAGACGACTGTACTTGAACAACAATAAAAAAAGAAAAATCTCAAAACCTCACAAATAGTAATTTATTTGTTATTTCATGGCTTATATTAATTGGAAGTGATTACATCATAAAGCTTGTAAAGAAACACTTGTTTTAAAACCTTCTCCTTGTAGAATGCTGCTTCTTTATCATTCTGAGTATATAAGGAAAGCAAAGTTGACTATTAAAAGTCCATATCTGACTATAGGGAAAAATGAAAATGCGTATCTGTCTGCTTTAAATTTCTTAAAGATTTTATTTATTGATTTTTAGACAGAGGGGAAAGGAGAGAGAAAGAGAGGTGGAGAAACATCAGTCGGTTGCCTCGTGCACACACCCCAACTGCAACCCACCGGGAATCACACCAGTGACCTTTCGCTTTGTGAGATGACACTCAACCAGCTAAGCCATACTGGTCAGGGTAATCTGTGTCCTTTAAAAGAAAGTCTATCTTCGTTCCATGGGTGATAATTGAACTTTGTAAGTAAGTATCGTCAAGTTGTTCAAAATCACGATGAATAGGAGTAAAAATAAAACTGTTGCATAGTACCAACTTGTCATACATTTCTTTTTAACAAAAGCAAAAAATCAAAATCCCAGACATGCAAACTTTCCAGACAGAGAGATAGATGGACTGAAACTGAGAGAGACCAAGGTATTATTTTTTAAAAAACATAAACTATTAAAAACATTTTTGGTGTTGTTTTGAAATGACTTCACTTAGTTTGACCTTCATACGTTGAGGCTGATCAGCCCTGTGCACTCAGTGTGGAGAATGCATTTTAGCTGACACTTGCTTGGTTGGGAGAGCACCATCACTGCTAAGGCAGGACGTCTATTTTGCATATTGCAGAAGAAAAATGCACCAGATATTTTCTTCTCACAGTTTAAAAAAGGTTCATTTTGTGTTATTCCTGAGGAAGAGAAAAGTTAAAAATAAATTACTCAGTAAAAGCTTAGTGTTTCACCTAAGTCTTTGCAAATAGCCTGCAACTTAGAGACAGTGAATTAAGAATTGCATGTTGAATTAGAAATTAAAAATAGATGCAGTAGTGAGAAATTTATTTAAGGCCCTGCCTACACTGCAGTTAAAATCGTATTTGCAAAAATCAGGATGATTCTTGCTAGCATGCTGTTAACACAATTTCTCTGGCCAGAAAAGAGAAAAGTTCAGGAATTTCTTTTTGGTTTATATTTTAACCACATTAATTTTCTTACTGTTATACATGATGTGTGTATTTACTCTAACATGTATTTTTCCTTTTGTCTATTTTATAATGAATTCGGTTGAGGAGAGTGTGAAGTAGTAACATTTAAGATATACGAACAGTTCATAGAATATAACCTTACATCAGTGTGTTTGAGCTCAATTTTCATGATCAATTTTACATACAGAATACTGAAGTGCAATTCCAGTGAAATAATTAAGGGGGCTTGTTTAAGTTATAAAATCATTGTCCAGAAGTAAGATGGCTTGTTCTTTCCACACACACACACACACACACACACACACACACACACACACAAGCAAGTATGAACTTCGGAATATATTATCAAATAATAAAGGGGACTACTTTTTTAAAGTGTATTTTATTGATTATTGTTATTACAGTTATCCCATTTTTTTCTCCCCTTTATACCCCTCCACCCTGTACTCCCCCTCCCACCAGCATTCCCTCCCTTAGTTCATGTCCATGGGTTATACATATAAGTTCTTTGGATTCTCCATTTCCCATACTATTCTTAACCTCCCCCTGTCTTTTTTATGCCTAACAATTATGCTTCTTATTCCCTGTACCTTTCCCCCCACTCCCCCTCTCCCTGCTGATAACCCTCCATGTGATCTCCATTCCTGTGATTCTGTTCCTGTGCTAGTTGTTTGCTTAGTTTTTGTTTTTTAGGTTCAGTTGTTAGTTGTGAGTTTGTTGTCATTTTACTCTTCATAGTTTTTGACCTTCTTCTATTTCTTAGATAAGTCCTAAAGGGGACTACTTCTATAAGATCACAAAACCAAGAATTGTATGTCCTCTAATATCCTATTTCATAAAGTTATGTTCATAAATTAAAATGTGACAGTGTTTTGCCAATAGATCTCATAAAATTACCCTTTGCTAGAATATATATACTTAATGTCTCAATATATTCTGGACTGGAAAATTCCCTGACACCATTGAAATAAGTTTAAGTGAGCATGTTGATAATAATTTCTGTTCCCTAAACTTTCAGAAAGGATCTTTTTTATTCTTTATTAGCTCTAAGGCAATAAGGGCAATCTCTTGACAATTAATTAATTAATTCACAGTGTAAGGTTTCTCTAAATTACAGGCCCTGACTTATAAATTTGCCATTTATGTATTTTATTGCATGGTTGCTGCCTCTCATCTCCAAAGCTGTAAAGCACTTACCATCCAATCATTCTTTTTTCCTTTTTCCCGCTGAGTCCTCTCGCTGAGGCGGGCCGCGCACTAGCTGTGGTCTTTCATCCTCCTCTCTCCCACCTTTCACAGCTCAGTTACTTCCCCGTTAGCTGGTGTCTATTGTGTATATAATATCCTTTTTAATTCCCTTCCTCCTTCAGCTTTATTCCAACACTTTACTGCAGGAAAACATTTCATGTATTTTTCTCCCTCGTGTTCTCTCCTCATTGTAATCTCAAAGATAAAGATAATTTTAATCATAAGTGATAACTCCTACACTCTTACAGTGGAAAGCCATGAGTTTTAAAGTAAGTTTAAATATCATGTAGAACTATTTCCTTTGCCTTCTAAATCTCTTGAAAATATCCAGAAGTTCTCAACAGACGTTTTGCAAATCTTCGCTGAACTCCAAGTCATTTAGTAAAACCCACTTTCCTTCGAATACCAGCATCAGGACTCAGGATCGATGAGAAATCATTATTAAGTAACATTGCTTTTTCTGTTTTATTTCATTACTATTATAGCAATAGTACTTTATTTTTCATTGTAAGTGAAACAACTTCAGTCATACTGTGGTTTAAACAGGCATTTGTGGGTTAGCCTTGACTCTTACAATTTACCCATTCCTAATCTTTTGCCTGGAAGGGTAAAATAGCATCCCACACGGCCACTTTCCCTGCTCCTCTCTGCCATTCCTGCTATCTGTTTCTCACCCAGCAGTCAGAGTGATCACTTGAAAGGGTTACCTGTCCATGTCAAAAATGTCCAAACTGGCAGAGAATTTTTGTGTTTATTTGCACCAAACTGATAACATGTGCCAAGGGGCAAGATCTCAAATGCTCTGGAGAATAACAGTTTTGCAATTTTTAAAATGCATTTCGGGTTAAGGAAGGAATGTAAGGAAGAGTACATGAAGGCAGGGATTGAATTACAGCACCTTTTAGAAGGTGGGGTCTGAAAGGGTGCCCAGGGACCAGGTGAAGAGTCGGGAAGGGGGCGTTTCAAAAATGTGCTAGTTAACCTATATGCACAGAAAGATGAACAGGCCTCGCTTCTTTTTTTACTAAAGAAGTTATATGTCTGGGGCATGACATCCAGCTGTTGACCTGCTAATTAGGAATTTATGATCAGATCATCCTATGAGGTTAGTAGTTTCCATAGAATCCCTTTTTTCGTTCAAACATCAGAACTTGTCACTCTCATGGCCTCAACACTCCAAAGATACCATCTTTAGAATGAAATCCAAAGGCCTTATAAAATCTATAGTCCACCAGATGCTAAATAACATGGTTCTATATTACTGCTCCAATCTATGTCCTTCCATTCTTCCTCTCTCTCATTATACTTTGGACAAACTCACCTGTTTGCTCTTCTTCTAAAACATCAAGTCTTTCTAGAAGTCTCCCTCCAAATTTGCTCAGATCTGGACTCATATGTTAACTGAGACTGGTTAAAATTTTAGGTAATCCTTGAATAGGCAGATTGTGAGGGGCTGTATTATGTGAGAGGGATCTGGTCAAAGAAAGAAACATTTGGAAGTCACTAACTACAGACAGGGTGTGGGTGAATGTCTAAGAGAGACCATGAGAAAGAAAGAGAGAGAGAGAGAGAAGACAGAGGACTGGCCTTGGGAACCGCCCACAATTAGCAGACGGGAGAGAAGAAACAGTGAAGGAAAGAGGGATGCAGTGACATGGGAATTGAAAAAAAAGTAGATGAATAATCAAGTGAAATGTGAGGATCAAGGGGAAAGTCATTGGCTTTGCTGACTTGTTATATTGTTTCAATGTGAAAAATGTACTTCAAATAGCTGTTTTACCTAGTGAATTTTTGAACTTTTGAACGTATCCCATATATTGATGGAGTAAATTTTCTGCGTGTCTAGCACTAGCCCCACGTAGACGATTCTTACTTGTTCTTGATTACATGCACAGCAGTCAGAAAGGCTATCCACAACCCCATCGTCCCTGAGAGGGGTTCTTTGTAATCACTTCTAAAAGATAGAGGCAGTCACATATGAGGGACTTGGGGGCATCAGGAGATACTCACAGAATAATGTTCAAATCAAGAAGAAAAGAATTTGCTTATTTTATGTTTAAAAACATTTTCTTACTTTTAGTATGCTATGGTTGAGAAGTAGTCTATAGAAGTAGGTTAATATCTAAAACATTACCACCAAATCCCTCCTGGGATGTGATAGACTAAATCAGCAGACCTATTAGTAAAAGAACTGCTTTTATCCACTGTCGGTATTGTGGAAGTCCTATATGCAAGCAAAGCTATAATTACATGTAATTAACTTTTTCATTTTCAACTAATTAAATTAAATGAAGACCTGAAAATCCATCATTTCTGTATAACAGTGTATTGAAGCTTGAAAATTTAATCAAAAACGCATATCTATTTCGGAGCTCTCTTATACCTCTGGTTACCAAAAATAGTCCACTGACTCCCTTATAGAAATGCCAAGCTTTGAATTTATGTGGTATTAGGTTGAATATAAGTTTGCTGTTCGTATTTTTAACATGTATTGTAAAATTCAGCTCCTAAAATTTCTAAAGCAGTGAAACTTGTAAATTGAAAACAAGATAAATAATGCAAAATGATTCAAAAAATCAAAACAAAACAGAAGGTATCTAAACAAAGGCAAGTGAAAAGCTACCACATCCTTATTGATTGACAAAATTTATTTTCATATATATCCATATGCTCATTTAATTTAATTTAGTCATTCTTATGTCTGCTAAGAACCAGGTTGCTTTCAAATATTACTCTTATAATTTCAGATGATAAATTTTGTGTTATAGATAGAGAAACAGGAATACTTTATATTTTAATATGATATAATCCTAAATATATATATATATATACAGAATGACTTTGCCATCAACAAGGACTTTATTTACAAAATGTAAATTAAAATTGATCATAGAAGAATACCTAATGTTAGAGAAGGAAAGAATTATTATTACATAAAAGTACTTTTAAAAGGACATGGGAAAATCCTATAATAAAAATGTCTATGATGAAAAAAGTCTACAGAAACAATGAAGAATGATATATATATATTTTGGGGGGGCATCTCTCTAATGGCTAGTAATATTGAGTACCTTTTCATATGTCTATGGGCCATCTATAGGTCCCCCTTGGAGAAGTTTCTGTTCAAATCCTTTGCCCAATTTTTAATTGGATTAGTTGTCTTCCTGGTGGTGAGTCATATGAGTTCTTATATATTTTGGAGATTAAACACTTATCTGATATATCATCAGCAGATATGTTCTCCCATATAGTCAGTTCCCTTTTCATTTTGATGATGGTTGCTTTAGCCACGCAGAAGCTTTTTAATTGGATGTAGTCCAATTTGTTCATTTTTTTCCTTTATTTCCTTTGCCCTAGGAGATATATCAGCAAAAATGTTATTATGTGAGATGTCTGAAATTTTATTGCCTATGTTTTCCACTATCACCTCACACTGGCCAAAAAGGCTATCATTAGTAAATCAACAAACAACAAGTGCTGGTGAGGTTGTGGAGAAAAGGCAACCTGAGTACACTGTTGGTGGGAATGCGGACTGGTGCAGCTACAGTGGAAAACAGTATGGAATTCCCTTAAAAATTTAAAAACGGAACTGCCTTTTGACTCAGTGATTCCACTGCTGGGAATATACCCTAAGAATCACAAAACACCAATTCAAGAGAATTTATGTACCTCTATGTTCACAGCAGCACCATTTACAATAATCAGAATTTGGAAACAGCCTGAGTACCCATCTGTAGATGAGTGGATCGAAAAACAATGGTACATTTACAATGGAATATTATGCAGCAGGAAAAAAGAAGGTATTCCTGCCTTTTGCAACCACATGGATATAACAGGAGACTATTATGCTAAGTGTAGTAAGCCCATCGGTAAGAGACAAAATATCAAATGATCTCACTTATAAGAGGAATCTAATGAATAGAATAAACTAAAGAGTGAAAGAGAACCAGCGGCATGCAATCATGAAATAAACTGATCTGTAAGAGAGGAGGGGGGAGCTAGGAACTGATGGAAAGAAAGTGAAGCGATTAGCCAAAGCACGTACATGAAGGACCCATGGACATCAGCACCAGTGTGGGGATTGACTATGAAAGTGGGGGGGATAGAAGAAAAAAGCAAACAAAATATAACCAGAGACATTGAAGTTAAGAACAATCTAACAATAGCCAGGGCGAGGCGGGGGGGGGGGGGGGGGTGGTGGGGACAGTGGGAAGAGGGGATTACAGAAACTACTATAAAGGACACATGGACAAAACCAAGGGGGAGGGTGGAGGTGGGGGAGGGAGGTGGGTTCAGCTGGGGTGGTGTGGAGGGATGGGGAGAAAAGGCATACAACTGTAATTGAATAACAATAAAAATTTTTAAAAAAAGAAAGAAAAAAAGAAAGTCGGGGGGAGAACTGGGTGGGTGGAGGCGAAGGGGGGAAAATGGGACATCTGTGATAGCATGAGCAATAACACATCAAAAATTTAAAAAATGATACCGCATTTTGTGTGAGTGTATGGGTATATGTTTGTTAAAGACTGAAATGGCATATACCAAAATGCAATATGTGGGGAGTAAGATTAATTTTTCACTTATTTGCATTTTTCTGAATATGCTGCACTGTACCTACATTATGTGGTGCTCGTTTTATAATCATGTATGGAACAATGTGCCAGGCACCTCTATTCAAAGGTAAGCCAAACCGACACGATCCCTGTCGGCACAGGGCTGGTATCTGTGACGCGGAGACACCGCGGGAGCACAGGCTCGGGGACCAGCTGCTGGGGCTCACATCCCAGCTCCGCCGCTTGCTAGGTGTGACTTCGGGCATGTTGTTTAACCTCTCTGCGCCTCAAGGGCCCTCATCAGTAGGAGAGGGATAATGGTAATAATAATCCCTACATCATAAGGCTGAGAAATAAGTGAGTTGATGCCTGGAAAGCACTGAAGTCAGTGCTAGCATCGGGTAAGCCTTTTGTATGTGTAAGCTACTATTATTACTATTATTATTATTATTATTAACCACATTCTTAAATCCCTGATATTATATAGACGGAGTTTCATTGCTCCTTTCCTTTTTTCTTTTTAAAAGAAGGACGCTGATTAGACAAAACCAAAACCTTTACTCTGCAAACTCTAAAAAGTACAATGGAATTTAAGAAGTGGCAGTTAAATTGAGAAAACTTTAATACAATCAAGACCTTATTACAAGGAATATGTTCAAGTTTTACTGCAAAACCTATCTTTGCAGATACATTTGTATTTCCATTTCTAAATTTACACAGTAGTCAGAACACACTTGGTCCACCAGAAAATAAGGAGAATTTTTCCAACCCATTTTTAATAAGGGAAGAATAATTATACTTAATGGACTTGATATAAAGTGGAGCTATAAGATATGGGAAGAAAGAATGCTTTGAAGACATGTAATTATTATTTGTAAAATGGGTCTAATTCCTACTTCCCTACTTACCAGGTTTAATTAATTACCGTGCTCACTACGCACCCTGAGGTGGGGGTTCGTAGTGCGTGTGACGGCCGCGAACGCTCCCAGTTACTTTGTTTGCAAACTGCAATTTGAAGTTTTCAAATTTTATCCCCATGAGATCAAGAGTGTTGAGAGGTGGGATGGTGGGAGGGGCGGGGTATTAACCACACAGTGAGTGATTGGCCTTTAAATTCAAAACAGCTACTCTCTGCCAACAAACAACACAAACACAGGACAATTTCTCAGTGGTGTTGTTAATGAAAACTAACCAAAAAAAACTGGGCCTGAGGGTGACAGGCTGTTTCTTATGCTTATTTACTGTTGAACTATTTACCATTAATTACTGTGCCGGTCTTAATGGAAGCTCCGGTCATGGAGACGCACTTCCCGGGTCAGGCCCTGCACTAACGCTAGATCCCGTCCACAAAGATGAGGAAGGTCTGGCTCCGCCTGGCAGACCTTGGCCGTCTAGTAGGGGAGCAGACGTGAGATAAAGCCATTACTGTTCAATAAGAGATTAATGGAGATGAATTCAAAAAGAACTGTGCTTTTCCTCCTGGCAATATATACGTGACTTTTTCATGGCACCTTGGGTTGTCATAAAACTTCAGCAGAATCCATACATTCCTGTAGATATCAGCATTGATTTCTGTAATGCATGTGCAATTCAGGCAAAGAATTGAGGTTTAGCTCGAGAATTGAATACAATAGGAGGGTCAGGGTGGGGTGGGGGATGGCAGAAAGACAAGGTTATTTCTAGGCAGGGCTTTTTTTTAAGCTTGTAGTACTGGTGCTCACACCTTCACGCACTGGACTCCTCGTTTGATGGATTTTTAAAGCCTTCTACCTTACTTGCATCACCTGTGACCCCATCTTCGAAAGTATGTGAACTTGATCTTCGTACAATTGAATTAGTCAAAACAGAAACATTCATTTATTTGGGCAAAACTGTGTCAATGATGTTGTGAAGGAAAACTGTTGGAACTCAGGAACAGGGTATAACAGAACAAAAAAAAGAGCCTTTGTTAAAAGGGTAATAATCTCTCTCTTAAGCTGGTATATGTGACACAAGCTTCCTAATCATTTCATAGATCCAAGTTTTATTTTACTAAAAAATTGAATAAATATAGACTTTTCTTGTCCACAGTCTAATAACTTCTTCCACACTTAAAAACTGAATGTTAGCTTTGCGATAAGCTGTTTCTTATAAACCGATACATGCACAAAGTAATGATTATTTTTAATGCCTAAATTATCTTACTCTGAAAATCTCAGCAGAGGATATTAAAAGAACAATCTCTGAAAATCTTTTCTTGAGCTTCATGTCAGTTCCCATTCTCAGTTTAAACAGAACTAAATTGCTCTGTAGTTTTGATCTGCATTTTGATGTCTACTTGGGCATGTCATCCACCTTATGCAAATTTAAATATTAAAAAATAGGCAAAATCACAAATAAAATGGATACAGAGCAACAAAGGGAGAACCCATTTGTCAGCACAAATGTCTCACAAATTTCTTCACATGAAAGAAGTTAGAAATTGTTAGAAGGAGTTCAATACAGAAGATAAAAATAAGTGTTTTAGTTAAAGGATTATGTTTTATAGTTTTATCAAATAAAAGTGAGCTTAAAGAATTTTTAATGTGTCTAGTATCTCTAGAGTGAAGACTTCTCAAAAGGGGAATGAAATAAAAACCCTTTCATTATAAAAGAAAGAAATGTCTATGAATGTCTCCAGAAATGACTATTTACTTCTCTTCCTCTATCCCTACTATCCCACCACTACACACACATACACACACACTCACATGCCTGGGGAGTTCCTGGTTATATGAGCACAGAGAGTGATATCTGGGGAGAAATGTCACATTGGACAAAACATACACAACTAGTGTATTTAAATAAGAGAGTGTTTTAGGATGGGATTTACATTTAAATTGGTGGACACCATGTAAAGCAGATTCTCCTCCATACTGTGGGGGGACTTATCCAACTCGTTGAAGGTCTAACAGAACAAATGACTGAGCTCCCTTGACCAGAAGGGAGTTCTGCCTGCAGGTGGCTTGCAGACTTGAACTGCAGCATTGGCTCTTCCCCGGCTCTTCAGCCTGATGGCCCACCCCGCAGATCTGGGACTTCCCAGCGTCCAGGGTCAAATGAGCCAACTCCTGAAACTAAACCTCTTTCTGTGAATGTGTACGTCCTGTCACACACATCCCAGTCTGCTTCTCTGGGGAATTCTAACGTACTTGTCTGGGCGAAACTCTCAAACCTCGTGCTGGGAGATGACACACATGACATGTAGTGGCTCCACACCGAAACGCTGTCAGAAACTCTTTTAAAGAGTACCAGACAGGAGGGTGAACAAATGAGGTGGATTAATGTACGATCTACCCCCTTACATCACGGAGCATGGCTAGTACAGAAGGTGGGAAGCACAAACACCTGTAGGTAGCCTAGTCAGCACCTAACAGGTAGAGGGGTCTGTACTTAAGTCAGTAGTAGTACGGCATGTGGTGTGTAGTGAACTTGACAATGACTAATTTTCCTTCTCCTCCTCCTTCTCTTCCTCCTCATTCTCATTCTTATTCTTCATCTGTTAGTACTATGCTCATCAAATAAAAGTAATATATCTATAGACTACATTAGGTTGTCAATTTTTGACCCAAATAAATTTGAACTTGAAATTTTATGGGAACTTGATATTGATACAGATGTTGACATAGGAAGTAACAGATTTAATAGAGGGCAGAGAAGTAGCACTGGAGATGGGATCCATGAGGGTAGAAGCATTATACAAAACAGAGGGAGCTGGGGAGACACAAAATAGATCACACAGAAATGATACAATATTATTAAAACTGTAGTGTTGCAGTTGGAAGGTTCTGCAGGTTTGAGAAGAAAGTCCCCAGAAATATACTTAGACTTCCCCAAGTTCTAAGTATATTCCACCATAGGAGAGTCATCTAGGACAGAAGAAGAGTTTAGTTTTCTTTAAAGAAAGATTTAGGTAAAACACAGCCCTATCAAACCGTAAGTTCCCCGAGAGCTTATTTAGGTACATCTAATAGTTTTGTCACCGCGCCTGTACAAAGCAGTTGCTTGATAAACATTAGTTGTTTCTGATGGAACTCAGTAATGAATACGGAGTCTCAAAGGCCTTGTCTGTAAAGAATCAGAGAAAAGGTAGCACCTGGAGGATGAAGGGATAACTTTGGGACCCCGAGCCCTGAGGCACACCTCCAAGCAGGGTTCCTTGGCAGGCCGTGTCTCAAAAATATCCCTCCCTCAGCATTCTGTGTGAGTTACTAACTATTTATTTTCATACAACATTCCAAATTCCCCTCCTTGGAAACTCCACTTGGCTAACACATCCCCTTTAAAAAAGTCAATGTACATGTTTAGGGTTAATGTGACATTAGTCACACCAAGATGGAACAGTTTACATTAGGTAGCTATCTCCTACACACTAGCCGCACTCGGCTTTATTTGTAGAGATGGGGATTTTGTGGCTGGTTTGGGAGTAGGAAATATTTTAAGAGGTGAGGTGGCAAGTTATGAGGGTAAATTGAGAGAACAATCAACAACGGTGTCCTGGCAGAGGGGTGGCTTAGGACCAGTGTCACTCCAAGTGTGGTCTATGGCCTCACCTGGAGGCTTCTTAGAAGTGTAGACTCCGTATTTTAAGACAACACTGAGGTGTTTTTATGCTCATTAAAATTTACAAAACCCTGCTCTAACTTTTAAAAAAAATTTCTAAATATCACCTAATGGACGCCCTATGACTAGGAAAACTGGGAAATGCTTCTTCTATTCCTTCTTCTTCTGGTCTAAATAACTTGCTGCTTCTAGGAGCCAGGACTTAAGCCTGTGTTGTTACTGATGTATTTTAATTTCCTTATGGGTTAAGTAGGCTTTGAAAGTAGCCTAGAGTCAAACCAAGACATGCAGTATAGGACAATGCACTCTGATTTAGACAGTTAACTTATAAATAAATCACCTAATAGAACACAATTCCGTTATAGATTGGAGCTGCCTTTACTCATCCGCAGAAAAGACTTACTGTTAGTTCAGAAAACAAAGCTGAATGTTCACGCACCAATGTATAAACAGCAGTTAATATTAAAATTTCCATATTCCAGTATGTATGATGAGAAAAAAAATTAAATTTCTAAACAAAAAAATCCTCCAGTGTTATAAATTTATGTATGATAAATTATGCTAAAATTTTTAAATTTTTCTTTGAATGAAAGAATAAAAAATCAATGAATGGGAAAGTAAGATTTCTTTTAGATTGCTCCTGGCTTAAAGAAGAAGATACTAGGTTCTAAGAAAATATTTGTCAAATCCACAAAAGTGTAGAAGAACATACTAAATCAAAATAATTCTTTAGTAAATAGAAGAGGGTAAGTCAGGGTGGCTGGTACATATATACCAAATTAAAATGCCATGTTTCACAATAATGAGGATGGAAAGTAAAAAAAATGACAATGATCCTTAAGAACTGCACATATTTTAGATGTAATGAAGTCTTTATCCACAAAAGTAACATCTGTGAGGATTACTAAACTGAATTAATTTTCTTTGAAGACCTTCACATCCAGATGATCACTCATTTGTGGAGTGCTGCCATCCGTGTTCATTGTCCAATTTTGAACCTCCCCAAATACAAGAGAATAAAAACCAACGTGCTGATTAATATGTATTTGGAATACTATATTCTGCCATGTATAATGTGCCCCCATGTATAGTGTGCACCCACGTTTTGCCCTTTCAGAAAAAAATATGTCATTTTAATTTTTTAAGTCAATTTTTAAAATTTATATTTAGAAACAATACTGATTATCATATTCCAGGATATTATTTTACATATGAATATTGTTATTGCTTTCTGGAGTTACACTTTTAATGAATAAGCATAAATAAAAGAATTTAAAAACATTTATATAGATACAGAATTAGTACTACCTGTGCATGTCCTTATAATGGGCAAAAAAAGTGCACATTATACATGGTAAAATACAGTATTTTGTTCTAAGTCCTATCTTCTTTTTTTAAAAATTATTTTATTGTTGTTCAATTACATTTGTCTGCATTTCCCCCCCACCACTTACCGCCACCCCAGCCAAACCCACCTCTCTCCCTTGCTTCTACCCTCCCCCTCGGTTTTGTCCATGTGTCTTTTATAGTAAAACTGCCACTTTTAAGAAGTGTTTTTCTTAAACCTAATGAACTGCAATTGTGTGAGCAGAGTACAGAGTCCCTGTTCTCACTACGCGCGCTTTAAGTAAGCAAGTCCTTTACATCCCAAGTCCAAAGTACATCGCTGCACCTTTGTGACTCTACAGATATAAAAGCACGTTTGCCAAGTGCTTACTGTGGTATCGGCACTTTGGGAGTGGGGATGCAGCTGTGAACAAGATAGGCAAGGTCATGACTCCCAGAGAATGAACATTCTGGAGGGAGTGGGAGTGGGAGTGGGAGGACAGGAAACAATAGAAGAAATACCAGTGGATGAGAAGTGCTGTGATAACAATAAAATAACCTGATAGATAGTCCCTGGCAGGCAATGTTAGACTGTGTTCTCCAAAGAGGTCCCTCTTAGGTTATTACACCTAAGCAGAAATGCAAAGAAGGTAGGAAGGTATGTCAGGAGTGGGGGAAGGGCATTCCAGGCAAAGAATGAACAAAATTTAACATGGGCAGAAGCTGATCATGCCATAAAACAAGAAGAAGTCGACATGAAAGACAGTGACTGGGGATAAGGTTGGAGGGGTAGGCAGGAACTAGGTCATACAGGGCCTTATAGGCAAAGGGAAAGGACCTTAATTTCTTTTCCAATTAAAAATAGAAAATTTTTAGTAATTTATTTGAACAGGGGATGACATGATTATATTCAGGACTTACAGAGTTCTCTCTGGCTGTTCCGTGAAGGGTGGACTGCAGAGCTGCAAGGTGGGAGGCCGGCAGCTCCTGCAGCCCAGACAGGAGGTCCCAGGGCCTTGGACAGTGTGGTAGGAACAGGCATGAGTGAAGGGAATATGCTCTCAAAAAATAACTGGTAGGTCGAGGCCATAGAGACATCTATGAAATGCAGATTTTACAGCTTTTGATAAGGTTCTGTTTTCCTGTTTTATTTTTAGTGCTACTATTATCAATTTATTAGAATTCTTGTCGACCTTTGTGGGCCAAACCAGCTCATCTGATCAAGGTCTTCACGGAGCAGTGTATGCAGATGCCGACGGTTCCTTCCCTTTATGCCTCTGGGAAATGAGAAAACTCATAACTCACCACCTTTTTGAGCAGTTTGGTATATTTTTACAAAACTGCATGATTTACTGTTTGCCTCTGAGCTCTTTAAGAGCAGGGACTGTGTTAAATTTATCTTTCTATCACCTGGGCTCAACAAAGAATGCACAACAGATTCCTGATAAATGCATATGCAATAAATAAATGCTGACATGTTAAATTTCATTTGCTGCTTTTCTACTTATAGAAACTTCTTATTAAAATGTATTCCATTTGCTATTCTGTTATTCAGCAAAGATTTTCTTTTTCCAGATAATTCATGTTAACTTCTATATTGGGGGTGTTTGATAATGAAACATTTTATTTTAAAACTAGTTAATTAAAATGATGTCAGTACCAATTCATGGATAACTGAGGTTTTTATTTGGTATTATTTTGCTAGAACTGCCAAAACAAAATACCAGAGACTGGGTGGCTTAAATAACAAGGTTTATTTGCTCACAGTTATGGAGGATAGAAGTTCAAGTTCAAGGTCCTGGCAGGGTTGGTTTCTCCTGAGGCCTCTCTCCTTGGCTAGCAGCTGTCTGCTTTATCACTGTCCTCACGTGGCCTTTTCTCTGTGTGCACACATGCCCCTTGCGTCTCTCTGTGTGTTCAAATGTTCACTTCTTACCAGGTCGCCAGTCAGAATGAATTAGAGTTCACCCCAAAGGCCTCACTTTAACTTGATTACCTTCTTAAAGATGTTATCCCCCAAACAATCACGTTTTGGGGTACTGAGAGTTAGGGCTTTAACACAATTGAAAGGGAACATAACTTGCCCCATAACATGTATTTCAGTTTGAAATTCTAATTCATTAACTAGAAGAAATTAGATCTAGTTTTTAGTGATGACTATAGGCCAGTTATTAACACACACACACACACACACACCCCGTAAGATAAATATGTTATTTATTGATGAAGAAACTGAAGCTTAAAGAAGACAATTTGCCAAAGATCCCAGAGGTGGTGCGATGGAGCTAGGTAGGATTTAAATCCAGATCTGCGTGACTCGGAGGCCTGTTCTTTGAACAACTACACACTGTTCCATCCCTCACAGAATGATTGATTGTGAACATATGAAATAAAATAGTGCATGCAAACCCTTTGGCACAGCGTCTAACCCTTAGTGACTCAGCACTGCCTGTTTGCTTCCCCGGGCACTGCAGGACAGTAGCATTCGCATCACCCCTTTCTGGTTCTCCTGTTTTTTCTGGAATGCCAGTTTGGAACACGCTTATTTAAAAGTGTCAAAGCCTGTTCACTCTTCCAGTAGGTACCTCTGTGTACATATGAATTCACAAGAGCCAGATAATGAAAATGCTTTTAAATTTAAAAATAGTTTTCACAATTCTAATGCTTAGCAACTAGCATTGAAAAGGCAAAGCAAAGCACAGTAACATTCCTTTTCCTTTAAAGACCGTTCTGTTTATAAAACCATCTCTAGCTGTGAGTGCTTTAAACCAGTGGGAATTAAGGCAAAATATAATAAATTCCGAGGTTAACATAGCAGTAAGTTAACTATGCAAGATCTCTACCATGAATAGCATTTACTGACTCATAGGGGTAAAGGTTGATGGTAAAATAAAACACATACGGTGAAATGAAAATTAACTCTCAAAACTAAGAAAACACTTTAGAAATGCAATCAAAGAGAATTCTAAACAGAATTTCTCCTTTTGTTATTTCACTGGTTACTGCTATAAATGCTGTCTCAAAATGCCTAACAATAATAATTCAGTCTTGACTGTGAAATCTGCAATCTTCTTAAAAATGCTCCAGCATAGACAGTATAATATCACATATGTATTTGTTAGTTCTAGCTTTCACCCAAGGGGCAGACAGTTGCCCCAATGAAGATGATAAAAATGGGCAGCGGGCAGAGCATCAGAAAAGGGCACTTTTCAGAGGTAACTAGCACCAGGGCTTCAGCTGTCTGCACTTCGACACCTGAGGCTTGGCTAATTGCATGCTAATGTCACAAGTGGTTTTTATCTTGGAAATTCGTGGGTTATTTTTGGCATGATGAGTGTTAGAAATGGGCCATCACTGGTGACATTAAAAGTGTTCATCGATCCCCAGGGTCTTTTAGAAACACTTTCTACATTAGTATGAATCTGGCCAATCCTGCAACTTGTGCCAGTAGGGAGGGGGCCCGAACATGGACGCATAGAGAATCCTGTGTCCATTCATTGGTTCTGCGATTCACTGTCTGTCCAGGGCAGACTGGAAAGGAGAGAATCCTGCCTGTGAATTACTGTTTTCTTTCTCGCACACAAACTTCTATGCAGAATGCCATAAGAATACAGGGCTGGCACGTCTTCGTGCTCCAGATCAGGTTGTAAGAATTGTTTTTGAAACTGCTTGCTAAAAAAGTTTGTTAAATAAATGTCTGTATATGAGAAAATATTAGATCCGAGATTTATTTTCGTTAGAAGGTGGTAGCCAGTTTGCTAGGGAGGAGCTAACCTTTTCCTACTCAAGTTCTTTTGGGGTCAGACAGATTTCAAGAGGTATATATGACCAAAGTGGCTAAGGTCAGCCAGAATAGCATTTTAATGGATTTTTTCTTTAATTTCAATCTTTACTTTTCTGTGGGAATGTTAAGATGATTCATAGAAAAAAATTGTTATTATTTATGTAATTCTAAGTAGACAATAATACTAAACGAGATCATATAAATCAATATTTTCTTTATTTCTTAGTTTTCAATTAACATTCTCTTCATCTTTCTAGAAAACAAGGGAAAACAGCAAAGAGTCGCCTTGAAATATTATAAATTAAGAAAAGCTTTGTCTTCAAGAGAACAAAGAATTCAGAGGGAAAAAAAAGTCAGGAACCAGTGCTTTAGCTTAGTTAAATTTCATAAGCCATTTTGTTGAGGGTTTGGCAGAACACAAAATGCTTTTGCCAAATTTTTCCCTCATTATTGAAAGCCACATGTTCTATGAAGGGGATTTAATGCATATGTTACAAATGTTTTTATAAATATGTTTTACTAGTAGAGATTACTGAACTAAGGTAACCAAGCCTAAACATCAGCCCATTATAACACAAATCTTGGTATTGTTTTAATTAATCAGTCACTTATTTAAGGTATGAGGAAATGGAATAGTTACAGAGAACATGGGTTTTAGTTGAACCATGAGGAATTAAGGCTGAATATATTTATCACGACTGAGATTTATTAAGCCTTGAAATATAGTAGAAATGTACCATAGATTCTCAGACAAAAATTCAGTTGGGGGGATTTTGGCAAGATGGAACCTCATTTGGCCCCAGTTTATGCTCTTGCAAAATTTAAGGTTTGGTGTATGTTGATGAATCCCAATCTATTCATATTAAGGACCACCTTTATTATTCACTCACTCCCCATGGGCCCTATGTTTGAAAATTTTGCTAACCAAATTGCATCTAATGACGAATAAATACTTTTTCAGATTTTATTAATAAAACATGTTCATCGCTGCTTCTGGTCAGTGCAAAGTATTCAGCATTACCACACCGGGTGCATATGCATTCAGCCAAAGCCAAAGAAATTTGATATTTTAGTTAACCTGTCCAGGTTGACTGTGGTAAAATTTATTATTTCTATCAGACATTGTAACATATAGGCAGTGCCTATTCTGTGAGGATAATTGGTTCCAGAAAAGGGCCATTTAAAGTGAGCCCATGCGAAGGAGAGGTCACACTGCCTTGAACGTTGAAGTTTAAAGTTATGAAAATAAGTTTATTCTATTTCAATTATACTTGTAGCTAAAGGTATATCTGTACCTAAAGGTATAAGAACAGTAAAGGAAGTGACAAGAATGTTGTTTGTTTCATTTGGGTGTAATTTTTTTCAAGAAGCCTTTACCTCACATTTAACTCTCTCTGCAAATTTGCAAAAAAGGTCATTTTTTTGTGGGGTGGGTAGGGGGGTTCAAAATAGTTGAAGCCCAAAGACCTTCTTAATCCTTTGATATTTAAATTGTTCTTTTTTGCAGATCCATCATCCTTGTCTGGATCTTGGACTTAGGTTTGGAGTTGATTTTTGCATTGCATTTGCATTATGTGGTTGAAAGGGTATGGCCCTCTAGTAACTACCACAGAGAACAAACATATTGAAGCTGATGCTAGAGTTGGAGTAGAGTGGGACTCTGTTTTTATAAGTGGTTAATTTATAGTGGTTTTTTTTCATATGACAACTACTTTCCTTTGGCCACTTTGTTACGTGGCCACTTTGTTACGTGTTCCAACAGCTGTCTCTGGAGGAGCTCCTGTAAGGAAAATAGCTCATTGTCTGTCCTCCTTTGAAAAGCATGGTTAGCCTGGCTGGCCCAGGAACCCCAGCTTGGGAACCATTAGATCCCTATTATAGCCCTTCCGACTGTGCTGTTCTGTACATTTAGCGACCCATTCTCTCCCCGATGTGGGAGTTGGCAGTCTGGGGAGTCATTATTTGCCGTAGGCCACGTGGCCTCCAACAGGCAAAGCAGGTTTAGAATCAGTGTTCTGGCTTCTTTTTTTTTTTTTTTGACACTTAAGCATAATACTTATGATTTTGCTGATTCAATTTGTGCCTTGTCTTTAAACTTCAAGATATTATAATTTGATTAACTCGAAATGCTAAATATTAAAAACAACTTTTTTTTCTCAAGAAACCTTATGGGTTTTAAAAGGATATCTTTTAAAATGTTATATTCTGTTAACTTTAATCAAATCTTTCTAGTCTGGAGATCAAAATAAAGCTGAGACACTGGCACTTCAGAACAGCATACTTTGGAACAAGTGAGCCAAGGGAATCTCCTTTGTTAAAATGTTTTGAGGACTTAGTGCCACGTGGCTTCAGTTACAAGTCCCTGTATGTTGAACCTTCGAGATACCTGGGATAGGCCCTGGTTGGTGCAGCTCAGTGGATTGAGTGCTAGCCTGTGAAACGGAAGGTCTCTGGTTCGACTCCCAGTTAGGGAACATACCTGGGTTGTGGACCAGGTCCCCAGTTGGGAGTGTGTGGGAGGCATCCAATTGATGTCTCTTTCACATACTGACATTTCTTTCCCTCTCGTTCTCCCTCCCTTCCCCTATCTCTAAAAGTAGAAAAATAAAATCTTTACAAAAAAAGAGGAAAAAACAGATACAGGAGATGGAGGGAGGAGGGTGACCCACAGTTTAATTTCACCCTAAATTAAATTATAGAATGTTCCCCTTATAAACTGATTGATATGATGCTTTTTTCCTTGGATGTCTTGAAGGGAAATTCACAAATAGCAAACTTCTATTGCTATTCTTCCTGATCTTCTTATTTAAACAGAAAAACAGGAGAAAAGAACCTTAATCTGACCTTGGGTCCTATCTGAACAGTATCATAGCAGAGTCCTATGCATGTTCTAGTCAACCCTCCATGACCAAGTTTTGATAACCTCTCTTAAAGGGTATCAGGAGTGTTTTCTTTCTTTTTGCTTTTTCAAATTCCTGAAAAGCTTATCTTTCCATTACTCACTAATGTGTCTATCAGATGATAAACTATGAAGTGGAGGCCTTTTTGATTTACAGTGGTGAAGAGGAGGCTCAGTAAGAGGAGATTCAGGAACGTAAGTTACTTCTTGCTTAATGGCGATACTGTTCAATTTAGGTCATGTACATAGCATAATTGTGGAAAATCTTAAGGAAATTCAGAAAGGTTTTAAAATTTAAAAAAAGAATTACTGATAGATGCCCGAAGAGCCTTTAACTTTTTCATATGGCGGCTGGATAGAGAGTGATCAGGGGCATGGGTTTGAAGCAGGACTGCCCAGGCTCCCCCACTCCCCAGTTGTATGACCTGGAGCAAACTTCCGAACCTCAATGGGCCTCGGTTTCTATCTTTAAAGAATAGGGAGAATTGCCCTGGCTACTGTGGCTCAGTGGGTTGAGTGCCGGCCTGCAAACCAAAGGGTCACTAATTAGATTCCCAGTCAGGGCTTGTGCCTGGGTTGCCGGCCAGGTCCCCACCCGGGGGCCTGTGAGAGGCAACCACACGTTGATGTTTCTCTCCCTCTCCTTCTCCCTCCCTTCCTCTCTCTCTAAAAATAAATAAATATAATCTTTAAAAAAATCACAAATTGATGAATGCACACCGCATTCATCAGGCACCCTGCAAAAAAAAAATGAGCAGAGATAATAGAGGCTCTAGCCTGGTAGCTCAGTTGGTTAGTGTTGCCCCAATACACCAAAGTTGTGGGTTCTATCCCCAGTCAGGGCACATACAAGAGTCAACAAATGAACACAAAAATAAGTGGAACAACAAATCACTATTTCTCTTTCTCAATCTTTCTCTCTCTCAAATCAATTTAAAAAAGGATGGGGATAATAGGGATAATAATAATGCCTACTTCTGTGGGGTGTTGAGAGGATTAAATGAGTTAATATCTACGAAGCTCTTAGATCAGTGGCTGGCACATGTTAATCTCTTTGGTAGTATTAGTGTTATTATTATATGTTTTTTTATTATAAATCCCTGGTAGACATGTAAATGAATAGCTTCACAAATCTTATTTTTTAAGTAGAGAAACAGGCAAGTCACCAATAGTGTAAAAAATCAAGGCCAATTTATAGCTTTGTATCTGTAGAAGCTGGTGCCATTAAAAAAGGAGTATAAATATCTCTAAGTGTGTGAAGAGCATGAACAACAAGTGTGTGGGAAAGAATCTGGTGAGGTTGGTGGATAAAATTCAGCTGATCAGTGGTTTTAAAAAAGGGCATAGCACACTTGCCTGAGAGATTTCATGAAATGCAACTCCTTCCTTGATAGTCTGATGGGAAAGAGCAGTGGTTCCCAAGCCTGGTGCCCCAGCCCAGCAGAGTCAGCACCACCCAAAGAACGATGTAGGAATGTGTGTTCTCAGGCCCCGCCCCAGACTTGCTCAATCAGAGACTCTGGGAGTAGGCCCATCTGTCTGTGCTTTTGCAAACCCTCTGCACTGAAGTTCCTGAACCCTGAAAGGTAGAGATTGTGTGAAGGTTGAAAAAATCTCCCCTGTGGTTCTAATTCCGACGAACATTCACATTTACCTCCCCGAGAAGGTTAAGAACCACTACATAGATGAAAATCCACTAGAATTAAAGAGAAACAAAACACACTTTGAGAAAAAAATTACCAGGGAGATGAGTTTTACATTTTCATTTATCTATTTATCTATCTAGTGACAAAACCCCTCATTTTGATAACTTAAATTGGAACTCAGAATCATCCAACTCTGCCTTGAAAAAACCCCAAATGGTTGAAAAGTCAGTGCTGCCCTGTGAAAGGCTTCTGTGTCTCTAGTTCCACTTTTTGAGCTGAAATGGAAGTTACTCGTTTTCCTCTCTGCCCCACAACTAGCCTGCAACCTCCAAAGCAGTTTCCATATCTTGGGCTTCTCTATATTTTTGAAGGTGACCTAAAGTAAGCACTGAAAAATGTTTTTCAAAATAACTAATTGATTAAGTGAGCCAAACATTTGTTACTTAGGAAAAAATAGTTGCTGAATTAGTAAGAGATGATAGAACTAACATTTTACTTTCCATGTACAATTTAAAAAGCAATTTTATAATCTGCAAAAGAAATGTTTGTAGCGGGCATATTACTTTATAATTTAACCTTTATTGTATACTTTTTCCATTACCATTTAATTCCCTTGTAACCCTCTCTCCCCAGCAGGCAGATTCTTTAGAAATAAGTAAAGAAAATAAAGAGTCGGATTTAAGCAATATTGTCAGATTTTATTTTTAAAGAGACAGTTGAAATTAACTGCTTTCCAAGTACATGTCATAATTCTTTGCAGAATTTATTTATATGTCCATGACATGACATAGCAAATCACATGGAAAATATATTTCATTTTAATGTGATGGTAAGACATAAAAAATACTTTCTCTAATTAAAAGGAAATTTTATTGTTTTTGCTGATGAATGTGAAGAATTATTTCAAAGGCTAGGAGAATTAGAGTACTGGGGGAAAAACAAATTTAGATTCTCTTGAGTCACTGGGCTAGAATCCTGGAGAAATGGTACACTCACAGACTTCCAGGGAGAAGACTGGCATTCGCCTGTGTGGGTTCTCAGAAGTGCACAGCTGATGGCCAGATGGTGACAGTTTGAGAAAAGGCTGGCTGTCAGCACCGGGAATATTCAGGTTGCTTACAGATGTTCTGTGTGGGCTGGGACAGGAGAAAGCCTCGCCTGAACAAACATAGAACCTTGGTTAAGAAATTATTTAGAACAATTCACCTAAATAATGGGGGAAATGGAAAAAGGTTTTATAGTTGGCTAGTAGCTATACAATATAGGAAAATGTGTCTGAAATCTTTGAAGTCATACTTCTGAAAATTCTGGTAAGTGGAGTTAGAAAAATGCTGCTTTGATCAGATGACTAGAATGTCACAGAGTATCTTGGGAATCTTACAGGTTAAAAAGAAAAAAGAAAACAGATCTATATGCTGTATCCCCGGCTTCACTGCTTCCAGCCTCTACATTTGCCAGTGGGCTGGCCCTTCATTCCCCAGCCAGTGATACCATCACTTCGAGGAATAAGTATCCTTGGTTCCATGGCCGTTCCCAGAGTCAATGGTACCCTTTTAGCAGGTTCTACATGTTTAACCCTGCTGTTGTCCTTAAACCTTGCAAATAGCAGGGTAGTGGTAGTTGAATCATAGGTATATAAATGTGGAAAATCCAGTCTGGCTTAGTTGGCTCAAAGCACTACTGGAATGGTGCTGTCTGTAGACGTTAAATTAGTAGAAATCTGCAGCCTAAAATGGTTATCAATTCCATTATGATGTGTAAGTGTGGGTGTCAACTTAACTAAATTGCACGGCAGAATAATATCTATGCTCTCCAGACTATGCTGAGGGCCACGACACACCCACTAAGCTTTAAAATAGAGGGTGGCTCTCAGTCTTCTCTTGAGGTAGCTTCAGAGACCCGGCTTTTGCAATTCCATGGCCTTTGGCAAAATGGCTTCATTCATTGGACCAGGCTTGGAAGTACTCTGACTCTTAGCTTCAGAGGGGTGTGAGATTGGTGAGATTGTGGACCATGCCCTCCAGATGCAACCTGCCCCTTCCTTCCTGGCATGTCCGAAGATGGTGACAGCAAAGCTTGCTTGCCTAAAGGTGGGTATGTTCCTGTGCTCCCTGTTTTTGAACACAACCTGTAGGTAAAGAGCCTTATACAGATCTATGATTTTGATGACTCCTGGCCATTAATACAAAAAAGAAATTGGGGAGCCAGTAGAGATGAGAAAATTGAGGCCTGGCAACTGGTTCATGACGGACTTCTGGAGGAAAAGCCAAGGTTCCTGATCATAGTGTCTTCCATGGTGAACCGTCCCCGAGACTTTGGAGTGCACAGAGTGTGCAGGGATTTAACTTCAGTTCTCTACTAACCCTACTTTCGGTCCAGAACAGGTGTTCACCCAGGTTTCCCATCCTTGGAGGAGGGAGCAGAGCCATGCCTACCCAACCCATGGAGGCTGAGAGCGAGGGAAGGAAACCAAGGTCCTCTTGTCCAAGGAAGGGTGTAGTAAACACAGCCGGACACCACGCTGTTACATGGTTTCCTCCAATCCAGTTGTGGATGGAAAAGCCTTTTTAAAATTACAATTTTTACTTTGGTATGCTTAAGCTTTTCCAAATCAGTCCCTGGTTAATTCTCTAAGTTTAACCTCCCTGTTAGCACTCTACTCAAAGATGCTTCATAGAGCACTACAAGCCGAGATACTGCAGCCAGTGGTGGAAGCTTGTTACACTGCCTGATCTTGGGTGAATTATTTAGCCCATCTGTAGCACAGTTTTATGATATGTAAAATAAGGATATTAGCAACATCCTGATAAGTTTGTTGTGAGGACTGTGCAATTCATACACGTAAAACACATAATGGTACCTTGTTCATATGAAACCATCAGTAAGTGTTAGTGATTATGAGGAAACTGGGGCTGAGAGGTGAAATGATTTAGAGAGGCTGAATTCCGCCAGAATCTCAAGGTCACAAGACTGGTAAGTGATTGTATCAGTTCTTGTATGCTAGTTTACTTATGTCAATTTGAGTACTCTTTTTTAATCACAGAATACTATGAATATTTAAATGCACACATGGAGAGAGAGGAGAGGAGGGAAAGAGGCATTTGTATGAAAATATAATGTATCCCATTGTCTTATAATTATGTATGAATATTTTTGTCTGTGAAATGAGCTTTTTGGTGACAGGGACCTTGGCTTTTTATTTATTTATTTATTTTTATTTTACTGAAACCAGGTACATAAAGTGCCTGCCGATATGTGATGTTATGGAATGAAAGAATGGAAGAATAATTGAAGGAATGAAGACATGAACGAACGAATAAATGTATGCATGGACAGGGGTGATTAACTATTATTAAAGAAGCACTCTAAATCTCATAAATTAAAGCACATAGCTTGGAGAGGTGTGTGTGTGATAATAAATCCCATACCATGTCACAACGCTTCTAGGAGAAAGGCACTTGATACAAAAAAAATATCTACCATCAACAGAGCCTAAAGTGGTGTTCTAAAAGTACGTACTCTGAGAAAATGATAGTGAAGGCGTCTAAAATGATCAGGTGCCTTATAACCCTGGAATTCAGTGTTTCCTTCGTGTAGCGCCCCAGCTGCCCTCGTCCCGTCGCTTAAAGGGCCCCTTTCTTTGTTAGGATTTTCCCTTTTCACCTGGATTCTTCAGCAGAAGAATGAAGAGCTACGACAGCTGTGCTTTAGCAGTCACCTAACTTCTGTATCCAGCTTTGGGACTTCCAATCACTCAGATTTGTTTCTGCCTGCTCACAGACAATAAAGGCTTTTACGATCCACCCTTCCCCCGTAACTCCCAAATACAACCCCTCTGTCCTATCATTCCACGCTTGGCTAGTTGGTGGGCTAATCACTAGCAGCAAATAAAGATTTGACCTCTATGTAAATGAACAATCTAAGAATGAAAGTCTGTGTGCACCCTGTGAAGTTTCTTAAGCCATGTATCCTCTCGATTCATTTTGTGTTGAAATTATACCCTGTCATAAAAAACATTTTACTACGAAGGAGACAGCATGGAGCCCTGAAGCATCCCATTTATTATGTACATTACTTTGCTACGATTTGTAGATCTGCTTGAATTTCCCCTAATTTTAGATTTCCCAATTAATTTAATTAGTTCTCCTCATAAAACCATGATAACTAAATTCCTTCAGCAATTTGCCTCAGAGATGCATAGTAAATTTCCCCTCCCTTCTCTCCTCCTGCCCCAGCTCTTCTGGGGCTTAATGCTTCCCTCTTCTTCCACATTTAATGCTTGAGAAGGACCTTTATTTTCACTTCTATATTCAAATAGCTTAGCTTGATTCACGGTAATGAGTATGTGAGTGAACATTTTTATGTTAAATTTTAAGCATTGTGTCAAAATATGCTGCCTTCTCAAACTCTTTCAAAATTTTTTTCTCAATTTCATCTCAAAACTTATCAATAGTTTTCAAACTCTCCCAAAAAAATCAGAGGAAGGAGTACTCTGCAACTCATTTTACAGTAGTGTTTTTATAAACTAATGATAAATTGTTTGAAAAGAAATAAAGAAATCAATCCCATTTACAATAGCATCAAAAGTAATAAAATTTAAATTTAACCAAGGAAGTGAAAGATCTTTATTCTGAAAACTATAAGACATTAATGAAAGAAATGGAAACAGACACAAATAAATGGAAAAGTGTTCTGGGTTCATGGATTAGGAGAATTAATATTGTTAAAATGCCAATACTAATTAAAGCCACCTTTAGGTTCAATAAAATCTCTATCAAGATTCCAATGACATTTTTTACAGAAATAGAAAAAAACACTCCTAAATTTATATGCAACCACAAAAGACTCCAAATAGCTAAAGAAGTCCTGAGAAAGAAGAACAAAGCTGGAGGCATCAAGCTTCCTTGTTATAAACTATACTATAGAGATAAAGTCATTGAAACAGTATGGTACAAGTATAAAAACAGACAAATAGACCAATGAAACAAAATCAGGATCCTAGAAATAAACTGAAGCAAATATAATAAACTAATATTTGAGAAAGAAGCTAAGAATACTCAACAAAGAAAAGACAATACCTTTAATAAATGGTGCTGGGAAAACTGGATATTCACATGTAAAAGAATGAAACTATCTTATACCACTTGCAAAAATTAACTCAAAATGCATAAAAGACTTAAATGTAAGACCTGAAACCATGAAACTCTTAGAAGAAAACAGGAAAAAAGCTTCCTGACATGGGTATTTGTGATGATTTTTTGGAAATCCACACCTAAAGCACCAGCAACAAAATAAAATAAAAATGAGACTATATCAAACTAAAAAAAACTTTTGCACAGTAAAAGAAACCATCAACAAAGTGAAAGACAACCTGTGGAATGTTGGAGAAAATGTTTGCAAACCATTTATCTCATATCGCTCATATCCAAAACATAACTCATTTAACTCAAACATAACTCAATCAATAATTCATACAACTCAATATCAAAACCCCCAAATATTCAATTAAAAATGGGCAAAGGACCTGAGTAGACATTTTTCCAAAGAAGAGATACGGAAACCAACAAGTACAGGAAAAGATGCTCCACATCACTCATCACTAGGGAAATGCAAATTAAAACTACAATGAGATATCCCCCAGACTGCAATGCCATGATGATATATCACCTTTTGGAATGGCTATCAACAACATGCCAGAGATAAGAAATGCTGGCTGGATGTGGAGAAAAGGGAACCCTTGTGCACTGTTTGTGGGATTGTAAATTGGTACAGCCACTGTGGAAGACCCTGTGGAGGTTCCTCGCAAAATTAAAACTGCAACTACCATAGGATCCAGCAACTCTACTTCTGGGAACATACCCACAGGAAACAAAACCACTAACTTGGAAAGATACACGCACTCCTCATAGCTCCATTATTCACAACAGCCCAGCTGTGGAAACAACATAAGTGTCTATCCATGAATAAATGTGTAAAGAAGCTCTGGTACATATACAATGGAATATTATTTTTATCCATCCATAAAAAAATGAGAAAAGTGTCCCAGATGCAACAACATGGATGGACTTTGAAGGCATATGCTAAGGGAAATAAGTCAAAGACAAATTCTGTAGGATCTCACTTATATGTGGAAGCTTATTTTAAAAACTACCCAACTCATGGAAAAAGAGACTTGATTTGTGGTTACCAGAGTCAGGGGGAAAGGGAGGAAGAAGTGGAGGAAGGTGGTCAAAAGGTAGAATCCATTTGTAAGGTAATCACTAGGGATGTGATGTGTGACATGATGACTGTAGTTAATGCCACTGTGGGATGTACAGGAACCTTGTTCAGAGCCAGATCCTGAGAGTTCTCATCACAAGGAAAATTTCTTAGGTTTTCAATTGCAGCTGTATGAGATGATGGATGCTAACTAAATCTATTATGGTAATCACTTCACGATATATGTAAGTGAAGCCATTCACATCTTAAACTTATACAGTGATGTATGTCCATTATTTCTCAATAAAACTGGAAAAAAATGCCACTGACAGTCTGGAGGACCAGCTGTTTATTAGAGGTACAACTCTAGCATGAACCCATTGAAAAATCTTAGAATTTCTTCTGCTTTACAATAATCCCACAATTCCACCTGCTTTTCCCATTGCTAATTATCATGTTAGTCTGATGGCAAAATCTCAGAATGAAGAGGTGGAAGACTTAAGTATAATTTCTAGTTTTACCGTTGACTCATGTTTTGACTTAGGGCACAAAAGGCCACTGCTATTCATCAGAAGAGGCGGAGTCTTACAAAGCGTGATTTTGAGGGTACTAGTATTATTTCTCACACAAGTGCCACAGTGCCCAGTGCTGCAGTATTGAAACAATTTATTTCTATTAAGTGTTTCTCTCACTTTAAAAAAGCAGAAGGAAGTAGTGCATTAAGATACGAAGTAGTGTACTAAGATGCTAATAACACGCACTGACTTAGAATGCTGTATGCTGTAGTATCGGGCCCTGAGCCTCATGACAGCAATGTGAACATATGTGTACATGTGTGTATGGGGGCAGGGGGGGGTTACGGTTAGAGGTGCCAGTGAGGCTGGGCAAGAGGAGAGGGCAAAAGAGCAGAATGGTTGTTGTAGGTCACTGAGGATAAATTGCCCTCTTTCAGTTTCTTAAACTATAAAACAGGAGAAAAGCTCTGAATGTACATAGTTTTTTGAAGATATGTCAGCTAATGGTTGATAATGTGCTTAGAAAAGAATGCAAGACAGATAAAAGCTGTCAGTCACCTAAATGAGAACTTCCGACACTCCAGTGACGTGCTGTCTTGAACTTTATTACGTCATAGTGAACAGAGCTGTTGGGTTGCCCACGCACACACACCCGTGCTGTTATATAATACCTTTCCTATTGAGCCGTCTAAACTACCAAGTCATCCTGGCCATTAAAATAGCACTTTTTAAAAAACAACCGGAAATCGTTTCTCCTCCTTCGATGTATGTTTTTGATAACATGCTATTCTATTTTTCAGTCTTCCCAGCATGACTTGTAGAAGGTAATGACAGGATGCAATTTTAAATCCCCTCAGCTTTCTGTTCTCCGAATAATCCTAATTGACAGGTTCCCCTCCACCCCTTTTTCCTCGTCATTAAGAACAGCTCCAGTTTGGTCTGAGTAAGAAGTAGACTAATTACATAATTCTAGAGACACACTGCTGTGTTCTAAGAGGTAAAGAAGGGAATTTCAAAAATGGATCTGTCTTTATGAGGAAAAAATAGACTTAATACCTCTGAGCTATAAGGTAATAGCCACCTATTTATAGCATGTTAGTGGATTATTATATTTTATAACTTCATTTATAATTTGAAATACAGAGAGATATTGTTTAAATCTTTTGGTCAGGACCTCAGTAGTCTTCCCAGAATTCTGTTTTGCTTTATCTTTTGTAAAGCTTTAAGAGCTGAAAATATTTATCATTTCTAAAATTACCATTTTTAAGGAAGTATTTAAGTTGAAACTGATATTTTTAAACTTTACAAATTATGGTGTGTTTATTCTCAATAGGTATCAAAGAAGACCACTTCTCATGAGAGAGACACTTTTTTCCATTTCAAAGGAAATGTTTAAAAAGAAAAAATAATTTTGAGATGAATTAGTTGATTACAAGAGATGCATGAGATCAACACGAGCCTCGAACTCAAGAGAGCACAAAATCTCGTTACCTGGCCTGGAATCCAGCCCTCACTTCTCTTTCGCCCACCTCCACATTTGGACTTTCTTACATCAAAACATTTTACTATTTCCTCCAAAACTCTCCAATCGAGTTTATTCAGCATTTCAGGGAATTAGGAAGGGTCACACGTTACGCCTGTTGAAAAACACTACTGTGGTATGTAGAGGCTAAGCGGTTTGCCAAGTTCGCCAAGTTCACCAAGTCAAGCGGAGGATAAAACCGTACCTTTCCTGCCTTCCAGAGGTCAGAGTGGCAGATGTGAGCACCAGGTGTTTCTGAGTGGAACGATGGACATAATCCTATCCTTTTTGGAGGCCTTTTCACAGGGCAGCTAAAGCTGGTAGTCCTTGTCTGCGTCTAAGAATGAGACCCAGGGAGATTTTTGAATTAAACAATAAGCCTACCAGTGGGGAAATGACCCGTGATTTACTTCTCAAGTAGGTAGGTGTTGCCCACAGCAGCTGCGTTCCTCTCTGTGTGGTGTGCAAAGCTTCCAGGGCGAAAGGCAGGTAGAGAGAAACAGGAAACCTTTTCCCTGCCCTCCCCCTTCCTAGAGGATTGAATACTAACACCCGGGAGCTTCTCCCCAACCTCCTTTCCTTTTTGGGTAGTGGTGCTCCAGGGTGCAATCGAGTTCATCACAAAAGCCCCGGTAGAGTGTGCTCCCTCTCGGCGGCCCTGGAGAGAAGGGGTGGGCTCTGTTTCACAGCCCAGTGATCCTTCTGGCAGCGACAGCCTGAGGGCCTGGAGACTCAGTGAGTCCAGCTGGTCGTCAAGTCGCTATCTCTCCTGCCACCTATGGTAATAGACCACCTGGGGCTAGTGGTTGTTCGAGCCCGCAGGGTGAGGAGGGAAGGAACAATGCTGAAAAAAAACACACAATGGAAGCAAAGTGCTGGGGTGGGTAATCTTCCCACCTTAGAACTTGCATATCTAAATGAAATGCACTGACTAGGTTCCATTTGACCACACCTGGTTTCCAAACATTCCAGAGGCAATTTAGGAGATACTCTGTGTCTTCTAAGGTTTGCTGGAGAGTGCAGTCCTGATTGTGCTCCTTTCATTCAGTGGCTTCCTGTTACCCCCATTGTAAGACATTTTCTATAGGAGGAAGCCATCTGGAAAAAGTTTAAAGCCTTTAACAGGATTTATAAACGCCATCCCTCTCCCTGCTTAGGTATTTCTCTAACAAACTCCCTGCCACCCCTGCCCATCACCTCTTAGAAACACTCTGCACTCCATGCTATTTGCAGTTTCCCAAACCCACCACCTCCTTTACTTATACCTCTCTCATCCTGGGATTATCTCCCCCTACTTCTCTTTGTTTGCTTGCAAGTATCAACCAGTTTATCTTTTAAGGATCAGCTCAAGCTTCACCTTCTGTGTAAAACCTAAGATGACCACCTCCACCCCAGAAAAACTGACCATTTTACTTGTTCACCCTAGGTAGTTGAATTGATTATATCGATTTGTTTACAAGTCTCTCCTGCCTGGCTAGACAGTGAGCTCTGGGGGGTGCTGCCTGTGTTTTACCTTTCAATTTCTTGAAACTCACACTTGTTCCTTAGGGCTTAAATATGTTTGTTGAGTGAATAATGATCAAGGTTCTCTGCTCTGTTCTGTCTATCCTCTTGATTGGCGCAACTCAAGTTGTAGGTTTAAAGCATTGAGGAATTTGGGAGAATGGAATGGAAGGACCCTGGAAACTCAAAGTCAAACATTAGTTTTCAGACGAGATTCTGTCATGGTGGAACAAATTCCCTGTGTGAGAAAATTCAGCGGCAAAATCCCCTCTGCTGGTTACGATGGACTGTATGTAAGACAAGTCCTGGCTGTGCTGGGTAGGAACCTATTTATTCCTTTCTTTTTTCTTTTTTCTTTCTTTCTTTTTTTTTTTTTTTTTAACTATTTCCATCCCTAGGTAAGCAAAATCCAGGGAATTTTAAAGTAATGCTGGGGTCTGGATCTTACTGTGGATACTCTGGCTACAGTGGCCTAGACTAGGGACTGCATTTGGGATTTTTAAACTCACCTGGTGATTGTAATATGTAACCAGGGCTGAGAACCACTGCCTTAAGATAACTTAGCCAGGACGAGGGCTTTCATTGACTCTCTCTATATTGATAACTAACTGGACAGGTCCCACTTAAACTTAATGGATATCACCAGCTTAACATATCCCAAAGCAAACAGCCCATGTGCCAAAGTAAATGGCAATTCCATTCTTCTGAAGGCTCACACCAAAACCCTCCCCGCTAAGGAGATGAAAAGAGTAAATTGAATGCTGGGGGAAGAAGCCAGAAAAGTGGGTTAGGAAGTAAGAGGGAAATAAAGGGGAAGACTTTGGCTGTAAAAGGAAAAGGAACATAGGGAGCTAGCTATTAGTGGAATTAAAACAAGAGTTTTACAAATTTGGAGAAGATTGACTTTATTTAAAAGTTGATGGGGGAAAAAGCCCAGTAAAGGAGTGCATTGAAAAACTGTCTATGTTCTCTGACTCTCTTGGTCATATGTTCATCCAGAAGGCATTGGTGGTTCTGGCCAGTGTAGCTCCGTTGGCTGGAACATTGTCCCATAAACCAAAAGGTTGTGGGTTTGATTCTTGGTCAGGGCATGTACCTAGGTTGCAGATTCAGTCTCCAATAGGGGCCATGTGAGAAGCAACTGGTTGATGTTTTTTTCTCACACCAATGTTTCTCTCCTTTTCGCTCTCCCTCCCTTCCCCTTTCCTTAAAATCAATAAGCATGTCCTTAAAATCAATAAACATGTCCTTGGGTGAGGATTAAAAATAGGTGTATAGGTTATATGGCTGGTGAAACAAAATTAATGGGTTGGAGAGCTATTTAGAAGATATAGTTACAGAATTTGTATCTCAATGTGGGGTGAGGTACAGGGAGGAATCAAGAATGACGTCCAAGGTTTTGCTGGTTCATGGGTGGCTGGTGGTACCCTTCACTTAGCTAGAGAACAGAGAAGAAGGAGATTTCGGGGAGAAAAGGAAAAATGTTTTAGACATAGTATATGGGGCCTGTCCATAAATATCCAGCCATGTAATATAAAAAATACAGACATTTATTGAAGAAGCTGCAAGATACAAGAAAGATTATACATAGGATAATGATACCTCAGTCCCCTTCAAAGTAAGCACCCTGGGACCTCACACAGTTCTCCCACTCACCATCAGCTGCCCTGTCACATTTTCCTGAATCTCATCTACAGTTTGAAATCTCTTCTCTGTCAAAGGTGATTTTAGTTTTGGGAAAAGCCAGAAGATGCAGGGCGCCAAATCTGGGCTGTAGTGGGGCTGAGTCACTTGGGTGATTTGATGTTCCACCAAAAACTCTGTACAAGACGTAATGCATGAGTGGGCGCATTGTCGTGATGAAGCTACCAATCACCGGTTGCCTACAGCTACAGCCTTCTGAATCATCTGCATAGTCTCTGTGGAGGAATGTTCAAGCTTAAGGCCAAATTTGATGCAGATTCAGTGCTGTACTTGCTCAGTCATTTTGAATGCAATGGCCACACCGTCCACATGCTCACTCAGTGGCATCTACCACCCCCACTGACTAGTACAGTAAAATTGTCATTGTTCACACATGCATATTCCAGTCCACTCTCCTTGGCTGCCAGGTTACATCCATGTCGTGCAAACTTTTCTTGTTATATTAACAATGGTTGGACTTTTTCTGGACAGACCTCGTATTCTAGGTGGTATTTATTACTCAATGTTACAAATCTTTTATTGAAGTATTTAATTCCTGCTAGGGGCTACAAGGATGTTAGTAATAAATAAATCTCAGTTCCTGTCTTCGAGAAGATTGAGAACTTATAATAAGGACAGCAATATATCCACACTAAAAGAAGAATAAGGTAAGTGCCATAAGAATTATGCAAAGATCTAAAAGCATTCAAAGAAGAGTGAAATGTTTTTCATGCATGGGAAGCCACTGGTGATAAGATTCAGCAAAGACCTCAAGAAGAGGGGATGTTTGCGGTTAGTCCTGAAGAACTGCCAACATTTCTATAGGCAGTAGGATTGCGGAGAACATTCCAGGTGGAAAGAGTGTCTCTACGGTAGCATGAACTGTGACGGGGTCAGGAATGTTTGTTCTACTAGCACCATAGGCTAATGGTAATACAGATATGCCCCAGTGGTCAGAAACATCTAGAAAGACAGGTTGGAATTTAAGGTAGGCCCGCGTTTGTGCATGGGTGCTATCCCTTCATAAATATCCAACCTGGGGCAAGTTATTTGACCTCTCTCAGCCTCAGTTTCCTCACTTCTAAAATTGCCCTAATCACACATTTTCCAGATATCTGGAAACAGAGATATCTGTTTTTTAATAGTCATTTAATAAGTGGTAGGTATTATTATTTTGCAGAGGTTGTGAATACCAGGGTGGAGAGTTTATTTTTTCCTAGCCAGCATGTGGAAGGTTTGTACCAGGTAACTACAGTTAGAATAATCTTATAGCCATATACTCCAGAATGGAGGGAAGGGGGCAGACGGACAAGTTAAGAGGCTATTTGTAGTCAGCTAGTAGGTCAATAATTAATCCTCAGGGTGATGCTACCTCATAGTCAATCAATGTTATCAAGGCTTTATTTTTGAGTTTTTAGAATACACAGATATTTTAAATTTTCTTCCTTTTCTCTCCCACTGTATTGCCATTAGATTTTTCTGCCGGTAGGCAAGAGGAATCCGCGAAACATCAATCAACCAGTGTTTCCATAAACAAAAGTGGAAAATAGATATCTGTGCTTAATATATGAATGTCAGCATCTTTGCAAGATTTAGATGGAGCATGCTGAAATTAATCCCTTGAACTTAGTATTTTATGGAGAGTATACGTTCCAATGATTCTTAATTTTGCTTCGTTCCAACAATACATCTGAGTCACGATAGCATTCTAAGAACTCCAATATAAATAATTTTCTACCAGGTAATTTAAAAAGGCAGTCGGGCCGGGCTCATTCAGAGTCAGTGGTCGTGTGCTTCTGACCAGCCACATAAGACCTTTGACAAGTCCTTAATAACCCTGAACCACAGATTTTACATCTGCAATTATGGGAATGTAATGTACTTCCTGCCCCATCCTCAGGGTTGTTGTGAGGATCAAATGACACAACATATAAAACGCTGATGTATTATAAGTCACAAACAGGAAGGATTATTTAGTCAAAGCTACGCCCACCTGAATAAGGCACAGTCATTACGGACCAGATTAGAAACTTTCCCACTTCTCTTCCTCCCCTGCCTCCTGAAGGTTGGCTCAATTTGTCCTTTTTTTCATGTGGTGAGCATTTTATCTTCACCTACGGACCACAGTTAACCTCCCATTTTTGGTGAGATTTCTGAAGTCTAATTTCCAACTGAGTAGACAGTTTGTCATTTTGAAATTGTGTTGTTTGTTCTTCCCTGTGTTTTGGGATAAGTAGGGGAAGGTTTGGTTTCAGGTTTAAATTATTTCACTAACGGCCATTTTGGAAGAAGAAAAGTTATTTTTCCGCTCATTTAATAGAACAACTTCTTGTGCAGCAGACTCTGTCTCATTAAGGGCTGTGCTGTGGACTCCAGGGATGATTTAGGAGGCTGAGTCAGCATCTTTGTCTTGTGATGCATTGGAAGCTGTGTTAGTTTCCCTCGGGAGAAATCAGGCAAATTGAAAATGAAATCTTATTTCTCCCTTTTTGGGTTGATTTCCTGTTTTTGCCAACAAAATGAAACAGTTACTTCTGAAATATAGACACACAGATGAGAAAATGTGTGTAATTACTTAGTAAAGGGGAGACTTGCATAATTAAAATATAACTTAATGCATTTTCAGGGCAGGAAAAGCATTCCAACTAAGTTTCTGGCAGATAATAATGAAGAAAAAAAAATGGAAAACATTCGAGGCGCTGAAGTCACACTTCTGTTGATACATATGGCGTTAATGGGTCTCGAGCTCCTCTGCCTCCTGGTAAAAGCAGATGGTTTTATACTTGTGCTAAAACTAGAGGTTAGACGGCTTGGTGGAAAAACACAATGACCTTTCATCTTGTTTAGTTTTAAACCTAATGATTTATGGATTTAGCTCTGTCAAAGGATGAACATGACACCCTTTTCAAATATATATCGTCATGCTTAATACCCTTAGAAACACTCAGACATTGACTGCGCTTGGTAAATAAATCACAGTTGATTCTCAGAGTGATATATATATTTCCTGGCTGATGCCAAGTTTTATAACAGCTACCTGGCAAAAAGTTAAAGAGTTGATCTCATATTAGATTGCCTGATCAAATATACAAAATACAAACCATAGCCCGTGCTGGTCTGGCTCAGTCGGCTGTCATCATCTGCAAAGCTATATGCCTGGGTTGCAGGTTTGGTGCCTGATCCAGTGTGTACGAGATGCAACTGATCGATGTTTTCCTCACATTGATGTTTCTCTTCCTCTCTTTCTCCCTTCCTCCCCTCTCTCTAAAATCAAATACATAAAATCTTTTTAAAAATGCAAAGAATAATAGCACACTAAAATATATACTAGTTTCTGATAGTTTAACTAGAAAGTAATATTCCTGCAAATAATTATGCTGTCATGGAATTATAGTAATGAGCTTCCCCACGCAGCACACACACACACACACACACACACATTTTATTAGAGAAATACCGGGCCCATTACAAATCCTAACTAACAATTTAAAACTGCATGTTCTATACAGTGCTTACATATTTATTTTTTAGCTAACTCACCATTGTCCCACCAGCTCATACATTTTATGAATGGAAACAGCACTTCTAATTGATAAATATGGCATGTTTATAAATGAAGTTTAAACAAAAGTGACTCGCTGGAAAACAAATGCAGCCATTTGACTCCTTCCCAGAAATAACGTGTTTAGAAACAATCCAAGAAAATTGCAGACATTTGCATTCAAGACTCATGACTTGAAACTGAAAAGTACATGAAAGTCAAGGAGTTGTTGCTTTCCTTTTGGTTGCCCAGAGGTGTTAGGATCAAAATGAGAGGAAAGGCTGGGCTAGAGCTTAGAGAATTACATCCATAAACACATTCTCACCTGGGCTTCCTGGGTGCCTGGATGCCAGGATGCTTTCAACACCAAACACAGTTGTTGTGAGATAATTCCACAAGGACAGGGAACTCTCTCCTTCTTCAGGATTCGGTGTTTAGAAATCACTCTGCAGAGAATCTTCATAAGTATGTAACATACTAATTGATTTGAGTGATGTTATTTGAGTCAAGAAATGACTGGAGGAAAAACCGAAATACATTAAGGGGAAAAAAAAGCAGGTTTCAAAACAGCATGCGCCATACAATTCTTTTTGTGTTTGTGAAAAACAGTTTTATGATTGTATTTCAGAAAGACTGCATTGACAGGTAGCAAACAAGGGGGTGAAAAAATACAGATGATTTTTAATTTTTTCTGACTTATCTGTATTTAAAACAACCATATGTTACCTTTTGGATAAAAAAAATCTTTAAAAAAGATTCAGGAAGAAAACATTCAAGTTATAAAAGCACAGGGCAATAATTACTACTGAGACTAGTAAATTTCTAGACTTAAGGGAATAGAAAGCAATTAAAATATAGACAGAAAAAACACAGTATTTATGTTTCCTTTCAAACCCTGAAACAATACATATTTGAAAAGTGAAGTATTTAGCCAGGGAAGGCTGTATATACTTAAGGAACCCTACATCATGGTGTCTGTTAGCATTCAAAAAAAGTTATTAACTGAAGAATAATACGCTTACAAAAATCTAGTTCATACAAATATTATATTAGCATGACTTAGCTTTACAAAATGAAAACTGGTCTTTGTCTCTCTGAATTAATTGGGGGGTTGAATAGAGAAATAACTGCCATGAACAGCTTTAATATGCTGAGGCCAGAAGCCCTCAGGAGTTGTAAGGATTAAATAAAACTGTAATAGGCAGTGACGCAGAAGGTATGGAGGCAACAGGCACTCTCGCCTGCTACTGGTGGAAACACATTTTCACCACGTTAAAGGACAATCTGGTAATACTCATTCAAGGTCTCACCATCACGAGCATCTTTACAAAGAGGTTATCACTTCTAGGGACTTATCCTGTGGAACACATACAGGTGTAAAGACAGTGATGATGCTCATAGCAACACTGATTCTGACAATGAGACAGTAGAAAGACCAATGTTCTACAAAAGAACATGTTCGGCTTTTGTGCTGGATTGAATGTGGCAGTCCATTCAGTGGCAGACTCGGCAGCCATTAATAGGAGTTTGTGCATTCATCTATCTAATGAACACGATGTTAAACAAAAGAAGACAGACCCAAAGATTGTTGGGTTGACCAAAACGTTCATTTGTCTTTTTCAGTAAGATGGCTCTAGTAGCACTTAGCTGTCTTTAACTTCTTTGAAACTGTTTTGTTAGACTGTACTGCGACAGCTGTCATATCAGCGTGCATTAAAAAAACGTATCAAATTGGTGAATTTTTGTGTAGCCATTTTAATAATGAAGATGGAAGAAAATAAGTGACATTTTTGGCATGTTATGCTTTATTATTTCAAGAAAGGTAAGAACGCAACTGAAATGCAAAGAAAAGATTTACGCAGGGTATGAAAAAGGTGCTGAGGTTGGTTGAATGTGTCAAAAGTGGTTTGTGAAGTTCCGTGCTAGAGATTTCTCACTGGTTGATGCCCCACAGTTGGGTAGACTGGTTGAAGTTGATAGCTATCAAATCAAGACATTAATGGAGAACAATCCTCAAAATTTTCCTTGTGGGAAATAGCTGACATATTCAGAATATCCAAATCAATAAAGTTATGGGTGAAAATAAAAAATATGTCTTTTATTTTACAGAAAAACAAAACAGACGAACTGTTTTGTCAACCCAATATATACTGTATGTCATTCATAGCTAGTCCAAAGTGAGGCAATGACAATTAGCGGTCACCTTTGAAAATGCCTGAGGGCTGGAGGTGGGCTCAGGAAGGCTTCTAGAATGTGTCAGTGTCCTGTTTCTTGGACTCAAGACTGATACTTGCGCATGTTAATCAAACTGTACACTGATGCTTGTTTACTTTTCTGCACATCTGCTGTACTCCAAAAACATTTTTCAGAAAAAAGGTTATAAAGGCCATGAACAGTGACAAAGAAGTCCAGCATATTTTACTAAGGTAAACAATAGAAAACTGTATAATCCCATTTGCTGTCTTAAAAATTTTATAGAAAAATAAGGGAATGAATGTTCATAAAGTGGTGCTGGTGGATACCTCTGGATGGCAGGATAATAGGTGATCTTCATTTTCAATATTTTCTAAAATTTCTGTAATAAATATGTGTTACTTTTGGAGGAAGCAAAAAGTCATTATAATATCATTATGAAAATGAGAAGAGTAGCTCTGGCTGGTTGTGGCTCAGAGGATTGAGTGCTGGCCTGCAAACCAAAGGGTTACCAGTCCAAGTCCCAGTCAGGGCACATGCCTGGGTTGTAGGCCAGGTTCCCAGTAAGGGGCGCGTGAGAGGCAACCACACATTGATGCTTCTCTCCCTCTCTTCCTCCCTCCCTTCCCCTCTCTCTAAAAATAAATCAATAAAATCTTCAAAAAAATGCGAAAAGTGCACATAAGTTTGCTGAAACAAAGAAGAATTGATAAGAATATGCTACTGGTAAGAACCTAGAGAAAGAGCTGACTGAGATGAGTTAGGATTCAACAGGCTGGCATTTTTCAGAGCCTTGATTCAAAAATAGAACACTTTTCATTCTGAAAGTACATGACATGTGGCTTGAAATGAAGGTGGGGTGTGGAAATTCTAAAGCGAGTGTGCAATGACTGACTCCACCCCACTGGCTCACTGGAGATGCAAAGCTGTCTGGAACTCAGTTGTTCTGACTACAGGATGGGTTTATTAATACCTTCCCTGCACCCTTTCCGGGGGTGTTTCAAGAGTAAGTGATATAAAGCTAGAGGAATATCTTTGAACTTTTCAGAGATGTTAAAGGTCTTATTGCAAGAATAGTTGATAGGAAAAAATAGGATTAAATGCCGCTTGAAAATTCTGTGTTTCTTGTGAAATTGTACCCTTAAGAAACACCTGTTAAGGATGCATTAAGAAGATTTTAGGATAACACTGTTCATCTCTCAGACTCTCATACAAGAGCATTTTATAAATAAAAAGGGAACAGAAAATAACCTTCTCGTTTCAGCTTGAGAAAAATGGAACAATTTTAAGATCCAAATTATTTTTAAAAATTGGATGATAGCACTAATTTTGTAATTCTTGTGGTCAACTGAATATTTCCTACTAGGGAGAGCTGAAGACATGAGTCCTTTAGCCTGGAGAACACCTTTGCCACAGCTCATATTAGAATCTTCTACATCTCATTATCATCAGTTGTCCTTGATCTCAGATGCACGGTCATGTAGGGTCGGTGAGCTAAACACTGAAGAACTGATGGTTAACACACTCTTAAACCTAGAAGTTTTGCCTCCCTTCCACTCCACCCCACCTGCATTGCATGGTCTTCATGCCATACCTTAAGGGCTTGGCGTTGCTATCAATTTAGTATCTTACAATGAATTCTGTTTTGAACTACTACTTTTCTTTTGCCAAATAGTGTATCTGAGGACTGCTTACTCACATCCACTTTTCCCAGCAGACAAAGCCACGTCCCTGACATTCATTCAAAGCAGTGGCCCATTAAATGGACTGTACTGCATTGACATACTAACCCAAGCAACCCTATCTCTGTGGCATTCTCTGCAGTCGTGGTTCCAAAGCGTGTCCTCGGACCGGCAGCATCAACGTCGTCTGGGAACTTGCTGGAAATACAAGTTACTGAGCCCCTCTTCAGACCTACTGAGTCATGAACTGCCAGGCGCTGCCCAGCAATCTGTGTTTTCGCATGTCCTACAGGCGATTGTGACACAGGACACAGTTTGAGAACTGCTGCCCTGGAGGGACCCTAGGTGAGTTTCCTGGAGGCTCGGGATGCTCCCTCAAGGGATCCGGTGAGAATTTCCGGTATTCTCTGGCTTACTTTACAAACAGCGATGAAATCTCAAGATGGGCATTCATAAATATATTAAAAAAAAAGATGGGCATTCATCATAAAAACGTACTGTAGCATGTACAATGTCACTGTGATGACCTGCTTTCAGCTCGCCACTATGGTGTGTCAGAACTATTGCTAGTGTACTGACAAGAAAATAATGTCAGAGGAGGGGCGAGCACACGGAGACGTTAGGCACAACTTTCATTAGAAAGTGTCTCTAATGTCACCTCCAGGAGAGATGGTTGTTACACTGCCTTTCGCCTTTCCTTTTCGGTGCAACTGAGAGTGAAGGCCTGAATGCTGGTCTTGTTTCTCCCCGTAAGTCAGCTTAGTCTTTGAAGTAAGATTCACATACAAGAAACCCCTGAAGAACAGAAGGTCTTTACGACATCAGTGCCCTGTTCAGTTTTTCAACCTAACTACATCCATCTGTGTAAAAGAGAAAAGAGATTTGGTCTTTCCGAGAACTTCCTTGAAACCAGACACAGGAAAAGAAGGCCTCCTCTCTCTAAGGTAGACTCAGTTTACGTATTACATGATTGCTCCTTTTCTTACCAAGGAAATATAAGGTAACACTAGGAAAGACAATGGCAGCAACACTATTACTACTATTAAAAATTTCTTTTTACATTTAAAAATACTATCTGACTCATCGCTTCACCAACTTTGACTTACTAGTTCCTATTCATCTAAGGTGTTGATACACCTGAGGCCTCACCAAAATGTTGGACGTGATCATCTGCATCTTATCGAGACACAGTTGTGTGAGCTGGGTGACAAGGGAGGCTCTACAAGGATTTAACCCACTGCTATGAGTTTGTAAGCGTTTTGTGAGCCAAATTGCTCTCTCGAGTCTGGGTTGAGAATCAGAATGGTAACTGCCTTCCTGATGAAACTATACTTAAATAATAGTTTTAAAATTCTAATAGTGAATGATTTCCACAGAGTCATAAATATGTGCAGGGGTGTCCAACATTTGGTGTCTCTGGGCCACACTGGAAGAAGAAGAGTTGTCTTGGGCCACACATTAAATACATTGTGACATATAATCACACAACAATCTCATAATGTTTTAAGTAAATGTACGATTTTGTGTTGGGCCGCATTCCTAGCCATCCTGGGCTGCATGTGGCCCACGGACTGCAGGTTGGACACCCCTGAAAGGCTTTGTGACAGTTACTTCATTGTTCTGAGACTCAGTTTTCTCCTCTGTAAGGAGGAATAACAGGGTAGTTGTGAGGATAACAGTTAATTCTGTGAATTGCTTAGGACATGTATAGCTTTTAGTAAGCACTCAACAATTTAGCGACAATTATTTTTGTAACTCTAAATGTTACTCTGGTTTACATGACATTAACTACAGAATGCCAAAGTTAGTACAAACAAACCAACTAAGATCGAAGAGTTCAGTAACAGAAAATTTGTCATGATAAGGGATATTGTTGCCTTATCCAAAGGTACTTCAATTTACCCAAGGGATTCAGATAATAGAATGCATTGTCTGTTAATAATCATACTTGAAATACACCCAACCTAGTTATGTTTCTCATATAGACTATCTTAGTGAACTTTAGTTTACTTATTATAAAAGCAAAAGCTATTATTGGCCCTTAGAATGATAACTTTTAATTCACAGACACATCTAGGTCATATTTAAAACAGAAACCTGGGAAGGGTTACTCTGAATATAGAGGGTATTTGGCATTTATCCAGTTGGCCCTGGATGTAAAGAACCCTTGTTTGGTCTGGGAGACATGGAACAGGGGGACAGTGGTCCTCTGTCAGGTAGCATAAAATCTGTTTTTCCTAATTCAGTGTAATTCTCTAATAAGTTCCTTAGTATGGAAACAATGCTTAAATACATTTTGATTTGAATAAATTTTAAAAGTACATATCAAAAAAGAAAACAGGAAGAATGAAGGAGTCCCTCTTTTCTATAACTTGCCTCAGTTAATCCTTATAATAAGATTGAAATATGTATGTGAGTGTGAGTATGTTCACATGTACAAGTTATAGTTTTATAGATAAGAAACTCAGAGCATTGAGAGTTTATAGACTACTGAGAAACCATACTGAGAACTTGGGATCTGTCTAGAAGCCTTAAAAGCAAGATCATGGTTTTTGGAAGTGAAGTGCCCCATGCTTGGAACAATTCCACATTCCACTGAAAATGAAGAGTTTTCCTTCCTCCCTCCCTCCCTTCCTTCCTTCCTTCCTTCCTTCCTTCCTTCCTTCCTCTTTCCTCTCTTTCTTTCTTTCTCTCTCTTTTTCTCCCCCTCCTTCCTTTCTTCCTTCCTTCTTTCCTTCTTTCTGTTCCTTCCTCTCACCCCCCACCACCACTCTCTCTTTCTCTCTTTCTTTTGAAACTAATTTTTTTTATCAAACTTTAAATTTTTATTTTTACTTTTCAGATTATATACTTTGACTTCTGGCCCTTCTATTTAATAGCTACATAATTTTAGGGATGTTAAACTATCTCTTTTTGCTTAAATTTTCTCATCTGTAAAATGGGGACAGTAATAGCAACTTCTTTTCATGGTTGTGCACAAGTGAGTTAACACATTTCATGTGTATGGAAAAGTATACGGCATAGAGAGGGTGTTCAAAAACATGTCCTCTTACTATCTATATCAAGATGAAGGTTCAAAAATGGCAGCATTAGTACAAAAGTACCCACTCTAACAAATACCGTATTCCATATTCCTACATGTTCACAAGCTGTAGGTCTGTGGGCCCATGTTTCACAGGCTAATATAAAACCAACTTACTCATTCAGTTGCTTAAATGACTAATTTTTGTTAGATGACAAACTATAGTTTTTTGAACTTCTTTAGATGCCAGGAAGAAATAATAGTCTCTTCCAAAAAAAAATCTTAGAAGGATAATAAAAAAGGAAAGAGTTTGAATAGCAAACCAATATTTGTTTAATTTCCCTTTCTGGCTACTGTCTTCTAAGTCAGGTCAGAGCAAACAGGAAAGTTCCCATGTCACAATCAAGTTCCCAGGTCAGGCATCTGTCACATGCCTGCCCAGGTAAAGGACCCTTCAACTGTGGTGTAATCTGAATATAACAACATGTGATCCTGAATTATCTCTTATTCTCCAAATACTTTTAAAGTACCTACTTAATGTAGCTACTTAATACACTAGGTTTAGTACTAGGCTCTGGTCCTAAAACTGGAAACAAACCAAACAAACTGTAAACACCGAAACTCCCTCCGACTTTTAAACTGCTCACAAGGTAGTGAGATAAGAGGGGAGCAGAGGGCCTAGATTAGGGATACACAGTCCAGCCCTGGGAGAAGTAGGGGAGTTTGATTTCGGAAATTAGGAAAGGTGGGGTTCCTTTAGTAAGGAGGTAGGAGGGTAAACTGTTGTAAGAAGAAGGAAGAACATAATAAGCTCAGAGACCGGATGCAGCCAGGTACACTCTGGAACCCCAGTAGTTCAGTACTGGCTAGAGAAACTCCTGACTCTCATTATACAATCAAATCACTTGAGGAGTGTTTCCCTTTCCCTCCCTTCCCCTCCCCTCCCCGGCCTCCCCCCCCTCCCCTCCCCTCCTAGAATCCCTCTTTGATTTTCTCCTTTTGCCCTCAGAGATTTTGAAGTAACTGGTCAAAAAGCAGTACCCATACATTGGCATTTTTTTTGCTGGTTCCTTCCCATTTTCTTTTTTAAAAAAATTTTATTGAAAAAAATAAAAATAAATGTATTGAATTTATTGGGGTGACATTGGTTAATAAAATTATGTAGTTTTCAAGTGTTCAAGTGTACAATGCTATAACACATCACCTGTATACTGTATTGTGTGTTTACCATACAAAGCCAAGTCTCCTTCCGCCATCATTTATCCCTGCTTTACCCTCTTCTACCTCCACCACCCCCTGTCCCTCTGGTAATCACCATACTGCTGTCTGTGTCTATGAGGGGTTTTTTTGCTCAATCCCTTCAACATTTTCACCCAGCCCCTCAACTCCCTTTTCTCTGACAGCTGTCAGTTTGTTTTCTCTATAAGTCTGTTTCTATTTTGTGTATTTGTTTATTTTGTTCATTAGATTCCACATACAAGTGAGATCATATGGTATTTGTCTTTCTCTGACTGGCTTATTTCATTTAGTGAAATGCTCTTCAGACCCACCAGTGCTGTTGCAAAAGGTAAGATTTTCTTTTTTTTATGGCTGAGTGGTATTCCATTGTGGAAATGTACCACAGGTTTTTATCCACTCATCTACTGGTGGGCACTTGAGCTGCTTCCAAATCTTGGCTATTGTAAATAACACTGCATTGAGTGTAGGGTAAGGGTGCATACATCCTTTTGAATTAGTGTTTTGGATTTCTTTGGATATATTCCCAGAAGTGGAACCACTGGGTCATAAGGTAAATCCATTTTTAATTTTTTGAGGAAACTCCATATTGCTTTCTACTGTGGCTGCACCAATCTGCATCCCTGCTAACAGTGCAGGAGGGTTCCTTTTCTTTCACTTAAACCTGGTCTATTCAATCCAGAAACTGTCTTTCAAAAAGCATAACGGCTATCCTTAAGTTCTAGAACTTGAGGGGAAGTCACTGAAAAAAGAACTCTTACAAACCACAAGGGCAATTATTCAAATAGGGGTTCTTCCCAGATGGATTCAGCAATCTGTAGTCACCCTAAAATTGTACATACAAATTTTACCTGTCTGGGCTTGAGTATTTGTCTGGAGTGGAGGTCAACAGTTTTCATCAGCTCAACAAAACACTGTATGACCCCCAAAGGTCAAGAGCACATAAGGTAGGAACAGTGACCTTGCAGTGGATGAAATGGGCACATGTAGACGTCCAGTCATTTTCTAAACCCGACGAAGCAACAGAATAATCTAGGGAGATTGTGCGACGTGCAGAGTCCTAAGCCTCATCCTAGAAATATTGCATCGGGACTTGCAGAGGGGCCCACACTGCTGTGAGTTTCCCAGTAGGTTTGAGAACCACTGAGATACTTCTGAACTTAGAGTTAAAGTACTTACATATCTTTATCATCATTATTGTTGTATGTCTTTACTATTTATGCAGAAACACTGAACCGGGAGCTTTGTTAAAAAAAATACATTATCATTAATTTTATATTTCTTCAATAGGGGAGCATATTCATAATTCTAGAGAATTTTTTGAGTTGGAAGCTTATTTTTTGTTTGTTTGTATCTCTGCTCCCCTCACTCCGTACCAAAAATTGCCATTCAGGCCTCTTCTAACAGTGCTTTTTCCACTTAAGATTTTTGTCCCAAGGTGAAAATCATTCTAAATTACCTTGTCTCAGCACTTGAAATGACTGGATACTCTTTTTTTCTCTTTTCAAAGAAAGAGGCTTCCTGGTTTGGGGAAAATATTTTCACTTGCACACGGATCTGGCCTTTCCACAAATAGCTTTTTATTTTCCTCCCCTTATGCTGTCCGCTCTACATCTGGTACCCAGTACAAGGCAGAAACAGCATGTTATCAACCGTGGAAAGCAGGCAGCATAAGGCTCTTAGAAATCTTGGATCTCATTTATTGTACTACTGCAGGCCTGCTCTGGAGAATCTGAAAAGCGTCCGATGATTAAAAATAAAATGTAAGAATGTGTCCCAGACAATTATTAAGGCAGAAAGGAAACCTTTTGTGTTTTGCTGAGCTGTGGCTCAGTCCAAGGACAGCTTGGAACTGAAGAAGCATCATGGTATTCAGAAGGAGTGAATATGGATGATAGATACAGCATTTGGCGTTATTTCTCGTACTATCAGATCTCACAATGCAAATTTGACATGGTCAAGTATTATGAATGACAGTGACACAATTGCTGTTCAGACACAAGACTTTCTAAGAGAGAAATATTGTAAATCGGTTTTACAAAAATAATCCATGCTGAGACAATTCAATTTGAAGACATGTTTTTTCTGGGGCTGGGGCTAGACTCCTCTGGCAAGCTTTACTTTATACCAACCCCATTTTTGTTTGTATGTTTTTTTCCTGCTTCCTCTCGTGTGTTTCTTTTGCCCATATTTCTACATCTCATCGCTATTCCTCTGCTGTCCCGGTGCCTTTTCCAGCTTCTGCCACAGTCTTGCACCAGAGCACCACGGGCCCTGGCAGAGGCTGGCAGGAGGGAAAACGCTGTGTGCCCCCTCGACCAGCACGTCCCAGGAAAAGCAAGGACCAGGAATTTGAAGGGGATCTAGACTGTGTCTGCAGTCTTCAGTCACTTACTTTCCATGGGCTCCCTCTTGTCATCATTCCCTTGCACTTACAAGCATTATCTTTCCATTCAATGTTTTTAACTTAATGGATAATTTCTTATTGTTGTGGCAATAACAAGGTGTCAGACCCCTTTAAGACTAGCCTTTGCTATCAACCCAGACTACTGTCAGATGAAGAAATAAGGTCCATTGAAGCCTGACGTTTTTTTAATTTGCCTGAGAAGATGTACTCCACGGCACATCTTATGCCCAGTCCTCCCCCCCTTACATTTAGGACTGGGCTGGACCGCTGGTGCTAAAAGGCTGTTCTCTGCAGCAGTGGTTCTCGGTGGGTCAATTTTGTCCTCTCCTCCCCCACCCAGAGATATCTGGCAATACCTGGGGACAGTTTTACCTGTCAGAACTGAAGGCGTGCTACTGGCATCTGTGGGTAGAGGCCAGGGAGGTTGCTAAATATGCCATGAAACACCTCTGCCCCATTCACCCTCTGCTGTGAAACAAGGAATTATCCAGGCAAAATGGTAACAGTGCTGAGATTGAGAAACCAGCCGAGTTTGAGACATCGGCCGCTCCCTGTTCCATGACTTCCCTGGTGCATGTGTCCCTGAGACCTGGTGCTGACTCACAGATGGCAATTGTGCTGCCGGTGGGAAAACTGGCTGCGCTTGTCAGACTGGATGGGTGTGTGTGTGTGTCTGCCTGACTCGGTTTGTAATGGAAAGTGACATGGACTCAGCTAAGCGGGGGCTGGGCTTCAGCACCATCTCCTTGTCCAAAAAAACATGAACTGTGGTTCAGCTGTCCCGGCTCTGCCTTCAGCTGGTCCTGGGGCTTGAGCGAGCCACCTTGCCACTCTGGGCCTCTGTTCTGTCCTCTGTCAAATAAGGTTTTCAACAAGAGTCATCTTTCAATATTTGCCCTCAAAATTTATTGTCTTGAATAAGCTTTATGTTTTAGGAAAACAGAATAGTCATTGGGGTTTAAATGTTGCCCTCTGTCATGTGCTGCTTAGAAGAACCTGCCTTGTCTAGTCACCTGCTTTACTGCTTACCTTGAAGAACCAGAAGGGTTCTTCTCCCTGACACACACCCAGCTGCGGGCTGCTGAAGCTCCTTGGGAAGGACCAGGGTAGTGGGGTCTAAGGACAGCCACTGGCAACTGTGGCTTTTATAATGACTTCAATCCTTATGCTGCACCACTCCCTTCTCCGAACACTCCCTGGATCCTTGGAACATTGGTCTGACTTATCAGTACCCAGAAGTCTGTAAGAGGAGGAGAGGAAAAGTAAAGGAAATGGATTAAAAAGTTGCTGACTACTCAGCACATACCATTTGCTTTCCGAATGTTATCTGATTTGGTCATCGTGAATACCCGATGAGGTGGGTAACATTAACATCTCTTTACTGATAAGAAACCAAGGCTCAGAAAAGTTATTTATAAGCTATAGAAAACCGATTCAAGGAGACATAAATAATAAAATGAATTTATTAGTTCCCACAACTGAGAAGTCTAAAGTGTAGAAGTAGAATTTGGTCCAAAGCCTTAACACAGATCCCCATTGTCCCCATTTCTACCTCTCTTTCATTTTTTTCTGAAGTTTGGCTCTAGGCCACATGGTACTTCCCAGAAGCTGTAGGCAGCCCACAGGACCTCATACCTCACTGCTTGTGAGTAAACTGTGGTTCCCACACCGACTGTCGCGTTTACATGAGTCACATGTTTCTCCCTAAACGGATCACCCTGCATTAAGGGGGGTGAGTTTGTGCTGGACAATGTTCATCAGTCAGGGCCCACTCCTGATGCTGCTGAGTCAAAGGTACAAGTTAGAAACTGAATTCCTCAAAGGAATAAAACATCTGGGCATTGTTGGCAGGAACAATTTGAAGGACTAGGTATTGAGGTAGCAACTGAAAAGATTAGGAAATGACCAAAGTGCTTGAAATTTCTGCACAAAAATGATATTTAAACAAATCCAAAACAAACTTTAAGTTAAAATATCAAATAAACAGAAAGAGTATTACCAGCATCTGGGCTGTGGATCCTTAATTCCTAAGCATGCTTTAGAAACTGGAGATTTCATGTTAGTAACGTAGAGTTTCTTATTTAGTAGTGACATTTTGCAGCTGGTCTAGATAAGGCATGGAGACTAAAAACAGTTGCACTACGTAGGTTTTTGTTTTTGATTTTTTATTGCTCACGTGACTGGGCACATTTTTTCACTGTTCAGTGGAAATCCTCACAAAAAAAGAACCAGGACAGACTGGTTCCCTGCATCCAACACTTCTGATCATCTTGGGAGAGAATCTGAAAGCTCTCGGGGTCCATTCCAGTATCTTTTTCTTCCCCCCAAAACATCTTACCAATTTCCAAAGGTGACTCTAAAGCTCTTTGAGTCAATATGATTAAAAATAATGAAGCTCAAGCTTTTAAAAGGAAAACTACATTATTTCCCCTATGAAAGAGATTTTTCCTTTCCATACACAAAATATAAACACCTTTTATTAAGAGAAGTTACATGGCCTGAGGGAAATTGTCTGAGCAGTGTGGAATAAAAGTGGGTAATATGGAAAAAGTAACCTCACACGGTGATCTGATCATAAACTCCTAACTTCTCTGGTCTTGGTGAGTCGTCATGCCCCTGGCCTATAGCTTCTTTAGTGCAAAGCTCATCTTTGCCTTAAGCAAGCCCTTTCTATAGTTTCTATGCATCTAGGTTACCACATATTTGAAAAGACCCCTTCAAATTCCTCCTTCTAATACCTGACCAGCCTTTCAGGCTCCACCTTCTGAAAGCAAGAGAGCACAGCAGCGTAGCTGTCCTGCAGCAGGCTCCCTGCCTTGCTTTCTCTCAGCTTCTTGTAATCTTCCTAAGGTTCCCTCCTTAACTTCAAATGCAAAACAGAAACTGCAAAACTATTATTCTCTGGAGCATTTGAGATCTTGCTCCTTGGCATATGTCATCAATTTTGGCTCAGATAAACTCATAAAAAATTCCTCTACAGGTCTGGATATTTTTTACACTGACAGCAGCAACCACTTACTCTGTAGGAAAAAAAACCCCATAGAATATAGACATTAAACCTATTTGCCCTTAAGAAATAAAGGGAACTCAAAATAAATTAATAAGATAAAATTTAATTTGAATACATTAAATACATAAAAAATAAATATAATAAAATAAAATTTAATTTGAAATTGTAGGATTTATATTAGTTGGCTATTGTAGCATCTCTCTGTGCAAATGGATATCAGGTAAGGGTGAAAACAGGTTTTTGATCCCTCATTTAAGTACCAATATACCAAAATGGTCTTTAATTAATAACAACCTGTCTGGATGAAAAATCTATTTCCCTTTTTTAGAAATTACTTGTTTTGCTAGTGTAGAAAATTGTGCTTGAACAAACTATTGCTTGTGAAGAAATTAGCACAGACATTTCAAATATTAAGATTTTGGTTTTCCTCAAACTACCCTTAGACCACAAAGGTAGAAAAATTTAAAAAACATTCCAAAACAAAACCTCCTTTGTAGTGTTAGCCTTTCAAACAGAAAACAGACCACACTAATTTGCTAATGACTCTCATTTGTGGACTGATTTAGAAATACTTCCTGCTTGGGAGCAGGCGTCAGGCCCAATGCTGCCGATCCGTCTCACCTGGAGCCGTCTGGCCAGTCCTGGACAGCACTGTGTGAGTGGTCGAGACTTCCACGGAATATCCTGAGAAGAAACCTCAAAATGAGATCATGTCCAATGTCTGGATTTGGTGAAGGAACTTGGATATTTAAACTAGAAAATGACAACACTTCATCCCCCACCTCCTCCCGCAAACGTCCAAAAGGTTAACTTGGTACAGAGAACTAAGTGGTATATTCTATGGCCCCTTAAGGAAAACCAGAAGCAATGAATGGAGGTACAGGAAGGTGGTTAAGCACACAAATGCTAGAGTCAGAGAGTCAGGGGTTCAAACACCTGTTCCACCACGTACTAATTGTGTAAGTGTGGAACAATGGTTAACCATGCGGAGTCTCAGTTTCCCTGTCTGGGAAGTAGGGAAAATAACGTTGAACTTGCAATAGTACATCCTGAGCAAATGAGTCAACAACGTGTGCAAAGTGCTAAGTGTGGCAACCGCCATGAATATGAATTCAACAAATGGTGGCTCAACAGTTGCCTCATAAATCATCATCGCACAGTTACTGTCATGTGTCGGAAGCATCCAACGGTAAACACCGCTGCCTCTGGGAGTAGTGATTTTAGCCATCACTTGAGATATTCAAGTAGCTTCTCGACGTGTGAGAGGTGTGGGCTTGAAGTCATCTGGTCTGGAACTAAATTTTCGTTCTAACACTTACCAACTGTGTACCTTGGATAAGCTATTTAAATGGCATGAGCCTCAGTTTTCCTATCTTAAATTAGGGCAATAATATCTCTTAAATAAATGTTTATTTTGAGTTGTATTATCCAAACAAGAATATTATTTTGTGAGCATAACCTGAAGGCCAAGCAGTATCCGAATTGAGTCAGTATTCGGGATGAGCTACAAATTTGTGATTCCCCAGAGATCCTGTTGCCCAGCTGGGGCTGGTGACCAAGGCTCTGTGTGACTCTGTGTATGTCCTCCAACTATGGGTTTCTGTAATTCTCTAAACTTACTAAAAGAAAACAGACCCTTGATTGTTGGATCCTAACGTCAAAGTAAGAAACATCCAAACTCGTTGAGAATTTTTATAAATTAATTTGAGGCAAAATTGATGACTTAGGCTGGGGAGGAAGATCTCAAATACCCCAGAGAATATCAGTTTTGTAGTTTTTATTCAATGCATTTGAAATTAAGGAGGGAACGACAGATGAACTGAAGGTAGGAGCAACCAAGGCAGGGACTGGATTACAGAATACTCAAGATTAGGTGTTCTCTAGGGGATGATCAAACTTTAAAAGGGGACCTTTGGAGCTTATGCTAACCTAGTTGTATAGAAACAATGGACAGTGCTTGCCTAAGGCAAAGATAAGCCTTTTACTAAAAAAGTTGTGTGCCTGCGACCTGACAACCCAGCAAGGCCTGTCCAATTAGGAATTTTCAATCAAATCGCCCTGTGAAGTCACTCTCCATAGAAGCCCCTTTTTCTCATCCACACCAAGTTTTCAAGTTTGGAATCACGGAGAGCTCTCCCTGTGACTGACTGAGGAAAGAGACATCATACCCATGGAGTCTGTTGTATTTGCTCTATAGCAAAGCCTCATACCTTCCTTTCTAAGGAGTGTGTCTTAGCTGAGTATTGCAGTTGCCTCTCTGGCCACCCAGTAGCTTCTCTAGTAAAAGGAAGGTGGAGAAAAAGGGACCAAATGAGCAAGCTCAAAACCTGAGCACAAGCCAATCCCTCCGGCCCCAGGAGATGTTATGGATAATGTAAACGAATAAAAAGAAGCAAGCATGTAGGGCAGACTGAGTCTGTAAAACAAATGGGTATGGAAACTCTCACCTCCGCCTCAGGCTGCTGGGCTCTGTACTGTTTAGAAGTATCAGGTGGAACAACATCTAGGTCCAGGAGGATTTTTGTCTGTAAAAAACACCCTTAGTTACAGTCCATATTCAGTAGGAAAAGGATGAACTTTCAGCTCAGGACATAATCCTTAGGGGGAAGAAAGAAACTGGCTAGGAAAATGGATCAAAGACCTCGATTCAAGTTCTACAAAGCCAGGCCCTGAAGAGCCCTTTTCTGTAGTTGAGTAACTGGCCCTGGTGGAGGGGACAAAGAGGAAGACTGTATGTGTGTGCATTCTGTCACACGCAGATATACATGCACACGCATTCACACACACAAATAAACAAACATGTATTTCAATAGTATACCTACAGAAATAACTTTAATAAACCATCAGCCAGTTATTTCTTGACTTGTGGACAGAGAAGTTGCCCCCAATTTTAATACAGAATGCAGAAGGCTGCAGGAAAGGTTTTGTAATTCTTTAGCTGGACTTTGACTCAGTCAAATTAATTTCTCTTTTCAGTGGTTTTCTTCTTTTTTTCCCCTTCTCTAAATCGAGCTTGGGAAATGATGATTTTTTTATGACAGTAAACACAAAGTTTGGTTCCCTCGATTTTTTCAGGGCACAGAAACCCAAAGGGGATACAAATGCTGTGAAAACTCTGAAGTGGCCGGAAGGCGGAGGTCAAGGGGGAATTTGTCACAAACCGCTTTGACAGCAAGCTGTGGCAGAACGCTGAGCAGGGAGTGCAGGGATGGCATTTGGTCACTCTCTGATTCTCAAGGGAAGAGAATGACTCAAGAGCTTTTCTAAAAAGCAAAGCAGTGTATGCATCAGAGTAAGAAAAGGGCAAAATAAATAACTACTGTTGTGTGAGATAAAGGAATACAAATGACTTAATGTGACAGAAGTATCTTCACAAAATTGTAGTGGACTTGAAAAGACTATTTTTAAATTAACTGTGAGTGCCAAGTGATAATGAAAAACATCTGTGCATCTTTTCCCAAATAACAGATAAATAAAATAAAGATTGGACAGCAGAGACCTTGTCCAATTCACACTGTGAATAGCTCCGGTTTCATCTGCACTTTTTCTAGTCATTTGGAGAGAAATAGGTTCTTTGGGCGCCATCTAGTGATAAAGTAGAGGAAGGCAACTAAAGTAATTTGATTTTTTTTTTTTTTTGAGTTTTGGTATTTCCTACATGGGAAAAAGAGTATAAAGAAAACATTGAGGGTGATAAAAGGGAGGATATTAAGATGTACAAATTTCCAGTTATAAAAGCAGTCTCAGGGATAGAATGTACAGCATAGGAAATAAGTAGATGATATTGTAATATCTGTGTAAGATATCAGACGGGCACTAGACTTTTCCTGGTGGGATCACGTCATAGAGTATATACATGTCTAATCACAATGTTGTAAACCTGAAACTAATATAATATTGTATGGCAACTGCAATGGAAATTTTAAAAATTATGAAAGGAAGAAACAGTTGAGTTTCAGGGATAAGGCATTAGTTGGAATTTTACCAAGGAGATTAATACTCATTGGTACAGCAAGGACGTGGAGGTTCTATGAGAAGGCAGAACTCTTGCCTCTCAATTTTCACCCACTCCCAGCTTTCACCCTGCATAGTGTCTGAATTTTGTAATCTATTTGAAACAAAATGAATGAATGGAGACGCTTACAGGATTTTATGGCATCTATTGAATACCTATATTTTTTAAGGCTGATGCAACTTTTACCAACCATTTTAAATACAAAAATTAGAATTGTTTATACTAAAGCATTGTCCTAGCTCTAGATTTGTCACGATCATGTTAAGAGTACTTGCAGGGTTTGAAGTGGAATATCAGAAAATGTAGGATATTCAAGGTCTAAAATTTATATTACTCAGCTTTGTAGGCTTATTAAAAAATGTTTGCACTTTTGCAGAGACAGAAGGAGATTAACATATATGGCATCTCTCAGATAAGCTGGGTATATTATTTATATAATAATTTGTATAACCTTCACAAAGGAGGCAACTGGATGGATTTAAATAAACAGAAACTGAGGCTCGGAGGTTTAGTTTTATAATCATCAAAAAGCCCACCTAGGTTTTTGGCTTGAAAGCCAATAATAATATGTTAGACATGAATGGCTTTTGCTGGTTTACTTTATTTATTTTTTGTACCTTTTTTATAGCTTAATGTTACCCATCCCTCTTTCCTAATTGCTTAAGCTGGTCATTTTGGTACAATTGCCAGGGACAAGAATTGGTTTAAGGTTTAACATTTAACCCACTATGGCCAATAAAACAGAAAAGACATCTTCTAAAAAGGTTCCTCATTCTGGATAAAAAGAAACATAAGGGAGAAATACCACCTGTTCTGCCTCATGGTCGTGATTTCTGAAAATGTGATTTCTGAAAATGTGATGCCTGGAGCTTCTGCAGTCACCTTGTGACCATGAGGGGAATGAGCTCACACATCATGGATGACAAAGTAAACAGATGAAAAGATGGGGATTTATTTATGACATTGTTGAGCCACTAAGTTAACTACCTACAGGCTGTCCAACATGAATTTTTATGATATAAATAATAACGAGCCTCCACTTAAAAGCTATTTAGAGATGGTATTTTCTGTTACTCCCAGTTTTAAAACATCTTAATTAAAACATATATGTGACATGTAAGAAATCACTAATGAGAACTATTTTGTTTAAACACTATTAGAAAAAATAATTAATAGGAAAAATAATTAATAGGAAAATGTCTTATTTTAGTAAACCAGGAAGGTAATCCTGCATTTTCAACAGTCAACAGATGGCATATTGGAAAAAAAATCTAGTAAAATGGATTTAATGAACTTTACGTTGAGACAAGGAGGTAAATCCCATAGAAAGAACAATACAAGAAAATTGAAACTCCTCTTGCCATTTCAAGGATGCGACAACATACTAGACTGTTCAAGACTAAGCTTTAATAACTTTCTTAAATGCTCTATGATGCAAATGATACAACAGGTAAGCCAGTCTTCAGCACGCAGGATCCATGCCCTGTGGAGCTTGCCGTCTACTGAACGTGGTGCTCTCGTGTGCTGTATATACCGACAGGAGACGTCGACCCACACTCACTTTGCCTTTCCTGTCTCTGGGTAGGGTGGTTCCTGCCAAAGGCGAATTTCCCACACTAAGCGGCAAATTCCAACAATCAAATATTTCTTCCGTAAATTAAATAAATTTACTTTTTAGCTTTTGACCTCAACCTTCTGGAAACCAAATCAAAATAAATAAAAAACAAAAACAGAAACAAACATTAAATTGAAATGGCAATTAAAAATAAAATCTTATTTAAAAATTCAAAGAAAATAAAATAACGAAAACATTTTCAAAGTCAGTTGGTGTTTTAACTTTAGTAAATACAAAATTACTTGAATCACATTTTAAAGACTTGAAAGTCATGGCTACGTCCTTGTGCGCTGCCTGGCCACACCCCCCCAGACGCCTCGCCTGCTTACAGACCCAGACACCAGGAAACGCAACACAAACAGAACTGACAGCTCCTTATAGGACACGGTTCTGATCACTATTGTTTTCTTTAACGTGATATCTTTTGCATAGAAGATTTAGAAAGTAAACTCTTTTTCTCTACCTTTCTTTAGCAGTAGTTGCTGATGGCAGGGAGGAGCTGACCAGCTGTCCATCAATCCTCTTGCCGTCTTTTATTGCTTCCCGGATATTTTAGAGCTGTCTTGTTTCTCATCCAATGAACTTTCAATAACGTTGCACTTTTGCATACCTCAGGTTTAGGAAAGTACGCTTTGCAGCTCGGTACACTTTTGAAGGAGTGGTTGTATTCCCTTCCTACCCTTCCAAACATCATTGTATTGCCACTATTTCACTGTGACTAACAATGTAATAAATTGTGAGCCTGAAAGATTTATGTGGAAAACCATAACTATATCACAACATAAAGACATGTCTTTATGTTGGATATAAATGTCTTTTCTTTATACTAACATTGTCAAAATACCAAAATAAAGTGTGTAGTGTTTTTCATTAATTTCATACATACCTATTTTAACTTCTTTACAATTGCATCATAAATAATAATCAAACAATAATTATTGAAACGTCATTACAAGTTTGTGAGCTAGGAATATTATTATTCCCATGCTACAGATGGAGAAACTGAGGTTGAGTGGAATAATAACTTATGTGAAGTCATATAGGTATCAAGTTGCAGAACTAGCTTTTGAACCCAGGCCAATTTAGCAGAAAAACTCTGACACGACAATCTTAATTCTGTTGCTCTGGTCAGACAAGTGTTATTTTAATTAGCTTGTGAAAATTACATCAGAAAGGATCACTCATATATTGCTGGGGGAATATAACATGGAAAACAGTCTTGCAAACAGTTTGGCAATTTCTTATACAACTAATCGTGCACTTCCCATATGGCCAGGCAATTTCACTCGGGCATTTAGCCCAGAGAAACGGAAACTTGTTTTCTTGCAACACCTGCAGAGAAATGTTCATAGTGTCTTTATTTCTAATAGCCCTAAACTGGAAACAACCCAGAAGTCTTTCAGCAGGTGGTTAACCAAACCATGGTATACTCATGCCAGGGAATACTACTCAGCAATAAAAAAGAATGCACACAACGTGGATATAGATCAAGAATAAACCATTCTGAGTGGTGAAAGTTTTTTCTAAATGGTTGGGTACAGGTTTTAGTTATATAACATTTTTGAAATGGCAACAATTATGAAGGGCAGATTAGGGCTGTCTGTGGTTAGGGATGGGGTCACTGGGTGGGAATGCAGCAGTGAGGTTATGAAAGGGCAACCTGAGGGGTCCTTGTGGTCCTAGAACCACTTTCTCTCACTGCTATGGGGGTGTATACACAGCTCTACCAGGTGATCCAATGGCATAGAACTAAATGCACACACACACAACACAATAAGTGAACTGAGGAACTCTGGGTAAGATCTGTGAATTGCATCCGTGTTAATATCTGCTGCTGCTACTCTAATATGTTTTTGCAAGATGTTTTCATTGGAGGAAAACTGAGTAAAGGGTACATGAGAGCTCTGTATTCGTTTTTACTTCTACATGTGAATCTATAATTATCTCAAAATAAAATGGCAATAAAAATACACAGATAATCCTATTATCTTGACTGGAATTATTTAACCACAAACTTAAGAAAAGCGAACTAAACACTTTATATGTATTTTTATCCACAAAGTAATACATAAAATAAGGTTTCATTCTGCAAATAAAGCCACCGCCCTCCACTGGTGCAGTCCTTCTATTGTTGGTTGGAATCACCCACTAACAGGGATTCAGTAATAATGCTTGTCTGCGCTCTACGGACATGCATTATACAGTGTTTTCTGAAGTGTGAACAGAAACCCCTTAACAGCACAGCTTTCCTCGTGCATTAATTCAGTATCTGAGCCTGGGCATATATGTGTGGTTTCCATTTTCTTTGTTAGGCTCTTGTCAAGACATTGATTTAAAAAATATGTCCTTATTTGTCAAAGCTCAATATATTTTTTAAATATACATAATTGAAATCATTTTTTAATGACCTAATAGTTATCCCATCTTTTGTTTGAACAGGATGGAGGGGAAGTATTTATTAAAAAAGGTTTTAAAGTCTGATTTCTTCACATGCAGTGTTAATGAATCAAAGTAGTCGAATTACAGTGGCTGGTGTGGGCAAATTTTCCTTCTTTACTCTCTCCCCAAATTCCCCAGCTTCTGCTCCCCTGCCATTTTCGTTCAACCTGGCCCAGCTGTTATTGGTGTTGATATAATACACACAAAGCCAGATTTGCCTTTATGGTTACCATGGAGACACTGCTTATTAAAAAGAGTCTTTCTTCCAAAACAATTGAGACATTATACATTCACCCAGGTCTGTAAGCAAGTTTTCTACATTCTGAAATTATATATTTAATACAGAAATAGCTCTGTAAAATTAACCTCTGGCATTTACTACCCACCTTAGTGATCCCACACTGGTTTGCACTATTTCCCTATAGTTGTGACCACATCCTTCTGGCCACAGGGAACTAAATATAACAAATGAGACAGCTAATAATTCTCCCCTTTCCTACACCACCCTCCTCCTCATTAAAAAATCTGTAGCAATTATTCACCTGTCTCCCTGCTCGCTCCCTGCTGTATTTAAACTTATGTCTGAATATACTTTGTCCATTTATCTAATATCATGGCCTCTGGCACGTGGAGGTTGGCACGATCCAGCTGAAACATTTATTGCATGTTGTCGGATACTGTGTGTTGTGTACATTAGCATCGTCACTTCCACTAGACTACAAACGGATCAAAGACAATATCGTATTGCCCTGTGCTAATTTTAAATCCCTGTGGTCCTTTCCTCTTCCTTACCTCACTAACTCAGCGAAGAACAGCAATTCACTCAGTTGACAGACGTTAACTAAGCACCTGCTGTGCACGCAGTACATTCGAGTGACAGTAGTGAGCAAGACAAGCCCTGGATTTACATTGTATTCGGAGATGAGCTGATTTACTTCAATAAGAAACAATCTTCTACTTTTGCCCCTTTTGCTTGAAACTCTTTTGTTGGCACTGCTCATCGCTGGGACCCCTTTGTCCCTTACACTCCAGATGCAGACCAGTGACAGTTATAATATGCGGAGAAAAGTTAAAAAGATAGAGCATTGCTGAGAAGCCACGTCAGGGACTTTGGTGGAAAATACTGGTTGGAGGTGGGCCTGCTGAGTAACTTGAACAGAAGCTGGAGAGGAGGTTATCATTTTAGCTCCTGCAGTCTAAGAAACACGGGGGACCAGAATCTGGCCCACTGCTTGAAGTAAAGGCCTGAGGTAAGGGGTTCCCCAGCTGCAAGAGCCAGGTGATAGAGCTCATGTAAAGTTGCTTCACTCGGATGAGGAGGAAGGAACAGATGGCCTTGCGCCCAGGGCTTGTGCCAACCTGCCCACTGACAGAGTGCCCGGACCTGCATTTGCTCCCACATCATTCCTGGTAAGCTCAGCGTCACCTACACCCGCCTTTGTTCTGGATCGGGGCACCCAGAGTTCTAGGTGGTGCATTGCTGGGAGAGGTAAACATGAAGAGAGAGCATAAAAACGCATGCAAAGAACACAGGAGAAAACAGCTCCCATCAAAATGAGGGTGAAAACGAAAAAGGTCCCAAGTACCTCAGAAATATTGTAACTGAAAACATAAACAAGATTATTAAAGATTAGTATGTATATTCACTCTGGAGGGAATGAAAAAATAAAGCAATATGAAAAATTAAAACAAGTCTTTTTAAGATTTTAAGCAGATTCTGCAGGCAGAAAAGAATAGTAATTCTAAGAATATTATGATTATGAAAAACAAAAGCATATACTCAAGTAAAATCCTTTAACATAAAAAAACATTATTGTAGAAAAATAATAAAGAGTATTAATGGAAGATGAAACACAGTTGAAGAGAAAAAATTTTAAATTAGGAAAAAGATACTGAAAAATACACACAGATTCCAGCCCCAGGAAGTAAGACATTGAAATATATATATAAAATAGTTTTTGAAATGAGAATAGAAGAAATAGCTAAGAAGCAAAGGTTAAAGATAGTGTAGTATTATACAGAACTGAAAAGAATATAATTTCATATTAAAATACCACACAGTACCACACAAGGCATAGCAGGGTATATTTAAAAATACTTATTTTTATCACAGAGCGAAGATTTCTCCAAATACGTTTTTGCTATTGTGAAAATATAACCTTTAAAGGATGTTGACAAAAAAGTGAATTTTCTACTTACAGAATTTAATTTACTACTTCGGTCACACATTTAATTACAACATATTATCTAAATATAGTAATTTAGAAATATTACTTTTTCTCCAGTCACACACAAAATTGTGCAACCTCTTCAAACGCATCTGTGACGTCAGGGCCTTGGTCGCCACTGGAATGTTTTTAACCATTACAGCAGCTTCACTTATATGCCGGCTGTGTGGAGACACAGCATCATGTGACTGCATGCGTGCGGTTCCCATTCACGTGCATTAGTACAGTCTTATTTTCATTTTTATTCTTCCTTTAGGTTTTCTGGGTTTATATTTCAATAACCATTATTGTTTCTTAAAGTAATCTTTAAAGGCCTTATTTACAATGGCTTCCAACTTTTGCAAAAGTATTGTCAAAACCCAGGAAAAATTATTGAAATCGTTAACCTTTTTTGCTTTCTTTTTACTAATTTTTATAGATAATCTTTGTAAATACCAAAATGAGCATTAATTGTAGTAAAAACAGTGAGGTTTCTGGCTAATGTTGCTTTCCTCAACAGTATTTTATGGCTTATGAAAGTGATACTTAACATGAGAGACTGTAAGAACTTGAATATAGCTGGTTATTGTCTTTTCTGAAAACGTTGGGGAAAAATTTACCTAGATATAGGTTGGTCACACAGGGCTTTTACTGACCTCTTGTTACCTATCAGGTGTGAGTGCTGGGTGTGCAGCAGTGGGCGTGGCAGAGAACGGTCCTTCCTTCCTGGAGGCCACTGTGTAGTTGGGTAATAAAGACAATAAGCAAAGAAGTAAGAAACTACCAGAGAGTGATGACTGCTATATAGGAAATTAAAAATAATTTCAAAAAAGTGGATGAAGTTTATAAGGGATGTAGAGAGTTTCCAAAGAATCTGAGTCTCCTCCAATCGAAGGACCTGTGAGACCAGGCAGGACTTACGCCTCATTTAAAGACCAGCCCAGGCTTAGATTTCACATTTCCTGGCTCTAAATTCCGTAATTTAATGTTGTACCATTCGCCTTATTGATTACAATTTTTTGACCTTACATAAAAATGTGTGATACAGATGGAGATTTTAATCCAGAAGAAGTAGGAAAAAGGCACTTGTAGAACAAAAACTCTCTGCTTTAGTGACAGGTGGAAAAGCATAATTGTCTATAGAGGCACGTCTTGCTCACGTTTAGAAGGTTTAGGCCACTACAGACCTGCTCAGTGGGTGTACGTGTACTTCTGCTGGCTTCTCCCTCCCTCAGTCCCTCCCTCTCCCTCCCTCCCTCTTTCTCTCCCTTTCTTCCATTTCTGTGTTTTCTAAAAGAAGCATGCATTTCTTCTGTGATCTGAGAAAAACTCATATTATTTTAAATTAGAACCATTAGTTTTCTATTTAATATTTCAAATGTTTTCTTTTTCATTTAAAGTGATTTTATAGCGATATTTTTAAGCCTTAACTCTGAAAGTTCTTATATATGTATTCTAATGGGTATGTTTTTTTACTAATTTTGTTATCTCAATTAATATGTAACAATCGAACACATTAAATATAATTCAAAATATTGATTTGAAATGACTTCTGAGAGAGACGGTTTGCCTGTGTGCAAAAGTTTTCTAAGAAGCTTCATTACCTTGAATTGAATAAAATTCAGCCATTTACCACCAATTATTATCTCATGGTATATTTTATATTATTAAGTTGACTTCACTATGTCGATTTACTAATGTAATGAGATAATACCTGGGTCCTAGAAAGAGATACTCAGTTCCAAAACTCATTTAATGTAGAAAATATATTTTATTTTTTCTAAATTCATTGTCTTTGAATATCTGAAAGAATCCAGTTGAAAATGCTACTAGATCATAAGTTCATAATCATCCCTGGTAAAAATCCTGGCTTTCCTTCCTGTGCTCACATTATCCCGTTTCCAACAACAGAGAAACTCAGAGTAACTTCTATTCTTAATGGGGTCGGAGTGCTTTTTGCTCGGGCAATTTGCTGACAATACTGATTCATTAACTTCATAATTTCTCCCACACAATCAAATCACATTAGGTTTAAATTTTGTCATTTCCCCTACACTAAGACTTGGAAAAGACACATGTGTGTTCTGTCCCTTACCTCTCATTTCATTCATCTTGGTACATAGTAGACTTTCGCATATTTACATTTAATTGAATTGTTAAGAGCATTTGAACATTTCTCACAGTGCTTCCAGTAAAATTTTATTTTGCAATCAAATGCATCTTTCAAAAGTATATACACATAAAAGGGTGAAATAGAAGTTTATTAAGTTTTCTTTCAGTTTTAAACATACATAATTTAGGAAAATAATCTTTTTCGGTCTTTAAATATTTTTTTTCAAGATTGGGATATGAGCTGTATAAGTACCAAACAATTGCTAGGTGTTTTTAATTGCTTTTGAGAAATGTATGTGTTGCATCATCTAACTATATTACTAATAAGGATAAATTATAAAGGGATTTATGGAAAAATGTTTAAAGAACAGCTTAGGTTCTTGACCAGTCTTGAAGGTATGTCTCTCATTTCTCTGGTGCGTGTGCACACACACACAAACACACACCTGTTGTGTGCTGCCTGGAACAGGTCCAGGCAGCTGCTGGGCGGGGTGGGTGAGACAGCTGAAGCTGCCTCTCTGTCTCACAGAACAGCCGGTGGCGTAAGGAGACATGTTGGCAACGATCTAGGTGAAGAATCCAGTGTTTCCTGCCAAGACTGACCCTGAAAACAGTGGCAACAATACCAAATATGTCCCGCGTGGACTTGATGAAAAAGGCAAATTGGAGGAAAGAACCCAGCAAGCTTGAACTAGGACTGAGGCGAAGCAAAGGAGGAACTTAGGGTCTAAAATTTAAGGTAGCACTCACTATGGGGTATTGTCTCTGCGCTTGCACAACCTGGAGATTGAGTGCCACCTTAAATGTTGTCCCTTGCTTGTTTCACCTTGGTTACTGCTGACTTTGGCGATTTTTAGTGTCTCTGTGATATAAGCCACCAGGTATAAATCAGGTGACAAGACGATCCCACTGAGGTAGAAAGTGCGGTTTTCTCCCATTGATACATCTGAGAGAGACTGCATAATGGACTTGGAATAAGAACCAAGTTGAGAGTTCCAACATCAGGGCTCTTCTAAATTAACTACAGCGTGCTCTAAAACTGTATTTACCTACACGCACACACTCACCCCATTACCAACAAGAGAAATCCCTAACCTGATCAGACTACGCAGTCTACAGTCTTGTTAGTTTGTTGGCCTGAATTTACATCCTTAACTGATCCCAGTGAGATGCTTTTTTTTTCTTTATGTCATTGACTTAATCACTGAAGTGATTTCTCTCTCCATCTGCAGTTACTTAGGGTTAAGCTGTCTGTGCTGTAGCTACCTGTGCTCCAAATCACACAAAGCTCAGGAAAGTTCTTTCTGCTCCCAGCTTTTCTAACAAAGTGGTTGCCCTACCTATTTATTCTCCTGAAATGATGTCTCTGTACTTGTGCCATATTCCAGGTCTCTGATTGGTCCCTCATGAGAATGTCTCATCTTGTTCTGGATTTTGGCAGAACGACTTCGGATTTGTTGCAACCTCAGCAACTCCTCCATTGCATGAACACAGTTGCAACCCCTGTGGCTTCTGGGGTTGTGTTACGGAGAACCCCACCATTGGGCTCTCATATGTAATCATCTCATGTTCATTATCACGTAGGCTTTCCATGCTACACACGCCTCTTTCTGTTCTGAATGTAAAAAATACACGAGGGAGTCACAGAAGTGCAGGTGGAGGAATCCTTTGTCTCATTTATGCTTCTGACCATGAGATCCTTAAACCCTAATGCCCTTAAAGCCAAGTTGACCCCCAACCTGAATGAATTAATTATCCATTCACAGGGTAAATTCTTTCTCACCTCCATTTTCCCCTACATTCACTTTGCCTCCTGACCCTGTTTTTCAGGACCCCTGCGGCAGGGGTCACGACCTCAAGTGCACTGGGTCCAGTCAGAATGTATGAACGACTGGCACCGCTAAGTAAGAGAAGAGAGTAGAACCGTGGGCAGCTGTTTAGGGAACTTCTCAGGAAGTTCTGCATGAACCCCAACTTCAAATCCAGATGCAAATAAGACAGCATAATCCATAGACATAAAATAAAAAACGCCAAAGAAACAGTGCTTACACACGTGTGTGTCTGTGTCGTGTTCTATCTTTCTCAGAAGGGGCGTTGCTTATGTAAAAGTAGTATATATTATGAAACGTACATAAATAGCAACTTGTAACAGAGCCAATTAAAACGAAAATTTGGAGCCAGCAAGAAACATTTTCACAATGGATCCCGAAGTCCATGCTGGAGGTAAGCTACGTATAAGCCAGCAGTTTTCTCACAGAGAGAGAAGCTCCAATTTCTAGGGAACAAAATGCTACAAGTACACGCCCAGCAGTAAGGCGGGGAGGAGGCTTTAACAGAAGTGCCCGAGTCTCTCCCTTGCTGGCTGGGGAGATCGATGAGAACATGTCTTCTCCCACAAGTAGTGGCTGCAGCATTGTAAATTGAAAAATTATGGGGTAAACAAAGACAGCACAGAGGCAGCGCTAAGACCTCTAACATGGATGGTTCTGTTGAACCTGTACCTTTCCAGAGTAATCCGTAAATAAATTTATCTGAAGCCACTTGGAGTCTTGAACTATGAAAGCAATGACCACAAAAAGCAGTGTGGAAGGCCCCATGAATTTCATTTATTTTAAAAAGTAGAGCTCAAAAACTAAAGTGTCCTGAAATCAATCTTCTAAATAAAAACTTAAAAAAAAATCAGTTCTTCATTCTGATATCTCCTAATAACTAGATTTTGGTGTTATTTGTAAAAATGCTAGGTAGTATACACACTTAAATGAACAGGGACCAAAAATATAATTTCAGACAATAATATTAATACAGTAAAATGATATGATTGAATGAACATCAACCATAATTAAATTATCTTTTGGGCTATGTCTGGATATGTATTCTTTAATTGAAATGCTATCTACTTTTAACAAGAACATGAGGGAAAAAAAGGATAAAGGAGTGTGTTTTATAATGCCATATTTCTTCATAAGGCAAACACAGTTATTCTCATGGTATTGCTTGAAAAACAACTCTTTCTAGAAAGGTGATTTAATACTTGGTAAATAATAGAAATGGTCTGGAGCCACCTTGTGGTAGTCACCTGTAATTGGATGTAGTTTTTAAAAGAAAGGTTTAACTGTGTTCTAGAATAGATGTTTTACAGCTGAAACATTATCTAATTTCTTTCAGAAAACTAACTCTTAAGCACAGACAACCTATTTATGTGGCAGACATGCCAAACAAAAATATATTTGAAATGTAAAGTAAAAATAATAATAATTAGAGTAACAATCATTTATTCAGTGCTTCCTGTGTGCTAGGCACTGGGGTTAGGGGTATTATGTGTATTTGTTCACGGGGGCAGGAAGTGCTCTAGGGGAAACCAAGGTAGCCTAAGTCAGTTTCTTACCCAAGGCTACACAGAGTTAGGAAGCAGTGGAACTGAGATTTGAAAACTAGATTCTCAGTAATTACTACCCTTTTAAAAATGCCTACTACATACCAGCCATTGAGTTAAGTGCTTTCCACTTGTTATCTAATTGTGGTAACATTCTCATGAGATAAACATTGGTATAATCACCTAAGTGAAGAGATTCAGAAGGGTCATATGACCTGCTCAAGCTGGAATTTGAACTTAAGTATATTTACTCCTGAAGACCATGCTCTTTTTTATGCTACATCCTACTACATTAACTCCACCATGATGCTCTAATTAATTATGCATGTATGGATTTTTAATTCATTCACTCAGTCATGGTAAAGCACACCCCCCTGGGCCTTGGTGCATTTTTCCTTTAGCTGGCATACTCTCTTCTCCTTCCTTATATTAGGGTGTTGTGAGGATTCAATGTGTCAAAACTGCACATGTAAAGTGTTGGAACAATGCTTCGTACAGTCTAAGAACTGTGTGTTTCAACTGTTCTTATCATTGCTTTTTGTTAGAAACCTCTCCAAAGCTGGAGTTGCAATCTCTTCAGCAACTGCCTGACACATCCACCAACCCCTTCCAAAAGGTGGGAAATAGGTTGCAATGGCCTTCTGACTTGGGCTTCCCAGAGAGTTTAGTTTATCGCTGCATCACTGTTAGAGGCTCTCCCAGTCGTGCCAGACGCCCATGCAGAGCGCGCACACTTCTGTCTTGACCTCACCCTCACGGTTAATTACCCAGGGTCACCATGCCGCGCTGGAGACAGTAGGGCATATTTTTTCTATTGTCTTATATCTGATGACTCTGAATGATTACCAAAATATTCTTTGTTGCCTCTGGTCCTGTATCTGGCAATGTAAAAGTTTATAAGCTGGAACCTGGGATTTTGTGAGGGTGAGTATCAGTTTAAGTGTCACGGACTCCAAACTCTCCCTCCGAGAGCAGTCCTTATTGCTTCTTCACTCTGTCTGATCCAACACCTTAAGATTGTGGACTAACTAGAGAGGAACAGAGGCAGTCATGCTCTCTGTCACTTTTGCACTAATGTGGTAACAAAAGAATGTTGCCATTAGCAAGTCACACACATACATGAAACCCAGGAGAAGGTTCCCCTAGTGTGTGGCTTCAGGATCATGAGCTCTATAATAACTCAACCGGAGTGCTCTCGGTGGCAAAGACTTAGGACTGGCTTCTTTGTTCTATTCAACGTGCCCGGTTTGCATTCTTGGCTCATCCCCCAGGGACTGCCCTTCTCCTTCAGTCAGCAGGGACAACCTCTCTGGACCCTGTCCCTTAAAATGTCTTTCTCTTTCTTCATCCTGCCCTGCCTCCTCCCCTTGGTTTTGTTAACTGTTTTCCCCATACCTGGAGTTACCTCTCCTGCTTCTGCCTGGTTAGGTCAGGACTCACTGGCGCCCAACCTGAAGAGCTTTTTGTTATTCTTTCCTCTGCATGTTGGTGTCTGCGTCCCCGTGTAGGTAAGTACGCTGCCTTTATACAAACACTTAACCTCATCATGCATGAGAAACTGGCTGGAATCTTCCACAATCCACTGCCAAACACTGGGTCTTCACCACAGGTCTCTTATGGCTTTCTCCAATACCACACGTTATAGCCAGAGCTGATGGTTGGCCCACCAATCCTGTTCCTACATGCACAGTCCATCACTGATTTTATGTCACGAGTACACGGGTACCAAAGGCACACAGTAGCCAGAAGAAAAACCCATTAGAGTTTTTCATGAAGGGAGGTGTCCATTTTTTATCTTCCTGTAACCAAAACAGAGAAAAACAGCTGAAGCTCTTACCCAAACGTCAAGAAATGGGAGCGAAGAGGTTATTGATTGTAATGTCTGGGAAATCTATCTAATTTCTAAGCTCCATTGTCTTTCAGGTCTGGGTAGAGTGTTCCTAGACAGTTTCACTAAATCTCTTTAGTGGGTTCCCCTGGGAATAATAGAATATTTTGTTCCCTCACTGAAATGTACTTCAGAGGAACCGCATCCCAAGAGTCCTCCCTTGATGGGAAAGCGTTTAAGCTGAGAGACCAGCGATTTCTGGGCCACATGGAACAGACTTCGAATTAGCAGCTCCAGGGAGCCATCCCCACACACAAATTGTTTAGACGATCTGGTTCTTTTCCGCCTCAGGATCAAATCTGAGTCAGCTTCAAATAGAGTTTTGCTGTTTTTTCTCAATGTCTGCAAGGTCACCACCTTTTGTCCCCAACACCCTTGTCACCGCAGTGATACTGAAGGAGTGAAGGTGGGAAGTCATCACCCCTTAACTCTGACCCTAAGTCTATTGACTTCTCCTTAACAGCCTACGGCATCTTGACTTGAATCGCACTGCCCGTTCAGTGTGCAATAATTTACATTCTATTTTTCAAGATTTCTTTTCTACCACCACGGTATGTAAATATACTGCCAAGGACCAAAAAAAAATTGCTTATGGTCACTCTGTCCTTTGAAAATGCCACCCTTCTGGAATGCTTCTGTGGCAATCACAGTCACTTACACCCCATTCAGTACTACTTTTCTTTTGTCCAGTCCTGGCCGTTCTTTTGGAAGGAAGAACGAACACCTCCGCTTAGCTTGCAGGTTTTGCTTTCATCTTTCCTTCCGCATTCCATGATTCGGCTGAGGTGAGTCAGCCCCACCTTGTTTCTGCTCCAGGTTCTCGGCGATGGAGGCCCCTCACCGTGGGACCTGTGGTGGGAGCCTGCAGTGGACAGGAATAGTTTAACGCTTAGAAGGGACTGAGATGATGCTGACTGATACTGCTCCTCCTGCTGGACCTTTGGTGTCTGCGCCGACTCTTCCAGCAGTGCCCATAACCTGTCTACCCCGTAGCTTCTTCTAGAAATTCCAGACCTGACACCATGCATTGTACTTCAGGGCACTCACAGAGCTCACGACCAAGAAAGAGGCTTAAGCCCCCAGGTCTTGCAAGGGAATATGGCCAAATGTCTTTCATAGATTTGAATGGCAGTGACCTTATGCTGCCTCCTGGCATGGACCTCTATCTGTATTCACATCTCTGCCTGTGGAATTCAGGGCTTCAGAGGAAGTGGCCTGATGCCAGTGAATGACCATTCTTAAGGGAACAGTCTGGAGGGGTCACAATAACAGGCCTGGGCCTATGGACCAGAGGATTTTCCTCTTCTGGTATTAGGCAAGCTTTTCCCTACACTAAGACTATTAATAGCTAACCCTTATAGTGCTCTCATCCTGTGCCAGGCTTTGCAGCAAATTGTTCACATACGTATACTCAGTCCTTTTAACACTAGCACTAAAGAGAGAGAGTTATAAGAGAGAAAAACCCCAATTTCATAATCTTACCAATGAATCACTTGAACAGCAATCCATTCTTTTTTTTTAATTTCTGCCTCAAAGTATGTCAGCTAACATACCACTATCTACTAGTTGTTTTCCTTGGCACTTCCGTAAGACAATTCATGTCCAAACTGGCCCCCTAGTTAGCCTAGCCCGGACTCTGTTGAATGTTGACTCAGCTGCAACCTTGGATGCTTCCTCCCACCCCCTTGGAGGTGTCCTGAGCACTTGCCATCCCTGTGCACTAGCAATAGGTGCTATTCCCACCTATGCCACAACATCCTTCGCCTAAGACTAAAGCATTTTGTACCTCTGATGAACATGATGACATAATTCGGATAAAGCAGGACACTATAAAAAGCTCTTAACAATCCCAGAGCATAGCTTTCAAAATGTAACTTGAGCATTTTGTTCCTGTAGTTTATTGCTAAAAATTAATGAATGAGTGAATGAGTGGCTGAATGAATAAATAAATAAATATGTCTGTGTCCTCTCTTACCCTTGACTGATATTACAAAAGCCCCCTTGTAGTGCTTTAGAACTCAGCCTTTAAGCCCTTTTTCATTCCATTCAAATAAAGCCATGACAGTATACTCCAGGAAGTCATCTGTCTCCCATAGCCAGCAATCTGGACGTCATCCTAAGCTCAGCTGGGATTCTCCATCTACAGAAATACTTAGCAGCTGGCTGAATGAAAATAGTGATGTGTTTCAGAAATGAAGCATTCATTTCCTTCCCCTGACTGGGCGGCCTGAAACTGACTTATAACACAGCGCTTCTGTCCTGCCCCCTTTTGTCCTCACTGCCCACAAATTAGATCTCTGGATTTCCACACAGATATATTTCTTCTTAGTAGCCAGTACTTATTTCATTTGAAGGGGCAACACTATTCCATCATGGTATCAGTTAGGTGCCGACTAATGGAAACCCTTAGTCAAACTAGGTTAAGCAATCAAAGTGATTTATCGGTTTGTGTAAAATAAAACCGAGAATTAGTCTAAGCCCTAGGTAAGGATTGTTTCAGAAGCTCAGCCAGGTAACCTGTGATTTGACGGCTTCGCTGTCCTAACATGTTGCAAATGACTTTGAACTACTTCCAGTGGCCATATTCACACCTAGCAGTGAGATATAGCTTCTATGTGGATTTCTGGTAAAAGCAAAGAAGTTCTTTCTCCAAGGCCCCAGTATACACTTTCTTGTAACTCACTGTCCAGCTGGGTTGCACGCATACCTCTAGGACATCCGTGTTGGCTGGAAGATGGTACTAGCTGAAGGGTTTAAACTAATCAGGGCTCACCTTTGATGATGCTGTGGGATGAGCTTTGGCCTGAGGCTGTACCCAGGAAGGCACTTAACCAGGAGGAAGTAGGGCTTGGATTGAGCAAGCTACCCTATACTCACCACATTTCCATCATAAATCTAATCCCACTAATGATCACAGAAACCTGTGAAGCATTATTTACCAATTTAAGGTAGCTCCTGTCTCAGAAGCACTTTCTCCATTTCCCAGGCTCTATGCTCTGTGTGCACAGAGAGCTGAGGACTTCCTCACTCTTCCCGGATCCCTTTCCAGCCACTTTTGTGTGAGAATAATGATGTCTGGAGCCAAATGTTCCTTCACAAAAGCCCTGTGCACTAGACATCAGCAACTTTTTTTCCAGTAGGCTAGGAAATGGCAAATGTAGGAAAAAACCCAGTTCCACAAATACATAAATAAATGCACCAAAGAAGTAACTGTTGATTGTGGGCAAGCTCCAAAGCAGCTACCAAAAGCACACTGTATTAGCTCCTAGAAAAGGAGCCAGGCCTTCCAAATAAAAATGGCAGGATGAAACTGAAGATGGATGTTTATTTCTATTTCTTTCTTAAGACTCAAAAATCATAATAAATCATATTAAAATGCATAAATTTGAGTATATACAAGGGCAGATGAAGGGTCTATTATTTTGAAGCTAAAAATCTAATACATCCATGATTACTGACCTAGAAGACCATAGAAAGTAAAACCTAAGCCTATGATAGAATAAGGCAGAAAAGTTGATGAATTTGTTGACTATAAACCTCAAAGGTTAATAAGTTTGTTGACTATAAACCTCAAAAGGCTTGGGAAAAGAAGGCAGGGGTGGAGGTAACTACTCTGTGTCCAAGGGGCATTAAATACAAGTTATGAGGACTCCTTTTTCCTGCTCGGATCATATGACCTGGCATGCAACTGTGTACCACCCTAACCTCTGCCATCCCTGAGACTGGAGTATTCTTTTCGGCAGAAAATCACATACTCTAGAGAAAAACCTACTGATAATGACAATCAGAAGTTTCAAAACGAAACAGCTGGCTTGGTAGCTGATCACCTTGTAGGGAAGCCTAGCAGTTGACAAGGCCCTTCACCTCCAAATCAGATTTTCCAAAGTGTGTTTTCAGTATCTTTTCTGTGGTTGCTCCCTCTACTCCCTTGTCTTCTGATGGACTGCTTTTCAGCTCAAGTGTTCATGTTTTCCTGGTTCACAGAGAGTGAGCACATCATTCCCCCATGTCCCCCATGTTTCTCCTAAGTTCCTGTGTTCTGACATCTTAATACTGTCATTTATATTTACTTTCAGCTATGTCTTCCTCCTCATTAGGCCCTGGATCTTTCAAAAGTAGGGCCTATATTATGTTCAGGTCTGTGTTCTCTTCCCACCCTCTATCCTCGTGCCTGGAGCAAAAAAGAGTGTGACATGGAATAGTTTTAGTGTCAATTGAATACAGTAGGAATTTATACTGTCTGACTGCAAAGAGTTATCTTTGAAACTTGAGACACTATGGTTACAAAACAGAATTTATTTTCCCAAGAAATAATCGAGACCATGTATAATGCGATGTGACCATTATAATTATGATCGAGCAACAGGGACTTTCATTCATTGTGGGTGGGAATATAAAATGATACATCTACTTTGTAAAACATTTTGGTAATTTCTTAGGAAACTGAACATACTTTTTACCATGTGATCCAGCAATCTCACTTCTTTTCGCCCAAAGAGGCTGGAAACCTATGTCTACACAAAAACCTGCCTGGGGATTTCCGCGGTAGCTCGATTCTTAATGGCCCAAACTTGGAAGCAACCAAGATGTCCTTCAGTGGTGAATGGATACATAAACTGTGGTACATTCACATAATAGGATACTATTCAGCATTAAAGAGAAATAAGCTGTAAGTTCATGAAAAGACATGGAAAAAACTCAAATGCATAGTTCTAAGTAAAAAAAGTCAATAGGAAAAGCTACATATTATTGATTCCAACTATGTGACATTCTGGAAAAGGCAAACTACAGAGGCCATAAAGAGATCAAAGATTGCTGGGGGAGAGGTGAGAGGAGAATGAATAGGAGAAGCAACGGGGATTTTTTAGCACAATGAAAATTCTCTGTATGTACTGAGTACATGTCATTATAAATTTGTCTAAATTCATAGAATATAAAGCACCACAAATAAACTCTAGTGCAAATTATGGACTTTGCATGATTATGATGTATCAATGTAGGTTCACAAATTGTAACCCATGCAGCATTTTGTGGGGGATGTTGATAATGAGGGAGGCTGTGTATGTGTCGTAATAGGGGACGTATGGACATTTTCTGTACCTTCCTCTCAGCCTTGTTGTGAACTTAACACTTCTCCCTGAAAATGAAGTCTTAAAAACAACAAATGACAACACCCAAAACTCCTCTGCCTAGAAACTTATACTTAATATGAACATTACCATGGTGCATATGACTGAAAAACACATAATTATGCAAAATTGACGTTATTGGAAGGACAAATGACTTAATTTTATTTATTGGGCAATGTCTATTAATATGAAAGCTTCTTTTGTCTTAGAACATTTAAAATGGATGTTTTAATAACAAAATAGTGATGGTGTTATGGTTGTATAAAACATTTTCTAAATGTATTTATGCCTAAGCTTGCTTTAGTTTAAATCCCTTCACTGAAAACATACACATTCAGTTTATACTTAAGTTCGTTCTAATCTCAGAAAGTAGCATGGTACTGGCATTGGGAATACCACTGGAAAATGCATAGGTATGAATGCCCCTGCAGTCCTGCATCTCAGACAAGGCAGATCTAAAAGAAGGAGCTTATAGCCTTTGCAATGGCATGGATGGAACTGGAGAGCATTATGCTAAGTGAAATAAGCCAGGCAGTAAGGGACAAATACCCTATGATCTCACCTTTAACTGGAACATAATCAACAAAAGAAAAAAGTGAACAAAATATAACCAGAGACATTGAAATTAAGAACAATGTAACAATAGCCAGAGGGGAGTGGGGAGGGGATAGTGGGGAGAGGGGTCTATAGGAGCTACTATGGAGGACACAGGGACAAAATCAAGGGGGAGGGTAGAGGTGGGGGAGGGAGGTGGGACTGGCTGGGATGGGGTGGAGGGATGGGGAGAAAATGCAGACAATTGTAACTGAATAAAATAAAATAAAATAAAAATTTAAAAAAATAAATAAAAGAAGTTTGACTTCTTGAATTCACCATTTTTATAAATATCTCCAGATATTGGTCCTTACCAACATTTTCTCTACAATTTAAAAAATATTACTTTTTTAAGTCTTAAACAGGCCATACATTTATATCAGTTAAAAATCATCAAGCATTAAAAGGTATGCAAGAAAATCTCTTTCCTCCCTTTCACTGTCTCAATGTGTTTCTAAACTACATGGTATGTACTTAAAAATAACTAGGATAAAAGGCGTGTATGGGTAAAGGAGAAATCAATCCTGATGAAAGAATCAAAGAAGACTCTTGTTGGGAAATGTGGGTAAAGAAAAACAGGTTCTGCAAAGCAGACTTAAAGGGGGAAAGGATTTAAGTGACCCTTGAGTTTGGGGTCTTCTGGGGCTCTTGTGAGCACACAGTAAGGCCAGAGAGCAGGTCTCGAGGTGATAGTCTGCAGCATGAAATACATCCTAATAAGCAGACTCAGAATTTTTAACTTTAAAGATGCTAATGCTCATTAAGCTCATTTGCAAACGAAGAAACTGAGGACAAGAGAAATGAAAGGATGCCTTTGATGTCTCTGAGTTATTGGAGACTGTGCTGGTTTCAGACTGCGGATTCCTGCTCAGTGTTTTCCTACTGTTCACACTCCTTCTAGAAATCAGTAGTCAAACTGAAAGATGGCTTTGGGTGCCAGGGAAAGAATATGAAAATGATCTGGGATACATGATTTGATCTATAATCAGGACATATTGGAGGAAAGAGAAGATAAATGCAGGAATCAGGCAACGTCTGGGTTATCTTAAAAAGCCCTAATTCCATCTGGAGGTCTCACAATGCCTGGGGTGACTAGCATGCTTACTAGAATGCTTTCTACCCTCTGGCTTAAGGAAAAGTTTGGATATGCTGTGTGGGTGCTTTGGCATGAATGGATAAGACCTGCCTGTCGAATGCGAAGGTCCAACTTTGCTCTCTTAACTCACCCTGACCACGTCACACATTGCTTTCATTTTAGGACACTCACACAAAAGGCCACTCCTCCCAAGGTCACCTCTTAGGAAGGATAATAATAATTTTAAACCAATGAGCACCTTATGTAGGCATAAAATCAACACATGTAATTTAGCAATCAGACAAACTCATTGCCATGGGCTTCATTCCGTATCAGCACGTAAGAACAGCCTTTCACATTTTATCACTTTTTTCCCCTCTTCCATCAACAGCTGAGTGTGTTTCAAGTTCATCTTTTGTATAAGCAATCAATTCTCAGGAAAACTGGCTGTCAAGTCTATAGCTTGAGGAAAATAAAAAGAAAGAATATCAATAAGCTTCCTGCTGCTCTGTCCTTTATAAATGGTCAAATTTATGCCTGCTACCTATTTTCTGAAGCTAAGCAGTTGGCTTTCAGAGGGAAAAAAACTCATGAACTGTCCACTTTAAAGATCTTGGCCTTTACCTCTGGGAGTAGCTGGTTAGCTTTTTAGTTTCTCCCGCTGAATGAAAGACAAGTTAGAATAAAGAGGAATCATTACATTCAGTGGCATTATGTCTCTGATTTTATTATTGCATTAGTCTTACTTGCTGTGGTTGGCTTCCAGTTGAACAGGCAGGTAGAAGGATGCATAGCTGACATGATAGAGTGACCAAAAGAAGTATAAGTAGTTCATAATTGGGCTTTTCTATTCAGTACTAATTACCATGCACCAGAATTGTTACAGTTTAAAAGTGATGAAAATAACTTTCATATTTGGGAGCTTTTTGATGAAATGCATATGGAATTCTCTAATGGTGAAAGCTCTGTGGTGATCCCAGCCACAGTGAATTTAGCGATAATTAAAATAATTTTCATTATAGTACAATCCAACGCTTACCTTTGGGAGCAGAAGCAAACCCATAAACCAATTGGTTTTTGTTACAACCATGCTGTAAGTAAAGGTTTTCAAGTGCTACCAAGAAATTTACTCTCCTTGAGAGATCGAAATTCTGAGGCTTTAGAGAGTGTTTGGTTTAATCAAGACCTAATCTGAAAGTCAATGGAATCCTTTTAAATTTGAAGTTTGATAAACCTGAAAATGTGAACTTCACAGAGTTAGTAATTTGTCAGTAAATTGAATAAAGGAAAACAGAAGATCCTGTGACTTCATTAATTATCTTCTGACAGTGTAAGGCATTCAGTATATAATTCAGCGTTCGCCGCGGCAGCAGCTTGCTATAGTGGATCAATCACTGAAAAAAAAGGGATGGAAATATGCATAAGAATAAATTGCGAGAGTTCAAGAAAGTGTCATCCTTGAAGGCTTTAGAAAACCAAATACACTTTCATAAATATTCATATTTACTAAGAAAATCATATACACCTCTAAGAAGGTAGGTTCTTTGTAGAAAGAACAATGAAAGCCATGCATGTGATCACTTCTCTTGACTTCTCTATTATGTCCCCTATTTGCTTAAAATCTATCTCACCTTGAATAAGTAGTTCCATTCTCCAAGTCTGAATGTATCTTTCTATGTAGCGGGAGAATAGTGCTGATTACACATAGGGGTAAGCCCAGGACAGTGGACACGAGCGGCTGTGTTTGCACCAGAAGGGAAAGGTCCCAGCACTGGGCCTCCATGACACAGGGAAGTGAGCCCCCTCTGTTCACCCTTGATGGCAATCTCACAGTTCACATCTTTGCTTTACCACTTTGGGGTTAGGTGGCAAGCATTAACTTTCTTCCAACCTCTTCATCGAAGAAGTTTGATTTTTGCAATTGTTTTGAATGTAAGAATAATGACTTGTCTATTCAGGAATTGGCAACTAGAGGCAAGGAGTCAGGCATGGCCTGTGTCTGATTTATATTTTTAAAGTATTGCAAACCAACCCATCCAACAAACAAAAAAATCAAGAATATGAAGAATATGTGGCCATGACTATACAGGCCTGCAACCCCTAAAATATTGACCATATGGCCTTTGACAGTTTGCTAGCCCTGCTCTATGGAGTTATACAACTTTCTAGGATCCTTGAATGAGAAATATTAAAAATGTAATTTTATTCTTTATTGTTTCAAGTTGTTATTGTAAAGTACTTTCCTCTCCTTCAACCTGTCAATATTTGCAATCAGAGTTACAGGCACACTTTCTTCAAGGATGCTATGTTTGTTACATTATAAAGGCATCTCATTGCACATCAAATGTTTTAGGATACTCATCATACTGTGTCATGTAATTTGGAACTTCTAGGTTGGTGTACAGATATATTCCTTAGATGCTCAGCATTGGAGCCAGTCAGTTACTAGGGTGGCAGTTTGGCCAACAGTAAAAAAAAGTATATGAGGTCAACAGGTCTTATTACAATTTCAACTTTACTTCTCATTCGCTGTGTGACCTTGGCCAGTGTAGCCAAATTTTCTCAGCTGCAGTGTCCACACTAGCTATACAGCTAAGAACACCTGCCAGAGAGTGTGACTTTTAAGTGGGGCATGATAGTTAAGCATCTTGCTCAGTTTCTAATACACAGACTCTCAAAAAGTATTAGGGGATTCTGAGTCTGAGGTCAAATCAATGCATGACTGTTCACAGATTTAACTCCAAGTGGAACTACACAATCATAACACTCAGTAAGGAACTGAGTCATTCCCTTCATTTACATTAATCTATATCATTTTTTCTTACAGCCTTTTTTCTACCGGCTTTTTTTAAGACATGCCAAATTTGCTGACATATGTGGCTGTCTGTATTCTCTACTAAGAGAATCTTCATCTTAAAATTTTACTTAATATGTAAATGAGCTCTTTTATCAGGCAAATTATTTTTAACAGAGAAGCAACTTTATGAATCATTTAAGGAGATATCTGTGAATATTTGTGCAAATACATTGTGCGATGCAGGGTTATTGAGAGTTTCCAGGGGATCTATGTCTTCCCATGTAGACATTTATTTTTTAACATGGCTTTGCTTGGAAACATGCTAAAAGCTTGGTAGCAGTAATTACTAATGGCTTTCCAATATCTATTGTCTCCTTTCCTCTTTAGCAATATAATCTTTATTTTGCCTTGGCAGTTGGCGCCTAGGAAAAGGCTTCAGTGCCCCACTTCACTTGCAGTAGATATGATTACGTGACTAAGTTCTAATCAACGGGGTGGTTGCAGAAAATTTGTGTGGGGATTTTTAGGTAATTTCCTAAAAGTGCATGGCTGTATCCTCCTTTCTTTCATCCATCTTGCTGCCTAGAATGAAGGTATAGGTGGGTAGAGCTCTACCAGTCATATTGGAACATGAGGCTAATCATCGCATCATAGAGAAGGGAGTCAGAGAACTGCAAAGTGCCTGGGTTTCGGAGGTTTTGAAAGTTTCCATGGTACCTATATTCACTTTATGTGAGATGGACAAAGTAACTTGTATCTTGTTTTAGTTATTACTATTTGTTTTATTTTCTGCCATAGATAGTAGAATTTAATCTTAGTTAATATAGTTATCAACAAATTCAATTCATTTACAGTAAAAATAAAATAGCAATTTATATTAAAAGCTGTAGCATATTGATTCGGTAACAGGGATCATGAAAATCTATTTAAATTTGCATCTTGAAATTGTTTTCAAACACATTATACACAGCACTAAAATACTGTAGTATTTGTGTTTATATATCCACATATATATAATGACTATGCTACAAAAAACTTTCCTAGATCATTGTATTGAATAGCATGAAATGCCAGTTGTTGTGTCTGGTCTTGGGCAGAACTGATTAGCCAATCAGGAATCTTACGCCTATGAAGCAAAAATAAACATCATCCAGGTACATTTCTGTAGCACAAACAAACTTCAGAAGAATTACAAAATTCCGCTAAAAATATGTAGATTATATTATTTTGAAAGAGAAGTTATGTTTTCTATTCTATTTCTATCTTGTTCCTTTATTTGCAACAGTACTTGGCAGGTGATACTAATTCATTAACTGTTACCAATGAATAAAACTGTTCCTTAACAACCATAGAGTATGTTTTCTATAAGTTATATAATATAGCTGTCCCTCTGCAAATAAAAAACCTTCACTGACCATATCATAATTGAAAATATTTGTTATCTGTGAATTTTCACAACCTGGCTATGTGAAGATGTTAGATTCATATGTGAAATTAGGAAAAAATGCACATGTACAATGATGCCCAGCATTATTATTTTTGCATTGTTACAGAGCTCAATGTTTTCAAAGTGAAGTGCAACTTACTTATAATGATATTAAAGTAACCAGCTGTTCTAAAATTAGCTCAAAGTATAAGCATTCGTCTTATCAAATAGTAACAACTCTTTAAACATATGATGCATAGAAAACTTAAGTCAGATTACGTAAATGCTGGAGGCAGAATGAGGATCCATATTTCCTCATTGCCAAACCGCTCCCTTGGATACGCTGCAAGGAGTTTTAGAAATGATGAATTATTGATGAATGTCATACTGTTGTTGACTCTTCTGAGCAAGAGATTGAAAATTCAATTCTACCTTGCACAAAAGATTGGGAATTAATTATAGACACCTGCCAATTTCTTTGCTCTGTCCTTTACCCGAGGACATTGTCACTAAACCTCTGTCATTAGTGTTGCTATCGCATTCTGCCCCCAACTGGGTTCCACTGCTCACCCATCAGAGCCGACCTACAATCCTTCTACAGCCCAGAGGCTGCAAATGATATGGAGTCAAATCAAACGCATGGAAATAAGAACCCTGAAGTTGTAATGAAACAACTGGCTTTGGTATTTTAAATTCTCTGATTCATTAATAAAAACCGTGCACTTGCTGTTACTATCCTAAAGCTTATAAATATTAGAAAAGATCAAACACTCCTCAGAAATACCGATGTTATCTACAAATAAATTATTTGCAAAGGTACCAATAGTATTGAACCACAGGAGATGGAAAGACAGAGAAATTCCTGGAGAAAAATAAGTCATTTTCTCAGACAGTAGATATATTGTGACTAGTTCGTTTGGGAAAACTCAGAGAAAAGCACTTAAGAGGTAATTTGATAAAGAGGAATGATGTTCTGGACAATTTCTGGATGTTTGTTTCTACTGGTAAAAACTTTTAGAACAAAGTCACATGAGAGACCGATGTCCACTGGGAGATTGCAGTTACAGAAGGAGAAAGGCAGAAGGTCAAGTTTTAGTTGTTTTACAGCATCCTCCATCCTCCCACACAGCTGAATAGCAGTCTTCAGTACCTTTTGGACTTTGTTCCATTGTCACTGTTTCTGGGCAATATGTTTTCTTTTCTCTGTGAGGAATACAAATGTATCATGTGCCTTGTTATCAGGTGACCAATGTTGTTAACCATCTGTTTCTATATGTTGAGTGCTTAAAATGAAGAGGTTGTGTGGTTTATTGATTAGCCAAAGATAAAATGAGCTAATAAAGTAACATACGGGAAGTGTTCGAAGATCTGACACCATAGTGTGGCATAAAAAGACAAGAGCTGCAAATGGGTCAAGGGGATATGGTGTACTATGTACAGTGGAATGTTACTCTGCCATTGAAAGAGTGAAATCTTACCATCTGCTACAACAGGGGTCTAGAGGCATTATGTGAAGTGAAATAAGGCAGACAGAGAAAAACAAATATGATTTTATTTATATGTAGAATCTAGAAAACAAAATTAAAGGACAAACAAAACAAACTCACTCGTAGATACAGGGAACAAACTGATGGTTACCAGATGGGAGAGGGGTGGGGTGCTGGGTGAAAACGGTGAAGGCAGTTACAAAAACAGCCTCAGAGATGTGAAGCACAACATAGGGAAAACAGGCAATGATATGGTAATAGCCCTGATGAATGGTGTTAGGTGGGTGCTAGACTTATTTGGACGATCACTTCATAAGGTATATCAATGTCTAATCACTATGTTGTGCACCAGAAACTAATATAACATTATATGGCAACAGTAATTAAAAAAATATATTTTTACAAAAGCCAAAAGCTGGTGAGAGTTCACAAGTAAACAGAAGGCCAGAATCAACAATGTGACATACATGATGTCAGTGGGTGCAAAAAACCCAAAAGGACTGACCCAAGAGGAAGAGTGATGCTGCTGTCAGTGGTCATCACGCACAGATACTTTGTTCGGGAACCAGAACGGAAAGTATTTCTGAAGAGAGAATGCGGGTACTGAGAAAGGAATTGAGTGACAAGTCCACCTCCCTGGTGTACAGAAATTACTTGCGGATGCTGACCTCAGGGTACCAGAGGAAGCGAAATTCAGACTTACTGGGAGAAGCAAGTGTAAGGATCAATGTTTTGCAGAATTACTGGCTAATGAGTCTGGGGAGCTGAAAGAATGAGGATCATGGTATCAAGTGCAAGTCATTTAGAGTAACTTTCTTGCCCCAGCACTAAATCTTTCAGACTTGAAGGGAGTTTCTGTTTTCCTGTGTTACTCACATGATCCATACTTGCTGCATCTTTAGTCTAGATTATTCTAGTTAGGTGTTTTACTGTGTAAAAGTGGCAACCACCCACTGTCATGCCTCTTTGGAGATTGTTTGGGAGTCTCCAAATTCAGTGAAGCACTGGACTTATCATCATATAACCCAAACTGTTGAGTAATATAAACACAATAGTTACTGTCATCAAGTATAAATAATTCTGACCCTGCAGACTAAGGAGTATTAGAAGTGTAATGTTTTCTTCTATATAAATCACTTAGTTTTTAATTTCCATTGCCTCTCTTGTCTGAATTGTGAGGGGAAGAGGAACAAAAAGAACTACAGTATTAATGTTGCAAGGGGTCCTTTAGACTCATCTATTCACAGATCTGTGATGCAATGGCTGGAGTGCAGGGAGTTCATTGGGCCCTTGGGTATTCATGGTCCTTGGTTACTCTGGGCAATCTTCTTCTTCTCCACCCCATCCTTGGTTGGCCTGCCCCCATCCCTGATTAAGTAGCTTACATAGTCCTTGATATCAGTCAATCCCCTGCTCTTCAGGTGCCACGCTTGGGGCACGAGCATCTTGGCCAAAGTTGCCTACGGCCCTGCCTAGCACACACACAGTCATCCCTCTCTCACGTCAAGTTGCCTTCTGTTGGCACTGCACCAAAGGGTAGCAGACATGGTTGGTCTGAGGAGCCATCAAACGCTTAGATCTCATCTTTCCTTTGCTCACCCCAACTCTGCCACATTTTTCAGATAACTGCTAATTCTCTTAAAAGTGGCTCTGGAGGAGTAAATAACATATTCTCCAGAACGGGTTTTGGCTGTGTTACAGGTGCAAGGAAGACAGAAATTGGAGAAGTGTTGAACAGGGTGGGGGAGGTGATGTAGTAAGAAAAGCAATAAATTAATATCATGAAATATTATTCAGCTTTATTTTTATTTCTTGCTTATTAGTCCAATAAGAAGAATGGTTGGCATAAATCATCATGATTACTTAAGAGCTGACAGCTCAATGACTTCCCTTTCAGATGTTAAACATGCTTAAAAACGCTTGAGATGAGTAGGTGGTTGTTATTAATCCCAATAAGCATTATTGTAGACGGGAACAGCAGCTAGTTGTATGAGATCCAAAAAAGAAGAGAGAATAAACTTATTTTAGACTTCCTCCAGGGCTGATTATTTTTTCATTTAAATGGGTGTTTCCGGTACTGATGGATTGAAACCAATGGCCCATACTGCATAATTTAAAATGATCTCCAGCTTCCTGCACACCTTTGATCTCAAACACCTTTCCTCTTGGTTAATTGAGAGGCAACGATTTCAACATCTTTTCTTTATTTTCACATTTTGTGCTTCAACATGTTTTTGACTGGATGGCTTGATATTTGGATTTTTTTTTCTGTGAACCAGCATGTTGCTTTTTAAAGTGAAAAAAAGAAAGAATAATGCCATTCTTGCTCACCTAGAATCCACTCAAATGGGATTTGATTCATTATTTTGTTAATTCTATACTATTTACTGGAATTGTCTTTTTAATGAATGCTCTATGCCAGTTAAGAGCTTCATAGTTTTTGAGAATGTGAAATCATATTCAGATATGCAAAGAGACATGTTTAAGGAAGCTTACAAAAATTGTTTACAATAATAAAATGTTGAAAATAATTTAAATGTCATCAATTAAAGACATAAAATGTTATTTGCAAATGATAGAATATAATACAATAGTTAACAAACTTATATGCCATAAAGGACATATTTCAAAAACATAAGTTTAAGTTATAAATTAAGCACAATACCATTTATAAAAATTACAAATACCATATTGTTCATGGATATATATGTGTGTGTATACATGCATGTCTGCACATATAAGCATGCATATGTATTATACATGTGTATTTATATACACATAACCACACGTGTGTGATACATATTACACATACACACAAACATCACACATATATTGCACACATAGGTAGACAGTAACCATTATATATGCGATATTATACCACACACAACACATACATGTATATATGTACATGTTTGTATATACATGCATGTGTGTGCACATACAATTAATAACACACACAAATGTATATATACACCATCATATGTGACATGCGTGATATATTTTATATGTTCACACCACACACATATATTTTATATTTATATGTGAACATACTTTAAATACATAACAGCATATATCTGTAAGAAGAAAGAATAGAAATTTTATTAGAAATGAGAACCTATGGGAAAATAAATAAAATAATAAATAAGGCAACACATGGACTCCTTCAAGTCAAACTCAAAGTCACCTTTCTCAATAAGGCTTACTCTGACGCCTTCGACTCCTGGCCCCTTTATCTTGTGCTCATTATCATCTTTCCCTTAGTCTAACACTATGGTCACTTAGAGTCTTAGCAGAAAGCAAATATTTCAGAAGTCATAAATGGAATATAACTCAAGAGATTTTAATGGAAGGACTAATTGTCACACTGTGATCCAATTTAAGGGAACTGACAAAGAATACTGAGATAGCTAGAGACCTGAAGAGAGAGCAAAGGGAGGGAATGGTGCTAGTGGAGTTCAGAGAGAGCCAGAGCCTTGTGGGAGAAAGACAACCATCAGGCTGGTGTGGCCAGGCAGGGGCACAGCCTGCCAGAAATGCAGCCTGAAGTAGCTAGGAAGTGGGGAAGGAGTAACCTGACTTCTACCTCACATTGGACAAACTCAGCTGGCAGCCTGCTGGCCAAGGAGCCTGGGGGCTGGCTACTCATGAGGCAGAGAATGGGTTTGGGGAGGGGGACAAACCGAATAACCAGAATGTGTTATATACAAATAAATATATTCAATAAATATAAAATAAATAATAAAACAAATTCATAATAAAACAGAAGTTTATATTATGAATTTATTATTATCTGCCTCTCCCTACTAGAATATAATTTTTAAGAAGCAAGGATTACTGCTTGTTCACTGAAATATCCTGAGTGCCTAGAAAATCTCCAGGCATAAATAACCAAGAAATAATTGGTAAACGAGTGGTATGCCATTAATCAAGAATTGTAACTAACATAATTATTGGAACCTGATATTTAAGAAGAAAAAGATAACTTGTTTGGGATAAAATAGGGTATAAAAGCATACTGTGACATCAGAAAATAGTCATTTCTATAATGATCAGGAACATTTTCTGGGTTAAATTAATTAAATCTTTTCTAGTCAGATACAGTACAAGTAGAAGTAATTAATTAGCTTAAAATTCCAGATTAATACATCTGTACCTAAATCTTACAATTACAGGCATGTGCATGGATTCTTTCATATCTTTAAGTCAGCTAACTATATCTCATTATTTTAATGGCCAGCCCCCATTTCCCCTCCTTTCTTAGCTAGTCAGCATTCATATCAAGTAATTTCCCAAGTTTTGAGGAAGTGGTAACCACCAAGAATTTATAGTTGTAAATTAAGAATTTATAGCGTCGTTTATAGTTGTTTCAGAAAACCCTGTACCCTCTCACCACCCCCCATTATTCCCTCCTATCTCCTTGGGATGGTTTTCAAAAGTGGTCTTGAAATTCTTTGACACTTTCCCCACTGAGAAGCAGGGGCTGTGCCTGTCCCTTTGGTACTGTGCTCTGTGACTGCTTGACTAATAGAAAACAGCACAAATGACATTGCGCCAGTGAATTCTTAAGAAACATGTCCCTCCTGCTCTCTGTCTTGAGCCAGTGGCTCGTCACAGCCAACTACCATCCTCTGAGGAAGCCTACCAGTCACAGGGGACAGGCCATGTATACACATTCCAGCCAACAACCCCAGCTGAGGCCCCGGCCAGCAGCCAGCACGGGGCCCCAGATACATGAGTAAGTGAGACATTGGATGATTTCAATCCCCCAATTATTGAGTCACTCTAACCTTTTAGCCACCAGAGCTGGCAAGGCATGAGCTCTGTCCAAATTGCAGATTCGTAAGCAACATAAGTAGTTGTGGTTTTAGACCAGTGAGTTTGGGATAGTTTGCTCCACCACAATAGATAATGAGAACACTGCTTCAGATTCCTGGTAACTACAGAATTCATTCAGGCATATCGGTCATTCGTGTGTACGGGATTTTTCTGAGCAAGAAAAACTTTTCTCCCTTTCTTTCAAGATACAAGCTGGGAGGTTTCTTCTCAGATGATTAAAGTTCAAGTTTGGTTAATGGAAGTGTTTTGTGAATTGACATGTGTAAGATAAAACGAGAGCAAAATAGCCTAAAATGCTTTCCTGAAGTATTGAGTAGGTCTAAGGGGAATCTCAGGATTTTTGAGGGTCTAGATTTTCAGCCACCCTTCCTTTTCAGAGAGAAACCTTCCACTCATTAGCGTCCTTCACACCCCCCTTGGCCTTAATTGCTCCTATTGTTGTGTTAGCTAGACTGCCACTTTAATAAGCCTTCTGTCACTCTTCGGGTAACTCCACCATTGTTATTCCACCCTTCTCCACATCCCACCTCTGAAAAGCATGTTGGACTTGTTGAATGACACAAAGTCATCTGCTTTGTTACCTCCAGTGAGTACTCGTTTCTGGCTTGATGACAAAGTCGATGAACTAAACTCACGTGTTTCGCAAAGAGTGCACATTATCAGGAAGATTTTGAGCTGTGCTAGCATTTTGTACACTAGAATATCAACTCTCTACCTGAATAAAGTGTTCACAATCCAACCTTTCTGTAGTTAATGACTTCTCTTTCTTCTCTGTAGCTATCCAGGATTTATGGAAACAAAGGAAATTAAAATATGGGGCTAATTAATAGAAGAGGATTAAATCACCAAGTTATATAATTTTAATAAGTTTCAAACTTCTTTCGTGCACAATTTTTTTAAAAAAATTAAGGAGAACTAGCAAACATTTCAGTTTTCAGCTCTCTTAATGCTTCTTACACCTAGAAGAAAAAATTTAAATGGTGTGATTCCATGCTGAATTATTTTCATTCTTGGTATTTATTTTTTTAGCTGTTTGTAACATAACATTTAAAAACATATTGATTTAAGTAGATTATGTAAGCAATGTGTATGCTATATTCATTTTTTAAATTTTGTTTTCTTTTTTACAAATTATAAACTACATATTGTAGAAAGTCCAAAGAATAAATAAAACTATGGTTTCAGCAGAGAAAATCTTCTGATTCACTGGCTCCCACCTGCCTCATGAAATCTTTTCCAATTTGTTATGCTTTTTCATGCCTGGTGCCTGAATGCACCTGCCAAATTAAATCTTTGCTGTGGGAAAATCCGTGAATCATTTTTACATCACCCCTTTGGCATTATTTAACAAAATAACATGGCAAACAATTAGAATCAATTTGAAAAAGTTTATTTCAGAATCACATACTTCGTAATCCACAGTTAATCATCATGTCTGAAGCCATAACTAAATCTTGTTTTTTTTCTCTCATATAGTTGTCAGCAGAATAAACTTCAGATTTACTTTGCAGTAGATGCCACGACATTTTAATGTATACATTATGCCTTTGTATTCATCATTTTAAATTGTCTAAGGATTTTATTTTAAAGACATGAACACTGTTATTTTATGATAAATTGGAACTTAAAAAAATTAAGCACACCTTCCACATGTATGAATAAAAAGAAGGAACCCAGAGATTCACTTCCAAGTTGACAATGATTAAGTAGATGTTATCATCGGAGAGTTCAGGTAACTGCTGTATAAATAATGGTGCTCCCATTCTGCCTATTGTAATTAAATGTTGACAGTTATTCACAGGGGAAAACCTTTCTCTCCATTGAATTATTTTCCCAGAGAGGTAAGAGACAAATGGAAGGAACACTTTAATTTATGTTTTGCCACAAGTAACTTCTGTTGTGATTTAACCCATAGATTTATATTTTATGATTTCCCATAGGTGATGTTTAAAAAATTACCAGAATGACATTTTTATCATAACTGAAACTTGCTGTGATTCTGATTATCTTATCAAATATTAGAACATCTTAAAGGAACAGTGGCCTTATTCCTAGTCAAGAGTATATGCCATCCCTCAGGGAAAAAACATTTTACCGCAGTATTTTGTGCTTATTTGTTCAGCAAACTTTTACTGAGTACCTAGTGTGTGCTGGGCATTGCTCCAGACACTGAGGACGCAACAGGTAACAAACTAGATCTAGTCTTAGCTGCCACGGAGCTTATATCTCAGCGAGGGAAAGCAGAGAGAAGACAGCATGACAATCAATTAAGGTGGCTGTGTGCATGAATAAAAACCGACAGTGAAATAGGATAATGAAATAAGGAGAGGCTTTGGGACGTGGATAGATTGGGGGAGGCCTCTCCGGAGGTGACTGCAGAACAATGATGGGAGAGCACCAGGCAGGTAAGAAGGTCTCAGGCAGAGGTAACCCAGATCTGATTTTGGACACATGCATGTTCTAGAGCAGGGGGTTCCCCATCTCTGGGCCATGGACCAGTATGTGTCCATGGCCTGTTAGGAACCGGGCCGCACAGCAGGAGGTGAGCTTGAATACAATTAGCTTGAATCATCCCGAAACCATCCGCCACCCCGTCTCTGGAAAACTTGTCTTCCAGGAGACTGGTCCCTGCTGCCAAAAGGGTGAGGACCGCTGCTCTAGAGTCTACATCTCGAAATTTGCAGACAATTGTTTTCTATTTTCCAGGAACCAGTTTTATTTACCAACTATCTTATTTTTCTGTCAGTGATCCTATAATTCACTCACAGTAGCAGAAGAGTTGATCAATAACCAAAGGCAGCTGAGCTGCCCTTTCTTGCTGGTTGGCTGGAGGATAAATTTCGTCACTGAAAGTTAACTTTCCTTAGTAAAAAAAAAGAGAAACTACATTTAAAAAATCAATGACAGGCTGGACCTTCTGCCTACTATTAAAGAAGAAAAAAATTACGTTGGGACTCAAGAGAAGGATAATCTAAGTCCAAGACAGAATTAGCATGTCAAAGAGAGGTTACCTGGATTATTAACATAGAGCATGCAGCAAAGATGTTAGAAGTTTTGGAGCTATAATATAAATCAATCTATTATATGTCCTATTTCTAGTTGTATTTACAGGTACCGTGTGAAATAATTGTTGAATTGTTGTACAAATAAAATTGTCCATTAAGAAAACTGGACACAGTTCAGCCATGATATTGGTTTAGTTATTTTTTCCCTTCGAATATAATCTCTTCCATGCTATCTCCCTAGAGTTACAGAGCAACATCTTCTCTTTCAGGAAGCACTCAGAGACCACCAGGTTGTGCTCTGTGTCCATACCTGAGCTGCCGCAGCTTTCCCTACAAAGCCCTTTTGTGATACAGTGTATCAAGATGAGGCTGTACCCAATTCAGAGACAAGGTCAGTCTGTATTTTGTATTCGTATTTTCTTGACGTTGTCTTTGATGGAACAGGAATTTTTTAAAAATTTTAATGAATTAAAGCATATCAATTCTTCCATTTATAAATTGTGCTTTGGTATTGTATCTAAGAAGCCAAGGTCACCTAGGTTTTCTCCTATGTTCTCTTTTTGGGAGTTTTATAATTGTGCGTTTTGTATTTGAGCCTGTAATCTATTTTGAGTTCATTTCTGTGAAGGATGTTAGGTCTGTGTCTAGATTCTTTTTTTTCTGCGTGTGGCTGTCTGGCTGTTCCAGCACTATTTATTGAAAAGATTATTTTTGCTCCATGGCGTTGCCTTTGCTCACTTACAAATATCAGTTGTCTGCATTTATATGGGTCTATTTCTGGACTCTCTATTATGTTCTATTGATTGATTTGCCTATTCTTTTCAAAATACCATACTGTCATTGTTACCTCATTTGGTTACTTTTTAACATGCATTCATTATTTTTTAACATTTGTCATTTTAATTTGCCTTAAAGAATACTTAGCCATCTTGCTGAAAATAGCATTTTATTAAAACTGCCAGAAAAGTGGATAAATCTCTTGTTATCTATGAAATTCCACATCCTTCATGTAGTTCTTGGTCTCATGGTGCCATATTTTTTCATTGGCAAGTCAATATTACTATAACGTTTTCCTTCTTGTCATGGAAAATTATTCTTTGTTTTGTTTTTCCTGATAGCATTAATTTATATTTCATTTGAAAGAATACCTGAGAAACAACTTAAAATGTAAAATTAGTGCTAATTTTGTTTTGAAGGTAATTTAATTATTTTTTCTTGGTCAATGGGCCCACAATTGGGGTGAACACTGGCAAATGACTGTGGACCCCAGACTGAAATCTACACCTCATGATTTATTTTCTTTTTAGTCACATACTTTCATACCGCAAATGTACAAGTATTTTCTAACTTTCAACACAAGGAAATGAAAATATCTACTTTGCCTTTTTATTAGAAGCTACCTTTTAGTTAAATAAAAATTTCCAGGTACTTCACTGTATTAATAAAAGTAGCAGTTACAATCATTAAGTATTTATTATACTTGAGTTCCCATGCTGAGCTTTGTCCTACACAACTTTGTTTCATGGCGACCCAGTGCCTAATGAGATAAATGCTATTAACTTCACTTTTGAGTGAAGTAATTAATGTGTAGAGAGGACAGGAAGCTCATCTAAGAGTTCTCAGATTTAGCAAGTGAAGACCTGACCCCGTTAAATCACCTCTGGGGGCTGTGCCTGGCTGCTTCGCTACACTAGGAGGAAGCTGCACATATTTTGGGATTAAAAAAATCAAGATTCATTTTTTGTGCTTTCAATGGAGATAATACAGTTAATTTTATCTTGTGAAATTTCTTATTTTTAAATTTTTACTTAATGGTATTCATTTTCATGTGAACCAAACCATACGTTCATTTACATATACATTTATGTGTACATATGTACTTTTATGTGTACACATAAATAAAAGTAAAGTAATTGGGAACAATTAGGTAACGTATCTATCTGTCTGTCACTCACTCACTTGAGTGAGCATTTTGATTTACTCACGTTATTTTTGTTGGTGACATAGTGTAACAACACCAAATAAAACATCATTACTTTCACAGCTTAACATCTGTTGAATAAATTAGTATGCCTTCCAGTTATAATGACCACTGTTTTTCTTTTTTTAACCAAAAAATTTATGCAAAGCAATAACAAAAATCAAATAGGAAAATATTTATGTAGAATTTGAATATAAACTTTGACATAAACAGATTTTACTAAAGTAAAATAGAAACTATTTCCTTCCTTTCTCCCATGTCAATAACATTTCTAGGAGCAATTTGAACTTAAATGCCTCTTAAAGTGTATATATTGTGAATTTATCAGGTATTTTAAATTCAAAACTCTTAATTTTTAAATAATTTTGTTTTACTACTCATATTTTTTTAAAGTTGTGAGTGGAGAATAAAGAATATAGAATTCCTTCTGAAAGAATACTATAATACTAACATATACTAATATTAATAAGGAATTAATGAATTGCAAGTAAGTGCTAGACTTTATTTTTTTAAAGATTTTATTTAATTTTTAGAGAGATGGAACAGAAGGAGAAACTGAGGGAGAGAAACATTGATATGTGGGAGGGAATCATCAATACGTGTGAGAGAAATATCAATCAGTTGTCTCTTGCACACCCACAATTGGAGGCTTAGCCTGCAACCCAGGCGTGTGCCTGAGCAGGAATCAAACCAGAGATCCTTTGGTTTGCAGGCCATTGCTCACGCCACTGAGCCACACCAGCCAGGGCTGAGTGCTAGACTTTAAATGTTATACCCATTATGTTCTAGGCACACTTCAGTGCAAGAGATATTATAGTTTTTAAGACAGGTAATGTCCCTGCTTTCACAGAACTAATTTTATATGTGAAGTAGGTGCCTGTGTATGTGTGTGTATGTGTGACATATGTGATAAGCAAATTAACAACTGTTATGAAGTGATTTATATCACCCCCAAATTTGTATATTGAAATCCTAACTCCCAGGAACTCAGAATGTGAGTGTATTTGGAGATAGGGTCTTTAAGGAGGTAATTCAGTTAAAATGAGGTCATTAGGTTAGGCCTTAACCCGATAAGGGGCCTTATAAAAAGAGGATCTTGGGACCCAGACACACAGAGAAGGAAGACTATGTGAAGACCCAGAAAAAAGGTGGCCATCTACCAGCCAAGGAGGGAGGCCTCAGAAGAAAGTGTCAGCATTGCTGACACTTTTACCTTAGACTTGTAGCTTCCAAAATTATAAAAAGTAAACTTCTGTTGTTTGAGACATCCAGTCTGTGCTAGCTTGTTGCGGCAGTCCTCGCCAAATGCACACCAATAAGTACAAGATATGATAGGATAGAGAGTGATGGAGGGGTTACCTTGGATTGGCTGCCCAGAAAGTGTTTCTTTAAGGAGGAGATATTTAAGCTGAGATATAAGGAAAAGTAAAGAATCAGTCATATGTTTAGAGACAAGACTAGTGCCTGAAGTGGCAACAGGTAGTAAAAAGTGTCTACAGTTCAAAAGACCAATAGAAAGTAGGTGTGAATTTGGTCTGATAAAATATGATACAAAATGAGCTGCATTCTGAAGTCGAGGTCAGGTGGTATAAAGCTTAGAAGCCAGAGAAAGGAGTTTGATTTTATTTTAAGTGCAATTGATGATCACCGGAAAGTGTGAATCACAGAAGCGATATGATTAGGCTCACATTTTAAGAAGATAATCCTGGTTGCTGTGTGAAAGGTATGTTTAGGGGGTAAGAGAAAATGACAGAAGGCCAGTGAGATGGGGCGGCTGTGATGGCTCATCGTCATGGAGATGGAAAGGACGGACCAGAACTGGGAGGGGTGTGTTTTCTTGTCAGAGACCATAGTTCTTATTGCTAGACTGTAATTGTGAGGAAGAGAAAGGGATCGATCATTTGGGGATTAAGACAGTTGGTAATATTGGGAAGGCTCAGGAAGAAGAGGATTTGGGGAGATTCAAGAGTTGTGCTTTGTCTGTGTTCCTTTTGGAGACCTCAATTGAGCAGCTGGAAATAGGAGCCTGACTTTCTGGAGTGGGTCAGGGCTGGTGATGAGGATTTGGAAGTCATTGCTGTAGAGATAGCATTATAGCCTGGGGGTTAGAGGAGCTCACCCAGAGATGAGAAAATGTCTCATCTCCCAGGGGTTACTGTGGATAAAGTTCAGTATAGATCTTAATACATTTATATATTTAAAAAATAGTGCATTTATGCCTCTAGTGGACAGTGAGTCTGATCTAAGTAGGAGAAGAGTGTCTTGTGCATGGTGATCTACTCCCAGACCCTCACCGTGATGCCACAAAATACTCATTAAAAACATCAGGCTAGGATACTTCTTTTTCTCAGCATATATATTTTTATTTCAAACCCTTTCAATACAATCAGAACTCTCTTCTTAATGCTTTCCTTCTGCTTCTTGTGCCCATCACTTATGAAGTTTCAAGAGACCTTTGAAGACAATGAAAATCAGACACTACTCGTAAGGTAACAAATGGCATTCTGCCTACTTGTAATATCATCAGCCCAGTCAAGTGTCCTTTCTTCTCAACAGGGATAAATAGGGGCTGAAATAAAATGGAGTTAGTTATAATGACCCACTGAATTGAAGACAGAAAAAAATGATCTATGATTTACATTAGCTCATCATAGGTGTTAGAAACTGAAATGATATTCAGACTATGGCCTTGATATCTAGAAGTGGCTCAAGCAAAGTTTTTATGACTACAAACCCAACAACTTCATTCATTCATTCTTCATTTATTCATTCACTATTTGACACTCATTAAAAACTGACTATCTAGGGTGGCAGCCAGTATGGGAACATGGCAAAGCTCAGTCAATCGGGTGCTTCTACCTGGATCATTGACTCTGGAGCTTGTAAAGCTAATGGCTTCCTGTTGAGATGGCTCCTGCAAAGAGTTATTTTATTTGTTCTTTTTGATTCTCTAGTGCTGTCTTCATTGTTTTTCAGTTCCCAAATCTTGATCTCCAGCCTGCCATTGACTCCCTGATTCTTTGCGAAGTTTCTTACAAATACTGTACTTTTCACTCTTTTAAGAGAGCTAAGGTCAATTTCTGTCATTTGAAAACAAAATCTCTGGTTGCTATATGTAACAATTAGAGAACTCCAAAGGGTTAAGTCAGACTTCCAAAGACAAAATATATATTCATCTCAAATGGCTATGTATCAACAATTACCATCCAAGTCTTATATGCATTATAGAATGATGGACAATTTTTCCCATGAAACCCTTTCCTGGTTCAAGAAAGGTAAAAGACAAACTCTGTTTAGTACCCAATTATTTTTAGGTTAGCTTTATTTTACTAAATCCTAAAATAGCAAATTATTTCTTGCCATCCATCGTGCCACAGTTGAAGAATAGAAATAAAGGCTAAGGGATGGGGACAAGGAGAACTAACTGCCAGATCAAGCAAAATAAATTAGATTCAATGTCTCCGTGCTATTAACAAAAACTCTCCCCAGAACCTTGGGGTTGTAGAGCTAAGTGCCAAAGAGAATATACCATGGACTTGGTCCAATCATTTCCAATTTGATGACCAATAAATGAAAACCCTTGAGGAAGTCAATTCACAACCTCATCATATTTCTAGCTCTCTTTCTTTGTCAGATCTTAGGGGTAGACTTTGGGCTTTAAAAGCCAGAAGTGACAGCAAGTCATTCTACAGTGTGCAGAAATGGAAGCATGAGGAAGCATGAGAACCCAGTTCTCTTGTTAGCCTTCTGTGTGGCAAAGATAAAGAACACCAGTAAAAAATTACATTATCTTCATTCCAGCCACCGTAGGCACCTTAGTTTTTTGCTCTTAAAAGAAATGCTACTAGAAGGCACTTATGTAAGAAGGAAAAAGAAGTGTTCTGCATAACTTTCACTGGAAGTTAGGAGTAAAATAATTCTGTTTTGCAACAAGACCCACATGATAGAAATAACTCTGATTGTTGCACATATTCACACCATAAAAGCCATGCGTTTATATATAACTTTATAGCTTTTACATCCTACACATCCACCATAAAATATGAAATATGAGTTAACTCTTCAGGGATTCCATAAAATTGATATAATTTCCATTTTGCAGGTGAAGACTCTCAGCTCAGAGAAATTTACTTGCCCTAAATCACACAATTAAGAAATTCTGGAACTAAGAGGAGAAGATGAGTCCTCAGCATCATAACGATTTCATAAAATTAATGATCATTTCAGTTTGCATTTATCCTAGATAAAGTATTTTGATTAAATATGCTGATATTAATAACTAGAGAAAAGAACAAGTCCAACATTGTCAACATGAAATCCCCGTTTCTGGGGTAAATGACCACATGGGGTAATTGCTGTGCATGACACAGAGTCATGATAAAATGGGATATCACAGTCAAAATAATTCTAGTGTTCCTAAAAACAATTCCTCAAATATCTATTGTTTAGAGACAATTATAATCAGATTGAAAATTATACAAAGAGAAGTTTGGTAAAATTGAAATGTCCTTGTCAGGCTGCCACCATTCTTTTGTTTTCACAAGTATCAAATGGCCTCTCTGTGTCTTAAAGGAGAAATTATTTTTTAAATGATTGACTAAAATTTTAAAATGGATTCATGTGTTATTGGATTGAATTAGATAGCCTCAATATTATAGATTAATATACATCAATTACATTTTCAATGGACTCTAAGTACTTCACATTGTCAGGACCCCGGATTTACCAAAAGAAGAATGTATTAAGTGCTAAGTTTTAAAGAATTGCATAGAAGAGATGTTATCAGCTCTCAGAACAATAATAAGTAATAATAAAAGCTAATATTTATTATTTAATATGGATTGTTATTATTTAATCCCTTAAGCAATCAATGAAACTGGTGTTATTATTCCTATTTTATAGTTGAGGTAGTAACTAGGTTCCAGAAAAGTTAATTAAACTGTCTAAATTACCCAAGGTTATGCATCTTGTAGTAGCTGAGTAGATAATTTGAATCCAAGTAGCTTGACCGAATCATCTGTACTTTTGTCTTTACCAGATAAAATGTATACAATAAAAGTGATTCTATTTACAAAACAAAAGGGGTGGATTTTAATGAGTCATTCTGTATTAAGATAGTATAACCTAAAAGGTTTGTAAACAATTTGGACACTACCATGTGCTATTGTGGCAAAAATGATCTCATGTTCTCACCTCAGAAAGCTTGGATTTCATTTCTCACCTGCCACTTAAGTGGGTGGTCAGGGACAAGTTATATAAGCTGCTATTATGCAAAATAGGTGTAGGTCATCACCATCATCATCACCATCATCATCATCCTATTTCTTATGAGATGATATATGAAAAACTATTTTAAAAATGGCAAAATACTATATTATGATTTTAAATTAAAATTTAATCATTATTGTTACGAAAAACAGTGCCCAAAGAAAGATAACATGAAGAGCATTATGCTGAATAAAAGAAGCATATTCTTGAGACTATGTTTTCAAAGTTGCCAACTTTCTTCTTGACAGTGTTAATGTCTCACTGTCAGTAAGGTACACAAAGGTTTTTAATGGTAGAAATGCATTCATTGAACCATTAGTTATCTGTGCCCTGAAGCCAGCCAAAGAAAGACATCTGGAGAGGGTACTGGTGCTCACGGTCTGATCAGTGGTGTCTTTCAAGAATGGCTGCCTGGTTGCATTATTCAGGTAATGTTTCCAAGAGGATGAATGGCCTTTTTCATCTTCAATATTAGGTATTTTATAAAAAGATGGGGGAGTTGGAGAGAAAGACAGAAGAAGAGATGAGAAAGATGAGACATGATTTTATAGAAACCAGGAGTAGTGAGCGTAGTAAAAGGGCTGATGAACCAGATAGGGAAGGAGCTCCATGTTGCCAAGAAACAGGGGAAGGGGCATATTAGACAGCAGACCGAGAAAAGCAAGGAGGCGAAGCTGACATACAAACTGGAGAATGTAAATGGAAATTGCATGACTAGTGAGGAGCCTGGAGCTGATGGCGTCTTAGGTAACATAAGTGTGCTTCATTTAGCAGAGCCTTGCCATAACACTGAGTGGTTATCATCCTGGGGAAAGTGTCGGCTTTGAGGTTTGAGAGATTTTGAAGGAATGGAGTATTGAGGGGAGAACTCTTTATGACTCAGTAACTTTGTTGGCCTTGCCAATGCCTAAGGGAATAACTTCAGCATGGGGAGAACTCACAGGCCAACTCTCCCTTCCCACTTTATCTTAAAATACACTTTATCTTGGCTTCAAACAGTATGGTACATGTATACATACATGGAAACACATGAACTCATCCCTAAGAGTTCATAGCTTCATTTGGTCACACATTCATCTCGGATTATATTTTTTTATAATGCAAAATGAGAGCTCTGTGAGTACAGAAACTGATTGTCTACCTTAGGCACTGGTGTGTGTCCAATGTCAGGTGAAGAATCTCGTAAATAAAAGGTGCTCTATAGGTTTTGGCCGAGTGAGTGAATGCCATTTATTCTTGGTTTCATAGCAAATCCTCTAATTTTCTGAGGTGGACATAAAAATATCAATTTTATCTATCACGGAAGGCCTAATTTTGAACTGTAAGCTTATACAGAATAGTAAAAATAAATGCATGTTTTAATTTATGAAGAGAGAAGTCTCATAGAAGTACTTATGATCTATACAGTAAAACACCTGAGCATTCAACTATTGGCAAAATATTTATAACTGTTCAGAATATATAGAGGTTGATGTGCTAATTTTCAAACAGATTTCTTTGTGAACTAAAGGATGACTGAAAGCCATTGTCTTTTACAAATTGACAATATGCAAAGCTCAGTTAAATAAAGATATAAACGAAAACCGACTTTCAGAAATTAATATTGAAATGTCATCGATGTCAGTTTAACGCTGGTGGAAGATATTAAAAGCTTCTCAAAACTGACATTTTTAATCAAAGTGGTACTTTTAATAACAGTTCCTCTGTGATCACGGCAGGCACTTGTTATTCTAAATCTATTTTCTGATCCACGTGCCCAGGCACAGCTCTAAATGGCTGTGGTGTAGGCAGGACACAGTGTGATCTGAAGGTCACCAGAAGGGCCGTGTCCCCTAAGTCCATCCACACAGTCAATAATATGGTGTCCGGTTTGTAGAGAACACTGTAGTATTATTTGAATATATTATTCTGTTAGTTTTATTTCCAGCACATCAAATAGGGTGAGTGTGTAGCAACAGATGCTTGAACAATTTAAGTGACCTACTGAAGGCCATACAGTTAATAAATAACATAGCTGGGACTGAAACCTAAGTCTTTTTACTCAAAATCTAATGTTTCTTTCACTGTAAAACATTCATTCTTGACTTCTCAATCCTCTGCACTAGGGACCTTTCTTTGGGTTAGGTGCAGTGGTGTTTCCAGAGGATCCTTTTTCAAGTTGAAGTTTACTTGGGAGATGTCCTGCATTAAACCAAGAAGTATTAACCCTTGGAAAGAAACATTAGAAGCCTGATGGGACGAGATGCAAAACAGGTCAATTCAGATAGTAAAAAATGGTCCATGAACTGCTTTTGTTGGAGAAATCTGGGTCAGCCAAGTAACAGCACAGGTGGCCCCGAATACTGGCCCATCAGGCTGGAACGTGCAGAAGCTCTGGGACAGCCTCTGGGAGAGGAGGGAACTGCCATGGCAAATGGACCGAGGAAGGGCTGAGTCCAGAGCAGCCATCACTTCTTTTGTTAAAAGTTACATACATTTTTATAGAGACTAGTGATTTGCTTTGAAAAGAGATACTTTCTCTTTGGGCAATCAGAAAGTCGCAGGATGCAGAGTACTGCATAGGGAACATAGTCAATATTATTGTGAAAACTGGGTACAGTGCCAGATGGGTTCCTGAGATATCAGGGGAAAACTTTGTAAAGTATGTAATCATTATGGGGTATACCTAAAACTAATACAAAATAATATTGGATATAAACTGTAATTTAAAAATAAAATCTTGAAATTGTTTTCAAAATGGTTCTAAGGATTCAAAATATCAGATGTTATATGTTTTTTGAAAGCATTATTTTCTAGACAATTGGACACTTCCTCTAAAGTCATGAAATTGGGAATAAAAAGGAAAGACCACTCTCTGGGAGCATTACTCTCCCGTTCCCTGGTGTCCCACACACACAGGTCTAGACAGCAATGGGGGGCATATTCTTTGGGAAAAACCCAGACCTCCCTTCCTTTCATCCCCTAGGACGTCAAGTGACCCAGTCAGGGCTCCCCGCTGGGGTGTTGTGTTTACTGATCTGTACCTGAGTGCAAAGTATTGTATTCTGTGCCCCAGGGCACCTGAAAAAGATATTTGAGTCCAAAAGTTGACAAATGAAGGCTTCAGACCCAGTCACCTCAGGCAACGAAGTGCGTGTTCAGAAAAGCCAAATGAAGCACTAAAATGTGGCACCTTCCGACGGCATCATCATTTTACCTTCGTTGCATGGCTGGATACCAAAACCTCTTTCCAGTAAGTTGATTAAAAGCCCAGATTAGGCTTTGCTAAGAGAAAGTCTAAGTTCACGTCAAGCTCTCTCGGATTTTCGTGCCCTTATTTTCAGAAAACTCTCCGGAGACAGTCAGTGGAAGTCCATGAATAAGCTATTCAGTGAGGAAAGGCTTTTATGTATGTAAAAAGTATTTTAAAGACTGACTAAAACAATAGGGTTTGTGTCTTAATTTCAGTTGTAGTTTTAATTTTTATTTTTTTAAAACCAATTTTCAGCTCAGCTCCCCAAACTTTCAGCCATCACTTGGCATTTAATAAGATAGTAAGACCAATTTGTTTGGCGATAGAGACTTTTGATTTTTTCTGAGTTTGATTTTCTTTTTCTCACATTTATTTTCTTAAGCAATTAATGGAAAGATCAATTTCATCATTAAGGAGGAGGAGGAGAGGGGGACTTTTCTGTAACATGGAGTCAACATTCATTTAACAAGTGTTTACTGATTACCTGCAGTACGGCAGGCAGTTCTAGCGATGGGGATGCACGAGAACCGAGAAAATAAAAAAGAAATTCCCACCCTTATGGATCTCACTGTGTCAAGGTGGGGAGGCAGAGAGTTAAGAAATGAGTAGATTACACAGAATACTAAAAGATGGTAAATGTTCTGAAGAAAAATGAAACTTGAAAGGAAGCAGAGAGTGTCAGGGTGCGATGGGGCTTGCGGTTATGAACATGACCACCAGGGAAAGCCACACGGAGAAAGGGATATTTGAGCAAAGACTGGAAAGGGGTAAGAGAACAATTGTGGGGAGTATCTAAAAAAGGAGGTTTTCAAAGAGAGGAAACAGCAAGTGCAAAGAAATGAAGCAAGGGGATGCCTGGCAAATTCCAGGAACAGCCAGGCAGCCTGCATAGCTAGAATAGAATGATCTAGAAGAAGACGGGTGGGAGAGAGAGTTAAAGGTGATGGATGGGTGAGGCCACATGAGGCTGAGAATGCCAGTGCAAGGTGTTTGTGCTGAATGAAATGGGGGCCCGTCACATGGTTTTGAAAAGAGAACTGGTATGTCGTTCCTTACAGGTGAACCACTTCATCTGGCTCTTGTGTTGAGAATAGACCAGATGGGGCAAAGCTGGAAGCAGGAAGAACAAGTAGGATGCCATGGCAGCATGCCAGGGGAGTATGATGCTGGTTTGAAAGCAGCGAGAAGTGGCCAGGTTCTGGATCTACTCCAGAGGCAACAAGGTTTGCTCAGGAAGTGCATGTGATGTCTGAAACAAAGCAACTGGGGACGACTCTGACATCGTGGTCTGAACAACTAGAAGGCTGTAGAGTAGTTGCCACTTGCCAACACGGGAAGGGCAGTTTGGTGGAAAGATCAAGTGCTCAGCTGGGACACAGGAAGCTGAGATTCCTGTTCACTATCCTGGTGCAGATTTCAAGCAGGAGGCAGCTGTGGGGGTCTGAAGTCCTGCGGAGAGGTCTGTGCTGGAGATTTGGGATGCACTTGGGGACAGCAGCCCTAGCAGAGATTATTTAAAATGACACGACTGGATGAGATCACAGAGAGCACATGAGAGAGAAGACATGGAACCCAGTTCTGAGCCTGGAGACACTCTGATGCTAAGAAGTTGGGCATAAGAACAGGTACCAGAATTTTATCATGAGGTAGTACAACCGGCGACCGGGGAGGGAGGAAGAAAACAAGAGGCTGTGGTATCTGTCCTGAGGCCAAATGAAATAAACGCTCCCAGGAGGAAGGGGCGGGTGCTGGCCATTGGATTTAGCCCTGTGAATTTACTTTTTGGGTTAGATTCAAAGTTCTTTTTCTTTGGCTTTTGCTCAGTGTATTTTTCAGCAAGCAGTCCTGTTTTCTGAAGCCAGGCCTGACTCATCTGGAAATGTAGCTTGCAAATTCTAGCCTGGTGCCAGGTCATGTGCCTATTTTCCCTGCCTCTTCAACTCCTAAAGCGGCTGATTTCTCCTTGGGCCAAAACCTCTCATATGTCTGGTGGGTGGTAGCAGAGAGGAAGCCAAGGAGAATTGAATCCCATTCTCCCAGAGCATTTCCACTGTGGTTTACTTAGCATGCAGACTCCCAGGGGAATAAAGGACCCCAGTCAGTCCACTTCAAGAGCAATAGGGTAGGTTATTACTCAAGAAATATAAAAGCTGGTTCTTTTTTAAAAGTCTGGTTCTTTTTTTAAAGTTTGACAAACTTAGAATTTAAATAATAATTTTGCACATCACTTATTTTGACATAGCTATTTCAACATCGAATCTAGTCTCCTAGCTCATAAATCAGCTACCGCAATATCTCTACATTCCCAGAATGATTAAAAAATACGTAAACTATGGTTAAATAGCACTTTACATACAAAAATAAATTTAATACTTCTTTAAGAATAAATTCTCTCGGGGAAAATAGTGTTGTTTCCATCACAGTGCAAACATCAGATAACTGAAACCTAGTCAATAGTTTGTAGGCTGATTGAGAAAGTTTTTTATAAATTTTAACTGAAGTGCAAGTTAGGGAGATGCAGGTCATGAAACTACTTTATTATATTTTATTTTTACACTAATTTTATCTAGTTGTGAATTTATTTTGTGTAGGATATTAATGAAGGAATATGAATATCTATATGTCGATAACCATGTTTGAATTTCACAAATCTATTGTATACCAAAGATCCAATATAGAATGCAAATTTCTTTCTCATTTATCTATTGCTACATAATAAATCTTCCCAAAACTTAAAAGCCTGAAAACACAAATTTTTTTTTTTTATTCTGAGAGATGTTCTTGGTTAACTGGGTTCAGGTGGATGCTTGCCTGCCTTTGGCTGAGTGGTTCTTCTGTTTCATGTGATGTCAGCTAAAGCCATATCATCAGGGTGCTGAGCTGGACGGGAGTACAAGTTGGCTCACTCACAAGGCTGGCAGGGGTGCTGGCTGATTCTGGAAGCTCGGCTGAGGTTATAAGTGCTTTGGTTTCTCTGCATGACCTCTCCACGTGTTTTGGGATTTCTATAGTAAGGCAGTTAGGGCTGCAAGAGGCAGAAAGTAAAAACTCTCAGAGCTCTTAAGTCCTGGGGTGAAAGCTTAAGAATGTTATTTCTGTTGTATTCTATTGGTGAAAACCAGGTCCAAAGTTAGCCCAAATTTAAGGAAACAGGACATTGCTCCACATCTTGAAAAATGGAATAGCATACGCTCAAAGAAGGGAGGAGGTGGTTGAGGACTATCTTTGGAGACTGGCTACTACAGAGCCCTCAGGTCCCAACAGTTCATGATTCTGGTACATGTAAGATGCCCTCAGCCTTCCCCCCAAAACCCCAAATTCTGATCTCATTATGGCAGAGCTTAAAGTTCAGGAAGATTTAGTCCTACCATTTAGCTAAATCGGGTCCAGGTGTGAAGGGGACTCGTTGGGTTCCATTCCTTACAATGGTGATGTAGACTAGAATAAAAGCAACGGATACTGCAGTTCAAAAAAAGGAGCAAACGGAGGGCTTCTGGGAGTCCCCGGTCCATAGCAACTCTCAAATCCAGATGGGCACATGTTGCCATTTCCTGACTCCAGGAGAAGAACTTCCCTTGATTAGGGAAGTTTTGCTCCCTGGGAGTGAATTCTATGGCTCTTGGATCACGCTGGTTCTTGGACTGCACTCTCTGTCCTCTGAATTACCCTTCCTTTTCCATAAGAAATGGCCCATGATTAGAGTTGAGTAGCTTTTTCAGCCTCCCTCCTACCCTGGAGTATTTGGGGGCCCAGGGGCCTCCTTTAATTTTCAATTGTGTCTGTATCACTTGGCCCAAGCTTGTACAATTCTTTTAAAAATATTGTGGATTTTCTGTACATCAAATTATAATATACTTCACATGAAACTGGCACCAACAAATTTCTTTCAGGCAGATTTTCTCTACCTTGGACTATGGAAAAGCTCCTCAAAGATTCTTCAAGTCCTTCTAGTGTAGTGAACAGGGTCTAAGATTATGTCCTTATGATTCCTGGAGGCTTGATTGTTAAATTGAGAGGGTCCATAAGACCTGCCCATTAAATCCTTAGGAATTCTATAGTGTAGCTCAGTTCTAAAGTACAGAATACTTTATTACATATACAGAATACTTTATTACTTTTTTTCTGAGGTCTCAATGAAGGGTTTTACAACCATACCCCCTGAACTGATCCTGACCTCCAGGTTTTAATTTGCTTTGAGTATATTTTGTCATCTTGGAGTTTGGGAATGACAGAGTTTTATTTCCCACACCAGTAATTCTGGGGTTGGAAATGTTTCCTCTATATTCAATTAAAAAAAAAACCCAAGTCTTTTTTCAGTTAGTTTATCTGTTTTAATCATACCATCCACAGTTAAAAAAATGCATTTGGCATTTTCAAAATACTGCCTTGGAATATTCTTAGCCATACCTATAATTTCATGAAGAATATTTCCTACCTTCCATATTACTGCAGGTAAGAATGTGGCCAAACTTTCTGTCACTACATAACATGGGTGACTTTTTCTTCAGGCTTCAGTAGCAATGTCCTCTCTATGTATCCAGCCACCATGTCCAATCTCTTTGAGGTTCCTTCTGGCCTGTGCTAGCAACTAGTCTTAAGTCCAATGACATGAATTTTCAAATTTTGTTATGACAACATCCTATTTCCAGGTATTAGTTTTAATTTCAGTTATAATGGTACCGCCACTAAAAATGCAGAGTCTTTAGAAAAAAACACTCATCCTTAAAAATGGTAGTGCCAAGAGAACCCAAATTCACAAAATTCCTAATGATTCTCCATTCCTGTCTATATCGGAGTCTGTCTTTTGGCAACAACATACATGAGTTATATACTCCAGACATGAATTTTTTGTTAGGTGATGAATCGTCCGATAAAAATGAGTAAGCCAAGTATGTAGCATCAAAAATTTGCTTTTATGGATTTTTCTAAGATTATTTCCTGTTAACGGCACTGCATTCTCCTTTATTTTTCCAATCCCCTTTAGGCTAAAAGATATGAAAATATCTTACTTGGTTTTGGTCTTTCAACTAATCACCCATCATGTTCTCTAGAGTGTAACTTCATAGCATTTCTCAAAGTCATTCCATCCACTTCATGGCTTTTATCTGAATTCACATTCAGCCCTTCTCATGTCTCATCAGGTCTAGTTCAATAGTCTTATTTCCAGTCCCTTGTTCTACTTATTTCTTTTCAACACCACTCATTCAATAAACTACCAGATGAGCTTTGAGGCACATATGCTATGGAGACATTTGTAAATCTCTTGAGGAACTCAACTCTATTGACAATTTTTTTTGGAAGCACAGACTGAATCGCTTTATTCAAAATTAAAAAAAAGCAAAGAGAAGAAGATTAGATCCTGTTTTAGCATTGCACATGGCATTTACTTTTATAATTCCTTGAACTCCTCCAATCTGTGCCAGCTCTTCAGTCTGTCTTTGTCTTTCATGATGACACTTCTGCTCAATACTCTTCAGTTATTTCATATATTTTCTATCAAATTTTGTCTAATGTTTTATTATGATTAAATTTGAGTTTTCATCTTTGGCAAGAATACCCCAGATACCATGTTGTGTTCCTCTCAGTGCATTACATCAGAGGGCACATGATGTTGTTATGTCTTAAATGCAGAGATGTCAACCTTGATCACTTGGCTAAAGTGGTGGGTGCTGAAGTTCACTGTGAAGTTACTGTTCCTCTGTAATTTAAAAATACCTTGGAAGAGATTCTTTGAGACTATGTAAATATGATATTTCTCCTCAAACTTACACTCACTTTAACATCCTCAATAGATCTTGCCTGCAACAATTATTACCTTGATGTTGGCCTAATGATGATTTTGTATATCCTTCATTCTCTCTACATTTATTAATCAGAATTACTCTGTAAGGCAGAGCTGCTTCATTCACCCATTTATTTATTTATTTATTTAATTATTTATATATAGATGCAAATATGGACTCATAGATACTTATTTTATGGGTAACAAATACTATATTTATTTTGTTGCTCAAATTTCTATAGTCTCCTTTCTAAAGAAGCTTTCGTCTTGAATGACTCTAACTAAATATTAAATCTCTCTCTTCTGAACCTGCAGATCATTGTATTTGCTGCCTTTTTATGTTGCTCTCTACATTTTTGCCTCATATTACAGATATTTATAAATCTGCCCTTTGTCATTACACCCAGTTTCATTTCATGGTCTGGATTACTAAGGATAAAGACTGCGTATCACTAACCCTCTATACCCTCCCCAGTCGATGCACAGTGGAGCACATCAGTATATATGGGTTGAATTAAATTCAATTGGCTAAAGCATTTTTGGCCAGAACATAATTGGGCAATACTCCTCAGAGCCGGACACTGTGGTCTCACTCCTGACACCCACTTTTTATCTCAGGGTTTCTTCAGTACAGATAAAGACAACAGGTTGGTGGGGGTGGGGTGCAATCAATACCTGGGCCATTAAAGAAGTAGACACAAGCATTAAAACAATGACCTAATTTCTATGCAACTAGTACAATTTGGGTCTGAAATGTGGATTTTGATGTAGTTCTCTTGACGCCTTTATTTCTGGATTAACTATATCACATTAAGGGTGAGAATAATTTCCAAGTTCTATCATGAAACAATATGTGTGTATGTATTAATACAGGGGTGGACAAAAGTAGGTTTACAAATAATACAAATACATGGTGTAATAATTAATACATAATAATATTAGAATATTATAGTCTTATATTATGGCATCCTCACACCTGTAAACCTACTTTTGCCAACCTCTGAATAGATTATTCCCTATGAGTCTGTGTCATGAGTGTCATGGAAGACTATTTTAATTAATTGATTTAAAAGTATGTATTGAATATTTATTAAGAGCAAAGTATGAGCCATTAATGTTGAAAAAACACTTCTTCTAATTTCTGTCATTTTGAGAACACAGGGCTAGTTCCTGGTAGATCTGAGGCATGAACTCAGGCTGTCTGATCCCAGAGCCTAAGTGTTGATTCTAACCTGGCTCCTAGTATGTGTTTATGAAAATGGTAAGTGTTCTTTGTGAACCGCAAAAATAATTTTGAACAGCACCGGTGGGCACATCCATATATTATGGTTCCCTAGAACCTGGATGATATTTATAAGAGACTGAAGTCCACACTGTTCCATACAATGAGAATGGGTGTTACAATGAATTGCTACAGGAGATAAGACAAGAAAAAGAGTATGCGCCAGCCTGACAAACTGAAAAGATTTTGTGAAGGAAGTGGCATTAGAATATTTGGTTTGTGTATGTAGAGATGGGCGTGAGAGGGGCCTTTCCAGTTGGACGGAGAAGTACAGGCTATGTGTGAAATGCAGCAAGCAGCTCATTTTGCTGGAGCACACTGGATGTGAATGGGAAATAAGACTGAAATAGTCCTACATGAAAGCATTGGGATCTTACATTTAATAGCGATTTACTGTGTTAAGAACACTAAATGAAACATCTAGACCGATGCCTAAAAACCTACAAATGTACTCGAGGGCTTTTGAGCTGGCATCATGTTTTAGATCCATAGACTGAGAGCTGTACTGATCCAGGTATTTATTCAAATGCAAGGATTTTTAAGTTGGAAGTTGGGTAAACTACCACCAGGTGGTAGCAGACAGGCAGATTTCTCAGTCCGGATGACCTGATTTGTGCTAGAAATGTGTGTGAGAGCCAGTTCAGGTTTTCGCGGGTACATAATTTTGTTTGTATAGCATATAATTACTATACCAGGGCCCAGATTTGGGTAAAATAATGTCCTTCTCACAATACAGCAGCATCCTTCTTAATAGAAACAACACAACTTTTTTTTTTTTTTTTGCCAGACTTTTGATTCTTAGTAGTAGTATGTACAGGGATATGGGATGGTTGGAATGTGCTATTCCAAATATCACTTCAGAAAATTAATATTGTTTATCTGGAAATCTTGTGCTTAAAGAACCGAGGATGACAATTGGGTTCTTGGGACTGGGTGAGATTGGGGAGAGGCCCATATATGGCTCATTCACAGACAGTGGGTGGAATCCAAAGGGCTTGACAGTCGGCAGATCGGCTTCCAGGAGGCAGTTGTCTCCTTTTATTGTTGAATTTACTCCCCTCAGCCACCCTGTGACCTGAAGTTTTATCTCCATTTAAATATAAGGAGACAAAGGCTCAGAGCGCTCGAGCAATTATCTAATTTATGTGTCCAAGTAACAGATCTGGAATTTGAACCCTTAACTGTATCACTTTCCACACTCTTTCTTCTCAATACCCAAGAGATACATTATCTATCTACTTCAGAAACCTACTGGCCTTTGCCCTCTCAAAGCATAAGAGGTGATACATTTTATACTAGTTAATTAATCATTGCATTTCCCCAACATTTTCTTATGAAAAACTTCAAACATAGTAAGAGTTGGAAGAATTCCTCAAGGGCCCATTTTATGTCTACGACTAAGATTACGCAATTTGCTTTTGTACTCTACTTATTTTTGTCACATATTTATCCATCTATTCACTGCCTGTCTAATTAACCCAATTGTATATGCATTTCACAGTGAATTAAGGACCTCAATACACTTCATCCCTAATCACTTCAGTGTGCACATCATTAACTGGAGTTCACTATTTGTTTATAGATTTATTAAAAAGTTCAAGTGAACTTTGTATACAATAAAATGTACCAATCAAGTGTACCATTCAGTAACTTCAGACAAATGCATATAGCTGTGCAACCTGAATTTCTCTGCAGATACAGAACATTACTTTCAGACCAGAAAGTTTCTTATATTTTTTTCCAGTCAAGCTCTACCCACTCCACCCATGAGGAGACACTGTCCTTTTTTTTTTTTTTTTGGTTGGCTCTTAGTTTTGTTTAACCACAGATTAACATGATCTGTTTTAGAATTTTATATAAGTGGAATGATGGTATGAACTCTTTTGTAGAAGGCTTATCACACAGCACAAAGTGTTTTGAGAGTCATTTATTGTGTTCTATGAGTCAGTAATTCATTCCTTTTCATTCTTGGTGGTGGGCATTTGGGCTGTTTTGGTTTTGTCTATCTGGAATAAAGCAGCTATACATTTTCTCACACCAGTGATTCATTTCTTTTGTTGTAACTTCTGTGTCATAGGGTAAGTATAGATTAATTTTATATGAAACTGTCAGAACCTTCTTCAAAATGCTTGTTCCAGGTTACACTCCCACTAACAATGTATGAGAGTTCTTGTTGCTCCAACACTTAGCATTGTCAGTCTTTCAAATTCTGCCCTTCTGGAGGGTTTGTGCTGTTTTCTCATTCGGGAAGAGAGCCATACTGTCAGCTTTGGATGGAAAATAGCCTTTCCCTTATTTTTTGCCACAGGACAAAAATGTTCCCCCAGTTCCTCACTTACAATTTTTTTTTTTTGCTTCTCTGTATCATTTTGTTTTTTCTGAATTCTCTGACATCAACATATCTATTTCTACTAATTCTGATAACACTTCTTCTTTTAATGCAATAGATTTTCCCTTTTGATTAATATGATTCATTTGTAATTGTGTTTCTTATTATTAAGAGTCAGAGAAGCAGATCCATTTATGCAAGCTCTTTCTAGCCAAAATTGGACAGTAGTTAAGTAAGGAATTTTGCCAGATGTTTCCGAAGGATTTCAGGCTCACAGTGTTTTAGTGATGTAGGCGGGGACTGCTTTCATTTACAATGAACTTCTCGGGCCTGGGGAGGAGTAAAGACTGTCCTAATGTGGTGAAGCTGTGATCATCAGTTGCTTGGTCAGCTGAGTTTGACACTATGTGGAAAACTGGTGAGTAAAGGGTAGAAGGTGATGAGCAGTAGGTTTTGTTCATTTTAACTTGGCAGGACGAAAATGAGCAGTGGAGTAAACCAAGGGATCGGCTGTATTCAGCTTTGGGTTCGCTGATCCCTGTATTTGTCACTCATTGTGAACTACACAGGTGGTTTGTTTCTTACCTGCTTTATACTTATGAGAGAGAAAACCTGCTAGAATGCTTCTTCTTTTTTTAAGATTTTAGTTATTTATTTTTAGACAGAGTGGAAGGGAGGGAGAAAGAGAGGGAGAGAAACATCAGTGTGTGGTTGCCTCTCATGTGGCCCCCACTGGGGACCCAGCCCACAACCCAGGCATGTGCCCTGACTGGGAACCGAACTGGTGACCGTTTGGTTCACAGGCCAGCATTCAGTCCACTGAGCCACACCAGCCAGGGCTAGAATGCTTCTTGAGAGGGTATTATTGCAGTCTGAATATTACTTTTTTTAAAAAAAAGTCCTTAATAATTTGTAATAATTTATACTCTGCTGGTGATTAAAAGTTTTAACTGATTCCAAAAAGGCAGGTACCCCAGCTAGAATAAGAATTTTAAAATAACATTTAAGGGAGATTCTATGACATTAACTTTAAATTTAGTGATGCTCAAAAAAGGTAGTAGCATCAGTATATTTATATTTTCACTAGGGAGACATTTCTCATCCACTTAGGCTTGTGTTCACATTCATTAAACAAGAAAAAAAAGAAGGAAGGTAAAAATTTGTACCTTTGGTGGAAACTGTGAACAGAGCCTACGGAACCCAAAACAATAATGAATGTATCAGCCATTTCTTGCTCCAGTGCCCATGGCTAAACATGTACCAAGGCAAGTGAATGATAGTGCAGACTTCCTTTCTACAGTGTCATTTCCAGCTGGGGAATTCAATTATGTTTAATTGAGTTGAGGCACATTATTACACTGATGCATGTCTCTCTAGATTGTAAATAACAAACCTGTGGCATTTTGTAATAGTGGAAAAATGCTCTCAATCTGGATGGAGTAAAAATTGATGTGGCAGCCAATGTATGTTTAGTCCCAATTACAAACAATTAGGAAGGATGTTTCATATTATTAGAAGGCACTTCTGACAATTGACGGAAGCATAGGTCAGGTAAATAAAAGATGGAATGTACACAGAAAGCTATGTAGTCAGATAATATGAGAGAAAATGTGGCATAGTGAATAAAAGCAGCTAGAGATACTGAAAATTTGAATCTCAGTTCAAAATCTCAGGCCATGATATTAATGACCTGCTAGTTTTAACTGGAGAAGGCACCCAATTACTTTGTCAATGAAATGAAGTTGGTCAAAGTGGACCTGAAAGATCTCTTCCTCCAAAGCTCCGCCTCTGTATGCACAATTCATACTTCAGGGAAAATATATCATGAGAAATACCTTGATGTTACTGCAAACATTTAAATCACTCAAAAATATATTATAGAAGAAAAATGGAGATCTCCTATGATAATTGTATTTTTGGTGTGATGAAAACCCGACTTCTCCCTATTTTTACATTGTTTTTCACATCAGCTATTCCTTCCATTCATGATTACATCAATTGCATTTTTACTTTAAATACTCATTGACATACACAGTTCATGCCCTATGTAAACTCACCATTTTTATTTTTCTGTATAAAGAACATGATATAAGTTACTTAAGCAGAGTTTCAGATTGTCAGCATTTTCCTAGGTTCCCAGGTTTAACAAGGCTCAGAACACCCAACTGATTGACGTTGAAAACCGCAGAACATAGCAGAAGTATGAACGGATTAATGTGATTCCTTCATTGTGCTCAGGGCTTTGATGGCGCATATGTAACAGTGTTAATTAAACATCTCCATTTCAAACTAACAATTCTATAGCTCTGAGTGGCCCTTTGGTTCCAATTCTAATTTTGGAAGTGGCCGGCTTTAAGGCCCCGTCAAAAAGAATTCTGAGGGCTCTTCTGGGCTCGGTAGGAAAGTGAAACGTGATCAATAAATGGCCATGGCTTAAGGCCCGAGAGGAAGCCGCAGCCGCACACCTGCTGCGGGGCGGCCGGCCCTGCTGCCTTCGCTTTTTCACGAATCACACTGAGCGTCGTGACTTTGGAGTGGGAAATTCAATCACATAAACCAGCGCAAAATAAATCATTATCATTTGTTGGGTACAGTACATATCACCTGAACTATATTAACAATTTCTTTGGCCCCTTCTCCTTTCCTTTCTGCATCCGGCTGGAGTGTGTCCAAGCTTACAGTGCAGGTGACACTGTCCCGTCACTCTCTCAGGTGGGGCGACCCTGACAGCCTTGACTTGGTAGTGTGACTTTGCAGTAAAGCATCTCAGCCTGCTGCAATTCAACTGTTCCATTTTCCTCTCAACCACCTGATGTTCCAAGAGTCTCATTCTCGTCTACATACAAAAAACCCCACAAAACTTTAAATAGCATTTAAGCATTTCTTTAATGTCTCTCTAAGCCCCGAGAGCTCTGTGAGGGCTCTGAATGGTGCTGCAAAGGCAAAGTTGCCAAAATACACAGGTGCTACTGAGTTAGGTTTCTCTGTTAAAGTAGAAAAGAAAAACATTTCTCCAGACTGAGTAAATACACATATGCGCTGAGACACAAGTAAAGACCCACATTTTGAAAACTGTCATTTCCTAATTTAAAGATTGTCTTTGTTTTCCAACTGCTAAAGTAGAACATACCAAGAGACTACTTTTCCTCACTAATGAAGAAGTTTGGAAAAACATTCTGAGAAAGCACACAAAACCTCTAGTGAGTCACAATGCAAATAGAAAGAAAAATAGAGGGTCCAGCAGAAGTAACACCTGCCTGAGTGTGGTTGGTAGGATAATAGTATGGGTGTAATAATTTATAGTTTTAATTTGAGCATTTCACCTAAAATTCCATATGGTATGCTTGAGCGTGACATTGTTATGTTACAGAATTACATGCATATGATTTTGTAATAAAAGATTTTGTAATAAAAAAGGAGTGTTATTTACGCCAGACCCTGTGTAAGGAAATTCAACAACGTGTTATACTTACTGGCTTACTCTGAGCCTTGTGTGGGTTATACAAAGACTCATCATATCCTCAAGATGTTTATGGTATTGTTGGGTGCACACCAATTACTGGAGAATGATTAAAAACAGAATTTGAGTGAAGAAATAAAGAAAAGAAAAATGTTTCACAATTGATAGCTTATATACAAACAGAAGGCACCATAATTACTTGCAAATAACTTTGGTAAATAATGACGTGTTAGAAATCTAATGAAGTTTTCAGAGTCTACTGATGGAGACTTTTCACATGGGCAGTGACGTACTCTAGCACGGAAGGGAGCAGTCCGTGTTTGGGGAACAAAAGCTGCATCCGAAGTATGACTGCATCAACTACTAGCTCTTTGCCCTCGATTGAATTCATTAAGTTCCTGAGTCTATTACTTCATTTATATAATGACCATAGTAATAGTATTCAAAATTCTAGTTTTATGTACATTAAATGAGATGTTTAATACAACTAACATTTATTGAATGTCTACGCTAGGCAGTGCGCTCTTTTGAGAGGCATGTAAGACAACGAGTCAGATATCCTGCCCTCACGGAGAGAATATTCTAGTGGAAGCTTCATTAACTTGTTTATTCCCTGAACACACTTCTGTGCAATGTGTACCATGTTGTGGTGCTTACTTAAGAATCACAGAATACACAAAGAAACACAGCTGGTTATGGGCACTCGTAAAGAAGGAAAGACCAGGACACGTGGGAGGGAAAAAAGGAGCAGCTATTTCAGTTCGAGTGGAAAGGAATAGGTCTCCTAATAAGGTAACGCTTACACCGATTCATTAAAGTATCAGAAGGATCAAGCTTTGAAAAAGAAAAGAGAGGGATTTCCAACAGAAGGAAGAACGTGTTACAAAGGTCCTACACTGAGAAAGAGCTTGTTGCGTTTTAGAACCTGGAAGAAGGTCAGTGTGCGTGAGACAGGGCAGGTGAGTGAGAAAATGTTTGGAGAGACAGGAGGAGGCCAGACTTTGGACATGTTTTCTAGGACATGTTTAGGGTTTAACTTTTATCCTGAGTGGCACTGAAACCCTTTAGAGGTTTCAAGCAAAGGAGTGACATGATCTAATTTACCATTCAAAAAAAAACCACTCTGGGTCCTGTAGGAAGAATGGACTACAGGGGACCATATCTGACAACACTAAGAGGCTATTGCAGAAGTTCAGGCAAAGATTCATGCTCTGTATTTGGGTGTTGGTAGTAGATTCTGAAAGGAAAGAATGGGGGTTTGAGACATGTTTTTGAGGTGTTATTTGCCTGCAGGTCAGATATGATCGACTGTGCATTTTTGTAAATGACGTTTTACTGAAACACAGCCATGCCCACTTATGGCTGGTGCTACGGTGACAAGAGGTGAGTCGTCATGACAGGGACCGTGTGGCCTATAAATGCTAAACTATTACCATTTAACTTGTAGAAAGTTTGCCAACCCCATAGCTTCTAAAGCAATGTGGACTTTTAGTACTAGCTCTTTCATTTACTAGCCCACCGGTTTTCAACCTTTTGCATCTCCTGGCACACATAAACTAATTACGGAAATTCTGTGGGAGACCGAAAAATATATTACACTTTTTTGCCGATCTGACAAAAATAGGTATAGGTTTGATTTATTCACAACAGATGGCTATTATTTTGTTGGCTATTGATACTTTTTACTTGGCAATCTAAGGGAAAAGAGGTCAGTGCCCCTGACTAAATTGTCAGGTATTGCATGTTTTAAAATATTTTTATGGCACACTGGTTGAAAATTGCTATACTAGATGTATAACTTTGAACAAATTATGTAACCACTCTTCATTTTACTTTGGCCTCTAAATAACATTAAATTGACATAAATATTAGTTGTTGTTATTTTTACTTGGTTTAGAAATTAACTTATAAGAATGGATAATATTGATAGTGAAGGAGTCCTTAATGAAACACTAGGTTAGAAAGCCAGCTGGTGTTTGTCACAGAGACAATAGTCTCTGGAGATTTTCTGGGATATTAGGTGTAGCTGTGGGATGGGGACAGAATATGGAGCAATAATGCAGCTTGAAACGGCCGTGTCCTATTTATATCTGGAGATGTTTTTCTAGACCAGGTGTCGGTAAACTGCAGTCCATGAGCAAATGCAGCTTGATGCCTGTTGTTGTACGACTAATGGAGTTGAGATGATGTTCACCCTTTTAGCAGGTTCTCAAATAAAACAAAACGAAATAACAGAGACTGCCTACTAGAGACTGGCTGTGGTCTACTACCTGGCCCTTTACAGAAAAAGGTTGTCAATCCCCGTTCTAGGCAAAAGAAAGCTCTTTATGTTTATCTTTTATAGTCTTAGATTTACTGGATAAGCACAGCATTAATAATCCATGTTTATTCTTTAGAACGCTTTTAGTTTGAGGGGCTATTACATTTATGGAATGTGTTTTGTTTTCCTTTGTCTCCATACAACACATTCTGAATGTCAGTCTCCTTTTTAAGGTTCATTCTCCTTTTCACGGTAGTGTCTCGGTTGCCAAAAACCTGTATCTCTGTCCCAAACTGTACCATTTTTTTGAATCAAACTATAAAGCTCAAATCCATGGCTGGTAAGTCACTTACCTATCAGGCAAATTGTTTGCCTCTAGAAAAGGCTAGAGGACTTTTAAATGGAACTCTTGCCTAGTTTTCATTACCTAATGGATCCCACTTTGGAATTTACCAAACCTCGAAAAGTAGTCAGAATTTCGAAAGCAACTTTTTAATAGACTCAAAAGAAGGGAGGTAAGCAAGCAGGCAGGAGAAGGACCAGGAAGGAAGGCGACAGCCGCGGCCCATGTCAGGATTGCTCCATTTTTGCTTCAGCAAGTTCCCCCCAAAGCCTGCCTGCTGCCATGATGACCTCTTTTTCAATCTCTCAGGGTTTTAAATTTAATTTCACCTAAGGCTCAAAAGAAGACAGCATGCTTGAGTCTCTGAAGACCAGCTAAAAGCTGTTGTGACAATAAATAAACCCTCAATCTTTTCCAAGTTGCCCACAGGCATTTCAACTATAGGTCTGCAGGGGCTCACTTGCACGGCAGGCGTTGGCTTTCCTCTTATAGCCTGTGGTTGGTAGCTTATTTGCAAAGCTAATTTCCTAAGTGAGTTGTTTTTAAATAAATATCTGCAAATTTGGAAGGAATGGCATGTGAAGAAACATGTATTTCCTAAGACCTAACTTTTGATAAATACCACGTAAACTATCTGGGATTCTGGAATAGTTTTCCAAATATCTCAACAACTGACAACTTTTGGCAAAGAGGTCTAAGGTTTCCAAATTGTACTCGAAGCATATGTGTGTGTGTGTGTGTGTGTGTGTACAGGGTCTGGCAGAAGTAACTCCTGCTTGAGTGTGGTTGGTAGGGTAATAATACGGGTATAATAATTTATAGTTTTAATTTGAGCATTTCACTGAAAATGTCATATAGTGTGCTCTAGTGTGACAGTGTTATGTTACAGAATTACATTCTTATGATTTTGTGATAAAAGATTTTGTAATAAAAAGGGCTGTTATTTGTCTAATTGTCTAATATGGTAGCCACTAGCCATATGAAGTTATTGAACACTTAAATGTAGCTAGTTAGACTAAGAAACTAAAATTTTAATATTATTGACTTTTTGAAGTATATTTTATTAATTATGCTATTACAGTTGTCCAAATTTTCTCCCTTTGCCTCTCTCCACCTGATACCCTCCTTCTCTCTAGCAACTCCCCCTTTAGTTCATGTCCATGGGTCATGTGGGTAATTTCTTTGGCTTCTCTATTTTCTATACTATTCTTTATATCCCTCTTCTGTTTTGTTCCTACCAATTATGCTTTTTAACTCCTGTACCTTTTCCCCTATTTTCCACCTTCCCCCTTCAGTTGATAACCCTCCAAATGATCTCCATACCTATGATTCTGTTCCTGTTCTAGTTGTTTGCATAGTTTTGCTTTTGTTTTTGTTTTAGTTGTGGTTGTTAATAACTGTGAGTTTGCTGTCATTTTTACTGTTCATATTTTTTATCTTCTTTTTCTTAGATAAGTCCCTTTAACATTTCATATAATAAGGGCTTGGTGATGATGAACTTCTTTAATTTGACCTTATCTGAGAAGCACTTTATCTGCCCTTCCATTCTAAATGATAGCTTTGCTGGATACAGTAATCTTGGATGTAGGTCCTTGCCTTTCATGACTTGGAATACTTCTTGCTAGCCCCTTCTTGCCTGTAAGGTCTCTTTGGAGAAATCAACTGACAGTCTTATGGGAAGTCCTTTGTAGGTGACTGTGTCCTTTTCTCTTGCTGCTTCTAAGATTCTCTCCTTACCTTTAATCTTGGGTAATGTAATTATGATGTGCTTTGGTGTGTTCCTCCTTGGGTCCAACTTCTTTGGGACTCTCTGAACTGCCTGGACTTCCTGGGAGTCTATTTCCTTTGCCAGATTAGGGAAGTTCTCCTTCATTATTTGTTCAAATAAGTTTTCGATTTGTTGCTCTTCCTCTTCTCCTTCTGGTACCCCTATAATTCGGTTGTTGGAACGTTTAAAGATGTCTTGGGGGTTCCTAAGCCTCTCCTCATTTTTTTGAATTCTTGTTTCTCCATTCTTTTCTGGCTGGATGTTTCTTTCTTCCTTCTGGTCCACACTGTTGATTCGAGTTCCAGTTTCTTTCCCATCACTATTGGTTCCTTGTACATTTTCCTTTGTTTCTCTCAGCATAGCCTTCATTTTTTTATCTAATTTGTGACCAAATCCAACCAATTCTGTGAGCATCTTGATTACCAGTGTTTTGAACTGTGCATCTGATAGGTTGGCTATCTCTTCATTACTTAGTTGTATTTTTTCTGGAGCTTTGATTTGTTCTTTCATTTGGGTCTTTTTTTTTTTTTTTTTTTTTTTTTGTCTTGGCGTACGTGTTACGTAAAGGGGCAGAGCCTTAGGTGTCCACCTGGTCAGGGTAAGGCTGGTCGCTGCGCTCTGATGCTGTATGTGGGGGAGTGGCCAAGAGGGAGCAATGGCGCTTGCTCCACTCTCTTTGGGTTTTTGGTCACTCTCTTTGCTACCCACAATCAAATTGGACTCTTCTGGTGCTGATTCCCAAGTGGGTGGGCTTGTGCACGCTCTAGGCCCCTGTAAGTCTCTCCAAAGACTTCTCCTGTGAGGCTGGGAGTTTCTCTAGCTGCCGCCCCAACCCCCACAGGTGTTTTCAATCAGTGGTTTGAGGCTTTCTTTCCCCTCGCTGGAGCCCTGGGTTGCTTAGTCTGTCACCTGGTCCACCAGCTGCTGCCTCACCATCCAGCTGCAGCTTTGCCTGCCCCACTCCACAATCCACCACCTCTCTGGGTCCAGCCACATTGCCGTGAGTCCTCTCTGCCCTGGTTGCCCGTCTCTGCCCCTCCTGCTGGTCTGGATGAGTGTTTCTTCTTTATCTCCTTGGTTGTCGGACTTCCATACAGTTCTATTTTCTGTCAGTTCTGGTTGTTTTTTGTTTTTAAATTGTTATTGTCCTTTCGGTTATGCGAGGAGGCACAGTGTGTCTACCTATGCCTCCATCTTGGCCGGAAGTCTATTTTGTTTTTTAGATACCACATATAAGTGAAATCATGTTTATGCATGTTGTCACAAATAATACAATTTCATCCTTTTTATGGCTATGTAATATTCCATTGTATATATGTACCATTATTCTTTGCCCATTCATCTGTTGTTGGGCACTTTGGTTACTTCTATATCTTGGCTATTTTAAATAATACTGCAATGAACATAGGGGTGCATATATCTTTTTGAATTAGTGTTTTGGATTTATTTAGATATATATTCAAAAGTGGCATTGCCATGTCATAAGGCAGTTTCATTTTTAATTTTTTGAGGAAACTCCATACTGTTTTCTGTTGTGGCCACACCAGTCTCCACTCCTTCCAACATTGTGCAAGGGTTCTCTTTTCTCCACGTCCTCTCCGATACTTGTTGTTTGTTGATTAATTGATGATAGACACTCATTGTGGTTTTAATTTGCATTTCTCTGGTTATTAGTGATGTTGAGCATCTTTTCATACGTCTATTGGCCATCTGTGTGTCCTCTCCAGGTCTTCTGCCCAATTTCTAATTGAATTGTTTGTTTTCTTGGTGCTGAGTTGTATTAGTTCTTGATAGATTTTGGATATTAACCTCTTATCTCCAAATAGTTTGTTTTTTCATATTGTTGTTGATTTTCTTTGCTGTGCAAAAACTTTTTAGTTTGATGTACTCCTATTTATTTATTTTTTCTTTTGTTTCCCTTTAACATGCATTTTTTAACTATCCATGACATGTCATGCCCTTTGCTAAACATTAATCCCTGGCATCAAGATGGGGGTAAAAACTAGTCTAGTATATATAATAAATATTATAATTGGTGTATGTGAACCATGTTGTTAAGAATGTCAGGGAAGAAGCACCAAAATCTTCCTGAAGAGTTGTTTGAGCTCATATTTGTGGAGTAAGTAAGAGTTTTACAGATGTAGAGAAAAGAGGAGGAAATGCCTGAAAGAAGGAAAAAACAAATGCAAAAAATCTCAGGGAGGGACTTGGAATGTTTGTGGAACTGTATGTCCGGTGTTGCTGTTACGTGGCCAAATGTCAGGAGATGAAGGTGGATAAAGTTATTTTATCGTAAGGGTCTTACATGCCATTTAAAAAACTCCAGATTTCACTTTGTAGGCAACAAAGAATCACTGACATTTGTAAACATGGTAAATTTTTATGAGAATTGTGTTCATAAAGATCATTTTGTTGTTTCTGAGGACCATTAACAAGAAATAGTGTTGGGTAGAGGTAGAAAAAATGGAGAAGATATACACAATCAATATCAGAAATGAAAAATGGGTCATCAACTCAGATTTTTCAGGTGTTATAAAGTGAATAAAATGAACCACTCGGAACCCTTAAATTTCACAGCTTTAATGAATTGTACATTTTCCCTAAAACACACAAACTTCTAAACTGATTCAAAATATCCAGAGCAACTTGAATTGTTTTACACTTATTGAAGAAAATTGATTCATCGTTACAAATCTTCTAACAGAGGTGATTACAGATCCAGTAGCTTCACAGGGAACTCTATCACACATTTAAGGAAGGAATAATACTAGTGGGAATCAAGCAAAAAATACAAGAGGAAGAAACATGTTGGAGGCAAACATTATTCTCATAAAATTCAGACAGAAATTACATACAGAAAACTATAGCACACACTAGTAACCCTGATGAATTTGCCTAAAACTTTCAACAAATATTAGTAAATTAAACATAGTAATATATGAAATTGATAATAAATCATGACCTGGTACTGGTTTTCCCAGAAATGCCAGGTTGTTTCAACCTTTAAGATTCAATCAATATAATTTATAACATCAGGGGATTATTGGGAAAAAATCTCAATATATGCAATAATGCCTTTGACATGCATTTATGGTAAAATGTTTCAGAAAAATATGAGTAGAAGGAATTTTCTTGACTTGATAGAAGACAGCTATGCTGTAAAAGGCCAGAGAATAAACAATTTAGGCTTCACAATTAATGGTTGGGTGTGGCTCTTTTACAATGAAACTATTTAGAAAACTTGTCAAAGGGCTGGATTTGGCCTCTGAGTTCTAGTTTGCCAACTCCTGTGCTAGATTTGATTGTGGTGGTAGTTATATGATTGTATGCGTTTATCAATGTTTTAGATATCTGTACCCTAATAAAAAGATTAACCATCAGAAGAAAAGTTAACTTAGTATGATTTTTATCCTGAATGACTAGATTAATGTTCCATAAAACCAACTGCAGAAGGTTATTTATATATATATAAAACAGGAAAACATTGCCAGCCCCCTAAATGAGCAATAGTAGGTCAAAGTTTAAGTAAATAGCAACATGTACCATTTTGGTAATACTATGTTGCCATTGAACTTATATCTTGGGGAATATTTAATCAGTAAAATATTCATGTTATGATGATTAAAAAAAGCAGATACAAAATTATATACACAATACAATCTCAATCTTACCAAAAATACAGGGTGGGACAAAAGTTGTTTCTATGGAAAATAATACAATGATTAATAAATAATATAAAAATAAACTTTGTGTTCTGCTTACTCAGAACTGAAACCTACTTTTGTCCCAGTCTGTACGTATATGTATGTAAGTATAGAGATAGATGGGCAAGAACTTTCTCTTTGTAGGGAGTAGAATTACCAGTAATTTTGATTTTTTCCCTTGCTTTGCTTTTATTAAATGTTTTACAGTGAAAAATTATCAAAGAGAGAATAAGTGGTTTATGTAAAAATTATTTAATTACACTGAATCTTAAAAATTATTGAGTTATAAATAAAATAAAACTTAAATCCATTCATAAACCTCATTTTGGATGTGAATATGGCCTACTTTCACTTCCTGTCACTATTATCTTGGAAGTAGAAAACTTCACTGAATTATACAAATTAATATACATGCTATTAGCAACTAGACTCATACCAAAAAATAGGAAAGCTTTTGTCATTCAAACAGGGACAAGTTTGAGAATTAAAGGGGCATTAATAATTATTACTCTAGAACAACAGGTACATATCTGAACATGTGGTCACACATTCACTTGGATTAAGATTTAAGGTCTCATGTTGTGATGAAAAAGCTAACCCTTAGTATTATGTAACTTTTCCTTTCCTTGTTTTGGAGGAGGAAACGTTCAGGGATAGAATGTATGAGTGAAATAAACGACACAATGGCACCCTCAGGCAGCTGTTTTGCCAATAATTGGCTCACTCACTGGATTACAAAATCTAGTTTTGAAAGTAATTTATTCATTCTTGATGGGCTTTACATAATGAAAGGAGAAAGAAAAGGAGGAAAATCCTTCTGTTTCAAAAATGATTTATACCATGTAGTCTTTTCTGGAATTTATTAACTTCCCTTTGAAACTGAAAGACAGCATGTAGCACATTGTATTCTGATCTTCTAACACATTTTATCTTTTGGTTGATCTCTTAAACACTAAACACTACAGTGGAAAATGTTTTATTGTAATCATTCACAAATGTTAATATCTGAGGCCCTACAGTTGCTGTATTACAGATGACATGAAGTTTCATAATGATCAATATAACTAAATAGAAACTCAAACATAATTTAAATAGTTACGATTTGTACTGACTTCGGTAGTTATTGAAATAAAGGAAATGTCTGGATAGGGGCAAGCCCTTTTGTAGTGAATGTTGCAGAATGCGTACAAATGATCATGTCTCCTCTTTGTCCTACAGAGCAGTGACAAAGGGATGCAAACCCAACAATCTATAAAGCCACACACTTAAATTTATACACACTGCTTCTGATTCTTTAATTGAACCAAAGTCATAACCTTCTTCACAGCTTTCATAATTACATGCAGCTGGTAACATATTAAATGCACTCTGGTTTGCTTTAACCAAAGTATCTCAAAAATTATGGCAAACATACAGTTATTAAAAATTGCTTTGAATTTTAGAATGAAGTTTTGGTGGTACTGGGATTAATGGATAGAGGAAAACTATTGTTTGTTCAACTTCTATTCTATTCCATGAAGTGAGCTAGGCACTTAAAAAGCCTTCTATCTGTTAAACTTCGCAAAAATCTGAGAGGAAGCTTTACAAATGAGAAGCCTGAGAACTAAAGTATTTGTGTTATTGCTAAGGGCTAAAACTAAGTATTTCAAGCCTAGGAATGTATGTGCTGGAGGAAGCATTATATTGTCAGTTATATTAAAGTAGGCCTAAATAAATTTGTAGGATAAACATAACTCACTTTTTAAATGTCTTATGGGTTCATGTACCCCTAATTTCTATAAAAATCACCAAGCAGTTAAACACTTAAAATAATTTCTCATTTTAACATGAGCAATAGGTTTTATGGTACTTTTGGGAATAACTATTCTATCTAGTTTGATAAAGATGTTTCTAACCATTCATTCCAAAACCACTGAAGAATTAAACAGATTTAAAAATCACACCAATTTTGTGCTGTTTTTATAATTCAAATATAGTTTAATTTTTAAAGGTACACTGAATGTAAACAGAGAGAAGGCTCATGTGGCCAGGACGTCACGGTGTGACCAGAAAAGGGGACGGCTTGGTGACGGCAGAGGGTGGGGAGAGAGCACGTGTGGCTTTGAATCCACATTTTGCCTTAACCAATTTTCTGACTTCAAATAAACACCTGATCCTCAGTGGCCTCGTTCCTTCCTGTAGATGACTTCTAACTTCCCACCTCCACAAAGCCTAAACTTCGAAGGCAGGAAGTCACAAATTAAGATGAAAACCAAGTACACTGTGAAGTCCCTGAAGGAAGTAATGACCGTAGTGATGATATTATATTGCTCTCTAAGGTTTCACTCAGGCTTTGAAAGTATAATGTTCTCTGAATTATTTCCGGATTTGCTCTGAGAAGGTAACTAGTACTTAGTAAACCAGCCTGAATCTATCCACTAGAGGACAGTAGTAAATGTGCACAAACATATTTTTTAAAAAAATTTACAATGTGGCTCACTGAAATAAAAATCTATCTTGCAGAAAATGCTGTCCAAAGAACACATGAATAAAATAAATTTAGGGTCAATATTCTGAAAAAAGAAACAGAGGAATAGAGGGCCGTAGAAATTTCTGATCCAGTAAAAATTTAAATACCATAGTATAAAAATAAACAGTTGCTCTTGGACTAGCTCCCCTGTAAGAAGTCAGCCCTGCAGTCATCACTGAACATGCAACCTTCCCTGTACTGGCAGTGAAGAGGTCAGGGGACAGTGTGGGGCGCTCCCTGCCCAATGGTGGGCTCGCATCTCATTGGGTGTACCACATACATTGTTGCATCTCTACAGCACAACCCTGCACTTGATGTGCAATAAGTGCTTAATCAAAGCCGGCTAATCAACCTTAAGTATTCCCTGGATTTGGTTCCCTGTTTTGCCACTTCTGAGGTTTTTGACTTGGGGCAAATCACTTAACTTCTCTCAGACTCTGTTGGTGTTGGATTTTGTGGAGCAAAGAATTTCTGAGGAAACTTTAACATTCTAAATTATTTATTTAACAATCTCACCTTTCAAGATTGTTTTCTTTCCATTTTCTTACTGCTACTTCTTGCCTGAGAATACGGCCTTCCAATTATGATTTTAACACATTTCATCTGATATAGAGTTTCTGCACAGGTAAAGTGAGTTTGGTAGTAGGTAGACTGCCAAAAGTATATCTATGAGTGCTTCTCTTAATATTTTTGAGACTCACTTTATTGAATACTAAATGAGGATACTATCTATCTTATACTTTGCCAAAGATGTAATGAGATATAATATTTAAGCCACCTAGTGCAAAGGTAGACATTCGGTTGACTTCTCACAAATATTGGTCTGTACTCTTCTCTGGCAAGTCTTACAGTCTGTGGCTGTATTAGATTCTTCTCACTTGTAGGCAGGATTTTATGGGGCATCTTGTTAAGATAAGATGATTTTAGTACATGGTGTGTCATATTATGTCCTCATAATTTAACTACTAAATATAGAAATGGCTTATATTATTAAGACACAGGTAAGTAATAGCTCTCCTAAAAAAATCTTTATAGCACACCAAGTTGATAAAAATACTTTTATTGACGAATCTGCAGTTGAATTAACAAGAAGTATTCTGAGTTTTTAATTATATGTGATTGAGACAAATTCTTTTTTTAAAAGTACTCAGTCACTTTCCAATGTTCTGCGCATGTAAGTGCTCATTGTGTTAGAATTGCCACATATCGTCATCCTTACTCCTAATGTGCTGAAATGAAAACAGCCCCAGTGTCTGAATCATTTATCCTTCCATGACAGTGGAAGAAACACCTAGCTAAAATAGAATTAAGAAGTTCAGTGTTTTAATTCCAACAAAGGCAAAATGACAGATTGGTGTTGAAATAGCTGTCGACAAGGAGTAGATATAATGCCTGTGATCACGGGAGACTTGCCATTTTATTCTTTTCTGACTTTATAAGTAAGTGGGGTGTGTGAAAATCCCAGTTCTTCTTGCCCCAGCAAGAGGAATGAAGAGATGCCTGGACAACTGGGGCTGTTTCTTCCTGCTCACTGCCTCGCTTCTGTTACCAAGAGGCCTGGAGAGGCCTGGAAAGGCCATCGAAAGAGGGTATGCTCTCAAAGCCCAAATCCAGAGATTGTCTTCCTTGACCAAAAAAGTGTTCTGTGTTTCTGGGCTTCCTCTCTCTCACTTTTATTCAAGATTTTCTCTTAAGAACGTGTTCTTCTTAGACATAAATGACTGTAGAACATTTTTCAAGGAAACATCGCTTTGGATAGATGCAGTCATTTATAACAGGGGATGCAGACTCTGTCACGTTTGAGCTAAAGAAAGAAGCTTCCTCACACACCCTGACGCAAGCCTGGTGGAGAGACAGAGCACACGACAAATCTACAGACTTTTGAGAGCGTTGCAATATAGACTAGAAACTGAAAAACCAAGATGTAAAAGCTAAGGTGAGAAATAGTGTCTTCCTCATTAGGGCAGGCCTACCACCAAGAATCTCCAAAATAGAAGACATGATTCCTCTTTTGACAATTCCCTAATACTGCCAGAGACCAATACCTTAACAGCCTGGTCTACAGGCCTTTCACAGTTATGCCCTCACCGAGCTTTACAGTTTTATCGTCGGCACTGCCAGTGCCCCTCCATGCCTACATTCCATTCCCACCACCACTCACCATTTCCAACACTCCCTTTCCTGAGCCTTTGTTTGGCTGCTTCCTCCACCTGGCATATAATTTCTCCACTTCTGAAGAACTGTGACTCAACCCTCAAGGCTATCCCAAATGCCAATTCTGAAATCAGGAGCTTTCTGGGAAACTCTTCTCCTTATCCCTAATCATAATTAAGTTCTTCCTTCCTCCGTATTTCTTGCCCTTGCCCTTGCCCTTGCCTCCACACGACACTTGACATTGTGTTACAAAGTGTATGTGGCATCCCTAGTGTCATTTGTATTACCATTTCTTGCGTGCTCTCATCTTTTAGCCAGGAAGTTCTTTTTTTTTTTATTTTTCCATCCTCAAAATCCAGGGATGGGAATAAAGGAGCCATTAAATAATTTGTGTATACTTGAATGGTCGCAATACATTTATTAAAATCTGTGCCATGCATGTGGACAAAGCTTCAAGTCTTCACGTGCAAATAAAATGGTTTCTGCCAATCTGTTGTTTTAAAAAAAGGAGAGAGGACTGTGTCACCTTTGATGATATTTGTTCTCTGAGTAGTTATTTATTTACTGATGAATCATTAAGATATTTTTAGCCTATCAAAATTGAGTTTATTTAACATGAAAAAGTGAGAGTCATTTACTGCTTTCTATTTCACAAGCTAATTTTCAGTTTGCTTTATTTTTAATCTCTTTTTAAAAGAAGTGTACATTTACACACACACACATACAGGTTGTGCCATCAGGTATTTGTTAGACTTAGGTTCAGTTCACGCAGGTGTTGGGAATTATTAGAAACAAACACTGTTGATACACCGGGTCAGAAGGGAAGCATTTAAGTTAAATTTAAAGTGGCTTGAAAATCTGCTTTTTATTGGTAGATCATAGATTCACATGAGTTATGAAGTAACATAATTTAATGTTAGAAAATTAATATAGTTTTTCTCTCTATAGTTAGAATGACTTGGAAGTGGAGGATATCGGGGAATGAGATTGTTGAGAGAAAGTCAGCTTGGCCAGAATGTTATATCTGGGAAGTAGAATCAGAAAGAAGAAAAATCCATCTAACAGATATGTATAGACATCAGCAATAGCATCCTAGACATAATTAATTAATTAAGAATTGAGTAACATTTAAAATTAACATTAAAAATCATAAAAGGTCATTGAGATTTTGATACCATCCTTAGGGAAGGTGCTCTATTCTTGCATAGGAGAGGTGCCAATCTTTTGGTAGGAGGACTGGTTTTTTCCTTAGGTTGCATAGGAGCACTTAACCTGCCTAGAACGGGCCTCTTCAGCCAATCATTGTTTCAGGAACAAGGGATAACCAGGTGGAGGGCTGAGTTGGGGCTATGGAGAGCGAGTAGTTCAGCCATAAGGAACAGCAAGAACAGTCTCTTGCGATTATCAGTAGTTCAGTGTTGCTGGTGGGTGCTGCTCGAAGGGCTTGGTTGAGAAGATGCTGGAGAGGCAGAAAGAGCCGGGCCCCAAGGACTTGGTCTGCCACACACATGTAAAGGCGAAGGAATTTGGGGGAGATGGCAGCAGTGCCTTGATTTCCAATGTGGCCCACTGTGTGGAGAGATGAAATCATTGTGGACATGTGCTTTCTTTCCCCCCAAAAGTTAATGTTATTTTCTGGCTTTCTCTAGGTGTCAAATACAACAAAGAGAGAATCATCTGGGACTATTTTATCTCTGCTCTCATAAAATTTTATTAAAATGCACATAACAGCATTTCATGCGGCCCAGTGTGAGAAAGCCGCAGGGAGCCTTCCAGCCACTGTGAGAAGCTGTTGCCTCATGTCCAGCAAGGAGGGTGTGGTTATGGGGCACACAGAGCTATTTCCAAGAAACAGAACTCTGCAACAGGTTTACAAACAGTCTTAGTTGCACAAAAGGCTAACTAATGCTTGGCTATGACAGGTACAGAGTTATTCCAAGCCAACGAAGTCTGCCAACTTCATGGCAAGAGAGGCGGGGATCATCACCCTTAGCATTTGGTGGTTAGACTGATAAAATGCAGCTCAGTCTGTATAGAGGGTGAGCTCTACCTCGCTCTGGTGTTATGTAAGTTAGCTGGGAGAATACGGGGCACCATTTCTTCCAGTAGCTCCAGTTAAGGCTTTCTGTAATGATAGGATTCTACTGAAACAATGAGCTTAACCACACTTACTCACTCAATTCCTGCGAAGTCTTATGAGGATCAAAACTGTAAGTGGCACAAACAGCAGAAGTCAGATATTTTTAATCTATAAATCCATTATCTGGGTATAATTTCCATTTCCCTCAGTCAGTTCTTAAAACAGTAAAGACAAATTTAGATTCTCAATTTCTTTCCCCCCTGCCTAGTGCCTACCCTACAAGCACATGCGGACGCATACAGGTATATGCATATATACGCACACACACAGGTGAGAGAAAATAGTCCTCCCAGAAGTATTTCAGATGGCACAACAAAAAGGGAGTGTCTTTGGCTTTCAGACAAAAATGCCTTTTCCAGAAAGTAGATTCTCCCTGGACAGGTTTGGACAAAAAAACTCAGCCACCAACTGTTTGCAGTAAGCAGCATTAGGTCTCTGAATGTGCAGAATTCACTGTTACCTTAGTATTTTAGAATTCTTAACTTGGATTTTTATTATAATCTATTCAGTGTGACAGAAATTTCAATACAAGAATTATAGGAGAGCATTGAATAGTTACATAAGAAAACACATTCTAACAATATAATAATTAACATTATCCCTCACATTTAGTGGGTACACATTCCCCAAAACAAAAGGCTGGTATGGTCACTATTAAATCCTAGGTTGATTCATAAACATTTACCTTGCTCTGTAAAAATGAATCTGTGTAACCATGGAAATGGCATTTGTTCTTCATGCAAAGAAAGCATGGAGAGATGGCTCGAGTAACTATAAAGAACTTTTAAAAGTGTTTTTAAAAATTCATCTCATTGGTAATCTTATCCTCTAACTCACGGGTGACAACAACCAGCGTGGCTGGGGCAGCATCCGATCCCAGGTTTCTCTGCCCACTCCGTTGCCCCATCCTTCCTCCAAACAGGTGATGGATTGGATCGGATTGACCACTGTATGTAGTCCATTGACCTATTGAGGGGTAACTTGCCAGCTCTACAGAAATTTCAAATCTGAAACAAAAAAGAAATTGTAGGGATTACCTACCAGGTCCAGAGCCCCAGTAAAGCACTTACTCATTTTCCGATACATCTCCATTTCTTTGCGGAAACATCCTATCAGTCATTTCAGGCCACGTGGTTTGGATGGGGTTTTCCTTAGCCTCAGTTTCAGGGGTGAGTCATGGGTTGCTCTAAGACAAACCACACTTCATATTCCTTCGACCAGGGTAATTGATTTGAGGATTTACTTGCGAACACATTTGGGCAGGGGGTGTGCCCAGTACTTTTGTTTATCTGTTAACAGAGATGAGTTTCATTTTGTGGACCTGAAGGTGAAAAATGTCTGTATCCTGAAGCTACAATAGTCATAAAGGACCAAGAGGGGAAAGCATTGAAGACAATGCATTGAAAAGAGCCAAGTGCAGAGATGTAGAGAATCAGGCCCAGGTGACTTCATTGGAGCCCCTGAATTCAGGCCCATCTCTAGCCAGCCTTCCTCTTGGGTTTCTTATTACAGGAATCAATCAATCCTTTATATGTTTAGGCCAGTTTGGTTGGGTTTTAAGTTACTTTCTATGGAAAGAATCCTGTCTAAGGCAGCATGTCATCTTATCACTAAAGCACTAGCTTAGATTTTTACCTTTTTAGCTTTGACTCCATAAGGATGATGGCAAATAAAAGGAAGTGCTGACAGCTGTCAATGATGTCAAAAATGGGATCTCATTTTCCTGCATGTGTGATTACATATATGCATATATGCTGTGTGTATATACACATGTATGTGTATGTGTATATGCATATATAGATATGTCATATATTGAAACAGAGTTCCTTTTACTGAATTAGTAAGTGTCTTATTGTTTAAACCAAAGGAGACTGGGGTTGCTAATTTGTCTTCCAGCAATCCATAAAGCATGAAAGTATAACCATGGGACTTCGATGGAGGAAATAAGCTATAAGATGATCTGGATCAAATATCTTAAGAATTAAGCAGTGTTAAGAGAGAAAGACTCTTCTGATTATTAGAGACCCCTCTAGTGGCCATAAACAGGTCCACAGAGGGAATTAAAGTCCAATTTTTTTCATCTGTATTGCTCAAGAATTTTGCATTCTTTTCATGCCCTGCAGCTGACGTGTCTCATTGTGTCCAAGTAAGTTCCCAGAAAGTGGGATGATGAAAAACTGCAGTCGGTAGGCAAGCAGCAGTCTTGTGCCTTGGAGAGTTTGGAAGCTGACAGGCCTAAAGTGGCCCATAATACGCTGGAAAAGAGATGGGGTCAGCTATTTACTGTGTAATATTCAGTGGCGTTATGAAAATCTACTAAAGGAAATGTGACACTTTGTTAGGTCCCAGCAGCAAAGCCTGGGAGAAACGGTGTCAGTTACGCAATGTTGCTCTGCGTGAGTATGAAGCTTATTCTGAAGATCCTCTCAGTACCTATTAACCAGTATGAAGGGTACAGGTGCTCGAAAGCACTCTACATTTTGTATTTGTACAAAAATGTTCTACTGTATCGGCCATAAAATGTAGCAATTAAACCTAGATAGTGAAAAGCAGTAATAAAAATAATAATCAAAACAGATAATGATGTAATCCAGCATTCTTTCCTTCACCACATTGTGTGACAGATGATCAGAACCATCTAAGAGTATTCTAGGGCCCTTGGAAATCTATGTGCAATCAACTGAAATAAATTTAACTTTCTAGAATGGAAACTGAGGTAGAGTGAAAGAAAAGAAGCAAATAATAATAAATATGTATCCATTTATTTGAAAGATAATCTTGAGCTTCTGAAAGTAGGATAAATATGACTTGATCAATCAGAAACAAAAATAAATTTAAGGCTAACTCAAGACAATATAAATGTAATAAATTGAAATGTTTTCTCTGAGGGAAATCTTTCGAGATGAATTAGGCTACATGGTGTGGTTCTGATAACAGGTTGGCAGACTTGACCTTTGAGTGCCTGCATTAATATTATAGCAAACATAAGTCTGACTTACAGAATCTTTATGGAGTTTAATTTTTCACAGTCTAAGGAGAGCTGCACTGCAGTTCTACTAGCTCCAAGGATGAATAATTTGACAAAGAATTATGTAAACAAATTATGTAAATCACTTTTAAAATCTCTATTGCAACACTTTCCCCTCTTTTTACAATCTAATGTCTGACATCACAAAGATTATTATGGGGCAAGGTGTCAGCTGGCCAACTGCAACCTTTCCTTCTGACTTAGAAACTTTTGCACTTGGATGTCTCTTAACATCTTCTTGCTATGAGCTACTGGCATCTTATGACATTTAACATCAGCATATAAAAACTGGGGCACCAGCTTTTGGTACAAAGGATATTATATAGGTCTTTCTAATTCCCAACATCAATAGATCAAAAAATACTAACGTTGCATAATTCTATGAACAAGAAATTGGAAATATGAACAGCATGAACTAGCTGTAGGTTATCTCTGGTCGTTTCCAATAGGTCAAGTAATACAGATGTCAAATGACTACAGGAAAAGATAGGATAAGATCAGAGCAAAAACAACTGCTAAAATGGTGATTCCAGATAAATCCTCTCAATTTTTGTGTTTACAAATAAGGAAACTGAGAATCAGAAGCTAAAAGAACACACTCAGGCCCCGTGGTTGAGGAGCCAAGGAGTCAGGGCTGCAACCCAGAGCTGTGACTGCGGAGCTCTCCCATTGAACTCATTCCTGAGTGCAGCAGTGCCTGCGCTACATGTGTGTCTTCAGGGGACGCTCTCACTCCAGGAAAACCATGGGCCAAAATTTAGAATTGAAGCTTCCGAACGGACTTAGGAGTTTCTGTTTCAGAATCATTCTATGTGCTTCATTATTGTCATAGTATCTTTAGAAGACTTTTAACTGTTATTTAAATTTGCACAGCAGAAATATCTCCATTTGTCACCATATTCTTCAGTATATCATCCACTCCACAGGTATTTGTGGGGCCCCTTCAGTGTGACCAGGCACTCTTCTGGGTACTGTGTATACGCCAGAGACAAAAGAATGACTCTGTCCCTGACATCCTGAAGTGTCATCTTAATATGGAGAAACAGGAAATAAACATGAGAACCAACTACATTACCTAGTGTATAGTATAGACAGAAGATAATAATAAAACATGGCATGTAGGATTGAGTTGCTGGCATAGGGGATTCATTTATTTAAATTTATTAAATTAATATTTAGGTTAGACAGTGACATTTCTACAAAGACTTGAACGAAGTAAGGAAAGGAGGCATTTGGATATCTGGTAAAAAAAAAATGCTGAGAAAGGAAACATCAGGTAAAGACTCTGAAGCAGAAATGTGTCCAGTGTGTTTGGAGACTAGGAAGGACTCTCTGTATGGGGCAGGGAAGGGTTACAGAAGTAGGTGGTGGCATCAGACAGGTACTGGTTAAAACCCTATAGGTCCTTGTAAGGATTTAGCATGTGCAAGAAATAAGCCACCAAATGACTTTGTGCAGGAAAGTGACATGACTAAGTTTTTCAACTGTTTCACTCTGGCTATATTGAGAAGAGACTGTGAGGAGGAAAAGATAGAACTGGGGGTATCCGTTATTGCAATAATCCAGGCAAGAGTTGATATTTGGATCATGGGGGTAACAGAGGAGGTGGTGACAAATGATACAATTCTCTGTATGTTTAGAAGGTAGAGCCAACAGGGATTCTAATGTTTGACACAAAGAATGAAAGAGAAAGATAGGAGACAAGACTTAGTACAAGGTTTTTGGCCTGAGCAGTGCAAGTTTGTATTGTTCTCTACTGAGTTGTTGAGACTGTATGTGGAGTGAGATTGAGAGCAGTTATGTGATTCTGGAGTGCAAAGAGATCTCGACTGAGATAGATGTCAATTTGGGAGGTGTCTAGGTAAATCCTCGAGACTGGATGCATAATAGCAGATGGGTAAACACAATGTCTATGATGAGCCATTTGCCAGACTAAATATCCAGAGAAATTCATCTGGGTGTAGAACACCTAAAATCCTAGATAAAATATAATAAACTTTAGATAAATAAGTCTGAGCTCCAGTAATAAAAACAGCCAGAAGCCAGACAAAGGATAAAGAGTGATTGCACAGTGGTAAGCCAAATTCAGACTTTGTTTTGATCTGCGGGCATCTGTCAGTTTCTGATGGCTCAGTGCCTGGGTTTTAACTGGCCACACATGTTCAAGGCTAGAAGTAAAGCCTTGAGTCCCCAAACAATGGTGGTTGGAACAGAGACAGTTTAGTAGAGCAGGAAACATCAAATTTTTAACTTTCTTAGAGAATGCATTAGGTTAAATCAACCCATCCGGAAAGAGGTGGTTGTAGACTCAGTACTGACTGGAGACATGCACTTATGTGAGCTGATTACTACTACCTGCGTGGTCCATGCAAAACCTCAGTTTGAGAATTGTTTCTATCATGTTCCTAGGCTGTTGGTGATACCAGGGAGAAAGCAAATCAAAGTGATTCCTTTCTGGAGGAGAGTTAAACAAGGTGTCTGATCACAAAACTCAGCTCTGGACTTTTACAAATCAGGTTGGAAAAGCACACAAGCAGCATTATCTGCAGAGCAAACATTTTATGAGCCCTCCAGCCTGGCTGCCTGATTTGGGTCAGTGTCTATCACAGCCCTGCCCCAGGCGTGGCCAAGCTATTCCAGGAGTTCAGAGTAGAAATCCTGTGGAAGCCTCCCCCACCCTGTGACTTTGCATCAGCTCACTCATTTCTGCCGTGAAGAATCTTAATGCATGTGTTTTCATTCTGCGGGGATTTTGTCCACTGCCCAGTTGCCACTTGCTCTCCAGGCTTGACCCCAGCACAGGGCCAGAGTTCCTGGCTCCCACTTGCCTGGGCAGAGATACCCAACAAGGAGGGTGATATGAAGCTTACAATTTTTTAGAAGGAACATTCAGCAATGTATTGGCATATGTCTTAGATAGATAGGGTGTTCAAAAATACAACATCCAAACATAAGCATATCTTGTAAAGGGCATAAAGCCTATGCCAAAATGTTACATTATCCTAAAAAGGCTGTTCCAGGGTGGAAAAGAAAGATGCTGTGGAAGGTGAGCTTCAAAGTCCTTTCCAATTTGAAAGTGTTTTATTCAGAAAAGCATTTCTGAATTTACCCAGAGAAAGTATTTAATATTTCTCACAAAGATACTTGCTTTAGCATAAGGATCACATGAAGCAGGCTAACTTTATTGTATATACATATATGTTCTCATAGTTGAAGAAGACATGGAAGAATAAAGGTATTTTTCCAGAGTTCGGCCAAGTTGTTTTTCTTCCAGCTCCTAGCTTAGCAAGGGCATCAGGGGACTTAGTGATTTTGTGCTGAGACCTGGACCTATAGTAGACATGACAATGGTCAGAACCCTCACTTGTTTTGGGGTATACCCCATGAGCCCTAGATTCTTTCAGCTCCTCATCTAGCTCTGTTTCCCACCTTGCTCACAAGGCTTACATCAGCTCCTTAAGTACATATGGCACCTGCTCTTTTGCTCCAGGCCCTTTGCACAGTGATTTGCTCACCTGCAATGCCTTTACCTGGCTAGAGTCTTCTCCCACGTGAGACAGGCATCTCCAGTAACCCTATCAAAAACAGGGTCCTGGACTCCCTTCTACCACATTTTTCTGAGCTGCTTGTCTGTTTCTTTTATAAAATGTATCATCTTTCCAATTATTTTCTATGTCTGTGGATTTACTTTTGGCCTGTGCTCTTTGTTGGAATGTAAGGTCCACAATGGAAGAAATTATTTCTATCATTTTTATGAATATATCCCCAGTACTGAGCACAGTTCTTAGAGGACTGAAGACTCCCGATACTTGGTAAGTATTAACACTAATAAATAAATGAATGAGTGGAATACTTGGGCAAAACATTTGGGATTGGGGGACTAGGCTGCAAGTGGGTACTAGAGCCAGAAAATAAGTATTGTTCAACAAGAATAATGGCTCTAAATTCAAGCCAAAGAATAGAAGGCACCAAGAAAACACAAAGCAGTTTGGGGAGAGCTAGAAAAACAAACTCTGTGATTATGACCTGGGAAATATTAGTGAATAGGAAAACAAAGACCTTCCAAATGGATAACCTCCTCATGTTGCTTGGTTAAGTAAATATAAGTTGATAAAAATGACATGCTATTTAAAGTAAGTTTTCTTATTTAAAAAGTATGGAAACAAGCCAATGATGGAAAAAATAAGAGTTAAAAATTGCTGGGACGTGCCACAATTAAAGAGACACTAATGGGAGAGTGTACGTTTATTTCAGGTAAAGAATTGGGAAGGTGCCGTATGGAATGCCACTGAAAGAGTCGTGGCTAAAGCACTAAACACATGGTTATAGGGAGTAATGTAAATGCCACCTGAGTGGGAATTAGAGGCCAATGGCTTCCTCCATAATTGCCCAGTAAAAATATCAACAAAACCATTGAAAACTGTTTCATGACCATAGCATCTATTTCAGACCATTGCTTGATTACATATGTTTCATTAAAGTATGAAAGGCAGTTATCTAAGTTCAGGCAGAATGGATCGGTAATGTGGGTACAATCTCCCAGGCCAGGAGAACTAAGAGGGGGCAGGAGTGAGAGACGGAACATCAGATATTGGCACCGGGGACGGACAGCATGGTTAATTCTTTCTCATAGGAGCAGGTAAGGCTGTGGAAACACACAGACAGACAGACAGACAGACTACCAGACAACAGGAAAGGGCAACCAAAGGACAAAACCACTACGATTCCTAAAGGTGGGAGTCTGAATCCAGTCCTCCTTGATCCATCACATCCACGACTTCCGGCCATTTCCAGTGTCATGGGGCAGTGGAGAAGGACAGCCCAGTAATTTCTCTCACGGAAGCAATGCACATGGCCCAGCCTCTGTGAGAGTCGATATCTTGATGAAAATGTAATTAAAGTGTGTATAAGCTGTAATAAAAATTTGAAAGACTTATTTGTCAAATATATCTAATCTAAACTGGGGAAATTGTTCGTGTTTACCAGGTAAGGCATTCTGAAAGTCAGGTTTCTGCTGAATTTGATGAGAAAATGGCACACACTGATATGTCTTCCAGCTCTAGTGAAAGTCGATCTCAAGGACTACGAGAAGGACTAAAAGATTTTCCCCAGACCGAATGGATCTAACATCCTTTGCTTCTGTAGTTCTAACAGATTTCAGAAGTGTTTGGTCATATTCCTTTGGCATTTGTTTCTCCTCTCCTATATATACCCTTTTTGCTAAGTTGTTGACTTCTTACATCCACTTTGCATGCTGTGTCTCTTCTTTAGAGTAAACTGCTTTGGCTTTGTGGTAACTGTTTCACACAGACATTCATCACTCAATGGTCCTTTTTGTTTAATTCCAAGTTTGTTGCAGGGTTCTAAATGGTTGAAAGTGTGTGACATAACACATCTAAATTAGCCACAAAGAAATACATTATTCAAAAAAAATGATTAAAAAGGAAAAAAACCAAATTATCTTAAAGAGTTGAAAAAAAAGAAATACATTATTCTTTGACAGTGAGAAACTTGGAAAATAAGATAAACCAGTATTATTTAAAGTTCAACATGCAGAAATTCAAGTCAAGTATGAAAATATGACTATTTATGAGAAATATTGGGTAAGTATTCCACACAAATATAATCTCGTATTTCCAGGCTCCTGGGCATTGTAAAGCTGCAAGCAGATACCCGCTCTATGCCTTCTCCCATGCATACTTCTCTTCTGTAAAGCTGTGTGGTTATTCCGAAGCCAGTGTTGTATAGATCACATTGTATCAAGGAGCTTACTCTCCGTGTTAAGTTATACAGGATACACATCCCTGAATTCTAAAGTGCAAAAAGGATTCTGAACAGATCCATCTAAACAATAGATTTAATTTTAAAAATCTGTAACATAGGCTTTATAATTTATGTTAATTAGTTTTTGGTTCTTCCTAGTCTGGCATCTGTTCTTTCAAGGAATATGGAGAGAAAAACAACAGCAACCTGAGTATCCTAATGCTTGAGGCTTTCCAACTGTCTGCATAGATTAAAACCTCTGTTAGGAGAAATGCAGACTGTGTAGAGAAAAACAAATTTCAACCAAACCTCGAGCTAAGAGCAATGTCCTGAAGTTAACCCAGTGAATTATGCAACAGTGGGAGATCCAGCTCTTCTGTGTTTCTAGCTGACTCTCTTTTAATGATTCCATCATTCTCTCATACTATGTGCTTATTACCCTGTTCATCCTTTCCATGCTTATTCAGCTTTATTGTATAATCAAATATGCTAAGTATATACTTTCATACATGGAATCCTTTCTCCAAAGGGCACAGAGGCTCTGAAACAGTTTCCAAAAGAATATTCCAAAAGGAACTTTTAACTATATTGTTAATCTTTCCCAAATTTGTATGGATTGAATAATACACAGGTGGAAACTGAAGCAAAAGTGCCATTTCTTCCTTTTCACCTTTCCTCCTCAGTGTTCATGGCAAGCAGAAGAGGAAATGATCACACATTGTTAATTTTATGTTTTCCAAAAGGTATGCAATAGTCAGTTTGCCTTAGATAAAACTGCTTAAAACATAGAAGTAAAAACCAAAAGCAAAGATATTGCACTCCCTAAATACTTCGCTACCTACACTTGTCATATCTGGCAAAGCACGAGTTGAGAAGATGGTAGAGAAACATAATGCATATAAAAGCCTTTTGAGGAGACTGTTTCACTTTAAGTGATGCAATTTAATCAGGAGAGACCTCAGTGTCATTTGTTTTTATTGACTATTTTATATATTATTAATAGAAATAACACATCTCCCTACCATAAATAAAGCCTTTTCAGATATTTTTTCCTGTTTGCTATTAAGTTGTTTGGAAGTATTTTTTTTTAAAATTTCAGATGTTTTATATATTTTTTATTGTCAAAACTATTCATTTTTTTACTTTACATTTACAGCTTTGGGTGTGTTGCTCAGATTGGACAACCTCTCATCAATATTCTATAACTATTCTTCTATATACACTCTTCTATTTTCTCTATGGTTTATTTCTTTACACTTAGCATTTCAGTTTATTGGAAATGTATTTTAAAAATATTTTCATTGTTATTCTATTTCAGTTGTCTGCTCGCCCTCCCCCACCCAGCCCACACCGTGTTCCCACAGTCCATTCCCACACCATTGTCCATGTCCATGGTTCATTCATACATGTTCTTTGACTTAGTCCCTTCCCCTTTTTTCCACCATTATCTTCCTCTACCCTCCCCTCTGGTCACTGTCAGTTTGTTCCTTGTTTCCATGCCTCTGGTTCTATTTTGGTCATCAGTTTATTTTTGTTCATTAGATACCTCTTATAAGTGAGATCATATGGTATTTGCCTTTCACCGACTGGCTTATTTCACTTAGCATAATATTCTCCAGTTCCACTCATGCTGTCGCAAAAGGTAGGAGTTCCTTCTTTCTTTCTTCTGTGTAGTATTCCATTGTGTAAATGTACACAGTTTTCTGATCCACTGATCTACTGATGGGCATTTAGGCTGTTTCCAGCTCTTGGCTATTGTAAATAGCGCTGCTATGAACATTGGGTGCATAAGTTCTTTGGAATTGGTGTGCCAGGGTTCTTAGGATATAATCCCAGCTGTGGGATCACTGAATCAAAAGGTAGTCCTCTCTTTAGTTTTTTCAGGGATTTCTATACTGTCTTCCACAGTGGCTACACCAGTCTGCATTCCCACCAACAGTGCACTAGAGTTCCCTTTTCTCCACATTCTTGTCAGCACTTGCTGTTTGTTGATTTGTTCATGATGACCATTCTGACAGGTGTGACATGATGTCTCATTGTGGTTTTAATTTGCATTTCTCTGACGGCTAGTGATGTTGAGCATCTTTTTGTATGTCTGTAGGCCATCTATATGTCTTCCTTGGAGAAGTTTCTGTTCAGGTCCTTTGCCCATTTTTTAATTGGATTGTTTGTCTTTCTGGTGTTCAGTCATATGAGTTCTTTATATATTTTGGTGATTAAACCCTTGTCTGATGCATCGTTGGTAAATATGTTCTCCCATACAGTTGGTTCTCTTCTCATTTTGATGGTGGTTTATTTAATCATGCAGAAGCTTTTTAATTTGATGTAGTCTCATTTGTTTCTTTTTTCTTTTTTTTCCCCTTACTCTGGGAAGTATATTGTTAAAAATATTGCTACATGGGATATCTGAAATTTTATTGCCTATGTTTCCCTCTAGGACTTTTATGGTGTCACAACTTATATTTAGGTCTTTCATCCATTTTGAGTTTATTTTGGTGTATGGTGTAAGTTAGTGGTCTAGTTTCATTTTTTTTGCATGTACCAGTCCATAGTATGATATAAAAATTGCACATTGGCCATGTATTAAGAACACACACAACCACAACTACAAACAAATGATTTTAGAGTATGTATATCTCCTTGGTTGGAGTCTTAAGATTAATTATTGTAGAGTGAATCAGGAGATTAAAAAGTTGTAATGGATCAGTAATCTTTATTCTAAAGTTAGAAAAACTTTCACTAATATGATATAATTCTTCTCCTGAATTTAGGAATTTATTTATTAAAATTCTTACTGCCTGACAATTATGACCAGGAATTAAGCACTGAGGATAACTAGATCTACTCTCAAGGTCATTCTAGATGGGGGGAGGTCACTCTAAATGCAAGCAGACACCCTCAGAGCATTATGAAAAGGCTGTGACATTAGGCTCTGCCGAAGTAACCTTTCTTACCAGTGATGGTTCCCAGAGAAGGTGATATTTGAGCTGTGTCTTGGGGGATAATAGGGATTCACCAAGAAAACAGAGGCATAAGGCATTCCAGGTCAAAGAGCAGCAATTGGCAAGATGTACATGGTGATGTATGCCAGTGCATTAAAAAATTATGAGAAGTACGCTATAATTCAAATAAATGTGCCAGAAAAGATATTGTGCTTGGAAAGATCAAACTTCTGACTGTACAAAAGTATTAGAAAATAGAAGAAATGGGAGCTTATTGGTTGAGTTACTTTAATAATCCAAATGAAATATGGTTAATGCCTGAATTGAAGTCATAGCAATAGTGATAGAGAAGAGAAGTAAATAGAAAAGAGAAGTACTCAGACTCTCAGGGGTTTTTTTGTTTGATAAACTGAGTAGATGGTAGTTCTAAAACTAGGATATAAGTTACAAGAGGCAGCAAGTTTGGAAATCATTTACCTCTGCAGATACTGGGTTTCAGTCACCTAAAGACTGTCCAATCAACTGTTGATTATTAACATCTAGAGTACAAGAGAGATCTCTGAGCTGAAATTAAGTCTTTGTAAGTCATTGATTGGTAGATTGAAAATCATAAACTCAATTTTTTTTACAGAATACAGTTCCTGGTAAAGAAAAGAAATGAGTGAATAATTTTATAAAGAATGGTGGGGACTGTCATCAGCTGGAGAGAGCATGTCCCATTTGAGACAGCTGATGCTCAGCTCCAGTCCACTATTGATGAGGGACTATGGGCCCAATGCTGCCAGTTTTTCTTTTATTTTAAGAGAAACCAGAAACTTGGATTTTCTCCTCATTTTTAATAAGATCATGTAATTATTGTTGGCTTTTAAAAGTTACTTGATTAAAAAATTTTGTTATATTTTATTGATTATGCTATTACAGTTGTCCTGATTTTCCTCCTTGCCTCCCTCTACCCAGCACCCACCACTCCCTCAGATAATTGCCCACCATTGTTCATGTCCATGGGTCATGTGTATAATACAGTTCTTTGGCTGCTCCATTTCCTGTACTGTACTTTACATCCCCATGACTATTCTGTAACTACCTATTTGTACTTCTTAATCCCTTCACCTCTTCACCCATTCCCATACACCTCCCTCCCATCTGGCAACCACCAAAATGCTCTCTGTATCCATAATTCTGTCTCTGTTCTTCTTGTTTGCTTAGTTTGTATTTCAGATTCAATTGTTGATAGATATGTATTTTTACCATTTTACGTTCATAGTTATGATCTTCTTTTTCTTAAATAAGTCCCTTTAACATTTCATATAATAATGATTTGGTGATGATCAACTCCTTTAGTTTAGTTTAGTTTTGTTTTGTTTTTGTCTGGGAAGCTTTTTATCTGCTCTAAATGACAGCTTTACTGGGTAGAGCAATCTTGGCTGTAGGTCCCTGCTTGTCATGACTTTGAATATTTCTTGCCAATCCCCTTTAGCCTGCAAAGTTGAGAAATCTGCTGACAGTCTTATGGGAACCCCCCGTAGGTAACTAACTGTTTTTCTCTTGCTGCTTTTAAGATTCTCTCTTTATCTTTAACCTTTGAGAATTTAATTATGATGTATCTTGGGGTGGGCCTCTTTGCATCCATCTTGTTTGGGACCCTCTGTGCCTCCTGGACTTGCATGTCTATTTCTTTCATCAAATTAGGGAAGTTTTCCTTCATTATTTTTTTCACATAGATCCTCAGTTTCTTGCTCTTTCTCTTTCTCTTCTGGCACCCCTATGATGCTAATATTGGACCTCTTGAAGTTGTCCCAGAAGCTGCTCATTTTTTTTTTTTGTATTCTTTTTTCTCCTTGTTGCTCTGATTGGTTATTTTTTGCTTCCTTATGTTTGAAATCATTGATTTGATTCTCAGCTTCATCCACTCTATTGTTATTTCCCTGTAAATTGTTTTTTATTTCAATCAGTGTATCCTACATTTCTGACTGGATCTTTTTTATGCTGTCACAGTCCTCACTAAGTTACTTGAGCATTCTTATAACCAGTGTTTTGAACTCTGCATCTGATAGATTGCTGACCTCCATTTCTTGTAGCTCTTTTTCTAAAAAGAGTTTTGATCAGTTCTTTCATTTGGGCAATGTTTCTTTGTGTCCTCATTTTGGCAGCCTCTCTGTGTTTGTTTCTATGTATTAGGTAGAGCTGCTCTGACTCTGTGTCTTGGTAGTGTGGCTTAATGTAGTAGGTGTCCTGTACAGTCCAATGGCACAGCCTCCCCACTCACCCAAGCTGGGTTCTTGAGGTGTGACCTTTGTGTGGACTGAGTCCACCCTCCTCTTGTAGTTGGTAGGTCATTTTGAGTGATTTACCTGGGCCAGTCAGCTGCAAGGACAGGCTGTGACCACCTACCACCAACCTCTGCCCTCCATTGAGAATCAGCTGTGCATGGGCAGGATGGTGGTACTCTGAAGTGGTATGTAGCTATCCACTGGGTGTGGTGGCCCTGGGGTTTCCCGGGGGGTGCAAGCCAAGGTCAGCCCTCACCTGTGTTTTGCTCAGGGCCACCTGGTCTGAGCTATAAAGCATCTGAGATGGCTGCTACTTGTGCTGGGCTTGGAGATTCCCAGGCAAAGCCAAACTGTAAATCTAGGTGGGCAACTGCTAGTGCCAGGCTTGGAGCTCATGGAAGTTAGCTGTTGCTTGTTTCAGAGGATTTAGAAAGTTGTGAAGCATGATCCAAGACCAGCCATTCATATGGAAAAACAGATAGGGTGGGCCCATAAGTTCGGTCGGGGGAATTCTAGGAGTCTCCATGGCTGGTCAAACAGTGTTAGCCAAGTTGATGGAGTTTCAGATATGACATCAGCTTGCCAGTTCTGTGGCTCTGAGGGGAAAGGGTTTAGAAAAGAAACAATTACCTCTTCTTGCCTTGATGCCAGACACTTCAGTTCCTCCCTGTATTCCACTGGTGCCTTTCAAGCTGCTGACCCAGTGCTGGTGCTCAGAAGAAGTGAGTCTCAGTAGATGAGTCCATGTGTGGGTTCTTAAAAGGGAACTGCTTGGGGCTCCAGAAGTTTCTTCCACTGAAACAATCCCCACTGTTTTTTGCAGTCAGAAGTTGTGGGGACTTAACTTCCTGGCACTGGAACCCTGGACTGGGGGCCCTGTTGGGGGCTGGGACTCCTCACTCCTGAGATAGCCCTCCTGAATTTTTATGCACCACACGTGGGTGAAGGACCAGCCCATTTTGCATCTATGTCCCTCATACTAGTCTGGCTGGATGTGGTTTCTTTAATTCTGCAGTTGTCAGACTTCCATTCCTCTCTGTTTCTGATGGTTCTGAGTGACGGTTGTTCTATATCTTAGTTATAATTTTGATGTAGTTGTCCAAAGAGGTGAGCCATGTCTGCCTATGCTGTCATCTTGATCAGAAGTGCAAAACCTGGATTTTTGTATGAATTCTCCCAATCACTAGCTAGTTTAAGATTTTTTAAAAATGCTTTTTGAGCCAAAAGCTATGTGAAGCCCATAGACACCTCTGTCACAGATAATGATGCAAATTATAAAACTGAATGAAATTTCTAAGAAAAATGTAGTCCAAAGTGAGAAAAGAAGAACCTCAGAATGAAACTCATGAAAACTGGAGGCTGAAGAGAGAGTCTTGGACCAGGCACTGCACAGTGTAACCCACATAATTTTACTGGTGTGAAGGTAAAAATAACTTTTGATTTTGCAACATAAAGGTGTGTCCCATTAAAAATCCATGAGTACTAATTTCAAATAAGTCCTCAATTGTAGGCAATTCTAGTACATTTCTTTTATCATCTCATTCCCATAAATTGCCATCATCATTTCAAATCTTTTCTGTCTTAAACTCTGACCCTCACCACTAACCCCAAACACGTTTTTCAGCTCTTGACCCCATCTCATGTTTTATATAGAAAACAGAAACTATTAAATAAGAATTTCTCAAATCCTTGATACTAGGCATATGATCCTATCTTCTGTGACTCTATCTTATTCTCTTCTCTCCAGTTTCTCAATGTCTTCTCTCCATAATATATTCAGACACTCCATCTGAACCTTCCCTTAGGTTTTTTAATAGGTTCAAGCCTCTTCCATGAACAAGAATAAAACACAAAAAAACCACTCCCAGTCCCACAAGTTACTCCACCTTATTCTTTCTTTCTTCCCTTTTACAATCAAACTTCTTGAAAGAATTGTATACACAGCCTGTCTCCAGTTCCTTTCCTCCCCTCACTCCTTAGACTATCTGATGTAGCTTCTGTTTCACACTCCTACCAGACTCTCTCTTGTTAAGGTCCCCATGCTACTAAACCCATTGAATGTTTTCAGTGCTCACTTTCTTGTCCTCTTAGCATCATTCAACCCTGTTGGCCACTCCACTCTTCATGGCTCACTGTGTCCCTGGCTTCTGGGACACTCAGCTCTTGTGGGCTTCCTCCTACTCCTTCTTTAGATCACATCTTATTCTTCACTTCCCCCCGGGAACCCTGCCTTTACGGGTTCAAATTTCACTATTATATGCTCTCTGAGGGCAATAAAACTCTCTTTTGTAGCAGTTTGCACTGTGAAATTTTATATTTGTTTGTGTTCTCTCTAGACTTGTAAGCTAAAGACGGGCAGGAAGCACGCTAGTTTTTCTCATCATCGCAGGCGCTGTACCTGCTGAAGGGCTGGTATAGAGCATGCATCAGTTGCCGAGTATGTGAGGATATGTAATTAGTAAACAGGTTTGTTTCAAATTATTTCATATTTGGATCACTTTATTGTAAATTTTTATTAAGTAAACACACAGCCCTATATATTTTAGGAATTTATCTAAGCAGGATTGTTTCAATATGTTTAAATTTTGGATCATTTTTATTTTTACTTTTTATTCTTCAACTCACACTTAATAATATAACCTCTAAGTAGAGTGACATAAAAATGCATAAGACTGTCTCTACTCTTAAAGGCATAAGTCTTTTCTTCTTTTTATATATTAAAAGTTAAATTGGAAACAAACTTTAAACACCTCTTTATTTAAGCAGCTACAAGTGCAGAGAGGATAACCATAAGAATGATGAGGAAAAAAAGAGGCAGAAGTCTAAAAAACCTCATTGAAATTATATGTAAAAGCTTTCTATTTCACCCAAAATACTTTTACATCATCAAATATGTTCATGTAAAAGATCTCTATCTAGAGAAATATGTAAAAGATTTATGTTTAGTTACTGGTATAAATGAACACTTTCCATTTGACAAATGGACCAAATATTACTGCTTATGATCATTAGCTCTATTCATTCAATAAGTATTTACTGAGTATTTGCCATTAGCCAAGCTAAGCCAGGCTGTCTTCATGACCATATAGATGCGGGACTGCACACAGTGGAGAATAAAAGATCAAAAGACTTGGAAGTTTCTAGATGTATTGACTTCAGGGAGACTGAACAGGAATTATTTCTGAAAGTTTTGAATTTGGGCCACTACTATGTAACTAAATTAAAACATATTGAAAATATGCCTATAGTGAGAAGTGGAGAGTTCTTGCCTATAAATATCACTTTGGTGGTAACTGACACATCAATAATGGTTGAAGGTCAAGGACTAGTCATCAGTGTTGGATGTCATGGAGAGGTCACGCCACATAATAGATGAAAAAGGCCTTTGGGTTTTCTAATTAAATATAAATTATTGTCTAGAAGATGGATTTGGAGTTATAAAACAAAATTTTTCTCTGAACTGAAGGTACCAAGTCAAGTTGACCCATGTTAGACAGTCATGTGTTCAAACCCCAGTTTCATCACTTTTTATGTGTGACATTAGTCCAATTACTTAATCTCTTGAAGCCTCAGAGTTTCCAGTCTGTAAAGTGAAGATAACAATAGCTCTCTCCCAATGTTTGGGGAAGAATTAAATAAGATTCTTAGTTCAATAGTTCAAATAGTACATTGGTAATGAGGAGGAGAACTATGATAACAAACACCTTCTGTTTATGATGGCCAGATTCATTCTCTCCACCATTCTCAAAACTGTATGGACTGTGTCAGGTTGGTGCCCATTTGGGAGGCAATCACAAGACATCCTGGGGGAAAGAAGAAAGATGACCTCAGCATCCTCCTTGCCTGGTGTCAGGTTGACATTGTCTGTGTTTTCCTATAGAAAACCTGTTAATATCTTCACTTACTTCAATGGGGTACACATTTATTTCCTGTTGGAATCCTGACCAGTATACTAGGCATCATTCCCCTTTGTAGGTGATAACACTGACACTTTAAAGGAATCTACCAGGATAATCAAAACAGTAGGGATGTTAAGATAGCTAGCTAACCATCTATCTATTCAAATTCTGTTCAAGTTTGAGCAAATCAAAGTCCTTTCTAGCTGTATGAGTTATATAAAATTATTTGTAGTTGTGTGTTTGAGCAAGCTATTTAAATTCTCTAAAGTTCAGTGATCTCTTCTGCAAAATAGCTCCAACACATTTTTGTATTATAAGCAATCACTTATAATAGATTTAAAGTAATCATCACAGTGCCAGGAACAGTGGTTAATAAAGAATGTTACTTTTATGTACCAAAAAGTCCCTATAAATCATAGTCTTTGGTAAAATTTTGTATCTCATTCAGCAAGTTCTGACTTAATATCAGTAATCTCTCTCAAGGCTAAACATTCTCATTTTTATTATTTTGTAAGTGCATCTTTGTAAACACTATTATCAAATAAGATTCCTATAAGTTTTTCTTTGTTGCTTTCGCCTTAGTTCATTTTGTTTCTGCAAATTTAACTACAGAATTGCGTGTAAGTGTCCAAGATATACTTCTCCTTTATATTTCACAGTAGTAAATTAGACAAACAAGAAAACAAAATCTTCCCATTTGCCTTTTAATTTACAAAAGTTTTTTGGCATATTGGCCTGGTGCAGAGATTTTTCATTGAAGTTGAATTTATTAATGATTATCACAATTATCAATACTAAGTCTCCATTTTTTAAAATCCTCACTTGAGGACATGCTTATTGATTTGAGACATGAAGAGGGAGAGGGAGAGGGAGAGAAAGAGGAAGAGAGAAAGAGAGAGAGGGAGGGAGACAGAGACAGAGAAACATTGATGTAAGAGAGAAACATTGAATGGTTGCCTCTCGTATATGTCCCTACCGTACTGAACCCGCGATCTAGGCATGTGCCTTTCCGGGAATGAACCACCTTTCAGTTTACAGGATGACGCTCCAGCCAGCTCAGACAGGGCCTACGTCTCCCTCTATGGCAACCTTTTCCTATTGGTGCATTAGCTAATTGTTTATCTTATACAAAGGGACAGATTCAATTCAAAGTTATCTCTGAAAACTCCTCAGAAGATGGAGAACTACCTTTCTGCACATTTGGCTTAAGATAACTGTGCCACCTTGGAGATTTTTCAGGAATTATCAGAAATCATTTACAATCCAATTGGCAATGGATGTGGCATTGGCATGTTTTACTGAATCTGCCATTTTGTATGACAAGTATATTGATCAGAATATATGTCAGCTCTAGGCACATTTCAATTTTGTTACATTTAACATAACTGTCACTTGGAGATTTCGTTACAGTGGTAAACTGAGCAGCCTGATTGTACCAGTAAGGAAATAAACTACTTATACTGAAAAAATATTTTAGGCTTTGGACTGCTAATTCAAAAAGAAAAAAAATTGTGTTTTTTTATATTACATGCTTCACTGTCTTGGATTTTATAATTGGAAAAGAAATCTAATATTAATTGTATATTCACATGTATCAAGTATTCTTCATATTTTTTAAACCTCTCAACAAGTCTTTTAGGGCAGAAATTACCTTTACTTCACTGAACTCAGACAGACTACATACCTGATATGAGTCCCCCATCTTGGAAATGATGAAATTGGGTCTCAACTACAGGCTTCTCTGATTTCTAAGTCCACTGTATTAAAGAATGGCTTTTAAAAAAATACCAAAAATCTTACTGTACCTTTAATTTTAGACAATTTTCTCAGATTCTAACTGATCTCAAAGCTTTCTCTCCTGATCCCATTGCTCTGTTCTCAAATTAAGACCTCATCCTCTCTTGCCTGGATTGTTGCAATACCATTTAACTTTCCCTCTTGAGTTTAGTTTTGTCTACTCCAATATATTATCCGTATTTATGTTTTCAACACAAATGTTTTAATCTCTATTTTAACTCTTCCACAACTAATCATTGCCAATGAGCTATAGTCAGAATTACTCAGTAGCGTGTTTGAGGCATTACACAATCTAGCTCCTGCCTAAATACTCAGTAATCAAGGTAACTTCTCTTATCTTTTGTTCCAGGCTTTGGGACTTCCCTAAATCCATTGGACTTTTCCATGCCTCCCAGGTTGTACATGTTTTCTTCAATACTCACACCCATGTTACATAGAAAATATCTTTTAAGATGCTGATCAAAAATTATCCTTTCAGTTAAGTCCTCCCTGTCCTTTCAGAATGTTTTTATACTCAAATTATTATTTCTATTTTAAAGAACAAAACTGTACTAAATTATTTCTTTGCATCTGTCTCCTCCTAACAGATTTTGAGCCTTTGCAAGGAGGGACTGTGTTTGGTATTCAATGATTATTTGTAAGTGAACACATCTATTAAAACCTTTAGAGTTATGTCCCTGTTGTCAAGCAAATATCTTTAAAAATAGAAAATTTGAGGGTCTAATTCTAAATTAGACCCTCATATTAGATCTCCAAACTTAACATTAAGAAGGAAAATTTAAGAAGCAGAGAGCAAAAAGTGAAAGCAGCACCCAGGACTTCCGGCCAAGAAGGAGATGTAGGTAGACACACTTCACTTCCTTGCACAACCACAAGAAGGATCACAACTACCCTCAAAACAAAAGCAACCAGAACTGCCAGAAAATCATACTGTGTGGAAGTCTGACAAACAGGATTTAAAGAAGAAATATTCATCCATACAGGTAGGAGGGGTGGAGATTGGGAGCTGGGGTGGAAAGAACACAGTGTGGCAGCCTTGAGGAGGTAAGGCCATGGAAGCAGTGGCCTGTGGAGCAGGCAGTCCCACATTTATGTGTGGCAGATAAAACTGGAAGGGACACCTGGGAAGTGAACCATCCTAGCCTCAGGCCAGACCAGACACTCCCAGGTTCAAGTGTAAGGAAATAAAGCCTCATAACTTCTGGCTGTAAAAATCAGTGGGGATTGGGACAGTGGAAGAGACTACCAGTCTCTTGGGAAAGTTCATTTGAAGGACCCACATAGTCCTAGAACATGCACAAACCCACCCACTCTGTATTCATTACCAGGTCAGCAGTTAGAAGGGCACCAGTCATATATGGGAAGTGGGGAAAATGACTGGCAAAAGGATGACAGCTGAGCAAGTGGTATTATTCCCTCTCTGACCTCTCCCCCACATACAGTGCCATGACGTGGTGAATTGGATTGCCTCACCATCGAAAATACATAAGGCTCCGCCCCTTACAACGTAGCAGGTGCACCAAGACAAGGAGTCAAGGAAGCTCCACCTAATACACAGAAACAAACACAGGGAGGCTGCCAAATTGGGGAGACAAAGAAATATAGCCAAAATGAAAGAACAGATGAAAACTTAAGAAAAAGAACTACGTGAAATGGAGATAGCCAACCTATCAGATGTAGAATTCAAAACACTGGTGATAAGGATGCTCAGAGAACTCACTGAGTATGACAAATGCATAAGGGAAGAAATGAAGGCTACACTAAGTGAAAGAAAGACAAATCCACAGGGAACCAACAGTGAAGGGAAGGAAACCAGGGTTCAAATCAACAATTTGGAACAGAAGGAAGAAATAAACAGTCAATCACTTCAGAATGAAGGAAAAAGAATTTGGAAAAACCTAGGAGAGAATAAGAAGAGTCTGGGACATCTCCTATGTGCTAACATCCAAATCATAGGGGTGCCAGAAGGAGAAGAGGAAGAGCAAGAAATGGAAAACTTATTTTAAAAAATAATGAAAGAAAATTTCCTTAATTCGATGAAGGAAACAGATACATAAGTCCAGGAAGCTTGGAGAGTCCCAAACAAGTTGGACCCAAGGAAGGCCACACCAAGACACATCATAATTGAAATGCCAAAGTTTAAAGATGAAGAGAGAATTTTGAAAGCAGCAAGAGAAAAGAAGAGAGTAACCTACAAAAGAGTTCCCATGAGATGATCAGCTGATTTCTCAAAAGAATTTTTGTAGGCAAGAAGAGACTGGCAAGAAGTATTCAAAGTGATAAAAAGCAAGGATCTACAACCAAAATTACTCTCTCCAGCAATGCTGTCATTTCAAATGGAAGGGCAGATAAAGTGCTTCCCAGACAAGGTAAAGCTAAAGGACCTCATCATCACCAAGCCTTTATTATATGAAATGTTAAAGAGATTTATTTAAGAAAAAGAAGAAGATCAAAACTATGAACAGGAAAATGACAACAGACTCACAACTATCAACAACTGAATCTAAAAAACAAAAACAAACTAAGCAAACAACAAGAACAGAAACAGAATCATAGAAATGGAGATCACATGGAGGGTTATCAGCCGGGAAAGGGAAGGGAGAGTATGGGGGAAAGAGTAAAAGGATTAAGAAGCATAATTTGTAGGGACAAAATAGACAGCAGGATCTAAAGAATAGTATAGGAAATGGAGAAGCCAAAGAACTTACACACATGACCCACGGACATGAACTAATGGGGGGATTGCTGGAGGGAAGGGGGCTACTGTGTGGACATGCACAAAAGGGAAAAAATTGGGACAACTGTGATAGAATAATCAATACCATATGCTTTAAAACAATATACCACCCAAAGAATAAGTTGAGGTGTCACAGAATTGAAAGAAGTAGAATGTGAGTAAGAAGTACATCTGTAGCTTTTAACTGAACAAAACATGGAGGTTTGGCTGCCTGTAGCCACAAAAGCTGAACTCATGAGGCAGACGCTCCTGCAAAAGGAAAGAGGTTTTATTCAGGTGCTGCATTATCTGGGTGAGTGGTGGACTCTTGTCTCACAGCCTATCTCCTTAGCAAGACAAAGACAAAAGCCAGTGTCCAGAGTTCCTCCTTCAATCTAAAGTACAGTCTTTTGGACTCTACAGGTGTTTGCAAGTGGTCAAAGTCCCCTTCCAGGTGGTTTAGCTTGTTCTTGGCTGCTGTTCACTTCAGGCTGCCTCCTGGATCCTGTGTGCAGAGCCAACATAGTGCGTGGGCCATGAGGCTGCTAGGGGTGCAAGGTCATGTACTCTTGGGAGAGTGCACAAAGGCACAGGCCAGTGCATGACCAGTTGGGCAAGAGAGAACCAGAGAAGCTCTCTCCTATAGGTCATGTACCATGTGATTTGTAAGGCCATGTGGCCCATGGAAAGAACAGGTGAGTGTACCGTGGAAGTCCAGGTTATGAACAAACCAGCCATGAGCAAGAGGAAGTCAAGAGCCTGGGCCACCATCCTTGTTTCCCTGGGATTATATTAACCTGGGCTTGGGATGGACCATGCACTTTCTCAAAATGACAAATCAGCTTCCCAATCTTTTGTGTGCTTCAGGTGAGTCCACCTCCCAACCAATTTCTTCTTTCCCCAGGCTAGAGTAATAGGTCTCTTTGGTCTAGCAGCTCCCTCTGTGCCATTTTTATTTCTGTGGCACACTGCTTGCCTTCCCCTGGTCTCACCCCCAATCTAGTACCAGAAGAGGGGAGAAAGCTTCTTCCTATCCAATTATCTTGTTAGCTTTTCATGTGCTTGATCTAAGAACCTCTCACGGCCACCATCCTGGACAATGTGGGGGACTCTCCAGTGCTCTGACTGGTAACAGCTTTAGAGAGACTCAGAGATGGGTTTTGATTTCCATAGCATGGAATAAGTGAAGGAGGGTCGTGGAATAAGAAGGAGAGGGTCAGTAGGATGAGCTAAAAATGCCACAGCAAATATTATAGTTGGGGCTCATAGCTATTGTCCTATTTCTCAATGCCGTATTGGGATGCCACACAAAACTTAATAATAATAATCAGTGGCATGTCACTCACATCTCTCCTGTATCTCTTGTCACTAAAATGGTTATTTGTAAAGGAAAAAGAAAATGAGTTTGGAGAGAAACAGACATTTGAAATTGGGCAGACAAACCCAAACAAACATTTCAGGCAAGTAATTATGTCTTTTTCTTCACCAGTTAGATCCTTTGCCACACAAGTTTCCTTGTCTCCATTGATCCTCTGGCAAGTGATACTGGCAAGCCAAGGAGTATAAACAGCAGAATGGACAGGAAAGAAGCAAGCAATGAGCATATGCACTAGAGAAGCCTAGACAGGATAATCACATCCTTTACAATGGAAAGTTGGTTGTAGACACAATTAAACAATCTTTAATTCATTTCTTTGTTCAGCATAAAATTGGATTGCCTACACTTTTCTGAACACATATTCAAAATGGTAAGAGAACTAACAAACACGATACCAAATGACAATGTCACATCCACGGTGCAGTCAGGGCGCCTTCTGAACACTGATGCCTCCTGATCAGTCTTCATATCTGCAGCCTCAAAGCCTATGCTGTCAGTACAGAAGCTGCTAGCCATACGTGGTTATCTAAATACAATTTTAATATGGTTAAAATTATAAAAAATTCTGTTACTCTGTCACTGGAGCCACATTTCAAGTGCTTGATGAGTACATGTGGCTACGGTATTGAACAATAGAAATGTATAACATCGTTATCTTTGGAATGACCTTTCCAATTTGCCCTAAACTGCACCACTAAGCCAGGCTTGCTGATGCATAATTTTCACATAGCACTTCCTTGCTCGGGAACTTCTGACAGCTTTCTTACTACCACCAAGACAGTGCTTCTCAAAATGTCGTGTACGTTTGTGTTACCTGGACATCTTGTTAAAATGAAGTGCCTTATTTAATAGGGCTGAGGTGAGCCCAAGATTCCATATTTCTACTTAACTCCCAGGTGATGCCATGGTGTTTCTTCCACCACATTTTGCCACCCTGCCTGACAAAGTGCCCTGTTCTGTCATCAGCCCTACCTGATGTTCATCAGCTCCCAGAAAGGACCCTCCTTTGCTCCAGCAGATATGTTTTTCTACAGCTCCTACTGATGACAATATTCACTCAGTCTCTTTTTCTAAGTTCAATCAATTTCTACATCCTTGGGAACCTGTCCCTGGAGGCTCAAGCCGGCTCAGTCACTTCTTTGTATATGAACTTCCAACCTCAGTGTGCATGCGCATCTCCTCAAGGGTGCTTGATAACTTGCCCTACCCTTGGAGCTGCTAGTCATTAGACTTGAGATAGGACCCAGAACATACTTGATTAATAGTGTACAGGTGATTCTGTTTTCCTAACGAAACTCTGAGAAATATTGTAACTGTATACTTCTTATCTAAATAACTGATTTTGATATTCAACTTTGTGTAGTGTTTTTGACATATTGCAAGGTTAAGTATAAGTAATCTATATGTGTCTAAGTATGCCAAGTGAATTTCAACCCTGATTACATGCTAGAAGTCCTTGAGTAAGATGTTAAAATCCTCGTGCAGAGGCCCCAACCCCAGAGATTCTGATTTAAGTGTTAAGGGGACAGGAATTTTTTCAAAGCTCTTTATTACTTTCCTGAGGCTCTTGTAACAGAGTACCACAAATTTGATGACTGAAGACAACAAAAACGTACTTGTTCATGGTTCTGGAGGTTAGAAGTCCGAAATGAATATGTTGACTGGGCCGTGCTCCCTCTGGAGTCTCTAGGGAAGAATCTGTTGCATGCTTCAAGCCTGGCTTCCGGGGCTTGCCAGCAGTCCCGGCTAATAGCTGCATCACTCCCAGTTCTTCCTCCTTCATTGCATAGCCCTGGATCTGTGTCTTCAAATCTCATTCTTTTCGTAAGGAGACAAGTCATGGGATTTAGAGCCCGCCCTCCTCAGGTATGGCCTCATCTTAACTTAACCACATCTGCCAAGACTATTTCCAAATAAGGTCACATTCCCAATTATCTCCGGCTAGGATTTCAACATTTCTCTTTAGGGGACATAATTCAACCTGCAAGATCCCCAAGTGTTTCCGATGTCTAGCCAGATTATAAGAACTATGGCTCAAGACTTTGGTTTTAAAACTTGAGCAGATATCAAAACCACCAGAGTGCTTACTTAAGACAAGGATTGCTGAATCCAACCCCAAGACTCAGTACATCTAGGGTGGTCCCAATAATTTACATTTTCCTAACAAGTCTGAAAACCACTGGTGTAGAGGAAGGGGAAATAAACTAGATGTATAGCTTCCAATCGTTGGAGGAGCAGCATAGGCATCATCTGGGAGCTTAGGAGAAGTGCAGAATTTTGAGCCTATCCTAGACTCTGAAACAGAGATGGCATTTTAACATGATTCCCAAGTATCTGGAATGTTTGTTAAATTTTTAGAAACACTGTTGTATGCTATTCAAAATAAAATTGTTGTTCAATGTCTGGCAGAAGTATTTAGTGAAGGAATGGATAAATAAAGTAATAATGAAAGAATAAGGAAGGAGGTAGTCCAGTGGCCTATCTCCCAGGAGGCAGACCGTGGGACTTCTAATCCACTGATGAAGGAGCTGTCTTAGCAACTATCAAGGGAGTGGCTTCTCATCACAGTGGCTATAAGGAATCTACCTCTTTGGTGATCAGGCTTTAACCAAGAAGTACCATGCTTTCCTCTCCCTGCCCCTTCTAAAATGACCTCATCTTAACATTTTGGGGCTTCACTATCAGCACTCTGTTATTTGTGCCAAAGTCTGAAATAGAAGGCTGGCTGGAATACAGAGAAACACTACAGCGTAGATTTAGTTGTGAACTGGCTCTGGGCCAAAAGGGTAGCAGGTAAGTTTCAGAGTTTCAGCTGAAAAAGAAAGAAAAGCTTTTAGAAAACTTAGAGCCAAGTGAAAACTTGCCATATATAATTTTCTTTTGGCAGATATACTGTAAAATAAGAGTAGAACAAATTCCCCAGGTAATAGTAATTGACCTATAAATGTCATTATTGATAGATTGTGTTTCTGGAAACATTGTTCTAGAGCTAAAGTGCTCATGTGAATCTCAGAATTTAGAATTAGGCTTTGAAAGTCTTTCTTCTCTCTCCACTAGTGATTTCCATTTTCTTCTTGGAGAGTTGTACTTCTTTTTTCTTGTAATCAAGTCATGTACCCAAGCAGTCCCAAATAGTTGTCTTTTAGAAGGACACAGTTTTCCTGGAAAAAGTTGTTTTTGAAAGGTCATGTGCTGTCATTTTTTAGTGGAACCATTTCATAATCACATTGAATCATTTGATAGGAAGATTGATAGGGTTCCATTAATGTTTGCTTTCCTTCACCTGCCAATCTGAGTAAAGGTTGATTTCATTTTAATGAAATGGGAATTGTCTGGGCAGGCCCAGTCTGATTTCCGGGAGCAGGGGTGCTCATGTGTCGCACCCTGACACACGGCTTGAGGAACATTCATTTAATGGGCTGTTGCCTCTTCTTCCTCTCCTGTAAAATAGGATTAGCAAAATCATCAATCTGTCTCCCAGATGTCTATTAGATTTAAATGGAACACGTGCCTTATAGCCAAAAAAAAAAAAAAAATTTCTCCTGTCTTTAGCCATGTAATATAGATATATTTCTGTAATTGCCATTTAACTTAATTTAAATTTTATTTTCTTTCTGGTATGAGTTTATGAAATCAGTCTTCACATTCTAAATGCTCGATTAAGGCAAATAGAATTTTGGGTTTGAAATCAGCCAGTTACACACATTAGTAGCTTTACAATAAAGAACAAAATTAACAACCTTAGAAATCTCTTTGTGTACAGAGAGAAATGTCCTTTACACAGAACTAGGATGAAAAAATCTCCCTTCTTCTCCCTCTCACATTCTCTACTGCTAAATTGCTGAGTCACTGTGTGTGGCAGCCAAGTTCAACTTTACTGGGTATGCCTCTTTCTGAATTGCCAGGGGCACCCAAGGCCTCTGCTCCTCTAGATAACAGGAAGAGAAGAGCGGCCTGATGCCACACTCTAAACAGCAGTGTGTGTGGTGTGTTTGTGTGTTTGAGAGAGAGGTTATTTCCTTCTTTCTCATTAAAGTTGGTAGAGACTCTGTATCTTTGTGTTTACGTAAACCACAGATTGTACAATTTGAGCACAATGTGGGCATCTTGAGAAACCATGTAGTATGACCCACCCTAAACTGGAGCATGATGACGTGTAGCTAGCCCTGAGCATAAGTCGGGAGAGCTGGCTGCCAGCTACTGAGGTTTACTGTAAGTCACTTTCCAAGACTAGTGTAAAGAAAATTTTGATAACTAAGACTTTTCTCATGCTTAAACTAAATCACAGAAGAGATTAACCCTACCTTTTTTAGACCAGTAACATTTTATTGGTTTCCAGTGTCATTACTTAGCCCCATCTCTCTCTTCCTCAAATTGGGAGCAACTCTCTTTAATTCACCCTTGAAAAAACCTTTCATAACTCTTTAATTATTAGCCATTAGAACTATTCATAACAACATAGTAAAGGGCTGATAATCACTTGATAAAACTGTAGATTATTTTACAGGTCAAAAGTATTAGTGTACCTAGACAGAAGTGGAGGTTTGGCGGCTTGTCGCCAAAAAAGCCAAATTTGTGAGGCAGGTGCTGGTGCAAAAGGAAAGAGGGTTCATTCTGGTACTGGGACCTAGGAGAATGGCAGACTCCTGTCCATCCTATCTTTCTGCCATGAAGAAGTCAAACTGTCCTCATCCAGGCCTAGACAATAGCCAGTGTCCAGAGTTCCTGTTCCATTTTAATGTTCAGTCCTTTGGAGCCTGCAGGAGGCTGCTAAGTGGTCTGAGTCCCCATACAAGTAGCTTAGCTTGTTCCTCACTGCTGTCTATTTCAGGCTTCTTCTTGGAGCTTGTGTGTGGAGCCTGCATGGCCATGGGCCGTATGGCTACTGGAGCCATGTGGTCACATGCTCCAAGTTAGACAGCATGTAAATGCATGGGCCAGTGCATCACCAAGTGGGCAAAAGAAAGAGAGAGGCTCTCTCCTGGAGGCTGTAGGCAATGTGGCTGCTAAGGACACATACATGGCCATGGAGAGAACAGGTAGGTCACGAGTGAGAGAGAGAAAAAGTTATTTTGTTGCCCTTGGATTATATTAGCCTGGGCTTGGGATGAACCAGGTACTCTCTTATAATGACCAATCAACTTCCCAAACTTTTGCATCTTTGTTTGGATCTACCTCCCAGCTAACCCCTTCTTTCCCCAGGTGAGACTGACAGTCCTCTTTGGTCTAGCACCTCCCCTTTGCCAGTTTGACTTCTGTGACACATGTGCCTGCCTTCCCCCGTCTCACTCCACTGGTACCAGAGGAAGGGAAAGGGCCTTTTTCTATTCAATTATCTTGCTAGGTTTTTGCACCCTCAGTGTAAGAACCTCCTCTTGCTACCATCCTAGCTAATGAGGGGAGACCCTGGCACTCCAACTAACTCTTTTATGGTAACCTTAGCTCTATGAGAGAAAGCTTATTTTTTTGTAAAGATTTTATTTATTTACTTTTAGAGAGAGGGGAAGGGAGGGAGAAAGAGAGGGAAAGAAACATCAATGTGTGGTTGCCTCTTACATGGCCCCCACTGGGGACCTGGCCTGCAGCCCAGGCATGTGACCTGACTGGGAATCAAACTGGCAACTCTATGGTTGACAGCCCATACTCAAACCACTGAGCTAGACCAGCCAGGGTGAGAAAGCTTCTTAGGCTCTGGAGGATTTGTGCACAATGAGAATGAATTTGGTTGAATACTAACAATGGGGTGCTGTGGACATTATCCAGACTCCCTGAGCATTACTTTATTCTCTGCCGAATGAGAGAGTAATAATAGTACCTACACAGTAGGGTTATCGTGAAAATAAAATGATATAAAGCAAAGTTTTTTAGCATGGTGCTTGATGTGTAATAAATGTTTGGATTTATTTATTTAACTGGAATACAGTCTATTCCATTCAGTTCCATTCAGTTCCATTCTGTATTCCAATACAGTCTGTTCAATTTATTCACTTATATTGGAATCCTATCTAATTGAATGTTTCTTAAAATGTTTCCAGCTAAGTCTTAAAGTCTCTTGATTATTCTGAAAATTATTTTTAAAATTTAATTTGCTATAATGTGTTTTGACTCACATTTATTTAGATTTAATTTCTATTTATTACTGGCTGATCCTCTTAAATTAGCCGTTACAATCTTTAATGTTTGCAGTTCCACTAATATGTAGTCAACTTTTCTCGAGCCTTCCATTCTTAGTCAGAAGATATTAACTTCTGACTGTTATTTTAAAAAGAAATAAATTCCAAAAAAATGTACTATTTTCAATAAGGGGCTGCTTTCGGCCACTGGCTGGAAGGCCAGGAGACACTGGGCCCGCTGATGCTGCCCATGTGAGTGGAAGGGCTTGTAACTACCAGTAGGTATGGGACACTGAGTGGACACGTATCTTTTAGTAGCACCATTATGGTGATATTTTCATAACTGATAAATCTAGATTTATATGTTAGTGTTACTCTTCTTGGTTTGACCTTGTATTTATTAAGGGGATCTCAATTCAGTAGGTATAAAATTTCAGTTAGGCCAGAAGAATAAGTTCTAAAGTTCTGATGTATAAAACAACACAGTGCCTACACTTAACAATACAGTATTGTGCACTTTAAAATTTCTTAAGAAGGTAAATCTCATGTTAAGTGTTCTTAACACACACAAGCACACACACGAAGGAACACAAGGAAACTTTGGGAGGTATTGAATATGCCTATTTTCTTGATTCTGGTGATTTTATGATGGGGATTTGTATCCGTTCAAACTCATCAAGTTGTACATCTTAAGTTTGTGTAGTTCTTTGTGCACAAATTATAATGCAATAAAGCCATTTTAAAAGGATGATTTCTGTTGAGTCTAAAATATTCAATTTTATATTGATTCTCCTAGTTAATCAGTGTCATTTTGATGTTGTTCTACAGTCTTAATTTCCTGTTAATAATGTTGACATTACAAGAAAGGAAAAAAGAATAAAAAGAGCACAACTATGGCTAGATATTAAACTGACAGATTGATATAAAAGAGAAGAACATTTGCTTCTAATTGTCATAAGAATAAGAAATTTTAAGTGACTAGGTTTGCTGTTATGCCAAAAAGCAAAAAAAAAAAAAAAAGGAAAGAAATTGTTTCAATAACATAGCTCTGCCTACTTTAGCTTGTTCACCTTTCAAATGAGTTTAGTTATTAAAGTCATTATTGGTTCCAGAAAATTAAAACTTGGCCAAAGGTGAAATAATTTTATGTAAATATTAATTCAACAAATATTGATAGATTAACTGCCACTCGCTAGATTCTAATATGCCTTAAGAAAAATAGTCTTTTTTATAGAATGAGTTTGACTACTCTATTTTTCTGAATAACTCCTTCCTTTGCTCCCTTGGTAGGATAACCAGCCCATTTAGCCTTGGTAGACCCCATGTAGACTGTGACATCTCAGTAGAAAATTGGTGTCTAGTGCAACGGCACTGGTGGCAAAGTAGCAGATGTCCTGGAAGTGGCAGGGACCCTCCCTGCCAGCTGGAAAGGCTGTGGGCAATAAACACAGCTAAGCCTGCCCTCTTCATGTCCATGAGGTGGGGAAACAGCAGAGTGTATCATCACAATTTTCAAGCCACACCAACATTTATACACTATTATTTCATTACCACACCCCTTGACTTATTTAACTTTACCTGAAGTAACTGTTGTTTAATCTGAATTATTATTTATAAAATTGATAAGGTTTTATTCTTCAGAGACAGCACCCACATTTGTACTTAAGAGAAACTTCTGAGGGTAGCTTTAAAATGCCACACACTCCTTAACATTGGGTGACCTCTATTTGATTGAAATACATTCGCATTTAATGCATCTAATAACAGCCCAGAGTTTTACATCTAAATAATACCAGGTGTACTATATTTGCTATATAATAGATTATTTTACAATGTTTATATTTCAAAAAATAGAACTGAATTGGGGGAGGTCACTGATCTATCAAGACACAGATCTTGTGTAGCTTACAAAAATCTCTTGGAATACCTGGGGCTGGATGTTTATGGAACTCTTACATACTATTTCAGTTTGTTGTATTTGTTTGGCTCGTGAGCCAAGCCTGACATCTGTCTTGGCTAGTCTCGGAGTACTGTGCAATCAGATCTTCACCTGTTGGTCTTCAACAACACATTGAACTTCAGACTATGACAGCCCCAGCACATGAAGGTGACCCTTGATTGACAATGTCATCTGTTAACATCTGATTCTTTAGGCTCAGCATTGCAAAGGAAAAGTTGGCCCAATTAACCACATCTTGGCCCACGGTTCCAAATGAAAACATGGCCCAGTGAACTGTCTCTTATTCCATTCTTACTGCCCCCAAACTCAACCAGTCCAGTTATATAGAGGTAGATTCCAACCACAATAGGTCCCCCAAGGCTACTCCTTGCCCCGGTTCACCCACAAGAACTTAAGGAATCAAGGTAAGCCATTACTTAGTGAATATGGGCCTTAGTGAATAACCAACATATGGGTTAGAGGCTGACAAACTATGGTGTGACTTGTAGACATTCATTCTTTACAAGCATTCACCTTCACGAATTGCTTTTCTTTCTTTGCCTCCATAAGATTCTTTTGGTAGGTCAGTCACACTTCTGTTGGAAGGTAAGGCATGGGAGAGGAAGGATTAAATCAATAATTTGTTAGCTATTGATACGCCCAAATCTAGAAAACTCAGTGACTTGTAGAACCAGCCCAATAATTAATGCTGGTCTGGTAGAAACCCTGGTTAACACTAGAGTACATTCTGAAAAGAGTGGCTGCCCCTCAGGTGTCCAGTAACCCTGGTTGGCCTGTCATGGAAGGGGTTTTCAGGGTGCAAAGTTGTCAGTGCTGACACTGGAAAAAGCCTGGGCAAATGGCATGAGTTGGCCACCATAGTTTCCACTCTCCCTAGACAATTGTTCTATATGTGAACTTTATTTTTCCATCTTTTCCTTTTTATGATGTAAAATCTGATTTTTTTAATATTAGAAATTAATCAAATTAAGAAACAGTATGTGGATTAAAATAGAATTGTCTCACGGGCCTCTCAGTGTTTTATCTTTTTCAAAGGATAAGAGGGTATACCTAGAGGGAAAGAGTGAAGTATATGATATTGGTTTGCTTTTAGTCTGGGTTTTAAACCAGAGGCACAAATGTACCATTATGGCTCATTTGTCCATGTATTTCACTAACCCTAAAGGTTCTACATAAAGTTTAGGACTTGAAACATAATTTAGTTATAAACTGTATCATATTAGTCATTTTCTTGCTCCTTGTAATCTGTATATGCCTTTCTTGGGAATCTACCAGAGTTGTCTGTGAGATAACAGATTCAGAGACTCTATTCATGGCTGAAATCTTAACACAACTGATAATCTAATCACCATAATGCTCTGCTTGTTATTCTGTCCTTTCACCACTGACCTTATCATTCTTTCCTATTTGCCTTTTTTCCCATCATTTTCCTTTCAGTACTACCCCTTCTTTCAGTATTATCCTTCGTGGACAAAATTGGAACTGCAATATGGAAACAGCCCTACCTTCTTTCTTTTACATCTCAAATCTCAGGTATTTTTCTCTATTATTATCAGGCTTAGAAGAAAGTGAGCCATAGTGTCTCTTGACCAAGCTTAATTCTATCACTTGTGGTTTTCATTTAATTCCCTTCTAACTCTTCAGGATAATTTCAAATCATTTATTTGCCTCTCTCATTCTAAGTCCTGGCTGTTTGCTGCTTGCCTGTGAATCTATCCAAATCTCTTCCATTTCGAAAAGAAACAGAAATGACTCCCTAGATCCCTCAAATAGCACCGTACACCTTCTCATTCTTTCATTCCAGAGCTCTTTTAAATCCTCCTGTCTAGCATCCTCACTTCACATTCCTTCTTAAACATTTTGCTCTTGGGCAATTTCCATGATCATTCTAATGAACAACCCTTACTTAGCTTACTTAACATACTTGATGCTAAGAGAATCATTTCGTTTCCTAACATACTTGCCCTCAGGAGCATTTGACGGAACTTTACTCACACTTTCCCTTCCATTGTTTTAGGAAGAGAATTTCATGTGCCTGCTTGTGTCTTTCCCCATCTTTCTAGCCATTTCTCAGACTTCTTTGAATTCTCCATGCCTTTCCCAGTTTTATACTTGACTCATGCTTCACACTAACCAGTGTCCTGTGTTCTCACTCGGGGCCCCAGCACAAGCTACCACTGATGTATGATGACTCCCAAATCTATACCTGTGTCTCCGAGCTCTCTGCCGACTTCTTGATGCACACTATGCAGTTCCCCATGGCAAGTATTACCCAAATGTCCTAGAATTCTAAAAAGACAACATGTACAAAATAGAACTTGTCTTTACTAGCCTCTCATAATAGTCCTTGTAATTGTTACCAGAATTAATTCATTTTTTTTCCCCCAGCCATCATCCTGGGAATTCTCTTAGAACTTTCCCTTTTCCATTTCCCCACACTTAATTAGTACTATGTTAATTCAAGTCCACTGAGAAGCAGACACCAAGATGGAATGAAATATACAGGAGATTATTGGAGGAAAGAACTATGAAGGATAAAGGGAAGGGAGCCAAAGTCAATATTAAGAGCATTTGGACTGCAAAGCAGGTCTCTTCTCTGTGAAGGGAAGGTGAAATATTGGGTAGAAAGACAAAAGTTTCACGAAGGCCACAGAGGAGCACTTGAGCCAAATTCTCTCATTGTAGGTGTCTTACATTTCACAGTATTGGCTTGCATTTGTACCCCAGCTTTGCTTTTTCACTGACTGAGAGCAACAGCCCATGGGAAGTCTGCCCTTGTCAGAAATGAAGTGTTGGAACTGGTGGGATAGAAGATGAGGACATTGGTAAATTAGATCCCACACTGCAGGTAACCCAAGATATGCATTTCCAAACCCCATCCATTTAACCTCCCAAATATCTACCACCCTTCTTTGTCACTCATTCTTCTGAGCATGACCTCAAAATGCTAACTGTTCTCCCGGCCACCAGTCTGGTCTGACTCTCTCTAGAGTTCATTCTCCAGGCTACAGCCAAAGGCTCCTTTTCACATGCTAATCCAATTTGATAAACTCCCCAGCAACCAGATTACAATCCTCAGTGGATACTCCTGGATAAAAGCCAAGCTTCTTAACATGGCAACACGAATGTACCAAAATTTGAATGGATATTAATACTGCTCTTTTAAACTTCTGTTTTTCAAAACACTGGTTTAATAAACTAAATTTTAAGCTGAAAATAAAAACAGTGTACCAGAATTTTACTAAGCCCATCTAGCTATATCTGTCCCCCTCTCCTCTCCATCTCCAGAAATGCATAGTGCAGTCCACTGACGGAATTTGTACTTCCTCAAATGTATCTTCCTCAATTTCATGCCTCGTGCCTTTGCACACAGTTTCATCTGCCTAAAGTGGCCTCGCTCTCACTGCCCCCCCCCAGCACACTTCCCTTTGCCCCGTGACCCCTTTATTAACTGCCACATGACTCAGAATCGTCTCCTAAATCAATAGTTCTCATCTGCTGCACAGTGGCTGGAGAGCTTTGAAAACAACACAAAAGTAAACAAAACTGATTCTTGGGTTCCATGCCCAAAGATTCTTATTTAGTTAGTCTGGGGTATTGCCAGACATTAGGAGTATAAAAGCTCTCAAGAGAATTCTACTGGGCAGCTACAGCAGAATTGAGAGACATCACCTTACAGAAGCTGTTCCAAGGATCCTGAAACTCCTAAGGATGAGTTCAGAGCTCCTGCTCTGGGTAGTATCTGAGCACCCTCTTCATGTATTTGTATGCAGCGTGTGGCCTGGTGTGAATTTGCTTTACCTTACTGGGTATCAGAAAAGTTGTCTTGTTTTATTATTATTATTTCTTAAAATCATACTAAATCAGACTTTGAGTTCTTCTCTAGGAGTTAGAAACCCAGTATCAGTCATTATTAGGGGACTGATCTCCCTCCTTCACTCCAGAGTTAGCTAAGGGGATAAGAGGGCTGATTAAGTAGAAAGAATTTGAGGAAGAAGCTGAAGACTTTCGTCCTTCACCCAAGCCTGACATACCATTGCTGAGTGGCTTTCCTCTGCCTTCACATGCGTGGCCTGGAGGCCCAGGCTTTTAGTACTCAGGCTCCATGGCCTCCCTGACAGCCCCCCACCGCCAGTGTCTCCTGGAATCTGTGGGCAATAACCCTCTGTTTTCCTCTTTGATTTTGAAAACAAAACTTTACTTGGTGTTTTATTTTTTAAACTGCCTATAAACTTACAGTTTTGGGCCCTGGTGCACAAAAGCTGGTGAAGGCCAATGTTAGGGAAAAGGCCCAAAAATCTAAAACAGGGTCAATTCCAAAGAATTTGAGGAAGCTGATAGGTAGCCTTGAAATTTAAATTCCTTTAGAGCTTTAATAAGAGGAACTTACTTACACGGGCAACACAGCGGCATGCTCCCTGTCGTGGCTGGCATGGAAGATTCCACACTTCTTCCAGGACGGTCTGTTTCTTATAGGGGGTTGATAGTGAAACCATTTGGCAGGTAGTAAAATAGACCATCAGAAAGAACAATGCGTTTTTAAGTTAACAGATAACATCAGGCAGTTGTTCATACTCTAAACGTTCATGAACCTCTTTCCTGGGGCATGACATTTATCTTTGGGTGGCATTCTAGCTTTCTAGGTAGCCAGCCAAACCTGGGGCTACAGAGAGTTAAACAGTCACAGAATGTTAAACAGAGAGTCCAACATTTCCCAGACAACTTTGCTGCTGGAGCCATATTGCATCTCTGACTTCCTACACAGTGAGCAAACATAAAGGCTTGCATTGTTCTACTTTTGAAGTAAGGCAGGAAAGATTACTTTTAATCTTTCATGAATGAGAAAGAAGACAGAAATTAGTATCACAGTAAATTACCTGATTATGTTATTTAATCATTTGGTTTGTTTGTCTGCTTTCCCACCAGACTGAGAAATAGGAAGGCAGGACATCTACATTAGCATGCTCTATGCCCCCACAATACCAAACCCAGTGACTGGTACATAGTAGGTATATTAGTAGTCTGCTTGGGCTTCCATGACAAAAGGCCATAGACTGGGGAGCATAAACAACTGCAGTGCTGGACTCTCTGTTTACCCTTCTGTGACTGTTTAACTCTCTTAATTATTTTTAAATCCTCATGTGAGGATATGTTTATTAATTTTAGAGGGGGAGGAAGGAAGAGAGAGAAAGAGAGAGAGAGAGACAATGTGAGAAAGAAGCATTAATCAGTTGCCTCTTGTACACATCCCAACCAGGGATCGAACCCACAACATATTGGTGTATGGGACCATGCTCCAACCAACTGGCCCACTCAGCCAGGGCCAGGCATTTGTTCTTGCAGTTCTGGGAAGTCCAAGATCAAGGTGTCAGTCCATTTGGTTCTTGTTGAGAGCTCTCTTCATGGCTTACAGATGACCACCCCCTCTGTGTGTCCTCACATGGCACAGACTGAGTGGTCTCTCTCTTCTTCACATAGACCTACGGATCCTATTATGAGCGTCCAACTCTCATAAGCTTACATAGCCCTATTTACCTTCTAAAGAACCCCATCTCCAAACACTCTCAGCTTGGATGTTAAGGCTCTAACATATGAATGGCGGGGGGGGGGGGGGGCACACAATTCAGTGCATGGCAGACCTCAGGAAATTATTGTTTACTGTTCTTTACTTTCCACTTGGCATTTTTTGTGTGTTAACGCTCATTTTATTTACATTTCTAAATAAATTTTATTCAAAATCAGTTCACTTATCATTGCTATTCAGACATAATTGCAATAAACTATGCATTGTATTACAAAATACTAAGTTGAACAGCTATGAAATAATTATGTTTAAATGAAAAAGCCAAACAGCTAAGTTTACATAGAATAATTGAGCTATAAATCACTAACAATGAAGTAGATTGAAAATTAAACACAGCTACATTTTTACTCTGCTATGAGTATTTGGTAGATTAAAAGTTTATTTTCCTAGTGAGAAGTGTTTACAGTATTTCTTCATTGTCTTTTCAGCAATGAAATTGTATATATATATTTGACTCTTAAAACGACCTGGGGGCAAGAGACACCGATCTCCCATGGGGTCAAAAGTCCACGTGTAACCGCAGTGGCCCTCTGAACGTGCAGACTCCCAACTCAGGAGTTGACTGAGAACAACACTCTTTTGAACTGTAGTAGTCAATTGAAAAAAACTCTGCACATAGTGGATTTAAAATATATATAATTTTAAAGTCTGCTTCTATATTTATCTCTTTCTTCATAGATCAGAATGAAAACTACTTTGTCTATTTTATTACTGGGTGCTCAACGTCTGGGAAAGTGCATAGTAAACAGTTGGTGCTTAATTTGTGCTGAAAAAAGAATTATATTCTGTATATAATGAGACATATTAATAATTAATATCGCATATATGAAAAGTAATCACTTCAAGGAAATTAGAATCTTAAGTATTGACCTTTTAAAAATTACTTACAGATATGTATGTAAACATTAGGCCTGTCCAGAAGGTATCCAGCCATGTGATATGAAAAATAGAGACATTTATTGAAGAAGATACAAGATACCAGAATCATCATAAAGGACAATGATGCCTCAGTCCCCTTAAAAGTAGGCACCTTGGGACCTCACACAGTTCTCCCATCAGCTGCCTCGTCATATTTTCCTTACCTCAATGACAGACTGAAATCTCTTCCTTTTCAAAGGTGATTTCAGTTTTGGGAAAAGGCAGAAGTCACAGGGCACCAAGTCTGGGCTATAGGGTGGCTGAGCCACCTGGGTGATTTGATGTTTCACCAAAAATCTCTTCATGAGCAGGCACGTTATTGCGATGAAGCTGCTAATCACCAGTTGCCCATAGCTGCAGCCTTCTGAATCATCCGAATGATTTCCACAGAGGAATGTTCAAGCTTAACACAAAATTTGATGTAGATTCATTGCTCTACTTGCTCAGTCATTTTGAATGTTACAGTTCACTCAATGGTGTCTACTGCCCCCTCTGACTAGCACAGTGAAGTTGTCATTGTTCACACATGCACATTCCAATCCCCTCTCCTTGGCTGCCAGGTTACATTGATGTCACGCAAATTGTTCTCACATATTAACAATGACTGGATGTTTTCTGGATGGACCTCTGTATATATGTGTTAAATGGAATAAATTAAATGATACTATTTTTAGAGAGCTAATTTAAAAAATACTGATATGTGCCCTGGCTGGTGTAGCTCAGTGGATTGAGTGCTGGCTTGCGAACTGAGGGGTCATTGGTTTGATTCCCAGTCAGGGCACATGCCTCGGTTGTTGGCAGAGTCCCTGGATGGGGGCCTGTGAGAGACAACCACACACTGATTTTTCTTTCCTTCTCTTTCTCCCTCCCTTCCCTTCTCTCTAAAAATAAATAAATAAAATCTTTAAAAAATACTGATATGTGATATTATGACTATAGAATTAAAGCAGGAAATTTAGAATTTTAAATCATCAGTGTAGGTGTCGCTCACGTAAACTCACACACGTACTCACGAGCACACATATGTACAGGCTATGTATATTACCACGTGAAATTAGACATAACTGAAATACTGCTCTTATATAAAGTATCATTGACTGGCTAAAATAATACCCTTATTAGCAAGAATATGAGGCGATGGGTTCAAATTGTGAAGAACTAAGCCAAACCATTCTTTCAATGATTATAGGGTTGGTGGTAATTACAGGAATGGGGTTTGTTTGAAAATTAGTGAATATACACTGTTGATTTAGCGTAATTGCCAAAGTCCTTTTGCTAATGACTCTACATTGAAAGCAATTTGAAAATTAAACATTTAAATGGATCATTTGAAAAAAAGGTTAGCAACTGTTTTTTTAAGTGTGTAGAAAGTGTTTAAGTGTGGTTATTTCAAATGAAGTAATTTTTTTAAAACAATCAATTATTTCTATGGATTAATTTTTCAAAACAGTTTGGAAATTTTTGTGGAAAGGTCATGTATGCCAGTCAACTAAATTCTACTGATTTTATTTACTTCATAAAGGACTATATACATATATATATATTTCACACTCAGAAAATCTGGCCCTTCGGACTGCCCAAAGTCTTCTCCTGGACAAGAAAGATCTGGGGCAGTAGACCTGGCTTTGCCTCCTGGGGGCCTGCTTCAGCCAACTTTGTGCACTGGAACCTTAAGGAAGATGGCAAACAGGGCGGACCCGCAACAGCATGTGGGGCAGCCTGTCCCACTGAAGCATAGGGCACAAATGCCTAAGCAGAGAGGCAAAGCCTGAGTAGCGGTGTATGGCAAGAGTGACCAAAGTAAGAGGTCTCAGGCTGGAGGAGAGGAGAGGGCCCTTGGGGTTGTACCTACAGGCCCTTCATAGACAGCTGCATCTCACTTGTGAGTAGGTTACAAGCTGGAAAGAGCCTTAAACTGGCTCAGTTATTCCTGACGAAGAAGTCAAAACAAACGACAGGGCAGCAACAATCAAAACCGTATCTGAATGCCACTTTTAAAATAGGGCAAGAAGGCTTCTCATATCTGGAATGATTAGTAAAACATCTGGGAAATTTTTGAATAACAAGGGAAACAGTCTTAGAAGCATATAGACAGAAAATGTAAGTTACTTATGAAAGAAAGGAAATAAGCCTGGCCTCAGTTTTCTCTTTTTAGAAGTTAACGCCAGCAGGAAATGAAGCAACATCCCAATCACTGTGCAGGAAGAGGTTGTACCTAGCGAGGATCTTGTTTATGTAGGGTACTAGAGAGATTTTCAAATATGCAAAGATTCCAAAAACGTTTCACTTACTTGTACTACTTAAAAAAAGTAAACTACTTGAACACGTGTAGTCAACTGAATATGACTAAAACTCAAGACTTTAAGAATGTGAAAGTTATAGAATAAAAGACTGGTGGAAAGTATCGATATTAGTTAAATATAGAAGTAGGTCAACAAATGTCATAGGCCCCACAGGAAAAGATAATTTATACAGTTTACATTCCATTTCTACAGTGCAACAGAGCAAAGCAAAACCAAATAAACATGTAAAGAGCTCCCCTGGCATGTGTCAAAGGCCCTATAAGACATAGTATACTATCATCCAATAATATTTTTCCTTAGCCAGCCTAAAAATCAGTCTCAGGTATAGACAGTATATACACAAGAATGTTCCTCACATTATTATTGATTGTAGTAAAGTCTGGAAAAATATGCAACAATTATAAAATGACTACCTAATAGCCCATGCACTGAAATAAGTGGAGAAAAACGAATAAGGCAGAGTATGGTGTGAGGTAGGCAGACATCTCACCAGAAAAGATTCTGACAGCAGGATATTCCTGGATTTGCAAAACTGCTGAGCTAGGCTGCGTGGACGAGTTTCCCCAGGGACAGGCCATGCCTGTCTCTCTTAAAATCTGTGCTCTGGCAAAGAGCGTGCCTTTCCTGCTTTTCCTAACAGCAAATTTAAACACTGCTTATAAAAATTTTTCCCTAACAATAAATTTAAATTGTTCCAGTGTTCATTATTTTCTTCTCAATTGTGTACATTCAATCCACCTGGAAGGAAATCCAAAGAGATTGTTACTGAGTTCTTATCACAAAATCTGCACAAAGGTGAGAGTTCCAGAAACAAAAGATTGAATACACAGTTGGTGTCTAGTAAGTATTTATTCAAAATTATTTGAATATGTCTGATGAAGAAAGTATCAGTGAGAGTGTTTGAGTAGCTCCAGAACTGGTGTGATAAATTATTGATTAACAAATGTTCACTTACTGCCCAGTGCCCGTACCTCTTTGGGAGGAATATTGCCTTTAGGCTATTGATGATGAGTTTGGCTGTGTGACTTGTTTCAATGGGATGTTGGTCAAATGAAAGTAGCAGAGATTTGAAATGTACTTGAGAGTTTGGATGTAGTATTTTGCCTTTGGACAAGCAAACTGCAAGTTTAGATAACCAGAACAGAGGAATTAGAGACCCATAGAGTAAATCCGAACCTCCTCTACAGTTTGGCACCAAGTACATCCAACCCAGTCTAGATCAACCAACCTGCAACCCCTTGAAGGTGTGTGAACAAGAAATAAAATCTTACTACTGTACACAATTGATTTTAAGGGTGGTTTCTTATGCAGGATATAATGGCAGTAGCTAACTGATACAGACTTGGAGACAAGGCAGTGAATTAAAAAAATATATTGTGAAAAATATTAGTATTTGTCAAAGTTAAATGTATGAAATGGAAAACTGTTACTCTGGGGAAAAAAACCCCTCAAGAGTAATAGCCAAATGTATTCAGAAGGTAAGCTAATGAGAGAGGGAAACTAGAGGAAATCAAACAAAGAGACTATTCAGCAGTTGAGGGGCTTAAAAGCTTGTAACAAAACCCTCCAAAAGTGGGAAGTGAAAGGTAACACGCATAAGGTCTATGTTTCCACCAAGTCACTTAATTTGTATGGCCCTCTGTTTCATCCCCTGTAAAAGGAAGGGGCAACCTCCATAAGCTCTCCCAGCATGAAAGCTTAAGGCTTTGAGATCACTTTAAATCTATTTAGGAAAATAAACTTAGAAAAATATGCAGAAATAGATGTATTAGAGATTGAAAGGAAACCAAATTTCTATTACCTTTGATAACCCTGAATTTTACAGTCATTTTATTGTGAAGTTACTAAAATAAGGCCCACAATATTATTCAATAACAAATCAATGCAATAAATAAATAAGATCCTATCATAACATAAAAACTGATTTGAGTTATATGTATTTAGTAAAATTCCACTCAATTCTTTTTAACTCACTTTCTTGCTAAATGTCAAAGTAATATTTTAAGATACCCTTTATTGATTTCTAGTTTCCTATGACAAAGAAACAATTTACCCTTCAACAGTCCCTAAGTGAAAATACATTCTTTAAAACATTTTTATTTGAAAAATCATAAAAGCAGCTGATAAAATAGAAATTCCTGTCAGTTTTTATTGAAATAATCCCTCAGTGACAACTTTTGCACTGTTATACAAGTAAGGGTTTAGGAGGGAAAGCGATTCTAACAGAATCTGGAAGGCCCCCTACTTGATAATGCTGAAACCACCCAATCTGCTGAAGGGTACTATACACATAAGCTTGAGAAGTTATGACACAACATTAATGAATCACAGCAAATATGACAAAGTGCCTTGCATTTTTATAGCAATTTGCTTTCAAATGGCCACTTGATGATTTGATAGGGCTTTTGCCGCGAGCGATTCTCTTCTGTAAAAAATGTGAATGGAAAGTGCAAAGTCTGAGTAAGATAGATTTAGGAACCAATAATTAGACTTTACAAGAGCACTGATGATTTATCAAAGTTAATTACATTCCACCCAGTCTAAACTTTCTTGTCAATGGTAAATAATTTTAAGAATTTAAATATTGCCCAAACTCAAGTTAAAATTCTTTTTTTTGGTGTTTAAGTGTATTTTCCACATGTTTCTAATGAACAGAAAGTATTAGAAAGAAAACTACACTCATCCAGTTACATTTTACCCATGACTTCACTCATACTGATAGTCTGTCAATACTTCTGCTTTCCTGACTTTATGCAGAAGAACCATGACGCTCAAGTTTTATTTTTATAAGCATAATTTTTGTTTCTTAAAACCTTTAGTTAATCGTGGTTCCTTTTTACATTTAAAGAGATTTTGTCAGTTACAAACTATTTGGTTGTTTCTCTATTTCACAATTTATTTGCTGTTTTGTGATGAAGAATAAGGAAACATGTTTAATCATAAATTAGAAAAAATGTATTTACCAGAGTTTCATGATTCAGAATCACATAGTATTTTAAAGAGTCAAATGATGGTTTCAATATGAACAACAAATATGAGATGTATGCATTTGAAAAATAGAAATTATGGCTGTAAAATAAGATTTAGAAAGGAAAAATAAGGTATGCCTAGACAAATAACTAACTCCATTTCACCAAAAATCCTTCTTTCAACATGTATGTTTTATAATGGGTGAACACTAGACAGTTGTTATATAGAAACTAAATAAAGAGCATATGAAATATGCTCTGTTCTCAGATCTTTGGGGCACAAAGTTGCTCCTACAATGTGGGAGCACTGGACTTCATAGAAATCTAAAATGACATGCCATGTGTTAGCAATATTCAGAACACTATATTTTTTAAAAAACTAAATTTTTATTTATTTTACTCTCAATTCTTCAGGGGTTATTCTACTTCATAAAAAAATATCCCAAAGGAAATATGGGCAAAAAAAAGCAATAAAAGAGACACTGTCCTCAAATGTATATTGATTACTTAGAGAAGTAACTGTAGTACAACATTGAGCAAAAACTGCCTTGGCTGGTGTGGCTGAGTGGATTGAGTGCCGGCCTGCAAACCAAAGGGCCACCAGTTTGATTCCCAGTCACATGCCTGGGTTGCAGGCCAGGTCCCCCAGTAAGGTACACGAGAGACAACCACACATTGATATTTCTCTCCCTTTCTTTCTCCTTCCCTTCCCTTCTGTCTAAAAATAAATACATAAATAAATCTTTAAAAAACAAAAAGTTTGAGGAAACTAAATGCCATCAGAGGACAAAACAATTGTACCTATGTTAAGAAGAGGAGAGATAGCTGGAAAAAATAAACATTTGTTGAACATATTTATTGATAGTCTCCTACGTAGCAGATGTTGTGCAAGGCTTTCAGCACACCATAAAGATAAAGATGTACAGTTTCCGCTTCTCAGGGCTCAAATCCAGAAGGAAAGATACGATACGAAACATCATCCACCAGGTTGTGAGTTCAAGGGTGGCAGAACTGTCTTATTTGTCTTTGCATCTAAGTGACGAGTAAATGCTCACTAGATGCTGAAGCCACAATTCTGAGAATGCAGTCAATGATTTGCACACAGATACTCATCATAAAGTGAAACAAAGCATTGCACTTCTTTCTTCTTACTTGTTCTTGGCAACAACTCTCTAAGGTAGCACTAGTAAGTGATGAAACTGAGGGTTAGAGAAGTTAGGTACATTGTCCAAAGTTACACAGCTAGTGGATGGTAGTGTGCACACAAGGTTCAAGATATTACACCTTTTCCTATTATCACTGAGTGATACACGCGGTGAAAAGATACCCTACATTGTTATAAGGGTCCAGGAAGAATCACTCTGGGAGGGAAATCAGTGTGGGCACCCTTCAGTGCCCAGAGATGGCAGGCCTGGGACTGTAAGATGGCCACAATTCTGAGGGAGGAGAGCAGGGTCCAGACCCGCACTCTCAGCTACCAGCACATGAGGGAATTTAAGTTTAAATTTAAATTAATACCATATCTTGGCCATTGTAAAAAAATACTGCGAGGAACACAGGGGTCATATATCTTTTCAAATTAGTGTTTTTGTTGTCTTTGAATAAATACCCAGAAGTGGAATTGCTGGGTCAAATCGTAGATCTATTTTTATTTTTTGGAGGAATCTCAAGACTGTTTTCCATAGTGGCTGCATCAATTTGAAGTCCCACTGACAGTTTACAGGGTTCCTTTTTCTCCAGAATGTGTTATTATATACCTGAAACTAATATAATTAATATAATATTGTATAACAACTATACTTAAATTTCTAGATTAAATTAATTACCATCAAATAAAATGACAAATTCAGTCCTTCAGTTGCACTAGCCACATGTCAAGGGTTCCATAACCACCCGTGGCGCCTGGCCAGCACACTGGCCAGAAGACCTGTAGAACATTCCCATTCTCACAGCTCTCTCAGAGAGCGCCATTCCGCACCAAAGGAGCTGTAGTCACTGTCTGTGAGAAAACAGCAAAGGCAGCAAGAAGCAGAGTTCAGCTGTTTCAGAGAAGCTGGGGTGCTGGGCTTGGTGAGACCAGGAGGTCCACATCAGTGTGTAGGATGTGGTAAGTCAGTGCCAGATATATGTTGGATGGTCTTCAATGCTGAAGAGAATCATTTATATGAATTTGTTTCTCATTGAGAAACACTGAGAATTTCTTATTAAGGAAGTGACATAATTGGATTTGTTCTTTAGAATAATTATTTGGGAAGTAGCTCATAGAAATCACTGAAATAGTGGGAGTTGATGGTTTGGGAGACTGGGTATGAGACCACTGAGTTTGGAATGGATAGCTGGAGAGCACGTGAGAGATTGAGGTAGAATTCTATGAGATTTTATTCTATTTTATGAGGAGAGAGTGGAAAAGAAGTTTGAGTAACTGGGATGGCAGTGGCATAACAGGAAATACAGAAGTCAGTAGGCAGAATGGGTTTGTCTGAAAGAAACGAGACTAAGTTCAATTTTGAACATGCTGAATCAGGGATATTGTGAGACATTTATCTGAAAATGTCCATGAAACACTAGGGAAATTTTCCAAATACTTTCCTGATTTTCACATAAAAATAAATGACAGGCCTGTGAAAATAAGGGATAGTGATATGAAAGGAGTCACCACCAGCAGGGGAGCAATTTCCCAAAGGGCAAGAGTAGAGTCTAAAGTGATACCTAATTGAAGAGTTGCAGAGTCAGGTATAAAAGCTGAAGTCCAGAGTTGAGGCCAAGGCTGAGCAGTCTAATTTATCTCTATGGCTTTGTAAAATCTCGTACTTTTTAATAGACTTGTTGGTTTAACATCATTTCCCAAATAGCTACTACTAGAAAAGTCTGTAACAGCATCAATTTCATATTGTTTACTACTGTTTTACATGTTTATGGTAGTGGGGTAATGCTTTTGTGTGTGTGGAGTATCAGAAATTCACATAGGATACTCTTAAGTTCTACCATGAACTTTCATACATGATACAAACTATTGGCTTGTGTTATTGAAGCATATGGACTGTAGTAAATGTTAGGAACTCTCAATCCCATTGTTTCAAGTATCACAGAATCATGGGGCTCCCTTCACCTTGGTATTGGTAGATTCCAGGATCCCTGGAGTGACTCTTTCATAGTTCTTCTGATAGCCTTTTAGATTTCTTTATTGGAACTGGTCAGGGAAGGAGAGAACCAGCAATGCAATTTAAAAGAGAAAAAAGAACAAAGATGGTAAAACAGAAGTCTGTGTATTTGTCCAGCTTAGTGAGTAGAGATAGGAAGAAGTAAAGAGCTTTCTCTCTTTCAGGAGACATTTCAGTTTCTGTCACAAACTAAGACAATGTCCTTTTGACAACCAGGATTCTGGGGAACAGAAGAGTGTAAGATAAAGAGATTAATACTGATGCAGAACTTTGAGGTTTTACAAAGTAGATTTCCGAACCTAAGGCAGTTTTTCCACCAGGCCTCACCCTGTGTTTTTGAACTCATAAATGCTGATTTTGTTGCTTTAAGAGGTTAAAGCCTTGCAATTTATATACCTCCGCAGGTTGTAATGCCTAAATAGCCCTTGAAACTTCCTCAGTTAGAGAATTTGTGATGAGTCGATGCATGATCTCCTCCTATGAGATATCTTGAATTCAAAGGGAAAGAAGCTAGTGGCGGGTGGGGCATGAGAGGTTAGCTGAACAACCTGTAGCAGAGTCAAGATTGAAATTCATACCTTCCAAATCTCAGTGGCAGTTTACACAGAAAAAAAGAACCCAGGGTTGCCATTCCAGCAAATGGAAGACTATTAATGAGAAAAAGATACCTGGACGGCGTTGAGAATTGCCGATAGGGTATGATGTTTTACACAGCTGCCACTATCTTGAGGAACCCTTTTGTAGGTAAACATTTATGATTGACCTTAAGTGTCATGTAATAAATAATAATTTTATTTTTGTTTCTATTTTTCTTATGAAGAGAAATACATGAAAGTACACTGTCCAAAACACACCATAATTTATTAGCAGCAGATAACTTTTCGCCTTTCTCTGGCCATGAGGAAGAACGGGAGCCGTGACTTTGTTATCTCATTGTAAATCAGCAGCCAATTATTTCTGAAGAGTCTGACCTCAGAATGACTTAGGATTATAGAGGTATTTGTTCTTGAAACCTAATTTCAAAGCTTCTGAGAGATTAATGGTATATTTTTCTTAACTGCAGAGCCTTGGACTTGTGGAACACAAGAGGAGGAGAAATTGTGGCAAGACTGAGACTAAATCTTAACGTAGAAAAGAAACTGGCCAGGATGGATGTTCTTGATTCAGCCCTGTTGAGACTTGCTGCTCATTGCATAAACCTTCCCATTCTATCTGTCAGACCCACCCATTTCTGTCCAGTGGAAATCAGTGAATCCCATTGAGTCCTGAGAGGGCCACTGTGATCTTGACCTTTTTAATTAAGGTCTATCTGTTGCTTTTGCCTCTTATCACCTTTTCCTTGCCCCCTGGCTGTTTGCCTCACATCCATATCTCCCAGACAAATGGGTTTAGAAGGAAATTTCAGATTAAGAGGTATTCTGGAAATAATTAGGTTAGAACTCAGGAGACCTGGTTTGGTTCTCGTTCTTACTGGTTTTAAGTAGCTGTTTGACTTTGAATGAATCCTATTATGTTTCTGGATATAATTTATGAAATGATGGAATTGGAATACATATTATTCATGGGTTTTACTATTATCATACATCATCTTTCCATATAGGTTGTTTTTTGTAAATAGACTTTGCTGATATCTACAATGCATTTGTAAGCAAGTACAGTAATGTGCCAGTATAATACCAAGAAATTAACAGGATCAAAACGGTTCAGGGAGGCCCTGGCCAGGTAGCTCAGGAGGCTAGAGCATCATCCCGCTGTAAGGTTGTGAGTTCAATCTCCAGTTAGGGTACATACAAGAAGCAACTAATGAACGCACAAATAATGGAACAGCAAATCAATGTTTCTCTCTCTCTCTCTCTCCCTCTCTCTCCCTAAAAGATCAATAAACAAAAATTTAAAAAAGACATTTTCAAAATAGATGAAAATAAGCTAGAAGAGATAGACTTAGCAAAATGGTAGGTGGGTAGCTTTACCATCAGCTTGTCATGTAAAATGTATTTTGCACAAAAGAAATGGTTTTAAGGGGCAAAGTGTACTGACAACTTTTAGTGTTGCTTAGTTATAGACATTGGTTACCCTTTTACACTGATAATGTCTGATTCAGTGTTTTACATTATTAGTCTGTTTTGCTTCATTTTTTTAACTTTTAAAAAAATATTTTATTTATTTATTTTTAGAGAGAGGGGAAAGGTGGGAGAAAGAGAGGAAGAGAAACATCCATGTGTGGTTGCCTTTTGTGACCCCCCCCCATTGGGGACCTGGCCTGCAACCCAGGCATGTGCCCTGACTGGGAATAGAACCAGCAACCCTGTGGTTCACAGCCCATGCTCAATCTACTGAGATACACCAGCCAGGGCTTTTGCTTCACTTTTTATTTATAAATTTTTTCTTTATAACTAAAAACATACAGTGAAGTAAACTATAAATTAATAATTATACCTACTACCCAGAAACATTCTGGCATATTTTCCATTTCCCAGTGTTTATTATTTTATGTACATGATGTGTATGTTACTTTGGGTTTTTCCAGAAGAAGATTCTAAGACAAGGATGTGAGTGCAAATAGTTTGAGATGAGCAGGGTGCATCAGCAGGGCAGTGGTACAGGGAGGGGAAGGGGAAGCAACCAAGAAAAAATACATTATTTAGTCTGTTTCCCTGGTGGGTAACTGTATCTAATCCCTTGGAAAAACTCTGGGAAATGGTACAGAATGCAGGTTTCAATGATCCCGCCTGAAGTTCCAGGGGGCTGGCTATAGGACTGCTGGGCGTGGATGTCAGACTCTCAGTGCTTCGGGTCACTGTGCACACTGCAGACGGGCCGGCCTGGAGGGTGCACTGGGGCGCAGAAATGCGGGCACTGGCAGCGGGGAGTCAGAGCACACAGAGGGGGGATGTGACCAGAGCCCCGGCAGAGTCTGTGTCCACATAGCGCCTGATAGTTTTAGGTGTGTTTACCTAATATGTTCATTTTTATAAAAATGAAACATGTTTACCTAAATAATTTAAACAAGTTAGAAAAGTGAAAATTACATAAATATTTAAATATCATTCAAATTTGACCATTTGGTAGTAAACATTGTTACATTTAGACGAACATCATTCCCATTAAGTGTGTGTGGGGGGGAGGTGTGAATAGAGGGGGGTGGAGATTCAGTGAATTCTTCATTTCAGGCAAAATTCTTTCTGTCTTTGGATACATCTACCTTTCTGTGTTCGGATTCCTCATTTCAGCAGTGATGTATGTCCTCATGTCAGACTTCCTTTGTCTTCCATGTCTGTTAGCTCTTCTGTGATTGCTTTAAATTTTTTGTCTGTTTCATGTGCATTTACAAAATTATCTCAAACCTTTCTTTCAGGTCAGTATTTTGAGTTTTAGTGAGGTCTATTTTTACTTTACCTTCTTTAATTTACTTATTTCTGTAATATAGTCTTCTTTTGTTTTCCTAAATCTACAGCCTCCCCCTTTTCCTGTTTTTATAGTCCATCATTTTATTTTTGAGTACTCGAATTCATGTTCTTATTAAGGTGAAATCATCGTGGTGGATTTTCATGTGCTTTGAAGTATGCTTCCTTTAACATTGGGCCTTTTATCTTTCCTTTGAAAGTTACATTTCTTTCTTGCCTGCTTTTTATCCTTTGTCTGCATATTTTGTTTTGTCTTGCTGCAATATTTTTGTATATTTTCCATGGCACAGTTCCCTTTCCCATTGTTCATAATTGAGCAGTCCAAATCAGACATTTTTTATGATATAATGGGAATACACTTGCTTGTGATTCTTCTAGTGTAGCTGAATCAAGTTTCTTTTCCTTTTTACTATTTGAAAGATATTTTGTTTTCGCTCCATTTTCAGTAGATGGATAGAATGGCAAAGGTGGGGTTTATATCAAGAAGTAATGTGCAGTAAGTCTTTACCATAATACCATGGCTCTGGACTCTCTTCTGAGACTTTGTGAAATATCCTATGGAAGTGATCACACCTCGTTTGGTGACTCACATTCATATGTGGTTATACTTGGATTTTGTACTGTTTTCAATTCAGCATATTTGCCTCACGTTTCTAGGTTAGTAATAGATCAACTTCTTGATTTCAGAATAGAAAAAAAAGGTTAATGTGTCAATTCACTATCTCTTAAATCAGAAAAAGCTTAGCTACTGGTATTTTTCAAGCTACACCTTCGGGTGAAAAAATACTCAAGAGTTGACTGTGATAATTTATGTATATTGAGATAACAGATATATGGGTTATTTTGCCATCCATGATGGTGCAAATAATTGGGTGAAGCAGTTAGGTTTTTAAAAAAATCTTCATGGCAGGGTAAAGCATTTATTATGCTCCCATGTTAAGGCTTTGTCTGTGTTTCTGGCATTCTGTTTTAGAATTGATCCTCACTCAGTCAGACAGTATCCAGCCCTATTCTTGAGTGGTACTAATAAATTATATGATTGTATTTTTTGAAAAAAATTTTACAATATGTAGAAAAAGTTTGTATTGGTGCAGAGGTTAAACTATCTGGCTTTACGATAATTTTTAGTTGATTTATTTTATGATTCTAAATAGGTATATTATGATCTAAACTATGTAATGTAGAAACAGGACAATTAACTGTGACCCCATGAGTGTTATAAATTAGATAAACATAAGAGTAAACTAAAGGCATCTGTATCAGTTGGAACGCACAGCCGATGGAAAAAAATCGTTGAATAATACGTAATGAGAAAAACAGGGAAAGCAACAAGGAATCATACAGCACACTTACCAGGGGTCTGAGAAGTGACATGGTCTTACTACCCCTAAACTGGACGGGGCAAAAGGAGGGAAGGTTTATATATATTAGGTGTCGGGCATGTGAGGGGCTGCCCTTTATGCGGAGAAGCATATTCACAACTGAAACCTTGGCTTAGGAGAGGGAATAAGGGGAGGAGGAAACTCCGATCCTTCTCTCTTCCAACCCCCAATCTCTTATTAATTCCTCCCATTGGCCAAACCCACTGAGAGCTAGAGTGTGGGAGACCAGGAACTGGAGAGAGTACAGGTAAGCTTTCTTGGGCATAGTACGACAGGAAAGAGGGGACAATGGATCTAGAGGGGCAAATGGGGACCCGCCAGCATAGATCTTACCCGAATATTTCATCTTCAAAGATCACTGAACAAAATGAGCTCTTTAGCTGTAAAAATTAGGGGTGTGATTTCCTGCATTTATATACATTTACAAAAGGCAATTATGTGTAATTTGTAAAATAAAGTTGTTTTATGCATATCTTACATATATAGACACTCACATGCCGAACTGGACCTACTGTTTTCATAGCTATTGCTTACTGAGCGCTACAAGCAAGGGACTTCTGCGAAAGCTTTACATAGATGTACTTAGTTTCTCCTTAGAGGTAGGTATTATTATCAGCCCTGTTTTTCAGGTAAGGAGACTCAAGCCCAGAGAGGTTGCCTCAGGGAAATAACAAGACCTGGAATTTTAACTCAGCTGATTCTAACTCAGGCGTTTTCTCCAAGCATTTCCCTCTAATTATTATCCCTACAGTTAGTCTATGCTGTTAGCACACAAACCCTGTCAATTGCTTAATTTTGGAGTCTCGTGAGTTGTTGCACCATTTTTATCCTAGTTGCATAATAATTACTTAGCTGGCAAATTAACGTAGTCTGAAAGTGATGCCCCACTTCCCAAATTCTGCCCTACGTCTGCGAATGAGCATGCAGGATGCTCTGTGTTAAAAGGGAACTTGGCCTTCAGTTGTGACTGATCCAGTCACATCCTCAGTCTAATCTTGTTAGCATCTTGTTGACTCACTTACCAGATCAGCTGCAATTCTTGCTTTGTAAGCTTTAAAACCATCCTTCCCAAATACTGCATGACAATTTAACTGTGTCACTGGGAAGATATTTTTCATCATGTATGATTCTAATAGCAATTCATAGCCACTCCTTCCAAGAGAAAGCAATATGCAACAGAATAAAGAATATGGAGATTTTGTAAAGAAGCAATGATTTCAGTAACTTTTTAATGTAGAAATTAAATATAATAGCATAGAATTTATCTCTAAGTTGAAGGTCAATTTGGGAAATAATCTTAGTTAACTCAGACTGTCGTAACAAAATCGCATGAACAAGGTGGCTTAAACAACTGAAATTTATTTTCTCACAGTTCTGGAGGGTGGAAGTTCAAGATCAGGGTGTCATCATGGCTGGGTTGTGAGGGGAGCTCTCTTCCTGGCTGGCAGATGGCTGCCTTTTCACTGCGGCTCCCGTGGTCTTTCCTCCACGTGTTCCTGTACCTCTCTCTTCCTCTTCGCATCAGGCGAACAGTCCTATCCCCTTAGCACTCCACCCCTATGCACTTATCTCATGCACTTCCTAAATGGTCCATCTCCAAATACAGTCACATCGGTGCTTCTAGATTCAACATATGAATTTGTAGGGTACACTTTCAGTCCATGGCAGGAAAGTGTTTTTTTCTGATTAGATTAGTAAGAATTCTGAACTTTATCCCTAATTTTCTCAAAGCAATTTTATACCTAAAATAAAAATAATAACCCAAGAAAGTTCATTTAAAAAATTAAACCAACAATCACTGATATGTGAATTTCTAACTGTGGGCCATTATATGGAGTTCTATTAGCATTTCAGCTTAATTCATGTTAAATTGATACTATATAGTTTATAAGGCAGATTGCACATGAAATTGTAGAGATAATCAGTGTATCATTTAATTGCTGCCTCCTTCCCTAGCCAACGTAAATGCAGATTACTACGGTAATTGGGGTGACTGGGGGAGGCAAGGATTATCTTGGGCCCCTTCCTTTGGGGATCCTGTTCTGTTAGCTTAGGCTAGTGAATAGAAGAGGCTGTTAATTGGAAAAAGTAATATGTTTTTGCACTTGTGTCAAAAAGATAAGGTTCAGATAAATTCAATAATCTGTAACTCCCACCATCCCTCAAATAAGAAATTCCATATCCCTACCCATGAGATCCTTGTTGCCCTTGTATTATTATTATTTTCCCACTCTGAGTCTCTTTAGATATGACTTCTAAGCAGATTTCTTAGGAGCACTAATATTTGGGAGAGGTCGGATACAGTGATCGTACAGGTGTAATTGCTCCGGGCGCTGCACAGTTCTAAAGACAGCCACACCTGCCTCCGAAGTCTGGTCAACAAAGGTTGGTGAGTGTGGGCATCTCAGAAACACTTGCCACATGGCAACTATGCCTTTCGCCTACCAGCTCGTATGGCTTTATATAACCTTAGACTTTGGTTCACTTATTTGTAATATAGGTCCAATAATGGTATCAAACTCATAGTTTTGTGAACATTATATTATCATAAATGTGCATATTTGCATGTATATCTATATCTACATCTGCATATATCAATTTATTTATCTACCAAGATCCTCTCATACGTGACCACTTAATAAATATAAGTTGTTAGCATTGCTTCTGATTGGGGTACAATTTTCTGCTTAAATCTCTTTGGATAGGCATTTTTTATTGCAAGACAAATTTAGTTAAATTCCTATGGATTTTTAAAGAGCAAAACCGAGAATAAGTTTGAGGTTATGGAAGAAATTATAAAATTAATTTATAAAATTGGACTGGGGAGAAAAATAAGCTAAGTTTGCAACATGTTTTATTGGTCCCTGATATCTTTAATGACCAAAAATGACGTTTGAACTATGAGACTGCATCTGTTCCGCTGTTACCTAAAAAATCACATGCACTGGACTTCAGTGCTGCAAATGTATTTATGATACAAAAATAAATCGTCTTTTTTGTTGCATTTAATAATGCACTTGATCTCCAAGACATTCCTCTCTTTTTTAAAATGAAGAAAGAATATGCCACATGACTGCGTGAATCCTAATGAATCCCCAGTGACAGTTTGTATTGTCATTATTTGTCAGGTGACCAGAGCAAATGCTTTATGATGCCACCTGGGTTTTCTAATTATACAAAACGATATTTGCAGCAACAACATGTATGACCAGTACTGAAGGATTACCCGTTGATTATAAAAGCAAATTCAAAATTACAATTTTTAAAACAATCACAAACTTAAAGAAAAATCGAAAGTGATAGCACAAGAAACTTTTCATTGTTCTCAACTATTTAAGAACAAGTTGCAAAGCTGATGCCCTATCACCCCAGGATACTATGGCGGGTATTGCTTATAAATGAGAACACACTCCTACATAACTACAACTGTGAGAATCAAGAAATTAACCCAAATGCATAACTAACATTTAATCCTCAGACCCCATTTAAGTTTCACCAATTGTTCCAAAAATGACCTTTCTAACCAAAGGATCCAGCTTATTATCACAGGGTGGGCTTCATCTTTGCGGTCTCCTTTTCCTTCTTTATTGCCTTTATTTTATTTTTTTAATGTTTGCAGTCTCCTTTTCTTGGAACAATCTCCTCAATTTATTTGACTGTCATGACCTTGGCACTTAAAATTTAAAGGCCAGTTATTTTGTAGAAAGTTCTCAATTCGAGATGACCTGTTTCCTCATGATTAGATTCAGGCTGTGCACTTTTGGCAGGAATATCACAAAAGTAATACTGTATTCTTGTTGTAGCCTATCAGATGGCGCACAAGTTGGATCAGTTCCACTACTAAAGAAATTCCTTTGGATCACTAAATTAAGGTGGAGTCTGCAAAAGTTCTCCACTATAAAGTTAGCTTTCCCTTTTGTAATCAATAAGTTATTTTGCAGCTGGTTTTTTGAAACCATGTTACTATCCCAATCTTCATCAAACTTATAATTAATTCATTTATTTATTGGTATCTGAAAGGACTCGTGATTTTCAAATTGTTCCATGGGTTAGAGTTCATCCATGCTGTTTATTTTTATGTCTATATTGTACCTGATTGGGCCAGGCTGGGACAACCACCCCTACGGAAACCCTCACTCTCCTTAGGCTTTGACACCCACGCCCGGCTGCCCTCCTACCCAGGGGCCCTCTGGACCCACTGAGGCTCGGGCACTCTGATCTGGGCCTCTGCTGCTCTCACAGCCGGAGCAGATGCCCGCCTCACTCCACCCCACTCAGTGGCTTTAAGACCCATCTGTTCAAGAAGAGAAAAAGAGGGGAGGGGGCAGAAGGAGAGGGAAAAAGAGGCAAAATTACAATTTTTTAAAAGACTTTATTTATTTTATTTTAAAAATTATTTTATTGTTCAATTACAGTTGTCCACATTTATCCCCCACCACTCCCGCCCCACCCCAGCCATCCCCACCTCCCTCCCCTGCTCCCACCCCTCCCCCAAGTTTTGTCCATGTGTCCTTTATAGTTGTTCCTGAAAATCCTTCCCCCTTCCCTGCATTATCCCCTCCCACTTCCTTCTGGTTACTGTCAGATTGTTTTTAATTTCAATGTCTCTGGTTATATTTTGCTGACTTGTTTGTTTTGTTGATTATTTTAGAGAGAGGGGGTGGGAGAAAGAGAGAGAAAGAAACATCAATGTGTGGTTGCACTCATGTGCTGGGGACCTGGTCTACAACCCAGGCATGTTCCCTGACTGGGAATCGAACCAGCAGCCCTTTGGTTCATAGGGCAGTGCTCAATCCACTGAGCCACATGAGCCAGGGATGCAAAATTACAATTTTACAATATATTAAGTAGCCTTAAAATTCTGCAACTTAAAATAATTTTTTCTCTTATATCTTCTGTTTCCTATAAGGAAACTATCAAGTCACTTTTAGGCAATCCATACCTCTACTTGAGCATACTGGCCAGAAATTGCTTTGAAAACTCCTTTAAATAAATCGTAATGCTGTCAGTGGGTGCTTCCTGATTCTGCTGCAAAGAACATTCAGGGAAGATCCAGGCATTGGGAGAAGGCTAATGATGGATTTCTGAAAGGCTTTGTTCAGGAGCTTTACAAGTATGTAATTTAAAGTGTCTGCTCAGTAAAGAAAATAGCAGAGCATGGAAAATATGAAAGATCTTTTGATTATGGGAAAAAAAACTTTCCCTTTTAAGGTCATAGAACTGTTATTATGAAACTGACTTGGGACCTGTACATTTTCTGCTATTCAAATGTAAACTTTAACCTTAATATGACCTCAGTGAGGTGTAAACTGTTGAAGAAACCTGTCTGCACACTTTCAGAAAATGTACCTGTGCTGTCTTGTGATAGCTCTTACACTGGCATCTCATAGTAATTCTCCTGCTTGTAAACATTTTATAGGTTTCAGCTTTGTTTTACCAACCAGGCTGTAAACATTTAATTTCAAAACAATAAACTTAATAACTGCTTTGTTGAGTTATGGGGGAATATCATCCAAAATAGCAGTAGGTGTATACTTGTAAAATGAATGAATCAGTGGTCCAGTCAATCAAGTAGTCAATCAATCAATCATTTAACTGAAATATCTGGTATTAACCACACTTTAAAACCATTTTTCTGTCCTAAAAGCCACTGGGTTTGGTTTTTTCAAGAGATAAAAAGATCTATTGTTTTCAATGATCAGATTGTCAATTGTTATGAATCTTGTAACTTAAAAAAGTAATTTTCTCCTATGTGTTCCCAGTATCATGTAAGAAAATAATCATGCCATTCAGAGGCAGTTCATCCTTTTATTGCACATGTTAATCAGACATTGCTAGAGCAGAAGAGATATGCCCCCATATTTATAAAAGCTAAGGAACAACTTTAGAATCTAATACCATATTCCGACCCTGACCCAATGAAAATACTTCAACATCATCAGATATTTGATACCACTAATGGAAGAGCATTACCGATGCCTTGAGACAGATACGTAGTTTCTTCAGTCTTAGAGCTGGTCTGTTATTCCAACTTGCCTTAGCTACACCATTTATCTTTTAAAGAAGTTCAACAAATCTTAAGAATAATATTATGATATATGTGACAAACAGAACCTCTCTCCAGAACATGAGTTAAGTACACCGCTGAGTGCTAGCAAATGCCACTTTGAGACCCTGTATTTTTTTCTCCTGAATTCTCGCTCTTTACATGTATTTTGAAGGTGCTAATGATAAACGATAATACGACATGTCTAATTTAGTCTGAAGAAAGTATTTTACATAAAGCCTTTGAAAGTATAACAAAAATTTTGCTCTTTTTTCCTAAATGTACTAATTTTTTAATCTGTAACTACTAGAACAGGTATTGCACCAGGGAGTGACTTGATTTAATATATAAAAGAGAAATCACGCTGTTCTCCATCACTTTCCCGCTTAAGACCTGCTACTCTTCCTCTGATCTACCAGGCCAGGCATGACGTGAACCCCTCTCCTTCTCCCTGAGCTCATCTCTTACTACTCACTCCTCTGTTTCTTCATGTGTTCCAGCCCCAGCGGTCTCTGCCTGCCCCTAGAAGAGCCAGGCCAGTTTCTGCCTTGTGCTTTTACTTTTGCTCTCTACTTGGAATGTCTGGTAGCTCCAAGAGAGGCTTGGCAGGTGGAAAAGGAGTGCACTCAGTTACCTGTTTTTTGTACCAGCTCCTACCATCTCAAATAAATATGTACTGTAAGTAAACAGAAATGTGTTTTCTGTGCAACATCACTTAAGTCCTCTCAAACTTCTTCCAACAAGATCGCTGCCCCTGTATAGAAAGCCTGGAGTCCCCTGCCTCAAAGCTCTCCCCCTTCTCCACACAGCTGGCTCAGCTCAAATGCCAACCCTTCAGAGAGGGGCAATGCCACATTCTTTTCCACCATAGTCACTCTTTCTGACTGTGCCTTATTTTCTTCATAGCACTGGTAACTGTCAGAGATGAATTTGTCTTCGTTGCTCTCTACTCATCATTTATCTTTTCATGGGAGATTATAAACACATGAGAGCAGGAATTGTGCCTGTTTTTCTCCTATTATATCCCCGACTCTTAGAACAATACCTGACACGCAGTAGACATCTCTCAAAAATCTATCTGTTGAGTGCATTAAAATTTCTCTGCTTAACAAAATTGGATACTTGGTCCAATTCTAAACCAGATGACCCTAGCAATCATATTTAGCAATCATATGACAATTTCAACTGCTCTCTAACCAGTATTTCCTCAGAATATTTAAATATTGATTCATTTATAAAAAGATACTTTTAAATAAAAGCAAATGAGGTGACTAGAAAACACAAAATCGTATTCATTAGAACCCCACTTTTAGACCCAATTAATAAAAAATGGCAGTCGTCAAGTCCCCATCCTTTCCCTCAGGCTTGATACGCGCCTCCACCCGTTGCCCCATTCATTGCTCAAGCTAGTAATTTGGAAGTCATCTGACGTCTACACTGCTCCATTTACTGTAACCCTCCACAATCAAAGACTCTTATTGATTGCACTTCCTAAATATCTTTTCTGGCCGTTCACAGTGGCACCCACACAAGTTCTGATTTCATTAGGTCTCAACTAGCATGCAGTCAATATATTTTGTTGAATGTGGAATATTCTCGGTTTTGGCTATTATTTTTTTTTCTTTAAAATGTATTAATATTTAACTATCTTACCTTTTGTGATAGTTTAAAGGGTAATCATGCCAAAAATCAAAGAGTTGTCAAATATTCCTAAAAAAAGTTGAAAAGAGAAAATTTCTTGAGGGTGTTCTTCGTGGCAAAGCAGACTAAATTTTAAGTAAATTAGGAAAACATAATAATAGCAATATGGAGCTCAATGCGTGGCGGAAAATTCTATGGTTCAAGTGGTATAACTAGGTAGTTTCATGGTGCTGTTCCTTGTATCTAATCAGGATCAAGTAATTTTACCCCAAATTATTTATTGTGCTCAAAGAAAGCAATCTTGAGACTTCTAGATATTTATGATATTAAATATTTTTATTACTCACTCTTCTGGCAGATCAAAGGGATGTTTGGATATTTCTGATATGAAGTAAAGATACGGAAATAATGGACTAGTTGAAACATTATATAAATTTACATACACATGAGTTAAAAAACTCACTATTATTATTATTTTTTTTGAAATGTACAAGGAGGGCTCATATTTTTTATTGCTGCACACTTAATACAGTGATAATTTTCTTATTATGGAGAAAGATATCAATATAAGAGAACGCAAAGATTGATATTATCTTCAGCAGTTGATTTTAAGCCCAAGTTGTGTGAAAGAAACACTACAATCTACAAGTTAAGATTTGTTGTGCCATATAATGGAATTTGACAAAGCTGAAAAAAATGTCAAGTCCTAATGAGTACTGTATGAATGCTAACAGGAATACCGTGGGGAATGGCTGCGCTTGCCAGAATTGGATTTGGAAGCAGCAGGAGTAATACATCCTGGCAACCAGGGTCTGCTTGTTTAGAGTTTGAGACTTGAGCAACAACAATATAAATAAGACACTCAATGACATCACATTTCAGAATCAATACAGTTTGTTTTCAGCTCTTCAGAACAACTGGCTCTCTTGATCTGTCTCTGAGAACACAGTGTTCCTTAATCCCTCCTTCCTGACCCTCTGTCCTCCGGCTTCCTTCCCCTCCTCTCTAATCACCCCCTTATTGCTAGTCCACTACTCTTCTCTCTCTCCGTTCTCTTCTCTTTCCTCATTTACCCCTGCTGATCACTACTTCCTTCTAGGTTTCTTAGACATATGTTTCCTCCTTCCCTTTTTGCTTCTCTGGGTATCCTGGATTCCCAAGCCAAGTCTTTCAAGTTTGACTTCAAGCCACTGAAGTTTCCCTTTCCTTAGAGTTGGCTCACTCATTGACATCCTCAGGCAGCCTCTGTCCAACTGTTTCTTAGGTTCTCAGCCTCACTCTCCAGCATTCACCATTTACTGAGCAGTTACCAAGTGCCAGGCAGTAGCACAAAGAGCTTCGTAAAAGCAATCTCATTTCTACCTCACAAGAAGCCAATGAGGTAATTCTTATCAACTCTATCTCCTGGATGAAAAAAAAAAACCCCTGAGGCTGAGAAGGGTTAAGTATATTTTTTCCAATTTCTCATGCTTGATGATTGTCTGTGCTAGGATTTGAATCCAATTGAGTCTCACTCTTAAACACTATGGAATATCAGCCCCCGATTTGTCAAGCATTGAAACAGCAGGACTTGCCCCAACCTTATTCTGTGATTTTATTCATTTCCATATTATTCATAGGACTTAGTTTCTATCTTGTACTGCACACCTGGTAAATGGGTTCCTCTATATCTGAGTTTCTGCAGTGTAACCCAATTACTCCTCTTCCTCTTGTCCTGGCCAAGTGACCAAGACAAGCTGGAAAGAGAAGGACATGCAATCTCTAACCTTTTTTCCCCCTTTTTCCACATTGTAGGTGTTTGATGAGCAGTCTTGTCTTATAACGATGCCCTAAGGCCTGGAGACTCAGTTATGAACTAATAAATGTTGGTTCACGAATCAACTGGCCAAGCTGGGGGGAGGTTGATGCTGGACTCTCAAAAGGAAGAACTTCAGTCTGAGCACAAGTGTCACCACGGAGCTTTGTGACAGACTATGACACCATAGGTGTTGTTACAACCCCACTTCTTCCTGATCTAGTCGTTTTGTGTCTCATGAGCCAGACATCTCCTCTGGTGGGAGTCTTCCTCTTGGCCTTAGCCATGCTGCAGCCAGCTATGTCTCTCCGGTTTCCTCTTGATTTGTCCCTCTGAGTGTGTGATTGACTTTGCCATCCTGTCAGACCTCGGACTGTCTGTCCTCACAGGAACCATGAGTTCAAACCTAAGCACCTCACAGGTAATTTGCCTGCATTTGTGAACATCAATGGCACAGGGCCTTCACTTGCCCTGTACTACCCATTTCTTTCTCACCCATGGGCAACTGTTTCAGCCCTTAGCTTCTCAGTCTACCCTCCATCCTAAGGTAAATAAGGCCAAGCTGTTAGAAGACAGGCATCTCTTCAGTAACCATTGAAATTTGTGTTTTTGCTAAGATCTTACTTCCATCTTTTCATTTGCACAAATCCCGGAGGGACTTGACCTTTCCCTCACGACCTTTCCTCATGACCTTCTCATCACTTCCAAATCTCTCCAGCATCGAGTGTCTCTTTTTACTTTTTAATTTTTATTGTATTTTTTCCATTGCCATTTAGTCCCAACATACCCTCCTCCCCACTGCAATCACACCATTGTTGTCCTTGTCCATGACTCCTTTTTCCTTTTTGCTTAATCCCTCCACCCCCTACCTTCCCTTCCTCTTACTGTAATCCTGCACTCTATTATTCTGCTTATATTTGGCTTGTTAGTTCACTTTGTTCATTAGATTTCACATATGAGTGAAATCACATGGTATTTGTCTTTCTCTGACTGGCTTATTTCACTTAGCCTAATATTCTCCAGGTCCATATATACTGTCACAAAGGGTAAAATTTTCTTCATTTTTTACTGCTGAGTAGTATTCCATTGTGTAAATGTCCCATAGTTGTTTTATCCACTCTTCTACTGATGGACACTTGGGATGCTTCCATATCTTGGCGACTGTCAATAATGATCCAATGAACACAGGAATATTTATGTTCTTTTGAATTAGTGTTTTGGGTTCCTTCAGATATATTCCCAGAATTGGGATCGCTGGGTCAAAAGACATATCCATTGTTAATTTTTTGAGGTATCTCCATACTGCTTTCCACAGTGGCTGCACCAGTCTGCATTTCCACCAACAATGCAAAAGGGTCCCCCTTTCTCTGCGTCCTTGTTAGCACTTACTGTTTGTTGATTTATTGATGACGGCCATTCTGACAGGTATGAGGTGATATCTCATTGCGGTTTTAAGTTGCATCTCTCTGATGATTAGTGCTGTTGAACATCTTTTCATATGTCTGTTGGCCATCTGTATGTCGTCTTTGGAGAAGTGTCAATTCAGGTCCTTTGTCCATTTTACATTGGGTCCTTTTTAAATTGGGTTGTTCTGTTTTGTTTGTTTTTGTTTTGTTTTTGGTGTTGAGTTTTGTAAGTTCTTTATAAATTTTGAATATTAACCTCTTATCAGATGCATCAGTGAATATGTTTTCCCATTCTGTGGGTTGTCTCTTTCCTTTACTGTGCAAAGTTATTTTAGTTTGAGGTGGTCTCATTTGTTTGTTTTTCTTTTGTTATTCAGGTTGATTTCTCTACAATTTGGTTGTAATTCCAGGTTGGTCCTGGGAGGAGGTTAGTGTAACTCCCACCTACTCCCCCCCCATCTTGGGTCATCTTGAGTGTTTCTTTTGAAATATTTTCCTACTCTGAGTTTCCCACTCTGTAAAATGAATGCCTTGGCATGTTTCTTGATTGCTTGCTACAGCTTCTGACCAAATTTTTTTTTAAAAATCACAGTATCAGCTCTGTTTTCTTAATTGCACTCATTCTTTCTCTTTAACATGAATATTGTTGAGGAATAATATACATCCACTATAAGACACTCCTTTTAAGTATACAATTTGATGAATACTGACAAATGCAGATATATGTAACAATCACTTTGGTCAGGATATAAAACAAGTTTGTCACCCAAAGAATTCCCTTCGGCAACTTTGCAGTCAGGCTTCATTCCCACACAGTCCTGGCCCTGTGGGTTAGTTTTGTCTGTTTCTGAATCTAATGCAAACAATCTAGAATGTATTCCCCTCTCTGGCTCCTTTTATCTCACTGTAGTATTTTTGAAATTTATTCATGAGGTCTGTATCAGTAGCTTATTGCTTTTTGTTGTTAAATAGCATTCCATTGTGAGGATCTAACAAAATTTGTCACTCATCTGTTGGTAGATATTTTAGTTATTTCCAGGTTTGGCTATTTCTCTTCTCTCCTCTCCTCTTCTCTTTCTTCTCTTCTTTTCTTTTTTCTGTTTTCTCTTTTCTCCTTTTCTTTCCCTCTCTTTCCCTTCCCTTCCCTTTCTTTCTCCCTCTTTCCTTCTCTCCTTCTGTCTCATTTTTTCATTCAACTTTTTATTTTGAGATAATTATAGATTCACATGCAGTACCAAGAACTAATACCAAGAGATCCCATGTACCTTTTACTCAGTTTCTCCTAGTACAGCATAGAGAATATAGTTAATAATATTATAGTAACTATCTATGGTATTGGTGGATCACTTTTGTGGATCACTGCTGTGAGGAATATCAGGGGATCACTTTTGAAGCATATGATTATCTAGCACTATGCTGTACCCCTGAAACCAATACAAAATAATATTGAATATAAATTGTAATTGAAAAATAAAAAAGACTGTAGTAGAGCATCACGACCAGGCTATTGACATTAATATAGTCAAGATTTATAACATTTCCATCACCACAAGAATTCCTCATGTTACCATTGTACAGTTACATCCACTTCCTCCTGCCTCATACTCCTTCCTTAATTGCAGTCAATGGCTAATCTGTTCTCTATCTCTATAATATTCTCATCTCTACAACATTATGTAAATGGAATAATATAGCAGTATTCTTTTGAGATTTTTTTAATTAGCATAATGTTCTGGAGACTCATCCAGGTCATTGGTTACATTAATAATTTGTTTCCTTATATTGCTGCATAGTATTCCATAAGATAATTGTAACCTAATTTGGTTAACCAATTACTCACTGAAAGCTATCTGGGCTGTTTCCAATTTTAGTCTGTTATGAATAAAGCTTGGACAACATTTTCATACAGGTTTTGGTATGAAGATAGGTTTTCATTTCTCTCATATGGCAGTTGAATTTAAATAAGAAACACCCAGACTTTTCCAGAGTGGCTATGCCATTTTACATTCCCACTATTAATATATGAGTAATCCAGTTTCATCACATCCTCACTAGTATTTGGTGTTGTCATATTTTTAAATTTTATCCATTTTGAAAAGTGTGTAGTGACATCTCATTATGGTTTTAATTTGCACTTCCCTAATAGCTAATGACATTGAACATCTTTTCTTGTGCTTATTTGCCATCTCTATATCTGATGCCTTTGCCCACTTTTTGCATTGATTATTTGTGCTTTTATTGTTGGATTTTGAGAGTTTTTAAAAATACATTCTAGATACTAAATCTTCATCAGACATGAAGCTTACAAATATTTTCTCCCCAGTGTGGCTTTTCATCCTCTCAAAGGGGCTTCTACAAAGCAAACATTTCAAGCTTGGTGAAATATAATTTATCAGTTTTTCCTTTATGGAACAGGATTTTGATGTTACTTAGAACCCTTTTCTTAGTCTTAGATCTTGAAGATTTCTTCCTGTGATTTTTCTAAAGTTTTATGGTGGTATGTGTTACATTTAAACTCATGCTTCCTTTTGAGTTAATTTTTCTATAAGGTGTGATGCTTACAGTGATGTTCCTTCCTTCTCCCTTCTTCCCTTTCTTCTTTTCTTCCTTTTTCCTTTCTTTCTTTTTCAGTCATGGATGTCCAATTTCTTTAGCACTATTCGTTAGAAATACTATTTTCCTCCATTTCTTTACCTTTGTCAAAAATCACCAGGGCACTTTTCTGTGGATCTATTTGTGGGTTCTCCAATCTATTCTGTGTATCTATGTGTCTGTCCCTTCTCCAAAATTGCACAGTCTTGATTATTATAGTTATGTAATAATCTTGAAATCAGGTAGTATTGATTCTTTCCACTTTATTCTATTTTCTCATAATTGTCTCATCTAGTCTAGTTCCTTTGCCTTTCTACATAAATTTTAGAATAATCTTTTCTATATCTACAGAAAGTCTTGCTGGAATTTTGATAAAAATTATATTAAACCTACATATCAGTTTGGGGAAGTTTGTCATCTTTATTATACTGAGTCTTCTAATCCAATAACATGTTCTGACTCTTCATTTGTTTAGCAATTTTATTTCTTTCATCAACTTGTACAGTTTTAAGCATACAATCCCGTACATGTTTTGATGGATTTCATTTCATTTTTGAGCTATTGTAAATGGTGTTGTATTTATAATATCAGCATGCACGTGCTCACCTTTAGTACATGGAAACACGGTTGGTGCTTGCATGCACAGCTCGCATCCTGTGACCTTGCTGAACTCAACTTCATAATTCCAGGACTTTTATTTTAAATTTCTTGGGCTTTTCTATATGGGCAATCATATCATCTACGAACAGGGAGATAGTTTTATTACTTCCTTTCCAATATTTATGTGTTTTGTTTGCTTTCCTCACCTTACACTGACTAGAACTTCCAGCATTTTGTTGAACAAGAGCAGTTAGAGCAGAATCTTTGCCTTGTTCCCAGTCTTAGGGGAATAATATTCAGTCTTTCACCACTAAGTATAATGTTAGCTGTAGTGATTGTTGTTTGGGCTTGTTTTTTAAATAAATGATCTTTATCGAGTTGAAAAAATTCCCATTTGTTTTTATTTCTCTGAGAATTTTTATCATGAATAAATGTATTTTGTCAAATGCCTTTTCTTCATCAATGATACAAGAGGTGACCCCAAAGTACCTGGAACTATCTTCTGGAGGGAGAGCTTCTTTTAGTACAGAACTCCCTCACTAGGTGAGTGTTCTAGGAACCCATCTGTGTCAGTGTACCAGCTGGCATTGTTGTGAGAGGCTGCGTTTGGCTTCAGTGACTTTTTCTGAAGACTCTCAACATGTTTGCCCATTTCGTGATGGGTGATTTATGAGCACACCTGCCCACACTGTGCTGAGTGTTCAGCAGTTTTTGACCAAAAAACTGCATTGCCCCACCCCCACCCTCCCTATTCACCCTATCTTGCTTCAAATGACTATTTTCTTTGTTTGTTTCCCTAGATGAAAAAAGTCCCCAAAGGGAACATTTTGCCTATGTGGAAGAGGTGAGATAAGAAATGGCGGAAGCACTGAAAGGCATCAAAATTGACGAGTTCAAAAACTGTTTTGAGCAGTGGAAAAAAGTCTCAATAGGTGTATTGCATCAAATGGAGAGTACTTTGAAGGTGACTGAGGTTTAAACCTGTAAGAATAAATACACAATTTTTATAAATAAGTTCTGTTTTTTAGGCTCCCTCCACACATATGATCATGTGATTTTTCTTTTTTAGTCTGTTACTATAATGATTCTATAGATGGATTTTTAAATATTAAATCAACCTTGCATCCCAGATCCCATTTGGCCATGATCATTCATTTTATGTAGGCTTATATTTCATTTGCTAATATTCTGTTAAAAGATTTTTGTGACTATATTCATCAAGGATATTAGTGTATAGTTTATCTCACTTATCTTTCCTTTTTCTGTGCTCTGGCTGATTTTGGTATCAGAATGATACTAGTTTCATACAGTAAACTGGAAAGTGTTCTGTCTCCTATTTTCTGGAAGAACTTGTGTAGAATTGGTGTGAAATTTTCTTTAAACATTTTGTTAAATCTCCAGGGAAACCCATAGGCCTGGAGATTTCTTTCTTTCTTTGTTTTTTCTTTTTTCTTTTTTGAAGGGGGATTAAGTTACACATTCACTTTCAGTAACAGTTATAGGGCTATTAAAATGATTTGTTACAGGGCTATTAAAATGATTCGATATTGGGTGAGTTGTGATAAATCCTTATTTTTGAGGGATTCCATCAAAAACATCAAATTTTTATGTATGAAGTTGTTTGTGGGTCCCAGTGTGTTCAATGCCCACAGGACCTTCCGTCCTGTCCCATTTCATTCAGCACGTTTGTGACCGATTGTTTTTGTCAGTCTTGCCAGAGATTTATCTCATTTATTGATCTTTTCAAAGACCTATCTCGTTTCGTTGATTTTTTTTATTGATTTGGTGTTCTAAATTTCATTAAGTTCTATTTTATCTTTATTATTTCCTTCATTCTGACTCTTTTTTTCTTTTGACTCTTCTTGGTATTTGAAGTGAGTTTCTTATGGACAAAGTAAAGTTGATTCATGTTTTTAAATATAGTCATACAAACTGTGTGCTTTACTTGGTGTATTTATATTTAATGTTTAAATTTGCCATTTTAGTTTTGTTTTCTGTTTATTCCCTCTGTTTTTGGTGTCTATAATTTATTTTTCTCTCCTTTCTATGAGTTCTTGGAATATTTTTCAGAATTCTATTTTGCTTCATCTATGTTGTTTTTGAGGGCATCTCTTTGCATAACCACTTTTTAGTCATAGCTGTTACATTAAGTGAGCATAACTTTTCCCATTTATATTGTCATCATTTTACCACTTCAAGGGATGTGTAGAAACCTTACCTCCCTTTATGTCTCTTTACCTTCCACCATCTATAAAGAGTTCATCTTATATTCTCTACATACATTTCAAAGCAAATCAAACAGCATCATATTTTTTGCTTCAAGCATCAAACATACTTTAAAAACTCAAAAAAAGAAAAATCTATTCTATTTACCCATACTTGTTTACTGTGTCCTTCTTTTTTTGATGTTCCAAGATTCTGTGTATGTGTGTGTGTATGTGTGTGTGTATATATATATATATATTTTTTTTTTTTTTTCCTGATAAATTCCTGAGTAGAAATTGCTTTGTGGCACTTCTAAGGGATGGCCGGGGGGAGCTCACAGGAGGCCCCTGCCTGCCCCATGCCCAGTAGTGAGATGAAGTTATCCCACAAAGAGTGTGGCATCCGCTCAGAGAGCCACAAGTGAGGGGCTCTTATAAATGAAAACAAGGGGCGACTCGGCAGGACACCACACAGACACAGGCTGCCTCATGAGTGTCCAGTGGGGACAGGTGACAATGTGAACAGAGGCCTGTGTTGCAACAACTCCACTTCTTTATGGGGTTAAGTCACAACCTCAAGGAGAAGGACGGGGGGGGGGGGGTGGGGATGAACAAAGTTAAATTAAATCTCTTCCAGATTAGCCAAAGAGAGACTTGTAAAATTGAAGTATAGAAAAATAAATGGAGTAATATTATATTTCTTGCACAGGACAAGTTTTATACTATCTTCATGCTTTTGTACTCTCCTGCTTCTCTTCCCAATATTCTAGATCTGTCAAGGTCACTATCATTATCACAGATTCTCCAGACAGAATCTCAGTCATCTCTAACTTTTTTCTTCTCTCCTCCATTGTATTCAGACCCCACCGCCACTTATTCCTTCCCACAAACTACTTATGCTCTACTCCTGACCTTGCCAACACCACCATTCTTTGAACGTCTTGCTTAGAGCAACAGTTTCTTAGGAGTTCTCTTTGCCTCTCTTCCCAGATTCCCTATATGTCATTCACTTGTTCAGTGATCAGTAATCATGATTATTGATATGGTTTAAAACTGATCTCAACTAAACACCAGTGCTTTCTAATTTCTATATGCAACAGGCTCTTTATAGGCCCTTTCTGAAAAAAGTGATAGTTTTGTCCCCTAAAAACTCTTGAGACTGATTTCTTCAGAAGGCCATCTGAGTCTTCTATGACTCCAATGCTTCCTGCTCAGTATTCTTCTCTGTCCACCCTAATGTTGGTGCTGCCTAAGGTTCAGCCCCTCCCCCACAGCTGTCACTTGCACATGAACAACTCCCAAACCTCTGTCTCTTCCTATAACTCTGCCCTGAACTCTGGAACGGCATTTCTGAACCCTGGAGTGCCATACTGTACTCCAGGATGGCATTTCCAACTAGATGTCTTTTAAGTATGTATCTCCAACTTAGCTAGCATTGTAGCCTTCTCTACCCCCACCCTCCTGCCACTCCCACCACTGGAAGATATTACTAAAATGTAATTAGTGAGCAAAGAAGTTAATGATGGTGGGACTGATTTTAAAAGAAAATAAGCAAATGTGAAAAGTTCCATCTCTGTGCTGTTGAGCTGTCCCAGGCAGGCAGAACTTTTTCAAGAACAGGATAGATGTTGATTATTATAACCAACATCTCTAGGGGTAGGCAATTTTTTCAGCACTTCTACCTTACTGGAAATGCCTTTCAAGAAAATCACCTCTCCTTGTTATTATTTTAAGCTCTGAAGGCAACTTTCTCATCCATAATTAGATTGAACAAAAAGGCAAATGTCTGTTTTTGACATTGGGATCTGCTGTTATGTACTCATGAAGTGGCATTCTAGTAGGTAAATGATTCCCTTGTCAGCTCACTTGGTGTGAGTCAGTGCCCCAGAGTTGGTGAACTCTAGGTGAACTGTTGAGAGATCAAGTTTCTGGATCTTCAGAATTGAAGACTAGCCTCTGGACTGTGGTAATGAAAATAGACCATGAACCTGAGAGGTGAAGCCCAGCTAAGGAGGTCAGCAGACTTTTCCTGTGGATATATTTTTAGCTGTACACTTTGCCTTACATATCTTTGCCCCACAGAGTACATATCACAGCGCAAAGCATCAGAGTTGCATACTTGTTTACTATCTGACCTCAGACTTTCAATGGTGTCCAAAAGAACAATGTTAAATGCCTTCAATCCTGCAATGAGAGTTTCTAGGAAACTCTCACTCACATAATGTGTGTTTCCAGGAGACCCACAAAGCTTCCATGGCATGAAAGACAATAGAAATATTAATATCAATAGAAATAGAAACAATAAAACAAAGCAGTACGTGAACTGGTAAAATCCTTAGCAACCTCAAGAATGGTATATAGCTACCATTCATTCAGTGTGTATTACATAGTAGGTGCTCTGCATGTTTCATTTCATTGATTCTTCCAACACCCTATGAGCTGCAAGTTATCATGCCCATTTTATAGTGTAGGAACCCACAGCCAAGAGGATTTAAATAACTTGCCCAGGGTATACAAGTTGTAAGAGGCAGAGGTGGGTTCAAAACGGAGTACCCCAAATCGATGCTCTTAAACATAATGAACGTTTGCTGTTTTGCTGTTAATTGCTTAAACCTGATGAAATAGTATGAAGAATTAAGTTACCAAAATCTACATAAATCTGAATGTCGGTTATAACCATTCTTAGATGTAGGCTTAATATCGCTTTAATAATTTCTTTGGGAAAGGTGTAGTTTTTGAGCTTTTTTGACCAGGTCCTTTGGAAGGAATCAAAAGTCCACTGAGACCCAAGACACAAGTACTTAAATGTGTTGTGTTGTGTGTGTGTGTGTGTGTCTGAAGTTAAAGTCACAAAGCTCACTCTCTAAGTTACAGACTCTGATCTCTCCTATTCTATTGTTCTGTTAAAGTGCTGGTCATAACCCCCTGTACTAATTTCCTGACACACTAATGGGTCAAAATCCACCGTCTGAAGAGCCCTGGGATGTGCAAGGAATGTTTTCATGGGAGCGAAAATCCCGAGTCTTTTGCTCACTCCACCTGTGAATGTAAAAACTTGGCTCTCCAGCACACCGAGGTGGTGGGATTGGATCATCGCCAAGGTTTCTTTCTGTTTAAATCTATCAAGGAGGTTCTACCTTCACGCAGGTGATTTCCATCAGGTAATCAGGAAGGGCAGCACACTTCCCCCCTCCGTGCGGTACTGGCTGCCTCCACACCCATGTTTGCTTCCGAGGGGCTGCAGCTTCGTCAGCTGCTCAGCCCAGATGCCTTGTGCCCAACCACAACTGTCGTTCGGACCACCAGCTCTCAGTCCCAGAACAACGCTGGCTGGGAATGTCAGTCTGCAGGATCTACCCTGAAGCACTATATAACCTTGGAAGCTTAAAGCAAGCAACCTACTAACATTAACATGGATTTCCAGTCACATCTGTTTTGTCTTTAATGCCCCATCCAGTCAGGCTTCCATACCATAACAGATCTACTTTGAATTTAGGATAAGCTTTCCGCATTGGGAAATGGAAACTCTGATCATATTTGGGGGCAAAATTCTAAGCTTCCTGAAAAGACAGCACAAACTTACTCACTAGTCCATTAAAGTAAAAGGGAATTTAAACGCAGTATACTTACTTGTGGAGAGAGAAGGGTCTCTGCACTCCAACCGCAAAATGGTTTTGAAAATAAAAAGGAGCTCAAAGCTTTATGGTAAATTCTCTTCAGTCGGAAAAATAATTATCTGTGTAATTTGTGTGCACTAAATAAACGTACACACATATGCATGCGTACACACCCCCAAAACTCTACCAAAGTTGATGTTAATAAATGAGGACTCCCAGGTGGTAAGTCTGGGCAGTACAGCTACTGAAGGAGTTAAAACTGAATTAGAAATACTTTGAAGACTGCAAGAGATTTGCACTTGTCCACTCACAGGGGTCTGTGACGGGCCCCCGTCAGCAGACAACCAGAACACCCAGTGCTGGGCCACTGGGCCCTTACCGTGGGACACTGAGGGAAAACAGCAGCACTTTAAGCAAGCTCTCATTCCGTTATACACGTCTGCACTGCACAGCACCTGATACGCATTTTGTAATAAGCTTGACAGAAGGAGGTAAGGTACGCTAATGAACAGAAACTGCAAAAGATTCTTATTAGTAAGATTACCTGCATAGATTATAAATTAGAGAGAAGATTACAGCTAACATTTTAAATACAGAATGCTAGTATGAGAAATATGGACTAAGGTTACATCTAGTATTTTCCTCAAAGAGTTAGGCCACATTCCTATTAATAATATCAAATAATGACAATTTTATCAATTATCATGTGCCAGGATTTGTTCTTTAATACTTCACTATTTCACAGTGCGGCCTATACCTTAAGAAATGTCTGCATTAATTCTACACACCTGGCAGTATTTGCCAGGTGTTATAATGGTACGCGTCAAAATCTGGGGAAACTAGTGAGTATTAATAGCATAATAACATAGAAGTCATCAGACCACATTTCATAGTTTTATTGAGACTTTTTAGTTGTAGTTGTCTATTGTAGGTACAGTTCTAGTGACCGCGATTATATCCAGGCTCTGCTGTTATTATCAGGAGCAGATGCAAAGTCGGCTGCCATGCCTTGGACACACACACACACACGATATTGTACACTCCTGCATGCAAACGTATAGGAAATGTACATTCCTTTTGAATAAAACAATTGTGCACAATTAGTTGGGAATCTGTTAAGCTACCATTGATTTAGATAAACCTGAGGAAGCACAAAATGTCAAGTAATACTGTTTCCATACCGCTCATTTAATGGCATTAATGATCACAAAGAAACCTAGTCAATTATCTATATTAAATCACAGATAATACAAAAATAAACATTTTTGCAAAAGCACTGAAACATACTAGAATTCAAATTCACAAATTTTGATATGTCACATATATTCCCCTTCATATTAATTTGTCATTATGTATATAATACAATGTACAACAGAATAAAAAATGTAACCATTCAGCAGCCAAATATACAATAATACAGTCATCACTATTAAACTTGGAATTAATCAACTGAACAAACAGCTTAAAATTAATAGCAGTGTTAAACTTGCTAGTAGTGTGTTACTTAGAAACTCCCCCTCCAAGAAATTAAGATTATACTATTTTATCTTACAAAGAAACACAGCACAAAAATGTAAGAACCGAGCACAGTTACTGATTACACCAGCTGCCTCTTTCTCTCTCCATCTCCTTAAAGTTTTTCTTTAAATTCTAATGTGACATTGATAATGCGCATCCCACCAGACTTCTAACACGTAAGAGATCTATTTTGAATTTAAGACAAGTATATTGCATTTGGAAATAAAAGTTCTGATCATATTTGAGGGCACAATTCTAAATGTTCTTAAAAGGCAATATAAACTTTTCTATAATATTATATAAAATGTAGACAATACAGACACAGATGTGTTGTACTTGCTATTGATCTTATGATAGTTTGACGACAAATTCCGTCTGTATAGAAAGAAGTTTAAGTAAAAAGAAAAACGTGCAAAAGCTTTTCTAGAGAGAATTAACCACTTGTATCACAGATTTTCATATTTTAGGTCAAAAAATCTGAAGACAAACATTTCAAGATACTAATACTTGAAAAGCATCATAATTTACAATAACTCATCTTATCTATGTATCATATATTATGTAAAATATACCAGTGGGACATTAATATTATACACTGTAATAAATAGAATTTACATCAGTATGTTGGACCTTCCAAGAAAGTCTTTCAATCTGTACAAGTGAAGAACTGTAAGCTTCATTAATAAATACTATTATGACAGCCACAATTTGACCAGCAAGGTGAAAGCTTCAGTAGATCTCTAACTAGTTACATGTCTCTATTGTCACCAGTGCTATCCCAGATGCTCTAAGCACTCACCTCTTTTGTATCCAAAAGCAAGGTAAGGTACTGCTGAAGGGGACTGAGAAAATTTACAAGTTGTAGGTCCACATAACAATGGGTGGATTTCATGAGACTCTTTAGCCAAGGACTGGAATTGAAGAGTCCTGCAAAGCATAGCAGCAGATTTCACACACCTCTGGCTGTCTGCAGTTCTAATGTTTCCACATCCCCCAAGGCTCCAACAGCTAGATGTCACCCAACCTTTGAAATACAAAGAATGGTCTTGAAAGGGTCACAGTTCCAAAGCTGGCCAACTGGCAATGTCATGGTTTTAACTCTGAATTCTACTCATGCTGGATCTCTTTTTGGTTTGTCTTTTTTACCATTGCAATGCAAACATGTTGATGTTCAAAGAGTCAAAGATGTACTTTGTGTGCCATAGAACACCTTGAACTTAGCATTAAAATAGTTTTGTATTGTGAAATTGAGTTAACTGATAAATCCTATGATTTCATCAGTTCTTTCATCAAAATGCCAACAGACTTCTGTTTTCATTAAAATACTTAATAATATCATCACATGTCAAGAATCAGATTTTAAGATCACTGCTTCATCCTGACCCTCTTTATGTTTTCACCACGAACACAGACGCTTCCCAGAGAGCTTTTTTGCCTGGAAGGAGTTAGCGAGATCATTCCTGTTTCTATCTGACATGCATTCACATGTCACTATTGTCTACTGCGTGATGCACGAAGCTAAAGAAGAAGCACTCTGAAAAAAAAAAAAAAAAACATGCCAAGAAGGAAAAGGACCTTTCTAGTCACTGTCCACCTCCTCAATGGATCCACTCTCCATAAGAAAGTTCTCTGGTAGCTGAAACAATTGTCCTTCGCACAGACTGTAAAATCAGGCTGGGCATTCTGAGACCTAAAAGCAAGAAAACTGAAGTAAATGATGAGGAAACACTACAGAAATGTGTTCCATTGGCCTTTGAGTTTAAGGATCTCTTTGAAATGTTCATTTTGTTCAATTCAGTGATATTAAACTTGTCTCACTGAATATGATGCCTGACAGGGACAATATGGTGATAACATATTTTAGATTTCTTCCTTGAGGATTCCACAGCAGACAATCCTATAGGACCCTAAACAACTGAGAACCTAGCTAAACCTCCTCTTTCCTCAAAATGAGTAGGTGTAAGTGAGACATTTAAAATGTTTCTTCTATAATGATTCTGTGCATTAATACTGAACATGTAGAAAAAGAACCACTTTTTAGAAAGCTAAACACAGTTTTTCTTCATTGGCCTGAGACTGGATACACTGAAGTAATTCGAAGAAGAAACTGAAGGTCTCATAAACCCACAATCTATCCAGGTATTGCACCAACTGAAATCAATCCCTGACTTACCTGTCACTGTGTGCCACGGGTTCTTGCCCTAAGACACAGCCCCCAAAGATTTTAGTTCTAAAGGGCTTTCAAACAAGTTATTCCACTAGGAGTGGCAGACTCTGATGTTGGCTTTATTGAAGTTTTCACATCCTTTTGACACCGGATTTATTTGTTTGGAGCTGTCAGTTGTGTTGCCTCATCTCATTATTCTACATTACATAGAATTTAAAGTTTTAAGGGCTAGAAATGCAGCAATTCAATACTCATTAAAATGTTATTAAAACTATTGAAATATTTTACATATTTCTCCTTACTGCTTGGCAGAGAAAAGAATATAAAAGAAACACTGCCCAGTGGTCTCCTCTTACAAACTGTTAACGGTGTGATTGAGTAGTTTGTACAACTTACTTTTCACTATTGGGGTACCTTAGGTACTTAACATTTAATTATCCTTATATCACTTTCTCATATATTTCAATTTTTTCCCTTTAAATATGAGGATATAAGATCTAATAAAGGATTGTAGCTCTCCACCAACACAACCTTCACAAATTCCACCTTCTTTTCATTGCATTTAATGTTTTCCATCATTTCAAAGAAGCAAAAAGCACCTTTACACCATGACTTTAATTTAAAGTCCTTAATCTAAAAATGCCTCCTCCCACTCCCTGTTGCCTCCTACGTTTTCGAATATGCTTCTGGAAAACGCGCTGTGACTGACTGTAACCACTCTCCCTCTGATAACACCATCCTCCTGCCCAACAGCCCTCGACTTGCGGACAGTTATTCTGCTTTGGTCTGTAATTTATCTGTGATTTTTCAGAACTGTTTTCACAGATGTGAGTGAGCATCTGCACTGGAACACAAACAAACTCCAGCAGCAGTGATGCAAGGAAACGCTCTTTGTCACAGGAAGTCTAACAGAGTTCACGGTGTTTACAAGGAAAGTACCAGCACTTTGATGATTTTGAATGCATTTTACCTGTGGATAATACATGCAGGCTTCCATCCTCAAACACTTAGCATCCAACACAGAGTGAGCAGTTTTCCAGAAGTAAATGAACAATCCCTTTTTAGGCTTTTAAATTCATTGGCTTTCCTTGTCTATTCAAGCCTCCAAGAAACTCAGTCAGTTACCACCCACACTAATAGGACCCAAAATGACACCCAGCTAAGATCCCTGTTCACCTGATATTGAATGAATCGAACTTAGCACTTTGCTATATTCTCTAACTTGGAGAAGGCAGAGCTTCAATTTGGTCACCCCATGGGTTATTAAAAACATTAAAGACTAGATGAATTGTAACCTTAGGTTTCAGATGGTCAATTTTCTTGGAGAAATTATTAATAGCAAAATAGCTCCAATACTCAAGTGCACTTTACACAGAAACGCTTGTAAATTTTAAAGGCAGAAGAGAAGGTAAATATTTAACTAGAGTAGAATTCTTTTATTATACACACTTCTGGTAAGAAAGAAGGGAGGTCTTGAGAACAAACCCAACCAAACTTAAATATGTGTGTGGACATTTCCAGTTCTATGCTTCTTTCAACTCACTAATTTCTTGGTATGATTTTTCTCTAAACTTTTGGAAACTTAAAGGGGGTGGGGGGAGCACACAGCTCTATTAAGGATCCTACCATGTTACAACAGAGGGTGTCTGGGGAGTCTTGTGTCTTCACAAGCTTGTATCTCCATTCTGCTTGAACTCGGATAAAATATTGAGGGTCATGTCTTCACTCTTGGACTGCAAATTTGCCTCACTTCTTCTGGAGGCTTTCCTGGTGGCTCGGGAGAGCCTCCTTCTGAAAGTATCTCCTGCCAAGAAATAGAGAATGGGATCCACACAGCTGTTGAGACTTGCGAGACCTCTTGTCACCTGATAAGTAGCATAAACCCTGTCATTGAAAGCACACATTTCTGGGGTCTGAAAATCCAGCCGGGCCCTCAAATTCATCGTTTTCATTACATGGAAAGGGATGTAGGACACACCAAAAACAGTCAGTACAATAATCACCAGGTAAATCGATTTCCTCCTCAGAGGTGAGTTGTCCAGGTCGTTGTAAATCAAAGCCTTCACGATTAATCCATAACAGCCCAGAATCAGCACCAAGGGGACACAGAACATGGCCACGGTCGTGCACATGCTGTAGATGAAATAGCTTCGCAGGTACTCGTCTGAGGTGGTGTCGTAGCAGGTGGTGGTTTTGTTTTTGCGGAGCTGGGTGCCGGTGTAGAAGAGGATGGGGGAGATCCCCACGACCACCACGAGCCACACGAGCACGCTGATGTAGACGGCGTTCTTCTTCTTGAGCCTGCCCAGGGACTTGAGCGGGTACACCACGCCGCTGTAGCGGTGCACACTGATGCAGGTTAGGAACAAGATGCTGCCGTAGAGGTTCACGTGGAAGATGAACCTCTGCAGCTTGCACATGGCATCCCCGAAGATCCAGTCGGTCTTATTGAAGTAGTAGAAGATGAGCGCGGGCAGAGTCAGCACGTACAAGAAGTCGGCCAAGGCCAAGTTGAACATGTACACGGAGATGCCGCTCCACGGCTTCATGTGGAAGACGAACATCCAGATGGCCACGCTGTTGCCCAGGAAGCCGATGATGAACACCAAGATGTAGACAGCCGGCAGGTAGTAGAACTGGAAGCCCGTCTTGGTCAGCGAGCATGTATAGGTGGGGGTGACAGCGGCGACGGAGGCGACCGTGCTGTTCCCCCAGGGAGAGCCCGGGCTGGCCAGAAAGGCGGCGTCCGTCCCGTTGGGGACAGCCGACCACAGCGCCTCGGTCATTCTGTCCTCCCGGACTTAGGCGGCGGCTCCAAGGGACAAGCGGCGGCGTGAGGGCGGCGGCGGCGAGGGGAGCTGCGAGCATCGGAAAAGCGGGCGAGCGGAAGGGAGCGGGCACCGGGGATCCCCGCGGGAGGGGGCGCGCGGGGGCTCGCCCACGCTGGCTCCGGCTCCACGTTCGCTGGGGGCCATGAAATCCGCCCGAGACCGGGACCGAACCAGGCTGGCGGGCGGGCCAGCAACTTCCCAGTCCGGCTGGCAGCGCCTAAATTACACAGGGGGGAGCGCAGGGCACCGCCAGCCTCTAACAACTTTCCGATTGCGCTTTCCCGAGGGGTGGCTAGCCTCGCCGGAGGCTCAGCCGGGTCCGGCCAAACTCACGTGCTGCGCTCCGGCACCGGGACGAAGTTCCCCAGCCTCCTTCCCCCGAAGATCAACTTCGTTTGGGCATCTTCGTACTCCCAAACTCCCAACCTTGCAAGCGAACGGCTCGACCCGCGGTCCGCGCCGCTTCCTCCTGGCTGCAGACCCGTGCACTTTGAGATCGCCTCCGATTGCCTTCAGTACTGCTCCGGGGCCCTTCTGGAGGCCCTGCAAGGTCCCGAGTGCCCGGGGCAGGCGGAGAGCGCCGGGCTCCCGGCGCGGGTGGGCGGAGTTTGGGCACCCGGGCGCTCCGCGGGAGGCGAGGGGCGTGTCTCCACCGAGCCGCCCGGCCACCCGCCCGGGCTCTGCCCCAGAGTCGCCCCGAACCCAGGGCGTTTTCTGGGAATCCAGTGTCCGCAGTGGCGGGCGCGCCCCACGCCTGCCTCGCCGCTGCTACGGAGTCGGCGGCGAGGACTGGGGGCGCGCCGGGTCAGGGTTGGCTGCCGGGGAGCGATTGGCAGCGAGGGCTGCCTTCGCTCTTCCGCCACTATCTCGGCAAAGTGAAGTTGCTGACACACAGGAAACCCTTCTGACGGCTGAGAGCCTCCTGCCTGCAGTCCTAGAACCCACCCCTCCGAGGCAGAAGTCTCTCGGGCCCTCGAGAACACGCCAGGTGTTCGCACGTTCCTAGCAGCCGGCCGTGCCCCGCCGGGAACGCCCTGGCTTTGCCCTGCGCCTCTGCACCGAGACCAGATTCCTGGCACAAGCAGGAACCTGTAGTCCAAGAGAGCCCCAGCTTTTAAAGGCGAGACTGTTGGGAGGGGGGCGAGGATAATCTCTTTCTGCCCTTCTAGTCTGCTTTGTGCTTTTTTTTTTTTCAATATTGATGTTCTCAATTAACCAAGTGCTAATAAACAGACACCACTGGTAACGTCAACTTGAGAATTTCTAAAAGGGCTCTGTAAAAATATTAGTTTATAGTATACGTTGCCCCAGCACAGTTCAACTTGATACCTATCCCCTGCCGACAACGCAAGTTCCCCAAACTCTCCTGTGCAGTACATTTCATTAATGATCGGAGGCTGCAATAAAAAGTAATTTTAAAATATTGTTTTAGAAATAACTTGAATATTAAATATGCTTTATATAAAATAGATGTAAAGGACCATTAGAATCCAGAGTGGTTAAGGTATTGTTTGGGGGATTATTACCAATCCTGTCTTTTAAGTGATTAGTCACAATTATCTCTAGTAAGTACCTTAACAATATAAGTTGGGACTTCCTTAAATACTACGGTTTTTTGAAAAACTTGTTTTCATGGCTTGATTGCATCAAAAATTTAGCCAATACATTTCAAAATTGTATTTAAGTTTAATTGGAAAGTAGATGAATTATTAGCTGTTCGGGGACATATTTCAATGGGCCCACACAGGAATGTAACCTAGCACTTCTTGACATTTACTAATTAGTGGAATACTTTATATGAAATATTTACAAAGGCTTTTTCTCTTGGAGGAAAAAAGAATCCATAAGGAAAAATCTGCAAATCACATACCATAAAGATTTCTTTCTGGTCCTAGATGTTACATGGTAATTTTCTCTTTAAAAAGTGCTCAGGAAAATCAAGAGCTGCTTTGATAACACAAAGAAAAATTGCCTACAAGGCCCAAATGGTCCTTTAGAGAGACACATATAGAAAGGACAACATGGTATTGTGAACACAATAGTATTTTGAACTGTGGTCAATTGAACAGCATGAAAAAAAGTGCTAAAGCTAGAGTGAATAACTCAAGTAAAGGGCATGAATGTTGTTTTGAAATGTCTTAATTGAAATGAAAGCTACAGGCCTCTGTCTTCTCTTCTATCCAATAAGGAAGTTGGATTTGATTACCTTTTATTTTTCACTCATCTCCCAAATGAAGTGATTCTATAATTCTGAACCTTAACATTTTCATATTGTTCGATTGGGATGGCACTAACTGGGATGATGTTTCATTACGAGAGAGAAGGAAGCAAGGAAAACCATTAAGAGTTCCATCGGTATTCAGTAATTCCTAACTCGTCACTGCTTTGCATTTTTCATTTGCAACATAAGAGGATATAACCTCACTCAGAAGACCTTTGCAAATGCATTAACTCATAATGTGAGTGTTTTCAAATGTACGCTTAGTCCAAATACCATTAAGTACATTCAGAAAACTTGACACTGTACTTGGAATTCGGGGGAGATAGTTGTTCAGAGTATACCACAGACTTCTTTTTAATGATGTTAAAAAGGTAAATTTTATAAACACTGCTGTTACATTCAGCTTATTTAACTATATATTTAAGTTATATTTTAAATCAAAAGTGTGCCTTATGGAAATAATTTACATGTATTCAGTTATTTGTTGATAACTATGTATTTATAAAACATTGGACTAGATTTAGTGAAAGAATAAAATAAAAACTAAGACCCAATAACATGCCAGTATTTATTGATCTTTGAATAGCAATTATAAATGCCTTAAAGGTATGAAAAGAACGTGGTATATAAATTTAAGTGACTTCCCCTAAATGCTTTGTATTAATTTGTTTTGTATTTGATAAATGACGTAAATGCCAAACCTCCAGTTGTCTTATTTAGCTGGAAATGCCAAAAAACATCATAACTAACCATAATAATAACATATAACAATAGTAATAATAATAAACCTTTCTTATATACTTAGCACTGTGTATATCCAACAAGAATTGTCATCTTTAATCCTTAAAGACATACTATGATGGCAATTGGTGATTGTATTCCTATGTTATGAGTGGTGAAACTAAGGCACAGAGAGGGTAAGTAACTTTCCCACGGCCACACAGTAAAACTGGGAGTTAAGCCTAAGCCGTCTATCCTGAAAGCCCACACATTTAACCACTGATTCTATGATGTAATACACCCAAGGACAGGGCATTGATAGGAAAATGAGCTTTTAGTGATCGCTACAGTTGAACATAGAAAAGGTTATTCCCAGAGCCTTGTATCAAGAGAGAAAATTTTGAGACAGCTCTTGAAAAATGCTGATGGTCAAAGAGCATTTAACAGGCTTCCCAAATGTTATATTTCTCTACTCACACTTTGAAAAGTAGCCGACAATTTATATATGGTCTGAGAAGGACCTGCAATCACGGGAAAGTCAGATCTGTTTAGCCTCAGACTCATAAACAAAAAGGCTGCCCTTCTTGTATTTACAGAGATTCTCATAACCATTATTAGGAAATCACTTCTTTCTCCTTCCCTAAAAGTCACAGAAAATCCAACAGTCCCCGAGGATGGAAAGATCTTTGAAAAAAGTCTAATCAAGGGCCACAAGCATAAAAAGAAAAAAAAAATTTGGATAAACAGAAAATATAAAGTGTCTCAACTTTAAAGTTGAGACTAAGAAATATGAGATTACATAAACATAATGCTACAAATACTACCCCTAATTTGGGTGGCAGTGTGAAAGAAGAGAGCGCCCATGGGCAGGACGCCTGTGAGGATTTCGCAGTTAAGAGGCATTGGGACCCTGATTTAGGAGTTAACAGCATCCTTTGAGAGATCCTTCTAACTATAATAAGTAAGATGTGATAGCTCCTGAGACATACCTTAGGAAAGTAAGGGAACTCTTGTGTTCACCAGGAAGAAAATAGGAGAAAGAAATAGAAGAAAGGGTCTAAGGAGTTCACAGCCAGTGTCCCCCAATGAAGAAAGAGAAGGCAAGAGGCCTGAGGTGGAACGGAAGTGGGAAGTGGATGAGGAGCAAACTGAGAAAGAATGAAAGGATTGTCCTGTGCTGTGAAGGGCCCAGCTGCTCCTATAAATTATGCACTTGTCATGGATCCAATCAGTGGACTTCCTGAAATTTATTTCATTAAGAATTACAGCAGGGGTAGAGGACACAGAAGAGGAGACAGCAGGGTTGCTCCAAGGTTGGAAAGAGAATAGGAGACCAAGAGACCAGGGAGGCCTTGGGAAAGACCGGGGAGACGGAAAATGGGAGGGAGGGGGCAGCAGGAAAGTGTGGGGGCGGGGAGGAGAAAACAAGGCACTTGCTTAGAAATAGGAAATTTCACTGAGCATTGCTTTTCAATATTTTAGCTTTAAATCAGTGGGTGTTAGGAGAGGGGTGTAGGAGGCGGTGAGATGAACCAGGCTGCGTGTCCGTGTTGAGTATTTGTCCTTTGGCAGACGACCCTGAGCTAGGTTTTCTATCTGTACCCTAGCACTTGCAGGAACCTGTAAAATCCCAGGCTACTGATCTCTTCTTCCATCCTTCAGAAAGTTTCTTGCTCCCAGAACACTTGAAGGAACTGCTTTCCTGTTCTCCCTCTTTAATATTTACTTCCCTTATCCCCATCCATATGAAGTCCTGAATCCCTAGTCTTGGGCACTTCATAATATTTCCGAAAGAATTTTGTTAAATCCAGAATAAGAGGCTCTGACTTTGGAGCCTCAGTCTTCCTTTAATTATCCTTATCAGTAAATGTTCCCTTTGCTCTCTTTGTCTCTGACCTGTCTGGGTTCACTAAGGCACGTCTTCCAACATTTACTGATAACAGATTAGAAATGCTACATTACATGCCAGTTCTTTTACAGTTTCCTTATACACTTATCTTTTCAAAAAGACAGGGAAATAAATGTTCATAAAGCCTGTGGGTACACAAATATGTTCAGAGCCAGATACACATATCTGAAGTCTTACACCATAAACATGGACTTATAGAGGGTTTCCATGGTAGCAGAAAGGATATGAATATGACATTATTTGAGTTACTTGTTATTTGTCATCCTTATTATATCCGCCATATATAAATTGTTGACTTTTGGTATGCCCATATTTTGACTATATAAGTTAAATTCCAAATAGGCAAAAGAAAATGTGCAAAAATAAAAGATACCTGTTTTCTTATGTTGTCACATCTTCCATTAGTTCACTCCTGAAGTGTTGATCTTAATTATGTCCCGAGTGTTTCACAGTTTTTAATATTAAACTTAATAATAGTTGTTGTTGCTCATGTTTTAGATTTTGGAATTTGGCTCTCTGTAAAGTTGATAAGAAGTTTTCACCAGAAGCACTCAAAATGTTCACTAGCTTTAAATAAATAGCCATTGTGTCCATTTTATAATCTTTTTAGGTTAGAGTCTTGTAGAAAGGCTGGCAGGATGAGCTAGCCCCAGAGAGTCTTCTTATAATAAGAGAATTCGGACACCTTCCTGGAAAAACATCTGAGTGATCAAAGAAAGCACCCAATCAGTTAGCATGCTAAGGTGAAGTGGCCCCGTTCCCTCACGTATGAAAACAATAACAGAGAATTAAAAAACAATGTGAAAACAGTAACTTGCAGTTGACAAAGATTTGCCTGACATTGCTTTGCTAGATGGACTTAAAACCAATGAATAGGTTCCTATCCAATAACTAAAATACCTTAAAGGTTTAGGAATCTTGAACTTGGACATACATGTGTCATGGGCTATTTGGAAATTTTTTTTTTATGTATTAGCTCAGAGCATATGATTTTAGAGAAGACAAAGATGGGCTCAAAGGTCAGTCAGGGCAACTTAACAGCTGCACAGCTAGACATATTGCCAAACCTGTTCTCTGTCAATGTTCTTATCAAATAACAACTATGTCACAAGATAGCCGTAAGGATGTGATTGTGTAAAGTGCTTAGGGCTCATCTCTGTGCTGATAAGTTTTCTTTCTCTCTATGTGGACGTGACTCAACATGACCACTCATAGCCTAGCATTGTTTCCAATAATACATTGCTGGGAAAAGAATGTGGACTGACACGGTCCAGCTCACTTTGGCCTGGAGGAGAAATGGAAGGGCTGAGCAATCTCAAAGCCTTCCTCCATGGCTGACTCCAAAAAAAGAGAAGGGTGGGCTACTTCTCTTAGGAGGAGATATGGGTTCAGAGAGGATGTGATCAACTAAAGAAATAGTTACCTCTGGTGTAGAAAGCAATATGACCATGGATGTGACTAGTGGGTGGGAAGGGCAGAGGAGGAAGAGAAAAGTTTCAAGAAATGCAGTTGTGACAGGCAAACTCCAAAGTCTCAGACTAGAGGAGCACATCTGAGGCCATGCAGAGTCTCAATGCTCCAAGACTGGTGAGAACGGACCCTGGGAGCTACCAGGTGTGGCAGAGAAGTTGGTGAGAGTCAACTACCAGTGAGAGTACCCAAGTGGAGATCCATAGAGCAAATGGAAGAGCTGAGCAGAATGAATAAATGAAGAAGGCAGAAAAATACTGTTGTCTGATCTATTTTATCTTTGCTAAAGGTATGAGGAGGGAAAGAAAGAAAAAGGAAGGAAGGAAGGAAGGAAGGAAGGAAGGAAATAAGAAAGAAAGAAAAGAGAAAGAAAGAATCTTTGCATTTGTACTAGGAAAATGGAAGTCTCTGTTCAATCAAAGATAAATTATGAGTTCTGCTTCCTTTATGGAAACCAGCCCCAAGTCATGGTCATTTCCACTGGGACCCTAATTACTAATTCAGTTGAGAGGAGCCCAAGGGACATATTTACAGTAATTTGAGTCCCTGGAAATGAGGAGTTTGACATGAGCATAAGAGCAGCAGAGAAGGTGAATTTGGTTTAGATGACTAGTGCCTCAGGAGAAGGTGGAAAAGCAAGGCTGGAAAAAATTTGCAGGGATTGCATTAACCAGTCATGGCTAAAAGCTTTGTTCATTTTTCTCAGGTATGGCATTTTGGCCATAGGACACGTTATCATTTACTTTAGTGAGAAACCATGAGACATTAGCATCTAGAAACTGGCAGGTGCTAAGATGGAATTGGCAGACTGGTGAGGGTTTGGAGTGGGAAAATGTATGTGTGAAGGACAGTGTGGCAAGGGGAAGTGGAGCTTCATTAACAACGCAATGCTTTTTATTTATAGACAGACAAAGATTACTAATAGCCTGGAGACCCCCAGAGATATTCCCAAGATATACCTACAATGTCATGAAATTAGTGTCCAATAAGTGTGGAAAAGTGGTCCAGGAGTGGAGGATAAGGTTATTGACTATAGTTATTATTAAACACACACACACACACACAAGTGGGGGTGATAGGGCATCTGTAATAGTGTCAACTACAAAAACAAAGAAAAAGGGAAAATTTGCATATAGTTGTGCTGAGGAAGAATATTGTCTTTATAGTATTCACTAAGAGAATGTTATGTGGTATGTTGTATTCAACAGAAGGGGAAGTGAAAGAACTGAGCTGGGAACATCTGCTCAGAAAAACGTGCAGGGAAAAGATGTGGGGCTCCAGGAGAGGGGAAGGACACGGAACAGGCATTTCAAGAGCAACAGGGAAACGAATGAGTTGCTACTCTGGTCATTGAACGAAAAGGCAAAAGGAAACAGACACAGTAGGTAGGATGAACGAGAGTCAAGTCTGTAAATAATCTGCGATACAAGGGCAGGAGACAAACTCTCCTTGCTTCCAAAAAACCTTTTTGGTTAGAAATTCTTAGAAGTAACATCTGAGAAAAGGAAGTGAAACTTTCTTTCTTCTCATGAAGGGAAAAACAGAAGAAAATAAATATAACATTAGAAAGATGTAAATAGTACACATATGAAGTGTAAAAAGGTTATATGAGGGACTTAGAATATGAGAAGCAATGGCATATGGCTATATATGAGGAAATGAGGTATAAATTTTCAGTCAATGAAGAGAAGCAAAAAGGAAAAAGATAAAAAAAATCAATGGTTAAAGAAAAGACAAACCTTTGGGACTGATAAGCTTGCTACAAGTCTGGATAAAGCAGAACTTAAAATTACGACACGTAATAAGAATAATGTCAGGCCTCAAAGGATTGATTACAAGACTCGTATAGCACTCCAAAGTGAAAGCATACATGTATGTGTACACATAACCATGTGTGGGTGTGTGTTATAAAAAGAAGCAGGGCTGAAAAATGAAGGAAAAAAGGATTGTGGCTCTTCAGTAATGTAATCTGTTGACGGATTATTGATTATCATGTGGATGACGTAAAAGGTGAATGGAAAAGATGTGGCTTTTTTCAGTGACAGCACTGAAGCAAGAGGAACGATCAGCTTTCACCATTCCAGAAGAGAATGGTAAGACGGCATTCTTAGAGATGGGCTTCTTCTAGTTCAATGGCCTCAGCTGAATTCCGTCTGTAGACTGCTTGACCTGACTTTGTCTCCTATATTGTTGGCTTATAGGAGACTGTTACAATGACAAGTATGATGAAATCAAGAGACTCACTGTCCATTTTTTTAAAAAATGTTCTTCATTTCCAATAAAATGATGCACCTGATTCCCCACAAACGAGATTGTTGTGGGAAGAAAATACACACTGCACACACATGTACATATACAAGCCCAAACAAGAACACAAAAACAGATGCAGAATTCCATGCCCTGGCCCTGGCAGGCATGGCTCAGTTGGTTGGTGATCATCTGCAAAGCGGAAGGTCACCAGCTCAATTCCCTGTCGGGCCGTGTTCCTGAGTTGTGGGCCTGGTCCACAGTCAGGGTGCATACGAGAGGCAGACAATCCATGTTTCTCTCACACATTGCTGTTTCTCTCCTGCCTTCCTGCCACTATACATACATACCTATACATACATTCCTATCACCTTAATGGTGACAGAATGCCACTTAGAATTACTGAAAGGTCAAAGGAAAGAAGACTAGTGTTTACTGGTAGTACTGAACAAAAAGGCCGACACAATAGCAGAGGACCTGATACATAAAGTCCAGAGACATGCTACAGAGGGACGTGTTACAAAGGAGCCCAATCTTCATAAGAAATATCAAGGTGCATCAGTTAAGTTTAGATTAAGACTTTGAAGCAGGTATACAATAATTCTTTTCCATGAAAGGCAAAGATAAAGCTCTTACTCCTTAAGTTCCTGCAAAAACTTTATAACCCAACATTCCCTGCTCAGAAATTCTCATAAAGAAAAAAATCAACATGATAGATGACATGCATATCGAACATAAAAAGTACAAAAGTAAAGTGGGTATTTAGTCTGAATTCCTTAATAGGACAAAGAAGAAAATGACAAGGGCAATAAAAACACAAGGAAAAAGTATTTAAAAACATTAATAGCCTATGCAGGAAATTGTAATGAGAACCATTAAATCAAAAAGAAAAGCAAGAATATTTATTCATATGGAAAAGATAAGGAAGATCCAAAGATAAATTAGAAATTAGAAACAGGAAAGTGAACATAAGGAGAAATTATAAATAATTTTTTGAAAACTGGGTGAGTTCAGCCAAATGGTTTTGGGAATAGTGTTTATTCATAGCCATAACCAAGACACTTATACAAACAATAGTAAATATTTAGGGAGCACACTGTCAAGTCCACAGCACTTTGCATTCTTTTCTCATTTAATCTCTGGGAATGATAAAAATGTAGTTCTCTGCTGAAGAGTAAGGGTTTTATAGAAATGGATGAGGCAAACAACAGAAAAGATAAAGGAGAATGATGGCATTGAGACAAAGGCAAAGATCTAAACTTAAAAAGGAAAATAGGCAAATTAAGTACAAGGAAATGTCCAAGTAAATCAATACCCGCAAACCAGAAGCTGCTGATTTTGATGAAGTGGGCCAGAAAAAAAAATTGTCAAGTAGAAGCAGGAAAGAAAACTAGGAAAAAGCAGAGCTACCACACAGAACATTTTGTAAAGAACCCCAAACTCCTGATTGAAACCAATATGGGAAAACAAAGCAGTTCTCTGAAAGAAGCATGCATGGGTCAAGTGCCCCACCTAAGGGAATGCATTATAGGAAAGACTGGGGAGCAAGATGGCTGAGATTAACTGGGGAAAACACAGAAAAGGAGCTGGAAAAGTGGACAAGATGAGGTTGTAGTAAAAATGAATTAGGTATTACTCGAAGGAAAAAAAAAATCCAAAAATCCTAATCATGTTGATAAAGTCCTTCTGGGAGAAGAAATGCAGAAAAATGAATGAAGGAGACAGGAGAATGTGCCAAGTGGGTAAAACCACACTATAGAAAAGATGGGTAAACCACATCACATCATAGAAAAGAGGAGGAAGAAAAAGTTGAAGGGAAAGAATATGTAAGAAATTGATTTTTAAAGCTATGCAAATTGTTGGTTGGGGACAAGTAATAAGTGCATGAAGAAGACTTCCTTCAAATACTACCTATAACAATAAATCTATAAAGATAAAATATTACATATAGAAAATGAACATCAAAACACAAATGCTATTTCATTTGCTAATTTTTGGAATGTGAGTAAATGGGATCCATTAGGTTCAAGGTATTGAAGCTATGAGAGTTGTTCCAATGCCCTCTCTGTAAAGATCTCAAATTAAGAAGACCAGAGGGAGACTTGCAAATTGGTTCTTTCTGGTCCCTTCCCCTTGGGGCAAAAACACACCTAAAATTGAATGACTGTGCTCTCAACAAGGATTGTTCTTTCACAATAGGGGAATCTCAATACTGCATATTGTTGTTCTCTGCAGCCGGTAAAGACACTGTGACTTCATAGTTACTGTAAATAATGTCAAAATGATGAAAGGTTCCCTTTTATCCTCAGTGCAGAGTGAGATGATAATCATATAATAATTCTTCATCCTTTCTCAATAATCTTTACACTTTGCTTCTCCAAACTCAGCAGTTAAAACTTCCAATATCTCTTACGTCTCTTCTGTGAGAATGTTTAACAGAGGAAACTAACAAGATGAGGTATTTTCTATGCAAATTTGCAGGAATGATAAAAATGAATATGACCTAGAACTCAAAATCTTTGGCACACACGTATCACTTAGGTTGCAAACAGTCAAATCAATACTGGGGGTTAGCCTCAGGTCTGCCCGTGCCTTCCAGGGGCACTTTGCTTGCCTGTGGACGTTTCTTCGTCTGTGAACTGGGAGTACTAATTTTTCTATCTACCCATCTCTTGGGATATTTCAAACATTAGAAAATGGACTTGCACTTTGAGCTATTTGGAAAAACCAATGCTACATAAACCTAAAGAAGTGTAGTTTTATGACCTTGTGCTTTTCAGCATAACTACTTAGATATCTGAGATTCTATACTCAGTCAATTATGAACTCTTTATATAGCATCAATTATACAAGTGTCTCTAAGTATTTTTTACCATTTGCTTTATTAATACTTAATAACATGAATTCTGGATTATTATTCTATTGCAGGCTACTTTTTAAACACACACAACAAGGAATTAGATACTATGAATATGTTTGCAGCAAAAATATTTTTCATTCTTTCTGTTTCTCAAAGTAGACTTTCATTGTGTTTTCTGTGCTCAAAAGACTTATCTTTTCTCCAAATTTCACTAAGTTGAGATTTTAAAAGACTCTTTATAATAGCCCCAAATTTTGCTTTCCAAACCATATCCTCCTCCCAAGGCAATACTGTTCTATTTCCAACATATTCTAGGGTAATCTGGCCTCTCAGCCTTTCTTCATGGCATTGTCTCTTCCTTCCACTGTCCTTGTTGCCTTTTCAGTTTCTTATACTTTAAAAACCTTGAAGAACCAGTGTGGTGAAAGATTACACATACATTACACACATATATGTATATATGTGTATATGCATCTATGTATTATGTGATATTTTATAGTCAAAGTCAATAATAAAATACTTACTTGTATACATTTTAACTTCCCTATAGAATTTAAGGCTTTCATTTTCATGAGATTGTTTTCTTAAGTGTTCAAATTCTCTCCCCTCATCCTGTCTGATATGAAGTCTCCTGTTATACAGTCGGCACCGCTGGGGAAGCTCTGGAATGAGGTAAAAAAGAAAAGTTGATAGATTTAATAGCCACTAGTAAATGACAACTTGTCCAAATTGTTTCTTCCCCAGGTTCCTAGCGGGAGTGAAGATCTGTTTCTGATGGAACTGCTGCTTTTGAATGGATCCCCCTACTTCTCCCCTTGTAATTGTTGTTGTTTGGCAAACTCTATTTGAACAAACAAACAAAAAGGGTTAAAGGCCTCATAGACATGGACAACAGTGTGGTGATTGCTAGGGAGAGGGAGGTGTGAGGGTACTAAATGGCAATGGAAAAAATATATAATAAAGATTATATATTTAAAATAATTTTAAAAGGGTTAAAAATAGCATGCTTACTGCAGGTAACATTTTCAATTTGTATTTCATTAATTTATTCAAGTGATATTCATGGAATATAGGTAATACATAAGAACTAAATAGATTATATATTTTGGACCCTCATTAATGTATTATTATTAATATAATGTATTTTAATTAAAATGTTAATGTAAATTTTAAAATAAAAACAAAAAAGCTTAAATTTATTTTTTTCAGGCCTCCCATATATTTTTGTAAGGCCCTGGAATTAAGAATGGTTTTATAAAAAAAAGCTTAAATTTAAATAACTATAATGAAATCAGAGAGGAGTCAAGAGTAATAATGTATTCAGAACAGTATTTTAAAAAACTATAGTGATTGACCTTAAAGTTATTTTTCATGGTTCTCTTAAATATCATAGATATGCTGTTTCCTTTTCAATACGCTGTTAAAGTAGTTATAAAGGGTAAAAAATATTAACCCACAAAAAGTCAAAAGAATGAGGGATGAAACATTAAGAGATGAAATACTTAAATGTATTTTATGGTAGTTGTGTTAATCATTAATTGACTTAACAGAGAAAAGAAAGATGTTTCTTAAAGTAGAAAACTTCCTCAGATAGAACAAATTTATCACTTAAAAGGTCGTTATTTGCAAACACCAGGTACCAAAAGAGATGGTAAGAACAGGGGGATTATTTGAAAATCTGCACTGGAGTAGGGAAACCTAGGCTGAGAATTCCACGTCTCTTCTCTCACTTTGTACATTGAGAAACTACCCCTTAAAACCACTACTTGCCTGCCTGCCAAACGTTAGCTTTGATAATCTGAACCAGGCGACCTCAGGTTAAATGGAAGACTACAGTGTCAATAGGTCTGAAATCACAAAGATTATTTAAGAAACTGTGTTGTGACTGGTGGACTTTTGGCCTCTTTATGAGCACTCTGGCAGGTAGCATCTACACCCTCCAACCTTTCCTTCATATCTCCAGCCCACACTCTGAACAGATGATTCACTGATCTTCTGAGGTGCACAAAAGGCCCTTCCTTCAGGCCTATTCCTTATCTCAAGGAAAGATTCCTAAATACTGACATTCCTCAATTTCTTATCTGAATATATAACAAAGGGACTTGAGTCATTTGAGAAAGGATTTCAGTTTGAAAGAAATGGATCGAAGCAAATGGACATCAAAAATAGAAAAAGACAAAGATCATGAAGAAATTACAAATTTTATAGAAAACATCAAAACTATAACATCTTCAGTGAGTTAACAGAATGTGTTCTATCTACAAAAAGGAATGTAATAACAAAAAGAATATAACAATAAAGTACACATAAATATTTGACAATAATATGACAATAATAGTCTATCTAAAAATTCCAGTAGGGGTTTGGAATATTAAGTCAAAGAAATATCTCCTAGCTGGGGGATGGGGAGACACAGAAATACGCAATAGGAGAAAAAAGAGAACATGTGGCTCCATCAGGATGTCCAGCATTCATTTGATAAGTGTTCAAGAAAGAGAAAATGAAGAAGGAAAAATAGAAGAGCGTGAATTTCCAAAATAAAGGAAACTAATGAATTATCAGCACGAAACATGGGTAAAAAAATAATCAAGGCACATTCTTGTAAAAATTTAGAAAACAAGGTACAATGAGAAGTCTCTGAGAATTTCCAGAGATGGGAAACAATGTACATATGGAGAAATAAAGCTGCAGTATCATTGGCACTGTCAGAAACAGCACTAACAGTTAGAAGAAAGAGGAGAAATATCCTAACATTTTGAAGCAAAAATGGTTATAACTTAAAATTCTACATCCAGCTAAAATATTGTTGAAGTAGGGGAGATTGAAGACGTTTTCATAAGTGCAACATCTTGAAAATAAAACTTCCATGACCTTTTCTTAGAAGTTGCTGGCAGATGTACTAAAACAAAATGAGCAAGTAATCCAAGAAAGAAGCAGGCACAGGATCCAGGAAAAAGGGGATCTAACACAGGAGAATGACAAATCAAGTGCAGGTTTACAGGTGTGCACCAACCCAGAAGGAAATCAGTCTCATTCAGAGTAGGAAGGACAGGTGAGTGCAGAGGAGGGTGCCTGTGGAAAACCAGTAGTACCAACAGGTTATTTGATGAGAGAATATTTGGAAAAATTACCACTAAATCTTTGCTATGGATGTTGAAAAAGTTGTTAGGAGAAAAGAGGCATTTTTCTTAAACACATAGAAAGTTAAGCAACAAAAATAAATCTATTACTAATTCCAATGGGAAAAAGTTGTACAAGAGAGGATTGGAAACAGAGTGAACAATAATTGTATTCATGTAATAAAGAAGAGATAGAACAAGAAACTATTTAAAAATATAGCTTAGTTAATTGGTGAAAACAGGGGAAAGAAAATAGAATGGAGATGGTGCCAAGGGAGGTAAATCCTCAGTACCTAAAAGCAACCAATATGTGAAGAGTACAGTTGAAAATCAGCATTATAGACATTGCTGAATGTTGAGATAAATACCTAAAAGAAAGAGCTGGAAGTGTTGAATCTGTCTTTTCCTAGGTAGAAGGATTTAAAATTTGATAGACTTGACTATGCAGTCATTATCACTGGGCTTGTACCTGCTTGCATAAACGGCTCTGGTTAAAAAAATAGGCGATGGTATAGATAGATAGATAGACAGGTAGATAGATAGATGATAGATAGATACATACATACATAGGTACATAGATAAATAGATAGATGATAGAAGGTAGATAGATAGATATGAAAAAGTAAAGTTTGCATTATATAAATTTAAGGTTTTGGTGAATTGGTTTTAAAGCAACATTAGTACACTGTGGAGAGCAAGTAATTTGATTTCTGATAATTCACTGTGCAGCCGTGATTCAGGGTCATTCATTGTGGATGCCAACTTTGGTTACACAGATAGACGCTGTGTGAGAAATGGCCCTGTATATATATGTGTATATATATATATATATACACATATATATATATATATATATAGTCTAGAACACAACCCTGACAAATAAATGATTTCTTTTGATAAATGATTTATCTATTTTTATTTTTTCAGATTGCAGAAAAGCAAAATAATGAAATAAGATTTCTAATTAATTTAGCTACAGGAAATATAAATTTAAAAGGTGTCATTTTGATACTTCTAAGCATGGAGTCAATTTTGTTATGAATCATTATAATTTTACTAACTGTCAATTATGCACAAAGTGTTTTTAAGATTATGTCCACAACTGTGAAATCCATGTCATTGATATAGGGTTGACTACTATTTTAATCACATGCTATATTGTTTTTACTCTTCTATTTAAGGCCTAAAGAGTTTTGTACTTGTTGTATTTGCATTAGTAAAGATTACATTTTATAGAATATGGCTTTATGAATTTTTTTGGTGGTTTAGAGATTCTCATTTATCATTTGAAATTTTTATTTATAATACAAACTTGCATTAGGGGAAAAAATATAATAAAACTCATACTTAAAAATTTCAAGTTAAAGTGTTCTTAATGACAAAACTTAGATATCTCCAGGAACAGGAAGTTACTGAACCAAAGCTGCCTGAGAGTGAAGCCCCTAAATTACATCGCTGGTGTTTGATAATCCAGCGGTCTCTTTTAAGTAAATACGGGAAATAGCATGTTATTTGTCCAATTTTTCAATGGAAGCATTAAATATATACATATATTTGAGAATACATAGAAGTTCTGAGTTGATAGGTACAGGAATTCCTAATACCTTGTGTCCCATCTTTCCTGCCAGGGAGACTGTGCTATAGTAACAATGTACTTTTCTACCTTTACGAGGGAAACGAAATCAATATAATTATATCAGCCACCCTTGAGTATGAAGTCATTCATTGGCCATGGGCCTGCACTCCCCAGCCTCCTCCCTGCCTTCAAACGATGGCTCCGTGTAGGCATCAGTCATTAGTTGCCTGTCTGGGTAGCATATCAGATCAATATGCAGTTGTATTTTGACAGAAAAGAAAAGTTTGCCACATTGTTAACTCTTTACTAGTAAAGAATAGCTTCAACAAATAGAAGACTTAGAAAAAAAAACTTACTGTACTTTTTCAGGGAGGAATAGCTTTGCCAGTTACTAATACTAGCTATCATCATACGTTCTGCAAAGCAGACACTACATCTGAAAATCAAATTATCAGGGAAAATTAAGAGACACCCATGAGTGACTAGCTCATATAATATTCCTATTTTTAAGCAAATTTTTAAGAAAAAATATATTTATATTTAGGACATTTCTACAAACCCATTCTCACCATCCCTATTTAGAGCAATCATATTGTGGAAATAATAAAGAAATAATCCCTAACAAGACTATACCCTATAAAACTGCAGGTACCGTCTGAATTGTCTGCCTGTCTCTCAGTTAATGTGGCATATACCCACTATTTCCACTTCAAGTCATTTACTTCACCATGGGATATTTGCAGACTCCAAAGGCTAAGTTTGTCAGTGGGCTTTAATTTTCTAATGTAATATTCATTATTTTTAGTAAAGAAAAATGTTCTATGTTAGTACTAAGTGAAGGGGAACAAAAGATGATCTTTTTTATTTACCCAGGAACTGAATAAGTAAGCATTACCAAAAGAAATTCCAAAACAGGTATTTAATTTCAAGGAAAAAAAGACAAGACTAGTTTAAACAGTATTTTAGTCATAAGAAAAACTCATTTGGGACTAAATAATGTGTCTGGATACTTCACCATAGCAGAATTGGGCAAAAGTGTTCCTAACTAAATAGGGCTGAAATTCTGCCAAATGAATGATCTCCCTTAGAATTAGTCTTCCCAGCGCTCTCCCTAAGGATCATTTGGCCAGCTCTCAATTTATTGCTTATAATAAAATACATAAGGTGTGCTTGTTGGTGTGGCCTCTAATTATACTTACATGGTGAAGCACATTACCAGTTATACAATTGTACTGACCTTTGTCATTAAAAAAGCTCTCAAACCTAAAACATGTGTCCAAAGGAAGTCCTTTACTTCCAAATGGCAGAAAATCCAGCCCAAACTGACTTAAAAGAGGGAGTGATTCACTCACTCAGCTGAGGAGTACAGGAATGGCTAGTACACTCTCTCTCTCTCTCTCTCTCTCTCTCTCTCTCTCTCTCTCTCTCCTGCTCTGTATCTTTTGCTCTCTCCACTCTTACATCTCTTCCAGGTCTCTCTCCATTCGCTTTATACTTATTCACCTTCCCCACTGTAAACAGTAGATGGCTTCAGCTTTCTCAGATCTCACCCTCTCTGAGATTCAGTCTAGCAGGACGGAGAATTCCCCTGTCTCTTCCCAGCATTCCCGGTGAGTGCTTACATTCACTTCCGATGGGGTAACCTGTTCCTGAACTCTTCACAACTGTAGAGAGGAGAATGGGACATAATGATCAGCTTAGACCTAGGTCACTCGTTCCACTCCCGAACCTCATCTGTATTAGTTTCCTGTGGCTGCTCTAAGAAATTCCCACAAACTTTAAATAAATGGATTAAAATAACGAGTATTTTCTTACAGTTCTGGAGGTCAACGTTTAAAATCAACTTTACTGGGCAAAAATCAAGGTGTGTGTCTGGGTGGGGGCTCCTGTTGGGGGCTCTCAGGCAGAATCTACTTAGATGCCTTTCCCAGCTTCTAGATCTGAATTCCTTCACTTTTGGCCCCTTCTTCCACCTCCAAAGGCAGCAGGCTCACATCCTGCTTCAGTGGTCACAGTGCCCTATTCTTCTGTAGTCAAATCTCTGCCTCCCTCCTAGAAGGACATTTGCAATTACGTGTAAGGCCCAGATAATGCAGGATAACCGATCCATCTCAAGATCCTTAACCACATCGGCCAAATCAGTTTGCTGTGTAATAGCATTCACACATTCCAGGAGTTGGGACATGGGTATTTTCGAGGGCCGTTGTTCAACATATCACACACAATCTAAGAATAAAAAAAGAGAAAAGGGAAGATGGAAACTCCACAAATGTTTTTGATTCATTGCATTTTGTAATTACATTCCCTAAACAGTCATCCTCCTTGAGCTTCTAATTATAATTTAAGGTGAAATGCCAAACTATCAAGTGTATAGAAATCTCAGTGCATAATGGATGGAAGCTAGAAAATCCAACTGTGATTTGAACTTTGCATAGCAAAAATTATATGGCCTAAGGATAGTTTGGAAATTAGAAGTCTCTTAAAATGATAATATTAGTTCATTTCAGACTTGCAGAGGAAGATATAGCAAGGTGGTTCAGCCTGGAATTAAAGCTGTCTGTCCTTGAGCTTTCACAGTCTTTGGTCTGTTTGAACAGATGAACTAAATAAGTGATGAGGACGGCTGACTGTGTTGGGATGAGGATCAGAAGATTTGGATTTGAACCTTGATTTTGGCTGGTATTAGCTGTGAGATATTGTTGAAGTTACTGCACTTTTCTGCTCTTCAGTTTCCCTATCCATAAAATGAGAGATAATAGTTACAACCCAGGGTTACTGTCTGGATGGAATGTGGGAAGCACAGCATCAGCACCCTAAATTATGGTTGTTATTTATCATTACATTAATTCTGTCACTTGGAAACTACATAACATATAATTTTATTCAAATACTTTGAAGGATCTGATATGTCAGGTAATAACCATTTAGTGAACAGTTACCCTGCGTGGGTCCCTTAGGAAGCCTGCAGTTGGCTATGCACAGTTTCTAGTAGAAATTATACACCCATTAAAAGCTATTTAATGTCAGCTAACAGAGCACATACAAATATGCATAACATAGATTGAAGCACTATTTTAAATAGTCAGATATATTTAAAAGGATTTATAAAAACCAGCATTAGATAATTTTCAATGACTAAAAAAAACAACCTCTTCTTTGGACATATTCAAAAAGATTTTAAGTATAAAGTGAGATACTAGATAATAAAGGCTACCTTAGTGAGTGGCATGGCGGATGACGTCAGCAGTCTAGGCCAGATGCTAAAACTGGTAACAATTTGAAGACTTCCGCAGCCCTGTGATTCATGTATTTGCATATACCTCTCCACATATCTACAAGCATGATGAAATTACGTGAAAATTGCTGTGCAAAGAGCAGATTTAAAAACAAACAAAGCTGTGGCTTTGTTGTCACATGCCCAAGTCTGTTTATTTTGGGTTGGCGCATATTATTAATTGTATAACTAAAGCTAGATTTATTATGTTTAAAAAGTAACTTTAAAATGTAAACTTCTATTTTTGTTTTCCCTTTCTCTTCTTACTTTGATGCTATAAATAAAAAAAGAAGTAAAACTGAGTACTGGTAATCAAAATACTTATAATTATCAAATACAGATTAAAGAATTTTGTTTCTCTAGTGCTAACATATACAATACAAAATGTTAAGGGCTTAGTGAAAAATATCTACATAGTTTTTCAGTTGTTACCAAAAAGATTGTGAGGAGGCCAATTTTGGTTAAAAATCCTAAAATGTACCGAATTACTTTAATTGTAGCACCTCAGACTTATAATGAAGTAATATGGCATTCAAAGATCCATCTATTATAATCCCCAAATAGTGCTTTTTCTATTACTTCACAAGGTGCCCTAAACCTTTAATAAGTACAGATGTGACTTTCTGAAATAACTAATACCTTTAATTTTAAACAAAAAATGAAAACAACTTGCTGGCATTGCCCCACAAGGAGTACAATGTTCCCAAATGTATAAAGAAAGAGAAGCTCAAATTAACTTATTAGTACCTGGTGAAAATATTATGAAACCAACATAGGTAGTCCTTATTTTAGAAGAATAATTTTTGACTTAACAATTTGTTATTTCTAAGATCTGTAATTATTTGAGCAGCCTTTGCAAAAGAGCCACTTGCACAGGAATATGCTGTGACTTCGACAAAGAGATTAATTTTTTTCATCAGCAGGAGTGAGAGAGATTTACGTTATCCAAAAGAGAAGAAAACAGGCAGGCAAAATCTTCCATCTTCCACAATAATGATCTTCTCCTCTTAAAGGGCCACGGGGGAGGTTAGACCGTCCGTATGCAGTTGAATTTTATCTATTTCGTGACACTGGGAGGGTGAGCAGGAAACCTGTTTGGTTAATTTTCACTTAGTAAGTTTTTCAAAACTACTCAGCAGCAGCAAAGCAACACAGTTAAATATTGATTGAAATAGTGATCCATTTATGATGGCACGAATCATATACCACCCTAAAGTTCTTTCTGAAGATATAAATACTCTCCCTATAAAGTCATCTGTGTTAAATATTTTGATTATTAAGGTAGAAAAATAGATACCAGAGATGAGGGAAGGTAAAGGTACACCATTTTAATGAAATACTGGATCACTCAAATAAACTTCTATTGAAGTAGGTCAAGAAATATGCGTACATCTTTGGCCTTGTTCATTATGGCATCCGATACACAGCTGCTACTCTGACAACAAACATATGAACACTGCAGGTGAAGAGGAGGATATCGCAATATGAACAATATTTAAATAATTATAAAGTTCATTTGTGAGTGCTTTAAAATTACACTGTTTCCTGGATTAATTATTATTGTTTGTGCCAATTATTCTTCCATAACTTTGGTCTAACTATTTTACTTTTCAGTCAAGCACCGATAATTTTGACTCGGGTCAGGCATGATTCTATATGCTGAACATGCAAGGGTGAACAAGATCAATGAGGTCCTTGCCCTTTAGAGCAAGGACATACAAATAAATTAATAAACTAATTCAAGCTATCATCTTTTCTCTAAAGAAAATAATTACCCCTTTAAAAGGAATGGTCAGGAAAGTTCTCCAAGATTATGCATGAGCATCTGAACAAGGACTTGAAACAGGGTGGGTTTGAGTGAAGAACTGGTAAACAGGCTTCCTTGGATGAGGGAGTGATGATGGTCCAAGATGGGAAGCATCTTGGCAACGATGAAAAGTGGAAAAGAGGTGAATGTATAGAACTGAGAAGAGGTGAAATTCTGCATAGGATTTGAAATGAAATAGCAATTCAAAGTGATAAAAAAAACATCCAAAGTTTTCAACTGTCAGAGAGCTGTTCATGTATCATTTAAAGGGACAATGTCACTATGTGACGAATCGCTAAGGCATTAAGAGTCCATTACATTTGAATGAGTAATATAACTGTTGACTTTAAATATTAATAATATACCAGAAGCTATATTGTTTGCAACCATTTAAAATAATTATGAAAAATTTAGAAGTCAACTTAAAAACATGTATGATTGATTATACAAAGTTTTTCAAAATTCTCTTAGAGAACTGGGGAACAAATCCTCTTAGAGAGAAGGTGAACAAACTAAAAAAAGACTTAGTAGACAAAAATGATGGAACCTCTTTTAGAGGAATAGTGGTTTTCCAGAAACAATGTTTCCTGGAAGGCAGGCCCATGAGGCCAGGACACTGCAGGAGCACAGTATGCTACAAAGCCCCATCTGATGTCTCCAGCTCTCCCCTTCCTGCTGCTCCTCCCACTGATCCCTGAGTGATACCGTGCTCCTCTGCCACTCAGCACTCCAGCCTGAGTGACCTTCTCTTAATTCCTTCTTAAGTTACGTTTTCTCTGGCCTCTAGGCTTTTGTTTACCTGATCCTTATTTACTCGGCTCCTCTGCCGTTATCCAGCTAACTTCCATCTGCTGTGTAGGCCTCATTTTACAGGTCATTTCTTCTCATTCCCCAGTCTGAACGACATGCTCCTTTTTTGTGCTGCATGGACTCCGGACTGAACGACTTCAGGGGCCACTATTCACGCCATGGCCTACGGGAATGGTGCCCCTGGAGCTGTGCAATGCGGTAGCCACATCAATAGTTTGTCTGTCACAGTGCTGACCATGGGGTTATTCTTTTTATGTCTTAAGGGTCATAAATGAAAAGTTAATCATCAGAAGCTGTTACAGAAGTTTTCTGTCTGTGAAGGAAGAAAAAAGGAACTTTATGAAACTGCGATGTGAAGTTAAGGTTTCATAAACCTTTTTCTATCATATAACCACTGTAATGTGATGGCCTCCTGACTTTTCTTTCTCACTTTCTCACTAAGGAGACAAGGGACATCACACCTGGGATGAGAAGTCAGTGCATAAAAAACTCAGACGCTCTGCCTTTTTCATGGGGCCATCCATACACGCACATACCTCTTCTTATACATCAGGATATCACATCAGGGAAAAAGGTTTCTATTGGGGAGTACGTTGAACTTATAGAGGAATGTAGGTAAGACTATATTAGTTGTTTAATTAAGAAATATTTTAAAGAAATATACATTTGAAATTAAGCCATGCTCTATATTCTTAGACTGTGCTACCCTGGGGGGGCAGGAACAGATTCTCATTTATCTTTGGACCAATAGCACGGTAGCCAATAGATTCTGAGTAAGCACCTGAGCAATGGCATGTAAGTTCCACAATAGCTGGTTATTTTTTTGTTTGTTTTTTCCTCTTTGGTCCACTGTTGATTCCTCTGCCCCTTGAAGAGTGTTTCACATGTAGTAGTTCCTGAAGAAAGGTTTTCTGAGTGAATAGAGTCAAGTTGTTTTATGATTATTGTATTGGACTGTACTCAGACTGAACTGAGGGCCCATGACAGACTAGAATGGAGCCAGACGAACATCCACATGGCCACCTTGTGTTAAATTAGCTCCTCTACATTGTAACAAATTGCAATCATTTAGCATCAGGCAGCTTTGTGAGTTTTTTTTAAATTCATTTGGGGGAAAGACAAGGGAAAGAAGAGAAACGTTTGAGGGGCAGTAGAATCACAAGAATGGTAAATACATCCAGTGGATTGCTTGGCTTTTTAACAAATAACATTTACATAGCACTTCACAGACCCTCCCTTAGCGCTTTCTTTCCTGTACCTTATTTCCTCCGCTGCTGCTCACAGGGAAGGTGGAGACCAAGCGGCCATTTCCTTCCTGTCAAGATAAGAGAGAATCTCTCTACTCTAAAAAGAGTTCCTGTTAAAATTTCTTTTTACATCTTAAGGGCCATAAATCAAAAGTTAATCATCAGAAGCTGTTAAAGAAGTTTTCTGTAAGGGAAGGAAAAAGTAAAAGAGAAAATCCAGAAACTTTTATGAAACTGGGTCGTGAAGTCAAGGTTTCATACTTTTTTTCACATAATCATAGGACTCCATGAAAACATGCTGAGATTCATAGATATATTAACCACGAAGGTCTACCTCTAGATATTTAGTTACAATTATGATTACTTTCATATTTTCTATTGAAATTATCACTGAATCTGGTCTTTTTCCATCTCCCACTCTACACTATGTATTTAAAGTCACTCTCTGGTGATGCATTTCTTCCCAAATGCAACTGAAGTCTAAACCAAAGAGATGATAGAATGATGTAACTGCTCGGTCAAGTTTCTATTTTTAAACATGTTTAAACTAGTAACTTTAAACATTGGAACCCTCCTGGGTTACCTCCTTACTTCCACCCACATTAGTATGTGTCGCTACCATTAAAGAGAGTTCTTGTGAACATGCAGATTCTGAAAAATGGATTTCTTTTAAGTGGAATGGGCTCTAACAGTTCAGTGATGGGTTACATGTTTGGGGAAATCCGATCTTATTTTTATACCATCATTTAGTTCATATTCAATAATATTTCAGTCATCTGATTTGATCTTGGCATAATTTGAAGAGATAAATGAGATTAGTGTGTTTCAACGCCAGTTTAAACAAATTCTATTGATATTTATCTGCTGCCTCTGGTAAAATTCTCTCGTGGCTGGGTGATAGAATGACGCAGTGTCACACTATTTTTTATTGACTTTTAAATTGTGCTTCATCAGACCAATTGGTGCCTTACATAAAAATCATTTCCCAGAGTACCCACTGTAGCACAGCCATTCTCCGTGAGACTGGGCAAGGCAGCCATTCACTGATGATGTCAAGAGATCTATTCTTCACTACTGTCCATAATTGTGAAAAATAAAAATATGTTTATTTTTCTTAGCCGTCATTCAAAAATTGCATAATATTGATGTAGGCACCCCTTTCTCCTCAGTTCATTTACCCCTATGACACATCATAATTAAGTAATTTCTAAAGCTTTTGCCAAACTACAACTCCAGCTGTTTTCAACTCACAGGGATTTTTGTACTGAATCTGGTATCTGATCTTTAATTTCTATATTAGTACATTTCCCTGAAGGGTTAATCTCTCTATCGCTGTAACTAAAGCTCAGCTAAACTGTCTTCCAGCTGAAAGTTGTTTTAGTTGTTGAAAGCAGAGTAGAGCTGCTTATAGTCAGTGGTCATCACAGCCTAGCAATTCTTGATGACATTGGAAGGATAACTAATACGCTTCTAACTTAAAAGCTGTTCTGGCACCAAAAAACAGAGTTTTCCTCCCAGGTCTCCTCTTGAGTGCATAGAAATACCTGAAGAGGGGGCGGAAAGCCCAGGTACCAGCCTTTGGAGTTGTGGTTGAGGAGCTGTAGAAGCCATGGAGATCTCTCACACCTCCAGCTCTGGGAAGCAGCCAGGGAAAATTAAGGGGAAGGATGCAAGAGAACGCTTTAGGACTCTTAACGTTTCAACTGCTTTATACCCCAAACCTATTATACTCATGGGAGGCATAATTCTATTACTATTGTTGATTGTTGCTTGTTTCACACATAGTTCCAACTGTTTGTTGGAGAATAAAGAAGAAAGAAGATAACTGAATAGATAAACAATACAGAAAATAGATTTCTTCATTTACTTTCCATTTCAAAGTCAGTTGCAAGAAAAAGCAATATTCGTTCAACTAAAGAGTCAAAAGTGTGTGGATGACTTTCTTTAATAACCATTGACAACTGGAAACCATTCACACTATTGCAAAGTGTTATCAGTTGGGAATGTATTGGTATCTAATGTGGAGAAGCCTGGATATTTTTAAAAAAATTAAACCAGAATCCCATGACATTTTTGTTCAAAGACACAATATTTATGAAAGTTTTAAAATATAGGTATTTTGTCCTGGCTGGTGTAGCTCAGTGGATTGAGCACAGGCCTGCAAACCAAAGGGTCATGGTTCAATTCCCAGTCTAGGGCACATGCCTGGGTTGCTGGCCGAGCCCCCAGTAGGGGACATGCAAGACACAACCACACATTGATGTTTCTCTCTCTCTCTTTCCTCTTCCATTCCCTGCTCTCTAAAGCATAAATAAATAAAATCTTAAAAAAAAATAAAAAATAAAATATAGGGATTTTGTGTTGTGATGTTTAAAGTATTCTAAAAGCTCCCTGACATTTTATGAAACCGTTTTTAGAAATTAAACTCCAAAACAAATCACTTCCTTTTGCTTTTGTGCATGCAATTGTAACAAAATCAAATGTCTACTTAAACGGCTAAAAATTAATGTTCTGCGGAGGCTTTACCTGCTTAAATATCTGTTGTCTAAAACCTGCAATAATTCCAATAATTCTAAAGCTCCAACAAATAAGGGGACACATTAGAACATCTAGAGGTTTCTGCAGAATCTCTGGCCATATTTTGGCAATACCGTACCTTTCAGGCTGTAAGACGCACCAGACCATAAGACGTACCTAGGTTTTAGAGGAGGAAAATAGGAAAAAAAAAACCCTGCTTCACTGTCACCCTGCCCCCCACCTCAGGCGAGCCAGGTAATCTACATTCGGACTATAAGACGTACCCCCATATTCCTCCCAAATTTGGGGGGAGTACATCTTATAGTCCGGAAAATACGGTATATGGCTCTCCATGATGAAAGGACATAAAAGGAAAATCCTCCAGTGTGAGAATTATCTTGGTCCCTAGCCAGTATCTAAAACATTTTGTTCTCTCTTTGGTTATCTTCTGAAAATAACAACTCAACATATAAATTATCCTTTCTACAAATCACCACAGTTGCTGATTAGGTTTTTATTTAATCTGTAGGTTTAGATTTGATTCAACTTGATCACTACAACCTCATTTATTCACTTGTTTGCTCATTCAATAAGCATATTTTGAATTACCTGATGTTTAATTTGTTCCATTCACTATACAAATGCTAAACATAAAACAGTCAGATGAGAATGTTCCTTATCCTTTAAGTTGGTAGATAAGTCAGAAAGGCAAAACAATACAGCAAAGTTATTTTGCCAGATAGACAAAAGGGTGAGCAAAAATATTGGACAAAGGAATGCATAAGCAAATGTATTTACAAGTGAGCATGCACATTCTAACAATAAGTCTCACCTTATGATTTCATAAAAAGGTTTTGGGAAGAGGTATGTTTTGTATGAGTCAAGGCTTTTCAGCACCAGAAGATATTTGGCCTTTAATGCAATGTTAGGTACTTAATACTCTGTCCTACAAGCCAATGCTTCTCAGAGTGGCCACAAAACACAAGCAATCAAGTGGTCCAGACATGGATACCTTATTGTAGAAGGTGAGGTCATGAACAATTTCATTTGTGTACATTCCAGAAATCTGTAATGTAAAAGTCATTATGCTTTTTAAAGGAATCATACGGTCATTATGTTCATTACATTCTTTAAAAGTATGCACGTGTTACAGGGAATTAAAATAGCAGCTCCTACAAAGACCAGGCAGGTTATGTGTATGAATGAAGCAGGTTGTCAGTAATTTGTTTTGTAGTATTAGGGAGAAATAAGGAGGGGAGGGACCTGGGAAGACCTACACAGCACATTCTTGCTGAAGATGGTAGATACTAAGTCATCTGCCAAACGTTGTCATGTAGGAATTTTGTATCATACCATATCATGTTATATCGTATCATTTTTAATAGAGAAGATATATTTACATATATTATGTTACATCAGCAAGTTTCAGCCAGTTTGCCAGTACAGGCACCCCGGTGTGCTGCAAGATTTTTTAAAACATGTAATACTTGACTATTTAGTCAGGGGCACTGACATCTTTTTCCTTAGATTGCCAAACTGAAAAATGACAACAGCCACCACCACAATAGCCATCCGGTGTGAATCAATCAAAATTATACCTGTTTTTTGTCAGATTGGCAAAAAAATAGAATGTATTTTTTTGGTGTGCCACAGCATGCATGGGATTAAAAAGTTTGAAAATTGCTGTATTACATACATATTTACATTTTATTATATATTATGCCTTTATGTATATCTAAAGAGAAGCCATAAATCTGGATTTCTGACAATCTTTTTAAACATATATGCTGGCAAGTAGTACTAGTTTAAAACAACATGTAAGCCAATACTATGCAGGCCAAAGTTCACACCTTTGTGGACCAGGTTCAGATTCGTTATCCTCTTAGTTAGTAGAAGTTCTCATAATTTTATAACATTACTCATGGTGCAATAAAGCAGAATGTAACCCAAGCTTTGTTGAATTCTAAACCCGCGATCCTTCCATTCTACCTGCTACCCTTCTGCTCTGACCCATGTAAGCCGCGCCAACAGCATGTTCAATTGCACATCCAGTTAGTATAATTACTGATAAATGAATTTTTAAAACTAATCAGCTCTCAGCAATGCTTTGATTTCATACTTTTCTCCTTCATTTCCCCTGTCACTACTTTTTAATCAAAACATACTTTAACAAAGAAATCCACTAACCTCAAAGTTACCTTAAGCTATAGAAATACAGCAAACAATATTTTCAAAATTCAGGCTTAATATTGATTATGTATGTCTCTAATGATAAATTTCCTAAGTTATTTTTCACTATTATTTCTCCTGGAACTGACTAGTATATTTACATTCATTCTGTACAGAATGTCAAATTCTATCAACATAAGGGAATTTCCTTGGAAATAGAAATTTTCTATCATGTTCGACTGTCGAAAACCTTTCTAACAACTTCAAAAATACTCATTGAATCTAATCGGGCTCTTCTTCAGATGATACATTAATAAATTAGATATAAGACAAATTTTTTATCATGATTGAGAAGCCAACCAAGATAAGCTGGACAAACACATTCAGGCTGAAGTCAACGGTCCCGGGAGATGGAGGGAAATAGGGAAGAGGTACTGACCTCAAATACACAAAGTATAACACAAAATGTAGTTATCCAGCATTTTCATCAAAAAGCAAAAAAAATAAAACTAAGCTAAACTGATGATTTACTCAATTATTCCATTGTTTTGTGGTCATTACAAGAACTAATATAAAGGGAAAACATCAATAGTAATTTTCATCACCATGAGATACAAAGTGATAATTCCTGTCATTTCAAGTATTCTTTCTAAAAGAAACTCTATCTACGGCCATGGCAAGTAAAGTAAATTGCAAGGAGTTTTCCAACATGACCTGTAAATAATTAGCAATTCCATTTCTTATTAAAATATAAAACACTCATTTGTGTAACTACAAACTCATCATTTTTCCTCCCCCCAAAAGAAAAGTAACTCTGTTCTAATTTCACATTTTAAGTGATGGCACCATTGTTCATTCAAACTCTCTTATACCAGTGTAGTTTTTATGCTTCTTTCTAGTGTGAAAAATATGTTCCCAATTAGATTTTAACATAATTTAATTATTATAATGAACAGTGATCTACTGAATTCAATTAGAAAGAAGATTAGAACATATTTAGAGAATAATTTTTACAGAAAAATTCACATTTTTAGTATTTAAAAATATCAAAGGAAGCAACTAACAAGCAGACAAACATTTCTGAAAATCTAGAGGAATACTTAAATATTGTAACATGCATGGATAAACAGATATAAATATCAACCACAATTTTGCCTATAAATTCTTAATAAACTAGTTATAAGAATTTATTGTTTCAGTGCTAGATTAATAAAAATTGAACCATACAGGGCAAATATATTTTTCAAGTTCCAAGAATATATGAAAAGAAAAAAATTGACTGGGGTAAAAAACCAACAGTAAAATTCAGAACTTGTCACTCTACCTTGATGTCCATGCCATTAAACCACCTAAAAGATGTTCAAGAAAGCAGATCATTGGCCCTGCAAAGGATTCTGCTGAGTCTGGAGTCATTGCTTCTTCAAGATGAAAAACGATAGCAGGAAAGCCAAATTAAATGTGATAGAAAGTTGGTAATGTACTCATTACCATTTTTCTGACAGTAATCTATTCTTGAAAGTGCAATGCAAAAGTATTATGACATTTTTCCAGATTTAAAAGAAGAAGTCTTCTGAGGCAGAAAATACTTAATTTACTTTCTCTCCAACAAGAAAAAAATAAACAGACCTGGAAATGAGAATATTGAAATACCACCACTATCTAAATTTTACTTTTCAATACATTTTTAAGTTCCAAGGCAGAATATTTTTTGAATATTTTGGTGTCAATGCTCAAGTTGGAAATACATGATATTGTTTTAAAGAGGCTATATGTCTAAACATATTTTATGATTATCTTCAAAAGAAAAAGAGAGAAAGAAAAGAAACCACCTCTGGTTACATCCACAGTCATTTCTTCTAAACTCTTTGCCTAAGAGAGTAGTTACCTGACCTTTGTCTCTGCAAACTTCACAAACAGCAGCTCAGTGCCGGGGTTGTATGTTATGGTACATCATGTTAGTAATTAAAATAAAATCTATGGCATAAACAATAGTAGAAAAATATCATGTATGTCAACATGATGCAGAGACATTTAAATACTTTGAAGTCCCAGGTATAAGAATCTAAACATGCTTTTTATAATCACTTTTTTTCATAAATTTATACGGATACATGTGTAATATTTTGTTGGCACCTCCTGTGTACATTTATTGAATACTAAGCCAGTGCGTTACATATACTATCACTAAGGCTTAAAACAACAGTGAATACTAGAGATTTTTAACTCAGTCTATAGATGAAGAAACTAAATCCAGAGAGCTTAAGTAATTTTCCTAAGGTTATAATGCTGGTAAAAGGCAAAGCTAAGATTTTAAAGGTCTCTAATTGTAAAATGTGTTCTTTTCCCATTACTTTAAAGGCACTGTTAATTAAATTAATGTATGCTGTTTTTGAGACTCTCCAAGTTGATTTCATTTAAGCCTCCTAAAAACCCTACAGGATACATCATACTCTGAAACTTTTTCTACAAAAGTAGAGACCAAGGAAGAGGAAACCTAACTAAGTTATCCATATTCATAGGCCAGTAAGCAATGGTGTCTATAGAACAAAGTTATAAATTGATTTTTCTATATGAGATGTAGGACAGCATCTGTTTCCTGAATTACTTTAATTCAACACCACTCTTGTCATCATGATATGGTATTTTAATGCTTTGGGATCTAAGCAGAGTTATTATCATGCCCCCAGTAGGCCCTAGGTTTTCAGTGGATATTTTTCTTCACATTTCATGCTCTGTTTTGAAAAATCCCTCTTAAGTCTATGGTTCACGGGAACAGACTCTAATGGGAAATAAGGCTTAGTAGAGGTCAATTATTCGACTAGGACAGGATAAATATAGTATAGCATTAGTCTACCATTTGCTAATCTGCATGTGGTTTATGATTTCACATATTGTGAACATTGATTCTCCACTCATTTTCAAATGTAAAAATACCTAATCTTCACTCAGTGCATTTGAAGGAGATTGAATAGATCTGTCAATGTAAAAATGCCTTTTTTGTTGTTCAAAACCATATAAACTTAGCAATTACACAGTTGTTGATTAATCATTACTGATAAGTTGGACACATTGATTATTCTCTCTCCCCCCTCCTACTATGACTCATTGAAAGGGGAGGAAAATATGCTTGGATGAGTTCTAATTTGTACTTTTCTTTCTTTTTTAAAAATCTTTATTGTATTTTTTGCCATTACCATTTAGTCCCCTTATACCCCTCTCCCCCCTCAGCAATCACCACACTGTACAAACTAGATATTGTAAGCTAGATAATGAATTTATGTTGCCTTTATTACCTACATATAAAGTACTATTTCTTTTGAAAATTTTAAAGTATAACAGTTGGCTTTGCAAAGTACAGTGGTTAGCCTAGTGCCGGCACAGGCACACAGCAGAACTGCCTTCTGTCTGCGTGACTCTCCACCCAAGACCAGAAGTTTACCGGAAAGAGAGCAGTCTTTGTTCATGTCTGAGGGTGGTCAGGGTGTTGCACGGGCTTTCTCTCAGGAACAGGTGTCTTCCTTGCAGAGGCATATTCCTTGATATCTTATTTACAGGGTAACTTTTGGTTTGAACAGTCCAAAAATATTTCTAGCCTCCGAGCTGGTACCTAATTCTCTTCCCTTATATCATATAAAGGACGGCTTTTCTTCAGACCAATTGATGTTGCACTGCCTCTTCAACGCTCAGCTCGCCCTAGAGAGTCAGCTAAGCTTATTCTGTGTGTATGTAAAGTTCAGCCTTGCTGTGATGTTTCACAATATCGTAAAAGCTAGCCCATCACTAAATAAATAAAATTTTCTTAGATTGGTAATCAGAGAATCTCAGAAATTTAGAACCATGAGACATCTTATCGCTCACATAGACCAACTCCTTCATTTCTCAGGGAAGGAAACTCGGTCCCAGAGAAATGGCGTGGCTTTGCTCGGCCCAGGCAGTAGGTGAGGAGCAGAGTGAGGGCTAGAGTTCATATCTGCTGACTGAGCATCCTTTTCGCTGCTTGGCAGCCTCCCACTTTCTTCCCGATGTCACTAAGGAAGAGTGTTTAGAGCTGGCAGTCGCCACTCTCTCTTCCTCTCCAATGTGTTGTTGACAGTTTTGGAAAATGCGGGGACCATGGAGAAGATGAGACTCAGAAGCATTCTGACTCCCCATGGTTGAATCCTGTCAGTATAGGCCTTTTCCATTTTGGGGGGGGGCCCTCAGGCTCCCTGTTTAAGTCTACAATTTATATTCAGTTGACCTGGCTTTTCTCAGGTCAAGAAATGACTGAACCGCAACACAGGAGAGGGTTGGTATTTTCGCCTGGTTGTCCTTGCTCTAAAGTTTAGGCCACGTAGGGGTCATTGTGAATTTGAGCGGATGTTAGAGTGAAATGTGAGAGCCAGAGAACACTTCTCCAGATGCGTTTGTATTTAATTAGGCAGTCAAGCCAATCTAATTCTGACATTGGACAGCTTAGCTTTCTGATATTAAAAGGTAACTTGTGAAGTAAAACATCTATTAAAAATAAACATAAAGGCCGAACTAAGATGTTAACTTTTATGGTGATGGACAGTAGTATTGTGGGATTTAATCCTCCGAACACTAAAATGATCGTACTAATTATACCAAGTTTATTTCTTTAACTTTACTCAACACTTAAAATAAAGGATGACAATAGAAAATTCTATCGATAATTTTTAAATAAAAAGAAAGTATACTCGAAAATATCATTTTAAGCTTGTCTGGAATATTGCATAGGAAAAAAATTTAATATAAAGATGAGTTCAAAACAAAAATATAATCGATATTTTATAATGTTTATTCACCATATATATGGTTGTTTTAATATACATTTATTTCTGTTTAGTATTTCACCTTTCTACCTCAGAATTTTTATACCAACATTGATGCTAAATATAAAAGGAGGCCAGTACCATATATTAGGAGATACTATTAATTTCTTGTGATGTTTATCAAATAAATGAAAATCAAAACAATAAAATATCATTTTATATCTGCAAATGTATATAAAATATTTTGATTCATATATGTTGGAATTGCTATACTTCAAAATAGATGGTTTAATTGTAAAGTCAATAAGCCTTAAAAAACTTTACACTGAGTCCTAAAAATCTTTAGCTCTCTTTCATACACTAATATTACCACATTCAGTTTTGGCTAAATATACATATACAATTCTGATTGCATTGATTGTATGTGTAAGGTTCTAATATAAACAAACTGGATAATGCTAACTGGCAACTTTGGAACAAGTTAAATTATGGCAAAGCAACTGCTGGCATATTACATAACCATTAAAATATGATTTTAAAGAACAGGTAGAAAAATGAAAGTATTTGTGTATCAGTATTGGGTTAAGAATACAAACCATGCTGTTGTCAGAAATGCTTTGAATCGAATGTCATCGATTCAAGAAATGGGAGAAGACTGAAGGCTAAGATAGACAATAAAAACTATGGAGTGATGCTACATGTATTCATTGCTCTCATTGTGCTGCTTAGTTCAGTTAGCAATGTGATTCTCTTGTATCACAGACAACATGTAAGACATGAAATAAATGTTAACATTAAAAAAAATCAGGAATTTCTCCAGGAAATGAAACATTAAAGAAATCGCTTCCAAAATCATAGAAGACAGAATGAATCCCTATAAAAAGACAAATAATATAAACAAGGTCATAAATTTAAAAAGTAAAAAAATAAGCCATAGAACAAATAATGCACTATTTTGATTTTATTTCAGAATTCCACTGACATTTTATAAGTGGACAATGATATCATTTAAATGGTTTCTACACTGACACTTATATATTCAATTTGCATAGAAGATTAATTTCTCATTTCTCCATCCTGAAGTCATTTTAGAAAAATACTTTGAGCTAAACCAACTGATTAATTCTATATTTCTCCACCCCAAGCATATAACTTTTTGTTACCTTTAAACTATGATGAAATCATTAAAGTATTTACAATGTAGCTTTAGAGACTCTATTTAACAAATTAGCAATTCATGTTCACATGAAGACAAATCTTTAGTTATCAAAAAATAAATACTTAAAAAGTATTTGTTGCAATTAAGATTTAGGTAGAGAAAATTATGCCTATCACATATTACAAATAAGGGTTAGTATAACATTGCATCTATATATCGGCCAGGGAGCAGTTCAAACTGATGTAAATGCAAAACTATACTCTGAGACAGTTTCCTAGTTGAAATCTTTGGTAGTTATATGGAATTCAAGAAAAAGGGAATCTGTCCATTACTCCTAAAGTAGACACCCAAGAAGCAGGCGCAAGTCTCCTGAGAAAATGACGCTAGGTTATGCAGGTATGCAACCACCTGGGACCTCAGACAAATTCAAAGAGATTTCCTGGAGCTGCAGAAGAATTTCTGTGCTCCCAGGAGTGGCAGTGGAGAATGAGGAAGGCAGCAGTCACCCTTGAGGGAGCCATGATACCAAGAATTAATGACCTCTTACTGGTAACATCTGAGGACTGTGGGCTGAGTCCCAAATAAACCAAAGGGTGCCTCCAAAAATGTCTTTTAAGCCAAGTGGATATCTATTCCCTAGTCCCCACAATACTCAAAACTAAATGAGAACCTAGGAAAATAAAGAAGATCCCCAAATTGACTGAGATTAAGTTGTCACCTTGACATGTACAATCAATACTTTCTGAGTGAATAAAGGCTGGAGATGCCCCAGCCTGCTGTGACAAGTTAATTCAAACTTATTGTGAATTAGAGGGAAATTTCTGCCAAAAGTTTGCAGAAAATCTGTAACCTGGTACTTAGAAGAAAGATTGCAGCACCCTTTTTAGAGATTTATAAGCATAAATTATCAATTTTTAAAAGCAAAGATGCAAGGAAAAAATCTCTATTATCAAGAACAAAAAAAAAGAAAGAAAACAAAAAACTCAAAATTAAAGCAATCTGTTATGTAGAAAAAGCAATGAAAAAGTAAGAAAAGACATGGAGAAACTTAGTAAAGTCCAATTTCTAACTATTCAATATTACAAAGTTACTTTTCTTTTTCATGGAAAATGCCAAATTCAACACCATTTTTTATTTTAAAGGAAAATGTTTTTCTTCCTGTCACCATTTCCACTCCAAGCTCCACAGCTTCAGTTGCAATACTTTATCAAAGAAACAGTAAGAGGACTGTAGGACTTGCAAATGAGAACGACTGTTACAGCTGTTGGACTCATTGCTTCTCCAATGCCCGATGATAAGAATCACCAGGAGGCCAGGTCAAACACGTACACACTCAGCTTCCCTGGCCCACTTCGGAGAATTGTGATTTAATGGTTTGGAATGAGTCTGGGAATTTGTCCTCTGTGTACGTGCCACTACCCCAGGTGATCCTTATCACGATGAAATCTGGGGAAATCTGAAACCTGTAGCCCAGCTTCTTTTCTGCAGAGAGGCAGCAGACTAACCCAAAGGTCATCTGACCAGTAAGTCAACTCCTCCCATGGACGGCTCCCAGGCTCCCACCTCCAGGCCTGAGATTTCTCTCCTTTTTCTAACTTCTCAGTTGCCTTCACCTGTGATCTGAGTAAGACTTCCAGATGATTTCAGCTAAAAAAAAAAATTAGAACAACTTGATTAAAATAGGTGGAGCAAATAATAAAAAGCACATGGATTTTTATTTACAAACATCTGTTAAAATATATGTTGACTACTTATTGACTACTTACTCATTATCATATAATACTAAAGTTACTTAGTTAAAAAATTATATACATATATATATATACATATTTTTCACTATGAGAACATTTAGTTGAAAGTCAGACATCTGAGACCTTCTTAGACCCCCAGAGTTTCCTGGGGGTGACTTCATGAGAGAGGGAGTGAGGGCCAAGGGAAGGACAGGTTGACAAGTGGTAGAGTGGCGATCCCTGATATCCTACTTTCCACAGAGCGTTCTTATTTTATACTTTACATGCCAATCTTTAGTGCAGAAATTCCACATAAGTAAAGAGTTCTATGGCCGAACTTGCCAGGAACCATTCATTGTACTGCAACAAGGTTGAGCACACAGAGATAGAGATCTCAACCTTCAACAGCTGAATTCACAGCAATTTACTGTCCTCACCAATGCAGATAAGCAGTAGACTGGGGAGATATAATCACAGCTTACCCAAACTAGAACATTTTCATATAGGATTTCTATTTAAGGAGAATCCAAAATCAATATCAACAGAGATGATAAAAGCCAATCTAATGATCTAGATTGCATACTCATCACTTTACCCTACCCTGTATATAGCCAAAGTCTATATTTTACTGCTTGGAATTAAGTTTTGTGCATTCATTGTGTAGACAAAAATGATGAAGCAAATTAGGTTAAAGCTATTTTCTTTAATCTGAGATGCTAAGAACTATATTAATAGGTGCTATATAATAAATTTCCTAGAGAAATTTCCTAACACTGCTTTCCGTCAGCACAGTATAGCCTAAAGACCACCACTGGGGTGAAAGTTGGTAGGTGGCACAATGAACTTACACAAAACCAAAACTTCACTCTTCAACCAAATAGTTTTATAGCCAAAACTCAACTTTCTAAGAGACCGTACATTTTGAATCTCAGCTATACCAAAGCTTTTAAACTGATAGCCTGTTTTGGGATCACACTTCTTTTCAGTTCTCCTGTTCTGTTGTTACTTTTTATCTCCTCCTCCCCTCAGGTCATCAAGCCTTGCTGTCAGTTACCTTCAAGAATCATAACAAAAATTCTGTAAAAGAAAATTAGAAATGCTAATTATCTGCAATAGTTTTTGGATTTCTTATTGTCTTGTCAGATCTTACAGTGCTATCTTAAATGACTACATTTTTTTCAGGCATATATGCCAGTTTGGAAAGTCAAACTGATTACTGTGGACTGGATTCCCTGTGGGATACAAAGCCAGGAGGCTTTTGAATGAGGAGGATCTCGAGTGGGAACCCAGCTCAGGCTTTCCTGTTGCAAACAACAGAAAATGACTGGTTAATTTAAGTCACAAAAGAATTTATTCAAACTGTATCACAGGTGCTCATAGAATAGACTGACATTTCTCCATAGATTTTCTAAATGCGAGTGATCAGACCTAAGGTCAACAGAAATCTAAAAAGTGTACCAGCCTCCTCTAGATGATTTATCGATTTTACTTTAAATAATCTCAAAAGAAAAAAAGTGTCATCTCTTTTTGGCTACCTTGTCCAACAAACCTCAGGTGTAATGAGTGTTAACTATGAGTTACTTTTTACTTTATAAAATTAAAATTTGATACATTAAACATTTCACAAAGAATTCACTACTTATCTTTTTTTTTCTAGAGAAGGGTGGAATAATACTGATTGAATGAGTGCCTACTTGTTTTCTTAAATTTTGAATCGCTCCACCTTAAGTAAATTGAAATATTACTCTGGAAAAAAGATCGACCGCAGGTTTCAAATCAACTGCACCAGAGTGCCATTGACAGGGGTCCAAGAAAAAAGTTCTCTTCCACAACACTGTGCTCCTTTCCATTAGAGAGGGCAAGTAATTCCAAATTGGAGATGGCTGAATTCCCCCAGGGACTTGAAGGATGGAAGAAATTTCTGGAGGTAGCTTGGCAGAGGTTGAGAGAGCAAACCATTTGTCATACGAATGTTCTGTGAGTGTGGCAAGCAGTTCGATTATTGTATGGTTTTTGTGGAGGGGTATAATCAGAAATAAGTCTAGAAAGACACCTAAAAGCCAATTCTAGTGGGTCCCATTTAAGTCACAAATGAATTTATTGAAAGAATGTCATGGATTCTCATAGAATGGATGATAATGTTGTAAACAGGCTCATAAATAATCTGGAACTAAGAAGGGCTGGACAAAAGAGATCACCAAGGAAATATCAAAAGCAAAAAACAAAACAATACAATATCATTAGGAAGGTGCTGGCACCCCAGAATTGCTCCTGCTGTTTTTTTAATGTTGGTCATTGGATTACAATGTCCCAGTGTATAATTTCTAAATGGCTTCTGCTCCTCTATATAACTTGCTCAGATTCAAAGTCAGGAGTAGGAACACTGGTTTAGCAGAACGTGGGTTACTCACTTGTCCATTGCTGCCAGGGGCAGGGTAGAGAGCTGACCCTTCCAAGTATTCTCTACAGGAGACAGCATCCCACCTCCTGCGAAAACTCACATAATGTGAGATTCTTTCAAAATTTGACAGGTTCAACAGCTGGGCAGTCAAACTTATGTTATTCTGTCTGACACAGGCAGTGAAATTCATTGAACACACTAAAGAAGGGAGAAGAAACTGGTGGCTTAGGACCCGGCTGGAAAACTGTTGCAAGGCTGGGTTAATGTGACTGTGCAAATGTACAGTGACACTACCAAGGGGTGACCGTAGCTCCTGGGCCTGGAGCTACTAGCATGGCTACCTCGCCTTCTGTAGGAACTAAAAGACAAAGAGAACGAATGCTGTACTTCAGCAGGAGCTGTCGTACTGTCTGCCGGTGGTGTTCTGGGGAATTGAACTTTGTTCCATTTGTCTTCTATAGATGCAGTATTCAAGGGTCAAGCTTTCCCTCAAGCTAGTAAGGAGGCATGGTTCTCACTGGAAACTTCAACTTCAAAAGCACCCGCGCTCATTGTAAACCATGAAAAGCATGCAGAATATAAAGAAATGGTCATCAAACACAAACACACATAATGCGGAGCAAAAGCATCAGTGACAAGAGCAGATTTACAAAGATGTTGCCATCGGGAAGCCCCTGTTGGCTCATTGAGCTGCTGCCACCACCTTTAAAAAGCTCAGGACTCAAGGGGTTGTTGAGTCACACTGGTTAAATTGGATTGACTGGGACTTTCGAGGGATTATCACCTATGTTTTCACAAATGCCACTCTTTGATGATATTTTGAACTTTGAAGTTCATTATCAATTTTGATCAATACATCTGCCTGCTACTTCAGAGTTGATGTATCATTAAACAAGAATATGGCCCAGCATCTGTATACAGACCTTTGCTTTAGCTTCATTTTAAAAATTATGATGTTAGTTTAAGACACAAACACCCCTCCCACAAAAGTGAAGAGGTGAGACATCACACACAGCTGGTTCCAAAGGTAGTTTCAGTTTTGGAAATCTAGAACAATTATGTTAAGTTTTGTTCATTGGAGAGATTCTTCTTTTTAACCCACAACCATGACAGGGGATATCAACCACTGGGGGTAAAAGTGCACCAATTGCTAAGAAATTTTATTTGGAAATTATTCATTACTTATTTAAACTAATAGTTCTGGTAGAGGGTAAAAGACATATGTTCATACAATGTTACCACATCTGAAAGTTTCTGCATCTCTGATAATATGCAATTAAGCCCCAACACTAAGTATGAAATCATACTTTGTAACTGCTTGGTTATGTTTACCATAAAAAATATTTATAATAAGAGTTTATAATTATTGAATACAAACCCATATGCCTACTTCTGTACTTGATAAGGTCTTTAATTCCATTATTTTATTTAATCATCTTCACCACTAACTTATGATAAAGGTATTATTATTGTCTCCATCTCAAAGATAAAGAAATGCAAGCATGGTGATTGGAATAAGTTGCCCAGGATCTCACAGCCAATACCCCCTGTGTGCTAAGGTTAGATGGTGTTTCTGACTGCCACAGGCACACATCCATGTAAAAAGTTTACCAGAAAAAGGGTTAGTCCCTGCTGTATCAGCCCGCAGACTACATTAATGGGGAATACATTTGTTTAGGATACACCATTAATAATGTCATGCAAATTTTTTCATACATTTCACCACAACTTGACCTCTGCAATGGCTGTGCTAAAAAAGAGATTCTTCCAGTAGCTTTGGTACATGGCTGATTCTTTACCCTATAATGTAAATTGTTCTAATTAATTTTCAATAAATGAAGCCTGGTAGTTCAACATGTGTCAAAATAACCTTATTAGCATGTGGCAAATCTTCGAGTACAGTGTAATTAAGCTACTTTGAGAGCACGCTAACACTTCTTCATTGGCCCAGGGACTGCAGATTCACGGTTAATCTCCTTTCACATAATGAAACTTGGTTTCCGTGCAAGGCCCAGAGAATTAGAAAGTTGCTAATGGGAAACCCAGCCTGAAAAAAAATGCTTTATGGCTTTCTTTCTAACAAAATCTACAATTACATTCATTTTTATTTAAAGAAAAAAAATAGGTCTATTTTTTTAATCTGGGTCTTTTAAAAAGGGCTTGATTCCCAACAAAAAGAGTATTACATGCTTGATAGTTTTCCAAGTGGATAACTATTTTCCTGGGCTTTCGAAACTTATTTCAAGCATCTGGAGAAACCTAGAAAAGAATATGTGCCAAACGAAGCTTGTTTACCAGTTCAACTCGTGACAAATAAAAACAAGAAATGTACACACAATATATCTATTACTTGCCTAAAATTACTGTCTACCAAGGAGTGTTTTTAAAACTTGTTAACTGCTCATTCCGTCTCCGAAAATATGTTTACCATTGACCTTTAATATGTATAATTTCCAAGTTCATTTATAAATTATAGGCATGTCCTAATCTATAAAACACTTTATCTATTATAAAATGTACAAAACTATAAAATCTTATAAGGATGAGGTAAAACTATAATGAATAATTATTTGACTTTTAATTGTGAAGAAGCAAAAAGCCTTTTCTTTGTCATTAAAAATAACTTTGGATGCTCAGGTTTAAAATGTTTGCCAATCAAGCTGCCTACTTAACATCACTAACTGATATAAAGAGCACTGCATATACTTAGGAAGAGATTTTTGTTAACAATGTGAATAAAATGTCGATTTAAATGTTCTTCCCTATGGTTTCATTTTGGTGGCTGACACCTTGACACATGGCATTGGGTCATTATTGTTACTTCACAATGTAACTAAGGAAGAGCTGACACCAGGAGTAGAGGAAATGTTTGTTCTGTCGTTTTCATGTACTTTGTCTTTGTATTCAGCATTAGTATTATCTTCTATCTGCAGCTTCCTTGCAGGAAGCTTCTTAAGCCACGAGTGCATTTGGTGAGAGTTTAATTTAAAGTAGATAATACAGTTTGCAAGTCCATGTATCAGGCACACAAACACAAGCTCGTTATATAAGCCGAGAGAAAGGAGCTAGAACACCACTTTCCAGCACTTGGCTTTGTGGCACTCCCCTTTTCCCATGTCATGTGCACGTGACAGTCGCCTTATGACATAAGGACCTAGCAAGGCTACCAGTGTCCATCCACACTAGTAATTAAATAAAAACTAATAAATAGAAATGCATAGCTATTAATACATCCATTTTCCTTCTTGTGTTTAAAGATAAATAATAACTGTGAATTAAATTTCTGATATTGTCTTCCAGGACACAAATAAGATCACTGTACCAGAGAACAGAGATCTTTTTATATATTATGTAAGTAGACCTAGGCTACCTATGGCATAAATGTATCCTTCCAGAGAACAGTAGAATGTAACAGGAGGGGTGATTCGTGCATGTGTTACAGCTGTGTGCTCTGTAATGTGACTGTTTGGCTTTGGACAATGGTTTCACATTGTAGGCTATATGACTTAAGACTGTTAACCACCACTTGTTTAATTTCTTCATCTGTAACAATGGGCTAATAATGCCCATTATTGTTCAGAGGATTAAATGAGATAGTCATGATATCTGGTAATATTCACTAACTGATACATGGAGTACTATGACATATGAATCAGTCTTGATTTGCAAAGAATCATTTTGAAGAAAATATTCTTGCATTCCTTGTGCTTGTCTTACTGCAGATAATCTATGCATTGGAATTTTCATTCTGAGAGAGACGGTGAAAAAGAGTGAAGATTTTACAGCTAAAAGGGACTGTATTTGGAGCTAGCTCTGCTGCTATTAATTGCTTAACTAGGTACAAATTCCTTTGCCTATCCTTTCTCCAATATAGGGATAATAAATCATAAGCTAAGTTGGGGAAAGTTTAAAAAATAAAATATAAACAATAACTGGTATGTATAAAAATTACAGATATTATCATTATTATTCTTATACTGAAAGATGATATAAATAAAATTATTATTTTTATTGTTTCTATAGAAGTTGCTTTTGAATCATACTAATCATTTAACATCAGGAATTTGTTTTTAAAAAATAAATTAATAATAATTCCATTACATGATTTAGAATCAGTCCGGATTATAAAGCTTTTGTATATAATAAGATACCACGGGTACCCATAATAGCAACCTCCCAGACATTAGAAATCTAAAAGTAACTTTTGCATCAACAAAAACATATTTTTATCCACATACTCAACACATTTTGAGTGTCGCTGTGTACCAAGCACAGCATTGAACACTAAACCTAAATTCTTTGCCCTCAGGGAATTTAAACTCTAAAGGAGGAAGAGGGCCTGTGAACAAAATAAATATGTGAAGTAGTAAATAGTACATTAGCCAGTGATGAGTTACACTGGAAAAATAAAGCAAGGAAGAGGAATAAGGTGTGTCAGGAGTTGTGCTTATTCACATTTTAAATAGAGTGGTTAGGAAATGTCTCTCTGAGGAGTTGGTATTTGAATAAAGATCTGAAGTTGAAGAAGCAAGACTTGTGAATACTGGGGGCAAGGTCATCCAGGCACAAAGGCAAGTGCAAAGGTCTGAGGCCAGAGGGGCAGGGATGGAGCAATCAAGGGACCAGTGGGGAATGATGGCAAAGATATAACAATAGATGCAAGGGCTTGAGTATCATCGTAAAGATTCCGGATTTGAAATCAAGTTAAGTTGGATGTCCACAGCAGGCTCTGTGTCGAGAAGTGACGCACTCTAACAAAATCACACGAGTAGCTGTGACGAGGCTTAAAGGAATAGAAAGAAAAGGGAGGAAGGTTGTATAATCACACAGAAGACAGATGTGCAGGGGTTGATCCCCGGTTGGTAGCAGGGGAGGCTGTGAAAAGGACTGAGGGCAGATATATTTTTGAAGCAGAGACAACAACATTCACTGATGGGTTGATGTGGAAAATGAGATGAGAAAACTGGGAGGAGCAGGTTCTGGGGGAGAAGATCAAAATCTCCCTTCCAGAAACATTATGTTTGAGATGACGATTAGGCGTCCAAGAAAGTGTATCAATTTGGCAGTTGGTTATCAGTGTCTGGAAAGATCTCAGCGCAGATATAAATGTGTTAAATATAGTTAAACACTGGCTATATTTCATTTTAATCCTACGCAATTGCATACCCAGTCAGATTAATGTATGGCATAGCAACTCTTCCTTAAACAGACAAGTAAATTAAACAGAAGCCAATTTGGCTAAATAATGAGACAACCAACAGAAAACTCATGAAACATCTGGGCACCATCATTTCATGTCTTAAACTGAACAACATTTGAGAATAAAAGTATCATGTTTTATTTTCGTTTGCTTGAAGGCCTGAGAGTGAGTAAAACAGACACTAGGAGGTGTGACTTCAGAACAACACAGTAAAGACACTGACCAATCAATTAAATGCTGAAGAGAAAACCTTAAATCCGATTAAAATTTGAGAAAGCCAAGAGAAGCAAACTCAGGCGATAGTTTGATTAATATTTAGCAGGTTAGTAATACTAATGGATGCACTAAAACAAAGTCTATTTCAATATTTGGTGCATGGTCTGCACACATGTGTAAACACACATACATGTGAACTGGTCATACATACCAGGTACCATTGTCAAAGCAGAGGATTCCTCATGCTATTGCCAATTGTCCCATTCCATGTAACTTCATTAAATCCAGTAAGTATACGCTAACCCCTATCTATGCGCATCGGCTAGTCATGTATTTCTGGTTGCTAGCATGCCTCTCCTTAGACAGTCTGCTTATCATGGTTCCACTCACCATCAGAGTTCCTTTGCTCCATGAACTCTCCCAAACTCTCTAAACCTACGTGATATCCTCCAACTCTCCATAACCTTTGAGCTCTTCGAAATGCTTTATTTGCAGCACCAAAAACAGTGGTTGGCAGAGAATAGGCAATAAGAAACATTTATTAAACGAGTGAATAAATGAATAAAAGAGCAAAGCATACTCTGTCCTCTCTTTGTAATTAGCAACAAGCGTTTTCACAGTAAACGCTCCGAGGAGTCCTGCGTTAAATACATCCACTTCACTTCGCTGTCCCAAGCTTGGTTGGCCTCCCTCTTCTTTGTTTTAGCGCATCTGCTAGTATTACTAACTTGCTAAATCTTAATCTACTTACATGGAACATTTTCTGGAAAGCCTACGTTGGGGAATGCATAAGTAGGGGATGGGCTACTAATGCACTATAAAATTTCATATTTAAAAAATATCAGCTGCTTTGCGATTTTAAAGTTCAATTAAAAGACTGATAGCCCAGGTTTTTGTTATGTTCTATATATCATCATAAATATATTTATAAATTCTAAACATCTATGCCTCCTTCTTTGTGCATATGATGCATTAGTGGTGTAAGATAAGAAGAGAAGTAAATTCCCAGTGTGTTAAATCATCAGTCATTAGAAATGATTAAAGAAAGCCAAATAAGAATTGACTGGGAGTTATATAACCAAAGCAAGACCAATATTACAAAGTCTCATTCAATTATATCTGTAGTGTAGAGGCAGCAAGATTTGAAGATTTTTTGTAGGACCATGAAATTACTTTTAGTTTTTTAAGTAAGATTTCCTTGCTAAGTATTCAAACTAAAAGTTTGAATTGCTCTGTTGTACAATTAAAAAACAAGTTGAAAAAAAAGAGAAAAAAATAAGATAAAAGATTTGCCACACTCTTTAATGGCATTTTTACTAGAAATCACATTTCTAGGGGTCAGCAGACTTTTTCTAAAAAGGGTCGGATAGTAAGCATTTTAGCTGCAACTGCTCGGCTCTGCCACTGTAGCACGAAAGCAGCCAGGGCACAAAAAAATGGATGTGAACGTGTTTCTGTTCAACGTTATCTACAAAAATAGGCCTCAGGCTGGAGTTGGCTCATGAGTAATAGTTTCCTGACTCCTGACAGACAAAACAGAATCTCCTCTCTCTGTAGCCCTAATAGTGTCTGATGGAGCATGTGGCTTCTAGTATGTTCGGATTTAAAAGTTTCCTTGGCGTCAAAAGATATTTTTTTTTTACATTTGTTCAACCTTAGTGCCGTAAGTTCCCCTTCACTCTCATTATTTTAGCCATTTCTTTGGTTTAACACACTCCCATAAAGACTGTTCTTAAACACAGGGACTGATTAACACTTAGTAACTCAACCATTTATTCACTCATATCGGGAAGATCATTTGTAGATGGCCTATGGATAAGTTTTATTTGGGGAGGTGTTGGTAGGGTGAGGCGGAGAAAAGACAGCTAAGGGGAATCTAGGCCCTTCTTGAACTTTCAGGCCATGTGAAAAAGAACAAGGAAAGAGAGGGGACACCAGCAGGGAAGAGATAGGGCTTGCCAAAATCAGACTTCACTGGTTTAGTTTCCCTAAGGTTTTCCCTGGCCTTTTAGTAGAATGTGATTTAGGTTCAGTTCTATTTCTGTACCTAGAAATAGAGAATGTTTGCAAAATAACTTGGGGGTAGTGGGAGAGAAGAGGGAAGAGCATAGGAATCAATGTTCTATTCCAGCATGTGGAAGCTTTTTTTAATTGTCTGTTATATGGCAGTCACTAAATAAATGTTTGCTGCTTTAAATTATTTCACCTCTATTTCTAAAAAGGTGAAAATTTTTTCAAGTTCTGTCCTAGCCTTTCACCTCTCGATCCACCTCTATTTTATCATTCTTTTCCATTTTAGTTTCTTCCTTCTAATGAGCAAAGGATAAGAAGACGGGGGAAGAGGGGCAGGAAGGTGGTAGGGCAGTGAGTAGGTCTGAAGGACAAGAAATAGAACACTTTCGGTTTTCCCACTCTGATCTCAACCCCCCTCCTGACATGAAACATAGTGACTCCTGCAGAAATAAGCAACAAGTTTACTTTAACTATCTTAGCAAGAATCATCTTAGTGATGAGAAAACACTAATTTGGGTTTATTTAATTTGAAGAAAGGAAAGGGGCACCCCAATAAAAAGTTAAAACAACTCATTTTTAATGTATTTTTACTATGTATATGGGATTTGAAAAATCAGTCTACACTTTATCACGGACAGTTTTCAACTTCTCAACATTTAAATTTCATTATTATACATCAGAACTTATAAGTTTTGTTTTTTAAAAAACATTGTCTTCTTGTGATCACAGTAAACTAAATATAGACCCTCATGAGCCATGTGTGTTAATAAATTCAAGCTCCTAATATATCATTTACATCATAGCATCTTGTGTGACAAGTGAAAACATAAAGGATATTCAGTTAATAAAACCACCTGCAAGAAAATGTGTCATTTATTTTTTAAACTGATCAAACTTTATAAAATATAATCAGGAATTTATAAGTACTTGGAAAATTAAGTTCTTTGCTCAGAATTTCATATACTAATTTCATATACATTACAGTGGAAATGAGTATTATATATAACATAAACAAAACATGAAAGGTTAATCCAGAACGCCAGTGGAAATGTGGTTCATAAATCTCTTATTTTTCTTAGTTTCAAGTTTCTTGAGTGATCTGTCATAGCTTCTAACTTACAAATATTTAGAACTAGGCACAACATCATGCAACCCTGCAAATTAGTCCAGATTTTCATCAACTACAAAACCCTTTTCATTTGCTTGCATATGTTTCTGCTTAGTTTTTAATATTTTTCTCCTGTTTGAATTTTGGACTTTCCCTTCCCCGATTTAATACAATATAACACTTGGTAACGAGCTAAAAGAATCCATGTAGTAAATGCAATAACAGATCTGAGTTGAGTACCCAATAGTGCCCTTGCCCTTGACCTGGCTGATGTGAAGAAATGCGTTTTTACTTGTTGCACACTTTTGCTCCAGCAGTTTTAACAGTAGATAGCCACCAAACTTTTAAGATGAGACACTTTTCACTTTCTCTTCAAATAGCAACGAATTCTCAGGTGGATAGGAAGGACATGAAGAGGTCATTTTTGACTTTCTTTTGTCATAAAGTTAATCAGATGAATCCCCCAAAATGCTCTTATCCAAGAAAAGACTCTAAAAGATGTTTCATGTGTGTGTATTTAAAATGATGAATGTGTGTTTATTTAGAGAGAGAGAGAGAGAGAGAGGCAATAAATACTAAATGACCTAGTCATCTCTATTACATCTTTCAGTCTGGTCTCACTAGCTAGACCCCAGGAGCCCCAATAAACAGGCCATGAACAAGCTCCTCTAATGACCTGCTTCAGCACTGTCAGCAGAGGTGATATTGAAATCCTAACAGCACATCCATTTCCTAACACCAGGGGTAAAAAAAGATCCCCTTCTCTCGTCTGGTGATGTATTTGGACTTGTAATATGGTTTTACTTGTATCAGGCTGTGAACAATTCACTCTCCTAACATTTATATTGCACATAGAACTCACCTCGTTTCCCTCACCTCTCTGATTACTCATTTTTTTAATATTCTAAAGCCTCACAAATCCGATGTTATTCACAAGATTGCCCTACCCTGAAGGAGCTTTCCATTTCTCAATCTTCTAGAACATTTACTGTAATACATGCATTAGTACTGAAAATATGAAGTGTTTTTGTCTAAACATTTCTCCAGTGTAAATCTTATCTTTCCAACAAATGGAAATTGCCTTTGACTCAACTTTCTATCTTGAAACAAATAAGGATTTTGAAGTAGATTGTTTTAGTGGTTAAAACATAATGTTTTAAACAGACTTTTAAAAATGGAAAAAGTTGGAGGAAATTTTTGGACCAATGACTTCTGCTGTTAATTACTCTGTAAGCATCTGACATCAGACACCCTGGCTGACTAATGGGATCGGGCATCACTGCATGTAGATGGAGTTGTTAGAAGGACAAAATGCTGAAGAGTTCTCAGGACTACTACTTGTTTCACAGAAACAGAGTGTCTATCTCTGAAAATATTTAGGGATTTTGTTTTCCTTCTTTGCTCTTGGTGTTTGATTTTTATATTGATAACTTTGTAAAAAGAGTTAGCTTTAATTTTAACTTAAACCCAACAGCTAATTATTATTTCGCAGTTTCCACCCCCAAACCCCAAATGATTGACCATAAACCTTTTATTGATGCACTCGTGTCTATTATGAAGATAAATATTTGGGAGAACAATATTATCACAATCCACCAAAACACAAAACAACCAATGGCTTGACCTCTCAGGTATTCAATTTGTGGACTCTTGTAATAAAGTCTTTCCAGGAACGCTTAAATTCAATAAGTAAGCTCTTAACATTGCTAAATGTTAAGCCCTGAATTTACAGAGTTATCAATCTACAAAGAATTGACTTCATAAGCATTGCGACTCCTGTTAATCACAGCAAATGCTGTCCTGCAAATAAGCATGAGCTTCTCACTAGAGAGAGGAAAAACACTGGCAAAGCAGTTATGGCAGTCAGCTCTCCACTCAGCATTTGTGGAGCTTTTGTGTTCTTCACCCAAAGGATGTAACTGTCATCTGCATAAATGAATAGAATGACATACCTGACATTGAAGAAAGTCCCATTTAAAGTGTAATATTCAATTCATTCATTTAAAAATATTTGTTGTGAACCTACTCAATTCAAGGATATGTCATGTGTGTTAAAGAGGCCGTGTCGAAGAAGAGGAGCCTGTCCTGCCTTCTCTAAACTTCAAGTTCATTGCAGAGGACGATGGTAACACCTGAAGGACAAAAATCAACGAACCATGCACAGATGTGGGGGCAGGACATTGCTGGCAAGGGGACAAGGAGGAAGGGTGGGCACCCAAGCTACCCTCCGGAGTAGCTGCAAGGCAGCAACGGGTGCAGTGTGTTTCAGCAAGAGAAAGAAGACCAGTGTGGCCTGAACTTCGAAAACAATTAAAAAGGTAAATTCTGTTTTGAGTATGGGTGACGCAAATGATGAGAGTGGTACGTGAGAGGGTACTGGGTAGAGGAAAGCTTTCATGGAAGAAGTTTCATGAAGGGAAACCCCATTAAATGAAAGATGAGTAGTAGTTCAGGGGGTAACAGAGGGAGAGGGCGTCAGACAGATGATGCTGGGCTCAGGCAGAGAATCCTGAGACGGCAGGATACAGCGAGGATGCAGAGTGGCGCCCAGCGCGGAGCAACGAGGCAGAGCAGTGGAGGCACGCATGAGTCAGGGTTGCTATGGCTGCAGATAACAAGAATGCAAACAACAGTGGTTTGAATAGTTAGGAATTTAGTTTTCTAACAAGGAGTTTTGCGTTAAGAACTTACATAGATCTAGCAGGTTATTAATTACATCAGGGCTAAAGATCTGCCTCAAGTCTTCCCCTCACGGGATCAACATGGTTGTTCAGCTGTGGTCAGGTCATCCCTACGCCACGTTGAAAGCAGGGAGCAAGGCACTGAAAGGCACAGAAAAGAACTTTTTCTTTTAGTGTACTTCTTTTTTATCACGGAAAAATTTTCTTCCCTGTTAACTCTCCAGAAAACTAATATTTGTGTATTATACTCACCTTCTATGAGAAATCCAGCTTTCCCAAGATCGAGGAATCTGTCTGATAAATGAAGGTTTTCCCAGGAAGGAAGAGGGAGAGGGGGAATAAGCACCGTAGCGGCAAGCATAGAGTCTGCCAGAGCAGGGGCTAAGGACCGAGGGCCTTACGTTTCCTTGCGTTAAGCAATAGCTTTCCCTTTGTGGGAAACAGGCTTCTGGTTGAAACTTCAGCTTATGGTAGCTTAACAGTCATCACATTCTTTTGTTCTTTTGTATTTCTCATTTGAAACATTTTTTTCCTGTCATTTGCACATAGTTTTGATTTTTTCCTTACTACTGGCCTCTTTTTATCTATGGGTTTTGTGGATGAAACAAGTATTACCTTAATTCTTTTACTGGTTTTTAAGCTAATATATTCAAATCCAGTAAATAAAATCTAACAGAATGAATTCTTTCTAAGCAGTTTACAATATACCTTTCTACTAAACTTTTCTCATGGGTCACAAATGTAGACACATATATTATTAATGCTACCTTATTCATCACTATGTAAACAGCCATATTAATTTTCATTCTTTCAGGAAAAATGAAAATGGCTCTCATAGGAGGACTTAGAAAACATAATGATTGATTTTTTTGTTTTTCTAAGCAAAATACCTAATAACTTACATTTCCCATTCAACCAAGAAAAGATACAAGACCAACAAGTTCCCTGATGATGGAAATCATTCCCTGCATTTCATTTGCTTTGTTCTTTTATGCTACATTAAATGAATTCCTGTCTGCTCAGAAAGGTCTCTCAATTATACTACAGGCAATTTATTCTGGTGTCTGCTTCTTCTGCTTAAGGAAGAAAAAAGATGATAAATTCTTATAACAATGATCCATCTACAATTGAATGTAATGTCCATTTACTATTTGTAGCAGCTGAGATAGTATTTTTTGAAGGATGGGCTATAGTAAGACACTATGCAGAGTAGCTGAGACCCATGATGAATATGTACAAGTGAGAGGCTGAATAATGCCCACTGGGAAGTTCCAGCTTGTGCCTAAAACTTCATGGAGTCTGTAATTAGCCAAATCAGTCCCAGTGCAGTCTAGATTCTACCAAAGATTTGTGTGCAACCTAGTAACCCCTCACCCAGAACATCCACATGACTAGGGATTTCTTAACTTTTTATCATGAAGACATTTTCCTCAGTTACCTATACAACTTTCAGTTTACATCAGTGTTCATTTAGCAGTGATGGTTAAGGAAACCCAGCATGATAGAAGTTAGCATACATCTAGTCATATTCAGAAGTGCATTTTCTGACTTTGCGTTAAATAGGAAGACATGACTACAGGTGATTGTCTCCTCTTCCCACCAAACACAACAAAAAAAATGGCTGAAAAAGTAAAAAATACTTTAACTAAGAGGATGAAGAGAAAACGGAAAATAGAACATCAGAAAAAGCACGAGAGTAATATTTTTGAAAGAACAATAAGATAAAAGAGGGATAATTAACAGAGCAAAGCAGAGAACATCAAAAGCTGGATGACCACAAGGAGGTTCTGATAGAGAATGAGCTTGTTTACCTCACAAAAGCCCTGCGAATCTCTGAATGCATGGAAGCAGGTGATGAGAAAGGTGGAAGTTAGTCTGAAGACTAAACACTCATAGATTGTTTGAAGCCTCTTAACTCCTCTGTAAGTACTAGAGAAAAAAATGCTAAGAGGAAAAAAAAAAGTTTACTCTCTGGAGTTGACTCAGTAATTAGTGACACCCAGAAACAGAGGTTTAGGATTAAACAGGGTGATAAATTGGTCTACTTATATTCCCTGCTCTATGCAAAATCTTCCTCTGCCCTGCTTCCAGAATGATTGTTGCCTTTGTTATCTTTTCCTGGCAAACAACTGAGGGATAATCTGTGAGAAGAATTTGAAAAGCCCCAGATGAATATCTTTGGAAGTTTAGAAGTTGTCTAAAGACCTGTGGGAGCTCAATCTAAGTGCAGTCAGCTATTTGAATCCTGTACCCTGCTCCAAACCTCCCCTATCCCCCGGAGCTTGCAATGGGCCCTTTGTACCTGGCTCACACATATAAATGTTCACTGAAGCAATAACATGCAGGAGAAGAAAACTTTTCCCATGACAAAAACCAACACAAACAAATGTTTGTAAAAATGAGACTCAGTCAAAACAAACAGGTTAAATAATATATCTAGAAAATAAAAGCAGGAATGTATTTTTTGAAAGGAATCAGGACAAAAAGAAAGTAATATTGTAAAGTTAAGTAACTTAGAGTAAAAGAAAAGATTCATTAGAAGTCAGAAAAGTCTATAAAGTAGCAAGAGGAAAAATCTCCAGAGATGAAAATAATAATGAATACATTAAAAAATTATGGATTTCCTGTAGATAGCTCAATATCCAACTAGAAGAAATTCTAGAGAAAGTAAACTAAAAACGATGAGAGGAAATAGTCAAAGAAATAAAACACAAAATATCTCCAAGCTGAAGGGCTTGTGTAAAGTTAATGACATAATATCGCCACACAAGGGCATATTATTATGAAGTTTCACAACATCTGGGGTTAAGAACAGATTTAAAAGTCTGTCATAGAACAAATATTAATTAGACTAAACATTAGAATTGAAAAGAAGGTAGAACAAGAAAATAAAAATGTTGATGAAAATTATTTTCAGCCTGTAATTCTATACCTAGCCAAGGTATCAATCAAATATGAAGATTAAATAAAGGCATTAGCAGCTGAGCAATAAGTTAAAAAACTTGTCTCTTATACACCCTTTCTTAGGAAGCCACCAAAGTTTATAATTCCTGAAAAATGAGATAATAAAGCAGGGGAAAAAAAGGCTGGAATCAAGGCCTTCATTACGAAGAGAAAAAAAAAAACCTTCTGCCACAACTAATGTGCTTTAAGCACAAAAAGCCATTATACTGTGGGAAGAAATAAATATATGTCAGAGGTAGATTTTCATTCAAAACAAGCAAAGAAACCAAAAATAGAACTCTAGGAAATTGATAGGTGACTTGAAGTATCTGAGCCTTTAGAAAATCATTTCCTGGTGTTTAACAGATCTGTTACAGGGCTTAAAAAAAATAACCAGTGGTAACCATATAAAAAGGTAAGCAGTTTTAAAAATAATAAAGTAGTAATTACTAGTATAAAAAGTCATATAAGAACAAAAACTTAATAAACATGCAGTCTTGTCTGAGGATTGGTGTCCTCTAACGTTTATGTGCTGAAATCTTCACGTTCTGTATGATGGTATGAAGTGGTGGAGCCTCTGGGTTTCGATTAGATCATGAGGGTAAAACCTTTATGAATGTAATTAATGGCTCTACAAAGAATCTAGAGAAAGATCCCTCACCCCTCCCGTCATGTGAGAACATACGAAAAGAAGGCAGTGTGCAGCCCAGAAGAGGGCCTTTGTTAAAACTCTATTCTGCTGGTATCTGGATTTCCAGCCTCCTGAACTGTCAGAAATAAATTCTAGGTAATTTCTCTGTGCCATTTTATATACTTAAAATGCACTCGACTGTAGATGAATATATTTGAAATATATTTGAAAAATAATGCACAGGTATGTGGGTTTGTAACAAGTGCTAAAATAGACACAAGCATAAAATAACACCAAAGCAGAGCAAGAACAATAAATTTCACCAGACGTGAAGGAGGTGAGGTAAGAGGAGGATTAGGAAAGTTAACTAGAAAAGCTGACAACTGAGCTGGGTTCTCCCATATCTAGAGAGGGGTATGAATGGGGGAGTTAGTAGCTGGTCCGTAAGATTAACTTCAAAATCGAATCTCAGAGGACTTTTGCTTCTGGTCAAGATCAAATAAAAGGAATTGGATTTACCCTCTTGCTTGAAGCAACTAAAGATGAAAAAAAAAATGTATCAAACAATGACTCACAAGACTTGACAACAAAGGACAGTGATCCTTCAGAGTAGAGATGGGAAATGAACTAGGCGATCCCGAAAATTGCCCTAAAACAGATGGCCGTCAGCGCGTGAACGGTCGCTGAGGGAAAGAACTAAGCTGCAGCAGTAGAAAGAGCAGTGCGCAGACCTCAGAGGACCAGGAACAGCGCCTCCACTCAACACCAGAGGGGAAAACCTCATAATTAGGGGGCAGCAGCTGGGGTTTTAAAAATGTCTCGCCTCATTGTTGGGAAAATATTAACCTTCATCTTCATCCCACCCAACAAAGCTTAAAAAACAAGGCCTACAAGATCAAACTGTTTCCAAGTAACCACACACAGAAGAAAAGCCAAGAATATTTACAGAAATATAAAAATATTGGCACACAGAGAGAGTAAATTCACAATGTCTGGCCACCAACAAAACAATAGAAGGCAGGCAAGGGAGCATGAAAATACAACTCATGGGGAGAAAAACCAACCAACTGGCCCCAAAATGAAGTGAGGCGGTATAACGTTGCTGCCTTATCCTGGCAGCAGCCTGCAATACTAGGAATGGGGGTACTTTTCAGTGGGGTGACTAAGCATGGAGAAGATGATAAAAATAAAGTGGAAGTAGAATTCAGTGAGAGCAAAAGCTTAGAGCCTTCAGGTAGTCCCAAATATTTGGAGAGAGGCTGAGTTTCCTACCTTAGCATGAGAAGGAGCTGGGAGAAAATTTATTAAAATCTTTTTTTAAGATTTCATTCATTTATTTTCATAGAGAGGGGAAGGGAGGGAGAAAGAGAGGGAGAGAAGCATCGATGTGAGAGAGAAACACCAATAAGTTGCCTCTTATACACCCCCTGACTGGAGACAAAAACCACAATGCAGGCATGTGTCCTGACTGAGAGTTGAACCTGCGACCCTTTGCTTTGCAAGGTAATGCCCAACCAGCTGAGCCACAACGGTCAGGACTATTAACATTTTAAAGCATCCGGTAGCCCTGGGAGGCTGGGTGATTTAGGTATGCTGGCAGCAGACTTTGGGGTTCTACTGGTGAAAATAATTTAATTTTAGAATGGGGAATGCTTAAGTGTGAATAGAGAAATAGCGCTCAGGTTTTGTATCAAGGATACCTGCAGTGACTCAGGGTTATCTGGGGTGTCCTCAGACTCCATCTGGGCCCGTGTCAATTCTGGACACAATTAGATGGCACCAACAGGTATTCAAGTAACCTCTTCCTTTTTCTTTTCTATTACCCTTCATTCAAGAAATAAAGAGGTTAAGTAGACAATTCTATCAAATCAAGTCCTTGCTTCTTAAAGGAAATGCATAAATAGACACCAACCTATTGCTCTGAAACTAGGAGATTCCTACCCTTCCCACTACTTAGCTCCACTGGTTGGAAATGGTATTATTGAAACTGAAAATATGCAGCTCTAAGCTTACCAAGCTTCTACATAGGCTCTGACCTTGATGGTCTCACTCACTGTCCTTGCCTGCTCTTGTGGGATCTCTCTATCAAGGCACCAATGCTCCAGCCGTCATTGCTGCCTTGACCTTTGGGCTGCTACCAGCATTGACCTCTTTGCAGGACAGAGCCCCTCAGACTCTGGGTGTGGGCCATAGGAGGGAAGAAAGCTCCGCAGCAACCACCCCAGAGGCCGCCACAGGAGGAAATGCAACACAAAGAAAACAAACAAAGCAAACCACAACAGAGTCAGATTGATTCACTCATTATCCAACCAACTCTTAGTTCAACCATTTTCTTTCACCTTAAATGTGAATTTAGATTTGGGGAAAAAAAAATCAGTTTCTATTTTCTTTTTTGAATCTTAGTGCTGCCCATGATAATAATAAAAACTGCTGTTAATTTGAAGGGCTTATTTCATTAACAAACCTGAAAGATTCAAGCGATTATAGCTAAGAATTATCATTTAGGAAAGATCAGCATTCTTCCCTGTTCCTAAATAATAGCAGGCAGTGCTGTAAGATCTTGACCACCAGGATTAAGGGCCCACCCACGGCGGCCCTGCCTAGGGCACCGATCTGCGAAGGCAGAGAACAAGCGCTGCTTCTGCTGGAGAGGGTGTATTTATGGGACTCCTCCCTGTGCAAACACAGTATGAGCTTGAAAGGACTACTTTGTTAAGCTACTTGGGATAGGACAGGTGCCATTCCAAAATGTGTTGCTGGGAAGATTAGCAAAGAGTAAAATCGAGGCTTTTATCTGGCCCAGCTGGCGTACAAGTTTGGAGGCTCAGGGGCATAGCAGATGGACATGAACAACTAGAGGTTGAGCCTCCCCAAAATTTTTCTTAGTTTTCTATAAGGAATTCAGCCTCAGCCATTAATTCTATTGAACATATAATTAAAGAAAATCAGTGAAAGAAGATATATATATCCTTTTGCTGACACACAGTATTATTAAGCCCCCACATATCTGGGTCTTGCACTGGGCTTTCGGAACGTCAACTTTATGTATCCAGCCTTGTATGACCGAAGGTCAGAAGTACCAGTAAGGTAATGTGTACATAACTAGACTTTTAGATATGAAAGCTAATGAATGATACAAAATCACATTTTAGCATACATAGCAGATGCAGGTGCTCAGTAATTACCTTTCTATAGGTTTATTTCACCTGTCCTAACACACCGTCTAATGCAATCGATGAGAGGTAGTAAAACGTCGTCCTATGCAATTGAGCACACTGCCTAACTGGCGTTTGGTTTGTGGTTGATTTGTAAACTAAGAAAGTCTTTGAGGCCTGAAGTCCATGAAGAAGCAAGGAAAACTAAGTTCTCTTTTCTGCAGAAATTAGGGGAAAAATAAGTTGCAAAATTAATGGATGGTCTTAGAGTCCAAGAAAAGGTGTTTGTGGTACAACAAAGGGTGGGACCTAGGTGTGTCTTTATTCACTCGCTGAACAGATAGCATTGAGCACCGAAGTCTATTCCTGGCATTGTTCTGGGCACTGGGGAAACAGCAAAGAACAAAACAAAGTGCTGTTACTATGGAGATTTCATTCTGGAGAGCAGAGAGAGGGAGAGTAATCTATTAACTTTATATAGAATGACAAATAATGATTGGTGCAATGGAGGAAAATGAAGCAGAGAAATGGGGTAAGAGCATGCTTTGTGGGGGAACTGGTTGATTTGCTATTTTATTTTACATAGAGCAAAGGTGATAAGGTAAAATTTAAGTAGCGATCTATAAGAAGTGAGTGAGCCAAGTGTTTATTCAGGACAATTGTTTCAGGTAAAAGGAGCAGCAAGTGCAAGAACTGGAGGCGTCAGTGCATTCAGCCAACAGGAAGGAGGACGATGCCCATGGTCCTCAGAGAGCCAGGGGGACAGAGGCAGAAGAGGCTGGAGAGGCAGCAGAGAACACAGGTAATGGAAGCCTTATTGTCTCCTGTTGGGACTTTGTATTTTACTCAGAGAGACATGGGAGACCACGGAGGTTTTGGTCAGAGGAGAGTCATGATTTGACAACCATGTTTTTTACATGTTAGAATGTTTATTGACATTTAAAAATAAAATTTTCTATTACAGTTTATATTTAATATTATTTTGTATTAGTTTCAGGTGCACAGCATAGTGGTTAGACAATTATGTACTTAATAAAGTGGTCCCCCTAATATGCCCAGTACTCACCTGGCACCATACACAGTTATTACAATATCACAGGCTATATTTCCTATTCTGTAATTTACATCCCCATGACGACTTTGTAACCTCCAATCTGTACTTCTCGGTCCCTTCACCTTTTTCAGCCAGTCCCCCAGGTATTTATAATAGCTAATTTTGCTGCTGTGTTAAACCTACATTGTACAATAGAAGGGAGGCAGGGAAGATGCACAGTTAGGAGCTATTTTAAAAACCTACGAGAGGAGGGATGAGAACATGGACGAGGACCCTGAGAAGCAGGCACGCCCTGCGTATGTGCTGAAGGAAGAGACCACGCAGCTTGGCGATGGCTTAGATACAAGGTTGAAGACAAAATGAAGAGTGAAGGAAGATAGACTCCCAACAGTTAGGGGAGGATACTAATCTTCACTTAAGATGTTTCCAAATGTAATAATTACCAATTTATGTAAAGCCTTCCAAGTTAGGAAGCATATATTTCTAGGGCAAGTTCTCCTTCAGAAAGATCCATGAAGTTATCATTTAGTGAAATATTGTTGGGGGAATGTGAAGTCAGTTACCCCCAGCAAATAAATGGTAAGAGCAGCTCAATGTTCATAAACCTCAGGACTGTTTGAGGGAGCATTATTTACATGATTTCAGTAATGTGTTATCATAAGCAAAGGGTCTCATTAGAGGAACATTAAACTAAGATAATGTACATACAGAATTTTTTTAACAATTAGTTAAAATTCTGTAAAAAGAGGTAAAAAAGTGTTTTTTTTTTAATCACTGTAAGTTCAAAATTGTTATGAAATATTTCTTTGGGACTCTCTGGGATTCCTGGACTTTGGAAGTCTATTTCTTTAGCCAGATCGGGGAAGTTTTCTTCATTATTTATTCATATAGGTTTTCAATTTCTTGCTCTTTTTCTTCTCCTTCTGGCACCCCTATGATTTTGGACTTTAGAGCACTCAAAGTTGTCCCAGAGGTTCCTAAGCCTCGGCTCATTTTTTGGAATTCTTCTGTCTTCATTCTGTTGTGGTTGGATGTTTATTTCTTCCTTTTGTTCCAAATAGTTGATTTGAGTTTTAAGTCATGAAAGGCAAGGACCTACATCCAAGATAACTCTATCCAGCAAAGCTATAATTTAGAATGGAAGGGCAGATAAAGTGCGAGGTGAAGTTAAAGGAGTTCATCATTACCAAGCTCTTTTTATATGAAATGTCAAAGGGACTTATCTAAGAAATAGAAGAAGATCAAAAACTTTGAACAGTAAAATAACAACAAACTCACAACTATCAACAACTGAACCTAAAAAACAAAAACTAAGCAAACAACTAGCACAGGAATTCCACAGAAATGGAGATCACATGGAAGGTTACCAATGGGGAGGGGAAGGGAGAGAATGGGGGAGAATAGGTACAGGGAATAAGAAGCATAATTGGTAGACATAACATAGACAGGGGGAGATTAAGAATACTACAGGAAATAGAGAAACCAAAGAACTTATATGTACAACCCATAGACATGAACTAAGAGGGGAGATCCAAGAGGGTGGGGGGTACAGGGCAGAGGGAGGATAAAGGGGAGAAAAAACTAGGACAACTGTAATAACATAATCAATAAAATATGCTCAAAAGTTGTTAGGAAATAAATCTGTATTCTGACTACTTTTAATGTTCAAATGTATATTTTAAAATTTTATTTCATCCTTCACATATGATAAACAGGCAAAAAAACTGATATAGGACTGTAGAACCAATCAGAATTTTGCTATCTCTAGAGATAAATGAGAGATTCTACTTAATTTTCGTTGCTTTAACAAAAATTTTAATCACTTGCAAACAACTCCAAATATTGCTGGAGGAAACCAAAATTACAAGGAAAATAAAAAATGAGGTCTCATAGAAGCCAGCAAGATCATGTGTTGGGGTGGGCTAATAGAGAAAAACTGTGGTCAGTTCACAGCTAAGTTGACAATTGTCCTTTTTTTTTGCCAGGAAAGAGACACAAAGGGAGATCACCAATATTGACCTTAACTAAACCAAGGCAAGGTACACAGCAGAAACTTCGTACATTAGCAAAGGATATTTGTTTCCTCTTAACCATAAGGAATTAATTTGGGGAAGCAAAATGAATAGCATAAGCCAAGCGACGGCTTGTGGAAGAAAACTCTAACCTGAAGGCAGATGGTAAACGGAAGGCATGTTGAAACTCCAGCAAGAAGAGAGGTGGGCATCACATGTAACCTACCAAATGATTGCTAGAATCTAAAATTCAAAAGAATTAGTCAAGGAGAGATTCAGTAGATGTTAATACGTTTCTAGGATTCGCTGGCCTGGGGAGTAAAAATCAAACAGGCCATAAATTAATCTAGGTAATGTTCAACTCTCATGAACCATTAGGTGTTGAGCACGTTACAAACATTATCGTGTTTCACTTTTGAGGAAATGCATTTTATTTCACTGACAAGTTAGCAGAAGCTTAGAAAAACCCAAGCGTTTTCATGCATTCCCACAGGGAATAAATACTCAGATACTCAGTCCTGTGGGTGCGAACACCATGCTGTTTCCTCGAGCACGGGGCTCCTTGCTACAACAGGCCACCTTTCAATATCAGGATTGATGTTCTATATTTAGGACCAAAAGCTTTCTTTAAAAAAGAATCACAGAAGGGCTTGTCTGCATTTCTAGCTGGCACTCTCAATCCCTCATGGTCTTGCTTATCTCGTCATAGTTCTAGTTGATCCAGAAAAAACAATAAGTAGTACTTGCAATAAAATACAATTGACATATAACCAATCAAATAAGAGTGAAATGATAAAAAGTAATGAGAGGAGAGATGTGTAGAATGATTATACGGCAACTTAGGAGAAGGGAAACTTAGTTACATGCACAAGTAGGCACAGAACCCCCTGGAAACACAGTTGAAAGGGAAATGCACTGTTGTGCATGTCCAGCGGTCTAGCAAAAAGACAAAGGCAAGACCATTAACGCACCAACTATCCTTATTCTCTAAGAAGAATTTGGAGCACGGAGACATTTCTCACGTTGTGACAGTAAACAATTTGATAAGTATATAACATCGATACATCAAACAAAAAATAATGCTTTGGGGAGGTGCTATTTAGTTTAAAAAGTAGGCACATACATTCATGGATAAGTTTACTTGGAGGATGCTTTACTTCTCGACATGTAACTTAGCAAGAGAAGTAAATTGTCAGGTGCCAAATTGCTAACCCTGTGTGAAGTGCCTTCTGAGAATCCCTGGAACATGTTCTCAGGCTTAATGGCTTAGGCTGTAAAAGGAATATCCCTTTTGGTCAGCTTTACATCCTAGCTCCTTATACCTCAGATAAATTTGATTTGGGGATGAACGTAACAGATTTGCACATTTTTTCCCACGTGCATGAATAGAAGCTACTTATTTGCCTTGATCTGTGTTTCTACTGAAGTAAATAAGCAACTACAACTAAATTTCAGCCTTCAAACCTTGTGAACACACTGGATCAAATGTGGCAAAAATTAGAATGTCTGCAAGAAGGGGGAAGAAAGGCACTGAGCGGATCCCTCTTGCCAGTCATTTCATGTGAGTCCCTGGAGCACAAAGACCTAGCGTCTGTAAATGTCGAGAGGTTATGGTCAAGACCTGAATTTTGTATTCTGACTGTGAGTGGAAGAGATCACATCATGCCTCTTGCTCCTGACGTCAGCATATATGTGAACTGCTGGTGACACGGGCAGTTTTAGTCAAATTTGTATCACTCCCTGAAGTCACTTGTTATTTGCTTACATTGTGGCCTAGAGTGATTGCAGATCACAGAGATTTCTATGCAAAATAAGACCCACACATTTGAGGCTTTTTGCCAGTTCCTTTGAATGCAAGAATTGAACTTTGCATTATTCCACAGGAAAAGCAAAATTTGTTACAGTGAACTGTCACCGTTTCCTGCAGCGACTACCACAGTGAGTGACTAATTTCTCAGAATGCGTCACTGTATTCTTCGAGCAGAAGCAGACCGTTGCCAGTCACTTTGAATGCCTGGCTTCCCAACAGGAGAGTAATCTATTTCTTCTCTATTCTTGGATGCCAGCCTCAACAAAACAATGTTTTACAGAAACTACAGATCTAATCACTGTTATTTGAGAAAAATACCACCCAAACATATTGTGAGAGAGGATAAAAATGTTGGTGAAGAAAACAATTTCGCTTACAGAAAAACAAAGTTTTAACTAAGCCTTGGCTTATGGTGTATCAACTTTATCTTCAAATTGGCCATGGTCTTGAATTAAGGCCACTTGTTAAACAACCACCAGAAGAAAAGAAAAAGGTATGGCTCACCTGCCCTCTTTACATTTCAGCAAGGCTTTCAGGACTAATAAACTTGGCCTCTAAACTGATGCCAGCAATCTAAGTGAGAAGTATTTGCAAAAATGGTACTGCTCACAGAATGGATGCTACTGTCTCTCCTTAAAAGCCTTATGATATTAAAAGAGAGAATTGGAATACAGAAACCAAGGACTATTCTGCATGACGTATATAATAGGTAACCCGTGAACAATAGAAGGAGGATGTACGACGCTTGAAACCCTGTCTCCAGCTCTGCTATAGGGAAATCCAATGGAGACCCTCATATTTTAACTGAGATCTCTCTCTGTCCTCTTCTAAACAGTAAGTTTTCAAAACCACAGTTCGACCCTGTGTTCTGAGCACTTCACACGGTTCTTGCATCTTGCATGAAAATGTTTATTTAAGGTAAACATGACCTTGTTCTAAACAATCTTAACCTGCTAATGTGTCTTTAGTTTGTTTCCATCCCCCTCCACCTTTTCCCTTAAGTCCCGACTATATGGCAAAGTAGAAACTCACAAGGGTGCTAAGTCCTTTTGGGAGAACAAGTTGATAAAGAGTTAACACTAAAAAATACCAATTTATCAACAACAAATCTCTTTTTGTGCCTTTATTTAACTGGAATCTCAATCATTTTCTGGAGATAGTCCCTTGAAAGTTCCATTTACCTAAATATTAATATTTTCATGACAAACTGATAAAAGTTTCTAGAATGTATTTTAAGAGAAAAATTTAACCACAAAGTGATATTAAAATTCTTCCCATTCTGTCATTTTTTACAACATGCATAACTTTAAACCCAGGATTCCACTTTAGAGTATATTCTAGAAGTAGTTTCCAATGTGCATGAATATTCATGTATAAAATGTTCATTGCAGCATTGTTTATATGAAGAAAAAATCTCCAAGATGTATCTCCTAGTGAAATAATCAGGACTCAAAACATTGCAACAGAAAATATAAACCAAAATTATAAGAATCCATATTATTTAATTAAATACTTAAACACTCATATCACACATAAACATACATGTGTTAACTCTTCAGAGAAATGTCTGGGTGAAATTCACATTGATTTATTAAGATTAGTTACTTTTGATGAGAAGAATGGAATTTGGAGAGTTTGGTGAAAGGAAATTTTATCATTTATATTACATGATTATAAATTGGATATTTTTATAAGGAGAGAATACTTATGCAGTATTTTTGTAAAACCTTTAAACACATAACAATAAAGAAAAATAAAAATTATTGTAAAGGAAAATGAAACCAAGTATATTTTATTGTCCATCTCAAATCCTGGTACTTCCAAAAGCCTTCCTCTCTTTTCTCTGAATTCCTCTCTGCTTGGGTATATATCTTTGTTACAGAACTTTTTCAATTAAATTTTTATTAAAACTCTATTGAGATTCAATTATGAAAAATATAGTATCCCTAATATCAAGGAACTGACAGCTAAAAGAAAAAGAAATGAATGAACTGTAAGGCAATGAATGACCAAATGGCTAAACTATGGCAGGTTTGAGCAAATTGTTATTGGCGTTTGGGAGGCAGATTTTTAACAAGACCCCCAAGCTCATCAGCTGGTTTCTTAATGGCTTTGGACTTGAGGAAGCACAGGCAGGAGAGTAAGAGGAAAGGTTCAGGGTTTTCTTTCCCAAGTCCTCCCTGCTTAGTCACCATGCTACTGGGCACATATTGTGTGCCAGGCGTTATCCTAAGCATATTACATTTTTTTACATCATTTAATTCTCATAATCTACCTTTGAAGTAGAAATTACCATTACCCCCACTTTAAAAGTTGTTAGATAAATTGCTTTGGGTTATAAGAGAAGAAATGGTGGAGCCAGGATTCTAATGTAGGCAAATTCTGTCTAACTCCAGAGCCTAGGCCCCAACCACGGTTATATGCTGTAATCACCTTGGATAACCGAATCTGTCCCTTCGAGGAGGAAACACAAATTTTACTCCTGAATATAGGCATTAAGGCTTCTCTAAAAAACAAGTGGTGCCATTATTGATATTTGATTCTTCCCCACACCTGATAATTTTCTTCACTTATTGCAGAGAGAAAGAGATGATCTTATTAGGTATATTGTAAAACCTTGCCTACTTTTGAAATACAAAATGAAAATTGGATGAGGGCTCTATTTGCCTCTATTTATGGCTTCTACATTCTTCAATGGCATACATTAGTGTCATAGCTTCTAACATGGTACTGAAAAATAGTCTGTGATGAGTAATCTGACTGTAGTGTCTTATGATCCAACCATCTAGAAACGCCTCAAAGATTCTTCAAACGAGTCTTGCCTTATCTGATACATCACCATTGTGACTTAGGAGTTTCTAATTTAAAACAAAAACAAAATGGTAATGGTGGTGTAGAACTTTGTTCTTGATAAAGAACAAAGAAGCTCTCTATCTTCAAGATTTATAGATATCGTACAGCAAGATCACATGTGGTACCTTCTCTCTCATTGTTTTATAATTTGTGTTATCACTGATGCTAATTTTTAAAATACTATGTCTTAATAATTATATCCAAATGTTATAGTTTGGATGTGTGTCAAAAGCCCATTAAGTTATCCCTGAATGCCAAAGTTTTCTCACCTTGATGTGGGCTAATTGGTGGTAACAGAGGGGAAAAAACCATCTATTTGCTCATTGTCCAGAGGCTAGTTTTCATGATAGTAGAAGTAAAACTTATTTATTTAATATAGGAGCCTACTCTGTGCCATCTAGCATGACAGATAGTGGGAATAAAAGGACGCATTACATCAAAAATCCCTAGTCCGGAGGGAGTTGAACAGTTAGACATATTATTTGACTGCAGTTGAACTTATGTGGACAGACAAGCAGACCGAGTATGCATGTTCTGGGAAGCTACAGGGCAAACATCTAATGAGGAAAAGCTGATATGTGTGCTGGATCTTGAGGGACAAAGAGGAGAACCTTGGATTAGGCAGTTTGCTGTTTATCCTGGAAGCACTTGGAACCTTCAGTGAATATTAAACAGTAGAATAACAATGATATATTGTGTTACATAATTGAAAAGCAACACTCTTGTATGTTGTAACAGAACTCTTATGCTGACCACCTGCAACTCACACACACCACTTCTCGTTAAAAATACTCAAACTAGAAATAGAAGGGGACTTTTTCGACCTGATAAAGGACATCTAAGGAAATCATCACACTTAATGGTAAAAGATGGGAAGATTTCCCCCAAGACCAGGAAAAGGACAAGACATCCACTTGCCTTATTTTTATTCAACATTGTACTGAAGACTCTATCAAGGGGAATTAGGCAAGACAAAGAAATAAGATATATCTGTATTAGGAAGGAAGAATTAATCTCTAATTGCTGAAGATATTATCTCCTATGTGAAAATGCTAAGCATCATCAACAAGCTATTAGATCTAATAAATGTGTTAAGCAAGATTGCAGGTACAAGATCAATATACAAAAATCAATTGAATTTTCTACATTAGCAATGAATAATCCAAAAATGAATTAAAAAAACAATTTTACTTGAATAAGATTAAAAATATTAAAATAATTAGGAACATAGTTAACAAAAGAAATGCCAGATTTGTACATGAAATTCTGCAACATACCACCGAAAGAAATTGAAAAAGTCTTAAATAAATGGAAAGTTATCTCGTGTGCTTGAATGGCAAAACTTAATATTATTAAAAAGGCAATAATCCACAAATGGTCCTATTGATTCAAGGCAATCCTTATCAAAATCTCAGCTGCCATGTCACAGAAATTGATAAGCTCTTCCTAAAATATGGAAGTGAGAATGACTCAGAATAGCCAAAACAATCTTGAAAAAGAACAACAAATGCGTAAGACTTACACTTCCCCATTTCAAAACTTATCTCAAAGCTACTGTAATCACGACTGTGTGGTATCAGCATAAACAGAGACACCTGGATCAATGGAATGGAATGGAATCATTAGGGTTCCATTTAAACAGTGATTTTTCAACCTTTTCCATCTCTTGGCAGGCATAAACTAATTACTAAAATTCTGTGGCACATCAAAAAGATATATTTTTGCCCATCTGACACAAAAAAATAAGTATTTTTGATTCATTCACACCAGATGTCTATTGTTGTGTTGGCCGTTGTCATTTTTTATTTGACAATCAAAGGGAAAACAGGTCAGTGCCCCTGACTAAACAGTCAGGTATGGCATGTTTTAAAAATTCTTGTGTGACACTGGTTGAAAACTGCTACATTTAAGAATTGTTATTTTGCAAAACTTTCAGGTTAATATGAAAATTTAGGAGCAGTTAATCAACTCTGACTTACAACAAAGACTATAATCATGCTAATCCGAGATTGTTCTCTAGCACATTCTGTACCTAAAATTGATAAGAGACTTCTTTTGTCTTTCACCTTTCAGTTAGGAGACACAGTTTAAAGGGTGGTTATATTTCTTCCAAACTTATTTAGCAAAAGGTAGCTATCAATTTTGATGTCAATTAAGATGAATAGGACAGGAAGTGGAAGTTTGGCAAAACTGCTCCTAAAATATTTCATTCTCAAACTTTTTAATTCATTAAAAATGATGTTACCTGAGAAATATATAAAACATGAACAAATATGTATATGTGGTGTATATAAATTATCAATTATATAATGTGTATATATTTGGCAATTAAAAAATAAATCATATCAATCATCATATATTTCAAAGAGAGCCAAATTTTAACAATAAGTTGTGGTGTTGTAACTAAAAATAAAATAATTTCTAGGTTGCAATACTGTCAATTTATTCAGAGAACATTGTTGTGTTGAAATTGACAATCAAGTTGACTCAAGCAGTGAACGTATGTTCTAATGCAGTTTAATGTTCTTGGTGGTGAAAAGTGCATTTTCCTGGTATATATTGAATAGTATTGTGATGCACTAGTCTAGTTGCTCCAGAATAAAACTAACATTGGTATTAATGTCTTTGGTTCATAAAAAGAATGAGAACAAGTGAACGAACTACCTAACCTGGCATTGCTCATTTGCAGGGTGGTTTTAGAAAGAATGCACGACAGACACCTATTTGGCTGCCAGATTTACAAGTGCCTCCAAGTTATATTTTTAAATTCTTAAGGCCAATATCCCTGCCTTCTGTTAGGATGTAGCTTGTGCTGGGTGACAACCTCATCATTCAGGGTCACAATGATTGGACTGCATAATAGACAATTTTCTCCTGCACAAAGAAAAAAATACAACGATGTTGCCAAAAGGGGATTGCGGAAGCCTAAGTACAAAGGTATTTGAAAGAGAAAGTACCCACTTACGTGTCCATCAATATCCCTTAGGAGACATTGCCTCAAACCATCTTATCTTTATAATTGACAAACTGAGGCGCAGGTAGTAGGTATGCACATGATTGCAGGTGGTCACCCCTGGGATCTGAGATCAGGCTCCTGACAGCTACCCATGTCCTTTCTACTGCAGCTGGATCGACCATGTATGTCATTTCCATATCAACTCTCCCATAAGTGTGATAAAGAAAGCACCAAAAAGTCTTCCTTCTTTTTCTTTGAAGTATGCATGCTGTTTTAATTGCCTTTATAGTACCAACAACAACATTAACATAACTCTAATGAAAGAGATATTTCTCTCACAGCCACACAACTTACAAAGTAAAACCGCTCTCATCTCTCCGAAACACTTCTAGGCTCTGGCAATAAATAAGCTCTATACACAAGTAATTGGCATCCCAATGTGGTCAGAGCTTTGGCCTCTGCATTTCTTACTTACATTAGCATATAGAGCCTCTGTGTTGCTATACATACTTCATATTTCTCATCTTCAAAAGCTGCCTGATATTTTACTGTTCTGACATGCTAGAAATAAATAAGCTTCTCCCACAGATGGACATTTAAATTGCTTACATTTATCCTCTTTTTTTAAAAAAAATCTTACAGGGAATATATTTTTTAGGTTTCCCCTCCAAATTATATATTGTCAACTTAGGTTCAATACTCAGATATGGGATTAACTTGATGAACAGGCTCTGTAGTTTCAATTGTCCTTGATCATTATCGTATTGCTCCCCAATAGGGCTCTACCATTTAAAATACTGCTAATAACACATAAAAATATGTTTCATTGCATCCTCACCAATGAGTATTACTGTTGAAACTCTTTTCAAATAGTCCAATGCTGTATTTTATATTAACTTATTTTGTATTTTATGTCTGTTAACTTATTAAATATAGAAATTAACTATTAAATATCATTAAATATTAATATAAGTCATGAAATATTAAAAGATATATTAAATAGATGAAGTATATAATTATGATTACATACATAATATAGTGTATTTTCATAATTATGGATATTATTGACAGAAAAAAGTAGAAAAATGGATATTTTTATGTTTTTATATGTTTATAGTTGTATTACCTCTTGAATACCAATTTCCTCTTTCTCAATTCATTAACATTAACATTATGTTTATTTTGATATATTCAATTTTATTTAAAATTTTACTCACTAATTATTAATTCGTTCAAACAATTGCTAAATGCTTAGTGCCCGTGACTGACCCTGTGTTAAGCCCTGAGGACTTCACAACATCTACTGTCAAGGAGCTCACAGTCTGCCTGGAGGAACGGTTGGATGAGCCAAATATCGGAATACAGATAGATGGGCAAGGTTTTCAAAGGAGCTCCTTGGCTTCTTTTTCATTTCCATGGTTGACGAGTGGAGTCACACACATGCTATGGAGGCAAACTTCAGTTTCGTAGCTCTTTACTGCTCCTTGGTTTCCTGTCTCCCAAGAGAGACTAAGTTCCTTTGAGAGTTAGAGGAGGCCTGAAGTTCATGTTCATGCCCAGCCTGGGCAGGTGGACAGACCTTAAGCTTTGATACATTGGACCGCCATCTTGGATCCCCAAAATAATTGAGTCATTTCAATGAAATTCTCTGAGGATAGCATGAAAACATCAATCTTCAATGTTATCATCCCACCCCATTTTTTTCCCTTATTACTTCTTAATGCCAAGATAACTTCTCACAGGCAAGTTTTGTCTCCTTGTAATGCTGGCCACGTAAGAATATGGTCATTTGCTTCATTTAAAAATGTAATGTGTGCAGAAGTGTTTTGAGCACTGAGATATATCATACACACTTTAGTTTTTACATCAGTCTTTTGAGTTAGTTCTGTTCTAGAATAATGAGTTGTGCTCATCCATTTACCTATTCTCCTGTCTCATGAACCAGGACAATACACTGGATGAGTGACAGACAGCTTATACTGGGGTTATAAAAACTGGACACAAGGGTATCCTTCTCCTGTGATGAAAGGATCACTTTATGTGGCAATTATATCTGTTTTTCATTCATTTTTTACAGAGCAGAAGTAAAATAACTGTCAACTAAAACATGTTTACGATATTATCAAGTGTTTGGAAGATTTGACTCATATCTCTTGGGATGGAAATATGTCATATGAAAAGAAAGAGTGGTTACTTCTTGAGTAGCAGGGTCTAAACTAAATTTCATTTTCTAAGTTTACAGAATGAGGACAGTTCTTGAAAAGCAATATGGAACAATGACAACTTAATTATTAAATGTCAACACCAAGAGAAAAAAGTCAACAAGTCCAATAACTATTATTATTTATTTATGTATGCATTTTCCATCACCATTTATCCCCCTTTATCTCCTTCCACCTGTACCCACTCCCCTCCCACCCGCAATCACCACACTGTTGTCTGTGTTCATGATCCAACAACTGTTATATTGGGTTAATTTTAAGAAATAAAGGAAACTGTAAAATTACCTAAAATCCATAAAAATGTATGTATTTCAGAATTAGAAACTCATATGAGAAGTGTGATATAACAATGAATTGTACTCCCTCATCTCATTATTTTGTGCCCCTTTATTTTAAATAGTCTCTGAGGTGGGTATTCTTACAGACAGTTAAAATATCTTATTAGACTTCTGATAACTTCAGTAAAAACTTACATATAGGAATGCACATAAAAAAGCACTTTGCAAATGGCAATCTGTTATCTTTTCTTATGGCTGCGTAGTAGGCAATTGCATGTACGTGCCATTCTTCTTTTTCCAATCATGTAGCAAAGGGCATTTGGATTGTTCCCATGTCTTAGCCACCATGGAAAACGCTACAATGAATATAGGGGTATGAATATTTTTACAAATAAGTGTTCTCAAAATTTTGCAACAGCATGGTTGGAACTTGAAAATATTATGCTGAGCAAAATAAGTCATGTGGAAAAAGTCAAAAACCATATATTTTCACTCACATGTAGGATATGAAACAGAAAGCAACAAACAAACAAACAAAAACTCATAGACACAGACAAGACAAGGGAAAAGGAAGGGGGAGGGAAGTAGTAAAAGGTAAAGGAGGTCAAATTTGTGGTGACAGAAGGAGATTTGACTTTGGGTCATGGGCACAGAATGTGGTATACAAATGACGTATTATAGGCCAATGTCACCCCAATACATTTAATAGATTTTGTATACAAAGTACTTTGCAGAGATGAAGGTATAATTGCAATTGAATATTATTTTTGAACATAGTGAAATATAGCTTGTGATTAGGAATCCAGGCAAGGAAAAGATATAGCTTTTGTATACAAGCTGTATTCTTGGCAACTGAGCTAGATTTATACTAGAGTGGACCACCCCACATATCCATAACACACCTACATCTCTAGCTGTTTTCACTCTGCAGAAGGAATGGTCCTCTTTCGTGAGTCTTACAAATGAAACGTAAGGAGATAGAAATAACCTGGAGACTTGAACTGCAAACTTCCTTCGAGCTCTGCCTGACATGACGTGAACTTCAGCTGGCAAGTGAGTTGTGAGAACGTCATGAATCCCAGAAACAGACGCAATCAGCCCTGCCATGCTCGGCCTTATTTAAAGAATGATTTACACAGAAATGTGAGCAGCAGGCAATCCCTACTCCTCCTCCAGCTGGGGTAGTCACGCTGGGCTGACCTATTTAATAATTTCCCCCGATAAATATTTACAATGAGTCGCTTTTGTTTTAAAGCTCAGTCAAGATATTTAGAAACTATGGTGAGTTTATTTTCAACAGCACAAATTGAAATTCTTGACCTTAGTGACAGATAGCTGTATATGGTATAACTTGTTTATTCGTGTTGGTATTAGAGCCCTCATGGGTGTGAAATACTGAGTTCTTCTTAACCAAATCTTACAGAGAGGCCAGGTATTTTTTTCACCGCCAGTTGAATGCTTAAATTACTAGCTGTTCTCTCTAACATGTACTGAAGATTATAAAACTTGAACTAATTAATCAGCATGTAAAAGCAGCATTGTGGGATTATCATCTAGTATTTTAATTAGGTTTTATGGAAATGTAATTTTGTTTCTAGGTGTTCCTGCAGAAAGAAAAGGAAAAATTGTATCTAATTATGGTTGAACATTTTGTGATGAGCTTTTTACAGAAAGAAGCACGTATTGGAGTGAAAACTAAGAGTAAAGATATTAACTTATTTCAAAATAACCTGCCTCACATAAAATAGATAAGAATGTGTCGTTCAGCACAGTCACCAGACAATGCAGAGACGGGGCCTAATTTGGGAGCCCCCTCCCTTCATGCTCTGTGCACCAGCACACAGGACCACCAGCAATTCTTCCTCTTTAAACAGCATTAAAGGTCTGTGCTCTCTGTATCATTTCTCCCTTTCAGGTCCGCTCCTCTGGGTGATTGTAAGTCTCCCTTTCAAGTTTATTTTATGTGTGTGCAAGTGTGTAAAATAAAGCATATGCATAGAGAAGAGCACAACACAAAAGTATACAGTTTGATGATATATGGTTCTCACTCTCTTAATGGTATCTGCTGAGGAAGAGAAATTCTTTATTTTAATGTACTCCAATTTGTCATCTTTCCCTTTGCAGTAGTGTTTTGTGTGTGTGTGTCTCATTTTATAATTTCTTCTTATCTCAAGCAATGAAACTCTTTATTGTTTTGTCTTTTGCAAATTGTTTTGTCTTTCATTAGGTACACAGATTTTTCTTTGTATATGTGTTTTTATAGCTGGCGTGAGGTAGAATTCAATATTCCAGGGAGAGACTTTGAGATTTCAGGAAGCCGGGCCTGATGAGGAGGGACCGGAGCCAGCGAACAGGCAGAAGGATAAGGAAGGGGGTTGCGGAGGCAGACCCTGGCCAGGTGGAGAGCGTTACGGCCCTTGCTAAGTGTGGAGTGCAGGACAAGGAAAAAATGTAGCTGTGCACTGATTATATCAAGAGGCTCAGGTCTGGAACTCTTTTTTTTCTACTTAATGGCTGTATCTGTTTTCAAGGGAGTTTGTCTAGAAATATTTAACTTTTAAGGCCTAACCTTATTTTCTAGTGAAAGCATATGGACATACCCTAGACTATGCCCCTGTTAAATTGTCTTAATCTGTTTGTTTGAATTCTCTTTATCAGTCGAGTGTGAATTGAATCATGAATGATAAAGAACAAAATGCTGTTTTTACCTGAACTTAAAAACTCAACAGAAAGAATGACTCGTCAGCAGCAATTAGGACAGAAGCCCAGATGGTCAGATGAGACCAACCATCAGCTGATTTTATTAATTTCTCAAGGAAATGTTTAATGCTGAATTGAGGTCTTCAGAAATGTACCTAAAATACGGTATTTTGCCAGCAGGCTAACGTGCTTAATTCCAGCTGGGTTAATTCGAACACATTAGCATTGTTTATCTAAGGAGAGAGAACAAGCACAATAAATTCTAATGTAGTGGAGTGAACAGCACAAGGCTGAATTTTTAAAACAACATGAGATCAAGTAACAAGAATTTATCCTCTGAATATGTGGAATTGTCCCTCTCAGAGTGAGAATAACAAACTTATAATGACCAGCCTTTATAATTTCCACAGAGCACCTGTACATACCATTCCAATTTGACCTTCACCATCATCATTGATAATATCAATAATTTACATTCACTGAATGTTTGTGCCAGGAACCATATACTATTTAATTTTTCCTCATAATCTGCAAGTTAGGTGAATTGATTAAGGTTTTTGGTGATAAACAAGACACACTGACTTTGCCTAATAGGAGCAAAATAAAATGTATGCTAAAATTGAAGCCTGGAGCGGAGGCAACTTGGAGTGCTGTCTTTGATATCAGCCAGTTCCAATGTTTTCTCAGACTTGATGAGATTCTACCCAGTTCACATTCTGAGGAGGGTCTTTTTTGGCTTGATTTAGATATTGCTTTCATCTTGTCCAGATGCTTTAGCCTGGTTAAGACTAATTTCTGAGCTTTGAAGGTAGGACTGAAATAAAGTTCTCTCTTCTTTAATATATTTGACATTTACACAAGAATATACCATGCCAGATAAAAGTTAAAGGGGGTGGGAAGGCAAGAGTCCATGCTGCCTCCCAGGTTTCCAGACTCACCAGAGAAAAATGGGGAGGATTCCCAGGTAATACGCAGGTGGCAAAGAAGTGGTTGTATGATTTCTAAAGCATACGGGTCTCTAAGAAGAAGGGTCAGTCTTAGTTACTCAGTAAAAAAAATAAAACTTCTGACATGAGTCCAGCAGGTTTAACAGTAATGGGACAGCTGCGTCCCCATGATGTGAGTGTCTAACCTTTGCCTTAGAGAGATGGACATAAAGACCTTTGTTCTGTGGGTACCACTGCATGTAGGAAATACAGATTCTAAGACATAACAGACAAATATTGGAGAAAACAATCAGGAAAAGGAAAGATATTGAGAGACTGTTTCTTGGTGGAGCAGGGAAATGATGAGCCTGTGGTTGGGGGTCAAGGGTGGCTGGCAGAAGTGGAGAAAGAGAAAATCTAATTAGGTTTTGCTCTTCCCCTTGCCCAGTGTGCTCCCTTGGGACAATCTCTGCTAGTCTCCTGGTGTCAGAATTCTCTGGCAACTTCCACTGGGGCCGATGTGCTCAGGAGAACATTCAGAACAGCACCGAAGCCTGGTTGAGTGTGGGAGTTGATAAAAACACACCCTACCTACCAACCTGGGTGTTTATCCCCTTACATCATCCCCTCCACACCAAGGTTGACGGATCACTCCTTGGGGTGACAGCTTCCTACCAATCCTGTTTTTTCCTGAGCATTCAGACATAAGCTGCAGTTGGTCAAATGATGACAAATACAAATAATTTTGTAATAAGTCTAAGGTCTGTCCTTTAGATTTTCCCCAGCGTTCGCTCCAGACAGAGTAGTGGATACCTTTAGGGCAACCCTAAGCTTCCAGGCTAAGATAATAAGAAAGCTAATAAATATAACCACTTTGAGTGAGAACCAAAAAGTGGAAACACACATACTATCTGAAGTAAAAGTGTTATTATTAACCAATTACATACTATTCACACATATCTTTGCATTTAAATTCAAACTACTGCATTAAAATTTCCAAGTAGTATTGGCTGTAAGTTAAAGTTTACCTCACTATGAAAACTATCACTAAAAATATAGATGTTGTTCAGGCAAAAACAATGGTGTTGTAAAGATTGAAGTGGTGTATATAGAGTGCCTACATCCCTGGCACATAGTAGGTAGTTAATAGATATAAAATGTTCCCTGTTTTTTAGAGTCACGCACTTAGTAATGGAGGAACCAGATTTATGTCTGTGTGTGATTCTTAGTGATATAACTTCAGGCACAGTATTAGTTTCTTGAGGCTACTGTTATAAATTATCATGAACTTGGTGGCTTAAAACAACAGAAACTTATTATCTCACAGTTCTGGGTGTCAGAGTTTGAAACCAGCATTGATGGGCCGAAAACAAGGTGCCAGTACAGCTGTGCTCCTCCTGGAAACCCCGGGGGAGAAAGTGTTTCTTGTCTCTTCCAGTTTCCCTCAATGAGTGGTTGCTGGCACTGCTTAGTTTGTGGCCACGTCACTTGTCTTCAAGGCCAGCATCTGTAGGTCTCCCTCTGCTCTCTCTCTTATAAGGATGCTTATGATTACATGGAGCCCAGCAGGATAATCCAGGATGAGCTCCTCATCTCAGGATTTGTTATTCAGTTGCATTTACAAAGACACCTTCATGTCATATAAGGTGACATTCATAGGTCCCAGGAATTAGGGTGTGTGATCCATTTTTCTGCCTCCATCATAATTACTTATGCCTACACATAGGAAGTGCTCAGTTAATATTTGTTGAGTAAAGGCTCTTTCCAAAGCCCTTTTTAATAACTGTCCTAGCTCCTATGATTTATACTACTGATAGTACTGTGTCCTACCTCTATATACTCTCTCTATGTGTTATTTCTGCCTATTTTCTCTCCATTATCTTTAGTGATCATCAAAAAGAGTTTTTAAGCAACATAATTGTGATGAAGGAATAATTGGCATGAAGACTGCAACTAGATCGGTCTGAAAATTTTGAGTTGGGATGGAAAGTAGCAAGCAACAAAGAGATGATTCATTTTTAAATTTATCACTTTACAAGTCTACACATTTGCTCGTCACTTTTTTCAATGAGTGAATGAGAGGGCCTGTAAGGACTTCAGTAACTTCGAAGTGAGTAAGTTTGTTACCAGAAGTGTAAGGTATAAGATTGACACATCATGTATAACTCCAGAACAGCCTTCCAGATGGTGATTTCATAGCTGAATGAAGAATATGGTTACCAAAGGGATAATATTGTCAGCAACGAAAATCTTAAGCACATGAAACACTAGCAGAAATGACTGGAGTCTTGGATAGAGGGTATGTTCTGAGCCGTGGACTCAGTCTCAGTGACTGGGGCTGTGGGTGAGGACATATTTTGCTTCCATGCTCTTTAAGAAGCCTGTTGTAGTTAGGGAGAATTTCATAGTCATCTCCCAATACTGAAGACAATTATTGTTGTTCCTTGTCTTCTCACATAGAACTGTTCACAAAGAGATAATGAACTTGTGATAATGACATAAGTAGTAGGAGAAATGTTATGTTCATAGTTCTCAGCACGAGCAAATAAACTAGAATTTAGCTTCTTCATTTATCATTCTATTATGATTTTTCTAAATTTGTTCATTAAGTCAAGAAATATTTATTGAGCATCTACCATATATCTGATACCTAGGGAGGTGCCGTGCAGATAATGGGGGAGCTGATAGGCCTAGCCCTTTTCTCCTTTCTTTGGCACTGACAAAATCATACCCTGTGAAACTTCAACCAGTTATAGAAAAAAGTGAATAAGCAAAAATACACCACCACCACCAACAGCAACAAAAGAATATCTATCATTTTCAGTATCACAACTTAGGTTATACTAGGCCTAGTGTCAACATTTATTCCTTTATTTATTCATGGTGAATATATATTGAGCATCTTATGTATGCCAAGCATTCTGTAGCTGTTAATGATACAACAGTGATTAACAAGAATCATAACAAATATTTGTTTAATTATTTAGGCTCTGAGGACATTGAAACAAATAGAAATATTGAAGCAACGAAATAATAACATCTTGCTTACAAGAATAACAGATGTGACAGTAGGTAGACAACATGATTGATTAATGCAGATAAATCAAAGACAATGTATTTTTTAAAATGTGTCATCAAAAGGAAGTGAAAATATAAGGTTTACTATAAGATTGTACATCCAAACAGAAAAAAGGTTTCAAAGTCTCCAACTTGAAAGACAACAGACTAAAGTGTGTAATGTTTTCAAGTGACAGAATCCAATCAATAAGACCATGTGAGAAGTCCCTTCATCAAGAGAAAATTTTTAAAAGGAGCTTCAGATTAACTAAGTCTTGCATCGGACTACATGTGTGCCATGTGCCATTGAGTCGGCTCTCACTCCTGGCGACCCTGCGAACGTGTGGTGTCCACAGTGTCCTGTCCTCAACAGTCCTGCTCAGCTCCTGGAGACTCAGGCTCATGGCTGCTTCTATGGAGTCAGTCCGTCTGTCCATCTTGGATTTGGTCTTCCTCGTTTCCTGCTGCCTCCCGTTTCCCCCAGCATTATTGTCTTTTCCAAAGAACTCTGCCTTCTCACAATTTGTCTGAAGTAGGACTACATAGTGAAAGTAAAAATGCAGAAACTGTAAATGTAATGAAAATAACAGATTAGTATCTGAAGGCGAGTAGGTGAAGCCGCTTCTGGAGAACTGGTGTGACTCATGAGGAAAACTGATTATGCAACAGGCATGAGTCACTGTATTTCGTGCTATTGAGGGTGGAATCAACAGGTATTCTCGGTCTCCCCACTAAGGAAACATTCTTTCATACTTCTAGATTTAATTGTAAATTGAGTTACGTAGCCTGTTGATAGAATTACAGCAAACTCGAACCTCCCAGCACAGAATACCTACAGGGAGCAGAGCAGCTATCCCAGGTCTAGCTGGTTTACTACTGTACCTAAACTCGGCCATGTTCTCCTTGCTCAGGTACTCTATTTCCCTTGGTATCCTGGTGTCTTTCCAAATTACTCTGTTACAGATAAGGCGGGGTTACAACTACTAAAGGCAAAGGAGTGACAGACGACAGTGAAGAGAGGGTCCTGAGAAACACAGAATAGAAAATCACAGTTAAGTAGGACAAACCTGCCCATGTGTTTTCAGAAATCCCCCAAAGGCAATGCTGGGTTGTAGCACTTCCCTCGCAGGTCATGAGGAGCAGCATGAGTCATCAAGAAAATATCAATCCATGTTCAAACATTTCTATTTGACTAAGACTTGGGAGTGTGGGATAAAGTAAACTGGAATGCTTTGTTATTTAAGGGAGGGGGTCAATCTTCACTGTCAACAATGAACGTGGTTGAAATCTTCTTTTCCTTATGAAACTGGTATTTAACTTTCATCAAAAGATGCCTCACTGAGGGCTCTGAGATGAAGTTTACATCTATAGAAACCTGAAGTATCACCTAATGAAGCCGACAGTGCTCGAGTCCCAAACATTATATTCGACATGTGAAAGATTATTTTAAATGAGTTTCTCATTCCAATGGACTCAAGAATAATAGAAATAATGTAGATAATACTTATTAAGCATTCACGTGTCAAGTACCATGCTGATTTCCTTACAGAGGTCATCTGATTTAGTCCCATGACAACCCTAAGAAGGAGATATTATCATTATCCCCGAAGTACTGACACTTTCTTGGCTACTGTCAGACAAGGGGAGAGCTGAATTTGAATTCTGGCCATTAAATTCTAGAGACAGTGGACATCTCTGATTCAGGTAGATTTCTTTTTCATTAGATTGGATATAAGCATTATTCCCCAAACACATGTTTTAAAAGATTTTATTTATTTATTTTAGAGAGAGGAGAAGGGAGGGGGAAAGAGAGGGAGAGAAACATCAACGTGCAAGAGAAACACCCACCAGTTGCCTCTCACACGCCCCCAGCTGGGGACCTGGCCTCTAACCCAGGCATGTGGCACAGACCAGAGTCCAACTGGAGACCTTTTGTTTCACAGGCCGGCACTCAATCCACTGAGTCACATCAGCCAGAGCAAAAAATAATACTTCTTTTTCAAAATGTTACTGTGAACTCTCTTAAACACAAATCAACTCAGGAAATGTATTTCTATGGTTTCAAAGTGAAGTTGAAATTCTTGATAAAAAATGTGCAGGGAATCAAAACAACTACAAGAGAGAAATTGACAATTTTAAGGTATGCTTTTAAGTAGCAGAAATCAACCAATAATGTGTGTTTTCATCAATTTCATGAATAATGTTGCCAAACCTATAAAACTCTGTATATCTTTCAAGTTTTTTCTTGAATAAAAGCTATATTAAAACAAACTTTCTAACTTATGGAATGAATAGTCTAAATTAGGAAATATATTAACTCCAAGGGAAATGGAGACCTTCTATCAATAAAGGAACAAAATTAAGCTTTCAGATTTATTACTTTCAAATGGATATAATACATATGTATAGCTACCACTGTACATAGTTACTATACTATTTTTTTATTTTTATTGTTATTCAATTACAGTTGTCTGCATTTTCTCCCCATCCCTTCAACCCACCCCAGCCAAACCCACCTCCCTCCCCCACCTCCACCTTCCCTCTTGATTTTGTCCATGTGTCTCTTATAGTAGCTCCTGTAATGATATTTCAAAGTAAAGAACCTATGTTTTGAAGTTCTGCTTCAAAAAGAAAGATCCAATTGTTATTGGAAGTATAAATTTGTTTACAAAAATAAGGTTCTGAAAAACAGTTTCTTCTGCAACTGTGCTTAGCAAATTCGTGTGGAGAGAGATTACAAAGATATGTTTAATTTAAATCAAATGGCCACAGATCCTTTAATTAGCAGAACCTGAGAATTTATGTGAGTTCTAATTCATGCTATATTTTAAACTCTTTGTAATTGACTTCCCTGAGATTGTGCTTTTCAAATGTCAAAGCCAGAGGAGGGGAGGTCAGAGAAAGAATCCAGAATTATCTGGTCATTAAGTGTTTACATGAATGCTATGCTAAAGAAAATTTCAGTGAATATAATAGCAGCAAATTACTCACTGATGATTCAAGCTCCTGTTTAGTTTGGTATTTTCAGGAAAATCCAGTTACCTTAGCAACTAGCACATCACATGGAACATGCTATAGCATGCAGGATGTTTCCAAGTCAAAATCTTATCCCTCTGGAAGAAACCACACCAGGAAACAGGAAAATAAATAAACCAACTTTTCCACATAATGAATTGTGTTATTTGTCATGCTAGTAAGTAAAGTATAATTTATATTTAAATCAGTTTTTCTTTGCTACAATTCTTTCAAAATGGCAATGTACATATTACATGAATAAAAAATAAACTATATAACTTAAAAGTGCAAAGTAAATCTTCAATAGCATCAGCCTCTCAGTATTATATTGACTGACATAAGCATACATGACTGAATAATCTTTGGGGGGAAGAATTACAGTTATAGGTAAAATACTCTTTAAAATGTAGGTAATACATTGTTATCACTGAGCACCAAAAAGTAGAAGTACTTTTATCTTGGTGGTAGTAATTTCTAAAGTTGACAAAATTATAATTTTAAAATTATGTCTTTGCAAGTCTAAAACAATCTGTTTGAATGTGAAAGATGCAATTAAACTTACACTGATACTTATGTCGTTTTAGATTCCTAAGTCTTACTAACTTAGAAAAAAATAAATGCCTTAAGTTTATTTAATCCTCTACATGAGCATTGCAGAAGAAACAAATATCCATTGCTTGCCTCCCCAGAACCTAAAGTTCTCAGTGACAATACAAAAAAAGTGTCTGCCTTTGCAGAGTTTATATTCTAGTTGGGAGAGACATACAGTGAAAAATAAACAGGGTAAATTAAATTGTGGTGACTTACATAGGCATGTGGGAGAGACCAACTCTCCCTCTACCTCATTCTCCTCCCTTACCCTCCAGGACAACTCAGTCCTGGAACTGGAGGGGGCAGAAGTGGCAGAGTGAGGAGGGGAAGAGGAGTCGGGCCACTGGTGCTTGTTATCAGAGCCCGGACGGGGGCGAACGTGTGCCGCAGCTGGGATACTCCGCGTGTAAGGAAATGCACTGAGGGTAGCGGGCATCGCATTGCTCTCTGTCGGAAAAGGGAGTTACAAATTCAACAAATAGACTAGAACCAATCCTGCCTGTGTGGTTGGATTGGACTGGAAAATTTATGTGTTAATATATGTGTAGATAAATATAGAAATAAACACATGTAGAAATATACATACTTTGTAATATAGAACAAATATTTCTAATATTCACAATGTGTATTATATATTAAATATACAATTATATGTAATACTAAATAAACATATAAAATATATGTTTGAGACTTCTCAGTGGAAAGACCCAGGCAATATATTATATGACAACATATTATAATATACATATTATGTGTAACATAATATTATATGCTGAGAGAGCTCAAGCACCAAATTCTAATAGCAAGGGACATGCATAGAACCCTGATCTTGCATTCTAAATACTATTTTTCACTGAGAAGAAACAGGGCTCCTTGAAAAGATGGCTGATAGAATATGAGCAGGGAAAGCGCAAGATGAAGCCAGAAAGTGTAATCATTCTAGAAAGCAAGGAAACACTGAGAAGATGATTGAAATATGTCAAAAGGAAGAAGTCAGCTTGGAGAGTTTCCTCCCAGCCAAATCTGGGAGTGTGAGCATCAAGTAAGTGACAGCAAAAGGTTAAAACATAATGAATAAGATAGAGAACCATTGGTTTATACAGATATAAATAAATAAATGAAGAATAATGGAAATTTGGCAAGGAAAATTGTACTTACAGTTTTAAAGTGGCTGCCAACAAAGGGCTTACAAATAACAAAGGAAATGAGTAACTTCTAGTGGAGAAACCTGGCAGACACCATCTCAGTCAAGGGATCAAAGTGAGCATCACCTGTGAAGGGCGGAGCCGAGCGCATGTGCCACCTGGGGGGAAGCAGTGAGAGGGTTACAGCATCATTTCTACAACATTTTTGCCAAGGGTTCATAACAGAATCTGATCATAAGAAAATATCAGACAAATCCAAACTGAGGGACGTTGTACAAAATAACTGGCCTGTAACAAGGACATGACAGTCAAAACAAACAAACAAACAAACAAACAAAACTAAGGAGCTCTTCCAGATCGAAGAGACTAAGAACAACTAAATGCAATGCCTGGTTTCGAGCTAGATCCTTCTGTTATGAAGGACATTGTTGGTATATTGTGAATACAGCCAAACGCTTAAATGGAAGTTGTGTGTCAGTGTTAATTTTCTGACTTTGTTATTGGTAGTGCAGCTATGCAAAAGAACGTTCATGTTCGTAGGAAATAGCCGCTAAAATAACAGAGAGTGCCTGCGGCACCATATTGCTGTCATCTTTACCTCAGTAGTTCAGGGACAAAATTTTTTTTGGACCATGCTTCTTCTACCTTCTCTCCGTGATTGTTTCAAAATAGTAAGCATGCAGAAAGGGAATACAGTAGATGGTGATTGCACCCGAACAACCCCTTTAAATTTGTGTTGTCAGGAAAATATTCTCGTTAGAGGTGGCATTTTAAGCTGAGAGCTGAAATAGAAGAGCCAGCCATTCAGAGATCTGGCCGAAGAGCCTTCCAAGCAGCGGGAACAGCTGGTGCTGAGGTTCTCAGCGTGAAGGAGTTCAGTGAGTTCCAGGAATAAAAAAACGAGAGTCCAGTAGAGCTGGAGGCTGGTGAATGAGAGAAGAGTGATGAAAGGTGTATAGACAATCTCTCGGGAGGGGCCTCATTGGTGATGATAAGTTTCAAACGTTATGTAAGGTGCCAAGGAAAACCATCAAAAGATATTTAGCTAGAATGGAATATGAACTCATTCATATTTTTGAAAACCACTCAGCAAAGAAGGGGGGCAAAAGAGAATGTAAGGAAATAAAGGGCTATTTGTTTTAGGAGTCAAAAATGGAGAAAGATGTTGTATATGTTGGAAGTAAAAGTGATAGGATGTGTCACGATGGCTGTTGAATGAGGATACTGGAAAAAAAGAGAAAAATGAAGGGTAAAAAGAGCAACTATTCCTATTGGAGGCAGCCTCCAATCACCTCAAAGATATCCGTTTGCTCCTTTACTCCTCATAGCGTTCCTTTGAGACATGTACTGTGGTTAGCTCCACTTAAAGACTTTGAGGCATGAAGACATTAAGACTGAAGTCACATGGATAGTAGGTGGCAGAACTGTGATTTGATCCATAATTGCATACTTAATTATAAAGCATACTTTTTCTTTCTAAATCAACTTTTTGAGGTATAATTTACATATACTCTAATACAGCACCTGCAAGTGAAGAGTTCAATGATTTTTTACAAATGGACAAAACTGTGTAGCTACCACCAGAATCAAGATACAGAATATTTTCAATGCTTAAGAGTGTCCCCTGCAATGTTTCAGAGTTAATTTCCCCCACCCCCACTCCTGATCTCCTCCCACCAGCTCCAGGCAAACATTAATTTGCTGTCTTTCACACTTTAGTTTTACCTGTTCTAAGAATTTTTTTAAGTATGGGTACTCTTTGTGTCTGGCTTGTTTTACTTAGCTTAAATGTTTTTATAGGCACCCCCTCCCATGTTGTTACATAAATCCAAAGTTTGTTTCTTTTAATTGTGGATTTTCTTTTAATTATTTGCAATCTATTCACTGACTGATGGACATTTGGGCCCTTTCCACTGTTTGGTTATTTTGAATAAAGGTACCAGGAAATTTGTGTGCAAAGCTTTTTTATAACACAGTTTTTCCACTTCTTTTTGAGTAAATAACCTAGGAATGAAATTGCTATGTCATATGTTTTATTACATAAGGAACTGATAAACAGTTTTCCGAAGTGGTTGTTTCATTTGATATTTTTCTCAATTACGTATAAGAATTCCACTTGCTGCCCATCTTTGACTGAAGTTACGGGTTTGGGGGAAGAAGAACACAGAGGTAAAGTGGCATTTTCATCTCATCTTATTAGGTAGGAGCACACAGTACCCAACATAATTTACCACCATTGATTGCTTACTTGAGGTAATGTTTGTGAGGTCTCACCAACAGAAAGTTACTCTTTCCTCCCCTTTCCATACCGAACTCTTTGGAAAGAGTTCTCTGCACACTGCATAGTTGAGACGTGGGGAGTTATGCTCCACCTCCTTGAGGGCAGAGTATCCACATTAATTATAATGGTGTCCCTTTATTCAAAGTTTTGTTTGTCTCAAGGGTATCAGTTGCCCTTGAGCAACTGCAGTCTTAAAATGTCAAATGAAAAAATTCCAGAAATACACAATTCATAAGGTTTAAATTGCATGCTGTGCTGAATTTGTGATACAACCTCACGCCATCTCTCTCGGCCCTGCCCTGAACATGAGTCACCCCTTTGTTCTGCACCGCCAGGCTGCATACACTCCCTGCTCTTTAGTCACTTAGTAGCCCGGTCAGGCATCAGACGGTCTGTCGTGGTACCACAGTGCCTGCTTGTGCTCACAAGACCCTTGTTTTACTTAATAATGGCCCCAAAGACATTCATGTAACTTTTATTACAGTATATTGGTACAGTTGTTCTATTTTATCATTATTTATTGTTGTGAATCCCTTATTAATTTATAAGTTAGACTTCATCCTAAGTATGTAAGTATAGGAAAAAACAATAAATATAGGGTTCAATACTACTATTCATGTTTTCAGGCATCCAGTGGGGGTCTTGGAATGTATTTCTGAGCCTAAGTGGGGTATACTGTATTTGGAATCATTATGCAAGAAAAATTTGTCTCTTATCACTCATCATTTATTTACTCGATCATTTATTTATATTGGTATGGACTCATGAATATTTATTTTATACTTTGGGTTATAATCCAATACCACTTCACTTTTTGGTTACTCAAATCGTTCCAGCTTTGACTGGTGGGGCTTCTTTCTGTCAGCTCCTATGTCGCTTGGACAAACATCCATTGATGAAGGGTTGGGTTTTGTTCAGGGTTTTTTAAAGTATTTCCTTACTTTTTGGAATTATAAGATGCTTCAGACTCATCTAGTATATTCCCTGCCTCAGTTTAAGAACTAGCTATTTACCCAAGGAATCCTGGCTCCTTTCGTTAAGGAATGGTATTAAAAAACAAAATTTGCATGCTAGTTGTGCTCTGTTTTTTTCTAAAATGGTCTTGGGTTTTTTAGATGCTTTGCATTTCTTAGGCAAACCCTCTTGTAGCTTGATTGGAACCATACCGACATCCTCCTAGATTTTTGATAGAATCCAATGATTGCACCTTTTACTACAATTGGAAAATCTGAAAGACAATTAGGTGGTGATGGGGAATCAAAAATTCTATTTGGGGCATTTTAAATTTAACATCCACATGTTCTAGTGTAGCTTCCATCCACCCTCCCAAGTCTTGGGACCAGAAGACTTCAAGCTTCCTGTGAGATAACAGGTGCAATACGGGAATAAATCAATCAATTAATCAATTATAGAGTGGCTTACTTAATCTTTTGGCTGCCAACATCCAAATTCATTAGTTTATCCACTACTGAGTTACACACTTCTTGACAAAGGATTATAAATTAATAACCAAGGCTATTTCCATGTGGCTGGATGGAGTTAAGAAGAAAGGGAAAATTCTAACATTTTTAAAGCATCTATCATATTTTAGATGTTGTTCAATGTTCTTTGCATGCAATACATATGTCAAGATTCAAAAATGACTACTATTCCTTCCAAGTGGCAAATGTAGAGGTTAGAGTCTGAGATGTTAGGTACCTTTTCCAAGGCACGTGGCAGGAGAAGTGGTGCTGAGATCCGGTTTAGGATGAGGTTGCCTGATAAGGTATCTCACAGGATGTACACCGGAAACATCATTTATTGTTTACCTGAAACAACTAGGCATCCTGTATTTTTATTTGCTGAAGATTGCAACCTTAATCCAAGACCTTCTGTCCTCAAAGGCTGTGTTTCTTCTGCCCAACAGTGTAAACACAATACACCAGGAGACACATGAGAATCTAGAAAATATATTTTCCCATACTCTCTACTTTTACTTATTTAGTTGTCTTGTATACATATATATATATATATATATACATATATGTATATATGACAGAAGATAGGAAAAAATCATTTTATTTTTTACTTATTTGGGCCTTTTTAGTAGACAGCTACATGAGCCTTTAATAAAATTAAACTTTTGCTTTAAACAACTGTCATCAGATTGGAACTCTTTCTAACCCAATAATTCCATTACACATATAAACTGTTTTGAAGCACTTAAAATGCAATCTAAACTATTACATTAAGTTTATGCGTCTTACCTTTGTAAATAAGAGAGACAATTTAAGTTCTTAAAAATTACATAGTTTTATAACCTTGCAGTATGAATGTAACTTTCTAAACAAAATATCAAAGTAAATAAATTATAAAGGAGAAGATTGATAGTTATATTATACAAAAATACAGAACTTCAGTATAGTTAAAAACACAGTAGCCAAATTAAGCCAAAAGCCAAATTGGTGAAAAATTTGCATATGGTAGCCAATAGTTCATTGACTAATTTATTCAAACTATTTATTGACTAATTTTTCCTTTAGTTTTATATTTTTTAAAACATTCAACATTATGTGTATTATCATTTATGCCAATATATTTTAAATTTTGTGTTCTTATTATTGTTGCTTGCATTCCAATCATTTTATCAGGCCTCATTCTCCTTGTTCTTGAGTTACATCCTGTAGTAGCTATTTCAGTAGGAGTCATGGATGGTAAATTTTCTTCATCTTCCTGTAGTTGCATTTAACTCTTGAATGACAGCTAACTGTGCAAAATTTTCAATGTTTAAGCTAATTGTTCCTTCAAATGAATTCACTCTTTTCCTCTGAGACCTTTTGATGCTTTTTCTGTAGTGTTAATGTTCTTCAGTTTCACTATGATGAATCTAAATATAGATATATGGGTATATCCTTATCAGAATTTTGTTTTTTAACTTATATTACAGAAAATGAAAATATTTGCTGTCTTATAGCTGCATATTAATGTGCAAGTATTAAAACTACCACATATGGCAGCCAGAATCTATAGACCTTAAATGGACCCATATTTAGAAGTCATGTCATTTCTAATAAAGGTCAAGATTCTGTGGGAGCAACCACAAGCAGAAGCAGATAGAGGGTGACCTGCACATAAGCAGGGAGGACAGGGCTCAGAATGCCATGTTTACTCCCCTGACTTGGACTTTGGATTTTTACATGGCTTTTTAGAGAGCAATTCCAACTGCAGTAGCAGCAGCCCGGGCAGACACACGGAAGCTTGGGGCAACTTTAGAGACTATTTCAGAGCAGGAGAATGTAGTTGAGCCAGAAAGAGAACCCAGAGCGAATTGTATGGAATTTGCTGCCTGTTGAAAAGATCACAGGAAAGGCAAAGTGATTTCATGGCTCCACCTGTACCTCTGTCCTTCTTAAATCAGGTGCCTGAAGGCCACAGATTTCACAGTAACCTGGGTGAGGTGGGGACATGGTGAGAGCTGGAACTGTCCTGCTGCTTTTCCTCAGAGACAGCTACTGACTTCCTCCAACCCTGGGTTGAAGACTTATCCAAGGGTCATGCCATTTTAGGGGAAGCCTTGCTTATAGTTTTGCCTAAGCTATCTAGACACCATGGAGGTAGTCAGAGGGGATTAGGAAGGAGCTAGGGCTCCAGGATGCTCTGGATCCTGGGGAAAGGGTCACACGCTTTATTCCAAAAAGTTAAGGATTTGCATAGTGCCGTGTTTACCCAGAAAAGCTTTAAGAGATGAGAGTAGTAAAATCTGAGAAGATATCCTTCTGAAAGGGGAAGGTATGCATGCGAGCTGAATGTCTTTGTAGGGCTGCCAATTTTCTAAGGGGATAGTATAGCAAGAATAATACTTTAATATACTAAACCCTTGTTTCTATCTCACAGCTCCAATAATAAAAAGCCAGGCTTAGGTGACTCTGCTTGGAGTTGCTTTTATAAACAATGAAGTAAGGAGGAATGAGGATGTCATGTAAATTAAGTTTCCCTAAAATAAGAAGGTTCTCCTGGTGTTTGGGGGAGGAGATAATGGAGAAGGGTGGAGTGGGAGAGAAAGGAAGGACAGGAGGAGAGGAAGACGGAAATCAGATTCAAATGTCTATTCCTTCAAAGCACACCTGAGGAGGATCTCCAAAGCAGAGGTGGTTTTTGTCATCTTGCCTTTGGGACTTTGGGACAAAATTACCTGAAATGTACCCTGACTGCAACAGTGTAACAAGAATTAGGAGATTTTTAGGCAGAGACAGGGCCTAAATTTGGGCCCCAGTTCTCTATGGATGTGTGGGGTTCACAGAAGGTTCCGCAGTTGCCACATGTCCATGCAAGGTGAAGTGAAGTGCCAGGAGGACCAGAGACCAGAAGAGGGGTAGGGATCTGATAGGGAACTGGCAGGAGCTGGGACCTGGTGAGTGAATAAAGGGTAGAGTCCACAGGCATTGATAGCAGATGTCTGCTGCTTGGAGATCAGAAGAAGGAAGAAAGTATGTTAGGGATAGCTGTATGAAGGAAAGTTGTATTAACTGTGTATTTCTGACATTTTGACATCTGGATCCTTGTTGACCCTGGGCATGATGACGCTGCCCCTCCCAGACTAGCCAATGTCTGGAGATCTCTAAAGGTCTCCAGTGGCCTGCAAGTGCATCTTTCACATGCCAACCAACCAGTACCGAACCTCACCAACAACCACCTCCTTGATTGAGCTTGCACACTCCAGGTCCAGTCCTCCTGCCCTCATCACTCCAGGGCCAGGTGCCAGACTACCAGAGACTGCCTGCTGAAATTACTCACACTAGCCAACCCTAAATCCCTTTACTCTGCCTTGTTATTCCTTCCAGCGGAAACCACAATAAAGCCTCTTGCCTATGTTTGCTTGTCCCTCCTGACTGGCACTGGAGTTCACCGTGAGGCTCCTCTTGGGAGCAGTGAGTAAAACTCTACCTTCAGTGACAATTGTCTCCTGATCTGGTGGCTTCACATACCTGAAAATAGCAAAACTTATTTTAAAAGAGGCCAGTGCCCAGAAAGCTGTGGAACAAGACAGACAGCACATCCATCCATCGGCTTGCAGCAGACCCCACCTCCTGGGTACCTCACCTTCCTTCTGTATCCTGAGAACACTTGGGGAAAGGTCGGGGCAGGGGAAAGGACTTGAGAGGGGAGACACTGTCTGATTTTTGAATTGATACAATATTTACCTAAAAAATGACCCCTTAAGCCAGAAGAAATTTAACTCAAAATGTTCAGCCTCTCATGACCCACGATAAACTCACATTGACCATTTGGTGGGCATATTGGTTCAAGAGAAAGGGGAAGTAAATTAGAGAAAATGATATGATATTTTTGCATATTTTAGTTGAATTTTCTACCCTAGTTTAAGATTCCAGTCTTTAATAATTTTTAAAAGAAATAAATTCTGTTCTTTTGGAATTTATTTATAAAGTCATACATATTTTTGCACATAATTTGGAGCATTTATAATTTGTTCTTTCAGAATTTTTGAATGTATTTTCCATATATTTATGTAGTGAGCACATGATGAGCATATTAACTCTAACATGTTTTTCATTGATATTTTAATTCATTAAATAATTTAAGATCATTAAGTGGTCTTACTATTCATATTTAGCCAATCCCCTGCTGTTATTTATTTAAATTATTTCTACAATTTTCTGTTCTAAATAATACTCTAATAAACATCTAGGTGCATTAAACTTTGTTTGCAACTTTATTATTTCTAACTAGATCGACTAGATCGAAATAAAAACAACAGGGTCCTATTTTCAAGACCTTTTGATGTTACGTACATTTGTATGACATTTAATTCATGTTACCAAATTTTCTCCTGCTGTACCAACTTATAGACCTACCAAAAGCAGGTATACATCTCTCAAAAACATAAGTTTGGTTCTTTAAGTTTTTATAAAATCTTTGCCGATGGACTTCAGGTGTGAGCACAGATGCTGTACTATAAAGTTGCACACCTGAAATTTATATAATGTTATTAACAATGTTACTCCAATAGATTTAATTCTTAACGCCCTAAAAATGACATTTGAAAACAATTCAGCACTTGAAGAGAAGTTGGATTTCTGCAACTTCTGGAAAACTGGCTTGTACTAAAACAATAATAATAAGTATTCCCTCATACCCACGGTTTTGCTTTCTGCATGTTCAGTTACCTGCAGTCAACCATGGTCTAAAAATATGAAATAGAAAACTCCAGAACAAATCATACATTTAAAAAAAACTTTGCCAATGAAAAAAATTGCACCTTGTTCTTTTAAATCTCTTTTCTTTGATAACCATTGGGAATAAAAATGTGTCTCTAGGTTAAACTTTTAAATAAATTGTGCATTTAGATACTTTCCTACTTTTGTCAGGATATTTATTTTTTCCCCATTGATTTCTAAAAGTTCCCTCCATTGTAAGAATTATTAACCTCATTGTCATCTATGTCACATGTTTTCTCCTGTCTTGGCATTACTTTCTAATTCTATTTTTCAAGGCTTTCCCTCATTGTTTTATTAAACAATTATTCTGTGAATATATATTTAAAAATGAAATACTGAGATGGGTTTAGTCCCAGTAAATTTCTCTTTAATTTGCAACTGTTCATAGAACATTGAGAATATGCCCTTATGGCAGGGAGTAATGATCGTAATAAATGAAGGAAGCAAGTTTAAACAGATACGCACGTACCCAAACGCTGCCTACCAGAAGCTGCCGAGCTCTCAGCCCACGGGGGTTTCACGTGAGCTTCAGGGAATCTCAGCGCCCTAAAACATCCTGGTCCTTGAGAGGACAGTAAATATAATAATAACTGACAGTGTCCAGAGTTTTATAGTCCTTTCACATTCTTCACAGGGAGGATCTTGTTTTGCTGCAGAAGCTTGTTAATTTTGTTTCATCTTACAGATGAAGAACCGAGCTTGGTGACTTGCCCAGTGACATTCGGGCAGTGAGTGGGAAGGTGTGACCAGTACATACACGTAGATTGTTCCCCACCTTGAATTCCAGGCTGTTTCTGTTTTTACAGGATTATTTTCTCAACGTTAAAAGATTGTTAAAATATCCATTTCTAGGTTGAGAAAAGTGGTGAAAAGTAAAAGTGTCATCTCTGGGACAATATGGAAAAGTAATATTTGAACACAGATTAGGTTTTTATAAATCAAATCTTATTGTCAAGAACTATGCTTCAACTTAAAAGTAACCTTAAAGAGGCAAAAATAAAATGTACAGTCTTGCCTTTCTCATTCTAGAATCCAAGCCCTAGGAAGGGTCTAAGTTTATGATTCTTTAAGTGCTCTTGGGACAAGAATGTGGGGCTTCTTGGCATGAATGTTCACGTGTGCTCATCTGTGAGGTGCAGGAGCTGGAACATATTAAAAACAATGGACTAGAGTATGTGACTGTTCAGTGTTTGCCTCATTCCAGAGAGAAGGTCTCTGAATTGTCACTCCTCCCTCCAGCACACAATTATCTTCTACTGCATAATCCTGTTTTAGTTCTCTGCATTATACATCACCTCTCTCATATTATGGAACTTTGATGGCTTATTTATCATTTATAGCCCCATAAGAAAATAAAAGTTCCATGAGAGTTGGAACTTTGTTTTCATCATGACTTTAGAGTCAGTCCTTAAAACCGTACCTCTAGCACCATGGGGGCAAATGGATGTTTATGGCATAAATAATACATAGGTAAGGACAGGGAGTTTGGACTTCCGGGTGGACCACAAGCGGCGTCACACCCTCTCCTGAAGCCTGTGCAAGGATATCTGGAATAGAGCCTCTCTTTACCACTACCCCCATCCCCGGCCAACTTCAGGCCACTCCAGTATTTTTCCCAATTTGACATTTTTAAAATTAATATTTAAATAATAATACACTAATGTGACTTCAAAGCATAAATGTTTGTTAAATTACAAAATATATTTGTTTTTACTGTTATTCTAAAAGTAAATCTTGACTCTGAAAAATAGTATGATACTTTAAACAGACACACTAGAGTTTATTCACACATTTCATATAGGACTAAGTTCCTTTTGGGTATTTGAGACCCCAAATGACAGTGACTTACAGAAGAGATATCCAATTTCTCTTACATAAAATGCTTCAGGCAAGCAGCGTAGGACTTGTACAGGGCTGAGTTCCATAAAATTTTTAAGTACATGGATTCTAACTTGTTATTCTTCTAGTTTTATGGCCTCCAATCCCAAGGCCATCCTGGACCAAAATAGCAGCTTTAGTTCCAGCAATTGTGTAACATCCCAGCCTGTAGGCAGGCAAAAGGGACAAAGGAGAAAGGGAAGACACACGATGATTATCGAGTAAGGAAGAGTCAAAGCTGCTACGTGACATTCTGCTTATATTTTCATTGGTCACACCTGAGTGATATGACCTCATCTGCCTGAAGGGAGGCAGGAAAATGTAGTCTTTATTCCACATGGTCATTTGTCCTGCTAAAAATTGGGGACTCTCCTACTACATACGAAAGAAGAATGGGTATAGAAGAAAACTAGTAGTTCCTTCTTTTTAATCAAGGCGTCCAATTGAGTGTTTTCCTGCTTAAATATTTATCCCAGGAAAGTAAATACTTTCCAACAATGCTGTCATTGCCACTATTTCTGGCTGCCTTCACAGACTACAACACATTTTATACACATCCTCAGAGGTGTCAAATATTCAATCTTGAAGAAGGAATGTGATTTTTTTGAAACATCAAAGTCATCAGCTGAAGTTTTATGGGTAAGATATGTGACAAAATTAGTAGTGCCATTTTAAGACAAAAAGTTAGCACTGACTTCAAATTTTAAGTCGTGTGTCTCTGACAACAATTTCCAACAAGATGGACTTACACAAATCCCCCACGACCAGCACCATCCACTCTCCTCCACTACAACCATTGCTCTCATCCATACTACCTCTTAGTAAATACCAAAAACTTATGAGGATGGTGATTTGCATATATAACACTTTCTACTTTAAAGATAGTACTCAAGTAAATCAATTTAATGCCCCTGAACATGTAACTCCCAGACTTATATCCATTAGTCTGAATAACATGCTCTAAGAACCAATGGCATATTATTAAAAATCTCCATGACACCAGGTGTTCTGGTGTCCTAGGTTTGAGACAAAGTTAGCTCCAGAACTTACATAACAATATGTAAAATTAAGATCATAGCATGGAAAAGCTTCTTGGAGCTGATTCTAAGATGCCATGATATTGCACTTCCAACAGTTAGCTGGAGGACATCACCCTCTGGAGGTTAAGTGGTAATAACTTTGCATTTCTTTGTAAGGCAGCTCAAAACACTTCATTTTATTCCTATAGAAACCTGAAATTAGGAAAGATTACAAGCATTGACTATATTTCAAATAACTCTGTAGAATTTTATATCCACTTTCTTCGGCTTTTGAATTTTTATAAATTGTTACAAAGCAGGAGAATAATTCCTTGTTAGTCTTTCAGAACTCAACTAGACATTGAGCGCTTCAGGGTCTTTCCCAGAAAGCAATGTCCCTCCTGCATGTCCTGGCGACAAGTCATTGTAGTGTACTATGTCTGCCTGGTGGTCTCCAATCGGACTTAAGTTTCCTCTAAGGTTGACACTCTAACATAATCACTGTTTCAGCAATGTGCCTGGAATTTTGCAAGCATTAAATAAATTTAGAATCTCCTACTTTAATTTGCAAAGGTACATGTATATATGTACTGTCATGTGTTCTTTTTAGTAAAATTTAACTGGGAATTACTTGTTCAGTAACCACTATGATTGTCCTGGAATGTGGCTCTGCCACCAAGGGCATACAGGAAGCAGTAACTAGGCGAAAAGAGGGAGGAGGGAGAAAAATAATAAAGGGGGAAATTGTTGGAGGGACCGGTAATACTCAGAAAGTTGACTGAGTATAATAATTAAATCTTAAAAGTATTTTTTATCCCCAAATAGGTTTTTTTTTTATTTTGTAGGTTAGTATGACCGTGAAAAAGAGATAGGATTAAAGAAGAAAGGAAGAGTGCAATTATGACTAAAAATATCTGAAAATAATGGGATATAAATTAGAAATTTAAAAAATTCTGTTAAACTTCATCATGCTCATAAGTCAAAAGGGAAATATATAACCTTTTCAAATGACTTTGAATTTGACAAAATTTCAAGTCAGCTTTTTATAAACATCTCTGGTAGCACAAAAATAAATACGTTAAAAATAATAATAGTTATTATTGCATAACACCTCTCTTAAACCAAAACTCAGCATCAATAACCTTGATGGTGAACCACGGTGGAAGCATTACCACTGAAAGCACGAATGAGACAAGAATGCCCACTAATGCATCCATTTCTGTACATCTATTATGTACATTGTTTGAGAAATATTAGCAAAAGCATGCATGTAACAGAAAGAAATGAGGTATAAACACTGAATAAAAGGAGAAAATTACTAATATTTGGAGATATAATAATTAGATACTTGGGATAGTGCTAGAAAAAAAGCATAAAGAAATCAGTAAGTCAGAGGTTCAAAAATTAATATAAAAATTGTTATATTCTGTATTTGCAAATAGTAAGCAAATGTAAAATCTAATAAAAAGAGAAAAATGTAAAATAGCCTCCAGTGTCAACTTCTGTTATGCACAACTAAGAGCTTTGAGTAATCTAGAAATAGTTGTCAAAAAAATGCCTTGGCAGCAAACTTCATAGAATTAGGACAAACCTAGGATTGGGTTGGACAGGGACCGATGGCTCTGAAAATGAACTGGCATTATAGGCAGGATTCCAGTGGGCCGGGGCACACAAAGATGAGGAGATCAATCAGTTATCACATGGAATAATCTAGAATGAATTCAGAGGCTTACTAGATCTCTTTCAGAAAATTAATAAGACATTGTTTGAGGGAAAAAATGGGTCCCCAGTAATTGAAATGGTAAACTTTAGATGACAGTGAGTTTGGGAACTTTAGGGTTCCCAAATCCCACTGAGTATGTTTTGCCAGTAGAAGCAATTCTCTCTCCAGCCTGTAGTACAATTGTTTCCTGCCTTGCTGGGAGGCCAGTTAATGAAGTTATCTCACGTGGTTGCTTTGTGATGAGGGGCCAATTCTCTGCAAGACTTACTACTACCATCGTTAAATTGTTCACAGAACCACAACTAGCATCAGACCCTTCGTGCCTCAGGGTCACTGTCACAGACTATGCATTGAAAGAGAAAGCTTGCTAGCAAAGGAATTACAAACCCTTGATAATTTATCTTTGAAAAATACTGAGAATGTATGAGAGATTGGAGTCCCAAAGTGCTAGACCAAAGTGGGCAATACATAATTTTACAGGCTAATTCATCAATATATACAAATTCATTAGAGATTCAGGATTCAACATAGCAACGTTAGCAATAGTAAGACCCAATTAACTAAAAACTCTGTTCAATGAGGACTCACACTAAATGAAGCTGATATGAGAAAAAATATTACTATATGATAGAGAGAAACTCATCTTAGATCAGAAGTGCTCACCCATTCCCTTATGTCCTCTCAGATGGCTTGACAGTCTCTTCTGTCTCTAAGACTAATACACTGCTTTAACAAGCCCCAAAATCCTTTAAAAGTGTATAGTTACAGGCATTTACAGGTTGGGGATGCTAGTGAGGATAAACGAATCTCAAGATGACAGAAGGAGGTAAAGTTAATAACAGGCAGTAGAGTCAAAATGATTCTCAGATGGTTTTAGCAACAGAAATCACTCACTGGTGGTGGCTAATTGGATTCCTTGGACCATTAGATCCTGTTTGTTTAACTCTCATGAGCAGAGCACGAGCCTGTGCCACCCTAATGAGTCTGCGTGACCTCAGAGCTTCTCAGTTATCAGAGCTGAGGGTGCTCTCAGACTCAAAGCCCCACAAATGGAGGGGGCCCAGACACTTTTTTAAAAAACAATGAAACAGCATTAACAATGTGTTCTATAATGTTTCCCTCTGCCTTTCTCAAAAGGGCAGGTGGTTGGCCAAAGGAAACGCACATTTGAGTAAATGCAAGGCCTAGAGATCAAAGGGATTATCAGCCAACCCAGTGGTTACTTGGCAGTTACACTGAGCCTTTGGTGGTTGGGTAACAAGTAAGATTTAGGCTTCGAACTTTATCACAGTCTAAATGGTAGGTCTAGGTATTCTTCCTGTAGTTATTTTGTACATTTAGAGTATATTGATAAAATAAACATATTAGGTTATGGACAGAATCAGCATCCACGTGTGATTTTATGTGTAGGTGTATATTCATTTAATGTGTACTGCAATCCATTAGGTAGATCCTGATTAATTTCCTATTTTATAAAGAAACTAAGACACAAAGTGAGTAAGTAAATTGCCCAAGGTCACATACTTATCTATTTTGTGGCAGAGATAGAATTTTAATTCAGGCAATCTTATTAACCTTCATTGCACTATATTACAGAATATAGAGTAAACCCACTTCTCCCCCCCTTCTTCCAAAAATACACAGATACATACATTTTAGCAAATTATACAAGAGGCAAATGACACTGGATAGTTTTGATAAGAGTAGCAGAGGTGAGAGTGAGGGAAAAGATTTTAGTTTTAATTTTATAGGTTTTTGTAGTGCTTGGTTTTTCTAAACATGTGTCTATTTTATTGTTGCTTTAATATAAACAAAAACACAAGAAAAAGTGTGTCCAAAGGCCCTTAAGTTGGAAGGAACATTTGTTGAGAAACAAAAGGAAGTTTCATGATTGAAGCCTAGAGAGGGATCCAGGAGAAGAGAGATATTGATGAGCTTGGAAAGGAAAGCAAGTCTTTGTAAGCCATTTGAAATGTATTTTGGAACTTGTCCTAAAAGTAACAGGAAAACATTTAGAGTTTTAAGCATGGGAGTGACATGATCAGATCAATGCCTTTTTAAGGGATCGTTGGGTCAACAGTGTGAATAATAGATTGGAGAGGAACAGCAGTAGATGCTAGGGACTATTTACGAGTGAATTAGAGAGATGCAGAGAAGAAGATGATGGTGAGTTGGACTGTGACAGTGGCAGTGGGGAAAGAAACAAGTGGATAAGTTGCAGAGATATCAAGCAGGCAGGAACAATGTGACTGGTGATTGGCAGGATGGTTAGAGACAGAGAAGAGGTAAAAATGACTCTCAGTGTGTTGGTTGCATATTCTGTGTGATGGTGCCCTTCACTGCTAAGGTGGAAGAAACTGGTGGATAAACAAGTTCAGATTGGAATATGTGAGATCAAGTTACTAGTTAGAAATCCAAGTAAAGGTATTGAGCAGGCAAAGGAGGAATGGCTGGGGAGCTGAGAAGAGAGGTCTCTATTGGGCACAATAGTGGCATCATGGAAGTAAAGAAGAACACTGGGGACAAAGTGGCTCAGGAGCAGAGACACTGTGATAGGACCAGCTCTCAGAAATAACTCAGCAAATAAGAGAATGAGTGGAGCAGCCAACAACAGGTAGAGTGCCCAGCATGAAGAAGGAGAAAGGAAGTCAGATAGACATCATAAAAGAAAGGGGAAAAATAGTGGTCCTTCATGGCAGGTCAGTAAAGTGAGCTTAAAGAATAAATTTCATCAATATGAATTGATTAAGAGATTTATTTTTAAAGAATTCTAGTGTTTACCCTTAGGTTAGTAGAGATGGTCTACTATCCAATACCTTTTTCTATATAGTATTATATAAATTATTATATAAATTATAATATTAATTATAACATTGTTAGGATAATGTAAGTTGCAGAATCAAAGAAAATTCACACTTGGCCACTTTGCTTTGTTAGAAAATATAGACTAACATATGATCCTGGCATTCTTCCACTTACTTAAAAAGTTAAAATAATGAGATCATCTAATTTTCAAAACAAATCATTTAATGAAAAGATTTCAATTAAATCTCAAACATGATAGATGTAATTAAGGCACAACAACATAATTTCCAGTAGGTCAAATATGTAATTTTTAAAATGTGTTAAAACACAATTCTGCCAGGTATCTCAGAATTAATGACTCTTATAATTGGCTGAGTTTATGGTATTTTCATTCTTAATTTCTTTTTTTTTCTATATTTCTAGAGTGTGTACCACTCACCAAATAATGTTTTAACATGGGGAGTACCGAAGTAATTTAACCCAAAGTTACTGCCATCAGGGAGCTTGTATTCGGGAGGGGGAGGTGATATAGACATAATCATTTGTTGCAGTAATACAAATATACACTGTTTATTGAGAGATCTTGATACATGTTAAAGGGATTTCTATGGGAAGATAACACAGGAAGGATAGAAACAGGCAGAGCAGGGAGAAGCATGGGCAACTTGATTAGAGAAGCAAAAGAAAGGTTTACTGTGTTCAGAAAAAACCAAAAAGCTCTTTGGTATTACCACTCTTTGATATGGAGGGACCCAAGTGAAAATACTTGAGGTTCAGTTGCCAAGGACGGGTTGAGGAGTCATGGAGGCCATAGGAAACTGGGATATTAACCTAGAGGAGAATGGGAACTTTGACGTGTTTGATGTAGATGGGTAATGGTTACACAGTCACACACATATGTAGTCTTAGTTATTCTTTCACTATTTACTTATATAAAATCAGGCCTTTGTTCTCTGTCTTGAAAATAGAATTTAAGAGGGAATGATTTGGTGTCAAGCAGATAAGAAAGGGGACTGTAGTAAGAGTAATTTAGGGAAATAGTTTAGGAAAGAAAAACAAGATACATAGAAGGGTAGAGAAGACTCTACACTCCGCCACAGTAACTGGACTAAGGACTGCAGGTACAATACAAGCTGAGCCAATAAAAAACCATTCCCAGGAACGGAGTGAGGAGGGGAAGGAAGTTTTCCTCTCTTTATGAAGCTGTGAGGCTAGATTTACTTGCCAGAGAGGATGCAGCCAACACCCAGACAGAGGCAGAGATCAGCCTGGGGTGGTAGGAGAGAGAAACTGAGAAATTTAGAAAGTGCCCTGGTACCAAGAATTCCCTTGCCCCTCAGATCATTTCCACTAGTCAAGATGACACCAGATTATATGGTTTCCTTTTTGCTTCAGGGACATTTGTGTTGACTTTCTGTCACTTGCAACTCAAATGTCATCATTCATATAAGATTTATGTGATATTTAGGAAAACAATGAGAAGTTCTTGGGATAAGCCAACAAGAACAATACTAAGTTTCTAGTTAGCAATGGCTGAAGCATGGTACTGCTCACTGAGACAGAGTACACAGAAAGATGAGCAGGTTTGGGGAAAAACACGAGGAGCTGAGCTTTACAAGTGTTGAGTTTAAGGTGCCTATCAGCCATGCAGGGAACATTCAGCTGACAAGTAGATCTAAATAAATCTGAATGAACTTGTATATCTACTTCTGGAAATTTACTGTGTGTCACATAAAGATGAGAGATGAAAAGTTCAAAAATGATGCTATTAAGACAAAGAAAATGTACAATTTGAGTAAAACAGTGTGAAGAGAAGGAAAACCTGGAGAATGCCACTTGTTAAGGGTCCAGAGCAGAAGAGCACATTAAGCAGATAGAGAATGAAATACCATAACAACACAAAACAAAACAAGGATGTTCAGGATTACAGAAACTAAATGGTGAAGAATATCAAGAAGGAAGTCGCTGACTCTTTAAAAAGCTACAAAAAGGCTCAGTGTCTAAGAGGTCTCCATGACAACTGAGAGAACTATTGGTGATCTTCTGGAGAACTATGTAAATAGGATGGTGAGAAGAAAAACAACATTTCCCATGGGCTGGGGTGAACATGTGAGGTGAGGGGTTTAGCTACACCCAGGACAGTTCTCACATTTTCATGAGCAGAGGACAAAAGTTGGAGAGGAAGGCAGGCAAGGATTTAGTAGGTTAGGAAAAACACCAGTGGGGAAACCACACACACGTGTGTGTGCATATGTGTGTAGTATTACACTGCATATATATAACATATCAATTATATATATATAAATATATGAGAGCTACAGATCTATATTTATCTTTAGGTCCAGAACTCCTGGGTTTGAATCATATTTTCTTACAATAAGAGGGCTTTTTTATTTTTAATCTCTAAATTCACATGCAGGAAGAGTTGGAAGAAAACACAGTATCTAGGGATAAAATTGACCTTCCCATGTGGTCTATGTACAAATAAATACCTAGTGTTGTCTGACGCGAGACAAGCCATATGGTGGCTTATTCTCTCGACACCGCTGAGCACTTCTGCAGCTATGGAATTAGTGTCCATGGACCAGACTGTCCTCTTAGGTGCTCATTTCTTCCACTGGAAGCTCAGTCCTGCGACCCTGTCAGCAGAGCAGGTGCCATGCCATCTCTCACAGGGTCCTCACAAAGGGACAGCTTGCGGAGTTTCTCTTTGCTCCCTCTAACCTTTCTGTAATATGAGGACAATGGGATAATAATGGAAATTATTTATTGGAATTATTGCAAGGATTAAATGAGTTAATGGATGAAAAGAATGAAGAACAGATCCTGAGACACAGCGAACACTCAGTGTGTATGTTCGCTGTCATCACAGCAAAGATAACCCATCTCAGAGAATGTTCGTATTCACTTGGAACTCTCTCTCTTCCAGCTTGCTCACGGGTGTAGGGAGGGAAGGATGCCAGTGCTCACTCAGATGCACCATTACCCAGACTCCCTGATAAGGGACAGAACTCCCAGGGCCAGAAATGCTTTGCACTGGCTGACAGGGCGTTTCTCACTGATTTTCCGGCTTTCCCTGTCAGTCTTCTTTCTCGTCGGTCATATACACGGTCCAGCACAAATAACGCCCCCTTTTTATTACACAACCTTTTATTACAAAATCATAAGCAGGTAATTCTGTACTGTGACAATATGACACTGAAGCACACCATTTGACGTTTTAGATGAAATGTTCAAATTATAACTATAACTTCTTACGCCCATATTATTATCCTACCAACCACACTCAAGCAGGCATTATTTCTGCGGGACCCTTTATCTCCTCCTTTTAACTCCAGGCCCTCAGGTGTCCCTTTTAAGCTACTCAGTCTCACTTCCAGAAGCGCTGCTCTTCAGTACCACAGAGAGCTTGACATCACTATCACAACAGAGGGGCAGGCACATGTCCTTCATTCCTGAGCCAGCCATTATCGATGGCACATGCCCAGGACTCTTTCTCCAATGCATCTAGGCTCATTTCTTATAAATGTTGGATACACATTCCATAGCATATGCGACAATTTCAAAAATTATGAAGAATGATTAGGGTGAAATGTTTATAATATGATGTAATAAGGATCAGAATTCAAAAATCCATCCACAATGTAACTTTAATTCTGGAAATCTGGAAAACATGTAGGTGTGTGAGGGTTTATATTATGCTTGAAACACACAGAAAAACTAGAAGAAAAAAACATAAACACATAAACATTTTCAAATTGTATATCTGAGTGAAACAATTTCACTCCCCCCTTTATCTTAGCAATTATTTACAGAGATCTTTTGTTCCTTTATAATTAAAAAAATATTTTGTAGGTGGGATATACAGAAGAATTTTATTGACATTCAAAAACTTTCCTTCTTTATATTGTTCCCAGGCAACTCGGTGGACAATTATAATGCCCTCCAAGTAAAGCTTTCTCTAAAGCTTGTCTTCGGAAGTGTCAGTGGCTATTCAGGTCTTAAGTCATTTAAAGAGAAGGGTTTTACTTATTTTGGTCTTACTTAAAGTCAGCATTGTTTGGTTTTCATATTTTTTTCACACAGCAGGGATTTTTGCGCCTGCCCAGTGTCAGGCTTTCTCCCCTGGCAATACAGCAGGGAAGAAAACAGATGTAAATCTCTGTCCTCGTGGAAAAGGACCTTTACAGGACAAGTTTTCTCAGTATAATTTCTCAAGATAATTCTCAAAATAGAATATTCATTTAACTAAAGCTTGATATTATATCATGGAGGAATGCTCCTTTATCTTTTATCACAGAGCATAGCACTTGCTCATGACTATATTATCGTTTTTTCACCCTGAACTTCTCCCTATCACACACCGTCCTGTAATCGGCCCCCTCGGGGGTTGCCATGGTTATCTCTCAGCGCTCCCGCTGGCAGTTCTGACTGTGTTAGCGGGGAGTGACTGGGGGTCTGGAAGGGGGAAGAAAAGGAACTAACAAATTTCAAGCACTTTTATTTTTATCTCATGGAATCCTGACAGTATAATGGATAAGTAATATTAACTGCTCATTGCAGGTGAGGAGATAGGTTTAGTGAGATTAGGCATCATTTCAAGTGCCACATGGCTATATTGTTAGTGGCAGAGCTGGGACTCAACGCCATGTTCAACCTGTGCTCCTCACTGGGCCATAGTGTTGCATTCTGGTCCTATGCAGGGTGAAGCAGGGCACAGAATGAGTGGTCTGGGCAAACTCTCCCATCCAAAATCTCTTACAGTGACCAACTCAGTCTCTCAATTTTAAGCAATTAGTCAATCCATCAATGTTCACTTTTTAAGTGTAATTTTCACTTCTCATTTTCCAGAAGAATAAATACCTCCCATTGAGATAATCCCACCAGAAATTGTTCTTTAATTTATAGAAAAAGGAAGAAAGAAAAAAGAAACACTGAGGATAATGAAATAGTCTGTTACAGGACACTGATTCCTTAATATACATTGTTTAGCTCACTTCCTTTTCTTTCCTCCCTCCTTCCTTCTTTTTTTCCTTTTATCATTTATTTATTCATTTATTCACTCAACACATACTTGTAGAGCACCTTGGTACTAGAAATGGAGCGATGAATGAACACACCAGAAGATGAACATCCGAAGGGCCCTCCAGAGAACCCTACATCCAGGCTCGGAAGAACAGGAAGACCACAGAGCTCAGAAGAGGACATTTCTAGGACACTGTTCACCACGCGTTTTGTCTTAGGACCCTGCCTCCAAACAGAGCCACCCTTCCAACCCCAATTCCCATGAAATCAGCTTCATTGAGGCATAATTTGATTTAGATACAATAAAATTCACCCATTTTAAATAATTTTCAAATCCTAGCCAATTTTTTATTGTTGTTTAAGTACAGTTGTCTCCATTTTCCCCCCACCACAACCCCTGCCCCATCCATCCCACCTCCCATCCTCAAACCTACCCCCTTTGGCTTTGTCCATGTGCCCTTTCTACATGTTCCTTGACAAGCCTTCCCCTATTTTCCACCATTTTCCCTCTCCCACTCCCCCCCCCCCCCGCCGGTTACTGACAGTTTCTTCTTTATTTCAATGTCTCTGCTTGTATTTTGTTTGATTGTTTGTTTTGTTGATTAGGTTCCACTTATAGGTGAGATCATATGGTATTTGTCTTTCACCTCCTGGCCTATTTCACTTAGCATAATGCTCTCCAGATCCATCCATGCTATTGAGAAAGGTAAGAGCTCCTTCTTTCTCTCTGCTGTGTAGTATTCCATTGTGTAAACGTACCATGGTTTTTTTATCCACTCCTTTACTGATGGGCACATGGGTTGCTTCCAGCACTTGGCTATTGAAAATTGCAATGCTATGAAATTGGGGTGCATAGATTCTTTTGAATTGGTGTTTGGGGATTCTTAGGGTATAGTCCCAGCAGGGGAATTGCTGGGTCAAAAGGCAGTTCCATTTTTAGTTTTCTGAGAAAATTCCATACTGTCATCCTAGCTGATTTTTGTAAACTCATCCAGTTGGGTGGGTTTTGACAAATACAGAAACCCATGGAACAAACTTCCCAAAGTCTAGAAAGTTCATTGGGCTTATTTCCACAAGCCCAGAAAGTTCATTGGCAGTCAGCTCCCAACCCTCCGCCCCCCGCCACCACGCACTCAGTGATTACTGTCTAACAATCTACCTTAATTGACCAGGCCTGGTTTCAACCAGTCCCTGGGTAGACTCCAGTCTGCAGTGACTGTGAAGCCTCATCACCCTAACTGTGCCCTGCTTCTTGCTGCTCATTCTGTTTCTCAGAAAAGGCACAGTTATCAAAATCAGTGACATCTTTTCTGGAATTGATGCCAGTCAATTTTCACAAGTAGTTACAAAACCTGTTATCCCACAGGTAGGAATTTCTTGGAGGCAGCACCTGGCTCTGAAGCCCTAGTTTCTGGGAAAGCGGCTGAACTGGTTAAGGAGGTCTCCCTTTGGTTTCTAGACATGATAGTCATATTTGACCATATAAAATTTCATTGTGTGAAATTTTGTTGGATGCTGAGGGCTGACGTTTTACCTGTCTTGTAAAAACTTTAGTGAGGACATTTGCTAGTATTTGTTCATGTGCTATTTTAGCCTCAAGAAAATTGTTCTACTCAATGATTCACTATCCTGGAGTATCATTCACAGTACTAGAGGCAACGTTTGTAGTTACTGTAGAAGTAACATCTGCCATGAAAAACAATAGCAATGTGTGCTTTTGTGAGATAATTCATAGGCAAATGTGTGCATTTACCTACTGAGCTATAATAATAGAGATGTGAGGTATTCTTACGAGAAGGAGCTCTGCTTTAAAATACTGATGATTCATGTATCTGCCTTGCTAATGTTTTTGTTATGGGAAGTAGATATCTATTATATAATGAAACAAAGAAGGGACAGAATTCATCAAATTATATTCCTTTTATTCAGCATCCAAACCCACTCCTCCTCTTATAAATTAATACTTACAAGGAGCACAAAGTAGAAAGAAAAACATGGTGATTTTTCTTTTGTTTTATTCAATTAAAAATGCTGATGACATAAAATTTTACCAACTTCAGGAAGCAGTTCTTCCTCTTACCATTTTTCTATCTGCTCATATAGGAATAGTTCCTTTCTATTAATCTATAAAGCTATAAATTTTTTGCAACTGAAACTTTTATTTCAGAAACTGCATTAGACCTTTCTGCTTCAAAATACTCAGAGTTTCAGGAATTCTCAAATCCAAGCCAAGTTTTGTAAACCTGTATTCTGATGACAGAATTAAAATGAGCAGATATTTAAGTATGTTAGCAGTAATTTACCTAATAGATTTGCAAGAACACTAAAACCCTATATTTCCATCTCAACTTAAAAAAAAACATTCCATTTGTCTTTAAGAACATTGTAGATAAAATGTAGGGGGGAAATGAGAGAGAAAGAGACAGACAGATGCAATCAAAGTTTCCCAGCTCCTGGCATCCCTATGTCAGACCTTTTAAACAAGTCCAAGAATCTATCAGAATTAGAGCTTTGTTTTTCTAGGCAGAAACCAACATTCTCTGCTGTTCTAATCAGAGCCCTTAAAAATTCCCAGTTTGGTTTTCGTTCTGTTTTTTTCCCTCCTGCAATCTCTTCATTCTTTACTTACTATCACAATTAATATGGGATCCCCAGTGTGTTTGGTTAATTACATGAGTCAACCATTCATCAGTAGTGTGTGTTATTCACCTCATATATGTCAGTCCCTATGCTGGCTGTATGCTAAAAGTAAAATGTTCTAATTCCTTTAGAGATGTTTACATGATATGGAATAAAATAACTATTAATTATCTTAGTTTTTACTATGTACTTCACAAGTGGGATAGTTGGAGGAAAAACGTGTAAGTAAGCAATTATATCATGATTTTGTAAGAGTTGTTAAGAGGTAAATGTAAAGGGTTACCAAGAAAACAAAGAAGGGAAGGTTATATAACTTTACCTTTTTTGTTCTCCCTGGAGAATGTGACATTTAAGCTAGGCTATTTAAAGTTTTAGTATTTTACTGTCAGTAATAGAAACAAATTTGAATTACCTTAATAAAAAAGCAAAACATGTTTTATTAAACAAAGAATAAGAACTGAAGTGAATTGGAAAGATGGGGTGCAAGGGGCAGAGGAGCACAGCTGGACAGTGTGGCACCCAGTCTCACTCTGCTGCTCACTCGCTGTGAGACCCTGAGGGATTTACACGAGCTCTCTGTGCTTCACGATGCATAATTGTTATCTGGGGTGCAAAATGCTCATATCAGGGCCTGGCATATGGCTTGTGGGACCTGAAGTTGGGAAGTCAATGGGACCCACATGACCTATGTTTTCATCACTCATCGATACCTCTCTCTGGCTTTCTGCTTCTCGCTCTGCTCCCTTTCTAGGGCAGGTAGATTAGATGAACATGGAAAGACAAGTGGCAGAAAAACAAAATGTAAAGAGCTTTGTATACAATGCTAAGCCATTTGAACTTATATTAGATAATAAGAAACTAGGAGCACTGAAGTAACATGCTCATTTATAGCTGTTACTACATTTAAGAAAAAACACTTATGGAGGCATAGAAATTAGAGAGAAAGATGGATGTGAGCCTGTTTTGCCCTTCAAATATCTATTTATCACTTATATTTGTTTCCCTGTCATTTCTTTTCTTATTGCAATGTAACCTAAGATAAGTAGAGATTATATACATTATATATATACATTTATAGTTGTTACAACATTTATTATATATGCATACCATGAGAAAGAGAGAATATTTGTCTTGAGGATCTTTTTAGGAAAGATGTATTAGTCTGCCAGGGCTACTATAACAAAATACCATAGGTTTGGTGGCTTAACCAACATAAATTTATTTCTCAGAATTCTGGAAGCTAGAAGTCTGAGATGAAGGTGCCAGCTGGTTTGGTTTCTTCTGTGACTTTTCTCCATGGCTTGCAATTGGTCGTCTTCTAGCTGTGTCCTCAGATGGCTTTACCCCTGTGCACACGCATGCCTGGTGTTTCTTTGTGTGTCTTAATATCCCCTTTTTATAAGGACACCGGACAGACTGGATTAGGGCCCACCCTGACCATCTCATTGTAATTGATTACCTCTTTAAAAGCTCTGTTTCCAAATACAGTCACACACTGAGGTTACAGGGGTTAGGGCTTAAATGTACAGATTGAGGTGGGATAAAAAAAAATTCAAACCATGAGAGAAAGTATTTACCTTTGTTAGAGAAGACAAGAATATGCAATGATAGTAGTTATAAGAAGAAATGAATTACAGATCATTTTCTCCTATGGAATTAAGAAGATTTAATGACTGATTTGATATAGAAGGTGAGAAACAAGAAAAGTTTGAAATGTCTCTGTGTTTTCCAGTTTGGCCAGCTGGATGTATATGGAAGGACACTTAACTCCAATAAAAATATTTATGAGGAAAATGCAGAATTGGGACAAATTATGGCAACCACTTATTAACTCATCCAACAAACACAATATTTAGCATGCTTTTTCTACATATCTAGCACCTTTAAACAAAGTTCCTGACCTCAACAAGTTACACTCAATGGTTCTCTAAATAGGTAACATTTGAGGTATCTATTTGGTTGCAAATGTTAGATAGAGAACCATGGAGACATTGAGGACGCAGCTTAATGTTTACATCCGAAACTTGCTTTGGGTAGGCGCTACGGCCATAAATTTGGAAGTCAGAGTATATGCGACATTAAAGCCATGGACCTGAGTGAGTTCAGCTCAGAGGTAAGAAGGCTGAGAGACAGTCTCTGAATCAGACAAATGCGCATGGATTATAAGGAGAGGAAGGACCAGTAAAGGGGATGGGGGAAAACAATCAACCAGTGGAGTAGGAGGAAAAACAGATAACGACTTAGTTTTGACTTTGTCATTACTAGCTGAGACTACCTGCAGAATTTTCACCCATATACCTTCAAATCAGCCTTAGAGAATAACAATTTTAAAATACAGAGCTTATATATTCAGGCCATAACAGTAACTCTACCTAACTGCTCTAAAGGTGGAAATTCTAAGGCAAGGGCTTTCATGCATTATCTACACCAATCTGTGAAAAACAGGAAACAACCCAAGCCTTCGAGGAGTCTGTTCTCTTGTGCAGACATTACTCTGCCTCTGGCGATCTTGTTTAAATTACTGATTTGCTTAGCATAGCCTGTGCGAAGATAAACTGGATTGGCCCTCAACAGCACCAACATTCAGTATCTTTACAACAGTGTCAGATATTTTTCTACCAACTTTTGCTTACCATCTAAATAAATTTCCCTTGGTTCCCATTATTCGTACTGAGTCCCCAGAATGCAATAAGAACTTCTTTTTCTTGTACACTTAAAGCCTTTAATTACTCCCTCAGACATCTCTTCCCAGTTTGGCAGTGCAAAACAGACTTTGGGGAAAGATTTTCTAGAATTAAACAAATGGATTACATCAGTGTGTTCCTGTTCTTTCAAGAATTAGGGCAAAATTATGTCTTTGTCATGTTAGTCCATGTGAGCTTGGGCCAAAAAGGAGGTTGGCAATTATTCCTTGGGGAGAATGTTAAGTGGTCCTTCATCATCTGTCATAGCTGATGATGATAATTCTGGGGAAAACAAAAATGAAGTCTTTTTGGCTCCTAGGATAAGACCATCATTTCCTTTCAGACGCTGGTCTCATTTGGCCATTACCATATTCATGCTGCTAGTGGAGAGCAGCTAAATGTGTTCTTGTCCGTTTTCTCCCTAATCTCTCCAATTCCCAAAGTCATTATTCCCATTTTGTTTTCAAACACAACCCAACTTTTGATTAATAATTAGCTTATCCAAATCTGTCCTAAATTTAATTTTCTCAAATCACACACAAAAATGATTTTCTTAAAAATACAAGTATAATTTTTGGCTTCCTCTTTACTTCTTCACTTCTTAATAATAAGGCTATTATGCATTCTCCAGTTCCTAATGCAGCCAAAATTGAAGGGAAGTCAGATTTTTGAACCCTCTTATAAATGAGTGGCATATTATAAATTAAATACAAATTTGGCATGAATCTGGTCCGACAGATGAGGGATAAAATGCAAAACTCTGGTTTCTTATTTTTCTTTATCATTTCCTCTCAAGTCCTCATATTTTCTTCTCCCTATCTTTTTTCTCAAACTTTTCACCTCACCTTGGGTGCACTTTTTTTGTCCAAATTTTTGAGGGAAAAATAAGGATGTGCATTATACATGGGTATAATAATCCCCTGTATAATGCAAACAAAACTGGGTACGCGTTATACATGGCAAAATACGGTACTTCTTTCTTTCACTCATTCAGCACATATTTATTAATTCAGCACTGTTTCAAGCATAGAGGGATATAGCAATGAACAAGCTGCAGGAGACCCTGCCCTCGTGGAGTTTATAGTCACCAAGAAGAGACAGAAAATATAAAAAATAAAAAACCCCAATGAATGGATGATGTAATTACTTCCAATAACACTAAATGCTAAGAAGAAAAAGAGCAGAGTGCAATGATAGTGATAAAGTGAACTGTGTTTAGACATTTATATCAGAATAAGTACAACCTAGAGGTGAAGATATGAGAAAAGAGGGATAAAGAATGCCAACTCCAAAGGCCCTGAGGTGAGAATAAGAATGAAAATTTCATGGGGCAGAAAGGGGGTCCATGGGGCTGGGGGACACTATGTAAGAGTCAGAAAGGTCATGGGGGGGAATGTTTTCCATCATGAAGACTTTTATTTTATTTTAAATAGCACAGGGAACTCTTAGAGTGTTTTGAGTAGGGAAATGATGTGTTCTTCAAGAAGGATTCCAGAGGCTCCATGAGAGTAGAAAACAGGAAACCATCACTTCTCTGCAACCTGGAACAAAAGAGAAACTAGAAGTAAGAGAGCTTTCTAAGCTCTATGTATGAGTAACACAGAGGCCTAGAAACCTCCAGGGGAAGAGCCTCTGACTTTGGCTGCTTCGAGCCCAGATTTGGCTTACTGTGTAAAGACTTGGACAGAACTGGAAGAATACCCAAATCTTGCTGGTAAAATACCACTCAGAGCCCATTACACGACCAATCTGCTTCAGCAGAACATGGACCTAAAGACAGTGGACAGGACACTTCTGACCTAAACAGAGACAGGCTCCTGCAGCAGCAGGAGGCCTTGGGAGTTGGCTCTGCCGTGGCTTGCTTGTTCGTCTTACCCACTGGCCTTCGTTTTGCATTTTTTTTTAATGTAACCTCTTTAGTGTTTTCATTCTTTGCTGGCAGGCCAGTAAATTGGTATAATCTGGCCATAAGCATCAAGAAAGATAAAAATGTGCATTTGTTTTGACCCAACAATTATACATCTGTGAATTTATCTTAAGGAAATGAGCAGAGATGTTGAGATGAGATAAGCAAATGGAGAAAACGTAAATGCCCACAATAATACATTAGTTAGCCACATAAAGGCACTTTTGCAGTCATTTGATGAAATATTTCAAGACAGGAAAATATTCTACAACATGATTTTAAGTAAAAATTGAGGCTAAAAAATACTTTGTGCCACATGAGCCTGATTTTTTAAGTAGCTACATTTATATGTACATTTTGTATTTACATTACATACTTTAACGTATTTGTTTAAATTTTTTATTGTTGTTCAAGTACAGTTGTCTCCATTTTCCCCCCACCGCTCCCCCTGCCCCACCCATCCTCACCTCCCACTCTCGCTGTGGCTTTGTCCATGTCCTTTACAGATCTTCTTTGATGATCCTTCTCCTCCCCCCCCATTGTCCCCTCTTCCCCTCATACTTTAATATATTAAAGCATTAACAACAGTGGTTCTCTCTCGATTGAGTTAAACTGTCAATTTTTCTTTCTTTTTGATTCTCTACTTCTTGAAGTTTTTATAATGAACAAGATTTAGTTTTATAATTTAAACCAACTCTATCAAAATGTACTAATACCTTTCTTGACAGTTTTGTGTCTAAAATGCTTGCTTGTGGCTTCCTCAGGTCAAGCCTTCTAGCCTGGCCAGTGTGGTTCTGGGGGAGCTGGGCACTCTGGTCAAAAGAATCATAGGAGACCCAGGCCCTTCCAATGTCATTTGTCACAAGATCACACATACAAATCTTCCCATAGCCCCCATAACTAAGATCAAGTAAGAAAACAAAAACAGGCTGTGACCCTCTCCTACTTTGTAATTCCAAGTATTCTATGTATTTTCATGTATCTTCTTAGTTTTAGACTTACGTTTTTAAAAGCCTGTGCCTTTGGTAGTGATAGTCTCCTCTTCCTAAGACAATTATGCTCCTCAGAGCAGACAAAGCATATTTTGTTCACTCATATCTTCAGGACTTGAACAGTGCCTGGCAAATAAACTAAGTATTTGCTGAATAAATTAAGGGTGAATACATTTAAGCCCTAAATAATGGAGACTCAAAGAGAACCATGGCATAAAGTCCTTGATAAATATGAGCTCATTCAGGTCGGCGATCTGAAAATAAAGTGTTTAGGAAGACTGAATTAAACTCTTGCAAGGATATGCTATTTTACAGATGTAGCTGGGAAATTTCTTTCAGGTTCAACAGTATTTTAGGAGCTACTAATTTCTTATATGAGTGGCTTTCAACAGTGGTTTCTTTCCCACAGCAAGCAAGAAGATTAAGGCCTATGAAGAAAATTGATATTCATAGACCAGCTTTGCTGCCAGCACATCCGTGAAGACATAGAATCAAAGGTTGTGTGGGAACCTCATAGAGAAGAAAGAGAAGTGAAGGAAATGAGAGTAAGCAAATTTCAACCGTTCTATAATTATTTCTTTTATGCTATTCAAACTGAAAAATTATAGTGCAGGGACCATGCCATAAAACCCCATTCTACTTTATACAATCCAAGTAAGTTTATAGGATTCTGAAAATGTTCATATCTCTCGATGCAGTGATTCCATTTCGTGGATACAGACAAGGACAAATAATAAATGCAGACAAAGGTTTGTGTACAAACAAGGCTGAACCACAGATCTGAAGAATAAATTCTATTTTATACATGAGTCATGGGCAGATAGAGCCGAAAGGGAGCTTAGCCATATTAGTCACAGATCTCCAGAGAATGGGAGAGGGAAGAGCAAGAGAGGAATTTAAATAATTGGCTTACTGCATGCAATCGTGAAGACTGGCAAGTCCAAAATCTGCAGGGTAAGCTGGCAGGCTGGAGACGCAGGGAAGAGTTGATGCTGTAGTTCAAGTCCAAAGGCAGAATTATCTCTTCCTCACAGAAGTCCAGTCTTCTATTAAAGCCTTTAACTGAGTGGATGAGGCCCGCCCACATTATGGAAAGTTGTCTGCTTTATCCAGGGTCTACTAATTTGACTGATAATCTCACCTTAAAATTACCTCCAAAGCAACATCCACTTGCATCTAACCTAATAATACACTAAGCATGTATGGGTTCAGAGCAGAGAAAAGGCAGGGAAGGCTCTTCGTACACAGGTGAGATTTGGAGGAAGAGTATGGTGCGTGTAGTCAGAGCGGGGAGCGGAACATGGCGACGAAAGAAAACAGTGCATGAAATGAAAGGGTGAAATTTGCAAGGTGTGCTGCGTAGACAGCAGGTCGTGCAGAAAGTTGTTTAGAGAAGCTACGGGAGCTGTACCTGGAGAAGCACAAGGTGAACTTGAAGACAGTATGAATAGTTTGCACTTTAAATGGTCGGGGTGTTGTTCACAGTTTTTGAAATGGTGAGTAACATGATTAAAAGTGGTATTTTGTGAAGGGGAAAAACCTTACCCTGGCCACATTCATATATTCTCTTTAAACTAATAAATTTGATCTTTTTTTCTTAACTCTCCCATTCTCCTATTTTTGTAATCACAGACAGACTAACCCAATTTCATCTACAAATTATACAATACTAAGCTGCAAACCCATGCACTACCAAAAAATAATTTGGAAGTAATTTTGTCATGAAAATTATTTCAATGCAGGTGTCACAACTAATGCCTGTTATTACATTCATACACTATTACTTGTCAGAAGAAAAATTTAAACAGGAAAACGTGGGCTGCTGAGAACCCCATTAAAATGAACTATAAAACCTAGAGTGAAGGGAAGAGCAGATTTCAAAGTGAAGACAGAAGAGACACAGGTTGTACCCAGATGTCAAATTAAATATTTCAGGGAGGAAGTAAGAACTGTTGGCTTGCAGTTTGTCTCAAGCAGTAAAGAACTGAGTGTTTCAATGTATCTGATTGTGTAACTGGTTTTTTGGAAAAGACAGAATGCGGTTGTGGGGAATAATAGGAGTTACTTTGGAGGAAGAGCCCCTGTCTCTGCTGCTATCCATCTTGGTGACTACAAAAATATCCTCATTGCTAGGCCCTAGCTTCTTCATCTGTAAATAGGCACAACCATGTCATAGAATTAATAGGTGTAGTATATTGGGTAAAGGTGCCTAACACATTACCCCATGAATAATAGGCCTCATCTCTACTCTGGCCATTATCATCTCTACCTGTAAGGGTGTAGACAGCACCGATACCACCAACCTCAAGGCGCTGCTGTGAAGAAGACAGGAGACTAAGCCACACTAAGTAACACCCGTGTGGCTCTCATTACATATAAGCAGAAGGCTCAGATCTCAGAAACTGAGCTGAGGGGGCTGGGGAAAGAAGACCTAATCAAGGAGGAATGTCATCCGAAAAGCAAGGGTGTATTCAATCCTTGCTCAGGCTCTAGCTAAATAATCAGTTGAGGTGGAGAATATCTAGAATAGCCAGCATGAGGGGGTGAGACTTTGAACCAGTAAAGGACACCATTCTCTAGAAAAGATAAGAGCAGATGCCATAAACAATTTGAAAATGTACTTGGAGACACTGGAGTTCAAGGAAAGTGATCTACTTAAATGTTATGAATACGAAAGAATTAATTTATAATTCTCTCCTTAACACAAAGTAGAAAGATGGTTCCATTTCATGACCAATAGGAATAAATATACAGGACCTGGCAGAGGTTAGGGTTAGGGCTGGGGTTAGAAGTAATGCCTACTTGAGTGTGGTTGGCAGGGTCATAATATGGGTGTAAAACTACAATTTATAGTTTTAATTTGAACATTTCACCTAAATTGTCTTATGGTGTGTTTGAGTGTGATATTGTTATGTTACAGAATTACATGCTTATGAGTTTGTAATAAAACATCTTGTAATAAAAAGGGGTGTTATTTGTGCCAGAGCCTGTATTTTACTGATCCACAGAGAATTTCACTATTAAGATGTCTCATCTAGAACATATTGTCAATTCCCTCTATGAAGCTTTGTAATGGAGTCTATACTCATGACCATCTGCTTGAATGTTACCAAAACTCTACTTTGTTCCAAATCCATACAGTCCTTTACTCTTTGATGAGTAAGAAAAACTAACAAGAAATATGAAACAAATGTCCGACGATTGAGAAGGCTGGTGAATTTCAAAGCATAAAAATAAAGGCCTTATTTATAGACATTAAATTCTAGATTTTCACAGTCTGAGAGGAATTTGAGTATAACAACTTCTTTTCTATAGATGAGGCCATTTGAAGAGAATATATATATATTTCCTTTAATGATATCAAAAGCTTTTCAGGACTTTTGTTTTTGATTCCTCAGTATCCAACAAAATGATTCAAAAAGCATTTGTTGATGTTCACATTTTAGCTACTGATGAAAGTTCAGCCTGTTGTATCTTTGGAACTAAAACTTCTATACCCAAAAATCTTACTATTATTTTCTTTTAGATTTTCAGCACTTTTGTATCTTTTATTTCACCATCTGACGCTTATTTGTCACTCTTCTTTTTTCAGTGATAACAAATTCTAAAACTAATTAAAAAGTTAAATTATAGCATAGATTAACCAGGAACCAATTATCTTTGGAAGAACAAATCCTCAAACAAAACTCCAAGTCTGAGAAAAACAAAAAATAAAGTGATCAAAGAATTAAACCCAACTCAGCCAGCATTGATTGAATCTTTATTATGTTTTAAGCACTTAAGATAAAACAGATATATGAGACATTAGGTCTTACCCTGAAGGTACTCATGTATCAGAAAAAATATAAGTATTATATGACAAATTGATCAGTTAGTTGCATTTTAAAACAGCAATAATACTTTGTATTTTTGTACCAAATACTTTAACACATTTAATCTCATGACAACCCTATGAGGTAAGCACTATTATACTGTTTTTACTTTACAAATAAGGAAACTGAGCCACCGAGAGGTTAAATGGTCTGCCCAAATTTTGTATGTAGTTCTGGTAGAGCTGACATTTGAACCAGGTAGTATGGATTCAGAACCTACATTCTCATGCCACACTGGACTGCCTCTCAATTAACTATAATTTCTCAATTAATTCTCTCTCTTTTTACAAATATATCACCAAAATTAGAAATCAAGATTGCTGGTTATTTTACATCAAGAAGGTAAATCCATTTTTGACCTTTGAAAGACTCCTCATACAGTCTGGAGATTGTACATGCCTTTAAATACGACTGTATTAAAACATTATTTTGATTTGATGAAAATGTGGTTTTAGATGTATTAACATCTGCGGAAGCACACATGGGCATTCCTGAAAAGCTTGCACCAGACTCCATGGCACACAGTTACAGAGCTTAGGGGGGGAAAACAGAACTAAAATAGGCCCCTGAAAACCTCTGCCACTCTGTAGCCAGAGAACTAACAAAAATAATAAATCTTAAAAACAATTTATTACAATTGTTAAGTTAAAATAATAATAAATAAACACTATTGTAATTTGAGGATGTTACCTTATAATACAAATGAAGGTTGACTTATGGAAGAGGGTAAAAGGAAGGCTGCTGAACTGTGGAGACAAGCACATCGCCATCGGCAGCCGTAGGTGGATAAGCAGACGCAGACTTTGCACACACCATAGCAATGGATGTGCTAAAATCATTAGCTTGTCGTTGTTTCGTTTGCCCATGATCAACCTCAAGGGAAGGTGGGATGAATGGACGCCATACTGCATTCTTCCACGGTTTGCTGAATTCAGCTTTGCTAGTACAATGTGCATTCGGCTGTTGTCACAGCACAAAACATTAGGACACAGGAAATCACATAACAGCCTCTGATCTTTCACGTCAAGTTGACTTCGTTTTCCTTTATACCACTCCCATTTGAAGTTATAGAACAGGCGCTGTAGCAGAAGAAACTGTATTGGGAGTGGATTAAAATGTAGAGAAACACTGCTAATAGTTTTATTTTGATAAAGGAAACTGATAGAATTATTTCTTAATTGAGATTCCTTCCTCCTTTTCTGTTAAACACACTTAAAAGCTGAAAATGCATCCTTTATTCAGAGCAAAATACTTTACTAAATTAATTCCAATTACGGTTAGTGGCATATGAGTCATCGCATAGAAATGGCTGCTTTCTGTCCCGAGCAAATGTGTCCTCGAGGTCATTTACACGTTCTCCTATGTGAGTTCAGCATGAGTGCATTTTTTTCTCTTTTTATCTCCACCAACATTAATACAAAATTTAAAATTATGTGGGATGAATACTAGAACCTTTCATTCCCAATAGCCATATTTTAGGTCTGAGGGACTAACTAAAGCCCAGTTTCATTTCAAAGAACAGAACACAAATAGATAAAAAGCAGCTCTTATCCTAATCATTTTCAGGAGAACAGGTTTAGTCCAATTTACAATAAATTACTGTTCATAAAACCTACTTATACAGTCCAGGCTGGGGTTACTCTCAAAGCTACGATTTGAATAGTTGATTAAATTTCTCCAAAGCACCATGACCAGAGAAAATGATTTATTTTCTGCAGTGTTGCCCTAATATGGTCCTAATGAGGAGCTGAGCCTTCCTTGTAACTTTGTTCCTTGGGTTGCTAAAGGCTTGATTTACTCATCTGGGTAAAAGTCCTTGCTTGTTCACCTCCTGCTCTGAACAAAGACTGATTTTCATAATACACCAGTTAGGGAACATTTTCCCTTAGGCACTGGGACTAGCTGCTTGCAGAGAAGTGGGCTTACATTGCTTTTGTCATCTTTCATCACAGAAATGTTTTTCAAAAGGCAGAAGAAGCCGTGATAATAATAAGTTGATTTCTGCTTTCATGAAAAGGATGATAGAAATGAAATTTAAACAATCGTACTAGCAAATGTTTGCTGGCACATGAATCTGGATGTACAGCAATTAGACACACATACATTTTCATAGAACAGTCTAAGCATAGCCCTTCCTGCTTTGGTACACGGGACCTGAGCACTCCGGGTTGTTTTCAGTTTCCCTGGTACAGCTGATAACATCAAACATTTAGACTGAGCTGCTGAATGCAGCTCCAAGCAGCTTCAGGTTGGGCAATGTTATCAATGGTTACAAGAGTAACAGAGAACTCCAAGGACTGGCCTCAGTCTTGGCGTGTAATTTTCTTTCAGTTCTACTTCCAGTGTGTTTTTATGGAGAAAGTAGCTTGGTATCAGTATGTTACTGAACACCAGGAATTTTTTTTTTTTTTTGGAAGAGAGCAAAGGATTTTGAAACACTGAAGATGTGGTGATAAAATGGAGACCTACAAAATTATATGTCTGTTGAAAATCACTCTAACCCTTCGCCTGTACTTATTTATTAACAGCGAATTCTGGGCATTCGGCACAACAGTACCTGTTTGCCAGCATTTTAAAATGTGAAGGAATTTTTGACCCCCTGAAAGAAAGCCTTGTCTGGGAAAGTATGCATCCTTCTCAACAGCACAGCCTCACAACACAGCTTAATCCCAGAGAACAGCGCTGCGGACCCAGGGAGGGGGGTGAGGAGACTGAGAGCTTTTCCAGTAGCTCCTGGGCTCTTCTTCCCTGAAGATCTCTACCTGGAAGCCTTGAAAAATGCAGATGACATGGGAGTAAATGAGAAACGTGCCTCCTAGGGCTCTACATTCATTTCTGTAGTCCTCTCCCCCGACCCTCCCCCAGTAACTGACCCGGACGCTTGCAGCAAGACCTTCGGCAGACAGCTAGCTGCTGGGACAGCTACACAGAGAACGGCTAAAAAGTAAACCCTGAGAAATCTTTCCTTAAATTATAACTTCCCAGAACATATAGGTTGTCCCAGAAAAAAAAAAAAAAAGAGTGGCAGGTTAATGCTAAAATACACTAATTCAAAAGTAGTGTTCAGATATTTACGTTTATGTAATACTTGTACAAAATAGAGTGGCAGGGAGAATGGTGACGAGGAAAGCAGCGAATGATGAAATCCACATTGCTTGATGCAGCTCTGACCTGCAGCAGAGTTCATTCAGCCTAGGCGGTTACCACGTACATAAGACTGAGGACTGATGAGAAAAGAAAATGTTAAGAAAAAGAATGGCCCAAATAAAATATTTTTATTTAAAACTATTATTAAATTAAAATATTAGTAACTTAGTTATCAATGACTAACTATTGAAAAGGCTCTTAAATTCCCTCTAACTTCCTTCAGCTCTGATTTGGTTCCCTGCATTTGTTTCATACTTGTTCCTTTTGTGGGGGATGGGGGTTGAAAGAGTAAACAAGTGATAAAATCGATATTATTATATTCAAAACATTGAGAGGAAAGTGAAAGTTTGAAAGTAATAGTTAACGAAAGTTTACCTTTTTCGGGTTGGCCGGTTTACCTCAGGCAAGTGCATAGATAATTTATCTGCATACCGATCAAAGGCATTACCATATCCCAAGTCCCTGCAGTCTTTCTTGCCTCCTGTAGCAAGGTGCATTAGCCCCTAATGGCATTTCCGGAGATAAAAGTGGGAAGGAAAATGCTGAGCCTGACACAGAGAGAAGCACTTAACAGACTTGTGTACATACATTAGCCTATGACTCACATTGATTCGCCAAGCATCACTGCCAAGTCCATCTCAGAGGGTCCGTCATTAACACTTCCTCTCATCCCTCCATCCTTCTCTCCTCCCAAATTATCTGACCAGATTTCCAAGTAGATGCTTTAACTTAATATTTCCTCAAGAATGAGAGGATTTAAACAGGTTCGAGCAAACCAGTTTAACGTCTAATTTTCTTGACTGGTTTCAGCAAATATTAAGTTCAAGATTTTGTTTGATTTCTAGGCTCTATATCTCAATTGACATAGAAAATCAGCTAGTACTGAGTCCTGAGCTGAGTTTTTGTGATTTTTTTTCAACAAATAATTTTGGTTCCATTAGGTTAAAATGGATCAAACACACAAAAATGTAACAACTTGTAATGAATTGATTTCATTTAGTTATCAAAATTAACCAAATGAACTAATCCCCCCTTGTTCCCTAGCACCTATTAGTATGAGAATTGGAGATATGACTAGAATTGAATAGCCTGCATGGCCTACCCTTAATCAACCCTAGAAATGAAGTAAATTATGATCTCCAACTTTAAACATTAATTGTGATTTGCATGATAGTTTCTCACTCCCCTTTCATACTGTCCAGTAGATTCTGTGAAGACCACACTCCCAAGAATTGTTTAGACAGGCTTTCTACCACAGCCTTGTTGTGTGTGGTGGGGAAAGGGGGGTCGGTAACCGGCATTGCCACTAAACAGACCACAGACAGGCTAAAATGGTAATAGTCTAAAACACACACACACTGAAAAAAGAAACTTCTACAGACCACTCCTTTTTAATAAGTTCTCCAGGTACTAATGCTATTTCTCAAAACAGCTGGAAGAGAAGTCTGTTTAAAATGGTTTCTGTTAGGATGAAAAATTAGTGTTTAATAATTTATTCACCTTAATATATCAGGGTTGACACGCAGGAGAATTTTTCCCTGCTCCATCAGCCCTGCCTTGTGCATACTCACCTTGCCCTTGAGGTTGAATCGGTTCTCGCTCCTGCAGGATCCCTCATGACTTGCTTCTCCTCTTGTTGGACCATCTCAGGACCCCAGCCAGGCTCTGTTGTTTTGAACAGCATACGGCTGGAGCACATTCCCCTCCTCCTCCACCTCCTTCTTTACTTTAGTCACTTTTGCTAAATCGCATTGCCCTTCTCTACACACCTCACCGACTTCTCCTACCAAACACTGATGCTCACATAGACCCGAATTTTAGGATCCTAAGTCCTACTGGGGAAACCACACCACCATGCAGACAGTTGCTGTTGCAGATGCCCAGGCACAGCTGGCCTGCTGTCCTCTCTGGCCAACTGTTTATATGTTCATGATGAGTATTCTCTGGCATCCCTCACAACTGCAAGTCAAAACCATCGGCAACTGTCCCGTTGTCCTTTGCTGCCCAGGTGGCCTGTATACCCTATTCTCTTTCTGGGACAGCACCCTTGTCTCCTGTTTTCACAGAAAAATGGAAGCTTGACAGGTGTTCTCCCTTCTAATCTCCAAAGCTCATGCATGATGGTCTTTGATGATCTTTGCTACTTGTCAAAGGTCTCAGGGAATTCATCAGCATTCCCTCCCTCTCCTGTGTCTTCAGTTTGTTTCTTCTGTATCCCCACATTCTGTCTCCAACAGATTGTTACCTCCACTTTGCAAAACTTTCCTGGGGAAGTTTGTCAATGACCACCTCATATTGCTCCACACAAACTCATTTTAATTATGTTAGTTGGCATCCTTATGCATTTGCCACAGCTGATCATTCCATTCTTCCTGGAATTCTCTCCCTGCTTCCCTCTGTGACCACACGCTTTCATGGTTTTCCTCTACCTAGTATTTCAGACCTGTCTATTTATGTCTTCTCTGATCCTCTTTTCTTGTTCATCTCTTAAATGCCTGTGATCTTGGAAGAAACTTAGAGGTTGAATCAGGATTCAGAACCAGACAGCAGAACTCCAGAGCCCAGCCTCACAGACTCCATGTTGTGTAATGGCTAAACCCACTGGCCACCTCCAGCACTTACTAGATGGATGCTTCAGGGCAAGTTATTTGCCCTTTTTGAGCACTGGTTTTCTCATGCATAGAATATAGGTAATAATACTTTCCAGACAGAGGTGCTGTGAGGAATAAGTCTAGTAATAAGTGCCAACTGTCTATAAATAATAGCTTTCCATAAATGGCATCTATTATTATTTTATTGGTTTTATGATCTCTCAAATATTTATCTTTGTACTCAAGGGCAAGCATAAGACAAACAAGTAAGGTAGGGAGATATATATCGGGCAGTATTAGACTAGGAAAAGAGAGAGCGAGACATTCTTGTTATAATCCAAATGAACCTATGTAATGATTATTTGAGCTATTTACCTTTAGGCTGGCTTCTCATCAAGTTTAAGAGCCTTCGATTCTTTGGGAGACACATGGACTTGAATGCCCCCCCCCCCCAGCACTGGGAGCCAGAGTTCCCAACAGTCTTCTCCATCTCATCCTAGACTCCATTCGGAGCACTGCCCAGATTTGCAGCTTTCAAAGTGTATTAACACATCATCTCATTATATTTAGGGCTTTTTTTGAACACCAAAGACAGAAACATTTGATAAGAATCTATTAAGCAGGTCAGAACATTTCTAATTTTGTGGAGAGTTTCATTACCTATGGGTTTGTAATTCAAAAAAAGAATAGAGTCCACTGACCCTTGAAAACTCTTGACAAAAAATATTTGTATAAAAAGATAAAATTATAATTGTTATACAAATATAAAGCAAATATGCATTAAATGCTTTATTTAATTCAGTTAATGAGGGAACCAGTAAGATGTTACAACCAGCCAAAAAGAATCTTTAGACCACACATGCTCATATAGAAGCCCTCAGGAATGTAGAAATGAACACACAGTTCAATATGAAACTGGCAGTATCCACCTACAATAACTAATTAAGTCGACCACACATAATTTATTTGTATTTCTGCAGATAATTTTTGTATTAACATTAGGGATATAAAATAAGCCAAAGACCATGAAAGGGAGAGATAACCCTAACAGAATATGCAGGAATTTTTCTGGCTCATTTCAGTTTTTCACATATTTTCCTGCCAGTTTATCTCCTGAAGCTAAGAAAAGATTTCAGTTGTGTATTTTATTGTTTCTTGATACTTTATTTAGACAGATATGTTCTACTCAACCAACAAGACAGATTGAGAATGTGTAATAAATAGTAGTCGGAGTCTGTATAGAGTAGAAAATGCCCGATTTCTCCTAGAGCCAGCACTTCGAACACTGTGTGTCCCTATGACCAAAATAACAGTCAGGTTTTCTCTATTCTTTTTAGAGTAGATGGCAGAAATTACAAAAGCAGGAAAATTAAGATTCCCCTCTTTAGGATACAATATAGAATATCGACTGCTCTGATTCACGTTTCCCTCCTCATTCTCCTTCTCCTCACCCCTTTCTGGGTACCATATAGAGCTCCATACAGGATCTCACTGGGAAGGACAGGGGTGGGTGGCGGTGCCATGTGCACCGAGCCCGACAGAGAATCGTGGTGGCATTTCCATCCTCCGCGCACAATGGAGTCACTGTCAGAACTCCCTACGCTTTGCCCTGATGCTGAACACGAAGTCAGGGCACATGCCCTGCAGTTCATCCAGCTGCAGCTCAACGAGAACAAGAGTAATGACGTCAGTTTTGGCACTTGGTTTAAAGACAACAAAGTTCTGGATTTACAAAAACATCAGTGAGCTACACACATGCCTTTTAGTAAACGAAAACCACAGCCATCTGCATCCTTGAGACAAAAGAAGAGATTTTTTTAAAAAAATCATGGATAATTTAGAAAATACTGCAATTTTAACATGAGCCTCCCTTTCTATTTAGTCAATATCATCAGAGCAAATGGAAAGGTTGTTTTGTCTTTACTTGCCACGAACTACAGCCCTTTGTCAAATGCAGCGATAGCTGTAAACATCAGTTATTGTGTCAGCTTGTATAAAAGTTTACAGCTTTGGTTTCATAGACAATGACATAGATATGAACAAAGATTGTAGTTCTAGAGGTACTTTAGAACAGATGCTCTTAAATTTCCTAGAGCATTGCAGAAGAGGCTCCATTCTTTCTCAAGGAAAATTTTATATCTGACTTCACTACCCTGGAAGAACAATAGCAATAACGGAACAGAAGAATGTCCAATCTTTTTATAAATACCTTCCAGTTTTAAGCTACTCCTCACAGAGATAACCAGTCACTGTTTGTTTTATAGTCGTACCTCTTACACGTGGCTTTTACAAATAAAGTGAAGGTGTTAAAGTACATCATTGGAGAAGACTCTCAAGATAAGACTTACAACCTGGTGGAGTTTAAACTCGTTTAAATATCTGCAGGCCAATTCTGCCCCTTTTCATGCAAAATGAAATCCTATTATTCGTTTAAGAATAATAGTATTTAATAAAAGATAAATGGGTATATATTTCATCAAAAACAAAGTCAGAAATTCTTGTAAATATATTGTTTTCTTAAGCACACACACACACACACAAAACCTCAGAGAAAATGAAACATATACTGTTATTGAATTTCTACAGAAAAAAAAGTTAAGAGAGATATAGTGGTTGGTGAACAAAAGTGGAAGCATTTAACTTTTAATCATTACAGAACTCAAAACCTAAAGTTTCAGTTCCGTAGAAACAAAAGCAATTTTGAGATTTTTCTCGCTAATTCTTGTCATTCATAATAATAGGTAGTATATGATGAATGTTTGATACATGCCAGATGCTGAGCTAAATCTTTTATATTCATTAATTATCAATAATTAATTACTTATAACCCTTCACAACAATTTTTGAGGCAGTAGTATTATTATCAGTCTTTTTTCAGGGGTAAAACAGTTGAGGAGTTGAGAGGCTAAAACTTGCCCACAGTCAGAGAGTCATAAAGATCATGACAAGCGTTACTTTTCCCGTGCTTTGCAACAATGGCTTAAAAATCTCAGTCGTTACAGCATTGAGTTTGTCAGACTATTTTACACTTGTTGCTGAGGAAATATTTTAATTGTTTAATTTTAGGCAATAGAGAAGAAAATAATCATTATACCAAACACACACACACATATTTATAATTCATCTTGAAACCAGGCAGTGTGAGCCCCCCAACTTCCTTCTTATTCGCTAGTCTAGGTCTTTTGCATTTCTGTTTGAAATTTAGAACCAGCTTGTCAATTTCTATTTTAAAAAGTCTATTGGTATGTTGACTTTATTGATTAATTGGATAATAACTGACAACAATATTGAATCTTCTAATCCATGAACAAAGAATGTCTCAATTTACTTAGGTTTTCTTAATTTCTCTAAGCAATGTTTTGTAGTTTTCAATTTATAGGTCTTTGTCAGACTTAATTCTAAGAATTTTATGTTTTTGGTGCATTTTGAGTAGTATTGCTGTTTAAATTTTGTGTCCCTGGAGACTACATATCTCCCTTAGGACACAGCACCCATTTAAATGTTCGAGGGCACTGTGTTCAAGCCCTCAGTGATTCAGAACTCCTGCAGAAACCGTCAGGGTGTTGCACGGCCACTTCTCTTTCCCACTGAAGAGAAGTCCTGCCTTTCTTCACACAAGGACACCCACACTGCTGACAGAAGGGAGGGAAAGACACTTAGTAAGAAAGTAAATGAAGTCATTTACTCAATTGTGAGGATAGCTTTAAGGGAAATTTCCTTTTTATAAATTTCTGAGGGTGATTCGTTTGACAACAATACCCCAGATATTGAGCTTCTTTCAAGGACAGAACAGAAAATAAGCAACTTTGATTAGGCTTCCTTTGAACTACAATGGATAACACACTCTAGGGGACATGTGTATATCTTTATACTTGATATTAATTGCTGGGAGACCAGAGGGTCATTTGATAAGTTACTTTTTCCAGAGCACTGGATAGTGTGTGGTTCTCTAAAGGGATTACTTTAACTAAGACAGTTAATTGAATCAATTCATTCCCCCAGGGAAGCTCTTACTCACCCTCATTTTCCACTGAATTAAGGAGAGGCGGCTTTTCCCTTTTTTTTTTGTATTTATATTTTGCATTATTCCTTTGGTAACTTAACATTTAATTTACAAAAATGAATTAAAAATGATTAATTGTGGGTTTGGCAGAGCTGTAAAACTATTTGCTAAAAGCTTAGAATGTGATTTATTTCTAAAATCACAGAGGAGTGTGGTCCTCTCTGAAGACCCACTGAATCATAATCTGGAATGTGGGTCTTGGAAAACAAATCTCTGTCCAAATTTCATGAACTTGTTTAAGTCATGTAAACTTGGAATTGGAGCAAGTAGACATTAATAAGTGATTTGTTATAATCCTATCTTCCATTAGGGTCATTTTTATAGATTGGTCAGCATAACCAGAATTTGTAAGTGCCATGCTAGCCGTCACATCATTAACCAAAATATCACAAAGTAACATTATGACATTTATAAAATGCATGACTCAAGTTTATAATGAGACTGGGATTTCTTAGGTTTGGACCTGAGTCCAACTTTTGCCATGCCTAACAGCATAATGCTGGACCACCAATATTACTATTTTGTATCAGTTTGCTGGAGCTGCCCCAACAAAATACCACAGGTGTAAACAATAGATATTTATTTTCTCACAGCTCTGGAGGTTAGAAGTCCAAGGTCAAGGTGTCTGCAGGTTTGGTTTCTTCTGAAGCTTCTTTCCTAGGTGTGCAGATGGACACTGTCTTAGTCGATTCAGGCTAGTCCAAAAAAAAAAAAAGACCGTAGATTGGGGGACTTGAACAATAAAGATTAATATCTCATAGTTCTAGGGGCTGAGAAGTCCAAGATCAAGTCACTGGCAGATTCAGCGTCTATCTGTGAGGGGCCACTTCTGGTTTTTAGAGGGCTGTCTTCTGGTTGTGTTCTTCTTTGGAGATGGGGGGAAAGGAGATCTCTGTTAATCCCATTCATCTCCACCATCATCACTTAATCACTTCTCAAAGACCCCCTCTCCAAATACCATCACACTAGAGATTGGTTTTCAGCATGTGAGTTTGGCAGGGCTGGGCAGGGGGATATAAGCACTCAGTCTGTAGCAAGCACCTTGTCTCCATGCATTCACATGGTCACCTCTCCGCACATGCTTGTGCCTGGTTTTCTCATGTGTCCTAATGTCTGCATCTGGTAAGGACACTAGTCAGATGGTATTAGGGTCCACCCTAATAACCCAGTTCTACCTTAATTACCTCTTTAATTACCTCTTTAAATGACTTATCTTCAAATACAGTCACATTTCCAAGTACTGGGAGTTAGGGTTTCAACATAAGAATTTTGAAGGGGCACAATTTAGCCCATAACACTCTTTAAGCCTTAGTTTCTTCCTTCACAAAATATATGGATTGGTTAAAATATCACTAGAAACTGCTCCACATTTCAAAAGTTAATATTATTTTTAAAAGACTACCATGGTCTTTTCTACAAATAAATATGGTGACATTCAGTGTCCTTGGTTGCAAGCATCATAAAATGACCTTAGCTAACTTAAGGTGAAGGAAATTTGTTGAGAAACTGGGTGGGAAGGGGTGGCCAGAGACTTTGATGAGTAAACAGGAGGGACCCCAGGAGCTGTTTCCTGCTTCTTTGCATTCAGTTAGAGAATGGAGGTCTGGCACATGGGGTGTTCAGTGTGGGAGGCTGTAACCAGCTCCAGCCAAACGCCCACCCCCTGAAAGGGAGGGAGCAGGAGACGACTGAAAAGGCAGTGAGAAATCACCACAGTTAGTGTGATTGTAGGTACCGTTCTCAACCCTGCGAAATGACCGATAACCACTAAGAACATCTTACATAATTCCTGTTGAGTTACATATGATTGGAAGAGCTGACGAAACAGTAAAACAAACAACCAAACATTTTCATGGTGCTTGACAGTCATATTTTGACACTAAACTGTCTAAATCAAATTCAAATTAGAAGTACAAATAGAAAGTATTACATTAAAAGGCTGCACTATCACTTTTTAACTCAGAGATCTTTCTAGACTTTAGTGATATCATCTGTAAAGTGGGACTAAGTCTGCTTTAGACTTAGAAATAAATGAATTTGGAGCTTACACCTTACAGCTTTAAGATTTAAGATTACACATTGAAGATGTGATAGATTTTTCTCCCTATTTTCCAACAGCGTCCCTGTTATTCACTTCTCACTGGTTCTTCTTGGAAAGGTTAATTCTGCCAAAGGAGAAAAACCATTCATTATAAATTGATGTTTTTATTGATTTTCATAACCTCAATTTCCTTATAGATATTCTCTTGGTATTTATTCTGTTATACTTTTTTTTTCCAATAAGATTCCTGGAAATTGCTATCTGCATTGTACTAAAATGTTAGTTAGCACATTTAATTATTACTTTATCTGTGGATTTTGTTACATGCTCGTTTTTCTTCAACTCTATTCTGAAATATAAAGTACTTGTTTTTTTAATTTTAAAATATGTTCTATTTTTGGTCCAAATATTAGATACACAAAAATTATTATAGTCTAGCTATTCAAAACTTCTCTTTAGATATGAAATGTTTAGATATCTTAAGAATGTCAAGGTTTTATTAAAACTCATAATTGTTCTCATTTTATTTCCAAAATTTTGAAAGCTCTTTATACTGAGCCATATTTTGCTCATTTTTAGTTAAAGGATCTCTAAACCCTGATTCCTGTGTATTTGGCTTTTTCTTTCCATCCTCACTATGAATTAATATCTTTAAACTCTCACTTAGTCAACATTAATCGTAACTACATGGGTCAGTTCTGTTCTAGACATGAGTTGGGCCTCACTAATGTTCCTTCATAAACCATGATAATTATTGCACTGTCTTGTTTTGCTTTCTTCTTTGTTACCAAAGGTTTACTCATGGATACATGAGGCTCCCTTGCTCTACTATTTTTATTTTATGCATAATGATAATAATGGAGACCTCATCTATTCACTTCTTGCAAACCCACATCCAGGAATAGGGAATTCTCTAAAATCAGAAGAGATTATTAAATTATCTACAATACCTGGAAAGGACCTCATAAAAGTTTCCAAACTTTTAAATCAATAATTTTTTCAAGTAAAATCATACATAGAGATGCAGTTATTTTAAAGAGTCAGAATTGCTGTCTTTCTAGTACAAAGATATTGAATATATCCAAATTTATAACTTCTTAAAATTTCAACCCCACTTAATAAGACCAGTAAGTCAGTTTTGGTAAACATAAGATGTTGAAAAGTGGAGTATCATTATGGGTGACAATTGCAGTCTTATCAACTTCAGAATCTCACTTACTTTTGTATTTTTCTAAACTGACATAATTTCAGAAAGATATGTAGTTGCAAAAGTAATCATTATTTTCCACTTTGCCTCACACTCTAAGAATATTCTTCCATTTAATCTAGACACTGGAAACAGGAGGTAGTTAGCTGTTTTTATTTCAAAGTTAAATCCCCAACCACATCTGCCGTCTGCTCACATTCCCCTTCACAAAAATAAAAGGCAGACAAGAAGCTTACAAAACATTCAGATAAAACCTGAAAAGATATTATCACAACTTGGCGTGCTACCCACTCGCTATTGCACAACCACCGCTAGGCAGCGGTGAGCGCGTGCACAGAGCAGAGGCATCAGAGCCCAGGCTCGCATTTAATTGGACTTGGCACATGTGTGCTGTGGCAAGGTGCTCGCTCATATATTTTTATTTGAAAGAGCAAGCATAGGCATGAATTTCAAAAAGAAAACAAGATTTCCTAATCTGTGCACATTTGCAAGAAGTTCAAGTATATGCTAAGGGGTTTTACGATCCTCCGAAAAGTTGACCTAGAAGAACTCTTTAATGAGTTAGTTGTGTTTTAAGAGATGTAGTTTGAAAATACTACATCTTGGCTATTTCTCTTTATGAGTAAGACAGTGAGACCAAAGGAAGTCTAGTAAACACACAGCACACTTCCTTCCCATTGCTCATGCTATTTTCTTAACTTTAACTCCATATCCCTTCAATTCGAACTGGCAGAATCTTACTCATCTTTTTATAGCCTCTCCCAGATACATCTAGTTGTGTCTCTGTCTCTCTCTGTTTCTCCCTCTCTGTCTCTCTCTCTCTGTCTCTCTCTCTGTCACTCGCTCTTGCTCTTTCTCTCTCCCTCACCCTCTCTTTCTCTTTCTGGAACCCAGAGCATTTAAAATGCAATTAACATGTTTCCTTAGTTCATCCTGTATCTGAGAGCATAAACCTATTCCCCTCGCTTTGTTATAATACTCGCTACACCTAACAGCAGGCCCTACACGTTGTAAGCACCAGTTCAGTACCATTCATTGAATCATTCACCCAAAGACATGATCTTCAATAGGCCATTCACAGCTGAATGGTATATATTTTGCTAGATTTACTGGAACGTTTTTCTACAGTTCTTTTCACATTCTTAGAATTCTGTATATTTCTCCAAGGGCTTCCACATTACAATATTTTTTCAGCTGCTTTGTTTCTTTTACATTGAATGCTCTTAAAAATATTACTGTTTAAATTGGCAGTTTTTACAGTAAAAGAGGAAGTGCTACAAGAAAGGTAAGAACGTGCCAATATTGTCTGATTTGTCTATGTGCTTTGACTGAGGGGTTGACAAAGGTTTAAATGATTGACATTCAAGTTTTTCTCAAAATTATAACAAATGCATTTGTCTCTCCTGTTTGATAATGCATTCTCTCTTAATTGTGTACAGGTGTGTGTTTTTCATAATCCTCCCCAACTACACAGCAGAGTAGATATCTAAAAATGTCATTCCATCTTTTGCTGAAGGTCTAATTTTTCCAGAAGCACACTGAGATAGAATTTGGCAAACACAGTTTTTATTAGGCATCAATATCATTGGAAGGGAAGGGGATAACCAGGATGGAGCAGGAGAAGTCCCTGGGTGGAGCTCAGGAGTGGCACATCAGAGATGACCCTTGTTGGATGGGAACGGCTGAGCCTTTACACCCCTGTCTTGATCGCTCAGTGGGTCTGTCCTGCCTGGGAAAATGTGTGCTGGAGCAACCGGGTTCTCTGCAGATGGATCAAGTCCTGGGGAAGCGGACAATGGAGGCAGTCTGCGGAGACTGGGTCCTTCCTTGGTGGTGATCTGGGTGGCAGATCTCTGTGTCCACAGCATCACTTTCTAAAACCCTCTTTCCCCAAAATGAAGGCAGAGATTACTTTTTGTTTAATTTTTTGAAATTGCAAAAAGGCTTTTTGCAAAAGACTCAGTGTCTCAAAAAGTGTCAAACTTTCTTAAGATTTCAGTTTCTGAGATAAGTAGAATTGACTAATTAGCCAGACCTCAAGAGGATTTGTTCAATTTCTCTGAACATATCAACCATTTTAGGACTTGGGGATTTGGATCACTTGTCTTTGTAATGTGGCAGTTGTGACAATGTGGTATGAATGATGAAAAATTACTGTTATAAACACCTTTGGAGGAATCACAAATCAACTTGACTTGTAACAAGCCAGTCTCTAATAATAGAGAACCTCTTTCCTGAGACTAATTGTATTTAGATAGTGTCGGATGCCAAAGCTTAAATGAGAAAATTCTGTAATACTTCAAACTCAAATATCCCAATAATTCTGAACAGTTCATTGGTAACTGGAAAATTCTGTTTCAAACTTCTATTTTAACATCATCCACTGCACATTGAACAACTTCTTTCTTTGGCCTCAACCTATATTTATGTTTGAAAGTCTTAAGGATAAACCTCTTACACAGAATTAGTGTGAGGGCAATTTACCCTTTATAATAGTTTTAGATTTTAGGGGTTTTTTCTTGGTTATTTCCTGTGGGATATGAAGAACCAAAATATAAATTTGAATTAATTTTAAAACTCTTCTCACCATTTCCAGTCATGCCCCTCCTGGCACGAGCCCACTACATTACGAGTATTTTTGAATACATGAATGGCATCTTCAACATGGTAATGGATGTATGTATCTCTGACAAGGAGAATAAGGGTGTGGTGCATTTTGTGTGTGTGTTTACTTTATTAAGAAAGAAATGCAAGCAAAGACTAAAGGGTATATTGACTATCTGAGTTGCAAGAATTCTCAAAGGAAAACTTACAACTTTTGGGAAAAAATATGCCAAAAGTTGGGATATTTCAGGCATTAATAAAGTGAAATCACCAATGAGGGGGGACTACTGTAGTAAAAATATTCAGGCTATTAATAGCACAATTAAGTTTATGTTAATAGATGAACAGGGATCTATGACTTCATTAATAGTGGTTTAAAAACAATTATATATACATAGACACTAACCCAAAATGATCATATATTAGTTTCTAAAAGGAGTCTCATCATATTTTTTAAAATTAATATATAGACTTTTCTTTTCAAAAATTTTTGTTGTATTTTCTCCATTACTATTTATTTCCCTAATAACCCCCTCCCCCTGCAGTCACCACACTGCTGTGCATTAGTCCTTTATCCTTTTTACTCAGGCCCTCCACCCCCCGCCCTCCCCTTAGCCGTCATCCCGCTCTCTATCTATGAGTCTGTCTCTATTTTGTTTGTTAGTTCCGTGTGTTCATTAGATTCCATGTTTGAGTGAAATCATATGATATTTGTCTTCTCTGACAGGCTTATTTCACTTAGCATAATGTTCTCCAGGTCCATCCATGCTGTCACAAAGGGTAAAATTTCCTTCTTTTCTATGGCCCATAAATGTACCATAGTTGTTTCATCCACTCATAGACTTTTCTGAACAATATGTGATTAATATATAAATCAATAAAAAAGAAGACAGTGAACATTTACCTTAAAGTACAAAATATACAGCAATGTACTCATGGGTTAAAGAAGAGTGAATTACAGGGAAATTACAAAATATTTATAATTAAAAATTATATACAATATATCAAAACTTGAGAACACAACTTTAAGTAGTTCTTAGAAACTTATAACCTCAAATGTATTTAAATACTCTTATTATAAATTAGTGAAGCTCAAAAATAAATAAGTTAAGCCTAAAATAAATTGATGGACCAAATAATAAAGGTAAAGGCAAATATTAAAAATTTTAAAAGAATAGAAATAACTAATAACATAAAATTAGATTATTTGAAATCAATAATAGATAAAATTCCAGCAAAAAAATTATCAAGAAAAATGGTATAAAAGTATTAGAAATGTTTTAATTCATAAAGAATACTATATGTATGCCAATACATTTGAATAGTTTGGTAAAAGGGATACTTTTCTTTTAAAAAAATTACCAAATTTGATGCAAAAAGAAATATAAAATATTAATATCAATATTTCAATAAAGAAGAAATCTCTCTGCACTTCACTAAAGAACAAACACCATATATAATGATAAAAGTTTTGAAGCAAAAGCATCCAACTCAGGGGCCAGAAAAGGCTGTCTTCCACCACTGCTTCCAATCACCAGACAATGGAAGTCCTACCTCAGGCAATACAAATAAATAAATGAATGAAAGAAAAGATACAGGAATTGGAAAGGAACAGACAAAACTTTCAACACTTGCATTATTTCATTGCCTAAAATATCTGTGAGGTTACAAATTATGAGACATCAGAGTGTTAATACAAGAACTATCCAATTTTAAAATGTAATATAAAGACACATAGCAATTGCTATTCAAAGGAAAACTTTGAAAAAAACAGAAAAATATGTAGTTTTCAATATGTAAAGAATTGGTGAGTGAAATCAAAGTAGTATGTAAGGGCACCCAGAATGAAGAGATATAACTTGTTCTTAGAATTCATGATGTCCTTCATATAAAGCTTAAAAGCAATGGGAGAGACTGCTCTGCAATATATACATCACAGTAAAAGTTTCCACAAAATCATAAGAAGCTAGTAGTGTAAAAGGTGGGGAGAGGGAAAGGATCGATGCATGTGACCAGGAGGGGGTTAAACTGAAAGCACCGCATTACTTTCTATCTTAATCTGTTTGGTGAGTATATATTTTATTTTTCTCTAAGCTATTATTTTTATTATATATACTCTCATTTAAAAATGTTCCTGACAAGTAAGTGTTTTTATCAGGCTAAAAAATACAAGCAAAAACTTTAAGTTATTATAAAATTTTGAAAATCAATGGGCTGACATACTCATTGTACTGCATTTGTTCTTGCGTATTTAAGACCTAAATCTATTATCCATTAATGTACAATGCAGACCATGTTCTTTACCTCAAATGCAGTAGTTCTTTGATTAATAACTCCCAGAATTTAAACACCAAAGATCTACATCGTTAAAATGATGACATACCCCTCACAAAAAATAAAAAATGTAACTCTCAGAATTTAATAAGATCAACTTCTTTTCAGCCACAATAATCTCAGAGTCCCCAAGTTTCTTTAAGTTGACAGCTGCCATATCAGCAAAGACTATCACTTTTATCTCTAGGGAAAAAAGGGGAACCTGCTGCAAAATGCTCAAATTCTAGATTTCCTGAAGCATTAAACACAAGTTACAAATCTAACTGATATCACCGAAGAGGCACTGAGCCTAATTATCATTGGAGTAAAAAAGTTAAAAATTTGCATTTTCCCTTTTAAAAACTCTAAGTGAAATTTTAAGCCAGAATATGGAAAAGAATCAAACATAATCAAAAGTGAGCTTTTTTTGGTTTTCTTTTGTTTGCTTTCATAGTATATCGACCAGAATAGAAGTGCCCCATTTGAAGAGCAAGAGATATAAGATAAACCCTAGTTTCCTAACTACATGGAAGTGAGTATATTAAAAAGTCTTATAGACATAATTTAAATAATTTCCTTGTTGATTTTAAAATACCGGACATAAAATCAATTTCAATTTTTCATATCTGTTTTTAAAGTGACTTATAATTTAGTATGACTATGTAATTCAGATTTTAGAAACTTAGAAATCATATCATTACTCAAAAAAAGCTTGGGTTTTCTCTATGTGTTCCACTCTTAAAAAGACACCTACTCTGTGTTCTATGTTCCTCTGAGACATTGCAAGTTTATAAAACACTTTCCTACCATGGGAAAGTTCTCATAGTTCAAAAAATTCATAAAGTCTAAGAGACACACTGTGCAGTGGATTTGGCCCATCAGAATTTGAACTGGGAGGCATGCTCTTCATGGTATTGTTGGACAAAATGTTGATGTCACTCTTTCTCATTCTGGCCCTTGGTTTTTATACTCTCTGATTTTCAGCCTTTACATTTCTTGAGGTTGTATTAATATGTGTTTATATTCCAAACATGATAACAGGTTTATGTTAAAATTTTTCTGTGAATTGGATACTTAATCCCCAAAACAACACTCAGGTAGGTAATCTATCTCCATGTCATAGATGAGGTAATTGATGCATAATGAGGTGAATTCACTTGCCAATATCACCAAGCTAGGAAGCAGCCAAGTCATAATGTGAACTCAAGCAAGTTGTCACTGGAACTGTGAATATTAATGACTTCACCCAATGTTAGGATCAGGTACACATGTCTCTGTGACACACAGAATACACGCACAACAGTGGTGGACACACTCTGTTTTCCCCATAGTCGTGCCTTCTGCATCTTAGGAAATAAGACACACAGAAAATAACTGATATGTCTCATATAACGTAGCTGGTATATTTCAGAGCTGAGTCTAAACTCAGGTGTATTTAACGCCACATCGAATGATTTTTCCACAGTGTCATAGCTCTCTGGAAAACATGACCATTGGTGGGTCTTACTTGGAAGTCTCATTTCTAACCAGAAGCATAGTAAGACAGTGGTCCCTGGAAAGCCATATATGGTTTAATGCTAGAAACTGTGAAGGAGATAATTTGGAAAAGAAATTTTTATCAACTTACACAAATATACTTTATTTACATAGATCTAAATTAGGAAATGGGCCTAAACTCTTTAATGAGACATAATAGATTTCAAAGACGGAAGAAAAATCACAGATAAAGGAAAGTCAGACGTTAGACGGTCAGTAGACAACAACGACCACAATCTTTGTCTAGGCATTAAGGTGACGGACACAGTTCCTTCCCTTTAGGTGTTTCTGGTCTGAGACGGGCTGTAATTACCGCAAACGTCATTTAGCATCTAGCCTGTGCCGTGCATTACTGTGAGCGCTTTCCATGGCTTGGCCTGTTATCTTTACATTTTTCCACAACAGTTCCATCAGGTATGTAATGTCACTCTGATAATCTTCAAGTGAGGAAAAGGAAGCAGAGAGCAGTTAAATTTACCCAAGACCAGATATTTGGGACTGGCTTCAGTCAGTGCTCTTTACTGTACATGGCAATGGGAGTGCCAGCTGTGTGCAATGGCTTTAATCTATCTTTGGGAATCCTTGCTGCAACAACATTGCAAAGCAGCGTGCTTAGCGCCACCTCGCAGACTGGAGCGTGGAGATCTGCAGGGCTCAGTAATTAACCCAAAGTCAGCTGATGCCCAAACAAAGACCCGAATGCAGGTCCATCCTTACAGGAAGTGCATGCTCTTCCCACTTCACAACATGCCTCTTCATCCTAGAACTACAATTATGAAAAAAATTGTGATAGCTGGCCATACTTTGTTATCACATCTGTTAACATGATTTAATACATACCTCACCTGCACAAGAGTAGACAGAAACCCTGATACATAAAATGGTTTCCCCCCTTCATTAAAAAGGCTTTCTTCCACTGAATTTTCTCTGTGCCTTGTCCAAGCCCACTTGCCTGTATTTGTATAGGGTATGTTTCAGAGCACTCTATTTTGTTCCATTGATGTATTGTTTACTCTTTCACCAGCTCCATATTGTCTCAGTGACTGTAGCTTTATAGTAAGTCTTAAAGTCAGGTAGTGTTAGTCCTTCCACTTCATTCTTCTCTTTCAATAACATTGTGTTGGCTATTCTGGGCCTTTTTTTTTTCACTTTATAAACATTAGAATAAATTTGTCCATATCCAGAAAATAACTTTTTGGGATTTTGATTGGGATTGAATTGAATTTATAGATCAATATGGGAAGAATTTACCTCTTGACAATATTGAGTCTTTCTATCCATGAGCATGGATTATCTCTCCATGTATTTACTTATTTGATTTATCTCATTAAAGTGTTCTGGTGTCACTCATATAGATCTTGGACATATTTTGTTAGACTTGTACATTAGTAATTCATTTCTGAGATGCTAATATAAATGAGACTGTGTTTTAAATTTCAAATTTAATTGTTTGTTTCTAGTGTAGTGAAGCAAGTGACTTTTGTTTACTAACTTTGTGTCCTGAAAGCTTGCTACAAACATTATTGGTTACAGGAGTTTTTGGCCAATTGTTTTCCTATGTAGACAATAATGTCATATGCAAAGATGGTATTATTTATTTCTTCCCAATGTGTATGCTTTTCTTTTATTTTCTTGCTTACTGTATTAGCTAGAACTTCCAGTACAATGCTGAAAAGGAGTGGTGAGAGGGGACATGCTTGCCTTGTACTTGACTTTAAAGGAAAAGCTTCAAGTTTCTCATCATTAAGTATAATGTTAGTTGTAGGTTTTTTATGAATCTTCTTTATCAGATTAAGGGAGTTCCCCTACATTCCCAGTTTACTGAGAGATTTTATCATGAATGAGTGTTGGGTTTGTTAAATGTTTTTTCTGCATCTATTGATATGGTCATAAGATTTTTCTTCTTTAGCCTGTTGATGCAATGGGCTGCATCAATTGATTTTGAATATTGAACCAGCCTTGTATACCTTGTAATAAATCTCAGTTGGTCATGTATTTAATTCTTTGTATACTTTTCTGGATTCTATGTGCTAATACTTTTAGAAGATTTTTGCATCTGTTATGAGAGATATTGGTCTATAGTTTTATTTTCATATGATATCTTTTTATGGTTTTGGTATAATGATAATGCTGACCTCATAGAATAAGTTAGAAAGTGTTTCTTCTACTTGTACTTTTTGAAAGAGATTGTAGAGGTTGGTATAATTTCTTCTTTAAATGTTGCTAATATTCACTAATGAACTCATCCTGGCCTGATGCTTTCTGTTTTGGAAGGTTGTTACCATTAGTTCAGTTTTTAAAATAGACATAGATTTACTCATATTGTTTAGTTTCTCTTCTATGAGTTTTAGTAGATTGTGTCTTTCAAGAAACTGGTCCATTTTACTTAGATTATCTAATTTCCTGGCACAGACTTGCTCACAGTGTTCCTCAATCACCTCTAATATCCATGGGGTCTGCCATGATGTCTCTTATTTAATTTCTGATATTCATAATTTGCGTTCTTTCTCTTCTTTCTTAGTTAATCTGCTTAGAAGCTTATCAATTTTATTGATCTTTTTTAAGAACGAGCTTTCCATTTTGTTGATTTTCTCTAATGTTTTTCTCTTTGTTTTTATAATCCACACTCGAGGATATGTTTTCTTATTGATTTGAGAGAGAGGGATAGAGAGAGAAACTTTGATTATTTGCCTACAGTAAGCACCCAGCTAGGGTTCAAACCTGCAACCTTTTGGTGTATGGGATGATGCTCCAACCAACTTAGCCACTATGCCAGGGCTATTTTTCTGTTTTAAATTTTGTAGATACTTTCCATAATGTTCATTATTTCTTCTGCATACTTTTGATTTAATTTGCTTTTCTCTTTCTAGTTTCATAAAGGTGAAAGCTTATGATTGATTTTAGATCTTTCTTCTTTATGTATGTATTCAGTGCATTAAGTATTCCTCTAAGCATACTTTTGCCGCATCCCCCAAAACTTGAAAAGTTATGCTTTTATTTTCATTTAGTTTAAAATACTTAAACATTTCTCTTGAGATTTCTTATTTGACCAGATATTATTTAAATGTGTGCTATTTAATCTGCAAGTATTGTAGGATTGTTGCTCTCTTTTGGTTAATGATCCATGTGAGTTTGTAAAGAATGTGTATTCTGCTGCTGTCGGATGACGTGGTCTCTATCCATTACATCCAGCTGATTGATGGTGTTGTTTAATTCCACTATGACCTTGCTGACTTTCTGCCTCTGGATCGGTCTGACCGTGATAGAGGGGATTAAAGTCTCCAACCATAGTAGTGGATTTCAGTATTTCTCCATGTGGTTCCATCCGTTTTTGCCTGACATAGTTTGCTACTCTGTTTTGGAGCACAGGAATGTCAAAGATTATGACTTTCTTTGAAATTGACCCCTTCATTATTATGTAATGTCTGTCTTTATCCCTGATAACTTTCCTTGCTTTAAACAAGAATTGCCTTTTATTTATAAAGTAGCAGGACCTTAAACAGCTTGCTTACGTTTTAAATTTTATGGGATTTCATATTTCACAGAGAGAAAATTTTGTGGGTGCAACATGTAAAACACGGAGTTTCTAAAATCTGGGTTTTAAAGATTGCCAGAGGGTGACAAAATCATAAAACCCGGACAGTGTAAGCAGCCACGTCCCATTCTTCTTCCTAGCTGTGTGAAGTGTGACACAACCCTTCTGTTTTCCTGGGTGTAAGTTGACCCTTTGGGGTGCTTTCATGACATCTGATAAACAATGAAAAATCTGAACTACTTGAGCATCAGACCTCAAGATGATTAGATGTTTGTTGCTAATCATCCATTTGATTGAGTAAAAATAAGCAATACATTGAATACTTTAGAATATTTCCCTGCTCTGTGTCAGGACTCTGACCAAAAGTGCTCAGCGACCTGACTTAGTTTACAAATAAAGAGAAGTGGTGTGTCAATGCAGCTTCACTGATTGCAAGCAGTGTACCAACTCTGGGGGCAGGTATTTACTGAAGGAGGCTCTGCTTGTGTGGGGGTAGGGAGAGCCTGAGAACTCTGTAATTTTCGCTCATTTTGCTGGAATCCTAAAACTGCTCTAAGAGATCGATCCATTAAAAATAAAGGAAAAATACCTCCTATTACATACAGTTGGCTTCCCATTTACATAACGTGTAAAAGAGAAAGACTATCTTCTACGAGTACCCTGAGATGAGAGGATGTGGCATCTGCCGTTTTCCTACAGATGGAGGACACTTACTATGGGAGTTGCACTAGGTGTTGGTTGTGACTGTTTCAGAAGTAGATTTTCAGGATTAAAGCAGATACATGCTTTACCTCATCCCACAATCAGATGTAGGATGAGCCTCATCATTTCTTTATTTTTGTGATTAAAAATAGAATTAAAATGAACGAAGAGTCAAACATACTAGGGAGAGGGAAAGAAAAATGACATGGATTGTTATTGTTCAGAAGGAATGTCATCAGAAGTGGTAGCCATGCTGCCTCAAAACAAAACAAAAACAAAAAAACAAAAATAAAGGAGGCCCTGATCTAATGTACAATATCTGTACCCTATTGAAAGCAATCTTACCTCTCCAGCCTGCTTCAGTTACATTTTTTGATCAAAAACGTATCATTGAAATGTGCTGCTATGCTGGATGAAGAAATCTTTGTGGAAGCTCTGCGCACAGATGGAGAAGCTCATAATTTAGAAGAGATCACAACTACCTTCTGATAGTTGTTTTTATGCTTCGTTTTCTCCCCCACACGGCAAGAGAGCTCCCTAAGGCCTTACTCTGCTGTCCAGATTTCTTCTGTTGGCTGTTGCCCAACCCTCAACTTGTGTGATCAGCAAAGTTTAAATGAACTTTTCTACTGTCTTGTTCTAATTCTACTTCACAGGCACTTTTGATGTCTTAACAAAATAAGTAGGTGGCTAACTACAGATGGACATTGGGGTTTACTGATTCTGTCCCTGAAACCACAGGAAACTGGAGATGCTGGTCAAACATTCAATTTTCAGTGTTTCATACATAAATTTGGTCGATCGTTTGATCGTTTCTCAACTCTTTGCAGTCATCCCAAACTTTTTTTTATTTCATAGTTTCCTAAAAGAACCAATGCAACATGGTATCCACCTAACACACCAATGGCTTTGAGTCATTTCTGCAGATTCTGAGCTCTCTGGAACTTTTATAATTCTTTTTAGTTCAGCTTTGCTATAACTCAGACTTGAAAGTAACCTACAACTATCACCAACGAGCTGCTTAAAGGTTTTGGCAGAGCAACTTCTGCAGAAATTCTTCATCTCACACACTCTCTACCACCCTCATCTTTTTGAATCCTCACCTGAGAATATGTTTTTTAACTGATTTTAGAGAGAGAGGAAGGGAGAGAGAGACAGAGGAACAGTGATGTGTGAAAGAAACATCAATTGGTTGCCTTCCACAGGCAACGTAGCTGGGGATCAAGCCCACAACCTAGGTACATGCACGTGCCCTAGGTGAGCATTGGCTCAAACCAGCAACTTTTTGATTTACAGGATGATGCCCCAGCCAACCGAGCCACCTGGCCAGGGCTCTACCACCCTCATTTTTATTCCCAAGTTCCTTACCCTTGTTTTTGAATTGACAACCTCTATTGTAATTATACATTGAGTTTGTTCTTACTACTTTTTGTATTGTATATACTTAATTTGTGAATTGCCACCATTTTTTATGCTTTGCATCATTTTGGTTTCTGGGTTATTTTTCAGGTAGTTAAGAGATATTCTATGTATGTATCTACCATCAGGTTATCTAGTTCCTATGACAATAAGAATATAGTGGACAGGTATTTATCCTGAAAGAGAGCTTAGGAAGACAATAAAATTGTTCCTATAGTGGTTGTCCTGGTATATTTAAAGGGCTTAGACTCATTCTGCCTAGCCCTGAAGATACAAACTGAGCCAATGAGGGAAAGTAATAAAGCATAGATGTAGGTTTGGTCCAAAGAATGAACTTTCTAATAATTAGATCTGTCCAAAAATTTGCTAAGAACAAGAAGTCATGCACATGAGGTCCTGGGCACTAGAGGTGGAATAACCAAGACCAAGAGGGGTGTGGTCCAACGGGATATAAGATCCCTTGCCAGCCCTGATGCCCCCCGGCTCTCTAAGCCGTCAAGAGGACCATGTACAGAATATATGTGTGCATGGATATTTCTAGAAGTCATGAGGAAGATTCCGAGATCCTCACTAAAACCAGGACTCCGTGTGCTGTTTTGCAAGCCCTGGCTCTGTCCTGACTTGCTGTGTGGGGATTTGGAGTGAGGGATTTAATACTTGTGTGCTTGTCATTTGTTTGTAAATGGAAATGTTGTCCCCTGGTGTCACAGTTACTGAAAGGGTGATAACCTAAATTCTAGTCCCAGCTCTTCCACAAGCACACTGTGGGCAAAAGCCGTACCTGTGTAGGGTCACCTTTTCTCACAGGTAAAATAATTAGATTATGAGACCTTTGAAGTCCTTCCTGCTTTGATATTCTAGAGTAAGGACACATCTCAGGGCTGATTCAAAAGCCACAAATGAATAGGATGACACTTGGCCTTAGAAAGTACACAACTATTATTATGTAGTCAATAATTTTCATATAGTAATAATGACAAAAGATATGATTGCCTTTTCTTACAGCCTCAGGAAATAATTCACGTGTCAGCAGGCAAGCAGGAAAAAAGATATTCCAAATTACTAACATCTGTTTAGAGATAACTATCAATTTGCTCCTACTAGCAAATATGTTTTCAAATATTCATTCACTCAACAACTATTTACTGAGCACCTACCAAGTTCCAAACATTGGGGGACCAAGTGCTGGGGACAAAGTGAACGAGACACAAAGAAATAGACATTCTTTTACTGGGGAAGTTCACTGTCTGGTGGAAAACAGAAGCATGTGGTAGGTAGGTAATAATAATCTGCTCGTATACCGCAGCATAGATGAAGATTCAGGACTAAATAGGGCCAAATGCTTGAAAAATGTACACGTCTTGTTCTGAGCACTCCAAAAACAAGCTAGATGGGGAGTTTTTCTTCTCCCAGTTGCTGGGAACAGGGCTCAGCACACTGAGTCATCAAGGCTTAAATAAAATTCAATGGCAGTAATACCTTCCTTCGTGTGGTACGGGAAGGGCACAGTTAGCCGTCACAACTTGTTGCAGAAAGAGATCACTGCAGCCCTGCTCGGTGAAGCTAATCCTCTTTGGACATGATAAGGCACGAAGAGGTTGACACCCAGAGACTTTCCTCACCTCCATTCAAATACAGCCCAGAGCCCCACAGCCAGCCAGCCCATGTGCTGTTTGAACAAGACACACTCCTGCACATGATTAATACAGACCTTAGAGTCTAGTTTGGAGAATCAGATAAACAGATACCAGTTTTCTGCTTTCCCTTCCTCCTGTCTTCTGCTCCAGTCCACTCCCCCCACAGCCTGTAAATGGTCTCTGTTCTTTTCGTGGGTGGGTTAAAGGGTTTTAGACAAACATTGAAAGGCTCCCTTATTTTATGGCTTCAGCTCGAGGTTGAAGTTTTCTATCCCTGGAGGACACTTGGACAATGAATCGCCTCATTGTTTCCCAAGGAGAGCAATTCACTGAGAAAAGTGGGCGTCTACTGAAAGACTGCAGTCCTTCAGAGCTAGCCTGCTGCAGACCGGCCCCGAGAAACAGGGCTAGTGTGACATCCAATTCAACAACACTGTTAGAAATGCAAAAACAAAGCAGGCATTTCACATGTGCAAAAGGTCATTTGTAGAAAGCCCCCATGGAATTCAGATTAATTTAGATTCAACCATTTTTCTCATTTGGACGTCAGTATTCTAAGCCATTAATCTAAGAAGAAGTTAAGGCATTTGGCAACTATTTAAAACAATCCTTGACTTCTTTTATGGTATAGTCAAGGCAGTTTGGGATTATCCATATTTAAGGATGTGGTTATTTATTCTATTTATACCAACTTTGTTTCAGAAATTATTTTAAGTGGCCACGCTCTCAGTAAGAAGTCTACCCTAATTACGGACTCCAAGCAGGCTCAGTTCCTACTTGGGAATCTTATCCTACTTAAAATTTTATTCCACTTGCTGAAATGACAATGAAATGAGAGGCCCAAGCAGTGCCAGGAGGACGGCTCTGCCATCCATAAAAGAGCAGGACTTCCCAGGCATCTCAGTCAGACCAATGCTTCCGCAGCTGCCAGCTCCAAGGCAGGCTGGCAGACCCTCTGGGCACAAAGTTGGAGCACCACCAGGACAACGGGTTAAAGCAGCGCCCTCACAGGCTCTCAGATGTTGGAAGCAGTAAAGCCCAACAGAAAGACAAACCCAATGTTTGTCCAGATTTTTCTCTGGCTGCGCTCAGAGACATGGCCTCTACAAATTCAGCCCGCTTCAGCACTCTGTGCCGTGGGCCTGGCTGTAAATTCATCTCTTTTATAGGAGCTTGGATTCCTTTATGCAGGGCGGGCATTTCAAGCCATGGGAACAAATGTAAATACCAGACAGGTTTCTTGAATAACCTGCACTCAGGTTAACTGCACTCAAGTAACTGCACTCAGTGAATGTTTTCCCGCTCCCTTCTCCACTCAACCCATTTCTTCACTTTATTTTCATCTGAAAGGTCTCCTGGCCAATCCCCTCCACCAAGAGCCAATAGTTGTTTTTAGAAAGTTATATTATGTGAACTTTTCAGCAACATTGGACAATTTGGACCATGCCCTCTTTTTCAAAAGTCTCTTTCCTTGGCTTCTCTGATGCTTTTCTTCTACCCACTTTGGCCTTTTCTTCTTGCAGTCTCCTTCCTTATTGTAACCTTCAACTTTACTCTTTCTTAAATGTCATGTTTCCTCCAGTCTTGATTTTAGTTCTAGTTTTTTATTTGCTTCCTAGGCCTTCACATCTGCCCTCAGTGTTATAGTTTCCAAGTACTTTGGATGGTTCCAATAAGCACTTCCAACTCTGCCCTGTTTATGGAGCTCCAGTCCTGTGTAGTAAATTGTGTCCTGGAAATAAGGACACAGACGCTCCACAGCCTCCTCAAAATAAATATATCCATAATGGAAGTCATCCTCCATTCCTCGTCCCCAACCTGCTACCTTTCCTTGCTGTCCCATATCCCCCTAAATGGTGCACCACCTACCACAGGGAGAAATGAAGAGTTATTATTCTTCCCTTTCCATCACTGTCATAACTGTTCATGTCTTAAGGTCTCCTGAATCTGTCTCTTCTTCTTGTTGTCCCTAGCCTCCAGCCATTGGTTTTAATAAGCATCAACCTTACAACCAGCAAATGGCTTCTCGATGCTCTTAGGATTAATTCCATAATCCCATACATGCCCCTTAACAAGTGTCTGCCTCTTTCCCATCTCAGTTTGGCCACAACTATTCGTTAGCTATGACTGAATCGGTTCTCTCAATGTCTGGTCTTTCGAGTGTCAGCGCCTCTCACATGCTATTCTTTCTCTCTTTCATGTAGAGAGGTTTCCTCTTCTCTGTCTTTCCAGTTTTAAACTAAATCCCACTCCCCTTACCCAATGCTCTGCTCACCCCTTTTACCTCCCTTATCATAAGTTATTACATTTTATTTTAATAGCTTTTTAAATGACTCTTTTCTGTCAATACACAGTAAACTCATTAAGGGCAGGATCTAATTTACCTCAACTTCCCCAAGTGACAGGAGGGTGGAGAAGAGCCTCAATAAATACTGTTGAGAGAGTAAATTAATGGATTTTTAATGCACTTTTGTGTAATGATGAGTATAATTATGAGCATTTTTAAATGCTTTACAGAAAATTTCAGTTAGGAAATAAAAGGTACCTTGGCATTTACTCATGAAAGCAAATATAAGCATTTGTGTGTTGGTTGATTTTTTTTAATTTTTTAAATTAATTCTAGAGAGAGGGGAAGACAGAGAGAGAGGAAGAGAAACATCGACAGGTTGCCTCTTGCATGTGCCCCAACTGAGCAAAAAACCCTCAACCCAGGCATGTGCCCTGACTGGGAATCAAACCCACGACCTTTCGGTTTACAGGATGATGCCCAGCCAACTGAGCCATGCCAGCCAGGGCTTTTCTCTTTTAATTTTTGTGTTGACTCTAAAGAGAGGAGACAAGAGGGAGAAAGAATGGGAAAGAAACATCAATGTGAGAGAGAAACATCAGTATGTGTTGGTTGATATGTAAAGGAGATAATAATAGGGTCATGTTTCTATCATCCCTTCAACATAGAAGCCAACTGTTCTCTGGGAAACACTTCTTTTGTGGAAAGGAAAAACTAACTACAAGTGAGTTGTGTTCATTTTTTCCCACAAATTATTCATGTTGCTGCACATTTCTGCTGGATCTAGGGGACAGCATAGTGACACATGTCAGCAGTAGATGCATTGGGAACAGAAAGCAAGGCTTAGAACTAGAAAAGAAAGCAATACCTTGCAGGCACCAGAGAGGAGGAAAGACCAACAGGCGGAGACATCCCTTCCTTCAGCCACACTCCTGTGCCACTTCTCTGCTCACCCAGGTGCACCCTGGGAGGTGGAAAGTTGAAAGCGCAGGAGAGAAGCAGCTCTGCTGAACTTGAACTGACTATAGGGTGTCCAATATTTTGGCATCTCTGGACCATACTAGAAGAAGAGTTGTCTTGGGCAACACATTAAATACAGTGCACAAATAATCACAAAAAAATCCCAGAATGTTTTAAGTAAATGTACGAGTTTGTGTTGGGCCACATTCATAGCCATCCTGGGCTGCGTGTGGCCCACAAGCTATGGTTTAGACACCCCTGGAATTGACTGAACAATTACCTGAGATTGTTGTAAACAAAGAGAGACTGAGTTATCCACAGGTGTGAGTATTGGTTGTCATTATAGAGCAGAAACAAGGACTTGTGAGCAAGTCAGGTTTATTTTGGGGGGAGAGAAAGAACATCAAATGTCTGGTCAGCTGGTCATCTGAGACATAGTGTCTAAGCTTAGATCCAATGTAGAGAGAAGTCAAGTCCTCATTACAATATTAGGAGACTCCCTGCTCATATGAGTGAGCTGAGTATACAACCCATTCAAGACAGAAGTGTCACTCTCAGATCGCTTTCCAGACAATTATTTTAGTGAAAATATCAATTAGAATAATTTGTGGTCATAAGGAAGCCCAATCCATCCCCCATAAGAAAAGCACTGTGTGTTTTCCCTTGATTTAAGGCCCCCAGGCTTCCTTCATCTTCCCTCTTTGCAGCACCTCCCACATCTCCCTCGTCCTATCTCTGTCTTTATTTTTAGCTATCTCTTACTTTTTTTAAATGAATAAAAGTGAGAAATTAAAAAGATGAGAGTTTTAATCCTTTGATATTTTCTTCTTGCCTCAAATGAATTATCTTTAAGAATATTGACTGAGCATATAAATCAAGGATTGAGAAAGAAAAGTCTCAAGATAAAATATAAATGAGGATATATAAAATGTAATTTGAATAATAACTTCTCTTTTGCCTGCAAATGAGCAAACTGATGTCATTTTTGTCAGTATTGAGTATAAATTTAATTTGAACTACTGGTAATAAAACAATAATAACATATTGGCAAATTTGACTCTGGAAAACCAAACTCAGGGCAGAAAGTAAAACTCTTGCAATTGGCACTTCTAATTAAAATTCCTCAACAAGACAACTTTACCACACTGTTATTAAAAAAAAAAGTCTTCTTCCCTTTCTATAGATATATTACAATTTCTAAAGCAATCTGTGACCTTAGCGTTATGGGAAACTTGTAGAATTTCCTAACAACTTCTTAGAGGAAACATAAACAATACTATGTTGATGCAAATACATGAAAAGAATTGCATGTGACTCTGACCCCTTGTCCAGGATAGATACACGTCATTCAGAGTCATTTTCATTGCTGTATTCTATTCCACTGTATGGATGTGGCTACATTATATCATTTATAATCATGCTGCTGAAAACAAAGTTAAGGACAGGCATATGGCTTTAACGTAGGTAAAGCCCCTCATAATCCACTGAGCACCATGTCTATACGGGGCCTATGGAAAATGAAAATGGTCTCTCATTACATTAAACATGCTATAGCAACAACTGTGAGGCAGGTCCTTGAGAATTCAACCATGCCAGCTGGCCTGGTGGAGTCATACGTGGCTGAACTCTACAAAGACAGACCATGGAGAGTGAGGATCACAAATGAGGCTCAAGTATTGAAAAAGCAAAATGTATTAAGTGTAAAGTCCTGATTTTTAAAATGCATCATGCCTTTACTTGTAAGGGTAAGGATAGGAGTTGTGATCAGGGAAATCCATACTTTCCAAAAATTAAGTAATAATGGCAAAGAAAAATGGGATTTTGTAATGAATCCTCTCTACACTGATATATTTTTGATGCAGCATCTAAAGCTTTAGGCTCATCTTGGGTAGGAGAATTAGTTCCTTGGTCACCACCACTTCCAAATAAATGCTTTTTCTGTTGTAAAGCCAGATTTGGGAGGCTTACAAAAGACGAGCTTTCTTGGGCTGCTCCCAGAGCCTCCACTTCCTGCTGGGCCCAGAAACACAACAGCAGCAGCCCATCTTGTGATGTTTTGGCTCCTCTACTCTGACCACCAGCCAGAAACTGGGGGTGGAACAAAGAATGAGCATCAATAGAAACATTTCCAATTTTTGCAAAATGCGATGTTCAGGCTAACCAAAAATATGGGGGGTGAGGTGGGGGTCAGAAATAAGCATCACAAATTATATCCTGCTTTTGGCCGCAGAAGCACTTATGAGACCTAACGGTCCATGAACACGAAGGCCACGTCTGTTGTCACTTCTTGTTTTCCTCCCAGATCTAGTAGTGGGCTTGCACATGACTAGATGGTAGTAAATATTGGTGGAATGAATGAATGGATGACGAGTGAGTGAGTGACTACAAAGAGAGATTAACCTATTTGTAGAATGGCTGAAGGACAAAAATAAACAAATGTTTATTTTTCTTCAGATGTAAAACAGGGCACGCTTGATTTAATTAAAATTAAGAGGTTTAGTACAATTCTTATTAACAAGCAGGACTGCCAATGTGTGAGATATTCTTTCCAGAAGCCCACAAGAAGCAAAATCAGAGAAGAATCTTTAACACCATAGAGTCCTGACCTGCATTTCCACCGACCTACACCACGAGGACACAATTTCTCTGGGCAGCGGCACCACCGATTTTGTTTTCAGAAGCAAAGAGCTTTGAAACTTTCCCTATAGCCAGCATAGTGGACGGAGGTGGGAAAGGTTGTATGAACGATCCTACAATGGGTCATTGCGGGATACAGAGGCTGAGAGTTGAAACAAGGCTGGTACCTCTTCATCCACTCATTTGCAGACATTTGCCATGCTGAGTACCCCTCTGTGCAAGCAGGGGCTGCAAAGAAAAGCAGACACCAACCCTTATCCTGTACCAGATGGCTGCTTCTTACTATCATTTCTTCTGTTAAAAATATAATTTATTTTGCACAAGTGTTTAACAGTTCTGGTTTATGTCTCTACATGTCGTTATAAAATTTAATTATGTTACAGTTACCTTTATTTTTGTGACTGGTACTTATTTTATTAAACACCTTTTCTATCCTAACTTGTTTTGATTACTATTTTTATTTTCAAGTATTTAAAATACATTACAAATATGAAATTTTGTGCCTAAAAACCCCTAAGTTTTTAAAAAAAGAACTAGTGCATTTCTTTTTAAACGGAACTCTCTCTACAACATACATTCAAAATATCATCACACTTAAATGTCACGATTCTTTACTATTAGCTAAAACAAAATCTATATTCAAATTTCCTCATTTGACATCAAATAAGCAGCTGTTGTTTTAGCTATGTACCCTGAAACTCTCACCCACGTGCACAACCCCCATCACACACACACACACGACTTGCCTACTTATATACACCTCGCGGCCATCTTTCTGCAGGCTACAGAGGGGGCCGATGCTCTGAAGCCCATCCCTCCCTTGTCGCCCTCCATTCCCCCGGCCACCTTACCCTCAACCCCCCACTCCCTACTCAGCTTTCCCAGGACAGCACAGAAGATGCAGGTGGTCAGCTGAATAATTAAAAACACGTTTCTGAACACACTGTTCCAGGGAAGCTCTTTTCTGCTCCAGACTCGTGTTGGGACTTGGACTGCTTTACTTTTATAGCAGCTCTCAAAGAAGCACTTGTACAATGTGGAAGAAAACTTCCCTTGATTTTGTACTCGGGAAGCACACAGGAAGGACCAAGAGCCCTCGAGAGTGCCAGCACAGATGACAGAGCTGGGCAAGTGTCCCCAGAAAGCCAGGGTCTGCTTTCAGCCCCTCCCCTGCTGATTGTAGCTTCTCGAACACACCACTGACAAGGTTGACTTGCACAAGTATTTCCAGTCACTGGGAGCATGAATGTGAAAGCTGGATTGCACACGCATACACACACACACAAGGACCCTCAAACACACACAGACTTTCTGAGGCAGATGTGACCTTTCATTCTGAACGCTGGGACTTTTACTGACCCTCTCCAGAACCAAAAATTTGATAGGTGGTCAGGATAGGGGAGCATTTTCTCATTGTCTTTCCTATTGACCAGAAAATGTTCTGTGGAACAAGTAGTTCATAAAAAGAAGTCTTTACATTTTAAAATTATCTCTTAGCAGCAGCAACTGCGACATGATCCACACTCCTCTCGTCCTTTGGAATGTCCCGTGAGGGTCATTAGACATGCTGTCTTCAGGGCGCAGTCCCTATGAAGACAGAGTCCAGTCCCTGGGCTCTCTGAACATTTCCTAAAGCAATACCATTTCAGGAGTCCTTTTTGTGCCAGGCCTGCATTTCCCTGTCATTGTTACCCTCACTGTGGCGTCCTATAGAAGGCAAAGGACTTGTACCAATAAAGAAGTGCTTGCGATCTCTAAGGCATTTCTGTGTAAATTAGAAATCAGAGCTCACCCTGGAAAGATGGCCCCGCTGGGCGTCTGCAGCCCTTCCCAGTGGCCAGCTAGGCAACCTTTGTGCAAAGGGAAAAGGCTCTCTTCTCCCCGGGGGAGGACCCCCACTGCAGGGGCTGGGTGGGCAGAGCGGGGCTGCGTCTGCCCCAGCGCTCCTGACTGGCCTGAGTCTCTACCCAGACCGCACAGCCTCCCTTGGCTGTCCTGCCCCCAAGTTCCCAACGGACCAAGTGAGGTGCTGGCCTTTGTATCAATTGTATTTTAACTCGGCGCACGATTCTTTCTCGGTAGTTTTGTAGCCTCTATTGCATCATCATCCATGGCTTTATCTGCATTAGGCTTCACAGGTATTTGACAAAACAAGAAAAATGGAAAGAAAATAAGATCATAGGCAAGTAAGTAAGGAGGTTGGAAGACAAGAGGCCTCCATACTCATTCCGGAGGGAAAGCGGAAGATCATTCTCTCTACTAGCCTGGCCGATGCTTATGGGCAAATGACACATTATCAGTACAATTCACAGCAGTAACAGGATTCGGCGCTAGTATGTGTGTTTCTGAGAGGAACAGCATTAACACAAATCTCGCTGTCGGAGGCAGGGCTCGGTGTGCCTGTACATCCACAGACATCTCCTTTCACCTCACGGGTTGTAGCAAGCCACATGCTCTCTCTCCGCATATGAGGTCTCTGTTTGCTCATGGCCCGTAGTTATCACAATGTTTAATAAAGTGGTTGTGCCGGTGGGTGGAACCAACATAAACCTTACTTTAAAATCTCTTTTCTGTTATATTTCCATGGAGAAGATTAGATGGGAATTATTTACATTTCAGGCTAAAATTGTAACTACTATGCTGTCATCATTTTAACATGGAGAAAAAATATTTTAAAATTTGTGCAAAGGTATAAGGTAAGGAAATAACTCTTATAGAAAAAAAATTAACCATTGAAATTGCATGTCATCCGATACATTTGGGAGGTTTTCAGAGAAGTGATATAGGAAGTTGTTTTGACTAAATTGACCCCCACACAAAAAACACCTCAAACTTTTGTCAGTGTGGAAAAGTAAAATCTTGTATCCTCATTCCATTTTCTTACTTCTTAACTCTAGTGCCTGGTGTAAATGCTTAGGGCACAAATACACAGTAATTGAGTTAGAACAATGTAAGTTCATTTCTTATGTGTAGAGTTTCACCATGTGCAACTTGAGCTATTTGGACTCATAAACCCCAAGTCCCCTAAAACCTAATGTTTTGTGAATCTCTGTAATTTAGGATACAAGGGACTAAGAATAGCGTGAAGAAACTCCAAACCCATTCAAAGCCCCCCAGTACTTGGCATGGCTTTCCTCTGCCTACAGTGATATTCTATACCACCCTGACAACCTGTCTAATTGTAGAAACTTCTAGAACCTGTGGGTCTTTAAGGATAAAATATAACCCATGACAAACCCTGCCTCAGGATTTAAATCACTCAAATGCCTACAAGAACCAGATAGAAATATGCGTGAAGCAAGGAAGGGTGTGCCTATTAAGCTTGTGAACTATTTTGTATTTCCCTGAAGATCTGCACTTTCTATTTTTTCTTAAAATATGTGGTGGCCTTGGCACGACGTGGCATGATCGATAGAGACAATCACGTGGTACTGTGTGACTGCAAAGGGATAGTTCCAATGCTAAAAAGAAAAGAATGAAACCAAACTGACTTTGCTGGTGCGATGATGGTGACTGTTACTCAGCCTCAGTGTCAGAGACAAAGGGAGCGACCAAATTTGCACTGTCCTGGACGAAGCTCCTGTCATGCCGAATGGGGACAGCTGTTTCTCAGCCCAGGTCCTTGGTGTCTGTCATATGGAAATATGTAAACTTTTTGTTCCCCATCTTCCACATTTTCAAAGGAAGACTGAAATCCAGATCTTCCCATGTTAACATGGTAGCTTAACTTCTTTAAAACTGGGTGAGTCTAAAAAAACCACACAAGACCTGTTTTTGGAAGTCTCTGGTCTACACCATGCAATCTGAGAGTAAAAGGACTTCAAATGTTCTGAAAGTAAATGTTCAGATGTTCAAATCTCAGAATTTGAAGAGATTTGAACAGAAATCAGCGAGCAACATGCACCCCAATGTAGAAGGATTTGCTTTCAAGTCTGATGCAAAGCCTATCCTTTCACTGTGTTTATTCGCGGCTGAGTAATAAGGATTGGGTCTCTCCTCCCAGTGTCTGTGATTCTCTGACGTATTGTTTGAAGCTTTTCTTCAGTATTCAGCATCTGTGCTCTGTACTCGGGAAAACATGCCCTATTTTGGCTGTGTGCTTTCATTCTTGATACATATTTGTATCTACAGATCACCAAGTAAGAAAGCTTCTTAGTGTTTCTCATTGGATCAAGACTCCTGTCTCTGCTGGTAATAGTTACATGAGTCCTAGAAGATGGGGTAGGGGCACTTAGGAAACAGGATCGTGCAAGTCACCAGATGCATTAGTGTTAGTTGCAGTTAAGAGCTGGCTGAGACCAAGAACCCAAACCTTCGATCTTCCATTGGCACCTAATGCTCTTTGTTTACAGTATATAAAATACTCCAGGAAAACATACATAGGTTTGCTACTCTGAACTTCAGGCGTAAGTCAACAGGAGCAGAAGGCCAGGAGCCAGAGGCCTAGGCTCTAGAGGAGGCTGCCCCAAGCCCTCCTTGACTCCCATTGTTTCTTCCAAGAAAATTCTCTAGACCTCACCTGACCACCTCAGCTACGTTGGAGCAAAGAGAAATGAAACAAAGATCAAATACAAAACCGTTCTCCCTTAAGGCTTGGCTTGGTCCAAGGTGGCCAATCACTGTTTCCTTCCCTGTAGGCATTTCTCTTGGGTCCCACTTGGCCTTCCAAGAATGGGGATATCTCTGCAATAGAATATGTCACAAATTACAGTTTTAGAACATCTGCAAGCTCTTCCTCCTCCTATCTCTATCTCTCTTTCTTTCTACCTGTATCTCTCTCTTTCTCCCTCTTTTGCTACAATTGCCCAGAACAAAATAGTAGTAAATTTAATGTCACTGATTTATCCTAAGCACCCAGAAAGCTGTGAGAATAAACTAACAGTGCTCAGCTTTTCCTTTAGCCAAATCAAGATTTCCTCGGAATTGTCAAGGTAGACATTTTCTAATAAGTAGTAGTTTTTTTGAAACTCCAAATCAAGAAACAAAACTAACAGAAAAAGGAACAGAAAAGAAAGAAAAAAATTCAGTTTTCCTCTATCCTTCAATTTAGCCCCTGATCCATGTGTGGGAGGGCTTTTAGTTGAAAACTCACCCCAAAATGCAAAAATTTTTTGAGGTTTCTTTAAAATCATTATTTTTCTCATTTGGTTTAGTATCTTGTTGATTTAGTTCTAAATTCATTTCACCCTTCTGGAAAACGGATATGTGGGTGTCACTTATTTCAAGAAAATCTCGCACCATCAGGTGAATCGAGGCAGATTTGAATTGCAAAAATTTGGGTTGACCCATGACAGACATTCTCTAGTTGGAAGGGAACAGGTTCTGGTTTTGAAACAGACATTGATTAGATATCCCTGCCATTTATAGAAAAGCGTTACCCCTAGGGAGAAGGGCAACCCAGTTGGGTGTGGTTAAGAACAAATAAAGTAGCCCCAATGTGTGCAAGGGCCTTGGAGGCTTCCCCTTTAGGGACACTTTCAAATTCCTCCAAGCCATGAGTGAGGAGAAGGGGAAATGCCTTGGGGTAACCCTGTGCTTGCTTCTGTTTCTTTTCTCTCTCTAAATCCCACTTCAGTTTTAGTTTTAGAGCCAGTCTTTTCTACTTTTGCATGCAAAAATTGATTTAGGCATCAAAAGGGCTACATTTTGTCAATCTTAAGTTGATCACTTCTAGTTCAATCTTCCTAATTTTGTAAGTACTTGCAAGTAAAGGCTTCCTATTAATCGTATACCTGCAGGAGTGTTCATGGGATTGGGGGCTGGGTGTTTCCGGCTTTGGAGGCACAATTGTCCCATATTTGATTTTAGTTTTCTTTTGGGATCCTTGGAGTCTGAACAAATTTCTAGGGATATTGTGTAGTAGATTGAAAGTGTGTTGTTTGTGGGTTGATTTGTAATGGGGTCCAGAAGTCAAGGTGTCCAGGAAATATTAGAAAAATATATATAGGATGTGCTCACCCCCACAAGCCTGAGCTGGAGGAAGGGACACCTGGAACAAGGCCATTCAGAGCTGTTTTGTGTATCAACAGCTGTGCAGCTAACCTCTGGCATGGTCATTTAACATATCGATAACCTTTAACTGGTTTCATTGATATGTTAAATAGCTGTGGCCATGCTTTGAGCCAGGAGATGGGAGTGACTTCCACCCATGATGTAGCTGGGAAGCAACTCCCCCTGGTTACAGCACCTGCATGAGAGCTTGGAGAAGATTGGCTCCATGCCATGGGGCCACACCTGCCCAGACTTACTATGGCAGCCCAGTAAAGCTGGAAGAATTCAGGAATGCTGGCAGGTGCCAGCATTGTAGAAGGGGTCAGAAATGGGGCTGCAGAGGAAGACTGGGATTTAAAGCTAGCCACGGCAGTCACACCCGGCAGAGGACTATGCAGCTTTGGCGGAGTAGGAGGAGAGAACCATGTGGCTTTGACAGAGTGGGAACCCCATGGCGATGACACAGCTGATAGTGCCGGGAGCCTGAATCAGGGACTTCTGCTTCTTTTCCTGAGATAGGATGCCCCAAACTGGGCAGAGGGAGAAGGAAGGACTGTGTGCATATGTGGGTGTTCTAAAGGACTTTAGTATTTTAATGAAGACATTAAGTCATTACTCTAAGTCTGTATAACTTTTAAATAAATAATGCCTTCCCTTTTCACCAGCCTCTGGCATTGAGAGATGTCTTTCCTCTGGTGGCGGGCAAGGTGAACCTAAAAGGTCAGGGGGTCCCCCAGACAGAAAGGGGGGTCCTTTCCATAATAGTATATTGTTCACCCCCGCCCCCCCATCTGTTCTGTAACACATCCTCAGCGTCAAATGAGCCTAGGCTCATATTCACGTGGTAAAGGGTTTTATTCAGACCTTCAGAAAGCAATTTCAACTGAAAAACCAAAGTTAAAAGCCAGCAAGTCATTTTTTTCCTGTCCTGTCTTAGCCTGGGTTCTCTTACTCCTTTAACTATACCTCAAGGAGTTTTAAAAACAGCTCAAAGAAAGTCAGCCTGAATTCAACTTCAGGCATAAAGGAAGGAAGAAAAGGATGTCTTTTCAGCCAAAAGGCAAGGACCTCTCTCTCCATCAGGAACTCGTAAACCGAGAGGGGCGAGCTGCTGGGAAAGGCCTTGTGTAATTTTATGGTGTGTCCCTGGGCGTATGGATATCATCCTGCAGATGGCAGGGTGCCTGGAGCACACTTGCCAGGTCCATGGACCAACTCACCCTGTCGCAGCAATCTTCAATCAGTGAGCGCCCTAACAGCTCTTACGTGCTCCATCCAAAGATGTTACTGGCCATGTTGACTGAGAAATGGCATCAGTTGTTACTGGCGAAGTTGGAAGTTATGGAGGTAAATCAAGAGCCCTTGGACCTTAGGAGAGAGAAGGGCAAGGGTAATGCACTTGAGGGGGCGGGAGAGGGAGGGAGGGAAAGGTACAGGCGTGATCAAGAGTCCCTATCTGAGGTCCTCCCTGGGTCACCAGAAAATGTTAGCAGAAAGTAGACCTGGCCCTGAGCAGGTCTGCCTAGGGCCGACTGGTAGTGCATGAGTTTTTCACTTTTTGCAGGAAAGGCCTAGGGTAGAACAACAGGAGAGGGAGTAGGTGGGGAAATGAGCCTGGGCCAGGCTGCTTTGGCTCACTAAGAAGTCAGAGAAAAGGCGGCCTTGGGACACGGTCAGGGGGTTAGCCAGGGACAAGGTGCCACTGCCCACTGCTCCCTTGATTGCAAGTCTTATGGGGTCCCTTAGGATTAAGGAGATGCACGCCCATGGGGGAAGAGGGTGCGAGTGCTGCTGGGAGGGAGAGCGTGACAAAGTTCAAACCTTTAATCCACAAAGGCAATCCAGATGATTCAAAGCTAAACTCTTTCTGTATAAATTCTGTTTCCCTTTCCTTTAGAGATTAATCTCCAAGTTCTAAAGGGGATTCTTAATTGTATAGGCTAAATTGGGGAAAACAAACTAAACTGAACACAGAAATAAACCATACCATGTTACACTTTATTAAACTGCTGGCATCGGCCATCAATTCTGTCAACACCAGACTTTTGGTAAGTCTGTAAGAGGCTCTTTACAAATATGATTTTTTTCTAGAAAGGAAGGAACAGACAGCCCTGACGCACAGCCACTGTGCACGTGCATGTCCAAGGATTCCACACTCAGCCCTGTGCAGAAAGAGAGGCCCTCCTTGCATGTGAGCGGGAACACCTGTGTGTAGGAAAAGGCTACTTCGAAGGTGATGCCCAATCTATAGGTGGAGAGGAAGTCAAGGCAGGTGCAATGATAAAGCACTGACTACTTGACAGATGTTCAGATGCTGTTCTCTCCCTTTGCATTGAGTTGCTTCCAGATGTCAAAGTAAGAGGACCAACTTCAGCAAAACTCAACGGTCAGGTGGTTCTCAAATACAACACGTTTGCAAGTCTTCCCCTGCCAGCTCAGGGATGGAACATGGTTTTGTGAGAGCTACATATGATGATCATTGGATTAATCAGAAAATAGTCAGGTCATTTGTATTGACGGAGCCGGCATCACGCCAGTTGAAACATTCTTACACAACCCACCCGGTCAGGATGATTTGTACATCTTGGAACCAGGCACAATAAGCAGCTTAAGATACTTGGAGCTGCGAAATGAAAACAAAGGATGTGGTCCCTCTGTGACTCCCTGACCTCAGGGATCTGTGTGGTTTCCGGGATTATAAATTACCTTAAAAGAAATTGAGTGTTGGGCCCAGACAAATTATTTTGAGCAGCAGGATTACAAGGATTACATGGACATGTCACAGAGTGGCTCTGGTTTTGTTCCTTTTTAGATTTTGTGGCTGTCATGGTTCTTTTTTCCCTCTATAAGTCACCTTTTGGCTTGGCAAAAATGAGCTGCAGACTGTGGAATATCAAGGAAGTGAGATTTGGGTCTCCCAGCTGTGTTGCTCTTAAGTGATTCAATTACAGAACTAATGAGCTCCACACACATATTTGGGCAGGGCAAAGTTCACGCTCAGGGGTGGGGCGGTCCAAAAGGACTCATTCTGCTTTGGCTGATAAGGAAATGGGCTTCCTGTTTCTCTCTGAGCACAAGAGACTTAAAGGAAAACTTACCCCAAAATAGGAGTGCTAGGGCACTCTCCCTGCCTGACTTGGGACTCTGGCCTTCTTTTCCTAAAGCTGCCTTTGGCTAAAGAGCTCTTCTTTGGGCTCTTGTCTCCCTATGAGAAGAGAAAGGGGCTTGCTGGTCTCTGTCCTCCCTCCCCACCCCAGACTAAAATCCCTTTGCTGTACTTCTGAAACTCACATAGAATAATACTGAATGTAAACTGTAATTTAAAAGTAAAAAAAAAGATAAAAAATATGCAAAATTAATTTCAAATATTTTTTAAAAAAACAAGACAAAGATTTCTTAAAAATATTAGAACTGAGAGGCATGTCACTTTGCTCACCTAAGTCTATATTCTTGTGTTACTATTTTTATAGTAATACATTTTCACCACAAAGCTAATGTGTCACTAAATAAAATCTAGCCTTCTTGTGCTGAGTGTGCCTTCTTTTCCCCTATAGCAACATTTAATCTTCTTATGTGGGGGAAATTCTCCTTATGAGACTCTGTGGGAGGCAGGGACCTCCTCCCATCAAAGAGCTTGAAACTTTGCTTCCTCCATGTCCCCTGAAGCCTGGGTACAGGCACATGCCAGTTAGATGCTGTCTGTAGCGATGTTGACTTGGGAGCAAGGATGCAAAGGTGATGCATCAGGCTAGGATGGCAAGACCCCCAGTGAGTGTCCAGAAGGCGTGTCAGTGCTACAGGCCGGAGTCCGTTTCAGATTCAGAAACAGTGGCATCAGTGTTTACGTAGACCAGTTCCGCTGGGCTTGATGTTGGGCAGTGGAAAGTTGAGCTGCATTCCTGGCAAAAGCCTCCAAGTCCATACCCCAAATTAATGTCTGTTACTTACAACTAAAAACCCTGACTGAATTACCTCATTAACCTCAATCCAAAATCCTTTTCCCAGCTCTCCTCTCCTCTCCTTGCCTCACCTCCCAACCAGCCCCTCCTTCCTTCCTCCTCCCTTCTCCCCCTCCTCTCTCCTTTTCTCCTTCATTCTCCTCCCTCCTCTTCCCTCTCTCCCTCCCCTCCCCTCTTCTGTCTACTCTTTCCACTTCTCTTCCTCCTCCTGCCTCCTCTGCAATCTTTTCCTTTACTGTATCTCTCCTTCCCTCTCCACCCTGCTCCTCTTTCCCTCCCATTCTTACTCTCACTTTCTCCCGTCTCATTATTTTGTCTTATCTTCAAGTCATTATTGACAGTCCTGTCTTCAAAGTGGTAGAAATTAAAAGAAACCCCACCCCATTTTATATAGTTGGTAAAACAGAGACATAACAGGTTTAGAAAAATTGTTCCAGTCAAACAGCTAGAATGTAGGGTGCCTTTCTCCTGACCTAGTTCTCTGAACACTGTGCTATCATATTACCTAAAGACTGTAATTCATGTTCCCTGAGATGAGTGGGCTATTGACTTAATTCTACAGATAGAAGGGGATAAGGAGAAACATTTAGTAGAGGAAGTTTACCAAGTGTTATTATTTTCCACTGTCTTTGAGATGAATAGTAAATGGATGTGTATTTGCATCTAGCGCTTATTTATTTGGTGACTTGTGTGGTGGTATGGTATGTGAAAAAAATTGGTATGGACACTTAGGAAATCACCTCTGTTCACCCAGTAAATCAAGGGTATCTGTTATCTGTGTTAATGTTATAAACACAGAAAAACCATGTGACAGTTTTCATAAATACTCACAGTGCTTTTTCAAAAGGTTAATCTTGGCTTTGTCTAGTTTAACATCACCTTGGGCCTTCCCATTGCACATTGAGTAGAATCCAAAGTCTAGGTAGAGTGATAGTATCACTTGGACTCCACTCCGGGGCCTTTGTAAGGTGCAAGGGGCCCTAATAGTCATAACACTAGGACAGCAGCCACAAACAGAGACCCTCCCCCAACAAACCCAGATGCACGGTTACCCTCCCGCGTGGCCTTTACTTTCTCCCTGACTTCACGTGGACCCCTGATCTCCCAGCTCAGCCGGCTTTCCACATGCAGGCTTTTTTTCCCCCCATGAGTGTCTTAGGCAAGGTTTCTTCTCAGACTCTTTGCACTTGCTGTGTCCTCTGCTGGGAGCTCTCTCTCTCTCCTTATCATTTCACTTGGCTCTAGACTCCATTCAAATTTAGTTCCCCAAAAGTGGCTTCTCTGACCATCCTAGTACTGCTCACTCCTCCCTACATCTCCTTCTAGTTATCCTTTATTTGAAATAATCATGCTCATTTGTTGGTTTAATGTGCACAAAGGCAAAGTTCTCAGGATGTGTCTCTCAAGTCCACTTCTTTATCTACTGGGCCTAGGACTGTGGTGAGCACGCACCAGGCACTCAGAATTATTTGTCAAGTGAAGAAATACAGGGTGGGGCAAAAGTAGGTTTACAGCAAGTATATGAGACCTGGAGCTTATCCCTGTACTAGTATATAGTAATGATTATTTTTCATCCTAATAGCTGTAAACCTACTTTTGCCCCAACCTGTGTGTGAGAAAAGAACTGGAAAAGAATGTTCTGTAACTTTAGTAATGAACACTGCAGAGGCACAAAGACGTGCTAATACTCCTACACACACAGACGACATAGCAAAACACAACTCCTGTGACAGCATCTTTATTTCTTCCATTTACAGTAACACTGTAGAAACTCACATTCGTATTAATTGCCCAAAGGCTGTGACCTATTTCAGAGAGTGTCACACACGGCGTAGGAGGTGGGATTCAATGACTTCACAGGCTTCCTCACCAAGATTAATAACACAGTTCACTTCCTGCTATTCTTGTTTCATCTCTCCCTGTGCCTGCGCAAAGTTTTACTTTTTCAGAGAATCTTAAATCCCAGGCAGCTCATTATTTTACCTACAGATACTTCACTACGTAGCTCTCATAGGCATCACTGGTTTGTGAGTAGAACTACAGCACGGTTATCTTATCTAACTAGATTAATAAATAACTCATTAGTATCTAATATACAGACTGTGTTCAATTTAAATCTAATGATCTGAAAATGTACTTTTATACTTGGTTTATTTGAGTCAGACAACAAATAGGAACCAAATAATGCTTTTCATTCATATATCTCTTAAGTTTCTTTTGATCCATAACACTACTTTCTATGCCACTCATTTTTTTGAAGAAGTTGGGTCATTTGCTGTTTCTAATTGCTTACATTATGGATTTGGCTGACTCTATCCTCATGTTATCTTTAACATTTATCTTCCACATTTCCTGTAAGTTTATAATTAATGGTTCAGTATCTTCTTCTTTTTTTTTTTTGGTACTCCTTGCTTCTCATTACATTGCATCAAGGAAAATATAGTGTCTGCGTGCCACACCTTTAGTAACGCTCTGATTGGTCACTGGGAACAGCTGGTATTGGTCTCACGCACCTACTACCAAAACCCACCACATGACACACCAACTTCTCGCCTAACGGTTACAGCAGCATTAGTTATAATTGCCTAATCCTCTTCCTTCATTAGGAATTTCAAAATGAGGGTTTTTAAAAGTCTATAGTTTCTCCTTTCTTTATTAAGAACTCTTTTTCATCAGCTATTTGGTTGCCTTAAAATTTGGTACTTACAGGAAAGGCAGGATAAATGCTTGAGTCTTTTTCTTGTCAATTTTCAAAGCAATGAGTCGATATTCTAGCAAACTCCAAAAACCCATTTAAAAAGCAAAAATGGGTTTTTATTTTTCAGCATCACCATTAATTCATTGATTTTTAAATATTTGTTTAACGTTCAATTCAGAGCAGTTATTATTATTATTATTATTTTGATACTTGAGTTCTTCCAACGCCGGCCGATGGTAGCTCCTCAGTTTGCTCCTGTGTTCTTTTGACGTTACTCCTTGTCTTTGATGGGGTTTTTTCCTTTTTAGGTAGAACGATATGCTCAAAATTCATCTCGTACATTTCCTCCTCTAGACCCGGACTAAGCAGTTATCCCAGGAGTCTTAGTTCCTTCCAATGGGAAATAAATTTTTATAAACCATAGGAGTATTCATTGTTTCCAGGTGTTCGTTGCTTCTAGGAATTTTTAGTGAAACAAGTGAGAAAATATGCAATTTTTTTTGAAAAATAAACATCATTCTTAAGTTCATGCTGATATTTTCACTAATTCAAATAAAAAGTTCCAGTATTTTTACTGAAATTCCTTGGTTTTATAGTTATATCTTTTTTTCCTTCCTCTGAAAATATCTTGGCTTGTGCTACAGTTAACAACTCATTATTAGCTTTGTTTCAATATATAAAATAGTTTCAAAATAACTAAACAATATTTCCAGTAATAACAACTTACGGAATCCATCTTAAAATTTCTTTGTGGTTTTCTTTTTTATGTTTAAAATGTACAGCAAAATACTATGGTTTAAAGCCACTTGCAATGAATCTTTCCCATGTTATTGCCTACTTGATATATAGTTTGGTTCTCTTGTTTCATGTTTTTATAGTAATTATTTTAAGTACTGGTTTTGATTTAACTTTTAAATTATATGAAATAGGGGAATGATCTAAAAATCAAAATCATAAAGCAAGGCATATTCAATTTTAGAGAAATCTAACTTTCAATTTGTCCCTATCCTCTGTTTCTCCCTTCCTTATAGGTAACATATTATAGGTTTTGCTTTAATAATATATATCCCTTCTTTTCTTGCACAAAAGGTACCATACTATCCACAATCTTGTACTACTTGCTTTTTAAAAAATGTTTTTAATAAATATACATTGGCAATAACTCTTATAATATAAAGAAATATTTCTCATTTTTAAAGCCTGCATAGTACTCCATTATTTAGGCACTCTTAGTTTATTCAATCTATCCTGATGGGCATTTAGTTCATTTTTGGTCTTTTCCTATTATAAATAGTTGGTCAGTTCAATTTTCAGACTTTATCTCCCTGGGAAAGCTGTAGAAAGTCATGTTCTGTCACAGTCCATTTAATGACCTTTGTGGAGTGCCCACTGTCTTAAATGTCCTAGGGAGGTGCACATGTATTGAAATGTGGTTTCTGCCCTGGAAGAGTTCTCTCCAATTGCAGCATGAATCTCAGATGCTGTCTTATATATGGCTTCACTACTGTTTAGCTGTGTGACTTCACGTTGTGTGACCTTGGGCAGGTTAATTAACCTTTCTGGGTCAGCATCCTCATTTGTGAAAAGTGATAGTGGGATCTACCTCCCAGGTATGTCATGAGCATTCAACGAGATGATATTTTTAAAAGCACAACTCCTAACACATAGTCAGCCCTCAATAAACATCACCTATTAAACAGATATAGACGTTTTAGAGAAAACGCACCACCAGCAAAAGTTAACATCACTGGCATTTTTGAATGAGTGTGATAGAGGAGGCAGAGCTAGGGCTTTGATGTTAGTCAGCCTGGGCTTCAAGACCAACCCCACCACTTGCTCTGTCTTCCTGGAGCAACTTGCGGAGGCGCTTGTGCATGGAAAGCGTGTAAATGCTGATGGAAGGAGATTTGACTTGGGGTGGTAAGCACACGATACAACATACAGATAATGAATTATAGAATTGCATATCTGAAACCTATATAATTGTACTAACCAATGTCACCCCAATAAATTCAATTTAAAAATTCCCTGTGAGAGAGAATGGATTTTTCCTTCAACAGAAACTGTAGATGGCTGATAACAAATTGTACTTAGAGTTACACTGGCCAGCTGGCTGTACCCTCTTAGCAGAGATATTCAAATCGAGAGTTCAGTCTCCAACAATAAAATTGAAGGCATATGCTGTTAGCCAAAAAGAATCCCAGAGATGTGGGTCCCTCATTCTCTGATCACATTACATCATCATCACCTACTCTGTTTGTTTACAAGGGAAGCACTTCATGGGTAAAGCGATACCTTCACTTAATTCTGAACATCACTATTCCAGCTTATCTCAAAACTCTAGGCTACCACTGTGTATATAAAAATCAGCTCTGCCAATCGTCTGTCAAAATAAAAATTGTTAAGTCTCTTAGAGCCGTGAAATTCTCTGTGGCCTAGATAATTTGCATTAGCACAGTCCATCGTATTAATACCATAATTTTCTTTGTGTATTATATCAGTAGATTTAGCATACTCAACTATATCATGGCGGCATACTCTGAAATAATCCTTTTATCTGAAGATACACAGGGAAAATAAATGAGATCCCATGACAAAGGGCATGCAGGAGAGAATTTGTCTCCTTTTCAATTAGATGTGCCTTGTGTCATTGATTTTTTTTAAGCTCTGGGGAGTTAGTACTCGTTTTTATGATCATTGAAAGTAAGTACCTCTAACATAACAATAACCACTGTGCAAAATACATTTTCTTACCATTTCGTCAACAGTGTGGCCACTGAAGCCACAAAACAGTAAGTTGCATTTGTGCTGAGAGAGACCCTGAGTGTTTCCAGCAACGGCAGGAGCAATTGGGAGGCCACAGATCTCTGTCATGGGGTAGGGTGGGGTGGAGTCAGGAGTGGCTCTCTCTCCAGGGAATGGGGCAACGGGCAGCAGGGCTGTATCAACGCCAGGGACCCCAAACCAGAAAGGATGACTTGAGAGGCTGTCCTTTGCCATGCTTTCTGGGAATTGCTATTTCTGCCTGAGAACCTGCTATTTGAGGTTCTCCTGAGTCAGCCCACAAATGCTTTCTCATTCTCTTTCTATCCCCTTTGTATTTAGCTCATGAAACTACAAAATTTCTCAGAAAAAAAAAATGTCTTCCTTAAATATTCCACTTTCTTTGCTACTCCTCCCAAACAAAGGGCAAGTTCAGACAGGATTTCGCCATGCTCACATATCAGTTCTTCTCAATATCACCTGGATTTAAGTGCTAGTTATGTGGGCAGAACAGGTGTGCTGAGCATTGTGTGTGATGTCTGTAGCATAGGACAGAGATTCTGACCTCTAGGAGCTTATAAACTTCTCATGCCATATTGAGAATACCTGTCACCTTGTCTGTCCCCAACCTCTAGACAGTGAGCCAAAACCGGGACAGAAACAAGCTATTCAGTCCTCGGTAGCTTGTTAGTGTTTAATATCAACTATGCACACAATGAATATTTATTGTTTAAATGAGTGAATTAATTGAAGGGAATGAAGGTTATGCCTTGATTGGGGTAGAAAATATTTTATATGGAAAATAAAACAGAAATGGGATAAGAGGCCATGGGAAATATATGGGGTCTCAAGTGGCTGGATCCAGAGACTATATTGAAAAGCAGTAGGAGAGAAGTGGCTGGTTAGGACTCCTCCAGCCTTTGGGTGAAGAAGTTGAGACTAAATTTTATCTGTGTGTCGGAAGTGGCAGATTTTATGTTCCTAAGCAGAACTTCCCTAGATTAACCATACAACGCTGTGCAGAAAGGGGAGCTGCACTCTGTTCCCCTCATTCACAGCATGCATGCAGGTGGACAAACAGCAGAATGTAAACACAGCAAATGTCTGGTGACTAGAGAGTCATGCAATTGGTCCTCCTACCAGTGGATGTGATTGAGGTACATCATTTTATTACCTCCCTGTGAGAATTTTCTTCAAGTATTAAGCTGCTGCTGATTGTTGTAATTGCAGCAACTTCAACCAATAATCGGAGGATGAACTGGGCCACAGTGTTACATTTCCACTCCTGCAACTGAGCTGAGAAGCTCAAATTTTCTTTCTAAGAAAAAATTTTGAAATCATGAGAGTGAAGAAGGAAATTACTAAGGTCAGGTTTTTAAATCACAAAAGCCTTGCTCCACAGACCTTTAGTCTGATAGGATCGATATTTTCTAAAAATATCTGTTCTGTGTAGAACCTGTTTAAGATAAGTTAGATTTTAATATAATTCATAGATTTAAGGTAAATTGGGATTGGGCAGTACCTGGGCTCAGAGCTCACATCCTCCCCAGCTATCTCCATTCTGTGCTGAGGTGCCCTAGAGATGGAATGCCTCCGGATTTAAGGCATTTCTTTTTCCCTTGTCATCCCTGTCTTGTGACTGATGTTTTGCCTCACCACTGGTTTTTCATGTCTGCCCTGTCTGCTTGCATGAGAAGTCGCCGGCCAGTGCGGCTCCGCTGTGTGGAGCATGGTTCTGTACACCGAAGTGTTGCAGGTTCCATCGCCAGTCAGGGAGCCTATGGGAGGCAAACGGCGTTTCTCTCTCACATTGATGTCTGTCTGTCTGTCTGTCTGTCTGTCTGTCTGTCTGTCTCTGAAATGCAATGAAAAAATGTCCTCGTGTGACGATGGAAAAATAGTTGCCTTCAAATTGGATTCCTTGACATGACCCCACCGCCTTTACCCATCCCCATCGCCACCCTATCTGAGTCTAGTAAACCAGTGCTCTCAAACCTTAGAATCCACCAGAGTCCCTTGGAGGGCCTTTTAAAACACATTTCTGGACTCCATGCCCAGAGTTTCTGACTCAGGAAGTTTGGAATAGAGCCTGAGAATCTGCATTTCTAACAAGCTCCCAGGTAATGCTGTTGCTGCTTTTCTGGGGGCCACATTTTGGAAAATTAGTATGATACAGTGATATCTGATCAAGTCACTGGGAAGGAGGAGGGAGAAGCCATAGGACGGGGTTCCCTAAGACAATGGTAAACAGTCTAAGACAGATTGGCTGAGACGCTGAGTGCCTCTGGAGCACAGGGAATTATGGGCTAGTGGCTTTAAAATAAAAGAAGGGAAGAGACTGGCTCTCAGGCTCTCTTCCTCAAGGATGCCTGGATGATTGTGCTGCAGCTGCCTGCATTTCCCAAAGGACGGTATTTTGGATGGCTTTTCCATGGGGGAAGAAACTCCAGGTGCAGTGTAGGATCCGGCTGGCCCAGCAGAGGGTAGCAGAGTTATCCTTATTTGGGTGTTCCAGAGGGGATGGGCTGGGGCAGAAGCCTGCCATTCTTCCCAAGTTGTATAGCTTTTGTATCTTTTGTTTTAATTTGTAAACTAATCCTATAGAATTAGAATAATTAAAAACTAACAGAGGGAATGATAGGGAGCTCAGTTAAAGATGTTAGCCTTAATTGATAGGTTTAAGTGACTACTGCATGTGGAAAGCTGTTATTCCAAAATTGTTTAGCTTTTCAATAAAGACTCCTTTCCTTTACCACTAAATTTTACCTCCGGGATTTTGCCTGGAGGGTGGTGGCAGGGAACAGGACCCCACTCACTCTTCAGTAACAGTCCTACCTCGATTCTAAAACAAGGTCAGAAGTCTAACATCTGACTTATATTTATAAGGAGTTCAGACATAAGATACAATAAAATATTTTAATAATGACTCACATTTATTTGGTACAACATTGTCTATTTAATCATTTATTTAAATGGGTTAGCTGTAACTAATGTACTATTATTCCCATTTTAAAAATAAAAAAAGGGAGGTTTCAGTAAATCATACAGATATCCTGATGTCATAGATCTGGATTAAATTCAGATTTCTCCACCTACAAAGCAAAATTCTGGCTAATCGATTTGTGCTCACTGACTATCCTTTGGTGGTGTTTTCATAGGAGAAATATCAGATTTGCATGTTTAGAAATGACATTTTCCCCAGTGAAACTGGAATAATTATATGTGGGAAGACAGTTAATTATTTCCATTTACTCTAGAGTAATCTAGTGTGGGGAGACTATCTCAACGTAGATTAATTTTTAATCCATGGTTACGGAAACATCACCTTCTGGTTCTCAATTTCCATATGTGTAAAAGAAAGGATTTGACGTGCTGTTAAAGTTTATTACCCTCTTTAAAGTCTGTGGTCTTCAATTTATCAGCCAACAGTCTATTGAGTTCACTTATATTAATAACAAACTGTCAAGTAGCTAGAATTTTCTATGTTAGAAACCACCCACACTGGAAATTGTTCTTTCAGAATGTGAAAGTCAGAACGAAGAGAGTTAGACTAGTTGAATGAGAAATGTCATCTGGCTAAGGTATAGGCAGTTCTTCCCAGCTACCCTGAAACAATAGAAAAGGCACCAGGCTACTTATATTTTGCCTTGAGTTCTGCTTAAGACACTCGTTCTTTTTCAGTCATTGTTTTTCCCCACTGCCTTCTGCAACGCATCTGGTCTTTTCTTACATTAAAGTTACATCTGTCCTTAGAGTTAGGAAGATATAATTTTCCCGTCATCAGTGTGCTCACATACAAACCCATCTAGGTTTTGGACTAGGGGCTGGATAGCTCTAAGCAGTGAACTTCATTTAACATCAGCTGCAAAGGCTGACGTTTTTCTGTACCTTGTTGCCAACTTCTAGGGTGACACCCTGTCTGGAAACTACAGACCATATGGACTGACAACAAGGAGACTTTGTATAAAGAACCAGGCTTTTCCTCCCCAGCTGTCTGTGGAGAATAGCACAGGAAGTGTATTATTTATCATGCATTATGTTTATGAACATCCATCATAAAAACAAATTTATAATTGGTGTGCAGTGGGTGGGAGATGTCTTGTGGCCATCATGGTGCTAATCACAAATAAAATTAGTGGGCAACACCAAGAATTCGGAAAACTATGATATGTAACATTTCTCACTTAAAGAAAAATCTCCTTTAATTATCTGACTTTTATTTCTGCAATCTTATTTGTTAACACAGCAGCATCCAGGCATGTTACTGGGAAGATCAGTACCAAAGCAAATCACATGTGGAAGATTTTACACCAGAAAGCAAAAATGTGTGGAAGAAGAGGAGAATGGTATGGTGTTGTATGTGGCTTTAACTACTCTCTAATTCCCTGGGAATACGTGAAATTGACTTAGTCTTCCATAACCAGCATCAAAAAACTCAAATGGAATAAACAAGAATAGAATGGCAGTAGACAGAAGCCCTCGCACGTTGTAAGAGAAAGTCTTACATTGTGAAATTTTTGCTTCAGCTCTGTGCCTGTACAAGTGATTGTGTGTGTGTGTGTGTGTGTGTGTGTATATATATATACTAGTCTGAAAGATAAGATGCATTTCTTAATGTGGTTTGGTTGTTTTGAAGCCACTGCCTTATGGACAGCCCATCACTCTTCACACCATGGTCTAGAAAGAGGCCGTAGCCTGGGTCTGGGACAGCACCCTTCCCCAGTGGTCTATAAACCAGACTAAGTAGGTATTCACCGGGACATGCAGAGATCCAAGATTACAGAGAGAAGGTTTGTTTGGCGTTTTATGTTAGACTTTGCACACCGCTTGTATGCTGGCTTTCAGGCAGCTATATTTAATATGGTTTTAGTAGCCATTTGCATTCTGAGGTACAGACGACTGGCTGGAAAATATTTCTTATAAACACATTCTTCGGTCAGCCAGGATTGTGGTAACAAGAATGAGAAATATGTCATTAAATGATTGGCAAAGAATATGTTTTGTAATGTCCTGCAGCTTACAAATATTTTATGTCATGTTGCTAGCTTACGGGTGGAAAGGGGTCTGATTAACACCTGATTGATGCATATGCCTTGCCAGGCCCTGTACACGTACAATGAAGCTTTACACGTACAATCTTGTTTATCTCACCTCTACAACCTAATGTAGCAGGGAGCATATTCTCCCTTTCATATTGAAGACTAATAAACCAGAGGGGCAAAATAACAAACCAGAGGGGCTCAAATTCACAGTTTGAAAGTTGGGGAGTTGAGTACAAATTAGATTTGTCTGGTTTTAAGGCTAACTCTTCTAAGAACAACCTGATTCTTAGGAAGAAAGTCCAGTTGGGAGATTTTTGGGCAAATGGCAGCCCGATTGCCTGTGTTTGAGTGCTGTTCTTAGGTAAGAATGCAGCAAACCTCTCTGAAATTTTTGTTTTCTATTATTAAAAGAGGACTTTCTTAAACTTGCCTTCTATGTGAATTAGTGTCTTTTCCTAAGCTGTAGCTTCAAACATTCAAGTGATCATTTCTTGAATATTACCAATGACAAATACAGTCACAAATTGAGTAAGGGGGATCTGCAACCATGAAATTCACTCTCCACTTACACTGAAGGATTTTGAGAAAACTTAATGCAGGGTTTTAAGATATAAATATTTTGAAATATCTTATTACACTTAAATGAAACAGATATTTTATATTATGACATTCTATTCAGTTACTGCTTTTAGGCCAGTTATTATTTCTATTTAAAGCAATAGATTTTCTGGCTTTATTTATCAGAGAAATCTCTGCTACTTGTTTCATAATGCTAGTTGAGGTCCTCTTGCAACTGGGAGAGCCCCCACTTTGGGGCATGGGGTCTCAGTTTAGATGTGAGGGGATCCTAGAGAATGAAAACAACCCATACACCTTCTTTTGAACATTTGAATGTGTCCTTTCATTCTGAGGTTTTTCAAAGTTCTCTTGCACTAACCACCCACTGTTTTTAACTAGAGAGTTCCTCTCCATAATTTTAACATTTTATTATATCTTAGCCAAAATTGCTAACACGAATTGAGTATTTACTCTGTGCTAGTGTTTGGAATGAAAGATGTAATTTAAACATCATACCAATATTTGATATAGATACTCTTATTATTCTTTTTTGGTTTTTTGTATTAAGAAATGATTCACAACAAGATTAAGTGATTAATAAGATATAAACTTGGGTTGTACTCAGAATTCTTATTTCAGCACCAAAGCTTTGAAGCAAGCATTTTAAGTGTTTTTCAAAAAGGGTTCTAGGGAATGGTACCTTTGCAGTATACTAATAATTGTTTTTCAAAATCAGATTCCAAATTCTGAGTTTTCCAATGCATGAAAACCTTGTACAACTTTGCAGAACATTTAATATGGTAATAGGTATTGTGAATCTTCAAGAATGAATATTATATGAAGTGTTTCTCAGATATATTTTAATACATGAATGAATGAATATATATATAGTCTTATTGGTGTATTACATAGATTATAAATATATCCATGTATGTCATTTAAAGCACACTTATAAGGAAACACAGATTTATACTTATTAAGTGTTCAAATTAGAGAGGTCTTATATTGACCCTTGCACATCTGGTCATTTTCATTCCTGTGCTCTAAATGAAATACAACTCAACAATGGATCATAAGTTGAGTACAGCATAAAAAGAGAACATTTTGATACTCCTCTAATTGTAACTTAAGAGTGATAGCTCCTAAATGTTTTACAGTACATCATAAAAGTAGAGCAGTTTGATATTCTAAAGTCTGCATTCCTTTCAAAAGCTGTAGCGCTCAAAGACATTACCAAACACTGCCCGAGAACAGCTACCTATTCTGAAGCCTTCGAATCACAATGCCTCCTGTAAGACACATCTTCCCGTCAGCCCTCTGACTCTGAGTTACACAGTTTTCCAGCCACATGGTTAATTCTTGAAAAATTCCCAGTACCAAAATTGTGTAGGCTCAACTTTTAAACTTTGTCCTGCATTATATTGACCCTGGCTACGAATTGTAAAACTAATTCCCTGCTTCTTTTTTTTCTTCTTCCAGTTTTCTTTTCAAAGCAATGATTTAGAGCCCTGCCTTTAGAATTGGTGAAGTCAGCCATAGTTCCATCAGAAAAGTCATCTTTATAACAATGCTAAGGTTTGAGCATAGTATTAATAAATGTACTTTATGATAATAAGAATAACTCCTGTATCAAATTACATAATTTGCATGGCCGGCTGCAATGCATGTACATAGAGGTACATAGAGGTACCACACAGAAGCAGGTACTTACACTTTCAGTTTTCCTTGATGTTTTTGCCCTATGACAGATCTAGGAAGAGTTATTATGGCTCTCATTCATCCATAGCAGCCTTTTAAAACTGAGATCTATGCCACCCTCTACTTAACATTAAAGATTTAGGAGACCTGAGTTCTAGTTTGACTCTACAAACTATCGGGCCTTTGTCATTCATTTACACCTGTCACTCAGTTCCCTCACCTATAAAATAGGTTTAATAGTACTGTGCCATGATTTAAGTGATTGCTGTAGTGGTCAAAGTAAAATATGCATGTGAATTTGCTTGGGTTCTATTTTTTATATTTTTGCCTTCTCTTCTCATTATGCTTATATTCTCTTTTGAATGCTGTTTCTCCTGGTTGTGAGTCACCTTTTCCTCCTTGTCACATCTAGTGATTTATGATTGAATGTTGGGCATTGTGATTGTTATGTTGTTGAATGATGGATTTTCTTATCTTTCTTTAAGAGTATTTTGGCAAACAGTTAAGTTGCAGATCAGTTTGATTGCTGTGAGTGTTGTTTTTAAACCTTTTTATGTTCTTTCCAAAGATAATTCAGCCCTACTACTAAGGCATACATAACCTTTAGGTGCCTCCACAGAATGCCTCCAGCAGTTACTGAGGACTCTGCACCCTGATTGGTTGGTGCTCAAATGATACCCCAGCTTTCATGAGCTCTAGGGATTATTCCACTTATAACTCCCAAATTGTTCTTCGTCTGACATTATTGAACTTTACTCTTACATGCACTGTCTAGTATTCAACAAAAACTCAATGTGATTTCAATCCAGATATCTGGAGCTGTTTCATTTTATTTTTCATAGCTCTCTGCTTTCCTGTAATTTCCAGCCAGCTCAGCCTCCCTGAACTTCAACTTCTGTATCTTCATCTCCTTCATTCTACTGGTCTCGGTGTGGGTTTCCCCTCCCTCTGGCTGTGGTACAGAAATTGCTAGTAGGTAGGCAGCTAGGGAAATTGTAAGGCTTACATCAATGTTTTCCCATTTCTTAAAGATCACATTTCTGGGTAGCCTGCTGCCTAAAGTCTAAAAATTGTTATTTTATGTGTTTTACCCAGTTTTCTGTGTTTATAGCAGGAAGTTGAGTCTGGTCTTTACTATGCCATTATGGACAGAAGTGGAAATTTGTATATAAAAGTGATTTAAATTCTTTAAAGTGTTATTTTTTTTTACATTCTCCCTTTTTAGACTATTTCTTTCCTAAACTCTTAGAGTGATACACTCACAGGTAGGCTGCTGTTTTGTGTGCATGTGTGAGAGAGACCGTGAGGGTAAGAGAGAGGCAGACACACACACACAGATGCCTGATATTATGGAAAACTATTTTTATTTTGTTCCGTTTGAGTTTCAGATTTTGGCTTTTGAATGGTGGGCTTTTTCTTTAATAGTTATTAGTTTAATAGTAATTATAAGAATTAACATCAAAATGTAATTTCATGAATTGTATTGCCTAGAATATACCCAAATAAAAATTAATTTAAAAAAGTATTAAATAAATTGTAGTAGACATAAAAAACAATGTAAAGTTTTCAAAGGAATTATATAGCTGACTAATTTGGAGGCCTCCCAGACACTGTAGGAGAACCAGATAGGGTGAGAAACAAGAAGAGTTAAATACTCAGACTTCCTGTATCTGACCAGACACTATTTTTCTTCTCTTTGGAAAATCCTGTCTCCCAAAGATCTATTTATATTATTGCCCTTTTCTAGGGTCCCTTTATATTTGAATTGGCTAATGGAAGACACATCCTCTAGAAATGGGTAACATCACGTTGCTGGCAACATTCTCTTCAAGCAGGAATACACCGACGGACACCCAATGCCGTGCAACCCTCCTTCATTGACACCTTTTCTTCCTCTTGACAATTGCATGCCTTCCATTTGTTAAGGTGGGAAAAGGGCCCATGAAGATCTCTTCAAGTAGAGCTACTAAAATATAAAAAAGTGTAAAATAAATAAAAATACAAGGAGAAGTTAAAATAAATAAAAACATTTCTGACAGAAGAAAATAGAGTCTAAATTACAAAGTTGTACCTATTTTACGTTTGCTACATGGTGATTATATTGGACTGGTGGAGTTCGGGGATCAGACACTGCCACCAATTAACGGCTGAGCCAGTTATCCAGGAGGAAAAGTAATGAGTGTGAACTCAAAACCTGCGACAACTTCAGTCTAAGTGTGGGTCTGTACATCTGTCTCAGTGCTTTAAGGCAGAAGCACAGGGTTGGTTATTTTGAGATTATTTAGTTTTCAGAAATGTTTCCACTGTACATGGTGATTTTACCCATTAACACGGTGAAGGCAGATTTTCTGCAAGCAGATTAACAATGGTGGGAAAACCTACACAGCTTGTTGTGAATATAATCAGTAGCTCTGTAGGCAGTTTTATCAAGTGCCAAGGGTTTGAAGCCAAGATAATAAAGGTCTACGTTGCAAGAAGTCCTCTTTTATTCTTTTTCTCTACTTTCTATCCATTCCTCTCAAAGCGAAATTTCTTCAGTGCATGGGACTCAGTCACTTGGCTGACTCTTAGTGCTGAGTAGCTATAAGCAAACAACTCAAATTATGCTGTGAGGGGGGAAAATGAAATTCTGTCAAGTGGTTGTTGAATGCCTTATAACAAAAACTAAGTGCTTAACTTTCTGTACAGGGCTTCCGATTAAATATGCACATTAAAACTGGAAAAATACTACGAAATCGTGCTGGCTCATGGTTTCATGAGCCAAGATGTTCTCAGAGTAAAGGAAAAGACAGATAAATATTATATAAAACCAAGGAATTTAAGTAAAAATGCTGGAATCTTTTAATTGAATTGGTAAAAACATCAGCATGAACTTAGGAATGATGTTTATTTCTTTCTGAAAAATACTCTGATGTGTAACTAAAAACACAAAATGTTCTCCTTATGAAGTGATTTTTCTACTCTCTTCCACAGGAGATCAGTACCTGCTGAGATGAGTTCAGGCTCCTGCCAGAGAAGGCCGCTGGAATAGAGCACAGCCTAGAGATCACCTGGGAAGCCACGACAGTGACTTCCTTTGTTCATGTTCTTCCTTTTCAAAAAAGTTTTGTACCCTCTCCCTGAAACAGGAAGCATCTACAATGCACTTGATGTTGGCCACCAGGTGGCATTGAAGCCTCAGTAACATTACTTGAACAGTAACAGCCCAATTTGCCTTTCTTCCTTCACCACCTCACCTCCATATTCATAAACATTACTTTTTCACATTTATAACAATTGTGAATCTGAAGTCCATGTGTAACTTCACTCATTCTCATCCTTCTCTTCTAAGAAGAAAACATGGCCCCTATTTAACCAACTGCAACTTAGGCTCTGTATGCTCTGTATAATTTCTAAGGCTTTTCTTCATAGTTTCACTTTTTTCTGCCTTTCATTCCATTTCAAGATTCTTTCTTCCCTCTTATATCCCTGCTTGTATCTGCAAAAATGCACAGAAATATCTGCAAACATCCTAGAAATTGTCCTAGAAATCTACCTAGCCAGGCATTAAGCTCAGTGTTGGGTGTTCCTCTTGGCTTTTCCTTCTTCTCTCATCCTTCCTGCTACACCACGGGAAGACATTCCCTGAGAAGACCAAGAGGAACTATTTACTTTTAGTTCTCTGTGCCTGGCTCTGCTAAATCATCTCTTCTGCCTCACAGAAGCAGAAAAAGAAAGTAAACTTATTCAGCATAAATCTCTTAACAGACATTTCCACAAATTTGCCTTTAGGGATGTTGAACTTTGAGAATTTCTCCATCCTGCTCCTTCATTTTGTTTCTTCAGCTGGAAGTAAATGAAGTCCATATACAAGGAGACTTCTTTAACGAGATGTTACTGCCAACATCCACTTCAAATATAAACTGCCTCAGTTAAAGCAACTGGGCGTCTTAGAGAATTGAGCATCAAACCAGAAATAAAGCAGGAAGTTAACTTGGAAATGATCCTGACCAAGCATTTGAAACATTTTTAGAAAAAGGAGCCACGTCTAAATTCTCCAGAGTGTATGGGTTAAGAGGGAGGGCTTTCCGAAATCGGAGTGTGACGCTGGGACAGGGGACCACTCTAGCTGTCACTCATGCTCCCTTCCCGGCAGGAACCTGCACAGACGTGGCTGTTGGGCTATGGAGGAGGGTGCTGTGTGCAATGGCATTAACTGCCGGGGAACCTCAGGTATTTTAAGTATCATGAGAATCATGAGCCAAATGAATGCTTATTTATCTAAAAAGTTAATTCTTGGATGGATTACTTGTTTCCCAAGGTTACTTACCTAGTTACAGGAGGAGAATTCTTATTTCTGGAAAACAGAGTGCCCACCTATACAATAACGCCATTAAACATTCACTCAGGTGGTGCTATGGTGAAGAATGAATAACAAGCCAGCCACCCTCCATAATGTGTGACACCTGGTAGGGGAACCAATACAGGCAACTTCCCTTCCCCGAGTAATAAATAACAGTTTTAAGTGTAGGCTTAGAGCAAGACCGATCTGAGTTAAAATTCTGCTTACTCCACTTACCAGCTTTATGTTTTTTACTTTTTAAGTTTATTTTTTTCTTTGTAAGATGGTAATGTAATAGCACTGACCTTATAGGGAGGATCCTTTTTAGGATACAATAAATGATCTGGGAACTGAACCTATTAATCTAATTATAAAGATTTTGAAGTAACACTGATGAAGCATAACAGCCCATGGAAAGGGAGAGTTAAGTAGGCATATAAGTAAATGATTATTAACTGCTTTAGGACCTTAAACGCTTTTGTCTCATGCTGTGTACAAAAAAAAAAGACTGAGTTTTGCAGTAACAGGAAAATCTTCAATTAGCAAAACAGTGCCCAAGGAAGAATACCAAATATCCCTCTGTGTTCAGTTCAGGTCATAACTTAAATACTTTGGTTGTAAAGATAAATAATTTCCTTACAGTAATGATAAGTTAAGCAATAAAAAATGATTTCAAGACAGAACTGGCCAGAGCCTTACCAACACCTGAGTCTTAAAAAATTCAAAGAATGCAACTTTCTCATTTAGAAAGAAAACATTAAAAAGGCATTACACTCTAACCATAATATATTTGTGCAATCTACCAACTAAATTTATCTTATTTCATGTGTTGTTCATGTTCAGAACTCAGTTATAATCTACTTCATTATCATACCTTCTAGAAAATTCAGCAACAGGATGCCACCGATAGCTGCACTCATGGTGATGAATCACTATGAGAATAAGAACTCTTTTCACTCACAATAACTCTAAATACAATCCTGTGAAAAAAATTTGAAGAGGTCTTATTGAGTAGAAATATGTATTTTAAATTGTGGGGATTAATTGTACATCTGTGGCATTAGTTTAACTCTGGAGGAAAGATAATGTAAATTGTTACTTCTTTACTGAGCATCTGACAGCTTATACATTTAAGATAATGTATAAAATATTAAAGAACAAGGAACATGCTTGAATACGAAATGCACACTGTATTTTATGAGGAAGTTAATTTACTTTGTATATATGTACTTGGCCTTTAAGGGTAAAAACTCTGAAAGCATAAACTATTCCAGTACTCTGTTTCTATAAAGGAAGATGGAAAACATTGAGTTCAGCACAATGAAATAGAACAGCAAGTCCGAACATAGCTATCTTATTCATAAAAACATACAAGGTACAGATAAGAAGTTTCTTATAATGGTAGGCATATTTTTGGCTTCATAAAAATAATAAAGGAAGTGTGATTTTCAGAGATGTTTAAGTGAAGAATAGTATGCTATCACCACATTCTATCTTTCACATTATTATTCTTAGCTAGTTCATTATTCGATTTTCCTGAACAAAAATATGAGTGCTATAAAGCCCCAAGAATCAGATCAGATTGTTCTAAATTTATCCCAGTAAACACTTTCTGAATTGAGAAGTTAAAAGCCATTACATGGAAGTTATATTAAAAAACACACAAAAATAATTTTCTAGATAGGAGTTTCTAGAGTTAATCTAAGTGGTGCTTCTGTTTCCTTTTAGAAGGAGATGGCATCAGTTTAACTTCATAATTGTAAAACTTAAATCTTCTCAAAAGAGGAAACAGGAGACCAATAGAAGTGAGAGAGAAAGTCTGGATGAAGTGGAAGCCTAACTAAGTGGTCGCAGTGCAAGTTCAGAGTGCTCTCTCTCCTTGGGATAAGCCAAGGCCTGGATGTGCCTTGTCTCCTTCTGAAATGCTCTCCTAAATCTTCCATTCACCGACCTCTCTATCCTTCACCTCCATTTCCCGGTCACTACAGCAACAAAAGTCCTTCTGCTGATCTCTGTGATGCTTGGAGTGAAAAAGAATGTCTCGCTAATTTCACTGAACAATTTCTTTAATCAGTCTTTTGAGAGGGGCATAGCTCTGAGGAAAAGATGATAAAATGAAAGTCCCCCCTCTCCTGGAGCTTTCAATTCTGGCAGAGGCAGAGACTCAGTAAACAAATAATATATCGTGCACAGTGTGGTAATTAAGGGGTATAAAGAAAAATAAAGCAAGGGAACGGAGCAGTGGGAGGAAGGAAGATCCCATTTTTAACTGTGTATTTGAGAAAGACCTCTCTAATAAGGTGAACAAACAGAGAACTAAGGGAGCTTAGGGAACAAACCTGGCGGCTGTGTCTGAAAAAAAGTTTCAGACACAGAATACAGCAATTGCAAAGTGGTTGAAACAGGAGCGTGCCTTGTGTGTATAAGAGTGGTGAGAGATGAGGAGGGGAGAGGAGGGAAGGACAGGAGGTCTGAGAAATAGCCAGGGGCAAAGTCCTGGGGAATTGGGCTTGCATTCTAACAGGGTAGGAGAGTTGACTTTGCATTCTGACATTTTTTAACTTACGGGGGCAACACTGGTTGATAACATTATATAAGTTTCAGGTGTACAGTCCTACAATACACCCTCTGTATATTGCACTGTGTGCCCACCCCCCGAGTGTAGTCTCCTTCCATCGCCCCATATTTGACTTCCTCCACTCTCTTTATCCTACCCCCATTTTCCATTCCCCTCTGGCAACCAACACTCTGCTGTGTGTATCTATGGGTTTGTTTGTTTTGCTTGTTTGTTGCTTTCTGTTTTATGGTTCATGTATGAGTAAAATCATATGGTTATTTTCCTTTACCATTTGACTTATTTTACTTAGCTTGATACTCTCAAGATTCAACCTTGTTGTCACAAATGGCAGCACTTCACCATTTGTACGGCGGAGCAGTGTTCCACTGCATCTATGCACCACATCTTCTTTATCCAGTCATTCATTGAGGACACTTAGCTTTCCCCCACGTCTTAGCCACCGTAAATAATGCTACAATGAACTCAAGGGCACATATATTGCTATGAATAAGTGTTCTAATAATTTTTGAGCACATACTTACCTGTCACAAGAGAGAATAATTAGGCCTTGAACTTCTATACTTACGAGCATCAATCAGAGCAGCGAAAGAAGCAGCCTTGGCTCTGGCCTTCACACCCACGCTGGGCATCTTTACCTCCGCAGGTGTAGAGGGAAGCTCCGTGGGGGCAGAAGGCAGGCTCTGAGGGTCCTCATCCTTACTTAGACATAGAGGAGATGGGCTATGTCATTTCATTTGCCTTTAAAATTTTTATGACATTTTCCAATTTTATGACTGTTATATTTCTTTTCAAGACTCAAACCTGATCAAATATGACTCTTCGGTGAAACAGCTGACATTTTAAAGTTATAGATACATTTTCACCAAAGTAAACAGGATCATTTGACTTCTTTTTGGATGAATTTTGAGGAGGCTATCAACAACAAGCATAAATGAGATCTTTGTTATAACAATGAATCAAAATATTATTACCAGTAATTCTTTGTTTTGTCAGTCAGTTCCTTGAATGAATCTTTTGTTTCACTGAAGGCAAAAGTTAGCAAGACACTGTTTAAATTATAACACAATGACTTAGGGAAATTAAAAAATAAGTTAGCCAGAGAAGAATCTCTAGAAGTGGAGTAAAAGAATTTAAATCTATTCCTCTCCCTCAAAACAGTGAAATGAGAGCTTCCTCAAAGAAACGCTGTCAGATGTGCGTCCATTGCACCCTGTGCGCTTGCTGTGCACGTGTGGCCTGAAGCATCAGTCTCAGAGTTCGCCTGTCCATGCTTCTGAGAGCAAATACACATGCGACTGAATTTATGAATCGCCCCTTTCTGCACTGCTTCCAATAATAAACACTTATAAAGGGTATATTTGGAATGAAAATGTAGCCACATTTACTCTACTTGGCTAATTTTTAGTAGAAATTCAGGGGGCCTTTTAAATGTAAGTATATTTTATAGTGAAATAGGAGAAGGTAGAATGGGATTGTGAGAGAAATTTGTTGAAGAGATCTGATAGTAAATCTTTCCTTTGCTGCTTAATAACTGTGATCCTGAAACAATTTCTAATCTTTGAACTTTCTGCTTTCAAACTATATGAATGATAACATATTTTATTAATTTAATTAAATTAATTAATATAAGCAGTCCGTAAATATTACTGCCTTCATCTGCTTCAAAGAGTAACCCTGGGGTACTGGCCAATATTCTCACATAAAAGTGTAGGAAAAAGCACAAATCACCTTGTATGGGAAAAACAAGCCAGTTGTCTTTCCCTTCTGTGCCTCTCTCTCCCGTGTGTCTCCTTTACTGCTCACACAGAATACTTCACTTCTGACACTTCTGATCACCGTCTCTGTGGCACTTTTCCCCCACACCAAGCAATTCTCCACCACACCAGCTAGGGGTCCTGCAATTTAACTTAATCGAACACTGTGTACTTGGAGATAGTGTCAAATCCCACAAGTTAGGGGCTCAGTCCAACAAGACTATCCCTAAGCTACTTCAGATGCTAATCAAAAATGGTTTGTCCCCACCTACAATTTCTGCTCAATTTGGCTACAAAATCAGAGGTTCCCATGACCCCCTCCTCAGGTTTAATGAATTTGCTAGAGCAGCTCACAGAACTCAAGGAAATGCATGTTTACCAGTTTATTAAAGGATATGACGGGTACAGATGCACAGCCAAGTGAAGAGATAAGAGCGAGGTCTGGAAGGGTCTGGAGTGCAGGAGTTTCCGTCACTGGAAGGCAACACCCTCCGGATGTGGATGTGTTCATTAACCTGGAAGTTCTCCGAACCCTGTGCTATTGGTGTTTTATGGAGGTTTTCTCAAATAGGCATGATCAATTGTTAACTCCATTTCCAGCGCCTCTCCCCTCTCTACAGAAGTGGGAGTGGGGTGGGGCTGAAAATACCAAACTTCTAACCATGGCTTGCTTTCTATGGACAATCCCCATCGAGGAGCCTACTCAGAGACACTTTGGTAAAATAAAAGATGCTCCTAGTGGTTGTGTCACTTACAAATTTACAGGGGTTAGGAATCCTGCGTCAGGGACAAGGTCAAAGACAAATATTAAAACAGGAAATGCTCCTAGTGTTCTTATCACTTAGGAGATTACAAAGGCTTTAGAGCTTTGTTCTAGGAATTAGAGGCAGAGATCAACATAAATATACTTTATCTGTTACACCCACATATAAATATTAAAATAAGAACAATTACAGTTAAAATATTCATATATTTTTCTATACCTACTTCAGCTTTCCTTTCTTTGATAAACCAGTTAAGTTTATTAACCTCAAAAAGGAAACAACTTCTAAAATGGATGTTTTATTTTTGAACTTGGGTTTGTTGTGAAATAATCTGGTAAATAGTATAACGTAATTTTTATGCCTTTATTCCTTCTATTTTAAACATCTTAAGCATCCTGGTAGTTGCTGGGTTAAACTAGCCGATGGTGTTAATGGTTGCAATTACAGATGTTGCAGGTTGATTTAATTGTACTAAGTCCCTCATGAGCTAATTTAGAGAAGTGAGACCTGTCAGGAAGAGGGGCAGAGTACCAAGGCCAACGGGAAGGAGGCACGCTAAGCTGTAACATTAGGGTAGATTCTGGGATCTTGTCCCAGCACTGTGCAGGGAAGCTGCTAAATTTGCTTTCCTGCTAAGGAGATCACCCCCTCTGGTTATGGTCAATGAAAGCTTGATGCCTCCTCTGTAACTGGGAGCTTGAAAGATGCCCCCTGGTCCTGAAATTGCTAGATATAATAGAGAAAACAGAATAAAACTGCACTAGATAATGAGTGTGAAGAGTGGTGAACACATGGAGATCCATGTACAAGGGGGCATGGGAGCTTTGCATCCTTTCCCCCCACCTTGCCCATCGGGCTGTTCCCCAGTTATGCCCTTTATAATAAATGCATTCTAGGAAGTAAGCTGTATCTCTGAGTTGTGTGAGTCACGCTAGCAAATTAATGGAACACAAGGAGGAGGCAGTCATTGAAACCTCCAATCAAATAGCTACTTGCTCAGAAGCACAGATACAATCTGGACTTGCAACTGGCATCTGAAGTCCTGGTGGAGGGGTCAGTCTTATGACCTATAAGAAAAGTCCAAAATTCTTTACCTTATGAGTACACGTGACCTCATTTAGGACATGACCTCTGTCACAATATCATTCAATCTGAAGTTTCCTCAGGAACAATACCAAAGACTTGTTATTGGTACTTTCATACCCATTACCTGCCTATCCTGCTGCCTTGCTAAGCTTTGTAACTAGAAAGCAGAATTTTTAAGTTGTGTCTCTTGGATTTCTGAAAATATCTTTCTGTTACTTTTGTCTTCAACTTCAACTTGTTGAAAAAGTGAGTAGTGATTTTGGTGATTACATTTCCATCAAAATCGTATAGGTGATTCGTTTGTCTTCTGACATGTAATTGACATGTAAAATTGCCAAGGAAAAAATTTCTACCTTTTATCAACTGTTTTCTATGTCCCAGCACCACTCTAGGTGTAAAATTGCTCTTCAGGGACAACTTCATATTTTCTCTGCTTTTGATCAATCGTCTTCTTCATTATTTCACTTTGTGTCCTTTACCGCTGTACTCTGCTAGATGCCCTTACAGATGTTGCAAGTTTTGATATTTCTCAATGCCAAGTTTACATTCAATCTATCCAGTGTGCATTTTCATTTTCTCTCTTATATTTTTACTTTGTTAATGTCTGTTTTTATCTTATAATAATATGTTTTCAACTTATGCTCTTTTTGTATATTTCTACTCCTATTATATGTATATACACATAAACATTATAATGACTATAAATAATACATATTCTTCTGGTTCCCAAAGTAAACTAATTTCAGATTTTTTTCTGAGCTCTAAATCTATGTTTGCTTCTCTTCGTTAGGAGAGTTTGCCATAGAATTCATATTGCTTATATTTTACGTAACGACTGACTACAATAAAGAAAGGTGTAACCATACCTAGTATTTGTCAGTCAATGAGATGTTTGAAAAGACATTGGGTTAACTCAACTTACGTTCTGTTCTAAAGTCCTTCTCGGATACACAGCTGGAAATCCTGCTGAGGTGCACAGCACTCAATGTGTTTTCCATATTCTCAGAACGCGGCATCCAGTACAATCCTTCTAGACTGGAGTGTACTCTACTCTCGTGGCCACTGCTGTTCTACAATATATAATGTGATTCATCCATTCATCCAAACATGTCAGCTATTAGCCAGGCACTACTCTTGGCTCGGAAGAAAACAACAGTAAATTAAACAAACTCCCTGACCCCCTGGAGCTTACATTGTCATCATGGGAAATTGAAAACAAAATGAGTGGGTAATTACTTAGCATGTCAGATGGTGATAAATGCCGAGGAGAAAACTGAAGCAGAGTGAGGGGAATAATATGGCCGTTTGCATGGGGTCATTAGTGAAAGCCTTATTCAGAGGAGATAAATGTGTACAGATATGAAGGAAGTGAGTGAGGCATGCAGCTGTCTCTGGGAAGATCATTACAAGCCAAGCCTGTGGCAAGTACCAAGGTCCTGAGTTGGAAGCATGACTGGTGGGTTTACGGAATTTTAAGGGGACCAGTGAAACTGGAACAGAGTGAGGAAGTGAGAAGGCAGAGGTAAGATAGGAGACATAAAAGGTAGTGGGGAGATCCACATATTCCATAATGAGTAAATTTATAAAAGCACTGATGCTTGTTATTATATTCCATCAGAGCCATCCTTGCCGCTACCCTCAGAGCTCCAAATGGGGAAAACGTTTAATTTTCAGAATGTGGTGTGCCATCGTCCATCTCCTGCCTGATTCTCCCCCAGTCTCTCCCGCCATCACTGCTTCCTGTCTAGCTGTTTTCCAGAAGTTTTATCTCTTAAGATGTAGTGATAAAAAAAGAATCTTTGAAAACATGAGATGGGATCTTGGGATTGGAGTGGGAGCAGCATTATAATGTACTCAGAGAGAATCATCCATGCTTTGCAATGACTCAGAGCTAGTTGCCCAGTTTACAGGTTATTACAGTCTGAATTTATGAATGGGGACAGGGGTAGACAGATGATTCTTTTCAATCTACTTTCTTGTGACTAGACTAACACTGTTTCAGGCCAAGTAGCACAGGTAGCTCACTGAAAGCATGTTTCAATAGACTCACTCAACATTGTATTTAGTGAAGATTGAATTTCTATTGGAATCATTCAATCAGTTCACTGTTACTTTTAGTGTACATAAGTCTGTGCCTGCATATGCATATTTTCCTTGTTTTCTCTGACTTCCTTGGTATTTCAGTTGGACATTGGGAAAGGTAGTAACAGGAGATCTTAGTAAGATACCTTTAAATCCAAAAGTAAAATCTAATTTTTAGATTTTTAGGGGCGGACTTCACAAGTTCAGCATATATCTAGGTTTAATAACAGAGCCTGAGACTCTGAAAAAGATGGTAATTTAAGAAGGTTGATATACATGCAAAAATTAAATGTATTTAATTGAACTCAGATTCTCCCCAATCCAGAGGAAAGGCAAGATTCATAATGAGTCTGAAAAGACTGTGGAGGGAGTATTACAATGAGCTCAGCCACTAAATAAATGTATCGGGAAGAAGGAGGAAGGGGCATACAACCTAGAGCAAATATAGAAGGCAGCAATAGACATATAAAATAGGCCAGACAAAGCTTAGGCTTAAAAACCTTGTAAAGTACATAAAATAAATATAATTAGGTATGTTCAGGTGAAAAACAAGAAAAAGCTTGCTTGGGGGTAAGAACGTGTCAGAATGGATTCATAAGAGTGATTAACTGTTTGATCTCTTTTTAAATTATTTCTGCCAAATAAAATCACTCTTAGAATAGAAATCCAGAAAAAAGGAAATATTAGTATGAGGGAGCTAAAGGCCAAAACAGATGAACACACCCTCAGATATCACCTACCAAGTGATTGAATAAATGAACAAAAATCAGGCAATTTTTATTCCAGGTTTCAAAACAAGTAGAAAACATGTAAGCCACAAAATGTGCCCAGTGAGTCTGAGAACAACCCTAGGGAAAGTAGTAGGGTGAATTACATATTTACTTAGCAAAGGAAATGACCATTAGTGAAGCCACCATGGATTAAATAAGAACAAGTTATCTCAGAGTCTAATCTTCTGAAAAAATTAACTGAAACAGCACTTCAGCAAGGGGTAACTTTTTGCCAAAGTTAAGGTTAGAAGGTCATGTTCTTATTTAAAAAAAAACAAAAGATTAATGAAAATAGTAAAAATTCACTTATGTGTGTATTTATTTAATCAGAGTATATATTTTAAAATGGTATCTCCTTCCATGAAAAAAAAACAGTCAACATTACAATCTGTCTTTACATATTTTCTTGAATTCTGGTCTCTTTCTTAAATTGTCCAGGAAGAAAGTTTTTCTGTAATTATTCTCTGCTGTGGCAGAATCCCTGAGACTATTTGTGACTCCCATTTTCTCCTATTTTATTTTTGCAGGTTACCAACTTTAACTGAGAAACCATGAGAGAATTCAGTAAGATGGCTCAAGTAGAGAATAAATGAATAAATTCAATTGCTTTTGTAAAATAAATAGCAACCATTTAGAATATTGTGGATAATTCACAAGAGCAGCGAATCACACAAAGCTCATGAATAAATGTGACCAGAAGTGTGTGAGACACATGACAACAAATCTCTGTTGAAGGACTAAGTACAACGTGTGAATGTGTGGAGACCTGGACAGGGCCCGGGAAGAACATACAATACTGTGCTCATGTGAATTCTATCCAAATTCATACATGATGCATCATTTCGCTTTTGATCAGGACATTCATTGGGGTTGGACATAAATGGCTCTGAAATTCACCTGGAAGAAAAACATGTAAAAATATTTAGGAAAATTCAGTTAAAAATGGTCTACCATATATTCTGTTGCATTTTAAAAATATAATAATAAAACATGTGGTATGAGTGTGCCAGAACACATCGATGAATGAAACAAAAAGTTCAGTGGAATTTTTCTCTGCGTCGAGATAATCATCTTCACCCTCCCCACTTACACTGGCTGACCATCCAGTATGGGCCAGTCACTACTCAGTTCTTTTGTATTTTAACTTGTGTAATCCTCATGATAATCCCGTATCATTGCTCTAACCTTGCCTTTAAACCCTAGTTTTCAGTAAGATGATTTAACCCTACAGTGCAGTGCCAGTGTGAGACTAATGAAGGAAATGAAGGAAGGGTTGACATTAACAGGTTGGGTCAAACAGAATAAAAAGAACTGGACTGGGCTGTACGAATGGAAGCCATTACTGGAACCGGGGATTGGGAGAGCCATAGGCTCCCTTCGCTTCAACTAAATATCTATGATTCACATAACAAAATAGGGACTTTCAGGGTTCTTCCTGAAAACAGGTTTACTGCTAACCTCCCAGCACCCCTCACGGGTCTCTCAGAGAAGGGCAATGGCAGACATCGGTGGGAGAACTTGATATGCGGGGTAGACATTGTGTAAGGCGTGCAGTCCCGTGGTGAAGTGTCAAGCAATTTGAGGAACAGCAACCTGGGACCAGTCTTCATACAGCTATTCCAGATAGACGTCTTCAGGGCGTCTTAATTTGCAGGAAGAAGACCAGTGATACTCATGGTTTGAGGGTCACAAATTATGGAACACAAACATCTTTCTCCTGTTTTTACATCTAGAGATGAAAGTTTCCTCTGGCCTGTCTTTTGAAGGGTCACTGAGGACTCACTACGTGACAGAATCCACCCTGACTCAGGACTCTGCTGAAGTGCGTGGACCAGATGGCAAGGCAGGACGATTAGGGCCAGAACTCAGAGAAAGCATCACACAGTTTGTGAGTAGGGAGTCTGGTTTTCCGTGAATGAGTTTTTAATCTTTTCCAGTTTCCCACTACTACAGATGGTCAACGCGACAAGAGAAACCAGAGGAACTATTCAAAGTGGAGTGAGAGACACCAACCAGGAGAGGGCGTGCACTGCCCAGGATCACCAAGAAACACCATGCTACAAAACAGACATTCAGAGAGTTAAGAAAACAGTGATGTCAGGGGGCCAGAAAACTTACGGACGCATGGGATATACAAGACTGTGTGCACATGTGCATTCCCTCCAGGAAGATGGTCTTTGAAGTGGTAACTGAATTGGGTGTCACCCAATTGGGTGTAATAGAGGAAAAAAGATACCTTTAGATTAAAAAGAACTTAATTCTATTCTTATAAATTTGTATTAATAATAACAATGTATGTCTTATACGTCTAGGACTTGTGTGAGTGGAATATACTAGCAAAGACTTTTTTAAAAGATTTTATTTATTTACTTTTAGAGAGAGGGGAAGTGAAGGAGAAAGAGAAGGAAACTTCAGTGTGCAAGAAATACATCGATCCGTTGCCTCTCGCACTCCAGCAACTGGGGACCTGGCCCACAACCCAGGCTTGTGCCCTGACCAGAAATCGAACCAGCAACTTTTCTGTTTGCAGGCCGGTGCTCAGTCCACTGAGCCACATCAGCCAGAGCGCAAAGACATTATTGATTGAAACCAAATTCTTAAGGAATTTCTGCAAAAATGCATTGACAGAAATATAACCTATGACCATCTGTAAATTATGCTGGTATTCCTAAATATGTTACCCAAAAAGTGGTCCAGGGAAGTGCCAAAAAGTTGAATTTGTAACTCAAATCTCTCTTCTTCCAGCACTGATCCATACCTCAGAGGCCACTCCGACACCCACAGGTGCGAGCTGCACCTCACTCTGAGTCATGGTAGCCTCGGTTGGACTGCCTATAATTAGGGCTCTGATTTAACGGTAAATGCCCGTCCGCCTTGAGAGCCAACATTCTCCCTGGGAAGTGGCCACCTGTTTTTATTTACTTACATCAAGGCCCAGACAGCTCCCCTCATCGCTCCCCCATCCTCCAGCACAGTGCTCCTGATCAGAACTTGGTTTCTGATAGAAGACCAGAGCAGGCCTCTGGAGAGCAGATGCCTGGCAGAACTTACCAGGTTCCTTTCCCTGGTTCCCAAGCACGTCTCAGTTTCTGCCTGTAATGGCTGATGTTGGAACACGTCCTCTCAAAGCATCACAGTACCACACAAAGACATGTACATGAACGTTAATGGCAGCGTTATGCATAAAATCCAGAAACAGGAAGCAATCCAAATACCCATCAACAGCTGAACGTATTTTTTTGAAATGTGACGTATCCATACAGTGGAAATACTATTCTATTTTTTTTAAAAAATGACTGATACATGCCTCATCATGAATGAACCATAAAACTATTACATTAAGTGAAAGATGTGAGATACAGAAAAGTACCTACTTTATGATTCCATTTATGTGAAATGTCCAGACAAGAAAATTAATAGACGGAAAGCAGATCAGCGGTTGCCCAGGACTAGGGGTGGGCGTGAGACTGATGGGAAAGGCGCGCAAGTGAACTTTCTGCAGTGGTGTGGGTTTTCTAACACTGGATCGTGGCGATGGTTGCACAACTCTACCAATTTACTAGAATCATTGAATTAGATATATAATTATAGTGGGTGAGTTTTATGTTATGTAAATTACACCTCAAAAAAGCTGCTAAAAATAAAAAAAGCCTGACTGTGATTTCTCTAGATTCTCTATGGAATAGGATCCTCCTTCCCAATAACGAGTTTGCAGCAAGTATCGCCAGGTCGTCAGATGGCCTGAAGATTAAGGGAATGTCTCAGGGGTCCAATGCTGGGGGTCATGTTGTGCTCGCTCAGGAATTGCTAGCAATACTTGGGCAGAGAAGGTATAAATATCAGTCCACAAAATCTGTGTGCAAAAATTAACAGGGCTTTGGCTGGTGTGGCTCAGTGGATTGAGCACCGGCCTGTGACCTGAGGGTCCCCATTTGATTCCCAGTCAGGGCACATTCCTGGGTTGTGGGCCAGGACAGGTCTCCAGCAGGCAGTGCACAAAAGGCAATGGCACAGTGATACTTCTCTCCCTTTCTTTCTCCCTCCCTTCCCCTCTCTAAAATAAGTAAATAAAATCTTTTAAAAAAATTAACAGGTACCTTTTCTCCATAACCTAAGTCAATTCCTATTTTCAACCTTAACCCCGCTTGGCTGGTGAAACAATTATCCTCATTGCCCACTGCAATTCCCACTTCTTGCTCACACTCTGGAATTAGATCACGTGGCCAAAACATTGGCGGCGGAGGTAGCTTGTGGCCCTTGGTTAGCAGAGTGATTACTACCAGAGCCCCTATCTGCACTAGCCCTTCACTCCAGCAGCCCTCCGCCGTGTCAGTACCAGCCTCAGGCGTAGGGATCTTTGCCGAGATGGACTGCGGCCCTGCGTGGACTACAGGCTGCAAATCAGTGACAGGGAGGCACATCTGTCCTGCAGATGTGCTTTGTTTGGCCTATGCTATGTTTTAAAATCACTTTAGCCAACTTTTAAAAGTCAGGAGAATTCACTAAAACGTCAATATTTCTGGCTTCTCTGGAAAGTGAGAAAATCTAGCAATAATGGGTCACCTCTTCACATGGCAACGATCACCGGAGCTAAGGAGGGGCTGTCCTTTTATCTGTCCTATTTGCCAAAGACCCATCCAACCTCAATTATCTCCCCACCACAGAGGCAGCATGCCAATTGACATTGAATAATAATTCCAAGATTCTCGTTTTGTTTTATTTCTTTTACATCGGGCCCATTGCAACCATTGATGTGACCTGCTTTAGTCATATTAGGTGTTGGAGATGCCTGGTACACCTGAGTGGTACAGCCACTCCCCTTCCTGCCTGCCGGGGCCCACCCAGCTGACTGGACATCGTCTCCTGCATTTCCCTCCCCCCTGCTGCTGCTAATCTCTTACTAGTTTGTGAGGAGCCTTCTGCCTCCATTTTTTAAAAGTCGTTTTGCTTTGACTAGCCAGCTCATGTTTAGCCTCAGGGGTTCAGCCTTTTAAAAACCCAAATAAGAAACTGCCTTTTTCTCAGGCAGCCTGGGCTTTGGCCCTTCCACAAACTTCTGTTGAGATAATGGGGGCAAATTCAACAATTCCTACGTGAAAGGAAAGGGAGAAGAGGAAATATTATGGAGAGAGGGAGCATAGATGAATATCGCAGGAGTAACTTCATTTTCAGGTATCTACTTAAGGGACGTACTCAGTGAGTCAAGTCCCCTACCACTAACACATTCCATCTTTTATTTGGAGTCAAAATACAGTCGGTTCAGTGAGTTATTATTCTCTGTATTTTCAGTAGTAACATTGCTGGGCTGTTAATGCATAAGAAATATGTATTCATGGAGCTAAATGCCAGGGCCTCCCTCAAATGGGGACTAGCTGCTTCAACTCAGACCTTGGTTAGGAACTAGCTCCCCCTACTGGAATAAGCTAAGTCAGTGGCTACCCACTCCTGTCTGGGGCATGCGAGCTAGGAAGCAAACCCAGCAGGGAGAGCAGATGTGGAGGAGGTCGGGAACCCAGGCTGGGAAGGGCCCTGCCCCAGTGAATGCTCAGGGCAAAGGAAACTGCCCGGGAGGCCACCAAAAGGAGCTCCATTCCCGGGGTCAACAATGAAAAAGCAGCTGGTTGTAGGCACTGTGCCAAGTACACTCAAGGGGAGAAGAGGAATCCGTAGCCTGCACTTGGAGTGAACTTTGAGTATTTACAGATGGGAAGGCTGAGCTCTCTATAAACAGTCATGAAAGCACAGAGACAAAGAAGCTGCGTCCCAGTGCAGAAAGTCATCAGGCCACCAGAGAAGGAATCCGCCGGCCTGAGACTGTGCAAAACAAGGACTCCAGGTCGAGTGGACACAATCACAGAGTCACTCACTGGGCTGATACCAGACCTTGGGCTGACAGGCACAGGACGTGGGTATCTAAAATCTACTAAATGAGGCTAATAGCACTTATTGCGGTGATTCCCAGTAGGTCCTTTGGTGGCTATCACTGACATACACACGTATCACTAACCTAGGTACATAAACAAGCACTTTCTCCCAGCTACCCAGAATGAGAATTCTAATCTCCCCGGTGATGATAGTCAACATTCTAATTCTGAAGCTAGGCGCAGCCGTCCTGGATCCTGACCCCACACGGCCCAGGCCAGTTTGGGCGCTGCACAAGTTCTATGCACAGCTCCAGAGACCAGAGCACCAGGCTTCACTCAGTTTTTAGTCAAATCACTCTTTCGCAGACTGGCTTCCTTACTAAAAAAACCTTGGATGATAACTACAAGGCACTCAAGCATTAATTACTTGATCAAGCTTGAGCTTGATAAATAATGAAGGATAATGATAAACCCAAATCATTATTCTCATCTGAATACAAGTGACACAGAAGCAAAATAAGAAGACTTAGAAGCAATTCATAGTCCTTGGGAGAGAAAAGAAACTGTGTTCCTGGGAGAGAAAAGACAAGTTATGAGAAACTAATAATGGGAAAAAGCCATCATGTGCCTTCAGGACTGACACTCCCAGGGGAAAGAAAGTCAAACTTAACACATTTATGGGTTGTTAAAATAATGCAGTACTTCTGTACTGGCTGATAATAGTCTAAGAGCCCAAGATAGTAAGAAGTAATAGGAGGAATCAATCAATCAATCCATACCAGCATGCCCACCGTGATTCTAAGACACATGCCCCTCAGGTTACTAAAGCTGAGGTTGAGGAAAGTGGCCAGATATACATCTCCTGTTGTTTATTTCCAATATTGGTGCAGTGGCACAGCTAAATTAAGAAAACTCTATTCTTTCTACCCTTGAAACTTTGCCTCACTGCCCAAGGGGAACCCAGGCTCCCTCCAGCTCAGATATTAACTGGAAAGGCAGCCATGACCAAAGACCTAGGACAGATGATGGAATGAGATACATTTCCACGCAGTGTGTTCACTTGCCTTCCAGGGGATTTGGAGAGCTCTGTGTTACTGGACTATTCAATCCTTGGTGGAGCACATAAGCCTTGTAGAGAGGGGAAGGTCTGCAGGTATGGCTGTCCTGGAAACTCCAGTTAACATCCAGAAGAGCAGATACTTCAGCAAGTGAGCCTCGTACCTGCACCGTTCGGACTCACCTGCATGATTGGTCTGTAGGCAGAGGAGCCTCACCTGAGGCTTCCTATCCTCCTGTTCCTGCTCTCCCACTTCCCAGGGCCAACTGAGCCTTAGGTCCATCCTAGATCACCTTTCACACTTTGTATTTTGTGTTTATTATCTCTCCTTTACTTTTCCCACTTCTGTCTTTGTCCCATGTAGTAACTGAACTGGAATCAACTGTGTCCTTGACATTGTGTAAGGTAAAACCACGTCCTGGCTAGATACTGACGAATCTAGCTCATCTCATCCCTTGTCTTATGCCTCCCTGTCTTTCTCTCTTGCTTGTCCTTTGGTTCAAGTGCTCCCAGCACCAGTTCCCGGCATAGGAACAGTATCTGGTTGGTGTGGGAAGCATCGGCGAGATTCATGGCCAGGAGGGCAGTGAGGAAAGTAAAAAGAAGGACAGCAGGCAAACTCATTGTTTTAGGTGCCTGTCAGGATTCCAAACAACTACTGATTATAAATTCAGTAAAAAAATCATTGGAAGAGATACAGTCAAAACATAGTTCAGACAGAAGCATCATTTAGCTAACCAGAGCCACATCTAATTGTAGTTGGAAATTATTAGAATAATTTGATCATGACTTTTCCTTGTGTATGTATTTTTCAATGTATATATATACACACACATATGTATATATATATATATATATATATATAGAAATTATCATATGGTCTGAAAATTATTGGAATAATTTGATCAATAACTTTTCCTTGTGTATGTATTATTCAATGTATATATATACATATATATGTATATATATATGATCTAGATCTGTGATGCCCAATATGCAGCCATTAACCTGATATAGTTCTTTAAACTTAAATTAATTAAAATTAACTCAAATTTGAAATAGCATTCCTCAGCTGCAGTGGGCACATGTTAAGCATTGACAGCCACACGCGGCTAGAAACTACCACATTGGGCAACACAGATACAAAATGTTTCCAGCGTCTCAAAAATTCTGTACATTTTCATATAACAGGTTCCCTCTCCCTCCACATGGAGTGAACAACTGCGCTGTGTCCTGCTTGCAGCTCTGACCACAGTGAAAATTTTCCTTCATCTCTGTGGAAGTAGCTAACCTGGTAGGGTGAGCCACCTATTTATGCTATGTACTTGTAACTTCTGTTCCTGTTTTGCAAATATCAGATGTACCTTACGACTGCAGATTTGATAATATTTAATTTAGTATGACTACCTCAAGTTTCATTGTCACTTTTTACCCCACCCCCCTATTCAGGCTCTCAATCGCTATTAAGTCCCATTAGTTCCCAAGAAGATGTTTTGCAAGTAGGGATTAGCTCGAGAACCTAGAGGTCCAACTTCACTCCCACTCTCCTATTGGAGCTTGCCAGAGACTCTGCGTGTCTACTCCCCATACCTCCCGCACCATCAGATGTGCGGGATTACACAGCCGAGTGAGAGAGAAGACTGAGCCACAGCCTGAAAGTGCTGCAGAGGCATCGCCAGTCTGAGCCCCAGTCAAAACTATAACCTTTTCCCAAAATCCAGTTAATGAATAAGAGTCAGTATTCTCAAGTATGGCATAAACTGTCTCAAAAAATCAAATAAGCCCAACAAAACACTATGCTTCTTTCCTAATGGAGGTCCAAGATGTAAAAGTGTTTTCTTTACATTAGAGGAGAATTTCTATCATGTCCCAGATCAGTGGTTTACTAGATAATTTCAAATATTTCACCTCTGGTATAAATGTATGTGACTAGGATATCTAAAGGAAATGCTAATTCCTGTTCAACAAGTGTAATTAACATAGTGGTATTAAAATAATGGACCCATATGATATTCCCAGAAAAGTCAAAACAATCAGAATTCTTCCAAAGTATATAACACAACAACAACAAAGAATTAACAAGAAAATTCCAAAGCAAAACAACGAATGATATTGCCCTGCTATGGGAAGTGAACTCTGTGGGAAGCTTCACTGTGTGCTTTCCTCCTCAAGGGATGAAGAAGGATGCACTGCCCAACAGCAGCCACAGGCTGTGCTGGTCGGCTCCAGCAAACACACCACATCTAGCAAAGCAGCTGCAGCTGGGCCACTGTTTGATTACATTTGTCTGTTCCTCCCACAACACACTAACCCTGACCGAACAGAAGAAAGAGAAGAGTAAAAGTCAGAATGGAAATTAATGAAACAGCAGATAGAAAAACAATGGAGAAACAATGGAACAAAATGGTGAAATGATCAACAAAACTGACAAATCTTTAGCAAGACTAACTGGGAAAAAAAACAAAGGCTTGAATGAAGGAAGGAACGTCACTACCTTACAGAAAGAGGAAGGATTTTGAAGGAATAATATAAATAATTGTATATAAACAAATTAGATAATGTAGGTGAAATGAACAAATTCCCAGAAAGAAAAGAACTGGAAAAACTGAAAAGAGGAGAAATAGATTTAAATATGCCTATAGTAAGTCAAAAAACTCAAATTAGTTAATTAAAAACTTTCTGCAAAGAAGAGTCCAGACCAGACGGCTTCGCTGGTAAATCCTACAAGTGTTTAAAGACGAATAAACACCAGTTCTTCACAAGCTCTCAAAAGTCCGAGAGAAAAGAATGATTCTTAACTCATTTTCTGAGGCCAGATGACGCAAGAAAAATACAGATTAAAAAAAAGAAAAATACAGATCTACATCTCTTTTGAATATAGATGCAAAGATCTTCAACATGGTATAGCAAATTGAATCCAGTAATATGTAAAAAAGAGTTATACACCATGATTAAATGAAATTTATTTTAGGAATGCGAGGTTGTTTTACATATAAGAATTATTTAATGTAACACACCATGTGAATAGATTAAAGGATGAAAATTTATTATTATCTCAGATGCAGAAAAAGCAACTTCATGGTTAAAAATGAAGTACTCAGTAAACTAGGAATAGGAAGAACTTCCTCAACCGGAAAGATAGCTTCTAAGAAAAAAAAAGCCACAGCCACACCTAGCATCATACTTTCTCTAGCATCATACTTAGTGAGGAGACCAAATGTCTTCTCCCGAAGATGAGAAACGAGGCGAGGATGTCCACTTGTTTTACTGGTGGTTCTATCTAAGGCATGTAGTTGGCAAGAAAACAAGGGCATCCACACCAGAAAGAACGAATCAAATCTATTTCTATTTTCAAGAGACACTATCGTGTTCTAGCAATATGTTAAAACTAAAATCCACTAAAATCTTTTAGAATGTTAAAATTAATAAGTGAGTCAATCAAGGATGAAGAATATCAGAAAAATATACAAAAATCAATTGTATTTCTGTATACTAATAATGGAATATTTCAAAACTAAAATTAATAAGAGAATTTATTTTCCAACAGAATCCAAAACAACAAAACTCAGGCGTAATTTGAAGAAAGAGGTGTAATACTTGTACACTAAAAACCTCAAAAATTGTTGAAAGGAATTGGAGTACTTAAATAAATGAAAAGCAATTTCATGATTACAGATTTAGGAGACAATATGGTCGAGATAGTAAAACTTCCCAAAGTGATGCACAAATTCAACCCAATATTTGTCAAATTCCTATATTCTGCTTCTTCAGAAATTGGTAAACTCGTCCTGAAATGTATGTGGAAATTTAAGAGACCCACGATAGCCAAAACATCCTTAAATAAAAGAACAAAGGCGCAAGACTCATACTGCCCAATTTCAAATCTCAGTTCAGTAATCAAGAGGGGCTGGGACTGGTCTGACAGTAGACATAGAGATCCATGGGCTAGAACTGAGAGTCCAAACAATGCATCCTCACCTTTGCGTTCAATTGCTTTTCGAAGAGGGTGCTAAGGCAATTCAAAGCAGACCGAGTAGTCTTTTCCATATATGGTGCTGGGACGCTGGATAGCCACCTGCAGAGTTAAGCTGTGCTGTTTTTCTTACACAAAAAGTAGTTCCCAGAAGGTAGACATAAATATAATAGCTAAGACTATAGAACTTATAGGAAAAACACAGATTAATTTTCATGATCTCACCAGGCAAAGCCCTCTTGGATATGCCCCCAAAAGCGTAAGCAACGAAAGGAAAAATAAAGTGGATGTCACCAGAATTAAAAGTATTTGTCTTTCAAATGACGGCATCAAGAAAGTGAAAAGACAACCCACAAAACAGAAAAAAAATGAATTACATCTCAATAAAACAGTGTAGAAAAGGAAACTGATTTGTTAAAAACCGAATCATGGTCCAGATGCTGGGGCACAGTCCGCGTGGGTTCCCAGTTCCCACAATGGTGCCGAGTCATAGTCTCACTTTTCTCATGGATTTGCTTCTTTCACGTCTGTGCTCTCTAACAGATAGTGAGAGGGCCATGATGAAACAGGAGAAATTAAGAATTTTGCTTTTCTATTTGTCTAGATTTTGTGAAAAATTAGAAGAGCTTTAACTGAGAATGTTATTAGGCCTGAAATAAAAGCCTAAGCATATATAGCCCACTAATTATACAAACCAAAAGTACCTACATGGTTACTGTTTAATTATTTCATAAGATTTACAGCAAGTGAATGTAAAATACATATAGAGTAAAATATATCAGATTTTTAAAATCAATATTCTCACCTATTAGTTCCACAAAGAAAAACATCCTCATGTATTTTTCAGAGAAGCATTGGAAAGGTCTTAGGTAATTAAGTTATACCTTCCAAAATATTGCCTCCAGATGGTAAAATAGCTCTGTTTTTAGAATTAATATTTTAATAAATTATTCATCTTGGAGTACTAAGCATGTTACAGCCTTTAAGCAGACTTCGAACTTAAACCATGCCTTAAATTCTTTTACCAGGATTACTAATATTCCCTAAAGTACCATTCATTTTCTAACTTGTTCACTTTCATTACTTAATATACTGTTGGGAACACTTCATCTTGGGCCATGTCTAGACATACAGATGGTTTTGATAAGTTCATTTGAAAAAGAAGCTGAGTTCAGGGAAATGGCTAATTATTTTTTTAAACTAAGCGTATTTTCTTCTAAAGAATTTTACAAAATCAACGTGACTGGATTATTCACCTTTCAACTGGTTATTTTGGCAACAGGTAGTTCAGAAACTTCATGTTCTGTGATGGAAGTTTAATATTTAGCCCAGAATTACTCAACAGAAATGTGCCTTTGGCGCTGGAGGTGCAGGGTGGTAGAAAGAAGCCCTGCTTTTAATGACCGTCAGGTTAAATATTGCCAAATAAAGGTGTTCATTTTGACAAGCAAAATCATATCCGAAATCTAAGCCCCATTTTATTCCTAAGGGAAATAGATGTTGCTGAGAAGGCTACCTAAGAATTACTCTTTGAAGGGTACACACACTGGAAAACATCTTTACATCAGGATAAATAATAGACATAATGACCACAGGTGCAGCTTCCTCATGTGGCAGAAAGTAATGTTGATTTGCTGCAAGCAAAAGGTAAAGGTCAGAACAAGACAAGCATCACTGCATACCTCTTGGCAAACACAGAAATGATTATTTCTTGTTGACTCTGTTAGACAAGATCCTGGATTCTAAATTGAGGAAGGGGGTGCATTGCACACTCATTATGATCCTAGACCTCCAGGTCACGATTATTCCTTTATTCATTCATTCAGTCAACAAATGGGAATAAATATTTGTTGAGCATCTATTATGTGGCAGTTCTAATTTAGGGGAACAAAATATAGAAGCCCAATACAAGGCTCAGGGCAATTCTATGATATGGGTCGCTGGGGCCCAATGGAATGACGTGACGTATCCAAAGCCCTCACTCCCAAGTGGAAGGGCCAGGATAGAAACAGTTTCCCCAGACTGTAAGGAGACTGTTGTCTACTTTGCTGATTTATTTCTTAAAAGATATTCTTTTATTTTAATTGCAACGTATCTTTTATGTTTAAAAAAGATTCTAAAAAGTTCAGCATCCAACAACCAGATTTAATATAACACTTCACCACTTTTACTTCAGATCTTTTATTTTTTACAACAAATTATTTTAGATTCAGCTACAACTCTAACTCTTATCCTCCTCTTCCTGATTTCTGAGAAGTACCCACTGCTCTGAAGATGCTTTACATTATTCTCATGCATGTTCTGGTAGCCAGTGCTATGTATGTATACACTACTATGTACATTAGTATGTACTGACACACATAGGAATGGTTTATGGTAGGGGTGTCAAAATCATTTTCACCCAGGGCCACATCAGCCTTGTAGTTGCCTTCGAAGGGCCAAATGTAATTTTAGGACTGTATAAATGTTACTACTCCTTAACTAGGGGCAAGGAGCCCGGCGCTGCCGCCAGGTAAAAACAAGGTGCTAGGCTGGATAAAAAAGGCGGAGGGCCAGATTCAGCCCACAGGCCTTGTGTGTGCCACCTGTGATTTATGGGTTTAAACTTACATAAATGCTATTGTTTTATGAATTTGCAACTTTTTAAATATTATATTAGACAGACATCTATTTTAAGGCATAGACATCTATCAGACATCTATTTTAAGGTATAGAGAATTGATTATTTCTTCTTTAACCAATAAATAATATTAACATGCACTTTCAAATTTCCAAATGCCTATGTTCTTGCTATTGATTTCTAATTTTATTGTTATTCACTTCTGATTTTGTTGAGTTTCTTTGTGGAGAGTTTTTTTGTGGTCAATGTGTGTTCATTTTAAAAAAGATATTATGTTCTTGAAAAGAATGTATTCTCCAATTGTTTTATGAACATTCGTGTATGGCTATTATTTCAAACTTATAAATTATATTACTCAAATCCTCTATAATGGTACTAAATTTTTCTTTGCTCAAGTAGCTAACTTTTAAAAATTATATTAAACAAAGTTACAAATCTTTATGATTGCATATCTATAAATTTCTATTTATAATTTTTGCTTCGTGATATTAAAGTTGGGTTTTTAGGATCATATATTATCAAAATCACAATATCTTCATTTTACCATGTAATGCCCTCTTTTCCATAAATGTATTTAACTTAAAATCTATTTGTACTAATTTTTGTAACACTGTTATTAGTGTGTCTCTTGTAAACAAGATATAGCTGAATATCATAAACAAACAGAGAATCTTATCTTCTACCTTGTTATTACATTTATTGTGGTCCCTTATGGTAAATGTATTAATCTCATATTAATTTGTGTGCTGTAACAATATTGTTCCTTTCCTAATTATTTTTCTTTATTACTTGATTCTATTTGATTGATGAGTGCCCTTAGTTTTATTTTTAATTTTACTTTAAATTTTAAAAAATATGCATACTTGACAAGCTCTAAATTAAATCAAAAATTCCACACACCCACTGAATAACAATATGTATTATTTGAATTACATTAATTCTGATTATACCCTTTTCTGTAGTTCATACTGACCATGTACCATCATGTGGAGTCAATGCTTTAAGTAAAAAAAGGAAAAAAGTGAAGTAATTGTGTGAAGAAGAATAGAGATAAAAAATGGAAACAAATTCCTGCTGATGTTTCAGTCTGCAGTCCTAGTTAAATCCTGAGGGCCAATGGAGTTCTCTCCTTTGGGCTGTATTATAGAAAAACAACAACAACTAGTACCTGATAATAAATTCTGGTCTTTTTTTTTCTATTATTTTTTAAACTATTTTAATTTTTTTATTGTTGTTCAAGTACAGTTGTCTCCATTTTCTCCCCACCACTCTCCCCCATCCCAGCCATCCTCACTTCCCACACTCAATCCTACCCCCCTTTGGTTTTGTCCATGTGTTCTTTATACATGTTCCTAAAAGCCCCTCCCCCTTTTCCTCCCATTAGCCCCTCCCACCTCCCTTCTGGTTACTGTCAGACTGGTGCAGCCACTGTGGAAAACAGTTTGGAATTTCCTGAAAAAACTAAAAATGGAACTGCCTTTTGACCCAGAAATTCCACTGCTGGGATTATACCCTAAGAACCCTGAAACACCAATCCAAAAGAACCTATGCACCCCAATGTTCATAGCAGCACAATTTACAATACCCAAGTGCTGGAAGCAACCTACGTGCCCATCAGTAAATGAGTGGATCAAAAAACTGTGGTAGATTTACACAATGAAATACTACACAGCAGAAAGAAAGAAGGAGCTCCTACCCTTTGCAACAGCATGCATGGAACTGGAGAGCATTATGCTAAATGAAATAAGTCAGGTGGTGGAAGACAAATACCATATGATCTCACCTATAAGTGGAACCTAACCAGTAAAACAAACAAGCAAGCAAAATATAAATTCTGTTCTTTAATTAAGCTAGTGTAAGTGGAATGTATGTCAGTTGGGATCAAATTAGGTTTCTCTCACTTATAACCTAAAAGAGAGAGCAAAAATCTAAATAAAAGAAAGAATAAAATGAAATTGGAGACAAGACATCTATACGAAATTAATACTTGGATGACATGCAATTCCTGGAGATATTTCACAGTTTATCTCTAGTGTTTCTAGGGGCTAAATAGGAAAGTAAGCTTATTTTAAATATATATGTCAATGTCTGTAAGTAAAAACATTAGTTGTTCAGAAAAACACTGCAGTTTTTCAAGACATATTTATGAGGTTGATGAGCAAACAGCATTGGAAAGTTTGAGTTACAGCAATAAAAAATTGAAATAACCAGGAGATGCTCCTCAATAAAAGAAAGCTGCGTTATTTGTTCAGAAGCTATTTTTTGCCCATCTTAATACATAGACAGATGTGTGATTGTGTGATTAGACGTTCTAACTTCTCTTCCAATGACTGATGTTTCACAGCATTTAGAATCATAGAAATCTCTCTCTAACATATCTATCTGTCTTTTATCTGTCTGTTTATAGTAGAAAACTACATAGAGAAAAAATAGAGAAAGAAGAAATTTAAAAATATAAAAAACAAATTAAAATTTTAATAAAAATATTAGAACCTGTGTGAAAAGCCTAAAACAATGATGAAGAAATTTTATTTTCAATGAAAAACATAAGTTGTGAGCCCAGAGGTCTTTCAGACATGGAAAGCACACGATTGCTTGAACAAATGCTCCAAATATGTCTTTCTCATGGGCATCATTAGGTTTTCATTTTCTCTAATCAAGGCTGAGAATCTAATCTAATCTCGATTGCCTATTTATTTGTCCAGATAAGAAGTTCTTTTCCCATTTTTAAAAGGTGTTTTATTCATGAGGTTACACGTGAACAAAAGCATCATATAGTCAGCCATCTTAAACAGCAGCTTTTGCTGTAACTGAGAAACGACTTGACATTCTCTCATCGTTGAATTTGGCAATACAGCAGTGAGATACCGGGGTAATCTGAGCAACCTACATATCCCACTGGGTAGGCGACTATCTGTGCTGTCTCTTTAGAGAGCATATCCAGAGTATTAATGATTATCACATCCCCACTAAATTACTACACTGATCACCTAACTTTGATGTTATAGTAATTCATCTTAAATTACACAGTAAACATCAGTGTTAAATAAACATTTCAGATATACTCCGAAGAGAAAATAAAATTCATGGTACATTTAAATACATGAACAAAAAGTAATTAGAAAGCCACTACCAAATATTTAGATTTTATTTTGTGGTAAACTCATAGCAATTAACCTTGTGTATTTAGTAGATTTTTACAATGTAATTGAATAACCCAGCTGGTCATAAAAATAATTTTCTCATACTATATTATGCTTTTGTTATAATAGAAGAGCATCATGAAAACATTCATCAATACTGTTAGTAATGTCTGGTATTAATATGAGGCATAAAGGTTTTCTAAACTCGGTAACTGCATAATATTGCATTAGTGATATTAATAGATGTTTCCATATTTACCATTGACAATTTTTTATTTTAATGTTATTTGCATATTGAACTGACACCATTTTTATAGTCCAATATGCTATAAAAATTGTATATGATTATTAAAGAAAATAGGAACCTACTGCAATTTGCATTGCCACCATTAGGTGGCACAGTTGTTTCTTTGTAATTGACAAAAACTTTACATTTTGATTTCTGTAGTGTAGAAAGGTTAAACATTATTAGTTCACTTCAACAGTCCTTCTGTCTTGATGGCACCTACAAAAAGAGAAACAAAGTGCTAAGTAATTGACTCTAAATGAGACTATTAGGATTTTTATTTTTTTATTTTTTAAAAAGATTTTATTTACTTACATTTTTTAGAGAGGAGAAAGGAGAAAGAGAGGGAGAGAAACATCAACGTATGGTTGTGTCTTGCACACCCCCCACTGGGGACCTAGCCCGGAAGCTATTCCCTAGACTGGGAAGAGAACCCAGTCTCTCTGGGTTCTCTCTTTGGCACTCAACCCACTGAGCCACATACCAGCCAGGGCTGTATTACGATTTTTAGAAGCCCCAAGTCATTGCAAACATGATTTAGTTTTCTTCCCTTACATAATACAAAATAAAAACAGTTAAATAAAACTTACATGTACACATATACTAATTTTTTCTAGCTTTTCTGTTTTCAAAATTCTGTATAAATTCTTTGAAACCAAAACAATGTCAGTCTCTCTCTCTCTCCATTTTTCTCTTGCGCACACTCCCTTCCACGTGTTTCTCTGTTGATTTGCTTGTGTGTCTGTGCCCCTCTTCGTTCGTGCCCAGGGCACCACTCAGTCCAGCAGCCGGGTAACCCTACTCCCACCTAAGGACACCCTTTACAAGGACCACCCACTTTATAGTGACGGTTTCATTCTTAGATGAAATTTTTCATTCATAGATGATTGGTAATAATTCTTCACCAAATAAGTTATTTTTCTTAAACTAAAGCAGTCATGTGCACACACACAGGCACAGAATTTCTTACTTTTTCCAATAGAAACTGCAAATAAAATTGTTATAGTATTTATTCTATTGTAGTTCAAAAAGTGTATTTACTGTGATTATGTTAGTTATTATATGTAATATAAAGCAGTATTACTAACATGACTAATTAGTATTAGTAATACCAATAATATAGATAAGCTCTTTGGTTGATGAAAAGAACGTTTATGATTCAGCTCTAGTGGAAACTTGAGCTGTTATTCTAGAAGGCAGAGACTGTATCTATCTTGTGCACTATTAACTCCTTGTGGGTAGCGCAGTGCCAGCACATAGCAGCCCCTACATAAATGTTTGTGGACAAACTCAATGGGAATTTATCAGGGTCATAGTGTTAGTAACTGTGTAGAATTTAGAGAATATAGTCTCCAAACTCAAGTGGGGCTAGATTTGAAACCCTAGCTCTGAGACCTACTAGCTGCAGGTATTAATAAATTGGTATTAATTAATTCTTACCATTGTAATATTTATTCATCGTTAATATTAATTGAGCTTCAATTCTGTCATAGGGAAGATTGGAAGAAATAATATATGTAAAGCTCCTGATAAGATAGGCATTCAACTAGTGACTCTTCTTATTTCTTAATTTCATAATTTGTTATTATGAACCCTGAAAAACAAACTTATGTAGAAAATGAGCTATTTTTTCCTCAAAAAGCAGCATACCAGAACTTTTCAGCATTATTTTATCCCCCGTGTAAATTTGTAGCATTCCTCAAATCTAATTCTTCAAATCCAAGGTTAAAGTCATCTGCGACAGCTATGGAAAGACCAAACTGCAGTAGGAAGAAACTTGGGGGCAATAACAGCTGGACACACGAGAATCTAGATTGATAGCTGTGCTTCACTGCATTCATAGCTCGCGTCAAACCCACCGCTCTGCCCCTCTTGCCCTCATAATAACCGGTACACAGACAGCGTGGCAGGCACAATGCTGAAAGGGTTCCATGACTCCCACCCCGCGGTGTGTCTGTATACAACACTACACCCTCTCTGTATAACCCACATCCTCTGAGTGTTGGCAGAACCAACGCAAACACAGGGTAGCCAGTTCGTCGCTACGATTACAAACTTCTGTTGACCGTGGGGAAAGCTATTCCAAGCAACAGGAGATGCGCTCCTGCTGACCATAAAGAAACAAATTGCCATCTTGTGGAGAGAACCGCATGGCAGGGAACGCTGGGCAGCCTTTAGGATCTGAGGGCCTTCGACCTGCAATCATAACAAACTGAATTTTGCCAATAGCCACCAGCTTGGAAAATGAGCCTCCTGAGCCTTGGAGGACACCTTAGCTCCATCAGACACCTTGATTTCAACCCAGTGCAAATCTGAGCCGAAGTCCTTGCTCACCTGGTTCCTGCAGCACACACACTGCTGTGAGACAATACCTTTATGCTGTTCTGAGCCATGCAGTATGTGGGGATTTGTTGTGCAGCTGTAGTAAACTAGTACAGAAATCTAAGAAATGCTTAGATTATTGGAACCTCCATCTAGATGTTCAGAGTAATGACAGGAAGTATCTGAGGATATTAGCATGCCTGGCCTGGGACAAAGTAAATATCATTAACATGTACAAAACAAATAATTTTTAAAAATAAAACCAAATGGTAAAACACCAACAAAAATCCAACAATTAAAATGGATTGATTGGTCTCCAGTTCTGGTGGATAGTCAAGGAAAGTCAGAATATGTTCCTTATGGAGAAGGTAGACTCGTGGCTGAAAATCACCCAACTCCCTGAGTTCAGAGGATGTACTTTGCGAGCTGAACATTCTGTTAGAATTTGGCTTCGAAAGTAAATCGGTCTTCCAGGAAGAAATTATGGTGATCAGTGAAGTCTGGTGTTTTGGTCTATTTGATAATGAGTCATATTTCTCATTGTAAAAGAATAAATTAGAATTTTTTAGAAGCCAAGCCTTCTCTCACTATTGCCAAAGTATTTCATTAACTTACAATTTTAAATTAAGCATCAGTATGATTTCATAAACAAAGTCATTATTTATTTATATAGGTCCAGAAGATACACTCCCCAATACTCATATAAAATATTTGGCAAATGGTAAAATGTGGTTTTTCCGTGCACGTGTTTATCGGATGGTGTACAGTCTGCAGACCAAGCATTTCCACAAAGCAACAACGCCCATCACCCTGTTCTGATATTTCAACCTAGTTTTGGCACTACTTTCAAAATATGCCTACAAAACAAATGTTTTGAGAGTGAATGTATAATGATTGTCAAGTAGTAGTGTCCTATGATAATATATTAAGACTTTCTGTTCTCTAATTAGTGATTAGTTTTTAGGATGCAAATACATTAATGTGCTTGCAAATATAAGAACTAAGTAATGATCAGCAAGGTTTAAATCTTAACATAAGCTATCATTTACTATCTTTTCGCTGTGTCAGGCAGGTACTGTATAAACTCTTTTATATCAATTATCTTATTTAATCCTCAGAACAACCTCCTAATTTGGGCCATTAAAATGAAGGGGAAACCAAGCTATAAAAGAGTAAATAACTTGCCTAAACTCATAAAGCTAAAAAGATTGCGGAGCCAGGAATCGAACCGAAGCAAACATATTCCAGTTGCATAATGCAGTATACGTTACATATTATGTTGCTGAAGTTTATGATAAATAATGTATAATCAATAGCTAAAAGTGAAAGAATTTGTCTGTTTTTAATTAAGCGTGTTTATAAAATTGAAATCACACATTTATGTAGTAAGGTCTATTTCATCTTCTGGTGGTCCAAATCCAGTTGCATCTTCCCTCATATATTATAAATTTTTTGCTAGTCCTGCATGAATATTCTATGCATGAATAAATAAATATATGTTATAAATATTTTAATACAAATGGGACCCTTACACACTGTTCTGCATCTTGATTGTTTTCACTTAATGTGTCTGGAGATTGTCGCATATTAGCACAGTAGATCTGGGTTTATCTTTGACTTGGACACTTACTAACTTACACCGTGAAATCCAGCAGAATTCTCACAAGTAGCAGTACCGCTCTCTTTGGAGATCAAGTGCAGACAACAGAAAGGTTGGAATCTTGGTTCTTCCTGCTGCTCATCCCCGCACTGTGTCTGGCAGAAGGTGCATTCTGCAGTCAGGGCTCTGGTCCTTGCAGGGCCTCTGTGGCAGCTCCACACCCTTCACCCCTTCAGCCCGACCTGGCACTGGGCTAGCATCCTGCTCTTGCTAGTTCCTCAGGGCCTCCTTCTCCTATGTTGAGTCCCTCCTATCAGCACATCTCTACACATGGTCCCTTCATCTCACAGCGAGAACTTATCAAATCAGATTAAAGGTCTGTGCTGACAGAGAGCAAGTTTCTTTCTCTTTAAGCATTGAAAGCTATGTATATGGGTTTAAGATATTTTAAAGAATTTTAAATTAGATAATATGTTCACATGGCTCAGAAAAATGAATAACTATAAAAGTTAAAAGTAACAAAAGATGTTTCTTTCCTTCTAACTTTGCTTCTGGTTTAGCCAGAACCTCCCTCCCTTCCATGTAGAAATCCCTATTCTTAGATTCTATGGGTCCTTCCAGAGTTATGCATATTCAAAAAGACACAAAACTTGAATTTTTATTTTCTTTTATTTTGCATAAAAGAGATACATGTGCCCTGACACATTTTCCCCACTGTATAGTTCCTAGGACTTTTTATATTTAACATACATAAAAATCCACTACAGAAATGTCATAATTTATGTAACCACCCACTACTGATAAATTTTGAGTTCATTGTAACCATTTCCTTTATGCAAAAGTGTTACAATGAATAAATTTGAACCTATAACATTTAGCATATGTATAAGTATATAGAATATATTCACAAAAGTAGAATTACCGGGTCAAAGATCATATGCATTTGTGATTTTGACAAATGTTGCCAAATTGTCCTTCATAAAGGTCATAGTAACTCACACTCCCCTCAGGAATGCAAACTGCTTGCTTCCCAAGAGCCTTGCCAAAGCACTAAGCAGCCGAAGCACTTTCTCCTGCAGTTCTCTCTGGCACCATCTTACACCCCAGACAGTGGGACAGAAGGTTTACACACAATTGTAGACGGCTAAAGAAAAAGCACTCAACACGAAAAAACAAAATTAGCTTTCATTTAATAGGGTCAGTTTAAACACTAGGTATAGAAAGAGGTTGTTCATCATCCTTTCAACTTATTCCCACTACATTGTGTCATTGATTTGCTGGTTAATGTCACATCTTTTAACATTTTTAAAAATTTATTGGTGAGAGAGACAAACATCAGTTTGTTGTTCCACTTAATTATGCATTCATTGGGTGTACCCTGACCGCAGATTGAACCCACGACCTTGGCATATGGGGATGATGCTCTAACCAACTGAGTACCCCGCCAGGGCTACATTGCATCTTCATTTACCCAGAATGTCTCATTTTGTTACCCTCTAGAGTGACAATCAGTGAGGCACAGTTTAAGAACCTCTTTTCTTTTTTTGATGAGTGCTCCAAGCCTCCAAAGGACATAAACAAAAGTATTAGTCTTTAGGGGAAAACATGTAACAGTTCCTTTCCTTGCCTATCTCTCCCAGAGATTAGTTACAAAAAAAACCTCTTCTTCTCTAGCTCAGAGCTCAAATGTCTGGCTGGCTTTGCTGGCCATCCCCCGAGAGCTGTTGCCAGGCATGAATAGAGAAGAACAATTCCTTCCCTCTTCTAATGTGTTCACTGGTTAACCTTGGATGTGATTATGTTAGTGAAACATAAAATTTGTCCCTACACTGATCTCTATAATGGCGAGCATTAATATAGCAAACTATTAAAAATATTTTTGTTAATATAAGACAGAAGTGTGCTAGTAAGTATTTACAATCTACTTTCTAGGAAAAGAGGCCACACTTTAGTACTTGTCAACTTCCAAGATGAAAAATATTTACCTCCATGATCAGTTTTAAGTTACCAATGCGATGTCACTAAATGCAGAATTGGGGACAGATGTGGCAGCACACTATTCTATAGGTTTCCATTATATGGTATTTTTACCATACAGATGCAATGGATATGCATAACCTCAAAGAAGCAAACAATTGTAATTTATAATATAATAATTAAGAACTTATCTGTTTTAAATGTTTGTTATCTGTGCTTCTTATATAATGGATTTAATTATGTTTATATTATTTAATTTTTAATAATAGCTATGTTTTATTACCAACATGCAAAATTCTTGAATTCTATCAGCTCTTGAAAGCACATTGCTGAAAGGAAAATGTTATAGTCACATAGAGAAGTGAACCAGTGAAAAAGGACTCATTTATTTGTGGGCCTCCTAATAATTATAATCATAATAATAACAGTGGGAAAAACAGCTGGTTGCCTATCCAAATCCAATCTCGCCTTCTTTCTTAACTTTGTCTTTGTTAGGTTTGGCAATGCATTTATTTAAAAACATTTTTCATCTTACCTTTCAAAAAGGAAAGGCATGGGGCTGTGTTGGTTTGGGCTCTGGAAGAAGTTTTTGTTTGTTTGTTTGTTTGTTTTAATGGCCTGGATTCAGCTGGCCTTCACCATTTTGCACAATTAGCATTTTTCCTTCTTCTACCTATATGTAGTAGGTAGGATCACGGCAGCCATATTGAGAGCGTGAGGTGATTCTGAGGATGTAAGCCTCTGCTAAGAGTAGCAAAGAAGAAAATAGAGCTATTCTAGGATATCAATAATATAAAGAAGTCAATATACCAGCCCTGAACAGCCTACCTCTGAACTCCATTGTGCGTGAGAGAAAAGTTATGTGTTTTTAAGCCACTTACTTTTAGATCTTTGTAACTCAAAAATCAAATATCCCTCTAGATGGTAATATAGTTAATATTTACATGTCGTGTGCTAGACACCATGCTGAGTAATTTATGGGTTACTCCTAGAGAGATGATACCTTGTTGTGCAGATTAGACAGGCCTAGTTTGTGATTTTTGTAGACTCATTTATCCTAGGGAATATTGATTCACTTCGAATTTATAAATGTCCACGCCTTCCCTCTAACCGGTACTGATGTTCTACAAGTTAGACTGACCCTGTCATGCTTCCGGGGTATTTATCAATTTCTGCTCAAAGAAGTATTAACAGTAAAAGTAATAATATTGCATTTGAGTTTTACATGCTAGTCAAATACTCAATTCACTGTTTATGAAAATAAATATCTGTTCACATTGACAAGAAGTTAAGTAAGAGTGAATACAGAAAGCACTGTTCTGATGTCCTATAGCTTTCTCATAAATATTTAATTAAGGCAATTTTCTACTCTGTTTCTCTATACAGTTCCAAAAACTTCTAAAAATTATATTATTAAGTTAGATCTAATGTTCAGACCTAGAATCCCTGCTGGAATTCCAGACACAAAGAGCTAACATTTCTAGTTCCTTCCAGTAAGTCTATGACAGCACCTCAAAATGTAACAACTCATTGAAATCAGCTCCCGGAAGGAACAGTTAATACTCAGCTAGAAGAATGAAGCCTTTGACATGCTTGTCAATCACACCTATTGTTGCAACCTGTGAAGGAAGGTAATCAATTCAAAATAGTATGTCTTAAGGGGAAAACCTGCTTTTATTATAAGAAGACTTTTCCCGAAAGTTTAACTTTTGAAAAACATTTTGATTCTTCTTTCCTGAAATACTAAGAGAGTTGTTTTTAAGTTATTTTACCTTATCTTAAGTTGGGGTTATAGTCTTATCATTTTTTTAAATTCTAAAATGAAAATTGGTTTGTTTTGTTGAGTCGTTGGAATGTACCCATTAATAGTTATTGGCAGCTAACAACCTTCACAAATTATTCTGGATGTCCTCACCTGCACACAGCCCAATGTCTCTACTTCACAGCGGTAACGGAAGTAACCTGGACAAAGTCAGAATTCCTGCAGAAGCCGTAGAGACACATTCCGAGATTTATACGCCTTTCTTTGGACTACCATGAAAAGTTTTTTCAAGATAATCATTCCTAAATTACTTCTATTTATTTCTTTAGTGTTTATGATTAAAGAGGAAATTTTCCACAAATTAGTTATATATTTTCTCCTTCGTATTTCTTCCCCATTGAACTGTGAGAATGCTAAGGGATTAAGTTAATACCCATACTTACACAAGGATTTAGATAATGTGTTTTTTAGATGGTAAAATGTGTTTGGAAGGCCTAGGTGTGTGTAAGTTAACTACTTTCTAAAGTGAGCTGTTACTTTTCTGTCGTAGTTCACTGGCAGGGCATGTTTGGAGGGTGGGGAAAAGCTCCACTGGGTATAAGGCTATAGCTTTTTTGTTTTTCCATGTCTCCACTAAATGCCTTATCCAGATCCAGAACTAGAGGATGACAGACAGATGTGGTACAGGGAGTGCTTACTCTACGCCAGGCACGGTGTTAAGCAGTCGCCGTGTGTGATTTTACTGAGACCTCACAATAAAGCTAAGAAATGGTCATTCTTATTATCTTTATTTTACAAATGATGAAGCAGAAGCTCCTACAACACAGAGCCTGAGCTCAATAAGCTTCGTCTGTCTCCTGGTTTTTGGACTTAAACCTCAGGGCCATATTGTAAACATTAGCAGATACTCAATACGTGCATGAAGATTGCATGGTGAATATGGAAAACAGCATGGAGTTCCCTCAAAAAATTAAAAATGGAAATACCTTATGGCCCAGCAATTCTACTGCTGAGTATTTATCTGAAGAAATCCAAAAAAGTAATTCAAAAGAATGTATGCACCCCATGTTCATTGCAGTATTATTTACAGTAGGCAATGTACGAAAGAAATCCAAGTGGCCATCAATAGGTGAGTGGATGAAAAATCTATGATACATATATTCAACGGAATATTACTTGGCCATGAAAAAGAATGAAATCTTTCCATTTGTGACAGCATGGCACTACTACCCAGAGAGTAGTATTAAGTAAAAATAAGTCAGTCAGAAAAAGACAAATACCGTATGATTTCACTTACATGTAGAATCTAAACAACAGAATAAACAAACAAAAGAGAAACAAGACTCATAGATACAGAGAACAGACTGATGATTGTCAGAGGGGAGGAGCATTGGGGGACTGAGTGAAAAAGGTGAAAGCATTAAGAAGTATAAATGGGTAGTTATGTAGTAGACACGGGATGTAAAGTACAGCCTGGAGAATATGGTCAGTGATATTGTGGTGATTAGGTGTGGTGCCAGGCAGCTGCTTGGGATAACAGGAGGGGTACTTTGTAAGGTCCACTATGCTGTACACCTGAAACTGGTACAGAATAGTATTAAATATAAACTATAATTGAAAAAATAAAAATCAATAAAAATAAAAACAGAATTGAGAATATATATATGTATATATGTGTGTGTGCCTGCAGTAAACACATCTCTTCAAAATATTCTGCTTGGTCCATTGATTACAGTTGTACTTAGTCCATCAAACCTTATAAAACATGGTTAAAACCTTTATCCTTATCCTTAGAGTGAAAGTTTCCTACCTGCTCAAGATAAGCACCTGAGGTGCTAGCTGTTCTGATTTTAGGGAAAGAAAGAGAGTGTAGAATGGAGCGATTTTAGAGTGATGTCAACTTTTTGCAATGTTAAGCCCCAACTTAAGCTGTAAAATGGCCGAGAGGAGAAAGCATCAAAAGTATGTTTATTTTTACTCTGTAAATAGGTCTGATCCATGGGGCACTGCCTGTCACATCTGGCTTCTCAGCAACAGATTACCTGAATTTGTTCTGGGCCTTGATGAATTCAAAGATTTAAAATAACGAAAATGTAATAACAATACTATGTACAATAAATCAAACAATGTTGAAGACCATATTTTTAAGTTGATGATTCAAAATACCTTTTTGAATCTTGCTATATCCCAAAATGGCCACCCTGAAATGTACGATAACTATTCTCGTTATATATGCCTTTTGGATGTTTGGAGACACTCAAATCTATACAACAGAAGGTCAGTGGAGCAGTGCGACCGTGTTTCCTGCAGGAGGATGCTCTTCTGGACTCTGAGGCATGCGCACACCGACAGCCTTACTCACAGCCAGTTTTGGCAGAGGTCAAGTTGTAACAGAGAGATCTGATTGGATCACTGGGAAGGAGTAAGGAGAGGCCGTAGGAGAAGGTTGCCCCTGGGCAAAATAAACAGCCCAGGACAGGATTGGCTGAGAAGCTGAATGCCTCCAGAGTGCATGGAGTTATGGGCCAGAAGATTTAAAATAAAAGGAAAGCAGCCACTGGCTCTTTTTTGAGGACATCTGGATGATCTTGCTGCAGCTGCCTGCATTTCTCAATGCATAGTGTTCTGGATGGAGTTTGAATGGGAGAAGAAACTCGGGGTGCATCCTAGGATAGGGCTGGTTTGGCAGGGCGTGGCAGGTTTATTCTTCTTTGTGTGTTCAAGTCTAGAGGGGGTGGACTCTGAGGCAGAAGCCTGCCATTCTTCCAAAATTGTGTAGCTTTTGTATCTTGTATTGTTTTAGCTTGTAAACTAATCCTATAGAAATAAGATCATTAAAAACTAACAGGGAGAATGATAGGGGAACTCAGGAGTTAAAGATTTTAGCCTCGATAGGCGTAAGTGAAAGCTGTTATCCCAAAATTGTTTAGCTTTGGAATAAAGACTCCTGTTCTTGATCACCAAACCTTTTGCCTTGGGAATCGTGCTGAGAGGGTGGCGACGGGCAACAGAACGGCACTTACTGCTCAGTAACTGAGTCCTGTGGTTTCAGGAAGCCTGTATTTGTCTCCTATTGCCTCCCTAACAAATTACCACAGTTACAGCAATGTGAAGCCACACAAGTTTCCAATCAGACAGTTCTGTAAGTCAAAAGTCTGATACAGCCCTCACTGACCTAAAATCAAGATGTTGGCAAGGCTGCTTTCTTTGTTGAAGGTTCTAGAGAAGAATCCATTTCCTTATCTTTTCCAGATTCTATCATTGCCTGGCTCAGGCCCCTTCCACCATCGTCAAAGATGACAAAATTACATGTCTCCAGCCTTTCTTCTGTCCTCTCATCTCTGACAGTAGTTGAGAAATATAAACAGCTTTTAAAAATACATGTGATTAGATGGGGCCTACCTGGATAATCTCTGCTCCTCAAGGCAGTTTAGCATCACACCTGTGGAAGTCTCTTTTTGCCATGGAAAGTAGCATTTTCATAGGTTCCACAGATCAGAACACGGACATTTTTCAGGACCATTATTATGGCCACCACAGATGGCTCAGGTGGTAATATTTTGGCAAGTACTTCAATGAATTTTCTCCATGGGGCAACCAGGAAGGTCACTGTGGAGACACTCTGAGTGACTCAAAGTTTAAAAACAATTAGAACTTGACGGTAGACTCTAGCTGTGAATAATTATCTTCCACGAGGAGGAATAAAATTGGACAAACTGGCTTTGCTGCTTCACTATTAACATTTTTTAACACAAACATAAAGCCTTCCTGATTTGAAGGAAGGAAGGATTTGTTACAGGAGAAACTCCCAGAAACGTGATTCTTCTCACCGAAGAGTAAGGAATTACAGGTCAGCAAGTCTATGAGCTTGTAAGCAGGGTTTATGGGTGATTTCTCCTCTCTCACTCTGCTCTGGCTGCACTAGTCTGGCTACTTCCTGAACACTCCCACCAAATTCAAGCTCTACCTCAATAGCCTTTTTTTTTTTTTTTTTTTTTTTAATTGTTGCTCAATAGCCTTTTCACTTTCTGTTTTCTGCCTTGAACTCTGGGCAGAGCATGCATGCTTCATTCGCTTCCCTCATCTCGGCTCAGATTTCACCTACCAAACTAGGCTTCCCTGGCCCTCCCTGACCCTTCACCCTGTCTCCCTTTCCCTGACTTGTGTAATCCTATGGTGATCTTTTCTCCACGTTTGCTCTCCTGTTCTGAAATTAAGCTTTGTTCTAATATGGCTGTCAATATTGATGACACTTTATTTGTCTAAAATAAATACCTAGTGCCTAAACATCTACCATGGCAGAAAAGAGAAAAGTTAAAGATGATAATGGGAAAAGTAAATTTTGTAGCTTTGCTCAATAAAAGAATGTTCCAATAGTTAGTGCCATCTAGAAGGGGCTGGCACATGTCGTCTAAACGGGACTGATGCAAGTGCCCAACGTCTGCAGTTCATTCTCAAGATGCAAAAGAGTCACCTACTGATGGTTATATTCATAGAATTGGATTAGGGGTTGACTAAGTGAATCTCAAGGTTTCTGACATATCTGAGTTCATATGACTTTACCAGAATTTTAAAGACCATTGTGTTTTACGGTTTCATGACTCTGTGTAATATTTTAATTCATGTTCAGCTCTGACTAGACAAGCCATCTAAACATGTTCATAGCTTGCCATTAAGATGACTCTTCTAGTAAATGAGGCAAAAACCAGATTTCTCTTGAAGTATTCATTATGCATATGAGCACTTGATTAGAAACATGGTAATGGGAATGAAATAATCTCTTGAAAGTTCATTACTGAATGACGCTATCGTGTGGTAAATAAGCACAGTGTGAATTTCAGACTGACTCATTAATCATTAGAAGACCATTCTAATCAGTGGAATGTGACTCTAACTTTACTTTAGGGCAATTGTACTTAATTGAACATAGCAGCCAATTAAGGAAAAAAGTACAAATGATTGGCAAGGTGGAAAAAAGAGAACTTAAAAAATTTAGTTGTTTAAAACTTTCAGATTGTTTTAGCTGCCCTGAATTAATCCTGCATTAGGCAGATGAGAGAAGAAATTTCTAAGTATAGTAGAGACAGCATTCACTCTCTCTTAGTTTGGAACGCTGGTTACATTGGGTGCTACAATGCACTCAATAATGGACTATATTCCCAGCCAGGCACCTTCATGGTCAGATAACAAAGTTTTGGATAATGGGATGTAATTTACAGTGTTAGGGGAGAACTTCTGAGGAGGCTGTTTGATCAGGAGCTGACTCAGCTTGGAGGAATGTTCTTTTGCTTTCTATGTCTTCCTTCATAGTTCCTGCAAGTTGGATTTGATGGGTGAAGTTCCAGAAGCCAGCTTGAAGGTACTCTGGAGAAGGCAGCCAGCTAACTATGAAAAGGTTCTGAACAGCTATTGCTTTTATGTGAGAGGGAAATAAACTTAAATCTTACTTAAGCCACTATTTTGTGTTTTCAGATATACACAGCCAAACTGAATATGGTAACAATCTGATGCAAGATGTTGTACTAAGTCCAATGAACTTACTTTCTGGATACCACAAAGAAAAACCACAAAGAAAAAAATTCTGTGTGTATGTTAGTATCTGTTCTTTTTCATAATTTCCTGCCAGCATCCTTTCCTCTTCTTCTACAACATTATCTCAGTGTTTGTGGAGCCATCTCTCCATCACTGAAGGTTCTTTTGGTGAGACTATGAAACAAGATGCCCTTATCCCTGGGCAAGAGGTGGGCCCACTCATGATCCTGATGAGCCTTGACCAATAGGATTCCATAGGTCATAATCATGAACCTTGAGTGACAGGAAGATGAAGCTTTTGGAGCCACTTTTTCTAGCAACATCCTAAAGAGATAGCTCTTTGTTTTTAGCCAATGAGATACTGAGAACACTTCGTTACTGCCCTAATTGTTTGTATTTTCTTCAGTGCCATACTGAAGGGAAAAAAAATATATGTATTCATTTAAATTTAAATTTATATATATATTTATAATCTTTGCTTTCTTTTAGAGGAGGGGAAGCTATATGATCTTTTCTTTTTTTTTTTTTGCTTAAGTAAACGAAAGTGGTTTTTGTATTCCAAGTTATACTTAACACATGCCCCAAGTTGGTCCAACAGTGGGTCAGTCAAAACGAGCATAATTGGTAATGATTAAATCTGAGGTCCGTGTCTACTGCAGTCACCACATGGATTAAGACTGTTTTGACATCAGCTGCCCCCCAGGACTCCTGAGATTCTAGCAGTGGTTCTAGGCCTGCATGGAATCTTAGGTCACTCTTACTGAGCACAGCTGGTTACACTGTAGCCTTAATGAAATCAGTCCCAACGTGTTCAGGTAGTGTTTCTGTTTTATGACTCCAGAATGTTCTCTTAGTCAAATCCCAGGATGCTACTGACCACCAGCAGCAATATTTGGAGTGCATAATTTTATCATCACTCCTGAAATAGCAAATTGAGGATCACATAACATGGTTGCTAACTTAGTAGACTTTTGAACACATTGACCACCGCCCTCTCTCAGCACCATAGAGATTGATGGACCTGTACCAGATCTTACTGTAGCAGAGATTGGACTAGAATAAGTCATCTGACTCTCGTTTCTCTGTTCTTTCCCCTACACTGAATTGTGACATAGAAGCTTTTGCTCTGCAGTCAGAGACCTAGGTTAGAGTCTATTCTTATTTCCTAGCTGTATGACTCAGCATAATTATATAACCTCCCTAAGACTCAGTTTTTTCACTTCTTATCTACAAAATGGGAAGGATTGAATGCATTAATATATATGTTGAGCTTAGAATAGCACCTTGTACATGCAACTGATATGATATAAAGGTTGGATACAGTTATTAAAATTAACAATAATTATTTTAATAAAGGTAAGAGAATATTTTATATACTACTTTTTTGTTAATTTTTCCACAAATCAATGCATGATTTAGCATCAAAATTTGTAAAAAAGAAAATGAAAACTGATCATGAACAATAGAATTGTTTTGTTTTATCTCTTTTAACTATGAAATATCAAAGGGATGAAAAATAAATCTTTCATCTCTCATAAATTCTTGGAATATCAAACCTTTAATCAAATCTTTAATTTCAGAATATCTAGAATATTTTCATTTATATAGTGCACTGTCTAAAGCTGCACTCAGAGGAAATTTTGTTGTTTTAAATAGATACATAAATCAAAAGGAAAAGATCAAAGAAATGAACTTAGAACTTGAAAGAACTAAAAAAATTCCAAATTCAACATAAGGAAAAAGAGAAAAATTATGACAATAATTAACAAATTAGAAAAATTGGTACTTGAAATAATAGCTAAGTAAAACTGTTACCATAGGTAATCAGCTTATTATTAATAAGAAGGAAAACAAAGGGAACTAGACACGGAGTTTAATAAACTGGGGAACATAAGCCTGTTTGTCTCACTCGGAAGCTACAGCTTCACACCCCAGGGGTCCACAGCATTCCACTCTAAGGGGGTTAACACCCCTCCCTTCTCTGTCGGGTACCAGATTCCAAGTGCAGGGGGAGGTAGGCATGTGTGCCATGGAAGTCAAAATGGCACAGGGGGAGGAGCTTGACCAGAGAGGCCAGTCTAACTAGGGGATGTAGGCCTATCAAAAACAACAGACCCTTGGGAATTTCATCAATCATTTTGAAAAGGCACCTGGTTCATACCAAATCCAAGCTAATATAAGCCCAGGAAAATAAGAAGCTCTTTTATGTAAATGTAGACTACATACAAATTATATTTTTTAAATGGCTACATTTTCTTACTCAAAAATACAACTGTTTTCCCAATATTCCACTTTGCTGTATAGACATTCTTATCTCTCCTTTTCATTCCCACCACTGGGAAAAAAGGATTGAATGATAGGGCATTCTGAAAGGTAGTCTTGGATGCTGCTTATTTCTAGTCTGATACTCATAAGCTATCAAATAGGCAATCCATCATTTAAAAAAATTCTAGCATTCTCATATTTCATATTAAATCAAAGTATAAATACTTGTAATATTTAATGATTGAAGTCACATCTATAACATTTTATGTGACAGTCTCTGTGTTTTCAATCTAGTTTCTGAAATATAGTATCCCCCAAATCAAAGTGTCATGGAGCGAGTACTTACAGAAAAGCAACTTCAACCCCTTTTCCAAATAGCTAATACGGAAGATGCCATTTACTTTGTGAAACATAAAGCAGTATTTCTAAGTAAATGTTATTTTAACAGATTCATATACATTCACAATACAATATGTGATCTATAAAAATTTGCATATATTAATTGAATGTTTATTAAAAATGTATTCAGGTGAGCCAGTTTTAGAAGATTTGGTACATCAAGTTTATATTAATGTTATTATTATATTCTGGTGTGCACTTCAGAAAAAGAAGGAAAATGCATGATGGCGTTGACTTCCTGTTAACACAACATCAAAGCAATTGATTTCTTACTTAAGTGTAAATGGTGATTTCAGACCTAAATTTTGTCGAACTGTCACAATGAGCAGGTATTTCTCTTGTAATGTAATAGGATTTTAGTAAATTTAATAAGAAATAATTTGGGTAATTTGGTGAGAAAATAGCAAAACAAATTATTTTACATTCTTTAATCTTTCCTTTTCTATCTCATCTCTCATATTACCTTCAAGAGATGTTTATCCTTGAATTACCTACTTTTGCTGTCTTGTGCTGTAGCTTATGGAATCTGAATGTAAAGATCATTGTCAATTTTAAGTAGCTTTTCATCATTCTATGATTTTTGGTGACAACAATGAGTAAGAGACTTTGTTCACTATTCTGTGACATATGGTAGTAATTCAAAAAATATAATAGTTGGATGAGAATATAATGGATGTAGTAAGTATGCACAACTAACTTAACAAGATAAATATTACTTTATTCAAATATATGACATAAAAAAATAACAAAAACTATTATTCATAGTTTATGAAGAGCTCATTTGTGGCAGAATTCTTCTACATTTTGCTCACCTTCTTATTTTCTATCTCTTGCTAGAACCTGACACTTTCTTGACATATTTCTTATTTTGTTGACTTTGCCATTCAGCAGGGAAAATACGGCTCAACATCCATCTTTTAAATTGCGCAGAGAATAAAAATATTCTGGGCCAAGACAGACAATGGAATTTTTTTCTTTTATTTAGGAACAATGCAACCTGATATAAAAATCCTAAGAAGGAATTGGAAATTAGAGTTGAGTGATAGCAGAGAAGCTAAGAAAAGGAGAAAACTGACAGCAAATTGAGGAAAGAAAAATGACATTCTTATTGGAAAGCTAGACAACACCACAAAATTCACCTTGGGAGTCATGTGCCTACTGACCGTTTTGACACTGAAATTGAAAGTAGGATAGAGGAAGTCAGAAACAACAGACAAAATGTTTCATTCAATTCTTGAGAACATCTCAGTTGACAAATGGCTTCTTATCTGAGAAAAAGGAGACAGGAAAAAAATCTTAGCATAAATAATCAGTATACCTAAAATTAGGTAGAAGTCTTGTTTACTGATTTGACCATAGGGGAAAATAGAACTTTATTGACAGAAGTTATTGTATATTTCATTCACTTTCTTCCGTTTCAAAAAAGAAAGCTATGATACACAGCAGGCAAGCTATTTGCCTAAATTAAGTGAAACTAGTACCCATATCTACTGACATCTAGTGAAATGGTCTTTTCTTAGATTATTTGACAGTAAAATCCTTAAAAACTGAGTATTTAGACTTCTGGCTTTAATACCCTTGTAGTAGGGAAGGGAAAAGACAGCTACAGAAAGTGCCCGTGAAGGAGGTGCACATAGAAGGGCTGGGTAGGTGCATTTCAAATAACGACGGCAAAACGATCTCCTGTGAACCTCTCCAGCAATAAAAATTCTAAGACTTAGACACAATCTGTTTTTTAAAACACCAACTGTTTAAAGGCACTACAAGGTACCCGAGTGCAAACAAAGCTGAGGGGAATTGTATTCTTGAAAAAGAGTCCTTAACAAAGGGTCAGAAATGCTCCAGTGTGCTCCCTCAGGGGCCGCCTGCAGAGAAGAGAAAACAGCCTAACCAGCTCAAGAATGCAAGATAAGAGCTCAGTAGGAGAGGAGAATTTAAAAGGCAGATCTTGAGAGAGAAGTGCAAAAGCGTTAAGATCTAATATCTGCATTAGGAAGTTCTGCGGAATCCCTGACTGATAACTAAACTACAAATATGCAAAGCAAAGTGCTGAGTGTCTGGCACATAGAGCAGGGAAAGACCAAAGGCGAATACAGTGTTGAAAGTAGATTCACCAGGTGCGGAGAGTTATGAGTTTGTTTCTGTTTAACCAACTGCTCTCTCTGACTCCCATGCCAATCAGGCAAGAGAAACACTCACTGATTTGAAACATCAGGGGAAAAGCCTGACACTGGCAGAGCATCTGGAAATTTAAGGGAGAATCTCCAGAAGCAGAGTAGCCATGATATGCGAGATTAAAAATGGGAAAATACATTTTGTTCAGTTTTCAGCTTATCACCATGTAGTCACAATGGAAACCCTCAGGGGCCAAGGCTGAAAAAGAAGTAGTTGGATGTTGTGAAAAAATAAACTGAGTTACTAGCTGTGGCATTCCACAGGAAACAGTGAAATTACAGTTTGAATCCAAGAAAATTAACTGACTACTATAACAACAGCAAAACAAAATCTCCAGAAGAACACAATAGAATCCAGAGTTGCTACAATATATTATCTACAATGTCCAGTTTTCACCAAAAATTACTGTACATGCAAAAAAAGGAAAATGTAATCTATTGAGTTGGTTTGTCTTTTTCCCTAAGATGTTCATTTGTCTTTTTCCATAAGATGGTTCCAGTAGTGCTTATTTGTCTTTAACTTCATTCAAAATAATTTTGTGAGTTGTGTTGTGATAGCTGTCATATCAACGTGCAGTTAAAAAAAACTTATCAAAATTGGTGCACTTTGTGTAGCCATTTTAATATTGAAGGTAGAAGAAAATATGCAACATTTTTGCATATTATGCATTATTATTTCAAGAAAGGTAACAATGCAACTGAGATGCAAAAAAGATTTGTGTGGTGTGTGGGGAGGTGCTATGACTGATCAAACATGTCAAAAGTGGTTTGTGAAGTTTTGTGCTGGAAATTTCTTGCTGGACGATGCTCCACAGTTGGATAGACCAGTTGAAGTTGATAGCGAACAAATTAAAATATTAATTGAGGATAATCAACATTATACCACCCAAGAGATAGCTGACATACTCAAAAATACCCAAATCAATAGTTATTGGTAAAAGTGAAATGTGTGTTTTACTTTACAGAAAAAAACCAAACTTTTTGGCCCACCCAATATAATCTGGATAAAAGACAAACTCATGGTTGGCCAGCTGATAGGTCTGTCAAACAGATACTTTAACGCTGCTATTATGTATTCAAACAACTAAAAATATATATTTCAAAGAATTAAGAAAAAGTGGTCTAATAGAATAAATGGAAACGATATCTCAGACAAGTGGGAACTATTAAAAGTGAAAATTCTGAAATATAAAAGTTGAAATTAAAAAATTGCTAGATAGGATTAATAACAGATTAAAAGTAGCAGAAGGAATAATTGATGAAACTTATAAGAAGATCAAAGGAATTGCTCAACCCCCAAAACAGAGAGGAAAAGTACTGAAGAATAATACATAGAACCTCAGAGTCTTTTGGAATAATATGAAGCAGCATTATACACATGTAAGTAGAGTTCCAGAAGGAAAGGAAAGAGAAGCGGGTATAAAAAACATTTTGAAAAAGTAGTGACTAAACACCTCGCAATTAACTTTCAGATCCAAGAATCTCAAACCCCCGCACACAAAAGCGCGTGCATCAAGGTGAATATAAAGAAAACATCAGATCCAAACTGCTGAAAACTAAAAATAAAGAGGAAAAGACTGAAAGTGGCAAAAAAAAAAATTAACAAGAAAATGTATAGAGGAACAATGATACGATTAGTAGCTGATTTTTTAATCATAATAAAAGGAAGCCCAAAGCTATATTCAAAGTGCTAAAGGACCTTTTTCTAGAAAAATTATATTTAAAAATTAAGGGAAATACAGATGTTTTAAGATAAATTAACCATGAGGAAATTCATCTCCAGATGACCTATTCTTTAAAAAAAAAAAAAAAAAAAGCTAATGGAAATTCTTTAGGATAAAGAAGTTGTTCTCTGACTCTGAGAGAATAAAATTACTAATAAGTATAACATCCAGGAAAGTCCCACGTATTTGTCAATCAAACAAATAAGTCCTGCACAGCCTATGGGTCAAAGAAGACATCACAAGAGAAGTTAGAAATTAATTCAAACAATAATACTGCAAGCACAGCAAAACAAAACCTGTGTAATTTAGCTAACACAGAGAAAGTGACAGCTTTATATGTTTCTATTACAAAAGAAGAAAGGCCTAAAACCCAAAATCTAAGTGCCTACTTTAGGATGATATGGAATAGGAACAAGTTAAACCAATATTAAGAGGAAGGATGGGAGGGAGGGAGGGAGGAAGGGAGGAAGGGAGGAAGGAGGGAGGGGGAAAAGAATTGTTGCTTTAAGTCCAACATCTGGTTCATCTCAGAGGTTCCATCTGTTGATCTGTTGATTATTTCTTCTTAGAGGATTTCTCATACTGCCCTGGTTCTTTGCATGCTGAGTATTTTGGAGTTGTATCCTGAACATTTTGAATGTTATATTATGAGAGGCTGAGTCCTGAAACAATCCACTGGAGAATACAGATTTGTTTTTGCGGTGGTGGTTTCCACAAAGCAATGAACCCAGCCGGGTTGCAACTTGAAGTTCCATCTAATTTTCTGTGGGGTAGAGCTCCAACGTCATCTGAGTTTGCCAATCGGAGCACCTCCCGTCCTCCGTTTCTCCACCTGCACTCTGACTCCCAGGGAACTTTTTCCATTCCTCTTGCTTGAAAATTTAATTTGTTTTGTTTTTCATTTTGTTTTTTAGAGTTTTAGCTACTTGCACTGCTGCAGTTAGCACAATTGGGGTTGCCCTGGAAGCAAACGGGGGCCCCTTTTCCTATTTCTCTGGCCAGAGAGAGTTTCTCTCTGAAATCCTGGGCTGCTACCAAGTGCACAGCTTCACCCTGAAGCCGCCCTTGGTTATGGCGCAAAGTAAAGGAAATGATCAGGAAACTCACTCTCTAAGGGGTCTTTTTCCAAGTTTCTTCTTCCATCCTCAGTTTATTTGCTGTTATTAATCTTCAGTTATCAAGCAATTGTTTGTGTTTGGCATCTTATCCAGAGTGTTTGGTTGTAATTAGTGAGAAAGGTAAACTACCGTGGGCTTACTCCATTTTGATGACCGCCAGATGTCTATGGGTGATTTTGTTCATCATCGGTCCCTTTTTTTACATTTTCTATGGTAAGCATGAACATTCCTTATGTACGTAGGAATGAATATAAAACAATAAAACAGCCTATACTTTAAATTTTCTGAAAGTGTTCAGCATGATGGAAAGAAATGGAACTCAGTCACTTCTTAGATGTTTTTTGCTGCTTGCCTGTATTCTCTCTTTGTTGGAAGGCATGCTTGTTACCAGAAACTGTAACTTACTTTTCTTGGCTTCTGTTCACCATGCTTAGCACTGCATAAAACCCACAGTAAATGTTACAGTGCACTGGATTCGAATGTCTTATATGCTGTTATCATAGACTCATCGATTCTCATGTTATTAGAAAGGGACCCTGTCCACAAAGTAAGGCCTTCTCTGGCTCTTTGCTACAATAGTTGACTGTGTACATTTTCTACATTCTTCCACCTCTACCCCTCACTATTTAGTTCAAAATCCTCTACTGAGTTAGAAAGAAACTAAGTTGAAAACAAAAGTCTCCAAATATTTAGTAATAACAGTAGCTTTAAGAATTGACTCTATCAATGATATATCAAATGTACTTTAAAAAATCTTTTTAGAAAGAAAATAGCAATACTTATATTGTTGCTGACCCTTCTGAAGAACCTTTCCAAAGACAAGAGATTATATCTAGACTTTGAGAATACAAATTATTAATGCCCATAGCAAATGAAATCAAATATTTTGGTCATTTGGCATACATTTTAACATATTGCATAAAGCATGTAATGATACATGCATATAATTAGTCCTATAACATATGTGTGACTCTTTTTAAGAGATCATGTAGTTAATTGAAAATAATTCTAAAAGTGATGAGCAAAAATTTATGAGAGAATGAGTTTTATTATTTGTTCTTGGTATTTTTATGCACATAAAGAACTTAGTAATTAATAAATCATGTTCGGAACTCAACAACTTGAAGTAGCTGTAAGAGTTGCTATATTAGGCAAGACAGAACAACCTCTTACCACTATCATTCACACTGTTCTAATGAAGTCACTTTTTTAATATTATACAATGAATATTGAAATTATAAATACTTTTTAAAAAGAGAAGCATAACCCCAAATTCCATCATACTAACACACTATGAGCATTTTGAATTTTTGTGCAATTATTTTTTTCCTGGGCACGTCTTCTCATTTAGCTCTAACCAGCCTACGCAAGATTTATATCACACTTTTCTTTTGTTTTCCTAAGCCATATCATGATGCAACATTGTTTCCATAACCTTAATTTTGGTTGGTACCTAATATGCCAAAAAGAGGTGACACCATAGTTATTGCCAACAATTTGTTCCTGTTGGGTAATTAGACTGTTTCAAGTTTTTGCTCAATGAGATAATACTACAATGAAAATGTGTATCTATGTTGATTTTCCATTTTTAAATAATTTCCTTAGTGGGGATTTTCAGTTGTGGAATTGATGTTTAAAAATTAACACTTTTTATACTTTTCGAAAAATATCACTTAATTATTATTCCAAAACATTGCCTTTTATCAGCAATGTACAAAGTTAGTTTCTCTACTGTACTTTTAAAATCATTGAATGGAATTTTTTAGGGTGCTTAATTTAATAAATAATAAATGGCATCTCAGTGTTATTACATTATACATTTCTTTGATTACTGATTAACTTCAATTTTTTCCCCATTTTTTAATTGTATCTTCTTCTGAAAATTGTCTTTTTGTGTCCTTTGTCCTTAGGAATGAGCTTTTTATAGATCTCTCTGATGCTAAGTAACAAAGGAATACTTATCATAGTTTGTTAAATAACCAAGTGAATAACTTTCTAAAACCTTGTTGTCCTATTTTCAGCAATCTTACTTCTTGCTCATAGAAACTAGCTTTTTACCAGTCTAACTGTCAAACACAAATTGAGCACACAGTAGAGATGACACTTTGCACAAATGTCACATATTCTCACTTATTTTTGTCAGTCCTGTGGTGCAGGTAGTTATGCTTGCCAGTTTAGAGGTGACAGAAGAGAAGTTTAGTTTAGAGTGGGTGTAATACCAAAGGTTATATAGCTGTTTAGTGCCACAGCTAAAACTAGACCTCACCCACCATGTACGGTAACCACTATAAACCACCAAACATAGGGAGTGTTTACAAAAACAGCCTGTCACTGGAGGCTGTCAGAGAATGACCTGATTCATACTGTTGCATTTCTGACCTTTAGCCTTAGCCTTGTGACAAAATAACCCCTCAAAGAGTGGTATAAAGGTTACCTCTCAATACGATTGAGGAGCTGGCATTATGTCTTCGTCATTGCCTGTGTGAATAGACAAAGGGGAATGTGTTAGAGTAAAGCTGGACCTTTCATTAACCCTCGGTCTTTCTTTCACCCACTGAGTGACCACAGGCCACTATTAAATTCTCGCAGTGACAATGTCCTCATCTTTAAAAACACCATTGGTAAAGTTCTGCTTGGCTTAAATGAGATTACCTGTGTAACGGGCCTGCGGAGCGTTTGGTACAGAACAGGCGCTCGACAGAGAGTTGTTACTTTTGTGTTGGTTTCCAGAGCTGGACTGGGACGTGTACTGTGTTAAAAGCCTCCAATTGAGTTGCTTAGGCTCTGTCATTCCTGAGAGTTACTAAACTACTTAATTCTTGCCAAGGCTTTAATTGGAGAAGACAATCCATTTTAGAACTTTTAACAAGTACTTATACGCTGGAAACTTCCCAGCCTAGACTAAATTACTTTTAGTGCATCTCTGGACGATTACATGTCCTCCAAAATCTCTGTACCTTGACCATGTTCATTGTGTAAATTCCTGGAATAGGCTTAAATAATTGATTGAGGAAAAGAATAAAGAATCTCATACCGTTAACAAGACTGCATCCTGATTCCCACAAGCCTAATTACCTCCCTGAAAAGTGCTCTTCTGTACTCTTTGGCTGCTGTCTCTTAAAACAATTAGCTACAGCCTTGATTTTTATTTCTGCTCCTTACCTATAGGTTCTGTCTTCAAAGTAGGTATGAATAGTGAATTATTGTTTTTAATCCAACACTGCTTAGGTACAATTATACAATATCAATACTTTGTTGGAAGCAATTTGTTTTGTAGGGTTCTTGGAATCTAACTGCTCGTAATTTCATGATTTATTATAAGGAGATACCAATAAAGTACGTTGCTGTGTTACTGTTCTTTTTTGCGGACATTCCATTGTTTTCTGCAGGTGGATTGTGAGCCTCTGATTTTACTCACATAATCACAATCTTTCCCTTTCTCTTAAACTACAGTTACTATATTTATTACCTTCAAGAACAGTATCATTTCCAAAATGTTCCACACTTCAGAGCTAGAGAGTCTATCCATCTAAGAGATGGTGAAAAGAATATAAGGGTATGTGGAGAATGAGTGGGTTAACTAGAAATATTTAAGGCTATTTTTGAATGACACAAAAATTTTATTTAAAAATGTTTTGCTATGCCTCCTCTATTACAATTATTTTTTGTTTGGGTTTTAACAATCCAATGCTCACCCAATTAAAATGGCAGTGCTAATTCTTATTCGGGCTGTTTGGTATTTCTATTCTTATTGTAATGGATAAATCATTTGGAGGACATAACCTTTAATAACCTTTAACAAGACCTCAAACTGTAATCTGTCAGAATTATTCCCTGAATACAGTTCTTCCTTCTGCTTCTGCTGAACATTTACATAGCGATGAAATGTTAATAACTCCTAAGAGAATTGGCTGGGTTTTATTATGCTTTAAAAGGAACACCGATTTCTCTGAGAGCCCAGGATTTAAATTGGATATCCTATCCCGGGACCTCAGCCTCACAGGCATTTCTAAGACCTACACATGGTATTTGGATTTAATGTTGAGACTGAGAACAGCACACACACCTCAAGAGAGTAGGAAGAGATCTATTACTCATGGAGGCTTTGGTGGGGAGGGACAGCAGTGTGCCTCCAAGGCAGGTCCCAAGTGATTTGAGAGAGCAGGAAAAGGAAAGTAGCCTGGGGTTTTCCTGGTGCTTGGGAATGGGGGTAGAGTGGGAGAATGCAGGGAGAATTTCTGTATGTGGCTTGAACTTCTGCAGGGGCCAAAAGAGGGAGTGCTGGGCTTTCTTATCAGTTTGCTCAGATGTGGGGCAGAAGGCGAAAAAGGAGGGGAGACACTTCACAGCTGTCCATGGGCAAACATCAGAAAATAAAGTACGATGCTTCCGCAATATTACACTGTATGAACATATTGGACAGATTTGGCCCTACCTACCTACCTGCACACGCTTCCTCCTCGATCATACCTTCCCATAAGGTTTCCATGCACTGCAGGATTTAGCTTCCTGTAATCACCCCCAGCTCATAATTCCGGGGCCCTTGTGATAATGGCGTGCGTCTCATCTCACAAGCCTGTTTGTGGCCTTGTCCTTGGCTTGATCAAGAGGCAGAATTCAGTTCTTCTACATGATTAACAACAACTACGACAATAATACCCCACGTAGTTGACATTTGCATTTGTATATATTGTTCTAAAATTTGATAACTCAAGGGAAGAGAACAACAGGGAGATTACCCTCCCCATTAAGGGGAATTTGCCGTACCTCATAGAAAGCAGAAGTGCCCATGTAAATCTGGGTTTTAAATAACCAGGAGTTGTTTTTTTCTCTATGATAGAAAAAAGAGGCTGTCCCTTTGATTACATGAGATTATAAATCTGAGCAGTCTAGTAAGTGCACAGGTGTGCACACGCACAAACGCACACCCCTCAACACACGCAGACCAATCTGACACAGGGTGTGCCCATCTTGTTGGTTTCTTTAATGGGAAATGAAGAAAATATGAAACCGGAAAAGACACGGGCGTCCGGGCTGCCTGTCACGTACCAAACCTAATAGGCAGAGACAGGGATTGAATCTTTATGGGCACTTTATTCAGACGGCCAGCGATCTGAGAAGACCGCGGGTTCATACCCTAACAGACCATCTTACATTTTCTTTCCAAGCCAGCCTTTTTATAACAGAAAACAAAGCATGGTGCGGGGTTTTGAAATTCAGGGAAAATTAGACTAAAACAAACCACAGTATTCTCACGCTAGGCAGTAAGCTGTTCCCAGGGGCGGTCGTCTGTCTCTCCCTGGAACACAATGGCCGGGATGCCTCCACTTGGCCCCCAGGTGGTGATCTTTAGCCACGCCCAGGAGGTCGGCAGTATCTCCCAGGAGCTGTGGGCCTTATCTGCTGCTCCTGAAACAACAGCTTTACCATATGCATTACTTACTAGGCTTAGAACTATTTACGTTAAACTAAAATTTTCCAGCTCTTGAGTCCCCTATCAACCTGTCTTAGATTCAGGGGTCTCAGAAATTCTGATAGTCCCCCTGGGAAATGAAACCGAATGGCACAAAAGATTTCCTTAAATTAAGTTGTATTATTTCTATAAAATTTATAAAGGGGAGCTCTTACAGAAAGTATCCAAATTCTCTTTTCCTCTCACCTTTTTTTTCCCACTGAGACTATATCTCAAAAAAATTAGAACCATTTGTGTTTACTCCTAAGATATATATTCGCATCTCATTTTCCCTAGTGAAATGTGGGACTGAGAAGCCAATTACTTTAATTACGGTGTCAGCTTGGCACGGTGAGATGAGTTTGTTTGTAAACAGTAAGCCTCCAATGACGCCCACATGTAACGTCATTGCTGAGCCTTCACCAAGAGCCAGGGGTTTAGAAGCCACAGACTGTACCTCTTCCTTCACTAATCTACCTCCCAACAAGATCCTGCTGAAGAGGGCAATGCGATAAATGTACTGATTGAGCTTGGTCTTAGGGTATAAATAATGTGGATGATTCAAATATAAATTTCAAGATTTATTTTCCCCAATTTTAGGACACATGGTTTTACAAGGAGCTTGCCCATCTTATATGGAAGCAAGTAAGTATTTTGCATAATGAAGGAGTGCCAATACTAGCAAATAGTCCATATTAACCCAAACCTGCCTCACCCATATTTGGTAAAATATTAAGAGCTGACTTTATAGAAGCAAAGTTACAAACACCGGTTTTGCATGTTAAATATAAAAATTTAAAAAATATTGCCTCGAGTTTAAAGTATTGTATGGCTATGATTCATGACAGACTTTTTTTCTCTTTCATTAATTATTCTTTGTAAGTAACTTTTTCAACTGATTCAATTCGAATGACTAAAAGTGGTTTCTTGCAAAATGTGCTCAAGGATCCAAAGGAATCAATGAATCTTTGTAACTAAGTATTTCATCTACTCTCTCCCTAAAAAAGAGAAAGTATTATTGAAATAAATGGTACATCTTGGTATATCCTATCCTTTAACCCAAACTAATGCTGACTGAGTAAACCAGCTGCATAATTTCTATAAATGTGTTGTGGGCTTAAATAATTGCAAACAAATTTATATTAAGAAATAATAAAACAGTTACAAATCAGGCTAACCTGGATTTGAAATGGAAAAAGCCAGTGACATTTATCTTGAGAATCCCAAGGTTTCCTCAAGACCTCTGGGCTCAGACAGAGCTCAGTTGAATTCTTTTTTTTTTTCAGTTGAATTCTTGATTAATTATTAATGTTCTATCTGGCAAGGCACTTGTCTTCCCTGGGCCTTCATCTTCTTATTTCCCAAGTGGAGGTAAAAATACCTACATCAATAGGTTAGTTGTGAGAATTAATTTAAATGGAATAATTTTCAGAAAAAAAAACAGAGCACCATGCCTGGCACCGGGCCACTATTATCATTATGGTACAATTACATTTTCTGGCTGATATTAAAAACTACATGATATTTTTTTCTCCACTTCCAAAAATACATATTCTTCTGAACTAATATGTCATCTCGATAGTAAGATGGATTTTAAGTCTGTTTGGTTTGTATATGTCCCAAGTGCATCCTTTATACGTAGACTATTCTCTCTCTCTCTCTCTCTCTCTCTTTTGTTAATGCTCAGGTGCACATAATACAAAGAAACTGTCACAAAATAAGTAAGTAAGTAAATAAATAAATAAATATCCCTTCTTTTTCTTCCGAGAATGTTTCTCTTTGAAGAAATGCAATATTTAATGGAAATATATGTTGCATATAAGCTTTACTTATATGCAAGTTCTTTTACAGAACTTATACCCCAAGGTATACACCAAACGCAATTGAGTGTAAGAAAGTTTCCCTCATGAAAAAGCCCCTGTAAATGTTTAACTTACTAATGTGACTGAGCTTATTTTTACAACCTCACCAGTTTCTAGGCCAATTTTAATAAACTTAGTGGTGGGAAAATAATGAGATTAGGAAGGGGGGCTGGCTAAGAGATAGCTGTCATGAGCTGTCTTGCTCAGCGAAGAGTCATCAGAAAACAAGGAGAGATTAATAAGGAAACTTCTTAGCTTTTTGACTCAACCTACCACCAGAGTTTAAGACAATAACTTAGGAAGTAACCAGTTATCAGCCTATAACTAGTTTTTTCTACTTCCATCAGCTCCAGACAAGATAAAACTCCTATAAAGCAAGGAGAATTGAGATTATTTTAACATTAGGTGTTCTCTATGCCTTGCTCCCAAACTCCACCCCAGGATGTATCTGGATGGGCTTTGGGGCAGCAATAGAATTTCTCACAACTATTTGAGGACCATTCAGGAGGTGAGAAGACCTGTGAATCACCAGTCTCTCCTGGATTCTAGTGATTCTAGTGATTCTAGCTGTGTTGATGTCCTCCCACCAAATGGTGTGAAAGGTAGATCAAAAAATCAGTGAGGAGCATGTGAGAGCAGCCAAGACTTTTCTGTGTCCAAGAGAAAGGGTGCAGAGTTGGACGAGAGAGTGAGTTCCTTCAGCCAAGGCGAGGGGTTCTGTTGCAGTGGGTGTGTGCCAAGCTGTTTTTGCCAGGGACTGGTTGAGAATGCAGTTAGCGCAGAAGAAAGCCAGTGTGGACTGGGCAGCAAATGCTCCATCAGTAAATTGACTGTGTTTACCTGGGAGTGATTAGAATCAGGTGGATTTTTGTTTGTTTGTTTGTTTTTTAAATCAAGCATAATGAGAACTTTTGTATAAACAACATTCATTTGTAGGAAAAAATAAAGGTGCACTTTGCATGCATGCTTTTCCAAGATGGTGCTTGGCGCCACAGAGAGAGAAGCCAGGATTCTTATCTAGACCTTATGCCCCAGGACTAAGGGCAAGAAAGTCAAGGTAATCCCGTATTTCCTACCCCACAATTATATCAATTTTCAGAAATGAAATTACCTACAATTTAACTCCTTTATTTATTGTTGTATATTCTCCATGTTGAATTTCAACTACCAAAGAAATTACATGTGCTGAGTGGTAACTAATTCATATTTTCAAATTTTAAACCAAGGGATATATAGCTAATTTCCAGTGCTTCTCTCACCTGCTTGAGTTGATTGAATCCTTCTAGGTCAATGAGACTGATATGATTCTTTTTCTTTTTTTAAGATTTTTTTTGAGAGAAGTATAATGTTAACAACAGAATTGAGAGGAAAGTACAGAGGTTTCCCATATACCTTCTTCTCCTGCACATGCATAGCCTCTATCATTATCAACATCCCCCACCAGAGTGGTCCATGTGGTGGGAAGGATGAACCTTTACGGACACATCCTGATCACCCAAAGTCCATGGCTTATTGGAGGGTTCACTCTTGATGCTGTACAATCTTTGGGTTTGGACAAATGTATAATGACATGTATCCCTCATTATAAAATAATACAGAGTATTTTCACTGCCCTACAAATTCTGTGTTTTCTCCCCTATCCAACCTTCTCCACCCTCCACCCCTGGCTAACACCGTAATTTTTATATTCTCTACTTTTGCCTTTTTCATAATGTCCTATAGTTGGAATTGGACAGTATGTAGCCATTTCAGCTTGGCTTCTTTCACGTAGTAGTATGCATTTAGTTGTTCTCCTTGTCTTTTCATGGATGGGCAGTTCATTTCTTTTTAGTGTTGAAAAATATTCCATTGCTTGATGTATCACACTGTATTCACCCAATCACATACGGAGGGACATTTGGTTGCTTTCAAGTTTGGAAAATTACGTATGAAGGCTGCTATAAACATTAATGTGAAGGTTTTTGTGTAGACTTAAGTTTTCACTTATTTGAGCATAATTGTTGAATCATATGTTAAGAGTAGGGTTAATTTTGTAAGGAGTCACCACCCTGTCTTCCAAAGTGCTGTACCATTTTGCATTCCCACTAGCAATGAGTGAGAGTTTCTGCTTCTCCACATCCTCACCAACACTTGGCATTGCCACTTTTTTTTTTTTCCATTTGGAGCATTCTAGTAGGTGTGTTGTGGTATCTCATTGTTGCTGTCATTTAAATTTTCCCAATAGCATAGGATGTGGAGCATCTTTTCATCTCCTCATTTGCCATCTGTATATCTTCTTTAGTGAGCTGTCTGTTAAAATCTTTGCCCCATTTTTAATTGGGTCATTTATTTTCTTATTATTGAGTTTTAAGAATTTTTGTATATTTTTCATAACAGCCCTTTATCAGATGTGTCATTTGCAAATATTTTCTCCCAGGCTGTGGTTTGTTTACTATTTCTTTGCATTGTTTTTCACCAAACTAAAGTTTTTAATTTTAGTGAAGTCCAGCTTATCAATTATTTAACTCATGGGTCGTGTCTTGGGTGTTATATCTAAAAAGGCATCACCATACTCAGAGTCATCTAGGTCTTCTCCTATGTTATCTCCTAGGAGTTCCGTAGTTTTGCATTTTATATTTAGGTCCACGATCCATTTTAAGTTAGTTTTGTGAAAGGTTTTTGTGAAAGGTTAAGGTCGGTGTCCGGATGCGTTTTTTGGCATGTGGATGTCCGGTTGTTTCAGCCCCACTTGGAGACACTATCTTTACTCCATTGCATTTCTGTTTCTTTGTCAAAAATCAGGCGACTATATTTATGTGGATGCATTTCTGGGCTTTCAATTCTGTTCCATCGTTCTATGTGTCTATTATTTTGGCAGTATAACCCTATTTTGATTACTGCATCTGTATAGTAAGTCTTGAAGTCAGATAGCACCAGTCCCCCCACACCCCGCACTATGTTCTGCTCCTTTAATACCATGTTGGCTGTTCTGGGTCTTTTGCCTCTCTATATAACCTTTAGAATCAGGTTGTCAAAATGCATTAGTCCTTTCAGGTGAATAATTCAAGCTAGTCCATCTTTACACTTTGGTTGCCTGGAAAATCAGTATAAGGCATATCTGCTCAGTCACTGGAATTCTGTTCATCCTAATGGATGTAAAATTTGATTTTGTTCTCTAATTCTTGTTTTTTTATTCAATTTCATTTTCTAAATCATGTTACTTATATACAATAAATATAAAAATGAACAACATAGTCAACCCAATTTTGATAATGTCCATCCTTCTTCACCTGCCTCCCAGTGATGGAGATCCTCTAGTAAATAAACTTGGGTGCTAAGACTGTGATAACATTCTCTCCTTCAACCAATGCATTTCATTCTTGGATCTTGTGACTTAGGAAAGGAGTCACCATTCTTCACAAGATGAAAAGGAAAGCAGACTTCTGGATGATCAGCCTTGTCAAGTGGGAGGGTGTTGGCTTCCAGGCTCACATTAACAGAGTCCTCAATACCCCTGATTTTCTCTGATTTGAACACCGTTGTTGCATTGAAGAGATTCTTCACATTCTGCTCTCTAAGCATGCCGTCTCTGGGTGTGCTCTGAAACCTGAGTTGGTCCTTCACTGATAACATGCAGAATATGATCCAAAACCACACAGCAAGATAGGCAGAACGGACAAGTGCTTTAAGTGCCTGTTTTGACACGTTCTCTTTGAGAGGACAGAGTAAGTTCTGTGCTAAATACCAAACACTGGTGAGCTATTGGTTAAAAAAAATGGTTCACTTATTTTCCTAGCTAAACTATGAGTACCTCTACCCAATTTCAACTTTCTTGTGTGCGTCTTCATTATTTCTAATGAGATAAAATAGCTAGTAATAAGAGTGACCGTTTTGAGCACTCACTGTGTTCCCCACCCTGTACTAAGTACTTTATATTCATTTCATATAATCTTCTTAACAGCACTTTAAAATGTTGGTGTGAATTTAGTCTCCTTTTCAGATGAAGAAACTGATGCACAAAAGTATTAATTACTTTTCCTAGATCACAACCTAATGATTAGAAAGCAAGGATTTGAATCTCAGTAGGCCCTAAACTCCTAAGTCTGTATTCTTAATTATTAGTAAATGGCCTTTATCCAGTTCCAAACTATTTTTAACTACTTGAATATACTTCAAAGAGTTTCCAAAAGACCTATGATTTAAAAATCACTTATATTGAAGGTATATGCGTGACCAACATTCATTAAATTTTTCCATATCATTTCTTCTCTGAAAATCCTTCCCTAGAAAGCTCACATTTATCCCTTAAGTCTCCGAACTCCTTCCCCAGTGGAGCTTACCTCTCCTCCCCCAGACAGTATCTGTTGCCCGCTGTCTGTGCTGACTTAGTAACTTGTCCACACTTGTGATAGATCTTAACCCCACAGTTACAAGACTGTGTAAAGTAGCAGCTTTGACTGTTCTATATATTTTGGTACCTAGTCAGTGCTAAATATATTTTTCTGAGGTAAACACATTGAAATCCCTCAAGCCAAAAATAAAATCATCCTGGGGAGAAATTCAAGAATAGATAATGAATATACTTTCTGGAGTAAGAGGAAGAATGAGTGCATATAATTTATGTATAACTAGAACAAGTTAAATCTCAAAGATACGGAAGACTACTCTTGAGACCATATCTATTTTCTAACCTAGAGCAATATCACTTCTGCAGGTGATATCCCACAGAAGAACAGAACTCATCCAGAGTACCTTTCCACACTCACATGAATGGAGGATCTGCACAGCGCTCTGCTCATCTTCAAGGTCCAACCCTAGGTTTGGAGGGCTTCCTAGATCCCATCAAATGCCAACAGTGACACCTGCTGGAAGGACACCCTGCCCACATTTCTGCGGTTGGTTTTTAAAAAAGGGCACAGACACAAGCTGAAAAGAAACTACTGAAACACTGCCTCAGAACCCAAACGAAGAACTAATGTATCAAAGAAACGTGAGCATGGACCATCTTGGGACTTGAAGCTTGGCAAACAAATATTGAAGATAAACATGGCCATAGATTTATGACTCTGAATTGGCCCCAAACATATATTAGATTTTTTAAAAAGCAAAATAAGGTAAATACATGTCTCTGTGTGTGAAGGATTCAGTTACTTTCCACTTTACATTTCATAAATAGCATAGTTTGTGCTCTCCAGATCAGAGAAAAGACTAAATCATTTTGAGCCCTCAGTTTTCAGGGATATGGAGGACACAGTTTTGACAAGTGGTTTGTTGCTATGGTTGATGTTATATTACCCATTCTTTTAAGTTTCCTTTCTGCGGTCTCACTTGTGATACTAATTAAGTATTTAGGGAATAGTCAAAGTGAAGAAAAATGTACTTTCCTCCCCTTGTTTATTTGTGAATTTTAAGTATGATTAAATGTAAAATATTTCTTTTTATACTTATTTTCTTTACTGATTGAGACTATTTGGTAAGAGAAAAAAATTCTGAGACTCGAAAAAATATATTTTGTTTTATTTTTTTTTTAAAAACCTGAACCAGTATATTTATAATTGTAACCTATAAAAATTAACTCTTAGCTTCCTCACGTGTGCCTTCCATGTTTAGAGATATTCATATTTTCTTCTAAATTTACTTCATACATTTTCTTCCTGGGGAAACGGGTATTTATTTTGTTCCTTTTTGCTTTTTTAAAAGTTTTTGGAAAATATAATGAGTTTACAAAAATTACATAAGCCACAAATGTACAGTTTAATGCTTATGATGAAATGAGCACTCATGTAACCATCACTCAAATGAAGAAATACAACATCGGCAGTCATGTTACCAAACTCCTAGCTGCGCCTTCTCAATTACAACCCAACCCCCCACCACCCCACTCCCTAACTCCTCCCTCAGGCTCCCAATCCACTGCCCTCTCTGGCCCAGCCCCTTCCTCTGCTCCGGGGCAGCAAAGTTTGGGGGGTCCCAAGGCTCAGGGAGCAGGAGGGACAAAGGGCCAATAGGAGACAAGTGAAACAAGGCCTGGGACTCATGTCCAGCCTGGAAGGAGGGTCCCTGATTTGTTTAGACCCAATTCCCACCCTCCCCACCCCCCCAAGTTAGGTCTCAACTAGGGCTGTCCTCAGTTTCCCTTTCCCAATAGGCCTGGGGGCAACCCTTTCCCTGCCCAGACCAGGTCCAAGTGTCAACCTCTCCTGGCTTTCCTGCTGTCATCTGTCCAGATCCCACCCCCACCCCAGCAGTGAAATAAACCTGCCTCTATGAAAAACAAAACAAAATAAAACAAAACCCTACAGCAACAACACCATAGACACATTATAGCAAGATATGAGAATCCTTTAACAGGCACTTGGCTTGGAGTCTCCCTGTTGGCCTGGCTGAAACTTTTCTGAAACTGCTGCATCTGCAACTCTTCCTTCACTCATTTCTTCAAAGGTGTCAGCTCTGCTCAACAGGACACTTTGATGGCTCTTCCCACTTTCTCAGGCTCCCCCCCCCAGTAAGTCTTTTGCATTTTTGATCCATCCTATCATGTGCTTCTTAGAAGACCCTAAGTACTCATTGTCTTAATTCTGACTATCATGCTCCATAACTAACTACTGGTTCTCCAGCTTCTAGTATCCTTCACAAGTCCTCTGCCAGTGGCAACCAGAAGGTTCCATCTGTCCATAGCTGTCCTCTGAAAGTATAAACCCTTTACTGAGGCCCATGAGGTCTCCAGATCCCACTCCAGCCTGTCCCTCCAGCGTTCCCATTTGCCCCTCTCTGCCTCACATAGTGTGTGTAATGACATTCAATTGGCTGAAGCCTCCCATTCATGTCTTGTACTTTTTTCCTCTGTATCTTCGCTAAGGTGGCTTTCCCTGCCTGAGATGCTCTTCCCACTTCTTTGACTAGATACAACTGCTCTTCTGGTTGGCACCTCTCCAGGAGAGCTTCCTAGATCAACCCAAGCTAGATTTATTTATTTTTATTTTAAATTACATTTTATTGATTAGACTATTACAGTTGTCCTGATTTTTCCCCCTTTACCCGCTTCCACCCAACACCTTCCACTCCCTTAGGCAATTCCGCACTCCCCATTGTTCATGTCCAGGGGTCATGCATATAAATTCTTTGGCTGCTCCATTTCCTATACTGTACTTTACTCCCCCAGGGCTATTCTGTAACCACCTATTTATACTTCTTACTCCCCTCACCTCTGCACCCATTCCCCCACACCCCTCCCATCTGGCAACCATCAAAATGCTCTCTGTATCCATGATTCTGTTTCTGCTCTTCTTGTTTGCTAAGTTTGTTTTTTAGATTCAATTCTTGGTAGATTTATATTCTTTGCCATTTTATTACTCATAGTTTTGATTGTTTTCTTAAAAAAAATCCCTTTAACATTTCATGTAATAATGGTTTGGTGATGATGAACTCCTTTAGTTTTTCCTTGCCTGCAAACCTCTTTATCTGCCTTTCAATTCTAAATGACATCTTTGCTGGGTAGAGCAACCTTGGCTGTAGGTTGACCCTGAATATTTCTTGCCAATCCCTCCTACCCTGCAAACTTTCTTTTGAGAAAGCAGCTGACAGTCTCGTGGGACCTCCCCTGTAGGTAACTATCCTCTTTCTCTTGATGCTTTTAAGATTTTTTGTTTATCTTTTACTTTGGCATTTTAATAACGATGTGTCTTGGAGTGGATATCTTTGCATCCATCTTGTCTGAGACCCTCTCTGCTTCCTGGACTTGTATGTCTATTTCCTTCACAAAATTAGGAAAGTTTTCTTTTCAAATAGGTTTCCAATTTCTTGTTCTTTCTCTTCATCTGGCAACCCTATGATGCAAATGTTGGACCTCTTGAAGTTCTTCCAGAGGCTCCTTATACTACCCTCATTCTTCTGGATTCTTATTTCTTCTTGTTGCTCTGTAGGTTGTTTTTTGCTTCCTTATGTTCCATATCGTTGATTTGATTCTTGGTTTCACCCATTCTACTATTGTTTCCTTATAAAATGCTCTTTATTTCAATTAGTGTATCCTTCATTTCTGATTGGATCTTTTTTTATACTGTTGAGGTCTTCACTAAATTCCTTGAGCATCCTTATAACCAGTGTTTTGAACTCTGCATCTGATAGATTGCTGATCTCCATTTCATTTAGCTCTTTTTCTGGGGTTTTGATCTGTTCTTTCACTTGGGCCATGTTTCTTCATCTCCTCATTTTGGCAGCCTCCCTGTGTTTGTTTCTATGTATTAAATAGACCTTCTTTGACTCCGTGTCTTGATAATGTAGCCTAATGTAGTAAGTGTCCTGTAGGGTCCAGTGGCACAGCCTCCCCTACCACCCAAGCTGGGTACTCAAGGTGTGCCCTTCATGTGGGCCGAGTACACCCTCTTCTTGTAATTGAGCCATGGTTACTGTTGGCAGATCAATAGGAGGGATTTACTCAGGCCAGTCTGCTGCAAGAATTAGCTGTGACCACCTACCACCAACCTCCACCCTCCTTGGAGGATCAGCTGTGCAGGGGCAGGGTAGTGGTACTCCAGTGTAGTTTGCAGCTGTCCCCTGGATTTGCTGGCCCTGGGGTTTCCTGGGTGGTGCAGGCCAAGATCAGCCCCTACGTGTGGTTTCCCTGGGACCACCCTGCTTGCCTGAGCTATAAAGAAATTTCAGATGGCTACTACTTGTGCTAGTCTTGGAGATTCCCAGGAGAAGCCAAACTGTGAATCAGTACCCAGGCTACCTACTGCTAGTGCTGGGACTGGGGCTCACTAAGGCTGGCTGTTGCTTGTTTGAGAGGATTTAGGAAGTTGTAAATCATTAGCCAAGACTAGCCATTCACAGGGAAAAGTAGCTTTGGTGGGCCCATGAATTGGGTGGGGCAGAGTCTCTGGGGATCTCCAAGGCAGATCAAATAGTGTTAGCCAGGTTGATGGAGTCTCAGATATGGCACTAGCTTCCTGGCTCTGTGAGGGGAGGGTTTAGAAAAGAGACAATGGCCTCTGCTTACCTTGATGCCAGACACTTCAATTTCTCCCTGTGTACTACTGGTGCCTTTCAAGCTGCTACCCCAGTGCTGGAGCTCAGAGGGAGTGAGTCTGAGTGTCTATGTGTGGGTTCTTTAAGAAGAGCTGCTTTGCACTTTTGAAGTTTCTTCCACCAACTGAATCCCCATTGGTTTTTGCAGCCAGAAATTATGAGGATTTGTCTTCCTGGCATTGGAACCCTGGGCTGGGGGGGCCTGTTGTGGGGCTGGGACTCCTCACTCCCGTGATATCACTCCTGAATTTTTATCCACTACATGTGGATGTAGAAACTGCTTGTTCAGCATCTGCGCCCCTCCTACCAGTCTGGCCAGATGCGATTTCTTTAATTCCATAGTTGTCAGACTGCATTCACCACGATTTGTGACGGTTCTGAGTGATGGTTGCTCTATAGTTTAGTTGTAATTTTGATTTGGTTGTACAAAGAGGCGAGTCATGTCTGACTCTTTTTTTTTAAGATTTTATTTATTTTTAGATAGAGGAGAAGGGAGGGAGAGAGAGGGAAACATCAATGTGTGGTTGCCTCTCACATGCCCCCTACTGGGGACCTGGCCTGCAACCCAGGCATGTGCCTGATCTGGGAATTGAAACTGCAACCCTTTGGTTTGCAAGTGGGTGCTCAGTCCTCTGAGCCACACCAGCCATGGCTCCCTATGCTACCATCTTGACCAGATGTCCCCACGCCAAGCTAGATTTAGTGCCTGACCCCCGCAATGGCCCTATGTCTTAAATATTTCTAGGTTCCTATGTTACTTCTTTTGTATCTTCAGCCCCACTGAACCAAGAGCAGGCCCTTATCTATGGCTTCTCCATATGCTCACTGCCAGCACATGCTTACCCCAAAGTAATCATTCAATCATATTTCGTTTTAATTTGAAAGTGTTCGACTCTAGTAATTCACTAATTTACTATCATTAGAAGGTCTAAAAGTACAAAATAATCAATTAATTTGTTCAAGCATTTTGAAATTATTGAAGGACAAATTATTTGTACTTCAGGGAATAACATAGGAAAGCGGTGGCCGCCCACGTTTTCGTCATTCAGGGTTCTGAGAGCCTCCACCAGAGTGAGCCAGGGAAGGAAAGTAAGATCCAATTAGAATCAGCCAGTTTTCTATGACAAACAACGCTGGATAAAAATAAAGGCAATGTTAATACTAATGATGAATCTGAAGTTTGAATTCTGTGGAGACCTAGCTTACTCATTCACTCTCATCTATTCCTATTTGCAATAAGATTAATTAATAAGCTAAGTCTTGTCTTTTGAAATTTGGGGGGAAATACACTGAGATAAGCATTTTCACAATTTATTTTATCTCTGTCTTGAAATAGCATAACCATTTACCCATGCTTGTGGTGGCTGTGCACTTGATATTGGCAAATCAGAGAATTTAAAAAAATATCCACATTTCGCCAACACATAAGTCAGTTCAAATTAAAGAAACATTATTGTTAGATTTGTGGGTCAAAACCATAGATGATTGTCATATTTTTGACGTAACAAACAAAGTTTAGGTATTATGCAGTTACAGAAGGCGAATGGTAATATTCTATGGCGCCCTTATGAGTGTGATGGAGCCTTTAGAAAGTGACCCAACACTGAACCCAGTTTGGAAGTTGCAACGCTAGGAAGTTTGCGTCCCATACACGCCCCTTGGGGCTCTTTCTCCTGCACTGTTCTTTAGGAGCCAGCGACCTTTCTCTCCCCTCCCCCAGCAGCCTGCCGTGGTCTCTACTGTGCTACGTGTCAGATCCCACGTACTGCAGCTATTTGTCCACACATATATTTTCCCAGCTCTTCTTTGGGTTCTCTGAGCTGATTCAAGTTAATCTTGTTATTCTCCATGTCTACCATGGTGCAGGGCACAAATGAGCATCTTCTAAATTCTTACAGAAGAAAGGACAGGGAAAAAAGATGAAGAAAGGATGGGAGAGAGGAATGGCGAGACAGAGGACAAAAATAAAGTAATATGAATTTAAATCATTTTTCCATAAAGTCTCTTAAAGTATTTAAATCTCATTAACTATAGAATGAAAAATTTTATCTCTTGTCCAGAGGTTGTTAATTAGCAGTGAGCAGGTGGGAAAACTGTTTGTGGAGGAACAGAAAAGGCCCAGACTCTTTTAAGTCACATCTGATAAAGTAATTATTCAATACATCTTTCCATATACCTCTCCCATAAGAAGGGTTCCTCTGGGAGCTAAGGAAGCCAAAAAATCATTAGTAGAGCTCAGAGCCTTGTGAAATGATATAAAGGAAGCAGGGAGGAAGAAAAAGAAACCAACTAATTAAAACAAGATAAAGACATTAAAAAGCATGCAGACTCTAGGTGTGTATTCTGTACAAATCAATTTCAGCTGCAATTCTTATAATTTGTTCACAAGTAATTGGCTTATGTTCCTCCTGTGCGCCACTGTTGATGCTAATGAATACATAGGCTTTAGGTGCCCAGGCAAAGGAACAAATACATAAATAAAAGTATTTCAACAGATTGTAGGAAAAAGCAATTGCATGCAAGGCAACAATTTCTGAATTTCTGACAGGTATATTTCAAAGGATGTAGAAAGATTGTGAAGGTATTCTCTCTCATTCATCACAGACTCCTTACAAGAACATATTTATAAAGTATACCACACCAACCACAGTATTTGTTGCGTACATACTTTTCTCTATAGATAATGAGTTAGGTAATCACCTTTTTTTTTTTTTTTTGCATTCGAAGAGGGAGGAAATTTTAATTAGACACATTGTAAATTACTCTATTGAGCAGTACAGTTAAGGGAGTTCGGAGTCACATTGTAAATTACTCTATTGAGCGGTACAGTTAAGGGAGTTCGGAGTAGGTTGTGGGTTGGGAAATACCAGTCATCCCTCCACACTATTTTTCAAAAACTGGGAAATATTGAGATTCTATTAGTCTTTCTAGATAACCAGTGGTCACATTGTTTTGACAGCCTGAAAAGTAGAGTTCAATAAACTGTTCCTGCTCTGCATTATCTGTGGAGGTTAGGGGAGAGACTGAATTAAAATGCAAGGAAACAAACTTTCAACCAGTGCCTCGTAAACACAAACCTGGGTGCTAGGCAGCGAGTGCCATGAAGAGAGATGAGTAAGATTGGTTCCTCCTGGTAAGAAAGTACCTTTTCTTTGGGTGGATTCAGATTTGTAAACAACTAGCCTCTGATAGGGGGAAGAATAAAAGAAGCACTAAGACAGTGTGGTAAAAGCAATAAGCTCTCAGAAATGAGTGTCAGGAGTCAGAACGCTTCTGGATGCAGTGGGACTTAGCAGAAAGGATGAGTCACATTCAACAGGAATGATGGCTGGAAAGGGTATGACATGATGACATACCTCCTTCCTTCATTAGCTTTCTGATCCAATGTCACCTCTGTGGAGAGAGCACCTGGCCCCTCATCTCCCTGGTTGACATAGTGACCCTACTAGCAAAGTTTTCCCAGGGTCTGTGGCACACACTTGTTAGTTGTCTTTCTCAATAAAATGATAATAAATATATATTAACCCATTTTGATGAATTAGGGTATCTTTTGGAGAGAGGGGAGGGTGAGAAGATAACCGCCTAAAGATTAACTGATTGATTCACTTTAAATAGAAATTTGTGCTATAAATAAAATGTAAATAGAGGATGATATAATCACACATAAAGTAGTTATAAGTTTAGAATTAAGACCAAAGGTTGTTCTAAGAGGAGTTTTTATTAATATCCTTTTACTCTTCTTCCATAAAATAATATACATATATTCATACAATTTGTCAAGATATCATGTTTTACAACATAGTATGATATTATGAATTTGGAAAACTTACTCATTTAAATGGTGAATGGTTTAAGAAACAATGCAAATGAATTCAAAGTAAAAAATAAGGGAAAATAATATAAATAATTTAAATGAAAAACAATATTTACTAAAACAAACAGGAAATTTGAAAACTTAGAGTATTTAAAAAGTGTCTTATAATCCAACCACTCAAATTACTTTCCCATGTAATTAAATCATTTAAAAATGCTTTTTAAGTACATAATACTGTATAATTCTTTATTAGTTATTTACTAATGATTGAAACAAAGATTGTTCTTGGTTTTGCTATAATTAAAATGCTGCAATAACATATTTATTCCCAAATCATTTTTCAATATTCAGGTTACTTTTTAAGAGTAAAATTAGTTGAATAATGAGTACGGTAGTCAACTTAACTGTCCTCAAGAGGAGAGGGTGGTTTTCATTCAGTCTTATTCTAAATTGTTTGGTGGTGTGTTTAAAGGGCTTGGGACCGGAGTGGGAGGTTGCAAGTACTAGATCAGTGTGTTTTCAGTATCCGGTAGATCTGCTTTTAGTCATTACTCTGAGTAGTTCTTGCCATTCGATCTTCAAGCATGGTCCTTGGCATAAAACTAGATTTTTAATGTGTGGTTGTGAAACTGAGTCAGTGCTAATAAAAGCATCTAAAAAACGCCTATGAATATATATGCTATGGAAATCTAGTAGTGCTGCTCAAATGTAACCAGAAGTATTATTTCAATAAATATAATAAGGTGCTTGAAATACCTTCTTTAACAGAACACTTTTCACGATGATGGATGCATCCATTCTCATGTTTGTTCTTGAGAACAATGTACATCAAAGGGGAATTCAGAGAGTTAAGCTGAACTGCATCTGAACAGTCACTTTCAGTTTGACATAGGCTGTGGTCTGTGACCATACCGTGCTGGAACGTGAAATGGAAGTTTTCAGAGTGAGTCAGAAAGGACTTGGTTCCATTTCCCAAGTGTCCACAAGAGTGCGGCAATGCGCAGGATCTGCTGGGCGGCAATGTACGGGAAGGCAGAGTTTCACCCCGGAACAGCAAAGACAGAGTGCGTGCGTGCACGGCTGCTTGGAAAGGGATGTGTCACTCAAGAACTAGGATGAAAAATTAAATGTTAAGTGGAATAATTTGCAAAATGGATAATAACAAAATAGCGATCATAGTTAACATGTATGGATTGCTCACTATATATATCAGGCACTGTTCTAAGCCGTGTGTGTGTGTGTGTGTGTGTGTGTGTGTGTCCAGTGTTTGTCTCCATAACAATTAAATAAGAATATCTGTGGGTAGGCTCCAAGTGTCAATAATCTTTAAAGATCCCGTAGGTAATTCCAATCAAGGACCCTACAAGATGAATATTCTTGTAAGTATTTCCATATCCTGAAGATGGAAACCGAGTCACAGAGAGGTAAAGTCGAAGAGCTGAAAAGTTGAGAGATGAATCCAGGTGGTCTGATTCCAGAGCCCTTGATCTTAACTACGACAGTGTCTCCCCTGGTGCTTTAGTGCCACTTCTAATGAGAAACCTTGATTTTCATGAGTTTAAGGAAATTTTCAATGCACATCTTAACAATATTTTAGGAAGTTTAACCTATTCCTATGCAGTTTTGTTCCTACCAGCATCTGTGACATTGGTCTCCCTGAGAAGTACCGATCTTTACTGTGTGCAAGGTTGTCAAAACCACCCTTCTCTCTGCCCCAATTCCCCAGCCCCTCCTCCCCAGATGTCACTACTTTGGTTTATTTTAGAGCCCACCCACGCCCACACACAAGCGGTGGTCCTTGTGAAAGAGGAAGGGGCCCAGTGGTGAAACGAAGCTGGGCGAGCAGAGAGCTTCCTGCTGTGAGGCCCATTCATGGGGCCCAGGTTTTGATTGCTACATGTCAATTACTAAGGCTTCTTCTGTTCAGCCTCTGCTCAAGCTCCTAGTTCCTCCTATGTCTTTCTACTTTCTGCTTAACCTAAATTCACTCTATATTAGGAGACTTCAGGGGTCCAGGTTTTCTGTTTAGCTTTCCCTCCCTTACTATACGACCTTACTTACTATATAGTGGCAAGAGTAAGCTTATACTCTCTTCCAGCCCCATGTGCTGTCTGCCATTCTAAATGAAACTTGGAGATCTGCTTGGCTGAATGTTTGGTTCTATGGCACTTCGTTGCTCTAAATTTATGTTCAGTATGTACTTCTGCAGATGGCTCACTTATTTCCAGGCCTTCAGGGCCACTATAACTGTGGTTTTCTAAGTCCATTAGGAACTTGAATATCTTGTCTGCAATGGGCAATCTTGGTCATAGCAATCCCAGTCCAAGCAGTTACCCTTTAGTTATAACTGGGGGGTGGGGGGGTGGGGGTGGGTATAACTCAACCTTTAATCCCCACAGAGCAACTGTTTATCTAGTTCAGGAGCACATTTAATACACTGGGCATTGGGCCTGAGGAGTCACACAGAAGCGGGACCCAGCTATGGAGAGCATGTTTGCTTCTGTGGCTGTTTTGTTGTTTGGTATGTATTCAGGACCATGTCCCAGACACTCGTGGAAACAGTTAAAATTTCTCTCCAGTTAAATTGCGTCCAGTGCAGTGAAATCACACAAGCCCACCCAAGCTGCAATTTAACCCGACTCTTCTCAGTTCCAAGTTCAGGTGTTCAACATCCCAGGCTCCACCCACAGGCCAAAGTGAGGGAAAGTGGCAGTTAGAATTTTCATAACAACCCAGTGGCTCCCAACCACTATGAATACACCTTCCGGTTTATTCTTTATCTGTCCAAAAAGCAAGTCTCTGTTTTGTCATTGTGAAACCCAACCAGGGGAGAAGGAAACTGATCATTCTCATTTTTGCTTCGATAAATCATTTCTGAAAAGACCTGAACAGACCACTAATAGTAACAGATTTCATCTGTGTCCTAACTGCCACTGCTATTTTTTATTAAAATGGTAAATTCAAGGGCAGACTATTTCTCCACCCCCTCCCATTTCCCCACATTTAATTAGCAAAAGAAAAAAATTACATGAATAATGAAAAAACTCATGTAGCAAAAGGGGGGAGAACTAGGGGGCCAGAGTCCTCAGAAGACAAAAAGAAGCCAGTCCTATCCCGCTGGCTGCCTAGGCCCCTGGGCTTGGGGCAGCACAGGGCAGCTAAGGAAGACAGAAGTCCAGGGCAACGACACACACCATTGAGCACATCGGCAGAGGGTGTGGAAGGAGGAGCGTTCCCGAGCCCCAGGCCTTGGTCAGCCCCAGCACACATCTGGCTTTTGCTCTTCTGGGGATCAGGACACACAGGACCCAGGGAGTCCAGCTGAAGGTCAACTGCGAAGAAGTGTGGAGGGCAGGCCATGGCCCTATGTGGACACACACAGCCGAAACCTGAGGGGAGCCTCAGATTCACCCCCCACCCCAATACTGCTGGTGCCAAGACCCTTTCTAGGGCCAACCACAGCCAGGGTGACAGACATGCTGGAGGCAGAGGGCCACCTCAAAGTCATTTCAATGAGGTGCAGGGTTGTTTTGACGGATCAAGAAAGCTCAAAACAGTCTTTGACGTTTGAATGTGTATCTCAGTTTTGGATCTTGTCATGATTTAGCACAGTAGACTTTAAACATTTAAAGTGGACATGTTGTAGGCTTTCAAAAGTTTCCAAATCTTGAAAAATGTTATAATATCTTCTCCAGAATATCTAAAGCGCCTCCAATGTTAAAGTGACGACCTCAGATTCATCTGGACATGGAGTAATAACAAGTAGAAATATAACAGAATCTTGTTGCTGAGTGTCCCACTTAACAGGTACATGTTAAGTGACTATTTCCTGTATAAAGGAAGGTATTGTGTTCAAAGCGACCCTCAGTAAAATTACAGATTGCTACATGTCAATTACAGATTGCTACATGTCACTGACGTTCAGGGTCATTCCAGAGTGTAAACTCCACGAGTGTCAAGGATCTGTAATGAAATAATTGTTCTAGCAAATAATACTGTTTCTCAAATAAAAAGAAACTAATGACTTCTAAAACACAGTCCCATCCTGTGAATTGGGGACCCCTAGTGGTCACTGTTGTAAGAACTCCTTCTGAACAATAAGCATCTGGAGAGTAAGTATCTTAGACACCATTTTTCAAATGCATGCATATGCTGTTGTGATTAACAAAATACAATTCACTTAAAGTGCTGAAAATGTCACTGTCAGTGGTTAACTAGTTATTAATAAAGGGGGGCAAAGGGAATTGGACATTGAGTTAATAAACTGGTGAGCATGAGTCTGCTTACTTCACCAGGAGGCTACAACTTCACACATCAGGGATCACAGCATTGCTCTGCCCGGAGGGTATTAATACTCCTCCCTTCCCCCTCCAGTACTGGAGTGTTGGGAGGTGCAGGGGGAGGAGTTTGACCATAGAGGCCTGTCAGTCTAACTGGGGGGGTTGGGGGGGAACCTATCAAAAACCCATGAAAGCTTGGGAAATTGATTGGTTCTTTTGAAAAAGCCCCCGGTCTGTTCCAAACCCAAACCCTAGGGGAACAAGGAGCTCTTTCTCTCTCCCAGTCTCTTGCTTGCGACCCACACTTACCCCATGAACCCGCGCACTCTATCTCCATAGCCACGTGGCCTTAGCAGCTGTGTTGCTGGCAGCCACGCAACTCCGCCGGGAACAAACTAAGCTACCTGGATGGGGACTAAGACTGCTTAGCAGCCACCTGTGGACTCCAAAGGACGGAGCTTTAATATGAAGCAGAAACTCTGGCCCCTGGGTTTTGTTTTGGCCTTGCTGAGGGCGTGGCTGGACTTTTTCCATGGCGGGACAGACAGAGATGGGGCATTGGAAACCCAGGGGACAGGTCCTATTTCCATCTGAATAAACCACCACCATGCCACACCACAATCCCCGTGTGTGGGTCCTTGGAATGCTTTCCTCGCAATCCTGTGAAAAAGCCTGATTTGCACTGACAACAAAAATATTATAATGTCATTGTTACTATAACTTTTTCAATTAAAGAGAGATATCCAGAGTACTACCACTAACTGGAGAGTTGGATGTATTGAAGTTACTTTAAAAAGCTGTAAACTCCGGCGTCAGATAATTATCACTAGGACAGCTACTCTCCTTTTGATGAGCAATGTCTAGGGTAGTCGGGTCTAGTCAGAACAACAGGCATGTTCCATAGAACTCGACCAGCAACAGAACTGTGTTCATTGTCAATATCACACTTACATTTATTGCAAGAAGTTTAGAACAAAACCATTGACCTGCCAAGGAGAATTTGCAGGCTTGGCCAAATATCACGTGGTACGGTCACATAAAGTACACTAAATGATCAAATTAGCACATTGGAACTGGCTTTCACCGGCTACCTGTGGGAACTGTGAACCGCAAATCATGTGAGAAATGGGGCCTCAGTTCAACCAAATTTATAACTGACTGTTTAAAAAATTTACACAGACACACATACACATATACACTCCAGAGTAAGTTATACGACTTGGCTTAGCTGTGTGTGTGTGTGTGTGTGTGAACTCTTCTCTGTGAATCAAGTGTCATCGCTACTTTTTTACTGAAATATTCCCTTAGGTTGCCTGATTTCCAGTGTTAAGTCTCCTGGGGAAGTTAGGCAAATAAAATTTCTTTAACAGAAAGTGTTCTAGAGTAAGACGATTTCTTTCCCCTTATAGTTTTCCCCCTATACATAAATCCCTACCGAACAGAATTTAAGAGGTCAGGGGAGCGAGGGAGAGACTTTTCAGGAAACTACACGGCCATACATCAGGTTCCGATTCTCACTCTCGGCATCAAAGGGCAGTCAGTGTCAAAGACAGTGACGATCTTTTCTGCCATCAGGTAAAACCGGTAGATGAGTTTTCGTATCGATGTGTTCATAGTGACAGATACACATGCATACTTGAAAGGCGTAAAAATAATTTACTCTTCAATCTCAGATACACAAATATACTTAAGAAAGAGAAGTTTTATTAGGGCAATTTCACTTTATTTTTCCATACAGCAAAGTCAACTACTGCAGTAATAATAAAATAAGCATAAAACAAATTGCAGCCCAAGACAAAATACATAATTTTAAGCAACTACAAGCAGAAAGTAAGTTGTGATTACATAAGAGTAAAACCAAGCACATCTGTCCTGTCAGCAGATGAAAGCCGTAGGGTTGCGGATAAGTGCAACATTGTAACCAGCTGGAGAGAGGGCTGGCTACACTAATTCATTAAACAAGTGCCTATGATCACATTTGCTTTTTTGAGTGCTTCTGAGTTGAAAATTAGAACCGTGAAATTTATTTAACTGTGTTTTATTGTTTCACCTGCTGAAAGAACAGGCTCCTACAGCAATTAAAAAACAATCACATAACAACTATAGCTACAGTGTGCTGTCTGGTTTGCCTGTTTATGGTTTAACTTTTGTGAAAGTCAATATTTGTTTTGAAGATTTGTGTGTGTGTGTGTGTGTGAACAATAAACCACTGAAATTGGCAGAAACTGATTTGAATAATATATGTCTTTAGTATAGATCTTTCCTTTTTTTGTTGAAGTTTTAAACATGCAGTAGTTTTGAAAAATGTAAGGAATATTTAATCCATGATTTCACCTTAATGGTTGAAGGGCCTGCTGTTTTTGGTAATGGTCTTCAGGCAGATTTGGCCCGATGGCATTTTTGTCAGTCACGAGATCTCGGAAGGATGGCATATCTTTCCAGCTGAAAATACCCTGGCAAACTACAAGCTGTCCACAAAAAGCAAAGCAACGTGTTTGAAGGGGTACGGAGTGCTAACTCGGTGCCACTTTTGCAAGCAATTTTGCTCAATCTGTCATTTTATTAGCCTTAACAAAACTCCTTGTAATTATAGACGTTTTTATTCAAAATAAGATCTTACTATTATACAGGTTCTCTCTTTTGACTATATACAGAAGTGCAAAAAGTCAACCTCCTTTCTAGACGTTCCAACATGCTAGATTGCAGCATAATCAACCCTCAAGAGTTTGCACACACGCTAGAATTCTCATTACGTAAACTTTGAGTATTTGGATTATCAACAAAAAGTCCCTTGTTCTATTTATTGATTATGCAGCTTATTTATAACAAGGCCTGATATTCAGGGATTTCAAAAATATTAAACAATACTTTAACATTTGAAATGGATACAGTAGAAAATAAATTTTATTCTAATATCTAGGATCTAGATCTTCTTATAATAACTAATTACAAACAAAATAAATCATCAAAATATTACTCAATTGTCTGCCAGGATTGTTGCGATAGCAACAACTTAACTTCTTACTTAGCAATGATTATATATTTATAAGATATCCATATAAAAGATCTTTGTTCTTTTAATGAAAACTAGACAAGAACTAACAATGACTGACATTCTTACACTTTAATATTAAATCAGTAAAATATAAATCATTTAGTTAACAATAATACGAATATTCAAATGACACTACATGTAATTCAAAACTGAGTATGTTATGAAGGAAAAACTACTTTAATTTTTTTTTGTATTTTGAAAAATTCATTGGTAAAATCTAATAAAACAATAGTCTATAAACTGAAATGGTATTCAATTGTTAATACAAAATGAAATCTAATAAGTGTAGGAAATGAAAAACTACATTTTAACAAGAAAAATAAGTAATATTCTATAATGTAACTAACTACAATAACATGTGAAGTCACCATTACTTTCTTAACACGATTGAAATTACATTGGTATGGGTTCCAACCCGTAATGTAATAATCTAAGGCTTTAATAGATGTACAGTACAATCAGTAAAATCAACACATCAGTCTTATATTAGAAAGCATCTCTCTCAAGCATAAAAACTTGCAGTAAACTTGGAAGTATGGAAAGTTCTATAACAGAGCTTTCACTTCTCCCATTCCACACTATAACTACCAGTGACCTGGCCCCTACTTCAGCAATTTTTACAACTGCTGAACAGAGCAAAAATATCCTTTACTAGCTGCAACATCCAAACCACAAAAAGGGAATTCCTTTGGATGAATCCATTCTTAAAAACTGAATGCACATCTATTTTTTTTTTAATTTTGTAAAAGGCTTTCTAAGGCTATAAGCAGTTAATCTGAACAAAACAAAAACAAATCACATATAAAATTCACCCATGTAGGTAACCCACCCAATTACTAGGTAAATGAAACATTTCCCATTTTCATATTTTGGTTTATCATGCATCGGATGACAGTGCTGCTTTCTTCTTTGTTTAGAGTCACTATTTTCAATGTGACTGTGATGAAGCATTTAAGCAAACGTGAAACCATTGTTGCAAAGCATTTATAGTCTTTTGACTTTGACAGAGCTATAAATAGAAGCAAAATAATTTCCTCAAACTTTTTTTTTGTTATCGTGTCTCAGAAATGGCATATCCCTTTTGAATAACATGTTATACAGTATAATATGCATAAATATTACACTACAATGCATTAAAATAATTTCATATATATCTATTATATATATCTCCAGTATGTGTGAGTTTATCTGTATTGAGAGAATTTGTGTTGTGCTGTCTATTGTTACTGTAGTTAAATTGGCCATTTCTGAGACAGCTTTGGTTTCCAAAAAAAAAAAAAAAAAAAAAAGAATGGTGCCCTTTGACTGATTAGTACTAGCAAATAAGCAACAAAATGTGGCTCTCGAAACAGTAACACTGAAGAAATAATACTCTAATTTGATGTACAGTCTATGGCACTTCATGAGAATCCTTAACAACATGGTACTTAAAGCCATGATGTGCTTTAAAAGATACACAGTTGTGGTTTTGCTTGGCACATTCATCTCTGTCAGATCCCTCCCTCACCGCATCTTACAATCTATTACATTAAAAATATTACTCTTAAACAAAAATGACTGTGCATGCACGCTCTCATCTATAATGGCAATTTTAAATACAAGGTGCACCTTTGTTATTTGTAAACCTTGAAAGAAATAAACTTATTTTTTTAAAAAATTATATCTTGGTCTACAGACGTACCAATACATAATAGAATCATGGTTACACCATAGTCTGTTTTCTCAAGGTGGCATGGATATATAGGAAACTAATTAGGTATGCATATTTTAATGCATAACTCTGTGCTAGAAAAGAAAGACGATGTTGTTCTTTCAGACAGGTGTATCGCCTCAGCACAAATATCAATTAAATGTACAAAGTGTATAGGCAACAGTGTGCAGTGGATTCCCATGTTGTCTTTTCTTCTGGTGAACATGCAATATGTGGACGTCTTGTGGCTGAGGGGTTTCTGTGTGAGTTGCTTGACGGTATATACAATATGGCTAATGACCTCGTCCTGTATTCTAACCAAGCACACTGTCCTTTTCTCTTTAGTATAATCTATAAGGAAAAAAAAAAGAGATAATCTTTGTTACAAGAGACAATATCTAAAAGCAGTTTCCGGTATATATTTAAGATGACAATTGTTATTTCTTGATTTAAAAAGTGTGAACACATGCATGTATGTTGTTATATCTTCATATGAAAACAAAAAAACACCTCACAAGTACAAATGGATCTCTATTTCTTTGTCATCTCTGTAAGAATACAATGACGTGCAGAGCTTAATAAAACTGTAGACTTGGCTCAAATACTAAGGTAAAGGTGCAAAACATATCTGCAGGATCACGGGGCATAATGTAGCTGAGCTCCTCTCCACCCCTCTCATTGTGGGGCAGAATTTAAATTAACGTTACTTCTGCTCTGAAGCTAAGGGGTTTTAAGAGTAATGATTTGGTTTTCAAAATTAAAATCCATGCAACAAGCCCTCTTAAACACAATTCGCTATACAGATGGTCACTGACTTACAATAGCTTGACTTAACTTCTTTTGACTTTGCGACGGTGCAGAAATGATAAGCACTCAGTAGAAACCAGCCAGACCAAGGTATGATGTCTGGAGGGTTAGGTTGTACTAAGTGTATTTTCAACTGATAATGAGTTTATCGGGACCTAACCCTGCAAGCTGAGGAACATCTGTATTTCGATACTTGATTAGTACAGTATGCATTTGGCAGGGAGGGGGAGAATAATACTTTAACTATTTTGGATAATTGAAAGTTTGGGGTGATTTTTTTTCCCAAAAGCCAAGAAAAATATTATTCCTTATACTCCTGAGGAGTTAAGGTAAACAGATAGCACATTGTACTTGTAAGTAGTTCTGGTTTTTACATGAAATTTGTTCTCATCAGAGAGTCTTTACATATTCAAAGTATACTTTAGAATACAACCTCGAGAATGAAAGAAACCACCTTTTGCTGCACTCAAAACCAGTTTCAATACTGCAGCTCATGAAAATGACCAATTTGTTATATACACAGAGTGTTAAGAGCCTCGGCTTCAACACAGACAAATCCACTGGTTTTCTAACTGTTGGACTTACGTCCCTGTGCTGTCATTTCTTTCAACCTGGATGATTGCTGAGAAACAGAACATGGTTACAAGTATACACCCACACCTACCCAATTGACGATAAAAGATCAAAACAGTTGTTTACCATGTCAAAAGAACAAAGTAGCGTCCTTATTCAAAAACGTGGCTTTGTTCAGAATAACAAACCTCACTATCAGAATGGCACGGACAGAGCTTTGAAACGGATGGAGAAGTCGCGCTCGGTCATTTAATTCGTGGCTGCGACAGGCCTTTGGTAGTACTTGTCAGACACAGCCTACCATTTCTTTCTTCAGTGACTCCCAAACTTCGTCCGCCCTCTTCTTCACGGGCTCGACCTTCGTCCCATGCTCGTTGTGGGTGATTATCAAGAGGGCCTCTGAACTGGTTTTCTGCCACCGTTTCCTGACTCAGCAGTGTCCCTTCTCCTGTGAAGCCCGTCCTCCTACCTTCTCTCTGTAACTACCTTCTTTGTCCAAATTTCCTTACTTTCTGACTCTGTTGGAGAGTGGCTCCTTTATCTTTGTTCCAAGGAAAATTTATTCAAACCTCTCTTATTTTAATATAGTGTGCCGAAGTTTACATCTTTGTCGCATCGTCTATTCGCCTTTAACTCATTGGCATGATGACTCACACGCAGTAGCACCGAAAAGTCAAGTGTTAATGAAGAGACATGAGTGAAGGGAAGCAACAGACAATGATCACCCATCTTATTTACCAGATGCAGTTGTAAACGTTGTGACTCCTTTTATATGTAAAAATAACTGCTGACATACTTCTGAGCATATATCATAACTTAGATGCATGCAATACAATATATCCTCTGAAGGAAAATATATCCACCTTTGCAAGTATGTAAGGCAATGTGTGTGAAGGCAAACCACAAGATTTTCAAGCCACTTCTGAACAATGGCAACATTTTCAAAATTATAAGATCCTCCAAGGTAGTATTTCCAAGTTCACTTAGATGTGTACATGTGTGTGTGTACATATGTGTGAGTGTGTGTATATAATTAAAGTCAGACTCTATATGCTAATGATCCTGTGTGGTGAAACATGGAGGGAAATAGGTACATGTCCTCATTTAAGATTTTGCAAAAAAAAAAAAAATAGTAACAATAAAATAAATGAGGATCTACAAAATGGATCAGGAATCTACTGCCTCTGAGCCAAATCCAGCCTGCTCTCTATTTTTGCAAACAAAGTTTTATTGGAACACGGCCACACCCTTTTGCTTGCTATTGTTTCGGGCTGCTTTCCTGCTACAGTGGCGGAGCTGAGGCAGCTGCAACAGAGAAGACTGGCGACAGAAACCTTATGGTACACACGGCTGAAACTATCTACTATCTGGTCTTTCACAGAAAAGTTTGCCAGCCCCTGATCTACACCTTCTATCTATATTGAAGTCATTTTTTTTCTTCCTACTTGTGTTTATTTCTAATACGAAATAAGACAAAATTTATTTTTCCTAAATATTTTACATATATTTAAGTGATAGTAATATATTTATTACACATTTGTATGATAAAAGTCCTCACAACCCACCTAAGAAAAGAATATGAATTCTACACAGGAATTTTCTCTAAAATTTTGCAAAAAATTTCTAAAATACATTACACAGTTGTAATCTAAAAAACCACCACAAATATACACTATGTATTGTATAATAAACTTACTGTTTAGTGATGAAAATTCTACATCTGGGTAACATACTTGTGGCTAGTCAGATGTTCGGCAGATATTATGGGTATCTAGCAAATAAAAAATTATTTAATGAATGATCCATGCAAGCAAGCCAACAACAAGAGATGAAAACATTTTAATATTAAAATTTTTAAGGAAAGTGAAATTCAGCTGTGAGGTGATAGTTCTTATCTGGTCAACGTAACAGTAAGTTAATGTAAACTTAATGCCAAAGTAGCCACTCATTTTTTAAAACTTTGTGTTAAATACTATTCTATAAATGTTACTGGATTTTAAGAAGTAAGAGAAGTAAAACTATCAAAAACTCATGCAGAGCAGTCATTGAAAGAAGCCCTTTTTGTTGGCCTACACACACAAACACACGCACACCGACCCCCCCTGGTCTCGGGTCCTCGGGAATCCAAGTAGGAAACGTCTTGCCTATTGTTGTGCAACCAATTTCTACCATATTTTTGTTCGTCTTATGGTGTCTAACTTTTTCTTTTCCAATTTAAAACACCAGGGAGGAATCGTAGAGGAGTCTTTCAAAAGAACAGGGTAAGAGCATAAATTTACATCAAAACCTATTTCTCTACCCCGATGGCACATTTTTTTTTTGTATTTTAAATGGGCAAGAGAATTTTTAAAAACTTGAGAGAAAATAGAATAAAAAACCAATATAGAGGTGACGTATTTCGATAGTCCCCAAAGCCAAGAACTTCCAACGTGTAGACTGACTCTCCTCCAAACCGGAATATGGCTGCCAGCCTCGCAGAGGCAGCACAGTAGCTTAAGACTCTCGGAGGGCTGAAAGCACAGGTCTGACCCTGGTGACCCATTTGCTACTGCGTAACCTTGAGCAAGGCACGTCATCACCCTCTATTGAAGCCCCTGTACTTATAAATGGCGCTCATCCCATTTCAGCAAGTTTGATGGGAGAACAGTGAGATCACGTACAGGCAGTCGTTGCTGTTGTTGTTGCTTCAGTTTAGATGTCTTAGACTAATGCAACATACTACAATCCACGGTCTGGAGTGTAAATTCATATGTCTCTACTTTATTTCCATTTCTCAGCTGACATCTTTACACAATTTTACAGCATCGGCAAATGGCACGAAAATGTGCTCCAAGCATAATGAAGCTTCTCATACCATTTTTCCTGCTGCTGCAGGACAGGATGTGGCACCCAACAGTGTAGAAGCATCAAGGATGGGGCTGTCGAAACATACCAAGGACCTTCAACACCAATCGATGCAGATGAAGGGCCAGCTATAAACTTCTGCACGCATGCAGGCTGCATTTTGTGGCATCAGCTATTTCCAGCATCGCTAATGTACTGTAGGCATATACATATGTATGTATATGTAGATATAATATATGTGTGTATATATATATCCATTTCCTTTTCTTTCTTTTGGTTGTAAAACAGTATGAAGACCCAAGATTATGCATGAAATGGTCACAGCACAATGCAAAAAGTAAAGTGTCCCCTACAACCCAGGTGGCCAAGGGCATGTCGAAATTTGCTTTGCTATAGTTCTGCTTACACCAGCAATTCTACAGTCATACATGGTACACACAGGAGAATTCAGCATCAGTGATCTACACCATACATGGATTGCCTTGAATCCATTAAGAAATTTCTGCCATAGATTACTTACTAACATGCTACATATGCACAATCTAGCATTCTTGTAAATGAGTCTGATGGGTTAGCATAAATCCAGAGCTATTTTGAGGAGCTTCAGTAAAACTAATGATCTTTGTCGAGTAATGTTTAAGATACATCCATTCTGGTTTACTGTTTCTGCAAGTTTTTAATGGCTCTGCTAAGAGCTTAGAGGTCTTCAACAGTACATTCTGTGTTATAGAAACAAGGGTGGCTATTCCTCATAGCAATAACTACAAATTCAAATGGCACATAATGGGTCTTTTCTTCCCAAAGGACAACAGGTTGATTCCCATCTGATTCCAACTCTTTTGAGATCCACTTGGCTACATTTAACCTTAGTCTGCGGGTTATCTGAAATTTGATTTGGCTCGCAATTTTTTCATATTCTATTAACCCTACTGAACTTTGCTTTTGTAACAAACATGCTGGTAAAAAAGTACTTTGTATAAGTTTGACTTTAATTCAACCAATATTCTTTAGAACATAATTTTAAATAGGATCAGAAAATGCTTGTTGAATCTATGTCAATTTTTAAATTTTAAATATTTCAATAATCATTTTCTTTTAAATAGTCATTCTCACACATCACAAAATTTAAATTTCTGAATCACACCCCTTTTACTTAAAAATAACCTGTGTAACTGTTATGTTATAAACTTGTATGGAACACAGAATTGATGTCTTTTTTTTCCTTCATAACTCCCTAACATTTATGCTGGGCTATTTTATATATATATATATATATATATATATATATATAAAGGATTTTTTTTCACTTAAAGCACTAAGAATCAAAACTTAAACACAAACTAAATCTACTCTGAATATGTAATTGGCTTAGGAAAGAAAACTATAACAAATTTATAACAAGCTCTATTTACAAGAGTGGTCATTTGTGGCATATGTCACACATTTAAATATTGCATTTTTTATTAAGAATTTAGGCAAGAACTGAGAAATTGTATATACCAGATATTTATAATATAAAATCCTTTAAATTACCCACATTTTCGATCTGTCAAATTACCCGCATGATTGGTTGAGACTAAATGAGAATTGCTTGTGTAAATATCATTTTAGTAGCTTTAGAAATGGAGCTGCGATAACTTCGGAGCTGCGATAACTTGTAAACGGCAAAAAAGCATTCTGCTGCCCGTCGTAGAGAGAATGTGTAGGCCAACAAGAGGAATCTTTGAAACCCCATGCTATTAAAGCACCCACCACAGCCCTCACGTACACACGAGTCCCACTGACCTCAGTGGGAGCGCCACGTGCGCAAGGGCTGTCGATTGAGCCCTATGAGAGTTGATTTTTAAGAAACAAAGCTGTAAATTAGCAAACCTGGTTGGCTGTGGCTGTTGCAGCGAAGGGAACACTTGTGGCAGATGTTGTTGCTGCGGACACAGTGGCTGGCGTAGCACCGTGCACCATGGGAACTTTCGGAGGGAAAATCATATAAGCAAACACACAGAAGAGTGTAGCAATATGGAAACCATGGCAACATGGAGGAGATAATTGGGCATGGTATTTATCACAGCAATAAGCCATGTGACGGGACATCATCACCAGCGAGTGACATGCAATCACAGCGCAAAGCAGGACAACATTCCAAGGAGAGAAGGGGAAGGGGGATGAAAGAGAAAAAAAAGGGGAAAAAAAGCTTGTTACCATCAAATCAAGAAAATTGACACAAACAGGCTTAATTTGCTAAGTTAAAAACAAGAATTTTATATAGTGTTTATAGTCAGACATTAAAATTCTAAGTCAAAACACAGGTATTTACTTCATATAATAGTTAACTGTTTTCATGAAAGTAATTTTTCTTATTTACTATTATAAAAATATACAATATATTACTTTAATGAGAAAGACTTTTTTACACACCAGAACTCATAGTCCAATCAAAATCCACTAAAGGTGTCTAAAGGAAAAGTTGTGTGTAAAGAAAACATTTATGTGAGTCCATGTCAATTAAATAGAAATTGGCATTTAATTGACAGGTGTTAGTAAAAGGAAATGGACTTGCCCAATAGATATAAGTTAAACTTAGCAGTGGATTTTGAGGGGCTGTGAGGTGCACCATAGGTTTAAGATAATCAAGAAACAAAGCTGGCACCTACCAACACTTGTAGCGGGTGTCATGCACAATATTGAGCCTGCCCATCATGCATTGCAACAGGAAGGTGGATTTGAAAAGGGAAAAGAATTAAAACATCCCATCACACGTGTAATTAGGAAATTCATTTGAACAAAGAAGAAAAATTGTTATTATGGGAACAGTGGCATGTAACTGTCAGCACAATCAAATCATACAATAGCACAGTGATCAATTAGAACTAGTCTCGAGTGAAGAATAAAAGCCAGTTCAACTGTGTGCTGGTACACTATGTTTCTCCTAATGGTTGCCTATAAATAAAAGCACTTTGGGAAAAATTTCAACCTGCTTAATTCTTTCAACAATAACATCGCAATCTGTTTTGTTTTAACCTGCTTACTAGCCACCTTGCAGCACTGCCATTTCTGACTTGAACACAGGAATGCGTTAACGTTTTCTTGAGATTGAGCACAAGTTAAATAACTAGAAATATTATTTATTATAAAAATGCTAAACAATTCAATGCACAAAACTGACTTAGTAATCTAAGGAAACCAAAGCATTCATTTTTCATTCTTTTGGTTTTATTTTCCTGTTCACTATAGCAGCGACCACACAGACATGGAAGAGGTTGTGATTATCCACACAGCGATTTCATTTGGAAGGACACCAAGCAATAAATTATGCATAAAGAGCAAGTGAAACTTCTGCACTGCCTGAGCCTGGAATTGAAATGTTGGAAGAATATTTAGAGGCCATATACTTTCATATATTTTGAATTGGATTACTTAGTAGGTATCTGGGAAAACAGACTAGTTTCATTGCTGGTTTAGACCCTCAGGACTTCCTTGAGTAGCAGGTATTATACAAAATTTCACACGCGAAAAATTGGTAATTAGAGTTTAATACAAACCCTGAATGGGAGATACATATATTGAAAATACATATATTACATATGTGCTGTTAGCACTGATGCTCACAATTTGACCATGATGTCAAATTAACTACATATATATATATATCCCCCCCGGCTCTCTTTGACATATAAACATTAAAAAATCTAATTTATTTTACCAAGTACAGGGCACTTTCCTACATACGGAACCATTGTTCTTTTTCTAAGGTTATTTTAGACTTCTAGATTTTAAGATTTCCAATGATTTTATCTTCTATCTAAAACTCGGTACACCCTGTTTACATACTAGCGGCAACTGGGATGAACACTTGTTAGGAAATATCTGCTAATCGAGCCTTGTCGGAGAGAGCCCTACACAACAAAGCTGCCATTGAGAACCGCGGGTTACTCGACTGGCAACCCTGGAACAGCTGCAATCGGTCTGTGATCCACTGAGACTGTGGGCACAATGCACAGTGATTAAACTTGGTAATGAAGCTAAGGAGGCACCCTCTCAGGTGGCGTACTGTTACGGTGATGGGCATTATTTAAGACACTTGAAGATCTCTGTCATTTGCTACAACTACTGGGTCGCAGACTTGTGGAAGACAACAAAAACAAACCGGTGATAACAAGGACATTCATTTCAAACAGTAGAGCAAGCACAATTTAAGACTGTAATATTGGGTCTAGATCCTGTGAAATCATTATCCTCGAATGGGAGGGCAAGAGGATGAAAAGATAAATGAAAAAGAAAAATGTGGTATTTTAGGAATATTACAGCCTGTTTAAATATTGTACAGGTTGTATGTTTTCAATTTATTATTTATTATTATGCTGCAATTTGCCTATTATATTTCATCCCATGCGTAATTAGCCTGCCCATGCTGAGAATGAGTTCACCTTACCCTATCTCTCTAAAACCCTGAAGATATTATAATGTGGATTTTAGTTTGAGTTACCTTCCTCATTATCATTATAACCAATGCACACAGTTTTGAGAGGGATTTGTAGCAAATAAATATAAGGCAGCAATAAAAACACTAGCTAGGGTGCAATAACTCACAAATATGAAAACACAACGCTGTAGGACCCACTTACCAGAAACAAAAATCACTTTTGAAATGACCATAATATCCATCGTAACATCGAATTGTTTGATTTATGCATATAGATGTGCAAATAGCCAATTAAATTTTTTCCTCAATTTTCAGCCCAAGGCCAAATTTAAGTGAATGTATTTCTCAATTTCAGATTTCCCTATTAAGATATTTGCATAGAAAAATGTTGTGTTTCTGAGGAATGTATTATTTTAATTACATTTGACTCAAAATTGAATTTTTAATCAATCTGTATGAAGATATCCAAAAAAACAACTAGGAAGAAATTTTATGAATGAGATGTATCCATAGTTAAAATCATTTCAAGGAGAAGACAAAGAAATAGAAGATATAAAAAGAATTATAATGCATATTTGGTTAGAGGTTTGAATTTAGATGTCATTATTAAAGTTTATTTAGGTATATTATGATAAGAAGTATAAAGCTGCATTAAGGTCTTCTAAAAATAATTTATATCATCTAGGACTAAAACTTCATAATAAATCGAACTATTTTCCAAATTTATATCCAAAGAGCCACAGTGTCATGTAATTTATTCCTGTTTCTATTCAATCTATTGAATTCTAGTCTATTGAGCTATTAAATTCAAGAAATAAAATTATTATTGAATAAATATTATTTATTCAATAATAAATAAAACTTAGTGCTTACTATGTTTCAGCTATTATTCTAAACACTTAGACCTGCCTGTAAAACTGCTTTAAGAGTATGTGCTATCCTATTATGTTTAAAACTCATTGAAACATAACCCTGTAAAATAATGAACATTATTACCCGGCAGAGTTGCAACACGGGCTGACACCTACACTGACTGAGGGCCATATGCTTGGAGAAGAGAACAGAGGTGGGCTTCTGAGTATGGCAGGTAGGCAAGAATGGTGAGGGAGAGCAGAGAGAACAATTCCTCAAGACTCTGGGGAGGAGGGCAGTCTGCCGGGTCCATGAGCATTCAAGCATGTAGCTTGTTCCTTCACAACAGCCCTGTAAGCAGCAGGCTTTCCAGGGAATGGGCTGCCTCTGAGTCAGGGCCGCTGAGGCAAGGGAAGGGGGACACAAAGCAGACATAGAACCCCTGGAGTACCTGCCTTCAAGAAATCTTGGAAGTGTGGACAGTGATTACATTAGCAGTGACCAGTGGTGACTGAAGACAAAAGAATGGGTAGTCTGAGATTACTGGAAGGTGGGTGGGGTCATGGAATCCCAGTAACACCTGGGATTTCTATCAAACACAATGAGATTAGTTTTTAGAGTGGAGTGGGACTTCATACAAACTCAGGAGTATATCTGATATAAGTAAAAGTGGTGTTTCTTATACACCTTACTTTGGGGAGTGCAGTTCGTACCCACAACATAAGTAGGCCCTGGATTGTGCTCAACCTGTGCAAATAATAAATTTAGTCTTGAACGGTAAAGGTAAAATAATTTAGTTTCTATCTAAAATTAAAAAAAAAACACTTCAATGCGAACTTATACTAATCCTTGTCTTTATCTTCAAATGAGATGGAGGGTGTGAAACACCAGTTGTAGGACTAGTTCCATTAATTCCATTCTCTCAAATTCTTATTTAGGTCTTTGTGGAAGCTGACAGATTTTGAGAGCTAATCCAAGTTCACCTGACCTGAGTTCGAATTCTATCTAAACCTCACATGCCATGTAATTTGCGGCAAATCGTTGGACCTCTCTAGGCCCAAAGTTACTCTTTGGTAAAATGGGAATAGTAATGCCAACCTTTCAGGGTTGTTGTCAGAAAAAGTAAGATATTTGTATAGAAAACACCTACTGCAGCATGGTATGAAGCAAACACTCAATAAGAGGTAGCTCTTTTGAATAAAATGTGTGAAACAACTTAGCCTAGGTAATAGGGAATTGTGGGACTTGGAACTAGAGAGCATGCACACTTTCTAAAGAATTTACATTTTGTTTTCATTGGTACATTTTTAGACAAATATTTCTGGATTCCAGATTTAGTCGTTGGATCTTAAGTTAGTGATCCCTTGTGTAAATACTGGTACACAATATGGCACACACTAAATGTTTGCTGACTGAATGAATAGAACGATGGATGGATGGATGACGGACAGACAGGGATAGATAAATGGGTAGGTTTGTGGATGGGGGAGTAGATGGAAAATAGGAAAGAATAGAGGAGGGAGGAATAGAAGGGAGGAAGTGAAGGACAGACAGTTAGAAAGATGGATGGTAAAATGGATGGATGGATGGATGGATGAATGAATGATGGACAGAGATGGGTAGATGCCTCATAACTCTAATATTGTTCTTAAAAATTATAGTATATACTAGATTTTCTTAAACTAGCTGGCTGGCTTGACACTGAACCATCACATTTTGCCAGCAACCTAGTCTGGTGACATAGTCACCTGATCTAAGGATTTAGACAACCATGCTTTACTATACCTTCAGTGTTACAGGCCTTCATACTCTTTAAGTTATTACTAAAGCAACAGACTACAGAGCTCTAAAACTCTAAGCCACAAAAAATAAATGATTTCTGTTTCTTCTTGGTTTCCATAAAGACTTCAGGATATACCTTCCAAATTATTACATTGTGGTCAGATGGGATGCTCTGATCATATAATTCTTCTGTACTCCTGCAGAACAGCCTAGACTTTGGCAAACAAACTTCCTTTTCTTCCAGGCATCATACATGAGATTACATATGGATTACATATGGATTTTGTTTCTTAAAGGGTATTTCAAAAATACTGAGTTGGTTGAAAAAATTCAGAAATTGAGAGATTTCACATATAAATACCCAAATGTCCACCATCTCTGGAAAAAGTCATAATATGTGGCAACACGGCACATCAGGGCCACATTAGGCTGTGCAGGTTTGCACAGCCACCCTTTGCTCACACAGACTATGCTGTAAATGGAGCCACAGGTGTGCAGTGCACACCAGGTACAACCTGCCAGGCAGGTACTCCTCTGTGCAACAAAAGCCTCAGTCTGAACACTGACCGTCTGCATTAGATTGGGCCTGTGCTCTCCAGCGCCTCTCGGGCCCAAAGCTCCCAGATGTTCTCTGGCTCAGCTTATTTATGGTTCCTGCCTGGCCCCTGAGTTTCTACCTTCTGCATTAGGTTTGTCTGCTTTCTGGCTATCTGACCAAAAGGCTTGGCAGAAGTAGAGATGGCTACCCATTTTAATGTTTCAATGTCACAAGGTCAAGTTTTGTGCACACAAGCACATATTACAAATAACAAAAATATTTTTAAAGAATGATGTAGGTACTACCTATTTCTGATTATGTTGCTAATAAAGGTTAACCAGTAGCTTAAGTCCTTTAAAACAGGGTTACAAATAGTGTTATTATTATATTACTATTGCAATCATTGCATATCATATTGATGATAAATATCAAGAAAGAATATCTTTGATGCAAAATTAATGAAAATGCAAATATATCTTAAATTTTTTAGCATATTTCAATATATTGTGGCAGGTTTTATTTAATTAATGCTAATAATGCTAAGTTTCAAGAATAGAAGGATAAGCATATTCGGATTTAAGAATGTGCTGTTTTTCCCTGACTTGACCCTTACCTAAGACCTTCTGCTCCCCTATCCAGACAAAAAGCCATTCTAGGAAAAGACTATTGTCATAAGGGTCATCATGCAATTAACGATTATGCTTATCCAGAAAACTACTTAGTCATCTGAATATGTCATTGGAGAAAATGCAAAATCCATTTAATAATATAGATTATTTTAGGTTTCTTTAAACAATATATGGAAGAAGTTAGATTTGTTTTTATTTTTAGATTTTAAATGGGAAAACTTCATTTCTAACAGCAATGTTTTATTCAATGAAATAAACTGACAATATAATTTTAAATTTCTTCAAAGAGATTATAGCAGTTATCTATAATTCCCTGAAACTGTCTAGTGATCTGACTATAGAAAAAAAGTTGATGGATTTGTTAGAGACAGCATAAATTTAGGGCATGGCAATTTTTATAAGAGCAAAAAAAAATAATTTCTCAAAATGTCAGGAGCACTACGCTGAGGGAAAAGTTTTAATATTATCAAACATAAGAGAAATGTGATTTTTACCTCAGAATGCAAAAAATATCCTACAGATCTAAATTATCTTATTTTCATTTGAAAACAAACAAACTTCAATTTGATAGATACTATTTCATGAGTACAAACATCATTTTTCCACAGTGTCCAGAGCATATTTCAATTAGTGGAATATTCTAGCTCACTGAATATTGCTACATATTCTACACATGGATGACCAGTTTCCAAAGAAAACTGGCATAAAAAGTTGTGCTTAGCAGTGAAACTAATGTGAATACAATTTATCCTTTTTTACTTATTCAGAAATAAATTATCACATTCCCTCACAGCATTATGAACCTAATGCACTGTCCATAGTGTAAATACACCAATGGGTCTGCATCTTTGAAACACCTAGTCTAAAATGTATTAACCTGACTAAAAAAAATAAAAATTATTTTATTAGAGAAGTCTCAGAAACCACAGTAATATTTTTTGAAGAAAGGTAAAGAGGTAAAGAAGAAAATGGTCTCAGTCTCTGGTTAGTTGAATTTCAGATTATAAGGAGTGTAGTGTGTATTTTCTGAAGTTAATGAAGAGCAAGTTAAAATAAATGTCCAGGTAACTAAATGACTGATTAGTTTACGCTTTTAAATTCCACATCCTTGTGACAGTTCCAGAGTATGTTTATGTGACTACGTGGAAATCAACTGAAACCACAAATGTAAAACTCAGTAGTAAATGTAAACGCCACTGGGCACTTGGGGCTATTTCAGTATTAGCCTAGGGGCAATAATGACTTTAAGCAATGCACTGACTGGTACTGATAAGAGCATTTTTAAGAGCTCTAGAACACAGTCAGTCTTTTACTCTCCACCTTGAAAACAAAAAGGCTGGAAAGTAAAAACCAAAATTGATGGTGTCATTTCAAATAATTCGAATTAGCTCTCTGTTGTCACGAAGGCAAAGGGGCCTTACAGCAGGACAGCGCCATAAAGCAGCTTGACAGACATACAACAGTTCTGAGTGAGAAGAAAAGAGAACTGAGCTTCAACTCCAAAGTACACAAACAAAAATACATACATACAACATCACTGGTCTTAAGTCCATGTTTCATTATGCTAAAATTCTCAGCTTTTCGGGAAAACCACATGAGATCATCCCAGGGAAATTGTCACTGTTGACCATCTTACCTTCCACCTTATTCATGCCTAACGACAAACTGGGGGCACGGCTGGTTGCCTACTCTACCAGGAGGGCTCTGGGCGCACTGTTTGGCTCACGTATTAACCAACTGAAACCGCTTACCTGGTGGGAGAAACGCTGTATGCTGTTGTAACTGCATGTTGGCTAGAGCCTGTTGGTACTGGAAGATACCAGTGTTAAAGACTGCGGTGGCACCGTTGGTTTTTTCAAGAGCAGGCCTCTTTGGTAATGGGGGAAGTACAGCTTGAGGAATTCCCTGTTTAGTAAATGAGTATAAAAAACAAATACCAGTAAAAAGAGAAAAAGAAAAAAGAAAAATCAGTTGAAGGCTAAAATTGTTAGGAAGCATGAGCAAGCAGGCAGCAGAGCACTTAACTACCAAGAAGGGAAAAATCCAATACGCAAAAAAAAATTTTAAAACAAAGGCAAGATAAAAGCTTTAAAGGAAGCATTATTTTTGTCAAAAAAAAAAAAACCCACTAGTACATGAGCACATGTTATAATGTGTTAAAGTGTTTTAAGTCCCATAATGCTTCAGGCTTTCTCTGAGAAGCCACTGACTTGGGAAAAGAAGAAAAGCTGCACTGTGAGCTCCATGAGGATCGACAAGTATAAGCAATGTTAATAGTTAATTGTACAGAGTGAATGAAACAGGTAAAATAAAAACTAATCCCACTCGGCTCCTCCCCCCAGCTCTACCTAGACATGCAAATGTCCCAGAGCATGCAAGTTTTTTTTTTTTCCTTGAACACTGAACTATAAATATTAAAAAGTCAATAATTCTATCACTAAAGCCATGCTAACCAAATAGGTACATAAATATACAGTCAAAATACATTTTTAATGTCCTTGAAGTATTTCATTAGAATGTTCTACAATGTAGTTAAACTGAATGTGGGCTGCTGGGCTTTCAGAATCTTTCATTGTAGGATATCCATCCAGGTACTTAAATTATAGTCTTTCCACTCATTTTGTCAGGAAACCACACTCAGTTTTTCATTGTACTTTGCAACTTTATAACAGAAAAAGGAATATATACTTTAAAATCGATTAAAAAAAAAACTTGTATCTACAACAAAGCTACATGCCAAGCTAAAAGGTGAAAGGTCATAGTACCAGGTCAAAGGTTGCCTCGAGGGGTCGCTTCAGTGATTTGACAGCCGACTGAGTCTTAATTAGCAGGCAGCGAGCACATGATGGCAATGGGCCAGTGGGGTTCAAGCGCATTAACATAAACAGCAAGCAGAGGTGCATCATGGGGGCAGCAGTGCATTTTTGGGTAGGTGAGAAAAAACAAATAAAAAAACAAATCATCGGAATGCCATATACAACGAATAACAAGACTAAGCATGCACAATAAAGGCACTACTGAGTTGTTATTGGGAGGATAACTCCTCTTTGTAGTTAATTACAAACAAGATACTCTAACAGAAAAAAAAGAGTGAAAGGAAGAGAGGAGGAGAGAGTCAGCCTTCTGTATTTTTGCTCAAGTATCCGTAAACAAACACAGAAAAGACCTCTCTCGTGATTATTGTACTGTGCTACGAAATACCACACAGTGCTTTTTGTGACTAATTCCACGGTCAAGTCATAGTCATATATTTATGTAAACAAGGGGACGACACTAAAACAGCTAAGCAAAGAACAAAGAATGGGCTCGTTAAGATCAGCTACTAGACCACATTAAAATTTACCTTCAGACTATATATAATTTAGGGTCTGCTCCAAATGATCCCATTCCTAACTCTTTGAGCACTGCTCTCTTTCTCCTTTCTCAATAATGGCATAGTCAAGCATTTCTCCTTTTACAATTAGGTTTATGCCACAATAGTATTTAAAACAATCTAGATAGTGTACCATTCAAAATCTTGTAGTGAATTCTAAAAACAATTATGCTGAAGCAATTCTCCTAAGTAGTGTCAGATAATGTTACTGTAAAAAGCAAGATATATGTAGAGAAGAGTCTCAGTGTGTGGAAGAGCACACCATGGCTGAGTAGATGGCACGCAGAAATAAGAGTGCCGAGAGTGGCAATATGGTTAAACTGAAAAAGAGACAGGTGTGCCTTCCAGAGGAGAAGTTTCAGAAACCCTACATCCAGAATGAGACAGAATATTAAGAGTTAGGCCAAAGGTATAGAAGCAATGTGAACCATTTGAGGAGTTACCCTCACTTGGGGGAACAGTAACTTCATTATGCATTGTCTGGGATACCTGAACAAACATATATTCAGCCAAAAAAAAAATAAGTTAATAAATGAAGAGCCTGTAGTCAGATATACTTGTTCACTTTGCTCACAAGGAGCGAGCTGATGTGTCTACTCACCATGGCAGCTGCGGTGGCTGCAGCCTGTGCTGCTGCAGCCTGGTTGACCTGGTATTGGGCAGCCTTGATCTTGGCTTGCAGATGTGCGGGAGGATGAAAGTATTTGCACTTTTCCCGAGAGCATCTCCCTTTGATGTAATCCATACACACGGTGACTGTGTTGTCATTGGTGTCAATCATTGTGCTGTCAGCAGGATGAGCAAACCGACAATCGTTTTCTCCTCTGTTGCAGTTGCCACGCTGGTACTCTCGACATACCTGCAAGGTCAGTAAGTGCACGGGGGTCAGTCAATGTGGAGAAGCAGCAGCTTTCTGAAGATTTTCACTTACAGTGCAAGACTGGTGAAAGGAGACTACAGAGGAACAGGGGAAAGATGTTTTGCAAACAATGCACAAAATATCTTGACAAATCCCTATTTTGATATACAAGTTATAACCCATTTCAGTAAAATGTCCATGAGTAAGAAAATGCCCTGATGATACTAATTGTGTTAAACTTCTAATATAGGATAGGTGGATATATTTGTCAATTACTAAGGGAAACGTAATACTTTACAGCAAAGAAATCTGGCAGACACCACTTTAAACAAGTGATCAAGGTTAGTATCACCAGCAACGAGACGTTCCTGTACCTATGTTCACGATGCACTGATCATAAAGGGCACGGCAGCACTTTGGTGACATGGCTGCGGAGAATGCTTAACCTGAGTTTAGTCACAAGGAAACAGCAGACAAACTGAAATGGAAGGAATTTCACGAAATAACTGATCAGTGCTCTTCTGAAGGGGCAAGGTCATGAAGGACAAAGAAAGACTGAGGCTCTCACTGTCACAGATTTGACAGCTCTGGAGTCCGGGAAGGAAGTTGATAAGACACATGATGAAATTTGATTAAGCCCCGTTGATTGGTTAAGAGCAGCATATCAATGCTAATTTTCTGGTTTTGTAAATGACCCTGGTTATATAAGATGTTACTATTTAGGTAAATTGGGTGAGAAATACGCAGCAACTTTTGGCTCTATTTTTGCAATTTTTGTTCTAATATGAAATTATTTCTAAGTAAAAGCATAAAAAGTAAAATTTAATAGGCTTTTAGTAAAATGTTTCCAGGAGCTGTTTGTTTTTTGATCATTAGAAATTTACATGGTAGTTATATAAAACAGATTGAAAATGATTAGTTTTTGTTATTGTAAATTTGTTTTATGGCTATTAATTTTGCCACGGGGACCATGGAGGAAAGTGAAAATGGGTTATTTTGCATTGCTTTGCTCAATTTTGACTCTTACTGTTAAAAGTTGGTCATGGTGCCTGCTTCTACCAGGTTTCCCAGACTGTCTTCACTTGGGATAGTTTGGCCTTTCTACCGCAAGAGGGCCACCTACAACACGCAATGTTCTTCTGATAGTTTTCTGTTGCTACTTCAGGCTACAAGGAAACAGTTTTTATTTTTCACTCTTTTCACCTACTGAGCAAATGAAGACCCCGAGCACTTTATCTATCGGCAAGAAAGAGGACTGGGGATACTTTTATTATTAAAACAGCAAAGGTTTCCTTGGATCTGCATACATAAAATGATCACATTTAATTCTGGATCTTTTCCCCATTCTATTCATACCCCATTATTGAAGAAAGCACTTCCTTTAAGAAGGACTGTATAATTTGCATCAGGCTCCTTGTTAAAAAGAACATTATAATGACATTTTCTACTATTTGGAAACCTCAAACTAGCTAAAGCTTTGTATTCCACATACATAACAATGGCCAACTCTTTTCACCATCTCATTCAATATGTTTAATTAAAAAATATTCATTGAGTAACTACTATTATGTGCCAGTCACTCAGAGATATCGAGTTTACAAAAATGACTTGGAAAGTTACAAATGACCCTATTTTAATCCATTTCATTTGTCTTTCTGACCAACAACAATACCAAAAACAAAAAATGCCAAGGATAACCAGGAGGTTATCATTCAAAAAGCAAAGATGGTAAAGCCGTTACCCAGACCTATGGTTCCCTACTCAGGCGGAATACCAGAAGCAGCTGGGAGCTGTCTAACCCACAAATCCCCAGCACCTAACCAACGTTTACTAAATGAGGTTCATCAACATAGTTGGGAAGACAGATACACTTACAGGAGAATAAAAATCTGTCATGTATATAGGTGGAATTTATGCGAAAGTGATAGTATGATAAACAGAAAGCTATTTTTCTGTGCAAGCGAATCTGTGAACACGGCCTTACCCAACAGGACACCACACGTGCCCTCACCTACTGCTCTTGGCTCCCATCACACGTGCTTCTCCGACAGGCTCACCGAGAAGCTGTCAGCAGGTGAACTGGCACTCTGCTTCTCAACTGACCTTGCTCTTTGCCAAATTGACAAAAAGAAGATCTAGAGGTAATCTATTTGAAGGATCTTTAATAACTATTAAAATCAAAGGTCTGCTATGTTCTAAAAACAGTTACGGAAGTGCTGGTGCCAGAAATTTGAGCATTGTTCTCCCAAAATGTAACCGAAGTGCTGGGCTGATGTTGACTTTTTATTGCTCTATTTCAATGTTCTTTCTATTCTTAGTGACGTGGACTTAAATTTGGGTTACGTAAAAACGGCCGTTCTAAGATACTGACGGTCTCATCCCTCTCCATTTGCTTTATTCGGGTGTGTGCTGTTTGTATAGCTTTATTTATTTATTGTATGGGTTTATTCGTAATACAGGTTTATTGTAATGGTTTATTGTGGTTTTGTACTTGCAAGGCACATATAGGGAGAATTCTAAAACAAGTTAAGGAGGGCTGATAACTGGCACTTAGCTTAGAACCAGCTCTAATGCCAGCCTTTTCTGAACTTCAAAGAATTTAGTCAAATGCTTTTAATGATATGTGTTTGACTGTTTCATTTTTTGTCCGGCTCAAGGTATCTCCTGATATGGGGAATGGAACAGAAGAAATACACTGAAATAGCTGTCCTCCCATTATCCCTGTCTTTGAAACAATAAAGAAGTAAGAAAATCTTTTGTGAAAACCTGGGCTTGTGGGAACTGTGGGCTGGAGGGGCTGGTTGGGCCTGGCTTCCCTCACAAATTCAGAAAACTTCACACTATGCTGGTCCCCGAAAGAAATATCTTAGACGGAGAATTCTATTTGCAGATTATAATTGACAGACAAAATTTCATCTGGCAATTCAAATAGGGATAATAAACTGTGGAATTTCTTATATTACTCAGAAAATTTGGAACATGGAAGGTAAAATTAAATTTGAAAATCCTAACAACATATAATAGGCATGTATAACATAGGTAACTCTTTTGGAGACCATGTAAGTCATTTCCAACATTCCCAAATACCATAAATATTGCAAAGAATATATTCACGACTCTAGACATTTTTTGATCAGTGTCTAAGGATAAATGTGCAGAAATGGCATTAGAGGATCAACAAACATAAGTACTTTTTATAGTTCAGTAAGTGGCTTTTCAAACCTAGATTATAATAATTCCATCCCTTTAGCTAAACGGGTAACATGCTTCAATCAAGAAGAATGTTGGTTGAGTCTTACTCTCTAAGTAGTAAAGCAGGATTTGTTATGTAAATCAGGAAAGTCATATATTTTCATACAAAAAGGAATAAGAGTTTGCTTTCAAGGTAAAAAACATCATTTCAGTGAAGATATTCACTGAAAACACTTAAGTGCTACATTCTATTTCCAGAAAAACATCTATGGAATAAAAAAATAATCAAAAGAGAAATTAATCAGAAACATTTCCCAGAGAAATGCAAATTAATTCTACATAAATTATCTCCTGTTAATTACATAGCAGTGCTACAGGGAGAAAACAGGTTTACACTCAGCAATTGTGGGTTCTAGTCCCTACACTTACTGGCTATGGAATCTCGAACACTAAGAAAATGTAAACAGCTTAAAATACACCACACACATCTGGATAAAATGGACAGTTCTGTTATATGATCTCTAATTTTATATAAACATGACAGATATTTTTAAATGGTCGAAATAATAGGTTTTATAAGTAGTATTAAATTCATCAGTTCTCTGCAAGTTAAGGCACTGGGATTCTAAGGAAATGAAAGTCAGCGTTTGAACGTATTCAAAACTGGACAGCCAGCTGCATGGTTCTTTAAGGAGAGGCCCTTTCAGTAACAGGGTGTGTGCCTGCCACAGTTAAACTCACTCACCCTGAGAGAATGGCATCCAAAAGCAGGAACAGGGGGCTGCTCATAACAGGACAGGGACTCCATCCATTTAATACTTGGGAAGTCAATTTAAACCCAATGATCAACATTAAATAAGGAGTTTATTCAAAGACATATACATACCCGTTGTTTAACAATATGTATTGGAGGCTTTATTTTCTATTAACTGGAGCTAACACAACATATTAAAAAAGTAATGCTGGATAATCAATGAATTTTATAAGTATCCACAGCATTACTGGTCAAGAATATACAATTTAATGAAAAGAAATTATCCGTATTTTCAATTAAAAAGGATTCAAATCTCCACATTTTAAGATTCCGGTGATTAGGGGCAGTGAGCTTAGGTAATTGCATTCAACATAATCTGATGAGATGGTATCCAGTTTCTACTACCTACAAATTATACAAATTTGGTCCACCTGAACCTCATTTTTCCTCTTTCAAAAAATGAAGAAAAAGGCACCCATTTCAACTACCTCACAGGACTTCTGTTCAGATCAAATGGGCATCTTCTTTGAAACCTGCAAGGCAGACCCATAATTACCAGCAGGTCAGGGAACACAAGCGTATTTCTATAGATGATACAGCTAGGATTTTGTATCTGGACTTCATCTGACAAAAAAATCAAATCTGAATATATGGGAATGACCAACTAAAGAAAACTTCCCACTAAATCCACTGCTAAGTCGTAATTTATTCATTCCTATGAAAGAATGTGCAAGTGAACAGGGAAATACAAACAACTATGAGAGAAGCTTATTAATATGTCAAAATGCTCAAACCTGCAGTTACTTTAATTACCCTTTCTAAATAATTACAAAGATGGAGGAATTTCAGCTTTAATTTCCATGAGGAAATTAGTGGAAGAACAGCAAAAACGAGCGACCACGCCAAGATCAGCCACCGCCCTATCAGAAACGATTTACAACTCTGTCATCTCCAAACGAAGCGAAGCTACTCACAAGATAAGACAGAGACACAGCACACTGGATGTTCCAAACAAGAGTGGGAGCACACTTTTAAGAACCATTCTAAGCTTTATTAGAGATTTTAAAAGTAATTTTAAACTACAGGGTCTGGCACAAATATCGCCCCTTTTTATTACAGAATCTTTTATTACAAAATCATAAGCATGTAATTCTGTAACATAACACTCTCACACTCAAGCACACCTTATGACATTTTAGGTGAAATGTTCAAATGAAAACTATAAATTATTACACCCATATTATTACCCTGCCAACCACACTCAAGCAGGCATCACTTCTGCTGGACCCTGTATATAAACCTGTGTGCACAAAAGTCTTAAGATTTTTAAATAATTTTCTAGAAAAACCAAAGTATCGTATAAGCAGTACCCAAGCATTTTCTGCAAAAATACAAAATTCAAATAATCCTATCAATAAGCCTTTCTTTTATTAAAAGCATCTGCTTTTCTAATCTTATTTTTCAAATTGAATGTCTTTTATATTTAATAGATCATGCCAAATCCATTCAACTCCTATAAAACTCCAATCTAGGCATGCTTTTATGTCACTTTAATCCTCATTTAGCTTCACATGCTGCTTTCTGATTAGTCAGTAGGTATCATATTTTTAGGTCTATCAAAAACCAGTGAGCCCTGACTGGGTGGCTAAGTTGGTTTGAGCGTTGTCCCGATACACCAAGGTTGCAGGTTTGATCCCTGGCCAGGGTCAGGGCACATAATTGGTGCCTCTCTCTCTTCCTCTCTCTGCCCCCTCCTCCCCCTCTCAAAAATCAATCAATAAAAATATATAATAGTCACTAGAGTCTTCTTTGTCAATATGTAGTGGTAGCATCCAGTATCCAGTGGCCTGAATTAGAAACCCATGTCACAATTAGCTCAGTAGAATACAACTTTCAGCACAAGAGTAATTTATTTTAAAACAAACTCTAACTGAAGATATCAAAAGCCAACCTGTTTGTCCGCCTGTCCTGAATTACTTTGTATGTTTTTTCCCACATAGACTGTTGATACAAAAACACTACTGTTAACCCAATGGAAGTCTTTTAGCTTCATCAGCATCTGAAATACGTGGCCATTGGTTTGCTTTTGTTTCATGCTAATGCTAGCATGTGGTATAAATTACCTTATTAATTACTGTTGTCTACCTAAAACATTTTACTATGCTGTTCATTCTGGTCTCAGCAACTGAAATGGTAGGATGTTGAGTGAATTGGAGGAGGCAGACCTTTAATTCAGAGTCACAAACAACTGTACACGAGGTACAGGGTGAAAGGCTGGGATGTGAAGAAGAGATTCTGGCATCCATTGGAGGAAATGTTCTATGAACTCTCTGTCCTTAGACTTGCCCTTCAGATCTGTGAACAAGGCTCCTGAGCCCCACTGAAGACCATCTAAATTAGTCTTTGGGAACGAAGCCCCACATTTGTAACAATCATCCCAAGGACTTGGGGCGGAAACAAGACATCATATTTTGTACTTGGAATGCTCAACATTTAAACATGTTCCCAAGGAGAATGCTAACAAAAGTGAAAAATGTGTCACACTTTAACTGCTCTGTTGGATCCCTCTAAACTCTGCAAGAGAGCATGTGTCTTTCTGTGATTAACTGATGAACTAATTGACTGACTGATTCGTTTATTCATTCATTTAACCAGCCATTGGGCACCGCTCCTGAGGCCGGCCCTGCTCTGATGCGGACCTTGTCTCGTGGTCGATGTGAGAGCACTTGAGAAACTTCAGCGATATCCTGCACAATACTTTTTACTTGAAAGCTGGTCAACAGTTCTTCCTCGGATATTGCTGAATAAATGAGAGAGTGAATGCGTTCAGGAGTCCTCTTTGTACCATAAAAAATTATTACGTTTCTTAGCGGTAAGTCAAACAATGACTTCCTGAATTAGTCTTCATAGTGAAGCAGGACAACGACTAACACTTTCAGTCCTTCCCAGTACTACCTGTAGATTTTAACAACTTCTTAAAATAGTCAGTCAAAATCAACTGCTGCTTAGAAATTACAGAAAAGTATCCCAAGGTCAAAAAATGGAACTTTAAAAGTCACTACAACTGATAGTTAAGACATTTGCTCCTCGTTAGAGAAAAGGATGAAAACTGACTTTTATAGTGTAGAAAGTTATGTGGCTACAAAGTCTTTTAAAGGATGTCCAACAAAGAATGGATAATACGAATATTGATAAAAAGCTTATACGTGTTTTACATATACACATAAACTCTTAAAAGCTTGTGGCTGGCATTAAAATGAAGAAAATTACCTAAATGCACCTAGAATGTTTTAACAGGAAGTGATCTTAGAGATTTATCTAGTACAATCCCCTAATTTTATACGTGTGGAATATGAAGCTCAGAGAATATGAGAAGCTTGATCCACGCTTACACAACGAAGTAATCAGCGACATCACTAGCGCTAATCCTTGGATTCCTGTTTTCCAATTTACCATTTTTTGTAGAATCACTTTGGGTGCTATAAATACATGTCAGTTCATGCAAGCAATTATATAAGAACCAGAAGGCTGATAAATCCCTTTTTAAAATTTTTTAAAATATTTTATTTTTCTATTTTTAGAGAGAGAAGAAGGAAGGAGAAAGGGAGAGAAACATCAATGTGTGGCTGCCTCTCAAGCACCCACTTCTGGGGACCTGACCTGCAACCCAGGCATGTGCCCTGACCAGGAATTGAACTGGGGAACCTTTGGTTCCCAGGCCTGCACTCAATCCACGGAGCTACACCAGCTAGGGCTAAATTTCTTTATTGTCTACCAAGCTGTAGCAAAAAGAAGATAGTGGCAAGAAACAGTGACCAATATTTTAGTGATTTAATTTTTTTTTTGCCTCAACAGAAATTCAAAATTCGATAATGTACTTCAGAGTTCCTTGAGGAAAAAAGCAGAGCATAGATTTAACCCCCGAATAACGAAACCGGTGGCCTATTAGCAAATAAGTGTGTGCCTGTATTGCCTTGTCTTCTGTACCCCAATCTGCAGAGCAATTAGCAAGAGAGGAAACAACCTGAAGATAAGAGTGTCTAAAATCACAACTGTCCAGGAGGAGGACATGCCCCTTAGGGTCGCATTGCAATAGCCCATCAGGTTGTAACTGGATGGATACTGATCCAGGTTGTGATGCTGGATCAGGCCCAGTAAACAAGAGGAAGACAGGAAGCTGCCCTACCATCAGGCGTGTAGATAAGTGGCGTTCAGGTTAAAAAGGAAATGACAGTCGATGCAGCAGTAGTCGTTTGTTGTGACGACAGCAAAATCGACAGACAAAATACACAAAATAGCTCCCCCGCAACAAAAGAAATAAAATGAAACAACAAAAGTTTTCACTTTAACTCAACACTATACGAAATATAATTACAGACTACTTAAAATTGTGAGAGGATTAGTTTACAAGAGTTCTAACCACACAGCTCAGCCTTTTAAAAAGAGTTATATGGGTATTTTCTCAGCTAAGTAACCATTTCTTATCAATAATTCACTAAAGTTCATCTCAGACTGCTTATGTGGTTCCCATTAATCAAAAATTATGCATTATGAACCCAGGGTTTGCTTCAGAAAAGTTGGTGGGGGGAGGTGGTTTACAAGTTGAGCATTTGATAATATTTAAATATTTAAAATTTCTTAAATTTGCCCTGGCTGGTGTGGCTCAGTGGATTGAATACCAGTCTGCAAACCAAATGGGTCACCAGTTTGATTCCCAGTCAGGGCACATTCCTGGGTTGTGGACCAGGTCCCCTGCTGGGGGCGTGCGAGAGGCAACCACACATCGATGTTTCTCTCCCTCTCTTTTTCTCTCCCTTCCCCTCTCTCTAAAAATAAATAAATAAAATCCTTTTAAAAATGTTTTCTTAAATTTCCTCCTAATATATCTGCAAACAGCATCAATTAATTAATGAACAAGTGTAACTGTGCAAAGATAAACCACATACAAGTCCAGGTGTATCTCTCTAGCACACAGCTGAGCCCTTTGTCCTCAAAGCGCATGCAACTAGATCTCAAAGTCCTTCCTGGGTCCTACTTACAGTAATCATTTAAATAGCAGTTAGATCTAAAATGTTTAAGGAAAGGTAAAAAATAAGCCTAAAACAAGCAAAACTTTAAAGAGTATACAGGAGCCAAATTTTGCTGTCTCCTCTTTCTATTATCACCTGTATGGGATGGGAGAATAGTATAGTGTTTAAAAGTGGAATTCTAAGTGCATACCCCATTGGAACATCCTACCTTCGGGACCGTGAATAAATTATGTCACATCTCTCCCCGTAAATTTATTGCCCTCTAAAATGGAGTTAATGATGGAATCTTCCTTCATTGATTGTTTTGAAGATTAAATGTGTGATGCATGTAAAGGGTTGACTCTGTATTTGGTAGATAATAAATATCCAATAAGTATCAACCGGTATTATTACCATCAATAAGGTGGGAGCAGTTATAACTATGCTGAAATCTGAGATCCTTTGTGCAGCATGTGATGAAACAATAAACAAGAAATTGGTGCTTATTAAATAAATTGTTGCTAAACTGATACATTGACATTAGTGTCAATTATGTTCACACAAAAGCCTTATTCTGCTGCTTTCTCAGTAATTAATACGTGCAAAACTTCTTATCATTCGGTACTGCCTCACCCTAACCAGGGAAGAGAGGAAAGGTCATTTTGTTCTTTAGTTGGATATTGATGCCAGTTTTTAGGGCTTCATGTACAGTAATGTTGCCAATACCCCCTCCATCTATACTTTGCCAAATCCATTAATTTATAGCCATGCTGCAACTCAGAACAACAACTTCAATGTAAGATTTATATCTTTAATTTCTTTTTCATGTAGCAATAGCAAAGCACATAGAACGGATCATCCTTGACTCTGGGACTCAGGGCACCACCAATTGCAATTAAAAATGTTTACAAGAGCACACATCATAAACAAAGCTGCCTTGCTATTCCAACCAAAATATCGTAAAGCATATGAGGCAATTTGCAACAATATAAATTTTAAAGTGCTTTAGAGATAGTAACTAAGTAACATCTTTTTGAGAACAAGTCCCGAGGGGACTGATAAAATTTGTTGTTCTCAATAGTAACAACGACAACAACAATAAATATTTAAGAAGCATCTGCTGGGTGCCAGACATTCTTCTGGCTCTTGGAGGTGCCATTATTATCTCCATTTCAAAAAATGAGGAAACTGAGGCACAACAAAATAACAGGCCATCTGACCCCAGAGTCCAAGTTTGTATTCATTATATTACATAAGGATGTTGTGGCTTTCTCCAAACATTAAACCCAAACCTGTGCTTTAATTTTTTTTAATTTATATTAAAAATTTTTATAAACAAAGAAATAGCACACTTTGTAAGTTAGAACACAGTACATATAAAGAAACCAGCTAATTATTCCTACCTCAAGTCTGTCTGTCCGCATTAATTTCTGTGCAGCAGCTGCAGCAGCTGCAGGTACGGGGACCCCAGGATTCCCTGTTACCAACATTGGTGCAGTCGGCAAGATCTCTGCTGGAACCAGGCTTGGGGACACAGGTCCCAGGTAAGGATTAAAGGCTGCTGATGCATTGGTGGCTAAGCTTGGTGCAACTGAAAACATTGGCTGAAAAATAAAGAGGAAAGTAAAATTTAATATGAAGGTCTTGATTGAAAGTTGATATCCTACATTATTCCATCTGCCCATCCATCCACCCATCCATCCATCCCCAATCTATTCTTCCTTTCCTCCCTCCCTCCCTCTCTCCATTTAGTTCTGTGTTTATTTAGTTTCATTCAGGATAACGAAGTTTCTTAAATAAGCACTGATCAAAGCAATGCATTTTTTCTAAAGTATAACAGGAAACATACCATGAAATTTTCCACTGAAATTTTAAAGCCTCGGGTCTATAATACTTGCAATTTATTTATGAACAATAGATCAACTATTCAATAGGGAAAATGTCTGGGTTATCTAATCTCCATCTTTGTCCTGATTTAACCCTAGAAACTTGTCTAAGAAACATATTTCATAATTGCTCTGTCAGATGTACTTGAAAGATCTGTTTACAACTGTTAATAGGCTGCAAGTGTCCCATTACCTGGAATAAATAAAGCAGAGCTCTCAGTGGATATCTGAGTTTCACAGTCGGTGTAAACTGTGAGTAAATCTCACGGGAAAAGCGAAAGGAGATGATGACACCATTCCTTCCGAGCACAGAGGATAAGTGTTTGGCACATGCACTTGTTGCAGGTTTGCTGGGGAAATTATAAATATTCCACCAGCCTATCACACCCCTGTGAGCTATTTAACAACAAGCACACCATCCTGGGGGTAGCCATTCGGAATTGTGAAGTCTGAAACGCTTCTAACAAAGTGTTGCAAGATTATTCAAGGGAAGACCTATAGTAGCACTAGAGAAAATGCTCCAAGATCGGGTTTCTGCCAGAAATGTTTTCATGGATGTATGAGGATAGTTTCTATTTGTGATATAAAAATTGTCATATCAGGAAATATATCTGTCCTTGATAGATTAAATCATTTACCTGAAATCTACTGTAGCATTTTACTTTTCCAGCTCTAAAAGCATAATCTAGCACAACAATTTCTCATCTTATTGATGATACATATTTTCAACTTCTTAATTCAATGGAGTTTCAATGCTTAAAATTTAATGCTTTATGTCATGTTTGTAACCCAAACACAAAAACTAATTGACAAAATAGATCTGCTCTTGAAGGAAATTTTTAACTATTTTCTTTTACCCTGTGGCAAGGAAAAGAATCATAGAAATTTCTGTAGAATAAAAGGCACATTACAATGTAGCTAATTCTTCCTTCTCATAGGAATAAGAAGATGATCCCAAGGTTTATACAGTATTGAAGAGAAATTTGGAGTAAGTGGTAACACAATTAAGATGTATATTACAAAAGTGAATCTTACAGCTCAAAAGAAACATGTTAAAAAATATGCATTTCTTTTATCTGGTCCAGCCCTGACTTACTCTGTATTTGTAAGGGTAAAGTGGAATGCAGGAACTCCCTTTTCCTCAGGGCGGCGGTTCTCGACTACGGGTGATTTTTGCCTCGCTGGCGATATTTGGCAAAACCTAAAGACATTTTTGGCTATCAGAGCTGGGGGCTGGGGACACCACTGCATTTAATGCATAGAGTTCAAGGATGCTCTAGGTGTCCTGCAACACACGGAGAACCCCTTCCTGCAGAGATTTATCCCACTTCAAATGCCAACAGGGCCGAGGAGAGAATCCCACCCTAAAGAGGCACTCTTCTCGCGACCTCACACACTGTGTTCAGGACAGTCTCTGCAGCTTGCATACACAGTTTTACCAGGAGGACCATGAAAAACAGAATACATAATATACAATTTGATTTACTCGGGAGGAGAAACAATACACCCTATTTCCTCTGATACTTTCAAGTTAAAATAATTATGCCTGCAAATGTGTTGGTTTAAATGCCACAGTCAACTACCCTGCCAGGTCCATGGCTCTTGGTGTGATGCAGTGGCCTTAAGTGACACCTCCCATCCCCAGGCTCATCCCTGCTCCAATCAACTACACACTGACAACAAGAACAGTCCAAGTGTTCCAGATAGTCGCAATCCATAACCTGTCAGAAGCTGCGGCCCAGGGCAATCTCTGCCAAACAACAGCTACTTGAACAGCAGCTGGTCTGATGCTGCTTCGCTGTCCACTGCCTGCCAAGGGGGCAGCAAGACAAGAATCAATCTGCACAGTGGATGCATGTTGAACTTGGATTTCTACTCTGAAATATTCAGGTAGAACTTACCCTGTTGCATGCTCTCAAATGCAATATATGAAATTTCAGCCAGGCTGGCAAATCTGTTTTTTCTATTAGATAGTTAAGAATTAGAGGAAATTTAGCATTGAAGGCTAAAAGACTAGTTTAGAATATGGAGAACAGACACCAGGTAATACCATTCCTCTTTGTATTTGTTGCTATGAATTAACATGTATTTCCAGAGGGTGCATTTTTAATATATACTTCAGAAAGGTATTGAGATGTTTATGTCACTACACAATCTAATATAATTGTGCAGAATCAGAGGTCAAGGTTACCAACTTATTTGGAGGGAAGAAAAGCATTCGATTTTAAGAAAATAAGACCAGTGGCCAATAAAATTCAGCTTTGTTAAAGCCCATTGAATAAAATAAACATAACCCACAATGCATGTAATACAGCAGCTGCATATTACAGAGAAAAGAATATTTGCATTAGATAAAAATATGGGTATTATTAACTGGCAACAATTTTCCCTTAGATTGTTTCTATAGAGTTGTCACATGAATTGATTTCCTAACTTAATTCAGCAAAATAAATTCAGATCTGATGAATTTTAGGACGTTCTCCTCGAGTAAAACCTGCAGCAGCTTTTAAAAATCTGAAACATCAACTATTCAGCAAGCATTATCTCAGATTGTTCCCTCTCCAGATAAGTAGAGCTATTTGCTAAACAAGCAGGCAATCAATAATAATAGCTCTATGCTTTGAAACGTGATTCCAAAAAGCTGCTATAAAAAAAGTACACCACTACTTTATTTCTTTTGAGATTTTTGTAAATTTGTTACATCTCCTTTTCAGAGCACTTTGCTGGAGGTAGGTCACTGCTGGACCCATCCGTGCCCTAATCGGATCAGCAAAGAACTTGAACTGCTGCACTGCCAAATTCTCCGATTCCCAAAGCGACCCTGCACGCAGAGGCTTCTGCAGAATCACAAGGATGGATATTAACTCAATGGTGTTATCGAGTAGCATCCTATTTTCTCTGAAGTATCCACAGGATAATGTATAACTACATAATTGGTACATTTGATACTAACTGCTTCCTTGTAATAATTATTTAGATATCTTGGTTCCCGAAAGGCATAAGGAAGGTTGGCTTATTACTGTCTTTTTACCCTGAACAGAGAAAAATAGCAAGTTCGCTAATGCTGGTACTTTTATGAGCTAATCATTTGTTTGTTTTAAATGAGACATTCTGATTCCATTAAGGTCCTCAGGTCTTATTATAAATGAAGATGTTATTTAAATGTTAATTTAATTATAAAGTGTTACACTATGACCCTATTTAAGTGTGTGAAAACAGGGTTATTAGCATAATTCCCTCTATTTATTGTGTGCCAGGCACTGTGCTAAGTGCTTTACCTATGTTTTTGTACTTAATCCTCGTAACACTAGAGTATAAACTTCAGGGGACAAAGACACACAAAAACTCTATTGCTTTTGTTTTAAGAAAGGGTTGGGGGGGATACCTGTTTAATATGCTAAAGTCCCAGACCTAGAGAAATGTCTGGCACACAGTAGGCACTCAACAAATATACCATGAATAAGTGCCTGAGTGAGTGAGTGAATGAATGTGTGAATGAATTACAGCCTGCTGGGTGGGTGTAATTGGTCCCATTTTGCAGATAAAGAAGAGGTCTCACGGAGATTATGGGCCCACAGTCATAAACAAGTGCACAGAAGACCTAGGACATGGACACAGGTGTGTCTGATTCCGGGGGGCCCTGAAAACAGTGGGTCTCAGTGCTGGCGGTCCATCAGAATCACCTGGAGAACTTCACAGCTGAATGCCCTGCTACACTCCCCGCTCATCGGAATCTCTGGGAGAGGAAAGGAGTAAGCAGAAATTTTTGAATGCTCCTGGATGATCCCCTTTCCCTACACTATATGGCCTTCTACTACTATTTAAAAACAAAAATGGGCTCCGTGTTCTGATTCTGTGTGAGGTCTCTAAGGACACGTGTTTGCTTCGGGCTTTCGTCTTCTGAACCTGGTTTCCCTCCACATCCAAGGCTGCTCCCGCCAGCCCAGTTGAGTTGAATTCCTAAAGTAGCTTCAAGAATCAGGACTCTCCCTGGTGAAGTTTCCTTCCCCTGATCCACCCACACCTCCAACTATAAACAATCTTTTCCTGCCCTCAGTTCACCTAGAATTCCTCATCATTCAAGTCTAGCATCTATCACCCCATCACCCTTGACCATGACTCCTGCTTGCACCAGACTGCCAGCTCTCAGAAGGCAGGCTTGCGTGCATTTCCTTCATTTTGTATGTATCCTGCCACCAGCATCTAAACAAACAGTGTCCTGAACGAACAGCGCTTAACACACGAGGCGGTGGGTGTGCTGGGTTTCTCTGCCACAGAAACTAGCAGGGGCATTAAATAGTTTCGAGAAACAGATATTTAAACATTAAAAAAGAGATCTGATGTTATTACCTCCTTTTACCTCAAAATTTAATCAATGTGTCTAATATGCTTGTTAGAATTTAATCTGTTTTCCTTTCATTTTGCAATTTTTAATACTGAATTTTCTAACTTGTCATGTTACCATGCTGTAATATGGCAAATGTCATAGAGGCCCTAATTAATTTTAAAACGTTATGGGAAGTAGTATTTGTTTTGCAAACAATGTTGGCAAGTTTTAATAAAATGGAAGGAGTATATACAATAAATAATAGATAATTAGTATCTACTGGCATTACAGAACACAAATTTTAAGTCAGATTTGTCGAGATTTTATATGTGTGTGTGTATTTGTCACGGTCAAAGTTGCAAAGAGTAAAAATATCTTTTTAAAAAAATTTAACAGCACAATTAAGATGTATAAAACCAGATTTCTGAGTACAACTGGATTTCTTGTACAACCCTGTACAAGAGCTATAAACAGCCTCTCTAAACAATTATTTTGAATACAAACATAAAGCCAAAAGCTAATGAGAGTTATCAACAAACTGGCATTACAATGCATATTTCTAAGAAGATGGCATATAACTACCATCAAAGCAATACCGTTTTAAAGTCTTTGTAGACTGCCTTGCTGACTGGGCAAGTCAAATGACCATTTGTCTTATTCTTAATCTCGCTTTATCTTTCAGTCCAGTTTGACTGAACATGTAAACACAGAAGACTCACTTCTAGCTCTCCAGGTAGAAAAGTATTAACAATTATGCCCGTCGCTATGACTTGGGGCCCATTCTCAAGCTGCTGGAGGAAGCGCCAGCTCCTTGACTGAAATGGGCGGTAAAAAGGGCGGATGGAGGAAACGTGATTCAGGGTGGCTGACTGGGAAACATTTCACCAGAAACACTTCGGGATGCAGTGGCCTTATCTCAACCACTCATTGGATAAACTGGAAGGTAAAGCACTAAAAAGTAATTTAAGACTCCTAGGTGTCCCTGGACGTGTGACACATGATGACTTCAAAGCTTTCAGCATCCAACTGCCAGCACATCCTGGGGACACAAGGCGAGAGGAACACAAGATAGCAGAAGCAGCAGAGACACTCCCAAGACGTGAGCCAAATCCAGTAACTCTGAATTCCCCTGTCCTTAGACTACTTCAAATGCATGAAATGCACAGGGAATTTGACCTGAGTTAGGAAACTCAAGACAGCTAGGTGTGTGTGCCTTAAAGACAGCTGCCATCAGAAACTAAGGATGACCAAGGCTAACCTTTGCGAGCACAGGGAAAAGGCACATGCCAGCTCTTGGAGGGCTAGATGACAAGAGCCTCAAGTCAACAGAATTTCTGAGCGATATCCTTCAGGAATGGACCAAAGACATATACTAGATGCCTCCAAGTTGGAAGCGACAAGGTGCAATCTGTCTTTGGTTAGTTTGTTTAGTATTTCTTGTTAGATTACCTCTACATCAGACAGTACATGGCAAAGTAAAAAAAAAAAAAAAAATTAAGTAGCACTTAGGAAATAAATGCAAAAATTTTAATTTTTTTAAATCTGGATAATTAAATACTACAGGTCTTCCATTTATCTTCATTACATAGCTGGTCAGCAGCAGGGCCAGCGGTCATGTTCATTAAACTCTCCAAACCTCTGAGTCTTCATCTACAAATTCGGGATAATATTACCTACGTTATAGTGCAGTCATGAGGACTTATGGTACAAAAAGTACTGAGTTCAGTAAATGCCCGTATAGTACTGTATTTGTCCCCAAAATGTTAATTCCTCTTTCTGATTCTTGGCTTGGTGCATTTCATTACAATTTAATAAAAGTCCATAAAAACAGGAAACTCTCCTATAAATCCCTGCATTCCCCAAGTCAGCCTGGTGTCATATTCCAAAGATCTTAGATTTATAGCCCAGGCTCTCAAAATTTACGAGAAAATGAGAACCCAAACCAAGTGACATAATAGCAATTTCCTGGTCCCGAAGTACCCTCATGCAGCCCCGGCTGCCTGTGCTAATAGTCTGCTGAAACGCATCCACCTCTCGCCCCCATTCTTCCTGCAGTCTCTGTAGCTGGGCTTGGGCTCCCGTTCCTGGGGAAGGTAAACCACCGTGAACCTCTGCCTGCTTTTCTTGTGTTCGGGGAAACTCCCTCATTCATTCTTTCACTTGTGAAGCAACGGCTTATCTCTGCTACCTGCCAGGATCAACACTAGATACTCGTGCATCAGACCAGACCTGGCTAACCCCTTGTCCTGTTCGTGTTCCTCCAGCTTCAGTGCAGGGCGCCAGGCTGGCTGCCCTTAGGAAAAACGAAGATGTGTCACCTGGGTGTCCCCCAGCCCCGTCCCTGCTCAGATGCTGCCGACACTCTGGACATGAGGGATCTGCTCACAGTATTGTCTCCTCTGGTGGTGCCACTAGCTAGGGTGCATCCCAGCTTACACAGCATTTTCAAACACTGCCATCCATACCCAGGGCCTCCCTCTTTGAGTGGCTATCCTTTTCTGTATCGGTCCCCTGGCTGCTTCCAGCCCTGTGAGATTCCCTATTTGTTTGCCCTGCATTAAAGGTCCAGTAGGCAGCTGCTGATGACCATCTTGTTTATTTCTGAATCTCCGTATCATTACCCTCATCCAAACAGAGCTGACTCCAGAGAGGATCAGAAAGTCTCAGGTGAGGTTTTAAAGGTAAATTTCCTGGATCAAAAGCCTTCCCGATAGCTATTAAACACCCAAATGCTGTACAATTGAATATTTAAAATGACTTCTATACTTATTACAAAAACGTCACTCTGCACAGAGTATATTTTTAGAATGTGATCTCACGATGCCTCTGGCAAAAGGGTAATTCCACATTCAAGTCTAGTCCTATCAGGGAAAATGAACATAAAGCCTGAATGTGCTCTCGGCTAATGAAAATTAATGCTTTGTCTAAGCTGAGAATTTTCCAACTAAAACACCAGAAAATGCGGTGATTTTTCTAATTGTTTCGGAAACCTGTCATTTAGTGATTTCCTAAACAAAGTGTATTTGTTACTAGTATTTCAAAGCCAAGAGCATAGATGTTGCTTACAGTTTTGTTCCAGGATTGTGCATGAGATGACCCTGGAAATGGCCTTGGGAGTAAAACTCAAGGACTAACTCAGTAGAAACACTGCCGTGACCAATGCTGTTCTCTGCAGTCTGGGACTTGTGCTGATCTCAGAGGTGCTCTCCGTCACTGGGAGGTAGAGCACGCTTTAAGTGTTTAAGTGGAACAATGTATCTCACGTCAAGGGGAGATCCTGTACCAACTTAAGTAGCAGCTACCCCAAGGATTTACCCGATCTTTGTATATGTGAGGGCCAAGTATAAGAGAGGATTCTTGTCTGATATTTTATGCTAGAGAAAATGATTCTAACTAAACTTTTCTCTAACCAAATGGAAAAGTTTGTGCTATCCCAATGCAGACATATGAAAATCAGCAGATAATATAAAAATAAATTTCAGATATCATATCTTAAACTGAGCCCCCAATAATGGAATATGAATAGATATACATACATATATATATATATACATATATATATGTATATATATATATGTCAGGTTAAAACAGACAAAGAATTATAACAGTCTCTTACACCTGTAGAGTATTGATAATTGGTATCACTGCCAATGTGATATGGAAATCCCTCCCACCTCAAAACACAATCCACCCCTCTTTCTTGCAATGATTGGTACATGAAGTTCTAAGAGAGAATAACAATTACATTGAGTTCAAGTGTTAAAATGTATTAGGAAAAAAAATTAGCACACATATTCCATGAGCCCCTAAGACTACATACAAGGTAGTGACAAATTACTGACAGATACATTTTTATCATTGCAAATTTCAACACTTATTTAAATACAGAATTACCATATCACAATTAACATCAGAATACCTTTTGCAACCTAAAATTGATATTAATCTCTTACACTTCTACAAATCGATGTGAGTAAGGCTTATTAAAAAGTCATTGATCATATACAGCCTCCCAAAATCCAAGTAAATAAACAAGCATATGGCCCCGACTCCAACGTTACTGACGGGGACCTGTACTGCTCAGTAATCGTTACATTGCTGTGGCCACCTACAGCTTATGTAATTTAGGTCTCTTCTAAAAGCCTTGTTGTTTCTGCCTCTCCTGATTATTTCTCCTTTTACTGGACTTCCAAGTCCACGATACTGACTCACTGCAGTCGTGATTCTTTCAGTATTAGTAACAACAAAATGATTTCAGTTTATGTTTAAAAGAATAACACAGTCTCCTTTTAAAGAAAGAGGAGGGAAGAAAGGAAAACGTGTTTCTAGAATTAAAGATGACAGTAGCCAATTTTTATTATTACCATTGAAGTTGCCTGAAAATGCACATTGACTAGATTGATGTGTTTTGAGGACCCTTTTAAAAACAAAAACAACAAACAAAAGAAATTTTACATTTGAAAGTCAGAGGATTTAATTTCAAGAAAAATTCAGGGGAAAAACATTCTATAATGCAAATTTCCACATGATTTACTCAGCAGATGAATAAATTACAGTGTGAAAACTGTTTCAGGGTGTGACTCATAATTTCGCTAGAAAGTGCTAGGCAACTCACACTGTTCCCTGTGTCACCTGAACTAGCGCCCTCATCACTTTACCAGTGAAACTGAGAACTTGGAGTTACATACTTAATAAATAAGGACTGGAAACAAGCTTACCACGGGTTGTAACGGGGCACCGGGCATCATCGCATTGGCTAGTTGCATCTGCTGGGCCAACATGGCCATGTTCTTCTGCTGAATCAGGTTATTGCGCCCATTTATCTCCAACTGTGTTTTTAAGTGTGGGGGTGGATGAAGGTATTTGCAGTTCTCCCTGGAGCAACGACCCTAAAAAACAAAAGTGGAAAATATCTTAAAAAAGAATAAAATAAGCAAACCTTAAAAAATAATAATGTAAACCTTACCATTTGAATCCACCGTGGGATTTTTATACAATGTATTTATGGCCCATATCACTTTATAATACATGTAAAATAAGTAATGGATTCACCCCAATGCATTACAAAAATGAGGTACTAAATCATTGGGAAAGGTTTTAAAGCTTAAAAAAGTTCTTTTATTTTAACATTAGCACTATTACATTAAGATCCAAGCTGAAAAATCTACCAATTGCCAGCATAATACTAAAACATACAATACCAAATAAAGAATATTAGGCTCCTTCCATAATATCTTTTGGTAAACTTTAATGAACCCCAAAGAATCATGAAGCTTTACCATCTACTTTTACTTGTATTGAGTTCTAAAGAAATGTACTTTGCGGGCTCACGGCACATGGTGTCTTCAGTGATGCGCCTTCACAACCATCTCACAACAAATAAAATTGAAATTGCTACTAAGCTTTAAAAGATAGTTACAGATGAAAGGGACATGCCCACATGTCCACTGTACACCGAGATTAGCAAGTGCAGTGAAACACTGGTAGAAAAATGTAGCCTGGAACCTTTCAAAGGTAAAAGTAGTCGCCATTGTCCACGCACCACAAATCAATCCAAAATAAACACATTTACCCACCAAAAAATTTTCAACGTAAAATAAATTACTATAAAATAAGAAATGTGAATATACTTTCCATTTGGGAGGATTCTTCTCATCAAAAATACATATTAAAGTCTGTCATATGCAATAATGCATAAGGGGCTGCACCCGTATTATTTCAATATACTGTCCAAGTCATATTTGATAATTACAGATCTCATCGATGACTACGCGGATAACTTCTTTTACCGATAATTCTAATTAGAACTGTTTGTCACGGTAAAAGAAAGATTTAATTGAGGGCATCAACCATTCTCTTGAGCTTAAAAATCTATTTCTCATAGTTTGACACAGAAAATTGATGCTTATATTTGTGATAAAATCTGAAGATTCTAATTTCAATGATCAATTTCTAGCTTGTTTTGATTAAGGGTTTTAAAGAATAAGTTTCTACATAGAGTGAATCTCTTAGGATACTCCCTGGTACTTTAACAAGCTTTATGTAACAACGCATTACTAATAATACGATGCTTTAAATCGGGAGGGAGTGGAGGACAGTAGCTGACAGCAAGGACCTTGCAGGCCTCAAGACCTGGGGTGGACCTAGCTCTCTCACTCGTCAGCTGCATGAATCACATAGAAAACTAACTGCCTGAAGCCTCGGGCATTTTATACATCTCAGCATCCCTCCACAACCTACTCCAGAGGTTTGTCATGAAGACCGAAGAAGACAACGGGTGCGCCGCGCCCTTGCCGCTCTCAGCGCGCTGCTCGCCCAGTGAGGTAAAGGTCTGCGCGCGGGGAATTTTATTGTTACTGACACGTTCACAAATGGAGTAAAATTTAGGAATCTATAACTTATTCCACGAAAAGTCACCATGCTTTCAGCATGTGAGCGTGTTAGTAGCTTAAAAGCATCTAGATGCAAAGCATCTCTTACACAAACAGCATTTAGAGTCGCAGAGAACGACGGCCAACGTGAATAAGCTCAGGGGTGACAGTCTGATTTCAAGGTCATTCAGTTCAAGCCTCCCAGAGAAAACCTGCTTTTTCCATACAAAGAACAATCTGGCCCTAAGAGAAATGTTTGTTCTCCATAGCTCCACATCATATTTCTTACTAAGATTGGACTTAAGTGCAGATTAGCAGGGTTATGTCCACTCTGAGGACTCAGTGACTGTCATTCCCTCGGCTCAGTTTCCGCAGTTCCATAAACAGCACAGAGGCAGCCCTAGTCAGGAACCAGGCCCTGCCAGCACCAACAGCAGCTTTCCTAGGGACTTTATTCGAGTGCCGCCCTTAACACAAACCACCGGGCCTCCTTCCTACGAACACGGCCCAGACTGAAACAATGAAGGAGAGAAATCCTATTTGTCCACCATACATCCTCTGTCAATGCATCTCAAAGTTCTGAATAGAAGCTCAGACCTTTGGCTTTCTTCTTGTGTTTGCAACCTCCAGTCAGGAACAAATACCATTCTACTACATTTCTTACATGTTATCTATCCTCCTATGCCCAGCTCGACTTGATTGCATTGGAGCCTCACTTTGAAAAAGCTATGCCTCTAAGAATCAACTGAGTGTACTTCTGAAAAAGTACACAGACTACAAAGCCTCTTCCACAGAGGGATCGTGGCAACAGATCTCGGGGCCCCAGTTACTCTAATAGAGCATAAAACACTACACAACAAACTCTGTAAAGTCACATGAATTTTTCATTGCCACATGTGGAAAAAATAACAGAGTAGCCTCTGCAATTAATATTAGATAAACTCAGCTTCTTGGGAAATTCAAAACTTGTTTAATGCTAACTGTGCTGCTGAATAATTGTGGTTTGACAAATAAAAAGGTCAAGAATAACTTAGAATAAACATCCTTTTCTAGAGGATTGCCCAAAGCCCCAGGGAAAAGCACAGGCAGCCTGCCTTCCAGTGAGATTTAAGGTAAACCCGACATTGGCACCTCTCCAGGTTCATCTGTCTCAGCACCCACTCCTCAGTAACCATTGCAAAATGAATGAATGAGCTCTTCTTACAGAATAATTAAAGATGAATTCTATTCTAACTCTATTCTGGAGACAATAAAGATAATAGAAGGGAAACTATTAAATCTAATACCAAACTTTGATTTTGAGTTGTACTAACCAAACGGTACATTTATTCAGAGACCAGTAAAAAAGCTTGCCGTGATAAAGGAAAAAGGTGGCAGGTTTGCAAGTTTCACCATGAAAAAAAGCAGATTTGTGTTGAGAATGACCTCCTAAAAATCTATACAGTGATAATACATTCTAAAAATCTAAAAGCAGAAATTCAAACAGTATCTAGCACTTACTTATGCGTATTTTTGTACAGACACTTACTCTAAATCATCCAGAGATTTCACCTCAAGATTTAGTAAATTAAACTGTTAGGATTAATGCAAAAATATAAACATAAAGAAGCTCTTATTCAGTTTTGATTGCTATGTTTAGTTCTAACTAGTGCCATTTAATTGTACATTTTATCATAGCTTGGTTCAAATAGCAGCTTTGATACTTACTTGCTGCCTGACCCTGTGGAAGTTACTTAAAATCACTGAGTTGGCCAAACCTTTTCTGTAGAATAGTAACAATATCATTGATCTCATTGGTGACGTATGAGGATTGAGCAAGACAGTGGTCAACCTCATATGTGGCTCCTGGTATAACAGTCTATCAATAAATATTATTTTTCTCACTTTCCTTAAGTTCTCATGCAAATAATAAGCAGCAGCTGCTTAATTTAGCACAATTACTTATTCATAGTGCTAAAAATTAATACAAGTTAGCAAAACACAGAAACAATGCATGTCAATCATCAGTAACGTAACGCAAGTGCTACTGGCCCTTAAATCATCATTCTGCGCTTGCCACACACACCAAGGGAAAAGGCCATGCTAACAGCGTTCGGTTTCTGTGGTTTGTTTTCGTCGACTGCACGTAAGTCTTTTCGGTAAGCTGCACAGATGACTAGCAGGCCCCTGGAAAGAGCCACAAATACCTTAGACTCCATTCAAGAGGCCTTTTTATAGGTGAACTCAACACAGGTTCCACAGACATCACTGTAACGCATGGACCATGTATTTTAAGGGAATGGAGGAAGTTCAATAATATTGATTTAGACTGAGTCCATTTTTCTCTAATAAGTTTTCTACATCTATAAATTAGAAGCTGGGCAAAAAAGTCAACATTTTCCACTTGTAGTCTTAAAAGTTTATATACGGCCCATACTGGTCATTTGAGAGATCAATTGAGCCAGTCCCCAATTTCTGAAGTTACAAACTACTCAACTGTGAATTTCAGAATTTTTTTCATTAGCCTTTGAAATTGGCACGAAGCTTGTGATTCTAACAAGGGAAGATGTAGCTTTAGATTAATTAATTGAGCTTAAAAATAAATGCCTTGTTAATTCTTAAACATTATAGTTTAATAAAGTATACTTGTTTCTATATACAGCACATACATATAAATGACGTGTATGTGATATATATACTGACATAAAAATTGTAGAACAAACATAAAACTGAATGAAACTAAAGATGGCAACTTAGAGATATGGAAAAAAGCCTATTTCTTAGCTATTTTAATATTTAATTAAGAACAAGTTAACAATCAAAAACAAAATATCTTACTTAGAAGTTGGCCAAACTTAATAAAATAAAAAAAGTTAAAATTCTATTTTAAAACTGGAAAGACTAATTTTCCATTTTTAATTATACTTCCTCCATCTAAAATAAAAGGAATATTGTGATGTATGAGGCCAGAGTATAAGAAGACATCTTATTAAGTTGCCAACGGTAACTACGTGGCAGGATTATATTGCAATAATTACTGAGTCATATTTGGGTAGACTCTGGAAATAAAAGGGCGATGAAAAAATTGCAGGGGTACAAGCTTATACTCATATAAGTCTTTTCCAACTTTCCCTAGAAATGCTGCTTTTCTGGTAAGCCCGTTCAAATGCAACCGTTTACTTCAGTAGTTGCAACAAAACCAGTATTTTCTGGAGGACAGTCGGGATATGCAGGCGTTTTTGAAGCACTGCCTGGAGATATGCATTGCTCAGATAGGGCCAAGAGCTCTGGCAAAGGAAGTTGGTAGCTTCCTGCTAAAAATTCCTACTTTTTTTTTTTTCAGTTAAGATGATGCAAAAATCTCAGAAAAAGCTTGTCGAAGTTGGGGGTGGGGTGCAAAAAACATTGGCAGTCAAAAGTATTGTTTCCTGCATTTCCCAAAATGTTTTTTCCGATTCTGTCATGCTTTTAAATCAATTCCTGCATCAATTCAATAAAAAGGTGAATAAATTTCTGTAAAGAATATTTACTTTAAGGTCACAAGTACCTAGTGATAGGAAATTAATGACAGTTTTAAAGGTAACTGACTTTAAGAAAAAATATACCTTATGCACACACAAACACGCACACATGATACACTCAGTGTTCCGTCTTCATTTAGGTGAATATGTTTGATTAACTCTAGAATTGCAGGTTAGTGGCTTTTGCAAATCTTGAAAATAAATTAATTGCTTCTAAGAAACAGTATATAGTACCTCTTGAATGGGTTATTTCCTTACAGTCTCATTTCCATAAAAGACTTGTGCCAGCTTACAAGGCCACATGCATCCCAAAAAGAGGTTCAAGGTTTCTCATTGACATTTGGAGCCAGCAAGTCTCAGTTACAAGGGCTGTTTTGTGCATTGTAGGATGTTTAGCAGCTCACCTGGCCTACGAGATGCTTGTAGCACTCCTGCCCTCCGTTATGACAGTTCAAACTGTCTCCAGATATTGCCAAATGGCCTTGGGGGCGAGGGTGAAGCAAAATCATCTCCCGTTGAGAGTCAGCCACTGCTTTATAACTAATGGAATTTAATGGGGGCTGCATTAGTCTGCCAGAGCTGCCATAACAAAATACCATAGACTCGGTGATTTAAACATAAATTACTTTTCTCACAGTTCTGCAGGCGGGAAGTCCAAGATTAAGGTTCTGGCTGATGTGGTTTCTGGTAAGACTCTCTTCCGGCCTTACAGACAGACAGCTGCCCTACAGCCCCATCTCCACATACAGCCACACAGATGATAGGGCTTCAGCATAGGAATTTTAGGAGGATACAAACATTCAATCCATAAAAGGGGCACACATACATAAAAACTACAAACCCCAAATTATTTGTCAATGGCTGCCAATACTTTCACACTCACATTTAAATACTAAGATCCTTTACTCTGGGAATTTCCTCAAACATAAGATAATAGACTCACACTATAAAACTTGACTCAGGAGGAGTGGTGGTTGGCAACTTATTTGCTCTAATTTTGCCAAAGTCTAATAGCTGCAGCTTCTAAAATCTTTCCAGGCGTGAGCATGTGAGTGTCAATGTTGGATCTTCTTTCTTTTATTTAAAATAAAAACAAATAAAGACTGTAGTATATCGAAGAGTAAATAATTAAATTCCAACATTTAATTTTGGAATTCATTCACTTGTTAACTAAAATACTAAAGATGCTGATCTTATTTTTTAAGGGTAAACAACATTTTCCTGCCTTTACTTCCCTCTAAAAAGTCTTTTCAGGATTAAAAAAAAAAGTCAGCAATATACACTCTCATTTGAAAGAGAAGTTACTGAGAAATTTAAGTGACCAGAGAACTCAGAAAAAATATTTAAAGATTTCTGTCATTTGGTAGGAATTGCTAAAGTAGTCAAACCAGATATTTTTTCCCCTTTTGGAAGTCTCCATGGTGATTTCACTGATTCGATGTTATTGTCTGCTCTGTTTTGTTTTACAACGACTACATGATACAATATCATAAAAATATGTAGCATACATACTGTTAATAAGTCAATACTATATATTTACTATATTGAAATAGTATGGTATACTATATTACACTGACATACTACCAGTAATTTCCCTATTTATTTTTTCTCAAATATTAAGACCTTTTAAAACTGAGGTACATGGGGATTTTTTCTCTTGAATAATTTTCTATTTTTAATATCATGGCACCTTTGTACTTATTTTAGAGTTTTCTCATTTGGAAAGGCTAGAAAAATTTTCAGATCATCTTGAAATCAAACACGACTTCTGTTTTAATTTCCTCACTGGATTTTCAGGTGACACCCAGAACAAATGTTTGGCATCCCTACAGAGTGTGAGGAAAAGAGCCAGGCCTGCTTTTATCTTGCTGGGCAATTACCCCACAGTCTTCTAACCTTAACATGAAGTAAATATAACAACACGGATCAAAATTTAAAACTTAAATTTCTGGGTGAAAATTGCTATTTCCTCAATCAACATAACACCAGGTACCTGACCCTCAGTTCGACACAAGACCTGGGAGGATTTCCCTCTGCCAGTAAGAAAAAAGATGCAGAAATTTATGAATGTGTTTTCATTGAAATAGTCCTAATTTCTTTCAATTACTTATGACAGACATAAAATGTGTTTTGAGTGAAATATAATAAATGTCAAGTTTAGGGTTTTTTTCCTTTCCTGATCCCAGAAAAAGTTCCTATTCACACATACACTGTGGAGTAACAAATACTGAGAGGGCCAGTAGAAGAAAGAAAGGAAAATACAAACACACATTCACATACACACAAACTATAAGGTTGAAATCTGTGATTTTTACTCTGGCCTTTAAGAATGTTAAAAAAAAAAAAAAGGAACAGATTGTTTCATGGGCCTTAAACATTTTCTCCTCGACGTCCAATTTGATCCCTAGCAAGTGATTTTAGGTTTGGCTTTTCTACCTGTTTAAAGAGTCCTCTCTAGTAATCAATGGGTGTTCTAGGCACGGTTTTAAAGAACATTTCCTAAGTTTGATGAGGAAGATTCTCGAACATTAAAGCCAATAGTGACATTTACAATAACCCAAAATAAACTCAATGCTGACGCAGTATCGATGCACTCTAACTCGAAATCGGGATACTATGACTTTTCCCAGAGAACTTAGGAGCTTTCATTGCACAACTCCCATTAATCATCTTGAAAATGGCAAAACTGAAACTCTACACATCTAGATAAGTATTATGTAATGCATGAGAGTCGGGTTCGCTGCTGCTGAGGAGGTGGAAAAAGAGAAAAAGGCAACAAATCACACACACATTCTGGTTACAGAAATACCACCCCTTTCTTCAGCAGCTTTTGTCTGTGACAGATTAGACATACACACAACTGTGGCAGCAACAGTTATATCAGCATACAATTTTAGCTGATAGTCATCTGAAGAAATCTTAGCCTCCTCACAGAGGGCCCACAGAATCATATATTTAGAGTTGCTGGTTACGAGACGCTGGAAGAAGAAAAGGTCTCGCTTTTTCCTTCTGCCCATGGCCTGCTCTAACTCCCACACAACCCTACAAAAGGGCGTAGCCCCCTCTGACGGGCCGTGAAGGGTTTAACTGGCACCTATTGCCCGCCCTTCCCCCTCATTCCACAGTCTTCTGGGCTCCAAAGATGGGTCTGGCCAGCATCCCCGAGCCAAGCCAGAGTCTCCTGACCTTGTGAAAGCCCAGTGACATTTGGTAGGTGCCAGCGTCATTAAACAGTCCAACATTTGTTGGCTGCTTTTTTATAGCGTCATAAAATTGGAAATGCCAGATCACTATGTTTCTTTTCTTTTTTTTTTTCAATTGCTTCATTTTTTTCGGTACAGCAACTGTCAGACTTCAAAACTGTTTGTAGCAGAAACACTTCTGAAGTTTTATGGCATTCGAATCTGACACTTTTCAATCTTGGCTAATAATGAAAAGCCCCAAGGTTTACATAATAAAATTCAGTGCTCTATTTGTGGCGCATGCCTTTGAATTGAGAAATACAAAATGTTTTACACATCGTACCCAATTCATCATCGCACCATTATTAGGTGGGTTATAGCGTGACTGTCTCTATTATATTTCTAGAGCTTTCCTGAGAATAAAAAAAAGAGGTAAACTTTGTAAGTTAAAGGCACATAATTTTTTCCTTAAGAATTTCTGGGAAGATTTGTTTAATCAATGCTTCACAGACCTACTCCAGCTCCTAGTGCACTGACAAAGCAAAAGCTCTCCAGGGTTCGATGCCCCTTCAGTGTGTGTGGCAGGTCCTTGCCCACGGGCACATCATGACTGAGCCCTGGAACCGGGCGGCCTAACTACAGGGCTGACACTCTCCACTGTACACCAGAGGCAGGCATTCACACTGATGGTCATTCGGTGAGCGGTCAACGTTTTCCTAATCACTGCTCACACTAAAAGCAGAATCAGTCCCAACCAATGGATGTTTCAATTCCCTTGACTTCTGCAAATAAAAAGACGTTTGACAGTATAAGCAACTAATATTGGAGAAGACTGAGCTACATAGTATTTCCAAAATGTAATGGGTAAAAAATACATTCTCTCATAAATTTCATTTTATCTCTCATTCTTTTACTTCTCCTTCAGGAGCACCAGTGTTATAGGATCAACTGATCTTATCTACTGAAAAAAATAATAATACTTTCAACTCCAAACAAGTTAAAATTCTGCTTCATATTATCCATTGCAACAAGAGACTGGGTGAGACAAGAGATTTCTTGGATTATCTGTGGATTCCACCGGCCTGGCCTCTGGGTTTGAATATAGCACAAATATACACATACACACATATATGTGGTGTTTTCATATAGAAACAATATAAGATGAAAAATATAAAACTGGTAACATGGAAAGAACGGTAGGTTTAAGGGGCAAGTATTTTATTTAACAATACAAAAGGAACAAGAAAATCGAAGGGGTGAAGCCCTTTGGTGAAGTCAGCTGATGCATTTGCACCTGCTAATCAGGGTTGTCAAACTCATTTTCATCAGGGGCCACATCAGCCACGAGGTTGCCTTCAAAGGGCCAAATGTAACTTTAGGACTGTATAAATGTAGCTACTCCTTAACTAGGGGCAAGGAGCTTGGTGCTGCCGCCAGGTAGAAATAAGGGGCCAGTCTAGATAAACAAGGTGGAGGGCTGGATTCGGCCCTAGGGCCTTGTGTTTGCCACCTGTGTGCTAGATCCTACAGATGCCTACAAATATAGGAAAAGACACCCCGTTTTTACAGACCCAGAAGGATAATACAGTATTAGTTATGATAAATTTGTAGTATTACGCAATGTTTCAAGGTCATTGAAACAATCAATATTTCCCATTGTAAATCTTCCATCAAAGTCTACTAGATGGGGCCATGGATATTATGTATCTGATTAGTGCTAAAATAATTTTCTAAACTGTAACAGATGTCCAAAATTTGCCTGTCAGTTTTGTACAGAAATCACTGCATTACACTGCTCTCCAGTCTTTGAGAAACAACATTGCTTTTGCCAAATATCAATTCTTTTCCCCAATTTTTCCTTCGGACTCCTCCACAAACCTTTTGGAGCCCTAACTGAAAACAAATGTTGTCGCTTTCTGACCTCACACATCCTGCCTGCAGTCCAGCCATTAAGTGCTACTGCTTCACACAAACCACAAGGACAGAGCACCAAGAAAAGGTGCAGAGACAAAGGTCCTCACCACCGCTGACCACTGTCTCCTTCAGACAGACCGACTTTGTACTTGAACACAATGTGCTCAATGACACTGGCTCTGTCCCTGTGGGGACAGCACTCCCCTGCCCCCCCACCAGCCCCATGACGACTTGCTAAAATGGCACACAGCCATCAGCTCTGTCTCAGACTTCAGGCTGCAGGGAGGAGAAAGACAATTGGCTCATGAGCCCAGAGCACATCTACTGGATGCTGACTGCAGCAGCCGAGGCAGGAAGGGTGGAAAAAAAATCTCCTGAAGTCGAAAACCAGTATCACAATACAGGTCATCTGAGCCTGTCTCCTCCTCTGCACCCCACCCCCTCCCCCAGAGACTTCCAATGGCTTTCTAACACAGGTCCACAAACATCAAAGGAGTAACACTCAACAAAAGTTATTTAAAAATTGTCACTGGGACTAAAAGAGAAAAGTCTCAGAATTTTTAGAAAGAATTCATATGTTTCTAATAGCCTTGAATAGCTTTTTAGGGAAAGGATCCATATGAACAATAAACAAACACATAAATAAAAATAGGAACCTGTAAGCTACAGAACTCTTACAGAACACCTGCAAGGCAGGAAGGTATTGAAGCCATCACTTAAGCCTAGGCACTTGAAAAAGCCTAATCAGCACAAAGCACTCTGTTCTACACAGCAGTCAGAAGCTGCAGAGGGTATTCTTAAGTGATTATTTAAAATATAAAGTATGGGGGGCTCGGGTTGGAGGGATTGAGCAAAACGAAAAAAAAAAGGAGAAAAAACTCCTGGACAAGGACAACAGTGTGGTGATTGGCTGGGAGGAGGGGGCGGTGGGAGGTAGAAGAAGGTGGAGGGCGGGACAGTCGGTGTGGAGGGTGGGAGACCTGACTCGGGGTGGGGAAGGCACAAGGCGGTGCACAGATGCCACGCTGCAGAACTGTGCACCTGAACGTGTGCAATTTTGTTAACCAGCGTCACCCCAGTAAATTCAATAACAAGAAAAAACAAAAGAAAAAAGGAGATAGGAAGTATGGAGATGTTGGGCCTCACAGGAACGTCAGCCATGGCAACACTGTTTTTTAATGAGCCAGAATGGGAACGTAATGGGGACAAGCACAGACGGCTGTCACACGATGTTTTTCTCTTGCTATCACATCAACAACATGTAGGCTGAAAGCCCAGATCTGCTAAACACCAGGCTTGGGTGAGTCAAGCACCGTACCTATGAATTTTACACTCTACCTCTGGCTAAGCATGGGGCTGCTAAGAGAAATAGTTGTTTTACCTTCCTTGGCACTTTGTCCTTGCCTCTTTGGCACTTTGTCCTTGCCTCTGTCCGAATAGGGTCACCTGGCTTTTCTGTGCATGGTTTACATGTCTTCATCCCTGGAGAATGCCTCCAGGTTGGGGCTCAAGCCTCGGCTTTGCACCCACAGCCTCGGCTAGGCCAACGCGCTCATTACCTGTTTGCCAATGAATGAGTCCTGACTACGTTTCAGAATATAAGATATTCTGTCCAGTAACGCACTTCTCAAACATGCCTTCTGCACCTTCTCCAGGACCTCCTAAGTACCTACACCCACTGTACCCATGTCTCTCCATTCAATTCTATTTCTCCTTGCCGCCAGTCTCCTCCCATGGGCTCCTATTCCCAGGAACTTCTTAGTACTGCTATCTACCCACAACTCAGTACTCCACTGCTACCCAAATAGGAAATATGGTCACTTGTCAGCCATATCTGTGTCCTTAGCATGGAAGCTTCTCATACACACAAGCCTCAGAAATCTACACACTGAGAAACGCCCAAGGACTCAACATGAAGAAGCATTATAGCCCAGCTGAATGGTCACACAGACTGGAATCAGAGAGTGGTTCATAAGGCCAACTGTGCTATTCATTAGCAGTGAGACTTTAGGTTAATTAATCAACCTTGCTGAACTGCAACTTCCTCTTCTATGAAATGGAAGAGAAGCAAACCATCCTAGAGAATGATGTATTAAATGAAGGAATGAATACAAGAGCTTCGATCATGGTACTCAGTAAATTGAAATCACTGGGCCCCTCTCACTCTCCTTGCATTTTCTTCCCATCCCTGGAACCTGGCAACCCCTGCTTCCTGTCACCCAGGCCACTTCTCTAGATATGCTCCAAAGTCCCCTTTGATCCTCTTCCTTCAGGCCCCCCTGGGGCATAGTCCTTCACCTCACCAATAAGTTAGAATCTTTTTTGATGAAAGAGCCCACGCTAAGCCTCAGGTGGCCAAGGATGGCAAACGCAGAGTCCAGTGGAGAGAACAGTTCTCCAGGAGCCGGGATTCACTGTGGCTGTCTCACTCACCAGCTCTGTGACCTCACACAGACTCGCCCTCCTACCGCAAACGGCGCCCTCCTGTGTGAAGCTGTATCCAGTACAACCCCTGGGGGGCTGGAGAAAGCTTCACCAGTGCCCAAAGTCAAGATTAAGAAACTGGACCTCTGTATTTTAAAATGTGTGAGTAACAAAAGGGAATTATTTTCAAAGGTTACCTTTGATTTTACAAGAGGGGATCCTTATCAAATGTCACTCTCTGTGGACACTGTGTCTTTCACTTCCCTTCCCTTCCTCCTCGTGCCTTTCTTGCCAGGAAGAATAAACTCACAAGTGAATTCAGCACCTGTCAACTTGTATTACTGATAATTTCTACAAGTCTGTCTACCCCTCTAGATTAAGAACTTGCTAAAGACAGGACTAAATTTAATTGAGCAACTTAAGCATTTTTAGTAAATGTTGTAGAATAAATAAGCAATTTGGGATCCCAGAGGGCACTTCCTGGTGTTCCAGCTCTCACACCATTGAGACAACACTCTAGTGCCCAGGCCCTTGGTCCTCAATCATGCCATACGTTATAAATAAAAGAATTCCTACACCCAGCCTCCACCCCCACAAATTCTGATTTAACTGATCTTGGCTGGGTCCTAGGCAAGCTCTCAGACAATTCTAATGACTGCTACTCTGAGAGCCACTGGTGAATCCATGTACACCAATGCACATTCTCATTCACTCGTCAACCACCGTCGTCCTCACAGTCCCTTCTCCACAGTTCACTTAAACCCAGTGTGTTGGCCAGCAACTTCAAGACAACTGCCAGCGTTATCCGTCAGTTGCCTGATTCCTCTGCATCTGAGCTGTCGTTTTCTTCATAGCTCCTATCCTGTCCCTGGGCACCCAAGGGCAAGCCGCTGAACAAGAACACCCACCGCCTTTTGTTTCCTTAGGCACACTATCCTAGAACGAAGCCTCCAGACCAACAGCACCTCTGGCCAAAAAAAGGTGTTGCTAAACACCTTGCTTATTAAAAGCAAAAGAGTCCATGGGAGAAAAGAGGATCAAGGGATCCACGTCATCAATGTACCCCTGCGAGCCCCTGCATATTCTTTTTCTAGTTACTCAACATAGATGATACACTAGAGAAAGAGGCTACCGATGACCTTTATTTTATATAAGTAATGACAGATCTTATACAATTTAGCTTCATTTTCCTCCTTGTGGGTTAGAGGTCTCAGGTGGCCCCGATGTTCACTTGACAGTATTGCTTTTACAACTCAGGAATAAGTGGCCTCTGCTCAAGTTAAATTTTCATAGCTGCAGGAAGGGAAACTGGCATGCTATAAACTTTTACGCAAGAATGTAAGAGTTCTCCACCAATTCACTGGCATTTGCTTTAGAAGACTGTCGTGAGGGGCAGAGTTCTTTCTTTCACGGAGCCTTTCTTCTTCAGTGTCCTGGTCAGATGCAATTACAATGGCTCTCCTTAACTACCACAACAAAAGGTGTCATCTACCCTCAGGGCAATCCCAAGGCCTGATTCTTATGAGCCTCCTATGCCAAACGAGGAAGGGGAGGCTTCCAGAGGTTCCATATCCCATGTAAGCCCCCACCAGTGTTAAGAGGCGAAGTTAGAAAGTAGTCACGTCTGGGTCAGCATGGCTCCCACCAATGGGTAGGCAGGATAAAGGTGGCCTACACAACCTAGGGACAGAGGGCAACTTTAATTTGTTAATGTTCTTGGTTTTCAGATATAACACATGATTTCACTACAATCCAGGGACAGACACTGAAAATTGATGATATGAGCTGCCCCCATTAGAAATCATCAAAAATAAAGTTTGTGTTCCTTTCAATGATCTACGAACTTGTTCTAGAAGAGCTAGATTTATACTCGTGTCAGAAATATAGTGTGCACGTGCCCACACGCACGCACACACACAAGGGAAAGAGAGAGCAGAACGGGGCAAATAATTCACTGTCTCCCAACACAACCCAAAAAGTAAGTTAGGAAATAGGAAGTGAAGGGATGAGGCCAATGAGCAAAATAAAATAAATGTAGAAGTGGTCTTGCCTTGAATAAACCTTACACTCAATCTCACTATCTTCTAGAATAATTCATTTACACATTTACTCACCAACTCTGTGGTGAGACCACTCACGTGCTCACTGCTATGAGGCAGTGGAGACACAAAGTGAATCAGACACATAGTCTATGAAGGGAAATAAGGCACACACGTTACCTAAAATATAAGGCTAGAAGGAAAAAGTGTCATAAGGGACATTTGGATAAAGAGCTTTTACTCTGAAGGAAAAAAGAAAATGTTTCCAATTTAGAAAAATCAAATAAGAGCTTTGAAAAAGAGGTGGTATTTATAGATGAGGAGTTATAAAATATCTCCAGGTGGAGAAAACAGCATAATTTGAGGCATCAATGCCAAGCAATAAATCTGTAATAAGAGAAGTGGGAAACAAGGTTGAAAAGTAGCCTGAGTCTAACTTAGTCTAATTTTAAAACCTGACTTAAAGATTGTCTCCTTCCTTCTGCAGGCCAGGGAGAGGCACTGGATGGGGCCAGGGATGACATGAGCAAAGATGCACTTCCTGAATTCTTCAGAAAGAAGCACAGAGAGCTGGAAGTGACAAAGGACCTGGGGAAGGGAGACCAAATAAGGTAATCCTTTAATAGTCCAGGCGAGAATAACACAGACCTGACCACTCTCCACATAATCACCTAGACCCATCTCTCCCACAACCCGCTGCCCCACGCCCAATGCACACAAACACAGATAAACACATTCATTCATTCTCTCTCTCCCTCCTCTCCCCTCGCCTGGCCCCAGTCATACAATGCTGATTCTTTACACAAGACATAACTTTGTCCATGTAGGTTCACCTATGAAGATACTCCACCCCTTTTTTTCCTTTTTTTTCTGGCCTGGGTAACTTCTAGTCAGAGTTAAATGTCACCAGCTTCAAGTCTTTGTTTAATGTTCTTCTAGCTGGTTTCAGAACATTCACTACACTTTATTACAATGGTTTATTGGTTGTCTGTTTACTTCACTAGATCAGGCTCAAGAACCATAATGTTTATTTTCCAGGTACATTCCCCAAATGACAACACCTACAACAGTGTTAGGCTTCGAAAAGGTGTTAACTCATTGAATGAATAAAGGAGGCTTATAAAGCAGAATGTCCATCATATAATATACACATACACATATACATATATAACATATATTAACTATTTGTCTAACTTCCAACACACTACCTCTAGAACAGTGCTTTTGCAAAACCTAGCAATGTTTGAAAATGTACATTAATTAACTGCCAAATTAAGCTTTATTATTTTCCAAGTTCTTATAACTTAGTAGCAAATTTCTGGTTCAATCATCAGTCCATTATTTGATGTTTTGTTGTTTCCTTCATACCAAGATAAAATCTGTTCTTTATTTCATGTGAATATAATCTGTTATATTCACATGAGAAAAAAATAAATGGTAACTATAACCTAGATTACTTAGATTGGAAAATATTATTTAGAAATGTCAAAATGATAGTACAAATTCTGATGCGTTGATCAAAGGATGTGCCAACAAAATGAACTAATTTCCCTCCTGTGTAGTGTTCCTTTTTAGAATAACCACTTTATGTTTGCTGACTTCATAGAAGCCAAAGACAGTAAAACACAATGTTCATGTTTGCCTCATTTTATTCTACTAGTAGTTTATGTTGATAATTTTAATGTATATTTTCTGATTGTGACATATTCACCTATAATATTTGAAATAATATTTCATTACCCACTCTAACAAAATTCCACCATACCATAAAAATCAAACATCAAAGGCCCTTTTTAAATTAAAAGAAATTGTGCTAAATTGGTGTAGAAAGTGCATTAACATAAACAAGTCGGGATATCTGCTTACTTCTAACCCATTCTTCCAAAATAATTTCATTGGATCATAATTATGTGATTAAGTTCCAAATTATGCAAAATAGGTTTAAGTCTCCATAAGCAATTTCTGAAATTATGCTTTGTTTTGTTTTGTCTCATTGTTAGCACCAAAAATAAAAAAGTGGGGTGGGGCAGACCATAAGCATACCATAGGGTGTATCTGTGAAAATGGATAATCAACACTAGGCCGTATGTCTTGTGGCACCAAGGTGGACAAAGTGCAGAGAAAAACAGACTTGGAATGAAGCACTTTCACAATCCTTTTCAATTAATCTCACAATAACCATATGGGTAAGAGGTATTAACTACATTATGCTGCTACAGAAATTAGGGCTCAGAGAAGTTAAATGACTTGTCCAGGGTCACAGAAGTAGCAAACACAGCTGAAGTCTCAAGAGCAGGTCTGATGCCATGTCTGAGGACCATGTCCTCTATGCACAGCTGGCTTTCCAGGAACCCCAACAGCCAGGTGGTCCTGATAGGTAAAATGGCAGTAAGTAAAACCACATCTCTGGGAATATTCAGGCTATCCAACAGACTGGGGCTATACCAACCTGACTGGGATAAAGACTTTGCTCAGGGAAGGTAAGTTCAGAGAGTTAAAGCAAAGAAAGTGGAAGTGACGTAAATGCTGGGTCAAGAAATCTACAAGCAAAAACAATCCATTCACTGAACGTTTTTGCTGAGGCCTACTTGCACGTCAGGAAGACACTCTATAGTGCAGAAGGCCTAAGTCACAAGGCTATAGAAAGATGGTGCTCATTCAACAAACTCAAGAATAATGACTGTTCAGCCGGTGATATGATAGATACCTAACAGCCAAAGACCAAACAATTGCCCTAAACCAGGGGTGTCAAATTCATTTTCACTGGGGCCACATCAGTCTTGTGGTTGCCTTCTAAGGGCCGAATATAATTTTAGGACTGTATAAGCGTAACTACTCCCTAACTAGGGGCAAGGAGCTTGGTGCTGCCACCAGGTAAAAACAAGGTGCCAGGCCGGCTAAAACAGGTGGAGGGCCGGATTCGGCCCGCCAGCCTTGTGTTTGCCACCTGTGCCCTAAACTGTTCAAGTGGGTTAAACAAGGTGAGCTAGCACACGAATGTCCTCTGTGAAATTTGTTAAACACCAAAATGGCAGACCAGAAAAATATTCAAGCCATAATCAGCACTACCATTTGATTGAGTTTAAAACAATTTTATTATTTTATAAAAAATGAAAATGAACCTAGTCAGTCTATTAACCCTGAAGCAGTAAATACCTGCTTTGAAACCTTACATTGGTAAAAAAAAAATTTCTCATGAAATAAGAACTATTTATCCATATTTCTCTTTTTATAAATTATGGATGTAATAGTTAAATACAAGGTAAGAAACTGAACTATGAATGATGAGTGGGGGAAAAAAGTCATTAATGTTCACTGTCTATGCTTTTCCAAGACAGAGCAGTGGACATAACCCACTTAGTCAATGCAGGTCCTTCTGGGGCCAGGCTCCTCCTGACGCTGCCCTGTTTATCTCCTTCACGGCACTGGTCATACCTGCAGTTACGTTGCTTATTCATATGTTTACCAACTGACTCCACCGGAAATGTAAGATCCAGGAAGGCAGGGCCTTGTTTCTCCCAGCTCAGAGTGAGCCACAGGGTTGAAGGAAGGGAAGAACAGATCTCACAGAGTCCGCCCCACAATTCTGTGATGACAGTCCTGTTACCCCCACCCCAATCCCACTTTGCTGACGAAGATGCAGGGGTCCTGTGAAATCAAGTAATTTGTACAAAGTCACAGAACAATTAAAGTGACGGAGACTCATCTGCCTGATTCATATTTACTGTATAAACAAATTTTCCAGGCTATATTTAGAATGAAAACAGTATCAAGTTGAAATTCAAAGAGTCAGTGGTGTTTAAAATTCAGAATTAAGAAAACAATCTCTACATGACTCTCCATTATACATTTTCATTATATGTGTATATTCACTATTTATTCATTATATATACACATATATATATGGTCAGACTTTCTATAGCTATAAGACTTCTCACATCACCACAGTACACATTTAGCTGCACTACAGATTTCACATGAATTGACTATGACATTTTGTAATTCATAAACAAAGTCGTGTATGTCGCCCCATGGGAAAAACTCAGTTTCTCCCCAAAGTATTAGTGTTGATATTGCAAGGATAATAGCAGGTCTCAGTGGTTCTCACTTTGGATGAAATTGTGAAGAAAAGCTATGTGATTATCTTGGTTTTGAAAGCTGTAGGTTCATCTTAGAAAACCATGCCAGATGAAATGAATGTTAGTGATAAAAATAGATTCATAATAAATTGGTTACTCACAATAACTCTTAGAAAAGCTCTATAAATTAGACATTTTTCAATAAAGTTCTCAGAAAAAATTACTCCAAACGTTTATATAATACCTGCTACTAAAAGTGATAATATCTGAGGACCCTGAGAAAGACGTGACTATTTTAAGAAAACAAGTCCTACAAAGAACTGGTGAATTATATATAATATTCCAATTCGCTGCACCAACTATTGTTCATATGTATGAATAAGGAACATATAGCTATAACTTTGCTAATATACTTATTTACCTTGATTTATAACCAAATATATATTGGATATCTACTAGCTTATCATGATGTTGGGTGACACAGGACAGAAAAAGAAATACAGACTGCAATTCCGACTGGTAAAGGGCGTCAGATGCAGAAGACGTCCCTGGAAGTGAATTTCATGAAATACACCCTCAATAAGAGTTAGGAATAAAGGCGGTCTGAAATGATCTGAGGATATCCTCTCAGACCTGAGAGGATTCCGATTCCACCCCATTCATTCTCTTGAGAAGGCAAGTCGTGTGTTTCCAGAGACATTTAGCTCTTTGCCGCCAGTTTGTGGTGGTTCAAATCTCCAAAAGTGAAGCGGCTGGAAGGATCATGCCCATTTAAATCAGTTTTGGTATCAAAAAATCCTCCAGGATGGACTCCAGTGTCAAGAAAATTTGTGGTTTTAATCTTCATTACAGACTTAAAAGCCATCCAGTGGTCATCGGCCCCTTCTACATAAACTCAATTGGGAATACAATGTCACTACTTTCTAGGATCTCAGAGCAAAAGAGGCACATGGGCAGAAGGGAACTGAGGAGAAATGACAGGAGATAGGAAGACAGACCACTAAGGATTAGGTGGGTATGGTAGAGATGCTCTCGTGTCTAGGAGTTCTGTTACCTTCCAATGGCATCTAGGAAAGAGATGCAAGGAGGTACCTTGAAGAGAGAAGATGACACCACTCTAGAAACTTAGAAGCTAAGGCAACAAATTGTACATGGCACTAAAATGCTAAAAAAAAATTCAACAGATCATCTGCATGTTAAAAACAGATAAAGAGGCTTTCAGATTTTCTACTTGGATGAATTCTCAGGAATATTTTTGCATCTTATATGAAGATTCCCTTACATTACTGCTCAAAGTGGGAGTAGCTACCTTTCAGAAGAAGGCGCTGGCATTGGCAGAGCGCTGAGAGCTTCTGAAAGGCTGCTTTATAATGTATGTGCCTTCTTCCTGTGTCTTTCCCACCCTGAGATTACGGCTCACCCAATTAAAGCTGTTACATAATGTTGCCAAAAATAGAAAAGGGTTAGTGAAGAAGAAATGTTAAAGGAGACATATATTATTCAAAAATAAAAATTAACACTTTGAAGGTTTTGTACATGTCGCTGCTTAAGAAAAGCAGAAATTCACATTTTTTCCCCAATAATTCAAGTTCCAGTGACACCCCTGGGATCAGGATATACTGAGATCAAATGTTTATAACAACAGCTACATTACATTATATAACAATAACAGATGTTCAGAATGATACAGCTAGATCATCAAAAGAAAAGTCTTAAAAATAATAAGCCCATTTAAAAAAATCAAGAGTATGTTTTTAAAAATATTTTAGCAAACATACTTAAAAATTTAAAATCTGGCATTCAAATGGTTGTCAGTCAGCTCCCCAGAATCCTCTTCCTTCCGGATTACTGGGAATCCAGATAAATAAGATTTTATTGCATCTACAAATAGCTTTATAAAGTAAATCTTTTAAATCACAGGTCTATTTGAGTATTTTTAATTAAAGAATATATAAGTATTAAATGTTTACAATCATCTGCCATCGAAAAGGCTAGACTTATGAGTTCTGATATATTCATGTTAAAGGATTTTATAACTTTAAATATTAAAATTATTATAATAATTAATAAACCTTAATATATGGCTGAAATATAAATACTTGCTTGACAAAATAACCAACTGAGGAAAAAATATATCTTCAAAAGTCATAAAGGTTAGCACAAGATTTCCACTAACTCTTTGAAAAAAAATTTCTGTAGAAAATGAAAAAAATATTTCTTTTTAATATACTGAATCCTAAACTCAATTAGCAAACAAAATAATCAGGCTAATTTTTAAAGCCTCAAAAGACAAAACTGTCATGAAAAGCAGAAATTCTGGGGCAGTTGTTTATTCAAAGTGCAGAAGCAGGGTAAGTATGTGGATTTTCAAAAGCATTCCATTCATTTCTGGAGTTTTGGAATAGCACGTGAAATGCAAGTATGTACAAAAGCCTCAATTTCTTCAGTTCTGCCCCCATTAACACCACTGAAATGGGTCTCGTGTCTAAGTTGGTTCTCAATTTTTGTCTCAGAATCATGTTCTGAAATTTTTCACAGAATATAGCAATATGAAGTGAACTACATATTAATTTGGCTACAATATTACCTAATGAAGGATTACATTAAAAAAAATAAGGCCCATCTCTGAGGACCTCTTAATGATATTTCTGTTTATATTGCATTATGTAAAGAAAAAAGAAGTCCTTATACAACCATCCACTATTTATAAAATTGCAACTGCCTCTCCATAATGTAAACATGTTTTTCCTCCTAAAATGACAGCGCTTAATGATGCTGCCTATATCTGTAACCCATGCCAGGTAAAACAAAAGCTTAAAAGCAGCTTGCAACTCATTCAGATGATAGGAGCTAAGAGAGTGCCAATACTTTATTACCAATTCCCTGCAAACTCAGCCTTTCCCACCAAAATAGAGTTGGAAAGCACTCATCAGAATTTTAAAAATGTGCTTCCCTGTGAGTTTGGGGTGGGCAGGGAGAGACAAACAGATTCAGCCTGTCTGAGGCAATGGTGTGCTACTTTTCCCTGCTTCCAATTAGGATGTCAGCCCGTGGCTGATCAAATCTGATTTCTCATCTCTTACACTCTGGTTTTCATCCTGACTTATACCGAGGTGTTTCATATAGAAAATATCACTGCAACATGTCTGGCAAATGTTTAGCTAAATGATACACAAATAAAACCATGTTAGGCAGGAGCTAAATGCCCAGAGAATTAGGAAGCATGCAAAATGTCAGCCCCCAATACAGTCGGCCTTCTTCCCCAAAATCTTCTAGAGCTGTAAGAAGCATTACTGTCCCCCATGTGACTCTCAGGCAAGTTGTCTGAATGAAGTTTTCAAGTGAAAATGGCAAGGTCAAGAAGAAGCTTCATAGGTATGAGGGGGAGGAAGAAGAAATGGAAATATGGGATGAAGGTCAAGATCTGAAGGGCAAGTTCAGACATCCGTGAACAGAAGCTTAAGCAGTCACATCTGCCCCTAGCCAGGAAGACGTCGTCATATTTCAACAGGGGGACCGTCATGATCCATTCTAGGACACATTTTAATTTCTCCAAAAAAGAGCATTTTTATGTGTAATATTAGGCTGTGAAGTTCCTTTAGAAATGATAGAGGAGACAGCACTTAACAGTGAAAACTAAAAACGCCACCAACACCTCACTTTCTCTCTTTGCCCAAATTTTTGCCAAAATTTGATTCATGCAATAATGGCATTTGTTCCCTCAATTGGTCAGCTCAATTATTTGTATACCTGTATAAATAATGTACATGGAGACCACCTACTAAAGTCCATCAATGAAGTTTCCACGTTTCCAGCCCCAACTTTCAGCTGCTAGGTCTCTGAACTAGACTTGCTGGCCATTTCCCAGAAAATCTGTGTCGCCTACTCTCTTCGCACAACCTTTCTAGTCCTTCATCCTCAAAGTCACACAGCCCAGACTGGATGTTAGGGGAGGAGATGTAAGAACTGAACAGGGACCTGAAGCCCCCATGGCCAAGACAGACGCTCTTATAGTAGGAACTGAGGGTAGAGAGGAGAAAGAAGAATAACATTGTTCCACTCAATTATGAGACTGAACATCTGGGGTTAGAAAAGCTGAAGATCTAAAAATTATAACTAATCTTTGTTAGATTTTTTTTCACTTTCAAACCGTTTTTACAGTGCTGCCTTAAAAAGAGTCTTGGTATCTTAAAGCTTTATGTCCCCAGACCTTCCCAAATGTAGAATGCTCCACTTTGTCAGGGCTGCTGGTCCTGGGAACAGTCAACAAGGACACACTGAGGTGGGCGGCCAACTCGGTGCCCTCTCCAGCTGAGTCATCGAGCAGACTCAGGGCACGTGACTTCAGTTTCCTCCCAAGTACCAACACCATCATGTCACCAATCTTTGGGATTGCTTCTGAATACTGACAAACAAGAATGGGTAGGGTCTAGCTGTCATCCTTTTGGCCCATAAGACTTAGGGCTTGTGGCTTAGAGAATAAAGCACTGAACAGAGAGCTACAGGCTATAATTTCTAACTGTACTTTTCCCTTCCATTTTTAAAATGACCTTAGTAAGCTAACTTACCACTCTTTATTTACATGAATTAATAAGAGCTTACAGATGACGTGTTGGGGAATTGTGTGCCTGAAACCTGTATAATTTTGTTAACGAGTGTCATCCCAATAAATTCGATAAAAAGGAAAAATGCCCTTATTATCACCTTTCTTAGGCTACTGGACACATGTGAGATATGGTCAAACCCACCCCCAAAGCTGTGTATGTGTGTATGTGTGTATCTGTGTGTGTGTATACCATTCATATACATAGCAAATAGCACATATACTTTTTCTACATCTGTAAGTAATCACAACACTATGAGAATCATAGCTGCTCAGGAAACATATCGATTAGAAGGGTACAATGGCATTTTACTGAGGGAAAGTTGAACTCGCCACCCATAAATGCTTGCTGTGACTTCTGATGAGAGGAACAAAGTCATTTGTTAACCAAAAATGCAAGCAGTACAGTTTTAAGAGACAAAGATGATATATGAGAAAGGAATACTCTTTTCAGACAAATCTGCAACAGTAGAGGATAATTAAAAGGAGTGACTAAACATATTTAGTTCTTGACCATTTGAAATTGTGGCTTTTGAAGGAGGAACTATAGAGTGTCATTTACTCCTTTCACATTTTAATTTTTAGAAGACAAATTTACTTGTAATATTGTCAGTCTTCAATGTAGACGATTTCTTTCTTTCCAAGGATTTACTTTGTTAGCTTTCGTTTAATAACAGTTTTACACTCAACACCAACTGCAGTGCTGTCTTGTGCTTGGTGCAGGGTTATGCTATTGCAGTAATATAAAAATAGCAAAGGCAAAAAAAAATTCACAGCAGACTAGAATAGCACAAGAATTGAAGCTTTTGGATAAAGCTCTCTGAAACAATTAGAATAGATACAACACCTGATTCTTTACTGTAAAATAGTTCTTCCTTCATTATATAATATTAAAATTATCTCAAGGATTCATATTTCTTTCTCCCCAGACCTATAAACTATTAAAAGTTATACTGGGTCTCAGAAGAGTTCAAAATCCAAGCTGCACTGGCACGCTGTGCCTGTTTACTTAATCTATTTTTATAACACTGCAGTAGCCAAATCCAACTTACCAAATACCTGCTTCAACACTCCGCACCACATTGATTCAAGAGAGAAAATTCACGAGAAGCAAGCTGCAAACTACGTTTGTTTCTAACAAATCAATCTACTCTATACTATTAATGTCAAGGCTGTAGGGAACCATGGATACACTGAGACATAGGCCAAAGGATTTTGATTTTTTCAAACCCTTTATTCCGCCAGGTAAGACGGCTGTCTACGATACCCGTATGAAATGAAATAACACAAGTTGCGATTCTTCTCACTTGCAAGTCTGAGTGCCTGTGCTAATCCTCTGCAGGTTTCCCGACTCGCAACACTGTGTTGGGTTAGAAGTGTCATCTCTACAGCAACCTACTACATAAACGCGTTACAGCTAAGTTATTCAATAAAACACGTCCTTGACCATGAACATCCTTCATGGCAAAGAACAATGCCAAATATAACTTTTACTTTGTGAAGTATTTCTAACAGTTCAATGTACCCAAGAAAAATAAGCCTGAGAATACTGACAGAATGGGATTTGCCAATTAAAAGTTGTTGCCATAGAAACAGGCTTTAATATGTTTTAAGAAAAATATGAACACATTATGCTTTCTCTTCTGTCATTTACATTTGAACATAAATGTGAAAAACGCAATTACAGAGAAGGGTGTAGCTCCCTAAGGGAGCATCAAACGCATTCTCCTGTTCGTGAAAACATAAAAAGTTCCTTTCTCAACCAAAAATGAACACATACTCTGTTTTCTTGAATTTTTCATAGATTATTTGACTAATATATCACTTCAGTGGAGGGTGTGATTTCTTTTTCTAAAACTAAGCTTTCCCTCCACCCCCAAAGTACTCTACAAGATTTATATTTTCTGAAAGTCTTCAAACACTGTGCTCTTTGAAAAATAACTTTAAAAACATCTTTTGAACCACTCAAGGGGAAGATCATTACAAAGGATCCTTTGACATTCTAAACACTCTAAATACCACATGTTAAAAAGTATTTTAAGTACATCATTGAATGTTCCTGACTGTTGACTCAAGGGATTAATATGGGTGAGACTCCAGCCAGATAACCATAACCAGCCACAGGATATGAAATAGTGAACTACTTTATCATTTTTATTACTGTTTGACTAACATAGTCCGTGACAAGAATTCTGGGCATAGTGCTATTAGTCTTCAGGTGGTGACCCACAGATAAATATTAATGTTTTGTAGAAATTCTATCATGCAGTTAGTTCCCAAAATGTACTCATTTCAAAATCACTCCAAAAAACAAGTGACGCATTTAAAATTTGTTTTTTTTAAAGGACCCATCTATTATGATGTGACTTGATTGATTACATATATAACAAAGTCATCCTATGACTGATAAAAATTTAAAGTGATTTATTCCTTCATCAGTTGAGGATAGAATTATCTGTCATGTGGAAAAGGTGCTGAATGAAATATTTAAATATACATTAATATATATACTATTGACTATCCAGAAATAATATAATTTGATATAATTGAAATCCATGAAGATTTTAATTGAATATACTTTTTTGAAGTTTTATACTGTAGGTGAAAGAAAGTAGCTGTTAGGAAAGAGGAGGATTTTTTTAAATCACAGGAAATCGATCACCTGAGCTAAAACATTAAAAAGTATGGAAGAGGACCTGTCCTATAAATTTCTCTTTTTCTGCCCTCAAAGAGGACTAGGGAATACCTTATTTATTTAAGGCAACAACAGCTCTTGAAAGAGCTAAAAACAGGAAGAAGAAATATCCTTAGAAGAAAGTATGTTTTTAAAAATACCTTACACATTCATTTTTTAAAACCTTACCCTATTGGTTTTTCAAATTGAAAAAAAGATGCAAATCATACTTCAAAACTAACTGTTGACGCCACATGGAAAGAATTCTCTTTCTGAGATCTCTACTAGAGATATGGAACCTCTCTTGCATTACATGAAAGTACAAATAATTCTGAAAATGATACCATTATTATTTGATCATCTTTTCGGGCCTAAAGCGTGAATAACCACTTAAGCAAGTTCTATGAGAGCATGCCCACTAAAGAATCAGAGCTTCCGGCAATACGCAGATAAACAACTGGTCAACTCGGGCCCACAGCCTAGAATCCAACAGTGCGGAGTCTGGAGATCCAAACTCTGGACAACGTTGGTTTATAAGGTTAGACATTTCCAAAGCAACACAAAGGAATATCTGCTTTATCAAGCAAGAATGTCCTCTGCAGATTTAGATTCCAGGTTTTAAAATCCAAGGCTGGAAAGCCAACCTCACACACACTCCACAACTGCCAGTGAAGGATGAAAATGACCTGCTTCCAGGCCCATCTGATTTGGATGGACGACCAGCGCTGCCTGAAAGGATGGTAAACACTACGGCTATAATCTATTTGTTGTTTAGTTTCTTTATCTCTGATACTGTCATGACATGTTATGGATTTTAAATTGACAATAAAATTTGATTTTTTTAAAAAATGTAACTTCTAAAAATCAATTTATATTTAGTTGGCATTCTTTTCAGACTGTATACATTTCATTTCAATTATTTTTCCTTGACTCTCTAGCCAGGCAAAAACCTCAGAGCAGCACTGTTTGGGAATGAAAGATTTTGAAAAGGACTCTTATAAAGTTTTAAATATACCCTGATATATGGATAAAATGTATAATGAGTGGTAGTTACTCTCCTAAGAAGCATTTCTTCTAGGCAGAGTTTCCCATAGCACAGCTCCACCCACCAAGCCCCTCCTCAGTGTAACTTCTCTTAAAATAAAACATTATAAACTTCTGCTGTACACTAAGCAAATGGGGGTCTGTAATAATTCAAATACAAATTACTGAAATTTTACATTTTGCAAAGTAACATGAAAATGTCACTTTGTTACTCAAATAACTAACATAGGTTGCTATGTCACATTCTCATTTAGTCTAAATAAATAATAAATCTGATATATAGGAAATCTGGACCCCCCCTTTAATGGTATAGATTTACTTTGGTGCTATTGATCTCCTCAAATGTCCATTACAGACAAAGGGAACCTGAAGTGAGTGATTGTGAACTCACTAATTCTCTCAGTCACAAGTTAAAGGCATACTCTCCCAGTCATCATTTCTGTTAGGTGTTTTTTTCCAACGTGTCGGACATAATTTCCAGGGTAAAAAGACCCTGAAATATATCACCACACAACTACATCCTGAAAAGTGTTCACCTCTCAGCCTCAGCATCAATACCATGCAGAACTGCCCAGAGGGTCTCTCCAAACCCAGGAGAGCCACCACTTGGGGAGTTAGCTCCAGGGCAGGCATTCCACAAGGATAACAGACCTTTGTTGATCTCCTTACAATGGACCCTTTACACCAGCTCATCTAATCTAATCTAATGTATTCTCTATTCATGAGACAGTATTTCTCTATCTGAGAAAGTCTTCAGATCTCTGCTGTTTTCAGAATACATCCCGGCTCTGCCTGGGCATATAAACAGCTCTTAAGCTGGGCAAGGCCAGGGACACCTGTGTATGCTATGGACCCAGGCTCCAGCACTGGCCCATGTGGAATGAAGATAAAAGAGCAGGGCTGGGGAGCCCCAGTAACACTGTGGGCTCCTTCAGGAGCTCTGTGCACGCTGCAAGGACCCCCAGTGTAAGGTGCAATCCCAAGCTCCACCGTGGTGGCAGCTGTTACTGACCACAGAAAGTGGCGCTCGGCTCGGCGCCCAAAGGCAAATCTTCGCACAGAATCATTCTCTGCAAGCCGTCTGATAGAGAGGCTTTGAGTGGGTAACAGCAAGAGATTTCAGAGAAATTTTGGTAGAAACTTGCATCAAAACAAAACTCTGACACTACCTTCGAGGACAGCCATGTCTCATGGGCCTTGGAGTCCAGATATGGGACGAAAGCGGGTTGTCCCTTCTCCAGCTGTGAGACTGAGAACCTCCCGGCTGAGGACTAGAGAGATTTACTGGGAGGCTCAACACTCCGTGGAAACATAGTGTGGACAAGTATGGAATGATATACAAAATAAACTACCATTATAGAACTAAGAAGGATAGAGAAAACAACAACAAAAAAAGCAAAGTGAAGTTGCAGAAATGTCAGAATAACAAAAACTGAATTCAAAAGGTAAGAAAGGAAGGAAACAGCTGCTGATCGATGTAATAAGAGATATAACAACACCTATCCAACTCCTACTCATATTCTGCCACTCAGGACAAGTGTCCGCAAACTGAAAAAGATTAAGGACACCCCACACTCTGCACAACTGCCTGGGATTCGTACTAGTGGCATCCGTGGACACAAGTACTATAAAAACAGTATTATCAAAGAAGTATTGTAAAAATAAAAAAGAGTCTCTAGCAAAACACAGTTTTCCCATTTATTTTGAATTGTCAAAGTTTAATTTTGTCTTTCACACTTCAAAGTACCTGAAGCTTTAGGGAGTGGGCAGGAAAATCTTATTTCTATTATCCCTCCAGTTCTTACTAACACAATGCATGGCCTCAGCTTCTGTCCCTTTTTAAAAATTGTGTGGCCCAATGTATGATGGCAAAGGACAAAGATTCTGTTACAGACTTATAACATACTCTTATAGTGATGATGGTACATTGCAATTTTAGGGCAATTTCTTTAATAAATCGTTGTCGGCGTGGCATTCAGCTTAATACTGTGTAAGACAAACAGGGTAAGAGTGGTCAGCGAGTTTTCCATTTGGCTCTATCTACTGCCAAGTGGGTTTAAAGGCAAACTATTTCATACTTATATTTGCTTACTTGATTAAACATTGCCACCTCTGCTTACTAAACAAGTCTAAATATACTGTCCGTGGGGTAACCAAGGAGTGTGTTATGACTACGTGGTTATACTAAGGTTGTTTGTAAATCAATTGAGAAATACAGCAAACATCTAATATGTCCCTAGCCTCAAAAAATATGACCCCTGTACTCAAGGTCAGATTGTCAAAAGAGCCACTGGAAAACAAAGTAATAATCAAGTAACAAAGTAACAATCAAACAATCATTTGTCATCAAATCACTGAAACCTTCCAAATCTTTGTCTGACTTGATTATTTTGAAACAAAGTTAAGCATTTTAGAGAAACACAGACTTTAGTCTTTTCTCACCCAGCTGCTGCAAAGCTAAACTAGAGAGCATTGAGAGAGATACGACACACACCTCCCGGAGAAACACACGCGGAAACTACCATGTGTGAATGGAAAGAATACTTATTTATATATTAAATTAAGACCAATTTCCACAGGAATCCGAATGTGGAAAACTAAAATAAAATTAAATTTTGCTAACTATTGACTACACTCAATCAACACCAAACTGAATTTTGTGATGCATTTTTCAATAAACAACACAGAGCATATTTTCTTATTCTGCTATAATTCAACAACTAACCAAATATAATTATTCACCTGTTTAATGTATCAAAATTTAAAATATTCAAACTGTAAACAAAAAAAAATAAAGAAAATAGTGTGCATTTACAGGCAGAGTTTGTTGCTGTTTTGATTGTTTAGCATGTAAGAATACATACTAGTTCAGTATGCCCTGGGCTTTTTCTACAGTCCGCCTGAAGAATATAGACACAGTCTATCAAGAAAACCTATAAACTTCTGCGCCCTTCACATAGGCCCACATGCCCACTCACCCCCAACCCAGGTGTGTTCTTCCAATCCAGACTTTGTTACCAGTAAGTGTGAATACAGGCAGAGTTTAGAGCTGCTTTTATGTAAATGTCATGGAAAAATAAAACTGGTTATAATGAAAACGTCTATTATAAAGTCCTAGTTTGGGAAGACATGTATGATTTTCGCATTTTGGGTTTGTCTAAAAACAAGGAAGTATTTTCTTTCACAAACCAGTTCTCCTGTCTCGCCTCCTCATCTGTTTCGTTTACTGTGTGCTTCACAAATGCTCTAGAACTTGCTAACTTAAGGGAAGACACTCAACTGGGAGTTGGCTTATGAATGTTTGGATTATTCAGAGTCTTCCTATGTAATGCTAAACCGAAACACACCAATGTTTAGAGGGTCAAAATAATGACTCACAGCTTAGGAAAATGTGCAGGTAACATATATACACACTTGAAGTACATAAACACTCATAAGTGATTTAAAAAATGAACCTAATAGAGGAGAATGTGTAAAACCTGTATTAAAATATAGCATTAAAATGTGGTAATTCCCATATAGAGGGTTTAATAGAATGTTTTAAGATATTAGAAATATTATTTATTCAAGTTCACAATACTCTGGATATATTTAGCAAGCCTGGGACCAGGGTAGGGGGGGGGCAGGATGACAAGGCAAAAGCTATCAAACCTATTTCAAAACCTCTTCAGGGGCTTATACCTAGTAATCAATTAAGAATCTGAAAGATCTTCCATCCCTGCTCCTGTTTGCCTCCCCATGCTCCTTATCTTTGCATTTTCTCCTTTCTATTTGGGGATCGGCCTCAGTTAGACCTGAAAATAAACTTAAAAGAGTTTAAATGCAAGGAAAGAGTCCAATACGAACAGTCTGGAAGATAAAGGCAGAGACACATTCTCAAATTACCCCACTTCGTTTTTTCCTTTAATTATTTCAGGCACTGTATTTTAGGCATTCAAGGACCAATATGTTCTATAACTGTTAATGTTGGATTATGTGGGTACTTCCTATTTTTGTATTTTATGACGCATCTTTTAAACTTCAAATCTGTAACAAAAGGAGACTTCTCAAACGCACAGAACATAGTAAGTGATGAACAGTGAAGGCAAATTTTTATCTGAAGGTTATGCAACCTGAAATGTATTACTGAACAATGGTATAAAAATCGTCATACCTAGAAATCTTTAAGAAGAGATCTTTGTGACTTAGCATTAACATTAACTCATCCAGGCTGGGAATAGTAGCCTGTGGTTTTAAGCTATGTTTAACTTTTAGAAACTATACTGATTTAGAAGGTCTTTAATTGCCTTATAGGGTAAGCATCCTATGTCACTAACCTCAATTTATCTCAAGGAAATTAGAGTCCTTCACCAATTCAGATGAAGCAGAGAGAGGGTGCTTTAATCCTTAACCCATCTTCACCTCAATCTTTGACACACACACAAGAAGTCAAACTAAAAATACAAAACAATCAAAAACCAAACAACAAAAACCTCAACAATCCTACCACAATCTCCTGTTTCTTCACTGCTGATTGTAACAATTATTAAAATGTCAGTTAGAAAAATCTGTGTTCCAATAAATGTAATAAAGACAAGTCTGAGCAATTTGGAATGGTCCCAGAGAAGGAAACTACATCTTGCCAAAAATATAAAGTATAATCAAAACAGTATCTTGAAAGAAAATCTGAAATAATTTTAACATTTGAGCTTCCAAGAAAAGTTACTATGCACCCACAGGTGGTTTCCATTGCACAGGAGAAGACTGTAATTACCCGATATTTTGACCACTGGTTGGCAAAAGATCAGATACTTTGATAAATATTTTTCATAAATAACCATGCTCGCAGATGAGCAGAGAGCTACATATATAGGAATTCCTGCTTCACTGTACATCCTGTTAATTTACTATACAATCTTCAACAGAAAAACTCAAGGTTAATTGTCAGATATGTCAGTGGTAACCTCCTATAAAACATGTTGTTATGTTTAATTGCTAGGTTTCCAACCTAGTTTTAAGTTATTCAGTATATGCTAAATATGCAGGATAATCATATTATAAATGAAAACATTACTGATAGAGTATTAGGTCTACCACAAACATACATTAATAATGTATACTAGGAAGGGTTAGGGTTAGGTTTCTTGATATTATTGGGACTGTAAAAGTTTTGAAAATTTTCAGAGGAAATCTTTGTGAGGAAGAAGCAATGATACATAGGTACGTCTAAAAGGGATTTGCAAAAAGCTGTTCAGCTATTATATAAATAGCAGAGAGGCTTACACTATTAAACATTTAAATAAATTCAGAGAGGTAACAGCATTAAAAACATGTGTGCATTCTATACCTACTTCACAGCAGTAAAATGTGAGTTTAGCTATCATAGAACAAAACAGTTAAAACTGGTCAATATTATACAAACAAGTGTACCACTACATTTCATTTGTATAGCAAGAACCTATGAAATATTCTTAATTCCCTGTCCCTGTGCCCAGAATATGACAGCTGTACATTTTATCAAACAATAAATTAATCAATGTAATAATAGTTCTCAGTGTAAAAGAAATTAGGGCACTGCAGAAGATAACTTACTCAATGTTAAAGAATTTTAAACAATAAGTGCCAAAGATTCTGAATCATGAATGTGACCTCCAAATACACCGAGGTATGTCACAGCAGAGGTTTAATTCCATCAGTCATTTGTCACTGGACACCTAAAGGCAAGTAACATTTCTTGTCATATAGTGTGTGCTAAGCACTGTTCTAAGTGCTTCACATATTTGCTTATTTAAACCCCTACTATCCTTTTGGCAGGCCTATTATTACCCACAAACGATAATGAAATGGAAACTGAAGCAGGTCAAGCAATTAGCCACCAGTTATATGGCTGATATGTTCAATTGTCAAGTTTGAACTTCTTAACTTGGGCTCTATAACCACTTAAAACCCAGCTATGCTCCCTCTTCTCCACCATCTAGAGGATCAGGTCTCTGCAGACGGTCTGGCAGGAGTGCAGTAGGAATGCAGTTTTCAGATCAACCCAGAATCAAAGGCCCGCATTAAGAACAAGGACCCAGGCAATTTAGTGGGGAAAACCTCATATGCAAGCATAATTTACTAAACATAGCAAAGTGTCATCTTGTTAAAAAGGAAAACATTTTTGAAGGTACAACTATAACCATTATGGATAGCTTCTTACTCCTAACGAAAATCTCTCAACTACTTGGAAAAGCCTCATTGTTATTGCTGTGTTTTCCTTGCCACCACGGTTTGGGGGGTTTTGTACTTAAAATAATAGGAAGTTGGCATGTGAATCACCACCCACAACCCCTGCTCCACATCACATTTGAGTTGAGGGAAAAAGAGCAAAAGGGAAGACAAAGGAAAGGAGGAAGTGAGGAAAAGGGAAACTCGCCAGGAGAAGATGGGGAACCGAGTCAGCATGTGGACCTCCAGGTGCAGACGCAGAATCATGGGTCCTCAGATCATCTGCTAAGAGAAGGGCTTGGGACAAATACTGTGAGGCTTCTGCATCTTTCACAACAAGCCCTTGTTCCCAAAAATACACTATTTGCCAACAGTGTTATTTCAATTCCTTGGGCACTGGCTCACCTCTCAGCTCGATCTAATATATGATCGTCTACATGACAATTTGACCAATGGAAAGTTTCCAACAACTGTTAGTCAGCAAGTCTCAGCCACCACAAACACTTCACTCTGCTCATGAAACAACTTCGTATTTCAGGTATGAACCACAAATAACAACAGCGCTTTCAAAGAATCTCTAATTTAAGAGATTCCAACCAGAAGGGCAGAACTATTTCACAGCATTACACAAAGACTGAAACAGTAGCGATAAACAATTTAAAGTGCCCTTCCATTCATATTCCTTCCAAACAACATGTGAGAATATTTTCTAAGACAGCTGGGTCAAATATTTGCACATTTCTGAACAATTTAACAGGAAATAGTCGTAAGAAAATACCTACATTTTTCGATTTTAAGTATTTTAATCAATTTAAAAACTGTTTCTGAAATTGTTAGTTTCCTTTTAAAAACATGAATTTGCATTATACTTCAAACTATTAACTTATGAGTATATTGATGTGTCCTGTAGCAGGAATATAAAACTACGTGAAAACTTCTCCTGGAAATCAAGGGCCGATATCTAAGCCTGGACCTTCTCAAGTCTGAAGGGAAATAAATGGGGCTCAGAAGGCACTGCCAGTACTTCTTCAACTATCCAACAGTACCAGCCAGTGGGGAAAAAACCCTTTCCGGATTCGAGAAATGTATGGAAATTTAAGTAACAGGCTTCTCTTATTAAGTAATTATTATATACTTTCATGAATGCATTACCCAGGATGTTGTAAATACTTTTACACAAAATCAACAGTAATCAGTGGTGTTTATCTTGACTGACTGATCATCTACAGTCCCCGTGCATTTATGATTTCCATGAAATTAACCTTCAATTCTCTACACTTCGTTGTGAGAAGAGCTAGAAACAAGTTGCCGAAAGGGGACTTGTAGCATCGATGCTTTAGTTGAGGAAGAAAAAAAAAAATCTGGAGCAAACCCATCTTTACTCGCCCCTGAATACAACTACTCTCAAAAGGAGCTAAAAACCTCCACTCCTTATAATGTACAAGTGTAAAAAGATACCTTCTTTTTCATAGAAACAAGACATGATAACAGAAACATTCTGAGAAATAACATGATGAAGTCAGTTCTTCTTCGTCCATGGGAAAAATAATTACTCCCACGTTACAAGTCCTCTTGAGACCCAGGAGAACACACAGAGGCTCTGGGCGGTGGGTACACTGGGGTGACAAGCTGCCCAGTCGGCAGTTCCAACATCCTTGAAGCCCTCCTGTACCTCTCCAGTTATCTTTCCACGTTCAGGTACACACTGAATACTCTGTTCTTACTTGGTAAATTTTATCTAGATTATTCCACAAGTAATACATCAATTGCACTTTCCCAGCAATCACAGCTGCCCATTTTCAGCCTGCTTCCTTTGAGTCCAAGTTCACACCCTGGTTCGAAAGGTCAGGACATGTGAAGGGAGTGCCAGGGTGTATCTGTCAGCTCTATGCTATGGGTTTAAGCCACTGTAGTGCAGCTACTTAATGATTTATGTTAAGCTGGGGAGTGACCCCGTGCAGAGCTGCTGGGAGACGCTGGTGGCTGACTCCATTACACAAAGTGGGACAGATGACGTCCAGCGAAGATGCCCCAGAGCGTTTTGTTTGCATCAGGTCATCGCACAGGCCCGCTCCCCAGCAAATGCAAATGAAAGTGGCCTTTCTCTATCCAGCCACCTCCTCTTGAAAAATAAATAAAATAAATATGAAACTGTCTTTCATTAGAATTCTACAAATTGGATAATTTTCGAAGAAGAAATCATTGTTCATAGTACTTTAAAAATAAGAGGTAATTTTATAAGTGCTCCTTCTGTAACTGGGCTGTTCTTCTCTTCTGATTTTAATTATATTTAAACTTAAATGTTTCTAAAGAAAAGATAAGGATCCTCATTTTTTTAAAAAATGTATTTATATGTAAAAGATGCACATTAAAGCATTTTCACAAGAAATTGCATGTAATTTAGGATATGCTTTAAAATACAAGCCCCTCATCCACACACCCAAGAAAATGCTGACATTGTGCTACATTATATTATTCTTTCCACTTCTGTATATGTTTGAAATCTTCCTTTAAAAATTATTTAGAAATATATAAACATCGAGTTTTGCATTAAATCATTACTTTCCCTAAATCAACCAAATCACTAGAGGCAAATATAAACTATGTCTAATATATTTTCCTGTTAGAATTAAAGCATCAATTACTTTAAGTAAATATTTAATACATCTTCAAGTTTACTATAAAAATATGAACACTGTATCCTTTTAGTCTATCTTTGCTACATCAAACTAGTAATGTCTAATATTCTAAAAACTATTACTTGACTGTTAATTAAGGGCAAATGAGATGGTATCTAAAGAAAATCTGTCTTAATTCACCATCCCTAATAACTAATTAGCAAGCAATGATTTTGATGTCCCTCATTTACATAATGAATAATAAAACAAGGAAGGATGACTGTGATGTTCAAAAACTTGCTCACCTTCCTAATTGGCTGTGATATTTGTTTCTTCATTCTGCCTACGTATTTAGATTTCAGTCTTGCACCTGTCATAACCTATCCTCTCAAAGCATCGGATTGCTACATTTTCAAAATGTAACAATAAACTGAAAGATTCCTTCATTAATCTTCCAACATGGACCACTTAAAAGTAAGTGAAGCATTATAGCTTAATTCAGTTAAATTTTCCATAGCCTCCACATTCAAATGGAAATGGTATCTGCCAGCTTATTAGGTGCTGAGGATATTACATTATACTCTGCAGAGTGCAGCAAGATGACTCACACAGCAAAATAAAAAGAAAAATAGATTGAGATGGAATAAAATTAAGTGCTATAAAAATCAACTGGTAAAAATTACACCGGGTAAAAAACATGTACTTTCTCTAAAAATTATGTCTTAAAATAAGATATATCTTGGTCTTTAAGACCAAAAGGAGACATTTCTGATTATAATTAAATACAAGGTTGAAAGGCTGTTACTCAATATTCAAATAGCAACAAACCCTCTGGCTTGGGTTACAAGCCTAGTGAACAGCTTTTCAGCACCCCTGGGATCACTGAGACTCCTCTTCTGTTTCTGTGGTTTTCATTTTGCAGTTACCAAGTTGTAGAATCTTAGAATAGAATTGAGAAATAGTGCTATATGAACACCTAATTTGGTAGATAAAGCAATGAAGGTTCATGGATTGTCGGTCCTGCCTTCCTCCTAGGTTGGTGCAAATTCAGCATCCTTTGACATTTTGCCTTGACACAGGCTGCCCTGTTTATGCTTTTGAAAGATTCCTTTATATCTCTGAGTCCAGAAATTTATCTCCCCCTTCACTCCCCCCATATACACACACATAAATCATACTATATATATATATATATATTACAGAGCGATCTTCCCCTATTTAAGCTAATAGAAAATCTCAAATGAGAAAAGGTCCCTGGAAACTATCTTGGAATTCTGGGGGGAAAACAAAACTGCATAAACTGTCAGCATTTTGAAAGATGTTTAACAGAATAGTGTACTTAAAATAAAGTAGTTCTGTTATACTAACCTCAAGGCTCTATCAGTTGTTCCCAAACTGTTCTTAAGACAAAGTAAAATTAATCAAACACTCCTTAACTCTATTTTCAGAAGCTATATTTTGGGGGAGGGGGAACCCTGCTTAACATCACCAACTTAACCTCTATCGCATCTTTTTAAGCAAGTTCTCTATTAGGCAAGATAAACTGTGCTTAAAGACTCAATTACATTCATCCAGTCTGAGATATCACAATTTGGAAATGAAAGGCTGCAAGACTTCAGACAGAGAATGAATGACAGTGTTGATACATGAGCTGTTTTGCCTTGTAGTGCAGCAATGGGGAAATAATACATTCAACCATTTTATCTGTTTGCTGGAACCTAAAGAGAAAAGTTGAGTCACACAGTAATTTTTCACTTAGCTAACTAAGTAACAAAAGAGACTAAAAATTATAAAAATTGTCAAAAAAATGTGTTTGGGATGCGTATCTACTTTACTTTCAAAATTTACAAACTGCTAAACAAGTGAGCTTTGGATTACTCTTTAGGAAATTCACCTCAAAATATATTTACAGGTGGTAAATCTTCTAAAGATATGACCTGTGTATATTTCAAACTCCAACATAGTTCAATGCTCTCTAAGCTAGCCACCTGCAAACCCCCTGCGTTTGGTGGTGTGCAGACTCAGTGGCTGGGATCATCTGAAGAGCTTCCCCGAAGAAAGGCTGGTTATAAATGGCTGAGCTCATGGTGATGGAAGACAGTTCAGCATTCAGGCAAAGCAGTCTCTTTCCATGGAGCTCCTAGCACATTTGTAACCAAGGTCCTCACATGCACTGCCCTGGATCTTCACTTAAAACCTCAAAAATGGTTATGCCAAAAAGAAAGAAAGAAAGAAAGAAAGAAAGAAAAGGCAGAACAAGTCACAAAATAAATCGGATTCCTTTTCACTGTTGTAATAACAATTTTACTCTCTGCTATAATCTCTCTCACTACAACTGACTTTTTTTCCCAGGTTGGAGACTTACTAGTTTAAAATATTTTATGTGAAGATCAATTCTATTGGCAGGACTAGATTTGCAAAATAGTCTGAAGTTATAAATACGTTCCACATAAAATGTTTTTGAAGACACATTTATACTTTCAAATGAAATCTGTTCACCAGTGGGTCAATTTGGGCCATAAATATATAGCATAGTTAAAGCCTTTGTTTTACAATTCAGAGAACATATCTGATTAATGTATCATTTAGGGTGTCAGGCAGGTTTCCATTTCCACATCAATTCTGACTGGCAGCGGGTTTCTGGAGTGATGGCAGTCATGCAACGGATTTATCCTCCCTGACCTCTGCCACGCTGCACATATGCTAGACATGGAAAAGCATGCAGTGTTTCACTAGAAATCACAAAGGATACATTGTCTCCTTGCAAGTGATCTCTTGCTGAGATAACAAAAACACAAAGTTATTGTAAGTCACACTATAGCTACATTGTACACAGATGTCACTCATCTTAAGGAATTTTAAATATAAAAGATGCAGGCACTACAAAACAAAGATGATATTATAGTCTCTACCAATAACATAACTGAAGTGATCGAATTAGAGAAAGAAGGAACTCTATTCCGGGAGTTGAACGTGAAGAATAAGGACACCTGGACTTTATAACAACATATTGTGGGAACAGAAAGTTCACCTGACAGACATTTTCTTTATGGAAGTTTTGATGGAACATGGCTACTGTACCAACTCACAGGTTACGTTCCCTGGGTCCACTGGCTACATAATGGATAAATCTCATTCCTCATGATGATTGAGACAAAGTGTATGAAAAAGAATGCGGTGTGAGGATGATCTGATGAAGGCCGTTATCTGCACTAGGGCAGGAACTGACATCTGAGAAGTACCATGTTTTCTTCATTGCAAAGTCCCTGGTACATTGCAGGTACTTGCTGAATATATCCAGGTAAGAAAGGACTGTAGCATTTAGGCTCAGTCTCTGGTTCTGATACTGACCAACTCTATGGCCTATATTGAAGCATTTAATTCTCAGCTTTCTTATCGCTAAAACAGAACTATCAATACTTGACTTGGTGGCTTTACAGAATGAATAAAATCATGTAAGGTCCTAGAGCGGCACCACAATGCCTCATAGATAGTGCTCAGTAAAAACTGAGTGGGAAAAATGCAAGAAATAGTTTAACGCTGGGCTAAGACAAATTAATTTCATCAGATTAGTTATCTACCACCTTCATCCTCTTCCTCTTGGAAACTTACTGATCTTCTACAAATTTAGCTAGAAAAGTTCCAATACCTCTGTTCAATGTAATAATAGTTGCATGTCCCTTCTAAATGCTTCCTTCAGTACCGTTTACCATGGTATCTTGTGGCTTAGTCTATAAACTTAACATTGAGTGGTTAACATTTTAGAATAAAGATTAGGTTTTAGTGTGTAAGGTACATATACTTTCCCATAACAATTTAAATTTATATCTCAATACTATTTTCAGATAACTAGTACTAACATTTCGAAAGTGGAAATATATTAAATTTGCAGATAAAATTGAGATTCCAAAATAATGTATAATTCCCATATTATAAACTATGAGTAAAAAGGACCAACTATCTTTTGGTTATATTCTTACAGCTTTAATCCTAATTCTGCTATTATTATGTAAAAATATATAATTTGTTAAGGGATTTCATCTACTTTATTTGATATACATTTCTGTAATTCAGTTTTCTTTCTGTTCATTAATTTTTTAAATATTAAAATATCACATATATTAAATTTAGACAGTTCCAGATAGTTCAGAGTTATTCATGCTATGAAATCTTCTCTAAATTTGAGCACTCAAGCAAAGTGCCAAAACATATCTGCAACTTTGTCTGTATTTATATAAATATAGATACATATATTTGAGAAAAGGATAAATGCAATTACCCCATAAGAAGGTTAACTGTTTTTCTGTTTGTTTATTTGCCCACTAGGGACCATTTGGCAATATCTGGAGACATGTTTTGTTATCAGAACTAAAGGCTCAAGGGGAGCTGCTAGCGGGTAGAGGCCAGGGGCGCTGCTAAGCATCCTACACACAGTACACAGGACGCTCCCCCACAACAAATATCTATCAGGTCCAAAATGTGAATAGCGCAGATAAGAAACCCTGGTCTACATGAAAGTCTATTTAATAACATGGCCTTCAGAAATCAAGCTGATTTACTCATCTGTGGCATTAACTTTTGCTTGTCTGCAGGAGTTTAAACCAAACCCAATGGGATATTTTGAACACAGCTAGGTAAGTTTTTGGAATCCCCATCGCAGACTGGTACCGTCTGCACCGGTGACCCCATTAGTGCTATCTCAGAAGCAGGCGGAAGCCCTTTGATCCTGCCGGCGCTTCGACCCCGCGCTAGCAGGACACCGAAATGTGAGCAAAGGCTGCTTTGTCAGAGCTGCCGCAATCTGCAAGTCAATCAGGCCTAATTGGTCCCATAAACAAAAACATCACATCAATTATAAAATCTCCAGAATCACTGTTATGTTTTCATTGATTAATTCCTATTCACTTACACAACAGAGTTTTTTGCAGCAAGAAATAAAATAATTTAAACGACAACCAGTACCCTGAAGAACTAAGTGTCTAATTATAGCTGCTCCTTCTCCTTTTCAATTTGTGTCTTTCTTTCTCTGATCCCCTCCCCTCCCCTCCCCTCCCCTGTTCTCTCTCTTTCTCTCTCTCTCTCCCTCTCTCTCTCCTTCTGCATATTAGCTGCAGGGACTACTAACTCCTTGCTGTGAGCAATGCAGTATTTTTCTTTTACTTTACATGTCAGTTATCTTAGGAGAAAATGTCTGAAATAAAATAAAATTGGTTCTTGTGTAAGATATACTAGTTGAGGTAACAATAATTTGATTAATTTATTAAATGCACACCGATTACCCAACCCTGCCATTGAATCACTTTTATTCTTTCAGTTAGCCCCATTAGAGCAATATTTAGTCTGCCCAAATTAAAAATATTAAGATCTGTCCTTTTTACAATCTTTTTCAGGTTACGTTTACTTTAACACAAACCTGCTATTTATCACTACCGCACAGGAATCATTCAATGGTTTCCCATAGCTTTCAGGGAAAGAGTCAACTTTTCAGTTGAACTCAGAAAGTCCCTCATCACTGGGGCCTTAGCCTACAAGCGTTTCCTTTTCTTACAAATGCCCCTTGGCAACTGCCACGCCAGTTACACCAAACTGCTGAGCAGTTCCTGGAACATCCCCTTTTTTTTTTTTTTTCCCCATGCTCCTTTGACTTGAAATATTCTGATGCTTCACTCTCAAATGTGCTTTCTCTCTTTTTATTTGCCTGGTTTACTCCTTATCCTTATCCTTCAAATTACTACCCAAGCATCAACTGAAATTGCTCAGGACGCCCGGCCTGGCCTGCTCTCCTCTCCTGTTTCCCTAGCACCCGGGGCACCTCCCTTAATGAGCATATTCCACTGCAATCTCTGATGACTCTCACCTGTGCGACTGAAATGTTAAAGGTTAAGAGGCCTCGTCTGTGAGCACTAAGAGCTCCTGGCAGAGCCTGGTACAGAACAATGAGCATGGTGACTGAAAGCCTGAATCATCCAATGGATGAATGATGGCACTTTCCCGGGTTCTTTTCTCCATTTAACAATGGTAACATTTTATCCTCTCCTCATAACCCAACCATCCTCAATTATATACATATTCTATAGTCAAGCTATCTACTCATTGAAACCTTCAAGGTTCAGCTTCAGAGTCTGTTACAATAGTAGCTAGTTTAACAAGTATCTGATGAACAAATTAAGACGTAAACCTCCAAAAATGATTGAGTACACTTAATCCAAAGGCAGGAAGCTCTTTTGCTAGGGAAGGCTGTCTAATAAAAGGAGTGAATTCAGAAAAAGAAATGTGTATGAAAGCATAAATCTATTTAGCAAGTCTACTTAAAAGGCCTATGGGTATTTACGTCACTGGCGTTGCAATTCTGCTGGGTTTGAAATTTCTTCAGTAAAATTTTGGAAAGAAAATACTGGCAATTATAATAAATGTCCAAGAAGGGTCAACTGATAGGTAAGGAAGCCCCAAGCAGAGTAAGATCAGCCTGTAATTAGTCCTGGGAGCAAAGAGGCTAATCAAAGAAGACCGCACAGAAAGGGAGATTCCTGAGATGGGTCTTGAAGAACAGGCAGGGATAGAGAAAGGAGGAAGAGGAGGAGGCCCCAGGATGAGTGAATGACCTACATGGAATAAGCCACTGGATTATACTGATTCTATCCATTAAAAAAATTAAAATTTATATTAATATTACCACAGACAATTACTGGGTGGGTGTACTATTTTTGGCTATCACTTAGCGTAATCACCAGGGTTTGGATGTAGGGCTTTTGTTACAGTTTTGTGATATTAGGGTATAACATGGGTGCTGCCTTTGCTTCAAATAAATGTGGAAAATATTGAAGGAGGGGAGAAATAATGGAATACTAATCTGATCATAAGTGCAGGACAAGGACCTATTCAAGAAGTAGTAGGGTGAGCATCCTAAAAAAAGTGACAGAATAAGCATATTAAAAACAAGAGATAATTAAACATTTGGAAATCATCAGAACGCTGGCCAAGGTGCTTGGTTGCCATGACAAAGCCCAAAGAATCTACTGAAAACCTGACAGACAGGTATCCAGGGAGAAGCTGAACAAGGAGGAGAAAGGCCAATATTTTCCAGAGGCAGTAAGGCTGTAATTTTCTAAATCTCTTGGGGAATATACTCTCAGTATTCTTCTTCTTTGAGTTTTATAGCGTGAGTCCGGTGACTGCAGGTGAAGAAAGTTGGGTATTGCAAAACAGGGATGATTGACTCACTGTCTGAACCCTCTTCTAGCTTTTTAATTCACCAGGAATCACCAAGGACTTTGTGTTTGGATATAAGAAGGGGCCTGGGGCCTACAGCTGGGCTTACGTGTAGCAGCCGCGTTCCCTAGCCGTGATGGAGGTTGTCTAGAGCCATCCTGCACCTTTCACTTCATGCCTCCTCAGACCCTAGAAGGAACGCTTGGGGACTGTGTAATGCAGACCCTGCAGGGGTATGCTGAGGCTGGCTTGCACTGGCTGGGAGTAGCTGGTTGTATGGATCGGTCCTCACCTCCACATTCAGTGACCTCCTGTCATGGTGTTAGTGTTTCTACCACAGAAATCAGCAGACAAAATAAATCAAGATGGTTCCTTTTTTTTCCCCTCCCAGAGAGCCGCTTGTTTAACATTTACAACACAGACAATCAGAAATCAACTACACATCTCATGATAAATATTAACTGAAGATTTTGACTAAATGGGTTTTAAAGAAAAAAGGTACATGAGACATGGAGAAAAATTTTGAAATTTGTTCAGCAATCTCTTAGCAGGAAATCAAGTTGGATTCTCCTGGTAAATCAAGTATTTGGAATTTTTGATATCATTTGTCCTGCCCCAGTGACAAGGTCAAAATATGTGTACTTCCTGCTAGTGTCAACTAAGAAGGAAGCAAAGCCATTTCTTGCTTATACATGCAGATGATGTCAAATGGTGGAACAGGTGGTCAAGTTTAAATTGTGTTTTTCTGCAAATATAAGGTTTTACTCTCCAGGGGAGTAATTAGTCTTTGTTCATAAATACTAAGTGCAGTTTTTAAAGGGTCAAGCTGTTTTCCCTTCAGGGTAAAGTAACTAATACGAGATATCTGTTAAGGTACTTGTAAGCAACTGATATCTTTCTATAGCATTAGTTTAAAGACCAGGTGATATTTTTTATAATTCAGAAGTTAACCCACATGGGTCATCATATTCCTTCAATGGAAAGGACAGTTGAACCAGTGCCTTCTCATGCAAATCACAATCAGAAAAGATGCAAAATATGTTCTGTTAGTGTGAATAAAAGAGAAAAAACTTAATGCCATCATCTAGACATCTCTTCATTCCTAAGAGCAAAGGAAAGATATTTAGGAAGAAAGTAATTCAACTTGGATATTTAAAAGTGAATGAGATACATTTTTTTACACATAGCTTTTGTCGCCTTTTCTATTCTTTATTCTAACAAGTCACTTAAATCCCAAAAGGTAATTTTTAACTCTATGTTTCTCCTCTTTATTCATTTGTCTTTTTTTCATAAATCAGGCTATACAATTCTTAAGAAGGCAGTAATTAAACATTACACTTACTATCTTTAGCAATACATCTATGTTTAAATATGAATAAGTTCAAAGAATCTCTAAGTAAAATATCAGGAATCAAAGAAAATTACATTTATAAGTAGTGAATAAACTTGCATATGACTTTAAAGTTCCTTGAATCACAATCTGCTTTTTAATTTTAATAATTCTTCCTTTATACACATTTTGACTTTCCATGGGATGCCAGAAGCTGTCCTCATTGATGTGGCATGAAATTTAATATTCTAAGCCAAACAAATCCATTTTTTTCTTAAATACCACCCACGAAAATACTCATTTCTTAACTTACGCACACACACACACACACACACACATTCTCACACCTCCATCTTCAGTTTTAACCTCTGAAGTGTTTTCTGTTCACAGACCCGAGGGAGCCCATATTCCTAACTTCCACATGAGTTCTCTTTCCCTGCCACCACCCACAGCCTGACACGCTGACAACACACGGCCCGGGCCAGCCTGTTCCTGACTCTGTGCATCCCACTGCTTTGATCATTTCGTGTTTCCTCGTTGAAGCTCAAGTTTTCCTGACCAGTTACAGTGCTCACTCACATGTCCGTCTGCAACCGGGAGCTACTGTGGGAGTAGCAACAGAAAGAAACAAGAATAAAGTGGGAAAATGGAAAACTCCTTGGGAGATGTAATTTCTGACACTTTTCTACATATTCTTTCTTCTGTCCACCCCCCCACAAAAATAACACACACACTCACAGAACCCTAGCTGTCACATGACTGAGACAAAAGGAACCTCTAAGCATCCCTCCCACCTTTGCTCTCCAGCTCCTCCAAGACTGCCTGTCAGGGACGGGGACCCAGGACCACAGAGAGTATGGGAAAACCGCCCGTTTTTGTTTACATTGCCCCTCGTGATGTTCTCAAATCCGCACCACAGGCATCGGACGGCACCGAGGCAGACGTCTGCTACCTTAATTCAGAGGTAAGCTCCGCGGTGTGCAGTGCTGGCCAAGGGTCACGGGACCGGTGAACAGCAGTGGTCCTGACTACAATCTGGGCTTCTGACAACTGGCCGGCCCTCTGCCCTGTGTCACCTTCAAGGATGGTAGATAAGCTCACCAACCACAGCGACCAATCCCGAGGGCCTCCACAATTATATTCTCCCAGCAGCTTCGTGGGGACAGATAAGGCACACTCTGTAATTCAGGACTGTGTGACCTCTGCTTAGAAAATGTGGAAAGTGGAGCCCAAAACTCGTATCAACAGTAAACAGTGAACTGGCAGATAGAACCCGTCTTCTCATTCCTGGGCTGTCCCTCCACCACAGGACTCACTACATTTGGGGTTCTATGCATGGGAATATCACAGGGGAGATGCATGACTTTGAATTAAAATGTGTTTGGAGCACTGTAAGAACACACACATGCACAGACACATACATGCAATACACATACACACCTCCTTTGGGGTAGGGAACAAAAATAATTACACTGATATAATTTTAAAAACTAAAAAATATCATTACTGTTATAAAGTTAATGTCCTGAGAAATATAGTAATTTATTATATTATTATGTCCTGAGAAATATATTAATTTATTCCACATAATTAATTTCCATTTTCAACGTGGATATATATACCCGTTTAGGGACTCTACTTCTCCTAGAACAGACATCATTAGCTAAACGTCCAACTCTTAAGAATTACAGAAAAAAGGGAAGAAATACCTGTATACCATTTAGAACCAGGACACTTTTTAAGGGGGTCCTTCGTTACGCAAACCTGGATTACTAAGTAGCATTCTTGCCTCCATATATATTACATGCTAGGATTCAGTTCTTTCCTTTAAGGAGCAGATACTGATGAAGATACTTTATAAAGGATCAATATGCTTAACTCACAAAAGTTTAATGCTTTTGGTGGCACATAAAAACTGAGCAAGACACTAAGTTTCTCCTCAGTCTCAGAACAGAACAAAGTAATGAATTCTCTGGGCAGTCTTTATATGTAAAATGTGTGCTGGGATATTTGTTTATTTTAGTGTGAGAATATAAAAATTGCATCTGAGTATAATAAAATATAAGCCAGGAGACTGTTGCTTCAGCACACATTTTAATGAATCAGAAACAGTTTAGAAAAACCACATGACGACAGATGCTTGCCTCATGCTTAGCTCCGCTGGACCAGATCACTAGGTACCCGATTCAAACGAAAGCACAGTCTCCACTTCACACCATTCTGGGGCTCTTGCTTCTTCCCATGACAAACACAGTGTCATGAAAGGGGTCAGGTGCAATTTTGCATGTGCTTGTATGTAGGTACCGAAGTCAGTTCGCTGCAGATCCGCAGCGGCCACCCCTGCCATGACTGTTCATCAGTTCACCTGGGCAGCAGGTACGAGGCTAAAGAACAAGCTCCAGGGTGACTCCCTCGTGTCTTGGGGGGAATCAAGGCAACGTGGTGGCAATGCGTGCTATCTTGTGCTGCCTTTTCACTCTGTGCTTTTGATTAAATCTATTTGAATATTGAAATCAGCTGGAAGCAGATTAAATATTCTTGGAAACAAAGTACATTTAGTGGGAAATTTTCATATTAAATTGGTTTTGAAATTCATAGTTTTAAAAGAATAGGCGAATACTTATATTAGTCTAAATTGTGGACTGCATCTAATAACACAGCTAGCCTAGCAGTACCCTATCATCTGCTCACTAATTAACGGCTGCGTTTTTCTAACGGAATGTTCATTTGACAATGAAAGAAAATAACATCTGAAGGAAAAGGTCAATTCTACAATCTTATACAACTTAATTGTTTTTAAACTTCATGATACCTTAAATAATGTGCAAATATTTTATGCTAGAACTAAAATGTGAATTTTGTCTCAGTTTCCAGGATTATCAAATGCATAGTAAAAGGCCAAAGTTTAAAATATTTTGCTTCCTCTTAATCAATCAACCTCAAATTATAGTCACTCTCTAATATTAGTTTAGTCAGAAATTTAAACATTTATATCCTAAACACATAATCCTTGGCATTTAAATGTGTAAAGCAAACTTAAACCGGACAGAGGCAACCGCCCCATGCGGTCCCACACTCAAACTCACTTAAACCTTGCATTCATCACACTACAGGGCAGGTCATGTGACTGCCAAGTTGCAGGCTGTGGTATGAGGTGGACCTGGTATGTGAAGAGAGGAAGCCTCGCTCGGAAGTCCCACTACCAAATCATGATGCTACTTTCCCTTGCAGACATTTGGGCAGGAATTGGGTGCTATTCTTTTCTTTTTAATACTTTCATTTAGTTATTTGCTCATTCCTTCCCTCAATAAACATGTCTTGAGCACGTACTGGAGGAATAATAATAAATAATACGAAATTTATGCCTCAAAAACATGAAAATTTCTATAGGAGCAAAAACTTGAGGAAAATCATTTTAACACCCAGCTATTTGTGCATGCAGTCATTCGAGCAATACTAGGTGAGCATTACACCATGATGTTAGCCACTATGGGTACAGAGCTAAGGTTCCCAGCCCCTGCTGCATCCCAGAGGCTTGAAAACTGTGTTACAACTACAATAGAAACCAGTGTAGTAGCGTTCCATGGGGCCACCTCCCATAGTCTGGGGAATGGAAAGACCAAGGGAGGCTCCGCGGAGGAACCGTCACTGGTATTGAGTCTAGAAGGACAGGTAGCTGTTAATTAAGAAAACAAGAGTGGGGAGGCTTTTATGAGAAGGCAGAATGATGAGAAGTACAAGTGTGAGACAGTGAGATGTGCGTAAGAAAACTCCAGGGAGGCTGGAGTGGACAGTCTAGACTGAAGAGTCATTTGAGGGGGTGGACCAGGGAAAAATCATGCTTCAATTTATAATTCCAATGAAATTAAAGGAACTTCTCATGCTTTCCTGGCCACTTTCAGGAGAAAATAAGATGTTTGTGCAACTGCACAATAGTCACAATCAATCAGGGTTTTAAATTACTTTCGGATAATAGTGATAAAAATATGAAAAGTTGTCATTTGTCACATTTTACTTATTTAAATATCTTGTCCCACCCCTCAATTTTTCCCTTCCCTACTTGTTTGTTAATTGAAATAAAACCACATATTTTCAGGAGGAATGAAATCAAATGGCATACATTATCAACTTTATAGCTTTACATAATTTAGAAATTTAAACAGACATAAAATTTCAGTTTCAATACAATATTGGGTCTAAAACCATGAAAACAGTAGCTATAATAGTTTTGTGTCTATGGAGCTCTACTTTTTTTCAAAGATGATCATTTATATAAAAAGTAAAGAGAGTGGATTAGTAGCAACCATAAAACAAATAGTAACAGTTTTCTATAAACACATAGAAACATATTTACTATGTTTTCTAAATCAGAGGCCAAGACAACCTTTCATTTTTAACTTTTGTTTAGAATCACTCTTGCTAAGAAAGAAACAGAAAACATAATTTAACTATTGTAACCAAGGATCTGTGTTTAGAGTGTAGATGAGACAAAAAGTGAAGGCATCACCTAATTTTATTTGGCTGATATAAACAGTGGTATAAACCACAGGATTTAGAAAATATTTGCTTTGCAAATGTTTGTCTTTTTGTAATTATTTTATTTTCAGTAAAATGCTTCCACTTTCCACATTGAATTATGATTAAAATTTTTATATGGGTTTGGAAGTATCCACTTCTGAGCTCTAAGTTATGTTTTGTTATGTCATGGTTTTTTTTTTTAACCAGGAAAAAAAAGTCTGATTTCATAACCTTTCCCAGGCATTTGAAATTAAGGCTATGTTTTAGAAACACCTTCTGAGGTTCACATGGGTAGCTAATTCGCCTTCAGCACTGTGCTCTAACGAACAGGCTGGGCTGCAAGGCCTCTCCGCTCAGAGCACGGGCTTTGATGGCAGTGAAATCCACTAGGGTTTCACGTGAAAAGGGAGCTCGTTAAGCACTGTGTACATGAGCAAAACAAGTCCTCTGCCCTCACAAAATCTACAGTCAAGAGGGGACAATAAGCAAAGCAAAGTTAAACTGCAGGATTTAAAAAGCAATACACAAAGGAGTGTGAACACAAGGCGGTGAGCCAACACACAACAAACCAGGAGAAACTGCAGGTACGGGGAGGTGATGCTCGAGCGAGTAATCCCCCTGGCTGAGCATCTTCTCCTTCACCTGCCTCCCAAGAAGGGTTGGGTTCATCTACCTTTCTAAAGGTCAACATCCTAGCCACTTTTTCACCTCTTCTCAACTTCTCCAAGACACAGGGCCCTCCACTATCCCTACCTTCGTGAATCTTCATTCTTTTCCTCTCCAATGCCTCCTGTACCTTCCTCTACTGGCAAAAAATGTTTCTGTTGGCAGAACAAACCTCCACTCTTCTATGACAATCTTTTTCCTGCTGAGTTCTTCCGCTGCCATCCACGTCTTCTCTTTTTTTATTACTGAATTTCTTTACAGAGTTGTCTAAATTTGAGTCCTACTACCTACCTTCCAATCTCCTAGTGACTCATCTTGGAATCTGGTTCGCCAATGGGATTTTACCTCCTCCCTCCCAGTTCCACTCAAATTGCTTTCTCAAAGGTTGGTCTCCACTGCCAGCCTAAGCGTCCTTTTCTCATTTCCCGTGCTCTCTGTGGCATCTGGCACCAGGAACCACCCTATTTCTCTTTTATCTTTGTTGATACTGTACCATCTTCCTTTTCTACTACTTATTAATCTGCACGTTCTCTGTCATGTTCTCTGATTTTTCTCCGTTCTGACTGCTGACTCCCTGGAGATCACTAAGATCTCATTTGTATCCCTTCTTCTGAGTGTAACATGGCCCTATCCTGTACTACACGACCCTGTCAGCTTCCGTGTGAATGACCTTCACATGCTTTTTCTGTACATTACACCATCCCCAACCAAATCAGTTATCTGCTCCCTGGTCATTTTACCTAAAAAGTAAAAACAAATCAATATCGTATTTTCATCACTATTCTCTATTGTACATTTATTTATATATTTAATATGATATCAATATAAAAAGAAAGAGAACACACATATATTTCATTGGCAGTGCCCCATACCTAATCATCCAAACTATACACCTCCGGCCCACTTTCAGCTAACTTTCCTAACGCTGAGAATGCTGAGTGATAAAACAGTACCACAACGTGAAACATTTATGTGCTCACTTTTTAACTACCCTTTTTTTAAAGCTTCACATCAGTTTTCCTGAAATATCCTTGAGTGGGCTATGTGATTTTTATTGTTCAAGATGGACTACTTATGAAAAATAAGAACTAAATAATTCCCTATTATTAGGATGACTAAAAGATTAGTCCAAAATAACATTCAGCTTTTCTAGTTTAGTAATTTCCTCTAGGCTTTGTAGAAACAGTAAAAAACTTTCTACAGTAAAGCTCAGATAAAAATCAAAAGCTAGTGTTTTGATAAAATGTTTATTCAGAAGTCCAAGTTTCCACTCTTTTTCTGTTTTTCTTTTTGTTTTTTTTAACATGCCATGGATATAATGTTACATTCAGCTATTCATTTACAAAATAATATGAAATAAGTTTCCAGTTGTTCTACTTACTGAATAAAGCCACTGATGTTTGCATTTTTCTTAAATATTGTTTATGTACTTTTTCAAGCTATGAAATAAGACACTGTAGGTAACACAAGTCAAAATCTAGCTCTATAAACAGGTACCAAGATAAATAAATGCAACAGCTAGAAATAATTACATAGTAACCCCTGAAGAACTGTTGTTCGAGTATTTTCAAATGTCTACAGAGTGTTTACACAAGTACTCTATTTAGCACAAGGGATACGTTCCTGGGGAATGAGCCCCAAGAGAGGTCAAGAGACGGTATGTTAATGAGAACTTGCTTCTCTGTCGGCAAAGGCTCTTCTCTGCAACTTCCACCCCAGTTTATTTCACTTTCTGTTCCCTGGCTTTAGTGAGGTTTATTATGCTTCCATTACGTTCTAAGACTTCCAAGCCTTACATTCATATGGATATTTAACCTGTTTCTTCAAACTCTTCCTCCCATAGTTAAAAACTTGCCATAATAGCGTCAAGTCCAATGCTTTCTGTTGTCAGCAAAAACACCTAATATACTTTTGGGTGTTGCTGCTGCTGGCTAAATGTTTAAAAATATGTAGTACCATACAACTGTAATTGAATAACAATAAAAATTTAAAAATAAAAAAAATATGTAGTGCATGGCATTCCTTAAATAACAATTGCCATCAAAACCAAATGAAAATAGGGATTTAAAAAACACTAAATTCTTCTAAACCACTGCACTTTTCTTAATCCATTCCTATTTAAAATCCATATTCTATTTATTTAGGATGCAATTACATGGACCAATTTTTTTTTAGACTAGTACTAACTGCCGTTTTGCTTATAATTTGTGTATTCTCATCTAATGATTTCCAAAAGTTCCGTAAATGTAGGATAATTCAACCTACATAAACAATACCTTATAACCTACAAAGTCCTCATCCTACTACAGTCCTCATCGCTGTTACCACAAGGGAAAATAAGGATTTTTTTCAATGCATTTTTAGAGTACTTTAAGTATTGTTTCCTAAAAATAATAAACAGGAAGTAGACTGTGTTACCAATAAGTTTATCCAACCATTCACCTACTCATTCACTCATTGATTTTAACCAGAACATATTCATTTACTCAATAAGCACACATTGACTTATCTTGCTGTTGAGGAAATAATATACTTTGTTGACATAATGAATTCTATCTTTTCTAGTGTTTATTAAACTCTTTTGGGCAACAGAAACCAGTCTCAAAATTGTAGAATAAATTTTAAAGATGATCTTGATTTCTACAATTTATGACTTATCTTGAAGGAAAGGAAGAGTTTGGACTCCTTCCTCCCACCCTACTAGTCTTCTAAATGATTAAAATTCATCCTACCAATTATATTATAAAAACAATAATTATACTTTCAGTTTTAGTGCTCACAAGAGCAACATACAATTGTGTCATTACTTTTCACGGTGTAATTTTAAACGTGCATACATACTGCCTTTTAGATAAATGCATCCCCTCACAAACAAGATGAAGTAGAATTCACTAAAGGGGTTGTGCTCTGTACTGTCTCTGTTAGACTTTATTCAGTCCAGGGAGGCTGCGCTGCCAAGGGCACCTGATATGATACACACATACCACACGGTGATTAAACGGAGACCTGTCACAAGAGACTAAGTTACAGAGTCAGAGTTCAGTGATGTCACAGTTTCCATACATGATTTTTAGTCTTCTCTGAGGTAAAGATCCTGACTGCCATCAAAAATACCAAGAACATTATGAACCCTAAGTAGAAACTGACCTGATTCCATAAGAATTAGTATATTTGAGTTATAAGTAGAAAATAGCCTCTTTGAAGACTTAAGCGTAACATCTGAAGACTTTAACATGAAATATGGAGACAAACATAATTAAAATACCTTTGAAATGGAAAATTAAAACAAAATAATTAAGGGATAATTTTAATTCAATTTGAGGTTCTGTTCTTTTAAGAAATAACAATTTGTTTTTCAAAATTAATTAACTTTATTTTTTAACCTGTTACTTTTCAACCCAGTAAAGATATTTAAAAATATTGTTTGTCCTATAATGAACTTAAAAATCAAATTTTGCTCTGAGCTAAAATGTCCTTTTTAAAGGGGTCTATTTCCATATGGTAATCTTAATATAGTACAGTTAGGTACCCCTTTGTTACATGAGAATTTATTAAATGTTTGTTTGCAAATATGTCAACACAGTTCTGAAACTAAAATTACATAAAAGAAAGTATAAGCTCGATCCCTCAATCCCAGACTTTGAAAACTTTACCCTTTGCGACAGCATGGATGGACCTGGAGAAATTATGCTACGTGAAATAAGCCAGTCAGAAAAAGACAAACACCATATGAAATCACTTATATGTGGAATCTAGTGAACAAATTGAACTAACAAGCAAAACAGACAGGCTCATAGATGGACAGCAGGCTGACAGCTCTGGGGGGTGGGCAGGGAGGGTCGGGTATGGAGGGATCGAGCAAAAAGGAAAAAGGACTAAAATTCTCACTGACTCTCAGTTTTACCTTTTTTATAAGAATGTCAGTTCCCATCAGCCCTATCTTCTAAGACAGGAGGCAAAATAACCACTTCTGTTAGAAACTAGGCATAAAATAAAAACAAGAGCAAAAAAAATCATAACATCAAAAACCCAGGGTATGGCAGGTACTGTTCTGCATGGTCTAAGCTTATTAGTTTATTTAACTTACAAAATAATCCTACAGTTTTTTTATTATCCCCATCATAGAGATTAGATATCTGAGGCTGAGAGCAGCCTAATAACCTATCCAGGAAAACACAACCCGTAAGCAAGCGGAGCTGGGGTTTGAGCCCATGTTAATTGGCCGCAGAGGCAATGTTCTTAATTGGAAAGCTAAACTACGGTATTTGTATTTCTACTTAGAAATTGTGTGAGCGTTAGTTTCTGCCAATTACGTCTCATGTACTATAAACACACATGCATATAAACACATGCACAGTGGTTTAACTATACAACTGACCATCCAAATAAAAATAGTATTCTTAAATATTCATTTGGTTTGTTCCATGTGGCAATTTTAATTTTTTTAATTGCAAGATTCTTTAAGAAATTCATACATGGATGGCCGGCTGCCAGATAAGCAGTCAAGAGACTGATGATTACCAAACACCAGTCACAGTGTTTATAACATTTTTTCTTCTCAGCATCGACACTTTTATTTCCAATGACAAAATTCTCCTACAGGAGAGATCCCACTGATTTCATTTGTACCACTTGCTTTGTATGTTTTTAAAAGGGTAAAACAGACCAGATGAAATGGCCAAGCACAGGTCTGGAGCAAGGGCTGGGAGAAGAGAAACCAGTACTGAGGTACCTAAGTTATGTGATGAGCAAAGGATTTTACCGTGCATTTGCCTTCTCTAAGTTACTACATAGTGCTTCCTGAACTCCTCAAACTTAGTACCTAATGAAAACTCACCGAATGGGTTGCCAAGATACACTAAAAGCAGGAGTTAGGGAAGAAGAAACAAGGAAAAAAGAAAGAAGTACTGCCAGGGTGCTTCTACCTACAAATCACAAACAGTACACTGGACGCCCACGTGACTCAGGGGGCAGCCCCACAGAAGCGATTAAAGAGACCTGCAGAGAGTGGGCATCTTGCACTTCCTGTTCTAAGCGTGTGTGCGTGTGCACGTGTGTGAATCACTTCCCTCTGTATGCATGTTTGCGTACACAGATTGAGTGAGAAGAGAGGAAGGCACATTTGAAAATAGAAAAGCATGGAAGAACCCTACCTTTCTATAAAATCAGGTATATGTGTTAGTGACAGTTTTTCCATTCCTGGACTCAACTTTTTGTTTACTTTCATATCAGTGCGTGTTTCCCAAAGCCAAATTCTTAATATGTGTAACAACTTAGCACTGGATTTAGGAGTTTGACCTTGAGACACTCTGAAAAGAGATCCATGCTATCTGAGTATTCTAGAAGCTCTGCCGCAACACAGTCTTTTTCGAATGAAGGAGACTCAAATGTTCGTGGAAACATTTGGTTTGATTCTAACTCTTAGTTGAAGTTTTCTAAACAGCTGACTTTCAGGTGCCAGCACACGTATCCGGAGCTTGCACACGAGGAGCTCATGTGTCTGGCCAGAGTATACCAAGCCGAATAATTAGAATACCTGGTCAGATCCAAAAAACACCTTTATGGCAACTTAAGTATCAACATAATTGTTGGGTTTAACATTAGGCATAGTTAATTTTCTTTGTTCTTTTTAGTATGTTTTATGCTTTTAATATAGATTTTGACTAAAAGATGTTTTAATCTTGTTATTTGGGGGGAATATACATCAAAAGAGTGTAAAATTTATAATGAAAAGTGCTCAACATTTTACCAATTATCCCCCCAAAGTATTTCAGCTTTAAGAATTACTCTGACTTCCCACGTCATCCACATAAGCTCTTAATTTTGTATTCTTCTATTACCAATTATACTTTTATAATGTTACATGTTTATTTTTGGTAACTTCTTTATATGAGTATGTACATTAATGACACATTTACAGACTCATTTTCCTCAGGTTTCTGGCACCAAAATTGAGTTTTTCACGCCAGCATACTGTCTATAACTGTATGAAAAAGCAAATGTAAATGGACTCCAATAGCTTTTAGTTCTTGAAAAATGTTCACTGCTTGAAAGTTTTAAAATGATTTTGAAATACTTTTTTCATACACTCATTAATCAGGGTACACTGACTGTTTCAATTTGGCCAGGTCCCAAAACCAGTCACTACAAAGATTCTGGACATTCAGCTCCCTGGTCCACGCCCTGGGATCTGCCTTAACCCTCCCTGGGTCCCGGAGGGAGCCCCAGGCATCCCATGCTTCCTGCCAGGCAACCAAGCCCTTTGGCGACTGTGACATCCTGCAGTGAGTTATTCTGTCCCATTTCTGGAACTCATCATTTACTACCCACAATAACCCAATAGAATTGGTCCTATTATCAGCTTCATATACAGATAGAGAACCCTAGAGGGGTGACATAACTTGCTTAGTATCACACAGTGTGTACAGGGCTGACATTCCAATCCTTGGAAGTCTTACCTCTAGTTTTCCTTTAACCACTAAACGACACTACTTTTCTCGTCAGTATACAGGACATGGGGATTTTTCATCATAAACAGTATGGTTAGGGACGGAAGGCAGTGTCAGGGTCCAGAGGACGCACGACTTTCGCTTTGTGGCTCCTGTTGTTGCTGTGGCTTATAGAAAGAGTGTATGTGTGTATGTGTTTCTGTTTTACTTACGTTTTCCAAACACACAGACTTGGGTCTGAATTCGGGACTCTATCACTTTCTAGTTGTGTGACCTTGGGGACATTACAAAACATCAACGATTTATTGGCTGTTTTCTATATGTTAGCCATTGGGCTAAGTGCTTGGCGTACACCGTCTCATTACATTAAATTAAATATTCATAAAAGCCCTCACAAGAGATAACATTATTGATATTTTAGAGCAGATGGGACTATTCTGAGAGAGGATAATAAGTAATAACCTTTCCAAGGTCAAGTAGCCAGTGAGTGAACAGCAGTGGCCCATACTGAGTCCGAGGAGGTTTAGGCTGATGCATCTGGCTGGCACTCTGCATGAAGGGGTGAGGACTGAATCTGAGAAGGGGCACTCACTGCCAGTGCTTCCAGTGATAAGGGGCTCTGAGGGTGACCACTGGAGCCACGCATTCTGGGTTCGAATCCCTGTGTCTGGCTACGACATCACGGCAGGTCATTTAACTTCTCTCGGCTTCAGTTTCTTCATTTGGTAAACATACAATAATAACACTACCTACCTCAAGGTGTTGTTGGGAAGAGTAAATGAGATGATTATAATGAGGCTGGAGGTGGTAGGTCATCAATAACTTATTGTTAACTGCAGAGATAACTTTAATTTTGAATAATTCCGATCCAGCCAACTTGTACTTCCACATTAACAAAATAAATAATAAACAGGAGTACTTTATTTTTGAAGTGCAAAACTGCTCTGACATATCACAAATGTCAGTATGTGGGCTCATCCTGAGATCTGCCCCTTCTTTCAGGTGTTCAGACCGTGTGCAGATCTGTTCTGCTCCTTCTTTCCTGCGTGGTCATGTCTAACAAGACCAGTAACTTTGGTTTACTTGTTACAACAAAGGAAATTTATGATATCACGAAAGGCTTATGTTTGACATTTCTCAACATCTATTGTAAATATTCTGCTCATAGCCCACCAGCCAGGACAGCTCTCATACTCCCCAAGAAGGGACAAAGAATAACTAGGAATTCAGAGGCAGGAGTCTTGTGTGTTGAGTGACGGCACAGACACTCGGGGACAATAATGATGGGGTCAAGACCTCACTTTGAAAAACAGGATAAGACTTTTATGATTCTCCATGAATAAGTGCTTCATATATTTTTTTTAAATCAGTGTTATAAATTCCTGTGCCAAAAATACTCCAACTATGTTTCAAATTAAATTTCCTGAAAAGAGAATTCCTAGTTTACATTCTTAATTTTGCTCACAGCTTTTTTCTTAGGTCCATTTTGGGCCTTGAGTCCATCCTGGACATCACGCAAGGGGTCTGGGTTACAACTGTATCTCCCAAGCAATCACACAGAAGGAGCCCGAGCATGTCCTATGGAAATGATGGTAGGTATCCAGTAAAGTCGGGAAACAATTGAGTTTGAAGTAATATTTCTAAGTCAGGGACCAGAAAGCATTTAATTAACAAATACAGCAAATAATTTTCATGCAAATGTAATGTACATTCATTCTGCTTTTAGGATGTCACAAGTAAACAGCTATCTTTAAAGATGCAAGCTAAGGAATTTTCCAAGTTTGGAAACAGTGGAAGTCAATTAAAAATTTTAGCTTAGAAAGAGAAAATAAACTGCCTTTATTTGCACAAACAGAAAACAAACTGCCTATAATTTGCACATTGTTTTAATTTTTTAATTCTAACAATTTAATATTTCAGATAATTGCCCAATTTACAGGATCATAAACGGAAATAAATAGCATGCCAGAAGTTCTATGCTCCCTTCAAGCAGAAAATATTTTAATGGTTCTTCAACAGTACTTTTCAAAATCCCACTATAATAAAATCCACACTAAACAAGGCGGACACAGAAAAGGAATTCTAAAGGCCTCAACCAGGCTCCGATGCACAAGAAGCTCGTATTTATCAGCCAGGCTTAGACACAGGTGGTGCTGAGGAAAATCTCTTCAGTTCCTGGTATCCATTCATTACTCTGCAGACATTGGTAAGGTGGCCCCTCCAATGTATTGCAACTTCAAGTAACTAGCATTGCATAGAGGCATGGGCCCTGGATCAGGATTCAGTGACCTGGATTCTGGCCTCGGCTCTGGGCTTCGGATATTTTGAGTCCTATATTTCGAAGGCCTTTATGGCACCACTATTTTTTTTAAATCATGTACCTTTTCTGCATGCCCCCAAAGTAATCACTAAACTCTAAATCTTACTATATATGGTGTCCTGCTTTTGTGAAGTTACTTTATCGATAAAATATTAAATACAGGAAATACCAGTAATTCACTACGTTCTGTTAAAAATATTTTGAACTTAAAGTCTTAAAGTCATTTTATAAATATCCATAAGTTCAATCTACCACTTTATCTTAATATTTAATTAAGTCATTTAAAAGTATACATGTGTGTATATACATAAATATTCTATTTAATCTCTTGTGTCAGGGAAATACAAGAATTCCGATAAATTTTTAAAAGGAGAAAAAATGCACTTAATAGGCCCACTTGAGAACGAGGCAAACTCCTACCTCAAGACTGTGCCACACATTTTCAAAACTGCAAACTCATTATCAATATTAAGAATGAAAGCATTAAAATTCCCCTTTTCTAGTTTTACATTTGAAATCTATTACCCAATTTACTATACTAGAAAGACTTTAAAACTTTCCATCCAGAGGAAATAAAACTTAGGTATTTTCAAGTGCAAATGCAATGCTGTTGAACACGGTGTAGTTTTAAAAACAAGTATCAGAAGTAAGCACTATCAAAAATAAATCTTATTTTTCACTTTGTAAAGCTATTAGTACACGCTCTTCTTTTTCATCTTTGAAACTGCCGTTACATTTTCAGTTGTTGAAGTGAAAGAGCTTCAGTGTGACAGCAGCTAATAGCCTTGCTTCCAACTATAGGGAATCAATTATGAGATTAAGTCCATAGAAAACAAGGGGGAAACAAGACGGGATTTGACAGTAAGGCCGCCAAAGAGCTCACATTAGCGGAAGGGTCTTAATATCATTTCACAGACTCATGCCCACGAGTGGAGCCAAGGTGAAGAACAAAGGGATATAAATAAATATGCGTTGCCACGAACGCTAAAATGCTGAAGAAATAATGTGTGTTGTTCACTCTCAGATGCTACTCCTCTCTCTCCCACCCTTCATCACACACATGAATGCCCCACATACGTCCGTCATCCAGGTTATTTATACCCATATGGAGTCATTTTTTCCCCAAAGAAACCGGGAGCAGGGGAATAATCCCCTTTCAAAAAATAATAAACTGGAAGCAAAGCCCTAAAAAAGAGGAAGAACTGCTACATTTAGGATGCTAAGCAGAAATTTTTGACAAAGCACAATAACGCACCCTAGCACCACCAATATTGGAGTTGTTCTTCCTACTCCTTTTGAGTTAATTATGGGTTTAGGAATTGGGGCTGAAGAATTGAAGGACATAATCATTTAATATGTTTGGTTTTGAACATTAACAAGCAGGTAAATGGAATACAGGCTTTGGAAAAATAAATCCTTTCTGTTTTATTTTTAACTTTTAATTCTCAGTTAGATTTCTCTTTCTAGATATACCATGCAGATTATAAAGGAGGAAAAAAGTGTTTTATAGATTCCAATGCTATTTAGTCTACATTAACCCCACGTTTTAGCTTCTCAGCAGCTCCCTAGAGAAATCGGAATCTTACCTTTACACATCTTTTGGAGAGGTTTCGTGGTGCTTTGAAAACTCCCGAGGTCTATGTCAAACAGTCGTTCTCTCGCTCCCAGGGCCCTAGGGGCTTGGAGAAATCCCAACACCTGCTGCTACCGCTGAGCGTCGAGGCTAGGAAAGCTCCAGGGTTTTGCCAGCAGGATCACTGAGCCACAGCCAAAGCTTGGGAAGCCTTAACAACTGAAAGCAAGTGTAGAAGGCAACGTGGTACCCAGCACTGGGCTCAATTGTAGCAGCAGGGGGAGGAATATTCCGGCCCTGACAAGGGTTTAGAGGCAGCCATCAGGGAACCCAAGGCTCTGTCAACGGACAGGGCTAAGGGAAGTGGGGGCAGGGCCACACAGCAGGGGACCCTGGGGGAAGGGGAACAACTAGCACAGAGCTCAGGTAGCGCTTGAAAAGAATCACCAAAATTCCCCCGACAGAACACAAGAAGCAATGGCGAAATGCAACAAAATACATGGAGGCGGGCCATTCTAGCATCCTGTAAGACAGCCCAAAACACAGTGGACGGGGAATGGAGCTCTAGTTCTAGAAAGAAAAGTAAGGAAGACACATTATAGTATGCCTACTGCATCACGTTAAAAATCTACTATGTTTCATAAAATTCCTACATCCTGCCACTGTAACATTTATGTTAAGATAAGGAAATTTACAAATATAAAACATCACAGGGTGCAAGCTACAAGGCAACAGAGATTAAAGGCAAAGTTGTCCGTTATTAAAGGAGAAAATGCAAAGAAAGAAAGTTAATTTGAAAAAGAATTAAAACTGCTTTTTAAATAAGTACAACATATTTCATCAAATACATCACTTTCTACCATGAGCAGATGAGGGATACTGAAGGAATTCGATGAGATAAGAGAAGGAGATGAAGAAGAAGAAGCAAGTGGACAAAGAGTGTTCAAAGACGAAAAGTGGAGAGGTCGAAGAAAAGGGAAGAAGAAAAGAGGAAGAGGAAAGGAAAATGGGATTAACTTAGTAGGTTTCCAATGCCTTGTCACACAAAGTACTCACTAAATTCTCCTGAACCTGGGACGTCATAATGTTATATTTTCCATGGAGATGCTTACAGCCTGTTAACCACTATTCACAGCTCTCCAACTGCTCAAAAGCCTTTTCAGGAGCCCACTGAATATGAAATATTAAATAGCTACCAGAGACAGACCCTAAGACAATTTTGCTTTAATGAGCTGGATAAAATCAAGTCAGAGACTAAATATAAACTCTGACAAAACTTCAGTAATACCTGAATCAAAATAAAAACAATCAGACTCATTTAGGAACTGGCAGTTTTTCAAGACCAGAAGCAAGTTAACCAATACTGTGTACTTATTTTAGAATTAAATAAGAAGAAACTCTACTACCTCAGGTATTTACTTATATATTTTTTAACCCAAGTTAAAAAACAGTAATGAATCATCTATTTTACTTGGTGTCAAATAGCTGAAATAATCTTGTGTTGGAAAAGACTGGTTTCCATCCCTCACCTGATTCATATATTTGTAAATATATATAAATATACATGTCCTAATATACATAATGTTATTACATGAACAGTTTACATGAACAAGTAGCTCTTGCTTGGGCAAACTCACTTATGTCCATTAAGTCAGACATTTTTATAAAATAACCCTTATACTACAAAATAGTCAGTATTGTCTAGGCAGCTAGTGTTTTAAATTGGAGAGAATTGAGATTTTATAAGGGAAGGGTATGAGGAATCCAAATTTCCTTCTAACAATACTTCTGTTGTATAAACAGTGTCTAAGTTGAGATGTTGATTTAAACTAAAACTTAATTTTTTAAAACATATCTTGTTAATATGATAGGTTTGCAGAAGAAAATATTTAGTGAGCCCCTATGGCCAAAACCAAATGGAAGTGGATTTTTTAAATGTCATAGTCTGACTTTAAATATTAAAAATCAATTACATGTTCTCAATCCCACTCATGATAATCTGTTTCAGCAATCTAAACAATAAAAACTAAAAAAAAAAATGTTCAAGAGAAGACAAGGAAATGAATAAATACGGCCCATGTGAAATGGTAAGAGTCCATTTATAAAGCTCTTCAGATTAGATGCTATGTCAGCATTATTATCAGTGGAAATAGAAAAATTGGTAATGGCTTTTTAAAAGTAAATATTATATTGCTACTAACTACAGTATCTTACTAAAGTAATAAGACCAGATCATCTAAACCAGTGTTTCCCTGTTGCTAAGCATTGCAAGAGGGTACATTTTTCATAAATGTGCTCAATTGCACCCCTGCACCGAGTCTGGCAACACAGTAGGTGTCCAATAAATATTTAACTGGTTGAATGGTGGTACCAAATGTTCAAAGGCATTCCTCAACAAGATGGTCTTGGGGGTTGGGGGAGGGGTTATGGTCAAATAAATTTCTTAAAAATTAAAATAAAGTTAAACAGGTAAATTCCTACATGACTTGTCAGAGCCTTTATTATGTTACTATAAATTCCCAACTTAACCTTAAATCTACCCTTTTTATGAAATGACTATTCATCATAGATTAATTACTCTAAAAAAATGTGATTTATACCTCTATGGAAAACTTAATATTTCTATATCTTCCAATCTTGTAAGGAAAGACATAGGTAAACTATTTATTGGAACATAGTCATGTCCGTTAAAAATTATAAGGTGGAAGAAATATATATGGACTTCAAATCACATAGTAGACTTAGTCAAAAATATTGCCTCTGCCCTGGTTGGTGTAGCTCAGAGGATTGAGCATGGGCCTGTGAACCAAAGGGCCACAGGTTTGATTTCCGGTCAGGGCATATGCCTGGGTTGCAGGCCAGGTCCCCAGTAGGGGGGTGCATGAGAGGCAACCACAGATTGATGTTTCTCTCCTTTTCTTTCTTCCTCCCTTTCCCTCTCTCTAAAAATAAATAAATAAAATCTTTATTAAAAATGGCCTCTGCTTGAGGGAAAGAAAATTTGAGATTGAGAAAATTTTAGAGTCAGAAAAACTGAAACAGCTCATTCAAATTATTCACCTTATCAATAAAGAAACTTGCTTAAGGAAAGTAACATGTAATGGTATACAAATACATTTGCAATGAATTTCTTTATCACTGATGTCCCAGACCCATTCTGCACAACTACCTAATATGACCAGTATCTTATAAATTTACTTACATAATTATCATGAATTGAAAAGAATATTCCTGGAAAGTGTTAAATTATGCAAATTCAATAATTTCTTAAATTAAAATTCTATACTGTTGTAAAAAAGGAGGTGCTCATTTAGAACTGAAAAGAAGAATAATTGCTTGCATATACTACAAACCCTTTTTTTTTTAATCACTCTGGGTCAAGTGAAAAACAAAAGTAAAGATCAAATAGTGACAGAAATTCCATGAGAAACTGTGCTCCCTAGACTGAGGTACCTAACAAACTTCAGGATTGGTATCTTCAAGTAATAAAGCCAGGAAAATATATATATACACATAAACTTTACTTATGGAACTGATACAGGATCACAGGCTCAGGGCACTGGTGATGAAACTATGGGTCCTCTCTCAGACAAGTACTGATGCCCAGATTATCAGAGGCCATTTTCCCATGGATGCCGTCTCAGCCCTTGACAGAGCAAGCCTACCCAAAAGGTATCAGTACACTGGCTCCCCATTTGCCTTAGTCACTCACCAGCATCCATTAGCCAACTCCATGCTTTATCTTCAATAGATAACATACGGCTTCTTCTTGCCACGGTGCCGTGAAAAGGATCCAGAAGGTTCCCTTAAACAGCATTTCCTGAAACTGCTGCAGCACCAAGAGTAAAGGATATGCCAGGTCAGCCACGTCTCCTTCCCAGCAATATTAGCAGCAGCGGCGGCAGCAGAAGCTGGAGCAGACCATTTAGACCCAGCTCCTTGCAGGATGGTAGCCAAGCACTCGGTTTACTCTACACCTAGACAGAGTTGACCCCGTGTGTGCACCTTGCCGACAGTGTCCAAACAGGTGTTTTCCTGGGATCATGGTTAAAATCTGCTCCCAAACAAGGTGATAAGTATACAGCAACCGTGAATTTCTAAGGTTTTAATTCTATGGAAAACATGTTCTTAAAGGTGTACTTTATTATTTAAAAGGCTTGATGAATCCTTTTTAAAATTTCATTCACCCTTTCCGGACCTAATAAGCAAGTGGATTGCCCTAAAATTTCCTGTTAATGAAAGAGAGGATGTTACCATATAAAATAAATGGCATCATGCAATTTTGGTCATTTCTTTCCTAATATTCTATCTGCTTTCCTGGCATAGAATCTTTTTTTTTTTTTTTTTTGCCAATGTGAATGTTTTCATAATCTTTACAACACTGCCAACAGATGGGGAAATATCAGGTCTTATGATCCGTATGTTACAGAAAGAACAATGACTTCTTTGCTTCTATCTTTTACTCCCATTTTGATGTTATTGATGAGCCTGTCTTCTTCCCAGTGGTGTTCAACTTAACCAGTGGCTAGAATATGGCTGAACAAAAGAATTAAGCAGGTAACGTCATCAACAAAGCATTTACTTAGAGTATTTACATAACTATTTATTCAGAGCTAAAACCCTATAGATATAAAAAGCATCTAGAGGTTTTAAAAATTTGAAGTAGCTCTACAAAGGATAAGTAAAAAACAGATTATTTTTCCTAATAAGCATTTACTTATTAGAGAAAAATGAACTCCAAGATACGTGACCTCTGCTCAGTAGAGAACAACGATTCTAACTAGCAACCCTGAAACCCTACATACACAGGCCCTGAGCATAACATGCTTCTCGTGCATTAATGTTCACTTCATTATCAAAGCAGTAAGAAACTTCTCACGTTCTCTTCGTCACTAAAGTAACAAGAACAATAGCTACCACGCTGAACCGTCAGGAAGGGCCCGGCCCTGTTCTCAGTGTTTCACACGTGTTGTCCCATTTAATCCTCACAGTAACTACAGACCAGACATTTTTATTGCCCCACTTTGCAAATCAGGAAACTGAGGCTCTGTGAGGTTACACCACATGTTTAAGGTCACGGAGCTCCCATGTGATCTGAAGCCAGGCGGTACAGCTCCAGAACTGAAACTCTTAAGCATTTTGCTAAAATTGCAACATTAGTTTTGGTTTTTATTTATTTGTGCATTGTAAGTTTGCCTTTACTAAGCAGACATTAGAAAACATTTATATAAAATTAAGATTTCATAATAGCTAATATATATGGTATTTAATGTGTGCCCTGAAGTTCCGTCAGTCCTTTAAGTGTATTAATTTATTTCAGATTCACAACAACCCAACAAGGTAGACAGACTCCCAGTTCGGTGCATATCTGAGGAATACAAAGCATAGAGTGTTTGGTAAACTGCCAAAGATCAAACAACTACCAAGAAGTAACTACCAAGTAGCAAATGTAAGTCTTAGATCCAAGGAATGCAGCTCCTGAGTTATGGTTTTAAGCCTACTCCAACCCTCTACTTTCTCTTGAAAGCTGATGGATGGCAGGTTGGACACTTAAGAGAGAGTGAGGAATGTCAGGTCTGGCGAGAACCCTAGTGGGAGGAGGGTGGTCCCCTATCCCTGTCTCTTTTCAAAAACTTAAGATGTATAAAGCACGAAGGATTATATAATACATAATTCCACATCCATTTGTCTTCATGATGCTTACTAATTTAAGGAATTACCAAATGCTTTATGTGACTCTCAGATTTTAAAAAAGTCAAGGACAAATGCAGTTTTAGCCTTTTTTTCAAGTGTACTGTATCTTCAGAGGCACTAACGGCAACCTTATTATCATCACAGTGACAGCTGTTCTGTTTTGAGGGGTTATCATTGCTGGCAGTCATTTGTATATTCTACCCCCATCATTGGCAAATAAATGCAATTTTGTGCATGTCCAAGAGAGTAATCGGGAGCTTAGAGGGAGCTTTAGAAGTCCAAGGATCAAAAGAGCATGATAGAGGACTCTTTAAAAAAACCCCAACAAACCCAGGGGTCATCCCTTGAGATGGGGAAGAACCAACCCTGAGCTGAGAGACTTGCTTGAATATTCAGCAGCTGAAATGGCCTTCCTTGAATTTGCTCTTGAGGACACAGAGCCATCTGGGTCATCTCAGACAGCCCAGACCAAGAACGTAGGGTCCCAAATGTAAGATTTAAACTGATGAAGAACACTGAAACCAACCAATCTCTTTAATTTGGCAGCAAGCCTACCTCTCTGGACTAATTTTGGTTAGCTTCGACTATTTTGGCTTTAACCAAATACAAATTAGCACAAGAAACCATGAAAACTTCAGAAGGACAATACAGTCATGGTGAAGGCATCTACCCTTTGTTAGAATTTAGCCACAAGCTGTAAGAAAGTGCAGCCATTTGGTGACATTTCGTAAGAAGAAATTTAGGTGTCCACGTGGCATAGTTTGAGGTGATGCATTAGAGTCTATTTACACTCAATCATTTTTATAATCAAAAACTTCCACAGAAGGAAGATGTCAATTCTTTCCCTCTTTCTAGACAACCATCTTGGTTGCAAAATTCTTGAGCAGTGGTATTTATTATACACTGTACCCACATAAGCCTGGTTTTCTCTTTAGCTGAAAACAAGATTTATCTGTCTTCCATGTTAACACTGAATGAACAGAAAGTTAATCAAAAATTCTAAATACATTTGACATCTGTTGTGTGAGCAAAACAAAGTGACCCCCACAGACTTTTAAACAAGACAGACCGTTAACACATGACTTTTACGACCTTGGCAATACGAAGTGATACGTGGGGACGCTCATGACTCACTCACACAGTCATACAAATATATATATTTGAATTTTTTCTGACTGCTAAACTTATCCAGTGCAGTTACAACTCTTATTTCTTCTGATGTTAATGACAGTGCAATTAGAAACAGAAACATAAGTGCATGATCACATACTACTTTTAGAAAAATCAATCAACAGAAGTTAGATGAATAAATTAATATCTTACACTTCAACTCTAACTGGGTATACTCCCTTCTCTTTAATGCCTTCAAGTTGGCTTTATCTGGAAAGATATCACTCAAGGCGGTACTCAGGTCAAAACAGGTGACGTTGCAGGGAGCTCCCCAGCTTCTCCTAGAAACCAAACAATAATGCTCCAACTACAACCAATCCTTAACTAATACTAAGACAGCCAAATATAAACTGGTGACCTAGAAGTGAAAAGCTCTAATTATGCATTATAATTTCCTGAGTCATTTTGTACTCAGAACTTTATGCTTTAAATAAACCTAAATACTGGCTAAAAAAAAAAAAAAATCTACAAGTACCTCAATAGGACTTAGTGTTTCCAAACCAGGGGCAGGAAGAGCTTTGAATGTTTGAGATAACATTTGTTTTCAGTAGTTTGGAAAACAAACATTTCCTATGCAGTTGTTCCTGGGGGACAGAGAGCATGTGTAGGGAAAGGCTGAAAGAGTGTCTGTTTTTGTGGGTAAGGGCGGAAAGGGGGAAAGAGAAAGAAGTGAGGAGGAAGGGAGGGAGGGATTCTGTTCAGCAGTAATTTGGTGTGCATGTAAACTGCTTGTTTTGTGCTGCAGTTAGAACTCATCTCAGCCAGCTATGTGCACGCGATCCATGAGAGTACTGCAATTTATCACTAAATCAACAGCAAACCCGTACCTGATGCAGATCACAATTCTATGAATTCCATGATACAGAATGACACATTCCACATGGTTACATAAAATAATAGAAGCCTTAAATCTCTAAATCAGACAAATTTGATATCTTTTTATCTATTTGATATCTCTTTTACAAATTCTCATTACACGACCTTAAGTCAGGTGTATTATTATTCCCATTTGACAGATGAGAATGCTTGGAGATATTTAAAAAAGTGTCCAGCAAGATCTGTCCACGAATGCCCAATTATCTTGGGTAGAAACTATATATTAATGGGATTCCACCAACAACACACACACGCGTGATGTTTACTGTTTCATTTTCTCTTTATAAGGACTACTATATATATATGAAATATTAAGAATTACAACTCATATTTTTAAGAATTTATAAAAATAATTCTTAAAATATTTGGACATTACTACTCCTTTAGTTGTCAGATAAATAAATGTACAGGTGAAAATTATTTCAAACCAAATAGCATACATATTTTAAGATGCCCAAGATACTTTTATTGTATCCAACACTTGAATATAGTAGAACCTTAGCTTGTTTTAAAAGGAATTAATTTTCTTTGTAAATATTCGACATCGCTAGCTGGCCTAAGAGAAGTCACCTCAGCTGAGGGGAAAAATTCATTCTTATTTTTACAGGGTTCTCTTAATCCCTAATAGAAAATTTTCCCCATTTGCTTTTGTTTGCTGTTAATACAAATGTTGTATTTTTAAATTAAATATGACCAATATTATCCCCTTTTTTCCCAAAAGCTCACGTTTGTTCTTTTAGCATGTCACTTGCAGCTCTACATTCCTGTTTAAAATATTTCTTCCCCTAACTCTCCACCTTTTTTTTTCCTTCCAGAAGTGACTAATCTTCCTGTTATTCTACTCTGTCAGTTTTTCCCCTGGTATTCTTTTCATGTTGCATAACAATTACTTTTTACTGATTTCTTTTAGAATTTTATGACTGTATCCTTGATGCTACCTTTCTGTTTCAACAAATTAAAATTGTCAATACTTATGTGTTAGCAAATTTTTGACAACCTTTGTCCTATGCAGATCAAGGTTTTTTCCACAAGTCAAAAATGCAACTATTGTTTCAACTGACATTCTTTCAGCATGTCCATTTGTTGATCTTGAAAGGTAAATTCAGTCTAATCCTTCGAGTTACCAGATAGCACAATTAAAGGGCTATGTTTTTCATCTCTTTTAAATATCTTAATAAGGTGCTAGCAAAGCAAACCTGATACCAACTCTAAACATGTCTTGCTCCCCAGCACTTTTATCCAGAACATCATAAAACATGTTAACAGAGACTCATAAGCAGAATGAATGTAAAGTTTTTTCATCTTCCCAATTTTCAATGGCAAGAAAATACTTTTAAGTATATGCAAAAAATTTGCATTCTGCCTTCATCTCAAATAATCAGAACAGCTGTATAATACCAGCTTAGCATTAGTAAAAGAGTTTCTATTCTAGAAAAGACATCTAAGAAGAGTTTTAGAATTATAACGACTACTTAAATAATATTATCTAAAATTTACAACATAGTATCACATGCCTACCAAAACAATATAAAGCATAACCTCAGATTTACATAGTACATCTTTTGATGAATTCAATATTGTATCATGGTCACTATCGCAGAGTATAGTCACAGAACTCCCCAGAGAAAGGGGCATCGTACTAGGCCCATTCACACATGGTATTATGATCCAAAAGCTTCAGAAATTGTATATTCTCTAAAATACAAAAACACCTTTAAAACTCCTAAGAAAACACTTTAATTAGAGGAGATAAAGACAGCCATAAAATGTCAGCCTTTCTTCCCTACAATGGAAGTCAAATTATGTTCAAACACTTGCTTATGTTGAAACAGCACAGGATCCTGTCACTTACTTTTCATTTGGGGGGGATCCCCATTACTCCATCTTCTTATTTCCCCAAATAATAAAAATGTCTTTGTTTGTCACATGCAATGACATATGGAAATATTTCACTTTGGGTCAGCAGGAGCAACTTCATTTTCCAATCCCCTTTTTGCCCTGTTTTAGACACTAGGGCCAGAGACTCTAAAAGCAGCTACAAATACTGTGGTTAAAACACGTAGCATAGAACACGAAACACTATAGTAAGCAAGACAGATTCAAAACATGTTTGCTTTTTAATCACATCACATTATGAGTGGAAGCAAATCCAAACTGCATAGTCTATGAAAAAGCAGAGCACATAGCTACATCCTCAGCACAGTGCTTGCCAAGGAAAACCATGCTCAATAAACAGCTTCTGGGTGAATAAATTCCACTATATAGAGGTATATTTATAGTAAAAAATAACAAGGGGGGTTACTTGGCACCATGGAAAATAATGTTATCGAAATGCATTAATCAAAAAAAAATTGGAGAAATAATTCAAAGAATTTCCCTAAGAAAACCTTTGTAAAAGTCTGTTAGAGTACTTTGAACATATCTATAATTATATCTGTATCTTACACTGGAAGATAATGTCTGGTTCTGAAAACTGATAGAATCATGCATTTTCTCCACCTTCCTGATATAAACCGTATTGTGGAGTTGCCAACTGTTATGAAGGAAAAGTTCTTCATAGAAAAATTACAGGTAATAATACAGCAGGAATGATAGAATAAAAATCCATTTAAAACCATGGAAGGATGAAATAATCAACAATGGGGTAAAACTATTGGTTCCAGTTCTGCAGAAGAACTTCACTGGGGTTGGCCCTGGCGCACCTGAACTCAACTCATAGATAGATTTCTGTATCATTAACATAATTTATTGACCAATATCACCCCAATAAATTCAATAATGTTTTGAAAAACAATGTAAACATGTAAAAATAAGTAAGTAAAATGTTACTCATTAAAAAAAAGAGAGGGTACAAATGAAATTATGCCCTCCTGATATGACAGGATCAGAAGGTCACAGCACCATCTAGCAAGTATTCCCACCAAATAATGATGTACAATAAACTCAATTCTAGCTTTAAGTTCTAGTCTATAGAGAATATGAGTAACAGAAGAGCAAGTTAAATGGCACAGCAGGGAAGCAAGTAGCTAAGCTCAGGATCTCAGATCTGCTGTAGGACAATGATGAGAATTTTTCTACAAATAAAGGCATGGATGGGGAGGTATTAGCACAGATTAAAAGAACCTTAAAAGACATAACATACAAATAAAATGTATAAATCTTGTTTAGATGCTCATCTGAACAATACACCTATAAAAAAAATATAGGTGTGTGACTTGTGAAAAACTAAACCAAGTGGGTATTGTTATATAATGAAATTGTCCATTTTGATAGACTTGAAAGTAAAGTTTTATTTAAAACAAGTCCTTATGTGTTAAAGATACATACTAAAGAATTTATAGGTAAAATGATAAGAGGTCTGAGTTCTGTTTTAAAGTACATATTGGTAAAAAATGAAGGAAGGTGGGCAAAATGTTGACTGATGCGCGTGTACATGGATAGACGCACAAAAAATGCTGGCAGATACATACACAGAGGTTGTTACAATGGTTTCTCTAGTTGTAAAAACTACCAAAAAGAAAGGAAGAAAGAAAGAAAAATAAAATACTGGTAACTTGCTCTTGTATTTCTGACCCGGGATCACAAACCCGATTGACAAGGTGGGCTTTGAGGCTTCGGTCTGACTGGCTGACCCGACTAAATTCAGTTACATCTGTGAACGTAAATGTCTACATCTGTAGTGGGGAAATAACAGTACTACCTAATTCGAAACATCATATATATGTAAAAATAAATTATAAACATTTAAAAAGTCTAAAAATATAGGCATCACTAGTAAAATGTTCTGTGGACATCTGCACGTCACACGCGGATGGATTCTGTCTCCAGCTACGGAACAGGCCGCTGTGAGCAGAGTCCGTGTCGAGTTCCTTCAACCGACAACCAGTCAACAGGTATTTCTTGTGAGTGTAAGCGCTGTCACGCATTTCCCTAAATGGTAAGAACATAAAGGTAGAACATCACAGGCCATGCTCTCAAATCCAGAGAGGGACGGAGATGCAAAATTGTTCACGTGCCGAAAGAGTTACACAGATAGGAACTTAGCCTGTTACAGAAACAGACAGACAGCAAAACAGCATGGCCAGGCCTGAGGTGAGAAGTTTCCTATAGGACATAATGTCTAAACAAAAGATAAATATTTAAAAAACTTTGCAGCACTCATAAAGGGAGAAACATTTTCTAAGCAGAAAGACAAAAAGAACAAAGAATGTTAAGGTTGGAACAGCAAATGAGGACTGTGGCTAATACTCTGTGTTACAGGTAGTAGGTGTCAATCAATGACCCATTGGACTCGGCAAAATGCTAATCACTTAGCAAGAGATCAATAAATATCTAGTAATTTAGATCCGAAGAGATAAGACATAGCACCATTTGAGTACTCCCTGTGTAGCAGGCATTTGGGTAGCACACAGAGATAAATGCATTTCTTACTCAACCTCCTATCAATCTGGAGGTAAGAACTATTATCTCGACCTAATAGAAAGGATGATAGAAGGACAAAGTAATTTGGCCATTCTGTTGGCCAATAGTATATTGAGTGATGTTCTGAGTGTTTCAAACAATGTAGAAAAAAAGTGTTTGGAAAAAAATTTCTACGTGGCTATTCCACATGGGCAAATGATTTTTAAAATGATAGAGAAATGACACTGCTAAGTGTTTAAGAAGCTCTCTGGGGAGGGGAGGACCCTAAGTTTTAGCATTTGCCAATTACCCTGGTGCAAATACTCCCACTACAGCCAATTTCAAGCTCCCAACATGACGTCACTGAAGGTTGAACTGGGAAGAGATCTTATGTGAGCCAGCTCCAGTGCCCACAGCCTTCAACAAGTTATAAGGTAGAGAGTAAAATTAGCAGGCTAATTATATAACCAGGAGGATAACAAGTAAAGCAAAGGTGCAACTGCTATCTCTATTTTTATAGGACTCTGTATATAACTAACAGTTCATTTATATTAGAAATTAATGAAGTGCTAAGGAGTACAATGTACTGTATGAAAGGCAATGAGGATAAACAAGTAATTCATAGGGATTCCTCAAGGAAACATATATTTTCTATGAATGACAGAGTTGACATTTCAAAAGTATTTTTTCAATGTTATTAATGAACTGTGATTAGTAAGTGATTTCCTGCTGAACTATTCCTCCCTCTGGGAACACACAAGAGGATTTATTTCCATCTAGAGAAGCTGAAAGAAACTATTTGGGGTCAGCAACAGACATTACAAACAAAAAGGGAGGGGGATACTTTTGCGTACCCTGTTCTGTACAAACTACCTGTCATATAAAAGGTATTGATAGATATTGATCAGGAAGAGAAAGCAAAAAAGCCAATTGTAAAACTAGATATATATATCTTATTTGTATGTTAAGAATATACAGATATATAGGAGAATTCAAATTACTAATATTAATATATTTAAATTACTGCTTTAAAAACATTCCTTTAGGTTGTTGATTTAATAATAGTGTTGAAGGAATCATCATAGTTAGATGAATTTTATGTGTATAAAAGGGAGGTAGAATTATGAATATTAATATATTGATCCTGCCCCGGCTGGTGTGGCTCAGTGGATTGAGCACCCACCTGCAAACTAAAGTGTTGCCAGTTCAATTCCCAGTCAGGGCACAAGCCTGGGTTGCGGGCCAGGCCCTCAGTAGGGGGCGTGTGAGAAGCAAACACACAGATGTTTCTCTCTCTCGCTTCCCCTCTAAAATAAATAAATAAAATCTTTTCAAAAAAAATATTGGTCCTAACTCCTCATAAAGTTCCTATATCATTTAATAGCATCTAATAAATAAATATATCTAGATAAATTTTAAATAGAATATAAAATCTACTTTAAACATAGAATGCAAATATAGTATTAGAGAAGTAACATGATTAGCAGAGCAAAAAGTATAAATTCTACACAAATTTATTCAGATGTCTAGTAACCTGAAACCAGTATGCCCCACTTTTGGAATGTAGCAAGTCTGTTGCTGACCTGGGATTGAATCTGGCTCTCAAGAATCTGCAGCCGACCTATCAGTTAAGAGAATCCTGGCGTAAATGGACTCTGCTAAGCACATGTGGTTTATTAGCCCTGCTATTTAATGCATATGCAAAAGATTTTTTTGAGCATTGTTAGAGTTCGTCCATGTATGTTGCTTTCTGATGTTCTTGTCTCATTAGTAGATCCTGGGCATCTTTTATTGGGTCAATTTAACCATTGATTTCTATTCACAATGTTTATAAATGGCAGAAAAATATCACTTTTTCAGTCTACCGCCTTAGGGGAGAAAAATTCACAGAATACGTAAATAGGATTTTTTTAAATCAATCAACAACACTTGCTTAGTACCTAATTCAAATAACCAATTTTATTACTTAACTGAATTGACATGTTTTTCAGTCCAGTTACCAGGCTGAGATGAGACTGCAGGTGTGTATTACTTATTTTTACAATACATCAATTAGCTGAGAAGTAGAAATTCCAGTCAAGTAATTTTAGTGTTCTATATACAATGCTAGTTTTCATTTTCTTGAATGAAAGAGAGGCCTTTCAAAGAGGTGACTGTGTCAATTTGTAATGAAATGTATGGTTTAATTTAACTGTAATAACTATAATTAGTTTAATAGACATTTTTAAAATCTTATGTGTGGGGGCAAGGAAGGCTATGGATCAGGAGCTACTATTTCAGCTGGTATTCAACATTTCATCCCATTTTAAATTCAATCCTAGTAAATTAATAGATATTTATTGGCAGTTTACCACATGTCAGGCCCAAAGAGAGGCATTAGAGATTCACAGATGACTAAGGCACTGTCTCTGCTTATAAAAAGCTTCCAGATGGAGCCCTAAAGATAAAAACATAACAACAATGGTCTATATTTGGAAAAGACAGACTTCCACTGTTTCTCTCCTGTAGCAGTAAAATAACCTAGTATGTAATGTATGAGTTCTCGTATTTCTATACTAAGGTAACATTACCTGCCTTATTAGAATCATAGCTAAAGAGCAATGAATGTGTTTCAGATTAGGCCTTCAGAGGTAGTCTCATGTGATAACTGATATGCCCAGATTAAAGCAACAACAAAGTCAGGAAGCAAGACTTGAAATACAAAAATGCAGAGTTACAGTAAAACTCCTTAAAATGTTCATGATGAAGAAGAAGAGCACCTCAGGCTTAATCTGTTGTTTCTTGAGCATTTTATTTTCCAACTTGCAAGTTCAGAAAATTAGACTAGCATCCTAATTATCAACAAACAAAATACATATAAGTAAGGTCTTCTCTTCACTAACCTCTTCCAAGCACAGTATGAAGCACAGGCTCACTGTTCAAGGCAGGAAGTACTGCTTCATGTCAAGGGGAGATACTCTACAGAGTCTGTTATGTTTTTAAAATTATTATCAAGGCCTTACCTTCTCTGAAAACACACTCTGTTTTGAAAACTACATGCCAAATCTAAACAAATGGATCAGCAGAACTTACTCTCTAAGCAAATGACATTTACCAATTGTGAAACTCCTTGAAGAGGACCAGTAAGTCTCAATGAGCAACGTGCCTTAATGTTCAAGTGGTGATTATAACATTTGTTACTAGCTACATAATTACTCCACTCTAACACTTAATGAGCCTGAAGTACTAAATTTTTAATGCCTCCTGATGAGCCTCTTCAAAGTGGATTAATGTAAATTTCTTAATTTGCTAGGATTACCGGCATCAACACATAATCTGGGCCATTTTTGAGTCTCTAGAACTTTTCAGTTCTTTTTAAAATAGCTTATATCCTACAGCTCCTAAAATAACTGTTGGAGGGGAAAAATTAGCAAGTTAACAAGTGGCAGGGGCCCAGGCATTTCTACTTTTCCCAAGTTTGGACTTCCTTTTCTGTTTTGGGTTGAAGATCTGCAACACTGTATAAAGATTTCTCCCTGGAAAGTTTTTGCACTGGAAAGAAAAAACAAAATTTTGTTTCTAAAATTAGTGTGCAGAGAAATTTAAATGCAACATAGATGCATGGATACCCCCGTAAATATCATGTCTCTGTTAGTGTTATTAGTTCTGTAACAAAAACACAGTAATTACTGTTGCATTCTGGACTGTGTGATCCTGGTAGTATCACTTTTCCCTATGCAACCTTCAAAAGGTAAATATTCTACAAAAGCATGATACTTTTCCAACCAAGCACTCTTACTAACGGAAGTAAATGCTTTTGTCAAAATAACTGTGTGCTGTGCCAGGGCATGGGTGCATTTCTCATCCCCCTCTCGAGACGTGAGCTATATACAGAGCTATCGTGCCAGGAAGCCCGACCAGGTCCCCATGTGCTGCTTGCACAAGATAACACACAGCAGATGGCATGAGTCCAAATAAAGGCTTGTCCCAGCAATTCCCATCAACAGAACATAAAGAGTCCACCACAATGCCAGGTCAATTTAACTGGATGAGTCCCACCCTAAATGAAGGGCATTGAAGTGCTTAGAGAAACAGTTTATGAATAATTACATGTGGCTATCCAACAAATGTCCCATTACATTAAAAAAAATTCTCTAAAGTTTAATTTAAAAGCGCATAAAATCTGTTCACAATTATTGGTCATGGTCAGGAAGAAACATGGCTTTCAATTCATTCACTGAACACTTAATGAATGCCAAATACATTCAAAACACCATGCATCCAGAGGTGATAAAGTAAACTTCCCTTTCTGAAGGAGTTTATAAAGTAATGGGAAAAAAGAAACATGCATAAACGAACTGGAAAATCAGGGATAATGTGATTTGTTCTGTGATATATAAAATGGTAGGGAAATGTAAAGAAAAAAAGCTATTAATTTCATGAAGTATGTCTTATTAGATAACCATCGTATAATGAGAGCCTCTGATAATTTAGTTCTGTCTCCGTTCATCAGATGAACAGAGCTAAATTCATCTCTCACCAGCAGCCAAAGGCCGGCTGCAAATGCAAAAGTTTAGCAAAAAAAAAAAACCCAAAACAAACAAAAACATGCATTCTGTAAGAATCAATGGCTAAATAGAATTTAAAATACAGAATATTACATATTTTATTATAATTTTAAATTGTGTCCTATACATCCTTTATGTTAGTACATTTTACAATAAACTGAGGTATACACATGCATACTTTTGGGGGGGAAGAGCATGCTTTAAACAGCAAAACACTGTAAACCTTTAATGTGGCCAGTAATCAACCCACCAGAGTAGCCAAGAAAGTTATTCACACTCCTAGCAGAAGACAGCAGTGGCTAGACGTTAATAGTAGTGTGTCAATAATGCCATTTTCATGGAATGAAGACAACGTATCTCAGCTTTTGCTGTGGCCGACCGACTAGTCACAATTCAAGGTTCCTGGTGGTCTCAGGGTCTTTAGAACTATGATTAAGCCCTTAACCTCTCCAGTGGTTCTTGGGTTCCTCACGTGAAAAATGAATGGATATCATGACATTATTTCTAAAGACTCTTCTAACTGTATTCCCAAGAACCTATGAGTCACTGGAGTTTGAAAAGTGACAAAGAAAAAAATTATCTCTACATATCAAGTTAAGCCATTGAACACTGCACACTCATTTAAAATGCAAAGTAAACAAATCTTAAATTTAGGCAAGAAGGAAAGGCAGGTTTTTCATGGAAAAAACCTAGCACCTTAAGTTTCATTCTTAAAATTTTTTAATACATTTTAACAATAGTGGAGTCTTGGCTACTCGGTGATTTGCGTCTATAACAGGTTCCCTTGTAGAAACTTAGCCTAAGTGGAATCACAGCTCAATCTCGGTTTTCTTTTAAGTCACTTCAAAAATGCTAGAGATACCTCCAGTGGTACAATAAAGATGAGGTTAGTTGGTGAGACCCCAAACTTAAAAATTAAGCTGATATTGAAAAACCATAATAATGCGGGTACCTAATGAGCCAGGATATTACAAGTCGAAAGTTGGCTGCAATCTATGAATGACTGTAGATTTTTTTTTTAATGTGGATTGATTTTACTTCTGTTCTTGCAATTGACATAATAGCTCATATGGCTTAGAAACGAGATTTGCAGCTTGTCCCTACAAAGATCTATGCAGTAATAATAATGTCAGTGGTTGGAATCCATCAAGCTCACACTGAGTATTAAGTCGCCAGGTGAAGAACTGGACAAATGACCTAGAATAGAATCTGTAAACCCACCAATAAGTGATTTCCCATCGATCGAGTCTTATTTTCATTCAAACACGGTTTAGAACCACCACACAGTGAAAAATATGCAGTAATTGTATAAACCTAAAGCATTGTATCTTTAATGTTAGGATATGTAGTTTTATTTGTGCAAATGAGAAAAAAAAAACACAGTTCAAAAAGTAAGATGACCCAATTTCCACCACGGTGATTAAATTGACTCATGTAATGGTGTAACATAGATTCTGTTGAGTTTAAAGTCAACATTCATTAAATATTTGGAAGTGTATCCTTTTAAGGAGTTTTATCATAAAATAAACACATTTTAGTGATCAAATCACTTTCAGAATTTATGAACTGGAGATTTCATTTTTCTTCCAATGGTGACCTGTTTTTCTCTGTAACAGTTACTAAGAAAAATATTTTCAGCCAGTCATAAGAATGACTTCCTTAGAAGCCCTTTCCTTTGTACTATTAAACAGTCTGGAAAATCGCTCGCTTGACTCATTCACGCTGTCAAAATATACTATAGACTAAGGCTGACCACTGATTTTCCCTGTTTCCTAGAACAACACAGGCAATTTATGCATGAGGTTCTAAAGTAACAGAACTTGGGGTTTTAGGGCCACTTTCATGTGTTGATAGCTTATAAAACTATACTCACACAGGCTAGTCTACCCATTTCCTATACCCGAGGACCACCACTGATGCAAGGAAACTTTTGTAATTTAAATTCAATACACTTAAAAAAAACCAAATGCACAAAGTAAGGTCTCTTTATAATAGACCCATTTTTTAAAAGATTTTATTTATTTATTTTTCGAGAGAGGGGAAGGGAGGGAGAAAGAGGAGAGAAACAACAATGTGCAAGAGAAACATCAACTGGTAGCCTCTCCCACACCCCAGCTGGGGACCTGGCCTCCCACCCAGGCATGTGCCCTGACCAGGAACTGAACTGGCGACCTGTGGGTTCTCAGGCCTGTGCTCAATCCCCTGAGTCACACCAGCCATGGCACAGACTCATCTTTTCTAACTTCTGTGCCACAAATAAGAATCAATTAGAAATTTAATAAGAAGATATTAGATTTATTTGGAGAGTACTCTATGTGGAGTTATTTGGAGATAATAAAATAAAATAAATTGTGTGAAAATATATTAAATTCTTTACAAAAAATAAAATAGTTATGAGATTAACCAGGTCATCGCTGGAACTCCCCATTTATTGATACATATTATAAGAATCTTTTAAAAATAACATTCATGCATTTACCAACTGGCTGTTTCATTACAATTAAGAGGAGATATAACAAAATGGAAGATATGTAGTCAATGGAAACAAGCTAATTATAATCAATGCACATCAATTTTTTCCTTGAGAACAGAAGTCATAAGGAATGTTATTTAGAGTGAAATAATTACTTCTGAATCAGAAACTTAATGGGGGCGTTAATGAAACAGTGACTCCACCTTCTAACTGTGAATAAGAAACACTAAGTGGGTGAGAAGGTTATTTTGTTTTTAAAATCGTGTTTTAAAATTTATCCACAGCACTAATCAGAAAGCAAAGCCAGCTGTATATGAGAGTCTGGAGCATGCGAAGATTTCCAGATGGCTTTATCCATAGGCAAAAAATACATCTTCTTTATAGATTGAGAAGTCATGACAAAAATACTATGTTCCCCTGAATGTCTCAGCAGTACTAAAAACTGGTTGCTATCCAGAAGCATATAGCTTTTACAAAATATATCTGGGCATGACTCTCAGTTTAGAGATTCCAACTGAGTAGGTTTAGGTGGTGGCACAAGTGGCAGGGGAAATACACTTCTTCATGGCTTCTGGCTTCGTGTAGAAAGCCTGGAAAAGTACCTGAGATGCTGCTTGGCACACCGTGGGCATGACACATACGCTGTGGACTCACCTGGCATGAAGCTGAGCCCACTGTTACTACAGCTGATCCCTCGGCAAGGGAAAGCTTTGGGTCAAGTAGGTGTTTGTAGCAAAGTGGTCCAACTGGCACCATGTCTCCCACACGCTCTATGTCAACGCTGAGCTTTCACATTTCTACATTTCTACTGTTAAATTTCTGAAATGGCAGGCTTTCGAGGCCAGGATTTTAATAGGATTTAAAAAAAAAAAAAGCCAGTCATAATTGTTTATGTTCCCTCTTTCTTAAAAATTTATATGCTAGCCAAGCACAACAGAGGTGGCAAAAAGTCTGGAAGGTATTAACACAAGGAGAGAGTGATCCTCCTTCAATCATCCCGAAGCAAATACATTTTGAAAAAGTCAGCAAACTTGGAGGCCATGATGTGACTGGGAGGCATTAATAAGGAGTTCATAAAAGTTACTTTCAGTATCAGTACTGCATTTTTTTCCCCGATCACATATGTGCGCATGAGAGGGAGAGAAAGAGAGAGTGAGGCAAGCGCGGGCTCTTGGCCTGTTGATATTATCTGCAGAAACTTGTCTGCTGGAAAATGTTTCTTTAACTTCGGTTTGGCTCCCACCTTGGAGCTGATGGGAAATAAAAACTTTTCCATGGCTGAGAGCCAACTGAGCTGCTAAAACAAAAGGTAACATTCACTGGAGGATCATGGGACCATGATCTCATTCTGAAGGTTAATGTTTTTCCTTCAAGTAGGAATTGTCTGAAGTTTGGGAAATTCAAACAATTAATGTCAGAGAATATGAGTAAATATCGGCCTGACTTTAATGTTATAATTTACAAGGAAAAACAATTTTCACTATGAAACATAAAACAAATCGGTAGTAGATAAAAAGAACTCATTTGATTCCTAGCTTAACCATTTAGCTCAATTTTCTACCTCAGTAATGCTCCCAATACGTGAGTATCCATTGACATACACTCACCCTGCTGCTACTTCTACTTGTGTCCAATAAGAAGTAGTTTCTATATGCAACTATTCTTAAAGAGAAGTAAATTATTCTCAATCAAATATGAGCATCTAAAGGTGCTACCTACCCTGATTCTTAAAAGACAAATACAGAAGGGGGAAAAGGGAGGAGGGAAACCCCAGGCTTTACACATCTGCTAACTAATATCAATTGACTATTTAATACCACTAAGACCTGACTGCATAATTTTTGGCATCTTCAAAATGCTGAAAACAAGTTTTATGTTGTCTGCTCTCAGAGGTTCTCTTGTACTTTCTCCTAATTATTTCTCAACATGTAAAAAGCCTAAATAGCCAACTCAAACAGACTACAAGCATCTCCTTTGAATGCATATTTAATCCTCCCTCAACATCGAGGAACACATCGAACTCATTGCCACATACTAAATCAATACACAGCAGAACAGAATGGGCCATAATCAATAGTCCTGACGAGAAGGCAGTGGTATGGCTCAGTATCTCAAACAGTAAATGCACAACTTATATTCAGGCTTGTGCTTTTAGAAACTACCAGTAAAATCAGGAATCAAGATTTTTTCCCCCCACTTGCTGAAAAAGGTTTATGCTCTCCACTTCCTAAGGAAAGTAAAAAGTCCCAAACTTATGGATTAGGCCAGCACCTTCACATTTCTTAGGGCACTTGGCCACCTTACTGGGCTAGAATTGCACCCCTATCAATGCTGAGTAATAGTGACAGGGAGAAAACAATGAGGATGCGGTAAATAGAGTACTATAAACTCGGACACTTCTTCACAGCTTTGAGGAAGTAGTAGATATTTCACCCAGGAAGTTAATATAGGCACAAAAAACAAAGCAGGGATAGTCTAAGCTCGAAAAAAACATGAGATTTAACCTTTCACTCTGTGCAGGCACTTTACTAAATAAATGTCAATTTTATCTTTGCAAAAGGTCTTAGGTGAGCCTTTTAGGAAGAAATTTATATAAATAATCTATTTACATGTTACATCACTGTGTAATAATATAGCATTTGAAACATCAAATATGAATTATTTGAGACACACAGACAGCATTCGTTTTAAGTGAAACTAGAGTTCGAGCAGATGGCTACTACCCATTTTTCATTCATGGGTAACCACGTTTGAAACGGGTCCTCAGGCACAGACAATGATATATATATATATGGAATTATTTTAGTAGTTCTACCCCAATGAGCTTAAAGTGAAGTGCTACACATGTTAAGAGGTTGAGGAGTATTTTCCCTTGGGAACAGGTAATTAAATAAGCTAGTGTGTGATAATGCACATTTATCCACATTCCAGATTAAAGTCACTTTTAATTATTTTTAATAAAGTAACACACAGGTACCTGTAGTATGGTATTAAAATTAACATGACATTTACTCTGACAGAAGGCGAAGTTCTTCCGAGGAAGGGAAAGGTAACTCAAACTGAATTCCAGCATTCCGACAAGGGCACTACCAGCTACCATTTATGGGACACTGACACTGAGCAGGACGCTGCACGAAGTGACCTGGGTTATACAGCTGGCCTCATGGAAGCCTCACACACCTGCACAGCAGCAGTATCCACCTCCTCTTGCACCGGAGCAGACTGACAGGACTTGCGGAGTGATGCATAGTTACCCGAGAGTGACTGATGGAATCAAACCTAGATCCAATCAGTTCTTGGTTTGGGCTCTTAACCAGGTCTTACTTGATGTCACAAAAAGTTGTTTACTTACACATTTTTGTGTATGGCTTTTCCAATTACTCTAAAGATCCTACTTTGATGAAAATTGCAAGGCAGCATTGGGACTCAGTGGAAACCATCAATGGTACGTTCTCATTATTCCTGGTGCCAATATTTAGTTGCTATAAAATAATATTCATTGTAAATTTCTTCCCAATGAAAAAGGCACAGAGGCCCATCTAGACACTCAGAAAACACATACACACACAAGTAAAGCTAAAAGTAAAGCAAAATAAGGACAAAATGTCCAAAGAAATGAAATCAAAGGACGGGAAATACTGCTTACTCTTCCCTGTGATCAATCTAGTTTTGGATACAATATAGGCTTGACTTATAAACCGAGTTTGAATTTATATATCAAAGACAATCAATTTGGTTAAAAACATTTCTATCTGGCTATTTGACTATCATATTTTTCAGACTATGAGACACACTCCCCCCCCCCCCGGCCCCCACCAAATTTGGGAGGAAAATGTGGGGGTGTGTCTTATAGTCCAAAGGTAGCTTACCTGGCTCATGGTGGGTGGGGGAGGGGAAGGGGGGACTGACGGGGGGGGGGGGGGGCCCGGGGTGGAGAGGGTTTTTTTTTTCCCATTTTCCTCCTCCAAAACCTAGGTGTCTTATAGTCTGAAAAAGACAGTAAATTGATACATTCAAGAAAAGAGCTAAAAGGCACTGAGTTTCTAATCATTTAAGGAAAGGAATTTGTAACACTGCCTATTGATGTTAAAGGTTTTTCTTCTTCTTTTGTCCAAGCTGTTATTCATTCAAATGAATTGCTCTGTGAGAATAATTACATATTTCTCAGAGCATTTTAAATCATACAATGAACACTAATATTTGAGATGCACCTCTTAACATTCCAGGATTACAATTTAAATTAATATTTACTAAATCCCCAGTAAGCCCAGAAATTTTACAATCTTGAAATCACATTTTTCTAAAAGCAAACATGCTCTTTTTGCCATATCAGGAACAAAATGCAATCAGTGTTTCTTATCCTTATATACTTGGTTTTTATTTCAATTACCTATAATGCAGAAGTTTTTAAAAGAATCATGTGAGCTATTTGAAAATACATCATTAAAATTAAGGAAAATTTTTCTCTCACTTGATCTAGATATATCAGCATTAATATATTAAGCACTAAATAAATATACAAAAATTAAAATTAATTTGTAAAATTTTATTCCTAATTTTTAATGTAATATTAAAATTTGCCATAAATATATATGTGTGTGACACTGGATAGAAAGACAATATGAATTACTGTCAGAGGCAGGTGAATGGTTTCATCTATAGATTTAATTTCATATAGTATAACGTACAAAGGTTTTTAAGCACATTTTTGTTTGTGTCCAATATCATTTAAGTAATGAAAGTAAAACTAATGAAAGACAAAAAACAAAATCTCAGCCTCTCACAAAATCATGTCTCATGGCTCTATGCACTGGAAGAACATCAATTTTATGACTCCCTTGAATTAGAAAAGATATTCTATACAAAAAAAAATAAGGATATTTATGAAGCGAAAACCTCCTTATATGGCGCCCTTTACTTCACTTCACTTGTCTTGGAATCCTGAAAACCTGTCTCTCCTTCTGTCTCTCTGTTTCTATCTCTTTTTCCCAGAAAAGTCTAGTATCCTGATTTGCTATACTGTTTCCAGTTTGGCATGACTTTTAAAATTTTCCTTGACCTAAATTTAAGACTCTCTAGATTATCAGACTTCTAGTTTGAAGTGTAGTATAGATGTCCCATATCAGCAATTATTCAGGAATGGTTTACCGAATTAAAGTAAGTTGTAAGTGAGCATTTTTTAAAACTTACAGTGGTCTAAAACTCAGGCCGTTACAGCGATTCCACAAAGACCTGCCTAAGAATGTTCACTGCTCTACTATGTCGTCTCACCAATAACGAACGCTGCATTTTTCCGTGCATAAGGTCACTACGATTGCCACTTCCAGCAAGTTAAACTGAAAGTCAAGGCTGAAAGCACAGGCTCTGAAGACATGCTGCCTGTGTTGAATCCCACTTCAACTACTTCAAGGTTGTGCGACCTTGTATAGATTATTCAGTCATTTTGGGCCTCATCATTTTATGTATTCAATACATGTGATCAAATCAAGGGAGTAAAATTAACCACTTCTACAAGTGTTACCCCCAAATCAATCTCACTGTATGATTTCACTTATATGTGGAATCTAAAAACCAAAATAAACAATCAAAACAAACAATCTCATAGATACAGAGAACAAACGAGTGGTTGCTAGGTGGGAGGGAGGTTGGGGGATGGGTAAAATAGGTGAAGGGATTAAGAAGTACAAACTGGCAGTCACAAAATAGTCACGAAGATGTACAACACAGCATAGGGAAGGTAGTCCACACGTACTGTGTATGGGACAGGTGGGTACGAGACTGATCCCGGTGGTCACTTTAGAAGTTACGTAAGTGTCCAACCACAATGCTGTCCACCCGAAACTAATATATTACTGAATGTCACTGTAATTGAACATTTTTTAAAAATTTTAATCTACATTTTTAAATTTAAAAATTTTTAGATTTTAATCTAACTTCAGGTTCCTCCAGCTAAAATATGGAGTATAATAATGGGTCTGGTATAAATCTTACCATGTCAAAATTAGTGGTAAACCCACTGTAAGTAATGCAAACACAGCTTCTCCGGCAGCAAACATAACTGTAGCTGAAATCCATCTGCTCTTCCTGCGCTGACTACCTAATGGATTCCCACGTTTTTCAAAACAAATCTCTCAGGCATACATATGATGACATGTGGTGCCTACTTGTGTTTTACATGGACACGTTTGTGCTATACTGGGATATGTTCAAAGTAAAGGCTAGAAGAATTAAAACAATGTTTCATTATTCTACGATCATTATAATCTTCACTGTCCTCCTCGGAAGCTTGACGGCTTACATATCGAGTAGTCTATCAACATCTAAAACGGCAGGGGCTCCGGGCCAACCACCCAGAATCTGCACATCACAGTATCTGGTGTATAGTATCTGGTGTATAGCAGGTAATACATGCTGAAAGGGGAGGAAAATGGATTACCTTCCTTTAATTGAGATGCAAAGCGGCCTATATTTTCATCTGCAATTTCTTTAAAGACATCGAAATGTAAACATGTGTTTTTGGTGAAAATCTCTTCTTTACTATTACTCATCCCTAAAGACAAAAGTACCTAATGGGAATGCTAAAAAAAAAAATCAAATAACTTTGCACTTCTCACTATGCACACTTAATCCATTATGCGTATGTTACATGTTAGGCTACTTTATGTTAATCACAGTTTAAAGGCTTCCGGAGAGCGACTTAAACTGATTCCACCAAGCAAAAACCTGCTATGGAAATGGCTCTTCTTCATTGTGGATAATAACTCTTTACTTCATCAGAGTTTAAGTTTTGGGTTTTGTTTTGTTTTTTTAATGTATTGGGTTTTCTTATGTGGACATTTGTTTTCAATTTATTACTCCACTATGATTCATGGAAGGCAATGTCTGGGAGTAAAAGTTCATAATAGTGGAAAACAATTCAATAAATAAAATCATGATGATAATCTTTTCTCATGGCTACATTTAGATTTCATTAGTTTCCACTTAGCCATGAACAGATATGAGATAATGTGAAGAAAGACAGGTCATTCAGAACACAGATCTTTCTTTACAGGATTCTTTATATAAATAATGAATTCTTTAGCTCTTTCTTCCTTTATGGTTCATTTCTAGGTTGCCTCCCTCAAAGGAGAACTGCTCTATGAGGAGTAATATCATTCCTAGAGAGGAATCCTATTATGCGATGATAAATTTGGCTTTGTTTTTCTCTAAAACCTTTTTTTTTTTTAATTTGGCCCATGTGGTAAACTAACACTGCTTAATTATAAAAGCTTCCTGGGATTGGGAGATGTTATTAGACTTATTTTCAATCTAAGAACGATTTCAGAATATTAGATGAACAAAGATATCTGAAAGCAAGTTATCGTCTGAATGCAGTAACATGGAAAGAATGAATTACAGATGTAATTTATCCATCACAAGCACATCCTAAACACTGATTATGTCCATGCTTGTGCAGAAAATTGAAAATGATAGAAAACCTTCCCAGCTTTTCTAACTTTAATTTTCCATGTTTTGCTTTGTGTAATTTACTGTCAACTATTAACACAGATGCTTCCTGCCTTATTCGAGAACAGCCCAGGCTTAAGCATAAGTGATCTGAAATCCAGAAGCCTACAACTAAGTCTGAATTTTATGCAGAGATAATAAACTCTAACTTAGGATGTCTTACATCATACAAGGTCTTGAGAACACAGGGTGTTGGGTACCAATAATCAGTAAGTCTCAACCTAACATTACCAAAACTAAAAATACGTATAAATATTGTTAAATAAATCAAGATACCTGCAAAAGAATGCTAAGCCTAAAACTGCGACCTAGGATTGAAATGCAGAGGTTTCCCAACTGACCAATGATGATCCAGGGACGGCTGCCCCAGTCTGGTGGCCTCTGGACATGGGAACTCTCACACTGGGCGTCCTGTCTACTTCTTCTGTTCCCACTTGTGGTCTCAGAATTAGTTGTTGTGAGAGGGAAAGGAAAAGAAAAGGGAAAGATAAACCACCAGAGATATTTCTCTTCCCTTTCCTTAAGTTCCTCTCCCACTGACCCTCCGACTGCTTCTGAGAAGCTACCCCTCTGAATTCCACCCCCACCACCCAACACACTGGGCTCCCTACTAGCAATTAGTCCCTGAGGATTGCGTTTTAATATCTGCCTCCTCACCTCCTGGCACTTCCTAGATGTTCTTCTTCTCACATCTGGTTCTTTTTTTGCTGATCCCCTGATTATATCCTGTGATAAAATGGCTCCCCACAATATTTTTTTTAGTTTCACATGTTCACTATTTACCTATTTCCACATTGCTACTACTAATTAGAAAGCAACAGTGTCAAAACAATAGATACTTTTGAAAATTTCAGAAGAGAAAGGAGCCCAGGGGGCCACTTGGCTCAGCTTGTTGGACTGTCGTTCTGTGCACCCCACGGTTGCCAGTTCTATCCTCCGTCAGGCATATACCTAGGTTGTAGGTTCAATCCCTGGTTGGAGGGCATACTGGAGGCAACCAATCAGTGTTTTCCTCTCACTTCATGTTTCTCTTTCTCTGCTCCCCTCTTCCTCTTTCTTTCTAAAATCAATGGAAACATGTCCTCAGGTGAAGATTAAAAAAAAAAAAAAAAAAAGGAAGGAAGGAAGGGAGGAAGGGAGGGAGGGAGGGAGGGAGGGAGGGAGGGAGGGAGTAAGGAAGGAGTTTTTTAATACTAAGTTCCATGGTAAACCCGACCCAGGACTAACAAGCCATACATTTAAGAAGGAAGTGGGCTTTTAGGAGAAAAGAAAAGAGGTTAGTTGGAAGACATATTGATGAGGAAGAGTCCTCATCCCGAGAAAGCTTAGGACTGCAGCCCTCACCCCTACCCTGTCTTTAGACCCTGTGGATTCTGAGCCTCTGTCCTGTTCAAAGGGAGCAGCGCCAGGGAAGAGGAGCAATCCAGACTTGGAGCTGCAGAAAGTTCTTGCACTGACTTGTAGAAAGTGTCCCAGGAGTTTGGGAAAGCCACTTCCTTTGCATTAGGCCAATGTGAATTTCTGGAGCCCCACACTGAAACTGGAAATACGTCTTTTCCATAGAAACATTTTGACAAAAGCAGTCGGGGTCTATGACGCTAGTAGTACTTAAGATTTATGATAAGATGGTACTCATAATGCTTCTATGGAGCCTCCCGGGTTTAATTAATCACCAGGGCTTCAGGGTACTGTTTGTACAGGACTATAACTCAAGCATCCTCTCGTTACTTTGGCTTCCCAGGGTTGGCCTAATGACTTAACCACATTGCTTCTGTGGGAAAATGCTTCCTTTTAAACCACTGAAATTTTGGAATATGCCCTTTTCTAATACATTGGCAGGCAACTGTATAGCTTACACAGTGACTACTTGTTGAAGCTGATTAATTTACCACCTTTTTTCTATATGGCCATATACTTAGAGAAGATATATAATCTTTCAAAGTTGGTAGCAGTGTTCTTGCTGCTGTCTCATGTACACTCATTGATTCATTTGTTGAATTAAAATATAATTATTTTTGAGTATGTTTCAGGTCCTGTGCCATAAGTTTGCCTTAAACGTTAAGTTTTATTCTTAAGCACTGCTGTTCATATGTTGTGTTTGTTGAATCCTTAGCATGTAGATGTGTTAATTAAGAAGCAATGTTTTACAGAAAGGTGGTTAAAAGTGGAGGCTGTGAAGTCAGGGTACCAGCTTTGGAGTCTATGTTTTACTGGTTGGGCGACCTCATGCGTATCACCTAACTTTCCAATTCAGTGTGGCCATCTGTGAAATGGTAGTAATAAAGTTAACTTTCTCAAAGAGTTTTTGTGAGAATTAAAGCCCATTAAAAAAAAAAAAACACTGAAAATACTGACCAGCATATAGTAAGTACAATAAACATCGACTCATTTTATTTTATTTCAGAGTAATAAAAACAAATACATCTGCAGAAGAAGCACACATAGGTATCATAAAAACTATAGACTCCTTTTTTCACATAAAATCACTTGAGGCCTGTTTTCATGACATGCATTCCTGTTATAGTCCAGTTATAAATACATAACTGTTTACATAAATACGCACTGCATAAGAAAAATAGCTCTGGCTGGGGTAGCTCAGTGGATTGAAGACAAGGTGTGAATCAAAGGGTCGCGGGTTTGATTCCCAGTCAGGGCACATGCCTGGGTTGCGGGCCAGCTCCGCAGTGGGAGCCACATGAGAGGCAACTGTACACTGATGTTTTCTCCCTCTCTCTCTCCCTCCCTTCCTCCTCTCTCTAAAAATAAATATATAAAAATTTTTTAAAAGCTTTAAAGAAAAATAAAAAATGAAGCAATTTTCTTTTTCTATAGAAGTAAAAATCAATCCATTTGTGATATGCCAGGCTTTATTGACTAAATATATCATCATTTGAAAGAAAAGAAAGAGAAAACTCTAGTTAACCAGAGTGATGACAGGTTTGCCAAGAGAAGATGATACGTTTCCCTTCAGCAGTGATGTCCCCTCAGCAACCCCCTATACCCAGGTGTTTTTCAGGGAGAGTGACTTGATTCTAGAAGTTTTCTGGGGAAAAAAATCTCTCTAACTCTCCCATCCCAGTGGCCTCCCGAACATCCGTTCTCCCCTTCAACCTTATCTACCAAAGGCCTGCCTTTAACCACAGCAACAATTTAAAGACCACAGTTTCCAGCTTTTCTTGCTTCTGAAATCAGCCAATGGAAGACCAGGAACAATCACTGGGTGAAGCTTAAAGGATCTTTACCAAAAGGTGCCTAAATGAGCTGCTTCCTGCCTCCCGGGATTGCAGATGTGATGGCTGGCACTGCAGTGGCCATCTTGCATATTGGAAATAACCCTAATGTTGAAAGTCGTGTGCTCCTCAGGAACTACAGGTGAAGAAACCTTGTTCTAATGACTATGGAGTCATCATATAGGCTGGAAAACTGACCGAGACAGAAACCCTTCATTTGCCTATGCCACATGTGGTGGGGGACTCTCTGTTAATCAGTGCTCAATGTAGTGGGGAGGTATCTCTGATAATCAATGCTGAATGTAATTCCTTGAAGACAAATCATTTTTGTGTGGCTCCAGAGAAAAGTATAAAGAGGGATCAGAACCAACAGTTAGGAAGCTGAACAGTGAGGAAGCTGGAAAGAACTCAGAGATAAAACACATGAAAAAAAAAACAGGTCAGGAATGACCAAGGCCAAAAGGTATCCAGGAGACAGCCTTCCAATCAAATTGTGATATACAAGGAGTTGTAACTATCAGTATTTCTCAAAACACAAGTCCTTAGAATATAGAAAGTTTGAACTCTAACAAACTTCATCTAACAACTGTATCTCAAACTGAAAATCATTCAGAAATGTGCCAGGGAATATGAATAATGCTTCAGGTAATGTGCATTTGATGTTATTTGTATAATATAACATTAGATTGAAAAACTGCATTCATTATAAATGAATACTGGAGTAAGAAGCTCTTACAATTACTCCTGAGTACAGTGAAATTCATGGAGAAGTCACAATTCTAATAACCGATTATAATTCAAACCACTAAGTTTGCTTCATTTTCAGTTGTTTTGACTGAAGTTTCTACATATTATTAACTACCATTAGTGCTAAACCAAGTCTACCTGTTTAGTTACCCACTTCCACTGACCGTCGTAAGTTATGCAGCCTTCTATGTTCTGTTAACACAGAACACGGCTCTTCTGTCTAAAAGCATGGAATGTGTCCCTGCCAAAGTTTAAAAAAATAAAAACCCTCAAAATATCCTCAATAGGATTTCTTTGTAAGAAAATAACCAGCTTTGTCCAAGTCTGACATTGCTCAGCAGGAAAGATAACGGATTAGTGATGCTGGTAACTGAAATCCTCTTCTTATCCTTGGCAAGGAAAATGACAGCATAAGCTTCCCAAACTAGGTCCCGAGGTGTCTGTGCTGAGCCCGAGAAACACCCAATTTCTCACCTCTCGAGTAAACTGGGGGTACGTCACTCACTTCCTCACTAGAAGATTCACCCCACGCGGCCTGAACTCCTAAGTCAGTAACAGCCCTGTATATGGAATCATTCTGAGGCTATTTGTGTAATCAGAATGCTGTGTACATTTAGAAGTCTGAATTACAATTAAAGGCTGAACTCAATTGTAAAAGTGCCACATTGCTTTAGGTTTAAATTGTTTTTAGTCTGTCACACACAAAATTGAAGCAAGGTTTAAATGAGAAAAAGTAAAAAGAGAAGCAGTGTACCAAAATCTTATGGAAGGAAATAAACTAACTAGTTCTAGAATTAGTGTCTTAGGTAACATGATCTGAAATCTGACTTGCAATTTGTCCAAAAGTTTAAAAATCTAAACTCATTAAAACAGTATTTTTCTAAAAAAATAAACTATAAGAATGTAAATGGGGCCCTGGGCGGTGTGGCTTAGTTGGTTGGAGTATCTTCCCGTAACCAAAATGTTGTGGGTTCGATTCCAGGCCAGAGCACATGCGTAGGTTGTAGGTCCTATCCCCAGTCCGGGTGGGTAAAATCCCCAATCCAGGCACGTATGGGAGGCAACCAGTCAATGTTTCTCTCTCCTTCCTGCCTCTCTTCCTCTCTCTCTATAGGCAATGAAAAAATGTTCTCTGGTGAGGAATAATTAATTAACTAACTTTTAAAAAGCATGTAAATAGGTAAATGAATAAAGTTTTATTGCCAAAGCAATACAAAGCTTGAGAATTTCATTAAAGAAAGGTTCATGTCCACATTGATGATATCACAGCACACTCACAGGGCATTTGTTACAAAGCTGTGAACTTCCTGCTTAAAGAAACACCTGGAAATTGGACAGGACACACTGCTACACAAGTTAGGCCTTCCAGTCAGTCCACCTTGCAGGGAAACGAGGAAGTCCTGTGCCAACCTGTCACCGAAAGACATACTGAATACGTTCCTACCTACAATACAACATGTCCGAGTTTTACTATCACACTGCAGAAGCATTCGCAAACGTAACCGAACAGTTACACCGACAAAACTCTTGGGAAAAGTTATTCCAATTAGGAGTCTACCGGGTCAAAGCCGGCATTGAAAATTGGATGTTTAGTCTGAAACTTGCCGATACCATTTTGTCAGGATTATCAATTAAGCCGGTTGAAAAAAATAGGATGAAAAGACTACTCTGGGGATTTATGAAGAGCTGCACAGTTGGGGAAACGCTGTGCTGACAACGGAGGATCTTCTAAAATGTAACTGTGAAAACCTTCAGGGCCACTTCATAGTGCCCAGTGATGCGAACCTAGCCCTTAATGACTTTGAGTTTTCCAGTTGTTCCTTCACCTGGTGTTTACTTGTTTGTGTCTTCTAAAGGCTGGTTTCTGCACTCTGTATACTCTTCAAGGTCCTCAGTTACACTGTAAATGTGTTCACTCAGTGCCCTTGATTTTAGGCCACGTTGCAGTGGAAGCTGATCTCTGATGTATCTGATAAATGTGATTGGCTGTGGTATCTATATACACAAGTGTGTATAAAACTGAAATAAATGCTTAATTATCTTGAACAAAATTGCCTAATTTGATAAGAAAACAAGGGACTAGAGTTTTCAGATATAAGAGTTTTGCTACATTTTTGGAAAATAAATAATAAACATAAAGGTTATATCTCCCCAACCCAAGCAAACTGGAAAATGAACAGTATTTGAAAAAGAAAAATCAAGATACAATAGTCTATTTCTGTTAATCATAAGATGAAAGCTTTTTCATAACACAAATAACTTGGCATCACTTTAAAATACATTCTGTAGGCTCCTTTACATCAACTACCTAAATTTTAGCTGAGAGATTGCTACTAAAAAAAAAAAATAGGTGACTTGGCATTAACTATTAACTAAATAATCATTTCTGATATATAATGTTCTAATGGCAGCTTGCAGAGTTAATATTTTTCTTTTAACTTTTTTCTATTTTGTCATCTCAAAAGCCATAAGAAAAAATTCCTCTCCAGCATAAAATAATGTACCTTTTCAAACGTTCAGAATTTGTGAAGTAGCTAAAACCCTTCAATCTATAGTTTTGCAAGCAATTTAATTCTCAATTTTAATACACTCTTAGACTGTTGTATATTAAGACTGCAAGTTTAAAAGAAATTAAGTGAGAAAAATTAAGTGCTTAAAATATTGTTTAATTTATGAACCAGTACACATTATTATACCTTTAGCTCTTTCTTATTATTATCATTCCATTTCTAATGTACTTTATATATATATATTCCTCATTATCACGCTTTCTCACTTTACTTAACACATTTACTGCGATACCGAATTCTGTTTTCATGCAGTAAATTTAATCTAGGTTATTTAAACTTTAAAATCACCAATATGCAACTAAAATACAATTGGCTAATTTTCTTCCTATTGCCTTTAGTAATATGCCAATTGACTTCTTTTACATAAATACTCTTTTGAACTATTTGACTTCTGTTTTTAATGAAACAAATTCTCCTCTTCTAAGCAGAAGTCTGCTCTGAACGTAAGTCACCTGGGAGCCCAGCCAAAGTCTGAACAGCGCAGCTGAAGGGGAGGGCCGTTTCACAGGGTCCTCTCACGGAGGGTTGGTGTGCTTTGCTAACTTGCTAAAAATAGCAGATTACACAGGCTACCTCCATCTCATGGCTCAAGAACTCAGAGAAGGCTGGACTGTGGACTGTAGCAATACACAGAACACATTTTATTAAAGAAGCCAGGATATTACAAGTTTTCTAAATTCCTTCCGTTTACTCTCTGAGACAATACAAATGATCCCGCAGTTACTGGCATGGAAATCTCATAATGCTCCCAAATTTCAGAACTTCAAGCGTGAGTCACAGAGTTACTTTAACTGTTTTAAAATATGTTTTTGATTTATTTTAGCCACAAAATTGAACACAGGAAGACTACTATATAAAAGGTAGGATTCTAAAGACTGTATTAAGAATCACATATGTTAGAAATATATATTAAAAACATGGTTTTTGAAATACGAATATTTAAATTACATATTTAAAATGTTTAAATTAATTCTTAACATACTTATTTCCCGCACATTTAAGGAGCTGTTGTTCTGGGGATGAAGTGTCATCATAAACACATTTGTTTTCTTCCTCTTACTCAAATCCAAAGATGTTACCAAGGGTTAGACTATACATTAAATTTCAGTTTCCCTGAGCAAGACACAGACTAAGGCCAAAGTCTGCCATGAAGAGCTGCTAAAATGAGTTCATGTCGTAGGTAAATTAAACATCTTCGAATTATCTGCTGTTTAAAAACAGAGTCCTTGGTGTGGCGGTCGGTTCCTGCGGCCACACAGCATGTCTGTGAGCAGCGCGGCCGGCTGCTTCACTCAAAGGGGGACTGTTCTGCGGCCACGAGTGAACTGCGACTACAAAAATATTTTGAGGTGGAAAAATAGCAACTGCATTTTAATGTTTCACAATGTTTCCAAATGCTGGGGAGGCAAGTCTTCTGTGAAACCATTCAATGTCACAGCCAAGTTAAATGTCCTTCATTTTGCAGCTACGAGTGCACCATCAACTGTCTGTAGGATTAAAAATTGGATTTACTAGTAATTGGGTCAAAACAGGGTTACTGATGGGCACAGCTGTTTACCGACAAGTGTAATTAGCCCTTTGCCCCTCATTTGAGGGGTCCCAGTTTCTCATTACACCTAAATTCAGGCAGCACGAACTTAGGAATACACAGTCACAAAGGTCCAACCACTGTGCCCTTCACTGATGCCTTCAGAGAAAAAGGGGAAAAATGATAACTTACAACTTTTGCTAACTGGTCCTTGGGACTATGACATTAAGAATAATCTAACATGATAAATTATGTTTGTTGTTGTTAATACCTCATTTTTTAATCCTACTCTGAAGATAATATCCTTGTTTTGGGAGAAAACTTTATTAGCAAAGTGAGCACTCCAACCTGGACCAAAAAGCAATTAACTGAAACAGTTAACTCTTAAGTTAACTCACAACATCGGGGTGAATTATGTGTTAACTTATGAGTTAACTATTTCAGTTAATTCACCTCTATATTATTAGGGAAAGCATAATTATTGTAGCACTATTATTTTTTTGCAAAACAAAAGATAAATCTCTAAGACTTTTACTTCTTTATATATGTAGAGATGACAGAGATCCCCGTGTCAAAAGTTGAAAAAGGGAATTATATTGGCAGACTAGTATTCAAAGGCAACTGAATTCAACCAAATAGACAGAGCACCCAGGAATCTTCACATTTCTAGACTTGACCTTGCATGTCAAAATAAAGACATGTACGCTGTCTTTTAAAAGACCCATTTTCAAACCTGCTAGTGAAATACAATGGCATTTTTGAATGTCTCAATATATTAAAGTGAATCTTTTAGTATTATGGTGCCCACAAAAGCTAACTTTTAACATTTCAAGCTGAGACTGTTACAGATAAAAAAATAGTGAGGGTCTAACCAAAAATAAACAGCTAAGTTCCTTCACATTAGAATTTGGGAAGCTACACAATTTCAATTAATAATAGTACTTAAGAGTTTCAACTTATTTATAAAACTCACATTCAAAGTTTATGGCTTAGATAGGGTACTGTAGCAGCAGTTCAGAACCTTCCTTCCAATTATATTTTCTACAAAATGCATTGCTTCTGGCCTTAAAACAACACGCTCATGCAATCAAAAGGCAACCCATAACATCAAAATATTAATATAAAACATCTACCCAAGTTTAGCGCACTAATTACTGGCTGTTCTTTCACAATACTGCACCTTTAGAAACAAGCAAAATCAAACCGTCTTCATCCAGCTACCGCATGGCCTTGTGTATAACCTATGCATATGCTAACATGTATCTACACATGTATCTACATTTCATATTCCTAGAGACAGACACTGACTCTGTTAGCACAGACACTGACTTATTCCTAAGCTAAAAAGCACGCTGACACTTTCTGCTCTGCAAAAGAAAAATCATTGCATTAAAGGGCTGATAAAGTTATTCATAACAAACAAGTTTGGCCAAACTTGATGCTATTGCTACTCAATAAAGTCTCCCCCACCCCGACATCATCAATAAGATCACACCGTATAAACTAAACTATTAACAAAGCAACCCATAATTCCAAAATCAGTGAACTCTATGTCCATATCCCCCTTTATTCATTTATTGCATATCCTTAAAATAATATAACATTTACTCACTTTCAATGAGTCAAAGCAGGCGATTACTCGTCCATTTTCAACTTGGCAGCTTTTCGAAGGGTGTGCAAATTTACATTCCGTGTCTGGCCGTGAGCAAGTCCCCCTTTGGAACTCTCTACATACTTCCAGTGTTAGCCATTTTGTGTCCCGAATTGGTGTGACACTAACAGCCATGTTTAGATTTTACAGGTAGTTAAAATTTTCAGTGAAACCAACAAACCCAACCCCCCCCAAAAAAGAGCAACAACCAAAAAAAAAAAAAAAAAAAAGCTGAACTGATAAAACTGTAAAATGATGATGAAAACGTCCCCTCCAAAATACTTTCCCCCACTCCCTGCTTTAAAAGTACATGGAAAATTGGGTTGTCAATATCAAGGAAAAGATCTCCCACTAGAAATTCACAGCATGAAAACTGTTAATTCAAAGAGGTTTTGGTTTTTAGACAAATACTAGGATCTTAAGTAGATGACTGTTTAAAAGTAGGGCCTCGAATCAGCCTTGTGCTCTCAATAACCCCTTCCCAGTGCCAATTTTGAGCCCAAAATGCAAGCATGAAAACGTGGCAGACCCCTGGACACCGATTTTCCAAGCTGCTCTCAGCAAAGTTGTCTGAAAGGGAATCTCCTCACAGCTGAATTTGCAATGGAGTTTGGTGGTGCAATCGGTATTGATTAGTTTGGCATAGACAGATGCAGCAGTTTAGAGCAAAATCGAGAAAATAATTTTTTTTTTCCTCCTTGATTTCCTGGCAGAAGATATCTTACTTTTTCAGCAAACTTTTCTTTTAAAACTAAAGCAGCCTAGGGCAATGCCAGATACTTAGAGCTTTTCTCTTGATTATAAGTAGAAATGGGGGTGTCTGGGCTAGAGGTGGAGGGTGGATGTGCTGTCGTCACAGTCTAGCTGGGCAGCAAGCAAGGCAAAAGCAGAGACTGCTCTAGAAGCGGTTCCAAGCAGCAGAGACGTCAGGAAAGGCACTTCTTAGTACCAACCTGTAGAAAAAAGAGATAGGTTAAGATTTACTAAGTAGCACTTCACTGATGTCCTACAGTATCCCAACCTTGCCATGTGCTACCAGACTAAGTCATATTCCTGTCAGCCTGCTCTCTCTCGCTCTCGCTCTCTCACACTCACACACACACACACACTCACACACACACAATACTTACAGTGAGGCATATTGCAGCCAGCCATCGTAGATTTATTAAAAAAAGGGGCCGTTTCCCCTTGTGAAGCAATGCATGATAGAGAGATAACCAATCACAGATAGTGTTGCAGCAATATTCTGGGCAGAAAGCCAATAGTGTGGGTTGTCTTATGAAAGGTCGCGCCTGTCAGACGTTCATTACTATGCTATAAGCACAGAAAATGTCCATCAGATGTGACTTATTCCACTGCAAGAGGACGAGCATGTGGGTTTTGAATTTACCCAACATGCAGTTAGTGGACTAAACCATGTTAGTTTCAAAACAGCTTCTAAAACAAGTCCGAGCACTTGAAGATCATGACCCGCTGGGGGGGAAAAAAGCAAGGTTTAAAAAATTGCAGCTGACTTCCAAGCTGCTTTCCCTCTGGCTCTGCACAGGGACGGGCACTGAACAGCCTGCTCCTGCTGTCCTGACACGTGAATAAAAAAGGAAAGGGGTGTTTACAAATGGTACATTCTCCTGACCTATCCAATTCACTTCCTTCTCAAGCCCAAGTCCTGCCCCTCCACTGAAAGCAGCACTCATACTGTAAAACTATTCCATTCAGCCGGCAGACACTTTGTCAATATATCACAGGCAGGCGAGGTATGAACAAAAGCATCCTTTATTCGAACATTTTTTAAGCAGAAGCTGAGGTCATGTGGGGAAAATAAGGAGTGCAGTGTTGTCAGTGTGTCTGGCAAATCTGAAGTCAACCTCAAGGGAGAAAGTGATTCCATCACAGAAACATTAAATATTAAGTGAGCAATTTGATTTGGGCAGCGTGATGCACTTCAGGGGTACGAGTGAAACAGGAGGGTGGGGGTTGGGGGATCCCCAACTGCCTAATGATCCATTACCTAGGCAATACCAGGCTGCTCCTTATAGCAAGGCATCTTTGCTTTTAGCAACTTACTTTCTCTTTCAATCAGATGGAAACACTTTCAGAAAATGCTTAGTAGATACAGAAACAAAAGTGCATTATTTTTCCTTTATAAATGTTACCATCAAAGTAAACAAGGCTTTAGTAACTCTAAAAGTTTCACAGTCCACAGAGGTAATGTTACAATATAATAAATAGTGATTGATTATACTTCTTCAAGGGTCAATTGGCATATGGGACATTTATAACTTGGACATCAGAACATGGAATATAATATAGAATATACAACTGAATCAGGATGTAGAATATGGATATACATTATATGCATATAAACATGAATATCTAGCAATTTTTTTTAAAACTTATTTTAGGATTAATACCATCATTCTTAATGTTATTTTTTTTAAACTACCAGATATGTGGCTTGGACAATATTCAAGTAAGACTATAATATTTGAGAAAGATGAAAAAGAACCAACTCATACTAATGCTCAGGAAATGTTTTTGTTTTCAAAAATTTTCTAGTCCTAATTCCTAGTTCTTTAAAAAAAAAAAAAAACAAGAAAGAAAAAGAAGTCGGTCATAAACACTAAGATCCATCCACCTTCCCGAATCTTAGCCTGATTCAGAGTTTCTCCGCTACCGCACGCCTTGAACTTGTACCGCACATGAGTCAACAAATCTCTTCCGTCCTTCCCTCCAGGGTCTTGAAATGCCTCCCCTGTAACCATTCATTTCCTTCAGAAGCCAGTTAAGGGGTCACTTTCTCCAAGAAGCTTCCAAGATGTCACTTCCTCCATCTCCACCAGTCGTATATTAACACTGCCTCCTCTGAATTACAGCGCTGCGCCCCTGCAGTGTTCTACTCCCTTACATGTCCGATCCACTAGGCTTCCTGTTCCCAGGGGCAGAAACAATCTTACTCCTCGCAGTAACCCTAGCAGAGTAATGAAGACTAGGTGGATCGCCACAAATGTGGGTAAATCAAGTGATCCATCACTGTATCCGGACTAGACTTACCTCCAGGGCACAAAAGTACACACACATATGAACACACCCATATAAACATATATATGAACATGACACGTGGATGCAATCACATACTTGAACACACACGCACACCCACCACTGCTGCTATAAATTACTATCTTCCTGGGTCCCATCCCTTAGGAATGGCCCTGCCCTGGACAGCTCCCTCTCACATTCCACACCGCAACTCTTCTGAAACTGCAGCGCCCTGCAGCGCCCTGCAGCGCCCCCTCCTCCGTGTTCCTCTCACTATCCACATGGTGTGATCTTGTAGGTCACAGATACCTCAAAGTCCAAACAGTGGCCCTTGGGCACGAATCTTCTCTCACATTCCCGCCACCCATCTCTATACGTTCTGTATCTTCTCAGTCTCCCAGGAGCTTCCCCTTCTCCTGCCCACAGTGGAGCTTCCACCTTCACCCACTCCTTCTCAAGACTTCTTTCCCTGTGTACTCCCTGTCTATATGAATGCCTGCCTTTTCCTCGGTTCTTTCTTTCTTCCATAGCCCTCAAAGGGATGAAGTAACTCCAAAAGGGAGGTGGTGGCCTGGTGGGAGCAAGGGCACCCTACCTAGCGAGGCAACCTCCTCTCCCAGAGGCTCTTAATTCGTCAACCCCAGACAAATGTCTAGCAGGGGTATCCAACCCATGGTCCAGGATGGCTATGGGTGTGGCCCAGTCACAAAATCAGTTTAAGTAAAAATCATTTACTTAAAACGTTATGAGATATTTTCATTTTCGTTAGTGTCTGTGTATTTAATGTGTGGCCCAGAGACACCAAAAGGTGGCACACCTGAAGGGTCATCTACACGTGCCGTACTCCTGCTTCTCCCGTTCCCATTCACTTCGGAATCTGTACCAGTGTGACCTCCACACCTGGTACCTGACCGCTCGGCAACAGCCATCCTTGCTCCCATAAAAGCTAAATCCAAAGACTACCTGTCCTCTCATACCATTTACAACTCCTTCTTTTTTTTTTAAGTTTATTTTTCAGTTACAGTATACATTCAATAATATTTTATATTAGTTTCAGGTGTACAGCATAGTGGTTACACAAAGTGGTCCCACTGACACTTCCAGTACCTCCCCGACACCATACCCAGTGACTCCAACCGATTCCCTAGACTGTACTTTACAACTCCGAGATTGTTCTGTGACAGCCAATTTGTATTTCTTCATCCCTAACCTTTTTCACCCAGCCTCCTCTCCCCCCCCCCCCCCCCCCCCCCCGCCAGCTGCCTCCCCTCCGGCCATCAGTCTGGAACTTTCTCTTTCTTGAACCTTCCCCCTTGTCTGGAACGGACACACTGCACTGCTTGGTTTCTGCCACTGCTGTACTCCAGCACCCCCTCTTAGAGCAGCAGTTCACCTTTTTTACCCCGTGGCACACACAAGCTCACCGCTAAGATTCTGTGGCACACTCAAAAATACATATTCTGCCAATCTGCAAAAAAATATAGATATAATTTTAACTTGTTCGCACCAGACGGTTATTGTGCTGGCTGTTGTCATTTTTTCACTTGACAATCGGAGGGAAACGAGGTCAGTGTCCCTGACTTAAGAAGTCAGGTACTGGGTGGTTTAAATACTCTTGCGGCACACCGGTTGAAAATCACTGTCTTGAAGAGGAGCTGTGAGGAGCCAGAGGGTTCTGGGCACAAGCCACGCTGCTGCGAGTTCCTGGGGTCTGTGACATGCTAACCCTTTGTTTGGTCTGACACGCACTTCCTCATCCCTTCCCCGCCGCAAACCCCTTATCCGTGTTTAGGCTGCTGTTTAAACAGTACCTTCTCAATAAGGCTGGGCCTGCTCTGGTAAACATTATTCCATCTCAGAAAATGCCTGGTACTCTGTATCTCTTGGTTCCATTGTCCCCCAAGTTACAAACTCCCTGACAACAGGGTATATTGCCATTTTTTTTCACCCATAGCCTAGAACATAATGGAGTGTTTTTGATGTTTGATAAATACATTTCGCTCAAACTGATAGTGATAAGCAGGTATGCGACTGTACGAGAACGCATCCCCCACGCGGAGGAAATACCGCAGCATGGTCCACAGGGTGGGGAAGGAGCACGGCACTATTGTAACTCTCTTCCCGGGTCGGCGGTCACAGGAAGATACACCTGCAAAATCCATTTCGAGAGTTGAGTGTTTTTCCTTTCTGCCATGTTACGGGCATAGTCCACTCTAGGACAAAATATATTTTAATTACTAAAATGATGGCAAATAGATGTTCTGGTCATTTTAAATTTCTACAGCAGAGAAATTCTTTTGATTTCAAAAAGTATTATTGAAAGAATGGTAGATACATTCATACATTGAAAATGCTATTGACCTGTAAAGTGTGCAGGCAAGGGTGATCATGAAATTATTTGTAATCAGAGCAGACCCCGACCTCAACACATTGTTCGACTGGCCCCAGCACTGGCACTGGAGGGTGACAAATCTCGATTATGTTCTATAAATTGGCTTGCATGAATTGCTGATATTCGATGATCTCTCTCTTCACTTGAATTAAAGAATTTCAGGGAAGACTGAAAATCTTCTCAAAACGGAGTATATTGCTAAATTAAGATTCCATAGGATTTGAATTAATACTGAATTCCCAGAACATTACCTCAACCAGTAATGAATTTTTGTTCTATAGAACAATATTGAAACGTACCTGGGTAATGTTCAGATTGTGAGAATTTTTGAAAACGCATCTGCCCTAGATATCAGTGTTGTTTGTAACTAATTGTTAAAGGAAATGCTGCTACTGTAACGATATTTACTAAGAGGCAAATTGTGTCTGAGGTGAATTTCTAACCTATTATAGTTTAACAGATTATAAACTTCCCTGTACAACAACAAAAATTAGGAAATTTAATAGCTCTGCAGTGAAAATCAATCTACTTAAAACCTGCCTAAGAAGAAGTCCTCATTTACCTGTTGATCGAATCCCAAACACTCCGCTATATAGTTCCTCGCATTATGTGAGATGTTCTACAAACAAGCATGTTCTGCCACAAGAACCAAAAACCAATTTCTCCCCGAGCAATATCATAAATCACATATTTTTTTTTTACTTTAAGATATGAGGGGGGAAATAAAAAGGGAAAACAAGGAAAAATAGAAGAAAGGAAGTCAAGAAAAGGTCCAAGGACAAAGCTTTTAAAAAGCATGGGAAATTACTAGTAATTATTCTCATAGTAATTGATATACATCAGCATTAAACTGACCTCATATGAAGTGGATGGCTTCACATTAAAACCCATTTAAGGGCTACACACATACCTCAATAGAGGATAAAGAAACACGTACAAGGAATGAGACTAAAGTTCTATTTTGGAGAACTGGATGGCTTCTATGAGCAAGGTCAAATTTCTTAATCATATATGTTTATGAATCATTTCAGTTCTTCTGAACCAAATTATAGGCAGGTTGGTCCTGTGACATCCCAGAGTCATATTAGCTGGGAATTTTAGGGGCTTTTTTTTTAATAGCTTTCAATTTTTGAAATAGGTTACATACTGAGGAAGTTAACTGAGTAATTATTTGAGGGCTATTTTTTTTTATTGACTAAGACAATGTCAGTCTAAGTGGAAGACATGTCCGATTGTGCTGTGTATACCTGGAGGGGACAAGAAGGAGCCCCTTGCCCAAAACCATAACTTCTCATCCCCTTCCCTGGTGTCAAAAAGTCCATAATTAGCAACGCATTATTTTAATAACTTATTTAATAAGTTATAAAGTATATTTAGTAAGTAAATATTGTAAATAGATAGATAACAAAACAGTAAATTTATTTGGAAAATTAGTAATGACTAAGTTAGCTCACAGAACAATTTTGCCCAGGATTTGTCCCAAATGTTACAGAGCATTCAGTACACAACCAACTAAGCATTTCTGGAGGCTGTACAGCCATTTCTCTACTCACGCAAAGCTGTTACTTATTATATAGGAAAAAACTGTGGTCTGAATGGGTTAATGCAGTCTTCAGCAGTATTCAACTCCACAGAACAAAAAGCTGAGGTCAGTGTTTCTCAGCCAGGGGTAAGCACACTACCGCTAGCACCAGGGCAATTTTAAGTGATACCGAAACAACCTAATTTTAACAGATGCATCAGAATGCTAAAACGAGCCCATCACGCCTGTGATTACACAGATATTACAGCTTAGGAGGAGGCCACAGTTTAATAAAAAGAACTTAAAGAATAAGACTAAGTAAATATATTGGCACAAATCACCAAGGAGATATGCAAATGACTGGTTCTACAAACACTGCTGAGCATGTAAGATAACTTTCAACCACACACCCTCTGGAAGGGCAGGGCAGGGCGTCTGCTCTGACACTGCAAGGTGGGAAGGCTGACGAGCTGCAGTCAAGAAAAGAAGGCTGTGTTGACCAACTCCAGCAATCGCAGGTCTGCCAAAGCGCGCCTTTAAAACTCTGATAGGTTTGATTCCCTAATCGTCAAGTGGTCTCTCTCTGGAAGGATAACAAAGGAGTGTTGGTTAGATGACTGCCAAAGATCAGAATCCTAAAAGCAACTCACCCAACTGCCCTCAAATGAGAACAGGATTAGTGTCCCTTCAGTATTTATATTTAAGACAAAAGAAAACATGAAGCCTCTACTCACGCCATGATTAAGAAGTCAATTTTGAATTGATTCCTCCATCAGGCAAAATTTTTCAATGTACCAGGCTTTAAAGGTCATTAGAAGATAAATTGACCACAATGGCTCACAGCACTTTTTATACTACGACACTAACTTCGTACCTAAGTGGGCCTTCATCCAGTCCCCACCGCAGTATCTTCCTAGAAGCTTTTCCAGCACACTTTCAAAAGCATTCCACCAGAGGACCTGAACAGAGAAGTGTCTTCTTCTCCCAAGAACAAATGCAAATGGCCAACAGATACATGAAAAGATGGTCAGCTTCGCTAGCTGTAAGGAAAATGCAAGGAAACCCACAATGGGATATCACCTCTTGTCTTATCGAATGGCTACCATCAATAAGACAAGAAGTAACAAGTGGTAGAGAGAATGTGGAGAAAAGGGAACCCTGTACACTGGTGGTGGAAATGTAAATTGGTGCAGTCACTCTGGAAAACAGTATGGAGGTTCCTCAAAAAATTCAGAATATATATTGGACTGGCCAAAATGTCCATTTAGTTTTTTCTATAAAAAAATACCCCACATTTTTCATTTCACCAATAACTTTATTTATTTGGATATTTTGAGTATGTCAGCTATCTCCCACGTGGTATAACAGTGATTGTCCTCAATGTCTCAATTTGATCACTACCAACTTCAACTTGTCTACCCAAACATGGAGCATCGTCCAGTGAGAAATCTCCAGCACGAAACTTCGCAAACCACTTCTGATACGTTCGATCAGTCCCAACACCTTCTCCATACATTGCACAAATCTTTTTTGTGTTACAGTTGTGTTTTTTACCTTTCTTGAAATAATAAAGCATAATATGCTAAAAATGTTGCTTATTTTCTTCCATCTTCAATCTTAGAATGGCTGCATAAAAATTCACCAATTTTGCTAAGTTTTTTAAATGCATGCTAATATGACAGCTGTCACAATACAATTTAACAACATTGTTTCAAATGAAGTTAAGGACAACTAAGCTCTACTAGACACATGTTGTGGGGGGGGAAAAAAAACAAATGAAAGTTTTGACCAACCCAATACACGTACACAGAGATACACACAAAGGAATAGTACTCAGCCATAAAAAATGAAATATGGCCTTTTGTGACAACGTGGGTGAGTCTTCAGAGTATCACGCTAAGTGAAATAAGCTAGACAGAAAAGGGTAAAAACATTTATTTCACTTACATGTGAGATGGAAAACAAAAGGCAACAAATAAACAAAACAAACCCACAGACACAGACAACAGTATGGTGGTTACCAGAGGAAGAAGGGTTGAGGGGAGGATGAAGAGGTTAAAGGGGGTCAAATGGTGACCTATGTCACGCTCTGCTTAGTGTCTACCTTTATCTGGAAAATATAAGCTCCATGAGAGTGGTCGTTGCCAGGCTAGTTCTCCATGAGACCCTCAGCACCCAGTCAGTGCCCGGTCCAGAGCAGGCCAGCCATCAATATATGGGTGGCAGGACTCAAGTTTTTTTCAGTGTATCTGAATACTAGGTTGTAAGTATTTCCCACAGGTTCCAATGTCTGGGATGCAGACACACAGTTTAATGCACTAGTAACGTCCCCTTCATACTGAATGAAACCAGCGTCAAACCCCACTTGATGGGAAGAGCACTCGGCGATGAAATTAACACAGAGCCACATTTATCTATCTCCTCAGTGGTGAAGGTGATGGAAGATCTTCTTTTATCCACAGAATTACTGAAGACAGTTACACGCAGCTTTGTGAATTTAAAATATTTAAATAATTATCTGTGAATTTCTGACAAAATCAGCTTTAATTCTGGCAAAAGAAGAGAAAATTTGCATTTTTTGATGATATTCAAACAGGCAGCCTTTTAACATTTCCTTCTTATTCTACAAGAAAGTATCATGAAATAACACCACAAACGCTACTTTATCATTCTTTTACAGGAAACACAAAACCTCTTTAGTGTTCTATTTATTTACTACAGAAAGAAGGTATCGTGTTCGCCTCAGGTAGTCATTTCTGATGTGTCCATGTGAATTAGTAGTCAGAATACAGAATACAACAAAATGAATACTGCTGGCATGTGCTCAGGAACAAAATGGTAGGAAAATGAAATTTCACCGTCCTGGCAATCTTCGGGAAGACTGATACACTGACCCGACCGAATCCACCAACGTGAGGTCAGCATGACCAGACTGCGGGTGCAAATGGGGTGCAGTACCTTGTGACAGCGTCACTCCCAACGCAATGCCTAATGATGGGCTTTGATGCTAACGTTAACGTGGGTGAGTTGTGTTTTGTCTGGCATGGTGACTATGGGCCAAAGTCTTTGTTTTAACTTTCAACCTTCTGAACAATATCACCTAGCTTCTTACTGCGACCGGTGATACCACTGCCTAATACGTTCTTTAAATATGGTCTTCGTTGCTTGAGAAGTAGCAGCAAACTCATCTCTGCTTCCCAATAACACTATTTCACAACTCAAAAACGTGAGAACTGCATACAGACCCTGCACATCACTGAAACTTGCTGTGTGTGTGCGCCTTTGCCCGCTGTTCCAACCTCCCTTCCAAGGCAGAAACCATTCTCATGATGAGGGCCATCCGCATCCCCCTAATTAACCTATGCCTGTGCTCCATTTGAGCATGCTCCACTAATTGAGATAAATTATAACATCAACATGTGAAGAAATTCTAAAATTCAGGCCAACATATAAAGCATATCTCTATTAGGACCAGACAATCAAAGCTGCCGCACTTGCCAAAATTTCTAAAACATTAATGTGGCAACAGCCCACAATACTATCAATTATATCTGAACTGCAAAGCTTGATCTTCATAGATAAATCTGGAATTTCCAGGTGTCTGATTTAAATCTCACATAATAACTTCAATCTAAGAATTTTTACTGGCTTATTTCTACTAAAGACAATCCAAAATATGTAGCTTATTTATTAATCATTATGAGAAAAGTATGTAAAAATCTGTTTATGCTTAAATAAAGAGATCTGAAATAATTATTCTTCAAAATATAATAAATGAATCCAGTTGTGCACACTGCATGGTATTACTTGAATGCATCCTAATTAAATGAATTAATGGACACCCCATGACACAAGACAATGCATAAACATTTCCTCCCTTCCAGTTAATCAGTAGAAGTCTCTATAGTTTCACAAATGTAGCTCCTACTGCAAAGTTTACAAATACTGAAGCCAAAGGTGTTACACAGTATAATGTTACAATGCTGCGGATATTTCCATTGATTTATATATTTCATCCTAAAGTTTACCTTTTTAACAAGTCTCAAAGGTAGTCTTAACGCTGTATCGATGTCAACTGAATTTATTCCTATAACAATAAAATATTAGAATCTCAGTTTAACTTAAGCTTTTTAAAATACAGTCACAAATTCACATATCCTCACATACAAGTAAGAACTGTTTTCCCTGACTAATAATGTGTCAAGACACGGTAGTTTTTCCCTGGCTTAAAGGAGGAAGATAATGTTACAAAGATATGTGTTGACAACTGTTATTTTCACTTCTATGTAGCATAAGTATCCTTTTGGGAAAGTTCTACAAAACTCACATATTTAACTATGTCTGAGATGTTGAAAAACAACAAATTATGCTAACATCATTGCAATGCTACAGTATATAGTAACCCAGAGCTTCAGACTGTATTTTGCAAAAGCATAAAATATCAAAAGGCAGCTCCAACGTGTCTTTTAAAATGTGGTAACAAGGGGACATATTTTGTTTGTGTCTACCTCAATATTTCTTATTAGGCTTAACTTATAAAAAAGAAAAAACACGCTAAGAGGTTCTGCAAGTTTGAAAACATAAGACCAACTGGAAAAAAAGATAATTTGTCTCCACGTCTATACCTAAATCGTTTACCACACTTGGTGTCGCAACTCTATTTCCCTGAATATCTAACAGACTTAAGAACTGAAATATCATTACATATGCATCAAACAACAATGCAAAACTGGAATCTCTGAGTCATCCATTCACAGTAACTTTGCAAACATACGTGAAAATGCCAAGAGGCATAAAATAAAACAAAACAAAATAAAATAAAAACCTACCATGCAGTGTGATTAAGAATGGGAAAATAAAGGATCTCACATTAGAAATGTAAAGGCTCAAGAAGAAAATTAAAATGTGAATCAAACATTGTTTATTTAAATTTTGAACCTTTTTTCTCCCTCCATACCTAGACTTCCACATTTCCAGTGACCGCAATAATCTGAATTCAAAGAACTAACTATTTGTACTCTTAACTATGGTTCTGCTTTTTTAATGTATTGAGTATAGATATAAATTTTAAGGCTATTTCCTATACAGAGATACCACAAAATAACAATGGAAAAAGACAGTAAAGTATAAGGTCAAATGATGAACAGAAATCTCTAGCAAATAATTTATATGAATCATGAACATTAATTCCGCATCATTTCCTTCCTTCCTTCCCCCTTCTTTCTTTCTTTCTTTCTTTTTTTTTTTAGTTTTAGACAATGGTAAATGAATGTGTTTTCAGTGCTATGAATTTAAACCATACAGAAGGGTTTTATTGGAAGTCCAAATAAATTTCCCCTCCCTCTACTTCCAAACCAGAACCCCCTCATCCCAAGGGTAACAACCATTATTAGCATGATGTGTTTAGTCCTTTCTCTATTCATTTACACACTTATATACATGCACAGTTTATCATCTTACAGAAGTAACGACAACATACTAAGCATGTCATTCTGAGGCTCACTTTCTACAATATATATTAGTGACCTTCTTTGTCAATAGAAGTAGATCAACATACTTTTTAACAGCTATGTATTATTCCACTGCATGTCCATTTCTTTATTTGTGGTCACCTAAGTTAATGTCAATTTTCATTATTTTAAGCAATGTGCAATTGCATGTACCAAACTACACTTACATTTGAGTGGTATTAATAATATAAATACTTAGAACATACAGTGTATGCATATATTAACTTTGAACTAAAACGACATTTTCCCAAAATAATGTTGATGAAAATGTATGTCTACCAACAACAAATAACATGTTTTTTGATATGTGTTAAATCTATGTTAGATCTTAAAAAGATACTACCCCTAAATCTAGATTGTAAATTTCTATTGTGGGAATAGGCAAAAGACGTGTCTTTTTTTCCTACAAATAGAACTAAACCATGTCATTGTACTTGGCAAAACATTTTGAATTGTTAGCCCTCACATGGCAGCTAATCAATGGAAACATTTGTAAAATCAGTTCTTCAACTCCTGTTATTTCAATATAAATCATTTCATTGCTAAAACAACTACGATATTTACATTTTGTAATTATCTGCCAAAGAACAGGGGCTGAAAGTTGTAATAAATGTTTGGGGTGACAGAGTATCAAAACAAACAATATGTAACTTACAAGTCTTATTTATAAAAACAAAACATGTAGTTAACAGAGTCTGCGGGTCATGTTATATTTGGAAAATCTCTTACAGCACAGTATCATATGATGAAGGGAATGTTTTTTTTACACATTATTTCTACTAATGTCAGAAAATACCCTGCTCCACTCCCTCCTTTTTTAGACACTAATTGACTAGAGGAAATGGTTTCCGACAACTGCTATAAATAATGCAAGGTGCTATCAAACCAGCTATGGCACAATAAAACTGGTGAACCCCTGTAGGCCCCAACACATTTTCCCGCGCGGTGACTTCCCCTGGGGCTACGGTCCCTCCTGCAGCACTCCTGACCCTGAAGTGGCGTGTACTTCCAATTAAAATAACCAACACAGGTTATTTCTGATATGATTTTTGCCAATGGCCATATGCCCCATTCTCCCCTCACTTTGCCCTCCTCAATCAGTTCTTTCTCAATTATTAAAACAGTTCACAGAATAAAGAAGTACTTGCAACTGGATTTTCAAAAGACTTAAGATGCTGGGTTGGCAAAATGTGGGCATTTCCAATGGTTTTATTACCTCTCAATGTGGTTTCAGCATGTTGTCAAAGTACAAATAAAATCACACTTCTCAGGAGATGAAATCAAAGAATTTATTCTTAGGATTTTGTACTTTGCAAAAGAGTAAACACACTGAGGACACAATGAACAAACTAACATGGCAGCTTACGGTTTAATTCCTTTGCTAAATCAAAAAAGAACACCCCTTTCTTAATTCTTTTAATTGTCCATTTGGTTCTGTGCATTCTGGGAAAGCTGTAACACATAAAGTAATCCAGAGAGCCAGACTAATGAGACGGTGATTAAAGTTCTATGTGTTTCCACCAGCACTAGGAATCCTCCTAGTATATCTAAAGGAATACACTAGATACATTCAAAGAGTGATCACAAAGCAGTCGTAAAACTTTCTACTATACTCCTATCATTTAAATGTCAAATGCACCTTTATATACACACCCATACATAAAATAAGTACTCTGGAGACAGCGATATTTCGTCTCCTTATGTTGTATTTGTAATAATCTGTAATATTAAAATTATTGTGCAGAAAGATGAAAAAAATGAGCACCTACACAATCACTACAATATGATCAAATACATTGTTAACAGAATAGATACAACATGAAACAAGCATTACTGCGCGTGCAGGTGTGTAAATATGCATGAATGTTTGTGTGCACATGTATTCTCAAAAGAATAGGGAAAAACTTTAACGCAGGAATTAGTCAAATCATGTTCTTCATATATAACTAAAACCTAGCTCTTTATTTAAATTCAAGTAAAATCTGTGTGTTAAACTTAATAGGGGGAAGACAAATAATGTTTTAATCTTCTTACAATTAGAAACACTTTATTTTAGATAAAACAACAAACTATGCTCCGTCATTAAGTAATAACCCTTGAAGAGATTAACTTTTAAGAAGTTGGCTTATGCTACATTTCTTTCCTATTTATGTATAAAATCTTCAAAGTGTTCCTCTGATTCTTCAACAAAAAGTTTCTACTGCAGGAGCCAAGTAGAAAAATTTATTTTCCCCCAGAACTCATATATTCTCTTATTGTTCAACACTAGCAAATAGTATTTTATATTTGTGTGTACAGTTTCCTCCATCTGAGTTTTGCCATTTGCTACTCACGACTCTAAGAGGTGGTTATATCATTTTGCCCACTTGTGAACAAGTCCAGTTGGGCTTGCACATTAAGTGACTGGCTCACCAAAGTCCTCTAAGCTCGTTAAACGGAAGAGTCAGGATCCCAAACCCGGTCTTCTGATTTGAATTTGAAATTTAATTCACAACACATGCTGTCAATTTGATGCCAAATTTTATGGCAATGACAACGACTATAAACATATAGAAGCCAAAAACCAGAGTGTGGGGGTGGAGTGGGATACGATGAAGCCACCAGCTCTGCACCACTGTGGTGAAGGAGAAAGCCTTGCATACGGACTCCTACGGAGATGCAACAGCCCCTCTGTGGAGCTGAGAGATCAATGCTGTGGTCCTTGCACATCTGACTGTGGGGCATGCAATGGAGCCCAATAATGGATGCTTAGAGATGTGAAAATTATACACTGTGTCTATCACTTTCTTCTCAGTTAAGATCGTTAATCAGTTTAATCTAGTAATTAATACAACACAAGGCTCTACTTTCTCAGTACGGGATTTAAAGGTTAATTGTTGGAGAAGAGGTCTTGGAGCATGTATTTTTTTGTCTGTCTCCCTTTTGGGCAAGAAGAGCCTACATTTTCTTCAGAGCTTTCATTAGAGGAGTTCAAATTGTATCAGCAGAAACCTTCCACATAAAATGGAATTCTGCTCTAAAAGTATAAAACAGTATGTGTTAAGCAAGTATGCATATAGTAAGGTTGACCTATATCAGCCACTAAAACAGTATTTGAAAAGCAGTAAAGGAGATGGAATAGCTGTCTGAAACACTTCTAAGCCAAGTAGTCAGATTTTTTAATAGCTATTAAAACCATAAAAAAAAGTGTATCAGGGAGAAAGCACTGAGCATTTGAAATAGCATAAATGGCACTTTACTTTTACTTGTATCAAACCTGTTCTCTTTGATACTAGTTACCTCATGACACAGAGAAATGGTAAATATTAAGCTCCTTCCTAGTATGAATGCCCAAAGTCAAAACACTAAGAAAAAAATTGCAATTCCAGTTCCACTGTCCCAAAAGATCTCCTTTGAAAAGAAAATTGCAGGTGTTGTTCTTCTAATTGTAACTGCTGTTTTTGTTGCTATTTTTCTTCCCTACTATCCTAAAAGAAGAAATGTTTCTCTTAAATCCAAGTACATCCAACACAGTCAATAACCTTATTAAGGTTCAATGAATAAACATAATCATTGAAAATAAACAATACATAAATAAAATATGCACTGATTGCATTAACGGATTATTGATGACCCTCTTTTGTAGCCTAGACAGAGGGGGGAAATATGGATTCAGCTTTGAAGAATTTACTGCCTAATCGGGGATGTAAAACCAACCCACAAATAACAGTGCATAAAAAAGGGAGAAGTACACGGCAGAGATAACAATAAAGCTTGGTGAGTTAAAGAAATCGGGGGTAGTTTCCAGATAGAAAAGACTTCGAAGGCAGGTATGGAAAGATGAGTCAGTCTCATTAAGTTACAGACAAACAGGAATGGCAACCCAGGCTGCAGGAGTACAGAGAGCAAAGGCAGGCTACGGAAAAGCAGAGAATGTGAATGCTGGGGACCTGACCAGTTCAGAGCACACGTGTCCAATGGGGGCGGCAGGAGGTAAAGCTGGAACTTGGGGCTGGACCCAAATCAGTGAAAATTCTGCCTGCACTTCTTAATTAATTGGAGTTCATCCATTTCAAGATTTCACCCAAGGGCAGAGTCAGAATATTTAACTAAATATCCTACGGGTTAACAGTAAGACTGTATATCGGATATGAAGAAATCTTATTAAATAAACTAGGGATTTTTCTACTTCCTAAAGCTTTTGCTTTGGTCGCCAGAAAGCTGAGAGATAAATTTAGTGCTCGATTTCATCTCAAGTACTTGTTTCATCTCTTTTCCTTCTAATTGATTTGTTATGTCTCTTTTATACGGTCCTATTTTATGTGCACTTTATTGTTGAAAGCCGACTCATATCCTTTTTGGATGTAGCACACATCACATATAAATAAAATGAAAGCACATTTGCCCTGATACCAGGTAAGGTTATAGATGCAACACCAAGTTTCAGAAGAGAAACGAAGTTTGAATTCACCGGTCAACTAAAGCTCATTCCTCTATTATATAATTTCTATGAAAGATGGCCACACAGAATTGGGATACCAAGTTAGAGCAGTTAACAATTGCTCTAAAATCTACAACTGTTGAGGTCAGCAACACATCTTCTTGGCCAGCTGTCCAGCTTAACCCTCCCTGTGAATCAGTGTTCTGACTACAATGCCAAAATGACCTTCTGAAATTTACCAGGCTTCCAAGGCTGTAGATATTTTCAGCAGTACCAGCCCTGGCTGTCACAGCTTTCTGCTTGATACTGACTGGCAAAACTGGAGCCTCCTGTACTAGCCTGACCTTTGAAACTCACAATATTGTGCTGCCAATCAAAACTGAGTTTTCTCTTTCTACATTCCTTTGTGATATTATTTCTCTTGCTTAATTGTAAAGCAGTAAGTGTAAGCATAACATGGTACGTTTCTTCACATGAAGATGCTCTGCTTCTACGCAGTAAAGCCAAACATTGGTAGAGGCTTTAGAATGAATATTTACTGACATCTATACAAAATATTTTTTAATTACTGAAAAGATTTTTTAAATTTTGTGGCAACAAGAACTATAATAATTGCATTATTTCTGCAATAGCCAATATGAAGTTTGAGAGATGTTTACATTTTATAATTGCGCTTTTATAATTGCATCTGTTTATGTTAACTATTATATATTCAATGCCTAGCATAGTGCCTGGAATATAAAAGAACCCAAATTAATATTTAAGCAAATGTTGCAGAATCTGTGCGCTTAATTATACTTCATTTATCATAGAACTATTGAACTGAAACACAGGTGCCTAATTTTCTTCCCTGAAAATCAGTATATTCGCATGGAATATTTCTCTTAAAAAATATGCAGGAGGATTGTTGATACAAGATCCTGTATGTTTCTACTTAGCATCTATGGCATACTATACTTTCTTTTTTTTTAATCCTCACCTGAGGGTATATAGTTACTGATTTTAGAGAGGGAGAAAGGGGGAGAAAGAGTGAAGCACTGATGTGAGAAACATTGATCGATTGCCTCCCATGCACACCGGACTAGGGATCAAACCCACAACCTGGGCATGTGCCCTGACTGGGGATGGAACTGCAACCTTTCGGTGTACGAGACGACACTCCGACCGACCAAGCCACCGGGCCAGGTCATATACTGTATTTTCACAAGTCCTACAGGTATTTAGTTCAGAAAACCACAAAATGATATTAAGAGTAATATTTCAAAGCAAACTTAGGGACTCACAATAGTTGGTGAATGTATCCCTTAGCTTCATATACTCACTGTTCCATTTTTAGCTATAACTTACACACTAGTTCATAATCCTTCATGGAATACATATGTACAATGGATACAAGACACACATATGCACACAGGACATGCACAGACATGCTCTAATGCCTCTGCTAGCGTTTGGGGGGAAAGTGAGAAAAGGTAATCAGAAATCTCCAAGCGAATGTCAACTCTCAATGACACGAGTGGTTATTTTAATGCTGGCAACAGTTTTCTATCTTTCGATGATGACAGAAATGAATTATCCTAATGCCTTCAATAATGTACAATAGTTGAATAAATTATAGGAGCATTCACAAATGTCCAACTTAAAGCCATCCAGCGGAACAACTGGCAGAACGCTATGTCATTCACAAGTGACACCAGAAACTTCACAGGTGGTAATGATTTTGAGTCTAAAAGTAGATTTTGCTGATCTTGGCGAGTGCAGGGGCAGAGGGTATTAAGTGCGCAAACCACAGAGGCAGATTAGGCCATTTGATACGGCCTTCCTTTCCAAGCCAGGGAAACTTCAAAGCCAGCTCCATCCTCTCTGCTTTTTTACGACCACAGTGCTTCAAAACCTGTCTTTCACATCTTACCTCCTTCAGTTTGTCTTTCTAGGACTAACCCGGATTAGGCCTCCAATCTATATTGCTATGAGTATTTGCGTACCTAATTCATACCACACTAATGGCAACAAACAGCACAAGTGCTGGGTAGAGAACTCAGCACACACAGGACCTTGCTACATGACCTTTGAGCAAAGTACCTGACCTGAACCTTGCCAAGCCTCCATTTTCTCACCCGTGAACTGGAGAGGGACAGCAATACATAAATCTACAGTGCTGTGTAACAACTACGCACAATCCCAGAAACAAAAACCTAGGTCCCACCAAGCGTGTAGTTATTTTCGTAATTATTATGACTGCTGATGGTCTGGTCTTCGGTGGCTCTTGTTTGAGCTCCATTATTTCACCATGAACGCACCTTTTCCTTTAGGCCATAAACTTCAGAAAAGCAGAACTCTAACCTTAATTTCTCTTGAAAATTTCCATCAAGGTATAACCATAAAGCTTTTAATGCAGAGGGCTTTAAATAAATGATTATGAGTAAAAAATGAATAATGGTAAGTGGTAAAATACAAATGCTGTGTTTTCCAACCTAGAATGCAGATTACATCCTGGAAACAAGGCATGAACACTTCCCAGCCGATTGGGGTCTTATAGAACACGCTCAGTTGCATTTTCACCATTTGGAAGTTTGGAAGCCAGCCTGCTTTATTTTCTGCACACAAAGAAAAGCTGGAGGAAAAAGAGCATCGTGGGCATATCTAAAACCCGTTGTCATTAAAGTTGAATACAGCTCATCAGCTCACCTCTTGCTTACAGACTTGGCTGTTAGCATGAAAGATGCAGGCTCCGAAACTTGACTGTAAGTACTGAGTGTTTTCACCTCCTAACCAGGTGTTAGCATGAAGAAGCTTCAGATGAGTGTGCTCCACCTTTCTCCACTAAGTATCAACGGCAGAAATAAATTAATCTCTTCTGTCTAGTCTAGGATGACACTATATTTGGATCAAGCTTACCTACCAAAAACTCAAACAGAAAAATAAATGCCTTAAATATTGAATTTTAATAAATTATGAGTTGGTGGTGTCTGTTCCCCAATATACAAAGTATATAAAGAGTTCATGTGTCTGCTGGATGGTTTTAGGAAAATTCCACATTCTGCCCACAAGCAACCTATTCTTGGCTCCTCTGAGTCCACTTTCTTTTGCCTGTACATTACTTGTGAATATTTTGATCACTATCCTGGAAGATACTTTGATCACAGAGCACATCCTAGTCACCTCTTTATCCTCTGAAGGACATAGCATGATAGGTGGCACATAGGGAACAGCACTCAATAAATATTTGCTAAAGAAGAGTGCTTTCCTTTGAGGGCAAAAGCAATGCATGGCATAAGATTCTTCCATTGTCCTTCTCTAGACAACATGTAATTTTACTTGGTATGTGTTCCGAATAACTCTATGAATTGGGGAATTCATTAGCAAAATGACATGTCTCCGACAAAACAAGTCTTCAAGGAATAGATGGTCTTTTTAAGTCATAAGCTATTCCACATCATGGCAGAGAGCACAGACCAGTGTGTGAAAATGAAGCAACAGAAAGCCTAAAATCACCACGTGAGGATGACAAATGAGTTCAGCATGTGCTCTGGAGTTACCCGTATCATTTCTTGGTGGAAATTTTATGGCATTATGTTACTGGTGTGAAAGCACATTATCTTCTGGAACTTTGCAAAGCTTCCTCTGAAAAGGACCACAAATGGCCAAGTGCAACAGTACAGTACCGCCAGCCCTTATCATATCTGCATAACCAAAGAAATAATTATAAGCATTTATCAAATTACATGCCATTTGTAATCCAATGTAAGAGCAAACAGACAAAATTTTATTCACTAGCCTATGAAATTAAATGTATACCTTCTTGACACGTCAGTTGTTGTATGGGTGAAGTTTTATAATACTGTAACTATACCACATTCATTCCTAGCAGATACATAAAAAGGAAATAAAGAATGCTGGTTTTTTAAGTGAGAAATGACCTGCCTGCAATTCAGTTTGACTATAATCCCTTAACTCTAACAGGTGCTCAGAACATGTTTGTTAATGAAGTATTCAGCAGAATACAACGGATGAAGTGACTTGCTTATATCACCTTATTTTTTTAAAGATTTTATTTATTTTTACAGAGAGGGGAGGGGAAGGAAAAAGAGAGGGAGAGAAACATTAATGTGTGGTTGCCTCTCGTGCGCCCCCTACTGGGGACCTGGCCGGCAACCCAGGCCTGTGGCCTGACTGGGAATCAAACCCACAACCCTTGGGTTCACAGGCGCCCACTCAATCCACTGTTCAACACTAACCAGGGCACCTTATTGTTAACATAGTAAAAGAACTTAGTAAGTGAAAATATCTAAGCACCTAACTTTTATAATCCATTACTGAGAAACAGAGAAAACTTCTTCCTATATTAATTGCTTCCCAAACAATATTTATTTTAAAAACCCAATCCTCAAAACAATATTTCTCTGAGAAAGTAATTTCCCAAGTGTAATTTTCAGTGTATGCAGTCCCCCAGAGAGCATTATGCAGAATCCTATTTGTATATATTTTACCAATAATCTCAATTATTGTTTGGACATTTCAGATTATTGTTTGGAAAGGTAATACAACACCTGGAACAGACTCTACCCCTGAGTCAAAGACTTGCTTTTATTCTCTGTTCCTCATCTTTATTGTGCCCATCAAAACTCTTAAGTCTTCTGGAGGGGGTGTCTAGGACCCAAATACCTTATGTGAGTGCCACAAAGTGGAAAATGCAGCTTTCCCTGAAAAGTTTGAGCAATGACATTTAAAAGAATGGCTGAAAATGATTTAAAGTAAATTTGTCCAGTTAAAATTTGCCCAAGGAACAGAGAAGGCAAAGAATTTCTAGTTATAAAGCTATTTAATCTTAGTTACTTAAAAGCAACATTTTCTAAATATTATCTAATATAACAAAACAGATTTTTACCATATCTTTATAGACAAGGCAAAATCCAGATAAGGAGAGGAAAATATCTAATAACAGAAAAAGATGTACTAAACGTGGCTTTCACATAATACTAAAGGCATAATAATAAAAGGTGAGATAAAGCACTGTTAACATAATTTTCTCTGGCTACACGTAAACACATCATATTTAGAGATATATAAACAGTGCAATTTTCAATTATTTTTGTACATATAGACCATTTAAATTAACAAAAAGTGGTAAATAGCTATAATTTTTTTGCATACTGTCTTGATTTCATGGGAATTTCTCTAAGATATGAAATTATCATTGCTTTGATCGTTTCTGCTTAAACTATGTTAAATCATTCACTTGTAAAAACATGTAGAGACGTTAAGTAAGAACGCCTATGAGTACATCCATAAAGCCTTCTATTCTACTTGAAACATAACTATCTTCACAACCCCAGGTAACTGTTAACTCACTGCAGCTGCTTACTTATTCCCATATGTAAATCATTCTGTTTATAAGAGTATCTGATTATTAAGGATCTTTATTTCCAGGAAAAAGGCCATCATGGTTATACTGATACCTCCCCTAAAATAGCAAGGTCTGAGGAGGACAAACGTCAGCCACATGGGGTACATTGCAAACCTGTTCTATCATGTACCCATCTGCCCGCGGGCCGTCACTGAGGCTAGCTAGCGTACCCACAGGGACGTTCTGCATGAACTTCGGGAAGAGGCCAGAACTGCCTGGCCAGCAATGAGGCATTTCCCAGCTAATCACAATATGCCCCTAACGATGAAATTACGCTTACTTTAGAGCTAATTACCTCCTTGGGATAAAGAATTTGGCAACTGTTCTATACTTCATCTGATCCTGTGCCTTAAAAGAGGTTGGTACAAAATGAAATGTTTTAAGAATTTGATATGTACCTTTGGCTTAAGTTATAGTCCTTGATAAAACATAATTTTAAGTGTTTTTCTCTTGCTGATATTTTCAAATATAGTTCTTTATACTATAGGATCTCACAAATAGCAATACGATGAACAGGGATAATGTTAAAGTTTTTAAGGAATTTTTGGTGAAAAGTTTTCTGAAATCTGACTATATTTTTAAAATAATTTTTAATGCCTCCGATCGCTTTTAATGTCTATGTCTAACCAGTTGCGACATCCTATGCAACCTCAGCCTGTCACTTTTCCCGTGTTCACGTCCTCTCTTTCATTCCCATCATTATCCTCCTGCAGCCCCTCACCTCCACTCTGCAATCTCTACTGCATCCTGCATGTGTCCTATTCTTCCTCTGCAGAATGCCACTACAACACAATTCCTGTAAGGCTGCTTGCCAAGCAAGTGTCTTCTTATCTTCCCCACGAGGTATCTAACTCACTACTGGCTCCGCAATGCTCTCAAACTGTAGTTACCAATCTCCCTTTCCCACCTGATTCCTCATTTCTTCCTAGCTACTAACTGCCCACCCCACGCCCCCAGGCCTTTTCTCTCTATCCTCTTACTTTGTACCCATTCTTCTCAAGTCTCTGCGAATGCCGTAGAAAACACGACTAGAGTATTCCAAACTGCCGACGCTCTCAATCTCCTGCCAGCAACCACACTACAAGTAGTTTTTAATCTGTTTTTATACTGTCACATACAACCCTGGGTTCTAGAACTGGACTACCCTGGTTCAGCGCTGCTCTGTACCACTCCTAGTGAAGTAACTGTGGGCTATTGGCTTGCCTGTGCCTATTTCCTCATCTGGGACACTGAGTACTAACAGTACCCATGTCACAGGTCGTTCTGAGAAATACATGAATTCATTAATAAACCTTAATCCGGCACATAGAAAGGAGTCTGAAATGTTAGTAATCACTGGTATAGCTATCAGACTCCTCACTAATCATTACACAGCATTGGCAGCAAGACAAAATAAAATGGTTAAAAATAGGGACATTGAAATAAAGAAGACTCATCGCTGTACAAGTGACAAAAAGGTTGTAAAGCATATTTTCCAGCTGTAAAAATGATGAGATGCGATATTTTGTAAAGAAATGTATAGAGTGGCAGCTTCTAATATTAATTATTATTTACGTATTTGTAATTTCAGAGATGTAGAAATTAAGGAACAGAAAGAGTAAATGGTTTTTCACAGGCCACACATCTAGGCAGACCTGGGATGGCTACACATTGTCAGGTCGTCTGCGTCCCTCGCCCCACCAAAGTCTATTACTCCTTTCAAGACATAGACCAAAATGCAATAAGCATAGAAAGATACAATACATTTCAAATGACAGCAACATTGCTATCATCTCCTACATTTATAAAGTGTTGCACTTGCAATAAATGTTATCCCGTGTGGTCTGTTTTTGTTCTACCTGTACTGCAACACAGACTGGAGTTGCAAAACAAAGTAGATACATATAGTGTTCACAGGAACTGATGTATCTTTTCATAGGCATTCTGAAACTACAATTCAGTAAACAGAAATACCCATGGGGGCTTTGGGCTGGAGAACACTGAGTGTGGCCAGTTCAGTCAACAGCTCAGAGCTTTTCCCACCAACTTCTGCGCCAGGGCAGGCCATGCCCTCCTGTTCATTCTGTCACTTAACTTGATTCCCACCCCCCACCTAGGAGTATCTTTCTGCTAGGAGGAGAGTTATCTATCCACATAGAGTGCCGAAAGATCACCGTACAGGCAATGCTCTCTTGTAATCAGACAATACAGAAACAAAATGTGAATGGAACCTTATTACAATATAGAGAAAATTCAGTGTCAAACCAACTATAATTGTTTAAAACATGATTACCTCAAAGAGGTGTACTAGAATCACTTAAAAAACTAATAATAATATGTAGGAAACAGTGTAACCATGTATTTTCTAAGTGTTTTTCCAAGGATAAAAGGTAATGCTTACAGAAATGTAGGTTATTGTATAACGTGAAAATAATGCATACACACCAATTACCCTACCCCAACTCTAAAGATACAAAATATGCCTAGAGACATGTAATGTCATATGTCAACAGCTCTCCTTGAGTCCTCAGCTTTGCAGGCACTAAGAGCGGATGTGCTCCATGACTCATCAGAAACGACATACAGAGTCCACGGGGATCGAGGTTGCCTCGTGCTCCAAACATGTGTCGACACTAATGACGGCTACGCCTCACAGAGTGGGGGACAGATTCAAGATGACAACCAGCAGAAAGGCAACTCTTCTGAGGTACCTTATAAAACCTGGCCCCTCCCCCTCCCCAGAAAAAAAAACAAAAACGAAACACTACATCCCTCCTGTCTTAGATCTTTGGCATCCTTCAAGGAAATAAAAGTAAGCATACTTTATACAGATAGAAAAGCACTGCGTTTTTTGTCAGCCTAACCCTCCCTGCGCACGGCAAAATGGACTTCAGTTATGAAAATATCTAGAAGGAATGTATCCAGGACCTATGCCATTGTGCTTTGTTTACCAGTCAGATGCTTTCTCAAGGAAGTGTTCGAATTATAATGATAATGTCCCCACGTAGAGGAATACTCCAAAGCCCATACTGTTAACACAGAGATGTATTTTCACCTTTCCTAACGTTCAGAACAACGTCCTCTTCCCTACAGAGGAAAATATTTCATCGTTGTGAACTCATTAATCTTTGATTAACATGTGGTCAGGAGTTTGTCTGGATTTATTTGGCATTTTTATTTTCTAAGGAAGGAAAGTCATAGCAAAGGAAAATACATATTAAGGATTTGAAGATAATTGCTATTTACTGAAAGCTCTACTCTAAAATAAATTTTAGTGACTCGTTTCTGTTTGCCAACTTTGGGACAATGATAACTATAGTGTCTCTAAAACGTTTCTAAGTAGCAATCATCCTCTATCCTGGCCTCTGAGAGGTGTTAACACTCACCCCCTAATTATAAGCCTTTTCTGTGTTATTACTACCTCACCATTCAATCTGTAAACTAAATAGTAGTTTTGAGGAAATAAAAATAGATGTTAGGTGGTATGTTTTCCCAAATTTTGGTTACAGTGGATAAGAACTACAAAGAATTTCTAGATATAATAAACTTCTTTAACTTGAAAAAATAAAACTTCATTTAATTGCATTTTGACCAGCAAACTCTTTAGGCTTTCTGCCAGAATACTGTTTTCAGGATTTATTCTAGAGTAGCACTGTCCAATAGAAATGTAATACATGCTACTTTTGTTATTTTAAAGATTTCTAATAGCCACATTTAAAAAGTGTTTTTTTAAAAAGCAAGTGAAATTATCTAATCATATATTCTATTGTAACAAATATATCCAAAACATTATCACAGCAGCATATTCATAATCAACATAAAAATATTAAGCAGATGTTTTACATTCTTCCTTTTGCACAAAGTTTCCAGAATCCAGTATGTATGTTATACTTCAAGTAAATCTCAATCTAGACCAGCCAGATGTGAAGTGTTCAACAGCCACATGCAATCAATGGCTCTTGTACATTCTAGATTTCCAATAATATGAAGCTTTTCAGCCTAACAGGCCACACACTTTAAGATCTTCCTGTGTAACATCCTCTACGATAGGCTTTACTGTTAGGATTATAGCGCTAAACATTTAAATGAATGTATTTCACTTCCTCTCTCCACTCCTGGGACCCACTTACCTACTGCCCTGATGTCTTTTTGTTAAGAGTATAAGAACCTCCAAATCACCTATTCTTTTCAGCTTTTTCCAAGCAAGATCTAAGGCATACTCTAATCTGAGCATCTTCTAACAAAGCAGAAAACCAGGAAGTGCAGCAAGGCTATTCTCTCTCTGTTTCCATAAATAGATACATCTAACACAGGCCTAATGTATGGTGACAATGATAAACACAAGGGCAATTTTTTTTTTGTTTACAATGAAGACAGGAAATTTTATATAATGAAGTAATACACCCTTCCTCAATGAGAAATACAATTTTACTCTTTGCCCCACTCCCCACTCCCCGCTCCTCCCAGGAGAAACCTTGGGATATTCTGTTCTTTTTCTGGAACAGAACCCAGTGTTTCATTTCATAGGAATTCTATGCCCAGAGGAAGAACAGAATGTTGGAATCAAAATTTAATGAATTCAACTTGGAGTCTAAGTTTGCCTCAAATGTGGAAACATAAACACACGCAATAATATCTCAAACCATAAAACACATTCTGGATTCTCCGTTGGCATGGCTGCCTAGAGGATCACACTTGATGGGTATCTGCACACAATTTGTTCTTAGTTACAGGGGGAAAATGAAACTAAGCACATGCGAGGTTTTCTGAGTCTCTCCATCATAATAAGACCTGATTATTATGTCTCCGATGACGCTGTAATTACAGACAGATGGATGGGTGAACAGGTTTTCTGGTGTTGACCCAACCTGTTCCCTAAAGTAGAAAAGGCAATTTTTGTAGTCCTCAGTGAGGAACCCACTAAACAAATAAAACTTAAAACTATGTCCATATCTTGTGAAAAGGTCTAACACAAAAGTCAAAAAAAAAACTGTTTCACTCCCATGCAAAAACATAACAGATGAAAATCAGAACACCGTAGGTTCCCTTAAAAAACAGTTTGGGGCTGTACTTGTCACCAACTTTAATGAAGCGAAGATACAATTGACAATAATGTGCTTTCTCCGGCTACAAAATAACTTTATTCAGTGTCTCTGGCCTATAACTCTACCCCTAACACAGAATTCTAACTTCTAAGCTTTTTGAACGAAATATTCTCAGGATGAATTTTACGTTCGTTCTACTTTCATTTTAACTTGTCTCGGTTGATAATATTTTATCCCAACAAGACAAGGAGACAGACCAACGCTCTCAAGAACCCACACGTTCTTGAGAGCGTGGATCACTTAGGCTGGTTTAGAATAGGGGTGCGCTAAACACCCGTCCATAAACAGACACGGTGTTCAAACCCAGGAGAGAGGAACACCGCGTCCACTGGTGTAGTATTTCAAAGCACGTTGCAAAGGGCCTGCAAATCCAACGGCAGTCATTAGGACTTCTCGCTCAGTGGAGTAATTTGTTTAAGAAATTCCTCAGTGCGTGGCGGAGTTTACCTCCCATTTGCTATCTCGGCTGCGCCCGCGCTGGTGGGCACAGAGAGTAAAGGCACGGGCAATAACCCTTCGGGCAGCTTCTTGCTCAGCCTTAATCCCAGAGAAGCACACGCCACGGACACACGCCACAGAAGCGCGGCAGCTGCACGTTCTCCCGGCCGCGGAGACTTAAGAACACAATTACTGTGCTGGCAGCACCCCCGCGGTTGTAAAGTGCGGTGCGAGGGGCAAGCTCAGCTCCACCATATACCTGCTCGTGTTACAGGCTCTGGAATCACAGTATTCTCACATGACACGTTACTACCAATAACAGATTCCGCCTCCCTTAAAAAAAAAAAAAAAAAACGGGGTGGGGGGAGCGCTACATATTTGTCCTGCTTTTGTCTAAAAACCAGAACCCAAGTACTAACTACTTTTCATTCCTTTCAACCTTCAACGGAAGCAATTCAATCAACCAACTGCGGCTCCACCCAGAGAGCGTCTATACTTACTTTTCTTACAGCTTTGAGTGACGCACTACGAAACGACGGGGGGCGGGAGGTGGGGGGGAAGGAGCCCTCTCGAGCAGGGCGTCTTCCGCTCTGTAAACTTGGCAAAAAGGCAAACTGGACTGGAATACAGCACTCTCCATATAAGGAAGCTGAGCTAAACATGCCATGCGTAATTTATGGGTAGCAGACAGAGAATTAACCTTTGCGTGCACATATTTGGCCCAGATGCAAACCGGGCTGGATGGCAGCCCCGGAGATAAAGATGGGAGATCTCTTGGGAGAAACAGGGGCTCCCACCGGACCGGCTCGCATCTCCCCCCGCGACGAAGGTCATCAAGTTGTAAGTACACTCGCACGCACCTGTTTATCCTCCCCACCCCTTCCTTTCTCTCTCTTTCCAGGCTGCCAAGTTGGAAGCTGGCTGCGCTCTGACAGTGTCCGCAGAGCCCGGGGACCGGGCTGCAGCAGCCGGGCTGCGGCCGCGACGTCCCGCTCCCCCTGCAGCCCTGGATGGTGCGATCGGGGACTAGCGGCCGCGGGGAGCCGCAGCCCGGGGCCCCCCTCACTCCCTCCTCCAGCCGCGAGCAGCCGCGCCGGCGCGCAGACAATGCCGCGCGGCCGAGCGGGCGGCGCGGGCAGACGGGGACCGGGGACCGGGAAACTTACCTCTCACATGTTTTTTCAGAGGCGGCCCGACTGCCGACCCAGTGCCCAAGGCATTGTGGGAGCCCCGATGGCGAGCAGCCCGCGATTTAAAATTGAACTTGTCAGCGCCCGGTCACGGGAGCATTGTGAGCGCCACAACTCATTCAGCTGCAGTGAAAAGACTGTTGCTGCTCGCGGTGCAGCCTCTTATCGCCGAGCTCTGGTTTCCGCTGCTGCTGCGCGGCCCCTCCCCCGCCGGCCCAGCCCCGCCAGGAAGCCCGGGGCGGGCTCGCCGAGCCCCGGAACGCGCGCGGCGCCCGCGGAGCGCTCGGAAACTTTCCGCCGCCCGCGCGCTCGCCCCCCGGCCGCTCGGGAGCCCCTGCACCCAGCGGAGTCCGCGGGGGGCGGTGATGGCCGCTCGCGAGTGGGCGCGGAAAGCAAAAGGAAACCCGAGCCGGCGCTGGCGAGGTGCATCCCCGCAGCCACCCCGTGGTATCTTCCATCTTATACGTTCCACGTTACCACCTCCCGGCGAGGGGGCCAGCGGGACGCGCTCCCACGACTTTCGGCTCCCTCCGACTAGGGGGGCAGACGATTGCCTTCGTTTTGTACAAAGGCCCGTGGATGAGCTTTGTAAGGAATCCTGCAAGGTTAGGCTGAAGGTGAGAAGCCGAGGCAGGCAAAACACTAGGATCTGGTGGGGCTGCCGCCCAAAAAATGCACCCCACGGTTTTTGAGCTTGGATGGCTCACAGGCGGGAAAGAAACGTCTGCAAGACCGACCCGCCAGTGTGTATCTTTCTCAAGCCACGGGGTGGGTGTCCACAGTTTTGGAATTCCTTAGTCAAAGGAATTGTCACACAAGCACAAACACAGACCAGCTTCCCATCTCGTTCGTAAATATTTGGAATGTAAAATCCCCTTCCTTGCCCGCTCTGAGTTATTTGATTTATAGAAAACAGAGTCCCCAACGGCCCCCTCGACACACACACACACACACACACTCTTAAAATAAAATACCATTTTCTGAAATACTGGAATATTCCAAGGCAAATAAGTCATAATATTGTTGGAGCAAAAGACACCTCCGCCCCAAATCATAATTCACTGGGTGTTACAAGATACAACTTGGCTTCACTTTGAATGGAAAGAATCCTGGACTAACGTGATATGATAAAGTTTTGGAGATTTGGGAGTAGAATTTTCTTTGGATATAAGGAATGTTGATAGTTTATTCAATGATTTTAATTAAAAGCATTTGTTTCATATTTGGACACAATTTGGAACAAGATGCTAGATACACTTCCCTGTTCTTTCTACAACTTGGTTGTGTTGCAAAGGGTGGGGCCAGCTTCAGAAGGAGAAGGAAAGCGTCCTGAACTGAGCTCAAATACAGAAATGCTTCCAGAGGCTTTGGAAACAAACTTGAGTTCTTGACCCTTGGCTAGACCCACAAAACACCAAGTTAACACCGCGTACTGCTCCACTCCAGAACAAATTAATTAATTAAATGGTGCCACTCTCAGTGTTAATTATTAAAAACTGTTCAAGTGTACACACAGTTGAAGCAAATTCAAAGGACATGGACGGGCATTCCCTACCTGTCAGTTAACAGCTATGAGGACTTCCTTCTAATTCAGCACTCACTTCAACAGCTAGAATGCCTGTTGTGCCGGAGATGCAAGAATGGATAAGACAGGATCCTTACTCTCAAGGAGAGTACCCTACTGAGGAAGAGACAAGCCAAATAATTCTTCCTGAGCAATAAATGCTAAGATGGTGAAGGCAAGCCCAAGGCGTCCTGAGGAGAGTGGGGGAAGGCTTCCTGGGGGCGTTATTTTAACGGGTACCTTGAAAGGTGTGTGGAAATTAGCAAAATGAAAAGGAAGTTGAGCCCCTGTCAAGAGGAGAAAAGAGCACACAGCAAATACAACAGACCTGCCAGTTGGTCTGTTAGAGGTGAGAGAAGGATCAGAAGAGGAGAGTGGCAGATAAGCCCAAAGTAGGTCTGTGTTTATCCAAGGAGTCTCAACTTTACTCTGAAAGGTGTGAAGAACTGCAAGAGTTGACACAGCAAGGAGATATGTGGAGTCTGGAAGTGTATTTCAGAAAGATCCTATGGCAACAGCTTGAAGGGGGACTGGAGCGTGGGGTAGCAGCCACGCTCTGGGAGTTGTCTGGATGGGTGTGGACAGACTGGAACGGTGACTCATGCAGGGAATGAGGAAGGGAGGAGCCTTAGGACACTTTCAAATCCCTGACTTAGCCCACTGAGTTGTTTGCTGCTTGCCTTTGAATTTCTTCCGTTTATTCCCCATGCTCCTGGACAGCAGACCCTGACTTCTGAGCTGAGCCACCTGTGCATCTGCTAGCAGGTTGGTGCCCCCACTGGTTTCCATGTTTCTCTCCTCCTAACGTCCAGTAAACAGCCGAGGGCTAGCCCACTTGTAGGGAATTATTTTCCATGGTTCTCTGACCCTGATGGAGTTCCACGTGAGTGCTTTGGTGTTTTTATTTTCTTGTGGGTTAGAAAATTTGGTATTTGAAACAGTGTGGAGAAAAGCAGGATTTTGAATCTGTGCATGGTGCAAGAGGGGAAATTATCCAAGAGGGGAAATTATCTTTCCACTTCACCCTGGAGGAGGGGAGAAGTTCTGGGAACAAAAGAGAAATTGAAACTGAGACAAGTGCTCTGCTCCATGGAACAGAATGCAAAGAAATGCAAGAAATACCCTTGAATGTGAGACACAAAATAAACATCCCAGTAAACAACAAAGAAGAGAAGAAAATTTTATTTTACATCCGAGAAAGGAAAAAGGGATGGCTAAGAGGACTCCTATAAAACAATGGTCAAACAAGGACTCAAAGATAAGTTAAAATAAATTATGATAAAAAACACTTCACTGTCACTGAATTAGCTTAATTTATCATTTATAATATTACATCATGATTAATGACATTTTAAATTTTGAAGCACTGTAGCAAACACCAGCTCCTATGTTAAAAATATTAACTCATGTTGCCAGCTTTCAACTACTAGAGGAGTTCTAACCACATTTCAAATTGTGGAAATTATTAAAAAATCATTATAGTAATAAAAAGTAAATAGTTCCTCATTTAGAATACCCACTGATATTCTCTCAGTGCCAGGGGAGAATGATGGTTGCTCTTACTTCTGTGAAGTGTCGTTCTATCGTCCACAGGATGATAGGTGAGTCTATCCATAAATATAAAGAAGAGCATTTGTGGGAAGAGAGGAAAATAATGGAAAACAATTTCAGATGACATAAAACTACATTTCCAAATAAAAGAGAACATGTTCACTGCAGGTTACTAAAATATTTCAGACCATTCAAGTCTTAATTATACCAGTTAATCCCAATAGAAATACAGTTAAGAAATATGGTTTTAAAAGATAATAACCAACTCCCTGATTTACCAATGAGGCAGGTAAAGAAGATGGGAGCATTTCTCTGTTTCCCTCAAACAGGGGTGATTAAAGCACCTGTGTAAGAGTGTGAGCATAGCTATACTGAACTGTGTCTTTCTTGTCCTGCATGCCACATTTCTAGCTCAATGAGCTCTCACCGCCTCCCTTTTCTGGCCTCTCCCCGCCACACATACACACACAAAATCATATAAATGAAAATATACCATGAAGGTATGCTTTTCAAAAATCGAAATATGAGTCACAAATCCTGATCTAGGAATGCTGTTTCTATTGTACTAGGATTACAATAACCCATTGCAAGACAGTGTCAAAACTGAGACCCAGATTCAGGTCCCTTGCTTTCTAGTCCATGTTAACGATAGATGGTTGAAGAGGGCAAGCTGCTGGAAGGCGTGAAGGGTTGGAAAGACGCTCATACAGAGAGTCCATTTTAACGGCGATGCAGTAAATGAATCTCTGTTAAATTTCACAGCCGGGAAGGAGGCACACCCTCTTTTGTAGCCTGGATTCAAACTTGTTCAGGAACAAACATACTCAATAGAATTACATGCATTTAGTCTACTTTCAAGGACCCTTGTATACTTTACACACCAAAGTAAGTTTTAAAAATTATACCCAGTATTTAAATATATATGTAATATATATTCTATTATATATGTGTGAATAGATAGTGCAGACAGTCCCCAACTTATGATGGTTCAACTTCAGAATTTTTCACTTTACCGTGGCACGAAAATCATATATATTCAGTGGAAATCATACTTTGAATTTTGAATTTGATCTTTTCTTGAGCTAGTGATATAAAGTGCGCTGCCGGAAGATCGTAGCGAGGCGATTTTTCCCAACTGTAGGCTACAGTAAAAGTTCTGAGCATGTGGAAGGCAAGCGAGGCTAAGCTATGATGTTTGGTAAGCTAAACGTATTAAATGCATTTTGACTTAAAATATTTTCAACTTACTATGGGTTTATTGGTGTATAACCCCATCCTAAGTCAAGGAACAAGTATAATATATGTACACACACAAACATATGCACACACACAATAGATTGTACATATATAGTATAGTATGTCCTACAAACCATTATACATATAATATATAAGCCACTTAATGTATAAATCACATAAATGTGAAAATATTAGATAAAAATCAGTGTGTCTTACAAGTTTATAAAGATTAAAACTGAGTTAAAACATTGATTTGATTATGCATTTCTCAATTAAGTGATTTTTGTTTAACAGCTGAATCTCAATCTTCAATGTAATCATTCTGGCATCTGAATAGAGAAATGGGAAACAAATAACATTTCAGAATTAAAAATTTAGAACCATGCAATGTCAGCATGGAGTGGAGCATTGGAGGCCATCTAGCCCTGTTCCCTGGATAGATAGGAGAACTTTCACTGTGTAAGCAACTTGGCCTGTGACAGAGCAGAGCTGGCATTCGTGTCTACTGCCTCTCTTAGGCCATTTGTTTTCCTGTTTGTCTTAAAGACTCTGGGCAACAAAAACCCTAATATAAGCACAATGGTTCCCCAACTTGAATAAGGAAAGGAAACACAGGGAAGATTTCCGTTACAGTTTGTCCTCCATTTCTTCCTGCTTTCCTTTTTTCTTACTGTATCCTTCCCATATTTCTCACCTGCCTTCCTTCCTTCTAGACAGAAGACACCTTTCACATGATGCCTCTACTCATTTCACAAGTGGTTAGTGAGCGTCCACCATGGTAAGTCCTATTCTGGGTACTGTGGTTACAGAAAAAAAGGCCCAGTCACTTTTCTCAAGGAATTTACTGTCTGCTAGGGGGAGGGTGTCAGGCACTAAACAAATAAAGAATAAGTCCAAAGAAAAAGATAAATACAGGAGGCAATTTGAGATCAAGGTAAGTGCCGCAAAGTAAAAGAAAGCAGGTTGAGGGGATGAGGGGGAGTTTGTGGTTGACCAGGGTGGTGAAGGGCCGAGGTGTCAGAGGCTGGCAGGGTCCTCGAGGACAGGAGGAACACCTGTGGGAGGACCATTCAGAGTAGTGGGAACCGCAGGTTAGAGCCCTGAATAGGAAACTCAGGCTAGAACTGGAAGTCCAATGGCGGATAAAAACCAGTAGGATACTTCAAGGAGCTTACAGTCAAGACAGAGAAACAATGAATCTTAAATCAATCACATTCAAAATGTATAGCTACAGTCTTGATAGTTTTGGTCAGTGGGGACCACTGACGTGCTTGCTTAGTCTCAGAACAAAATGTACCAAATGCTCCAAAAAGAGTGGCCCTGGTCAGAGGGCAAGGGGCCCCAAATGGCCGAAGATCTAGCAGAAGAAAGAGGTCTGACTGAAGACCCTTAGCTGTGAGACATGTAAGCTTGGGAGTCTTACATATCAGAGCTGCAGAGCATCCAGAAGACGATGGAGGATGTGAAATAGGTGATGTGTATAAATGTGAAATGTGTTTTTTCCCTGAAAGTCAACACAGTATAGAAAATCCGAAACTAAAGAAGGTAGAATATACTTCTAAAAATCGGCAGTGGTTCCAGTTCCCAGAGATAGTTACTGGTAACATCACAACCCTTCCAAGCATTTCTCAGCACAGTTTTACGTAACTGATACTGTACTATGTAGTTTGCCATTTTGTACTCTGCGATTCCCCCCTTGTACTCTCATAATATAACTTTATAAAATGAAAGGCACCCCCATGTCATTCATTATAATCTCACAGCTAATCAGGGGTCACATCTCCTGCCCCGCAGCGCAGCGTGTCACAGCCTACATCTCAGGTCCTGGGCTAACGTCTAATGTATAACATATTTCTAAACACCCCACCTGGGATACACACAGGTCTTCTAATAGGGGCTGTCATTAAGGAAAAGAAAACATACAATAGTGCTCTTTTAATAAATAGTAACAACATAAATATGAAACAGGTAGTCAGAAGGTCAAAGTGCACGTATTACTTAGACATGTTTGTAACATAAATTACATGTAGCTGTGTGAAACACTTTCTGCCATTTCATAAAATTGCGTATTGTGTGTGGCTTAGCCCAGAATCCCCTTGTAATCTTTTAAAAGTAGTATCTAATATGTCATATAGTATGAATGTGATAGTGTAACTATTTTATGTACTATACTCCAAACATTTCTATGTATTAACTCTGTTCCACGTAGAATGAAAGCAATTGGAAAAATACAGCCGTTGCCTTACTTGTTCCTAAATGCAAACAAATTTTTCAAATCACCAATATGAAGGTTGATTTTCCCCCCTAAACATGTACTATATCTATCTCTTCATTTCATTTTTGAAGTTCCTTTCTTTTGACTCCGTGATATCCCCCATCCTTTCTTTTCTCTGTTCATTCCATTGCATGGGATTTTTCTCTCTCTCTGAATCTTTTGTTGGCTCCTCTTCTTCCTTCTTACCTCTCTGTTTCCCAAAATTACCTTCAGACCTTGTCTCAAGAAATGCCCTAAAGGGACTTTTTCGATAAGAACAACTGGTGTCACATTAATAAATGGTGGGAGCTTCATACATACACCTTTTTTCTCTTTTCCCCTCTTTGCCATGGCCAACAGTGGGGCAACTGAGCAGTACAGTCAGAAATTCATTCTAGCGTCTTAATGTGAGCTTCAGTGTGCTGGCTATTGCTCCTTAACTCACTTAACCCATATTTATTGAGCACTGACTACGGGCCAGGAGTTGTGCTTGGCACTGGTACTATAGAAATTATTCAGACTTCAAGGTGCTCGCAGCCTAGTTGGTGGAGACAGATGTGGGGGGCGGGGAGAAAAAAAAAGAACCTCACACGTTTGGAAAAGAGAGTAGTGAATGAAACAATTTAGTTAAATTCAGCAAACTCTGAGTGCTCGCATGTGCCGAGCAGATGGCAAGGGGGATCGGACTGGGCCAGGTCTTGCTCCGCACAGACCCCCAAACAGCTGGCAAACAGTAAAATTACCTGGCACACGTTAGGGCTTCATGGCAGAAAGAATGACACAGGAAAGGGGTGGCAGGCCATTAGACAGACAAGCAGCTTGATCATAGGAACACTTTAAACAAATCGTTGCCCTAGCAACCTGAGGAGAAAGTTTGTTTTTCTTATTTTTCACGCTGCCATTAGCCTCCTAAGTGTCAAGCCCAGTTCCCAGACCCTGGAGTTCCCAGACTGCAGATTTCCTGACCTTGCCTTCAGTGAGTCTTAGGCCGGCCTTGGAACTCGCCTCCTGCTTCCCCAGACCTTGGATAATAAATCCGCAAAGAGGTGATAGGAGATTATCTGATTAAAGTCATTTACACTAAGGCGAGAATGAGGCTTAATCCTTTAAAAGTGTTTGCTTTGACAAAGGATAGTTTGTTAACTACAATAAAGCACTAATTGGCTGTGAAAGGATCCCTCCTCCTGACCTCCCCAGAGTCCCCACCCCCAGTCCCTTCCCTTTCTGTGAAGGGAAGCTGGTGAGTTCTGAAATATCAGGGACTCTAACTACACATACTATTTCCTTGAACCCCCACAGGAGGCCTATGAGATGGTACATTTAAGACCATGTGACAAATGAAGAGACTGAAACTCGGACAGGTGCTCTTAAAGACATTTTGGATCAATGAAATTGAATTCCTGGGAGTGACACTCAAGTATCATTTTATTTATTTTTTTTGAAGATTCTCAGATGATTCCAATGTGCAGTGAAGGTTTCCTACCACTGAGCTGGAGTTTAAGTAATGAAATTACCTAAAATCAGTCAGTGGCAATCCACTGACCTGCTCCATTTCTCTCCCTTTGGCAAGTATGTTTGGCTGTATAGAAGCTGCACTGTCTGCAGGAAACTGTCTCAGAGTCAGGGATAGAGAGCTGAGGTGGTGGTGCACCTCTGCCGTGCACCTGGTTGGACACCGTGCTTCTCAGGCAACGGAAATACGTTTCCCTTTTTACCAGGTAAACGTCAGCAGCTTGTGAGCTTAAAAACAAATGAGACAAGCAATCAAGGCCACACAGAGGATACTCTTATTGCGCTCAGGTTGCTGTTTGCTTAAAATTCTTTACCCTGTGTTTTTCAAAGAAATTGTAAAGTAAAATAAAATAAAATGTGATCAAATCATCTTGAGGGGGAGAAAAGTAATAAATCGTGATCATGAATGCTCCTTGAGAATGACACTGTGGCCTCTGAGAGCCACAAGGGCCCTGGGGCACTTCCTTTTGTATTTATTTATATTAAATAGAGAATACATGTATGGTGTAGAATAGATATGCATACATGCATATATATTATATATACGACTTTGGTGATAAAAACTTTTTTGCAAATTTTAGTATATTATACAATAATCATTATATTATAATCAATATTATATAATCATTCAACAAATTAATATAGTTAAATTATAAATGCAAATAAATTAATAAGACCTTTCTCATTTGCATCTCATCTGCAGGTAGTGTTAGAAGTCTTTAATTTATGGTCTTTGTGAATGTGCCATCACTCCAAATAACCCTCCTGGCCACACCTGGGTGGATCCGAGTGGCCATTTTTCTGCCATAAGCTCAGCAATGAGCATCCACTGACAGGACCCGGTCCCACTAGCCTTCTCAGTGGTGAACGTATTTTCAGACAGTGTGGAACATTCTTTCCCCTTCTCAAAGTTTCCTGGGCATAGGTCATCACCAACGACTGCATTTTCACTCTGAGCCTTTTCACTACCCACTTTCCCATCCAGTTCTCAAAAAGTCCCTGAGCACCTGGCATATTTCTGGCTTTTCCTAGAACCTAAGGCTGTAGGGTGAGTGCAACTAGACCTCAAGCCTCTTGGAATGTACCATCCAGCAGGGACAACAGATATGAAACAGTAAATACTTACAATCAATTAAGTAATACAAATGTGCAAAGTGTAGAGAAAGAGAAAAACAAGTGTCAGCCAATGAATCTAAACTCAAAAGATCAACAATTATCATTATTTTTATGTTTTTTCTCATTGAATTCAAACATCTAGAAGTACAGCTTGGAGAAAGCCGTCATATGTCTACACTGATTTATAAAATAGAATGTGTAAGACAGAGTTCTATGACTAGTGGTGTGAAACAGCGACTTCATTTCTGTTAAGATGCAGGGTGTGCACCACACAGACCAGGAGCAAGGACTGAGCCTTCGTCTGACTGATTACGGCTGCGCTGGCTTTTGTGGATACATTTTGTGTGTGCGTTTGTGTGTCTGCTTTCATTCATCTCCTAGGTTTACTCTTTTAAGGTTTTGATTGCTACTGACAAAGCCAGCTTCTCTTTCATACTTTCAGAAAGTATAGCATGCCAGCTTTTGAATTAATGTATGAAAATCCAATAGGCCCTGGTCAGGTAGCTCCGTTGGTTAAAGCATTGTTCCAATACACCAAGGTTGCAGGTTTGATCCCTGGTTAGGGCACACACAAGAATCAACCAATGAATGAATAATTAAGTGGAACAACAAATCAATGTCTCTCTCTCTCCCACCCTTTCTCTCTCTCTGAAATCAATAAATACATTTTGAATATTTTTAAAAAAGCCAATGGTATTATCTTTTGTTTTGTCCAAGTTAAAGACTCTTAAAAAAAATGTTCCTGGATGCAAATGTTTTTTGCTGTTCCTGGATATAAAAGGTAATATGTGCTTATTTTAAATAATGTGTCAAGTGCCTTTAATAGGAGTTTATTAACTGCGTTCAGGTGCCATTATAAAGATGTTTGTACCTGATTACTTTAGAGTAGCAATAGAGCCGTAGTGTCTAACTCCAGCCCACAGGCTTCCTCCCATGCACAGTATAACTTCTTTCTACAGCTGCAGGACTCCCACGTTCCTGCAAAAGTACTTCCCTACCTGTCATTTAGTCTCTACAATTAAGTAAAGAAAAAGTTAACTGGATAATAGAGGCTGGCCACTCCGGGCGTCTCTTTTCATGAAGTCATTCTTCTCTAAAGATAGTCTAAATTACAGACTAAGTCGGAATATTTTTTCTACCTTGTGAAGACTATGAAGTCTGTTTATTCTTACACAGTCTGGTAGATAGGTCTTGGGAAAAGCTGTAAATATATTTGTTAGGATCCCTAAATACTGAAAACTCTACACAGACCTGGGTGGCATCAACTTTGTTAGATTAGATTTGAACTTGCGGAAAAGAGCAGGCTTGGCATTAAATATCCAATTTATATGAGGTAGCCACATCAGTTATAAGGAAAAGGCAGCCCATGGATGATACTGGGCACAGCTTTGGATATATTCCTTGCCATAATAAAAGAAGAAGCCAACTCAAGTAAATCTGTTTCATTTATGACTAAATTACCAGGTGACTAAGGGAGAACGCTGTCTGCTTTGGAGTTACTGACAGCAGGCACATACTTGCTAAGTATGACACACAGGCCAGTCTCCATAAGTAACAGTCAGGGCTGCTGCAAGCCTGGTCTTCTGCACACGTTGTTGACTGCCCTTGGCAATGGAACAAACCCACCTCCCTTGGTCTGTGTATGCACCACACTTTTGAGAAGAATCAGGTTAAAAAACAAGGGGGTGTTGTTTCAAAGGCTGCTGTTTTGCCCTTGGCCTTAATTCCTGTGAAAGAAAAACAGTCTTTGGAGTCTGTTATTAGGCACGGGATTCTGGACAGTCTCTAGTCTCAGCTTCCTGAAAGACTTACAGTGCGTACCGTGAACACTGTGAGGATGAAAGCCGTCATGGAAGTGAACCTAACGTAGGTCAGGCCTTTGCGAAAGGGTCGCTGTTTCTGTTATTTAAAATAGACAATAACTATGAATTTAAAACCTAAAATATTGAAAAGAATAAAGTCATATTAAACTTCAGGTATCTTCTAAATATAAGGATTAAAACTTAATTACAACTTGAAGAAATTTACAGCTACCCTTTGCAAGATAAGAAGCTGATCCTCTTACAGATTTTTTAATAGATAGGTAGGGTGTAATTAAAAGGGAATCCATGATGTTCTCTGGAATGAGAAGCAGGCACTTCAGAAACATCAGTCTTAATTGGTTAGCGCAGAGCTTTCTTTTGTTCAACTCCCCTCCCCCCACCCGCTTGACAAGGCAAAACATGAGAGGGGACAAGCCAAGCCAAGCAAAAAGCATCTACCACTTTCAAGAAGAGTATATTGATGCACAGTTGCATGGAAACTTCTTCCTTTAGAGCCATATATGATTTCTTTTTTACTTGGTAAGAACTGTTGCCGTAGGATAAAAATACAGTTGTCTACTTGTTTTTTTTAAGTAACACAGTCAAGAGATCCTTCCAAGCATAGCTTTTTCCTCCCAGCTTTTACTTTTACCTCGCTGAAAAATGTGTCTCTCAACTTCATCAGAACAAACATGCTCAGAACTCGAAGGGAGAAAAGAATGATAATGTGTTGCTAAGTATGACTTAGTAACAAAAGCTTGGCCCACAGGAATGATGGCATCATCCGCAGAAAGAGGAATATTTAATTTACACTTGTGAAAGAGATTCTTTTCCAACCAGAGGAACAAAGCCAAATAAGGCAGGAGGAGAGGCGGACTGGCCCTGGAGAAGCATCCTTAGCATCCAGTTCTGGAGAGTGATCATCAAGTTAACTAAATAGAGTCACACACGTCTCAAGGCCATATGCTCTTTCTATGCTCCCCTCCTACATTAACAAATGGCACTACTCTTATGACAGAAAACCTGCTACTCTCCTACTTTCAATAGATATGCTACTTGGTTAATCTGTCTCCCTAAGGTAAGCAGCAAGTCAGGGAGTGGCTTCATGTTTTAGGAGTGTTCTCTTATATTCACACATTGCAGATTTTCACACGTTTATTCTCTCACACACATACCCTTGGAAACCACACAGCATCTCACACTTTGCAGTAATCCTGCAATATGGTGGATCATCATATTTACATGATAAGATAAAATGCACTGCTTAAAGAGCATATACGTCGTCTGTACACCTCCATGTTTCCCGATACCAATGGCACATGGTTTCCTACCTGGGCATTGCCAGGAGCACTCAGACATTAGCCTCTGGCTCCTGCAGTATGCTGTCTGCCTGCCTTGGGGAAGTTTCAGTTGTGTTCCCCCACGCTCCACCCATTGGCATCCTTCTAGCACACGCCGTCCAAGGCCACAGTAGGGTTTTTCATTGTCATCTCTTAACCAGAAATAGAAGCCATGCTCGTTGTCATTAACTTTTCGTTCACTTCTATAAATATTCTTTCTTATTTTTTATTTTGTACTTTTAAAGAACTTTACATTTTAGTTTTCAATTACAGTTACAGTCAATATTATTCTGTACTAGTTTTGGGTGTACATTATAGTGGTTAGACAGCCATACTCTACTAAGTGCTCCCCCTGATATTTCCTGTGCCCACTGGGCAGCATGCGCAGTTACTGCAATGTTATTGACTCTGTCCCCTACGCTGTGCTCTGTACCCCCTGGCCATTTCGTAACTATCCCTTCCTCTCTTTGTCGTTAGCTTCTTCAGTATTGGGGGGGGCATTTGTTCTTGGGGTTCTTAATGAATAGATGTTGACCCTGTTTAAATAATAATAATAATAATATAGAATATTCCCTTCTCAGTAAGCTGTTGCATTCCTTTTCGAAATCACACTCAACCTGCCAGCTCCCCCCAAAAACTGTATGCAACTGATTCTGGGGTTTAAAAGGTAATAATTGGGTCATTTAGATCTACAGAGATAATAGAAATACATCAGAGCAAATTTATAATTACTGTGGAAAATGCAGAGTAAGTTACTACTACTTAGAAGTGAAACAGGTTGATGTTGCACGGGTCTCTATTGTCATTGGCACTGAGACAAGGGAACACCTATTGTCACTGGAGACCGAAAAATAGCCTTTCTCTATTCTTTTCTGCTTCATAGCCATGCAAAAGTGAATGTGCCTAATGACCCCATTACCAGACATCACTGTACCTGTTTTCAATGGCCATAACAGTGTCAATTATTCCATAGTAAAATAGCTGAAAATTTTTAAGTTGGCAAATTTAAATAATATTTGAGCCCTTTTCACTTTTATCAGACTTACAGCTGTTATGGAAATGAAAAGGCAGGAAAATGCAGTTAACCTTTGAAGGTAAATGCAGCTTAGCTGAAACTTCTCTAAATATAATAATTTATTTCCGAAGAAAGCTTTTGACCTAAGAAGTCATTCCTGCTTGCCTTCAAACAACAGTTTCTCCTGGCCTGTGTTAAACACAGATAATGAATGATTCATTCATTGCCTTCCTCTCCCTAGTTCACGCGTGTGCATGTACTTGCAAATATTTGCTCACAATGTACAACTCCTTTTCTTGGCCCACAACCTTGGTGACCTAGTCCTTTGTCACCTCCCTAGCTTCATCTCCCCCCACCCTCTAAGACTTGTACTCCCCCTTTCTGCTTCTCAAATATGCCAGCCTCTATCCTGCCTCTGCTCTTCCCATCACTCCTGCCGGGCCACTCTTCACTGAGTTCTCTGCATGGCGCTCCAACCTTCTTGTCGTTCAGGTCTTAGCTTAACTATTTCGCTTTTGAGAGGCCAGCCCTGGAGGCCAGCTTGGTAAACCTGTTTTCCTCCTCTGTCTCTCTATCCTTTGACTTTGCCGAATCTTCTTCGCGTGGCTATCATCACCTGAAACTTCCTTTTTAAACATTTACTTGTTTACCGGTTTGCTGATTGTCTCTCCCCAGTAACCTCAAGTTCAGCTCCTTGAGGGCATAAACTTGGTCTCGTCCATCACTGTCTTCCCTGTATCTAGATCAGTGCTCAAATGGATGATGCTTGATGTATATAAGTAAGTGAACAAACGCCTTTCAAAACGAAAACAGAGCCTTCTCACAAGAACTACAATCCTCTCTCACACCACCTACTTCCTGAGAAGAACCACAAAGTCAGACCTACCAAGTACCTCCTATGAAGACAATCGACTAGAGAAAAAATGGCTCAAAATAAATCTCATGTAGTATGAAAGTGTGTTCTCAGTTCTTTGAGAATTTTCTGAGGTTTTTGAAAATGGATTTCCCCAACTCTTTTCCACCTAATGACAATTTTGATGCTTCAACTTTAAAGTTGCTTTTTCCCAGGAAGCCTTGCGCCATCACTGCTCCTGAAAGTGTAACTGCTAATTATCCTTATGTCTCAGGCGACACTTTTTATTTTTCATATTATGGCTGAAAATCTGCTTCTTTTGATTTTTCATACCAGAGTATAAGACATCTGAGGCTGGGGCTGCACCATTTAATTTGTAGAGTCCTAGCCGTGTCTAAACTACAGCTTTGTCTGCCTTCCTTCCCAATAAATAAGTGGCAGAGGGAGAATAACTATATGATAAATGCCCAGCTTAGATGCTGGCACTCCCGGATCGGTTTTGTGACCGTTATCAAGCTATCTTTCACACTCTAAGCATTTTTCCTTTAAAATATTTTTTCAATTACAGTTGGCATTGAATGTTACTTTAGGTTAGTTTCAGGTGTAGAAGATAGTGGGTAGGCAATTGTATCACTTACAGGTGATTGTCCCCCCATAAGTCCAGTACCCACTGGGCACCATATGTAGTTATTACAATATTATTGACCATATTCCCCGTGCTGTACTTCGTTAAGCTTTTTTAAAAATCTGTAAAATAGAAATAATTTTATTTATTTCACAGGCTGGCTGTGGGTATGAAATTGGTTAATCACGGGAAGCACCTGACATAGATATTTTAAAATGTTACTAAAAACTAGTACTAAAAATGATATGCAATGGTGCTAAAAACTGATACTAAGAAATGTAATAGGAAGGCAGTTGCTATTAACATTGTCAGTATTATCATCGTGGTCGATTTTGTTACTTAGGGCCTAATGCTCTCAAGAACCAACTCATATTTATAACCTTAAACTTGATATGCTGGCACAAAAGAAACAGTTTCCCTAGAGTAGCTTTGTAATCCCCTTCAAGACCGAAAATAGAAGCAGGAAATAATTGCAAAACAATATGTGAACTATATGCACAACCATGAGGCCAGCACAGGCAGATGGTTAAGCAGGAAAGGGTTCGGAAAGGAGACTGCGCTTCCATCTGGCTGGAGGAAAGCAGTGCATCCTGGCTGGCAAAGGAAGGTGGGCACATGCGCTGCTGGGTGGGGCGGGCTGGGGCAGATAAGGGCAAGGGCAGCAGGGCAGCAATGCGGAGCGATTGCCACGCAGGCTTCTAAGAGACTAGCAGCAGCCACCGTGACCTCATCTTTTTTCAGCTCAGTGGAAGAGCCCTTACAGAAAAAAGGAGAACTTCTCGGTCTACTTGTTGTCTCCGAAGACCACTTTTTTGTTTCAGTTCCTTTCACTCCGTGTTAACAGAAATATCCCCAGCTGTCAACTGCACGGTCGTTTGGAGCCTCAACATGACCATGGCCTGCTCCAGGCGACCGTGCGACGTGGGTGTTATTTTCACTATGCCTATTTTCACTGTACTCGTGGCTCAGAAATGTTGAGCTCTTTATCTTAATCGCCATTTACTTGAGTACCTACTATGTTCCACGCATTATTCTAGGGACCGAGGACAGAGCATGAAAGAAACAGACCAAATCCCTACCCTCATGGAACTTACATTCTAGTGGGAGTAACAGACAATAAATAATTGAGTGAGGAAATAAAGGTGAAATTTTTATGTAGTGTTAAGTGCTGTTAAGAAAATTAGAATGGAGTAAAAGGATAGAGAGCAACTGGGTTAGACATTCTTACACCACAATGTGCAGCTGGTCATGGCAGACATCCCTGTGGAGGAACATCTGATCAGGGATTTAAACAAAGAAGAACCGTGTCACAGTAATACATGCGGGAAGAGCAAGCCAGGAGAGAAGGAAGAGCGTGTGTGAAGTCCCTGAGTCAGAAATGCGGTTACAATATCCTAGGGGCAAAATAAGGAGTAGAGCCAGAGCTGAGTGAATAAAGGGATGAGCAATAGGATATGAGAGGGGAGGTGTAGGTGGAGGCCAACACATAAAACCTATAGTGAGTTATGAGAATTTTATCCCAATTAAAATAGGAAGCCATTGAAGAACTTTGAGAAGGGAACCACATGATTTGACTTATAATTTAAAAGGCAATGCTGACAAGGATGCAAAAGGAGAAAAAGAGACACTTCAGAGGAGACTCCAACCAGAACAGAGCTGTCTAGAACAGAGACGGTAGTGTCTCAGGTGGTACTCCAGGTGGTAGAAGGCATGAGCCTGGTCAGCCTCGGGATATATTTTAAAACTTATGGATAAGTAGGATGTGGGTGAGGGAAAGAAAGGAATCAGTGATGCTCTTGACTTAGATAACTGGGTGTAAGACGATGCCAATTACTGAACAAAAAACAGTGGGGATGGAGCAGAGGAGGGAAGGCAGTGAGGAATTTTGTTGTGGACATGTTGACTTTGAGATGCTTGTCAATATCCAAATAAATAAATTTAATGATCTCTTTGAGGTATGAGTCTAGAAATTGGCAGAAAGTTAAGGTAATATGGATTTCTTTTTTAAATTTAAAGTTAATGGACAAGATATCCGGAGACAGAAGAGAAGTAACTTATCCAAGATCCACAGACAGAATGGAAATCGAAAATAAATCTTTTGACATAGGCCCATTTTCTCTTGCTACCACAAATGCTAACAGGTATTCAGGGTTATGATTACTAGAGTAGAATGTGGGAGAGTAGTGAGAATAGGAATATTCTAGGATCACTTCTCTAAAGGGGAATATGAGAGTGTGATTTTAAATTATATTATCTAAAAATTGGAATTTTTTCCAATACTTATGAACGATACAAACTCATGGTTGTTTCTTTCCTTATCTAATTATGTGATGATATATTCAGACTTAAAAAGAAATACCCTCTGCAATAATAAATGTATAAGATTGACCAGTACCGTAGATATCTATTTTCTTATATGAAATTGTCCGTTTTTGGAATGCCTAAGAAGGTAACTGACCTCAGACTACAGTAAATGTAGTTGGACAGAATTGAAATATAAAGATAGAAGCTCATCTAATAACTCAATCAGTTATTTCTAAATTGTATCATAATGGTTGAATTAGGACATATGAGGTTTGTTTAATAAAAATAGCTGGGGCAAGAAGCAATTAATGTTCATGGCTTAGAGAAAAAAAGATTAAAGTAAACCAATTTAAAAAATGAAATTAAATCAATAAGAATGCAAAGGGGAAGAAAGATCCTAAAACTGCAAACAAGCGGAAACAAATGAACCCAATTGTATTTCAAATGAACACTATGATAACCCTGAGCAAAGAGAGAACACGGTGGGAGAGCGGGAGGGAGGGGCGTAAGGAGGAGGGCAGGGTGGAAGGGAAGCAGGGAGGGAGGAAGGAAATTAGAGACAAAGGGAGGTAGGGAAGGAAGAAAGGAAGGAAGGGAGAATTCATTCAAATAACTTATAAACACAGTATTTGGTGGCATTTGAGTGTGTGGGGGGAAGGAGCACACACAAATCCTGCATTCTTTTTCAGTAGGTTTGTACATTGTGGTGGTTTGGGTAAAGCAATTCAGAAGTGATTTCAGATGTATGATGGAATTGAGCAAATGAGTAAGCATGATGATATTGTTAGGATCCAGGGCTTATACTGTGGAAAAAAGGAGCACACGAATATAGAATAGGGGAGGGCAAACAAAAGTCCTGTGCAGACAGGTTGGAATTGTAGGTATCAGATGAACTCGTCAGGACCAAAATATATGTGTGTGTGTGTGTTTATGTATATATGCATATCGGTTTGTGTATGCACACTTGTATATTGGTGTCTCTACCTGTGTGTATGCATTAATACATTTACCTGAAAGGCTCAAGAAGCAAATATACTCCAGTGGCAGTGAGCATCCTGACTCCCAGATCTTAGCCTCTAACACCATTCCCCACTAAAAGAAATGAGAAATGAATGATTCTAGGGGTGGAACAGGATCAGCATCAGATCAGCCCGAACATCTTTTTAAGCCACAAAGTACACATAACTAAGCACTCACTCATATGATGGGGGAAGGCCACAAAGACGTAGAAGCCAGAATGTGGACAACTGGAGCATCCAAATAATTAGGCAGTAATGAGTTACAAAGCACTTGAAAGACAGAAATTCAGTAACAGATACATATATAAATAATTAAATAAATGGGAGAGAAGTGACTTTCTTTTGCTTGCAGTAGAAAGCAAAACACTGACACAAATGTGCAGGGAGTCTTGGAGTTAAAATGTCATTACTTTGTACTGATGATAAGAAAGATTACATCAGATCAGAGTGACAATTAATACTAAACCCAATGGGAAATTTCTCATGAAGAGCCATCATTATAAAATGGAGGAATCAGGCACTGCCTTGACTAGGCAACCAAAACGATCACCAGTGTGGGACAGACGGACATCGTGCGCTCACTCTAGAGACGAGAGCCAGAGCGGAAACACCGTCACCTGCACAGCCTTCTAGCAGAAAATGCCCAACCACCATCTCATCACAAGGAAATGTCAGACAAACGCAAAGTGAGACACGTGCTGCTGAAAAGAAAGGAGTTGGTGCATAGGCTGCACTCAGTAACATTCTCAGTTTCGTAAAAGACAAAGAAATCACGTGGAAGTGTTCCTGATTAAGGGGGGCTAAAGAGACATTGCAGCTCCTCGTGAGTCTTGACTTTGGACTCAATTCTTTTCTAGAGGAGAAAATATCATGAAGAGTATTCTTGGGTGAGTAGCATGACGAGAATATGGACACATTAGATAAAAGTATCACATCCATGAAATTTGTGAAGTAGATAATTGTATGTAACTACTATGTAAGAGACTACCTCTACTTTTAGTGATAAGACACTGAAGTAAAGGACTATGCTGTTTATAACTCAGACTCAGGTGGTTCAGGAAAGAAATTATGGAGATGAAAGATATGAAGAATGAGAGCGAATTATAAAGTAAATAGGGTAAAAAAAATTTCGATTAGGCAAATCTTGGCAAGGGTATAAGGGAGTTTATCTTATTATTTTTATTTTAGAACTTTCTTAAGCTTGAAATTATTTCTGAATTTTAAAAAATGTTCAAAATGAAGTATTACAAGTGTCTCTAGTGAGCACTTAAAAACAATTTAGTTTCATCAGAAAACAGCCTCATTGCATGGAGAATGTTTCTCCTCTAATTCAGATCTGTTCAGCAACATGGAAAAAGAATAAAAACATCTAAGTTTATTTTCCTACAAAAAGTGAAAGTAAATTCAACTGAAGTATATTTAAAGAAAAAAATACTCATTGTTTTCATATTGAGAACAAACTGGTGATGTTTTTCAAGATCATATTACTATTTATATTGTTTCCCAATACGAAGAATTTTGAGAATGTGATAACCAGCACATATATATAAAACACTAAGAGTGTATGATGAAATCTCTATAAAGTAGAAAAACGATGAGGTGCGGCATTTGTGCTAGTTCACGGAGCAGTGCCTGTAGGCTAATTTCTGATCCACTTCCCAAGGTTCCAATGTTAATGGACAGTTTAAATGCCATTTAAAAAAAATTTGGATTTAAAAATACAAATTTAACATTTTCCTCAATCATTCTGAAAAAATTGAAAATCTATTGTCTGCACATTTCTAGAAAGATGAAAAAATAAAGCTGGAAGGAATTTGGAAAACATTGAGTCTAAGTTCTCACTTTTAGTTCATGTAAAATAAAAATATCAATGATGTCAAAAATCAAGCAAATGTTGGAAATATAACAATAATGCTCAAACAACAAATAACTTATATTTTAAAGATTATAAAAATAACAGTTTTTATTTTCTAAGTAGAGATGTGTAAATTGTCTGTATTTAATTACACTTTAAATGGAAATATTCAGAAATGCAAAAATACTTGCATTTGTCCTTTATATTGGCAGAAACTATTTCTCATATGGAAATGGATACATATTCTCTCTTACAGAGCATGTATACTGCCACAGTGCATATTTTTGTGAAAACAATAATTTTTCATTTACATAACATATATTTTAACTAATATGATAAAGACAAATATGCTACATGTCATATCAACTAAAATAAAGTCACATGTATTACAAATAAATATTTCAACAAATGTAGGCGGACACAAATTTGTTTTTAAAGGCAGGAAGATCCACATTATCTAGATTTAGAGGATTTTTGTTTCTGAATTCCATCCCAATTAGTCGGCACCCAAATCATAATCTTTCTTTAGTATTTTTGTAACTATGAAAATGACCAACCGAAGGAAAAACAAAATAAACAAACCAACAAATATTTCAACCTTTCAAAGTTCTTTTGGAAGTCTCCTTTATGTGAAAAAAACAAATAGCATTGTTTTTTCAAAGTGGAATTGTTATTTGAAAGGCGTAAGTGAAGCAGGGATGGGACAGAGTCCACCATAAGCAGCTTCAACAGGTGGTAAGTTCATATCTTGAAGGACGGAGTCACCCCTACACGGTGAGATTAGCTGAATCAACCCTGGAGATCGATCCTTTGACAGGTCCCCAGCAAGCTCCCTCGCTTGTCATAAGCAACCATGTCTTACTAAGACAGATGTTAAATTTTATAATGCTGCACAGAAATCATCCAGTCTCAACTTTTATTAGTCAATGCGAATTTTTGTCTTAGTGGGACAAGTGAAGGCAACCTTAATGAAACATAGTAAAACATGTATCTATAGTTCGAAAGTCAAAATCTCTGTTTTCCAGCAATAAGTTGTTTACAACATTTTATCTCACTTCACTTTAAAAACGTGGCTTTAGGGGCAGGCTCGAAATGCTTTTTCTTACAACAGTGTGGGAAATAAAAAGCATGTGCAATGCCTGCCCTGGTCTCCTGACAATGTCACGAATGTCGCCTTCAACAATCTTTATGTTTCGTGGAAATGCAGCCAGATAAGCACTATATTTTTTCTGTATACAATTTTCTCAAAGCCAGGATGAGTTTTAAACTTATTTTCCATAATCTAGAACTAGGCTATTCATTCAGAAACTTTAATAATTCTTAACAGCAACAACATCAACACATCTGTCTTCCCAGCAAGATGGCATCTTCTCTACTGCCTTGCCCTTTATTTGCTGCTCTTAATTACAGCGGTTGTCAGTTAAGACTGTGATCTCCTCGGGCTGTTTGCTTGGCCATTAGCGGTTACTCAGTGTAATACCACACTACGTGTAACCCAGCTACAACAGTTACTAGTCCATGATAGAACAAATATATCTCATACTTAAAATTCTGGACATGTAAAATTCTTCCTTTTTTAAAAAAAAAGAGGGCATTAAAATAGTATTGTTGTAAATAACATAATCAAACTCTGATGGAATTAGTTGTGTTTAATTAGTGTGTGATACAGAGGCTGAGGAGGCACAATATTTATGGGTTTCTCACAACTGTCAACTTCATTTAAAAACGTTGGTCTTGTGAAGGATGTCAGATTGAGTCAACAGTGCATTTCCTGAATTTGTAATACTAAAAGTCTGCTTTCTTTCTCCCTGCAATCTCTTGTTATAGTGCTTTGTGTCAAAAAACCCTATTTTCCATGTAATAGAACCATATGTGAGCACTGTTTACCCAAATTAATACAAATTAAATCCATTATTTGATCGGATGGAACAATGAGAACTTTCCCTTTCGGAAGCCATGAGATTAAAAAAAAATTAAAAAATTAGGTAAGCATTTAAATATTCTATTACTTGGGATATTTACCTTTACCAAATTTCAAACAGCATATGTATGATATTTATCACCGTCTCAAAATGAGTAGCTAGCGGCAAACTATCCAAACTTTCATACGTACAAACAGAAGAGTTTGTTTTGCATTTTAAAAAATGTATTATACACGGTAATGTTCATACCAAAGTAAAAAGAACCAACTGTTTTTAGAAGGAAGATTTAAGTTGCTAAATAATAAATATAGAATATTAAATAGTTAATATGTATAAGCATTGCTCTAGATGGGCACAGTCAAGAAAAAAATTTCTGCTGGACTTAGATTATTTTAGCATTTCACTAATGAGATCAATTTTTGCTTAATTGGATCTCCAATTATAAATCCAAATGGTCTTACTTTGTTTTAGTTCTTGCTCTATTTTTCAGCATTTTTATTGTAAATTAATTTTATTAAGAAAAAGTTGAATTTCTGAAATTGGATTTACTTGTCTTATTTAGATTTCAAAGTCATACTATCTATACTATAAACTGCTATTTCTCTAGTATTTAAATATCATCATAATGTGATAATATGAAAAATAATACTGAAATATCACAATGTAAACAATACAATGTATTTTGGCAGTAAGTAAACACAAATGTAATATTTCTTTTTTCCTGGATAACGTCCAATTAGTAAAATGCAAAATTAACAAAAGGATATATGTAGGAGAATTTGCAAGTATTAGGAATAAACTAGAGCTAGGAGGAAAAAAGTTCTCAAAGTTTATTATTAATCCAAAAGTTCCCGCAGCACTAAATTATGAAGAAAGAGTATTTTTCATTTTGCAGCTAAAATAATGAGATCAATTGGAATTTTTTAAATCTCTAGCTTTTTAAAAGGTTGTATGTAAAGTTGCAACTTTACAAATTTTTAAAACTTTTTCATTTCATATATTAACTACTCACTTGAGAGAGGTATTATTTACCTAATCTACTTTGTAACCCAGCCAGCATTTAAATTGCTGTTCTATCAATAGGAATCCAAATAACAAAATAAAAAATAGCAAGTAACAGTTTCTTCTTACCTCTGTCTTATTTACAGTTGCTTGTTGAGCTGCTTAAATAGTTGAGTTAAACTACCAGCACCTCCAAAGAGCTCTGTTCTCCCCTCAACTGTCTTCTGGAGTCATTTTCTTTTTCCTCTGCAAAAGGATAGTCTACCAAAAGAGGAAGTTGTGAAACACCAGAGTCATTATGCTTTATAAATGTTATAAAAATGGAAAATTATGCACAAAGCTTATACTTGGAATCACGGTCACAGGCTATAATTTGTGAAGGTGCACATATATAACTAATGTATACACATATTTATATATGTAAGCAAATTTTAGAAAAGTTATTGAGAACTGTACTTGTATAAGTAATGCTCATTTACATAAGGAAACATCTTGTGTGTGGTTGAATGATTATCATAGAAAAACAGAAAATACTGCTCTATGTGGAAGAAAACTGCCAAGCTGATACACGAGGAATGAAATTGCTTTTATAAAGCTAATTAATTTAAAGTCTTTGGAGTATGACCTAAATGCTAATCTGACTACAGACATCTTGTAAAAAGAAACAAAAAAATTTTAGTTCAGTAAACGGCATTTTCCTGGAATCTGGGTAGTGGGTTTTTTTACCTATGTGTCTTAAACTTCCTTTCTCCTGAGTAGCCGCCTGCTACGTACAGATAAAGCATTGCAACACCGAAAGCTGCTTCTTATCCCTGTGCTACGGTCTTTCTCCACTTCAGCTGCAAGAACAAAAAACGGGTGCACCTCCTGCAACGCTGACCATTTAACTGGTTAAATTTCTAACAGGTTGGAGCATTAAACAACTTTTATGGGACAATAGGGACAATGATCAAAAAAGGGAATAAAACAGTTGATCAAAGCAAATACAATTGCCAACTTCAAATAAAAGGAAATACTTATATATGTAATTCTCCCTTGTCACTGCATAATAGAAACACCTAGAAGTGGAAACCAATCAACAAAACAAACAAGCAAGCAAAATATAACCAGAGACATTGAAATAAAGAACAAACTGCCAGTAACCAGAAGGGAGGGGGCACAGGGAAAATGGGGGAAAGAAGGGAAAAGTTCATCAAGGAATGTGTATAAAGGACCCATGGACAAAACCAAAGGGGACATGCATTGAGGGTGGGGGTGGGGGTGGGTGGGGTGGGGAAAAGTGGTGGCGGGAAAATGGAGACAACTGTACTTGAACAACAATAAAAAAAAAAAAAAAAGCAAACGGGTAGCTGCAATTTGTATGTGGCAGTCCCAGCCCCACCTCCTGTGCTTGTTGAGGAAGAGGAAGGAGGTGGATTGCAAAAAAAACTTAATAATTACACAAACTTCCACATACTGTAAGAACCACTCTCTGGACCTTAGAAACTATTGTACTATCAGGGTACCTCTGCCTCTTAACTCTATTTTCAAAAGGAGCAGTAAAGTGTAATTAGGGGTGATTTAAGATAGAAACATTTTCCACTTCTCCTAAACTGATATTTCATATGAATTTGCAGGAAGTAAAAATAAATGAGAACAAACACTGCTAAGACAACTGTCCCCTCACATAAGACAAAACAAACAAAAAAAACCTCCAAACAGAATCCCATCAGCATGCCATTAATATAAAACTTGATTTGAATTCTTTAGTGAGATACTTGTAGGAAAAATCTTTGAAGAAGTTATTAATGTGAATAACATTACTTAGGTGTTACTTATTTGGAGAAAATTTTAATATTATGGTATTTGAGTAGGCCCAGATATCGGCCTCTCTCCTAGGGCACAGACTCACTTTGGAAACACAGTGTTCAATGTCTGGGATTTTAAGGGGCGGCCTCGGTCCTGTGTCCCTTTGACCTGGATGGTGGGCAAACGTACAAGCGTTTCTTCACACAGTCCCTTGCATACTGGGGACCTGCTCAAAGTTCCTGCATCTTAAAACATGCTCCTCTGACTGACCTGCCCTACCTACTTCCCTTTATGAGAAAGTTGTCGACACTGAGTTCCTCCAAGACCTTATAGTTTGTGTGTGTGTGTATGTGAGAATATACATCAAATAAAACTGACTTATTTTTGTAAGCATTTTAAAATGTAGTGTTCAGAGGTACTAAGTATATGCACATTGTTGTACAACAATCACCACCCTTCATTTCCAGATACTTTTCATTCTTCCAAACTGAAACTCTGTACCCATTAAAAAATGGCTCCCCACTCCCCGCTGCTGCTCACCCAGTCCCTGGCAAGCACCGTTCTACATTCTGCTGCTGTGGATTTGACTGCTGTAGGCGCCTCATATAAGTGAAATCATAGAGCATTTGTCCTTTTGCACCCAACTTATTTCAGTTAGTTTCAACGCAGTTATAACAAGTGCCAGAATTTTCTTCTTTTTAAGTCTGAATAATTTTCCGTTATGTATGTACCACATCTTGTTTATCCATTCATCCTTTGATGAACACTTGGGTTTTTCCACTTTTTGGCTATAGTGAATAACACTGCTATGAATGAGCATGTATAAGTATCTGTTCGAGTTTCTGCTTTCAATCCTTTTGGCTATATACCCAGAAGGGAAATTGCTGGGTCATATGGTAATTCTGTTTAAATCTTTTAGAACCTGCCATACTGTTAAATCCTTTTACCTCCCTCGTGCTTCATCCTTTGGTGTTCTGGTTTCTGCCTCTCCTATTCACCAAGTTTCTCCTCCCAAAGTCACCAGAAGACTTTGTTATCAAACATAAACGGTGCTCACTTGACCTCTCACAGCACCTGCCTCTGTGAACCACTTCCTCTTCCTAGCAGGGCCCTCTGTGCTTGAGTTCTTGACTTCACCTCTCCTGACTATGTAGCACTTTCTTCTTTGGCTTTCCTAGCAGCTTCCTTCATTAGGTTCATCCATGGAAGGTTGCCACTCCTCAGGGTTTTGTTCTGGATCTGCTCCTGTTCCTATCCACAGCCTCCTCAATGTAATCCCAGGGTTTCCATTGGCAAATACTTCTTACTCCCAATCTGTCTTCCACCCAGATGTCTCCTTAGAGAAGTTTTGACCAGTGCCAAATGCGAGATCATTTTTACGTGATCTAGAGGAGAAAGTCTTTGTATAGGTTCTAAGGTCACCCTGAATAAATTGTCCCCTCTGCTATGGTCAGCCTGGGGCAGGTCAGCCATGTTTCTGAGTCCTGTTTCCTCATGTAGGAAAAGGGGCCTTAAATGACTGTCTTAAAGGGTTGTTGGAATATTATTTTTTCAGCATTCAAAAACATAAAATGAAGGATACTGGAATTCTTTACTGTGTTTATCGTATAAAGTACAGATAAAGCAGAGGTTCATTTTTTCCCCTTCTGATATGATTCTGCTCGCCAGAGGTAACTATAGCCATCAGTTTTATGTGTATCTTTGCAGACCTATTTCCCACGTAAATACATGTATACAAACAGGACACATACAAAATTAAATAATTTTGTGGGTTTTTAATGTATATAACATTATATTGTATGTTTTCCACTGTGACTTCTTAAAAACTTAACACTATAGCTTGGAGACATCCTCAAGATTTCCCTTCTCAGCTGACTCACATGTATCTAATAAATCCCCCAGTGTTGAAATTGGTGTTACTTCTTCATGATTAAAAACAGTGTAGCCAGGCCACAGCACTATAAATGCCCCTTTAAATGTTACGTACAAGTCTTCCTTTAGGTAAATACAGGAGAGTAGAATTGTTGGGCCAGAGGGTATATACATGTAAAATGTGGAGTGTTACTGCCTAATTACCCAGTCAAGTAAAGCTTCCCCAGTTTGAAATCCCACCATTTCCTGGTTTTACAACCCATTGTCAGTATTTGATATAATCAAAGCTTTAAAGATTTGCCAATCTGATGGGCAAGAAAAATGCTGTTTTAGTATTTTAAATTTGTATTTTCCTAATTACTCTAGATAACATTTTCAAGTTGGTGTCCCTCTTTATGTTAGCTGATTTTAAATTGCCTGTTCATTTACTTCTGACATTTGTTTATTGGATCATTGTCAGCTTATTGACTTGTAGGTTTAAATTTACCTTTTGTTTCAATGTATTGTAATCTTTCTTCTTGTTTAAAGGAGAGTGGGTGGAGAAGTAGCCTAACAGGTGAAGCTAGAGAGGAAGGAATGGCGTCTTGAAATATTATCCCTGAAGATGAAAAAACAAAAACTAAAACAAAAGCCAACCCAAACCTTTCACTGTGGGTACTCAGGTCTTTTGGGTATCTGTTCTTTTCCATTCTCGCTCCAGTAATTGCCTGTGTAACTTTTTTATGTAATCCTAAAATTCTTTGATAATGTCCTTGGTTTTGGTACAACAAGATAGCCCAAGCTCACTTTGCATATTTCCTGCCTGAGACCGTAATCTTCCCATTTCCCTAAAGGATCTGGATTCCTTTCAAGGGACCAGGATTTTTGAGACCACACTTAGACTTTAGTGATGCTCATTGCTGCTGGAGTAAACTGGGCTGTTATAAGCATTAGCAGTGAGTCAATAAAATGTTAGTTTTTCTATACGCCAAGCAGTAGATAGTTGCAAGGTATATTTAAACATGTATTAGGAGCTTATAATATGCATTAAGGTTATATCATATCTTGCACTAAAATAATTTAAAAGTAATATACCTATGCAAGAAAATATGTTAAAATTGGGCACTGTTTTCTTATAAAAGAATGTTTTAATAAAGAAAGACAATGACATAATAATTGTCATATCTCACATATAGAAAGTTCAAAAATACTTTTTCAAAGAATTTTCAAAAGTCATTAGATTGGAAAATATGACAGAGCTTTTGTATTTTTGTTACTTGCATCCTTGTTTATCACTATGATTCTCTATCCTTCAGTTTCCTTTATTATTATTTTTTTTGGCTACTATGCACTTATCACTTAAAAGTAAGCAAGTGTCTGCTCATATGTCTCTAAAAAAGTGTTCAATTAAAATAAAATAAATATATTCATGGTTTTAGCCATCATTTTTTCCCCGACATTAAATGACCACGTTAGTGTTTCAGTTGCTCTCCGCATAGCTGAGTGGTGAGAGAAGTACTGTTGCACTGACTTATTTCTGAACTTATTAAAGCCATGGATTTAATATTTAATCATTCACCTAATTTTTCTGTTTTGATGTCATGCAGGTGGAGAATTGAAGAAAAAAACATTGTCTGATTATTCTCAAATACTTTTGATCCTCAGTCCCTCACCTGTAAATGAGGGTGAGAATACCAACTTTATTAGGGTTCTGTGAGCATTAATTAGATATTATTGGTAAAAAGCCAAGCGGAATAAGTTTGTTGATAAATACAATACTGGTAATTCCCAACTTGGGAGAAAATACAATTGAACAAGTTTTTTTCTCATTTATAAATTTATTTGAAAACATTACTTTTATTATATTTGTTTAAGAAATGAATCAAAAGAACTAGAAATACAGAGGTTTGTGGAGAGTCAGTCCTTCATCCATTCAATATGTATTAGGTTTACATGTAAGGAGTCGCACCAGGAGCTCGGAATACCAGAAGAATCACTAGACTGTGTAGGTTATTCTCTGTGCATTTCTCCCCTCCCTGCTCCACTTTTTTTTTTTCTAGAAGCTGATCTCTACACACCACAGCCCATGCTCCCTTGTTATCTTCCTTCTGGTTAACATTAGCCAGTGGATGCATCAACAGGGGACAGAGAAAGGAGAACTGGAGTGTGTTTCTGTATCCCCTTCATCCTGTCAGGGCACAGTTTGGGAGGTGGCTCTATTCCTCTCCTTAAAGCCCCTCCCCTCTGTCTGCTCTTCTAACTCAGCTGTAGCTCTGACCAAGTTCCATTCACATGGTTCTTCCTTGCTTTTCAGGTCTAGCGTGGGTAACAGCTTTTACCATTGCCAACCTTTGATTTGGGGTTTTTTTTTCTGTATTTTTTTTTACCATACCTGGTTGACTCCTAATCATTTCAATACCCCCCAATAATCCTCCATTAAATTTCCAGAGAAAGACTTTTTTCAATGCACCAACTCAGGCAAACCTTACTCTCAACATCTACATTAGTCCTGTTATGCAATCAAATCATGCATATCACTTTGAAAGTGACAAATGAGAAGGTGTATGACAGTTTCAGAGGAAACACAAAGTGGAAAGTTATAGATGTCTTAGGTGGGGGGAAAGAAGGGTCACACTCAGAGAAAGTGAGAATGACTTGAGGCTTGAAGGATGAAGAGGACTTCATGGATGTTGAGAAGGGGGAGGAACTGGAAAAGGCACTGAAGTCCAAGAAGGAGCATCACATTTGTGGTGTTGCATGTGGTATGCTGTTCCCAGCAGGCTGGGAAAGGGGTGGTGAAGGAGCAGATGAAGCCAGAGGGAATGACAAAGGGTATGGAAGGAAATGGTGCCTTGAAATATGAGTCCCAAAGAAGCAAAACAAAAACAAAAACAAAAACATTTAGGTGAGCAATCAGGTCTTCTGGGCATCTATTCTTCTTCTTACCCATTACTGTTTCTCTTGGTACCAAGTTTTGTGGTATTTTTCATTGAGGACCAGACTGAGCCCATCCCTGGCATCAGCCCATGTCAGGCGGGTGGCATTGATTTTCCTCCTACTCTAATGTTGGCGCAAGCATGTGACCAATGTCTGGTCAATAAATTTATCTCTTCCCCTTTGCCACAGTAATCGGTTCAAAGAGGGGCATATGACTCAAGTCAGCCAATGGGATTTATCTCTAGAAATTTTAAACTCTGCTTTTGCTGGGATGAGCTATCTGTAAGACTGAATTTTGATGACATCATTACAGTCTCTGACAGCTTATCTCTGTTCTTTTCACTTATTGTGCCAATAAATTCTTAGGTTTCTGACACTTGGGAGTACAAGCATCTTTTATATCAGGGAGGAACATCTGGAGGAGGAGGCGTGTTTTATTGTAAGTGTAGAATATCAAGAAAAGCAAGGTTTTTTATTGTCCCCAGACCAGCACTGTCCAATAGAAAAATAATACAAGCCACAGACTTCACTGAAAATTTTCTAAATCTTACTTTAAAAAGAAACATGTGAAATACATTTTAATAAAGTATTTTATTTAACTCAATATATAGAAATATTACCGTTTCAATATGTAATCTACATAAATGTATTGTTTCATTTTTAAATTTATACTTTAATTAAAATTAAACCCAATTTCAAGTGCTCAGTGGACTTAGCACAACTGTGGACTAGATTGTAGAGACCAGCGGAGCTGACAAAGGTCCAGTTGAGGCTGAGTCCACAGCCAAAATGCAAGACCTTAGAAGGAACAGCTATTTAACATTTTTGAATATGGAAGTGATTGATGTAAGCAAAACAATGCTTCAGCAAAATAAACTCGCAGCTACAGCATCCTTAAAGCTTCCTTATTTCCCAGTCAAATGCCTTTCTCTATAATAACTATAATTGCATGGAGTCATAAGGACACATGTCAGATTCTCTAGGGGCAGAAATACTTGCTCGGTTTGAGTAAGGCAGTCTGAAAAACAATCTTGTGTTGAACAGAATTCTCTTAAGTCCTTGTCTATGCGTGCTTTTGCCCTAATGACATTTGGAATATTTCCTTGGCCCTCGGTGGAGTGCCAGCTTCTGATTCCTGCTTCTAGGTGATCAGGTACAGTAGGATGACAAAGCCAAATGTCAGATGCAGAAATGACTAAAAACCTTTTTCCCTAATGTATGCATTCACTAAAAGACTGATCCTAATTTGAGACCTATTCAAGGAGGGAATAATAAGAATCTTAGACTGAAGAAAATACACTATATACTGTCAGCTCCAAAGGGGGTGAAATAAGCTTTACTTTGTTCTTGCCCCATCCCAGTTTCTATTCTTAATAGGTTTTCTAAAAACTGTATTTAATGAAACTAGTGAATTATAATATACAAATGGTAGTCTTTCAATTTTTCTTGGATAACATAAAATAAAGAGAACACTTTAAAAGTAGTTTTCAACCTTTAATTAACATATTTGATTAACTTCTTCATTAATTTTAATCAATATTCTATTTTTAAAATTTCTTTACATAAATGCAAAATGATTTAAAGAAATAATACTTTTCATTCCTTCAACATTCATTACAATTTTAATCAAATGAGTATATGAATTGTAAGAGTCTTCGTGTCTTAGCACATGAATGATGTTAACAGAATCTTTTAAATAAGAAACACCCTTTTTCTGTAAGAACATTCCTAATGCCTGAGCAGAGACACTTTCTCTGGTTAGGGAAACACCTTGTGTCTGCTAGTTGGGAGAGGGCATGTGATTTATGTGGTGAGCCAAGAAAGGATATGTCTGCCTTCCACAGCACACAACCCCTACAACAGAAGAAGGTGTTTCCAAATGGAGGTCAGGTCAAGAAAAGAGTCCCCAGAGGAAAATTGCTGGGGTCTGGCCACATTTAAATCTACAGCACGTAATGCAACAGCCATTGGTGAGGGCCGCCACACACCAGAGCCCCCGTGGGATAGCTGCGCTGCTTTCATGAGACTTCCAGGGAACAACGGTGTGGTGGCATGTGGGAAGAAGCTCTCTAAAATGGTACAGGGGCTTCATTTATTTGCTTTTGGTTTGGAGCGATGCTGAGATACATATTTCAGAATGTTATGGGGGTTCAGTTTATGGGACTGTAAGCACCAAAAAGAGAAGTGGTGTTTCTTAAGGGGGATTTAATGTCTGTTCTTTGGAAGCAGCTGTGTTTCTCAGTAGAGTTAGTTAAGTGCGTTTGAGTTTTGAAGGCCAGTTCTGACAGCTGATGGGAAGTGTGGATGTCATTTGGCTACTACAGAGTGGGCCCTTGGTGGTCACAGGGCAAAGCTTTACAATGTGCTGTTTTGTTATAAAATATTTACACGAGTCTTAATGTGTTCTGTTCTTTCCAAAAGCCAATTAGCAGCAGTTACACAGCTTTCAGAAGGCTTCAGATCAAGTCACATATGTTTACCGTGCCTGAAAATTCACAAAAATATCGAAGCTCAAATCTTTGGCGCAGACAGGAAACTAAATGCTGGTACAGCGTTCTCAGCTAAATCAGAGGTTTGCAAGGTTTTCTGAGTGTCAGAATATGATGCACTTCTGCTTCCTGAAAACGCTTTATACATATAATGTATATAGGTACACATATACACACTTTGCTTATAAATGGGTTTTTTTGGGGGGGTGGATGGGAGTTACAGAAGCAACATGCCATTATCATAAAACATGAGGAAGATAAAAAAGATTACTCTTTGTTTCAATCGGCTGGAGATTATTACTATTCAATTTTTATATATATCCTTCTAGATTCACATTCATATATAGCAGAATCTTACATCACTTCCTTTCTATTTTTGCTATTCACAGATTGGGAAAATCCATCATGACAAAGCTACTATTAATTTACTAATAGTTCTTATTCAAAACATCACCTACACACATTTGAACATAGCAGCATATATTCCTACAGCACATACACATCCAGGCAACTGAAATATTTGCAGAGGTATGATTTAGAGACATTTTATAAAAAATAGGTCCCACATATTTAGAACCACTGATTGAAATCTTTTAAAACAAGCCAAGCTTGTGTGACACTGTTGATTGTTCTACATTCAAGCAATTTCAACTGCCATAGCTTCGGTTGTTATCAACAGACACGCATGGACTATTTGCTGTAAACTGAATAGGCCTCAACTCGCAAGAGACAGGCTTGGGAATCAGCCTGTCTGATTATGTAATTACGTGACTTCAGGCATTAAGTATTAGTGGTTTGCGTGCTAAAGGTGAGTGCAGTGTACAAACCCTGGAAAGACAAGACCCAGAGGAAGTCTTTAAAGAAGGAACTATAAACCTTAAGGAAGTTAGTTGGGCAAATGAAGGTTTAAGGGACATGTGTAGTCTAAAGCTAAGAGAACTGTGCAATGACTACTAATTAGACTGAGGATAATCAAGAGATCAAAATTCACAAAGAAATTTATGTCAGAGGCAGCAGAAGTAGTATTTAGAAAATCACTGATATTTTTAAAAATTTGGAAAAATAATTCTATATAAAGGTAAGTTCAGAAAATGTGATGAACAGTTGTATACTCACTATCAAAATGAAAAACTACTAATGCTTAATTATTTCTTTGTTAGATATTTTCTTCTTCATGTATAGTTTCATTTAAAAAACTGAATCTTGAAGTACAAGGAATGGGTGAGTAAATTGGGAAATTATAAAGAAGACTAGAAAGGAAAAAGTACTTTTGGGAGAAATAACTCATATGTAATACAAATGACACACACTTAAAAAAAAAACTTTTCAAAAAATGACTCATTGGAATTATTTAAAATTGCAGAGACTCATCGCAGAGGGGAGGTTAACTATGGCGTAACTTAACATGCTCTAAGTAATTTGGTCTCCACAGTTACTGGACTATAGCTCTTTAACTGATTTCAAAAATACAGACGAACTCCATCCAAAAGTTTATTATATCCTAGTTGTTTGAGTTTCCTCCCCCATGATAATCAGGTTACGCTTCATTGTTAACTGTCTTGGCTGGGTCCTAAAAGCCTACTTAGCATGTGAGGTGGCAGCCATGGTGACCAGCTCCTTTAGGATCCTCAAACCTCATGCACAGTAAACAGTGATGGTTGGCCATGATAACAGAATGGTGGTGATGTTAAGGAAAAAAATATTAGTTTTCTATGGCTGTGTAAGAAATCACCACAAATTTAGCAGCTTAAAACAACAACATTTGTTATGTCTGTTTCAGCGGACCAGGAATGCTGCATTCATCGGGGTCTCAAACTGTTGAAATCAAGGCGGCATAGGGTTCAAATAAGGAGACATGAAAAAGAGGAACTGTTGTCTATACAGAAGGGAGTTAGCAATAAATGCACAGCGAATGATAGAATTAACATATTATTATTACGCAATTCCTCATGTAACATGAAATTTAAACAAGGTATCAGAGATATCCAATCACTTAATGAAAATTTATTAGAGAACAGAATATTCACAGATTTCAAATAATACCCTATAGATAGCTTTTTTAATCACAAAGAGAAAATGGACCTTCATACTGGAGAGATCGCGTGATTACTACCTTAACTGAATGATCTAATTTGAGATTAGCGATAGTAATTTATGTGACTCGTGGTTAATGCAATGAGAGTTATATATTGTCATGGATGTCATATTTTTTCCCAAAATATTTAACTTGACTCTGATCATAAAGAAATAATCACCTATATCCAAAACACGGGGCATTTTACTAGACAACTGGCCTGGACACTCAGAAAAACTGTGTCATTAAAAATAACAACCAAAAATCATAAGGATTATTTTAGGTGAGAAGACTCCAGTGAGATTTAACCAAATGGAATAAGTAAACTTTGATTGAATCTTGTTTTGATAATTATAGTTATAATAGATACACTGGAAACAAAAAATTTAAATATGGATGGCAGATTAGATGTCATAACTCAGTTACTGTAAATAACCTTGAGGTTATTAACGGTATCATGCCCTTGTGGGGGAATGCCTTAATCGGGAGATGTGTTCTGAAACAGGGTTGAAGTGTCGTGATGCTCAATGGCAAGTTCAACACACGCGGTGTGTGTGTGTGTGTGTGTGTGTGTGTGTGTGTGAGAGAGAGAGAGAGAGAGAGAGAGAGAGAGAGAAAGCGAGAACAACCAAATTTGTCAAATGGTGTCCACTGGTGAAGATTATATAGTCGGTTTTCTACTATTCTTAAAACTGTCTATCGGTTTAAATGTTCAAATATAAAGAAAAAAATGACACCACCTTTCCAGTCCTTAGTTTTTGCATCTTTAAAATGAAGAGACTTGGAATAAATTATCTTTAAATTCTTTACTATTCTTTGATTATATGTAAACTGGAACAGAGGACAAGGCAAGGGTTGAATTATTCAAAAATTAATGAAACAGTTTAGAAAAATAAGACCTGTGATGTTGACGACATGAGTAGTTAATTAAAAATTGTAAATAGCCTGTAGCCTACCACATTGTAGATAATTAATTTTGTATTGTTTTGGGCAGGAGTTGTTGATGGAACTACACTAACATACTTTGATTCCTTTAAAATTTTAAAAATAATAGAAATACCAAATTATTTCCAGTTTGAGAATAATAGTTACATCACTGATATATTAAAACGTACCTATTTTTTTCATATCCATAGTATATTTTTTGAGAAAAATGAAATCCATCAGTGACTTCCTATCAAATATTGTGGACAATTTTCAGAAACTATATAAAATTTGTATGTATGATATATTATTTAAGTAATAAACAGGTTATTGTGAACTCTTAGTTCTTAAGGAAGAAATTTTAATTTTTTATTCAACAGACTAAATCCCTTGGTTCTTTAGCATGTAGTAAATAGGAAAAAATAATAATTCTCAATTGTTGAACATTAATTAAAAATTACATATTGTAAAAGTTACATTTATTATGAGTTAGCATGATTAAAGGGTACAAATATTCAAAGTATACTCTAAATGAAAGAATTTCAGCTGTTTTCATTAAAAATTCCAAAAAATGTTACACAGAAAGCCTAAATAAAACTTATAAATATTGATGAATCATAGTCTTTTCCATGGTGACATAAAATATTTGGAAAGATAAGGAAGAAGTTTCTCTTTTAGTTAGAAAGAAAACTTTAGACAAATAAAGAAATATTTCTCAAATGATTCCCTGCATCTGATGTTATTATTAATCAATTTATTTATGAATAATTTTTCATACCCTGTCTTTCCTTTATTGGTTTATTTATATTGGAGCATTTTATTAAAATATTATGTATTTAGATTTATCATAATTTTCTGTTTTAAATTATGCTGAAAGAAATAATGAAAAAATATATTTCAAATCTTTTACACTATATTTTAGTGTACATAAAGGAATGTCTAGTTAAGACTATAAACAAAATTGATATAATAGGGTATGATAGAAAAGTTTAGAGAGTATCGTTATTGAAAGATTTGACCAGAATATATATACATTTTAAAAGTAATGTTTTTAGAATGCAAATGGTATTTGCTCTCCCTTTAAACTCTCATAGATTCTTAATAACCTGACATCTTTCTAGTATGTCTTCGTCCTATATTTAAATTTTCTTGCCAAGCAAGAACATCACAGTCCATGAGTCTAAGCATCAATATGTTATTTTGTCTTTGTTTGACCAAAACTTTGCTTTGTTTCCCTTGAACACATCCAAACTTATGGATTCATTAATTTTGTAAACATTGGTACCTATTGGTACATTTTGAAATTACTCCTTTTTCTTGTAAAACACGAATGTAAATTTATTGTGTTAAAAATAAATTACTCTTTGTTATATACTGATAATGACTTCCTCTCACTTCACAGTGAATATTAAGGTAGCTGCATTTTGACCAAATGTAATCAGTGTTCTGCATCACTCAGCACATTATTTAAAATTACATATATAATTGTATACACGCCACACCCACCCACCACGTTCAATAGGTATTTGAATGAGCAAGTCAATGAATGAGCTACCCTGTTAATTTAGTAGGTATTCAAGGCCGAGGAAAAAGGCTCCCACATAAAAAATAACTGTTTTAAAAATTAATGTGAGGATTAGAACTGAAGACTTGGAGTTAAGACCAGAGGTCTTCCTGTTGTTTAGTAGATTTGCCACATTTCGGTGTCTTGTTTCTGTTTTTTTCTTCTTACTGTTTCTAATGCTTAATTTATTACAAATTTCAGAACTGACAAAACTGTTTTTGTCAGTAAAGCATCACTCCCTTTCCACCATAACAAAATAGAATATGTTTAACATTGTTTAACTATACAAGGAAGAATTATTAATTTTGCCCTCTCTTGACTTATATGCTAAATTCACATCTTTGTCTGATTTATTTGCATCTGTTTTATTTTAGTTTGGTCAAGAAAACAATAAAATCTTGAATTGTACTACAAAACAGCATAAATGTGAGTGAATCAGCGAACTACCATCCATTAAAATATTTTTGAAATGGACATTGTTACAAAGAACTCCTATAACTAATTCTAAGGGAGAGGGGTATGTGGTGGTACCTATGTGCAGAGTGCTTTATAGCTCTCCACTTCACAGATTTCAATTATTTTAAAATAATTTGCAGCACCCTGATTCTTTCCAGGCAATTTTCCAAATTGTCTAAGGCAATCTCACCACTGTTTATGCTAAAATATTTGAAGTTTAAAAATCACAGTGTTGCCCTGGCCGGTGTGGCTCAGTGGATCGAACTCTGGACTGGCAACCAAAGAGTCATTGGTTCAATTCCTAGTCAGGCCACATTCCTGGGTTGCAGGCCAGGTCCCAATTAGGGTTCGCTCAAGAGGCTACCACACAGTGATGTTTCTCTCTCTCTTCCTCCCTCCCTTCCTCTCTGTAAAAATAAGTAAATAAAATCTTTTTAAAAAATCACAGTGTTATTGCACTCAAGTATGTTGCATAAAGGTCTCAGCTGTTTATCTAAATAAATTAGTAATTTTACTTAATATAAATTATATATGTATATTAGCATTTAAAAATGATTCACTGTATTTACAACATTATACTATACAACATTATTATTAAACTAAGAATACCCTTGAACAAAGGTTCAGGTCATTGAGTATTCTCCTCCCTCTGGGACACACAGCATATCTTAACTGTATACCTAAAACTAATTTTTAAAATGGAATTGTATTATGGAGATCTAAATAGCAGTATAAAAATACAGACATAATTGTTGTACCATTTGCATTCCATAAAACCTGTAAATTTTCTAATTCAAATAGAACTGAGTTATTAAGGGTTGTGCTCACTAATACTTCATAATGGTTATATTTAGATCAATATTAATAATAGTTCTGTATTGCTCATCTTCTAGGGTAAAAAAATATAATAATTTCTGTCTAACTAAATCTGCAGCTACATCCTCTTCCTGATTTGGAATGAATAGTAATTGCCAACTTCGACATTTGAGACTAGGTTTCAAAATTTTTTCATAAAAATCTTTCTGTTACATCACCTTGAGTTTCACTGAAAACTTAGAAGTGCCTAAAACACCTAGAATAAGAAACAAAAGTTAACTGCTGAGGGAAAATTTTTCTCAGTTATCATATAACTAATTAGTTCTAGTAAAAATCAATAGAGTATCATACTTTCATTTTCACTGACGTTTAAAGTTTATTTTCATGGCAGCCTGCAGCTCTAGGCGCTGCCGCTGATGACTGCAACTGAGAGTGAACAGACCCAGCTCTTTCTTCTCATGCATCCCCACCTAGAGTTCAAATGCCTCTTGTCCCCTGAGGGATTTCATACACCCAGTCAATAATATAGATAAAAAATAATTTAGAATCTCTTGAGAAGAGAGAAAAGCAACAAAGAGAAGACAATTACTTTCAGGACTGTTTTATCTGGTACACATGTAGGAACAATGGTGAGAGAGGATCTTGTGTTAAAAAAAAACTAAAGTGAAATTATAGGCATGACAGGAAGTTATGCTTGAAAATTAAGATAATTCTAAAAAAAAGTAAGATATTTCTGCTTTTGGCCATGAGAGTATAACAGAGTCCTGAATTAACCTCCATCCATAAACAACTAGAAAACTGGTCAAAATATAGAAAGCATCTATTTTGAGAAACAGGACCATTGGCAGTGCAGTTAATTGTCCCTGAGGGGAAAAAAATGAGTAAGTTGACCTTCTGGCTTAGAGGTAATTTCTGGGCTGCAATTATAGGAATGAAGAAACCAAAATAAGCCTGGCAATCTCACTGAGTTGGGGAGATAGATATCCCAATTTGAGGAGGCTTTAGCTGTTAGAATTTGGAGGATGAAGTATCTAAGATTAAGGAACTTCGTAGAGAAAGGGCTACAACAGTCTGACTAGGGATCCATATTCTTTGGTGAATACCAAATACACGGGAGGAATGTGAAGCCCATGAGTCCAGACTAAAAACATATTTCAGGGGAAGAAAAATTATACTGGTGTAAGATGAATAATTCCCCAAACCCACACACAGCTGGGAGTTGAGTTCCCATCAGCTACAGAAGAGATGCCTTGTGGAATACACAAAACATTTAGGAGACTCTACATCTCAGCATGGGGCTAAAGTAGCCCAGAATAATTTTTATTCTATACTTTCCTTAAAATGACTTTAAAAGATGTCTCAAAAATCAAAGTTATACAAGGAGGATCAAGCCTGATAATCTTTAAAGGAATACAGCAAAACCCAGCACTCGGTGACCTAAAATTCACAATGTTTGGTACCTGTTTTAAGAATGGAGGTGATTAGGATTTTGATTGAGGTAAGTTAGGGTTATAATTGAGATAAGCCATTTACTACTGAGCCATAAACTACATCAAAAACACAAAGTGAAAGGAGTGTTTTGATATCAGACATTGTCACATCAGAGGTAGTGACAATTTAGTAGTTTCTCAGTCTGAAATTACTGGCTAATCTGATTGTACAAAGGTTTGATTGCATTTATAAGAATTTGGGAACTGTTCATTTATTAAACATCCATTGAGTGCCTGCTGTATTCCTCGTTTGTTGGTGATGGGTGATTATATGGTGGTGGTGTGCAAAATATATGAGGCACAGATACCACTGGTTAGGTTGTACCCATGGCAGTCCCCTTGTCATCTCTTGTCATTTAGAGGTTGTGGGTTGGTGTGTAAATCAACAATGAATAGTATTTTACATAGAAAAAATTGGCATATAATAATCTTTAAATCCCCATCCCATGAATACGTGTAGTTGTTATAAAGTTATCCCTATTAATCAAAACTCCAAGATTTAGCATTTTGATTAAAACAAAACAAAGTAAAACTGGGTTTTTCCCACCAAAGATATTGGACTGATATAATCTTAGAATCAAAGATGCTAGAACTGAAGGGAACTTTAGAAATCATTTAGTACAATGGTATTGAAAGAACCCAGGTGGCTGCTCCAGGTGGATTAGGGCAGTGGTGGCAGCGTTGGGGCAGATTGGCTGAGCAGGTGGTTCCCTGGTGAACCCAGAGCGGGGGGGGGGGGGGGGGGGCGGTGTGGCGGGCAGGGGAGAATAGTGCTCTCGGCTTCACACTTAGTTAGCACAGTTTTCTCAGCCGTGGAGACCTTTGACTGTGCAAAGCCTGCATTATAGCCTTACCTCTCTTGTGACTGGTTCTTCCGTTCCTTCCAATGTACAACCACTGAGAAAGGCGGCTCATGTCACCATTGGCTGGTTCTTCCATGTCACAAAAGGAACTGTCACCTTAAGTAATTTTTACTTTAACTCACTAATATCCTATGCTATTTTATGCCAATGAGTTTCATGTTCTGTCTTTAGACAGAAATTATTAGTGAATATTTGTAAAATTGTTTTTATCTTAATAACATTATTTGGGATAGCTGAAATTATGGATCGAGACTTAGAAGTCTGATCTATTGCACTTGCTTTAGATTTCTCACAGGTAATAGCTAAGTTCTACCAGCAATGTAACCCCAAATCTTTCTTGATACTTAGGAAAAAAATATGTATCAAAACTCATTTAATTGGATGGGAATGAAAGGTGGGGAAATGGTTTCAACTTCTATCCTTCCTGCTGTGCCGTCCAATATGGTAGCCACCAGCTTCATGGGGCTATTTAAATTTACATTAGTTAAAAAAAATTAAAAATCAGTTCTTTGGTAGAATTAGTTACATTTCAAGTGCTCAATAGTACTTACCTTGACAGCTGAGATATAAAAGCTTTCCATCATTATAGAAATTCTGTCAGATTGCACTCACCTAGAGAAATACTGTGAATTGACAAAAATTGCTTGTCATCTCTAGGCATGAAATCTTACTTTCCCTCTGTCTCTTGTCGTGGTAAGGGAACTGTTATTCTGTGAAAAGAAAATCTACTGCATTTGTTTGCCTTCTGACATTCCTTTCAATTGTCACATTTCCTGTCCGCCTGACAAACTTCAAAAGGTTCATTCTTCCTGTTCAGTCTGCGTGTCAGACAAGAGACCTCAACCATTTCCATCAATACCCTTGTACCATGCTAAGTAAAACAACTCTAATATTGGCTATAAATTGTCATTCTGTGTTGAGAAAACATTGGATTATACACATGTCAGGAAAAAGCTTCCTGATTTTGACAAGTCTCCAGTAAATATCCTTGCCCGAAAATACCTATCTTCCAAGAACTGGGTCACAATGCCTGACATCCCAGCATGCTCCTGAAATATTTTAGTTTTTCCCAAGTCTGTTATAAAATGCAAGTTCTTGATTACTGTGTATCAATCTGTTTTCCATATGTAGCTATTTGTAAGCTAACAGCTTTATCCTCCTAGGCTTACAAAACCTAGAAGCAAAGGGCTTTGGCAACTAGGGAGAACGGTTTGTCAGGGAAGCCTCCGTGAAAATTCCAGGTTGCTTCTGAAAATGGAGACTTCCTTGCAACAAAAGACAAGACCGGAAACACAAGGACACTGTCTGCAGCACTAGGGGGTAGAACATACCTGCCTTTGATCCTGGAACTACAACCTCCTCCTCTGTGTTCTTGGACATACCACTTAACCTGTCTGAACTTCGGTTTTCTGACCTTAAAATGGGTCTAAAAGTAACTTATTGGGGCCATAAAGGACGTGTACAGAAGGCTTAGCTCTGTAGGAAGCACAGATTGAGAATGATAAAAGGGAGTTACTGTTGGGATTACCCACTGCCTCTTTGTCACTTTTAAGGTTCATAAACCTTTGGTTTCAAAATAAAAATGCTGAAGCAATTCAGTGACCTTTCTCTGTGCTTCAAGGGGTTGCGAGTAAGTTGGACAGTGCCAGAGACTGAGTTCAGTGGACTGAAAACGGTCTAGAAGTTTTCCGTGGTGCCATGTGGTAACCGCTGAGCACTGGAGCCGAGAATCATCAAATCATTATCCAGAAGTGCTGCAAAAGGAGACTGGAAAGTTAGGATAGAGATAAAATGTAGGGCTCGGCAGAAGTTGCCTTTTTGAAAAAACTCTAGCAGATTCCATCAAGGGTTGGAATTAGAAAGAATGAATTATTCCCTTTGTCTCAATTTCTGGTTTTATATAAACTTTAAATATTCTTTTTAATTACAACCAGACAAAAGTGCATATTGGGTATCTAGTTGTGTTATAAAACAGGCATATCCCTAGCTTTAGATTTTTTTTTCAGTCTAGAGAGACAGAAGTATTTAAACAAAAATTTTTGTAAAATAACATGACATGAACCATAACATGAGGCAGTGTGGGATGCAGTAGGAGTACAGACCTATCTGCTCATAAAAGAAAAAGAGACAAAAACAACAACAAAAAACCTTTCCCCTGTAACATCCAACACTGAGTGACTGAGTGGGTGTCTCTCCATGCAACTGTGCCTCAAAGCAATGGTCAATGTATTTAATTATTGGAATATTTTTTCTAAGTTCTTCCTATCATATCTTTTAATATAAATCACTAGTATCAAATTTAAACATTTAAGTTATGACTGTCCCAGAAAATTGTAGTAATACGTTACTTAATCAGTAATCAGTAATCAGTAACCTTACCCTCACGCAGTCCATCAGAAGGACACCAATAAAATACATCTGATTGCTACATGGCGGCCACAAAATGGTGTTGAAGATCATCCCTTATATTTTAACTTTCACTTTATATGCAACTGTGACAAGCTTTTGTTTGTTGTTTGTTTTGGCATTCCGTAAAGGCTGACTGGTGGTAGCAAGTGAGAGATCTGAAGGAATCAGGCACTTTGGAAATAGTTGTGACCAAATAAGAGCCAGGAAGGAACCTGAATTTTAAAAAAGAATACAAAGCAGATTTTGTTAATAATACTGTTCTTCCAATAGCAACATGGAACACATTTTAAACATCTTTCAACGTGATCAGAATGGGAAAAGAAGCATTTAAAGTATTAAGCTTCTGCTATTTGGAGTTTTCACCTATACAGAATATTACTTTTGTTGGTGATGATTAATAAATGAGATATTAAGGGGGTCTGGGTGAAAAAAACTGTATAGCCAGACAACAGTATGGTGATTGCCGGAGGGACAGGAGAGCGGGTAGAGGCAAGAAAGACTGCAACTATTTATCATCTGTTCCCCTGTTGTTCAAATGTTTAAATGCCTCTATACCAAAGCATCACAGGGCTAACTGTGCTGAATTTGAACTTAGAGGATAATTATTACTTAGAAATATTATTGATATGAGGGTTCTGCATAACATTTTATTCAGGAAAGATTTCAGTCTACTAAAATGTTTGAGAAAAGTTGCTCCACAACATGTCTACAAGTTCATCACAAGACATGCCAGTTTTCAGTATCTACTGTAATGCTGGTTCCTTTGCCAGAAATTCCCCCCTTTTCAGCCTGTTCCTCATGTTCCATGTTAAATCTTTCCACAGCCGTCAAAGTCTTTCTGGCCCATCTAGCCAATGTTCTCTTTATTTTGTATCATGCTTATACATGATATAAAGTATCATGTATTTTTCTTCACTGTTTCATCCATACCCCACACGAGGTTTGTTTTTTTTTTTGAGGCTAGGAATTGTGCCTCACTTTGCATTAGTTATTAAATGACCACATTTTAAAAGTAAGGCATTCAATACTAAGATTTCTGAAAATAAAAATACCATCACATCACACATATTTATAAACTCTTTGATTTAAAAGAAGTACCTATTTAAAAGCCCTGTCCAATGGCAAATGTTCTCTAATTAGTAAAGTATATAAATTAGGATAATTTCATAAGACACAGTCAAAATCACTAATATTTTACTGATTTTATAATATAAAAATATGATTAATGATAACAAGAATAATAAAAACATTATTGAATGCTTGCCATGTGCTAGGTCTTTCGATATATTTTCTCACCTCATTCTAACAGTTCTCTAAAATGGGCAGTACCCCATTTTAAAGAAGTTTTCTCATTTTAAAGAAAAGAAAACTGATCTTTCAAGAGGTCAAGTCATTTGCTCAAGGTTTGAGTAAGAGGGAGAGTCAGGATTCAAATACGGTCTGTGTGGTCCAAGATTTAAGGTTCTTTCTAGTTCATCACACTATCACTTGGAATAGAAAACAGGAAAATAACAAAAGTAATGGCATGTGCGTGAATTCTTCATGCAAGAAGCCTTTACTATTATAACTCGTACATAGAATTTGAGACATTGCACGTTTATTATACAATTCTTGCTTTAGGATTTTCCAGGCAGGATTACCCACTTGGACTGAAAACTGCCTGCCTCAGGCACTGCGCATTTCCCACTTCCCGGCTGAGATGAAGACCCTACGCCAGAGCAAGTGACAACAGAAGGCAAACACCGAAAACTAGAAATGTTATAGCATTAGTTACAGATGTGAACTTAAAACTTACACTGCTTCTGAGAGTAGAATAAGAATAAGGAGAAAAAATACACAGTAAGTGTTAGTTAAATATAGATTCGTGAGCAACTCTGGTATTGCTAATTGAGGCATGATTAAAGCTAAATAATCCAACAGCCAGAAACAGATTTCCTATCACAGCAGAAAGGATTAGAGATATTGATCAAAATGCTCTTGAAGTATATGAACGTTTCAGATTTCCAGCTCCAACAATGTGAGTCTCCTTGAGAGACCTATTGCCTCACCACTAATGCGGCCAGGTAGCCTCAGTCAGTTCTGTTTTTACCTGCTCTTCCCGGATGGCATTCTTTCTGATTTCAGTCCTAACTTCAAACTCCTTGACTCTGGCTAAAAACTAGTTGCCTCATTTCACCATACTCTACAATTCAAAAGTTATCCTTGAGCTACTGAGCTAAATTTTCATTTTGCTGGGCCCTAAGTAAGCTTAATATCATTTATAACTTTCACTTCTACTATTTCTTCTTTAATTGTGATCCTATAGAGTTTGAATAGTAAACTAACAGTAGCTGCAATTTTTTAACCTCTAGGTATTCTCGAAGTAGCTTCTGTGAATGTCGCCATAGGATCACCCTATGGGTTCCACTAGGAAGAAAAGAGCCAGAACAGCAGCAACACCCAGGGAGAGGAGGGCAGAGGTACAGTTGTTAACCAGCCCCAGTGCTGAGGGTTCAGTTCCAATTACCCACAAACCAGTTCGCCTAAACCACGTTTGTACAAGGCCTCCCTCTTCCTCTCCCTAACTTTACTCCCCTCCTTCTCTCTTTCCCCACCCCTCCCTCCTAACTCCTCATGGAATGATCTTCCTGACCTCCTCTCCTCTCTGATCCTACACTGATTGATCTGAAGTATGACTTTTCATTTCATTAGAACATTTTTTCCAAAGTCAGAGTGAGCAGAGCCACTTTAGACCATGATACTATCGAGGTAATGTTTTTAATGTAGAAACAAGAAACTCTGTAAATAGGATATCACTGTGATCACTACCCACTTAACAAGATTTCATTTCTATTTAGAAATTGAAGGTGATTTATATCTATGAAACACAGCAATCATTTTCTTTCAAAATGGAAAAAAAATTATAACTAATACTTGTCAAATTTTCATTGTATTCCAGGCTCTTGGCTAAGCATTTTACATGAACTTCCCCATATAATCTTCAAACTCAGTACCTAACCAAGCAGTAGGTATTATTATGTATTACTCTTACTTAACAAATTAAGGAATTGAGATTTATAGAGATTGAACAATTTGTCCAAGGTCACACAGCTGGTAAATATTCAGACTCAGTATTTGAAACGAAATATTACTATCAAAAAGGAAAAAAAAAACCCTCAATCACTTATACTGCTACAGATTTTAAATTATTAATTTTAAGCTATATCTGGTAGCTTTTTGGTCATAACCACCTCTCCTACAGCTATTATAGAACAAATGGAATGAAATGTGAAATACAGACTGGTCAAATTTCATAGAGAATTAGTTTGGGTCAATACTAAAGGCAGTTCCAATAATAAAAGCTACTTGTATTATATTTCACCATATTATGAAAAAGTGCCTTTTTCCCCTTGTAGAAATCTTTTCATGTAGTGTGGTAAGATGATCTAAAACACCATATACCAATTTTCCTGTTAAAAGCCTTTCTGCAGAAATGTCCTTACAACTAGAAAAACAAGGATTTGTTTCTGGGGGGAAATAATCTGTTAGACTTTAATGAGAACATCTTAAAAACATGGAGATGATATTTTTACATTCAATACTATGCTGACCTTTGGGCTCATATTTGCGACTACAGTGATATTGAGGATTTAAATTTATATATCATATTTTTATGGAGTATCTCCTTAGACAAAGACTTTCTGACAATAAAAAGTTTTACTGTCTAGTGTCAGACCTTAGGTGCCCTAGCCAGACTCACCATGACAACAGACTCCTATACCCTCTGTTCCTGAATCAATGTGATCAGGAGCAAGGATAGCAGGAACATCACTCCTACCTTAGGTGGATGCAGAGAATTACCTGTGCAGCCTCAGAGCAAACTAAGCAATGGCTTTAAGGCCATAGCACCTTAACCCGCTAATCGCTGCCGTCTGGGAACTCTCACTGCTGTTCTCTGTGCCCTAGGCTGAACCCCTGTGTATTTACACTAACCTAATCTGGGTTTTCATCTCTTTCAAGACACCACCATTTGGAGCGCTGGATACTTTGGGGGAGATCATCTACTTCGGGGATCATTTCTCTTAGCCACAGTCCCAACTGGCCCCACCATTTGGAAGCCATTTGATGATGTCACTTATTTGTTAGAACTAGAGTGAAACTTAAAGATCAGTTGGTGTGTTATTTTAATTGGTTGACCTACTTTTTCGATTAGAATTTAATGGATAAGTTCAATTAAAACAATACTAATCAGAAGTGAAGGTGAAGTTAAAACAATAGTATAGAAATGAGAAAGTCCAAAATTCCTCCCCGCCGCCATGCACCACACACACCTATAGGAGGCCTTTTGAGCACAGTCTTAACATTCCTGCTTCATTCCAACTACGCCTGAGTGACAGGTGCCTTGTCCAGAGTGGCCCAACTAGTAGTCTGGGTCCCGAAACTCAAACCAGTGTATTAGTCAGGGTTTGCCATAGAAACACAACTAATAGGATACGATGTGTATTTGTGTTGTTTTATACACACACACACGTATTTATATGTATAGTGTGTCATTATGTATATATAATGTTACATTATATATAAATATATATAAATATTTATATATATGTGTATACATGAGACACAGAAGGAAGAGAGAGATTTATTTGAAATAAGTGGTTTACTTTCTTGGGGGCAAGTCTGAAATTTGCGAGCCAGAGTGGAAGGCTGGAGACCCAGGGAAGAGTTGATTTCGCTGCTCAAGTCTGAAGACAGTGTGGAGACAGAATTCCCCCTCCTTGGGAAAGACAGTTTTTTCTATTAAGCCTTTAGTGGATTGGATGAGAACCACCCACATTACAGAGAATAATCAGCTGTACTCAAAGCCTGCCACTGATATAAATGTTAATCACTTCTAAAACATACTTTCACAGCGACATCTAGACTGGTTAGTGTTGGACTGAATATCTGGGTATCTTGGTTTAGCCGATTTGACACAGAAAATTAACCATAACACTCAGGGTTCTTAATCCGAAGTGCTCTGCTCCTTCTGTTATGAATAAGGGTTTAGGACCCAGTGGAAGAAAATGGACCAAGCAGTATATGCTGCTTGTGGCTTATGTAATACTCATTCTCTTCTTCTCCTTTTTAACAAAACAGGGTTTTTTTGTGTGTGTGTGAAGACCAACAAGCCTTTCTAAATATTAAACTCTTACATTCTTCCCAGAGCTACTCTAGGCCAGTGAAACCTAGGTAGATGTTTTTGCATGTAGTTTTGGGAAAGCTCTCTGTAAAGGGATGAGCTGATTCAGTTGGAATGTGGCCCCCTGGCCTTTTCCCTGTCCTTTGTCTTGCCTGGAATCTGGACCTAGTGACTGAAGTTAGAGCAGGCGTCTTGTGACCACAAATGTCAAGAGGATCAGATAGGCCTGAGCCCTAACATTTTTGAGCTGATGTAAGAAATCTATCTCCAGATTTCTTATTACATGAGAAAAAGAAAGAAATTATCTTTTTGAAACCTTTCTTAAAACAGGCAGTCTAAGGCCTGAATTGACACAGACATGGACACAGATAACCGTAATGAAGATCTTGAAAGCTGAGCAATGAAAATTTGGAGACTGTGCCCAAGGAAGCAAAGCAGGAGAAAAAGGGTTGATACGCTGAACGAACACATAGAACACCATCAGGGACCATTAGGCAGGAGCTCTGGGAGACTGAAGAGCTGCCCCGAACTCAGCAAAAAGGGAGTGGACATACATCGCCACAGGAAGAAAGGGGATGAACATCTAAAAAAACTAAATGTGATAGCCACAAGGCTAGGAGAATCCCTGGAATGAATTACAGGGATGAATGTGTTACTTTTTTCTCTGAACCTTTCCAAGAGGTGAAAGGATAAGACCAGGGCAGGAGCAAATTAACTGCCTCTGTTAGCAACGTCCACTGTAACATGCCTCCTCCTGACAGATCCTTTGAGGAACTTTATCTTGATTTGTCAGTGGAAGTACCTCCTCACCCCAGGGCATGCTTGCACAAAGCCTTAACTGATTGCATTTTTAGGGGTATAGGTAAGGAGAAAGCTGGACCCGGAAAGAGATAATCCGTTTGAGAATATTTAAATTAACTCCTGCCTTGAGGTAGAAGGGTATCCCTGAACTTTCCATAGTCATCAACAACCTTTTCTAAAGATTCTCTTCTGAGTATCCAGTTTTGTGAAAAGAATAAACGGTTGCACAGAAGTAATATGTAGATGTGGGAGAATTTGTGAATAGATTCTCCAGACAGAGTTGACCTGGGGAAGCTTGAAAAGATAGTAGCTGACCTAGGCCACAAGGCAGTCATTGGCTGGAAGTGAGCACACAGTATATTTGGCAGGGGGGTGGGGGTGGGTTGGGGGGGTGGGGGGGAGAATGGAAAAGGACAGGATTTAGTCAAGTTTAAAGCCAGAGATGTAAGAACCAAGATGCATCTAGCAATATAGAGTCAGGTCAGGAGGAGAACTAAGCCAGAAGACAAGAGACAGGTGCTTAGCAAACACAGGATGGAAATTGTGGCTGAAAATCCTAACAAAAACAGATATTACCTGTCTCTTCCCTCCCTCCCTCCCTCCCTCCGTCCCTCCTTCCTTCCCTTAACTCCTTCCCTTCCCTTCCAGGGCATCAGAGTATAGGGCTCATTTTTCTTGGCCAGGCTTACTCTCTCTTGTTTTCTCAAAACCAAGCTCACTGCTGTAGTAAAAAATGGTTTTCATTCCTAGTTCACCTTGAGAAATCTTTTGGGAAGCATAGAAATATAAGGCATTTCCTCAAGCATGTTTATTGTGCCCTCCCACCCTTCCTGACCATCTGTCGTCAGGAATAAGATCACTTGATGCAAAAATGCAGCATTAGGTGTGATTTTTGACTGGAAAAGATACTTACTTTAAATATTTCTAAGATAATAGAATATTAGTCTCAAATCTTACAATGTATAAGGCAATTCAAATTCTTCTGCCAAATTAGTATTTTATTAAATCAATATAAATTCCTAGCACTTGCTAAACCAACAACTGTATTATCTTAAATATTCTGGAAAGAGCCCATTTAATTGTCTGAGTAAAAGGCATGTTGATGGGACATAACTATCTGTATTTTCTTTTTTTTTTCCTTCTATCTTTCAATGGCCTTTTTCATTTCCTGTACTTTGCAGTCTCAACTTTCTTTTGGCCAAGTAGTCAATCAGTTATTTGTAATCTAACATTTGTTGAGTATCTACTGTACAAACATGGTCTGATTTAATGCTTGAAATAAGCATCCTAGTTTTTTTTTTTAAAGGGGCTTAGTCATTTGTTCTAAGCTACTCAACTAGTAAAAATAGTAGAGAGTTCTCATTTTCCTTGAAGTATATTATCAGCTTTAAAAAAAAAGACCTTATGGAATGATGCTAATTCTTCCCACGATGTCAATTTGTTGGGGGAAGATAGGCAAGAGTTAAAACCTGGAGCATCTTAGGCACATTCAAACTGCTTTGAATAGACTCATTATGCCAATTTAGTAATGAATACCTGGAACTATAGGGTCTTGGGTAGTAAAACAACCATAGAAAGTGAAAAATTGACATTTCGGTTTAGCAGTTTCCTTTTCATACTTGCAGAAATATTGCTTTCTGCAGCAGAATTTATAAAAATGGTGATTCAGTTTACAGTGACCCAGTTAAGAGAGCCAGCCACCAGCATGATAATGAAACCAGCTTCCTTAATAGTCTTCACAGTCCTGACCGTTGGTCCTACACCTTTTTGTGGTTCTTTGTGACTTGGCATCCACATACATCTGACTTTCCAAAAAGGCAGAAGGGGGTGAATGAGCTGTTTGGTCTCTGTTTAATCATGAAACAATTTTCCTACTCTTACCCAATAGGACAATTATATGATAAGAAAAAAATTGGTTTTCGTATTCACTACAATAAAGAGCTACTTTTTAAAGCTGTTTTTCTTTGATGGTTCAATGACTTTGTTTTTTAACTTAGAATATCCTGAACGCTGAAAATATATTAAATCTTCAGGTAACATGAAAACCATCAAAGTTTTAGAAGTTTTGTATAAGATGCTAAAGGTGTGTTCGGTTTTTCTACCCATCATTTCTGAATATGTATTGATAAAACAGTAATAATTGTAAATGACACACAAACCTAAATTTTCCAAATGTTTTCAGAGCATAAATACTTATATTCAAGATTCAGTTCTTTAAATTCAACACTTTTATGTTTGAGATTTTATAAGCAAACCTAGTTTTACTTTATTTTAATGTTCTAAAATATCTTTGAATATTGTTTTTATGTTTAAACTCTTTAAATATGTTTATTAAAATGAGGTTAAACTTTAAAATAATCTATTTTTTAAATGCCACCAAGTTTTTTGAATTCAAATATTATTTGCATACTTACACAAAGTAAACTGGTAACCTCTGAATAGGAAATTATTATTATTTTTTGTGTTAGTTATATTTACCTTAGTAAATATTTAACATCTGTCAATTGGAAACAAATTTGTTCACATAAATCAACTTTGTCTGGGACACTCCCAGATTTTCTTTACTGCTTTCCCTTCACGACACCACTTCCCTTCTGCCTTCTCAAAAGGACAACTGTCCTTGTCCTACTCCCCCAAAGCAGAACCAGGACAGGATGTCATTCTTGCTCCCTGAACTCATCCAGGCTTCTTGGTTCCACAACAGTAAGTCATCAAGACCTTTTCCTTCGAAACCTGTGTGTGGTTGCTGCTTTCCTTACAGGTGCCACTCACTGACCTCCAGGAGACTCAGTGTCTACCACGTCAACACCTGAATTGAACTCTGTCCCTTCTCCTGGAGTCCTTCCAACCACCTCCGCCCAATTGTTCAACACTAGTAGGAACGCCCTTGTCATTACTCAAAACTGGTCCTTCAAGATGAATTCTGAAACCTGCCTCTCAGTCCACAATGTCCTTCTCACACCAGGAGCTTCCGTACTCTTATGGAACCTGTTGCTTTCTCCCTGTTGTGACTGTTTCTAACCCCTTGGTACTTTCCTCAGGTAGGAGATACCACACAGCCTCCTTGGCCTCATTGCCCACTTAAAGATCTCATAATCAATTAAACTTGATTTTTATTAGTCCCTCTACCTTATTCCCCAATCCTGGACACATTCAACAGTGGCTTTTCTTCACTGTTGGCTATTCTCTGGCTACATGTCACTCAAGGGTGCCACATAGTGATGTGTATTGTAAGGACTGTTAATGCATGCTCCTGACCTCAGCTGAGTTTCCAGTGTTGCTCATTAATGTTTTCATTATGTTACTGGTTTATTTTCTATTGACTTCCCCATTGCTCGTTGTCTACCTAAAACTTACTCCTGATTTTCTCCCTCTCATTGAGAGGCTTTAGGCTGTTTAGTACGAATCCTCCATTTCTCTCCTCAAACATCAAATGGTCTCATCCCAAATACTCTTTTTCTTCATTCTCGTTTTAGAAGGAAATAGATCTCTCCATTTTCCTGGCTAAACCATACCACCTATGTTTTTGAGGCTAATTCTTCCCATTTCCTGAATACATTCTCTTCCCCTCCCTTGCCTTCTTTTATTTAGTTAATCCTTTTGTTTTCCTTCATAAACATAGGCCCAAATAGTCACCAAACTAAACAAATTTTTCTCATTATTGCTTTCAATTAAAAAAACATGGACTTTCTTTCTTACTTCAGAGCCCAACTTCTTTAAAAGCTAGTCTTCCTTTCCTGGCATTCTCTCTCATTAGCAACTCAGAGTCGAGACTTTGACTTCACTGGCCCATTGGAACAGTTTTCTCCCAGATAACCACTCAGATCCCCATATCCAGCGTCTCTCCCTAAACTACTCGTACCTTTTAGCCTAACACCACACACGACTCTCCTTCTCAAATATTCAACCCATCTCATTAACAAACGTTTAAATGGTTACCACAGACAGTACATGCAATGTAAAGGTAAAATGGTCCTTTTCCTTAAGAAGCCAATAGACTAGAGATCGAACATATTGGAGTTGTGAAGGAGAGTTATTATAACAGAGAAAAAAGAGTGATCAGGCATGCCAGGAAAATCTGGGAATGGCTTTACCAATGTGTCATCTTCAGTACTGAGTTTAGGACAAGGGCATGTTTGCTAGGTAGAGAGGGGGAAGGTGGGCATGGCAAACCGAGACAACATGCCTGAGGCACTTGCTGGCATGCTTTGAAAAGAGCAGAAAAAAAAGAGAGAGTATTTGAGTAGATGTAGAACATCAAGCATTCAGGGCACTATAAAAGGACTAGAGAGGCACTGTGAGGTCATCTGTTAAAGAACATTTTAGATCAAATAGAATTTGTTACAATCTGTCCTGTTGGCACTAGGGAGCCAATGGAAACTTAAGATGTACAGCTTCATAATGTGATTTGTCCAAAATAGAACATATTTTAGATCCTTCGAAACTAACTCCTCATTTACCAAGTTTTGATTAAGGGAACCTTTATGTTTTTAACCACCCAGTCTTTAGAATTTAGACATCTATGTCTAGCTTGCTTTTCCAAATCAATCTCTATATCTTTGGTACCAAACCCTACGCATTTTATTCTACATTATTTCTTGCAACTTGGATTGCCATTCTTCCCATCCTCCACATCTGTATTCAAACCTCAGCTATGTGCTCTTGCCTGGACTTTTGAAGCATATCATACATTGGCATCCCCGCCTCTAGTGTCTCTCCTTCTAGTAACATATTCCTCATAGTGTTCAAGTTTTAGAGTCTCTGCAAGGAGTAAACCAATGTGCCAAACACATTCTCGAGTTCCACCTGATATGAGAAGGTTTTCTTTCTTTTTACTAAACTTTTGTTTAGTGCCAACTATCTCAGCGATGCTGTGCTGGCACTTTGTTGTCTTATTTCATATTTGCAACTAAGAAAAAAACTCCTTATTAATGCTAAAGTGTGTCTTACCTGTATATGTGAACTCTGCTGGCATCTGTCTCTCCTGCCTCAACTCGAATTTGGTGAGTTTGCCCCTAAACTCACTTAATAGGTTAACTCTTTATTCCACATTATCTGTGGAAGCAGGACACTCAGTTCACCTTGGTGCCACCTTCTACTGCCCTAAACAAATCACTGAATTAGCTCCTTCAAGATGTTGGTACATGGTGTAGATCAGTCTGACCCTAGAAGTCACTGAAATTTGTGACTAACTGCTGAACTACTGGAAGCATTCAGAAAAAACTTTGGGGCAGTGCTCAATTTTTATAACTTTGATAATAAAACTAATGTTATCACTACAAAGCATGGTTTACCTATGCTTCATTTATACTTTTTAAATTAATTATAATGGTGGTGTAGGCAGACATGGCTTGCCCCTTTACACAACCATATCACAATTACAACTAAAATATAGAACAACCATCACTCAGAACCATCAGAAATTGAGTTGAATGGAGGTGTGACAACTACAGAATTAAAGAAACCACATCCATCCAGACTGGTAGGAGGGCTGCAGATGTGGAACAGACCAGTCCCTCATTCATGTGGGGTGGATAAAAATTTGGGAGGGATATCTTAGGAGTGAGGAGTCCCAGCCCTACTCCAGGTACCCCAACACAGGGTTCTAGTACCAGGAAGATAAGTCTGCACAACTTCTGGCTGCAAAATCCAACAGGGACTGAGTTGGTGGAAGAAACTGCTGGAGCCTCCAGCAGTTCCTTTTAAAGAACCCACAAATAGAATCAAGCTCCAGCACCAGGGTAGCAATTTGAAAGGCACCAGTGGTACACAGGGAGAAACTGAAGTGTCTGGCATGAAGGTGTGCAGAGGCCATTGTCCCTTTTCTAAACCCTCCCCCCACAGAGCCAGCAAGCTGGTGCCATATCTGAGCCTCCATCAACCTGACTAACACTGTTTGACCTGCCTTGGAGATCCCCAGAGGCTTCACCCACCAGCTTACCAGCACACCCACGCCATTTTTCCATATGAATGTCTGCTCTTGGTTCATGCTTCACAACTTCTTAAATCCTCTCAAACAAGCAACAGCTGGCCTCAGTGAGCCCCAGGCCCAGCACTAGCAGCAACCAGCCTAGGTTCACAGCTTGGCTTTGCCTGGGAATCTCCAAGCCCAGCACGAGTAACAACCATCTGAGATTGCTTTATAGCCCAGGCAGGGTGGCCCTTGGCAAAACGCAGGTTGGTACAGACATTGGCCTTCACCACCCAGGAAAGCCCAGGGCCAGTGCAGCCAGTGGAGATCCACAGACCATGTTGCAGCACCACCAAGGACACCACCACTGCACAGCTATCCCTCCATGGAGGGTGGAGGTTGGTGGTAAGTGGTCACAGCTAATTCTTGCAGCTGACTGGTCTGGGTAAATCCCTCCCACTGATCTGCTAACAGTAACTAAGGGTCAACTACAAGAGGAGGGTGTACTCAGTCCACATGAAGGGTGTACCTTGAGTACCCAGCTTTGGGGCTAGGGGAAGCTGTGCCACTGGACCCTACAGGACATCTAGTACATTAGACCACACTACCAAGACATGGCATCAAAGCAGCTCTACCTAATACACAGAAACAAACACAGGGAGGCTGCCAAAATAAGAAGACAAAGAAACATGGCCCAAAAGAAAGAACAGATCAAAACTCCAGAAAAAGAGCTAAATGAAATGGAGATAAGCAAACTATCAGATGCAGAATTCAAAACACTGAGTATAAGGATGCTTAAGGAACTTAGTGAGGACCTCAACAGCGTAAAAAAGATCCAGTCAGAAACAAAAGATACACTAATTGAAATAAAGAACAGTTTACAGGGAAACAACAGTAGAGTGGATGAAACTGAAAATGAAATCAATGATATGGAACATAAGGAACCAAAAAACAACCAATCAGAACAAGAAGAAAAAAAATACCAAAAAATGAGGATAGTGTAAGCAGCCTCTGGAACAACTTCAAGAGATCCAACATTCACATCATAGGGGTGCCAGAGGGAAAAGAGAAAGGGCAAGAAATTGGAAATCTATTTGAAAAAAATGATGAAAGGAAACTTCCCTAATGTGGTGATAGACATGCAAGTCCAGGAAGCACAGATAGTCCCAAAAAAGACGGATGCCAAGATACCTACTCTAAGACACATCATAATTAAAATACCAAAGGTTAAACATAATGAGAGAAGCTTAAAAGCAACAAGAGGAAAGCAGTTAGTTACTTACAGGGGAGTTCCCATCAGTCTCTCAGCTGATTTCTCAAAAGAAACTTTGCAGGCTAGAAGGGATTGGCAAGAAATATTCAAAGTCATGAAAAGCAGGGACCTACAGCCAAGGTTTCTCTACCCAGCAAAGCTATCACTTAGAATCGAAGGGAAGTTAAAGAGCTTCCCAGACATGAAAAAACTAAAGGAGTTCATCATCACCAAACCATTATTATATGAAATGTTAACGGGACTTATTTAAGAAAAAGATCAAAACTATGAACAATAAAATGGCAAAAAATACAAATCTATCAACAATTGAATCTAAAAAACAAACTAACCAAACAAGAGACAGAATCATGGATACAGAGAACGTTTTGATGATTGCCAGATGGGAGGGGGTGTGGGGGAATGGGTGAAGAGATGAGGGGATTGAGAAGTACAAACAGGTAGTTACACAATAGCCATGGGGCTGTAAAGTACAGTATAGGAAATGGAGTAGCCAAAGAATTTATACACATGACCTATGGACATGAACAGTGGTGGGGGGATTGCCTGAGGGAGTGGGGGTGCTGGGTGGAGGGGGGACAAAGGAGGAAAAATCAGGATGACTGTAATAGCATAATCAATAAAATATAGTTTAATAAAGAACTTTTGCAATGCCTATTATTTGATATAATTAATTTTTTATTTGGTGGTTATATGCAGCCTTTAGCACCAGAAAAATCCAGAACTACAAAGTGTTATGTAGTAAATTATAATCACCACATGTTAGAGTAGAGGGTATCTAAGTGCACATCTTCATTGAAACCCCTTGTCCTGAAAAGTTATGAATTGGTAGCCAGGCTGACCTCTTGCCTGATGGAACTTACCAACACCAAGAAAAAAGCTGTAACATGGGGGTGATTGACCTGAAGTGGCTCAGCACTACATTTTGTTTAAATAGACACAATTTGGGAAAAATACATGAAAATTAAGATTTGTGGCTTTTGTGGAAAGAACAGGAGATCTGTCAAAACAGAATCAACAATCAGATGGTCCTAAGTAAGGGAGGAGTAAATTCTTGAAAAGGTACCATTTGTTACCATCTCTGCATCTCATTTGATTTCTGTCCCCTATACAATTCTGAGGCAGGGTGGGGTGAGGTGAGGGAAACTAGAGAGTACTGAGGATGTCTGGGCTTGAATTTCCTGTGCTCTGATTGGGAAGGAGTCTCAGTGTCATAATTAAATTATAACGTTATGATTGTAAAAGAATATGCAATTTTTCAAATACTTGAGTGTATAGATTCCTACCAGCTAAATGTAGCATCAATAGTTTTCTTGTTTATGATTTAACACAACCCCTCAATTTCTACTTATATCTTAGTTCCCCATCTTTTAAAAAATAGTCAGCATCAAATGCATTGGTAGAAGCAATAAAAAATGCTGAGGAGAGGACACTGCTAATGGACAGTCTTCCATGTAGAAATTTAAACCAGGAAACTAAATTAAGGAATGCCATGGATGAAAAGACAAGAACAGAAAAAAAATCCACAGGCAACTAATCTTGAGAGCAAATTCTTGTGAGAAGAAGCTAACACAGCACACAAAGCTGAGGTTTGAAGACCAGGATACATCACAGCCTGGAGCTGGAGAGCCTGTAAAAGAGAAGTCTAGCAAAATCCCCAGCCCTACAAAATAACCTACTTCTTCAAGTAGTTTAAGGAGTTGAACTTTGGTTCACCAAACCACTGAAATAAGAAAGCAGGAGGAGTCAAGGTTTTCTCTTCTAGGTTCAGAAGAGCCACATTTTCTGTTCTGGTTTTGAAGCAGCTCTATTTCCCTACAAAGCATCGAGCTGGACAGAAGTTCATGCATTGCCTAAACCTATTCTGCAATTATGTAATAGTTCAGAATTTGGAAACAAAGAAGCCAGCTGGTTTTTAGCATTGACTGAATAACTTTCAGTAACATGTTTCCCAGGGACTCATTTGCATAGCATTTGCATTGCCTTAGCTATGGACAACCCAAAAAGCACCTGCAGAGCACTTGATGGAGGGAGGAAACCCTAGGTGGGTTATTAGACTGGTGGGCTTGTTGAAGTGTCTGGAAGATAGGAAGGAGAAAAGAGGCATTAGTAAATCTGTTTAAGAGAGACAATGAGTATTTAGGTTTCTTAAAAACCACTTTTTCCACTTTAAAATTATTTTGGGGACTTAAAGCCTTAACAGTAGAAATTGTTCTTACAGAGAACAAAGTTCTCTGAAAGGAAAAAAAAATGCTGAATGCATAACTTGGCAAAGGGTTTTATATTTGAATTTAGACTTTAAGATAAATTTGGTTTTCAGGCAGTATAAAACCATTTCAGAAATAATGTTCAGAAAAGTTTAGGTTTTTTTATTAAAAAAAACCCCACAGAGATATAAATTGGTTTATGTTCCTGTTATGTTCTCTTGGATATTACACAGATTGAAAAATTGTAATTAGAAAATAAATGAAAAATAATTCCATAAAGCTTTCGCAGTTGCCCTGGAAAATCCACAAAAATGTAACGACATGATTCGGTAGTCAATATAGGGAGTCACTTTTTAAGATGAACTGAAGTGTGCGTATTGCAGCGTCAGCAGAAAGACCCTGCATCGGGCACTGACATTTTTAGAGTTGTGGCCAAGTGGCATGTTACTCAAACATGCTCTATAATTTACAGCTTATGAATTTTGCAAAATATGTGCAATTTGTATATACACATATGCGTATTTGAAAGGGTTACATCACTTTAAACCATGAAAAAGTGAGCCACTTTTTCAAAGAGCGACAACTCAATGTAGGAACCAAACCATTTATTCTAAGTCTGCATTAGCCAACATCACACACCAAAATTTGCTTTAAAAGATTCGGAATTTATGAAATAAACAACACATAGTTTATTGTCCTTCCAGGCTAGCCACTGAAAAAGAAGTGAATTATTTCAAAGATATTACTTGAAACCTCTATCACCATACTTGAAAACCACCATTACAGAAGTTCTAATTATCATCAGGGACTAAAATAATTGGTTACCATATTCCAACTTAAAGTTAAATTTTAAAATGCTACATATCACTGTATGGAATATATTTTTAAAAGCATATTTGGATCCCTGTGTGCTACTCAACTGTTGTGTGTTGTTCTAAATCATTTTCTGCTGAAAATAAACAAAAGTTCAACCCCTATGTAACATAGTTAATAACACAGTAACTACAACATTTTTGCAATAATTTACAATCTTCTGAGATGATGTTTCACAACTCCTTCGGTTAGAACTGGCCAATACGATTTCTGTTACTATTCTATTTTTGCTTTTCAGTGAGTGCCAGCAAACAAAATTATATTCCTTCCCTTTTATGGTTTTCTGCAAGGGCCTGGCTTGTAGAGAAGGTATTTGTGAGGTTGCTAACATTAATGTTGAACAGCTTATATTTAACTACAGCTATTTTGCAGGTCGGATATATACACATTTTGATTTTTTGCCATAACTTTTGGTAGTTGAAATGGTAAATGACTATACTTTCTTATTTACTTATATTACTGAAATCATAGCAACTTTATACCTTCAGTAATGTTAGTTCCTATGAGAAGAAGATCAGGAATGTTGATTGATATGACCATTAAAGTTCAAGCATTCAATATTTTTTGCTTATTTTAAGTACTTCAGAAGCCAAAATAGGAGATCAGTTCATGTTGCCAAAGCGCAAGGCATTTCAAGCTTCTATGAGGAAAGAAGTAAACACTAACACGAAAACAGGCAAACTGCTTAGAAAAAAATGTGAAGGGGGAAGGTTTTTATTAGAGGACATGGGAGCTTGCCATTAAAAACAGGGACTGTTCCAAGAAGTCTGTTTGGCTAATGGCAGAGGCTCTATCAGCAAAACAAGAGAAGCATGCTGCACCTCAAACATGTCTTTACACATTTCCTTAAAGACTGAGCCATCGCTAAAACAGGAGGGCAGAGTAGAAGCCACGCTGGGCTTAGTCATGTTTGATGGGTTCTCTGGATATCTCCATTCCTGCTCTACAGAGGCCTCCAGGCCCCGGCTGTGTACATGTGAAAAATGCCAGCAGTAAAAGAAGTATTCATTTACAGGATGTCTAAAAAAGCTCTTACTTCCTTTCTCCCATGTTTTGACCAAACATATTGGCACCGTTTACATAGAGCTAAAAAAAGTGAAAATTGATTTTCGTAAAAGAGTCAAAAGAGGCCAAAGAGACATTGTGAGCAAGAATGCACATATAATTTGCCTTCGCATGAGAAGACTGTAACTCCTAATATATTCTTCAAAAATAACTTCTTATGGACTATATTTATTGAGCCAACAAAAAACTCTATACTATCAGATATTTTAAACTCTTGAAATCTGAGATAGTGTGTCCTTTCCTATGCAATTCTTTATTTTCCAAAATAAAGGGATATTTTCATTCATTGTCACTTACTAAATGCTGTCTTATCAAAACTACTTGTACTCTAATAGGAGTGTTTTACAACTAAGCAGGTTCTTTTTTTTTATGCCTGTTTTGTGCCTTCACGTGTTTGTATAGCTGTGTCCTAGATTGGAGCTAATTAATGAGACGTTTTTGGTTCCTGGACAGTCACATTTATACTCTTTATAGAGCTTTTTGTTAAAACTGAATAAATATTTTTAAGTAATCATTATAATGAATTATGGGAACATCCACAAGACAGTTATATGTAGTCAGTGGCTGTAGTTAACCAGGATACTCTATGCACTTAGGCACTTTTTAAAAATTTCTAATGTTTTAACATAACTGATATATAACAGTATGTCTAAAAAAGACTAATAAAGCTTTTAAGGTACATTCTTTCCCATTCTCAAAAACAAGCCACCTTATATGATTTTATTATGCTCTGATTTTAGAAATTGTAGTAATTAACCTTTCAGAACACAGAATTTCGTGATTATAGGGCAGTTATGGAGATAACTAATCATATAGTTCAATTGTCATCATTTTGCAGATTAGAAAACTGAGTTAATGAATGAAAGAATTTCCTGGATTCATGTAGCCAATATGAATAAAGAGTAGACAGAGAATTCTGAATATGAAACAAAAAAATAATATAATCCAAAATCTGAAATTTTCTTCTTTCAGTGAGTATATAAGCCCCACCCATGTACCATGCACATTTTGTATAAGGCGAGGAACCAACGATTCTCTTCTTGAAAGGTACTTTTTTATATCACAGAAATATAAAGATAGGAAAGTCATTTGTATTTTCAGTTGCCTCAACATATATTTATAGAAAGTGGTTGCCTTCCAAACAGTAACAGAAATGATATGTCAGTGAACATTTTCATAATAACAATCTATAATATGAGCTTATAAAAATGCTCCTGAGCCACTGATACTGACTTTTAGATAGTTTAATTTCTTTTGTTGCCAAATCCATAGCTGTGCACTCTATACTTTTTCCAAATTATTAAGTAAACAATGAGATTGAACATGCATTATACCATGTCTTTTCTCATTAATCCTATTTTTCAAGCAATGATAATTTAAATATTCATAGTGTGGCTTGTTTCATGGGTGGGGGGTGGGATTATAAACAAACAGATAAAAAAGGCAAGGGTAGCTATATAATGAAACATTATGTAACCAGTAAAAACTGTGTTATTAAATTATCTTATAATGACAAGGGAAAAAGAAGATAATATAATTTCAAGTGAAATAAGCCATAAACACCCAATTATAAACATACGTATACACACTGTACCTTAGGTACAGCCTGTAAGAAAATACTTGAGAATATTAGCGGTGTAGATTTCTTCCCTTGGTGGCAGGATTTTGGAGGGCTTTTTCTCTTTGAAGAAAATATCTGTGGCAGTGTGGCGATGGCCAGAGGGAGACGGGGTTGGAAGGGCAGGTGGAAGTGGGCACAGGGGGGAAACTGGGGAATGAAGGAGACTGATTGAGAGGTGGGCACACAGTGCAGTGTGCACTGATGTCTCACTAAGCTGCACACTGTACGGCTTTGCAAACCAATGTCACCCCAATAAATCCAATAAATAAAATAGAGTTAAATTAAGAAGGAAAGAAAATATCTGTGTTTTTAGTATTTCTTACAATCAGCATATATACCTTTATAATCAGGGAAGATTATAACTAATTTCAAAGAAATATAAACATAAAAAAACGAACTATGGAACGTGATTATTCCTTAGCAGTTTCAGACTGCTAAGTGCTTCAACTTTGCACTTAGACAGCGTTTCTTTCCAGAGAATGTTAGGAGCTTAGCTGGTGTATGTTTTCTAAGGAGGTAATGAGACGAAAGGCATTTTTTTGCTCAGTAGAAGATTAGAAGCATAGCAAAGCCGGAAGAGACCAGTGGAACAGGAAACAAAAGTGAAAGAGTTAAGATAAGGGACGGCTGAGGAAAACAAAAGAGGGTTGTTAACAAGTAGTACAAACATTTTTGAGGGTTTGGGCTTATAATATTACTCGTGGAAAAGTAGGAGAAAATACTTCTCCTATCACCTGCCATGTGGCAGAATTTATGCTTCTGTCCTTTAATTCTCAGTTGTATCGTATTGATCTGATTACTCTAATATTAATGAGAAGTCATTTCCCTCACACTGGTATGTCACCCAGAAGGGGAGCATGACAACAAGTAACAAAACCAGGATTTAAACCCAGGTTAGTTGGACCCCAGACTCCTGCTCTTTGCATTTTACCTCACCTTCTCCAGAGTATTTTGATGAAATAAATAAATGTGTAGTCTGTCTTCTAGGATGGTTGTGGCCGTGTTATTTGACTGCAAGAAAAAGGGGAATTTGGTAATTTTATTTTCAGATAGGAGATTAGAACAAGGGAGAGGTTTAATGAAGAGAGAGACCCTCCAATGTTCTCCATACTTCAGCTGAGGGAAAGGCTAAGGATATAATAAAACACCCCAAATGTCATCAAAGTACACAGACCTTACTTAGGTTCCTGATCCCACATTTACTAAACATGGGACAATGGGCAATTTTCCTGGTCTTTCTGAATGTCAGATTCTGCATGGGTGACATGTTTTAATGCTACCACCTTCGGGAATGGTTGTAAGAATAAATGAGGGAAGCATTCTAAGGTCTCCTCACAGAATATAGCAGGCACCCAATAAATGTCGGTTCTTTCCTTGTGTCCTGGCTGTTGGATACACATCACAACACGCTACTCACGCTTGGGACTTTATCATTTGCTCCTGAACTTCCGGGACCAATGGCAGCCAACCCCTAGATTCTTCAGTGTAGGTGATTATTTTTTTAAAGTCCTTCTTGTTGAGACAGTTTTCCCATGACCAGTTTCTAGTTTTCTTGATAAACTTCAGTTTTCTGCTATCAACATGCAGAGACCAAATTTAATAAAGTCATAATCAAATGTGTATTTGGAGCATTGAGAATCTCAATAGTATATAGATCTTTGAGTTCAAGAAGCTAACAGTATGACTTAGGCTCACCTTTTTAGTTTAGCTAGAAGAGCATTTATTTTATAATAATAATAATTATTATTATTTTCTTTCCAACTAGAATGCTTCAGGCAGAGCTCCTGCAGGCTCTACCCCTTTCTATTGTGGCAACTTCTCGCATTCGCTCTCCTTCTATGGCCCATGATTTCCTGTCTCTCTCTCTTTCAAGGTCTCATCAGAAACACTGGCATCATTTGAAGACTGAACAGAAGTTCTTGGGCCTCATTCCAGACCTACTGAATGAGAATCTGCATATGGGGCTTTGCAACCTGTGTTTTAAGGTTATCATCAAAGAATACTTGCTATATTTTGACAACGTTTTATAGACAGTTACATGTGAGTCAATGCTAGCGCTCAGCTTTCTTGACAATCACCCAACCCCCAAGCCTGAGGATGCAGCTTTTGTTTCCTGTGCCTTTGACTTCATTGCTTTCTTCAGGGCATTTTCCACAACTAGTAATATCCCAGGGGAGCCTGTGCAGGGAGGGTTCATTGTTGCAATAATCCCACCAAATGACATGGAAAGCATATATTTTTTTTTTGCCTTTATGACATTCCTGTTAATCCATTCCTTGTTTACCACACCCTTAAGCCTTCCAGGGAGGTGAGCAGAGTGCTTAACTTTAGTGTTCTTTTTAAACATTTACATTTAATCTTCTCTTTCATTAGGAAGTTGTAACTCACTTTATAAAGTATAAATAAAAGCAAAACAGAAAGAAGACCAAAATCTAATCAAAACAATTAAAACAAGCAAGCAAACAAACAAATAAAATACCCCCCAAACCAAGTCTTTACAGTAACAGAATTTAAGCGGCACGTAAGCACTAACAACCATTGAGGGCTAGGCCTGTGTCCCAGGCATATTTGATGTAGGCGACTTTTCAGTTCAGTTTTTGTCTCCTCCCCCCATTTGTCACTTCAACGTAAACTCACAGTGGGCCTGAGCCTCTTCAGCTTCTAATAGGACTTGGCAACGTAAAATAAACATGAATGTGCTTATAAGATGACAGAAAATGAAAAGAGAGCTAAGTTTCATTTAGATTTATATTGATAAATGTTGCTTTGCTCCACTTGCTTTTGCTTCTCTTCCACAGATTTTTTTCCAGGTCAGGGAAGCTATTAACATTACTGCTCAAAAATCCTACTTGCTTCTTCAAGATATGGAAAACAGTGATCCCACTGTGGATGAGGCATTCAGAACCAAAATTGTCAGACCCAGTCTAAAGCTTGCTGGCGCTATTGTTGATGCCGGACCGACCGAACTAAACTTGAGCACTCATATGCCTGTCCATGGACTTGCTCCTTTTTCTAGCCATGAATATATCCTCTTAGGTCAAACAGTTCATATGCCTTCTGGTCCTTAATGCTTCCTTCAGAAAAGGAGGAGGGATTTAGGAATATTTTGAAAACATGTTTAAAAAAATTTAAATTACAAAAACTAAATACAAAAAAAGTGGGTACAATAAAATTACTATGACAGAGACAGATTCTTTCCGCAGGATGATATTTATTCTTCATCTCTCTCCACATTAGCTTGCAGCAAAGGCAATCTTTTTCCCCCAGAGCTGTGAAAAGATATCTAGGAATATTGTTTACATTATCTGTGGTGCCTGTTTTGCTTTATTCAAACTTCAAGAATGGAATCTATGAGCTGCCTGTTTTAAGAAACAAAATATGTTTGTATCACTATTATTTTACATATGTTCAATATTTTCTGAATAATTATCAAAGTAGAATATAGAGTGCTGAAAATTATTTTGAGGGTCTATTTTCTTATTCTTTAGATTGTCAGCATTGGGCACACTTCTTGACATACTATAAACATTTAGTACATGTTGAAATCATTTGTGAATAATTACTAACATACATTAGCTTTCATAATAATTAGTGGTAATTTGGGTAGTCTGAAGGAAAGTTGCAAAATGGCTGAAAGATCTGAAGCAGGCAGTGATTCATCTTTATAGATTAACTAGTAGGAGTTTAAAAACCAAACAGCAATAGAAAAAACAACCATATTAGGAATGACATCTGAGTCATAAACCCAGTAACAGAAGCCGTGAGTTTTAAAGCAGGTGTTGTCAGCATTAAATTTCAACCACCCTTTTACTACCATCCGACCTCAAATGCCACGCTCAGCAGCAATGTGTGAAGACGTGAATGACCATCCTGTCGGGGAGAACGCAGAGATGTAATTTCTCTTTTACGTTTATCTAGCATTTTGTTTAGCAGAAACAGTAGTTGCACTTTTGCTTTATATCAATACTTGAAAGCACTTTGATAAATGTTTTATAAATGTTGATTGAATACACAGCTTTTTTTGTGTATTTTGTAAGTAGTGTATTTGGTTTCTGTTTCATACACCTAATTTACATAAAAAGTCTTTTCCAAGGATAGACATATTTTATTTTTGTAAATTTTTGTGAGGTCCTGAATTTTTTGGGGGGAGAGGCAGCGTAATTTTTTTTAAATAAAAATATTTCTATTTCAGCATGTCTTCAGATGCTTCTGAGTAATATGAATTCTAGTGGACAGCTTTTCACTATCCATTTAAAAACCACTGCGAAAATGAAGCAACACTATGAAAGATTCAGTCTTTTTCTTACAGCTCTGTGAGTTAAAATGATTGAAAATGAAACTATTTTTGTAGTTAGTGTAGACTGAATTTAAACATGTTTCTCAAGATAAATAAGTTCCTTCTTTTAAGCAAATATACTATAGTTAATAGTTTATTAATTCAACAAGGGATTACATAGAAAAAGGGAGAATGGTTGTCTTAAAAATATTTCTCAATATTGATAATTTAGATGACTAAATTCATCACTCTATTAACCAAATATCCAGGGTTTTTCTTGCCTTCATGTTTGTTACCATACATCCTCCCCAAATCCTCTTCCTCTATTCAAATTTATGCCTGAGCTTTTCAAAAATCTGCTCTTTAGACTACCACCTCTTCCAAAAATCCCACTCTGAAAATCCCCTCATTTGCTTAGAAGCACTTCTGTTTAAAATTCTACTCCATTTTTTTCCCCTATACTGTGCTTTAAAAAAAAAGTTACTGGGTTAAAAAAAAAAAAGGCAACAACAACCTTTAGCTGTTCTCCATTACCTACACTTACATACAAATTAGTGTCTCGAGCATTTCTACAATATGACCCTGTCCATCTCCTCAAGCACTTCAATTCCTTCTATTTCCTACCATAAATCAAACCTACTCTCCAGCCAAACTGGACTCTTTACTAATTTCCAATGATGGCTGGTAGGATTTTTTTGAACTTTTTATTTACATTTTCTCCCTCTCAGCTTCTTATTCCTTACATCCACCTCCATCAGGATTTATATTTATTAGGTATTTACTTAACAAATACTTAGTATGTCTCACCATGGCCTTGGCCCCAAGCTAGCAAGTGGGGAGACGCCAGTGAGCAACCCACAAATGGTGCCCACACTTACAGAATTCACAGTTGATGGAAACAAAACCACCACATTTGATATCAGACAAAATTACATACATAGAAGGAAAGATTCAGAGAGGGACAAGAGCAAAGCAGGGAGACCTAATTTAAATTTGGGGGAGTCTCTCAGGAATACTGTGAGATCTGAAGTCTGAACAGAATTAGCCAAGCAAAGATTAGATGGAAATCAGTTCAGTCAGAAGGAACAGCATCTTCCTACGCGCTGAAGGACCTTCTGAAGGAGACAAGTGTGCCTATTGCATAACACGAGGAAGGGAATTGTACCTGACTGAACGCTCTGCCTTGGCAGCAAAGTGGATGAGCTACTGCGTTCTCCCTCTCACTAGCGTATAAACGTTTTTAATGTAATTAACCACCCTTGACTTAGGGATTTTAGATACATCTTATCTCCCCTACTGGACTGTAAGTTCCTTGAAAGCAAGAACTATCTTTTATTCATATTTTCTCTTCTGTATTGTGTAGCACAATGCCCAGTAAGTAGTGAATGTGAGGTTGGCCCCCTGAGTGTGGGATGCCCGCCGTTTCACAGAGCCCTGAGCTCAGAAGGGGTCACTCACTCTTGCTTTAATGCTCTGCACTCACCTTCTTCAATTCCTTGTAACTTTTTGAAGAAAGGGCCTCGCATTTTCGGTTTTCACTGAACTCCCCAAGTCATGTAGCTAATCATGAATGAACACAAACTTCCTGAATGAATGAGTGATTCAAGGTTTAAAGGGATTTAATTGGCACAGTTCTGCAGGGTATGTTTTTCCCTAGGGTCTGCCTTATTCCAGGAACACCATGTGATTCTCAGTATGTGTGGATAGCTAAGAAATGACCAACGTTCTCCTTTAAGAGAAGTGCTTAGTCCTCAAGTGCACTGTTTTTTAAATACTAACTTGAACTGCATATGAACTTGGCCACTGTGACTTATTAGATATTCCTAAACCTTCTCAATTGAAGCCTATTCTTTCAATATCATCATTTTTCAAATCTCGTGTCCCCAACACTAGGAGACGGGTAGTCAAAGTCCCAGGTATTGTCTACCAGGCCATTCATCACTTTTCATTCTGTGAATTCTTTGCTTCCTGCTGCATGTCACAAGTATGAGTGAGAAATATCACTGTGGACAAACACATGTCGGTCAGGCTCCCACTGACAAGCCTACGGAACATTGCAGAAAAAGCAGAAGCAGCAAAGACCTTCAGTTAGAAACGATTAACCGCATTATATGTGTGTTGACAGTGAATGAAACAGAAGCTTCCAGAGCTGAAGGCCGGAAAGAACTGGTAGTTCTTAGTCTAGACAAGTAGAGTGCTGGGACAAACACTGAGTTATTGACTGAGTGCTCTTTCCAGCGCAGAGGCCTTTTGGGGAATTCAGAATGATGATTTTAGCTCACTCACCAGTTCACCAACCTACAGCCGACAATCTATTACTAAGCACCGATATGACAGGCTGAATTCTCACCGTCTGGTCAGTAATGCATGGATTCCAGCTTCCTTCGTGCAGCTGACAACTTCAACTATCTTAGCTCAAGAGGAGATTTTACAGTTACTTGTAGCCATGAGTCAAAGAGGTACCTGCAGAGTCAATAGAACTTAGACAACATACTTTTCAATTCATTGCCTGTTGACACAGTGTACAAATTCTGAGTTTATTTCCTCTAAGACTTCAAAGGACCGCAGTGGGCAATCTCATGCATGGAGTGAGCTTGGGTTTAGGTTGTCTCTCTCTGTTAAACAAATAATGACAAAAAACTCTTTTCATTAACAATGATTACAGTATTTTATCATCATTCAGCGGTGCTAAGAACAGATTATAAAATTAGGGGCTAAAAATTTTGAGAGGGTGTGAAATTTAGACTGAAATGAATACTGAGAAAACCCAGTATTAAACCTACTTGGTGGTTACTTAGAGATATGGAGGTACCCTTCTCCTAAGAGAGTGCGTTCATTTTGTAATGGTGGGATATAGTGAACCTGTATTATTTATGAACAAAATAGCATCCCTCAAACTTTTTTTCTTCTGAAACCCTCAAGGAGAATTCTTCCTTAGCAATCCACTCATCCATCACACATCTTCCTGTACTAATTTCTTTTTTACCATTTTACCTTCTTTATTTTAGCTGAAAGCTCCTCAAGTACAGAGACCATTCTTTGAATATAGGGGATATTCATGATATCTTTATTATTCCTGGCGGATAATAAATGCTTACTAAATGAATAATAAGAGTGTATGGATCATTCTGTTTTAAATTATACCATGTTTATCAATAGCTTCTTAGCCCTGACACTTAACTACCCAGCCTACGAAAGACAGTCTGAACCAATAGGAAACTTACACCGGGCCCAGGAGTTGTAAAGACATGTGAAAGTTGTGCCCTTGTGTGAGGGCAGAGAGAGCTCTGGGAAGCAGTGTTTTCTATTCTGGAAGCAAGGCTGTCTAGCTCACATGACAGAGGAGGGCAGAGTTTGAGAAGTGAGCAAACAAAGCACAGAGCCTGCTTCGATGCCTCTGCTCACAGTGAACTGCACCCTCACCCTTGGGTGAGTTGCTCTCCCAAGTGCCCGGCTGATGCTCTAGCATCTGAAAGGAGGCTCTTATTTATATACTTTTTAAGTCCTGCCCCCAAACTACGGGCTCCAGAGAGGGAATGAAAAGGCACAATTAGAGCGGCCATCAAATATTTCTTTGTCAGATGATGAAAACATCTAATTTAATGAAAGGGATTAGAGAGGATTTATTTCTACACTTACATTTCAAATTTATTCAATTCTACGGGGCAGAGTGCCAACACATTCATTTAAAGAGAGATAAATATTTCACAGGTGTGTATAAAAGACATCTCGTAAAGAATGCTTTTTATAAACAAGATCAATCTAGATTGGGCTCTGCTTTTCTTCTTCTACCGCGTCAGTTCTTTAAAAAAAGTAAATGTATACATTCACGTACATGCACATATATCACTCACTTATAGTCAAATTAACTGACGTAGGAAACTTTAATCTGTGAATCTAATTAAGTATATTGTGTCGATGCTAATTGGAGATCCATTTCATAGGGCAGAATAGCAGAACGTTCACAAAATTGTAATAAATTTTAGATCTCTTTTCCTCCTCATTTAGCTGTGGAAAGGTATTATTTTCAAGCAGTTTTTAAAACTTTTTCATTGTACCAGTTTTCTCTCAACATAATTTCTGATAACACAAAATGCAATATTATTTATTAAGAACTTTAAAGTAATTCCTATCTTATGTTAATTTTCCTCAGATTATTTTAAACGTACACTTTCTTTTTAAAAAATGTTTCTTCCGTTTTGTAATAGTGCTCCTGTACCAGAACAACTTATGTTTAAGGGACTTGCAGTAAACACTGCTGCCCCGCCCTCGCTCCTCCCCCCCCCCCGCCCCCCCCCCCCACACAAGGGCAACTTCGTTAAACTATTGGGAGACCGCTCTCTCCACCATAGGAGGATAAACATTGTTTAGCTTAAGACAACTTTTCATTTTCTTAAAGATTGTATTTACTTTTAGATTGGGGGGGAGAAAGGGAAAGAAACATCAATGTGTGGTTGCACTCGTGGGCCCCCTATTAGGGACCTGGCCCACAACCCAACACGTGCCCTGACTGGGAATCGAACCAGCAACCCTTTGGTTGGCAGGCTGGCACTCAATCCACTGTGCCACACCAGCCAGGACAACTTTTCATTTTTTTAGTAAAAGAAATGGAAATGGCCACATTATACAATTCTGGCAAAGGAAAGGCCTGCTGGAAGGCCTCTGGGAAAATCGTTATGACCATTAATGAGATACAGAAAAAGAGACAGGCCTTTTGTAGTCTTTTCTGGGGTGAGGATGCTGCTGCAGCCAACTGGCAATTAGGTGGAAGAGATAAGCCTGAGGGCAAAGCTGAGGACTTAGAAAGAAAAGGTGAGCACTGAGTTAATTACATTGTTTTAAGCCACTTTAAGTAGCAGCCCCCTTACTTTCCCGGAAAATGTGCTAAGGGGCACATCACCATTTTTTGAGACTTATGGCTTCTACCGAGAGTGGGGCTATGTGTTAACGCCAGCAGATGCCATTTAAAATACCTTTTAAGTCTGTGTTTTTTTATACCGAATGTGCAGACTTGGCCAATTAAGCTCTATAATATGATACATAAGATATGAGATGAAGACCAAGGTAGGCGTAGACTGAAACCCAAATCCCAAATGTCTATTTTTGGAAAATCCTCTAACCTTTAAAATTATGTAGTCACAGGTTAAGTGGCTATGGTCTTGCTATGGTCTTGCCTTTAAAAACTTAGATTTTGAAATTTTTCTCTCTTTCTTTGTTTTGCCCAATAGATTATTATAAAGACTCAAAATGTTTTGATCCATTGTCATATTGAAAAGCAAAATAATTATAGCTGAAAAATTAATCCATAAGACGTTGGTTTTTGGGGGGGCTTTACAGAATCCTGAACATTTTATTACACTCTGCATATACAGAAAATGCAGTTGATAGTGGCTTATCATTGATCTGTTGAGAATATTACCCTGAGAATAAACCAAAGGACTATTGGATGGAGCACTGGAGGAAAAGAAATCCTCACAATATTAAAATTAAAAATAGATATACTTTTTAAATTTTGTTATTAATGCTTATTTTCTCTCTTCAATAGCATTACACGTAACTCTACCCCAGCAGTAACTCTCCTATTTAGTATCACAATTGACTGTTATGTAAGTGATTTTTTTTGTGTGTGTGTGGCTCCTGGTGGCTATGGTCTAAATGAATAAAAATAGAAAAATTCATATCATATGTTTGAATTTTCAAATCATGCTTCACTAAAATCTGCTAATATTTTGTAGTATTTCTCATCATGCATCTCTGTAAAAAGTATATTAAACAGAATTCCAAATCAAGCAGCATAAAAGGGAATTAGATGCTGTTTTCTCCGCCGCAGGTTGACTCCACCATGAGGCAGATCACAGCTGCCAGCCGGCTCTGGGCCCACATGCTTAGACCTTGCTCAGCCACAGTTCTTGCAGCCACTAAACTGTCCTGGAGCAGAAGGTCTGTGGCCTGCTGTTGTTCCTGGGTGAGCAGCAGCTCCAACAGGAGCACGTGGAATGGGAGGAAGGAGCAATACCCCAACAGCATGGGTCCCCTTACAAGGAAGGATGACAGAGCTTCTTAATGAGAAAGCGCATGTCCTCTACATGAGGGATGTTTACAGAAGTCTGCAGAGTTTCCCAAACTAATTTTCCTGGTAACTTTTTCTACTCAGAACATCTGTTACCATTTCTGGGAAATACAGTTTTTACTTAACACTTTGGAAAATTACTCTTTAGAGTATGCAAAATATTTCAATACAGATTAAGCTCCCTGGACCTCCATAGCAATCTTACTGCGTGGGTCAGCCAAGTATAAGCAATACCTCAGGAAAGCCAGATGCAGAGAGATTTAGAGATTTGGGAAAAGTCACAGCGTCTACTGAAATACAAACTCAGTCCCAGGCACTTGTCAAGTGTTGTGGGACCTGCCTGTGGACTGTGAGCCGGCAACTTTTGTAAACTTTCTCTCATGCTGTAAGTGCCTCATGTAAGGCCCTGCACACGGCACTATCTATGCCACGTGATGACTTGGCCACTAGGGCATTTTATAATTCGTTAGTTCAATGACACTATGTAGGCTTTGGTATCAAACCACTTTTTAAGAATCCTGGTTGTTCCTTTTGCTAAAGGTGTGTCTGGGCAAGCTACATTTACACTGGAAAACCATGTCAATAAAAAGATGGTTTCTATGTGGTTGGTGCTGTTATGATTAACAAAGATAACAAGTGTTAAACACTTAAAGAGTGACTAGAACATATCAATTATTTAAGTTTTAGTTATCATTTTCAGGACAATTATCATAATTGAGTCATGGAAGAGTAAAACCTTCCAGAAAGTTTTATATTAATTGTATATTACTCAATACATGCGTAGAGACAAATGTCCGTCTGCACATGCATTTTCCTTTACATCTCTATCTTCTAATATACTTTGGGGGTGGGGGAAGGGAGACACACACACACATAGAAATCAATTAAACTTAACTTGAAACAGATGTCAGTGAAATGTGCTGTGTGTACTTTCACCCATGAATAGCTAACACATCAATTATGGAAAGGCAGAAGCCTCCAAAGCCAGATGTTTTGAATGCCTTTGGAGTTTATATGCTTTCTTAACTATGGCCAGTTGAGTTACTGTATGTTGATAACTGAAATAACTTCTCCTTAATTGCACATCAGTATAATTTCAGAGACAGCTCTTGGCCTTTTAACAGTCACAGAGGTGCCTCTGGTGTATATGAAGCAAATACTGGGACGAAACCAGATCAGATGCAGACCACAGAGATAACATTTTTCTGAATTATTTTATCAGAGGAGGGACTCAAATGGATTTCCTTTTGCCAGTCTGCTTTATACCTTGGGGCAGCTGACAGTCTCCCAGGAGCGCACAACCATTCCACACAGGAATGTATTCCAAGTCAGAAAGAAGCAGATACGGTGTGTTATGATTTAGAGTTCACTGCTGAAAATAGGATATTGTGGCTTAAAGAAATATTTAGACATTACTTAAGCTAACTATTATGGGATTGAAATGAAGTTCTAAATGTTATGACTGGAGCTGAACTCAGGTTTGCGAAGGCTTTTCACCGAGCTGGTAGTTTGAAGAACAAACCACTCTGGAGTAGGAAATGGACACACACACACACACACACACACACACACACACACACACAATCAGGCCCAAATAAAAACATAATTTATCTGAGCACTATTTTCTAATCTTTGAAATTCTGATTGGTATGCTTAGCTCATTAAATATGGATAATTCATCTAAATATTCAAGAACTCTCATTGCCTCTGAGAATTTATCCAATGAACCCGTACGCCATGTTGTCGGAACTGTATACTATAATCACATACTGCCCCACATTCTGACTTGCTTCACTAATGGACTCTAGTAGTGGAAAATTTCCCTAGAGCAACTCCACTCTTAACTATGATCACTCTTGAGTTTGTGCCTACTCAAAGAAACCCTAAGCCTCTCATGTCTGTGAAATGAGGAAGTCTGGCAGTGAGTGGAGAAGGCATGCTTCTCTGAGGCGCGGAGGGCAGTGTCAGTGGGGGGAGGCTGGGGGTGGTTTGGAACTTTGGCTAGAAGTTGCCTGCTCCAAGTTTGAAATTACTTTGAAGTCCTGCTTCAGCATAAATTCATGCGAATTTCATAATAATTTTTATTCAAGTCCTTAAGTTCAATGGATTCTTTGGGAAAATGTTAGTGATTTCTCATACTTGCTGGCCCACTCCCACATATGTGAAAACTCATATTTCCCAGTTGAGAAGCAAGGAAAAAAAGTGGGAAAAATGTTCACGTCGTGGAAAATCTTTCATGACTTTGAAGTAAAATCATGCACAAGACTCAACTGTTATGGAAATTTCTGCAAATGTTCTTAGATAGTGCGCAGAGGGTAATGTTGCCACACTGCTTGAACAACCAAAATCTTTGGGGAGATCTCATGGTCATGTCTCCAAGGAAAAGTAGAAGTAGAGGAAGAAAGGGGGGCCCTGCTCTCTCCCGCACAGAATGAGGATCCCACTTTCTTTATGGGCTGGGAGGCCAAGCCAGATTGAATCTTTCACAGGAGCAATAAAGACCTAGATGGGGATCTCTCTTTTGTTTCCTTTGACACAGAGATTGGGTTGTTCGATTTGTGTCCTATAAAGGCTTATACAGCCCACTACTTCGGTGATACAAATAGGATAAGGAAAGAGGAGGTCACAGGGACAAAAAGAAGCAAGAAGCACTTGGCCTAGTGGGTCTCAGGCTGATGTTTAAGTGCAGTTGGAAAGATTGTTTCAGCTCATCAGTGTAGCTAATGAGGATTTGAAGGCAGATTTTGTTATTCCTAAATATCAGCCCAAAGTAGGTTTATTGTAGAATATATCCTGTTTTATTTCTTGTATTCCACGATGTTGAAATAAAGGAGCAAGTGATTGAATGAGATTTTGAGTCTAATGTGATGGAGAGGATTATAATATATGGGGAGTAAAAATCTTCTCACTCTAACTCAGATGGACAAAGATACCCCCACCTACCAAGGTTTGGGGAAAGAAATACTAAAAGCTCAATTCAATTTATAACTTAGCCCAATTAGATAATTTATCAATTTATTTGGGTAACTAATACTCAATTTCTCTGGAAAAAGGAAAAGCTTGGTTTGAGTCACCTCTTCTTCTTTGCTTTTCTCCATAAGTGATGACTAAGTTTCTGGACTGAGGGTTGAGACAAGGCAGCATTGCTCTCCTTGGGCACAATTCCCCTGCCCCTACCTCCTACCCTCAGCCTCTGAAATAATGCCCTCTCTGTAGCTTGCTGTGCCTACTACTCAGCATTTGGTACAGATTTGCAGCTGGGGCAAGGTGGTGCCCTCTCTGGTCTTTCTGACATCTTGTCAAAAGTCTCCTGGATGGGATGAAGAAATGGATGGCCTGGCCCCACCTCAGGGTCTGATGTCAGGTTGTGATGCTCACTTGGACTCCATCTGATGGTCTGTTCTGTAGCTCTTTCTATTAAGTCACCTGTCCCTGCCAAAGCCATCTCATCGTCCAAATTCTGTACCAGGTTGTCAATGATGTTCCTGTCCTTTATATGCCGTATAGAAATGATAGGTGATGAAGAAGCTAAATCTAGGGACACCTCCACATGACAAGGCCTTAGATTGGTACAGGTGATCCTGGCTCAGAGCTTGGAAACATGTTTGATATTGTCTTGCTCTCTAGTCACCCCATACCCTTTCTCTCTCCTCTTCTGTTATCTTGTCACCTACCCTTCTTCCTGCCATCTCTGGGAGCTTCCCTCTCTGCCCCACCCCTTCTATGACTATGACCATCTTTTAACCATTAATGGAGACAGGGATGTTTTCTCAGCACTGGGTGAAAACTTTGCTGCTGATCCTTTAGGCTTGGGTATTGAAATGCAAGAAATGAGGAAAACAGATTTTAAAGTTTAGAAAATCATTTTTCAAGACAATGTTCTGGCTTACAAGGCACTTTTCCTACTGCATTATTCTATCTGCATAGCAGAAGCCGAATGTCTCCTTCCTTTTTTTCATACTCACTATAATAAATGGTTTCCTTTATGAATCCTAATCTTCCTTCAACAAATGGATACTTGAGGTCTATTAGTGCCAAACTTACAAGTTCACATATTTAGAAAGGCAAAAGTGCAAAATACGTGAATGTTTCCGAGAGGTCGGAGGTTATATCCAGACTTCCCTCTTCCAGCTTCGAACCCGAAGGAAATGGTATGTTTGATAGATGATGGTATAATAGGGGCAGTGGATTCTTGTCCTACTTCCCATCTTGGTACTTGAGGAGGAAGCCTGGTTCATTTAAGAGGACAGAGCAGCTTGGTCAGGTACATAGAATTTCTAGGATCACTCCAGAGTCTCATGCATTTCCCACACGGTGTGAACACTGAGTTGAGAACACAGGCAATCGGTGGGTTGTCAAGTCAGAGGCCATATTTAAGAGGGGAGATGGAATATTGGTCTATCTCCAGTAGAAGCAAGAAGAAACTGAATCAAGAAGGTAGAAATATAGCATGCTACACGTAGCCAAAAAAAAAAAAAAAAACCCATCAAAATACACCATGAGTTTAATAGCTACAGGCTTTGCCCCTGGGAGTCAGCAAGACTTGTAGCTAGCAGGATGTTAGGGACAGGGCATGGGTGACTTGCGAATGGCAGCGAAGGCCCATGAAGGCCCACGATGAAGCCAGGGGATTGCACTTTCCTTCCAAAGGAACCCAGTCACCCAGGCAACACACTTTTTCCTCCAGAAATTGCACATCACCTTAGAGAGAAGTAGGGGAGAGATCAATTGTGGAAGAAACTGAACACTTCTTCCCAGCAGAAGCCCAAGCGTTAGCGGAGGTGACTGTTCAGCAAACAATGTTAGACAAAGGTTTAAGCGAGATTGGTGTTTACTTATCATGTCACACTCTGCTTATGTGGTGCAAACGTTCAGGAGCCTGGGCTCCTGATGACTTCGGGGAACTATCATTCCTACCCTAGAGGGTCTTCTATTGGACTTTTCTTTAATGAAAGAATAAAACTCCTAATGTTAGGTCACTAGAGTCAGTTCCCTGTTACCAGCAGCTGAACTCAATTCCTGGTGAAAACAATTAGCTTATTTTTGCTCTTTGCATTTCTTCTGTTAAGAACTTATAATTTCCCTCCAGACATATGTTATGAACTCAGTGCAAAGGTTATTTTTTTTTCAGAGACACAAAAGAACATATTAGAAATTTTTGAAACATTACCTGAGCAATTGTGCAGAACTGAAAGTCAAAATTAATTGTCTTTTTTAAAAATGTATGTCTAAAGGGCATAGAGGTAGGGTATGTGTGATTCTGTTTCTTTGGTTCACCAAAATGGAAAAGAATAACTGGGGAAAGATTATAGCAATGTGATAAGTACAAAGATAAAGAGACTACATGTAATCTATGAAAAATACCCAGGAAGTGGCACCCTGATCAAGTGAAAAAGAAAAGTCCTCCGTGATTCTGAACCTGACTGCATTAGAACATAGATAATGTTTGGGGAGGGGTGGGCACCCAAATTCAAGCACACACAAGTGTCTATGTAGACAGACTCTCTCTATGCCTGCCCTCTGAACTCTGGGGGCAAGGACTCAGGGCTTTGTCCTTGTGAGACCCTAGGGAGCACATTCCGCACGGCTGCGCCTGGAATAAGAGGTTCACATGGACTGGGGAGTTACTCTGAGACTCCACCGAAAATCTCGCTACTGGAAACCTTGGGCTGTAATCTCTGTTAGCAGAGTGTATAAAAGTTGCCCTGTTCCCAAATATCTGTTTTATATCATTTGAAGTTTTTTTTACTTGCCACATTATCTCTATTTTTCCTAAATAGTGCATTCCATAATTGAACAAATATTATCTTTTAAAATGAAAATGTTGGCAGAGGGCAGGTAAAGTGGTTATGTTCTTAGGGAACATAAATTTTGTTTGAGGAAATAGAAAATAGATGGCAGGATGGGAAACATGTTGGCGGACGGAGGGGTAATGCTAGATGTAAGACCAGGCAAGGGTGAGCAGGCCACTTTGGAAGCACTAAAGTCCCGCTTTGCAGGGGCGTTTGGGGAAACTTCTAAAATCTTTGCACTTAAGGAGAGATCTTCTAGTTTTTTACCTCAGATATTATCTAGGTTAAGTCTATGTCCCAGGTGGCATGTGACAGTCCCAGTTTATACCAGTTTTCCAGGAATAATTATTTGACTTTTAAAATTTTCCCAGAATGCACAATAAATTATATGGGAAATTTATTTTTGTCCCAGTTCTATTCCTTTGGGTAAGAGGGAAAGAGCCTCTGATATTAGAGATTCAAGGTACCTTCACTCCTCTGACTTTGTGTCTCTGTCTAGCTTAGCAGGATTATGGGAGATGTGGCGAAGTGTTATATTAGGACAAGGTCCTCTTATGTATTAAATGGTTGAAAGCTTCAGAACTGACAAAGGGACAACTAAAAAAGTCCTCTCTGCCTCTCACCTTGCCCGGTAAGATGAAACGGGGGCAAAGTGGTACTTGAGGTGCTTTTCAAAGCCCAGGGGGAGTGATGCCTGTCTGTGTACAGTGACAGTGTGAACAGTCACCACTACACACGTAAGTGTGTCGGAGGACATAACGCAAAGTGTCTTACACTGGGTTTTCTTTAAGACAGACCCCCAAGTGCAAGTAGTTTATTTGGGAGGTGATCTCCAGAAGTTAAGAGGGACATGGAAAACGGTGAGTTAGGGTAGAGAAAGAAGCCAACTGAGTTTAATTTTGAACAAACTACCTCTGTGCATAGAGTGGCTCAGTCTTGCTAAGGATTGGTGGGCTGTGTGTCATCTCAGGTAAGGTGGTGAGGGGACTGGGTATTGATCTACCAGCTTCTGACAGTCCTCAGCTGAGGGCTGTTGGCAGGAGGCATACACTGCCCAGGAATCCTGGCCTCCAGCAGGTAAGCAGAAAAGTCTGCAATGGCTTGAATCCCTCAAGCGGAGTCTCAGGGGCTTGATGATGAAAGCCAACAGTTCTGTACCAGTGCGATCACCAAAGAGGCGTGGATAGGGCACAGACAATGTTTGGGGCAGGGGCACGGGAATCACCTGCATGTGAGATAAAGTTTCAGGAGCATCGGGAAGAGTTGTCAACCCTCAGTGACAACCCCTGCGAAAACAAACTCTTTATCTTTTATTAAGTTGAAAACACTAAATTATAATACAGGGTACAGCACAAACAATGCCCCTTTTTTGTTACAAAATCATAAACATGTAATTCTGTAACATAACAATATCACATTCAAGCACACCATATGACATTTTAGGGGAAATGTTCAAATTAAAACTATAAATTATTATACCCATATTATTAACCTACCAACCATACTCCCGCAGACATTATTTCTGCTGGACCCTGTTTCTTAGTTGTAAGTTGATAAATGAATTTATTAATTCAACATAATTGAAATTTCAGGCTCTGGACATGACTGTATCCAGGGCTTCTGATTCTGTCTCTCATTTTGGACAGTTGTCCTATGTTTTGGCTTCAAACTTAGGTCATCTACATTGGTAGCAAAGTTGACTAGCAATGAGAGTCAAGCAGGTTAGCAAGCTCAGAAGAAATAAAACACTTATTTTCTAAAAGTTTTCAAATAGCCTTCACTGTGCCAAAAACTGGGTCACTTACACATCCCTCAACTAGTTACTGCAGCCACAGAAATGAAATTTGATAATTGACCGGACTGAGTTCATTTATGCCTGTCCCTGGAACTATGGCAATGGGTATGCCTTGTGTGAATCACATAGTCTGAGGTATGGGCAGAATAGTTCCTCAGAAAAAACATTAGGTTTCTGTTATGGGAAGGGAGAATGGATAGCAGATAGATTAAACACACATGCACGCACACACACCACAGAAATATACTCATATATTGCACATTGCCATTTTACCCTTTAGCTTTGATCTCTGAGGAAGTGCAAGTTTCTCTGGAGATTTATTAACTTAATTTGTTTCTAGCTAGGTGACAACTTTCTTTTTGTCTTAGCAGCTAGCCATATGTGTGATACTGCACAATTCACTAAATGGAATGTTAAAAAGAGATGTTTCCCCTCAGCACTTGCAGCTAAGGCTTCCAAGTTACCAGGAACCAGGGACCAGGAACCAAGAACCCCTATTGCCTAATGGGAGTTTCCAGACCATCTGGGTAGGATTTACAATTGAGGGGTCACAAAATTGATTCTTTCATCTTTAAAAGCTCAACAAAAACCATGTGGATTTCTTCACAGCCACTAGGGTCTTGGTTTTTCTCCTTCTCATGTGGGAGCGCAGGTGGTACTTTCTACACAAACCCAGCAAGTGAGGCTGCCTTCCATGAAATTCTTGCAGAGTCTACATGGGCTGTGTTTCTGGACATTCCTGGAATGGTCACTGGGGCAGAAGCTGCCTCTAACAACAGAGTGAGGAGACAGACTTAGAGAGAGAGACATACTACTATTGTTCTCTGAGTATGGTATAGTGGTTAAGCATCTAGCTTCTGAAACTCTATTTCTTGAGTTCAAACCTCACCTCCACTACTTATTAACTGAGTGTTCACAGCTGTAACTAATTTTTCTGTGGCTTTGTGGAAATAATCAAAGGAGTGTTGTGAGAATAAAATAAATTGAAATATATAAAATGCTTGGAACAGAGTTTGGCACATCATAAATGCTAGCTTTGATTATTATTTCTTCCTCACAGGCTAAGCTTAGACATTTGATAGCCCCAGAAAGGAGGCTAAGTCTGAGTTATTTGGAAGGCCAATGGATGCACAAGGTGGCGCAATAGGCAGAGTCTCGCGGGACGTGTGGGAGCTGTGACTGAGGAAGGGGTCACACACGTTGGACTGTAGGAGGCATCATGCAGCAGGGAGTCTCCGGCAGAATTTCTGGTAGTGGTAGGTATCTTTGAAGAACCTGCAACACATCCTCAAAGTAACTCACTTTTTAAGGTCTGCTCATGTACATGGACAGTTAAGAGAGAACTGCTAAGTACCACTGTTCCTTCTTTCTCCATCCTTCCTTCATACTACAGAAGAGAAAAAGCAGCTTTGTGAATAGGGGAGGCATTCAAACGCCAGGAAGAATAATAAAGCTGAGCAAACTAATCCTTTCCCAAAACTCTAGCTGTGAATTAGGGAAGAAAGCAAAGCTTTGATATTGTTATGGGCTGAATTGTGTTGCCCTGAAATTCATATGTTGAAGCAGTAACCCCCAATGAGACTGCATGCGAGGACAGGGCTTTTAGGAGGTAATTAAGGTTAAATGAAGTTATAAGAGTGGGGCTTAATCTGATGGGGTTGGTGACCTTACTAAAAATAAAAAGAGCACTCTCTCTCTCTGCCATATGAGAACCCACCAAGAATGTCACCATTGTGACCATCTCCAAGCCAGGAAGAGAGTCCTAACCAGGAACTGAATTGGTGACAACTTTGATCATGGACTTCCCAGCCTGTGGGAAAAAATTGTGAGAAAATAATTTTTGTTGTTTAGGCCACCAAATCCATGATATTTTATTATGGTAGCCCAAACTAACTAATATAGATATTAAGCTTTTTAATGCCTGAAAAATTAGACTATTCATTCACTATTGATTGATATCTGACAGTAGATACGAAAGCAATACTTTCAATCTAGGATTTTAGCTTGGATCAGGAAAGAAGTATTTGATAAAATAGACTGAAAAGGGCAGTGGTGGGAAGAAATGTACATACTGGCCAGGAGTTCAGCTTTTCAATAATGTGGTTGCACACTTACTTTCTCTGGCCTTTGTTTCATTTCTATAGAGTTACAAAGAAGCTGGATCAGATGGCATTCAATTTCCCATTGCCACTTAGACCTTTTGTATTTCCTTCAATGATTCATATACATTCATGTGAATGAGCCTCAGATATTTTCATGAAAGCAGTTCTGAAAAGTCATTATGTTAGAACACTTTGGAAGGAAGATAGAGAGAAAAAGGAGGACGGACAAGGAGGACCTTTTAGATAAATAGAAATCTTAGGTTTTCCAACCAAAACCCACATTTTTCTTAGGCCCAGCTCTATTGCTGGGATTAGCCACTTCATTTTAAAAGGGCCTTAGTAGTAGCCCTGGCTGGTGTGGCTCAATGGATTGAGTGCCAGCCTGCAAACCACAGGGTCGCTGCTTCGATTCCCAGTCAGGGCACCTGCCTGAGTTGTAGGCCAGGCCCCCAGATGGGTGTGCGCAAGAGGCAACCACACATTGATGTTCTTCTCCCTCTCTTTCTCCCTCCCTTTCTTCAAAGATAAATAAATAAAATCCTTAAAAGGGCCTTAGTAGACTGAAAATCATTTAGTAAAATTTCAGTGATTTCTGACATAACAATGAGCCCCTAATGTTCTCAAAATTTTTTCTTGACAGCTTAAAACTAATTTTAATGAATACAAATTCAATTATAAAGAATGCACACAGACACACACATGAGTCTTGACCATGATTAATCTAAGTTCTAAAGTTTCTGATTAATAAGACAAAACCCCTGATTTCAGGTAGAATGTAGCAAACCATCCATGTCTGAGAGAGTTGTGGAATTCTTAAAGATGAGCAAGGGAGTTTCATGTAGACTCTCAGGCAACTGCTCCTAGTATCTTTTCTTCAATGATAATTATGCATTTTCTATACCACATAAGTCCCTATGCTTGGGGATATTGTAATTGCAATTTTAAAGGCCTCCCATGTGCTGATCTGAAGTTTGAAGATATCCCCTTCCCACGTGTCAAAGTCTTAGGTTTCTGAGAAAGAGAAACTAATGAAAAGGTACACTGGAAATTCCCAGTTAAAAAGCACCTGCCTTCACGAGGACGTTTGCACATTCCAATGTTGACAACGAGATAGAATTTGCAGCCTGCATGTATAGAAATTCTCTTTTGTAGGCCTGTCCAAACCGACAGCCAGCATTGTTAAAAAAGTCTTTATATCTTCTTTTACATTAATCTAGAGCTTCTTAACAACTATTTTTCTCATGTTGGAGTGATTCATAAAGCCTTTAATTTCATGGGTGTAATAGGACACCTCTCAAATATGCATCCTGGGGATGAGTAATTTCACAAGCTGAGAGCAAGAGATAAATGCATTAAAATGTTCTTGCAAAACAAATTTCAGGGAGAAAAAGGAAGCGAATGTAGAGATTGAAGATTTAGTTTATTGTGCAGAAAAGAATATAAGATCTGCTTTGGCAGAACTGCTTAATTGATAATTCTGCACAAACAACCCTGGTAACATCACTGCCAAAAGCCTTCCTAAATGCATGTACCTGCAAATTCTCAGCTTTGTCTCTGGTAGCTGCAGGGTATGAGAACTGTATAATAGTCATGTTTTTGTAGTGAGTCATGGATCAGAGAATCTGGGAGGAATTATCTCATTATGCATTTCATTCAGGATAAGTTTCATTCAGAGGTGGAGTGATTGGTTTCCTCTGGACTTATGGCCTCAGCAGCAGCAGCTATAAATTGAACCCTTAATGTGTGGGAAGGCACATAGTAGCTGAGTATAAGCTGGGTTATGACATTGATATAGGAAAAGACAAACAACCATATAAAGCCATAGCATTTATCCTGGGTGAGAAATCCTAAAGATATTCAGGGGCGGATACAATCAGAGGGCGGGAGCCTCTAAAGAAGCCTCCATGGATGAGTGGGCAAACCAGTCCTTAAAAGAAAGAAGGTCTGAAAAGAAGTGGAGGTGGGAGAGATTGACCTGAGAGTTAGCCTGTGCTGGAGAAATGGCTGGAACATTTAGAGCACATTTGGAGAAAATCTGTACCTTTAGATTTAACCATGTGAAATTGTTATTTTTGTGGGTAGGAAATGATCAAGCAATCCCATTTAGGTAAGACACAAGCCTGGCATCCTGGAGGACAAAGGTGGACGTGTGTGTAGGAGCCAGATTGTGCAGGAACTAGGAATGTCACGGCAAAGGGCTTGTAGGGAGGCCTTTCCCTTAAACCTCATCGACAACGAAACGTCTGAAACTGAGAGAGTTATGAATTGGGAATTATCTAAGGAAGGGGCCTTAGGAAAAACTTGGGTTAACTGTCAATCCCTGGATGACCCTTTGAGGTCTGCTTTTATCACCCCAGTGGTAATGAACGTACAGAAATTCAATGAATTCTCTCTGGAGTGGAATCTAAGGGTTCATTTGTTTGTTTGTTTAATGTTGAACTGAAGATTATTGCTACAGACAAGGATAAAACTTCAGGCCATCCCTTAAAATAAGACAACAGATGAAATAGCTCCTTTCTTCTTGCTGTTACTTTCTTGGTTTAATTTCAAGTTCTTTACTATCTGGTTGGTCTCCTTTAGACACGCTCCAGTGTGTGGAAGTTCCTCGGGAAGTTCAATATTCAACACAATACAGCGTACTTTCTGGACATTGTATGACTATTTCCACCCTCCTTCTGGCCCTTTTTTCCAATTAGTGCATTAAAATATAATTCATTTTTCTTGGCAATTACCATACAAAGAGTAATTATATTGAGTTTACTCTCTGTTAAACCCTAATGCGTTTCCTGCCAAGACTACAACTAAGCCATGTAACCCACATTTTGTAGTTGTACCAATGGTTTGTGTACCACGGTTGGCACTTTGCATTAACTTCCTGTTAAGTGATATCTGGGTGTAGCTAGCCCCTGGTTTCAATCTGTTAAGATCACTATTCTTTCTGGCAGCATATTATCTATTGCTCCCCGATATTTTATCTATAGGTTTGATCAGCATGCAACACATGCCCTTAGAATCTATTGAATGAGGTGGGACTGAGAAGTACACCCGCAGATGATCACTAGCTGGATCCACATAAACTACCTACAAAACAACATTCATAAAATTCACCTAATCTTGCTGCAATTGGACAAATGGGTGTGGCTGCATTCCAATAAAACTCTATGAAAACAAGGCAGCAGTCTGGATTCGCCCTCTGGCAGTGGTTTGCTGACCCTTGTATGAATATTAATACATTGTCAGTGATTGTATGTGTAGTATCTGAAAGTGTAGACAGGTATCTAAAGGAATGAGCAGTATAGAGGGGGAAGTCAGGGAGGGAATTTGAAAGTTAAAATCTTACCCTGAGGAGAATAGATGGCTACCCACTTCGAGGAGTCACCAAAGCTGGGGGTTTTAAGGAGGAGAAGGTGGATCGTAACATCCATCTGTAAGAGCGTGTCTGGCAGCAAATGCAAATTTCACCCCTTTTGTACTTTTGCTGAGGTCTGAGGCAGGTTTCAGTGTTGGTATTGCCCAAATATCACACTCAATTCTCTGGAAGCTTGAAATGAAACAAAAAAGTGGACAGCATTTAACTACCCCCACCTGGAGGTCATTTTTAACTTTGCGGGTGACAGTTAGAAGGCCTCGGGCAATATATATGTAAAATGGTATTTAAAGGTAAAGTGGAAAATTGTGTGCAGCAAACCCTGACCTATGCACTCACAAAGCGTAATTGTGAGCATGAAAAACAAACAAGCGAAACTGCCTCCTGGGAGAAGAGTAACCCTACCATGTGGACTGAAACGGGAACTGAAAAATTCTTTCGGGAAGGTCACTGGTGTTCTCTACCCTTGTGTGCAGCTCATAAGCCATCTTTCTTCAATTATCAAACACCACAGATGGTGAGATGCACAGCTGGTTTATTAACAGCTTTACAGAATGAAACCAAAGCAAACCAAGCAATAATTCTACCACATTATATCAATTGTAGAACATATCCCGGCTTCAGAAATTTAAAAAGTGGAAAAATAGCATCGTAAAATGTAAACAATGTTTTATATTTTCACCTCCTCCCCTGCCCTCTCCTCACCCCCAAACACACACACCTAGGCTTTAGGGAAAGATACAACCAGCAAGAGCCCGTCACTCATTCTCCAGGAACAATGCAGCAGAAATGATCTTCACTGTTTTGTCCCAACTGGTCTCTTCTAAGATGAGATACAATCTTATATTTGGATTCTTTTTAAGTGAATATGACACTATTAAACATTTTTTTAAAATAAACTTTTATTTTAGAGCAGTTTCAGAGTTGTAGAATCATGGCAAAGATAGTACAGAGTTTTAACGTATTCCATGCTGATTGTAAATGCACTTGCTTGTTACCTGAGACCTGTATAATTGTATTAACCAGTGTCACCACAATAAATTTAACAAACAGGGAAAAATCCCAATAATTTAGTTGCTTATTTGTTGTTGTTGAGTTTTAATAGTTACTTGTGTATTTAAATGCAAGTCATTGATCAGAGATGAGTTTTGCAAGTATTTTCTTCCAGTTTGCTCTTTACCTTTTTTTTTTTTTTTCCACTGTGTCCTAATTTCCTTTTTCTGTTCTAGGATCCCATTGAGGATACCACATTAAATTTAATAGTCGTATCTCCTTAGGCTCTCCTGGTTCTAATGGTTTCTCAGACTTCTCTTGTTTTAGATGACTGTGACAGTTTTGCACATTATTGGTTAGATATCTTGTAGACTCTCCCTTCTGTTGGGATTTGTAATATATTTAAATTCCTTTGTCACTTTCTGCATTTCCTTCTGGGATCTCAAACTCCTAAATAATATTTAAAATTTGTATCCACAAAGGCTTATTCTTTATGCTATAAAATTCTATAGATTTTGACTGATGCCAACCATCCTGGATTCACCATTATTATATCATAAAAAATAGTTTCACAGCCTTAAAAATCCCCCATGTTCTACCTATTCAACCAGTCCTCCTCTGCTATAGATTGAGCTCCTAGCAACCTGCTTACCATCACTACAGTTTTGCCTTTTCCAAGCTCTCATATATCTGTGGAAGCATACAGTACGTAACCTGTTTAAATTGGCTTCTTTCACTTAAGGTTCCTCTACGTCAGCCCAAGCATTGATAGCTCATTTGTTTTCATTGCTGAATACTATTTTATTGTATGATGTGCCAAGTTTTCTTTTAATCTAGTCACATATTGAAAGAAATTTTGATTGTGTTCAATTTTTGATGATCATGTATAAAGGCCTTCTAGACATTTTTGGTTTTGTGTGGACATAAATATTCAACTCATTGAGTGCAATTGCTGGATAAAGGGTAAGCTGATGTTCAGCATTGCAAGTGACTGCCAAAATATTGAAAGTAGCTGTATCATTTTGCATTCCCACCAGCAATGAATGAGAGTTTCTGTTGCTTCACATCCTTGCAACCATTTGGTGGTACCAGTGTTTTGGATTTTTGACATTTCTACTAAATGGGTAGTGATACTGCATGCTCTTTCAGTTTGCAATTCCCTAATGATAAATAACGCTGAGCATCTTTTCATATCTACTTTATGTATAATTTAAAAATAAATGCATATATTTTCTGCAACTTCACTTTTTTTCCTTCACAATATTATTTTAGAAAAATTTACTTGTTCATTGATAGAGGTTTTCCTATTTGAATGATGGCAAAATAGTTCATAATATAGATTACCTTATTTTTTGCAACACGTCCATGGATGAACATTTAAGTTCCTTCTTTAAAAAAAGACTTTTAATTATAATTACTGGGAATTGAATTTTATTGAACACTATTTACATCTCAGTGTGGATTTGGGTTCAGCTACACATAACAGAAATTCCAAATAAAGAGATAAATTCTAAGTCATCCCTTTCCCCACCTTTCCCCCACACAGGCACATCATGGGGCAAATACAAGATCTGTCCAGAAGGTATCCAGCCATGCAGTATGAAAAATAGATACATTTATTGAAGAAGATACAAGATGCAAGAAACATTGAAGGATAATGACACTTCAGTCCCCTTCAAAGTAGGCACATTGGGACCTCACACAGTTCTCCCAATCGCCATCAGCTGCTGCCCCACCTTATTTTCCTGAATCTCATTGACGGTCAGAAATCTGTTCCCTTTCAAAGGTGATTTCAGTTTTGGGAAAAGCCAGAAGTCACAGGGCACGAAATCTGGGCTGTAGTGGGGCTGAGTCACCTGTTCGATTTGATGTTTCACCAAAAAACTCTGTGCAAGACATGATGCATATGCAGGCGAGTTGTCCTGATGAAGCTGCCAGTCACCAGTTGCCCATAGCTGCAGCTTTCTCAATCATCTGAATAGTTTCTGAGGAGGAATGTTCAAGCTTCAAGCAAAATTTGATGCATATTCATTGCTCTACTTGCTCAGTCATTTGGAATGCTACAACCACACAGTAACATGCTCACTCAACAGTGTCTACTGCCCCTACTGACTAGTACAGTGAAGTCATTGTTGTTCACATGTGTGTCCAGTCCACTCTCCTTGGCTGCCAGTTTACATCAATGTCACATAAACGATTCTCCTTATATTAACAATGGTTGAACTTTTTCTGGACAGACCTTGTATACTGAGATTCTCTTAGCCCTTCTTTCTAGGTCACAAAATGCCTATTCCAGCTTCAGCACTTTTATCCATATGCCAGGCAGATGAACAAAAAGTACAATATGCAAATAGAGTTGATTCTCTTTTTAAGGTGCTTTCCTGGAAACCATATTGTTATGGGCTGAATCATGCTACCCTGCAATTCAAATATTGAATTCTTAATTCCCTGTAGCTCAGAAAATGATTGTATTTAGAAAAAGGAAATTTTGAAAGATAATTAAGTTAAAATGAGGACATTATAATGGGCCCTAATGTAATGACTTATTTCTTCCTATAGGAAGAAAAGATTAGGAAACAGACACACATAGAAGGAAGACCATGTGAAGACACGGAGAGATGGCCATTACAATCCCAGGAGAGAGTCCTTAGAAGAAATTATTTCTGCTGACACCTCAATCTCAAACTTCTAGCCTCTAGACGTGTGAGAAAATAAATTTCTGTTGTTTATCAATGAGTTGTTAATTTCTGTTGTTAAATCAATGAGTCAAAAGGTCACCACCTAGTTAGTACATGGAGCACGATTGGATCACAGGCTGTCTGGCTCTAGAACCCAGGTTCTAAGTCATCTCAACATTTTGCTCCTTATTCTAAGTAATGTCTTGTTCAAATTACTAACACACACACTTTTGTGCATATGAATAATTAAATTTTTAGAATGTTTTCCCAGGATCATCACTACTGAAACTCATTTAATGTTTGAAATAAGAATGTTCTAACTAAATTGCCTCCTAAAAAGGCATTACAAATGATACTCCCATGAAACATTTATGAGTGCTCCCTTTCCCTCCAATGCTGGATATTATCAAGCTTATACATATTTTACCTATTTAATGGGTCAAAGAATATATGACATATTTTCTTTTTTACCTCACTTATATCAAGGAGATAAAATATCTTTTCATACATTATTGATCTTTGTATTCTTTTTGTTCTTTTGTTCATTTTTCTTATGGATTATCTTTTTATATTCATTTGTAGGGGCTCTTTATATATGCTGAGTATTCATCATTCCTTTGATTGGCTGTACATATTGTTGCCCAGTGTATAATTTTTCTTAACTTTGTTTAAGGGAACCTTTTTAAAAACAAATATTGAATATTTTTATTATGAATTTTGGCATTTATATTTTCTCAGGAAGCTCTTTCCTAAGTTTGTGTGTGTGTGTGCATATATATATATTATATATATATATGATGAATATGATTCATCTTATAGTTTTATATGGTTCTTATTTGGTATTAACATTTATCTACTTGGAAAATGTTATTACCTCTTTTATCTACTTGGAATTTTTTAATGCATATTGTGTGAAGCAGATATCTAACTTCATTGTTTTTACAAACTTTTGACTGATTTTTCCAACTTTGTATTTGAAATGATTAATTTCACATTTTAAAACAAAAATGTAAAAAATTTTCTACATGAAACACTCCTTATACTCATTTACTACAGATTGTTTTTGCACCAACACATTACAATCATTTTCATTTACATAAAAAGGTGAAGATGGGCAACATGGTTTAGTAGTTTTATCATTAAAATAGTTATACTCTTTCCTCAGTTTATGGAAAAATTCTTTTTCACAAGTAGTTTTCATATAATGGTTGTGTCCGTTTAAGGAGGTGTATTGCCTTTTGGGGATTCTCAAGTGGTTGGTGAACATAACTGTTTATTTAGCCTTTTCACTGAAACTTTTATGCCAGTTATTTTTAGTTCCCATCTGTCAGCTGACGTTTGATGGAAGCTACTTCATCTCAAAGATTTATTCAAATCCTGTAGCCATTTGAAAAATGAAGGTTAATTACCAAATACAAAAAGTCAGTATGGTTTTGTTACTAAACTTAAGAGCATGCCATTGGAAGAGTTAATATATCCACACTACAGAGAAAAGAAGGCTCATATTCCCCAGGGAACTAACTGAACTAGAGGAGTGGCCTGAAGCAGGGAAATTTCCCTGGGGTCTCTTAAAAGTTCCAAACATTCTGAAGATTGGTTCTGATTTTAGCCTGTTCTTTGAGCCTGTTTTTCAGTGGAGGAGAATATTTTCTCTCATACTTTATGTTTGAATACCAGTACATATTTCTATGCTGCTTATTCAAAAATACCTTTCAAGTTTACTTAGAAAAGTAGGCAGGAGAATGACTTTGTGAGGGAGGGGGATTGAGAGGGTTTTTTTAAAAGTAATTAGAAAAATGTGCCCTGGCTGGGATGGCTCAGTGGATTGAGTGCCAGCCTGTGAACCAAAGGGTCGCTGGTTTGATTCCCAGTCAGGACACGTGCCTGTTTTGCAGGCCAGGTCCCCAGTAGGGGGTGCACGAGAGGCAACAACACATTGATGTTTCCCTCTTTCTCCCTCCCTTCTCCTCTGTCTAAAAATAAATAAATAAAATTTTAAAAAAGAGAAAAATGCAAACAACTTTAGAGTATAGATTATCTCCAAATGTAAAATGCACTAGAACTGGGCAATTTGATTGTAAATATCCCTGCATCTTGATAAACTGAATTCTGTTTTTGCTGCATCAGGAGTGCAATAGATCCTTCTGCAACAGAAGAAATTACGATTTGTCTCTTTTGTAAATTGAACATCCATATACTCCATTTTCTTAAGATATAGTTTACTTGTGTATGTTTCTGTACACTTGGGAACAGTTATTTATTCTGTGAGCACTACTGGTTACAGACCAGTTCATTTTCCTGAATTCAGTCCATTTCTCAATATCTGCATTGTTTTAGAGCCTAACTACCTGCATGAAATATCACGTGCTACAAACAACCACATAAACAAATATGAGACAGTGTTGTTAAATTGGTAAGATAACTTGCATTTTAAAAAGATGAATTATGAACTGTTAGTGTGGACATTAGAAATTATACTATTTAGGTGACTTCAACTGCATGAAATTCTGAACAACTTCTTTCAAAGGACAGATATCTAGTTAAAATTTTAACAAGTATTTCCCACTCTGCTTTGATTTCCCTCATTGTCCTTATCCAAGAGTACACAGATTACAAGCTGTCTCCTTATTGCTGTGGTTGCAAAAACTGTTGTGAATTAAATACACCATCTACGGAGTACAGCTAATCTATAAGCCAACATCATGCAATGCAGCTTAACCTTGACTTTCTTTGACAGTTGTCATAAAAATTGCTTTGGTTTCAATCCATTTCTCTTTGATAATGACAGTCTGCACATCTTCTCGGGGTGAATCCTTTCCTATGATCTGAGTGAGGAAATCGTAAAGCTCATTGTATTTGTATGCCAGGTCTTCTACTTAGGTAAGTGAACATAATAGCTGACGTAAACTTGATTAATTTAAAAAAAAAAGCTAGATGTTCTTATACCTTGGAACAAAAGTCAATAAAACATCAACTTAAGAATAAATCAAATTTCCTCAGAAACCCCTCATCTCAGAACAAACATTCTTGCGAGGATTATTCCTACAGAATAGTGGAAAGATCCTGGACTTTAAACCATGTGAATGTTGGGTTGAATCCCAGGCTCTCAGCTGCGTATCAAGGGAATTTTTGCAGTGATGAATTTAACTTTTCCATATCCAGTCAGCTCATCCTAAAATGGGGGTGACAATGCCCAAATCATAGGTTGTTATATATGATGAGAGAATTACCATATAGAAAGCACCTGGCACAATGTCTAACAACACAGGGCCCTTAAATTCTAGAAAATCCCTTCCCTGATCAGATTTCCTCTCTAGGTTTTAACTTATCACTGAGTTTTGTAGAGTTTTTCACTACTGAGAGTTCTCAAAATAGTGAGTTAGGATGCAGGGCAGAGAAATACTAGGTGGACACCTAGGCAAGGGTGGGGAGGTAGAGAAGTAGGGAGGTTTAATCCTCCTGGGCAGATGTGGAGCTCTGTGGAACTTTCAAAAACGGAATCTCAGCGTATTGTCAGCAATCATGGACAATTCTAAGGATACTGGTGTGATGGTCAATTTTTTGCATCAACTCGACTAGGTTAAGGGAAGCCCAAAGAGACAGTTAAAACATTATTTCTGCATGTGTCTGCCAGGGTGTTTTGGAAAAGAAATGACCATTTGAATCAGCAGGTGGAGCTAAGAAGACGGCCCCAACCAATGAAGATGGGCATCGTCCAATCCATTCAGGATCTGAATGGAACAAAAGTCAAAGAAGGCAAATTTTCTCTCTCTAAGTTGAGCCATCCATCTTCTCCTGCCTTGAACGTGGATGTTTCTGGTTCTTTGGCCTCTTGACTCAGCCTGGGACTTAACACCATTGGCCTTCATTCAGATAAGGGCTGAATTACACAATCAGCTTTCCTGGTTCTCCAGCTTACAGATGGTGATCTTGGGACTTTGAGGCCTCCGTAATGATGTGAATCAAGTCCTAGAATATTTATCTGTATCTGTATTTGTATTTATATCTAAATATCTCTATCTATATCTGTCTATAACTATCTGTATCTATCTGTATATTTCCTATTGGTTCTACTTCTCTGGGGAACCTTGATTAGTACAACTAGGTTTTTGGTCTTTTATATACTTGGGTTATATGTACAATATGGACTTTGGAGTCAAAGATGTCTATTTATGCCTTCCTTCTACCTTCTACTACCGAGTTCCCAAGCAAATATCTTCACCTATTTTGGCCTCTTTTTCTCATTTGTAAATTGGCAACAAAAATATTTTATATCATGTCTAGTTCATGTGATTATTGGTAGAATCAAATGTATTAGTGTATGAGATAAGTCTTTGAAAGCATAAAGCTCTATAAAGTTGTAAGCTTTTTGGTCTGGATGAATTAACCATATATTATATACCACACGAGATATAAGAATTAAGAGAAATTGATCATATTTTAAAATACTACATAATCTCCAAGGGAAAATTCTCAAGGAAATAGATATTTTCAATATACAAAACCAGCTTATATAGATCTTACAAAAATTCTCATAGATTCACAACATGAAACTAGGCAATTTCACTATCAAAACTAGTGACCTGGAGATATTATTACTAGAGTTTATACTTATTATTAACTTAAATGTAATGTGTTGATGATTAAACTAATACAATTTCAAGCTGTTTCAGAGAGTTAAATAAAATGGAAATCTCTCCCTCTCCCTCTCTCCTTTCTCACTCAACCAGCCTCCTACTATAGGCATAAACTCCAGAGACCTGGACTCTGGACTATGATTCCTCAAAACAAACAGATTCCCGTGACTTTACAGGATAAAGTAGCCATAGAAAATGTGTCGTGTAAAAGGTTTCATGCCGTGTAAGAGAAAATTAGCTCCAGCCAGTGCAGTAGGGTTGGGAAGGACGGTGTGCAGAGCATTTAACTGAGCAGAGACAGTCCCTAACTTCAAATTTATGCATTGGAACCAGAACATACAAAAACTTGTAATGGATTCCAAATGAAGAATAATGACAGAAATTAATTAAACCTGGAGAAAGAATAAATACCATTTATTAAAAAAAAACATGCACCAAGAATCCAAGAGAACAGATAGGTTACACATTCAGGCATGTTTAATGAGGTTTGAGGAAAGCACTCCGTTTAAAAATTGGTAGCATGTTTTGGTTATATTTGCAGAAGGATACGCCACTGTTGTTTAAAATCTGACTGGAATTCTAATTTTGGCTATGTCAAAGAGACTCTCAATTGTTTTTAAAATCATCTTATGAAAAATTTTATTTGGTTTTTAATTTGAATCAAATCAAACCAAGTAATTTGCATTTCAGGGAAACAGAAATTAAAACAGAGAGCCAGTCTCTATTATTTCAAATCTGCTTCATTTAGCAAGTAGTTTTGACTCATTGAAATACTATTTTAGACAATAAAAATTTATTAAAAAAATCAATCACGTAATAGAAAAGAAAGAAATACTATTTTAGGCACCAGTATTTATCAACATGGTGTTGCACTGTGTACATGTATTATGTTTGAACATTATTTTAATCACATGAAAAAAGATTACAACAGATAATTTACTATTACCAAGTTTTCTCATTTTCTAAAAGGAGAACTTTGTGGAGGTCATTTCTTTCTCTGTTTCACTGATACAGCTTTTCTGAAAATATAGATACAGTTTTTCTGAAGAACAATACCATTAAAATAATTCAAGCCTGTTGAAAAGAAATTTATTATTTTTACAACCACACAAAATTTTATATTACTGCTACACTATTTGTCAATAATCATAAAACATTTCAAAGGAGAGAAAGAAATGAACATGAAACTGACAATTTAAAAATGTTTTAATTAAACATAGAAAGCTGATTTCTCACCAGAAGAATGAAGACTGAGTAAACAAGAGATCCTTAAGGAACTGCTATTATTTCCTTTTCTACATTCCCAGAGAATTATCTGTACTCCGTATTCTGGAACTTCCATACATCACACTAAAATTATTTGTACCCATATCAATTTCTCTTAAGAGAATGCTATGTCCTCAAATATAGAGGCCATTTTATTATTTTATGTTTTCAGTCTACTCAACATGTTGAATGAATGAATACCTCTACATACGAACAAGTATAAATATGATTTTGGTAACTTAAAAATATTTATGACTATGATCCACAGTAAAAATACATTTTACATTGAAATGTAAAATACAAATATTTCTCTCTAACAAAAAAGTTGTGCATTTGAAATGTATAAATTTCCTTAACCAATTTTAACCCAATATTAAGTTAATTTAAAAAAGAAAGAGTTACAATTCAATACTCACTTTTGCTCCATGCACCATTCTCTGATTTTTTCCATTGAAAAGCATTTCATTTTTTAAATGACTCATCAATGAACTAAACTGATTTTATGAACCATCGGTGAGTCATGAAGAAACTGATTTTGTGCGGTAGAAAAAAATATAAGAATCAGTTCGTCCCTAATTTAACTTACAGAAGCTACTAGAAAGTAGATGTACAAATGCTGGCCATTTCATGAAATGTTGTGGAAATGCTGACAGTACGGAAAATATACTTGGGTGTGAATTTCTGGAGATAACTTCAGAGACGTGGTTTAAATCCCCTTGAGCTTAAGCGTTTTAAAACTTAGATGTACAAGGAGAAGCTGAACATTCTAAGGTGCAGCAGGTAAAATAAGAAAAAGGAGTGCAGGGCTGTAAAGTGAAGAACTGTGACGGGAGCTCGATGGCTCTCCGATGACTGGGCTGGGAGATAAAATGGACTGAATACAAGATCAGGGACCTTATTGGGATCTCAAACATTGTACTCTATCATCTATCTATCTATCTATTTGTCATCTATCTATTTTTAGATAGGTCAATATACAGTTAACAAGCAGTATTTTCCCCCTGGTGAAAAGGAATATAGACAGGGTACAAAATTAGCCTACTAAAGTGCACAAGAAAGTGGTACTAAAAGATCAGGCACATTTAGAAACAGCTGGAAAACAAAGGTCCTTGACTGCTTAGGAAGCCTTGGGAAATATGGTGTTAACCCTTCATTCAAGCTGGGAGCCTAGCTAACTGGGGGGATTTGGGCGGCGATGACAGAAACAAAGGGTTTGGAAATGATGGTCTGTTTTAGTGAGCTGTTGGGGATGTTTTCAAGGCTTCCCCACAATTGGGTATTTCAACATCTAAGCTTATCTTTCTACATTGAAGGTTTTTAATCTCTTTAACAATTGATAGTTTGTATGTCTGCCTCTAGTATGATATGATATTATGATATAATTTTTAGACCAAGAATGATTCCTATTTGCATAATTGAAATTAGGCAGAACTTCAATATCTAGGTATCTATTAGCAAACCATTAAAATCAGCTGAACCAGATTGCTTTTGACATGGCTTTTCAACTCCTGTGATTTACCATTGTTGAGATTTAACATATAATTCTAGGTTCAAAAAACCAAACATATAAGCAGCCAATACAATACAATACAATACAATAAAATGAAATAAAAATTCCCAAGAAACCAACATCATGGAAATATGTTTAATACCATACCAAACTTGACAGAAGTTATTTCTTTCTTTCACAACAATAAAGGTTTGGCCTTGAGCATGGTTTTCAAAAACTATTAGGTTTCCATCTATTAGATTCAGTGGTTCTCGCCACTGCTGTTCCTATCTCCTGCAATTTTCTCCTAATCCAAATCACTAAACTAAGAAGACATAAGAGTTGCCTCTGATAGATACTTTCTGGTAAAAACTAAAACCAATAGATACAGAAATGTAACATAAAACATTGTTTTATTTTAATTTTTTAAACATCTAAGTCACTTCCCTTTGAGTCTATTGTTATTTTCATGACTAGTCTTATGAGAAATCCATCCATCTGAACAAATCAGAAGTTTATAAATAATATCTTCCTATGACTGATTTACTTTAAGACCACAATTTTATGTGAACTAGAAATATCTATTTTGCTAGTTTATATTTTTTCCGACTGAAGAGGCATCATAAAAAAGCCATTGCTAATGCAATAGCATGAAATATTCACGTTTACAGAGTCATTTGGATTTGTTACAGTGTGTGTGGTAGCCTCACACACCAGAGGAGAGGTGCACATGTAACAACTTTACCATATGCTCAGATGTTTATGGCATACAATATATAATATTCATAATTACAAAGCACTTTCTTGCAGGTCTATTTCATATGTCTCATAGTTTCTTTGGTGTTGGTCCAAAGATACATCACTCTGTTTATGAGGAGAAATGTGACACATAGCAAATACCTACAAAATCCAGTTGAGCTGCAGAAAGAAGATCAAAAACTTAGTGAGCTGAACAGGTGATGTGTGTGAGAAAGGCCTCTACTGTTGGCGACCTGCAGGACTGGTGGGAAGAATTAATTATTCAAGACAACAGTGCTTAGCTCTGCAATAGGTTGTGCCCCACAGCAAGAATTAATGTTTCAAAATATCCTTATTAAATGTCAGGTGATGCTCTGTTAAGTAAGAGCTGTTCCCCCAGACCCAGGTCCTCATGGTTCCTAACTTGGATTAAAAATTCTGAATGTGACAACCTTTAGGAAAAAAACACAAAACAAACTGTGACTCTGTCATGATTAAAAACTTGCAAGAGAAATTGGAATTTGGTAAAACAAAACTGGGATTTGACACGCATTAGTACTCCAGTATTCCTGTTCAGAAATATTATTTTGTAGACTAGTATGAACATTGAAAATATTATTCTTCTCAGATGACAAGTCTGAAAAGAAACTAATCAGCATCTAGTCACTTTCTCTGTTAGCTCTTTGCAGTACGTTGAAATGATAGGAAGAGGGAAGGTAGTGTTAACGACGGCAGAGCCCGTGACCATATCATCGCGAAAGTGTTTGATGTCAGGAAAGCATCTGAAAAACGAATCTGGATCATTAATGGGAAGTAATTCCAAGGCATTTGAAGTGTGCCACCACTGCCGATTACTGAGAATGTAATTATTCTAAGGAGTCAACAGTGACTACAATACGATTGAGGTGGTCCTTCCTTCGTAGTAATGCAAAAAGAGCATAACCAAAGTTAATTTTGCCCAGGATCTTTGAGAAAGCATTCAAATGAGGCAACAGCAGCAGTGAGAACAAAATAGCAACAGGACAAATAATAAGAGGACTTTTTCAAGTCTTGAGAAATCCTGGGCTTGCAAGCGTACAAAATCAGCGAAGTTACTTAGGCAGGGTCGGGAAATCTGGCCGTGGTGAAATGCACATAAACCAGTCCAGAAGCTCCAACGCCACCATGTCTGCACGAAATGGGGGTAGGTAGATTTGTTTTCGGCAAAGCCCAATTATTTCTCATTTTTACATTTTGTTGGGGTGGAATAGAGTTGGATTGGGTAAAGGGAGAGGGTAGGTCATGCTTTCTCAAATTTCTTTAAAATTTTCTGCTTTGGATATTTTTAACAGGATGTTTCATTAAATTTCTTGGGGTGACATTAGTTAATAAAATTATATAGTTTTCAAGTGTACAATTTTATGATACACATCTGTATATTAATTCTATTGTGTGCCTACCATACAAAGTTAATTCTCCTTTCGTCCCCATATATTTGACCCCCTTCACCTTTACTTCCTTCTCAACCCCTTTCCCTCTAGTAACTAGCATATTGTCGTCTGTGTCTGCATTTTCAGTTGTTTGTTTTCCTGGCCTGTTGCTTTGTTACTTCCAATTTTATATCACATATATGAGGGAAAGTATATGGCTCTTGACTTCTTCTGTCTGACTTATTTTGCTTAGCGTGATATTCTCAAGATCCATCCAAGTTGTTGCAAATGGCAGTATTTCATCATTTTTAATGACTGAGTAGTATTCCATCGAACATATGTACCACATCTTCTTTACCCAATTGCCTACCCAAGGACACTCTGTTGTTGCCATGTCTTGACCACCATACATTAATATAGGGGTGCATATGTCGTTGTGAATAAAAGTTTTCAAATTTTTCAGGTGGATACCCAGAAAAGGATTTTCTGGGTCATATGATAATTTTATTCATAATTTTTTGAGGAACCTCCATACTGTTTTCTATGGTGGCTCTAACCAGTTTACATTCCCCACTACCATAATCAATATATCCATTCTGTGTGCCCCAACCCAGAAGGCTGTCATTAAGTCAACTATTACTTCCAAATACTTTCATTGTTCTTCTTCTCCTCAACTAACTAAATACTCCTCCACATTTCTCAGTCTGAAATCCATCTGATCTGTCTCATAGGTCCTTGTGGGCAATAGGAAGGCATTATAAAGACTTTTTTTTTTTTGCCTAGCTGGATGATCCCTTTCTTTCAAAATCTCTTAAGTTTTAAATTGCTCATTAATAAAATAGAGTCAATATGTCCATGCCATAAGATTGTGGTAAAGATTCACTTGAACTGTTCACATGAAGTTGCTGGCATCCTGGACACTGGCACAAAGTTTGGGCCCAGAAGCCCTTTATCCTCCACATCACACTACTAAAGAGGGAATTTTGCACAATCAGCAAAGATGGTGTGTGGTACCATGTTCAAAAATTTTCCTTTCCTTTCCTTTCCTTTCCTCTCCTCTCCTCTCCTCTCCTCTCCTCTCCTCTCCTCTCCTCTCCTCTCCTCTCCTCTCCTCTCCTCTCCTCTCCTCTTTTCTTTTCCTTTCCAATTCCTCCCTCCCTCCCTCCCTCCCTTCCTTCCTTTCCTTCCGTCCCCTCTCTTTCTTTTCCTTTCTATATCTCAGTCCATCTGAAATAAAACACCACATCCTCATCAATCATGAGTACGTTCACTATAAAAAGTATGCTCAAGGCTGGGTTAATTTTAAAATCTGGAAGGCATATCTGATATGCAGATCAAAAAAAGCCACACAGGTGACTGTGCACCTCTGGGAGATGGACTTCTGCCCTGCAGTTCCTGACGGTACCATTTCTAGGGGGATACGTTACATTGAACTCTTCCCTGGTACAGATAAAAGGGACTGTTTTGACTCCAGGAAGAAGGACTGGGCTGCCTCTGTTCTACAGCATAACTAAGGTAGCTCCAAAGAACAATGCATTTGAGAAAAAATGAAAATCATTTTTGAGGTCTGTCCTGGAAATAACCATTCTCCTTGAAATTTACCTGTTTTTCACAGAAACAAGAGAGAAACTTGTGCATGAAGGCAGGATTTCAACAGCAGAGTTTCTAGTCATAAACAGGAAATTCTCTAACTTTCATAAAGTCGAATAAACAAAAGCTGGCTCTTTCAAAAAAAACACATGTATTCCAGTTTCTTTAATTTTTCTAGGAAAATAAAGCCTTTGTTTTTTAAAAAAATATGTAAATACAAAACCCATAGATCTTTTATACATTTGATAATTACATCAGTTTAGAGTGAAATGCACATTTAATTACTATAAAATAAGATACAAACATAACTATGAAAAATATTGTTCAGAAAACAGTGTCATACAAAGAGAGTGAAATATTAAAAACACAAATTGTTTAACATTTCCCCCACAGGCATTAGTTTTTATAAAAGGGATATACCACCCTATTAAAATTCAAAAATACTTCCTATTTTTTAGAAATAACAAATATTTTCACATTTGTAGATTTCTAACAGTCATAACTTATTAGTAAGTTTAGAACATATGCTACTCTTGAGTTCTAAAATTCTGTAGTCAATGATAATGCTGTTTTCCACGTTAATAACATTGAGGAATCTCATAATTTTACAATTTAACAGGTGGCACTTTTGACATAGTTATATATGTTAGTTTAGTTTTGATAAGTTTTAGCTAAGCAACTACATACTTTGTGATTTAATATTTTTGTATGTATTAACATTTTTTCAAGATAACTATTTTTCTGTCAGTTTGTGCTTTGCATTTCTAACTAGCTTGAGACAGCTTCAGGCAAGGCTGAGACCGCCAACCGCCAATCCCGCTGTGGACTGTCTCAGGAAAAGGACTCAGGCTACTCACCTGGAGACACTATGTTCAGTTTCCCACATCCATAAAAATCGGTATAATGACAGTCACTTCCTTTTATTTAGCAGACATCATAAAGATAAAGAGGATAATTAGAGGGGCTTGCACATATGGGAATAAATATATAAACCTGTGGCTGAACTAGTCTCATTATGATGATGATGATGATGAACAATGATCATATTCAAAAGCTGAATAATTAATACAAACTATACAAGGCCTTTTTTTTTTTTTTTTTAATTGCATGCACAGAAAAACTTGGGAAGGAGGGAGCAATCACAGGCTGGGCCGCTGGGAAAGGGTGTGAGCCTGAATCCTGCCTGAGGCGCTGTGGGGTGTGGGCCCTGCCACACTCCCATCAGGCGATGCTGTGTGAGTGGGCCAGGGTCCTGTGTCTTTCCCACCACCCTGTGCTGAGTGAGTCTTCTCCCTCCTTAGAACCAGGCATGCTCCCTTCTGGCAGGATCAAAGCCCAGAGGCCTGATGGGACAAGCAACTTTTCTTCTCGAATCCTAGAAAATGTCCAGAGTGTAAGGAACTGGATACAAAAAAGGAACTCTCCTGTACACCTCTACGTACAGGGCTAAAACTTGCACCCTTCCGCTTCCTTATTAGTCAGGTGTCAAGTATGAAGGTCACTGGGTCGCCCTGAAACAAGGCTCTGCTTCTGCATCACAGTGAGCAGCTGGGCTTTCTGCTCTTCGTACCATTTTAGTTAGATGCATCTCGCTTTCCTGTAAAACAGTCATTTAAAAATCATTGTTAGAAGATCTCTGTTTTCTTCCCAATAGTAAGTATGTCAGATCCATTGGCACTAAGACAGGGAGTCTTCCCCCAGTCCCCTTCTTGGCCAGGTTTCTGTCCCAATTATTTTCTCCTTCAAGAGTTCTGTACCTACCCTTGGTAACACATCTCACTTAAACATTTTCATTTACCTGCAAGATCATTTGATGAGTACCTGCCTTGCCCATTGGACTTTAAATTATAACAGATTAGGAACAGTGTTTATTTTTTACCAAGGCTGTCATATTTACCATACATGAATAAATAAATAAACGAGTATAGTAAAAAAATTACAGGATATTCAGTTACATTTGAATTTCAGGTAAACAATTTTTAACTTATTTTTTTAAATTTTATCTTTCAATGACAGTTTGTTTAATACTATTTTGTATTTGTTTTAAGTGTACTACATAGTTGTTTTACAATCATATACTTTGTAAAGTAAGTATTCCTCCTTATATTTCTAGTACCCACTTGGCAAAAGGTAAATGAAGATCTTATCTAAAATTCAAATAAAGAAACAAAACCAAATTTGCCTGGGAATATTCTGTTTTATTTGGCAACATTTTCCAGTCACAGTTTGACCTTCCATGCTTATCCTAGTGTTAGGAACATCATACGAGTTCAATCAGAAATCTCGAATGAATGAAGAAAGATTGCAGGAAGGAAGAAAATTACCACGAAATTTTAGATAGTTACCAATGCATAAAAATGTATACTTCTGTACCTACAATCCTTCCCCCCAAAAAATCCCTTGAAATAAAATTTTAAAACAGGGAATAATTTATCACACTCACAGAAAAAACTTTTACAGAGTTAGTGATAAAAATGTCATACTAATATGTTACTGTATGTCAACTGTACTTTAATAAAAGTATTTTGTTGGATGAATGAAACAATACATTGTAAATAAATGACCTCACTTAATACGAAAAATATATGTATGTGTATATCATACTAGGATTCTTCCATTAATGTAGTTTTGACCCTACTGGTTCTTACACATAAGAGGTAGCAAAAATCATATACATACCATAGAATGAACTAAAAACTAAATTTGAGGCAAAAAGACTTTTCTAACTTTTTACAGTGTTGACTTAAATGTAGCAGATGAAACTGATATAAAAGGTTACCGCAGTGAAAACCTGACAAATAACCTTCCTAAGGTTTTAGGTAAGCGCAGGTGTTGCTGTTCCTCATCATCATTATAATTGGACATAATTGCTCCTTATAAATTACAGAGCAGATTATTGTCTTCTCAGACTTATTTAATACTCATCTTTTTTTCCATGACTTTCAACAAATAAATGCCGAATGCCTATTGTAGGCAAGACAATATCTGTAACAGATAATAAAAACCTATGTAAATATATGAAAGGCATACAAAAAGTATACATAAGTGTCAACACATGTAGTTTTTATAGAAAGAGCCCCCTACATTCTATAAATGCAGCAAAGGCAAAGATTGCAAAGCACAGAAAGACTCAATTTGTGGGAGTACGGATTAAGGCATAGTTTGATAGAGCTAATGCTCTCTGACACAAAAATAGCCTGGCTACTTAACCTCTCTGATCCACATAGTATTTGCAACTCCATTTATTTGAAGATGCCATTTTAAAACACTGTTAACAAAATAAATTCTACTGTAAGCTTAATTTATATCACTACTTCTATATGTACTCATATAGTATATGAAGTATATCATACTTCTTATAAAGATACTTCTTATAGTATATAAGAAGTATATCATACTTCTTATAAAGAAATGAAGACATTCAGGGACGCTCTGCTCTTTATTGCAAATATTCTAGAAAAGCACTTTGTGGTACATTCGGGTTGAGCAACAAACTCCTTGCTATTCCTTGCCTTCCCACAAGAGGTAGCGCCTAATTCCCCTCCCTTTGAATCTGGGCTGGCTTTGGTGGGTTGCTTTCTCTTTTTCTGAATGTATGTGGGAACAATGTGTGTAGGATTGAAGGTTTTTTGTTGTTTTTCTTGTTTGTGAGCATTTGGTAGAACTTGCTGAAAAAGCCATATCTAGACTCTTTCTACTTTTGTTTTTAGTTTGTGGGGGGATTTTCCATGAGCAATTCAAACATTTTAATAGTTATGGGACTGAGAGTTTTTCTTTTTGATTCAGTTTCTAAGAATTGGACCAGTTTCTGTAAGTATTCAAATTTATTGGCATGAACATGTTCATAATGTATTATCTGTTTAAATTTTTGCATGTTACGTGCCCCTTATATTTCTAATGGTAACCCTCTACCCCTCCTCACGAACCCCTCTACCTTCCTCTCCTCCTTCTTCATTAACCTTGCAATAGTTTTTTCAAAGAAATAGTAATTCACTTTAGCTTGGCTGATCCTTTTTATGTCTTTGTTTTCTATTTTATTTTCACTATATCCTAATCTGTTAGTAAGCATGAAGGTTGGAATGGATGTTTCACGATCAGCTAGCAGCATGTTCCACACCCCCCCGCCTTGGAAACTGCCCCTTTGTCCCCTAGAGCAGTGGTCTCCAACATTTTTGGCACCAGACACCTGTTTTGTGGAAGACAATCTTTCTGCAGACCAGGGGGTGGGGGCGGGGGATAATTTCAGGATGATTCAAGTGCATTACATTTATTGTGCACTTTATTTCTATTGTTATTACATTGTAATACATAATGAAATAATCATACAACTCACCATGATGCAGAATCAGTGGGGGCCCTGGTTGTGTTTTCCTGCATCTCGTTGGTCCCATCTGGGGGGTGGTGGGAGACAATGATACCCGAAGCGTGTTCCTTATGTCCGGCCTACTCTGTAATCTCGTTTTGGTTGCTGTTGCTGCAGAAAATCCTGCTTCACAAAGATAGGATGTTGGAGAGGGAAGCAGACTTTTCAGGGCTTTTGTGGCAATTACAGGATACTCTGCCTTGATTTAATCCAGAACATATGGAGATGAAGCTTTTCCGCTCACCTCCTGCTGTGTGGCTCTGCCCCTAACAGGCCACAGACTCCTCCAGTCGTGCCCTGGGGGTTGGGGACTCCTGCCCTAGAGGGCTAAAGTGAAAATATCACAAAAGTACAACTTCAAAAGTGAAATTCTATAAATTTCCTATATTATAATTATTATTATATTATTTTTAATCTGATTTATTGGGGCGACATCGGTTAATAACATTATACAGGTTTTAGGTGTTTTTAAAATATATTTTGTAGTCAAACATTTGGCCTTGTTACAAGAGGGGTCTAGCCTTGTCCCTGGTTCCCGGGAGGAATCTCTAAGCTCCTGGGATAGATTCCTCCACTTTTCCAGTCATAGGAGTGTCTTTGTTATTCATGGTCCACCTGAATGACAGCTGTCAGTTTATGCTAGGGACAGGGTGGGTGGTGGGTCCCTCCGACCGCACCTGATAGTGTGTGCTAACAAGAGGACTCATGGTGGGCTTCTTGGGCCATGTGTTATCAGCCTGATCTCTGAAATGGGGGCTAGAGATTGAATGCAACCATGAAGGCAGTCAGTTCGTCATTCATTCATTCAGTCAGTCAGTCCCAAGTAATGAAACCCCAATAAAAAGTCTGGACACTGAAACTCAGATGAGCCTGTTAGGTTGTAAACACTCCACACACATCCTGCATCAGTATCAATAGGGTGATGTGCCCTGAGGATAATGGACGTCTTGTGTTTGGAGCCCTCCCAGACTCTGCTCTCTCTTGCTTTGGCCTAAGTCTAATGTATTGTTTTCCAGTAAAAAACCATATGGTGATTATAACAGCCTCAAAATGTTCCATGAGTCCTTCTAGCAATTTAGGGAAAGCGAGTGTAGTTTTGGGAAACACCAGCTGGGCTGCCAAGTCCTCTTCCGTCAGACTAAGGAATGCACTTTACAGCTCTTGTCTAACAATAGGAGGCAATTATTATCCTCAGAGTAATGGTCTGATAGAGAATTAGAATGGCAATCAGAACACTTGTTGTTTAGAATGGGGCATATAAAAGCATGGAGAGTTGAATTAAGTGCCTTCATGAGTGTGTTCTGTTCTCACACTCAAGATGACGGGGGCCAAAGGATGGCCTCCACTGGATAGATTCCTCCGCTTTTCCAGGCAATCTGGAGAGAAGGAAGTTCGAGAATATCTGGCATGGCTATACAATTCTCCCCACAGGAGGGAATGTTGGGATGACTGCACTGTTTTTTGTTTCCTTCACATCACTTCACCTTTCTTTTTTCTTACCTGAGCCAATGGTCCTAGGACAAGGTCTGCGACTGTTGGTGCCAGAAGCAGGGATGATTCCTAAACAAAAAATCTGCAACTGTATCTTTAAACACTTATGACAGAATTCCTAAGGACCTGATAGGTTGGATTAGGTCTTCACCCCATCTGGCATAATCGGGGTTGGTGAGATACATAGCCCTAGTTATCTAGTGTTTGAGATGTCCAGTAGCTATGCACTATGTAGTCCCACCCTGTATGACGGGAATGGGCTGAGGGCAAATGCTTGCTAGTCTAGTATTGCCACCAGCAATCTGGACCTTCGGAGTGCTCAAACCTTATGATTCTTTCAAAGGTGAAAACCTTTGGGTAAAACCAAATGGTTACTAGGGAGGAAGCATAGCTGAGGTAAATGAATAAAGAGATTATGCAATGAGGGAAATCAAATAGTACATCACTATTTTGAGAAAGACTCAGAACAAGAGGTGATATTATCTTTTAGTTCAGTCACACCAGATGGTTGGAAGGGTGAATAGCATTTCTGCTTTTGCACCCTGAGAAGGCTGAAGGGAAATCTGCAAACCTGAGAGGCATGATTCTGGGAAACATTTTGGTTTATATATATGATGATAGACTGGACTACTTGTTAATGACTGAGTCAAAATCTAGTAATGTGCCAGCAAGTTTTGATTCATTTTTAAAGTCACATCTATTGCCATACTGTGATTGGTATAACACTCGCATTGTTAGTAAGCTCATCCTACTAACATTGGTGGTCAAACTGGGAAATCGAGTTAAATCCTCCTAGGATGTAATATTAATGGAAAATGATTGGCTTGAAGAAGAACTGGATTTAGCCAATTATCAACTAATTTTTATACTAAACAATGCTGTACACATAAGGTAAAAATAATGGTAAGTCAAGGGACAAAACTATTAAAATGTTGTAAAGTTTTATAGGATAAATTAGTTCTTTTTTAAACCTATCCCTGGCCCTTGGCTCTTCCGAATGTGAGGCACATTCCTAATGATACCATTGCTGTGCTTGTCCTATAACAGCAATACTGAATGTGAATGCCCAGACAAATATGATTATTTTGCTGTGCTTGCCAAAGGCCAAGAGGTGGCCTTTATAGTAAATCTGCTGGCCTGGCCTAGGGAAAAATCTAGCCTTTGTCCCCAGCAAATGGGGGTGATAGGAGTGTCTTTGTTATTCATTATGGGCCTTCTGGGCCACATCTGATAGTTTTTGCTAATGAGGTGACTCAAGGTGGACCCATTGGGTCCCAATATACCAGCCTGTCCTCTGGGAAGTGTGCAGCGAGGAATGGAGTACAATCACAGAGGCAACCAATTAATCAATAGATCAAACCCATTTAAATGAAATTCCTGTAAAAACTCTGGACACCAAAGCTGGAGCGAGCTTCCTTGTCGGCAATGCTGAGTGCGTATCGTCACACCGTCGCTGGGGAGGGTGCTGCATCTTGAGGGCGACAGAAACTTCTCATTGGGAATTTTCCCAGACTCTGCCCAATGCGTCTCTTTCCTTGGCTGAATTTAAGGTGTCCTTTCCTATAGTAAATCATAATCATGTATGCAACAGCTCTCAGTGAATCCCGTGACTCCTTCTAATGAGTTATAAAAACTGAGGGTGGTTTTGGGGCCCACCCCTCTCCCCACCACTACCAAATTTGTAGTTGGTGTTAGAATGTGTGGGAAAACTCGGCAGTCTGGAGGTCTATGACCTCAAATCTCTCAGTTTAGCTAACTTTGGAAAACATTTATGTATTTAAAATGGAGGAACTGGACCTAAGAAAATGCTCTGTGTACACATATTTTATTTTAAAATTGTCACTATTGCTGGAAACCAAGGGACTTCAAATTATTTTTAACAAATGCCACAAAACTGATAAGTCATACCAGATACTTTAACCTTAGAAGAAGGCTTCTTTTATGCAGCATAGTCGGGCAATGACTTCACTCCTCTGTTTAGAGGAATTTACATGGTTTAAAAGACACCCTGCCACAGTCCCCGCCCCCTTCTACCTCACCTGCAGAAGTTCGTCATTTAGTTCTTCTGGGCTTACTCAGTTCCCCCCAAATGTCATGTGCATGCCAAATATAGGGCACGGATTGTCCTCTTCCTGGAATGTTTTCCATCAAACCTTCACTTGATTTATTAGTGTTTATCCTTCAGACCTCAGCTCAATTCTAATTTTCCAAAGGAGGCTTTCCCTGATGGCCACGCAGTACTGTCACACCTGTAGGAGTCTGCGCTTCTCCTTCGCAACACTCACGGCAGTTGTGATAACTCATGTCTGCCCTCCTTGCTAGACTGGAAACTCTGTGACAACAGGAATTCCTATTGTATTCACATTTTAAAAAATGTTCACCTGAAGATATTCTTTCATTGCTTTTAGAGAGAGAGGAAGGGAGAGGGAAACATCAACATGAGAGACTGATTGGTTGTCTCCTGTACATGCCTGGACTAGGGGTCGAAGCCCAGGACAGCACCTAGACTAGGTATGTGCCCGGACTAAAAATCGAACCCACAACCTTTTGGTTACAGTACGATGCTCCAACCAACTGAGCCCTACCGGCCAGGCTCTATTTTATTCACATTTACTAAATGGTTTCTATAAGCCAGGGTCTGTGAGGCAGTTATCATTTTTCACGTAATTTCTCCAATTCTGAATCAGATACCATCATTGTTTCTGCATTTATAGAAAAGGAACAATTCATGGAAACATAAATTAATATGGAAAGTGCTATCCACTGAAAGGCAGGAAAGCCAGGAATGGAATCCATGAATTTTGACTCTAAGTTCTGTATTTTAAATCCATCCTCTTATAGAAGATGCATAGTGATACTTGTTAAACGAACAAACAAAACTTTTAAAAGTGGTTAATAGAATGCTATGCCTAACTACTGCTTCCAAAAATATAGATGATGATCTCTCATACCAAAATTGTATTTTTATCTCTTACAATCAAGAACATACTCCAGCCTTGGCCCTGTGGCTCAGTCCTGCAAAGGGAAAGGTCACCAGTGCAGCTCCCGGTCAGGGCACGTGCCTGAGTTGCCGGTTCATCCGGGTCCACTTGCGAGAGGCAACCAACTGATGTTTCTCTCCCTCTCTTTCTCCTTTCCCCTTTCTCCTTTCTCTAAAAATACATAAATAAAATCTTTTTTTAAAAAAGGAATATACTCCAGAATCTTACTGAGCTGTAGAGACATTTGGGAGAGAAACTTATTCCCAGTAAAATGATCAGGAATATATCATGTTGCAGCATATGACATTGCTGTTTTGAAGCAAAAAAAGAAAGTTCAGGTATCAATTATTTTACACATTTCAACCAATAAAAACATTTTTAGGTTAATAGAAATCCAAATTATCACTTTTTTTTTTCTAAATTCAATTACCACATAAGGCAGGGCTGGGCCCCTTACAAAGTGAAACAAGATGACAGGTTTATGTCAACATGAAATTTATTGCCAGATTAAAATACAAAGAAAACCCACCCAGAGAAATTTCACAAAGTATCTGCAAGGAAACCACTTCCCTTTGTTCCATAGAGCTTGTTGAGATAATTGATAACTTGAAATTGGATATGGTTGCACACAGAACTCCGGTGCTTTTCTCTCCTTCAGAGTCTTAGAGAAATTTTAGCAGAGGATCCTGAGGCCTGTGTCCAGCTCACTTCTCTGTGCATTTACCAGCGATGAGAAACAGTAACCAAACAAATGAACAGAAGCAGCAGTAACGAAAAACCCAAAGTTAATAGTAACCTTTAAATTTTTGAAAAATTAAACACATCAGAAAGACCTATTATTTGTATATGTCAGCAGTATGCTTTTGACTGAAAAGTAAAAGCAAAACAAAACAAAAATCCCAAAATGCTTATCTATATTACCCAAACATTCTACGTAAATTGAAAAGTTAAGGTTTCTTTTGAGTTCACACCAGATTCTTTGTTGAGGTAGTTTGAGATCAAAACCAAACCAAACCAAAGAGGAGCATATTTTTATTATTTCCTCTGAAATTGTTGCCGACTTCAAAGTTTTCACCACCTCGCCTCTCTTGAGAACACGACTCTAATATTGTCAGTTAGCACGACCTCTCAGATGGAGTTTCTGGAATCTGAAATCAACTTGGCCATCTGTTAGGACATTATTATTTTCTGTGTTTTGTAAAATACTATGAAGTTTTATTCTAATCCTGAAGACACTTTTAGAGGAATTCAGGCAATTGATATTTCCTTCCTTACTTTCAAATAATTGACGTGACCAGAGCTGGTAGCCAAGTGTTGGAAGGTCTTTCTCATCCTGAGGCTCTTTTGCAAATTCTTCAGAAGCTTGTTCCTAACATTCTCGGTGTAGTTCACAGTTTATGCTTAGGGATCCTGTGACACCCTTCCTCCTCTGAAATCGCCTGGAAAGAGCACAGATTTGGGAGTGAGATGGATGAGCACGACTTCATCAATAATATTACTTATACAAAACAGTATCATGAAGGTTAAATAAAAATGCTCTGTAAGTCTTGAATGTAAGGTTTTGGTGCCCACACTAGACATTCGATAAGTGTTTTCGTCCTTTTGTCTTTCCTTCAGGGTATTTTGCCTCCATGATGGTCCCCTGGTGGCTGTAATTGCCTGCTCTGTGGAGTACTCATTGTTTCCTCTCTCATTTCTCACATCTAGGATGTGGTTCTCTGTTTGTTCCCGTAGGCATAACAGACGTCTCTGGCTTCCCTTAGCTTTCTGTTCTTTGGGAAATCTTCTGGAAATCTTTAATTTTAGCCTCAATTCTTGGTTTCAAGTGACACCATTCTTAACCACTGACACAATCGCTTGTCATTTAGGATTTCTTTAAAGAGTAGCTGCTTAGACTTTGATTTTCTTCTATTTTTGATGAGAAACTTCATTCATTTTATAGCTGAGCTTTCTATGAAATATGAAAATCACCCAAGAGAGTGTGGAAATTAACCCAAGTAAACACATTTGTGAAACTCTTAAAATTTACCTTAGACCCTTCATGAAACAAGCGCAGATATTGGCCCCACAGTTAACTTCATCTCAGGGTGATATTATGCATGTGTTTTGGGCAGTCCTTGGGGGATGCTGGTTAGATGTGGCTAGTCTGATTGTTCCTCTGACACTCACCTTTGTATATCCCAGAAGTTTGGCAATAGCTAGCTACTCACCTTGGTGAGGGAGACAGTCCAGTTAAGAAGAACCCCTAATATACACCAGAAAAGGACAAATTGTTATATGGGGGTACAATATATGATGAAGATACACAGGAGTGCAAGACAGGCAGAGAGTGGTCACTATTGTCGAATTTCATGGCTGAGATGAAGTTTGAACTGGACCCCAAAGAACCAAAAGTCTTCTAAAGCTATCTATAAAAGAGGAACATTTTAAGCAGTAAGAATGGTTTAAGCAAAGACATGGACACAGAAAAGTAGACATTGTTTAGGGAAATAATGATTAATCTGTTGTGTTTTCAACATGTGTTTTATAGAAAAATAGTGCAAGTTAAGATGAACATTTCTATGGCAAGTTATGAATGCCTTGCTGTAAAGGCTTGACCCTATAAGGAAGGGACACTATAGAACAATATTAAGCAAAAACATATTATTTGCTTTTTCTCTTTCTTTTTTCCATGGCATTTATAAATGAAATAGTGGTAATGCATTTAAATATGTCTATTAATATGATTTTCTCTTTTTAATGTTCTTGGGTATAATTCTTTATATTGCCTTTATATTGTTTCACTCTGCCTCAAGGAAGATTAGCATTGCTACATCAGAGAATAAAACAACAAGACAGTGCTTATTTTTGAATTGTAAAACTGTATTTTTGTGTTCTTAGCAAGACAATAGCCTTAAACTTTTAGTGTTGCAATATAAAAAGAATTTTCAAATTTCTATAGCTTCTACTGAGGGATCTGAAGCCAGTGGTCAGATAGGATCTTAGCACTCTTTCCCAGCGTGGAATGCACTCTGTCTGAGGCTAAGGCCCCCCAATATGAAGCAAGATGTGATGCAGGAAAAGGGGGTAGAAAGCTATCTGCTTCCTCTGACTGTGGACAAGAGGGGACAACACCTGGTTACAAGAAAAAAGAACGTCTATTTCAGAGACACTTTCCTGAAAACATGGTGTCTGTGTGCTGCGCTCTCTGCCACCTCCACCTAAGTCAGAAACTCACTTGTACCCAGACAGCAGGCCTCCAGAAAGCGCGGAGGAAGAGAGGACTGCAAGGTTTACCTGAGACAGAACCATCTAGAGGAGCCATTTTAATGGGGAAGAGATGAGATATTAAAGTCCAGGAATTTTAAAGTGTTTTGTTTTCCTTTTTGCTACTCAAAATGATGAGGATCTCAAAGGAAAATGCTAGCAGTCATAGAAAATAAAACTACATTTGTTTTGAATTGCTGAATGTTATAATTTTTCCTCTTGTCAAAGTGTTTCATCCCATTATAAATCATATTTCTTTTAATTAAATCCCACAGTCATCTATTAAGGGACAAAATATCTCCTGCTGGTTTGTCGAGCCTTGTAGCAACTTAATTTTCTCACTTGCTGCCTGGATCACAGGTCAGAAAAAACAACTCCAGGGCCCAAGGTGAAGGGGTCTAGTGAGTCTCACTTCCCCTAAGAGGAAGGCAGCAGGGAAGCTGAGAGAGAGGGAGGAGAGTACAGGAAATGGGAATTACCATGTCTAGCATAAAGAGGACTGGTTATTTCAGGACTCTGAAGTCTAGATTGTCTGCAGCTAGTGATCACCCTTCCAGGTCAGCTACCACCACTAAGGTGCACTAAATTTATTTACTATTTCTTGAATTAATTTTTAATTCTGTTAATTTTGTAAAATAAATTTATAATATATTTTCCTCCCATCCTTATTGCCTTTAAACCTTTAATCCCTACACTAATTGCCATAGATCTGTTTAGGAGTTAGATTTGGCAACATCAACAGATATTAACAGAAGAACCATATTGTTTCAACTACTGTAAAAGATGAAGAAATATGCCTTTGTCATTTTGTGTAAAACTACCTTGTTAAACAGGACATGCATACAATAAAATTAAAAAGTAATATACCTAGCGATGGAAATCAGATCAGTAGTTGCCAGGGATAAAGAAGGGGTGAAAGATTGTCACCAAAAGCAACACTTGGGGATGGTGGAAATGTCTATAGCTTTACTAATGGATATGTCTATAGCTTTCTTATAATGATGTATCCATTAGTCAAAACTGCTTGAGTGCCCTAGCTGGGGTGGCTCAATGGACTGAGTGCTGGCCTGTGAACTAAAGGATCACTGGTTCAATTCCCATTCGGGGCATATGCCAGAGTTGTGGACTAGGTCCCCCTGTGTGGGGTGTGTGAGAGGCAACCAAACATTGATGTTTCTCTCCCTCTCTTTCTCCCTCCCTTCACTTCTGTCTAAAAATAAATAAAATATTGAACAAACTCATTGAACAGTGTACTTAAAATGAATATAGGTCATCATTTTTAATAAAGTCAATTTAAAAAATAAAGTAACATAGTAAAGAGTAATTTTGCCTAAGTCAGGAAGGAATGCTTACCCACTGAAGTCCTGCTGGGCCCCTTAAAACTGGGTGATGCTGGGCACGTGGTGACCCCTCTGAATCTCAGTTTCTTTTTCAAGCGGGGTTAGCAGTAAGCTCTGTTCCCTGGGGTCTGTGTGGAGAAACTGTGGTCCATGAATGCACATTCTTATCTATACCTTGTAAAGCTAATAAGAAAAATTTTACTAATAAAAGTTTTAGAGCTAATACAATTTTTGGTGGCAAAAGGGGGTGTATGGATGTGGAAGAGGGAACACGGGGGATACATGGTAATGGAAAAATAAAATAAAAATATTAAAAAAGTAAAAATTAAAAAAGAAATAATACTCACCTATTTTCTTAATAACAGACCTGAATAATACAATCCTAGTTATAAGAAACAATTCTTTGATAAAATGCCCAATATACATATGATTATTCTCTAGTTGTTTTGTAATATAAAGTATTCTTTCCTTGTATTTTATTATTGCAGGAGAAAATATATTTAGTTCTTCTCACTGCAACTTTGAAGACAGAGTTTTTAACGTGACTCTATATTACTACGGTGCGCTAATAATGGCCATTTGGTTTCATTGCTGGGGCCGTAAGTACACTTCAACCTATTAGCTAACGCATTAAGAATAACTTCCTTTAAAAGCAAAAGATCTCAGTATCTTCCTTGATTTTGTAACCACTTCTGGAATGTTCTGCTGAATTCTTTTAAAGCAGCCTAATTTATGGTTCAAAGTGTCATCACTTCAGTATGAGGTTAATTCATTTAAACACAGACTAGCTTCTGCTTCTCTCTGAGATTTACATTGTACCCAAAGATGGTATGAAATAGAGTCACTCCTTCAGAATAAAATGATAAGAGTTATTGCTCTTGGCTTCTCTATGACTGTTCCGGTGAACAAATATGTTGCTCTTTTAAAACGATGACTAAAAAGCTCATCATCGGAAAGATTGGAGAGGAATGAGTTTACCCTAAAATATTTAAATTGATTTCACCAGAAGCTGAGGAAAACCAGGGAAAAATAACCTCTTTTATTTATTTGTTTGCAACTTACATTTTACTTCCATTTGCTTATGAAAAGAATTGGAAATGAGGCATACAGCCTTACACACTGTAGACACTTTAAAAATGTTTGGAAAGAAAAAGAGGAATGGAATTGGGGTGAGTGTACTTAATTATTTTTATATGTGCTAACTATCTTTAATTCCTTGTTACTGGGCAATCGTGATCAGAGTTGGTGAGGAACTCGCCTTTGCTGCATTGGCGAAATGTAAAATGTGAGCTCTAATTTGGAACACATGCAATGACCATTTTGCACTCCAGCATTCAAGACTTTCCTGCAGCCCATTTATTTTAGTGAACGTTGCCATATAGTAGGTTACAGTGTATGTTCTAGAGCCAGGCAAATCTAGGGTTGAACACTGATTCTCCAATCCAAGGAACAGGTAGCATGGGCTCAATTCCTGCCTCTTCAACTTGTAGATATTAACAGTAGCGGCCTCGTGAATGTTTGAGAGCATTCAATTCAATATCATATGGCAAAGGTCTGTTTCTACTGCTAGAATATTGTAGGCTTGACCAAGCACCCCTGCCACCATTCATCCAGAGAACTTCCCGTGGTGTGGGTAGTCATTACGTAGTGTAAATACTACTGAGAGCAAAGTTTAAAATCTTTTGTTTCTTCTATGCAAGGTGGATGGAAAATAAACCTGACCGTTGTATCTTTATACATTTGTACCTCATCCCTGTTTTGACTAGCTCCACAATCTTTCCTTGACCAAATGTACTTGACTATATATGCCTTCAATAAAATTAATTTTCTCTATATGTCCCATTTCTGAAGATGTGACTATATTTTTCCAGGCTTCCCTGCATTCTCTTTGGTAATGAATTACGCTAGGGTTTTCTTATCTCCATCTTTATAACTCAGCTGTCTTTGGCCATCCCCAGTTAACTAGTGGACAACTCTAGATGAATGACTGCATGCGAATACTGCGTATTCCACAGTAAATTCATCGTCTTTTCTCTCATCACCCTTCCTTTCCTTATGTCCTTCCGTCCATATTTCTCTCCTGGATGGTGGCCCGACCACTTACTTTTCTTACTAGACACTTGGAGGTCTTCTTGATGTCTCATTCTTTTACTTTACCATGTATTACTGATCCGATTCAGCTCTCTACTGTCCAACACACAACTTTCCTCAGGTATCACCATTTACATACCTTTACAGCCATAGGACAAGATGATTCTTACCTCCACATTTTCATTCATGCTCTACTTCACGTGGAATGTTCTCTGAACAAGCCACAATTTCAAAGCTCAGCTACAGTATCCAATTTTCCATGAGGTCTTATCTCTCAGACAGGCATTTGCACTTTGTGGCATCAGCTCTCCTACTTTCTGACGTCACTGACTGACGTGCACACTGGCCTTCCTTGAGGAGATCAACGGAAGGCCCATGGGCTCTGTGTCAGATCCCCTCGATTCCTTTCTTAGTGCCATAACTTATCAGTCTCCTTTTCTGTAAAATGGGGTTAATGTCATCCCGAGAAGTTGTTGATATAATTAAATAAAATAATGTAACAGATTCTTCTAATGAAAATTGCCACATGCATAATCATTGCTTTTATTATGTTTTTCCATTGCAGTCTGCTATGGTCTAAACCAAAAAACGTTGCCTACCATGCTTGTTAAAATTTCTTGTACATTGACTGAGGAAGAAATATTTATGTTTCTGAGGAAAGTATACATCAAGTCATACCTAGAATCATAATGATTTTTTTGAAATTTACAAGTTTAGAAAATGAATATCCTGAATAAGATGCCTGTGTTTACCATGAAATGGAGTCAAGAGCAAAACCAACAAAAAAAGGGAATAAAATTAGAACGTGGCATACAGTCCAGACAGGCTGGCTCATTTCTATAATCTCGCAGTTTTATTGTCTCCAGACTTCCCTTGCTTTGATTCCTTCAATGCCCAACTCAGAGATAAAGCTTCTGAAAGTGCCCTTCTCATCACATTGCCATTTCTGATCAAGAGCTTGCAGGGCCTCCCTACAGCCTACTGCATGGAGACTCTAATTCTTTGCCTGAAATTCAAGATTCTTTGTAATTTGTTCTCCACTTATCAACCCAGCTTCATCACCTGTTATTCTAGCAAATGTGACCCATAAAATATTTCTATCATACAGATCAATAGTTTATGAACTCAGATCTGACGTTTATCAATGCCTCTAGGACCAGCTGAAATCATCTTTACTGAAAACTTCCTTAACTATTAGAACTCATGTTATTAGTATCTCAATTAAATATCAAATCGATATATACTTGTTGTGGATAGAAAATCTTAAGCTTTATGACTGAAACTTTAAGGAACATAAAGACAATAATAATCACAGCTTTTGCATCAAGTCTTCTACTAAGTTTAAAGGGATCCATAGAAAATGCTATGAAAATGAAGAGAAAAGAGTAATTCATAGTATACATATGTGTATGTGTGTGTTCAGAGAGGATGTGTGCTCAGAGAAGGTTTCCAGGATGAGTTAACATTTGAATTGTGTTAGAATGAGAGTAACAGGAACAGTGCCTAGGATCCATGATACTTTTAGGGGCCCACAAATAAAATAGTTTGATATTAATTTATTTAAAAATCAGAAAAAAGTTGAATGTAATAGTAAAGAATATATGATAATAAACTAACCAGGATATATTTATCTTTACACCAACACAATAATTTTTAATATTTTTTATAGAGGAAGGGGCTCTTGAGAAAAAGTGACTTGAGATCACAGAACTCATATTGTCACCTGGCTAGAAAAATGAATGTAATATTAATGGGTAGACATAGAAAGAAGAAATAATATGGATAAAGTTTGTGTTGTGGGAAAATACAGGGTGTGAGTGGGGAATTCCTGGGTAAAGAGAGCATTGATCATAAGTGACAAATAGTGGCAAAGAGAGGTAGGTTGGAAGCTAAACACGGATGGTGGAATGGAACCAGTCATATTGTGGAGGCATTATTGGTGGCAGCTTTAGAGAGATTTGGACTTGTTGGTCTGTATATTAGGGCCATTGAATAGGGGAATGACATGATAACAGGTTTTCTGTATTCAGTGTGTTCACTCAGCAATATTTATTAAGCACTTACAATGTGTTAGACATTGTGCTATATATTAGGCATAGAAACTATCTGATAAATGATGAGTTCCCAAAGGAATAAAAGGTTTGAAAACAGTAAAGGAGGGTAAAAATAGAGTAAATGGAGAGTTGTAAGTGTGGAGTCAATTGTTACTGAGAGGGTTAGCATTCCTAATAGGAGGAACATAGCAAAGGGAAGAGCAAGTTCCAAGAGCTGGCAAGGTGACAAGTTTAAATGAGATTGCTATGCCTGAAGCGAGTGAATAAGGGACTGAGTGTATGGAATGAGGCTGGGGAAGAAGCCTGCATTTTTGCACTTAATTATATAACATTTTAACTCCCTATCCCTTTTCATATTTCTTCTTTTAAAATCTATTTCCAATTCATACTAACTTGTTTCATTTTAATTTTGCCTGTGTACGGCATTTTTGGATCACAGTGGTGGGCTTGAAATTCCCTTCTATCCTGCTGAACATTCATCAGAGAGTTGGGCTTATGAAAGACATTTAATAAACATTGGTATGACTCATTTTTGAGACAGCAGATATATTCAAATAGCATGTGAAATTCCACTAAATGAAACCAAATATTCAGTTTGGGCTCAGATAAGATAAATTGCCATTTAGTTTACATAGTCATAAGAGTATCTAAAGTAAAATAATAGGTATTATAAAATAGTTTTGGCCTGCTTCTTTGATAGGTTTGTTTAGCTCCATTCCAAGAGTGCATTATGGTCCATGATTCAATTTGGAATTTTATCTTATCAAGATAGAACAAGAAAAATGCTCTCTAGGAGCAATAGTTAGAAATTATTTTTGCAAGTTCCAGCATAAATGCATATAATTTCCCCCAGTGTTTTGAAATAAATTAAAAAATAAACTAAAGCAAAAACTTAATTTAAGAGAAAGATCCTATTGATATATTTTAGAACCTTTAAGAAGTCCTATTCAGATTAATCATCAGTCTATATTCATGAGCTAATTAAGAGAAACATCACAATGTTATATAAGTGTAAAGTAATAATGTAGGAAATCTGATAGATTTGGGTATATTCTGTAATGCTTATAATATCTTTCAATAAAACAATACTAAGAACTGTAGCCTTGTATGTATTTGTGACAATCATTGATTCTAACTACTACTATATTTTGGAGGGTTATTGGAATCTTACCTTTTATTTCAATATTTGTTAATAGAGTTAACCTGAACTCACTTGTAAATAAAAGATTGATTGGGTGGCGTTTGTATTTATGATAAACTTGGTTTTGGAGTGATGAACAAATTTTAATAATATTATATTTGGGTAACACTTAATCATCAAAAGTCTGGACCAACAGAAATTAATCCCTCAATTAATCAGTCCTTCAATTACAAGCTGATAACTTCCATTTTCCAAGAGATCAAAGTGCATTAAGGGGACTTACTCTTCTGATTTTGTGTAAATTCCACTACCTTCCAAAGAGATATTAACTTTTAATTTAGCAGAATAGAGATTTTAAAGCAAATAGATTTTATGACTCTTGAAGGTAGAAAGGTTTATTATCAATTACTTTCCTCTTATCCTTACGTATACATCAAGGCGTTACTCCTGCACTAAAACCCAAAGAATGTTTATATTAGATCTTCATTTATAATTAAGTTTTGCACACCTGTTTTAGAATTTTACTATGTAAATATGTATAACACACTTCAATTTAGTCAAATTTTTCAATATATAACAGTAGAGCACAAACTTAGAATTGTTCTGTGTTAGGACAGAATTCTGTATGAGAAATCACTTTTTAAATTTTGCCCACTTGGGGCTAATGTGTGACCTTCTGGTTCAGGAATTTATATTAAAATATATATTTCCATGTAATCTGATAATACGTACATGTACAGGTTTGATGGAAGGCTCGGGATTTTTAAAGACAAAAATGTGGCTCAGAATCCCTGCACCACGTATTTTAGGGAGAACAGCATAGAATTTTTAATCAACTCTAAAAGTCTACGTGGTAGGATTTGCTATCCAATTCCAGTTTATCCACACGGAGGGTTCAGGGTCTGTCTGGGGAGGGCCCGCACCAACCAGTATGACAGTAGACTGCTTCTATGGGGAGAAGTCTTCCCCTGCGGTCCCGACACTCTATTACACCTCTGTGGTTTGCACTGAGAGAGCTGCTGGATGTTGCACAGCTCTGCTTACTGATCACGAGGCTGATGTTTATCGTGTTATCACTGGCTGCTGCTGAATGAGCCTGCAGTTATGACTAAATTTTTCAGGAATATTTTTATGTTGAAACAATTTCAAACTTATAAAATAACGTTTTCCTGAGTCATTTGAGAGTGAGAGACCGACATGCTATCCCATGGCCGTGGAATACTTCCGTATGGAACAAAGACACTCTCCTACATAACCACAATTCAACCATGCAAGAGATTGACATTGATACATTACTACCATGGAATCCTGAGATGCCATCTAAGTTTTCCCAGTAGTCTCAATAACTTTCTTTATAAGAAAAAGGATCCAGCCCAGAATCATCCATGATAATTTAGCTGTCATGATCCTTTAAAAAAAAAAGTTCTAGTTCTTTGGCTTTTCTTTGACTTTTACAACTGTGACACTTTTGAAGATTATAGGCCTGATATTGGGGAGACGGTCCCTCAGTTGTGTTTGTCTCATATTTTCTCGCGATTAAATTAAGGTTACACCACTTGGGCAGGCACATCACAAAAGCGACTCTGCATTCCCCTTTCATGCCATTAGGTGACCCATGGATCTGATGTGTTTCATTCCTGGTAATCTTAACTTGAGTCATTTGATTTAGGTGGTATTTTACAGGCTTCTTACCATAAAGTTACTTTTCTTTCTTTATAATTAATACCATATTTTTCAGACTATGTGATGCACAGGACCATAAGATGCACCTAGGGTTTAGAGGAGGAAAATAGGGGAAAAAATTTGAAGCAAAAAATGTGGTCCTGCTCCTGCCTCCTGTGACCTCGCTCCACCGCCTCTCCCCCACCCCCAGCGAGCCAGCTAAGCTACATTCAGACTATAAGAGGCACCCCCATTTTCCTCCCAAATTTGGGGGGGAAAAGTGCATCTTATAGTCTGAAAAATACAATAAGTATTTTCTGTAGAAGTACTTTCAGACTAGGTAAATGTTCCATTTCTTATCAAAACTCAGTTTATTCATTGATTCATATCAGTATATATTGATAGATTGCTGTTTTATTTAATAGCTTGTCATCCAGCATTCTCATTATTTACTTTGATGTTAAAATTTTCCCAGATTTGGTCACTGGGTCTCCTTCGAAGGAAACTTCTTTGTCCTTTCAACATTTTTTCATCATTTTCTGAAAATTTCCTTTGTGACACAACCAGGTTTTCCAGGCTCATTTTTGTAACTTCTTTACCTAATTTTGGATTGAATCATTCGTTTAAGGAGTTCTTTTTCCCTTAAGTGGATGATGGTGTTTAGAAACCAGAATTTGAGTACTATATGTGCTCATTACTATTGGAGATTTGCTGATTCCAAGGTTCTCAGTGGAAAGATGTAGGGAATGTATATGTATGTTACGAACATATATGTTTGTGTGTGTGTGTGTGTATAATTATATATTTGTAGGAGGTAGGGATATATATTTACATAAGAATTTACATTTATAGTACATTTGCATTTATATATAAGTAGTCTATTTCTCTATATACCATTTATCTAGAATATTAGTATTTCACTTCAATATCTCTACTTCACATGCAGTGCCACAGTTTATCTAGTTTGTATCCTTTGTCTTATTTGTAACTCCTTTGTCTGGCACTGAAAAACTAGGCTCTCACTATTTTCAATATATTTTATTTAACCAATTATCCTTTTACAAGTCCTGTCCAGAAAGTATCCATCCATATACTACAAAAAATAAAGATGTTTATTGAAGAAGGTACAAGTTACAAGAAACACTGTACATAGGACAATAATGCCTCAGTCCCCTTCAAAGTAGGCACCTTGGAACCTCACAGAGTTCCCCCAGAAGCTCTTCCGCTGTTCAAAACACTCTGCAAAATCCTTTGTTGGAATCACCATCAGCTGCCCTGTAGTATTTTCCTGAATCTCATTGATGATATGAAATATCTTACCTTTCAAAGGTGACTTTGGTTTTGGGAAAAGCCAGAAGTTGCAGGGTGCCAATTGTGGGCTGTAGAGGAGTGAGTCACCTGGGTGATTTGATATTTTGCCAAGAAACTCTGCATGAGAGGTAATGCATGAGCAGGCACGTTGGCACGTTGTCATGATGAAGCTGCCAATCGCTAGTTGCCCATAGCTGTGGCCATCAAAATCTTGGACACAGTAGTTTTTGGAATGCTCAGATCAGCTTCTAGTTCTCACACTTTCAGTTGCCAATCTTTGGTGATCACAGCCCATACACATTCAACATTCTCAGGTGTTCTGCTTGTTGCAGGCCTTCCAGAACATGGATCGCTTTCAACAGATTCTCAATCATGTTTGAAGCATTTGTGCCACACTTTTATTTGCACTATACCCATTGTCTCATCACCAAAAGCCTTCTGAATCATTTGAATAGCTTCCATGGAAAAATGTTCAAGCTTACTGCAAAATTTGATGCAAATTCATTGCTGTAATCGCTCAGTCATTTTGAATGTGATGGTCACACGGTACACATACTCTCTCAATGGCATCTACCACCCCCACTGACTAGTGCAGTGAAGTCATCATTGTTCACACACGAACATTCCAGTCCACTCTCCTTGGCTTCCTGGTTACATAAATGCGACACAAACTGTTCTTGTTATATTAACAATGGCTGGACTTTTGCTGGACAGATCCTTTTGTGGCTTTGTCACCCTGTGTTGGGTTGTCCTCTCCCGTGAGGCCTACCCACACCTGGATATCCTTTTGCTGTGGAATGAACTGCATCCCCTCCAAATTCACGTGTCGAAGTCTTACCTTCAATGTGATGGTGTTTGGAGATGGGACCTTTGGGAGGTAATTAGGGTTAGCTGATGTCATGGGGTTGGGACCCTCATGATGGGATTAGTGATTTTATAAGAAGAGGAAAAGAGAAGGATATTACTATCTCCATCATGTGAGGACACAGTGAGGAGGTGACCAGGCATCTGCCAGGTAGAAAGAGTGTCTTCACCAGGAACCAAATGGTCTGAAACCTTGACCTTGGACTCCTCAACCTCTAGAGCTCTGAGAAATAAATATCTGTTGTTTAAGACACCCAGCCTAGGGTGTTTTGTTTTAGGAGCCCAAGTAGATTTAAATACCTTCTTACCCAGCCAGTCTTGATTCGTCCTCTCCCTTCTGCATATATCTCCTCCTTAATATTCTTGGACTCTGATACCCTGGCCTTTATGTCTATTTTGCTTGACACTTCCTAATGGTTTTCTACAGAAAGGGCCAGGAAGGGAAAAGGAAAGCTGTGTAACTCTTTAATTTGCACAAATTTCCCCTGCAAGCCCTTTATCACTTGTCTCCCCCCGAGACATGGTAATTCTTTTGAATGGACATACACCCTGTGATGATCACGGAGGGCAAACTTATGCAGGTTTTTTGACTATGAAGATTTGTTTCCTGCTTGGCATTGTGTTAAAAGAGATCTTTCATCTCCACAGTGTCATGATACATCCTGTACAATGTTATTAAACATTAACCCAGTGGTGTGTCTCCAACTACTGTGCAATTACATTATCCTCCACATTGCACAGGGCATGTCTGTGCATGCATATAAGTGTGTTGACCAAATAATAAGCCTAGCTATCCTGTTTCTCTATTTTTGCCATCCCACTGTTCTGTATCTCACTGGGTCTATGATGACAGGCAAGATGAGTCAAGGTCAGTTACGTTTTGTATCTTATTTGATAATCTCATAGAATGATAAAAGTTTAATGGTTCGTGAAATACTAGAATAAAAATAATTGTGGAATGTGTCTCTACTCTTGGGAATGGAGATAGTTTTGTAAGTCTGGGAGGTAGTATTCTTCATGGTTGAGAGCAACTCCTGGATACCATACACATCTGGGAAGAAATCCAAGAAATTTTCAATAGTTATGAAACATTTGTCAGTCTTTTACTGTCTCTAAGCTTTAATTTCCTCACTTGTAAAATGAATATACAATTAATACTTAACTCAGAGGGTTGTTGTGAAGATTAAGTGAGTTATTATATGTATATCATTGAGTTTACCTCATGAACCTCAAGAAGCCATTTGCTATTTTTTGGTACATTTGAGGCTTTCCCAAATTTCTCTCCTCATATAATTATTTTGAGGTAAATCGCTTGCCATGAGAAAGCTGGTTTGGAAGACAAAGATATTACCAGTATTAGGCAACACTCCAGGAGTCGCTAACGTGTTAACCTACATTATTTTTCAGTTTCCTAGAGAAAGCATGGCTTTAGGCCATACACATATGAAAAGTTCAATTGAGTGGAAAGATGAAAAAAGCTTTCATAATGGGAAATATGTGGGGGAAATGGGTCTGGAACAAACTTACACACTGGGGAACCATGATTTCTGGAGGCAACTTGGAGGGCATGGCACAATGTATTTTCCAAAGACGGCCACAACAGCAGCTCTCATTCCACATGCCATTTCATAATGCAATGCTTTTATATTAAGAGATATAGTCTAATTTGCTCTTAGTTCCTTAAATCGGGCTGGCCTTGGTTGCTTGGTCAATAGCATGTAACAAAAGTGACATTCTGTAACTTTCAGTACTATCACAGGGGATCTTTCTGCTTTTGCAGAAGCCTCTTGGAGTGTTTATTCTTGGGATGTTTCCTCTGGGAACCCAACTGCCATTTAGTGCAAAGCTCAAGCAATAGGGAGAGAGCAGGAGTTGGTGCACTGCTCAACAGCCCCAGTGGAGGTCCCAGCTGACACTCAGCATTCACTACCAACCACATGAATGGGCTGTTTTGGATATCCAGCTAGTAAAGACCCCAGCTGAACTGTACCCATAACTGCATAAAAGACTGCAGGTAAGAACCACCCAGGTGGACCCAATACAGCCCCAGAATCATGAGATTTGATAACATTATTGTTTTAAACCACTGAGTTATGATGTGGCTTGTCATGGAACTATAGATAACCAGAAAAGTGAGTTGGAAGGATTGAAAAAGGAGAGTTAAAAAATTACCTAACAGGAACTGGAAGAGAGTTAACAACAATATCATCACATTTTTACAACACAGCTTTGTCTGGAACCAGCCTTAATGATACCCAGAGGACAATAAGGGCATTTCAACTGCTTGGCCTATTACATTTACAAATTATTTCATAGAAATTTTGACTGCATAATCTGTATAAATCTATCAATATTTATAAAGCTTGATTAAGTTAAAAAGTGTAGAACTAGGTTTTTGTTTTGTTTTGTTTTCCTTCTTCTCCAAGGGACATTGGGAGGTCAGTTAAATTGTACCTTATTTTTATTCATTCGGTAGATGCAGGGTCCCTTTTTATCTGTGTTTTTGTTTTCCAAGGACCTGCATTATAAGTTTACTGCAGAACCAAAACAATTTGTGAGTGAACAAACCATGTGAAAATTTAATTTTTCCTTAAACAGTCTTCGACCTCAACTTATTTTAACAGTAGAATCTACTTAGCCTTCTCCTGCAACTTCATTTTTCTTTGTGGTTTGGCCTGCCTTTATTCTTGGATGTTTTTAAGGCCAATGTATTGAAATTTATTGCCAAATGAAACTTCAAGCTTTGCAAAATATACAGATTCCATGGAAACCATGAAAAGGTTATTAGAGAAATACTTAGACCTCATTTAAAACCATTGGCAAATGAACAGTTAGTGTTGGGAGAAGAAAAATTAACAAGGATGAAGACAGGATAGAAGTTTCACGAGAATTATTAGAAAATCAAAGGTGTAAGAGAGATTCTTGCAAAAATTAGTATATATATATATATCTTATTATACTAAGACAATAAGTGTTGTGCAGAATTTGGTATCATGCAATAGTACAAGTTTGTCAGTAAATTACACCAAGAAAAAAACAATGTGCATTGTCTTTTCTAAGGATTGAGCTGTTTGAAATTGTAACCTAATTCAGTTAAATATTAGATTATACTTTATCATATTTTTAAAAATACTTATTTATTTATTTTATTAGAGAAAAGGGAAGAGAGGGAGAAAGCAAGAGAAAGAGAAACATTGATTTCAGAGAGGAACATTGATTGGTTGCCTCTCATACACACCCCAACTGGGACCAAAACCACAAGCTAGACATGTGCCCTCACTGGGAATTGAACTGATGATCTTGTGTTTTGAGGATGACGTCCAACCAACCTAGTCACACCTGTCAGGCCTATTTTATCATGTTTTTACAATTCTGTTTTTTTATGTTTCAAAGTGAAGTTCCAATAAAAATAAGTTTATTTTGGAAAATAAAATTGTGGTGCCAATTTAATGTTGATTTATTTTTTTAATGTTGATTCATTTCAAGTGATTTTACTCCCTAAATTAATTATCTCTAGATATTTATCACCCCTAGATGAGAAAATAAGATAATATTTAGCATCCCATATCAGTGAGAAATAATTTATGACACAATAATTTTTTTTGTCAAGTTAATGGAAGTTATTTTCTTTAAGTAACTCAGAACTTGCAAGCAATGGGTAAATAGGCTTTAATGTAACAGGTTCAGATATTAGTTTATATAACATAATTAACATCAAGATAGTGGAAAATAAAAATTTCTATTGGGGAAGGATGGATTCAAAGGAAATTTTGTTCTTGTTTTTAGATATTATAAGGGAATCCTAAATGTGGCATAGAATAGAAAGTCCACTGTCACTCGCTTCTCATTTCATACACCCAAGCAACCAACAGTTACGACACCATTTTCTGAGGAAAAAACAAACACACCTGAGACAATGAGACAGAACCCCATCACTGCCCTAGATGGAGGAGATGAGCCAGTACCATTTAATGCACGCGCTGTGAAACGTGCAAAACATCGGACGGAACTGATGGCAATTGGTTACAGGGCTGTTGCTGTAGGAGAGAGAAAAGGAGAACAGGGCCACCGGAGGGGAGGTTATTAAAACAAAGGACCGTGGTAGTTTGAGAAGAGGCAGAATAATTCCTACACTGGCTGCCATAGAAAGATTATTGCTCTTTAGATTCCTGAGTAGTTTCCGAATTGCTCTTGGATGTTCATGAAGGAATGCTAGTCTTGGAGAAGAGTATCCAAAATAAGTTTCCTAAAAGAACCTTTTACAGAGAACCTTAATATAAAATCACTGGGGCTTGGAGAAGGTCTGAGAGGTAACATTCTGTAATGGAACAAATGTAATAATGGGTAGCCATATACTCAAACTTTAGATTCACTTCCATTTTAAGGGAAAGATCGTATTTAGATAAAACTAAGAGGGTGGAGTGCCCAAGGGATTTTGAATGATTTTTAGCCACCAAATTCATTATTCTTTCCTTTTTACTTTCTTCCTTTCCCTTCTCTTCCCACCTTCCTTTCTCCCACAGTATTTATCAAATTCTCTCTCTTTCTCTGAAAGCTTACAAGAAAGGCCAATATTTGAAACATATACAAGGGTACGACTGTAGTTGAAACAAGGGTCCCAGACCCAGAGTTGGTATATCCACTCTCCATTTACACTCGCACTGAGTTGGCACCTGTGGTTCTTCTATGGACCCCCAAGAGCTGCACTGGAGATAATTTGAAGGCACTGGACTATGTTCAGTGTTCTATCGGGCAAGAATCCACATTTCGTCAATCAGATTATTGACTATGGCACTGTGTAGTCATATTTTATATCGTCTCTTCATATCATTCTGCTTGCCTTTCTTTTAGAAATTTTGTCCTGTGGCGGGCTATCATAGTTATATTTGCACTATATGGCTCTTCAATGTTTGTTGTTATCGATTAAAAGAGAAGAAACAACTGGAGTAACACGAGCCAATCAAGTTTACCTCCTAAGGATATATAACATGAGTTAAAGATAATGCTTTGATCTGGACTGGTCCATTGAATGGAGGTATAAAATGAGCAGTGATGTGAACATTTTTGACCATGGAAAATTCCAAAAACTGAACAGAAGGAGGAAGGGAGAGAGAGGAGAATAATATGCAAATGCAGAGACGGGTGCGATTTTTGCAATGCTTAATTCTCTAATGGTTTTTGAGTTTCTAGTTCCATTTCTTTATGAGTTTTAAGCAAATTAGGCTCTGTAATATTTTGTATATTTTAAATATACACACACGTATAGAAATAGATATAATTTTTTTCTAATTGATATAAATTTCTTTTACTTGAAACCAAGGGTCCTATGGTGGGCATACAGGCTTCAGTGAAAAAAAGCACCCACAAAAATGAGTCTAAAGCACTTGTTTTACATTTAAGTATGTATAGGTAATGTTTAAAATGTGCCTATTCTTTTACTTATATATACCTTACTTCCAAGGATATTCCCTAAATGAATAAACAAAAAATACAAATATTTTTACACAGATAATTTCACTTAGCATTATTTATAATGACTAAGACAATAAATTAAATGTCTAATAGCACACTTGTAATTAATAAAGCATGGCACAGATATAAGGAGCAATTGTGTGGCCCTTTCACTACTGATCAGTGCGGGAGTTTTCGTTTCCGACCTGGGCTGGTTCACCCCTCCTTAGGCAACCTGGTGGTCCCCCCGCTCCCGGGAAGTCACCATATTGATGCCGAACTTAGTGTGGACACCCGATTGGCATAGTGCACTACAGCCCAGAACTCCTGGGCTCAAGCAATCCTCCTGCCTCAGCCTCCTGAGTAGCTGGGACTACAGGCGCGTGCCACTGCGCCCGGCTGTGTAGCCATTTCAAATGATTTCTAAGAATGTTTAATATATTGTCACCACCTCTGGGAATATACCTAAGAAAACTGAAACATCAATTCAAAAGAACTTATGCTTTCCTGTGTTCATAGAAGTGCTATTTACAATAGCCAAGTGCTGGAAACAGCCTAAGTGCACATCAGTAGATGAATGGATTTAAAAATTGTGATACATTTATACAATGGAATACTATGCAGCAGAAAGAAAGAAGGAACTCCTATCTTTTGTGACAGTATAGCTGGAACTGGACAATATTCAGGCAGTGAGATAAGCCAGGCAGTGAAAGACAAATACATATAATCTCACTTACAAGAGGAATCTAAAGAACAAAATAAACTAATGATCAAAATAGAACTAGACATGGAAACATGGAACAGAGTGACGGCTGCCAGAGGGGAGGAGGGAAGGGGAAAGAAGGGGAAGGGACTAGTTAAAGAATACGTATGAATGACCCATGGACAAGGACAGTGGTGTGGGGATTGACTGCGAGTGGGAGTTAGACTGGGCGTAGGAGGGCAAAGGTAGGAAAATTGGGACAACTGCATTAGAATAAATAAGAATTAAAAAAAGAAGTAATAAAAAATATAGGTTGTCACATTTTACAAATTCAGCAGGTGTGATATAGTCTATATGACTGATGTCCTTTAGAATTGTGCAAGGCCCAGCCTACGGTTATGTACAAAATAGTCTGGTTTAATGACATATTAAACATTAAACCAGAGTTAACATTATATTACTGTTTAAAAAGTAGTATTCACACAAAACTCTACTCTTGGTATAATCCCGAATATATGATTTATATATATATATGTATATATATAGGCACACACATATATGTATATATATATACACACACATATATATAATTTTCATTTACAAAAATTATAGAAACAAATGTCAAATTATAATAAATTATTTCTGGGTACCAGAATCATGAGTAATGTAAGAAAAAAAATTGTGTCTTTTGTTTTCTATAATAAGCACACATTTTTGGTATTAGAAAAAAGTGATAATTATAATTTTAATGCTCCTATCTATTTGTCTGTTAAAATAAACATCAAACACTGGATTTAGAAATAACAAAGTCTTCTATTATACCCCACATCTCGCCTTCATGTAATTCTGTAGCTATGCTTTATAATGTCATACAATTATTGATTTTTCTTTTATTATTCGATATTATTTAAGGGATACATTGATTTATGGATTCCTAAACTGGGCACTATTCTCTAGTAAGGATCTGATCAGACTTGAATATACTGAGAAATAACTTCATGTTGATTGCAGTCAATGCTTCTGTTGGTATAATCTATAATTTTTATTTCACAATTTCCCAAGTGATAGAAAAGACTAGATTCTCCAGGGATTTTTCCAAAATCATTATAGGCTTTGATTTTTCTGGGGCTATAAATGGCTTTAATCTCTAGATGTACTGACTTTCTGATTTGCAAACCAATGATGGGTAAGCCTGTCTAAATGGCTTCTGGGGATATGGTGAAGATTGGGGTAATTCCGGCTAATAGGAAACATTAGACTCAACTATGGCATAAACTGTTAAACAAATCTGTGAAATGCTTCACAGAAAGAAACATATTAAAGGGACCTGGGGACACAGGATCAAATAGTGACAACAGAAAAGTCCCAATATGGAGAAACATTAACTCAGTTCCTACATTAAATATGTGTATGTCTTCCATTTAGCACAATATAACTTCTCTTTGAGTTTCAAAGAAGGACTATAAATAACCTTACATATGAAAACTTTAACTATGTAATAACATCACTCCTTATACTTGCTCTGTATGAGAAGGAAGGGTTCTTTGGAAAAGACAGTAATGCGGGAAAAAGAAGGCAGCAAGAAAAAGAGGAAGACCAAATATAAGACGGACCGACTTCATAGAAGAAGCCTTAGACATTAGGTTCGGGAGCTGAGTAGGGCTCTTTAGGACAGTACATTGTGGACATCACTCATTATAGGGTCACCAGGAGTTAATGGCACTGATGATCACACACATGGTCTCTGATGAGGTCCATAATCCGGGTCCAGCCAATTGATTAGAACACAATACTAACAAGCAAGTGGTCACAGCATGAGTCCACAGCCAAACACCATGCCAGCGTTAAAGGCATGCATTCCTATTGCTAACTTGGTCTTTTACCTTTAAGATGAATGTTACTAATCAAAGAAATAATAACCATTGATTGTTAAGCTCCAGGCCTGTGTGCTGACTAAAGGTTTCAGTGCTGTACTGAAAAAATTATAAATAAATAAATTTATTTATTTATAATTTATATTTATAATTTATTTATTTATTTATAATCTATATATAAATACATTTATTTATATATAAATTATATATAAATTATTTCTAATCCCCAGAAAACTCTGTAAGTAGATTTTATCTTCATTGTACAGGAGAGGAAACTGAGACACAGAGATGTTAAATGATTTGCCTAGGTCCACTCAGTAAGTTGGAGTTGATTCAGCATTCAAATGCAAGTTCTTGAAGCACAAGTTGTTCTTTTTATACTATACTTGGAAGATTCCTTTTTGTTACTAAGATTATTACAGTGAGACCCTCTGTGTTAATGAAAATCATTGTTCTACCTAGAAAACAACACATGATAGTTAATAGTTTTATCTCTGTGGACAACATATTATAGCATAGTATATCATACTACGTAATATTAATTACCAATGGTTTTAAAGATTTATTATTTTCAAGTTGTTTGTGTGAGTAATTTATTACTGTGTAACAAGTTACTCCAAAATGTAGCACCTTAAAACACACACACACACACACATTTATAATCTCTTACTTTCTGTGCATCAGAAATCCACGTATGGCTTAGCTGGCTGCCTCTGGCTAAAGGTCTCTCATGAAGCTGCAGTCAAGCTGTCAGGTTGAAGCTGTGGTCTTTCATTTGGTTTGGGGAGCAGAGAGAGGATCTACTTCCAGTCTCGTTCTTGTGGTCCCGTCCTCTTCCTCTAAAGACAGCAGTCTTTGGATTTAAGGCCCACCGTAATCCAACATGACCTCATCTTAACTAATTATACTTTACAAAGACCCATTTCAAACTGAGGTCATAGTCTGAGCTTCCAGTAGACATCAGTTTGGGGACGACATTATTCAACACACTGTAAGTAGGCATACATTCCTTCTCTCCATTTAAACCTTAATATATTTTTAAACAAACCATCTCATTTGTGTCTTCTGCAACAGAATAAGCCGTGCTATTCACAGATAGGTAATTGCAAACAACCTGTTAAATTGGACTGAATAGCAATTATAGAAAATTCCTTAGAGAAGAAAAAAATATTCAATAGAATTCTCTAGACAGAGGTAAAATATAAGCCTCAACAATTCCTTAAATTAGTATAATTTGTAATAATATTGGAAAACAAATCTTCATTAACTTTAATTTTTATAAAGACTTACTTAAAAAGACTTTTAAAACTTATGACTATGCATATTAGTTTTCTAGGGCTGCTATAACAAATTGCCACAAACTAAGTGGCTTAAAACAATGGAAATTTATTCTCTCACAGTTCTGGAGGCTTGAAGTCCAAAGTCAAAGTGTCAGCAGGGCCATGGATTTTTTGAAGGCTCTAGGGGAATACCTTCCCATGGCTCTTCCCAGCTGCTAGTACTTACTGGCGACCCTTGGCATTCATTCATTGGTTTGTAGATGCATCACTCCAATCTATGCCTTTGTTATCACATGGCATCCTCCCTGTGTCTTCTGTGTCTTTATATGGTGTTGTGTTTGTGTGGCAGTATCCCCATTTCCCTCATTTTATAGGGCAGGGTAGGCCTTACTCCAGTATGAACTCATTTTAAGTTGATTAGATCTGCAGAGACCCTATTTCTAAATAAGGTCACATGAACAGGTCCTGGAGTAGGACTTCAACATGTCTTATGGGGAACAAAATTTAACTCACAATACTAGGTTGTAGGATTTTCTTTGAAAAAAAAAATGCATAATGGGAAGAACTTTCTTCTAGCTCCCAGTGTTTCACTTTATTGGTTCCTATAAATAAGCAAGAAAAATTTATAAAAGGAAAGTTTAAAAAAATCATAATTAGCCTAGATTTCCCATTTTACTAACCCAGTGTTTCATGAGCAAATCTCACATTATCATGAGTTTTTAAAATTAGAAATGTCTCCGGTTAGTGTTCCTCAGTGGATTGAGCACTGGCCTGCAAACCAAAGGGTCGCTGGTTCGATTCCCAGGTAGGGCACATGCCTGGGTTGCAGGCCAGGTCCACAGAAGGGGGTGGACGAGAGGCAACCACACATTGATGTTTCTCTCCCTCTCTTTCTCCCTCTTTTGCCTTCTCTCTAAAAATAAATAAATAAAATTAGAAATGTGCTATCTACATAAACTATTAAAATTTATTTACTGACTTTCTAATTCATGGTTACCAAATGATCTTTTCTTCTACCAATGTACAGCCCGTAACTCAGGTTAAGTGTTACATGCTTAATATCACTCCACTGTGCCGAAGGAACCTGTTTAAACAAATCCCAAAGCTGTGACACAGGACAGAGCACCAAGGCAATAACAGTTTTAGCTTCTTCCATTTAAAGTCACACTGGTATTTGCAAATGCAGGCAAACTAAAGGTTGTGTCAAGTGAGTAGATCATCATTCTTCCACCAACCTTCAGAATCATATTCCAGATAAGAGCTCTGGAGTGCCAGCTTTCACAGTGATACTGCACCTGAATATGGAATTCTCTGCCTGCCCTGGTTTGGCAGCTGGTTTAGAACTGAGGTTTCACGTTTTGTTTTGTTTTTTCCTTAGGCAAGACCAATAGTTTCTGATTATATTTCACCCAGCCCTGTAAATTTAGGTTAAATTTTCAACCTATTAAATTGAAATGTTTTTACTTACTCATTTCAAATATCCAGAGCAACTTTAACAAGTTTTGCATAAAAATGGAACAAGAACAAATCAAATAATGATGTGATTATAGTATTTCTCATAGTCTCTTATTTCCCCACTGTCTTAGCCCGAGTGCCCTAAGAAACAGTCTGAGTTGCAACGCACACACTGATGTTCTTTGGTGCAGGCGCGGTGGCTACATAGTGCAAGTGCAGTGACAGTGAAGGAAGGAAGGAAATGGAACAGGAACGGGGAGTAGAAATAAATCCAGCTGTCTGTGAGTTCATCAGAAAATGCAGTCAATTGTTTAGTCACAAGGAATATCGCTGGACAAGTTTCATAAATCACTACATGTGGAAGTTATCTCTTCGGTAGGAATGGGGTTGGGGAGAAAGTGAGAATAATTTATCAGATGGTTCTACTGCTTCACTGGTCAAGTGCGTCCCAGGGGCCATGAAGTCCTCCACACTCCAGGATTGTATTATCCAGCTCTTCTATAAGTCGACAGAGAGGACACAGCTTTCAAAGTTTTGACCAGGCCAGTGGTTAGGGACCAGGGTCTCTACTTCGCACTGGTGGCTTCTGAGTCTGTAACAGTGATGACAGTAGTTGGACTTTATCAGCTCCAAATTTGTCAGTCAAAGCTGGGGCTATTTAAGCTGAGAACAAAGGCAGGTAGTTGGAAAAATTCTGGAGACAAGAAGTCAGGGAGACTACAGGACAGTACATCACTAGATCTGGTGAACCAACACAGCTGTGCATGCTCTGACCTGTAAAAAATTCTCTGATATTTATAGCTAGATTGATCTTTAAAAATCAATCATTCCAAACGTGACTTGAAATGTACGAGGAGATATTTCCATTTTCAGTTAAGATGAAGTAATAAGGCAAAATATATAAAACAATGGTTTGTTTTATATATAAAACAAAATACAAAAGACAAAAAATATAAAACATTGTTTCCCCTCCCTCCTGAAATAATTCCCTTCCCCAAAGGGCAAAATATATAAAACAATGGTTTTCAAGATACTGGACATCAGACAATAAAGTATGGAGATACCTGTCAAATAGAAACAAATAAAGTGGGCTCAAAGAATCCTGAGACTTCCCAAAGACTTTCCAGGCCAAGGGAGAGAGAACCAGTAGGAACCTGGTAGAATCCCTGTGTAAGATGAAGCTATGTGGGTAGACTGAGCTAACCAGAGTTTACCTGAGTACCACAGAGAAGAGAGCAGCACAAAGGGAGTGTTCCAGAAATCTGGTCAAGACAACCCTTGAGTATGGAGGTGAATACTAATGTGTGCATGAAAGGAGGTTACCCCTGGCTGAGGAAAGAACCATTTGCTAGTATTAGCAGTAACAGTGCCTAGCACATACGCAGGACTGAGAGAAATGCCTGTCACCACCAACGAAATAGGAACACCTCAAGATTCAAAGGACATCGAGTATAGCACAAAACAGAGACTTGCCTGACTAGTGGGGATGTTTAGTTTTGCCTAAGCCCTGCTCTGATTCTGGCTAACAACGCGGGACCAAAAGGGAACAAACTGTTTTCAAGTAACTTAACTGCATAATGAAATACAGCTCAAGAATATTTGTATGAAAACAAAACTATCCAGAACTCCATAGAGTAAAATTTGCAATAACTGGCCAAAAACAAAAATGAAAACCTCATAGATGTGCAAAGAGATAAAAAAACATAAGCTGTATTGAAGAGAAAAAACAATAAATTGGATCAGGTCTAGAACTCTTATAGATATTAAAATTAGCAAATAAGGACATTAATACAGTCATTATAACTATACTTCATCTGTTCAAAAAGTTAAGTGGAGACATGGACAATATAAAAACCACCCAATTTAAACTTTTAGATATAAAAACTCTGATGTGTGAGATGAAAAATACTCTGGATATTATTAAACAAATAAAAATTATGGAAGGAAGTATCAGAGAACTTGAAAACAGAGTAATATAAATTATTTTAATTAAGAAAGAATAATAATGAGAATAAAATTGCAGAGGACAATTATAAGGGTCTGTTAAAATGTAATGGAGTCCCTGAAGAAGATCCCACTGTTTGAAGAAAACTGTCTGAACTCTTTCAAAACTCTCAGATGTAAGGGCAGTGAACCTCCAAGAACAAGCAACAGGAAGAAAAACTATTCCAAGATATTACATAATGAGATTGTTTGGGATCAGTATTAAAGAACATAAAATATTAAAAGCAGCCGGAGAAAACCATGTTACACACAGAGAAACAAAGGATGAGAGCAGGTTTCTGTAAAATACCGATGACAAAGACAACGCCAGTGAGAAGACAGTGGGGCAACATTTTTAAACACTGAAAGAACAAATGCTCTCAAGCAACAATTCTATACCTAACAAACATCTTTCAAAAAGCGAGGTGAAACAAACACTTTACCATATATAATATGAAATAAATCATCACAAGCAGACCTGTACTACAAGAAATGTTAAAGATGATCCTTCAAACCTAGAAAAAAATAACACCAGATGGAAATATAAATCCATATAATGAATGAAAAGCATTGAAAATAGTAACTTCATGAGTGTGTGTATAACATATAACTTCTATTGTTTAAATCTTTTAAAAGTAGAAGTGACTATAAATAAAAATAATAGCAGTATATCATGCACTTTTTATCACATGTAAAAGCAAAATACACAACAATAACACAAATGCTAGAAGGGATAGAAATGAAATTATTGTAAGGTCTCATATTACAGGTACGAGGAATAAGTGTAATACCCCCTGAAATTAGATGATAGGTGAAGACATTCCTTCTAAAGCCTCAAGAAATTGCTATCGTAATAAATCAGTCATAGATAACAAGCAAAGAAAGGAGATAAAATGGATCATAAAACAGCATTTAATTAATTCAAAAGATAGCAGAAAAAGAGGAAATAAGTAACAGATGGGAAAAACAGAAAACAAATAGCAAGATGGCACATTTATAACTAACTTTGTTAAAAATCACATTAAATATAAACCATCTAAATACTCTGAATAAATAGGAAATGTTGTCCAATTGGATAAAAAGAGAAAGATCCTCATATGTACTTCCTATTAAAAAATACAGTTCAATAGAGAAAAGGGAACTCTAGTACACTGTTGGTAGGAATGCAGACTGGTGCAGCCACTATGGAAAACCATATGGAATTTCCTCAGAAAACTAAAGATGGAACTGCCTTTTGACCCAGCAATTCCACTTCTGGGATTATACCCTAAGATCCTAAAACACCAATTCAAAAGAACTTATGCACCCCAATGTTCATAGCAGCACAATTTTAATAGCCAAGTGCTAGAAACAACCTAAGTGCCCATCAGTAAATGAGTGGATCTAAAAACTATGGTATATTTACACAATGGAATTCTACGCAGCAGAAAGAAAGAAGAAACTTCTATCCTTTGAGACAGCATGGATGGAACTAGAGAGCATTATGCTAAGTGAAATAAGACAGGAGGTGAAAGACAAATACCATATGATCTCACCTATAAGTGGAGCCTAATCAACAAAACAAACAAGCAAGCAAAAAAAAAAACAAAACAAAACAAAACAGGGACATGGAAATAAAGAACAAACTGACAGTAACCAGAGGGGAAGGAGTAGGGGGATAATGGATGAAAGAAGGGGAAAGGTCAAGTCAAGGAACATTTATAAATGACCCATGGATAAGGACAACAGGGTAGGGGGAGGATTGAATGTGGGAGTGAGGGTTGGGCAGAACAATAAGGGGAAAATGGGAACAACTGTAATTGAACCACAATAAAAAAGACACAAATATGTTAAAAGTAAAGGATTGAAACAGATATACCATGCTAACATAAATTAGAGAAAGGTAGAATATCTGTATGAATATTTAGCAAAGTACATTTCCGAGTAAAACTATTACCAGGCATTAAAATGTTTCCTTCATAATGACAAAGGGATCAATTCAAGAGAATGCTACAACACTCCTTATCTAAAATGTACAGTATTTACAAAAGTTACTAGAATTATTAAATGAGTTTAGCAAGGTTGTAGGACTCAAGATAAAATACAAGCATCTATTTTTCTATGTACTAGCACTAGACATTCAAAAGTAAAATTAAAGAAACAAATATATTTACAATAACATAAAATATGTGATACTTAGATATAAACCCAGCAAAAGGTATTCATGACCTCTATACTAAAAATTATAAAACATTACTAAAAGAAATTAAAGAATTCTTAAATAAATGGAGATAAAATATATATAGGGTTTTGGAGACTTGATTTTATAACAATATCAATTATCTCCTAGTTGATTATATTTTATATATATATATATACACTCAATTGATATATATATGTATCAATATACCTCATATGTCATATGTAAACATACAAGGTGGACCAAAGTAGGGTTACAGTTGTTCATTTGGAAAATAATACAATCATTAATAAATAATAATACAAGAATAAATTGTGTTCTACATACTCACAACTGTAAACCTTTTACCTCACACTGACAAACTTATTCTAAGCTTGTTATGAAATGCAAAGAAACTAGACTGTCAAAATGATTTAAAAAAGAAAAGCAAAATTGGAAAACTGGGTTTTAATTTATTATAAAGCTAATAATAAGAAATGAGTGGTACTGGCATAAATATAGACATATAGATCAGTGGAATAGAAGAGAATATAGAAATAGACCCATATATATAAGGACAATGGTTAACAATGGTAAAGAGGAAATCCATTCCAAAAAAATGCTTTTTTCTATAAGACAATTGGATATTTATGTTAAAAAAAGTTCTTTAGTCTATACTTAGCACCATTTAAAAATTAGAGCAGTGGATAATGGACAAAAAGGTATAACCTAAAATTATAAAGCTTCTAGAAGTAAACATAAAAGAAAACATTTTTGACATTGGGTTAGGTAATAGTGACTAACCAAAAGCATGTTTCATAAATAAGTTGGACTGCATCAAAATTAAAATCTGTTCTTCAAAGTACACAGTTAGAATATAAAAATGAGCCATGGAGTGAAAAAAATATTCAGAAGTCACACATCTGGTAAAGGACTTACATCCTGGATTTACTAAGAACTCTCAAAATTCAATAATAAAAGATAAAACAATCAAAACAAAATTTAGGCAAATGTTTTGAACAGACAACCAAAGAAGACATTCTTATGGCAAATAAATCTTTGAAAAAATATTCAACATCATAAATAGAGAAATGAAATTTAAAACACAGTGACATATTTTTAGAATCAATTAAAAAGATTGAACATACCCAAGGTTGGCAATGAAGTAGACAAAATGGAAATCTCATAAACTGCATGTGGGAATACAAAATGTTACAGCTACTTTGAAGGAGTCTGATAGGTGCTCAATCTTTTAACAAAAACCTCAATATAATTCAGTTACCTTGGGCCTTAGTATTTCCCAAAGAAAATGAAAGCATAGGTCCCTGCAAAGAATTGTATACACATTCTCATGATAGATTTATTTACAATATTTCAAACCAAAACTAACCTAGATGCCTATCAACAGGTGAATGGATTAGCAAGTTGCAGTATGTTTAAATAATAAAACACTTCTTAGCAATAAAAACGAATGAACAATTGATATATGCTACAAAATGGATGAATCTCAAAATCGTTATGATGAGTGGTAGAACTGAGACAAGAAAATACACACACTGCATGGTTTCAGTTATATAAAACTCTGGAACATGCAAACTAATCTGTAGCATTAGAATATGTAGCAGTGGTCGCCTGGAGATGGGAGAGAAGAGGGAAAATTGGGTGGGCGTGATTACGAGGACCCTTTGGGATTATGGGTGTTACCTTGATTGTGGTGATCATTCATAGTATGCACATAAGTCAAAACAAATCAAACTGTGCACTTTAAGTATGTGCAGCATATTGTGTGTTGTTAACAAAAAAAGGAAACTGGAGAACAAATGTCTCACAGGGAGTTATAAATGGAACTGGTAAAGTCATTTTCTTTTCCTACTAATTCATTTTCTTTATTCTTAAAAAGTATTTTTAAATAACAGGTTATTAGATCGAGTATAATACCAATTTTAATCTGTAATAATTTATTTTTGGATCTTTTTAATCGTATTTTTTCTATTACCATGTATTCCACTTATACCCTCCTTCCCCTGCAATCACCACACTGTTGTCCATGTCCATGAGTCCTTTTTGCTGGGCTCCTCCACCCCCTGAAACCACCCTCCCCCCCCAGAGCTGTCAGCCTGCTCTCTATCTAGGAATCTGCCTCTATTTTACGTATTAGTTCAGTTTGTTCATTAGATTTCACATACGAGTGAAATCATATGGTATTATGCTAAGTGAAATAAGCCAGTCAGGGAAAGACAAGATCTATAACATTAATGTTCTAATTTAGATATCAGGATATAGTTTCATAACGTTACCTGCTGTGTTTAATGCTTTACTCCTTTGCAACCCAAGTGAAATGGCCTATCTGGTATTTTGGGGCTTAGTTTAAGGACACAATGCCTATCACAGTTCTTGTTGCAGAAATCCTTTAACTTTTTATGTGGTGCTGACAACACTAAGGTACGTATCTCAAGGAACTGTATTTTGATGTGTTAATTTTGATGTGTCCCCTAATTCTAAATGGAGAGATTCAGAAATGAAAAGTCTTTGTCCTTTGTTCTCATGTGATGACTGCTAAGGTGAGATGCAGAGTGTATTCAAACATATGGTCTGGTGACACATGGAAAGTAAGGCCCGTCTTCGTGACAGCAATCAAATTCTAATTAAACATAGATTTAATTAAACAATGCCACTAACTCTGTAGTAGTTTGAAATCAGGTATTATGTCTAGCCTTGCATATCAATTTTATGTTATTTTAACATACAAACAACTGTTAGAGAAATTACTGCTTTCAAGATTCAGAAAATTCTTGAGGCTTACTGTTCCTTTATAACTCACCTGAGAGTGGTTGAAAGGTAACTTGTCCATGGTCACATACAAAGTCAGGGTTGTGGCTCACTTTTTAATTTATAGTCCACTGTCTGAAATTCAATAGAAAATAATCAAACAAAACATTTTATACCTTCAATATGTATACTAGTTTAGCCACACTTTCTCTGAGATAAAAAGATTAATAAAAATTGTAAGATTTCATCTTTACTCACCTTCCATGAATGAATTGTTATGTAATTTATGATTAATAGTATTTGTCTTCTTTTTGCTTTTATGGACTGTTAAGTAAAATAGTGAAGTAGAGTGTGTGAATACCCACTATAATAGCAGTATTCAATCTAATACTATAATAACTAAAAATTCTTCAGAGATTGTCACAAGGATATACAAGGAATGTCAGAAAAACTCCAGCCATTGTTAATATAACAAGAACAGTCTGTGAGACATCGATGTAATCTGGCAAAAAGAATGGGCCAGAATGCGCATGCATGAACAATGATGATTTCACTGTACTAGTCAATGGGGGAGGTAGAGACACTGCTGAGTGAGTGTGTGTACTGTGTGGCCATCACATTCAAAATGACTGAGCGAGTAGAGCAACAAGTCTGTATCAAACTTTGCATTAAGCTCGAACATTCCACTGCAGAAACTATTTGGATGATTCAGAAGGCCATAGCTATGGGCAATTGGTAGCTGGCAGCTTCATCACGACAATGTTCCCATTCATGCATCACATCTTGTAGAGTTTTTTGGCAAAACATCAAATCACCCAGGTGACTTAGCCCCTTACAGCTTAGATTTGGTGGCCTACGTCTTCTGGCTTTTCCCCAAACTAAAAAACCTTTGAAAGGGAATAGATTTCAGAAGTCGGTGAGATTCAGGAAAATACAACAGGGCAGCTGATGGTGATTGGGAGAATTGTGTGAGGTCTCAAGGTGCCTACTATGAAGGGGACTGAGGCATCATTGACCTATGTACAATGTTTCTTGTACCTTGTATCTTCTTCAATAAATGTCTCTATTTTTCATATTACATGGCTGGATACTTTCTGCACAGACCTTGTTGTATACTCCTAGATGAATGAGAAATTGATTATCAAACAAGGGAATGTAAGAAACTATAAAAAAACAAAATGAAGAGATGTAACTGGGGTGATGTTTTTCAATTTCATTTTTAACCAAACAGGAAGGCTATATAGAACAGGTGGCATTTCACATAGAAAAAAAAATAGGTATTTTGATCATCTGGATAAGAGAAGGCATTTTAAAAGCAATTTTAATTTATACATGGACTTATTCTAACTTTTGGCTTTGTATTTTTTATTTCTGATAAAGTAATTAGAAACTAATGTAATTTTTCTCCTCTGCTTTAATAACCTTGACATTTAGCACTTTACTTTAACAATACATTTCATACAGTATTATTTCCTTTTATAGTCATTATACTTACAATTTTTTTCTTTCACCAAAACAACCCAGTATTGTAATAATTGACAATAAAAGGCAACAAAGAGGCTCCAAGTTGCAAACATCAAAGGTAAGTTACACAGTGCTCCTAAAAATTAAATTATAGCTATAAAAATAAAAATAACTAAATACGTATTATCTTTTGTTGATCCAGCAGCTTGTTGCTATAAAAATACTGACAATCACAAATATAGACCTTTCCCTTCTGCCAGTGGAGCAACATATCTTCCTATGAAAGTCACAAGTGAGAGATGAATTTGACGTCTTGGGTAGGAAATTGAATAGAAGCAAGAAATCAAGTAGAAATTCAAATCTCTCCCTTGACTCTCACAGGTTCATATGAAAGTGACTTTCATAACGGCAAGATTTTCTGAGAACATTGAATTAGAATTTTAAGGGCATGCTTATTCCAAACCAATATGACTCAAGAGATTAAAAAATGAATGCCTTTTGAGAACAATGCATAATGCCATTTGGAATAGGGAAGCCATTTTTTGTGAAATGTCCTCAAGAACAAAGAATATAACAGGCAAATGTTATAACAAATTTACTTTTGTTATAAAACCCTTCCAGAATTTAACATAGTTTAGAACCAAAATAACTTCACCTTCATTATTTTTATAATCATTGACAAATGTGTATTGAGTGCCTACCAAGTACAGAACCGAATTAAGTGTTGCCAGCCCAAAGAGATGTGATAGTCTCCACCTGCAGGGCACACTATCTGGTTGGAGAAGAGAAAGTAACTTTCAATTGACAGATGATCCTATTACATTTATTACTCTCTTGCTCTCTTTGGAACCATATAATTTTAACAATTCTTTGGGCTTTCATTAAATACACACTTTCTTTTCTTCTTGGGATCAGGTAAGACCATGGAAGTGGTGGGAAAATCCACCCCAAATCTCAATGCATTAAACCCCACTCTGTCCTCAGCAGGGACTTCGAATATCAGTAAATCCCTACTAATATCAGAATTTAATGGTCAATGTGCTTTGATTTGAGTTTGTGCTGCAGTATTAAAAGTCTCCAACCTAGCATCATTAGAAAAAAATAAGGAAACTCTTAAATAAACCCTGACTTTTAATTTTTTTACAGCTGTATCATTTCAGAATATGAATCACACTGTGTAGTCACCTAGCAACTATTTATTTGATGTGAAATTTTAACCTAAAAAAGATATTCCCCATGACTAAATTCTATTTCAAGTTTATCACATCCAATTAATTTTTACATAATAGGAGCCATTACAAATTGAACGAGAACAGGCAGGAAGCAGATCTGCTTACAGTGAGAGCTGCGGTGGGGACTGGAGCACCAGATGTTGGGTGGTACCCGATGCCTCTGGACATGTTAAAGATGTTATTTCATGGACCTTGTTCACAATGGGAAGAAAATCAATGGAAAATATTACTGGATTAAACAGTATAATAGAACACTTGATGTGTCTTCCTTTGTCCGTTACTTTTCTGGGCTTCCCTGTGAAACAGAGCTCTTCCTAGTTCATCATAATGGTGTGTTCTTTCTACTCAACTAAACTGTAGGCTCTTAAGTGAGTAGAGTCTACCTTACTTATCCAGAGGTTGGCGAAGTTCTTACATGGTAGAGTTCAAAAATACTTAAATAGATGGATAGGATAAGGGTCTAAGATGGGGATTTACTTATCAGAGAAATAGTGTACAAGTAGAAAATAATGTCATAGGTTCTCAACACCCAGGGTTTTATACGGCCTGACATAATCAAGGAACAAGAAGTGTAGAGGCTTGGTATTCATCTAGAGATGGAAAATTGCTATCTGCAAACTTGTAATTTGTTGAATAAATATTTTGTGAATGCTGAAAGTCAGAATGAACAATTCCAAAGCAACCCGGGCACTCATAGTTTGAAGTTGTTTGAATATCACGTATTCTTTTTTTTTTTTTTAATTTCTACACAGCAGAGAGAAAGAAGGAGCTTATACCCTTTGCAACAGCATGGATGGAACTGGAGAGCATTATGCTAAGTGAAATATGCCAGGGGGTGAGGGACAAATACCATATGATCTCACCGTTAACTGGAACATAATCAATAGAAGGAAAAAACAAACAAAATATAACCAGAGACATTGAAGTTAAGAACAATCTAACAATAGCCAGGGGGGAGTGGGGAGGGGACAGTGGGAAGAGGGAATCTCACGTATTCTGAGTGAGCTGGTGATGAAGCCCGGCCCTGAACATCTGAGCCAATGTTTTGTCACAGCTGTGAGCCCTGAGAGTTTGGCCCTCTCAGCTCTCAGGCTATAATGTTTTACATACATGTCCCAACCCTACAGAAAAGGGACAAAGTGCCAACTCAGTCAATTGTTTAGTGCCTACCTCTCAGGGCAACTTTTATTTTCTCTGCTCAGCATTACTAACACAGAACTCCCCTCAGAGGGATTAAAAAGCTCTCTGTCAGTGTGAAAACTGCAGTGCAGGAAAAGTTTTCATGAAAGTTAAAAAGGTTGCAAGATGCTAAGATGAGGAACATGTTATTCTCTCCGCAAATAGCATTTAGCTGAAAGCCAGGAGCCTGGATAAACATTGTGATATGCATAAATTTCAAGTTTCAATAAAATTTTGTGATTTATCATTCATGAATTTCACAAGCTTACTGTGCTTGAAAGAATAAAAAAGAAAGGACATTTGGGAAACAGAGGAAATGTACTTACTGAACACCCACATCAAGGTCTCCATGAAGCAGTTGTCTTGCAAAGAAAGTGAGAATTTAACAAAGTTGAGAAAATTTGACTCTTTTCCCAAGGGACAATAATAAATTAAACAAGGGGTCCATTTTGGTTGAGAAGAAATCAGACAAAGAAAAGATAAGCACTAAATAAACTGACCCCATGATTCCTAAAAATAAAAAATTAACAAAAGGAGACGCATTCAGAGATAAAACCAAAGTAGTGAAAGCTTAAATGGAAAACTGAATGCCATCTCTTCAGAACTGTCCTGTGAAAATTATGTCAGGAATCATCCTTGGAATTGGAGGTGTATGCTCACCCCATCAAATAATAGAAATACATACATTTTCTTAAAAAATATGAACATTAAACTCAGGCTGATCATCAAGAATGTTTCTAGCACTCCTGTACTCTTGTGACAATTGTGCTGTATGATTTGGGTGATTGATTATTGGTATAAAGACAATTTTCCCAACAGACAACAATCTCCAAAGGGCAAAGGCTGTATATGACTTACTCACCATCAGATCCCCAATATCTAACATTGGGTGTGACCCAGCATAGGCAATTAAATACTTTATTGAACTTGTAAATGAACAGTGATCTGCATTGGTTCTCTGAGGATTCATGTGTAAAGGGTGCTATCTTTGACTATCATTCAGCATTTTTAATTTGAAAGTAAACTGTGTTTGGCTGGGGTGGGGGGAGGGGTGGGGAGAAAATGCAGACAACTGTAATTGAACAATAAAATAATTTTTAAAAATAAAAATAAATAAATAAAAAGAAAGTAAACAGTGTGGTGACCTCTATGCCCACAAAACAGGTTTGCTTTGAGCTGAACAGATCCAGGAAACAGGTAGGGACAGATGAGCACTCGACAGGGATGCTCCCCCTGGGCTGCTCAGAGGCTGGCTCGCTTCCTGCTACTGGGGCATAAGTCAACCCAAACCTGGCTGTTGAATAATCACATTCGACTACATAAATGATTTCTTTTTGTTTCAATCTAGGATATTTGTCTTGGTGGTTCTCAAAGTGTGATCATTCATGCAACAGCATCAAGATCACCTGTAAACTGAGTAGAGCTGTGAATTTTTCAGCCCATTCACAGAACCACTCAATCAAAACCTGGGAATGGGGCCTGAAACATGTTTAATGAGCCTGCAGGTGACTCAAATGCGGGATAAAGCTTGAGAAACTCCAGACACCAGGTGAAGTGAGGCTGACTGTAAACAAGAGCACTTTATACATTGTCATGCCACGTCCCTTGCTGTTCGGGATCCCACAACAGGCAGCCTTGTGACTACAGTCCTAGTGGCCTCTTCAGCTCTGGACCCCAAGTCTTTCAGGTACCATACAAGTAGCAACTGTAGTTGTGAAAGGACACCCGTGAAACTCTTACTCTAAAATTCCAGTAAATAATTTTTCTTGCTTTATATTCTTCACCCATGGTTTTCTTATTTTTATATGGTTTTTCTTATAATACATGTTTCATGATTACTCTTTATAATGCATGTCACATTTCAGATTCCACTCCATGTATATGTTTTTCTCCCCCAACCCCTCCTTCCTGGTATAGTATGCATACTACACTAGCGAAAACAAATGCTTCCTTTAGATATTCTCTTCAGCACTTGGGGCGTTTTGAAATGAGGGCTTATCTTCTATAAGACAAGTCATCAGCTAAAATATACAGATACAAGTAATTTATTTGTAGATAGACTAATTATACCCAGCCAAATAAAAAGAAAATTCCTTCATATTTGGACTTCTCCACTGGCAAATAAATGTAAGAATCTGGCCAAAGTATAATTTAATTCCTTTGGGATTGCTATTTAAAGAAAACAAAATAAAAATGCTCAACCAACCAACTCTCTCATATACTCTTCTCCTGGCACATAAATAATAAAAACAATTTCTCACACAGGGGTAAATGCATGTCCCCCTCCTCAACTTTTTCTGTTTTAAGGATGAAGAAACTAAATAGCACATTCTTTTTTCACGTAAGTTTGCCAGTATTTCAGAAATGTTACATAAGAAAATTTTCACTAGTATATTGAAAAAAATTCCAACTTGGTACCATGTAATTCACAGAACAAGAAGTCAGGCCTACAGGGAAAACTAAAGATAAAAAAAAAAATGGTTCCAAAATGTTTTCCAATTCTGATAAACAGTTTGTATTATATAAATTCTCCATTCAAAAAATATTTTTAAAGATTATTATTTATTTACCTTCAGAGAGAGGGGAAGGGAGGGAGAAAGAGAGGGGGAGAAACATCGGTATGTGAGAGATATGTCAATCAGTTGCCTCTTGCATGTCCCCATCTGGAGACCTGACCTGCACCCCAGGCATGTGCCCTGACTGGGAATTGAACTGGTGACCTTTTGGTTCACAGGCCAGCACTCAATCCATAGAGCCACACCAGCCGGAGCAAGGTTTTTTTTACCTTATTAAGACATTAGACAGCAATTCAGGCAGCCGGGAGTCAAGGCACAGATGCAAACATGAAGTGAAACATACTGAAGGAAGCTACGCTTGTTCAGCCATCTTTCCCAGTGACGTGTTTGTTACTACTTGCCATTTCGTACTTCAGAGCACGGTGTTTAAGCAGAAAATGTCTGCCCAGAAATTTTGTCAAACTCTCGGGATGAGAAGATAAAAATGTAATGACTATTAAGGTAAGCCAGACTCAAATATCCAAAATCTAGAGAAAATGGATTTGTAGAAAAGTAAAGTCAACATTCTTGACATTGACACACTGTCAGGGTGGAAGAGACTGAGAAACTAAGAAAGGGGGGAAAACGCTACGTATCCTCCCTCACCTTTATTACCAGACGGTATGAGGGGGAAAAGAACAAAGTGAAAGGGAACTATTACCCTTTAAGGAAGCCTTCTGGGAGTCTCTTCACAGAAGTTCACTTACAACTCCACGGCCAAGACTTAGTCACATGGGAATCTGTAGCTGAAAGGAAGATGGGGAAATAATGTGTGTTTGTCAGGTACATCCCTGCTCCAGATACTGCTGGGTTGTTTGTTCCTAAAGTAAAGGAGAGAATGGGTATTTTGTAGGAATCCAGTTGGCTCTGCCATAGATAGAAACATGTAAACATAGTTATTTTAATAAAATATTACTCAATATCATATGCCAGCAGAATTGTAATTAGCCCAGTGTGGTCTTTGCTTGTTATTTTTAAGTATTTGTTTCTTATGGCCTTTGAGGCTTGGATAAATGGATAATAGTGAGGAAAAACCCCAGAGATTCAGGATGGCTATGTTCTCCTAGCTGGCCCGATGGGTGACCCTTCCTCTAAATTTACTATTCTTTTGCTCCATTCCCTATGTGCCTCCTTTAAAAAAAATACTTAAAAATAAACTGGGAAAATCACTTAAACTGTAAATTTGACTCATTGATAAAACATCCTGCAGATGTTCCCTTAAGAGCACTTGAGACCAATGAGAGCTGCATAGTAGTCCGGCAAGATTATTCCCAAATAGAAATAATAAATTTATATTCTTCATAGGCTAAGGCCCAGAAAGTTAGCATGAGACACTGCCGTCTCAACTTTATTTCCGGTTACTCATAGTAAGGACATTTCTAAGTAAATTTCAAAACTACCCGGAGGCATCTGTCCCATTATAATTGTGTCCTGGGGCTATTAACTGGTGGCAGAAGGACTGAATTTCTCTTTCATACACTAGTTTTGTAAAGTTAAACTCTGTTAGAGAATTAAAAAGGAGGATATTGATTGCTTCCCTGTTCCCGCTTTCCTCCCCGACACTATTAGAAAATAAATTAATGGTTAACCCCTTCTCTGAACCAATCATTCAATTTCCTGGGTACAGACAGGAGTTTTACAATTTGCAACTTGCTTTTCCATACAGTATCATCTCAGTTTATGCCAACAACCACCCTATAAAGTAGACCATTTACAGTTACTATCCCTGTTTATAGATACCTGAGGCTCTGAGGAGGTGAAGCAAATTACTCAAGTTACTTGGCCTTTAAATCACTAAATTGGGGCTATGGCTGATTTTTTAAAACTATTTTCCCCTATAATTATTGCCCTTCTTATAACTGTAAAAGATAAACTCGAACTATTTTTCAGTTTTCTATGCTGCTGTTACCAATACAATGGAAAAGGAAAATGCTTCTGTGTTGCTTCTTAACCCCCTTTTGTTTACATTTATACACACTCTCACCCGCTCCCTTTTCTTCTGCAGCAGAGCAATTTGTTTCATGGCTATTCCTTAATTAATGCCCCTTCTTTACCCACGGGTATCAAGGGCAGGAATGAAATACCAAAACTTGCTTTGTAATTGTAGATTCGTTCCTGCTGGGCGGCTCAGTGAAAGGAATAAAATTTCAATTAAGCAATTACCTAGGAGAGCCGGTGAAAGCCTCGGGAGCGCAACTGTTCCTCTCCATGATTTTTGCAGCCCTCATTGACCATATGTTGAATTTCCATTTTTCATGGTTCCCTCTCAAGCAGAAGTCTCGACATATTGTCGTGTGTGTAATGCAAGAGCACCATGTGAAGCCAGGCCTGTGTTTGTCCAAGGCCACTTGCTTCGATGGCCGTGACAAGAGTAGAATGGGTACCAGCAAGAGGCCACACATTTTCGATGCCTTGCCAAAGCCTGGCTCTGATAATATGGAAATGGCTCCTTCCTATTGTGCAAGCCAAGCTCACAGGCGGATTAGGCCTTTGCACACCAAGTCTGTTTCTCTGCTTTCATTGTTAGTGCTTGTATACCGGGCCCTGACCAGAGAGCAGACGCCCCTGTTTCCAACCCTGTAGACTGATTTAGGCAGCGTCAGAGAGGAAAGACATCAGCGTTCTGGAGACTCTATTTCCCTTCAGTACACCGACTGAACCAAATTCGATCATGTTTTATTGTCTTTTATACCAACCAGTTTCTGGCAAGTTGGAGCACAGCTATCTCTACAGACACTGAAGGCACTCAGAGTCAATCATCACACATCTCCTCACTGGAATTAATTCGGAGTAGCAGTGTGTTCTATTAATATTTATTGTCTTTTGTGTCGTTGTTGTTCAGTTGTTTGCTTGTGTTTGAATGCCTTTGCCTCCAGATTATAAAATGTATATTTTAAAAGCTCTAATAATTCTAAAGGTGAATGTAGTGCTATAATGCCAATGTAATACAATATTACTGATAATATATTACATTTGCAATACAATTTGAATTTGTTTACATATTGTAATTATGGTTTTCAGTAATAAGTATTGATTTTTCTATATGTCCAATAATATTTGGGTGAAAATACCAAAGTATTATCAAAAAGGTTTAGTATTTTCATATAATTCTTTTCTTTTGCATTACTGACCTTGATCTTTAAGAAACAGAAATGTGGAAGCTGGAATGATGTTTTATATTATCCCTTTATAAAAGGAATCTAGGATTCTGAAGCAGGATGACTGAGAAGTTTATATTTGAATATTTATTTCATTGGAAATATATTATAGAACTTAAAAAGGGTACAAAAAGGGTAACAGAAAGTCTTTGATTTTAAAAAAACATAAAAGGATTAATTCAGTGTTCTCCAATCCCTATTCCCAATACCCAATCCTGCAGAAGTATATGTGGACCCCCTTCTCCTTTGCAAACAGGACTTGGACGGCTCCCTGGGAGAACGCACAGTCCTCCCTGTGGCATTTTCAAACCTTGAGCATCGGCCCCATGTCTTGCTTAATGTCTCCATTTCTATTCTCACCTGTGTGGCCTCTCACCAGTCATAACACTTTACGGAAATTTTCTGAACAGTTTTAAGCATCTGCACCACATTCCTCTTTTTTTAACTCTCTATATGGTACACTTGTTTTTCTAACTTTTTTTGTTGACACTATTACAGATGTTCCCATTTCCCCCACTTGCCCACTTCCACCCCCACCGTCCCTCTGGCCATCACTGCGCTGTTGTCTCTCTTATGATTATCAATGTGCTATCTTGCTACTGGTTTCCCAAAAGAAGTTGGAATAATAACTCAACCCATAAGAAAACAACATTTAATACTAAAAGCTTTATGTTTTCAGGAAATAAAAATACAAATATTAATTTATAATCTTATTTTTGCTCTAATATAATAGGGTAATTAATTAATGAGAATTCTGCATTTAATCCATTCTAAATTTCATCACTCCAAATATTTGTACTTTCTGATGGAACATATTTTTATTCTTTTGCTTAGCTAACACATACTCTGAGCAACCATTTTTAATATTCCAAGTATAGGCTAGGACCCTGTCCTGTGTGGTCAAAGAGTAGGTTTGGGAAAGCTAAGTTTACGCTACCAATGAGTTCCAGTGGGATCCTTGAGCTGTGGGAATGTATGAACAAAAAGTGGCCATTGAAAAGGCTAATGTATTTAAGAATTTAAGTATTCTTGAATTTTACTAAAATTCAACTTTGCCTTTATTTTGTTTAAAAAGCTAGTGACAGACATTATGGCACTCACGCATGTGTTCAGATTTGTCCCTAAACCACCATGAAGGTACAATTGCTCAAAGTGAGACTTTCAGGCATTTATTTTCCTCAGCACTTCACTAGCCTGTAGTACAATGCACTAGGATTATTATATTTGTTATAACTCTCACGTGCAACTTTTGAAATAAAAGCTTGTTGGCCTTAGTCAACTTTAACCAAAGGTGCATAAAATCTTTATTACTGTGACACGGGTCACGTATTATTAGTATGAAGTAAACAAAGCACTCTCCTTGTTTACTTGCATTGCCAAGGAAATGTTGATATTACCATGTGTTCTATATGGAAGTATACCTTGACTGACATTTTGGAGATGTATAAACATTTTTAAAAGATTCCTGAACCAGTTTTGACCTATATATATGGCTCTATGTGTAGAATATTTGGCACATTCCGAGGTACAGTGTTTATAATTCACATTTTTAATCCTGTAATTGATGTAACAACTAGGGTATCATGGGTTAAGCATAGTTAGTTACTAACTTGCATTTCTTTTTCCAACCTAATTATTTCAAAGAAATCAAAATTCAATGGGAAAAACACATAGAAGAAGCCCAGGAAATTTTCTCGGTAATTCATTGGAATCATTTACAATGTAATTATAACCAAATATAGTCATTAAAAAATGACATGAAAAAGTGAAACTTCTGGTAAGTTTGCAGATATATCAAATACTCCACAAGTGTCTTATGATGTAAATTCTTAAATCATATTTGTTTACATGAATTCACTCTATAGCAGCTCATGTTTACTTTAAGGAAAAGATTAATTTAAAAATTATTTAAGGATCAACTTGGGATTGTAATGTTTAGCATCCTTACTGCTACTCAGCTTAGAAGTTCTAACTGGGTGAAAACAGAAAAAGGAAAATTGACCCATAATTTTCATAATATCAAATCCCAATGAAAAAAAAAAGTCAGTAGCATACATTTTCATATTTATGAAAATTTAACTTTCTCGAGTTATAAAATGGAAGAAAAAATTAAAATTCAAACTTAAGTTAATAAATAATCTAAGAAGTAAAAGTCCTTCATTTTTTTTCTATACATACACTAATGTTACTGCCCTATTTTAACAGAAAGATGTCCTACAATACACAATGCTCTGAAATTTGACGTTTTTCATTTAGTCTATCTCTTGGACATTTTTTCATGTTGCTAAATTTAGTGCTATTGTATTATATTTAATGACTTGATGCTACTCCATTAAATAGGTCTTTAATAGATTTTTTCCTTACTGATGAACATTTGAGTTCTTAGCTGTCTAAACTAAGCAGAAGTGAAAATTCTCTTTGCCACACTTTGACATTTATTTCTGGAGGATAAATATCTGGAAGTGAAAATGCTCTGTCAAAGATATGATTATTTTAGATTTAATCAACATTTCCAAAATATTTTTAAATTAATATTTGCCCTAAGTGTAACCAAAGCAATAGAAACCTCCCTTCCCTGTTCCTTGGGAATTTCAATTTTATTTACTATTGTTGCATAAGTTGATGTGGTGCTATGTCGTATTAAGCTTTCCCATTCAAGGATATGATATTTCTCACCATTTACTCAGGTTGTCTTTAATATTCTTTTAACATTTCTAAAAAATTATTTTATTTATTTATTTTTAGAGAGAAGGGAAGGCAGGGAGAAAGAGAGGGAGAAAAACACCAATGTGTGGTTGCCTCTCACACGCCCCCTACTGGGGACCTGACCTGCAACCCAGGCATGTACCCCTACCAGGAATTGAACCAGCAACTCTTTGGTTCGCAGGCTGGCATTCAATCCATTGAACCACACCAGCCAGGGATCTTTTAACATTTTTTGTGTATAGAACTCTTGCACATAAATTTGAATGACAGTAAATGATTTATTGTCATTAATTATTAAACTCTTTGTTCCAAACTTTGTGTGCATGCTTTGCTTATTAGATTTGTTCTTTTCTGAGAACTACTATACAACATATATCCAGAAAGTATCCAGCCATGTACTATCAAAAATAGAGACATTTATTGAGAAGGATACAAGATACAAGAAATGTACACAGGACAATGATGCCTCAGCTGCCTTCATAGTAGGCACCTTGGGACTCACACAGTTCTCCCAATCATCATCAGCTGCTCTGTTGTGTTTTCCTGAATCTCATCAATGTCTGAAATCTCTTTCCTTTCAAAGGTGATTTTCGTTTTGGGAAAAGCCAGAAGTCGCAGGCCACCAAAGCTGGGCTGTAGGGGGGCTGAGTTACCTGGGTGATTAGATATTTTACTAAACTTCATACAAGATGTGATGCATGAGTGGGTGCATTGCCCTGATGAAGCTGCCAAACACCAGTTGCCCATAACTGTAGCCTTCTGAGTCATCTGAATAGTTTCCATAGAGAAATGTTCAAGCTTAGAGCAAAATTTGATGCAGATTCACTGCTCTACTCGCTCAGTCATTTTGAATGCAATGCCATGCAGTACACATGCTCACTCAACGGCATCTACCACCCCCACTGAATGGTACAGTGAAGTCATCATTGTTCACATGTGCTCATTCCAGTCCACTCCCCTTGGCTGCCAGGTTACATCAATGTTGTGCAAACTGTTCTTGTTGTATTAACAATGGCTGAATTTTTTCCAGACAGACCTTGTATTCATATTTATGTAGGCAACAATGAAGTGCCTCTTATTTATCTTTGTGGTCTAAGCACAAAATCTAATGCTTGGTGCATAGTAGGTACTCAATAAATTCTTACTGAATAGATTAATAAAAAGTATTTATCCTTATTTATATATAAAGAAAATAAGGAGACACTAAATGTCAGAAAAAGAGGGTGAACCTAGGATCTCCATTACAATTACTCCTCTTTCCATCACGTTGCTCTTGTTTATATGAAATATATCTCAGAAGAATTTCACAGTAGATTTCACTTTTTAGTAGAGGACAGAGAGGCATGTAGCCCATTGAAGAGCTATATATTTAGTTGCCACTTTTCTGTGTTCCTCTCCAATTCTCTTCTCCCTGTGTGTATGTACAAGTACCCTGAACAAGCTGAAAATGTCAAGTCATGCAAAGACTTGTTTAAAAAGCTCAACATTTCAGTGAGAGATTTTCCTGAAATAAGAAACTAAGTACAATTTTCATAAACCACCAATAAAGATCTGATAATGTTATTCATGCTGCAATTGAAAGTGAAGCAGGAGGAAAATCAGACAGACTCTGTCAATGTAGAAATCACCCCCACGGGAGGGAGCAAAGCACTCAAGAACGGGAAATGGGAAATTCGTGACTCTTCCTGCCTAACAGTTCAGCCTACAGTGAAGCGTAGTCGTAATTTTCCAATGGCAGCCTCTCACGAAAACGAGATACATTTCCACCAAAGATAATGCTCTTATTGTATTCAAAATGGTTCATTTTGCATAAGACATAGTTTATTAAACCGATGAAATTTGTCACTGAGAACAACATTTTGTGCAGATAGGACTTGGTTAGTAGGATTTTGCTATTGCGAACTGACACAGAACTGTGGTGTACAGCCCATACGTGATTTTAATGGAAGGAAGAAAGTGTCAAGCTGCATCCTCTAGCAGGAAAATAACACCTTCTAATTGAAGAAAACAAATACAAGGATTCTGCTACAGGCATCTCAGCCCTCTGCTTCTTTCCTGCAGTGTGTGTGTGTGTGTGTGTGTGTGTGTTTAGTATGGAAGAGGTTGGAAAGGTAAACTAAGGATCAATTAGCTTAGACATAATCGATCATAATCAATGGGATCCCTAGGATTAAGATAGCAGCTGCTGCAAGATATGGAAACTGAGAAAGCTTAATATGTTGCCACAGCAGAGGTTCTCAACAGAGAGTGACTCCTCCCCACCCCCACCCCAGAGTACTTGGCGATCTCCAGAGGAATTTTGGTTGTCACAGATGGGGTGCAGTGGGATAGGGTGGGGAACAGTTGCTACTAGCATCCACTGAGTTGCTAAACCTCCTACAGTGCACAGGACAGCCCACAGCAACAGAAAATTACCCAGCCCATCAAGGCGGCAATTTTGCTATTGTGAAACCCTGTGCTGGATGAATGGATTGGAGGTGAGGTAATTGAGAAAAAGATAAGAATGACTTTAAATAAATATTAAACTGTATTTGAAAAAGATGCCTCAGTCAGAGAAAGAACAAATACCATATGATTTGCAGAATCTAAAGAACAATATAAATGAACAAACAAAACAGAAACGGACTCATAGACACACGACTGAGTGATGGTTGACCCAGGGGAAAGGGGTTGGGGGGCTGGGTGAAAAATGTAAAAGAATTGAGAAGTGCATGGGGATGTAAAGTACAGCATAGGAAATACAGTCAATAACGATGTAATAACTATGCATGGTACCAGGTGGGTACTAGAAATATAAGGGGGATCACTTTGTGAAATATATGATTGTCTAACCACTATGCTATACACCAGAAATGAATACAAAATAATATTAAATGTAAACTATAATTAAAAAATAATAAAATGTTTTAAAAGTATGTCTTTAAATTGCTGCAAATAACATTTGCACTGACTAGTAGATTACTGTTGATTAGTATTTTTTAAATAATAAATATATATTTATGACTGTAGGGTAACAATTCAGCATGATTAATTTGCAGGGTTTTGAGTAAAATTTAGCATCTGAATCTCACATGAGTCATGCATCTCTTCATTCTGACCTTGAGGACAATGTCCCACTGGACACCTCATGGCAAATTCCTAGAATGGCAGCGTTTTGCTATCCAGAATAGACACATAAATTCATTCGGAAACCTTGTATATGAAACAGTCCTGGCCCTAAAGTCTCAGCTTCCCAGACGCTTTCTGCAGAATGTGGTCTCAACTACTTTTTTGTTAAATGTTATGGCTCTAGGTCTAGCATTGCGGGTGAATGTATCATAGCTCCCCTGGCCACAGCCACCTGGATCGGAAATGGGGGCATGTGTCATAGGCATTTTATGACCAAAATATCGAAGGTGACAGTTCACATGAAAGACTTAGTGATGGTAACTTTCTCTTTCCACCTTGATAAAAAGTTTGTGAATTTTATTTTATCTCAGAAAACACAGAATTCATTTAAGGAGCTAACTTCATGTCTTTTGATGGACTACTTTTTACTTATTCTTAATGTTTTTCATCATTTTATTCTTGTTCTTATGTATGGTCTGAGCAGGAAGGGTAGGCAAGTAGTCTGAAAAGCTTGGCAAGAACTCTGCCCAGTATGCACCCTTCATGGAAGCAATGGATGTAACTTACTCAAGTTCTCTTTTTTAAGGATAAACTTTTTTTTAAAGGTATGTTTCTTAGGCTTAAGATATTGTTTTTGGTCACGATAAGCTATTTCTAAAGTCATGTATGAATCCCAGGAATCCTGAGACTTTTGTCAGTCCTGCAGAGCATCAGACAAACCCCACGCCACGTCATGTAGGTGTGTTTTGTTCAATGGGGCTTAATCACTGAGGGTGTGCACGTCCTTTTCATAACTCTTCCACACTTCCGTTCTGCGAGTTGAGTCTGTGAAACTGAATTTGAGAACTGGAATTTACGCAAGTTCTTTCCTCTGTGTTAAACAATTCTGGGACTAAACTTTTTCTGGGTCATCTTAAAAATTCTGTGATTGAGCATACTTGCTTAGTCACATTTAAACAATGCTGAGAATAAGCAAACACAAGCTTCGCTACTGTTTCAGGAAATACTTACTCCTGATAGATAAGAATGTGAAACAACTAAAATAATTTATTAATCAGACTCAGAGTTTACTCATGAAGATTGCTTCAGAATGTTCTCTCACGGTTACTTTGCTGTGCCCACCGATCCAAAGTCATTAAATTCTAATCTAAATTTTGTCTGATTACAGCTGTGTTCTTACCTTTCAAGATGCAGATTATAATTATCCAGCTGAGGCCCTAAAATTGGACTTTTTTTTATGTTCTCTCTGAGATACTTCTAAGACTCTGTCAAGGTAAAATTCTCCATTGCTGCAGTAGGTATAATAAACTTAATGTTGCCTGAACACCATGCTTTTCTGGTGGTCTTTGGAAGGTGTATAACAGCAAATTTAAGATACTACAGCAAGAGTCAAGAGGACTGAGGATCCCAAAAGAAAAATAAATCTCATAAAATGCCAGACCTTATTAAAAAATGATTTATACCAAAACAGGTCTCTAAGGAGAGAAGAAAATTAAATAAACAATTATCCTTCATTACCACCCAAAGGTTCTTTAAGTGACTATGAAAACTTTCTAAAGCTTCAAGAAAGAAGAAATTTTCCAGATCCTTAATTAACGCCAGCATTTCTTGGGATACAAAAATCTCCCAAAGACACTATATTGGATTGTACATTGAACAAAAAGAGCTTGTAATTGTAAAATCAAATATATTTTTGATTTTCACCATCTTCTTAAACCTTCTTAGTGATCATTGTCTTTTTTTCTGTCACTTGATAAAAACATGGAGTAAGTATCATTACTTTCTGACCATTCCTTTAAGTTGCCCATTTTTAAAACATTGAGTCCTGCCCTGGCCTGTGTGGCTCAGTGGATTGAGCACCGGCCTATGAACCAAAAGGTCGCAGGTTTGATTCCTTGCCAGGGCCACATGCCTGAGTTGTGGGCCAAGTCAACCAATTGATGTTTCTCTCACACGTTGATGTTTTTCTCTCTCCTTCTCCCTCCCATCCCTTCTCTCTAAAAATAAATAAATAAATAAATAAATAAATAAATAAATAAAATCTTTTTTCCTTTCCAGCTAGAATTGCCTTTGGGCTTACTACTTGCAGGAGAAGGAAGATAGGATGCTTAATTCTCTTTCTCTCTTTTTCATTCACCTCTTGGTCCACTTGATTTAATGCCATCAGAGTCAAAGTGGCAGGTTGGAATTCAGAGAAAAATCAAGTATGAAGAAAAGGTAAGGCAAGCAGGAGGCCTCCTGTTTGACAGATATTCCCAACATGTTGCTCATCTCAAAATTTCTTTTCACAGCATGGAGACTTTCTGATGGAAAAGTCTATAAGAGAACCTAATTCAGGAAATGCTGCTTTGATGAAATGTCTTTCAGGGAGAGCTGAGGGCGAGCGGCAGTTGGATAAGTTAAGAATGTGGGGGTGAGCATGTCCAGCAAAAGTAAAGTCTCAAAGAGAGAAATAGCTTGGTGCCCACGAGAACCGAAAAGGCTCACGAGCTCTGGTGCAGTGAGCAGAGAGCGACACTGACTGCCTGGAGGAAGCAGGGTCAGACCATAAAGAGCCTTGAGAGCCAGGTTTAGGATTTTACATTGTCCTCTGAGTTCAACGGGATGCCAATTGGTGGTTAAGGGTTTGAGCAGAGCTAAGAACCATATTTCAGAAAAATCAGTTTGGCTTCAATGTGAAAAATAGATTAGGGTAAAGAGTAGAAGCTGGAAGTCCAATTAAGGGTTTGCTACAATAGTCCCAGTGAGAGTCCAAACTGATATCTTTTCATGGGGGTGGGGCTTCGCACCCCTGTGCCTAACACGATGAAATACATTAGAATAATGGATTAATGAATTAATAAAGGAATAAATTTTGCTGGCCTGAAATTCTGTTGAGTGATTTTTATAAATTCACTATGAATACAAAATCTCATAACTACATATCTCCAATATAGTTTAGAAGCTCGAGTAATCAGCATGTCAACCTATAAAATTTTTATAGATTACCATAGAAATTGCCATAAATTTTAAACAGTATGAGTTCATAAAAGTGTTCTTTGTGAAAAGTTCTTCACTACATAACAACTTTGCTACTTTTCCATCTCTCGGTTCTTTATATTCTTCAAATCAGATCTAAATTATATCCTGAATTAAAAGAAAAAGTATTTAATATTCTAGAGAAGTGATTCTTAAACTTTCCTGTTTTATTACCCATCAATAATTGGATCAAAGATGCTAAATCCCATAGAAACTAAAAGCTGTGCGTGTGAAAACCTGCACACAAATGTGTATAGCAGCTTTATTCATAATTGCAAAACATGGAAGCAACCAAGGTGTTCTTCAGTAGGTGAGTGGATAAATAAACTGTGGCTCATCCAGACAATGCAATATTATTCAATGTTAATCTGAGAAGCATTATCAAACTATGAAAAGGCATGAAAGAAACTATAATGCACATTAATAAGTGAAAAAGTCCCATCTTAAAAGTCTATATAGCGTATGATTCCAACTATAGGACATTCTGGAAAAGATGAAAATAGGGAGGCTAAACAAAATCAGTGATTGTCAAGGGTTAGGGGGGTAGAAAGGGATGAGTAGGTGGAACACAGAGATTTTTAGGGCAGTAAGTAATCTTTATATACTATAATGGTAGAGACATGGTAATTATACGTTTGAATCCAGAGAATGTATAACAAGAATGAACTGTAATGCAAATTATTAACTTTGAGTAAGGTGATTATGATGTGTTAATGTGGATTCATTGATTGTAACAAATGGGCCACTCTGTGGAAAAGGTTGATAGTGAGGGAGATTAAGCATATGTAGGGCCAAGGGGCACATGGGAAATCTCTGTACCTTCTGCTCAACGTTACAATGAATTTGTAAACTGCTCTAGAAAATAAAGTTCATTAAAAAAATAAACAAACTCCTATGAAATTATATGCTTGTGATCCTCCTTTCCTTTACTGATCCTTCTCTACAGTCCAGAGGATAGATGTTTTCAAAAAAGCACAAGATGTAGTTTCCCTTTTAGACACGCCATATACACCAATAAATTGTTTGGTGCAGTGTTGAATTATTTGTTCTTTTGAGGTGTCATAGCTGTCCCTTCTGTTTATATATGAGGACAAATAAAGTATGGTTAATTATAATGTTTTAAGCAATAATAAATGGTTGTTGAAACTAGTTCTTCTTCTGTTTGTTATTCTAACACAAAGTACTACATCTTCTGGCAAAAGGATAGAAAGTCATTAATAAAACAAAAGCTGGTAGTGTAAGGATACCTTCAAGCAGTCTGGTAAGCAACTGGAACTGGCATTCCTCCTGAAATAGCCTCTGAGTTTTAAAATCTGAGTCCTGGAGGAAAATTGAATATTTGGCATCAGTCATTTTGTTTCTTATTGTTTAAAATACAGATGATTAAGATCAATTTTTGGAATATAATAAAGAATTTATAGTTAGCAAGCTTTCATCCCATCTTGTCTTCTCTGAGCTCCATGATACCAAAGTGCACATATTTGCTCATATCTAGATAAGAAGTATTAGGAGTTTGGAGTTCACATGGGAACTAAATATCATTCCTTTGAAATTTAGACCATGGTGGCCACACAATCCTAGGAATGTGAGAAATTAAAACAAATTAATGAAATTTCTGTTAACAATGAAAAGGATATTAAAATTAGTTTAATTCATCTTAATCAAGATGAACTAAATGGACCAAAAATGATGCTTCAAATATTAATTTTGAGTCATTGTAGTCAGGCTTCTACTAAAATTAGGACTAAAATGTTAGGTCTGCTGCTGGGAAAGTTATCAAGTCTTTGGGTTGTAAGTGACTTACACTGCAAGGTAGAGAGGACGTTGATGTTTTTGCAGTAAGAATTCATATTTTAGGTGTTTTTTTATGAATGAATTGCAGAATGGTATATACCTAAGTAAAAGCCAACATCAAAAGTAATAATGCATTGAGAAATGACCCAACAGGCTGCTGTAAGACTACTAACCATCCTATAAAGAGGCATGAAGGACAATAGGGAAAATGTGTTAAATTTGAGAATTATGATGGCAGGATTAGAGTCCACACCTCTTGGTTTCCCCAAATGGGCCAATTAGAGATCCTGTTAGAGTAATAAAGTTGGTAGAACCAAAGATTCTACCATAACCCTACCTGTTTCTTCCGATCTGCTGTCGCGCTTCTAGTTCCTGGGTCAAAGTAGAGGTCCAGCATATACCGATTGAGTAGATAACCACACTACTTTCCTTGTAGCCCACCAGAACTTGTATTTTTTTTGAAGTTGCAAATATGTGTGTGTATATATATACATACATATATATACTTAAGTGTATACATATATACACTTAAATGTGAAATATGATAGCTATACTGAGATTTCTAACAAGTAAAGTAAAATAAATTTAAAAAACACCTAAGAAGTCTGCTTCCAGCCATTGGTAGAGGAAGGGTACATGATATAGGTGGTGTTATGGAAGGCAGGGGTCATGGAGCAGGCACAGAAGTAAAAGCTATCAGTGCCCGTAATAATATGAATACTGCTTCCAAATTTTCTTCCAGTTAACCTTGAAAATGAGTGTATGTAAAAGAATAAAAAGGCATGGTACAATGTTAGATAGGTCACTGTCATAGGTGTTTATCTATTCAGATCATTTTAACTGTTCATCAGGGAACTGACTAATCAAAACAGATGCTGCCACCGTGCTATAGTGGTGTGCCCTGGCCAAAACAACCACGCATCTGGGGTGATCCTGGGTAGTCTTTTGATCAATAGATACATTGCTCATATAAAATGCATTTCCATCTTCCACTGGTCATGGATGAAAAGGTCATCTTGTTCCCCAGAGCTCTTCCCCCTGCCAGATGAATAAGAAATAGATGTCATGAATAATCAAGAATGAAAGCACTTAGGAACATAACTGTATATTATTAGTCACTCATTCATTATGTATGAACTAAAAATGCATTATCAAAATAACAAAAATTAAAATAGTAGAACCCAGCAATGGGAAATTTGAATAAGAAACTGAAATGCCATTTATCAAATGTGTGGCAGCAAAATCAATCTAATGGAATTATTTATTTTGGTAGACAATTGTGACAGCCTGAAAAGATGTATTTTTTTTTCTTTCAAAGTAAAATTTAAAAAATTTCCAAGCCCAGCCAAGTAACCTACCTTTGGTGAGGCAGGTGTAAAGATGTTATTCCTTGATATGCGCACTAAGGCCCATGGTAGGTCGAAGAGACTCCTAGATTCTCCTTGTAATCACAGGTACTGCTCATTCGGACAGCTGCTACCAAAACGAAGGAGGCTGCCAGGCAATTGCTCGTTACAGCAGGCTGAATCCTCTGTGTGCTTCTCATCATATTCCCCAGAGCATGTAATGCCAATTCTTAATTAGAGTGATAGGAAAGAAAGAAAGAAAGTGTCATCATATATTGGGCTCTGCTCTTTTAAATTTTCCAACCATTTATCGTAGTTTTGTTCTCAAGACTTAGTTTGCTTAACTGGGAGTGACTTGCTTTACAAAAACATGCTCTGTTTTCCAAAGGCTTGCCTTTAAGCTTGCTCTCAAATACATGATGCCTGGGGGTTGGGAACCTAAGTGAAGAACCAAAATTTTGTCTTGGCTTGGTATTTGATTTGCTGCTTTGTATAGGCCATCTGATACCCATAGTTAAGTCTTAGCAAACCTGCACTTTACTGCGTTAATCTTCGCCTTTTACTCAAATGTAGAGTTGAAAGCTCAGCCAGTGAAATTACCACCCTGGCCAATCTTGTATGTGTGAGTGTTTTTGTGTTTGAGAATGTTTGTCTCAGGCTAGTTCTTACAGGAATTATAAATCATGACTGCAGTTGTAAATTAGCAAAAATAATTTAGTAGCTGGAGGATGGATTTGTACACTATGTGCCACATTTATGCTGGCTTAGGAAAAAAAAAACAGTGTTCATTTAGTTGACCATTTTGGGTGGCATTTGAGATTATGCCCTCCTTTGCTTTACGAGGTTTTGTTTCTAATGCTAGTTTCCAACCAAAATTAATCTTTCCTTTCTCTTTTTCTTCCTGTAGGCACTTTCTTCTGTCCCTAAAATTTATCATCTGAGTTGTAATGCTGTTCTTTGTTTACATGCTATTCTCAACCCTAACTGGCTGCCCCATTCTGGCAGATCACATAGAACTCAGTAGCAAACTTTATGCTGAATAATTCTGTATAAGACAGGCCATTGAAAATAGATTCCTCACAATTAAAAAATTTACATACCAAACAGGAGCCCATTTAAAATCCACGTTCGATAATAAAATGTTCCTATTTTTTATTCATGAATATTTATATATTCTTTCTCTACACCAGACCCTGTATGTATTCTATAGGAGAGGGGAAAATACAAAATGGATTAGTTGGTTCAAATGCTAATACATAAAACAAATAACAAACTGAAGAAAAACTAAAGAACACTAAAAATGTTGTACTGAGTTAAGGTCAGGTAGGTACGATTAATTTTCTTGATGATGTATAGTGTCAAGACAGGTTTCACAGAGAGGATGATATTTACATTGGGTGCTGAGGTAAATCAGAAGGATGAAAAAGGTTTTGCCAAATAAAGAAGAGAATAAGACAATTTCATGGTTAGAAATTGACATACACAGAAGTCCAAGAGATTGAATGCATAATACAGTGTATGAGGTTGAATAAGAGCTATGTGTCATGGTGGGATTTTCTGGATGAGGAGGGGCCAGATGTAAAGTCGGGCAGTAGGCCTTTTATTCTACAAGTTGTAATGCTTTTGTAATAAAATAAGTGATGAGGCATAGCTTGCTAGTCTAGAACGGACCAAGCTGGAAAAGCAAATGATAAGGTCACAGGGAGCAGAGAGGAGGAGGCAGAGGGGAGAGGCTATGAGAGGGCAGTGGAATAGGGCTGGAAAATATGGAGGCATGAGAGAGCTCAGTGGTAGAACTGACAGACTAAAACATGTTTGTGTGTGGTTGCCTCTCACTCACCCCCTACTAGGGACCTGGCCTGCAACCCAGGCATGTGCCCTGACTGGGAATTGAACCAGCAACTTTGGTTCACAGGCCCATGCTCAATCCACTGAGCTACACCAGCCAGGGCTAAAACATGTTTGAATTTAGGTGTTTAGAATGCTGTCAAAGACAGTGCAGCAATTTCCTCCTTAAATACCTGGGTGGGATTATGTCATAACTGAAGGGAGCTGGGGATGTCTTTCCCCTCCCTCTTTCAGGAGGTGAGGCTGTGTTAGTGGGTGGTAATGAGTTTGGCCCAGAAGTTACATGTGCCTATGGGGCACTGTAATAGAAGTGTATGATTTCTTCTAGCCAGACAAATCTTATTTCTTCACTCATCTCCTGTTCTTGAGACATGTCTCTTCTTACTTCATATGGTTTTGAGGCAGCCATCATTTGTACAATAGATACTTCCTCTGGCCAGGACGGACCAGTCCAGTGTATTATTTTCCTGGAATGAGCCACTAAGAGTCCTTGCCTCAGATGGTTAAACTGTAACAGAGAAAGCAAAATAAATCTCTCTTTGGATGTATAAAACTATAGATACATGAACTTGGCAACTATTGGTTTTCACATTCCAACATATTGTCTCAAGGGAATGAAGAGCTAGTTGCCAGTATGAGAGAAGGCATAAACAGACACTCAGAGAGGGGTAGAGAGGAGATGGAAAAAAATACTTCCACAGATCCTCTCAGAGCTCGGCCACTTGTGGTGACCATACATTGCCTCCTTTAGGCCCCCAGAATTCTCCATAACCACTCCAGTAAAGCCTCACGTTCTTCCTTTGATTTTGCCTAAGCTAGTCAGAGTCCATTTCTGTTGCTGTTGTTTGTTGTTATTGCTGTTTTTAAACTAAAGTTGCCTTAACCTACATCTGATTGGAGATGTTCAGTACACAAGGTAAAATATTCATGAAATAATGTGAAGACTTGGGTATAGATTTAGACATCATCAACTTAAATTTGGAAGCTAAAGCCCTAGGAGAAGACTTGAAGTGTCTAGAAAGATCAAGTAAAGTGAAAAGATAATAAGCATGACAGCAAAGCCTTTATAACTCCAAATGTAGTGGTTAATCACAAAGAGGGAGGGTTGTTTTTTTTTTTTTTTTTTTTTTTAGATAGGAAGAGGAAAATGGTGAAGTAGGTCAACAAAAGCCAAAGGAATTTCAAAGGAAAAAGAAATTTCAAATATGAGGTGTGAATAACTCTGCTAAATATAACTAAGAGGTCAAACAGGATGAAGGTTAATAAGAAGCAATTGAATTGCTTACAAATGATTATTGTTCACTTTTGTTAGATGTGAACAATTTCGTAAGAGTGAAAAAGGATGTTACCTAAAAACATAAATAATGAATGAGTGAAGACTGAGCTTGCGACATGTGTGATGGAATGGAAAAAAAAAGAGGCAGTAGTTGGAAGAAGTGATTGCGTTCAATTTGACCAAAGTTTTAATTGCTAGTATGTGCTACATACAAAACTAAGTTAAATGCTAAGATAGATATAGTTTCTACCTGCAACAATTTAGTTGGGGGGAGTACAATCTAAAGTAAGGGATGGGAGATGGGCTAGAGAAAAACACCTTTAACTCAACAAGTATGTGGTCATGTTGTAGCTGATGTACACAAAAACCATTAATTTTTATGCCTGTGCATTTCTCTGCATGCACATGTGTACAAGCACACAGATACACACATGAGCACAGATAGAGTCTCAGTTTAATTAGCTAGCTTGTTGAAGAGCAAGCAACACTGGGGAATAGTTGTAATCTGCTACACAAGAATCTATCTGAGAGCACTGTTCACACATCGATTGTCAAGAGTGAGTTCTTTCTCTTACGTAACAATTGAACCACATAAGTAAAGAGTGACCTTCAACATGGTCCTCTTAGACAAAGTGTGGCAGCTATGTTTGTCAAAGAGAAAGCAACATGCAGTTGAATTACTCCAGTGTTAGTTTTTGTTTGGCAAAACAAAACATATAGAGAAATATTTACAAATGTATTTTTTCTCCATTTAAGGATAATTATTTTCAAATAGCACTAAAAATCTCTCCACAAAAGGAAGATGTTAGTTAGCATTTTTAAGGACACACCCCTAAGAATCTAGTTTTTCCAACAAAAGGATGCCAAGACTAAAATTCTTTAGAGGGGAGGCTCCTGTTTATGAGTTATCCATATTCTATTCACAGATATTGAAAAATAGCTCCTTACTGTCTTCAATTTTATAATCTCGTCAGGGTTTCTAACCTTGGTAACTTCAAATGCTCCTTCCCGAGAGTGTCCCAAATCTGCCAAGGGCTTGTGATAGTAATCGGCCTTGACACATTCTTATTTATGTTTGTGGGGTTATTGAGCATTACATATTTATTCTTTATTCTATCACTGTTTGGTAGAGGAAGAAGGTCCAGTTGATGAAACCTAAGGCATGCAACAGATGAAAATACTGGAATAACAATACCACTTTTAATAAATTTGGCCTATATATTTTAGACAGAGCCTATCAAGCCCGTATATTTTAGACAGAGAAACTATAACAAGAAATATAGCCTATTAGAAAATTGAAGCTAGTATAAAATGATTATTACATAAAAGGTGTATTTTCTTCTTTTTGAATGGGCTGGGCTTTGATCAGATCAGCTCACTGCTTGTACCACAATGCTTATGAGTCTGTTTTCCTGGTTGTTTTCATTCAGACTTGAAAGCAGAATTACCAAAAATATCTCAAATTTAACTCCTGATTATACCTACCTCAAATCTTTTCCTTTGTCATAGCCTTTACATACTTTGATAAGTTTACTCCTAGCCCATTCAGTTATTTAAGCCACACAATGAGGTGCAATCCTTAATTCATTATTTTGTCTCAAAGCCAGTTATAAAATATGTCACCCTGGCTGGTGTGGCTCAGTGCATTGAGCGCTGGCCTGGGTACCGAAAGGTCACCAGTTTGATTCCCAGTCAGGACACATGCCTGGGGTGCAGGTCGGGTCCCCAGTAGGGGGCATGTGAGAGGCAACCATGTATCTCTCACACATTAATGTTTCTCTCCCTCTCTTTCTCCCTTTATTTTCCTCTCTGTCTAAAAAAGTAAAATAAATAAAATCTTTTAAGAAATAAAATAAATATATATATATCATATTCCTATCTTATCTTCCAAGGTACCCCAAATATACCTGCTTTGCTCCAACTCTGCTGCTTCCAGCCTTACTCAAGCATCCTCCTCTCTCGTATTCCTGCATTAGCTTTATCTAATGGGTGCTGCTTCCACGGAAGTCCACAAGTCATTCTCCGTGCGGCAGGGGTCTTATAACCTGTGAATCAGAGCACGTGACTCCTCTGAGGAAACCTTTTAGAGCTCAGAGAATAAAATCCAAGCTCCCCATCAGTGCTTCTGCACGTGCACTTGTCTCTGCTCAGAATACTCTTACATTTCACACTACCCCAAAATTTGATCATGGCTGTGGTAAAGAATTTAGGTCAAATTAAAAAATATGTATCTTTTAGTCTAGGTCATCCGAGCCAAAAATTCAGTGAAAAAGTGTTAGTGCACAATAATGCTGATTGTTTGGTTATGAGTTTATTAAAGGGAAAATAGAATTGTAAGGACAATATACTGTTCCAGTTAGTACAGCTGCAAAACACACAATTCCCAAATTTAGTGACATGAAACAAAAATTATGCTCCCGGTTTCTACAGCTCAGAAGTTTTCAAAGGTTCGGTGGGAATGACGTGACTTTGCTCCACGTCCCCACTCTCAACCAGGAGGCCTCGAAGGCTGGGGGTGAGAGTGGTAGATGAGAATTGTCCGAAGGCTCCTTCCTCACGTGACTGGTGTGTGGATGTGAGCTGTCGGCTGAAACCTCAGCCGGACCTTCCATGTGGCTGTTTGATCTTCCTCACATTATGGTAACTTCATTCTAAGAGCTAGCATCCTGAAAGAAATAGACGAAAAGTGTATGGCCTTTTAAATCTAGCCTCAGAAGTCATACTGATTCCACCGTATTCACAAGACTGCCCCGATTCAAGGGAAATAAACAGAATCCTTACCTATTAAAAAGAGGAGTGTCAAAGCCCCTTGGTAAGAAGAGCATGCGTAATGGGAGATACTGTTGCCATCATCTTCCACACATCTTACCTTGAATTGCAGTCTCCCAAAGAGCAGAGGAGGAGTTGGCTACAAAGAAGCTACAGATGGCAATGACAAGGATGAACACTGGGGACAATGGATCACTGGTCTCACCAGAGAGACAAATATTTTGTGTCAGCTAGTTTTAAAGTCACATCACTTCTTAAGGAAGAAAATACTCCATTTTCATGAAACAGGGTGATTTAATAAATTAAGGGTGATTGATGGATTTAGTAAATCAATAAATTGTCAATAATGTAATTTTGATAAATTATTAAATTTTCAATAATATAACAAGATATAATTTTTCTACTACATACCAGGTAATACTGCTGCACCTATAACCAACAAATAAAAGCTTACAAGTCCCTTATAAAAGATCAACAAAGATATGGCAAATCCAAAGAAAGCTCTTCTAGCACTTTTTAAACTTGACAGTGCCTCACTTCTGGGGGCTCTATTGTACTCTGACTTTTAATCCTTATAAGATAAAAAATTTTAAAAACTAAGGCACATAAACAAGCCAAAGCCATTTTTATCTATTATATTTCTTATCAAATACATGATGCTTGGAGATATTTCTCCCATTGCTTTCAAACATCTGCCTAAACTTGAGGAACCTCAAAGATTCATCCCTTCAGACTGTCCTAACTGAACTTGGCTGATGATTAGAAGTTGAAAATGGAGGTGAATAATTTATAGTGGAGAAATTATATCCTTCAAGAGTTATGCATTTGTTATATTTTATTTAAATCAGTCATTGGTTAAACACTAATTGATAAATAATGTATAATGGTAATATATAATATTTGGGGGGAAAATGGAAAACCATATTTATTGGCAAACTTGCACATAATGAGGGTACACATATACCCATGTTATAGAAGTAGACACTACCAAGGACACAATTGAGGAATTATTTTATTCACAGAATTTGAGTTTGCAGAGCATGAAACACTACTTCTGTGACACTGAGGTAAGAAATCCAGGTTTCTATACGTAAAATGTATCTTTTGAACAATATTTTCTTTGACTTGTCAGTGAGGTAGTTACATTTCAATCTTGAAAATGTTGATAATTTGGTTCTTTCAAGTCAAAATTTAAAGTCAACTTGAAATATGCAATCCAGAGTTTATGCCTTCACAGTAGGTTTTTTTTTCCCTATAAAGAATTCTCTTTATTTTATTGGCTACTTAAGAAAAGCATATTCATTCATTCCTTAAGATGTAGCTCAAATATTTTGTTTTATGTTTCTATAATTCTAAGCACTGTAGTAATACTCATCATATTTCACTATATTTACTATGTAAGGCAAGTTTCCTCCTGCCTCATCAGCCATGGGTAAAAAAGGGCTACAGGAATGATAACGACAAAATTTACTTTCGGTTCTGTCCCAACCTAGTCGAGTAGTAACTCAGTACCCTGGGAACTGCCTGCTACACATCCCAGTAGGACCCAGGATTGCTTCACACGAGTGACATCCGTAGTCTCCCACCAGGTTGACCCCAGGTACTGCTATGTGCCCTGGGAATGTCAGCTCCCGTTGAGCACCATAGTCTCTGCTACTGCTCCGATGCAGCTGCTCCAGACAACACTGAGATGCACCAGACCAAGCCTTCACTGTGCCGAGAGAGGGAAATGCTGTGTGCTGTGCAGAAATGGAAAAAATTCTCATCTCCCCCATCCTGTTTTGTACTTTGTCAGTAGAGATGTAAACAGCTCTGCCTGTGTTTCCATATCTCAATGATGTTTCATAAAAACAACTCCTGTAGCCCTGCCACCCCCTGAGATTAGTTTCCATTCCATGAGGGTTATCTTCATTTTCTAGTCTTCCCAGTCACAGCCCGTCACAATTTCCAGTCTCGTCCTTTTTGCTAAGCACCAAGACAGACATAGACCCTATGCTGTTGCTCTTCATTGTCACCTTCCAACCCAGTCAACTCTCCAAACAGGACACAGTCATAGACATGGTCAGAATGAGTGAATCCCAACTGGGAAGAAGGTACAGTGTCTGCAACACTTCTTTACGCATTTCCAGCCTCAGAAGATTGTAAACTTGAAAACATGACACAAGACTCTTTCTCCTCTGCCTTGAATCAGAACTAAGAAATAAATGTAAACCAGTTCGTAGACCAATCCCTTAAACATAAAGATAAGCAAATCATATGGAGTGTTAAGAACTGTGAAGATTTTTCTCTGCTTGCAAGCTAGCGATTGAACCTGCTACAGTGCTATGGAAACTGGCAGAAGTCACAAGATTCCTGGGTCAGAAAAAAACAGTTCATTACTCTCAACTCAGTCGAAGCATAAGCTTCATATTTGCATCATGCGGTTACTCAAGACAATATTCTAGACATTATTCAAGAAAATACCAAGAGGTACTAGACAGAGCCCTCATGGTGCCCAGGAGTGGGATGTCCTACGCACAGGGGAAATGTGTTGTTCCATGGCAGCAGTGTGCTGTCACATGTGAGAAGCCCCACGTTTAGGGAACCCTACTGTTTTATAACGGGCTGTAGAGCAATCTGCCCGACTCTTGTCCTGAAAATAACATTATCTTTATTATACTGCAGAGTGAAAACATTTGCACTTTGTTCTGGGGGAAGAATCTACTTCTAACTTCTACAAATGTCCTTGGAAAGATGATCTTTTCAAAGCTCAGCAAAGGTCATCAGTGTCTCTATTCACAAGGTCTGCACAAACTCAGAAGACGGGTCAGAATTGTCTACCACCAGTATCACAAGTTAAAGTGACCTTCTCATGTCCCCAGAGTTAGTAAATACCAAGGCCAGACTCAGGTCATTTGGCAACAATCCAATAATTTCTTCAAGTAACATGCACCATGAAAGGAATAGTATAATATTCGTTCAGTTTCATTGATTAACATAGTTAAAGGCAAGTAAGGGCTTTCCAAAATACATTTTAAAAGATCTAATAGAACCATGGTTATCCACATTCTGTAATGAGTATTATATAGTAATTGTATACATTACAAGCTCTTTTTCAAACTTCTATAGAATTGATATACTGACAAAATTTAAAATGAACAAATAAACAAGAAAAGGCCAAGCAGTTAACAGCAAAGACAAACATTGCTTTACTGTCACTCAAGCTGTGACATGAAATACTCAGCCTCTCCCACTCCATCTTCTTCAAGCCTGTTCTGTAACCTGAGCTTCAGGCCAATGGCTTCTGCTTAGTCTTGCACATAGACATGCAAATCGTTGGAGGAATTCTGCTTGCCGCCTGAGGAGATAAGGGAAGTAAGTATCGGTTATCAGAGATCTGCAGGAACCTTGTGAAGGAACTCCTAACAACTGGCACGGTCTTCCTCAGAACCAGGCTGTGCCCAGATGTCTGTGGTCACGGGTGACCTCTTGCCCTTCCTATTTCCCCCTCCCCTTGACATAAAACGAGACTGAACTCTGTACTTTGTTAAGATGGTTTTGAGGAAGCACTAGGTCTCCCATCTTCTCCATTACAGCCTTCTGAATCAATAAAACTCATCTTACTCCAAACTCTGACATTGGGAGTTTTGGCCTTTTAAAGCACTGGGCACACAAACTTTAAACGGTAACTGTATATCTAGGACCTAACAAGATCTGCCTTTAAATAATTCTCAAATCAGTATCTACTAGAACTTACAGACTCGAATCAGAGATTTTCACATCTAAACCGTGATATTTCCAAGTCTTGGGGACTGAGAGTCACAGCTCTATTTTTTCTGAAGCCATATTTTAGAAAGAAGTTGTCAGAACAAAACACAAACTCACTAATTGAGGAGGTCATATTTCATGAAATAATGTCTGGAAAAAATGCACCAGAGCTAGACAGCTGATGTTCCTGGGAACACACGCTTTCCGGGGTTGTCATCCAGACTGCTGTTGGGTGTAGCCTCGGTATTTTATTGTGTGATGATGAAATATCACTGACATGGTTGTCAGAGTTCTCACTGTTAACTCATTATCTCTCAATGTAAGGGACTGTTTCAGCCTCCAGTTCGAGCCTCTTCCTTAAATTATGTTGTTCTGGGGCCTTTCCAGAGCCATTCTATCTATAAAATGCGAACAATGAATGAGAAAGCAAGTACAAGTTAATAGATAATCACAGATATATTTTAAAAATACCCTCTATACTGAGGGGAAAAAATTGGGGATTAAATCCCAGTTCCCAAAGCATGATGATAAACATGAATAAAAGAAGAAAATGGGCACTTTGCCACTTTTCCTATGTAAATTTTCCCTAATTTTAACCAAAGAGTTGACAAATGTTAAAGATGAAGGGTTGATGACACATTAAATACCACCATGGGGTGCAATCAACAAATTCTGGGGAGTAGGATGCTCTATAGAATTATAATAACTTAAGCTTTATCAACAAATAATTTGCAAGAGAGAAAAAAGAGACATAAAAGAAAGGAGAGAGAAAAGAGATTAAAAGAGAGATTTAAAAAGATTTATAAGACATTACTTGCATTGTATGAGCCTTATTTAGATCTCAAAATATTAAATTAAAAATCTTAATGGGCTAATTTGGAAGCTTGCTAAAATTAACAAGTTATTGTCATTTTTGTATAATTATGGAATTGTGCTGAGGTTTAAAAGGATCCTTAAATTTTTTTAAAGATGCAGACTGAAACATTTACAGATAAATCATGTGTTATCTAGGATTTGCTTCAAAATGATATACCTACCACCAACTGCCAAATTTATTTTAAATTTCTTCTGCTCCTGAATCCATTGTCTCTGAGAGGCAGTGGAGGAGGGAACCCAGGTCCTTTCAAATTCATGAAAAACTACCCTTGGCTGAAATCTTATCTTCTCCTACGTTCACCTTTAAAATATAATGAAACAAAACTCATTATTAACAGAAGCGTATCAAACTCTAAACCAAGGACATGAGAGTGAAGCTTTTCTGTATTGTACAAAAAAAAAATTATCAGCAATGAATGGATTTTAAAATAAGCCAAATAGGACAATTTTGTTATTGAAATATTGTGGAATTTACTGAGCGGCTAGCAGTTTCCCTCAGATTTTTGTTGCATTAAATCAATGGGATTCAAAGGCATAATAAAAACATCACTGTCTTTTCTGAACATTTTCAAAGGTTATGCTAACAGAACCAACCCAGGTACAGTAAATAGAGCAGCCAAAAATCTGCAAAGGAGGAGTAACAGATCTTTCTGTGTAGAGTCCTACAAAGAGTACCAGAGCTAGCAGACCAAAATGCAGGGGTGCTGCAAAGTTCTCTTTCGTCAGCTCTAGTCTCGTGTCATCTTTAAGTTGCTGTTACTAACACTTGGTGGTCTTCACCTAATTGTTGGTCCTTAAGGAACAGTGTAAGAATTTTTTTTAATACTTTGAGTTAGAAAAGTTATTCTCTGAGATGGTATGAGCTCCCATGATAGCAGATCAAAAACCCACAGACTGTTCGGGTTCCTCAGTGCTCGAGGCAACAGGTATGTTATTCAAACTAATCTTGAAATGTAACAGGATAATGCATCTTATTACTGGGCCTCTGCCTACCCTGGAGAAATCAGAAGTGATTGTTCCCCTCAAATGGTGGATTTTCTCTTGTAAATCAGCCAGGAGAAAACAATCACTCGTTTTGATTGCTTTAGTTGGTGATGTGAACATGGAAATCCTATCTGGAGTGAACATACAGGCACAAAAAGTAATTTTGTATGAATTCTAAGTATCTCCTAGTGTTTGATTTAAGTTAATTTGGGGGTCTGATTATAACAGCAGCAAAAAAGGGTCCTGTGCCGTGTATACACAAAAAGTCACATGATGCGTACATGGGTGACACATAATTTACTGTCCAAACAGGGACACTTTTGAGAATGGGATGGGGGTCATTCACAATTATGTTGTGACTATCCCAGACAAAGCCCAATACGTGATCACCTTTATGTACGCAATTATTCTAAATGCATCTACCAAATGTTGAGGGAGATAAATTGTGCTGAATCTTAACCATCTTAGTATATATGTTTTAGTAAAATAAAATGAAAATAAAAAGCCCTCTAAGTCAATACCTTATTTCACTTGATTTGACTGACATGTATTTTTATTCTGAGTGTTATAATTTAAGGAACAACAAAATTAAAACTTTGATATATCCTACCTAATAAAATCTCATTAATAGAAGTGATCTGCAGAGGTAATAAGAGATTAGTCAGATAGGCTAAAAAAATGAGATTACCTGACAAAAATTACGTTACACCTTAAATTGATTTCTCTTGTCTTTAATTGCTTCTGCATCTATGGTACAATTGAACGCTAGAGTTATCACTGTACAATTTAATGATAGCGCTATCCAATCCAGCTTACTCATTTTACAGGCAGGTGATTCACTGTCTCAGGATTGCAAAATGCAGCCTGCACTGCAAGCCAGGCAGTTCGCCTCCATCAGGGGAAATGGCCTTACTTCGCCATTCTACCCTCAGATGCCAGAGTCTCCTGCTCACTGTACCCCAACTGTACCACCAAAGTGGGTCTTTATGTACCTAGTCTGTGCCCCGCTGATATGCAGAGCTCAGCATGTCATTAAGTCCCTGTAAAAAATGAGGAAAAAATATATAATTCAGTGGGAAGCTAAATGAGAAGTGTAACAATGGACACCCCCAGAAAACATATTAGGACCCCTCTATTAGGCATGTCTTGTGGTAGACATTTTAGAAACTCACTAATACCAGGTTTTCCTCTTCTTCTGAATATGTGGGAATCTTTACTTTCCAGCCCCATTGGGTTCGGCAGGATCATGGGAACAGTTTCAGTCCAGGGGTTACAACAAAAGTGAAATATGTGACTTTGAGGCTGAACCCTGGTATTGCAACATGAGACCCTCTACTCTCTCCCTTCCCCAGCTACAGTAATCATGAGAAGGCCTCAGGTTTTGAGAGTGGAGACAAAAGGTGGAGGTGGCCTGGAATGTGGAGTTGCCACTTAAGGGACAATTGACCTGCCTAGCTGCTCAGGCCCAGGGGGTGATTTGTGGAGAAATAAGCCAGTGTGTCAAGACAGTTCAGGCACTGAGCTGTGAGGGATTTGTGTGTCTCCAGCTTCACACAGCTCCCTGTGCCAAGGGCCTGTCCCTGTTTCCGACCTTCCTCTGCCCCCTGGCTCCCAGGATTCTGCATTTCTGTTCTTTCTTCGCGGAAAATGATAACCTCTTTGATTCAACATTTTTCTTTCCACCTATCTCCCGTAGTAATTCACTTTTATCTTTTCTTTGTCGGCCACAGCAATTCATCTCTATCCCTGCTACTATCTCCAAATTTGCACACAGGAAATGATCAGTTATAGAAACATTTATTATTATTAGCTTGTAGAAACAAAAGGGACCTCCTTAGAGTGGAATCTCTCTCTCTCTCTCTCTCGCCCTCTCCACATACATGTGTATATAAACAGTATAGCATCTCTAATTATTGTATTGAACATTCTGTGATTATCTTTTACTGAATCAGACTGCAAGTCTCTTGAGGATGAGAGTTCCTACTTAAGTGAGGATTGGCAGATGAGCCGCAAACACTATAAATCCCTTGAACTGAAAGACATTATTTTGTGCCATGTGCGTATTTCTAGTTTTTAGAAGATTTTCAAATGAGTTCTTGAGTTAAAAAAAATCAGGAACCACTGGTGTAGAGGCAGCATAAATTTGAAAGGAGGAATTTACAATGGTCCTGGTTGTCATCCTAACACTTGCTAATTGTGAATTGGTCCTCATCCCTGCCCCCGCTGTAGCATGACCAGAAGAAAGGTACTCACTCTAGTTAATTCACAAGAGGACATTTAGATTTTAATAATCCATATGGTCTTGAAGTCACTGAACTGGGCTGAACGTATTGGAGCAACCAGAAAATCTGCTAGCTGACAAAGTTGGTTTTTCCGTCTACCCACCCCCATTCCATCTAGCCCTTGGGAAACGGGTTCAACAAAATAGCAATATTAGTGAATTGAGATAGAGTTGAGATTCTTCAAACCTGAAATGATTTTCATAGTTTCACTTTCCTTATATTCAATGTTTTACATAGTGTTAACTTTAATATCCAATATACCAAACATTGATTTATGTAGTACATATTTTCTGAAAGAGCTACGTTTTAAAACTATCTTTGGATTAAAAGAAACTGTGAATAAAGTATGTTACAGAATCAGGAACTCTTTTCACATTCATTATGCGACACCTTGCCGGGCAGCTGAGGTCTTCTGAAGATCGCCAAGCCCCTGCCTCAACTAATGAGTCAAGTAGTATGTGTAGCACAGCAGTGGAGAGTATGGTTCCGGGGCCAGACTGCCTGAGTTCAAGCTCGCTCAGTGGCTTCTTAGCTTTGGAAACCTGGGCAAGAAACTTATCCCATCTGTGTGTCAATTTCTCCATTTGTAAAATAAAAACAATAATGACAACTGCCTCACAGGGTTGTTACGATGATTCAGTGAGTTAACATATGTCAAGTCCTGAAGTACAGCAATTGGCACCTAGCAATGTTAGCTGTTATTATTACTATTATTACTATTACTATTACTAGTATTATTGTCCTACATACACTTTAGTGATATGAGGACCTGATTAAGAAAATGTTCGTCATGCCAATTTTAGCTCTGCCATTTAACTCGCTGTAGTGTAGGAAAGCCAGTTCTCCAGGATTGTCTCTCTATTTAGTAAATCAGGAGAAATCACCTGCTTAACACCTTCCCTGGGCTGTGAAGGTGTCCGGCTAACCGCTCTGCAACTGCGAGCTGCTAACCAAGGAGGACTGTGAGACACAGAAAGTCCCTGGCTTGCGACATTTATTTCTACCTCTGTGTTCTTTCATTTCTTTGGCCACAGTGGATTAGTATTTCTGGTGGTGTTGAATCATTAAAATTGAAGTTGATTGTCATAGTTAAATTTATTGGGCTTTTACTTTGTTTCTATGGCAAATTTTCTTTTGTAATTTTATATTTTTACAGCTCCCCACTTGCCTAATTGTTCTATTTTTTCCAGTGTGACAGTTAATTTAATGTGTCAGCTGGACTGAATCACAGGATGCTCGGATAGCTGGTTAAATATTATTTCTGAGTGTGTCTGTGAAGGTGTTTCAGGAAGCGATTAGCATTTGAATCAGTAGACTGAGTAAGGCATAGTCACAGCCTCACTGTGAGGGCCTGAAAAGAACAAAAAGTTGGAAGGAGGGAGGATTTGTTCTCTCCCTCTCCTTCTCCCTCCTCCACCCCACCCCACCCCTCTCTGCCTGACAGCTGTGCTGCTCCATCAGTATTCTGCCCCTGGTGCTCTTGGCTGTCTGGGCTCCAGGTATGCCCTGGAATCTCATCATGGGCTCTTCAGTTCCCAGGCCTTCAGACTCCACCACTGCCTTTTCTGAGTCCAGCTTGGAGGTGGCAGATCATGGGACTTCTCAGTTTCCATAATCGCACGAGCCAATACCCTAATTATATGTATATCCTGTTGGTTCTGCTTCACTGGGGAACCCTGACTAATGCATCGGTTTTTCTCCCTGCAAACTATAGCATAAATGGTAATTCCCAGATGTCACCAGATGTCAGATTTGTCATTTCCATAATTTCTCCCCTTAATCTCTAGTATATTACTTCCCATATTTTCATGTACATATAAATCATCTGGGAAACTTGTTAAAATAAAGATTCTCAGTAGCTCTGCAGTTGTAACAAGCTCACAGGTGATACTAATGCTATAGTCCAAAGAACATACTTTGAGATGCATTGTTCTAGAGAAATAATAATAATAATAAATAAAACTGCCAACATTTGCATAACACTTACACCTCCCAACACTTTTCTGTGTACTTTAGGTATATTGACTTACTTAAAATTCCAACAGCCTTATGAGGTAGGTAATGTTCTATTTCTGCCACTTCGTAGATGAGGAAACCCAAGTGCAAGGAGGGATGATGTTGAACTGCGATGTGCAACCTGCAACGTGCTAGTAGTAACTAGTCTGAATTGATAGGAGCTGTAAGTGTAAAACACACACTAGATTTGGAAGATGATATAGAAAGAGGAATGTGAAATATTTTATTAACATTTCATAATGATTGCATGCTCTACAATAACATTTTGGCTATATTGGTTTAAATAAAATATAGTTTAAAAACTTACACCTCTGTCTCTCTTTTTTAAAGAAGCTAGTAGAAAACTTTAAATTCTGCTTGTGACACATCATATTTCCAGGAGACAACACTGATGCAGAATTGTAATACAGGTGGTTTCGCACAGCCCTGCTCTACGATTTGCTCAGTGGTAGCTCCCAGACTCTCTTTCATCAGAAAACAAGCCCTGCGGAGGCTCGGGAACGGGGCTGGTCACGGGTGGGACCAGTGGCTCTCGGTGGCTGTTGAAGTGGCTGACCACGTCTGCTCTCCCATGTCCTGGACATTCGCCACTGCGACAGTGCGCATAGTTTTCTTGAATTCTTTATTACTGACAAAATGACTATGAGTTGGTATGTCTGATTTTAATATGAAAACTCTTCATTCAGGCCATGGAATAAAATTGCATATTCTTCTCGGAAATTAGCTTCTTATCTACAAAAGGAAAGAGGGGACTTTTAAGATTCAAGATTAAAATGGTATAGTTATTTGCTGATAAATACAGGAAAAAAATGACAAAATTAGAACAGGTGAAATGTTTTAAGTTCCAAGGAGGCAGGGCAGGGGGAAGCCATTTAGTTCCCAAACCTGTGTATAAGCATAACAAGCCAAACATTTTATGCTGCTTAAGTTCATGAACTGTAAATCTTTGGCCACCAAATTCATAGCTTTCTTTGTTTTCCACTAACGAAAGCATGCTCAGAGTGGTTTAGTAGTATACCACGTCCCCATTTTATTGCTAAAGTTATCAAGTGGCATAAAAAGATATGAAAGGATTTGTTTTATGGCTCTAAATAAGTCACCCCCCAAAAACAAAAACAAAAACAAAAAGCAAACCCGCGATCAAATGTGCATGAATCAAGGGTTCTGAGTTAGCTGTACTTTTCCTATGACTTTTGAACCCCACCCAGAGATGCAAAATAGCTGGACTGAGGCTTATTTTTCCTATTTGAAGTTCAGAGTTCGTCTTATTTTTTTTTTAAAAAAAACTTAACCTCAGAATTAGAAGCTGTTCTCCGGGAGTGAAATCACATGGACCTAAGATTTTTAAAAATTGTCTAATATCACATAAAATAATCGAGATACAAGTAACACTTCTAGAGGATAATGAGTGAGAATAATTTTTACCTAATCTTTGGAAAACAATAGTTTTGGTAAAGGTAGTTTCTGATGCAAACCTTTATGTTGACCAAAATGTCAACACATTTTTAATGTCTGTAGAGTTTAGAACAACATTAACTATTTTGAAAATTATTTATCATAATACATCCTGAAATATTTGTAGCATTTTGTTCGATAACCAGCTAAGTATCCTCTGACAGAAGAGTAGGTAGTAAAATAAAACCTCAGAAAAATAAGTGTCCTGGAAGCCGGTCTACTTTGCATCCCCATTAATTTCAGGCTTTAGTTTTGTTCTAATTTTCACATGTTTGTAAATGGTAAGCCCTTACCTTAATAATGGCAGCTCATTTTAATATCAGCTTATTAACTGAGGAATGAGAAAAGCAAAGGCAAATATGTTGCTTGGATAACTTTTAAAACCTTGAACAAAATTTAAATATCAACCTGACATTTTGTACTTTGGGGTTTTGGCCTCAAACAGTTTAAACCAGATGGCTAAAAGGGCACAATAGATTATGGTGACTTTTTAGTGACTCTTAGTGAAGCGCCCGAAATATAATAGATATAGCTATTTGCCCAATTTATCATTATTCAAGTTCTCTTCGGTGGTACAGGTAATAAAGTCATTTGGCATTCATTTTGTTGCTTACTTAAAAGTACAGGACCAGTTTATTTACACTGTATTTTTTGGTTATTTGTTTCCTTTATAAAAAGCAGCAAATTTTCATTTTAAAAGGGACCCACCCTTCATTACAAAGGTTATATAAGATAAAGGAAAAATACTGTGCAATACTTTTGTTTGAAGAACATTATAAGGAGAACCAAAGCCCTTTTTATCCTTGAGGATAGTCAGCAATGTGAGAGGGCAGAGCCCACCATTATTTATTAAATACATGTTATGTATCAGTCATGTTTTTTACCTTCATTTATATGTGATTCCACTGATTCTCTTTTAAGCCTGTGTGATGAGTGGGCACGGAGTCTGAGGCCATAGGAGTTTGCAACCTTCCCCATGGCCCTCACAATAATAGAGGCTTTGACCTCAAGAACAAATCAAGTTAATAAGTTTTAAATACCAGCTACTTTCAAATTATTCTATTCGTGAATTTTATCTGTTACACGTAAATGCAGCTAAAACATTCACAATTGCAAGAGACCACAAACTGGAGAGGAACACAGCACAGTTTGTGAAAGAGCAATGTTCACGGTTGCTACCAGACTAAAGGGGTTCGTCCCCCTGAGTGCATCAGAGCACAATCAAAAGTGGGTAAGAGTTTGTGGCCAAAGGTAAGGGTTTATTAGTTGAGGAAATGGTGTCAAGCCATTCACTAGCTCGAAGACCTTGGTCCCTGATGTCTTCCAAAAGATGGGTTATATCAGAGAAAAATCGTTAATCGTGGTGGCCAAGGAAGTCAGGGTTGTGGGCTATACTGATAGGTTGGGGCCAGAGTGTGGGGTAATTGATCATTATATCAGATCCTGATGTCAGCCATGCCATTGTTCTGTCTGGTTTCTGAGGATGTGGCCAATTGGACCATTCACTTTTGTGAGCCTGGGGATGAAACATGACTTAAATCAAGATGTGATTTTAGGCCCTGGCTGGCTAGCTCAGTTAGTGAGAGTTTCATCCTGATATGCCAAGGTTGTGGGTTTGATCCTTGGTCAGGGCACATGCAAGAATCAACCAATGAATGCATAAATGCATAAATAAGTGGGACAACAAAGTGATGTCTGTCTGTCTGTCTCTCTCTCCCCCTCTCTCCTCCTCCCTCTCCTCCCTCTCTCCTTCTCCCTTCCCCCTTCTCTCTCTATCTCAAATCTATTGATAATTGTTTAAAAAGATCTCACGTTTAACTTTGTTATGTTGGTCAACAGACCCGACGTTTTGTTCTTTAAGATAGTTTGATGCTGACCAAAATCTGACGTCTTAAGGGCTTAATGATTTAGGATGGGAGTGGACAGACAGAAAGGAGGGAGGGTCTGTCAGGTTAAAGAAATGGAGTTGCTGTGTGGTTACAAAGAAAGAAAAAAGAATCCATTACTAAGTTGAAAAGATCTAACCTATGAATAAATGCAGACCTTCTAGGAGGAATAATAGTGGCACCAAAGTTGTTACAGAGAAAACACATTTCTGTCTGAAGATGGTTACACACGGGAACGGAAACACTGAGAGAAAAGAACAATACATATTTTGAGAACGAGTTTCCATTTCCTTCCGTATGGACTTTGTCATGCCATAGGCATTGTTTCTTTAAAAGGTCAAGTTAAATTTCTTTATGTGTGGTGGTCTGCCCTCTCCTGGACCAGAGTAATATACAAAATATCCATTTGACTTGTAAAAAGAAACTCAGCTCCAAGAATAAAATATCTTCTAAAATGACTTAGTATTAAAATCTTAATATGTATTCATAAATATAATAACTTCTCCCAGATTGTAGTCCTTGTTCAAATATTTGAGCAGTTCTTAGGTGTGGTTTTTCCATTAATTTACTTCTTATCTCCCTTTACCCTTTCTCTTTATTGCTAAGGAAACACAGCTTTCCACTTGACATTTTCTTTGATCTCTTTTTAAAAAGGATTTTAGAATTAACTCGTAGGCAGTGAACGGAATTCTCCTGTTTTCCACCATATTTTTCCATTAGGATTTTCTTTCTTATACACATAATATAAATTTGTTAAATGAAAAATGTAAAGAATAGAAATAAAATTACTCAATGTTACTGTAATATAGTCACAATGATACTATTACTATTACTATTTGGAAGATTAATCTTTTAGTTTTATTTTTTATTGTACTTTCCCCCATTACCATGTAACCCCCTTTACCCCTCACCCCCACAATCACTACACTGTTGTACTTGTATTCCGTCACAATGACGTAATCACTACTATTATTTGGAAGGCTACTCTTTCAGACATCAGTGATGTTATATATGTATATATCTAATATACTTACCTAAAAGGCTGTTTCTTTAGTGTGATACAGAACACATACTTTTGGAAACCTTTTAAAAGAATGGAGTACATAAAAATATTTGTGCTTGGCATTTAAAAGGATTTATATTGCTGTGTAATCTTTGTAGTGCTCCATGTCTCCTTTCCTCAATGAAACAGTGATCTCCTTTGGGACAATCGACTTGATGTTTGTTTGTTAAGCAAATATCAGATACAAAAATATATATTCAATGTTCTGTAACAATCACGTATACATTTTGACAATGAATTGTTTTCCTAACGGACAAAGGAAAACAACCTCTTCAATGTATGATTAAGAGGGAACCAAGCAAAATGAGTCTAAGCAGTGGAGGATATCAGAGTTTCAGCTATAACCGTGATTAAAGTAAGTGATGTTGTACACATGAAGTCATTGTGCAGATAGGACAAAATATTTGACATTGAATAGATGATACCAAGAAAATTTCATTATTGCAGCTCATTTATGGTTCTCCTCTGATTCCTGCATCACTCTGCACAGTTTTGAGGTAGATAGAAAATATCTCCCAGGATGCCTTCTCAACCCGTGAGCCTTCGCTTTGGATGAGTTGGAGCAATTTACTTACTGGTACAAAAGTTAGACTCCAAAGCATATTACTCACATATACTGAAAGTTCAGTTCTTCCAGGTGCCTGGAATGAGTATTTGGGAAGTTCGACAAAGAAGCTCTTCTCCACCTGATTGCTTAGAAACCCAGGCTTCAGAGGGTCTGTCAATGTAAAAACATGGCTTCCAAGGTCGCCCTACTCTGGTCAGCCCTAAAAGGGTAAAAACATGAGTGAATTCTACAAGGGCCTGTGCCTGGAAATGGCACTCGTCTTTTCTAGTCACGCTCTGTTTGGGAAATTCAGTCACCTTGCTGTACCTGACTGTAAAATAGACTAAGGCACGCAGTCGTCTGTGTTCTAAGGAGAAATGGGGATTTTGGCGAGCCACCTCCTGTCATTCCTCTTCTGGGGGAATCGTCTCTGCTTTTCCACAGATGGAACGCCCTGTGCATTGTATTAGCAGTGTTTAACCCTCCCTCCTCCCCTTTTGATCAATAGTAAATACCTGACCTGTCACAAGCTGGGCCAATCAGAACCAGATTCTCCTTCCAGGATATTAGAAAGTGGGATTCAGAGATACTTTCCGTATGTGGCTATAGCTATTACGCCCATGAGGTTCCAGGAGACATGTTTAGGGAACAGGATGGGAATGAAGCAGAATAATGTAAAGGGGACATGAAATGGAGACTGGGTTTCTGCTGACATAATTGCTGATTTTGGTCCCTTCCAAAAGTCTGATTGGTTACTCTGACTGACTCATGAGATGAACTTATATCCTGCTCACTAATTTTCATTTTTTAAGTTGCCTCAATTTGATTTCTATCAATTGAAACCAGATTTTTAACTGAGAGTATGTTGGTGAGAAAGTTTCTATTGAATGGGAGTTACACAAGATCATTATTAATCCTGTTACACATGTTCGCACATATGTAAGAGCCTGTCTCTCAGAAAATGATACCTGAATGGGCTTTCACCCATCTGCCAAATGTGAATAACAGTTCACATCTTTCAGTGTCCTTACGGGTTAACGAATACAGCAGAGTACAGTGCCAGGCATAGGGCGTGTGCTCAGTGACTGATGGTTCTGCTGATGATGAAGAGGATGATGATGATGTTTACAGGTAACAAATGACACTGTTCTCTGGTTTATTTCTTTCCATGGAACCAGTGGCAAACACCTGTCCACAAGATTGAATCTTTTAAAGATTTCCAGGTGAGACCGAAACAAAGTGAAGTGTGATATCTAATTAAGGAACCTGAACCTTTGTGCCAACTTCTGTAAGCTGTCTTAGCTAAAGGTCATCTAAAGGCGACATAAATTTTTAGAAAAGCTCATCCTACATCAAACAGTGCCAATTATATAAGAGGAAAATTATTTTATCATTTTCCCACATATTTCTGGCCCAGAAGTTATCCATCATGGGCCTTGACCAGTAGTACTGACCATTGAACATAAAATATAATGGCTTTGGACATAGAAGTATAATTTAGACAGAACACAAAAGAGCTTTATTGGGCAATAAAGTAGGAGAAAATGGAATCATTTTTAGAGGTCATCTGGCTGGTGGACTGATAGTGCTGGGACCTAGGGGCAAAGAGTCTGGCAACCCGTGAGGGCCCCGTACCGGGTCTGGAGCTCTTTCACTGTGCCCTGCCTGAGAGGGATCTTTGGTGGCTGAAGAATCATGGAGCCTATCCAGTTACTTTATCTGAACAAGCTTCTGTGGAAACAGGAGAAGTCCAGGAAATTTCAAGCAAGCTCATGGTCATTATTGAGCACACACAATGTATTCATCCAGGTTCTAGGTTTTATAGGTCACAGTTAAGTTTGTATAGTGATATATAGTCAAGAAGGACAAAATTTTACATTTTATAGGAATGTGGTTATATCTAAGCACAATATTTTGATATTTCCATATCTCGTGGTATAGCTATGGGAAAATACACATTTGTTTTCATGAGTTTACTGCATAATCAGCTGTCATAAATGCCTTAATTTAAGGATAATTAGCTTCTTTTTTTGTCATTTGAAACATGAGGAAGAACATTGTAAAATATCCCAAAGCGAACAAACCCAGTTGGTAGAGTAAATTAGCTTTGATTTACATGAGACTTTATATGCTTAGAGATTTTTGGCTTGAAAAAAACTGAACTTTTTGAATCCTAAAACAATTTTAGTTCATCTATGTTTGCTTAATAGCGACTTTATTGCTATCCTCAACTTCCCCAAGCATTTAAGAAGTGGAGTTTTCATCTCTCTCGTGGTCACCATGCTTTCCAAAAGAAGAATTCAACTGTACTTGGTAGAAGATGGGTTGGTTATTTGCAAATTATGTTGCAATAACTTCATTTTGTGACAAATGTCATGATAAAAATCATTCTTACTGAATTGAAACATCATGGTTGTTTTTGGCCATTAAGTGTTTCTGAACGTGAGGCGGACATTCCAGTGTGAGCACGCAATCCCCAACCAAGGACTGGCTTCACAGAGTCTTGTATCAACCAGTTAGGAAGACAAACTGGGTAGAGGAAGGGCTGGGCAGGGTGTGGAAAATTCTCTCTGCCAAAGTTTTGGAATGTTGCTTTTGTTATCACATGAGCAGAGGAAAAGAATGTTGGGATCTCTTCTTTGCTTGTTCATTAAATCAAGATTTCCAACCTCAGTCCCTGTCAATAATTTTATATTTTAGTTACATTTTACTTATGGTGTTTAGTCAAAGCAGAGACGACTTTATGCCCGTAGCCCTGAAGCTTGTAACTAGAGCCTGGCAACACTCCTTCATAAAGAACGTCCATGAATAATCACTGACCGTAGGCAAAGTTTCTCTATATTTGTTGTTGTTTGTCAAGGTTGGTGTGAGGACACTGTGGTTCCTCTCAGAAAATGATGAGCAAACAGGCACATTTTCCACATGTGTACATGCATTCGTGATCATACAATGTCAAGGGATCCGTATACCTCCTGAACTGTATCCATGTAACCTTAATTTAAAACATGAAGCTTAAAGCACCAAATCTATACTTTTCAAGCTTACCCTCTATCATTAGAGCATCTTCTATCTGTCTCAGTATATTCTCCCATTTTTTTTTAAATTAAGCTTCTGCTCAAGTCAATATGATTTTCGTACTATCTCCGAAACAGGTCTTATTGAAATCTGCCTACACTCTACGGCTGGCATCCTCACCTGCATCCCGTATAACCTTTGTGTTTTTGTCCTCATATCCCAGATTCTAGAAAATCAAAGTTTAAATTGTTAGAGTTTGCAAAAAAAATCACAATATCAGCCCATCATGAATTCTTCCTTCTCTACAATTTTGATTTGTTACACAATACCTGCTGATGAATATGCTACAGTATCTCATAGAATAGTAACATTGCCGTGTGTGTGCAGCGGATCCCCTCTATGGACTCCAGGGTTACACTTCGCCCTTAGATTCTTTCAATTAAAGGCTACCCAGTGAGGAAAGATGCTGTGGGGGAGTGTGCTGGCTTTATTGTGAATTGTTCCCTTAAGGAAGACCAGCTGTGGCGATATTCTAGCTGTGTGTCACCTAGCTACTGGCTTGTTTTACCTTATGGCTACTTGAATATCATGGCTAATTTCTCTTTCTTCTTTGTTTACTAGAAAGTTAATAGACAAATTTGTATATTCTAACAGCAGAATAGGACTTCATGGCATGTTTTCATTTGTTTTACCACATTTCATTTCATTTTATGCAAATTTTCTCACAATATTTATCCTCTGATAATGCGTTAATTTTTTGAAACCATCTAAATGCTCTCATTGTTAAAGTCAGAGAAACACATGATCAATAATATATACTGCTTTCTTCAGTGTGTTATGGCAAAGTGTGAAAAGGAAGAATAAGGACCAAAGACCAGGTGACAAAGAAAGGAAGGGGGAGAGGAAGGAAGGAAGGAAAGAAAGAAGGAAGGAAGGCATTTATGCATAATTGAAATATTAGTCTTATTAATTTCAAAGGAGTAATGTTTCTTTAAGTGTTAAAATGACTTGGATTAAAATGGCAATTCCCCGTCTCAAGCACTCTGTATTCCTCGCTCCTGTTTATTTGTCTCTGTTGGATTCATACCTGGGGAGTCTCTATTTGTTCATTGTTCTTTGTATCCTCCTACTGGAACATCAGCTCCAAGAAGGTAAGAATTTGTTTGTTCACCCTCACAACCTATCATAGGGCCTGGTCCCAACCAGATGCTCCATAAAGACTGAGTAAATAAATAATTTAAAACTGCAGTACTGTCATATGGATACAGGATACAAATGGTCTCACTAAACTGGAAATCTATGTATTTTGCCTCCATGTGTTTGTTTCATGACAGTTTTGTGGATTTGTCTTAATTGTAAAATCTTCTAACTTTATTTCTTTCTTTTATTTTCCTCATGATTTTGGATTAGATGAACTATAAGATGTAATAATTTTGTCAAATTCTGTTCATAAATATTTTTGTGTTCATTAATCAATTAGAATCCATGGTAAAAAGGGTTGTTTCTGAAAATCACTCATATTCTCTTTTGTAAACTTCTAAAAAGGCCTTTATTTCTGGGTCAAAAATATCTTTTTTTACTTTTTAAATATTACAAAATCTTACACATGCAGGTCTGCCAACTTGAGATAAACATAGCTTTATTCTGTGGCAATTTTGAATGAGTAATTGTTCTTGTTTTGAAAGATATTAACAATGGCTCTAAGGGTAATCAGAGTGTCTTAGTTCATGAGGTCAAGTGAAATAAACACAAATCAATTACTTGATTTTATGGATGTGGACAGCTTTGTTCTAAAGATAGAATATGAAATTTACATTTGCAATTTTTTCATTACTAGCAGACTTTCACCATTTACCTACATTATATTTACCTTCCTTTAGTTCATTTCTTCTGCAGGTTTATATAATAATAATCTGACTTGGTTCTGTTTTGTACATGTCCAAAATTTTCATCTTTTTGAGTTCATTTTTATAACAAGAAGTAAATGCATTATTTTCAGGACAATCAAAGCCATTTGTGGTAGGTCGTATTTACCTCAAGCCCTGCGTTTTGTTTATTTATGTCAACGCGCTCCTCATTTATTACGTACTAAGGTCTAGGTGGGGTACGAAGGTGAGAAAACCCTCCTGGAGCTCAATCTAGTGGGAAGAAGAGACAATACATGTCAACACTTCGCAGTCCAAGTTTCGAGGTGAGAATAAGTACAACGTGGAACACAGGAAGGAGTGACAAATGTCAGCCTTTGATAGGGGAGGTGGCCAGAAAAAAAGGTGGCTTGCAAGGTCACAAAAGAGCTCTGGAGCGCGGGAGCTCACACTGTGCTGGGCAGGCCATGGGGCCAGGAAAGCACGTTGTACCAGAACGTGAAAGGCCTTGCTTCTTATGTGCACTTGTATGGCATTGGCCTTTTGGATGCGGAGAGTATTCAGTGGTCTTCCAGGAACTAAACGTCAAGAAATCAGTCCCACCCACAGCGTAAGGGTCAGAAACTACTGAGACTACACGGGCTTATTAGAGAACATCTAGTGCAGTGAAGTGATCTCAGGTGTTGGAGGAAAAAGAATTATGTATCAGCCATCACGACACTTAAGATAAATGAACATATCCAGTACTCCCAAAATAGTCTTTTTAAACATTTTTGCATAAAAATTGATAAAAGGAAACAATTGAAATATAAAATTCATTTAAACATTTTAACGAGTTCATTGTGCACAAAAGAATACAATGAAGATTGAGTTTCCTTCCTACTCAAACTCTAATCCTTCTCTCTTCAGAAATTACTCTTAGCAGGTTTTTATGGTCTCTTCACAAAGTTTTAAAATGTGTGAAATCATATGCAATTTAAAAATGTATACAATTATATCAGGAGGAGCTCCATAGCCCAGAAAATAGGCAAAAAGTTGGCTAAAAAATTAAAACCTCTAAAAATGCCTCTAAAGTCACAGGGCAATTGAAGAAATATTTAAGAAAATGTGCTAAAAATAAGATAACAGAGAGAACCTGTGACACTTAGCTCAGCGTGACGGGGAAGTCTCCCTCCAGGCCGGCGTGGTCAAGAACCTGGAGCTCCCTCCCCGCAGCTCCCCATCAAGGCTTGTGCCTGGGAGCTGAGGGGAGAAGACCACCAGGGTTTCTCACCCCCAGCAACTCTGAATAGGCGAGGCTAACGTCGTGGTGAGTGTGGGCCAAAGACGACGGGCTCCCTTTTCCTACCCGGTCCCTACCACTAAGAAGAAGCGGTTCCCCGGGTGCAGTTGACTGAGAACACTGGGACCTAATTGCCCTTCCCTAAGCTCACGCATAGGGCGGAGCTTCTGAACTGGGAGAGACAAGCCAGCAGGACCAGAGGCTACCCCCTTGTCCAAGGTATGGAAGAATGGCTCAGAGTTTTGCCCATGGAGAGAAATCCGTAAGAAAAGAGAGCTTTGAAGCTCTCCAAAGGCCTTTATTTGAATAAAATTTTCCATTTTGATATTAACATTTGCAAGTCAGTCAATGGAATACCTCTTATCAATAGGATTAAAAAAACCCACATGATCATCACAGTGGGTGCAGAAAACTGTTCAATGTAATTTAACATTCACTCGTGATGAAAGTGCTCGGTAAGCTAGGAATAGAGAGGGAATTTCTTAACCTGATACAGGACATCTGTGAAAAACTACAGCTGGCATCACATTCAATGGTAAAAAACAGAATGCTTTCCTCCAAAGATTAGGCACGAGACAGGACTGTCTGCTCCCTCAGTCTGCATCTGCGGGTGTCTCCTGGGCCCGCGGCACAGCTCTGTCCTGGCGATGGTGTGCGTGCAGTAAGACTTTACTAAGTAGTGCCGACATACCCTCCAAAAATGCCCTATTTTATGAGAATGCCTCTTCCCTTATCCTGTCTCCAAACATTTTGATATCTACAAGCTGTGAAAAGTTATTATAAATTGTGGATTTAATTTAAACTGCTTTGATTAAAATTGAGGTTGAACATTTTTCATGTCTATTTTCAATAGCTTTTCTGCAAACTTTTTTGTGTGTTGACTCACTTTTATTTGCTGTTGTACTATTTATTTATGAAAGTATTTTAATGTATATTAAGAACTCTATGTATTTTATACATAACTGTTTTGCAACTTTGTCTAGTTTATTTGACTGCTTACAATACAGAGTCTGCCACAAATAATGCCCCTTTTTACTACATGAAGATCTTTTATTACAAAATCATAAGCTTGTAATAGTGTAATGTAACAATTGTCACACTCAAGCACACCATATGACATATTAGGTGAAATGTTCAAATAGCTGTCCATCTCAAGCGAGGCACTCATGTACCCCCCAACCACACTCAGGCAGGCATTACTTCTGCCGGACCCTGCATTTTTTTAGTCTTAAATATTATCTGGTTAAATGTATCTGTTCTCTGTGTTCTGTGTCTTTCTTGGAAAAGGCATATTGTTTTCAAGATTTTAAAAAAAATAACCCCCTTGTTTATTTATTCTAATATTTAAATTGTGGGCCATCTAAAATTGTGCTTTAACGATGGGTATAGGAATTCAGTTTGTTCCCACCAGTTGCTCCCTGACCATTAAAAAAATATCCATCTTCTTTTTTTCATCAAGTTAAAATGCCACTTTATCATTTAGTCAATAGCAATGTGAGTTTTTAAAAATGTGTGTTTGGGTTATTTCTCATATTTGGTTTCCATTGTTCCATCTGGAGAGGGACCGCCCACCGTGGTTCCTGACCACGGCTGCATAATCTTGCACAGAGGGTGGCAAGGCTTATGTATTTCCTGATCCTGAGCAGTATTTGTAGCTACTTGCAGGGGCAGCTGAGCAGGTCAACACAACCCTGTAACTGTCCACTTCCTGGGACCAGGCTAGAGGAGACTGGCTTGTTCAGTGCTTGCTACAAAGTTTACTGTTTGCTTGAAAAGCACTGGGCCTTTTGCCCTAGATTCCTCTCCCTGAATAAAACCCTCTGCAGATGTCACCTTGGCCAATTGTGCAATCCTGGTAGAATTTGGGGAAATATGCTTATGTTTATGCTGCTGGTTGTAATGTGAGCAATCACATGTTTTTCTTTGACCCAGGAGATTCACGTCTTCTGTCGGAATCTGGGAAACAGTAACGGGCCCTGTTAGTTTGCACAGAGGGTAAAATCTCAAATCCTTTAAAGTTTTTGGCCATCTAAATATTTAATCACATTAAACTGCTTTAATTATTATAATTTTAAATATACATTTTAGTAAATTGTAGGACTATGTCCTCTTCAATATTTTCTCTTCATTAAGTCCCTCCCTCCTTCCTCTCTTTTCTTTCTTTCTTTCTTCCTCTCTTTCTTTCTTTCTTTCTTTCTTTCTTTCTTTCTTTCTTTCTTTCTTTCTCTTTCTCTCTCTCTCTCTCTCTTTTATATACATGCTGCACAGCTAACACAGGCTGCTGGGATGGGAGGGGAGCTCTGGGCAGAACAGAACCTGGACTTACCCCTTAACCACTAAGTCAAAGCCAAATGCTTTTGGACTTTGATTCAGGAGCAGCCACTTCGGGCGCCACTTTGTGTATCAGATAATGCTAGCTCCTATACCCGTGAAACTTCCAAAAGTCAGGGACTTAAAACATAAACATTTTATTTCTTGCATATATCATAATTCCTTTTATGTGCTTTAGCTAGCCAGAAATTCTCTAAACAGTAATTTTGGGGCAAGGCCCTTTCCATTATGTGGCCCCATCATCTTCACACCGCCTTGCTCTGACGGTGGCCGCTGTTCCGTCAGTGGGAGGAGGGGAGAGTGGAACACCGTGTGAGGGAGAACTCTGTGGCCTTAGAAGTGGGACACCTCTGTAATTTACACTTACATTTTATGCCTAGACCTCAGTCTAATGCTATGCCAGTTGCAAGAAAGGATGTGAAAATAGTCAAACTATGGGCCCAGGAAGAAACAAAAATGTACAAGATGCTGCATAAGAGTAGAACATTTTTAAAACTGTCGTTTGCACTATCTTGGAGACTGACCACATACCAGCTGAGGTAGCAGCTACAGGAAGAGGAGTTGGAAGGAGTCACAGTGGCCCCTCGTCTGATGTGTAAGAAAGATACTCACTTTGGCAGGGACTGTCAGGTTTTCCACCCGTGTTTGGAAGAGATTCCAGAAATCAATGGCTTATAGGATTCAATAATGACACTGATTCTGAACCTCAAATAGCAAGAGACGGTTGACAAGGCTTCGAGTGGGCATTAGCCTGCTCAGGCTGGCGTAGCAAATACTATAGACTAGGTGTTTTACACAACAGGGACTTATTTTCCCACTGTTCGGGAGGCCGGGAAGTCCAACACTAAGGCACCGTCAGGGTTGATTTCTGCTGAGGCTCGTTTTCCTTGCTTCTCCCTGTGTCTTCACATGGCCCATCCCCTGTGTGTGCTGAGAGAGACAAAGGTGTCTGGTGGCCCTTCCTCTTCTTTTTTATTTTTATTTTTTTGTGTTTTTCAATTACAGTTTACTTTCAATATTATTTTGTGTTGGTTTCAGGTGTTGGCGTAGTGGTTAGACAACCATGTGTTTTACAAAGTGTTTCCCTCCAAGTGTCCAGCACCCACCTGGCACTGTACATAGTTATCGCGATATTATTGACTGTATTTCCTATGCTGCACTTTGCATTCCCCCGTAACTACCACTGTGTACTTCATAATCTCACCCAGTGCCCCCTCCCTCCGGTATCTACCAGTCTACTCTTTGTGTCTTTGAGTCTGTTTCAATTTTGTTTGTTTGTTTATTTTGTCCTTTAGATTCCACATGTAAGTGAAATCACATGGTATTTGTCAACTTTAGCAGGTTAGGACCCCACCCTCCTGACTTCCTTTAACCTTTAATTCACTGCTAAGGACCCTATGTCCAAACATGGTCACATTGGGACTTAGAGCTAAACAAGTGAATTTTCGGGGACTCAGTTCAATCCATAACAGAGCGATTGAGGCTTAGATAGACTTCCCAATGGAGCAGCACGGCTCCGCTTGTTTACGTTTCAGATGGCTCAGACCTCAAGTCTAGCTGACTTATAATCCGCTTTGTCTCTTCGATTTAATTTTTCAAGTCTGTCTCACACTTTAGCATAGAGTTGTCTTTTCTACCTAATTTCTAAGTGCTGAGAGAAACCGCACTTTTGACCCACATATTGACTATATTCAATTGTCTGAAACTTATTTCTCCTCTATGTTTAATTCACCCTGAGGCAAAAAGTATAGATTTCACAGGTCAGCTTCTTTAAAATTGGTTTCTATTGTTACCTGGTGTTAGTGAAGTTATTCTTGGTTCACTGATTAACCTTATGTTTCTCATTTTCCAATATGAAGGTTTGGGTCCTGAATGATGGTGAATTCACCAAGACAATGATGCCCTTGTAGATCCTTATTAAGGTGGGCAGTGTCTCTTTCCCAAACTATACTTATTCACTTTAGTATATAGAATTAAAATATTAATGATGACTATCCAATCTAAATTTCTTAAAAATCCAGAACCAGGCTGACTTTATCTCGGGCTACCATAAAAATTCTCAGCTGTATTATCAGTCCCACTGAATATAATATTATCACATAATCTTTATAATATAACAGAATGTGAAACATTTCCAGAATATTGGTGATTGTAAAGAATGCACTGATTTTCCAAAAGGTTATTCTGAAAGCTGATCTCAGATGGTTTTAATGTATAAGTCTAGTAAAATTCTGGATAGCATTTTATAAATAGTATATTCTCCAGTCCCTAAACTCAGCTGTAATTTATCTGATACAGACATACACAAACTAAGAAACACTAAAATGGAGTCTCACAAGAGCAGAATTTTCAGGAATGACTAGGGATTTATTTAATAAATCAGGAAGGGAACCGAATAAAACAATTAGAAATAAGAAATTGATAGATATTGCCTATTAAACTAGTATTAAGAAAGTTGTTCGTGAGTTGTCTACCTTAATCCCAAAGATAGAATAGGAAAGAGGCTGAGAATCAGGGGATTTGCTGGTGGAGTATTGAGTGAGAATTGCTATTATTGTTAGAATTGTAAGCCTGTTAAATGCCAGGCTGGAATGGACTAAGAAAACTTAAGCTATACCCAAAGGTGCTTTTATAGGTCAAATATAAAATAAAATTCAAGAGAGAAAGAAAGAAAACAACAACAAAAAAATCCCTTGTTTATATATACATATAAGAAAACTGTATAAAGGCAAAACAGGGAGGCATGAATTTACAACTTTAGAGGAGGAGGTGGAGGAGGACGGGGAAAACCAGGAGGAACAGGAGCAGAAGGCCATTTAGAGGGAAGTTGGCCTCAAGATCTCTGTGAACCAACACTGTCCCTCCAACATTAACAGAACTGTCTCATTGGCATCAACACCTATGACCTTAAACCGTTAGAAGTAAAGTCAGTTAGTCACAGAATTCTAGAACCGGAGTCCAGAGTTATAATCACCCCACCCCTCTTTGGAAAGGAACCTAGCTAGAAGACTGTGTGACATTGTGACATTCTTCTCTAGTGCATGTGGAATATTCTCAAGGATAGGCCATGTGTTAGGACACAAAATTAGCCTCAACAAACTCGAGAAGACTGAAATCATACCAAGCATATTATCTGACCACAATGCTTTACAATTGAAGATCAATTGCAAAAGTAAAGCAGGAAACCCCACAAATATGTGAGATTAAACATCACCCTGCTAAAGAATGACTGGCTGGGTCAAAGAAGAAATAATACACCTTAACCAATTAGAAAAGGAAAAACGAATGAAGCCCCAAGTAAGCAGATGGAAAGACGTAATAAAAATTAGACCAGAACTAAGTGAAGTAGAGAACAAACAGACAATAGAAAAATACTACAATAAAGAGCTGGTTCTTTGAAAAGATAAATAAAATTGAAAAACCTCTCACTAGGTTTACTAAGGAAAAAATACTCAAATAAACAAAATCAGATGTGAGAGAGGAGAAGTTATGGGAGTGAAAGAGAAGTTACGATAGATACCATGGATATGCAAAGGATCACACAGGAACACTATGAAAAGTCACTGAGACGAGTGTACATGTAGAGGAGCACAGTCAATCGGGTGATGAAAACTTGGGGATCATTTTACAAGGGAAATAGTAAATAGACCCATTACTATTTCCTCTTGAGATGAGATCACTGAGTTAAGTATGATAGTTGATTTATTGAACTAAAAATATATGGAGGATTAGTATGTGAGCATTGGACTAGAATTCTGTACCTATATATTATGTTTGTCTAGCTGATTCCTGCAGACTTCCCAAGCCTAACATTTTATAATTCTAAAAATTAAAGATTACAGTTAATCTGTGACGAATTATTGGGAATAACAAGAGCTAAGTTTTGGAAATAAAGTAGCTTCAAACAATGTAAAAACTTTCTTAATAGAATCATAGTGTGGATGGGTTAAGAGTACAGACTGTTGAGATAGACCATCCATTTCAAATTTCATCTCTGCCCATTACCTTGTGACATCTGGTAAATTATCTTTTCTGTGCCTCAGTTTGCCCATGTATAAATCATGGATAATAGTAGCACCTAAATCATAAGTCTGTGCTGAGGAGTTAAAACACTGCCAGGCAGTGCCAGTAAATACTACGTACGTGGGACCCATTGTTATATTCATGGTTATCAAAGTTGTTAGAAAACAAAAGAGCATATCTTACAAATCATCAACCAATATCTTACATTGGTTGTGTACATAGTCAATTTTGTTCACAGGGCAGGAGTCTATGATTCCACAATTTTTTTTCTGTTCACCATAAAGATGAAGCTAATGTGAAAGATGGGCATAAGGATATAACCATGCTGAAGACAGGTCTGTGCCTTCTGGCCTCCAGCCTATTAGAGAGGCAAGGGGGAGGTGAAGTAGTTTTTTCTCAGGAGAATTATTGATTTTTATAATATATATTTTATATACTTATAATTACAAATAAAATATATACTATGAATTTTAATATAGCATCAGTACTACCATCTAGAAAACTATATACCGAGTGAGCAGTATTTAAATGCAAGCCCTTGAATTAGTGTCATTTCCATCTTGCAGGGGTGGGGAGGCAAAAGTGACTTCTAGTCTGAGAAGCAGAAGCAGCATTTGGAGCTGCTTATGTGATTATTTTCCACAGTTCCTGCTTTCTCATGCCACCAATTTGCAGTGGCCTTTGGTGACATTCATCCTGGTCTAGCCAAACAAGTTTTAAAAATTGGACTTTCTGTAGATCATATGAAGCCAATTTTCTTTCAAGAATTTAATAATTTAACAAGGGCCGACTTCTGTCGCATGCACCGTAGAAAGCTGACTGACAGGTCGACTTTTACAGCCTGTGCTATGTGCTAGACTTCATTAGAGAGGAAGGCTCTGTCTTTCAGGGCGATGCTGAGTCTCTCACACACTCCCACTTAGTCTCCATATGTTGAAATCTTTTAATTATAATATTGCTGTTTTTCATAAAGTTGCACAACCTAACGTGTCATTTCTTTTTGATACCTAGTTAGTAACTGACCTAACTGGACCAAAAAATAAAAAGATAGACTTAGTCTAATGAATGCCCATAATGAAATAAGGGGGCTACACCAGGTTATAAGAGAGACAACACAGTCTATTACAGTGAGCTGCAATTTGATTGTCTTCTCTGAGTAAGAACTTCTAATTTTTTACTGTGACAAATGAGGGATAGGAAATCAAATATTATATGTGTAAACAGACAACTACACTTCTCATGGAGTAGGCACTTGATAGTGACTGGAAACAGATTTTGATAAAATCACTATTTTATATGACTATAGTTTTCAATAGTAAATTTGAAAGAGTCCTTGAAAGAGATCAAAACTTGTAGAAGAGCTGACCATTTGGTTGAGAATATTATATTCATAATATTCTAGTTGGGAATATTAGAGTTGGGATGTTATGAAGAACAATCATAATGCCACAGTATTCTAAGGTTCAAGTCAAAGAATGGATCCCTGCATGCTGAGTAGATAAAAGTGACTCTTTTACTCTTTATAAACATTTCTGTACTTAGCAATAGAACTATGAGCCAAAGGGTGGCCTAGTGAAACAGAAGAACGCAGTGCTTGGTTTATTACACTGCTGTTTCTCTTGATCCGTGAAGAGCACCTCCATGTTGACCTGCAAGGGCAGACAGAGCCAAGCTGGTGGTGCAGCTATTAAACAGTTCCCATTATTAATTCCAGATTTGGGCTTTTAAGTTTTGTATCACACAGGGTCCGCACAGGACCTCTCTATTTGAAACAGAGGGGATTTGGTTATACAAGCAATGAGATGGACAAGAAGTCAAGCAGAGTATATGCAGGCAATCCAGAGGTTGGTGATGGCAGGAAGCTCCTCTCCACCTAAGCTGCAGAGTCAAAGGGAGGATGTTATGAAATTCTAGGGACCAAAGCAATGGAGAGCACTGGAAACACTTTAGGCCTGTCTAGTGTGAACTAGAGTCATAAAAGGACACATCCATGGCTGGAGACACCACACAATGCAGAGAAAGAGAAAAAGAGATAGGGAGGAAGAGGGAGAGGAAGAGGGAGGTGGAAAGGGAGACGGAGAAAATACCACCCAAGGCAGAGAAAGAGAAAATGCCTTGAATTTTTTCTCCCTCCCATCTTCAGTCTCCTGCTAGGGTCTCACTTTGGCTAAACCTAATCAAAAGTCAGCTAGGTAAATGCAGTCTGCAGGGTTCAGCCCCTCTGACTAAGAGCAGGGAGAGGCTTAAAAATGGATCTGAGTGCTAATAGGGCCAGACTGGCCTTGGCCCAGAGGAGTTTTATCAATTCTTCAAATGCACCTAGTCCTTAAACAACATTTAATAGAGTAGTAAAGAAAGTACAGGTATCATGGGTATTTCTAAAGTTCAATAAGCATGATACCTTCCTCTGTCTAACCCTCTGTATCAATTCCGTCACGAAATCCTATTCATTTTACTTTACACTCCACTGAGCCTTCTTGTATTTTTTTCTTGAATTATTGTAGTAACTTCCTAAGTAGTGTGTTTGTATTTTATACTGTGAAAAATCTGATGGGGCTCAACAGGCAAAGATCCTTTACAAATTACAAATGATAAATCAAATTACAAATTGCATCACTGTTTACTCATTATTTAACTCCCCAGTGCCTTCCTGTTATACTTGGAATAAAGATCCATGTCCATAACTTGACCTGTAAGGCCCTGTGCGACCTGACATCTCTCTGCATCTCCAGGTTCAATTTTTATTGATCTCCCTCTCACATCTTACTTCAACCATTCTGTCTTTTTTATAGTTTATTAGTGATGTGCCATTCTACCTTCCATCACTCACATATGATATTCTCTGTACTTAGAATTCCATTTACTCAAATATTTCACCTTTTTGTGGAGGGGGGGAATTAGCACTGCCTGATTCTTGATTATATCTTTTTAAAGCTCCATATACCCTTCCTCATTATAACAGATTATGATGGACATATTTGAAATGGGGGTGGCAGCTTATTGATGCCTATTCTACCCAAGAGGTCCCAGAAACTTTCACTTTCACACCCCCCACATCTTCCTCTGGGTTTCCCTTTCTGTGAAGCTTTTGTCAAAGTCCCCCTCCTTGAACTCGCTGTGGGGGATTCCAGTTGTCTCCTGCCATGGTCTGGATGGGCACGTGTTTTAGTTTCATAGGGCAACAAAGGAGTGTCTTTTCTTTTTACAAAAAATTTTAATATGGACATTAAGTATTAGAGTGTGAATGAGGAAAAAAATAGTAAGTGGAGATATATAGGCACACATACTTATGTCAATTGATTTTTTGACAAAAGTGCCTATGCAGTTCAGTGGGGGAAGGGATAGTCTTTTCAATGAAAGGTGCTAAATAGTTTAAAAAACCATGTGTGAAATATACATAATACACACATACATACAAACAGGCTCTACCTCCTACTATGTGCAAAAAATTAACTTGAAATAGATAGCATATCTAAACATAGAATCTAAAACTATAAAACCTCTAGAGGAAAATCTTAGCCATCGTGGGTTTGACAAAGGTTTCTTCAACATGACCCAAAATACAAGAGCTCTACAAGGAAAGTAAAATTGGACTTTATAAAATGAAAACTTTTTGGTCTTCAAAACACGTGCTTGATAAAATAAAAATGCACACCATACTGAGAGAAAGTATTTACAAAAATAATATCTGAAAAGCATTTTCATCTAAAATATGTAATTCCTAATACTCAATATTAAAGAGATATAGCCCCATTGAAAAACAGGCTATTTCAATGGACACTTCTCCTGGTAGATATTTGGATAACAAATAATCACATAAAAATATGTTCAGCACAATTAATCATTAGGGAAACAAATTAATTCCATAATGATACTCCACCATACACACACTAAAGTGGCTAAAATTTAAAGACTGGTTGTGCTAAGTCTTAGTGAACATGTGGTGCACATTGAAGCTCTCACCCACTGCCTGGGAGAATGTGAAGTGTTACTGCTACTTTGAAAATGGTTTGACAATTGCATAAAGTGTAAACATGTATTTACCAGACCACTCAAACACTGTTCTAGATTTTTACCCATGAAAATTGAAAGCTTATATCCCTAAAAGCTCTGCACTCAAATGTTCTTGAAAGCTTTATTTGTAATACCCCAAACCTAGGAACAATGTCTATCAAAAGATGAAGGAGTGAAAAAATTGTGATTTATCATAAAATGGAACACGATTCAGAAATACAAAGAAATCAGCTATTGATACATGCAGTGCATGTCTAAATCACAAGATAAATATGTTGAGTGAAAGAAGTAAGACACAAAAGACACTACACCATAAAATTTTACATACATGGAATTCTGTGAAATGCAAACCAATCAATAGGCAGAAAACAGATCAGTGACAGAAAACAAAATGGGGTGAAGGAGGGTCAACAAGTGAAAGAAAGGGATTAAAAAAAGAATAAAATGGAATTTTAGAGGTGACAGATATGTTATTATCTGGATTGTGATGATGATTTTAACCTTGTATGTATTTTCCAAAACCCATCAAATTTTACACTTAAAACATTTATAGTTTATGGGATGTCAATTATATCTCAATAAAGCTGTCAAATAAAGAAATGAATGAATGGATGAATGGATGGATGAATGAATCAGCTGGCTTTCTATCCAGTGTTTTATACTTTAAAAAAAATGAACAGTTTGGGGATTATTTATATCGATACATAGAAATGTGCTTTTTTTCTTACACTATTGCTTAGCAATCTATTGGATGGATTAATCATAATTTTTAAAAATAATATTCCATTGATATATATTGGAATTTTTCCAAACTTTTGGCATAAATAACACCCTTGATTATAACAAACAAACTTGTATATAAATCATTTAATATAGTTACAAAAGTATAAGACAAAACCACAGAAGTTGATTTATAAGATCAAAAGGTATATAGAAGACTATATTTTCTATTGATAGTCAACAAATTGACTTCCATGAGGTATGTATCGGTTTACTCTTGCATATCTTTTTATTTCTCCCTTAATCACATTGTATCTCAATTCTTCTCTTTCATACCCGAAGCCCTCCCCACACTCCTGAAAACATATTCCTGTCATCAATTTCTCTTCTTAATTCTGTGACTGAAGTATCTCTCAAATTTCTCTGGCCTTGCTTTCGTTAAGAGTTCTATCAAGACATGTGACTCTCGTGATATACTAATAATTGGTCCCTATGGCACGTCTTTTTTCCCTTCATCCATCTTTCACATAGTTAGCAACTGTTTCAAATCACAAATAGTCACATCTCCATTCTGATGAAGTCCTTCCGTGCCTCCCCAGGAGCCACAGAACCCACATGCCACAGGGACAGTCTTACACAATCTGGAGCTTGCTGGCCTTTGACATGACTTCCTCCCACGAATTCCCAATACCCACTTCTGTCTTTGAATATGCATTTCTCTTAATGTGGATGCCTTGTTCTCCCTCTTTTTTTCTGACTAGGAAATTTCTATTCTTCCTTTAAGAGCCAACTAATTGTGACTTAAGTGGTATCTGAATAGTTTTCTTTATGTTGATTTCATACTGTTCCTTCAAATAATCACAAAAACTGAAAAAGAGGAAAGAATCAACTCTTAAAAAGGAACTTAGAGGCAATCCTGTTGACTGAAAGAGTCATAACACTGAACTGGGAAGTCATAACTCCTGATCTATACAACCTTTGTTCACTGAGCCAACAAAACCACCTCTCCATTCGGAGACAGAGCTATCAGAAAACCAGCGGGTGACAGAGAGCGAGGGGGGACAGACAGTGGCAACGGAAAGTGTCCTAGTCAACATGCGTGCTGGGGCTTGTGGTTTTGCACTTATTAATTTTTACTTAAAGTGTCAAAAAACTGTGAATTAAGAGATAAAATTTATGTCAGTTTACTTGCAATCTAGGTATACTTGTTAGACTCTGGAAATTGGGCCCTTTGTCCAACTGAAATACTGAGAAAATATTTTTATCATCATTCCGTACATGATTCAAGTACAGAGTATTGAGTTAGAACCAAAACATCTTGATAGGTCTCTGATCAGTAAGCAGAAAAAAATTAAAAATATTCTTATTAAGGAAAAAAAAAACTATAGGCAAAGTAAACAAGAGTCCTAAGTGACATTCATAAGAAAAATGTGCTACTCAAATTGCTTTACTGTATGTATCAAATACACGTTAGATCATTACATTATAGTCTTGTTAGGATGGACAAATGTTTTAAAGGAGAAAAAGACCATGTCAAAACCAAAAGAACACATACTGAACTCTTTCAAAGAAATGAAAACTTTACAGTAAAATTAAAATCTTTCCTGTTGGCAACAGAGAATTGACCACAAAATAATAAAAACATAAAAGCCAGTTACATGTAAAAAAACCTGAATAGAAAAGAATGGAGATTAAAACAAGAAAATATATTCAGAAGAAAATTTTCTGGGGATAAAAAATATTTGTCTTTCTGAATATAGGGTAATCTGACTGCCAAGACAGGTTAATTAAGAAAGTTACAGCTAAACAAATACTAGCAAATATCGTATTCAACATAGTACTGGAAGTCCTAGTGATAGCAATCAGATAGGAAGAAGAAATAAAAGGCATCTAACTTGGAAAGAAAGAAATAAAACTCTCATTATTTGCAGATAACATGATACTGTACATAGAGAACCCCGAAGATTCCACAAGAAATTCCTAGAACTGATAAATGAGTTCAGCAAAGTAGCAGGATACAAAATGAATATCCAGAAATCAGTGGCATTTATGAACTAACAGAAAAGGAAATTAAGAAAACAATCCCATTCACAATTACTACAAAAACAATAAAATACTTAAGAATAAAACTAACCAAGGGTGTAAAAACCCTGTACTCAGAAAATCATAAAACCCTGAGGAAAGAAACTGAAGAAGATACAAATAAGTGGAAGCATATACCATGTTCATGGATAGGAATAATTAACATCATTAAAATGTCCATACCACCCAAAGCAATCTATAGATTCAACACAATTCCTATCAAGATTCCGATGACATATCTCACAGAACTAGAACAAATATTTCAAAAATTTATATGGAACCAGAAAAAGCCCCCCAAAACAACAGTGATCCTGAGAAAGAAGAACAAATTTGGAGGAATCACACTACCTAATATCAAACTCGCCATAGTAATCAGAGTAGCCTGGCACTGGCATAAAAACAGACACAGATCAATAGAACAGAATAAAGAGCCCAGAAATAAACTCACACCTTTATAGTCAATTACTATTTGACAGAAGAAGCAAGCACATACAATAGGCTGAAGATGATTCATTCAATAAATGGTCTTGGGAAAATTAGACAGACAGGGGCAGAAAAGTGAAACTAGAGCACCTTCTTACACCATACACAAGAATAAACTCAAAGTGATAAAAGACTTAAATGTTAGACATGAAACCATAAAAGTCCTAGAAGAACACATAGACAGCAAAACCTCAGACATTGCTCATAGCAATATTTCATCAGATATGTGTCCCCAGGCAAGGGAAACAAAAGAAAAAAATAAACGGGACTATATCAAACTAAAAAGTTTTTGCATAACACATGAAATCATCAATGAAATGAAAAGGCAACACACAGAACGGGAGAACATACTTACCGATACATCTGATAAGTGGTTAATATCCAAAATTCATAAAGAACTTACAGAACTCAACACCAAAAAAACAAACAACCCAATTAAAAATGGGCAAAGGACCTGAATAGGTATTTCTCCAAAGAGAACATACAGATGGCCAATAGACATAAGAAAAGATGCTCAATGTCACTAATCATCAGAGAAATGCAAATTAAAATCACGAGGATACATAACCGCACACCTGTCAGAATGACTGTCATTAAGAAATCAACAAACAAGTGCTGGTGAGGATGTGGAGAAAGGGGAACCCTTCTGCATTGTCGGTGGGAATACAGACTGGTGCAGCCACTGTGGAAAGCAGTATAGATTACCTCAAAAAATTAAAAATCGACCTCCCTTTTGACCCAGGGATCCAATTTCTGGGAATATATCCGAAAGAACCCAAAACACTAATTCAAAAAAAGCACCCCTATGTTCATCGCAGTGTTATTTACAACTGCCAAGATGTGGAAGCAACCCAAGTGTCTGTCAATAGATGAGTGGATAAAACAACTATGGGACATTTACACAATGGAATATTACTTAGCTGTAAAAAAGAAGAAAATTTCACCCTTTGTGACAGTATGGTTGGACCTGGAGAACATTATGCTAAGTGCAATAAGCCAGTCAGAGAAAGACAAATACCATATGATTTCACTGATATGTGGAATCTAATGAACGAACTGAACTAACAAGGACAATGGGGACAGGCTCATAGATGAAGAGCAAATGACAACTGAGGGGGGAGGTTGGGGGAAGGGAAAAGACTCATGGACATGGACAACAGTGTGGTGATTGCTGGGGGCAGGGGTGTATAAGGGGACTAAATGGTAATGGGAAAAACACAATAAAGATTAGATCAAAATAAATACATAAAATTTTAAAAATAAATTGCATAGCTACAAAGAAAAAAAAAGAACCTTATTAAGTATTAGGACTAAGTTCAAGAGAAAAACTGAGACCACCATGCCCAATTTTATATCCAGTTATATATTCATTCATATATAATAAAAAATTTTATTGTCAGGTAACCATACCCAATAATAAATTAATACAATATATACATTATAGTTTCATTATCACTTAACATTATTTTGAATATCTTGGCTGGCTCAATAAAATGGAAGGACTTATTTCCCCTAAAAAAGAAGTTACTATTAATAGAAAGGAGTAAGAGAAAGTGTTATCATTGAATATATTGTGTCTATAGAACTATTAAACTAAACAGAGTTAGAAAAATTCTTAGAATTTAAAAAATTTTGTTGGCAACTCTAAAATAATATTAAAATTTAGTTTCCTATATATGTTGTCCACCAAATTTAATGTATCAAAATTTCTATATCACAAAACAGGAAAAACTAAGAATCACTCTATAAAAATAAATTCTAACTATATGAAATGAGAAAACAGAAAGGAAGGAAGGAGGAAAGAATATCAGTATTTTGCCTATGGATGTAAGAAAAATGGAGGTACAAATCAGGTTTTTAAGTGGCACAGCCATTGTGTGAGTAGTTGAAAGATGTCAGATTAAAAAGTTTTAAATAAATTATAACAGTACAGTAAACTAGGAAATATGTGATTTTAATGATATCAGGAATGGAACAATTTCCTGAGCACTAAAGATGTACAGAAAAAAATTCTTTAAGGAAACAACCATTGATTAGGCAGATTTAACATACCCCCCAAATTATATACATATGAAATTAATTATACATACACATTTTAGGCTATATATATGATTCTTAATAGATTAAGAGTTCTAAAAGAGCCTTAACAAGTTAATTGGGAAAACATCAGCACTCTACTAATAGAAGAGAGTAGAGAACATGCAAAGGAAATATTCGGAGAAGAAAAACAGCCAGTCAAAGTATAAGAGAGAATATTCTACCTGTGTAATGAATACAAATATGAATCTCCTAATATCCCCTTGTGTCTATACTCAAATGCTATTTGACAACATATTAAGAGTTCAAAAACTTCATACTTTATGACCTGTTATAAGCTTTAGGACAACTTCCTGTGGAAATAATCGAGAATCGACACATGGAGTTTGCCAGTGGGAGGCTTCAGCAGCACAGAAGACAGGAAGAGAATGCAATTAGAATATTTATTTCCCCAATTCTCTCCTTGCCAAAGTGCCACGGGTTGGCTGCTTTATTCCACTTTCGGCCAGAGTATTTTTCGGATTCATGTCTCCAGATTTTGTAACACAATTCCTCTGCTTGCTGACTACAGTCCTAAGGCTTGTAATAGCTTCCTGCTTTTGCTTGTTGTTTCCCTTAACTCCGCCTCTGCCTCAGTGAATACCGACTTTATGAAGCTTCCCTCAGTCATGACACTTGAATATGCTGTCTGTTTGCTGCCGGTCTTTTGCCAGGTATACCCATCCATAACATGTCTTATATACCATATCACATAAAAACCAAAGGGTACCTTGCCACAAAGAATATTTACTTTCACAGTGCAGCCACTGAGTGAATCCTAATTTGTGGAGCTCCTAATTCTACCATACTTTTAGTTCTTCTCTTATTGCTCTAATTTTTTCACTCAGCCTTTATGCCAACCTGATGTGGCATAAGCAATATGTATTTTTATATATCATCTGTAAATTAAGATCAGATGGGTAGATGTGCAGGTCTGAAGTAGAACTATAGTCGGCCCTAGGTAAACTGATCCTCCAGCTACATTGAAGAAGAAAAATGAACTCATTGTGTTTTCCTTTTTCTTTTTTTTTTAAAGATTACATTTATTTATTTTTAGAGAGAAGGAAAGGGAAGGGAAAAGAGAGGGAGAGAAATATTAATGTGTGGTTGCCTCTGGCATCTCCCTACTGGGGACCTGGCCTGCAATCCAGGAGTGTGCCCTAGACTGGGAAACAAACCAGTTAACCCTTGGTTGGCAGGCCTGTGCTCAAGCCAATGAGCTACACCATCCAGGGCTCATTGTATTTTTCATTCATATTTTAGGTGACCATTTCCTCTGCTTCTATCAGCTTTGTTGAGTATTCATAGGCTTTGTTTGTAATCTTCCTAATATGTTTTCATTTTAAGTGGTAGTGATTTATAGTTTTTATTCATAGAGTACAGCCACTGAAATCCTGAGTAAAAGATATTTCCTGGGTATTAGCTAATATTGTGCAGATTTTATCAAGATTCATTTGCCCAGTACAACTACCTTATAACTCAACAATTCTACTCCTAGGTATCTACTTAAGTTAAATGAGTGCTTATGTCTACTAAATGACTTGTACAAAATGTTCATAGCGACTTTATTTTAATAGCCAAACACTAGTCACTTTAAGTGATAAGCAAGAATAGGCTAGGTAAGTAAATTGCAGTATATTCTTATAATAGATAACTACACAGTGATTGGAAAAAGAACAAATGCCTGATTTCCACAATAGCATAGATGAACCAAGTTATACTGAGTAGACAAAGCCAGACACAAAAACGTACATTGTATGGTTTGATTTATATGTGTTTGAGAACAGAAAAAATAATAACATAAAACTCAGAATAATTGTTGTTTCTGATGGCAGTATTAAAAGGAGAAAACATGAGTGCCAGACATACTGTATAGATTGATTTGGATTGTAGTTACATGAGTGGGCATATATATAAAAATTCATTGATCTGGATACATATGATTTTTACATGTAATTCACCTTAGTTACGATTTTTACCTCTAGTGAAAAAAGTTTTGTTTACAAGGAGAGTTTTAGTTGCTCAACACAAAAAAAATACCAGGTAAATAATACTTTTATGAACTTTTTCTTGAATAAGGCTTATTTCTGTGGACGCAATTACATATAATGTTGTTTTACACAACTACTTCCACATTAAATCTTCATAAAATCCATGAAAAATTTAAAGAACTTACATAAGTTACCCAAACAACTGAAAAGTGGCTTTAATAGTAAATGGTGGGGTCAGGCTCCCAATTCTTTTTATTATCTTAGATTGGATTCCCTAGAAACAGACTCTAAGATAAAGTTTAGTGTGTAGGGGATGTATTGGGAAGTGTTCTTGGACACAGCATCCATAGGGGTGTGTGAGAAGCAGGACAGAGAGGGGGTGGGGGGTTCATCTGCAACAGAGGCCTCAGCCAATTCCATAGGGGAGCTCTGGAGATGAGATGGCCACGTCCACTTGAGAAGAAGGAGCTAAAGGTTGACAAGTCATTGGATGTGGACTGAACCCAGAGAGGGAATAACCCTGAGCGGGACATTCTTCTTGGCGGAAGGCAGTCCCGTGGGTAATGAGCAGCCAGTCCTGTCAGTAGGTGGAAGAATAAGTGCCTAGCTCCTGAAAGGAGGATTGAGGTGGGACACTATCATATCCTATATACACATTGACAGAGCTCTGGTTCATTATCGACTACATGAAAATCTAATTTAATAAAACTGTAACTTGCCAAATGCTAGAGTGATGAGAACCCAAATATAGATTTTCTGCCCGATGGTATGTTTTATGTCATGCTTCCAGACAACCATTGACATTGTTTCTTATGTTATAACCATCAAGTATTAAGGACAATTATTATTAAAAGGTCTAAGATCTCTTCTAGCTCAAAATTGAAATAATAATGGAAAAATTTTAACATTTGTTAATGGTTTCACTTTCTAACTTTAAAAGTTGTTATTTATAATTAGTTCCAACCATAATTTGTATGTTAATTTGATTCTGTGAATAACTCTTACTCTGTTATAAATCATAGCTGTCTAGCAAAAATTTCCATAACTAGGATAATTGATACAGAATAAATGCCATTTTGTAAATCACCAGGACTTAAGAGATACTCTAATTTTTATCTACTTAATATTTAATTGCATAGTTTCAATGAAAACCCAAATACAAATGCATAGCTATCCCATACTTCTGAGTCATGTTACACACTTAGCTTTTACCAAAGGTCTACATTTTGTCTTAATTCTTTTGGTGCATTGAAGTTTTACCTTTCAAAATTCAAAGTTGTTTTCCCACTGTCTTCTTTGTTTTTGCGCAGAAGTCAGGGCACTTTATTTTTCTTCGGAATGTAACATGCCATTTTTTTCTGGCCATATTAAAGAATTTTAAGCTTAGCTTGGCTTAATGAATTTGACAAGATTTTGCATCTGTGTCATTTTCCTTGTATTTGTCCTGCTAAAACTTCTTTAATCTATTATGTCTTTCATGAAATTTGGAAAATTTGAACCATATTTATTTAAATATTTTTTCTGTCTTTCTTTTCCTTCTTTCCTGTGGGTAACTACTCCTTAAATACATGTTAGGGACTTTTTTAAAGGTCCTTGATGTAGAGTTTACTTTTGTCAATATTTTTTCTTTTATTCAGATTGTATAATTTTGATTGCTGTATCTTAAATTTAGCACTCTATTTACTTCCATCTTCAATGTGCTGTTAGACTTACAACGTGAATTTTCTATTTGAAAAAAAGTTTTCAGTTTTGGAGTATTAATTTGGTTTCTTTTCAAGTTTCTATTTATCATGTAAGGTTTCTTATCTTTTCATTCATTTAAAATATATTCCATTACCTTCTTTAGCATAAATATAATAGAAGCCTTACAATTATTTTCTGCAAATTTCAGTTATTTGGGGGGTTTCTATTAAATAGTTCTGCTCTTGAAAATGTGCCCTATTTCTTTGATGATTAAGTAATTTTGTATTATATTTTGGACATTGTGAATAACAAATACATTATAGTGCCCCTGGATTCTTCTGTATTCTCCCAAAACAGGTATTTTGTGGTGGTTGTTGTTTATTTTAATCAAATTGTTAACTTGGCCTCAGTAACTTGAAAGAATTGTCTTCCTTCTGGTGGGTCGCAGCTGTTTGAGTTCATTTTCTTTAGCCTGAGGTGGGCTGCTTTACATTTGCCTTGCATTGTCATAGTTTAAGACTTAGCCAGAAATTTGAGCAGAGTTTAGGCACAGAATTTAAAGTTCTCCCTCAGTGGATTTCTCTTCTCTGAATATTTATCTCTCACTTTCTGTGTTTATTACTTATATGTAGTCTATCATCTTGTTCTTTATATAAGACTGAAATTTCATATTAGAGTTTTAGGTAAGCCTATGACATGGACTATAATGGTTGTGTGTGTGTGTGTGTGTGTGTGTGTGTGTGTGATACCTATAAGTTATAGTAGTTGTCTGCATGAGGTTTGGTATACTCATCCTGGAGTTGCTTGGCCATCCTGGAAGCAGAATCTTTTGGTCTAATTTTGATATACACTTATTCATTCAATTATTCAATGTGTTTTCTTTTTAAATGTCAATGTGTGTAAACTCTTTTAAAAACTCTGGAGACAAGGAAGTGACATAAAGAAATAACTTTCCCTTTATGAATGAATGAGACAACAATAAATAAGATCATTAACACAGTAATTATACATGAATATAAATGCTATAAAAAAAAGTAAAGGAAGACTAAACTGGGGCTCCAGGCAGCATTTTGCCCTAGGTAATCAAGGAAGTCCTGTATGAGAAGATAAAATTTAAACTGAAGTATGAACAAAGAGAAGAGAAAGCATTTGATCAACTAAGAATTATTTCTCCCACAGAAATGACAGTAAGAACCAATGCTTGAGAGAGACCTTTGAAAACTTACCCAGTTTATCTGACTGAAAGGTTTAAGTTTAGAACTGCCAGTTTAGTAAGGAAAAATGCAGTATGCCCAGTTAAATTTGAAGAAGTTGTCATATGACATATCGTTTAGCTTATTTTAACTGCAATAAAAAAATCTTGAAAATTTTAAGCAAGAATGACATAACCTGATTTTTTTAAGATAAATTAAAAAAAACGCAGAATAACAATGAATGGCAGAATTCAAACAAAGGTTAAATTGGGTGAAGTGAAATCTGGATGCCTCAAGACAGCAATTATCTTTTCATTGTTACTCTTTTACAGTTGTCCCAATTTTCGCCCTTTGCCCTCCTCTACCCAGGCCATCCCCGCTCCCACAGTCAATCCCCACACTGCAGTCCGTGCCCATGGCTCATTCATACCTGTTCATTGTCCAATGCCTTCCTTTTCTTTCCACCACTTCCCCCCACACGCATTCGGGCCACTGTCAGTCTGTTCCATGTTTCCATGTCTCTGGTTCTCTTTCGTTTGTTAGTTTGTTTTGTTCATTAGATTCCTCTTATAAGTGAGGTCATATGGTATTTGTTTAATTCATTTGTGAAAGAAGTAGAAAGGCAGTAATGGAGATAGTAGGCCTGGACAATAGGAAGTCAGCTTTGCTCAAGCCAAGGGTTTATAGCAAACAAAATATAAAGGTAGGTTTAGTGTAGTCTAAGAAGGGCCTTGAATGACAACTAAAATATACTTCATTTTGGTAGGCATTGGGGAGACTAGCAAAAGTAGTGTAATAGGTCAGATCTAGGCCAAGTGTGTGCAAGTGGCAATAAAAACATCAAGACTTCTGTTTCCCATAATGTGGCAGACTAGAAATTCTGAACTACCTGTTTGATAGGGTTCCATGGGATGGGGAGCAGGATAAAGATACTTTTGATTTGTTGTTTTGGGGTGCTAAAGAAAATTATCATGAATTGTTTTGTGAAGAGTGAGAGATGAAGGTTTGGAGCTCAGAAGACCTGATTAAATATGGAGATTAAGTTATAAAATCTACAAAAGTGCCACAAAATTGTGGAAGCAAAGAACAGTGGTCCAACCACTAAACCTTAGATATATAAGAATAAAATGAGTTAGTAAAACAAGTACATAAGAAACAATACAAAAAGGTGAAGAAAGCAAAGACTACAGACAGAAAGGTGTATAAGGAAGGCACAGAATTCACATTCTTCATTTCACTCTCAGCATTTTACTTGGTATGTGGTGAAAAGGTTATGAGTTGTTGATTAGATCCTCCTGTGTTATAAGTTATTGGCAGAATAAAACTTAAGATAACCACACTTTTTAATGTGACATGGTTGTAAATTTTATTAAAAATATAAAGAGTTTCCAAATTATCAGCATTCTTATTTAAAACCTAGTGAAATTCAAAGGGTACATTTTGTATTTCTTTTACTTATAAAGAACATTCAAAGATTCTCACATAAAAGTATAAACCCCTTACCTAGACCTTACATTTTTTAGGTTATGAAACACACAATCAAAATACAAAATAGCTGTGAAATGATGTCTTATAGATTAACAGAGTTCACAGTACTGATATAACACCCTCAGCTGAATTTGTCCACTTAAGAGTAATGTCTGGAAAACAAGACCTAAAGCATAACAATTGGGAAATCGTGACTTGCTGAAACAACTACTTTAATCAATAACGTTCATGTTTCATTCTGACGCCTGCATTCTAGAAGGCATATGAAGTACTATTAGCATCACTTTGAGGTCATGTTTTATCTGTTTTGTTTTTGTACTACTTTCTCTGCTCTGCACATTTTAAAGGTTCTTCCCATGACTAACTTCCTAGATGAAAGAACAGAGAATAGTCAACATTAAACTATCTAACACCAAGACGTATTTTTAAAAATTCATTTGTTATTTTTCAAGTATGTCATGAACATTTATTAGGTGCATAACAAATGGTAGACAAAATGAGGCAAATAAACTGAAAGTTTCCAGCATCCAACCAGTAAAATTCATTGCCTACACTCGACCAGGCACTGTACTACGTGTCTGGGGTAAAGTAGCAAGCGAAACAAATGGCAAGCATCCTGTGCTCACAGATTCTAGTGAAGAATATGATATAATTCCTGTTAATAAAGTGCTTTTAAGAAAACATGGAGAGAAATAGGTATGCAAAGAGAACCAAAAATAAGAAGACTTGCCACTCCTAGATGTTCCCTAATTGTGTATATAGACAGCTACAATGACTTAACTAATTGTAATTATCAGTTTATTTTCCATTTCATTCATTAAACAGTAATTCCCAGATTTAAAAAAAATCTGCAGAGCCATGCATATTTGTGCCTGCAAGTTCTCCGTATAAAACTGGTAAGAGTAAAACTGATTGAATTGGGAAGGAAGGGCCTTTATGTCACCACCATCCTGGCTAATGAATAATCCCCAGGTCACCCTCAAGGACTTCATAAAGCACAGATTAAAGACCAGTGTTGAAAGCCTGTGGGCAGAGAACGTGCTTATCATAGGTAGCAAAGTTCCCAACAAACTCAAAAGCTCATTGAATGAATAAGTGACGATTATACAAAAACGATCTTAAGTGTTGAAGTAGTCTAGAAGACTTTGTAAAAGACATGAGACTCAGACTCTCATTTAGGATACAAGCAATCTTTCGTTTGGTAAAAAGAGAGAAAGTGAATTTGTCTTTAAAAACAAAATGAGCGGAGAAATGGGGAGTAGAGTATAAGGTGCATGAGGGACAGAAGCAGGTCCTTGGGGCAGGAGGGGAGGACACATGTCGGGGAGTAGGATGTGGATACCCTGTAGGCAATGAGCCATGAAGGATAGGTTCCAGAAAGGAGGGCATGGAATTGCCCAGACAGTAAACAGCTCTTCTAAGATCAGTCTCCAAATCAGCGCTCACCGATTGTGACTATTTCAATGTGTTTTGTAAACTGTAAAGCACTGTGCATACTTACTTACAAATCTTAGGTCATTTTACAGCTCTGTGCAGTTTACAGTCAGGCCATTTCAGGTGGGAGCAATGAGCTGTGGTCAAGGTCTCTTCTAACTCTTACTAAGTCTTACAATTTTTAAGTTCAGAGACAGGCAATTATCGCTAGGCATGTATTTATTCTTAGCTAAATTAAAAATAAAGGTTCATGCCATTTTTTCCTTTTTTGACTGGTAATATTCAAGTAATCAAACTTAATTTATCTTCTAAAAATAGAATTGCATTACCAACATTTGATAGCACTGCCAGTGTACTTGAGACTCCATAACTCATGAAGAAAATAGAGTTCAAGAAGCACTTAGGACTAGAACAGCAATATAAATCGTATATGTGTCCTCCTAGGAAAGCGGTTATGCTTCAAACTCTTACAAATCATGGTTAATAGTGGATATTTTAGAACAAGAAATGACTATATATCTGTACATATATTTTATGGCTTCATAAAGATAAGCAGTGCTTAAAAGTGTAAGGAGGTTGTTAAGTCAACTAAATGACTTTTTTCCCCTAGAGTAAGTTTTAAATATCTGAGCTTAACAAACATTTGTTAACTTATCCTCATCCTGAATTTAGAGAGACAATTCTGAAAGATATTTTGTAGTGTTTGATCAATAATAATTAAAGTACAAATAAAACATCCTCTTATTTTTTCCTTTGAGCACCAGCAACTTGAGTTGCCGGCAATTTTAAAAATGAAATGTTCATAATTACTGATGTGAGAAATTTTTCAAGCAAGAGTGAGGGACTGCCCACCTGATAATAAATCTCATTGATTTTTCTACTGATTTGTCTCTTCTTAAAATTTTTCTGTAACACATTTAAAAGACAAAATTTATCAAATAAGTAACTAAATGATCATTATCTAAGAAGGTCCATACTAACTGTCCTTCCAAATAACTTAGCAGATTTACTCAGAACTTCTGAGCTCTAATTTGGTTCCACTTAGCTCACCAAATATTTGCTAGGTCAATATTACATGCTAGACATTGTTCTAGTTGTAGGAATGACAAAAAATAAATTATGTTTTAGTTCATTTCCTCAAAGAGCTTTCAGTCAAGATAAGAAGCAAGAAATATATAAATAGCTAACTGGAATTCAGGCTAGAAGAGACATAAACAAATTGCTTTGGAGAAGCCAAAGGAAAACAATCACTGTAGACCACAGAGAAGTAATGCAATTAGGGACAGAGATTCATGAAAGTGGCTGCATTTCAGAAAATTGGATTTCCACAGGTGGAAAGGGGCTAAAGAAAAGGTATCACAGAACGAAAGGAATAAGATCAAAAGTTTTGAGGTATGATACTTCAGATTCTTTCTTGTGCTGCCTATTCTTGCGGACTTCCTCCTAATAAGGGAGGCTCATAATTGGGTGAAGCTTTCTCACCTTGCCCCGTGGCCAGTGTCAAACAGTGTGTATAGTTGTAGCAACACTACAGCTTCTGGAGTCAGGCCTACTTGGGTTCATATTCAGCTCTGCTACTTACTAGAAGACATGTAGACATGCTACCTACAGTTTCTGCACCTCAGTTTCGTTACTTGTGGTGTAGGAATAGCAATACTTACTTTAAAAGGCAACTAGGAAAATTAATTTTAAAAACTCCATAGAAAGTCACTACTATGAAAGCTATAAAAAATACTACAAAACACAATACAAACATATTAAATCCTAAAAAATGGCCAATTGACCCACAGAAAGGCAAGAAGAGAAACAGGGGAAACAAACACAAAACAATAATAAAATGTCAGACTTAAGCTGACAGCCCAACACTTGAACTACCTCAGATGTCCTTCAGTAGGTGAATAGTTAAAAAATTCTCCGGTACATATGCACCATGAGGCGCTACTGACCAGTAAAAAGGGCTGAATTGGTGATGCAATCTCAAAGGAATTCATGTTGAGTGAAAAAAAAAGCCAATGCAAACATTGTGTATTGCATGATTTCACATATATAACATTCTTGAAATGACAAAATAATGAAGACAGAGAAAGATTAGTAGTTGCTGGAGGTGAGGATTTATGGTTGTAAAAGGCCAACCCCAGAGTCCGTTGAGAGGTGACTGGGTAAACAGGTAGCACACAGACACAGTGCAGTATTATTCAGCCCAAAAGAAGAGGAAAATTCTGACACATGCTACACCACAGATGAACCTTGAGGACAGGCGGCTACGTGAAATCAGCCAGTCAAATACGGACAGATACCGTATGATTCCACTTACATGAGCTACCCTGACTAGTCAGATTCATGGCTGACAGAGAGTGGGTTGTTGGTTTCCGGGGGCTGGTAGAAAGGCGGGGTGGGAAATTATTATTTAAGAGTGCATAGCTGAACCCTAGGAGTTTGGATACCTGTCCAAGAAGGCTGACAGCAGTACTCTCTGCCATCAGTTTGGAAACAGCCTGAAGGTTCTGATGAGGAAATGAATAAATAAATTGCTGTGTGTTGACAGAGTGAAATATTATGAGGCGGTGAAAGGTTAATGAACCACAGCTAAATGTGACAGTAAGTGTTGCTCTGTGTATATTTAGCCAGAGTGAAAAAATCAATTGCAGAAGACGAACACTAGTGCGCACGCCTGCATGTGCGTGAGATGTAGCTCACCTTTATAAAGCAGGAAAATAGGAAACATGAAGTTCTCAAAAAAGTGGTTAGCTCTGTCTGACAGGAAGTTGAATGGGCAAGTATGGATCTAGGTTAGGGCGGGAGAACAAGAATGAATGCATAAGTTATTGGTCATATTGTAGTCCTTGGATGGAATGTTCATTTTTCTTAACTATGAATAAAAGAATAAACACACACACACACACACACACTCACACACTAGCTGCCAATGGACTATTTAGATTAGTCCACTTATGACTAATTCAATTTTGTATACCTGACTCCACAAGAAAAATAAATGCAATGTAATTTTACATTGTGGTGGCCTCACTGCCCCACAGAAGTTATTGTTACAGTGGAGGCCAGTTGGCTTGCAGGCAGCTCTGGTTTCCAAGGCTGAGAGAGACTTTCTGTTCTGCTTCTACCAATCAGAAAACCAGGAAGTCTTCGGGAATCCCCAGGGTGGTTCTGGTATCACTAACCTTCCCTTTTCTTTGTGGAAATAGAGGAAGGCCTCCTGAGTGTCAATGGGGATATTCTAAATGTCACTAAAGTACCTTCACTTATAGGGAACCTTATTTTTATATCTCTCACTCAGCATTGCGACCTGTCAATCACTCAGACTTTTCTATTTTTTCGGTGATATGAAGGTCAAACCCAGAGAAGTGGAATTGCCTTCAGTAATGTTTAAGCCACTGACGTTAAAGTCAATATTGGGGAATATTGATCTTTGATTTTGGCCATGCTGAAATCTGTGACTTTCCCCAACCAGTTTAGACTTCCGTGATCTGGAACAGCAACAGTGGCTGAAAAGTGGACTAAACTGTGGTTTTCATGAGTCATCAGTGCTAATCACAACTGGTTTCCAGTCAAACTCCAGTGGCATTTCTGGTCTTTTTGGTATGCATTAAAATGTTCCTTTTTTCAGCATGTACACTCACTTTCCACTGGGCACTTTCCAACCTTAGTGGGTTAGTATTTTAATAGCTACTTTCCTAAGCCAGGAAACAGTTTAAGCTATAATTCCTTCAAATTGGTAAAAATAGATCTTTCTGGACTATAATCTCCAAGACAATTGAGGAAAACAACTGAGCAGAAGGATGAAGAGAAAACATAACAACTAAACAATAAAAAAGCATTTTATTTGTTTGGCAGGTGATTTCACTCTAACTTTTACAATATCTGATAACTTCACATTAGAAGTAGAAGGCCAGCTTCTGGAACTGTCGTGAGTGGAAGTGGCATTCTTTCACGGGCTTGTGAGGAAAGCATTCCACAGACACACGCACGGGAGATTTGTGGTGTGGCAACGTGTATTTGGGTGGAAGGCTGCCCCTAGGTCCCATCTTCATCCATCCCACCATGGAAAAACTCTGACCATGTCTTCAGCAAGGCCAAAACAAAGGCCAGTGCCAAGAGTTTCTGTGTTACATTAAAGCATAGTCCTTCGGAGCCTGCAGGTCTCAGTCCCCATCCAGGTAGCTAAGTGCTTGTTCCTGGCTGGGCGGCTATACCCCGTCTCCCACCTGGAGCCTGCATCTATAGTTCGCATGGCTGTTGGCTACATGGATGCTAAGGCTGTGTGAGTGCACAGGGTGAGCATTGTTCCCCAGCATGAGAGAAAGAGAGAGAGAGAGAGAGAGGGAGAGAGAGCAAGCGCACTTCTTTGTTCCCTGGGATTATATTATCCTGGGAAGGGCCAGGAACTTTTTCAAAATAACCCATCAACTTCCCAAGCTTTCACGGGCATGTGATGGGTTCACCCCTCAGTTAGACTAACAGAACTCTATGGTCAAACATCTCCCCCTATGCCCTGCAACAATCCGGGACCAGAGGACAGACAGTGTTCCTAAGGAGATTCCCTGTGTTTCTAGGGTTGTCTTCTCAGAGGCAGTCCCCTGGAGGGTGTGCAGCCGCAGCTTCCCAGTGAAGCAAACAGACTTATGCTCCCTGGTTGATGATGCTCAGCAACATCCAATTGCCTTTGCTTTCTTCCTTATTCATAATTAGCTAACTGTCTATGGTCACAATATCATTTTAAATTAAGATCATTATAGTTTCTTGCTCAAAACTTAGGTGTGTTATTTAAAAAACAAAACCAAAACTAAACTGGCACTGGTGGAAACTAGAAGAGATGGTAATGTCTCCAAACATTCAGTTTGGTGAAAGAGAAGGTCATTATGCCTTCATTCATCTGTCCATCTACCATTTATTGATTACCAGGTATCTCTTGTATAGAATGTTTTGGTTGTTGTTACAACTTAAAGTTTATATCTCTTAAGATTTGTTTTTCCACGATAAAGATAAATTGAAATTATAATCTGTCACTAACCTACATAAAATTTCTTCACTAACATTTTCCAAGACATTATTGAAGTTTGAATATCACACTATTATGAAAAATAAATTTAGACATTGCTTTTTCTTTAGGAATTTTGCCATATGCTTAAAAATTATATCAAACTATCTCATATTTCAAAGCATTACTAGAGAAATGAAGTCTAGAATGTAATTTTGAATCAATATTACTGAAATTTGTTTTTAATATTTCTCATTTATCCGATACCTTTCTGTACTGTGAATTACCTTTGAGATTGTGAAAACCGTTCAAACTGAAACAATGCTTTTGGAAAAGGGAGGGACTCAAGTAGAGCCCATTGTGAGTATGACTCCAATTTTATTCTCATGGGAGAGCTGAGCTTTGGAGATACCCTATAGGACCAAAGGAGATCAATAGTGACAGTTCATCATGAGGACCGTGTATTTGTCACTTGCTTAATACTAATATGGTTTTTTCCTTAGCAGTCCTTTGAAAGCCTGTGAAAACTTTATTGCTACTGAAGAATATGCACATAGCACCCTAAAATAAAGGAAAATACAAAACTTTGATGCAAGTCAAAAAGTACAGAACTCTATTTTCTTATGACAGGCTTATCTTCTTCTTGTAATTAATTTAAAATATTTGCAGAATATTTTTTATGTAAAAAGATGTAGCTAAACATCATTTATAAATACACTGAATGAAAATGAGACCACAGACCATGATACTGTCACCAGTGAGAGCTAATTTTATTACTATAAAAAAAATAATAGAGAAAAATGAAATGGTGAGTCAAGAAGTTTAAGGAATCATCCCTGGCTGGTGGGTTCAGTTAGCTGGGTGTTGTCCCCCAAAGCGAAAGCTTGCTGGCTCGATTCCCAGTCAGGGCACATGCTTGGTTGTGGGCCAGACCCCATTTGAGGTGTGTGTGAGAGGCAACCAACTGATGGATGTTTCTCTCACACACTGATGTTCCTCTGCTTCTCTTCCTCCCTTCCTTCTCTTCTCTTTAAAAATAAACAAAAATAATCTTTTAAAAAATTTAAGTAATCAAACTTTAGCAATACATGTCAGGCTTCTCATTTTTTCTTTATATGTTGTACATATTTAATTTTGAATTCCTCATGAATTTTATGTAATGAAATAAATGAGAAGAGTATGAAAACAAACAAAACAAACACCAACAAAAAATAAAACCCAGGAGGAAACCAAGTATATGTAGAAAATCATTAATTTATTGAATACATATATGTTGAGTGTTCTTTGTTCAAAATATTATATAAACTGTTGCATAGGTTATCAATATGATAAACTAAAAATTTCCATATTCCCAATTTATATTTCTGTAGAGAGATAAAAGAAATAAACATGTAGACATAAAACCCAAAGGATACTGAGATGCTTGTAATGTCTCCTAAAACTCAAATAAATATTAGGCCCTCCAGTATACTTACTCAAACAACTTTATAAATTTCTTCCACTTTATAGTGCTTAACGCAATACTTATTTTTGACTTGTATACATTTAAAAAATATCTATTACCCCTTTTAGGCTGAAAGGCCCATGAGGATAGGAATTACCCTTATTTGGCAGAGTTAGATTTTCCCAGCACTCAGCATAATATCTAGAACATGGACACACCTAATAAATGTTTCTTGAATGAATGACCAAATAAGTGAATTCAAGTGAAATGACAACAGTACACTCATTTTACAAAATACTATGTAATAATAGAAAATAATCATAATAACGGTGAATGTAACAATGTTGAAAATAGATCACATTTAGGGGAAAAATCAAACAATTATAGAAAACTGTACATAAAAATAACCTTCAATATGTAAAAATAGATGCTTAGAAAGGGAAAATATATAAAATGTTTCCTGAAGGTTTTCCTTCTTTTGCAAAATATGAGTTAAATTCATTCTCTCATATTCTTCTCTATATTTTTCAAATTTTCTAAAATAATCCAATTTTCTATTTCAAATAATGACTAGAAAAAATAACTAAATGTTGTTAAAATAGGTTTATCACAGAGTTTTGGAAGGGTTTTAATGAGATTGTAAACCTATTAAAGGAGATAATGGCTAAAGAGATTATGATCACTATGTTAATTATACCCTCTAAGGAAATGCCTGCAATTGATCCTACCTCCAGATGGTGTAGAATCTTCAATATTAGGGTTTGAGACTATTTTTCAAAAAGGATTTTTAAAATGGTCTTCAACAGCTACATGAGCACCTAGTCATTTTATTTAATATATTTTAACTCCAGATGAAAATTAGACTTAATTCATAGACCATTTGATTTGACTATTTTATTTAATAGCCAAGCTCAAAATTTTCACTCAGCACATAATAAAGTTATTCTAAATAGTAATAAAAGTTCAATTAACAGAATTACTATTCTGTAATTTTGTACCTAGTGTCCTTATTTTCCTGAGTGATAATGAGAGTTTATTTTGGTTATAAACTTACTGTAAGTCAAAAAATAGCATGTGCTCTCAAATCCTAGGAAATTTAATAACACTTGCTAGGAATAAATTGCCAAGACCAATTAGCTAGTGCTGTTTTTTATTTTATCATTATATTTTGAAAAATTTCAAACACACCACAAAGTGGTATTACTGTACAGTGAATAACTATATAACTACATTAACTTTTGCCATTAACACCTTATTTTATCACCTATCTCGCCATCCTTTAAAATGCATCATCCAACAAATCTTATTGTTTAATAGATTTCAAAGAAAATAACACAATTCTCTCCACATATTTCAGCATATGTCATTAATAGGATTGAATTTGTATTTTCTTCTTATTTAAAACTTGCAAACAATAAAATGGGCAAATCTTTGGTGTACATTTGTTCAGCTATGACAATGAATACACTTATGTAACCTCTATTCCTATTAAAATCCAGAAGGTTCCCATCCCCCTCCTTTGTCCCCAGTCTTCACCTCCACTCCCTAAGGAAAACACCTTTGATTGCTTTATTCCATGGATGAGTTTTGCCTCTTCTAGAACTTTATATATATGTAATAATGCAATGTGTACTCTTCTGCGTAACATTTCATTCACTCAACAAAATGGTTTTGAGACTCATCCATATTTTTATGTGTTAGCAACATATCTTTTTTTTTATTATTGCAGAACAGCATTCTATTGTATGAATATACTGCAGTTTGTTAATTTATTCTCCAGTGGTTGGATACTGGACCACTTCCAGTTTATAGCTATGATAAATGAAGTTTGTATTGGAATTGGTTTATTGGTGTTACTGTGATACACCTTTCAATAGCAGAGTGAACTCCAGTGGCTTGATTTTCAAGCAACAGATATGAGGCAAGTGCACTAAAGAATGAGTAAGGGGAGGAAATTCATGAGGAGGCATAGATCCTCGTGGGAAATGCTCCCTTGTCTGACATGTTCGGAAGGGAAAACACAAGTCAGGTAACAGTTTTCTAAACCTATAAACATAAATCCTCCCAGCCACCACTAACTGTGCCATGGAAGGATTTTATCAGAAAGAACAAAATGGACCCACCCCACCCCCCAAATATTGGTGAATGTTTGAGAAAGCAGCAGTTGCTGGGATATACATCATCCAACCCAAACTTCAGAGGTGCGCTGCTGTCAACAGGAGCGTTCTCTAGGAAGGCATTCCAGGAGCAAGCAAGGTGTTTCCTATCCCTTGGACACTCAACTCCTGACTTTGGACAGACCTTTTATCAACTAATTACCAGCTAACCCAAAAAGGCTTGATCACTTAACTGTAGGGGAGCTTTGAGGTCCTTTTGATGTCTTTTCTTGGCATGCCAAGGGGTAATTTACACAAAGATAAAAAGCATTCGCAGCACTAAAAGGCTATTCTTAATAGATTAAAGCTTTATAGCTGGTTCAATGACAAGGTCTTTCAATACATATTTTCATTCTCCCCTAGAGTAAGTGTGCAATCATCTTGTGTAGGTAATAAGGGAAAATTACACCTGTAGAAAGAAAACCAGAGTTTTATGATTTGAAGGCAAATGAAACACAGTGAGGTTAAATGAAGTGCCCGAGATGATAGGAAGACAAGAGAGGTTTTGCTAGAAAAAATTTAATTTCTTATCCCCAATATCCTTTATAAAATGTTTAAAATACTGGATGTCTTTCTTGTTTTGTATGATGCCTATGTGTTATTTACTTCTGAGAACATTCTCCTTTTGCTTTGACGTCTTTCTATGAGATACAGACAAGGTAATCACCAGAAAAGGAATTTAAATGTTCTCTCATCTTGCAGGGGAATGAGGGCAATGGTAGAGGTCCAAAGCATAGTCCTAATCTTTAAGGAATTCACAGTGTAGTCGAGACTGAATTAATATATGTGAGAACTCAGAAAATATGAAGAAGACTTAATAAAAGCAAATGAAAGGTAATAAGGCATACATTTCAAATACAATGATTTAACAATGTGTGTGGGAGGTGGATAGAGTCAGAGGGAAGTCAACTCATGGAATTAATTTGACTTACAATAGGCCTTAGAAAATGGGCAGAATGTGAGTTGGGTAGGGGAGAAAGAAAGAGAGATTAGAAATGAAATTTTCTGGGTGTCGGTTGGGAGGAGGAGAGCAGTGGGTGGGGGGAAATGGAGACAACTATACTTGAACAACAATAAAAAAAAAAAAAGAAATGAAATCATAGTAGAGGATGCATACAAAGTTGAGCCTGTAGGAAAATAATAACTTTTCTCTATAGAATTTCCTGCTGTTTCTATGTACTCTGGAGATTAGATATTAATACAGGTACAGAATATTTGTTTGCAGAGATTATTGGGTAGTTTATTAACCTGGATGTTCACTTTGCTCTTTGTACTATACCCTTCAACAGAATTTTACAGCCTTTAAATAATTAAGCAATGTTTATTTCTGAAAGACATTGGCACCTCTGCGGATATCATAAACTTAATATTTCTTATTAAATAAACCACCGAAATGTCTCTCTCAGTACTGTTTTACACGTAGAGAGTAACCGTACCCTAGACATAGAAACTTTTTTCCCTCTTGAAGGGTTTGCCGTTAAGAAATTCACAAATGTAACAGAGTTCTGTTTGCTTTCACCTGAGATGGCTGTGTGTGTGGATATCTTGAAAGTTGTTTTCTGACTCCCTGAAACCATTGCCACCTGAAGCAGTTTTCCATATATGTTATTTAAAAGGAAAGGATGAGGAAGTAGAGAGAGGAGAATAAAAATTAAACTACTTTTTAAGGAAAAGTCTGAGCCCTTTTAAATTTGTTGTTTTTGAGCATACTCTATTAAATCAGTCATTAAAGGTATTCAAATATGGATCTTTATCAAAAATTTGCCATCCTTTTAGATTGTATAGCTGCTGTTTGTTTATTTTGTGTAGGCAGCTGTCAAGAATTAAAAAAAAAGAAGCCTACTATCTTTCAAGCTTTTATTTTATATTTTTTGACAATATTAGGTCATCGGCAGAAAAGAACATACAAAACACTCTGTGGAAAAGTAGAATATGACTTAGGAGAAGAAACCAAATCGATAAAGGTAAACGTATCACTCTCTTTCTTTTTCCCGCTTAGTCCAAGCTCTGCCATTGAATTCTTATGTTTAGTCCAGGGACTTAGCCTAACTGGATCTTAGTTTTTAAATCTGAAATTAGATTTTTAAAAAACTAATATGATCTCTATGTTTCTTTTAGTGTTAATATTTTATTTTTAGTAATTGCTTAAATTATTATAGATCTGACTATAAAGTCTGAGGGTCAATACAATGAGGTCATAGAGCAATAACTATGAAGCTACTCAGTGCAAGTATGAAAAACACAAAGGAGTTGGTACAGTATTTTAACTTTTTTATATACCAAAATCATATTGGTAATCTATTTAAAAATTTCCATTATTTTTTTAATTTAACATAGCAAATAAAAAGAGTTCTTATTATATTAATTAAACAGAGTGAATTCCCCTGATATGAATTGATCTTATTTGGGGGGAAATGACGTCATCATTTGAGCATATTTCTATGGTTATTTTTTTTCTAAGAAAAAATTAGTTTATGTTCTATAGTCTGAATGTCTCTTGTTCCTATTATCCCATAGAGACAAGGACCCACTGGACTATGTGTACTCCTCATTTATAGGAATGACAAAATGACACACAGAGTCTTGATACAATCTTGCTGATTTATACAATTTCTTGCTGCCAGAATTAGGAAGTACTACATAATCTATTCCCAAATGTCAACAGCCCAGTACATAAGTCAATATTCAGTCACATTCCATTTGGATTTCTTGGTGCACACTGTGACATGTCATCAAAACCGCTCTTTGGGAATGAGGCACTTAGTCCCCTGAGTCCCAAGAGCTCTACCAGAAAATGGCCCCACAACCCAATTTCATTGGGAATTTCCTTGGGTGAAGAAAACTCCCTTATTCAAGGAAACAATTCTTTCCAGGGCAGCCTGCATTCAATGGCTCATAGCACAAAGATATAAATGCTTGGCCCACTCCTTTCTGCTAGAATGATTCTGAAGGACCTTCCTAGCTCAGGGATTCAACAAGCAGTCAGCTGAGACCTTTGATGGGACTTCATTAGAGCTCAATTTCTCCCTCTGCTCAATCCAACTTTCTTTCCCTCCTTTGCACAGATATTAATCCCAAGAGTTCTTAATTAATGTGCTACATGTTAATACTTATCTCAGTGTCTGCTTCTGGCAAAACTGCCCTATGACAGGTGATGGTCCCCATGAAGGTAGTACAGGAAAGCAAAAGCTATTATGGGATTTTGGAGCTAGGTCACCTGTAGCCTAGCAGGCAATAGAGACTCCATTATTGTTCATTCAGAGAGCTTAGCAAGCCCCTGAGACAAGGTAGGTGTAACTGTTCCCCAGTGGTCAACTGGGATGTTCTTTCAATGGAGGAGAACATGTTAACTTCTGTGGCATGTAAGGTATTTGACAGACACAGAGAAACTAGTAACTAGAGGACAATGGAATTCCGTGGGTTTTGCGAGGCTCAACTGAAATTCTGGAGAAAAATAACAAAAAGCTGAGAATGATTAATCAGAAATCAAAATCTAGGTGTGAAGGCTGGAGTGTCTTTTTGACAGCATATGAAAAGATACACATATTTTATATTGAGAAAACAAACGATGCTGAGTCTCAGGCTTAGGTTTTAATTCTCAGGGTGGCCAAACTCCAAAGAACATGGAAGTGACAGCTAACAGAGGTCTGCTACACCATGGTCAGAGTCCTGTTTGGGAAAGAATGGAACCCTGCATATGGATGGACACACCTGTGTTGCGGTACATGGAGATCTTGGATTTCTAGGTTCCTCTGATCTCACTGAGCAGGCCATTACCCATTACTCTCTTGAAGTTGATGCAAGGGTCTCTTTCCTGAAAGAACATTAAACTCCCCTTTCTTCACCCCAGCTTAGGATCTTCCTTAACCTCCCATCTTGGTTGGTAGGCCAACAACTGAGCTTATATTCCAGTATAACCAGGCGATGGATATTCTGGGTCAGCTAACAAAGGAAAAGATGTTTTTTTGAAAGGACTTCAAGAGCTAGCCATTATATAGTGACAAAAGCCAGGAGAGTACTCATGGATCTCTGGATTAGTAGGCTGCTGGATTACATTGGGCAGAATACACACTCCTGTGGAATGCAGAATTTAACACCTTGGAAAAGACCCTGGAGAGATGGTACATATATCCACGCAGTTTATAGGAGCATGGAAAAGCAATGGATCACATTAAGATGGAAATTCCAGAACTGACATGATAGATGATGAAAAAGGGGTGAAAAGGCCCAGAGAAGTAGGCATTTTAGAATGGATATGCTTTGCATGACTATAACTCCCCCCCCCCAATCTCCTCCAGAGGACTCAGTTCTACCCAGTGACCCAGAGGAACAGGCTGACCACTAGTAAGTTCAGTGGAAGCTCTCCCTTCTAGGTCAAGGCTGACAGTAGGGTAAACTTTCACAGATCTGGGTTTGTCATCTGCAGTGGGGATGATAACAACTGGAAACAATAGAGGCCAGGTGGCAAGGTGAAACTGTCAGAATACAGGTGAGTGCAATTATTACAATGTTCAGCAAAGCTGGAGTGGCAGCAAAGCAAGGTTCAGGGTCTGCCAGAGTTTTAGAAGGTGGTTAAAGGCACATGTTGAGAGTCTCACTTCCAGCTGAACATTGTGAGGAGCTCCAAGGATCCACTCCCCAGCTCCTTGTGCCAAGAAAGCAAGAAGAGTCACTATCTTGCTAGAGATAATTGACCTTGATCACCAGGTGCTGGCAGAGTTTCTGTTACATAGTGGGAACTGACAGGAATGCTTTTGACACCTGCATGATCCACCTGGAATGTCTTAGTACTGCCTGTCCGGGGTTTGAGTGTTAAGAGACAATTCAGCAACATTGCTCTGAGAAGGGTACAGTGGCAGTGGGCCTACTCACCTTAGGTCTTCTAGGGCCTAGAAAAACAACTTAGTCAAAAACTCGATAAAACTTCTAGGAAGAGATTACAGAAGATTCATAAACATTATCTGCTATTTGAAAAAGTTGAACCCACAAAAGCCACAAATTTGGAGGAACGAAGACTGTTGGAAAAGTATGACCGAATTACTGCTGGAGGCCATCTTCTTTCTTCTCCCTCACCACTGACTTTTCCTGTCCCTCCGCTTTGTCCCTAGAGAACTGGTTTACTCAAGGCCAGATGCTATGTTATTCTAAATGTGTAATAACCAGATTTACTTCAAAAATAGATGTCTGAAATCTTCCAAGTTCTAAGCCTTGGAAAAATTGCTTTATGTATGTTGCCATCTTATATTCTTTTAAACTCCTATCCCCTGCTCACGCAATAAGAAAAAAAATGCAAATAGCTGATTTTTCATAACACTATAGGTGTAGAAAATGTTTTCTATATCTATCTGTTATCTATGCCACCTTCTATTTTTCTGAAGGGTACTGAGTTTCTCTTGGTTGGGACTGAGCATGCCCTCTTCTCCATGAGTAGTTCTGATTGGGTCAGACAGAGTATGTCTTTGATACCAGAGAGAGCTTGATTCGAGAAGGATACATGACTGATTAGGTCAGTGAGGGTTCTCAACACAATCTTATTCTTTGGTGGAGAGATCAGGGCATTGAACTTTTGCTTTCCCAAGCTTTTCAAATGAGGAAGTATGAGCCTTGTGAAAGTCTTACCTGAGAATGGAACCAGCACCAAGCCAGAAAAGCTGAGGAATGGATAGCCCATTAGAACTTTAGATAAACCTGCATCTAAATCTATCCTTGAACTACTCAGGTCTTCGAGTCAATAACTTTTTATCTTTTTTCTTTTGTGGTAAATTCACCACAAAAGGGTAGGGTTTTTTTTGTTATCAACAACTCGTAGCATGTTAACATACTTCCTCATAGAGCACCACTATTAAATGCAGACAGCCAAGACGACTCCTGTGCATAGGATGATGAATCTGTAAGGGTTCACCTTGAAGTTACTTTTCAGGGTGCAGGCCTCTGGAATTCTTTTACCTGAACAGCCAATCTTGCATCCAGGCCTTTCATAGTCCTTTCCCCCAGGGCTATCCTCTCGAAACTGATAGTGACACAGGTGTGCATTACCCCAGCTATGAGGGGGTTTGCTGAGGGTGCTTATTGAAAGGATGTGGACTGCGATTAGATGTACAGGCTGGATGTCCATATTCATGTCAGACCCTTCACATGCTAGATGGAACATGCTATCAGGTATAGAAGGAAGAGACAGGCTGCAGGTTCCTGTATGTGATTCTAGTATGTTTACCATGCCATAAACATTTCTTATATCAATGCAAATATCTTTTTCTGATTGTCCTTCAGTAGTGGTGAATGCTTGGTGGAGAAAGCCACAGAAACATCTAGAATATGCCAATATATCTTTATGATTTTTCAACCTCATATTGTTCCTCAGTGCTGGTTGGCATACCTTCCTTCCGCAGACCCCATTGCTCATTCACTCCATGGCAGTGAGTCTTCAAACGTGCTGTGTTCTCTGCCCCTATTCTTGGAAGATTGTCCAGCTCCAGCTGCAGATTAAATAGAGGGCATTTAGTTTGATTTCCTTTCTCACTATAGTTATTATATCTTATTCACTACTTTAACCTCCTACTCTGAGGTAGGAAGTTTAGAATCATCCTCAGAAGCATGGGCTTTAATGTTAAGTTCCATTCCTGGCTGCAATATTTATTATTTGTGTGATTTTTGTAAATTGGTTACTCAATTTCTTAAAATCATGTTCCTCTTATGTATGATAGAGTTTATGATAGAGCTGCCACATGACATTGTTAGCAAATTTGAATAGAGAATACATTAAAGGTTGTTAACAAAATGCTTGCCACATCTAAAATACTTAATAGCTGTTCACCTTTAACTATAAGGCAAAAATATTCTAAGGGATATTCCTACCTGACTCTGAATCATTACCATTGACCAGAGCCGCTGTTAGACCTGAACAAGTAGGATTCTGCACCGGCACCTTTGCCCTAGCATACTCATGCTTTTGAGTGCCTTAGTCAGATGTTTCTGAGTCTCCCTCTGCTGTGTCTGGAACCAGCTAGGGTTGGCAGTGCCATCTGGGTGAAGTTCCTTGAGGCAAAACCTGGTTGTTCATGGGTCTGGTTGTCAGATGTGCCAAACTCAAAATTTTCTGAGTCCCTCTCAAGTGTTTTGGACTGTGCAGGACATGTGATGCAGGGTGAGCGGGGCAGCCAAGTCCAAATCAGCTTCCTATTTCTCCCTTTTTGGATATTCCCTAGTCATCTAGCTCAGATATGGGGTTGGCTAAGTGTCCTAGTGAACTCTTCAACTTTTGACAATAAGCCAGGATATATGTATACTCCTCATAGGCACAAAATTGCTGCTCCATTTCTAGAATCATTTCCTTAGTGAAAGCAAGAGGAAAGCAGAAAAAGGTAACAGGCTTTCCTTGTGAGATGGTCCATTTCAATCAGAAAGGGAAGGACATCTTAAATATTATGTTGATATACTTCTGCCCCCATGACCAATGCAAATGCCTAATTTTAGACTAATCCCCAGTTAAAAGAAATAAAATCACTGGCTTAGATCAATTTTGATCCCCCTCTCCACCCTCCCCTTTTCACTTTCTAAAAAAACAAGGTCATATTAGCACTTAAGTAAAAGGGAAATGGCTCTTGGGTATGCATTAAAGAGAATACAGTGCATTTATCAAGAAGAAAAACAAACCCAAAGAACATTGTGTGACACATGAAAAAAAATACTGCAGAAAGACATCGATAAATTGTACTAGCAAACCTATTTTTTGTTATGAAGTATCTATTTCTAGTGCTTATTTATAAAAATCACTAAATAAATAACTAAATTGCTATAATAAAACAGTAAGGGGTTTATTATATGATAATAGAGATTTGGTTAGAAAAACACGTAGTCAATGTTTTCTAAGAATTAAGGGATGGAATCTACTGATTTCAAATGAGCAAAAGAACACCAAACAAGGTTGTTTTTAGAAACTTTGTCCCTCCAAAGAAGTTCTACTAACAGAAAAATACAAAACCAAAAAAGAATTTAAAAAAAACCAGGAAATTTACCTATTAAAAGACAAAGATTATCTGCTTGTTTAAACATTGGGTTGGCCAAAAAGTTTTTTTTTTTTTTGTAAGATGGCTCCAGCCGTGCTTAGTTGTCTTTAACTTCACTCGAAACCATTTTGTTAGATTGTATTGTGACAGTTGTCATATCAGCGTGCATTTAAAAAGTTTATCAAAACTGATGAACTTTTGTGTAGCCATTTTAATATTGAAGATGGAAGAAAAGAAGCAACATTTTTGGTATATAATGCTTTATTATTTCAAGGAAGGTAAAAATGCAACTGACATGCAAAAAAGAATTTGTGCAGTGTATGAAGAAGGTGCTGAGACTGACTGAATGTGTCAAAAGTAGTTTGTGTCGTTTCGTGCCAGAGATTTCTCTCTGGACGATGGCCTACAGTCAGGTAGACAAGTTAAAGTTGATAGCTATCAAATCAAGACATTAATTGAGAACAATCAATGTTTTACCATGCAGGAGATAGCCAACATACTCAAAATATCCAAATCAAAGTTATTGGTGAAAATGAAAAATGTATCTTTTATCTTATGGAAAAAACTAAACAGAGTTTTTGACCAAGTCAATATTTTAAAAACAGAACTAATAAATGAATTCAGTACATTTTCAGACTATAAAATCAATATATAGAAATTTGTTGCATTTCTAAACACAAATAAGGAAATATTGGAAAGAGAAATTAAGACAATAATCCCAATTATAATTATATCAAAATGAATTTTAAAAAACCCTAGGAATGAATTTAACCAAGGATGCAAGTATCCTGCACACTGAAAATTGTAACCCATTAATGAAGAAATTGAAGAAGACACAAATAAGTGAAAAAGGTATTCTGTGTTCATGGATTGGAAAAGTAATACTGTTAAAATCTCCATACTACCCAAAATAATCTACAAATTTAATACAATCCTTCTCAAAATCAGAGTGGCATTTTTTACAGCAATAGAACGAACAATCTTCAACTTTGTATAGAACCACAAAAAAACTCAAATAGCCAAGAAATCTTGAGAAAGTACAAAGCTGGAGGCACTGTGCTTCTTGATTTCAAACTATATTACAAGGGTATAGTAACCGAAAGAGTACGTTTGTGAAATAAAAAGAGACATATGGGTCAATGGAACAAAATAGCCCAGAATTAAACCCGTGCATATATGGTCAATTAATCTATGACAAAGGAGCCAAGAATACACAGTGGAAAAAGAACAGTCTCTTTAATAAATGTTCATGCAAAAATAAAGAGCCACATGCAAAGGAATGAAACTGGAACACTATCTTACACTAAAAAATTAATACAAAGTGGATTAAGGACTTGAATGTAAGACCTGAAACCATAAACTTCCTAGAAGAAAATATAGGTGGTGGCTTCTTGACAATGGCATTAATATTTTTGGATTTGACACCAAAGGCAAAGTCAACAGAAGCATAAATAATCAAGTGGGACTACATTAGACTAAAGAGCTGCACAGCAAAGAAAAGCATCGACTAAATGAAACCTGCAACTACCATCAACAAAACGAAATCAAAAAAGGCAACCTGCTAAATATTTTCAAAGCATATATCTCATAAGGAGTTAATATTCAAAATATATAAAGAACTTATACAACTCTAACAAAATTTACTTTAAAAAATGGGCAGAGAATCTAAATAGACATTTTTCCAAAGAAAAAATATAAAAGACCACAGGTACATGTAAAGATACACAAGCTCACGAGTCACTGGGGAAATGCAAATCAAAACCACAAAAAGAGATCATCTCACACCTGTTAGGCTGGCTATTTTGTCAATAACACAAAAAAATAAGTGTTGGCGAAGATGTTGAGAAAAGGGAACCCTTGTTCACTAATGATGGGAGTGTAAATTGGTGCAGCTGAAACAGGGTGCAGCCAAGAGGAGGGCCCCAAGTAGGGATTTGTAATGGGGTCTAGAACTCAAGGTGTCCAGGAAATATTAGAAAAATATATATAGAATGTTCTCACCCCCACAAGCCTGAGCTGGGGGAAGGGACATAGGGAGCAGGGCCATTCAGAGCTATTTTGTGTAGCAACAGCTTTGCAGCCTGCCCCTGGCATGGTCATTTAACATATCTATAACCTTTAACTGGTTTCATAGATATGTTAAACAGCTGTGGCCATGCTTTGAGCCAGGGGGATGGGAGTGACTTCCACCCAAGATGTAACTGGGAGGCAACTCCCCCTGGTTACAGGGCCTGCCTGAGAGCTTGGGGAAGATTGGCTCTATGCCATGGGGCCACACCTGCCCAGACTTACTATGGCAGCCCAGTAAAGCTGAAAGAATAGGGAATGCTGGCAGGTGTAACTGAATGTAGGAGGAGTCGGAAATGGGGCTGCGGAAGAAGACGCACTGGGATTTAAACCTAGGCACGGCAGCCACAGAAAGAGAGGACCATGCAGTTTTGGAGGACAGGAAGGAGGACCATGTGGTTTTCTGGTGCTCCTTTTGCCACACGGCTTAGGCAGTAGGAGAGACTTTGCTGGGAAGAAAAGGGGAGAAAGGACTTTTGCTGGTGGGCTATGAGAAGGTGCCACATGACTTTGGATTAACTGGAGATTACAGCAGCCACCAGCTGATGGTGCCGGGAGCCTGAATCACGGACTTCTACTTCTTTTCCTGAGATATGGTACCCCTGACTGGGCAGAGGGAGAAGGAAGGACTGTGCATCTGCGGGTATTCTAGAGGACTTTAGTATTTTGATGAAGACATTAAGTCATTACTCTGAGTCTGTGTAACTTTTAAATAAATAATTTCTTTTCTTTTCACCAGTCTCTGGCATTGAGAGACATCTTTCCTCTGGCAGTGGGCATTGCGAACCTAGTAGGTGTGGGGGGGACCTCCAGAGAGAGAAAGGGGGGATCCTTTCTGTAATAGTATATTGGGAACCACCCCCTGCCTGTTCTGTAACACAACCACTATGGAAAACAACATAGAATTTTCTAAAAAAAAATTAGAAATAGAACTGCCCTATGATCCAGCAATTCCACTTCTAGGTATTTACCTGAAGGAAACAAAAACACTAACTCAGTAAGGAGTAGGCATCCCCAAAGGCAGCATTATTTACAACAGCCAAGACACAAAAACAACTTCAGTGTTTATGAACAGATAAACGGGTAAGGAAATGTGGCCTATACAGTGGAATATTATTCAGCCATAACAAAGAATGGAAGCTTGCCAGTTGCAACAACGTGGGTGGACCTCATGCTAAATAAAATAAGTCAGAGAAGGACAAAGACTCTATGATCTCACACATATGTAAAATCTAAAACAACAACCACCCCCAAATAAAATAAACACAACTAAGCACACAGATACGGAGAACAGATTGATGGGTGCCAGAGATGGGAATGTGGAGGAGGGTGAAATAGATGAAGGAGTCAAAAGCGCAAAACTTGGGGTTACAAAATGTATAAGTCACGGGGATGTAATGTACAGCATGGCAACTATGTGGTTAATAATACCGGGTTGCATATTTGAAAGTTTTTAAGACAGGAAATCTTAAAAGCTCTCATCAGTAAAAATAATTTTGAAACTATGTACAATGATGGATGCTAACTAGACTTATTGTGATTATCATTTTGCAATACATTAAATATCAAATATCAAATCATTATTCTGTGAACCTGAAACTAGTATATGTTATATGTTAATGATATCTCAATAAAAAACTATATACATACTTTTTTTTAAAATCCAGTTATAGTTATCTATAAAGAAAAAAAGTTAGAGAGAATAAAGCCACACTTGTGTTCTACCTTCAATCTGGGAATACTATACATTATTAATAGAATTGAAAACTTTTTATGGACTTGACCCCAAAAGCATGCTCCTCATAATCCCTGCCAGAGCTCCATGTAATCTCTCTCCTGAAATATTTGTTCAACAATATTTCTATGGACTTCTATTTATGAGAAGACATCCCTGAAAAATATATTTGTTATTTTCATATTTTTAAACTGTATATGCATGGGAACACAGTATGAAGTCTTCCATCACATCTTGCTTCAACATTATATTTATAAGATTTATTTGTGTGGGTTTTTCCATTGTTGTTGATTCCCCCAAGTTTTTGTAATTATAAATGATGCTGCTATAAGTTTTCTGATACAATCTCTTTGCCCCCGTGTAAGAACTCCTTCGGAATATATGACAAAGAGTGAATTACTGGGTTACGTGATGTTTACATATTTAGCTTTACTAAATTTCATCTTGTAGGTGTCTCTGATTATATTTCCACCATAATTAATGAAAATTCCATTTCCATTAATTTAGTGTCACAAAATTGCTTAATTTTCACTAATCTTATTAGTGTGATATAATTTCTAATTGTAAATTTAATTTTCATTTTTCTGCAATTCAATAAGTTTTATGCTATGTTATATTGGTCATTTGGTTTTCCCATTTCCTGAATAGCCTTTTCACATCCATTGTCTATTTCCCCTTTGATTTGAGGTTTATTTTTTTTTCCTGATTGGTAAGAGTTTACTACATATCTGCATAATAATTCTTTGTGGAATACCTGCATTTCTAATAACTTCTTCCTATTCATTATCTTTCACTATGCTTGTGGGGTCTTTTGAGGAACAAAATTTCTTAATATTAGCATCATTTAATTTACCAGTTTTTTAACAGGTATTCCTTTAGATGAGAGCCTTAACAAAATTCTTCCTTAGATCAAACTCATGAAGACATTTCATTCAAATAGATTGGTTTTGGTGTTATACATTTAGGTTCTTTACACCTGAAGCAATGGCTAATGCTAAACTCTCCCTGTGGCAGATATACTCACAGAAGCAAAGCGTAGGCAACAATTGTTTTGGGGAACAGGATCTTCCAGCATTTTACTGATCTGAGGACAAAGCATCGTAACTTTTAGCAATCAGTACTCTTGTTTCTAATGCAGATCTGCTTACAAGGGCAAGTGTGCTTCCAGAGCTCTTGGTTATCATTTGAGTTTTTGCTCTCTTATCCCTTCTCTCTCCTAGTCTCAGGATAACTGACCACTCTTAGAATGGGACTCTGTTTTCTTCAGGGAAACCCACTATCCGTCCTTCTAAGAAAGATTTTATTCAGAAATTTCCAGGTCCTTTTCTGATCTTGCCTATTGTGTTGCCTATCCAGCAATTTCATTCACCAAATAGAGAGGAAAATAAACTCACTAGTTTAACTTCTAAGTTACAGTGATGTACAACCCTTGGCTACTCTACAACCCTTGGCTGCTTTGGCCAGCCAATAAATAAATATTACTTGTATTACCAGCCAATAAATAAATAAATAAATATTTACTTAGTAAATCCAAATTTTAATAGATCTTAATTTTTTACTTTATCTACCAAATCTGTAAGTATTAACATAGAAAAAATCCCTGTTAAAATCTTGAGTTCATTCTTTACAACTCAATGTTTATAGAGAGTAAAAAATAAAGCTCCTAAATTAAGCTCCTTGTTATCAATATTCCCTTGTTATTGATAACAAGGATGTGTTTTCTTATTCCCTCCTACTCACCAGTAGTTTGGTACTGGGGCACCCCCTGCTCCCTCAGATAACTTCATCACTATCTGAGGAGTCTTTGTACGTCAAGGGCTTTGTACAATGGACACAGGGCCATTGCAGCTATAATTGCTTTTTAGACAAAGGGTAAAACCACCTTATTTCTTTGCTCTTATGATCTTATAATCATCCACCATTAAAAGGTTATACACTGAATTTAACTAGACAGCTGACCCTCAGTGGTAAGAGTGGGGAACAATAAAATAAAAAGTATACCTGAAGTAGAGTTTACTCTACCAGATAATCTCCAACTGCCGAGGGAGACTGAAAACTGTGTGTAAGAAGTCTTTAGTCCTTCCAATGATTTCCCACCGTGTCTTCAAAAAACTTTTAGTTGATAGGGCTGTGGATGCCCTTGCTTGGACTCCATCTGGCCCTGTTATGTTATATGATAGGTTTAGGTAAGATAATTGTACTGGAAAAGACAGAAAGAAAAAGAGAATGAATCCTCCACCTCTGACATCAGGAAGTCTTCGCCAGGGAAAGGTTGGGAAAGAGAGTTATGAGTAAAGAGTGAGTCCAAACCATGCTCAACTAGGAAATCAAGCTTATTTTCTGCTTGATAGAGACTGGAGGTGAAAGACTAGCCTAACATGTACTTTATAGATGTGCTTCACTCTATAAGTCAGAGCCACTATGTTCAGGGTCAACAGCTAACTGGAAGTGCTGGGATTTGCACCCTTGATTTTACCAAGTTAAGTTAGCCTAAAAAACAATGCTTCTTATAACCAATGAGGTTTGCACATCAGGAGCAGAGAGTAAACAAGGACCCAGCAAGGACCATCCTGATTTGGGAATGAAGCTCTTGAAAGATGGAGGAGGATGCCTGGGGAAAGGAGTTGAAAAAAATCCTCAATTGTTTTCATTCAAATGAGAGGAAACTGTCAAGAGCTAGAGAGAGGGTGAGGAAACACAAATGTTCATCTTTGGGAAAGATGCAGCAAGCTGATTTTCAGGGCATTCTAGGTTATTTCTTCCAAAACAGAGAGAAAGAAAATTTGAGCAAATTAGGACTCTGCTATGAGGGAAAACACATTTTGGGTTCACTTTATATTCTCCCCATCCATTACCTCTCTTACATTTCAATGTTGCTAATTAAATTCCAGAAAGGCAAAAAGAAATAAAAGTTGAGTGGACACACTTGGAAGGCAATTTCACAAGAGGTTCAGAAGAAACTGTGTAAGAAAAATGCTGCCCCAGAAGAGGCAAGATACAAACCGAAGCTGTTTTTTTCATTTGCCTGGAGAGTTCTCTGAAGACATAATTCCATCTGGAAGTACAGATAAAGGACATTTAGTTCTGTTACTGCATCTGTGAGGATATATTTGATGAGGTAATAATAGTTATAGGAGGGAAAATGTATTTTTTATGTAAAATAAACACAAATGAGGCTGATCAGCAAACTAACTCTCAGGATATAAATGCTTAGTCATATTCAAAACAATTTCTGTTGGAAGGAAGTTGATAAAGAGCCACATGTCTGAAACTTCAGAAGAATTTGGATTATAAAGTGATGAAATGAATTGACACCTTGGACAATAAAGGGGGAATTTATAATCTCTTGATGGAGCTAAGATTTCAAGAAGGAAAATGAGTCAGATGAAAAGAAAAAAAGTCACTTGGTGATTTGGGCAGCAATTACAAATATATATATATATATATATATATATATATATATATATATATATACCTAAATGGAAAAAAACCCAGAAAATTAAGCAATTAAAAAGTAATAAATATAAATGTTAATTACTGTATAATTCATAGTTAGAATATACAGATTTATAGTATATAGTTAAGATGTAGTAATTTTCTATAATTTGCAGTTAAAAAACTCAACAGCCTATGCACAATACATGCTATGAAAGAAATACAAATTTCTTAAATGCGTCTGCTTATGAGAGGTAGAGAGAGGCCACCTTTTTCAGACAAGAATAACTTTATACATATGCAGCTGATTCAGATATTATTTGTAAAACATCTTCTAAGATAAGATTGGATTAATTTACCAACCAAGGTACATATTTCACCATGACAAGGGAGATACTCTGCAAAGGTTAGCAAACTCATTTTCTCATTTTATTGTTTGAAAAATCAACAGATTCAAAACCTATTAGTTGAGGCCATGGTTCGCTTTGTGCTTCAATTGGTCCACAAGACATTTTTCAGAGGTCAAATTATTGAAAATAGAAAAATATCCTACAAGTGAATAGCACTTTCTCTATTGAAAAGATCTCTCCAACATCTAGTGTAGTATTCTGTATTCTCAAAGCAGATACATCATCCTTTACAGGTGTCTGTTCTATTAAACTTGAATTGAAATTAAGTTTCAGTATATGATCTCTACTTCTTGATTTTTACTAAAAAATTAAATATATTACCATAGACATATTATTATCCTAACAGACAAAATTTGATTCTTTTGATTCTTTAGAAAGTGACTGGGCAGTTATATAGTAACGACTCATAGCTTCCTTAAATAATGTCAGCTCTACTGTGGAAAAATTCATCACTAGTAGTACTAATAGTAATAGAATTCATCACTAGTAGTACTTCCCCTACAATTCTCAATCACTCACAAGCATTTTTTGTTGTTGTTTGGCAAAGACTGTAAATTCACAGTCATTAACTAAAATATAGATTGTTTCTTTTTCCTTTAATACATTTAAAAAAATAAGTGATATAGTGATTTATTATTTTAAATAAAATAATGATTTTAACACTCATCAGGTCAGACTTAAATGCGTTCAACCAAACCCTCCTGTGAGTTTAAAAACCCTTTTCATAATAAGGTTAAAAAATGCCTTACATTACTAAATCAATAAACTCTGAGGATTTGCTACCTTTTATTTATTATATACTCTTAAAATATTAGCTCTGTAGTGTTCGTGAGTACTTTATTAGCTTACTCTCAAATTTCCATACTTAGCTTAAAGTAGTTAAGAAATAAGCTACATAGTATAACCTTAGTAGCTGATCAATATTCCAATAATCATAGCTGGTAATTTGCAGTTGTTAATATGGTATAACTTTTGTGATACATAAGGTAAAGATATTGCTATCATAAAAAACAGAGTGAAACCTTAACTTTATTAGTTTTTTCAAACTCAGTTTTCTATAAATTAACAAAGTTTTAATAACCTTTGGCTTTTGTATCTACTGACTATTAATGTTAATATCCTTTTATATTTATACTTTGCTAATATATAATATTTGTATATAATTATATGATTTAATTGAATACTTAATGTTATGCTCATGATATATATTTATAAACATATATGTTTATGAGGTATAATATATGTATATAGGGAGAAATGTTATTCATAGTAATCATTACATTTTAGTTTTGTTACACATATATGCTCAAATCAGTACAAATCATATTTTATAGGATAGTTTGTAGTTCTAGATTTCAAGTATCACCACAGTTAACTGCCTTTAAATTATCAAAGTTAAGAGATTTTTAATGAGTAATATAAACAAAATATAAGTGGAAAGTTGCCTTATAAAGGAAGAATGCCAATTTGATGAAAATCCTAGCAAACTATTCCTAAGTGTGTAATATATTTAAACTGATTGAAGTGTTCTGGATATTTTAAGTCAAAAACTCACTCTTCAGTCTTTTCTGCATTACTAAGAAATAGTGTTCCATTAGTAACCAAGGTCTTTAAAATGAAGAGAACATATAATGAAAACTAACAACAGGTTGCAAGTAAATGTAAGACAACAGATCCTAAAAAACATATCCTTTATTCATATCAGCCTTGTAGGTAAAATAATAGTTTTACAGACCTACAAAAATTTTTTTTTAAATCTTTTTAAGAAGTGTCCTTACCCCAGAGAAAATAAAATGGAGATATTCCATACTCTTTTATCTTTTATCTTTTATTTGTAATCCTACAAATAAATAATCAGAGGTTATAATTTAATTTGAGAAGCAATAACCCAACCTAGCTACTAAGTGGGTGATAGGACATATTTGTTGATGCAGTAAGATAAACAACCTTTTTTCTTTCCAGCTTTGTTGTTGATATTTAATACTAGGTTTGAAAATATTGATATGGTAAGGGATTTTTGTACTTTCATATTTAACAACTGCCTGAGGGTAGTATCTGACAGAGTGCAATTGTAACAGATGTGGCGATGTGTGTGTGTGTGTTTCATTTTTTCCAGACTTTATTTTTTAGAGTAGTTGTAGGTTCACAGCAATTTCTCCTGGCCCCAAACATCCACAGCCTCCTTGTTATCAATATCCCCCAGAGAGTGGTATCTGTTTACACTTGATGAACCTACAGTGATACCTCATTATCACCCAAAGTCCATAGTTTACATTGGAGTTCACTCTTCATGTTTTATGTTCTACAGATTTGAACAAATTTATAATGACACGTACCCACCATTATAATATTATACAGAGTAGTTTCACTGCCATAAAGATCGTCTGTGCTATCTATGCCTATTCATCCTTCCCTCCCCATAACCTCTGGCAACTATTAAGTTTTAACTGTCTCCAAAGTTTTGCCTTTGACAGAATTTCATATAGTTGAAATCATATAGTATGCAGGCCTTTCATATTGGCTTCTTCCTCTTAGAAATATGTATTTAGGCTTCCTCCATGTTTTTTCGTGACTTGATAACTCATTTCTTTTTAGTGCTGAATAATAGTTCATTATCTGGATCTACCACGGTTTATTTATCTATTCATCTTCTGAAGAATATCTTGGTTGTTTCCATATTTTGTTTATTATAAAATAAGCTCCTATAAACATCTGTCGGTGTGCAGGGTATGGCCTGGACACAGGCTCTCAAATCCTTTGGCCAAATACCAAGTCTTGTACGGGAAGAATATACTTAGTTTTACAAGCTGCAACAGTTTTAAAATAACATAATTCTAAGTTAAATGTAGGGTACCATTTTTATATTAGTATTAAAAAGGGTAAAGAAAGGATCAATAATGTCAAAATGTGGAAACTCAAAACCAGCAAGTATCTTGTGTCCATCATGGGTGCCCCAGGACAGAGAGCTTCTCTGACAATCCTCTTCTGAGCTGCTTTGCTGTCCGTGACATGGGACAGACAGTTACTGTCATCAAAGCAGGGGACAAGAAAGCAGCTGGAGCTGGAAAACTCACCAAGTCTGCCCAGATGCTCAGAAGGCTAAATGAATGTTATCCCCAGCACCTGCCACCCCAGTCCTAATCAGTGGTGGGAGTATAGTCTCCAAACTGTTTGTCCCAACTGGCCACTTAAATTTAATACTAAAGGACTGGTTAGTGGTTACAATGCCTCATGAAACCTTCAGGAGGAAAGGAGAATGTTTTGTGGACCATTTGAGTTTTTTCGTGTGTGTGGCAGGTTTTAAGTGATTAGTTCTTAAAACCAGTACTTTTTAATGGAAACAACTTGACCAAAATCTGTCCTAAAATTTTGACACCCATTAAAACAAAGTTTAATAAGAAAAAAATTAAAAGAAAAATGTTCTCAAATATTAAAACTTAATAAGAAATATATAAGCAAAAATCTATTTAAAGGTAAGAATCTTGAGAGCTAATCACCACAGGTGGCTCTGAAGAACTGGAGACTTTCGTGGCTACTACATCACTGAGGACTGGAAACAAACTCTAGGGCACCTTCATCAAGTTGAGGGGTCTAAGAGAGAGTATCTAACAAATTCCTTCTCCAAACTTCAAGATAAATGAGTTACCATGAATCAAAGCAATGAAAGAAAAGTAAGCATGCCTCTAAAATATACTAACCACAAGCCTAATCTTGTGTTAATTTTGAGTTAGCATTCACATTACAAGTGTGATCTGGACAAACTCAAGTTTAACTTTATGTGGCTTCGAATTGGTAATGAACTTGGACAACTTCCAGAAACTAGAAGAAATCCTCTCAGGAAGAGTATTTTACCCAAGTTCTCAAAGAATTCCAGCAAATGGGATTCTAAAGAATTAAAAACTCGAGAACAGCCCTGGCTGGTGTGGCTCAGTGGATTCAGTGCTGGCCTGCGAACCAAAGGGTCGCTCGTTCGATTCCGAGTCAGGGCACATGCCTGGGTTGCAGGCCAAGGCCCTGGTAGGAGATGCGTGAAAGGTAACCACATACTGATGTTTCTCTCCCTCTCTTTCTCCTTCCCTTCCCCTCTCTCTAAAAATAAGTAAATAAAATCTTTAAAAACACCCAAAACAACTCTAGAACAAGTCACAACAAGGTAAAAGGAGAAGCAACAACAGACAACGAACATGAAAAGACAATAAATCGGAATTACAAGACACAATATGAAATAAAAATTTTATGATAATTTAAAAAGTAAATACAGCTTCAAAACAATCTTTTCCGGTAACAGGCACTTACAAAGAATGAGCAGGTTCCAGTTCTGGGAGAGATGGGATGAGCGCATTTCACCTTTTCCCACCACCTGTATCCATGAAACTTTGACAGAATGCATGGAGCAACTGTGTGAAGTCTCTGACTTTTTTCTGCAGGAGACAGGAGAAGAGGACCAGAATTTCAAAATACTACTGGCTAGGCCGTGAGTTTACTATTTACCATTCACCATTTCTTTTCCCCCACTAATCCTGCCCGAATGCCATGGAGCTGGACACTCGCAGGCAAGCCCTGTCTGTGGCACAGAGAGAGGGCTTGGGAATGAGCACTTTGATTCTGGCTTGAAGAAGACCAGAAATAGGAACCCCTAGTGTTGAGAGGCAGTACAGACATTCCTTGTTTTTCTTTTCTTTTCTTTGTTCTATTTTCTTACCCCAGCCCCCAAAGGGGATTCTTTTGTAGGGAAAAAGACAGCAACTCTGGAAAAATGGCAAAAGCCAAAACTTTGATAGAAGGGCATTTTCCTCTGTCTAGCTGCAGTTTCAAAAGGGTGGGTGGGGCAAGAGCCACTGCTTTTTCTATCTCATTTTTTACATCCTCATTCCAGTAAGACCAGAATGTGGGCACTGTCATGGCAGCTCATCACAGAGCATGGCACAGGGGTTTCATCAGAGACCCCACTGGCAAAATGTAGCCCCTGGAAACCAAAGTACTGGGGAGATCATGAAGAAGGAGAAGACTAAAAAAGTGATCAAATAAAGTAATTTAGGATATTTGTGATAACATGTACAAAGTGACCCAAACACTTAACAGGGGTGCCCAACCTTTTGGCGTCCCTAAGCCACACTGGAAGAAGAGCTGTCTTGGGCCACACATTAAATACACAAACACTAACAAAAACTGATGAGTAAAGAAAAAGTTTTAAGTAAATTTACAGTTTTGTGTTGGGCCAATTCATAGCCATCCTGGGCCACATGCGGCCTATGGGCCAAGGGTTAGACATCCCTGCTAAAAATTGAATCATATTCCATAAGGAAGATGAATGTGCACATAATGTATGATTCAGGGATTTCACTCCTAGAGTAAATATATAAGAATAAGAAATCACAGGAAATAACCAAACTATTGTCCAGCAATTGTGCAATGGAAAACACATTGTAGAATGTGTTTTAAATGCAATTCTTATCAGCAGGGAAACTGATTGAAGAACAGCTACATGCAACACCAATGAATCCTCCCCAAATCTCATACTGATTGAATGAAATAAGCAAGACATAGGATATGTCGTAGAGTAGGAATTTATATTCACTAAGTTAAAAACAAGAGGGATAAATTTAGAAGTGGTAAACTTTCTAGAAATGAAAAGAAAATGTGATAATCATTATGAAAGTCAGAACGATGAAAACCTCCGGATGGAGGAGGAGAAGGTGATATTACTTGGGAGAAGCACACAGGAGACTTCAAAAGACCTGGGAGTAGACATGTTAAGTGCACAATTGATTAAAATTCTTTGAGTCAACACATGCATTTATACACTCTTCTGTATGATATAACTTTAATAAAATGAATGCAAAATTGCACGGTAAAATCAACACATTTTATGAGATCTCCAAACTGAATTACTGTGCTTGTTCAAAAAGTTGCATCCTGATAGGGTATTTGCTTACAATTTTTCTCACTCTAACATATTGTAGTTTGGAATTCTTGACTTTCCTAAATGCCAAATGCAATTGTTTTATTGGTAGTTCATTTAAGCATGAGCAATTAGAAAAGACCCCATTGAATTGTGACAGTATGTACGTGACAACTGCTGGAGGTGAAGAAGACGATTTCAGGTTGTGTATTGCTCCTGCCAAGGGCCCTTTATCTTATTGACCTATATAGTATTATAAGGGTCTCTGTGTCACCAAATGCTCTCTCTGGGTTTATAGGTTACAAGTGAATTACTGTTTTGTAACGGAAGTCCAGAGACTGCCATGACAGTGTTAGTACTTTACTTTAAGGAGTACTACACAGACACAAAATGGCCAGTTTTTGAATCCAGATAGCTAGAGCATTACCTCTCCTTTTGTGCGGGTTGGTGTAGGTCAAGCACGTGTTTGAGGCTATGGTGGGAAGAAGGGAATTTCTGTCCAGTTGGCTGGAACATAAATTTAAGTGGGCAAGTGGAGAAAGTTCACAGGAACCAATTATAAAGCCACTTATCTACCACATTGTCTTTTATAGAAGACTCTTTAATCCACTATGTTTTCATATCTCAACATTTTTTTCTTTCCCATATTTCTAAGAATTTGGTCTATCTTCCAAAACTGGGAATGCAGCTTTAAGATTGCCTCTCTAGATTAAATTGTTAAAATGTATATTTCTGTGCAGATTGTAGATCCAACAGGGTCTTTAGATCTGCTTCTCTTGATACATCTTTTAAAACATTTTCCTTATTAGTTTATATCTACTTACAAGTACAAACACTTATCTTGAGATTTAAATTAATTGCTATTTTGCATAACGTGGTAGAAAATGGACTTTCACTTTGACACTGACTAGGTCTAGTCAGCTCTAGCCCCTTTCTGTTTAAGTCATAAATATATTTTCAGACTACTTTGCAGTGAGAATGTAAGTAGCAGTATTTTCACTGAATAATACAATAGCTACAGTGTTCCCTGGAAAGACATTCTTTGTGCATTTAATTCAATTTGGCAGAAACCACCATACCTTCAATGGAGGATACAAATACTATATATAGAAATTTATATTCAAAATATACTTGCTGATTTCTTGGAGCTAGAGTTTAAAATATGCACCCTAAATTGGATAAAGTTTAATATAAATATTCTCTAGAAATTAAAATATTTAGGACAGAGCTTTAACAATTCATACATAGACACCTTGCACATGTGAAGGCATATGTGTATTTTTGTTTATTTATTTATGTATCTTTCTCCCAAATTATTCACCTTGAACAATGGGTGATTGAGATGAAATCAGCCTGATCCCGAAAGAAGTGTAGCTTTCATTTGACACAGGTAATACATGAAAGTAAGTCCCTGAAAACCTGAAATGTTAAAATCTTCAAAACATATTTTAGAACTTTCTAAGCCAAGACAATTCAAACTGAATGAACTTATCACTACATTTCCAAGCAAAATTATTATAGATATATATCATTGGTGTATGATTAATAAATTTTCATAAAACAAGTATACCTGTGCAACCAGAATTTATATTCAGAAACAGAATATTACCATATCCCAGAATATCCCAGGTCTCCCTCATACCTCTTTCCAGCCAGTACCCTGTCCCCAAAGGAAGCCACTATTTGACTTTTAATACTACAGATGACTTTGCCTGTCTTTGAACTTTATGTAAGGAGAATCACATGGCATGTACTCATTTGTGTCTTTTTTCACTCAGTGTTATACTTATAAAATGTATACATGTTTCTTTATGTATTTATATTTTGCTCATTCACCTTGCTGTTTAGTATAAAACGCTGATTTGAAGACATCATCTACCATGAGTATAAACACTGTGTTAAAGATGTTGCATTTAGTAAAATTGTACTTTGAGGGCTACTGGCTTAAACCTAGCAGTATAACAAGGCATAAAATTGGGGATCAAAGGAGCCAGAGCAAACTGGCAACAGTCCATTGTAACTTTTCCAACATGTATAGGAAAAGTGGATTTTATCCCTCTATTCTAACACAAACCCCTATTATCAAGCTATTGGAATTTACTTTATTTCTAATTTAGCAGACCTTGTTGGTTGGCTTATCCAATAACCATTAAATCTACTGCTCTTTCCTCCCTTTCCTACATAAAAGCTGAAAGGGCCAGATAGATATTTCTTAACCTCTCTTACTACTAACACTGACCATGTGATACAGTCTTGCTAATGGAATTTAAGAGAGCGTTTTCTGGGGATTTCTGGAAAAGTCTTTGCTTTTTTTTGTTACAGAGGTAAGCATGGAGAGGCAAAAGACTCAGAACAGCCAATATTAAAGAATAACTAAGTTGAAAGCTATCATTATCCAGGTTCAAGACTAAAAAATAGAAACCTAAGAAAGTGTGGTATTTTTGGAAGAATAGACAAGTAGATTGATGGAACAGAATAGGAGCCCAGAAATACATCCCCATAAATGTAGTTGATTGATCTTTGACAAAGGAGCAAAGCAAAGGCAACATAATGGAGCAGCAAGTGTTTTACCAACAAACGAGGATGGAACAACTTGACACCCACATACAGAACATGAACTAGAACACAGACCTGACACAAACGTTAACTCAAAATGGATCACAGACTTAATACAAAATGCAGAACTATAAATACCAGATGATAACATAGGAGAAAACCATAATGACCTTGGTTATGGTGATGCCTTTTTAGATACAATACCAAAAGCATGATCCATAAAATAACTAATGGGTGTATGGACTTCATGAAATTAAAAATGTCTGCTCTGCAAAAAAGAATAGCATGGGAATGAGGAGACAAGCCACAGATTTGGAGAACATATTTGCAAAAGAATTTCTGATAAAGAACTGTATCCAAAACACATCAAGTACCCTTAACAACAATAAGAAAATAAATACCTGATTAAAAATGGGTCAAAGACCTTAGCAGACACCTCACCAAAAAAGACATACAGATGGCAAATGAGCATATAAAAAGGTGCTCCAGCTGATATGTCAACAGGAAAATGAACATTGAAACAATGAGATACCATATGCATCTATTAGAATGGCCAAAATCTGGAACACTGATAACATCGAATACTGGTGGGGATGTGGAACCACAGGAACACTCATACATTGCTTGTTGGAGAGCGAAATCGTGTAGTCACTATGAAATACTTTGGTGGCGTCTTATAAAGCTACACACGCTCTTACCATACAATACAGCAAATACTCCCTGGTATTTCCCTACAAAAGCTGAAAACATATATCTACATAAACACTTACACACAGATCTCTGTAGCAGGTTTATTCATAATTGCCAAAACTTGGAAGCAACCAAGCTGTCCTTCAGAAGGCGAGTGGCTAAACTATGGCACATCAGACAATGGACTGTTATTGAGTGCCAAGAAGACATAATCTATAAAGCTATCAAAAGACAGGGAGGAACCTTAAATGCATATTATTAACTGAAGGAACCAGTCTAAAAAAGGCATATACCACATGACTCTAACTATGTAATATTATGGAAAGGGCAAAACTCTGGAGACAATGAAAAAGATCAGTGGTTACTGAAGGTGGGGGAAGGAGAAGGGATGAATGGTCTAGCATGAGGGGTTTTAGGGCAGTAAAAATACTGTGTATGATATTATAATGATGAATATATGTCGAATACATTTGTCTGAATTCCTAGCATGGACAGCACCAAGAGTGAACCCTAAGGTAAACTATGAACTTTGGGTGACTGTCACGTGTCAGTGTAGGTAGGCTAATCAATGATAATAAATGTACTGCTTTACTGAGCAATGCTGATAATGGGGAAAGCTATGTGTGTCCTGGAGCAGTGAATATATGGGAAATCTCACTTTGTTATTAATCTAAAACTGCTCTAAAAATAGTCTTTAAAAAAACAAAAAATAAAAAACAGAGCAAAGAAAAGAGATAAGCATAAGAGCAGAGGCAATTGATGTCTTCCTCTCATTGTTCTGTGTTGCTTCTAAATATGATTTCTGGAGTTTCCCCAGCCCTTTTGGGACCACGAAGTAGTGAACATGAACATGAAAAGGCAACAGTACAGCGGTCAAGCAGAAATAATATGGTAATCAGAAACTTTTGATTATACCATTGTGGTGCTGAACCAATTTTTACACTCATTGGTCAGTAACATATAAAATTTCTTTATGATTTAACCCTGTGTTATTCAAGCTATACATTAATGCTGCTAAAGCATATCTGCTACACCATTATATATGTATGTACATATATGTATATATATAATCAAGATAAAATATGCATTAAAATATTGCTTGAAATTGTGCAATGTTTTATATTAATTTCTTGAAAAACAACTTTCTGATTAAAAATGTAAGACTGAGTGTTCATCCCAAATATGAATCAATCATGCCTCATTATCAATATCTGAAATGCTTTCAAATGCTGCATTTCTTTAAAACCACGTTGTGTATATTTTGCTATTGTAGCATAACTTGAGCCAACTTTTAAACATCTTACCATTTAGATGTTTAAAACCATCCTCCTGGTTCTCTGGGGGATTCTGGGGGTAAACTGCTAGCTAAGCACCTAGCAGAAATCCCGAGAGGTCAATGGACTTCAAACAAGATTATTATCCCAACAGTAACAGAAATATCTTTCGACATCTCCCTTTAAACAAGTAGACTATAGTAATCATAATTCTGAAATTAACAGTATCCCATAGATTTCAGTCTTTGGTTTTGGAGTTTAGAAGTTAGGGGAAGAACATTTAAAAGTTCTTTGCTTCTATTAAGCACTAATTGCTCCTTTATTTTTAGCTGTTTATTCTTATTTGTAGCAAACATCCTTTTAGCTCTCCCATACTCACTTTGTACAGCTACATCTAAGTAAGAATATTGGACTTAAGCTAAGTTTTCTTTTGATTTAAAGCAAATCTGATATCTTAAAAGTATAGATTGATATATCTCAAAAGGTATAATGAGTATTTGGAGTCTATTTTACCACATGGCATCTTATTAACAACTTATATTTCTTATGTTTGTGACGGGACTGTGTGCTATGTTGAGTTGGTTTAAACAATGCATTTAGAACTGTCTTCAAATTCCATTGTTAGTAATAATTTTTTAGATAAGTTGAGGAATAGTAAGAAAAATACACATTACTATTCCTCCTTTACTTTCTTGCAGAAGCAGTTTTTCATTCAATTAAGGGCCCAATTAATGAATTTTTAAATTTTATTTCAATTTCATAGTAAGAGAGTTAGGGAGTTTGGGGATAAAGAATTGTATGGCGTTTGTGAAACGGAAAAACATCTCTGCATACTCGGTCCTATGCTTTCATCATCCAGACTTCTTTAATGGCCCTCATTCATTGCAACTAAAAGTCACATTGTGGCACGCATGATGACAGAGATTTCCCAGAAAAGCCAAATATGAGTATTTATGAGTATTTATCTTTCTTATAAGTCACTGATTGTAAACAGAAGTGAGGCATCAAAGAGCTCTTATATAATCTTTTTGTGTGTACATTTTCCACATTAGATTGAAATTTTAGAATTTAGTAAATTTAGAAGATAAATAGGAAAATCAAACCCAATATTAAAAGAAATAGATGAAAATATGTGTATTTTCCAAATGATGAAAAATAATAGAGCTAATGGTCACAGACAGACAAGCATCGGGTAAGAAGAAAGTGCTCATGTAGCTTGTAAGCCAGACTTTGCCCAACTTTGGCGCTGGAACAGAAGTTGTATTTTTGGAAGCACAAGTGACTTCTATACAGATAGAGTTTTATTTAATACCAGGGGCATGTGTTTTTTTTTTCAACTTACAGTTCCTGGAAAATAAGTACATATTTTGTAACCAGTCTATGAATAATGAAATACCTTCTCATGAATGGCGGACTTCAGAAGGTTCAGGATTTCGACCTTGGTAAACAAGTATATATTTGTATGTCTGTCTAGGTTTATGTGTACCTATCCTGAATTCCATGAGCCATCTCAAAAAAAGTTTTCTGAAGCCCTTTCCTGACTCCCACTTCCCACATTTCGTTAAGGATGTGGGTGTGGAGGGGGATGGCCCTTCATGGAAGGGTTTTAGTCCAGCGTTTGTGCCTTGAGACCAACCATAGGCTACTTGAGAGAGTAGAGCTTGTATTCTGTCCAGATACTCCCCAAATTAGTAACATTCTCCTGGAAGACCAAAGAGAAGAAGTGCTCTTTGTTTATGAGAGATCCAGTGGAATGAGTCAAAGAAGACTTTGATGATTGCAAACTAGGATGAGAAGAAGTACTTCCCTGCCCTGGTAAAGGGAGAAGTGTGAACGTAGTTGACGTGTGATGTGCCAGGGTGGAGTGGTGGTCAGCCACAGGGGTTCCTCCCTCTAGATGTCTTTGCCTCTTGTTTCAGTTAGCATTTAATTCCTTCAATTATGTCCAATGCGGTGTAGTGAAAATGTTCAAATCCCCTCTTACAATCTCCTTTCTACACAAATATACATGACTCAGATGATAAAGAGAAGATCCCTCAGATTTTGTGTTTCTTGTTTTGGACACATAAGGTGCTCTTGGTCTGCACAGGGCCACCGAGATGACCCTGGAATTTTTAAATTAGATTCAATTACTTTCTTTGGCTTTTCAGAGACGGGTGAGATGGAAACTACAGGGATAATTAGAAGAACTAAAATCCCAGTAAACTTTTAAATTCCATTTTTGTTTAAGGAAAATTATACAAAGTAATCGTAATTCATATGTTGTTTAATATCTAGAAATTTAGATGAATGTCTGTAATATTTATTATTCACTTGAGTTGTGACTTGCCAAGCAGATCTTGGGCTTGTGGGCTTCATTTTTCTCTCAACTGACACGTCTACAATTGATATTGGTCAATAGGTGGCTACGGTGCCAGAATGAGGATTCCGTCCATGAACAGAACATAAGTCATGCAAATAAAAGTCCCAAATCAAAGATAAGAAGTTATTTTTTTACTCAAACATAGAATTGTTCAAAAAGCAAATGGATATTTTTCCCGACACAGTATGGAGTGGTTGGCTTTTATGTGTCTTTCACCTGTTTAAATTTTCATTACTACACAATAATTTAAAATTGTGTTTATTCATCAATTTTAAAGTAATGTTAATCTGTGCACCCCCAGTAATATTTTTAAAATGGTAGCGAATTTGTTAGTTGTGTTTGTACTGATGGTGGCACCCCTGTGGGTGTTAAACAGAAATAATAGCTCTGCTCTGCTGGATCGAGTCTTGAATTTTACCAGTATTTGTTGCGTAAGAGTTTCAGAACCACATCCACTACAGGAAATGTGACCGCCCTGTAATTATGTGATCACTGTGAGCTGTTCAGACAATCAAAACACATACAGAAGAAAGTAAAAAACATCTATAAGCCCAACACTAAGTAATACAATTATGGCCTTTCAAAATAATAAAATCTGTAACTGACAAAATGATTAAGACATATATTAACTTGTATTAGAGTAAAATGAGAAGAAACACTAACACTGGTTAAGTTCCTAGTTCACGTAACTGCCAGGGTTCAATAGCTACTGCATACTTGGATGTCTCTGCTGTTAGATTTTAAGAGAATGCAACTCCTGGATCCCTTCCGCCGTGAGGTACGTAGTCCTTCTTGGTCACTTTGTTTTTTTTAAAATACCAAGTTGGACTCCAGTAAAATACATTTCAAATTTTCCCACATTCATCCATCTTCGCTGCCACTGTCCGAGTCTACTCCTCCATCCTCTTTACCTGGGATAACACAAAAGTCTCCTGACTAGACTCACTGGTTACATTTCTGCCTTTCATTTAACAGCCAAAAATAGCTGTGAATAAATGACTGGATTTCATTCAATCATTTATGGCTTTGAACCAACTTTGAGGCTGGTACTTTTCTGGGCACTGGAGATTCACCAGTGAACCCAGTTCCTCTTCTCTTGCAACAACTCACAGTTTTGGAGTTCCCAGGTGTTCTCAGATCTCCATGCTCTTGTGCAAGCCATTCGTTCTGCTCAGAATTCCTTTTCCCTCACTTCTTTGCTTGGATTACTTGCACCAGTTTTTCAAGATTCAGCAAAATGATCTCCTCTTTGAAGAAGACTTCTGTGGGCCACACCTTGCTCACCAGGCTGGGTTTATATGCACATTTTTGTTCTTGGGGTTTCCTATGCATTCCTGTCTCTCAACACTTACCTACACTGTTATCACAGCTAATTACCAAACCCTCCCAGGATGGGAGTCTGTGTTTCCATCTTGTTTATTAGCTGACATCATGACCCATAACCTACCAGTTATTGGAAGAGTGTTGAAAAAAAAAGGCTAGATAATTTAGTTTCAGCTTCATACAGATATGAAGCAACAAATAAAAAATCTAATGAAGAATCTCAGGTTCCTAAATCCATTCTGAGTTTTTCCTTTTATACCTCCGGCATGGGTTTTAGAATATGGTTAGCTGGGAATTACTCTAATTAAAGTAGGGATCATGTAAGAGGGAACAGGTTTGTGGAGACTGAAAACAAGCACGGACCATATTAAACCCATTTTTAACCTTCTAGCTGGATGATTCTCTGCAAATTACATGCGTAAACACAAGGATTATTTTTCTCATTTTTATCCCCAAGACTGATCTATTGAACATGAAATAACTAGATGGGTTCCCTCCAGGTAGATGAAAATGTGCTGAGTTGTATCCATGCAGAGTGCATTTTTATTTACTGTATTTTAATCATTGCTTATTTCCTGACCCTTCTCTGTGAAGTTCGGTCCCATGCTTTAGGCCCATTCAGCTCCATCCCTCGTATTTTTCCAGGCATAGAGATGTGGTAGGGTGTGCTAGACAGTGGTTTACAGTCAAACATAATTGCTTAGATCTCTCAGAGAATATGTTTTTCTGAGATTCTGTCTGTGGAAAGAACATTGAATCCACATGTGTTGTTTTCTCTTGTTGCCATTGACATCCAGCAGTCAACATCTGGTCTGTTTTTAGATTTTAAAAGACTTTTCTTTCTTTCTGTTTTAATGTGGTTTTCCTATTTTCCTAAACTTGCTCCAGATGCCAAGATTATCTAACTTCTAACCTTTTCTCCAGGGCTTTATTTTGTATGGATAATGGGTTAGTGAATGATTATTATCACTTTCTTCTGAAAAATGAAGGATGATAATCCTTATTTATGTTCTCTCGGGCTTTTCTAAAGATGAATTGGCTGTTTGAGACAAAATGTCTTAAAGTTGAATTTTATGTTTTTCTAATTAAAGGGTATTTTAAAAATAATTGAAAAAAGCTGGCTTAATATACCAGAACAATAATATATTCTTCATCTTGGCTCAGGATGAAGTGGCTTGATTTTTGCAAAGGCCAAAGGATTCATTTCGTCACTGCAAAATTCATTCACCTTCTTGATCTTGATTTAAAAAGTATATTATTGTGTGGGGAGTGGAGATTGGGGAACTAATGACACTTTTTTGAGTTTTAATAGGAATAAAATTTATATTAAGGCTTGCCTTGGAATAACTCATAAATTCAATAGTGGTTACTCTCCAAAATAAAATGGCCCTATGTTTAAGAGAAACAAAAAAATCATTAGAGAGTCTGACCAGTATGAGTTTCAGTTCTAAACAAACAACAACAAAACAAAAAACTCCACAAAATTCTCTGTTTAATCTTAACCCATGCAAACTTCTTGAATCTAGGCCGATTTTATTTTACAACTGGAAAGTACCAGGGCCAACCTGAAAAAAAAAAAAAAACAGATGACAATTTTTGTCTTTTTAAAAAAGTCATTAAATAAATATTGATTTCTCAGGAGAAAAGCTCAAGCCACAGACATCTACACCCAATAATTACTGAATCAACTCTGAATGCCAAAGATGAATAGAGGAAAAAATCAGGAGGAGAAACTACAGCTTTTATCTACAATTTGATAGATATATGAAATACTAGAACTAAATTTTGGTTGCCTAGAGCTTAGATTGCCAAATATTTTAGTACGTAGGTTTTAAATATTTAATAGATTATTTTTAATTAAATTGTTGGAATATAAAGTGAGGTATAAATAATTCCCTTAGTGTTCGTATTCCCCTTACCCTAGGGCTGATGATTGAGAAAGCAGTCATTTTGCTAAAAAAAATTTTGAAGCTATGTAGCTTTTTTTCCCCTCACAATTAGCATGGATGTTATGAGCCATTTACATTTCTTTCTTATTGTCTTCCTTTAAGAATATTTAGCATGAGAAAGTGCAAAAGCAAGTATAAGGTGGTACATAGAGTATTCATTCTTCAAGTATAATCTTTTTAAATGTTTTAATGTTAGTATGTCTATAAATCATTCCCTGCACACATTTTTTAATTTATGCTGCCGTATTCCAAGATTTTCTTCCATGAAGCTAGCCGATGTATATAGGCAGTCTTGTGAAATTGATTGTGAATATACTAATGCACGATCTAGGCACAACATAGGACCTTGGGTATGTAGGTTGTTGCTCCAATTTGTAAATTTTACATTTGGAGAAAATAGAGTCATAGTGAAATATGCTTTGATGGTAAGGATGACAGTTTTTCTCAGAGAATTAAAAGTAGAATCCTGTACAAAGATTGTTTACAAAACACATAATTGTCTAGAAGTCAACTCCATAAATACTACAGAGATACAACAGACAGTTATTTCCCTAATAACGAAAGATCCCTCAGGAACTATTTATCTAACTAGTTATCAATCATTTAGATAAATAGCCCGTCTAACTTTTATCTAAATGATTGAGTAGAAAAGATTGCCGTTACAGGCTGTCTTTTTGGTCTTTTTTTCTCACTTTGTTTTACCCTTTATAAAGGCTGGCTCCTTTTTTTCTTGCTTTGTGTTACCCGCAATACGTTGTGTTTTGAAGCAAACTCTACTCAGAATTTCAGGATTTGGAGCAGAGATAAAATTAGACTCTTGTCTTCCAAATCATGTTCTTTTTATGAAAATATAGAGTCACATAATCCCTGGACCTAGGTTCTCCTGTGAGTCACAGGAATTCTATAGTAAACAGTGAAAGATGACTAGAAATATGAGAAAGATAAAAAGACCCTTTTCAATATTAATGTCATAGCCGGGCACTCTGTAAATGTATTATTAATTTTTCTGAAAGTAACTACTGAATATTTAATCCTTTTTCAAGAAATTTTTATTTTGTCTCATCTTCAGAGTTTCTTGAGATAATAAAAAAGCTGCACATTATAGGAAGTAGCTAGCAAGTTAGCATTAGAAATCAAAACCTGCCAATGATGCCAAAGATCTCAATGAAAATGGCAACAGTGATGATATTGATGATGCAGAAACAGGTATAGTCCTGATTTAAGTGCTCTTGTATCCACCTTACCAGAAAAATCCTCCCCAACAAATCGAGATTGGCTTCTCCAATTGACTTTCCAGAATAGGATTTCCTGCTTCCTAGCTAATGACAGAAATATTTTATCCCTTGAGGAGAATTTAAAAAATATTTTCCTTTTTTGAATCAGAGCATGAGAGCTAAATTTTTTAAAGAGTAAGTTTGGATTTTATCCTTGTCTGTCTGCACAAGCCTTCTAGTAAAGTCATGATTGCTTCTTCCAGTTGGAATCTGGTTTACCAGGCCACAAGACGAAGCCCTCCACACTCTTTTGATACTCTCACGTTTGAGTTCCAGATGATTCCAACGAGAGAGGACATTAAGATCACTTTGTCCAACTCCCTCATTGTAAGATGTTGAGGTGCTATCAAAGATATGAAGGGACCTATTCAAAGTTCGATTAGGTAGTGGTAAGCTTGGCTTAGATTTCGTAGGGGGAGGGCTCCTTGTTACATTCACAGGGTTATGCAGCACCTTCTCTTCTTTGTCATTTAACTGTTTGTTTTGTAGATTTTGTTGAATCATGGCCACTTTTCCCCTTCTAACAGAATAATACCGACATGATTGACTCTGCATATCTGTCAAGCTGGTATCATCAGTGATGTTGGCTGCCTGACATGTGCACTCCACTCCTTCTTAGGCCAGGAATGCAGTAGGAATTACCCATTACTCTTGGTGTCCAGAAAAGTAAGGATTGGCAAGTACTTACTTTTAAATGGCCTTTGCAGCAGCTACAATAAGGCATTTCACGTTGACAGTACCAGTCAGATACTCGCAGCCAGTAAATCCAGTCTGGAGTAAGTGATGCAAAGATGCAGGGATAAAGGAGATGCTTGTCCTGGCTCAAACAGCAGAGACAACAGTTCCAGAGTCAGCATGGGCAAAGGTACCAGTGGCAGGCAATGTCCAAGATCGGCAGGGCAACATCTGGCCTCCTGCAGCTGCGGCCATAATGTCCATCCCAATGCCTCCTGAGGTGTAATTTTAGCAGTGTTCCTGGTGCTCAGTCTTTCTTGGCTCCTGCTTGCTTTCTTAGCTTACCATCGTGGCTTTTCTGAAAATTCTGTGAGTATCCAATAACCTTTTGGAAAAATTCCCTTTGGATTTAACTTGTCCAGAGTTACTCTTGATCACTTTCAGTGAGGAACTCTGATAGTTACATGACTTAAATAGAGAGAGTAAGTCTTGCTTTTGGGTCTGGGAATGCCCAAAGAATACACTTACTTTAGCATAGAGTTTACTAGCAGGGTGCCAGCTTAATTTCTTAACTGCCAGTAAGTCCTGGGTGTCTGTTGTAGCCCCTCCAGAACTTTCTCTATACAATCAGCAAAATATTACAAGTAAAACATGTTTCTTTCCTCCTCTCTTTTTCAGTAGGTTCAGTTCTTTCTTCCTGTAAGCTTTCCAAAGGCTGTGCTAATAAATCATATGTATCATGTAAAGACAGAAAAATATTGGCTACATTTTTGTTATAAAAGTCTCCCTTCCATGGTTGTTCTTTCTAAGCAGCAGGAGCACTGGAGCAGAAGGCTGGAGAACATAAACCCTAGTCCTTGCTCTTTTCCCAATTGATTTGTCACTTTTGTAAATGAATTCATCTTTCTGGGTGTCTTTTTCCCATGCATAAAATGTGAGAAAGGCAACCTGAAGAAGGGTGGCTGTACCACTCCTTGTTGTACTTCTTGCTTCACAGAATCCGATTCTATAAGAAAATGTTGCAACAAGAGAAAGGTTGCTCTGTTCTCTTCTATCCACCCCCCTGCAAATAAACATCATCATTCATCCTTTAATAAAATAGAAGGAGAACAAAAAGGGCAATAAAAGTAGAGAAAGAAAAAAAACCTGTTTTCTTTTGTTAGAAGCTCATGAAATATAGCAACTCGGTTTCAATTTTCTGGAGTTTTGCACAATCATTTAAACTTAATAATTGCCTAGAGAAACCAAACATGCACAATCCCAAGCCTTTAAAGAATTCCATTCATTAAAATAAAGGAGCCAGGCATAGGTAGAGTGATATTTTTACAAAGCACTAGACTTGTAATTTTCCAACATCTGTGGGGAGTTAAAAAACAATCACTGCGATCATTTCAGTCACTCTGAAGCCAGCAATACATGAGTAATCCTTGGGCACTTTCTGGGTCCTACAAAATCATCAAATAGATTTTCAAAAGTGTTTGCAGTAAGAACCACACCTCTTTTTTTTCTGGGCATGGAAAAACCATGTAAAATAGACTCTCAATGAAGCCAGCATTGTAAATAACAGACACGAAGTTTATTTTTAGAGACTGGGTTGCCATTGGTACATAGCTGGACACTTTTAGTCTGGCTGAAACACCTAAGAAACACTTCCTTGATCATTAATAGAGCAAGGTCTTGTCTCCACCCTACACAGAGTATAAAACATAAAGGTTCTAAGAATAAGGACACACTTAATAAATGCATTGACGGGATATTCTCTGTCAACACAATGAACTTGCCCTCAGCAGTAGCTAGTCAGTGAGGTCTTGGTGTGCTCTGCCCTAACTTCAATGTGAGGCATTGGCAGACGGACTCTTTTCAGCTACACAGTTAAGCTTACTTTGGACGCTACTCCCCTGAGTGAGAATGGTTCATGGACTTCCAGCTGTCTGTCTCCTCTTTAAGAGGCCTGCTCTGCTGCCACAAGAGTCTTCTCTTTATTGGAAACTGACACTGTTCTAATAGAAAACTGCTGGCAAACAGCTGGAATTAGGAAAAGGAAGCTTGGGAGTATTAGGAACAGGCAGCTTAGTTCTGCATTAGCCTTGGGCATTTTTAGAAGGTGTGAGGTACTTTTTGCTTCTAATTAAAACCAGAGGAACCTTGCAGGAAAGCCAGTCTTACATGTAAGGAAGAAAGTGTGTATTTGGACAGGCTTTCTCCCTGGTACGTACTTCATTTAGATCCTGACTTTTCTTTTCTTTTCTTTTCTTTTCTTTTCTTTTCTTTTCTTTTCTTTTTGAAGGAGAACCTACTTGTGTTCAACATTTCAAACTGAGAACTAAAATGACCATGTCCCCAGGAGAAGTGGTACCATGATTTAAATTTATATTAAGGCTCACATGACTGACATTATTTTCTGGAGGCTGATTAGGGTAAGAAGTAAAGAACATTAAGACACTATGTATAAAAACATCTTGGAAGTTGCTCATGGAGAAGGCAGGTGTTTAGGAAGAAGTCGTGAGCTAGCCTGATGCCTGCCCAGTAGGTTTACAGAAATGGCAACTTCTGTTTTAATGGGGAACACTTGGTCAGGCCTGACTTGATGTCCAGAGAATACATCAGTTAAATGTTAGCAACAGAAATCCCAGTAAGACTTTAGTTTATTGCCCGTTTTCAGCTCCGGTCTGTAAACTCCGTGGGGGTAAGGAATATTACTGTTTTATTTGCCACTACATCCCCAGCACCTGATAATTGTCTGGTACAGGGTAAGGACTCAATAAATATTTGTTATAGGAAGAAAGAAAAAGAGAGAAAGGAAGGAAGGACAGAGAAGGGAGGAAAGGAAGGATGGATAGAAGGGGGGAAGGAAGGAAGGAAGCAAGGAAGGAAGAAAGGAAGGAATGGGAAGGAAGGAAAGGAAGAGAGGAGGGAAGGAACAGAGGCTCATTGAGACTACCTGGTGGCAGCAAATTGGGGGCATGTGATTTCCAGTAGCCCCATGAGCATGCAGCTGTCTTCAAGAAGTGTGACTGTGGTATGTACAAGTGGAATCCCAACACCTTCAAGGGAATGTGGTTGTAAGATAGATGATACAACATCCCCTTGGCAAAGTTTGTCCCTTTATGTTCTTATTCTCCAAAGCGCCTTCTGGCTTCTGACTTACCTCCCACTATTTAGTTCCTCCCTCTTGGAGGACCCAGACGTGTCTGCACTGCCCCTCATGCTGCCCTTTGACCTGTATGTGGCTGCTGGTCTTCAAGGTCCTCTCCCTACTCCTGGAATCCACCACAGGGCTTTTAGACACCCAGCCTGCACAACATGTATGACTATCCAGGTGTTTCAAATTAAGTAGCTAACTTCCGTTCTCAGGTATGTCCCTAGTCTGGCCACTGCCCAACCTTGTGAAGTCTAAAGCCAAGAATGAGATTCACGATGTAGTCTAAATCCAAGGGTGATATTAAGTCTTCAGAGGAGAGAACTAATGGGTCAGCCTGTGAGAAGCTGGCAGCAGCAGAGAGTGATGAAAGGGGAAGAGAATAGAGAAAAAGGGGTCCCACGGGACCTGGGAGCACAGATTGGGGAGCCTGGGAGTGGAAGAGCTTTGTGGTGGTTAAAATCTCACCCTGAATTTGTTCTGGCCCAAATGTTGACCGTACCAGCCGTTAAAATATTTAGAGAAATGCACAACTGTGTAAGCAAAGCACATTAGAAACCAGTTTCAGTAATTTCTCAATGAAGGGATTATCCATAATTATCTGTGAACCTCCTATTTTGCAAGCCCAAAGGGAAAATTGTTCCAGACATGCTTGTTATTGCTTGTCTCGCTCTCAGCTAATTCAAAGGGAAGCTTCCCTCGCCTTTGAGCCCTGTTGAGCATGCTTAACCATGCTCACTGGCCTCATCTATAAAATACGGTCAAAATAGTGTCTGCCTTCCAAGTCGTTATTGCGATTAAGTGAATCATGTCTATGGTGTGTATGAGATTGTCTGGAATGTGGTAAGCATTTGATAAATGTTAACAATGATTTTGACTGTGATGATAAGAGATGAGTGGTGATGATTATGATGATACTCACAATGTCCCTGGTTGTGATTCGCTGGACAAGACATGCTCTGAGCCAAAAGCTACCAATCCAGAAGCGGCCTGTTGCCTTGTTAGACCAGTCAGAGCCCTTTCTCAGAGAACCAGCCAAGGCTGGCCAATAAAGGTCCTGAGCTGGGGTGGTGGCGACGTGGGAACACGGAGGTTGAAATTGCAAGGGGGAAGTAATTGAAAGAAGGGCGAGTGGACAAAATTTGCAAGAGAAATGGACTAAGAAGCAGAGATACTCTGGGAGAGAGTGAGAGAAAGAGAGCTCGCAGTGCTCAGCATCCTGCCTGCCTACCTTTTACTTTGCTGCTCTCACTACAGGTTCCTTAAATGTCTCCAGACTGGATTCAAAGAATACTTTTTATAGTACAATTAATCATAGCCCAAAAATGAGTCAGATACTATCTGTCCACAAGACTTCCTTTCAACTGTGGTTTACAAATTTTAGAGCAGACCAACGGCATACAAACTCTGATGAGCAGATTCAGCTGTGTATGAACATTGGGATTTCTATGGGTAGACCCTCCTAAGTAATTCTATCCTTACGCTCACTGTAAAGAGATTTCTAAATGTTAGTGATCTGAGCCAGTGACTGAAGTGGCAGAGCAAAGCGTCCGGGAGCGCAAACTCAAGGACCTGCAGGGGACATTGGTGCACAGACCACACCTAATATAACCGAGTGGTAGGAACTCTGCCAGCTGAAGAGAACATGCCATGCTCCACCTCCCTTGGCCCTTCCCCAGGAAGGGAATTTATCTTCAGATCAGTCTTCTGTTGACTGATAGGGATATGTTTCCAAAAAAAAAAAAAAAAGCTAAGAACCCCCAATTTTAAATTTTGAATCTTCTGACTTTCAAATGTTGGAGATTAATTTAATTTCAAAACAGATATGGCCCAAAGAAAATGTGTCTGCAGACAAAGCTTTATTTGTGGCCGTCAGTTTGCACCTTCTGGCAGAGTAAGAAGGGAAATACATTCTGGTAAAGAACCGGATGCCTTACAAAGTGTTACATTTCCTAAGTCCTCAGCCAACTTTGTGGTTATGCTGTGAAAGACAAGAGAGGGAAGACATTATCTTGAGACTTTTTATTAGAGGAAAATGAAAAATGCCCATGAACATTTGTCTACAGGCTTCAATCGAGAGTTGACATAAGCATCATCAAATTAAGGGTCCTAGTGATTAATGATGGATAGAGAGATAATAATGCACTTAATACTGGAATGGGATCATGTCAAATCTCCTAGCACACTTGAATGGCATTTTGCAACTGTGTTTTCCATCGAGTACTTCTCACCAGCTTTGTGGGTAATTTTCAAATCTTTCTATTTCTAACAGATTTGTATTAAACCCGTAGCTTTTAGAGTTGCATTTAAACATACTTTTTGACATTGGATAGGAAGTAGTTTAAGTGATATGCACATTTGCACACATATTTTAATTACCCTAGAATAATGTGCTGTCGATTTCTTTTTTTTTTAATTTGCAGACAGAACTAATTAACTGAAAAAAGATATACATTTAGGTTGAAGTGCAAAATGTGCCCAAAATGATACAAGGCATGGCTTTCCAATTATAATTCAGTGATAGTCTTCTCTGTGTCTGCTGCAATTGCCCTCCAGCTTTCAAAAGAATACACGAACACTGTCTGTGAAATGTACATCTTTTATATTCTGTTCCTTGCTTTAAATTCTTTACACTTAAAGCAAAGTGTTTATTATGGAGAGATTAACTTCTTTCCACATTCTCTCTCTTAAAACTCCTGTGTCTAACCCCGCAGACAAAAGATGTAAAAGATTGAGTTACTGCTATTTAAAACCTCTAGATTTAGTATGAAAAAGTACTCAGTATTTCTGATGTTAGCCCCGGCAGGTAAAGAACTTCGAAGTCATCACTTCTGTCCTTGGGATGAGAGAAAACTGATCAAACAGAAAATCAGCAACTATTTTTAGACTCACCAGAGAACTGAGATTGTAGGACAAACCTCTGAATTCATGAGAGACAGTTTGTGGTGGGCGAAGTAAGGGCTGCCCACCGAAGTCAACATCCTAATCCCTGGGACCTGCAATTGCAAATTAAGGTTGCAGAGGGAATTATAGTTGCTAATCAGCTGATATTGGAACCGAGAGATTGTCGGTTGTGCCCAGTGTCATCAGAGGGGCTTTAAAAGTGGAAGGAGGAAGCAGAAGAGAACCATAGGTGGGGCGTTGTGAAAATCACGCAGCCCTATGTTAGTAGTTGACAGATGCAGAAATGGCTCTACCATCAAGGAGTGCACGCGGGCTCTAGAAGGTAAAAATACACAAGGAAAAAGGGTTTTCCCATAGAGCATCCAGAAAAAGTATAGCCCTGTTGGACTCACTGATTTCAACCCAGTGAGACCCTCAAGTCTCTGTCTTGCAGAATTGTAAGAAAATCCATTTGTTTTGTTGAAAGGCCTCATGTCTGTGGCAAGTTGCTACAGTAGCAATAGGAACATCCTACACAAGTGAATCCAGAGTCTCAGCAGTGCATGTTAGCTGGAGCAGAAGCCCCTAGAGCCGTGAGCTGCTGGGGACACCAAGATGGTAATGTTAACAAACTGCTGGAGGCTGGTTGTGGGCTGATTGAGAATGAGAGAGGAGTCCTGGGGGTGTAGTCTTACAGAGGCCTCAACCCTTTCATGGGTTTTTCCTCCAGGATCCCCACCAGATTCTCATCATGAAGATCAGAGAAAGATCCCTGTGGTTCTGACAGGGGGAGAGGAAGACCAATTAAAACAAAACGCACCTGAGCATTCTCCATAACAAAGTTCTGCCCCTCGGGTTTACCCCTATGTGAGGTATACATTTTACTACCCTTTTTTTTAATACGCACCTTAATGTGAACAGTTGGGGGAAGTGCTGGTTTAGGCCAGTGGTTTGTAAACGGTGGTCCTGGGACTGGCATCATCAGCATCATCTGAGAACCTCTTAGAAATGCAGGTCTTTGGAAAGTGCCCCAAGACTACTCTATTGGAAGCTCGGGGGGTGGACCCAGACACCTGAGTTTTAACGAGTTGAGGGTCCGGAATGAGTCACTCCAAGATGTGCTTCAGTGGTATGCAGATTACCTTTAGCTAAAGGCAACTTTAGCCACAGGCTCAAGAGAAACTTCTGCCTCCCCACCCCAACTACCTGGAAGAATTTGAATTAGGAAGCTTGCCCATAATAAGCTGTTATCAGAGATAACCTCTTTTGACCTATCTGTACGGAGGGCAAACTTCAGTTTACTAAATCTCTGCTCTTCTTCCCGTCCTGCAATACCCTTTGAAGCCCGCCCCCACCCCAGCCACCTAACCTCATCGTAGCTGAGAATGTCACATACACCTGCTCCTCCTTTCTATCTCTGAACCTCTCCTGCATGGGGGGTGTCTGGCTCTCTTATGTATGCCAGGTTCCCATACATATGTATTATTAAATTTGATTATTTTCTCTTGTTAATTTGTCCCATGGCTATTTGATTATTAGACAATCCAGAAAAACCCTGAGGGTAGAGAAAAGTTTGTTCCTCTCCCACACACATCTTCGGGGAGATTCTGAAGCAGCTAAAATTTGAGGAATAGGAGATTCAGAGAAAAAGGGCCCCAGACAAATCCCTTGCAGCAACACAGGCTCACCTGAGGTATGAGGGCACCTGGACATTTCTTGTGCTTCCTGGGGTGGGGGGCATGAGGAATAAGGCTGCTGAGAACCAGCAGACCTTGAATGGCCCTACCATGGTCAAGAATAAATGCTCCAGGGGCAGAAGCTACAAGCAACTTCCTAAATCAGGGGAAGTGGGGGAGTGCACGGCAGAGACTCAAGGGGTTAGCCACAACAGATGGAGCCAAGGAGAAGCCAAGGCACTGTGGTGGCCGAACCGGCCAGTCCTGCAAATACCTAGCACTGAGGGAGGGTGCAGTGAGCATCCCGCGAGGTAGAAGGGGAAGGGGGCGAACAACGCTGAGAAGATGAAGCGTGTACTCTGAATATGTGTTTGAAATGAGACTGTTTTCAACCCTTCACTTGGAAGATGAAGTTATCTCCAGACTCTGTCCCTACCCAAACACTGATCAGCTAACTTAGATCTTGTAAAGGAGTTACAGATAAATTTTTTAAAAATACAAAACCGACAATTTCGCAGATCTGTAGAGTGAGCATATTTCAACACAACTACATAAAGCTACTTGGTCCATTTTATTATTTGATGATTTAGAAAACACTTCAGAATTGGAGGTCATCATTCCAGGTTTCCTTTGTTAAACAGCCTCTAAGATGTGAATTTGCTTGAAATACTCTGTTTTGAAACGGTTAGAGATGTTGCAATGGCAAGTTAAAACCACTTGAGGGCAGCAAAAGCACACTTCTCATCTGTAGAAACATTTCATTACAGAAGATTTAATTATAACTTTAAAATTAAACATTGTCAAAATGCCTTTTTTGGTACTTCTTCCTTGGTCTAGAATTATTATCTCCCACGTACATAGTTCAGATTCCTAGAGAGTTTCTCTAAGTGGAACAACCAAAAATATTTTAAATACACGCATTCTTTTTGTTTTTTCTATCAGCTCTATTTTTGCTGTGGCTGATACCTGATGTAATTATGAGACATTGCTCAGTTAATTCATAAGTTCAATTTCTTCACTTCAAGTAATCTTCTAGGTTTATGTAAATATTTCTCAATGTCCATCCTTGTGTGTGTTTACCCAGAGAAGTTTGAGTGAACCAATAAAAACAGTTGTAACCATTAATATGAACAAGGAGGATTCTTTGTGGCACACTCATAAAATACCTTTATTCTTTCCAATCACTTCTTCTTTATCATCACCACCTTGGATAAAATTTTGTGCAAGTCCCAAAATTGCTCAGCTGTTAAAAAATGCTTTCAAGTTATTTTTATTCCACTCCCCTGCCCCGCAAATTATCTCATTGTAGTAATTCAAATGTCCATTTTGTATCATACTTAAAATTCCAAACTTCATATAAAGTTAACTTTTTCCCTTTTATTTTTTCTGTTTCCCACTCAGTGCCTACTGAGGAAGTGGGGAAGGGTGGTCAAATGGTCACAGATGTTTAGGTCGATTTCCCTACACATCCTCCCACTCACTAAGCTACCGCTGATCCCTGGAAGGTTGAAAAGAAGGAGAAGAAAGATATAAAGAGCAGATGTCTTCTTTCATTGACATCTCTGCAATCTGACATTGATTTTCTCGGGTTGTGGCAGGAGCTTAAATCTGCCTGTTTCTCTTGAGGGAACTGCTGGGGACTTCTGTGAGTTGTGTGACTTCACAGTGAGTCCAGGGCCAGCTTCATGGATGCCAGCCCTGTGTGGATGCTCGGGAACACACCTTAGAGGGGCCTCAGGCTTGGTTTAATGCTCTGTTGTCACCATCTTGAAATTTGTTTATAATATTAGAACAAGAGACCCGGCGTTTTCATTTTTCACTGGAGCCCACAAGTTACCAAGCTGATCCTGGTTGAGCCCCTCCACCTGCCCCTCTACTGCAAAGTCAGGGCCTCCCCTTTGCTGACAGTTCATCCTCTGCCCTTGGCCTCTTTCTGGTCAGCTTCCTTCCCTGGCAGAAATCCTGCGGGACAGGATCCCACGAATAGGGACCACAAGCCAACATCCTTACATAGGCTCTTTAGCTCCAGAAAAGCAAACACTTTTCGGGAGCCCAGCTACTGGGAACCTCTGCACTGAGGCACAGGCCATCATAGCCAGTCTTCCCAGAGCTTTCCTCAGGCTCGAGTCAGAGGGTTCTACAGTGTTCCGAAGCAGCAAGGGCCTCACCCAGGCCCTGCCCGCAGTCCCTGGAGCCTTTCCTCCTCCAGGTAATTGTCCACAACTCAGTTCTCCACCTGACCTGCCCACTCTTTCGACCTCGATTCTTTTATACTCTCAAGGTGGCTGAGGGCTGAATGTCGAAACTTCAGCATTTGGCCCCGCCCATGCAGGGTCTGCGCTGGGGACTCAGCCGGACTTTGGAAATGGCAAGTTCTTGTCCCTTGTTGTTTAGCTTTCAGTCTTTAGGAAACCGCAGCAACAGAGAAACTGTCTCAATAAAACGCCCAGCCACGTAATTTATAATGACAAAATTTGACTTAAAGTCGGAGATTTGGAAAATAAAGTATTTGTTTGAGATTCCCAATTCTGTGAAGATGTTAATATCTTTATTAATAGGAGAGAGAAATTTCATTCAACAAATATTTTGAGCATCTCCTTTAGGGAGGTACCAGTAGTAAGTTCTGCTGATGTGCAAATTAGGAAGAACTTAAATAGTAAGTTCTGCAGTGGTGGGGAGCTCACAGCTAGAAACTGGGGGACACAGACAATTTTCTAAAGGCAGACGGATGATAATAACATTTTGTCATGGTTTTGTGTGAGTTTTCTGAGCTTGCCTGTGGAAGTGGGGGCTATGGAGCTTCTTTCCTGAAACTTCCAGATTGGGGGGTTGCTTTTAAGAACTCTTTAATTGATATCTTCCTCATCTCTGAGTCTCTGGCTCCACCATATGTCCAGGTGGAAATTCCATCTGATATACTTTCAGACACGAGGTTCCAGTCTATACATAAACTAGTTTATGACGATTAAAAACAAAATCCCATAGCAAGACTTGCACAGGGCATTTTCATTTTTTTCTGTCTTGTTACTATGATGAATAAATATTAGAGCCAACAGCCATGGGTTTTGTCAGCTTCTTCAGCATCAGGGAAGCAGTCCACAAAGATAAGTTGATGGGCATCACACTCTGATTGGTCCATTAAAGGACTGAAGGGAGCCAGTAGTAGCATCTTAGTGAACTTGGATGTCTTGACTCAGAAATACATTGTCTTTTTGCCTCATTGGGGAGTTCCTAGTATGATGAATAAAATCGTATTAAATATTTTTGGGAATGATTGGGACATTTAGATCCACCATCAAGTAAAAAAAAAAAACCACAAATTAATGGTCTGGAAAAAATACTCTTCTCAATTGGAAAGAAAACAAGGGGGAAATTTCAGGATGGAATTTCCTGGGCATAGCAATTAAAGTGGGTCAAAACTTGAAAAGAAGTTGTCCAGATTTTGTCTTTCTGGTACTAAAGACAGAAAATCAGTACATACCATTTACAGGGCTTGATGGTTGGATCATTTTCCCCATAGGCTGACTCAATGGGTGATAGCTTTTGGTGGGGAAGGAGGTGCATTTTGTGTAGACATCCTCTGCCAGAGTGGAGACAAATCGTGCCTCCTGATTGGACCTGGTGTGTTTCTTCCCTAGAACACTGAAGTCATCACGCCTCCCTCCTAGTACGAGGGAGCCGGACTTCTGATGCAATACCAACTGCTTCCATAGCCCAGGCACTGGGCACTAATACACGGTATCACATCCCGTTAAATAATGATGGTTCCTCCCACTCCCAGAATCGCCTTCTCACACTGTCAGGAAAGATGTAGGTCTACTCTGACAGAAGTGCTCCCACTTCTCACTCCACTGTCGTCTGTACCTCCACGTCTTCCCACAGGGTCTGTTCTTTAGTCTTTCCACCTAGAGAGACACTAGACTTAACATTATGTAATCCTCAGCTGCTGTTAGTACAATCTCTGGTGGAGGCCCTAGATTGTCAGTCATGCCTCTCCTACCCCATGTTTGGGAGACCCATCCAATCTGTACCCCAAATGGGGGTGTCAGTGGTCTGCGGGTGAAACTGCCTTACTGAGAGCACTGCCTTTTCTGGCTGAACTCTAGACAGTAATAAGTTATTCGATTATACTCTTTTGGCTAGCTAATGTTAAGGTGTTTTTCTATCCAATTTACAAAAGTAAGGACATAATTGAGAAGTGAAAGTGTTGTTACCAGTCTGCTCTTGAAAAGACCCTCAAATATATACACATCTTACATTTAATCATGGAACCCATTTTAGTGCTAAAAAGTCCAGTTTATGAACAGGACTGAGCTGTTAGCCATAGACTAGCAAATGAGTTTTGTTTGGTTATATAATTACAAAAAAATATATTACTCATAAGACGTATGAGTCAGCATCAGTGTATGATGTGGAATGCTTACCATTGTTTTTTTACTCCTACACTTCTGGTGGCAGCCCCAGTTCCCACCCTTCAAGTAAATGGCTTTCATCCTCTTGAGCAAGGGGTTGGGGAGGGGAGGGAAGGGCGTAAGCAGCTGAGAAAGAAGAAATCAATTCAGTGCCTGAGGAGATAGTTAAAACTCCTATGAACCAGGCATTTTGAGAGCCAAGACCTATAAGAGCCAAAGATTTTGAAGCACAAAGGAGTTTTGAGCTACAAAAGGTTAAGTCTCTGGAGACTAAGGAACAGAGAGTCTTGAGGATAAAGTTGGGGGGAAATGAGTGCTGAGATAAGAGTATTTTCCCACACAGAAGGCGATGAATTTTCTAAGTCAGTGGGGACAGTATTATCTGAAGAGAAGGGGCAGGACTTGGGAAACTCAGGGTGACAGAGACGGTGTGCTGTGCCCTGGCGTCCGCCCAGCCAAACTCTGGGTGCGGTAAAGGCAGACCACAGACAGATTTGGTGGGAGTCTTGCAACGGAGGAGCAGGATTTCTATGAAGTCTGAGGGCACGCAAGCCCAGAAGATACGTCCTTTCAACGCACACCTTCCCACCTAAAGTCATCATCACCTCGTGATAAAACAGCAGAATCAGCGATGTTTCATCAGAGGTGGCCACAGACACCTGTCCCTAGACTCCCGTAATTTTGGAGAAGCAAGGATGAGTTTTCAAAAGTTCTCTGTGTCCTTCGGAAAGGCACAAGGCAGCTGTTTACAGATGGGACAATCAGGATGCCGAGGGACCTTAGAGATGGCAGAGGGACGATAGAGGGGGATGTAGCTATTCTGGCACTAGGTACAGGTGGGCAAGAGGCTGTTGAATGTACAGCAGTGGACCCCAGCATAGGACTGAACACAAGGAAGAGAAGTAGAAACATCTGCCCTTCAACATACGCCAGCATATATTGAATCCCCTCCAAAGAGTCATTTATGTCATCCCCTAGAGGAAAAACAGGGGAGAAAGAAAACAATCTGGAATGGACTATTTACCCAAAAGAAACAGAAAAATCTCATAAACCTTCTATATAAACACACAGTGACCTCCAGTGGAGGGCGGCAAGATAGCCTTCAGTTATCCATAAAATGTTGCCAAGTCACAGGGGTGTTTTGAAGAAATGCATTCTTTTTCTTTTTTTTAATAGAGCTTGTTGAAGTCTTTTTAAAATTTTATCTATTTATTTTTAATAAATAAAGACAGAGGAGAAAGGAACGAGGGAAAGAGAAACATCAGTGTGTGGTTGCCTCTCATGCGCCCCCTACTGGGGGCCTGGCCCACAACCCAGGCATGTGCCCTGACTGGGAATTGAATCAGTGACCCTTTGGTTCTCAGGCTGGCACTCAATCCACTGAGCCACATCAGCCAGGGCTGAAAAATGGATTCTGAACAAAGGCAATAATTTCCAAATTGTAAGAAAGTGGTAGAAATAGACTAAAATAGTAATCTTTGAAGAGAGCATAGTGGGAGAATTGTTCTAAACTAAGTTTGGGGGTGATATCTGAAATTTCCTATTGCCATCCCAAAAGGTCTTGATGCCTCAGTCCTGGAATCCGGGCAATTATTGCTACAGAAGAGGAGTAGATGGATTTGAAAACAAATTGTCAATTGGTTCACACTTATGCTTAAAAAATTCCTATTGCACAAAGCGGGATATAGAAAACCGAAGCTTGCTAGTGCAAGAACCAGAGTTATGAAAAATAAGATATTTAAGGAACAAATTTCTAAAATGCAAAGGCCATCAAGTTTCGAGATTAGCAACCGTAGGAGGAAAAACGCATGATGATTTAAGGGTAATTTTCTCAGTCAAAAAAGACAGAAGCTGCGCCTCACAAGATGCTAGGCTTAGAGGCCCGTGTGTGTCTGAGAACAGAACGTTTCGCCTCCCTCTCACCTCCGTGGATCCTCAAGCTCTGTGCAGTGAAGAAAGGCAAAGAGTCCACGCCACTAGAGTGACTTTGTAGCCAGGCTCACAAGATCAGCCACAGCTTGTTTGGACAGTCAGGTGGCCCAACGAATAAAAATGTTAAAACATTTGTGAGGAAAGTTTAGTTATAAAGTTTTCAGATATAGAAAAAAATACAGGGAAGAAAAAGACACTAGTTTATTTTCCTCCAAAATTTACCAGAAATTAAAAATTTGCCTTATTTTTATTAGATTTTTTTGAAAATGAAATATAAGTATTTCAACTATACCACTATTTTACACCATTCTATCCTTCTTTATATAAAAGACAGTGTTAGGCTTGGCACTGATGGGGCAAAGAAAAGAGACTAGGACTCAGGAGCCAGCCTGGGGAGCCCATGCCTAAGCATGGGCTTGGAATTTTACCTAGTTCTGGACTAGACTTGGGCCTAGAGATAAGATGGGAGCTGGGACTGGGCCTGGGTCTGGGTTGAGCCTGAGCCTGGGGCTGTGGCTGAGACTGGGTCTGGGTTGGGCCTGAGCCTGCCGCTGGGGCTGGGGCTAGGGCTGGGGCTGGGGCTGGGGTTGGGGCTGGGACTGAAATGCTAAATTTCTGCCTGTAAGAGGAAGTTAGGGCTACTGCAGAGCTGCAGAGGCTTTGCTTCTGATCAAGTGGGTAGTTATCAGGGTTCATATCTAGACTTGCTCTGACAAGGTCAGTGACTGAGAATTTTCACCAGCAAAAACATGAACTGCTTTCAAACTTCCCTTTAAATCCAGAAATCCTTATACCCAAATTAAAATAAGAATTTATCAAGAAGAGCAAAAGTAAGACATAGCTCTGGTTATGGAAGAGAGTTTTTATAATTAGTTTGTAGTTAGAAGACATTTTACATTTTTAGTTCTTTTAAATCTTAAAATTTTAGTTTTACATATTTTATATGTTAAAGTAATAATTCGTACTTTAATCAAACATGTTACCTTTGCTGCCATAAGGAGAGTCCACACCTGTATAGAGAATTTTTATAAGAGTTTATTTGAGCCAAACTGATGACCTGTGCCAGGAGCCAGATCTCAGATGCTCTGGAGAATGAGTGTTAACGCTTTTCTGCCTGTGAAATTAAGGAGGGAACATGAAGATTGGAGAACGCAAGGCAGGGATTGGATGAAAGGACAGTTAACAAGATTATGTGCTCTTTTGAGGGTTGATATGTCCTTCTAGAAGTATGACTTCTGGTATTCCAAAGGTGTGTTAATCTAGATGCACAAGAACAACAAACAGGACTGGCTTAAAACCTTTCGAAGTTATATGCCTCGAGTGTGACTACACACCCACCATGACCCATCCGGTTCAGAATTTATGATCGGATCAACCGGTAAGGTTACTTTCCACAAATCCCCTTTTTGTCCATCCGCACCTTTGTTGTTATTGATACTGGTTTTGGAGCTGAGTGATTATTATTGCAACTTGTATTCTAAAGTGTTGTGGATTTATGAGTTTATAAAGACAGATCATACTTTATGGTTATCCATGTGAAAGACGGTGTAACATGCCTTGAGAGCAACTGTTGCAATTCCAGCTCTGCCTTTAACTTGACTTTTGTTACTGAAACCCTGGTTCTTCTTCCCACGCAGTAAAGAGTTACAGATCAGCAAGCCTAATAGCCAGCAAGCAAAGTTTATTAGTGCTAAGTTCTAATGGGAGGGCAAAAGCAGGGTGGCCAGAGGCTGACTGGTCAGGGGCCCTCTGTGTGGCAAAAGGACCAAGAGAGCCAAGAGAGAGTCCTTTGTTCTTTGGACTCATGTAGTTGGTGGGATGGGCATAATGAATTTACATATTGATTGATGGGTAAAGGTGGTGTCAGCTTTCCCGGGGAGACATGACTACCAAAAGTAGGTATGTGTGGGGGTCTGTTAGCCCGAATCCTTATCTTGCTCTAGACTTTATTTGTTCATTTTGCATATGAGACAGGGGGCAGGCAGTTACCCAAAGCTGTTTTATGGGCTTTTCTTTGGGCACTGTGATTCCCTTCCCCTTCTAGGCCTTGGAAAGAATACAGAGTCTCAGGGTTTTCCTTTACCAGCTAGTGCAGATGATACCCATAGATTTTCAAGGGCTCCCCACCTCCTGCACTGTCATAGTTTGCTTGTGTCATTCGAAATGCCTGGTAGTCTTATCCAACCAGGCTCGGGACTGCTGGGTCAATGGGTGAGGCATGTCTTGCTTTGCTTTTCGCCTCTTATGCTCTAAGTTCTTTGCTAGACTGCAATGGTGAAGGCCCCGCTTTTATTTCCCTTCTGGCTGCTCATTCCTAGCTGCTACCTAAGTACCAAAAGGTGTTGCCTGGCAACCAGGAGGCTAGCCATTGGCCAGCAACAGCAGTGCAGTTTCAGAGCTCTTGCTATGCTATCTCCTGCAACAGTTCCCCACTAAGACACATTGTTCTCAAAAATTCTTTCTTGAGTTGCCAAAGGGTGACATTCCATCTTCTGTAGCTGTTTCAGGCTTGGATGGGACAGTACACCCTGCCTATTGAGAACCATGAAACTCTCACCCTATTGTATCTAAGAGTTGGTGAAGAATTCCTGAGACTGCCCCGGGTGCTGCATGTCATCAGAGGAGGTGGGAGGGAGGTGTCCTTCTGATGGCCTGTGATAGATGCTTGGAGATTCCGGTCCCAGAGGTAGACAGTCCATCATCTATAGTCTGGTAGCCTCTATTTTAGAAGAAATAAATTAATTCAGTAAGTTGATCATCATGGGTCCAAAAAGGAATATTACTAGTATTATTAACAAAGGTATTGTGTGGTGGATCCAGGACTCGATTCCCATCAGCTTTAGGGAAGAATGTATTGTCAACAGGACGTCATAGGGAAAAGCCCACTGTTCAGCCAGCTGCTGTTCAGGACCTTGCGTCTTCCAGGTCTTTAGTAAGACTTGGTCCCCTGTCTGGAACAGGTGCCGGGGCTCGTCAGGTGGACAGGCAAACCTGCAATTAGCAAACTTGTGCAAAATGGTTAATTTACACAGCAACCCACAAACCAGTCTCTGAGTCTGCGAGACTGTCTTTTGGGAAGACATCCAATTGCAAGGCCTTTGCTGGAATGACACTTAACAGGGGCAGTTTGACAGATCCTTCTTGCCTGTAAATTGAGCATCTTTGATGATGTTACAAACCCAGTTTCAACTTCCAAGTGAAAACAAACTTTGAAGACAGTTAGCTGCACTAGTCCGATGTCTACCACTGAGCACTGTGATTTTCCTTGAATCATGATTTTTCTCCCTAAGACCACCCTCACTGTCATTAAAGGGACTGCATTAAGTCCAGTTTTAATTTTGTCTGTTTGTTTGCATAAACACAAGAGCAACAATTGATCTTTAAGTCTGCTTTGTTGGAACTCACACAAAGAACCTTTAGATTGACTCTTTAATCTACCCTTCAGGGCACAGACACTGAGCCACGCACACCTGCCATCTGGTCTCACCCATAGCACCTGCTTTCAGGAAGGCAACCTTCGCTCCTTCCCTGGAAAGACTGCCACGAACGGTGCAACTAACCATGGTACCAGGCTTTTCCAGCAGGCTTTCACTAGCTTGAAAGGTCAATCTCAGTTCCTTAAGACTTTCTGGTGACAACCAGGGCCCACACATGCTTCCTTCAGGCACGACATTCCAGTCAAAGTCTCGGTTGACAAAACCACCATCAGCAACTGGTCTTACTGGTTTTATGCACAGAAGCCTTACATCTTCACTCACTCCTTCAGAATGCCGAATTCTGGAGGTATCAGAAAGGGATAAAAATATAGAGCATGAAGGAAAATCCTTGTCTTTGACTTAGAAGGGGATCATTTAGAATGTCATCGGTAGACCTTGAAGTAGATGTTTCCTTTGACCTGGAGCAAAGAGATGGAGCATGAGATAATACAAAAAATAATAAATACACAAAGCTTGCACGTAGAGAAGCTCTGACTACATGCCTAGCCTCTGACAGAATAATTGTAATTAGAGTATAGAGTTGTAATTGATACTCCCATTTTGGGGCCATATTTCCTTATTTCCTAACTTATACCGAGGCTGGGCTGTATTATACAAGAAAATTAGTCTCTTTTTCTTGAGAGTTTCAGGGTCAAGGTTATCCCAGTTCCTAAGAATGCATCCCAATAGGCATCCTGGGGGGATAGAGGCTGTATTTCCGGTCTGGCCCATGTGCATGAAGGAAAAGAAAACAAAGAGTTGAACTCCTAGGCTCCGAGAGGCATCCCCTATCTTTGCCCCGGGAGCTTCCTAGTGGGTTGTAGGATGTACCTTGTCTTCCCACTGAACTCCTGGGCTCCTAAGAGGCATCCCCCTTGATTGCCCAAGGAGGCTTCTAGTGGGTTACAGGGCATCCCCATCTTCTACCACAGAGCTACCAGATGTCTCTGTTAACACAGAACTTGGATGTGCTGGCCAGCGAAAGACTGAGTTAAATCCTCCACAGACTACTCATATCCCCTTAGCTTCGATTAAACCGGACCCTTTCTGCGGATCTCAAGGCTTTTTTAGGCTCAGCTCCTCGGCCACGCCTGTACGAGGAGTGGGAGAGAGGCGATGGCACTAGTCATTTGGTATATTTCATGCAAGGATTGGAGGCCATTGTGATATTGTTCAACGCGACAAGAGTGGTCCCTAATGTGGCAAAATATTTGCCACCTATGTGGCCCTGGGTTGCTCCGGTCTGGGGGTCTATTGGATTACAACACAGAAGGTGTGTGAAGAGGACAGGCAAGCCTAGCTCTGTAAAAACCAATGGGGAGAGGGAGTAAGCTGGGGGGATAGGGTGTCCTGCCTTTTTTCCTTTTCTGAGGCTAGAGAAAGAGAAAAAGAAAAGTTTATTCTTGGTGATTGCTGCATTCCTTTAGTGTGCTCCAAAGTGAGCTGTTTCATTATCTAGTGACCTTAATAACCTTGATGGAGGCTAGGGAAGAAGCAGGGGAGACATCAAGGTTGGCATGGCTTATTCCCGAGACTGAAGCTCCTGGGCCTCCAGAAGGAGAATTTGGAATGTTTAAAAGACTTGTTTTTCCTTTCTGATTTTTCCTGTCTGTCTAATGGGCTGTCTGATGAAATCAAAACCAAGCCACTCCTTTTTAAAACAGAATGTATTTCTAGAAGTGCTTTTAGAAAAGTAAGGCTTTACTTTTGTAAAGCCTTAATTGATTGTCCCTGAAAAAAAAGGTAAGATTTTATTCTTCCCCTCTTGTCCTTCATTTGTCCTAGTTCAACAGATTTACTTAGGGTCCTGATCTGGGATTGTAATTTCCCCTGGTTGATGTGTGCGGTTATTAAATTCTTTATCTACAGTGTAGCAGTGGGAGAGGGCGATCTCTGATCCAAGGTAGGTCATCCGTTTTACCTGGGGTGAGGCTAGACTGCCTTCAGAGTAGCCTCCCCTTCTCTGCTCTGCTCAGGAACCAGGAGGGAAGAAAAAAAGAGCTGGGATATCAGGCTCAGGCCTCAAGCAGCAACTGAAAATCATCTTGAGTTTTGAAGTGTCACTTTTTTGGAAAGACAGGCACCCTGCTGTTTCTGCAAGCGGCAGTGAGTTTGAGTAATTTACAGTGTTTCAAAGACTTATATGCCCATTTTCCTTTTTTGAGTCACAACATTCTAAAATAAGCATAATAAGTTCCCTAAAACTTAAACCTGATTAGCTTGCTTCCTTTGAATTACGTAATTACTCCCAGGACTTGGTCCTCCTTGGTCTAGAATTTATAATGTTTCAGACACTTATATGCTTACTTTTTCTTCTTACTTCTTTTTTACTTCCATTTCCTTTTGTTAGAGAATGGGCCTGTGGTGAGGCCAAGAAACACCCCCCGCCCAGGGTCCCTGTGTCCTAGGTTCTTTGCCCATCACCCTTTGGAACTGTGGCTCTTAATGCCAGAGTTTGGTAAACAGGAAAGGAACCATCTATTCAAAAGTTACACAGGTTTAGAGTAATGACAGAATGTCTACGTTAGGACCCTGAAGTCCCTTAAAACACCCACAAACACATGCAGTCCTTCCTCCCCTCTTTTCCCTGGCAGGCCTGTCTTAGAACACGCCAATCAGAGGCACCGTCCTCCAGAAGGAAAAGAACAGAAGTCCACAGCTCACTTCTCCCGCTCCTCTAAGTCATCCGTGCTTGACTGCACAGGTTTCCCACGGTTCCCAGCCCCACCAGCTGTGTCACCACAGTCTCCAGTTCTTAATCCAAACCCATGTGGCACCTTCTCATGGCCCATGAGCAAGAGTGCTTTCACCCCTTCCTTTTCCCACAAGATCTCGCTTTGTCCCCACCCCTAGTCCTGCATTGTCTCTTGTCCCTTGTGGTGGCCTGCGTTTAATTTTAAATCCCAGAGTGGAACCTCCTCCATAACCCCATTTCCAACTCCTCCCACTGCTGGCTACACCTGCCAGCGCTCCAGCAGTTTTCAGCCTTTCCGAGCTGCCAGAGTAAGTCCGGCCAGGCATGGACAGCTGGAGTGAACCATCTCCAAGCTCTCACACGGGCGCTGTAACCAGGGAGAACTGCTTCCCAGTTACATCAGGGGTCAAAGTTATGCATACCTTCTGGCTCCGTTCTGGCTGGAAGACTAGTCTGCTGTTATTGATGTACAAAATTGCTGTTTTTGCATATCAGATATGAAGCTTGCCTGCAATATACCTCTCAATGGCCCTGCTCATGTGTCCCTTCCCCCAGCCAGGCCTATTATCCTGTATTCTGGAACATCCCAAGTTCTGGAATCCATGACACTTTCTTGAGTTCCCCATTCCAGTGTCCTTCCTTCCCACGCCAGGAGTGAACGTGGCATGTATCCCTTTCCTTTATTCCTTCTCACCCTTCTCCTTTGTAATCCTTCACCTTCTTAACTCCTTCTCTCTCCTTCCTTTCCTTCACTTCCTGAATTCCTTCTTCTTCCTTTCTTCCCCCTACAAATCCTTCTTCAACTTGCACAGACCATCTACGACTTACTCGAAGCTTCTGCAACACACATAATCCTTCTGCAACTTACATACTCAACATTCCAAAATAAGTATCATAAGCTTTTAAAACTTAAGCCTAATTAGGTTGCAAAACATTTGACCTAAGGAGTATTTAGGAAATGAAAAGGGAAAAACTTATGAACGAAGTGAGGGAAAGGCATAATTAGGAGAAAAAACCTGGAAAATCCAGGATTTCCACTAAAGGCTGAAATCTTGCTTTCTCCTCTTGAAAACTAAACCTAAGTCGAGAAGGCGTCGCAGGGATGGGAGTGTGATTGCTTTTACAGAGTGCCTCTCGTTGTGCGGACTTCTGCTTGTGGCTGGTGGGAAACCTAGGGCTCTGTCCTGTCCACATGCCTGCTTGTCCTCTTACGGGTGTCTTTGTTGGGGCAAGTGCCCTCCTGGCTTTTAAATGCTCGACCTGTGCCTGAGGGGTGCCGAGGAGTGTAGCAATTTCTTGAGAGGCAGAGAGCTACACACTCACCTGCAAATGTAACATTGCCTTTCCTTGCAGATCCTGCAAGGGGTATTTGGATACAAACTGAAGCGTGAGAGAAAAGAGATGCTGTAAGAGGCCACCTGGGGGAGAGAAATGCTGCAAGCTTATGACGGGCTAATGATCTAAACTGACTTTTCTTCTGGCCAGGTTTAATGGCAGAAAAGGCTAAGGAGTCCATGCAGTGGGTGATGGGAGTTCTCAATGAGGCCTCTGAACATCTTAGGGACTGACCCCAGAAACCCCTGAGAGGCCCCCACTCATCTAGGGATGCCTGAGAACTCAGGTCAGAGGGACAAAGGGCCTCTTTTGTCTTCAGAGCCCAGGTACAGGACTCATTCCAGATTTCATTATTTTTACTTCCAAACATAAGCCTAGTACATTTGAATGCCCCACCCCCACAGTACAGCATCTTCTTTACACCAGAGATGAGAGACGGCTTTCACTGCATTCCAAACTGCCCGGAGACAAAGGGTGAGGTCTAAGTTACTATCCCAGTCACAGGGTACCATTATGTTCTGGGAGAAACTCCCAGAAACTTGCTTCTTCTTGCTGACACAGTCAAGAATTAAAGATCAGCAAGCCTATTACCATGCAGGCAAAGTTTATTAGTGCTAAGTTCTAATGAGAGAGCAAAAGCAAGGGTGGCAAAAGCAAGGATGGCCAGAGACTGGGTGACCAACATCTGAGTGGCCAGAGGTTCTGGCCAGAGGCTGGGTGGTCAGGGTCCCCCTGGACAGGCCCCTCCCCCCACGCATGAGGCAAGAAAAGGCCAAGAGCCAAGAGTCCAAGATAGTGAGTCCTTTGTTCTGAGTACTTATATAGTTGGCAGAAGGCGGGTGAGGAAGTTACATATTGATTGATGTGTAAGGCGGTGCCAGCTGTCCCCGAGGGAGACGTGACTACCCAAACATAGTTATATGTGAGGACCTCTTAGCCCGAATCCTTATCTTGCTCTAGACTCTGTTTGTTCATTTTGCATACGTGACAGGAGGCAGGCAGTTAACCAGTTGTTTTATGGGCTTTTCTTTGGGCACTTCCCTCTTTCAGGACTTGGAATAGAGACTCAAGGTTTTCCTCTTCCTAGCTAGTGGAGACGATACGCACAGACTTTCAAGCCCCCCCCCCCCCCGCCCCCCAACACTATCATAATTTTGCTTGTTGTTGCGAATGCCTGGCAGTCTTATCAAACCAGGCCCAGGAGCGCTGGGTCAATGGTGAGACAGGCCTCCCTTTGCTTTTAGCCTCTTGTATTAAGTTCCTTGTTAGATTGCAATGGTAAGGCCCTGCCTTTATTTCCCTCTGGCTGCTCCTTCCTAGCTGCTACCTTAGAGCTAAAAGGCATCGCCTGGCAACCAGGACACTAGCTGCTGGCCAGCAACAACAGCGCAGTCTCAGAGCTCTTCCTATGCTACCCCTTGCAACACTTTGAAAATGCGGTTTCTCTTAGAACCTCACTTTTGACATAACAGCATTGCCTCACGGAGCTGTGAGCAGTCCATCTGCTAGTAAAAACAATGTACAGAATGGCCACACTGCTTAAATAATCACTCCCTTCACAGCTGCCGGCATTCACCAGGCCTCACTACGGGATTTCTTCTCCCAGACAGCACAGGCCACTCTGAGCAGCTCAGTTGTTTGAGTTGAGCAAACAAGGTTGTGAACAATCTACAGACTATAAAATATCCCACACTAAATTGCTGACGTGTAAGTTACTATCCCAATTTGGACTTCTTTTGTTTCTTCTGCTCTGATCTTGGCAAGAGAAAACAACCATTAGTGAGTTTCCATGATGTGCCTGGCACCTGAACTTCATTTACTCCCTTAATTTTTACAACGACCTGCACAGATGTGTCATTATCTCTGTTTAATATGGACAGTACGAGGCTAAGAGAGATTGACTCACTTGCCCCTGACTAAGTAGGGATTTCTGCCCGAACCAGGATTTTAAATAAAAGCCATCGAATAGCTGGGGTGCTTACAGAGGTGTCAGTGCTCCCCCACTCATAATCAAGTTCTTGCCCTTTGTTTTGGATCCTTTCTAGAGTCTCCTTGTTTCCAAACAGCAAATGGGATCCTGCTGCCCACTGCCACCCTCCAGGCAAAATTCTGGAGGCAAAGTTTCAGTGATAAAGGGAAGGAGTCTTTATTCGAAAGCTACACAATTTTGGAATGACAGAGTTTCACATGCTTTAGTCACTTAAGTCTATCAATAAAGGCTAGAATAATTAACTCCTGAGTTCCCCTGTAATTCCCCTGTTACTTTTAATTACCTGATTTCTATAAGGTTGGTTTACAAACTAAAATAACATAGGATACAAAAGCTACACAATTTTGGAAGAATGGCAGGCTTCTTTCTGCCTGAGGCCATCCCTTCCAAAACACCCCGAGAAGAACAACCCTGCCACCCTCTGCCAGGCCAGTGTGATCCTAGGAGTTTCCTCTACCGCCCTAAATACTGTCCTCAGACAGCTGCAGCACGAGCACCCAGGCATCCTCGAGGAAGAGAGCCAGAGTCTGTCTCTGCCCTCCTTTTATTTTAAGTCTTCTGGTCCATAATCCCATGCCCTGCGGAGGCATTCAGCTTCTACCCATCTGTCCTAGACTGTTTACTATTGCCTCGGGCTATCTCCTCCTACAGCCCCTGCCTACTCCTCCCAGTGATCTGATCAGATCTCTGGGTATCATCCTGACCCTCTGTTTTCCTTTGATATTGTCACTTCTGTCTTGAATTGGAGCCTCATGTCTGTACTTCACTGTTAGCTCCTCTCTTGGTGTGGTGTCTAGAGCTAGAGTTTTTAGTGGATGTAAACATTGATTTAGTTTGGACTTACAGAATGATGTAGAAATTAAGATATATGATATCTAATCTAAGAAATACATACAGCAAATCTTAATTTTTACAAAAGTGTATGTATGTGTTAGGTAAGATAAATTAGAAATCCTGAGGCAATTTCTTATCTTCATCTAGCATAATGCACAGGTGCCTGTGCAGTCTGTTTGTCTTAAAAGATGCAAATTAATTTTAATATTGGAGTAAGAGCTTTTCCAGGAAGGAAAATCTGTTGTTAAAACGTCATCTAATTTGGATTTCATCTGTATTCCATTCCGCACAGCGCTGCCTGTGGCATCGCCTCACCCATGGGCACAGATGGTACAAATGTTCATTTGTTCACATCTTTTATAGTCCTTATCAGTCTTATTCGTCATCTTGGGGGGCGCTGTCAGTTGGGACGGTGTTACTTCCTGAGATTCTAAGATATGTGTAGAACCGCCCTGTGTAATTGGTCTGAGCAAACAAAACCAGGAAATTCAGGGTCACCGGAAGGTTACGAGTCACCACAAGGAAGAGTTAATGTGGTGAAGATAATTAGAAAGGATTTTTTCAGAGCAGATTATTACTCAGCATCATTTCTTTTTGTAAAAGAACACATATTAAAAGGTAAAAGAGAAAGCCTTCTCAGCAGCATTCCTTGTGTCTTCGGCATGGCCGAGGCAGCAGTAATGGTGGCCCCAGCCCCTGAGGTCTCTGTGGGACTCTGCTGGTTCTGCAAGGAGTGATCAATATTTTGGCCTCTGGAATTACACTAAGAGAAAAATGAGAACTGTTTCCTTTTATTATTTTTCATGAAATGCAACATCTGGATAGTAGACCTTTAAATTATCTTGACTGAGCTCAGTTATTAAAAACAGAGCTAAAGGAAGATGAAAGGAAAAAATGACTAAAGAAACTTAATACATAATCATCAAGTCTTATTAAGGTAAGAGTGAAAATAAATTTTCCAATTAGAGCTAGTTTATATGTAATAAATTGTTGAAATGCTAACTAGTTGTAAATTTTGTGGTGTTGAAAAAATAAAAATAAAAAATAGGATTATACCTAAGATTTCACACCACCTTTGTTTTCCTTCAGGCTAGAGTTTGGAGTTTTAATAAACGCTAATAACTCTCCCTGAAAGCTCAGGCTACACAGTCACTGGTCCAAAGTTTCTTCAAGGAGACCCTGATCAGTGTGGTGAGTGAGCCCATGAGGCTGAGTCACTTCTCCAGCCCGTATGTGCTGATTTGCTTTGGGGAACTGCCAGTTCGTTATACCAGCAGGAATGAACATCTGAGACAGGTTTTCCTAGAAGAGAGAGAGAGAGCAAAATAGAGTTGGACCACACCAAAACAAATGCTGACGAGGTGAGGAGGTGGGTAGACCACAGCTGTACAAAATTATATAAAGAGCATGAAGGACAGGGATCTTATGCATACCCACCCGAGCTGAAATCCTCATCCAGTTACCATTTGTGGACATAAGGTACACCACTGTGTTGTGAGTTAATCTCCTCAGTTGTATCTGCTAAGGCTGTGGATAAGATTAAAGGAGATAACGAGTTTTATGAGCACAGTATAGGATTTAGATCAACAGGAGAACTTGTTTGACTCTTGGTAGCTACTATCAATTCTACTATTATCATTATCATCTCCATTGGAGAGTAGAAGGGTGGATTCTAGAGTCAGACTATTTAGGTTCAAATTCTTTCTTTTTCATTAATTAACTCTGTAACCCTTGGCAGGCTACTTAGCCTGACGTGCACATATGTCCTCATCTGTAATATGAAGATAATGATCCCTGTCACATGGATTTGTGAGGAGAATCCAATGATAACTCATAGGGAGCTACTAGAACCATTAGACCTTGCAAATAGCAAGCCCTCTAAGTGTCAGCTGATATCCCATCCGTATAATTTTAAATGGTGTAAAGGAACTCTGAACATGCTATTAGTGCCAATTTGAATATAAGAAAGGGTGCTTTCAGCATAGATGAGAAGGTGTTTTTTGTTTTCTTCATATGACTAACCTTAGCTGCCTGAAGTTTGAGATTGTTTTTATAGGACACTGTTATGCTTGGAGCAATACCTACAGTAATAGAACCTGCAAGTAGGAGGGAACCCAGAGTTCATCCAGGCCCATGTGAGACCTGCACACTCTTTATAGCACCTCCAACAACACATGGCATAACCAATGTGGGGAACACACTACTTCTCACAGCAGCCCATTGAATTAGCAGAAAGTCATAGCAGAGAAAGTTTGTTCTTACCTGGAACTGAATATCCCTTCAATTCATTTCTAACCACTGGGCATCCTTATCTATTCCTCTTCCCAGTGTTGTCTGAGTTTCTCTTTTCCTGAAGCTGAGTTCCTTCTATCATTACTTGAGTAACAGCAGCAAGGAGTCCTTTAAAATGAGTTTGAGTGGACATCAAATGTCCATGTTCTTAAGTTGTTATAGACAAAGCTTAATGAGAAAGTGTGACATAAAAAAACCCAAATACTTGCATGATTGATATTGTGCAAGTTGAATGTATTAAATCTGCATATATTTATCTCTCTATATATCAAGTTTTTATATGTATGTCAAGATTTTCTGCAGGCCCACTGATCTGAGAGTGCAGATAGAATCACAAAATAGCAATGTTTTTTCTTGCTTATCTACCACCTATTCAGCATGTCTGAAATCCAGCCCAGGTGTGTGTTTATATAAGGCCATTGGGTTTTGTCTCATTTATGCTCATAAATATGCTCATGCTTCCTTCTCCTGTCACAGGTTTCCTTTCAGGGCATCCTGCTGGGATTGCTGAACACAGGTCTGACTACCACTTTGCTTCTGATGGGTACTTCCACTTAGATCTGGCATCAGGATTTCTAACGGGAACCACCACCATCAGCAATGAATATTATACCACTCAAAATTGCCTAATGTTCCAAGGTGGAGTGTGAGAGAATTTTTCTTCTTTATTTTCATCTTGTAATATATGAGGGTTCGGGGCAGTGTGCGTGTGTGAGGAGAACATTGCCCACGAAGCTAGGTTGCTTGTGCCTGATGTCGTATAAAGATTCTAATGAAACAATGCTTCTTGAATTAGGTAACTTAAACCATTTACTAGATGTATGACCTTGGAGAAGTGATTAAACTTCCTAGGCCTGGATTTCTTCATCTGTAACCTTCACAGGGTTTGGTGAGAGTAGAATGAGTTAAATTATATAATGTGCTAGAGTAACTGTGCCTGGCACATTGTAAGGGCTACCTAAGTGTTTTCCATCACTGTCATTTGTGGTGACCATTTAGGAGGAGATTTGGTGCCTGAAACTTGGCCAGTCTTATTTCTTTCCCTCTAAAATGCTCATATATAGAGTATTCCCATTGGAATCCATAATAAATTGAGATCAAAGCACTTGACTCAATACTGGTAAGCCTGGATTAGAAAGTGGGCTTAAAATCAAGACCAACTTGTAGTTTCCCTACTAATTTGAATGTATAAATCTAGTCAGAGATCTGACAACTGAGAAACCAAAGGTCTTTTCTACATTGTTATAAGGACATAATGAAAAATCTCTTTCACATGGTGGTAGGTAGGTCTAAGAAAAGATAAATTTATTTTAATGTAATTGTACTTGTCTTACATCCCCGCATATTCCATACTTACAGTCAATAGTTCTCATTCCTAAGTGACTGACTGAATTCTGATGACACTTGCTGGGAGTGTGGCGGTAGAAAGGAGTGAGAATTAACTATGCTGGCTCAAAGTTACCATCTTAGCAGGGTTGCTAAGATCCAGAAAGGAACTTGCAGTCTATTTAGCATGAGAAAGCAAAGGACAACTTCAGGGTGAACTCAGCAGCTGGAGAAAAGAGAGTTCCAGAAAGGAAACCGCATTTCTTGTGTACAAACTCTGCTCATGCCTTTAACTGACGTCTGAGCTGTGGATGTCTGGATAGATTCTAAGCAGCACAGTTAAAGGTAAAAGAACTGAATTGAGATTGCAGAATTTGGAGTTTGAGTTCAGCCATGAAACACAATATTAGTATTCTTCAATGGAACATAACAAAATACAGAGTCTCTACAACATATTATTTATAATCTCCAGAACAGGATCCAAATTTATTAGACATGAAGATACAGGAAATTATGACCCATAAGAGAAAAGGAAATTACGACCCTTAAGGGAAAAGGTGATCAGTGAAGGCCAACTTTGAAATGACCTAGATTTGGAAGTAGCATGCACAGAGTATAAACATCCATTGAAACTGTACAAAGGTATAGAGGAAAACATAAGGGACAGGGCAGTGGCAGCTGACACATATTTGTGCATAGACACTTTAGATAAAATAGCATCACTTATAAAAGTGGTGATGACAGAAAATAGTCTGATAATGCACATTCTCAAGGCATATTGAATTCAAATTTGTTCTGTAGGACATTCATTCATAATAAACAACCATTTAAGACATTTTAGACATTAAAGTTGTCTTGATAACTATAATATAAGGTAAAAATAATGTGTTTTATAAAAATAGTGCTTAAAAGAACTTTGAAGTCTTGGAGGTAGACAGATTTACTTCCAGATTTGGGGAGGAGAAGATATAAAAGAATGGTTTAAGAAGGAGAGATAGCTGTGGTAGACCTTTAAAAGTACTTAATTTTTTAATATGTGTGTATGATAGGATGGGGGTGAGCATCCAGGTGCACACTCTGAAGACAGTTCTGAATATAACGAAAAAAGTAGCGATCTTCGGCTGGAGGATGTATTTCGTGACAACAATGGTAAGAGATAATGTACGAAGAGTAAGAGGGTCCAGATGGCAAAACGCTGGACTGAATAGTTTAGACATGATTCTGAAGACACTAAGGAGCCAATTAAAACACAAGATACAAGCACCCAACTTTATTTCTTCTGAAAACAAGAAACCCAAAAAGGATTCCCATTATTTTTTGTTTGTGATTCTTACAATCACCTAGTACAAAAAGCAAAGGGAATAGCTCTTTCAATTTTAGTGCAGGTCTGTTTAGTCTGTTAAGGATTAAGTTACCACATGATAGATTTGAGCAAGGAAAAAAATGAAGAAATTGCTATGAAATTACTTAACATTTTGGTTACAAGATATATGTAAGAATTAATGGTTTTATGAAATAGTTCACTGTACTATGAGAGTCTAATCCTGCCACTGCTTGGGGTGGGGGTGGGGCAAATTTAATTTCATCTTTACAACTTAAAACTCATGCATAAATTACAAATTACAATGAAATTATGTGTTAAGTTTACAGAAATAAGCAAATACTTCTTTCCTAAAGCCTTTTTTAATGGCCTTTTCTGATGAGGACATTCAGAAGATTCTTCACAATCTTCACATTGAAATTTTAAAGTATTAATAACAAAGGCAAGGCATAAAAAATCTTAAAAGTCTGATTCTAGATTAGAAAATACATCCTTTGTGGGCATTGTTTTCATAATTTTTCAGTTGGTTGCAGTGTCAAAGCATTAATGGGAATGTTTTGGGTTTTTGGATGTAATAGAATATAATAGTGTTACAGTATCTTAGAACAAGAAGGACAATGGAGTTTTATGCCTCTGCACTCATAACGTTTATTTTATCCTTTGTGTTACTCACCCCCTGTAACGACTGACATCAAGAAAGGGAACATTGACTCATGGCCATAGATACATTTTGTTGCATATGATAAATGAATTATTATTTAAAAAGCTAATGTAGCAATATTCCCCCGAAATTTGTTTTGTGGCATGAAATGGTGTCTAACACTCCTGACATGCTCTATATGGATATGCACGTTAATATTCCTTGTATTCTGCAGTTCCACGCCATGTGTTTCGTTTAGCCTGCTTCCTCCAGGGGCCTTCTGCAATGTCCTGTGGAAACAAGGCCCCCTCCAGATGTGAGTGACTCGAAGATAAGGTTGTCCTTGTAAATTATCCCAGTGTTTACAAATTAATAGGGGAGTGGGGAATAAACAGTGATTTTCTCTCCAAAAGGGAATGCTACCTAGCAAATTCTGCTGTTAACATTTCATTTCCTTTTGTTTGCTGGTTTTATATTAATATACTTTAAAGCTTACTATTTAATCGAGAGCAGCAAGGCTAATAAACTTTAATATAGTTGCGTGCAGCGATGATCAAAGCATGATAATTAAATACCAGATGGCACAATCATCACATAGCCGACTCACTTTTGCGTTGTCTGTCTTGCTTTGAGTTTCCTGATAGGCACTTTGTGTTCTGTAACTCTGAGGCTTTCGCAACTTTTCTTGGTATCTCTATTTACATCTGAAGTCCCTTACAGTCAAGTTCAAACTTTTCCCTTTGTTAAAACCTCTATTTAATACGATTACTTACACTATAAACTATACAACCAAAAAGGACCGAGAAATTAAAAGTTGACCCAATTCATAATCACTATAAAGGAATATAAAGACACCCTTGAACTTGTTATATTGCTTTCTGCTCATTATTGTTATGTTTACTTTAAATTTTCTTAAAAACACAACTTCTAAAAACAATATTTAATAATGTATGTATAATCTGCTATGCAATTATGACATAAAGTTATGATAGTATGAATAAGAATAACATAAAGAATGTTGTCCAAACAATTTCTTTTTACAATCTGATCAATGACTAAATGCAGACAACTTGCTGCTTTATCCATCTTCTATTCTTCTTACACTGATTGAGGTATTATTACACCTAGGGTTTTCGATTTACATGCCCAAACATTCGTGCCAGTGCAACTTCTTTCAATTTGTACGTGAACAGACAAATTTTTCTCATCCTCTTCGTTTTATGTGCTCTGGGTACACCATGTCTTTAAATCAGGGGCAGATCTGCGACCCTCTCCGATTTACGACTATGAGTTAATCAAACTCTCACTGGCCTACAGCTGCTTGTGTAATGCATTCTGTTCCACAGGCCTTCGTTTTCTTCTGAATGACAACATCAGTCCATTAGTTCATTTTCTAAAGCATGTAAGGGATTTGAAGTGGTGCCTCAGTCTATTCACCAGCATCTCCCGGAAGTGATCTCCCATAAGGAAGTAGAAGACAGGGTTGATGACGCTGTTCAGAAAGGCCAAAGGCCGAGTCACAATGTATAAGGAGCTGATGATGGCTTGAGTGCACCTGGGCTGCATCCAGTCCAACATGCGGGAAGCAATCCTCACATTCCGCAGGACGTGGTAGGGAGTGAAAAGCACAGAGAAGATCACAACTGCCAATATGACTAAGTTGAGAGGCTTTTCCAAGGTCATAGTAGTGACCTGCTGCCTGATCCTCTTCTTTAGGAAGATAGCGATCTTGAAATAAAAGAAGCACATCACAAAAAGAGGAAAGAGGAATCCCAAGAAGGTTAGACACATGCTGTAAATGAAGCTGTATTTGGGGTTCCCAGAACTTGCATAATCATTGCATCTGGTGCTACTGTCATCGGAAACAGTATTTATAATAAGAAGCATGGGCACAAGCTCTAAGGTCACTAAAACCCAAATGGCCAAAGAGATTAAAACAGCAAATTCTTTTTTCTGCAGAAGGTGTTCTCGGAAGGGGTGCTTTATGAGTAGGTAGCGATCGATGCTGATGAAAGTGAGGAAAAGAATGCTGGTGTAGAGGTTGGCATGAAGTACGTATCGGTTGCTGATGCACAGCACGTCTCCATATGTCCATTTTCCCTGGGCATAACTTTTCATCAGCATGGGGAGTGTGCATAAGAAAGCCAAGTCAGAGACAGAGAGGTTAAAAAGGTAGATGTTACTGCTATTCCAGTTCTTCAGACAGAATAGGTAGCCAAAAACAACAGTGCTATTCCCAAGGACTCCCACAAGGAACTCAATACCATAAAAAATGGAAAGGTAGTACTTTTCCAGGGCAGCCTCTGCTGCCAGCCAGTTTTCGCAAGATGCATTCTTTGCCTGAAGAAGAAAGAAAGTATGCGGATGAAATACTAGTCTATGACTGAAGACATAACTGTATTTAACATAGTAATAATTTAAAAATAACACTGAAAGGTCAACTACAGGGAGAGTGGTTTACATTAGTAAGGAGCACATATGTGTACATACATACATATCACTAATATTTCAAAAAAATTTATTAATACCTTTGAACTCTGTGCTAGGCAGTGGGGATAGAAGCATTGAGCTAAACAAAATTTCTTTTTAATTTTTTTAAAGATTTTATTTACTTATTTTTAGAGAGAGGGGAAGAGGGAAAGGACAGAAAAAGAGAGGGAGAAAAACATCAATGTGTGGTTGCCTCTCACGAGACCCCTACTGGGGACCTGGCCCACAACCCAGGCATATGCCCTGACTGGGAATCAAACTGGTGACCCTATGTAAACAAACTTTCTAATCTCAAACAATTTATCATGTCTTAAGAAGAATCAGGAAATAAAAAAGTAGGTGTATGCCATACAGGCTGGGGCAAAAGTAGGTTTACAGTTGTTCATATGGAAAATAATTAATAAATAATAAGAAAGAACTCTGGGTTTCATGTACTCACAACTTTAAACCTACTTTTGCCCCACCCTGTACAATGATAAAGAGTATTTCAGACATGAGGTGGAAATACACATAGAGGATTTGAAAAGCTGCAAACAAGCCCATGGAAAATGCAGTGAAGTCAAGAGGAAAGTCTCCAGGACCTACCATGTTCCCCAGGATGGTGTGGTAGTTTGACAAATTCTGCTGAGTTACATTGGATTGAGCCATTATCTAGAAGAAGAAACAAGGATTGTTATAACTTCAGTCTTGATCATTTAGTAGCTTTTACCTTGTTTCTATGTTGTTAAAGTATCATGCTTATTTGATCAAATTTGTGAAATGCAAATCCAATTTTGAAATATGATTTCTTTTTTACAATTTAAAATATAAAGCTGAAAATCTTAGTAATAATAACAGCAGCAACTCTTTACTGGAAGCTTGTAGTGTATCAGGCACTGTGCTCACCACCTTCCAAGGACTATTTCATTTAGTGATGAGGTGGGGACTGTTATTATTTCTATTTTACACATGAAGTCACCTAGGCTTGGAAAACTAGGTATCTTCCTCAGGTCACACATCTAGTGAAAGACCTCCGTTGTAGCATCTTCTGAATCAGGGTCATGAAAATAAGCACTCTGATTCATTCAAACCTCAGACATCTTGCTCACCTGCCATGTTTTCTCTTGTAATAAGGCCAGACTGTTTGTGGTTGGGTGCAGTACTTAAAAAAGTTGAATTTATCAAAAATGTACTAGATTGCCATTGTTAAATAGTGAATCCTACTTATGTCTAGTTAGGAAAAAAGCAAGACTGAATGTAAATGTTTCCAAAAATCTCTGTGTCAAATAGAACTCTGAGTGTTGATTATTGTCATCAAATGATTCTTTCAATATAGTCTTTGGGTAAATAGAGCAAAATAAGATCAAACAGACCTGCACTGCTTTTCTGGGAAACTTGCAAACAATGAGCAGAATTCCCTATCATGAAGGCATCTGGAAAACATATCTACTTTTGTCAAACTTAATGGACTGATGTTTGGTCTATTTCCGTAAAAGATTGCCTACCTTTTGAAAGTGTTTTACTTGTGAAAATAACTCATGGAATTGGAGATATGACAAATTCAATATTTTGATATATTTTTTAATTTATTTTATCTTTTTCTGTTCTTTTTGTTTTAGAGAGAGGGGAAGAGGGAAAGGACGGAAAAAGAGAGGGAGAGAAACATCAATGTGTGGTTGCCTCTCACCTGTCCCCCACAGGGGACCTGGCCCACAACCCAGGCATGTGCTATGATTGGGAATCGAACCAGTAACCCTTTGGTTCGCAGCCCACGCTCAGTCCACTGAGCTACACCAGCCAGGGCTTTGATGTTGTTTTTTTTAAATAACTCTTTAAAACGTCCTAAATTCCTCTGAGCCTCTCCTCAAGTCTGTCCATGGCAACCTGACACTAAGTTCAACTCTAGACGAGGCTGGACAGGAACTTCTTCAGGCAGCAGACACATGGATGCTGCTGAGAAACCGAGCAGATTGGCTTTACCCCATCTTTGAGCTTATCGGGTTCTATGCTCTCTCACATCTCCGGCAATTTATTACATTTCTCAAGTTCATATCTTTTCCAACTTTTCAAACCTCCTCTACCTACTCAGTGTTAGCAGATGCTTTTGTCTTTGAGCTCCTGGGGTCAGAGCCCGTTCTTGGCATGTCCACTCTCTGGTTCCTGCCTCTGTGCCTGTACCCCACTCCTTCCTTTCTGTGACAACATAGAATGTCTATTCATCTGGGCTTACTCCAGATCCAGTGCATTCCCAAATTTTCAACATGGCTATGTTATCCAAAGGCCCTCTTTCCTGTCTCTTCAGTCTTCTTCTCCAGCTCAGCTACATCTTTTCTCTCAAAATATAAAGACTTTGTCTTGTCTTAAAAATAAGGAGTAGACATAAACAACTCCCCCCGGTTTCAAATGTTTGTTGTAGCTTGATTTACAAAGAGAGTTGTCTTCACGAACAGTTTTGATGTCTCGACACCTCATTCTCTTTATTCCAATTTGTCTTGTAAGCCCCCACTCGACAAAAATAGCCTCTACTTTGCTCAATCCAATGGTCATTTTTCACCAGTCTTCTTTCTAGACTTATCTGCTGTTTTTTTATACCATGGCTTCTGGAAACACTCACTTCCTTCACCTTCTATGAAATGACAACTTCTTAGTTTTCCTTCTTTTTGCCTTGTTGTTCTTTGCAGGCTCTTTTGTGGCCTAAGCTTTCTTGGCCTAATTGTTAAATGTGGAATTTCACAAGGCTCAGTACTGAACTTCTTTATCTAGACTCTTCATGAAGGATCTCATCTGCTTTCTAGCTTTAATGATCATCCATACATTAACAACTCTCCAATTTATATCCCAGCCTGGACCTGTCTTATACTTTATTGTTTATACTTACTGCCACCAATAGATCTCTCACCTGGACCTCCAAAAGTCTTGTACTAAACTCTCCACTTTCCCTTCTGATTCTGCTTGGCCTCCACCTAACTCCATCAACAGCCTCACTACCATAGTTTGCTGTATATAATGTGTACCTGTGTTTTGTATGCATTATAGTCAGGATTATTACACCCATTATTACGCCCATGGTATGTAATCATTATATCCATGTATATTACTCATCCTTATTTTTCCCTCAAAAATTTGGACCAAAAAGTGTGCATTATACACAGCAAAATATGGTATATACCCAGGTCATTTTACCTCAGAAATATAGAGCATCCTTGAAGTCATCTATAGCTTACCTCCAATTATTTGTAATTGGAGGTAAACTGTAGATGTCTCATTGACTATAATGTCTGGATATTTCTCAAAGCCATTTCTGTTGCTCCACTCCTCCTCCATCACCCTTCTAGTCCACGCCACCACCAATCATCTCTCTCTTGGACTATCCCAGGACTACCCCATATCCTCCCATGGTTTCCACACATCTCTGTCACCCTTCAACATGACAGCTAAACCATCTTTAAAGCTACCATTGAAATGCTGATCATATTTCTATCCTCACTGAAAATGTTAGCTGGCTTTCCACTATGTTAGGAATAAACTCCCAAATTTTTAGTGGGCACTTCGCAGCCAGCATGATCTGGCTCCTACACTTGATTTCAGCCTCACCTGGCATTACTCTCCTTGCTCGTCTTCCTTCCTGTTTTTTGAATGCACAGAGAACTTCCCTCACATCCAGTTCGTTGAATCTCTTTTCACTGACATTCTGCCCTGCAGTTCTTGCTTCATCACATATTGTGTCTTCTATCTGCACTTCTTTCAGATATCAGCTTAAGTGTGGGTTTCCCAAGAACAACTCTCTGACCCTCCATTTTAAATTAGGTCTCCACATTTTATGTTCCCATTTTACACTGAGCTTCTCAGAATTTCTCTCAACTTTATCTTATTCATAGTTGATCTTCTATACCTGGCACAGTGACTTCCAGCTAGTAGATGGTCTGTACCTGTTTGCTGAATGGAGAGATAAATATAAACACTTGACTGTTTAGAAAATACTTTTATGAATATTTTCTCTATGAGCAGATAAGTAGTAAGTCCACCGAAGTAAGCCAATTGCTCTGTTTCACTATAAAAACAGACAATGCCTATAGTATGACTAATACTAAAAAAATGGTAATTGTATTAGTGGTAGGTGTGTTTTTGACACATATTTGTAGAAAGAAAAAAATATATTTTCTAGGATAATTTTTAAAAATTAAGGATAATTAAAGACATCGGAATTCACATCTGAAATTAATAAACATAGGAAAGTATGACATGTGCCAAAGTATTAATAGTGTTATCCTTAGTAATAAGTTCACAGATAATTTTTATTGTGTGCTTTCCTCTTTTGATTTATCTAGACTCTCTACTTTCCCCATACCAGCATATATTTGATAATATTAAAAATTAAAAATTCTTATATATACAATAAAAATTTTACACTTTTAAAAAAGTTCTTTAGAAAAGAATAAGCTTTATTTTTTTTTTAGACCAATGGTAACTTTCACTATTGTTTCTAACTATTCCCAGCTGCCTTCACTGCCCCGACTTCCGGGGGCACTGTCCTCCTTCCCTTCTATGGCATGGCAGTCTCCTGCTGTCCTTCTTTCTCTGTTCCTAGACTGTTTTGTGGTCTAATTCGTGTTTGCCCAAACTTTAAATGTTGTAGTTCTTTAAAGCTGAGTTCTGAGCAACTTTGCTATTTTGGGAATACTCAAAAAGCTGGTGTGCACATTCAAATGAATATTATGACAATAGAAAAATTCCTTAAGACACAACACTCGTTCCACTTTTTCATTTCCTCTATTTCTAACCATAACTCTCATTTTTTTTTCCTACTTAGTTTTTAAATGTGCTGTGCTAACTTATGTGGTTAGCTTATGTGCAGCAGAAAGGAGTGACTGCCATGAAAGAAAAACGCAGCTACGAGGACCATACCTAGGAAGCAGATTACAAATAGCTAGGACTCAGGCAAGTTCTGGGCCATGTTGCAGCCATGGAGAATTCTGCTTTTGAGACTGGAGACTAGGGAGATCGTAAGGATAGACAATACCAGGACTAAAATGAGTGAAATGAATGACTAGTCCCTCTTGTCTTGCTTCTCACAGTGGTTATTTCATTCTTTTTTAAAAAACATTTTGTTATGTAAACTCACTCAGAAAATGCAGGTAAGAGAAGAAATCAAAAATTGTCCATAAACCTGTAAACCAACCCCTCGTAATATCTGAATAACCTCCTGCTGTTTAATATTTATTTTAATTTATTTTTATAAAACTATGATGTTTTTAAATGTTTTGATAGATTTAATTTAAAAATATTATTCCTAACTCTTTAATATCAATATATTGTGGTTTTACAAATATTTACAAACCAGTTTAACATCACCAGGAGACACAGTTTCCAGGGTTATAGATTCCAAGGTGGATGATGTGTGTAGTTCAGCGTGTTTTTAGTGTGGCCATCTCAATTCCACAAATTGATGAAATAAGCTAATCCTTTAAGCAAAATTCCCAGTTGAAGGGAAATTTTCTCATAAAATATTAATATTCTCTCTTCTTTCTGGTGGTTGGATTTTTAATTTTTAGGAAATAGAGATTGTAATAAATGGCTTATGGATGATTTTCCTGAATTATTTTTAACATGTTTTTGATTTTTAGATATTGGCAATTAAAGTGAAATCTTAATTATATATTCAAAAATATACCTACACCTGTGAGAATTATTAAACTACAAGCAATATTCAATTTACTCACATAAGCAGATCAGTTGTAAAATTTAACTTGAGAATACTGTTTCTCTCTGTTTACATTCAGCTTTTTAAAATGTACATTTTTAAAACTTAAAAACATATTTGACAGTTTACTAGCTTTTACACTGCTTTTTTCTTACAATCACCACAATAAAGAACATTTATGAAATATTAATTCATATTAATTATTAAATATTAATGAAACATGTAATTCATTACATGTAATTTACATAGTGATATTAATATTTTTTAGCAAATTGCTCTTCTCATTAATAAACCATTTCAATAAAGACTATATTCACACCAAAAAGATATAAGAATTTAATATTGACCACTTAATGTGTTGTATATTGCAGAAATTATACCAGAATCAAAATATTAAAATGTTTTATTATGATAAAAAATTGTGTTTTTATGAATTTCTTAAAAATATCTCACCAATTATAAAATGTTTTGCAAGGTATAATAGCAATGATTTCTGCAATTTTCCATTTTTCCTTAATGAATTATATTCTTGAATAATGCAATTTTTACAAACATAATTGAATTTAAGTTTTAAAATTTCCTGTAGCACATTATTTTCTAAACATGAAAATATTATATGTGATAGTTGTTTCATATGATTTAGAAACTTTAAAATTTTTTCAAATAGTTGTATTTATTTAAGTGAATCTGATTACTTTTTTGTTGAAATCTAAGTTACCAAGACATAAGCAAATATAGTCAACCTCTTTAAATACAATAAGTTTAGTATTTGCCAATTAACACAAAGCATTAAATTTGTTAAAAATAACTTTAAAGGAAAAAAAGAACTATGACTTCCTTTTAGTTTCTTTTGCTCTTCTACATGTACACATGAACAACAGTTCAGACAGTTCATTTAAACATTACTTTAAGCCTTAATTGAACACAAGCCACTTTTGAAAGAAACCCCTGACAAGCAGATTTGTTATTACTTTATATACCTGGCAACATGAATTGCATTATAACTTACTGTTCTGTCGGAAGGTCCTGATCCCCTAACAGAAATCCTTTGCCAGCAACTTGGTACAGCTCTGACCCAGTGCTGTGCCTCTGGACATAGTTAGTGCGGTCTGATTTGCATATCTTGCAGCCAAGATTAACAATTCAAAAGTCAAGGGATAATTTATTCAGTCAAACCTCCAAGTCAAGTTCATGTAGGGGAACTTCCTGTGAAGTCAAGACACAAAACAAATTGCTCGTTTCACAAATAGATTTTTTAAAGACTGCTGTCAAAATGTTTTAATTCACTATCAAAACAACAGAAAAGCTTTTAAAAATTTTTTTATGTTTCTTTGTATATTTAAAAGTTAGTACTGTTTATGTTGGATGTACAATTACTTCCGCTTTTTCGTTTTTAAAATTGAGAATTTCTGGTGAATTCTATATTGGGCATAAAACAACTAAATAGCTGTTATCAACAATTTTGGCAGAGCAATAAAACAAATTTCAGAGGCAAAGCTGAATGTACGTTCTGTCAGTGTACTAGAAAAAGGGATACTAGAGATGCAAGTATTTCCCATTTTATTTTCTGTGGTTAAAATCGAGTGACATAAAAAGATCAGGTGGCGAGGGATTAGAGAACGAGGTGGTGTTTAAGTAAGATTACCTCAACACGCGGCAATTCCCACATTACAGCAGTGCTCTGCATAGCACCTGAACGCGCATCACCAAAACTTCAGGCAAGAAACACACCTGGCTTTTCTGAGGATTAGATTAGAGTTATACTCAAGTAAACACACGATCTGCTCGATGTGAAGTATGGGGTGTATGCTATGTCCCTAACTGTGCAGGCAGTAGTGATTAAATTTGAAGGCCATAAGTTGATCATTGAGTTAGCAAAGACAGGCAGAAGCCCAAAGAGAAACTCTATAAATGTTACAAGCTTGGTCTAGGAAGTGGGCAATAAAAATGGAGTGAACCTGTTGGCTTTAAGACAAGCAATGGAAGTAAAACCTGAGAGTTGGGTAGTAAGTAGGTTGATGTGTAGTATGAGAAAGAAGACCTGATCAGAAATACTTCCCAAGTTTTTGGCTTTAGCAAGTAACAGATTAGGTGTCAGTAATCAAGATAGAAAGAATTTGGTTATGAAAGAGTCTGCAATGAATTCTATGTCTCCAAATGTTCCAACCCCTCCGTAATTCCATAACACTTTAATTTAGAGCTATCCTAATAATATACCCTTTGTGTATGCTATTATACTTGAAAAAAGTCAGATTTATCTTATAGTTACATAACAGAAAATACAGACTTTACATTTCAGTGGCCCTGTGTGTGTAGGACAGTTTTGGGCATTAATAGAAAACTATGCATTATTTATACACTATGGTACACCCCTTCACTCTGTTCCTACGGAAGCTGTTTTACAGCTATGTAGGATATAGCAGAGTGGTAGTAATGCAAATTTTGTCCCTTCAAGTATTATCTTCAATTGACTTCCCAGTTTTGCATATTCATTTCAATATTCCTGTCCTGTGTGTTTTTTGAATAATTCTTTTTTTAATTCGTTATAATATCTACCTGGTTTGTTTGTGGATTGTTAGTAAAATAAAATTTGGGGCACCTGTTCAAAAAAGCAGAACTCTATTATATATAGCCAGTCTTCCTAGCCAAGCATTTCCCCTTCCCCAATATATGAAAGCCTATGGTTTAAAAACTAAAAAAAAAAAAAAAAAGTTATATGTCTATTTATCTATCTATCATCTATCTACCATCTACCTACCTATACACATATGTATACACACATATATAATATGCTTACATGAAATATAAGTGTATATATGAAATATAAATGTATAGAAGAAATATATGTGCGCTTATTTATTTATCAAGTAATGTCTCTATAATTTGTTTCATCTGACAGTTAAAAAACTGAAAGCTTAATTAACTCCCCCAAGGTCACAGAATCTGTAAGGAGAGGGGACTTGAGTTTAAATCTCTATATTTTGATTATAAAAACACCTGTTCTGATTCTTTTTAAAAATATTTTTAAATTTTCATTAGCAGTTTTTAAATCATTATTCTCTTGTAATATCTCTTTTGCCTTTATGTTTTAATTATATTTTATTGATTATGCTATTATAATTGTCCTGATTTACTCCCATTGCCCCACCCTACGCAGCACCCCCTGCTCCCTCAGGCAATCTCCCCACAGTTGTTCATGTCCATGGGTCATGCGTATAAGTTATTTGGCTGCTCCATTTCCTATACTGTACTTTACATCCCCTTCGCTATTCTGTAACTACCTATTTGTACTTCTTAATCTCCTCACCTCTTCACTCATTCCCCCACATCCCTCACATCTGGCAACCACAAAAACACTCTCTGTATCCATGATTGTTTCTCTGTTCTTCTTGTCTGCTTAGTGTGTTTCTTTAGATTCAATTGTTGGTAGATTTTCATTTTTTGCCATTTTATTGTTCATAGTTTTGATCTCCTCCTTTTTCTTAAATAAGTCCCTTTAACATTTCATATAATAGTGGTTTGGTAATGATGCATTCCTTTAGTTTTTACTTGTCTGGGAAGCTGTTTATGTGCTCTTCAATTCTAAATAATATCTTTGCTGTGTAGAGCAATCTTGACTGTAGGTCCCTGCTTTCCATGAATATTTGAATATTCAAATATTTGAAATATTGAAACTTTGAATATATCTTGCCAATTCCAGTCTGCAAAATTTCTTTAGAGAAGTCAGCTGTCAGTCTTATGGGAACTCCCCCGTAGGTAACTAACTACTTTTCTCTTGCTTCTTTTAAGATTTGCCCTTTACCTTTATTGTTTGGCATTTTGATTATGATGTGTCTTAGAGTGGGCTTCTTTGCTTCTATCTTGTTTGGGGCTCTCTATGCTTCCTGGACTTGCATTTCTATTTCCTTCACTGAATTTGGGAAGTTTTCTTTCATTATTTTTTTTCAAATAGAGTTCCAATTTCTCGCTCTTTCTCTTTTCCTTCAAGCACCCCTATGATGTAAATGTTGGACTTCTTTAAGTTGTCCCAGAAGCTGCTTATATTATCCTCATTTTTTGGATTCTTTTTCGTCTTGTTATTCTGCGTGGTTGTTTTTGCTTCCTATGTTCCAAATCATTGATTTGATTCTTGGCTTCATCTCCTCTGCTGTTGTTTCCATGTAAATTGTTCTCTATTTCAATTAGTGAGTCCTTTGTTTCTGACTGGATCTTTTTTATGCTGCTGAGGTCCTCACTAAGGTCTATGAGCATCCTTATAAACAGTGTTTTGAACTCTGCATCTGATAGATTGCTTATCTCCATTTCACGTAACTCTTTTTCTGGGGTTTTGATCTGTTCTTTCTTTTGGGCCGTGTTTCTTTGTCTGCTCATTTTGGCAGCCTCTCTGTGTTTCTTTCATTGCATTAGGTAGAGCTGCTATGACTCCCTGTCTTGGTAGTGTGGCCTTGGTAGGTTTCCTGTAGGGTCCAGTGGCACATCCTCCCCTATCTCCCAAGCTGGGTACTTGAGGTGTGCCCTTCGTGTGGGCTGAGTACCCCCTACTCTTGTAGTTGAGCCTTGGTTGCTGTTGGCAGATTTTGGGAGGGATTTACCCAGTCCAGGGATTGGCTGTGACCACTTACCACAAACCTACGCTCTCTGTGGAGGATCAGCTGTGCAGGGTGCTCTGATCTGGTTTGTAGCTGTCCACGGGGTAAGTAGGTTCTGGGGTTTCCTGGGTTGTGCAGGCCAATGTTAGCCCTTACCTGTGTTTTTCCCGGGGCCACCTTGCCTGAGCTATAAAGCAATCTGAGATGGCTGCTACTTGTGCTGGGCTTGGAGATTCCCAGGCAAAGCCAAGCTGTGAATCTAGGCTGGCTGCTGTTAGGGCCAGGCCTGGGACTCATTGAGGCCAGCTGTTGCTTGTTTGATAGAACATATGAAGTTGTGAAGCATGAGCCAAGACCAGCTATTCCTATGGAAAAGCAGCTAGGGTGGGCCTCTATATTAGGTGGGGCGGAGCCCCTGGGAATCTCCAGGATAGGTCAAACAGTGTTAGCCAGGTTTATGGAGTCTCAAATACGGCACCAGCTTGCCGGCTCAGTCTGGATGGTTGTGTTTTTTTTTAATTTCATAGTTGTGAGACTTCCATTCAACTTGATTGCTGATGGTTCTGAGTGTTGGTTGTTCTTTTAGCTGTAATATTGAAGTGGTTATGTGAAGAGGCGAGGTATGCTTGCCTGTGTTCTGCCATGTTCCCTGATTCTTGACTGCCTGCAAAACTGAATGACAATACTTTTGAGGTACACAGATTAAATCAAAGTCTAAGAATTAATGACAATATTTTTTTTCAGAAATGCCACTCATTTATACTTTTAGAAGGAAGACTAAAAACCATCACTTTTGTTTATAATCTTAAAATGGCAAAAGGAAAGCATTAGAATGACCAGTGCCAGGCTTATTAATGTGAAACATAAATTAACATGGACCCCTGCCGAACAACCAAGGGGCATGGCCACCATTCTGATGGGAGACAAAGGAAACTCCCTCTCTGTGGGGTGGCGGGAGTTCCCCATAGTTTCCTCTTTCTTTCCCCACATCCTGCTACCCTCTCACTCTGGACTGCTGCGATAAAAATTGGCCTACACTTCTCCTTTCTGAGAGTACAAGTCATCAGACCTATGGCCTGGCAGCCTTGTTTTCCTCCCCAGTCTTAGTTCATCCAAGGTCCCATTGCCTTAGGATGCTCTTGGTCGAAAAACTAGAGGGATTCTAGGACACACTTCATAAAAATTCGGTCTTCAGCACTTCTGTTCTTTTCACATCATGAGACCTTATTCGAGTCTATAGAAGGACAGCTGCACAGGGTCAAGGCCAGATTCAGGGTTCTGGATGTTGTGAGTAGGGCCCCCATGATGGGTGCGCAATCTTGTAGTCACACACATTAAAGTACCACACACTTGATTTAATGCTCTACTCTCAAATTTTAATTGAAAGTCTCTACTCTCAAATTTTAATTGAAATTCTTTATACCTTTTTAAGAAAAGGTTCTGCATTTTCATTTTGCAGTAGGTGGTGCAAATTATGTTGCTGTCTTTCCTGTGAGAGCATAAATCTTCTAGAACTTCTATTTGCATGTAGAATTTCAATAGGGCACAGTTTTTATTTTTTGGTGTGTTCTTTCTTTTTCCTTCCTCTTTTTTTTCTTTTTTAAAGTAACGTGATATTGAAATTTACTGGTTAAGAGCACAAGGCTGGTGGCAAATGGTCACTTTTCAAATCTGGGCTGCACTCTTTATAGCTCTCAGTTTTCTTATCTGTAAAAAAGGCCAATTGCATAAAGATACTATGTATATAGTAGAAGTGTATTCATATAGTATGGGGTCCAAATTAACTGCTAAATCAATGCCAGCTACTACGGAAGTTTATAACAAGTGAGAAGCAGAATTCTTCAGAATAATCATGTCAACCCTATGCTATCAATATTAGAATATTTGCCACCTGGAAGGTCTATTTAAAATGACCTTACAAAAGTCAGCATGGTAAAAAGATTAGTGAATTTTCACGGTGGCTTTGCCATTTACCCACAGTGTGCTCTTTGAAAAGATAACATAACCTGTTTTTCTCACTTGAAAAAGGGGGATAATATTTCCTACCCTACGTACCTCATAATGTTCATAGTATCCAGTGAGATAATATGTGAAAATGCAATGCGCTAGGAATGCAAAAGCAGTTCATATAAACGAGGAGCACCCATGAGGAGATTCAAGAGGGAAGAGAAAAGGGTAGCAAAGACAAAGAAAATATTAATTAAGGGCAGTGTTAATAATAACTTTCACTGATGCTTTTGAGTACTCGCTGTATCACAACACTATGTGCTCATTCATTCTTTTACTAGTCACCAAAATGTAATGCAGTGCATACTATTAATATTCTTGATTTTCAGAGGAAGAAACTGAGACTGAAGAAAAATTAAATAATCATCCACAATGGCATGACTCTTAAATGACTGGGTTATAATTTGAAGCCTTGTCTGACTCCTGAACTGAAGGCTTTGACTATTATTCTGACTTTCACAGGGTAAGAAAATAAAAATTTAAAAAAAAAAGTGTGTGTGTGTGTGAAAACATAAAATAAGTGATACTGGATAAGTTTTAGTTTAAGTATGACAATTTGGTGTATTTTGACCTAATAAAAATAAACTTAAAACTAAGTTTAATTCTTGGTTATCAGAATTATTGGTTATTAAATTTAATTATGTAAACTTGGCAATTAAAATAGAACATTTTAGATAAGAAACCAGGCACGTTGAAAATAAGTAAAGCAGCCATAGGAAGGTTGCACTAGGAATATCTCTGGGCATCTGTAGAAGACAAATTCTTTTAACAGCACGAGCAAGTCTGCATGGAAAACAAGCCGACCTAAGGGTTGCATGGATCCTTAAGGAATAACAGAAAGTTGAAAGGGTAGACAATTAATACAATCCAAGGAATTTCTCTTAAACCCTTAAGAGTGGTAATACTAATAACAATGATAATAATAATCTGCCCAAAATGTTGAACTAAATCAATAAGATTTTTGAGGAGGGTATTTTGTTGTTGCTTTGTTGGGTAGACTGACCGAAGGCTACATGGTTATTTCCCTATCCAAAGGGTGGGTTTCATGGGAAAAAAGAAATAATTGCAACAGCAAAGGAGAAAATCACACATAGAGCATACATGTGGATTGCCTGTAAACTTTTCCAGATTCTAGAAACCAAATAAACTGTTGACCAAATTTTCTTCACCACAGAAAGTTGTCCATTTAAGCAGAGGCAAAGCCATCTGTTTCCTCTTTATACAAAATTCTTGTCATATTTCTCTGGCCTCTGTGGCTCAGTTGGTTGGAGCAGCACCCTGTAAACCAAAAGGTTGCAGTTTCGATTCCTGGTCAGGGCACGTGCCTAGGTTGTGGGTTTGATTCCCAGTCAGGACAGATTGATGTTTCTCTCTCTTTCTGCCTCCCTCCCTTCCTCTCTCTCTAAAAGCAATGAAATAAATCTCCTGGGTTAAGGTTAAAAATAAATAAATAAATAGATAAATAAATAAATAAATAAAATTATTGTCATGTAACAGTCACATTAGTACATTATTGTTTTTTTCTCTTATTACATAATTGAAAAAAGTGTATTATGCTTATTATCTTTCAGCAAAACTCAAAGAAATTGTGTTCTGCTGAATTAAAATATAGTGTTGGAAGTATCTGGTTATACCTGAAAAGATTTTAAGTTCTTTAAATGATTAATAGTTAATCTAGAAACACGGCAAACTCATTTTTAATATTCAAATTCCCATAGCTAAATGATTTTTAAATGATAGATGGTAAGCCTCAGTCATAGGTGTTCCCCTCCAAAAATATTGCCATCTTATTTCCTTGATGCAAAGGCATTTGTTAAATTATGGAGACAAATTTTATTCTTAACAGTCACTGGAAGGCATAGGCTTTTGATTAAAAAAATTTGTCTAAAATCCTGAAATAATCTATTCATTTGTTAATTGCCTATTGAGCTATTTAATATTTCCCAGTCATATTTACCATATATTGTACAAACTGGCTAGATTTTTAGAAAATTTTGCTTTACTTAAGAAAATAAAACACAAAAACAGCTAGGTCATTGTGTTAATATATGCATAAGCATTTTTGATTGGGTGCTAATTAACCACTCCCCAGCTTGTATCCCTTTCCTGTTTCAATGTATTATTTACCCCTAGAAAAAAGAACAAGAAGTCAGTCTGATTGAATCTCACTGAGCATTTTAGTAATTGAATTGGGAGGTTTTCAAAATTCCTTTGAGAACAGAAAATATGTTCATTAGGAGAGCTAAGTGCTTTGTGACTGAGTTATGAATTAAATTAAGGCAGCTCTCTGTCCCTATTAATAAAGCATTTATGGTGTGATTCTCTTGTATTAGTATCTCTACCTCTACAACATACTTATTGATGCAATTATTACTTTAAAATATGTTTTGTGCTGACATATTGCAAAACTAATGAAATTTGATTTTCACTATCAAGTCAATGTGGAGAATTTTCAGATTGTAACAGTTCTGACAATTACAACTAAATGATGTAAAATTTTAAGAAAATATTGAAATATTACTTTTTAAAACACCCCCCGCCTTATATTATTTATGTGTCTATAAGAAGTATTTTTTCATGTTAGCTTTTAAACCCATTGCTTGTATTATTTAAGAGCCATTCCTTGCTGGTCAAACATCCTACCACAAGCTCTTGGATCTGCAGACATGCTGAGAAATCATTGCATAGAGCTACCTAAACCTAAACACAAGGACACCAGGCTCAGAGTGGTTCGGAGGGATGTGAGTTGGACCACAGTTTATACATTAGCCAGAGTCATTTAATCAGGTTTGTAATGGTTGTATTATTGCTGAAAATTACTATAAATGGTATCAAATATTTTCTGCTAAATGTCAACTTCTAAATAATAAGTAGATTAATGTTTCAGTGATTATTTTTCATATGATAGTTATAATTTTATTCAAAACTCATAGAGTATCAGTTTTCAATTTAAGTAATCTGGAATATCGGTGTGCTGACTGATTTAGGATCCAACATATAGTGGTTGAAATTTTCACATTCATTTTTGAAATACGTAGATTTGTGACTAATGCAAGAGTCTTGTCCAACTTTGGTTATTACACAAGGCTCCTTTTAAATAGCAGAAAGAATTATGTTTACAGAACAAGGGGCAAGAAGTTTCCAAATATTGTTCCCTAGAGAAATAAAAAACTCAGCCTCTTAGATAATCTGTGAGTGGGGTGGGGGGAGGGAATACAGGAAAAAAAAATCTATCACATAGTGCTATGCTTTGTGAATTCAAGAAGCAAATGAAGAAAAAATAAATCATAGAAATGGGGGAGAAATCCGGGACATCACAGAATGGTGCTGACATAGGGGAAATTTTGGAATCGTAGATACCTGCGTGTCAAGGTCAAAGGACAAGCATTAGTGGGAGGAATTAGTACCTCATCAAGTAAGCAATAAACACACTGCTGATGGTAAAAATTAACAAATCAAAAAACTGGCTTACCTTTCCCTCAACTGGCTCTGCTGCATATTTATTTTAATTAACTGGCTCTGCTGCCTCTGTTAACTTCCTAACTCTCTGGTTTTATTTACACAGATGGGAAAGCTCTTGCTGAACTGATGCTTTTGTTAATTTTTATTTGCATACCATGTCTTTACCAAGTTGAACATATTTGACAATCATAATTCAAAAAGTTTATTTATAGGCATTCTGCAATAAAAAGTTTTAAATTTTAGATAAAATTATATTATTTTTAGTTCTAAGGAAATTAAAAATATAATTACATATTCTAGAAGGAAAGTCAGTGATGTAACATCTATTAAACTGAAAAGTAATAAAAGAGAACAAAGATTCAATTGTGTAGCATAAAAGAGGGGGCGGGGGAATATTACATGTTTTTAGGAAAACACATTTTTATTATAAACCAGTAAGACTCTCCACCTCAGTGAGGGCACTAAAGCAAGTAATATGCATGCTGCCAACAAACATGTTTAAATCTATGTCAGAATATTTGCCTTTCACGCTTTTTGTTTAGTCACAGTATAATTTTATTTTAATTAAACGACTTATTTAAGATGAGTATAGAATTACATGCTGTGGTACAAAATAAGGCAAAGCTATCTCAAGTATCCTGTAGCCAGTTTCCCCCGATGGTGATACCTTGTAAAATTGTAGCACATCACCACAAGGGTCCCTCATGTGGCCCTTCCACAGCCATCCTCACTTCTTACCCACTTCCACCTCCTGACGCCCCAGTAACCACTAATCTGATCTCCTTTTCTAACATTTTACCACTTAAAAAATGTTTCATCAATGTAATCATGCAATATGTAATCTTCTAGAATTGGCTTTTGCATTCGGCGTGACTTGCTAGAGACTCATCCAGGCTGTTACTTATATCAGTGGTGTGTGCCTTGACATTGCCGGGTAGTATTCTGTGCTAAGGATATACCACAGTTTTCTATTCAGCTGTTGAAAGACATCGTGCCATGTCTAGTTTTGGGTTATTAGGAGGAATAAAGCAGTTAAGAACTTCCATACACAGATTTTGGTGTAAATGTTAAGTTTTCATTTCTCTAAGATGAATGATCAAGTGTAAAATTGCTGAGATGTATGGTAGTTGCATGTTTACTTTTTTCGAAATTGCTACTGTGTTTTCCAGCACGTCTACACCATTTTAGACGTCCACCAGCAACATAACAGTAATTCCAGTTTTTCTGCATCCTTACCAGCATTTTGTGGTGTCACTATCTTTTAATCATTCTGATAGGTATTTAGTGGTATCTAATTACAGATTGTTCCACAATAATGTGCCACATAAGTCATGTGCTTATTTTCCATCTGCATGATTTTTTTGGCTGAAATGTCTGTTCAGGTGTTTTGCCCATTCCTTTTCTAATTAAACTATTTAGGGTTTTTATTATTGAGTATTGAGTGTTTTTTATATATTCTTTAACCCCATTCAGCTCATTAAATAAGAAGACAGTCTTTCTTTTCACTCCCTACTACAATAAAATAATTTTTAAATCTCTTAATGCAGAAAGACTAAAACTGCCTGCCTAGGCCTAAAAGGAGAGAAAGCTACATGAAAGAAATGCTGGATGTTGATTTATTTTATTCCTGGTTTCTTTCAAGCATTTATCAGTTAAATATAGAATAATAAAACATCTGTCCAGTGAGAAAACATGATTTATAATATGGGTCATTAACCTTGAACTGATAATGGTCCTGTTTTAGTGTCTTGTTATTGCCTGTAAGGAGCTAAATGATGCATAACTTGAAATTCTTTAGCTTGTTTGAATCATGAAATTTTAGAGTATTACTTATGTCATCATATAAATAATTGTCTCATGATCTTCAGAGGGAAAATCATGTACATCTAGGTTTGCACCTGTCTTGTTTAATTTGAAGTTACATATTGTGTTAGATGCCATCATAACAGCAAATCAAATTTCTTTTAATAGTGTTCATTGTATTGCCTGTGATTTACATGGTTAGGTTCATAAATTTCTACCAGTCTAATGTGTCTCATTTCAAACTGTGCAAGGATCATAAAAAGAAAGAACTGAAATATGAAATGAGTTGTCTTAACTTTGGCAGCAAATGCTTTATACCTTCAATATAAGATTGACTAATATAATCTAGAAAAAGGATGTTGCATTGATGTTCTTATAAAAATGACCATCCAAGTGAAAAAGAAATGTCCCTTAAAAATTATTCTCTGTCCCTGTATATTCAGGAACCTAAATTGGGCATAATCTCAGGAAGTCCAAATGATGAGAGCCTTACCGAGGCTAAGAGATAAGAGCATTCTGTTTTGAAAAATTGGCCCTCTTCTTCTTGAAGGGAAAATTAAACCCATGCTTAATTCCAAAAATGTTTCTGGAGGAGAGCAGTTCCACCATCCTATGCCCTCTGTTGCAGAGTAGAGAGCATGAGTGCTGGAATTTTCTAATTCCAGTGAATGGCACCCTCCTCGGCCACAAGGACTCGAGACAGTCATGTGACAACAGATGGTAAGGAATCTTGGGCTCACTCCACCTCTCAATGACCTTTTTTGTTATAAAAATGGCATTAAGTCATATTTAGTTCTGAAACAGGGAAACTGTCAGACCCATCATAAATCAGCAAGACATTTCAAAATATCTAATTAACATTTTCTTAAAGCAATGTCTGCATATCTATGCACAGAGGCCGTTACATTGTTCCCGTGTACCAGAGGTCGAGCTGAAATGAGGGAGCCCCATGGGCATAGCGCTTTTCAAACTCGGAATTAAAGTTAATTACACTAAACAGAATGTTTCTTTTTTAGACTCAAATTTTTCCGCTGAGATTTAAAAATCTCGGAGATACAATGTGTACGGGCTAAAAAATGCAACTTTTGGTCATGTCCATGTTAAAGACCCATTGAGGACTATGATTTTGAATGAATAACATGACATCGTTACTGGTAGAATATCCTAGTGAGTTTTCCTTAATATTAGCATTCATATAGTAATATTATCCATGAAGAGTTAAATTCTGGCATGATGGTTTCAATGATCTTTTAGTGTCTTACATTTTTATGTTCTATATAATTTTGTCTTCCACAAAGTTTTTCTTGTGTTTCATAGTTGCTAAGTCCCCATGTCCTGTGAGAGATAGTTCCCTGACCTCTTATATCTTTATATTCCCACAGCTCCCAGCTTAGTGATATTCTCTTTCCAAGGCTAGGAACTCTGGGGATCCTGTTAACCTCTGGAATCTGATTTCCATGTAAGGCGAACGATGGAATGGATTGCTTGAATCAGTTAACCAATGATGTATAGTGTAGACTATTGGTATTTTGATTGGCACTCTCTTTAGAAATGAGTGTGGTTATAAAAACACATGAACTTTTCCATAAGAAATTACAGCATATTACCGACCACTTTCCATAAGTACAAAGGTGCCACCTTCCATACATATTTTGAAATAAATATGTTTAAATTATCCCTGTTACAGTTAAGTACTATGCCAGTTGTGACAACGTAAAGATAGATAACTAAATAAAGTCCCTGCCTTGGAAAAATGCTTAATAATGTATTTGAAACTATACATCCAGAAACCACAGAGGTACGGGCCTGAGGATGTAGCTAGACTCTTAGTGAGAGGTTTCATTTCCTCCACCTTTCCTCAAAGACTAATTGACATGTGGAATGCTAAATGTAAGACTTAGAAAAATGTGCAATAATTAGGTGGCTCTTGGTTTCTCAGCACACTGCATTGTGTACCCTTCAATATGTTTTCTTTATTAAACTTTATATAATATTATATCTGTAGGACTTACAGCAGAGAAGCACAATGACTGCTTAGTGATGCTTTTTCCTGGGTTTCTGGGAGGAAGATTTGATTAAGTAACATATTATTTCATAATCCTTGACATAAACATGGCCCTTCATGTCAAGCCAACTCTGAAATGAAAAACATACATATTTGAGTTCAAAGTACATGATTGTCCCATCTGCCTCTCTGGCTGGCGGGGAAGGAAGAGAACTTGCATGTTGGTGAAGGGGGAAGCTGGGTGGGACGACAGTGAAATCTAGAGTAAAAACCGAGCTGGTCCCAGGTGTCCTGCAGGCTGTAAAATGCAGTTTAAACAGAGCACCATTCTTTTTTTGTTAAAATGATTTTAATTACTGGATAGCACATTTTTAAATATGCAAGTAAAAAATTTTAAAATCTGAAAAAGAAAACCCCGAGTTCATAATTGTGGTATGAACTTCTCTGCAATAGCATCACCCGAAACTTGTTAAAGTATATGGATATCATCTGTGATTTTGTTTTATTGACCATATGTAGAAAAGAGAAAACACCAACTAGAAAGATGGTTTCGCCCACAGGATTTCAGTCAGGGCATATCTGCTTGCAAAGGAGGCTTATTTTAAGGATGCAATTACAAATAGGAATACAACTGGATGTACAGTCAGGCCTCACTAAAATTCTGGAATTTTAGAAGTCAGCAATTAATGACTGAAAGCCAGTTTGCCTGTCTTTCTACTTATCTATATGTATCTGTCTTTGTCTGTCTGTGTATCTATCATTGATCTATCACCTCTGCCATCGATCGTCTCTCAGTATGTGCCCATTATCTTCTCTTTCTGTATGGTTTCAAATTGTCAGCCACTAAGACCGCAGATTTCTTCAGTACAACTTCCTTAGCCTAATGACCTGATTCCTAACTTTTGAATGGTGGTGGTGGGGCATCCAACATTCCCAGCTCTCCTCTTTCAACTGAGTCTATGGGGATTGAGGGAGGAATAGGCAGGGCACACGGTCAAATGGTACATGTTGAATATACTTTTTCTTAGGAAGGGGTATGGATGGAGTGAGCAGTGAAAGGCACCTCTTATAAATAGGCCCTTTAATCACAAACATGCCTAAAGCTAGAATCGTCTTTCTTTTCTCTACACTTTTCCTCATCATGTCTACAGCATATTTGTCTTCCTTGCATTCTTGTCTTCACGAATAGCTTCATCGTTCATCTAGCTACTCAATCAAAAAGGATAGGAAGCAGGATTAATTTTTCTTCTTTGTCTCAACATATCCAATTAGCACTTATTCCGTGATGTAAGTGCCATTCATTCACTGGAACTTTATATACACTATTTTATTTCAACATCAAAAGTGCCCAGATTTAATGCAGTGCCCATATTTTATGGATGAGGAAACAAATGCTTGGAGCAGTAAAGCAACTAGATGTAAAAGACAGAATGGGGATTTTAACCTGGGCACACCGACTCTGGAATTATCTCTGCAGTAAGTAGTCACTCGTCTTGTGTACAGATTAGAGAGTATTTGTAACCAAGAGAGTCAGGGAAACTTAGACTTTTATAATTATTTACTCCCAATGTTATCACTTTATAAGGGCAAGTTACTGATTAATTCATAACTTAATCAACTGCAAAAAAGCTAGCTGGATAGTGATAAAATAATGACAACTCAATTCTATGTCAGTATCATTTCCGGCCTCTGCTCCCTTTTTCAACCAGGATGTCTTACCACACCTGGTACCAAGAATGCCCAGTTCAGTTCAGTGCTTGGACACTGCTCTATGTGATGTTGAAAGGTCATGTTTAAATACATCTAATCATACTTAAACTCAGGAGTATTACTACATAGAAATAAAATATAGAGAAATTTGGGGCATAGGGACAGTGAATTGCATCTGTTCATTTCTTCCATAATTTTAGTTCTGTTCTTTCATTTTTTTCTTTATCCTACCTGCACCCTATTTTAGATTTGATTAGTCATTGCAATCTTTAACTCAATATTTAGAGTGGAACAATCTTTATTCATGACAAATATTTGTTCATGATCATTATGTGCCCCAAGTCCTCATGCGTATGTCCGTGTATATGAGTGTCTGGGGCAGGGCGGGGGGGGAGGGTAAATCGCCTAATGAGTGTAGAGCTCTTGTAACTTAACTTGAATAATAAGCATCTAATTGTTGCATATTTGTTTTCATGACATTGATGGCCAAAGCTATGATTTATTTGATGTTGATTCTTGGTCTGATTCATATAGAAATCTATAAACTGTTTTACAATGTCCCACTTTCTGATTCATCTTACAGCAATATATTTACAGGTGACAGATGGAACCATGTATACAAAACATTTTTCATTCAACATTATAAGACCTTAATTTATGATCTGTTACTTATTTTCTAGAGAAAATATAAATTGCCTTATTGGCCACTATTTTGTACTGCGTGCTCTTCCTTCCCTTTAACAAGTTCAAAAACTTAGCCTTTCCCTAGATTTCTTTCTTTCTTTCTTTCTTTCTTCCTTTCTTTCTTTCTTTCTTTCTTTCTTTCTTTCTTTCTTTCTTTCTTTCTTTCTTTCTTTCTTTCTTTCTTTCTTCTTCCTTCCTTCCTTCCTTCCTTCCTTCCTTCCTTCCTTCCTTCCTTCCTTCCTTCCTTCCTTCCTTAAATAAGTTTGGTAGGACACATAACACATTTTGCTGTATACATATAGTCATTTATTCTTTTCATTGTTGAAGTTCTAGAGCACCTCTCAGAGTGAGAGCGTACAGTTAAAGCTCAATAAATGTTACCTGAATTAAAGTAAAGCACTATTAAACTGATTGCCCTTAGGCTTATTGTCTTATTTCCTATTTTAAAAGTATTTTTATCCTACAAATTTTAGAATTAAACTCGCAAATATATTCATTAGGAGCTTCAAGGAACACATGGTATATTCCTGTAAATCTTACTAATTTTTAAGCATTTCACATTTTTATCTATTGACTATAGGAAAATGAAAACTTTGACTCAAACTTTTTATATCAACTCTAACATAACAGTCTAAGTAAATTTTGTGTTAGACTATTATCTCTTTAGACAAAAATGGCATATTTAAATTATCTAATAAATACTTTAATTCCTTAATTAAAAACAAATTTGTTTCTCTTGGTATTGCTCCATAGTGACTAAATGTAAGAAATAACAAATTATGTTTAAAAAATAACAATTTTTCATTCACTCCCAAAGTACAGAAATTCATTGGAGATAATCGCAATAGGATGATGATGGCTTCTACCAGATTGGTAGTGACAGAAATTATGAAAATGGTTAAATGGGGGTAATTTTGAAAGTAAAGCTAATTGAATTTGTTGATTGAATAGACGTGAGATATGAGGAAAGAAGAAAAAAGATTAATACAAGATTTTCGACCTATGTAACTAGAAAGAAAAGTTCCATTTACTAGGGTCTGAAAGACTATAGGAGCAGCTGCTTGGTACTATGTGATATTTGATTATCTATTTTATATGTCAAGTTGTCAATCGTGTCTATGTTTCTGGGATCCAGGAAAGGTCAGTAGGCAGGATATATAAATCTAAAGGCACCAGAACATGGATAAGAAGTAAAGCCATCTTAAAAGATCATCCAGTTGAACTACCATACGATCCAGCAATTCCGATCCTGGATTTATATTTGAAGAAAATGAAATGACTACCTTAAAGTGATATCTGCACTCTTATGTTTACTGCAGCATTATTTACAATAGCCAAGGTATGGAAACCACCTAAGGGTCCACTGAGAGATGAACAAGTGAAGAAAATGTGAGAGTGTATCTACATGTATATATTGTACAGCCAATTAAAAAAGGAAACCCTGGCATTTGCAACAACATGGACAAACTGTGAAGGCATTATGCGAAGTGACATAAGTCAGACAGAGAAGGACAAACACTGGCATCTCACTTCTAGGTGGAATCCAAAAAGAAGAACTCCTGGAATTAGAGAGTAGATTGGCGGGGAGAGGGGGTAATGGATGAAGGTGGTCAAAGGGGTCAGCCTTCCAGTTAGACTGTTGGAGGATGAGTACATTCTGGCGCTGTGATGTGCAGCATGACGCAATACTGTGTTATGTATTTGAAGTTTCTGAAAGTAGACCTTAAAAGTTCTTACCACACCCACCCCCAATTTCAACTATGTGAGGTGGTGTGTATTATAACTAACCTTATGTGGATATCATTTTGCAATATATACATCTGTCAGATCATTGTCATATACATTAAACTTACAAAATGCTAATGTCAATTATATCTCAGTAAAGCTGGGGAGAAAACGTGAGATACTCACTCCGAGGAGTGAGTATAGATAGTCAAAAGGCGAGATTGTGGATTGAAGTCTGAGGTGTGCCAACCCTAGAAAGTTGAAGAGTTGGGAAGTAACTAGCAAAGGAGATTAAGAAGACTAGGATAGTGGAACTGAGTGGTAAATCCCGCATTCCAAAAGAAGAGATGATCAACTGTTAAAATTCCTGCTGATAAAGCAACTGAGAGAAAATTGATTGGTAATTAACTATTACATTTAACCGTGTGGAGTCATTGGTGACACTCCCAAGAGTATTTCCATGGATGTTTAGGGTAAAACACAGATTACAGTGGATACAAAGGAGGGCAGAGGAAGTGGAGCTAAGTATAAATGTTCTTGAAAATTTTCCATGAAAGAGAACAGAGGATTTGGTGGTAGTTGGAGGACAGTGTGGTCTTATGCAAAGATTTCTTTCTTTCTTTATTTTGTTTGATGTTTAAGCAATGCAGAGGAAAATACCATAAAGAGGGAAATTTCTATAATAGTGCTTTGGAGCAATGGGCTAGTAAGCAAGAGAATTGGATTTGATGATGATTAAGGTTGCGTCAGGTAAATGTGGGAGTGAGAGTGAGGGGCAAGTAATTTAGAGTTCCTGCAACAGAAGGACTAAAATGATAATTCATAGAATGTAAGGCACAAAGTAAGTGAGAGATTGAAAAATGGTAATAATTTTAATAGGTTCTCATGACTCAGATATCCTTGTAAGTTTGAATAATTATTGAAGTTGCACATCAAGAGGGAAAGATCTGAAAGACAGGAAAGAATGGTCAGAGAGTGGAATATCACAAACTGAGTTTATAAATAAAACACCATTATTGGCAATGATAAAGTCTAGGTCATAGCCTACCACAGGAATGAGAGGCTGAGATTTGGTGTAGAAAACAACATTGTAAGGGAGGAAAACAAAAAACCTGAGCTGAAAGACTATTGCAAGGATCACCTAGATGGATATTGCAATATCCGCTCTGACTGGACTGCATGGATTGAAGCACCAGTAACCCATGAGCTGTAATCTCCGAGGAAAAATGGGTAATGGCTCAGAAATCTATAGGTGACAACGGCAAGGGGGGAAAGTTAGTGGTTGGAGTTTGGAAGCAGGAGCTTCCATGCTGAGGATTTTAAAGAAGAAGGGGGAGAGTGGCCTGAGAGAGACAATGAAGAGATACTAAGAAACCCCTCCAATTATCTCTCCTCACAGGGACTTGGGTGTGAGGAAGCATTGACTGCAAGGACTGAAGGAAAATCAGCCCTTGGCGAGAGGTTCTAGTTTGAGCAAGAAAATGCATTTTTAGGGTAGAGTTTGAGGTTTGTGGTAAAGAGATTTTGCTAGTGATCAGCTATGATTCCTGGAGAAAACAGTAGAAACATTCAGGAAGAAGAAGGTAGGCAACAGGGTAAGATGGGGGAATACTTAGAGCTCCGCGTGGATGACAGTCTGAAGTGCGTGTAGTGTTTGGAGTCCTGAGAGTCCCAAGGTGATTGCACAAGTGGTGATGAATGAGTTGTGTTAACCAGTAAAAGGTGAGTGAGGATTGAAGGGAACTGGGCTTTCTGTCTAGAGAGACCAAAACAGCAGTGAGAATTCATATGTTAAAATCTTAACCTTTAAGATCTCAGCATGTGTCTGTCTTTGATGATAGGCTCTTTAAAGAGGGAATTAAGTTAAATGAGGTTTTTTTAGGGTAGGCCCCAATCCAGTATGACTGTTGCTCTTACAGAAAGAAAAGATTAGAACACACACACACACACACACACACACACACGCATACAAAGGGGAGACGTTCTGAAAACACAAACAATAGACAACCATCCACAAGACAAAAAGAGAAGCTGCAGAAGAAACCACACTTGCCAATACTTTAATCTCAGATGTCTAGACTTTTTAACTGTGAGACAATAAATTGTGCTGTGGAAGCCACGCAGCCTGCAGCACCTCGTGCAGCCCTACCACACGAATATATCTCGCCCTCCAGCCCTTTGTGTTGCTTGCTTCCCTTGTAATTCCTTTCATTCAGATCTGGAAACTTCTGAATCAATCTTCGAGTTACCTTATCTTTTATCTCCTGTTCTCTACTTGTCTTTTTTACTCTATCTACATTTGTGAGATTCATGTGCCTTTATATTTCAATATTTCTACTGAATATTTTATGTGTACTACCATATATTTTTTTTACCATCTTTTCCCTTGTTTTCTGTTCTTTTTAGCCAATTCTTGTTTTATTGATGTTAGTTTTTTTGTAATAATAAATATATTGATAATGGGTTGGAAAACTTTTTCTTGCCTTATGCCTTATCTCTCAATTTTGATTTTCTCCTTTTGTATATTATTCTGTTTTTCTTTTTGAAAAACTTCCTCAATTGTCAAATTACCTTTTTTTTTCTGATTATTTTAATTGTAATGCACTGTAGAACAAATAGATCTGCTTGTCAAGTGATGGGCTTCACTGTTCAGTGTGATCAGGCAGTGGCCAAGTCACCTAGGGGAGATGAGTACCTATTAGCTTCGGCATTATCATTTCATAATACAGTAACGTTAGAACAACTGCACCATATGAAATAACAACAAAGAACATGGGCTCTGGAGTTGGTAAATCTGGGACTGAGTCTTAAATTTGCTGAGATGGGTTTTTCTGTCCTTAGCAGCTGACGATTCTTCATTAGTAAAGTAAGGCAGCTGGGAGGGTCAGATCAGTTGGTGCCTGACGCTTGAAATGCTTTTAGACCACCAGATACTATAACATCATTCTCATTACTGCAGTGTGACTGTATCTAATCAAATAATGCTTTGACTAACATTGAAAACTGGAGCATATTAAAAGAATTATTAAAACTACAAATACAAAGATATTGTGGCAAAAAGTCAGAACAGAGGCTGCTTTCTGTGGCCACAGCCCTGGGATTTACTAGAATAAGATCATGAGAGAGAGAAATTTTTGGGAGTGATGGTAATGTTCTGTGTCCTGATAGGGAAGGGATTTTGGTTGTCCAGGTTTGTGCATTTGTCTGAACTCCATGGACAATATATTTAAGATTTGTGCATTTTATTGTATGCAAATTTTACCTCAAAGGAAGCAAAACCAAAAATAACTACTATGTTCTAGTTAGTGAAATGCATGCTAAAATGGTTAGGGCTAAAATATAGTATCTACAAGTTTGAAATGCATCGAAAAGTAAGTTGGACTGATGAATCAATAGAGAATGTGTAGATGAATAGAGTGCTAATGAAGCAAATATAATGAGATGTTTATTGTCAAGTCTAAGTGGTGTGTATATGAATATTGACTATAAAATATTTCTGTTTGAAATTTGTCATATTTAATGTTGGCAAAGAAACAACAAACAACTGGAAATAAAAACATAACCTTTCTCAGAAGGTATGACTGTCACTTCCTTAAGGGATGACGTATTGACCTAAATGTGTACATTTGGGAAGCAGGCAAAACTCAAATACTGCCATTAAGTCTTCAGCTAAAGAGCATAGTAGGAACTGAGAAAGGGGAAATACTGAAAGAGCAGAAGTATACAAAATCGAAAGCAAATAAAATCAAATTATCTGAATTTCCGAATAGACAAAAATATCAGCCTAATCCATGAAAAACAAGATATGATGTGTTATTAAATAAAATAAAAACTAGAAAAACATTATACACTAAACAGTTGAAATACATGTTTAAATAATGCATATTTTTATTTCCAACTGGAAATCAAATCCAACCAAAAAATACAGAATAGGAAGAATAATGTCAACTGGAGAACATAGCAGGGACAAGAAAAGAGGAATTCATAGGAAAAAGGAAATAACTTTAAAAAGAACTGCATGGAATTTTTCAAAATTTTCTACTGATGGATGATTTTTATGTTACAAATATTTCCCCCACATAGAACAAACAGCTGACTGCCTGCTCTCTTTTACCAAGAGTAAGAGTGGTCTGTCTTCCACTCTTGATCAGAGCAAAATAGGAAGAGAAAGGATCAGACCAAGTGTATTATGAAGATAGAGACACAGAGCTAAAATAAAACTTTAGGAAATAGTTTGAAAAATGTTTAAATAAAGTGTTAAAAATATCTTAGAGAATGGAATTTAGTCCACATTCTGAGTCTATGATCTGCTAAAAATTTTACTTAGAGAGTGACATAGGAAAAAATAGATTGTAAGTCAACATTTTATTTGAAAAAACTATAGGTAATATTAGGTTCTACCTCCGAATATGCAAAGAAGGCTTTGGATAATACTCTTATCTACCTCAGCAAATACAAGCTTTTGGAAAGAAATGTACAGGAGACCTTGCTCGCACTTAAGAGATCCTGTTGGCCCTGAGGCCCTGCTGCGCAAGTAAGGTCCTGCTAGGAATGCTGTTGAGGGGCAGCCACTCCTGGTTGGCAATGGCCTCGTTTGGAAAAGTAAGCCCAACAGTAGGATTCCTCTTTGAAAAATTTGGGTGACTGAGAAAATGAGGCAGCATCAAGAGGAGAAGCTGAAGCATGGGATGGTGTTTTCTATGAAGTGAATGAAGGGTCTTGCCATGTCATTCATTCAGTTTTAAACCAGAGTCCAGAGGAAGGAAGAGGAAGCCTCCTTTGGGAGAAAGAAACCTGGGTTCCCAGGCACGGTAACCTTTGGTATTTCCATGAGCTCTCATGAACTCTCACTCTACACGGTTCCTGCCCTTGGCTTTCTATGAGCCATTCTTGGTATTTTAATCATCCCGCTCCCGCATTCCTTCTCCTCTAATGGCTTTATTATTTAGCTGGATGTAATGTGTTCCTTTTACTTGAAACCAAAATATCCTCAACTAAACAGGATGAACAAAAAAAAAATGTAATCATTATATACTTGAAGTGTCTGACTCACAAGGACAGAGTATTTGCTGAATAAATTATAAACTAGGACATGTGCAATTAATTAAAATTCCAATGTGGAAATAATTCACCACTTCAAACTTTTTAAAACAATAAAAATATGGAGAATGATTAACTTTGATTCATGTCTTAGTAATAAATAATAGCTAGGTAAAAGAATAAATATTTTAAGAGTTTGCTAGTTCTGCTTTAATGAAACTCTAAAGGCTTTAGTCTCTGCATCTGAGTGTAACTGCTTATTAGGTGATGAAGTTATGATAGTTTTAAGTTATAAAAAGATAAATATTTGGTGAAGTAAATTATACATGTGTTGATATACATTCTATTAAATGAAATTAAGATAAAAGTATATTTTTTTCATTCTACTTTGGAAGAGGGAGCTACCTTTGTATACAGAACACTGTCCTGTATACAAAAATTTACACACTGTATTTTAAAATACAAAGTTAACTTCTTAAATATCATATTTTCAAGACTCATTTTCATTAGCAATTGACTATATTTTTTCGCAAGAAATGATATTTTATTTTAAAAAATCAACATATTATTTTTGAAGACTGTAATAGAGACTTGTTTGAATATAATCACTTTCTATTTATTTGTTCCCTAAACTGATTCAGGAAGTACTTATTTAGTTTTTAAGTACAAAACTCTGTGATAAGCATCAGCGAGGGAAAAGAAGTGAAAAATAGGTGAGTTACTACCAATAGAAAAAGGGGACAAAATTAATTGTCATTTACGCATAATTTATTTTGTCATTTTTATCATTTGTTTCTAGACATGGGATTGCAAGTTGCTCAATGGCAGACATTGGAGGCAAACAAAAATAGACTTTAAACAGGTTATGATTGATAACACTGAGGAGAAAGCAAAATAAACACAATTCTGATGTTAGCCTAATATTGGAGGTAAGTAAACTTGGGAACAGAAAATTTCAAATTTCACATCTTTGCCAAATCTTACTGATGGGTTTCATTTATACGCTTAAGTTGTTCTGCCTCTTGTATGACAGCTAGTGTACGTTAACAGCAATTAACTGAGGAAGTGAACTTGGTGAGAGAACCGCACATCGTGAGAGGAATCTTCAGGGCAGATGCGGAGCACCCAGTCTTTGTAGCAGGAAACCTGTTATGCCCCGTGTCCCGAGTACTGAGAGTACCGAACATACTACCTCCCGCCAATTTGGGGAGGCCCAATAGACTAAGTTGAGTCATCTTGGAGCTTGAGAAATATATGAAATTCATATTATTTTTTGTGTAAAATGTCTAGAATGTTAACAGAGTCTGAACCATCATCACTCTTGGCCTTGTTATGCCGGGCTCTCACCTTGCATTTTCCAAGCACAGTCCTCTGACTGATGACCAGACACCAGATGATTCTAGGGGATACTGTGACATCCACTCGTATCCTGGGGAATGTATAAATTAGCTTTTAACTTTTTTGAATACACCAAGAATTTTGACTATCCCATTGATAATCAAGAGTGTTCAGATAGCATTTATTGGCATCCTGTGTATATTACATTTATGGCGTGTGATACTGGTTTCCTATTTATGATATAATGTGAAATCTATTTTTAAGAATAAATATATTTAATTTTAAAATAGTTGCTAAAAAAATAAAATGAATAGTAAGAAGTAGCACACAGATATGGCAAAATCACAAAACTGTTACATAAATTAGTGAAGTGTTGAGACATGGGCCTGAGCTGAGGGAGAATATGCAAGGACATGCTATAGATTTAACAGGACTCGGGCGGATGGAAGTCCCAGCCCAGAAATGATAAGCTTTTCTCTCCATATACCTTCAAATCAGTGCATGAAAAAGCTGTAAGTCAATGTTAGGCAATCGTGTTCGTGATCGATGGCTTCAGGAAGGCAAAGCCAGCTGTTGCTTTAATCCTGTGTACTGTGAGAGCAAAGCAGTGAGAGAAATGTTTGCTTTCTTTTTTGTTTGTGTTAACATCATATTAAAATATGGCCTGTTCTGCTCTTTGTCTTTGAACTCTAGGTCAATTGCATTTTTCCTGCAAAGTTGGTTAAGCTGGTTATTTTCCCATTAGTGGTAACTGAGGAGGAACAGATACAACCTAGATGTGCAGTTTTTGTTTTTATCTGGATTTTTGTTTTTATTTTTATTTTGACTGTGTTTGATCAGGAATGAACATAGAGGGCCGTAAAGTCTTTATTATTTAAAAATTCTTTTTCTAAAGAAATACTGTTTTGTTTTTTTTTTAAGTCCCTTTTTCATTATTAATTAGAAGTACAGCCCTGGCTGGTATAGCTCAGTGGATTGAGTACCAGCCTGTGAACCAAAAGGTTGCTGATTGGATTCCCAGTCAGGCCACGTGCCTGGGTTACAGGCCAGGTCCTCAATAGGGGGCGTGTGAGAGGCAACCACACATTGATGTTTCTCTCCCTCTCTTTCTCTTTCCCTTCCCCTCTCTCTAAAAATAAATAAATAAAAACTTTAAAAACAAAGCAGTACATCTCCTCTGTAGATGCTATGTACAGAAATAAAACATGTAAATTAGAAAGAAATCAACTGTAGAATATCTCTTTTAAAATCAAATGCTTATTCAGTTATGGATTTTTAATTCATTATAATTGTTTAATGAAACATTTTAACCATTATACATTTTGGAAACAGATTCATGATTGTGTTATCTCATCAAATTAAATTAAACTAAAAAAATCAGATCAGGAAAGCAACATTAATATAGCAATTAAATACTCTTGTAGCTAGTTATATTGGCTTAAAAATAATAAATACTGTATTTGACAATCTTTAATACTGCTCTTCTTGGTGATCTTAACAACTTTGTAGATCCATTAACTATTTTTTAATGGAGAAAGAGTTTGGACCTCTTATTTTTATTAGTAGATTATCTTAGTTGAAAACAAACACATGTCACAAGACCAATGGATATCAGTCTTTGCATTTACCTCTTATTTCCTTGTCAGTAGTTACTACACTGATTAGTCCAAATATCTGAGTAATCTTCTCCTTTGGAATATATTCCTTCTAAACCTGTTCAGCTACCAATTGTTTTTTTAATCCTTTGCTCTAATTGCTCAGGCCATCTGTTTATATAACTCATTTTGCATAAGCTTGATTATTTCGAAGTCTTACTGAAAAGACTTTGTGTGCTTGTGGAGTGTATTTTTTTGAATCTCTTAACATTCTTCTCTTCAATACCATTGGTGTTGTAAATATCTTTTATTTTTGGCTTATGTTTTTCTCAGAGTTCGCGACATCCATGCACCCTCTCAAGGAGCCCTCCAGATTACCATCATGATGCTAGGAATTTCAGCAAGCATTTCCTGGAGGGTGTCCGTTTCATTTCACAAATATTATTGCAGCTCTGCTTTAGACATCACATAACTTGCACTCTTCTAAACTGGTTTGCTTTGTTTGAAATGCTTAGAGGAGCTGAGAACACAGAAATAAGAGAGAAAAATTCTTTCTTTTGGGATGGTCTGCCCTCTGCTGGCAGCTTCACCTAAAGCAAGTGAATATTTTTTGTTTGTTTGACTTTTTTTTTTAAAATTTTTATTGTTATTCAATTACAGTTGTATGCCTTTTCTCCCCATCCCTCCACCCCACCCCAGCTGAACCCACCTCCCTCCCCCACCTCAACCCTCCCCCTTGATTTTGTCCATGTGTCCTTCATAGTAGCTCCTGTAATCCCCTCTTCCCACTGTCCCCTCCCCACTCCCCCCTGGCTATTGTTAGATTGTTCTTAACTTCAATGTCTCTGAAGCAAGTGAATATTTTAACATACATATGAAATGCTGACAGGAATTTAAGAAATGTTTCTCAAATTTAAACACTTGTGCACAATCGAGAATACCCTTCAGCACTACAAAGATTTTTGGAAATTTTTTTTACAAATTGAAAGCTTCTGATTTAGGTTTTGGCTTCATGGCCATGCCCAGTTATAAGGTGGTCATCTAGGTTACCACAATTTGAAGGTATGGTCAGATGATCACAATTGTGAAAACAAAACACTTAAAAATTCTCCTGGGGGACTTATGGACACTTAGAAATACATTCATAAATCTCACTTTGAAAAGTACTGTCCAGTTTCTATACTTATTTACAAGTGGGAAGGCTAAATCCCGAAAGGTGAAGGGGCCTTGTCTAGGGTCACCAAGAGTTAGCAGCAGAATCCTTGGTAAAAATTGTGTGTGTGTGCGTGCATGTGAGTGTAACATAGATTGTGTCCGCTTGGTTTTCCTTTGCTTTTAATCGTGAAACAATGTAATGTACTTTACTTAAAGGTTATGGCCATATTGAAACCTGGGACACCACTTGGAAAAATAGCATTGCAATTACAGTGTTTGTGTTTATTCTTTCCCTTTTTCATTTCATTTAAGAATCCACTCACCCATCTAAATATGGAAAGCTAGAAACCAATTGCCCCACTAAAAAGGAAAACAGAACAAAAACAAATCCTTTAACTCATGGGAAAACTGTGTGTCATGTATAAGTTAAAATGAACAGTATAGAATAAGTAATAAAAATGAAATCAATTATAATGTTGATGAATCATATCATAGTTTAAAGATTACCTGTTTAAATACTCAAAATTTAAGATCTTGTAGTACAACCTAAATATCAACCTATTAGTTATAAAAGTATGTCAGGAGTTAGTTATCATTGGACACGTTGTACAACTTACAAACACTAGCATTTAATGTTTAAGCAAACTGAGGAATGACCACAGTATCAGCAATGGAGTCCACGTCTGCTTGCCATATCTCCACCAGCACACTTTCTAAGGACAGCAAGCCAGAGTACTCGTTAGTATGCCTCTTACTCTTACAGTTAATAATAACCCAGTATATATAGTAAGGAAGTGAAAAAGAAATGCTTTCAAAATCTATTCATGGGACATTGAATGAATGCAGAAAACAATTCAGCCAAATTGTTTAATGTAGTAATTTTTCACAATTTCCTCAGAGATCTAACTTCTATAAAGTTCCTAAAAATAGAAATACATGCAGATTCTTTTAAAAAACTTTTAAGAAGCATTTTTATTTATTGATTTATTTTTAGAGAGAAGGGAAGGGAGGGAGAAAGAGAGGGAAATATCAGTGTGTGGTTGTCTCTTACACACCCCCTAATGGGGACCTGGCATGTAACCCAGGCATGTGCCCTGAATGGGAATTGAAACAGTGACCGACCCTCTGATTTGGAGGCTGGTGTTCAATCCACTGTGCCACACTAGCCAGGGCTAAATTCTTAAAATATTTATAGTGTATATAGCATTTTTCATTCTTAAAGAGAATTTGAAGAATTAAGGGAAATATCTTCCTTCAATATGTTCAATGATATAGCTTCTGAGGCATTTATTTCCAGTTTTAAATATTTTTTTTTGCTCAATTGAAGCAGGCTTTTTAAAACCACTTTAAAATAGATACTAAAACTTGATTTTATTGGAAATTTATGATAATATTATTATATAATTTTGTCATTTTAGCTTTTTGGAGACCACAGTGGATTAGACTAAGAACAAACAAAACAAAGTAATTCTCAATCTGTAGCCTCTTTTATTCTGGTAAAAAAAAAAGTTACATTTAAAGAAGGGATGTAATGTAAAAAATACAATAAAAATAAATAAGTAAATACATTAAATAAATAAATAAAATATGGAAAAATAAATGAAATGAATGAATGGTTTTATTTATTTTGTTTTTATTGAATTTTATCTTGTTTTCTCCTGCTTGTGAAAGCAATTTAATTTTCTTTGCACAATATTGGAAAATTGAGCACTGAACATCTAAACTCATTTGACAATCTTACCTTTTATTTTCTTTTAAGAGACAGAATAATTGTTGAAGTCATACATTATTCTGAAGACATAAAATTTCAATTTCTACTTCATTATTTTCCACTAATTACTTCTCCTTTTAATAGTTTGTTTATTTTCAAAAGAAAATTAAAATGATACTGATCATATCTAATGTCTTATTTGTTTTCATACCAATTATATTCATCAGTATTTTAACAGTAAAAAGCTTGAGTGCTCTTTTATTTCTTTTATTCTTATTATGACCTCATAGTTTGATTGAAACTTTTAAACATCTCTATTTACTTGACAATTTGATTAGTGGGGAAAACATTTTCTAACAATAGCTATTTTTCAGGGAAGTATTCTTCTTGTGTGTTCTCATTTATCTAGAAATGATAACTATTGAGTAACAATGTGGGACTAAACCACTGAAAACCATTCTTTGTCAGAGAAGGAAAGAGTCACATTTGCATTAATTCTTAACAGTTAAAGAAATGTTCAAAAAAGATCTTCGTTGAAGATAACTCAAATTTTGGCAATATATTATTAATCTATATTATTTCTAATCTTAACTAGATTTAAAAGTTGAAGTTCTCTAACAGCCTACATACTCAAATATATATAAATCAGGTTTTTTACTGAAATTATTATAGGTAAAGTATGAATCTTCCAATTCACCTACCCCATCTCCAATTTGAAAATATTGATTGATTTCTAACACAGATATAATATCTCCTACACTCCAAGTAGTCACAGTTTAATCTCGCTGCCAATTCTTCTGTTTGAGATGTTTAAAAATACATATATATGGTATTTAATTCATAGAATAAAGCTTAAAAGTTATAAAATTGTAGTTAGATCTCTAAACAAACACTGTGCATCTAAACCTAGGGCTAAAGAAAATGAAAGAGCAGATGTTTACTGAAATTTAAACTGTTCATAGCAGAAAGACCAACTCACATGTCATCTAGCTGAACTGATCCCATGCCTGCCAAGTTAGGGAGAAGGGTTTGAAAAGGAAGAAATACACTCTCTTACCTTCAGGTTTTAAGGGCATAGAATTTTAAAGCTCAAGACAAAAGCTGACAAATAACGATCATTGTGTAGGATGGCCCCTTTGGGGGGAAAAGGAGGAATTTAATTACCAATCATCATAATTCTGCCAGAAACAGAGGAATGTAACTAAGCTTTAGTAGTTTAGAGTTAAAAATAATATTCAGTTTCATTTGGGATGACATGAATTCATACAGTATGCTTGGTTCATCCTGAAGTAGTTGGAACATGCCTCTCCAGGTCTTGGAACTAGGAGAAACCACAGTTTTGCTGGGTCCTCTCATTGACATAAGACTGGGGTGGGGCTCAGGAGAGAGTGAGTCACCTTCTGAGGACTCATGAGAGGGGAAGGCCTTTGGAGAATCTGAGACCCCAGCTTGGAAGAGAAGATATTGAGTCATCAAGAGACAAAAGGGAGTGTATGTTTGTTGATAGAGTCAGTTATTTAGGGCTTTACTTGCAAAAAGGATCAGATACACCCTCCAATGGAGACAGCAGATGTTTACTGAGAGAAAACTGCACTAGAATAAAACAGTTATTCCCCTCATGCAGATACCTCTTCTGCTTCAGGGCCTTAAATGTACACAAACAAAAAACTCCTGTTTTCAGGGAACTGACAAATGAGTGAGAAGCCCACCCTCAGCCTCCTTTCAGAATTCTACTATATTTTTAAAGTATTTGAGTATTAAGGGAACTTAGGCTTTCCAAAAAGGGTTATATTTTTATTTTATAATGATGTTCTAGCCTAGAGTCTAGTGAAAAGAAGAGCTGAGAATTTTAGAAATACCATTAGAAATAACTTCAGTCCTAACCAAAAGAAAGAAGTACATGCCAGTTCTGGGAGGACATCTCTATCCAGAGAATGCTTATCAAGATTAGACTCCACTTTAAATAGTAATATATATTTTAAAAAACTTGAAAAGATATGCCCAAATATGGAAAAATTGAAAGATTCGAAGTTAGTTATAAATCATGTGACCCAATCAACAATACTAGATGATTTCCTGGCATTTGGTAGCAAAGAACTACCGTGACTGAGCTAAAATATTTTAAGTTTGCCAGACACCACTGTGTGGTTTACTTCCCACTATTTCCCCTAGCTTGCTAGGCAGATTCTCCTCGAGTTACAGTTGAAATACTCAGAGCATAAAGGAAATCCAAATCTTTCCTTCTGGCCCCTGGCTCTGGCTCCTGTGCCTTATGCCCCTCTGGAGTCCGGTGAGTTTCGAATACATGAGCACCTACTTCAGACATTGGGTATTTGTGCAGCCTGAACACGCTCTGGTGCTTCCCCCACACGTTCACTCAGGGCAAGAATCTGAGCCTAGTTGGTAGATTAGGAAGAACACATACTATAATCTGTGGTGGTTATTTTGCGGAGTGTTAAATGTTGCTTACACTGTTGAGGTCCATTAGAAGTACGTTCTGGGTGAAGGTGTTAGTTGGTTACATGGTGAACAACTAAGCCTAATTAACTTCTAATGGTCTACACGATGTGCTATCCGCAATGATCTGTGGAGCTTTAGGGCAGGTCCAGGATCCTGAGGTTACTTAGATAATGAACGGTTTTCTACTCATCCCTCCTCTCCCCATCGCCCTCCCTAAGGAAGGAAAGAGTAGCTTCCACTATCATGAAGTCATTGAGAGTACAGACTTTGAAGCTGGCCTTTCTGGGGTTTAATTTCCCACTTAGCCACATTTAGCTATGTGATCTCGGGAACCCACATATCCTATGTCCATGTTTTATTTCTCTGAAAAACATAAATTAATATTACTATATACCTCATAAAGTTGTGAGAAAAACGTATATGCATTCACACACACTTATGTGCACTCATACGTGTTATATATTTACATGCATATATTCACTTAATTCTATGATATGCGTGTGAAAACTCAGATCTATGTCTCCTAAAATAATGTCTGACACATTTTAAGCACTCTGTAAGTGCAACTTAATTATCACTGGGAAATCGAACTCATTTAACTAGTGTTGGAGCTCTGTCTGTTAACAAGGAATATTCTTCACTCTCTAAGGCAGTGTTTCCTAATTCTATTTTTCTCTAACAAAATAGAATAAATTTTCTTGTTCTTTCCAAAATGTTAGAGTGAATAACTGCACTAAGGGAGTAGTATGTGACCTTACATCCCCTACATAAAGCTTTATTATTTAGAAATGCCCATGCTTGCTCTTTTGGAATAGATAAGAGAACTAATGGGCACAGGTTTCCCAGGAATTGAGACCACAATACCAGAGTACACTGAGACCACCAGAGTTCCATTTCCAATATTATCTCAACCTTTGACATTAAAAAAAATCCTTTACCCAGGACACATCCATTGATTTTAAAGAGAGAGGAAGTGGGGCAGGGGGGAAGGAGAGACAGAGCAAAAGAGAAACATTGATGTGGGAGAGAAACATTGGGTGGCTGCCTCCCATAGGTGCCCAGATCAGGTCTGCGGCTCAGGTATGTGCCCTGACTGGGATTCCAACCTGTGACATTTTGGTGCACAGGAAGATGCTCCAACCAACCAAGCCACACCAGCCAGGACAAATTGACATTATTATAGTTACAATTTAGTCACTATTTAAAATTTTCCCATTATTATTGTGGTCCATTTGTGTAAGAAATCTGAAGGAAATTTCTGGCAATGATATCTTTATTGATAATTTTTGTCTGTTTGTTAGTTGAATTATTTGTTGGATGTGCTCAGTTGGAAATGAGAACATTGATGAGAAAAGGTAGAGTAACTAATAGAGCTGGCATTCTATTTTTAGATACAGATTAAAGAAGAATAGATTAAACTATGTGTTAGTTATTCTTTTACAAAGAAATGCCAAAGTGTACAAATAATAAAAACCCGTGACAGTAATCTGAGTGAATGAAGGGACAAGATAATCTCAGAAAGTAATAAATGTCATGAAGCTATCAGACACGTGGGGTTAAGTTTGACCTGTTTGAAGAAAGGAACGGGTCAGACACTGCAGTAGGCACAGGACAGGAAGAATGTAATTTTCAGTAGAGTGATGATGAAAGGCCTTTCTGAGAAAATGATCTTTGAGGAGGTAAATATCTGAGAGAAACAGGAGGGTTCTTGAAGACAAAGAAAGCAAAGTCCCGGAGGCTGGAATTTGAAAAACAGCCAAGAGTTCAGAGCAGTGGGAATGTAGAAAGCAGACGTACTATGAACTGAAGGTAGAGATAAATACTGGCCTGGATAATGTGTGTGACGCAGCGGGCCACTGTAAGAACTAGCGGACAGTCACTGTAAGGATTTCCCTACAATCTGCCTGAGATGACAAGCCTCTGGGTGATTTTGAGCAAAAGAGTGACATGTTCTGTCTTCCATTTTTAAAAAAGATCTTGTTGTTTTGTGTGTTAAACATAGCATCTAAGGGGGCAGGATAAAGCCAGAGAGAACAATTAGGGTGCTATGGGAATAACAAAAGTGAAAAATGATGGTGTATCATACAGGGCACTAACAGTGGAGGTGTTAAAAATGGTTGAATTCTCCAAAACTGTGAAGGTACAACCAAAAGGATTTGACAACGCGTTGACATATAACAGAAAGAAAGCAGTTTGACTTTACTATTCTTTTTGACTTGTGCCAACAGGAGAAATTTTGGAGTTTCCATTTACTAAAATGAGATAACCTATGATTAGTGATTGTTTGATGTAAAAAATTCAGAAGTTTAAATTTCAGATGCCCCTTTACATCCAAATGTTGTCAAGTAGGCCGTTGTATACATATATTCATCTGGAATTGAGACAATGCAGGCCAGAGATGGGAGCTGAGGTTGTCAGCATACAGACCATGGAAAGCCTTAATACTGGGAGCCATACCAGAGGAGTGAGTGCAGACAGAGAGAAGGTCAAGTCCGGAGACTGACAGCACTCCACTGAGGAGAGTTCAAAGGTAGACAAATGCAACCTGTGATTTAGGACAAGCTGCCCAAGAAGTAAATATTTTATGTATAAACCATTCTTAGTTCAGCGTTGTACAAAAACAGGCAAAAAAAGGGAATTGGTCCAGGATTCTTTGATGACCTGGAGCCGAGTTAGGAAATTATTTTAAGGAAGAGAGAATGACTGATTGAATTTAACAATGTAGATATCATTATTAACCTTGACAAGACAATATTGGTAACTGATGACAAATCAGGACTAACTGGAGTAAATATAAAGGAAAATGGAATGAAAGGAAATAGAGACAGAAGCACTGAACACTCTAGTGAGTGAGCTGAAAGAAATGTGATGCCAAGAAAGTTTTATTGCCTTTTGTTTGCTATTTGTTTTTTAACGTGTATGAAAAGAAATGTATTTGTATGTTCATGGGAATGATCCAGTAGAGAAGGAGAAGTTGATGATGCAGGACTGAAAGGTGAGAACTCCTGGAGTCAAGGCCTTGAGAATCCAGAACAAGATGGAACCAAGTGCATAGAGAGAGGGAAACAGTATTTGCAAAGGAGTGAAGTCCTTAGTTCATCTATTGTAACAAGAAGAGAGAAAGACTGTATGGGTGAGGATACCATACTTGACTCAACACGGGCCGAGAACTTGTGGAAATTTGCTAGACTTGCTTATGTTTTCTCAGTGAAATAAAAAGCAAAGTCAGGAGGTAGGGAAGAGCTGGGCAGGTAAGGACATAAAAAGGCCCAATTGATGGCAAAACTATAGTATGATTACTGAAAACTGTTAAGGGGACTTGAGGAGTGTGTAGTCTTGATTAAAGTGGGAAATTTTAGCATGCTTCTTTGCTTTCATCAACCATGTTTATCTGCAGAGGTAGGTGTGCAGAGCAGGTAGTAGGATGGGTGTATTCAGGTTGGGGTTATGACAGACAAGTAGAGAGTCAAGGGAATGGATGATGTACACAAGAGAGGGATCACTCTGAGTAACCATAGAACATATGTCAGGTGAGGAGGAGAAGAAATTATATGAGAGAAGTGAGGAAAAGTGAAATGTTGCTATAATCAAGGAAAATTTTAAGTCTCATATATTTCAAATGAAATTTCAAATTTTATTGCAGTTGGGAACAAAGCAGGAATGAGTTGGAGGGCTTGGTACTGAGACTATGGAGGGACTCCCGCTGTTGGTCATGGCCCATTCTAGGGCATGGCCCTGAGCATGTTTACTGAAAGAGAGAACCAGACCATTGGATAGATGGGAATCCAAGGTGCTTAAAGGGTCATCTAAATAAATGCTGAGATTACTAATGCAGTCATTAACAATGAACTCGAAGATAAAATCTTTTGAGGCATGAGATGGAGCTCAGCAGAAGGCTGCAGGGAGGAAGAAGGGTTGTGGTGGTGTGGTCTGTGGCAAGCTTTTTCTGTAAAGAGTCAGATGATAAATATTTTACGCTTTTCCAGTCACATATGTCCTTCTCCAAATTCAGTCCTTTTTTCTTCTTTTTTTTTTTTAAACCAGGTACAATGCTTTATTATGTATAAACCATTCTTAGTTCAGCATTGTACAAAAACAGGCAAAAAAAAGGAATTGGCCCATAGGCTGTAGTTCACTGACCTGTGAGCAAGGCTGGTGTTGGAGGGAATGATCTGCAAGGAGTGATAAGAAAGCCCTACCTCACACACAGCTCTTGAGGGGTCAGGAAAATTAAGGGAAACAGTGTCTTCCAGCGCTACATTTCAGTTGTTGGCCATTTAAGACAAGGGAAGGACACAAAGTTTAGGAGTCCTGTCTCACCTGTCCCATAACTCCTTTGCTGATTTGAATAAAGTTCAAATGAACACACCTGTACCAGTTTTTTTTTGTTTTTTTGTTTTTTTTTTAATGAACCTAAGTTTTGTTTTGAGAAAATACCTTAAAAAAGAATTGCTGGATCACTGGAATTTTCCAGGATTCTTTTTTTGTTGTTTTTTGTTTATTTTCCCTAAAGGAATTGCCTGTTTTGAAATTGCATTACTGCCGTTAACTCTTGCTAAAAAATTAAACTGATCTGAAAATGTTACCATTCTTCACAAGATTTAATGAAATCTCAGAATGTTAGTTTCCCGACTCTCAATGAATTAACTCCCTGCCCCCTCTTCTCATTTGTTTGGACCCCATGACTTTAATGTGACGATGTCATGGTTGATATTCGAGCAGTCAGCTCTCTGGTCAGTAAGATATTTGTTTGTAAGCATTCACATTAGCTTCATTGCTCCCCACCCTTGAAGAAGAAGCAGGCGAAACAACACCAAGTATCAGTAATGTACGAACTTGAGTTTATTTCAAAGACATCAACACAGACTTTTGTTTGTGCACGTTACAGAGATGTTCAGCTTGCGACCCCAGATCGAGCATGCACGTTCATTACATTTAATATAGACCCTCAACTCCTCTTAGACAAACCGTTCCGAGAAAGGCAAAATTTCTGACATCTAGATTTTCTGATGTCTTGAGATTTACTTCATTTATAAAATATATCATTGATATATATTTTACTATATATTTTCACTTAGCCAACTTATATACTGATTTCTCATCCTGTGACTAATTTTTAATTCTGGAAGGTGAAATGATCCATGGAATCCATCCTCAATGTGGTTACAGGTCACTGGAATGCCAGCCTTTCTAAGTCAGGTGGCATACATGATTCCATCATCTCTTAAGACATCACCCAGGCAGGTCATGGTGTGAGCCTGAGATAAACCATGCAGCATGTTGTCATCATCCAACGAGGGGGTGCTCTTGAAGCAGAGTGCAGCCAAGAGGAGGGCCCCAAGAAGGGATTTGTAATGGGGTCCAGAACTCAAGGTGTCTGGGAATTATTAGAGAAATATACATAGGATGTTCTCACCCCCACAAATCTGAGCTGGGGAAGGGACACATGGAGCAGGGCCATTCAGAGCTGTTTTGTACAGCAACAGCTGTGCAGCTTGCCCCTGGTGTGGTCATTTAACATATCTATAACCTTTAACTGGTTTCATAGATATGTTAAATAGCTGTGCCCAAGCTTTGAGCCAGGGGGATGGGAGTGACTTCCACCCAAGATGTAACTGGGAAGCAACTCCCCCTGGTTATAGCACCTGCATGAGAGCTTGGAGAAGATTGGCTCCATGCCATGGGGCCACACCTGCCCAGACTTACTATGGCAGCCCAGAAAAGCTGGAAGAATAGGGAATGCTGGCAGGTGTAACTGATTGTAGGAGGAGTCAGAAATGGGGCTGCAAATGAAGATGGGTGCTGGGATTTAAACCTAGGTGTGGCAGCCACAGGGAGGGAGGACCATGTGGTTCTGAAGTGAACAGAGAGGACCACGAGGTTTTGGAGAAGAAGGGAGAGGATCATGCAGCTTTGGCGGAGTGAATAGGAGAGGACCGTGTGGTTTTGGAGTGCTTCTTTTTGCCACGTGGCTTAGGCAGCAGGAGAGACTTTGCTGGGAAGAAAAGGGGAGAAAGGACTCTTGCTCATGGGCCATGAGAAGGTGCCACATGGCTTTGGATTAACTGGAGATTGCGGCAGCCACCAGCTGATGGTGCTGGGAGCCTGAATCACGGACTTCTACTTCTTTTCCTGAGATACGGTACCCCTGACTGGGCAGAGGGAGAAGGAAGAACTGTGCATCTGTGAGTATTCTAGAGGACTTTAGTATCTTAATGAAGACATTAAGTCATTACTCTAAGTCTGTGTAACTTTTAAATAAATAATTTCTTTTCTTTTGACCAGTCTCTGGCACTGAGAGACGTCTTTCCTCTGGTGGCAGGCATTTCGAACCCAGTAGGTGTGTGTGTGTGTGTGGGGGGAACCTCCAGAGACAGAAAGGGGGGAATCCTTTCTGTAATAATTTATCGTGAACCACCCCCCTGCCTGTTCTGTAACACTCTCACATCCAGGAAACCTAGATTTTTTTTTTTGATAGCTAGGAACTACCATACATTGGATTATTATAAACATGTCCTTTTATAAATCTCCCAGGGAACAAGGTACTCCAATTAATAAACGAGTAGATGACTTGATTCCACAGGTATATGTTGGTGGGAAAGCATGGCCCCCTCACGTGATCCACCCACTGTAAAATACTCACTCCAGTGAGTGACAATGCCTGATCTGAACAGACCTGGAAAAGGTGGATATCCCTGATTTGTTGGTACATCTACATTAAGGAGCTTAAAGACCGGGTCTTGAGTTTGGTTTTGACCTCTGGATCATCTATGATCTGAGAAATAATTGAGAGTACTTGCACAAAATATTGCCATTTTAAAACAACAAAATAACTAATAAAATAAGCTGTATGTTAATGTATAATCTCAGAAAGACTTCAGTAATAATTGAAATGTGCCATCTCCACAAACTTTCAAATATTCAGAATGGCTTCTTCAACTAGATATTCTTTAATTGGAGGATATTTTTAAAAATTAATGTATAGTTCACATACTTTATTATATGACTTTCAGGTGTACAGCATAGTTCTTCGACATTTATATACAAAATGATCACCATAATAAATCTAATAATGATCTGTCACCGTACAAAGTTATTATGGTCCTACCAACTAGATTCCCTATACTGCACATTGCATCCCTGTGACTATGTATTTTATAACTGTAAGTTTGTACCATTTACTCCCTCACCCATTCACCTGTATCCCTTTCCTCTGGCAACTATCAGTTTTGTCTCTGTATCTGTGAGTATATTTTTGTTTTGTTTTTAAAATTCCACATGTAAGCAAATTATGAGAGGGGCACAAAACCCATAATTTATTTATAAAAAGCTGTGTACTTATTCTTACATGTTTAAACTTCAATGACCTTCAAAGAATTCTCCATTTGATGTAATACACCCATCCAGAGGTTTTCTCCACTGCTCAAAACAGTTTTTGAACTCGTCGATTTTGATGCCTTTTAGTGCTTGTGTCATTTTTTTGTTTCACCTCTTCCACAATGGCAAAACATTTCCCTTTGAAAACATTTTTCATCCCGGGAAACAAACAAAAAATCAGTTTCCTTCTCTAGAAACTTGTTGGAAGATATAGTGGTTTGACTCAGTTTTATATGACGGGTATTTAAAAATGAAAAGGCAAGTCACAATGCCTTGAGTGGTGGGGCTCGTTGGTGGGCATCATCCCACAAAGCAAAAGGCTACCAGTCTGACTCCTGGACAAAGTACATGCCTGGGTTGCAGGTTCAGTCCTTGATCTGGGCGGGTACAAGAGGCAACTAATTGATGTTTCTCTCATACCCTGATATTTCTCTCCCTTCCCTTCTCTCTAAAAAATAAATAAAATCTTTTAAAAAGTCACTAATTTGACCGTAGTGTTGTCAGGTGTTTAAGCCAAAGAGATATAAACACATGAAGCTGCAACTCCCTCATTTCCTGCTTTCACCTGCACTGCTCTCCTCAAAGTGTATGCAGCTAAACCCTGACTTTGCCTCTTTTTCTCTCGTCTGGGAGGAAGCCCCCATGCTCTTCTTATCCATCTCTGATCCTCCTACCTATACCCAGTTCTTTCACCAATGGTCTGAATCATCTTCCCTCTTCCCTTCATCGGTGTGTTCCTTCATTGGAAAACACTTTCAGTCTATCTCTTACAGAGAAAAAAGGTGGGGGGGCCGGTGTTCAGCTGCCTGCTACCAAACACAGACATAAGACAAAGATTGGTGGGGAGGGAAAAAGGTATTTATTTAAAATGTTGTACCACTTGGAGGAACAGGAAACTCCCCAGCTCCAGGCCCCTCTCTTCTACAAAACACAGAAAAACCCATTTGTTCCCCAAAAGACTGAAACCCAAAACCATGCCCAGAAGCCCCACTCCACCCTCTCTCCCTCTGGCATCCATGCACAGACACACGGCCAGAGCACTTGCCAGCCCTGTGTGCTGTGCAGCCTTAAGTGCTGGGGCTGCATGGACTGAGCCCCTGCCAGACCAGCTGCAGAGGTTGGTAGCGGCCCTGGGCCCTGGAGTGGGAAGCTGTGGTGTGGTGACGGATGTGTCAGCCCCACACGTGTGAACTCCAGGGAGGGCACCTGAAGTCAGAGCACAGTCCGCCTACCAGCCTGGGGCTCCAGGAGGGCAGATAAGGATAGAGTAGAACTTCTGGGCGTGGCTTGGGGTTTCAGTCTTTTGGGGATTTGTGTGTTTTGTGGAAGAGAGGAGCCTGGAGCCAGGGAGTTCCCCATTCCCCTAAACTGTGTGACATTTTAGTAAAGAACTTGTTCTTTCTCACCAACCTTGTGTTATATCTGTGTTCGGTGGCAGGCAGCTGAACCCACTTCTGTTTGGTAACACATCTATTTGTCTAACATATTTATACTAGTTACCTTCATTTTCTTTAGTTCTATGAACTTGGTGATGTATTTCTCACATAAAAAGAAAAACCAAAATTAACTCTTCTTTCATTCTCTCATTCACTTGCTTCTTCCTGTCACAACTAAGTCCCATTAAGGCCGGCAATCATTTCCTCACCTCAGTATTTGCTGTCTCCCCACCACACCATTTGGTACTTTTTATTAATCTTTTCTTGAGAATCTTACCTCCTTTGGCTTTTTTTTTTTTTTACCACTTTAACCATTTCTAGTGCTTTGCTGGTTGCTTATTCTTTACCCAGCACTATGTCTCTCTTCCCCAGGGACCTGTCCTCACCTATTCAGTCATTCTGCCAGAAGCGAAACAATCATGGATTCTCTCTCTCTCTCTCTCTCTCTCTCTCTCTCAACTACCCACATCAAATAAATTTCTAGACTGTAACCTATGTTTCTTAGACTAATTTATTCTATTTCTCTGCAGTTCAGAGTTCTTACATTAGACTCTAGTTCAATATCCATTCCTTTAGCTGACTTGTATATCCAATTCATCTCAACTAAACATGTAAATATTAAGCATCTTAGACTCAGGACAGTTAGGTGATTTTCTCAAATTCACACAATTGGGACACTTATCCCATTAGTCTACTTCTAAATATATTTCTCTTTCCGCTGTGATTTTGTATGTTGAGAAATTTGCAATGTACATGCTCAATCTGGATTACCTGGGTTATTTTTTTTTTACATTTATCACTGTATGTTTATATGTTCATATGTTTATCAACTCATTAGAGATTGTTTCTTTTAGAATGTAAGCTCCTAGGATATTCCCAGGAACATAGTAAATATGTGAGTAAATTAGTTGACACATTAGATAGTTCTCTAATATCAAAGGGAAAAATAAATAGCAAAGTACACACTCTTAGAGCATTGGCAATAAACATGAAAACTTTTGTCTTCTCAGTTCCAGTTGATGAGAAAAGCATATGTAGAAGAGAATAACTTAAAGCTTTGCCAGAACAAAACAAGAGAAGACAAAAGAGACGGACATGACCAAACTCAAGTGCATTGAATACCTATTGAAGACATTATTTTCTAAGGAAAGTTTTGCACACTATCCCAGTGAGAGAAATTCTTTGACAGTGTCCACTTACCAGCACTTCCACGACACCAGCCATGGGTGTGAAACACACGTCTTTTTAGTGCTTCTGAGTTCCTCTTTCACACATACACACAGACAGGAATGTGCTTGGAAGCTGTCTCAGTCACAGTGATATTTTCATCTCAGGTTGGTGGAATATCTTTTAAACTCCAAAAAAATTGTCAATGAATTTAGAAAATGGTTAATTCTCAGGAGTTTGACAAATTCAGCCTGAAAATAAAATTCACTCACATCTTAGAATTCAAATTGCCAATGTCAGAGATCTGTGGTCACATAAGTACCCCGCGGGAGCTAGAAGTTAATATTTTTTCTCCTACCTTCTAAGTACTTCTAGGCTGGGCTAATAACCAAATTAACAGAGACAGATTAACAACAGAAAATGAAACTTAATACGTGTGCATGGGGAATTCACATAGGCATGGACATTCCAGAGAGTGAGGCAGCACTGGGTATAGAAGCTTCTTTGGACAGAGCAGAAAGGAAGGCTCAGGGCATCGGATCTCATAAGTGAGAATCAGTGATTAACAGGCAGTTGAGGAAGACCAGAACACAGTGGCAGGAAAGTCCCTGCTGGCAAGTGAGAGACAATGGGACACAGTGAGTATGAAGCTAACCACACTTCATTCAAATTAGACTAAAGAGAACATCTTAAAAGTTCCATTCTTAAGCAGGTTTTTCTGAATCTCTTGGGCATAAAAGGGGGTCAAAAGTTCTTCCTGACTCTTTTGTTTCTTAATAAATGGCTTAAAATCACTATCCCAACAAGAAGCTTCTGAGTGGCAAGAATTTTTGTCCCTTCAACACATTACCCTTCCATAAGCTCAAGTACAATAAAATAAATCCTCTTTCATCCTTTTAGAAGAAGCAGAAGTGCAAAGATTGTGTGTACATTTAATTCTTATTCAGCAAAAGTGTTTAGTTCTCTACTAAACTTTGAGATTACACAGACTATAACATTAGAAATGTCCTTTTTAGGAACCTCAGTGTTAAGCGGGAAAAACAGATACGTAAACTACCCCCACATTTAAATGCTGCCATAGAACTTGGCACATGGTACTTAGGGAGCAGGCAGCAGGTGTAGCTGTCGGCATAGCAAATGGAAACGAGTTTCAAGCAGGAAATTTTACCTCATCTGAGTTTTGGAAGTAAGCCATTTCCTTAAGAATCTGGTTGAACAAGTAAAGTAAAGAAAATCCCTTCCAGGAAAAGCAACTAGTTTAGCTTTTGTTGATCCAGGGATGTGTGGTTGTAAATCTGGATGCATGTGAGGGTGGGAGGTAGGGTTAGTGGTGAAGCAATGGGAGGAGGAAAAGGGAAGGCCGGCCTGCTGCCTGCAAACTGTCCTACTGAAGCAGGGTAGTAAGAAGCTAAGAAAATGTCTTGGCAGGTGGAATGAGGAAACTGGCGCAGATAGCTGATTTGAACTGGTCCCACCCAGCACCCTGACCCAGCTGCTTCCTTTTCGCTTGCACGACCACTCACTCCCTCATGCATTAAGCCATCAGGACGATGGGATTCTGATGAGAACAAAGCCTTGCATCTGTTGACCACAGAAATAGAGTTTTTGACAATCTGGGAGTTATAGCATCCATAAAGTTTAAGTTCTAGAAAGAGATTTATTTTTAATGAAGGAAATAATTTAAAAAATAGGGAAACATTCCCACAAAAGAAATAATCACATTTTTTTTTTTTTCTGGCCAGCACCAGAGCCATAGGCAGGCTAACATTTGCCACATCACTCCGTGGTCTCTCCTCTTCCATATCCGTCCATCATGCCTCTCATCATTAACCCTGAACAGCTGCCCACCGGCAAGCTTACACAGTATTTCCTTAAGAACTTACTTCCACGTCCTCAGTCTACACTCTGGATCCCCACATGATGGCATGAAAGTCTATGACACAGTGCTGCAGGCAGATGATCTCTGATTTGCTGGTGAATTACATACTAAACTACATCTAAGACAGCAAACAAGATCTAACTTCAAACAAACATCACTCACACGACAGTCGTGCTGCCTAAACAGAGCATTTTTGAGTAAAAGCTATTCAAATACCTCCTCGTTATTTTTTCTAAACTTTTAAACATAATGCTGATACAGAAACTAGAATTCAAAAAAACAAGGCAGCAGTGTTTCTACATAGTAAGTAGACAAAGATGTGGCACTTGTTTGTAAAGGGTGAATTAATCAATCAAACAATCAATCAATCAATCAATTAAAAAACAGAAAAGCAAAATCCCGGAAACGTTACTTTTCCAGATCAAATGGTTGCATGTGCACACCTGGTTTCATAAAACTCCATACTTCCCAAATGTACTAAAGTTTTCAAATATGTGTTCAATCATATTATTATCCACTGCTCCTCAAAATCATCTGGCAGACGTAAACAAACATACTATGGTTAAAGGACCCCCACAATCAGAAGGTACAGGGATTTTCTTCCCATCATGCAGTTCCTATGCTCCTCTGTCTTCAGAAACTCAGAAACTAAACTCAACTAGTATGTCAACATAGTGTATTTAGCCAGTGTGCTTCATTAGTAGCTTTACTTAATTTTTGAACATAGAGTTGCTCACTTAGTTCTAGGATTGTCATAATAAGGTTTAAATTTCACTGCCTATCCAGAAATAATCATGTAAATACAAGATTAAATACATCATAGAAAACTAATGCAAGTTCTGTCTTATTTGCATTCTAGCAACCTCACTTAATGATGTTTTTCCTTGCGCACATTCTGGGTTACATGTGCCTGTTCAAATATCTTGTAATTTTTGTTTGTTTGTTTTTTGTTCCACTCTCCTGTGATGATGTTTTCCCCCCCTAAAATGGGTTGAATCTGTTTCACTTGTCATTGAGCCTCACTTATCGTTCCTTAGGGATTATTCACTGTTCGAAGGTTTACTGAGGTCTTTTCTTTATGGAACACTCCAGCAATCTGAGTTTCTTCATGTAAGGAAACCGATCACTGGAAAAAAATAATTAAAGCCAACGTTAATGATATTATTTGGCTTTGTCATTTAATTCTTCTCACAAGCATTGGTTAAAGTGGCACCATCTAAATATTAAGAATAAGGAAACTGCAGCACAGAAAGATAAATTAACCCACCAAAGGCACACAGTTAATTACCTTGTTCTACCATAATAGTTTCTTATTACCAAGGCAGAAATCCATTTCTAAAACATGGAAATATGCTTTTGCTCACCCTATAATCTTTTTGGAGCAAGACAGCTTGGACTTGCATTTACTTCACCACCTATTAAGTGTATATCTTTATTGTCATGGTATTTATGCTAATATTTTTTCATATATGTTTTACACATGAAATATAAGAAATTATGTAAAAATTTCAATAATAACAGTTCTATCATTATTCAAGTCACCCGAGGATAAGTAAAATTTGTTTATAATATTTTTAGCTTAAAGTCTTCCACTTGAGTCATGTATTCAATAAAGTTCTTAGAAATTCACTCTTTGTGTGATGTTACCAATGTGATGTATGGTTAGGTTCCTTTGTTTCAATTCATATTCAGTTTGATTGAAATGAATACATGATTATCTATGATGAAAATTATAAATTATACACTAAAAGCTATTAACTAATAAGTAAATCAATAAAGTCCACAGGATATGATCAATACATAAAAATCAACTATGTTTCTATATTTTAGAGATGAACAATTAGATATGGAAATTACAAAAAATTACATTTTGCAACAGCCTCAAACATGAATATACTAGCATAAATTTAACAAAATATACACAAGTACAGTTACATGAATTGTGTCTCTGGACTTCTGTTCTTGTTCAATCCATATCTATTCATTCATTTGGCAATGATTTTACCTGTTTTATGTAAAGATATCTCGTGTAATAGTATAACGATTCAGTTAAGCAAATATTTTCACTATGCTTAACTCTAATTCACACTGGCATGGCCTTAAATGCTGTTTTTCTTTCAGTTGTAGCATCATATCCTCCTTAAGGTGGGCAGAGGATGAATAACTGGAGATGGATTCAACAAAAGACTTTTTAAAGACCTTGTCTTCAAATTATTGGGTCCATTATATTTCAGAAAGGCTCCATATATAGGTATATATAGAATTTAAAAAAAAATCAACCTATTTCACATAACACATCCTCAAATTTACTTATTTCTTTACTCATTTTCCTAGAATTATTTAAAAATATATATTGCTATGATTCAATGTGTATATGAACACGTATAGGTGTTCATACATATATGCATACACACATATATATTTTTGTGTCATCAAATTTAGCCACTCAAAGCTATTTTTCTCATATTGGCTCTTTGACAACCTCAAGAATCCAATCAACCAACCTTAATTTAATTTAATATTGATTTATAACTGACATATAACATATTAATTTCAGTGTACAACATAATGATTCAATATTTCTTTAATTGTTAAATGATTGCAGACTAATGAAGTTCAGTTGTTATTTTTGTCTGGCTAAAATAAGCTGTCACTATCCTCTGATGAAAACATCACGAGGTTCATAGATATCTTTAATGTATAATCGTGTTACAGAACCCGACCAGTGGAGGGATCCTATCACTGAGCGCCTACCAGGCAAAACTCCAAAGACAGAGTTCAGTGGAAAGGAATAAAATCTTTTAACAATCAAAAAAGTCATTTAAGTATTTGTCATTACAACTACTACATAGATTCAAGGTGAAAATAATGCAAGAACAGAAATCTGTACTACTGAAAAAGGCACACAAACTTTGGTCTAAGACCCCCAAAGAAAAATCACCCTGTCATCCTCTGTCACTGCTAGCTCCAGTCATCTTTCAGAGTCTGTGCCTCTAGGCCTCCTACTTGCCACATGCTGTCCTCTTCCAGCGCTGTGCACAGGCCCACACTTACAGCCATGGGCGGGAGCATGCTGGTGACACTTGACATGCACAGGCTGTGGGCCATTGACAGGTTCACTTTGGGGAGGGGCTCTGCACCTACCACTGACAGGTGGGAGCTTTCTCCCCCTCTTCCTTACCTTCCTTTATGTCCAGGCCCAGAACCGCCGGTCCTCAGGCAGAAGAAGGGGAGGTCCAAAAAAGGAAGTGGTGTTTCTCTGTGCTCCTTTCAAATGATCCCCCCCTGAATCCTTTGCAGCTCAGCACACATGGTTCTGTTGGCCAGGGTGATGCATGCATGCTGCAGCTTAACCCCTCCCCCATTTCCAGGGATGGGGCCCCTCCTTATAGTACTATGATACAATTTATCCCTTATATTAGAAAAACAAAATCCAGGAAACTAACAACATACTTTATTGGGGTGCTTATGCGACAGATATTATCATGCCATGTTGATAAGAGTGGAAATTGTTATAGTGCAATTTTTGCAATAATTAGCAGAATTTCAAAAAATTTGACTTCATGGCTTCATTATAGACAAAATACAGACTCTAAATGTTATACATGTATTATCATTTCATTTTTTTAAAAAAAGTTTCCACCTAGATAGCCTTGATTAAACTATGGCTTACACACAAAATCAATCTTATGCCGGTCAGAGAAAGATAAATACCACATGATCTCACTCATACATGGATGCTAATGAACAAAATAAACTGATGAACAAAGAGGCATAGATACATGTAAAAGAATGAAGAAGATTGACATGTGATATGGAAACATCTATAGGATATGCAATTAAAAGAAAAATGTAAAGACTGCAGCATAACAAGCATTTATTTTTCTTATACAAGCCAATCTAATATTAATGCTAAACATGGTCAAACATGACTTTTGAATTTTGCATAAAATTTTGAAATCACAATTAGTAGAGAAAGTAAAACAACAAACAAAAAATACTTTAACTCTACTGCTACTGGAATGAATCATCTTAGAAATATAACCCAAATGACACCTTGGTCATCTTTCAGTGGTCTGCTCTGAGATCATTCAGAAATATATTTTAAAAAATCAAAATTCGATAAGGAGCCAAAAGCCTTTAGAACTTAAAAAAAAACTAGAATTCTAGAAAACATGTTTCTCTTAGTTAATAAGTACTTTCACTTACCAAATATGATGCAGGTTTTATAACAGCATTAAACAGCATTATTTTCCATTGTTCCTCTACATTATCTAGAAATGGTTTATAAATATAATATGTTTTGAGGACTCCTAATATCAAAAGTAGAAGGATTTTTTCCCCACATGTAACTCTACTGTTTCTTCAGCAAGACAGCATTACTCTTTCCTTCAGTGCTGCAACTAAATAGACAATGGGCAAGCCCATCTATTTCCTAACTTCCCAGCAGCAGCGTCCCTCATTAGCACAGCAGATTGTCCTGTAGCAAGTATCAACAGGTAGCGTGGCTGGTAAAAGCTCAAGTTTCAGTGTGCACTTTGTAGCAGACAGCACTCTACTCTGGCAGGTTCTGTTTAATCTGCCCACATGATTGTATCTTCAGATAGTCATTGGACAAATATAAGTGCAACACCAACTTGCAGAAGAGTATATTAATTCTCAAAGAATCTGGAAAATAGTAGAAGGACATTAACCATAGAAGCAGGAAAGCAAAGGGATTCAAACATTGATTTGAAATATTTTTAATGATACATGTATATCTTTTTTCTTATATCTTTAATAAAAGCCAAATAGGTATATACAAATTGAGTATCTTAAGTGCAACACAGTGATTGGAGTAGTTTGGAGGGATTAATGGAAAACTTTGTTGCAAAGGTAACTTTGAGTCAAGTCTTAGAAATATCCATTATTTGGTAGACTGGAGAAAGATAAAGGAACTTGTAAAATAAAAGGCATTGAAGAAAACTTTGTAAGTCCAATTTTTAAACTACATTTATCAGATTAATATATAACTTCTTACTATTTAAAAAATCAATCTTGGTTAATAAGTATATAACCTGTATTTACACAGCGTTAAGTAACTCACCAAATCATATCAGAAATCAAAACACTCTAGGTGTTTCCTTAAGCTAATTCTGCTGACTCTAATGTAAGCTTTCTTTTTTTATCACTATTTTACTTTCTAGAAAATCAGGGGAAAAATCTGGGTATCCACCTCTTTCTATGTTGTCAAGGGAATTCCTGCTTGGAGGGTAGGTAGTACAAAAGTAACAATTTCCACTTACAGCAGTACTTGCCCCAAAGACAACCAAAACTGAATGCTGCATTTTACTAGAACTCGCTTGACATTAATGCTCGTGAACAACCACAAACTTTAAATAACTCTGACCTGAATCCAACTGAAGGTTCTTCACTTACTCATCATCAATGGGACTTGTGTTAACCTACTGTGTACAGAGAGATGGACTCATTCATACTACATGGAGAGTGGGTTTTCAATTCTTAATTACCACAGCCAATTTGGACTATACCCCTTCACTTTTTTTATGGTTTTCATTTATTCATTTAATAGATATTTATTATAGGATAGATATAGGGGTAAGTGCTGAGTATACAGCAATGAATGAGAAGGAATTATATTATTGCCGTGGACCTTGGTTTTCCACTCTCTGAAATAAATATATTCATTTCTTTTTAACAACCCGAGTGTTCATCAGTGGAGTGGATAAAAGAGACATGGCACATTTACACAATGGAATACTCTGTGGCTATAAAAAAGAAGGAACTCTTCCCCTTGGTGACAGCATGGATGGACCTGGAGACTATTATGCTAAGTGAAATAAGCCAGTCAGAGAAAGATAAATACTAAATAACCTCACTCATATGTGAAGGCTAACGAACAAAAGTAACTGATGAACAAAGAGATATAGCTACACAGAACAGACATGAGGGGGACTGAAAGAGATTAGCCAAAGATCATATATGCATGTGTGCATGGTCCATGGACACAGACAAGAGTGTGGGGAAGTCCGGGAGGGGTGGGCGGGAGTTGGGTGCAAAAGAGGAAAATATGGGGAACATCTGTAGTAGTGTCAACAACAGTACAAAACACTTTACTGTTTAATACTTAAAAATGTTTTCTTTTTCTACTCAGGAAACCACTCAGTGAATTCTTTATTTTTAAAGATTTTATTTACTTTATTTTTAGAGAGAGAGGAAGGGAGGGAGAAAACAGGGAGAGAAACATCAATGTGTGGTTGCCTCTCACGCTCCCAGCTGAGGACTTGGCGTGCAACCCAGGCATGTGCCCTGACTGAGAATTGAACCGGTGACCCTTTGGTTCTCAGGCTAGGACTCAATCGACTGAGCTACATCAGCCAAGGCTGAATTTCTTGTCTACCCAGCAATTAACACAGCATTAGCTGGATAATAGATTATATAGATATAGATGATATAGATATAGATATAGATATAGATAATATAGAGTCTTTGTTTTATTATTTGACAGTAAGGAGAAGATATTGGATAGAAATAAATGACAACTTGAGGCCCAGGGGAAAATGTTTGAGATCTCCTACCACATTTCCCTCTATTCTTTCTTTCATTTATTTTGCCTTGTTCAACACATTTAAAAACATATATATTATAATTTAAAGAACACTAGAGATTAGTAATGTTACAGTAATAAATATAGTAGATAACTATTTCATAAACTTTAACTTTCGTTTAAAATGCTGCTTCTCTAACCTAAGTGCCCATCAGTAAATGAATGGATCAAAAAACTATGGTACATTTACACAATGGAACACTACTCAGCAGAAAGAAAGAAGGAGCTCCTACCCTTTTTGACAGCATGGATGGAACTGGAGAGCATTATACTAAGTGAAATAAGCCAGGTGGTGAAAGACAAATACCATATGATCTCACCTATAAGTGGAAACTAATCAACAAAACAAACAAGCAAGCAAAATATAACAAGAGACTTTGAAATTAAGAATAAACAGTAACCAGAGGAGAGGGAAGAGGGGATAATGGGGGGAAAAGGTGAAAGGTTTTCAGGAAAAACTATAAAGGATACATGGACAAAACCAAGGGTGGGTGGGATCAGGGGAGGGAGGTGGGGATGGCTGGGGTGGGGGGAAGTGGTAGGGAGAAAATGCAGACAACTGTAATTGGAAAACAATAAAAAATATAAATAAATAAATAATAAATAAATAAATAAATAAATAAATAAATGGCTGCTTCTCCTCACAGTGTAAAGTTTTCGTGGTTGCTGCTGCTGCTTTTTATTCACATATGACAGCTGCAGTATGTTTTCATCAGTGCCCAAAGGACAACCATTTTTGGTGCCCTCCTGCTCACTAAGGTTTTATTTTATAAGAGAAATAGAGGATAAAGTTCTGATCTACTTCCATCATTCTTTGTCAGCAGCTGCTTATTCTCCTCCTGAGATTGTACTGTAACAGATTCTCCCAGTCATGCGTATGTGTGAGCATTTTCAAACATTACAATTTTGAGCAGGTTGTCCGCTTGATGAGTTTCACGGTCTGAGTGGGAAGCCCCAGTGAATTCTATCTAACCAGTCTCTCAGTTTCATTTACACAACCCCAGGAAAGAAGAAAGGAATTCAAAAGCCATATGAAGAAGGAAAGCTAAGACCAGTGGATCTCAGCTGGAAACTGAGCAGGGTGCACCCTGGCATTCATCGCTTGGAGGCCAGTTCAATTCCAAAATTTTGCAATGTGCTAGAAATTGAGAAGCTGGAGTTCTGAGTAAGATCAACACACAGAAAGCTAAATAAGCCCTCTCTGTTCAATAGCTTATGTAATAAAGGCACTTATTGTTTAAAAAGTAAGATAAGTCTATATTACGCTTATCATTTAAAAGATGTTGTAATTGAAAATAACCTAATGACTAGCTGCATGATCAAAGGTGAATTTCTTAGATTATTCTTGATGTAATTATTTCATCGTAATAAAGGCATGTTAATTCATATCTACTAGCGTTGTTTGAATTAAGCTACTAATAAAGAACGAAGTACAGCTCTTGGCATCCAGGAGGTCCTCAATAAATCCTGATGTGGTAACTACTATTATTATTGCTGTACAAAATACTGTTGTTAACATTACAGTGAGAAAGGATCACATTATAAATTGAAGCCCAGATCGTTCCGACTTAACCTACCCCATTTAAAAAAATTTACTCCCAGCTGTTGCCCAAACTGCTGGATTGAAATATGAAGGGCAGCAATTTAATGCATGAACCCTAGGAACTGCTCCAGCAAACTGGGTGGTAACATAGAAAAGGTCGTCTGTACAGTGCGGAAAGTATAGTTGAGTAAAGAGGCATAGTGACCAATAAGAATCAAAACCTCCTGCACCTTGACTAATAGTGGATTATTAGTCCTTTAAAGAGTAGAGAAATACACAATGCATTCTAAGTGAAACTCTATGAATTAAAGGAATGCAGCTTTTGCACGAATCTAAAAACTTTTTTGTTGATTATTTTTCCCATTGTCCACATGGATCACCCTGTCCCTTTTAGAAAATACACATTATGTAAGATTCTAGCAAGGTATGCTTCAAGAGAAAATTGATGGGAAAAGTCTTCCTCCTTACCTGGGAGCAAATGTTGAGCATAGAGAAGCATGGTGCATAGTGCAAGCATGTTAGGAAAGAATGTTGCTGACTAGGAAAAGGACATTTTCCCCTTAAAAATAATGGCACACCGGAGCCACCTTCCACTGCACTGTAAAAATCATGACATAAAAGCTTATTGGTAAACTAAATTCTTGACTTATTTCTGATATCCGATTTCATTCATATTCAAAGAAACTATCACCCAGCCAGGAAATATGTATCTTGTCTAATCTTGCAGGTATGGATAATTACCTGCAAAATTACCTACCAGGTAAAACTACCAGGATAATTACCTGTAAGAATTCCAAAATTCTTTCCCAATGCTTTCAGAATTTAAGTAATATCCAAAATCTAGGATCCTATTCACTGTGACCCAATTAGGTGCTAATATTTAAATATCTCTTCAACTTTTCTCACATGCCCAGAAATGGTTGTGAAATAAGTGTATATGATGCTCACTGAATTCATCTCAGCATTTCAATTGCTATATATCTTTCTTTGCAAGGATTCAAAATCTGCTCAGAAACATGAAATACTGTGGCTACTGTAAAAGGTCTCATAGACAGAGACCATTATAAAGGTGGTTGCACTTATTCCCCTCAATCTTCTCACCCCATCTAGGAAACATAGCTTGACTCTCAGCAATCTGTTATCAAATGGGCTCTCATTAGTTGTTGATGGACCAAGGGAATTTGACTAAGGTGATATTTACTGCTGCAGAAAGACACAAGGCCAACATTGACATCAGTCATGATGCGTGCCCATAAACCATCGGAAATATGGCAATTGTTAATACTGCAATGCAGTGCCTCAGCCTGGCAGGAACACCAGCCGTGTGATGGGAAGCAGGGGAGAACTGTGGACTTTGGAGTGAAGAATTGGCTACGTCCTTTGTGGACTGGCCCACAGGGCTGTAGATCAGGCAGCACAAACAATCTTGGGGAGCTTCTTGCCCACAGTCAGGATTTTCAGCTGTGGCGCGCAGCCTCTGAGGGCCAAGACTTTGCATGCTTATGCAAGACTAAAGAAATAGCTGATGTCATCAGCCTTCTTTGTAATTTCCTGCGTATGGCAAGCTCTGTGGTTTACAAAACGTTGTCAGGTCAGAGGGGTTTAGAATGTAAATTAACATCTCTGTTTCACCGAAGAGAGCATCTAAACAGGCTGAAGTCTGAGCCGTGCACCCATACACGGACAGATATATTTCTGTTAAAGCACATGTCATGTTTTAATTGATCTTGCTGTTCTTCTCTATCAACAGAGATTTTACACTGAGAACTTGTCTCATGGCTGTATGCCCAATCCCACACTCGGGGTTGCTGCACAATAGCTTTGCAGCACATGTTTGTGCAGTAAACAACTTTTTCTCTAACTGTAAGGGAATTATAACACCTCTCTAGCGGACAAAGAAATTAAACCTCTTTTTAAGTGTTTTCTTTGTTTTTAGTATCTCTAATACCTCTTCTAATAATTTGCAACTATTCATAAAACATTCAAATATAAAAAGTACAGTAAAATATGTATCAAGATATTTCTAAATATATGTTAACATGTAAAATGCACCCCCAAGCGTCTTCTCCTAGCCAAAGATAACTAAATTATTTGAAACTCCCACAAATCTTCCAACAAAATGAACTCATATTATTTATAACTAGTTTAAAGAAAAAATGTGTTAAACTTTCTACTAAAGTCCACACATAATAAAAACAAATTAAAAATAATCTAATCACTGCTTTTCATTAGAAATACGTGAGCTACAAATGCAAGGCACATATGTAATTTTTAATTTTCTAGAATAAATATTAATAAAAGCTAAAAATAAAAGGTAAATTAACTTTAGTAATAAATGATAACCAATATAAAAATTGTGATATTTTTCTACAATGTCTTTATGAAATTATGATTGAAACCATAGAATCACATACCCAAAGTTTTATATGCAAACTGAAAAATTTTCCAATAACCAAATTGAACATCAAAAAATCATTTCCCTTTAATATTCCTGTCCATCCATGTTGACAATTTGTCTTAGCCTTTAAAAAATAATTGATCCAAGTTTTAAGCAAAAATATAACTATTTCAAATAATATCTCTCTGATGTAAATAAATTCAAAACCATGCATGTCAATATAATTAACAATAAAATAAGAGTAATGGCTACACTGTAAAGCAGATCTATATCAATATCTTCTACATGTTCACTATTTCTTTTTCTTTTTGTAACCAATTATATAATGCTGTTAATTAATTGTACATTAGCATCTTCTGCATATTGATTCCTGTTAGAAATGTGTGAAAATCACTATCACTGATTCTTATTACAAAAAGAGTGAATTTCAATACAAAATTTTGTACCTGTCTAGCTAGGTCACAGATAAGCTTTACTTTACTTGGAGCTTCAGAATTAGCTCATTCCTATGAGAAAATAAGTCACATTGCCATTCTTTGCACGTGATAATTGCATATTTAGCAAACATTGCTTTTCTTTCAAGAAAGTCTTGAAGCGAATAGTATAATAAGTCTTTGTAAACCTCTTTAATGACTCATCAATGATTTTTAAAGAACACAAGAGGATTAAAACCATTATATTCTTTAAAAAAAAATTTTATTCTTGTTCAATTACAATTGTCCCCATTTCCCCATTACTCATCAAATTCTATTCATTTCAATACAGTCATAAATTGGCAATGAGTTATAACATTTCCACATACATACTGAACAACTCAAAAGCATCAACCACCGTACCTTTCAGAATCATCTTTGGAAAGCCTGTCCAAAGGGTGTCAGTGTGTATCACACAGGACAGGGAAGCAACAGGGAAACATCTCTTGTTTTAAATTTCCATGAAGTCTGGGATCTTGACCTACTGTACATAACTAGGCCACTTTCTGCCATTACAATTCTTTTCATAACTAGTTAAAATTACTATTTGGTGGATGTAAAATATTCAAATATATCCATGTTTTGAGTTCACATTTTTTGAATTTTTTAGTTGTAAGTTGACAACTTATTTTTTTTTGTTTTGTGAACTTGGAGTGTTTTTGTTGTTGTTGTTGTTGTTCTTGAGACAGAATATACCTAAGTATTGGGCAATGTTTCTTATACTGCAAAAGTCATCTATAACTAAAAGTACTTGTATTTCTAAAAGTTTTTAGTTAACTGATGTTTGGTATTATTACAAACATTTTGTATTATACATGTAATTGTTTGGAGACTTAATTAAAATACTTTACTTTTCTAAACTATTTTTTAATCTTCATAATTTTCAAACACAAAACCATAATTATAATAAATAATGTATATACCATACATAACATATAAGTGTATATATAGTTTTATCACTTCTCCATCTAAAAATGATATGCTTTTCTGCATAAGAATCCAAACTGTTTTCTAGTATCCAAAGTTATGAGCTCAGATAATGTTAAAGATCACTTATAAAAATTTTCTTGAACATTTAATTCTGTCTTCAGGTAAATAAATGTGTTGATTTTTTTAACCATTGAAAAAGAACTTATGAAAATTATGAATTTGCTAATATGTCTATAAATACTGTCAACTTTATTATTTTTAAAATTTGTTTTCTAATCTGCTATAGAAAATTGAAATTGCCTCTTCTTATAAAGTTTTCAATACACATTCTTCTGGTCTCTTGTTTTTGTAGCTGTTCCAGGAATTGTACCAGCTTATGCATCTCCATTTGTCTCTGCATTTGTAGTATGTGTTCCTTTTAGGTTAAAATGTGTCCAACTTATTTTTTCAAAGAGGAAAAATGACTGAATTGAAAATAACTGCTTGAATGTAATTTCCAATTAAGATTTACAAAAATATCAAGTGTCCTGCTTTCCTCATGAAATATTCAAATACACACATTACAATGCTGTCAGTGTTTTAAAAAAATCATTTGTACTAAACAGTCTGAAGACACTGTTAGATTTTCTTTTTGTATAATACTAGAAATTACCCATACACTTGGACTTATAATACAACAACAGCTTATGTGATGCAACAGTTAAAGGAAAATGCAATCCAATCTAAAAATTTCTTCTAGAAGTTTTAAAATTTAGGCTTTTATGTTCAGATCAATGATTGTTTTGAGCTTATTTTTGTCTGTGAAGTGAAGTAAGTAAAGGTCAGGGTTAAGGAATTTTTTATATGAATATTCAAATGTTCCACTACCATTTAAAATATCTTATACTTTCAGAATTAAATTACTTTGGTGACTTCATATCAAAAATTGCCTCTCCACATATATGAGTTGCTTCCTGGACTCTGTTGTATTATCTATGTTCCTGTTCTTATTAAAATATCATACTATCTTGATTACGGTGGCTTTATATTGCCTTGAAATCTGTAAGTTGTCCAAACTTGTTTTTTTCAAAACAAAATATTTTTAATATTCATTTTATTTCCATGTGGTGGACTGCTCTGTGTGGTTTCCGAGACTGTAGCCCAGTGAGAACAAACCCTGAAAGGGGCTGGCAAGTCTCCCTGGAAAACCAGGTAAAAACACAAGTAACAAGCATGACTGGACTCTAATACCAAGGGTTCCCGTGGGAACCAGGCCTGATAAATACAATGTATCCTTTGAAGCTTGCTCTGCTTTATTTTGTATAGCCCTGGTGATATAAACTGGATATTTAAGTTCAAGGCATAAGGAGTAAACTCCTTATCTCATGAAATACTTCTTAAAGACCCTCTGGCGTCAGCATGACAGGTCTCTGTGTTCCTTCAACTGTTGTCTATAGATAATACCTGTTTTTGTAAGACTGTAGCCTTTTTGACATTGATTGATGAGCTATGCATGTATGCTGTATACACCTACACATACCATTCCCAATAAAAGCCATGTGGAGAAGGGCTTGGGGTACTCTCCACTAGAGGGAATCACCACCCCCCTTCCCACCAGAACAGCAAGAGTGTGTCCAGGCAATTTATTTACCATCCATGGTGGATGGGAGAAGTCTGTGGGCTGGAGTTCCTCCCACATTTGCATACATGTTTTAGAATAAACATGACATTGTGTTTTACAAAAATAAACAGTTACTCATTTCTTGTAGCTCTAATTAACCACCTTAGTTTTTTTATTGTGTAAAAATATTACTGTTGAGAAAAACGTTTTAAGCAAATACATCTGGCTTGTGAACTGCCAGAGCTGTCACTGGCATGGATTAAGAGCCTTGAAAAATCCTTGTAGGCAGTAATGTGACCTATGTGCCAACTGTTTTTCAAAGCATTTGCCTCAATAGAATGCCATTTGTTTATTATTACAAAATTCACTTAATGTAAGGAAGCCTATTACTGTGCTAGGATATCAAAATTAATACCAATGACTCTTAGACACTTTAGTAGCAAAAAAAATAGGAAAGTAATATTTTCAAAGATGCAGAAGTGAGTGAACAACATTTAGAATAAAGAGTAGAAGAGATTCTACTAAGTTATCAAAAAACAGCAACATGATGGCTCTGAGGACCTTTGAAAGTTCACAGATGATTAACATCATCAATTTAAACAAAACCTTTTGATTCTCACTAACTTGTTTCTTATTTTGAGGCTTATGTAGTTTGATGACTCTATATTTTTACTATAGATTTTCATTTAGCCAACTCAGATAATGATTTTGGATCCTATATCCAATTTTAAATCCGCCATAGGAAATTGCTCCGTGGAATCCATCCTCAATGTGCTGATGGGTCACCCTAACTCCAGCCTTCTGAAGTCGAGTGACATACATGATTCCATCATCTCTTAAGACATCATATTGGCAGGTGATGACATAGGTCACAGGTAAGCCCTGTAACTTGTTGTCATCAGCCAACAAGGGAGCTGCCCTCACATCTAGAAACCCTGGATACTTTTTAAACAGCTCAGAAGTACCATTAGTTGGACTGCTATAAAAGTGCCCTTTCTTAAAGATCTCTGGGAGCAAAGAACTCCAATTAACAAATTGGAAGAGATGGACTGATTCCACTGGTACATGTTGATTGAAGAGCATGGCTTTTTCAAGTGATCTGTCTGTGGTAAAGTATTCACTCCAAAACCTGACCATGAGTGATCTGGGCAGAGTTGGAAGGAGCGAGTTTTCCCGATAGGATGGTAAGTCCATATCAAGAGTCTGAAGGGCGGGATAAATTAAAGACTGGGTCTTGAGTTTGATCTTGACATCTGGGTCATCTATGAGCTGAGAGATAATTTAAAGTAAGTTGTTGAAATAATTTTCATTAATAGTATGTACTTTCATTTGTGATGTTGATATGAGATAAATTCAAAGTTTCAAAAAGATAATCAGAAACAATAAAAGATATACCTCAAAGAACTTTCCAATTTTCAATATTATACGTAAGACTCAGTGTATACACTTAAATACTGTAAAGGTAAACAAAATGATTTGCATTACTTTCCCCATGGGTATGGAACCAGACCATGTGATTAAAGAGCAAAATATCTACAGTTACAGCCCAAAATGGCAATCTTAGCAAAGTGATTTTTAAGTAAATAATTTATGTACATATGTTATTATGTCAACAGGCATTAACATTTAAGGGAAATGTCATGTAACTAGGAATTCTAACTTGGCTCTGACACTGAACAGATAAAACATTGGCAAAAGTCTAATTTGTTTTAATATTTATATGTTTTCAATATTCAAATTATACTAGTACATTAAGGGACATTAATTTATAAATCAATGCCCATATACTTGAGTTGTATTAAAAATTCCCTGTTCATAGGACAGACGACCACAAATATTGGAGGCCAGGAATATCGAGCATTACGTTTAGCCATGGGAGTTAGAATGGCCCATTGTGTCTCGTGGATAAGCTCTCAAACTACGATCCCTGGAACAGCAGACACTACATCTGTTAGAAATAGAAATTGTTAGTCCCTAGCCCAGACTCACTGAATCGGGAGAAGAGGAACCAGAAATGTTTGCCTTAACAAATCTTTCAGGTGATTCTGATGCATGCAAAAATTTGAGATCCACTGACATAGGTCATAAGTAATAATGATTAAAACTATAGATATGCTGATGCTTGTTAAAGTACAGTGACTACACTGAACTCCATGTCTGAAAACTTTCTATAAAGCTGAAGAAAGCAGAGCACTCTGATATTTTCTATTCAGCATAACTATGACATTGCACCCCCCCCCGAACAAAAGCAAATGACAGCAATGCTAATTTTATTGCATTTGAAGCATAGTTAATAAGTAGAGCTGGTTCATAAGATAAAATAAATCCAGAACTAGATTGTGTACATAAAGTGATTTCTGAAATTAAATAACCAGTTCAGTGTTTTATCTCAGTTAAGAATACCATATTCCTGTTAGCTCAATACCTACTATGAAGATTGCTACTTACATTAGTAGAGGTCTGGTAATAATTCAATAGGTAGCTAACATGGCTGATTTTGGATTGAATTAAGAAACATAGAAAAATATTTTATATTTAACCAATAAATTCAACCTTATAGCTATCTAAAATATTTGAACCTGCTGATTTTTTATTCATTAGTCTAATATTTATTAAACACAAAATTGTCAATCCTAAGGAATACTGGTGAACAGATGTCATTGTGTACGTATAAGGAGCCTATAGTCAAGCAGGAACAGAGTGAAGCAAGTAATTCCAGCTAGTGAGACAATCTACCAGGTAGAGGTTTATTCAGTATGCTACTAGCACACCTTACACAGGTGTATTTTCCAGGGAAGGTAATGAAGCTCAAGTGATGTCCAAGTAAGAGTTAACTTGGCAGAAGCTCTTGGAAGAAAGAGAGTGTTCCAGTAAGAAGGACCCACAATTGAGGATAGATCCAATGTTTATCTTTATTTTTTATATAACCATTATTTTTCAATTACAACTGACATGAAATATTATATTAGTTTCAAGTGTACAACACAGTGATTAGACATTTGTATAATTTATGAAGTAATCAGCCCAGTAAGTCTAGTACCCATCTGACACTGTACATAGTTATTACAATATTACTGACTCATATTCCCCATGCTGTACCTTCCTTACATCCCCATGACTGTTCTTATAAGTGGCAAGTTGCACATCTTAATCCCTTTCCTTTTTTCATTCATTTTCTGAGCCACCTCCCATGTGGAAACCATCAAAATGTTCTCTGCATCTATGGATTCGTTTTGGTTTTGTTTGTTAATTTTTTTTTTTGTTTTTTGGTGTTTCACATATAAATGAAATCATATGACATTTGTATTTCTCTGTCCGACATTCACTTAGCACAAGATTTTATTTTTTTATGTGGCTGAGTAATATTCCATTGTATATATGTACCACATCCTCTTTATTCTTTGTCTATTGATGGACGCTTAGGTTGCTTGCAGATCTTGGCCGTTGTAAACAATGCTTCAATGAACATAGAAATGCATATGTCTTTCCAAATTAGTGTTTTTGGGTTTCTTCATATAAATACCCAGGAGTGGAATTTCTGGGTCCTTTTTTGTTCTTTGTTATAGCCTTTGTTTTAAAGTTTATTTTGTCTGACATTAGTATTGCTACCCCAGCTTTTTGTTGTTGCTGCTATTTGCATTAAATATCTTTTAACCATCCTTTTACTTTCTGTCTTTGTGTGTCTTTCGATTTGAAGTGGGTGTTTTGTGGCAGCACACGTATAGGTTTTATTTTCTTATCCATTCTGCCACCCTATGTCTTTTGATTAGAGTATTGAATCTATTTACATTAAAGTGATTATTAATAGGTATATAGTGATCGCCATTTTATTATTCTTATTTTTTTCTTCTTCTTTTTAAAAAAGTATCTTTAACATTTCCTGTAATACTGTAATACTGGCTTGGTGGTAATGAACTTCTTCAGCATTTTCTTGTCTGAGAAGCTCTTTATTTGTCCTCTGATCCTTTTTTTTTTTTTTAAGATCTTATTTAGTTTTGTTTTGTTTTTTTGAGAGAGAGGGCAAGGGAAGGACAAAAAGAGGGAGAGAAGAATCAATGTGTTTTTGCCTCTCATATATCCCCTACTGGGGACCTGGCCTACAACCTAGGCATGTGTCCTGACTGGGAATCGAACTAGCGACACTTTGATTCACAGGCCCATGCTCAATCCACTGAGCCACACCAGCTGGGGCTTGTTCTTTAATTCTAAATGACAGCCTTGCTGGGTAATCTTGGTTTTAAGTCCTTGCTTTTCATCACTTTGAATATTTTGTTCCAATCCCTTCTGGCCTGCGAAGCTCTGTTGAGAAATCAGCTGACAGCCTCATTAGAGCTCCCTTTTAGGTAACTAACAGATTTTCTCTTGCTGTTTTTAAAATTCTTTCATTGTCCTTAATCTTTTCCATTTTAATTATAATATGTCTTGGTGTGGACCTTTTGGGTTTATCTTAATTGGGTCTTTGTACTTCCTGGACTTGTCTATTTGCTTTACCAAATTAGGGAAGTTTTCTGTCATTATTTCTTCAGATAGGTTCTCAATGCTGATACACTTGATATTGTCCCAGAGATCCTTTAAACTATCCTTATTTAATTGTTGTTGTTGTTGTCCTGATTGGGTGTTTTCCACAACCTTGTCTTCCAAATCACTGATTTGATCCTCTGCTTCATCGAACTAACTCTGTGTTGATTCTCTGTAATGTAGCTTTCATTTCAGTTATTGTATTACTCATTTCTGACTGGTTCTTTTCTATGTTTTCTATCTCCATTGTTATGTTTCCTGTATCTTTTTTAAAGTCCTGACTTCATTTACTTTTCCCTTAAGGTTATTGAGAACCCCTATAAGCAGTGTTTTGAACTCTGCATCTGATAGATTGCTTGTCTCCATTTTGTTTAGTTCATTTTCTGGAGTTTTGTTCTGTTCTTTCATTTGGGACATGTTTCTTTTTCTCCTCATTTGGCTGCCTCTCTGGGCTTGTTTCTGTGTATTAGATAGAGCTGCTACGTCCCCCTTGGTAGGGTGGACTTATGTAGTAAGTGCCCGTTGTGGCCAGTGGCGCAGTCTCCCTAGTCACCTGAGCTAGGTGCTCCAAGTGTGTCCTTGTATGGGTTGTGTGTGCCCTGCTATTGTAGTTAAGTCTTGGTTGCTGCTGGCATATCATTGGCAAGGATTGAAATTTAGGTTGATCTCCTATGAGGACTACCTATGACTACATCAGAGGAGCTATTTTGCAAGGGTTGACCCCATGGAGCAGGATTCACTTTAGCAGCTGTGGCGCCTGCTGAGTCTGCCTTTAATTGTGTCACTTGTGGAGGTGATTCAGTGGTGTGTGGTGTGATATGAAGCTGTCCACCTGCTATGTTGGTTCTGGGGCCTCTCAGGAAGGTTCTCAAGGTCAACCATTGTCTGTACCTGCCCAGGGCCACCAGTATGAGCTACAAAGTGATCTGAAGATGGTTACTGATTATGCTAGGCTTAGAGGGGCCTAGTAGGGGCTAAGATGCCACTAGTGATGGGCTTGGAGCACCTAGTAGGAGTTATGAGGTATGGTGATGCCAGACACTCTTTGGGGGTCATGAACCTTTGAAAGATTTTTGAAAGTCTGTAGCATGAGCCAACACGGGCCATTTTTTTTTTTTTTTATGGGAAAGCCACTGGAAATGTCTTGGTTGGGCTCAAAAGTTGAGTGAGGCAGGGTCTCAGGGAGTCACCAGGGAATGACGAACAGTGTTAACCAGGTTGATGAAGTTGGTGCCTGCCTGTGCCTGCTGCTGGGTGATGGAAGGCTTAGGCCTTCTGACAAAGGTACAATGGCTTCTTCTAGTGTTTGTCTGGAAGAAAGCTGCCCCTGTAGCTCTTACCTTGAAGCCACACAATTTAGTTCCTCCCTGTATGTACTTGCCCCTTTTCTAGCTGATGTCCCAGAACTGAAGCTTGGAGTGAATGAGTCCTTCAGTGCGTAAGCCCACTTGTGTGTGTTTTAAGAGGAATGCCATGGGTCTCCAGGAGCCCTCTATCTCACTCAGCCACAATCTCCACTGGGTTTTATAGCCAGAAGTTACGGGGAATTCCCTTTCAGAATCTGGAACCCTGGGTGAGAGAGACTGGTGTGGTACTGGGACCCCTCAGTTCTCTCATGGGACACCTCAGGAGCCAAGATATTCCTGCTGATTTTTAATCACATGTGAGTGTAGGACAAACCCCTTCTGCATCTCTTTTTCTCCTTCCAGTCTTGATGTGTCTTCTTTATATTTTCAGTTGTAAGACTTCTGTTCAGCTAGATTTCAGGTGGTTCTCAATAATGGTTGTTCTGTAGTTTAGTTGTAATTCTGAAGTGGTTTGGGCAGAATAGGAGTATTGTATTTACCTATTCTGCCATCTTGACCAGAAGTCTTGCAGATATTTTTTAAACTATATTTTATAGTTAAGTATAAAACACATAAAATCGAGTATATAACCTTACAAGATAAAAGTATAAAATATAATAAATATGTTTAAGAATCAGGAAATTCACTACATGCCCTAAATTGATTGTACAGCCTTTTTGCTTCCTCATAAACACTACTCCTCATTATGGAATTCACTACTGTGTGAATTTATTTCTTTAAATTACACTCCTTTTACACATACTTAACCCATGTGGTTTATTTGGTTAAGTAAGTTCTATCTATTCTAGTTAACCAATAACCATTATTGTAGATTTTACTAAATTACTTTTCTGCATCTATGATTTATGAATTTACTTCCTTAATCTATTAATGTGAAATTTACTTATTTTAATAAAATATGTTTTCTTAGCATGATAAGCAACTTGGCCAAAGTATATATATAGAATGTATATTTTTCAAATATTTTATTCATGATAACAATCTCTTAGATCTCTGAGCATGATTGGCCCATTGTCTTTTTTCCTGAAACTGATCTTTGATTGGCCACAAAGATCATGCTTCTCTGAAGAAAACTGGAGCGTGTACATTTTTTCTCTATTCTCTGACATGTGTTTTGGATTTATTTCTTCTTAAATGTTTGATGCAAATTGCCAGTGAAGTTTCTTACTGGAACTATTTTTATTAATTTAATTTTTTATGGTTATAAAGTGACAGATTTTCATTTCGTGTGTCTGCTTTGCAAGTTATGTTATTGTTATTTCTTTATTAAATCAAAATGTTTTTAAATGTTTTAATTTCAAAGTTGTTTAAAATATTGCTTTCAAGAATTACAATGTGCATTCTTAATTCATCAAAGACTAATTCATTTTCATGTCAAAGGGTCTGCAGAATTGTCCCTTTCTCAATGCTGACATTTGCAGCTAAATTTTGTTTTTTCTCATTTGTCACTTCAGAGGATTAAAATTTTATTAGTCCTTTGAAAGAATTAACTTTTTGTTTTTGTTCATATCTGTTCTAAGCTTGTTTTGAATATAAGCATTTCTGTTCTTGTCATTACTATCTTCCCTGTATTTTTTTTTTATTTTGAGTCAGATGCTTATTTCAGTCTTTCTTTTCTCCCCTATGCTTTGGAGAACATACAATTTATTTTAATTCTAAAGAACATATAAAAGATACACATTCTTTTTAAATAGTGACTGATAGGTGCTTAGTGTATTTTTTAAATTTTCTATACAAAGAAGAACATATTATTTGTCTTTTTCTTATTGATTTCCCACATTATTGCATTTAGTAAGCATCCAAATGTAATACAATTTAAATTCTAAATGTTTGGCCCAGTACTTGGTCGATTTTTAAAAATGATCATGTGTATTTGATATTTCCCTGTTCCACTGAGTGAAATATATTGATTGTTATTCCAGTCTATTTACTTATTATTTTTGCCTTCTGGTTCTCTTACTAAAAGAAGTATTCTTAAAACTCTTGATGTGGTCATAAACTTGTATTTTCTCCTGTAGTTCTGTTAATACTTTCTTGTAATTAAATACATACAGATTTAGAGTCATTGTACTTTCTTAGTCATTTAAACCTTTTCTGTAATGATGTGATCTTCTTAATTTATCAATTCTTTCAGATAATATTACAAGGTACATATATTTTCCATCCAGTACTTTCAAATAATCTGCTTACTTATTTTTTTAATCTGATAATCTGGGCCCTACAGTGAGATCATTTAGACCCCAAATATTTACTGTAATTGTTAAAATAATTGGTGATCTACTGCCTAATTTTCTGTATCCTTTTTCTATAATTTTTTTTCTATTTTTGCCTTCTTTCAAATTGGTTTACCTTTCAATTATTCTATTTTCTCCTTTAGTAATTTATGTTACACTCTGTTTTTATTCTTTAATGGATTACCATAAAATGTATATTCTTAACTTCTCAAAGTCTAATGAACTTATTGAAACATAATTGTAAATCTTTATTTCTTGTTAGATGAAAAAAAGACCTTGTAAAACTTGAAATTTATCCTCATCTCTCTCCTTATACTTTGTCTTTCTCATATTTTAATGCTATGTATCTCATTATTTTAAACTATTCAAATTTATTAGACTTACCAGCATCTTACCACATTCTTGCTATTAGCTTCTTCTTTTATCTGCATTTTCATTGCATCTAAAACACTTCGCTTAAAGTATCCTTAGTGTGTTCCATTAATAGGAAGTTCTTTTATTTTTAACCAAATAAGTCTATTTCTCCTTTATTCTTAAGTAAAAATTTTGTGGGTCACAGAATTAGATGAATAGTCACTTGGTGCTGCACTTTTATGCTATTACTCCACTGACTTCAGATTTACATTTCTGACATCGAGAGGTAAGCTGCCGTTATGGCTTGTACTTCTGTGAAGTTACTTTTTTCCTCTGTTTTTCTCTTTTTTCTTTCTGTCTTTTTTCTTCTTCTTCTTCTTTTTTTTTTTTTTTGCTGGCTTCTACATTTTTTCTTGTGTTTACATGTAGATTCCTTTCTAGTTATTGATTTAGTTTTAAGCTTTTCAAAAATGATTCTTAGGGTTCAGGTAACTTCTGTTATCTGTAGCTTGATATTGTTTATCAGCTTTACAAAATGCTGTACTATTGTGTTTTTTAAAAAAAAATTTATTGTTATTCAATTACAGTTGTCTGCCTTTTCTCCCCATCCCTCCACCCCACCCCAGCTGAACCCACCTCCCTCCCCCACCTCAACCCTCCCCCTTGATTTTGTCCATGTGTCCTTTATAGTAGTTCCTGTAATCCCCTCTCCTCACTGTCCCCTCCCCACTCCCCCCTGGCTATTGTTAGATTGTTCTTAATTTTAAACATTCTTTTATCTCATTCTCTTCCCTCTACTTCTGGTATGACAACAAGAATTTTGTTGGATTTTCAGACTGTATCTGCTATATTTCTTCTCTTCTCTTTCGTATTTGTTAACTTCTTGGCTCCCTCTGCATCATTTTGCATAGTTATAAATGAGTTGATATGACTCATCTTTCAGTTTATAAATTATCTGCAGCTGTGTAAAAGTCAGTTAACCAATTGATAAAGGTTTTGATATTGATAATTTTATTTTTGAGTTTTAAAACCTTTGTTTTTTTCAAAACTCTACTTTTCTGAAATTTGCAATCTTGGTTGTGAACGGGTGGAAGAAAGTAGGGTAGTTATTTAATATTCTGTGGCTGGTAACTGTAGCGTCTGAATACGGCCACGTGGCTTTCTATTGTCTGTTCATTCTGTTTGCTTTCCTTTGTTGCTTTTTGCTTACTTGTTTACCTGGATGTGTTCTATTCTGCGTTGGATACTGAATTTCCCAAAATATTTGTAGGAGCAATTAAAGTCTATGATGATACTATATTTCTCCAGGGAGGCTTTTTTCATACATCTCCGTGAAGCACACCTGAGTATCAACCACTCACACCGTTCTCATTGAAAGTGAAGGCCCGAGATTTCCCCCACCATCCAGGTGATGTGAAGCAGGACTCTAAATGCACATGGTTGTGTAACAATGGGGATGTATTTTATATCATGAAATTATACACTTAATGGTCATGACAGAAAATTTTATGTTATGTGTATCTTAGCACAAAATTTTAGAAGTACTGTAAGAGCCACAATAAACCTTTATATGCATTACCTTCCTATTCAAAAATGCGTGTGAGGTTTGTATTACATCAGGTTCACCTTGGCCCCAAGAGCACCTCTATTAAGGGTCTCAGTTAACCGGAAGAGTGGTTCGGGAGCGTCCTCATATTTTACTTTAACTCTAGCTCTGAAAGACTTCCAAAACTTATCGTAGTTGTAAACTTTTTCTTTTTTTTTTTTCTTTTGAGTGCCATAAGCCTTTAGGGTAAAGAGGACATTGAGTACTGGGTTTATTTTGTGGATTTTTTTTCTTTATCTTTGAAAAAACTTTTGGCTTAGAAATTTCTTACATATTATGAGCTTTGTGATATATTTCAGATTATTATATCTTATCCCAGTTTTTAATAATTATGGGTCAGAATTAATTTGTGCACCATGACAGAAACCTGAACTGCATACAACAAAGGGCCAATTATGCAACGCAGTCAAAGAAATTGAAGTCGAAGTGGTTAGGTGGCTTGTCCAAGGTCACAGCTGGCCCTTACTTAAGCTTCAAAAATCCATGGCTCCTGATTATTCTTTGCAATGCATCAAAGTGTCTCTCAGAGAGACAATGTGTAGCAATATCAACTTCTGGGAAATAACAACTATATGTTCTGTAGTATACTAAGAAAAATCACAAGAGTTTTATCTTTCCTTTACCTGGAAATAATGAGAAGGTTATCCTAAAAATACCAATAGCCAAACTTTATATACTTTAAAGTGTGTATGAAAATGAATAATATAAACAACATGGTTTATTCTATTGCACAATAAATTTATGTGTAATATTTATGATTATGAGTAGTTATTAAATTATGATCATTTATTTGCAAATATATTAGAATTTTTTCTTATGGGAATATTGTTTCTAAGCCATCAGTGCCAAGGTTATTTCTTAGGTTAGATAAACCAGTATCAAAAATAATTTTATTCATAATCTATAGGTGATAGATTAATATTAATCTAATTAATAGGTGTCCAGTTTTAGCAAAATACCATAGAAATAGTGTAATAATTGATATTTTAAAATAATAGTTTCTCCTTTAAGTAAATAATATTTATGAACCTGCTAACATTTTTGTCAATAGGTAATTTTATTATTCTGAAAACAAGTTTTAATGCAAGTTTTAGCATACTGAAGATTGATTCATCAGATTCATCATCTGATTCTTTAGTTGCTGTGTTGGTGTCATTGCTTCCACAAATTGTTTACAGAAATATATCTCCTCGTATAACAAAACACTATGTTACTTACCTGACCATATCCATTATATTGAAGCCAACAATATAGAAAGAGGATTTAATCATTTTATTAAAAAAGAAATCCAGCAAGAGATAGAAATAGAAGCACGAGGTATATTAATTTTCTCTGATATCATCTCTATGTAACTTAATATAGTAATATATTTACACTGATATTTTAATGTTTGAAGTAAATACATTTAAGTGTAGGATATTTTATAAAATGAGACACGTTTCAGCAGCATACCTTTTGAGTGACCGCTGCAGCCAAATTCCCTCCAGCACTGTCTCCAGAAATTCCAATTCTTTTAGGATTTACACCATATTTTTCAAGAACATCTTGGCGTAAGAACCACTTTAGTGAATTATATACATCTTCAAATTGATTGGGAAAATGATAGTTAGGTGCTAATCTGTAACTGTGGGCAGGAAAACATGTTCTTTAAGTCAATATTTTTCATAAAAATGTGCATGCATACTCTAACACTAAAATCAAAAGTAAATTTTTTTCTTTAACAAACACATTTTGAATCCTAATGAATACAAAGACGGACTTATTTTTAAAGACAATGTTTGATATAAAAACTTTCATAAATATTATTTTTATACTAATAAAGGCTTGAATGAAAAACTTGGAGTAGACTTTGGGAAAAAAAAATCCCAAGTGATAATTAAGTAAACTTTTCCCAGAATGTTATTTTCTTTGTAGTCATTACTCTTTCTTTATATTTATTTTTATTTATCTATAATCAATAAATATCAAGTAAATCTTAAGAATTACTGAATTCCAACATAATTTATTGATCTAATTGGCAAGCAAACACTCCCATGTTTTTTCATTTTCTATTATTGATTATTGATCTAGAATGATTTTTAGAATAGATTTTACCTGCATTTCCATGTTATTTAGTGACTAATTGCTTTCAAAGAAGGATCATACTATGAAATATGCCACACCAATTGCTTTAAATGTATTTTAACACCTAATTCTTGAAACAACTCTGTGATATAGAAAATATTATATGACTCACAGGTTACATATGAGGAAAATGGAGCTAGAAAGAGATTTAACTGTCACATAGTTAATTTAAACACCAAACTTTGGGCCTGATTCTCTGACTCAGAAGCCCTCCTTATTCACTCTGTTAATTAACAATAGGCTAGAAATCCAGCAAAGATCCTTTGTAGGTGCAATTCAATAGTTTAATTGCATTCTAACAATTTCTTGACTGCCTGTTTTTGATCCCCACTTTACCCAACTCTACGACTCTTTTCTCTCTGTCTCTTTTCTGGCCACGATCAAGCTCAGTTTCTCTTTTCTCACCACCTCACTTCCATTTGAAACACAGCTGGCATAACCAAGAAATGACCGGGACAGCTCACTACGTAAAGGGCCTGGCCAAACCCAAACCAGCAGTGCACTTACTTGGTCGAAATGACAACAGCATCCAGTCTATTAACTGTTTGTCTTGAGAGCAAATCATAACTAAGCAAAGCTGAAATAAAGAAAATAAAATCAGAGACTGACAAGTAAACCGATGGATATTTCTTTCCACAAAAGAGCGGCATTTCTCTCCTCCTCTTTCTCCCTCCCTTACTCTCTTTCTAAAAATAAATAAATAAAGTCTTTAAAAATTGTTCTGGGAAAATATTTCTAATATTTTATCATAGCTATAGAAAATGAATTCTTTTGCTCAGCAATCCTTTTACATGCACATGGTCAACTTTCTTGTCCTTCCCCACATTTCACACTGTATAATTTAAGCCAATCTCTCTCTTCAAGATTAGTCCGTGCTCCCTTTAATCAGCAGATGTTAGGTATTGAAAGAATAAACATAAATATACCTCCCTGACTTTGAGGGAGTCACATTCTACTGAAGACAGGAGCAGGGAGGGGCAAGCCCATAGAAATGAAAAGCGATAATGCAATATAGTTCTCGCTTTAATGGAGAGGTACAGAAAGTACTCTATGAAATAGTATTAGACTTCACAAAAACTGCCAGAGGAAGTTAAGGAAGAGTAAAAAGGAAATAGGGAGAGCTGACACCTGATTTATGTATTCATATTTCCTTGTCTGCCTATTCTATGTTTTCTGGGGTGTTTTTGGCCATGTGTATGGGGTGGGTATAGGTCACACATGTTTGCTATTGTGCTTGGAAAAGTACTCCCTTTTGCACATATGAACATTTTAAGAAAATAAAATAGAATTCACCAACAACAAGAGGAGGGAGAGATCATAAAGTACCACCAGTGGGCTACCAGGATGAGCAGTTGTCACAAAGGGCACAGCACGTAGGCTGTAGAAAGAGGAGTAGATATTTTATTGTGATGTTTCCAAAGTTGGGTGTTGAATATTCTTAAAATGTACATACACACTAAATTTTAAGCTTTTATTTAACATTTACTACACGAAATCATGCTTACATTTTGGATTAAAGCACATATTTTTATGTTTTTTATTTAATGTTAAAAGAGAAAACATCAGGTAAATAGTATTTTGTTTCAGAGTTTATTCTTATTTAGTTCCTTTTCCTTGGTGAACATACTCCCTCTCTTCAGGTACACCTTGATGGAAAGATTTTAAGTGAAGTGCTTTGGGAAGTAGGAATGCAAGGAAAATAATTGAGAGATGGCATAGTCAGATTTTGTCTTAAAAATATCACTTCATTGCCAGCTGATGATTTTACAGCTTGAATTTATAAAAAATGTTTGGATTACACACTTTACTGTTCCAATTTACATTTTCAATCTACATCAATACTCATTAATACCCCTTTGCCTTGACAATTTGGAAAGAAAACATAACACAGAAAGTTATGTTCCTCCTGGTGTGTGTTAATACTTCTCCATTGTGCGGAGTCCAATTTCCTCCCACAGCCTGTAGGTCGGGCAAACTTCTTCCCATTCTCCAGCTCCCCCGCCCCCAATTTCTTCAACATACTTCTATTAACTGCCTTACCTTCAGCTTATAAACATGTTCATGGACCTTCCATACATAAATATAAAATATGTAATTATACATAAATAAAATATACATTTTATATTATATGTAATAAAATGATATATATTAGATACATTTATAGAAATACAGAAAATAAATTAAAATGTACATATATTTTATTAAAAATAAAAAGACAGTGTACTTAATCAACTCTGTGCTTCTTTTTTAACCCAAACCTTGTCTTTCCTTTATATCTAAGTGTATTTATATCTAAGACTGGAGTCACCATCTCCATTACCTAATTTTTCATCCATTATTCAACTCACTTCTTTTTGGTCTTCATTACAACATTCCATCACCTTTGCAATTCACAATTTCAATAATAAAATTCTATGTTCATGAAATGGTTTTTCCTCTTGTCTGAGATTTGCTACAGCTTTCAGTATTACTTCTCAAAAAGAAATTTAAAATAATTTTTTAAACTAACATAGTTCCAGAGAAATAAATTTCAGATAGCTGAAGTGTTCCATTATCCGTGATAATGTTTACCAGATACGTCATAGTAAATATCCTAATAGAAATGAATGCTTCATGATAAGCCAAAATCTGTAACAAGGGCCACATACCAGCACTCCCTAAACACCAACCGCCACCATGAATATAAAACACGCCCCTTCTCAGTGCCTGTGACTTTCGATGTGGAATATAGACACGGACAGGAACATTGTTGAAAGTTGTCTCCGTCACAGTGACATTCTCATCAGATGTGGGTGGGACTTCTTGAAAACTCATATAGAACATTAAAGTGTCCATCAAATGATTGATTCCCAATAGTTCAGCAAACAGAGCCTAAAAGTAGAGAAAGAAAAACAAATACCAGCTTAGAGACAGCAAGTGCCAATGTTGTTTATGAGCATAGAAGTCTGCACATCTGCTCCCCACGGTCCTGAGTCATTTATCACAGGCAAATCAGAATGACACAGACACATCGAGATTCAGAATCTTTACCATAATAGTTGCCTCAGGCTAAAAAAAGATATTTAAAGAATTCTTGAGGTATTACAACTTGTCAGAATCTATGCCTCTTGCCTTGAGTACACAGATACAAGATGTACTCTTTATACTCTAAATAAGCTCAGCGTCGTGGGAGAAATGGATATGTAAGCAATTACGAAACAACATAACTGCCTGTCTCATAAACACAGTCAAAGAACTTTGGCAAATGTCACTAGGGAGGTGAACTATTTTCCTGGACAGGACACCTGGAGGAAGAGGTTTCAGGTAGGTGAACTTTGTTATGAATACAGAGAGGGAAGTTCTCAGAGAAGTGCAGGTAGTGTAGTAAAGCTATAAAAGTCAGGTCTACGGAGGGATGCATGAAATAAAAAGATCCCCAACGTGAGTGTGAGGAAATCGTAAAGTACCTTTGACGCAGATCCCGGCCAGCAGGATCTGTTGTGGTTGTAATATTCAAATACACACGGACTACAGAAATCCTGTGGAGGAAAAGGGACAGCGTGGCCACTCTCTGAAGAGGAGACGCCTCTGAGCGCCTCAGCTACTCCCTCTAGAGGAGAGCGGGCCAACCCTTGCCTTGACAGGCTTTTATTGTTTTTCTAGGCCCTTTACATCAAAGAAGGTCCTCTTTTACTATGCAAAGGTTTGTTTTGGGTGGTTATCTTTTGCAGACAAAGGAGAGGGTGTCGCTGAATACATCAAAGGAGGATATTTGCAATGTAAAAGAAAAATGGTCGAAAAGGCTATGTTCCATACCTGGAAGGTCTAGCCCAGATTTTGGGAAGATAAAGATACTCCATAAACCTTTGCTTGCCTCAGGGTGAGAGAGTTTTAGCAAGAGCAAGTTTCATAGCAGTCAAGATACAATGGAGGCCTGATTTCCCACTGGAGAACTTATCCATGGACGTGGGTCCTGCCCGCCAACCTCGCTTCCCACTGGCTTTTCCAAGTGGGGGCTGAGCCACATTTCTCACGCTTGAAACAGTTCCCCACAGACCTTATAATGTTGGGCTGACAAAAATTAAAAAGACATGTTTTCCAATCTTAATTTCAAAACATGTGGACTATGGTCCTAGGCCCAGTGGAATGGTATTGTTTCCCCGGGTTACCTGTGCTTGCCAACCTATTCATGCTACACCTGGATAGGTGTTCAAGTTGCAAACAAATACCTCTCCTTACTGTTGCCCCGCAGCTATCCCAAAGGCACTTCAGAAGTTAGACAAGCACACACCTTAAAGAAATGACAGCGCTCACATTACAATTGTCAGCAGAAGCATAGAACTCATGCAAATGAGAGCATGCCAATGCGTAGTCTGCCTGACAGGCTTTGGGAAACTGGCTATTCCAGCTGTAAAGATGTTCACGATCTTCTCAACCTGTGGGCATCTCCCACCTTGAACACAGGTGGCCCGTTCCACATGCTGGCCATGTTTCAGCATGCTGGATGTCCCCTACATGCTCCTCTGCAATTACAAAGGGGTGGAGACTCCTACTCACAGCAGACCATCTTCTGTCCTCTCTTTTACTACAGTGTCAACTTATGTTTCCCCATGGTTCTGCTGGGTGTGATTTTTGCACAAGCACTCCCACCAATGAACAATGTGACTTTGAAGAAATCACATGAATATCAAGCCTGCTGATTTTAAACGTTAACATAAGAAAGTGGTATTAAGGTCAGAACATTTACTTACTTAATTTTAATAAATAAATTTAAAATTTCTACAACCTTTGACATAGAGTAGCTGTCAAAACTTTTCCCACAAAAGTGATTTATGCCAATTTAGTTGGCCTTCTGGCTTTAAATTAAAGTTAAGAACAAGTACAAGTCCTTTTTTCAAAATGTCAATCACTGGACTCCAGTATTTTGTCTTCAAAGAATTAAAGAGTGTTTAGTTTCAAATATTTTTTAAATGATAGAGAATGGTACTATGTTATAAAAATTAAAGACAGGGATTTAGTTATGAAAACAGAAATTGTAATATGTAAGAAAATACTAAGTATGAATGTTTTAACATGAGTTTATAACTTCACAAGTCTTTAAATTCTGAGGAAGTGTAATAAACATAAAACAAAAGACTAAAAACTCACCAGTGTGCTAACACCATTGCCTAGTGTCCCTGCATTCTGAATTGAGTAACCAGGGTTTTAAAATTTCTCTGACCATGTTCCCTTTGGTAAAGTGTGGTGGAGTAGACCAGTAGTTTAATGGACATATCATCTCAGATCAGCTTACTGTCTTTATACTGACTTTAAAGCCTAAATGCAATTTTTGATGTAAGTTTGAAGGATCAAGTGATAAAGAAGGAAAATTTCACCGACTCTGAAATTTATATCCTTCAGTGTATGGACAAAATTGTCTCTTGTATCTTAGTCCTACAAGGATCTATCAGTTAAGGGGAAAAAAAATTGAATTTCTGTTCATACAAAAGTGAGAAACCATGCCATTGGCTGCACCCAAGTTAGAGTTTTGCATATAAAGTGTGGTTATTTGGCAATTCGGAGTCTTGAGTGATCATTGAACTTCAAAATATTCATCCTATGGAGACCAACCAGTGTACCATTGAGAAGGCCATAGCAGCAAAAAGGACTAAGCAGGGCTGGGAGAATCAATGGTAAAAATGAAGCAAAAGGAGAAGAGAAGATGACAAAAGTAATATTTAAGAAAATAATGTCAAGCGTGGAAGCATCAAACTGTCTCAATGCGACTAAGGGAAACCTTACAATCTTGTTTAAGGGTAGAAGACACTTTTCACAAGCGCATATAATCCCGAACACAGGTAAGTCTGATAGTGTTATTTGACTGTGGTGTTATTTCTTCCCAAGCCTATACTGCTGAGCAATCCAACTCTCAGAGTCGGCACCTGCATTTGATATTCCTGTTTTCAGAGATAGTCTGCATTGCAGACCAGCTGAAAATTAATTCCATTCAATGCCTTCCATTTATCTTCATCACTGAATTATTAAAAGTTTAAATTACCATTCTTTATTTTTATGTTCAAATTGATTGATAAAGCACAAAGTAGTACAAGATGGCATTAAATTCAAGCAAAAAGGTGTTAAGGTTTTTTTCTTTGGTAGGGAAGGAGAATTAGAAAAGATTCAACTGCTTAATGGATAATAAATTTTATAGAGGTTTGGGAAAGATACCATTATATGGTAGTCTGATGTACTTAGCAAATAAATTATTATTTTTCTTTAAAAATGGGATCGAAGGTTTTAGGATAAATCTACATTTTTTTTTTATCTGTAGGAGACCACATAGAGAAAGATAATAAACCCAAACAAATCAATAATCAAACAGATAAGTTATTTCTCCCAAGAACTAAGAGTCGCGGGAAACCTGTGAACTACAAATTATGTGCAGTATTAAATTAAGGCAGGTGAAACCAGCAGAATTACAGAGAAAACCATGGTGCTAGGGCAAGAGAAAAGGTAAGAAAGGAAACGATCATAAACATTCATTCCAAGAATGATAGAGCCTCTCTATGACCAAAGTCTCCAAGAGCAGGAAACATGGGAAAGCCTGATTACAGAGAGAAGGAGCTAAAGAAACTCACAGACCACCCAGGAAGGTCGGGGAAAGTGCGTTGGGAACTTCTGAAGTGGAGTAGAGCACTGGCAGAGCACGGCTGTACCCTGTGCTAACAACAGGCAGGGATGAACCGGGGGATTCAGGACTCAGGAGGGCTGGAGAGAATTTAGTAGATGCGCATTTACAAAGGTATGTTTGTGTGTGTGTGTGTGTGTGTGTGTGTGTGTGTTTGCGCGCGCGCGCGCATTAGCGATAGGGGTCCTTAAGCACAAGAACTGACTGACAAAAAAGTCTTGACCCTACCTCTGTTGCCCAGGACATTCTTAAAATAGTTTGTCCGAGAAAATTCGTCTCATTCAAATGGAAATAAGACAATAGTTGTATATTTAACATTCATTCAAGGTGCTGTTCCCTGCAAATACTGCAGGGTACTATTGCAGTATACTGGGTACCATACTTGGATATTGAAAGTATATCCAGTACTTGGGTATTGCAGTATATACTGGGCACTGTAAGAAAAATAGTAAGTTTCTAACAGATGAAGGAAACAAACTAGGAAAAAAGTCACTGCAAAGTGAATAAAATATATTACACAATATTGTAAGATAAATTTTTAAAATAACATAAGAAGAAATATCACAAAACAAAAATGCACATATTCAAGGAAGATATAGGCAGATAATTGGAGGTGATTGCTAGTCACAAATATGAGAGAATTAACATGTTGATAGAACTCAGAAAAAAATTTTAAAAAGACAAAATAATTTCAGAAATGAATACCAAATTAAAAGAAACTCAAAGCATTATATATAATACAAATTACAAAAACAAACAAAAGGAAAGAAAAATGTAGAGAAACATTAAAAAGTACCGAGAGAAAATGATGTAAAGATGTCTGTGTGTGTATAAATGTGTGTATGTAGGTATAACTAATCAAAATAATAAGAGAAATCAAAACAATAAAACCAAATTAATATTTTAGAGAAAATTCAAGAACAACCTAAATAAATAAAACCTGAAACTACATTCCAGTAAAATTGACCCCAATCCAACAAAATATGTGCTAATGAAGTTACTAAAAATGATCAAATGTAAGACATGCAGGGTCTGGCAGAAGTAACCCCTGCTTAAGTGTGGTTGGTAGGATAATAATACGGGTGCAATAATTTATAGCTTTAATTTGAACATTTCACCTAAAATGTCATATGGTGTGCTTGAGTGTGATATTGTTATGTTACAGAGTTACATGCTTATGATTTTGTAATAAAACAGTGGCATTATTTGTGCCAGACCCTGTATATCGCACTTGTTCAGAGCCACATTAAATGACAAAAAAGAGTTACACCTTAAAAAAAAAAAAAAAAGGCCAGGAAAGAGGCAAAAAGCCAAGTGTTTTATTACTCAGGCTAATTGACCTTGAATTATCTTTTCTTTTTTTACAGGCAATTTGCTACAGAGGAGGTTAAAGAAGATAACAAATGGTTTGATTTCTAAGCAATTAGCATTACTAGAAAAGAACCACAGGTCTTTGCTGGCCAGCCATGGTCTCCATGTGGGCAGTTGCCGGGCTACCTCAGCAGTTCATCTGTCTACTGGACACCATGCACGTCCCATTTCCAGGACCTTTGCCAGTGACCTGTTTCCAAATATCTCCGTAAACATTCATTTTCATGTCTGAATACAAGACTATTGCACAGAACTCTGTAATTAATCACAGTGTGGTCAATCCTGCCATTTCTGGCGTTCATACTTTAACACACTTTATCCTGGCCGTGTTTATGCAGAATAAAGACTGTTTTTCTCAGCCAGCACATTTTGTTCCTTAATATTTAAAATCAAAACTCCTTGACTACTCCCTCCATAGTCATTCTGTTAGTGGTCTGCATTAAGGAATAATTAAAATAAGACAAAGGCTTTAAAATCAGGAAACTGAAAGAGCAAAACTACCAAGAGGGTAGAAATTGTGAAAAATATGACAGGTATTCTCTCCTGATTAAACTTAAATATTGAGTCAATAAGATTCTACACTTACCAAGTTTTGTGTGGTTTTCAACAGTGTGTTCATCCAGATCAGTTTCCATGGTTCCTCAATATTGTCAGGGAGAGGTGTATAAACGTAATAAGCTCCAAGGACACCCAGCATCAGCAGCAGAAGAGTCTTCCTTCCCATGACGTTTCCCTTCTGCTCCGGCTGCTTAGCAGCACAGCAAATACATTGAAATTTTCAGAGACTGAAATTTTATACCCAGTTTTTGGCCCTATCATAAAGTGTTACCTAACTTCCCGGACACAAATTCTACCGTTCAGTGTGGCATTTCATTGGCTGTTCAGAAATAAACAGCACGAGGGCAAAGATCTCTGTGAAGATATGTGGCAAGTTTCCTCATGTCCTCAGCTTCCTTACGATGTTGCTAGGCAGTCAGTTCATTGCATAATCATAGGTGCAGAATACTTTATTAAAAAAAAACCCACAATAGTTTCTAAAATAAAAAACAAGAAACCTTGTATATGCTTCGAATAACAGATCTCAGAGAGGAGAAAACAAGTATCTTTAAAGTATTAAGAACTTTTACAAAGTAAAAATGAATATGCTCACATGCATTTTAATAACATTTTATGGTCTCACTACAGTTACATCAGTAAGCAATACTAATTACGTTACAATTATACAATGATCATGCAGGTAGCTAACAGTTTTTGAACTTACTCTGTACCCCAGGTGGTGTACTCAAACAATGAAATCTCATTTAATCCTCAATAGTATTATTGTCATGTGAGGGAGAAATAAATAGACCGAGGGAAGTTTAGAAAGTTGTACAAGCTCATTCAGTAGTACGGAGTGAGGCCAGTACTGTCCTCCATTTGTACACACTGAGACCTCACTGGTCCCAGTTCTTTAATTAGTCTCAGATTATAGATAAGCAATTGAGATTAAGACTCAGTGTAACTAGCCAACATCATACAAAACCAAGTACCTGTGTTGGAGACATCACGGTCCACTGAATACACATGTGCCCCTGTGATTTTGATGTTCCTTCTCTAGCACTTAAGTAGAGTTATACAGGACTAGTGTTAGCCAAAGAGACCTGATAGGAATTAACAGGCCATTTCCAGGCAGAAGTACTTAAAGTCCACAAGGCCTGGAAACTATATTTTGCAATGGTAGAATCACAAAATGTATGTAGCTTGGATTAGGGGGCCCAAGGGTTCAGTTGTTCAAACTCCATAGAATTTTCTTGAGAAGTAAGTAAATATTATGCCAAATTTGAAGCATTGTGTGATTTAATCCTTACATTACGTTAAGTATATTGTATCAGTTAGTCCTCATATGAACGGTGCAATGTAAGAATTAATATTATGAGAGGCTGTCTTATTCCAAAGCCATATCATCACTTATTTCTATAGTTTTCATTTAGAATCCTCTGGCTCTGAGGAAAAGTTAAGTTTGTTCTAACTAATGCGGGAAGTGAAACTCAAATTACTTTATTTTTTTTAAATGAGCATGCATTAGAGTTGACTTTTTGTTGAATAGTTTTATGGAGGTTAAGAAATGGGTACATTCATTAAACTATACTATGCAATTTGGATACAGAACACAACCACTAGCTCCAAAACCCCTATTTTCTATACCTTTGTGGTCTCGTCTTTTCTCCATTCTTAAACCTTGGCAACCAGTGATCTATTCTCCATCATGATAGTTTTTTCATGTAACATAAGTGAAATCATACAATATATAACATTTCAAGACTAGCTTATTATACTAAGCATAACCTCTTTGAGATTTCTCCGAGTGTTGGGTATATTTAACTGGCTTTTTTAGAAAAAAATCTGAACAAAATAAAATGCAGATTTGTACTAACATCAGTTTGATGTCTTCCTCAAAGTAAATGACAAAGTTGTTTTTGTAGTAAATACTATGTACAAATATTTAAACAGTAAAGGCATATGAGAATTCTCATTTGTTCAGCAACTTCTAGCAAACAAGTTATTTTGACTTTACATAACTATTGGATGGTAGTATGAACACAATATGATATTTTTGTCTGTGAAATATAACACAGAAGGTATCTTTTGTCAAGGTGCTGATTAAACATGCAATTCCATTGTTCTGTCTCATTTGAATTATTGTGTGAGTTTTTGTTAAGGCCATTTCCACTATTTGTACATAATGTGGTTTGTTCTTGACTCAAGACGGATAATCCTTCTTTCTTTCTGCTGAAAGTCAGTAGAATTGCTACTTTTCACTATGCTAAATTATTTTTTGTACACAAAATGGAAGATGTAACAATATCATGTTCTTGTAATTATTAAATCACTCATATACTCATCATAAGATGTAGAAATCACTTGACAAGGAAATAAGTATAATATCATGAAAGCATTCCCCATTAATCCACATTGCTGCCAAACTTTAAAATGTTGAAAAATTGTTCAGTTCCTCCTGTGTCTCTAAATGACTGATACATGTTTTTGAGAGCTTGTGTGGACGTTCTAGCAGGGGAGCACAGCTACTTGTGTACACCCTTGACCAAAGACAGGTCCTCTCCTCCGTTGGGAAGGTCATCCTCTTCAACCAAGTGTGCAGCTTCAGGAAGGACACACGTGGGTCGGTGAGGAAGGAAGGGACACCGGCCTAGCCAGCTGGATCAGCCGAGTCAACCTTGGTGATCACTGGGGTGACAGATGCTGCAGCCAGATGGCCCTCACATCCATATGATACATACTTTTAAAGTGTGTATTTGATACTATTACTCAAGATGAAAATCAATAATCCAAACATCCACCTCAAAAAGTTGCAAATGGTAAATAAAGCTTAAAAGTCTGTAGAAGGGAATAAAAAAAAATTGAGCATTAATTAATGAAATAAAAATAAACATGAGATAAAGAGGATCAAGTAGAAACCCTAACACTTTTAAAAAGGTAAGTAAATTGATAAATCCTTAAGTGATTCATCAAGAAAAAAAATAACAAATAAGCAATAAGATATCACTACAGAATTTAATGTCAGTTTTAAAAATAAAATATTATACACAACATTATGTCAATAAATTAAAAAACTTGAACGAAATGGATAAATCTCTTAAAAAACTATGAAGTCATCCAAGAACAAGTTTTAAACAAACTGGATGCTAATGTAACTATTAAAGGGTTATAGCTGCAATTTAAAAAACTTCCTACAATAAAAAACACTGGTAAGATGTTCACTGTTGAATTCTTCAAAATATTGAAAGAAGAAAGAATACCAGTTTTATACACACTTTCCAGAGAAGGGAAAAAATATTGACGGAGTACTTCACAAATTATTTTATGATACCAGCAGACTTGAACCCAAAGTTTGACAAGGCCAGTAAATAACAAGGCAGTTACAGATGAAAATCTCTCACAAAAGTGAACACTAATTCTAAACACTTGCAGACTGGGGACCACTAGTAGGCGCCCTGACTAGGAACCAAACCCACAACCTATGCATGTGTTCTGACTGGGAATTGAACCTGCAACCTTTCAGTTTACAGGATGACACTCCAACAAAGTGAGCTACACTGACCAGGGCAAGGTACATAACTCTTTAAAGCAAAAATATTTTAAACATTATGTTGGGCTCATAACACTTATAAAATAGAAATATATGGCAATAATAATCTAATAGAAGACATGGAAGAAATGGCACTATACTGTTGGAAATTTCTTACTGCTGACATGCCATATCATTTGAAGTTATAATGATAACATAAAGATGCATACTGTAAACTCTTAAAGCAACCACGAAAAATAATGAAACCAATATCCCAATAATGGAGAAACAATTAAATCATTAAAATACCAAATTAATCTATTTCAAAAACAAGGAAATGTTGAAACAATGAACAAATGAATGACTTAAACCCACCCATATATTTCTCCAGACACGTCTCTCTGAAATTACACAATTCAAAACGTTTTTCAGGTCTGAAGATTACCTGGTGGGTTTCTATAATGGAAGCTGTTTGCACCAAGGCCCAGTAATAGACTAGCAATCGACATTCAGCAAAGCAGTACTTTGTGAGAGGAGGGAAAAAAGGGCATGCGAGTGGTAAATAGGGATGTGAGGAAGCTTGACTCGGGGTGGTGAACACACCATACAGTATACAGATGGTACATTATAAAGTTGTACACCCAAACCCCATATAATCTTATTAACCACTGTCACCCCAGTAAATTCAATAAAAATGATTTTTAAAAAAGAAAAGAAAGGCAATACTTTGCTCCTTATCGATTTTGAATCCCAAATCCCAAAACGCACCACTGGGTGGCAGTGCTTGACTTTATCTGCAAGTGCCTGAGTAGGGCCTGCCACAAAAGTCGTCTGCACAGCCCTGCTTTTGTTCTCAACTGCACTCAAACTCAGAATTATTTCTGTCAACCCAAAGTGTAGGAGTTGACCAGGACCAAAGTTCATGTATCTATCTATCTATCAATGTAGCCCACGGACATTGCGTTTCTTATTGTTCACCCAGCAGTGTTTTATCTCGTACGTCTACAAAATTTATCTGGAGGTCCTGGACCAAGTTATTCTTAGAAAACGTGTATGGATCACGCTGGTTCATGTATTTCAGGTAGTTTGATTAACCAGCGTCTGCTAATCATGCACATAGACATAATCTTCGGGTTTCTCCGCAGAGAGACATTATCCTAGTGTTAATTAGTATAAAAAACTGCTCTCCTCAGTACTCATCAGGACGACACTGCCAGTAGTGACAGTATCAGAGGAGGCCCCAGATCCCTGAGGGAGCATGACACATATTGGAGTCCTGTCCAAATGAGGTAAATGGTGTCTGAGTTGCTTCTGAAGTTGCAATTAAAAAGAAAGCCAAATATATAAAACAAAGTATATATTTATGAACTTAGGTACTAAATAATTATTTAAATGGGGGACACATAATACTAACCATAAAAATAATTGATCAGCTTTCCTACTTTAATATTATTAAGTTCTACTCATGAAAAACCCTATTTAGAAGAAAAGGAACAAAAGTACCAAACAAAGAGAAGACAAAGATTCAGAATACTACATACGCATATGTATCTGTATATGTAAATATGTTTGTGTTGTGCACAAATTAATGAGAAAAGAACAAGTAATAACAAACCAAGCAGAAGACTTGAAGAAGTAATTTGTGAAAAAGAAACCAGTAAATATAGGAAGATAACCAAACTCCTCAGTATTTAGAAAACCACAATTAAAACCACAAAAGATACTGTATTGCCCAAATTTGATTGCAAAAAGAAAGAGGTCTAACACGCAATTATCGGAAAAGATACAGATTAATGGGAATGCTTTTGAGAATGTAAATTGTTACAGCTATTTAGAAAATCATGTAGCACTACATTTTCCATGAGTCAGCAATTCTACTGATATATATATACACATATGTGTATATATATGTGTGTGTATATATATATGTGTATATATATGAAACATAGAGTCCATTCATAGCCTTCCACATTTTCATAGGCTTTCTCCCACCCCCCAAACTCTGTGCTGCTCATCCAAACTATTCCTCTAGCTCCCAAGGGCAGGGGATTTAAAAATATATAACTATTTAAATGAGATTCATATTTTTTACACAAATAATTAAAATGCTACAGCCACTGATAGAAGTCTATACAGCAAGAATGGAGTCCAAATGGAAGTAACGGTCAGTTTATACAGGGTACCAGTAAATCATGTACTGAGATTAGATTTCAAAATAGGGATTTGATTTCTGGTGTAAAAAATAAGGTAAAAAGACAGTCTTCTAGGTAGAGGGGTATGTATGAACACAAGTCTAGAAGCATGCTAGTTTGGTGTGATTGGGAGGGTTTAAGGTATTTTGATGACTAGACCTTGGACTGCAGAAGAGGATTCTGTAAAATACAAGCTGAAGACTCAGTCAGATGGGCCATTTAGGTCACTAATAACTGTCCCTGTTTCTTTTCTGGTGTGTGTGCTTTAGTCGTAAACCCCCTTTTAAGGCCAGGTTTAGCTGTATCCCACAAGTTTTGCTATGCATGTGGTATTTTCATTATCATTTTCAAATAAAAATATATTTTAAAGTGAATCATTTTTATCATAAATTATTTAGTAATATGTTTATTTTTTTCAAACAGACGGGGGTTTTCTTTTTACTTCTTTAAATTTTTTTTATTGTTGTTCAATTACAGTTGTCCCCATTTCCCCCATCACTCTCCCCTGTCCTACCCACCCGTACCTCCCATATTCAATCCTCCCCACTCTGTTGTCTTTGTCCGTGGGTCCTTTATGCATGTTCCTTGACTTGTCCCTTCCCCTTCTTTTCCCTTTAATCCCCCTACTCCCTCCCCTCTGGTCACTGTCAGTTTGTTCTTTATTTCCATGTCTCTGGTACTATTTTGCTTGCCTGTTTGTTTTGTTGATTAAGTTCACTTATAGGTGACATCATATGGTATTTGTTGGGGATTTTCTAATTATCATGTTGTTATTAATTTCTAGCTTAGAACCACTATACCCAATGAATATACTTTACCTGGCTTCAATCATTTTAAATTTGAAAATAATTACCTATGACCAAGAATATTTTTTAAAACTTCCATGTGTACTTAAAAAGGTGTACTATGACATTATTTGCTACTGTGTTCAATATGTATAATTTAAATCAATTTTATTAATCGTATTTTCCAAATATCCTCTATTTATTAATTTTTATGTTTATTCTATTAGTTACTGAAAAATGAGCCCTTAGCTTTTAAAAATCCTTCAATCTCCCTATGAGAACCCACAGAGAAACTTGGACACTAAAGCTCAAAAAGGATGGGCAATGTAACATGAAGCAAATATAAGCCAAAATGTAAAGAACTTGCATGAATCTCCAAGGATGAGACACCGACAGCTCCAAGACCCTTGCAGTCTCCGCATCCTGGAGGAAGCAAAGGGGAGCAGCAGAGATCTTACTGACATGTATTCAAAAGTCTTAGTAACAAATTGAAGACCAGTTGAAACTAGCAAGAATTTGAGTATCCTATTAGTGAGTGAGTGCAAGCTCTCTGCAATTAGATCTGAAGGGGATGAAACAGTCTGGGCCCTGCTACCCCTCAACATTAACCAATCAAAACCTCTGCCAGGACAGAGCTCCAGACTAAGAAGAAATGGCTGAAAATAGAATTCAATCGAGCAGGAGAGGGTAAAAGCTGATACAGATTACATGGTGAATACAAAATGTAATATTTCACAAGAACAGAAGAGGGAACTCGAGAGGCAAAAGTTAAAAAATACACAAAAACTTATAAAAGTTAAAATAATGAATTTCATGAAAATGAGCATCAGAAAATGAGTAAAGTGTGTCACTCAAATGACTGAAGTATATCACTCAGAATTAATGTAAGAGCGAGCACAATAAGAAACAGAATGACCTATCTATAGGCAATGGAAAAATAATAGGGAATCTTGTCCACAACACAGATGAAAACTATAAACAAGTGTTTTAAAGTCACATAAGAGAGCCCTTAAGTTATTAAGACAATGATCTACAATGTGAAAAGGCAACATAAACCTGAATCACAAAGCTAAAAAATAAATTAGTAATAGCCAAGAAAGAATTCAGAAAACACAAAAAACCAAAACAGCTTTGCAGAGTGAGCACACAGGAGACCAAGGAGTAGAGATAACATCATAAGGGAGATACAGTTTGAAAACTAGGAAAAAGTTTAAAATAAAGAAAGAATTTAATGGCTATATACTATATGACCCTATTGACATGATAATCTAGAAAAGGTAAATTCACAGAGGTAGAAAACAGGTCAGTAATTGCCAGGGGGCAGGGGAAAGAAGACATTATGATTTCAGTAGATGGAGCTGTTTGATTTTTTCATTGTAGAAGAATTTATGTGATAGTGAGCATTTTTCAAAATACATAGGATTGTATGCCAAATATAATTAATTTTAAAGAATATATGTGTAAAAAAGTGAATGTGAAGAAGAGATTAGAAACAAGATTAAAATGATTTTAAAAGTTTTAAATTTTTTAATATGTTTAAATTTATTTTATTTTTAGACACAGGGGAAAGGAGGAGGAAAGAGAGGGAGAGAAACATCAATGTGTGATTGTCTCTCATGTGCTCCCCACTAGGGACCCAGCCTGCAACCCAGGCATGTGCCCTGACTGAGAATAAAACCAGTGACCCTTTGGTTCACCAGCCATTGCTCAGTCCACTGAGCCACACTAGCCAGGGCTAAAGTGATTTTTTAAAATGAACAAATAATGAACACATAGAAAGAACATCAAAGATAGATATGGTGAATTTTGCCATAGAAGAAAAACTAGAGCAAGGGAATGGATCAAGTACATAAAAATTATATAATTCAAGAACATGTCCCTGAAATTAAAAATAAAAATTTGAAACTAGATATTGATAAGGTACATGAGAATACTAAAAAAAAAAATCAAGCCAGAATAACCAACACTGAAACATTATTAGACTCCAAATTATAAAATAAGAGTCTCTTGCATAAGAAGGAGAAAGAGCAAATAACTTATAAGAGAAAGAAAAATCAAATTGTCTTCAGATATTTTATAGCAATTTTTAGGCCAAAATGAAATTGTATATACATATATTGGTGATTTTATAGCCTGTTTAAATTAATTTCAAGTATAAAGGCTGAAGAAAAACTACCACCAATATCAACAAACTCAAGAAATATCATCCCCCTGAGTTCTTCCTTTGGAATGTTAATGTGAACACATCAAACAGCACTGAGAATGCATCAAACAGCCAAATACTGAAGAGACATCAAAATAAAAACTGGTGGTGAACATTAAGTATATAGTATTTATGCAAGAAACTAAGGACAAACAAGGGCTATGAGGAAGTATAGCAAATAATGTTTTCGTGCTTGGAAATAGCTATAATACAACTATTTAAAAAGAAAGTGCTAATGAGCACACCAATCCCCAGATGTTAGTTTCTAAATAGCATTAACTGAAGAAAGAAATCAGGGCCCCCTGAATAAATGGCTTATTAAGGGTCTGGTGAAGGATAAATACAAGATGAGCCTGGAGCTTCTTGTAGTGTCAGGACTAAGGAGCTGCTCAAACACCAAAAGGCTAAAGAGGTACGTTTAAGGGGGAGACAACCTGAAAGAGCTGCCAATGAACAATGCTAAGATAATTCGAGTGCCAAAATAAATAACATAGTCTATCTCAACAAAATATTAGCAAACCAGATCCTGCGTTACATTAAAAAGATCATACAGCATAATCAAATGAGATTTATTCCATGGATGCAAGGTTGGTACAATATCTACAAATGTGATAAACAAAACAAACAAAATAAACATAAACAAAATGAAGGATAAAAATCACCTGATCATACCAATAGATGCTGAAAAAGCATTTGATAAAATCCAGCACCCACTTATGATAAAAACTCTTTGCAAAGTGGGAATACAGGGAACAAACCTCAATGTTATACAGGTTATATATGACAAACCCACAGGTAACATCATACTCAATGGGCAAAAACTGTAAGTGCTTCCCTTAAGATCAGGAGCGACACAGTGTGTCCACTTTTGCCGTGCCTATTCAACATGGTACTACAAGTCCTAGCCACAGCAATTAGACAAGAAGAAGAAACAAAAGGCATCCAAATTGGAAAGGAAGAAGTAAAACTGTTATTTGCAGACACCATGATACTGAACATAGAGAACCCTAAAGGTTCCACCAAAAAAAAAAACCCTACTAGAATTGATAAATGAATTCAGTAAAATAGCTGGATACAAAATAAATATCCAGAAATCAATTGCATTTTTATACAGCAATAATGAACTATTAGATTAGGAAACTAAGAAAGCAGTTAGGAAAGCAATCCCATTCACAATTGCTTCAAGAAGAATAAAATGTCTAGGAATAAATTTTATCAAGCATGTGAAAAACCTATTTTTAGAAAATTATAAGACACTGAAGAAAGAAACTGAAGAAGATACAAATAACTGGAAACATATACTACGTTCATGGATAGGGAGAACTAACATAATTAAAATGTTTGTACTACCAAGAGGAATCTATAGATTCAACATAATTCCTATAAAGATACCAATGGCATATTTCACAGAACTAGAACAGATATTCAAAAAAAATTATATGGAACAACAGAAGACTCTAAAGATTCACAGCAATCTTGAGGAAGAAGAATGAAGTTGGAGAAATCATGCTACTTGATATCAAACTATACCACAAGGCCATGGTTATCAAAATGACATGGTTCTGGCATAAAGCAGACATGGATCAATGGAACAGAATAGAGAGAACAGAAATAAACCCACACCCTTATAGTCAGTTAATATTTGACAAAGGGGACAAAGACATACAATGGGATAAAGATAGTCCATTTGATAAAATGGTGTTGAAAAACTTGGACGTGTATGTGTAAAAGAATGAAACTAGACCACCTTCTTATACTATACAAAAGAATAAACTCAAAATGGATTAAACTTAAATGTTAGGCTCAAGGCCATAAAAATCCTAGAAGAAAATATAGGCAGTCAAATCTCTGACATTTCTCATAACAATATTTGTTCTGATATATATTTCCTTGGGTATATGGTACTATATCAAACTTAAATTTTTTTGCACAGCAAAGGAAGCCATCAACAAAATTAAAAGACAACCCACTGAATGGGAGAATATATTTGCCAATAATACATCTAATAAGGGGGAAACATCCAAAATTTATAAAAACTTATACAATTGAACACCAAAAAAAGCTAATTAAAACATGGGCAAAAGACTTGAATAGACACTTCGCCAAAGAGGACATATAGATGGCCAATAGACATATGAAAAGATGCTCAATTTCACTAATAATCAGAGAAATGCAAATTAAAACCACAATGAGATATCACCTCATACCTCTCAGACTGCCTATCATCAATAAATCAACACAGTGAGTGTTGGTGAGGATGTGGAGAAAAGGGAACCCCCGTGCACTGTTGGTGGGAATGCAGACTGGTATGGCCATACTGAAAAGCAGTAGAGTTATTTCAAAAATTAAATATAAAACTGTCTTATGACCAGTGATTCCTCTTCTGGAAATTTATCCAAAGAAACTTGAAACACTAAATCAAAAGAACACATGTGCCCCTATGTTCATTGCAGCGTTATTTATACTAGCTGAGATTTGGAAGCAGCCCGAGTCCATCAGTGGATGAGTGGGTAAAAGAGCTATGGGGCATTTACACAATGGAATACTACTCAGCTGTAAAAAAGAGGGAAACCTTACACTTTCTGACTGTATGGATGGACCTGGAGAATATTATGCTAAATGGCATAACCCAGTCAGAGAAAAATAAGTACCATATGATTTCACTTATACGTGGAATTTAATGAACAAAATGAACAAATAAGCAAAATAAATAGAGTCAGACTCTTAGAAAGCAGGCAGACAGCGGTTGTGGAGATGGCCGAAGGGCTAGGTCGGGGGTGGAGGGATTGAGCAAAAAAGAAAAGAGAAAAATCTCACAGACATGGACAAGGGTGTGGTGATTGCCCAGGAGAGGGTGTGTTGGGGGAAGTAGAAGGGGTATGGGGGGAAAATGGTGATGGAAGGAGATTGACTTGGGGTGGTGAACACACAATACAATGTATAGATGATGTGTTGTGGAATTGTGCACCTGAATCTGTATAATTTTAGCCAGTGTCATCTGAATGAATTCAATAAAAAAATAACTAAATAATATATATAAACAAACATAATCTAGCTTATAATCCCAAATATAAAACAAATATATACATATACATGTTCTTAATGATACACAAAAATAATCAAATAAATAAACAAATGGGAAAGAAAAGACAAATCTTCCTTCTAGAAGAATTCCAAATAATTTATGTAATAGATCTTGCTCTGCAGGATGTAGAATTTAATTCTCCCTGTGCCTTGAATTTGGATGCACTTAATGACTTCTTTCCAAAGAACAGAGTATGGAAAGATGGAGGAAAAGTAACTTTACAGTGGAGACTTTTGACCAAAACTACCTCGGCCAAAGGTTAACATCATCAGTTATGAGTTATATTGACAGCATTGTAACCCTTAATATAATGACATGATAAGGGCATTTCACTTCTGAGCTCTTTCTTCCGAAAGCCCATGATCCAGACTGATTATGAGAAAACATAAGACAGATCCAAACTGAGGGGCATTCTACAAAATACTTAACTAGTGCTCCTCGAAATTGTCAAGATCACAAACAACAAAGACTGCAAAACCAGGAGACTGACTAGACGTGAAACAAATGCAAATGTGGTGTCCTGAATTAGACCCTGAAATAGAAAAAACTCACATGAAGAAACTGAAATCTGAAAAAAAGCTGGAGTTTAGTTAATAGTAATATACTAGTGTTGGTTTCTTAGTTTTGTAAGTATATTGTGGTTATGTAAGATATTAGCAGTAGGGAAAAATTAAAGACAGAGGGTTATACAGGATTTTCTGTACTATCTTTGCAATTTTTTTTCTAAAAACATGCAACTGTTTCAAAGAACAAAAGTTTTATATTTTAAAATGGGAAACAAATAGGAGAAGTACATAGAATATTTCAAACATTTTTAATAACTACATTACTGGTAGTATATTACTCCAAAAATGATTTCTGCGTAATGTGGGATAAAGCAGATGAACAAGTACATGATATTATAATTCTGTCATCTCCAGTATACATGAGAATCAGGAATTCAGTGTCAAGAAAAGAAGTTATAGATGTAAGATAGAAATGTTGATAAACACTATAGTGCTCTCTTTGAACTAAAGATATCAGTATTAATTCATGAGTTATTTTAATCAAGGAATAAACATTATTAATGGCAATAGGTATCACTTCCTTTCCTATTTATAATTTCAATTAAAAATGTTTTAGTCATTCATTACTTGTAATAATCTTTTCTGTTGTGTTTGCTAATTTAGCCTTTACTGGGTTAACAAGTTTTCATCTATTACTTTCCATATATACATGGCCAGCAATTAATTATTTTATTGTGCCTTTTTCAAATTTCTCCTTTTTTTTTATTGTTGTTCAAGTACAGTGGTCTCCATTTCTCCCCACTGATCTTCCTAGCCCCACTGACCCCCACCTCACACCTTCAATTTTGTTTTATTTCTTCCACATCAGTAAAATGTTTCCCTTTGAGGACTTTTTCATCCTTGGAAACAAAAGAAAGTTGCTTGCGGCAAGACCGGGTAAACAGGGAGAGTGGGGCATGGGAGTCATGTCGCTGTTGGTCAAAAACTGCTGAACTCTCAGTGTGGTGTGCATAGGTGCACTCGTAAATCACGCATCCTGAATGGGCAAACATGTTGAGAGACTAAAAAAAATTCACTGAAGCTGAACACAGCCTCTCACAACAATGCCAGCTGGTACACTGGTATGGATGGGTTTCTAGAACACTCACCTAGCAGGGATAAACCTGTACTACAAGGGCCCCACCTTCCAGAAGAAAAATCTGATTTTGGGGGGTCCCCCTTGTATGTTGAGTTACTCTTCTTTTACACCCATGCTATGGAGAGTCTTAATGATAAATAAATGTAGTATCTTGTCAATGCATGTTTATGCATCTATTGATATTATCATATGATTTTATGTGGAGTATCACTTTAATCAATTTGCATATGTTGAACCATCCTTGTGCCCCTGGAATTAATCCCACTGATTGTGATTATGTCTTTTTAAATGTATTTTTGTATTTGATTTGCTAATGTATTTTTTAGGATTTTTGCATCTATAGTCAACAAAGATATGTATCTGTAGTTTTCTTTTTTTGTATTATCTTTGCTAGGTTTTGATACCAGGGTAATTTTGACCTCATAAAATGAGTTAGGAAGTATTGTTCCTTCTTCATATTTTTGGAAGACGTTGGAAGGATAGGTATTAAACATTTTTGAATGTTTGGTAGAATTCACTAGTGAAGTCATCTTGTGCTGGACTTATACTTTTGGGAGGTTCTGATGATTGCTTTAATTTCCTTACTATTGATCGGGCTATTTAGACTTTCCAGTTCTTTGTGATTCAGTCTAAGATTATCTATTTCTAAGAACTTGTCCATTTCTTCTAGGTTATTGAGTTTTGTGTTATATTGGTTTTATATTATTCTTGCATGTTTGTATTTCTGTGGTGTTCACTCTATCTTCTCTTTTATTTCTGATTTTAAGTCTTTTTATCTTTTTTCCTTAGTGAGGCTAACCAGAGGTTTGTCAATATTATTAATGTTTTCAAAGTACCAGCTTTTTATTGCATTAATTCTTCTCTATTGGATTTGTTTGCTTTTTTCTAGTTCTTTAAGGGGAAACGTTCAGTTTTTATTTGGAATTTTTCTCATTTATTGAGGCCTATAATGACATAAACTCTCTTATTATTGCTTTTGCTGTCCCCGAAAGTTTTGATACCTTGTGTTGGCATTCTCACTTATCTCTGTGCATCTTTCGATCTCTCCTTTAATTTTCTCTTTGACCCAGTTGTTGTTGAGCAGCATGTGGTTTAATCTCCACATATTTGTAGTTTTACTCACTTTCTTTTTGCTGTTGATTTTCCATTTTAAAGCATTGTGGTTGGAGAATATGCTTGGTATGATTTCAGTTTTTTAAAATTTGTCCAGGTTTGTGTTGCAACGTATGACCTATCCTTGAGAATGTTCTACATGCACTAGAGAATAATGTGTAATTTGGTGTTCTGGGATGAAAGGCTCTTTAAATATCTATTATGCCATTTGTTCTAATATGTCATTTAAGACCAATATTTTCTTATTGATTTTCTGTTTGGATTATCTACTCATATCTTTCTGTCAATGGGTTAGTTAGGTCCCCTGCTATGGCTGTGCTTTTTTTCCCCAGTTTCTGTCTTTAGTTTTGTTAGAGGTTGCTTTATATATTTTGATGCTCCCAGATTGAGTGCATATATATCGATAAGTTTTATGCCTTTTAAATGTATTGTCCCCTTTATCATTATAAAATGTCCATCTTTGTCATTTGTTAGATTTTTTATTGTGTAATCTTCTTTGTCTGGTGGAAGTACAGCTACACCCAATTTTCTCCTGACTCCGTGTGCGCGCCTTGATTTCACACTTCTACCCTTCATGGCTGTAAGACAACAAATTCATGCTGTATAAAGCCACTCGGTCTGTGGTACTTTGTTATGGCGATCCCAGCAACTGATACAATGCCCGAATGGATATTCGAGGAGGAGCAAACACAGAAATTTTCTATATGTTGGGCACTGCAGTCATACTTTGCAAGTTGCTACTCATTTACATTTTGCTACTTGTTTCCATTTGGAAATCTGTACTTCTTATGTTTCTGAAGTACAAGACAGATGACTTGAATATATTTGGATAGATGAACTCCAGAATTTCTTCTGTGTAATTTCCCAAGGTGTTACAAAGGTAGACTATGGACATACATCAACAAGATGTGGTTTAAGACACGAACTTCAATGCAAATCTTTCTCTTGATGCCTACAGAATATTTATCCTGATTCTCAAATGCTGCACCACTATTTATCTTTGGGAGAGATACAAAATGTAGAAATAAATCAATGTCTGAATAGCATAGCCATAAAAGAGGATGAAAAGCTTGGAACTTTTAGCTGTATGGTTGTGGGATGTAATCAGGTTGTCCCATATGCAGACAATAAAGAAATTAGAACAGATTACTTTTATTTGGATGTTTCCAAACTTAATGGCTTGATCACAATGCTCAAATCCACGACATAAAAGACAACCAACTTCTGGAGTACAGCCCCGTAAAACGAACCCTGTAGCGTGTGAACAGTAACCAGTGCCTGGATAAAGCCACGGAACAGAACAGCCAGCTGCCTTCCTTTAGCGGCTGCACTGAAAGCCTGCCCAGCAGTGGCTCCTTTAAAATGTCTATCTTCCAGAAACATTTTGGGACCAAATTTGCAAAATAAATAAATGAGGATTAAGTGGTCTACTTTAGTGTATGTTTCTGACACATTTTTAAGATGCAAAAAAAAAAAAGGAAAAGTGTTTTCTTGCTCTGCAGGATGTAAGGTTTTTCAGGAATTAAGACTTCAACTCCTGGAGCTTTTCTCTAGCTGTGAGCGAGTCTTCCTCTCCAAGGTGTGAAACTACACGCTAGTGAGGCTGCGCACCAGTGCTCACAAGATTGACAGAGTCTCTGTCAAGATCATGATGGAAAATGTTGACAGAGGACAATCAACAAAATGTGCATTCGGGGGAGCTGCACCTTTACGGTTTGCCTGCACATCACTTACTTCTGCTGAACATGCTGTCATAATGAAGAGCTTTCCAAGAGGTTTTTATTTTTCCCTGATTAGAACTGGTAGCCAATATACTAAATGATGAAAAAGACTGGAATCAGATTCAGTAGCATGAAAAAAATTATAATTTAAAAAATATTTTAGAAGAATTTAAAGGAAATTAAATCAGAACTATGACTTTATTGTTATAATATCAGATTTTTTAATAGATTTTATAAACCTCAGTGGGTAAGAACAACTGATTCCAATGCCATTCATTTTATTTTATTAGCTATGATTATGGATGGGTCTTTCATCCTTTGGGTGCTGAAACTGAGCTAAAGAAAAATAGTTTTTTGCACATAGTTAATTTCTTTTTACATTAAAATGTATATGGTTTATGGACTATTGAAATTGTCAGTTTTAGTGCCTTTTGAAAAAGGTAGTAATGATATAATGTCTGGTTTCAACTGAACAAGTTAGGTATCTCCGTGGCTCTTAGGTCAATCGGCGTATATATTTTCACCACCCACCCCTCCACCCCATAGGTACACATGCTCCCCCACACACTCACTTTTTCCACCTCTTTATTTCTAACCTCTTCTTGTTTCAATCGATTATGCTCAATACCCAAGATTCATACTACTGTACTACACATATTTTTCACACCAATAAATCTTCAGTTTTAGTTACATGAGTCCAGTTAACAAAAGGCTTGCAGAAGTGATTTACCTTTTGGGTATTTTGAGATGATATGTGTGAGGGTGTTTGCAGAAATTTTTTTCACTATATACTACATTGCCAAATGTATATTTAGATAAATTGAATTATAACATTGACCTGTTGCTTTAAAAAAATAAAATTTGACCAAAATGTTAAAAAAAAAAAAGCCTCCTCAAAATATCTAAAGCCTGATCCCTTTGGATGTTACCTTATATAGGGATCAAAGGGGGGGTATTTTTGAATGTAATTAAATTAAGAATCTCAAGATGGGGAAATTATTCTGGATTATTTGGATAGACCCTGAATGCAAACACGTGTATCTTTCTAAGAGGAGGCAGAGGAAAGGACCATGTGAAGATGGAACAGAGAGAGTTTTGAAAATACTGATCCCTGTGCTGAAGGTGATCTGTTCACAGCAAGACACACTGGCAGCCACCAGGTGAACGTGCAAGGGGCACAGCCGTGCAGAACCTTCAGAGTGAGCACGTCTCTTGCCAGTGCCTCAATTTTGGCCCAGTGATACTAATATTGGACTTCAGGCCCAGTACATCTAAGAATATATTTGTGCTGTTTTAAGCCACAAAGTTTGTAGTAACCGCCACAGGAAACTAATACAATTACTTTGCATTTTTTCCCCGTATGTTTTCTCTTCCCACTTATAATTACAATTTCTGTGCTTGCCTAGAAATTGTCTTCTGTAACTTGCCAGTATTATTCCTTTTAAATTTTAATAAGTATTGGTCTCTATTAGGACCAACATACTTATAATAACTATAAGTAATGGGAAAATAGACAGGATTACAAACATTTGACATATGCAGGTTTTGTGAGTCAAAAAATTTACTAGTTCAAGGATAAGCAGTATTATTACAACTGATTCAAATCTAGATTTAGACAACAAAAATGACATTGTTCTTTGCACTATGACTACAAAATATCACTAATTACAACCAACTAAGTGATGGTCATATATATTTTATAAATATTTATAAATTATTATCCAGCCAACCAATATACATATCTCTTATCCTGGCACTTAGATGTAAATACAGGGGTGGTGTCATATATGATAAAGCTCCATGGAATCCATCCTCAATATGGTCGTGAGTAACTTGAACTCCAACATTTTGAAGTCTTGACACATACATAAGCCCGTCATCTCTCAAAATATCATATTGACAAGTGAGAACATAGGTCAATGGCAAATTCTGTAGCTGGGAATCACTGGCCAACAAGGGCGATACTCTGACATCTGTAAGTGCTGGCAATGAATAATTAGTTCTTCCAAGAATTGGCTCAGTATAAACATGGTCCTTCCTATATTTCTTGGGTAAGAGAATGCTCCAGTTAACAAACTTGAACAAATGTCTTGATTCCACAGGCATATATTGGTTTCTTCTCATTGCCTCGGGCAATGTTTCATCCTCACTGAGATATAAACTCAAGAGTTTTATGGCTATTTCCCGTGTGATAATGATGCCGTTCTCACTTTCTCTGAGAGATGGCAAATAAGAATCAATTATCTGTAAGGTAGGATAAAGTAAAGCTTGTGCCTTGATTTTATGTTTTATTTCAAGATCATTCTGCACCTGGAAAACACATGATAACATTTTGTAAGGCAAAGACTTTCAAAACACCAGAAAGAGAAAATTTTATTTTATTAGTTTAAGCAATATTAAGATAAACAAATCTATATAAACTAACGTTATATTATAAATATTTTCACAATATGTATAATGTCTTTCAGTGGCATGAAAAAAATGTCAAGTTAGTTTTAATGGTGACGTTTTTAAAACTTTGTGTGAGAAAGAGGAAGAGACACAAACTCCCAGTTAAAAGATACACAAATTCTGAGGATATAACGTACAGCACGGTGACTATAATTAATAATACTGCATTGTATATTTGAAGTTCCTAAGATAGTAAACCTGAAAAGTTCTCATCCTATGAAAAGAGTTAACTATGTGAGGTGATGGGAGTTAACTAGACATTATGGAGATCAACCCACAATATCTACATGTATGGAACGATTGTGTTGTACACCTGACACGAATGTAATGTTACATATCAATTATGTCTCAATTAAAAAAAAATTAAAACAGCAGGCAGGACTTTAGGCACTACTGAGCTGTATCAAAGAGGGATTTGAAAGTCTGGGAGCATCAACCACAGTGAGATCTTCAGTCTGAGATGATGACAGAAATAGCAGCAACCTGGCTTCAATCTATTGCTAGATTTGCTCTAGCAAATTGGATGCCCCGACATCGATTGAGTTAGTGCACAAAATGAGTTCAGTAGAGTAGGCTAGGGGGAGACAAAAAAGAGGGAGAAATATTATATGGTTTTTGTCAAAAATCACCTGTGGAAAAAAACCCTAAATATTATAGCTTTGTAAAAATTCTTATTTTTTTGAGGCATAACTTCTTCTTTTTTAACTTTCAGTCAGGATGGCAGAGTAAGAGAGTAGGTAAACTCTGAGATTGCCTCCTTCCACAATCACATTAAAATTATAGAATTTTGATGTACAGCTAAATTATAGAACCACCACCACTGAGAACACCTGAAGACTGTCTAAACAGAATTCCTATAACTAATGATACGAAGAAGTCATATCGAGACAGGGAGGAGGGGTGGGGAGGCAGAAAGGTCAGGTCCCACACCTGCACGTGGTGAGTAAGACACAGGAGGGATATCTCAGTTAAAGCTCCAGTCTGGGCTCCCAAGTTCAGGGCTGGGAAGAGGAGTCACCATGACATCTGGCTTTAAACACCAGTGGTGATTGCATCCCAGAGAGACAAAAGTCTGAGGGGGGCTGAGAAATGCTGCTTTTAAAGGGCCAGTGGAATAAATCATTTACTTTAAGTTCCTGCACAGAGGCAGCCACTCAAAAAGTGCTAGGAATATATGGAGAAGAGCTAAATTGACTAAATTCTGGGTTAGAGCTGGAGGTGCAAGGCTTGGGGTATTTATTCTCTCCAGGAACAGAATCACTAGCAGGACCATTGTTCCTTTGTGAATTCTCCTCCCAGCAGCTGGCCCAGCATAGAATGGTTGCCCAAATCCATGCTCTCCATTAACCTAGCAAACATAGTTCAACCCTAACCTAGTGATTCCCTGAGACCCCATCCAATTGAGTTCCCTTGCCTGGCCTGAGCCTCTTCCAGAAGGTCCTCCATAGGAACGGCTTATCTTGGCTCATGCTGTAGACACACGCAAAGGACTGCAAACTCCACATGAGTGGTGGACCCCCTGGTCATGTGCTGAAGACTTTTATTTTAAAAGTCCTTAAATTCCATGGAAGTGGTTGCTCTAGGCTCATGCTACAGACTCTCTCAAAGGTCTAAAAATCCCTCACAAGCAGCAAAAGGCCTTTGCTTACATTTTAACTCCTGCCAAGTGGTCATAAGCTAGCAGAAGTGATGATCAGTCTCAATTTGCATTATAACTCCTATCAGGTGACCCCAAACCTGGCATAAGTGGAGCCAGTCTTGGCCTGTAACATAGCTCCAACTAAGCAGCTGCAAGCCCAGCACAAATGACAACAGGCCTCAGATTGCATCATTGCATCCACTGAAAGGTCTCAAGTCCAGCACAAGTCACAGCCAGCTTCTGTTTCTGGCATAACTTCTTCCAAGCACCACCAAGTCCAACACAAGTGGCAACCAGCCTTGGTCTACACCAGAGCTCCTCCTGAGAGGCTCCAGACCCAACAAATGCAAGGGTAGGCTTCAGATTCCATCTGAGCCCCACCCAGTGAACCTCACAATAGATACACCAAGAGAGCAGACTGGACACACCAGATACACCAGAGGCCCTGCTAAAGTGACTCCCACTCCATGGGGTCAGTCCTTGCACAACAGCTCATCTATGGTAGTCAGCCAGTTTGCCTGAGAGTTAGCCTGACCCACTGACATATAGACAACAATCGAGGCCCAAGTACAAAAGGAGGGCACACACAGGTGACAGCCCTGGAGCACCCAGATCAGGTGACCAGGGAGACTGTGCCACTGAGCTCTACAGGACACCTTCTCCATAAGGTCATTCTATCAGTACTGGACATGTAATAGATCCACCTAATACACAGGAATAAAGACACGGAGTCACCAAAATGAGAAGACAAAGAAACATGCCCCAAATGAAAGTACAGGACAAAGCTCCAGAAAAAGTACTAAACAAAATGGAGACAAGCAATCTGCTAGATACAGAGCTTGTGACAATGGTTACAGATGTTCAATAAAATTGGGGAAAGAGTGGATGAACTCAGTGAGAACTTCCACAGAGTGAAAACCCACACGTAAAATAAGTTAGATAACAAAGATAATCAATCAGAAATAAATTATAAAATAACCGAAATCAAGAATACACCAGAAGGGAACAAGGGCAACTAGATAAACTGGAGAATTGACTCAGTATCTGGAAGCCCAGGTAATGGAAAACTCCCAACTGGAAGCTACAAAAATGAAAAAAAAAGAGGATGCATCATAAGGGTTTCAGAAGGAGGAGAGAGAGAGCAAGGAATTAAAAACCTTTCTGAAGAAATACTGACTGTAAACCTCCTTAACCTGGCAAAGAAATAGCTATATAAGTCCAGAAAGTGCGTAACATTCCAAATAAGTTGAACACAAAGAAGTGCGCACCAGGACACATCATAATTAAAATGCCAAAGGTTATAAACGAGAAAGAATCTTAAAATGAGCAAGAGAAAAGTAGTTGTGTAGGAAGGAGCTCTCATCATGATGCCAGCTGATTTCTCAACAGGAACTTTGCAGACCAGAAGGGATTAGCATAAGATATTGAAAGTGACAAAAAGCAAAGATTTACAACCAAGATTACTCTACCCAGCAAGGCTAGTAGTTAGAGGTGAGAGATAAAGATTGTCTCAAACAACAGCTAAAAGGAGTTCACCACTAAACCAGTATTACAAGAAATGTTATAGGCTTTAAGTGGAAAAGAAAAGATCAAAAATACAAATAACAAAATATAGCAAAGAAAAAATCTTGCTGGCAAAGACAAACACTTTGTAAAGTGTATTGACCAATAAAGCCAGTACAAAGATTAAAGGACAAAAGTAAGAAGGTTATGTGTAATTACAACAATAAATTAGGGGATACATACAAATACACCAAGTGAAAGAAAAAAATAATGACTAAAACATAAACATGAGACGTGAGTATAGATTGTAGTGATTGTGGAAGGTGTTCAAACTGAAGTGATCATAAACTTAAAATAATTATTTTTACATATACATAAAATTGTTATTGCTTTAATGATGAATATTGGTTTCATGGGATTGGACAAAGTGACATCCCATACTCAATTCACAACAGTAAGGATAACATACACAGTCCCGTATTAATTCAACATAATACCAGTTTTACAATATCTAATCAGTTCAGCTACTCCCATCACAACAACCATTTCAATCTCATGAGACGTAGTTGAAAGAATCCTAAGGAAAGACAAAAGAGTAAACTCCGAGTGCTTGTCCACAGATGCTTCATTAAGACTTTAAAACAAATGCTACAACCAGAGACAATGAAGGACATTTTATAATTAGAAAGGAATCAATCCAACAGCTATACAATCAACTTTAGAGCACCTAAGTCTATAAAGCAACTATTGGCAAACACAAAGGGAGAGACCCATAGTAACACAGTAGTAGCAGGGACTTTGATACCTCATTGATATCAGTGAATAGACCATTCAGGCAGAAATCAACAAATAAACCATGACCTTAAAGAACACGTTAGAGCAGATGAACTTATATGTACTTTTAGAACATGTCACCCAAAAGTAGCAGAATATACATTCTTTTCAAGTACATATTGAATGGTTTCCAGGATAGACCACATGTTAAGCCACAAAACAAGTCTCAATAAATTTAAGAAGACTGAAATCATATCAAGCATCTTTTTCAATCATAATAGTATGAAGTTATAACTCAATATGGGAAAAAACTAAAAAAACAAACACACTGACACTAAATAACAAGCTACTAAACAGTACATTGGTTACCAATGAGATGAAAGCAGAAATCAAAGCTTTGAGACAAATGAAAATGAAAACACAATGACCACAAGAGGGAAATTTATGTTAGTACAGGCCAACCTCAAGAAATAAGAAAAACCTCAAATAAACAATCTAAACTTAGAGCTAATGGAACCAGAAAGAAATAATAATAATAATAATAATAATAATAATAATAATAATAATAATAACAAATACCAAAGTGAGTGGAAGGAAGAGTGGAAATAAATGAAATAGAGATTTTTTTAAAAAATTGAAAATATGAATTAAACCAAGAACTGGTTCTTTATAATAGTTACAAAATTAATAAACCTTTTGCCAACTCATGAAGAAAAAAAAGAGAGTCCAAATAAATACAATCAGAAATGAAAGAGGAGAAATGATAATGAACACAAAACACAAAGGATTATAAAAATACTATGGAAAATAATATACTAACAAATTGAACAACCTTGAAGTAATGGACAAATTCCAAGAGACATATGCTCATCCAAGACTGAATGAGCAAGAAAAAAAAATCTAAACACACCAATAACTAGTAACAAAATAAAACTGGTAAACAAACAAAAGTCCTGGACCTGAGGGCTTCCCAGGTGAATTTCACCAAGCATTCAAGATAGAATTAATGTTTATCCTCTCAAACTATCCCAAAAAGTTGAAGAGGAGGGAAGTCTCCAAAACCCAATTTATGAGGCCAGTATTACCCTGATACTAAAACCACACAAAAAAGACTACCCCCCAAATTACAGCCAGCTTGGTTTTGTAAACTGAATACAGCAATACATTAAAAAGATCATACAACAGTAGGAATGTTTCCTGAGGTGCAAGCTTGGTTTAGTATTGTATTAACTATATATGGTGTCAGATAAATACTAGACTTATCAGGTTGATTACTTCATAAAGTACTCATATATGAATATCTAATTACTATGTTGTATACCTGAAAAAATATAATATTGTGGCAACTGTAACTAAAAAATAAATTTATTAAAAATAATTTTAGAAATTGATAAAAGGAACCCAAAAGCTTATTCTTAGAATGCTTCAAAAAATATGTATTGGTCCAGCAGGCACACCATAGGAAATGCATGGTCAGCTTCATTTCTGTTTGAGGATGCAGAGATGGTGCCTGAACTGAATGAACATCTCAGGAACTCCTGAATAAACCATGGCTCAGACTGTAGAGTCTTCTGAAAAACATACCTTCCCCTTCAACTCTATTTAAATATTACTACACAGTAGAGGACCATTGTCATACACCGCTTCTTCTTACCATTTCAATCACTTGTTTAATCTGGTCTGCTACCTAATTCTCACTATTTTCATTCATCTTGTTTCTCTTGAATAGACTCTCTTTTGACCAACCCACCTCTACTTTCAAACACAAGCCTCACTCTCCGAAGTTCACTTTGTATCAGAACCCCTATACTTTCTGAGAAATCATAATTGCTACTATTCAGTGAGCAGTTGCTACAGGTGGGACACTCTGGCTAGTGAATCACACTGAATTTATTCTTTTATATGTTACAAAACACCCCCTTCTCATCACCCTTACTTGACTCCTCTTCTTCATTCCCCCCCAAATCAAATCAGGCCTGTTGATCCCACCTCTTTTATTTTACTAGCTCATCCACTTTTCTCTATTCCCATAGCCACTTCCTCATCTGCAACACTCTCTGTTTTGTGTTAATACCTCAATTCTTTCCTTACGCTCTGCTTTCCACTCTTTCCCCACTTCCAATTTACTCTTCATTTGCAATGACAATAGTTTTAAAAAATACAAATGGGATTAAAACTTTTCAATGACTTTGCAATGCTCTGGATGTTAAGTAAAAAATCAATCAATAACAAGACCTCTCAACAATTTGCCCTTGTGAAACTTTCTTGCCTCATCATTTACCATACTTTCCTTTTTCCTCTGAAGTAACATTTATGGACTTCTTCCATTTTCTTTTTTACCAAGTTTCAAAGAAAGAAACAGTGACTACATAAACAGGTAGGGGACAAAATGAATCCACCTACACTCTTCTCAGGCAAAGGACAAAACCAACCTAATTCCAAAGATGAGTAATCATTGCTGCTCATTCCAGTGTGTGTAGGATTAGTGTCTTTATTTACTTTGTACATTTTTTCCCCCACAAAGAAACATTGAGGGTAAATTGTGAAATGGTGTTATGTTGTAAATGGGACAGGCTAGAGAAAGTAGCTAATCAGGTAAAACAGGGTGAAGAGAGGTGGAGGCCAAGCCCTGAGGTATTTTGAAAGGTAAAGAAAGAAGACAGGAGGTGTGCAGGTATGATGCCAGCATTTGGAAGCAAACAGATTAAAAATATTGTCCTAGATTTCAAAACACTCTGAGTTTAGTTGGGGATATTTTCTATACAGTAACTATGTATAAACTGCTGCAGACAATACAGAGGTATATGGAGGAGGTCTTCCTGGAGACGTTCTGGAGCTTATGGAACATCCAGGTGGGGAAAACTATTCAGGGATATAGATAGGGTTTGATCTCAGGACAGCCGTGGGAGTGGAAGACATAGATGTGAGAGCCTGCAGCAGGTAGATGAGAACTCAGAGCTGAGCCATGGCACCGTGGAGAGAGAAGGATAAAAGACAGGACCACCCAAGAGTTGAGCCCTGGGAAATACCAGGGAGAGTAAAAAGGAGTTTTCTCACAAAAAAACTGAGTGGAAGAAAAATAAGAGGAGAACAGAGAAAGTGCCATTATCAACCTCATGGCAAGAAAAAGTTTTCTCAGACAAAAGTTGTCAAGTGTTTTAAATGATGAAAAGACATTATATAATTTGAAAGGAAAAACAAAATTATGATGGTTGAATTTCTGATGTCAGGTTGGAACCAAATAACTTTTTATGCTTTTCTCTGCCAAATTGACCTCCATCACAATGCATCAGTAAAAAGCTTTCTAATGTTAAAAGATAATAATTTCAAAGCCCTGTTTACCTCAGCCTTCACCAGCACTATTGATAAAGGTATTTCAGTTTTACAGACTGAAGAGGTTAGCCAATTTTTTTAATGTAGTAATTTTGCTGAGATACTTCTTACCCTGAGATGAGGATATACACCCCAAGACAAGTTGCTTTCCTGAGACAGGTAATCTATTAGGCAGATACAGAGAGAGCAAATTAACTGATCCATGATAGAAGAGCTGAGGAATCTCCCTTGGTCTTAGGGTTACTCAGTTCAAGATCTAACCAATTAAAAATTTAAAAAAAAATATTCAATTAGCTTGAATTTTTTAGCAAAAATTTTATCCAACCAATGGTGGCAGTGGCTTATGCAATTCATCTTGATCCTATTAGCACAGATGGATAGAAGCTTCCAGAACAACAATGATGCAAGATTCAAAGTAACAGAAGACAAGTATTTTTGTTTTCCGTGGAGGTCAGGTAGCCTGTGTAACCCAGAGATGTTGTTGTTATTATTACAGAGATAAAAATTGCAGAAAGTAGCGTCCCAAATCCAAGGGTGCTGAATGTCAAATTTTCCTTAAAGCATCATCATTAATTACCATTTCTGATGACTATTTATTATTAAGGCTGTTTTATAAAGAAACTGTTAAGAAATTTAAGTGTCAAACGTGTAAGATCATATGTGGCCATAGAAGTGTGGCCCTGAGAGGCCACAGAGAACTGTTGCAAATCAGACCACAAGGCCACATTGCCAACTTAAGACGAATGATCCAAATTAGTAAGAATGCTACATTAAGAAAGGCCAAGACTATAAACTTTAATAAATACATCTCCCTTGTATCCAGCTTCCTCTTTAAATTATCTATATTGGAATACATGGTTTTTAGAAATTAAAGAGAGTAGGACTTAGTAATTACTTCAAAGTATAAATAAATTCACATTATTTTCTGAAGTTAAAAAGATGTTTAGAACCCTAGATTAATAAAAAGCAATTCATAGATTACTTTAAAATAAAACTGGGTGAGATGACTATGAAATTGGATTTAAATGCTTTGATTAGATTTAAAAAATTTTGTTCCTCTTAATTAAATCTTAATTAAAGATTGAGGAATTATGTCCAGAAAAGTTTCCTTAATTATTGTGAACATCCAGATCATTGTGATTGGCATGTTAATTAATGAGTTAGGATACATAATTTGACATTGCCAGAAAATCCCAGAATTATAGGTGACAAGTTCACTTACTTTCAATAACAGGAACTATGTAGGGGGTTCCACCTGCAGGCCGCCCCCCCCCACCCCCCCTGCCCCTGGCCACCACAGATGAGAATAAGTCTACCAAGACATGATCTGCTTGGGGATGAAAGGTGACCGGTCTCTCAAAGGAGAAGGACCAGGAGCCTTTTCCTTAATGGGCTTTTATTGGGTTTAATTTGCATAGAAATACAGGGTGTATATCTACAGCAATCATCATCAGGCAATAATGATCAAACAATAGATAACATTCAAAGAACTATGAGGGCTTATTTAGAGTCAGGGTCAGATAGCTAAAGGGCTGTAAAAATTTGGGGAACAAACTCACTTCGTGCTCGGATCCTTATCATTTAAATTGAGGGTATTAGCAAAGTAGGTTTCACAGGATTTTATGCGTTCTTTCTTAGGCCTGATCACCCCGAGGAACCCACCTTTTTCAGCACAGGGCTGCACACACCTCCAGCATTGTTTCAGGCTTAAGTTGTGTAGGGGAAGTAAGGCAACCAAAAGATTAGGAGACTCATGCAGACACAACGAGGACTCAGGCTATGTGAGAGCCGAGAGGTGAGGTCCATCACCCCTTTTTTCTATAGCTCCCCAAGTCCTTCCCTGAGGGCCTATTTGTGACCATGCCTGTCTTAGGTCGTCCCTCCCTTGAGGAATCTTACCCGTCATTGGCTAACTGGTCATGCACTGGGGGCCGAGCAGGGTGAAGTATGGTGGACAGAGGTGGTGCCCCTGCCAGGGAGATAAGCTTTGTCTCCTTAGTGGCTTAGAGTCCCAAGGTCTCTCACTCAGCCTTAACCATGGGGGTTTACAGCTTCTGAAACCAGGCAGGGCAGTTCCCAACAGGGAACATAACTGATAAATGGACAATGTCCACAAAAGAAAATCACAGAAGAAACTACCTAATCCATGAGAACATCTTTTTATATTGTGAATTCTATATGAAATATTGAGTTATTTTTGTATATATGTAGGAAAAATAAATCTAACATATTCTGCTGTAGTGTTCTCAAAGTATACAACAATAATGATCTCTTTGAGGTGCATTCTTATTGAAACTGAGATTTTCATTCTATAATTCCATAACATACTATTAGCCATAAGGTCATGAAATGTTAGGAAAAAAGTTTAGAATAATTATAAAGTAAAAGTTAGTTCTGTTAACCCATATCAAGAATAAATCTAGCCCTGGCTGGTGTAGCTCAGTGGATTGAGTGCGGGCTGCAAACCAAAGGGTCGCCAGTTTGATTCCCAGTCAAGGCACATACCTGGGTTGTGGGCCAGGTCCCCGGTGGGGGCCACATGAGAGGCAACCACACACTGATGTTTCTCTGCCTCTCTTTCTCCCTCACTTTACCTCTCTCTAAAAATAAATAAATAACACCTTAAAAAAAGAATAAACCTAGTTCAGAAAATAAAACTTCTTAATGAAAATATAACAGATGTAGAAAGTTTAGCATACCATGAAAGACAAGTAACTTAAAGTTTAATCATAAAAAAAAATCAGAAAAAGTGAAGGAAATCACTTTTTTATATTATTACAGTGCACTGAGTTTCTAATGCAATATTGTCAGCTATAACAATCTCTTTGAACATATAGATTAGAAACTTAACTGTATATTATGTTCTGGTATAATTAATTCAAAGAATAAACTAATGTCAAATTTTAATTTACTTCAAGAGAACAATTTGTACTGCCCTACAAATTTTACTTAGAATTGCATTTATTTTTGGTGGCTGTGTTAATATTTAAGATTACCTTGCTGGAAAGCTATGAAGTGGGTCTTTATATCTTCATAACTCTCTATGGCTACATGTAATCATCATTTCAAAAGCTTTCTTCACTTATATAACCAAACAAATATTCCATTGTATATATGTAGAAATTATAAGTGTGGCAAGGGTTGCTCAATCATTGTAATTATTGGGTAATTGTTGGACAATTTTCAGAATCTCTACATCCACAAAACTAGCTTTTGATAAAAATAAAGATCAGAATGCTACGTGACTTGGCATAGCAACTAGTATAAGAATCTGAAGGTGGGGAGAGTCTCCAATTTCCTTTCCCCATTATACATCCTACCCACACCAGCAACATCCTTCAAATAAGTGACATATTATTTCAAATACACAGCAGATCAGTTCAGGTTGAAAGAGACCTCAGGCCTCTGAGATGCTTACTCCAAGACACATCATAATTAAAATGCCAAATTTTAAAGACAATGAGAGAATCTTAAAGGCAGCAAGAGAGAAACAACAAATAACATTAAAGGGAGCCCTGATAAGGCTAGCAGCTTATTTCTCAACAGAAACACTACCAGCCAGAGGGAATGGCAAGAAATATTCCAAGTAATGAAAAGCGAAGACCTGTAACCAAGACCACTCTACCCAGCAAGGTTCTCAATTAAAATAGAAGGTGAAATAAGGAGTTTTACAGGCAAAAGAAGGCTGAAAGAATATACCTCCACCAAATTAGCATTACAAGAGATGCTAAAGGGACCTTTCAGAAAAGGAAGGAAAAGTGAGAGAGAGGGACACAGGTACGAAAGGAATAAAATGACAATGAATGCATACCTATCAATAAAAACATTAAATGTAAATGGATTAAATGCTCCAAACAAAAGATATAGGGTAGCTGAATGGATAAGAAAACATGACCCACACATATGCTGCCTACAAGAGACCTATTTCAGAGCAAAAGACCTATACAGACTGAAAGTGAAGGGTTGGAAAAAAATATTCCCAGAAAGTAGACAGGCAAAAAAAGCTGATGTAGCAATACTCCTATCAGACAAAATAGATTTCAAAACAAAGTCCATAAAAAGAGACACAGAATGACACTTCATAATACTGAAGGAAAGAAATTATCAAAAAGAAATAAACATTGTAAACATATATGTACCCAACTTAGCAGCACCTAAATATATAAGGAAAATCTTGGAGGACTTCAAGAAAGCTATAGACAGCAACATACTTATACTAAGGGATTTTAACACCTTACTGTCAAAAATGGATAGAGCTTCCAAACAAAATATCAACAAGAATATTGTGGCATTGAACAGTGCCCTAGATCAAATGGACTTAACTGATATTTATAGAATCTTTCATCCCCAAAAAGCAAGACACACATTCTTTTCAAATACACATGGAACATTTTCAAAGATAGAATATATGATAGGACAAAAAATAAGCCTCAACGTATTTAAGAAAATTGAAATAATATCAAGCATTTTCTGAGACCATGAGGGCCTGAAATTAGAAACTAACCTCAAAGAAAAAACTCAAAAACACTCAAATTCATGGAGATTGAATAGCATGCTATTAAACAATGAGTGGGTTAATAATGAGATCAAGGAAGAAATCAAGAAGTTTCTGGGAACAAATGAAAATGAACACATAACAGTGTAAAACTTATGGGACACAGCAAAGTTAGTCCTGAGAGGGAAGTAAATAGCACTACAGGCCTACAAAAAAAAAAAAAAAAGAAGAAGAAGAAGAAAGAAAAAGAAATATTTCAAGTAAAACAACCTAACCCTACATCTACAAGAACTGGAGGAACAACAACAAACAAATCCCAGAGCAAGTAGAAAGAAGGAAATAACCAAGATCAAATCAGAATTAAATGACATAAGAAAAAGAAAGAAAAGGCATCCAAAGTGGAAAGGAGGAAGTAAAACTGTCACTGTTTGCAGATGGCATGATAGTGTACATGGAAAACCCTATAGACTGCACTAAAAAACTACTCAACCTAATAAGTGCATTGGAAAAACAGTGGGATACAGTCAATATTCAGAAATTGAAGGCATTTTTATACACCAACAATGAAATATCAGACACAGAAATCAGGAAAAATATCCCATTTGCTATAGCAACAAGAAAAATAAAGAACCTAGGAATAAACCCAACCTAGGAGGTAAAAGACCTGTACTGAGAAAACTACACAACACTAAAGAAAGAAATCAAGGAACACAGAAAGGAATGGAAGCATGTACCATGTTCATAGATTGGAAGAATTAATATCATCAAAATGTCCATACTACCTGAAACAATTTATAGATTCAATACAATCCTTATTAAAATACCAATGACATATTTCACACATATAGAACAAATATTTCAAAATTTTATATGGAACCACAAACAACCCTGAAGATGCAGCAATTTTGAGGAAGAAGAACAAAGTAGAAAGGATCACAATACCTAATATCAAACAATATTACAAGGCCACAATAATCAAAACAGTCGGTTACTAGCATAAGAAAAGACACATAGGTCGATGGAACAGAATAGAGAGCCCAGAAATAAACCAAGTCTCTATGGTCAATGAATATTCAACAAAGGGGGAAGGAGAGTAAAGTGGAGTAAAAATAGACTCCTCAACAAATGGTGTTGGGAGATCCGGGCAGCTACATGCAAAAAAAATGAAACTCGACCACCAACTTACACCATACACAAAAAATAAACTTAGGTTGGATAAAAGACTTAAATAAAAGTTGTGATACCCTAAAAGTCCTTCAGGAGAACATAGGCAGGAATATCTCGGATATTTCATGCAGCAATATTTTTACTGATATGTCCCCTAGAACAAGGGACATAAAGGAAAAAATAAACAAACGGAACTTTATAAAAATTAAAAGCTTCTGCATGGCTAATGAAAACATCAGCAATATGAAAAGGGAACCAATAGTATGGGAAAATACATTTGCAAATGATACCTAAGACAAGGGTTTGATCTCCAGAACATATAAAGAACTCACAGGACTCCACTCCAGGAAGACAACAACCCAATTAAAAAATGAACAAAGGACCTAAACAGACACTTCTCCAAGGAGGACATACAGAGGGCCCAGAGGCATATGAAAAGAAGGTCAGCATCACTAGCTATCAAAGAGATGCAAATTAAAACCACAATGAGATACCACTTCGTAGTGGTCAGAATGGCCATCATAACCAAATCAACAAACAGCAAGTGATGGTGAAGTTGTGGAGAAAAGAGAAACCTAGTACACTGTTCGTGGGAATGCAGACTAGTGCATCCACTGTGGAAAACAGTATGAAATTTCCTCAGAAAACGAAAAACGGAACTGCCTTTTGTCCCAGCAATACCATTGTTGGGATCATACCCAAAGAATCCTGAAACACCAATGCAAAAGAACCTATGCACCCCAATTTCATAGGAGAACAATTTACAACATCCAAGTGCTGGAAGTAACCTAAGTGCTCCTTAACAAATGAATGGATCAAAAACACAGTGGAATACTACAAAGCAGAAAGAAAGAAGGAGCACCAACCCTTTCCAACAGCATGGATGGATCTGGAGAGCATTATGCTAAGTGAAATAAGCCAGGGGGTGAAAGACAAATACCATATGAACTCACCTGTAATTGGAACCTAATCAATAAAAGAAACAAGCAAGGAAAATATAGCCAGAGACACTGAAATAAAGAACTAACTGACAGTAACCTGAGGGGATGTGGGAGGGGATAAAGGACCCAAAGACAAAGCCAAAGGGGGTTGGATGGAGGGGGGGAGCTGGGCATGGGTGGGGAGGAGGGGAGGGATGATGGTGAAATGGGGACAACTGTACTTGAACAACAATAAAAAAAGAGTAGTTCAAAAACAAAAGTAAATAAATAAATAAATAAAATATTGAAAAATATAAATAAAAAATTTTTAAAAAGAATAATGTAATGTACCTGTTGCGTTACTGCTGCAGCTAACCTGCCTCCAGCACTGTCTCCTGAAATACATACTCGGGTGGGATCCACTCCATATTTTGTAAGAATTTTATCCTGAAGAAAAAACTTGACTGCAGTGATGCTGTCTTCAAACTGAGCTGGAAAGCGGTGCTGGGGAGCTAGTCTGTAGCTTTAAAAAAGAAAAAATTTAAACAGTTTAATAAAGTACCATTATAGTTCTATGTGTCTGTGTAGCTTTTAAGTAGCAAACAGATGCCATTTAATACCATGTTTTATTGCTTAATCTTCTAAAAATCAAACCTGAGATTTTTAGTATATGAAAAAATAAAAACTTACATAAAGTTTTCAACATCACATCTCAGGTAGATGGATGGCATTGCATGTGAGGGGTAAGGGGAGTGTTATGAACTGCCTGATATTGTAACCATGAATTTTAGCCCATTTCGGATTGATGATACTCTATAGCTTACATCATATTCTCAATGTAATTGGCGATTTAAACATTAAAAAAATATTTGAAAAGCACCATCAATGTTTGAAGGCCGAAGATCTGAAACATATTCTAGGCAATGTCCTATTTTTTCAAGGTCTTTTATTCAGTAGGTAAAAGTTCTACACACTGTAATGCAAATAACTCACCGTGGATAATGCCCAGGGGTTGAATCCAGATACAAACTTTGACATAGAAATAACATTTAAATATGCTAGAAATCTTGGTAGTTTCTGGTAAATACATTTAGAAGTCACAGTATCACTAAATTCTTTTATACATATACAAGTAGATATTTCTCATACATGTGCACAAGTAAAAACAAGACAACACCTCTATAGAACACTTCTCACAGCTAACTATTTTTTTGTTCTTCAGAATGTGAAAATTTGTAAACATCTGCACTTAACATTAAATGTTGGTGAGACAATCCTTTAAGTCTGCTTAATGTTATGATGGTGACAAAATAAAATACATTAGCTTAAAAACATTATATCTGAGGCATAGCTGACTTGATTTTGTAATAAAACCCTCTACTTTCTAAAAGCAAAAATCATAGTAGCCAAAAAAAATCACTCTCTTACTCCACTGCCACAACAACGGCATCAAGTTTGTTTGCTGTCCATCTGTTGAGGAAGTCGAAACCCGTCTGCTCTGAAATGAAGACATAAATGTTAAAGTACTCCCTGTAGCGAAAAAACAACTTAAAAGTTATAGCTATAAACTGGGATGGGGGGTGGGAGGGGAAATGTGATTTGAGTCTTACAAGCAACCTCTTCCCCTCCCTGTTTTTATGCAGAGGGACCTGAATCAGTACAACACTATAGGAATGAGACTTCAGTCATTCCCTTCAATTATCCACTGGTGCTTTGGGAAGTTGAAATACACGCAGCCCATTCTAATTTTCTCTTGTTATTTGCTGTGTATACACAATGATCCTCCCAAGAACCTGCCGTGGTTTGGTGCTCTGCTCCTCCAGGCAGCAAGTTTCAGAGGCAGGAGGTGTGTGATTGCTCAGCAGCTCCAGCCACTGCAGGTGGGTTAATCTCTCTGACTTAACAACACCTAAACGCACATTCTCCAAGCTTCACTAGAAATAGCGGCTATGTTCTGACTTCTATTTATTTGAATTCTGTGTATAGTTTAGAACTCAGATAAACAGCAACGTAATGGATGTATTGACTATCTAAAAACTGAATAACATATTTCCTTAAAACCTTCATTTTCTCCAAATTCAAGACATCATGAAATGGCCCAATAATCTTGGCTTTTAAGACCAGGTCTAAGGAAAAGCAACTAGATTTTGAGAGATCCTCTGGCAAGTCAGTGCGTGGACTTAGATGTACATTTCGGTTATGGCATGCCTGGCACTCAAGCCATCTCCTCTCCCACAAACACACACAAACAGCCCACATCTGTCTCCATGTACCCACAAAGCCAATTTGCCAGTGCCCTGGCCATAACACTTCGGCAAATCTATGACATCTGCTATTACTTTATGTATCACAAGATTATAGAAATTCAGAGAATTGGACAGTTGTGATTAAATTCCAAACTTTCGAAGGAGTCTGCTGCACATTATCAAAATGTCAAATTAAATACTAGGTATGTAACAACCTCAAAATCAGAAAAACGAATCACCTAGCACTTTAGATAGAAAAATCATGTTTTCATTAGAGGCAGAATTGATAATTATTGAGAAAAGACACTGTATAAATGAAGACCGCAATATACAAGACACAAGGACCTTCAGACACTTGCATTTCAAGTCCCTCAATGATGTCTTTCAAATACGTTTTTATTTTTATCTCCCAAAGCTTTTTTGTCCTTACAATAAGTCAATTCAAGTTTTTGTTCTCCATTCTGTATCTTAAGCTGTCCAAACGCACACAATATTTGCTGGTGTACGTTGTCGGGTCATGTTTTCCTCTTTCCTGTGTCTATTTTGAATTTATAGCAATTTTAGGACCCAGACAGAAACCAGAAAACAAGAGGGTAAATGTTGAAAACTCAACACAACAGTATGGAAAAAGTCTACTAGAGTATTTAAAAAAGTATTTCTTAATTCTTAAAGCAACTTTGGCAAATTTTAATTTAAAAAAATAGAAAGCCTAAGGAAAAAAAGGGAAATCAATATTTGTAAGTACCAGAAAATAGTGGTGTGTCTATCCTGATTTTTCAAAAAAATAAAATGTATCTAAGTCATTTATAGTTTGCCTGTATGAATTATGGGAGATCCAAAAACAAATGATATGCACATATAAAACAAAGATATAGAAAATACTACTCAACTGGAATTCAACTGAGAATGATGTTGGAGAGTTATTTCTTGAATAATAATAATTCTCACATTTTTAGAAATTATTGATCACAATTACTACCCTTGACAATGAAAGGGAAATCAATCTAATAATGAGAAAAACTTCTAAGTATTTTTTGAATTGTTATTTTCAAATTTAAAATTCCAAAGTGATATTTCCCCTCGGTGGGCATTTCTCTTCCCTTAGGGAGTTCTGAATAATATGAATATGAACACTTGGGTATTTCACAGACCTTATTAAAACTTCTGCAGAATTAATTTTTCTCTTTGGAGTCAAATGAAGTTAACTTGGTATTTAATATATCTTAAAAAGAAGCAGAATATTTTGACCATCTTAAAGCCCAATATAAATTGAATTATAGATAAAATCTAATTTACTGAAAACATTAAGGAGATGAAAAAGACATAAGAGAAAAGCACTGGGAAAAATTTTGGATAATAACAGAAGTCCATTCAATCATTCAATTTTTTGTTCCCAGAAGACATTTGTTGAACATTTACTGGGGAGTGCTTTATTAGATGCTAAGAGATGATGCCACTTACAGGGAGATGCTAAAACAAGCATGCAACACAATTATGAAACAACAGGAATTGTTGCCATCAAGCCTGTACAAGCTGCAGTGGATACACAGGAGCATTGCTAAAATCTTTTAGAACCAGGGGAGACTGCACACACACACATCCACACATCCGCATATATGCATATACACACGTGCTCACTATTTAGGTAAGGTGAAATGTGAAAGTGTACATACCTAAACACAGAAAGATGATAGAGTTTTCTATAAGTGAGAGCTGAAAGACATTCTAAGAAAGCATAGTCATGGAGAGAAATGAGAATGCATGGAGTGTTTGGGGGACTGAAAGCAGCTCGGTATAGTAGAAATAAAATTATGAAGGGAAGCATTGCATTGGCAGGGACAAGAAAGTTAAAGAATGTAAGAACATGGAAATCTGAGCACTATGCTAAGGGGTTTAGATTTATTTCATTAAATGATGAAAGTCCCTGAAAATTGAAACAAAGAAGTTGTATAATCAGGTTTGCATGTTAGAGAGGTCCAGAGTACTAAATATAGAAGATGAAATAAAGTTGAGTAGGAGAAAGGCAGAGACATCAGAAAGGAACATCTGTAAAAGATCATGAAGTACTAACTTGTGTCAATGAGGTCGAAATATTCAAAAAGGGAATGCATGGGATGTTGTAACTTAATGTGAGCATTAAGGAACTGTAAAGAATTGACAATAATTGCTGTTTAGCAGATCCAGACTGGTTGTCAGTATCATGTGGGTATTTGGAGAAAATAGGAATTAGGAAAGAGAGTGTGTAGAGTTAGTTGAAACTGGAAGGTAGAGGTTAAATTCTAGGGGACAAGAATACACACAAGGAGTGAATATAAACAACCAGTCATTTTGTTTGTTTTTCAAATGAGAGGTGGAAAAGAGAGATTGAGAAAAGAATGAATGGCAGAGAAAATGCAGGAGATATTTTGTCATAACAAAAGGAGGATCAGTGAACATCAAAAAGGAGAAAGGAGTGGTTGTCATCAAGTGCAGTAAATTATAGAGCATGAGGAACTAATTAAAGGGTGGAAAATAAGGAAATAAGGAAGGACAAGAGCTTACAGTGCATAGAAATTAATCCAAAAAGAAAAGGAAAAGGACTAGAAAGCGATCAAGTGTTCAAAAGTTTGAGGATATACAATCCCTCACGTCCCCTATTTCCTCTGAAATAGCAGTAAGTTTGATCTCTAGCTAACTGGAGGAGCTGATATGGCCAGTGAAATCAAGCTCTTCCATGGGATCATGAAGAAAGCATTCCAGGGACCCACACATGGGAGACTGTGATGTGCAAAGTTTATTCAGGTGGAAATAGAAGTGGCCCCCTGGGTTTCTAATTTCCTATCTGTTTCCGTCCCACCATGGAAAAAGTCCAACTGTGTCCTCAGCAAGGCCAAAACAAAAGCCAATGTTCAGACTTTCTGCCTCATATTAAAGCTCCGTCCTTTGGATCCCATGCAGTCTGCTGCTGGCTCTGGCAGCTGCTAGACCCACACGGTCACATGGTCCTGGACAAGAAGGTGCACAATGAGCAGGGCAAGTGTGGGTCACCGAGGTGGAGAGAGAGAGAGTATTTCTTTGTTCCCCTGGGATTGTATTAGCTTGGATTTGGGATGGACTAAGTGCCTTTTAAAAATAGCCAATCACTTCCTAAGCTTTTGTGAGCTTTTTGATAGAAGGCCCTATTATACTGACAGGGCTCTGTGGTCAAGAACCTCCTCTTGTGCCCTCCAATAGTCCTGAACTGGAAGGGAGAAGGGAGGAGTGTTAATCTTCTTGGTGGAGCAATGCTATGATCTCTGGCATGTGAAACTATAGCTTTGTGGTCAAGCAAACAGGCTCATGCTTCCCAGTGTATGAAACTCAAAGTCTAATTCCCTTTGGGGCTTATTAATAACTAGTTAACTACCTATGGTAACACGAAGAGGCCTGGAGTGACGCAGACTCAGAACGGTCATTGACAAGAGGAGAGACAGAACTGATGAGCTACAAGGGACAGGATGTCTGAGCCACAGCAGGACAACAGGTGGCAGTGGTTCCCAGCGTAGTGTGGTGTCTAGATCAGTAGAATCAGCATTAATTGGAAATCAATTTGAAAAGCAAATTCTCAGCCCCCCCCATTGATTTACTTACTTAATCAAAACTTCTGCAGGTGGGGCAGAATTTTAACAAGCCTTCTAGCTGATTCTGAGGCACGAAAGTTGGAGGCCTTAAAGTTTTATATCTTACTAGCAGTAGAAAAGGACCATTGTTCCCTCCCTTGTCACAGTGGTTTTGAATTCACTTTTTTGGGTTTGTTCAAAATCTTTATGAAAACAATTTTTCTAGTATTTCCCAGAGGATATACAGAACACCTGCTTCACTGGCTATTGTAACAGTCACCTCTGAATCACATCCCAACAGATTCTTTACCTTTTATTTCACCCTATTTCCTGCCCCTACAATTGCTTTTACTTATATGTCTATAGCTATGCTCCCAGCATATATTTATAAGGAGGATCATAAAAATCAATATATGTTCTTCATATAATAGAAAGTCTTTTTCCAGGATGAAAAAAACTAAATTTCTCATCTAATTCCGGAAATCATTTAGTTTTATATTGTGTTTGGTTTCCACTTTGTGGACTGTGAAAGGAATAAAACAAACATGATAGAGGGTCCCTGTTCCCTATGGCCTTCTACATTTTCCTCCTTATTTTTTCCTGCATTGCTACCATCTTCCCTACCCTGTAAACACTGAGTAGTTGGTAAAACATAAGGTTTGCAAAAACAATACCCTATGATGGTTTTCATGATTCTACCAATCAAAGCAAGCATGGGACATGAGCACACACATGCCTGATCCCCACCATGAGTTTTTGTTAGAGTTGAATGATGCTGCCTGAGCTAAAATGTGGGCACGTATTCGACTTTTCCCAGCCTATTAAAAAATCCCTCAACTAAGAAGCCATATGGTCTTTAACTGCTTCCTGAATCTCAGCTGAATAAAGTCTTTATCCTCTATTCAAGTCATCTAAATTATTTTATTTTGACAAGTCACTGTAAATTTTGGAATTGATTATGGTTCCCCCTCCAATATGTTAGTTGTCAAAAAGCTAGAGAGGAGAAAACTAGAAAGTCAAAATTGCAGCTTAACTATTTTAGCATTTTGCATATTAATCAAAGACTTTGTGCTTCATTAATTTTTCATGCTTATTTTCTCTTTGACTAATCCTTATTGCTAATATTTGGTTAATTGTTGCTTAATATATTGCTTATATGTTAAGATTCTCAAACTACTTAGAATCAAGTGAGGCTGAGAGAAAGACAAAAGGTGAAAAATTCATTCATAAGCTATTTATTTTTCCTCAATTCTACTCACTTGTTTAATGTTATTATTTTAATTAAATAGAACAGAGCCCCCCTAAATACTACCACCATTCTATGATTTTTCCAAAAAGGAAAATTTGTTCATGTACTTGTTTTGAATCTTCAATATTTGCCTCTTAGAATCATCACCAGACATAAGTAGGGACACTGGACTTCATGAGAAGAGTCTATTATTAGATAGTTCTATTTTGTGTGTTTCTTTTACAATTGAGCCAAGAAAGCCTATTCTAGACTTTTCTACTGTTAGCATTATTGTTAATAGTAACCACAAACTATTCTTGTAGCAACCAACAGCATTTGCTTTCGATTTACTGTTGAAAACATCCACACCACTTCGTTTCTGTTCCCGAATACAATTTGATCCCAAAGAAAAAAAGTTTACTAATTGACTTGTTCATGTCCTACTCATTTGATATAAGTTCTTTCAATAAAAAAAAAAAGCTGGGAAGAAAATGCTTACCAAAAAACAAAACAAAACACAATGGAAATGACGATCTCTATGATATATTTTGTTAGGCATGTCTGTCTCTTTATTAGATACTTAAAGTTTAAAGCTATGCTTACATATAGTATATGAGTACATATGTAAGTATGTATACATACTTACACACAAGTATGTATATTTATATAAAATAGTTCTTATAGCAAAAATTTATAGACAGTTACACTTTTTACTTATATGATGAACTTACTGAAACTTCCAAAACAGTAAGCACCACCGTGAATGTAGATTACAGCTCGTCTTGGGGTTTCCGACTCTCTCTTTGGCAAGTACAAACGTACTGGAACACCAGCAAACGCTGTGTCAGTCACCGTGATGTATTCATCGGAAAGTGGTTGGGTATAATCCAGCCTGAATATCATGGAAATGAACTCTTCAAATTTCATAACACCTATATTTTCAAAACACCTACCCTGTAATAACAAAAGTAAACATTTTCACATTTAAATAACATCAAATGCGTATAAAAGGAAAATGAAAACATAAACAAAATAAACAGAAACAGAATGTTTATAAAATTACTTCCAAATAATGCTCCGTAGCTCTTGTTGCATAACTTTATTGCCTTTGAAAATCTCAAGAATTATGGTTTTGATAAATGTCTCATTCAAAAGTTGCAATTTACTGACAGTTTATTTTATGCCTGTCATAATTATTACTTAATTATAAATTCTTATCTGAAAAAATTTGAGGTCTTATAACATCTTTCTCTCTCTCTCTCTCTTTCTTTCTTTTCTTTTCTTTCTCTTTCTACTGTCACCTTTTCTTTTTTGTTATTTTTAATTTTATTTGATCCAGAATTTTAGGTATTGTTTTATGACTACTCTACTAATGACTCAAATGTTCTGGTTTTCAATTACAAATAATTCCTGTTTACTGCCTTTCCACTCTCCCAATTCCCAATCCCACATCTGATATCATTGGAAAACAAACTCTCTCCTTGGTATTTCTGATCAGCTTCTCCTGGACCCTTGTGACATGTCACTCGACAGTTTATTCAAAGGAAAACCCTTAGAAAATGCATGGTCAATAGTACATTAAACAGCCTTTATCACTGCAATTATTCCAAAAAGTTTAAGGTAGTAGAGGGTCTTAGAGAACATCCAACCCTATACTTTAATGATGAAGAAGCGTACAGGAACTATAAATTACAGTCAGTAAATACTGAAGCCAAATTGCATCCATTTTTCTAGACCAGCCTCTTACAACACCTGGACTGGTTATGACCTAAGCAAATTACTCTGCACACTTCAATATCTTTGATCTGTACAATTGCAATAATAACAACAATAATTAGGTTCCTCAGTGAATTTTAGAAGGTTTTAAATGAATTAGGATGTTCAATTCACTGGAGAAGAGTGTCTGGCCCACAACATCTTGTTTTAACTGTTTTTTAAGTATTCCTCACTAAGATGAATTTTTGAATAAAGTCACATAAAAGCCCCTTAAAGCAAGTTTTTGGTAAACTGTTAAATTAGGTTAATTTTCATTTGGTGCATTGGCTTTTAAAAATTAGATTTTTGGCAAAATGCTTTGTTTTTATTTTCCAAGAAATTTCCTGGTTTTTAATACATACTTAAGTATTTATGGAACAATAGCAAAACCTACCACTTTACAGATTATTTTGTGCTCTTCTAGTATACAAGATCTCTAGTTCTCAGAGCAATGCTGCAAAGTATTTATTATTAGTATCCTCTTTTTAACATTAAAAAAATTACATGAAGAGTTAAGGAAGATTTTTAGAATTGGGCCTGTTTCTACCAAACTCTGTCTTCCAATTTAACATATTAGTACATAGTACTGTGTTTAGTTTTAAGGCCATTTTACCAAGAACTTAATTTTTTACTTCCATATCATATGTTCAAATATTAAGTTTCTTACTGGTATAACATTGAGTTACAAAATTTAGTATTAACAACAATAAAATTGCCCTACAACAGCTAGATTGTTAATTTTACTAGAATAATCTTTAAAGTAATTATATAGGTGCTTTCCTTAATTTTTTAAATAAAGGGGAATACATTATGATATCAAAAACATAAAATGTTTTTTACATAAAAACATATTATTTTATTATAGATGGGTAAGAATAATTGTAGCTGAGAAAGTAAAAGTAGAATTTTAGAGTTGGCTGTGCTGTTAATGTTGTAATTTAGATGATGATATCAGTATCAGTCTCTCTGAGTTTTAAATACATATGAAATACTCAAGTAAGATAACTATTAATAGTCAAGTTCCTCTGTGGAACTGGCACTTTTGAACCCACATATTCTTTCACTTTATGTTAAATGAAGAAGTGAGAGCATTGGGAAGACAGTTATGGTGCAAGTGAGCCCCTGCAAGTGATATGAGAGAAAAATATCAGGACTTAGCAGGCACAGACAGGAACTGGCTGGTGTTTCAGAGAACTGTTGTCCACTCTATAAAGCTCCATGGGAAAGCCTCTCCCTCTTATACCATGGAGTGTTCCCTCTTCTCTGATCATCTGCTGCTCTTGTTGCCTTCTCCTTTCAGCCCAGTAAGTAATGTTACTATCATCAGAGGACCTTTCAGGGGCCTCCTGGTTTTGCAGCAAGAGTATGGGTTTTGAAATAAGGCGGTCCTGAGTTCAAATTCTGGAGTTGACAATTTCTAGCTGCACGAACTCTTTTGAACCTCCTTTTCCTCCTCTATAAACTGTAGAAATAATTGAAGGATAGTGGGGGTGAGCAGAGGTATACGTTATAACGAGTCTATACATTGTAAAACCTCAAGAATGTTTGTTTATAACCATATCCCCCCCTTACCAAGGAGCTATTTTTGCTAGAACTCACAACCTACCATGCATATTTCAAGTCAGACAATCTCTGAAACCCAGTGATTTAGAATTGAAGATGGACAATAGAAGGTATCGAAATAGTAAGAGCCTTATATTAACATCAAACAGGTATAAATATCAATCACGTTTATCTCTGTACTATGAGGTACTTATAGGACTAGGTTGTCCCTGAAAACTCAAATGTAAGTCAAGTTACCAAATAAACTTCAAAATTTCCCCTTCAACAATACCTTTTATTGTATGCCTATCACAATATATGGAGTCTTTATATTTAAACATAAACTCTTTGGAAATAAAAATTCTGTCTCACTCTGTTTTGTGCAGATGCAACAATTTTAATTTATTTAATTTCATGGAGTTGATTTATTCAAAGACATAAGCAATACTTATTTTAAAAGATAATTAATAGAAAATTTATAAGTACTGGTTTTCAGTTAACAAGGCACCCCAATACTCAGGAAAAAAAATGATGATCTTACCATAAATGTACATGTTCTAGCAATTGCATCCAAGGCCATTACTTTCCAGCGTTCTTCGATGTTGCTTGGTATGGGTATATGAATATGCGTGGCACAGAGAACACAAAACAGCCCCAAACAGAGAGCTTTGAACCCTGTCATATTCTTTTTTCCAGTATTATCCCAGTGCTAAGATTAAACTATTCCCATTAATACTGAGTAATAAGTAGCAGAACAAGGGTAGACTGAGAACCCTTTCAGGTAATATGAATTTCTTAATAACCGGAAGCTACTTTCCAAGTCAAAGATTACAACATCCGTAGAAACTTGAACTTACACTGACTTGGAGACACACATACATTGTCAGTCCATGCTTATCTCACTAGCATGCAATTAAAAACGCCCATACTATTTTCTCACCCTGTAATACCATCATCAGCTCAAAGCAAGTCTGTTGTTGTGACCTAAATCAGAGCTTAAATGAGAGCTATGAATAAGTCATGAATTGGTAGTTTGTGATTGGTTGGCCACAGTGTTTTGTAAGAAGTTTAAAGAAGCTTATACTTAGTGAAAATCCAGGCTAATGCAATTAGCATGGGTTACTAACCATGTTAATAAACTCTTCTTGTTGTAGTGGTGAAGTTTTGGGCCAAGTGATAAGGGGATGTGGGGTCTTGTCTAACTTCTACCATTCATGAAGCTGAAACTTTTTAATAGATCGAAGTAGCCCAAGGCTCAGGACAAGTATCCCAGAAAGCATTCTGGTTTTTAAAGGTTTACATAGACTTTGTTCATATAGTTATTTGGTGAATCTTCAAAATTAATCTACACCAGGAATTCAGCCTAGAGTGGGAGGAATAGCAAGTACATATACTGGAATTGTACCTGCTGCAACCTGAAAGCCTGCCAGAACCTGTCCATCAAGCTGGGTAACTGCAGGTTCTTTAGACATGCAAGGATGAGAGATTTCTGTGTAATGTCTCAGGTCCTGTAAAATAAATGAGCAGTCACAACGCCATAAATGCACAATTCTCAAGCTGATCGTTCAGGGGTCAGTACTCGGGGGAAGTAATTTTAGTGATAGACTTCAAGCCTACCATGGGTCTAATAAAAGTATAGGACCGTATTTTAGACCTCTTGATAGCATACGTATTCATTTCAAAGCCTATTATAAACTTAATTATTAAAATGTTTACTTTTATTCATCTATGTAGCAGTTTTCCTTGAATCCCATAAGCAAAACTTAGTAATATAATTTATCATTCATTATTAAAAGTGAAATAAACAATGTTAAAATGCACATAAAATGGACAAATTGGGATTTATGGTCATACCCTAATTATAACTCTTACCAGATTTAATTTAATTGGTATGCTTGCCTTTTCAAGTGGACTGTAAGTTTATTGAAAGAAAATACCATACACATATTTACATTACATATATTTAATGAGTCTAAAGGCACTGATAAGGTTCACGTTAGTTTGAACCAATAGAGTATAAAACATACCAAATATACCCCATCCCCTAGGTAACATGAAGTGCCTAGCCTGCCGTGTAAGACTGCAACACCACTCCCTGCCTCTCCCCAGAGTGTGCATGCTGGGCTTTCTGCAGCCAGTTACATGAACTTATTGTGACTGTCCAGCGCTGCATGGGTAGAGAATACTTGTGGACAAAGGATCAGCTAGAGAATAAACAGCAGCCATAGGTAGAACACAGAATGCTTGGCCAAGTAATCAGCCTAGAATAATGCATTCCTTCTTCCCCTATCAGCTCTCCTGGCTTGTTTGCTTTATTTAATTGATTAATTGATTAGCTTGTTGAAAGAAAAAATGTTCTTAATAACTTTATTTGTGTTTTCATTTATTCACTTCTTATTTTGTTCGACCTCCTCAGCCAGGTTTCTGCTGCACCCAAGGTAGAATCTAAATTCATAGTGTACGCTCAAATTTAATAATTGGCAACTTGCTCACAGGCCATAGCTACTCAGTAGTTTAGTTCCATTCTTTTTTTAACTTTCAAAATTACATGTTATTATTAATAACTTATATAGTCAAGTTGTTTTACATATAGACACATTAATCCTTATAAGTGTTCAATATTCCTTATGTTCCAACTGTCATCATACAATCATTTTTTTTATTAAAGTGCATTTAAAGTTCCTTTAGTTAAGGTGACAAATATTCCAAGGTTTTGATTTCTTGCTCTGACAGCTGTTGCTCAGTTGGTTGAGCATCGTGCCACAAAGCGAGAGGTCACAGGTTTGATTCTGGTCAGGGCACATGCCTGGGGCACATGTGAGAGGTAACCATCAATGTTTCTCCCCCTCTCTCTCTCCTTCCCTTTCCCTCTCTCTAAAAATAAATAAAGAAAATCTTAAAAATGTAAAAAATATGATTTTTTAATTGCTGACACTGTAACAGATGCCCCCCACTTTCCTTTCTTTTGCCCCCTGCTCCCCAGTCCCTGGCCCCCTTCCCTTGGCCTTTACCACACTGTTTTCTGTGTCCATGGGTCGTGCATATACGTTCTTTGGCTAATTCCTTCACCTTTTTTCATCCAGTCGCCCCATATTGCCAGCCAAAAGTGCCGGGAAGCCACCTCTGAATGCTTGGAAAACTGTCCACAGGGAAATGTTGCTCCGTGGAATTTGCTGCGAAGCTGCCCTCGAAAGTGCAGAGAAAGTTGCCCAGTGGGGGGGGTGTCGTGCAGCAGAACTCACTGGTGGGAAGGGGCACCCCTGGGTGTCCCATGTACTGCCGGATATTTGTGCACGAACGGAGCAGGCAGAGAAAGGCACACTAAAAGCCTTTTTTTCCTGCAGAGCTCTCTAGAGCCATCTGCTGACAGCACACATTATGTCATCTGAGAAAAGGAAAATGCTTAAGGCTGCAGCCCCAGTATTGCAAGCAGGATAGTGAAGGTGGATCTGCAGGTGAGAGGTATACAGTTGATAGCGGGCCCAGATTAGCTAAGAGTGGTTTCTTTTTCCTAAGTGAAAGCGAGGGACTTTGCGAGCCTTGGAACCCACTGATATATCCAATAAGGAAAAATGGGTCCTTGAAATAATTTTACATAGAACTTTATATAGGTGTCTAAACTACAAAAACAAACAAAAAAATCATTGATGTTTAGCTTTGAGAACATTCCTTTGAAATATTTAAGTATTCTTAACCAGGGAAAGTACTGGAATTTTCAGTTTCAGCCCATGAAGATGTTCTGTTGGAAAACAATTTTCTTGTAAAAGAAACAGCCTGCCCACAAACAGTCCATTCCCTAAGAGGAAAATCTGTGGTGTCTTAAAAATTGAGTTCCGATTGTATCTGCGTGGTTAGGGCCACGCTGACTTTTACGTACTGCCGAATCCTCTAAGACAGAAACTGTATTCCATCCAACATGACCAGACAGGATACACAGGCTGTCGACTGAGGTTGCATGTACAACACATCATAGACTGTAAACTAGCACGTAAAAAGCATTCCAGAGGGTTTTCTGTTTTGACTGTGTTTTTGCTATTGTCATTTAAGTCCCATAAAATTGTTGCAACTCCACTGGTAGGAATGGTTCTTAAAAGCTGTTGAAGGGATATTGCAGAACTCAACAGGCGGGCCAATCTACAGTTTACTCTTTGTAGTTCTCTGTGACTACTGGCTTTTGCTATAAAATAAGAGACCCTAACCATAATCTATAGGAAAACTAACTCCATCCCAAGTGCATCTGAACATCGTTAGAAACTCAGACAGCTGTTAGCCCCAGGGAGGTCTTCGAAGACGACATACTACTTTTGCAATGTTCTGAGTCTTTATTATCCAGAGTTTGTTTTGTGGTGGTTGCAGAACCAGTAAGAGAACTAAACTGGGGCAAAGTTTTGCTATTTCCTAGGATATTACACAAAAATATGCCCAAATCCTAAATGTCAGAAAGAATGTTATATGTAGTTGAGCTTATTTTTGTGCTTAGATTTCTAGAGTTTACCAACTAACATAAAAATTAACCATATCTCAGAGTTAATTTATAAAGGCTTAAGAGGTTCTGAATATCATTACTGTATTTCCCAATCATGAACAGTCAATTGTAATTGAAACAGAATAAAAATACAGTATGGGTAAAGCTAAAGTGTTTGCATCTCTTATTTCCATGTAAACGGTACAGCTGAAAGCGCAGATGTGTTGGGTACTAGAGAGTGGAATGCAGGCTGCTTAACACATGTTGTTTTTGTGAAGTTTCTATGACAGTGTTGTCATCTAATTAAGTAGTGAGGTTCTCCCTCCCCTCAAGTTAACTCCTCATCTCTTAATTACTTCAAATACTGGTTTCATTTTGTTTGCATGTATTTTTAGCTTGCAGCATTTTTGTGGTTTACTAATGTGAAAAAAAATTATAGTAGGGGTACTCTCCTCCAGATACTCCAGATTACTCTCCTCTGTAATACTGCAGAGTCCATAGTAGAAAAGTTACATTTTCTGTGTTTGGGAACATTTTCAAGAACTCTTACTCATTGCACAGTCAGTTGGTTTTATTTGTTTTATGTGGAATATTTCCTTACAAATATGGCAACGTGTTAGCACTTCAGAGTAAGAGAAGAACCTTCCTTCCTTCCTTCTTCTTTCTTTCTTTCCTCTCTCCCTCCCTCCCTCACTTCCTGCCTTCCTGCCTGCCTTCCTTCTTCCCTTCCTTCTTTTCTCCTTCTCTCTCCCTCCCTTCTTTCTTTCATTTTATATTCAAGATGATTCACATCACTTTTTACCCTAACAGAACCTATTCATGAGATTCACAAACCTCCAAATCAAATCAATAAAAGTATAAAGGCATACATTTATCTTTTTACACTTGTATAAATGGAAAAGTTAGTCATCTACTTTTTTGTCTTGAGAATCGAACCCAGGTGAATGATATCATGTTAAAGTCAATGACCATGAACTTGAAAGTATCCAATGGTTCTGAAACCCTTGCAGGGTCTGCCAACTCTTGTTTTTAAGAGTGGAAAGGTTTATGAGGAGTTTTATAGTCTTATCTCAGAAGGAAAAAAATTCTGTAAAAAACCTTGTATTGCATCTGGACCATGACATTATCTCATAAATAAAGACAAAATTTGACTATAAAAAGAGAGAGAGAGAAGAAACAGTATTTGCTGTGAAATAGTATCTTAAAGACAATCAAATTTAAGGAAATAATTTTAGTTTTGTTTTCAAGAAACTAGATAATGAGAACCTTAAAAAAGGAAAGTAGTTCAAAACAAACAGTAAATTAATTTTTTAAGTTAAAGTTTGATGGGCCATTTGCCATTTGTGATGTGTATCAATTTAATGGCCACAAGGGTGGCCAGGTATTTGGGTAAGCATTGTATTTGGGCGTGCCTGGGACACTGGCTCCAGATGATGTTAACGTTTTAATGATGGACCCAGTAGAGCAGACTGCCTTTGCCAATGTGGATGAGTAACATTCAAACCACCAAATAGAAAAAAAATGGCAGAGGAAAAGAGACTTTGCCCCTTCTGATTTCTGAGCTAAGACATTGGTTTCCTTCTGCCTGTAGGCTGGGGCCTATACCACAGATTTCCCTGGTTTTCGGGGCTCCACATTCTCCTTGAACCACACCATTAGGTCTCCAACTTGCAGACAGTGGATTCTGGGATTTCTCAGGCTCCAGAGTCATGTGAGCTAATTTACTCAAACTAAATCAATCTCTTTCCTTCTCTCTCTCTAGATACAAAGATAGATATAGAGGTATATATGTATACATACATATACATACAGATACAGACAAAGATATAGACATACAAGTAAAGATCAGGATACAGCTGTAAAGAAAAACATCGATAGATAGATAGATATCTCCTATTGATTCTGTTTCTTTGGGGAATCCTGACTAATAAATCTTCACTAGGTTCCGTCTCACAAATAATACTCATAATTATGTTTGCCTATGTTTGAATAATTATAATTTATAAGCAATTAGGTATCAGGCACTTTTAAGTGACTGTAGGGTATATTATATGCAAGGATTGGGAAGGGTGGTAAGAGTATGGAAGTAAACACTTGTGGACAAAAAACCCAATCCCTTACTCAGTTGACAGTGGTTTGCTAATAATTTATGTAGATAAAATGAAACATGGATAATTCATTAGTCTAATTCTTAATTTTTAACTTATATTCTATCTCATTTTGTAAAAAGCATCATTAACTGCTATCATTAATTTAGTGGTTGTTGGTGTTGGGTGACCATTTTTATAAATACACTTCATTAAATGTGAATTATAATTTATCAAATATATTTTAATTGAGCTGCACCTTTCACTGAGAAACTAACAGTAATAGTAAACCTGCTAAGGATGATAATAATTCTTGCCAGATAATTCCAACATTTGGGCCATCTTAGTATTAGCATTTCTGGATTGTCTTTTCTCTTAGGTTGAGTTTTTCCTGGTTCTTGGTAGGATGAGTGAGACAATCGTATCCTGGACATTTTGAGTATTATGTTATTGGATCTTATATAGATCTGTTTTTACATCAGGCCTCCTCTAAACCTGGCAGGGTATGTGGGTGCTGCTTTTTAATATTGCCAGGAGAGAGTGGGAATCCAGGGTTCCCATTGGGCCCTTGTGGACACCTCTATGTGGGGGCTTTGTAGAGGGGAACCTCATTTCTTCTGGTTGGAGGTAAGTATTTTGGCTTCCCACTAGACCTTCACTGATACCTCTCTGGCTAGAATGCCTGCTTATTTCTTTCTATGTGGCCTTCACTTACATGTGGGGCAAGGTAGGGGCAGCTTCATTACCTCTGGGCAGTGGTAAAAGTTCTGACTCTTCAGAAGCTTCATCTGACACCACGGAAGCATGAAAGGGAAGGGTGCTTCGTTTCCACAGCCTGGGGGTAGAAGTCCAGGTTACCCATGTGGTGTCCACTGGCGCCTGCGGAGTAAGTAGGATTAAATACTGCCTGATGGAGACAGACTTCCCAACTCCTCACTCAGCCCTCTCTGCTGCCATACCAGCAGGGTTGGGGTTTGGAGGGGCACCTTTGCTAATGGGTCAGGGTGGAGTCCAGGCTTCCCACTCAGCTTTTGCTGACTTGTGAGGGGTGAAGTGGGCACAGGGCAGTGCTTTTTCCTGTGGTGTTTGTTTAGAGTTGAGTTGTTATTGTCTAGGCTACTCCTTTTATGGTCCCCTGGGTAGGAAAATGACTCTGGTTGTGGCTTAATTGTCTGTCCCATTAATATTTCCTGCTTGCTGTCTCCCTCAGCCTGAATTTGGGGATATATGAGGCAGAAGGAAAATTTAGGGATCAAGCTGTCCTGTCATCCCTTGGTCCACAGTCTTCTGCCAGTCTGTCTTCTTCTCTCCACCCTTCAGATATACATTCCAGAAGATTTAGCTGTGCTGAGTGGTAAAAATAAGGAAAAATCTCTTTCTTCCTTCTTTCCAAACTCACAATGATTTATTTTAGTGATCAAAAGTAAAGGTATTAAAGAAAAGAAACAAACAAAAATGTTGAGCCGCACGAGAGTGGGATAAAGTAAGGTACTAAGAAAGTCAAAAATGTGGGAGGGGGAGACAGATAGAGATGAATTTGACTGCATATGGCAAAACTGCACATTAGCTATTATGACCAGCATGTTCCCACAATGTTATTTCCCAACTACGGCCACACTGTCCACAACTATGCAGACTTACCCCTGTGCCCTCCCCCAGAATGATTAGACGGGCATGCTCAAATATTTGGGGAGACACTGACTAAAGCAACAAGAGTAGTTCATTGAAACTTTCTCCAGGATTCTTGCTTAAGTGCCGGGCAGGTCCAGCACCACTCTGACTGCCTGCCTTCTTTTCTAGGTTATATGATAAACAAGTATCATTTGTTTATTTTCATTTTTCTCTACCCATATGCAAACTTGACTTCTCTCATTATGGTTTCAGGGAAAAGCAATGCAAAGGTTGGTGTTGCCAGAAATTTCATTTAAGACAGAATTTTGTGGTTTTACCAGACTTGTGGGCCCTCAGATTTTATTTTAACCCACAGTTTAAAACCTCAAAATATCCCACCTCATGTAAATCAGGTTGTTTTTGGAAGAAAGGAGTTCTCTAGGAATCCAAAAATCCCCTATCCTTCAGTTCTCCAATGTTCCATCACTAAAGTCACAATTGTCATATTTTTTACAGGAAAATCATAGCTGGCTTTCATTTCTCTCTCAGTGTAGCCAGCTGGGGTGAGAGTTTGTACAATATGGATTGACATTTAAAGCCAAGATAGAATCACAACTCTGAAACCAGTAAAATGTATTTTAGGGAATTTAACACCCAACATATCACCTGGGGCCAGTGTTGGAATTTACTCTGCATATTTAGTCAAGAAATTATAGTTTATCCAAGCGTGTGTTGAGTATACAGTTCGAATACGTGCTCCTTTGTTCCAGTCTAAGGAGTGAAGCAGGCCCTAGAAGGATTTGAGGAAGAAGTAACTTTCTCAGCTATTTAAATCCTGGATCACGACACCTTGTGAATACTTTGCACACAGGGTGGGGAGATAAGGAAATGTTTCTCAAGTCAAGAATGACTTGAGAGGCCCATGGCACCAACTTTCTAGGATCAGAGCACGGAGAAGTACACTCATCTTTTCACGTATTGACACAGCTAGACATGTCCAGGGACATGGGAGCGACTTCATGAAGATATCTGTAGAGAAAGAATTACAAAACCTTGCCACGGTCTCTGTCCAGTCCCACCCTCTCTCTCAATATGGGTCATGCCTGAAGGAGAGGCTGTGCTTCCATTAGACACTTGCATTTGAGAGAAACTAGAGATACTTGGTCATTCACTACAAATATTTGTCCTTCTCAAGATTTCAATACCTATGACAGTGACTGGCATAAAAAGTAGGTATTAAGTAAACATTTGTGTATTGAGTGATATCCTCACTATCAAAAAAATATGGAGTAAAGTGACATCAGAAGTTTCCTTGGCCTCTCCCCTTGAAATTACAACAATTTGAGCAGTTTCAGTTTAACAAAGGATCCCCTACTTTTGAGAGATTTGCGCACAGAAAAATCCAAAGGTTGGCGAGTGGGAAAAAACTGGTGAGGAGGGAAGGGAAAAGAGCTAAGATGGTGCCACAGATGCAACCTGGAGCTCAATATGGGTCTCAGGGGAGACACTGGCACTCTCTTCAGCTGGGAGGAACAGAGAGCTATAAAGAGCATTCCTATGGGAATGGTCAGTACACACTATGGCTAAACCCAGTTACCTGAGAAGTGAAGAAACACAGAGGTGTGGCCAAGACTGGTAACCACCATCTCCAGAGAGCAAAAACAGAGCCACAGAGCTTCACCCTCCCAGACTTAGCAGCAGACCCCAGAAGAAGCCGTGTCAGTGAGTATCACATTGCAGAACACATCATCTGCAAACCTGAAACTGGAGCCACAGAAACATTTTTACACTGAGCAACAGGCGTGCACTGGGACTGATCCCAGGGATGGGTGGAGACACAGAGGTGAGGCCACTGAGGTCTGCCAGTCACCATTACTGGGAAAACAAAGCCAAAAAGTCACAAGCCAGACTCTCCCAGCTCACCCTGCCCCCCATCTGTTGTGGCTGCACTGCCAGCAGCCTCTGGTTGCAAGGGTTAGTGCTCACATTTCACTGAGGTGGAACACCATTGCCCACCACATTCTCTTACAGGGTTGGTGGCCTGCGACCAAGGTGACCTGGTCACAGAAAAGACACCTACCTACCCAAGGAACATATGATATTTTCCATTACCCCACAGAGATGCAAAAAATCAGAGCGGTCCCCGAGAAACTAAACAACAAAAAACTTATGCTTGAGCGCCCTCTACTGGAAAACAAAAGAAAGATTTCAACCTATGCTCAGACAGAGAAGGAATCCATCAAATATCAGGAATAACCAAGATAATGAGGCAACTCAGAAAGAAAATGACAAATCTCTAAAAAAGTAAACCCAAAGACATAGAAATATGCTGTTAAAATGAGAGAAAATTCAAGATTGCAGTTTTGAAAAAACTCAGCAAAATATAAGAAAACACAGTCTGTTTAATGAACTCAGAAATAAATTCAATGAAAAAGCAAGCAAACAGACAAGTACATTACTAAAGAGATTGAAACTTGAACAGAGAACCAAATAGAAATTTTGGAGATGAAGAGCTCAATAAAAGAGATAAAGAATGAACTAGCTATCTTAGGAAATAGAACTTAGCAAATGGAGGAAAGAATTGGTGATATCAAATATAAAAATCTAGAAATGATGAAAATGGAAGAATAGAGAGATTTGAAAGTAAAAAAAATGAAAAAACTCTATGAGAGCTGACTCCATCAGAAAGACTAATATAAAAATAATAGGTATACCAAAAGGAGAAGAAAGTGAGGAGGGAACAGAGAACCTATTCAAACAAATAGGTGATGAGAACTTCCCTAACCTATGGAAAGGGCTAGATCCTCCAATCAAAGAAGCAACCAAAACACCCAATGATATCAATACAGAAAGACCTTCTCCAAAGCACGTTATATTAAAACTGTCAAGAATTAATGACCAAGAAAGAATACTCAAGGTAGTCAGGGAAAAGAAGAGAGTAAACTATTAAAAAAAAACCCATTAGATTATTATTGGCTTTTCAGCAGAAACCCTACAAGCTAGGAGAAAGTAGAATAAAACATTCAATTTACTGAAAGAAAGAAATTACCAGCCAAGAATAATATATCCAGCAAAATTTTCTCTTAGCTATGAGGGAGAAATACTCTACAGACTTAGAGAAACTGAGGGAATTTACCACCAGAAAACCTCCACTATAGGAAATACTCAAGGAGGTAATTCTATATAAAATAAAGAACATAAGATAAAAAACAAAGAACAAAAGAAACAAAGGAACAAGTAATTAGAACTATGTATAAGATTATTAACAGACAGAAGCAGAATAATACAACCCTTTTTCAGAAAAAAGTGTTATACACTTAATTATCACATAAAGGTTAAAGGAGGTAAAAACATTAAACATGGGAGAAGAAAATAGCTATTGCAATTTGGAAATGAACTCACAGTATAAATAGAGATAATTTGTGATAACAAAAACATAAAAGGGGAGGGGTAAAAGTCTAAATTTGCAAAGGGGAATGGCAATACGATGTATTCAGAAGGAAAAGGACTACTGTATATATAAAATTTTATTTTGTATAAACCTAATGGCAACTACACACACACAAGAAACCAAAAAAACAAAAACAAAAACAAAACAAAAACAAAAACAAAAAACACCTTAAGCACATAACTTACAAAAGATAAAACAGGAAAAGTGGATAGAATCTCACCAAACTAAAGCAACTAACAGAAACATGGGAAAAAAATCAATGGAAACACAAAGCTACCAGGAAAAAATATTAAAAAATGATTGTAAGAAATCAGCATACTGTAATGCTCCTAAATGTAAGTGTACTTAACTCACCAATAAAAAGACGCAGAGTAGCAGATTGGAAAAAAACACAAAACCCAACACTATGGTGCCTTCAGGAGACAAATCTCAGCTGCAAAGATAAATATAGAGTCTGAGTGAAAGGGTAGAAAATGATTCTCCAAGCAAATGGCACCCACAGAAAAACAGATGTAGCATAATTATATGTGACAAAATATATTTCAAGATAAAAACTGTAACAAGAGACAAAGATGGACAATTTATAATACTAAAGGAAACATTACTTTAAGAAGACATAATACTTCTCACCCAATAAGCGTATATATGCGCCCAATAAGTGAGCATTAAAATATATAAAGCAACTACTAACAGATCTAAAGGGAGAAACTAACAAAAACACAATCATAGAAGGGGACCTAAATACCCCATTGACAGCCATAGACAGATCATCCAAACAGAAAATCAACAAAGAAATTTCAGCCTTAAATGAAACATTAGATCAAATGGATATAATTGATATTTACAGAGCCTTTCATCCCAGAACATCAGGTTATACATTCTCAAGGATAGGTTATATGCTGGGACACAAAAATAGTCTTAACAAATTCAAGAATATTGAAATTATGCCCAGCATTTTCTCTTACCACAATGTTTTGAGATTAGAAATCAACTGCAAAAAAAAAAGGAAGCTACAAAACCCACAAATATGTGGCAATAAACAACATGCTACTAAAACACAACTGGACCAAAGAAATAAAAGGAGAGAACAAAAGATGCATAGAGACAAATGAGGATGACAGTGGAACATGTTAAAACTCTTGGGCTGTGACAAAAGCAGTGATGATAAGAGAGAAGTTTACGTCATTACAGGCCTATCCCAAGAAACAGGAAAAAATGCCAAATAAACAACCTAGCATTATATCTTAAAGAACTAGAAAAAGAACAAAAGCAGCCCAAAGTCAGCAGAAGAAAGGAAATAATGAAAATTGTAGCAGAATTAAGTGAAATAGAAAACAAAAAGACTACCAAAAAAATGATACAACGAAGATCTGGTTCTTTGAAAAGATTAATAAATTGGCAAATCTCAGGCTACAAACATCTCATTAGACTCATTAAGGGAAAAAGAAAAAAAGAGTTGCATGATCAAAATAAGAAATGAAAGAGAAGTTACCAAAATACCACCGAAGTAGAAAGGATACTACAAGAATACTATGAATGATCATATACCACATAATTCAATAACCTAGAAAAAATGGATAAGATCCCAGAACTGTGTAAACTTTCCAGGTTGAATCGGGAAGAACTGAAAAATCTTAATAGACTAATCAACAATGAGGAAACTGAAACATCCCCCCAAAGTAAAAGTCCAGGACCAGATGATATACCTACTGAATTCTGGTAAACATTCAAAGAAGATTTAATTCCTATCCTTCTCAAATTCTTTTAAAAAATTGTAGAAGAAATAATACTTCCCAATGTATTTTATAAAGCCATCATAACTCTGATACCCAAATGTGGCAGGGTAACACACTCACACACACACACAAATGATAGAGTAATATATCTGATGAATATAGATGCAAAATTCTTCAAAAAGTGGTGCTGGGAAAATTGGAAAGCTACTTGCAAAAGAATGAATTTAGGCTGCTGATTGTCCCCATATACAAAAATTAACTCAAAATAGATAAAAGACCTAACTATAAGACCTGAAACAATAAATTGCATAGAAGAAATCATAGCTACTAAACTTATGGACCTTGTTCTACAGGGAATTTTATGAATTATACTCCAAAGGCAAGGGGAGTAAAAGCAAAAATAAATAAATGGGACTGTATCAAACCAAAAGGCAAAAGATGTATCAGCACAAAAAGTCAACCAGCTGGATGGGAGAAGATATTTTTAATCAACAGCTCTGAAAAGGGGTTAACATTCAAAATATATAATGAATTCATATAACTCAAAAACAAAAAAACAAACAATCTAATTTAAAAACATGAGCAGAAGAACTGAACAGACATTTCTCCCAAGAAGACATACAAGTGGCCAACAGATGCACAACTTCACTAGTTATTAGGGAAATGAAAATCAAAACCACAATGAGACACCACCTCACACCCACTAAAATGGCTATTATATCAACAAGACAAAAATAACTAGCATTGGAGAAGTTGTGAAACAAAAGGAACCCTCATTCACTGATGGTAGGAATGTCAACTGTTACAAACCACTGAGGACAATAGTATGGAGTTTCCTTAAAAAGTTAACAATAGGGTTACCATATGACCCAGCACCCTCTCTTCTGGGTATCTACTCAAAAATTTTGAATAATGTTCATTGCAACATTATTCATAGTTAGCCAAGGTATGGAAACAATGCAAGTGCCTTTTGTTCAATGATTGGATATACAAGATGTGGTACATATCTGCAATGGAATACCAGTCAGCCATAAGAAAATATGAGATACTACTAGCTGCAACAGCATGGATGGATCTTGAAAACATCATGTTAAGTGAAGCCAGACAGAAAAAGTCAAGAATATGATTTCACTTATATGTGGAATATAAAAATAAAGCAACAAATGAGCAAACAAGAAAAACAAACAAATGAGACCTCGTAGACACCAACAGACAACAGTAGGGTGACTACCAGAGGGAAGGGGAGCCACAGAAGTAGAGAGTGTAACGGGGGTCAAATATATGGTGACAGCAGGAGATTTGACTTTGGATGGTAGACACACAATGCAGTACACATACAATATGCCGTGGAATTGTACACTTGACCCCTATATAACTTTATTAACCATTGTCACCCCAATACATTTAATAAAAATATTAATCATCTAACGTATTACAATTTCTTAAGTTCTTGGTAGTGATCAAGCTAATTACTGATACCCCCAGAGGTAATGCAGTTCTTATTATGTGATGTGTTGATAGAGTTTTGCAAGTGCCGTGGGGTAATATTTGAAAGTGTTAATGAAGATGCCCCCACTTTTGCTTTTATTTTTACTCTTTGCTCTTCTCTCAATGAATTAGCAAGTGCATTACTTATTTTTGTACTTATTTCCAAAATATTTAATTAATGATATTCTAATCTCTTCAACATGGATTTACAAAGGAGAATTTGATGAATAACACAAAACAAAACTTCTGCCTTGCCACCAAAACCATAAAGATTCCAAGACCTGGAGCAAAGAGGGAAGTAAAACGGAGAAGTGTCACAAGGGAAAAAATGGGAGCTCCTTAGAAAAGGGAGACAGACAGCAGCTCTCCTGAGTGAACTCAGGCAGTTGCTCAGGCACTTCAGGTAGATTTGGGGAACTGGAGTTCACGTGGAACTGCCTTTCCTTCCCTGAGGACACATGGAGGCATCAGTACTATAGAATAGAAACTAATGTTTAATTAACATATCAAATCAGAAGGGTCTGTGCCTTAGTTGGGATACACTAGCCTGTGGTAAGAAATGAACTTAATCTACTAATGGCTACACAAGGACAGAAGTTTATTTCTTGATCAATAAGAGTCAGTGGGTGCTCCAGATTATGACTGTCTAGAAAATCCTTCAGCAAGCAAGGTCCTTTCCAGCTTGTACAGCTTCTGTGCACCCACTAGGGCTGCATTTGTTGTGTTACGACAATGGAGGGAGAAAAAAAAACATACAGTAGTATGTGTGGAAGGTCTGTGGGCCATGTTGGGAGTGGTCCCTAACCCTTTAGTTAAAACTCAGTCATGTGGCCACACCCCCCACTAAGGGAGGATGGAATACTGGCCCAGGAAAAAGACAAAGTGGATTTATGTGGACAAAAGTCACTGCTCAACTTATAACACAGACTTTTCTCACACCCCAGGCTAGTACCTGAGAAGGACAAATATCTCCTGAAACTAGAAAGAGCAAGGAAGTAATGAGAGACAAAGATTGCTTCTCACCTTGTAAGTCTCTTGTGTGGCTTGTGTGATGAGGAGCAGGAGAATGATACCCTAAAAGAACATGGGATGTAACCCAGAGTGTTAATGAAGGAGCTTTTGGATGGGAGGGACCGATAACATTTTTGGACAGAAATCCATGGACTGCAATGAATGATGGATTCCTCTGCTGATCTCAGGAAGATGACAGCATGTACTGATTGTAACACAAAGGCCATATGCCCAGCAATGCCCACTCACCCCAGCATTTGGAACTCAGTGATATGACACATGGATATTAAATGTTGGTGATCCGACTGCTTAGAAGCATGTCATAGAAAATAAACTGAACAGTAGAAAAATAAAATTGCATTTTCTGAACACCAGAATTTTATACTGTGTTTTGAATTTACTAATATATTCATTATTAAATCCCCTTACAAAAGAAATGAAGAATCTGTTAAATTTTCTGTGAATATACTAGGTCTTTCAAATGCCTTCACTGGATTCTGGAAAACTAAGCTGAGATAAATAGCCATGAACATTTTTATAAAGTAGTCATATACCTTAAAGTACATTCTTTATTGCATAATGGATTGTGGTGTATTCTGTCAGGTTCCTCTCAGGTTCAATTCCTAGGCCTGCTTTGGAAGAACTCTGTGGCTTTGGGCATGTTATAATACCTTTCTGTGCTCCTGTTTTCTCATCTGTAAAATGGCTACATTGAAGTACCAACCCTTAGAACTGAATGAGATAATATACTAACGACAGCCCACTGCCTAGTGGAGAAGATTTATCTTGTAAATATTACTTATAATTATTTGTACTTTGGAGATGTATGTGAGCTCTAGCTACTGCCTTTTTAGCACCTCCCACTCCAACCTCAGGCTTCCTTTCCATTGAAATTATTTCTGTTCATCCACGTTCATAAACCATACCACATATCACCTTCTTTTCAAAATGACAACCATTCCCTTATGTCTGTGGATAAAACACTTTCTACCTGTTTTATTGAGAGTACTGATGTTGGTGAAATAAGAATTGCAAATATTTTTGTTTTAGTCACTGTGGTTTTTAACTATGTTACCATGAATCTTAAACTTCCCCAAACTCTTTCTAAGTGCATTTTATTATTTGCATTTTATGGATAAGAAAACCTAAACTTTGAGAAGTAACTAGTCCAGCATTATATTGCCCATAAAAAATGAATCTAGAATAAAAATCTAGTTTATTTGTTTTTAAAAAACATTTTATTTATTTGTTTTAGAGGGGGGAAGGAAGGGAGGAAGAGACGGAGAGAAACATCAATATGTGGTTGCTTCTCATATGCCCCCTACTGGGGACCTGACTTGCAACCCAGGCACGTGCCCTGACTGGGAATTGAACTGGCAACCCTTTGGCTTGTAGGCTGGTACTCAATCCCCTGAGCCACACCAGCCAGGGCTAGTTTATTTGGTTTTTATTTACCACGTCACTTTGCTATTATTTCTTACCTATATGCCTCCTTCACTAAACTGTAAGCCCTTTGATATTAGGAGGCATATTGCTTATCTTTGAATCCCTAATGTCTCAGTGAAAAAAGATAAAACCATGAAACTAATTTATATAGTGTATATTATCTCAAAGAACTTTATGTCAATTATGTATCTACATGTGTGCATATGTGAATGCTGGTCAGGAGAAAGAGTGTCAGACCTGTTATCAATAGATTGGTGTAGCTCCTACTGGATTATATCGGTTATATGACCATTAGTTATGTTAAAAACCAAGCCTTTGATTTTTTTATGACTCATTTTCTTCATCTATAAAATAGGATCAGGGAATTGCCAAATAAGACCACTACTCAATATCTGCCAGGCAAGTGTCAAATCCAGCATAAGAAAGGGAGGCCCTTAATGTTTGGGCATAATCTTATAGAGCAAAACAGACTGACAGATTTATGAAGACTTTGTTTGTTATTTATTATTGGGTAGCATGGTGTGTGTTTAACAGTATAAAAAATTGCCAACTATTTCTGCAAAATTGTACAGTGTTATATATTATCAGCAATGTTTGAGACTTTTGTTGTTCTACATCCCTCTCAACACTTGGTGTTGTCTACCTTTTAAATTTTACCTATTTTATAGATAAAATATTTATTCAGAAACTTGCTTTTTAAAATATTTTATTTTATTTTACTACTGAGTTGTGAGAGTTCTTTGTATATTAATTCAGGATACAGATATGCAAATTACCAGATAGTTAAAATGCAGATATTTTCTCCTAGAATGTAGCTTTCACTTTCACTTTTATAATGGTGTGCTTCCAAAAACAAATGCTTTTAAATTTAATGAAATCTTTTTATGTCTATGATCCATTTTATTTTTTTCTGCATAGTATGATATGACTATTCAGAATAGTTTATCTTATACTGATACCTAGCTGTTTCAGCACTTTTGTTGAAAAGTCTACCTTTCCCTATTTAATTATCTTGGTATCTTTTTTGAAAATCAATCAACCAATCATATATATGTGGGTTTACTTGTGGATATTGTAGTTTATTACATTGATCTATTATTTATCTGTCCTTACTCTCAATAGTATGCTGTCTTAATTACTGTAGCTTTCTAATAAGTTCTGAAATCAGATAGTTAAAAGTCTTTCTAAGTGTTTTTAAAATTGTTTTGTCTATTTGATGTCCTTTGAATTTTAATACAAATTTTAGAATCTTTTCCATTTTTATCTTACTATAAGTCATTTTGGATTTTATTTGGAATTATGTGGGATCTATACATTAGTTTGTGAAAAACTGACATTTTAATGGGATTTTTCTTCTAGCCTATGAATATAGTATATCTCTCCATTCATTTAGGGCATCTTCGATTTCTCACATTAACATTTTATTACTGTTCAATGTTTAGGTTTTGTTCATATATTGTTAAATTATTGCTGCAATGGATCTTTTATTTAACATGCTTCATAATGCATTATTATCCTTTAACTTAATGTGGCAAGTCATTTATTTTCCTAAAAGTAAAGTGCTGCTTATGAGAGCTTAATTCTGACTCTTACAGTAAATTAAAAAATATTTAGTATGCCTCTATTTTCATGTACTGCATGATAAATAAATTCTCCCAGGCTTTTCTCTCTTTCCAAGAACCTTATTCAGACAGGATAACAATTTTGTTTGCCTTTTAACTTGTGTGAACAGATCAGTTGAGTAGTATGTTGGTTTGTCTTCTCACTAGCCTGTAAAAGGAAGGTGGTATCATTAGAACTTATATGTAAAGAAGTGCAGGCACCAGACCAGAAGACAATATTGGTACCTGCGTAATTAATATGTTTTAAATTATTATCAGTATGATAAGGTAATTAACAAGTAAAACCATTTAAAAAATATTTAGAGAACTCACAGGGCCTTCGTTGTTGAAAAACTGATTTCAGTAACAGAGCAATATATTATAGTTATTCGTATGAAATAGTCCTTCCTTGCACTGACCTGATTCTGAAATATACTATATGCTTGACCCTTATTTAAGTGGCATGACTTATAATATGAAAATCACTAAGAATTTAGAAAAATACATAAAAAATAATACTACTTTGTAATTTTCTTTTTATCAGTTTCTCAGCATTTTTTTGCCATAAAATTTGAGCTAAATGTATTTTAATAATTACCCTGTCACAAGTTTAGGAAAATGGCTTATGTGTCCCTGTTTTCTCAATTTTAAAATAAAAATAAGAAAACCTGACCCATAAGATTGTTGTAAGGACTAAATGAGAAAGTATTGGAAAGTTCCTGTAATATAGAAGATGCTAGAAATATTAGGTTTCCACCTTCCTTGACACCAGTGGGTAAGTAGTAGAAAAAATGCTTTAGCTAATTTGTTTAGAGGTTAATTTTTGTTAAGTATTAGAAAAGGTGTTTTAGTTAGTTTTAGTCAGAAGTAATAATGATTTTTGTTTCTACATGTCCACAAATGGATAAAGTGTAAAGTTTCACATGTATTTTTTATAATAGTTATTTAAATTATTTTGAAGTCTTTTTTGATGTAACGCCATAATAAAAAATCTCATACATATAAGCCCTGTTTTTTATATCTCACACTTTGACACTGTATGGGTCACTTTTCCAGGCATTATTTAACTCAGCTGAGGAAGTTCACATGAGCAGACTGCTGAAGACTTTTCTTCCTCCTCTATAGAGTTAACACTGATTGGAAATAAGTGCTTCAGAGTAGTATAGATGACGCAGTGTCAGCTAAAACAGTATTCATTTAACTATGGCATAAATTCAATTGTAATTGTTTTACAGTATAAAGTGTAATTAGGGAACAGTTAAGTTATTATTTCAGTTTATGTAATTACCATAATAAAAGATATATGTATTATAATGTTTAAATTAAATGCAGGGATTTCTTTTGTCTGGGTTTTTGTATCCCAATTCTCTGTTATACTTTCCACTTCATATAAGTGATCTGTCTTCCCTCCCCTTTTAAACTTCCAATACATGCTTTTTCACACAATTTCCACATAATTTCATTTCCTATGAAAGAGCAAATGGCTCAGCGAGGAAAAAAGAACTACAGTATCAGCCTTTACCAGGGTGTGGGCAAAACTAGCAGGTACTTCCTTCCTTTTCAGCTCTGCTTTCATTTCAAGTCACTTAAACTCTTCCTAAAAACCATTTCATGTCAATATACCCGTATAATTTGAATACCATCCATACTGCACATGCTAAAGCCTTATACAGTTAGGAAAACAAAACTCATTGAGTAGTTAGGAGAAAAAAACAAGATGATGTTCTGATATAATGATTATTAATATTGAGAATGAATGACAAATAATTATGTGGCATTCTCTAGTCTTTGATGAAGAAAAGAGGTAGATAAGTTGAAAACATTTATGTCCATTTCCCAGCTTCCTCAGATATTGTTCTTACCTCCTGCTGACTTTAAGCATTCTGTGTTGAAACTTCCAGTGCATATAAGTATCTGTGTTGTAAGCTGATGATTTGCTAGACTCATTAAAAATGCTTGAGTTTGAAAAATGTCAAAGAAAATTATCTAAAAATAGCTAGTAGTTATTATCGAGTTAAAAGCAATTGCTATATTTTAGTGGAGTCCATTTCAAAGCCTTTTCTCCTTTATTTAACACAGTTTTCAATGCATCATGACAAACTAAATACCAGAAACACAGCAGAAAGTTCTTCTGTATGCCTTTCCTGAAATTCTAATCATTAACCTTTTTCTCCTTCTGCAATCGTTTGACAGAACCCAGTCCCCAGGGTTCTGATTCACTTCAATGCACTGTGTTATCACAACCTCGGTTTTAGAGATTATTTGATATCCAGGAACTAATGTCCCTTAAGAGGCTCATTTAATTTAACTTAATTTTTATTTTTTGGTAATCTGTTTCCCTGTTGAGTAAAACCTTATAACTCCTCTGACTAAAGGACATTTACCTTAAGACTTAAACATTATTTGATTTCTATTTAAACCTAGAAAAAGAGATTATGACTCAGACCTTATTCTGTTGTTTATTTGGTAATTATAATAATACATCAAATTAATTTAGCCTTTATTTAGATTTTACACTAATTTTGAAAGTATTCCTTTTTTCGAAAAGTCTTCACAGTCACTTTTGTTGGTTGTGATCATGGCCTTTTTGTGATAAAGACATGAAAGCCTTGACCCGTTGTGGTCACAGCGTCCCGACGAGTTTAACCCAGAGTCCAGGCCCTCTATTCCACAATTCCCCTCTTCTCCGGAGACTTCACTGCCTACCTAGTCCGACCTCCACTCATTTTTATCTCACGGGTTCCTTTTCATGTCCCTGAGTAAGCAAGGACAATGCAGCTCTCTGTGTTTTTGCAGCTGAGGGAAGTGACTGAAGGGGTCACCAGGGCGGAGATGACAGGAAAACTCTTAGCACTTTCCTCACCAGGATGCTGCTCAGCTCTTCCCGTCCTGCTGCCTTTGAAAACATACTTCTTGCGAGTAATTCTTTGCATTCCAAGCGCTCACAGGTGGGTTAATCTTGTGGAGTTTAATTTATCAATTTTGCTACCATAATTCTCAAGGTTGGAATTCTGTTTAAGATGTCTTTGTGTCTAAGCACCCCATATATCCAATATTTATAACATTTATGTAAGAGGGATGGGAATTTAATAATGTAAACATTATTACTTGGAAAAAAGGAAACAGAAAAGGATCATTAGCTTCATCAGAGCAATTTGCAAAGGGTAATAAGAGAAACAGTGTTCATTAATTTGTCTCATATAAGTATTTAGGATGTGGTGACAGGCAATGAAATGATTACAAGTAATAATTATCTAAGCAGATGAGAGAGATAACTAATTGGTAGGTGGGTGATTAGTGTTTATCCCATTTTCCATTGTCTGAACTATTGATAAGAATGGTTTCTTTAACCCTAGCTGGTGTGGCTCAGTGGACTGAGTGCTGGCCAGTGAACCAAACGGTCCCTGGTTCAATTCCCAGTCAGGGCACACGCCTGGGTTGTGGGCCAGGTCCCCAGTAGGGGGAACATGAGAGGCAACCACTCATTGATGTTTCTCTCCCTCTCTTCTCCCTTCCCTTCTGTATAAAAATAAATAAATAAAATCTTTAAAAAAAGAATGGTTTCTTTATAAATACAATGGGACACTGTAATAAAATTCCTCCACAATCACTTTCAATCTCAAAACAATATTGTTAGAAAAATATATTTATAAAACTAATAAAAATTAGAACACGTTCACAGAACTGATTTATTTAGAATCAATATTACAAAAACATGCAAAGGAAATATGTGTTATTCTGAAACTAAAGTTTAGGCAAAGCATAAACTGGGTTTCATCAAACTGAAAAGTGTTACCTTAACCAAATATGACTCACTTCACATAATTTTGTCTGTTGTCTCTCACACTAGGTAGCAATTTAGAAAGCAACGCTTTGTCCAAGGGAATTTCTTTTCCAGAAATATACCTTTGAAATATGTTTAGAATGTACCATATCATTGTAACAATTAATAAAGTTATGTTTTATAAACATATTAGCAAATCTCAATAATATACATGTGTAATATCCTATGCAATTGAAGTCTTATAGTTTTTAAATTATGCATGTTGTTTAATAAAATTATAGCAAAAGTATTTATTTTGCAAAGAACAACATTCTTATACACATCCGTGTTACTTTAAAATTTCATTTTTTTCCATATGCAATATTTTATTTACTGAACTATTAGAATATATGTTATAGAAAACAGAAGTTCATGAAATTCATTGAATAATCTAAGGAAAAGTTAATTCCTTTCCTTCCTCACTTCTTCATCCACATATTTTTGTCCAAGTCATTTAAATAGAAAATATTTGGGCTGAACTAAAGTTTAAGAAGAAAGGTACAATGCGCAGGGTTGACAGCAAGCTGTCTCTTTCTCAGCATCATCCCTGATATTGAGCTTTGTGTGCTGTTTCACTCAGATAAATGTCCCCAGGTGCAACTGCTGGGTTGTAGGTAGTTACATGTTTCATTTCAGGAGAAACTGCCAAACTGTTTTACAGAGTGACCATATCATTTCACATTTCTACTGGCAAAGTATGGATGATGGCTTCCCAAATGCTCATCAGCATTTGTGTTGTCACTGTTACTTATTTTAGCCATTCTGATAGGTGTGTAGTAATAATATCTCATTTTGTGCTTAATTTGCATTTCCTTAATACCTGATGATGCTGAACATATTTTCATGTGCTTATTTGCTGCCTGTATATGCTTCTCAGTGAAGTGTCTGTTCATGTCTTTTGTTCATTTTCTAACTGGTTTGTTTTATTCCTATTGACTTTGATAGTTGTTTATACATCCTAGATATCAATCCTTTCTTGGATATGTGTTTACAAATATTTCCACCTGATAATTTGTGTGGACATATGTTTTCATTTCTCTTACATATATACCTAGGAGTAGAATTACTGGGTCTTATAGTAACTCTATGTCCAACATTTTGAGGAACTGACAACGAATTTCCTAAGTGGCTGCACCTTTTTACATTCTGACCAGCAAGCGGTGTATGAGGGTCTGCATTGCTCTGCATTTTCCCCAGTACATTTTGTCATTATCTGTCTTTTTCATTACATCCATCTTAGTGAATGTGAAGTAGTATCTCATTGAAGGGCTTTTTTGCATATTTTCATGGCTTACTATATTAAACATCTGTCTTTTCATGTGCTTTTTGGTCATTTGTGTGTTTTCTTTGAAAAAATGTCTATTCAGAACCTTTGCCCATTTTTGGGGGGTTATTTGTCTTTTTCTAATTGAGTTATAATAGTTCTTTATATATTTTGGATATAGTTCTCTTATCAAATATATGATTTACATATATTTTTCCTGCACTATGGGGTTATCTTTCTGTTTTATTGATGACGTAACTTGTAGAACAAAAGTTTTCAATTTTAATAAAGTTCAGTTTACCTAATATATATATATTTTAATTTCTTCTTCTATGGTGTCATTTCTCTGAAGGCTTTGCTTAGTCTGAGGTCATAAAGATTTACTCCTTTGTTTTTTTCTAATGGTTTTATAGTTTTGGCTCTTACCTTTAGACCCATGATCATTTTTTAAAAATTATTTTATTGTTGTTCAATTCCCATGATCATTTTGAGTTCATTTTTACTTATAGTAGAAAGAAGGGATCCACCTTCATTTTTTAACGTGCAGATATCGAGGTTTTCAAGAAGCATTGGTTGAAGACTTTTTTTCTCCATCAAATGTTATTGGGACCCCTCTTTAAAAAAATCAATGGATCATAAATGTAAAAATTTATTTCTGCACTTTCAGTCTATTTGATTGATTTATGTACTCTCTTGTTTACTGTAGTTTTGTAGTAAGTATTAAAATCAGGAAGTGTGGTTCTTCTAACTTTGTAGTTGATGTTGATAGGGATTGTGTTGAATCCATACATTAATTTTTTGAGTATTGCCATCTTAACAATATTAAATCTATGCAGCCTATTGGTTTTTGACAAACGTGCCAAAGTAATACACCTGGGACACTCTGGTCTTCTCAATAAGTGGTGCTGGACAGCAGACCTGAATGCTATAGGTAAAACTATAACACTTCCAGAATAAAATATAAAAGACAAAAGACCTCAGGTTAAGCAAAGATTTCCTAGGTATAACATCAGAAACATAATTCATAATAAAGAAAATTTGATAACTTGGACTTGAACAAAATTAAATGAACTTTAAAAGACACCATTAAGAAATTGAAAAGACAAACACATGGGTATTACTACTGTGGTTACTGACTCCTTATCTGTTTTCTCTAATGGACGCTTCTTCTTTACTTACTACCTCTGAATTGAAAAAAAAAAATAACAACCTAAAAGGACTGGTTCCTCTGTACTCCATGTTATTTAACTCTCTCATTATTCTCTCTTTCAGTCACTGACATACTTCAGTTGATCCTCCGCCTGTATATTCTTAGTCGACTGTCTTGCTTGTCAGTCCCTTAAAGACAGATTAGCAACTTTAATGTTTAAGCAATGATCAACATTGCTATATTCTAGCCTCAGATAATAAACCCACCCTGCAGTCCTCCCATCTTTGTAATGATGGGCATAGTTTGAGCAGAGTGTAATCTGCATGTTCAGGTAAGGTTAAAAAGGACAATTTTCATAGGTGACTGTTATGCTTTGGATTGTAACTATAGTCTTTCTCTGAATACCTGTCACTATAGTCACTACCCATGTGTCCATCACAACTGCAAATGCCTCTGGGTGCATATTTTGCCTGTGGGCTTTACTTAAAAATACAGGTCATTAAAATTCCCTAAAGCTGCAGAACATTCAGTTCCGCTGGCAGCAGTGATTGTTTCCCTTGTTATGTGTTGCTTATGATTGAGCTTCAGTGAATCTCTACATATGTTTTTTTCTCTCCAGTTATACTTACATAATTTTATTCTTAATACTATAACCGATAGTTGCTGTACTGCCAACATTTTTATATGTCCAACTTGATAGTTTTAACTTATTTTTCCAATGAACGACTCTTTACTATAGTAGTGATAATGTAAGAGGATATAAGGTCACAGAAGAAGGGACTGCAATATGACATTTTCCTCTCCGATAAATAGTACAAAATAATAATATATATGTATGCACAAACTGTGTATCTTTTATTATATTCTTATATTTTTATGATTTAATATACATATAGGAAATAATTTTTAAATCTTAGCTGATATTCACTATCATTTTATGCCTTTAATTGTGGATGTTAATTTTTTAAAGGCTAACCTTACATGGCAAGAGGGTGCCATATCAATGAGTTAAGCCAAAGGTAAGATTCCACATGGTGTTCTTGGTTATTATTTATTTGCTGTAACTAGGATAATCATACAAATATTTTGATGATGATGATGATGATAATGTTCATGATGATGATAACTTTTGCTATAGGGGTAGTGTGGGCATGCTGTTCTTGAATGCCAGTTTGAAACTCTTTTTTTTAGAATTATGGAGGCCAGAACAATATTCTGGAAACATATCTATGAAACAAACATTAATCACCTGAAAAATGAAATGCATGCTATATAGTATAAGTTTATTACTTGAACTGCTAACATTGTAGGTGTGCTTTATATATCTCTTTATGTAGAGAGTCAGCAAAATTAATTTTTCATTAGATACTTCTCTTAAATCAATAGGCAGCTCCATCCTACTGGTTTTGAAATGGGATCATTCCACTCCAGATGGTGCCTCATCAGAACGTGAGGAGACCAGTAAATTTGGTCATTGTTAGTTCATGATACTGTACCGGCAAATGATAACTCCATATGCCCATTCTTAAAATATGCATCTACTTGTGACTACAAAAAGTTTTATGTTTGCTCAATATAGAGAAAGTATGAATTATGATAAAAATCTTTAAAAAATGGCATTTTGCATGTAATTCTTTCATGTTATAAGTAGTTGAATGTCTCAAATCCATGTTAATAATTATTAACTAGAATACATTAATTGTTTTAAATTAGCTAAAGATCAAAGGGTAATACATTAAATTTAGTATTAATGGAGATGTTTTATAGTATAGCATATGATGAAATTCTGTTATTGTTTTTTTTTAAGGAATACCTGAATAGATTTTTCTAATCAGGGATTCCTTTAGTAGAAATGGATTTTCTACTACACCTTTACAAAGTATGACTTTTAGTTAAAACAATTGTTCTCAAGCCATCCTATTTCCTTACCTATGATGGTGAGCATGCTGGTCAGTTGAACTATTGCCAGCATTTGGGCCCCGGAACTAAAAAGCCTGAGTCTTTCACTTATTCACAGTCAGTGATGATGATGATATTGATGTCTCATAGACAGGTTAGATTAATGGGCTAAAGTTAGAGAAAAAAATACTAGCCAGTACAATGGGGAAATATTATAGAAATTTTTTGTAAGTGACAACTGAAGAATACTAAATTCTCTTATACTTGGATTATCAATACTCAATTATTTGTCTACCCTGTTGGATAGAGATATTACTTGAATTCCATGATATACATATTTATTGCTTTAACAAGCTGTTGCTATGAGAATGGCTTAAACCAACAAATTATCTCAGATGATGAGGCTTGAAAGCTTAAATTTTTAATATCACAATATTTTTATAAATTTAATATGTGGTCTTATCAAAAACCAAATATTCACTGTAGAATATTTAGAAAATAAAAATCATCAAAAAACGATCCCTAAAATCACTCATAATCTCACTACCCAAAGATAATCACAGTTAATCATATCTTCTATGTTGTTAAAGTTTGAGTGATACACCCAGATTTCTCTAATAAAACTAGAATTGTTGTGTATATTTTATTATGTCCTACCGAAACAAAACTTTTATTAAATTCAAGTGTCTTTGGACCTCTTTTGCCTTTGCCTACAGATGAGGGTATGGTGACCTCTCCAAAATTTTGGGGTTTTGCCTTCACTTTCTTTATAAAAATGCAACTGTTGCTCAAAATACAATGCTATTAAGTCTGAGAATTTTCTATTCTTTACACCACTTGTTCATAGATGCTCTTTTGTCTCCCTTGCCGTGCAGCCTTGGTATCACCACGTTCTGCTGGCACCACCATATCCAGCAGACTGTTTCAGAATGTTAACCTGCCCACCAAGCCTCTCCATTGTTTTACTAAACATCACCACTGATGTCATGGGGTCTCGCGAAGCAAATGATGCAGGGAATTTAATGGCGTAGTTCTAGTGAAAAGCCTGTCTTCACGCTTGTTATGTTATGGTTTGTTAAAGGGACATTAAATGAACACTTATTAAATAATTACTACTCTAACCCCATTGTTGCAATGGGAATATAGTAAAACAAATTAGTAAAAATAATAACACTAAAGAGTAAAACAGTAGCATACAGCCATTTAAAATGCTACTTAGAATGATTATGTTTTAATATACTATTAAATGGCCAAATCATGTGTCTCATCAAGCCTTGTGAAGCTAGAGACACCTATCACACTGAAGGTGCTCCAGGTGCTGCTCAACGCAGTGAAAGAGAGTGAACAGAACGCATGATGCGAAGTGAAGACAGTGACTCCAGGAGGACAAGAATATGACCAAGGAGGAGCTGCCACAACCTCATTCTACCTACTAAAGTCTCTGTGGCCCAGGTACCACTGAGGGCTCTGTCTCATTCATCTTTTTACATCTCCTTTTCCTTGAGGGTTCAATAAGAATATTAGGGAAAACTTGAGTTCCCTCTAGAGTGTGAATTCGTTAATATAGATCTCAAACTTTAGCAGAAAAAGGCTCATGCAGTTATTTCAAGGTCAGGTTAAATAATGTATTATTCTCCAGTACTTCCATAGGTCTCTGCTAAAGCCTTTATATAGTTACATTTCTCCTTCTAGAAGACCAGCCTCCTGATGGTAGATTATTGTGTTGCTATTTAAAAATACATTTCAGAGATATAGGCACGCAGTAGGTCTGGGAGGGTATTAAGCATTCCAGGAGAACCAAACGATCAGGCAAGTGTGGAAAACATTTTTCTCAGTTCTTATTGTCTTCCATTTGATTGTGGACATCAGTTCACAGCCCTGGCTGAGCTTTGGAATTACCTGGATCTCACTCCCAGAAATTCCAGCTCAGCTGGTCTGGGGTAGCACCTGGACTTTGGGTTTAAAAAAATAAAACTCTTTAGGTAATTCTAATACTCAGTCAAATATAGCCAACCATTACTTTAGGATATGCAAATATCAGACACTTTGTAGTGATAGCTATTATTCTGTGATTATCCTCTGAGGCATTCAATACAGATTTTTCGAACTGTCAAGATTGCCTTTAAAATTGAAATTTGCCAGGCAGGTACGAAGTTCTTTTAAGAAAATGATTTTTCATAGTCCTTTGAAATAATTTATTGTTTCTTTCATCCCTAATGCCTGAACATGCCAGGAATCCAGTTATCTTTGTTCATCTGCTATGCCTCCAGCCTTAAAGGAAAACTGGTCATATTTGCTTGCTGTGTTTTTAAGTATGAAACTATGTGATTAGATCCATATTAGGATTTTTGCAGATGAACACATCTGAAATAGCTGCTATTTAGGTTGCAGCAGCCGGCATAGCCTAAAACATGCAAACCCACAATGAGGTGATTTAAGGACTAATTTTTTTCCACTTGCTGTTGTTGGGACCAAGTCAAAATTTGTCAGCCTTTGAATGAGCCCTGTGGATGTATTTTCTCTGGCATTGCTACCCAAACTAAGTCTACCGCTTTGGGCAAGAAGCTCACTACATTTATTCTTACTGGTTGACAGTTTTATATGTGGTTCGTATTTAAAATGGAGAAATAGAGCCCAGCCCTTAAACCTTTGGCTTTGGCAAAACTACTTTGGACAAGATACAGATGGCTAAAGGAGAGGCTGAATTTTTTCCTTAATAAACCTTTCCTTTGTAAAGTTGGCAAAATTTGACTTACTAAATGGTGGGCAACTGCAAGCATGTTGTTCAATGCCAGCATGAGCTAGAATTTCTTCAAGAGCAAGCACACTAGCTCCTTGTCACTGGTGGTATCAGAGGTTTTTAGCCATATATCCCAGAAAAACCTCCTTAAACTTTTGAAGTTTATAAATATCAATTTGTGGCTTTGATTTACATATGGCTAGCCATATGTGGCTTTGCGGGTGTTTGATAGCTGTTTGCAAACTTTTTTTCTTCTAGGTACAACCTAGAGTATTGAGTCAGCAATTAGAACATGTTAAAGAATAATCTCCGAAAGAAAAAGTCTTCTCTAATTTTTACGGTTTTCATCCTTGCATTCCTGGTATATGAATACCAAGGTCAAAATGATTTAGGGAGGAAAAAAAGGCAAGGGAAATATGTCACTCATGGATTGGAGGGCATATTAGAAAGGAGACTGATAACCAACAGGAATAGGACAAGAGAAGTAATAAGTATTGCACTCGAGCATTATTGTTATGCCTTGATTGAAACAAAGTGACAGTTAAGGAAACATTTATGAGTGAGACTCATAAACTATTCTGTACCCTTTCAAGAACTCAAAAGATGCCCATTTTTGGTTGCATTTTACAGGTCATGCAAGGTTGGCTCTGACCTCACTAAAATCTACCTAGCAATGCTTCCCAGATTTTCAGACCAGTCCTAGAAGAACACCAGGTATACCAGATACTTGATAACCGTGAAGCCCGAGGCTCACTTCCTGGTCTTAACAAAGTGACCTATGGATCTGTCAACTGGTCCTTGTCTTTTCTTGGACATTAGCTAGGCTCCACCATACTCTACCCTACAAATGACTATTGAAAATATGTGGTTTTGATGAGATTCACCCAGTGCTCTACAAATATTTGTAAAGAGTCTATTTACTATGAACCAGGCACTGTTTTGGGTGCCAGGGATAACTCGGTTAGCACAATGGATAAAAATCCCTTTGCTGTGTAGGTTATATTTTATTAGGTAAAGAGTGATAATACCCAACAGATAAAATAAGTGAATAACAGAGTACATTAGAAATTGATAAGTGTTATGGAATACAAATTATGTAGGCATAAAGGCAGTGCAGAGTGGAGAAGTGATGGTAGTTTGCAATATTCAATAATGCAGTTAGGATAAGGGTCTTTGCCACAGCACAGTGTGGCAAGGTCCTAAAGAAGGTGAGTGGAGAGCCATCTGGGTATCCAGGGAGGAGATTTCCAGACAGAGGGAAGACCACCTGGAGGGATACAACTGCAAATTCAAAGTGTCAAAGGCAAGAAGGAAAATCAAGGGCTCACAAACAGCTGTTAGCGTGACTGGCTGGATCATAAGGAGAAAGTCAAGAAGATTGGCCGAAGGCAGATGATTACCTACTCTTTAAGCTGTGTTACGGTATTTAGGCTTTATTCTGTGGGGCCCAGCCCATCTTCCATACAATGAAGAGTCCATGAGCAGGGGTCCCTTGTGTCTTCTGAAGACTTTTGGATGTAGGGAATGGCTAATAAATGACATGCTGGGTTACAAAAGCTTCCAGTAGTAAAGTGGAGGAACTATAAGAACTATAAACTCCTGGGTATACAAAAAGAATATTGATGTGAAGCTTAACCAGAGCTCTTTTTTACCTAAGAAGTTTTTTTATGACAAAAATATGAGTGAATAATATGCCTAAGTAGTTTTCTGTTGCTTCTACAACAAATTATGATGAAGCCAATGATTTAAAACACACAAACACATAACCTCACAGTTCTACAGGCCCCATGTTCAGAATGGTTTAGTAGCTTTCTGTGCTCTGGGTCTCACAAAGCTGAAGTCAAGATGTCAGTAGAATTTCTAGGAAAGAATCCACTTCTAAAACCTTTAAGGTTGTTGGCAGAATCCGGTCACTTTTGGGTGTAGCATCAAGATTTCCATTCCCTTGCTGGCTCTAAGCTGGGGTTTGTCCTGAGCTCCCAGAGACCCTACTGGGGTCCTTGGATGTGGACCCAAGGAGGATGTGGACCCTCCGAGCCAGCTACATGTGCAGTCATCCTTCAACTGCTTAAATATCTCTGACTTTCTCTTTCTGTTACCTCTCTCTTCTTCCTCCTCTCATGCGTCGCTAAAACCAATTCTCTCTTTCCCTTTATAGGACTATGTGGAACCCACCTAGAATATATGTCCTATTTTAAGGTCAACTGATTAGTAATCTTAATTATATCTGCTAATAGTGCCTAGGTTAATGCTGAGTAACCAGAGGATGGAAATCTTTAGAATTACACTGACCACAATGTCACGTCTTGATATAATTTATATCTAAATATTGATGATCTTTCTAGAGCAGGACAGAGCATATAACCTGTTCTCTTGGGGAAAAACTGACATAGGAGAAATGACTCAGATGCAGACACTGATGATAATGGGCTGATGAATGGGGGGAGAGTTAGTTTTTGAGGAGTGTTCCAGTCTAATTTTCATTGCAGGGGGAAAAGAAGTCATTTCCAATTGATCAGTAGTGAGTAAATCAGATAGCAGTGAATACTGAGACCCAAGTGGGCAGGTGGTCATCATTTGTAGAATCTACCCATCTCTAGGCATAGGTCCCTCTTGTTGGTTAGGGTTCAGGGCAGGGATTTGATCTTTCTATAGAAGTCTTCAGGGTGGGCATGGGGTATCGTACAGGGAACAGGTCCACATCAAATTATAGGGCCAATTACAGAATGAGAAGACATAGAAAGCAGATGTATAATAATGGCAATTTAGGGATAAGGAGTCAGATGTTTGCAACACTTGATGACCCCAATTTCTGGCTCTTACTTGAAGATAAGTCATTTTATCAAAAAAGTCTAATAGTTCCTCAATGGTGTTGTAGGAATTCAAATCTCTCGTTTAAATCCTCTAGGAAATATTCTATTTCTCTCCTTGTAAATGCATTGACATCGTTGATTTAATATACACATATATCAAGATCAATATCTTACTATGTTTCACATGAGGAAAGGAAGACAGTAACATTCCTCAACCAGCTTTAGTTGTATTGTCTTTAAAACATTATTCTATGTCTGTTGTTCCATTTTTACCATGCATTATCCAGAATTTTAGGAGACAAATATGATTGCAAACAGACATTTACAGAGTTAGAGTAAAAAGAACATTTTTTCCCCTTTAGCCATCAATACTTAAAAGCATTTGGTTTGGGTCTGAAAAAAAAAAAGAGGATATCTCTTGCTAACCTTGGATCAGGGAGAAAAATCTGAATTGTTTCTTGGGGATGCAGAGGAAAGATTTTCAGAGTATCCGTTGCTAGAGCTCTTTCCTGAGGCTCATTTCTCACATTTCTTGCTTGTTGGTCTTGTGGCCAAAGACTTTCATTTCAGATATCCATTGATTATTAGCTGTGGGGGAGGGTAGAAGGAGGGAAGTTGAGGGAAAAGGTAATAATTACTAAGTATTATCACTGTTTTCAGTCAACTCGCACCTCTTTAATGAGCAACTTCTGCTTCACATTTTTCCTCTAGCTTGCTGACCTGGCAAAAACTTAATCTAGCAGATGATCGAGTGTGGCATTAGGCAATACCATTCTGCTTCCAGCTTCCTGTTCTGAGCTTCCTCCACTGGGATTATTATATTTCAAGTCTGGTTTTCCTGCAGCTGGCTCACTACCCCGGCATGGCTTTAATTGTGATATGCACAGACCATAATGTGAGCTAAATTCCAGAAACATTAGAAATCCTTCCCTTTATATATTCACTGATGGTCTCTGTAGGTTAATCACCTGTACTTCTATTCATATATTTGTACCATGCAAAGGGAAAACAAATGCTTTAATTTTTTCAGATCATTATATAGACATAAAATGGTACACATTTTGTTATAGATTTATTGAACTTTGGCTCAGACAAACATAAATCTATGTAACAATAAATATGATTAGTGTAGCAGGTAGTCAAAGAAGAAGAACAATCAGGAAAAGGCATGATTAAATTTTAAAAATGCATGGGGGTAACAGAAGAGGATATTATCTTGATATGTTGTTAGCATTACCCATGGATTCAGGTCCTTCCTGGCAGCCACATGAAGCTGCATTTTGTTGAATAATATCTGGGTTGATTGGGTGTAGGTATTAACAAGGCTAAAGATTCATTCTCCCATAATGGACTAGAGATCATAACTTTATATCCAAAATTGAGTTTAAATTATATTCTATTGGGAAAAGGCTATGTAGTTATAGTTCAGCACAATCTACCCCAAATTCCGGAGAAATTACTAGGTCTCTCTTATAAAGACAGGACTAGTGACATAATTTTCCTATTCAGAGGACGGTGTCAGATAATGGACTTGAAATGGTGAGGAAGAGGTTTATAACCAACACAAAGCAGCTAGTCCTGTAGAAATTTTCTCATTGGGTTACCGTGTTCTGGTTGGGAGGGCAATGACGCACGTGTTGTCAGTTATCTAAACTATAGTAAATTCACAGATGTCTAAGCCATGAACTGAAATGCTGTTTTTTGGGTTTTGTTTTAAAGATAAAAGTTAATTGGATCAAAAAACTATGGTACATTTACACAATGGAATTATACTCAGCAGAGAGAAAGAAGGAACTTATACCCTTTGTGACAGCATGGATGGAATTGGAGAGCATTATGCTAAGTTAAATAAGCCAGGTGGTGAGGGACAAATACCATATGATCTCACCTTTAACTGGAACATAATCAACAAAAGAAAAAAGCAAACAAAATATACCAGAGACATTGAAGTTAAGAACAATCTAACAATAGCCAGAGGGGAGGTGGGAGGGAACAGTGGGAAGAAAGGTTTTCAGGAACTACTATAAAGGACACATGGAAAAAACCAAGGGGGAGGGTGGAAGCAAGGGAGGGAGGTTGGTTTGAATGGGGTGGGGGGCAGGGGTGGGGAGAAAAGGCAGATAACTGTAATTGAACAATGATAAAATAATTTTTTAAAAATAGAAAAAAGTTACTTGTATTGATTGGCTATAATGTTCTTTATCTATAGGTCCCTGTAACCAGATCATAATTGGAAGTTTCTTTAGTGAGTATAGAGTCAGAATAAAAGGTTTAGTTTTGACAAGATAACTTCAAATATTCTGCTCCCCTTTAGACAAGGCCTTGCTGATATGACCTTAATGTTCTGCCTGAAGGACAAGACTTTACTAAAGAGTGTGGGTTTAGGCTCAATACCGTTTATCCCATTCTTTAAAAAATATTCTATTTTGAGTAAATTTTTGTTGATGAATTTAAAATTATGTTAATAACATTGTCTACTCTCAACTCAAATTTGGTCATAAAACTCATTTCTTGATTGGTGTTTGGTGAATTACTCAGTCAACCATTTATAAATTGTTGCTTAGTTTGATCAATTGACATGGCCAACTTTAGTCATTATATGTTGATTAAATTGAATTAATTCTGAGTGATGAGATGCATCACTAGGTACTTATCTTAAAAGACTGCATTTAACTTCTCTGTGACCATACATTTCACCCATAGAGCTGTATCGACATTAGAAGAAGAATCTGACCTCTTTTGCTTTACCTAATTGTTCCCAGCAGTAATAATATTAGACAAAGAAGACTCTATTTTACTTATTCATTGTTTCTTATTACCATAAGCTGCCTAGATTATTTTTTTTAAATGTAATAGTTCCCAAAGGAATGGAATATATCAAATGATGGAGTTACTTGAAAAATTAAGGGATTTACCTAAATAAAAATAATTATGGGATTGTGAGACACAAGATTTCCCATTTACTTTTCTTTCATGATTTCTGTCACTTCATATAATGACTTTTTTCTTACAGTGATTTCTTAAAGTTGTGGTGGAGAGGGACAGAATAGCATCCTATTTCCTATTTCTTAGTACATCTGCTTCATTTGGTGGCCGTCGTCCTGGGATTTCCAGGTGAGGGTGGGAGGGCGGTTACTTGTGTGGTCTCGGTTCCGTCCTCATCAGTGATGCCTTTCCAGTGTTTGTGATACACATGTTAATCTTGTGACAGCATATTTTTCTGCTGAAAGTGAAAAATTAGAGTTATTCTGCAGAGGGCTTATCATTCAATGTTGTAACTCCTATTAAGAGGTGCTTCAATATTCAACAAGAAAAAACAGTCATTTTATTTGATGCACAGCCATAAATCCATTACCATATTTTCACTTGGTTACATGAAAGACGTAAGTGCTGTATATTCTGATTAAGAAATAGATTGCCTTGGTAGTCACTAGAAGCATTGGGGATTAGGCTAGGCAACCTCTTTGGTGAAATGGATGAGCATTTCTTTATCAGAACTTTCCACTCTATCACTTACTTTGGTTTTCATCCTGTTAGAAAATGTTGCCACGTTTTGTAGATTTCATGAAACAATTGTATAATACATGTAAGAAATGAAATGTAAAATTGTTGTCAGTCATCCATAAAGAACAATATATAACTTTCCACTTTTTCTTTTCTTCTGTAAGTTTTAGCAGAAAGTTTTTTTCCCCCCAAAATAAGTAATTTGTAGCCACTGACTGTTAAACACAATGGCTTATTCAACATCTTCTACCTTCTTCCTTGCTCCTACCACCCTAACTTGCAGATGATGTCAATGTTTCCAGTTTCAGGTGATGCAACTGTGGTCTAAGCCACACATGGCGTACCTGTTGTCTTTTGCCGTGAGAGAGATCATGTGACCAAATTTCAGCAAATAAGTTATACAATATAAGAGTTTGTTCAAAAAGAGACAAGTTTGATGTCATCTTCCTTTTGCCTTTTATTTACTAGAATGTAATCAGCATGACTGTTGGGACTGTAGCAGTCTTCCCCCGCCCCCAGCACACTAATAGTGGGTGAACAAAAGGATGGAAAGAGCCTCTGTTCTTGATGTTACACTCAAGTAACCAGACTGAATCTGTTATTGGTCTATCTGCAGACTTTTCTATTTATGCTACTGTGATTGGGGACACATTTGTTTATGTTTTTAGCATATTTCAGCCCTAACTGATGACCTAAAGTCACCATATAAGCTTTCAAAATGAATTATTCCCAGAGCATTATTATTGGATTTTACTTTGCGCTGGAGTGTAGACGAAGATGTTGACAAAATTATCAGGGAACTTGATGAGTCTTTATAGTCTATTATTTTGAGAAGAGATTTAAATAATAAGGAATAAACTCTTTTAACTACATACCTAGTTATCATTTGCAGTATTCTTTGTTCATTTCGCCAGATGAATTTTTGTTTGGTATTATTATTTTTTTCTACCTGAAAGACCTCTTTAATGTTTGTTATAGAACATATCTGTTGATAATAAATTCTTTAGGTAATATTATGCTTGAAAAATATTTATTTTGACTTTGTTTTTGAAAGATATTCTCACTGATATAAATTCCCATGCTGTTGTAACTTTCAGGACCTTAAAGATATGGGTCCACTGTCTATTAACTTCCATTGATTTTCTTATAAATCTACTGTCATCTTTAACTTTGTTTCTCTATGTGTAATAAATATAATAAATCCTTTTTGTCCTTTAAACTCTGGCTGCTTTTAAAATTTCTTTTTATCACTAGTTTTAAGGAGTTTGATTATGCTATACTTTGATGTCATTTACTGTGTTTCTTGTTTCGGAAGTGCATTGAGCTTATTGGATCTGTAGGTTTATAGCTCTCACTAAATTTAGAAAATCTTTGATCATTATTTCTTCAAATATTTTCTGTCCCCCCTTACATATAAACATTTTAGGCTGCTTCAAATTTTCCTAGAGTTAACTGATGCTGGTACAACTCTCATCACCTATCAAAAGATCATTTTTTTCTGGAATTGGTTATTCAAGGCTTTCTTGCATCTACTGTTCTTCTCGAGTCCCATCAGAATGTATAGCTTTTCATTTTGTCTGGGTGTTTCTTGTTATTATAATAGGAGAAAAGGTCTTTTATATACTTCACCATTCAACTTAAAGTGGAAGTTCATTGGTCTTTCTTAATGCCACCTTTTAACATCACTGAAAAATAGCAGATAGATATTAGAAGGAAATTATCGTCCCTTCTTCTGGTAATTCTTCATATTCAGGCAGGTTTATCATTAGAGCCTCCCTATACCTCTGCATGCCCTTCCTCACTCTTACAGAGAAGGAACAATGCATACTCTGGTAAATCCGAAAGGAGAAGTTTGGGAGCCCCTGTGAGGACTCTTCCTTTTTCCTTTCAGGAGCAGCTCTCATTCTCTGCCGACGCGTTGTGTAACTTGTAAATCCAACAGTATCTGTGACTGAATGGGTAAATCTATATAATTCTTAGGTTCAGAATTTCATTAGGCATTCCTGAATAAAAGGACTACTTAATCCAATATCAGCTTTCTCAATTATGAAAGTAATATTTCGATTTTCATAGACTGACCCCTTTATTTTGTTTAATTGTTTAGAACTTAGGCAGCTAAGAAGAATGCTAGTTTCTAGCCTTTTCCATAATCTCAATTAATTGTTGAGCCTTAACAATATGTAAACATAAAGATCTTATGTGGAGTACAAGAACATAAACTAACAAATCATTCAATGTCATGATTTATTTTCTGGTCTACACATTGCACTTGAATAAGCTTTGGATGAAAATACATATATACTGCCAAAGTTAATTAAGTAAAATGAATTTTACTTTATGCATTTAATAAGCTAAGTTCCTGAGGTATAAGGTCAAATAATGTTAATAGGGTTTGGACTACCTATTACTGAATAATCAATCATCATTTCATATGGTGACTTAAAGCAGCAACAAGTTTTATTAGCTCTCACACTTCTGTGGGTTGACTTCCACAGTCATGTGATTCTTCTGTTTCATATGATAGGCCGGTAGCATCTTGAGGATTGATTGGGCTGGAATGTTCAAGAGAGCTTCTGTATGTGCCTGGCATCTGTTGTTCACTATTGGCTGGTAGCTGTGCTGGGTTATCTGACAAGAGTGTCTCAATTCTTCTCTCTGTGGTCACAGCAGGTTAGAAATTAGAGCTGTCATTTCTTTTAAAGTTTCATCTTGGAAGTCTCAGAATGTCACTTATGCAGCATTTTGTTGGTCAAAACTAGTCCCAAGTCGAGTTGAATTCAAGGAGACAACAAGTCAGATTCACCTCTTGATGTAAAGAGTAGCATGTGCATAGAGAGTAGAAAGTTTCTTGGGGACATTCTTGAAGATTAGCTTATTCAGTAGGGAAAAGTTCAATATCTCATGTAGATCGTTTGAAGGAAATAACTTTTCACCATGTGAGCGATGCTTTACTTTAGATATTTTTCATGATTCAGGCTTCAGCCTGAGTTGGAAAACTTCATATCCCAACTAACAGACAAGGGCACGAAAGCTCCTCCATTTTCCCTGCCTACCAGCAGACACCTGATGATGGAGAAAAGCCTTTGAAAATGGATGACAAATTTGTGACATTTATAAGATACACAAGAGAAACAGCAGGTGGTACTATTATTGTTTTTTTGTGTGTGTTTGTTTTGTTTTTGCCGCTTTTATTTCCATTCTTTGATTTAGTACTTTAAATGAAGAATAGCTTAATCTGTTATTGGGATCTAATGTGAATTCCCTTGGGGAAAGATGGATGAGGAGGGAATATAAAAGACATGCAGAGGAAAGCACCACCTTTTCTCCTGCTCAACTATCATCATCGTCGTCATCAATCATCATCAACAACCCACATTGTAAGTGTGGTGAAAATATGCTTATTGTTTGAGGAATCACAAGATCTTACTATTTCCTTTCCAAGTCTATCTAGACTCTTTGTATAGGAATAGTGCAGAGTTCTAGATTACCTGCGTTACAGTAGTTTTTATAAGCATAGCATTTTTATAGACAAAATTGTATACTCAGGTGACAGCCGGGTTTTAATTAGGGTAAGAAGAGAGAGTTTATGCAAACTGTTTAAACATGAGGGAGTCTTTGATTTTAGAAGTGAAGGGTGGGGAAGTACAGTCATGAGTGCATCTATGATAATAAGTGAGGCAGAAATAGGATTTGGTGGATAACCTTTTTCATTTCATTCTTTAGATGAAAGAAGGTGGGTTAAGGTAAAACAAAAGAGTAGATGTAGTTGGAGAATCTCACGTTTTATTATATTAGGGAGGTCTTGGGGTTAAGCATAATATTTGGAATAGGCCTGCCGTGCTACCGTATAATTTTAGTTTTAAATGTTTTGCTTGACATCTTTTACATTGTCAAGTAAATGGTGACACCTCCAATAATGTAACACAATTTTGGGAAAGCAGTGCTTCAGTTTAGCATTTTAACAGATTCATAGTTACGGCAAGTAACTTACAATTGTGCTTTTAAAAGTTTTCAATTTTTTTGTATTTAAGGTAACTGTGCCACAGGGACTTATTTTTATTTAATTTGGGATTTATATTTTTATTCACTGTGGGATTTTTATTTACTCAAAATGATTTAATTCATTGGAAAATGAGATTTAATGACTGATTAAAACTTCAATACAGGTTTTGATGTGTAAGGGCAAATTCCAGCTATAAAATTTCTATTATTTCCTTGCCAACCCTGTAAATATCAGGATTATTTAGATTGCTTTGGCTGATAACCATTTTCCCCAATTGTTTTAAATTTCTCTCTCTATATATGTCTACAGAACAATGTAACTTTTAATTATTTTTATGCTAATCTTTATACAGAGTAGATCACAAAACTGTGGTACATTTACGCAATGGAATACTACACAGCAGAAAGAAAGAAGGAATTTGTATCCTTTGATACAGCATGGATGGAACTGGAGAGCATTATGGTAAGTGAAATAAGCCAGGCTGTGAAAGACAAATACCATATGATCTCACCTATAAAAAGGACCTAATGAACAAAAATAAACTAATGAGTAAAATACAACCAGAGGCATGGAGACAAGGAAGAGACTGACAATGACCAGACAGGAGTGGGGAAGGAGGAAAATGGTGGGAAGAAAGGGAAGGGACTAGTCAAATCACAAGTGTGAATGACCCATGGATGTGGACAACAGTGTGGGGATTGACTGTGGGAGTGGGGGGTGGGTTGGTCAGAGGAGAGTAAAGGGGGGGGGGAATGGGGACAACCATAATAAAAATGTTTTAAAAAGAAATCCAAATATGAGACATTTAACTGAATCCGTTCTGTGATGTATGCATGCCCTCAGTTGAACTTAGTTGAACTTCCTGTTGTTCATCAAAAAACACAGAATGTCTGACTGCATCATCTGTGAGTGCTTTAGGCAGTTAACTACAGCAAAAGTTGAAGCAATTTTACATAGGCTGCTTTTTTAGAATCGGAAAATATGATCTCCACTGTTTTAGTCAATGTCCTTAGGCATTTCACCAGTGTTCAAGCATATTACTATTTTAGCAACGGTAATTGCTTCAGTCACCTTGTCAGTCTCAGTGGCTTTAAAGGCAAGAAGGTGTAAAGCATCCTCCTGTAGTCTGAGGCCTGCACTGTAAAGAAAATGAGGTCAGGTTTCTCTCTGAAGCTACAGGCAGTAGCTGCCCTTATTTTTTTTCTTGTCTCCTGGGATCATATGATAATGGTACTTCACAGGGCCAGATTTCTGAGTTGCACATGGATATCTCACTATCCAGGAGGAAAATTGTGAACTACAAGAACATCTTACTAATAAGCTAAAAGTTATTGTGTGGTCAAAGCAAGTCAAAGGCACAGTTGAATACAGCCTAAGAGGTGCTGTGATACATACAGTGTTGGAGATTCTGAAGAAAAGAGGAAGGGAGAAACCAGAAAGAGATAAGAGAAAGTGTTTCCTGTTTCTGAATTGCCAGGGATATTTATGACTTTGGACTGATAAAGGCATAATCTCATTCGGGTGTGCCTCAGCTTGTGTGTTTTTCCTTATGAATATGCAAACTCCTTAAAGATCGGAGACCAGTCTTATTTTACTACAGTATCTAGAATACACACACACACACACACACACACACACAGTAGAGTGCATATACATATACATACATAGTATATAAGATGCACATAAATTGCTTTCCCATTATACCTGACACATGGAAGATACTTAATAACAGTTTATTTTCTTTTCACTTAAGACGTGGTACATAAATTGTAATGTGCATAAAATTCATGTATTCCTGTAATTTTATTTATCTTTTGTTTATTTCAAAAAAGAGTAAATCAGCCCTGGCTGGTGTGACTCAGTGGGTTGAGCACCGACCTGTGAACCAAAGAGTCACTGGTTCAATTCCCAGTCAGAGCACATGCCTGGGTCACAGGCCAGGTCCCCATTGGGGGGCATGTGAGAGGCAACCACACATTGATGTTTCTCTATGTCTCTCACTTCCTTCCCCTCTGCCTAAAAATAAATAAATAAGTAAAAATTTAAAAAAACATCATTCTTTAAAAAAAAATAAATCATGAAGTATTTCTTGAAAGTTCTAGGGATTAAAATCTGACTGGTTTTAACAATATCAATAATGTGAGATTTGTTTGTGACTGAATCTAAAAATAGATTATTATTAACTTACATAAAATTCAAATTACAGAAGCCCTGGCAGAATAATGATGGTATAAAATAAAGTGTCTGTGGTGATTGCTGGGGGTGAGGGGTATAAAGGGACTAAATGGTAATGGGAAAAAAATTCATTGAAGGTTAAGTTAAAAATAAAATAAAATAAAGCATCTGAACTTACAACTTGTTCTTTTATTTGACTTGTGAACATTTGTTTGCGTGGCCTTATCCACTCAAATGCTCTATATAAACACGTCCACCTGTTGAAATTCAGTGATTGTGCTTTTCACTTTCAAAAGATGCCTAAAATATTATTTCCTCTGGACAATCATTCTAGAAGTAAGTGTTTCCAAAATTCACTGGTTCTTTTGCTGTTGAATTACTTATCATATTCTGTTTACATTTTGCATACGTATGTACATCTTAGTGTGTAACTTAGATTACAAATTCTTTTCAAGGCTAAGAATGTGTCTCATTCTGTTTCTGTCTCCTCCTGTGCCATGCTAGGTCATGTTATAGGTCTTTATCAACTTATGTAATAAACAAAAGGTGAGATACTGTGGGATTTCCCTAGGTAAAAGTTCATATACTGTGAGTAGTTAAAAATTAAATTAAAGATGCTAAAGCAGTTACAATTTTTTTGAATACTTTGGCTTTAAGAATCGTGTTCTTCTAACCTGGGTTAATTATTATCATACTGTCTGACCTCAAGACTAATGGTCCAAGTTCATAGTCTGAGCTGACTTTAGAAGAAAAGCTCTTGTTAATGAGGGCCAGGTAGTGACCTTTCTCTCCTCCGAGGTCCACAGCCAGTGGCTGACTCTGCTTGTGCCAGTCTGTGCTGTGTAATCTGTTCGGCTGCTATGAAAGAGAATGGCTCCACATAACATGCCAGGACCTGGTTTTTAGAAAGAAACAGATATTTGCAGTAGCTGGTAATATTCACCATTAAGGTTTATATTTTAACATATGTGAGTATATTGAACAATAATAAAATTGTAATTACTATTACGATTTATAATAATAATTATTATTAATTAAAGATAGACACATGGTTCACTCTTTTCTCTGTCATTTCCAATTAGCTGTTCAATTTACCCAGTAGTGTTCTCATTTTTGGTCCTAGATATTCCATTTCAATCTTTGATTTTCCCTTTCTCTGCTATGACTTTCCTCATTCATTCATTAAGTATATATTTTTCCATGAGTTCTTGTACATATTTATCATCGATGCTTAGAATTCTTGTCTGCTCATTCCAACGCTCTGGGTTCTGTAAACTCCTGAAGAGTACCAACTTTTGTTCTAGCAGGCAGTTAGTTAACGCCACCGGGTTTAAATTCCAAGCTGTTTCTCTTGAAAAGAGTAGCTAGTGAAACTTCTCAGTTGTTTCGGTCTTCCCGGCTGTTGCATGACACAAGACCTTGAAGTTCCTGTTGAAGGAATTCATCACAGGGACATGATCATGGGCTCACCATCCAGCTGAACCTGGGCGATCGGAGGCTCCTCACCGCCTCCCCTGTCCTTGGAATATGTGTTCGTCCCCCATTTCCTGAGCTAGAAACATCTCAAGAACACAGCCTGGAGAAAGTGAGGTGTTGTTGAGACCATCTGGAGCGTACATGTGACTGAACCACATTGAGGCCCTTATAGAAACTCACAATCCTGATGGCCAGGTGTGGAGAGCTACTCAGGTGCCAGAGAATTTCCCTTGCTCGTTAAACCTGTCACCTGCCAACCTGGCGGGGTCTGCCTGGGTCTCTGTGTGCTCTGTATATGGGGTCACTTTCAGATTTCACCAGGGGAACCCCACCCTGGGCATACCCAGGGGTCAGCCAAGATTTGTGGTGCAGTTTATATGCAGTTGTGAGGATCGCCCCTATCAAGACCTTTTTTTCTTTGATTAGCCCTTCTTGGTTTTTCAGTCTCTTAACATCCCGATTTTAATTCTCTGACTTTGTAGCCAGTAAGTCTGAGACTTTGCTTCAGTTTTAGCACCCTCATCCCCCTCCCTCAGGGGTTGCCTGGTAGATGTGTTCTGTGAAACATTGTTTAAACCAGGATTTTACCTGAGGTAGCTCCAGTCTTTCATGAGAGAGTCAAATGCCTTCCAGTTGCTTCCTGCTCTTACCCTCCAGGGTCTTCTCAATTACTTCTATATTTTGTTCAGAATTTTCAACAGTTACCTGTAGACGGACACACTCTAAGTGACTCCATCATTCTCATAGAAGGAATTTAATTATAGAGGCTTATATTATGCTTCTTCCCTGAAAAGGAAATCTGAAACAAAGAGAGTAACATAGCTTAAACTCTCTGAGAGTGGCTTTGTTATTAGAGAAGCTTTAACATTATCCCAGTAGACATACTCTGCTTTCTCTGAAAGGAATTTAATTTTATTGTAGATTGGCTGGTAATATAAATTGAAATTTAATTATTTGATCAATTTTATTAACATATGTAAAAATAATTGACTATTTTACACAATAAGAGAGAAAAAAGCATGAGTCAAGCTAGTAGACATTTCCTGAACTAATACTTGTTAGTTAAAAAATCACATTCCTGTTTATTAAGAGACTGTAGAAACGTTCCCAGTCTTTTCAGGTTCTCTTCATCATTCATTTAAAATAAATGAATAAACATCTCGAGACTTTGGGTAGATGGAGGCAGCGGCTTCGATTTCACTTCTCCCTGAATCTTCTCACAAATACAGAGAGAGGAAACCAACTGGACAACATGGAGATGTGAAAACAGCATCAGAGCCGGGGAACTGCTCAGGGTCTGACCTACTGGTTGGTGCCTGGAGATCATGGTAATGTCCTAAGCACTATTGACATTAAAAAAAAAAAATGGAAGAGCTTTTCTAGGTCAAAACCTTGAACTAGGAGAAAATTCTGGGAGTAAAAACCCAAACTGAACAAGATAGTGACAATTTTACAGGAAAATGTTGATCTAGGATCTTTTTTCTGTAAAGGACAATATAGTAAATTTGCAAGCTAATTTTGAGACTGTATCTTCCTCCTGGGTTATTTCCTCCCTTCCCCCTCCCTCTCTCTCTCCTTCCCTCCTATCCTCCCTTCCTTCCTTCCTTCCTTCCTTCCTTCCTTCCTTCCTTCCTTCCTTCCTTCCTTCCTTCCTTCCTTCCTTCCCTCCTTCCTTCCTTCCTTCCTTCCTTCTTCTTTTAAACATGAAAACTTTCTTAGCTTTGGGACAGCACAAAAACAAGCCAGAGGCCCATATTTGTTCCATAGGTAATAGTTTGCCTCCCTTTTCTCTCGGTAAACATGAGAAAGGGACGCAAGGGAAGGCCATCTCCGTAGGACTCCATATTATTTTAATCACTTTAGACAAACAACAAAAGAGGGAGATCTGGAGCCACAAAGTTGGAAAAGATAACAGGGTTCCTCCTTTCTTTCAAAAAGAACCTGAAAACTCATTTTGCTTAAAATTGAGCAATAGAAAAACCGCAAGAACATCCCTACAAATAAAGTACTCAAGAGTCACACCCTCAAATGAAACTGTAACCTATTGCTTTAAAACAAAATCCATTAAGATTATAATAGAAGTGTTTTTTGAATATATACAGATTTTCAAACTGCTTATTTCAACTCTCAAAGAATGTGGGCATGAGAAAGAATCATATCTTAGGGAAGATCTCTGGTTTTGAAAAAGATGTAATCAAGTACTTAATTATTGGTTCCTTCTCTTTCCAGGTATTTTGTGTAAGAGAAAATCTGCTTACCTTCTTTGAAAACATCCAATGATTTGGGGTATTTATTAAAATGGGAAGAATTTATTTTGAGGAACTTTATTGAATAGGTCAGGATAATACAAATAATATTTAAAATTTCAGAGGAAACAAGCAAATTACATGTTCAAGGTGTTTTTAATGAGCAAATTATATGGGTGAGATGGATGATATTGTATTTCTTACTCCACTGTTGTTTTGATCAAATCTCAGGGGTGATTAAATCTACTGAAATTTATCAAATTTATCATTTATCTGAAAGATGACCTTTTCTAAACTACCTAGTGCACTTAATCCATTACAGGAACGTACGCCATTCCAGCAGGAGAGGATTTCCATTTTTCTAATATTACCTTTCTTGCAATCAATGCTATTCTCGAGGGGATTTTTGTTTCATGGACTAGATGTTCTTTGTAAATTCTCGACATGACCTAATATAAAAATCAATGCATCTTTAGGTAAGTTCATTTCTATTATTAGATCTCACTGTAGCTTCACGCTAACGTGTTTCGAAATATAAGCAGCACCCTACCACAGGGCATGGCTTTTTCCTGGTAATGCATTAAATTTCATTATTGGTAAAAACCATTATAACAACAATAAAACCTACCACAGGTTTAGAAAAAGCCTTTCAGCTCCAGCCCATTGTCAACAATGTTAGAGCATTAATGTTCTCATTACAATATTAGCTTTAATTAAGTTAAAAGTGCTTTTGTCCAGGTTATGTCTGTATTCGTGATTGCCCCTCTGATAAAAGAATGCAGATCTCTCTGGCTCAGCAAGGACTAAAGGAAGCACTTACACAGGAGAACAGGAGCAAAGAGCTTCTCTGGACACCTGCAGCAAAGAGGAAAGCAAAGCAGTGCACACGGCATTGCTTACATGATAATGATGATAAACAATGTGTTTCGTGGAGTAAAGAAATAATGATTGATTCTATATTCTGCATATCCATGAAGGAACCTTCTCAAATTAAAGAAAAGTTGCCCAAAAGAGTCCTGGGGCATTTGAGGTCCATTTTATTTTAATCCTATTCTGACAAATGAGGTGATTAATTTTCTTGCAAATTAGTTTTTCTAGTCATAATAATTAGAACATTTGAGCACAGGAAGGAACTGAGACACTTTTTGAAAGGGCCGTAGAAGGATTTGCCTTCGACACTAATTTTTCTGGAACCTAGAGGACACAGAGCCTGTCAGGGACTGTGTTTTCTACTGAGTTTACTCTCCCACCAAAGCACAACTCCTCATAATTTTACATGTACTTCAAGTTACATAGCTTTCTATTGACCACCAATGTTCATCATTTTCCCTCATCTATTAAGAAAACCTCTTTTATGTTCAGACTTCTTAATTATGAACTTGATTGAAATAGTCATCTGAAATTTTTCAAGTTGTGCAGAGTAAAAACAGAGACGCTTTTGTAATCAACTCATTATTGTGCATATTCAGAATAGGTGTGAGTCACTGATTCGCAGAAATTCTTTCCTAGGGCCTGATGACAGTGCCAGTCAGGGGGTTGGACTCATGGGGTGGGGGGGGGGCTGTAGAGGCACTTATAGGACACAATGGAGGAGATAATCTTCCAAATTGTATGGCGAAATTTTAACACTTAGTTTGAAGTCACTATTTCCAGAACATTAGATGTGCACAAAACAACTACATATAAAAATAAAGACAAGTCAGTCATTCTTACTGTCACCAGTTTGGTAGTAAGAGCTTCTGTGTTTTTTTTATTAGCACTGATAAGAGTTTTATGCCACTGTTAAAATATGGTACATTTTTCCATTGGTTAGGACCTTGTTGTTAAAATTTGTAACATCATCTTGAATCTTTTTTTTTATTTTAAAGATTTTATTTATTTAATTTTAGACACAGGGAAGGGAGAGAGAAAGAGAGGGAGAGAAACACCAATGTGTGGCTGCCTCTTACACACCCCCTACTGGGGACCTGGCCCACAATCCAGGCATGTGCCCTGACTGGGAATCAAACCGGCTACCCTTTGGTTTGCAGGCTGGTACTCAATCCACTGAGCCACACCAGCCAGGGCTCATCTTGAATCTTAAAGGCATGCACATATGAAATGTTTTAAATTTCTGTCGCTGAATGCACTGAGCAGGTATTTTATGTTTCATATTCTGTCATTTAAGGGAAAAGCATTGTAAAATCATAACCCTGATGTTAATCACCCATGGAAATGTGGCACAATGTATATTTCCTCCTCCAACATGGCTGTTTAACGTAAGGAGAAAAATCTCCATGGCTGTCCCAAGAAGATGTGAGTCTCCTCATCAGGAAGTGGAGTGAAAGTGGAGAGAAGCTTTTTCAGCATATTCAAGAGTTCTTTGTTTAAAAGCCAGGCAGAGAGGGACAAATACCGTATGATCTCACCTTTAACTGGAATATAATCAACAAAAGAAAAAAGCAAACAAAATATAACCAGAGACACTGAAGTTAAGAACAATCTAACAGTAGCCAGAGGGGGGGTGGGGAGGGGAGAGTGGGGAGAAGGGTTTACTGGAGCCACTGTAAAGGGCACATGGACAAAATCAAGGGAGAGGGTGGAGGCAGGGGAGGGAGGTGGGTTTGGCTGGGGTAGGGTGGAGGGATGGGGAGAAAATGCAGGCAACTATAATTGAATAACAATAAAAAAATTTAAATAAAAAAAATAAAAGCTTCTTTCTGTGAAAAGTAGTGGCGTTTCAATGACTGTCCCTTTTTGTATTCTGCCACTTTGCCTTGCAATGGGCTAGTTAATTTTCTACAGTTTAGAAAATTTATCTTGATCCTCATGAAAGAATAAATGAGGAATAGCAAATATTATTGAAATCTCTTATAAAATCTTGCAGGGTATGAAAGCAGAAAGAATATAGCCCATCCAATGAGAGACCTAGATGCTGTAAGACCTCTTTGAGGGGACCTTTTATGAAGTGGAATAAGGTAGGCATAGGCATCAGGAGCCCAGTGACTTCATTCTAATCTGCCAGTTCCCTGTTATGTGAACTCAGGAACGACCCTCAACATTCTCTGTTCCCATTATATAAAAGCTCACACAAGGGGATGTCTCAGGTGACATTTCATTATAACATTCTTTGAGTATTTTTTCTTTCTTGTTGGAAAATATTATTTTATGCAGTTCAACTAAGGAAATTTATAAAGAGATGAAGATAGCCTAAAACAATTTCAGAGAATTAGGCCGTTTCTTTCTCTGTGTCTTCTGCATTCTTTATAGATGTATTTAAGAAAATTAAGAGTGAAGACCAAGAAGAAAATCAGTGTTGTTCAGTTATACTATATATTTTAGTGTCAAAGAATTATTTACCATTTGAAGATATTTTCCCACCAGAATTTCCGACTGGTCATGGAATGTTATGAAATTCATCTCTTTCCAGAAAAAGAATGACTTTTATGCTAATCAATATTCTTTGTTCAATTCTGGGCCAACTCTTAGCTCTTCAATAACAGGCTCTTCTAATTCTGTTTTGTAATTGCAGGCAAGCATCTCTGAGGATTTATCTCTGCTGATGCATGCCAGCAGTATGTGGCCTTTTCTTGAACCCATCAGAACTGTGACTCTTCTTTGAACTCTTGGCTGCCTGGTGCCACTGACCTTGATGCTCGTTTATAACTTGGGTGCCATTTATCACTCCCAGACTTACAGATATTGTTGTGGAAAGAGACTGAATGCAATCATTCATGCCATTGCCTCCTCCTAGTGGTGCCTTCCAGCTTCCTTCCTCACAGGAAAACTGATAGGGAGAGATTAGTGACAAAGCTGTAATTCTATTGAGGGATTGTGATGTAACTGTATCATAAACCATGAAGTGAGACTCAAGGGGTTTGAGATCACCAACGATGAGATTAAGTTACTGCAGCCACACTCAATCTCTGTCACTATGTGTTTTGTGATAGTTTGTAATCTGCCTGTAAAATATTAGCCACCTGTAGAAAATGCCTTTGCCCCTTCATTTACTTTACTACAGAGCTTCTGCAATTTTAGAACTTAAAAGAATTCTTAAGTTTTTATCATTACAAATTCATGCAGATGGTTTAAAAACCATTACAAAATTTGATGCTGGTTTTGATAATACCTGTTTTTAAAATTGAGGTATAATTTACATACGTTATATTAGTTTCAGGTGTACAATGTAATCATTGGATATTTGTGGTAATACATGTTTTAACTCTGAAAATTTCCATAGGTTTCCTATATAACACTTGAAATATTTAGGTTGTAATACTTTGAAATTAAACTTTTTATGCATGTGTGAAATTTAAAAAAGATAACTCATTGAGATTGAAATTCACATAATAAATGGAACTATTTTAAAGTAAGTAATTCATTTGATTTATTCATAACATTGTGTAATAATCACCACTATCTACCTCCCAAACACCTTCATCACCCCCAAGGTAAAATTCCATACCATTCAGTGGTCTCGCCCCACTCCTCCCACCCCCTAACTCTAGGTGGGGAATTTTCAAGGTAAAAATAAATGAACAGACTTGATATTTTATTTAATTAACACTTAAATGGTATTAAAATCATTATTTAAGTGTTATTCACAACATTTCAGTTAACATGTGCCTTTAGCTGCACTTCCTCGTCATTTTCAGGGGCAGGTTGTCCAAGTGGCAGAAATCTGTGGAGGTATTAATGGGCATTATTAATTAAGTGTGCCAAAGAAACTGGCTAAGTCAGTATACACAAATTTCTTTCTTTCAGGATTTTCCAGAAACCTTTGGTTGTTAATTAACTCTCTTCTCTTTATTCTAGAATCATAGTATTTCTTGAATAATTTGCCTCATTTTTACTGGAGCATTCTGAGTCTACTATGGAGACCTATCCTTTTCAAACTATAATCTAGGCCTAATTATGAAATTGGTACAGGATAGTATCAAGAAACAGGAGATTTTTATTAAAGGTCTTTTTAAAAATAGAAATTAGACCTTCAGAGCTCTTCCTGACATTACTCTCAGAGCAAAGCACTGAGACTCAGGATTTCTGAAATGTCCTTTTAATAAATAAAAACAACAGTTAACATTTTAAGCATTTTATACATTGTTTGTATTTCGGTCAATAAACCTGAGAACTAGATAGTTCATCCTAATTTCATAGATGGATAAAATGAAGGAGTTGAGTAAATTCTTTAGTTTTAGCCATGCCAAAATATCTTCCTGAGGTTGGAGCGGTTTGCCCAGTCTCTCAGTTGTGAGTGACGGGGTAGTGGCTGCACTGCAGATGCCTGGGCTCACGAATCCTGCAGTCTTCCCTTGACTCTGCAGCATCGCTCTGTAAGCATGAGTTTGGGACTCTCGTGTTCCAGGGCCCTTTTTCATATTTGTGAACGTGAAGAGACTGAAATAGCTCTAAGACCTGTTCTAGCTTTGAAATTCTGTTGCTTAATCCTGTTCTAGTTCCTAGCATGTCTAAAGGCTTTAGTAAAAAAAATAAATTTTATAACCTTATATTAAAATCCCAAGATCCCAATAAAAATGTCAAAATACATTCCCAAATAAATGAACAATTATGACAGCTAAACTTTATACAGACCTCCCAGAACTCAGAATGAGTTATAGAATCAAGGGAGGAACTCTGCTCTGTTTTTATAAATACAGTTAAGACCAATGTAAATACATGACTTGCCTTAAACACTAGGGTTTCTTACACATAACTTGAGCTTGCAAAAAGGGTAGGTATGTGTGTGTTTGCCTTCCTCTGGCCATCCTTGGTGGTTAAATTAAAGGAGTCAATTCTGCAACCCAGTTCTATATCTAGGTGGGAGGGGAGAGAATGTGAAAATAGATCTACCACCTTTAAATTAGCCCCTTTGTTATTTTACTAGAGGGAAAGATTAGATTGACTAGATTTGGTCAGATTGGAAATGACCAAATTTATTTTTTCTTTCACTTTTAAAATATTTTTTGGCCTGTTCACAAAGACCAATGTTCCTCTCCTTTTCTTACACACATGCATCTTTAAAAAAATTCTCATGTTTCCTTTCTCTCTAATTACATTAATAAATGTTCTTGAAATCACAATATCAAATGCATATTATCAATTACAAAGAAGATTTCATAGCTATAATTTTTTGTTGTTTGTATTGTTTACCATTATGGAATTAGAAAATACTTTTTGATTCCTTTGTAAGATTTCAAATAAATATTATAATAAATATAGTTTTCAAACCACTATCTCTCTTTTCCTCACCTTTCACCCTCATATTCCAGTATCTTCCTTTAGCCTTCCTCTGTATTTCAAATCCCCAGCTGAATGAACCTATGTCCAGGATAGAAATCAAATTTCTGTTCTAACTTCATTTTTATAAGAAAGACTCTGTTTTTGAATGAGGAAATGAAATATAGAGTCTACATAGAACAAGGGCTATTTGGGATGTCAGGTTGTTGTAGGTTACCTGGATCACAATAAGAGAAGGAGTAATCTCTTAGAAGATTTAATTCTTTCAATGTTTGTAGCTATTACAAAATAAAAGATCTCAGGCATACTTTTGCACATAAGGAGGCTGTAATTTCATGTTTGACTTTTATGGTTATTAAGAGAGCTATCTTAGAAAAAATGGGATATTCATAACTTTTCTTAAAGCCCTCTTTTTTGATACGTAGTCATCTACTTTTGAGTCAATTTGCTTTTCTTTGATGTTAAGTGGAGTAAGCCGGCTAAATTTGCATTCTCAGTTCCTGTGCCTATAGTAAAAGCCATCTTCCAAAATCACCTTCATGGACTTCATGAAATCCCATACCTTTTGAAAAATTTGTAATTCCACTTAGCAATCAATTTCCACAGCCACATTTTCAAGACTCTCGACAAGGAACTGGTTCCATTAAGAGGTTGATGTGATGGACAGGGATGAAAATTAACATCAGGTGGGAAGGGAAGTTTTGATTAGAGCCTAATTTTTGAGCCATAATTTTATGATGCATTTATTTATGCCCTGTGGCTATATGAACGACAGTGGTGGGTCAGAAAATAAACATCTAGATGTCACTGATACCTCTTAAACCGCAGCTCCTTCTGGAAAAAGAAAATAGAACTTTTGTGTATATAGTATAGTTTATTTTTCTTATTTGTGTATTTTTTCCTAATAAAATTGCTTCTCTAGTTGGATATCTTACCATCGCCCAGATTATACTTTTAATTTCATTTCTGAGCCTCCCCAAATTTATGCCTTACTCATCCCCAAAGAGAGAGGCATCAAAGTGAATATATTGTTATGGTCACTAATAACTAGCTGTTGAATATGTACTAGGTTTCCCAGCTTTCTGAAAATAGAATAAGTCACGCTACACATAAGCAGTCCTGAATATTGACCTTCCTGTCCATGGATAGGAGGCCCTGCAACTGGTTCTGACATAGGGAATGGATCTATACAAGGACTTGTAAAATCTCAATGGTTTATCCTAAGCAAACACTAGGATATTGCCCCCTCTGGTCTTTTCTATGTGGCAGAGGCATATAATGAGGTATCTTGGCTTTTAACTAGAGGATGTTTATGGAAATTTTCACGAATTATTTCATTGTTGGAAAGACTGGCTTTTCCCATAGGAACATTTGTAATGGGTGGTAGATGTATTTCTGACTGAGGATCCACTGTAAAATTAATCAGAGCAAACTATACAGCTATACAAATAAACAATAATGTAAACTAGAAAAATCTTGTTCAAAATCATAGGATAGGAAAAAATGCACTCAAACTGGTCAATTATATATGTAAAACTTTTCTTATAGATTTGGCTAAAATCTGTAACTAGTTGTAATAAACACTAAATGACCATTTTGTTTTCTTAGAAATTTAAAAGTATTCTTTGATTTGATTTTTTTCCAGCTGGCTTTAGAAACTGTCCAGGGAAATTTGAATCAATGCCTTGTTTTTCTTTCCACGTTTTTTTCTGTAGCAAGCAGATGTGTTTAGCAAAAATAATCTACAGTTTCTTTTATTTTGCCAAGTTAGTGTATCATTAAACTTTGAGTGAGACTTCCAGGGCTGTGAACATTGAACAAGGGTAGTTGTGAAATTTACCAAAAGCAGTTGGTGGACAGCGAGGACCTAAAACGAGAATATTCAGGGAAAGTTTCTTGAAGCATATTTCTGTGCCTCCACTGGTGGCAGTGTCGGCTTTGTTTATGTCATGTTCAGGTCACCAGAGCCCTCTCTGGAGATGGGGTGGTGTACAGAGGCTACAAAGATAATGCCTCTGAGTAGTACTCCACTCTGTAAATGTCCTGTAAGAAAAGAAAATTTTACCTTGTGTGGCTGTATGGATGGCCATGGAGAACATTATAGTAAATGAAATAAGCCAGGCAGAGAAAGACAAGTAACATATGATTCACTCATATGTGGAATCTAATGAACAAACTAAACTAACAAGGAAAATAGAGACAGATTCATGGATGGAGAGCAGGATGACAGCTAAGAGGGGATGGATGTTAGGGGGTGGAGGGATTGAGTAAAAAGGAAAAAGGACTCATGGACATATGGACATTGAGTGGTGATTGCTGGGGGGAGGGGATATAAGGGCACTAAATGGTAATGAAAAAAAATACAATAAAAAAGTGATAATGCCTCCCAGTAGGCCTTGGCATTTCTCCCCCAGGCCCCAACCCTCCTTGTTGTTGAGTACCTTGGCACCAGCTCAGCATTTTTTCCCTTCCCACCGTTGGCTGTACTACAGAGGGTTCTCTCTGACTCACCCCACACATGAACCAGAGGCATTTGTTCATCTCTCCTGTTGCTATACTGCTATGACATCTCTAAAGCATAAATGTGCTCCCTGTTTAGCTAATGGACCTGTCTTATGCCGCTGAACATACTCATTGTACGGAAAGAATCAGTGTACCATATATGAAATGAGGAGTGTGCGTTAGCTTCAGAAATCATCTCGCATGTTAAACCGCTGACATGTGAAAAAGAATCCAGTGTAAAAGTGGAAGCCTAGTGTGAAGGATAGAACACTCGACTAGAATTCAGAAAAGTTAATCTACTGATGATTGATTCTACCACTGATTTGCTGTATGTCTTTGGGAAAATGTTTCACCTCACTGTATTTCATGTTCCTCATCTGTAAAGTTGACCAACTTTTACATCCATTTTTGTATAAGTATTAACACTAATTTAAACATTTTCTTCTTAGCTGCTTTCTGGAATTCTTTATCTTATTTATATCAATGTATCAGTCAGGTTATCCAGAGAAACAGACCAACAGAAGATACAGATATATGCATCTACGTGCGCATGTTTGTGTGTATCTACTGAGAGAGAGATATTGTGAAGAGTTGGCTCATACAGTAATGGAGTCTGAGAAGTTCCAAATCCGCTGTTGGAAGGCTGAAGACCCAGGAAGAGCCTCTGATGCAGTTTCAGTCCAAGTTTAAAAGCCTGAAAACCAGGAAAGCTGAGGCAGTCTGAGTCAGAAAGCCAGAAAAGACCAGTGTTCCAACTGGGCATTCAGACAGGAGATCTCTCTTACTCACAAGAGGATCAGACTTTTTGTTCTGTTCAGTCCTTTAACTGATTGGACGAGGCCCACTTGCACTAAGAAGGGAAATCTGTTTTACTCTGTCTATTAATTCGAATGTTAATCTTATTCAAACTTATCTTCACAGACATACCCAGAATAAAGTTTGACCAGATATCTGGGCACCCAGTGGCCCAATCAAGTTGGCACATAAAATTAACCATCACACGAGTCAAAAAGGAAACTATATATGTCGTATCTAACCCTTGGGATTAGATATTGGTATCTATTTTCTGAAAGGCTTCAAAGATTTTTGAGACACTGAGAACATCAGAATAATATGGGTCACTCTAAAAGCAAGTCCAACTCTGAAGCTTCGGACTTTAATAGGACCTCTTGTGTGGAGAGAATGGCTGTTTCTTTCCTCAATCTTCATCACAAAGAACAGAGATCAGAAGCTCTAAGGTGTAACTCCTCTTGGTGAGGATATTTCACCCACAATGTCATCTAAAGTTTTCTTGAAACTCTTGATTTTAATCTCTACAGCCCTTCAGGTTGGTACGACTCTCTGAGTAAACATGTGAATTCATTTCCAGAGATGCCTCCTGCAAGTTTCAAGAGCTTGGTCCCTCTTTGATATTAAATATTCTGGACTTGAAAACAAACATGTCGTCATGATTTCATGTTTTTCAAATATGTTCTTCTTATGGTCTTTACCTTTACAAACCCAAATCTTAAATTGCCTTTATTTTATTTTTGTCTAGAAATTTGTGTGTCACATAGTTTATTTTAATTGCCATTGAGTTAACAACAACCACAATTACTACTATACACAAGTAGGTGGAAATTGGGAAACAAGGATGCTTGATAACTAAGTAGAAGAGAAGTTGGTGATGTCAGGGTGAAACCCTTGGGTTTACGGTTAGTTTTGTGAGGCCATAAACTTTTGCACAAACTCTTGTCTGCAGTCTTCCCTACCTAGTGAATCTGCCTTGCTTTACAAAAGTTGCAATATTCATGTGCCTTGTGATACATTCCTCAAACTTGCTAAGCACAGTTAGCATTTCTTTCCAGTTTTCCATAACACAAATGTGTAACTACTGTGAAGGAAAAGATTATTCAATGATAATTAGTTATGATGTGAGTTTTGTTCCACTTGTTGCAATACTAGAGCACTTGGAGTGCAGGAGGAAAGATTGGAACAACTATTATAGCATAATCAATAAAAATGATTTAAAAAATAAAAAAGTCCAAGGGGAAGCCATGTTAGCAATAACATGGAAATACTCTGGGCCATGTTTTGATGTAAAAGTGAGAAATTCTGGACTCCTCATTGGATCACTTATTTTTTTTAATGAGGGCCAGTTCACAAAAATTAATAAAATATGCAAACAAAAGCAAAAATGTATTATCAGAAATTGGGGCAATAAAATGAATTAAATACATTTTGACAAAGAGAAGCAAGTTGTCATAGAACAAGTTGAAATTGTGCCTAAAATAGTAACTTTTTAAGAGAAAGAGCTTTTCCAGGGAAAAGGAATGAATAGCTATAGAATTGTTAGGTAATCAAATTAATGAAAAAAAGAATGAGTCATATGAACCCACTGGAAAAATCCTTCAATATTTTGCTGATTGGACATGATTACTGACTTGGAAGAGGAGAATGTGCAACTCTGACCGACATCAAAGCGCTGAAGATGTCAGGGACAAAGTGGTAGAAAGTCCTGTCCGCTCAGAGCGTGTGAGAGAGTTAATATATATAAGTAGCTGAAATGCCTAACATCTTATTTATAAAAGAGAAATTTGCTAAAAGTGTCCCAAATTAGATCATTTTAAACATTTTTATAACATTACCAATAAAAAGTTGTGAATATAAAAGTTTTCAAAAATATCAATACTAAAATAATTTCAATAATTATACTATAGAGAAGACTGAATTAGCTAATCTTGTGAAGTTTGTAATATTTTCAGCTTTTTAAATTTTGTAATATTTTGGTTTACCTTTCACTTTAAATATTCATGTCTATGCCTCATCATATATTTGTGAGTTTATTGTTTTTCATAAAGGGGGTCCCCCACATTGAGTTTCAGTCCCTACCAAGCCTGCATCCTTCCACACAGCACACTTTTTATATCTTAGTAAGCATTTATTGCATTTTAATTATTTTTGGTGTTATTTTTTCATGGAAGTAAACAAGGACTTTGATCTTTAAAGCCTCTGTACAAAGCACAGTACTGATACATGGTGATAGAAACTGCTTGATGAAGGAGTATAGGACGCCTGCATATCTGAGAGAGCATGGGCCTTGTCCAGCCAGGAAGCCCCCTTCAAGGCAGTTCTCAGAGTCCTCTGCTTTCGCCACTAAAATGACTGAGGTAGTTAGATGAAATCAAGTATATAATAGTAATTCATCACTTTGGAAAATTCAGAAAATATTTATTTCAGTAGTAAAGATAATCAAGTCTTCCAGTGAAATGTAATGATGACTGTTCTGAATGTGAAGAAAGATTACTATCAGAAGAGAGCCTCAACTTTCTTTTGACTTTGAGTGCAATAAGAAACAGACTCTAATAAGGTTTATCTTTAAATTAAATATGTTTAGATATGGGTATTATTAGTATTATAATTAGTTTTTCTTCTTTTTGAATATATCTAAAGCATATAATAAGGTGAGCCACTATTTATGCAAAGCTAAAAAATAAAACAAACTAGAGAACTCTAATTTAGTAAAAGTGAGATGTTTTATTTTCAAAGAGGAGGAAATATGTTCTGTGAATGAATTTAGTTTATTCTGTATATATAGCAAATACATTTGAGGAAGGAAATGATGATAAACTTTAAACATGTTTCAGCCTCACTTTTGTAACAGAACAATAACATTTTGAATTGCAATCACTAGTTATGTATGAGCTCATAATATATAGGCACAATTGAACAAAATACATAATTTTTGCCATTTCCTTAATATTAGACATGTAAACCAAACAAAATATCTTTAAAATTTGTCTTATTATGCAAAGTTATATCTTTCTCATTGTTTTCTTTAAATATGGTGATTTAGAGTCTGCAGTTAAAATAATAGGAGTTTCCTAGTTTGTTTTTTTAAATATTGAAATAAAACCTAAAAAGGAGGAATTCAGGCCATATTTATTTCAGAAAAGTTTTCAGATCAGTTCTGACTTATCTGGGCAGACTTAAATATGCTTCTGTCCTTTTAAATGAAACTCATAATTTCCTAATAGATTACATTCCCAAATGATGACTTTTGAATTTCACCACAAGGAAACATCATAGAAAAAAAAGGGAAAAAAGGAAAGCCATTAGTTGGCTTTCAAGACTGTGGAATAGTGAAAATAGTGAAGAAAGCTTTAGTGAAGTAAGTCATGCAGTGAAAGACAAATACCATATGATCTCACCTATAAGTGGAACCTAATCAACAAAACAAACAAGCAAGCAAAATATAACCAGAGACATTGAAATAAAGAACAAACTGACAGTAACAAGAAGGGAGTGAGGAGGGAGTAATGGGGGCGGGGGGAAGGGGCAGGGTTTTCAAGGAATATATATAAAGAACACATGGACAAAGCCAAAGGGGGTGTGACTGAGGATGGGAAGTGAGGGTGGGTGGAGCAGGGGAAAGTGGTGGTGGGGGGAAATGGAGACAACCATATTTGAACAACAATAAAAAAATTATAAAAAACGAAGCTCTTCAATGACTCACTATACACTTATTTTCTCTAGTTTATACTCTTCTGCTAGATGTTTTAAAATGTAAAAGCAACATTCTCTCTTCTCCAATCCCAAAATCATTATTTTATACAAGTCTCAGTCACTCATCCAGTAAATATTTATTGAAAACTTAACGTTATGAGTGCCAGACACATTATGGCAAGAATATAAAGAAGCAGATAAAAACACTGTGCTCTTGGTGAACTCTTGGTCAAATATTGGGGAAAATAGTGTGGCAGATGTTATTATAAGCAAGAAGAGAGTGCCATCAGAGCAAAGAGGGGGCAATGAACTAACTTGGCTTTAGTAAATCAAAAAGGAGTCATCAAGCAGAGCAAGCACATGTTGGTGTTAAAGTCAGGGAACTTTAGAACTGGGAGAAGATTTGGAGATGTAAATCTCTAAATTTGCAGATTAGGTAAAAATTTTAAAGTAAAGTGTCCAGCACAAAGTTAAAACTTTTCATTGATTTATTAAGACTATTAAACAAGTAAATATTGAGTAGCAACAATGTTCCCAAAATAATTGTAAGCACTTGGATTAAAACAATAAAACAAGCTGATTGGACTAAGAAAGTGACATAGGAGCTCTCAAATTCCCCTAATCCCATGGATACACCAAGTGTACAGCTATATATGCAGCAGTTGCCTGTGAAAAAAATCCAGAAATGAGCTGAGTGACTCCTACACGTCAGGTGAATGAGATAATGTCCACATTGAAATGGGTCGACAAGGCTGAGACAATCTCTCACTATAAATCCTGCCCCTGGCTCTGAGTCCGTAAGAGACTCATTTCAGCTTTAAGGTGACACATATCTGAAGTAAAGGTAAATTAAAGATATTCCATGCAAATTAGAACCAAAGTAAGTCAGGAGTAACTGTACTATATCAGATAAAACATAATTCAAGGCAAAGACTCTTATAAAAGATCAGATGGTCATTATATATGAGAAAGGGGTCAGTTCGTCAAGAGGACATATGATATTTGTAAATATTTGTGCACACAGCACGAGAGCATCTAATTAGAAAGTAAACTTAACATAGTTGAAGGGAGAAATAGACAGTGATACAACAATAATATGGGACTTCAATATCCCGCCTTCAACAATGGATATATTATCCAGTGAGAAAATCAATAAGGAAACATTGGGCTTAACCTACACATTAACCCACATGGACTTAACATATTGAATATTCATAGAACATTCCATCCAACAGCAGCAAAATGCACATTCTTCTCAAATGCACATGGACTTTCCTCTGGGATAGAACACGTGTCACACCACAAAAGAAGTCTTTTTAGTATATGTGCTGCCAAAGCGAGCACCACAAAAGAAGTCTTAATAAATTTAAGAAGATTGAAATCATATAAAGTGTCTTTTTTTTTACCACAATGGTACAAAACTAGAAATCAATTATAATAAGAAAATTGAAAAATTCACAAACATATGAAGGTTAAACAACTTGCTCCTGAACTATAAAGGTACCAAAGAAGAAATCAAAAGAGATCTCAAAAAATGTCTTCTGACAAATGAAAAAGGAAACACAACATACCAAAACATATGGGTTGTAGCAAATCAATTCTAAAAGGAAAGTTTATAGAATAAATACCGTCATAAAAAGAAAGATCTTAAATAAACAACCAAACTTCACACCTAAAGAAACCAAAAGGAGAAGAACCAACTAAGCCCAAAATCAGGAGAAGGAAGGATATAAAGATCAGAGTTAGGGTAATAAAGACTAAGAAGACAATAGAAAAGATCAATGAAACTAAGGGCTGGGTTTTTGAAAAAACTAAAAAAAATAGACTAGTCTTGTCTGTGAAATCATAAAAGAAAAAAAAACAGTTAGACTCATATAAACAGAGTAGAAAAGAGGTTTCCAGGGTTTAGGGGGAAGTGAAAACAGGGGGAGGTAGGTAAAAAGGTATAAACTTTCATTTATGAGATGAATAAGTTAGGAAGAACTAATATATAACATAGTGACTATAGGTGATAATACTGTATTTTTTAATTACAATTTTCTAAGAGAGTAGAATTTGTGGGCTCACAAAAAAGTAAATACTTGAGGCGATGGATGTGTTAATTAACTTGATATGGGGACTCCTTTCAAAATGTATACATAAATCATTTCATCACATTGCACACATTAAATACTTTACAAGTTGCTTTGTCAATTATACCTAGATAAAGCTGGAAAAAGTAATTAAAGCCTTAAAAATGCCAAAAAACAAAACCAAACCAAAAATTTCTAACCTCATGCAGTTTACATCCTAGTGAGAGTGAGTCACACAATTAAATCTATGTTATATCGGATGGTGGAAATTTTATAACTGTTGTAGATCAGCTATACAGAAACTGTTTATAGAGATTACTAGAGGTATTATATTTTAAAATAATTTGATCAGATAAAAGTGTGAGGAAGACCTGAAGGAACTGAGGGAAAAGCCATTAGAGGTACATGTGTATACTGGGGGAGTGTAGGCTGTGATGTCAAATCATATCTGCGGTTTCTAAGAACAGCCTGGAGGCCAGTGTGGCTGGGTCAGCATGTGTGATGGGAAAGTATAGGAAAAGAATTTTACTACACAGCAGAAAGAAAGAAGGAATTCCTACCACTTGTGACAGTGTATATGGAACTGGAGAGCATTATGCTAAGTGAAATAAGCCAGGAAGTGAAAGACAAATACCATATGATCTCATCTATAAGTGGAACCTAATCAACAAAAGAAACAAGCCAGCAAAGTAGAACCAGAGACACTGAAATAAAGAACAAACTGACGGTAACCAGAGGGGAGGGGAGAGGGAGATAATGGGGGAAAGAAAGGGAAGGGACAAGCAAAGAAACACAAATAGAAGACTCATGGACACAGACAATGGAGGGGGATTGGTTGTGGGAATGGGGAGGCCGGGTAGGGGTAAGAAATGGGGAAAGAGGTGGGAAAACTATAGTTCAACAACATTAAATTTAAAAAATGAAAAAAATACTGTTCAAAATAAAAAAAGAATTTAAAGAGGAAATAAATTACACAGAATGTTACAAACTATCATGAGTCCTTTTGAGTCTGTTCATCGTGAAATAGCATGTAAAATTGTTTTGAGTAAGGGAAAGACAGAACATGGTATGCATTTAAAAGTTTCCTTGGCTTGTGTGTGGCTATAGACAGTCAGGGAAGAAAAAGATTCATTTAAAAGGAAAGGTGTGGCAGTGATCCAGGTGAAAAGTGATATAAGTGGACAAGGGAGGAAGCAGTAGAGGTGGTGAGGTATGGTTGGACTTTGGATATATTTGTAAAGGCAAAATCAACAGGACTTGCTGGAAGAATGAATGTGAGATATACAAGAATGAGTAATCCTGGGTGATTCCCAGGTGTTGGCCTGAAGAGCTGGAAAGATGATAAAGATGAGATGGAGAAGACAGTATACAGAACAAGTCTGGGATAATAATGAGTTTGTTTTCATACACATTTATTTTGAAATGGCTGAGAGATAGTCAATTGAGATGTCAAATAGGCAGTCAGGCATAAGGACCCTGGGGAGGAGAGGAGAAGTGGGGGTTGAAATTTGTTAGTTCTCAATAGACAGATAATATTTAAAGTTCTAAGACTGACTGAGAACCGGAAAGGGAATGAGAACCGAAAAGAGAAGTGGTTCAATGATTGAGCACTGAGCAAACCAGCAGTTGGAGCTTGTTTAGTAAAAGAAAAACCAGCGAAGGGAATTGAGAAGGAATATCCACAGGGAAAGCTTTATCCGAGAAGTTGAGCAAGGAGAGAGTGTAAGGAAGCTGGGAGCGATCAAACTACTGCCAGCTGCAGCCAAATGCTGCTGAAGTGTCAAGTAAAATGAAACCCAAGAACTAACCCTTTGATTTAGGATCGCACGAGTTAATGACGACTTTGAAATGAAAGTTTCAATGAGGTGGTGGTAGTGGGAAAAGCTCAGCTGCAATAAGTTCCAGACAGAATGAGAAGATAAATTGGAAACAAGTAGTAGAAATCCTTTTTTGAGGCGTTTTGCTATCGGGAAAACCAGAAATGAAGTGGTGGTGAGAAGGGGTTGTGTGATTGGGTAAGGATTTTATTTGTAATTTTTTAAAGAAGGGATAAATAATGGTTTCTATGTTGTCCTGAATATTTAGAAGAAAAAAAGCTACTGATGCAGAGATAGGATTCATTATTTTTAGTGTATCTTCCATGTGGTCATGATTCTCTTTCACTGGAATGTGAAGATGTAATTTTTTAACCTCTGGGAACAACTAAAGCACTGCTTCCGAAACGTGTCTGCCCCGTAGAGTCACCTGGGTACTAGAGAACAATCCATGCCCAAGCCCCATGGCGGGGCAGAGAAATGAGACTGATTCATCTCGTAGGTTTCTACAGCTACCTGGAAGAGTCAGATCTAAAACTAGTCTTGAGAACTACAGGAGTAGGTAACTTAAAAATAGTTAATATTGAAGGCAATAAAGTACCTTTATTTATTTTTTTACTAAGTTTCAGCCTAATGGAAGAACAAGCAAGACCTGCTTTACTGAAATACAACTCAGTACATTGTAATTTTAACTTGAGAGTATAGGCTAATAGTAAATGTTTGTTTTTATTATGTTAGACTTTATGGTAATTGATGAATCCTTACGGAACAGAAGAGGGATTTCCTGAAAAAAAGAACAAGCAAAGTAAAATGTCAGATTTCCTGGAGAGATTATTTTGCAGTAGAAAAATTAAGTGAAAAGATCCTGAAATGGTTGGGAAAAAAGGAGAAAAAGGTTCATATTTTAAGTAGGCTATCTTCTGGCAAAGTTCTTCTAAAGCTAAACAATTATGAGAATATAATGGTACTATAATTGGTTGAGGATTAGCTTTATTGCTTTGAGAGATTTGATTTACAAAGTGTTTCTGCCATATTTTGCCATTTATGCTTTTTACAGAGTGGCAAACCTCGACTCCAATGCAAAACTTGGTCTTTTGACTCTGAAGTCTACGCTCATTGCACAGCTGTTGGCTAATGTTATGAACCAAGTGGCAGTTGAGGACGTTGAATTTTATAAATTGCAATGAAAGCCCTTGACTTATAAGAGTTGTTGAATGAAATGTATAGTTGTTCTTCATTCAAGATTTGTAAATCATAAAAAGTTCTCCACATAACATTAAAAATTAATATGCCATAATTTAGAAAATCATGAGGGTGGCTTGGTTTTGATCTAGCCTATAGTTTGGACATAGTTTATGCATTAATGAAAGTAATGGTTAATCTGTGAGGTATTTAGGATGAAATATTTAAGTTTGTTTAACTTTTTCAAACCCTAAAAATTAGTTCTGACAATTTTCTGTAATTTTCTCTTTTTCTAGTTGATTTTTTCTTCTCTCTGGCCATATTCATTTACCAATTGCTATTACTTCTTTTCTTTATAATATTCAGCCATTCTTTTCTTTCCTCTCTCCTCCCTATTTTCTTTTCTCCTTGTTTTTGTTCTGCCTTCATTTTCTTGGAGATAATATTTCCTTTCTGTTTGTTTTCTTATTTTGCCTTGGTTCACAGTATACTACTGAGTTGTAAAGCCAATTAACTGGAACTGAAACAGCATTTTTAAAAAGGAAATAGAAGAGAACATAAAAATACTACAGTGTATGGCATGCAGTGAGAGTAGGCATTGTTTTATGAAACTTTTTCCTATTTTATAATTTCTACATATTTAAATATATAACATACATATGCATATGCATGTGTGCATAGATATATACATGCATACACTTGTCCATGATGTAAAAAATATTTTCATGGGAACTAGTAAAAAGTTAGAAGCCATTGGAGTAATGAGTGTTAAGGATTTGATAAAATTGTATGACATTATTCTGAGTAGCATATATTAAAAATTCAATCAAGCATAGGCCACCAACCAGGGCTTATGACTATTTTTGTGAGGGTGATTATCTGTTTTAAAATATTTCTGGTAGCAGAATTTACATTTCTGTCCTTGTTTACATTTGGTATTATGTTTTTCATATTAAATATATTCAGTCTGGAATGGGTTCAGTTTATGGAACAATCTGGCCCTCAGGAAAGAGGTGAAATGAGAGAAGATGTTCTATATTCATCTCTAAGGACCTAGGCAGCTCTCTCCTCTGGGAATTGTCTCCTACTTCTTTATCCATGCAGCTTTATACAATTTATTTTAAAGGCCACTTCCCTCATGAAATATTTCCTTGCCAATAATTCATGAGCCAACTTACTAATGATAAATGTTTAACATAAAAATGATGGGCGAGATTGTGTATTAATAAAACAAAAGTGTGGCTCTCTTGTAATTAAATATTTCATTCTCTCCTTTTTTAAAACCTTTCTTGTAATTGTTGTGGGAATAAAAGTGAGAAGTATCATTTAAATTCTTATTTTATATTTAAGAAATTCATTTCAGAGATTTATCTGAAGTAAAGTGGGTAAAAACTCTATGTGCCAAATAATTACTTTAATATTTTTAAAATAAGTTTAGATTTTAATCAAGAAGTTTCTGAGGATTTACTATCTGGGTAGCAGAAGTAGAATATGACATACCTACAATATAAATTTTAGTCTGAGATGAAATAATTTTATGCAAAATAAACATTAGAGGATTAAGTAATATAAAACAATATTGAGTATAGATATTCATATGTGTATCTTTCATTGGCCACGATCCACCATTCCCAATTGCCACCAATCTTATAAATTTCTTGAATGTATGCTGGCAGTGAATTAACCTCTGGGGGGACTACAAACTCTACAGGTGAATTTCCTGTGTTCTTGAGACTCAATGAACAACAGAAGCCACACAGAAACACAGAATGTGAGCGTATTAAGGGCTTCAGAGATCCCAGTGTAGGGATTTGGACCCTGTGGCCAACAGCCCAGAGGTTCAGTGCCCTGTTCGCACTCATGGACTCGGTGGAGACAGGACCACCAAACCTGGGCCTCTATCTAGCTGGGTGCTCCTTCTAGTAACTGTTGGTTCAGATCTCTTGAAATACACCAGAATAATCTGTGATCATGTATTTCCAAGAAAACAACACAACTGTAGACCTGGCCAGTGACAAATACAGGTCTACCATATAGTCATGTATCCAGTCGTGAAATCTCACACAGATGCATGTATCCTACATAAGTTATTTAAAATGTTCAGTTTTGTATAGTTAGGTAAATCTAATGTGCCAGGATGCGAGCTGTATTTTCATTCTGTCTTGGTGATCTCCCAGGCATATCCATGCACACCTCCAAGAATGTATATATGCACTGTTCCTTGCTACCTTAACCTCCCTGTGTTAAGAGGAAGCAAAGAAAAAGAAAAGGATTGTTTAACTTCATTGCAAGATGATGCTTACTGGGTTGTCATACTTAAAATAGAGCCTCCGTTTTAATATCTGTAATCATGATAACCTTGTATCATATGATGCTTTTCAAATTTGTACAAAACCATGTCTCACCAAATTACTTTTCAACTAGTACAGTCCCCTTTAAAAGTATATTTGGTTCCTATATCATCTCCTACCTATTTTTAGTTGCTGTGCTCTCACTCTGTCTTGATTTCAGAGAAACCAGATATAAATGTATGATTTACCAAGTCTCCAATATCTGCACTTCGAGTGAACCCATCCATCACGGGAGATGCCCTTTCAAAATTGTATTGACTTGCAACTCTCCGTGCCAACCTTTGTTTGTAAATCTTCACTAACATTTTTAATAAGTTTTAATTTTTTATGAACTTTTTAGTGGCCATCTAGGATTTCAAATAATGCAGGGAGAACAAATGAGTTATGATGTGATTTTCAGGGCTGAGAAATAAAACAGATGCTTTTCAAGGTTCTGTCTACAGTGTAATCTTAAGCCAAATCATAAAAGCTGAGTCTTTTCAAGATGTTTCTGATATTAAGGACACACATGGTGTGCAGTACTTTTCCTGTAGTGGCACTTGTCACAATTTACTGTACTGGCTTGATAATTGTTAGTTTTTCCTAACAGATTTTACAACCTATGACCTCAGACCAGGTCTACCCATTCACGGGTCTATCATCGGCACCTAATATAGTACCAAGCTCATTATAGAAATAAAAAAATATTGAATTAATGAGAGGTACTTGGACTAATGCTAACATTTCACCTACTTTATATCAATTGGGATATAATATTATTTGATTATCACCATATTTGGTCATGGAAAGCAGTAATGCTTTGTGTGCATTATTTTTAGGCTTATCTTGAATTCTATAAACGGCTCTGAAGATTAGTAGAGTGTCCGAAGTTGGTGCCCTACTGTAATATAGACTGTTCAAAAACAAGCCTGCCTGTGCCTGTGCAGGAGCCCCCAAGACCCTTTGTGACACCAGGTGGCACATGCACTTCAGAATATAGGAAAAATCCATCTCATATATTCTATTTAAATTTATTTGCCTAAAAATAAAAATACGTTTCACTATTATTTAATGATAAAAGTGACACTGGAACGTGCATGCCATTTTCAAGTAAGCACACATAATACACTGGGGAAGCACTTCATTTTTTCTGTGACAAATACATGTATGTGTTTTTAAAGATTTAGATTATCACTGTACAAGCCAACCATCAATAATCAAGAATACCCAACTGATATGAAATACTAAGTGATGATGACGAACATGTTTTTCTTTTCACTGCCATAAATACAGATGATGTGAGCTGTGGATTTTAAATCTTCATGTATTTAAGCTGACTTTTAGAGATCACATTATAGAAAAATTGTGGAAACTTTAAGAAATGATATATACACAGAGAAACAAACTATGAGGTGGAACAAAAGTAAGCTTACAGGTGTCTGAATAGAGGATGATGCAACAATTAATAAATAATAATGCACGAATAAACTCTGAAGCTACAGCTGTGCTTCACAACTGTAAACCTACTTTTGCCCCACTCTGTGTAATTGAAAACCTGACAACGCAAGTAAAACAGAAAGCAAGTGAAAAAGTGTTGTTTCCCACAAAACTCTTGAAAGCTTCCCAAATCAACATTGATAAAAGCTTGACTAGACTTGAGGCTGCTACTGGGATAATTCATTGGAAAGCTGCTGTGTGGAGCCAGGAAAGCCAGTTTGTGTATAGAGGTGAGGGGTATTGACAGTGGGAGCTAGAAGACAGGGGAATATTATCTTCAGAAAATACATGTGGCTGTAAGCAAACATTTACCTATGATATAATCACATTTTCTAATTGATTGGGTGAAAATAAAGAGAAATTAGTATAGAACAACACGAGACTGTAATAAAATGACTGATTAGCCTTAGAGCATTCTAGGTTTCTTTATTCAGGTGCAGTATAAAAAGATTCATTAACTTTAATGTTTTAGTAAAACATACACGCTAAATTTTCTTAAGAAACAGCAAATAGAATAGAAACAGAATGTTTAAATACCAAAATGTGAAAAGAAAAAAAACTTGGATTTTAAATGATTTAACTAAACATGCAAAATTATGATACTGACAGTAGAGGGCAGGGTATCCCTGGTGCTTTGCCGGCAATTTCTTGAAATTACGAAGCAAATCCAATGTTATCCCTGAAATCATGTGTTTCATGTTTTGAGCCAGATATCGAGATTTTATGTTCTAAATATTGATGATACAATTTGCTTTTTATTAAAATAGAAACCCTGATATGGCCTGTGTAAGTAATATCAAGACCTAGCTTCTTGACAATGAAATGTTATATTTAACATTAGTTTTAAGATTTAGAAAATCAATTGAATTGTTGTAATACACTTTGAGAATCATTTATTTTGTCATTGAAAACAATTTTGAAGTTGGAGAATAAAAAAAGAAAAAAACGATTGTAGAATAAGATAGTGAGAGCCCTATTTTCTCAGGTTTTAATAATCACCAAATAATGGCCGACATTGATTCTGGATATGATTCTCTGGTTATGTGCTTTCTTATCTTGTCAATAACTCTAGAATCCCATTGGATCCTGAACACCTTACAACATTTTGTAGCTTAGTGCAGACAAACTTTATCTTACATTTTTTGGACTGTGTTAACATATAGGAAACATCAAAATGTTTGCTTCTTTCTAAATAAATGAGATGTTTTATGCTGCGGCCATCTTTATATTAATATGACAAATATAGAGTGCATCTGGACTCTGGCATTCTCTAATTAGTCACTTAGGATAGCCTAGGTTGTTGTGTGGAAAGAAATGACCTAAAACAACAGTGACTAACAGGAACAAAATTCTGTTTCTTAAGCATCCTGCATAGTCTCACAGGTCAGTCTCATTGCTGTTCCATGTTGCACTCATTCAGGGTCCCTGGTTGATGGATTAGCCCTTACCTGAAATATTCTGGTCTTATGAAATAGGAGAAAAAGAAACTGGCAGGCTATACAGTGGCTCTTAAAATTTCTGCTTGCAAAGTGGCGCATGTCACTTTTGCTGACTTTTCACAAGTTATATGACCAACGCTGACATCAGTGGAGTGAGGGAGTATAATCTTTCCCGAGAGATAGGCTGCAAACATTTTTGAAAAATAACACAATCTATTATAGTGTTCTTACAATATTTCTTAGAAACCTAGCCAAAATTTGAGTCAATTGGTTTCTATAAACTACTTAATATAAATAACTTGTGTTCTCTAAATGTTATTATCATTTATTCTTTAGTCCTTGAGACATTGGTTAGGAATCTTAATACATAGAATATTTAGAAATGGTAGTGATTACTAATGGTAAGGAAATTTTAAAGGTTCTGAAAATGAAATAGTAGTAGGATTCTGAGTTTACTTTTTTGCAATGACAGACTGGCAAAGATTCTGAACAAAACAAAGATATTTTGCTTTGTAAAAAATAGATTGTAAGTCTTAGAAGAATACTTTAATAAATACAATGTTTTAAATCTAAAGGGTAACTGTGAATTTTTTATATAACTTTTATAATAACTCTGATGAGCTAACAGGTGGGGTGATTGCCATTTTCCTATGGAAAATTCAGATTGAAAGAGAACTGGCTCAAGGTCATATGACTGGGCCATAGTAACATTAAGATTGAAAGTTTAAACATCTTGACAATTTTTCTCCTTCCCATAGATCATGTAACTTCTCAAGTATTTTAGCAACTTTATATAAACATGATTCATTCTGGACTCATGGATGTGTCTCTCAAATTCTGCTGAAGATCTACTATTAAAAACTCAAATAACTAACTCAAACTATTGATTATTTTTCAGTGCTGTGTTACAAACTCAAGGAAAATTAAGTCTTATTCAACTATATTTTTCTCGCAACTCTGAATTTTAAACAACTTAAAATGTGTTCAGTTGTATTGCCCAACATTTTATACTTATGAGATAAATTCACTAACTGATGATTTTGAAATTAAGAAAAATATATAGAAATCATAGGACTTGTTAAACTAAATATTTCTATGTCTAAAAAGGAATGGCTAAAACAACTATAGGACATGCACACAAGGGACTACTCCTCAGCCATAGTAAAAAATAAAAATGAAAATTTAACCTTAATGACACAATGGATGGACCTGAAGAACAGTGTGCTAAGTGAAATAAGTCAGTCAGAGAAAGAAATATACCATATGATTGATTTCACTTAAATGTGGAATCTAATGGACAAACTGAACTAACAAGCAAAATAGATATGGACTCATAGAGAGCAGGATGACAGCTATTGGGGAGACGGTTAAGGAGTGGAGGGATGGAGCAAGAAGGAAAAAGGACTCATGGACATGGACAACAGTGTGGTGACTATAGAGGGGTGGGGGTATATTGATAGATCAGAAATTGGGAAAGCACAGACAGTGGACCTGCCACCCATTTGGGTAACACAGCATGGTCACCTGAGGACTTTTGCCCTGAGCAGCAGAGTGGAGTACTTGTGACTGAGATCTTATGACCAGAAGGTCCAATATTATGCTCTGGCCCTTTAAGTAAAAGGTTGCTGGCCCCTGTTCTACATTCATGATCTTGGCCAAGCTACCTGTTTCTGTACCTCAGTTTTCTAATTATGAATGTGAGTAACAGTCTCTACTGAGGATTCAATGAGTTACTCTGTAAAAAAATGTAGCATAGTGATAGGATAGAGAATACATTTACTATAAATTGATTAAACTATCTATAATCATGACCCAAAATATAAAATACTGTCTATTTCCTCCTCACTATGGTTAAAAACTCACATAAGAGAATAAATCTCCAGTCGTTTGGTCAAGGGTCTGGACTATTTCTGCGTTGTTTCATTTCTGCTGAGTCTCTTTTCTGTGTCCCATGTAATTCTAGCCTTCTGCAAGCCTGTTCAACTGTCACTTCTTGTAGCTGGGCTTTCTTTATTATTTGTGGAAAAATCTCCATGTGTACATCTGGAATTGCTCAAAGGTCACTGTAAGTATTGAGTCTTTATTAATAGTTTGTTCCCCTTCAAAATACTTTCCCAAATGCCTGCAGCCAGGGACATGGAGCTCATTCTAAGAGCTAGTTTCCCCTCTGTTTTCAGAGATTCACAGTTTTGCTCTGATTTGTTTTCTCAGTTGTGAAGAGAAAGGTTTTCTCCTGCTTCTCAGGTATGAAGATTTTTCATGAGTTAAAGCAAGTAATATTTTTGAAAAAAATATTTCAGTTTAGTGTGTTTAAATATTCTGGATTGGAGCACACTAAGGGTTTTCTGTTTTATAATTGTATGTGTAGTATCAGGTGAGCTACAAAATAAGTTAAGACATTTCTTTAGCTTTCTGATTTTCAATGTTCTTTTAACATGTTGTTAATGTTATATTAATTTTTCAGATTATAGCTAAAATATGCACAAATTCTAGAAATTTAAAGATTTTAAAAAATTTCCTTTAATCTTTTCCCTCAGTTGTGGTACTTCTTGTCATATATATGTATATATATAATTATTGTAATCCTATATATATATTATTCACCATATATATTATATATTATAATTTATATAGTAAAAATCACATCAATGATTATGCTGTATTATATCCTGTGTCCTGTTTTACTTGATATAGTCCTATGCATATTTGGCCTTGTCATTAATTTTTGCAACATAGTGTTTTAGTCTGTGAAGATACAATTTTATTTTAACATGCTTATATTGGACACCTAGGGATAGAGTAAATCATTGCACCTCTTCTAGATGGTAATTTATTAATATCATGCAAAATGTTAAACTTAGGTACTCTCCAACATAAAAATTGCATTTCTATGAATTTACCTGAGGGGAAATGATACAGCAAACTCAAATATGTGTACTGAAACATTTATGGTAGAGTATTTAATTGTGAAAATAATTTGCAGCCTACATGTACATCAGTGAAATATTGGGTAAATGATTAATGGTACATACTTCCCAGTGGAACGTGATGTGGTTAAAAGTGAAAAAGCTCATTTTTACTTATATACATTAAAATTGTTCATATTATTTTAAGTTTTTGAAATATGCCAAACTAAAAAAAAAAGGCTTGTTTAACAGACCTAGTTGGGTAAACACACACAAAATCTGGGGGAATATAATTCAGGATACCAACCCCATGTATCTCTAAGTACTGGCATTATGAGTGACCATTTCTTCTTAATTTTTTCTTTGTTACTTTGTAAAAGTAACCATGACAGTGATCCATGGTTAGTTTTGTGACTAGGGAGAAAAATATAATTTCAAAAAGAATAAAATGGATATATTAGTTCAGAGACTTTTTATACATCTGTGTTTCAGTTTATTGATGCTAGTTGAGAGCAAAATGGAAATGAATTTTACTTCTTAGTGGAATCTTCACTTTTTAGCATCAACAAGACTTTAATAATTTTACTTACAGTTCATTGGTGCTAGGAAGATATTTTTATGCAAGAATTACTGGTCCCATGTGCAAATTGGAATATTAGGACCCTCCAGAGAGGATAGATGTCCCTATGGTTAGAAGTACACGCTTGTTGCTGTTGCTTAATATGATCTCTTTAGAAAGCTGTTTAATCTGTGGGATGAAGGAAGGTGATAAAGAGGACATGAATAGGAGATCTAATGGTGTCAACATCAATATATCCTAGATGTTGTACAACTTTTTCCACTGTTTACTTTGTTCTCCACATAAATAAAGGGGCTAGGAAAGTGCACATATATTATTAAACAAACCATTTTTATGGCCTCTCAGAAGTATTGTCTTGTTCCTGATTCATTTATAAATAGCTTTTGGGCTAATTAGAGTTTAAAATTCAAACCAAACACCACACATTCTCTGTAAGGATTATTAATTGTAGTTCTGTGTATTTGTGTGTCTGTACACATATAGGTATTTCACCTCCAGAACGTTGTGAAGTTTCTGTCAATATGCTCTCCCTCCTTCTAGTCATGTTATCATGGTATATGATGCTTACTGTTGTAGGAAAAAAATAGAATTTCATTGCATTCCTTGGCATTTCTTTGTTTATTAGTGTGGTTGAATTTTTCTTGTTGTCATTGTGTTGACCCGTTTATTTAAAAATTTGCTACATTTTTTCCCTTATATCTATTTGGGCACGGTTGGCAAATTATGGGCCGCAGGCCAATTTTGCTTGCTTCCTATTTTTGTAAATAAAGTTTCACTGAGACACAACCAGGCCCATTCATTTGTGTGTCATTGTTTGTGTTTTTTCTTTCTAGAATAGCAGAGGGGTGAGCAGTTATGACAGAGATTGTATGGCCATCAAAGCCTAAAATTTTTACTCTCTGACTCTCTATAGAAAGACTTTATGGATCCCTATACGTGTTTGAGAGGACTAGTTTTTAAAAAATGTTTTCATCAGTTTGAATGAGCTATTTATGTAGCAAGTAAGGATTTTAATTCCTGTTTGAAATATTTCCTGCAAATATTTCATTTTGAGTGTGTTGCCTGCCTGATGAGGTTCTGATGGTTTTAACCTGTAAGGGATTCTATTTCCTGCTTCTCTCAAACCTCCTGAGCCAGGTGCTGTAACGATGGATGGTGTCCCTTAACTAAGAAGGCCTACCGCCATCCTTTGCACCACGACTGGTGGAGGGGCCACTTTATTATCTGCGTCATCACTTTCACATCAACATGCTTCCAACTTTTATTCTTGACCTAGGTGCTAGGGAATATTCATTTCTGAGGGTCATTCAGGATCCTTCTAATTTTATTGAACCTTGGTGTCTTAGCTATAATAAAGTCTTGAAGCTAAAAGGCAATCCTTCTTATGAACTCCTAATTATCTTATTAAAAAGTAACACCTTATGTTGTATAACACTTTAAATTTTTCCTGAAGTTTTTTATATGTTTTTATTCTTTCATTTTCCCTTTTTCTCATTCTGTTCCTCCATTTCTTTCCAGCCCCACTTCAATTTGCTGCTCATGATTTTGCTTTTGTTCAATAGTGTTTTCCATGTCATGGCATTAGTTCTGAGGGAGTCTTTTTCAAATGAATAGGCCACTAGATTGTTCTATAACTATCTTTTACAGCTTGTCAGTCACTAAGTGTTTTCATAATTGAAGAAACAAATGCCTCCCAAACACCCTTATGCTATGAACCAACACTTTGCTTGACAAATGTTTCTCTGTTATGGTGATCAAAAATTGTTACTGTGGCTTATCGATGTTTCCATGTTTATCTGAACATTAAAAATACATGGAGATAGAAATGACTAGTCCCTCAGTATTTGGGTTTCCTCTCCTTCCTAGGCACACGTAAATATTCTCCAGGCCCCCTTGCCGTTAGAACAGGGCCATTTTTCTCATACAGCTGTGAGAAGGAATGCATGTGCCATTTCAAGTCAGAGAAATCTAAGTATGATTTTAAGTTTCTCTTGACCTGGCCACCTGGGAAGCCCCAGGTTGAGAAATAAGGTTAAAGACAGTAAAGCCACCAATAGCCTAGTTCCCTGGACGATTGTGAGGAGGAGAGTTCTCTTGTAACTTGTACATTTCATGTGAACAAGAAGTTAAACTGTGTTATGCTGAGCCACGTAGAGTCTACGGTTAATTCATTACTACAGTATAACCTCATCTATTCTTAACACAGACATTGGTTTTATAAATGGGGGCTCTACTATAATAAAGGACTCAATATGTATGATAAAAATAATCCTGGTGGAGAGAAAGAAAAATACATTTAATGTAGTAGTAAAACATTTGGTGAAGCTGTTGCATATCAGAACGTGGAAGGCAGATCATACATCTGGTAACCATGAGCTCCTGGGTAAGAAAGAGGTAGAACACAGAGATAGAGCATAGTAGCGTATGTCAACTGCCGCTTGCTAGGCTTGGCAAGGGATTACAAAAATAAAGACAAATTCCAGCAAGAATTGGCTGCTTCAAAGGCACAAATGAGAAGAAATAAAAAGGATCTAGAAATGTGGATTCTTACAGAAGAAGCAAGTTGTCTCTAGAATTTTACATAGAACTTAAATACCAAAAATTCAACAAACACTTTCAGTTGATCATAGTACTTAAGGTAGAGAAAGTTTGATAAATGAAGCCTTCCCATCTGTCATTACAGATAAGCTCCAAGTAGCCACCATCAGCTGGAGAGAAAAAGGCAGGGAGTTGAGAAAACAAAGAGCTACTGCAGACGTGAAAATTAGGTATGTAAAAATGTGGGTGTGGTTACTGGCACGTGGAACGTGGAACAGACTGGAAACAAACGGAGAAGAAGGCTCTTAAATATTTGAGAGCAGCGTACTGCCAAAGAAACCACAAACCTGAACTAAAAGGGCCTTTGACTGGGTGAGGGAGGCTGCAAATGGGCTGTGTACACACAACCCAAGGTGAGCAACAAGGGGCGGAGGGAGCGGTGCTGGCCTGAGGAGACTTGTTTTCGGATACAGAGAGGGGCTGGGAGAAAAAGAACCCGTCTTAGGGCGCAGACTGAAGACTGAAGCCCTAAGGGACGGAACCCACGTGTGTGTGCTCAGCGGGACTTCAGAATGTACCTGGGCTGCTGAGTATGTTCCATTTGTCTCCTTTGTAAAAGTGAGTGTATTCTTGTAAGTATGCTGGCCCTGTCGCATCTGTGTGTACTGTGTGTGTGTGTATCTATAGGGGCAGCTAATGCAGCTTTTAAACGCACGGGTCTCCAGACAAAGACAAGCCACATTTGGGCTAGGTAGGGACGTTGGTGGGTTTGAACTTTCACCTCAGCATGCTGGATTTTGAGACTCAGGCGCAGAGTACATTGGCTGCTCTCCGTGAGTTTCTGAGTATGTGTTACATGTGGGAGAAAGGAAGGAACTAAATATTTAGTGACTACGTGATAGATATTACTAGTCTTCACCATGACTGATTCTCCTAAATCAATTTTACAAAAGGCTTTCTACTTGGAAAACTCCTGGGATTATGTCTAGTAAAAACTGGAGCAGACCACTTAAATAAAGTAAAAGCTGCTCAGAATAGCTTTGATTCTAAACACTTTCTATTTTTAGTATTTTATCCACCCCCCCAAACTGATTAATACTTCATGTATTTTCTTTTTAGCACAAGAAATTATTTTTTATCTATAATTATGGGCAGGTAGAAAACTACATGGTACTGGATTTAATTAGGCTACCCCCATCTTCTAAGTTAATTTATTTTTACCTAAAAATAGCAGAGTACCTTGTTAAATATTTTATGAGAATCTGAGCAAATAACAGTGTTTACATTGGGGAAATAAAGCATTCATATATTAACAATTTCAAAAGCTTATCAAGGTGATCGTTGCGTAAGTTCTATAAATGTCTGTCCTCTATGTTGTACACCTGAAACTAATATAATATTACATTGTAATTGAAATTGAAAAATTAAAAAAATATTTTAAAAAGCTTCAAAGGCCATAAATCTACGATGAACACCAACAAACGGTGTGCAGCTTTAATGTGTAGTGATGAATCAGGAACCTCTGAGTAGCATATGACTAACTCCACCAGAATATTTATGTTTCTGCTTACTCATTGGTACAAATTTTAATGAAGGAGAGAGTTCCATAGGAAAAGTAACTGAGAATGCTAAAAATGGACAGTATTCACTGAAAGAGAACTTGGGAAACTGAAACTTAGTTTTATAGGAACAAAGAAAAACAAATTCAACAGATAATATTGACTTTAATGTGCTTAGTGAGAGATACACTCATCATTTTTCTTTACCTAAATGACCATTTCTATGTTGTTGAGATTGTCATATTTTCATATTTGCAAATTATAATTTGCACATGAAATTGCCTGAATAATGGACATTGTCCAAGATTTTCAGTTTAATTTGCTAAAGCTCGCTCTTATTTTCTTGTTGAAACTCAGCTCTTTCTTTAGAGTAGTCTATCTTTCATCTCTCTCTCAAGTAGACTCAGATCTTGTACTCTACCTGCCGCACAATGTAAGACAGATGAAAATAAATTACCCACTAGAAAATCCACTTGACGTGAGTACTGCCTTTTATGTCTTAGAGCACTGGAAGTAGGTCTGACTTTGAAGTCAATGAAGGACTATATGACACTTAGAGAAAATAAATCTTTATTTTTTTTCATTGAGCTGCAGCTCTCTGGCCTTCAAGCTCCATACAATAGAGAATTCATTAAGACTGCATTTGCAAGGTTGATGTTTCATTTCTAGGGAGAGAATGTTTATGACAATTGGGTAATTTGGTTCTCTTCTGGTCAGAGAGCTTTCTAAAGTGTACTTCATGTGGGAAAAAGAAAAGTGAATATCGTTCAGTTTTTAGGAGTAGGTATGTATTTCTGAACTGCAATCTGAATTTACAAGTAGCTTTTCAAACCCAATATCCATGTTAATAATGATTATAGTAACAAATCCAAATACCATTAACTTTATTCTGTGAATTTCATTAATTACAAATCATTTGTATGTATTTCTAAATGAGGCAGAATACTTCTTTCCTTTTATTGGCATCCCACAAATTCTCAATGCAAAAATATTGCATTAAGGACAACTCTTTGCTGAAATTGATTAGATGAAGTTCTTTGCTATAGTAATAAGTAAGGCTTAGTAGCCCATAGTCTTCAAGTCACTGAAAAAAATTATATTACAATTTAGGATAGATATTCCACCAAAAAGATTTTACCCTTAATCTTGAAATTAAAACAACCAACAAGGATAATTATGAGCATGCTAAAGAAAAACTCCATGAGCTAACTTTTGGTAAGTGATAGAAAGTTAAGGATTAAGGCATAGATGCCTAGAGCAGTAAACTTTCAAAGAATTGGTTTTAACCTTTCTTATAATTAATACTGCCTCTCACTTGAACATTTTTAGGCAGATAATCTTTCTGCATCTTCATGTGTTTAATGAGGAAAGCTCTTTATTTTTATTTCAAAGAGAGAACATTATTTATTTGAAATAGTTTCACTTTGATGACTGTTTTATCCATGTTCCCAAACCCAAATAGAGCCTGTTAACTAATTAATCTGAATATTGCAAACAAAAGTACAATTTAGAACTCTGTGTCTCTCAACCACATCTTTCTGTTTAACTAACAAAAATTAAGCAGAAGCAATATGCTTATTTTTACTTAGGAACACTGTAAAAATTAAAGCAAGAGAACCAAATGCCAGCTGTGCCTTTGACTATAAGTGATTTCTGGAATAATTAATGGGAAAAAATGATCTGTGTTAATAGATTAATTGAAAGGCTCAGGATATGACACATGAATTTTGATGAATTTACATAAATGAAATATGCTAAAATTGAAGTATCTAAAAGATGTTTTCTTACCTCAAAATACCACACTAGTAACTTACTTGATCCCCCCCCCCCAGTTTGTTCTTTCTGCCCTCTGATAGTGATGTGAGCTAATTGCTTATACTGCTAGAATGTTCTTACAAATGTATTTTAGATTGTTCTAGGAGCTCAGGTTTTATAACTTCTTCAGATGCTCAAAACCAAGTGCAGTGCTAAGATACATCTTTAAGAGAAAGTGGAGTTTTCATAAAAACAAGTCAAGAATCCATCAATAATTGATGGGAAGAAACATTAGAGACATTTCAATTACTTAGCTTAAGGAAGAGAAGTTTATGTTGACAAATATCACTGAAGGGCACCGAAGAGATTTAAGTTAAACATTAAAGAAATCTTTGTGATTATGAAATGTATTATGAACCAAAAGTGGTCTTCTTTCTCTTTTGTGATAGGGATATTAGTAGAGCCAGTAGTGGTATTAGGGCAGTAATGTCTGTTGAGCACTTACTATATGCTAAGCATTGTGCTGCTTTACAATAATTCACCTTTAATTAAGTCCTCACTTCAATTCTGCAGTTTGTTTTATCTTCATGTTATTTGCCCCAGGTCATGATGCTAGAAAGATGTGGAGCTGAGACTAGAGCAGCCAACTCAGTAAAAGTTACTTAAATTATTTGGGTCCTAGATTTTTCCTGTGGGATGGAAATAATAAGACCCATCTCTTATGATGTTTGTAGTAAAAAAAAAAAAAAGAAGGCAATGCATGTAAAAGCACCTAATGTATTTAATGAATGTTATTTATCCCTTTAAATCAACTATGCACAAATGGCTAAAACTCTGTCACTTATAACACTGCATTTAAATTACATGCACGTCCTGTTACCACACTAGAAGCTCTGGGAGGAGTTGGCTGGAACCATGTTTTCGTCCTTCAATCCTCCTTATCTTGCACGTACTACACACCCCAGCGCAGAGGAAACATGCAATCACTCGTGTTTCTGTGGCCTCAGTGAAAAAAGAATGGGAGAGATGGCCAGGGAGCACACCCGTCTACTGCTGGTTGGAAGGCAGTTGGACAACATGGGCCAGATTTTTTAATGAGCTTACTATTTGACTCAGCAGTTTTACTTCTGAAAGTGGGCCCTAAGGAAGTAATGAGGTGTGCGCACCAAGAGGTATCTTCAAGTGTCAGTATCAAACATTGTCTTCAATAGGGAAAAATTGGAAACACCTTAGTTGCCAATTTAAAAATTAAAATTGTGCAACAGGTACACAGTGGAATACTGTGTAGTCATAAAAAGTAATGTACCAATGTGCACACGCACTCATTAGTGGTGAAAGAGCCCCCTGATATATTTGTTGACTGGTGTAAAAAAGATGATTATGCAGTGGTATGATCCACTTTCAATAACACACACACACATGCACATACACACACATATGTGATAAAAGTGTATACATAAGAAGAACATCAGACATGTCTTGGTAAAGGATCACAGGCTATCTTTATTTCCCTATACTCTTCCTTATTCTTGTAAGTTACTTTGGGAAAACCATGTATTTTTTTATATTTGAGAAAATAAATTATTTAAAGAAATGAATAGTATCATCAATAACTACATTTTGACATAAGGACTCAACAGCAAACAGTATTTCAGGTTTTTAAAATCTTGAGCAAACCACTTTTTAAAAGACTCATTCAGTGTTATGGAATTATTAAAAAATAATGCATTTTAGGCGAGTGGCCTCTTTTTCTTCCTTTTGTAAATAAACATAGAAGACTTTTAATATTTTCTGGGTTTGTTTCTTTTCTCCTCTTTTTGCTTACATGTGGTCGGAGATACAGAGCTCTGAACCACCGAAACCGGGGATTTGTTTATGTGGTCTATTGGTAGGGAAAGCAACCGGGTATGCTTAAGAATTTCTCTGTTCCATAAAATGACAAAACCCCAAGATACTTCATACTGATTTTTTAAAGATATGAGTACGCATTAATATTAAATGGACAGATTTATTTCTGTTTTAAGGAAATATCAACAATGGAGCACTTGGTTCTAAGCAGACTGGCTGTCAGCCCATCGTAGGAATGAGTTGTTTAAAAGAAAAAAAAAAAACTTTCATGTTTCATCTGTGGAGAGAGTGGAGCCTTGGCAACCACTGAACAGAAAGAGATACAGAAAGCCGGACCTGAGAAGAGAGGCCGGAATAGGGAAAAGTGTGCATCAAATATATAAACACATGTGATTCCAGAGATCAAAAGTGAGACCAGAATATGGAATTTTAGGAAAGCTAGCCCCTTTGGGTAGCTATAGAATAAATTTTAAACATTCATTTTAAATTTGTAGTTTTAACTGATCATCCATGTGCCTCCAGTATCAAGGTTTGGGTGGAGTTGGACACCATTGTGCTGTCCCTTGTCCTCACAGGGCATTTCTTTCCTGGTTTCTTGTTGGTTATTTTGATTTGCACAATTGAGCATTTGATTCCCTAATAAAGAGAACAACTGGCCCATAGAGTTACTGTGAATAAGGCTTGGAAGAATTTTGTGACAGTGGTGGTTATCTTCTACATAATTCCATTTTCCTTGTCAAAGACTAATTGCGGTTTTTATAAAATGTACTTTCCTTCACAGGGGAACTTCCTATGTGAAGAATAACAAACCTAGGTTTGGTTATTAGACCTGCAGGATTCAATTCTGGAGCCCACCAGTTCTCTTTTATTAAGTGAAATAAGAGGGACTTAGCCTATAGTAGGGTCTGTGATCATTCAGCTCCTCTGAAAGTAGCTCCTGACTTTGATTTTGCAAAACACATTAATATGAATTCTGTTATTTTGAACATTTTCATATAACAGAATCCACATGCTCAGCTAAGGCCAACATATGCCCTTTATTATTCAGGTTTATCTGTTCCTGATGATATAGCAAGTGAATCAAATCTAAATTAAGACCACTCCTCCCCGTGTCATGATTTTTGGGGGTAAGGAATCATGAGGAGTAAAATTCTTTTGTTTATTGAACATGACACAATATATTTCAAATCCTTTGTGAGATATTCTCATTGTTCACAATAGTAACATCATTACTGATCCACAACTTTAGATATTTCCATTATAAGTCCTCCTTTTCATGAAGTTATTTTGTTTAGCTTTTGAAATCTTTCTAGCAATTGCATATGAGCTTACAGGCAATATGGAATTTAAAAATAAGCTGGCTGAGTGAGACTAAAAGATTTTTTACTTGTTTGATTTTAAAATCTGGGATAGAGGGTACAACATTAATAAAATACAAATAAAAAAGATTTGAGGGATTTTCTTACTCCTTTTTTTCAGTGGAATAAAATATGGTTACAACAACATTCGGATAAGGGTTGAGGCATTTCTTATGTGAAAATGGTTTATTATCTCCACAACCGAAGGAATATGGGAAGACATCTTTGTCAGTGTTTCTTAAATTGTCTTCATAACCAAACCACTTATTTATATGGAGAGTGTTCTGAAGTAAACATTTTGTGGCAATTTCTTATGCTTCCATAATCATTATTCAACATGGAAATACTTATTGAGCCCATAAATACAATGTACAATTCATTGGAGATTATAGGCCTGATTTCAAGACTCTCAGACTTGGGTCTGAAAGACAGATCTATTGGTAATACCAACTTACCAATCAGACCAGCTTATTTAAAGCTTAGTTTAAATATTACCTCCTCTAAACAACTTTCCTTGATTTTTTTATTCATTTGTTTGCCTTTTATTTTCTGAGCTAAAAATTCTCTTCTCTGCCTGTTAACTTTCATGGTAGTTTTTGTCTTTAAGGTTTGGTTGCAAGGAACATATTCATTCAATTTACCAAAAAAGTATAAGGGAGATTCTTGTAACAGCCTGCAAATGGAACCACCTTGGAAACAGACCAGGCGTGCTGGCTCCTTCTCCAACTTGCCCTGGGACTCAACGGTTTCTCTACTTGGCATTTCTGTTCCTCTCTCTGCAGACTAGCATGGCCTTGGTGGCCCAGTGCTCAGGTTTTCAGCATCTTCTACTGCCCCTCTTGCTGGGTTTCTTGGGGCTGATTTCCAATATAAAACTGATCACTTTACTGTCTATGTCAATTAACCTCCAGCAAGCCTATGGAGTGATTGACCACAGTTGTCCTGTAGCTTTTATTCATTGCTGGGACTTGGATAAGCATCTCTAATTACAGAAGCATGACCTTAATGCATATTTGGTAATTCCATGAATGCCTAATAAGTGGAAGGTGAATATTTTGTTTATACATATAAAATACGTAGTGTCTAGAATGTCTGATTCTAATAAAGATTGCAGGAAAGCTGGAAAAAAGAGCATAATGATTAGTCAAAATGGATTTAACATTAGGGCTAAGATGTAGCTACTATTCTTAGAAACAGAAGAAAGAAGATTTCTGCCTCAATAATTAGCAAGATAATCTATAAGAAGCCTTTATGTTATTCAAACATGGAAAATTGGTTCAACGAATTCTGTTAAGGCTTCACCATATCTGACCTCTCTGTATCTGACAGTTTGCCCAGTATTCTCTTCTCCATCTTTCCTGCTTCCTTGGCTTCTGAAGGGGTCACTCTGCCCTGTGTCTCTTCTCACCTGTTTCTTTTTTGAATCCTTCACTGGATTCTCTTTTCTGCCCACTCTCCAAGTACTTGTTTCATTTAGGCTATTGTTCTTGGACATGTTCTTGATTATACAGCTATTCTAACCAACATCATTCTTTCTCATGGAATCTTTGATCAGCTATAATCATGCAATCTGAGTTTCCATCAGCAACTTCTGTACTAAGTTCCAACTTACCGAACATTTCCAGCTGGCTACTTACAGTGATATGCAGTCCTGCCTTCGCAAACTGAACTCACCCGAACACTACTCCTGCCTTTTGTGTGTCTATGTCAGCGAGCATTTCCGTCTAGCCAGTGGCTTTCCAATGCCCACAGAATTCAATGGACATTCATGTCTTAAGTTATCAAAGATTTTCAGTGATCAGACCCCTCAGCCCACCTTCATTTTTATCATTCTTTTTCACATATTTCTCACTGCATCTGTGTGTGATGTAAACATGAAAAATACAAATATAGAATTTGTACAGAGAATTAAGTGAAATACATTCTTTCAATGTTTCAGTGAACACAGCATATTAAATTTCTACTTAAAATTTTTGTATAAATCACCTATGTTGAATTTTTGACTTCTGATGAAACACGTAGGAGTGTTTTTGTTGAAGAGTGCCTAGTACCTGGCTTACCAGTAGAAAGGTCAACATGTGTTTTAGTTTTAAATTGATTAAATGCCAATGAAAACGTACCTGTGCTGTGATCTGTGTAACAGATAACAAAGAATTATTAAATAAGAATTGGCAGTTTAAACGTTGTTTATTAAAATAAAAAACATACAGTGTGCTTAAAAAACTAAATGAAATCACAAATTTCAGTTTTGTTTCTGCTTATTTCAGAGACTATTTGGGAACCTAATATTATGACTTATGACTTTGCCTGCGAGAGGAATCTGTAGGAAAAAAAAAATGGTGTTGGATGAGTAAAATACTTGTACTCCTAAGTGAGGAGGATTGTGAATTAGATATTTTCTTGGAAAGGTAAAAAAATTAAATATAAATTATTTACAAGTGCCTTTGTTCTCTTTCTACTGTATTGTCAAAATATTATTTTTCTCTTCTATTATATGTCCTATATAACTAGCTGCATAGGGTGATAATTAAAATTTACCAAATTAATTAAGATTCTGTTCTCATTTAATCTTTTTCTTTACATAATTAATAAACATAGATGATTGTACTCCCTTAGTAAATACTTCATAACAAACAAAAATTTCTCCTTAGAGCATATAAAATAATCACTTAAATTTTTGTAAGGAGAAAAGGTTAGTATTTCAATCTTGTGTATTTCAGTGGGCATAAAATGAATTAGATTTTCAATTAGAAATAGTATAATTTATCAAGTTAAGTATATAAAAATATTAAACAACTAAACATGCTCCATCTATCTCATAAAATATATCTATAATATGAATCACGGAAAGACTGGATATAATCAAAAGCAGAAATGGAAACATTTTTCATCCGTTCTCTTGTTTGCTTGTTTTATTTTTTTATTTCACATATCTTCTTTGTCCATCATGGTGTATGTTTGCTCTCAGCTATTTTCATTTCCTGGGAAGATTTTTAGTTTGTTTTGTGTATCTCTGAATTCTGAAGAGTTTTATTATTTTTCTGTCACTCTTCTTTAACAGATTTTTCTCATGAATATAATACATTCGGGATAAGACAATGCAAACAACTCTTTCTAGTACAGTGCCTCAGGAGGAAATATTACTCTATATGATTTCAAAATTTGGCTGGACTCATTTCAAAGGCCTCCACAGAAAATGTAGGTAGAAATATAGAAGATAAATATGTACTTCAGTCACCCTCCACTATACTATGGTTTTGTACTATGCGCATTGTTTCCGTTGCTGCCTTAACAAATTACTACAAACCCCTGTCTTATTCTAAACTTCTTAACAACTTATGTCACACTGTTGAAAGGCTATGGATTAGTTTGTAATAATTTGGGTTAGTTTGTAATAATAATCATATTTGTGAGAATTTCAGAGCATGAAGATCAATGCCAGGTATTAAAAATTGCCTGTCCACTTGAGAAGTAGGAGCTGCCCGTTTCTGGTCTGGAAACCAATCATAAGGGACTGACTATAAAGATAACAGAATGTAATCATTAATTTCAACCTGGCCAAGAGTCTAATATTTGTGGTTAACTGTTTCTAGGACTGTCGAAAAGCCCTTGGCAACTCTTTGCAGAATGAGACAGGTTCCATAAAAAGAGGTGTTTACCTCTTTGTGTGCTAGGCCTTAATTTAAGCAAGCCAAGCTGTGACTGAGTTGCCCCATAGGACCCAACATTTAGTGAGCCACTATTCAACACTGAATCAGCAAATCATAGGAGTTTGGTGCTAGAAGGGATCTTGGGAGACCATCTTCCCCATCATCCTAACCATTGGTAGAACATGTAGATTAGGGGAGAAAAAAACTTTTTTGGGGTGGAACTATTTGTTGTAATAGGCACACGGCAACAAAACTGCAGCTCTACTATGTCCCGCACTTTACATCTTCAAAAGTTTCTAACTTGTTGACTGTGACTGTGAGTATGGACTCTATGTACTATTTATGTAAGTTGTATTCAGCAAGTTATGGAGTGTGTGTAAAGAATTTTATATAATTGTCACTATATAGCGTTATAATTCTTAACTGGAGTAGCTAAAGGCTTACTTTACTGTCCTTCTGACACTTTCTCTTGTACAGATTTGACACAGATTTGATCTGGGTTAAGTAACTACTTTGAGCTTTAAGAAACTAGTTATTAATGGCAATTTTCTTAATCTTTCCCTATGTGCTCCTTCAAAGTAGAGCTTTAAGAACCAACTTTTTACCAGTTAACAGTCATGAGGTTTAGCTTATGTGTTCAACTAGTGTTGTGGAATTGTCTGCTGAACTTCTCTGCCTTTCTACCTATAATGCATTATACCTGCACCTGTGTTCTCTATGGTTGCTTCAGTCTCATGATGGATTTTATGTTCCAGGTGTATGTGTCACTTTGTACTTGGAAAATAAATGAAAACCATTCCTCTCGCCTCTCTGAAGTGTGATGTTACTTTAGGTGTATCATCTTTAAAATGTCTTTTTTTTAATTTTTATTTTTATTCAGTTACAATTGTCTGCATTTTCTCCCCATCCCTCCACCCCACCCCAACCAGTCCCACCTCCCTCCCCCACTTCTACCTTCCCCCTTGATTTTGTCCTTGTGTCCCTTAGTAGCTCCTATAGACCCCTCTCCCCACTATCCCCTCCCTACTTCCCTCTGGCTATTGTTACATTGTTCTTAATTTCAATGTCTCTGGTTTTATTTTGTTTGCTTTTTTCTTTTGTTGATTATGTTCCAGTTAAAGGTGAGATCATATGGTATTTGTCCCTCACTGCCTGGCTTTTAAAAGAATAGCTAAGAAGGTATTATCATGTACCACTTTATGTCTAAAATGCTGAAACATATACATGCTCAATATAAAGAAATATTAAATTCACAACAATAAACTGATTTAAGAAATCTACAATCTTGCTCCCCAAACACAATTTACTAATTATGATTGATATAAAAGTCACTTTTCTTTCAAAATGATTGAACTGCAATTGTTTTACTCTCATGCATTTCTATTTTGTTATTCAATGTTGTATCTATTCCTTATATGTTTAACATTATCTGCATATTACTCCTTAATATAAAGTTTTCATAACCTATGTAATCATTTTCCTCAACAGTTGAAAATGCTGTTTCCCCTGATTTTACTTAATATAACCATCTTTGTGCATTGTGTACCCCCACATTTATGATAATTTCTTAAAAGATATAGTTAGAATCTATGAGGTAGTTTGCAAAATTGACCAGTTATCCACACCTCTCATACCCATGCTCCTTTGCAGTGTCATTTTGCAGCTTTTCCCATCAAGAAGTGAAATCCAGTCTCTCGCTACTTGAATCAAAGCTTGTGACTTTGACCAATACAATGATGTTGAAGTGACAGTTGTTCTGGTTCCAAGCCTCAGTTTCCACAGGCCTTGCAGCTTCTGTTCTGATTCCTGGAATCCTACTTGCTTCCATCTAAACAGCTGCTTATGGATGAAAGGCACCTAATCCATTTGCCCCATCCCTCTAGCTGATTGGCAGCCAACTGCAGAAGCAAGTGTCTCTGACCTGCAGTGGAGAAGGACAACAAATGAGCCCAGCGTTACCAGAACTACCCAATTAAAAGATAATAAATGATTGCCCTTTTATAAAACTAAGTTTTGGGGTGGTATTAAACAATCTATGGATATAATTTATTTGGCCAAAATGAATGCATATTTTTAAGCCTAGAAATTTATATCAGTAATTTGTTTTCCAAAACCTTTATAACTATTTGCTACCCATACCAGCCAGAGTTATTACTATTACAAATATTTGCTAATCTGATAAAAGATTAATATTATGTCTCAATTTTATGTGCAACATTTTAAAAGCTAGTGATCCTCATTCTGGTGGTTTAGTCATTATTTCATTGAAACAAATCATATTTCAAAGTAAAGATTCTCCAAATTATTTTCTTAGAATTGACATAAATTTGAAGTTTATATTTTTAAAAGGGTATAGAGATGTAACACAGCTGTCACTTTTCGATTTGTTAGATAATCGTTTTTTAAAAGTCTCTCAAGGTATATCCCTTCTTCCCCCAATATTTTATTCAGTTTTAATTTAATTTAATTCAACTATCAAATTTGTAAAAGTTAAGATTATTATATTGAAGTTTCTAATATCCTCATATGACTCATTGGATGCTGATATCAATGTTTATGACTTCATTTAAGTTGCTAAAAGTCATACGATCATTCTTGGCTCCAAATACAAAGCAAGAAGATAGGATACTTGTACTTAAACTAGAAAATTTGTTTCTGGGTCAAGCAGATGTGTAGAAAATATAGACAAAATATTGGCCACAATACTTGTGAGACTTTGAAGTGTAGCCATCGCTCAATTCCTCTTCACTGCTTCCAGAATGAAAGCACAAATTGCATCATCTATGTTATTTTTGGCTGTAGGTAACAGAAAACCCACTCAAGCAGTGAAAAATTCTGAGACTTATTTGATGGCTGATGCTTAGCAAATTCATAACAGGATAACTACACTAGTTTTTTATTGATTGCTAAAAAATGTAATAACAGTAATAAAAAGTAAAATTAATTAATGAACATAAATTACCTTATAAACTTCTCTCCGCTTTCTATGGTCACAAAAGCTCAGGGGCACACAATGAAATTTATTCAGCTTATAACTTCGTAGGATTCAGATGATCTTGGAGTTCAGCTGATCTCAGCTGGGTTTGTTCACATGGCTGCTGTAAACGACTTGTCCACTAGGTGTCTTTATGATCTTGCCAGGCCTTGCTCACGTCTCTTAAGGATGGCAGTGGCCTGGATATCAAGAATGACTCAAAAAGAAAAAGAAAAGAAGAAGAAAGAAACAACCAAAAATAAAAACGACTCAGCTCAGACCCACTTATGTGCCATACTGTGACAAGGGTGTCCAACCCGTGGCCCGTGGGCTTCATGCAGCCGAGGATGGCTACAAATGAGGCCCAACAAAAAATTGTAAATTTACTTAAAACCCATTTGTTTTGCTCATCAGTTTCCATTAGTGTTTGTGTATTTACTGTGTAGCCCAAGACAATCCTTCTTATTCCAGTGCGGCTCTAAGACACCGAAAAGTTAGACACCCTTGCTGGCTCAGCCCAGATATGTTTTCATGATAAAGACAGAGGAGCAAGATAGTCGCACACATGCTCTCCAGTCTCCACTTACTAATAACTCATTTGCTCAAACATTGGCCCATGCAAGTAACTTGGTGGAGCCCAGGGACAGAGTGGGATGGAACTGCAAATTTATGTGACAAAAATGCACGAGTATGGACAGTGGTGAACTAGTGAGGCCACTGACAAAATCAAACTGCAACAAACTGATTCATGTAAGTTAACTCTCCTAGGGCATCAACATACCTATCGATGAACAGTCTTCTTATAGTGAGATACAAAAAATTTGCATTTCCACCTGCCAGGTGGACCTGTGTCTTGGTAAGCAGTGTGTGTTTTCTCTAAAAAGTGTTCTATATCTTACAAGAATCAGCATTTTATCATTGTCCTTTATTTCATTCATCCTTACTGCTTTGAAACACATGTATCCTTTATTATAGGAATCGATCGGGTTAGTGAGAGTTTAGATGGTGACAAATGTCTGTGTTAAACACATGAATCTTTAGACTCTAATGGAACACAGCAGAGGTCTTATGAAATACAATAGTAAACTGCTTCCTGAAACATATTCTGATGTTGGGCAAAAACCAGAAGAGCTGGGAATATATTTTGATGTCGTGAAAGAATTAATACAAAACAAAACATAGCATCTGTATTAAACAACTTCATTATTTTAACAAAGTTTGTAAGTAGCTTATCATTGCTTTTGAGCACTGGAAAAATGCTAAATTCTGTCATTAAAAGATGACAGTGCCAACCACATACATTTCATCAGAATATTAACTGTGATCCATTAAAGCTCATGGTTCAGATAATGAAATTTAGAGCTAAATTTTCTAGATCATGATAAATTATTCTATCATTCTACTCAATCCCATGTACTACTTTTTAAAAAAAAAATCTGAACAGAAGAAGGAAAATAGCTGAAGTAAAAGTTAGTGGCTTTACTCAAATGTTACTAACTTAGGCAGGCAATCTCTTTGTATCAAAGAGTTTCACAAAATGCGATGGGAAGCTCTGTTTACTGAAGGGTGATTAGAAGGCGATGCTCAGCGTTCCCTATGTGCCTCTCAGTTTTTCCATCATTCTTCAACCTGAGGTAGTTGCCAGGGCATCGGTGGGGTTTAGAAGGGTGTTCCCATAATTCAACATTCAAACGTTCCCTTATTCTTTGACAGTGCAGCATCTCATCCTTGTGGTCAGCTCTTTCCTTGCTGTTTGGGCAGCTTCTGTAGATGTTAACACTGCAGCTGTGGGGAAAATTGGTTAATCATATTGTTGCACAGACTCAAAAATGTTATCCATGATACCAACACTTTTGATTCAGACTTTCTACCATTATTCCTGTTTTATGCCTCACCCGCATCCCTACTCCCCTTCCTCTTTAGATAGTGGGTTCATCAAATTCTTGAGGCTTTCAGTAGTTTTATGACAGGAATTGGCTTATGTATCCTGGCTCTTCTCCAAGAAGTTACTTAGCTTTCTGTTACTATTACTCCATCCATATACCTCCAGAATTTTATTGACTTCCCTGGAGTGCTTGTATCTCCTTCATCACTTTCATTGTCCCTGTGAGTTAATGCTTTCATTGTTTTAAATGATGTACACTATTTTAGTCAGGTTTGGGGAAGGAGCAGAGATGAATTTATGTGTCTTCCTTGTTTTTCAGGAAGTCTCTGTCCTGAAAGTTTTATACTGGTGGTGGACAGAGCCAGTTAACTCCCTTTCTCAGTTCTCTCCTCACCCATTGTTAACAAGACTTCAGATTGACTAGCTATGTGGTTTTGAGAAAGTAGGCCCTTACTGAACCAAACTTACCATCACCGTTGATGTGAAGGAAGGTGAACAATATTTCAGTCCTTGGACTTAGCTTTTCATATGGAGATATTTCAGGTGGAGTAACACTCCCCACTCTTCACTCAGTGTTCCCCGTGGAAAAAGCATGGTAGCTGATTGTGAGTTGAAAGAAGGAACCGAACCGAAATGATCTGTCCTGAACTCAGCTCATTTCTCTCATGTTAGATTTTCTCCCCCTTAATAAAGCAGCATGGATAAACTTAGTAGAATAGGCTTTGCCTCAGTGAGAATCTCCAGAGATCTGTAGTTGAAATGTGAGCAAAATCATTAGACCACAGTCTTGGCCACGTTCTCTATTTAGTCTATAAGAAAAAGAGCTGATATTTTGGTTTCCATGTATCTGTCTTGTTTTGTTTTTCATTTATTTCTGAACCTAGAAAGGAAAGACAGAGCTGTTATATATTTATCTATGCTCACACCAACCCCTGAAGCAAACAAATAAACAAAACCAACCCAGCAAGCTTAATCCTACCCCCCCCCCCATGAAGCACTGTTTGGTTTAGAATAATATGGAGGTTGCTCTAAGCTATTAATGTATAACACTCCTTTGAACATGGTGACTGCTCAGGGTTAGGTAACATCTAAGCTTTTGTGGAATGAGACTATGAATTTCACTTGATATTTCTAGTCAAGAGACGTTGACTCCTCCTCTGGTCGGTTTTATGAAAATCATCCTGGGAATAACTGCACCCACTTCATGCCCACGTCAAAGCCAGCCAGCACGTAAAGGAGGAATTCATATCCGAGAACTGAGACAGAGCCTGGCTGGAATTCTGCCTAATGTTCATATTACTTGTAGACTTTTGATTTATTGCGCTAATTATTATTTTTTATGTTTAAGCCCATTGGAGGTGATTTCTCATCATTAAAATATTATTGCACTGTAAAATTTGATTTTCTAACGTTTCTGTACATTTTTCACATGTGTGAAAATGTGCACTCCTAGTTTTTCAGAGAATTTTAGTGTAACGCCCAATCTGCCTGAGCACAGACAGTGCAAATTGACTCTTAAATTCATGAATCAAATAGGTTTCACCAAGGATTAAGTTTACGTAGCTTTAAAACAGGGTGTGTGGCAGGCTACCCTGCATGAATGGGAGCAATAAATCAGAGGTCTTGGTATTTCTAGGCATGTCTTTTGATATTACTTACTTTATTGGTGAGGTGAATGTAGTCACCAGCAATGAGAAAAGGTGACTGACTATAAGCCACCTCAGTCGAAGGAAACCAGATGTTCTGTGAGTTCTGTTAGCTTTTATACTTTTTGCAGAAGTACATGATGTCCTCCTCATATGAACATGAGTAGCCCCCCACTTTCCAAGAACACCAGAATATCAATGCTGGTACTTGTTACTCAATAAACTCAACAATGAGGTGCAAGTGTATGATGCATAAAATAATAACCTTGATGAATTCTCACTAATCCATGTCTAGTATCCTCCTATCATTCCTTGAGTTAACGTGCAAGAAGAATCTTAATAAAGGTCAAATTCTCAGCTGTCCCTGAGGCTGGAAGATAAATCATAGAGTTGTTTTTAATTTTTCCGTCAAATTAGTATCCTATGAATATTATTAACAACAATAATAATAACAACAATATATATTCTGGGTACAAAATAAAGTGCTGTACATATTATTTTATGATTTTTAAAAATTGTCTGGTTTTGTGACCAGTTTTTGAGAAGTAGCTGCTGAAGCCCTGGAAGATGTCAAGTGGTAAAATTGTCTTTGTTAATGGTGGCTCCTCATAGTTTATGCTAACGAAGTGACTGTGGATAGTCCCTTGATTATTTGTGTTAACAGTGTGACTCAGGATAGGGGCTGACCACTCCAGGAAAGCTAACTATGTAATTAGAGGGTTTGGGCTTTGACCCACATCATCCATCCCGACCTCCTGGGAGGGAAGGAAAAGCTGAAGATTGAGTTTAATTACATGGGCAATAATTCAGTGATCATGCCTACATAATGAGATCCTAATAAAATCTCTGGACACTGGCGCTCACACGGGCTTCTCTGGTGACTGATACCCTGTGCACGTTGCCCCTCTCGGAGTGCTGGGAGGGCGATTCAGCAGGCTCCCCCGGGAGAGGACGCCGGAAATTTCTTATCTGAATGTGTGTGTGTGTGTGTGTGTGTGTGTGTGTGTGTGTGTGTGTGGATGGGATGGAACCTCCCAGGCTACTCCCATGTCTCTTCTTTTCGCTGATCCTAATTGGCCTGATTTGTATCCTTTTTGATGTAATAAGACTAATTTTAAGTATAGTGCTTTCCTGAATTTTAATTTAGTCTAGCAAATTGTCAAACCTGAGGGGGGAATGGAAAGCCCCAAATGTTTGGCCAGTTGATCAGAAGTGTGGATAGCATGGGAGCTCTCAAGAGTGTGCTGGGCGTCTGACGTGAGGGCAGTTGTGCCCTAAACTGTGAAGCTTGGCCTGATCCTGGTCAGTTAGGGTTGAGTCACTGTGTGTATACCTATCCATTGTCTTGGTATTTCCATGGTGTGAAGATTTTATTCTATTTCTTTCATACAGGTTAATAAGGATTCTGGGATAAATAACATGTTTATAATTGCTAAGTAGTACATTTCATATCTATTTTTTATAGTTTATGTAATGAATTTTTTCATAGTCACTGAAAATTTTTGCACTGCAATGCTTATCTAAATTTTTCTTCTTGTCTTTTAGAAATGTAAGTTATATTGCTTGGCAAAATTTCAATTCCTTGAACACTTGAATTCTATTATTTATTCTATGTCTAAAACTGTTTGAAAAACTACTAGGGAGTACAGTAGAATAAATTGAAAGGCTGCAGAAAGTCTAGATTTAAAACCTAATGACTACATTAAGCCGATTCAAAAATGTTTGGAGCTCTAACTTCTCATTTCTGAAAATAGGAGTAATTACCCATCTATCAGAACAGGGTTATGAGGACATATGACAGAACTAATATAATGCATCTAGAAAAAAATAGGTCTTTTTCCCCCTTTAATGTAAATAACTGCATATTTGTATTAGTATAATCTCTTTAGGGATGGTAAAGTTACAGGACAAAATCCACCTTCTGTCCACTATTTTTCAGAAGTTAATTTTTCAGTGGTTGCCACAGTGTCAGAACAGTGAGTCAGAGTGTGTGTGTGTGTGTGTGTGTGTGTGTGTGTGTATATATGCACGAGAGAGAGAGAAGAGGAGGGGAGAGGAAGGGAGGGGAGGGGAGGGGAGGGGAGGGGAGGGGGGGGAGGGGTGGGGAGGGGAGGGGAGAGGGACTTTAACTCTTATGTTAAAATAAGCCATAAATGCTAGGTGGGCACAGAGTCACAGATCTCCAGTTACAGGAAGTGTAACTGACTAAGGGCCCAGCTCCTACAAAATCTAGTCCGTGTTTGTGATGAGGCCATACTCCCTAACAGCTGCTCCCAGACGACTGAGCAGACTAGAGACACTAAATGAGTGTCGTTCTCAGGAGACAGGGGACTCCTGTAATGGCCATTTGGCTCAAGGACTTCACTCTTTTATTCTACTGATGATTTTTTTTTTTCTTTTTCAGCTTGCTTTGGAAATTGTAAAGAGCTCCTTGTTCTTTGAAAGTAATGAAAGTTAAATACATACGTGAGCAGAGTTAGGGAAATTCTTTGAACTCCTTGGAAACTAATTCTCTTAGAATTCAGAGTTTTTATTTTTGTTTGCGAGATGTGTATTTATGTTTTGATGGGGAAGGTGGTCAAAAGGAGAGAGAACATAGCTGAAGTAACTCCCTGTCCTGGGTTGTTGCCCCAGACAAATATGTCAGTAGCATCCCTTCTAGGGAGAGAGATTGGTTTGTGAGCGATGCTAGTTCATGTTATAATTCAAGTGACTCTACAGTTGACCAGCTCAGGAGTTGGGAATATTTCCTCTTATCTCCTCCCTCCCTTAACATCTCAAATTTTGTTAACATGCTCAGAGATTTGGGCCTCAGTTTGTTTAACTAAAGTTACTGTGTTCACATTGAATTTTATAATATATAGTATATGATTTTAATGTTGACATTTAAGAGTACAATCATTTTATAGGAGTATTATTTCTAAAATGTGAACTCAGTGTTTGGTTATCACTGTAAATATTTTTATTATTTTATCATATAGTGATGTGGAAATACGACAGAAGAATAAGTCGTATCTGTTGGGAGTTACCTGGGATAAGTAGATGATAAAGGGAACAGAGCTATGGGGCAGGCACGGGGCAGGAGGGAAGTCGGTCACTTCCACTCTTCTCCATGAATCCTGGAGTTCTCTGCCTAGGACATCTCAAAGGTCCTCTGAGCCTGGAGGATGATACTGTCCTTTCCATGAAATAGAGCTTACTGTCAAGCTAGGAAACTACAGACATCCCAGGAAATTATCTCCTGCTGCAAGTCACCTATGGAATAACCACCAATTTCCTTAGACTTTGAAGATCGAATTACCTGAAGTCGGCTGGAGCTGCATGCCGTAGACACAATTGTAACAAACCTATTTTCTTTCCCACCTTTCCCCAGGGATCTCACCCCCACTATATGTTACTACTGAATTGTTAGGTTCTTTCCAGTTTATATATATACAAACAACAAAACTGACATTAAATATGTAATTTAATTTACCTAGACTTTTGCTTTACATTTTAAACTAAGAGTTCCATCCATGTAGCAAATTGGTATAGTTTTTTATATCAATTTCTAAAATCATTAGATTTCTATTTGGGTTCATTCTTAAATTTCCTCAGACAGTCTTTTTATTTTTTCCTTCCCAGGAAAAGGAAGCAATGACTCTAGTTTCTAACTTTCTGTATATTTCAGTCTTTCTGTTGCTTTATTAAGTGAGTGTCAACTGGGCTGAGAGTAGAATTCTGGAATCGAACTTCTCTTTCAATTATCTCTAGCTATTATTCCATCTTCTGGCATCTAATACTGTACATGGAGAAACCTGGCACCAGCCTGATTTTTGTCCTGAGTGAGTGTTTTCTTGTTCTGCCAAGTTTCCAAGGAAGGGCTTGGGTGAATGTGGGCATTGGGTGAGTCATGCTGATGAGCAGAAGCTTGTAGAATCCTTAACTTATCCTTAAAATTTAATACTTTACCCACTCTTTAGATTTCGTATTTTGTCCATTTTGTCTACCATGCCATAAATGCTTTTAATTTGAAGATTCACATTTTCACTGCAGTCAAGATTTCATTTATTATAGATATTGACTCTTTCATTCAAAAACATAAATACACATTGTATCACCATTATGTGTCTTCCATATTCACATCTTCTTACAGATTTTCCTTTTCATTTTTGTTCCCCTCTATGTTGTGGAGGATTTGATTGTATGGATTATATTTTCTGCAGTGTTGATTCTGTACTTTTAGACTTCTATGGCCATTTTCAGTTCTGATACAGTATTTTCTTTATTTTCTTACAGTATTTTCTTAACTTTCTTATCAAGTATAGTGTAATTACAGTAAAGTTCTCAAATCCTATATACAGAGCTAAATGATTTTTTTTATAAATATTTGAATTTGTAGAACCGACACCTAAAAGTTGCCAATATTTTGATTTCCATCACTATGGCTTAGTTTTGCCTACTTTCAACTGCAAGTAAAAAATATCCTACAATATGAACTCTTCTGTGTCTGGCTACTTTTGCTTAAAATTATATTTGTAAGATTTTTGAATTTAATGTAAAACCAGTTTGTTTATTCTGAATGAATTTCTCATAGTTTTTATTAATTCATTTATCTACTCTATTGGCGACGAACATCTGTGTTATTTCAAGTTTGGGGCCATTAAGGACAAAGCCGTGCACATTTTGAGAGAGCATGGGTGGAACTGGGAACTATTATCCTAAGTGAAATAAACCAGTCAGTGAAAGACAAATACCACATGATCTCACTTAAATGTGGAATCTAATGAAGAAAATAAACTAATGAGCAAAAGACAAGCAGAAGTATAGAAACATGGAGCAGACTAACAGCTGTAAGAGGAGAGGGGGGTGATGAGGACTGATTGAAAGAAGGTTAATGGATCAGTCAAAGAATGTACATGAATGATGCATGGACATGACAACGGTGTGGGGATTGACTGTGGGAGTGGGGGAACGTGCTGGGTGAAAGGGGCAAAGGGGGGAAATTGGGACAACTGGAATAGCATAAACAAAATATATATTTTAAACAAGAACAAAGCTATGCACAACTTTGAGATACCTTCCTTCACAAATGTGTGCCTTTATAGAGTTAAAATTATTGGATCATAGGTTATATGAATATATGGCGCTGGTAGATGACATCAAACAGATTCCAAAGTGATTATTGCACTTTATATCCCCATCAACAGTGTATAAGAATTTTTTTTCTCAAGTATTTCATTGGTGTTCTTATTTTTTGGTGTATTTTTTGACCCAGTTTGTTTTCCTCTAATTGCTATCTTATAATTACAACTAATTGTTAAAATAAGAAGAATGAGAAAGGAGAAATAAATGGTAAAATTATGGGCAATATTGTTTCACTCTCATACTCTATGGGATAGAAGGTATTTCAGGGTTATGTCTTGCCCAGCACAAAATTCTTCCTAATTCCCTCTCTGCTAGTCTGAGATTATTTCTTGCATGTATTATCCCTCCTGGGAACTCATTATTGCTCCAAAACATTTGAGAATATGTTTCCTGTTCTGCAGCATTAGAGAAGGAACAACCAAGTTGGTCCTGGCAAAGAGAATGAAGTACACATAACTTTGAATACTCTCTTTTTTTATCCTACTTGCTCACATGCTATATTTTGTTGAAGTCAATAAATGATATAGACAAAGTTAGCGATGTTTCCCTGCATTTGAATCACTTACCTTTTCTGAATACAATATCATGTACTTCTATTGATTTATGAAAGATTAAGTATAATAATACCATAGCATTCATATCTTTATAAAAATAATTTCTAATTGTTTATGAACATTAAGAAATCAGGGTCAGGGAAATATTAGAGTCAGTCAAACCTTTGTCTTATATTTGTACCATTTTTGTTGTTGGTGGTGTTGCCTTTGTTTTTATTCTAGGTAACCTTACAAAAAGAATCAGTCACCCTCTTTTTGGAAAAACATTAGACTTGGTATCTTCTTAATTTTTGGTGTTTTATCATTTAACGTTTTCTCAAAAGACAACTTTATTTTAACATGGTGTAATTTAAGATCACCAGAGATCTTCCCTTTTCAGCAGTTTCAGAGAGCTTTATGTTAGGGTTGTATTAATTTCCATAACACAGCTATGGAGGAAGTAGTGGAAACAGCCCTTTACCAGGAGACAGTCACCATTGCAAGACTTACTTCTGAGAGACCACACCTCACCCACAGCCGAAAGGGACCTAGCTCCACTGACCTCACCTCTCTGTGCCACAGCAGTGTATTTGAGGGTGGGCACTTGATGCCAACATGACTCATAAAATTCCTTCTCTGGAGAATTTGGAATCAGGTAGAGAAGAAGTCCATAAGGTGTCAAAGATTGGGCTAGAATTATGCAGACTTTTCTCTCGGAGGAGCCTTGGTGTGGTTCATACAAAAGCACATAAGTGAGTGGAGAAGCTGGCTTGTAGAAAGAAATGGAAAGAAATGCAGACAAATAGAGGGAGATGAGGAACTATGTGATATGAGAGTCGCTGTCAAACAAATTTCTATATTTTCTATGTTTTCATATTTCCTGCAATTATGTTCCTATATTTTCTGCAGCTGTGTTTCCTGTATTCATCACCTACTGTATAGACTGTAATTATTTATTTGAAAATCTGTTTCCCTCACAAAGGGGGATGATTTTCTTGTCGGTGCCCTCTGCACCTACTATGTCGTTGGCACATAATACACGCTCAACAACTTCTGGTTAGTCCATAGACCAATGACCGTGTGAAGTGAGTGCATTCTTGTCTATTAGGAAACAGACTATTTTTTGCATTTCCTTGTTTCTCTCTCACACGTATTTTTACCTATGTTGTCACTAGAGGTGGTTGAAAAATGTGCTTTGAAGTTGTTTCCTTTTAAAAATATTTTATGAGCGATGAGTGTATGAAGTAGAAAGAAGAATATAAAAATCCTCATGTACTTATTCCCCAGTTTCTATAATTATCAATGTGAGGCTCATTTGTACTTCCCTACTCTCAATCCCCCACTATGCTGGATTACTTAAAATAAGCAAACCTTAGATATATCAATTCATCTGCAAATATTTCAATATGCAACACTAAGATTCAAGGATTCAATGCTTTCATTTAAAAAGTCAAAATGGTTTGTAATAGTTTAAATATAAGGAAATGAAATTGTAATACTTCTTATATTTAAGCTAGTATGTTTGGTGATTTCCAAATATGAAAACTAAAATTTAATTGATGTTTTTAAAAATGGCTTTAATTTGTAGCATAAAGGCAATTATGATTAAAGTGTATCAAATATCTTTTTATTACTTTAGTCACTCCTAAGTTTCTAGTCTCTTTTTTTTTTTTCTGTGCTTGTCTAAGATCAGTGGTGATCTGTACTTTTTTTCATTGCTATAAATTCCATTCCAGTGATATGTGATAATTCTCTAAAAGTTAAGTTGGACTTATACTGTACAGCAAAACTAATCCCAACATTATAATACAGATTAATGTTTCATCGGGCATAGTCCTTAAGTATTACCCTGGAAAGTCTTGCTCCAGCTGTTTCCAATTATTTTTATTTCACATCATGTTTAATAGCAGGGAGGAGACTATTGCTAATGGTTTTTTCCTGGAAATTAATCTGTCAACCTGGTGAAAATATAAAGTTTCAACAGATGAGCAGGAATCCTTCAATTTAACATCCTAAGCATATTAATTCACTTAGCAAGAGCATAATAAGATTAGGTAATCGATGAGAATTTCCATTAAGAACGAGGAAATGCAGCACAGAGAGAAGGGAATTAACAGCCCGTCAATGTGATGTATTCATAAAATGTTTTAAAAATTAATTTAGGTGTTAGGTAGTGATGGTTGAATTCTAATGATGTGTCTTGGGGCCAGGAATAGACGTATACAGGCGGTGTCCAGGATTTGATGTGAGATTTCACGATGTAGTATTCTGTGTCGAGCCTGTGCTTTTGATGGTGACATGGGAAATCTTTTCCTGTGAGCCAGGTAGGGGGAAAACTGAAGCAAAAAGTTATTAATTGCAAATGAAATGTTGTATTACAAGTGAATGGTTAAGCAATGGTTAAATAAACTCAATATGCCGCTAGTACCCTTTTTAAATGACAGCAAAAACTATGTCAGTTTTGTGATTGGGTTGGTGATAAACTTAGGAATAGCTTTCTTGTTCTAATTTTTCTCATTTCTCAGTTTTCTGTTACATAAATGCATACCTTGGAGAAGGTTAAACAACTTAATGTAAATTAGTGCCATACTGTAAGCTTTGTTTAATTTATATGACCTAGAGCAGCAGCCTGTCATCAGAAAAGGAATGTAATTATTAATATTTGATACAGCAAATATAGTAACTGTTAGCAAGAGAATATTGGTGGGCGAGGATATACTTATTCACTGTAAAATTCCTTCGACATTTTTACTGATACAATGTTGGAGGTAAAACAACAAAAATATGCTCTGTGTTCAGGGCAATTGATTTCCACATAAACTTTCAGAGCATCATTTCTGTGTAAGTTGAAGGTTGTCAGTATAACGTTCCATTATTATTCATTTCCTATGCTTTTCTCTCTTGTATAATCTATGGATGCAAAATAGTCAGAATTAGGGGGTTATGCAGGGTGATGTGTAACATGTAATGCTTTCATTCTTGTTTTTTTGGTCATTGTGACATTAAGTTTGCTTCGGTAGCTCAGTTAGTAATATTTTATTACACTTTTCCTTAGCATCATATTCTGTATTATTTGGCTTTAAAATTTTATTCACAGGCAGATTTAATATTTGAAGAATTTATAGAGAATAAAATGTACACCTTTCACAAACATTACTATAAATAGAAGTATTTACATATATTAAATATATTATGTGTGTTGTGTGTAGATATACAAATTAAACGTTATTAAGAAGATGGTAAGTAGCTTTTCCCCCTCTTCAGTGATGCTAAAATGAGTAAAAATTGGATAAATATATAGCATAAAGAGTTCCATCATGCCTTTGCATCTAATTTGGGAATAATACATATTTTAGTGAAGTAATGTGTGCTTGTATGTGTGTGTATAAAATTGAATTCAGAAATTATATATGTACACACACACAACTGAATCAAAAAAGCATTGGCTTGAAAAATTCTCTTTGGGAATCCATGTGCACTAAGTTAACACAGTAGAATATTTTTTTCTTTTTATGAGCTCATAAACTGAGTGTACAAGGATAGAGGCAGTATACGGCCAACATCCTACTGCATTAAGGGAAGATAAAATTATTCATATAATATATGAATATATATCATTCTTGGTGCACTTTTTCTTATCAAAATTTTAAATCATAGCTTTGTTTTTAAGCACACAGATTAAAAACATAAAGTAGGTGGTCCTTATGAAGGAGACAGAAGAACGATGCATAGACACTGAAAGGCATCTAAATTGGTATTGTTCTTTGGTCAATATTTGGTACCAGTCATTAGATAAATCTTTTGAAGTTATAAATTTATTAGGATTTTGCTTTACTTGGTACAGCAATAAGGAAATAAACCAATGACATGAATTTATATTTCATCTTCCTAAATCTCACTTTATCTAGAGAATTCCTTTTGGCCCCTTGCTTATAAGCACATTAACTATCATTTTGATAAAATCCTTCGAGTTAATAAAAAATGTTTTAACAGAGCCAAAGATATAAATGTTTAAAAAGATGAAAGTTTAATACTAATCTATGTTATACAAAATATGTTTGAACTAGGATTAAGTTTGTCCACAAGTAACAGAAAATTCCAAATAAGCATAGTTTGAACAAGACAGGATTATATTTCTCTCACACATTCAAGAAGTCTAGAGGTCAGTTCAAGCTTGTTTGGCTGTTGCAAAAGAAACCCAAATTCCTTTTTTCTAGTTTTCCCATTGTTGGCTTCCACTTTCAAGGGTAACTCTGCAATCCAAGATGGCTGCTGGAATTCCAGCCTTTGTGTCTGCGTTCCAGGCATCATAATGGAAGACCACAACGGGGCATACCACTCTCCTTTAGACACACTTCCTGACATTTTCACAGGAAAATTCATTTTACATCTCGTTAACCAAAACTTGGCCACAGAGTCACCCCTAATTACAAAAGAAATGGTGACGTGTCATCTTTATTTTATTTGGCCATGCACCAAGATAAAAATCAGGGATATCTTACTGTGGTAAACACAAATAATGCCCCCACTCCAAATGTATTTATGTCAACTCCTATACCTGTAAGTATGCCACTTTACATGGCAAAAGAGACTTTGCTCATGTAATTTAGTTAAGAATCTTGAAAAGAGAAGATTATCCTGGATTATCCACAGGGGCCCAATGTAATCACGACAGGCCTTATAGAAACTATTCAAGAAGTTCAAAAAAGATGGATGATAGAGGCATGGGTTGTAATGAGGTGTTTGAAGATGTAGGAAGGGGTGAGGACCCAAAGAACTCTAGAGGTACTCTAGAAGTACTCTAGAGGCTGGAAAAGACAAGGAAATTAAATCTTCCATGGAGCTTCCAGAAGGATTCAGCCTTTACCGACACTTCAAGCTTCATAAGATCAATTTTGACTTCTCACCTCCAGATCAGTGAGAGAATGAATTTGTGTTAAGCCAAGTTTGTGGTAAACAATTTTGTTACAACAGCAAAAGGAAATTACTTCATTCACCGAGGAAAAGAGGGGAACAATATTAGGCCCATTAGCAGTCTGCTGCATGTTTTCCGTGAGATGTTTGGTGCTCGAATGTCTCCCAATCCTTTTTATATTTGAATTCAGAAGTCCTGTATCATTGGTAAATGCGTAAATTGTCAAACCTGGTAGCCTGAGTACTCAGGTTCAGTTTAAGCACTTGGTAATTAATTAAATACAGCCTTTATGTAGCCACTAGCAGTGTGGGTGAAAACCTCCCTCAGGTTTGAGTATTTATGCTCCTCAGTCCCAGCAAAGACCAATCAAGTATAGTGAGACCTAGAGGAGAAGCCAGCTAGGGAGCTGTGGCCACAGAGACACGAAAATCTTGGGTTGGGTATGGAGGAGAAAGACCAAGGAGGTGGCCTGCAGTTTGATGTGCTGACCCTTCCCATTAGTGGCTGGTGGTCTGCTCCCGTGGCCTCTGCTGCTGCCTAAGTGGACCCTCCTTTCCTATGCCTAACCCAGAGCTGATGGTTTCTCTCTGGTAATCTCACTTCAAATGCTGCTCGCTCCCTCTTTTGGGGGGTCAGGTGTTCATTGTCATTCTTAACCTTAGATTAAATCAGATTTTATCTATTTGATAAGTATTAATTCTCCATTGCTAATTTAAGACGTCATCTGTGGTTGGCACAATAACTCGGACCCCCTCAAAGATGTTTACATCTCACATCCCAGAATTTGGGAATATGTTGTATTACATGGCAAAGAGGAATTATGAATGGAATTAAGGTGGAATTGCAGATGGAATGAAGGATGCAGATCAGCAGATGCTGAGGTTATTATGGATGATCTGGTAGGACCCAGTGTAATTAAAAAGGTCCTTAAAAGCGGGAGAAGGAAGTAGATGCTTCAGAATCGAAGGGAAGAAGAACACAGAGATGAATCCTTGCTGGTTTTGAAGATGGAAGAAGAGGCCACCACCCAGGGAATGTGGGTGGCCTAGAAAGGTGAAAAATGCAAGAAAACAGATTCTTCCCCGGAGCTTCCAGAAGAAACACCTTTATCTCAATGAGACTCATTTTGAACTTCTGACCTCCAGAGCAGTTAAATGATAAATTTGGATTGTTTAAAGCCACTACATCCATGTTAATTTATTAGAGCAGGAATAGGAAACCAATTACCACCCCTCTTCCTTGTATGGCCACCCGTAAACCTATTTAAGAAAAGCCTTCAGAGAATAGCAGCTAAAGTACACAAGCATTTAAAGCTACAAAGGTGCCATTGTTGGAGGCAGAGCGAGTACAGACTACAATACTTGCACGACAAATTTTACTTCACTGTTTCTGACATCAAGGGCAAAATGAGAAATGTCTTTGGCTGCATAGTTTTATATTCTGATGACAGCATACTCCTGAAGATGTACCATTTTTCTTTGGACTTTGTCCTAGAACTGAGATTTATTGACGCGACGGGAGGAGCAGTAAGGACCATTCTTTTAAACACAATTTAGGAAAAGATACAAAAAGAATTTCCTTATTAAGTCCTAAGGGAGCGAAGTCTCTGTTGTGACTCATGAAGGCATCTTAGAGAAGCTTCAAGATGTATGTATATTCAGGGACTTTGCTTTTGCAAGTTAATGTCAAGATGCTGGAGATGCCTGAACAGAAAGAAAAGTTAATTTGGCAGAGGAAAGAATCGATGTTATGATTCAAAGAATTAGGCACTTTCTTCTATGGAGAAAACATCTTCCACACATGCTTCATGAACATGAACACCTCCTGCTCTTGGAAATTCCAGTGACAAAAAAAGGTGTGGTTCCCCTTCCTCCAAACAAAGAGGAAAAGTCAGGGGTAACAGTTCTTATCCCTTCAGGCAAGATAGTTTGACTAGCTGTTGCCAGGAGTAGGGATATTGCCCACAACTCTGGGTTTCTCTTATGCACCAAGAGTGGGAACCAAACAAAACCGAACTTTTCTGCATTATGTACAGTGCTTCAGGTGTTATTTATTCCAGGCCAGAGTCTGAAGCCTGAAAAAAGAAAGTTCACTCACACAGAACTGGCTTTCCATCAGACACTCAGATGTGTGTTATATGAGCAAGCTCTTACTGAGTGAGATAAGCAGTTAAACAAAAAAAAGTCCTTGAAGAGTTAATATCACTCTTAAAATTCAGATGTTGTAAGATAATCTTTGGCCCAGTTCTACTGTGTTGACTCAGGTGAGGATTAGATGTCTTTCCTCACATTGGCAGGAGGCTCTTAATGCAGGCAAGAGCCAGACATGCGTCGTTTTCCTGACCTACTGCAGTAGACTTACCTGCAAAATTTCAAATCGTATAAATAGAAAAAATTATTTATAAAATTTATAAATAAAAAAGCTACTTAAATTAGGATATTGACAATCAGGGAGACTGAGGGGAATGACATATGTCAAGTACTTATTCTGGGATGGACCCCAAGACAGCTATGTTAACAAGTTATTTCCTTTAATCATCACAGCATTCTAAAATTGTGTTGATTTTCTCTGTTTTATAGAAGAGTAAATTTCCTCACCGAGCAGAGAAGCCAAGATTCAAACTCATGTTTTTCTTTCCCATTATATTACTTCACTATTTACTTTATTTCCACCTGAGAGATAATCATTGTTAATTATTTTGGAGAGAACTAAGTGCAGGGGGATGCTACAAACTTTAACACTTCTTAAATATTACCTGAGGAAGTGTGACCGTGACCTTCACCATCTGGAAAAACGTGAAAAAAGGCAAGGCGAATAAGCAAAATGTTTCTTAATACCTGTACATGTGGCATCATTTAGCTAAATGAAGCATATGCTCTGTGTCATTTTTAAAACATTTTACTTGGTTATATTAGTTATTAAAAATACAATGAAGGGAAAAGAAAACATTCCTTAACTCCATTATCAAAAAGTAGCCACTCTTAACACTTTAATGGGTATTTTCTAATATATTTTCAAAATTGTGTTTATAGATATAACGAGCACACACCTAAGTGGAATTACTATTGCACCAAGATCTGCTTTTTATTTCTACTGAGAGGTATTTTGATGATACTTTTCTATACAGTTTATTACCTCACTTCCTTTTAGTGTTTGAATGGTACTGTTTGGTTACAATGTGTCCTTTGGACAGAATGCAAGATGGTGTGATTTTGTAAATATTGTGAAAAAAAACCTCAATGTGCTCAAAATCCTTATCTATTTCACAGAGAACATTAAGATATGTAAATGCAAATTGATTTTATGTTTCACATGCACATTCACTTGTGAAATGCAGTGCTACTAAGGATGGTGTTCCATTCAATGTTTATTTTTGGGGAGGTTTTTATTAACTGCTATTAAGATTACATAAGTTAGAATTGCATTTTATTACACTTACTGTATTGTGACTTTGAAATGTTAAGAGATTTTTTTCTTACAAAAAGCTCCTCATGACCCAGGCATGCAGCACCAGTGAGGAATATGAGCTAGGGAGGCGGGTGAAAGGCATCATCTTTTTTCTAAGCTCAGAAAGACCTATTCCAGTTCTCGGGGAAAGGTCAAAGCGGGATTCTTCTGTGGGGCAAAATGATGGTATTTAATTTATAAGGCAACAGAGCTGGGAGGACAAGTAGAATCTGCGTGACTCTACGTTAAGGCAGTGCTCAACCCAACGTTATTTCTTAAGTATAAAAAAATAGGTTATTGGCAGAAATTTCTGGGGTGATAGTCCTCTACTCCTTCATCTTTTGAGTCACCCTGCTCGGACGTGGCTTGTTGCCTTTCTCTGTCTAGAGTACAAATGTAATGCGGGGTTCTCCCGTCACCGACTTTTGGAAGTTTCTTTCACCTCTCTTCGTATTGTGTTCCCTGACTCTGACAGCTGATATTATCCTCTTTTTTGTTGGCTCTTTCATTTTGATGAAGCTTACCTTCCACAGTGTAACATACAGGGTGGAGAAAAAGTGGGTTTAGAGTTGCTTGGGTAGAAAATAATATAATAATTCATAAATAAAAGTACAAAAAATCTTTCACATAGTCACAACTATAAACTTACTGTTGCCATACCCTGTACATACAGTAGACTGTTGAAACCTTAAGTGTATATCTTGAGAAGATTTCACATATGTGTATACCTATGAACTATCACCAAGATTCAGATATAAAACATTTTCTAAACCTAGAAGGTTTTCTTGCACTCCATTTTACTTAATATTATTTTCCCAAAAAGGTCAACACTATTCTGACCTCTATAACCATTTATGAGTTATGCTTTTTCTTAAACTGAATGTGAATGGAACCATACAGTATGTATATGTATGTATATGTATATCTATACATAGTATGTATATTTTTGTGACTCACTCCTTTGACCAACATTTATGTATCGTTGAACAAGGCAGTAGTTCATTTCTTTTCATTGCTGTGTAGTATAATAAAAAAAAAATGATGCAGCCAAAGAAAGGGAAAAGGAGGATTGAACAGATAATTATATTGGAAAGCATCCCTTGTAAATATAATCAGTTAGCTGCCTAGACCAAGAGAGGCTTTGCCATTTTTAATATATGATATTTGAAGTCACCCTGGAAGTCATCTACATTTCAAACAGCTCAAAGAGAAAGGAACATGGACTACAGCTATGTGAAAAAGTTTTATGGGCGTGCCAGGCTTAGAAGAGATGCTCGTCAATTCTCCTCATATTCCATCAACATCACTTTGCGTATATACATTTATAGAGTGACAAGAAATACAGACTTTCACTGGATGGCCACTTTACCAGGAATAAATCTACACTATGGAAGCATATGATATTTTTATTGTATAGCTAGCCATCACTTTTGCATTGTACTTTTATTTTACTTTGCTAAATCCAGTTACTCAGAAAAGAGTTGGAAGCTAGCACTTTGAGAGATAACCTGATTGGTGAAGAATATTTTGTGGGGAGAGACCCAGATCTAGAATATACATATTGACTTAAAGCTCCTCTTTAGAGTATGGGGACCCCATCTACAACTGTGTCAACTCTGTTTTACCTTCTTGAGTCTTCTGCTTTAGGGAGGAAGGAAATTTGACCACAAACATGAAGTAGGGGAAGAGATGTAAATATCTAACATTTTTATCAACCTAATTGTACTGTGTTCTTAATTCTACCCTTCTTTACCCCTATACCCCCAAATAGCTAAAGCTTCTGATTCTTTAAACTTTCCTGAAATGGCTTTGGCTCGATATACTGTAAACTTAGGGTCTAACTCTCTTAGCCCTGGTAGGTCAGTCAGCAATTATCTACCTTTCAAAATTTTATTCCACTTTTCAAAAAGTTTTTTTCTTTTTTTCACCTTTCAGAATTTGTTTTCATCCTTTGTTCTTTCTGCTACCCCCATAAAGGGGGAGGGACCCTTATCTATAGAGTTAGTAAGATTTTGAGATTGAATCAGCCATTTTAACCAAAGTCCATGAGTATAATATTTTGAATATAATGAACAAATGCATTTTATCCCTGCAAATTTTATTTGCAGCTAATTCTTCCATTTGGCTTCAGTGAAAGATTTGTGGGTGCCACCTCATGAAGAAAGAGTACATGATGTAAAAGGAAATCTCTATTATGCAGAAACAAAAACTACCAATCCTTTTAACCTAGATGAGTGTGGAAAGGAAACAAATGGAAGAAGAAGCAAGTGATAAGATGTACACATTTGCCCTTACTCCCTTTGAGCTGAGTATATCTCTAGATAAAGTTGGTGGTGCCACTGAGGAGGTGGGAAGCAGAGACTTCGCACAGCCACAGAATTTGACTAGACATGAATTGAGAAGATTTAATCTCCTTTAATGCTCACATTCACATTCAGATTCATGTCAGAACAGTATGGAGGAGGTTAGCAATCCCTGAGTGAGGTGCCAAAAATGAAAATCTGTAGGTAATTACTGCTTATGATGATTACATAATTTATAGAGGATTAGACATTTTCATATGACTTGGTGGGTGGACACAGTAAGGTTGAGGGTTGATTTTCCAACAAAAGCCTGAGCCAGAATGAAGCAGCTATGCATAAAGATACAGTGCACAGACCAAAGTGATGACACACGGACTTCACCTTTGAGAGTCTCTACAAGGCTCCCGCACGCTCAGTGGGATTAGCTTCTCTACCTCAGTGAATGCTGCACAGTGGTCCAGAGACCACACAAGGCATACATTTAAAGTAGAGACCATCAAGCCCAAAGTTCCTCATTCCTCAAGATCACAAAACTCTGTAAGTCCATCTCATGCCCATCATTATGGAGGAGAAAGGGATTAAACTTCAGACCTTCATTTATTCAAAGGATGGCAATTATTGGTAACCTATTGCCACAAATTTGGTGGTTTAAAACTATACAAACATAATATCTTACAGTTCTTCAGGTTGAAAGTCCAAAATGGGTATTATCAGCTAAAATCAAGGTATGAGCGGTGCTTTGCTTTATCCTGGAGGTCCTAGGTGGGGGAGCCTTTTCCTTTCCTTTCCCAGCTTCTATAGGCTGCCTCTCTTCCTTGTGCACAGACCTTGCCTTCTCCATTAAAAGACACCAACACTGTGTCTCTCTGACCATTCTTCTCTAGTCACATCTTGCTCTCACTCCCTTCTGCTTCCTTCTTCTACTTTTAAGGATCCTTGGATTACTTGGAGCCCACACAGACAATCTAAAATAATCTCTCTTCTTTAAGATCAATTTAATAGCAATGTTAATGCCATCAGCAACTTTAATTCCTCACAGGTTTGGGGAATTTAGGATGTGGATATTTTTTGGAGGTCCATTCTCTCTATCAGTGAGGGAATAACTCAAAAAAGACTCTTGTAACTATAAAAGGATGAGATAAATTAATTGCAATATTTAATTTCTCCTCCCAACCTCCAACAATCCAATGAGATGAGCATATGAAAAAAATTAGATCACTTTTAATCAGAGGGGTTGGGGAAGGGGATAACAGGTAAAAAAGGGGAAAGGTTCATCAAGGAACATGTATAAGGGACACATGGACAAAGCCAAAGAGGGGTAGGATTGAGGGTGGGAGGTGGGGATGGGACATGTTGGGGGAAAGGGGAAATGGAGATATCTGTACTTGAACAACAATAAAAAATTAAAATAAAAAAATAAAATGGGTAAGACATGTTTTCTAATTGGAGAAGACATGTTTTCTTTTCACATCTGCTCTTTAGTGTAAAAAAAAATTGTTTTACTTCAGTGCATGCAGATTATGTGATATGAGGCAATAGCTTTATTATTAATCATAGACCTAGCAACCACTGCTTAATACACTTTTGGATTTATCTTGAGGCTTAAGTAGAACATTTCTCATTCATCCTGGATGTTAAAAACAATTTTTTACTAAGATGAAAATCATCATCCAAAGACAATAAGGTAATTTTAGATGCTTGGTAATGACTTCTCAGATGAAAGGCTTTCATTTTTCTTTCCAAGTTTTTGGCTATTTCCTGTATATAGAAAAAAACAAATAATAGTAATTGTAGAGCAGCATGTTAACAGTTGCAGAAACCTGTGGCTTTTTTTCTAATGGAATATTTCTCCCTAGGTGATCTGCTTGGATTTTTTTCTTTTCCATTGGGTATTTAGATGTCATGGTTGTTGTGTTTTTGTTTTTCTTTTTAAATAAAGTGCATCTTTAATGAACAATCATAATTAAGAATAGCTGGGAACTTTGCAAGATAAATTAGTTTCTAAAACTGAGATATTGTGTTTCATTCCATGGGAAATACACAGCCAGCCTTTTCTGAGGTCAATATAGATGAGATCAATCATAACTATAGTTGGAAAGGTATACTTTGGAAACACATTGTTGCATTGAGTGAACCCAAAGTGGTGTGTTTGAAAATCCTATGTTTCTTGTATCTTGTAATGGTGATCATTATTAAGAAATTCAGGAATTAGTCATTTGGGATCTGAAACATACACACTGACATTTCAAGCAGTGGGTTTGTGGGCACAAAGGCAGCCAGATATTCAGAGCTCTTCTGGTGATTAAGTTGTTTTGTTACCTGTATGTTTGCTATTGTGTAAACATATGGCTTCCTGACATTGGCTACAGTATGAATATTCTCCCCACTTATTGTGATGGCTTAAATTTTTTTAAAGAATGATTCACACTAGGGGACTGACACATTGCTTTTTAATTTATTATTTTTACATCTCTCTCCAAGTTGGCTCCACATAGAGAATGCATTGTATTATTTATAAAGTTAACATGATTGGCTGCTATTTCACATCCTGCCAGCCAATTTGTGCTGACTTGACTGTCTTGGTGAGATCATCGTGATTATACGTCTAAGCTTATGTTTTTGGTCTTTATAAAGAAGTGCGCCTACTTCCACCCTGGGAACACAGATGGCACTCGTATTCTTCATAGAGTTATCTTATAGATGTGTGTCTTTGATCTTATAGGAGGAGGCTGTATATACCTTACCTTTAATAAAACTTAACCAATTAAGAATATCTTCACAGCGAGTTAGAAGTGTATTTCTAAAATAAACGGTGGTGGTGTGATGGGTGGAAATACATGAACTAGTTACTAATTTTCTTTGGGTGGCATGTCTGTAAGTAATGGCTTCAATTTCTAAGACATAACTTAGGTCTAAGCTCTGTAGTAAAATGATTCCAAATAAGACTTTATTACAAAATTATTTTGGCTTGAGTAGTATATTAAAATCTCACAATTGCATTTTGTATTTGGGATGTGAGAAGAATAGTAAAACTTGGCACTAAAATATTATAAAATTACAATGTTGTTTTCAAATATATCTAATAACTCAGACTATGACAGAACATTATAGTAACAAGTCGGAAACCTAACTTGCCTGGTTTAATAATTTGTAGCACTTAAGGAAGTCTTCTTTTGTTTTAAGTGTTCATTGTTCACAGATCTCTATTTGTTTAAGAATGTTAGAATGGACCGTCCACTAATCTTGTAAGTGTAATATATTCATCAAAATCCTTTGTAAAACAGGAAATTTCCAAGTGCATTCTATGTGTTAGTGGAACCTAAATGTACGTGATATTGAGAGATTGTCCTTTGTCTTGATTTTTACTAAAGAAAATGGACAATCTTAAGCTGTTTTATGTGTAACATCATATCAAAAAATTGAGATGACTAGGTAGAAAAATCACATATTCTTACAAAAATGTGTGACTTTTTTTGTATATGTATATTTATATATATGTATATATGTGTGTGTGTCTCTGTGGGTGAGAAAGAGAGAGAGATTAGTTCTACATATCTTAATTTAGTTACTAGTAAAATTGTCAGGATTTACCTGAGGATTGAGGAAAATTGTCCTTTGATAGGAAAACCATCAATAAGGTAAGGCAAGTAGCTCCCTTGGTTTAGGGCAAACACCTAGAGAAGAAGCATCTTACATTATATGTCAAGTAACCAACTTACATTTTTGAGTTTAGGTGTTTGGATTTTAATGTGTCTAGTAGTTCAGAAATATAAATGGAGTATTTGTGTTTTTCATCATTGAGCTTCATGATCTCTTACTGGTTTAGTTAGAAATTTGCCCCACCCATCCCTTTTATCAAAATTTCATTTTTGGGAAGTATAGATAGAAGAGGTTTGGTTTTTTTTTTAACATACTTAAAAAATGCAAAATCAACTTGAATATATTTTATTATACAAATGGCACAAATATTGAAAAGAGGACTCTAAAGTACAAGTTGATAAAAATAACACATTGGTCCTCTCTCTCTCTCTGGTATAGGTACAATGTTTATTATGTACATGTATCTATACATGAGTTACTATTTCTCCTAATGTGCCTACTGTAATGATGAATTCCATTCCTGATTAGAGAGTCATGCACTAAAAAGCAAAATGTATTAATAAATACAGGTAAGCATTGCTGAATTTTCACCTTAGGAATTAGTGCTTAAAGCTTAGAATTCTGATTTGGAACAAAAAATACATAAATTATAAAACAATGAGAAAATGCAGAGCTTCCAAGCACATCCTATTTTGATGATATTCTAGGTAGCCGGAAAGCAAAACACCATTTTATTTACCTTCAAAAACCCAAGCCAGAAATTGCCATTTCGAAATGCTTATTTCTTTACAGGGTGACTGAATGGCTGAGAGCAATGCAAATTGATTTTACTTTCTAGGTTCATTATACTTACACATTTTTGGTAGGTTGTCTATCCAGATCTTTTATTAAACAATGAGGTAACCCCCGAATGAAACCCCCAAGCACCTTCTCTTCCTGTTCATCATAGGCTGCCATTCTCCCCCTAGAAATTAGTACACTCTGTGTGCTGGATCCTGCCTTTTCATCTCCTGCTGCAAAATCAGCGGTCATAAAGCTATTCTGTTCATGAATATGTAAATGCACCATGCATAAAATAAAAAAAAAAAATAGCAGGCTGTTCCCACTGCAGACCATACACAACTCTGAAACACAAAAGGCAGAGATTTAATTTTCCAAGGATTTTGAGTGTGTTGCAAGGACTGCTGTAATGACATACCATGGAATACATAAATGAGACACATGCAGATGTTCACGTTGGACTCGATAAATTAGCACCTATGTATGACTGTGGTGATGTGTGCACACTCTCTTATCACTTCCCTCTGATGCCTAGTGATAAGGGGAAAATGTCTTAGGTCCTCAGTAACCTTTTATTTGCTGACTAGGTTTCAGTCCTCTCCCCTGTAAATGAGTAAAACGATGTTTAAATAATACAAACATACATACATAGACATACATAGGCATCCACACCCCCTCGCCCCCACACATCAACATGCATTTTTTTCTTTTGAAGGGGAGAAATGATGACTATATCCACTGAAGTATTCTGGAGGACACATTAAGCTCTGGAAAGAAAATAATTGGGGGATTTTATTATTGAAATAAGCAAGCATGCTCACGCATATTTTTACGACATGCATGCTTATGCGCCACTCTGCAAACAGTGCTGTTGCAGCTAGTGCGCGGTAATTAGGTTGATGTAATTACAGTGAAATAAAGGCAGGCTCGCGGATAATTTCACAGTGCATATGAAAGACATATGTGCCTTCCAGTGTACAATAAATGAACCTGAACTGCTGTCAGGGGCTAGGAGGACAGTGTGGCCAATGCACCTATTGTGTCCCTGCTGCAGAAAGGAGCCCGCCGATTGGCCACTTTCTGCAGCACATAGCACTGGCTGGTTATAAAGGACTTGTCTAGGGGAGAGCCTGTAGGTACTCCATTGTCTGGTAAAGTTCATATGACTGCATTCTTTTTCGAAAGGGGGGTGGAGGGAAAGAGGGGAAGGAGGGGGTGTCAGCTCAACTGTAAAAGCTGCACAGATTTTTTTTCTTTCTCTCTCTCTGCCTCTCCATAGATCGTTTCTGTTTCATGCCCTGTCTCATTTCGCATAGCTAAAAAAGAATGCTAATTAAGATCCCTTGTCTTAACCTGAAAATAATGACTCGGATATAATTAGAAATCTGGCGAGAGTTTAAAATTCTGGTAGGGGACCAAAAACATCAGTTACAGTGCTTAAGAGGGAAATGAAGAATTATTTTTCTGTACTCAAGGTAAACATGGGAGAGGGGGAGTCCCCCTTATTTTTTTTAACCAATTTTAACCAATTGTGTTTTACTGCCGATGAGAGGATACAGTATTTCAAAAACTACTTCAGCTATCAAATTGAAAGGACACAAATCAGTAGCAATAGAAGCCTTCTTAATCCTCCTTAGGATGCAATTCAGATAAAAGAACTGCTTTTTTTTTATTTCTCTTTTTGTATGTGCATGTTATAGATGGATCTGAGAATGCTGTCTGGGCTCAGTGCCAAGCGCTGGTATTTCACAGCAGCGACCGCCTCACAGACGAGCTGTGGGAAGCAGGAGGGAGACTCTGTCTTAGGGTGCCACTACTATGGAGACACAGCTGGGCTGAACAAGATTTGCTTCAAACGACAACAAGAGAGACAGAAAGTATCTGGTTCAACCGCTGCCCAAGCAGGCAGGCACCAGAAGAGCTAGCAGCCAATCCGGCCATGCTCGAAGCCAGCTCTGCAGCTCAGCCAATCAGTGACATCACTGGTGAGAAACTCATTTACATCATGCAGTAATGAACTTTGTTTAACATAGCCCCCCCCCTTTACCTGTTATCCCCCTCCCTATATTAGGTCCTTCCATTAATTATTCTGCTAGCATAATTTACACCGCTATGCAAAAATGTGGCTACATTCTCTCTGATAGTTTTTACCCTTCCCCCCACCCCCACCCCATTGGTGTCTGCTGTCACTGAAAGTTATTCTGGGTATTTGTTTTGACCTTGCAAAATTATTTTCTTTCTTAAAAGAATCTTAGAAAAAATTAAACCTGTGGTTATTTTAGCTGACCCCACTCCTCTTTTATGAATAGCATGCTTTCTTCAACTTGGGGTTCATAATTAATTGTACCAGGTAATAGAAAACAAGGGAGCACATTGCCATGGAACATGCAGTTTTTCCAAGAAATCTGTGTCTTAGAGCTTTCTTTAATGTTTGCAGATGTTTGCTGCAGTGGCCATTTTACATACAGTGTTTTATCAAAAAACTGCTTCTGTGCGTCTGTCACCCGGAGGAAAGTTCACTTGTCATATTTTTCTCTCAGCACTCTCAGTCAACATGTCATTTTATTAATGAATAGAACTGAGGTCATTTCTGAACAAATCTCAATCTCCCCATCTCAGCACAATGCACCTGATTTGCATCCATTTGCTAGAAAAATTGAATACAAGAACCAGCTTGAAAAGAAGTTAAGGGACAAGCTTACATACTATTTCAGAATGTATCGCAGCAGTCTGTCTTTCCGAATGCATAATATTTGGCGTCTGTCTTAGTGTTCCTGTAGAAATGCCTGACTTCCATTCCCAGTGCAATACCTCCAGCAAGTGTATGGGTTTGTTACAGAAACAGAATAGATCCAATGAAACAATAATATTTCTGAATGAGCTCATTTATCAACAGCAAGCCTTGGGAAACACAATTTGATCTTGTCCATTTGAATTCCGTTTGTTGGGGATGAACTCACTCATTCTATAGATAACTGAAAAAGCCTGGAACATGGGGCATGTGGAGATTTTCAGGTTGCTTTGGAGAATCCCAAAGAGCGGAAACTGGGTCACACTTAAATGTGATTTCTCTTGTTACCTTTATTGCATCTCAACATTAAAGGACTACAGTTTTCTAGCAGAGTTAGACTTTCATTGTCTTTTGTAGAGAAATATTTTGAATATAATTATTTAGGGACATGGAAACTTAAAAACATCAACAAAGGTTTCATAACAGTGCATGATTCGTTTAAGAAGCTTAAAGAGCACAGTGATAGGCAGAGACATCTTTAAAAGCACATGAAGGATTTAGATGCTAAACCACGGCTCTTTCAATTCGTGAGGCATTCCATCATCCCAACATCAGTATTCAGGGGGTGACTGTCCTGCATCAGTCATGAGCTCCCCTGCTGGAGATCCTGTAATTTGAATCATGTGTAATAATATATTATCCTACTGGGGGCCTTCTTTCAGTAGGAGAATGGTTTATACATTCTGCTATAAGAGAACTTCTGGCTCCCAGCCAACTCACAGCCATTACTCACATAGGCAATCATGATCCTCTTCCTTAAGAAATAACATCTGTATGACCTCCTGAGCCAAAAATCTGCAACCTCCCCCACATTCTGAATTACGATGTCTTAGAATTGGGAACATGACAAAACTGAAGTAGAAAACTGGAAGGCTTAGGAATGGATCACAATTTTATTGAGCATGCCCTGTGGCAAAAGTGCAAGCTCCCATTCCTTAGAAATGATGGAGCATGGTGAGGAAAGGGGTCCTAAAATGGACATAGATGGGTCTGTTTGATTTTTAGACACAAGCTGAAATGTAACGGGTTTTAGGAAGAAGTGGCTGCCTGTGTTAGTTTTCTCCCGACATCCGTACAAGATATTCCAAAGGGTGTGGCAACACGGTGGGATAAAGGAAGGGTGGAGGGCAGTGGCTGTGAAAGCAGAGAAGCCTTGTCTGCTTCAGAGATGAAGTGATGTGATAGAACAGGAACCCTTTGACCCGGGATTTAAAAGTTCAAGGAATGGCTCTGATTCTGTCTCTTGTTCTGCCCTAGATCAAATCCTGTAATTTCTCTCTGTTTTTCCTTATCTGTGAAAATTAAATCCACTGTCAGCACAAGAGATATTCTCTCTGTGTAGAACCCCTCTGGCCTCTTTTATTTCAATATCTGAATTTGTTTCCTTGCTGCTTCCAGGACCAGGTTCAGTGTGTTCCCTCTCCTATGAAATCTTTTCAAATCATCACAGCCAAAGTCTCTCACCTCATCCTTCTCCTTGTGTCTCCACGATTGCCTGTGTGGCCGTCAGTATTGATGGAGGGCCACACTCATGTGTGTGTGTGTGTGTGTGTGTGTGTGTCTTTGCCACTAGGCTGAAAGTCCCTTGGGGACAGAGACTGGGTTGAATTTACCCTCCACCTCCAGTTCTGAGAATATTAGGTTGTGCTCCTAATGTTTAAATCAGTAGTCTAAGTAAGGAGTGATAAGTACATTGTAGGAGAGATTTACATTGTAGGAGAAATTTCAGGAATTACTATTGTGTTGTTAACTATTACCACCGAGTAACAGTTAATGTAACTTTTACCTTACTATATTCTTATGCCTTTCATTTCACTGGCCCTTCAAGATAAAGCTCAGAATAAAGGGTTGCCTCATTAATTTTCTTAAATAACCAGTGGTAGGGAAATGTAAATCTTTTTGTTTATCAAATATAAAATTAAGCCAACTTAGTTTGGTGTTTTAAAACTTACAAATAAATGAAATTGCTGTAGATTAATTGTAAAGCCACCAGGAGAAGCAAATTATAGTATCAAGCTCTAATGTTAATGATACAGAAGACTTAATTACTTGGAAGAGGTAAGGAATTAATGTTGGATCCTGAAATGCTCTGCAAAGCATAAGTAATCAGGAAATATAGCACCCTGTGTGTTAGTCTCAGTGTTATCATTGATATATATGGTTTTAATCTGCACACTAATACACTAATCTTTTAAGAGTGTATTTCTATATGTTTTGGATATAGTCTAATAACATGATGCCAAAATATGGTTGATTTATGCTACTCATCTATTTAAGTTTATACCTTTGGCTATGGTACTACTGCTAAGTGGAGATTAATTTCTTTGCAAACAATGATATTCTTGGTAATATGATTGTGAGTTGTTTTTAGATTTTGAAAATTGTATTTCTAACCATTTTCCCAGTACATGTTATGAGAAGGAAATGAAATAACTAGAAAATATATACATCGTTTATACCTAGGGAAATAGAAATTTTAGTACTAGAAATTAGGTAGTCTGATGTCCATGTTTTATAAACATCTTAAAGAGAGGAAAAGTAACTTGCTAAGAGAGTGTTCTATCAAGTTCCTGAGACAGCTGAGGCTGGTATCCAGAATTCAGAAAGATTGGTTCATTATTCTTTCCATTCCACCTAATAATCTTTACTTTTAAAATCAGCCAGATAGGATTATATAATTATACAGCGATAATATATAATACATTCATTTATGTAATCCAACACTGTATGTAACAATTCCCATTTCATAGGTGAAAACAAGGAGACTGGAGCTTAGTGAAGTGTATATCCCCTCTGTCCTACTAATTAATCGTCATTTATACTAGTATTCTTTAAAATAATTTTGGTTTTGATAAAGAAAAAATGGAAACGTGATACCTGAATTCATCTTGCAGTGACTTTGAATTCAATTGACAGGAATGCTGTATCTTAAACTACAGGATTAGTTAAACAGGTTTGGCTGAGGCCAATTCAAACTTTTTCTTTTTTAACTAGAGAGTTATGCTATTATTGCTGACCTTTTTTCCCCCTGCTGAAGTCTCCCATTATCTCAATGATGGTATTTTGTTTTAGCTCAGAAATTAAAATAAAATTCTTAACCCTGTAAATACAAGCAGGTGAGTTGTATCCACTTAGGGATCAAATGTTTCTGAAAGGCAGTAAAAATAGTAGAACTCTGTTCAGCTTCTTCTGTTAAGAAAATAGTATATTGGAGCTCGGAGAGTGACTGAGTAAATGTGGAACATTTAAAATAAAGAAAATGTTCCTTTACATCATAGTTTGACACATGGTAACTGAAAGCTATTTGCATCTGAATAACATTATTGTCTTTCCAAAACTTATTAAAATAGTGATAAATGAGATAAAAGTAAGAAAACATTCCCCTTTATGTTGATAGTTTTAATATCATAATCACATAGTTTTTATTATAAAATTAACTCAAATTAGGAAAGAGAGGGTAAATTTTGGGACCTATGTTTGTGCGATAAACCATAAGGTTTGTGATTGAAAAATCACTTATTTGTAATATGGCAAAGGGATAGATAAAAGTGACCTAAAGTTTGCATTGCTAGCATTTTCTTTCTATTTAACCTTTAAAATGCTCAATATCAAGAGCGATATCAAATATATTTCAGAGCTTAGGAGTGTTTTCGTGACAGTGACGGTGTGTCTCATCGTTAGTGAGCAAAGGCACCGCCCTATGGCTGGTTGCTGTCACACGCAGAGGAAGGAAAGGATGTGACCAGATGCTAAAGCTCACTCAGATGAGTTATACGCCATCGGTACCCTATGCGCTCTGCAGACATCATTTCATTTAAACAAGTTTAATTCATTTAATATCTTTTAAAACTATTATTTAGTATTATTTTCCTCTTTTACAAATGAACAAACTGAGTTTCAGAAAGGCTGAGCAACTTGTCAGTCACATGGCTAAAAAGCAGCAAGACTAGGATTCAAACCAGAGTCTGACCTGAGAGCCCACACCTTAACCACTGGGCCCAAACTGAATAATCAGTACACGTGAGTTTGCTGTTTGGTTGTAGGAGCAGAATGTTTTCTCATCTATTATGCCCAGAAATAGTTTATCTTGTTCTGTCTTTTTAGATGTGCACATATATTTTTACGTTAGTGTTTTATAAATCAGTTTGAAAGCTATTGACCTAGCTATAACAATGAGATTAATATTTTCTTATATTTTCATATTCATGCACCAATTCTGATCACTTAAGGTAATGCATTCAAAATCAATTTCCAAACAGTAAAGTACTAGCTGCATGTAAGGTCATGATATTACTAAAATGCCTTCATAAGTCTGAATTACTAAAAATGATTATTAGACTAAATGTTTCCATTTCCTCTTTCTTCTAGATACATTACTGATTAAACATGCCATCTATTTTATGAGAAAATTAATGCTTATTGATTAGGCAATTGCAGAGTGTCACTTAAGAGTCTCACTAGATCCTCACAGTAAAGACATTTAAGGTACCTCAGCTTTCCCAATTCTGGTTACACATTTCCTGTCTATGCATCCCAGCAAACCATGAGATGCTAAAATAAAAGAATCTTCTAGCTGCTGACTGTGTACTAATACCTCCTATGCCTAATGATATATTTTCTAGCTTTTATCAGGACTAAGGGACATAATCAAATTTTTTAACAGAGTCAGTTTAATTTTGTGAAGGCACAGGAGAAAACAGAAGTATCGATAGTTTTTACCCTTTCTGCCCAATTTCTGCCTCAGTTTTATCACAATTTATTTCTCAAGCCAGTTATGTACTTATTACATACCAGAAACTGTGAAGAAAATAAACCTAGCCTCTTCAATTCTAAATCAACATCGCTATTGATGTTTATGGAGATACTGCAGGTCAATATATATTAGTATGTAATTAAAGTGTTTAGTTTTATTCCATAAGTTATGGCCCCATCTCCTCAAAATAACCTAGGAAAGCAATAGTTTTGAGCCCTCTGATTCTCACTTGCATTCAGTCCACTGTATTTGTTGTTCTCCTAGTTCTGATACCTAGAATTCATGAGAATGCTCCTTGGAAGAGCTAGAGAATGCAGGCGGCAGCAGGAGTATCTCTGTGCTCTGAACCACTGGGCCCGTGGATGTGGTCTGAAGCCTCATTAGCAGTTTTCAGGGGCACATCGTGATTTTGCCTGTGCTCTACATTATCTTCTTCTGCTGTCAGGACTTGATATTTATTTTTATTTTCCTCCCAAGATTCCTTTACTTCCATGTTACTAACATTGTTCTACTTGTGGGCAAGAATGAAGGTCATTCAACAAAGCAGTCTCTCCCATCGCTTTCTGAGCCTGAGAAAGTCCATCACTAGTAAAGTATTTAAGGTGCTTATTTTCAGGATGTTTACTGTTACACAATGAAAACCAGAGCTAATAGCAAGGAAAACTATGTCAATTATTCCTTAATGATCACTTAACTCCATGGGGCAGTGTAGCAGTGGCTAGGAACACAGGAATCTCTGGCCAAATGCCTGCTTCTGAGTCTAGACTCCAGTATTTGCTAGACACCGATCTTCAATACATTTTGTAACCTCTTCATGCCTCATTTTCCCCATCTCTATCATAGTACCTACCTTATGGGGTTATGAAGATTCTGCGCATTTTTGCAAAGGATGGTATATAAAGATAGTATAAATTCATGGTCTTGTCTCTTCAAAGTGGGGAATGTAGTTGGGAGTATGAGTGAGTATGTTGCTGGAGAACGTAGTTGGAGTCTCTGTGTGTTTAACTAAATATGAATATGATGTAGTTCAGTGACAGATGTGTTCATGCTTGTGTAACTATTTTATTTACTCTACTCCACCTCTTCACCTTTTTCTTTTATTTATACAATTCATCAAAGTATTCTAATAATGCGATTATCACTTTTATCTCATCAAATATTAGTTTCATTTAAATTTTTAAATCTGATGCTCTTTTAATTATAAGTTTATAGTTATGAACAACTAATAATATTTAATTAATTGATTCCAGTTTTTTCCTTCTTACAGTTTGGATGTTTCAATGAAAAACAATGTCCAGAAATGTGTAAAAATGCATGAAACCACATATTTTACTTTTTTCAGAGCTCTGTAGTAGAGCTAATATTTTAGACCAAGATACCCTAGAATGACCTAATCAGGGGCATTCGGTATCGAAACTTAACCCGCAATCCAAGTGTCTAATGCCCATGAATCGGGTAATTGATACATAGGGGACTTTCCTATAGCATTCCCATGTTCAGGAAGAAAAACAATAGATTCTAATCAGAAGACCTGGGTAAGAACCCTGGGTAACAGTAGCTTCACTTTTCTTATTGTAAAATAGTGATGGTTATAATATAAATAAGAACAAAATGATTTCAATAAAATGCAGCCTTTGAGTCAACCTTCAGCTTATGTGTTCCACAGAGTAGAGAATAATATCATTTTTATTTACACTTTGAATCATCTGCCCCCATTACTTTGACTAATTTGAGATATTTGTGAATGCCATTTAATTAAATCAGATTGTTCTCATAACCTGAGAATGACTGAGACTAAAGTTTTTTGCAATTTAAAAAAGGGTGCATGGACCCCCTTCTCCCCACTTTGGACCTATCACATTTGTTTAGAAAAGAGAATCAGAGAGACTTTTCCATGACTGAGGCAGAGGAAAGTTCGAAGGCATGCATATCTTTCCGTACAACTGTTGTCGGCTGTGTCATTAGGGGGAAGAAATAGTGTACTATAAATGGCATCACATTTGAACTCCTATGTGCCAATTTTATGATGTTTCATAATTGTCTCATCTATTAAGTCTAGTTACTATTTCCTTCAGGCTTTATTTATGTTTGTTCGTGGTGTCAATAAATAAGGATGGTGATTAAGTAAACTTTGTCATGATATCTTGAGGTATAGTTATTGGTTAAACGATGTATATGAGAAAAGCAAAGAAGTTGCACAGTGTGTTTGGGGTATTTGATAGTAATATTGGCTTTTCATAAATCCCTGCTCCACCTTTTCCTTTTAAATAGCTGTTAGCTAATGTGCTAAACACCACCAAAAATAGTCCTGGGTGTCAGTGTTATTGTGCACTCGAATGTATTTAGCTTTTCAGTTTTTACAAGCTAGTCCTTTTGCAATAGACTTAAACTTTGCCATTACTTTCCTAGCTCCAATGGTCTCAGATTCTTTTAGAATTTTATTAAACTTAATTATTTTTTACCTCTGCTATTTTATCAATGATTTTGTAGAATTGACTGGGTGGGTTTTTACCAACATGAAAACATACCCTTTTATTAGGTGCAGACTTTAGCATGGAGTCAAAGAAACCATACACCCTGTTTCCTCAGGGTTACTCTAGTTAATGCCTCATGTACTAGGGTAATTATTGAGGGCACCCAGTGTCATTTTCTAAATGGGTCACTACAGAAAATAAAAGTGGGCATTCTCAATAATTAGAAGTTATGTGGCCACTCTGTAATATAAAGTTGATTTCAGATTTTTCTTCACTAAATAGTATTTTCAAAATACAATTTTTGAACTTGTACTTGAATAAAATACAAATTCTATTTGAATACAAACACAAATTGCATTTTGAAAACACAGATATTCTGACCATTGGCAAAAGGTTATTTGTACTTTGCAGATTATGCAAACTGGGTTTTGGTTTTAAAAGTATGACTATAATGATGCTAGATAATTTTGTTGACATGTGTTAGACACTCAGTGAGTCATTGCTAAATGAAACTCCTTCAGCTGAACATCAGATTTCATTAGTACTCGGGTCTGCATTAATAGTAGAAAAAACTCCAGGCTGTTAATTCTTCTGACAAACACTGGTTAAGCACTATGTGTGTGCCAGTCTGCTACAAAGACACATCAGTAAAGAAAACAGACAAAGCCCCAGCTCTCATGGTTTTGTTCTCGGGGCCCTTTATAGGTTAATAATATATACTTATCAAGTTATTCTGATGATATTTTGCTCTCTTACACAAATTGCTTTGACAAAAGGAAGGCTTCCTGTAAAACCCAACCTGTTCTTAATAAGACTGCTCAATGATGTAAGCTAACTTTATACCATGAATTCCTACTGGTTATATTCTTTTTTTTCTCTTCCTCAGTAGCTTACCTGACATCTTAAGCCCTTCTAGAGTTGATAGTGTAAGTTGCCTGTGATTTTTTTGTTACAGTTTAATAAAAAAAGTAGCACAGAAAACTAAATTGCTAGTAGTCCTGATATCTTCTGTATTCTAGGGAACATGTAAATGTACCTAAAAAACTTCATTTGTCTTTGAAAACATATTCACCCTTATTGAGAAGGACAGATTATTGTCATTTTGTACAAATATATATAATTCACCCTTTAAAATGCATTCTGAATCTTTTGAAATGATTTCTCTTTAAAGAAAGAAACTTCTCTGTTATTTGGTTCTTCATAAAGCCCATGACTATTTTAAAATTTCATTGACCTATGTCATGGGCATAAAAGAAATAATCAGCAATTTATATACCAAAGTATACTTATTCAAAATGACAATAATAGTGTCATAAAATCAGAACCATTTAACATTTGAAATAGACTAAGATTGTCTAGTTTAATTTTCTTGTTTTTCAAATGCGCACAGAAGTATGAAAAAGAAATGGTATTCGACTTGCCCCAGTTCACAGGATAGTTGGTAGCAGCCTTAGAAATGAAATCAAGATTCATTTTTAAGTTCACTTTTTGAAAAGCATTCTGATTATCAATGTAATACTTTTTTGAAAAACTTAAGATATAGAAAAAAATCAAACTGTCTAGTTAACTTACTCTGTAAAAGTTACCATAGTTACAAAACTCTATTTACAAACTATATACATCCTTTAAGTAACGTTGAGTTTTATCTCTATAAACAATTTATATCTTGCTTTTAACACTGACAGAAATATGTGGTATCTTATGAGAGGTATATACATTTTGGTTAAAAATAAAGAAGTAGCTTATAAAATAAATATAGAAAACCCTGGATTTTTAATTACAACCTTACAGTTTTAATGAGATAATATAGGATAAATGTAAAAACAAACTTGAATATTTCAATACCATTTGTTAAAAATATTTATTTGATGGCAAATTTAAGTGAGATGTATCAAAACGATACCGCTGTTGCAGATACGGACACCTTGTCTTGCTCCTAGAGAATGGTATCTCTTCTCTCCACATGCGTCCTGGGTTACATTTTCTCTCAAGTCCTCACAGAACTTGCTGCACTGATGATCTTTCTTTCTTCTAGATCAGTACCTCCCTGTCAATCAAGTGTTTCCTCCCAGTGCTCAAAAGTCTTCAACTTTCACCCATGATAAACAAACAGATAAAAAAATAACAACCACCTCCCAACCAGCTATTCTCTATTTCTCATTTATCCATCCTACTGCTGGATGGTGGTCTGGGGAGCTGGAAAACCAACCAACCTGAGACTGGCAGTGTGACTTCTCTGCCCCCCCGCAGAACTGAGACTTTTATGTTTTATAAAGCATGAAGTAATTTTAAGTGATAGTTTTATTAACTGATTTGTGATGTCTCTTTTACCTCTAAAATCAAATGAATCCAACTGAGAAGAGAGAAAACACACCCCACCCAGAAGCTGTTTTATTATTTTTAGGGCATTCTGGATTAAATGTGTACTTGACATAGTGTAACTGTAATTTACAGCCATAATCTCATTTCCATTGATTTATTTTGAGATTCTGTCCCCACTCAAGTTTCTGATGGTACAGGGAAGGTAGTAAGGTCAAGCTATTTTAAATGAGGTTCAAGGAAATAATCTGTTTTTAAATGAAATAACCTCAAACCCAAAATATGAATAAAAATATGAGTCAAAATCTGTCAGTTCTACCACTTGTTGTGTCCCCAGCCATTTGTGTGACATTAGAAAATTAATGTTTATTGGTCTATTGATTTATACAATAAAACCAAATACAGTCTTTCAATACTATTTTTGCTCTTTAGAAATGGAATCTTTTCGTCAAATAAAATCAGGTCAGAAGCCCCAAATGTAGAAGAAATAAAACTGTAACTGATGTGGTTGGTTAGGAGTGGGGCCTCCGAGTCCACCCCTCCTGTACTTCGTGAGACTGAGGCCACTGGGGTAAATAACCACCTAGAATCCCTGTAATTTAAAACTAGACTGTTACTTTGTTTTCACTTTGGTTTTTGTCAGTGGCTAATAATTAAATTAAATTGAACCTCCACTAGATGGCAGTAGATCAAACCTTTGTTGGAGTAGTTTCAATAGACATTCTTCGGTCCAGGCGCTAAGCACACCGTTGGATTACTTACAAAACTTCCAGAAGAACTCCATTTCTCATATTTTAAACCTTAACATTACTTTTCAACTTCTCAATGTAATCTTGTTTTGTGTCCTCTTTTGAAGATATTGTGGAATCATTGGTTAGTCCATACAGTCTTTATGATGCCTGGCAAAATATTACTTCCCGTGGTCATGGAAATCGTTTAAAATTGAATAATATCCAAATAATTACATTTACACAAGCATACACATTTATTAGTAATACGCTTTATATTTTCCACCTTTACTGGAAGCCTAATCTTTAACCCAAAAGTGATGGTGATGGTGACCTGCTTATTCATCTTTCCTCTCCCTCATCCACCCCCTCAAAAACACTGAAACTCCAAGGCTAAGGCCAGTGTGCACTGTGCTGTGTAGTAGCAGGGCTACACAGTAACGTGAGACACTCGCATATCATATTGGTGGTGGGTGTTCATGAAGAGGGTAGCCAGGGAAGTGAGGTAGCTCAGGAAGCTGCTCCTGTGCCTCCAAGTTTGAGTGTATAGTAGCCTCATGGATTCAGCAGGTTTTCCAGGACCAGCAGTTCCAGTTACCTCGTGCCAACACTGAGTCCCCCAGAAGTTGTCCCCCACTCTTCTTTTCTGGCATCATTATTTATATTCCCTAGGAGAGAAGAACTGGTGGAGTAAAATTGTTGTAAGCTTACACAGATCACCATTTATGGAGAAGTCTCTAACTGCTTGCTTCAGTGGCTTGGATCTCATTGGAGGCAGTTTATACATAAAAAGGTCAAGGTAAAAGATCAAAGTTTTTTCCTGTTTTCCAGATGAAATTAATAATAGCTCCCCATTTTACCCACAGAATTTTCCCAGTTAGGATAATAAATTACATAATTACCTGAATACACAGTTATCTCTGCCTTAAGCATTAATTCCTACTCTTCAGGCCCAAGCCAGGATTTAGCTAATTCAAAAAGAACTGCCTTAGGCTACTATCTTAGGACTGTCAATTATGTCGTCCATAGAAGAAAAGAGAATTTAAAGATGAAAGCTAACTTTAAATTCAAGTTTCTACCTCATTAGTTCAATTTTGTCTACTAGATACAGTCTTTTTCTAATGCATTTTGGAAAGGAGAATCTGATTTTCACCAATAAGGATCCTGTAAAGCTACAAGGGAATTGAAGCGGCTTGCCTGCATTACATTATAAATAGCAGAGAAAATTCCGAAATTAGAGCTCAAAAAATGGTTAGTTCAAAATCTCTTATGAATACATGGTAGATTGAGTATTTTTTTAAATTCTCGCTCAGTAATAATTCACATCACAACTAGATGTATCGGAAGTAGTTATCATTCCATCTAGTCATTACCCAAGATTCCCTTCAATAATTATATCTTTAGATCGTTAAATACTCTTCCCACATTAGTCCTGTACATTTTAATTGAATACAGTTAGTGAATAATAGATAGCAAAACTTTTTTTTTGCCCTCAGATTTATAATGAACAAATGTGTCTTCAAGAACACCAGATAACAATTTTATTCACAAATTTAAAAAAGGCATTACAGAAGTATTCGTTTAAGAAAATGAACATTTATAAAATTATAAATTCCAGAATGCAAAGCAGTAATGATAAAATCTAAACTGATTCATGCTCACTTCCCTAACGCATAATGGATTACTTTCCTTTTTTATTATGTTTACTAGCATGAGCAACAGTGCTTAACTTAGCAACAGCGTTAACACTACACCTAAAGCAGGAAACTCTATATTTGAAAAAATATATACCATATACATAAAATTAGAAGGAATCCCATGACTGGGAGTGCAAAGAACAAATGTTAAGGGACTGAAATGTTTAACCAGAAGGGACTGAAAGGTACTGTTTTTCAAAATGTAAAGAGTTCCCCCCCCCACACACCACAAGGGTTTGTGACAAGGTTTATATCTATCAACATCCTTGTTAGAACCCAAAAGATGGGTGAAATTTTAACTTGAGACATTTTGTTTGGGAAAGTGTCATGAATCCTTATTTCCCTGCTACTAGAGAGGGTCCCTAAAAACATTTGTGTAAAGCTTTTCCCCTGCACATTTTTTATTTCACTTATGATGTTTCAGACCTCATCGTGCTGAATTGGAGGGCAGCTATGTAATGGCCTCACAGCTGTTAATGTATCACTTTGTGCAGATAAAGAATGGACATAGCTACATCTTTGGTTGAAAACTTCCTGTGGCTTTCTGAACGATAGGCTTCTGTTCACCAATTCCCATTTCACTTTCTTCCCCTTGAGTACAAAGAAAGAGTCGATCTTTTAGCCCCTAAAATTCAGGTGGCATTCTATGACTGATTTTGGTTAATGAATGTCATCAGAAGCCATCAGAGTGACTTCCACCAAGAACCTTGAGGAGCCAGTGTGCTCATTCTCCTTGTCCCTCCAGTCCCTTTCCGGGTGGGGACCGTGTGTTGAGATGGCAGAGCCCATCAAGCAGCCCTGCATTCCCAAGTGCTTACAAAAGAGCTGTATGGAAGTGAAATAGAGTGAAGTGGAATATTCAGAGTACTAAGTGAAGAAGAAATACTTTTATGTCATATGTCACTGCAATTTCAGGCTTCATTTGCTATCACAGTGTAACCCGACCCTTTTTGACTCACATATGGAATATGTGAAGTTTTGTTTTGCATTTTAATTTTATTTTTATGACTTACCTTAGTCCTTCTCATGAATAAGATTCTTTCAAGCAAGTGTTGGGTGAGATGGGTCATTGCTTCAAAGTACAAAAGATATGAAATTAGTCGATTAGACAAGTAATTTTTACTTTGACCTTAAAATATGGAAAATTATTCAGAACCTGTAGGATTATTTTACTACCAAATATAATCTGTGAGAAGACCTTTTGTAAGAAGAGAAGGAAAAATCTGTGATGTTTTATAGTTCCTTGTTTAAAATATCAATTTATAATTTTTATAGTTCTCAGTTTGTATTTGCAAAGTAATAAATAGCATTGTAGAGCTAAAAAAATAATTTAGTTCCTATGCAACAGAAACTCAGCCTAAATAAGCAGTCTCTTTACAGATATGACAACTATATAACTATACCCTGGTTCTCTTGGGGCAGTCTAAGTTCATGCCCTTTGTCTGGTAATTAATTCACAATAGGGTCCCTTCCATTCAAAACTGTCCTGACTGGAGGATATATTGTATCATCGGTTGGGGGTGGGAAGAGGTTGGTCAGTGATAGTTTGGAAAACATGTACCTGGTAAGTTTCCTTCTTTCTCAGTTCTATGAAACGTACCACTCCATGAAGATGATATCATGTGAGGGTGCACAAAAGATTTTAAATCCATAATAAGCTAAAGCTTAGTGATCAGTAAATATAAAACAAGCATGTGTAGGTTGTTGTAGATCAACTCAGACCCATAATCATCATGCATGCAAAACATTGCATCAAAAAAAAAATGTGGTTTCATTTCTAACTACCTCTCCATGGAATATTAGAAAATAGCCATTGTTTTCATTTGGGTATAAACAATGGGTTTCAAATGCTATTTTCGTTATTATTAGTAGTAGTATTTTATATTTATTACAGAAATGTTTGGAGATACCAAAAGAAAGTAGTAGTATTTTAAACACCGTGAAGCTACCAGCCCAGTCCAAACAGCACCCACCAATGGCCAGTTCTCTTTGCAGCTCCATCTACTTTGGCCTCTTATACTACTTTGATGTCAATCCAGACACACATTATTTTACCTTTACACACTTCAGCACTTATCTCCAAATAAGTACTCTTTGATAAATGAGGTGTTATGTGGTTTTCATATAATAGTATACATTTAACAAATATTTGTCAAAATAGGTTTGAGCTGAAGTTTAATCTGTTGGCATTTAGCCATGTTAAATGGATACTATCTCTCGGACTAACAGTCATCTCCCCATTTCTCCTTTATCAGGACAAATTACCTTCAAACACTCTGAAAGTAAACTTCACATTTCCCCTTAGACAAGGTAGAGGTACATGTACACACTGCAGCCAGAGAGCAAGGAGCTGTGAAGATGTGTTCTGCAGCTGTCTCCCTTTGAAGTCCTCCGCTTGGACGCTGGCGATAGCAGTGTAACCCAGGTTTCCAGGGAACTCAGCGGCTGCTCTTCGGGGAAAAGCCAAATGCCTTAGGTTGACAGGTTATCTTCAAGAAATGTAATCCTAATAAATGGAATTTATGTAGCAAATGTTAGGAGGACTAAAAAATGAATTGTATTGGTCTGTTCATTGAGACTAGGGAGCAGCAGTATGTTATAAAGGAATCACATTTTCTTTGTGCTAAAATTATTCCCATGTAATCTTTTAATATACTTAGGAGGATTTGCAGAAAAGGCAAATTATTCCCTTTCTATTTCATACCTCAGCATATAATTAAATAGTATTTCTGGTTCATTTAAAAAGAGAAAACAAACCAAAGCTTTTTTTCTTTATTAAATACGTAATTGAAAGAAGAAAAAGAATTTAATACTTGGCATAGATCATATTTTTAGTAAAATTAGAGAAATTTGGCAGATTATGTGGTCATTTATACATTACATCAATTTCATTGAATTCATATATATGTTTCTGTTTATACATAAATGCAACAAAATGAATAAGAAGATAGATCTAGGATTGCTTATCTGGGGGGCTTTGGAAATAAAGTTTATCTTAATTGGCTTATTAGCTTTCTTTCTTTGCCTCTTGTACCAGTGGCATGTAGGTGACATTTAACTTAGGCATTAGATTTATATTCTGATGCAGCTGTAAGCAACATGTTAAAGGGAATAGATCTGTTCCTTCCATTTAGTGGTCATATAACCAAGGTCAAACCTGGATTCCCTAATTATGTTAATGATTGTAATAACATTTAACTTCTAAAGGATTAAATGGGATCATCTATATAGACTTTTTAAAAAATAAGCTATATATACTCTGGTTTTTCTTTAGATCATATAAATCTTTTGCCCTTAAAAAATAAGCTATAATTTGTGTTTATATAAAATAAAATACTAGAAGTTTTAATTATGTCATTTGTTGTTTTGACAAATCCATACAGTCCTATAACCAACGCCATAACCGTGACAGAGTATATTTGCTTCAGCTCCAAAAGTTCCCTCTCGTCCCTTTGCAGGCAGACCCCTCTACTCACCGTCAGCTTCTGTCAATCACTGCTTTGCATCCTATTATTACAGTTTGGCATGTTTTTGGAAGTTCATGATACAGTTGACCCTTGAACAAGTCATTCAAGGATTTGAACTGCGTGGGTCTAATTGCAGGTAGATTTTTTTTTTCAATAAATGTATAGCTGGCCCCACATTCCTGTATTTTACATCCACAGATTCATACAAAGATAGACCACAAAGAGGATGTTCTGGCCAAGGTTGGGAATCCACAGACGTGGAGGTCCACTGTATACAGTGTTCTATGCCATAATATAAGGGACTCCAGCCTCATGGACTTTGGTATCCATAGGGGGCACTGCTCCACAGACATTGAGGAAGAACTTGAGTTTTGGGAGTGTCAAAATTGTGAATGAATCTTCCATTGTGTAGAAGTCAGTGCCCCTACACCCCATGTTGTACAAGGGTCTACTGGAAATGGAATCATAGGGTGTGCAGTAATTTATGTGTGGCTTTTTGTGCTCAGCGTGTTTTTGAGATTCACCTGCATGTTGAGGGTATCAATAGTTTATTTCTATTTATTGCTAAGTAGTAGCATTCTGTATTAAACCCAGTGGAGGTCATGGTCAATCTGGAAGATACAAACAAACTCTTTTCTTAAATACTGTTTTTGTACATGACTAATATTAAGCCACAATATTCAACTTAGTCATGACCTTGAACCTGTGCACTTGATATAAATAAAAATATTTAAGTAAAGAGTTTGTTTTTATCTTTCAGATCAGCTGGACCTCTGCAGGTTAAAAGAAATAACATGACTTGATGGACATTCAGATTGCTTAAAGTTTGGGCCAATTAGAAATAAAGTTTCTGTGAATATTCAGGTTTGTACTAGTCTTTGTGTGGAGGCATTTTTAAATGCATAGAAATGGCACTACTGGGTGGTATAAGTCCATGATAAATTTTTTAAGTAACTCAGAAATGTTTTCCATTTAAAGTGGCTATACCATTTCCTATCTCCCCAACAATGTATATATTGATTGCTCCGCATCATCACTTATACGTGGTTTTGTCTAGTATATGTGCAGTGCTATTGTCCATTTGTCTATCTTCTTCAGTGATATATCTGTTAAAGTCTTTTGCCCTTTTTCATTGCATCTTTTCTTCCTCTTGTTCAGCTTTAAATATTCTTTAAATATACATGATAAAACTCTTTCATCATACATATGTTTCCAGATGTTGCTCCCTCTCTGTGGCTTGTATTTTAATTTTTTTAAGTGTTCTTTAAACAATAAAAGATTTTCATATTGAGAAAGTCCAATTAAACAATTTGTATTTTATAGTTTGTGTTTTTTGTATTCTACAAATCCTTTGCCTAAATTATATCACTAAGACCATCACTTTTATTTTACTCTAAAAGTTGTATAATGTTAGCTATTATATTTAGTTCTGAACAAAAGTGTTAAGACAAACAGCTTTGCCTTATTCCTGACCTTAGAGGAAAGTTCAGTTTTTGAAAGAATGATATTAGCTGTGAGAGTTTGGTAGATAGTTTTATCAGGTTGACAAAAAGGTACCTTCAATATAGGGTTTGTTGGTAATTTTTATGATTGGATTTTAAATTTATGAAATGTCTATTTCACATATGTTGAGATAAGCATACGATTTTCTCTTATATATACGATAATAGGTATATTGATCATTGCATATTAAACCAATTTTAATAATATTGGGAAAATGTGCTATTTTTTAATGCATTCTTAGATGTTTGCTAATATTTTGTTTGAGGTTTGTGCACGTATGTTCAGGAGGTTTATTAATCTGTTCTAGGTATGTATGTATGTATTCATTTGTCTAAAATTATTTTTGTTTGTTTTTTTATATCATATAATTTTGGCCTCATAAGGAGAGTTAGGAAGTATTCTCTCCTCTTCTGTTTTCCTGTGCAAAATTGGTATTATTTTTCTCACTGTTTGTTAAGAAAAAACTATTTGTTAGAATTCACCAGTAAAGTCATACAGGCTTGGAGCTTTTGTAGAGAAAGGGTTTAATTATGATGTTAACTTCTTCAATAGTTATAAGATTATCCAACTATTTATTCCTTGTTGAGGGAGCTTTTTGTTGTTTGTATTTTTCTTGGTAGTACTCCATTTCATTCAAGATGTCATAAAGCACATAGTTTATTCAAAATATCCCCTTCCATCATTTAAATGTCTGTAGGACTTAACATCTATGTCTATTTGATAATTGATATTGGTTATTTATGTAGTTTTTTTCTTATTTTCTGATCAGTGAGGTCAATGCTTTATCAATTTTTATCTGAACAAGACAGCAGATTTTGTATTTATTGATTTCCTATTTTTTCTTTTTTTCTTTTTACACACACCTTAATTATTTTCTTTTCACTTACTCGGGGTTTATTTTGCCTATCTATTTTTGTGTTTCTTACATTTGAAGCTTAGACCATTGATTTTAAATGTTTCTTAATGATATATATTTTCCTTTAAGCACTGATCTAACTTCATTCCACAAGTTTTTGTTATGTTTTTGCTTAAATTTTTTTACTAAAAATTTTTCAGTGACTTTAATAAAAAAGCATTAATTCTCCCTTCCCATTCCCACCACTCATCATTTCTTCTTTTTACCTAGCTTTATTTAGAGATGAGTTATTTAATTTCTTCATAATGGAGGACTTTTTAAACATTATTTATTTCTAAATCAATTCCATTGTGGTCAGAGAACTTAGTATGATTTTAGTTTTCTTCAATTAATTAGAACTGCTGAATCTGTTGTTCTGTCTTTTATACTCTTACTGAAATTCTATTTGCTTTCTCTAATAACTACTGAGGGGAATGTGTAATGTCTTTATCTATAATTTGGATCTGTTTATTTCTCCTTTCACTTCTACCATTTTTCATAATGTATTTCAAAGTTCTATTATTAGTCTATCCTTATTTAGACATTTTTATATACACTAATTAAATCATTCTTTTTTCATTCTTAATGCTAACATTTAAGTTACATCCCTTGTTATAAACTTTAATTTGTTTGATATGAATATAGCCACTCAATTAAAAATAATGTTGGCTTGGCATATTTATTTAATCCTTTGGATTTTAAATTATCTATATCTATCTATATCTATATCATCTATATATAGGTGTATTCTAGACAACATCAGAGTTGATCTTGTTTTTTGATTCGAAATGACAATCTCTGTTGTTTCATTACTTTCAATTGAAGTGTTCAGACAACTTACATTTAATATAATTTCAGTACAGTTGGGTTTATATCTATGATGTTGCTATGTTTTTCTACTTGTCCCATCTGTTTTTTGTTCCATTATTTTTATGTTCCTCTTTCTTCTCTTGGGTAAAGTAGTTATTAAGAGTTACCTTTATTTTAATTATTGATTTTATTGTTTTATTTTATTTTTATTAGTTGCTCTAGGGTTTATAATACACATGTTTATGGTACAATACACTTTCAAATAACATTATACCGTTGCATGTGCGTAGTGAAAACACTATAACACCATACTTCTATTCCCCAACTCTAATCTGTCTGTTATTTGTTTCGAACGTTTTATTTCTCCATATTCTATAAATAATACAGTAAATTTTTAAAGCATCACAAACATTTTTATAAATAAGAAATGTTATATTCCATATTTACCCACCTGATTGTCATTTCAGTGCTGTTCATTCCTTTGTGCAGATAAAGATTTTTTTCCAAGCATGATTTTCTTTGGCTAAAGGTCAATCCTTGACATTTCTTATAGTATAGTTCTGCTGGTGATTAATTCTCTTGGTAGTTGTTTTTCTGAAAAAGGTCTTTATTTTACCTCAGTTTTAAAGATATTTTCTCTAAGTAAATAATTATAGGTTAACAGTGTATTTTTCTCATTTGTACTTTAAATGATTTGTTCCATTGTGTTTGGTTTAAGTAATTTTTGAAAAGAAATGTGCTGTAATTCTTACATCTTTTATAATCTTATAAGATTATATAAGAATTATGTATCTTATAATGCAGTGATCAGTGTTAATAAGTGATGAGCATCTTAACCAAGTGATATCCTTCTTTTGATTTTGAAAATGGAATTGAGAGTCAGGTCATTTTTTTCTAAATTCCTGGATTGAGACATATTAAGTTCAGGAGTTTTCAAAAACTATGGCTTCTTATAGGTGGACTGGAGACTGGAGAAAAGCCAGTCTGTAGCAAGAAGGAGCATAGAATAGGTGAATAGAAAGAAGAAATGTGCAATATTAAACATTCAGAAGAGAGAATGAGTCCTTGATTGTGATGTGGATAATCTAGCAAATAAGACACAATCTTGAATCCTGCAGCAGTAGATGTGGCTTCCTGTTGCTGATGACTCTGTGATCTGGTCAGGTTGTTAATCTTGGGGGCTAACACATTATGACAGTGGTGATGTGGTCCTTAGTCTAACTGCTGTACTGGAAGATCCCCAGTCTGCCAGGCAGATATTGTTATTGTTGGTCAAGTACAGTTGTCTCCATTTCCCCCCCACCCCACCCCACCCCACCCACCTCCCACCCTCAATCTCCCCCCCGTTTGACTTTGTCCCTGTGTTCTTCATACATGTTTCTTGATGACCCTTCTCCTTTTTCTCCATTATCCCCTCTCCCCTCTCCTCTGGTTACAGTCAGTTTGTTCTTTATTTCGATGTCTCTGGTTATATTTGACATGCTTGTTTGTTTTGTTGATTAGGTTCCACCTATAGGTGAGATCATGTGGTATTTGTCTTTCACTACCTGGCTTATTTCACTTAGCATAATGCTCTCCAAATCCATCCGTGCTGTCACGAATAGTAGGAGCTCCTTTTTTCTTTCTGCTGTGTAGCATTCCACGGTGTTAAGGTATCGTAGTTTTTTGATCCACTGATTTATTGATGGGCACCTAGGTTGCTTTCAACACTTGACTATTATAAACTGTGCTGCTATGAATATTGGGGTGCATACGTTCTTTTGAATTGGTGTTTCAGAATACTTTGGGTATAATCTCAACAGTAGAATTGCCAGGTCAAAAGCAAAATCAGATTTCTATTATAGAAGCAGTAGTAGCTTTGTCCATTGCCTAGGTGTGAACTGTGGCTTTAGGAGTTCATCCTGAAAGTTCTACCTATAGCATTTTCCCCAGCCTCCCAGTGTTTCTGTAAGCCTAAATAAATCATTTGGGAATCGAAATACAAAGGCATGGATTCTCTTCTCTGCAACTGAACTGTAACAAATGCCATAAGCATTTAAAACACTGTCACATAGTAAGTATTAAAAAGTTGTTGGGTGATGCTATAAATGTCTTCATTCATATGTCTTTGAAAGTTATTGGTTAAAAAAAAGTTCCCATCTGAAATCATACAAGGGAACTTGCTACTTTCTTTCTATCTGTTTTTTTTTTTCAGATACCAAATTATTTTTTTCCATGTTTTAAATTGTATTGTTGTTCATGTAAAGTTGTCTACCTTTTCTCCCCACCTCTTCCCCCCACCCCAGCCATCCCCACCTCCCTCCCCTGATTCCACCGCCCCCTTGGTTTTGTCCATGCGTCCTTTATAGTTGGTCCTGAAAACCCTTCACACTTTCCCCCCAATTATCCCCTCCCATCTCCCCTCTGGTTACTGTCCATTTGTTCTTAATTTCAATGTCTCTGGTTGTATTTTTCTTGCTTGTTTGTTTTGTTCATTAGGTTCCACTTAAAGGTGAGATCATATGCTATTTGTCTCCCGCTGCCTGGCTTATTTCACTTAGCATAATGCTCTCCAGTTCCATCCATGCTGTCACAAAGGGTAGGAGTTCCTTCTTTCTTTCTGCTGTATAGTATTTTATTGTGTAAATGTACCACAGTTTTATGATCCACTCATTGACTAATGGGGACTTAGGCTGTTTCCAGCACTTGGCTATTGTAAATAATGGTACTTTGACCATTGGGGTGCATAGTTTCTCTTGAATTGGTATTTCAGGGTTCTTCAGATATAATCCTAGCAGTGGAATTGCTGGGTCAAAAGGAAGTTCCATTTTTAGTTTTCTGAGGAAATTCCATACTGTTTTCCACAGTGGCTGTACCAGTCTGCATTCCCACCAACAGTGCACTAGGGTTCCCTTTTCTCCACATCCTCTCCAACACTTGTTGTTTGTTCCTTTGTTTATGATGGTCATTCTCATCAGTGTGAAGTGGTATCCCATCGTGGTTTTAATTCGCATCTCTCTGAGAGCTAGTGATGCTGAGCATCTTTTCATATGTCTCTGGACCCTTAGTATGTCTTCCCTGGAGAAGTGTCTATTCAAGTCCTTTGCCCATTTTTTAATTGTTTTTTTTGTCTTCCTAGAGTGGAATTGTGTGAGTTCTTTATATATTTTGGAGATCAAACCCTTATCTGAGTTATCATTGGCAAATATGTTTTCCCATATAGTTGGTTCTCTTTTCATTTTAATGCTGTTTTCTTTAGCCATGCAGAAGAATTTCATTTTGATGAGGTCCCCTTGTTTATTCTTTCCTTTATGTCCTTTGCTCTAGGGGACATATCAGTAAAAATATTGCTGCATGAAATATCTGAGATTTTTCTGCCTATGATATCCTTATTCAGAAATCAAAGGCATTTTTATATGCCAACAAGGAAATATCAGAAAGAAATCAAGGGAAAAATCCCATTTGATATAGCAACAAGGAAAATAAAGTACCTAGGAATAAACATAACCAAGGAGGTAAAATACCTGTACTCAGAAAACTATACAACACTGAAGAAAGAAATTAAGGAAGACACAAACAAATGGGAGTATGTACCATGTTCATGGATTGGAAGAATTAACATCATCAAAATGTCCATACTACCTGAAGCAATTTATAGATTCAATGCAGTACCTATTAAAGTACCAATGGCATATTTCACAGATATAGAACAAACACTTCAAAAATTTATATGGGCCCATAAATAACCCTGAATAGCTACAACAATTTTGAGAAAGAAGAACAAAATAGGAGGGATCATGATAGTTGATATCAAACTGTATTATAAGTCCACTGTAATCAAAACAGCATGGAACTGGCATAAAAACAGACACATAGACCAATGGAACAGAATAGTGAGCCTAGAAATAAATCAAAGTCTCTACAGTCAATTAATATTTGACAAAGGGGGCAGCAGCATAAAATGGAGTAAAAATAGCCTCTTCAACAAATGGTGTTGGGAGATCTGCACAGCCACATGCAAAAAAAAATGAAACTTGATCACCAGCTTATACCATAAACAAAAATAAATTCAAGGTGGATAAAAGACTTAAATATAAGTCACTGCTTTCTTCTTTCAACTCTAATATGGTAGACAAATGTCCTTTTTCTGGTCTGTTTGGTGCCATATATTTTGCATTTTTGTGGGTTTTTTGTTGTTGTTGTTGAGACTTTGTTGTTTAAAATGACCCCTGTGCATAGTGCTCAAATGCTGCCCAGTGTTTCTGAGCACAAGAAAGCTGTGGTTTGCCTTATAGAGAAAATGTATGTGTTAGAATAGCCTCATTCAGTCAAGAATTGTGTACTTTTATTGGTCATAAGTTTGATGCTAATGAATCAATAGTATGGTGCATCTGGAAAAGAGAAGAAAGTTGCCCCTCTGTATAAGAGGCTCTGCAGAAAGTGATAAAATACCTATGATGGATAATAAAGCTATCAAGAAAATTGAAAAATGTGGACAGTGTATTGGGTGCTGCTACATTTCTGCATCATGGGATGAACACCAATAGAAAAAAAGACAGTGAACCACAATGGTGTGAGATTAAAGGCCACAAAAATTCACAGTTATGGTACCCAGGGTCAGGAAACTATGAACTCTTTCTCAACTAATGCTTGCTGGCTCACACATTTCATAAGGTGATATGTTATGAAAAACATTAAACTTGAAGGCAAGACAAGTTCTGCAGGTCAGAAGGCTTAGGAATTTAAAAAATACCTGCTAAGTGCAATATAAGAAAAGTGTTATGTGGAAGAGTAGGTTCTCGATGTCGATGAGGCTGCTTGTTTTACAGTGTTGGCAAAGAAACCTATATAACACAGTGTTCCCCAAAGCCCATGGCTTTAAAATATTCAGTAGCCATGCAAGTAATTATTTGTGAGAAATATACATTAAATAAGGTGTTTTAATATAGGAACACACATAAAACAAGGGTATACATTGATTGGATGGCAAAAACATGACCAGAAGCTTGCAGGAACATACCTCGAATTTCCCCTATGAGCAAAGGTTTTGTATTCACAAATGGAGTGTTGGCCATGACTTTTCAGTACAGTAGCTACCACAAATAATGAGAATATTGTGTGTCTGTGTGTGTTATGGACTGAATTAGGTTCCCTCAAAATTCATACATTGATGGTCTAACTCCCACCACCTCAAAATGTGACTGGAGATAGAAATTTTAAGAGGTAACTAAGTTAAAGTAAGGAAATGTTTCAATTCTGTAGTAATTCAGCTTAGATGTTGTGAGACATGGTTGGTTGAAACTGGGGCATATTTTGAAGGCAGAAATGAAATGAATTACTAGAGGACTGAATATATGAGAGACAGACAGAAGTTTGCATTCATAAATATCTCCATATTTTGTTCTTCTTTACTATTCACATGGATCTTTTTTTAAGAAAAAGCAAAATCTTATGTGATGGGAAAGGAGAACATTCTAGTTATATCGCTGAAACATTTTCAGGTTAATCAGTAAAAGCATGATAATGTGTAGGAAATATAATTGGTCTATTAGTGATAATACAGAAAGTGAACATTCAGGGTCGAATTTAAAAAAAAGTTTCATTTACATCCTTATGATTTTTTGTGTGTTTTCCAATTTCTCTATAAAGAATATGTGTTACTTATGTAACTGGCAAAAATAAAAATGTTAACATAAAAAGAGAAAAAAGTTGATCAGGAACACTTAGTTTTAAAGAGCTAAAAACAGTTAAAATGATTTATTATTTTTTATCAATATAGTTTTCCATGGTTCTTTATTAAGAAGAAATTAAATTTAACTGACCAAACTATAATTAAGTTGAGGAATGAGTGAGTACATAATGGGTTTTAAGACTTGCTGGTATATTTATTGTACCAATGACTAAAATTACATGAAAGCAAATTGGTTATTGAATGTTACATCTATTTTAAAAACAAAATCATTCAAAATAAATATGCCAAGACTTTCTTGGCATTATGGATTAGGCTTGTTGTTTTTAGGGTCTAAAAAAATCAATGATAATTACATAATGTAGAAAATGGACTTTGAAAAGTAATTCCTGCTCATTTTAGTTCTGCCATTAAAGTGTTCCATTCTATTATTTGGGTTTTCATTTTGAAGTAATAAAAATATTTTTGTTAGATAATATCTTGGAGTGATTTTTAAGTGAAAAATGTGTTTATCTATTCATTCAATTCATGCTTTTTGTTTTTTTAATGCCTTCTACATGTTTCATTTTAATAAGGAACCAAAGAATGCCTTAACTTTGCTTTTGTTCTCTTATCTTCAATTATCATTGTAACTTTCTTATACAGAGGATTATGTGGCTACAATATAAAATGTTTTTATAATAATTGACAATTTTTATTCTAAAGATGTATTCTTCTCTCCATTCTTATATGCTTTTTATTTGCTTTGCCATATTTAGCTTATTTTATAGTCAGGGAAATTATTAGAATTAACTAAGTCTCTAAACATGTTACCTTGGCTAATAAAATAGAACAACATTTTTAGCTACAAGATAGTTGTTTCCCCAACAGATTCTCCTTTCTCAGTTAACTTTAACATAAATGATCAGGTACCTATTAGAGCTCAGCTGGCAAAACTGAAAGTAAGAAATGTAGATGAAAGAAACAAAGAAGCAAGGGAGTGTAAATAATTCCAGTCCATTCTTAACTTACCTTCTAAAAGAAACTAGAGTATTTCTTTCCTTTACTATATATTATCCTTTAAGAAGAAAAATTTACCAGCAATTTTGGACTTAGACTCCCAGCACTAAGCATTAGGACACAGTATTTTACCAAGTAGGAGAATGTTAGAACAAAGTCAAGCACAGTTGAAAGGATGCCTGCTTGTCCATTGAAAAGGAACTTGTAAAACCGTGAGGAAGGCTATCACAATAGAATTATCAGCTCCTATAACCTGTGGAATGAAAAAAGGAGAAGAAGTGGGAAAACACTGGCAGTTACTTCTTCTGGAAGATATAAGAGTTGAGTCATGCATAGATCATCAGGCAAAACAATCCACGAGGAAACAGTGGCCTTAAAAGACACAATAGATTAGATGGATTTAATCGATATCTTCAGAGCATTTCATCCAAAGCAGCAGAATATACTTTTCAAGTGCACAGGAAACATTTTCTAGGATAGATCTAGATCACATGGTCGGACACAAAACCTATCTCAATAAATTTAAGAAGATTGAAATTATATCAAGGATCTTCTCTGACGAGAATGGCATGAAACTAAAAATCGATCAGTATGGAAAAATTGAAAAATACACAAAAACATGGAGGCTAAATAACATGGTACTAAACAATAAATAAGTTACCAATGAATAACCCAGCAATTCCGCTGCTGGGATTACACCCTAAGAACCCTGAAACATCCATCCAAAGGAACCTATGCACCCCAATGTTCATAGCAGTACAATTTACAATAGCCAAGTACTGGAAGCAACCTAAGTGCCCATCAGCAAATGAGTGGATCAAAAAATTATGGTACATTTACACAATGGAATTCTACGCAGCAGAGAGAAAGAAGGAGCTTATACCCTTTGCAATGGCATGGATGGAACTGGAGAGCGTTATTCTAAGTGAAATAAGCCAGGCGGTGAGGGACAAATACCATATGATCTCACCTTTAACTGGAACATAATCAACAAAAGAAAAAAGCAAACAAAATATAACCAGAGACATTGAAATTAAGAACATTGTAACAATAGCCACAGGGTAGTGGGGGGGGGTAGTGGGGAGAGGGGTCTATAGGAGCTACTATAAAGGACACAAGGACAAAATCAAGGAGGAGGGTAGAGGTGGGGGAGGGAGGTGGGACTGGCTGGGGTGGGGTGGAGGGAAGGGGAGAAAATGCAGACAATTGTAACTGAATAAAAATAAATTAATAAATTTTTTAAAAAGTTACCAATGAATAAATGAAAACAATCAGAAGTCAGCCTGACACAAATGAAAATGAGAACACAACAACCCAAAAGTCCGTGGGACACAACCAAGGCAGTCCTAAGAGGAAATTCACAGCACTAAAGGCCTGCCTCAAGAAACAAGAAAAATCTCAAAAACCTAATACTACAATTAAATAAACTAGAAAAATAATAATAAACAAAGCTCAAAGTGAGTAGAAGAAAGAAAATAATAAAGAAAAGAACAGCAACCACACATTGATGTTTCTCTCTCTCTCTTTCTCCCTCCTTTCTCCTCTCTCTAAAAAGAAATTAATTAATTAAAAAAAAAAAGCCCTGGCTGTTGTAGCTCAGTGGATTGAGTGTGGGCTATGGACCAAAGGGTCACCGGTTCAGTTCCTAGTCAGGGCACATGCCTGGGTTGCAGGCCAAGTCCCCGGTGGGGTCCATGTGAGAGGCAACCACACATTGATGTTTCTCTCTCTCTCTTTCTCCCTCCTTTCCCCTCTCTCTAAAAATAAATAAATAAAATTTTTAAAAAAGGAAAGAACAGAAAAAATATCTAAAGTAATAGTATAAAAGATCAAACAAAGCATGAGCTGGTTCTTTGAAAACATAAACAAGATTGACAAACCTTTAACCAGACTCATCAAAAAAAAAAAAAAAGAAAGAAAAGAGAAGAAAAGACCAAATAAATAAAATCAGAAATGAAACAGGAAAAATAACAACTGACACCAAAGAAATAAAAAAGATTGTAAGAAAACATTATGAACAACTATACTCCAACAGATTGAATAATCTAAACATCATGGAAGAATTCCTAGAAACATACAATCTTCCAAAACGGAATCAGGAAGAATCAGAGGATCTGAATAGACAGGATACAGGTAGGGAAATTGAAGCAGTAATCAAAAACCTCCAAGCAACAAATGTTCTGCACTGGATGGCTTCACAGGCAAATTTTACCAAACATTCAAAGAAGAACTACCACCATATCTTTCTCACATTATTCCAAAAAATTCAAGAGGAAGAAAAACCCCCAAGCTCATTTTATAGGGCCACCATTATCCTGATTCTAAAACCAGATAAAGGCAATACAAAGAAAAAAAATTCAAGGTCAATATCCTTGATGAACATACATGCTAAAATTCTTGATTAAATATTTGAAAACTGGACTCAGCAATACATTAAAAAGATCATACATTATGACCAACTGAGATTTATCCTGGAGAGGCAAGATTCCCACAATATTTGCAAACCAATAAATGTGGTACAGTACATAAAAAGTGAAGGATAAGAATAATATTATAATATCAATATATACAGAAAAACATTTCATAAAATCCAGCACCTATTTAGGATAAGGACTCTTAGCAAGATGGGAAGAGAGGGAACATACCTTAATGTAATAAAGGTCACATATTCAAATGCACAGGCAACATCATACTTAATTGGCAAAAAGTAGAAGCAGTTTCCTGAAGACTAGCAACAAGAAAGGATGTCTGCTTTCACAACTCTTATTCAACATAGCACTGGAAGTTCTAGCCACAGAAATCAAACAAGAAAAAGAAATAAAAGGCATCCAAATTGGAAAGGAGCAAGTAAAACTGTTATTATTTGCAGATGACATGATACTATCTGTAGAAAACCCCAAAGATTACACCAAAAAACTACTAGAACTGATATATGAATTCAGTAAAGTAGCAGTATGCAAAATAAATATCCAGAAATAAGTTTCATTTGTATGCAACAAAAATGAACTATCCAAAAAAGAAACTAAGACAATGATTCCATTTACAATTACATCAAAAAAAAGCTAGAATAAATTTAACCAAGGATGTAATAGACTGGTATTCAAAAAAATTATAAGACACTGAAGAAAGAAGTTGAAGATACAAATGATTTCAAGCATGTACTATATTCATAGATAACAAGAATTAACATCACTGAAATATCCATACTACCCAAAGCAATTTATTTCATAGAACTAGGCCAAATATTCCAAAAGTTTATATGCAATAACAAAGACCCTTAATAGCACAACAATCTTGAGAAAGAGTAAACAGAGTTGAAGGAATCAGGCTACCTGATATCAAAGTATACAAGGCCATAGTAATCGACATAGCATGGTACTGGCACAAAAGCAGACATTTGATCGCTGGAACAAAATAGACAGCCCAGAATTAAACCCATGTGTTTATGATCAATTAATATTTGAAAAAGGAGACAAGAATATACAATAGGGTCAAGATAGTCTAGTCGAAAAATGGTTTGGGAAAATTAGATACATACTAAAAATAGTACTAGACCAATTTCTTACACTATATAGAAGAATAAACTCAAAATAGATTAAAGACTTAATTGTTAGACTCAAAACCCATAAAACTCCTAGAAGAAAACATAGGCAGAAAAGTGTAGGCATTTCTCACAGCAATATTTTTTTCTAATATGTCTCTTCAGACAAGGAAAACCAAAGAAAAAATAAATAAAAATGGGACACATAAAATTTAAAAAGTGTTTGCACAACAAAGGAAATCACTAACAAAATAAAAAGAGAAACCACTGAATGGGAGAACAAATTCACCAATGATACATCTGATAAGGAGTTAATATCCAAAATTTATAAAGAACGTATAAAACTCAACACCAAACACACACACACACACACACACAAGAAATTAAAACATGGGCAAAACACCTAAATAAACATTTCTCCAAAGAAGACATACAGATATCCAAAAGACATATGAGCCCTGGCTGGTGTAGCTCAGTTGGTTGAAACATCATCCAATAACCCAAAAGTTGCGGATTCAACTCTAGGTCAGGGCACACACCTACACTGCAGGTTCAGTCTCAGGTCCTGGCACATAGGAACCTTAGTCCAAGCACATATGGTCCTCTACTTAGGCACATAGGGGATGCAACCAATCAGTGCTTCTCTCTCATATTGATATTTCTCTCTCTCTCTCTTCCTCTCTAAAAAGCAAAGAAAAAAAATGTCCTCGGTTGAGGAAAATTAAATAAATAACATGAAAAAGTTCTCAACTCCACTAATCTTCAGAGAAATACAAATTAAAACCACAGTGAGATGTCACCTTCCACCTGTCAGAATGGCTATCAATAAATCAACAAACAAGTTCTAGAGATGATGTGGAGAAAAGGGAACCCTCTCCATATTGTTGGGGGAATGCAGATTGGCACAGCCACTGTGGAAAGCACTATAGGTTTACCTCAAAAAATTAAACATGGAACAGCCTTTTGACCCAGCAATTCTGCATCTACTAATATAACAGAAGAAACCTGAGACACTAATTTGAAAGGACATATGTACCCCTATGTTCATTGGAGCATTACTTACAATAGCCAAGAAATGGAAGCAACCCAGGTGCCCATCAGTAAGTGAGTGAATAAAAAAGCTGTGATACATTTACACAATGGAATATTACTCATCTATAAAAAAGAAGGAAATCTAAATCCTACCTTTCGCAGTAGCATGGGTGGTCCTGGAGAGTATTATGTTAAGTGAAATAAGCCAGTCAGAGAAAAACAAGTACCATACGATTTCACTTATCTATGAAATCTAATGAACAAAATAATCTAGAAAACAAAGAAGAGACTGACCCATATATCCACAGGACAGACTGACAGGTCTCAGAGAGTGCTGGGTGAAAAATGTGAAGGGATTAAGAAAAGAAAACCACTCAGTCACAGACAACAGTATGGTAATTACTAGAAGGAAAGAAGGGTGGGGAGGTACAAGAGGGTAAAGGGAGCTAAGTGGTGATGGAAGAAGACTTCACTTGGGGTCGTGATCACCATACAAAATACTGACGACGTATGGTAGAAGTGTACACCTGAAATCTATATAATATTATTAACCGACACCTCCCCGATAAATTCAATTAAAAAAAGACGAGTAGGCATTGAGACCCTGATTATTTGTGGGATCAGAAGCAATTCAAAAAGTCCATGATTTAACCAGAGAAAAAAGAAATTTCTGGGAAAGAACCTTCCTCTAAGTTTTAGATCATAGATTTTTAGGAAAATGACAGAATTGTCCCAGAAAGTCCCTAGTCCAGGAATATTTACTTGCTAGTCAGTGAAATCAATTAATGTCTGATCCATGTTATTTTGAGAAACAAAGGTACTTCATTTTAATAGCTACATTACTTAGAACAAATATATGTTTTTAAATGTTTAGTCTTTTTTCCTGAATATAAACATTATCTACTTTTCACTCTTAAAGCTAACTTTATTGACTACTTGTTCTTGTTCTTCTGCCACACATAATCTCTCTTTTCTACTATAGAAGCAACTTGTCTTAAAAGTTTGACCCATTAACTGTTGGGTTTCTATTCATTTTTTTCTAGGTTTACAGGTTTGATTTATAACACTGTACACAATACTTTCATATATAATATTTCATTTGAACTTGACTAATTTCATTTAGTGAAAAAGGTAGATTATTATTTTTGATACATAAATAAGGGGACATGTTCAAAGAGAATCTCTGACTTGGCTTTGGGCACTGCTGATAGGGATGAGGTGGGTAGAATTAGCATTTACCGGATTCTTTTAACTTCCAAGTCTTTCATTCTTCCTACTAACATCATATTATCTTTGAAGACAATTGAAACTTAGTTATTCTACCATAAGGAATTCTCTCAACATTACCAGTCTTGAATATGGCCATGAATAATATAATTCTTCTTTTATATTTTTACTTTATCATCCCGTTTGCCTTGTCTGCGTAGTCGAAAATGGCTCAAAACTTCCACACTCTGCCACACACAAAGGAGGAAGTTGAAAACAACTTCCCTTCAAGGCTGTGCCATTTTCTGCTTATATTTCACACCATTTCTGCTCACATCCAGAGGTTGTCTCTTATTTACATGGCTTCTCGTAGCTGCCATGGAGTGAGCTAAATCTTTGGGAATTCTGAGTAGAAGGAAAGAATGGATACTGGTTCACAAATCCCCTTTTCTCATAGCCTGACCACCCATATCCCCATGAGTCATATTATTTATTCCTGGGTCCATTTAAAGCATACTTTTCCCTCCCCTCATTAGATGATCCAAAGTCTTTCTGACTGAATTGATCTAGGTCAAAGGATGTATAATTCTCTCCATTGCGTCAGTTAAGACTAATTATGATTTGGCATCAAAAGAAGTTATTGATCATCTCTTTTTTGATTCTACATACAATCTCTTATACAGTGGGACAGAATACTGCAAAAAAACTTCCTTTTTCAGGAAAACCAAGAATATTATACAAACTGATGTCAGTGATTCATTAAAGTTATCAAATCCTGATAGGCAAGACTGTCTGTATCGTCCTAAGTTGATCATTCCTATTCTGCTTTCTGGGGGGTTAACATGTTTTATATTGCCCTCCATGGCTCTTGGATTTTCCATCTGGGGAGATTTTTGTTTATTTTTTGCCCGTTATTCCTTATGGTCACATCTTAGCTGAGTGGTGGAATGCATGCGCTTCTTTGGAAAAATACAGATTTCACAGTTCATTTCCTGCTGGTATAGATTTGGAGACCTGGAGGTAGTTTTGACAGGTGAAAAGCACTGGGGCTTTTGTAAATCTCCCTTGTGGGTTCTTTGAAAATACAATTTACATAAAAATGTAATAGTCTCAGTCAGTTTCCTGTGCAAGTAAGCACAAGCAGAGATTTCATCTAAAAATAAATCTTAAACCTGGAGTCTCCTATCTCTTTACTAATCTTCTGTGGGTCCCAACCCACACCTGACATTACAGCTACCAGAAAATCAAGATAGATTACAAAATAATACTTGTAAAGGTATAATGGAACGATAAAGAGTAGATATCCGAGAAGGTAAAACTGTTCTGAAATGATCTGAAGAGCACCATCTGCTCTGGACTCCCCACAGGCACAAACCACTACTGAATGAGAGCAGAGAATGCCTAGTCTAAGCAGAGGGCTACTACGAAGGGAAAGTGAATCAGCAAAGCGTTTAGTTGTCATGGATAACTAGAGCAAAAAATTGTAAATTTGAAGGAATTCTACCACGGCTGAGTTCTAGGGCTACAGAAGTTGAAAAGCTAGGTTAAAAGGCAGAGTGAAGTTTCTTGTGAACTTGTAGAAAAGAAAAAAAGTCCAGAGAGAGAGGAGTTTACTTAAAGAATAATCCCTCTTTAATAGAAGTGCCAGGATTTGGAGGTAAGTGGCTAAAAAACTGACCTTGAAATCCATGACAGCAGAACATGGTCTCCTGTCTTAGGGGATGAGGAAAGAATATTGCCAGAATTTATTTCAAAAGCCCAGGGAGGCCATACCTCAGGAGCAGGGTCAGCCAAGAGGTAAACTGAGTCTAACAAAACTTCAGCCCAATTCTGGAACTCTTCAATCTCTTAATTAATTGAAGTTATCAACCCCTTATTAAATGTGTTGAACAAAGGGAAAAGGGAAACCCTTTCTGATAGAAGATAATATCATTTAGAACCTCTGTTTTTCTTTTATCACAATTTCCAACATATATTAAAAATACTATACATGTAAAGAGGTAGGAAGATATGACTGATATCAAGATAAAAAGATATCGGGAGATACCAAGAGAAAAAATAGATAATCCAAGTAAATGCACAGGTAATCTAGACATTGGTAGTGACTTCAAATTGTTTATAATTAAAATGTTAAAGAAATCTGAGGAAGAGGTAGAAATAAAATGCAAGTGTATAGAATTTCAATATAGAACTTGTATGTGTGAAAAGATTATAATTGACATCCTAAAGTTGAAAAATACATTTAAAATATCAATATCTGAAATTAAAAATATCAATGAATGGTTTTTAACAGTAGATTGGGAAAAATGAAAGAATGGCTAATTAGAATATAGGTCAATAGAAAATGCCCAAAGAAAAGCATAGAGGGAAAAAAGAATGTAAAATTGAAAGAGCGTAAGAGATTGTATGTTATATTCAAAAGATCCAATTAATGAAAGTTGCTCTGAAACCATCTAAAAGAGTGGGGGAGAGAACAACTTTTTAACATTTCCTCTCTTGCCAATAACACATGGGAATGAACTGAAAGTGGCTCCAGGACCTCTTGTCTCCCGCTATTTGAGATAAAGAAGACAGTGAGGTGCAAATTAAGCCATCTTCAATGTAAATTGAAGGTAACAGACTGAATGACACACTTTTTAGCAAAGCTGTCTTCTCCTCAGACTCCTTTTTCAAACTGATTAACTTTGCTAATTTCTCTTAGGCCTTTTAAAGTGACAAGAATAAGGAAACGAGCGCCACTATTTTGACTTTTTGTAATGACTCACTCTAGAACTATGCTGTCCAATGAGGTATGAATGGTTGCTAAGCTATGTATTAGTGAAAATTAACAAAATTTAATATTCAGTATCTCAGTGTCAGTAGCCACATTTAAAGTGCTCAGTAGTCACACATGACTGACTACTATTCAATTTAGCAGCTCAGATGTAGGATGTCCCACCAATTTCTATAGATACATTAAAGTTCCATTAGTCTGAAGCTATAGACTTAATCACAGTTAACCTTCTAATTTTTACCACATGGTTACCATGGCATAAAAAAAGTCCCCAGCTTTTAAGGAGTCAGTATACTAAATTAAGAGCTTTACTTTAGAACAATTGGTCAGAGATATATCAGTTTTACTGTGAGTTAACTGTCAGCAACTATGTATCATTTCTTGAATGTCAATGTTTCAGGAGAAGCATTTTTTTTTTCCTGGTAGTATAAGGGAGGCTGGCACTTTTTTTCAAAGCCCAGTAAAGGGTAAATGTGGTCATGCTGGGGTAGAGGACATCTCACCATTCAGCATGTAAAATTTTATTTAATCTGGATTTTCAGATGGCATCCAGGCCTTCTCCTGCTTTCAGTGTGTTTGGGTTGAGTTCAGTCATGCTGCGGGGCAGTCCTCCATTCTTGGGGAGCATTTAGTAAGAGCTGATCACTTGACTGTGTAGAGACAGGTGGGACATCTAGGGATCTAATTGCTTCTCTCATAGACTTTCAGCCAGTTCCAGCATTTTTATCTCACCTACTCTCCTTATTCCGGGTTCGTGGTGTCTCAAAATTTGAGCATTTTCTTGGTATATGGTGCATAGTGATATACTTTGTCTTTCTTATGCTTTCAGATATTTAGATTTCAGGTTTCTTCTATATGTTGCTTTTCATCTTTTATCATTTGCTCACTTTTTTCCCAGATTCCCTTTTTTTTTTTTGAAATATCCTATCTGCTACTTTCTCCTCTTCAGTGTTTTATTTTCCTGGGCTATTCTCTCCCCTCCCCTTTTTAAACCCTTTTATAAACATCATTTTATAATAAAATTTTTAAAGGGAGAGGAGGTAAAAAAAAAGAGGCATGTTTGTTATTCCAGGTTTGACTAGAACCCTACATAGCTTCATAAATAAGTTGTGAAGAATAAGTAGGTTGATGATTTATATCAGTGGGAACTGACATATATTGTGTCTCTGCCTCTTGACCCAGCTTTCCCACTGGAAATATATCCGAAGGAACCCAAAACATTAATTTGAAAGAACATAAGCACCCCTATGTTCATTGCAGCATTATTTACAATCTCCAAGATACGGAAGCAGCCCAAATGTCAATCAGTAGATAAGTGGATAAAACAACCATCTGACATTTACACATAGGAATACTTCTTGGCCATAAAAAAGAAGAAATTTTTACCCATTGCAACAGTATGGATGGACCTGGAAAACATGTATGCTAAGTGAAATAGGCCAAGCAGAGAAAGACAAATACTATATGATTTCACTCATATGTGAAATCTAATGAACAAACTGAACTAATGAGGAAAATGGGAGAGCAGATGACAGCTAGCTTTTGGGGTGGGGGGGGTGGGCGGGGAGGTTAGGAGGTAAAGGGATTGAGCAAAAAGGAAAAAGGACTCGTGGACCTGGACAGCAGTGTGGTGATTACTAGGGGGAGGTGTGTATAAGGGGACTAAATGGTAATGGAAAAAATACAGTAAAGATTAAATCAAAATAACAAAAACAAAAAAAAATGTGCCAAGACCTTATTTCCTTTTACAATCTGAATAATTCTATGCTAATATTGGTATTATATATATGAAAAAACTGAAGTTACAAGAGATCATATCCTGGAGGTCCCAGCGTTTAATAGGTGACAATGTTAGAATGTAAACTGTGTTTGATTTTGTCATACTCCTGATATCATATGATGCAGTAGTTAAAGGCACTCTTTACCAAGGTGTCCTGCTTTTTCTGAATCCTAGGTAAGCAATGAAATAGCCTAATAGCTGTCTACTTAATTGCCCTGTATCTCATTTTCCTTGTGTGTGAAATGTTGGTAACAGTAGTTTCTAATCTCATAACTGTTGAAATTATTTAATACATTAATGTATATAAGGGTTTTGAAAAGTATCTGATGTAGTAAGCCATAAGAGATTTTATTATTTTACTTCTCTCTCAATCTCAAGGGAAAAAAAAAAGACATCATTTCCTCTAAAGGATAGTCTTAAATGTAGGATGTGTGACTTTGAAAGTCTGATGTTTATTTGTAGTTTTTATTTTCATGTTGTCTTCCCAGTAATTTCTATTTCTAAGGATTGAACAGGGAAAAACTTACTAAGTGGGTTAATGAAAGAGAAATATGCTGATCTATTTTACTGTTAAGAGGAAAATACATCACATAACCTCTGAAGATGACTCTTATGTTATGATTTTTAAGAAATCCTCTAGACTAATTTCAGTTTTCCGTACTCTGCCCACTCTATTCATTCTTATTTAAAAAACCTTTTTAATATTTATATCCTCTACAGTTAATTTAACATCCCTAGAAAATACTCTTTCCGTAACTAAGTTGCTTTAGAATCCTAGTTCTCAAATGTTGGTGCACAATGCATGACAAGTAGTTGGAAGAACTTTTAAACTATCCTGGAACAACCTCCTTGCTCGCTTGGCTTTTATATTTCAAAATAAATTCAAACCACTCCAAGCCTGAGGACCATCAGCCTTCGGCAAAACTTAGCTTCTTGGTTGTATGTGAATGCGAATCACTTTTTAAACAGTCTGACAAGCAGTACATACATCTTTTTGTGTACACAGGTGACCTCACAAATATTCTTTTTTACCATTTATGTATTAGACAGATAAATATATTAAAGGCATTGAACGTTAAAACTTCCTAATCATTAAAACTGGAAGGAGAGAGAGGCTGCAGATTCATTCCCTGTACATGTGTTTTAAAGTTCAGGAGGAAAAGACTTGAGAAAATACTTTGCAGGCTTTGCTGAAACCAAAGCATTTGGAGCACAATTTAATACGTTTGCCAAATCTAAATACAGCTGGGTTCTCCTGCAGTTTTTTTTTAATTGGGAACAGATTTCTGTGCTAATTCTGTAATGTGAAGTGAGTCCTGACATTATTTCCTTCCTAAAAATAGGGACCACTTCTCATATTGACAACCACTTTGCAAAATTTTTGTAACAATTCAAGTAATATCTGAATTACACATTATAAACTTTTATAAACAAAGCATTAAAAAATTTTAGGAGTAAATATTTCAGATTGCCATGAGGACATTTTTTAAAAAGTGTCTTTTTTAAAAAGGATTCAGCATGTAGTTTTTAAATACAGCTCTTTTGATAAAATTATTTGGGGAATAGTTTTGCATTCATTGAATAGTTTTTAAGTTGCATTTATAAAGTGCCTTTATAGCAATACATACTTTTATTAAAATAATCTATACCATATTGCATCATCATGATTTTCGCAACTTTCTACCCTTTGAAAATAACATAATTTTTTGTTGACAGTATACTATAACCTGGAGTAGTCATTGAACTTTAACCGCAGAGTGAAAGAGCTATTTTAGGAAATTGAGTATAATTGAAATACAAACAATTACTAAGGAGACTCTGTAAACACCATTTCCATTATGAAACAAACAAACAAAAAAGCCCCATAATGTTAGTTTAGCATTATAGGTTTTCCTAGCAATGTACTTTGAGATGGTCCTTTTCCTATTATTTTGCAGAGCAGATAAATAAAGGATCCATGTATGTATCAGTCTATCCCAGGGATCTTTATTCTCTTCCCTGAGCTAATACCACATTGTCTTAATATCACTATATTTATTGTACGGAAAGTTTTAGTATCAGTTGAGCAAGCCCCCTCATGTTTTATTCTTATGTAAGAATGCTTAACTATTTATGGCCTTTTAAATTTCTAGTTACATTTTAGAAGCAGTTTTATAGTTGAGAATTCTATTGCGATGCTAGCTGGTAATATATTGAATCTGCTGGCATACTTCAGAAATATTGAAAGTTTGGTTTTCTGTCACCACAATGAAGCAAGAACTGTAGATCAACTGGTAAGGAATTGACATTTTTATAATAAGTCAGCTAATCCATGACTATGATATGTCTCTCCGATTGTGTAAGTCATCTTTAATTTCAATAGTGTTATGATGTATTCCATAGAACTAATGCATATCTTTCCTTAGACTTATTCCTTATTGACTAATATCTTTTATCCTATGGTAAGTTATACTTTATAAAAATATTTGTAAGCACTTATATTTAAAAACAATATTTTGATTTGCTGATATTATAGAGAATGACCTTACTTAACTCATTAATTCCATCAATTTGTAGATTATTTATATTGTTATGTAAATAATTTATCATCTATAAATATTGACAGTTGTCAATACTGATATATTGAATAACAATGGTGATAATGGCTATCTTTGTTTTGGGTTTACTATAATAAATTTAGCATTAAGCTTTATCTTTGTGGAAATTTTTATTTTAGAGAAATTCTTTCTTAGATTGAAGGATCTAACCTTTTGTTGCTCATTTGTTAAACTGTTTCTTTTTATTATGACTGGATATTGAATTTTAATAGATTTTCTCTATAACATATAAGCTAATAATGTAACTATTCTCTTTAAAATGTTAACATGGCAAATTTCAATGATATTTTCCAATATAACTCAGCATTGTCCACCTGAAATAGACTTAATTTGGTCAAGATATGTTTGAGATGTTACATTGCTGATTTTGGTTTGTGGAAGTTTTGTTTTGAATTTTTGCATCTATATTAATGAATGAGAGTGATGTATGTGTTATTTTCACATTTTTTTTCCTGGTTTTATATCAAGGTATGCTAGGCACACCAAATAAGGTGTAAAATATACTATTTTTGTCTAATTTCTAACAAAATTTATATAATATTTGAAATACTTGTTAGAAGTCACTAGTATGGAAAAAAATGTTTGGGACTATTCTCTGAGCCTTTGCTTCTGTGCATTTTAACATTTTAATTCTGTATAACTATACACGCATATATATGTGTATGTGTGTATACAGGGCTGGGGAAAAGTAGGTTTACAGTTGCATTGTGACATTATTTTGAGTTAATAAAGCTGTCGTAATAATCATAACCTCCATGCCATTTTCCATATGAACAACTGTAAAACTACTTTTCCTGCCCATGTACATGTTTATTGAATATTCAAATAAAATTAACACTTAGAAAAACACATAATCATGAATGTACAGATCAATGAATTGTCACACAATGAACATACTCATATAACCATTGCTTTATGTAAAAAGAAAACAAAATCAAACAGAGCAATAGACATGTGCCAGAAGCCCTTCTTGGGTCATCAGTCATTACCTCTGTCTCCACCCCAATCACAACATAACCACTGATCCAACCAACTTACAACACCCAAAGTTAATTTTGCCTGTTTTTCAAGTTGTGTGTGTGTGTGTATGTGCCTGGGTGTCTGGCTTATTTCATTCAATATTATGTTTGTATGATTCATCTATGTTCCTGTGAGTAGCAGTAGTCTGTTCATTTTCATAGCTGTTAGGTACTGCACTGTATGCCATTGTATGGCTCATGCATGTTTTAGCTTATGTGTGTTGAAAATAACATTGACAGAACCGTTCTTATAGAAGCCTCTTGTGTCACATATGCACATTGTTTGGAGGGTATTTACCTAGGAGTAAGAGGGAAATGCTGTTCACAGAGATCTTTGTTAGATAATGCCCAACTCTATCTGTATGAATCTTCCTGTTGATCCACTTCCTGGCCAATACTGGTGCATTGGAGGTGAAGTATTTTGTTGTGCTTTAACTAGAATTTTTGCATTATTAGTGAAGTTGTGCATCTTTTAGTGTGCATACTAGCTTTTTGCAGATCATGTGAAATGCCTGTTCAAGACCACTTCCCTTTTACAAATTTAGTTTGCCTGAGGTTTATTTATGAATTTGTAGTTGTTCATTATATATTCCAGATATGAATCTTTGCTAGTTATATAAATTTATAATGCATATAAATTCCTCTTGTGGACTTGACTTTTCACTTTCATAAGAATGCCTTGTGGCAAATGTGACTTCTTAATTTTAATGTAATCAAATTAATCACTCTTTAATTAATGTTACGTGCTTTTTTGCAATGTTTCAGACTTTTCTTAATGTGTGGTCTTGTTTATATACTTCCTTATTATTTTTTTAGAAACTTCTTTTAAAATTCCCATACATAATTAGTCTGGAATTTATTATTGTATGTAGGATGAAGTAGGAGTATTTTAAATCTATAAATTTTTATAAACTATATAAATCACCTTTATTGTCATCTTTTAGAGTGTTTAATTAGATTTATCCACGCTTTCATTTTTCTTATGCATCCTTTCTTCTTATCTTTTTGAGATTTCATTTAGATTATTTTTCTTATAACTGAAGTATATCATTCAGAATTTCATTGAGTATGGGTATATTAATTGTCAAATCTCTTAAACTTTTATTTAAAATAGCTGTCTTCCCCTTCATTTTAAAAATATTTTGTTTTCTTAGATATAAAAACCTCAGTTGAAATTTCTTTCATTGAAATGCATTGGAGAAACTACCCTGTTTTTTGTCTTCCAGTTAAGAAGTCAGCCATTAATCCTTGGAAAATAAAGATTACATTTTCTCTCCCAGATGTCTTCTTTATCTGTGGTTTTCTGAGTTTCACCATGATGTGTCTGCTTTTTCTGTCCTGCTGAAGTTTTATTACATTTTTAAGTGTGTGGACTGATATCTTTTTCAATTCTGAAAGCTCTCAGTATTTTCAAATATTGATTACTTCCCATTCTCTTTCTCTTCTTTTTGAGATTCCAATGAACTGTATATTAGCTTTTCTTACTGTATCCTTAAGAATCAGAATTTCTCCCATTATTTAATCTGTTTGTCTCTCTGTGCTTCACTCTAAGTGGTTCCTTATCTGTCTTGAGTTCACAGTTTCTTAATTGGGATTAATTTGCTTTTCAGTTCATTAAATGTCTTTTTTTAGCTAGTATACTTTTTAGTTATACACATTCCATTTGCTTTTCTCAAATGTGTTATATAACTTGAAAATACTCAGTTACATTGTTCTAGCTTGGCTTTTATCTTCTTGAAATTTCTAAGCATGGTTATTTTACAGTTAGAGTTTGGTGATTGCAATACGTGAAAGAGGATTTCATGGATTTTGTTATGTTATTGTTCCCAGTAAAATACTGGGTTTTTCTTTGCTGCTGTTGTTGTTTCTCTTGCTCCATGGTTATCATAAAGATTGAGGACTTTTTAGCAGGAAATTCATTTGAGATTGTCAATTATATTATTGAAGAGACTGTTTAGGAATTTTAAATTTATTTAAGGCATTTGAAATGGGAAAATGGTGAAAATGTGTGTGGTCACAAGGTACATGCAGTGGTGATTAGCTAAAAGCAATAGTCTAAATTACCAAATACTAAATTACTAAGTACTAACTCACCAATCATCAGATACATAGGGTGGGGCAAAAGTAAATTTACAGTTATTTGTATGAAACATAATACAATAATTAATAAATAATAATACAAGAATAAACTGTGTTTTGTGTATTCACAACTACACATTTACTTGTGCCCCATCCTGTCTTAAGTTCTTTAAATTGTCAGCAGTTTAAAGTTATAAACAAAAGTAGTAACTATATATGGTCTCAATTAACCAGAAAGTTCAATTAAGCACATCAACAAATTATTGGTAATAAACTTTACTATATGTCTCAATTATACTTCTTTGCTCCTTTTTTTTGTCAAAAATGTAAATTATCTAACTGCCTAAAAGGAAATATTTATTTATTTTTTCTCTTAGGATAGTATTGTTCTATTTCATGTCTTTTTTTTTTTTAACAACACTATAATTTTAAAAGTGGCCTGGCAAGAGCCAAGTTCATGGAATAAAAACTGGTCCTTGAACCTATTCAATATTATAACATCAAATCTCTTAAATCACATTTTTATATGAAATCTGTATTCTATGGAGCAAATGACCACACTATTTACTACTCTGCCTGTGAAACATTGAATAGATATTCATTTAAGACATACATTCCTTAGGGTAATAATAAATTTTATATTATTTAATATGAAATAAGACATATTAAAATACTTGTACTTTTATATATCAAAGATGCAGTCACTTCTTCTCCATCTCTATACCTTCAAATGCAAAAAGGAATCCAAAATAATAGAATGATGTGCAAATTTTGTATTGATATTCTGGGGAGATTTCCTGAAATTTCTGTTTAGTGAGTGACATAAATTCAGCACATGAGATCAGTTTAGTATCTAAGGCTAATTCTTTACCATCATTACTTTCTATGAATTGCTTCCTCATTTTCTGACTTTCGTAATGGCCATTGTATAACTCTGTTGGTAATAAGGCTGCATCTGTAATTTACCCATTCACAAAACTCTTGGGAGAATATTTTCTGTCTAGTTCACTTGGCAGGGCACCATTTTAAATTTGATTTTCCAGTACTCTAACCAAATCTTTGAGAACCGTAACTCGAGGTAAAACCTGCTAGCAGTAAGCCCTTCCCATAGCCCAAGGGTTGGTTTGGTTTTGATTAGTTTTACTAGACTTCATTTGGTTTCAATTAAGCCTTGAGACAGGCCAGTGACATTAATGAAAAATGTGCCTTTCTCAAGTTAGAAAATAATTCTTTTGTGTAGAAAAATATAATATTCTCTTCACTGGAACAAATATCTATTCAAAGAATTTTAGAAGATTTAATAATCAAGATGTATAGGGGGAGATATTTGTATATTGAATTGTATTGTGTTATATTTTTAAATATTGGTTCTCCATACACTTTGATGACAAAATGACAATCACTCCATATGCTTCCAAAGCAGTAGCAAGACATATTTAATTACATAACTGTAAAAACCTTTTATATTTAACTGCATATGTGGAAAGCAACTTAATTTAAAAATAAGTGATTATTTCAGTGAGTTCAGGGAATATTTTAATTCATGTGTTTTCTAAAAGACCTTATTGCAATATTGCATGGTCATAGATGGTGTCCAAATGAGAGCGTTTACTTCATGTGTAAGTCCTTATTACCTAGGAAACAATCTGCCAGTGTTGTATCTCTTGATATTAGTTAAACATAATACATATTATTCATTTGAGGGCTGAGAAGGAGTGGCGCTTCAAGCAGCACCCCCCTGAGATTATCATTATAGTGTGTGCCTTAAAAAAAAGACATATGGTGCTGTTTTCTTAGAGAAAAACTTCAGGTATAAGTTCTTTTACGTTTTCCAAATACTTATTTCATCTTGGACAAAGTTCTTTGGCCTCCTAAAATTTTATTTTAAAAGATTGTATGTTGAGCAATAAAGACAAAAACAAAACAAACTCAAAAGCACTTTTAGTGATAGAAAATGTAATTAAAAAAAAATCATGATCCCTTGCTTCAGATAATACTGAATTTTCTCCAGAGACATCACCAAATATGTCACCTGTTTCAGATTATGACAAAACTATTGCAGTTATAAATGTTGGACACATGTACAAAAATTAAATATAAATTAAGGTTATTATAAAACTGTTATTTTATACTTTCAGTATCAAATGAAGAAATTATTAAATATATGGATACCATTTATAAACAATATGCCTGCATAATTTAAAACTGGCAAAGAAGTGTTTAAAAAATCTAGGCAAACTTAACATCTAGTATCCTGAAGCCAAGACCAAATCAAGATCAACTCTTGAATAAGTGTCTTCCAATTCTGGGATTCTAACACAACAAATATTTCATATTTATAATTTTTTTTAAAAGTTGAACTCTTGAAGTGTTGCATTCCAAGATTTAAATATAAACAGTCTTCTCAAATATTTTTGTTGAGTTATTAATACTTTGTGTGTTGACATAAGTTAAAATTCACGACATCTGGCGTGCATGTGAATAAAGTCCTCACATATTTCATTATATTTAAATAAATAAAATGGAGAGGAAAAGCACTGACTTCATATTCAGACTGCCCAGATTTTGGGTGAGGGCCTGCCATGAATTTACACTGTGTCTTTGGGCTTCTCCTTTCTGGGCTTTACTTTCCTCAAATAGAAGAAAAAAAAAACAACTAGGAACTCTTAATGGTTCTTTCTTCCTTGAATATTCTATTAATGTAGTTATTTTGGCTAGCCTAGAATTCTACATGATATCATGTCAATTTTGTAATTTTTTGACCTTGTGACTTTTAAAGTTATCTCGAAGGTAGTAAAACTAATTATACTGGAAATGATGTTTATTCAGTATTCTACTATTACTTCTAAATAAATAGATATCATTTTCCCTATAGACCAAGAACTACTTATTAGGCCATTAAAGTGTATTGAGAACCTCTTGTTTTATTTTCTAGAGACTGGTCAAGACCTCAGGGTCCTAGGGTTAAGAAATTTATAGATGAACAAACATGGGCTTCAACATTGAATTCCATCCTGTTAGATAGAAAAGCAAGTAAACACATAAAATGCAATGCAGTAAAAGGTAGTCAAAATTGTATTACTGGCGAATCCTAATTTTACTGACATGGAATTAATCTCAGATTAGTAAAAGTGGTTGTACTTTTTTCAATGCATAAAACATGGGACTAATTTATTCAGAAAATGACTGTGTTATTGACTTCAGCGTGCTCATCAGTGGAGAGATTGATATAACATTTTTTCACATATAGAGAAACAAAGTTTAACATGAAAAGCTCATGTATTGAATTTCCTAGTCTTGAAGGAAAAGAAAGGAAGTTACCAACATTTTTGCTAGAATGTCAGAGGTGCCTTTCATAAACTACTTTCACGCTGCCTTCAAGAGCAGCAAAGATCATCAAGTAAAGAAAATGCACGAGGGCCTATGGGACATGGAAGGCGTTGACGGCACTCAACACAGGCAAGAACACTCATTTTCCTGAGTGGATTAACGAAAGGCCACAGAACCTGGATTTTCTAAAAGCAGAAAGATCATCCCAAAATTCCAGTGTATGAAATGAAAAGCGACTGCATACTATCTTCCTGTCTGTATTTATTCTTGGTTGTAGTTATATAAAAGGCTTTAGTCTTAAAAAAAAAAAGAATTAAAGGTTTGTCCAAGTCATGGGATCAACCCAGGATTTCAGTATAACCCAGATTTTGGATAACCACATTTTCTTAAAATGTGCAGTAGACTGAATTGTCTCCCTAGCTTCTGAAACCAACCACTGAATCCAAGCCAAAACACAGGCAGCCACCAAAACACAATGGGATTTATTCCTTCATCCTGGTTTTAAATAAAGAGTCTTAAAAATCAAACCCATTTACCTTTTTCAAAACCTTTTTCAAATACCTCTACGGAATCTCCATGCTTTGTAGCTCAACGTGTTAATCTATCTCCTTCATATGAGGGGATTCTCAGCTCTAAGGACTTTCACTTGGGAAAGATGGATATCAAATAGGAACATAATGTGGAATTTGCCTTTGACAGAATCTTTTCAAACAGGAACCATAGTGCAACAACTTTTGGAAGAGAGCATTGAGAATAATGTGAAATTGTGGAATATGGGCTATTTTTTTTTTTTTTTGGTTAACCTCATGAGAAAGCTAATTAAAGGTATATGTCGTTGAAGAAACCTAATTTTTTTTAAGAAATCACAATAAAATGCAGGGTATTGTAATGAGGAATAACTGTCACTTGGCCAGTTTGGAGATACTAGCCTAGCAACCCCACGTATCATCTGCAGGAAACACTGAACTGGGAGCGAAAAGGCCTGCCTTGTCATAGTGAATCTGGCCTGCACTGCTTCTGTCATTTTGTTCATACCCATTCCCCTCTCCTGGAAGTGATCCTTGGTGCTCACCAACGTTTCCTAGCATCTCTTGTGGAAGAAAAGATTGGAACCATGTGACAAAAACTGGACATTAATCTAGAGGATGTTGTTCACTTCCAGTCTGTGGGAGTTAAGTGAACCAGGCTATGATTTTAATAATCTCTTAAAGCAGTGAGCAAAGGATTTCAAATGACAACATTGCAAGGTGGAAGCAAGGAGATATCTGAGTCGTATAAAACAGAAGAAATCTACTTGCTTGTAATGACACGAGCAAGAGGTAAATTTTGTTGTGGTAAGTCACTCAGAAGTGGGGCTGTTTTTTTTTTTGTTTGTTTGTTTGTATTTTGCCACAGGATGGCCTGTCTTCTGCTTATTAGTATTTTGGGGGAGTCATTGTAAACTGAGCAGCTTGGAGACTTCTAGATTTTGTCCCAGTTTGAATTACTGGGACTGTCTTTGGGTACGTGACTTTATTTTACAAGAGAAGGTACTGAGAGATTTGAGGAAAATTGACTAAGGTCAGAAATAAGTTTGGGGCTGTATTGTAAAGAGCACTTTGCTGAAACCCTGTAGACTCATATTTCCCAGCCAAATTTCACTCTAACCCGGGAGATTAACTATAGGACTATTCAAACTGGCCATTAATAAAATGCCAACTTGACATGGTTCCTGTATAGTAGATGTTGTTCATTTAGACATGATGCACTTCTGTGATGCAATGAATGATACAGCATTCAAGGACCTGACTTTCAACCGGGGGCTTGTTTGTCAGACTATAGTGTCTTGTAACGTATGCATACCATTGCGTCTATTTTAAGTGGGCAAAAAGAAAAAAATCCCACCTCCCTCTTCAGTTTTAATACAGTTACAAACACCTTACAATGTACCGCAAAGCTGTTTTCACATCACTTGAATTTAGAAACTTAAGGCATTTGTAACTATTGGATGGATTCTAGTCTTTGGCAGCCAGAGCAGGTATGACTACAATCACAATGATCAAATATCCAAACATAAAATATAATACACATACACAAATATTAATTAGAATTAAATTAGTAAATGTTTACAAAGTGTTTAGAACAGAGCCTGACAAAGGATTAACAGTGCATATGTGTTTAAGTAAAATATATAAATAAATATGGTGACCATGGACCATAGACTCTGAGAGTTAGGGTCCAGGTTGTCTTCCTACCTAATTTCCTCTTGTAAAGCTCCAGAGGCGTGTTATCCAGTTTCCATTTGACCATTTTTTGGTGCTAGGAAATATGGTTGTGTATCATGTGGTAATTTATTTTTACTTGAAACCCACCATTATCCCAATTAAAAATGAGAAAACAGGTTTAGAGAGGTTAAGAAGTTTACGCAAATTTACACAGCAAGTGAGGTTCACCATCACTGTCTGCCTAATAAGTTCATAGTCTTCCAATATCATTGTCCCTATTGTTAGTAGTAGGAATATCAGTACCATGTGATCAGACTGTGATAGCCCACAAATTCCACTTAGTTTTCATGGAGTGGGAATCATTTGAGCCAAGACTGTGGACTAATTCCGTTCCCACTAATCTATGTGCTGTATACAACTACTAATTCCACTGTTTAATAATCCGTGCTACAGTTCTGTCATGTGATCACATGTCTTTTCTTTCAAACCCTTAAACTTTTTCTCCCCTAGTAGCTAGGGTATTTGTCTCTGTAATCATCTGAAAGGCAAGGCAAGGCACGTAAAGAATGTTTGCTGGTTGTATCAATGCTAAAGGAAGGCAAGGAAGAGTGAGCTTGCTTGTAGAATAGTAATTTGGACTTTAGTAGATATTGAAGTAGGTGAAAGCTTCTATCACTGATATAACTTGCCTTGAACATTTTGATTTTTGTATTAGAAATGCACTTGATAAATTCAATCACTATGTAGTCTATAATTTGCTCACACAAGTATATCACTTATGTTCTTCTTACCATTTACTAAAAATCATCATTCTGTCTCTCTCTGTTTCATAGGAGAGACTTAATTTCAATTTTTCCACAATTGCTTCTATTAAATATATTTTTGTTTTGTTTTTTATGCTGATTAAAGATGCACCTTGCCACCATTATATTTTAGATATAATTCCATCTATATTTGCAGAGATACTCATTTGTCTTATGTTAAAGATTAAAGGCAAGGTTTAAAAAAAAAATAACCATTTTCCAGGCATTGCCATTTTTAGCAACCAAGGCCATGTCCCTTTTGCCTATTCTTTCAAAGTAAACCATTTTATTTGATTCTTGGGACTGAATAATCTCTTCTCATAGGTATATTTCTCCAACTATAACCTGATTAAAATTTATCCAAACCTTTATCTCCATAGGGATAATTTAGTTGGATAATTATGTGAAAAAACAGAAGGTATGCTGGCTTCAGGTTTGCAATGTAGCTTCATTACTTGATACTCAAGTAATACTAAACAACATATTTAATTTTCCTGAGCCTCATTTTTGTTTTGTGTAAAAGGAGAATGGTATGTAACACAGGATAGGGATCAAGGGCACAGAATCTAAATCTGTGTTACCTAATTTAAAGGTTGGCTCTGCTATATACTGACTGCGTTACCTTTGGCAAATCACTTAACCCTTGGTAGTTTAGTTTCCACAGCGGAAAGATGGGGAAATAGTAATTTCTACCTCATGTGGTGATTGTGATGAATACACATACAAATTTGCTTTATTTTTCAGATTATGATGGAGTTGCAAAATAAAATTTGAGGTATTTGCATTCCATTAGTGCTGCTGATGGTGATTACTATTGGTTTGTTGTCATGGTGCTTTGATTGTAGCTCAGGGGGTCTGCTTCTTCTTTGGTGGGATGTCTACTCAGCCCTGCCATTTTATAGCAAACATAATTACAGACAACATGTAAATAAATGGGCATGGTTTTGTTTCAATAAAACTTTATTTCCTAAAACCGGGCTTCAGGCTGGCTTGGGACCACAAATCACAGTTTGCTGAACCCTAGTAAAACTGATGGTTAACAGGCCAATTGGACACCATCAGGTAACTTGATGCCTTTTCTTCCCAAATTACACATACTCAATTTCTATTGCTCTGGTTTGGGGCTTTGTTTCCTTTCAATAGTCTGAAATATTTCTATTTTCCACCATGTGACAAACAAGCTTTCCTATCCTGTGCCAAAGAAGAACTCAGTTTCACAATGCTCATTTGGACTTATTAAATGGTGTTGAGGGTCACTTTATAGAATCAACTCTGCTCATAATAAGAAGAGCTTCCTATTTTCTTATCATAATCTCTATTGAGTTTGTAATCTGCTTATGATTATGCTTTTTGAAAAGTATTTGAATTCTAGTCTTTCAGTCCTGGGCCTTGGGGTCCTTTACAACAAACTGTCACATGCATAGTTGGTGTCCTATAGGACAATGGTCAGTATGCTTGGCCTTGATTTATTCTTCTTATTGAAATCCTCATGTTGACATAACTTACTGCTGCACAAATATTGTCTTTGACCTACATCTAGACCATACTTTCTAAGTATAAATCTCCAGCCTTCTTCAAACTATAGAATATGGAATTTCAATTATAAAACTGAGGGGAAAATTGCACTCCAACATAAAAACATCTCAAGCTGGACATACATTTTTGTGTCGGGCATGTTAATGTGCCTCCAAATACTGGAAGTATATTTGATCAAGATGCTCAGTTGCTGTGCCTCAAAATCTATAACTGCTTTTGTATCAGGGTTCCCACAGGCTACTTGTAACCAATGACTGAGTGCAGAAGGAAAATTAACGCTGGCCGTTTGCTGGGAGATCTGTGCTCATTAATCAGACAATTTTAGCTCAAGTACTGTCCCCCCCACACACACACCCCACCCAGAACTTGGCAAACTTTTAGAACTTCACTGTTCTATAAAATGCTTCCAACAGCACAACAAAAAACAAAGATACATCCAACCAAATTACTTTCCTTCTCTCTCCCTTATGTTGATCAGAACTGCATCATATGTGATAACTTCAACCACATCTTTGGTCTTCCTTACCATATTTCCCTCACAGGCATTGCCCCTAAATATATCACTTGAACTGCTAATTTTGACCGGGAGTTGGCTTCTAGGTACTCTGTCAGATGGCAAAACTAAATTAGAAATATGATTTTGCTATCACCTGTTTGAAATAAGCAAATATTTTTTTAAAAGGGTGAATAGAGAGCACTGTTCAAGAATCCAGAAAAACATAAGCTTGGAAAAACTCCCTTGTGTTTGAGGAAACGAGGTAGAATAAGAAGCACATTGTAAAGGAAGAGTGAATGTTTCATGAGACTTTGCGTCTAAGAAGATGCATGCTAGAAATCGCAGGGCTAGCCCTTTTTAAACCCTTGTGAGAAATAAACGATCTCCCTCTTCCTCCGTCACGAGAGCCGATCAAAACTCAATTGCTTAAAAAGGATTTATGAACATTTGTGGAAATTCTGTTATTCGCTAGGCACTGTGAACACTGCATTGGGACGAGAATATCCTAATGGCAACATCTCTCAGTTCACCCAGCATGTCTGTTCAGCGTGAGGAAAAGCAGCCTTGTGCTGCATCTCCCGAATCTCTGTGACATTTTTCCTTAGCAAAACGTATTTATTTTGATAGGTCTTCTAGCTAAGGAAGTTATGTTAATTGTCAACTAATAGCCTTATATTTTTTGGGGGAAATCCTTTATAATGTACCTAAACAACTTAGTAAAGATAACTACATGTAAAAGAATTTATGCTTAAATAAGTGAAAATGTAACATAAAAATTATACATTTATTATGTTTTCAATGATGTTAATATATGTATTTGTGTGTACAAAAAAGGAAAGGAGGTTAATAATAATAATACTTGATATTTATGTCATACTGGTGGGACTGATTTTCTTAGTTCCAAATTTTTGAAGTTTTGTCTTATAATGAGTGCTATAATTTGAATGTTAAACATTAAAATTAATCAAAATTACAATATTGGGTGACAATACCTGGAAATTTTGCATAGTAATACACATACATAAAAGTTTAAAATTATTTTTAAGGTATCATTTTTAAAATTTAGCCAACAAAATATTTTGCCTTTGTTGATTTATAATTAATGATAAGGTAATTTGGAAATATTAGATATGTAATTTCTTACTTCCCAATTGAGTAATACACTATTTCCTTTTTTTAGAGGGCTCTAGGGTTTCAGTAATTTTAATTATTCTTTAACAAATTTTATTGAGAAATTTAAATTTTAAATATGCTCCATTCCACTCTAATCATTTCTCATTCTCACACTCACCTTTGGGACAAAGTCCCCAAACTGGATCTCATTCCAACAAAGGTTAATAGACTTGCATTATACAGGGGTGAGAAAAAAAATACGTTAAATCACCAGCTCTCATTACCTAAAAGATAAATCACAGGTAAGGATACAAAATAATAATAATAAAACAAGTAATACAAATACATAATATAATAATTAATAAATGAATAATAATGCAAGAATAAATTCTGTGTTTCTCATATGGCTGTAAACCTACTTTTGCTTAACTCTGTAAACTGAATCTACAGTTTCTCTTGGCTAATGTTTTAGTATAAAAATAACCAAAAGACATATTTCATAGTGTTTCACACTTCATAAAACACTTTCATTACATTATCTCATTTTATCCTCCCAAGATTGTTGGAATACATGGTAGAGTTATTTCCATTTTACCAGATGAATACACACAATTAATGTGCAATAGAACCAGGATTCAATCTTGATCTGACTCCAGGTAAATCAAAATCAATGGCAATCAAAATGTAAATGAAAATTAATATAGGAATGTATAGTAGGGATAAACTCACTGGGGAGACTAAAATTTAACTTAGAGCTATAATCATTAACTTGTACAATTTTGAAGCCCTTGTACTATAATGATTTTCAATTTTTTTATATTGCACTTGTAAAAGTGTAAAGAATATTACAACACTAGGGAAAGTACAAAAATGGAAACTTTAGCCATAATTCTGCAAGTCCAAAAAAATATGATCAGCTTTATGAATTTAAATATTGTCTTTTTCCTTTAAGCAGTGATGAAAGACATAATAATTTAATGTCTAAACCTCATCCATTTGGGAGGAGTGGGGGTGAAATGAGGTGCCTAGATCCAAAAGTGCAAATGATCAGTGCCTTTGTCTTGTGGGCAAGATAGTTTCAGGGAGTGAGTCTCTCTCCTCTTCCTCTTCTCCTCCTCCATCTAGACCTCAAACCTAAAATAACCTGCCTAACCCCTCCCAACTCTGTTACAGATTGTGGAGAGAAAACGGCAGCTCCTGTATAACAATGACTTTGAGGAGAGTAAATCTTTGCTTCAAACATTCCATAGATTTGTGAACTAGAAAATTAGGGACAGACAGTCACCTAAAGCTAAAGAAATCCAGTTGTTAGAAATTCTATATTTGAGTAATTGTAGACCAAACGGGTGTATTTATAGTAAACATTCAATTTTGCTCATTGCTTTTTTTATTTACATTGTATCACTTATAAGTTATGAAAATTTCCTCCATCAAGCAATCCCATAGAGATGTAGTTGTCTGTTAGGTTATCTTTTTAAAAATCGTTACCTGGTTTTTTAAAGCCATTTAACTTTCAAATGCACACAGATTTATTGTGGTGAAGACTGTGAGCAGTGGGACTCAACAGAATATTAACATTTTGCTAAATCATCTGAATTTACTAAATACTCTTTTCTATTTCTTTGTCTTATCATTTAAATTAAGTATTGCATTCCTATAAATGCCTAAAGCCAAACTATTTTAATTCACTGATCTGTGATGTTAGTCCTGTGCCATGAACACACTTTTGAAAAAAATATCTCAAATGGATTCATTGAAATTATTTACATAGCTCTGACCTTTCCTTATGTTGATATAAATAAAATGTGCTTTGACCAAAGACCACCCTTATACTTGAGCACACAATCTATTCATCTCATCAATTAAATGGCAATGATTGCCCAGTTGTCCCATCCTTCTGCTTGATCACTCATTTCTCCTCCCTTCCTAGATCATGTGCAAGAGCATAGAGACACTCTGTAATTAATCCAATCTTCCAAAAACAAATTACTCCTTGACCTCACATGGCCATCTAGCTATACCATTTTCCTGCTTGCCCTCCTTTAAGACAAGACTACTCAGCTCTTTTCCATACTATCCACTTCCAATTCCTTTCTCCCACTCTCCCTTGAGTCCTTTCCAGGCAGGATTTTGTCCCTAATATTCTGCTGAAATGACTGTGGTCAGAGTCACCAGTGACATCCACATCAATAAACACAATGGTCAATTCTCATATATCATCCTACTCAAGCAGCATTTGATACTGCAAATCACTTCCTCATTCTTGAATCCTGTCTTCACTTGATTTCTAACAGTCACCTATCTCTTCCTTTTTTTCTACCTCACCAGCTATCACTTCAAAACTTTATTATGTATCATAATTTTTTGGACTTGAACTTTGGGCTAGGGTGAGTTTTGTACTCCATGTGGAAATAATGGGGGTCATTTGATGCTATTCAGCTGGTGGCTGATCTGTTCTTAAAGTTTTTAGGGTGATATTATTCATGTGCCTGATGCTTTGGTGAGAATAGCTGAAAGGCCAAATTAAGCAGTTTACCTCCCCCTATTAATTTCTCCCAGTGGTTTCCCCACCAGGCTAATCAGACTTTATTCATGAAGATTCAGAGTCAAATGAATCAAGGTAAGGCTGCCATCCCTTTGCACCCTAAACTTGTACCTGGCAAAATGAAACTTGTTCTGTGTACTCTCTTGGCCAAAGCAAGCATACATTTCATGGGAGAGGAAATGGACCCATCACTCATTGGGAAGAGTATCAAAGAGATTGCTGTCTGCTTTAACTTTATACACTCCTCAATCCTTGGCCTCTTAATAATGCTTGAATATCACAGAGTTCACTCCTTAGATATTTTCTCTTCAATCTGCCCATTCTTTTTATGAACTCATCCAGTCTCTTGGCTTTAAATATCACCAATTATTTCATGACTTTCAAGTAATGCATTTTCTTATTGAACTCCAGAACTCAAGACCCAACTTCATATCCAACTTCATATACAATATATCCAATATATCCAACATACTTTCTCTCCTTCTGCACTTAGGTCTCTAATAGACACCTGAAACTTGCAGTGTGCAAAATCAAACTCCCAATATTCACCCTCAGATCTATTCCTCCTGCAATCTTCCTCTTCCTTACAGTTCTTCAGCTGTGTGACCTGGGGCAAATGCCTTACTTAACCTCTCACTAGAAGCATTAGTTCCTCTGTCTATAAAATGGGGGAAAATACTGTGGTTTCTTCAGAATGTACAAATATTTCACCTGTTAAAATGGGGAAAATATTAATATTTATGTCCCATGGATGCTATGAGCCTGAGATGAAGTATTGCAAAAAGAGTACTTAGCCCACTGTCTAGAACACAGTAGGAACTACATACATGTAGTAATGTCAAAAATCATGTGATATCATTTTGTGATGACTAATTGCACAATTTGGGAAGATACACAATATTTCAATATTTAACCTTTTAATGCAATAACTCAGATGTTTTTCAATTCAAGAGATGATAAAGTGTAAGGCTAAAATTTATACCAGGTTAGGATCATTTATTAGTAAGATTATCTTGTGTATTTTATGTTTATTATCTAATTGGGTCCTGTTTTCTTCATAGAGACACTACAAATGTGGGGTATTGTGTATTTAGGCCATTTTACTCCAGTTTTAAAATAAATTTCTTAGTATCTTTGGCTTTTTTAAAACATGCTTCTGGCATCAGGGTAGTATGAAATTTTGTCTTTTTCCCTTAAATATTTACATCTTTATTTGTGAATTGCCTGCACAATTGATTAAAACAAGTCATTTATACTGAAATGTATTTTTTCATTATATTTACTATTTTAGAAGAATATTTGAAATTACCAATGAGAAAAGTCATCTAATTTTTTTAGTATTGTATAGTATACTGAGGTAAACACTTCTCTATGATTTATAAACATATTACAAATATTGGCTAGGTTTTAGAATATTTTTTTTTCTTAAAAATTTGGTAATGTTGCCCAATTTTTCTAAATTATATTATTTTCATAGGATTAAAGCTCACTTTTGCTTTACGAATTATTTTAAATGGAGAAAAGTCCATTGTAAGTGGAACAGACAATCACATGTCTATTTTATAGTGAATTTTAAATTGTGCTTTTAAATTGTGCTACACAGAATGACAAGATATTACATTAAGTATGATGTATACAATTTCATAAGGACTATGAAATAAACACTAGCTTTTATTACTCACTGGAGCCGGGACACTATATGACTATAAAAAAATAAGGGTGTTACATATCTTGATGATAAATTAATGTTTTTAAAAAATACCTCCCCATCATATGAGAACAGCTTTAGATTTCCACAAATATTGTTTTACATGTAAATGCTCTGATATTTCCTATTTACTTTTATTCTTTGAAAACAGTCAAAGTCAACAATACAATGTCTTTCTTTCAGCAAAGATGTCTCTCGTGTGTCACCCTCTTCCCTTTAATATCTTATTGTTTGTCAAGCAGACAAAGATGTCAATGACACTTCCAGACATTATGGTAAATCATGTCATCCAGGTGCTCTGTTGTGGTCTTTCTTGGGTGTTTCTGGGTGGATCTGTGAAAGCTAATGAGCTGGACTTTGTTTTCAGTCTTTTAACTAAGGATGTTAGTATGTGGTTATGCCTAGCAGAGAATGAGCACTTCAGTGAGTGAATCAAATAAACCTGTATTTCAAATCTGGCTGCACCTGCTGCTGGTTGTATAACTAGGAGATTTGCTGAGTATTCCATGACCTCATTATTCTTGGATTCTTGAATATAAGGAGATAATGCTTGCCTCCTATAATTACAGTAAAAAATAAGTGAAATCATAGCTCTGAAGTGCTTAACACAGAGCTGGAGCCCTGAAAGCTTTCAAAAACATTCATTGTAGCTTCATTATTTTTCCTTTCTTTTATTAAATGTTGTCTTTGTCTTGTATACTCTTTTTTACAGAGACATTGACTATATAAAACAAATGGAAACACATCTGCCATAAATTTAATAAATGCTTCATTTAAAAATGTCCTGTGAGTGTCCCACTGTGTCCAGTTAATATCTTATTTATAGCTGTTCAGTAATGATTCATGTGAGTTAGGAGCAGTTTCATTAGAGCTTAAAATCTTTTAATGTTAATAATAATAAAAATCTGATATTTGAAAACTTTTATGAAAAAGTTATTGGGTTAAACTTACTAAGAAGTTTACAGAGGTCATCAAGATGGTGACATAGGTCTTTCTCATCTTCCATCCTACTCACAAGAAGACCAACCAACAACTATCCATAGACGAGATATCATTGTGAGAATCCCCCAAATTGGCAGTGTTGAAATACTTCTCTAGACAACAGATACCAAGAAGGACCATATAGGGGTAAGAGGAGCTTCTGCACTTTGAGTACTTTGCCCCTCTTCCAGGCCAGCTAGTGCGAAGCTGAGAGGGCTTCCCTGGGACTGTGGGGAAAATAGAGCTCCAGGTGGACATCAGCTTTCCCAGTAATGCAGAATGCTCCCTGGGAAGCTCAGGTTTTACTACATGGAAATCTCTGGGGGACCTCGTGGAGCACAACCAATGGGGATCAGATAAAGCTAGAGAAGGGATGCAGCGTTTTCAGCAACCAGTATGCTCAGATTTTGGCAGACTGTGTTTTTCTGTTTGCAGTGGTTCAGTAACAGAAATCCCAACCAGCAATTCTTTCCATCTGCAGAGCCAAGCTGGTGACTTCACTTAGGCAGGGAGCTCAGTTGGCAGTTTTGCTTGATTTGGATCTCCAGCCAATGGACTGTACTGGCCATGGAACATATTCTTTGGCCTGCCTAGGAAGGGAACAAAACCCACAATGACTTGTGGGATAGAGCAAAAGTGGTTTTTTAGAGGCAAATTTATAGTTATTAATTAATACATTAAGAAAAAAGAAAGATCTAAAATACATAAGTTAACATTATACCTCAAAGAACTGGAAAAATAAGAACTAAGGCCAAAATTAGCAAAAGGGAGGAAAAAATAAAGATGAGAGCAGATAAGTGAAACAGAAAATAAGAAAACAAAATGAAATTAATAAAAGTAAGTGCTAGTTCTTTGAAAAGATAAACAAAATTGACAAATCTTTAGCTAAACTAATGTTAGTTGAGTTCTAAAGAAGAGAACTCAAGTAACATTTTAAATGAAAGAGGAGACATTAAAACAGATACCACAGAAATGCAAAGGATTATAAACTACCAGTATGAAAAATTATATGCCAACAAATTAGAAAACCTATAGAAAATGGATAAATTTCTAGAAAAAAACTACAACCTCCCAATATTGAATAATAAAGAAATAGAAACCCTGAACAAGCTAATAATGAGTAAGGATATTGAATCAGTAATCAGAAAAATCCCAAAAAAGAAAAGGCCCAGATCAAATGGCTTCACTGGTGAATTCTACCAAACATTTAAAGAAGACTTAACATCAATTCTTATCAAACTCTTCTAGAATATTGAAGAAGAGAAAAGACTCCCAAACTTATTCTGTGAGGAGAGTGTTACCCTGATACCAAAGCCAGAAAAAGTCACTACAATAAAGCTACAAGCCAATAACCCTGATGAATATAGATTTAAAAATTCTCAATAAAATATTAGCAAATTGAATATGATACATTAAAAAGACCAAAGATCATGATCAAGTGGGATTTATTCCAGGAATGCAAGGATGGTTCAATATCCACAAATCAAGGTGGTAGACCACATTAGCAAAATAGAAGATAAAAATCATATGAACATTTCAATAGATGTAAAAAAGCTTTTGACAAAATTCAACATCTTTGCGTGATAAAAAAAATCTCAAAAAATTGGGTGTTGGAAAACATAACTCAACATAATTAAGGCCATATATGACAAGCCCACAGCTAATAGCATAATCAATGGTGAAATATTGAAAGCTTGTCCTGTTTGACCAGAAACAATACAAAATGTGCCCACTTCTATTCAACACAGTACAGGAAATCCTAAGCAGAGCAATCAGGCAAGAATCATAAACAGGCATTCACATCAGAAAGGGAGAAATAAAATTGCCTCTGTCTGTAGATGTCATGATCTTATATATGGAAAACCCCGAAAACTTTACCAAAATTATTAGAACAATCTGAAAGATAAATAAAGAAAACAAATCCATTCACAATAGCATCAAAAACAATAAAATACTAGAAACGGATTTTATCAAGGATGTGAAAGATGTTACCGAAAACTATACATTTTGATGAGTGGAATTGAAGAAGACACAAACAAATGGAAAGGTATCTCATGTTCATGGATGAAAAGAATTAATATTATTAAAATGCCCATACTACCAAGTCAATCTAGAGATTCAGTGCAATCTGTTTCAAAATTCCAATAGCATTTTTCAATGAAATAAAATGTAAAAAGCCTCAGATTTGTATGGCACCACAACAGATTTTGAACAAACAAAGCAACCTTGAAAAAGAACAAAGCTGGAGGCCTTATGCTTCCTGACTTCAAAATATATAATATACTACAAAGCTGTAGTAATAAAAACAATATGGTACTGGCTAAAAAGTGACAGAGACTAATAAATTTGAAAGCCCATAATAAGCTCAGACATATGTAGACATTTTAGCTCAAAATGCAATAAAGACTTAAATGTAAGACTTAAAACAGTAAAACATAGGGGAAAATCTTCTTGGCACGGCTCTAGGCAATGATTTTTTTGGATATGATACCAACAGTTCGAGCAACCAAAACAAAAATAAATAAGTGGGATTACATTGAACTAAAAAGCTATTATACAGATGGGAGAAAATAAGTACAAAACATGTATCTGATGGAATGGGAGAAATAATTACAAATTATGTATCTGATAAGAGGTTAATATTCAAAATGTATAAGGAACTTATACAACTCAATAACAATAAAAATAATTTGATTAAAAATGGGCAAAGGCCTGAATAGAATATGACCCTAAGTCTCCATAGATGTTTTGAACAGGGCAAAATTTAAAGGACCTTTTGGTGTTGTCCAAATTCCTCTGTGGACGTTTTAGACAGGACCAAACATCCAGCTAGAGTCTACAAATGCAGAATACATGTGAAAACACAAGGTTTTAGAGTTTATTGTGTTTTTCCATGCCAGCAGGAGTAGTACTCTCTGAACAAGAATGAAGATTCAACTCTCAAATCATAATCAGAATTTATGGAGTAGTTCAATTGACTTACACTTTAGGGAAAAAATATTTATATACCAACTTCAGAAGTTTAATGCAGGCCTTTCATTGGTTATCTTAAAATGCATATTATTTATTTTTAATTTTGATATGAGTACCTGAGTTTTTATCTTAGCTTAACATCAGAAATAGTATTATTCTTTCAAATATTATAATCTTGACATCAAAAATTTATAGTACACATACACAATATTCTTATAGCCAAAAATATAATTGTTTTTACTGAAATGTATTTCCAGGCAAGAATATTTTGTAGAGAGCCCTCGGGTTTCAAAGGGTAACTTTAGAGAATCACAATATGTTACCTCTAATATGCAGTCGTGAGGACGTGACAGTTATTTGCAGGATTAATGCTGAGTTAATACCAGTAAAACACATTTTAGGAGATGTTAGGCAGAAATGTTGCAAAAGAAATAGTCTTTCTGGATTTTTTTTTAAAGCTCTTGTAATTACCTAGTCCAAATAGGGAAGAAAGCCTAAGTTTGAATTCACAGCATATTGCTATAATACACTATTAGCCTAATCCTTCATTTTCTTGTCAATTGAAGACTTATCTTTATTCACTGATTCACTTATCGGTAATTTGCTGGGTATTTTAAAGCTGGTTGTTAAAAATCTCTTTGTTTATGGCATTAAGGCACTATTCATTTTGTGAACTTTATAAAACCAACCTCTGCCAATTTTGCTCTTTGAGAAGAGCTCTAAAGATGTGTTCCCACAGTAATTACTTATTCCAGAGATGTTCATTAAAGAGTGAAGTAAGAGGCAAGTGTTTGAAACAATTGTACCCCGCGAACACCAGCATTGCTGAGCACCTTCCCAGCATCTACAGTACTTACGTCTATTTTTAAAAAATCATTAGAAAATGGTATACAAAATTTTTACTTTTGTGTGCCATTACCTACAGTTGTACTGATGATATACAATATTATTTTTACATATGTATATTCGAACAAGAGTTTCAGCAACAGGGTTGGGAAGCTGGAATGTTTTTGGAAGTGAGCCCAGCTGTGCATCTTATACCTGCTGTGAATACTATGGGTCAGTCGAGTGTCTCTGCTCTCTTTTCTCTACTTCACAGCCACCAGGATGTGAAGAAAAAGGAGGGTGATGAGTCTCAGCGAAGCCAGCCCAGTCTTAGAGAGAAACGTAGTAAAAAGCATGGCTTTTGGAGTTGCATATTTCTTTTAGAATTGATGTGTTGTCGTGAGACAGTAGTAAGAAGCGTTTCGGGGTGTATTTTTGCCATCAGAGACCGAGTGCTAGGATGGGTTTAGGTATTGCATAGTCACTCAACAGTTATAGGAAAGCCTCCCACTGAGACCCAGTGGGCAAAGAAAGAAAGAATATTCAGACAGAGAAAGCATAGAAAAGGAGAGATTTGTAACAGCCTGCCAAGGGCAAGTCTGCCTTCATAAACCCCTACATAAATGAAGTTTTATTTATTTTTATTACACAACACACTAAGGAAGGTGATCAGAGAATATGCAATGTGTTTCATAAACTTCTAGGTGCTAAACAAAGTAGATTCCAATCATCTGTAACAATCCCATTCTTTGTGTGGTAATAACACTGGCAGATTAGTTTTCTAAGTGCTTGAAAAGTTTTCTTTTTTATGGCTCCCAGACTACAGTTCTTTTGTCCACACTATTTGTTTCCTTCTGGTCAACTCTTATCAATCAATATCTTAACTAAAAACATAGCTTAGTTTCATCAAAATAAATGCATTTGGTGTGTTGCCCTCTCAATGAATGATTTCACTCTAAAATTTCACGGTCCCGCCTGAAAGGTGGAGTGATAATACCAAGGGTCCCACAGGAATATGCTGCAAGGAATAGCGGGGCTCTTCCGGACCATCACTCAAGAAGGGCGTGGGTCCTTGTATTGTAGTGTCTAGAAATATTGCTCGGGATTCAAACCGCTGGCATTCGAACTGCACGAAGAGACTGCAAAATCTTTCTAGGTCTCAGTGTCTTCATCTGTAAAATGGAATAATAACAATCCTTACCTCAATTTTTTTTGTTTTCTTAAATGTGATTAAATGAGTTTCCCTGTGAACAATTTTAAGATTATTGCCTGACATGTAATAAATGGTAAATCAATGTTAGCTATTATTATAATTGTATGCCAATCACTAGAGCACATTATAGTTTTAAAAATACTATACTTTTATCTCAATTATAAAGTAATTTATATACCTGTTACCAAAAATCTGAAAAATAGGACGTATTATAAAAATCCAATGTAATACTACTATCTGGGTATGCACACTATTAATCTATTAATATAATTATCATATGCCTTTATTAAAATGGAGTCGCCTTCCATATAATAGTTTTTAATATTATTTTTTTCATTTCATTTCTATGGACATATTTCCATCAATAACTATAGATGTGCTACTTAATTTTTAGCATCTGTATTACTTTCCGTTGCAGTCCATAATTTAAGCAACCATCCCTGGCATCTTAAATGCCCTTTGGAAATACAGATGAAAAGAAATGCTTTTTTAATCAGCATACCTCTACCTGTTTGGCTGTCCCTTAAAAATGGCTGGATCCTTAATGCTTAGATTTGGATCCCAACTTGTTCACCTACTGCTGTGTGACCTTGGGCAAACACAACCTCACAATATCTCCTGCATTATTTTTTTAATTTGTAAAATAGTGATAATAAGAATATCTATTTTATGGGGTGATTGAATTGAATCAGTTAGTTAAAATATATAAGGCTTTGGAACTGGTTTCCAGTATGTAGTTGGTAATTGATAAGTATTAGCTTCATGCCCTATAAAATCCTGGAGGTCATCACAAATCATTAAAGAAAAATGACCATGTGTGTGTAGTTAGGGGTGTTCGTATGTGAAAATGTGTATTATGTTGCACACTCCAATTCCCAAACTATGTTAGCTAAAAGAGAGTTTATAAAGTTATTTTTGAAAACACTGCTCACTGAAAAAACTGGAAAGTACTTGCTAAAACAAAAGGGCACAGACATGAGGAAAAATGTTTACGTGAATGTTCCTTGTTAGATTAATTTGCACCTTTTTTTTACCACTGTACAGAATTCTAGCGAGCAAACCAATGTGTCTAATATTAGAGATTCATGGACTCCTAAAATACATCTAATGACCCAGTTATAGAAACACTCTAAAAATTAATATCATAATAGTTTAGGGCTCACATGATTATAAACACAAATATAAATTCTTACAACTGAACTAATACAAAAAAGCTTGATTAGAATGTTACCATTGGGAATTTTAAAAAATTCAAATATTAACATGGCATTCAGGGTTGATCAGAATGAAATCAACAAACTTAAATAATTTTTATAGAGATATGAAATCCTCTAAGGGCACATTAATGTAAACTATAGGAAAATACCCTTCTAAAACAATGGTCGTCAAACTGTAATCCCCAGGACAGTAGATCTACACCATCCAGCAACTTTTAGAAAAGCAAATTCTTTTCCAAAATATGGAGGACAGTTTCCTCATATTTACTGAAACAGAAAATTGGGGGTGAGACTCTTGCATTTGTGTTTCAACAAGCTCCTCAGGTAGTTCTGATGTGCATGAGTTGGAGAACCACAATTAATGAGGCCAAGGACTTTTCCAGGCTTACACAGCAGTTGAATGCTGTCCTTCATTTTTCCTTAGGGCACAATACCCTCATTTGAGTGAGGCTGCTGCTATTTCAACTCCTTTTAAAGAATTTGTCTCAGAGCCTGTTGTAAGTAAGGGGAGATTCAGTTTCATTATTTAATAGTCAAATCTTATTAAGCAATTTCTCAGAGTAGCTGTATATATCTCAGATTTGACTTTGCCCTGCAATGCAGATAAAAATTTAAAAGCTTTTCATATATGGAGTGATTAGTCTTCAAAAAGATGCAATCCCAGAGTTGTTTTGAGAGCTTAACATTTATTAAAGAGCCCTTTATAGGCCCGTTTTGGAACTTGTAGGAAGGACATTCTCCATCGTAACATTATTTAGTCTCTAAGTCTCCCGAATTGGCCTTTGGTCAGAAAAGTTAACCTGATGACTACTTTATTTGTTTGGTTTTCCTACTTTCTGAGTCAGACTTAGAATTAACTTTGGAAGGACACTCAGGGTCAAGTGTTTGCCCGAGTAAAACTTTTTTTTGGCTGAGAGAACTCAAAGCCAATACCTTATGTACCCACCTCATTTCCAAAACTGACTTGGCTACAAATTTCTGTGCTGCTATGAAATCTTTTTCCAAATGCCAAATTTATACATGGTTCTCAAGTCTTACCTTGTCCCCCACAGCAATTATGGTGGCTGGGTTGCCTGAGATGAGAAAAAGGAGAAAAGGAACAAGAAAGCATTAATCCCAGTGATCAGTCCTATTACTGATCAGTAGCATTCTGCTCTGAGCATTTAACTGTTCATTTATGTTAGTCCAGCTTTCATCCCAGAAGGTCCAGCCTAGCTTTTATGATAAAAAAAATGTCCAGGATATTCTTTATTTTTGCAAAAGGAAGACTTGGCAGAAGAATAATCTAGGTTTTCCTCTGCACCTTAAATGGATCTCACATCTGTTTCCTGAGGTTTTCCCTCTTCAATCCTTGTAGCCTGAGGCTTCTTCCAGAGCCCAAGTGAGGAGGAGAGAGGGAGAGTAAGGGAATGTCCCGGAAGAAGAAGGGTACTGTTGTGATGTCCTGCAGATGGAATGCCCACCATGGATGTAGTGGGCAGAACTAGGGCCATTAAATACAAAGAACATAAATCTCAATCTATGGCCACATCCCAGGACATGCTGCTGATGAGGTTTTAATGAACACATTTTCAGCTATTATTTTTATGGACCTTCCCTATTTTACATAAGGTATGTCACATCTTATGTTTCTGTTTGGTCTTTTTTAAACTTAAAAATATAAACATCTTTTTAAGGTCAAAGTTATTTCTATTACAATATCTTTAAGATTTCATAGCATTCACTTATTGAACAAGAAAATTTATTAAAACCATCCTCTATTAAAAAGTATTGTCTTCATTATTTTTTGACCAGACTTTTTTTTCTATGTTATCCCATGGATCCTTAGAATCAAACCCTCAAATATTAGCATGAGCATTCACTTTATTTTATTTGAATTTTAATTTTTATAATAGTAATACATGTAAATTGTTCATGATCAAAACTATATTAAAATGTGTACAAAATCCTTCTCCCACCATTTTTATTGGTTTATTCTGTATACATTTTGTAACACAAATACTATAGGAAAATTATGAATATGTTTTCTCACTTCTTTTCTTTACACAGAGGTGGCAAAAATATAAATATTTTTTATACTTAAAATAAATTATGTAATATATCCAAGAGATCTCTCTATATTAGTAGGTAGACAGTTTGTATACATATAACTTTTATCACTTATTAGAGATACAATTATTTCTTTGACACAGTGTTTAGTGTGTGGAAGAAACAAGTCCTCTATTGTTGAATGCATGGCTTACTTCCAGTCCTGTGCTTCCACATTGTCACAGTGAATAATCAGTGCAGTAGTAGCCTTGAACATCGTGGAGGGTTGGGGCATCGACCCCCCACACAGCTGAAGATCTTCATACCACCTTTGACTTTCTAAAACTGAACTCTCCATATGTAATTATCTACATGTATAACAGTATCTGCTCAGATTCATTTGGATAAGTTACAATCTATTTTATTTATTTATAACAATTATACTACACCAATAGCTCCTAATTCTGACTAAACTCCTTTTAGAATTTAAGCATATTACTTATCCTTACTTCATACCTGACATACAGAAATGCAGACATTAATTTCAGAAAGAAGCATTATAATCCGGGCATCTCAAATTCCATTTCTCACTCTATACTCCTGGAAATACATACTATAGAGAACTCCAGTTGTTCTTTGAAAAAAGTTAAGATGTAGGACAAGGCAATTATGAAAAATAACATGAGATTTGTTTCTATCATCTCTTACAGATAACAAAGGAAAATTAGTATAATTTAAAGGTAGACATGCTTCTGAAAATCAGATTTTCTTACCCATGTATATGTGGTCTTACTAAATATCATATTTCATATCATATCTTTAGAGGGATTTATAAAGATTGACTATTCTAATCTGACTTACTCAATATTTTTTAGTATCTACTTTTTTTCTCTGATTTTAATTATACCAGTTATTTTATGAGGGTATCAAACAACTTTTAGTCTTGTTTCTTTTCAGCAAAACTTTTCAAGTTACTTAAAACATTAACCCAGCTTAACATTAATCTCTATTTTAGGGCAGTGGATGCATGTTAGACTCACCTGGAGATATTTTAAAAACCTTAATAACAAGGCTACTACAGACCAATCCAATATAAAAATTTGGTGATAGAACGTAGGTCATAGTTTTTTTTAAAGCTACCCAGGCAATTTCAACATGCAGACAAGTTTGAGAATCACTACTCCAGAGGAAGAAATAATTATAGAGTTTTTCCCCAATTATAATTCTGTATGATTTTAATTCTATATGTTTTTCAGAAAGTACCTATTTTGTTAAATTTTGCAAAGAAAATTGAAAATGAAAGTAACGATTATTTCTTTTTATACCTGATATGAAAGGAACAAAATTCACAATAAGATAAAGTACATTGTGTGCAAAATTTTGTCTACATCTTGATCTGTTGTGAAGAAAAATTCATAACTTTCTTTGTATTCTCAGTATGGTCCTTCTGGTGTAGAGAAGAATTTCCATGGGGGAATATATGTTTGACTAGTAGTTTCTACCTGACATTTTTTCTATGAAAATACAAAGTACCTCTCTCTAAGGGTTTCTAATATATATCAGGGTTGTGCATAAATTTATCTGAGTAATGATTCTCTATTCAAACTATATCAAACTATAATTTTTTTTCTTGCCCAATTTCTGTAAAGGAAACCAGCCACATGCAAAAGTGAGCAAGTTAGCTGTGATTCAAAACACAGTTTCAAGGGAAAGCCCAGATAACTGCAGAGCAGCTGGAAGCTCCTTCCACTTGCTCCCAGTCTTGCAGCTAAACCACAGAGCAACCAACTCAAATCCAGCAGAGAGTAGGTGAGAGCATGTGTGAGTGAGTGTGTATGAGGATACAAGTGCAAGGAGTGTGCGTGAGTGGGCAAGAGTCTGCCCGTCTGCAGGGCGCTCAGGAGTGGGCGGCCCGGGCTCTGCTAACAGAGCGACTGCTGCCACGACTACCCAAACCCGCAGTTCTGGCTGTGCAGATTCGAAGTGCTACAGATTGGCTCAAGAGCTGCAACTCTGGGGTCGGGGTGGAGGGGAAGGCTGGAGAGAGATGGCCAGGGAGGTATTGGCTACAGAAACAACATGGTGAGAGCAGGGCTGCCCAAGGCTGAGAATCTCTGGAGGGAGCAGGGGCAGCATCCCCTCTCTGCCCTGCCATACAGTATTGCTGCGGAACTCTCCCCAGCACCACCATCTGGTTGAGATCCAGAGAGAACCTTTATCTAAAACTGCTCATGGCTCTGAAAGGCGGAGGCCAGCCCTGATTGAGAGACCCTGTGATATCTGGATTGAGGGAGTGTGTGGAAAGCAGGCACCTCAGGGCTTGGTGCTGCAGCATGGGGGCCACACATAACCTTTTAAAAGGGAAGCTAAGGAGAGACTCAACTCAGCAGGGAAGCATTGCTCGCATGCGTGTAACAGCTCTGCTAACAAAGAATGCAGAGGGATAAAGTCACACTGAAGGGACTATGGGCCCCAACCCAGCATGGCTGCTGAGCAGGGAACTGGACAGACTGGAGAGTTCCCACCCAAGCCTCCTGCAAGAGGGAGGCAGGCTAGGGCCTGAAGGCCAGAAGCTAAATGCCTGAGATTTGCTGCTGCCCTTCACAGACAGAGGAGCCCAACCCCCACCTGCAGGATTACAGGCTCTGCAGATTAGTGAGGTGTGGCTCAGGAGCCTCCTGCTGGGTGCATTTCTGCAGGGGAAGAAGAAAAAGCTCTGAAAGGCCCTTGTACAAGACACTACAAGCTACACTGTTTCTTGGGCCCTGATCCACTAAAACAAGCAGAGTAGACAGATTAGAGACAGGTACAACAAGGGGGATTTAGGGCCCTCCCCAGCCTTGGCACCTAGACAGAGCTGCTGTCTGTACCAAACAGGAAGAGCTGCCCCTTTTACACAGATTGGCCCCTCACAGGAAATGGACAGCTAACTCACCAGAAACCATACTTTATTAGAAAGAATCTGGGACAGACCAGGATGTGTGGTGAGGGGACATGGAAACACTCCCACCATCTTCCCAGAAGACAGAACAGTGCCCCCTGGGGGTGATCCAGGGTAGAATTGCACCAGAGGTCCCCTCTGGAGGTGGATGGGGAAGGTACTGGCAGTCTAGGGTCCTTGAATGAACCACTCCTTGGCCCTAGGATAATTGAAATCCAGGAAGACAGAACAGTGGGGACCAGCCACATTTGAAGGACACAGCCAGAGATTATGGATTGCATGTAGTCTTGAACAGGATGCCTAGGACCAGACTAGGACACCATATGACATTACCAGGGGCAGACTGAAAGTGAAGGGATAGAAAAAAATATCCCAAACAAATGGACATGATAAAAATATTGGGGTAGCTATACTTAGACAAAATAGATTTCAAAACAAAGGCCACAAAAAGAGACAAAGAAGGACAATATATAATACTTAAGGAAGTAATCTATCAAGAAAAGATAACCCTTATAAAAATATATGCACCCAGCATAGGAGCACCTAAATATACAAGGAAAATCTTGGTGGATTTAAGGAAAGATATCAACAGAAACACACCCAGTATAGGGAATTTTAACACCCAATTGTCAACAGTGGATAGATCTTGCAAACAAAGAATCAACAAGGATATTGAGACATTGAACACCACTGTGGATCAAATGGACTTAATTGATATACACAGGACCTTTCACTACAAAGAAGTAAAATATACATTCTTTTCAAATGCACATGGACCATTTTCAAAGATAGACCACGTGGTAGGACACAAAACAAGCCTTAACAAATTCAACAAAATTGAGATTATATCAATTATGTGCTCAGATTACAAGGGATTGAAACTAGAAACCAACCTCAAGGAAAAAACACAAAAACATTCATATTTATGGAAACTGAATAACATGTTATTAAATAATGAATGGTTCAACAATGAGATCAAGGAAGAAAAGTGTCTGGAAACAAATGAAAATGAACACACAACAACAAAAACCTATGGGACACAGCAAACGCAATACTGAGAGAGAAGTTCATAGCAATATGCGCCTACCGAAAGAAGATAAAAATTCTCAAATGAACAACCTAACTCTACACCTACAAGAACTGGAGGAATAACAGCAAACAAAGCCCAGAGCAAGTATAATGAAGGAAATAATCAAGATTGGAGCAGAATTAAATGATATAGAAACTAAAAGAACAATTCAAAGGATCAATAAATCCAGGAGCTGGTACTTTGAAAAGATAAACAAAATTGGCAAATCTTTAACCAGTTTCATCAAGAAAAAAGAGAGAAGGCCCAAATAAATAAAATCACAAATTAAAGGAGACATTACAATCAATATCTCAGAAATACAAAGGATTGTAAGAAATTATTATAAACAACTTTATGCCAAGAAATTGGACAACCTGTGCAAAATGGACATATTTCCAGAGACATACACTCTTCCAAAACTGAATCAAGAAGAAGCAGAAAGACTGAATTGACTGATAATAACTAGTAAAATTGAAGCAGTACTCAAAAAATTCCTGGCACACAAAAGCCTTGGTTTCACAGGTGAAATTTACCAAGTATTTAAGGAAGGGGTAACTTGTCTTTCTCAAACTATTTCAAAAAATTCAAGAGGGAAGACTCCCAAACACTTTTTATGAGGCCAGTATCATCCTAATTCCAAAACCAGGTAAAAACACAACAAAGAAAGAAAACTACAAGTCAATATCCCAGATGAACATATATGCTTAAATCCTCAACAAAAATACTTGCAATTCTGATTCAGAAATACATTAAAAAAAGATCATACACCATAATCAAGTGAGATTAATCCCATGGATGCAAGAATGGTATGATATTTGCAAATCTATAAATGTAATACACCATACAAATGAAATGAAGGATAAATATTACATGATTATATCAACAAATGCTGAAAAAGCATTTGATAAAATCTAGCACCCATTTATGATAAAAACACTGAGCAAAGTGTGAATAGAGGGAGCATACCTCAACATAATAAAAGCCATATATGAGAAAACTATAACCAACATTATACTTATCAGGCAAAAAGTAAAAGCTTTCCCTTAAGGTCAGGACTAAGACAAGGGTGTCCGCTTTCACCACTCTTAGTACTGGAAGTTCTAGACATAGTAATCAGATAAGAAAAAGAAATAAAAGTCATCCAAATTGGAAAGGAGGAAGTAAAACTGTCATTATTCTCAGATGACATAATAGTATACATAAAAAACCTTATAGTCGCCACCAAAAAACTACTCAAATTATAAGTGAATTTGGCCAAGTAGCATACAAAGTCAATATTAAGAAATTGAAGACATTTTTGTACACAATCAATGAATTATCAGAAAGAGAGAAACTAAGAAAAAAATCCCATTTACAATAGCAACTAGAAAAATAGAGTACTCAGGAATAAACTCAACCAAGAAGGTAAAAGACCTATACTTAGAAAACTACAGAACACTGAAGAAAGAAATTAAGGAAGTTATAAATAAATGGAAGCATATACTATGTTCATGAATTGGAAGAATTAACATCTTTAAAATGCCCATACTACCCAAAGCAATCTATAGATTCAATGTAATTCCTATTAAAATACCAATAGTATATTTCACACATCTAGAACAAATATTTCAAAAATTTATATGGGACCAAAAAGGGCCCCGGATAGCTTCAGCAATCTTGAGAAAGAAGAATTAAGTAGGAGGGATCACATTATTTGATATCAAACTATACTACAAGGTCACCGTAATCTAAACAGTCTGGCATAAGAACAGACATATGGGTCAGTGGAACAGAATAGAGAACCCAGAAATAAACCCAACTCTCTATGATCAATTAATATTTGACAAAGGAGTCATTAGCATAGAATGAAGTAAAGATAGCCTATTCAATAAATGGTGTTGGGACAACTGGACTGGTGTAGGCAAAAAAGTAAAACTAAATCACCAATTTATACCATGCACCAGAATAATTCAAAATGTTTAAAAGACTTAAACATAAGTCATGACACCATAAAAGTCCTAGAGGGAAAAACAGGCAGGAAAATTTCATGTATCCCATGCACCAATATTTTTGTTGATATATCTCCTAAGGTAAGGGACATAAAGGAAAAAATTTAAAAAATGGGACTGCATCAAACTAAAAAGCTTCTGCATGGTTAAAGAAACCATTAGCAAAATGAAAAAGGAATTAAATCTATGGGAAAACATATTTGCCAATGATACATCGAGCAAGGATTTGATCTCCGAAATATAGAAAGAATTCCATGACTCAACACCAGGAAGACAAATAATCCGATTGAAAATGGGCAAAAGATATGAACAGGCACTTCTCCAAGATGAATAAACAGAAGGCCCATAGACATATGAAAAAATGGTCAACATCAGTAACCATCAGAGAGATGCAAATTCAAACCACAATGAGATACCACTTCACACCTGTCACAATGGTCATCATTAATAAATCAACAAACAATAAGTGCTGGTGAGGATGCAGAGAAAAGGGAACCCTAGCACACTGCTGGTGGGAATGCAGACCAGTGTAGACACTGTGGCAAAGAGTATGGAATTTCTTTCAAAACTAAAAATGGAACTGCCTTTTGACCAGATTCCACTGCTAAGAATATACATTAAGAATCGCGAATCACCAATTCCAAAGAATTTATGCACCCTAATATTCATAGTAGCACTATTTATAGTAGCCAAGTGCTGGAAACAGCCTAAGTGCCCATCAGTAAATGAGAGGATAAAAAAAACTGTGGTACATTTACACCATGGAATAGTATGCAGCAGAAAGAAAGGAGCTCCTACTTTTTGCAACAGCATGGATGGAACTGAAGAGTATTATGCTAAGTAATCCAGTGGGTTAAAGACAAATACCATATGATCTCACCTATAAGAGGAATCTAATGAACATTACAAACTAACGAACAAAGTAGAACCATAAGCAAGGAAACATGGAACAGACTGGAAGTGACCAGAGGGGAGAAGTGAGGAGGATAATGGTAGAAAGAAGGTGAAGGGACTAGACAAAGAACATGTATGAATGGCCCATGGACATGGACAACAGTGTGAGAATTAACAGTGTGGAGGGCATGCGCAGAGGAGGACAAAGGGGGAAAACTGGGACAACTGCAACAGAATCATGATATTAAAAAAATCTCAGAATGTGTTTTCAGCAGGGGGGGTTTCTCCCCTTCTGGTTCAGTAGTTCATTATTTTTCCTGAGTGAACTGAAAAAGAGAATGTAGATAGTTTGGAAAATCTTTTATTCAGTAGTGAAAGGTGGGCAGATCTCTATTCTGGGAAGTAACGAAGAAATGGGGACTTTCTAACAAAGAGCAATGTGGTTGCCTTGATAATTTGGGATTAATTTGTCCCTAAATATTATTTTTATATGTATACTTCTGAGAAGTTATGTACTGGAAACTTCATATTATTTTTAATTTGAAAAGATATAACCAATGTCTAATTGGAAAAGGAAGATAATTATGTAAGAATATTTTAGAGAAAATAAGGGCTCAATTTCTGACCCTATGTATCATTTTCCCATATTTTTCCTACTACAGAATAAGATAGTACATAAGAAATAATCACTGGATTTAGTATCTAAAGATTTTATTTTTATTTGTTTATTTTTAGAGAGAGGGTAAGGGAGGGAGAAAGAGAAGAAGAGTAATATTGATGTGTGGTTGCCTCCTATATGGCCCACACTGGGGACATGTCCACAACCCAGGCATGTGCTCTGACTGGGAACTGAACCAGAGACACTTTGGTTCTCAGCCCAAGCTCAGTCCACTGAGCTACATCAGCCAGGGCTGGATTCATTTAATATCTATGTTGTTTTATTTTTATATTATAATAGAAAAGTTTTTTTTACTAATAAATTTTATAGGACATTGATTTGTTAATTGGGTATCTTACCAGAAATACTATGTCTAAAATTTTGTATATCACTGTTTTTAATCTACTGCTTCCTCAAACACTCTCTCAGAGTACTTCTATATGTTTGTTACAAAATGAACTACATTTGCAAAGTGGTATGTATTGCTTGCTATGACAGTTATTCTTTCGTTTATAGGTCAAATGTTTCTGACTTTTGCTTGAAGCTTCAAGATGTACTGTTGTTTTTAATGAATTACCCTTGGTAACTGGGTTCACTTCTTGCAGACTTCTTGAAGCCTGCTTTCACCTTTCAAATATTTTGGCCTGCCATTAATCCAATGATTTCACCCATTGCTCCTCTAGACAGGGTAATTTCATCAAAGTTTTCCCACATGGCCAGAATCTGTATTAGCTATTTGGTGTTCTGTAAATGTAAAAGCCAGTAGTTTTCTTCCCACTCATATATACCAAAAACAGATGTACTGATCACATTGTAATGTTCCTGGCTAGAGTAAATTTATATGTAGGAATTTAGCTTTTATATGTACTGGAGCAAAGTATGTCATTCTTTCTCATTTCACTTAAATGAATGTCTAATAAAATTGCTACTTATCAAAAGAGAAATTTTAGAGGAAGACTAAATAAATGAGGTGATATTTAAAAAGTTAATGAACGAGGTGCCTTGATCTATGGCCCCATTACACTCTTCTCATTGCCTCACAAAGCTCTTAAAGTACAAGATGTGATATAAAGGGTAGGTAAGCTAATTTAAACATTGCTTTAAAATGTAGGCGATGAAACACTTACCATGTTCACCAACAGGCTGAGAGTAGAAAGTCCTTTATTCTAGAATATGTCATGAGACAAAACACAACATAGAAAGCAATATCTTTTTAACATAATAAATATTAAAATTAAACAGTTTAAAGTGAGCAGGGCTATAAAAATCTCTGGTGAAAAAAATAAAAATAACAAAATATTTTAGACACAAATCTTAGACTTTTTATTAAAATTGACTCAAATTAGCTCATACACCTAAACATAAAATCCAAAAATTTTAAACTCTTAATGGATAATGGGAAAATCTAGGTGATTTCTCTTTGGTGATGACTTTCTTCTTATTATTAAATTTATTGGGATGACATTGGTTAAGAAAGTTATATAGGTTTCAACTGTACAATTCTATGATACATGATCTGTGTACTGCATTGTGTGTTTACCTTCCAAACTCAAATCTCCTCTGACACCATATATTTGACTCCCTTTACCCTTTACTACCTCCCTCCTACTCTTCTTTGCCTTTGGTAACCACCACACTGTCGTCTGTGTCTATGAGTTTGTGTTTTGTCTGTCTTGTTTGTGCATTTGTTGTCTTCACGTTTATATTCCACATTTAATGAAACCACATGTTTCTTGACTTTTTCCATCTGATGTATTTTGCTCAGCATGGTATTCTCAAGATCCATTCATGTCATGGGAAATGTATCTTTTCTTAAGGCTAAATAGTTTTCCACTGTATATATGTACCACAACTTCTTATCCAATCATCAATTGAAGGACAATTTGGTTGTTCATGCCTTGGCCGCCATAAATAATACTACAATTAACATAAAGATACATACATCTTTATGAATAATTGTTTTCAAATTTTTCAGGTGGATACACAGAAGAGAGGTTGCTGGGTTATACAATAACTCTACTATTTATTTTTTGAGGAAAATACTATTTTCCATAATGGCTATAACAATTTGCATTTCCCCCAACAGGCCACAGTTCCCTTTTCTCCACATCCTTGCCAACACTTGTTTCTTTTCTTTTTGATAATGGCTATTGAAACAAATGTCAGGTAGTACTTCACTGTAGTTTTGATCATTAAAATATTTTAAATTTACTTTAACTATAACTCATATATCACTGGCAATATTTCTATTTAACAGAGATTGGTTTTGTTATATCTTCATGAGCATAGTTTTTTTTTAATTGGGGTATAATTGGCATATAACATAAGTTTCAGGTGTACAGAATAATGATTTGATATTGGCATTAGGAAAAGATCACCACTTCTGTTACCATACAAACTATACAACACCGTGTTTTTTCTTGTAATGAAAACTTTTAAGATTTACTATCTTAGAAACTTTAAATATGCAATACAGTATTATTAATTGCAGTCATTGTGCTAGACATTACATCCATGATTTACTCATTTTATAAGCATAGTTTTATAATCCGTATAGATCATGCTTTTAGTGTCAACTTATTTCACATTGGTGATTCTGAGAGTTCTTTAAGTCCTATATGACTGATTTGAGTAAAACTACTAAATTATCCAAGGCTTAGTTAGGGCTCTTTGTTCACAAGTAACCAAAGCTTGAACCACAAATATATTTATTAAATGGCTACTGTATTTTCTCATGCAATCTAACAGAAAGAAAGTGGCTTGCTCTTTAGGAGAGATTGAAACTGGATCCTTAATGCCTGTTGAAATATTTTCTCCGTCTTCCATCTCTGCTTCCCTCTAAGTACCTACCCCATAGTCTTCCGTGCCAGACTGCTGATTCCAATCCTCAGAAGCTGGAGGGGGGTCACTCTAGGGTCCTGAGTTTACATTGGTTTCTAAAGACCTGCAATAGGCTAAAAAGTTTTGTTTTTCTTAATTCTAATTCTAATTTCTGGAAGAAGATAATTAAGCCAGCATGTGTCAAGAGTGTAGTTATGTCAAATCAGTTATGATTGAGAAAGAGTGTCATTGGCCTCCCAGGGACCCATCCCTATGGACAGTGAGAAGAGCTCTAAGAGAAGGGGAACTGATACAACATTTCACGAACTGTTCATTACAACCTTATTAGTAACTGTATATATAATTTAATTTTCCCATTGTGTCTGATAGATTAAGTACTAGAGAAAATCACAGGTTTTAAAATATAAATGCATTGACAAACATTCTCTTGTATTAAACTGACTACTTCATTATATCAGATAACCCTTAAATTCTTACATTGGTATTCTGTCATTTGATCAATTTCTATTTACTGATTTATTTTTATAACTATTACTATGGACTGTTGGAGAAGAAAGTAAAAAAATAAATTTTGAATTTGGATAACCAGGTAAAACCTGTCCTAGTTCAATATTAATTATGTAATTTTCAAGTGACATTAAATAAACTATATAACGTATGGCACATAGCTGCATTTTTCTCAGGTGAAATGTTGTTCAGAATGTAAATATTGAAAAGGTAAATTAAGAGTAGCAAGTGCAGAACACTTAATATAAGTAAATAGATAAGTAAAGTGATGCTTAGATGGATAAAGTATTTTATTCGAATGTACACAAACCATTTAGTGAAAACTTCCAGTGAAAGCCACATCTTCTGATTCACAACCTGATGTTAGCTGTTTGCCCTATATATTAAAAAACAAATTAAGAAATCTGCCATGTTGAGGCCAATACGATACCCCATTTGAGAAAGGAGTATCTTGGCAGTTTTAAAAATTATCATTGCAATGTGTGTCCTCATTTTAAATGTAAATAATATCTATTTTTCTGGTTCAAGAACTCCTGATAAGTATTGAAGCTGAGAAATACATAGGGAGTTATATTTGGTAAATACCTAACAGACTCTTGGGTAGGCTTCTCATTGGAGTCTTTGTTTTCAGCTCATTCACAGCTCTATGTGGCAATAGTCTCCCCTATCCACAGATTCACTTTCTGCAATTTCAGTTACCTACAGTAAACCTGGTCTGAAAATATTAAATGAAATTGTTCAGAAACAATTAACTTCTGAGTAGCATGATGAAATCTGTCACCATCCTGGGCTGTCCTGCCTAGGACATGACTTTATCCAGCATCTCCATGCTGTGGACCCCCCTCCTTTGTCACTCAGTAGTCATCTAAGTTATCCGATTGACTGTCATGGTATCTCAACGCTTGTGTTCAAGTCACCCTGATTTCACTTAATAACAGCCCCAAAGTGCAAGAGTAGGGATGCTGCTAATTTCAATATACCAAGGAGAAGCCCTGAATTGATACTATCATTGTTTCAATCATTCACTGGGGGTCTTGGAATGTACTCCCTGTTGGTCAGGAAAACAACTGTACTTGAGAAAATTGTGAGTATGCAGACATGATAGCTTTATTTGTAAAACTCACCCAGATGACTTTCTTTATGAACACTGATATAGTAACTTACATATTTTAAAACTTATATTTTCAGTTGAATTATTAAAAGATAAATCCATTCTTTTCAAGAATAATTGTATTTGGTGTGATTTACTTATTTGCAGTTGCCTTTAATTTGGACTTCAAAGTCTTCCACTCTAATGAGTTGATAGAGACAATGACTGATAAACATTTTTGCCCATACAATAAAAAATGTTTTCCTATTCATGCTCTTCCTTTTAAGCATAAATGATTTGTGATAGCGGCAATGGTTTCCAGCAACACGTTGGAGAAAATACCATGAAATTAGGTATTAAGATATCTAGCTCTTTCTATCCTGCTACAGTTCTGTGTGACACTTAAACTATCTATAAAATGTAGAAGTTAAAATTAAATAATATCTAAGTTACCTTCTATCTCTAATAGTTTATGTTTCTAAGATAAAAGTTAATTGTGTATATGTATAGACATTAACCTGAATTTATTAGATGAAAGAAAAACGAAGGTCCTGCTCTCCTGAAAATTTAAAATAAATAATTATGTATTTCATTGCTTCCTATTTGTAAACTATCTTTATTATCTTCCTAATGTCTTCCTTCTTGTGGAATTTCAAGAAGTCAAGAAAAGATTTCACGAACCAAATATCAGAACTGATATCACTTCCTTCTCATATTTATATTCATGGTAATACCCTAACCGTCAAGCAAGTAGTTTAGAAGATTTGAAATTAAGAAGAAAAGAAAAGAGGAACACGAAACACTATTTTTAATTATGAGGAAGGCTGCTATTTTTAAAGAGAAAATAAAGAGCTGACTCCCAACTTTTTAGGGTGGAGATGATCTTTCTCTGCTGCCCCCAGTCCCATCCTTAAGATTTATTTTTTATGAATGAGTACATGAGAAAGAAACGCTGTATGGCCTTGTCAGGTTCAGCAGTGAAAAGTGAGGTAAGAATGCAATATTGGAGAGAGCACTCGGTGCTGAGGAGATGAGTTTGCCAGATGTGGTGCCATGTACTACCTTCCCAGCGATCTTCACCAAGTCCCTTTACTTTCCTAGCCTTCCTTTCCATACTTGTAAATTGAGGATTCTCAGCTAAGTCTACTCTAACTTCACTTTTAACTGTAATGTATTGCTTTCAGGATGTATATCTACTTTATGTATATATAAACATATTTTTATGTTTATATATGCATGTAGTTATTGAGTTTTTAATCTCCAGTGTAGTTTTTTCAGTACCTCTATTCATTATTACCTAGAATATGCTTAGGGAATACGAATAATTCAAAAGTTTTTAGGCAAACTATAAAGAAAAATATAAAATTTCTGGCACTTTCCCTCTCTTGTGTTATTTTCTATTCCTTATAAAGTATTAACTCCCTAGTAAGTAAACTTACACCTGTGGGTAATAATAACAGAGACACAGTGCAGTTTCTAGTAAAACGAACAAAACCCATAAAACTAAAAAAAAGAGAACTCTTCATAAAAAACAGTTGGAGTAATAATTCATAATAAGTGAAAAGGCACACATAGCAATTACTTTCAGAAGGACAATAAATAAGCCGAGATTTTGCTCTTTTACAATCTCAATTAAGCTGTAACATATCCTCATGTGAAAAGATAGCCTTGAATGCCCTAGAGGCACAAAAGAGGGTGGACCTACTTCCTTCATTTAATTCTAAATTGTCAGCTCTTTTTTCCTACTCTTTCAGTAAAATAAACTGTTTTGCTGAATAAGAGGGTTAAGAAAAGGCCTGAGTGAGTCACTCCAATTTGTTTCCACATTCTGAATAGTCAATAAAGGAATTTATTGCCTCATTAGGCATTTTGAGTAGATTTCTGGAAACCTGGGTGACGTAAGATAGAGAAGTAACCTAGTAAGATGCTTTAAAAGAAGTTGCAGCTGAATTTGTTTTTGAATTTCAAGTTGCCCCTTAGACTGGAATGTCATAGCAATTGGTTTCAAGAAATGATGCCAAGCAGTGGGCTGGTTTCAAGGAGGAAACTGTGTCTATTTTCCAGCGATACTAAAAAATACTGTTAATGACTGGCACTAAAAAATTACTATAAGATGATCCAGGCAAGCTGATCCAAAGAGGGTTGTGCTCTCAGTAACAAGATCAAGCTCAAGCTTCTTATAAGTGAAAACAATGATTGTTGAGTCATTGAGATTGGATAGTAATCATATAGGCAGCAATGCACACATAAGATGTAGCATTCTGGCTTCTGCTCTCCTATCCTCTTGTCCGTTGTGAATCTGATATTTAAATCTAAATTCAAAATGTAGATACTTAAAAGTGAACATTTCTCAGACCAAGGCATCTATAACTATGCTCCCTCTGGTTGTGAGCTTTAAAGACTCATTGGTCAAGCAAGGGTAGGTTCTTTCCCACACTTGTAATAATCTTTCAGAGTTAGAAAAACACTTCTTTTTAACTTCCTTTAAAGTGACTGAAAATAAATTGGCAGTAGCTACAGTTTTAATGAAGATGTGGAATTCATTTCGAAATGTAAACAACCCAGGAGGCAAAAACTCATAGTGCACACTAAACTGCTTGCTCAGACCGACTTTTTTCATACATTTAGCAGATAAACACATTAATCATGATCAGTCTGCACTATATCCAAAAAAATTTAATAAATTAATCACAAAAAGCAATAAAACAAGGAAGTTTCAGAGAATATACCTAATAAAAGAAGTAGAAATATTTGTTTCCCATAGTGAAAAAATGTGGGTATATAGTTTATATATATACATAAATATACAAATATATATTTATATATACTACAGTGTAGAGTATATGATATACTAAATATATATGTTGTATAAAATATATATATATACACATATACTACAAACACATGTGCATACATGTACATACTATCTATGACATACTATTTAATAAATTTGATTTTCCAGAAAATAGAATGATGGAATAAAAGGGAAAAAAAGGTTTAAATAGGAACTCTCTTCTGTCATTATTCAAAGAGAGATTCTCAGCATTGTTTCATGTTATTCTAAAATATTCCATGTTAAAAGGAATGTTGGGATATAAAAAGAAGGAAATATTTTCTCTAACATCAAATTTTTCAATTGTCTCCACCGACAACAACTTGCTGCCAGTATTTTGTTGAGTATCTAGAGAATATAAATTAAAAAATAAAAAATATATATATGGTGAATGTGAGGCAAAGACACAGGAAGAAGAGGCCTGGATTCTTGTCCCATCTTTGCTAATCTCTGAACACAGTTTCCTCATCTGTAAAATGTGAGGTTTGAACTGGGTGACTTCCAATTGTTCTGAAAGCTTTAGGAATCTCTGAGCCTAACTTGGTGGTCTAGAGGAGATTAACATCCATTTAAAACTTAAAGGAAGAAACTAAAAGCAGCAAAATGGTGCCATTCCTCATTACTCCCTTTCTAATTAACATTATAAAAGTTCCAGATTTGAGATCCTGCCAAATTTAAAGGCTTGCTATATTCTTCTACATCCAATTATTTCTCCCTAAGAAAATATAAGATCAGTTATCTTTTAATGATTATTTGTTGACTACAATGTCCAATGAGGTTCTCATGAGTCATTCAATTCAACAAATGGTTAATTAATTGCTATTCTGTGTTCGGCAGTGAGTAAGGCAATAGAAAATACCACCACCAACAAGAACAACCCTCTCCCCTCAAAATGACAAATGATGAATAGTCCTTGGTTTAGAGAGCTTAGAATGTTCCCAGTAGTTATTCAGAAAATACTTATTCAATGACTGAATAAATGTAATAAGGTGAGACAATAAAGTGAGATCGAGCAAAAAGGAAAAAGAACTCATGGACATGGACAATAGGTTAGGGATTGCAGGGGGACAAATGGTGGTGGAAAAATACAATAAAAATACATTTTAAAAATATGTATTGTAGGGAGTGGTCTTAAGCTATAGGAAGTAAGGATGGAAAGGTGGATGAAGCAAATTGCTAAAAAAATTTTTTAAATGCCAGTCTAAGTAGTTTAAACTTAATATTATATGTAGATAAAACTTCATGTTGTAAATACAGGGCAGCATTTTGTTTGTAAGGAAAGGAGGAGATGACCAGGTTTGCTTCTGTGACTTCTAATTCTTTGCTGTACCCGGAAGGCCTGGATTAAATAGAGCTGCTCTAACTCTTTCACTCATCCTCTAGTACCCAAATAAAGTCAATCTTTGCCTTCTAAGGTAATTACTTTCTGTAAATAATTTATGATGTTTAAAGTACAGCATTAAACACATTGAGTAGGTGTTTTCAAGTTATATATCTCCATTCGATATTCTGCAGGTTCTGATAGGTCTTCTATCTCCCCTAAACCCTCTTCCCCTCATTTTTTTAAACATGCCATGATATCACATCAGCCCACTGGTTTTCATGCCCTAAAACAAACCATAAAAGCACAGAATGATCCAATTTTATGAACAAGAATAAAACTAATGATAATAATGAGTGCTGGGAAACATTACAGTGTGAGCTGTGGGTCCAGACAGCCTAGGTTCAGAGACTGGTTTTGCCAATAACTAGCAATGTTACTTAAACATTCTGTAGCTATGTTTTTGGGGTAATGTTATCCTCTCTTCAACCTCTCTTCAACAGTGTTTTGAGAATCAAAATAGTTAATATAGAATATGGTATGACATATAGCAAATGGTCTATAAATTGCTGTTAATGTTGTTATTAGTGTATAGCAGGAGAAGTTGGTATATATCGGACAGTGGAGGAAGCTGTGTTCATCTCTTATGAGGTCTTCTTTCTGCCCCTGTAAGTGGTGTTGCTTCTTTCAGAAGACCCTTAATCCTTCTCCACCTCTTCTATGAGGAACACACAGCTTCTCTTTGCTGATACTGATACTTCAATAAGATTCAATACCTGAACCTAAAAACACACTTAAATCTCCTCATGTTAAATCACCATTTCTTGTTCCAATCCAACACCAGTGTTTTCATTTTTTCATTTTTAATTTTTCACATTTTAAAATTATTTTTCAAGTATAGTTGTCTCCATTCTCCCCCCACCCCAGTCATCCTCACTTCCCTCCCTTGATCCTGCTCCCCTTTGGCTTTGTCCATGTGTCCTTTATACATGTTCCTGACAACCCTTCCCCCTTTTCCCCCATTATTCCCTCCCACCTCCCCTCTGGTTACTGTCAGTTTGTTCTTAATTTCAATGTCTCTGGCTATATTTTGCTTGCTTATTTATTTTGTTGATTAGGTTCCACTTATAGGTGAGATCATATGGTATTTGTCTTTCTCCACCTGGCTTATTTCACTTAGCATGTTTTTATTCTACTTTAGTCTGAAAATGGTAACTTTTCTTTCTACTCCTACATCTGCTTCCTGCCCATGCATTCATTCAAGGAGTTCTCCTGTGCATCTTTTATAGTTAGCAGTTGGAGGACTGTCAAATCATCCCCTTATCTCAACATACTCTCCAGTGTGAGGAAACAAATCTTGTTTTTATTAATGCTCTTTCATAGATCTAATTTTTATAAGAATTTATTAATATTTATGGGTTTTCTCTAGCTTTTATTAAGATTTGCACTTCTTTTTTAAAGTGTGAAGTCAATACTGAAATTCAGCTACATTAGAGGGATTGGAGGGTGGGTTTGGACATCAGGTCCCAGGCTGGGCTGAGAGTTTCTGGAAATAACCTGGCCTTACTCACTAGAAACAACCAGCTAGAAAATCATTGCCTCTCCTACTATAGAGGCTTTATCCATCATCAACTTTGACAGTGGTTTATTTTGATTATGTATAAAATAAACCTTAAAAATGCTTTAAAATGGAAATCACTGCTAAATGCAAGCTATTCTTGATATTAGAATAAATTTAACAATAATCCAGAATTTTAAAATCAAAGTAAATATATGAAAAAACTGTGACAAATTTATTTTATTAAATTGCCACCATCAATTGGAATTGCAATATTATGAACAGTATTAATAGTATATAAAATAATGAGATATCAAGACATTGTTTGTTTATTTTCATCATTTTATAGAAGTAATATTTGCCCCTTTATAGAAAACTAAGTAGTTCAGGACACTGTGTATTAATGCAAGAAAGTTGAATCAATATAAACATACAGTCTTTACATGTTGTAGTTCTTCATCTGTACTGAGCTTTCAGTATGCTTTAATTTAATTCACTGAAAGTAACTTTTGTTTATTTGAGGTTTTCAAAAATAAATAACATTTCAGGATTGGGGAGACCCAGAGGCATTTTGGCCTTATATTATTAGTCTGAATACCAAAATTATTTTCTTCGGGCTAATTAAATCATCATTTAAAACAGAGCTCTAAAACTAACATACGGCTATCGGATGATAATAGGTGTTTCATAAACTAAAAACTGAAAGACCTCATTACTTTAAATAGGGTGAAACTCTGAGAGAAAATGTGAATAAATAAAATACATGTCTGGTGCTCTTTTTAGACTGTATCATTGTCCATCTACAAAAACATTGCAGGTAAAGAAACTACATTCTTCCTGAATAGTAAGTATGCAATTTATTGTCATTACTGAGTTTTTATTGTTTCTGAAGAATTCCACAGAGGGCCATTAAAAATGCATTATAGCGTTTTTAGTTAGTGTTCTGCTCTGCACTAGACATAATGTGCGTTTCTATTTCATGCCTGGACCAAATTCTTCATGCTCACAAATAATTACTTGAGAGAGATTTTGGTGCCTGGTTGGTCTTTACTTAAAAGCACAATATAATTTATTTGAGCAAAACAAAATGATGTTCTTTAAGAAAAGTTCTCTTGCATAAAAGCTCAATTTATACTTGAATGAAGAATACATATTTACTGGCAATGACTGAAAGAAACATTTTCAACAGGAAAGGCTTCATAGTTGGAAGATTAATCATTGAGTTTGGTAAGAACATTGCCACTTACTTTTGGAGAAGTGAGCCCTCTCTGTCCTGCTTAGGAGATTTCATTGGCTTCCCAAGATGTCCCACTCTGCCACTAGGAGTTCATGGTTTTGGGCTCAAGTTACATTTTTACGTCATTTATGTATAATCACTTTTTTACATAAAGCCTTCCCCCCAGATTCATCTTTTAAAGTATGTGTATCCACCACAAAATTTTTACTTTAGCCTTTACTGTCATGTAAACACTGTTCCAAATACCTTTTTTGCTGCTCATTTTCTTCCCAGCTTCAAGTTCATCAAAATCCTTTCTCCTCTCTAAAACCAATCTGAATGTGGGAGTCATTTTCTTTTAAACAAGGTTCTATATCTGCTACCTTGAACTGATGCATCTGTGGGTAGAACAGAAAGGGACTGTACACTCTACTTTCCCAGAGACTCCCTGGCAGAAAGCAACATAACATAAATTCAAACCTTTCCTTTGCACTAAAACCTGTGTTTTTTTGTCCTCAGGCATCTTCCCTTGTATGTGTATCCATTCCCTTTTGCCAGAAAGGATCCCTTGTGACAGAAAGGATTCTATCATGATAATTTTGATTCTTTTAGATAGCTGTCAGGTAGCTGACCACATAATGAGCCTCAATTCCACATTTAACTCCTTGTATCAGATGCACTGATGTCCTTTATAATGGTTTTCTATTTTTTACCTATTTAAAATGATGGGCATGTTCATAATTGGAAACAGAATATATTTCCTTGTAAGCAAAAAATAAAGGGAAATATTCATATAAATAATGACTCAAAATATCTAGGTATGTTTTCAACTTGGTCATGAACAAAAAAGTTTTTGTTTTCCAAGATTAATTCTTATTTAATGTATTTTATACTATGCATGATTGATAATACTGTATACATCTTTATAGTCTCTTAAGGTGTCTGACCCATTTATTTCAGGTCACCCAAATCTTCATTGGGAAAAAAAATCTTCAAAACATACATGGGCTTTTAGCTTAGAAATGCTTAAGATAATCAATATTTAATAATATCTTGAATTTGCTATCACTTAAAAAGCAATTCACTTTTTAAAAATTTACATGAAATAATGTCTGGATATAAATTCCATACCCAGCCTACTCCTGTATAGAGAGGGAGCAGATTAGAAAGAAAGTCCTTGCTGAAATCATAGACATCTAGATAACTTGCAGAATTACTGACAAGCAACTCAGGAACTACTGTGTAAATATTGTCCCTTCATTGTTTATCATTTTATTTTAAGCCAAACTCCTAAATAACTAGGAAGAAAAGCTTTAGATGATTGGATAATATTTCTTCACAAGGTCATCACAAATCTTAAAATGAATTACAAGACAGCAGGAGCTTTCCAATATTACTCAGGCTAAATGAAAAAATATGCTGTTTTTTGTTAACCACTACATTTTAATTGTATAAGATTAAGGGAAGAGCTGTAGGAAATTAAAACAGAAAATAATAGAAGATCTGATTCTGGGCCTCAGGGGATTTGCACTGTAAAAAAGGAGAAGACAAGTGTTGGCTTAAACAAACAGACACGCACACAATATCTCAGGAAACCATAAGATAACTGCTGGAAGAGGCACATATGGATTCAATAGAAACTGCCATGGTGTAGGATGGTCAAAGAAATTATTATCAAGGAAGTGCAATTTTAGAGGAGCCTTCAAAGAGAGCAGGGGTGTATTAGGTGGAAAGCAGGTAATGCAATAATTTTGGGAGGAAGAAAATTAAAAATCAAGTTGCAGAAGTGGCTTAAAGCAAGACAGGTCTGAAGGAAGTATCAGAATGACTAAAATGAAAGCTTTGTTCAAATAACAAAATCTTTTGTTTTTATCTTTTCCTTACTTTGCCTCTATCAGTTGACCACTGTGTTTGACTAGTATAGTCTACCCTGTTTTAATATGTCTGCACTTTTGCCAGTCGTAAGATGTAAGCTTTGAAATCTTGGACATCAGTGACCCATTCCTTTGAGGGTCTGACCACTCTACGGGATCCATTGATCTTAGCTACTAGGTGGTTGATTCATTTGCTCACTATGAAGCATCCTAAGAAGCTAAGTCCTAATAGCATCAAAACCTTTAGCTTCTTGAGAAGCTAAACCAGGAGTGTTATGGTTCACTTCTACACATTGTCCAGCTGTGCCTGAACAGCTTGATTTCTCATCTATTTCATGGTGGAACAGAAATATTCCTGGAATTTTTTCGTTTGTTTTTTACTTGGAACTATGAAGATTTTAACCTGTCCTTTTATTGGTCATTTCCTGAAAGCATTGGAGTATTTGTCCATTCTAAATAGCTTTTCTCAAAATCAGCACCTCCTGAAACTGGTCTGAGGCCTCTCTTTCCATTATCAATGAGGATCACTTTTAGAGGACTGGAAGAGAGACCGGATTGAAACAGAAATCTGTCAGGTCCTGTGTTTTGTGTTTTTCATTCACACGCCCACATGGCTACACCTCCAACAGAGGTGACGTGAATTTTTGCTTTTGATGTTGCATGCCATGAATTCCCATAGCAGGTCAGGAACAAAGAGGGCATTTTGAAGTTTGTTTTTCTAATGTTGCCTTTGCAGATATTGACTGATTGTGTCCCAGGAAACTGTTGCTGGTTTTAGAATCATAAACACCAGTAGGACCAAGATGCTTGGGGAGTGATACAGGGACTTTGATTCCTTGTGGGCGGTCAAAATACAGAGTATGTGATATTTTTACAAACTACGGTTCACAAAGCACTTAGTTCTATACCGTTTTGTTTTTATTATGTTCGTGTCAATGGAAACAGTTGTGCTTCCTGAAGTCTTACTGAGATAGCCTTTTTGGTAATTTTAGGCCACTTTCCCAAGGATACTACATGTTGCCTGACCCTTATTCCTGAGGAAATAAGTAGAATCTGGAGTGACCCGTGGTGGATAATGTACTTTCTCTAAGAACGGCAGAAGGAAAAACATCAGACTAGGATGCTTTCCAGAAATAATAATGGAGAATCTCATCCTGTTTTGTAAACTCTTTGTACTTTGCTCTCTGCATGTTTTGTGAAAAATATTATTTTTAAACAGCCATTATACTCTGAAAGATATTATTTTATTAAAATTGTTTTAGAGTTGAGGAAGCTTAACAAGATGTTATTAACAAGTTTACAAAATTGGCATTAGTAAACTTATAGGAAGTTTGTGAATTTGCGGGCTCATTCTGAATAAACAGGTCATCACTTCTTTGTCCAGCATTTTCAGTTAGGTTGCCCGCAGTGACATGAAGGTGGGAATGAGTAACAACACCCAACCAGGGCTTCACTGGAAGAAAAGTAAATAGTTGGAAATCAGGTAAAGATAGTAGAGATAAATTTAGGAGAACACATTCCCTTAATTTAAAATAAAAACTGTTTTCTTTATAAACTCTGCTCCAGAGATATCTTCAGGATGCTATATTTACTATTGAATTGATGTATAATTTGCTAACATGGCAATGTATTATATTAATCTAATATTTCATCTCTTTATGAAGATTAGAATATTTTACTAAAACATATTTATGCATTAATCCATTAATTTAATATAGTTATATTAGTAACATAATCTGGTTTTGTGGACATATTTTAAAGAAAAAAGAGGACACATGTCAATTTGATTTGACTTGTTATAATTCTAAACAAAGTATATAGGATTAAGTTAAATAAACATAAATTTTTTAATTTGTTGATTTAGAAAGAGGGGAAAAAAAGAAAGAAAGAGAAATACTGGTTTGTTGTTCTACTTATTTATGCTTTCATTGATTGATTCTTGTATGTGCCCTGACCTGAGCAGGCATAGAACCTGCAATCTTGGCATATCCAGATGATGACCTAACCAGCTGAGCTACTTGTGCATGGCCTTAAATGAAATACATTAATGATTATTAAAAATATTTTTATTATTATCAAATAAATATATGTACAGATATTTAAAATGCAAATAAGTTTAAAAGTTAAAAACCTAAAGAAATAAACCCTTTAGCACCAGGACAGAAGATCAACCACTTTCAACTCTTTAATTTTTATTTTACTTTTGTATTTTTAATTAATGAGCATATGGCTGTCTCAGGATTCCTGAAGTTAGATCTTATTTTTATATTTTTTAATTACTTTATTTATTATTATTTAATTTTAATTTTATTTTTAGATCTTATTTTATTTCAGGAATCCTGAACATAGATTTTATTGCTACAGATGAAGGTTTAAACTTTGTTAAAATTCCAAATGTATTTATTTTAATTCTTCCATTAAAGCTATATCTACATTTTGGTTTAAATACATGTCTGTGTTTTTAATTATTAAGACTATACAAACAGTGTAGCTGAGCATTGTGATATGATATAGCTATAGAATTATAATTGTAGGACTTTTTCTCTTTAATTAAGGGCTTCATTTATTTTCTTTTTTTGCCCAAATCCTTTCCTTCACACCTGCCAGCCCTATCTCCCTTCCTCATTCCTTCAGTCCTGTTCTTCCTTCTTGTCTTCTTTTCTATTTTTACCAAGTTTTCCCCATAGGTCCAAATGTTTATAAAATTCTTCTCTATTCGACTTCCTACACGGACAAGTTGGTCAAATGATCTAGCACTTGTTTTTCCATTTTTTTTTCCTTGAAGAAATCCCTTCCTGGGACTCTCTCTTCTCCTTGTTTGTCTTGTTTGGTTGCTCTCTACAGGTTCCTATAAAAAGATGTAATTCAGGAACTTTTTTTGCCATCATCCTAGAAATTTGTCCAGCTTATGATGTTTGTAACCTCTTCTTCTAGAAATGATGTCCTCTTACTTAGTCTTTCTCTCTCTCTCTCTCTCTCTCTCTTATTCTAGAACTCATGTTCTGGTAATGTTTTATAAAACATTTTATAGATAATGAATATTTTACAAACTTACATGTTGAGGAATGTTTTTATTCTACTTGCTACTTGATTGAATCTTTGACTGGCAATAGAATAAAAAATTTGAAGTAATTTTCACTGAAATTTTTAGAAGCATTTTCCTATTACTTTGCAATTCCAATGTTCTTATTGAGAAGACCAATATCATTTTGATCCTGATCTTGTTTACATCATCTCCTTTTCTCACTAATGAGCTTGTGAGATCCTCTCTTTCTTTATTAGTGTTATATGTATAAAAATATGCCTTAATATGGGGTCTTTCTTTATCATGTCTCATGGGAACTTGATAGATCTTTTCAATCTAAAGACTCATATTGTCAATTATGAGAGAAATTTTCTTGTAGTATATCCTTAACAATTTCTTTACTAAAATTTTCTCCAATCTGTATTTCTTGAAAAATTACCATATGAGGAGTGCTAGATTTTTTTTAACTTCAAAGACCCCCTGCTTTTAAAAAGTCTTTTTTCTCCTTTATTTATGATTTAGGCTTTTCCAGTTTACCCTTCATTATCTGTTATTACTTTTACTAATTTTTAGTTTTGGTGCTCATATGTTAAATTTATAATTATCTTTCTTATTCTCTGCTTATTTCTCTTTCTCTTTATCATATTTTTACTATATTTTGTTTTGTTTCACCAAGGCAATATTTCTTGTCATTTGGGGGGACATTGTTATTATTTATTTGAAATTTTATTCTGTTCACTCATATTCTCTATTACTGTTAGTTTTTTTTAACTTATTTGATTTTTTATTTTTCCCTGGTGGATTCTCAGTGATGGATCTTGACTTTCTCATCATACCTTTGAAGGAGGGGCTAAAAACCTCATTAGGACTTGTGTGTGCAGGAGGGACGCTTGTCTGCAGTGGATTTCATTTCTGATCCATTGGCTTGGAAGTTGGCTTTTTGGTGGACAGATCACATTAGTTGCCTGTATCTGAGTTTATTTTTGTCAGAGGCAGTTATTTATTCAAGAGAAGAAATCTTCTTTTTTTTTTTGTTTGGGGATATAAACATGCTGGAGAGTATCTATGGAAGGTAGGGGTATCATAGTCTTCATGTTATATAGACTTTCACATAACCTTTAATTTTTCATACCATTTCCCTTTGCTGCCTTTTATCTTATAGACTGGGGTCATTCTGGTTCAAACTTTCCAGACACCATCCTTTCTTTACGGGAGAGAAGAGTGAGTCCCCTGACTTCGTTATAGTGGATATGTGACCACGTATGGAAGTCTAACTGCTCCTCTTCCAGGCTTTCAGACGTTCTTCACTTTCAGCTCCTGGCCTCAGCCCTACCTTTGATAATACCTGCATGTTCCCATGTCTGAGCTTTGGCTTTGTGGGTATGCTTGTACATTTTTAATTAGTATCTCCTATTTACATTTAGTTTGTCTTTCTTCTACTCTGCTAAGTCAAATGCCACTAATATACCAACTTTCTGCCTTTATATATTATGGTTTAGAGGTATTAAAGTCTTCTAGTTTTAGAAAATATTTGAGTATGGTCAGCATGTTAATGCTTCCCCAAAACATGTTCATGTCCTCATTCCTAGAATCCACGAACATTACTTTATTTGGAAAAAAGGTCTTTGCAAGTGTAATTAAAGATTTTGAGAAGAGGAGATTATCCTAGATCATAGCGGTGGACCCTAAATGCCATCACAAGTGTCCTTATTAGAGAGGCAAGGGGAAATATGACACACACAGAGGAGACAGGGATGGGAAGATGGAGGCAGCAGCTGGAGTGATGTGGCTACAAGCCTGAAAATGTGAAGAAATACGAAGGCCACCGGAGCTGGAAGAGTCAAGGGACAATTGGTTTTTCAGAGCCATCAGGCAGAGCACGGCCTTGCCAGAAAGCTTGATTGCTGCCCAGGGAAGTTATTGTTAAACTTCTGGCTTCCGGAACTGTAAGAAAATAAATTTCTGTTATTTTAAGCTGCCAAGTTTGTAGGATTTGTTACAGCAGCCACAGGAAGTAAAGACAGTATGTATTCGAGTTTCTTTTTCTCATTCATGCTTAATTTTTGAAATGAGAAGTATATTTATTTCACCTTCTAGAAACTTTTATATTTAGTTTTATTTCTCATAATTTTCTCAGCCATAAAAATATGCTTACCTTGAGAAGTACTGGGGTTTTCTCAGATGTGAAATTTTAACGGTGTATTCTTTTATTCCTCTTTTCTCCTTACTTTATAGTGTCTCCTGTCAAATATATCTTAGGTCTATTTCTCCCTTTCTATCCTTTCTCTTTTCCTTCCTTCCCTTTCTCTTTTTTTTTCTTTTCTTTCCCTTTCCTTTTCCAATAATCTATTAATTATCTACTTAGTGTTAGGCATTGTGGTTAGCTTTGGAAACATAGAAACCAATAAAGCAGTTTTATTTCCCTTCATGAGCTCACTAACTATTGATCTAGAAAAGGAGCAAAAATAACATTTGTTTAAAGCAAGACATAAACCCAAAAACAGAAATAAAAACCAACCACTAAAATGTGATACTATAAGTATTAAATTATAAGTATGAGCAAAATGCTGTGGTGTCACAAACATATAGTGCATAGCTGTGCTTGACAAAGACTGAGAGGATTGATAAAGCAGTACTTGAGCGGGGTCTTAGGGGATGAATTGCAGTTTTATGATGAAATAAATAAATAGGGAAATGACATTTTATGGGAAGGAGGAACACACATGTTAAGGGACATGGATTACTTTGGTATTGAAGGATTTTTAACATGCCTGGAGCATAAGTTAAGGGGAGGGAAGTATGGAGTCGTGACACTATAAAGGTCGGAGTCGTATTATGATGGACATTTCTTCTTGCTGAATTATGGAGTTTAGATTTTTATTAGTTTGGAAATGATAGAAAAGGGACTTTAATTAGGAAATGGCATGGCCCATTAGTAAGGAAATTCTGCAGCATTTTGCTTACTACATGGATGAAGAGAAGCTGAGAAATCAGTGAGGGGTCTCTTGTAAGAGACCGGGTGAGCCCCATGACAATGACCTGAATCAGAGCAGAAGTGATGGGGAAAAGCAATAAAGAAATGGAATGAAGAGATCATTATGAAATAAATATGGCAGAGTGGTGGAATTTCTACCCTGAAGTAGAAGCAGAAAGTGCAATACTAGCAGTCACAGGTTGGATGCTGGGCAGAGGGATCCAATTAGGTCTGGGCAGGGGCAGAGGAGATAATACCTAAAATGGGCCTTAAAGGAGAAAAAATATAATTTATTCAAAAAAAAAAAAGAAGAGCAGGAAAACAGATTGTGAAAGCAAAGCTCTCCAAATACCAGAGACTATCTGATAAAAAAGCAAAGGTGTGAGACATGGAGTGGCTGCTAGATCAAGTCTAAGTGGCGGGCAATTGTTGACGTAGAAAGTGTAGTGGGATGTGAGGTATGAGGGAATTCGTCAATGGAAATCTCTGGTTAACTTCCTTCGTCCTTCCTTTCCTCATGTGTTTATTTTTACATTTCTATCAATGCTTATGCCTGCTCAGACTTTTAACCTTTTAAAATATACTCAGAGCTTCTATCTGTCAGAAAAATCACCCCCATTTCACATTCCTTGGAGAAATTTGTATAGACGAACATTTAATAAAGATTATTTATACCCAGCTGTTTTATCCATTTGTAATATAACATTTATTCACTCAATACACATTTAGCCAGAACAGCCAAGACACTAGCTATGATTTCTATGACAATCCAAGCACAGTAATGTTTTCTCTGGTTTGATAAATGTCAACAAATAAAGGTAACACCTCATCATGCATCTTCATAATACTTTGCACATTGAAGGATCCTGTGACATTTGACTATTTCTTCTTGAGCTTCATTTTATGAAAGGAACAGGAGCAAGAAAAGAATAAACTTTGTAATGGGTAATACATCCCAAAATGCTCTAGCTCAGATATTTACATAACTTTTTGAGCACATGCCATAGTTACAATCAATTTCCTTTCCTTAAAAGCTTCAAAGTTAATTAATTTAGCTAAGAATCGGGGTCAAAATGACAAACATGGCAACAATTCCCCAATCTAATTAAATAGCAGTTAGGATCTGACAAACAGCTCTTTATTGAAAATTTGAGAACTGGAACCACAAAAATGTATCCACCTTTGTGTTTAATAGCCCATCATACCCTCTTCTAAATGGAGGTTTAGCTCTGGTCACTGGGATATAGACTCAAAGAGGTCAGGACAGTAGAAGTTTGCCTGCAGAATACCAATCCTTTTGAACGACCTAATTCCATAGTCTAAATTTTAGTAACAGCTCAGGCAACCAGAGTTTTAGGTGATACATAACAAGGGTTTTAGAGCCAGTGGTTTCAGACTATTAACTTGATTTTGGTGCTCTTGACCCTGGGAGGCTTGCCTTTCTTGGCAATGCCTTTTGACCCTGAATTTTCCCTGGATGGTTCTAAATATCCTAATCTGAAACCTCACAATGGTTGCAAGGGTGAACATAATCTTCACGCATCCTATATTTTATTTTTGTAAAAGTTTCTAGACATAGTATTTTGCCCTCATTCCAATTAGTGTGTTGGTACTATAGGATGTTTTAGCACCACATTCTCCAAGGTGATTTTAGAATCCAATACGGCTAAAGAGAAAAATAACTTTTGGTAGACTGGCCTTTCCACACTCCTCAAGCCCTAGAATGTTCTTCAGTACCTACTTTCAAAAGCCCTGATTTATCTTAGAGACAGTTCTTTGTAAGGGCCAAACAGTTTCAGTTCTTCTTGTCTGGACTTTCTACCGTATTGAAACTTACTATACTAGAACACACTTGCCTAATGCCTCTGATTTATTTTCCTTGATTGAACTTGTTACCACAATATCTTCCTAGTCTGTGTCTGTAACCTAGGCAGACTTAGCTGCCAACAGCTAGAGCAATGAATGCCTTGACGGGAAGGAATCTATTGAACACGAGGGCACTTGGAGACTGATGACTCAGTGTCTCAAGTCTGATTGAAAGACAGTCCCCATAGAAGAACTGCACTTTATCCCAAGCCTCACAGAAGATTCTCCCCTGAGAAGCTCAAACCTGGCCCCTATATCGTTTCCCAGAGAATCAGACTTCAGCATTTACCTTCCACTACAGAAGACACGCTACCCTTTCCAACTTGTCCCAGTTTGTGGTTTTTCTTCATTCCCCTGTAATTTGTGAATTTCTTTATTATTCTTTGATCTGAATCTAACTCATACTTTCTAACCACTCCAGCTTTCTCAACCCCATCTGCCACCATTCCATTCTAATGAGGCTTGTTTCTGCATTCTCTTTTAAAGCTTCTACTTAAATCAAATATAGCATCACATGTCAGAACGATTCATTCATATACATTTCATATTACCTCATCAGAAGCCATGTGTCTACCATTCTAATCATGTATTTATTTGTTCAGATTATGCCAGTTCATTTCTCATTCTCTCTCAATCTCTCCATCTTTCTCTCTCCCTCTCTCTGACTCTCTCTCCCTTTTTTCTATTTCTAATTTCCATATGTCACTATATCTCCCTGTTTTATTGTTTGTTTTGCTTTAACAAGATCTTTAAATGAAAGCATCCAGATTGTATTCTTTATATATTTAGTGAAATAACTAAAGTTGTCAAACTGGATGCTTTTGGCCAACTCACTCTTGCTATTCAGCATGAGATTTTGTTTTTATATTCCAATTCTTTGCTCAGCTTTCACTTTTCATTAATGTCTCATTTGTGTAGAGTTTTCTATATTTTTCCTCCTACCTTCCTTTCTTCCTTCCTCCCCTCCTTTCTTCTCCCCTTCCCTTTTCTTCTCTTCCTTCCTTCCTCCCTCCCTCCCTTCCTTTTCTTTCTTTTTTTTTAAACAAACAATCAACACCCTACTTGCTCACCATTTTGTTCCACATATCCTACATTACAGTAAGATAATTTTCTTGCTTTTCTGCTGCTGCCCAATCCTCTGGGACCCATCCAGACAGGGAGGGTCTCAGACATGAGTTATTTTTGATGGTCTGGGAAGATCTAATTAAGGGTCAAAGCAGTAGATGCTGTGGGAGGGAAGTTGTCATTGAGTGAAAGAGATGACTCTTGCCATATGCTCTCAAAGGAGAAAACAAAGGCTATGCGTACATGAACATGATTTTATACATATTTAAAAAATTTCCCTGTAAATATAGTATCAGGGCAGAATAAGTGAAATAGAAGGTAATGGGAACATTTTAATTACAACATAATCTTTCCAAGTACTGACTACCTAGATTTGAGGTAGTAAAAAATCTAAAATAATTTGAAAGATTCAAGGTCTGTGATAAAGAGTATGCTCGAATTTATAATACACATAAATTAGTAATGTTTGCCTCTCCTTTTATTTAATGAATGTTTTTCTTTTGTGAAAGTAATAGAGTTCAGTTGTAAATATTTACAAAGAAAATTCAAAAGTGGAAACAATCCGTAATTCTGCCCCACAGAGATGACAGTTGCCATTTGCATTCAGATACCTGACCCTTTTACTATGTTCAAAAACACCGGTTTTCCAAAGCTGGAATCATGTGTTATTCACAGTTTGTTTTATTTCTGTTTTTGCTTACCAAAAGTTCACGTCTTATCAGTCTTTAAAATAATGATTTTGAATAGCTATATAACACTATATCATAAGAGTTGATATACTCTTATTTTCAGTTTTGAATGACAGTTAAAAAACACTTTGTACAAACATGTTGATCTATCTCACTGATGTCTTTTTTATAAAAAAAGTTTTTGAGTTTCTTACAAAAGATTCTTTGATCTAGTCTGTCTTGGATACAATATTCCTGAGAATTATGCCCCATGTCAGAGCCTTTTCTCTAGTAGGTGCCTCTCTGAAAGTGTTTTCTTATTTACACCGTCATGTGGGACCCCTATGTTGCACTAACACTGTTGCTCAAATGTGATCACACTGGAGACATGTCCCTGAGCACCTTTATAAAATGTCATAGACATCACCTCCAAATCATGCTTTCTCCCTTTATCATGCACTGTATTTCCTTAGTATTCAATAGAACCTAAATTTATATTTATTTGTTTACATCTTTATTGCCTCCCTCCACCTCCTAAAATTTAAGGAAAATAACAGCAGAAATTCTGTCTGTTTTGTTAAACAGTTTATCCCCAATACCTCACACAGCACCTGGAACAAAATAAGTGATCATTGAATAGATAAAAACAAAAAAAAGAAATTTGATACAAATAAACTAGTTGCTTTCCAGAAACTTCTTCCAGCTTGTACATTAATAAGCCCAGTATAACCCACTTTGAATATTAATTTTAAAATTGTCAAATAATAGGAAAAAATTTTACTATAACCTCAATATTGCTTTAGTTTTCTTTTTTAAGTTTTTCATTTGAATTATCTGTTCCTTTTTTTTTACATTTTTCATTTAGATGTTTGTTTCTTTAAAGTAATGTAAAAGGGCTTCAATGTATCATGTGCTGAAACTTTCACATTGGTATGGACACTTTTTTCATAGCATGCTTTCAATTTTTTAAATGTTTCATGACATACTAGGTTTTAAAAAATGTATAGAACAAATATTTTGAGATTTCTTCCAAAGAGCTCACCTACACTTTTGCTAAAGACTTCCCACTTGTCCTCTTTCAAGTTTGTCATTCATATCACTAGTATAATTTTTCAGATTGTCATTTCTTATTTTTATTTCATTTTGTATTTTATATACTTTTTTAAAAGTGTCTATTTCCATTTCTGTTTTCTTGGGATATCTTTAGGTCATTTTCTCCTTTATGTATTATAAAGGTCATGACTTCATTAATTCTAGTTAAAATGCCTGTTTTTCACCTATTTTAAGAAATGATGTACTCAGTTATTGCTTGCCATTTGGTAGTGTTTTTACCCACTTTATCATTTTAACATAGCTCCAATTTTACATTTGTTTTCTATTTGCTTAACATTGAATTAGCTCAGAGTTATCCAATGTCATGTTTACAACCAGATGACGTCTGTTTTGTTTTGTTTTTTCACTATCCACTTGCTGGTTAACACCATTTATAGTGGTTAAATCTCCTTGCTGTTGCTCTAGCTCTGGGACAGTTTGGTGTGTAGACCTTCCCGCTAGAGATCAGGTATCATACATGGAGTCTAAGTTTGCTCTTTAAAGTAAGGTGGTCTCCTACGTCCAAAACCATGATGGTTCACAAGTATGAAAAGTTGCATTCATAATGAGTCTCTCTCCACCATCCTCATACCTCTGCCACCATTTGCAATGCTTTAAGTAAATTTGGTGGGATGTAATGAGTCACAGTCTACTCCCTTCTCTCCCTTCCTAGGTTCAGGAAGTTTGGTGCTACTAATACCCCAACAGGAAGAGATGGTGCTTTGAAGATATTACTCTGTGTGTTTCAAGTAGTAGCACCTTCTATTGACACCTGATAAAATCATGGCAATCCAGGTTTTTGGTGGGAAAAGTCCATGAACCTGAAGGCAAGAAAGTCATTCAAGAAATATTGAAATACTTTCTTGACTTTCAAATGGATGAGACTAGTCTGTCTACATGTATAGGCCACCTGTTGTTTTTTGCTTAATCCAACATTAGCCTTAGAAGAATGGTACAGAGATTGCTTCTATTAAGGTTTGTTTTTAGTATTATTACTGTAGTTTTTCTTTGTAGGTATTTTAACTTAAAGTTAGCTAAGACCAGCTTAGGATGGCAGACTGCTAATCAGATGTCTTGTAAAAGTTGAAGTTGGATAGTAATATTTTTTAAGCCTGTCATTATAATTTATCTCTCCTTCCATCTAAAAATGACACATGGACAAAGCCAAAGAGGGTAGGATTGAGGGTGGGAGGTGGGGATGGCTGGGGTAAGGGGAAGTGATGGGGGGAAAATGGAGACAACAATACTTGAACAACTATAAAAATAAATAAATAAATAAATAATTTTTAAAAATGACTGCCCTGAAGCAATACAGATGAGTAGAGTAGGATGCACGGTTGTGGGACAGAATTAGTGTGGGAAATGCCAACACCACTTAATAAGTGGCTAACATTTGTTATTATCTAATGCCTAGAAATTGTGTCTTTACAACTTCATGTAGAAATATTATATCCTATAACTTTGAATGGCTTTTTAATTAATTGCAACATTTTAAATTATTTGCATATTTGTTATGTTTTCTAACTTAAAGTTTCTAAATCAACATTATAGGGTTTTGGTAATAAAATGATCAGAGCTATTGATATTTTTTTCAAATTATATGAATTTAACAAAAATGACTACAGTGTTTCACTCAACCTCCATCACATCTAGCATAGTAGACTTTTCTTTCACAAAATGAAGATGGAAACTGAGTGGGGTAAAACTGACAAACTCATTTCAGTAGCAACAAGTTAGCAATCTTTTCAATGTAAGATACCAGTCTTTTGCAAAGGGGATTATTTTCATAACCTGTGTGTAATTCAGAAATGTCTGTGTTGGTTTTAGTCAACCGGCCATAAAAAATACATTATAGACTATGAAATCACCAAAGCTCTTTCAAATCCTGGTGAATGTTTTATGTGGGTTATTAGTGACCTTTCTGCATTTATCAGAATGTCTTTTGTTTTGCGCATGCAGAAGTTCTGTTGCAGTAGAGACTAGCCCCTTGAGGTGTTCACTTGAGTCTTCTAATATAAAGCTGGTGGCCCTGTTGACTCTTAGTAGTTAGTTGTTAGTTTTGAAATGAGAAAAAAAGAAAGCTTGGTTTTTATAGCAGAAAATAGAGCATAGAATTACATGCTGGCATTGAATCACAGAATTTCAAAACACTAGGTATCTCTCAAGGAGTAATTAGAATTCTTGATATTCTACATATTTATTGTGTGTGTTTTGTGTTCTTGATATATAAAATAGGCATGACCGAATCACTAAAAGCTGACAAGTCATTGTTATCATTTGACTTATCTTTTAAACTTATTTAGAGGCTATATCAACCACCTTTTCCAAATATGTCAATGATTCTATTGCATATTGGAAAGAGTGGAAAACCCTAATTTCTGCCCCATATGAAATATTGCTGCTCCTGTACAGGGCTGCACCAGATAATTCTGTGGCATCATCAATAAATACAGTGAAAAATGTGGGTGTGGCAAATCTATCTTTGAATAATGCTATTTGAGGTGACTAATATCACTATAAAGCGTGTGCTCCTGAATTGGGTTGTAGTATTCAAAAGAATAATTTGATTTGAAACAAAATTCCCCAGTAAGTCGGTGTCACTAACTTACTGGTAATGATGGTGGCTATTGTTTTTAAAGTGTTTTTGAGGGATACGCACACTTAATGTATGAAGTTGAAATAAGCCTGTAGTTTCAAACAATTGCATTTCTCCTTAGTGTCACATGTATTTTTTATTATTTTGAACTCTCATTTTTGGATATATTTTAAGAGAACAAGCATTTATCAAAAGTAGAGAACAAAAAGAAATTCTAGTTAAAGTAGCAATAAAAGAAATCATGACATTAGGTAGTATGTAATTTTGAAAGTGTTTAAAACAACTATTCCTGTACCTTAAAGTGGTATGGTTTTGATTTCCTTAAGCATAGAGAACTTCATTTATAACAGATTAAATTTACAGTTAGGTGTAAGAAGTCACTATTTTTTAAAACACTAAAACAAAATCTAAGAACCCGCATGATTAAAAGATATCTCTATCTACATGATTTATTAGTTACTCTGTCATTTCTGTTTTCTCAGCTAGAAATATAACATAAAAGAAACGCTTCACCACTTCTTTCTAAAACCTGTTTGATCCAAGGTGGAAAAAATACATTGTTTCGGACTTCCTGATAGAAAAAAAAAATCTTTAACTGAATTAAATAGCTGCTCCTGCAAAAAGAAACTTGGAATTTGTCTTTGCTCTATTTCACATCTGTGTCATATCTTCTATTAAAAATATTTCTTGATTTTTAGTGCCTGCTTGGTTTTGGTTATCTAAGCTGCAATAAGTAGCCTTGGGACCCCTGAAGGCACACCCCACACACTTACGCTGTATGACCTCAGGTCACAAGTAATGGCTGCAAGCTAATTGATTGAGAAAGGCTTGTCTGGCGGGGCCTCTCTGCGTCCTCCCTTTACATTCCTAACTTCTGTGAAAGAGGCACTGGCCGCTCAGCCTAGCAAGGAAGGAAAAAAGAGAGGAAGTTTCTCGTTCTGATTACATTCTGAATTCCCTTGTAGTGAGCTTTCTTCTCTCCACCCACTTCTCACCAAGAAGTCCTTAACTTGAAGGTGAACAACTTAAAGCCTGATCTCAGAGAGTTAAGCGAAAAATGATTTGAGTATTTATTGAACTGAAAGAACAAATTACCTACTTCAGGCTGTGGGGAGCGTGTGGAAATTATATTAAAACTTCAGCAAAGTGCACAGCCGCATAACACAGAAGCCGGGACTCAGATTGACAGGCAAATAAGCCAGCTCGTGGAAGGGGCCTCTGGGTGGCAGCTCTGGGCTATTGGGTGTTGGACAACTATAGGCAAAACTGCAATGGAACAGGGGCAGAAAATAGCACACTTTTACGCTACGCAACCGTGGCTTTCGCATGGTGAGTGCAGATTTAAGATATTATTTAAAATATACTCTCTATGTTGTAAAACAAGTAGAGAAATCTCTTGGGCTCTGAGGGAAATTACAGCAAGAGCCTTTCTTATAAGTTCTAACAAGGCGCTTTGCTTTTGTTTCTGCTTGATTTCACATTAAACTTGGCAATGCTAACAGAGAAATACAATATTTATTAAAATTGTCTTTTTGCTTAGGTCATGCTTCTCTTTAAGCTGAATAAATATTGTTTTAGGCAAATCGTGTGTGGAATAGATAATAAGGGAACAATGAACGGTGTGACAATATATGTAAACATTTCATTTAGTCCAACTCTGTGCCACTTCTCACGGCTTCGTGTTTGCTGCCTTATCTCAGGAATATGTATATATAGCACAGTCTGCATGAAAAGGGCTTTGTGTGGGAATTCCTGTGAGCTAAAGGGTCAGGGCCTGTGCGTTATCTGACTGCCAGGGAGACTCAGTAGGGCGTCCTCTTATTTTTAACTTAAAATAGAAAAAAAGGGCATCTATACCTATTAAAAAGTAAGTGTGTTTTGATTTCAACAGTTGCCCCCTTAAAGTCTCTGTGGGTTATTGCCGGCGAAGGATCGTTTATACTTCTTTTGAGAAGGAGCGGGCAAACTTCTTTTGTTTCTTTTGGTCCTGTTTGCACACATTTCACTGTTGAAACTTTGCACACAACTTATTTCTTAATTTTAATTACCTTGAAAAATTACTGAGTAATTTCAAGGCAGATATTTCAGTGCAAATACCTAGAAGTTAGTAAGATCACTTTTCTGGGAAAAATACTACCCGAGAGTGTAAACTGTGCTTAATTTCTCATTTAACCATAAACGTGCTGCATGTTAAAAGAAAATCAAAACCTTCAGGAAGTGTTTCTAGAAATGGTAGAGAAGGGCTGCTTCTTCAAAACCTGAGAATTTAGTATTACAGTTTCAGTAGGTGACAAAATATTATTGCTGTCCTTGACTTTGTTTAAAAAGCAGTTTTCTTACCAAGGTGACTGCATTAGATGTTGCCCAATGAATGAGGTGAAAAATGTGTCTTGCACACTGCTGATTTGATATAATGCAGAGATCAGCATTGTTACGGGGTTTCGCATTTATTTAAACTTTTTAAAGAGCAGCTCTCTGGTATAAATTTTGAATAATCACTTTAAAAATAAAACTGACAAAAGCAAGCTCCTCATATTTTGAGATTTATAGCTTCTGTTTCCTAAAGTAAATTAATAAATGGAAAAATATGTTGAAGTCGTTGTGAAGTTATAAAACTTCACAATAAAGGAGAAAAGCTTTTTAAGAAAGAATGGATGTGTTTTTGCTTATGAGGTGATTTTGATGCATTACTTAGCTTTTCTTTTTCAAAGATTTATAGAAAACTATCAACTATTGCAAAACTAGGTTTATGGAAAACTATCAACTATTGCAAAACTAGGTAACAGTCTTGACTTTAATAGTCTTGAACCCTGTATAAGAAGTTTAATTATTTTCAAGCCGTTCCTATGATTGGATCCAAGCTTCTTTCAATAATTGCAAAACATGACTGACAAATCCTTTTCTAGATGAGTTCATGTTCGTCACCTGTTACGTTCATTCTTTTCGAGCCCACAGTCACATTTCCTAGCCGTTTGTCAGTGCTACAGGAAAGTGAAACGTCTTTTTTTTTGAGAGAGAAAATGTTAGTTTTCATTTGCATAAACCTTTTGAGGTTTTTAAAATTATGTTCTCATCAAAATCACCAAGGTGGTTTTAATAAAGTCTTTGGTACAATCTTGATATGACTACTCAAGAAAGGAGATGCTGTTTGGGTTTTTCTTTTAATATGTTTCATTAAGTCAAGTTAAGGTGTGGCTGAGGGTTTATGACAGGCTTTGCCAAGAGATCAGCTTTTTGAAAATTCCTGTCTTTGGTATCAAGATTGTAAAAAAAAAAAAAAAAAGAAGAAGAAAAAGAAAAGAAAGTAACAAAAATGTTTACGTGTTACTTATTCTCTACAAACCAATCCAGAGACCAGAAATTAAAGGCAATTTCATTATTTTCCTCCGTTATAGCTAACCACAACTCAGGAAGTCACTTTGCTATAGTCAGGGGCTGCAAAAGAAATGGGGTTCACCCTAATGGAAGCACAAAAACAAAATAAAAAAGATTTACTGCTTAGTTTTCCTAATATTTAATCTTAAACTACTATGTTCAGTCTTTTCTGTTCATATTTACTTTGATTGGTTGTTGAGGTGACCAAGGCAGCTTTTGAAAACTCAAATCCACCTTAGCATCATTTTATAGCCATGGGTTTAAGAAGGTATATATGTCATGTAAGGCTAGTTTTGCACAGAAGTTTAAATTATTTATTAGATTAATAGGAAACAATGGAAATCTGTTCACAAATTAATTCTAGGGTTGTTTCCCCTAGCTATATATAAAACACATTGATGAGTCATTGTCATTCCCATAGATTGCAATATTAAACCAGTTTAATGTCTGTGTGAGTGTGTTTGCACTTTTGAGCTCACAAAGAGGGTGACAGAGTGGCCTGGACATGTGCTAGGGTTATGACACTCATTGACTTCCTTAATTCTCATGGTCACTAAATTTTAGTATTTTTCTGTAACCCTGGAGTAATAGATATCTGTTGCAGTGGAATTATGTTTTCTTTATTGAGGAAAAATGTCATATTGGCTGCATGTATTCTCATTTCAATTACATTTACATTTATCAATTTGTTTTTAAAGATGACATATTTTATTAACATATTGGGCTGAATGTATAGCATTAGATTCTATTGTCTCTGACAAATTGTGAGTCCTCTAAAGGGTTTCTGGAGTGGCAGTATGGTTTTCATTACTCTTCTTACAACGAAAAGGGCATAGTGGTTGTTCATCTTTGTAGGCACTTCAATGTTAAGAACAACGTCTTTCATAAATTGTGAAAAACTTAAGGATTTTCTTTTTAAAATTTCTTCCTTTACTATTAGCTCTAAACTTTTGTTTTCTGGATCATTATAAGAAATGCATGTTGATGCTCTTCATATATCATACATATCTCTTAAATTCTCTTTCACACAAATTTGTATATTTTTCTGTGCTGCATTTTTGGTGAATTACTCAAAATTATACTCAATTTACTAATTCTTGTTTTGACTGTGTCCATTCCAGAATTTTTTTCAACTATATATGTTTTCCTGGGAATTCTAATTGATTCTTTTCTCACAGCCACTTTTATTGCTTCATCTCTACATATTTTCTTATAAATTATATTAATGTTATTTCTTACTTTGTCTCTTTAGGGATACTAACATGCTTACTTTGAAATTCTGAAATTGGTCTATTATTTTTATGCCATCTGGAATGACTTCATTGCCTGTTTTTTAAAAATTTGTTGGTGATTTTTTTTTTTTTTGGTATGGCTTTATGTGTCTTGGACTTTTGGTTTTCAGGTCCAACTTAAGTGAGAAGGATTTTCAACAAATCTCTCTCTCTCTTTGCTAACCTGAGCCCAGTGCAGTGGCCACAGAACCGGCCTTTCATGCTTTCTACCCCAAGCTCACAGTCTCCGATCATGGAGACAGTCACAGACACCAGGTCAAACAGTAGTTTGTCCCATGTTCTGGCTGCCAGATTATAGCTGATGTTTCTGGCCTCTCCACATAAACAGCTCTATGTAAGCTGCGGCTCCAGGAGAATAGGCAGTTATTCAACCTTCTGTTATCTCAGATTTCAGTCGGTAAACCTGGCACTGATTTGCACTCCCTGTGGGCAAGTGTGGCACCCCGGTTATCTCACAGATTTAGGAAATTGTTTGAGACCAGCAGTACGCCGCAGCTCAATTTCTGTTTCTATTCTATCAGTGGTCCCCAGAAGTGTTGACTTTGTTGTTGATATCATTGGTACATTACTTTATTTAATATTTTATCTGTTATTGTTATATGTTGAAAGCAAAGGCAAGAGGCTCAAACCATACTTATTGCAATGCCATCTTGGCAAGAGATTTCCAAACCATGGATTTGAAGTCAGGAAGCATGGGTTCACGTTCTGATTCCCTTATTTACTGGGTTAGGCAATGTCGTTAATTACTTAAAAGTCTCCCTTTCTTCCCATCAAAAAAATTGATAACAATGTTTATCTCATGAGGCTGTTCTAAGCATTAAATGAGATGATGTATGGAAAGTAGTTACCCTGTACTAAATCATATTAAGTGTGCAAAAATTTTATGCGAATAAAAGCAACCAAAACCAAAACAAAACCATATAATACTACTAAATTATGCCATGAATAAATGGTAATGTGAGTGTAAACTACACTTTGTCTCTTGTATTCTGAGTGACTACAACATCACAGTTTTTAATATCTGAAGCGAATTTCTAATGATGAATGTCCAGTGCACTCAATTTCATGTCTAACAGGTAGGTAGGTGTTCTGTTATGTGATCCACATACCTTAGATGGTATAAATGAATAATTCAGAGACCTCAGCATAAAAAATCATTCTTTAAATGACCTTTTTGATATAGTTACTTGAAATCCATGTAGCTTAAGCAGAGTAGAAGGATGGAAGAGATAAGTGACGAGGGAACAGGTTGTTCTTTTGGCCTTGGCTTTTTTGACTTGCTCTTTTGGTTTGATTACATATATAACAGTTTCACCCTGGGATGGATTTCTATAATAGAGAAAAAAAGGGAGGAGAGGGTCTTTTGTGAGGGTTTTGGATGTTCTTGTTCTGTAGCTAATTTGTAATGTAAGTATCTATTCAATATTTATATCTTTTTAAAACATCTGTTTAAACTGGTATTTAAATTTAGAGTATTGACATAGAGTACATTTGACTGGGTGGGAAATTAAAGATTTGTGAAATGAAAATTTCTGAAAGTCAAAAGGTTCTAAAAGATGATAAAGAAAGATGAGGATGGAGATGAAACAGCAGCAAAAACTTGGAAATATTGTTCCAGTTTGAAAACAGAGAAAACAGACCATTCTCTACAAAACTATTTTGCTGTGTACAATACACACATTTTTGCCCAAAGTCTTGAGGGAAAAATAAGGATGCACATTATACATGGGTAGTACCTTATATACCTTGGATCTGTTCTTGTGTTTTTTAACTATCTGTTACATAAAATTTCTTGTACCATAACATGTTCAAAATAAATGCCAAAATTCCCTTATAATACAAACAACAAGTATCTAAATATAAATAAATAAAAAACTGAATTAAAAGATTTTTTCCTGATAGTTTGGGTCAAAAATGTGGGTGCACATTATACATGGCAAAATATGGTACTACCAACAAATCCTCAGGTAGAGCATTTATAAAATAGTCATTTCATTTCTTTTCTTACCACTGGTGTCCCTCTACCACATGAGCTCCCTCTTTCATTTTCATTTGTAGGAATATCTTTTGCTTATTTCTTAAGTAATTATGAACTTCAGTGCTTCTACCTTGACTTCCTTTTGTTCTCTTAATTATCCTATCTGCTTTGTTCATGTCACATTTCACCATGACCCGAGATACCGTTATTAACCAATTTCTAACCCATTTCTCATCCTCCAGATTTCAACTGGCATGCCCACTTAGCCGCAGGCACTGTGTATTTAACATGTCCATATCTGAACCATCTCCCCATCAGAAACCTTTTTGAATTCTGTCGTGTACCTGATGCCCAAAATCAAAACAGAATAAGAAACTTTGCCCTCTTTATACTTCTACCTGCACATTCAAGCTTTATGGAACAGATTTTCTATGTCTAAATACAATCGACCATTGAACAATATAGGTTTGAACTGTGCAGGTCCACTTATAGACAAAAATATTTCAATAAATACCTGCACAGTTTTGATCCGTGGTTGGGAGTCCATTGATCTATGTCATTTTACATAGGAAACTTGAGCATACATGGATTTTGGTATCTGCAGAGGTCCTGAAACTAGTACCCCCCAGATACAGAGGATGACCAGCACCCTGAAGTTTGAGGGGTCAAAAGTTGAATGCTGGTTTTCAACTGTTCAAGCTTGGCACCCCTACCCTTGGGTTGTTCAAGGATTGCCTGTATTTCTATTTCTAACCATTTCTCTGATTGTATCTACATATTTCTTACTATCTGGCTGATATTGAAAGCTGCTTAGGAGTTGTATCACTCAATAACAAGGAGTCTGGGATGTATATTCAGAGTTCCTATCTGGCAATGGTTGAGGATTACTACTATGATCATTAACTCTAGAATCCCAGCCCCCATCATGGCAGCCCAGGCACGTTCTTGGTGAGAAAATACCTTCAGGCAGAAAGTGGTAGGTGCTTATGGTAAAACACCTTTAATGTATAAGTGAAACATGAGTGCCATGCGTATGTGCATAGAACACCAAGAGCATCTTCACTGTGTGTTTAAGAAGCATTGAAGTGTTTGTTATTTCAAAAAGAACATTACTGTACATGTCCCCTTGTGAACTTGTATTGAATTTTTCTTAGGGTATATATCCAAAGGTAAAATTACTGTGTTGTGAAATAAGCATGGTCTAAATTTTACAACTCTCTGGATTACTCTTCTAAAGAGTGAAATTAATCTTTAAGGGCGCTGCACAAATTTTTGCTTCCATCAGTTTTTATTAGAGTACCCTTTTGCCCACATTCTTCCCAACCTTTAATATTACCAAATGTTTTAAATTTTGGATATCTATTGAGTAAATTAGCATGTTAAAGTTTTTAATTTGCATTTTTGATTTCTAATGAACCCATTGGAGACCTTAGCTACATAGAGAGAGAGATTATAATATACCACTCATTTTTAATGTGAATCCATTTTTATTTATTAATGATGCAAATGTCTTTTTCAGTTCATTGCTTCATCATACCTCTGCCAATTCCTTATTAGGTTGTCTATCTTTTTCTTATTAACTTTTTGGCCTTCTTCCTTTATCCTTTCCCTCCTCGTCCACTGCTGGCCATAACAGGTGCCTTCACAGAGTTTCTTTTTGAACATAAAACTGTAGGCTTTCTTTACCCCCACGCCATTGTATACAGTACTTCGCATCATGATTCTGTCACGGACTATACTCTGGGGTTACTTCGAGACCTGCAAAGAACTGTGCTGCATACTGCAAGGAATGAAAACACGAGCACAGAATACTTCCTGAAAGCTTAGTTTCACATGAAATGTTGAGAGAGTTATGAAAAAACTGTAGGAATTTAGAAGGGTGATATTCCTTTTTGAACTGAAAAATTAATATTCTTTAAAGCAGTCAATAATCATGCATCAGAAGATTCAACTAATTCCTATACCACATTTTTTAACCAGACATCTTAAATATTCATGTTTCTATAGTTGAGGAAAGTTTAGCAAATTTGTATTTTTTAAATGTACATGAAGAGCCTACTATATATCAGGAACTATGATGGGTATTAATGTGGATGTAAAAGTGAAAAAGGCAGAAAAGCCCTGATTTCATGGAAGGTAGAGGCTGCGAGTTAAACAGCAATGAGAAAAAAGTGAATTCCGTATGACAAGGGCATCCTGGGAGCTGTAGCGTATTTATTGACAGAGTGCCTGGGTTTCAGACCAAAGCATGTTCCTGGAGTGGAGCTAGCCAAGGAGGGGTGGGGAATGTCCCAGGCAGAGGAAAGAGTATGTACAATACTGTGAAACTGAGGGTATGGTGAGTTTGAGGACCTGCAGAAAGATCAAATCGGATGGAGTAAAACATGCTTGCTGTGGTGAGTGGCTGAGAAGTTGGAGAGATTAGTACTTGCTCACTCCTGAAGACCTACTTTGGACATTATCCTAAGGGCACTAGGGAGTCATTTAAAGGGTTTAGTAAGACTGCCAAATGGTCAGATGGATGTTTACCTAGACAAAACAACACTCTGGGGCATGAATTGTAGTTAAAATCATTACAATAGGTCCGATTTCTTTCCTTTTTCTATTAAATCACTTTCAATTGTTATTCTACTAGAGTTGTCCCACTTTTCCCCCCCTTGCCCCTCTCGGCCCACCCCATCCCCCACTCGCACAGTCACTTCCCACACTTGTCCAAGTCCGTGGTTCACTAGTACATGTCCTACAGAATTTTTAAATCTGGAAACCATAGTTACTCAGAAGGTTCAAAAGTAGGTTTTAGGTTGTCTATAAAATGCAGTACATATAAATTCCTCCTTACATTCTCAAACTTGTCCTTGATTAAAAACTTCAAGAACCACTAGATTACATTAAGAACAGTGGTTGATTATTCAGCCATAAAAAGAAAGAAACCCTGCCAAGTGAGACAACACAGACGAAAGTTGAGGGAATTATACTAAGTGAAATAAGTCAGATGGAAATAGACCAATGCTGTGAAATCTCACTTGTATGTGGTCAGGGGTTGGGGTTGGGGAAATGGGTGAAAGCAGCCAAAAGGTACAAACTTCCAATTACAAGATAAAAAGTTCTAGGGGTGTAACATACATCATGGTGAAGTAATTAATGATACAATAATAAACTAATGTATACTTGAAAGTTGTTAAGAGGGAAGATCTTAAAAGTTCTTATTACAAGAAAAAAATTCTAACAATGTGAGTTGATTAATATTGTTATTGAAATCATGTCATAATATGTACATATATCAAATAAGTATGTTGTACATCTTATACAGTGTTGTATGTCAATTATATCTCAGTAAAACTGGGAAAAAAGAGCAGTATTTAGATAGAAAAGAACCTTTGATAAAATCAGCATTTAAGGAGCAAGTAAGGGAAGAGAATAAGTTTAAAAGAAGAGAGAGAAAGAATGGTCAGAGATATAGCAGAGAGAATTATGAGAGCCAAGTTTATTAAAGGCTTGGTAGCTACAAGTAATATATTCCAAAATTAAGTTATTTGGATAATAATAAACGTTCTTATTTTTATTATGTGGGGTTTTGTGCAAGGTTGTAAATTCACCATCACAATTATGAAATCAAGAAGATAAGCCATTAAAATATTAAGAAATTAAAACCTTACGTAAATCTCTATTGCATTCTGTCACTTGGTTTTTCTTGAACATCTGCCAGTCGCTAGTGGAATGACAATTTTTACTTCATGCAATAATTAGGAGAATGAAAACTTCTGGGGGAAAACATATAAATTATAAGCTATGTATTTATTGAGTAACTAAATGTTTAGCATCATGTGTGCCATCTTTTATATAGGGTGGGGGCAAAGGTACATCTGCCTTTCCTATGGAATGTCGCTCATATGTTGTTCATGTGGAAAATAATACACAAATTAACAAATAATAATACAAGAATGAACTCTGTGTCACGTGTTCGCATCTGTAAACTGACTTCTGCGCCACCCTATATTCCATTCGTCATAAGCGTTACGTCATAGATTCGTCCATCCTTTGGTCGTAGCATATTTTTTCTTGAAACTTGATCTTAATGTTTTTTATTTCTGCCTTTATTTGCATTTTCTCATCTTTACCTCTGTCTTTTTATCAGGAATGACATCAGATATAGGGAAGCCATGGGTAGAGCTATCAAGATTTTTTACCTTTTGAACGTAATACCTTGGCAATATGACATTTTCTGTTCATTCAAGACTTTAGTTGTTTTTTTAAAATAAAACTATTCATAGTTTCTGGTTCTCAGATTACCCCAAGGTATATCTATCTTAGACTTTCTAAGTTGTTTTTTTTTTACTTGTTTTCAAATAAGTCCATTTTTTCTCATATTTATTTTTCTGTGGAATATTATTTTACTTCCTCCTCCATTCCCTTTATTTAAATTTTTTTTTTATTGTTGCTCAAGTCCAGTTGTTTTTCCTTTAAGAACACAAAAGTGTCTTTATGGTTTTCTTCTGGCCTTCAGGTTGCATTAATTTATTTTGTCTGGCTTTTCTTGCCTTTATTTCTGGAAGGCATGGCCTATTTCTGCATTCATATCTAATAATTTGTTATTTTGTCCTGAAATTCCTGCACAACCTTCCTTTCATTTCTCTACTTGTACAGCCATTTCTAGTTGCTTTAAGTTTCTCCTACACTGTTCATTGCTGGCACATCCTCCCCTCAGCAGAAAGTTTGCTTCATTTTCTATAAAATCTGCCTCAACAAAGAAGAAGTAAACATTTAAATCTCAGAACAAAATATGATATTCTTTAATATCAGTCTTTCTGTGTTGTTTTGATATCCTTTATCCAGTGATAATTGGCTTTCTTATTGTTTTCATCTTTGCAATCAGTATTTTCTTGTGAGTCAGATGTAAATTAGTAAGATTAGATTTCATATGTTCTTAAAGGCAGAATATAAAAGCTCAAGCTAGCAAGATTTCTACAATACTCATTTGTACTGTTTATGCACTGGAAATTACATAGGGGGAAATGTCCCAGGATATGGCCCAAATCACCTAGGTTTAGAAGACTTTAATCAACACTAGAATTCTTTTCTGCTCCGCATGGAAAAAAGTGATCAATGCTCACTGAATGTTATTAACTTTTTAATCACTGTTATGGGTTTACCAAATCAATTTAAATTATTTATTGGTTGATTAAAATTGAATAATTATAAATAAAAACTTAGAAAAGCAACATTGATGCTTGATTCACACATACAAATCAATTGATAGATATCCCTAATCTCTTTCCAGCTACTCTGGCAGGTGCTTTGGAATCCACAGAGAAACATCTGACATGATTCCTCTCACCAGTAACAGAGTAGCATTAGAGAGGGTTAACTAACTCTTTAAAAAAAAACTTTTTAGAAAAAAGACAATATATTAAGACTTTTTCAGAGTATGATGCATTACCAAGCGAATATTATAAGAAGTACCAAGCCAGGTGAAAATATTCTGAATGGATTGATACTAAATATTATTTAAGACCAAAACATCTGTTTGGCTTTGAGTGGTAAGAATGATTGGGACATATGGCTAGTAATTAAAAAGTCCAGCCAAATGGATTCAGTGTTAGCCTGGAGGTCTGGAGACTGATTCCATACAGCTGTAACAAATCCCAGGAGAGAAACAATGTCCAACTGGAGAAACTGTTAGTTAGAGCCAAGCAGCATGGATCTAAGGATGGATTCAGCCCTGGACAAAAGAGGTGGCCATTTGAGTCAAGGTGGGGGCATTCTCGCAAATCCGTCCAAAATAAGACCATTAGGGCATTATTTACTATTCTCCACTGTAATAATTGGCTCACCAGTCAGCAGGCCTATGCTAGTAAGGGTACATTCACTGGTGCAGTAAATAAAATTCCAGCAGCTTAGAAGTTTAGAACTTAGAGCATAGTCCAGAAGTTAGAACTTAAAGCAGTGTGCCTCAGGCAGCTTTCTGTTCATTGATTCAAGGACTCAGGTTCTTTCCAATTCACAACTTCACCAACATCAACTTCCACAGCCTCAGATTATAAATTTACATGTGGAAGGATTTGATGGTCCTGACCTGGAAGTGGAACAATCAATCCCACCCACATTCTGCTCTTTGGAACACAGCTGTATGACCATAACTTGCCCAAATAACTCTGGTAAATGTCACCTATCTGTGTCCCCAAGAAAAAGAGTCCCAACCACTAAATCAGATAGCACACTTCTGTTGTAAGTACAAAACTCTGAGTCATACACTGTGGTGGGTATATCTATAACCAAGACATATTTTTTCCTTCAAAAGTCTTAGATGGAACTATATGTAAGTAACTGTTAATGTAATATCAGATGTATTTGGTTCTATAACAGAGACATTAAACATTTTCTTACAAAGGAGGAGCTTCCTGGAAGAGGCAATATTTGAACAGAGCTTGAAGGTTATAGGGGCTCACCATCAGGGGGAGGTGGAAAGACTGCATGAAAAGTGACCTGAGAACAAGTAGCAACCGAAGGGCTAGAGATGAGAGTCTGAAAGTTGCAGAGATAAAGACGTCTGAGGGATGTTTTGAGACCACTACATGGCAGACCTTTACCACCCTGTTTATAGTTTGAGCCATTTGAAACTCTGTAGCATATGCTTAAGGAAGAAACTAGTGTTCAGAACACATTAGAATGAGAGAACTAAAGATAAAAGCCTGCAGGAGCTATTTGAACTAAAGCAGTGGGGATAGAACTGAAAAAACAATTAGGCAAAACATTTGAAAAAGTAGATTTGAAAAGACTTTGAGATTGTTTACACTGGTGGCTAATCCAGAGATTGTGTGTTTCACTACCAGAGTGTTTTCAATAATTAATCCTTGGGAATTATTTGATGAGTTCCAAAGAGCACTTACAGTTGTTTTCGTTAGCTGAAGCACTGTTAAAATTTTCCCAGGCAAGAGCTTTATCTGGGCTTGAGCAATGATGTCTCTGAGAGCCTTGCCCTTCGGAGAAAATGTGTGTCTACAACAGAGATACCTTCTGTTGCAGACACACAGACCATATTCTGAAAACACATAATCTGAGCAAGAAATAACACAAGATAGATGACCTTCCGCTTTAAAGCTCTTCCGAGGCAAATATATTCCTTTTATCTTTAAGTGCCTTCTCTTGACCAAAATCCTCACTCAAAATTCTCTTTTAGACATTGTCAGGATATACATATTCTTTGTAAATTTTGCAAAAAGTTAATTAAATTTTAGTGCATTTGAACATTTCATGAGTCGTTTTAATTGTTGTAGACTTCAGCAAAGGGCAGGGTGACACCAGAACGCTTCTCGAGTTCACATGTAATTCTCCTCTGCACAGTTGAGAATATTCATTACTTAACATTCTCTCTGGGAATGAAGGGTTTGAGAGTCACTCTCCCCCTTTTTTTGATGCAGGGGAAGTATTTAAATGTTTAAGGACTATAATAGCCTCTTGAACTCCCATTAGACCTGCTATAACAATTTACCAGGTGTAAAACATCAGAGAGTATTGATGTATAATCTTCCGAGCCTGGTCTCCAGGTGTTCTACCCAAAGAATATTTTTCCATTAGCTACTGAAAATGTTACTCTGCTGAAAAGACAGCCTAACCCTTGTTAAGGTCAAAACAAAAGATCCCCATCAGCTCCCGAAGAGAAGAGGTACCATAATTTAGATGACAACCATGGTGTTTTAATTAATATGTTTCTTTTAGATCAATAGTTTTCTTAAAATGATTCCAACTTTCAGAGAAATCTTACTTCCATTAAGTATATTATATGCTATGTTTATATAAGTTGAGACTGCCCATTGGAAATACAATAGCAGAATTTAAATGAAAGTGCATTAATTACAATAAAAAGTTCATCTATTAATATGACTTTCAAATTAATTTTAGTTACAGAGGACAGTACTTATGTGCTCTTGAAATGATTTCTTCTAAGATGTATCTTTCCTTTTAATAGTGGATAAGTTTCCAAAATATTAAAAAGAGAAGGACAGGACTTCCTAAAAGTATCTAGGATTACATTTATTAGTTCCTGTTCATTGATGGTATTCAGAACATGAGGAGGACTTTGTTAAAGTAAGTGGGAAAAGGACTAATAATTTATCAGGTAAAGATTGGGCTTAGGCTGCTCTTATGTGCCACAAAACTTATTTGAGTTCTTAGTTTTTATCCATGGTAACCACCCTACCCACCACATGGAGTATTCTGCAGAACAATGATTACGTGTTTCAGCACTCACTGAAAGAAGTGTAAAACACTCCTGTGGTCTCTCCAGTATTTTCAGACTATGATGGCTTATCTGACTTCATTCTATTGGCCTATGTTGTGTCTTTCTGAGCACTCACAGCTCTGTAAAGTAGTCTTGTTACAAAGTCTGCCAGTTTTTAGCCCTTCCTGGTGTGTTTCAGTGGATTGGGTATCAGTCTGCAAACTGAAGGGTAGCTGGTTTGATTCCCAGTCAGGGCACATGCCTTGCAGGCCAGGTTCCCAGTAGGGGGCATGCAAGAGGCAACCACACATTGGTATTTCTCTCCCTCTCTTTCTCCTTCCCTTCCCCTCTCTCTAAAAATAAATAAAATCTTTTTAAAGAAGTCTACCAGTTTCTGTTTTTGCCACCTGAGAAAATGATAGTTTCTGTATTTCAATAATAAAATATTGGAACAGTGATGAGGATAAAGACAGAAAGAAATAGATTTTATGTTGTAATTGGCTGCTCATGCAGGATTTTTTTCCCACATTGCAAACCCTATTATATCATACCACTTTACTTAAAATTATTCATTGATGTTTTTTGAATATCTTGGAAGTTGATTTTGATATTTCTTCAAAGTTATTTCATGGACTGGAATCTGTGATTCGAAGATTAGGCTAAAAATTTGTAATAATCAGGTTTTCTTCTTAAAGTTTATGTACTGAGTTTAAATAAAACCAGAACTAAGAATAGTTTTGATGTTTAATATAAAATAAAGATTTCCCTGGCCGAGTCACTCAGTTGGTTAGAGTACCGTCCTGATATGCCAAGGTTGCAAGTTTGATCCCCCGCCAGGGCACATACAAGAATCAGCAATGAATACATATGGCTGGAACAACAGACCAACGCTTCTCTCTCTCTTTCTCTCAAAATTAATGAATAACAATTGAGTAAAATAAAATAAAGATTAACTCCCTCTGACTTTTCAGTAGTATGCCGTTGGAGGAAACATTGTTTTGTTAGTTTAACTTCTTTTTGCATTCAGTATCCCATTTCTCCTACTCTGTAGAATAATACTACAGAATGAGAAATTATTTACAATATATAACATTTAGATAAGACAGCAAAAATGAGAAAAATAGAAAATGAGGAGTAAAACAGTCTCTGAAGCTAAGTTTGAGTGTATAATAACTGGCTAAACCTTTTGATGAGGTACATTAGGTAGTATGGAACTTTGATATGTAAAAAAGCATGAATTTCACAAAGGCATGATTTGAATGGCCTAAAATATTTTTAATTAATGTAAAACATTTCCCAATTAAGAATGGTAGGCATACACTAAAGTAAGAATAATTGAAATTTGTGAAATATCTTGAAAAGTGTAAAGGAATCAGTGGGTCCTCGGTGAAAATACCAATTAGGATGAATAAGAATGTGTGTGAGTGTCTTTCGTACATTTGATTTGTTTTCCTATCCTTTTGTAAGTCCTTTAAATGGTAGGATGTACGTCCGGTTCTTTTGTAAAGGCAAGATTTTCTTTCACCTGTACTCATCATTTTCCCAAGGTGGGAAAATTAAAGTTTCCTGACGTGCAAAAAAAAGGTTAAACAGTTTAGCTACTTTTTAAAATAATTTTCCCTTGCTTGTCAAAACCAGTAACATGGCCCTCATACGGAAATGGTTATAGTATGTTGACACTTCACAGATAAGAAGTTTATTATTCATGGAAAATTTAGGAATATCTGCTGACTCTCCCAGATTGCTAAAACAAAGCAAAATTAATTTTTGATCCTACAGATCTAAGGTATTTGTCTCCAGCTTAATAAGCATCAGGAAGAAGATGAACTGAAAGGCAGGAAATACAATCTAACAGTAAAATGTGTTTGGTTATGGAAGAAAGTTCCAACGGAAAGGGTGGAAATGCCAGCGGTTTGGATAAGTGAAATGCAGCTGGACAAGGTGCTAAATTACATTCAGTAAGGGTTTAATATTGCTCTAAAAAGAAAAACGTCCACTATCTCATAATTATTTAATGAGCTGATTACTGAATTGAAACTTTTAAGTAAATTGGGCATATTGGGGTATGGAAATGGGACATACACAGTAAGTGAAGTTATTTTCTCCTCAGAGGGATTTGGCTGCTTCTGAATATATAGCAGGTTCTGCAATGCCTACAGGCTCCCTACTTCCATTAACGCTGAGAACATAGTCTATATTTGGCAAATATGTGATAGTTAAATTAAACTGTAATGTATATAGTGCAATCTTAAATTATGTTAGAAAAAGGCCATGGTTGGTTTAGTGAAACACGTTTAGTGATAGTACTAAGCCTTAGATCTGATGACTTAAAATACATCTTTAAATCAGTAGAAGTGTGGAAGAACATGGCATGTTAGAAACGATGGGACGATAACTTAGATTTGATTATAGCAAGACTGAGTTGAGCAGCTGTTGAGATTGCATAATGATATGAGAGCTTCTCATCAGGCCTGTAACATGTTTCCACTAATACAGATTAAGAATGTCTGGATGAACTATAATTATCCCTGTGGCTTTTGCATAACACAATCAGGCCTTTCTAATGCAAATTACTTTTATTAGGTGAAAAATGATGTTTAAAAGTTATGGAAATGGCCACAAGAAGCATTCAACTAAGGGGCAGAAATATTGGCACTCATAATAGTATTGCAAAAAATATATTTATCATTTTGTTATATAGAGTTTTCAGAATTCAAAGTCTTTTTTCCATGACAGGCACATGAAGGATGGTTTCAATTATGCTGACCTTTTTGGTGGAGTTTGTACACCGTGTCCAGACCACAAAATGGAAAATGCAGTCTTTGTCTGCTCTACATAAATACAGTACTGAGGTCAGCCTGTCTTTAAGTGCCCGATTGCTATTTAATTACAGAGAATTCAGCAACCCAGCAACAATCAAAACAATAAAGATTCTTTTCAGGGCCTTCTTATCCTTCCCGTCACATGGGAAGAATGCGATATATCTGATAACTTTATATACCTAGGTTTATTAAATGGTACTCATTCCATGTTTTTATAAATACTACCTTAAAATATATAATGAGAATGATATTATTAGTCAATAAAAGTATGAATGCAAAGTATTTGTCTCATTTTAATACAAAGATATTAAAGAGACTGTGATGTTGTAAGTTTAAAAAAGTTAAATTTGGAGTGGACAAATGGGAGTTTAAATTCCAGTTCTGAAGGGTGGCAGGCTATCTCTAGGCAAGTATTTTTTAAACTCTCTGAGATTCATTTTATCATCAGTAAAATGAAGCTAATAATTCCTACCTTAGTGACCTGTTGAGAAAATTAAATGAGATAATGTGTGAATCAGTATCTTAACAATGTTTCTTATTTATCTTATTTTGAAAAATAATTCACAAGAAATGTAAAAGACTAATAATATAATATAAAATATAATATTTTTAAATTTCATCTCAAAGAAGAAAATATAGAGATTAAAGGACATTTTTGAGGAGAGTAGCACATTTGAAACTATCTTTTATTTATAAGATTGTGAATTTATCTTTAATTACAGAATAATTTATTTCCTCCTCTTTTTAGCACCTTTAAGTGAAAGCGAATTACTTAGCTATCTCTTCTCTAATACTCTGATTGGGGATAAACATTTATATAATACTTGTGCAAGTGTTCCTCAATTGTTTTCTTTCTTTAAGCTCTTTTTTTAATATTTAGAAGAGGTTTTTCCTTTTTCATGTTCATATTTCACACCTCGTATTTTGTCTTGGAAAATATATCCTTAAGAGGTGGCTTAAAAAAGGTGTGAGAACCAAGTGTAGTATAAATTTGGTCATTGAAACTTCCTATCATAACTCTCTTTGTCATTCTATTTCCTGTTGGTGGTTACAGTAATACAGATGGAATACTAATATTTTTTTCATGATTCCACATTTGCTTGGTACATTCTTTGGTAAGGATAACTAGGATGTGTCAGGTAAGGTGATAAAAAGGAAAAGAAGACCCGTGTCCTACAGGTATTTTGTTTTATAATATGGCAATAAATATGAAATAGAGAGAGCAAGATATATGCTAATGACAAACATTGCAAACTGCTATCAGAAATGGAGAACTATTAGGCTTTTCAGGAAGTTTTGTTTGTACTTAGTCTATCGAGATTAAACATTTGTTTTTAGTAAATTATTTTACCTTTTAAACATGCATTAGTGCTAAATAGTAAATTAAACTTGTTATTTCTCTTGGTTTTTATTAACAACCTATAGTTAAAGTATAGTCTTATTTAATAAATTACCATCCTTAACCAAGACCTATTGTTATATTAAACAATTGACTCTTCCTTCTGTGTAAACTAAGTTGTTAGGGATTAAATAATTGAGATGATCAGAATTTGTTAGATTCACCAAAGAATCATTGAAAGAAGAATTTTAATTATAGTTATAAAACACATTTAATGGGTAGCTCTTTGTGCTGAGTGCTTTCATAGTTAATTATCACCTTCTCTTAATTTAGAGATTGAGACACTGAGGCTGAGAATGATCACATGCCTTGCTCAAAATCAGTTTCCCAAATCCATTGCTCTTTGTAACTACATCCTGAGAGGGAAGGATTTCTAAGAAAAATAACACTCCCTATTCTTTTCCAAATCAGAAGCCTACCAGCCACCAGAATTTTTCTCTGACATCGAAGAACTTATAATCATTGCTATTCTTTCACAAAACTTAGTATTTGTGAATACTACTTACAAATAAAGCTGAATTAATATTTTCAGAAAAAAATAGAAAGTTACTGGTACATAAGTTCAATACATTTAGATCTGTCTCATTATTTTAAGTAGCAATATTTAATCTATAGTATGGATATGTCATAACATATTAAAACATTTCTGTATTTCTGGATGTTAATATTGTTCCTTCTACTTCATTATTTCAAACAACCCTGTAATAAACACCACTGTTTATGCCTTCTTTTGCAGAAGTAGAATTGCTAGTTAAAAGATATCATGCATTCAACAATTTTTTGACAGTTTTACTTCTACCAACAATACATTGAAGTATTATTATTAAGAGGAAATGCAATACATTGAAGAGTGCATATAATAAATCGCATGTATGATAACAACTGAATATGTAAATGTATAACACAATTAACTTGAATAACACACTAAACATTCTTGGGGGAGGGATTAACACTGAGCAAAAGGAGGAAGGAAAACTTTCTCCTAGGAAATATGTGTGTGTTGTTTGAATGTTTGACAATGAAGATGAGTTTCTATACTGCTATGTATTTTAAAAATTAAAGAATCACAGGTAATTAATGTAGAGGTACAAAGTAAACAGTGTGAAAGCATCAAATCTTAATTTCATAGCTTTAATATGATGGCATTCTGATTCAGATATGTCTGGATGTATTTTGTGGTCTGAAATGCTTTGTATACACTTGCATGTGAATTATTTTTGCAGGTAAAAGTAATAAAACAATAATACTATCTTGGTTTCCAAAACAAATCATTTCCATCTGTACCACTGATTGAGTGTAGTTCTGACTTCGCCACATGAATAACATTACATATATTTTTAAAAGTCACTATTGGCTGAAGACCTTAAACAATTCATATGTGTTGCTTTTTGATGAGTTTTGGCAATAAAGATCAAGACAGCCAACAGTATTTAAGCTGTATCTAGGAATAGTGCCGACAGAATTTAAACTGAATATGTATTTTAGTTGTTTCTCCTGAAATTCTGAAGTTCAAAGTTTAACTTGGATTTGTTTTCTCAAGTTTATCTGTAGTCAAAGTCCATGAAATGGCTTATGTCTGTCAATAGTTGACCTAACAGATTTGTCCTGTGTTGACACTTTGTTCTTTTCATACTAGGCTATTTACATAATATAGTTGTATTATTTCCTGTGTGCTCTACTTTAATATGGGATTAGGAAATCATGGGAGTTTTAGCAGACATAAATATTAGGACTTTTAGTAAGTAATTTATTAGCCAGTAATTTATTTATTCTTCTTCCTCATTCATTCCTGAATAATAATCAATCACTTATTGAGCGCCAGTCATGTTCAAAGATTTATCAAAAGAGCAGTATAATGACATTAGAAGTATGAGATCAGTGAGTTCCATAAAATATCGGAGTTGCTATGTGAGAACTTTATATAAACAAGGGCAAACTATCTAAGAACTTCTTCTACCAGGATCATTAAGAAGTATCACTTCATGTGTGGAAGCTCCAGTAGAATCAGGACAGACAGCAGCAGGGTTATTTGTGTACGTTCTGTCAAAGCACGTAGAAGGGTTTGGTTAGAGATAGCATCAGTAAGGAAATAAGGCAGGGATCAACTCTTGGAAAGCATCAGAAGCCCTGCTCAGGTCCCTGAACTTTTTCTTTTAGGCAATGAAGACATATTTGAAAGTTTTTATCAGGAGGGGACCTGAGCTGCACATTTTAGATAGAGTACTTCGGCAGCAATGCAGACAAGAAATGATTCGTCCAGTATTGAGACATGAAATATCTCAGGGTGGTGGTGATGGAGAGGTGAAGAGCTGAGGAAGGATATTTTAGGGAAGTAATAGTAATAATATTGGGTCAGTAATAAAATTTGGGTGATGTGGAAAATGCAGTAGTATGGGTTGATTTCCAAGCATCTTCCTTGAGTAAATAGATGCAGAGTCATGCTATCCACCAATAGGAATAGAAGGGGCAGATTGGGAGTGAAGGTAAGGAGCTCAGTGTCTAGCCATGTTTTGATTGAAGTGTGTGTAGGGCTGCCAGGTGGGGATGCCAAGTAGCCAGTAGCATATGTGAACCTGCAGTTTAGAATACAGGTTAGAGGTATTGACTTGTTGATCATCGGCAGTTAGTAAATGGAGTGTTAATATTACTCAAGGCAAAATATTGACAGGAGAAAGAATGAAATTAAAAACAGTGATTGCGCAAAAACATAACATTTAAGAGGAGGAGGGGAAGCCAGTGAAAGAGCTCTCCAAAAAATGTGAGGTGTTGTTATTTGAAGTTAACTGGGGACCTTGGTGAGGTTAGTTTCAGTAATGTAGTGGAAGTGGAACCGCCCACTCAGTGGCGTAGTAGAATTGAAAATAAATGGGAGAGTTCAAATGAATGAGTTTATATTCTCTTTTGAGGAACTTAGCTGTGAAAGAGACATTATAGAGTCCAAAGCATAGAGGGATGTATTAATTTTCAAAGTAAGAGATACATGAGTATAATTTATGATTTCTGCAAAAGGATGAGGTAGAGCAAAAGGGTGAGAATATAGAAGATATGAGCATTATTCTTGAAACACCTCAACATGATCCCACAGAAATGGAGAGATGGCTATTATCTTTATGGTTGCTGAAGCAGAAATGTACAGGACATCTTGTTTACCCTTACCTATAGAACAAGTATTTTTAAATCTACAAAGGCAACAGGGCCAAACAGTAGCCTTCCCTCTCATTCTCCTCTGTTCCACCATGGACAAATATGTTTCTTCTTAGACATACCCTTTCAACAAAAGGCATTAAGATCTACTTCCTTGCTCAAGCCCCAAACCTGAGTAATCCTCAATCTCTCCCATAAGATTATTGTCCAAACACACTTGTTTCTATTTTCACTACTGCATTCTAGTCTAAAGTATCGGTTTGTTATGCCTGGATTGCAACAGCTGCCTTCCAAATACTCTTCCTGCTTATCTGGAGTCACTTCACTCCCCATTCCTCATCTATTCTCCAATTAGCAGACAAAGTGAATGTCATGATACCTTCAGTGAAGTCAAGTCAGGCTCTGGCTTAAAGTCTCTGATAACTCATAGTGGGTATGTGGTAAATAACTACTGTCATCATTATCAGACTTGCTCTTTTCCTTTCTCTTTTAGTTGCCCCTTTTCCTTCCTTTATTCTCGAATAGCAAAGCCATTATTAAAAGAAATTGATCATCTTACTTGAAACATACAGTAACTGATAGATTTATGGCAAATATAGCCAACATCAATGTGGCTTATTTCTGTCATAAACATTTGACTCCTAGTTAATGCCTTGTGTGAAAGAAATGGGAGTAAAACATTGTTTCTATCACTGGTATTTTATTTGGCCTTCCAATTCCCAGTAATAAGACAATACTTTAAAAAAACAATCTTTGAGTCCTGGCTGGTGTAGCTCAGTGGATTGAGTGTGGGCTGTGAACCAAAGGGTTGCCAGTTCGATTCCCAGTCGGGGCACATGCCTGGGTTGCAGGCCAAGTCCTCAGTACAGGGCGCACGAGAGGTAACCACACATTGATATTTCTCTCCCTCTCTTTCTCCTTCTTTTCCTCTCTCTAAAAATGAATAAATCAAATCTTTAAAAAACAAAAAAAATCTTTGACATTTATTAAGCAGATGACAGACAATATTCATGTATATGCCATGTGTTTCAAGGATATAAATCAGAGTGATATTTTTAAGTAAAAATAGAATAAAAAGACAAAATCTTGATATTTGATCTTTTGAAAAAGTCAAATCTCACAACCAAAATTTATATAATAGCAGTGATTAGGGCCAGGAGCATAACATTGGCCAAAGATCTGAGGGTTTATTTTTTAATAATGCATTTACTTTAATGCTAAAAGTGAAGGCACTACAGAAAAATCTGTAGAGATCTCATCTACTGGAAAAAATTTACTCCAAAGAAGTAAAGCCAATGAAATTGGCCAAAGATAGTGGTTACTAATTTTGATGGTGCAATTGCCTGTGACATCTAAATATCACGATTCTGAAAAGATAATATCCTTATATGATGGAGTTGCTTATTAAATTGGAAGACACAGATTTCAAATTCCAACATTTCCAGTGAATATGCAGATACATGATATATAATATACTATTATAATATTATATATGTTAGAATTTTACTTTTATCATATCTGCCATAAACACTCCTTATGTCCTAAGTGGGTGAGAATAAAAGAAACTCGTCTTTGCTTAGCTTCGACATTGTAAAAGCCGTGAAACCAGTACTTTAGGAGCATTACCCAGCTTCAGTTCTGGTGGTGATTTAATAATCAAGTATGTGACCGTGGGCCTGGCTCTGGACTTGTCACTTCTTCCTTAAAACGAAGGAAAAATTTTCCTCTTCCCCTCTCTGATAGTTCCATTCTACAAGTTGGTTGTTTTTTTTGGGGGGATGAGATAATTTGCTATTTCAGCATATTGAATGTTATATTAAGGGGGTTTATGGGGAATCTGAAGACTTATTTGCTAAGACAGAAGCAGTCTTAGTAACTTAAGGGGGTAGACTTTGCACTGTCTCTCTCAAGGGAACTAACCAATAATCACTTTATAATTATTTAATATTTTGCATATCTCTCTACTGTCTTAATAATAGACCAACTGTAATTAGTAGGCAGAGCTTGGACTCATGTTTAGTGCATTATTTTGAGCTATTTGTGTTCCATGTTTTAATGGCTGTTTTATAATGCAGAAGAAATCCTAATTACCTCATGTGAAAGGCATTCTAAAATAATATGTCCAAAGTTATTAAGGTAATGCAACTAAATGGGAAAGTAGTTACTTTTATTGGTTGGGGGCATGAAAAGGAAGGAGTGGGACAGTTGCTTTAGAAATCTAGAAATTCAATATTTTACATGTAATTATATCATTCTATTTTGCAAATATCTACTATAAGCAGAACACTGAGCTCAGTGCCAAATATAAAACAGTAGTTAAGAAATTATGTGCAGAATGGATCTCAAGGTCCTTATTTTGCTTTTCCATGTGACATCTATTTGCTCATTTGTATTTGTGGAACTTTTCATCTGTATAGCATGTTATTAAGCTTCCCACTAAGTCTGAAAGTTAACACATTCATGTCAGTAAGTAAATAAAAAAATGTCTTTTAAAGCATTCAATGGAAAAATGTGTTCCTTTTGATCTTTGAAAGATTTATCTATGCACAAAATGTCTATCTACATATCAAAGATACTCAGACATTTAGCTAAGTGTTTTGCAGGCCAACTGTATTTTTAAGGTTAAAGAAAGAATATTCATTGGAAACCAGACTTGGTTCATGGTAGAATTGGATAACAAAATCTTGGTGTCTTGGTTATATTTGCATATTTTGTTACTTACATGGGTGAAAATATACTATATTCAATAATTTAATGAACCAAGATCACCAGAATAAAGCTGCGTGAAAGCAGGTACTTTATCTGTCTTGTTCATTATCCTGTTCATTACCCAGTGCCCAGTTCCGTGCCTGGTGTATATCAGAGCCTTAACACATGTGTTTTAAAATAATACCATGGAAACAGATAAGCTAAAGTCTTGAGACTTAGCATCTGGTCATAGTGCTCTCTCTAAGCTAAGATCTAGGCCAAGCCATTTCTCCTTCACTGGGCCTCATTTCCCTCATCTTTTAAAAATAAGGAATCTTTAGATTGATGAGGACTCTTCTGATTTTATAAAAGTACTTGGCTATTAGAGTATTACATCTGAATAACTATGTAATCACTATCTTTAAGTACATTTTCAGAGGTGATATAACTACTAATATTATAAATTAGTTCACCTAGTGTTTGTACTTAAGTTTTCAGGATACATATTTCCTATTATCACAGTGAATAGTTATAATACATACAATTTCCCCCATAGAAAGTGTTCATTAAACAATAAGAACAGAGTGGTGTAGTCTCCTGACTCCTGACTTTTTTTAAGGGAAATATGGAATCAGAGTTCAGAATGAATTTTTTTTTTAATCTGCAGTGTGGTTGCTGCGGGTCAGGATTGAGTTTGAGGACAGGAAGGCTGGAGCTCCTGGCACTAAAGGTGGTGTGTGAAGAGATAAAAGGATGTGCTTACTTCCTGAGCTGAGACACTATTCATGTTAAATGAAAATCACAACTTTGAATGCATCCTTGTGGAAATCTGGAACAGTTATTAGTTAAAGATAATATGAAATTAATATATTATAAAATCATGTGTAAAGTATGTTTCCTCAATCCTTCTTAATCAATCTAATTTTTCAGGTCTTCAAGAATTTTACTGGGATAATTATCCAAATGAAGTTCCAAGAATTCTATCCAAATGGTAAGTGGAACGTCTTGTTATATCACCAAATCTGTTCATCAGAAATTAATACAAGTTTCTGAATATTGAAATGAGAAACATGAATTACCATTACCCACTCACATTTTAACTGTTCTTTTAATAAAAAGCAAAACCACTAGAATTTCCTTTTATTTTTAAATTATCATGCTAGAATGTAAATATATGTCATGTAAATTTGTGGACTATTTATCAATCTCCTCTAAAATCCAAAATATATTAAAATGTTGGGAATTTAATTTCTCTGCTACTAGCAAACATATTTTGTAAACCATATTTAGGTAGGACTGTATACAGAAGTATACATTTGAAATTATCTTTTCAGATAATTTTGTTATTTATTTTCTTAAAGTAAAATTAAAAAAAATATTATTTATGAACTTCAATAGAGACACAATTATCAACACATTGAAATGATATTGAACTCTGTATCTAATATATTTTGACACCTTGATAAACCGGTCAAAACATACTTTTGGAATGATCTTCATTGAGTTTATTTCTTTATTTTAAAAGCTATTTTATTTATTTATTTATTTTTAGAGAGAGGGGAAGGGAGGGAGGGAGAGAGGGAGAGAAACAACAATCGGTTGCTTCTTACATGCCCCCAACCAGGAACCTGGGGTACAATCGAGGCGCGTGCCCTAGCCAGGAATTGAACAGGCAACATTTCGGTTTATGGGATGATGCCCATCCCAGTGAGCCACAACCGTCAGGGCTATTTTTTCCCATTTTGAGATGGGAGATATGAAGTCATTATTCATTTTATAGAACCGCTTGGAAGTAACTGAGAACTGTGCCCTTGAAACTTGCTGCTTAAGTTTGTGACTACCAAGGTGTCAGCCAGATAGGCTCTCAGTCTTTCAACAGCGTTGGTCTGAGGGAGATGTCTAAGACACACACAATTCTTCATCTGGCCTCCTGACCCAAGCCAAGTGCTTTGAGATCGCTTTTGTTATTTTTTCTCATTTCACATGATAATATGTTCCTAATGGACAGATAAAATGAGTTTAAATACAAATAAAACAAAATAACCATATTTTTCCCTAAACATAACCAGTTAACCCTTCATATAAACTGTCAAGTGTTTTCAATAAATGAAAACACAGTCTGCAGTAGGAATTCAGAAAGCGACCGTGATGATAATGTAAGATTTGCATTCACCCTATTTGCGCACAAATGACCGCAGCCTGAGTTCAGTCCCTGCGCAATCACTTCTCTGAGCAGTTGACTTGCTAATATTATATTCTCCTCGAACAGCTGGAAGCTTATTATTTTATCCCATACCCTATGTACTTTTTTATTTACTTGGTAATTTGGAGGAATGCTCCAAAGTTAGGATGCTACAATATGTTTTTATTGCTTACCATCTATTCAGTATTATTAAGGAGGTTATATTGAAACTTTTATAATATTTTCTACAGTGACCTATATTATTATGTATAATATATATTGTTTATATGTAAATAATATATATTATATTATATTTTTGTTCTGTCACAAAATCATATACTATAATAGTACAATCATATATTATATATAACTATATTAATGAGATTTCTAATTTTGAAAAAACTCACTAGTAAAATAATAAGGTCATAGAATTTATTTTGGAGGTGGTATTTACAATAAAAAATGTTCATCCAGTTTTTTAAAATTTTGTTGGAATTTTACTTATTGACTTAATATTTAACTTGACATTTACTAAAATATTGCCTATTTTATTAGCCTTTTATATTATTAGCATATGCTAATACATTATAGTCCAATGGTTTGCAAAATTATTGCTGAATAAGTTTGATAGGCTAAAATTCTAAATGTATGTGTTTTTATTTATTTTGTATTTCAACAGTTTGCAAATTTTATTGGTTCTTTCAGAAAGCCAAAAAAATTGCTGGAATTATTTTTGTCTTTTTAAAATTAATTTATTAATTCTGCTAAATATTTTGTCTATTTCTCATTCCATATATAAAACATCTTAGATTTATTTCTATGAAAGTGTCTAAATGTATGTCTTGGGTTGTTTATGATAAGGTTTGAGTATAACCAACTTTTGAAATGTTTGGTAAAGTATGAAAACTATATGTAATCCATGTCATATACTAAGTAGAATATAGTTCTATCAATTTAACATAAGTAATTATATTATTCAGGTTTCATGTTTGTATATTCTGTCTATTGGACAGAGATGAGGCTAGTTCATGCAAATTCTTAAAAAGTTCAAGTGATCCATTTGGATTTATACTCCAGGGAGGGAGCCACCAAATATAAGCTGGTGAATTATCTGAGTAACAGTGCTGAGGAAAGTGAGCCTCCTGAGAATGGGGAAGATCATCTACAGTGAGTGTTTGTTACACTAGGGCCGGAGAGAAGAACTAAGAATCTACTTAGATCCAGCATTCACGCTTTTTAAGAATCTAACCTTTAGAAATGCCCTCTTGTCCTAAAGAGGTGTTTAGTGTTCTAATTCTTTCCCAAGGCTATTCCTACTGTCTTCCCCTTTTCCTTCCTCTAGGACATTTACTCCATCTGTTTTTCTTCTCAGTACATTTTTATGTGGTCTCTTGTGAGTGTTATTTTTTATTTGTTTATTTTTGTCACTTGTGAATTGTAAATCTTAGAACTACAACACAACAGGTGAAAATTGAGCTTTAATAAGCCCTTGGGTTCATTACAAAACTAAGTAGAAAAGAAGAAATCTGTGTTTGGTTTCCTCATATGCCTTTTTAGGAAAAATTCAGGTTCCAGATACATGATTTGTTTTAAGATAGAATGACATTTACTCAGTATGTCAATACCAAGTGGTGGGCTGAAACCCCAAGGCCTAATTTACTGTAGTTTACAGATGGAGGCTATTACGTTATTTTGCTTTTTTAAAAATCATCACATCCTGAGTGTCGAATTTCAACTTTTTAAATGAGGCAGAAGAAATCGAGGTTGTTGAGGCCAAGTCAAACCTAAATTAGGATAACATAAAAGTAGAAATCAAAAACAATGAAAGTTGAACAATTCACAGCAGCCCCTCAAGAGTGTTTGAGTTACTGATAATTAAAACAGTTCTATGTCTGAAGAAATAAGGCTGATGTAGTTTGGGTGAGTTGGTTGTCCTCCTGGACCCTTTTTGAGTAATCTACAAAATAGAGATGTCTATAATTATAACTTCTAAAAGAACGTATATCTTCAGGGCCCTTTTCCTGTTTGGGTAGCGTTTCCCCTGAGGGGACATCTCTATTTTGAAAGGATAAAACATACTGTACAAATTATGCCCTCCAGTGATGCAATATATTATCGACAGTGACCAAGGAGAGTATGTTTAACCACGTATATTGTCATTGCACCATTCTGAAACAGAGGTCCACTCTTCCCAGTACTTGTGTGACCCACTATGACATTTAGTTTCTCCAGTTTGCATTAGTATATCTTTGATTTGATAACCTGAAGATACCCAGAACTTTAATGAACTCAGTCTTTATCTCTAACCTGCACCTCCTACCATTTCCTGTCCTGGTTGATGGTTGATAGTAATCTGTGCTGGAAATCTAATAAGCTCTGAACATATCATCTTTATTCAATTCATATTTTAGCTATAGTCTACTCTGTCCTATCCTTAACCAATCTTCAGGAAAACCCTATTGATCACATATTTACATTTAATCTCAAACTTCTCTTTACCTCTGTACTTATCACCTCAGTTTTAGAATGACAGAATTGGCTCCTTGATATTTTATAAGCTCCTAATCATTTCTATATTCTCTCCTCTCTTGTCCATCAAGCACATTGCCACCAGAGTACTTCCTAAAATATGTATATGATCAACCCTTCCAAAATTTTGATGACTTCATTGCTTAGAGGAAAAAGCCCAAACTCCTCAGAGTGTCATTTGATTTTCTTCACACCTTAGTACTATGTTTATCTCTTCTCCATTCATTTGCCATTCTTGTCCCCACACTTTCCTGAATATAATCACATTTGATTACTGTGTGTTATGGTGGTTTGGGTTTTTTTTTTTTTTTTTTTTGTATTTAGACCATTTTCTGACACATGGTGGGTATTTAACCGATGTTGCTGATTATTATTTTTAGAAGACTTCAGTTTAAAATAAGCAGATGTTTATGATATCCTGGGTAGGTCAAACTAAGGAGATACTGTTTAGTTTGGTAATTTATAGGAGCCTTTGACATTTTGTATTAGGGGAATACCATAGAAATAGGATTCATATATGTGACTTAGAACTGATCTACTCTAAACTATGTTTTCTGAATGTTAGGTTGAGGCTTAAAGTATGAGAGGCTTATTCATAGTAATAGTTACAGCTGCTTAACAGGCTGAGATTGACTGCTTCTAAATCCGTGGGGGTTGAAGTAAACAATGGTTTGTGTCCTGAGTAGGGTTTTAAGAAACATGAGGAACTATAACTATTACATAATAAAAGTAGATTGTTCTGATTTAATTAAGAAATGATTGTGTGTGTATATATACTATCAAATAATTTGCCTCCAAGACTATATTGTTATGATTTTTCTGACATTCATAAATATATATCTATGATTATGTAATTTTCATTCTTTTTTAGAGCATGTAATTAGACATTTGATTTTTAAATTAAAGAGTAGGTCTGAGCTTGTAAGAAGTAAGAGTCATGTGGATGCCTGAAAGATTTAAGAGAGATTGATAACAGATTGAATGGATTGAGCAGTTACTTCCCAAAACTTAGCTCAAATAAATGTTGTTTCTCCTTGTCTTCATCATAGGAACAGCAGCCAAGCTAGATTTTCCCTATCATATTTTTATTTAGGCAAAAGTTTTGAACCAAATGTTAAGTCCTTGTAATTATACATATTAAATGTTAACAGCTTGGTCTTAGTCACTTCTTTCCAAGTGTCAAGGTATGTTAGCCCTTAATAGTGTCACACACACAGAGCATTCCACACACATCGCCAGTAACAGTCAGCAGTTGACAGTGTTTGATCATTTAAATAATTAAGGAAGCGAGACTGAATGTACTGTGATTGCAGTGATTTATCATCCATTGATGAAGAAAACACTATTTTCAATGGATTTAGATACTGTCAAGACATTGTTTTCCTGTATCTTGAGAAATAAAGAAAATCTTCAACTTTCTAGTCCTATTCAAGGGAGAAAAAGAATCTTGTTTTGTATAGTTGTTTATATTTTGAGCATTTCTCTTGATTTTATAGTTTTGTGAAAGTTATAAATCTAGGAATTCATAAGTTGTTTTATATTTACATTTAGAAAAAATAACAGGTCCACAATGAAAGTATGCAATTTTTTTTTTTCGACAAAAGAGCCCCTACTCTTTAAGGTTGAGAAACCACACATGAGCGCTAATAGCTGAAAATGGCCCTAGTTTTCCAAATGATGAAATTTCAACTGTAAAAGCTGACCTTCTGTGTACAGAATCATAGAATTATAGTTTTATATATTGGACAGTTTTTTAGAGCTTCTAGCCTAATATAATATAAATAGAGTACCAGAAAGGTTGAGTGAATTATGAATTTCATGGAACTAGTAAGTGATAGATGGACCACAATTGTAGTGAAAAATATGTATAGATAAGCAAGACAAAGTCTTTTGTAATAACTTCCAATTAATTATAACAAGGAAACTGCCTCAAATTAAACTATATACATAGTTAACTATCTAAATATTAAAAGTAAAATAACATTTTGCTTGATGTAGGCATTAGTGAATTTATAAATGTATAGAATTCTGAAATAGCCTCTAGTAAGTACTTTTTTGTAGATAGGTAATTATAATTAACAGCAAAAATTAACATTGATGTATTTTCATTGTAATGTGTTTTGAGTATTAAATACTGCTGTGGAATACCGTTATTTTTATGATTCAAAGGGGATTAATCTATTTTATATTGATTTTTTAAGAAATATTTTAAAGTTCTATTTTAGATATCAAATATGATTTTCTCACATAGCAATGTTATAAAGTGCAAATGATTAAAAAAATAGAAATACATCATCAGATTACACTTAATTCTTCTTCTTTCTTTCTCAAAACATAATGCTTGTTCTTATATGTAGGCCTAGTTTAGTCTTCCTTGTATTTAGTTACAATTATCTAATAGCTAGTCTTCCACAAGGATGCTATACTACAAGAGAGGTATCATTCCTATTTATCTCTTTCTCTCTAGCTCTATTTCTCAACTTTGGCTGCCCATTTGAAACACCTTAGAAAATCTTTTAAATACTCAGGAGTAGACAATTAAACTTGATTGTGGTGACATTATGCATCCACTTATGTCAAAACCAATTAAATGATACCTTAATCCTGTGTGGTTTAAAAAGAAACAGACATACGACCCACTAATCTACCTACTTGGTGGGAGAGGGGGAAGAGTCAGGTCCCACTTGCAGAGGTTCTGATTTAATTGGTTTTCATTGGGACTCAGGTCCTTGTACTCATTAAATCTCCCAGCATTGAGAAACTGTGTTCTAGCATTCATCCAAGTACTTTGTACATAGTTAAGTTCTCAAAAAAACAAAAATAAAAACAAAAACAATGTTATCATTGTTTGATTAAATATATTTCTTTTTTCTATTCATTTATTCATTCATTCATTCATGAGTAATAGAGCCTCCACACATTGTAAAGCCTAGAGGTGCAGAAATTACACCAGAGAAACTCTAATAAAGGAAGTGCTCTCCAGACAGTCTTATGCAAAGTGTAGATGTGCCCCATCTTTTAGGCGTACATCTTGAGTAAAGCACATCATAAAACCACATCTATGTAAAAGCTACAGCACATTTTGAACAAGTACTGACAACAATTGACAAAGACTGATCCATTTAAAGTGTGGAATTTAAGGCACAATTTTTTTGTATTTTATTAATAAAAGGATCTATTTTCCTGGAAATTTTAATTTTCTGTGATATGTCACAGTGTACAAAACACTTTCACATATATGATATGTTGTCATTGACTAAAATCTCTGTCTTTTGAACATGGTCTTTAATGCAGGCATCCACATATATACCTTTTTTTGTTAAATTCATTCATTCAAACATCAGTTTATACAATTGTATACAATTTTATTATTGTTTTGCCCCAAGACAAGTTGTGTTTTTCTTTCCTTAATTTTAAATTTTTTAGTTTTTAGTTATAGTTTCTATTCAATATTTTTCTATGCTAGTTTCAGAGGTAAGACAAAGTGGTTAGAATATTGTGTACTTTACAAAATGGTCCCCCTGATGATTTAACAGTTAAATCTTGGTAGTGTTACCATTTTAGACTGTGTAACATATTTATGTAATTAATTTACCACTTAATTAAATTTTCCCAGTATTAAAATTAGAGGATGACAGAAAAACCTAGAGTGCTGACATTGGTGGTTAGAATTGTAGGTCTTAAAAATGGAGTATATTTGAGATGAAGAGGCCATCAATTGGTATCGTAAAAACCAAGTATAGGCGAGGGGATTTTATATATATTTTTAGTTCTTTGGACATAAGCTTCATAATTTTGACCTTTTAGGATTTATATATTTTGTGAGTCATAATAGCGTAGGTTCTGCTGCATTAAGAAGCCATCCTGAATTCCACTGGTTTATCTCAAGAAAGGTACACTTTTCACTGGCACTGCAGAACAAGGAGGCCTCTGCATGTTGTTCAGGGTCCAAGCTTATGAAGGATCATCTTGACCGACGTAACAGAGAAAGAGACATTAGTGGATGGTTAACTTTTAAAGCATTACATCTGTTCACATTTTATTTCTCAACACAAGTCACATGGGCACATCTAACTCAAAAAAGAATGAGAAGCTACATTCCAACTATATGCTTGGGAAGGAGGAGAATTGGATGGAGCATTCATAAACAAGTTTGAGTGAGCACCTCAGTCATCTTCTCCTGGCTAAGATAATTTTAGGAATAATTTATTTATAATACTGGATGACAGTATTTCTTGTCCTTCTCAACATAAGCCCATATTGTAAGGAACGTGGAATATTTTTGTTGCTCCTTCTTAGATATAAAAGCTGAGAACAGAGTGCCAGGATGGGTCACTATATACCCAAAACTAGTGAGAAGTGGAATTGAGTTTATTATATATATAAAGCATAATTGTTTCTCCATGTATTTCACTGATATGAATCCCATTCTGTATTAGGCTACTTTACTCTCTATAGTCTTTTTGCATAATGGCTACCTTATTTTATAGTAAAATAAAGAGCCAATTACGATAAACACACATTCTTAGCTTTAAAAGTGTAAACTTATAATTATTACTATCCATTTATCTCCAATATTTTTCTTTAGAAAAAATTTTAGCAATAAATATTATTCTGACCTTTAGGCATTTTTAGATTTTTACTAGAAAATTGTATTCTATTAAGTAGGAAAACAAAGCAAACCATTGCTACCAATGCGCCACTGTTATGTCACTGGAAATAATATTGTTTGTTAGCAAGATTTAATTTTCATTGAAATCCCAATGTTTCAACCAACAATATAAAGAAGCAAGAAAAACCTGCTTATGGACAGTTTCTGAAGGGACATAGGGAAATTTTGCTTTCAATATGCAGACCTTAGCTGATGGGAAGATTTATTTTATGTAATTTTACAGCACTGGAACATTGGTATTTATTTACTTATTTATTATTTAATTTTAATAAGAATAAGCCAGAAAACATAATAAATCAAATATGACTTTTAATTTTATGTTTTTGTATAAGGCTATGAAAATGGACTTTAAAAATTCAGATATTACATATATAAAAGCCTTAGGAAACAAATATTGTTGAAATTAAAAATGTATCAGGTTTTTCAAGTTCATTTTCTATATCTTTGCAAAAAAAAAACCATTTTAAATGAAGGATGTCAGGTTTTCTTTAAGAACACCAATATAATTTCCATGAAAACAGTGTTGTTCAAAAGTACAAATATGGCTGCCAAGCTTTTTCTTTGATGTTTGATGTTTTTGGAACATATAGCGTCTATTTTATTTTCTTCATTAAAGAATACCTTTAATAAAGTGCTTTATTGTGATAATTTAATGTTTGAGATTCAATGGCAAATCATTGTTCATCAATGTGAGATAATAACAAGACATGATATTCATCACTGACACACAAAAGCAGCCTATTGAGGCATGATTTTGCTGCTAACACAGTAGAAGCATTAAGAGTCCCACCTCCTTTAGAAATTTAACATTCACGATTTCTGCAATACAAAGTCCCAATGATTTTGTCCTTAGAAATCTGCCTGCATTTTTACACAACACTGGAACTAAACCATGATGAATGGCTTAGCTCCATTTCCTGTTCCTTCTCAGTGTGCCAATGATTCTCATACCTATATCCTTTTCTTGGACTTATCTCTGAAGTCTGTGGGAGATAACTTCCTCCCATTGCTTGCCAGCAGGAGGGCCCTTGTTTCCTTGTTTTGGAGTTGCAGGGTATTTGTTCTACCCTGTTTACTGCCAATAGGAGGGTCTCCTTCTTTGCAGCTGCCTTTTCATCAGCACCGAGGGAGATTCAAAATCAGAAATGATCTTAATTAAATGTTTTCTGTACAGAAACACCCATTCTACCCTTGGTCTTTCCAACACCCTTGGAGTGTCCCTCACCACCTTCTGCCTTGGTAAGACTGCTGACAATGGGCCTTAACACAAAAGTAAAGGTTACATATTTATCAGGGCAAAAAGATGTTTAGTGAACCTACATTTATTTGCATTCATTATTGTGAACATGATTAATCATATGAGGTGCTATCAAAACACTTGCTGAAAAATCTTTCAATATACTATTTTCAAATAAAATTTTATATCCCAAGAAAATTACGAGAATGCATTTAAACATCCAAAATAAATATTTACAGCATTTTTATTATAGGGTTCAGGTTTCTAAGGATATCTTATGCTATAATAAGTTATTGTAATACACATCTTTTAGAGGGACGTATAGGTCTATTAGCTTTATAATGTTAACATTTACAGATATGATCCATTTTATAATTCTTAATGGTATATGAATTGTGTGAAGAATAAATGAAAATATAACCAGATTTTGGTTGGCTTAACTAATAGTAAATTGTTGTCTTAAAGATTAAGATTTTGTATCTTTAATTTCTTTTTTCAAAAAAATACATGCAAAGTTATGCAATTCAAATGTAAACCATACAATAATGTAAACCATACAAAAATGCCTTTTTCTGGAATTCGAATAGAGGGCACATTTATATGTGGTTAGTTATGTAAAATTATGTTTCTCTTTTGTAAAGAATATATATATAATTAGGCAGATTGCACCTAATTAGTTGATTTTTAACAATTTCAGTTGAATAGTTTTTTTTTTAATTGTTTAAGGTATTTGAAATACATTTAGGTAGTTAAAAATTAGAATTTAGTGAATAAATTAATTAAAAATACATTTTCAAGAAACTGTTCAGATAGAGTTTTGAAATGGAAGAAGTTTTATGATTATTGTTTCAGACAGAATTTTATTATCATGATAAAGTATAAATAGCTACCATGATAAAAGATGAATGTTATATTAAGATGAAAAGTAACTTCTACTTAGACATAAACCATAATTTTTATTTATAAATGTTTCTTATAATTTTCATATTTTTACTTCCATGGATTGTTATTTATTAAAAATCAAAATTAAGAAGTAAAACACTATTTTGAAGTAGAATTACATCAAATCTTTGTATTTAATAATAAAATCACGTATTAAAGAATTGTGAATTTATTTGCATGATTCTCTCTTACAGATTTTCAGCATTTTAAAAGTACTTGTTCCTTTTTATAAAATAAAGATCATTATGAACTTTTATACCTGAAAAGAACAATTTTGAAAAATTCAGGTTATTTTAGTGATGGTCTAGTATTTTAAGTGAGGATTTAATGTTTATGTAGTAATTATGATGAAAACTGCATACAGATATATGCCCCTGTGGTTTGGGACTTGTTTTTTGTTCAAAAGGCATTGTTCTCTATGAATTAGACATGCTTATTTTATATTCTAATTCAATGTCTGGAAAGCCTACCTTTGTCTAATTCACTGCTCTCTGACGTTTTCTCAAGGGGCATTAAAATACAAAGTCACCCTTTTAAAAAAGACATTTTTTAAAGAATAAAATACTTTCTGAAGTGTTAGTGAGGTACTGGTATTTTAATGCTCTTTATTTTTAATTAAAGAACATTATGGTTATTTTTTTGTACCTCAAAAGCAGTTGATTTTGAATTAAAATTAAATATAATTGAATCTAGATTTTGTACTGTTACAAAAGGAAAGACATAGTTATTATTATTACATTTGGAGATTTTTTAAAAATCTAGTGTCTTCTTTAAAAAAATCAAGGAACGTGTATAAAGGACCCATGGACAAAGACAACAGGGTAGGGGGAGGTTTGAATATGAGAGGTGGGGAGTGTTTAGGTCAGGGGAAAGTAATAGGGAAAAATGGAGACAACTGTAATTGAACAACAATAAAAAATTGAAAAAATAAAAGAACCTATTTCCAATCAAAAAGGTTGGTTATTCCGTGTGCATTTATCAGATGGTCCTCATATAATTTCTCGTATCTCCAAAGGAAGCTTACGTATAATAGATAGAGCATCCAAGAACACAAACCTAATGAAAAATATGTTTTCATTGAGATGATTTCACTCTAGCAATGTCAGTAAACTTGGCAAGGAATTTAAACGTCAATGATTCGATTCTGCCACTGCCAGTGATGGTTCTGGCCATTTGATAGGCTGAGTTGTCCCAACAACTTATTCTTCTTGATAGACTAGGTTTTAGGGGAATTTATGCCCTTCCCCAAGTTTAGTTTCTATGTGCTCATTCATTAAAAAGGTCTATTTCTGTTTGGGAAAACAAACAATATATTTTAAAATAACTTTTAAAATGTAATATTTAAAAGAAAGATTCCATTTCAGCCTTCTAAACTATGTCTTCTATATTTATTGGTATTGCCAAATACCAATTGCCAAATAGCTAGTATTTGCTTTTTCTTTTCTTGCTGGAAATTTATAATTTTCTTAACACATTTTTTTCTGCTCTGAGTAGAAGTAAGTGACGGTTTTTAAAATGTGGTATTTCAAAATAAATGTTTAGAAAATTTTTAAGTTTTAATTACTTGTAAAAATTTCTACCTATGAAATTTTTTGTTACTAATAATTTGGTAGAAATAATTGATGGCTTAAAATATACTTAGCCAATTACGAAAATTAGCTGAAAAGTAAAATGAGACTAGGCCCAAATTAAAAACTGGTTTAAGTAAGCTCCATTGCTCCGCTAAGAACATGAGGTGCCACTGTCTGTACACATGCCATTTAACCCTTTGGGAGCTCAGATTTAGCATCGAAATATAAGAGGACTGAATAAAGAAAATCTAGTACCATTTTATAATTCCAGATGGTAAGCAGCAACATCAAGTCTTTGAGTTCTTGAAGTTGTTGTAGAGAATTTCAAATATTATTAACTACATATGGTATGAGCATATATGACAAATATTGGTTCTTTTATTTTTTATTTTGAAAATAATTAACAATAAAACCTGAAGAGTACTTCCCCACCTCAATGTCACAGTTTGTAAAACTTGATAACTTAGAGTTTTAAGTATTATGAAATGTGAATGTCCTCATGTTATTAATCCTATCGGATTAGTTAGATTTAAATGTTGTGACAATCCATGTCCAGATTAGGACAAAACTCTTTTTAACCAAATTTTGAGTGTTTCAGAAGACAAGATCACAGCACAATTTACCACACAGCCATCTGAAAAGGTTAAACTTTGCTGCTGTGTTCAATGATAACAATAATTTTACCACCAACTTAAAAATAATTAATGCTTTTTCCTGAAAATATGGACACTTATTTGAATTAATAATAAAGAAGCACATTTCTGCTATTTTTCTTTAGATTGTAATTCTTTTCCTGAAGACTTACTGTATGGTGCGATGGTCAGAGCGAGAACATGGCAATTGGGATATGTAACATATTCAGTTATGGTTTCAAAACTGATTCAAGAATAACTGAACACATATCAGGAAGCTTCTTACTGTTTTCTTGCTACTCAGATAGTAATGACGAGGTATAATTGAGTTAATACCATATGCCATTTAGATAAATATTGTCAAATTTAGAAATGCATGTGTATTAATATAGCATATCTTATATGGCAAAGTTTTCTGAGGGATTTGTAATAATATTAGGCTCTATGGAAACCTCTGAAAAAACTCTGCCTCTTACGGGTTTTATATGTATATTATGGGGATATAAAAATAGAGAGCAAATATATGACAAAGAAAATATATGCCAATGGGTGGCTTTTTAAAAATTTTCTAATTGACACCAGAAGTTCTATATCTAGCACTATTTTCTTTTGTTACTTGTGGACATATTGACTTATTTTCTTATTTTTACCTTAAAATATTATTTATCATTAATTTTCTAATGACATTTAATATACTTAATATATTAAATATATGACATTTAATATACTTAATATAACCTTACAGTTTCATTCTGTGATGTTTTCTAAGACAATGTTTCTAATAACTTTGAGAGTTTGTTTCTCTTCTGATTTCTTTTACATTATCTTTTAGTATAAATATTAATATAAGTCAGCACAGAGTGTGACTATTCATCTTTATTCTTACCACTTTCTCCATGTAGATGAAAATCATATAATCAAAAAATGTTAATATATTCTCTGTGGAAAAATGTCCCTCCATTAAAATATTTACTAAATCTTTCAGAAAGCCATGATATGTGAATCTAAGAGTAGAATATATCTGCATCTCAACATAATAGAAGTGGTCATTGAAAAATGTGTGATTTTTCCAAATTATGCATTGAATAGATAAGATATATCTTGGGGAGTTCAGTCAGTTGGCTATGTTGCCAGTTATGATAAAAACTAGTTCTAAATTTATTGATTCATGTTTTTATTTTTTAAAAAAGAGTGCTGTTCTAGTGATCTGGTTATTTCTTAAAAAGTCTATGTCATCACTTTTGATACAACTAAAATTAATGTTTTCACTAATTTGCAGTTTGTCATATTTATATGTTTGTCAACATTTACTCTATATGATTTACACACAATAGTCACAAACTCTGTTTCTTCTTCATCAAACTCAGTGTAAAAATAATTATGCACACAATAATAGCACAGCAACACTTGGAATGAAACTTCTTGGCTCTCTCTACTTAAGATGATTTATCTCAAGCAAACTCTAAAATACTAGTTATGTTAAACTTCAATACCGGAAAATTCTATTTCATTTTCCACATATTTTATAACTTTATTAATGTATTGCAACACAACTGAAGTATATGTATATAATAGTCTGTAGAAAGAAAGAGAGAGAGAGAGGAAGGAAGGAAAGAAGGAAGGAAGGAAGGAAGGAAGGAAGGAAGGGAGAGAGAGAAAAAGTGAAGTAAGGAGAGAAGGAAGGAAAGAAGGAAAAAAGAAAGAAAAGAGATAAGACCTATGGATTTAAAGAGGAATATCGTGAAGGCCCTTTCTCCTTAGGTCACCAGAATATCGGGGGCGGGGGAAATAGCACAGACGATATAATACATTAGGCTCCTGTCTTACAGGGACATTATATTAAACTCAAATATAGAAGAAATTGATTTTGAGTATTTGATGAGTCCCAAGGTTTATAGTGAACATTTTAGGCCTATCTTAGAAGTCAACTGTAAACTGTAAATCAAGAAATTTAGGATTTCACTGTGTCCACTATAGAGTAGATTCTGAAATTGTTACTATTTTAGAGTGAGCTCTTACAGATTTCCTGAAGTCATTCAGATTTTAATCATGCTTTCCTGTTAGTACCACAAACAATAGAAATGTAGCAAAAAAATTTAGGTACTTCTAGAATTTAAACTATCTTTCCAACTTCCATTCATATTAAAATAATTTTTCAGACAAATTACCCCACTTCATGTTTTATAAATTATTATTTCAATAGCTAGAAGTAAACCACTAAAGAAACATAATATTTGAGAGCTTAAAAATGTCTCAGAGTATGTTTGTTAACTTCTGTCTTATGTATGTATTCCCTCTGTACCAATCTGCTGGGCATTTAATGTTCTTAAGTATCACAGACAGTGATGCTAAATCATGTTAGAAACAGTCAGTGTGTTTACTGGGAATTCATGTGCAAGTAACAGAAGATCCGACTACAGAGGCTTAAACAGAAGTATATATTTTTTGTCTCCCACTACAAGAGGTCTGAGCTAGGCCCAAGGATACCTTGTAGATTCCAGACTTTCTCTCTCTCTCTGCCCCGTCATCCATACAGAGGTTTTTACTGTCACACGTGCTCTTTCGTGTTACAGATGGTTGCTGCATGTCTAAGCCTCATGGCCTCATGTTGACAGTCTAGGAAGGACGTACCCAAAAAATAGGCAAAAAGCACTTTGCCCTTACATTTGGGAAGAGCTGTCTACTTTTACCTGTGTCTGACTAGCCAGAACTGTGGATCTTTGCCTGCTCCGTCTCTATGAGAAGATGAGAAATTGAATAATTTTACTTGGGCACATTGATGTCCAGAAGTAAATCAGGGTTTGACAAGAAAAAAAAGTAGGAATTTATATGGTGTAGGCAATGAGAATTGTCTGCTACAGCTGGTGTGTGCATAAAGGAAAAGGTACCGAAAATCCTCAGAACTATTGATACAAACAGAGATATACTTTATCACTTGTGTGTAACGCACAGCCGTCACGGTTCCATACGCTGTACTATTTAGAGGAGAGTCGTGATTTTTCAGGGTACGCCTCACCATGCCATGACAATGGCGTGGATGCTAGTGGCTGTCATAGATGAGTCTGAACTAATAGGGAAAGTGAAAACCTCAGGTTAAACCTTGGGAGTATAATGGTGGATGAAAGATGGTGAGAAACCCACACAAACTTCTACAATTTTAATTATTGGCATTTTTGTCAGTTTAAACATATTACCTGACTTGCAGGAAGTCCTGAGGTTGCTACTGCTCCACATCTGAGTGACTCTGACTGTGTCCCTTGTCCAAAAGCAAGCCAGTATTAAAATGCTGAAATATAGGAATTCTCAACTGCTTTCTCTCTGCACAACTTTAGTCACTGTCGGCAACTCCAAAAATTTAAGTTTTTCTATGGTGGTCTGGGGTGAGGAGGAAGGAAGGGGGCAGGTAACAGGAAGTTTTCAAGTTGACTGTTAGCTTCCTCTGGCAAGCCTGATGGGTTGGGAGGAGGCAGGAATGACATACCTTTCTGGAAGCCTGATGGGATTCAGATTAATTTGGAATTAATCAAATAAAAGTTAAACTTAGTTGGTTATTACTTTTAAACCATAGTTTGGTTACTGTATAGGTTAAGGGGTTTTGTGCCTATTCTAGAAATGCACCCACCTGTATTATGGTGAGAGCATATACTTACTCTGACAGGAGTAATTGAAATCTCTCAAGAGAGATTTTCCACTGTAAAATGTAAAAGTAACTGTATGATGCATAAATCAACATTACTTGATAAATGTATTATACATCAGTCTTAAATATTTAAATATATATTAGTAATACTTTGGTATATATATAATATGGTTGTGTTTCTCATATATCCTAACCTTAAACTGTGGACAATAAGAAGGTTTAAAAAAAGAATTCCATCTTGGGATATATATTCCTTTTTGGGATATATACACAAAATCTTAATGGAAAATGAGCACAGGAAGTATGGAAAATATATTATTAAGGACATTTAAAATCATCTCTTGTCTGTGTTATAGAACCCATTTTTAAATTATGTGTTTACATTAGAAAATGTAAGAGATGATATTCTTTCCATTATTTGAGTAATTTCTTTCACTTAATAGATTTTTCTTTTGTCTTCACTATCAGTTTGTCAAATAGCATGTAGTTTATTACTTTTGTGGAGCTCAGATTTCCCAATAGGAGATAAAGACTTTATATCTTAATATTTTTATAATTTTAAACAAAAAGGAAATTTAAAGAAATCATATATGTTTGATAAAGAATTATTAGAAATTCATCAGTTTCCTTCTTTTGTTATACTTCATGAAATTACACTTAATAATTTAAAATAGCATTTATAATAGTTCACCATTCATAAAACATCATTACCATTCTTCTATCCATCTATACACATACATAGAGAGATGTCTGGCATGAAGTCCCCTAATATCAGTTCTGTGTATTTCTGCATGAGGATCTCTCATGAGACTGCTGAGCCAAATTCTACTCTAACTCATATTTAGGAATACAGGCAAGATATGCATAACAGGCTTAAGAACAATTCCCTACCTTAGCCTCTTTACCTTTTCAATTCGTAATATTGGTCCTGGGCAAGCAGAAGTTTTGATCATCCATGTCTTCCCATTAGATACAAAAATCTTTCTTTCTATATAATCTCAGATGATTCATTTGATACTAATAAATATAGATTATCCAGTGGCTGTAATTTTGACCTAATTATCTACCTGTATTTTGATACTGTTTAATAGTGTGTAGAATATAAATTCGACAATATTTCTTATTATTTTTATTTTTTCCCCTAACATCACATATATTTCTCTATCTCTAATATACACATTTAAAACACTCAGTAACAGTATTTTACATGTCAGCTGATATTGATTTATTAAAATACTTTTGTCTCAAAGATATTTTTAGATCATTTGGCTTTTTCTGTACATTAAACACTAGGAAAATTCAAAATCATTAGAAAAATATTTCCATTTAACTGGGTCTTTTTCAAACTGCAATCACTGCCTAAAAATGTTAATAGTGAACTAGATATTTTCACATTTCTAGTTCAGGCAGTGGTGTAATTTTATAAAAACTTAATGTCAAAACTTTTTCTCTCTATGATTTGGCTTCATTTATTACAAAAGATTGCGAAGTAATTGAAGGAAAATGAAAACTAAATGAAATAATTAAATAAGCAATCTAATTTCTAGGTGTTAATTCAATTCTATCTCTAATCAATTTTCTGTATTTTAAACTTCATTTGCTTTCTATCTACTTCTTGCCTGCAGGCTTAGATGTCTCACATTATGGGATGGCTACTTCCCTGGGTACTTAGCATGACGGCACAAGGGGAAAATGTCACTCAGAGAGCTAGACTAATACATTTAGCAGTTATTTCATTATTTGGTGGTTTTAAACTCCAGATGGCCATGTCTAGTTGATTTGATTGTCTTTGTCTGTAAGGTAGAAAGCTGTACTGTGAAATTGCATGACCAGAAAGGAATAAATCTTGATTTACTAAAGATGACTTTATTTCTTCTGAGATATTTTTAAAGAGAAAGAGAGGGATAGTATACCTAAATGGAAACACTGAGCAAGGTAAGTGAAAACCTTTTTACTGTATCTTGGTCAGCAAATTAAACCAAATCGACAGATATAAAATATATTGACATTTGTATCGATGCAGTTACCACATTCCCTGGTCTTCTACCAACACATTTACAAATCTGAAAAAAAAACTTAGCTGAAGAATGCACTGAATTGGCACCTAAAAGCCTTTTCTATAAACTATGGGGTCAATTTTCTACCCCTTCGTGAGTGATTACTTATCTTTGAAACTAACAAAGCTGTTCCTGGGCTGAGTACACGTTTTAAGGACAGGAAGGATAAGTAAAAGTACGAGGGAGGCTGACTATAGGCACTATAGCAAATATCCTCCAGCATAAGTGATCAGGGAATTAAATTTATGGTAATTGATTTTTAACAGTTTTTGTCAAAAAAGTATTTTCAAATATAAGTAACTTTTTAACCAACTAGTTATCTTTGGCAAATACTTACCTTTAAATAAAAATTAAAAGCTCTTTTAAATTTGCTTTTAGGATGCCATTTTAAAAAATAGACAAGCCTCACAAGCTTTAATGGTTTTCTTACAAAGAGACAAACCCTCTACAAAAATTTCATTGTTGCTTTTTGCATCCTTAAATTTACATGGAGTTAATATTTAACGTAATTTTGACTATCTTTATCATTTCTCTTTTAAAAATTAGATATTTAAAAAATAATTTATGAAAGTTTCAGCTGCTCAGTTCCAAATATTTCTTTTGGCTAAGTCTATGACGACTGGGAGACCATTTAAAAAAGATATCTTAGATCCCCCCTTGCTACAGATTGCTTTTTAATTAGCTAGTATTCAAAATTGAGTGATATTAACATGTGTACCTTTACTCTTAATCCAATTTCATTAAAACATATATGGAATGAGTTTTACCTGTCATTTTTAATACACCTAATAGATTGACCAGTTCTAAATAGTGGCCTGATTAATTGTAGTTGATATTGGACATTAAATCAAGCATGCGTGTGTGTTTTGCGGGGAGGGCAGTGAGTTACCACTGCACTAGGTTCTTTACAGCACCATCCAAAGACCTCGGTTTCATACCCCTCCTGCCTGTGGAGTTTTCGTGCATACCTTTGCTTTTTTCTGGTTAAGCACATATCCCTAAATTATATGATTGTATGCAGTTGCAGTCCCCTTCATTGGTATCTTGAAGATCATTGAGGCTGAATTTGTGGGTTTGGGCTATAGTTCTGTCAGAGACCAATACCCTCTTTCCTTTGGGAACATAGGCTACTCAAGAAAGAGGAATCATGTACGGTTGTGCTTCCCACCTCCATGTGCTCTTCCTGAATGATCAGAATATGCAAGTTCAGTTATTTATTTCCTTATTCCAACAACAGTTAAAAATCTCTTTCTCCATTATCTTAAAAAACTTCCAGAACCCTTTCACAAATGATATTTACACAATTGTTTATTTGAAACAGCCTGTTTGGTAATGCTATCATATCTGATAGTCAGCTTATGCTTTTAATTGTGACAGTCAGAGAGCTTATTCTGAAAGCTGCTTTCAGAGAAATCGAATTACTCTTGGTTGGGAATGTTCTTCTGGTGATACCAGTAGCCTCCTGGGTACTAAGCACGTCTGGTGATAGGTGATTCATAAGCACAATGTGACATTTCCCAATGAGCTGTTTTGTCACAGGTTATCCATTTTGCCAGACGTGTTATTTCATTCTGAGCTTTAATGTGACTATCACGTTTCTGGGCAAGTAGCTGAGAGTGTCATATAGCTTGTCAAAACCAGAACACCCTTTGAATCAAAATACATAATTTTTGAATCAGAGCATATGAAATTTAAATGAGGATCCCACCAAGGCACAGCTAATTTCTTCCTTACTTAGTAACCCGAGGTCCAATATATGAGCATTGTACTGTCATAATTGGCTCTTGTGAATAAGTAAATTAATTGAGAGACATAGGTTCTGGATGGGGGAGGCTCTGCTACCTGGTCTTGTGTTAGATTATTATGGGATGAGTTTGAAGAAAGCAGTCTGTTCAGGTGATAGATAAACTGCTTGAATCAACTATGACAAATGGAAGAAATTCTGAGCTTTATTTTTTTGTACAATTCCAGTATTCATGCCTCCAATCTTGCTTTTCATATCCTCCCACCTTTCAAGTTAGTGTATCAATTAAAAGTTGAATCTATAATTTCAACAGGATTCATTGTAACACAATAACTTAACTGCATGTCACCTACAAATTCAAAGGAGTTAAAAGTTAGAAATAAAGCCCCATCATGAGTATAGTCAAGACCATTCTTAAAAATAGCTCCTGTCCGTCCTTCACTAATTTTTAAACAAACACTGGAAATTAAAATTAGAATTATCTTGAAAACATAGAATTGCCTTTAATTATTTTGAAATTAGTTAGTTAAAAGGCATTTACAGAATTTGAATTAGTTGAGAGCAAAAATTTAATACATTCTCTTTTTTTAGTATTTGAAGCTTTCTATTAAATTGTTATTTTTATTTGTCTCATTTGTTTTGTTTTTAAATTGTTTTCTTTTAAAGTGATTATCTATATTCATATCAATAAATAGAGATGTGTGGATGTGTACCCAAAATCATCCTGACAATAAATTCAAGCCAATTAATGTCTGAATCAAAATAATGAAAGCAGTAAAGACCACGGTAGGGGGGAAGTAATGGTAAGCTTTTCATCTATTTAAATATGAAACTAAGGGTAATATTTTAACAAAAATGACTAAATGTTAAACCTAGAGAAGGTAAGTTTTAGCATATTCACATTTAAAAATTAGAAAAGAGAAAGAGACAAGATTGGTACATATGAAACTGCTAACACCATCATATTCCACAGTAAAAAATTACACAGAAAATAACATTTAACATGTAATTTTTTAAAAAAGATAACAAAGGCCCTGGCCCAATAGCTCAGTTTGTTAGAGCCAAGGTTGCAGGTTTTCTCCCCAATCAGGGCACATACAAGAATCAACATAAATAAATGGAACAACAAATCAGTGTTTCTCTCTCTTCCCTTTTCTCTAAAATCAATAAGAAAAAAGGTGACTTTATATCTTAATATTTTTATAATTTTTATTGTTTATTCTAAGATCATTGTCCTAATTTTTTCCTTTTGCCCCCATGTGCCCAGCCAACGCCTCTCACCCACAGTTGATCCCCTCTCCGTTGTCCATGTCCTTGCGTCATTCATACAAGTTCTCCCACTAGTCCCTTCCACTTCCTTCCACCATTCCCCCTCTCTCCTCCCTCCTGCAGCTGTCAGCCTGTTCCATGTTTCCACGTCTCTGGTTCTATTTTTCTCATTAGTTTACTTTGTTCTTTAGATTCTAGTTATATGTGAGGTCATGTGCTATTTGTCTTTTCACTAACTGGCTTATTGCACCTAGCATAATGGTCTCCAGATCAACTTTTAAACAAAAAGGAAATTTAAATAAGTCATCTATTTTTATAAATAAATATTAGAAATTCATCAGTCTTCACTTTCACTCTTTTGTTATACCCATGAAATTAAGTCTAATACTTTAAAAATAGCATGTGTAATAATTCACTATTCATAAAGATATCATTTACCATTCATCGGGGTGTTTTAAAACATTTTGCTGTATTTTTATCTCTCAACAAATTATTTTTTTGAGTTTTTTGCAGTGAGTGGGACTTACACTGGAAAAAGACCTCACTAACAGGATTTTTCTTTAGAAAATACTAATACTAATAAAACAGGTAGTAGGAATCTGTATGATATGGATGGCTTATTTACTTCTTTGTGCATCTCAACGTAATTTTAACTTTAGAAGATATAAACTTTTTAAAAATTAGAGAACACAAAAGAGTGTAGAATGACATTTTCAAGAAAGAAAGAATAGAACAAATTGTTTTTATAATGTGAGGTTATGTTCTGCTCATTGGCCAGCAACCACAATAATATTTCTATTTCTTTAGGGAACAGTTTTCAACCTTATAAAATGAGGGGGGATTTTCCTAAGGATGAAATTCATTAGTGTGGTATCTGCATTCTATGAAAACATTTGGTGACTTTTGTCATGCTATCTTATGTTCAAGCTAAAATTTCTGCCACATAATGAGGCTGAGTTTTAAGATTAATTCACAGATTCTTCTGTTCATAGATTTTTCAGTAATGAAGGCATATTTGCATTAAAGGACTAAGTTGCATTATAATTTTGACAGTTTGAAGCTTTTCTGAAATAAATATAATTTTTTTTCATTTTGAAAGGTAAATGTCATATATCTTAGAATAAGTAAGCCCACTCAACTTTATAAGCAAAGCCTGCAAAAATTTCCATATATATTGATGTTACAGAATGAAAATAATTGCCAGTATCATATCCACCTCCCTTTCTACATAATAAAACTATCCTATCAACTTGGTTTATTGTCAAAGAAAAGCAGTAGAGTTAGTATTCACAAATAGAAAAATTAATCAGCCTTATTGAAAGGGAGGTGAATTCTAGAAAGAGAATACAATGAGGTGAATTTTAGGAATAGAAATGTTGAAGTAGTTAAAAATGTTTTTAGAAATAACCATCTCCAATGTTTGCATAGAGCACTTCTTTCTGTGGTTTGTTAACTTGTCATTCACAGGGTCTGGTGTGAATAGCACCCTTTTTATTACAAAATCATAAGCATGCGATTCTGTAGCATCACAATATCACACGCAAGCACACATATGACATTTTAGATGAAATGGTCAAATTAAAACTATAAATTATTACACCCATATTATGAACACTCAAGCAGGCCTTACTTTTGCGGGACCCTGGACCCTGTATATTAGTTAACTGGTATATAGCTCTTTTAGCATCAATAACTCTTACCTAATGAGAGTAGTAATTTGATGTTATCTTTTTGTCCCGTTCCTTTGCATAGTTCCTGTCATGTGGTGGGGTAATATCATATGTAAAATAAGTATTTATTGAATTTAGAATTGACTTAAATACAGGAAAATGATTAATTCCAATGCAGAATTGTCTATTATTTTCAAATTATAAGTCAAGAAATTGGCCTGATTTTAATCCACTATAGCTTAAATGGATAACTGAAAGATTATTATAATAGTCTAATAAAACATAACTCATTATGACCAATAACAAACATTATATTTATCTATATTCTATTTGTAATATTCCTAGAAATTACAAATATTGCTTGCTAGTAACTTAGAGTCTTCATAGGTCACTTGAAACTGATTTCTTATTTTTACACTTCATTTTCCAATATCGGTTTTTCTTATTTTTGAAATTGGGCGATGCTGATGAGATAGTTTATTATTTGGAAAGGATACTGACTTAAAGCAGCAGTTGTGGGTCTGAAGTTCTACTCTGTCCATTTGTAACTTTGCATCAAGAACGAGGTGACCATTGGGCTCTTGTGGCTTATTTCCACATTGTAAACTGGGGACAGTATTACCCGCCTTTTGCAGGTCTGAAGGTGCTCATGAGAATTAGAAGAATTAGTGAATGGAACGTGAAAAGGTATATCTCAACGTGAAGCGCTGCGTCTATCAGTGCGCCTGGGTGAAAACAAAGTGTTCCAACTTTTGCGTCCTGCCTTTCTAGTCAAATCTATCTCTGCTTCCCTTTCCCTGCTCCGCTCGGTTTGGTTCTCATATTTACAGAGTTACTCCCCATGTAAGTCTCTTAGTTACCTCCATCCCAGGAATATGTCCGTGGTATTTTCTTTAATAATTTTTAAAATAAAGTTTTCATTGAGCAACACCTCCCATGGAGGTAGAATCATTTCTATTGCTCATGCACGGATGGCTTTCAGATAAAATTTTATACATTTGTGGAAATGGTTGAATAAGAACTAGTGAGTCAGCCCTGACAGGAATTTTATGAATGGAAAAACCCAATTCCCTCCCTCTAATAAAAGCATTATGCATCTCACATTTAGTTTATATCGATTGCTTTCTGACATGGAAATAAACCAATCTTTATATTATGCAGGATTCCTGTTAGTGGTAATGTCAACAGTATAAATCTTCCCCTGTGACTTCTATTTCTGTGCATTTCTCCAACCTGTAGTAACCCAAAGCAGGTTTTTAATTAAAGTAATATGAGCCACTGAGTGTATCGCCCCTTTTATGCATAATCCGGTTGCTATAGCATATTCCAGCTCTCTTGTAAACTTGAAATTTATGAATGGATAATAAAATCTTTATTTCCAAGGTTTGCGATTTCTTTCCACCTTAATAAAAGTGGTATAGCCTTTGACTATGTAAAATTGTGTAAGGTGTGAGTAATTCACATAAAGATATTTTAGATTGGGTTTGCAAATGGGAACTTTTAAGCCCCTTTTTAATTTTTTAGCCTGTTTAAAAAAATGAAGTGATATTATTTTTTCTACACAATTTATGTTTGGTAAAACTTCATTTTAATTTAGTTAATTTGAAATTTAAGGCCTAATTATGAATTCCAGCAGAACTATTCTAGATTTTAATTATTGTTTCATTGTATATAGCATCAAAACCCTCAGTCTTTGGCAATGAGCCTTTAAGAATGTTAGTGTTGTTAATATTATCCTATGTTAGGCCCACATAATATATGTTACTATGTGTAAACACAGGTGGTAATATCAGATAGGGCTTAAAAGTGTGGTATTTGGAGCCAGGCCAGCCCCCAGCGCTTACTGGCACAAGATTTCGAACAAGGCCATTAATCTTTCAAAGACTTAGTCTGTTCCTTGGTAAAAGTGAGAATAATTAAATTACTACATTGTAGGTTTGAGAAATTAGAGGTAATGTAATTGATGCAATGTCTGACACAAAGAAAGCGCTCTAAAATAAAATGTTAACTATAATTAATTATTTGTTCAACTTTATATTACAAAAAAATAACTTCCCTTTTGCTTAGCTTTAAATAGGAAGCCTCAAATATTTCAGAGCTGGTCTATGAACTTGAGATCTGTACGGCAGCCAAAGTGTTTCTGTCTCGTACTAATTAAGGGTTCTCTAACAGTGCTTTGAATTAGGTAGTTTCTATGCCAGATACGTGCATATCCCAAGTGGATTCAAAAATTCTTTGCATTTCCCCCCCTATAATATTCTTTTACTTTTCCAGGTGAGGATTGCTACATGGTGTGCTAGACTTTTAGGCTTTACCTTTGTTCAATATTGGCTGGGATAGTTATTCTTTTTTTTCTTTTTATAATCTGTCCTCAGAAAGATTTGTTAAGTGAAAAGTACCAAATAATTCTGAAATAACACTAATGCTTTTAAATATTTTCTTCACATTACTTTAAAATATCATCTATATGCATATATATGTGTGTACATATGATATATGTAATACATATTAAAATAAATGCTTCTGCTATGATAACAAAACATGCCAATATATGTAGTAGACACCTGCTAATTTAAACAAGGAACAGACTTTAAGAAGCAGTTTTCATAAGAACTTGTTTTTGGCTTTGACAAAGCACAGGTCATTCTTGTAACTCAACACAGGGCTACACTTACCCATTTTTTTAAGTAGAGATGCTGCATGATGGACAAGATAGATGAGCTCTTGGCTTAAAGACAGAATACTTGCACCCTAGACACAGACGAGCCTGTGCTTCTAGACTTAGAAATATTATTCAAGTTTTTATTTCATTTTTTTAATAAAATAGCCTTAGATCCTACATACCACTACAGTAAGAGATTGGACACAAATATGTTTTCTTTTGTTAGGCCTTATTTTTTCTTCAGGTACATTGAGTTGTACTTAGTTTACATGAAATACTGCAGTTTATATCATGTAAGTGTCATAATAACAAAGTTAAGAGTTAAACAAAATCCACCCTTCTCAAGCTTCCTGAGACTATGTATCTTAAAATAGTATTTTATCATAGGATCCTTTTATCGAATAACCTGTTTGGGGAGCTGAGTGGAATGAGTGAAAAGGTGTCTGAACGAGTTGGGGAATGTTTCTCACAGGTTGTAATAATGGAGTTTGGGGAAGGAATTTGCCAGGTGAAGAAAGAGGGAATCACATCAGAGCTACAAGGACTATTATGCAATAGTTGGGAGCTGCAATAGAGAAGAAAGTTCTTTCAGCTGGAAAGTTTTGAACTTCCATTATTAGAAAGCACACACTTCACACAGCTTTAAGCCACAGTGATTAAGACACCCACAGATAATGGATCAAACAAGGCAGAAATTTGTTTCTGATTCACATAAATTTCTTGATGAAGGTAGGTTGTCCAGAGCAGGTAGGTGGCTCTGCTCCAGGAAGACACCAAGGTCCCTGCTTTCATCTATCTGAAAATTGGTTGTCCACCATTCATCCTGATAGCGTGTAGCTTCCTGAATGGTTTGTATGTTATCAAGGTAACATAATAGAAGCAGGAAAGAGCCACAGTATTTTTTTTTTGCATAAATTCCATTTTGGAGACACCTTTAATGTTTCCTAGGGAATTTATTCTTCTGTAAAATACTGAGAAATGTTGCCTTTAATTGTGGTTTATCCATTAGTTTTAAGCTCCACTTTGGAGTCAGAAAAAAATGCTTTTGGTTTGTCACAGTACTTTTTTCATACAGTAGTCCTTTAAAAAATCTACTGAATAAGGGTGGGGGCGTTAAGCGGGACACATTGAAGACCTTTATGCAGACATGGGGTTATTTCATTGACCTACACAAGTTTAAGGATTTAGTTAATCTTATGGGGAAAATTGTTATTTAAAAATAAAAACACCAAGAACGTCACCATCAGGCTATAGTCACTATCTGGACTAAAATACAAGTAACCAAATGAAAAGATAGAGATATAGTCACGGTCCCCAAACTTCCAAACCAAGAAGGTAAGATCTTCATTTTAAAATCAAATATTAATTAATGTTGGGGTGGATTTAAGCATCACACACTGGGTATTCTTTGAAAAACAATTCATAGAACCTTTACTGAATTTTTCGACTGTAACAGGTAATGTCAAATTGCTGAAAGAAATGAAATTAGCAAAACCAAGGACTCTTACTAATTTGACTTTTACTAAGAAAATAAAGTGATTGAATATTTAAGGAGAAATTACTCCAGTCATCAAATCCACAATGTTGAGGGAAAGCATAAACATTTCCACTGAGGAGAGGATAAATTAGTTTGGACTTTTTCAACAGAAAAGGTGATAAACAGATTTTTGGTTTTCAAATTATTACTATTATTGTTGTTTTGAGTGGAATGCTGTGTACTTGTGTTCTTTGTCAGTAGATAACCAATAAGGAGATTTAAGTGTAGAAAGTTATTTTTGAACAAGAAAAAAAGGCAGAGCATGTCTATTTGCCTATCCTTGAACAGAAAAGGGGTGCATTTTTACAGGTAATACTGTGGCCTATTCACAAACATGGAAATAGATGAAATGATGTTCTAAAATCTCTATCAGTTTGTTAAAATCTATTTGAAAACAAATTGTGCATTTTCTTAGTTACTTTTTGCCGAATATCTTAAATTTCAGATCTTTCTGTGAAATATTAATGCAGATATGTAAGGTAACAGGGGGAAGAAGATACTTGCCTTTTGAATGGCTTTCATAATCCTGTATTACATACTTTAATCCTGTTAGTAGCAACTTGAGGGGGATTCACTGAGTCTTTTTATTGCAGTTGAAGATGTTTAAAACCAGACATATTTAAAGACCTGAAGCTCTCTTGACTACAGTGCAGGAATTTGAACGCAAATCTATGGGGCAACTGAGTCCACAAGTTCATTATGGAACTTTTGCAGGCATCTCCTATGTTAGAAATTTGCAGGCATCTACTGACGTGAGGACTCTTTCTTTTCCACAATGCTATATTCGCATATCCATATTATTATTTTGTCATATAAGAAGGGTTGCTATAGAATTATTGAATATAAGGTCATCTAGTCATTCAATGACTTCTTTACTATATTAGTAAAATATTTATTACACGCCAGTTAAGAGCCCTGCTACTTGCTGGGGATGCAGTTGTGAGCAAAACAGAGATGATTCTTGCTTTCCTGGACTGGATGGCTCATGGGGGATCAGCTGGGTTACGCGCTATAGATGAGTAGAGCACCTGCAGCAACAAGTCAAAGTGATGTGTGTATTTTTCCTTATTATTTCTCAGGGGCAAATTAAATGTACCTTCAAAAAAAAAGGAGATCTGAAGCAGTTACAAGACATGCGTGTTCTCATAGAAATGCACATAGCATATTTGATTTAGGCTCTAAAACATCAAGCTCCTGGTAAGGGAAAAAATGCTTTTACTTCCGCCTGCCCCACCAATTCTTGAATACGTACACGTGCTCATACGAGCCATACCTGGATAAACAACTTGATCTAAACCTGAATGTGAAAAGCCAAAATGAATTAGACTATGAATTAGACTATGAATTAGACTTTTTGAAAGTTCACTGCTATTATTTAATTGGTTAACATGATTACATTTTATATCTTATGTTCTATTTTCTTATACTTAAGAATTTTCAAATTTTCAAATCCTTCTATCATTGTACTATTATTATTTATCACATACCTTACTTATTGCAATTATTACTGGTGATTTTTTGAATTTCCAATAACCACAGTCCTTTCATAAACTTTATGTGCAATCATTTTTTAAATGGTACAAAATTTGTATTTTTACTACAAAATTCCGACCTATTAAATAGATGTAACTCATCATATGACAAGTGAAATAAATCTGCTACGAGTTAATTTGCATCTAATGTAGAAAACGTTGTAGTGTTTAGTGTTAACTTTATTACAAAAGAATCAGAGCATTTCATATATTTATAATCATGAGACTTGCCAGAAATATTTAACTAAATCATTAAATGTATCTTGTGCCTTTATAGATGTTATATTTCAAAATCATGTAGAAAATTACTTTTCCAGTTAGAATATCATAATCTACTTGGCAAATTAATCACACATATAAAACAAACTAACATATAAATTTTAAAGAAGAAAAAATAATTGGTATTCCAAATCAGTCATTTTTCTATAAACAGATTAAAATGATATAGGAAATATAATTGAAAATGTGCAACATATAAATATTCATGTTTCATGTCTGACCACAAGCACAGAAGGAGATAGTAAAAGAATATTTTAATTCAGGATTAAAATACCTTTAAAAATCTGAAAAAAGACAAATTAAATTTGGTCTTCAATATTTATAGGAAATATTACAATGTTTGTGATTTAAAATGTTGCTGATGAGACTAGTTTAAATCTATTCATACATCTCACCTAAGCTAATAGCCCTGCTAGGAGAGAGAAAGATAACTTTTTTCTTCAGACAATGTATTATCATTGTTCTAATTGGAATTATTACTCTTTGATAAAATTCAATTAGTGCATATTAGTATTGCAGCCAACATCAAATGCACTTTAGCTGGGCACCCAATTGTCTAATCTTCTTATGCTAGGAAACGAAGATAGCAAAAATATAATAATGGCAGAACAGTGTTACAAAAAAAAAGCAACTTTATTTCCAGTAGATATTTTTGTATCTTGCTGCTCCATGGAAAATTATGATTTTATATATTTTTATAATTTATTGCACATAGAGGGTTGTTTCAGATTTTTTTCTTCTCTAATTTGTTATTCAAGTACAGTTCTCTGCCTTTTCCCCCCACCTGTTTCAGAATTTTTTTATGTTTATGCCTGTGTTCTAGCTACAAAATTTTAAGAAAATTTCTTGAGAAAGCATGACACTTTTTAAGAGAATCTACTGTCTAATCATTGCGAAGAATGAGCTGTGACCACAGGAAAATGAGATTGCCTATGTGTCTTACATGTTTTCCTTTCAAACACGCTTTAAAAAACTTCGAAGTTTTACAGACTAAATGGTCTGTACATGGCTCAGAATCACCCAGTTGACACACAGAGTATTTGGGGTGTTGTCAGCGTGAGATGATAAATTGGTGGGCATAACTCCTCTACCGTTGGAGAATCATGTGCCTCAGAATCCAGATCCCAAAAACTCAGAACAAGAGTCTAGTAATATATTAGTTACCAGATGAAAATTTTTGAAAATTGAGATTTTATGCATAATTAGCCATTTCACACTTAAAAGTAATCCACTGAGCAAAATGTAAATATATGACATTAAATAAACACACACTGTGTTGGTCATGGTTTTAAACTTAGAACTTTCCCATGGGTTGGGTGTTGTTTTCATTCCTATCATACAGGTGTGTAAATATAGTACAAAAGGTAAGGTCTAAAGTTGTCCTTTGAACTGAAATATGAACCTATGCAAGCCAACTCCAGAATCTGTACACTTAACACATAGCTATGCTAAGTAATCTGTGATTATAATGTTTCCCTTATATTCCAACGGTTGTAGGAAAAAGAAATGTTGAGTTGGTATAGACACCGGGGTTCTTGAGAAACACTGTGATTGCCATTTTCAGCTATTTTGGACAATACGACAAGTTCTGAATTCCATACACACCTGTTTGTCTGGGGAGTAAGTACATTTTCAGCAGCTTTGTCTGCCGTGTCAATGAAGTCATCTGAAGTTTCCTCATAGGTGCGATTGCCTAATCTTGAGCACAGCCAGTTTGGCCATGCCACGAAAGTTCTTGTTATGCTCTATCTAGGGACACTGTCACCAGTCCCTTTAATGATTCATCCCTGAATGCAGGACTGTTACAAAGATCTTATGATCTGAATCTCAGAGGTCAGATTCTGGAATTTCATTGTGCCTGAAGCTTCCCACTGTCAATGTTCAACACTTGTGCTAGAAATTAGGCTCCATTTGCTGTGCATTCAACCCAATCTCAGGGCATTCCATTGCAACATTCCTAATGAAACTCTTGATTACCTAACTTGGAACTGCTAGTGAAGTCTGCTCATCATCCTTCTGTGTTGACTTTCCTTGGCCAATCTCCTTCTGCCCACGGTACTGGTATTCCAACAGGCTTTCATACGGAATGGTGCTAAAGTGCTACTGCATGGCAAAGTAACTTCAAAGTAACTTCAGAATAACTTTTATAACTGGGGTCCTTAACTTGATAAGCTGTTTGGCTGTGGAGGGCCTCTGGACCCAGACATTGTGTGTGATGCTCTAGGCGTGCCCATAAACGCTTTTGTTCTTGAGAAAAGTCTAGATCTCTTCTCCTTAAAGAGCATATAATATAAAATGCAAAAAGAAGAGTGGTGTATCTTTAGACCCTTGAATTAACTTTCCTAAAGAATAATATGTTCCTAGAATTAATGTCATGTCTTCTCTAGCTGTATGTGGCTAATGACTACTCCTTTGAACAGAACAATTTTATAGCAATAAGTTACCTATTGTACATACAAGCTTAAAATATTATGACAGAGAGAAGTATTCCAGTTGGTTGTTGATGATTTGTGAAAACACAATGTTAGGGATCAGATTAAAAATAGAAAAATGTCTACTGAGAAGTCATATTTTAAAATTTATTTAAATGTCAGAATAAAAAAATGCTGGTGCATTTCGTCTATCTCAATATTATATGAGAATTTTCTAAAGATTATCTATGGAATGTATTTTTCAAGTGGTTTAATGGTTTATCGGTGATGGCGAAATGACAGTTTGTGGAAATACAGAAATTATACAAGTGACTCCAGTAGGAATTTAGAAGTTCTGGACATGTGGTAGTATTTTAACAAACCTAAATAAAGTATAGTATGTCACAGCTTTTAAAAAAATGCTAGAATCACCAATTATTATAGAGCCAGTAACAAAGTCTACTAAATATTTTGTAAATATAGCCACAAAGACAAATACCAATATTATATGTCATAATTAGTGGTTAAAAAATGTAGGTAGTAATATGTAATGTATTTGACTGTCTTCCCATTGAGTAAACAAGATAAAACAAATGTTTCAGTAAAAATTATATAAGCAATAAAATAAAGTAAATTTTATGTGTGTGTGTATATATATATGTAAGTATATATATACACACATATATATGGCACAGTACAAGTAGAACAACAAATATTTCATAAGTAATTGTTAGGAAGTACGGGATGAATAGCAAATTTGAAGAAAATGCAATGTTTCCCTGAATATAGTAAATAGGGAGCATCAGGAGGGGAAACAGGAATGTGTGCTAACAAAACCAGTAGATCATTGGTTTCACAGCCCTTTGAGGATTTTTTTTTCTGAATCAACTGGCTCTTAGCTCATTTTGTGCATACAAATCTTTCTTGCTTTTTGCAAGTGGGAACCTTCCAAGAAACTGTTCTACAAACCCTTAGCAAGCACATTTTTGAAGTTTACAAAGAACATTGAACTTGAATCTCACTTTGGAAAAATGTCTTAATTGGATTTGAGTCATAGATTATGGCAAAAATTTTGTATTTGACATTTTTAGAGAAAAACACCAATTCTAACTCCAGTGAACTATGCAGCTATGGCTCTTTATATTTCTAAGGAACCTACAGGTACTCTGAGATATTCTTGCTACTGTGCCCCACCACCACAGGGTACCACAGCTCCTAGTGGCCCTGTTATTGAAATCCTTAAATTTCGGTGTGTTCTATCACTGTAATAAATGCTTCATGTTAAAAGGCATTTTAGAACAGAGTTTGTCAAGATTAGTTGAAAGTATTTTAATTACAATGAGAGATTACCTTAAACAAAAATATGCTGGAAAAAGGATTTAAATTGGTTACTTTTTCTTGTTAAATGGTCTTTGCCCTTCATTTTATAAAAATCACACTATTTTTTAAGATTCATGGTCTTAATAAACCATGTAAAAGAAACCAAGAAACAAGTAAAGGTAGGCATAGGAATCATCATGCTTAAATATAAAGAAAATGTTTTTATTCCAAGTAATTTTCCATGCTTACCAAGTTCCCAAACTTTTGTGTTAAAGAAAATACTATGCACAGCACACACGGAGATGGGTGGGGAACACAGGAAAATGAATGGATTAGCGTGATCTTGTTATGAGAAAGCAAAGGAGTTTGAATTGATAACACTTACCTCTTTGCTCCATCGGATTTATGAAGAGTCAGGTTTTGGGTTGGGCGCACTAGATTAGTGTCCCATTTCTACCTCTTGCTCTGTGACATATGACAAGTCATTTAATCACTACAAGCCTCACTTTTCATATCTTCTAAATATGGAGGAAACATTAGTGCTCTCATTATCTGAGGCAAAGATCTTATTATGTCTTATCTTTTACTGTAAGTAAATAATTTACCTAGCACACAATATCCATGTAAGAAACAACCATTAAAATGTTGAATAAATATCATGTTTACAAAATCAACAGTTCCCAGAATATTAGCTGTGCTCAACATTAATCTATGATTATTTTTATAAGGATGTTAGATTTGTTTTACTTGTTAAATTATTCTTATTAAATTAGGCATCATTTATACTACCCTTTCTATGAAATTCATATATTCTTTTATCTCTTAAAGTCAACTTCAACTGGTTATCTTATATTTACACTGTTGTATTTCACTTACGCTGTTGAGTTACATGATAAACTATCATACACAATACATATGTAATACCCATTTGACCAAGTTTTATATTTCACAAAAATAGTGATATTTTTGTCATTGCTACCTATAAACCATGTTGGTTCCTCCCATAATCTATAGATTTTACTGTAATTTTGACAAAAGAATTTTTTATATGTTTAGAGCTTGACTTATAGTTGAGAATTAAGTAGGAGAGTGTGTTTTGCCAAACACAGAATCAACTAGAGCCGTCTGGGCTCTGCGTCTGAGCCTGTTGTAACTTGATTCTCATTTATTCTTGACACAGTGCACAGGGTCCAAAGGCCTGGGGACTCCTTGGGGAACAAACATCTCCAGAGTTAAATAAAGCTGAATAAGCATAAGTACGTGACTGAATTCTTCAACTGTCGGCATACTGAAAAATAAAAGAGCAGAGTTCTTGGCAAATACACATTGGCAACAGCCACATTCAAAATATTTCTAAAATAACTCAAGAGGTTTTTATTTTCCAAAACAAGAAAAAAATCTCTTATGAAAAATTAGTTTTGAAGTTTGGGGAAAACCTCTGTTTTAACTGTTTATCACCTGCTGTCAGGTTTTATCCAGCTGTTAGCACACGCAGACCCAGGGAAAGGTCACAAAACGGTAAATCTATCTTCGTAAGTGGAGGGCAGGGAAAGACTGAAGAAAGAGTGTGGCCATCCAAGTCTGGTAATTAGTAGAGTTCATTAAGAGAAACTTATGTAAGATAAAACGAATCCCTTTGCCACTTGATAGGTGCCAAAGAATCATATGTGGTAAAGTGGGGCATAGTCATGGGTGCTAGTATGTGAATGCTACCAGGTACAGGAAATTGCTTTACATGCTTGATTAGGTCAGGACAACGGGCCGTTTCTGGGACCAGCATGTAGCAGGAGGCAGGAGGGAGTAATGGTTTGTGTCAGCACGAACTTTGATTTCATTCAGGCAGTCCCTAAGGAGGGTTTGAGGTAAACAATCTCCCTCTTCTGGCCCAGGTCCAGCTTGGGGGTAGAGCAGTGATTACGACATGTGGCGCCCCTCCTCCACAGCAGCGTATAGCTTTGGACGGTATATGTAGCTAAGCTAACATTCTGATCCTCTTGAAATTTATCCTCTTGGTAGATGCATTTATTTTGGCAAAGTGATCAATTGTTGAATAAAATCACAGCAACATTAATGTTGCAAATTAGAGACCATAATTTTTGTAGAACTATGGCAAGTATATATATTATGCAATGGCAAACAATTTTGGAGGTATACTTATATTGAGTTAACATGGTTTTAATCATTTTGGTCCGTGTTCAGCAGCTCCAATTCAGAAGAACCATACCTCACTTTTCCTTATAATATTTGTACCATTTAAAAATCAAATTAGGTCCTAGAGTTTCATTTCAAATAACTCACTTCAATGTTATACACTGTAGAAGCAGGAATATAAATAAAATAAGATTTTATGTTTTGTTTGATGTTGTATAAATTTCACATGTAACATATTTCTTATTTAAATTAGAGTAAAGGGCTATATTTAAATTATTAGTGAGGTTGGACCACACGTCAAATCTTCACTGTGACCTTAAATACAGTATATGTAATGGAAAAGACAGAAATAGAATATCTTCTGTATATGACTCCACAGAGTATTGAAACTGCTTCCCAATATTCCACATAGAACCTACAGCTGTGATGTGTTTTTGACAAATACCGTGAATATTTTGATAACTGCCCAGTTTTTATAGTTCAAATAATAGTTTTCCAAATTTCTAAAAAGATCTTAAACTTTCCTTAAACTCCTGTTTTTAAGTGACAAGAAACATTGTTTTCTACTATGTTGTTCCATCATCAGAAGATGAGAAAAAACTCACTAATATAGTCTCCTCACTGATGAGATCTCTCCCTAAAAACTTCTAAACATCACCCCATTGTCTGTATATTTATAAATCAACCATATACTAACATGTCAAAAGTCTTCTTTATGTTTCTTTAAAATGTTCCTTAATAGGTGGATTTATTTCACCGATTAAATTTTAATGTATTCGAGGGAAATTGTCATATACTTGTCTTTATATCTCCCGTGATGAATCAAGATTTCTGTGTTTTGTTTCAGTTGCACATTTTCACACCCATGGTGCCTCTTTTAGTACAGTATTGATAGCAGCTGACACACATCGAGCAGCTCACATTCTCAAACACTCTTCTGGCACGTGAGTAGTCACTCCTTCAAACCTCAGCCTAATCCTTTGACGTTACACCTGTTTTACAGGTGAAGGAACCAAGAAGAAGGATTAGCAACTTGTCCAAGGTCACACAGCCAATAAATGGTCTTGCTTTCTCATGAACTTCACAGTTTGGTCCCAGAGTCCCATGATTTTAACTGCTTTTGACTTTCTAAATCCATCTTCCTAAATATGTGAATTCTCTGCCCAAATCTGGACATTCCAAAAACGCAGTGCAGGGAAAAATGAAAAACTGAAAAGACTGGGTGACGGGAACAAAAGTGGGAGTGTGGCAGTCGTACAAGTCACGCTGTTATTTAGCATCAGCTGCTTAAAGCTGATGTATGTGGTAACAACACGCATCTTGTAACGTCAGTGGAGGCCTCAGTCCTGTCTCTCCTAAAAGACATACAACGAACAGAGACCTCAGACACATCCAACATCAGGACAAAATACTCTCTCATGCTGAATTTTGAAGAAATTTTCAGGCATTGTATTAAGAAATCGCTCTATGAAGGGTATTCTAGGGAGGCAGTAATTTTGTCTGATTCCGTGAGAATGTTAATTGGTATAGCCACAACGGGAAACAACATGGATGCTCCTCAAAAAATTAAAATAGAACTACTGTATGATCCAGCAAGGCCACTCCCAGGTACATACCCAGAGGAAATGAACAGAATACCAAAGACATACCTTCACTACCATGCTCATTGCAACATCACTGACAATAGCCAAGATATGGGAAAAGCCTGAGTGTCCACCTGCATATGGATGGATTGTACATATGTAATTATGTATATATAAATTATATAAAATGTACATATATATGGAGAGAGAGAGAGAATTCAGGATGTTATATAGCAACGAGAAAGCAGGAAACCCTGCCATCTGCAGCAACATCAATGACCCCGGAAAACAGTGTGTGAGATAAAACATACAGAGAAAGGCAAATGCTGTATGGCATTGCTATTGTTGGAATGTTACGAAAAGAAAAGAAACCTCATTAAAACAAAAAGTAGAAAAGTGATGCCAGGGTTTGGGGCCTGGGAAATAAGGACAGGTTGGTAAAAGGGTACAAACTTCCAGCTCTAAGTTGAATGGGGTCTGAGGATCTAATGTAAAATATGGTAACTCCCGTAGATAACAGTGTGTGTTATATAACTGAAATAGGCTATGAAAGTAGAACTTAAATATTCACACACACACAACCTAGATATAAATAAGTATGTGAGGTAATAGATTAACTAGATTGGGGGAATCCTACAGCATAGGTGTGTATCAAATTACCACAATGTACACTTTAAATATCTTACAATGTTATGCACTAATAATAGGTTAACAAAGCTGAACTTTTAAAAAAGATTTTATTTATTTTTTGAGAGGGAAAGGGAGGGAAACTTCAATGTATGGTTGCCTCTCGCATGCCACCCAGCTGGGGACCTAGCCCGCAACCCAAGCTTGTGCCCTAGACTGGGAACCCAACAAGTGACCTTTTGGTTCACAGGCTGGCGCTCAATCCACTGAGCCACACCAGCCAGGGCACAAAGCTGAAATTTTAAAAAAGAATAACTGAATCCATAGTACCTTAATTGAGCTGAGAGAAATGTAAGGTGCCTAGGAAAGTGGGACGACAATCATAATGATCATAACCATGATGAAGATTTGTATCACATAACTAGCAGCACCTACACTTGACAACATTGTGATATCAGGGAGGTTACTCCCATTTTTCAGCTCAGGAAACTGAGGTTTGGACTGGCCAAGGGATACATGAGGTCACAGAACATCTGTACCTAGGCTTTTATTTTAAAATCCATGCTCTTCCTCAGTATACCATAGACTTTTTTCTCACATAGGTATTTTGAAGGGGAATGATTTGATGAGAAATTCAACAGAGTGCTTTCTAGTGTAGGTATTGAATCAATAATGCTTGTTAAAGACAGATTTACAAGCTGTCCAGACGTTGGCTACTGGCTTGCCACCTTACACCAGAAGCAGGGATACAAACTGAGATTCTCGTCCATTTAAGGGAAGAGAGAACAGGTATGCAGAACTACCTTTAAAATGCATTTCTATATTTATTCCAGGATGCTGTTGTTATTGTTGGTTTTAATATGTACTATTATGTACTTTTAATATGTGCTTCAATATGGTTCTAATCTATTTGGTTGCTATGACAAAATGCCATAGATCAGGTGGCTCGAACAACAGAAACTTATTTTCTCTGTGGAGGCTGAAAGTCTATGATCAAGGTAATAGCAAATTTAGTTCCTGGAGAGGGCCGCCGTCCTGGTCTGCAAACATCAGTTACTTTCTGTGTCCTCGCTTGGCCTTTCTTCAGTGGTTATGCATGTGTGCAGGGGGAGAGGCAGAGAGGGAAATAGACAGAGAGACAGACACAAAGAAATCTGGTATCTCTTCTTATAAAGACACTAATCCTATCAAACCAGGGCCCCACTATATGACCTCATTTAACATTAATTACTTCCTTAGAGGTTCCATTACTGAAAATAACTATACTGGGGGTTAAGACTTTATTTTATAAATTTTGAAGGGACATACACCTTCAGTCCATGCAATATGGAAGCTTCAACTTGTCTGAGGGTTTATCTGTAGTGTTTGTAAAAGCCTTGTTAAACCTCATATTTGGAACCACAGTGATGTCTATATTCCGAATGGCAATACACACCTCCAGATCGAGTTCTTAATTGTTTCACCTGGTTACCAGCCCCAGGCTAGTTCTCAAAACCAGGTGGCCACCCTCCCAGTGGCATGCACATTACTTAGAAAAAGGATGAGGGGCCCTACTTGAGAAATACACAAAAATTTTGCAACATGTACTTTGAAAAGCAAACTCTTAAAGGCAAGGGATGTAACCATTAACTCCTCCTTCTCAGAAAAACACCCATCACAATAGAAATTGAGGTTTGGTAATACAAATTTTGTGTTAAAATATTACTACTCTTTTGGCAGTTAATGGAAGTAAACCAACACATTAAATATTTGAGGTGTTATCATTCAGTTACACAGTCTTATGATAAAAATTATTGAGTTTCTCATAGCCTTACCAAAAAAATAAAATCATTACTACAAAATTAGCTTATTGAGTAATTACAAAACAGGGAAATTTATATTTCACATCATTCTCCGTTTCCTAAAATAACTGTTTTCACATGTGTATATAACCTTGCAACTATGTCTGACATTCATTGAATTACTGACTTTATATATTTAAAGATTAATTTAATTTAGGTATATTGTGAAGAACAGTTGGATTTCTATGCTTCCAGAAACAACATAATACTTATCAATTATAATAATAATTTATATCAATGCTAAAGAGTAATATTAAACTCTATTTTGCATCTGTAATTATATTGTGTCTTTAATGAATTTCTAAAGTTATAGTATCTAAATAGAATTCACTGAGGCACTGGGACATTTAATGTAAAACTAAATTTAGTTTTGTTTTAAAAATTTATGAAACTTCTGTGACTTAAATATGATATAAGAGAATTCTTTGAATTATTGATTCCTGTGTTTTAGATACTAAAGTGATATATAAATATAAAGCAAATGACTGTGCTATTTATAATAGTGATTTTGTTGTAAATAAATTGAGAGAGATAGTACATTTATACGACTTTATTATGTGAGTAAGCAAGCTGTCATTTTGAGTTCCTTTTGTTGGTTTTAACAAACTGTGTGTATGTGTGTGCTTGTATACTTCAATCTTCTCAAATATTATCTAATGACATTTCTAGATAGATGGTGATAGAAATATGCATTGTATTCCATCAAATCACTAATTTGTGTATACTTTAGAAATATTTGTTTTTAAATAATTTTCATTTTTTGGACATATGCAGTTATAGAAAAGAAAACTACAGTTAAAGATATCTTGGAACAATTTATGTGCAATAAGTTTATAAGTTAATGTTGTTTTATTGACCAAAATAAATGAGGAAACAAAAATTTAATAGGGGCAAAATGTTCATTAAGGTTGAAAATATAACTTTTTATTCTGAAATGTACCTAAGTATATTCAAGCAAAGTGAAAATCTAAGGGACAAATTTGGATAAAATTTCAAACTTTTTTACTACTTGTAAAATTATTATCAAGTTGAAATGGAAGTGAAGGGCATTTAAAGACCTTTTGAGTAAAAAACAATATATTTCTTTTAGGAGCTACTGGGTAAACTCTCATTCTTTAATAAAATAGATACTGTTTACTATTCATGATAAGAGTGAATAAAAACGAAGCACTTAGTTTAAAAAAAAATGGACTGCAAAGAATGTAACACATTTACTCCTTAGGTTCTTAAGTCTTTTTTTTTTGTTCTTTTGTTCTGTAATTGATTGCTAGCACTCCCTTTAACCCACCTTAAAGGGCAAGCAGGAAATTCATGTTTTCGTTCATCAGCCCATCCCACTGAAAAGCGTTCGATATTAAAACAGTTTGCAAGGAGCAAAAGCGGAGGAAACAAGAGGCCCAGCTAGCCTGTAGCAAGATACACGCAAGACTGGCTGCAACATACGTCGAGCCTTGTTCCTGTCCAGTATTTGCATGGAGATATCAAGTTAATTAGGGTATGACTCTGTTCTTCGCTTTATATGTGACCTTTTATTATATCTGTGGCTCTCCAGTTCATGTGGTGTCATAAAGCTCTGGGAAAGTCTTTCCAGCTGTTTGACACAAACTGGAAAAAATTAAGCATTGATGTTTCCTTTTGCCTGAAGGTTTTTATAGCAGCAAATTACTGCATGGGCAAAGTTGATGTGGTAGATTTGCTGTGGGTGTCAGAATGCTTCTTTTGTCTTTTAGCTCCCGCCTCCCCCATGATCAGGTGGGACCAAGAGGCTTGTGGAGAGAGGTGGGGTGCTGGAGGGGGGAAGGTTGGTTCAGGAGGAGGTTACATGGCAGAATTCCCACGAATGCTGGCAAGGGATGAAAAAGATAAAGAAATCTTGTTTTTCTGAACTAGAGGATTCTCTGCATGACTTCCCCACTGTTGGGGTGATGAGCTTTCAGGCTGAGATTTTATTAACAATTCATATGGAGATTGAGGGCAGTGGAGGAGCAGATTCTCACATAAACTTGATCTGTCCATGAATGCAGTTCTCTGTTTGCCCTGACCCTGCATGGCTTAAGACACTGCCTGTGAGGCCAGTGTGCCAGACACAAAGAAAGAAATGAAAAGCAAGCACATTCCAGGAGTCTGCACAAAGACAGAGCAGTTTCTGGTCGTCTCCCCAGAGAGGATCTTATCTCCGTGGGGCCACAAACCTCTAAAATGTTTATTTGTGTACACAAAGTTTTAAAAGCTATGCGGCCGTTTATTAAGCAATTGTCTGTAGGGATGTTTTGTTAGGGTTTAAAGTTTTCTTTCCAAAACTTGTAGAAACTAGAAAAATCTTGGCGAGGGTACATTTTCTGAAGTTTAGCGTCAAGAAGTCACAGCCTTGAAGTACTTTTACTTTCTTGATTGGTAGGTAACTTGTAAAATGAATCCTTTCCAGCTGAAGGAGAAGCCAGAACAACACTTGAAAGTTTGATTTGACTTCCTGATGCCTTGTGACTCTGCAACTTTTGAAACTTGTGACAGAGTTCATGCATGAGATGAAACTGACAGGAGGCACAAGCCCAAACATCCCCATGCTCATGATGTGTTTTAGGTTTAGGGGGCAAAAATCAGATCTACGTAATCCCATTGCTACTTACATGTTTCCACAGATGCTTAAAAATTTGAAAACCCAGATACACAAACTGTTGAATTTGTGTTCAAGTTGTTTCAGAACTTTTATGGTTCATGAATTAAAAATACCAGTAGAGGAATGTAGGCAAATGCCATTAATTATGACAGGTTTGTTGCATTCATTTATAGTGGTTTTATTTCCATGAAATTAACTGTTGTGCTCAGGCTAATTGTCAGTAATTGGTGACAGAAGCACTTCATTGTTTTTCTATAGCATGATACTAATTAGGACTTTGTAATACTGGCTCAGCCACGTGCTGTATTTTACCTTCTATGTTCAACCAGTGGTAGATAATATCAAGTGCAACTTTTAAAAAATCTATAAGATAGAATGTTTCTATTAAAAATTAAACATCTTTTAAAGAGCCTGTCATAACTTAATTTTAAAACATTGACATTGAAAGAAGCTTTCGTTATAGGTTTAGTTGGTTTCATGAAACATCACCTGATTTTTCTGATTTGAATTGGATCCTATTGGAATCATCTATAAAATAAAAACAATTACAAATTAAGCCAGAGCTTAACCACATGCATTTTTGTTATTCTATTTGTGTCTGCAACATTGAAATTATGATTGCTATAAGCCCTCTAAGGTATCATAGATGGATGGCATTGTCTTTCTTTTCTTGCCTAATAGTTAAATGGAGTCTAGTAAAATATTGCATATTATTTATTCTTGGTTTCTAACTACTTTATTCTGTTTTGTTTTTCCACATGAGAGTGTTGTTTGAAGCATTCTATTTCAAATGAAAATATATGTGAACAGTTGAGATTAGAAAAGCTTGGTTTTACTTTTTCCAGCATCGAAAAGTGTGTTCCATGTAGGTAATGGATTATAAACAGAGAAAAATGGAAGAGTATTAAATTTTTTTGAAGTGAGGTTTAATACCAATGGGAGAAAATAGTACTACACTGCATAGCCCATTAAAACAATCACAGTCAATGAAACTTTGCCTTTTATTTTCCTTAAAAAAATTCTTCTCAATTGGTTTCCCCTGTGATTTTTATGAGTTTGTAAGTTACAAAAGTTTTCTAACAGTTTGACATATAGCCTCCTTGCTTTATGTTCTCATTTTAAGATACTCTTAGCAATCAAGTGCATCTTGCGGTTTATAGTGCGCTGAATTTGTTTTAAATGCATCCGTATTTTATAACTTAGAGCTGAGTGTCTCACAGTCATCCCCCAAAAAGTTTTTAAGGAGAACTAGGAAAATAATTGCCTATTAAAAGGTGAAGATTGGTTTGAGCCTGGAGAGAAGAAACTGAATATTGAAATTGAAAGCATTCATTGTTGGCATGACACATATGCGCCAAATCTGAAATTAGAGAAAACTCACAAAATACGTATTTTGGCAAGGGGAATTGTTTAAATTTTCTAAAGCTGTCAGCCCATTTTCTCTGTTTTTTCCTGCTAAAGAAAAACTTCCAATGGAAAGCCTCACCTTTTGTACGGAGTTGAAGTGTTTTATTTTTGCAGGGTTGGTCTACACTGTACAAAAACAGAACAATTCAATAGCTTCCAGCGGGGGAGGGGGACATAAATGAGAATCTTTCTATCATTTTAGAATGTCCATAGCAAAGCACGAAAACTATAAAAATCTATGGCTGTTTCTTTGAAAAAAAAAGAATCTTTTGATTACAGCAGTTATTTGAATACCCATTCAGCTTCTTTTGTAACATGTCGTAATAAATGCACATCTCCTAAATGAAGAATACTCATGAGAGGACAAAACTCTAACATAAACTATGTTTAGATGCTGCATTTCAATTGGTTACCCCATAGGATTAAAGGATAAAATAAAGGTTTTCTTTCTTTCTTTCTTTCTTTCTCTCTCTCTTTCTTCATTCCGTAGCAAATAATTTTCCTAAAACAAAATTCAGTCTTTTCCTTTTTCACCTTAATGGTGTATATTCAATATGTTCTCTTACTTCTTATTAGTTTCAAATATATAGAATGTGAAAAATGAACAGGTTTGAGACTGACTTTCAGTTTTAGGAATGATAAACTATGATAAAAATTACTTGGGGAAGATAATTGTTCTCTTTTATTCATCCTGCCTTATCATACACTCTGGAGAGTAAAGAGGATCGGGGTTTTCAACAGAGAAACTAGGCCTCTGGTGATACTATGAGCTATGTACATGGGCATTTGAATCCTACAGGAAAAAGACTAATAAATCCAGTGTGCTTCTGGTATAATCACACCTGACAACCATAGGGATACTGCTGGGGCTACACCGGTAGCAGCCAGCATCAGTGACTACTCCAGTCCCAGAATCCTTTATAATTGTAATCAGTCTCACCAGGCCAAGCTGTGCCAACACCCCTAATTAGCAATAGCCTTATTTTTAAAATGAAAAACAACCCCCCTGCAATAACATCAACAACAAGAAGCACCCCACAGCATTAGCCATGTTCCTTGTGGGATATCTGGCCCGTAAGGCCTGTGTGTGGTTAATGCACTTCCCTGATCAGAGGGGCACGCACACCAGGGTGACCAGATCTCATTCTGGTGGCACCAAGCTCAGTGGGGTTTGTTGTATTTTAATTATTTTTTCAGTGATGTGTTCGTTCATACCAGAAGTAGCCTCCTCACTCTCTTACTGCTAAATGTATAGCCCACCAATGAAAGAAATGCAATGAATGAAAAGAAATGATCGTTCATCCTTTCGAGGTAAAATATATTTATTCCAAGCTAGTTTTAGTTTATGTTGCTCAAATAAGTTCCCTATTCCATGAAACTTGTTTTATCCCAGGGGCTAAGGTCCCACAGCTGAGGAAAGTGGACAAGGGCTACTACCTTAAGTAGCATAAGCTGTAATAAAACAATGCAATATGCCTGGAGGTGTTTTAAGTTTTACTTAATTTAGAATGTCCCAAGTAATTTTTTGCCTCACAATTTATTCATATGTGTATAAAGACACACATTACTTTTCCTATTATATCCACATTTTCTAGGCTCTTACTCTTTGTCAGGCAATATCAAAATCTGTAACTTGGGGGAAAATGTGTGACATCAAATACAGGTTTGAACAAGTAACAGGTTGATGGAGCAGATTCATCAACGCACAGCGTGTGTTTTACCAAGGCAGGGCAGCCATCCGCTCCTGCTTCAGGTGGCCAACGTCTGCAGGTGGAACCAAACTGAGTATGTTTCGCCTTTTGTTCCATACGATTCATTGTTTCAGTTGTAAATAATGATTTCATTACAAGCTCCTTTGCTCTAGAATCCAGTGGTAACCTGAGACAACTGATGATTTTACAAGTTACCCAGCCATATATACCAGCTAAGAAAACAGTGTTCTCTCCTTTTTAACAGCAAAGACAGGCTACTGAAGATCTTATGACTAAGTATGAACAGAGAAAATATTCAAGCTTTAAATCATGCTTTGGCTGTCTTCAAATTCTCTCCTCCATCTACCTGGGATGAGATGACACATATTTTATCATAGTATTCAATGCATCATTTAAAAAATAATTTTTAAAAATAAAAGCTGAAGTTTGCCACTAATTTCTGTTATAATCTTGCATTATTATTTAATATAAAAAATAGTAGAATTGTATAGAGTAACTCCATGTCTCTGGAGGTACATAGCTTTCATCAAGTGTCACATGGCAATGGAAAGAAGACACTAATTTCTAGCACAGTTGCCTGTATCTAATTAAGTTGCAAAATAATATAGAAAAAAATCTACTGGAACGAAGAATGAAAACCTGCACTTTTTGAAACTACACTGAAGACTTATTTTTCTTTTATCATACATATTTCTGTTCCAGGGGTCACTTATAACAAGCTCAAGATGTGGAATATTAAATGAATTATTACAACATAGAGCTTAGCATATGGCCACATTGTAAACTGTCAAGGATATAAAAACACTGAGGCTGGCCATGTGATTGTAGTTAACACATTCAGAGTGCGGCGAATGTAGGCAATTCTTCACCTTCGTGGTTTTCACATGTGCAGTTTTGCTCTCTGGTTTCCTTCTTCCTGTGATCGATTCCCAGGCAAAGCCAGAGCTGTTCAGGAGAAGGCTGAGATTATAACAATGTCAGCCTTAGCTTTTAGCCGAGTGATGAGGTTATCAATAATGCATTGGAGATCCCAGGAACCTTGTACATATGGACATCACAGCTGTCCGGCATTGTGGTAGGACTTGGAGATTTGAGCTGAGATGTCACCACATCTGCTTTTGAGCCAGGCACTGATGCATTCTCAAGAAATCCTGGGGGCACGGGGAGGGCTGCCGAGATTATCTAACTGCAACTGTGCATCTGAGGAGGTTATCTAGGAGTGAGAATGCATCTATGAAATTGCTTTTTTCAAGAAGCCTATTTATTCAATACTACTCTCATAACCTTTTGTCTCCCTGGCTCCCTTCTGATGTTCCTAAGTTGTGTTGTTTCTCTGACAAGTTTATTCGTATCCTAACAGCTTGCCTGGCAGCAGCATTCACGGTCTGTCCTTGGGCTTTCTGGTCACGATGGTAGCTGAGAGTAATAGAGAAGGGGAATAAGTGAGTGTGGAAATGCAAAGCTGTCTCTTGTTACATTTTATCGATCTCATTCTGGTGTCATTCAATTAAGACAGAAATGTGATGGATAGGCTCTGCACTGATTCCTGGGTTGCTCTCCATCCATTGCAGATAAAGCTTTTGTGTTTTATTTTCAGGGGTGAGGGTAGGGAAAGGGCATGGCAAGTGGGAGAAATCAAAGATGTTATGTGATCTGAATTACAAATCAATGTCCCTCCAAGGATGCTCCAAAATGTCAAACATACCATGTTTATATTTTCACTTATTTTCTCGTGCATAGTGTACTTCTGTGGATGTATGGGATGGGTTACCGACATTAAAGGCAGAGCTAATTCTTGTCCATTATTTTCAAATACTTAGGCACTATCACCATCCTCCTACCAGCACTAGATAATTAAAAATGAACCACGTGGAAAATGACTACAGTCAAACTTGTGCCAATTTTGAAATTTGCGAAAATGAAAAATTCTCCTGTTTTTATGGGCCTGTGATTCTAGGTTAACCTGTTTTTGCCAATAGATTTTAAAGCTGGTAAAATGAAAATAGCAAATGAAGGGTTTTCTTTTTTAGTTTATAAAAAATTGTTACTATTGCTTATGCTGCAAAGAAGTATGCTCTCATGAGTAAGATATCAGAATTTAGGACTGTGTAAATTTTGATCCTTACTCTTGATGACATGCCTTTTCCTTGACTGTATCACTCCCTCTGTATTTCCTAACATGTTTTAATGGTGGAGATAGTAATCCATGGATGAAAAGCTGTAAAATGACAACTCTTGTGAGCAAAGTAGGTTATTTTTTTTAAGAAATTGAAAAAATAAGTGTAAACAGACACTAAAGCAGGTTATGCTAAGGAAACTCCCTTGGTACCTCTCGAAGCAATACCAGATTCAAAATAAATATTCAGGATTTTCTGATAATTAATGTAAACTGAAAGGCAGTGAGGAATAAAAATATAAGCAGGAGTTTTAATATCAGGGCATTATGTTCATTCCCAGGCTTCCCTATGCACTTGGTGTGTGACCTTGAATAAGATATATTCATCTTATAGTTTAAATCTTACTTTCTTTATCTGAAAGATAACAAAACAGAATGAGAAGGTTAAGTGTATGGAAATGCCCACACTCCATGCTTGTCCTGTGTATTGGCACATGGCAGGTATCAATCACATTTAGTTTCAACACGAACTCCCCTTTAGAGTTTTGACGCTGAGTAATTTGAGCCTCTAACAAGCTTGCTCAGTCATTTGGGAAAGGAATGTAAGCAAAGAAAAATAATGCAGTTGGGCCCCGCCACTGTGAGTCAAAAATTTTCTCTATCCTAATTCATGGAAGCTAATTTACCAATCTGTGTGATATTTTAATAAAGAAATTTCCGACCATTCACTAGAAGTTTGTCCTTAAACTTAATTTGTGGAAGGGTCTGTGTGGAAGGAACTCAATCCATCTTGTATTTATCAAAGATGGTTTACCATCATGCTTTAACCCTAAAGTTAAAGAGCAGCAGGAAGCTCAAGCAGTTATACACTGATTTTACAAAGGTTATAGACACCAGGAAATGATTTAGTTGGAAATTTAACTGATAGCTCACATTGTAACTCATTCAGTAAGCTAAAAAACCTACAGAATATTGTATTGCTGGTATGTGAGTAGCCTTTTGGCATCGTTGAAAGTTAAATGCATGTAGGTGGGATGGAATTTGGCTCTCTTCATAGTTTTTTTTTCCCTTCTGATGTCATGCATTTTTAAATGAGTGCTTAAAGAAAATTATCTTGATGAATCAAAACTTACCTCAAATATACATCAAGGTATAATTGGCATCTATTTAAAGAAAGTACATCTATAAAGGGTAGGTAATAAGTAAAACATTTTTCTCCATGACCAAAACATAACAGAGTCTTTATGGTGACTTTTTATATTAAATTTTGCATGATTATTTTTTCAACTATCTACTTTGTACATGCTCAGGCTGCTTAACACATCTTTTCTGCAAATGACCAACATTTTGGGTGACCATATGAGTTAACAGATTCCTGCCTTCTCACACAATCACCCTGCACTCAGTCCACATTACAGTAGAATATGTGTGTTTGTGTATTTATAGGGGAGTTAGTGCAGTCATCCAGCTCATAGAAATGATGGGCGGTACTCCTTGATGTCCTGGGCAATGTTCTCTTTTTCCCCCATGAAGATGAGAATCTCCGTGACAAGTTTGGTCACTCTCAGGCACCTTTTAAGGGAACTCAGGTCCAATGTGGGTGGAGTGCATTTCTCCTCTTTTGGGTCCAAGGAGGTGCTACTGAGAAACAACTTTCTAAGATGCACCACATTCCACAGCTGACTGGCATAATTTGAAATAATTCAGAAGGTAGACTTTTAAAAAAGATTATAAGTAATTAGTATTTACAGAAACAGACCCTAGACCGGGATCTTAGTTTGCACCTTATAACTTTGCATGTTTAAATCCAGGAGAACTGATAATCGAATATTTATGGCAATATTGCCTCCTCTTAAATTTATAAAACACTGTGTTCACAGTAATTTATAAGATAGTTAAGCACCGGTTGCCAATGATATTTTCCCTTTAAATTTCTTTTGCTGCCTTCAGCTAATATGGAATTCCTGGTTGTTGTTTGTTTTCTATCCGTTCATAGGCTCTCTTTTCAGTTAGACTGTAAGCACTGTGGAGTGAAAAACAATCACAGATGATCAAAGAATGTTTGTTGAAGTAATCATGCTGACTCAATACCTAGGGTGTCCTCAGGAAACAGAATGTGGCTTCATTGTCTCTGTTCCTATTTTCTATTCATCAAAGGGACTCAGAGAATGATGACATCCTTAGACCCTGGCAGCTCCTACTTTTCAACAGTCACACTTAACGTATACATTACAGAATAGGACTGTCCTTTACAAGGCCAGTATAAGCATCTGTTCTGTTTACTGTCACGCTCACGTGATGTTCCAGGCATTCTGTTGAGTGTAGGATATAACCATTTGCAAATTAGTAAACTACCCACAAATTCATATTAATTTTTATAATCACTTTGTGTTTAAGTTTGGAGGATCTCCTCAGTGTCTGTCTCTGTTGGTCTCTTGGTTTCTGTCTTCTTCTTACTGGTTCTTAAAGAAACACGATCCTTTCTACATAGCTTTCTAGCCACAACAGCATGGTTTAGAATGCTTCTTCTGCAATCCATCACCACATATCTCAAATCAATTGTTCTTTTTTTTCAACTTAAATGTCTTACTTAATATTTTTAAGGTTGCATCCTAAAATAACTTCAAACTGGTATTCTCTAAGTGAAATTGTTTCAGTTAAGTAAGTTTTCTCTCTTGGCTCATTCTCTCTCTCTCTCCCTCCTTCCCTCCTTCTCTCTCTCTCTGTTTTTACACTTTACATCTCTCCTTTTCTTTAATATGTTGGCAACACTTTGGAATCCTAAAATTTGCATGAACCTGAAGTTCACAAAGGTTGTAATTGCTCAAGTCAAAAATGAAAGTTTAGAATGTCTTTGCCTTATGGAAAAATCTAAATACCTTCTTAAAGGATCAACCCTATCATCTTGGAGTTTGCAGGGCCAGTTCCCTGTCTTATTCATTTTCCTGTTCACAGGGCCTGGCACATAGGGGGAGGTCAATGAATGCTTATTGAATAGCCATGAACTTTTGTCATATTCAAAGACACTTTAAACACAAGATGAATTAAATTCTATCTTCCCAAACACAGATGTGCTAATTATGCATTCCTCTGATTAACAGGAGTTTGAATGTTTTGTAACTTCTTCTTGATATTTCTCTCTTCACTGAAATTCTGTTGTTCCAGAGGAAAAAATCAGGACCCTATTTTTCTGTTTCTCCTCCGGCCATTTTAGGCAATCAATATTAGCATTAATATTTGTATGATTTTTATTTTAAAATATAATACATTCAAGCTCATTTACTGAGATTATTTTTGAGAATTCCTGATGATCTGCTATACATGGGAAATTATCAAGCCATTTCATAGTGAAATTTAAGAAAACTATGCTAAGAATACAATACATACTCCAGAATCACACACATTAAAAAACAACACTCAGAATGAAAAACAGAAAATCTCCGTGTTGTCAAAACTTCTCACTATACTCTCACTCAGGTCTTTTACCATCTCTCTCACCGAGTCCAATCTATCCCTCTGGGTTTCTGTTTTGTCTTCAGTCACTAATGAGTATAATATCAACTATTTGGCAGTCCACTGAATTACTCAGTCTAGTATTGAACCAAATTTGTCTCTGACCAGTGGGCACAGCAAGCATTCTAAAAGATGGACTTCCAACAGATTGAATCCAAAGTGTGGGGATGGGGGTAGAATTATCTGGACAAGTTAATCAATGAGAATACATGCAAAACAGAAGTGAGGCCATTCCACTCTCAACTTGTGACTTGAGAAAGATAATTTTGGTGTTTGTACACATAATTGAAGAGGTCCTAAAATACGTAGGTGCATTCACATCTTATCTCATTCCCTGTCATGTTAGATCTTTCATGCTTTTCTTAGTAAAATAGGTTTATAAAGACAAAAACTCACTATTTTAGGCTGAGCTTCAAACAGAATTGACACCTCATTTGGGTATGAGTGCTTCAGGGCTCTCTTGTATTCAGTCAGAAGATGTATTTGAACATTTTACCTAAGCAGGATAAAGTTCATGAAGCTTAACTCTCACAAGTTCAAGTTTGTAAATGATGTACCAATAGAAAAAAGTAAACTTCCATAGATAAGGAAACACATACACTTGTTTGCTAGTCAAAAGATGTTCTTCTCAGTATAATACATAATTTAGGAGACCATACTAGTGTTTGAATGACCTTCACAGATTATAAAATCAAATTAAATAATGTACATTAACTCTAATGACTATCATTAGTTATCACCTGAAGTTTCGCTTCCATCAAGTGGGAAAAAGTCCTCAGCTTGGTTAGTGAAAAGCTTCCTTCAAATGGGCTCTGTGTCATTTCCTCTTTTTTTAGTATTAGTGCAAATCATCACTGCTTATAGGTAAATCAAATCATAGATATGTTGATATAGTTCAAGGTAGACAAAAACAACCCAAAAAAGTAATACTCCAAAGAACAAACCAATCTCCAACAACCCAAAGCATTTCACAGGTAGGCAAAGATGCATAAGGTGCTCCTTTTTGTCAGTCTGTCTGTCTGTTTTGATATTAGCAAGCAGAAATTTACCTAGTAAAGTTTTAAATACAAAATAAGTTTAGATTATATTATTCTGTAACATTGTTTCCAGAGTTAGCCGTTCATAATTTCAAAAATATGAGATAAAATTTCCCAAGCAACTATACACTATTTTGAATCATTTCTGAATTTTGAAAGTAGACATTCTGATTGTTTTTATTACTTTTTCTGATTGTTTTTAAATTAGCAAAAGTTTATCAAAGTCCTCTAAAGTGGGCACTATGCTCAGTGCAGAGTGTTATGAGTGTATAAAAGACATTACTCCTTACCTTAAGCATCTTGCAATCCTACTAGGTAGAAAGCACCTAGAAATAAAAGGATAGCAAAGAATTTAAGTCAGTTCTTAGTACTAAAGAACTGATACAAATGATACTCTCTTTGGAGAAAAGATTCGAGCTCTTTTCTGTGTAGCTTGTAGCAAACAGAGGAGGCTTTTGGAAGAACTGTGTTTTGAGAATGGTCCTGAAAGGAAAGAGTCAGACAGACAAAAACATCCCACCGAACTTTGCCTCTGCTCCCAAGCTCAGGACCACGGGAGAACACGCATTATAGATAATCCTTTAAAATAAATCAAAAGTTTGATTTTTAAACCATTTTTACAACCACATTTTGTCTTGAAGCATCACACCCTGGTAGGTTCTAACAACTTTGAGATAAAAATTACTGGAAGGGCCAAGTCAAGGAACATATATGTATAAAGTATCCATGGACAAGGATAGCGGGGTGGGAGGGGCATGGATTGAATGTGGGAAAGGGAAGTGGGCAGAGCAGGAGAGAGCAATGGAGGAAAAATGGGGACAAATGTAATTGAACAATAATATTTTTTTAAAAGTAACTGGTAACCTGTCCACAACATGGTTTCAAATAACACTCTTACTGATGATTCACCCAACCCACCTTATGAATGGAGACAACGGACCCATGGGCAGTACGTTACCCCAGACATCATAGAGATGATCTGCAAGAAGACTGCATTCATTGCACGTTTCTCCTGTGGCTGCGCTCAATCGCTGCTTTGGTGATCCAAATTAAACCATGTCTCTCCAGAGGATAAATATGCAGGTGCAATATACAATAGTAGGGGCACTTTTGTATTTGTATGCTGGGCAGGTGAGTGAGTGGATAAGCACAGGGAGACATTTTTTTCACAGCTTGTACAAATCCATGGTAGGAATCTAACTGTTAACTCTTCTTAGATCTTTTCTGATGTAGTTGATATGTTATAGACTCAAATGAGTGATTAACCTATAAAATGCTGTAAGAAGTAGTAACATGTATAAACCAATTTCCTAGTTTCTCATTCATCTTTTCCAATTTTCTTTGTCTTGGTAAATTACAGCAATAACCACCAGTATCTGAAATGTTATCTTGATGTTATGTTTGATTGCTCTCTTTTTTTGTCACCCACATTTTTTTCCTTCAGGGAGTCCTGCCAGCTCAACTTTCAACTCTGTTCCAAATTAACCAGTTCTCTCTACCTCTAGGACTCTTCCTCCTCCTTGGGCCCCTGTCTTCTCTTATAGAGGCTGTTCTGAAAATCTTCTAATTGATATTTTTGTGTCCATTCTTCTCTCCCTAGAGTTAATTTTCCCCACAACAACAAAGTGATTCTTCAAAAATGTAAGCTATATAAAGCCCTCCAATGGTGTCTCACTAGAAACAAAGCCCCATTCCTTCTCTTTGCCTACTTGAGTCTGCATTATGAGAGATCTCTACAGATATTCTAATTTTGCCTCCTACCCTTCCCCCATGCATGCATTCTGTCTTAGTGCTGCAGGCTTTCGTGATGTTCCTCTCACAGGCCGTGATGCTTCCCACCTGGGACACTTTCCCACTCAACCGTCATATGACCTTCTCTTTACAACATTCAGGCCACTGCTAAAATATCACTTCCCCAGAAAGACTTTTTCTGACCTCACAGCCACTACTTCCAAATTATTACACTCTCTTTCCTTACCCTGATTTTTTTTCTGTATATGTCAGAGTACACTTCAATACCTGGACTCATGTTATATATCCATCTATTTCTTTCTTATATGTTTCCCTATTGCAGTCTCATGGAGCAAATATTTTCTCTCTTATTCATCTCTAGTATCTAGGAGGATATAGGGCACATAATACATATTCTATAAGTATTTGTTAAATAAATTTATTTTTAAAAGGATGACATAGTTTGCAAGACTTCATCTTAAGGACTGAGAAAATTTTCTGTAGCCAAGAGGACCTGGATTTAAATATCAGTTTGTACACATAGTTAACTTCTGGACTTGGGGTAATCACTAAACACCTGGATTTTCTTTTGTAAAAAAGTGGCAATAACACTACCTGTCAGGCTACTTTATAGAGACGATTAGAGATAATGAGCATTTTGAACACAATAGTTTTTCAATAGATGTTCACTGATAATAACAATAATAACACACATAACAGTATTAAGAAAGTGCCCTGAACTCTAGGTCAGTCTACCTCACAAAAGAAGTGTACAGTGAAAATACCCACCCCTCGATTCATTACCAGGGACTCCTATGAGACTATTGAATATGCACTCTTGGGAAATGGAATGAGAACCATAGCTTAAATAGTTTAAACTCATGTGGGACAAAACAATGAAAAATACACAAGAAAGAACAATTTACATTGGGAAAAATCAATGCAATCACCTAGTGTATCATTTTATTATTTCTAGGGACTGTGCATGTTTAATTCATAGAATTCTTCCCTACTTCTATGCTGGAATACACTTAGATGAAAATTGTACTCCTAGCAAGAAAATAGGATTAAAAATAACAAGGATTTCAGTATTGAAAAGTTTTCTATACAATATATCAAAGTTCATTGACTAGACTAATCCCCACTTGCACTTTATGTGAATTATAAAAAAGGTGTCCTTTCCTCTGACATGCACACACTTGCAGGTGTGATCAGACTCATGCTTATGGTTTGATAAACAGAGTGTGGAATGGATTTCAGTCTCACTCACCTACCTGAGCAGGGTTCTTTTTATAGGGCACAGCGAAAACACCAGGGGTCCTTGTAAATACCATTAAATATACAAGAGCCCTGTAAATATCAGATAATGAACACAATGGCAGAGTAGGACTTGGAACAGGGTGAGTGGAAGATGGTTCCATGTTCCAGCTCTGTTATGCTTTCATTCAGTTAGAAATTTGAACAGTATGCAGCATAAAGTTATTTATGCTTTCTACAACAGATAAAACAACTATAATCATGTCATATTTAATTATGGATCCCTGAATATTATTAATCTGAAAAAATACTATTACCTAGGTAGCATGCTTGTCAATATTTTAGGGCTCAAAATAATTTAGATAAATGTGTTGTTGTTAGGAAGTTGGGGTAGGGAAGGGAGGAGCTGATCAGGACCTGAGTTTGAGTGAGTTTTGCTTCTTGAGGATGCCTTCAATGTTCAGCTTAATTCTTGTGATCTTGACTGAGCACTTAGTTCGCTAGTGGACATTTCAAGATGTAAAAAATATGTGTAAATCATTTTAGACCTTATGAAAGCAACACCCAGGAGGACAATATCAGTGTATGTATCAGGGCACAGTTATATCAATGCCTTAATATAAAAGAAGGCAGGTCAAAGGAAAAGATGTCTGCATGCTAAAAGATGGATGGATCGGAAGGGTTTCCTGGGTTAAGCAGTGTTTCACTGGGAGCCTCTCAAGGGCAAGACCACTCTGTCATCTTGAAGTTCTGTCTTGGCTTTCTGCATTAAAGCTGGCCCTTTGGGAGGGAGAAAACAAAAATTTTCAAGTGGGGAGAAACCACATGAACAGCAATGGCAGGCAGGGAAAGCACAGGCTCATTCAGAGAGCAGCAGACAGTCCCTTTGGGCAGAAGGGCAGGGAAACTTTGTGGAAAGAATAGTATGAGCTGAGGTTGGCAAGAGACAAAGAGACTTGATGTAGACTAGATTTTAGAAGAGTTTTTTTTTTCTGTTTTTCTTTCTATTTTAACGTTGTATATTTTTTGAAGGTTTTGAATATAACCTGTTCTGGGATTGATAGTGAATTATTTGTTTATGTACACGGAATGAATCACTTAAGTCAAGGAAAGTAATCTCCCCTGTAGAATATTCTTTTTAGGGTACCTTAGAGAAGCAATAAGATACAATAAGATATTTTAACATAAAGTAGAAGTAAAGATAATAAATTTGAGGACTTGGCATGACTTGAAAAGTATCTGGATGAAAGAAAAAATGGAGAAGAAAGAGTTAATGGCGATGCTGACATTTTGTACCTGATTAATAGACAAACATATTAAGTAAAGCTAAAAGGCATATTTAGAACTCTATGAAATATTTTACTTAAGAACAAGGGCAAACTGGTTTATAATGTAAGCAAGTTTGTGTTTAGATTTATGATGGATTCTTAGCCCCTTTACAACATTTTAAGCAAATATTCATTCTTATTCATTCACTAAGCTCCAAGACATTTTATATGGTCATATATTTATTCACATAGTCCTGTTTTGTCTTATTTCATACAATTTAATTGGATTTTACTTGCAAATGTAAATTAACTCATGCCTTTATCAAGAATAAATGAACTCATGACACTAAATTAAATCCCTTTAATGCTGATATTTGAAAAACTATCTTTATCAGGTATTTTGTATATATATTTCCCTTTAACTCTGCCCTAGCAGTGATGATTTACTTTTCACCTTTTTTTCTTTTGAGACAGTTTCCGACATACAGAAATGTGACAAATTAGTACATACTGTTTCCATATGTCTTGACCTGTTTCCCCTACTATAAATTCCTTATATAAACATAGTCCAATTATCAAAACCAAGAAATTAACATTGGTTCTGCTGATTTAATATTATTAACCTCTCAATCACTTTTACATAAAGAAATACCTATAGAAAGAAAAATATGATAGCCTACTATTTATATGCTCTAAATGCTCTTTTTTTTGTTTGTTTTTTATTTTTTTTTATTGTTGTTCAAGTACGGTTGTCTCCATTTTCACCCCAGAACCCATCCTTGCCTCCCACCCTTGAACCCACCCCCTTTGGCTTTGTCCATATGTCCTTTACACATGTTCCTTGATGGACTTTCACTTATTATCCCCAGACATTAAGTTTTGAAAAAGCATTTCAAGATATAATCAGGGCCATTGCATTTTTTAGAGGTTGTCTTTTTTAACAGGTTTATTATATGATTCACATACCATACAATTCACCCATTTAAAGTAGAAAATTCAATGGTTTTTAATTTTTTTTCCGTTTATTTTTTTATTTTTTTTCCTTCTTTTTTTTTAAATTTTAGTTTTTTATTGTTATTCAATTACAGTTGTGTGGCTTTTCTCCCCATCCTTCCACCCCACCCCAGCCATACCCCCATTCCTCCCCCACTTCCACCCTCCCCCTTTATTTTGTCCATGTGTCCTTTATGTGTTCCTGTAATCCCCTCTCCTCACTGTCCCCTCCCCACTCCCCCCTACCCATTGTCAGATTGTTCTTAACTTCAGTGGCTCTGGTTATATTTTGTTTTCTTTTTTTTTCTATTTATTATGTTCCAGTTAAAGGTGAGATCATATGGTATTTGTCATGAGAGCTAACATGACACCCAATGACTATGAACACAACCTATGGTAAATGATCTTAGCACTTCGTCATGAACTTCTTGTCCGCTCTTTACTTAGGGTTCCATCAAACAAGTTTGAGCCTTTTTAGCTGACATAAATGTTGCTAATTATAGAAGTTTGCAAAATACAAACAAACAACAAAAACTTAGAAAGAGTAATGCCAGATGTAAGATATCAAGTTGAGCAGTGCCTGGTAACACCATCGAGGAGATGGTTAAAGATGATGGAAGCAAATGATAGGCAACCAGGGACTGATGAAAATTAAGGATCTGTTGACATTAGTAAGGGCATTCCTCATATCCATGGAGCCTAGGAGAAGTCGGCAAAATCTGCAAAAAAAAGCAAATGAGACCTGTGTTTGGTGAAGACTTTATATCTCTCTAATGGAAAATTCCTGCAGTACTGAGTTTTGGCCTGGCCTCAACCCCCTTCAGTTGGGCTTCTAACCTTATTTCACCACCCACCTTTGTTCAATACCCTCATTTATCCAGCTACTCAAGCCCCAAACCTAGAGGGCAGCCTTCATCTCTCTTTCTACTATTTCCAAAATCTGATTCATTAACAAGTGCTATTACTTCTATTTCCTAAATAGTATTTAAACCTTCTCATTCTGTTCATCTCAACTGCTGCCAGCACCCCAGAATATGGCTTTCTCCTCTCACACAAGAGCTATTGTTATAGCACCCCAACCCTTTCTTGTACTTTATCCTTATCTTTCTCTACCTCTTCCCTATAAAGAAGCTGATATAGGTTTTTAAATTATAAATCTCATCATATCACTTCTGTTTGAAAGCATTCTGAAGTCTTTCCATTGCACCTAGATTGAAAATTTTCTTTTAAAAAAGGCCAAAATTATATCTAGACAATGGAATGTTACTCAATGATAAAAAAATAAGAGAGACAGAGAGAGAGAAAGAGCAGCCAAGCCATGAAAAGACCTGAAGAAATATTTAATGCATGTTACTAGGTGAAAGAAGCCAGCCTCTCAGGCTACATACTGTTTGCCCAACTACATGACATTCTAAAGAAGCTAAAAGTATGGAGATAATAAAAAGATTATCCAGGGGTTAGGGAGGAGGAAGGGATGAATGCGTGGAACACAGGGAATTTTAGGGCAGTGAAACTATGCTGCATGACCATATAATGGCAGATACATGTCATTATACATTTTTCCAAACCTGTAGAATGCACAATATCAAGAGTGAACCCCAATGGACTTTGGCTTATAATGATATGTCAATTTAGGTCCATCAATTGTAATAAAAGTACACTTTTTTGAATGATGTTGATAATGGGGGAGAAGATATGTGGGAAATCTCTGTACTTTCAACTTTATTTAAGAAAGAAGTAATCTAAAGACCCTACATTAATTGACTGCTGTCTAACCCTCTAAACTCACCTCTTTTGCCCAAACGGGATATGCTCATGTTTGATGCCCATGGTCCAGGAATCAACAGGGAGAACCTTTTCTCCTTCTCCACTCCTGTCTTGCACTCCTCCTACACATCTGCCTAGGGCTGTTTCTACTGTCCAATCAGGGGAAATAAGAGTATCAGGAAGTTGATACATTGGTGAAATGTCTTAAGTGAGCTTCCCTCTGGGCAGGGTGCTTTTGGATCTACATCAGAGAACCCCCTCAGGGAAGATTTGACTACACTTCCTGTACATCAGGGAATAGATTTCCTCTTTGCTGTGCCATCCTCCACTTGTGGTGTTTGGGATTTACTCCACACAAACTCTCACGGTGTCTACCATCCTTCCAGCTGCTTTCTTACACAGCTTTTCTTCATGCTTGGAATAACATTGGTCCACGAGCCATACTCATGCATTTTTTTACCCCACAAACTCTGTAGGAAGCGCTCCTTTGGTTTCACACTAAAGCAGCTAGCTCATCCATGTGTATTATTGATCATCCAGACAGGAATAAAGGCAATTTCACTCTGTATCCCAATTTCAGCTTTCCAAGTGGTCCTACACAAACCTCCTCACTAAAATTGATTGGAGAGCCAGGTACAGTGGTTCCTAAAGAAATTCTCAGAAAACCCTCTAACATCTCATTCCAAGTTTTTATAGTTTGTGTGTTCAGAGTTCCCTATTTTGAAATTGCTAAGATACTTGTCTCAAAACTCTTTTTGCAATCTAATATCTTTTAGATACCATCACCCCAGTTAAAAACTTTTAATGTGTTGCATTGATATATACATAAAATCAGTAAGATCTTAAAGTGACAATTTCTTTTTTTTAGATATTTTTTTTTATTTAGAGCTCACATTTTTTTATTTCCTCTTTTTTAAATTTTTTATTGTTATTCAATTACAGTTGTATGCCTTTTCTCCCCATCCCTCCACCCCACCCCAGCTGAACCCACCTCCCTCCCCCACCTCCACCCTCCCCCTTGATTTTGTCCATGTGTCCTTTATAGTAGTTCCTGTATTAAAGTGACAATTTCAACTCTGGTTTTAAATTAGATTTATCAAATTGGACATTTACAAGTCATTTCAGTTATTAAGATTAGTATAGATGGCTGATATTAAAATTTTTTAATGGAAAACAAAATATTGAATGTATTAGTATAAGTGCACTCTCAACATTTAGTGGAAAATTCTACGTGGAAGTGAATTAAGCACTCCTTGCAGCCTTATTTTCATGTTCTACATGGTTAAACATAAATCTACAGGAAGGATTCCTTCTGTATATTAATCTTTAAAAAAGTGCAAGTTGTGTTTTGGGGGACAAATCCATTAAAGGGAAGCCCCAATTTAAAAATGTCAAATACAGTATTTTCATGATAAGTTAGAAAAATATTGCTGTTATGTTTTAATATCTAGAATTTACAGTACTGTAATTATTTGTCTTCAAGGGGCTGAAAAAGTACAATGATTATCTCAATCAGCAGAAATACCTTGTAATTGTGGTTAATAGTTACATGTTATTAATTTCAAAGTTGTGCTTTGGGCCACAGCTTATTAATAATGATTCCAACTGCTTATTCAATCTTTAGAACTTTGCTTCTTTTGGTGTCAATGAACACATTTTATCTAACTAACAAATTCTTAAAAATTCAGTATTTATCTATTTTTTATTATTGTTTAATTACATTTGTCTTCATTTTCTCCCCATTACTCTCCCCTGCCCTGCCCACACCCCACCTTCCACATTCCATACCCCCACCTTTGTCTTTGTCTTTAGGTCCTTTATTCATGTTCCTTGACTTAACCCTTCCCTTCTTTTTCCCATTATCCTCCTCCCCCCTCCCACGTGGTCACTCACAGTTTGTTCTTTATTTCCATATCTCTAGTTCTGTTTTGTTGGGAACCGCCCTGCCTGGTTTCAGAGGCTGTAACCCCTCATGGTTAAGGCTGAGTCAGAGTTGGGACCATAAGCCACTAAGGAGACAAAGCTTGTCTCCCTGGCAGGTGTACCACCTCTGCCCACTTCACCCTGCTTGGCCCTGAGCTTGGCCAGTTAGCCAATGACAGGTAAGAATCCTCAAGGGAGGATCAACCTAAGACAGGCTCTGGTCATGGAAGAGGCCTGCAGGGAAGGACTCGGGGGGCTGTGGAAAAAGGGGGTGATGGACCCTCGCCCCTCGGCTTTGAAATAGCCTGAATCCTCATTCTGTCTGCAAGAAGTCTCCTAATCTCTTGGCTGCCTTACTTCCCTTGCCTGACTTAAGCCTGAAGCAATAACAGAGGGCAGTGCAGTCCTATGCTGGGAGGGGCGGATTCCCTGGGGAATCAGGCCTATGAAAAATACATACATTCCTGTGAAACCTACTTAATTTGTACCCTCAGTTTAAGAGATAAGGGTCCAGACCTGAGATGAGTCTGGCGCCTAAAGTTTTATGGCCCTCTAACTAATTGGCTGTAACTCAGAATAAGCCCTCAGAGTTCTCTGTAAATCTTGTATTGTTTAACCCTTACTGGCTGACAATGATTGATGAGCTTTATCCGTATTCCTATGGGAATGAACCTAATAAAAGCCCCTGGAGAGAGAGGCTCTGGGCCCTTCTCCCCTTGAGAGAAACGGCCACCTTTCCTCCCCAAGCAGATCATGTCTTGGTAGTCTTTTTCTTCATCCGTGGTGGACCGGGGGCGGGGGGGGGGTGCTGCGTTAAAGCCCCCCCGACATCTGGCACCTGGAACAGGGACCTGAGGATTTTCAGGACCTGCATGGACCAGAGGCTTCGAGCCGCCATCACCATGGCTTCATCCGTGGCGGACCCAGGGGGCTGCGTTAAAACCCCCCGACACTGTTTTGCTCACTTGTTTGTGTTGTTGATTAGGTTCCACCTATAGGTGAGATCATGTGGTATTTGTCTTTCACTGCCTGGTTTGTTTCACTTAGCATAATGCTCTCCAGTTTCATCCATGCTATCACAAACGATAGGCGTTCTGTTTCCTTTCTGCTGTGTAGTATTCCATTGTGTAAATGTACCACAGCTTTTTGATCCCCCTACTTACTAATGGGCACTTAGGCTGTTTTTAGCACTTAGCTATTGTAAATAATGCTATTATTAACATTGGGGTGAGTAGGTTCTTGTGGTATTTCAGGAATCTTTGGGTATAATCCCAGCAGTGGAATTGCTGAGTCAAAAGGCAGTTCAATTTTTTGTTTTCTGAGGAAATTCCATACTGTTTTCCACAGTGGCCTCACCAGTCTGCATTCCCACCAACCGTGCACCAGGGTTCCCTTTTCTCCACAACCTCACCATCACTTGCTGTTTGTTGATTTGGTTATGATGGCTATTTTGATTGGTGTGAAGTGGTATCTCATTGTGGTGTTAATTTGCATCTCTCTGATGGCTAGTGATGCTCAGCACCCTTTCCTATGTCTCTGGGCCCTCTGTATGTCCTCCTTGGAGAAGTGTCTGTTCTGGTCCTTTGCTCATTTTTAATTGGGTTGTTTGTCTTCCTGGAGTGGAGTCATGTGAGTTCTTTACATATTTTGGAGATAAAACCTTTGTCTGACGTATCATTGGCAAATATATTTTCCCATATGGTTGGTTCCCTTTTCATTTTGCTGATGTTTTCTTTAGCCATGCAGAAGCGTTTTAACTTGATGTAGTCACATTTGTTTATTCTTTCATTTATGGCCCTTGCTCTAGGCGACTTACCAGTGAAAATATTGGTGCATGGAATATCTGAAATTTTCCTGCTTATGTTTTCCTATAGGAGTTTATGGTGTCATGACTTATATTTAAGTCTTTTAAACATCTTGAGTTTATTTTTGTATGTGGTGTAAGTTGGTGGTTGAGTTAAAAACTCAATGATATTTAAATTGCATATTCCTGGTTATTGTTCAGTAGAAAATAGTATCATGTTTATTTGCTAAATATTTAGAGAGCCAGTAAAGTAAAAATCTCATTGATGAATTACTTTGCTGTGTGAGCATGCAAACTCAGGGGACGCACTTGTTCTTGATAGAGGATGTTAACATGTATTTGCTTCTAGAATCACCAACCTTACCTGATAACTAAAGTAACCAAGTTAGCATTGATTTTTAGGAAGATCCTTGTTTCATTAGCTCCTGAGAACTAAAACGATAAACTAGTACACCAAATATTCATGGAAGAAAAATTAGGAGGCCTGCATTACCAAATAATGACACAGGAATTGTTTTCTTGACATTGTTAAAGATAACTGCTTGACACTTTGGGTTACAAATGATTGCTCCAGAATTTAGGGAAGTTAAAAAATTTCATATATCAACAACATCTGCTGAAAGATTCTGCCTCAGGCGGTGACCTCTGCCCTGGAAATAAGATCCACACTCTTCCCTGTGGCCTGAGTCCTTGAGTCCGGAGTTTCCTGCTGTCCATCCAGCTGGTCTCAGCTCACTCCTCCTTGCTCTCTGACTATGCTGTGGTAGCGCTAGCCTCCTCTTACTGTTTCTAACATGCGGTGTCTTTTTTGCATCAGATTCCTTGAATAAACTATTCCTTCTAGCGGAGAAGGTTCATATACTGTTTTTCCCATGGCTAGGTCATTTTCATTTCTCAAATCTCATTTCACACATTTCCTCTGAGAGACCTTGCCTGTTGACCTTTCCTGATTAATTTATCTATGAAGGGACTCCTCCTTCTCCTTCTCATTATTCCCCACCATTGCATAATCACTTTTTAAAAATTTGTAATTACATATTTAACACCTGGAACATTGCTAAATAACTATGGAACAGGTTTTTTTTTAATTTTTTAAAGATATTACTTATTTTTAGAGAGTGGAAGGGAGGAAGAAAGAGAGAGAGGAACATGTGTGGTTGCCTCTCATGTGTCCCCTACTGGGGATGTGGCCCACAACGCAGGCATATGCTCTGACTGGGAATCAAACCAGCAACCTTGTGGTTAGCAGGCTGGCTGGCACTCAGTCCACTGAGCCACCCCAGCCAGGGCTGGAACAAATTTTTATTAAATGAATAAATGTTCTCAAAACCTGGGAAAACACAAAGGCAATGAAAAAATGTTAGTTGAATGAATGAATGAATTTAAGACCAAAAGACTACTCGATATAAAATATTGTCAATATCTATTTCACTTTATGAGTTATTTCAGAAATATTTTTTGGGAAGAGGTCTCTATTAAATGATTCACATCCCCAAAGAATAATTGCCAGTTTACTGCCAGTTTTCTTGCCTTAGTATATTAATCTGGCAATGGTATATAACATTCATTGTCTGAATCTAATGAAGAAATAATGCTTTGCAGAAAGAGTCATGTTTCAACTTTTATCTTTTTTAAAAAATATAACATTTTTTGTTTTCAAAACAATGTTTCACAACCAAATATGTACAACTGAGATATATTTGTCCTTGATAGCAAAGACTGTAACACTGCAAATATCTCACTTGTGTTTTTAAAATTATTAACTAGAAATTGAAAGGTGTGATCCAGTGCACTGGATTCCTAGAAATACATTGAAAGTTGAGGCTCTTTTTTGAGGAATAATACTGATTCCGTTTTTTTTTTTTTTTTCCAAAACCAGAGGAACACATATTTGCCGTGAATAGAGAACAGCATAGTTGATAGATGGGGTTTTATCTAGAGTTCAGATCAACACTAGAAAAGTATTTAAAATTTTATTGCCTACTTAAGAGTTATTATAAGCATACTTATTATGGGCTCCTGATATTGTGACATATGAGATATTTTGCATACAATTTTGACATTTGAATATATTTTAAATGGTTACTTTTCAGAAATGTATTAATTAAGCTCATTACTTTCACCACAATAGAAATCTCATTTTTTAAATTCTCAAAACCTTTAAGATTTATTTATTTTCATGTTTTAATATATTTTATTGATTATGCTATTACAATCATCCCAACATTTCTCTGCCTGGTACTCCCATTCCCTGTAGCAATCCCCTCTCTTAGTTCATGTCCATGAGTCATGCAGATAAATTCTTTGGCTATTCCATTCCCTATACTGTTCTTAACCTCCCCCTGTCTATTTTGTACCTAGCGATTTGTACTGCTTAATCCCTGCACCTTTTCCCCCATTCTTCGTCTTTCCCTCCCAGCTGATAACCCTCCAAATGATTGTTTCTGTTCTGCTTGTTTCCTTTGTTTTTTAGATTCAATTGTTGATAGTTGTGAATTTGTTGCCATTTTAATTGTTCATAGTTTTGAGCTTCTTTTTCTAATATAGTTCCCTTTCACATTTCATATAATAATGGTTTGGTGATGATGAACTCCTTTAGTTTTATCTTGTCTGGGAAGATTTTATCTAACCTTCAATTCTAAATGATAGATTTGCTGGATAGAGTAATCTAGGTGGTTGGTCCTTGCTTTTCACCACTTTGAATACTTCTTGCCAGTCTCTTCTGGCCTGCAGTTTCTTTTGAGAAATCTTCTGACAGTCTTATGGGAACTCCTTTGTAGGTATCTATCTGCTTTTCTCTTGCTGCTTTTAAGATTCTCTCTTTATCTTTAATCTTTGACATTTTAATTATGATGTGTCTTGGTGTTGTCCTCTTTGGGCCCAACTTCTTTGGATTCTCTTTGCTTCCTATAATTATATGTCTCTTTCCTCCTCCAAATTAGAAAAGTTTTCTTTCATTATTCTTTCAGACGAGTTTTCAATGTCTTGCCCTTCCTCTTCTCCTTCTGGCACCCTTACGATTTGGATGTTGGTACATTTGGAGATGTCTCAGAGGCTACTTAGTCTATCCTCACTTTATTTTAAATTCCTTTTTTCCTCTTGCTGTTCTGATTGAATGCTTTTTTCTTCCTTATGTTACAAATCGTTGATTTGATTCTCAGCTTCGTATCTTCCACAGTCGATTTTCTGTAGATTTTTCTTTATTTCACTTAATGTATCCTTAATTTCTGCTTGTGTCTTTTTTGTGCTATTGAAGTACGCAGTGAGTACTTTGGGCATCCTGATGACCATTATTTTGAACTCTGCATCTGGTAGTTTGCTTATCTCCATTTCTTGTAGTTCTTTTTTTGGAGTTGTGTTCTTTCATTTGGGCCATATTTCTTTGTCTCCTCAATTGGGAAGCCTCCCTGGATTTGTTTCTGTGTGTTAGGTAGAGTTGTTCTGACTTCCTGTCTTAGTGTCGTGGCCTATGGTAGAAAAGCACACCTATAAATTGTATGGGGTGGGGCCTTAGGTAAGCGCCAGGGTGGGGCAACCCATTTCACTGTTTTGTGGCTCTCTGTGGCAAAGGACTCAGAGAGGGGACAATGCTGCTACCTGGCTTCTGGAGGTTTGCCCAGGAGGAAGCTGTATCCCAGCACTCACCCTGTTGCCAGTCACTTTTTCCCCGAATGCCACTTGTGTCCTTCTGGCTGTTGCCCTCATGCTGAATCCCAGAGGGGGTGAATCTGTGTAAGATCTAAGACCTTTGTGGGCCCTTTCAAAAGAGTCTCCTGGGAATCCTGTAATTTATTCTGCTGCCTCAACCCCCACTGGTTTTTACTGTCATAGGTTATAGGGACTTATCTTCCTGGTGCTGGAACCTTGAGCTGGGTGGTCTGGTGTGGGACTGGGGTCCCTTGTTCCTGAGGTATCCCTCCCGATTTTTATCCACCACGCATGAATGTAGGACTACTTGTTCCTCTGCCTCTCCACTCCACTCTGCATCTCCATGCCTTTCCAAACCTCCACCTCTCTATGCCTCTCTGTGTATCTCCATATCTCTGCCTCTCCTTACCCATCTGGATGAATTTAAATTCATTAAATTGGCTTCTTTAAATCCTTGACTTCTATACAGCTTGATTTTCTGATGAATCTGCGTGATATTTGTTTTGTAGTCCAGTTGTAATTTTTGTTGTATTTGTGAAAGAAGGCAAAGAGTGTTTACCTATGCCTCTATCTTGACTGGAAGTAGTCAGTTTATATCTTATTTACACAAATATTTTACAGAGTTGAGTACAAAACCTAAAGAGTATATCAAATACTACATCAGAGATACAAGTATAAAAGCCATAGTTTTTAAGAACTCCCTGTGTGGTTTCAGAAACATTTCAAAACAATGTGACAGTTAAAAACCCAAACTAATAAACATATAAACGTCAACACCTAAGGATATTTTAGTTTGTTGGCCTTTGTTCAAATACTAAGGTGATACTCAATCTGCCTCTTAAGTTTTGCCCCAAGTACTTGCAATTATCTTTCTGCTTTTGAACTGCTTGTGTTATAAATGGTCCCAGCTAGCCTTTACTCTGAAATGGTTCCATCTGTCCTAGGCCATCCTGGTGTCACTGAGTTGCTGTCAGAGACTTGGTCTGCCTACCTTTGACCTCTGCATCCCTACTTCACTCTAAGTCCAGTGGGGCCCTGAGTATAATTTGTGCAAGTCATCTGTGAGTGGGGTACTTTCTCAGTTTAAAAAGTATAGCCTGGCAGACAGACAAGATAGTCAGAAAATGAGTAACATGGTCTCGGTGATCGATGCCATTGAAACAAGGAAACACAACTGAACAGTCACCCCACAAGGCTACTCAAGGCCACCAGAAGTTGTGTTTTGGCGATGAAGAAGATTATCTTCCAGGCAGTGACTGTCTGTTCAGAGACTTTGACATTAGGTTCATTGGCCTATGTTTATGTAAACAGGAAATACAGCACTAAAGTTGCCCCTTTCTGGTGAGAAACATTGACAACATATGGGAGTACATAGATTGTACTTGAGGAAAGCTTATTCCTAGGAACTACTCCTTGTCACTAAAAAGGGAATTTCATTAACAAGCATTACAATAAAGACATTACTGAATTGTGACAAGAAGTATATGTCTTTAGTCTTGCAGAAAGAATGAATTATTGAATTTGGAATTAAATTTTTCTAAATGCAGAAAACTCCCAAACTCTGAAAATCAAGATCATGCCATAGTTTTTTCTGATGAAACAACCAAAAATAATTTAAAGAAGTCATTCTCATATGGAAGGAGGAAAATACATTTGAAATAGCAAATATATTTTTTAAATTACATCTGAGAGAATTATAAAGTGTTCTCTTCTTGAGAACATTTAGTTGTTATATAGTTGAGGAAGCCAGGAGTCTATATAAATTGAAATGCATAAAAGTGATGTGGAAAAGAAAATATCCTCATTTAGAAAGTAAAGGGAAAATAATTTAACTACCATTAGTAGTGGTGTACAGGAGTTTATCTTGTGCTTTCAAATAATTTACAAACATGAATATTATTTTAGTTTTGATACATAAAAATTGAAATGATGCTTCCATTATGGGTAATAGAATACACACAGACATATTTCTTTTGTTTCTTGAGCTATGTTTTCTGCAAGAAAATTCCTAGAGGCAAATAGCATAGTAATTTTGTGGCAAGATAAGACTGATGGGAATAAAGTCATTTTTGAGAGATGAGAAGAAGGTGACTTTTGAAATAAGGATTTCATATGTTAATTCCAAGGTAGAATTTTTAGAGTGTGTAAATATTTCTTGAAATATCAACATGCTATATAATAATGTCTTGCTCACATTTTGTCAATGTAAAGAGAGTCTTTCCTTGTAAGGTTTCATTATTCAAAATATATGTATATTTTAATGTGAATTTGACAATGACTATACTCTTAATTTTTGGTGGATTCTCTGCTGCAAAACCAGTTCAGGCGTGTTTGTTTTAAATGACCCATGCACACTAATTAGAAAGAAAACAATTCACCAGGAGCTATATCAAATACAGCCCTGCAAATGGTATGAGCTTTTCCAAGGATCCATATTGTCCTTGGACTTGGCTGTTGTATTATACTTTAAATGGAATTGATTGTGTGGTTGTAATGAAAGTAACATATTGATTTCTATCCAGTGTTAGAAAGAGTAAATAGAAAAATGTTCCTGTCTTGACCTGCATTCATAACCGATGGGATTTGCTGGCTTTAGACCCAATCCTTAATAAGAGATAAGATGCAAATGTAATAAAACTGGCTTCAAAGTTTAAGGATCTTTACAATGCTCATCAAAGATGTTTCTTGTTGCATTGAGATGTGTTGTATTGATTAGATCACACTCACCTAGGAAATGTTACTTTCTTTAAATGCTATTCATAATTTATCATGTAATTAGCATTTCTATGTGCCTTTATAAACATATGAAGATTATTAAAGTGGAGGTTATGACAGAGTAGTATACTTTTAAATTGTCCTTACAATTGATTTGCTTTTTCAGTTATTTAAGCAAATAATGATGGCTTAACTTCAGATTTATCTGACTGATCATTTTTAGTTAACATATATTTCTGTACGTGGAGTAAATTTTTACATTGTATTATACTAGGAAAGGTACAAATATCAGTGGACAGAAATATTTTTTATGAAGGATTATTCCTGTTGAATAGTCATTCAGAATTATGCTTATATTATTTATGAAGATATGAAATGCTTATTTCCAAGAGTTTCCAAAAACCCTTAGTCTTTTCCCTACATTTTTTCTTCATAATTTGGGAGGTAATTAAATGTGAGTATTATAATTACATTTTTTATTCTAGTAGTCAGGATTTTATGAATCTTTTTCCTTATTCACCTTTTGTAAATAAAGCTCAGACCCTATTCACACTTCTGTAAATAAACCTCAGTTCTACAAAATAATGAATTCGAAATATAAAGTACAGTTGGTAACTTTACTTTGCTATAAATGAAGGAATGCAAAAAATAAAAAACTGACAATTCATTTGTAAGCAACAGTTTCTTTACACATTATGTGACTTTTTTTGGATTTGTTTTATGTTTTGGGTAAAACAGTTTTGTATAATGATGCCTAGATGAAACAAAACAACATAAAACAAAATTAAAAAAAAAACCCACAACCTAACACATTTGACTGCTGATGTTTCTCAGTTGTAGCTTCCAAGAGCCTCTCTCCTCTTCCCAGCCCACTTGATACCCTGCAGGTTGCGCAGACAATTCACAGGAAGGCTTAGACAGGGAGCTTGCATGCTTCTTGACTCCATTTTAAACCTTTTGTTCACACCAGGGTGGCATTTTTTCACACTGCATGTGGCAGTTTTGACTCCTATCCAACTTGTCTTATAAAATCAAAGTCTGTGATTTTTTTTACATTCACAGGGCTGCTTCCTGAACTGCTATTGCAGTCGTGTCTTCCTAGTGATTGGCACAGAAGTTTATAGCAAAATGTGTTTGAGGGAGGGGGAGTAGGAAGGAAGCAATATGAAAACTGTTCTGGCCTGAAACGCAGCAAATAAATTTTGAGTAAAACAGAGGTGTGACTCTACAAAGATAGTACATGAAAATCAAATATACTTACCTCTATTTTTATTAGTTTTTCCAGCACTAGGATGAGTATACAGGGTGATTATATATATTATTATGTATTATGTACACGTAATTATATATATAATCACCATATCACTTTCAGATTACATAATGTTTTTTAAAGGCTATCATGTAATTACAAAACAAAATCCCATCCTCAAATGAATACAATTATTTTCCCATATTTTATAAAGTCAATGAGTGCAGATGAATTTTACTTTTAGATATGATTGTTCAACATACTCCATTTGACTTTAAATTCAACAATGAATGAAGCAAAACCTATTATTTTAAAAATTATATTATGAACCACAATATTTAAATATCTTCTGTATTAACCTCATCATTCTTAAAGTTTTCTTCGTTCCTCTGTTTGATTAAAAATTTCACTTCAGTATTAATTCCATTCATTCATATGCTTTAATAATAAATTACACAAATATTTCAGATAAATTACATAAATAATAATTATTAAATAACAGCAGAAGAGGAAAATTTTACCAAATGCAAAAATATGTATTGCATTCACATGTTTTTACAGAGTAATTATTAAGATGGATATGAAAACTACAATAGGAAATCTCTGTAGATGATCTGGCAATAATAAATATGTACATATTTTCATACTTTGAAATTCCTATTTTGTTTAAAGATTATATTTTATTTTGTTTTAACAAAATCACAAAAAAGGAACATTCTAAAAATATTCCCTAGAAATGTGATTTAATTCGGTATTTTTTAATTCAATAGGGGAAGATTTCTATTTTAATCAACAAAGATAATAAATATATGATTTCTTATATTTTCTGAAGTTATGGAATATTACATTCTTTTACTTTTAAATTACTATGTTTTGAATAATAACAATTCAATCACAGCACAAACAGAAATGAAAAATCAGGTAATGGAAGCAAATCTGTAATGCAGTAACAAGTATTTATTAACAATGCTAACAAATTTTATGGTGAAATAAATTTATTGCATATTTTATTACATTTTTTGCTACAAAGCCAACTTAAATAAGTCAAATCACTTTAGCTAATGAGAGTTATGTATTTGATAGATAGAAAAGAAGTATATCATTGTACTTTAAAAATATACATATAAAAGAAGTACTTGTAGATAGGTTTTATGCTGTCTTTTAGAAAATACCTACATAAACTTAGTATATATGAATATTTATTATAATATTTAAAATATGAAATGTAGTCATTATATTTAGAAAAGCCTCAACTTAGAATTTAGAATTTTCTTTCCCTTTCTGGAACAACAAACCATGATTGACAAGAACAAAGCAGAGAAATAGCATTGTGTTGTCAGTTCCACTGGTAGACAGAATAACTTGCTTTTCTTTTTACATACAGAAACATACTTTAGCTACAATTCTATAAGGTATGAAAATAAAGCCAAAAACAGATTTTTTTTAGGAATTACAATTCAAATGGTTAATGTAAATGAAACTCTATTTAAAACAAATAACAGTGCACTGGATTTTGTGGTGTGGAATTTTTTTATGGTGCACATATATTTATTAATTTTTGTTTTTTTTAATTTAACTAAAAATCTGACCTCATTAGAAAGAGAAAGAAAAGATATTTACATCTGAATATAAAATTTTATAAAGATCAAATAAAAGCCTTTTCATTAAAAACAAACATTTGAAAGCAAATAGAATATCCATGCAAACACATATCTACTTAGTTTAAATTTAGTATTAAGCCCTCAGGTGAAACTAAACAGCATCTGGAAATCTAACAAACCATTTGATGTTAACAATATGAAAAAGACAAAAAAAGACGTTATCTAAAGAAATGTAGGTTAAGTTTATGAAATAAAATTTACCTACTTTTGCAGTTCATTTTTGTTGAAAGTATGAATATGTCATGTGCAGGGCAAAGAATGTAGAAATATATTGATTTTGTCATTTTTCATTATCAAGTATAGAAAAACCCATCTTTTATTGCTTTAAGTTTCCTATTTCCTACCCTCCCCACCTGTTCCTTCCAATTTTTCAGACTCTTCTTCAGTACAGCGTATCTTCTATTTGCAACGAACCAAATAAGACTCCTAAACAGATATACGCAAAATAACCATTACCACCCAACTGAGGAGAAATAGGTTTTCTGCCTTTGGCCTATCCTTATATGTTAATAAAATCAGCTCATACATTCTGCCACCAAATTCAGCTTGGAAGTAATCCTCTGCTACTTAAGGCTGGATGAAAAGAGTACTCATTGTGAATTATGTTTCATCCGTCACAATAACCTTCTTTATTCTGTCATGGACCTCCCCTTTGCCTGTGGCAATTACAGAAAATAGGTATGCCTTGAAGTAGGAGATAGTGGTTTCTCAAAACAAAACAGAATTTGTGGCACACAGACACTGCTCCCTACGCAATATACTGAAGATAAGCATATGAGGCTTTTTGAAATGATTCTGATTTTTTAAGGACTCAAGTAAAGTAATACATGTTAGAATGAGCAGGTGTACATACGGTTGCCATCATTATTGCTAACATCAGTTATTGATGATAAGCACTGAATTGTAATGGTATTCAAAATGAAATGTACATAGCATATTTTCACATTGAATACTCTCTAACTGAATCATGTAATAAGATACCTGTTATAAATATATGGTATTTATTTAACATATAAAATTATAGTAAATCTTTTACATATTTAAGTATATTTCAATATGTCAGACTGGCATTTTCACAAATTATTAAAAAGGAAAAAACCAAAAAATGTCTTTCCATGAACAGAGCTTATCAAACATTTTGTTTAATTTAAAATCAATGTATTTGATTTACTTACTCTTACAAATCACTGAAATTACCTTGCAGCAGTTCAAGTTCACCTTTCTGGAATTAAATCTCTTAAATGACAGACATCATCTAATCATCTTCTTAGAAAGATATTTCAACTTTTTGGCTTACCAAGGTACAGTTACACCACTTCTAGTTATAAATGAGTTACAAGATCTTTAAAAGTAACAAAAGAAAAACCATAGTTGACAAAAAGAAATTGCCTCTCCTAGGACCAAAAGACAGTCACTGCTGATGAAGTAACATAAACGGTCATTATAACAGTTGCGTTAAAAAAAAAACATATAAATAATTTAATCTCAGACAAAATTCATAAAGTCTGAAGAAAAAATTCTTGAGACTAAAAGGAAAACCTTTTGGCCCACTGCACAGGTTGGGCACAAAAGTGCTTGCTAAGCTATCTATTTCACACATGCAACGACAGAAGGTTCGATATTCATTCGATCGATGAGTGGAAAGGCACAATGGCAAAATCAGACAGACTTCTTTTCAAATACAGATCTCCAATGTCCCCCCACAGTCTACAGATGCACGGCTGGTGGTGTGGCTCAGACGGAGCAAGGGTTACATCAAGGCTGTTCTCTGGACCGTGCAAACAGTCTAGACCAATGACCTGCAGCGTCATGCCCTTTGAAGAAGAGGCAAGTTCGGTCATGATGAAGAAAAATCCAGGCGTACCCCTTTTAACAATAGGGAGCAGCTCCAGGCTGCAAAGAGGTAAGCAGGGGTAAGAAGAAAAACGGCATCTGCTTCCATGGTTACAGGCCAACTATGAGAACCTTGCTTTTAAGGGAGTCTGTTCTCAGGCTCCCTCACGGGGTATGTCATGCATTATAAGCAAAGGCAGGTTGAGCTGAAATCCGCATAGTTATTTCAGAGTAAAATGATATGGAGCACATGGCTGGCAGGAAAAAAAAAGTCACATGACTATTATGAACCAGACTTGAGCTATTTCAGAATAGAATATTTTTTCCTTATACCAGTTTAAATAATGGCAGTGTATCTGTATAAAGCAAACAGCGATGATAAACTTGATTTTCATTTCTCAGGCTCTTATGTGAGCAGAGGTCAAGGGTCAAGATAACACTCCCACCCCCAAGGAAGAACCATGCAACTATTGTTAATATAGCTTTATTATGGATATCATTTAAAAATATTTCTTTTTTTTTTTGCCGGACTATAACATCGAATACATGTTCTTGTGAATCTCTTTTTTTGACCTGGTTCTATCTGATTTCCTGCCCTGGATTTTCTCGTGTTCATGCTCATTACCGTGGGTAGATCTCATGAGCAGAGATAGGAGGTAGGGGGAGAAACTTCTCTGGTGCCGTGTCGCTGCTCTCTGAGAGAGCTGGGTTTCCTATGACTTTTGAAATACAGTGAATTCAGATTCGAGTCAAAGCCTTTAGCCTCTGGCAATAGCTCTGTTTCTGATTCATGCATTTATATTTTACTCATTGCTTGATACATCAATGAGACTCCATATGCAAATGTGAAAGTTTTTTTTTCTTTTCTGTGAGATGTTTAGTTGCAAAGTTGAATCTAGTGGTATAATATACTCTATTGTAAATACCTAATGGTTTATGAATAGAAATTTGACCAATATAAAATGTAGCATATCTGTATTGCTAAGGGTAGGTCTAGTAAAATAACCACACAAAATGTAGACACAGGAATAATTAACATAGATGAACATTCCTCTAACAATATACCATAACTAAATATTAGAAAAGTTCATGTTTGGTTATCTTCCAAGGAAGTACAATTAAATAGAGATGTTCTGTGTAATTTTTCTTTTGGGCGATTTTTTGTTTGCAAGTATATTGTTAAATTTGGTGAGTGACAAAAAAAAAAGGAGTGCTCCAAACAACTTTCATTATATTTATTTTTCAGAAGCTCTGTATTTACTATAAATAAGCACCATATGGTCTTGTAGTATTTAGATATTAATTTTAAATACTTACCTGAAGGAACACTACCTTGTTGCTTTACAAAAGCAATTAAGTGTTGGTGACTGTGATAGCAAGAATTTTATGTTCTCAGCTGAGAAACCAAACAATAATTTTCTGGTGTGGTCCTCCATACTGATGCTGTGTTTTTTAGCTACATTCCTAGGTAAATGTATGCATATGGTTTTCTTTCTTTCAATGTGTTGATATTTATTTTCTATGCTTGCGTCATATGGAAAGTGTTTGGGGTGAAAATGAATGATTTGTGTTGTTATTTTAGTTTTATAATAATTCATACAGCAACAAACGTCTTAAAGCAGTCATGTTCTAATTTCTCTGAATAATTACCTCCTGCTCAGATAATTAAACGTCGGAGTTTCTTTGATGTAACAACAGATTATACTTGCCACCAAAGGTCAAATGCCAGTTATTTCTTCTATGGAAAGTCTACCTGTCAATTCTCCAAAGGAAAACAAAACAAAAGCAAATGCACTGCAGTTTACATATTGCGTGATAATTTGTGAGTTGTGGTTAGCAGAGAAATGAGGCTACGGCATGACGTCTGTTACAAAAAAGATAGTTGGATTCTTGTGGTTTTTTTCCCTTCAGTTAACATTTAGCCATTAGTCCTGCTCTTTTGTTTTTCTAAACATACTCAGTTTATGAATATTTATGTGTGAACATAAATTACACTAACTTGCCAAATGTGGATATAAAACACTTGGAGACATTCTCATAGAATCAGATAAGTAGTTAGTAAAATGCTATTACTTTAACACATTAATATGCCTACAATTAATGTTGAGTATTTAGAGGGAAATATGACAGCTTCTTAAGAAGTATTCTCTGTATCTGAGGTATGAAATAGCTGAGTAATATGTTTATACTGCATGTAGTTTGCAACACAAACTCCATTCATATAACAAGATGTGTTAGACTTAAGTATTCCTTAGAATTAAACTTTAGAATAATTAGTGTATTTTGCTCTCCTCCATGCAAAAAATAAAAAACAAAACTAAAATTCACCTTGCCTATGGAGCACATACCCTTATAAGTGAAATAAAACACCTGAAATTTTCCATTGCCTAGTGCTTTGAATATAGTAGATGCTCAATAAATAGATCTCTAATAAATTAACAAACCAGTGATTGCACAAACTAAAGACCTACCTAAAAATAATTCAATGTCATGGAAGACAGGATCTCTTTAATTACTAATGTGTCTTTTTAAAAATCTTTTTCTTATAACCTTGCTACACAAATAAGTGCTTTGTATCAGTAACCTAAGATTGATGAATGCCATCTATATGTGTCCAGTGAAACTAGAACAATCTAGTAACATCTAGTAAATCTCTGGAGCCACATTGGAGGTTGCTAGATGTTCCAGGACAACGAACAAATCCAGGAGTTAAGTAAATATTAGAGGGGCGCTATATTAAACAATGTTACATAGATTTCTTATATAATACTTTTCAGGGCATTCAAACAGCTAATGTATATAGACTATCCGTAAGATGGGCACATATTAGACATTATTTTTAAAGTTATTTAATCACTTTTTTCAAAAATGCTCATTAAATTATATACGTATGTATGTAATCAGCTTATTTCACAAAATATTTTTTAACTTCATATGGCCCACTTTAAATGATGCGCCAAAACTGGCTAAACCCACTTGATGCCACCAGTTGTGACTATTTACTTCCTAAAGTCCATTTTTAAAAGACATTATTTTCTTTGCCTGAAATAAGTTATGGCAAAAGTGTTTTCACCACAGAAGTCAGCAAATACTGCAAATAAGAGGGCCTTTTTTTTTCTTTTTTTGAGAACCAGTTGTTAAACATTTACCAGCACACCATTGTCTAATTTCCTCTCTCAATCCATCTTTGTAAGTAAGTTATGGCCACTCAGAGGTCAATAAGTTCAGAAGTTTTCTATTCATCAACCTGTCTAAAACACAAAACTATTTAAATCAATTATGAAGATTAAACACAGAAGAGGGGGATGGCCATGGAAAATATTAGGTACTCTAATTTTTCCTTAGAGGTTTAGCATTTATATCAGGGAGTCATATAGTTTATCTTTCTCTAATTTACCTGAATAAGCATCAATGTTTATTCCTTTTCTATCAAAATATTTACATACTTTGACATATTATCGTCGAATCATTCCTAAGCGAGTGCCTGAGAATGGCATTCTGAGAATTACCAGACATCCTTTAGATGTGTCTCTAACTCAGGCTCACTCACTATCATTGAATTTTTATGAAACCAGGATGAGGCATCTTGAAGTAATGTGTACTTTGTTTTGCCTGTCATTGAATTTCAGTCATTTGATCAGGTGTATTAACCCACTTGACTTTTGGATAAGATTATTGGGAGGGAACAAAAATGGAAAGTCTATTAATAAAGAAATTGAAATATATGTTTCTGATAGATAAGCCACTTAACTTCCAATTAATCTTTTATTGTGGGTCGATTATAGGTAAAGTCTCTAAATGTGAGTAGATAACAAGTGTAGATATTTGACTGAATAAGAGATAACTTAGAGTCATGAATGGTTTATTTTCTGGCCTCATTGCTTGAAGAAATGAGTTATATGGTGTCATGTTTTGAAGGGTCTCTAGGATCTACTTTGTGACAATACATGGGATTATTTATAGTATAGTTTTAATTTACATTCCCAAACACATACACCCAAAGCACTTCAGCCTATATGGCCCTCAGATTAGTTAATTAATCTGCATGTCTATTTTGGGGACAAGTATTGTGCTATTCATTGGGAATTCAAACATGATTAATAGCTGTTCTCTGCTCCTGTGGATCCCACAGTCAAGGATGAGAAGAAAGCAGAGTAAATAGGCTGCTGTTGTGAGAGACAGCCATCTGAATAAAACACCGTCTGCTTTAAATCTGATATACATCTATATTACGAATACCGAGAATTCTCCAAGTTCCAACAGGTGCTGGCTATGTGTCACAGAGAGCTTCATGTGCACAAACAAACTTACGGATAGTACAGCCAAGGCGGCAAGGACATGAGTCTTAATATAGTCCTAAATAAAGTGTAAGTGGAGACCTAAATGACAGAATCTAGCCACACATCCTATTTATAAACACAAGAAAGTATGTCCCCTAAAGTCAAGATTCTTAAAGGCTACTTCACCATTATCATAAAATAAACATAAGTCTAACCCCAATGTAAATGATCACAGGCATTCAACTAGGGGATATTTTTTGTGTCTGTACATGTGAAATACATATTTGACTACTGATTGAATACCATGTTTTTGTAGTTGAAAAAATCATTTGAACATACTAATATCATGCCTACAAGACTTCTAAAGCCAATGAAAAGTTGCAAATAAAAAGTTACTTTGTCAATATATCAACCACATTGGATATAATGTACAATTTTAGCACTGGAAAATTCTCTATGCCACATAATATAGAACTCTTTTTTCTTTCAAACAGTAATTCACAATTTTGAAAATATGGCAACATCAAAATGTATACATGAATGTTTTTCAAATTACTTATTGTATGTAAAATATTTAATGACAATACCTTTGATTTTTTTATAATTTACAAACATGCTTTATAAATTATAAGCACTATTATCTTCTGGTTTTAGAAAGAAAAATAGTCCTTTATGACGGTTTTTTAAAGAAGCTCTTTCACGTTTTGGTAACACAAAATTGTTTTTAAAAATGTTTTATGTAGAATATTTAATTAATCTTAATTAGCTTAGCTCAATTCTCCTCCCTTTTGTAAGTATTTCCTTTCTCTCTGGGACATTTTGGCTTTCTACTTCTCTTTCCCTCTTACCCAGTCACCATCTCTTCCCTTCTGTTTTATTTACATTTATGCTAAGGTAAAAGTAGTAACAGTAACTAGATGGCAATGGGAAAAAAAAATACACGCAGAAATTTTCACACGGGAAAGTTGTAGTAATTGGATATGTAACTCAGCTCTGAATTTTCAACCACTTTTTAAGAAATGCTTTTTCTATACTTAAAAAAATGTAAAATAAAGACAATCTCTCACCCTACTGAAAGGTAAAATGAACTTGCTACTCTTTCCCATTTTTTAAATCTGAAACATGAGGTGTATATGTGTTTATAATAAGCTAGGTGGAGGCTCCATTATTGCCTTGATTTCGAAAACTTATGGTTTATTGTTAGTAACATAAATCACAAAAGGCTATTTCCCTTAATTAGCATGTTACAATCTTCATATTTTCTGAGCATCAATTCTACCTTGCTAGTGTGTGTGTGTGTGTGTGTGTGTGTGTAGAATCCCCTGAAGTTAACATATGTTGAAATAAGCTCTTATTTTTATATATGGATGCCCACTATTGTGCTACTGCTTTATTATTTTGTGTTTCCTTTTGTATTATTTCTCAAGGAGATAATTGAATCCTTAATATACCCAACAAACTGCTAGGTTAAATTTGTTTTCATTAAAAGCAGGTTCATTCCTTTAAACATTATTTTTCTTTAAGAGTCATATTCATGGACCTAAACAATGTTCCTTTCTAATTCATGTTTATTATCATAGAACATATAGATCATATTATCCAGTAATACTCAGTATTATTAAATAAGAGTAATGTCTATATGGTGGTTCTTCTATTGATTTATATTTACATATCATATATCATGCTCTATCTATGAAGACAGATTTATAATCACCTTTATAGCAGGTAAGTGGGTTACCTTTCAGATTACTTCTGATCACCTATGGGTACTGTTAATATTCAGATCTGATTCAGGTGCCTTGGGTAGAATTTGAGACTTAGGTTTTCTAAGGAGATCCCAGCCAGTGACAATGCTGCTGGCCTCGGGAGCACAGGTAGAAGAAAATCTAGGAGTGAGAGGGCTCCTAACAAGGAAATTTAAGTTTTGACTCTGCCCCTGATTCTGAACTTAACCTAGAGACTCATCCTCTTGATCTTGTTTCTTACCTTTAAAATGGATGGAATCATGTTTCTCCTGGCTCTTCACAGAATTGGTCTGTGGTTCAAATTAAATTAATTAGGAAAGCTCTTTAATAACAAAGGAACATGAGATGAGGTGGTACAAACAAATATTTCCTCTTATTCTTTGAATAGCATATTATTTTATACTAATAACCTTATTTCTATCAGTGTCTGCCCATTTAGGCTGAAATGAAAGACCCAGTTTTAAGGTTATGCTCCAAAAGTTCTTTCTTCACATTTACACTCTATTTTCTGTTCATTCACTCATTTATTCATTCAGCTGGTATTTATTGAGTAGCCACTGTGCACCATGCATTGTACCAGCCTCTAAAGATGGCAATGGACTATTTCCACTTCTACGTGTTTTCATTCTGTCAAATAATTTCATTTATTGATTTTGCTCTATACTTCATATCTCTCCAGTCTTTCTTTCTACTTTCAATGGACTGTTGCAATGATTAATCTGAAGATTATATTTTTCTCTTTGAATCATTTTTTCCATCTCCACAAATGTTTCCTGATTTTTCACCACTTGGTTTATTATCTGCAAAAAAAGGAATATAAAATTGAAGAAGTTGTAGAAGGGACAGTCCTTTTATCAGATCACTTGAATTCTTTCTGGGGAGCAGAATATTATCAATTCCTCAGATTGTACTCAGGGTAGAATATGACTGCAGAATGTGACTGGCGTCATCAGGCTTTAATGAATTTCATATGAAGAAGAAAAACCACACCCAGTTCAAGAGATTTGCAAAAGCCTTATAGATGGCTATGCTGCGACAAAAAGAGATGAGAGGAAGAGGGTAGCTACAAGGGTGGAAAAATCACAGCTCCCTTTCTCCTTTCTTCTGTTCATGTTGAGTGGCTGGGACAAATGATCTGGCATGGACAAGATGGTCTGAGAACTCTCTTTAAGGCACGCATGAGGTAAAGCTAGATATTCTCATTGCAGTCACACTGTGACGGCCTTAAGCACCAGCTACGAGTCTGTACTTAGTTTGGGGGTCATGAAGAAGTCTTTGAAAGTCAATGTTATTGCTGACCTTCCTGCCCTGAATTCAAAGTCAACCTTTAATTCAAGTCTGTGGAATCTAAATGTGAGTCAAGTGAGCAGATTGGCAAACTCCAGGCAACCTTTGGCCAGTTTTCATCTAGGTGGCATAGCAATAACAGACACCACATAATGGACTCTGGGAAGACAGCGGGCTAGGTATGCCTCCTTCACTAACTAGCTAGCCTGTTGATCTTAGAGAAGGCATTCACCTCTGTAAGTCTTAGGCTCTTTTTCTTAGTGATGGAAATAAACTGTGCCAATTTTCCAAGGTAATTGTAAGAGGTAAATATGGTAAATAAATTTAAAAGTGTAAACTTTGATAGTATAAGGGTCTGTGTTACTATAAAGATTTCCCAACTAATTTTTTTATTCCTCTCCATTCCTCTTCAGGGTGGGACACTGGAGATGGTCATCCTTTCTGCCACCATTTCCTTCTCCTTTAAATGGAATGTCATCCTGTTACTCTGTCATTTTAAGATTCAGTGTGCTCTTTCTGAGAATACACGTAGCAATTGATTTGTTTCACTCCTTTTTTAAAACTCTAAAATCATCTATGAAACCACTCCTTCTCATTTATCCCGTAATAAATTTGTATTCATGAGCAGACTGTACTAATTACATTGTCATTCTGACCTTAGCTTAGATATCACTTCTTGAGATACCTCCGAGCCACCAGCCACTGCACCCCAGGGATCACTCGCCACCCTTCTTTATTTGCTTTATGGCACTTTTCATCACCTGAAATTATGGTCTTTGTTTATTTGCTTGTATGTCACTGTAGTCAGTATGATTTTATTAGTTCATTAAGTGACAGACAGTGTCATAGGAACTAGCGATGGGAACTGAACTAATGTGTGCCATTAAGGAGATAGACAGCAATAAATATTGATGATAATAGTATCTATTTTTATGTATAAATGTCAGGTGGTAAAAAGCGCTATAAAGGAAAATAAAACAAGCTGCAGGATTAGAGAGGGAAGGTCATTATGCCATTTTATGTCAGATGTTCAGGGCAGGGCCCCCGGTTGTGCCTGTGTTACGTGCCATTGACCCCAAGGAGTGATGCCCACAATGACCTGTCCTCAGCAACCCTGCTCAGCTCCCATAGCTCATGCTTATGGTTTTTTTTTTAAGGAGTCCATCCATCACATATTTGGTCTTCTTTTTGTCCTGTTGTTTTCTGTTTTTCCCAGCATTATTGTCTTTTCCAAAGAACCCCTCCTTCTCTGAGATGCCCAAAGAAGGACAACTTCGATTTTATCATTTTTGCACCAGTGATGTTTCAGGCTTCATTTGCTCTAGGAGCCACCTGTCTGTCTTTCTGGAGGCCCAGTATATCCATACGGCTTTTCTACAGCCCCGTACTTCAGATGGATCCCCTTTTTTTGTTTCCTATTAGCTTTCTTCACTGTCCAAATTTCTCATCCATACACAGTAATTAGCAATACGAGAGCATGGATGGTCTTAGCCTCTGTCTCTAATGAAAAACTTTGTTCTTGGTGACTGTCCCTAATTTTCCCATTGATACCCTTCCAAGTCTCAGCCTTCTCGTGAGTTCTTGGCTGATGAAGTACTATTTATTTAAAGGCCAGAGAGAAGTAAGGGAAAGACATATCTAGGGGAAAAAATGTACAAAGCAGGAAGAACTGAAAGTGCAAAGGCCCTGAAGTAGGAGCATAGTTGATATGCTCAAGGTTAAGCTTGGAACTAAGAGTGGCCGGAAGACAGTGAGCCAAGCGAGAGTGATCAGTGATGGGATGCAGAGCAGGCGGTAACTTTAGACACTATTACATAGGCATTTTAATCTCTGTTAAAATCTGAGATTCTAATCCAGTGAAATGTGGAGTCTAGGGAAGGCTTTGAGCTGAAGAGTGATGGCCTCAGATTCAGGTCATTCTGGATGTCACGTGATGTAGACGGTATTAGCTGGGAAGAGTGAAAGAAGGAAGAAAACAAGGTTTGCCAGAACTCCATCTGACCAGCTCCCTGGACACTATCGTGCACATCGCTGCTCTCACATGTCGCGTCGCTTGAAATTAGCCAAGGTGGGAAAGTTTATGCCATGGAAATCTGCAAAAGCTGTAAATCAGGGATTTCTTTTCTTTCTTTGTTTCTTTGCCTATATCCCTCTGTTGTCTTGCTCCTGCTCTCACTCTCTTTTTCTCTCTTTCCTTCCCTCCTTTTTTCTCAATCCATACTTCCTCTTTTCCTTCTTTCCTTCTGTCCTTACTTTTCTTCTCTCCTTTCTTCTTTCTCTTTCTTTTTACCACAGTAAATGTTTACTTTTTTATAAATAAAGCTTTGGTAAACTTTTACCAGCACATCTCCGAGGAGCTCAATCAAAGGTTGTTGCCACAATGCAAACGAAAGATCACTGTGGCTTCGATTAGTTGTCCCAGTTTTCCCTGTTTCCCCCCCCTCTGCCCAGTACCCCATTCCCTCTAGCAATTCCCCCTTAGTTCATGCCCATGGGTCATGCATATAAGTTCTTGGTTGAGAAAATGATACAAGAAGAGTGGTTTTCAGATTTTTGACCTGAATAACTGAAAGAATAGTTGATTTGGATGGAAATGGCCTTAGAAGGAGCATTTTGGGGGTCAAGTGTCAAGAATCTGGATTTGAAGACATAAAGATATAAATGCCCATTATGTTGCTCCAAATGAAGATATCGTATAGAAAGTTTCATATTTGAGTCTGGCACTCAGGAAAGGAGCCTAGATTAGAGATATCAGTTTGGGAATCAACTGCATAGAGAACAGTATGTCCCTGTTCTTTGTAACTTAAATGGAGACTAATTGTGTATCAGTTTTTTTTTTCCCCAAGGTTTTCATGCAGAGCAGAGATGCAGTGCCAATGCATAGGTATTGCATCTTATTGAGAGAGACTGCTGAGTCAGATGTTCTCTTGATACATTTTTTAAATATAATTTCATCAACTAAGTAAAATTTGCCATGAATTGATTGAATCCCTATTTAGCCCAATTCATTTTTATATTTATGCTTCTTGCTTCTTGAAACCAATCAGTTATATGCTCCACATCTCTAAATCTTGTTCCAGGACCAGGTACTACCTGCATCAGAATTAAATGGGTGTATTTTTAATTGTAGAATTTTTTAATCAAATACTAGACCAATTAAATTATTAGTACAGGAGCCCAGGAATCTGCATTTTAACAAATACTCATGACTAATAGTATGCACATGAAGATTTCATCACTCCTGGTATAGTATGTAAATAGAAACTGTAGTCTCTCTTTAATCTTTGTTTTAGATTTTCCCATTGCAAAAAAAAATTAATGGTTGTTTATACCACTAATACTCTAGGTTGTTTTGATTAGAATAGAATTAAGTCATGAAGATATCTATCTTTAGTAGACAAAACCAAAGTTAATCACCCCTCTTTGTTTGCAAAAAGTGTAATTTTATAATGCACTGTAACTTTAGGATATACTGTTCAAACTGAAAAACTCAGTTTTTATTGTAGAATTGCTGTGATAATTTTGAAAATTAGCTAAATATATCGTATTCTCCTCTGTTCTGGACATGATAGAACTGTGTTGTACTTCCTAGTCCCTTTGTGACTAGGGATCAGAAAAGGAGTGGAGGTCAATCAGTATTGTACCTGAGGTCAGAATGTTTAATGGCCAATGTTCTTTCATCTTTCTCATACCTTTCCCGTAACTGAGATGGAGGCTTTCCTGTTTACCCTGCTTACCTGAGTTACGATTAGCAGAGTTCCTTTGTCAATCAGTAGTGGACATTGAGTGTAAGCATGAAATACACCTTTGTAATTTTAAGACACTAAGATGACATTTGGTTATTTTTGCAGTGCAATCTTCCTTTTCAGCAAAACTAAGTTATTTGGACCTGAGTTATCCCTCATTCAACTGGCTGATATTGTGGACTGACCAAAGCTAATCTGTTCTTTCAACAATTGTCAGAGATTTGTGTCAATATTTTAATCTTTGACAATAAGAAATAGGTTAGAACTGTATGTGTCTTCTCTTATAACTTTGTTACCAGAGAGTTGCTTACAGGACAAACAAAAGCAAAAAACCAACCAAGCAAACAAACAAACAAAAGCCCTAAATAAGTTACAGACCAATTTCTGCAAATATCCAAACTTTTGCTAACAATCAGTTACAAAATCCATCAAACAACACATTCCAAAAATCTGGGGGTAGTCTCCGTTCTCTGTCCTTTGTGTCATGCCATCTGGCACCTTGTAGGAAATGTTTACTGCTGAGAAAATGTATCAGTATTCTGGTGGCAAAAGCAAGGAGTCTTCCAATAGTAGCAGGCAATGGAACCACTTTCTAAATTGAGGGATGGGAAATAAATGAAATAGAATTCTAGATCTATGGTGCCAAAGGGGTTGTTAGCCTTTTAACCTTGTACTGAGATTTTTATACTTTGTTCAGACAATGGTGAGACTATTGCCTAGTATTTCTAGCCAATCACATATCATGATCACCACTTGTCTCACCAATGAAAATTGTTACAATCCATTGTAAATTACTAAGCTCCCACATATAGTTTCACAGAGCAATAGTCGGAAATTTGAAACATTTGTCACAGTTGCCCTGTAGTGAAAACTATTCATTAGGAAACTTCAAATCCTAACCATCCTAGAGAGCAGATCCCGGCTAGAATTTTCCAAATGTTAACTAATTTTTTCTGGTTTGTAAATTAAAGATAACCTAATGTACTTCATACTATACCTACTGGGGCATTTTTAAGTAAATTACAGAAACTAATGGATTTAATTATGGATTTTTGTACATTTCTTTTTATGTTCTACTAGGAGTACAAACACCATCAAACTGACCGGAAGCTCACAGTATTTTACTTAACAGATACAGATGTATTAATCCTTGATTTTTATTAGCTTGCTTTAGAATTTGTTCTCAATATTTCTCTAGTTCACCAACAACTATTCATAGTTAATTAACCAAGAACATATATAATTAAACTGTTTATATATAATGTAAGGTTTGTTAAACAAACAAAAAAATAGGCTACATTGGGTTAAAATGAAAATCTGGAAACACTGGGTTTTAAGATTAGATTCCTCTGTTCTCTTTCTGCATATTCATGGTCTGGGAGGGGGAGCAGCTTTCCTTAATGTTTTAGTTTCCAAATGTTTTGCCAACTATGAATGAACTAGGTCAGCGAAGGAAAACATTCTTTCTACAGCCTACATGAATATTCTCCTGTTTGAAAAACTAGACTGGCCCATCAATCATTTTGGTAATAGATTCTCACAGTTTTGGAATATAACTCGTAAAACCTCATCAAGAAACACACGCTTTCTAAAATCTTCACCTCATTTCAAATTATTTTAGTTACTTTTATGAATAAATAGTTTTTGAAATCTGTGCCTGCTAATCAAATTGATAAGGAAATTAATTGTAAATACAGCATATAATATTGCATTTTAAAACATCTCTAAAAAACTAAGAATAGTGTTTTAAGTATTAAAAGTTTAAATAGTAGACTTATTTTATGGGATATTTTAGTATTAATATTATAAAGTAAAGCAGTATTTAAAAAATGTAGCTTTCCACTAAAAATTCCCTGAGGTTCAAAAAAACTTTTCTTTATAAAATGAGAGATACTATAGAAATTAACTGGTGGTGATTTGTTTTCCTATATGACAATCTTTTGTCTCTAAAAAATGTATGGTATTTTATAAACAACTATAACAATAAAATTGCAAGAGCACATTTTGACTTCAAATTCAATTTATGTAAATTGAATTTTGGCCGGACTTATGGATTTTTATTTTTAAAGTTGTACATTTCCAAATTTTGAAGGCACCCCTACAATGAATTGGGCTGATTACTCCTAGCAACTGATTTTATTATTGTGCAGTGGTTTTTAGGGGATCCCAGAGAATGAGAGAAGACAACTCAAAATAGCAGGATGTAAAGTAAAATACTTAAACTTTTTAGACACCCCATTCTAATAAGAATATTTTGATTATAAGATTTTTTGAATGAATGTAAAATGAACATTGTATGTTAGCTCATAGAATTTTTTTAAATTTTTGCTTCATTGAGGTGTAATTGGCATATAAAATTATAAGATATTTAAAGTGTGCATCATGGTGATTTGGTATGAATATGCATTGTGAAAGGATGCCCCCCTCTAGTTAATTAACGTATCCATCACCTCCATATTTAACAGTGTGTGTGTGTGTGTGAACAATTATGTTCCAATCTCTTAGTGAAGTTCATGGAAATTTTTGATGATGACCATAATTTGGTTTGCCTATTTTCTTCCCCCAGTAGATGCAGCTTCTCTTTGCCAGGGAGCAGGCTAGGGCAGTGCTATCCAAAGGCGTTCCACCGGCCAGGCCCTTCCAGTACCAATCAGGAAACAAGAGGTATGAAAATTGAGAGCACACAGTTAGAAAATTTTATAAAACTTTGACACAGTTATTCTGTGTCTGTTGACTCAAATAATAAGATAGTTACTAATTATTTTCTAGTTACTCATTTTCATTGTCTGTGACTATCTGAGAAAAACAAAAGTCTGCCTTTTCAGCACAATTAGTTTGAGATGCACTGTGCTAGGGCTTTCAGAGTTTTAACAAAGATACTATGGGGCACATCTGATCAACAGTAAAATGTATTTTTGCACTCTTTGAAACATCAAGACCACAACAAGATTACATATATTCCCCCAAATAACTTATACTTTTATTAATAAACTTCTCCCTCTCTTTAAGATAGTTCTTAAATATCTATGTGAAAACATTCTGAATGCAAGAAGTCACACTTAAACACTAGATAGAATTTCAATAGAACCGCATTTATAAAATCCTGTTGTCAGTTTAATATAAACCCATTTTTTTCTTCTCTGCTATTACCTAACTTCTGTAGTCTGGCATTTGCATGTGATGCTCTTTAAATATTTATTAGGAAAGAACTTAATAAAATATGAAGTTATCAAACCAAGATGTGATTTCTAGTGAAAATCTTGAATTTCTGCATTTAGACATTATACCCACCTTGTATTTGATCAAGAAAAATATTTTTTAAATCCTTAAAAATGAACTGATGAAATTACTTATTGACAATTATGCTAACAAAGTATCTTATATTAGCAACCGCCTGTCTAATTTCAAACTCACGTCAGTAAAGATTATTCATCATTGCTGGTTGTTATAGCTACAGGTAAGAGGTATGCAAACAAGACTGCCTTCAACCTCGGGAAGCAAGCAAAATGAAGCTTACACATAGATATCAACAGAGGAAAGTTTTCTCTAATTCATCACTAAATCATTGCTCCTTACATTAAAACCAGCAATTCACAAACCCTCAAGCACAAAGAGTCATTGTTTGCTGTGCATTTGGCAAGCTGGCAGTTGCTTTATAAATGTACTATTAAATTGCCATTACTGCCATCTAGTGGGAAGACATAACCCATGTCACCATGTCAGGGATATTCTCTAAAGCCCTAAAACTCCAGGAGGAAAGGGAAAACCACCATTTCTGTGTCTTAAGTAAAATTGCATACTGAAAGACATGACATCATGGACATTGAAAGCTAACAGATAACTATGCACTTAATAAGCTAAAGAGGTTTGTGGGGAGATAAAAGGGTAAGAGGGGTGCATACCTCTACAAGATTGATTTTGTGTAGAATCAAAATTACATACAAAATATTGTTTCTCACGGAACACAGTGAGATCACCTGAATCAGGGCATTTGTACACTTTTTTTAACCTACTGGTATGTAAATTAATTGTTTTGCATATGCTTTTTAAGTCTAAAGAATCAAGATAGCACAGTTCTTCTCAAACTTTAAGGCACCTAGGCAATCTGGTTATAATGCAGACACAGCCTCAGTGTATCAATGCCAGAGATTTCGCATTTCTAACACCCTTCAGGTGGTGCCCGGGTTGTTCTTCGTGTTCAGGTAATCCTTTGAGGGATGAGATCCTTGGAGTAGTTTATCAAAGAGAAGGGGTTCAAAAATGAAGTGAAACCCCGCAGAGTGCATGCATTTGTATGTTATCTTGTTATAATGTATACAGAAGTTTATCCAATGGCCTGTAGAGCCAAATTGCCAAATACATTACTTGGCCTTGCTGCTTATGCCTGTAACCGTGGACAAGACACGTAACACGTGTATGACTCAGTTTCATCATCTGTAATGAAAATAACAGGTCAGCATGCCGTGTTCTTAGAAGGAATAAATGGGATTTCAAAAAAAAATCTCATAATGAACCATATGAAATTGCCCTTTTTATAGATTAAAAACAAGCATTTGCAGTGTTAGAGAGTTAAAACTAAATGTGTAAACTGTGTAGTATAACATCTAGCCCCTAGTGGCCCATAAATGTTAGTATCAACAACCCATGTCCCAGAGTGAATGTGCAGACACCTCTGACTGTACTCCCACCCTAGAAAGTTTCATTCAACAAGAAAAAGAATTTTGAAGTTTCCATAGAAGAAGCCTGATGTAAATTTTATGAAAGTCATTACCTTGAGGTTTTGATGGATAAAATAAGCAATTTGTGAATTATTCTGTAATGAAATCCAGTTAGTTGTGGAAAACAGAAAGAATTACACTAGGTAAAGAAATACTGGGTTGATTTAGTTTTGCCTTTTCATATTACCAGGAACCAAGCCTAGAGTGGAAGGGTAAATGCATTCATTTTTAGAGCAGTTTTTAGTTGCACAGAAAAATTGAGGAAGGCACAGAGATTTTCCACATCCTCACTGCCCCCACACATGCACAGCCTCCCCCACGATCACCATCGCCACTAGCACAGAACATATTTTACAATAGGTGAGCCTACACTGGCACATCATTGCCACTCGAAGCCTATAGTTTACTGCAGGGTTCTTTCTTGGTGTTGTAATTCTGTGGTTTAAACAAGTGTGTAACAGCACGTATCCACTATGGTAGCATCATACAGAACAGTTTCACTGCCCTAAAAGTCTTCTGTGCTCTGCTTATGCGCTCCTCCCTCTTCCTTAAACCCTGGCAACCATTGATCCCTTTACTGTCTTCGTAGTTTTGCCTTTTCCAAAATGTCATATAGTTGGAATCACACAGTATGTAGTCTTTTCTGACTGGCTTCTTTCACACAGTAACCTACATTTAAGGTTCTTCCATGTCTTTTTATGGCTTAAAAGCTCATTTCTTTTTAGCACTGAATAATATTCCATTGTCTGGATGTACAACTTTTGGATTTATGAGGCTGGGCAATGTATTTTTATACAGCATCCAATTCATATCTTGCAGTAGCACATGCAAAGTATGAGAGCATAAGAGGGCAAAGATTCTAGATAAATTTATTAATGTAAGCCTATTGTGGGGAAAAATAGACTGGGAAAATATCTAAAGTTTTCTAAGTTATTTGAGCAAATTGCATTTCACGTATTTGAATTCTCTGTCATATCTTTCTTATGCTGTGTTTTACATGATTAAATAAGCTATGTTACATTCTTTAGTTATATGCTGAATTATAAAAATGTGTGATAAGTTATTCATATTTATAAAGTTTTGCTTTAAAGAAAAGGAAGATTATAGCATTGTGATTGGGTGAAAGGATTATAAAGCTCACCATTTGGAAGAAAAACATTCTGCTTTCTTTTGAGTGAAGTTAGTGCCTTTCCTTATGTAAATAGATATTTCCTAATTTTGACCCTTGGGCTTTAAGCTTTGCCTGAAGTGTACTTATCTTTACTTTTATAAAGCATTGTTGGTGAACTGCAGAAAACCACATAAAGAATTACAAAAATCTAAAATGTTAAATTACGGGTTAGAGTCAAAGTAAGATGTTATTGACTTACAGTGATGTTAAGGGACTTCGTACATACTATCAAGGAAGAGATAACATATTTTAATTTTCTTTTTGAAAATTCTTCCTTTTTCTAAAATTTGATAATTTGGAATCCTCTCAACCTTTTAAGGTATAAGATGAGTTGTAAAGTAGTTTCATAATGAAAGTAAATTGTTTACTATATTGTTTAAAGAATAATATTCTGAGTTGTAAGAATAATGGCAAAAGAATGTAAGCCAGTATAATCTATTCAGGGCAGGCAGCATAATGCCATTAAATTATTAAATTGTCTTTATTGGGTGATGACATTCAAGCTGATGCTGTATGAGGAGACCAAAGAATTACTGAATTCTATTCCCCCAAGATGCAATACCCATGTTCTGTTGTAGCAAAAAAGGCTAACATTCTGGGTACACACACAAAAGAATTGAAAGTGGGAACTTGAACAGGTATTTGTTTACCTGTACTCGTATTCATAGCATCATTTTTCACCATAGCCAAAAGGTGGAAGCAACCCAAATGTTCATCAAAGGATGAATGGAAAAACAAAATGTGGTATATAGATATGCTGGAATATTATTCAGTCTCAGAAGGAAATGAAATTGATACATAACACAGCATGGATGTTCCTTCAAGGCATTAGGCTAGTTGGAATAAGCTGGACAAAAAGGACGGATGTTGGATGATTCCTACCATATGAGGCATCTAGAATAGTCAAACACAGTAATACAGAAGGTAAAACAATGATTATCAGTGACTGGAGGAAGGGGAAATGGGGACTTACTGTTTGGTGGGTACAGAGTTTCAGTTTGCAACGATGACAAAGTTCTGGAGTTGCCCGGCTAGTGTAGCTCAGTCAGCCTACGAACCGAAGGGCCGCTGGTTTGATTCCCAGACAGGGCACATGCCTGGGTTGCAGTCCAGGTCCCCAGTAGGGGGTGTGAGAGAGGCAACTACACAGGGATGTTTTTCTCCCTCTTTCTCCCTCCCCTCCCTTCTCTCTAAAAATAAATAAATAAAATCTTTAAAATACTAATTAAAAAGAAAGAAAGGTCTGGAGATGGATGGTGGTGATGGCTGCACAATAATGTGAATGCGCTTAATGTCACCGAACTGCACACTTAAAATAGTTAACATGACAAATTTTATGAAATTATGCATATTAAAAAACTCTGGAAAAGAATAAACAAGCTCCAGGCATCATACAAAATAAAGTTTGTTTTGTTTTGTTTTGTTTTTTTGAGAACCAAACAGTCAAACAAAGATAGTCTATCCTCATACCTGCACTCCTAAATTTTAGCAGGATTTACCTGTGCCAAATGTAAGAACGTTTTTAAAAATGAAAGTGATTTAGTAAAGGTACTATTAGCATTTCTATGAATTTCAAGGTTACTCTCTCTGATATGGTTAAGAATAAGAGAGAATTTAATCACAAAAAAATGTGGAAAATACAGCAAGAAAAACATCTCCATCATTCCCCTCTGGCAATGTTAATTAGCGCTCAGTGTCTTAGGTTTCTGTACAAAACTTGTAATTCTCAGACCTGTAGTACGTTCTCAGTGATGGTGCTTATTATTGTGTTTTCTACTGTTGTCATTGATGTTTGAGTTTTTGAGATGTAGAGATAAAAAGCTGATATAAATAAGAAGTTTAACTAAATACTGCACTATAAAAATATGGAGTTGGGAGTCATAAAAATGAGTTTCAGAACTAATACGCAAATATGTTTATATCCATTAAACACAAGTGTAAATACCAGAGGGCCCCTCCTCTCCTGAATCCCCCAAGTACTATCAGGCAAATAGAATTGATAGGATCACAAAATATTCCAATAGGCACGTTTAGCTGACTAAGCACTTTCATATATGACTTCATTTTATCTTCATATCAATCCCTCTAAAATTCCTATGAGAAATGTTACTTAAAAAATTTCCAAACTAATGTAGAGACTGTGACTGGCTAATCACTGAGTTAGACACAGAGTGAAAATTGAGCAGCAGGGCTTCTAGCTCCAAGCCCAATCTCTCCCTTTACATCCAGCTGCATATTCTACAGTAGGTGGGAACAAAGCATGGAAAACCTTGTGTTTTCATCACACTGGATTCTTAGTCCATGAGCTTATTCAAGAACAAATGGTGGCAAAGAGGATATTAATCCACAACTTGCAGTTTATTTACACAAATATTCTTGGATATAGGTGCTCAAATCAATAGAAAGTCAGACTTTTCCTTAGCAGCCTTAATTTTGACAATTCCAAGGGACAGATGTTCTAAATTTCTGCGGAAATTAAGATAGAATGAGTCATATTCCCAAATCTTAAACAGTGTAAGTAAAGAAGCGGGTAGCAAGAGCTGAACTGCAAACCGCTTACAGTGCTCCAAAGGAGAGACGTAGCCGGGTTAACACAGTTTTGAGTATCTCCTTGAGTATTTTCTGTGCATGTATTTTTTTCCCTCCTATAAATTTGTTTACACAGTCCTTTCATTGCCTTCCCTCCTATTCCAGATTGTTCAAACTTTAGTAGATCCCGCCACCTTTTTTTCTATTCACCAAGGTTTTACTTTGTGGAGGCTCAGGCAGATGTTTAGGCTCACAGCTCCTAAAATTATTCATGTTTGGTCAGTGCTCTGGGCTGTGACGCCGATCATCAGCGTTACTTCACTTCAAAAACAGACTGCTTTGGGTTTATGTGGGAACATTGTATAACTGGATGGCTGTGTGAACATAATATGCTAGTGTGCAATGGTTTAAAGACCACATTTATTGTGTAAAAGTTTATTTTGTTTTCATACTTCATTATAGGTTAGAATTTTTTTCCATATTGCTGTATAAAGGGCATGTAATTTGTTTTGTTAATTGCTACATGACACCATAAAGTTTATTATTCCTCTAAAGGAAATGGCAACTTTGTTCTTTAAAAAGACGTGAGAAAACACAATGACTTAACTTGCTTTTAGAGTACTCTTGTTTTCAAGATAGATGCTGTAAAAAACATGAATGTGTATAGCAAAACTTGTGTTAGGCAACAACTGGCTGTCTGAGATGTATAGTTACCTAAAAATTGAACAAAAATTGCCCTTGAATTTTAGAATACATTTAAACCAGCCATATAAATCATTAACCACCTGTGTAGCTGATACCAGAAAGGGAAAAAAAAAGAATAAAAGATTAGCTTAAAAAATAGACTTTAGGTAAGATCTTAAGGAGTGAAACATATAAGCAAAATTTAGTTCTTAAGATTACTGATGTAAAACACTGCTAGCTGGCTAATTCTATGGCACTGAGATAATACCAAGGGTTAAGGAAAGTGTTGCCAAATAGATTTTTAAATAACATATTTGTTTTGCAAATGGTAAATGTTTATTGTAAAACAATGGAAAATACAGATGAATAATAGAGAAGTTATGCATAATCCCTGTTTTGAATATGACCTATGTCCACTTTGGTATATAACCTTTCATACATTTTTCTACATACATATTTATGTACATCAGTTAGCTCGTATTGTTAGCATTCTTTTGTTATTTTAACATGTTACAACTTTTCATATTATAATGTTTTGGGAATTTTTGAGTATTATTTTTTAATAAGAAAAGCAATGGACTTAACATGGACGAGGTTAGCTCCTTCCTGTTGATTTTCACAAAACATCTGTTTGGAAATTATAGGATGCTACATTCCAACTAACTGTTGCTTTTCTGGTAACCCCACAGAAGCTCCTAGTGTTCAGTCTAAGTGATTATGCCTGTAAGCATGAGCATGGCGTCTGTGTTTAAACCATGAAGTCTTGAGCGCATTGTAAAACCACTACGGACAGAAGAGATTCGCTATGCTGGGGGGCAGTATGCTGGGGAGCTGAGAGTAAGCTGGGGTACAGAATGTAGAATACTGGAATAGGCCAGTTTCAGAAGCAAGTGAACAAGAGTCAAGAAATGCTTCAGTGTAGGGAATATGAGTGTGGTGAAGGTATCAAAAATTGGAGAAGCATGAATTGTCAGAATGAGCAATGTATCTATAAGCTAAGGACCAGAATTCAAGAGACTGAAATTGATAAGGGTCATCACAATAAATTTTAAAAGTCCTTGACATACATTACTTCTACTAATATATATTGAACATGGGCTTGTTTTATATACTATTGCTAGCTTCAAACAGCTTATAATCTACAAAGGGTAATAAGAAATGATGGTCAAGTGATGTAGTACAAGGCAGTATGTAAGTCATGTGGTCCAAGAGTAAGTGATATAGGAATTCATGTGGTCAAAAAGTTACTTCTGCCCTGGCTGGTGTGGCTCAGTGGTTGAGTGCCGGCCTGCAAATCAAAGGGTTGCTGGTTTGATTCCCAGTCAAGGCTCATGCCTAGGTTGTGGACCAGGCCCCTAGTGGGGGGTGAGTGAGAAGCAACCACACATTGATGTTTCTCTCCTTCTCTTTCTCTCTCCCTTCCCTTCTCTAAAAAATAAATAAATAATTTATTTAAAAAACTTACTTCTGACTTTGGTGATCTAGAAATTTATGATGATAGTAACAGCTTATATTAATCACTATGAGGTAAGTTATTATCAGGAAAATAATGTGTATGGTCCTTTACTGCCTTGAAGCCAAAATGTCTGGGATTGAATCCTGGTCACTTACTATTATGGCTTTTGGCAATTTATTTAACTCTCTGTATTCCAGTTTCTTATCTATAGAAAAGAAATAATGATTGTATCTGTCTCCTAGAGTTGTAAAGGCTGAATTTGTTAATAGACATAAAGTACTTACAACTAACTAATAATAATGTAGTTATTACTATTAGTTTCATTTTTCATGCTGAAGAAACTAAGATTTGGACAATTTTGGTAATATATCCAAGTTATGCAGGGAGTAAATAGTGTGGCCAGGGGTCAAGTCTAGCTCTGCTCATTCCTGAATCTGAGTTTTATTTCGCTACTTTGATGTTTCAAAATTTAAGCCTGAAAAAAATGGTCAAAGGTAAAGATTTATTTAGATCATGGCTGACTAAATTCATGAGTGAAATAGGGCAGAGATTAGGAAAGGTTTCTTTTGTTTTGTTTTTTGCTATTGTTGTTTTTGGAAGGAGGACAGTATTAATTTAAAATGTCTTGAATTTGTTTTTTAGGGTAAAATGTATGACTGTTAGCTGGAAGTCCTGTACTAGAACTCAGGACGAGGAGTGGAGGTTGAGATGAGGCAGACACATAATATCTTTACAGAGTGAACAGTGAATGCTGTGAGTACGTAAGATCAGCAGGGAGATAATATTTTTAAAAAGCAAAAAATAAAAACAAAAGCCAAGGTCAGAAGTCATTGCCTTATTAGCCAGGGAGAAGAGGAGCTACTGAAGAGTCCAGCAGGAGACGAGGCAAGCCTATCATGGAAGAACAAGTCTGAAAATTTCAACAAGGCATCTGTCTGTTGATCCTGAAATTGTTCCTGAGGTACAGGCCTCAGGGATCTCGAAGAGTCTGGCATAATTTTGAGGAGTGAAGTGGGTACATAGAGATATGTGGGGTAGGAAGAGGACTATTTTTAGAGCATTCAAATATACCAAGTTCCTCTTTATTTTGCTCCGTCGCTGGTCTGTAAAGTGTTTTTCCAGGATTATCTTGAGCCGTGTGAGGGTCCCCTGGAACTGCAGGGTGAGAGCTGGTTTCATCAGGACTTTTAGAGAGAAAAGAGCTGCCCTGGAGCCACTGCATTCCTCTCCCGACGGGATTTTGAAACAAAGGAACATGCACAGGAAGTTTTACGACCCACACTTTTACAGCACTAACCTCATACAACTATTCATTCAAATTGATTAAAACTAAGTAAAAAATAGCAAGTTTCTTAGTTGTACTCCACATTTCAAATGTCCAATTGCCACATGGGGCTTTTGATTATTGTACTGGATGGTGGTTTTTTTTCCTTTTTATTGAATTTATTGGGGTGACACTGGTTAACAAATTATACAGGTTTCAGGTGCACAGTTCTACAACACATCATCTGCACACTGTACTGTGTGTTCAGCACCCCAAGTCCAGTCTCCTTTTATCCCCCCTCCCCTTCTCCCTCCCCCCCTCCCCTCTGCAGTCACCACCCTGCTGCCTGTGTCCATGAGTTTTACTTCTGTTTTGTTCTTTCTTGTTCAATCTATTGCCCCACCCCTACCCTGATAGGTGTCAGCCTGCTCTCTGTCTATGACTCTGTCTCTATTTCGCTTGTTAGTTCCTTTTGGTCATTGGATTCCACATATGAGTGAAATCATATGGTACTTGTCTTTCTCTGACTGGCTTATTTCACTTGGCATTATGTTTTCCAAGCTGATGAATGCTGTCGCAAAGGGCAAGATTTCCTTCTTTTTTACGGATGAGTAATATTCATTGTGTAAATGTGCCATGACTGTTTTATCCACTCATCTGCTGATGGCCATTTGGGCTGCTTCCAAACCTTGGCTATTGTAAAGAATGCTGCAATAAACGTAAGGGCATATATATTCTTTTGAATTAGTGTTTCCAGCCTCTTTAGTATATTCCCAGAAGTAGAAGTGCTGGGTCATAATTCAAAGTGTTAGTTGTAGAATATTTTCATCATTGCAGAAAGATCTGCTAGACAGAGTTACTTTAGGTGACGTATGTCTTAAGATTTCTGTGACCAAAAATTATCTTTATCTCATTTGTTTCAGACATAAGTTTTTCACTATTAACAAACATATTTTTATTTTACATCATAAGCACAAGAGAATCACCTATCAATAACTTGTTTAGCTTATCAGTATAATATAGAAATCATATTTAAAAGCTAAATATTACCTCAGAAATAATGTATCTCAGAGATTATAAGAATATTTATTTGTGAATTATTATCTGAAAAATTCCTCATTTGAATTTTATAATTACTGTTTTTTATTCCATTTGAAAATGAAAGAAATGTCTTATGTAGGTATTAGCTAGATTTTCTATATGATAAATATACTTTTCTGTTTAATAAATATTGATAAGCATTGAGGGAGAAAAATTTCAGCTTATCCAAATGATATTTAAAAGTGACATTGATTAATATTACAAGAGGCGCCTCCGCGTAACTGCTATGGTACTTGCAGTTAGCACTGCACTGAAGGCATGCCAGCTGCCGATCACTGGTGCTGAGTTTTTCAAATGTGAGAGATGTCATCAAAATATTATTCCTTGACCTGTTACTTGATGACCTCCATATTTTCACTAGTGTATTTTCTGTCTCATATAAAGTACAAATGATGTTTTTTGCATACATGTTTAGGAAACTGAAAAAACATAGAGAGGCAGTTTTTACTCAGACATGGATTTAATTTTTAATATGCATCATTTCAGAAGAAAGTGAAGGGCTTCTATGTGTGTGTGCTATATGGTATTTGTCTTTTCTTAGTCAAGAATTTCCAAACATGATCTACCATACATTTCTTATTATTTATTGTTTCTGTTTATTAGAGACACCTGGCCATTATTTATCTTTCTCCAAAATTTTGACTTCCAGTCTCATGTGGAAAGAGCTGAAAAGTTGATTTTCCTTTTAGTATTTATATTGACATTAAAAACATGGCAAATTTTGCCCTGGCTGAGTGGCTTAGTTGGTTGGACCATCAAACTAATACATTAGTGTACACACTAACACATTGGTGTACAGCCTTTTGTGTGCACCAAAAAGCTGTGGGTTCGATCCCTACTCAGGGTACAGACCTGTGCTGTGGTTGCTGGTTCAATCCCCTGTTGGGTCGCATACAAGAAACAACCGATCGATATTTCCCTTTCACATAGATGTTTCTCATTCTCTCTCTCCTCCTCTCTCTCTAAAAATCAATAAACATTTCCTCAGATGAGGATTAAATATGCATATGGCAACTGAATATTCTGCTCGGGGAGAAATTTATAATAAATGAAAATGAATTTTCCCTCCTAGAAATTAACAATGATGGTAAAGTGATATTCTACTTGTGTTAGTCTTACTTTTAAAAATTAGTTACAGAAAATTATAACAAATATTAAATAAAATTAATTCTACTGTCAACTAAAGGATAGGGATAAACCTGCTAATGTGTGTTTATTTTTATTTTTGTAGGCCTTAGCTAAGGTGGGGCAGACAAGTAAATAGGATATTTAAACAGTAGCAGTATGTTACTGCTGAGTGTTCTGTACTAGGAGAGTAAGCTACAGTTTGGGAGGAAAACATCTAATTCTGGAGCACAAAAGGAAGCTAGAAAGCTGTTGAAATTATTTTTATTTTAAGTTTATTCTTATATATTGACTTCTGGGCTAACTTGTCAGTTAGTGAGCTATAACTAATGCTTGGAATGATTCTTCATTGTCGGCAAACAATTCCTACAGGTGTCATTGCGAGTCACTTTGTATTTGCCCAGTGGGTTTAAGTCGGTATGTAGAGACCAACGGTGTTTGGATTCTGGAGCCTGAAGCTTAAGGCAGGTTTCAGTTCTCCAAGATTAGCAATGGATTATCTATTTGGGGAGTGTGGAATTTCATGTTTTAATTTGTATTTTAAAACAAATCCCTCCCTTAGGTGATGCTGGGCTCTCAGATCAGTCAAGTTCTGTCACCATCTTGGCTCTCTGAGTTGATTTGCTTAGTGACGCTTGTTCAGAAGCAAGGAGTAACTATGCTGCAGGACTGAAAGTTTCCTTTTGGCCTTCACCTTCCTTCAGCTGTCATGTGATTACCTCACCAATCTGCCCTCTCCCCTGCTCCTTACGTATTATCTTACCCACTAGTGTTCTGTCATTGTGGCTTTACCATCAGACAAACTCAGTTTCAGGTGTTTGACGTCGAAACTTAAACTTGAATTTAAAATCAGAGGAGGTATGTTTAAAAGGAACATATTAGATTTTCCCTTTAAGAGAAGACATCTCTTCACCCATTTTTGAGGTTGTTCCTTGACTTTTCTGTCTTCTACTTGTCTACGTCTTTAGGTATTTATGTTTACAGGTTCATTATGAGGGAGAGGCCAAGTTGTGGGATTTTGCTCCCTTTCTGATGTTCCCAACAGCTTCCTGTCTTCATTTTTGCAGTTGTCTCTCCCAGTGTTTCCCAAGCCTTTAGGTTGGAAACCCATTATCCTAGAATCACTGGTAGCTTGGCTTAATTTCTGATTTAAAAACTCTCTGTATGTCCATTAACTTCCATTAACTCAAGCCCTTGTCCTTTGTAAAGTTAATCCCCTAAATAGCTTCAGCTGTGATTGCCTTGTGTTGTCATTGTGTGTTATTTGTTCTTGTTCAACCTCTCACTCAGGGAGAGGGCTTTGCCTAAATCTCTAGTTCCAAGCAAAGAGCATGGCTGCCCTGGGGTCCTCCAGCCCATGTGGAAGATTTTTTGTTCTCCTGGAACAGTCAGGGGCTACAGTTCTGGCCAGCTCTGTTCTCTTTCAAATTGCGACCCTATCCTTTCAGCCCCATTTGCTGATGTGCATCTCTTTTGCGGTTTCATTCATTGAGATTTCATCTGTTTTTGAGGCTAGCTCTGTCTTCTGGATTTTTTCTTTCTGCATTTCATCTACCTTGTCATGGGTTTGAAGCGATTAGCAATACATCACATCTTGAATTCTGTGCCATCTTGGCTGGAAATTTCTTTTTGCTTGTGTGAAATCTATAAATGTTTTCTTGAAAAGTGATGTTTTCTTGGGTCTCTCCAAATATAATTTCATATATATATATATATGAATGATGTTAAATGGTACTTTTCCTGGTGAGCTAGAATTTTGAAAGAGATTTTATATCTGACAACCATGATATATGTGCTCACACATTGTAAAGAAATATTCTAAACCAGGAGTGTCAAACTCATTTTCAACAGGGGCCACATCAGCCTCGCAGTTGCCTTCAAAGGGCCAAATGTAATTTTAGGACTGTATAAATGTAACTATTCCTTAACAGTTAAGTGAGAGCTCGGCGCTGCTGCCAGGTAGAAACAAGGTGCCAGGCCGGATAAAACAAGGTGGAGGGCCAGATTCAGCCCCTGGGCCTTGTGTTTGCCACCTGTGTTCTAAACCCTCAAATTGGACACTAGAGAAAGTAACCTTTCTGTGTCTTATCGAAAGGAGTAGTCCTCGGCCACAAAAACTCACAAAGGCATCCCATGAGAAATTTCACCGGCACAAGTTACAACTGCACTAATTAAGAAAGATCCCTGCTACACCTTAAGTTATCTATTTCTTTTCTTTAATCATGAGCCAACATAGTGAATGGGGGAAAGGAACTTAAGGTGTGAATTGTGCAAAGAAGTGACTATATTCACCTTTTCCTTTCTTGATCTTTGCAACTTTTGAGCCTGAAACTAGCCCAGCTAGAAGAAGTAAAAGCATTAAACTGAACTGTATATTTTAATGCAGGGATTTCTCTTCAAAAAGTATGGATCTTTCTAAGAACTTTCCAGGTAGAAAGCATGTCAATTCAAAGTAGCATGATTGTAAGACAGTGGTAAAAAATAAGTTGGTTTCTTTTGGACTTTGGTTCCTACCAAGCCTAGTTGTTCAATGAACTTGTTCAGAAATTTTACGTTAGACCCTGGTTGAACATTCTCCTTGTTATTATACTTAAAGATGCAACATTGGAAGTCTTAAAAGAAAAGGCTACAGGTTTTGAAATATTCATGTGTATACAGACTTTTTGATTGAGGCAAAAATGTTTAATGAAATCAAACCTTCCAGACTTTAAATTGCAATCCAATTCACATGAATACAAATGAGCTTAAAAATAAAATTGCATATGTATAAAAAGTCAAATAAGGAAATATAAATCAACAGCTAAATTTGTATCTGTTTAATTTTAAGCCATGGCAAAAGAATCGCTCTGCTGAGGCTCAGTCACTCACTACTAAAACACAACTCACGACTTTTTTTCCATTTTATGTAATATTTTATTTTGCCTGATTATGTGTTCTCATAAAATAGACCTCTGTGACTTATATAAATGTTAAAAGGAGTTATTTCTGGTAAATGTTATCGCCAATAAGAAATTGGCTTATGTAAAAACTATTTTAGAATTGCTAGGGGTTTTTATGGAGATCAAATTTATCACCATGTAAATTCATAAAATACATTTTATAGCTTTGTTGTTATTGTTCTGCTTTTGTGTGTGTGTGAATATAACCTACTGTGTTCTTTGCTCACATTCTCGTTTTCTGATTCCCTTCTCTTGACTTTTTCTGAGTACTAGATAAATTGAATGCTGTTAGTGAAGATGATGTAATGTGAATGTTTTTATGAATTCCAATAAAACATTACATTGCTAGAGTAAATTATTCAGTATATGATGCAAGCTAAAAAAAGATCCCTACAATCCTAAAAATTATTTAAATCATAATAGCCTGTGCAGAATTGAGTGATATTTTGATAGTTTCAAATATTAATTACAAATGTAAGATTTAGAGTTGGCAACTAAAACATATTTAGTTATATTAAAGATCCACTTGTTTATTGTAAGATTAATCAGCATGGTTGTCAAGTATTTGCCAACATATATAAAAATAGACATGACTATTGAACATAATAAATGTATAAATACCAGCTGAAAGTGCAGACTTGGCAAGAAAAAATTAAATACATGAATGAATTAGATACTATATAAAACTTCTATTTTATATTACTAATTAGGAATTGGGTACAGTTGTATAATTTGGTTTTTGTAGAGAATATTTTCTTTTAATTTTACTTACAGGCAAAATTATATGCACATTCTGAGATTTTAATATCTTCAAGTGAGATAAAAGACAGGAATTCAAAAGCAGATTTTAACAAATATTCCATATTTATTATTTTTGAGAGCTTCATGGTGAGCTGTATAAACCTTTGTCATCCAAGAAACTTATTGCAAAAACTATCCCAGTAGAAGTAGATTGACATTAACTGGGAAAGAATAAACATAATTCATTTCCCAAGACACAGAAATATGCTAAACAAGGTAAAATTGTAATTTTGTGAATTTAAAGTGATATTGAAATGTAATTTAATTTTATTTTAGTCATCATCATCATCATTGTTATTGAAGAAAGACAGATTTTATTGACCAGAATTATTCACTTTATTTTAGATTATAAGGTGCTTCCTAACATATAAATTGACCTTTGTATCTACTTTTCTGAGATATTATTGACTTAAACATGCTGATTAAATCATGTGGTTAACTCAATTACAAGGTTCATAACTGATAAAGCCTTCGTGTGGTTTATAATTTTGTAATATGAACTGACATTTCTCTGGTACTAGGCAGTTTCCAAAATGCTTTCATAAGCATGATCTTTTCCTAGTCCTACAACAACCTTTGCAGTAGGAAATAATATCCTTTGTTTAGAGATGAACACATGTAAGTGTCAGAGATTAAAGTTCTCATCTAGTAGATGGCTGAGTCAGATCTTAGTTCGTGTGAAGGGAGGGCATAATGGAGTCAAAGTTAAGTTAAGAGTCTGAACCCTGGAGTCAGAAGGTCTGAGTTCAAACTGAGAATTTTCCTTTTACCGGTTGCGTGCCTTTCGGCAATTACAAAAGCTCTTGAGTGTCACTTTTCTTGCTCATTTAAATGGGGATAATAAAAATGTCAGCCTGAAATTGTTGTAACGATGACATGAATTGGCAGCTGAGAAGTGCTTTTCATTTATATTTATTGGGTACCAATAATTTTGTGTTGATTGTTGATTAGTACCAATTCAATGTAGAGATTACAAATTGCAGCTATTTGATGTACTGGTCAGAATTCTTTCAGCTTTAGTGATAGATGTTTAACTTAAAATAGCTTAAACAAAAAGAGTTGAATTATTGGACCACTGATTTGGGAAAGTTGGTCAAAGTTACTGACCCATTCAAAGGAAGACCCAAATCTCAAATTCAGTGACACTGGAGACTCAGTTCTTTCCCAGTCCATACCCCTATCCATTTCTCATTTCTGCTGTCGTCTCATGGGTTCACTCCATTCTCTCCTACAACAGACAGGCTTTGTCCGTGTCAATCGCAAGGAAAGACTCTGATTGGCTCTGCTTAACCTATATGTCCACTCTTTTTATTTCCACCAGTATTGCTAGGGGAAAGGGGAAATACTGGGTTACATGCTTATCTCTGTCTAAGGCAGGGGTGTCAAACTCATTTTCACTGGGGGCCACATCAGCCTCGCAGTTGCCTTCAAAGGGCCGAATGTAATTTCAACTCCTTAACAGTTAAGGAGTAGTTACATTTATACAGTCCTAAAATTATTTCACCCCTTTGAAGGCAACCTCGAGGCTGATGTGGCCCCCGGTTGAAAATGAGTGTGACACCCTGATCTAGGGAATTGTTTTGTTATCTGAAGTAACTGAATGGAAACATACGCTGGTCAGAAAAAAAGAAACAAAAGATAAGAAAGAAGGCACCATATCTGACTCCCTGAAAATCATAGAAAAATACTTACAATTTATGTTAAACACTCAATCTTCTCCCTAAGGTTCTCATAAGGTCATCTTCTCCCTTTCCATGAATATCGTGCCGTGATGCCATCACGCTGGCTGTCACCCAGCAGAGGCCCTGGACCTTGCCTGTCGTTCGAGGGCAGTGGACAGTCCTTGTTTGCACACTTCTACACCAGCAGATTCACAGGCTATGACAGTCTGATTTCAAAACAGATCAGTAGAGATTGCAGCGACCTAATCACTGAAACATTTATCAGACTTTCATGTATTATATTAAGATGAGAGCAGGATCTTTACTTTGATAATTGTCTAAAATTAGTTAACAAACGAATAAATGCACAGTTACTTTGTTCTTATTTTGTTGCCAAGGTAGCATCCTTGTATCACCTTTGAGTAAGCATTCATATCATTAAAATAGTTTAAAGTCATTCAAAGGTATAATTATCAAAGCATGAAATTTGAATAAAATACTTGCCAAGCCCCTTTGGCACTTCTGTGGTTTCTGGATGGTGCTTTGCAAACAATCAATCTAGGAGTTTGGGGAGAGGTGGATTTAGAGAACTGTCAAATCACCGAGTTCATTTGGAGTAATTAAAACTTCACTTCAAAGAAAAAGAACTTTATATTTAACAATAAAATTATCCTAAATTGGCACATACTTCAAGTTCTTCCTCACTATGCAACTGGTTTAATGCTTAAGCACTATTTCTACTCTATACTTGGTAAGAATTTTTTTCTTGCATTAGGTAAAGTCTAAAGTTACCTTCTGTATTCATAGTTGAACTCATCGCCCACTCCCCAAACCTACTCTTCCTTCCATTATTTATAATTCACGAGTTGCCCCCAAGTTTGAAGCCTTGAACACATCCTTGACCTCTTTACCAACTCTCCAATCCGTATTTAATCAGTCAATTATTCTAACACTTAAATAACTCTTAATTCATCTACTTATTTATATCATTACGTTTTTACTCATCTAAATTAGGCCACTATCCTACTTACTGAATTACTTAAACAGTCATTTTATCAGTTTTCTTGTTCTCAGCCTTGCATCCTCTGATCTCTTCTCCATGCTCCCACACAGTGATCTTTCGCAAATGGAATCCTCGTCATGCTAAAACTGCTCAATGGCTCCATTGTACTTAGAAGGAAGCTTCATTTTTTTACTTAGGTTTCGAAGCCCTTTACAACTGATGCTTGTTTACCTCTACAGCAGCATTATGATCTGGATCTGAATTCTGACTCCGCTTACTGCTGAAACACTGGCAAGGGTGTTAGTTCTTCTGATCTTCATTCCATAGGAGCTTCTGAGTAAAGAATATCTTTATACTGTTTTATGTAATAGACAATTGGGGAAAAGAGGTTTTGGAAAGTATTTATGCTGTCCTAGACTCTGTGTGATTATTTTATGGCTGAATGATGTGACATGAATTTATAATTAATAGTAACATGAGGCAGCTATCAAACACCATGGTAAGATTTATAATGATATTATTTAAGTTATTCAGGCTGTTTTTTTCTGTGCCTTATGTTTATTTTGAGGTAGATATATACTCTAATGATATAATTTTAAACATTTATTATTTTTTCTTTTAACATTGCTTTCTTATCTCTCCTGTGAAACACACTCCTAGTTGTAACATCCCTGAACATATGCTGTCCCCAACCAGGGTAAAAGTGTTCATATGCCTAACTTCCTTCCCCATCCCACCGTGACATCTGCAATGGCTCCCCAGTAATTGACCATATCCCTGGTAAAATGACTAGCTGTAATTATCCAGTAACAGAGAGAATCTTTAGTTTCATGGTGTTTGGCTCTTAAATTCAATGTTATTTTTGTGTGGGTGAGGGCTACATGATTTTTTCTCCCTTTTCTTTATTAGATGTTAGATGTAGAAGCCCAGGACCAGCAAACATGCGTAAGATTACTTAGTTGGTTTGTAGTTGTAGTCTCATTTCTAGAGTGCTTTCTCATACATGTCCCTCTCCAAAGGTCTTAAAATCTACGTGAGGAATGTAAGGCATAGGCAGCCCCCACTCAGACACTTTAGAAAACCGAGACTCCAAGTGTTTTGGTTTTATCTAAGATACAAATCTGCATAATGAAATGAAAGCCCAGTCTTCTGTAGCTACTGAGTATGTGTGTGTAGGTGTATGTATGGCAGACACACACACACATGCACATTTGTGAAGGAGTATATATTTCAAAATACATATCTATGTGAATGCATCTCCTCACAGAATACAGATGGTAATATATAGAGTGAAATACGCCAAAATGAAAAATTATATATAGTATCTGCTTATGTCAGGGCAAAAACTGTGTGCGATTGTCAAGAAAGAAATTGTCAAAGGTTTTTAATTAGTATTTAAATGATTTGAAAATTTTGTTACAAGATAAATTTTGTTTATAATAGCTTGAAACTTATTACTTTATATTTTTGAATCTTATCAAGAAGCATACCTATAAAGTATTTAAATTCAAAGTAACTAGTTAGAAGATGCAGAATTGATTAAATAAATGTAATGATTATTTTAAAGTACTTCCTTAAAGGCCAGGATTTATACATATTTTTTTAAGTAATAAATGATATTAATTGTAACTGTAAGCAAACCCAGTCTTAACAGAGTTACCTATGAAATGTGGCCATTCCTTTGAAAGTACTCTTTGATACTCTCACAATAATGTTCAACTTAAATTTAAATTTCATTCACATTAAATAAAGGCTCAAAAATATTCTATTTAACTCTGCAGTATAGCTCTCTCTTTGAACACTGGCACAAGGGTTGAGAGTTAATCATGTGTGTTCCACAAGCGACTGACTTTTGAGACCAATTTTAGTTTCACATGGGAAGTAATGGCATTTTCTTTAAGGGTTCTTTTGTATTATGAATGAATCTAATGCTTTTGAAGAATGGCAGTGTCTTACGTAGCTGAAAAAAAAAAAAGAAGGCTGAAATTGGCTCCACAAATTTAATCTAATGCTAATGAGGTTTCTGAGTTTTGTGTAAATAGAAACATGTATGTAATTAGTGTTGAGCAGCATATGGAATCCAGCAGCAATGTGTTTTTATATGTGCATTTAAGGACATCAGAAGAATTTTATTTACAAATATATACTTTAGTATAGCTTGCTGCTGTACACTGCAATGTATCAAAATATTTAACAGATGTCTATTTCTCCATGTGTTTTAATAATATCTCCCCTAAATATTAAATCTGATGTTTTGAACTGTGCTTGGCTGCCACTTGGCCTATGCCCTTATTAAGTATTTTTAAGTGTTTAGTTCCATTTTATTTCTTGTATCTTTAAGTGAAGTTATGCTTATATAGCTTAGCTCCGTGTCTGACCCTCCATATGCACTCAGTAGAAGTCTGCATGCAGGAAGAGGGATAAATTCTTTTTTGAAACATGTTTATTGTATTTTTTCCATTACCACTTAACCCCTTTATGAGCACCTCCCCCTGTAATCACCACACTGTCGTCCATGTCCCTGAGTCCTTTTTCCTGTTACATTCATGTCTTTAATTCATTTTAAGTTTATTTTATACATGGTGTAAGACAGTTGTCCAGTTTTATTTTCTTGCATGGTACTGTCCAGTTTTCCCAACACAATTTACTGAAGAGACTCTCCTTTTCCATCATATGCTCTTGGCTCCTTTGTCATTAATGAACTCATTATATATGTGTGAACTTATTCTGTTCCATTGATCTATACTAATCCCATACTCTTTGATTATTATAGCTTTGTAATATAGTTTAAAATCAGGTTGTGTAATGCTTCCAGCTTTGTTCTTCCTTCTAGAGATTGCTTTGCCTATTTGGTGTCTTTTAGAATTCTATACAAACTTTAGGATTGTTCTAATATTTTTGTGAAAAATGTTATTGAAATTTTGATACTGATTGAATTGAATTTGCAGATTGCTTTGGGTAGTATGACCATTTTAACAATGATTCTATCAATCCATGGCTACAGGATATCTTTCCATTTGTGTGTGTCTTCTTCAATGTCTTTCACAAATGTTACAGTATTCAGTCCATCTTGTTGATTTTTATAACTCTGGTATTAAAAATATAATGGCCCTACTCAGTTTTGGACATAAGGGCTTTAGGTAAGGCACCAGGTCCCTCCCGCTCTCACAATATTGATTATGTTGGGATTTTACTGCTATATTTATACATTTGTGAAATATGAATAAAACAGTAAATCTTGAAATCATGTGACTAATATGCAAATATGTGTTCATTGGAAGTAAAGAAATCTTTCTGATTGTGGAAGAATGTGATAGTAATTGGTTGATTTGGTGGAGGATTTGAGATGTAATAAAAATAAATGACTAAATTAAAGATTACTATTTAAATGATCATTAATAGATTAATTTTATTATTAAATAAATAACATATATACCTTTAGATAATAGATTCCAGATAAACTGTATCAGATCACACCCTGATAATTTTCTAAGTCATTGTCTAAAAAAAATTGCTGTTCACTCACTTGTCACCTTGTCATGGAAAAGTCATCCCTAGCAATGGAGTTACCACCCAGGTATGTAAATAAATAACTCACTAGGTTGTATGCGATCTTTTGTAGCAAGCACGAGATTGTTCCCTGAGCCCCCTACCTTGAGTATGTGCATGCACCTGTAAGTGACAAGTCTTAGAAAGGAGAAGAGTTATAGAGAGTGTTAGTTCTTCATTTGATTGGTACTAAATAATGTTAGGAGGTGGGCCCTTTAGAGTCTTGGAAGGATATCTTGATAACCTAAAGACATCAGATGTCTCCCCAAATAAAATATTCTGTATCTCATTCTCTTTCTTCTTCCTCCTCCTCCCCCTCCTCCTTCTTCTTCCTTTTCTCCTCCCTGTCCTCCTCTTCCTCCTCCTCCTTCTTCTTTTTTCCCTATTAAGCTTGTGGAGGGAATAAATAGCTCATTGTCTTTCTCTAAGCTCAGGTAATGTCAAGTGGAGACTGAAATTCTGAAGAGATATGAGAATTTATGATATTTGTATTTGTGCATTCATAATGTTTGCATGAACAACAATGATGCAAACCTTGGGGAAAACAGAGTTAACATTATTTTGGGGGAGTGGGGACTAAGACATGGTCTTTTCCTTTAGAGTTGATGTACAATATTATTTTACATTAGTTGCAGGATGTACAGCATAGTGGTGAGGCATCTACATCACTTGTAAAGTGATCCCCTGATAAGTATAGTACCCACCTGGTGCCATATATGTTATTAAATATTGACTATATTTCTTATGCTACAATTTTTATCCCCATGACAATTTGTAACTACTAACTTGTACTTAATCTTTTCAGCTTTTTCACCACCTTTTCTAACTCTCCTTCCATCAGGCAACCAGGAATTTTTCTATATCTATGAGTACATTTCTGTTTTCTTTATAAATCTATTTTGTTCTTTAGATTCCACATATGGATGAAATCATATGCTACTTGGCTCTGACTTATTTCACTTAGCACACACTTCCATGTTGTATCAGATGGTAAAATTTCATTCTCTTTCATGGCCAAGTAATATTGTATTGTTACTTGGCCATATATATATCACATGTTCTTTATTCAATTGTCTATTGATGGACACTTAGGTTGCTTCCATATCTCCATATCTTGACTGTTGTAAATAATGCCACAATTAACATAGGGTTGAATATTTCTTTCTGAATTACTCTTTTGGATGTCTTTGGATAAAAACCAAGAAGTAAAATTTCTGGGACATATGGCAGCTCTATTTTTAATTTTGGATGAATTCTATAGTATTTTCAATAGAGGCTGCACCAATTTGCATCCCATCAACAATGCAGGAGAGTTCCCTTTTCTACCACTTGTTGTTTGTGGATTTATCAATGATGGCCATTCTGACAGGTGTGAGGTGACATCTCATTGTGGTTTTAATTTGCATCTCTCTGCTGATTAGTGACGTTGAGCATCTTTTCATATATCTAATGGCCATCTGTATGTCCTCTTTGGAGAAAGGTCTGTTTCAGTCCTCTGCCCATTTTTAACTGGATTATTTGGGGTTAAGTTGTATGAGTTTTTATACATTTTGGATACTAACCCTGTCAGATGTAGCATTGGCGGATACGTTCTCCCATTCAGTAGGTTGCCTTTTCGTTTTGTTGATGGCTGCTTTTGCTATGAAAAAACTTTTTAGTTTGACGTAGTCCCATTTGTTTTGTTTTATTTGTCCCAGGAGATATACCAAAAAAATATATATTACTACAAGAAATGTCAGGCATTTTACTGACTATGTAATCTTTTAGGATTTTTTTAAAAATTAAATCTATTGATGGGATATTAGTTCACAAAACCATACAGGCTTCAAGTGTACAACTCAATAAAACATTATCTGCACACGGCATCGTGCGCCCATCACCCAAAGCAAAGTCTCTTTCCATTCTCCCTTTTCCCGCCTTTGCCGTCCTCCCCCTGGCCCTGACCCTCCCGCCCCTCTATCACGACTGCACTGCTGTCTGTGTTTATGTGTTATGTATGTATGTTTCCTGGCTAACCACTTCACTTTCTTTCATCCAGTCCCTCTTCTCCTCTGGCATCTGTCAGTCTGTTCTGTGTGTCCACGCCTCTGTTTCTGCTTTATCCCTCGCTTTATTTTCTTCATTAGATTCCACATGTAAGTGAGACCATATGGTGCTTGTCTTTCCCTGACTGCCTTATTTCACTTAGCATAATATTCTCCAGGTCCATTCATGCTGTTGCAAGAGGTAAGATTTTCTTCCATTTGGGGGGCGCATAGTATTCCAGAAGATTTTATGGATTTGAATCTTACATGTAAGTCTTTCATCCATGTTAACTTTCTTCTCATATATGATGTAAGAAGATAGTCTAGTTTTATCTTGTGTGTGTATCTGTCTAGTTTCCCCAACACAATTTATGAAATCGACTGTCCGTGTTCCATTCTATATTCTGGCCTCCTTTACCATAATTAATTGACCATATAGGCATGTGCTTATTTCTCGGTTTTCTATTCTGTTCCATTTACTTTTGTGTCTGTTTTTATGTCATTTTCATGCTCTTTTCATTACTCTAGCTATGTGGTATAGTCTGATATCAAGTACAGAGTTACTTTCAAACTTATTCTTCTTTTTCAAGATTTCTGTGGTTATACAGAGTCTTTGGTGGTTCCATGTAAATTTTTTAAAGTATTTCATTTTAGTTTTGATTTTGGAAAGAGGGGAAGGAAGGGAGAGAGAGGGTGAGGAACATCAATGTGAGAGAGAAACAATGATTGGTTGCCTTCGTCATGCCCCAGGGCACCAAGTCTGCAACCCAGGTATGTGTCCTGACCAGGAATCAAACCGGCAACCTTATGGTTTGTGGAACGGACGATGCCCAACCAACTGAGCCACACCAGCTGGGGCTCCATGTACATTTTAGAATTATTTGTTCTGCTTCTGTGAAAAATGCTGTTGGTAATTGATAGGGATCGCATTCAGTTTATCGATTGTCTAGTTAAAGATGTCCATGTACCAAAAACAGACAAACTGCCTCTTCTTAAATGAGAACTTCAAATTAAAAAAAATACATACAGTATTGTGTGTGTCTAAGAGTTTAGTTTTTCCCCACGATGAAATAAATTGGATCACCATCATCTGAAAAATAAACTAAAGTGTAGGCATGGTATGGTGTAATATGTCATGCAATAAGGGTAATGTTTTATCCCATGGGTGCACTGAAATACAAGAGCATAATATATAGTAACATGATTTTAGTGTGGTCCTATTACTCTCTTAATTGGAGAATCTAAAACAAATTAAGGAACTTTTATTTATAAGAGACTAGAATTACTGTTTTCTGGCAGGAACTGCTCTCCTTATTCATATGTTCTGTATAGATTTGAGGAGGATTTTGACACTGATAATAGTTAATTCTTATGATCCCATATGCTAAATATAAAATATTATCATTGTACAAATTTAAAAACTTTAAAAATCAGCCATTGCTGCATCTTCAATTAAAAAGTATAAAATTCTTGTCTTGACTGAATAAATTTAGTGAGCTCCTAATCTTGACAATTTTGGCAACTTTTTAATATTAATGCTTTGAGAAAGAATTCAAATTCATTTAAATTACACATTGAAATTCAGGTAGGAATAACTTAGTAATATTCATAAAAATGAAAAAGAATAATATACTCAAGATATTGTTGACCATCTTATACAGAAGATAGGTAGGTTAGTGGATAGGAATGTAAAAATTAATTATTCATGAGAGCAAATCTGGCATTGAAACATAACATAATGCAACTTTGAGTAAATCAATTCATGACTCTAAATGCCCTCAATTATAAAATGATAGTGTTGAACCTCACAATCATTCAGCTTCATTTCAGTTCTTTTATAATCATTTTGGGACATGATTACTTTATTTAAAATATCATTGACATGTAAAACAAAAAGCTTTGAATGTCTTCCACAAAATCTTCCCATTTAATTTAAGGAAGGCATTGAGCATGCACATAAAATATAATATAATGTCCGCTTTAAATTTGGAGACTAAAATCTTGCAGGTTCCAGAGTGTGGGCCTATGACTCATGGACTGTCAAATTTAGTACCACAGCAATGTTTTGTACCAACTGGCAACTGCAGACGTCTTTGCTGTGGTCTCCGCATGTAAGAGGCAATCAGACAGTTGGGCCCTAATAGTCTTCTAAGACACCAATCAACAAGGCCTGTTAGCAGAGCTGATGGGTATCTTCGACATTATCTTCTCTACCACTCTTCATTTCAAGGGTTTCCACCGTACAATTTCCAAAAGCCCTTAATGTACTCCTCATGCAGAAGAAGGGCTAGAGAAACATTTACAAGCTTCATACAGGAAAACATAAAAGTTGTAAAATGATTAACTGGTCATAACTAAAGTATTAGCAACACAGTGAAGCTCTCCTTCACTAAACTGAAAAGCCAGATTAAAAAATTTATATACTGTAGATAATATCTTTTTTAAAATTTATGACATATAAATACAAATCTTTCAAGCAGAAAAGCCAGTCAAGCGAGATGCATTGGTAGCTTGCGTTCAAAGTCAATGAGCAAATGGAAATCATTGCGGCATCTACTCTCATTTCCCTAGTGAACATTAGACCACTCAAAACATGTCCTGTAATTTACAGTCCCTTGATAGTAGTTGAATATACACATTGAGAGTGCATTGGCCGAACACTTAAGAAAGATTGAGTGCAGGAGGACCTGCTTACGTTAGTCTTGGCTCTACCCTGGATTTTGCTTTTAATTTTTTTCGTAAGTTCAATTTTAATTTGGTTCTTCTATCCTATCCAAACAAAAGCTTTGGAAAAAGAGATTCATAGCAGCATCAAAGAAATTGTCATTTTTTTTTTTACTTTCTGAGACATTGTAAAGTCAAGACACAAGAAAGACAAAATAAAATCTGTAATTTACCATAAGTAATTTTTAAACCACAAGAATAGTAGAATTATGCAATAAATGATAAAGATGATTTTTGAGCCATTTCCTAAATGTACAGTGGGATCTTTTGAAATTTAATTTAATATTTGTATTTTAATATTTAAATAATCCATTAATATTTGGAGAAATGAAGAAATGCAGTTTGTATTTAAAAGTTTGAAATACCAAAATTTTCTTTATTTTAATATTAATGTTTCTGAATCTCTATATTCTTTATGTTCTAAGAAATTTTAAATTCTTAGACATATATTTTATTGAAAGTCATTGTTTAAAGTGGTTTGCTTGCTATGCACCATGACATCTCCCTAGATAGTAATGTTTAGTATTTTAGAGACTACAGATGAAAGTAGTAAGGATTTTAACTTAGTTTTATAACGACTTTTATGTATTCCAAACATGTAGTGGGAGAATGGGACCTGACAAAACACCTATTGTAAAACAGTTAAACAGCATTGTTCTTTTCTTTTCTCTCCTTTCCCCCTTTTCTTTCTCATTCTCTTCTATCTCCCTATTTCTCCCTGAATTTTCTTGGAGTGTGTTTGTGGTATCAACCAAAGGTTGTACCAGGGACCTCTATTTTCTCATCATGCACGCACAGACACTGTTTGTGGAGAGACATATACATACATATGTATATATTTTTTCAGATGTTTCCACTGTTGTCTTCAGTCAAATGATGGCCCACTCACTGTGGCCAAATTAACTTTTTTCTGGCCACCAAGTTTTATTTAATTTAAGGTATTGCATTTTATTGAGATCAAGACAATGGAAAAATGAAATAGTTAATGAGAAAGTGTTTATCCATGAATATTTTCCCATGCTGAAGATAAATGAAAACATATGCAAATGATTTAGTTAACAACAACCCAAAGTTTATGTATTTGCATGGGATAATTCTTCTGACTTAAGGTATTTGTAGGTCTTTCCATTTTAAGAATTCTACATACATAAAATATTTTTTAAAGACACAATGATCCTTTTTTCTGGTACTTACTAGGTAAGAACTTGCATAAATTTAATTTTTTGCCTTTGAAGTTAAGGTTACCATAAGGTGAAAAAAGGCCTTAAGATATTTCAAAAGCAATCTTCTTATTTTATTTACCTATTTACTTTTGTTTTTTTATCTTGCATGCTTACTACCAGTTTATTCTTGTATTTTCTGATCTCCCTTATACCTCTTATATTTGAAATCTCACTTAATATATTTTCCTTCTAAATCAATCTGTTAATTTTCTTTTTTCTCAAATCTTTTGTGGTACTTGTTAACCTTCAGCCTTAAAACCAAACTGTCTGTAGTATTGCCTGTGACATAATATCATATTAAATAACTTTATGTATTATTTTGATTTCCATAATATATTGATGGTATTTTTATAAGAATTCTTTTCTTTTTTTAAAGATTTTATTTATTTATTCTTTAGAGAGAAGGGAAGGGAAGGAGAAAGAGAGGGAGAAAAACATCAATGTGTGGTTGCCCCTCACGTGCCCCCACCTGGGGACCTGGCCCACAACCCAGGCATGTGCCCTGACTGGGAATTGAATCGGTGACTCTTTGGTTTGCAGGCCTGTGCTCAATCCACTGAGCTACACCAGCCAGGGCTGTACTAGTGGTTTTATAGTAGTTGGAAGATACTGTTTGTGATATTTGTAAGTTAGTAGAGATTTTATACATGCTATTTATACAGAATTCATAATAAAGACAATAAGACTAGAAAAGTTCTCAGAAGATCTAACCTTCTTCTCTCCTTTTTCTGAAAGAAGGTCAAATTACTCTTTTTCAATTGTACTCATTTTTGCCTTGGTGAAAAATGACATCATACATTATGGTCTTTGATAGCTAAAATGTAAATGTATAATACACACTATATATTTGAAAAGTACTTACAATTCTTTATATACAACACTATATACTTGAAAAGTAGTTACAATTATTTTTGGAAAACAACTGTGGTGCCTATTTGTACAGATTTGGAGTAAAAATGAAAGATGGCATAGATTTTATACTAAGTCAACATTTCCATCTCTTATTTCCTATTGCTTATTGTTTGAATTGTCTCTTTTTTTTTTTTTAAGCTGTGGCTAGAAGCCAAGGAAATACTGTAGGCATGGTTAATAAAAATTCTAAATATAAAACATCTGAAAGAGGAGAAAATGATGTTCAGATACAGCAAAAATAAACTACATTTTATTTTTATAAACTTTCATATTTACAGAAAAGTAGAAAATTAAAATAAGGAAGAATTGTATTTATTTTTAACACAATGGTAGGGAACCCAAAGCTGTTGTCAATGGTGTTCACTTTGTTGAATGGAAAACACTGAACTAACCAGCGACTCTGTTTCTGTCAAATCCTACTTTCTAGTAAGATGTCATGTCACTCTCAGACCCTCAGACCTCTTTCTCTAACCTACTATGAACTGTAAAGAGTCTCAGGAAGGAACTAGGAGAGACATAACATCAAGCACATTAGATGAAAGGCACAGGCAGGCTTCCAAACATTTTATAGAGCAAAACTTCAGTTAACTCAGCTTGTATCAGTTCACAAATCTCAAATGTACAAATGAGCAGTTTATGCTAGATTTCTTCTAACACGCCAAACCCGCACCACATAGTCCCATGCTTTGTGAGTAGTAATGTGAAAATATGAAGTAGGGTTCATACAGGTGAGCTAACTGCGACAAGAAAAACCAATGCACTAATAAAATGTGAAGCCCTATAATAGACATTCCCATGGCAACACCTGGTCCTTAGTGAGAAGTTGGTGACCATTAAGATCTTTCTGAAAACCGACATGCTTTGGTTCTCTCGTTCACCTACTACATAAATAATTACTGAATACATATCACTGTAGAATATGGGAACTGACTAGTCATGGTTTCATGCTTTGTGGATATTATAGTCTTGTGATGGTAAATGTATCTGCAAAATAACAAGAAAATCACCCAAGGGCTAATTATTTTTAGTTATTAATTATTGTTTTTGTAGTCCACACAAACTAAAGGGAATTAATGTTATTATCATATAATGTGATTTGTATTAAGATTGCCGAAGGCAGGGAGTTGGATTTAATTCAAGGAAGTGTAGAAGAAAATGCTTTACTCTCAACTGAGTAACATGACTTATTTTTCATTTAAATATAACTCTTTTCCTGTGGTGGTAACCAGCAACAGTAGGCAACACAGTACATTTATCACGTTTAATTTGGGCATGGTTGAGCTATAGGGAATGAGGTGGCCATCAATTACAGCATTATATTAATGTTTGTGTAAAGAATTATGTGTCAATATGTTCTAAATTTAAGCTTGTGTAGATAAACTGACTGAATAAGAGTTACATATATCCCAGTCAGTCTGAAATATTTGGTGTCTGAATGTGTGGGGAGGAGGAGTGAACATGTATCATCATGTACCTCCACATCCTCGTTGCTACTGGCTGGCAATTTTCTGTTCTGGATTCTAGAAATCTCTCACTGAGTCCTATGAAGACCTGCTAGGGGGCTGAGACTTGATTCACTGGGTCCACTACCCATTAGTCCATGCTTCTCATCCCTATTAGCATAAGTGATCTGTTCTGAAAGCACTGGAGCTCATTAAGAATAATTGAGTCTCTGAGGCTGTAAATACAAGGCAGACTGGCAAAACTGAGGCAAAGTATCGGGCTATGATTCCTACATGGTAACCTGCATAGCATATGCACATGTGTGTATGCACACACAACTTACACCGAGATGGGTGTTTTACCCTAGAAATAATAATAGTAAAATAATAGTGATGTCAGAAAACCCAAAAGTTAAGTCAATGTTTTCATTGATAAACCTGTGATACTTCAGGTGCTGCTTTCAATGCTTTACATATATAACTAATTTTATCATTACAACTGCCCTATGTTTGGCAATAACATCACCTCCATGCTGCAGAGGAAGAAACTGAGACAGAGAGAGATTAAGTAAGGTACCCATGGATACATAGCTGATATTGGAAGAATCAGAATTTGAAACTGAATAAACTGAATCCAAAGTCTTTGTGCTTAATCACCACTCCAGGCTCTCTCTCTAACAATTCAATCGCATGCTAAAATTTGAGTTTTAGTAAATAAATGCTTTGTTTAAGTAATTTACTTACCATTTGTGTGAAAACGAAAAATCATTTCAATATCAATAAAATCTTGTGGATATAACCACAAAATTCAAGATCTTATTCAGAGCACCAAATAAAATAAACATAGTATATTTAAGAAACAAGAGTCTAATAAAATTGGACTAAAAAAAGAGCAAAGTTTGGAAAAATCAAACCTAAAAGGGCAAGTTGAAGATTCTAGAAGTTCCGCCTATTAACAATTCTCTATCTCAAGAACAAATTATACCATTTCACAGGAAAGACAAAAAAAGGAACAAGATACTAAACTGGCAACAATCAAAGACCTGAAAGTCAAAAGCAAAAGCCACAAAGAGTGGAAGCCAACCCAGAATCCAGAGGAAAAAAATATCACAATGAGAAGAAAGACTTGGCAATGAGAAAAGAGAATGCAACATGACTAAGCCCGAGTTATGCCAGGTACCGAGGTCGATCCGGAAAAAGTGCAGCCATTGTTAATGTAAGAAGAGTGGTTTTTGTGACATGGATGTAACCTGGCAGCCAAGGGAGTGCACTGGAATATGCATCTTTGAACAATGACAACTTCACTGTACTAGTCAGTGGGGACAGTAGATGCTGTTGAGTGAGCATGTGTACTGTGTGGCTGTCACATTCAAAATGGCTGAGTGAGTAGAGCAAAGAATCTGCATTAAATTTTGTGTTAATCTTTAACATTCCTCCATGGACACTATTGGGATGATTCAGAAGGCGGCAGCTATGGACATATGGTGATGGGCAGCTTCATTATGACAACATGCCTGCTCATGCATCACATCTCATGCAGAGATTTTTGGCAAAACATCAAATCACCCAGGTGACTTGGCCACCTTACAGCCTGGATTTTGTGCCCTGTGACTTCTGGCTTTTCCAAAAACTAAAATAACCTTTGAAAGGGAAAAGATTTCAGATGTCATTGAGATTCGGGAAAATATGACTGGGCAGCTGATAGCAATTGTGAGAAGCATGTGAGGTCCCAACGTGCCTTCTTTGATGGGGACTGAGGCATCATTGTCCTATGTACGGTGTTTCTTGTACCTTGTATCTTCTTCAGTAAATCTCTCTATTTTTCATATTACATGACTGGATACCTTCTGGATAGACCTCGTATACACCCATCAAAACCAAAAAACAAAAACAAAAACAAACCCAGAAATGATACACCTTAAAACAATATAACAAATTACTTGTTTATAATTTTATCAGCTAGAAATTTAACAGCTTCAATTTTTTACTGCCCAATTTAGAAATTATCATATTTGCAAGAAGTTTGCATCGAATACTTTTGTTACCAGTTGAAAATGAATTCTTGTGGCGTCATGAGGAAAAGAATGCTTGCGACCCACACAGGTGAATGGGGCTCTGTGGTATGGCTTATTAATAATGTAAAATTAAGGAGGTTTCCCTCCTGACTTCCCAATGTCCCATCTCCATCCACCTTGCCATGGAAAAGGTCCAATCTCGTCTTCAGTGGGCCAGAATAAAGGCCACACCAAGAGTTTCTGCTCCATACTAAAGTACAGTCCAGTCTAGCACCCAGCTAGCTTAGCGTGTGTTTCCAGCTGCAGTCCCTTACTGTGTTGCAGTATTCAGACTCCCTCCTGGGGCCTGCGTGTGGAGTCCACATGGCCACGGGCCACATGGCTGCTAAAGCCACATGGCTATGGAGAAAGGACTAGTGAGTGCCTGGGGCAAGGTTGGTTTCTAGGCAAAGAGGAGCGAGAAAGAGATAAAGTTTAGTCCTTTTGAGTCCCACAGACTCCACTAAGAGATCTCAGTCCCCAACCAGGTAGTTTACCTTGTAGAGCTCCAGCGTTGGAGTTTGCATTTCTCCTGGCCACGCATCTGCTAAAACCAGATGGCTATGAAAAGACAGTGCGATAGCATGTGGGACAAGTGCATGTTCCTGAGGGAGAGAAAGAGCTTCTTTGTTTCCCTGGGTTTATATTAGCTTGAACTTGGGATAGACCAGGTGATTTTTCATAAGAACCAATCACCTTCCCAAGCTTTCACAGAGCTTTGAGAGGTTTACACACCCTAGTTAAACTGGCAGTGCCTCCTCCTGCACTCCTGACAATCCCAACAGTACCTAAGGAGGGAAGAGAGGAACATTGATTCCCTTGGCAGAGAAATGCTGTGATCTCCTGGAGCATGAAGTTGAAGCTTCCTGATGGGGCAGACAGGCTCATGGCCCCCCCATCTTATTAAGCCCAATGACTAAGCCCTTTTGCTCCCCCTTTTTAAAATTAATAATTAGTCAAATACCAACGGTAACTCTTTTACTTTAGCAAAGATTTTGTTGACATAAGAACAAAAAACAAGGTAAACATTTAAGAAGATGCTTTTTTGAAACATTTTAGGAAATTTGTTTAAGAACTAAGAGTTGGTTTGCGAATTGCAAATTAGAGTCTTGAATGAACTACTTAATTAACATATTTTCATTTGTTAACCTGAAGTCAAGTCATAAACTTAATGAAGTTCCCAACTATATGGGAAGTAGGAAGTTCTGTATTTAGTCTTTTCATGTAATCAAACAGAGTTTAGTTAATAAATAGTTGTGGCATATTGCTATATAGGTCTGATTATATGCTTCTTGGTTTTTGCAAACATTTTATTCTTGTACTTTAACAATTGAATAGCAAAACTGGCTGTCCATTATTCAAATTTAATTGTTTTAAAATCCTAATCTCTAAGTAGTCTCTGTTAACTAAAATGCTATTGATTCAATAATCTATAGTTAAATCGGTGACATACAATCAATATCAGAATTTAAGGGTTTAACCAAGAGTTTTCCAAATAGTTCATGTCAAGTGTAATTATTTAAAATGTGCCTTCTCTATACTTTCAAATTACCCAAAGATCTTGAATTTGAAATCTTTTATTTTCTTTAGGTCTCAGGCATGGGAATTTGCCCGGGGGGATGGCAACAGCAAAGTATAAACCTGGGTGAATACGTAATATCGTGTTCCAGGTTTGTTTCCCTTCAGCTAAAATTTATCTCTTTGGCACAATGAAGGGAAGATCAACATTGATTATAAATACAAACACGATTAACACTAAAGCAGCATATGTTAACACTGCTGCAGCCTGGTGATGAATGAGCTGTAAGTGATGCCAGCACCTGTTCTTGATGATGGTGTGTGCCACTCAACCCCTGCGGAGTGATGAGCGCTCAGACCCGTTGGTGCACATGTCACCAATTGCCATGGTGTATGCAGAAGTTCTGGTAACACTCTCACTCTCTTTCAGTCTCTCTTCTGATTATTTCCGTATTTGTTCACTCATTCATAGCTTCATGGACAGCTTTGAGTTATGTATATTCAGATGTAAGTGGTTTATGCATGTGGTCATGTTATAGTCACATGGGACAATATCAAATTACCCCAAGCCCTAGGTGACTAGCAAGCAGGCTTCCAAACCTGAAAAATCCCTTTGAAAACACCATTAAGTTGTTGTTAAGTTATCTTACTTGTGTCTGATGTTGATTGAAATTATCACGCATCTCCACTAGATTGGCTCTATTTGACAGTGGCTGAAGGGGTTATTAAGTTGCAGTGTTTTATAAAGACAATATTAAAACAAAATAAGAATAGCTGATATGCTTTATCTATAATTAATATACAAAATACTTAACATAAGTATTAATATTTATATATAAGTGGAAAGTTAAAACAATGCTCTTCTGATATTGCCTTCTGGTATTGTTTCAGCAAGGAAGAAATGACATGTGCAGCTTTAAAACCACTCAAGACATTCGTTCTGTTTCTATGGTTCCATGTCGCATATAATATTTCTATAAATATGGCCATATAATGTGAAATAGTTATTCTATCTTTAATTTCTACCTCATTTTATTTTGGGTCACCCTCCTTCCTCTTTGCTTTGAAACCTAGTCGACAAAATTTTCTCTCCTGTGCTAAATATAATTCCTTTACCTAAAGTTAGAGCGTCCCTACCTAGAGGGAATTCTGTATATATTATTTCTTCCTATTTTTAAACTCTTTTTTTCTCACTTCCCACCTGGCACTGTTGTTTTATCTTCAAATTTATTCAGAGCCCTCTGCTCTTAAAGAAAACTTTGTTTTTATTTCTCCCTCCTATTTTATGATGTTCTTCCTTCAATTTCTCACATAAATGGCCAAATCTGTTGCTATTATATTCTCATGTATTTTTGCTTTCTTTACTCACTGAAATTATTAAGGGGGTGCCCATATTTAAGGTTCTCAAAAACTTACTCTTACAAAATCCATGACTATTGGCTATTACCATATTTCTTTATCTTTTTGCTTGATACTGATCTTAATGACCTAAGTGTAGGTTCCATCAAAATAGCGACTGTGTGTGTCTTATTTCCTAAGAGTCTCTATGGAATAGCTGGTAACCGTGTAGACTCTGCGGTTAGACTCAGATTCAAAACCCTGTATTTCCACCTGAATGACCCTGGGGAAGTTTCTAATCTCTCTGTTCTATTTGTCTCATTTATACAACGCCAAATAATAACATATAGTTCATTGGGTTATTGTGAGGGAAATTAGTCAATATATGTAAAGAGTGTGTGAAAAGCTTTACATGTAGTACATGTCCTATATTTTATAGCTACTCTTAGCATTATTTTATCACTTTTACTTTTAATTACAGGTGGCATACATTATTCTATTGGTTTCCGATATGCACCCCAGGGATCAGACGTTGCATACCTTACGAAGTGGTGATCCCAGTAAGTCTCACATGCACCTGCCACCACCACACATGGTTATCAGAACATTATTGACTATATTCCCTACGCTATTATTTTTGCCACCTGTCTAACCCCAGAAATCAGCACTGTACTTGATATATATTAACTTTCAACTGATATTTGGCGGATGAACGAATGAAATGAAGTGATGAATGCTACCTTTATCACAGCTGATGTTTCCGTATTTCAAAAACATTTATCTTATTTGACTTCCACATCACAGAACATACCTGCTCAAAACATCATCCTCACCCATGAAACAAAATTCCACTTCCAACATCTCTGTCAGCAGAAAAGCCATTTTGCAAGTGACATGCAGGGAAAAGCTGAAACATGTAGGGACGACTTGAGACGGAGTTACCACTGCAGTGGCTTCCTCTCCCAGCTTCTATTTCTGTAACCTTGAAGTCCATTATCTTCACATCAGCCAAGATAATCACTCGAAAATATGTCAGGGCATGATTTCCTTTGCTAAAAATCATTCTGTAGCTTCCTAATACACTAAGAAAATCCAAATTCCACATGGCCTAGCCAATAAGACCCTGCTTGACCTGACCCTGCCTATTTCTCTGAGCTCATCTGCAACCACATGTCTTAGCTCATTCTCGCTTTTGACATTTGTTGTTACTCCTTGAAATGTTTTTCCCTTGGGTTCTCACTTGGCTGATATCTTATTGTTCAGTCTCTGTTGAAACATTCTTTTCTCAAAAGCACGGTCCTTGATCCACCCTCTCCCCTCGATTCTATTATATATTCCTGCTACATTTTCTTCATATCACTATCTGAAATGACCTTCTCAATAAATGTGTTTATGTGTGTATATCATTTATCTTTCCCATGAGAACTCGAGTTCCATGATGACAGAGATCTGGCCTGCTTGATTCATCATTTTGACTCGCTATCTGCTATATTACAAATTATTATAAATTATTTGTTAAAATGCATAAAAATTGAGGTCAGAGGTGAGAGCCATGTCACAAAGAGCCTTGTATATCATGTTGTAGAGATGGGATTGTATCTCAAAGGCAACTGAAGCCTTTAAAGGTGACATAAGTAGAATATTGGCATATCCATTTAAGAAAACTGTACAGAGGAAGAAGTATCTAAGGCAGCTCCTGAAGAGGAGGAAAATTTTGGAAGACGGGACAGGTACATTCCAATGAGAGGTCTTGAAATGATAGGATCGTCAATGATGCCATAGGGAATGATGTGTGCTCGGGGTATGGTGAGTGAATAGATGAGTTCATCTATTGCAGAAATTTCCTTTAAGTTGGTAAGTGGAGGACATTGAAATGTTGGAGAGAAATCACGATGTGCTGTTTTGCTTGGCAATGCAATTTGGAACTATCTTTTAACAAGTGGTGTTCTTTAAAAGTGAAGATCACCATGATGAAAATCATAAGGCAAAGCTATCCTGGGCATACCATAAACCTTCTGGTTCTTCAGAGCCCAAGTGTAAGGATCATGTCCTAATTATGGACCTTCATGAAGACAATAATAGAAGGATATCTTAGAGGCTGTCTGTCCATCCCCTTCAAGCTACGTGAACTCAGATCCAAGGAGGTAGCAATATCCTTGAGATCACAAATAATTAATTTAGAGTTAAGACCCATAATATATAGCACTGGCCAGTGTGGCTCAGTTGTTTGGACCATTGTCCTGTAACTGAAGGGTTGTGGGTTTGATTTCAGTCGAGGCACAAACCTACCTGCAGGTTTGCTCCTGGTCCAAGCGCAGGTGCTTGTGGCCCCTGGTCCAGACACTTATGATCCCCAATCTGGGCACCCAGGGGAGGCAACCAGTTGATGCATCTCTCTCACATCAGTGTTTCTCTCTCTCCCTTACTCTCCCTGGAAAAGCAATGGGAAAAATGTCCTCAGGTAAGTATATGTAAAAAGAAAAAAAGACCTGTAACATATAATCAGAAGGTGTTATGTTTAAACTACCCCCCCATTTTAGCCAGTATTTAAATAATTTTTAAATGGTTTTATTTTCCATCTAAAATTTCTGGATAAGAGGTAGAACAACAGTTTTAAAACTGCTTTAGTAGGTTGTTTTGAATTTTATCACAGAAGGTATTTATCACAGAAGGCATCACAGAAGGTATCTTAGTCATACTGGACATATAGGGATATTAACATTTATTCAGGCATATTTGTTCGGCTCAAGTATTTTCGCCTTCTTAAAATGCTTGTGGAGGATAATAAAAACTTCTTCAAATGATTATTGGCTATGGAAGGTTGTTGGAAACCACCAATATTATGTAAAGAAATACTACAAAACCAGCATCACTGTTCATATTTATAACTTAAAAAAATTATTGGAACACCTGTGGATTATAAAGTAACAAATGACTCAAAATAGAACATGCTTCTGTTTCATTTAAAGGAGGAAAAATAGACACATAAGAAGCTCTATTATAAGAGCAAATGGATTTTGTACGTATTTATTATGAGTTTCTTGTCAATGAATATCCACTTATCCACTAACAAGCAATGTAACTCTATGCTATCTACAACATTTATTCTAATGCTTAATTTACATTCTCACATGAAAAAGCTGATGGATTAATTTGAGACACTGAAAAATTTCTTAAGTTTAAAACAAACAAGCACCACAAATTATTTAAAACCTTCCCTTTCAACTACCATTTTAATTATAGAAAACTTTTTCTTTTCTTAGTTTGCTCTATTGAATCAAGTTGTTATCTAGTCCTTCACATTATTTCCCACATAGTTATAATTTTAAATTTAATTTGGGGCCTTTGAGTTTCTTTGCTACATTAAATCAGTATCTGTAGGCATGTGATGATCAGTATACAAAGGTTGGAACTCTTTTGAAAAGATTTAAAAATCTCCTTATAAAAATTGACTTTGCAAGAAAAAAATTATTATGCCAGTTTTAATAACATAAAGTGATGTCTTTCTTTCTTCTGTTTAGTGAGATCCTCTCTTTCTTCAGTCCCACATGAAGTTAAGTGCAAAGCCATACAACTAACGACCTTAGTTCTGGCAGCTATACGAAGTAGCAAAGCTGGGGTGGTTTAAATGACAGGCTATATTTTCTCACAGTTCTGAAGTGTGGGAAGTCCAAGATCAAGGTGCTGGCAGATTCAAAGTCTGAGGAGGACCTCTTAATGGTTTGCAGACAGCTGCCTTCTCCTTGGATCCTCACACTGCAGAGAGAGAGCACATTTTGGTCTCTGCTTTCTTCCTCTTAATCACATCCTCACGAGCTTCAACCTCATGACCTCATCTAAACCTAATAACCTCATAAAAGCCCCACCTTGGCGGTTAGAGTTTCAACATATAAATGCAGGACAGGTAGGGAGACAAATATCCAGCCCATAGCAAGAACTAAGCACATATTCTAAGTGTTTTAGAGTTTTCATCCACTTTGACCTTTATATGAGAAATAGTGTAAAACCTTGTCCCCAGGAGCCTGAAGATTCTGCCACTGAGTGACATGGTGACAGCAAGGGGTGATGACATGTAAACCTAGCAGGCTCTGGGCCTGATTCTAACTAATAACTTTAGGTTTTATCTGTTTTCATATTGGCACTTCCAGCAATAAGCAATTTAAGCAAAGAGGTCTACTCTTTAAATCAAATGAAACAAACATTCAAAAACCACTGGGGAGCCGGAAAAGAACTGACAATGTTACCAAATGGTCACGTGAGGTTCTGCCGCCCACCACCCAAAACGCCAGAGGCAGAGGTTTGGTGAAATAGGAAAGGAGTCTTTTATTTAAAGGCAATACACTTTTGGAAGAATGATAGGCTTCTGCTTCAAAGTCTATTCTCTTTAAAATGCCCAAAGACACATAGCCCCTCCACCCTTTACCAGATTAGTTCAAGGCTGCACCTGAAATTCCTTTTTCCACTTAAAAATACTGTCCTTTGGGATATGCAAGTGGCTGAACTATGATTATCCAGGAGCCTTGGCTGCTTCCCAGTCCCAGTCCAGCTCCAGGCACCAATGGAATCTATGCATGCTTGCGTTCTATTCACTGCATGCTCCCCTTTCCTTTGGCTGCTGCATGCGGCCCAGCACCTGCATCCCGCCCCTCTGGCCATCAGCTCACTGCTTAGTCTATGCCCCTCGCTGGTCAGAACTATGCAACACAGAGCCAGTTGCCAGTGCAGCCTCTGCATATCGCATGGAGAGGGGCATAGGGCTTGTTGCCTGCCCACGTGGCCTCCAAGGCCAGTGGCATGGGAATACTTGCATCCCTGACCCTGACAGGGCAAGCGAGGGGAAAGAGAGAGAGTGAGTATCCACATGCCCTCAGTTTAAATTTTCCAGCTCCAGATCCCACACGAGGTAGGCGTGTCCAAACTCCCAGCCAGTCTAGGCTGGTATCCACCACCCGTGTCAGGCAGCTAGTGTCTCTGCCCCTCTCGTGCTGTCATGATCTGGAAGCAGGTAGGAGAGTTTCTAGCTCTGTGCAGGGGCACAGCGTGTCTGCCTGGGCTGGGGTGTCACACACTGGTCTGTTTACCTTCACTCAGAGTGTGGAGTCAGGCAAGGGCTGCAGTTTCAATCTCCTACCCTGCGGTTTCCTGCAACCCCTCCCTCATTCTGGGAAGTGCAGCCTTTTCCACCAGGTTGGGACCCCTCCCCTCTGCCCAGTGATCTGGCCAGATCCCCCTGTTACAGCAGTAGGGCATCATCTGGGACTTGATCTGGACAGCCTTTCCATCCATGTTCTATGATCTTGGACACGCCTTGGAACCTCTAGAGGCCCGCATCTTTCCGTTTGTCCAGGCTCTCTCACGGAGCTCCTGGAGGTGGTACAGGGCTACGTGCTTCTGATTAAGCTAAAGGGGTCTAGGGGCTGAGTAACTGAAACCCTTGACAATTTAATAATTTTACCAATCTTTTATTTTTGTAAGGCAGAGGGCTATGATGAAAATGAAGATGGAGTTGTGTTCATCATTGTTTACTATGTGCATGACACAGAGTAGATAGTTAATAAACACTTTGTCAACGAAGTAAATGGAAAAACATGGTGGTAGTAGTAAAAATGGAGAGTTGGGAAAAGCTATTGACTCCTGGGCTTGTAATGCGACTGAGATTTGCCAAAGTGGCCCGAGGACTCTCCGACTGTCTCACAGGCTCCTAGTTCAGGGCCATCCCAGCTGTAAGATGTTTAACAGACTTACGTTTCTTTGAATTTTGGCAGTAGAGGGGGGAAGCTGTTGGGGAGAATGGCGCCTGAGCAGAGCCCTCCCAGAGCTGTTGTCCGGGGGTCTGCTCATCTACTGATTAAATGTGATAGGGGAAAGGGCAACTATGATAAATCAGGACAATGGCATGATGTTTGCATATATCTGGAAAATATTTTAGACCATTTAATGTGTATTAAGGGAGGTTTCCTCGTGACCGAATATTTTTACTGCCAACTACAGTTTAAGGCATACTGATTTGCAAAGGAGACTAATCTGTCTCTGGAGAGCCAGCTGAATGGGTCAAAACCCTGGGAGCACTCAAGGCTTCTTCTCTGATGCTAATACACTCTCTGGTCACTCCCTGGGGGTAGAACTGCCAACAACTCTGGTTTCTATCCTTCTGTCCTCACTTGTAACCAAGGGAGTAACACTTCCCAGGAACTGCAGCTCACGATTTCAATGTGCATCCTGACTAGTCCCTCCACCTCTTCATCAGAAGTACTGATCTATATTCCAGGCAACTGCATCAGTCATAAACTAAGCTCTTTCCATAATAACATGAGGTCTGAGGACTTGTTTATTTTTAAACCACTAAGATACTTGAGTTGGGGTGGTAAAAACTCAACACAGTACACAGATGATGTGTTGTGGAATTGTGCACCTGAAATCTGTATAATTTTTTAACCAGTGTCACCCCAATAAATCCAATAAGCAGGAAAAAAGAATTACATTGAATGCTTTAGAAAAACTCAATTAAAGTAACTTGCTTAAGAATGAAAAAAAATAGCCCTGAGGCTCAGTTGGTTGAGTGTTGCCCTGCCAACTGAAAGTTCACAGGTTCAGTCCCGGTAGGGGCCCATCACTAGATTTGGGGCTCAGTCTCCAGATGGGGCATGTACGGCAGGCAACCAGTCAATGTTTCTCTCTCTTGTTGATGTTTCTCTCCCTATCTTTCACCCTTTCTTACTCTCTCTCTAAACACCAAAAATCAAAATGAATTAAATAAATATATAAATAAGTAAATAAAGAAAACAGTCATGAGGCTTGAACCTATAAAATATGTCATGTTCACCTTCTGAAGACTTTCATCAGCACCCGTCCCTCTGCCAGACATTACCCAGTCATACCTGTCTTGGGTTGCACGTTACCTCTGCTTATTGCTGCAATCTAAATTGTCTTTCACTCCTCTCCTTTTCCAACTACATGTAACTGTTCAGGGGTTCAACTCATTATTCACTCAGCATTCCAAATATTCTTATCAGAATACAATTCTCCCTGCCGCCAGATAACAGCATATATCCATTGTGTCATATTTTATCTTTACCTTGGCCTGTTCTTATCAAAGTCTTCTTACACTCATTAATATCGGTCATCCACATCATCCACATTTTTTAGATGAAGCGAAGGGGAACTGAGGCATCCCGTATTCTTCTGATAACAAATATCTGCTGTGGAAAGTTATTAGGGACCACCTACACTATGCAAACATATCTTACAAACCAGCCGTTACAGTTTATATTCCCGTTCTAAAATTTTATTTTTGGAACATGCATAGAACATAAAAGCAAGACTGTTCTTGGCTCAAAAGAATCTTCCAATATCCCTGCCTTCTTATTCTCCTCAAACAACCTTTCTCTGATAACTGCCCAATTCACCCTCACTTGCAAAGAGCCAGCTCTGTCTGCCAAAGGAGAAAGATCGGTCAGTATATTTTTCTACACTGACCCCCTGTCTTTTTCCCCATTTAGACATAATTTGTGCTGCTAAATAAGTAAATAAGGTTGGCTCCTCACCACTCAGACTCAACTCTACATTTCAAACTGATACTTTGTTTATAATTTCCAGAAGTCGCTATTTGTGAGCCTGAAAAAACTGGTTATTTTAAGTACAAACATTTGGTGAACAGACCAGAGAGTTTTTCCCTCTTTATCAAACGCCCACGGGTGAAACCTCAGGATGTTGCCATTTGAATTTCACCACCGTCCTGTCGTAGCCTTCGCCAGAGGAGCTGTCTGCACTGCTTACAGATGAAGGTTGCCACTCCAATCCCATGTCCGCAGGGCCCGCAGATGACGGCCTGCCAGCACCACATCTGAGGGGCCCAGAGTCTGCAGGGCTCCACTGCTTCCCATTCCTGCTCTTTAGTGGGTTTCCTCCGTCACCACCTCTAAGAAAGCCACAGTGTCCAAAAGAAGGAAGTGGTCCAGTGTCAGCAGTCCGGGACCTCTGCGGCCTCTCATCACTTTCTCTCCACCCGACCCTCAATCTAAGTCAGAATTAAAAAACAAAAAAAACAAAAAAACTTCCACTAGACCAAGTCCCGCCTAAGCTTTGGACTTTTCTACATGCTATTAAGTTTGTGGAGAAAATGCTCCCTGATTTTAACCCATTTGGCTTCTTCTTACTCTGCCCTTAGACTTACTGAAGTGTCCTGTCCTTCCAGGTGGTGACCGAATGCTATGTCCTATGTGTTAACCCAAAACCCCTTCTATACTAGCATTGTCTCACTTTAAGCAAAGAAAACTACTCATTAACTTAAAATACCTACAGACTAATTAGCATTATTTGTGACTTTTAAACAGACATGCATAACATGCATGGTGTACATATACACACACAAAAATGTGTATACAGAAAAATGTGTTTGTGTGTATATATGCAAATATACTAGACACACATGTATTCAAGTATATAATTCATCTTTGATTTTTTTAGGTTGACAGTTATTTTTAGCCTCTCTTTCCAAAAACTAACTTTTGGTAACATTTTTGATTCCATGACAGAATTAGAGCGATCTGCCCATTTATTTAGTTTCATATCATTCCAGTTTTTAAGAGAATGGCTCTGGTGAGTTGAAGATTTAACAATAATTCTGCTACACTAACTGTTTTATGTTGTTTATTTTGTATTACCTCAGAACTAGAAATTGAAATGTTTTAAAGGCTAAGAGACAACAGAGAGAGTATGTATAATTTCTGGATGCATGAATATGTTAATCCCAACTATATTAAGACAGTGAAACATGCAACCAGGAAATTGTGCCTAGAAATAATGGAATAAAATTTAGAGGGGAAGTGTGGGTTCACCTATTAGGGAAAGGCCAGGAACTGAAGGGCCCTCGAACATGCTTATTCTACATAATTCAGATGAAGCCTGAAGTAAGTAGGTTTTCATACCATAAGTATGATAACAAAGTACGTGACCCCCCAAAATTAGGAACAGACTAAATAAACATATAGGTCTTTGTTGAGTAAACAATAGAGAAAATTTGAGTGACTCCTGTATTATAGGTACTGTTATTAAGCTTGAGAAATACCAAATTGACTAATATATTGCTCTCATCCTGAGAAAGCCCACATTCTAGTTTAGGAGAAATACAAATAAATATTACAATCCAGACATATGACCCAGATTCTTGAAAATATTAAACATGAGCCACTAATTCTCTTGAGGAAGTTATAGGATTCTTTCCAGAAAGTAGAATGGTTAACCCTCCTGAAAGTATGAGTGAAAGGAGGAGCTAGCACAGCACCCTGAGGAAGAGATCCCTTCCTCCAGACGCCAGCACTATGTGCGCCTCGTGACCGAACTCTCCTTGTGAATGCAGCTCCGAGCGGCCATGTCTGCTCCTCCGCCAACTCCTGCTACTAATTTTAAATACGTTTCCTAAAACATCATTGTTCTCTCAGCTGCTGCTGCTTCATCGTTGTCTCTTGCTCTCTATTGCATTTCTCTTTTGTTTACCAACTACAAGCTCAAGGTGATAGCCTCTCTAATAATGTCTTTCCCCAAAACACTTGTCAAAGATTTTAATAGTCCCATATATAATTTTTTTTCTATTCATGTTTATGGTTTCTATTTATTTCCAAGGTGATTACATTATTTGAGTTATTGATCTAATTGTATACTCAAGAATATGTGCTCTAATATGGTTTCTATTTATTTCCAGAGTGATTACATTATTTGAGTTATTGATCTACATTATACTTAAGAATAGGTACTTTAATCCCCCTCAACTCTATTAATAAAAATTGCTTTTGGTGATCTTGTTTGATAAAGGGCAGCAGGTCATACTTTTGTTGACGCATTGTTGAGTTCGAAGTCTAGCAGAACACTTGGCGTACCTACCGAGCAATAACATTTGTTCCATCAGCATCTGAAAGAGGAATTTTTTTCTTTGAGCATTCTGAACCCCAGCTTGGAAAATATTCTTAAGGTGGGTTTTTGTGTAAACAATAGAAAAAAAATCATTATGGAAAACAACACTGTAGACTAAGTAATTTATAATATCCTAAGAAATTAATTTAAAAAAATATAAAAAGTCTTTAATTGTAGTTAATTTAATGCTGCCTGATCACTGGGTGGTTCTGATGTTTACTACTAATTTATCCATTTAGAATATTGACAAAACTTTCAGCCAGGAGCTATTAAGAAAGACAAACAAATAGTTCCCTATATCTATGTGAAACCTAGTTTGATTTTCTGGTTTTGGTGTCCCCATTTGGTCCTGTTTCTATGCCCAATGCCAGTCTTTGTCCTATGGTAATTTTCATGGAACTGACCTTTTGCTTGCATAAAAGTTGATGTATTTGATGTACTAATTGCAGAACATTTTCTCTGAGTGCAATTGCTTAAACCACATCAACTGTATTTTTTGTTTGTTTGGTGTCTTTGATACTTATTAACTACTGGGAAAAACCCATTTATGTACAATTTAAAGTGGACTGTCTCTCTTTCAGAGCTTTCTAACTAACTCTTTACAGCAGCTGTTCAAGTCACTGGGCAGAAGTGATAATAGACGTGGGAAGGCATACTCCATACACTGCCTTGAAAATTGGAGGAAATATCCCTTCTTGGTCTAATTGAAAAATCTTCCCGCATTACTGATAAAATATCTAGAGGGTAAATGATTTCTTGGTCTGTATAATTGGGGTCCACATAAATGTAATTTCAACTACTTCAAATTTTGAAAATCTAACATGAGTACAGATTTTACCTTTTGAATTTTATTGAAATGCCCTCCATCAGCTATTACCTGTCATAAAATAATGGCAACAAAAAATAATAGCTTAAAACATATCAGGCTCTGTTATGAACATTTTCGAACCGAGAACACAGTACAAAGCCCAGATGATACCTAATGAATTATATTACGTGTATTGTACTAGTAAAGTGACAAGAACTTTGATAAATTAAAACTATTATTTTAAATAAAATTTTCATATTAAAACTGTTCGGGAGATGACTAATTGATTTAAAATTATTTCAGTTAACTTCTGGTGTCTAAGCTGAAATCTGCACCAGCCTAGAGGACATGGCTATCCTTTATAGTTAGCCTTTCCTGGCCCCACATCGTGTGCCTGTCAGTAACCAAAGACCCTCTTTTTAAGAAGCGGTTACTACAAGATGGGGTGTTACAGTGCAGTGCCCTGTAGCCCTTTGCACCTGATCGCTGCCAGGTCTTAAACAAGAGATATTGAAGGAAACAAATGCCAGGTAGTCTCATGAAGACATTTTGACTTACGCGTTCTAACCTTGGGCACCCAGCACAACAAAAAGGCTGGCTGCTTTGACGTTGTTTGAAGTTTCAAAAGCCTGCAATTTTATTGTTTACAAATGCTAACCTCTTCTCTAAATACCCATTTTCCTTAATTATAAAGAAGTTTGCACATTGAAATATTATCTTTTTATATATTGCAAACTAAAATGTAGTATGTTTTGAAGATGACACCTCTAAATAGGATAACCGTGGAGAATCGAAAGCCTTCTTATTTGCCCCCCTCCCAATCGAGACCTTGGCAGCATAGAAACACTTGGTTAGGGAAAGGTTAATAATAGTAACATCTACTCACACTTTGCTCATAAAGAACTTTTTTAAGATAAGTTCCTAATTTACATTTACTGAATGTGTTTTTAGAAATAGTGTTTCACCATGGGTTTTGATTCTAGTTATTAGAAATACATTTATGCAAGATAGAGATGGTATTTTATTGATCTATATTAAAATGTCCTGTATACAATAGTTCTGAAATGTTTTTTACGAAGTATACATTGTGGGTGGGTAACTGGTGACAATCCCAAGTGTAAACAAACCGTAAATGACTTTTGAAGTTTGTCCTAGTTAAATGAGTGTATAGCGACCAAAACTTTAAATAAAGAAATACATATACAAATATTTAAGCAAACTATTCCTTCTATCTTAAAAGATGTCAAGTGGCTAAAGAATTTCTTCCCTCCCTTCAAAATAGATGAATCAACATATACCACAGAAAAATATCTCCTCTGTGTTATAAATATTTGATATATAGCTAAAAGTTGTTTTTATTGAGTTTATTTTAAATGTGAGATTACAAATGTTGTCTGTCTGATTAGGACAAGAACAGGGACTTTGGGTTTCTCTAAATTGTGTTCTACCTAGAATTAGAATGGATTTATCTATGACAGATGTATTATTCTCTCTAGAATATAAACATATGATATAACATTTGACATTGTTCCTTTAAACTTTTCCTTTATCTCCTAAAACACCAGCTCTCCTATTCCTGACACAAGTGGCTTCCAAGTGATTGTTTATCCATGAGGATTTTAAAAAGTACCTTACTATTTTATTGTTAAGTATATACACATCAAATCTATTTTACACTTTATGGTTGGGATACACTTTCAATAATATGAATTAGTGTTACAGAAATACTTTACTTATATACTTTAATCCTTTTTTCTTTCCTCCTTTCTTCCTTTATTTTCTTCCTTTTTTCCTTTCTCTTGTTTCCTTTTATTGCTAATTTTATGAAGTAGCATCTCAAGGAATCCCATTTCTGTGAAATTATTCTGACTTTTTCATTTGCTTGGTTTCTCAATAATCTTTTTTTGATATACTAATGATTTTGCTGTTTGAGTTTATTTTTTTAATATGAAAGTTGACCTAAATATGATTTATTAAAGACATAAAGTTAAACTAGTATTATATGAAATTATATGTATGGATATTATATACTTTTAAATGCCATAAAGCTGAATAATATAGCTCCATTTCTTCTAATTTTAGCCTTTAAAAATGCATTCCTTAATTATAAAGAGAACATTTTAACATATCAGTTGAAATGCTGAGCATCTTAAAATCTTTTCCTTTAATCTCATTTTTCAGTTACAGTTTACATTCAGTATTAGTTTGTTTAGTTTCAGGCATATAGCATGCTGGTTACACAATCACATACTTTACAAAGTGGCCCCAATATTTCAAGTGCCCACCTGGAACTGTGCAGAGTTGTTATAATATTACTGACTATATACCCCATGCTGTGCTTTACATCCCATGACTCTTTTGTAACTACCAATCTGTACTCAATCTCTTCACATTTTTCACCCAGATCCCCAAAGCCCCTCCCCTCCAGCAACCATGAGTCGGTTCTCCTTATGTATCAGTCTGTTTCTCTTTTGTTTGTCCGTTTATTTCATTCTTTAGGTTCCACATATAAGTGAAATAATATGGCATTTGTTTTTCTCTGCCTGACATACTTCACTGAGCATAGTACCCTCTAGGCCCATCCATGTTGTCACAAATGGTAAGATTTTCTTTTCTGTTTATGGCCATTGGTATCCATTGTGCATACGTATGACTTTTTTATCCACCTATCTATTGATGGGTGTTTGGGTTGCTTCCATAGCTTGGCTATTGTAAATACTGTTGACTATTGTAAATATTGTAAACATATATGTTAATAGCATATAATTATATAGGGTGATGTTTATATATGCACCCTATATTATACTGATGTTACTGATGTTTAATTTTTTTAAAAGCAGGAATGTCAAGGGAAGGATAAGTTGTAGGTAGGGTAGTCAATGAGGGCTGCGTTGAGGAGAAAACTCTTCAGTAACAAATTTGGACTTCTCAGATAATGTCAAGTTAAAGGAGTTCATCATCACCAAGCGCTTATTATGTGAAATGTTAAAGGGATTTATCTAAGAAAAATAAGATAAAAAATATGAACAGTAAAATGACAGCAAACTCACAGTTATTAACAACTACATCTAAAACAAAAACAAAAGCAAACTAAGCAAACAACTAAAACAGGAACAGAACCACAGAAATGGAGATCACATGGAGGGTTATCAACAGGGGAGTGGGAGGGGGAAGGAGGGGGGAAGGTACAGAGAATAAGTAGCATAAATGGTAGGTGGAAAATAGGGGGAGGGTAAGAATAGTATAGGAAATGTAGAAGCCAAAGAACTTATAAGTGTGACCCATGGACATGAACTATAGGGGGTGAATGTGGGAGGGAGGGGGTAGACAGGATGGAGTGGAGTGAAGGGGGGAAATGGGACAACTGTAACAGCATAATCAATAAATATATTACAATTTTTGTGGGGGAGATCTGAGGAGCTAGCCACGTAAGTATCTGGCAGAAGAACAGTTTGTGCAAGAGGAAAGAATGCTGTTTCCTTCCCTAGAGGTGGTTGCCCACACAAGGCTAGCACTTAAAGTTCAAGGAAGAGAGTAGGGCGCAAGAAGCAAACATTCATTGCTGGGAAAAGAAAGAAGACCTATCTTTGCTTTAACCATTCTGTTATTATTGTATTCTAAATAATATTATTTTACATCTAAGGATTCCAGTATTTTTGAAATGAAATACCATTTCATTCTATCAAAGGTTTACTGAAAAGCTTTTCTAGATACTATGACAAACAATATTTCTTCCTCATGAGTTTGGTTAGTATAGTGGAGAGAAAAGATTAACTAAATTGGTGAGAAAGAAGTTGTAATAGCAATGTGGAGAGACTTGGGGTGACATTAGATGCATTTTTACTTGGAGGAAGAACAATCAAATTTAGCATTTGCCTTGAGATTCGTTTATTCCCAAAACATTCACTTTCTACATAGAGGGATATAGTTCAATTAAATAAATTATTATTTGTGTGAGATGACCTGGTTATACAACTGTTAGAAAAAGATTGTTTTTAATACTGAAATCCTCCCAAAAAAGGTGTACTAAAGCATATGTTATGCTCTCTTTTGAAGCTTATATACTGTCTACCATATGTTTGGCACTTCTACATGAGAAAGGATAATCTTAATTTTGCTTGATTGTAACTGCAAACCAAAAATAATTATGATTATGTAAAGATCCTGTTAAATGTGCCCAAAAGCCTTAGTAATGGTATTATGATTAAGAAAGATAGAGGCTAACCAAATGACGTGTATGCACATGCGCATAGCCCGTGGACGCGGACAGCAATGCGGTGAAAGCGGTGAGGAGAGCAGGTGGGGCTGGGAGGGGGTGGGCAAAGGGGGAAAATGAGAGTCATCCGTAATATGTCAATAATAAAATATTAATAAAATAAAAGTATGTAGTATAAAAAACAAATGTAGTGGCAGGTATGATACATAACTTTTACCTACTAAAATTAAAAAATACATATTTTTATTACAATTACAAAATAAATGTTACAATTATATTACATTTAAAAATAATTATTCTTTCTAGAAAATATTTTCATTGTTGTTCAGTTACAATTGACCCCTTTTTCTTCCATTACTCTCCCCTGTCCTAACCACCCCTCCTCTCCCACATTCAATCTTCCCTCTGAGTTGTCCTTGTCCATGGGTCCTTTATACATGTTCCTTGACTTGACCCTTCCCCTTCTTTCCCCCATTATCTCCTTCTCCCCTCCCCTCTGGTCACTGTCCGTTTGTTCTTTATTTCCATGTCACTGGTTTTGCTTGCTTGTTTGTTTTATTGACTAGGTTCTACCTATAGGTGAGATCATAAGGTATTTGTCTTTCACCACCTGGTTTATTTCACTTAGCATAATCCATCCATGTGTTGGGGAAGCATAGGAGTTCCTTCTTTCTTTCTGCTGTATGGTATTCCATTGTTTAAATGTACCACAGTCTTATGATCCAGTCATTGACTAGTGGGTGCTTAGGCTGTTTTCAGCACTTAGCTGTGTAAATAACACTACTATGAACATTGGGGTGAATAGTTTCTCTTGAATGGGTGTTTCGGAATTCTTAGGGTATAATCCCAAGAGTAGAACTGCCAGGTCAAAAGGTAGTTCCATCTTTACTTTTTTGAGGAAATTCCATACTGTTTTCCACAGTGGCTGCACCAGTCTGAATTCCCACCAACAGTTTACTAAGGTTCCTTTTTCTCCATAACCTCTCCAGCACTTGTTGTTTGTTGATTTGTTTGTGATGTCCATTCTGACCAGTGTGAAGTGGTATCTCATGGTGGTTTCAATTTGCATCTCTCTGATGGCTGGTGATGTTGAGTATACTTTCATATGTCTCTGGGTGCTCCGTCTGTCCTCCTTGGAGAAGTGTCTGTTCAGGCCCTTTACCCATTTTTTAATTGGATTGTTTGTCTTCCTGGTGTGGAGTCATGTGAGTTCTTTATATATTTTGGAGATGAAACCCTTGTCCAAGATATTACTGGCAAATATATTTTCCAGTGTGGTTGGTTCCCTTTATGTTTTGCTGATGTTTTCTTTAGCTGTGCAGAAGTTTTTTTTTAATTTAAGTAGTCCCATTTGTTTATTCTTTCCTTTATGTCCCTTGATGTAGGAGACATATTGGTGAAAATATTGCTACATGGAATATCTGAAATTTTCCTGTCTATTTTCTCCCATAGGACTTTATAGTGTCATGATTTATATTTAAGTATTTTATCCATCTTGAGTTTATTTTTGTATAAGGTGTAAGCTGGCAGCCAATTTTTTTTTGCATGTAGCTGTCCAGCTTTCCCAACACCATTTGTTGAAGAGGCTATTTTTACTCCATTTTATGCTCCTGCCACCTTTTTTGAGTATTAATTTACCATAGAGACATGGGTTTATTTCTGGGCTCTTGATTCTGTTCCATTGATCTACATATCTGTTCTTATGCCAGTACCAGACTGTTTTGATTACAGTGGCCTTGTAATATAGTTTGATATCAGGTATTGCGATCCCTCCTACTTTGTTCTTCTTTCTCAAGATTGTTGGGTCTAGTTGGGGTCATTTATGGTTCCATATAAACTTTGTCAATATTTGTTCTATATCTGTGGAATATATCATTAGTATTTTAATACAGATTCTATTCAATCTATACATTGTTTTCTGTAGTTTGGACATTTTGATGATGTTAATTTTTCCAATCCATGAATGTGGTATATGCTTCCATTTATGTCTTCCTTAATTTGTTTATTCAGTGTTTTGTAGTTTTCTGAGTATAGTTCTTTTATCTCCTTGGTTACGTTTATTCCTAGGTACTTTATTTTTCTGTTGCTATACTAAATGTTTTTTCCCCTAATTTCTGTTACTGATATTTCATTGTTGGTGTTGAAAATGCTTTCATTTATTGAATATTAACTTTGTGTTCTGCAGTTTTACCAAATTCACTTATTAGGTCTAGCAGTTTTTGGTCGAGTCTATAAGATTTTCTGTGTACATTGTCGTGTCAGCTGCAAACAATGACTGTTTTACTTCCTGCTTTCCAATTTGGATGCCTTTTATTTCTTTTTCTTGTCTGATCACTGTGGCTAGAACTTCCAGTGCTATGTTGAATAGAAGTGGTGAAAACAGACACCCTTGTCTTTTCTTCTTGATCTCAGGAGGAAAGCTTTTGGTGTTTGCCCATTGAGGATGATGTTGGCTGTAGGTTTCTCATATATGGCCTTTATTATGTTGAGTAATGCTCCCTCCACTCCCACTTTACTGAGTGTTTTAATTATAAAAATGTGCTGTACTTTATCAAAGGCTTTTTCCTCATGTATTGATCCTGTGATTTTTGTCTTTCCTTTTGATTATGATGTATTACGTTTACTGATTTGTGAATATTGTACCACCCTTGCAACCCTGGGATGAATCCCACTTGATCATGGTGCATGATCTTTTTAATGTGTTGCTGGATGCAGTTTGCCAATATTTTGTTCAGTATTTTAGCATCTATGATCATCAGGGATATTGGCCTGTAGTTTTCTTTCTCTGTTGTGTCTTTATTTGGCTTTGGGATTAAGATGATGCTGGCTTCATAAAAAGAATTTGGGAGTCTTCCTAATTCTTGGATTTCTTGGAATATTTTGAGAAAGATAGGAGTTAGTCCTTCCTTTTTTGGTAAAATTCACTTGTGAAGTCTTCCGGTCCAGGGCTTTTGTGTGCCAGATGTTTTTTGATTACCACTTCAATTTCACTAATTATTATCAGTTTATTCAATCCTTCTGCTTACTCTTGATTCAATTTTGGAAGATTGTATGTTTCTAGAAATGTGTCCATTTTGCCAAAGTTTTCCAATTTCTTGGCATAATTGTTCATAGTAATTTTTTACAGTCCTTTGTATTTCTGTGGTATTGGTTGTATCTTTTCCCCTTTTGTTTCTCATTTTATTTATTTGGATCCTCTTTTTTTCTTTATAAGTCTGGTTAAAGGTTTGTCAATTTGTTTATCTTTTCAAAGAACCAGGTCCTGGATTTATTGATTTTTTAAATTGTTCTTTTAGGCTCTATGCCATTTAATTATTCTCTGTTCTTGATTATTTCCTTCCTTCTACTTGCTCTGGCCTTTGTTGGTTATTATTTGTGTAGTTCTTGTACATGTAGGGTTAGGTTGTTTATTTGAGAATTTTCTATCTTCTTTAGGTAGGCATGCATAGCTATGAAACTCCCTCTCAGTACTGCCTTTGCTGTGTCCCATAGGTTTTGGGTTGTTGTGTGTTCATTTTCATTTGTTTGCAGACACTTCCTTGATCTCACTATTAATCCATTCATTATTTAATAACATGTTATTCAATCTCCATATATTGAATGCTTTTGTGTTTTTTTCCTTGAGGTTGGTTTGTAGTTTCAATCCTTTGTGATCTGAGCACATGCTTGATATGATTTCAATTTTCTTGAATTAGTTGAGGCTTGCTTTGTGTCCTACCATGTGGTCTATATTATTCCATGTGCATTTGAAAAGAATGTATATTTTCCTTCTTTGGAGTGAAGGTTCTGTATATATCAATAAAGTCCATTTGATCTAGAGAGCAATTCAATGCCAAGATATCCTTGTTGATATTCTTTGTATGGAGGATATATCCATTGTTGACAATGGGGTGTTAAAATCCCCTATAATGAGTATGTTTTGGTTGATATCTTTTGTTAAGTCTACCAAGACTATCCTTATGTATTTAGGTGCTCCTATGTCAGGTGCATATATTTTTACAAGGGTTATCTTTTCTTGGTTGGTTATTTCCTTAAGTATTATGTATTGTGCTTCTTTGTCTCTTTTCATAGTCTTTGTTTTGAAATCTATTTTGTCTGATATAAGTATTCCTATCCCACTTTTTTTCCATATGTTTGCTTGGAATATTTTTTTCCATCCTTTCACTTTCAATCTGTGTAGATCTTTTGTTCTGAAATGGGGCTCTTGTAGACAGCATAAATGCAGGTCATGTTTTCTTATCCAATCAGTGACCCTATGTCTTTGATTAGATCATTTAATCCATTGACATTTTAGGATATCATTGATAGGTACTGATTCATTGCCATATTTCCCTTTGTACCTGTGTTCCTGTCTCTCTTTCTTTTTCTTCACCTTCTTAAAGCAGTCCCTTTAGCATCTCTTGCAATGTTGGTTTGGTGGAGATGTTTTCTTTTAGCACTTTTTTTTTTTGGCCTGGGAAACTCCTTATTTCACCTACAATTTCATTTTAATTTTTAAAATTATCTAATTTTATTCCATCTCTTTTGCTATTAGTTAATTCTTTTCTAAAAATATTTTATTTATTTATTTTTAGAGGGAGAAAGAGAGGGAGGGAAACATCAATGTGTGGTTGCCTTTCACATGCCCCCTACTGGGTACCTGGGTCACAACCCATTGATCCAGGAGACCCTTTTGTTCACAGGCCAGCATAAAATCTACTGAATCACAGCAAGTAGGGCTCATCTATCATTTTAAATGAGAGCCTTACTGGGTAGAGTAGTCTCGGTTGCAATCCTTTGCTTTTGATTACTTGGAATACTTCTTGCCATTCCCTTCTGACTTGTAGTGTTTGTATTAAGAAATCAGCTGATAGCCTTATTGGAACTCCCTTATATGTTACCAGCTGTTTCTCCCTTGGTGCCTTTAAGATTCTCTCTTTGTCTTTAAATTTTGCCATTTTAATTATGATGTGTCTTAGAGTGTGCCTTTTTGGATTCTTCTTGATTGGGACCCTCTGTGCTTCCTGGACTTGTGTGACTTTTTCTCTTATCAGATTAGGGAAGTTTTACATCATTACATTTTCAAACAGGTTTTCTATCCATTGCTCCTCTTCTTCCCCTTCTGATATCCCTATTATATGAATATTATTATGTTCCATGTTGTCCTGAAACTCTTTTAACCCCTCATTCTTTTTAGTCTTTTTTCCTTTTCTTTCCCCTTCTGGGAATTTTCTTCTACCTTGTCATCCAGCTCACTGATTCAATCCTCTGCTTAATCTAGCCTACTTTTGATTCCTTCTACTGTATTCTTCAGTTCAGGAATTGTATTCTTAATTTCCTCCTGATTTTGTTGATAGTCTCTGTGTCCTTTTTCATGCTGATAGAGTGTGCAGTGAGTTCATCATAGTTTCCTTATAGTTTTTGGTAATTCTCATTGAGTTCATTGATATTCCTTATAACCATTGTTTGGAACTCAGCATCTGATAGTTTACTTGCCTTTGTTTCATTTAACATTCATTCTTAGTATTCCTCCTTTTCTTTTGTTTGGGGTTTTTTCTTTGCCTCCCCATTTTAGAGGTGACTCTTCTTATTTGCTTCTGCTTCTTAAATTGACCTACTTCACCTCCCTGTGTTAGTGGTGTGAACTTCTCTGGTAGGAGACCTGTGTAATTCAGTGGTGCTCTCTCCTTGATCTCCTGAACTTGATGCTCTTGGGATGCCCTTTATGTTGGCTCTCTGGATGTATTTCGGCTTTGATTGTTGTTGGGTCATTGGTTGTTGGGTCCTTCCCTTCAGCTGGCTGAGTGAGGGACACTCCACCCACCTCATGTTGTGTGCTGCCCTGCAAGTGCTGCCAGAACAAACCAGAAAACCCAGAAAACCAATCCACACCTGCAGAAATTATTCCCACCCGCAATCCCACTATCAAGAACAAGTGAACCAGTGTTAATAAGGGTGTAAAGAGATTAAGACTGTTATAAGAAAGGAGAGCAAGTATGAGATGACCTACTGAAAGATAAATGATTTTGAGAGGGTAGAGGGGGAGATAATAATAAAAGTAGGTAATTGAAGCCATGTGAGGAGAGAAAGTAAAATTTGCATCATAAATAAAAGGAATGAAGAGGCAGAATGGAGTGAGAGAAGGGAGGCATATAGTATTAGGTTTAAACAGAAATTTAAAAAAAATTTTGAGAGAAAAGAAAAAAAGTAAATATTTTAAAGAGTAGGAACCAAACTGGAGAATAAGATCCACCACAGCACTATCAACAACAAATGAGCTAAAGTTAATGAAGGTGTGATAGGAATAAAAGGGGGAAAGGAAGAAAGAAAAGCTTAAGAGATGTCTAGAGGGGATGGCAGTGATTTTGAGATGATATAGGGAGAGGGAATACTAAGAGTGAGGAATGAAAACCAGGCTAAGACAGGGAAAATTTAAAATGTGAGATGAAAAGAAAAAAAGGCAGAATGGGAGAGGAAAAATTAAAATTTGAGATGAAAGAAAGAATGGGCTGGATGAAAGCAGAATGGAGTAAGAGAGGGAAATGGTCAAATTTGAGATTTGAAATACAGAAATAGTTAAGATCTACAGACAAAAATGACAAAAATGCAACAACTATCCTATCCACAACAACGAACAAAGATTGCTAAAGGTGGAGAGAGAATGCAGCTATTTTAAGAGCAGGAAAAAGAATGTGAGATGACCATCGACAAGAAAATCGGCTTTAAGAGGCTGGACTGGGGAGAAATAGTAAGAGTGCAGAATGGAAATAAGATGTAGCAAGAGAGAGAGCAAAATTTAAAATGAAAATAATAAGAGGAAATAAGATAAAATGGGGTAAGAGAGTGGAAGAGCAAAATATGAAAATTGAAATAAAGTATAATATAAAGTCTAGTGACAATATGCACAAACTTGAAGGACAAAAAAAATGAATGTTAAAAAACTATGCAGGAAAGAAACTATTGCAAATCATGGAGAAGACCATGGTGGATTTCATCTTGGTAACGTCTAGTGTTTACCACTGTATTTTCTTTCTGCATCCGCCTCTGGTGATGTCAGACAGTTACCCTGTCTGACTTTAGGCAGCCTGTTCGAGATTACCAGTAATCTACTGTGTGCCACGGACTCCCTTAGTTCTTAACCCAGTCACTCTGCACTCAGCAGTCAGGCTTAAGAACCCAAGGAGGGGCACAGTCCCTCCTGGGGGTGGGGCCTTTGTTGTTGCCACTCAGAGAGGAGTGGCCTGCCTGAGTGAGATGACTACTGAGATGACTATGCGTGTGGCGAGTGACTCAACACCAGGATCCTGGCGGGTGCTCTCTCAGTTCTCTCCCCAAAGCCACCATCCCCAGTCTCTCCTCAAGTGTCCATAGTCCACTCTGTCCCACCCCTTTCCAAAACCCAGGTAAGTGGCTGCATATGAAAATTTATGCGATGACCCTTTACACAGCTCTTTCTGTCTCCAGCCGTCTGTCTCTGGCAGAGAGAAACACTCTTCGGGATTTTACAGCTGGGTGTTATTTGTGTACTTTGCAGACTCTGGTGCAGTAGGCTGGGGAGCCCAGCTTGGGGTTTAGACTGCACACTTCTCAGATGGATCCCCCCAGCCACTTAAATATCCCTCCCGCCATTTAGTTGCTGCCTGTGGGCATCCAGCGAGCTCTTTTGCGTCTCCACTGTACTCCTTACCAGTCATGCCATTTTGAAGTTGTTTCTTTTATCTGTCCGTGGTTATAAGGTTTCTCTCTCACTATTGTTCACTTGTTTATTCCAGATGATTTTGCCACAATTTAGTTGTAATTCCAGATTGGTCATGGGAGGAGATTAGTGTAACTTCCACTCACTCCTCCACCACCTTGGGTCTAGCATACAAAATATATTTTTCTCTGTAAAACAATATGATGGTTTATACATGGGCTTTGTGAAATGAAGTTTGACACAATGTTTTCATCCTTTCTGCTGATCCAACTCTAGGGCTTGATATTCACGTGGTTTTACTTCTTAAACTATAGCACCAAATATGATCTGCATAAAAATGATTCTTTCAGATCCAAATACCTGAAATCATAAACCAGTTGCAAAGTATTGACATTACATAGTCATATTTCATGAATGTACCATGATGCTTGGCTTGCAGTTGGACTTAGAGATCTGTGAAGTACACAAATATTTCCAAACTGCTCTTCCATTTCTTACATCTTAATTTCTTTGAAATTTACCTAGCTTTCCTCATTTTCTGCTTCAGTGTTTTATTTTAGGGTCAACATCGACATTTAAGTGATCACTTCACATGACTTCAGCATGTTATAAGATGAATAAAATTCAGGTTTTCCATTTACAAAATAGCTTTCTTCCCCAATAAGTTATCAGGAAAGGACATATTTGCTCATAATTTTTTCTACTAATACCAACTTTAAAAGAAGAGAAAGTTCCCTAAAGAGACAAAAATTTTCTAATAGAATTAAGTGGAAAAAAATTGAAATTATAGTATGTATAGTAATATAGTACCGATAGTCATGCAAAAATCCACTTGTTTTGGAGACAATCTTCTTTCCTCACAGACATTTGGTTAAGTCATTCCTCCTAATATGTGATAGACTTATAATACGGTAAAGCTGAGATGCTTTAGGTTTCAAACTTTACTGGGTTTGTGAAACAATGGATATTACCTCCTTCCTTGTTACATACTATAATTTTCATGTTTTCAAGGTCCTGGTAACTCCTGGAACAAAGAAATCTGATTAACATTTCTTTCTCTTTTTTTTTTATTGCTGTTCAAGTACAATTTTCTGCCTTTTCTCCATACCCCTTCCCACTACCCCAGCCCTCCTCATCTCGTTTCCCTTGTTATTGTCCATGTGTCCTTTATAGTTGTTCCTGTAAACCTTCACCCTTTTCACTGATTATCTTCTCCCCTCTCCCCTCTGGTCACTGTCAGCCTGTTCTCAATTTCAGTGTCTTTGGTTATATTTTGCTTGCTTGTTCGTTTTGATTAGGTTCCGTTAGAGGTGAGGTCATATGGTATTTGTCCCTCACTGCCTGGCTTATTTCACTTAGCATAATGCTCTCCAGTTCCTGTTGCAAAGGGTAGGAGCTCCTTCTTTCTCTCTGCTGCATAGAATTCCATCGTGTAAATGTACCACAGTTCTTTGACCCACTCATTTGCTGATGGGCACTTAGGTTGCTTCTAACACTTGGCTATTGTAAATTGTGCTGCTATGAACATTGGGGTGCATAGGTTCTTTTGGATTGGTGTCTCAGGTTTGTTGAGAATGGCCATCATAAGCAAAGAAACAAACAAGTGCTGGTGAGGTTGTGGAGAAAAAGAACCCTAGTGCACTGTTGATGAGAATGCAAATGTTGCAAGCACTATGGAAGGCGGTATGGAACTTCCTCAGGAAACTAAAAATGAAAGTGCCTTTTGACTTGGCAATTCCACTGCTAGGAGTATATACTAAGAACCCTGATTAACATTTCTTAATAAAATGTTTATTAAATTAATTTGCTAAGGAATTTTTTTATATCAGATCTAGTGTTTCCTGGAGTAAAATGCTGCTAACCTACTTTAGCAGTTGCAGCTAGAATGAAATCTGTATCCAATTAACAAGGATGTTTTCAGTTTTGTAAAACCTCAGTGGACAGCTTGATACTGGAAGATCCTGTAAAGCAGTGATTTTTAACCTGTTTCACTTCATGGCACACATAGACCAATTACTAAAATTCTGTGGCACACAAAAAATAGGTATAATTTTGATTCATTCACACAGCCTTGGCTATTGTCATATGGATTGTTGTCATTTTTTTTATTTGACAACCTAAGAGAAAGAGGTCAGTTCTCCTGACTAAATTTACATAAGGTGACCGCTGCTATAGGAGAATCTGAATTACTGACCTTTTGGAAGTGGGCAGTAAATAGTAATTGGCTACTTACAAAACAATACACTTAGAACATATTTTAAGATCTAGCATCTTTGGAATTTGTCAAGATCATTTTGGAGCAGGCAATTAAATATGCATTTCATACTTTAGGTTCTATGAAAATATTCTGAATTTAGGGATAGAAATGTATACAATAGAATTGGCCTTGAATGTGAGACGGTTTAGTATCCCTAGAAACACATAATTTTCTTGGAGCCCCAAGGCTCTTTAAGCCCTAAACTGTCTTGTTTACATCCTATCCCTCATTAAAGTTCCAACCTTAGAGCTCCTCCTCCTCTTATTGGAATTAGTCAAAACCACTCTGCCATTTTCCATCCATGACTTTGTTTAGGCCTTTCCTCTTCTTAAATTGCCTTTCTCCTTTATGCCTCAATCACTGCCCATCAGAATCTTTCACTGACTTCAAATGATCCTGCTACTACCTAGTACCTTCTCATCTTCTCCATGAGAGGTATCATCCAAGCCTCTGCAAGGTAATCCAAATGATTCTTCCCTTTCTATGGCTCAATAGGACTTTGCTTGCCTCTTCGTTACAAGACATTCTATCAAGTGCTGTTATTGGGAAATATGTATTATTAGTCCAGTATCATTAATGAGGCACTTCATAATCACAGACCATATTTTTCTCTTATGATAGTGTCTTTTGAGTAGGTACTCAAAATTGAATGGCTTGGCAACTGCAAAATCGGCTTCAATCATCTTTTTAACATTGGGAAAGTCACATAAAAAACATAATGAAAGTCACTATCTGAGTTTCTATTTTTTAGCTTATTTACTAAAATACAACAGGCTACTTCACATATAAGCAAGGACTTTCTTTCTTTAGAACCAAGTCATGCTTAATATATTTTCTTATTGCCACTTGGTTCTGACCACTTTTCAGCTGGTTGATTTTTTTTTTAATTTTAAATACCAACATGATACATGCAACTACTTCTTTCTTACTGCTTTGAGATACGGTTCTTCACACTTTTCTTTTTATAGTTAGAAATCTTTCATTATTAACAGTTTACTTTTACATAATTTCAACCTTACAAAACAGTTTGGAAAATGCTACAGACATTCCCTTATGGTTTTGAACCAACTTCCCTTAGCATCTTACATATCTAGGATGTACTTTTGTAAACCAGGAAATTAACAGTGAAGCCTACTAAGTACTCTATAGACCTAGTCTATTTTCCTTAGTTGTCCCACTAAGGTCTTTGTTCTTGGTCCTGGATCCAATACCCAAATCACCTTAGTCTCCTCCGATCTGACGTCACGATCTTTCTTTGCCTGTCATGACCTTTACACTTACAAAGAGAACCTAGCCAATTGTTTTGTAGAATGTCGTTTTCAGGTTGTCTGATGTATATGTGTGATTACATCCTTTGATAAATATATTCATAGTCTTAGGAATATTTGTGAGAATTGTTTGAATGGAAAACATTTGTTTCTCTAAAAGCTTTGATGAAATACAACCTTACTTTCCATGTGGTAAGAGTAAATATTTTAGAGGGTTTTTTTTTCATAAAGCCTTTAATAAAATCCAGCACCTATTTATGATCAAAACTCTCAGTAAAGTAGGAATACAGGGAACAAACTTAAACATAATAAAGGCCATATATGACCAATCCACTACCAGCATCGTATTCAATGGGCAAAACTACAAGTGTTCTCCTTAAGATCAGAAATAAGACAAGGATGTCTGCTTTTACCACTCATATTCAACATAGTACTGGAAGTCCTAGCCACAGCAATTAGACAAGAAGAAGAAATAAAAGGCATCCAAATTAGAAAGGAAGAAATAAAACTGTCTGTATTTATAGACATAATACTGTATACATAGAGAACCCCAAAGATCCCAGTGAGAAACTACTAGATCTGATAAATGAATTCAGCAAAGTAGCAGGATAGAAAATTAATATCCAGAAATCAGTTGCATTTTTATATGCCAATAGTGAACTAACAGAAAGGGAAATTAAAACAATCTCATTCACAATTGCTCCAAAAAGAATAAAATACCTAGGAATAAACCTAACCAAGGATGTAAAAGACCTGTACTTGGAAAACTATAAGACACTGAGAAAGAAATTGAAGAAGATACAAATAAGTGGAAGCATATACCATGTTCATGGATAGAAAAAATTAACATCATTAAAATGTCCATACTACGCAAAACAATCTATAGATTCAATGTAATTCCAATCAAGATTCCAATGACATATTTCTCAGAACTAGAAAAAATATTTCAAAAATTTATATGGAACCACACAAAGCCCCACATAGCAATAGAGATCCTGACAAAGAAGAACAAAGTTGGAGAAATCATGCTACTTAATATCAAACTATACTACAGAGCCATCGTAATCAAAACAACCTGGTACTGGAATAAAATCAGACACATGGATCAATGGAACAGAATAGAAAGTCCAGAAATAAATCCACACCTTTATAGTCAATTAATATTCAACAGAAGAAGCCAGCACATATAATGGGCTAAAGATAGTTTATTCAATAAATTGTGTTGGGAAAACTGGATAGATACATGCAGAAAAATGAAACTAGACCGTCTTCTTACATCACACACAAGAATAAATTCAAAATGGATCAAAGACTTAAATGTTAGACCCGAAGCCATAAAAATCATAGAGAAAAACATAGGCAGCAAAATCTCAGAAAATGCTCATAGCACTATTTTATCTGATCTATCTCCTTAGGCAAGGGAAACAAAAGGAAAAAGAAACAAATGGGACTACATCAAACTAAAAAGTTTTTGCACATACAGTAAATCATCAACAAAATAAAAGGGCACCCCACAGAATGACAGAACATATTTGTCTGTATATCTGATAAGGGGTTAATATGCAAAATTTGTAAAGTAGATACAAAACTTAATACCAAGAAAACAGACAACCCAATCAAAAAATGGGCAAAGGACTTAAGTAGACACTTCTTTAAAGAGGACAGACAGATGGCCAATGGACATACGAAAAGATGCTCAACATCACTAATCATCAGAGAAATGCAAATAAAAACCACAATGAGATACCATCTCACACCTGTCAGAATGGCTGTCATCAATAAATCAACAAACAATAAGTGTTTGTGAGGATGTGGAAAAAGGGAGAAACAGTGCGCTGTTACGGGGAATGCAGACTGGCCACTGTGGAAATCAGTATGGAAATACCTCAAAAAATTAAAAATGGATCTTCCTTTTGACCCAGCAATCCTGTTTCTGGGAATATATCTGAAGGAACCCAAAACACTAATTTGAAAGAGCATAAGCACCCCTATGTCTGTTGCAGCTTCCTTTACGATCACCAAAGTGTGGAAGCAGTCTGTGTCTGTCATAGATGAATGGATAAAACAACTGTGGGACTTTCACACGTTGGAATTCTACTTGGCCATTAAAAGGCAGAAAATTTTACCCTTTGAAACAGTATGGATGGACCTGGAGAACATTATGCTAAGGGAAATAAGCCAGGCAGAGAAAGACAAATACCATATGATTTCACTCATATCTGGAATATAATGAACAAACTGAACTAACAACCAAAATAGACAGACTCAGATGGAGAGCAGATGACAGCTACTGGGGTGGGGGTTAGGAGGTAGAGGGTTTGAGCAAAAGGAAAAAGGACTCATGGACACAGACACAGTGTGGTGATTACTGGGGAAAGGGAGGTAGAAGGGGATTAAATGGTATTGGAAAAAATACAATAAAGATTAAATTAAAAAAAGAATATCTTAACATTTCTTCTTTGCAGGTGTTTTGTTTGTATTATTTCTTTGAAAAATTGATGAAGATTGTGTTCCAAAGCTCAGTAAAGTTTCTGTTGACATCAATATGTATCTTTGATAAGAATATTTTTAAATATGAAAGTTTCTTTTAATCACATATGTTGTATGTTTTTTTTCTTGATAGTCAATAGTAGTATCAGGCAACTCAAAATGCCAAAATAATTTAATTGCTCTAAGGGACCTCTTCATTGCCCTAGCTGGAAATCTCAGGTTTGACTGATGTGCCTCTTTCATGTATATCACAGAGAAACCACAATCAAAATATACTACTTTTAAATTAAGATTGAGGATTTTTTTGATATATTTGCCTTCTTCTTCTTGGTCTCCTAATGTGCTTTGCTCTCTGAAAAACTTTCCCCATCCTACTTTTGCCCTAATTTCTCCACTCATTTTGACCATTTTTTGCATTGGCCAGTTTACCATGCCCAAAATGCAATCTGATTTTTCTCCTTACCACTTCATGGAAACTGCCCCCTCAAAGTGCAAATGACTTTCCAATAGCAAATGGGCTATTGTGGGCATCATTGGACAATGTTCTTTTTTAATGAAGCGCTTATCTGCCTTCTCTTATTCTCTCTAGGTCCTCTGCCTCCTCGCCTATACTATTCTCTTCACCTGGGTTTGTTCTCCCTCTCTCTCTTCACATTTGTACATGCTGATTTTTCATCCAGGTACAGTTCAAATGATACCTCAGTGATACCTACCCTGATGAACTAAAAATAATTAAAGGACTCTTGTGTTTGTAATTAATTTTCTTTCATATTTTATCATTAGTTGTAGACATGTCTGTATCACTTTCTTCAATGGGTTATAAATCCCCCAAATGATTGTTATGGTCCTCTTAACTCAGTCCAGTGCCATACTCGAATACTGATTTATTGACTTGACTTCAGGTGAATCACTCCTGGTTTGTCATTGTTATGGTTATTTGTTTTATACCATTTAGTTTACTCAGCCCTGCATACAGTATGCTCCTCCCAGAGATGATAGTGTTACACTATAACACAGAGGTCATTGGCATTTTTTATTCATTCATTCCATTCACTCATTCATTCATCATTCATAATATGGGCAGGAAAAATTAGAATGAAAGTAGCTGGGAGTCTTTGAAAATAATGCATTTCCCTTCAACCACTCACATGATATCTTTGGCAGTAACTAAAGTAAAACAGTTTTTAATCAAGCCCATAATGCTAAGGCAGGAAAGATAATCACATCATTTGCAATTTGCTTTTGCTCCTTTAGTGACCTACAGCTCAAAAACGTATCAATTCTGACACTTCCTTTCTAAAACTTAATGCTGTTTTTGTTTAATTTATCTAATGAGGACCTCTTAGCACCTCAATAGGTGCTTTTAAAACAATACCACTCAGAGGTGCGGGCCAGGGGTGCAATGGATAAAACAATACCACTCAGCTGTCAGCCAAGAAACAAAAGAATAAATACATATCTAACATTTTTCAAAGGTGAATGTGCAATGTTGATATCTCCGCAATGTTCAATAAAAATCAAGTGTTTTTAGGGACAATCTACTAATTTGCTAATTGTTTCTGGACCTAAATATCTTCATAAATAATGAAAGTGTTAAAAAATGGCCATTACTTGGGGAACTATCTGTATGTATATGCATAAGCACAATCTTTTACCATATAAAAATACTTTTCAGGACCTTGTTACTGCTTCTGAGATAAAGGAAACTCCTGATGCCAAGATTTGAACAGAGAAGAGAATGAAATGCACAATATGGTAAGTGACTTGCAAATAGACAAGCACAGCCAAGTTGCTAATACTATGTTGTGCAGTTGTCATGTGCAAATTGCATACACAGAAAATACAAACTTAAGGCAGTGAATATTGCAAGCAGTTGTGAAATGTGACCTCAGTTGAATCAAACTTTGTCCACTCCTATGAGTTTATTTTGATAAACTTGGTGTAAAAGACATTTGACTATCACTCATGGCAAGTAATTTAACTGCAAGTTTTTTAGGGAGAATTCAAGATTTGATGTGTGACTAGGTAACACATATCTGTGCTCCTACAACCATGGAGTGTATTAAGGTGGCATTTGGGATCATAACACTAGTTTCTACAATAGAAAGCAAAGACTTTAAGTTTCTTAAAGTTTGGTTTTTATTTTAAATCATTTAAACTGCTCAAAGGATTTTTTATGAGCTTACAAAAACAAGTTAGTTTATCTAGTTTATAAGAATCTCTAGGATCCTGGGTTGTTTTCTTTACTTGTTACGTTTTCAATGGTGGATATTAGAAACATTGTGTAAGGTTCCTTTTTTGTTTCTTACCCTATTCAAAAGACTCTTTGTAGTTGCTTCTTAGAAAATGAGTGTTAGAGGTTGAAAGAACAAAGATAAGGGAAGATAATTCCAGAGCCATTTGTGGAGCACAAGCAGAGACTGCTGCAGGCTCTGCCCTCCGCCCCTGTCCACCACCATCCCAGCATCCAGTTCCCAGGAAAATGCAGTATGTTTACAGTAAGTAACACGTGGCAGGAATTAGATTTTTCTTCTGTTAGTCAAATTTCAGAAACAGTAGATCCCATTTAGTTAAGGCCATTCTTGAAGACTAGAACTCCTTAAACTGAGATCAGAGAGTAAGTTTTAGGAAAGATAATGAGCAATCCCTCTGAAACTATATGCAATGTATTATGTGTGCATTCCTTTTGTCTGTGGAGGCAATCAATGGGTTTTATCAATTTTTCAAGGATTTCAATGACACAACTTTTCATCTATCTAACACAGCTCTAATTTAGAACAGATGTGATTAAAATGAAAACCGCGGAGGAAGTGTGGAGTTTTTGTATATATATTTTTCTTAATATGCCAGGTGGTGTTGGCTACAACATGTGGACCTTCGTGGCTCCTTTTTAATTTTACATGTTTCTCAAAGAAATAAATGCTGTTCAAAAGAGTTTTGTTGGTACTTTCCCTTTCGTCATTCTTTAAAACATGAACCAAATTTAAAGTTATTCTTCCAATTAAATATATATATAACTCCATTCATGTTAGTTTTATAGTCACTTTACAAATCCTTACATAGGCTTTTCATTATCTTATGACTAAGAGTATATTTTTAAAGCGCATTTATGTTTTATATATTTTGCTGATATTGGACCCCGTTGTGTGAATATTGATCTTTATTTGACACAAGGGTTTGTTTTGTATTTGTTTGTTTGGTTTTGCTCACAGCTACAAATAGAAAAAGCAGTTCTGACCTAGTCATAATTTGCCCTTACTTTCGCTTAAAACTCTGCAAATCATTCTGCCTCCTACATAGCATTTCTCTCTGTCCCTGCTAATGTGGACATTGCCTCCCACCTGCATTTACACGCCTGAAGATATTTATTCTTTGGAAACCCAGTGACCTATTTTATTTTTACTGAATTCTATTAACAAAGATTCTCAGTTAGCCTGTGTCTCTACCAATTGATAATTTTATTTTGTATTAATTATACCAGCTATAAAGAAATAGTTCAGATATTTTGGAAATTTCTTTGGTGATCGAGAAAGGAGGTCACCCTGGTTCACGATGAGCCCAAGAAGGCTACACGTGCCAATCCCTGTCTGCATTTGTTGATAAACATGTTCCCCACCGAGAAGCTATCTGAAGGCTATTCGCTTTAGTCATTGTGCCAGAAGTATTTTTTGTAATATTTTTTCTTCTCTTACTGAATCCCTTTTCCAGAAGAAAACGCTGAAATTTAATAAGATCAATGTACAAGGCCAAATGTGGAGGCCAACAGTTGCTCTGAGTTATGGTGTTATTTCTCAGCCAGATGCTTGTCTCTTCTGCCCAGCTGCAAAATTTCTCTGTGCGTAAGGGTCTCTTTAGTGCCAAAGGGGACACATAGCGGCTGTTGCATGGATGACCCCGCTCACACTGATTTCTTGAGGGACTTTTCCCTAGAATCCTCAAAGGAATGCTTTACCTAGCCACCTATCCCAACATTTAGGACTTACTTTTAAAATGGTCAGTTAATATTTCTGGAACATAAACTCTTGGCCAGAGTAACTGGAAATTTTAGTTTATTAAACTTTTACATACTTAACTATGGTCCACAGGGTATTTTAAACTCAGCCATTTGGCTTCAGATCTGCTTTCTTACCTCCAAAAACATACAGAGTAAAATGTATGAAAAGTAATTGGATAAAGTACCTTTTCCAAGTCCTCAATATCTTATTTCTGCGAGATAATGGAGAAAAAAATATACAGTATTTCATGATTACACACACTGTTTGAGTTGGAACTTAGGTCTCTAAATACATAAGGTAATATATATAAATGTGTGAAAATCTAGCCTGGGAAAAACTCAAAACCTTATGGAATAGTTTAATGTCTTATGAGAAACCATACTATGGAATATTTGGAACTTTTTTAGAAAGCTATGGTAGGATTACATGCTCTGACTTGCAAAGTTTCCCATGTTATATTTTGGCAAGAAATGAATTAAATTAAGTATAATAATGGTAATATGTGTGGTAAGATCCCTTATAGAAAACAGTACATCAATCTTACACTATGGCCACATTTACATTTATACAGAAATATGATTTTATTTCAATTTCAATGTCCCTGGTTATATTTTGCTTCCTTGTTTGTTTTGTTGATTAGGTTCCACTTATAAGTGAGATCATATGGTATTTGTCTTTCACCGCCTGGGTTATTTCACTTAGCATAATGCTCTCCAGTTCCATCCATGCTGACAGTAACCAGAGGGGAGATGGGAGGGAGATAATGGGGGAGAGAAGGGGAAGGGTAGTCAAGGAACAAGTATAAAGGACCCATGGATTAAGCCATCTGGGGTGGGTAGCACTGAGTGTGGGAGGTGGGGGTGGGGGTGGTAGGGGACAGTGGTGGGGGGAAATGGGGACAATTGTCATTGAACAACAATAAAAAACCAAAAAAATCTAAAGAAAACTGAAAAAATAAAACATTTGCTTATATTTTTAAAAAAAGAAATACAATTTTAGTCTTTTTGTTTTACAAAAACAAGACTGGTGACTATATATTTGTTCATGTCATGAAAATGTCTTGAAAACACACCCAGGTTAGTGGTATATCAATGATGAAAAAGGTGAAAAAAGGCATCTTCATTTTAAGTTTTATATACTTCTGTATTATTAGATTTTTTAACCCTAAGAAGGTATTACTTTTATAATTTAAAATAGCAGTGATATTTATTGAGCTATTGTCCAAATGTTTCCCTCACATAGCCTGCTACTTGTTGATCTTATGCTCAGCAATATTTATGGATAAATCCCAAATAATTTATTCAACAGAAATAAATGAAGTATTGTGTCAGGACTATATTCTTATACTATATAAGGCATTATTCCTTAAGAATCTGTGTTGTATTTTTCTCTTTCTATTTCCCAATGATTAAGGTGACTCATTTTCTCTTCTATCTGCTGGTTATGATTTCTGGAGACATTATTTCCCGCATGTCTTTATATAGTCAGCTCAGCATTTTACCACCAGGGGTATTATTTGTAAACTTGCCAAAGCTTGACTGGCATGCCCTTCTATTCCTCTGGACCACTCTTAGGAGAAGTGATCTGAACTTAAGGGTACTTCTTAGTGCTTTTTCTGGCTACAATACCTCCTTCACCAGAATTATTCCATATTAATCTAAGATATCCTCAGAAATAATATGTTTTCCATGCAAGACAATCCAACATAGTTTAAATCTCACTTGCTGGTCCCACACCTTCCACTGGAACCAGTATTAATATTCATATGTGATTTATTTTTTTAAAAGAACATGCCTATGTATATGTTCCTGGAAGAGTAGGCACCCCATATTCTTCTATGTAACCATGCAGTGATTTGTAAATACAGTTCATCTACTGTGTGGTCCTGAGCAAGTTCATGAAACAGGCTAAGCCTTAGTATTCCATATCTGTTAAAACCAAGTATATAAAAGTACCCAATCCATAGTATTGTTTTGTGGGTTAAATGAATTATATGAAAAGTAGAATAATATCCAGCACAGAAGAGTATTAAATAAATATAAACTGTTTTGATTGTTTGTAGAAATATATTAGCCATGGCTTTTCTTATTAATGAATATTTTAAAGAAGTAATTAGTAATAATAAACATATTATGTGTATTGGTGTACTTTGCTTTGATGGCCTGATGCAAATATTGGTGAATTCTTACAAAAGATGCCTAACATTTCTGAGAAAGACATTTTGATCAATAGTAACTATTTATGACAGTTTAAATATTTGAATAACAAAAAGTAATAATAAAATAAGTAGCTCATTGTAATGCTTCCCAATTCACTATTTATACTTTAAATTGTTATTGTTAATAACTTTAAAATGTGGAAAATATAATTCAGAATCTTAGTTGAATATTTTTTCATCATCGCGGATTTAAAAAGTAACCAGTGGAGAATATTAAGAGTATTGGGTGAATGAGGAAGTTGCATTTGCCTTGGGAAAGACAATGATTGCCTTAGTTTAATTCCTACCTAGAAGCCAGTTTATGGATATCTAAGCATACAAAAACGGAGTGCCACATGGCTGACACAGCAATGGGGAGGGGGGAAGAAGGAAGAAAGGAGGAGCAAAATGAAGGAAAGAGATAGGAAGAGGGAGAGGGGAATGGAGGGAAGGAAAGAAGGAAGAAAGAGAAGGGAGGAAAAGGAGGGGAAGGAAGAAGAGAGGGTAGGAAGGAAGGAAGGAAGACAGAAAGGAAGCAAAGGAAGCAAACAGGTAATTAAAGACATTTGAGTTTAAACAAAGGGCACTCAGAAATTTTTCCAGTTCAAAACATATCCTTTGTATATTCTACAAATTAGATTGGCAAGAACTCAGTTTCTCTCAGAAATTTAGGCTAGTAACCATGTGCAATTTACTTTGAATTAATTTTACCAGATTATCAGATTAGGATTCTGCTAAAAATCATGCCAAAATCCACTTGCCTGAGGAAACTGGAGTTTTGACTGAAAAGTAGAACTGACAGGAAGTTTGGTTTTGAAGCACAGGGTTGCTGGGCTGGAGGATGGATGTGGGCATTCAGTGGGCAAGGAGAGCCCAGGACAACCAGAGGGCAGTAGACGCCTGAGGGCTGGCAGTGAGAGCTTACCATGAGGTAAGTTTCCCAAGACAAATAGCCTGCTCTGGCACTTTGGCTAAGCTCCCCGGTGGCAGGCAGTGCACATTCCTGGTATCCGCTCTCATTACATTTAATCACAGTGATATTATTTGTGAGATTAGAGGTACCACATTCTCTGAGAGGACAGCTAAAGGTTATGGGTTTATACCTGCATTATCTGTTCAGTCTTATGTCCCACTCTTTTTGTTTATGCACTGAAACATATTATATTTTAGACCTTTACTCCAAAAGGCTAATGTAATATTCGTCGTGCTTTTAGCAGACTTGGTATTTCAACCCTAAAACCTCACCAGCATTCCATACATTATGTTTTATATGGGCCTTGTGAAGTATAGAGTGGATACATCAGAACTGTACTGGGCTTTTCCCTCCCACTGCTGAGCATTTCAGACTTCTTCTGAAGGTTATAAATCTGAAATGTAATATGTTTCGGGGTGTGAGGAATGCCGTGATGAAAGGTTTGGCCAGATGAAAGGGCAAGTCTGTTTGCCACCAATGCCTTTTTTCTGAGAGATCTACATGCCATTTCAATAAACGTTATCTCTTTATATTTTAACAAAAAAATTATTATAAGAATATCTATTGCAATAGGATATCAAATTCAGTTGATATTACCATGATTACTTTGTTTTAGATGCCAAAAAAATGTAATATCTGTAAACACGCTTGAAGTTAATGTTCCATGAACCGAAAGCAGGTGCCTTAGAATGAAAGTGGGGACACCATAATAAAATTGTGTTCATATTCAAGATTTAAAAAAAAAACTTGTATTAATTTCTCAGGGCTCCATAATGAAGTACCACAGGGTGGGTGGTTTTAAACAACACAAATTTGTTCTCTCACAGTTCTGGAGGCCGGAAGTCTGATCGAGGTGTCAGTAGGCTAAGCTCCTTCTGAACGCTGTCCCACGCCTTTTTGTTAGCTTCCCGTAGTTTCCAGCAGTCCTTGGTGCTCCTTAGTGTGCGGAGCAACCACTCTGCTCTCTGCTTCCGTTGTTACCCAGTGTTCTTCCTGTGAGTGTGAGTCTTCGTATGTCTGCAGCCCTCTGTGTGTCTGTCTGTAAGTTTCTTCTTCTTTTTTTTAACAACACTAGTCATATTGTTTTAAGAACCCAACCTACTCCAATCTGACCTGATCTTAATTAATTCTGACCCTAATTCCAAAGAAGTTCACATTCTTAAGTACCAGGAGTTATAACTTGAATAGTTCATCTTGGGAGATGCAATTCAACCCACAAACAAACTCAACATAGGGAAAAACCAGATGGCAAACATATACTTAAACTATGATAAAGACACAAATGCCCCAAATAAGAAAATCACTTAACTGGAGTGTTAAATTATTTATTTATCATATTACACTCAAGTCTATTAATGAGTATAAAATGGCTCACAAATATTGTCTGTTTTCCAGAATCTAGTTTCTTGTATTTGAATTTACATTCATTCCATAGATTCAAATTAGTTACTTTAAATTGATCTATAGATAACTATATATTCTATGTAATTCAAGACTTCTCCTTTATGTAACATTATATATTCCAATAAAAAATTTTCTCACTAAGTAATTCATATCACTTAGCAGTGCTTACTAAGTGCCAAGGACTGTGTGTATGGGTTATTGAGAATGAAAAGAAAGAAGCATAGTCCTTTGTTTATAAAGTTGTGGGAGGTAGATAAAGCAAATTTCAATAGATTATGTTATTTAGAAGTGTGTATTGTGCTATGGTAAGGGGTAGAAAGAATGCTAAACTAGACTTTGGTCTGGAAATAGTCAAGAGAGTCTTTCAGATAGAGTTACCACACATGCTGTCTCCAAATAGAAGACAGCCAAGCGAAGTGCTGGAAGGAAGGGTGTGGCCAGACTAGGGAGAGGAAACCTGACCATCAACCTAGTTGCACGCATTGATGGTTTAATATGGGTAATTTGCAAGATATATTATTAGAGAGCTAAAGAATTATTATACCACAAAGAACACTTACATAGTAGATGCCCATTATATAAGAAGTAATCAATAAATATTACCTTAGACACAGTACAGATAGTGATCAGGTACAAGGGTTCCCAGGTCAGATAGTTTGGATTTAACCCTGTTATTCCATTACTTGAATAATATTTAACCTTCCTAAATTTCGGTTCTTCATCTATATAGGTAAGTAGTAATAATGGTACAGAGGGATCTGATCAGATCACTGATGAGGAGTAGAGAGGGGCCACAGGAGGAGGTCGCTCAAGGCAATGGAAACAGCCCAGGACAGTATTGGTTGAGAAGCTGAATGCCACTGGAGCACATGGAATTATGGGCCAGAAGATTTAAAATAAAAGGAGGGCAGAGACTAGATCTCTTCCTTGAGGATGCCTGGATGACCATGCTGCAGCTGCCTGCATTTCCCAGTGGATGGTATTTTGGATGGGAAGGAACTCCAAGCGCAGACTAAGATCGGGCTGGCCTGGCAGAGGGCAGCAGCGTTATTCTTCTTTGGGTGTTCTAGAGAAGACGGGCTCCGAGGCAGAAGCCTACCATTCTTCCAAAATTGTGTAGTTCTTGTATTTTATGTTGTGTTAGTTTGTAAACCAATCCTATAGAAAAATAAGATCATTAAAAACTAGCAGGGGGAAATGATAGAACTCAAGTGTTAGGGATTCTAGCCTTAATTGATAGATTTAAGTCATTAAAGCTGTAACTAAAGAGTTTAACAGTTTAGATTCCAAAATTATGTAGCTTTTGAATAAAGACTCCTCTCCTTTATCACCCAACCTTTGCCTTCGGAGTTTCGTCTACAACACAGGTGGCAAACACAAGGCTCATGGCCAAATCCGGCCCTCCACCTTGTTTTATCCAGTCTGGCACTTTGTTTCCACCCGGCAGCGGCGCCAAGCTCCTTGCCCCTAGTTAAGCAGTAGTTACATTTACACAGTCCTAAAGTTACATTTGGCCCTTTGAAGGCAACCTCGAGACTGATGTGGCTCCCGGTGAAAATGAGTTTGACAACCCTGGCCTAGAGGACAGAAGTGGGCATCAGGGTCCCACATGCTATTCAGTCACTATAACACATTAGATCCCTGGGGCTACCGTAACAAATTACTGTAAATTAGGTGGCTTAAAATAACAGAAATATTTTCCCACAGGTCTGATGGTCAGAAGTCAGAAATCAAGGGGCCAGAGTTTTGGTTCCTTCTGGAGGTTCTACGGGAGAGTCTGTTTCATGACTCTCTTGGCTTCTGGTGTTCCCTGGTGTTTCTTGTGAATACCTCACCCTAATCTCTGCCTCCGTGGTCATATAGCATTCTCCATGCTTGTCTCTGTGTTCAAGTTTTCTCTTCACATTGGATTTAGGGCCCGTCCTAATCTAGAATGACCTCCTAAACTTGATTACATCTGCAAAGACTCCCAAATAAAAACACAATCACAGTTACTAGGTGTTATATATAAATTTGGGGGAGACTTTTCAAATCAATACAATAGAGTGTGTTTCTTTGCGATGGAGTGATAATTACAGGGAATTTTTATGGCTACTTTATTAGCGTTAGTGCTCAATACATTTTAGTTATTATTGTCATTCTTTATTAGAGATTATTTTTAATGGTTGACTTTGAAGTATAATTAATTATAAGAGACACATGCATAGGAATTTGATGTCAAATAGCATAAATTGGAGGTCAATCCCACTAAATATATGTATCTGCAAATTTTTTTACTAGACATCACTTACCATTTTGGTGCTCTGTTCATTTTTCTGTAGAAAAAAATAATAAGTGAAATTTTTCATAACTCTGCCATGGTATCCTAAATGGGTAAATAATTTATCCCTTGTTAACAAGTATTGGAGTAGAACACACTATTATTGTTTTAAGTGGTCATCCAACATTCTGTTATGAAGAATGTAGCATAACTAATCTACTTCTTAGTATAGAAAAAGAAGAAAAAGAAGTATAATATTTTCAGGAAGATGTCCAAGCTCAAACACACAGTTCAAACTTTGTTTAACATAAGAAAGAATGGCCTTTATGTTGAGTTTTTTTAATCTGTTCCCCAGATTTATTGATGTATAATTGACAAACAAAAAATGGGATACATTTAAGGTGTACAATGTGGTATTTTAATATAAGTATACCTTGTATATTGATTTTCATACTCAATCAAGCAAATTATTTTACTATATCCATCCACTCATGTGGTTACCTTTTCTTGTGGTGAGAACACTTAGCATCTACTCTCCTAAAAAATTTCAGGGGTTCAATGAAATTCTGTAGTTACTATGCTGTGCATTAGATCTCTAGAACTTATTTACATTATAACTAAAAGTTTCTACCCTGTGACCAACATCTCTCCATTTCTCCCATCCCCTCAGACCCTGGCAACCACCATTCTCCTAAGTTTGACTTTTTTAGATCTTGCATATCAATGAGGTTATGAAGTATTTGGCTTTCTGTGTCTGGCTTATTTCACTAAGCATAATATACTCCAAATTCATACACATTGTCATAAATGACAAGATTTTCTCCTTTTTAAAAGCTGAATAATATTCTGTTGTGTATATATTTATCCAATCATCCCTCAGTGGACACTTAATTTTGATTCAGCTCTTAGTCAACCAGCATGTCTTATGCATTTTTCCTCAAGGATAATATAATCTTTTACATTTTGATAATTTAAAACGCCTTTTTGTCACCTTGACATGTAAAAATTCAGCCAGCTTATCAGTTAAAATACAGGATGGGTCAAAAGTAGGTTTATAGTTGTATGTGAAAATTTGTTCTTGCATTATTATTTATTAATCATTGTATTATTTTCCATACAAACAACTATAAACCTACTTTTGCTCCACCCTGTACTTTCCATTTCCTGTAAAAGAAAAATAAACTCAATGGGGCTTAAACAGTAAGGAAATACACTGGTTCACATAACTGAAAACAGTTATAGGTAGGATAGGATTAAATTTCTGTTTAATATCATCAAGGTGCTAGTTCTCTTCTTTCTCTTCAGTGATATCAGTTTCATACCCGGTTCTTTGTTCTGTCATAACTACAGAAAGGTGACTCCCAGAAATACATGCTTCCTTTATATATAAGGAACTAGATCGATTATCATCATGTGGTCCAGACCACCTTAAACCAGCATCTGTTGTTGAATGAATGCCTTGTATTAATTGGCTTATGCTTGATTTTCATCTAATTCTGTTGGTTTGTGGCCATCATAATTCATCCGGGTTCTCTGCAGTTGAACCTAAATCCTTTTATCCAAAATATAATTTACCTCAATGTTATATAGATATTGCTAATTTTTCATGTTGTAGAAAATATGTGACAGCTTCTTTTTATTTCTATGTGGATAATCTCTCTCTCTTTCTGTCTTGATAGTGCTACAATTTGTTCTCTAAAACTGTAATTATAACTCTTTCTTTGCTAGTGTGATCTAGGTCTGCATTTTTCTCCATCAGTTTTTCTAAGCATATGTTGAATTATTTAATTTGGCATTAAACTTGAGAAAGTTCTATTCTATTATATCTTTGATATCTTTGATTTTTTTTTGTTACTCCAGGAACATTAACTATCTATGAATTATCTTTTCATTTTAAATTTTTCTATTGATAAATCTCTCTTTCATGATTTTTTTTCCCTCATTTTTCCTGGAATGAGATAAATCTCTTTGATCTGCCCACTAAATTCTTTTGCTTTTTTTTTTTTTTTTTTTTTTTTTGCTGTTGGTGAAAACATTTTTCTGTAATTACGTATTTGTATTTCATGGTTTTCTACTTGTCCCAGTGTTTTGCTTGGAAATCATTGGAATATCTTGAGATTTCTTCTGACTCCAGTTATCTGGTATGCAACAAGGGCAGCTAAACAGAGTAAGGGCAGGTTAGAGGAAAAAGAATAAGTTTAATTTTAGTAATGGAGATGGGAAGCCTATGGGCATTGAAAAAGTAGGATCAGGAGCACTATAGAGGTGTCTTTGCTGAAAATTTGGAGTTTATCAGCAATTTTATAAGACTCAATTAGATTTCTGATTAGAGTGAGAAAAGAAAAAACAACCCATAAACTAAGGAGGAAATCTTGAGGAATCCTTATATTTTACTGTTGAAAACAAAATTAGATAACTGAGAAAAAATCTAGGGGAAACAGTGTCATGGAGAGCAAGGAGTAGTTTTATTGCTTTAATACCTACTTCTAAGGAATTGCTTTCTGGACATTACTTCGACACTTAATAAAATGTTGGATAACATACCTATGGATTTTTTGATTATTTTTTCTATTTAAAATATTTTGTAGTGCATATTTTAATACACTTAATTTTATACCAATTTTATATTTATAGAATTGTTTCAGAGGTAGAAAGATTTCCTGTATACCTTACACACAGTTTCTCATTTCATTAATATGATATATTTATTACAATTACTTAAACATACTCAATACCTCATGACCATCTAAAATCCATATTTTACTCAGATTTTCTTAGGTTTATTTACCTGATTTTTTGTTGTTGTTGTTTTTCCAGGATCCCATTCAGGATACAACATTACATTAGTAGTTGTGTCTCCGTAGAATGTTCACAAACGTGATTGTCTCTCAGGCTTTGTTTCTAATGACCCTGACAATTTTGAGGTTTACTGGTCAACTTCTTTCCGTAGAGTATTTCTCAGCTGGAACTTGTCTGATGCTTTCGTTGTGCTTAGATTGGAGTAATGCCACTCTGGGAAGAAGACCGCAGAGGTAATTGCCATTCCCGTCACATGATATCCAAGTTGAACACTACCAAAATAACTGATCACTGTTATGTTCATACTAACCACCTGCATTGTGGAAATATTTGTCAATTTTTCCACTCTAAGTTTATTATTATTATTATTATTATTATTATTATTATCTTTCTTTTATTGTGCTCTTTGGAAGGAAGTCTCTATGCTCAGCCCACACTTAAGGAGTGGACAGATATGCTTTACCTCTTTAGAAATGGAATACATAGATTTGGAATTTTTTAGAATTCTTCTGCATGGAATTTTTGTCTGTCATTTCCAAGTTACTTAACTCATTAATTTATATTGGTATGTACTCATAAATATTTCTTTTGTACTTTGGGTTATAATCCAGTATGACAATTTATTTTGCTGTTCAAATTGTTCCAGCTTTGGCCATTAGGATATCTCTCAGTTGGCTCCTGTACATCTTTGATATATACTTATCATTGTTTATTTTTTCTATTTTTTGGCACTTACTTTTTGGCACTGTAAGATGCTCAGGCTCATTTTACATATTTTCTGCCAAGTCCTAGAATCAGACATTTCTTCAAGGAGCCCTCTTTTCTTTTATTGGGTAATGGTATTAGAAATCAAGGTCTGGGTGCTAGAGGTGCTCATTTCCCCTGCACTCACAGTGTCTGTGGCCCTATCAGCTGACAGAAGAAAAACACACATGCGTTTAGGTGGCCTCTTATTTTTTTCATCATCAGTTTATAGTTTTCCATGCATATTTATTGTATGTATTTTGTTAGATTTACACCTCAGTATTTATTATTTGGATACTCTTACAAATGGTATTTTTAAAATTTCGAATTCTTTTTTTTTTAATTTTTGGTAAAGAGGAAAGCAATTGGCCTTTAAAAAATATTATAATGTTTTCTAGTGCTTTTGTGATATATTGACATAACACTGTAAATTTAATATGTACATGTTGATTTGATATACTTATATATTGCAATGTGAACCACTGTAGTGTTCGCTAATGCTCCCATCAAGTCACATACTTACCATTTTTGTGTGTGGTAAGAACACTTAAGATCTACTCTCCTGCAACTTTTATGCGGACAATACAGTAATATTTCCCATAATCCAATGCTGCGCAGTAGAACCCCAGAACTTGCTCATCTTCTAACTTGGCAGTTGGCATTTTTGTATTGCATCCTGAAACCTTGCTATAGTTTCTTTTATTTAAACTTTTGGAATTATTTTTATAGAGATGATCTTAAAATCTATGAACAGAGATTTTATTTATTCTTCTCCAAAATTTATATTTTTATTTTAAATTATTGTCTGATGGTACTAGCTAAAGCTTTCTGTACGATGTTGAATAGGAGTAGTAATTTGGAACATCCTTGCCTTTTTTTTGTTCCTTAGGGAGAAAGCATCTCATTATTCATCATTTAGTATGTTAGTTGTAGGTTTATATATATGTTCTTCATCAACTTGGAAAAGTTCCCCACTCTTCCTAGTTTGCTGAGTGTTTTTGGCATGACAGAGTGTTGAAGATTGTCAAATGCTATGTCTTTTATATCAATCACTAAGGTCAGACCATTTTCTTCTTTAAGTCTGTTGACATGGCCGATCACATTGTTTGATGTTCAAATATCGAGCCAGCCTTGCGTTTGTGGAATAAACCCTAGTTGTAGGCTGTAATTGTTTTTATACATTGTTGGATTTGATTTGTGAATTTTGTGTGTGTGTCTGTGTTTATGAGAGATACAGGTCTGTGATTCTCCTTTCTTGTGACTGGTTATGGCATTAGAGTAGTGCTGGCTTCATTGAGTGAGTTAGATAATGGATAATGTTTCTCCGCTTTTATATTTTGGAAGAGATTGCAGAGCATGGATATCATATTTTCCTTAAATGTTTGGTAAAAATCACCTGTGAATCCACTTGGTTATCTATTTCTCCTTGTGTATATTTAGATTGTTCTTAATCTTTCTAAAACTATAAAATATACTTGATAATATATTAAAATGCCTGCAGAGATTCCCTCAAAAAGCAGATTTATAGGTAAAGAAAATGTAGTGAAGCAAGACATGTTTTTAAAAAAACACTGGAAATGGGAGGTCCTTTTTGAAATCTTGTACAATAAGAATACATTATCTTTCCTTTTCTCCTTTCATTACTTAAATGTGCTGTATTTTTGTTTGTTTGTATGTGTGCTGTGTTTCCGTGGGCACCTCCATTTACAATCCCAGTTAAGTTAAAAAACATTCTTCCTGTTTTGACAATTATATGTTATATTATGTTTCATTTTAAATCTTAGCATACGATCTTCATGGATAATTTTTACTTAATCATTTAAGATTATTTTCTTTATAATAATTTGAGTGTTCTGTGATCATATTCAGTTTACATCTACATTTGGTTAAAATAGTTTCTCCATATTTTATGGGTATTCTCATAGGAAGCAGGTATTCAGAGTACTGTATTATTACTAGTGTATCTTGCTTAAAGTATAAGCTACTGTACTGTAGTTTGCAATTTACTTCAGAGTAATAATGGACTTTTGTACGCAATGATTATGTCCTGGATATTATTTTAACCTTCTAGCATTTCTAGAGATACATGATCTTTTGGGGTCTCAACTAGCATAAGATATAGTAAGGGAAATATGTACAAAAAAGAGAAACTACCAATCATAATTTCATATAAGTAATAACATATTTAGGCACGTTAAACAATGACATCCTGAAGCTGTAGAGTGATAACAATATCATTTTCCATGATAATGTCTTTCATATTAACTTGTTTAAGTACTTGAATAAGTGACAGTACCAATATTGTCATAACATTCTATCACATTGACAGAACCACTAGACAGTACCATCTCAGCTTTTTGAAGTGTTCAACAAATATAGTGCCATTCTCTTTAGAATTGGCTGTTTGGCTTTTAGGTTGCTTACTAGAATGAAATCAGGGGCTGTGATTTTTTTATTTTTGTTTTTGTTTGTTTTATCCTACACAATACTTAGTCCACTGCCCCACACAAAGTCATCATTAAATAGAATTTTTGAGAGGATGGGTACATCAAAAACTGAATGGATTCGTATATCCACATGTCAGTGGGTGGGAATCATTGCTAGGTAAAACAATATCTCATCCCAGTGCTCATTTCAATCACCTTTTCCTCACCTCTTCTTGTCAGGTGTGTTAGTTTGCTATTGGCTTCTCCCTTTTCCTTCTAGTAACTTTACATGAAGATCTCACTGACTCTTCCATATGGATTGATAATCTGATCAAAAGAAATATCTCCATATTCACAGCTTCTATGGAATTGCTGGGGGAAGCATTTACATAAGTGTACACCAGAGAGTAGGAATTTTAGAGGCCGTGTTAGAATTTTGCAAACCACAACAAAGACATCCCTACGTTAATTCATTTCCCACCATTACCATGCGGCCTCCAGCATCATGTAAGTGAAGTATCCGTCCCTTAACTGTCTGGATAAATATGTTTTACCTTGGGGATATTCTGATTAATCTTTTGACTTTTTAATCTTTGATTACTTTCACTTTCGTTTCATTTACCTTTATCTAGACTTTCTTGCAAGACACCTACATTTGTTTGTCTTATTTTTTAAGAGTTTTCCCTTCATAAAAGTTATTTGAACTCTCCCCTCACAAAGTTTTAACCCTTTTATTTCCAACTTTTGATATGATATTTTTACCTATTGTCAGGTCTTCATTATAAATTGTCCATGCATTAAACTGTCTTGCAAAATCAAAAGTGTGCATACTACTTTTATTGTCCTAAAGAAGAAGCTAGACACCTATTTCTTTTCAACATCTATGCATACTAATTGTGCATGTACAATTTTACTATGTACTAGGCCATGACTTAAGTACAGTATTCCTGCTCACAGTATGAAAATAAATATATTACCATGGAAAAGTGGCAATTGTGTTATATTTTCTTCATCTAAACACCAAGAATGACTTTTATGTAAAACTCTGGCATACATGTAGTTTTATTCTTTCTGAAAAATGTGAATATTGCACTTTTCTTTCATAAAGTATAAGGTTTCTTGAAGAAAATTAAAAGCTGCATGTAAAAACAAATTGTATTCCAAAATAAGATAATATTTTACTCCTTTGTACTTAGACATGGTATTAATTTGCTCAGGCTGCCATAACACATACCACAGATTGGATGACTGAAACAATAGACATTCACTTCCTCATAATTCTGGCAGTTAGAAGTCCAAGATCAAGGTGACGGCAGGATTGGTTTCTTCTGAACCTCTCTCCTTGGCTGCAGATGATCTTCTTCTTCTTGTGTCTTCACCGTCTTTTCTCTGTGTGTATCTCTGTCCTAATCTCTTCTTGTAAGGGTACGTAGTCATATCAGATTAGGGCCCACCCACATAACCTCAGTTAACTAATTTATTGCTTTGAAGTTTCTATCTCCAATTAGAGACACATTCTGAGATACAGGGATCTAGATGTTCACAATATAAATTTGGGAGAAGGGAAACACAATTCAGCCCATAACACTCCTGGTGTGGACTAAGAGCTTCTTCGTGCCTGTGTCTAAGGAGAAGAGCAGAATGCAGAATGCCGTGGAACAGAAGTAATAACGGAGATGAGTCCATGGTACTACAGGACCTCCATTTTGTAGCTGTTGCAAGAGTGCAAGTAGTAGTGCGATTATGGGTGAAATTTGCTTGTTAGATTGTAATAAACCATTCAGAGAAACGTGCTGAATATTTCCTTGGGTTGAAGGGCTAAAAAGAAACCATTTCCAAGCATTTTGATTCCATAAAATTTTTAAATATCTAGTTATGCACTGCCAGGTAGGAAGCCAGGTCCATCCAATGAGAAACTTTTGGGTTTATATATGCATCACTTTCAGAATAAGGATAATAACTCACCTGCCCTACAATATTGTCTTGGCACACATTTTCTATGAACTGAGTCTTACGTGTGCCTGTTAAAACTAATGGGTCAACCTCTGTGCCCGTCGTTGCCACTACCGATTTAAGAAAATAATGTTTTATTTATAAATTTCAATTTTTGTAATTTAGATCTCTAGTTTCTAAGATAACAGATATATCATTTTGGGGTCCAGAGATAGAAACAAGTTAAACTCTCTACTTGAAACAGAAGAAACAACTTTCTGAAAAAAAAACCTTTGGACATACTCTTCCAGTATTTCAAAAGAAATTATGTGTTTGTTACTGTTCATCTTCTAACTACAGTGTGAACCAAATTAGTTATGTTAAAAAAAGACAGGATTGTTGGCTATTTGCCCTAAACGAAGAAACAACTTTCTACCCAAGTGTGACAACAGAAACGAAAACCTGTAAATGAGCTGCTGTCTTCTCTCGCCATGGCCCTTGTTGTCCATGAGTAGTAATTTGGTTAGGAGTAAGAGGAGTAATTTGGTTAGGACTACGAACTGTTGGTTTTAGGCCATGCTATCACACTCCTCTCAAATTTTCTCTCTCTTGCGCATGTTGAATGACTTACTGATTTATTTTCTCCACACATGCACTATCTGGCTCACACCTGGTGTGCAGTAGATCTTAGTTACCAGATCGCTCTGCTACATCAGATGTTGATTATTGCTTAAATTACACTTCCCCTAATTTCTCTTTAGTTTCCTTTTTATTGGAGACTGCCAATGGGCAAATTGTAATGGCTTACAATTTAGGATAGGATTTTTGCACTCAGCCTAGTAGCTAAATAAGCTAGAAATTTAGGAAAGGTATCAGGACAACAAACTACATGTATGCAGAGGTGTTGCTTCTGGATGAACATTCCAGGGCATTAAGCAGTGGTTACTAACTCTTAAAGTGACATGAGACTCTCTGGTCCTGTGATGCCAAATTTCCATCTTGCTAGGGTTGAAAAAGTTTGGGTTGGAGTGAAGTTGGGATACCATCTTTGTTAAGGACCTAAACAAAGGTTAACAAGTCCTGGTAAGGACCTTGTTATCATTACACACAAGGGTTAATTTAGGGTTAACTTGAACATCATAAGAATTTGGTTAGAATTTCAAAGAAATATATAAATCCTTGAAATTTAAGTTACCTTCAAATCTCAATTCTCCTCTATGATAAAAAAAAATCACTCTTCTTTGAAAGGATCATAAATATATCCCAAATTTCCAGATCTAAATGCTGCACAATAAACAGTCTATATTTACCCCAAGGAATAGGGTTAAAATGTATTCTCCAATGACAAATCCCAACCCAGAACAGATTTCAGCCAGGCAGCCAGCAGAGCTCGCCGGGTGAACTGCACAGGCCGTGATGGGTGCAGAGCTCGGAGCCGGAAAGCAAACAGCTGCTGTAGCCTGATTTGAGTTAAAATAGTGTGAGTGTTTAGTCTGGCGCACGGCTTCAGGGGAGATTGGCAGCTGGGTCAAACAAAGTCCTTCCATTGGCTCTCTTCCCAGGCAGCTTCTGCTAGTATTTAGGTACTAGTGCAGTGTAGGGCCCTTTTCTCAGGCAAAACCTAACATCTGACCGCACCCTCTTTGCTTAAAAAAAAAGGAAGAAAAAGAAAAGAAAAAACTTCTTTTTTTCTTTCTTTCCTTGCGATATCCTCTAATAGACAACCTCTCCCACTAATTGTGTATTAGCAATGTATTTTATCTTGAGAGCTGACGCACTGGGCTCTCAACGTGGTGTGGAAAGCTGCCTGTTACAGTGCTGGATTCATAAAAGGACCTTTATGGTTCGTGAAAGAATATCTGTGTGCTTAGGCAGGAAACTTTTTGATCTGAAGAAAAGCCAGAAGACATCTAGGTAAGGCTACCTATCAAATCTACTTTTGGGGGGGAAAGTTGGGCAGTGAGAATGATTCTCACAATCGACATGAGTTTGGCGTGTCCATCTTCACTTCTGTAGAAGTTTAAAAGGTACTGACTATTGTTTGCTTATTTTTTGTTTGTTTGTTTAAATCTTAAGAGAATACTGTAGTCTGCATTTTTACGATTTTGTTTTCTGCTTTTGAATGGATTATAGTGGATATAGAGTTTTATTATATAGGAAAATCTTTGTAAACTGCCACAGAAAGAAAGTGTATTTAGAAGGCAAATTGACAAGTTTTAAAGAGTAATTGTACAACCATTTGGGGACAGAAGAACACTGCATTAGACTAACAAGGGTTTAATTACCAAAAAAAGTTTAATGTTGCTTTGGAAGGAATATTAAGTAAGTTGTCTTTGTCTCTTACTTTTTAATTTTAGTCACTGATTTAGCCTGTTGGGTCACATTTTTTGTTACTGCTGAAGGCTGCCATGAATCCCTAATGAGGCCCCTTTGCACATGATTTTGGCACTTGGCCAAAATCAACTTCCCAGCGGCAAGCTTTCTCTAAAGAACCTGGGGCAATTTTTTTTTTTTTTGATTAGAAATCATGTCTGAAAACTGCCACAACCAGTTGTGTAGGCATGTCAAAATGACTTTATATAGTAAATATGAAACAAGCATTTAAAAAAAAGCCAAGCATTTAAAAAAAATGTTCCTCGTTTTGTGGCTTTTATCATTATGAATTCCTGCTTGTGGTCACCTAAAGTACGTCAGAACAAGAACAATCTTAAAGAAGATTTACTGATTTTTTTTGTTTTTCTCAGCAGAACAGAGTAGGGATGGTCAACTCATTGAGATGTATACAGTACGAAAGGGTTATTTCAAACACTTCAGGATAAATAACAGATGAATTCTTAAAACTGTTAATCTCTGTAAGTAATACTCAGTGAACAGTAAGTAATGAAGTTTTCTAGAAGTTTTGTGGTGTGAACAATTAAACTTAACATTTTTAACTGAGATTTTTGTATATTTCAAATATGGTGTTTGGGATTCTAAAAATATTAACATTTATTATACAATTATAAAATTTTATTAACACCTTGATATTATTTCTAACAAATGTTTTAATAGGAATGTTTGGTATATAAACATGACTGAATAACTTTAAATAATTGTATTTAATTGCTGTTTTGCTAGAAAAGGATGATTTTTATGAAAGAAATTCTGAGCTCAAACGCACTTAAATACAATTTTGAAGTTGTTAATTTTATTTTAACTGAATTGTATCATGTAAGTTGGTAAGTTATTTTATACTTCAGTATTTTAAGAGTTAAGTTCACAAGTTGCCATTAAATATTATACTAATCAGATATTAGCAACCTCAGATTTTATATAGCCATTTTTAGCAGCGTCTTTAGACATTAAAAAATAGATACACTGTGGTGTATTTAAAAGCAGAAAGGTAGAATCTCGGTTACGATGTTGTTGTTCTTAAGAAACCTTATTATCACTATTCTAAATACTACTTTGCCTTATATTTTAGTCAGTAGTAATCTAGATTGAATATTTTTTACTTTAAAAAAGTATATTCCCTTTAAGATATTGACAAAAACCTGATTTATTCTCTTTTAAAGTAAGGTGAATTGTAGCTGTCTCAGTAGGTATGTTCATCATATATTTATCACTATGTTTATCTTCCCTTTATCATTACAGTGTCAAATGTTGTTAATTTGGGTCAAAGGAGAAAGTGATAATTAACTTTAGGCAAATTTTAGCATTAGAAAATGCATCTTGACTTCCTTCAGATCAATTTGCATGTGTATATAATTTATATATACATAAAATATGTATAAAATATATTTTAGTGTCGCCGTGAACTGAATTATGATACTGTATATACTTTGCCATTAGTTGCATTGAGGCATGGAAAATTTGAAATTATGATAACAGTCAACAATAAAATACGTAGATGTTATAGAATGGGGAAAAAACAAAGAAATACATATCTGTTCCTTACCAACATTTACCTGGCTAAGTTTTATACATCTATGTGAGTTCACAGTTGAATTCTCATTTAACATATAAGGTAGATATTTCAAAATTTGGATAAAAGCAGGAACATTTTTATCAGTTGCTGTTATCAAACAGGTGCAGGAAAAATAAGATCGCTTCTCTTATTCAGCATGCTTTTTGCTTACAAATTATTTTTGCATTCTGTTTTTATTTTAATCTTAGCTCCCATGTACATATTTTCTTGTCTTAATTTTTAGTCAATTATTTTACTTATTTGTAATTGGAAGAATATTTCTAAAACATGCTGAGAGATGACGTTTCAACTGAAATTTTTGTTTTACTTATTTATTTATTTATTTAGGTTACTTTGAGACTGTAGCAAAGTAAAAGCCATAAAATACAGAACTTTCAGAGTATACATGTATGTTAGTTTGTGAGTTCAGAAGAAACTTAATTATTCACAATTTCTGACAAATATATTTAAGTTGAGGTAGAAACGAGTAAGCATTGAGAAAAATTTACATTATACTCTTTACTGAAAAAGCTAAGAAATTTACCTCCTTTTGTTATAGCTATGAATAATAATTGAGTATTTCAATAGAGTAGGTTTTTTGGCAGAATAATTAGCTAATTTTCCCTGGGACCATAAATGTAAAACACTGCAAACATTTTATTCATTGAGTTGGCAGTTTAAAAACAATATGCTGAGTATAATTCCTTTAAAAAAATTCCATGTTTGTTAAATTTATACTCTTTGTGAAGAACAGCTTGAAGAATTTACTTCATTCTTCGTTTTTCCCATCCTTTTGTAAATATGAAAACCTACTCCAACTTTACAGTGTGGAAGCTTCATCACTCATCAGAAAAAGTGAAATTTATTCGTAGTTGTCAGTTCAGATTATGGACCTTTACGGTTTTAGGTGCGACAGGGTTTTTGTTTGTTGTAATTATGCAACAGGCACATAAAATGCTTCTCTTTTTTTTTGACTAATTAAAAGATTTTAAATAACTATCAATTTTAATTCTGTACTGATAAGAAAGCATTATAACTGCAGTATTTTATCCACAAATTTTAAAATGTGGGAGATGTTTACAACAGGGCTTTTTTGATGAGCGTTTATCATTTAAATGAAGTGCTCTGTTGTAAATGGTCTAAATTCCAGCAATGAGGTAAATGTATGGTTACATTAGATTGAACATAATTATTGAGTTTTGGCACAACTTCAGTGACCTCTGCCATACAAGATTAGCCTATGTGGGGTGATCGTGGGTTTGCAGGAGCAGAAGGGGAGAAGTACGTGAGACACCAATCTTTGTTTTTGGGGAGAAAGTGTATGCTTAAATCAAAGGAGGTACCTTTCATGTAAATTGCTCACAGTAGTATTTTGTCATTTCATTAATACAACAAATCTCGAACATTATAAAATGAATTACAATCTGTAATGCATTTGTAAGATATTTCCCATAGAAGTAACTGTAATGTTTTTTTTATGAGATGAACAACTGCCATATTTTCAAGCATCCAACATGTAACTGTGTATTAACCAATTATTTTTAAATGGTTGCTGTGGTTTAAATACAATTAATATCAAATAAAAGACTAATGTTCTCTGATTCTGAGTCTTTACATAAAAGAACATTTGAATTTCACTTGTTGCATTCTTTTACTCAATATTGGTTAAATTTTTCAAATTATCATAAAGCAAATATTGCTGTTTGATATAGTTTTTAAACACAGTAGTGTTTATTTTATAAGCAACCTGACCTTTTGTTTATTTAAGCAATGGTGATTTATGTCTAGCTGTATATTCTTTCAAATTCAACATCAGCAAAAGACCTTATTTTGGGTGCTCAAAATCACCTCTAAAAAAACCTCTGGGTTTTCCCCTGTGGATGTGTTCGTGTATACTTGTGGACCGAGTGCCTCTGGAGATCTCTGTCTTGTGACGTTATGGGTGAAAAGTGTAGTAATAGACTCTATTTTTGTTCTGCATTATTCTGTATAAACAAAACTTTTTAGCTTCCTACTGAAAGCTAACCTATATATGAATCAGTATAAATAATTATATCAAATCTGAAGAGTTGGATAATTTAAAGCACTAAATATTCAGCATAAATTAGTGGTCATTTACATGCCTATGAGGTCATTGTAAATATGTGATTATTATTGGTTTTAAAGATACAGTAGTTTAGAGATAATCTGGAATGCCATTATTTTCTTTAAAACTATTATTATTTACTAAGTTCATAATTGCCTCCACCTTGCTATCATTGAAATGTTACATACTAGCTCTCTTCAAAAAATACTGTCAGACTAAGCATTACCTTTCTTTCCCTTTGCGCCATTAGCATAAGAGGTCAACAGGTGTCATGTAGGGTTGCCTGGAAATACTTCAAATTTTTTTTCTCTTCAGTGATGATCAACTGCTTTACCACTTGAAGACATTTTGCAAGGAGTAATTGTATTTCTTGAATGTTTATATAAAAGTGAGGAATAGAAGGGTTGGCTGTGGATTTCAGTTAAAAGAACTAAAATAGAAAATAAAATTGAGATTAATGACATGGTGCATTTTTATAGCAACTAATTACAACTTGCTATTCACATATCAACAGAAGTCTGGAAAGATAGACAGTGGGCTCTGAGGCAGCCTTCACTTACTCTTCATTTAAGAAATGCAGAGAAAGTGGTGGCACAGAGGTGGTTTGGTGCCCGTCTGTATGGCCTGCGGTGTCCTAGGCCCATGCCATCGTTTCCCACTTTAAATCTTCTACGCTTGCTTCAGAGCCCCATATCGAATCTCAGGAATTTTTGTGGGGCTGCAGCAGAGCATACCCATTCTTGTTGTTCACGGGAGGGTCTGTGGTTGGGGTTTCTTTGGCAGAGGCAGTGTTCTTCTCTGTTTAGTGATTTTTTTTAAAAAAAATCATGATTTGGGTAGGTCAGCTCAATCAGTTGGACAAACCAACTTAATAACCAAGCTTACTCAGCCTCAGCAAGGATAATTGGTTTTTATACTTCCCTGAACCTGGCACTTTCCCGAAGAATGCGGACAGTTGGGCATGAAAGGTTGAGTTGCTAAAAACTGTAGAACACGCGTATTCTACTTGTATTGAAAATAGTATATATCAATGTACATTGCATGTCGCAAATATTTAAAACAATGATAGGAACAGTTGTCCGGAAATTAAATGTGTGGGATTAACTTTATTATAATTCTATGTGAGATGTCATGTGCAAATTAAAAGCATTCCATTTAAAATTTTTGTATTACACTCTTTATGAGGTACAATGATTTAGATGTCTATTTTCTGCTAGTGGAGCAATTTTTGGAAATTGTATGTATGTTGCTACTGCTGTTATGTGGGATTTTCACCTGATCACATGTTCTTTCCTCTCTATTCCTAGAGGCCAATTATAAATATCCTCTAAAGAGACTTTTGGTTTGGTCGAAAGCCAAGTTTAGATACATTTAGGTAGCTTGGCATTGAAAAAATTTTTATGCACAGAAAATTCCTACTCAAGTGTTACTTAGCTGCATCTAAAACTTCTTCCACTGTCAGGAAATAAATCAATAAGGCAGATGAAACAAAACTATAATAATTCACCTCAATATTTATAGAATGATAACATTTCTCTTCTGACATACTTTGATGCCAACAAATTAATTTAGAAATGGCTGTTTGTTACTAGATGGCAGTGGTAATTGACTCTGGTAGTCTGTAGCTCAAAATGCCTGATGTAAGACAAAGATTGACTTATTGAATGAGTAAGTCTTAGATCAGTCTAAGCTATTAGGCTACCTCATATTTGAAATTTGTTTTAATTTTCAATACTCAAATCATTAAATATGAATGTGATAGTTTGCATATTTTTACTTTCAAAATTATCCATGTCTACCTATGAAGTTTGTTCTCTCATCTTACATAAGTAAATAACTTATTGATAATCTAATGTCTTACAGTTTCTATTCCCATCTTAAAGCCCACTCAGGATCAAACTTGCACTATTTAAATTACATAGAATTCTAGATTAATAGCAAGATGAGATTAGGTAACCCAGAATGAAATTATATGTAAAGCACAGGTGTTTAGTAGCATTTGTGTGGTCAGATACACAAATTGCATTGCAGATAGAATCAGCTTCTCCTTTCTCACTTGAGAAAAGTGCAATTAAATGCAATTTACAGATGTGCAAATGAACAGCTGCTTGCTTCTAACTAAATTTTACAGAAATGAGCTGAATTATAATAGGTTTAAAAGTCACTACCTTTTAATGGTTTTTAAATTGGATTGGAAGCATCATTACTAGGTTTACTAGATGAAGGAAATTAATACTTATGAGTACCTGGGATAATTTCTGTTTAGGTGGCAGCAGAACCATTAAAGTATTGGAAACTACTACCAGACCAAAAATTATAGCAGGTTTATAAAAGCTTTTCTTCAATTGTGTGTCCCCTCTATGCCATCTATGCCCGTGTGCCATTTACAGTATACCATCCCTGGCAGCATGCAGCATGACTCATGTGTAGCTGAAGAAAGTGTGTGTGTGAATACGTGTTCACAAGATGGTGTGCGCATGTGTGGCTGCTGTGTTTGTGAGTGTGAGGTTTTCATGGTTTCTTTGCCTAATGATAAGGAAAATGTTAAGAATAAGATATGAGTACATTGGCATGTTGGTAAAAATAGGGAATACTGATCAAATGTTTTTTTGTATTTTGGATTAAAAGAAATGATAATGTACCTATATTTGGGGGAAAATCAGCTTTTTAAAAAATTCATACATTTTACTTGGAGATACTACGTATTCAGTAATGATAAGCTACTCTCATGAATATTTGTTCTTGACCAAATTTCTTTAGGCTTGAATATACTTCTTTGCAGCTAGGAATAGCCAAGTTTTTCTAAAACTCTTTTAGAAAGGCATGTTGATGGTTCAAGGAAGAAGTGGAAGGTGATGTTGGACCAGGGAATTGAAGAGCTTTTACCCTGTGTAAGCTCAGCAATTTATTATAATCAATCCATTAGCATTTCAACAATGATTTGCTTTTCTAAGAGTATTACTAAACAAATTCCAAAAACTTGACCTTGGAAGTAATTAGAAAACTTACTCATGGGTTACAAGTGTGCTGATAGAACCCTTTACTTATTTTGTCTACAACATATTTTCAAGGGATTGACTCCTGTCTTTGAAAGTGTTATATGTGACCAGTCATTGATATAGCAGTTCAGATCCTGTGGAAAAAGCTTCATATAATATCTCATCTCAATTATTTAAATTACCATCAAAGGTCATGATAATTATCCCCATTGTACAGATAGAAGGCTCACGATGCTTAAATAATTTTCCCAGAGTTCCAGGGCTAGGAAGTGTTGACGTCAGGATTTGAACCTCTGTTAATGGTACTTCTAGACCATGCTGCTGTCTGTTGAATTACATATTTAATATTCTTGACCTTGAGAGTATGAGGAACATTATTTAATGTTTAATAAACTTCTGATTTAAATGCTTTTTTTCACTAACAATGGAAGAAACAGAGTACTAAAAATATAAAAGTCAGCCACAGGTGGATAATAGTAGCACATTTATGTACCTTTGTATGTTGGTACTTTTAATATTTGAACCCTATACATTTTTATTTAATCTGTATTGTATTTTTTTCCATTGCCATTTTGTCCCCTTATACCTCCTCCCCCCAGCAATATCCACACTGTTGTTCATGTCCACGAGTCCTTTTCCTTTTTTGCTCAATCCATTTAAATATAGTTCCAAGTTGAGCAATAGCCAGCGACCAATAAAACACTTTTGATCATAAGCAATTTTTTTCTCCAGAAAAAAATGGTAATGTGTGTGGAAATGATTGCATTTCTTTGCACATTAGTGGCTTAAAATATTAAGATCTGTGACATAACACATAGGGGGAAAACTCTGTCAGTCAGGAAATCTCACTAGCTTTTCTTGGTGAACATATATGTTATTACAACCAAAGAGCAGCAAGAATCAGAGAGGCACAGTGATTTTTCACTGTGACCACAGATAACCATCCATTGCTCCCAAATAGTGCTCCGTGGTGGCATCCCACAGGAGCAGATAACTCAGAATCCTTCCCAGAGTGTTTTCCTGTTAAGAAGTAGGTACTTCCCGCTAGATGACAGCGTATCTTTACTTTAAGATTCATATTTTGTCCATGTCATATGCTTTTATAAAAGACTTGAAATATATTATAGACCAATTGTTGGTAACTGTTTTAAAATTTAGATTTCTACCATCTGTTGGTAACACTAAAAGTTAAAACAGATGAAGATATAGGTGTAAAATACATTTTATAAAATGTTTTATTTCAGTTCAGTTTTGTGTAATGCTGGATACTATGATTCAAAATATCTTGATGAATACCAAAGAATTTGATTCAAAATCACTTTTCCAACACTCAGATATTTGATTTATTGCTTTTTAGAACTGAAATCACTGAATGTTCTTTAATTCCCTAAATTCATGCAGAAGAAAATGGTGACTTAGAGGGTGTAGTGGGAAATGGCCTTTCTCTCCTTATAATGACATTAGTTAGCTTTGAATACAGATCTTCCTTCTAGTCCTGTATGCCTATACATGATTCTTATGCATACAGCTGGAAGAATATTTTACATATGAGCACATGTATGTATGTAATCATGTGTATAGACACTTATAGTCATCTCTCATATCAGGATATAGAAATCATAGCACACCAGAAGACTGTCTCTGCCCTATTGAGATCTATCATCATAGATTAGGTTTCCCAGTTTTTTATTTCATATAAATAGCATCACACATGTATGAATTTTTGCCTCATTTATGATACTCAATATTTTTTCCCTCAGGATTCCCCCATGTTGCATGTATCAGTAGGTTCTTTTTTATTGCCACGTGGTATCTCTTTCTGTGACTACAGCACAATTTTTTTACCCATTCTGTGCTTTTGGGTTGTTTCCAGTTGTCTTATTAACTTAATTTAAAAATATAAATCTAGTGCCTACAATGATAGCAGGAAAATTATTAAAGTTATTTAGGCGTCATTAACCTTCCCACCTGTTGGGTCATTTGTTGTGTTATTGAGTACATCCTCCAAGTGCTAGTGAATATCGTTACTACACTGGCTATAGCAATAGTCTGGAATTGTTATTCAGGTATTATTTATACTTGCTAATAAACAAGTGCTGTAAATACAATAAATAACATTAATATGCTAAAGTGTAGTCTCCAATGCCCTTGCACATATACACACGTTAATTCTGGGATGGAGAAGATGGCATACTCTTCTGTCCCAAAGATTGAAATAATTAGTATACTATATACAGCTAGTGAAGACTGAGCTATTACCTTGTACTGGGACTTCTTCCCGTGACTCTAAATCCGTCTTTCATTACAACTCATTACAACATTCTTATAAAAAATGTCACCCAATATAGGAGGTCTTTGATGAAAAGTGGCTTACTAAAAATTTCCAAAATAGTTTTAAAGAAAACTTACCTTACTTATATTAACTAACTAGAAAATTCCCATATAATCTGAAAATTTATCAATAATAGATAACAAATAATTTGTTTTTAAAGTTTTCTTGGAGTTTATAGTTTGAAAGCCTTATAGCCCCTTAAACACAGTACTATCCCTTTCAATTATTTTTGTGTTTAAATAACTAATTCAAATTTGGTCAAGGTCAATGGTGCTTGTTATTGTTTTTGACAACTGCACAATGCCCAGTGCTGATTCCATTTCTGACACCAGCTGGCAGTGAGGTTCCCTCTCACAGGAACTCGTATGTGGCCTGTTCACAATGCGAACATGTCATGGACACTACAAAATTCCGCTGCTCCGCTTCTGCTTCATTAGATGTATTTGCATTTAATAGGAAAAGAAGATCAACCTTTCACGATACTTCCCCCCCCATAATTTAATCCTATGTATTAAATACATTTAAATATGTGCAGTGCCCGAAGGCCTTGAGAACATGAACTAATATGGACGTTTGAAAAATACTAGTTTGTCATACTAGCATGCCATATGTCTCTGGCTTTGTAAGAAATACGGTCGACATCCAAGCGTTGTCCTCTTTAACTCAGGATGCCACCTTGCAGCAATTGGCCTTTACGTGACCCGTGAAAATGGATGGAGTTATTCTGATCTTAACTACGGAGAAGGTCAGGTTCACACTTGTATCTGAGGGCAGCAGAAGGAATCCTCTTAGAGGAAAAACCCGATTTTTAAAAAGCAAATGTTTATTTACATTGAGTTCATCAGAAATATGTAAAGATCAGGAAGGAAACAACTGCAGAATCACTCCAGAATATTTTTAAAGGGCCTCCACTTAGCTATCCTTGTCTAAATATGTGAACTTTACAGCCATTTCCTCATGAGTCACACATTGAACATTTCACTAGAGGCCTTTTTTGGCTTTTTTACTCCTTAGTTAACACCTATTCTTCTTGCTGTGATATTTAAGCAATTCTCTCTTAAAGATGTCATAATACCCTTTCATTAGTCCTTATTTGTCTTTTCTTGCAATTCTATGTTTGTTTGCCTTAATAAAATTGTTATAAAATGAATTAATATTTAACTATGATGAATAATAGAAAGAGCTTAATATGTTTTCCTTTTGTCTAGATTAATTATGAACTGATAAAGTACAAATTTTCTAACCAATTATAACATGTTTTAATTGCACAGAACTTGCTGTCTATAATAGCTGCTTTACTATAATTATAGTTATGAATATAATTTATTCAATAAGTTTTGTTTTGAAAGGAGAAGATATATCTATTATTTCCTTGATTTTTTCCTTGTCTCATTTGGAATAAATGTTAGCTTATAGAAAACTAAACAGCAGTTCTGGCCAATATGAACCACAATGAATCACAAGCCCACTAAGGAAATTGCCGTATGAGGAAGACTGTCCTGTCTTGTCAGAACTGTGTATTCCTCACTGACCGTAGGCCGCAACACCCACTGATAGAAAATAACATTCGATTCTGATGTATGACTAATTTGTCATTTCAGTTGTGTTAAAAAATTAATTAAAATTCAAGCCATAAATTATTAAAGGGATGTCAATTATACCATTGTTTTGCATTGTTTTGATTGTAAAATAGTCTTTTAAAAGGAAATCTTGCAAAATTAACTGATATATCTTTCACCCTATGTTGTTCTTCCAGTCTCTGATGGGTGCTAGGTATCAGGTAACTGATTCAAGAAAGGAACAGATGCATAAAGGGTATGACATATCCATAAACCTACCATAGTAATACCTACCTTCTCTCTGAATAATAAAAATCAATAGGCAATTGGAGTGGTTAGTGAGCTAACTACCTTACATTAATGGATTCATATTTTTGTACCCTTTTTGAAAGCATATTTTTGAGTATGTTGGTACTCATGAAAATTAGGATAACCAGCTAGCAGGGGTTTTGTTTGTTTGTCTAGTTTGAGTTTATTGTATGTCTTACTTGAAAGAAAAAAAAAATCAAACTCAAGCCAGCAAAACTTCTTTAAACAACTTTTTAATGAAAAACACATGCCATAGAAGCCTGTTGGAAAGATAACCGAAGTCAACTGAACCATTAATTGATATTGTGTATGAAAGCTACCTTCATAACACAGCCGGGACTTACTCCTATTTCTATTGTGTGACAGGAACTGACATATAATAATACATGCTCAACAAATATATGTTGAATGAATAAATGAATGAATGATCCTAAAAAAATTACCTATTTTTATCTCTAACTGGGTTTCCCCTTCTCAACATGGCTCATTTTCCTCAAGACTGAAAGACACTTAAAACTATTTCTGAAGCTCTTATCTTTCAAAGATTCAGTTACTTTGCAAAGTAATAACATCAGGTTAAAACTTAAGTACTTGGAGAAATTACTCTGACTCTCATTTTGTAATATTATCAGCCAAAGAAATGGACAATTCTGAGGACTGATGTATGTGGGAAATTATAATCATGCCTATATTTGGTCCAGGAAAGAATGAAGACTATCAGCAAGGATTTATTAATTTTGTTTATACTGCACTTTAAAAACCAATTAATAACTGAGATGTAAAAACCATATCCAGCTTACTTTTGGTCTCCTTGTATTGCAGTAAAAAGAAAATATTTTGCCTTTCAAAGGGTAATTTTATGGGCATACATGTTATTTCTTGGGACAATTTGGATATTGTAAATACAAATCATATCTTTATAAAAAGTGAGAACTTGTATTTTTGCCACTTATAAAGTCAAATGAAGATATATGCACATTTTTTACTTTCAATGATTAAGAAATGTTGTTTAGAAGATGCACACAAAAATACAATGCTGTAATTAACTAATATAGCACCTATGTTGGAACACCTTTTAATTAGTGTAGTAAATGGAGCAAATTTCTATCCCAAAAGTATTTTTCCTCTTGATTTAGTGATAACTTCTAAACTCTTCGGTTCATAAGTATTACGATTTTTCCATCGTGGGTGCTGCCTTTGGCTCCCTATATGCCAACTTATCACCAGCAAATTTCTTAACTCATCATCAGGAAAATTTAGTCAAAATCAATTAGTTTATTTCCTAATAAATATACACTTAGGAGTATGGGAGAAGTCATGTCTGAGTGAATTATTTCACTTTATATCACTAAGACAAATTTAAAATCCATGATCTTTCCTTTCCTCTCCAAAATAGAAATAAACTAAATACAGTTGGAGCTAACAGTTTTCAACAGTAGAAAACTTTTAAAAAATAATACTAGAAGCTGCTACTAGCACCTCTCCAGGACCGTACTGGGCTTGTTCTACAACTTTAGAATTTTATTGAGAGAATAGATCCTTGAGTCAGATTGCCTTAGTTCAAATCCCACCTCTGCCACTTACTAGTTATCAAATCTTGGAACAATTGCTTTCCTTACCTTATTTTTCTCATCTGTAAACTGGCTATAATAACAGAACTGATTTCATAATATTTGTTAAATAAAAATTAATAACATTTCTTTTAATTAAATCAAGATACATTCAACTTAATCTGGACGTGGGAGTGAATGTGAATAAAAAAGACCAGGAAACATTTAACTTTTCTGAGATGTTACTCTTTGTGAATATAAAGTCGTTGAAAGAAACCACAACTGAGTTTCCAATGTCTTGCCATAATGGAGGTGAAAGCAGAGAACAAAGTAGCAGATTTCTAAGATCATTTGAACATGGTGAATGTTTTCTGCTTTCTTTATTTTAATCAATATTAACCGGAGGGTATACCAGTATTACCTTTTATTTATATATTCTTTTGAAACATTTCTTCAGGGAACCATAAGCACATTAATTAAACTCGGGTAAAACTTCAAAGGATGTACTTCACTTCTCATAGTATAAGTTCACATAAGAAAAAACAATTAATTTAAATCCAAGTTTCATATAGTCCCAGCTTTTCAGTTGGGAGCTGATGAAATATACAATCTCAACTCTCCTGTTTCTTTCTGGCATCCATTGTTGCTTTCTCTTGGTTTTCTTTTCTGAAGTAAGTGGTTATTTTGATTACCATCAAAAGGCTGAATGGTGTTCACAATTATCTTCTTTCTCCTCTGACGTTAATTCTATTGTTTAGTAAATTAAAGGAAAAGAACACCAGATGAAACCTGGTATGATCTTTAAAGTTTGGAAAGGAAATCAGTGTTTAGCTTAATTATTATCTTTTATGTACAGATCTGAATATTTACATTTGGAATAACCCTTGAGCTTAATTCAGATATTTAGATATAAGAGTTCCAAGAAGAGTTAACAGATTTTTCATTAAGATACATATTGCCTTGTCAGTGTATCTTGCCTTGCTTAAAAATATCTTTTTATACTTATATTTTGATCTATTTAATTTTTAAAAATTAATGTTTCCAGTGTGGAAAATCTTATTTTCTCTAATTTTTTTTACAAAGTCCAACAAAAGACCTTCTTTACATGAGGAGCTATAATAAGGTGCTAATCTATGCTTATCTAGAACCTAAGAATTTCTTTTTAAAGTTTTTTATTTTATTTTTATTTTTGGTCTGGGATGTCTTGCATTGCAGATTCTCGAAGCATCAATGATCCATTCTCTCACTTTTACAAAAATATTAGCCCTGATGATGTGATACTTTTTTTCTTTTTGCTTCCGAGATCTAACTAGATACACAAATAAGAAACATTAAACATTGTTTGTTTTTGGTTTTGTTTTTTTTAGAAAATGATGGATGCTTTGGAAAAGGAAGTGATTTGGGTGGTGGAGAGGTAGAGTAGATTAATGCAACCAGGTTTCAGAAACTAGAGGGTTGAAGCACAACAGAGGATGCCCGGAATTCTTGAGTAAAACAGTAAAACAGACACACACACAGCAGAGGGCCTTGCCCAGAGTCTGGGTGTTGCTTGATTTTTTTAAAAAAACACAAAGCAAGAGGATAATGAAATATATTCTTCTGTTGATCCAGCCATTTCCCAGAACATCTGTATGCTATCCATCCCATCTAATAAGGAATCAAAATCATCTGTCACTACCTACTGCCACTGCATTCGCCTAACAGCCCTCTATGTCTCATCAGGAAATTAAATTTCTATTCACACAGGTTTAAGGTTATTTACAAGACCGACTTCCTGCACATTGCAGCTAGAGCGTCGCAGCAATTCTCCAACTAATCTTGTTTTCATTGCCTCAATTATGCTATGTACACTTTCCTTCTTGCCTGAACTTTCTTTCAAAAATTAAGATCACGTCTCTACTTTTCATGGTCTCTTATGACCCTGTTGCCTGACCTGTTCTTTCTCCCCCCTCCCAAAATGTGTCTATTAACTAACTGATTACTGAAATAAATGATTATTAATAGCAATTTGATCTTGGAGGAATTTCTATGAGGAGAAATTTCTTGATGTTGTTTTATAAATTATAATACATAGGCATCTACTATGGCTCAACAGAAATTTTTCAGTGATTTTGAAAGGGTTTAGGTGGCATATGGAAATGGGTAAAGAGTAAGGTTGAAAGAGAAAAGTGAAGGCTTTCTGCAAGTTCATAAGTCATGCATTGGGCTTCCACAGTCATTTCTTGACCAAAAGCATAGCTTTTAAAATTTCAGAAATTCTCTTCAGTGTCAACTTCTATAAACTTGAAAATATGTATTTAAATATTGAAAAGAATAAGAAACTGATTTTGTTTAGTACCCAAACTTAGAATTAGATGTTGTGGTTTTAATTGTATGTGTTTTTTTAAAGAATGGTTTAACCAAGGAAAGATGCAAAATTTTCATTGTTTCTATAATGGTTATCTAGTAGTCATTTATGCCTTGAAGAAATTATTATTACTAAATTGTTTTCATGTCAATAATTACCTCTGTTAACATAATAATACAATTATTATTTAAACTCACTGTACAGATAACATCCAAAATTTTTGTAAAGAAATTTTTTTAATCAATTGAGTTTGATTTTAATGTACTTCTGCTGATAGCCACTGTAAAGTATAAACAATAATGGATTCAAAATAAATATTCTGATTAGTAATGAAAGTTAAGTTTCAAAAATTATTGGAGGATAAAGTTTTTGAAATTTACATGCCTAAAAAATTAATGAAGACAACACAAAGATTTGCTGTATTAAACAGCTATAAAATCAGTTATAGCCATGCCATATTTGTATATTATATTTGTATATTAAAATGCTCAATGTAGTTTTTATGCTATTAGGAGAAAAAGGGTGTTCTTAGAAACCATACTTGCTTCAAGCAAAAAAAAAAAAAAAACCCATTTCAGTGAGAACTAGCTGGAACGAAGCCAAATTTCTAGATCATGGTCAAAATAATGTCATTACCTCCTACATGATTTATCAGCCTTTTGGCAATTGAAGACTTCTTCTGTCTAAATGCAATTGTGGTAAATGCAAATGAAGAACAATATGGGAGTTATATTTAGAACTGAAACTATATGTATTTAATGGCAAGACCAATTACGTCTTTGGTAAAACACCACCTGGAAAATGGGGATTTTAGTATGTAAGCATTATCATTTGAAACTAGAGTTGAAATTTTTCCTAATTGTTTGTATGGCAATTTATATCTTTATTCAAAAGTAAGAACTCAGAGTGCCTATTTTAAATTGTCACTACAGCTTCATTACCAAAAAATGGTTTGAGTTTCAAACCTTAAGCCAAATTTAGTATTAAACATAGTTTGGTGATCACATGTATTTTATTGTTGATAGTTAAACCAATATATCAATGCATGGATTCTTTTTTAAAAAATACAAAAGATAAAGACTATTTCTTATGTCTACCCAGAATCTTGTATATGTAGAGGGTCCCTTCCTCATGAATGTTTATAAAATAAAATTCACCATGAGAAGCAAGAATGAGCTTTTTACTTCTTTTTTTCAACAAATATTGTATTTATTTATTTTTTAGAGAGAGGGGAAGGGAGGGAAAAAGAGGGGAGAGAAACATCAATGTGTGTTTGCCTCTTGAGCATCCCCTACTGAGGACCTGGCCTGCAACCCAGGCATGTGCCCTGACTGGGAATCGAACCAGCGACCTTTTGGTTCACAGGCCAGTGCTCAATCCACTGAGCCACACTAGCCAGAGCAGCCTTTTGCTTCTTATTGCCTGCAGGATAAGGCTCCCCTCATAAGATATATCTAGGGTTTGGGGATTTTGTTGTCATTTTTCATGGTTTTTTTTTTTTTTGAAAGATCCTTGGTATAATACAAAAAGAACAAGAAAGCAAGAAAGAGAGCAATGGTAAGGAGGAGAGCAATTAGATAATTGATCATTTCTTGAGCCCCTTCCATTTGGCTTAGTGTTTAAGGCCTTCACCATTGTTCTTTAGCATATGATTCAATTGGCATGAAAGTCACTAGTTTTTCAGTTTCATATATTTGCTCATACCATTCTACATCATGAAAAATCCCTCTCTTCTTTTCTACCTGAAAAATGTTTGCTGAGTCTCCAATACTCTGACATGTCCTTTGAAAAATCTTCCTTTACTCCCCAAGGCAAAGTTGATTGTTCCTCTCTGGAATGGTACATATCTCTATCACAATGCTTTTCACATTGACTTACAAATATTCATTTACATACATGTCTGCTCTCAGGCTAAATTGTCAGCTCCTTACAGCAGGGATGATTTCTTATTCACTTCTGTGTTCCCACCACCTTCTATTATGCCTTTCATAGCTGGCATTTTACGAAAGGCTGATTGATATTTCTAAGCATTAATCCAGTCCTTTAGAACAGTCATATATTTATAATAAAATGATATATGATCCCAAACAGGAGTTTATACTCTTTGGTGCCTTGTTTTTCTCCCAAAAGTATATAGTAATGAAAAAAAAAAAAAGGAGCATCAAATTTAGGAATAAAACAAGATTAGCTTAAATAAAATATCCAGAGTAATGTGAATATTATGTTTTAAAAGTTTAAGATTATAAAATATCCAGAGTAATATTAATATCATATTTTAAAAATTTAAGATTATAAATAAGTTTTCCACAGTGTTCCTTAGTTTTTCCTAGACAATAGAATTTTAAAGGGTCTCCAATACTCTGGAAAAATCATTAGAGGATATTGTATTCAATTACATTATAAATGTACATCAAATGAATGAATGAGTGAATGAAGCCCAGAGATGTTAAGTGACATGTTCAAATCACATCTGTTAATATCAATATTAGCTAAGACTAGAATCCAAATCACAATATCACACTAAAATTAAATTCTAATTTTAAAATTCTGAGGTTTTAAAAAAATTATTTTTAAATAATTTTAGACCTACAGAAAAGTTACAAAAATAACACAGAGTGTACATAGTATCTTTCATTCAGTTTTTCCTAATGTGAATAGCTTGTATAATGATAGCACAATTATTAAAACTAGGATATTATAAAATCAAATTCATGATTCTACATTACCTTTTATTGTTGGGTCTCTTTGTCCTCAATATTTTATAGTTTCTCAGTCTTAACCTTTCTTTTATGACCTTAACACTTTTGAGGAGGACTGGTGAGTTATTTTAGAGAGTGTCCTTCAGTTTGGGTTTGTCTGATGTTTCTCATGAGTACACTGAGGTAATGCATTTTGGGTAAGACTGAGTGACTTGCCCTAATTGGTGCATCATCTGAGGGAATACATGATGCATATCAGTATCTTATTACTGATGGTGTTAACCTGCAAACTCATCACTTGAAGGTGGTTTGGTCAGGCTTTTCCAATGTAAGGCTACTATTTTTGCCTTCATAATTAATATATATCTTGGAGGATATATATATTTGTTTTTAGACTAGGCAAATATCCTGTTTCTCATCAATCTTTTGCCCACAGATTTTAACATTTATCGGTAGATTTTGTCTTTAACAATTATTACTATTGTGTTTGCCTAATGTGATTTAGTATGGCCCTCATTTGTTAATTGGAATTCTTCTAAACAGATTTCCCTTCTTCCCTATTTGTTTGCATATTCAATTATACAGTATATTTATATTAGTGTGTGCACACAGGTATATTTTATTTTAAGGGTTATAATTCAGTACTATTGTGTATTTTGCTCAAATTATTCCAGCTTCAGCTACTGAGACTTTTTTCCCAACTGGTTTCAGTGTCCATTGGACATGCCCCCATCCTTTTTGAGCATTTTGTTATTTTTTGACAACATGAGATATTCTAGACTCACCTTCTGCTTATCCTGCTCAGTTCTGAAATGAATTACTTGCTCAAGGAATGTTGGTTCCTTTTATTGGAGAATGGTATTTAGAAACCAAGATCTGGGTGCTAGGTATGCTTATTCCTCTGGAGCTTTTACTGCTTCTAAGCCCTCTTAACAAATGGTGCTAGGAAATATATGTATGGATACTAACCCATGCATAGGCATTTATCCATATTTATTCCTGTATATATTTATAAGTATATGAACAATTATTAATTAAGAATTGCCTTTCCTTGTCTGTAACTTTTTTTTACTCTAACTGAAAATTTTAGCCTTCATTATCTCCAATATAGTTACTTATTAGTTTGATTCTGGTACCCACATCAAGTAGTTACAAAGTTAATAGCCCAACTCCTGTGAGAAACTGATTTACTAATCAGGGTAAAGTAATGTGTACGGTTCTTTTGCCTCACAATATCTCAAAATGTTTTTTCCCAGTTATTTTGGTTCATTATTGTATTCCTGATATCATTAAGTGTGGTTATGTTTTTCATTTATAACATAACTAGGTCCATTTGTCACTTGTATAGTCACCTCATATCCTGGGTTATTTATTTTTATTTTTTTAATTTCAAATTGTTTTTTTTTTCAATTTTATTGTTGGTCAAGTACAGTTCTGTGCCTTTTCCCCCCACCCCAGCTTAACCCCCAGCCCTCCCCACCTCCCTCCTGTTTCCATTCCCCCCCCCATTCCCCTTCCCCTGTTATTGTCCATGTGTCCTTTATAATTGTTCCTACAAACCCTTCATCCTTTTCCCCTGAAATTCCCTCCCCTCTCCCCTCTGGTCACTGCCAGCCTGTTCTCAATTTCAGTGTATTTGGTTATATTTTCCTTGTTTGTTTGTTTTGTTGATTAGGTTCCTGTTAAAGGTGAGATCATATGGTATTTGTCTTTCACCGCCTGGCTTATTTTGCTTAGCACAATGCTCTCCAGTTCCATCCATGCTGTTGCAAAGGGTAGGAGCTCCTTCTTTCTCTCTGCTGCATATCCTGGGTTATTTTAATTTTTCATTTTTTTATTGTTGGCACTATTACAGATATCCTCCATTTCCCCCTCTTTGCCCACCCTCCAGTCCTCACCCTCCCCCATAGTTTTCACCACATTGTTGTCTGTGTCCATGGGCTATATGTATGTGTGTGTGTGTATATGTGTATATACATGTGTGTATGTATATATTCATATATTCTTTGGCTAATGCCTTCTAGTCTCATTATTTTTTACTTTTAATTTTTGTCAATTTGGGGGATTGTGAAAATTGCTACCATTCTAATGGGGGAATTTTTTTTTTAAGTTATTGCTCCCTCTACATCATTACCACCAGGTTCATATTTCCCCCTTATCCTCTGTCTTTTCTCTCCCATTCCCTGTCTTTAACCACTTTCTTTCGCTTCTGGTTTACACTTTCTGTATTTCTTTGCACAAATGGGCTGATGCACTTTTATTTCCTTATATCCCCTTTGTTTTTACAAGAAAAGTAGCTAGTATAGATGCTCTTACAATTTGCCTTCTTCATTTAACAAATTTTCCTGGAGACCGCTCCAACTCAGACTTCACAAAGACATTGCTTATTCTTTTTCACAGCTGTGCATCGTACTCTGTTGTGTTGCTCTGACATGAAATATCTGTATCAGCTTTCCTGTGCCTGAGCAATAGTTGTTTCCAATGTTTTGCTACTCAGTTGTTCCTGCACCTTTTGTTAACAGTTTATCTTTACTGCAGTAGTTTGTGATGTTACATTTAACAGGTACCAAGTTTTAGACTGTTTCTGGACATTGTACTTCATTTTTCTGGATTATTTGTCTACTTATGTGACAGTAATATAACTTTTACTTTTAGAGGCTTTACAATATATTTTAATGTCTAATAGGACTAAGTCCCTCTTGTAATTTTTCTTTTTTAGTGTTTTTCTGGCTATTCTTTTATGTTTGCTGTTAAAATGAACTTTAGTATCAAAATGTCTAACCCTGTAAAATAGCTTGGTAGTGTTTTTATTGGGGTTTAATTAGGTTTACAAATTAACTTAGGGAGAGCTACAAAGAGATAGTATCACTTCTTCTTTCATTTTTCTCATGCCACTAATTAATTTTTGTCATCTAGTTGTATTGGCTAATATCTCAAGTACATTTTTGCATAGTAGTATATATAGTGGCCATGCTTATCTTTTCCCCAGATTTAGTGGATAAGCTTCAACTGTTTCCTCATTAAATAATACATTAACTATTGGCTTCTGAACTATACTTGTATAGGAATGTGTGTGTGTGTATACACACATATGTATATATATGTATATATGGCTCATATACACACACATATATATATATTATCCTTCAGTTTTATTTTCTTGTGGTTTTAAAATCATTACAGAGTGTTCAATTTTGTCAAAGTCTTTGAAGCATCTATTAGAGACAATCATGATCCCCTCCCCCCACTGAGATCTATGATATAATGTGTGATAGTAATAGAATTCTAGCTATTGAAGTGATTTTCTATTGCTGGAATAAAGTCCATTTGGTCATGGCACATTGTTTTCTTAACATGATATTGGATTCTGTTTATTAATATTTTATTCTGTAGTCTTGAATTAATTATGGATGGTATTTATCTCTTGTTCTATTTCTTTGTAAGTATTCTGTCAGGTAAAAGTCCACTGTGAAATCCTCAGGCTCTGGTGCTCTTTATGGATTATTTTAAGATTTATAATTTGCAAAAAATAAAAAGATTTATAATTTGCACCGAGCAGTGCCTCTGTGAGCGTCTGTGTGCTGTGTGTGCACTCACATGACCGAGCTCCCTCACGGCCTTTCCTTGACCAGTGAGCTAAGGCTTCTTCTCTATTAATTTCCTCTAGAAAACAGTATTTTAATTTATTAATTACATTGACTGCTTCTGTACTCTCTTTTTCTGTGAACACTTTCTTCTTTTATCTTTATTTCCATCTGTATGATAGTTTGTTGTCTTTTGTTGTACTTCGTGTTTTTGAGAAGAGAATTTAACTCATTTACTTTAATCCTGTTATAACTGAAAGTGTTTAGTGAAATGATTGTTTTATTCTATATGTAGTGTTTTATTGTAATTTTTATAAATGTTATCATTTCAATTTGAATTTTTCCTTTTACCTAAAGTTCGTTAATAAAAAGCTCTTTTTTAATGTCCAGATGGAAAGGCCTTCCTTATTTTTTAAATATATATATATAATTTCTTATTTTATTGCTTTATAATTATAAAGTGTTACATATCATATTATTTTACTTTATGGAAGATAGTAATATGTTCTTTGCAATATAATATGTGTTCAATTTTTGTGGACATCTTGTAAGTACCTGAGAAGAATATGTATTCTGTGTTCTTAGGGAATAGAGGTCAATATATGTCCGTGAAACCTACCTTGTTGGTCACGTTGGTTAGATCCTCTATCTCTTATTTCTCGTCTGCTTGTTCTGACTTGTACTGAGAGTGGCATATTAAAGCTTGGTATTATCAGTGTTTTCTGTTGCATTCTCCTGTAGACTTTGCTTCATGAATGCCAGTTGTCATCTTATTAGACTCTTTCCATCTGCATGGAGGATTTAGAAACCTTTTCCATCTAAAGAATGGCAGCATGCATTGGAATCACCAACTGCTCTCCATGAAAATAAGGCCCTCTTGATTCTTCAATATAAAATTCCTTAGACAGATTTTAAAACAGATCTATCCTACCTCAAAATAATTTCTGTACAATTTTTATATCAGGTAAAATTATGAGAATTGTCTGTGTACATTATTATGAAATACTTTATTTCAAAACTAGATAATTATTATTTAATATGTAACATTGAATACTTTAGACATTAAAATGCTGATATTTCATAAGATTTAGTTCAGAGGGTCATTTTAAGAGCTTATAATACAGAAGCATAGCCCTATCTCTGGGATTTTGTTTCCATATATCAGCATGAGGCCTGGAACCCAAAGGCAGAAAATCTGGAACTACACCGGAAACCACTGCATTGAAATGCACTGGTTTGCTCGTGTTTAGCTTAAGCAAGGTTTTATTTCTTACCCCATCACTTTATTATCCAGGTGCATTCAAACCTGTTAGGGTGCTTTACTGATAAATGTCCCCCTCTGGACCTCTTTACATTTTGACTTGGTGATTATGATATATATTCAAGATTTTAAAACATACTTAGGTTGACACTAGGCAATATTGTGGCTTTCTCCTGGATAAAATATAGTAATTTTCCTTAAATCTATCATGCTTATCATCCCAGACTAAGTCAGACAAGCTGTACGGACATCTTAATTAACACCTATAAATAGACTGAACTATGTGATTATTTAACAAATTCATTCATCGTAGTTGTCGCCATCATCATCATCATCATCATCCTAAAACTTTTTATACCATAAGTTTCTGGGCACTTAGCAAAGACTGTGGGTGGTAAAGAAAATACAAAGAATGTACATGAATAGAGATTATTTGAAAATCATCCAACAAAACAATAACCACTTAACTCATTCAAGCAACAGAAATATTCATTAGAAGCCCAGCTCTAATAGTTTGGAGTTTTCCTTGACTCTTACACTGCGTCACTCCTCGTCACTCTAACATCACTCTGCGTCAGGTAGGGCAATTTTCTGAAAAGTCTTTGTTCTTAGTTTTTAGTTGTTTTGCTAAAGTTTCAGGCACAGTTTCAAATGAGCCTAGTTTACAAAATTGTTAGACTGAAGTATCATTCCAACTGACAAATGGAAGCTTCCCATCCCTACAATTCTCCACAAAATACGAAGGAAAATAATAGGTAATACTACTTTCTATACTGTATTTGCCTGGTAGTTTCCCTGGTAAGCTGGTAGGTTAAATATTTATCGTCTCCTTCAGTTGTGAAATAGAGGCAGTGTTAAGACTGATAGTGTGTGTTCGCATATAGCACATTGACAGTCATTTTTACAAAATAATTCTGGTATAACTCTGGTACATGCCTAAACATGTTGGTCCTATGTTTCGCTGGCAAAACAGGGACAGAGAGTGGGAATGCTCTTCCTCAGACTTTCAACGAGAACCTCTGAGAGAACTCAGAGGCTGGGGAAGAAGTTCAAATCTGTCTTCACTTAGACAAAGATTTCTCTACAAACTACTTCTCAATTTAGATACAAATATAACCTTTGATTTCCCTTCATAATGTATATAAACACATAGAGCCTCCTCTGCCCTTGTTTCAGAGGTCTCACTTATGCTATTGGGTGAGAGCAGAAGTCAGGAGAATTAGACTCATTTGAAAAATGACCAAATTATTATTGCCCTAGAGCAGGGCACAGTTGGAGTTTATCAGTGAGTCATTTCATAGCCTCTGATAATGTTTCTACCTCCTGAATCCATCCTCTGCTAATATTCCTATAATTTCCAAAGCAATTCTATAGAAGAATTATCAGCAAAATTGTTCTTCTGCAATGGAAATAGCTTAATTCATTGAAGGTAAAGCAAATTTTGTCCATTTTTACTCCATACATAGCAGATGTTAATATTAAACAAAGGAGAAGCTCAATGTCTTTCCATGTTTTGAAGTAAAATGAAATGTCCAACCTTTATTTTATTTCAATTCTTTACTATAAATAAGGCTAAAGGAGAATCAGTGAAATTATTTCACTTAAGAGGTAATCATGCATCTTCATAAATATTTAAATACCAATTAAAATACAAGTGTTTTGCCATTCAACAGATACCTTTCAGCAAAATACATGGACAAAAATGTTGCATTTGTTTCAGAATTTTGAATGTGTCAGAAATGCCCTGGTATATTACACAGTAATTACAACTAGTAAACATTTATTTGCACAAATCCTGATTTGAGATAATGTCATTGTCATCAGATCCTGGCTCTAAGAAAACAGAAAATATAGTTATAATAATGTTACACACACCGTTAACAGTATTTAAGGGAGCAATTATTTTGAATAGTGTACTCTGTGCAAAGGCCCACCTCATAGTGACTTTTTTACCCCATCAGTTCTCAATCAAACAAACAAGGTAGGCAGGAGGATACTGAATATGCTTGTATGCAACTTCAGAAATAAAATTTGACATGCAATGGTTATATTTAAAGCATTAGTTTTGTTGATAGATGTTCCACATCTATAATAATCAGTGAGTATTAGAGAAATAATTTCAGGATTTTTTATTTTACTGAAAGAGGAAAGTAAAATTTTTGTGAGTCTAAGATCTACTGGGGTCATACTTAAGCTCTGTGATTGTAAAGTAATGCTGGAAATAGCAATACAGCAGTTACCATGTATCCAGCGTGTACTTTGTAGCAGACACGTTGCTGTATAGTTTACATTGATCTTGACCATTGAAAATCACACTAATATATTGGACATTTTTGCATGTGCAGGTGCCAGTCTCAGAAAATTAGTTAACTTATCCAGGGTTAATTCTCCCCATATTTATTCTCATTTCTACAAATGCCTTGTCTCCTTGGTTAAGGTAAATCTTTGAAAAAGTGCTTTAATTATGCAATGTGATCATGATATAAAGAAAAAAGATCAGTGACAACTATTTGGTGTTGGGAGGTAATAGTGAGGAAAGTATACTTTACCTGAGGGACATATTTGGCCCTGAGTATGGCTGGGTCCAGTGTAATTGTGAGCTACTTTGTAATGGGCTTTGATTGTACCTAGTTTTCTACTTTACTGCAATGAACAAGACTGTGTATCTGATGAGATCACATGTAAGTGTGGTATCACAGATGATGTCACCCAGCACATGAAATAATTGTTTAAGGAGCAATGCCCGTAGGCATACTACCTTGCCCTTTATTTACCTGTTGTACAAGAAAAGCTCTTTGGCACCCCATGAGGTGTGATGGAGTAATTATACATTATTTTTTATTGAAAAAATTATGAAATATTCATACTATGTAAAAACTAAAAAATGACAATATACAATTCAGTGAAGTTGACACCTGCTCCACACTTCCACACATATGACTGTTTTGTCCAATGTTCTCTTTTTGTCAGATTGAACTACAGGAAAGTCTGAACATTCATTGAGTTAAGTAAATGTTAATGTGGTTCCTTGTATCTAAATTTCACTTTAATTCAAGCTGTTCAGAACAAATTACGATTTTAAAATCCTTATCTCAAAACTTTAATTTCAAAACAACTTTAAGAAACCATCCATATGCCCCAAATTTATTGAGTAGAGACTCTGGGTCAGCTACGTTGTTCAAGACTTGAGGACAGAAAAAAATTATTTAGTCTATTGGTTGAATATACAAATTAATTCATGGTTATCCAAGGTTTCTTTTCGTGAAGATCATGGTCTCCATGTTAGTCTATGGATCAGTTTCAGGGGAGGCTTAAAATCCTAAAATTATGTGTAAATTATCATGGATCTATGGCTTTGAACATTTTTCTCTGGAAGATGTTCATGAATTTCACTAGATTCTCCAAAGGTTGAAAATGTAAACAAAGTCAGTAATTAGTAATCTACTTCTTTCTTGGCAATGGAAATAAACTAATTTTAGTGGTACATTTTTAATATGCAAAGAAATTTTAGGTTAAAAGTATTGTGCCTTGACTATAATGTCAAATGACTGTTTAATGGCAGATCTGAAATAATAATTTGTCTTTTGACATTGTGCAGAGTCGCTTCCCACCATATATTTATCTCATTGACATTATCTCAATTTTTGCTCAAACTCTAAAATGTTGGCTAGCCATAAAGCCTGAAACATTTTTTCCTACATTCTCTTCATCTGTTAAGTGGAAATATGGGTTTTCATATGCTTCCATGTTTAATAGGGAACAATTCCAACCTAACATTAGACATTCAAGCTCTAATTCAATTATTTTTTCTGCTCAGTTTTTTGTAAGAAGCAAATGACAACCAGAATTTTAAACATCTAGTTTCGTAGGGGGGACCTAATCTCAGAACATGCTTTATCCAAGTCACAAAGTCTTTGATGTCTAATGATCTTAGATCGTAAAGATACATCACAAAAGAGAGATTCCGTTGTATTTCCCCTATTATCCGCCAACCAGGACAAGGGCATAAGCAAACAGAAATCTAGATATTTCAACCGGATTGGGCAAGATATTCTTGTTAGGTCTGTAAACCAAATGATTTAGTTAATGTGAAGAGCCTGGTCTCCATGCATTCTAGTACTAGTTATAACTGGTTTGGGGTGCCTTTTTTGTTTGTTTGTTTGTTTAATTTTCAGGTTTGGTTTCTCGATCAGGAAAATGACGTTTTTCAGTTATCAGTTTTAATGATGGCAGCTTAGTGCTTTCTTATATGACCTCAGGAGTTGTCACTTCTATCAATGCATGATGTATACACCTGTGTGAACAATGATTCGCTTATTTATAACCCTTATATGATACCTGTATTACAGAGTTTACTTATTTTTAATTGAAAATTGGAAGGCACCAACTTTTCCAAAAAGATAATGTGCCTTTCTTATTTTGTGATAAAAAGTAAAGTTCACGTTATGTTTCATGTATTTGTCTAACATTTTCCTGCTGTAAAGCTAAAAAATAAAAGGAAATTAGGTCAGTCTTAGCCTTTCTAGAAGGCATTTTTACTCTGACACGCCACTGGGTGGAGTACACTGCTAGCCCAGAGTCTAATATTACTGCGTTATAGGGCGTTTCTGTGCCAGAAGAGAGAGACTCCTAATCAATTTTGAGGTTTTGTGCATTGTTTTAAAAAGCTGGACACGTTTAATAAAGGCCAAATGACTAGAATATAATACCAACGTTGAATATGCTCTGGCATTATAACTTTCAAGAGTCAATCCATCTTCCCTAGACCCATGGGAGATAAGGTTTGACACCCTGCCTAGAAAACTCAGAGATTTATTTGGAAGAAGGCCATTTTATGTTCTGGTCAAAAGAGCAGCTGCAATTTGGGCTGAATTAGTGCTTTAACTCTACATGGAAAAGCATAAAGCTTATTTTTTTATAATGGAATCAAACTGTACCCAGATACTGAATTTGACTTTTCATTTGATGTTGCTTTAATACAGCTTATTTTGGAGCTGAGCTTTAATCTTATCATAAAATGAACTTCTGTCACACACTCTGTGGGACTATTGTCGTTGATGACATTTACCTGATTCTGGCCTTCAGAACATTAGGGAGGAGAATAATTTCTTATATGATAGTTGTGTATAATTTTCAGTTTTCCCCACTCCATTCTTGTCTCTTTCATTCTTCCTCTTAAAATTCAGGGAAAATAACACTTACCAATCAAGCCTGAAAATCCACAATCTTACAAATGTATTGTGCCTCAAAACTTTGCAGTTTAATAAAATTGTGGCATTTGTAAAACTATTTAGAATCTATAATTCTAAATGTGTACTTCTATATCTCAAGTAAAGATATTTACGTTCTTTGGAAGACAGGATTCTCAGTTTCACAATTGCCTTCTCTCTGTTTATTTTCTTTCTTTAATTCCCTTTCCTACTTACAGGATATACTCATGGTTTCTATAAGCTTTCAGCTCTCAAACCTCGCCCTGTAGTTTTCACGTTTCCGAACCGTCCCTCCTGCTCCATTTCCAGTCTAAAGTGAATTCTCTTTTACCTGCATATTTTTAACAACCTCATATTTTCACTTCTCTTAATTTTTCTTTCTAATGTTGTTAAGAATTCTTCATTTTTCTTTCCCTCCCCGTGCCTGCCCCTGCTCATCCCCTCTCCCCCAACCCCCAGGTATAACATCTCATCTATTTCTCTGTACTGAAGCCGTGGTTTACCCAGGGGAGGGACTTTCTCATACATACTGCTCAATGCTATGATGATTTCAATGGTGCCAGCATATTTTAACCACATCATTATCATACAGTCCCAAAGCCTTGCTCACTGAAAACAACATCTTTAAAAGGATTTTGTTTCCATTAATCAATTTTAGAACTTGAGATTCAAGCACGTAAGGCATTTATTAGAATGTTCCCTACTTGTTCCCACATTCATGTCATTCTCTTGACTATCTAAGAAAAAGGAATTGTGCAAGAGTCTTTTCTCCCTCCATGCTTACCTCTCCTTTCTCTATCCCACGGAGCCCCCCCCAAGTCTATTCTTCCATACAGTAGTTAAATCAGAGCATGCGGCAGGACGGCATTGTGTGAACTGGTGGCCACACAAGTACTTTGTATTCACTGGAGGTTTAGAAGTACAGCAGCTGCATATAAATATGCATAGTTGAGAGATTCATGATGGTGCCACATCATTCTAGTGCTGGTTGGCTGCAGTGCAGGCACTACAAATCAATGAACATTTTCCCCATCCATCAGCTGCTCGCTTGCAAGCAGACAAAACACTTACAATGCCAGAAACCCACAGAGAGCTCCTTAGTGAACGAAACCTCACTGTCACAAGATTTAAAATAGTCTTCTTCCTCCTACTCCGAACCTCCACAGCTCTCGACCTCAAATGTCTTTTTTAATCCAATGTGGAACGCAAGCCCTTAAAAAATAACACCAGGAAAGAAAGCGGGGGGAGGAGCAATAATAAATCAGGATTTTGAGAGTCCTCACATTACACTTGTCAAAAACAAAGGATCCTTTGAGCATCAACCCTTTTAGAAAATAAAACCCATCATAAAGATGAATTTGCTTATGTTGACTATATTGCTTTGTACTTGTAGGGTTAAAGTGTTGGACCGTTTAAGTATGCAAAGTATTGTCCCATGCTGTGGCGGACATTTGTAATTTATCAGTAGTTATTTGATGGGTTTGATCTTAAAGAAGTTATGATATGCTGATACAAGAAAAATAAACGATAGATACATTTAATAGAAATCGTGTTTTCTCCTATTGATTGAGCTGTTTTTGCAGAGGGCTCAGATATATTTATATTGTGAGTTATTCAATCAATGTACAAATTTTAATAAAAATTTAATGAAATTTTATATAAAATATATTATTGAATCAAGTGTGTATTTGTTGATGAAAATATAAATTTATTACTTCTAGAAAACAAGTCTATTTTTATTTTTAGATGGATTATCATTAACAACAGAAACAGCTTATTCTTGTATAGAATAAGTACTAAGTTACTTAACAGTTTATATATAACCCTTGCCAATCAAATTTCCAATAAGAGTAATAATCTATTCAATCTCATTTATTTAGTCATTTATTTATTTTTTCAACTGTTCTTCAAATACCTACTGTAGCACAATGGAACATAAAAAAATGTATGATAATACCTATGCACTCTGTTTTGAACATGTGACTCTTCTGGCTGGGGAAGATGGGAAATACAGATATAAATTACCATGTGACTTTCAAATTTTGAAAAAAAGTCTACTTTAGATTTTGGCATGTTGAACATACTTAGTAAACATTTCATAAGTGTATATAACATATGGATTTAAAACTTATCTAGCTGATTAATATGTTTGATTATCATATTGCTGGGAGGGAAACACTAAATATAGTGAAAGTAGTTGTGATTATCCATAACTGTAGCTCAGAGAAGCTGACTGACGTGCACACAGTTTATTTGCTTATTAGCAACATAACCACACTTGGAACCCTTATCTGCTTCCCTCCAGTATCCATCCATTCACTTTCACAAAGCCATGTTGAATTACAAGACAGAATGTGATAATTACTCCACTGGATCTGAGGAGGTAAAGATCACTTCCAGCTGGGATGACCAAAGAAGACATCATTAAGAAGGAGGGGCATTTGTGCAGGCCTTTGAAGAATGGGCACAAGAACAAAGCAAAGTCTACAGGCAGGGGTTAGCGATGGCGAAATCTTACGACTCTAGGAAACAAGTTGCCAGGCAGACGGACATTGCTTTCAGTGAAGTAGATGCTGTAAATAACACCACTATTTAACGAATTGCCAGCCAGACTCCTCACTTATTAGAAATGGAACTCACAAATGGATTTGTATTTCAGGTTTCAAATGAAAGTCAGTTAAACTGCCTTAAGCCCAGTTTCTTCATTTCTAAAGTAAGGACTTGAACCAAATACCCAGTGAAGACACTGTTAAGGAAGTCTCATTTGCAATGCTTTCATTTTCTATTTTTTCCCCAAGATGTTAGAAGTAATTGAATCAGTGTATAACAGTTATATAACCTGTGTATATGTAATTATTCTCAGACCACAAAGCATATATAAGTATTTACATATTTATATCTACATGTCTACCTATATTTGCATATATGCCAGTGATATGAATTTGACTGGCTAACCTAAGCTCTAAATTTAATTTCAAGAGAGATTTTGCTTGCCATGTATTTTTCACCATTTGCTTTCCATTAGTGTTTGAATACATACCAATTTATTCAACATATAATGAGAAAATAGATATATATTAAGGGCACGATGAATTCAGGTTTTGAGGATTTTACCCCCTCAGACCTGTTTCTATATTTCAGTAGGAAAGGATATAGAGATTGGAATATTAGGTATTAATTCATCAATATAAAGGCATGTTTGTGGGATTTGAATGCTTTTGATTAGATTTACATATTTTTCACCTTTTAGCCTATAACTCAGTATCCAAAGCTAGACTTTCATAATGTATGCCAACTATGTATCATTATATGTAGATTATGAACATGTAGTATGTATGTGCACACACATGCATGTAAACAAGTTAAGAGAACATGAGAACTTAAAAGAATGATACGATAATTATTTTTTCCTGACTTCAACTTTTTTTTTCTGTCAACATTCTTCCCTAATTTTCCTCCCAAACAAGAAAAGAGAACAAAGACAGAGAAGTGTTCTGTTTGAATTTAGGGTGAGAAGAAAATCAAACATGCTTTTTCTCATAATTTTTGCAAAGGCTTCTAAAGGGATATGAGTGGGGCACTTTTCCTTGAATAGAATTGCCCTGGATGGAATCCCATCCTGCCTTTGTTGCTGCCGGGCACATTCAGGGGGAAGTGGATTTCGTGGGAGTCCTAGACTCTTTCATTTTCCATCTTACACTTTCTCTTATGTCCTGAAATTGTATGCTTTGGTACCACTTGTTTGGATTTCAGGCTATTTGGAAATGAGCTGAATTTACTAAGTTTGTTTTAATAATTTGAATGAAATGGAAGGTCATTTCCAGCAAACAATGCGATGCTTTGACCATTTTAATTCTGATTTGGATATCAGGTGGGGATAGTTTAAACTCATTTTGGTTAAATCAATTTATGGTCAAAGTAGCTAATTTCTTAACAAATATTTACTAAGCACCAATTATACTCATTAGTGCCGAGTCTTGTTAAGATGAAATATTAACAACGTTTCTGACCTTGCTGGCATATATTTTCTGTGAAGAAATAAGATTACATCCTCAAAAAGTTAACCAATGTAGGGTCCTACATCCATATTAAATGCTAAATGAGTAATAGGTGTACAAAGTTCTTTGGAAGTTCAGAGACTAGCATTTACATAAATGCTGTCATTTCTAACTAGATGGTACCATCACCACTTCCTAATGGGAGGAACCTCTCAAGATGAATTTGCTTTTGAGTACATTCTGAACAGATTCAAGTAAAAACCACTGCTCCAGGCAATGAAAATAAATGAAAAATTTTGAGCTGATAATTACTTAATAAAAAGAAGATAAAACTGGATCAATGGGTAAATTGCAGCAAATTTTACTATTATAACAGGAAAATGTCCCTTCTTGCAAAAGATATAAGTACTATCTTATAGCTATAATTTCAATTTAGAAGAATATTAATTTCATAAAGGCATTTATGGTGAAAAGCCTGAGTTACTTTTAAGTGGGGTCATTGATTTTTGTGAACAAAATTGTCAAACTTATACCATGTAAAAATTAAGAATAAATGTTGTTTGGTAATTTCAAAACCAGTCATGAAATTGAGTGCTTATATTTCAAGAAAAAGGAATGTGAATAAATATCAAGAAAGCACAAAAACATTTTTTTCTTTTTTTATTGAATTTATTGGGGTGACATGGGTCAATAAAATTGTACATGTTTCCAGTGTACAATTTTATGACACATCATTAGTACACTGCATTGTGTGTTTACCACAAAAAGTCAAATCTTCCATCATCATCTATTTGACCCCTTTTACTTCCCGCCGTCTGCTTCCCTCTGGTAACCAACATACTCTCATCTGTGTCTATGACTTTTTGTTAGTCTTGTTTGTTCATTTGTTGCTTTCCATTTTATATCCCACATATGAATAAAATCATATGATTCTTGACTTTTCCTGTCTGACTTATTTCACTTATGATATGCTCAAGATCCGTCCATGTTGTCGCAGGTGGCAGCAGTCCATCTTTCCTTCTGCCTGAGTAGGATTTCATTCTATAAGAACATGGACCACATTTCTTTATCCATCGTCTATCAAAGGACACGTCCATTGTTTCCATGTCTTAGCCATTATAAATAATGCTGCAGTGAATATAGGAGCATATATATCTTTACAAATAAATGTTTTCACATTTTGGGGGTAGACAGCCAAAACAGGGGTTTCTGGGTCATGCAGTACCTCCATTCTTAATTTTTTGAGGAGCTGCCACACTGTTTGCCATAGTGGCTGCACCAGTTTACATCGCCACCAACACTGAATGTGGGGTCCCTTTCTCCAGAACCTCTCCAACACTTGCTATTGCTTGTCTTGCTGGTGATGGCCATTCTAAGAGATGTGATTTGTGGTTTCACTGTACTTATGATTAGCATTTACATGTTACTACTGGATCTTGGACACAGTTTTAACTTAAAAATTCTTAAATCTTTCCATTTTTCTTAGGTACCACCTATATAATCATCTAATTCAGTAGCAAAAAAAGGTGTAGAAAAAGTCAGGTTGAAAGCACCATTCAGAATGTGAATTGCTTCAGGGTAGTCCATTTACTACCTCAGCAAATTTGGAAATGTATTTCAAGTCATATAAACCTCATATTTCTCAGCAACAACTTGGGAAATAGTCATTGTTAGCTAACCTACCTTCCAGAATTATTGTGAGGGTTCTGTAAGAAGTACGAAGGGAGACTCCAAATACCCAAATTATCTTCTGGAGGGCAGACCTTTTGTAGTACAGCTTCCCCCACTAGGTGAATGTTCTAGAAACCAATCTGTATCAGTGTACCAGCTGGCATCGTTGTTAGAGGCTGCATTCTGCTTCAGCGAATTTTTTTCAAGGCTCTTTCTTCTCATTTACCCATTTCACAATGGGTTATTTACAAGTGTACCTGCCACGCTGCACTGAGTGTTCAGCAGTTTTTGACCAAAAATGGCAATGACCCCATGTCCTACGCTCCCTATTCACCTGAGCTTGCCCTGAGCAACTTTTTTATGTTTCCTCCAATGAAAAAAGTCCTCAAAGGGAAACATTTTCCTAATATGGAGGAGATGAAACAAAAATGGTAAAAGCATTAAAAGGCATCAAAATGGACAAGTTCAAAAGAAGTCTCAGGTGTATTAGCATCAGATGGGGAGTACTCTAAAAGTGATTGAAGTTTAAACATGTGAGGATAAGTTAGCAATTTTTTAGAAATAAATTCTGGTTTTTTGATCCCCCTTTATAAATGAGGATGCTCTAAAAATGCTGATGTCCAAATTTCAGACATTGTCATTGCTATTATATTGTCTTCTTTGTTCTATGATATTTTTTCTCAGTGTTTATTGAATCAAGAATATGTTTTAAATTGTACCTTTTGATACATTTCTTATAGAAATGGTTTTATTTCTTTATGCTTTTATTCTCTTATACTATTGATATATGTAATTTGGTATATTTGATACATATATACTGATATATACACTTATTATTTTAATATGTGGCTGGAGGAAAGGTGAAGGATACATAAAATTTACAAAATCAGTCACTAGAAAAAATGGAATAAGAAAATAATAAAAATTAATGATCAGAATGTAATATATGGGCTTTGTAATGGTTTATTGAGCCCTAAATTATGAAATCATTCCATTAAAATCTTAAGTGTGAATAGTTGTAGAACAAATATCTTAAAATTAAAAATCTATTTTTACTTTTAAATCTTACTATTGATTCCACAAGAAAATACCACATGGCTGGAATTTTATTATCTAAACAAAGATAAAATTGGCTGGAAAATTAATTTTGACTAAATTGACATTGCATTCTCAGTATCCATGCATTGTATGTTCAGTTCTCAAATGAAATTTTCACTGCTCAGAAAACTTAGGTAACAGGACAGACACCACCTCCTCCACAGAGGGATTTGTTTGTTGCTTAAGCTACTTGGGATCAGATAATAATTTGAAAATATTTCTCACCTCTGATTTGAAACAACAAAGGGTTTTTTTTCTTAATCTGCTGTTGCCTAACTCACGCACTGGTTCTCATAGACAAAGCCAAGAAATTTCCTTCTATTTAGTCAAAGTAATGCTTTAGGTTTTAGAATCAGACATTGAAAGTTCAGATTTTAACTGTACCATGTCATGCCTAAGGCAAGCTGCTTAATCTCTAAATTTCAGGCTCCAACCCTGTGAAAATAGAGATTCTATCAAATTCTTCCAAATTTCCTATAAAGATGACATGAGATATGTAGAGCACAGATGAACTAGTTTGATGCCTCCCCTAGGTTGAATGCTTAGTAATTATTAGTGCTGCTATTCAGTTATTTATTCATTTGGTATTTATCTGTCACATACTGTGCTAGGAAGTGACAATATGAGGATGGATTGGACACATTCTCTCCCCTTAAGGAACACTCAGTGTGGTGGATGACAGAGAAGTGAGACAGACCAAGGAACAGGCAATTATAATACAGTATAATGAGCATGCTGAAGGGTAAGCAGAAAGAGCTAATGGAGCACATAAAAATATATAACTCAGGTTTGAGAGAGGGCAGCTGTTCGTCCACTGATTTAAACTTTTAGTTCCTTAACAACTATTTATTTACTGCCTAGTATATACTGGTTAATATCTTAGAGGCTGGAAATATTATAGTGAGAAGAAAATCAAATACTGTGTGTTTTCTTGGGACATCTTATCATGTTATAAGAGAAGACAGTATTCAAATAATTACTCCAATAAAAATAAAACTACAGCTTTACAGTTGCTACTAAGTTTCCCAGTGCTTCTCATTGGGGTGATTTTGCTCCTCCCAGGGGGCAATTGGCAATGTCTGGAGATATTTTGTATTGTTGCAGCCAAGGAAGTGCTACACACATCTAATGCGTAGAGGTCAGGGTACTGCTTGACATCCTGAATGCACAGACAGGTCCCATAGGCACGGAAAGAGAATCACATGGGTCAAATGCCCTCAGACCCAGGGCCAGTGTATAGCTGTGCTGTGGAATTATGGACCTGAAACTTGTGTAATTTTGTTAACCCGTGTCACCCTAATAAATTCAATTAAAAATGAAAAATAAATTTTTTTCTGTAAAAATATTTATGCATTTTGGCCATTTTAAATCAAATAATTCATGTGATATCCATATTCTTTTTTAAATGTGTATTTTATTGATTATGCTATTACAGTTGTCCTGATTTTCTCCCCTTTGTCCCCCCATCCGGTGCCCCCCACTCCCTCAGGTAATCCATCCACCATGTTCATGTCTGTGGGTCATGTGTTTAAGTTCTTTTGATACTCCTTTTCTTATGCTGTACTTTATATCCCCATGGCTATTCTGTAACTATTTGTAGTTCTTAATCCCCTCATCTCTTCACCCATTCTCCCCTTGTCCCCTCCCATCTGCCAAACTTCTGGTAACTAAGTTCTTTTCTCTTGCTTTTAAGAATCTCTCTTTATCTTTAACCTTTGGCTTTTTAATAATATGTGTTGGAGTTGGCCTTTCTGCATCCATCATAATTGGGATTCTCTGTGTTTCCTGGACTTGCATGTCTATTTTCTTCACCAAATTAGGGAAGTTTTCTTTCACTATTTTTTCAGATATATTTCCAATTTATTGCTCTTTCTCATCTCCTTCTGGCATCCCTATGAGGTGAATGTTGGACCTCTTGAAGTTGTCCCAGAGGCTGTATATGCTCTCCTCATTTTTTTTTTTAATTATTTTTCTTCTTGCTGTTCTCTGTGGCTGTTTTTTGGTTATTTATGTGACAAATCATTGATCTCATTCTCTGCTTCATCCATTCTACTGTTGTTTCCCTCTAAATTGTTCTTCACTTAAATTAGTGTATCCTTTGTTTCTGACCAGGTCTTTTTTTATGCTGCTGAGGTCCTCACCAAGTTCCTTGAGCATCTTTATAAACAGTGTTTTGAACTCTGCATCTGATAGATTGCTAATCTCCATTTTGTTTAGCTCTTTTTCTGGAGTTTTGAGCTGTTCTTTCATCTGGGCCATGTTTCTGTATCTCCTCGTTTTGGCAGCCTCCCTGGGTTTGTTTCTATGTATAAGGTAGAGCTGCTTTGACTCCATGTCTTGATAATGTGACCTAATGTAAGGTGTCCTGTAGGGTCCACTGGCACAGCCTCCCCTACCACCCTACCACTCAAGGCATGCCCTTTGTGTGGGGTGAGTACACCCTTCTCTTGTAGTTGAAAGTTGGTTGCTGTTGGCAGACCAATGGGAGAGATTTACCATATTTTTCAGACTCTAAGATGCACTGGGCCATAAGGTGCACCTAGGTTTAAGAGGAAGAAAATAGGAAAATAAAATTTGAAGCAAAAAATGTGGTCCTGCTACTGCCTCCTGTGACCCCACTCCACTGCTGCCCCCAGACCCCCCAGTGAGCCAGGTAAGCTACATTTGGACTATAAGACTCACCCTCATTTTCCTCACAAATTTGGGGGTGGGGAAAGGTGCGTCTTATAGTCCAAAAATACGGTACCCAGGGCAGTCAGATGCAAGGACTGGCTGTGACCACTGACCATCAAACTCCGCCCTCCATGGAGGATCACCTGTGCAAGGGAAGGATGGTGGTGCTTCTAAATGTCTGTAGCTGGGTGCATTGGCCCTGGGGTTTGCCAGGTGGTACAGGCCACGGTCAGCCCCCACCTGTGTTTTGCCTGGAGCCACCCTGCCTGAGCTATAAAGCAACCTGAAATTATTGCTACTTGTGCTGGGCTTGGAGATTCCCAGGTGAAGCCAACCTATGACTCTAATCTGGCTACTGCTAGGGCTCACTGAGGCCAGCTCTTGCTTGTTTGATAGGATTCAGGAGCCAAGACCAGATATTCTTATGGAAAAGCAGTTTGGGTGGGCCCAGGATGATGATTCTTATCTACACATGAACATCAGAATCACTTGGGGGCCTTTTCAGTGTGCACATGCCTTGAACCCACGTATCCATTCTTGAATATTCTGCTTTACTAGGTCCAGGGTGGGGCCTTGGCATGTGTATTTTGAAAAGACTTCTGGGTGCTTTATGGAGTACAAATCACCTATCCAAGGTTTTCTTCTCACAGTCATGTTATAAGGGACCTTCACATGGAGAGTTCACTATTGGACAGAATGGTAAGAGTCTCCATTCTTTAAAATGGTGACCTACCACCCTATGAATTTTGGATGGAGACTAAATTAACTTGCCCTGCCTTTCTTCCCATGTTTTTGCATATGATTCATACCTTATACAAAAGTCAAAGCCCTGTATTTTTGCCCATGCTTAAATCATATTTTGAAGAGAATTTCTAATAGTGTAAAATATCACCAAGTACTAACTTACTTTAAAGATTTTTATCAAGGTATAATTGATGTGCAACATTATATTAGTTTCAATTATACAACATAATGATCCAGTATTTTCATACAGTACAACAATCACAATAAGCCTAGTTACCATCCATCACCATAGTTAAAACAAGTTTTATTTTCTTACAAGAACTTTAATGATTTACTCTCTTAGCAACTTTCAAGTATGTGACTCAGTATTACTAACAATAATCACCATGCTGTTATAACCTCCTCATAACTTCATTATTTTCTAACTTAGAGTTTGAATCTTTTGACCTTCTTTACCCATTGCTCCCTCTCCCTAATCCCCCTTCTTTAGTAATCACCAATCTGTTCTCTGCATTTATAAGCTTGTTTTTTTGTCTGTTTCATTTTGTCTATTGATGAGTGAATGGGTAAAGAAGATGCCATATATGCATATATATATGTGGATACTCAACCATAAAAAAATGGAATGGAATCTTTCCAGTTGCAACAACTATGATGGACCTTGAAGGCATTGGCTGAGTGAACTAAGTCACACAGAGAAAGACAAATACCATATGAAATACTCCATGATTTCATGTATATGTGGAATCTAAAAAAAAAAAAAAAGATTTTTTAAGTGATTTTAAACCCATATATCCTGTATGCTTCATTTAAAAAAAATAATTTAGAGAGATATTTGCAAGTGATAATGAAATAAATAACAATAGCTATAAATATATAAATAGTAACTAAATATATAATAATTATAGTTATGTCTTATAGAGTACCTTTAGTATCTAGTATCTAACCCACTAGAATGTGGGCACTTTGAAGCTCTTACCTATTTTAATTAAAATGTGATTCGTCTTTTTGTATATTTAAAATAGTAGAGAAATGGCCTATTTTTAAATTAATAATTTTGTGCTTTATATATACAAGGAAGAAATTATAAACTTGATTTTATTTATTCAATAAACATAAGAACAATTTTATCAATAATGTTTAAATATAATTTTAACTCTTATTATGCTACTGAAACTACTCCATTACCTTTTGATCACCTAATCAGTTTTTCATTGCCAAGTGCATGGGGCACACATAGTCATTACTTTATTGCATTCTCTGATGCATTTGACTTAGTCAACCACCCTGTTTGAAATTCTGTTGACTTCTATTGTTGTCCCCATCCTTCTAAACTTTCATTATTCCTCTTTGTTTCCTTCAGGGGCTCCTTGCTCCTGTAAACAATATTATTTATCACTCTTGGATTCCTTCTCTCTACATTCAGTTTCTAGGTGAACACATTAATTCCCATAATTTCCACTCTCACTAATATGCTGAAGGTTCCCCCAATTTTTACCTCCAACAAAATGACTTCTTACCTTAGCTACATACATGTTCACTGTTTCATAGATGACTCTACCAGTATCTTAAATTTCAAAGTCATATCTCAGCAATTTACTCTTTCACTTTGTTATTACTCTTATACTTTCTTTCCTAGGTGGTGGTATCAGAATGAACCAGTTTTCCAAGCTGAAATTTGAGTCATCTGTGACTCTTCCTTCAACATCATCACCCATATCTCTCTCCTTCCCATATGATCTTCTAAGTATTTCTTGAAACTTTCCTTCCTCTTTCTGTGTATTCCCATTGCCCTGGTTTGGAACTTTCATCATCTCTCATCCGAACTACTGCAAAACCCTCTTAATTTTATTTATCCATTCCAAATCTTGCTTGATTAGTCTGCAATTAAAGAAAAACCTTAAAATATCACCCCACAAATACACTTGATATACATCAACTATTTATAACAGGAATTGCAATTATAACATCAATGCCATAACTCCTCATTCTTGCATCTGTGGAAAATTTAGTAATCAAGTACAATATTCTATTTTAATAAGTCCTAATATTCCCTCAGAATCCTTCTCAAAAATGGAAACCAAACCACCCAGTTACATCATAAAAGACTTGGTAAATAAGAGGAAATTCATTTTCTGTATTAACTAGGATAAACCCCTTAGTGCAACAGAAGATCATCTATGATCTGACTCTTGCCAAAGCCTCCAGCTTCATCTCTAGCCATTCTCCTGCCTTGTACTCATATTCTCTGTAACATTTTGGTGATCGTAATTTTCTTGTTACACCATGCCATTTCACACCCTGGGTTGAAACTGTGCTGTTTCCTTTGTCTGGAGGCTTTCACGTCACACCCCCAAATTTTTGCCAATTCTCATTCTAGTTAATTCTTATCCGTTCTTATAGAGTCAACCAAGTTCTCACCCTCATCCTGATTCCAGTCAGAGTCAATGACTCGAATCCATGTTCCAGTACCCCCTGTGCATTTTCCATCAATATTTATCACTGCTCTTATTACGGTCAGCTATTATTTTTCCAGTTATGTGTTTGTCTAACCCACTAGACAATAGGCACCTTGAAACAGAAACAGTTTTATTATTTTCTATTTGTGGACAACTTAAATAGTAACTGTCACATAACCAAGCACCCTCAATGTTAAATTAATTAAATTTAAATTTATTTTTTCACGTGAGAAAAATAGGTATATGTAACAGAGGTTTACAACCTTTCTTTAAAACACAAGTCACAAACTCTTAACATACACTCTCCAGCCCAATGCAGTTCACCCCAGTCCATGTACTTAATTTACAGTGTCAGATTGCTATAGGAATTTGAATTTTAGGCCTCTGGGTAAGGCATAACACACCAAGTACATTCTGTGGGAAAAAAATACATATTTTTTAAATAATGAATCAAAAAAATCATTTTTTTGGAAATTGCCTCTAAATATCTAAATTATGTTTCTTTTGTTGAATTATTACCATACATCATACATCAAAGTTGTCCTTGCTCATGTTTAAAAGAATACACATTGACTTGATTATTTTTGCAATATAAGTACTATTTATTTACCCGAGAGATGTGCTTTGCTTTTATGTGGTTATGGAATATCTAATAAAAGTGTTTCAATATATTTTTAAAACCTAATTTATACTGCTTTTCTGGTCTTCATAGTCATTAGCTGGATACATAACTTTGCAAATGGGAAAGAGCTCTATATGGCTTAGAAAACCTTGCTATTAAAATCCATTCTTACATATCAATACATTTTTATTGTTCTCAGTTCAAAAAATGTTTAAGTTTTCTTGAAATTTTACTTGTCTAGTTTTTGTAAAACTAAACAGAAATGATTACATGTTTATGCAGATATTTTTATATTGTCTAAGTTTCAATTTTTGATCAAGGTATGTGTGTGTGTTGTTTGGAAAAAATGTGAGGAGGAACAGCCAGAGGGGAAAAAGGAATCAGTTTCAAAATACAAATGCTGTGTAATTTGATCCAATAATACATGAGCTTTTGGGCAGGAACTTAGGTGAACTGGATCTCATATTTTACGTGGAATGTTTTTGAGGATCATGAAGCAACAATTTAAAATATTTCTCCTTGACTCACTGAAACATCAGTAAATAGCTCAGAGTAGTTTTCAGTTTGGTGCCTGAATATAATTTGGTGACTGCTAGAATTGGAATGTGTTGAAATAAAATTGTTTTTCTTAAAATATGAAACAGTATGTGCACTGGCCATCGTGGAGATGAATGGACCGCTCTCCAGGGCATAATAAAAAGTTGTGGGGAGAAAATATCTGTGTGAAAAATAGAAATAGTACCATTACCCTTGTTTCACTTTAGCCCGGCAAACAAACATCAGTTAAAGGTAAACCTGACCAAGAAAAGGACATATTCCTGGCCTTAGTAAGTCTGCATCTTCATGTGTGAGGGTTTGGATAGGAATTATTTCCTCTGAACTGTGTTGCAGTTCAACTCGCTTATTGCGTAGTGTTTCCTGAGTGCTTACAACATGTCAGGAATGATAAACAAACAGATTGGAACCCGCCTTCATGAAGCTTACAGTCTAGTAGCCAAAAGAGACAAATTATTTGACATTTACCCACAAAAGTAAATATTGACTGTCACAATTGCCAAGGAGAAGGAGTGGAGAGTGCCGAGCAGGGTGGTGGAGGAAGACCTATCTGAGAAAGTACACATCTGTTGAGATTTGGGGAATGGAGACAAGTTAATAGGCAAAACAAGAGGGAAGAGAGCTATTGTGGTGTCTCTGTTATGGAGACCCATTCTTAGGAAAGGTAAAGACCACACCCAGAAACACACATGCAGACTTCAGACTGTTCTTGCATCTGGGGTGGGGCGAAGGATAAGTATATTGTGTTGGGAGGAACTTTGGCTACAATAAGTTATTTTTCATGTACCTTAAATTCTAGAGGAGAACAGCCAATAAACATTTTAGCAAATAAGTACACAATATGTTAGGAAGTAATAAATGCTATGAAAAACAACAAGGCAAAAACAAGAAGATGGAAACATTAAGAAGGGTGCCATTTTGGACTGGGTGTCAGGGAAATCATTTCTGAGCAGACATCTGAAGGTAAAAAGATGTGAACTATATCTTGTCATTTTTTTTCTTTGTGTGTTTGTTTGTTTTAAAGAACTAGAGAATGGAGACAGATATTACCATGGCAAAAATGGTAATATGTGTTTAATCTGGATTGTATACTTAGAGCCTGCTTTATAATTTGTGATACTTCTGTACATTTGTATTTTTAAGCATTTCAAAAGCAAGTTTATAAAGTCTACCCTTCCAGTCAGTGAAGGCAGGCTGGTGTCTGCTTAGCACCGACAGTAAGGTAGGAGTCGCATGGGAGACACGTCTGGAGAAATGAGTAGGTGCTAAACTGGCGTGTTGTAGATTCTGTTAGTAACCGCAGTCTTTACTCTAAGAACAGTGGGCCATTTTGAAGGATTTTAAGCATAGATAAGAGTGATAGGAATAGATCTACATTTCGAAGACTTTAAAAACTTTATTTAGTCAAGAAATTTTATGTTGGAATCTACATTTTGCCAGACCCTGTGCTAGGTGTGGGGAGACATAATGGTAATAAAGCCAGATAGGTCTTTATACTTGGAAGAACTTGAAATCTAAAAATGGGTGAGATTTTTGCTATCATCTGTAGGACCACTCCCTGGCTAGGTATTTGGAAATCTCCCTGTGAGTTGTTCTGTACCTTCAGTAACATGCATGTAACATATCACCTTGGACAAATTTTAGCCAATCACCTTGATTTTAATGGCTTTGAAAATTTTGGTAATGTGCAAGTTCAATTATTAAGGAGAAATTTTGGTTTTTGTATAATTGAGTAGCTTTCATATGCTATTTACCAGTTTCTTATTGTATTCATGCAATACTTACGTGATCTTTTTTACATTTGAGTCCTGGAATATTTCAAGGTCAAGAAACTCTTAGACAAAGGACAAAAGAACCATGTGAGGGGCATGCTTATTGCTAAAACAAAACAAAAATAATTCCTTGGGTTGTGATTTGAGAATTACAATGTTACAGCATTTATTAAAAATGGAATTACCATTCAAACATCAGTGATAAGTGAACTTATAATATTTTGGGGGTAATGTCTTTTGTTCAAGAAACATATTTTTAAAGAGATTTTGTGCTTTTGAGGACCTGGAGGAAATGAAGAAGATTAATTCTTGATGATAATATATGAGTATATGAAGGGGTGCCAGACAATTCAAAACACTGATTTAGGTCTTCCTTTGAGCACTTTCTTCTGATTTTGATGTTTCCGATCGATATGACATTCTTCTTCTGGTGTCTTATCATTTTCCACAAAACTTAACTGGTATTATCACTCAAGGAAAGAGAGGTTCACTCTTTGCCGTAGAGCATGCCTGTGAGTCAAATTCAGTTATTGACCCATCCTCATTAGTTGTTTAGAAAATGGGCTACAAAGTTACTTCAGTGTCTCAAGTGATTTATTGAGGCATAAATGTCATAACAACTTAGATTTGATTTAAGTAGCTTAAATTGACATCACACAGAATAAGCCAATTTATATTTGTCATAAAACCAATGCAGTTATCTTTATGGAACATGGTAGACTACTAAATCTAAAAATCTTTGAAGTATCTAAAACTCAGTTATTATACTATGAAAATAATCCTTGTATCCAGACTCTGTAGAAGAATTCTGAGGAAGAAACAAATGGATAGCTAATACTGACATCTGCTTCTAAGATAATCATGGGTATTATAAACAATTAACAATGTCATGTATATTATATGAAAATGCCAAAACCATGGTGGAATTGTATCAAGTGGATGCCTACGATGCAGTTACTGTTGAACCCTAATCAACTTCTTCAACTTGGCCAGAAACATGGCCACGACTTAATCATCAGTAGACTCAACCCCTCCATAATTTTATATTTTTCGGTCTACACCTATTCCCGAATCTGTGCATACACCTGTTTCAGGGGACCTCTTGCTGCCGTCTTCGTATGGTCTCAGTGGTTTCTGGCATAACACGCTGAAGTCAATTGGAATACGTTTTCTGTTTATGTCTGCCACCCACAAATTCAGTGCATTTTCCATCTTAACTAAAAACTTACTCTGCACTGTGGCCCTAACTTTTGCAGTTTGAATTACAACCCTGAAACTAGGACAAACTTCTTATTCCTTCCTTATAATTTCATGGAGAGAAGATTTATTCTTACTGTAGATCTTAGCAACCACAGCATATGATTTTTTTCTTTATTAAGTCAGGAACTTTCACCTTCTCACTTAAAGAAAGTACTTTTCTTCTTCTCTTTGGCTTTTCCTAATTTCCAGCATCATGACAGTGCACTTTGAGACCATCATTAAGTAACATAAGGGTTCCCTGAACACAAACACTGCAATGCCACCCCGGGCTAGCTGATAACCAGGACAGCCACTAAGTGACAAATGGGTGGGCAGTGTACACAGTGTGGACGGGTTGGACAAAGGGATGATTTACATTGTCAGTGGGACGGAGAGAGAGTGTGTGAGATTTCACCATGCAACTCAGAATGGCATGCAATTAAAGACTTAGGAATGGTTTATTTCTGTACTTTTCCATTTACTGTTTTTGAACCAGAGTAGACTGCAGAAAGTGAAACTATGAATAAGAAGGGGGCAACTGTATTTTCAAACCATAATATCTTGAGAGCCAGGAAGCTGAAGCTTTGGAAAGGTCAGGACTGGCCTCATATTGATTTAAACCATCCTATGATAGTTAAGAAGTGAAGATGGTTATAATACTATAAAAGCTTTGGGTCTCAAACACGTTTATGAGATAAATCTGTGTGTCATTAACTAAACCACAACTTCCTGTCACGGTTATTAAAGAAACCAAGACTAAGACCTCCCTCTACTCTACCCCACATTATGATTCAAAGTATAGAATTAGGTTCTTCAAATTGTAGGGTATAGAAGAGAGAATCCACAGTGTCAAATACTGTGCAGAAACAACACAGTTATTTCTTATGAACAAAAACCTCAGCATTGCTAATAATGTCAGAAAACTTGGTATTTTAAAGTATACTTTATTTTTTAATCTTGTGTTTATTCCTGTGCATTCACCAAATAGAAGAATATATATTTTCAAGTTAACTTATGCTGCCAGTAGACGTTATTTGGTTTAATCCTAAAGAGAAACTGGAAATAAACCTCAAAGCTAAAAATGTGAAGGCTTTAATGGTCATTATTCTTAAAAAGGCAATACTGATTTTAGTGGATAATAAAATTAGGCTTTACTCATAAATATTATGGTATATATCTAATCATTCACATATCTGTAAAATAAGAAGACTTATCTAGACAATCAAAACTTTTAACCCAGTCAGCCTACATATAATACTATACTTTAAAATTCTATTTTAATGAATATGTGAAGTATAATTCTCTATTTGTACATTATAAAGTGCATGTTTATTTTTGTACGGGAGGTACATAATGTAGACATTATACAGTTAGTTAGTCTTATGTGGAAATGCTAAGGTCTAATTTTGCTCCTATTCAAATGTGTTGAGCAATATACTTTCTGTGCAGAATATATTTGTGACCTCTTATTTTGATGAAAGAAATAAAGCTTTTAGGACAGTTGTACAATATTTTAAATTCTCTTGATTGCTGAATTTCCTTTTTGTAAAAGAAGAGGTCTTTTTAACTGTTTTTAGTAGCATCTTAATAAGCAATAATTGTCTCTTCAATGGAAGAGAAAGAGAGCAGAGAACAAGTAGAATTTCTAATTTATTTTTAATTGATTTTAGAGAGAGGAGAAGGGAGGGAGAAAGAGGGAGAGGAACATTGATATGAGAGAGAAACATCGATTGGTTGCCTGTCCTGTGCACCCTGACTGGGACTGAACCAGAACCCAGGCAAGTGCCCTGAAGGGGAATAGAACCTGCGAACTTTCAGTTTACAGGCTGACAGTTGAACCAACTAAGCTAAACCCACCAGGGCCTAATTCATTTTATATTAAAAATAGTAACTTGACATTTCTTACTTTGTCCTTCTCCAACTGTCTACAAAGTCTTGTGTTCCACATTATGGAATTTTTCCCTAAAATTGGCAGTCATTAGTACCATATATCATTTGAAACTTGTAGAAGTGTTTATTTACCATAACTTTGATTTTGGGGATATTCAAATTGCCAAAACTCTAGTCTCTCGTCAAGGATATTTGAGAACAACCTACACAATGGATTAGAAGTATATATTTATTTAACCACACTTGCTATTGTATAACTTCATTGTGTCTGCCACAATGGTGTGTATATGTTTGTATATTTATATATCTTAAGAGTGCCGAACTATAATCATATCACTTTTTACAGAAAAAAAATTTGGATATGCTGTATACTTTATAGGTTACTGAAATTTGAACAAAAATATTTCCTTATAATTCCTTCTGTGACTTCATTTCTCCTAAATATAATTGGATTAAGTAAGCTGCTTAAACATTGGCCCACAAAAAAAGTTGCCTCAGCATTCTTTCTTCATGATTTAAGCACAGTTGAAAAATTGGAGTGATAAAACCCAACAAATGTATTTTATTACTAAATAATTCTTTCTCTTCTTCTAGAGACTAACTACTTTGGCTAGATACATCCAAACTCAAATTATTTCAATTTCACATTTTGGAAACATTTTCTATTTAATGTCCTTTTAAATATCTGATTTGACATTTAAATTTATAAAATTTGTCCTTTAATATTTGCAAAGGAAACATGAATTACATTTCTGCTTTGTCCGGAGAGGGCAGAGGCATCTCACTGATACGGTGTGCTTCCAGGGGGGCACGCACGAGCTGTTTCTGAGATTACAGCACAGGGAAACATCCCGCAGCTATTGTGTTGCTGCCTGCTCAGTTCCCAGTCTCTTAACATTCTAGCCTTGAGAGTACAGAGGTGGGTTCCGTGCTTATACAATGTTGATTCTGTTATTGTACCTTCTGAAAACAAGAGGTTACTGTTAACTGCAAAACAAACTGGGCCAGGGGTTATTGTCTATCTTTTGAAAGCATTTACAAGAAGTGGCTTAATAAACCATTGTTGTTACAAAAAATTACATTTTATTAATTAAATATTACAAAAGACAGTATTTATTTTTAAAAAAAATGAAGTCTAACCAGAAAGCAAAAGAGAATGACTTGATTACTGCTTCTAATAGGACAGATCCGTTTAGAAAAGGGGAGCATTTGTGTGAGAACAATGGTAGATTTTCTTTGAAGGCTGCCCAGAAAGCAGATTTGATGTGAGGTACTACGGGATGGCTTCTCTGAGATCCAGCTATTGTGTTATTGACTGGTTTTGTCAGCTTTTGTAGCTCATGTGCTTCTTTCCTGCTTTCTCCATTGATTTGTAAGTAGTTTCAGATTAGAATCCTGTCACCTAATGTTTGGGTTATCTTCCTCCACCAAGGAAAGGAGTTTCGAATGAGGTAGATGCAATAAATGCCCAGGACATGGGTTATTTATTTATTCAGGCAGGAGTATGAAACTTCATAAAGAAAAAGAAACTTATCAAGAGAAGAATATGCAATCCCACTCCCTTTATTTCTTTTCAATTCTTGGAAGTTACAAAGTAACTTAATGCTGTGGCATGAGTCTGAGGCTGGGTGATGGAAATTCTACCCTTACTTCTACCACCGAAATATGCGACCTTGCTTTGCTTTGAAAAGTGAGGGTGCTGGGCCAGTTGATTTTTAATTTACCTTCTAGTTCTGAGACTAATTCTGTTCTAATGAAAGGCATTAGAATTTTCTTACCATAATTGCCTGTGCCAGGTAGTATTTCTCCTAAATCTCTATAACTTCGGACAAGATTTCCCTGAAATCTTGTGATCATATCCACAACATGGACTGAAATCTTAATACCTATATTTTCAATGCTATAAAAAGATATAATTAAATCTAGAAGTTTTGCTTTATAACTTTTGTTATTTATTATCATTTCCCTTCATTTTTGCAATATAATGATATTTTTTTCCACCATTAGCAGCTGTCAATAGTAAAATAGGCAAATTGGCTAATAGGTATGAACAAGAGTTTTAACTATTATATCCATGATGTACAAACAGCAGAGGAAGAAAAAAAAAAGGCTCAATCCATATATGATGCTCATTTATGTTGCCAGAGTCGCAGATTTGGGGGTGAAATCACCAGTGCTTGGCTGCCAGACGGACCTCTAACACTCGGTGTTGATGATGATGCGAAGACAATCCTGCTATTTCATTAGCTCCATGTCATCTATTTTCTATTTCTCTTGTAGGGTATCCTTGAAGATCAATCCGAAAACGTTCATGTGCCTATAATGGTAGGAACACTCTTTTTTTCATTATAAAATACGGTGTACTTGTTTTATCCAAGTTTCAATAATCTACTTCTCTTGTTAGATGTAAATAGATCAATGTTGCTTATTCTGAACAACTGGAAAGTGTGCCAGATCTACTTACTTGCTAAACTTGAAATCATCCAACACATAGTGTTTAATCTCCAGTTTGAATTTTTTCCATACTATTACATATTATATATTATCGTGCTTTATGTTTTCTTATAGGCAAAATTTATTCTTGCTCTTACATTTTTGTATTACCATCTCCATAATTTTATGGTCATTTGATATTAGCATATAAAGTTTCTGTATATCAGGAAGGCAATTTTATAAAACATACATTTGTGTATATTAATATATGTAACGTATTTTTAGAAACTGAGGTTCTCTTATCTACCACAATTTCCTTTTTTTTGCTATTTGAAACCTGAAATAGCTTAAGAAACAACCAAAGTAACCATAAGTATAGCTATCAGTAAGATAGTTATACTTATCTTAGTGATTTAATAATATAAATGTTAATTTGGAAGAATTTACTTAATAAAAGTACCAGAAAATGTGGCTCTTTTCTTGGCTACAACTTATGTACAGACAAATTTAGAATTTCTAGCCTAGTAAATACTTTCTCCAATAATAGCTTAATTGTAGTTATTTCAAACCAAATTGTTTAATTGTGGTGAATCATATGCAAATTGTTCAGATGTAGGTCAGCTTCCCACTCCCACATTCTAGCACCTCTTTTCTAATTCAGGACGAATTGCTCAATGCCTAAAAAAAGCAGAATAGTAGATTAAAGACATAGGACAAAAACCAAAACAACAATGACATAAAAACCAACAGTGGACCAGGAATCAGAATGTTCTCATAAAAATGTCAAGGCAGGTCGCCTTTATTTAGGCCTTAACTAAATGGTCTCTTATGCTTGCTCTGTGTTTGTTCACAAACGTTTCTTCACTGTTGGTGAGCGTTGTGGTTGGCAAAGTTTCCTCATATGTAAAATGCGTGTAATAATATAATTTTGTTCACTTATTGAACTAAAGATCCAATAAAACAAAGACTGTAAAATGGCTGGGTGATTCTTCTAATCCCATGGGAAGGGCATATTATTTTTGGTGATCTGGTTGAGTTACAGAAGAGTAGGTCTCACTAATGAGAAAGATTAGCTTGTGTGTAACCTGGGTGAGGCTAACTGAGGCATGTTGCAGTTGTAGAAGCTAAAAAATCCTTTGTTCTTCTAGCTGATACATTATAATTTTAATCTATACTTGCCTATTGTGATGGAGCATTGCATCATCACTTTCTGTTGAATAGCCTAGGTTTTACAATTTTCTTTAAACTTCATGTGTTTTCTACTACTATGCTTCCACAGAAAAAAATGTATTTCCAGTTACACCAGCATTGAAAAATGATAAAGCAGAGACATGAATTTGTTGCATTTGTTGTCTTTTATCTTAAAGTGATTATTTCTGTTGTTTTTGGTGTATTGACAGAAAAATGTGAGTGTTGCTGGTTATTGATTTAAAAGTATGTTGGCTTTAACTTCAATAAAACTAGAATTCTATCTTAATATAAATATAATTTTTTTAATTATAATTCTTCCCTGGAATTTGATTGTTCAATAATTTGAATTTATGTTTTTATATCATTTCATTTTTAACATTTCTAATTTTTAATTAAAATATTTAATAAAATAATTCTTGAAGAAATATTGAAGGATTATTTAATTAAATTACTGAATTAAAAAGTGGAAATGATTTCCTAATTCTTGGAATGGGAAAACAGATGGTGTGTTCTTTGTACTTCTTTTAATATTAATATTGTTGTTTGAATTATTTAAAATAAAAATAGAGAATTATACTAAATAGGAAGTAATATTTTTTTCTCAAAGTTAGCAAGTGTTAAAATTACAGTACTTGTTCTTCCAAATGTTTTCTGAGTATACACACCACCGATATCAATATGTGCATGTAATGCTTTCATACCATGTGCATGATTCTGTGTTTTTAACATTTTAACAAGGAACATCCTTCTAAGTCAATGTATGTTCTCTATTTCCTAATGCCTGCATATTAGGCAACATTTTTTTGATATCCCATGATTTATTTAATAGGTCCTCTAAACTTTTTTTTAAAAATAGACCTTTAAAATAGAATGAAAGATGGCCTTCCTTAATTACACTTTTGGCAGCCATACAAAAGAATAATTCCCATTTGCACATTGAATCAGGAAATTAAGGAGTGAAGAAAAAGTGTTACAGTAAAGAGGCATAAAACTATGATTAGGTAAGTGCCCATAAATTGTTAGAGGAAACAAAAGCTAATACTATAGATGTTCATGCAGTGTGTTGAAGCTACATAAAACTAAAATTCTACTAATTTTCTCAAGCTTCACCCCAAATGCCACCTCCTTCATAAACGTTCAAAGAGACTCTTCCCTTCCTTCTCATTCTCATCAGTTTTCTCAGAGTTCCAAACACTCGGGGAGAGAGAGATCTCATCACATTATGTCATATACAAAAATTCATCTTGGATGTACTTTTTACCCTCAATAGGCCATTAACCCCTAGAGGGTGATGACTATGTGTTATTCTTCTTTAAATCTAGCAGATGCTGAATAAGTCACCATTCAGTTAAACTGAAGTGTGAGAAAGGGGAGAAATCAGGTGGAAATTTTTTTTCTTACCTAAATTTTGTAAGAGACCACTACTTGCTTCTCTAATTTAATCTGTAAAGTAAATAATAATTAATTCTTCTGATAATGAGATACAAATAATATGAACAGTTTTTGATATACAATGAAAGTCATTTTAAATTGAATTTTTATTTTTTGGTTCCTAATACATAATAAAATTTATTTTAAATTGAATTTTAAATATTTCTAATTATATTTATGTTCAAAAGCATAACTACAAATTATCTCAGAAAAATATATAAAATTTATGAAAACATATTTTTATGGTGCTGAACTTATTTATATATTACTTCATGTGGATCTAAAAACACTTAGCCAGCTTGAAAAATTATGCGCATTTAAGACATTATTATTATTGGTAAGACAGCCATCGAGTTGGCATCGTGGATGAAAACTACTGATGATTATTTACAAAATAGAAATAACATATAAAAGAAGAAACGCTTTCTGTGAAGTCTGTTAGAAGAAGGGAAGATTGTTGTCAGTACTCAGTGTAATGCAAGTTGGTACTCATGACTTTGAAATGAACCTTTGACATTGTCACGATCAGCAAAAGTAGAGTTATATAGTTTGAATTATGCTTGAAGGAATCTCTGATTTCACATGACTTTGAATTCAACAGTAATGTAAATTTAAAATATGTGGACAAATGTACCAATTTCACTACTCTTTACAGAAAAATTAGGTGTTAGTGGATGCAAAAGTTCCTTTTGAAACTGAATGTAATACTTAGTGTATAATGGATTTTCTCCTCATCTGATTTGCAGAAGTAATTTCCCCCAACTCAGATTTTACATACTTTTCCCTGGGCGAGTCAGTGAGGAGGAAAGGAGCTTGGTCAGTCTATTCTAACACAAGTGTATGGACTTGCTGATGACCTTTACTAGACCAGAACATGAAACCCAGCATCTGAAATACACACTTTGTCCTCCCGAAGTCAATGCCTTTGCTCCCAAAGAAGTCACTGTTCTCCCAATATTTGGCCAGGGTTGTAAATATAACAACAAAAGTGGGTGTGAGAGACCAAAATTATACAATAGGGAGCAATGTGAACTGGGGGACATATGATCATACGCTCAGTTTGCAAGGGTTACTTCTACTCTTTCCAGTCAACTATTCTAGCCAATTTTATGTTCCAGTGGCCACAATTTCTAAACATATAGGGACTTAACTATTGGGATTTCTGTGTGAACTTTTGTGGTTTTAATGATGGCTCAAATTTTAAAAATTGGAAAAAAGAAAAGAAAGCCATGTAATTCATTCAAGACAGGCTTCAGGTAAGCAATTTTCTACTCTTGAATAAATACTGTGTAAATATTTGCTCAGTGTGTGAATCATAGTGCTCTATAAGAAATAGGGAAATTAAAGAACACTCTAACCTTTGTTCTCCCTTGTCGTTAAAAAATTCATGTAAAACTTTAGAGAGGGCCATAGTTATAACAACAAGTATAAGAGACCAATCAAAGAAAATTTCTCAACTACCTCTGGAGTCCACTTTTGTGGAAAGAAAGAATAAACCAAGTAAATTAAGAAAGTGTTGTGAAAATATATTATGATAATATATTATGATATAAAGAATGATGGCTATGAAACATAACTTTTAGACACATTTTAATCTGATCCCCAATAGACCTTACACTACTTATTCCTTGCCATATTTTCTTTTCTTAAAGCTTTCTGCAAATATCTTGTCTTTTATTAACCTTAAAAGAAAAATGGTGAATGAAGATAGTGGATCAAAGGGAAGTTAAATGCATGAGAAAAATAAATTCAAACAAATACTGTCACATAATCATTAATGAATAAACATGAATCCAATGGCCCTTAGTTTATTTTACATTCTGACCTGTTTAAGACACTTCCTTTTTGAGTTCTCTCCTGCTTTCCCTGTGGACTCACCCTTCCCTCTTCTATTTCAGTTCTTTGTTACATCACTGACATTACACTGCACTTAATGGTATTTAATTATAGTTGCTCACATATCCCTCTTCCCCAAAATTGTGAATCTCGAGGTCAGAAGCAATATCTTTAAAACTGTTTTTGGAATAAACATAAACTTGTAGACAATTTGCAAGTATAACGAAGAGAATCATTTGAAAGTAAACTGCCACCCTAGTGACTCATTACCCTCAACTACTTTGGAATGAGTCCCCTTAGAAACACCGGCATTTTCCACCAATATTATGTGCTAAGGACTGAATTGTGTCCCACCCACCAAACTCCTGCCCCAAACTCCTAATCTTCACTGTAATGATATTTGAAGAAGAGGCCTTTGTGAGCTAAGTAGGTTTAGATGATGTCATGAGGGAGGGGCCTCATAATGGGATTAGCATCCTTAAAAGAAGAGACACCAGAGAGCTTGAAGGTAAACACAATTCTGCAGGAAGAACTAAGCGGAATCAAGGAAGTGCGAAAGGTCCTGGAGAGTGGGGGGAAAGGTAAGATCTGCAGTCCTCCAAAGTCTAGGAAAAGTAGTGTGGCAGAGAAAGGTGAGTTGGGAATGGTGACAAAAGAGAAGCCAGTAATGGCGACATTTCCCTGCAATGGTAAGCCTTGGGCTTTATCTCTGTGTAACAGGCACATGACATGATGAGATTTGTACTGTAGTTTGATTGTTGGTGACCAGCCATGGAGAGATAGGACACAGAGAGACTAATTCAGAGGCCATTATACTGGTATAGGCCAAAAAATGACAAAGATCTAACACACAACAGTAAAGGAAGGGATGGAGGTTAGAAGGACACGGTGCTTAGATTTCAGAGTCACTTGGGAAATAGATTCAGGTGAACTTCTCACCTATTTAAAGGATAGTGGAGGGGAAGAGGTAAATCACAGCATGAAGGGAAGGATGAAAGCTTGGACAATTCCCGTATTTATGACTTGGATTCCTGGATGCGTAATGATATTCTAAATTAAGCTAAGAAATATGAAAGGACAAGAAAGTATTTGTAAAGTAGGAGAGATATAAAAAGGAATCCAGTTTTAAAGAACAAATTTCAGGTGTCCGTTGAAGAAGAGAGAATGTGAAAACTGCAGAAGTGTATGCCTATTACTGTATGCGTGCATGTACATTTAATATACAGATATATATTACAGTAGGGTATATAAATCTGTGCCAGTTCTCTCTGTGTAACCATGTAATGCTCTACTTTCCCATTAACTTATTGCTGTCAAATTAACTTACTGCTTGAATATATCATTTGAAACTTTAGTAACTCATTCCGTATTTTAAAATATTCCACAGACAGAGAAGAATGCTGTCTCTTAAAACTGGTTCCAGACTTGTGAAAATATCATGTGTCTTTATTGCCAAAGCAAAGAGGAAAATCTTGCCAGTTACATGCCTGAACCTGTTTTGGTTTCAATTACCTGGGTTATTGAGGCAGAAACAACCTTTGTGACTAATTCATCCTTATAATTGCCATAGCTCTCTGCTTTGCCTCACTTGTGGACATATTTCCATGTTCTACTATTATTAGAAAGGAAAAGTCACTTCCTTTTACGATGGTTCCAGAAAAAGTATTAAAAATATACTTTTTCAACTCAAAGAACTATCATTTTCTAAGCCTCCGTATGTAGAGAATGATACAGTGAACAAAGGGAAAAAGTTAACCAGTATTTCCCTCAATGTCATCATGTGACTGTTCTGTTATCTTTTACTCCTGTTCACAGCAAACCTCAGGGACTCAGTCCCATCAGTAGTGACCTTTGAGCATCTCCTGATTTAAGATCTTCATAAAGACAAAATAGATTCTTGAACTTTCCACACTTTTGGGTCAGTGTTGCGAAGGTTAGGTCTCCAATCAACTTCAGTACCTGCAATGAAACTACGGAATGAATTAATCAATGGGAAGAGAAGACTTACCTCTTAGTCTCCCAACCACAAGTTCAGCATTCCCCTCCAGCAAATCCAAAACTGTGGGATTTCAACTAAATGGAAATGTTAACAACACAGTCGTTATTATGTCCCTAATATTTCACCCATAACACCTACTCAGTATTTTTTTTCAACCCAGTTAACGAAAAAGCCAGAATGGTAAGGTAGTACATCAGTAAATTATGATTTTCTCAATTAACCTTTTTGGACTATCTTTTATGAAAGAATTACATAACATTTAGGTGATTCCACTCATTTTCTCTGCACACAACCCAGTCAGTGTTCATTTCACTTAGCTATATAAAATATATAGAATCCTAAGTATGTAAATGGTCGACCTCAAGCTAAATAATTAACAAATTTAAAGTCAAGGAAGCTACGATGGTCATAGGCAAGTCCAGAGGACAAAGGAGAGTGGCTTGCCTTTATTAGAGAATGGTTCCTTTCCTTTCACAAAATCTAAATAGGGTGTTTAGCAACTTGAAAGTATTTCCTATCCCAAATTCATAAAGCATGTAGGTAGCCTCCCATCCTTTGCTTTCGTCTAGTCAAGGGTTTTTCATTTGCCATCTCATCAGTATTAACTGCCCACTATGCACAAGGCACTGTAGTAGGCTTTGGAGATTCATGGGCATAGTTAGATTCTCTGTCTTCAGAGGGGTGCACACACATCTAAGAGCTTTCAACCCTAACCTGGCTCAAAAGCCTCAGGTTTAGCTTCCTGGAAGAGGAGCTATGAAGGTGGAATTTGAGGAGTCAGGCCAAGTAACAAGATAGGTAAGGAAGTCATAGTATGATAAACAGATATTGATGGCAGGGAAAATACACTTGAAGAATAAAAATATGTTGTTTGGAACACAGACAGCAGTGGGGGGGGGGGCAAGACAAGTAAGCATGCACCAGATCCCAAGAGTTTTGAATACAATGCTAATGACATTGAATTAAGTTGTGAAGAGAATAAAGAATAGGTAAATCAATTTCAGAATGAACAGGTTTATATTTTAGAATGATCTCTGGAAGTTTTTGCTTCTGTGAAAACTATATAAGTTGATCAAACATGAAAGGTCAAGAAAGAGGAGAGTTATCAATGATAAAAAGAATTAGAAGGTATAGTTGTATAGGTTATTCAAGAGATATTTTTGCTATTAAATTGATAGGACTTAGTTCAGGCATGAACTAAGGAGGTTAGCACAGGCTGGAAATTTCAGATGACTCCTAAAGTTTGCCAGAAAGTTTGTTAACAGACTCCAAAGAATGAACCTACTGAGAGGCTGATGTGTTTGGGGGGCATTCAGTTGATCATGTAAGTAGATTGTTACATGATCATTATATCTAAAACTGGAGCTTAAGAGAGAAACCTAAGTTAGAGAGATTGACAGATTGACGGGTATAATCAGTATAGAGATGTAAGTGGAAGTTACATTACTGATGTGAATGGGGTAGTCCAGCATATACATAAGGCAAGAAGTGAACAGAGCTTGAAACCACAGTGAGCCAAGCAGGTTACACGAAATTATAAATGCAGGACTGGTGTGACAAAAGTGTCACCCATGGTCATAATGTCTTTGAATAATAATGTGGGATTCCTTCTTTTATAGATATCTTATATTTTTAAAGATAAGGATTCAAAGTCTAGGAAAAATTATTCCAAAATAAAGGAAGAACACTCAAATCTTGATATTTATTTCATTACTAATAATCTTATTTTTAAATAATCCACTTTATGTTTAGACTCACAAATGTTTGAACCCCTCCTGTTCAAATATGAGCACAAGAACATGATCAAATGCTACTCAGTATCCCACTTTCTCTTATCAGATTTAAAAAATGATAATTTTATAACACCCAATTTACTTAAAGAACAACCTTCTCAAAGTGTGAAGTTTTCAATGATCTAAGTCACTCAACTATGCAATATATACACACGCATATATGCACGTCTACACGCACATGTGCATGTGTGTATATGCACACACATGTAAATACATATGCATGTATGTGTGTGTATGTATACACATATAACGTTAGATCATTAGAATGCAAGGAAATAAGTGGACATCAAAATAAATTAAAGATTTGACATTAAAACATATTGCTCAACTCTTATTTTGTTTAATGTCACCCACGTGAATTAGCTTAGAAAATTTTACATTATACATTGTAAAACAAGGTTACAGAAAGATTAAATGATCACAGAAACATAGTCTGGAAAGCATTTTTTTCTTTGAGATTTAAATAAGTTGTAGGCAGCTCTTAAACCTTATAAAATATATTTTGATTCAGTATTTTAGTCATGCTAATATTCAATTTTTAATTAGACTTATAAACATTAATGGAATCTCTGTCGGATCAGTATTAGTAAGACAATATGAGGTGGAATGCCAAAAGAATGAATCAAGCCACAGCCTTGAAGTATTTTATGAATTCATTATTACTTAGATTTTACTATATTTCATCATCATTAAGATATTATTTAAGCAAATCAATGAACTTTTATCAAAGCCAGAGGCAAAAGTTAATTACTTAATTTGATAATAACTTCTTTCTAATTTATTTGTCAGAAAATTTATAACATTTTTATTATATTATCATAATCATCATTTAAAAAATGTATTTGAGCCACATTTGTCATAGACAGACAAAGCCTCTGTCTCTTATAACAGTCATTTGTGTTCATAGTCAAAACTGAATTTTTTAGAAATTTACATCACCACCAAAAATGATATATTATCATTGAGGTAATTTGATGATCTGCCATTATTCTGAAGGGTTGATCTTTTATCAACCCCATTGCTCACATAAAGCTCTTACCTGTATATGGTCAATAAATAGCATGAAAATTTGGAATGCTCTTAGAAGCAAACTTTTTAAAAACTTTCTAAAGGAAGAGATTAAAACAAACAAACAAAACAAAGGAAAAAGAAAAAAAACCTCTCCTTAAATTCTAATCTTTCACATGTTGTTTGCAAGAGGATAAGAGTGAAGACGGGTGGGATAATGTGGTTGTTTGAAAAAATATTGAAGAAAATTATCAACCAAGACTGGTATTTTCTTGAGTTTCTCGATACAATATATAATTGATGTAAATGTTGCTTATTTTAACTTATTTTAATATTGCTTCAATCTACTTTTAGAAAGAAGCTTGAGTCCAATTTTGTGGAAGGTATCTTTAATTTAGTATCTGAAAAAATCACTCAAGTTTAACTATTAATGTATTTATCCAGCTTAGAATTCCATGAGCAAGACAAAATTCATTTTTATTTTAGCATCAATAACTCATTAAAATATAAAATAATTTTTGACATCTTAGGTTAAAATAAGGAACTTGTGTATTCATGGATATTAAAAAAATTAAGAACACCTTGACAATAAGTTACATTAAGAAAATGGTATTTTCTTATTAAAAATTAGACTTTTCCTTATACCCAAATTTATCAAATGTTTCCTTTTTTGAAGAAGTATTTTAGAAATGTTTATTTTCTCATTTATCATCCTATATGCCTCTTCGCCTCTTTGACACTTTCTGTCGTTCAGCTTGAGCTAACTCACTCTTCCAGACCTCTTCCACGGCTATCTTCTTCGTACTCCTTAGAGATTTCCATTATTTTGATTAAAAGATTCTCGTTTTTCCCCTGAGATCCTTCTTCCATCTACCCTCTTGTAAAAATTGGCCACACCACCTACTCTAGAGTAGCCCTCTTATTTACTGTCTTCTCACTACTTTCTCCATGCTCTCCTTATGCTGAATGCTGCACCCCAACCCTAGCCTCCATACTGCCTGATCAGAGCCCTCCTTAGACATGTCCACACTGACCTAGTGTATGAACAGACAACAAGCAGAGGAGGTCATTGCGTTTACTTGGTATCTAACTCTCCCTAATATTTTATAAGCTGAATTACTTTTGTATTCTCAGGAACATACTAAATGATGACAGGCATGTTCTAGATGTTCAATTATGTTTATTGTATGAAGGTATGAAGAGTCACACCCAGAATAAAGGTATATATATCTTTATTAAATATTATATTTTATATATATAAATATTTAGTATGTATTCTGTCTGTTTTAATATTAATATAATAATTTTGTCATAAAAATCAAATCTTTGTAAATTTTTTACAACAGCTCAATATTTTATTTTATGTATGTATCTGACTATAATTTTATAGAAATATTTATTTGCATTTTAGTTTTTCTTCTGGATATATTTCTAGAACTAAAATTACTCTAATCCTGAAATTTAGGGCTTGTGGTACATTCTGCAAAACACCTTTCCAGAAAGATAGTGCCAAATTATTGTGCCATGAGAAATTTGCAAGACATCTAAACCTGCCCTTCTCTTGCCATTATTGGAAAGTCCTATAAAGTTTAAAGTTTGCTGAATTACATGAACATAAAAAATTATAATTTATAATTTAAACTAGATTTCTCACTTACACTACTTAGTGAATAAAATTTTTAAATGCTTGACCTCATTTTTGTAATACTAGTGTTCCCACTTTTGCTTCTAATACACTGCTGTGATAGCGCTATTTACGTAGCACACGCCTGACCACATTGTGCAGAGAATACCAGTGATTCCCAGGTGTCAGCAAAGTCAGTTACACGTCTGTGGTCCAGATGATGGTCACCTTTACAGTCCATTTAGAACTTCCTTTCTCTTCACTACATTTTTTCAACAATCCCTCCACATACTCTGTAACTGAATCAAGCTGGTACCTTTTTCATTCCCCTTCCCCCAATATCTTTTCCTCCCATTTCTACCAGTTGAAATCTTACCTATGCTTTAACATCTGATAAATATGCCCTAACATTTATGTGAGATCCTTGTCATCTAATATTGCATTTAGTTTTACATTTTCCTGTTCTTGGTGTTTAATTTTACTTGAAAAGTCCCAATAGCGACACTGCAAAATACTTCTGAGAGTATGTCCTACTTGTGTAAGATTTAATTACTGTCTGTAGACCCTTTTTAAACCTTAGGTTTTAAAGTAACCCGAGAGCCCCAGAGTGTATGGTTCAGTGGATGGAGTGCCAGCCTGAGAACCAAAGGGTCACCAGTTCAATTCCTGGTCAGAGCACAAGCCTGGGTTATGTGCCCATAGGGGGCACACAAGAAGCAACCACACATGGATGTTTCTGTTCCTCTCTTTCTCCCTCCCTTCCCCTCTGTCTAAAAAAAATAAAGTCTTAACAAAATAACCTGAAACTTACATATCTAAAATTTTCCAGCAATGTTTCTCAAATTTGTTTGCTGAATCTTTGAAAAATAGCTTAGACATATAAATAATAAGTAATTTAACTAATTAAGATAATTTAAAATAATTTACATATGATAGTTACATTCTGTCTGAGTGTACATCTCAATTTAATTCAAAAATTATGCAAAGTAACTTGCATAACTGTCACCAAATGGTAGTTATTAAACCCTGTTTATTTCTGTAGTGTTCCTGGGATATATGTGCTTCATTTTTGATATTCTGCCTTCCATTTAACTAAACATATTTCTTCCCAAAGAAAAAAATTGAGAACATAATAATCAAGATTTGCACTCAGTTTATAATTAATTACTGATGGAAAATTAGACCAATTGATTTGATAATCAGTTCTATGGCCTTGTGTTTAAGGTGTAACTTCAAAAACTAGAAAATAAATCAAGAGTTATTTTCTTCCATCTGTTAATACACCTGTCTCATTTGGGTATATATTTATATTTGCATTTAAATGTATATTTATATCTTATTTAGCATATTATTTGCACCTAGTGATCAGTAAATTGTGGTAGACCTTTTAATAACCAGTGGTAGGTCCAATTATAAAGCCTGTATATAAGAAATCAATCATTAAGTTTTAATTACTTAGGCTTATTCGTTTTAAGTACTCTCTGAAATCGACTCACTGTACCTTTAATCTAGGGAGAATTCTTTGAAATAAAAGAAAGTGTTACTGTAATAGATGAATTTAGAGTAAAAAGTAGTAGAGACAAGATTCTGAAGCTATACCCTGAGTTATCAGAATCCACATTTATTAATGGCTTTGACTTGCCAGATGTAGTTATCAATTAACTCTGCTGAAGAAAATGGATCTTTTTACATTACTGAGCTTAGTTCATCTCAAATAAAATGTCTTTCTTGAAAAAAAAAATTTACTTTGGCTTTGCAGTTAAGCACTTCATTTCCAGAATCTTCAAACACCTCAGTCACACAAAGTACAATTCCAAATTGTTTTCAGACCACACAAATAGTACAATGTCCAATACTTGATTTAACAAAATAGAAGCATTAGCACTCACAATTTTGATTCTTTACATATTGGCCAGACTTGTTAAGGCAAAGGATCAAAGTCTCTTTTAAAAAGAAAAAAAAGAAAACCTCCACACTAGAAAAACAGTGAAAAGCTGAGTTTAAAATTAAATCCTAAGCCTCATAAGTTGGCTTTTCAACAGCTCAAACCTCAATTTTTGCTTTAGCTCCCATCTAAAACAAAATGACATTTGCTGAACCTGAGTGCTATGTGTTGCTAACTTTTCTGGTTTGTTTGCAACAACATTTCTTCTTTTAATCAGCCTATCTCCTGCTTTTATCATTTTCTTTGATTTCTGTTCTCTTTTAATTTTCCTCTTTTTTCTGTGTAGTCTCTTTTTTCTCTGACCCTTTTCCTTCATCTTCCTCTAAATCTTCATACGTGAATATAATAATTAGACATATAGCCAGCTATCTACTATTTTTGACTACTTGGAATGAGCATATGTAGATGAAACTATGAAACTTCCTCATATCGCCCCACTTCCACTATTTTCATAACTGATAAAACGCTAATAGATGGCATTTGAGTGAATACTTTCAACATATAAATTCCATCTTGTTATTCTCAGTACTAGTTTGGAGTGTTTATCCATATCCTTACCATTGACAAATGTTATTAGAATCCTGTCCTACTTCTCAGAGGAGTGATAGTTTTCATCTTTAAATTATTTCTAGTGCTTCCATCTCCCATTGCTATAACTTCCTTTTGCTTTACTAAGAAAACGGATATTGTGTAGAAAATGTGCTCTGGAATCATGGAAAACCATCTTGTGAGGTGGCATCAAACCACAGTACTTCAGACCACACAATGCGCTTCACGGACACTTGCGTTAAACTGGCCTTTAAAAAAAAAAATTGTGCAAAAAAAAAAAAACGACCAAAAATTTTCTCTGTTTGGTTGGTAGTCTTGGCATCCAGAACATATGCTTTAATCTTAGAAATGCCTTTCTTGTAGAGAGAGAGAAAAAGCAGACTAACTAGAGTGAAGCACGTAAAAAAGTTTTCAAGGTTAAAAGGCATTCAAGCAGACACCATGGCGAGGAGGCTGGCACTTACTCATCTCAAAGGACAGAGTCTTTTGGCCAGGGCTGCTCTCCTGTCTGCTTTAACACTTAAAAATGATAACTGAATTCATAGGCAAAACTAAACATTGCCCTTTTTAATGTGACGAGAGTATGAAATAGAGATCACAAAATGGATTCATGAATATTATGTGTAATATTACTGAAAAAAAACAGACTTATTACTCCACATAAGTCAAACATTTCAGTCTTCAGGCACCAGTACATTTAGCTTATTAAAAGAATGATTCGGGTGTAGTCATCTCCAGGGAAATAGATGCCTTTGTATTACTGCTGAACATCGGTCTTTATTAAAAGCCTGCTGAGCTGGACTTTGGTCAAGAAAGGGGACCGTTAGACATTGCATTGTTAATCGCTGAGATTCTTCTCAAGGCAGATAAAACAAAAGTATCAGTATATTGTCTCCTCTCTTTCCTACTGACATAGAAATAACAGTTATTTTAGAAAATTAAGAGCAGGAAAAAAAATATAATTTTAAGTTCAACACTGAAGTAATTTGTGGAGAATTAAAAAGACATATTTTAGATTGGTGACATTTTCTTTATTTTTCATTGTGTTTTCTGAGCTTTTCCTGTGTAGTAAAGTTGTACAAAAGATAAGCAGTAACTCTGCATTCTATAAAGAAAACAAAAAACAGGCCACACCCCTTTTTTGGTTGTTGTTTTCTGAAAATGCTTTATTTGAATTTGAATTGAGAAAAATCTATTTCAGAGAGCAATTCTGTAATGCCAAAATAAACATATATAGAAATAAATTGGTTTTCACAACTCTCCTCATCTCTTATATTACACACACCAGAAAACCATGTTCCACTAGTCTCTCCAGACCATCCCGTGACTTTGACCTCTCCAGTCTGTTCTACTCAAGTTTTCATATTTCTCAGTCCCATCCTTTATGTGTTTCCGGCAGTCTTCTAGCTGCATGTCTTTTCAGAGCACTAGCATCTCAGTATTTTATTACTCTTAGAAATAGTACTTAATAATTTACTATCAATATTATCAAACTATTAATCATAAGCATTAATATTATCTAAATAATATCAATATTCATTATTTCCCACTCATCAAAGATGATAATATATATGCAGACAGATAGATAGTTAAACAAGAACAGACAGGATAGAGCTGTGTGAACACAAAGAAATAATGAGACCCAGAGAAATTAGAAATCTCATTTTAGAGAGCTTCTATTGGACCCCGTGTTTCTGTTTTGGTTGTTTGGGATAATTTACCAGGGATCCCTGGGTTTTTTAATTAGTAATTACAAAATAGAATTGTCAAACCTTTTGACTTTAGAATGTCACTTCTTTGTAAGTCTATAAAATTTTTACCACAATTCCAATGAGAGCTTATTTCTGGAATTATAAATGACATTAAGAGAAATGTACAGAAAAAATAATAAACTGAATTTTTACAGAGGGACAAAAGGCTTTTTAAAATGGTTAAATCTGTCCAGGACTCATTAGTGCGGTTTAACAAGACTTGATCACCCCTGAAGTGTGTCGTTGTTACTGATCACAGAGCTTGAAAAACATTAATTGCTAGCTTATTCAGTTTAAAAGAAATGAAAAGAATTAGAAATAAAAAGTTCCTTCAGACCCCAAAATAATATCTTTCTAAAGAATTATTAAATGTGTCCTTATTTCCAAGCTCCATTATACTATTAATACAGTTGTGCTGATTTTTGAGGAACTAGAAAAAGCCTTACATGGTTTCTAATGGTTAGGGATTAGTTTCTCTATTTTTGAGTAGGTGCACAAAGAAATTAAATTTTTACCTGTATTCTCATGGTTCTGAAATACTGTGCTACATGTATTTACAAAAAAGTTTTACTATTTAAAGTCAATACCATGTAACAAAGTTTAATTTCATAGCAAAAAAAAAATTCTTTTTATAACTTGAAAACCACTTCCATTACTGGAAAAGTGAGAAAAAAATGCTTTGTGAATTCAGAAGTGGGCAGAAATATAGTGCTCTAATTTTTTATTGCTTGTGGAAGTGCACTGAAATTGATCAATAGTTTTTAAGTGCTTTCTGTATTTTAGTACAGTTTTTGTTGTAGGAAAACATACTGAAGTAATTAACATAGTGCCTCTCCTCAAATATGTTATAATTATGGTAATGTGTCTAAAAACCATGAAAGAAACTTGAGTAATAAAAAGCCATTTACCAGGAAGTGTTATTAAGGACACAGGTGTTGAGAGGAGATGGGGCCTAATGATGGTGACGGTGAGAAGAAAGTGCTTCATGGAAGCCTCAGGATTATAACGGCGAAGTCAAAGGTGGAAGGCATCTGGTATGAGGGGAAGCTCATGAAGGAAACAGTGCAGTTTCCAGTGGATGTGACCCTTCACAACACAGTGAGAAGGTGACCCAGAAGTATTTGTGGGTGAATCTCAGTAAATAAATTTAAATCAGAAGGATGGCAATGGTGTAGGTGTGGTCTTGACATCTAGATAGAAAAGTTTGTGTTTGGTGTGTTTTGAAAGAAGAATTCATGGTAGATTTTTAAGCAGAGTTTCAATATGATGCAAGTAGCATTTAAAATGGATTAGTCTGGAAGTGGTGGGCAATATATGGGTGACAGGTGGAGGGCAGAAAGATAGGCAACAAAGAGGCAGCCTGGAGTCGGGAAGATCCATAAGAAACACTCGCAGAAATGCAGGTGTGGAGTGAGTGATAAGCCTTTAGCTTCAGGTGGCAGCAATTAGAATGGCGTGAGAAGAGAAGATACCTGAGGCATTTAATTTACAATAACATGATATATCTATATTTTAATCTTATACTACCCTAATGTTTGTTCTGAAGGTTGTTGGTTTAGTTCTGTGAGCAAAGTGTTTTTTGTTAATGCATTCCTTATCTCTCAGCTAAAGGTATTATTAAATTCCACATTGTCCTGTTTACAAAAATATAGCACTACATAATATTATGGATCTAGTAAGAGCACGCACTTTGAATTATTTTCCAGCAGTGGCAGTAGAATTTGCTAAACCAGTCACATCCATCCTTATTATGGACAACAGCTGGTACTTTTGAGATTTTTGGCAAGGGTTAGTGACCCAATTGACGATTTAGGACTAACGACTTTCTATAGAAAGGGAAGGAGCAGGTATATAAGGGCTCCCATCCCCAATAGTTTCATAAATTTCATCTATTAAGCAGCTGAATCAATCTACCATGTATAGTAGGAACGGTAAGGTAGCTGCCAGAAAGATGTTTAAAAAAAGTAACACAATTCCTCTTTCAGCTCAATGCATAAAAAGTCCCTTTAACTTTTCACAAATTCTGTACCTTATCAGAATGCAGACTCCAAATTAAACTAATAGCATATTGGATGAAGACATGCGTTTGATACTTATTTAAATCTTACCAATGATAAAGGAGTACATTTTCCATTTTAAAGTATTAACTCATACCGTGCTTATAAATTAGAATGCTATTTCGAGGTCACTTATAGGATGGGATTTAGCAATATAAACATGAGGATTCTTTCCATAAAGTGGGACACTTTTTTCCTGCCCACTGGAAGGATAAGTTTTATATTGTAATAAAGGTGTGGATGTTAGCAACAGTGTTTTGCTGGGTCATTGCCGTTTTGTTTGCTTTCAGAATTGGACCAAAGAGCCTTAACCACTGTATACTAGCATTTGCTATGTAGCCTCTAACCTGACTCAGGGGGTCAAATCAGGATGGCTTTGATGTATCATATGTTATGTATGTTGTATAAACAAGGGCACAAAAGCAGTTCCATTTGTCCTGCTGGTTTAGCAACCGATTTCTCATATCAATACACTCGTATTTAAGTGACCTAAAAAAGCTGGTTTTTTAGCTCAAAGGATTGCTTTTAATATACCTTTTACCCTTGGACATTTATACAACTCCACATCAAGTCTTTGTGTCTAACAGTCTATTTTTGCCACTTGTACTTCCCTAAAAAGAACCTTATTTACATAATGGATTCACATGGATTATTTTGCTGTAATCCATAATTTGTGTCCCGAGTACATTGCTATATATTATTTCTACATTATGGGTCATAGAAGAATGTTAGAGATATAAGTAAAATATTGTCTGAATATTAGTTAACGAAGCAAGTATTTTTAGGACTCTTTGAACCTGTGGTTGCAACTTCTATTTTAGATAGACATGAGTGACCCATATTTGAAAATCTATAAAAATTTGCTCTGGGAAATAAAAGCCTTTCATTTTTTAAAAGGGGAGGATAAAACTTTACTTTATGAGCTGTACTTGCTTGGAGAAGAACTATATAGGAGCTTTGGTACCATCCTGACTGGCGACCTAATTGTCCTTGGCTCTGAAATGCCTAAGAAAATTGAGGGGAAAAACAGATTTAAACTACATAGAGCTCATTGTTTGGGGCCAATTTATCTATTTGTTTCTTGTGGATACAGTGATAATTAAATCTACTCATCAATATAGGGATTAACTACTTAAAAAGGAAATGTTTAAAAAAAGACTTCCTTATTTATGATGCAAAGAAATTATAAATAGCGTAGATGGGAACATCAAGACCGTAGAAGTGAAAATGTGTCAGAGGATCATGGAGAGGAAATGTATCACAAGCTTCTTGAAACAGCCAAAGAGCAAATGATGAATAAATTGTACAGCAATATTTAATGCGTGTTTTGATGGTTTGGATGATGACTTCAGGATATGAAGACTATTGAGTAGACAATTATAAAGTATATTTAAGATATTAAATCAAAATGCAAAGACCAAGAATTGATTGCACCACACTAAAGGGAAAGAAAAATGAAGCAGATATTTTAGATAAAGGCTTAAAATAGATCTGTTTTTAAAAAGTCTAACTCTGCTGAATTAATACAAGTAAAGTTGGAGTAAATTTAAGCCAGGGACTTGAAATTATTACTCTAAAATATATGAGCATAAAGTTTATCTGAAAATAGCTCATGTAAATACTTTATTTCTATTACAGAAATTTATATAAATCTAAAAATGTAAGAAAGTATAATTAAATTTACAAGTTGGAACTTTTGAATTATGTTACAATTTTCATACAGAGAATAAGTCAGAAGAAAGAATCTTATTTATTTCTTTAGCTCTAAAAACCACAAATATATCATTGTCTTATAGGAGAGAATAAAATTTAAAGGATGGAATTTCTGGAAGTACATGGCATTTTTGCCTCTGACTAACCACTTATTATATAGTACAGATCATGCAAACAGCTTAATCATCATGGAGCAACCAGTTAATTTTCTTTTGTTTTTTGTTTATCCATATGTTAATGTATTTTAACAATATAATTGATAAAGTTTATTCGCTAATCACAAGATGTGTATTCTCAACATACTCTATTAGTAATCATTTTTTATTGAAAAAGTTACTTTGTTAGACTTCTTTAAGTTTACTACTATTTTTTTTTCAAGAAATGACATACTATCATAAAAGAATTTTTCTCATCAGTCTATGCATAATAGGAAGAGAATGCAGAGAAGAGAAATAAAAGGTGTGTCATGACTGAATGAACTGGAGAGTGTGAAAACCTTTAAGAAGAAATTAGGACACTGCTTCGTAAATAAGAGAAACTGGTAATAAAAACAAAGAGAACTGATCAACCATGTTATTGATGTGTATGTGTCACGTGCTGTTGAGTCGGCTCGGACTCCTGGCAATGCTGTGAATGGGTGATGTCCACAGTGCCCTGTCCTCACCAGCCCCGCTTAGCTCCTGTAGACTCATGCCTGTGGCTTGTTTTATGGAGTCAACTCATTGTATATTTGGTCTTCCTCTCTCCTTGCCATTTATTTTTTTTCCTAGCATTACTGTCTTTTCCAAAGGTAGTTGCTGATGTAGAATACTGGATATCCATGAGAGAGCTTATAAATGTCACTGTGTATAAATGTTTTGTGGGGGAAAGGAGGATAGAAGGGAAGGAGGCATTGGTATGTTTTTTATTCTGGATCAATTTTTAATTTAGATGCAGTTACTACAATGGTGTTAAGATTTCTGAAAAAAATAATAAGAAATTTTTACTTCTGCAAATATATTCACTATTACACATCCAAGTTTAGCCTAAATACACTTTAATACAACTTGTAAACCCATAATTCTTCAAGAAGTGAAATCAGTGGTTGATAATAATTGTACATCTGTTATTAATTAGTTCAGATGGTTGAGTCATGGAGCTAATGAGGCCAAAGCCTGAGTTGGATCTCTATGCCGATGAGGTTTGCTCTCTTCCTGGGTCACTCACAGACCACAGTTCAAACCCAGGCCAACTATCTCATAACTGAACACCACTAACCATTAAAAAAACTGGGCAAGAGGAAACAAATCCAACAGCATTCCTGGAAAAAATCCCCAACTGTACAGTGTCTGCTCGTTAATGATTTATCAGCAGTGCTCATGTAGGAAGAGAAACATTAGTTATGCACTTGGTACTGCTTACTACAAAACGATGCACAGGAAACTCTGGGGCCTCATGGCACATTGAAGAATAAATAATACTAGAGAATTATCTAAAGAAAGCATGAAAAAAACTAATTCACATCCACAGATTTAATCTATTTTTTAAATTGCAAGGGAAGCAAAATTCCACATGCTGATATTTCCTCAATAGATTATAAGGGTCCCTTGAGTTCTGAGCAAAGGAGGGAAAAGAGGAGGCAGGTAGAAAGCCAAAATATGACAAATTTCCCCCCCCATTCAGACTCGAAAAACTAGGTCTGCCTTGTAGGAGGACAGTACCCATTTTATTGTGAGAAGGTCATCCTCCACCCAGAAAATATGGCAGTGAAGAGGATTGAGTTATGCATGGATAGTTTTATTCTTGCAAATTTATCAGTCAGACTAGGTCACTGGGAATTTGAGTAAGCATCGGGGGTGGAAAAGAATTCCTGCCACACCCTACCTCACCTACACAACTTTTTTTTTTAATGGAATAAATGGTCAGTGTAAGACAAAAAGTGGGGCAAATGCCAGAAATGAAAACTAACACTGTTTGTACATTGTGGTAGTTAAATACTTGTAAACTGTCGGAAAATCCATGTAGCTCTTCAGCATGGTGGTCCTTCTGGATGGTCTCCCAAATTTCTGAGGGTGGATGGTTCCCATGATATCTTCCACTCTATCTTCATAAATATAATCATAAATAATAGCTGGACTGGAAGTATCTATACATCATGATGGAAAAGTCAAATTCAAAGCAAATATTTTGAAATAATTTATTTTACTTGCTCATCATCGTTAATGATAAACTCACCTAGCGATAGTCTAATGAGATATCCCATTCGAGTACATCTTTTAAATACTGTGTGGCATGTTCCGCCTTGGAGATCACAGTGCATTTCAGTTCTTTAATGTTAGACTTTATCACAGCATTTCCCGCATTTTGATAAGGAACCCCATTGCAACTGGTGCTTGAAAAGTTTAAGATTGAGAAACACATCAGCATCATGGTATAACCAATTCTTTGTAGTAAGATTTTATAGTGCCTCATTTATTACTGATGACGAAGGGAGAATTTATCCTCCCATTATGTTTGTCTAAAAAATATAAGTACATGGTATACCAAGCGGAAGTGTTTTTTATGTTGTATAAATAATAAAAGCTATTTTGTATGTATACCATGTTGCAATCTATATAGAAAGACTCTGAGTGTATGTTTTCATTGCTGTAATTATAATTTTGAGCATAAATGACTACCAATATACTAATGATTTTTCTAAAACTCCACACTTGTCAGTTTTTTCCAAAATATTTATTTGGTCAACGAGGTTTAAACTATGATATAAAACTGTATTGTTTTTAGCACCCCCCCCACCTCAAGGAGAAAAGCCACCTTGCAAGATTAACTTGGTTATACAAGTGAGAATACCTCAATGTCCTTTAATTTGACCAGTATGTATAGGGCTCCTCTTTTGTGGCCAGCACCCTTCAAAACACTGGTGACAGAACAGCCGACCAAACAGACAAACACCTGTTCCGTAGAGTTTACCTTCTAATGGAAGAAAAACTCCTCCTCTACTTCTCAAATAGTGTGAAGTAAATACCTCTCCAAATTTAAATAAATGAAAATATTTATCATCATCAGAAAAAAAGCCTCTGAATAGGTTTCGAAGTCCAGAGAATAATAAAGAGACAGGAGGATTTGGGCTGGTTGAACACATGTGTTTGCTGTTTTACAGACAGGCAAGTGTTATAAGATTAATCCCAGTACAAAACCTTTATGTATCTTAGAAGCTGTAGAAAGCTCTCCTTATGAAAACAAGTGAGTAAATGTTATTTTTTTATCTTTTTGTAGCATATTTCACTTTTGTCCTATTCTCAAGCTCGAGAAAACTTTTAATAATCAGAGCATCATGGTCAACTTTATTACCTAATTCCTCTGCACTATATGACTGAATATAGCTGAGTTTTCAGTCACTAGACGATAGACTGAGTTAACTGCATTCATTTCCTTATTCAAACTCTTAAGTATCAATGTCTGCCACAATATTTTAATTTTTAATACATGTGGCATTATGTCCAAATATGAGAGTTTTTGATAACTGTCAAGTGTGAACCTTCACTTTTGGTCTAAACTCTATACCTCTTCAATACCATGAACTAACATAGGTTAGGACAGAAAATATGTCCTTCCCCTAGTAAACAAATAAGTCTGATAACCAGAAATTCATAATTGTTCATTTTAACACTACATTGCAATTACACTTTAAATACATGTAATGCCACCTAGCAGGATAATTATAATTGTTATAGATTTCCTGGATTTTAAGTCACTTTAAAGGAAACTTTATTAAAGATTAGTTAAATATTTTAAAAAATAAAATATTAGACAATGCTATACATTAAAATAAATAAAAGTTCTTTTAACATGATAAAGTTGTTCTGTTTGAAAATCATTTAAGAATTTACATTTGTGGTTTACAAGAAAATGTAACCTGAATTTATGTACAAATATTGATTAGATTTTGGCTTCAATCTCAACATTTAAGGTGAATATATAACTGGAGTCTTGTGAAATCTAAGATTCACAAACATTTAAGGTTTAATTTGGTCTTTGGAGAAATTTTTAATAGAAATTATTCCACTACATTTGAAAGGCATAAAACTTAATCATGTAGATTCAAAATTATACAGAAAAAATATCTTAAAATGTTTCTCAAAACTAGGCCTTTTGTTGGTGAAAATGTTCACAAAAAATCTTTGGTATGTTTATTTATTATGCTGATAAGACTGGATGATAGTATAATGCAACTTGAATTCTTACTGAATGCTTTTCCAGAGTTATTGCAAAACAGAACTCCGAACATTCCTCACATTCCTCATCTTCTTCTCTGCATAAAGCAAATAGTCCAGAAAATCCAGATTTACTAAACACAAAACAATTTTCTCATACTTATTTTTATTGAATTTTATTTCCCACCTCAAAACCCCAACATCTAGTGGTCTAATTAAGACAAAAGAATATTCAACATAATTATGCAGGAAACAATTTTATATTCTATTCCTCTTCCTATCCTCTCTACTCCCACAGGTAGGAGATGAGTGCAGGGAAAAAAGAGAGACAAGAACAAAGACAGAGACAGAGAGAGAAGGAGAGAAACAAGAAGAAAAAATACAAGTTAAAAGATGTACTTAAAAAATTAAAAAACTAGACCTTGGATAGTAATCAGATTACCTGTGCTCTTGGATTTTTAGATCTCGAATATATGATTTTAAGCAAATATGTTAGTCACTCTGACCTTCAGTTCATATTTATAGAGGGCAGTAATAGAATCTGCCTTGGTTGACTTTTAAAAATGTGGTGATTACCAAACGATACGTGTAAAATATAGCACTATATCAACGCACTGGAATGGTAGCATCACCGACAGTGATGTTCTTAGAAAATGTTGCTAGAGAGCTTTTTGTTATTAAATATTTTCGATTGGGCATAAATCTCTGAGGCTTAATAAAACAACTATAATAGCTAATATTGTTTAATGCTTAGCATGTACTAGAATGTTCTAACCCCTTTAACTTTATTTATTTAATTCTTTCAACAACCTAATGTGGTCATTATTATCTTTATTCTTATTGCACAAAAGAGGAAAGTGAGTACAAATTGATTAAATGACTTACCCAGCATCACAGTGCAAAATGGGCCTCAGATTGTCTGATTTACCCCATCTCAGTGGGGTATTCTCTCTACAGGGTTCTTCCCCACAGTTTTCCAGCCTCTGTTGAACAGATCTGAATACATGAGGCAGTCACATGGGTGTGCTCCTCTTGGAAAGACTTCCACAGTAATTTCCCAGTCTTTGAAGAGCATTTCCTTGAATAAAGGTGATAGGTATTTCCTGTTACTAGCAAGTATACATGTCTGGAACTGTACAGAAAAACTACTTCTACAATTCAGTACATTCTTTTTTACTAAAATATTTCTTTATTTGAATAAGGTCAATGTCATTTCTTGAATTCAAGCTAACATCAAATAAAAACCAGGGGGAAAAAAATGCTTGACAAAATGTTATCCAATTGAAATTGAGTGGGTAGAAGACTCTTTTAAACTTTAAAAGAAATACATTAAACGGGTTACATACAGGTCTGAAAAGTTGAAAGTGGTGATTTCACATTACTTTTAATAAAAGTAAGGAATTTCAATTACGATTTGGACAAATGATAGTGCATGAAGTAGGAGGGGGCAAGTTTTAAAAGAAAATCTTAAATATAATAGGACCTTATAAGTGTATTCTTAGATTCTTGTTATTATGTATATGATGAAAGGCGTTTTGTAGTGTAATCTGCGCAGTAAACCTTTTGAAATAAAACATATTGACTACGCTTGCTCAACATATGTAAGAAATTCTGGTATAGACACATGCACATGTTAAGATTTCAGAAGCTCAGATTGAATAGCTAAATAGATTGATTCTCCACTACCTGGATATTTATCTTCTAGGATCCACCATTATCAAATTCAAAACCTGCAGGTAAACACAGTGATCATTGATGCAGTTTCTGAACAAAGCAAATGAAATTAAATAGTCAACTCTCAGCCTAACTCTGACTATACTCTAAGCTCTGTTTTCTAAAACAGGTTTGATTTCAAGTTATTAGAGTCTTTTTATTAAATAAAAGCACAAATTCAGCATCTAAATATTACTCTTGCTTTGTTAATCTAACATTTTTTCTCTTTGTATCTTAAAATAACAAATAGTAAGATATTTTTTAGATCGAAAAAATATAGAATAGTTTTATTTAACTGTAAGTAAATAACATTCCACACAACATACACATGCATTCTTCTCTTTTCATGTTATTTACCACTTGTAAATAATAAGAAAACATACATTTGAACAAGCAATGAGTAGAGTCTGTTTATTAGAAATAAATTTCACAATTATTTTAAAAACATAGTCTTGGCACGTAGTCTACTTTGTAGCTACTTGAACTGTCTAATCAAGGAAAATACACAATGAACAATGATTTTATTCATATATAGGTATTACAATTGAACTTTATCTTTTCATTTTCTGTCTTCTGCTCCAAATCTGGTATGTTCCTGCCTGTGGGCTAATGTAGATACTACACCGAATGCTTACTTCTTCGGAGCCTGCTGGACACCATCGCACTGAGTGTCAGACACAGCTTTGCAACACATCTCATCAAGTATATTATTTTTGGAAGCACAGAATGAGTTTTGAAATATGTCACATAATATTTCTTAATTTTTAGATTTTTACTTAAACATCAATGTGTAGGTACGCATAAAGCTTTTCTTGATTCATCAACACCCTTGACTTGTTGGTTGATTTGTCAACCACTGTTCACGTCCTTTATATCTGTTCTCAACCACCTGTTAGAGTGAAAAAATGTCCTTATGTTAAAAACTCTTTGACTTGTTTTATCATTTCTACAAGATTTTAAGACTTTTGAAAGCATGGGAATCTTTCTTAAATAATACCTTGTACATATGCAGTGCTCATTATTTATTAAATGTTAAGGGAGTGACAGTGATTTTGACACTGTTGCCTTGGTTAAGTTTTTCCCCCTGGCCAAGAGAAGAGCACATGCGGTTTACTTATAAGGAGCCGGCAAAGACCCTGACAGACAGGGAGAAGTGACAAAAAAGAAAAGGACATCAGGTTGATAAAACTCAAAATATAAAATGCATATAATGTAACACGTAATATAAAATATGGATATATGAAAATATAAAGATCAGGCAGTTTAAGAACAAATAATCAAATTCCAGTTTTTTAAAAACTGTTTTGACCTTATAGCGTGTACAATAGGCTGCATAGGCACTGAATACTATGGCAAGTTAAGTGACCATATTCTTTATTTTTAATAGATTTAATTTTTACAACAAAATTGAGGTGATTTTCCAAATATCCCTGCCCCACTGCATACATAGCCCCCCTTAGTCAACATCCCCCAGCAGAGTGTTACATTTGTTACAACAGATGAACCTACATTGCCACATCACTCTCGTCTGAAACGCTGAAGTTTGCATTAAGATTTGCTTTTGATTTCGTACATTCTATGGGTTTGGACAAATGTATAATGACATTTATCACCATTGTAGTATACAGAGTAGTTTCACTGGCCTACAATCCAGTGCTCTGTCTAGTCATCCCTTCTCCCCCCGCCCCCCCCCACCAACTTTCTGCTATAAACCTGTGTGTGCATATTTTTCTGTGCACTTATGTGTCCAGCTCTTTTGAGCAAATACCGGGATCATGATTTCTGGATTGTATAGAAAGAATATGATTAGTTTTGTAAGAAACCATCAAGCTCTCTTCCAAAATGGCTATACCTTTCTGCATTCCCACCAGCAATGAATAAGAGGTTCTTATATTCCACATCCATGCTAGCATTTGGTATTGCCAATGTGTTAAGTTTTGGCCATTTGACTAAGTATATAGTGGTACCTCATTGTTATTTTGGTTTGCATTTTCCTGATAACATGTTATATAGAGCATATTTTCATATGTTTATTTGCTGTCTGTCTATCTTTGGTGAAGTGTCCATCATGGTCTTTGGCCAATTCTTTAACCTAGTTGTTTTTTTATTTCTGTTCTGTTTTAAGCATTCTTCATATATCTTAAATAACCGTCCTTTATCAGATACATCTTTTGCATTCTGAGGCTTGTTTTCTCGTTCTCTTGATACACTCTTTCTCTGGGAAAGAGTGTCTTGCTCCTTTAAAAACTGGGATGCTATGATCAACCAAAGTTCAATAACCAAAGCCCATAACAGTATTACCTAGAAAACAAAATCTAATAAAATGAACATTAAGACAACTTATGCTTTTTAGCAAGTAAAACTGTGGAATGCTTTCTAAATATATATGTATATAAATTATATTTTAAAAAATTATTTTCCTGTTAATAGGATAAAGTTCCATTACTAAGAAATAATTTGTGAAATATTCCATTCTCTAATAATGTCATATGACATCTATGCCCCTGTAATATCTTTTTCATAACTAAGTAATGGGGGTGGATAGTAGAAGACAGATCTGTTTAAAGTGAGTTCAATTCATGCACAAATAACTTTCATTCTTTTTCGTTGTTGTTGTTACACATTTTTTTGTAAAGAATGCTTTTAATTCATGGAAGTAACATGAATAAAATTATTCCTGCATTACTGAATAAAGGTTGTTGAGAAACAATGAATAATGTTACCCATATTGATAGCAAACGGAGAAAAGTTTGGATGCAAATATGAACAGTGAATCCATTCTGTAGCCCATGATGATTCCAAATGTAAGCATCTCGTGGAATTTTCATTTGGTTCTCCTAGAGAGATGAAGGAAACATAAAAACTGATGTAGTCATACCAATGGCCACCAAGATGACAATAATCTGGAGAATTCCCATGATGGATCTGGGCTACATTTAACACAATTGAGTACAGATGGCAGCATATGAATATTCCATGTTTTGCTAATTCTGCCCACTCTTGCTTCAACGAGACTCCTTATAAGGAGAATCTGTCATCACACACGCAAAAGATATGCAGACCTGGAGGACGGCATTACACCAGCACAGCCCCAAGTTATTGGGGAGGTTGAGGGCAATTTTATCTAAAATTAAATTAGTTTAAAAGATCAGTAATTGATAGTATGTAAGTGAATGAAAGTCAGGTCATATGTGACTTTTCAAAGGTAAAACATGCTATTTGTAATTGAGAACAGACACTGGTAGAAGATCTGGGGAGATGTGGTGAACAGAAAACTAAAATGCAATTTTTTTAGTAGATTTACACACTTTAGGACTCTGTAAGATGGCTTGTCTCTACCTTTCTGGGATGGAATTATTTAATACTTATTCTGGTTTCATTCTATAATCATCCCTACATTATACTTGGACATCACTGAGCATATGCATTTGACTGCAGAGAAACACTCATAAAATAATCCACTTGCTAAAAGGGAACAGTGAATAAGTATTCTCAGTTCTGAGTGCTGTGCCCTTCCCAGCAGTACCCTCAGTAATGCCTCAGATCTGGGATCAGGGTTTCCCTGGATGCCTGTGGCTCGTGTTCTGCTTATTTCGAAAGGCTGTACCACTTCCTTCATGGATGCAATCGATGAAGTCAAAGGAACGTTAGATAGTGAGTCCGGAATGCCCTTGTGGTTCTTCCCATTAAACAGACAGCAATGTCTCGGCTATTTATGACTTTGCTGTTTAACCCTTTTACTACAAACTTCCATTTTGATAGACGGCGGTTCTTATAATCCATCATTGAAATGAAGCCTAAAATTAGTTACTATATAAAACAGAGCCACTAAGTGGGCAAAAAAGATGCCAAATTTCCAAAACATCCACGCCTAATATATGAGCCTCACTTGGTATGTGAACCAGGAAGTGAAGTGCCATGCATATTTAAGATAAATGCTCTTCTTAAACAAAGACAAATTAATGAGACAACTAACAGTTTTACCCATCTGCATCATTTCTAAGTACACAAATTTATTAATTTTAAACTTGATATGACTTATCTTTCCAAACTTTTTTTTAAATTACTTTATTATTGTTCAATTACAGTTGTCTGCATTTTCTCCTCACCCCAGCCAAACCCACCTCCCTCCCTTGCTTCCTCCCTCCCCCTTGGTTTTGTCCATGTGTCCTTTATAGTAGTTCCTGAAACCCTTCTCCCCACTGAACCCTCCCCACTCCCCTCTGGCTATTGTTAGATTGTTCTTAATTTCAAAACTCTTTCAAGAGTTTCCTTCCAAACTCCTAATGAAATAGTACTAAAGCCTATTAAAAGTCCCATGGAAGGAGAGTGTTTATGACATACACTTTGAAATTTATGGGCTGGAATTTTATTCTGAATCTCAAATCAATTTATTTCTAACCCTTGTAATCTGGTTTGTTTGCTTTCAGGGGGATGATCTCAGTACCCCAAATTCTTAAATCAGACAAAGCCCGAAAGGATCTACTAATTACTTGTGGGCCAAAGCTCTAGATCTGAGAAGAATCAGATACTCAAAAGCAAAAAAAGAGGCATTTTTTAATTACTTAGAAAAGACCCATATACTGAAAATTGCGTGTTATTCAGTATCTCTGTTTCAGAACAATAACAATTGAAGTGTACAATTCCATAGTTACTGCACAAGTAAAGGTTGAAACCCTAGGCCACTTTAGACACCAGTGTTACCACACACTTGAAAACAGCACTTTTCTCTGCCACATGATGGGTAGTGTTATACCAGCAAAGGCAACCACGCATGTATGAGCTGAATCAATTCACATAAATTGCTTAGAACCAGACCTGTAATTTGAGAGTGTTCAGTAATAATTAATATCTCTCTATACATCTATCTATTAAGGGCTTTAATATAACTTTTAAGTACACATATTGGCTCATATCAGTAATAACAAAACCTCATTTTACTTTATGGTCAAAGTTTTAAGAAATAACATTTATTTAAAACTTTTCATCACTTCCTATCCGATACAAGGATGACGAATGGTCATGAGATTGTAATGAGTTTTGGTGTTTAGTTGATCAGAAGAGTAAAAATAATAAGTGATTTGATTTTCTGCATTAGTTATCTGAAGTCAGTTAATTCTTTAAAAAAGGCTTTGTTCTCCATATATTCAGTCTAATTTTTGAAGGAAATTCTAGACAATATTGTCTGAGGACTTCATTTGTGTGATTCAATAATTGCTTTTCACAGTGTCATTAATAAAGCATGATTTTGTGGAAAAATTCTTAGTTTTCATGAAAATAATAATTCCAGTAGATGCCTACCATTTTATCCACATGGCCTCCAAGGAATATTTTGATGTTAAGAGTATACAAGTTATTATTTATTATCCTTCCTCTCATCCAGGCTTTCCTTTTGAATTCTCTTTGTGCTTGATGTGGTTTTTTTTTTCTTGATATAAGTTTCATTTTTTAAAGAGATTATCTGAAGCACATTAAACATTTTAAGAGTTTATCTGAGCAAAAATTGATTCCAATTGCACAGTGCCAAACCAGAAGTGGTTAGAAGTGCTGAGACGCACGCCCCCCATAGGAACTAGGGAAAAGACTTTTATAAAGAAGCCAAAGCAAGGAACTTGTCTGGCTACAGATTAAGCAGTTGCCTTGTTTGGGAAAACCTAGTGGTTCTTTTGTGATTGGTTGTCTTTAGTTTTCCGTTTCTTAACCTTCAGGCATTACAGGCCTAGGTTTTACTTTGTTTAAAGTTGAACAATAATTTTAAAAAATGTGAAAAAAAGACTGTATGGCATTTAAAGTCCCCCTAGTCTATTGCCCTCCTTGTTTAATCCACTTAACAATTTAAATCTCATGTTTACTGTCATAAATACTTTTTTACCCTGCTTTTTAATGCCATGTCTGCTCTCCCTGACTCCCAAACCACCACCATGCAAGAAACACCTGCAACCACAACATACCATACTGTTTCTTAGAGCCATTTTATTTATAGATTTTCAGTTTATGAGTTAAATAAATTTTAATCTTTCAAGTACTTTGCCTCATGCAATTTCTTCTTTTAGTGATTCTCAGGACAGTATCATCAAAGGGCCCTGTGAGAGCCAGCGCTATTTCTCAGTAAAATTATTAAAAAGTTTATAAACAGGTGAGGTTGGGAAGATAACTTCATCCGATTTTTCACTTTGTACAAAGTTCTGCATTTTAACCGCAAAACTTCTGCTTGTATTCCTTGACAACCTGAGAAAAGAAACATAGATGGAAGGACAGTGAGGGGAATTCCTCAATGGGAGGAGTTAGCAGCTTTTGCAATGAAGATGTTCTAGAAGAAAATAAAGAGGAAAGAACAAACTGAATCATGACACAATAAGAGTCCAAATACATAATTCAGCTCAGAGGCCAGCAAACTATATTCAGTGGGCCAAATAAATCCAGGACCTGTTTTTGTATGGTATATTTGCTAATAATGATTTTTCTTATTTATGCATGCTTGAAAAAAGCATGCTTTGTCTATGAAAATTGATGAATTGAATTTGCACTGTCTGTAAATAAAGTTTAATTGGAACACGGACACATTCTTTCATCTATGTATGGTCTATGACTGTTTCCATAGTGCAGTAGCAGAGGCAAAGACTTGCAACCCAGGCCATATGACGTGCAGCACTAAAGCGTATATTATCTAGCCTTTTACAGAAATGCCCCTGGCCCTGATTTGGAACATTTCATCAAGCTTGTTTTCCTAGCTGGCCAAATTATTGTTTTATGAACACCACTCTGGGATTTCAAACCCAAGTGAACCAATAGTAAGTTCAGATTTTTCCAGGAGTTTTCTTTCTGATAACACAAGGACAGTACAAACAATCAGCCAAAGCAGTTGTCTTGTTTTATTTCTTACCAAATAAATAAATAAATAAATAAACTGTTTATATTGTGATAACTCCTATGCAGTTATAAGACATAAAGCAGAGAGGTACCATGGTATTCTTTAGCCAGTTTTCCCTACTGGTGACATCTTGGAAACTGTAGTACAATATCACAACCTAGTTATAGATGTGGATACAGTCAGGATGTAGAATATTTCCACTACCATAAAGATTCCTCACGTTGTCTTTTTCTACCCACACCCACTTCCCTCCCACTCCCATGCCAGTCTTAACATCTTAACTACTGATCTCTTTCCATTTCGATAATTTAATTATTCCAAGAATTTATAATTTGAATCATATAGATCGTGTCCTTTGAGAATTGGCTCTTTTCACTCAGCATAATTCTCTTGAAATCATTCAGAAGAGCGTATCAATAGTTTGTTCCTTGTTATTGCTAAGAAGTAGCCCATGGTATGGGCGTACCGGTTTGTTTGACTGCTCATCAGCTCAAGGACATCTGGGTAGTTTTCAGTTTTTGTCTATTATGAAAAAAGCTGCTATAAACACTCATGTACAGGTTTCTGTGTGAACATAAACTTTCATTTCTTTGGGATAATTGCCTGAGTCAAATTGCCGGGTCTTATGGAAAACATATGTTTAGTTTTAAAAATAATATGCCAATCTTTTCCTGAGTTGCTGTGCCATTTTATCACTTTACATTCTAATCAGCAATAGAGTGAGTGATTTGATACCCTCACCAATGTTTAGTGTTGTCACTATATATACATATATATGTATATATATAGTTTTATATATATAGTTATATATGTGTATATATATAGTCATATATATGTTATATAACTATATATAGTCATATATATGTTATATATAGTTATATATATGTATATATATAGTTTTAGCTGTTCTAGTAGGACTGTACTGATATTTCGTTGTGATTCTAATCTCCATTTTCCTAATGGCAAACAATGTTTGACATTTTTTAATGTGCTTATTTGTCATCCGCATATCCTCATAGATAAAACGTCTCTTCTTATCTTTTGCCTATTTTCCATTTGGATTGTTTTACATTTTACTGCTGAGTTGTGAGAGTTCTTTATGTTTTCTGGATACTATTCTTCCCAGACATGGTTTGAACATATTCTCTTCCCACCTGTAGCTTCTCTTTTCATCCTCTTAATGGAGTCCTTTATGGAGCAAAAGTTTGTAATTGTAATGAAGACTGCTTTATCAATTTTTCCATATGATTGTGATTTTGGAGTCAATTCTAGGAACTCTTTGCACAGATCCAGATCCCAAAGACTTTGTTCTATATTATTTTCTAGTTTTAAAGTTCTATGTTGCATTTCAGTCTGTGACCAGTTTGAATTAATTTTTGTATAATATGTGGAAAAGACTATTTTCCTTCCACTAAACAGGTTTTGCAACTTTGTCAATAATCAGGCATATATCTGGGGGTCTATTTCTAGACTCTCTGTTCTGTTCCATTAATCGATATACTTATTCCTCTATGAATACCAGACAATCTTGCTTATAATCCAATTGTAATCTATTACTATACTTATTAATAATATATTCTATAGATATGCCTAATATTAGTTTATTTAGTGATATACTACTATGTAAGTCTCAAAATCAGATAATTTCTTCCAATATTTTATCCAAAACTGTTCCAGCTATTTAAGTTCTTTTGCATTTTTATGTAACATTTAGAACAATTTCATCTATCTTTACAAAAATAGTTTTAGGATTTGATAGGAATTCCACTAACCCTATGTGTAAATTTGGGGAAAATTGACATCATTCCTATGTTGAGACTTGTAATCCATGAATATAACCCGTCCCTCCAGATCTCTTAGGTTTCTTTCATCAGCATGTTATAGCTTTTAGCGTACAAGTTCTATACATGTTTTTAGATCTATGCCTCAATGTTTCAGTTTTGAGTGATTTTAATTAGCATTGTATTTCTACTTTGTTTGTTTGTTTGTTCGGCTCTATTACACTACCTGGAATAAAACTTGCAGCACCCCGTTGAATAAGAGTGGTGAGAGAGTGAACACTCTTCCTGATTGTTGCTCTTAGAGAAAGAGCATTTAGTCTTTCACCATCAAATATAATGTCAACTGTAGCTTTTTTGGAAAATATCTGTATCAAATTGTGGGGTCCCTGCTCTTCCTACTTGTCAGAGAGGTTTCAGTCATAAGTGGATGCTGAATTTTTTCAAATACTTTTTCTATATCCATTCATAATTGAGTGATTTTTTTTCTTTAGCTTGTTCAAGTGTTGATTTATATTGACTGATTTTCAAATATTGAACCTGAATTGCATCCCTGGAATAAACCTCAAATGACTATGCTATATAATTCATTTTACATATTTCTGAATTCTATTTGCCAAGATACAATTAAGGACTTTTTATTCTATATTTGTGAAGGATATCGGTCTATACTTTTCTCTCACATTGTCTTTGTCTGGATTTTTCAGGATAATATTAATTTCATCAAATAAATTGGGGGTTTTTTTCCTTCTGTTTTCCCCCAAAATGAGTTGAGTTGGTGTTAAACCTTTTTAAAAATATGTGTTAGAATTATTCTTCTAAACCATCTGGTCATGAAGATACCTTTTTGAGAAAGGTTTTAAATTATAAATTCAATTCCTCATTAGCTGTTGGGCTGTTCAAATGATCTAATTCATATTGGGTGCATTGTGGTAATACGGGTTTTGAAGGACTGGTGCATTTCATGTAAGTTAAGTTCTGAGTTTGGGGATTGTAGTTTCCCCTCATTGCCTTTAGATGTCTGCAGGGTCTGTGGTGCTATGTCCTTCTTCATTCCGGAAACTGGTGTTTGTGGGTGTGTCTTCTGTTTTTTTCATGTCAGTCTTGCTGGGGGGTCACCAAGTTCATTGATCTTTTCAAAGAACAAACTCATGGCTTCATTGACTTTCTCTCTTGTTTTTCTGTTTTCAGTTTCATTTATTTGTGCTCTTATCCTTAATATTTCTTTCCTTCTTTGGTTAGGGTGACTTTGCTCTTCTTTTTCTTGGTTCTTAAGGTTGCAACTTTGTTTATTGGTTTGAGAGTTTTTTTAAACATATGCAATTAATACTATCAATTTCCCTCCAAAGCACTGTTATAGCTGTGTCCCACAAATTTTGCTATGTTGTATTTTCATTTTCATTCACTCCAATATGTTTTTCCTTAAGACTTCTCTTTAACCTATGAATTATTCAGAAGCGAGTTATTAGTTGCCAAGTAATTTTTTTTGGTTATCTTTCTATTATTGGTCTTTAGATTGATTCCACTGTAGTCCAAAACACACTGTATGATTTCACTTACTTTTAATTTGTTGTGATTTGATTTATGAACCAGGATATGGCCTATCCTGTAGTATGTTGGTGAGCACTTAAAGACAATGTGTATTCTATTATTTGGAGGCAGTACATCTAAAAATGTCAATTAAATCCTGCTGGTTGATGATATCATTGAACACTGTATCCTTGCTAATTTTCTGTCTAGTTCTATCAATTGTTAGGAGAAGTATGTTGAAGTTTACAATCATAATCATGGATCTGTTTTTTTTCTTTTCTATTTTACCAGTTTGTACTCTACATTTTATAGCTTTTTTTATTTGGTGCATACACATTCAGGGATTTTATGTTTTCTTCGTGGATTGTCTTTTTTTAAATCATTTTATGATGTTTACCTCTGATACTGATAATTTCCTTTGCTTCAAAGTCTCTTTTATTTGGTATTAATATTGCTACTCTTGCTTTCTTGAATTAACATTTGCATGATATACAAATGCTTTACTTTTCTTATATTACACATTTGCCTGAGTCTCCGTTTACTTTTTATTTAAGTATATTTTCTGTCTGTGGTTCTTATTTGACCATTGCTATTGCTCTGTCTTTCAGTTCACTGCTTTTCCTTTCCTTTGCCTTCTTTCCTTTTCTATTTCAGTTATTGTATTTTTTCAGCTGTAAAGTTTTCATCTGGTTCTTCACTTTTGTTGTTGTTGTTGTTGTTGCCATTCAAGTACAGTTGTCTCCAAATCCTGCCCTCCCACTCATCTGGTTATTCTTTATATCTTCTATTTCTTTGCTAAGACTGTTCATTGTTTTTATATTTGTTTCAACTGTGTTCATGATTGCTCCTTAAAGCATTTTCAGGATACTTGCTTTACAGTCTTTGTGAGATAATTCTAGTATTCCTATCATCTTAGTGTTCCCATGTATTGATTATCATTTTTGCATTCATTTGGAGATCTTCCTGCTTTGATCTTCTTTGTATGATGAATGATTTTCCAATGAAATCTGGATGTTGGGGGGTACATGTTACAAGGCTCTGGATGCTATATAAACCTTCTGTTTTAGCTAGATTCCTCCGACACCACTGCAGCAAAGAAAGAAGGGTACGTGTCTTCACTACCAGATGCAGGTAGAATTCCAGGTCTCCCCTACCAGCCACATTAACACCTGAGTGGGAGGGTTTCACATCACTGCTGGGTGGGGTGAGAGTTCCTGTTCCCTGGTAGGCCTCCACTGATGCCTGCCTGGCTAGAATGGTGGGAGTGGTTTATTACTGATCCCATTGTGGCCTCTTCTGGCACCTTACAGGTTGGGGGATGGTGAGGTGGGTTTACTGCTCCTGGGAAGTTTCTAAGGTCATGAATTTTCACTGGGTCTCTTCTATTTGATACCACTTTAACAGGAATGGAGAAGGCGCCTCATTCCTGTTGGACTGGATTGGAAGTCCAGGCTCCTATATGGTCTGCACTGGCACTGTATTGTGGTTGGTGGGGGGACACCCTGACAGGAAAGAAAGTTTCAATGCTTTACTCAGACTTCCCTATACCACCTGAGACTGGGGAGAGAAGTTTGGGATTCTTTGTTCTATTCTAGCAAGGGTCGGCACTAAACTCCCCCTTGGGCCTTTGCGGGTGTGGGGCGCATTTTTGTGTGGTGTTTGCCTAGAGCAAAGTGATACTGTCTTTCTAGATATTGCCCTTTCCTGGTCCTTTGCCTAGAGAGAACAGGCTTTTGCTGAGGTTTTTCTGGTCTGCACCAGTAGGTGTCTCTGGGTTACAGATGCCTTCAGCTGCCTGTTTTGGGTATATGAGGCAAAAAAAAAAAAAAAATCCCAGGACCTCACCACCATGCTGTTCCTTGGGTCCTGAGGTCCCTGACTGGTCGGTCTTCTCTCTGTCTTTCAGAGCCTCCTGGCGTGTGTTTCGTATGTAACACTCAGGGTTGTTTTTAGTTGAGCCTAACAGTAGGATTAGGAAAAACTAAGTCTACAGCATCTTCGTGAAAGTGAACATCTCCTGTTTCTTTTTCTTTTCTCCTTTATTTCAGTTTGTTAATTGAGAGGGTAACATACAACTTTCGCATTAGGTTCTTTAAGGAAATTAAACAGATTTATGAACACTGATTAAATTTTGAATTAAAAAGAGAAAACTTGAGACAGAATGCCTCTCTATCTTTATTTTTTAATATCCATTTCATTTCCACTTTCCAGTTTATACTATTGTTTCTTGACCAGTTTGTTGCCAGTAGATGTTCCCTTAGGGCCAGCAATACTTAGATTTAGAAGTGAGCTTTTTCTCACTTGGAAGTTCTTGAATGACTGCCGCATGGGAGCATGCCCATTTGATTCATTACTCTTCCCCTGTGCTTACTGTGTTTACTTAATAAATATCTGCTGAATAAGTGAATGAGAACTGAAAATTGAAAGTTTTCTCTCCATTAGAGATTATCTAATTTCTTCTTGCTGTGCTGAGGCGTGGGGCACATGGATCTGCCAGCCACGCTCGAATCCCGACCAGGCACTCTCAGCGTGCGTTAGGACATGGGCACAATTTGTCCAGAATTTCACAATCTAGAAAAAAAGCCATTTTAATTTCAGCACATGTGTTAGGTTTTCTTTTATGGCTTAAAATTGTTTGTATTTTGAATTACAAATGGGGAGGACACCAGAATGCTTCTCGTGTGTGTGTGTGTGTGTGTGTGTGTGTGTGTGTGTGAGCATTCATTCCTATGGCTTCAAAGGAAAGTGACCTGAAAACATGCTATAAAAAAATAGGTCATTTTTAAGATGTTTCCTAAACCCCTGAATTTTGTGGATGATTTTTATTAGGCAAGTTATGGCCTTATTATCCTTTTATATCTTTGTCATATGTTGCGCATTGTGTGTGTTTGTGTATATACATGTAGGAGGGACAACATTAGTCCATCATTTTGTAAAACCCTGAGTATAACTTCAAATTTTTCTGCAAATGAAATTATAATTCAGATAAAGATCTTTCCATCATCAAAGCTTTTTTAATGCAGGTAGGAGAACATGATTCTTTTCAGTACTATTGAATATGTTTGATTTAAATACTAATAAGACTTGGTTTTCCACTTGACTTTAGATTCTGCTCAAGGAAATGGTGAAAGATTGAATTCCCTTTACTTTTGTTAGAAAGTATGGAAATGTTTTTCCACGGGAACTTTGGTTGCCTGCTAGAATGGAAATTCATTGGGGAGGGAGAACCATCTCATTTTATTGCCTATGAGTTGTTGATACATTCCCTGCATCTTTGAAAGGCATCTTTCATTCCCGACAGGCAAACCGTAGCTAGTGAAGGAACAGAAAGAGCACTTCTGACATGAGTCAGCCTCAGCAAACAAGCACAGCAGCTGTGCTAGGTAGTGCCGAGGATTACCCCTGGACCCAGTCGCAGGGTTTTGTGTGGTTGAAGAGACACCGACTCTTCTCTCAGGGGACCACTCTGAGGGAGATTGCAGTGGTATACACCCCCACTGTTGCTAGTGGGTATTGTGGCCATGTAGTACAGAATCAGTACCAGATAAAATCAGAAAGTAATAAAAAGCAAGAAGAATCTCTGAGCTTTTAAACCTTAATGTGAGAAACTAAAACAAATGACCTAGGCTTGTTGCATTTACTCATAAGGAAAACAGAGGAAGGGATGCCTTAAACTCAGAAAACTTGCAGGGTGTTCGGTCTCTTCATTTGAGAACCATTTGGGTGTGCTGTGAAATAAAGCTCAGAGTAGGCATGTTCAGACCTTTATTTGCTACATTTAATAGGAAAGATTCCCCCACCCCACCCGCCCCTGAACTACAAGAAGCCAGAGTTTTCTGTGCAAACTGAAACAGGCGTTGCAAGAATCAGATTCACTTTGGACGACTCTTCACATTCCAAGTCATCATTGCATTAGGCAGCACAATTCCATCTCTGGTTGATGGGCAGAAAAAGTGGGCAGCTTGCCAGGTAGACGTTTCCATGACTCCCAGCCCCCAAAGGTGATTCGTTTTTTCAGCTAATTCAATGAAGAGTGGGCTGAACTTTGGGTCTAAACGAGACAATAGCTGCCTTCGCAGTATCAGCAGAATGGTTGATGGGAACGCACTCTACATTTGGCAGAGAATCATGTGACCTTCCGACTGAGATTTTGTGATGGTGCCAACGGAGACTTGGATAGCAGCAACCGTCCTGAGTTTTTCCTTCTTTTCTAGCGTTGCTCAGAAAATGGTGGATCTTAATACTTGACTTTAGCCAGACTCAGCAAGCGACTGAGCTTTGAAGCACAACTTCGCCTTTATTCTGGGTTTTTGGCAGGCCACCAGGAGGCTGTCCCTTTCACGCCTGATAAATTCTGCTGCTTATCTCTAAGTAGGAAAAAAAAGAAAAGAAAAATATAAACAGAATATTGAGGCATAACAAGTGAATCCTAAAACTGTGTGTATTTCGTTTTGGGGGTTTCTCTTTTTTTTTTTTTGCCTTTTCTAACTGCTGATTTTTTTAAATGTTTATACCCTTTCTGCTTGCTGAAGAATCCAAGTAGTTTTTTTTTTTTTTTGGTTTATAATGAACAGGCATTTGAACTGGGCAAACAAGACGACAGCAGCAGTGAGCATGAGATCATTGCAGCAGTGTAGCAAACTGGCACCCTGCCTTCTCACCCTTTTGGTTCAGGAGACAAACGTGTGCAATCCTCATTTCTAAAGTCAGCACAGCCTGGAAGGATTCCTGGTCGCTCCCACCTTCTACCACTCTGCTGCCAGGGACAGCAAGGATTGGTGCAGCTTCTGCGCAGTGCTTTGTGCCTGGAATGCCGAAAAGGAGGAAAAAGAAGACAAGCGCCCTGGTCCTTTTTTCCAAGAAATTACAGGAGCCCTGAAGAAAAAAAAAAATCAAAACCAAAAAACGGAGTATGCCCCACTCCATGCAACAGTGATGAAAAAAAATGAGACGTTCCTGCTCAAAAACAAAAACAAACAAAAATCTAAACCAAAACAAACCAAAAAAAAAAAAAAAAGCAAACATTGGCTTGTATAACTACAGAGACATCGAGCTTTGTAAAGCAGCTTTGTAAGGCAGCATAAGCAAATGAGCCTTCTTATTTTTATTATTTCAAAAATATGGCATATTTAGCAGTATATTGCACTTGGTGAAATCGCACCTTTCATATCAGGTACAACTTTTTTGTTGTTTCCTTTAAAACCTACTGTTATAGAAAAGAGAATCCTTGAACTTTCAATTTACTCTTATTTAACTCATCACCCACTTTACTCTTACTAACTTTTTTCTTTCACTCTCTTGCTCTAATCCTGCTTAGAATAGAAACGTAACTATAAATAGAAATCTCTGAAAAAGATGATCTATGTTTTTATTTTTGTTATACATAGAAGTTTTGGAAAGACACTAATATGTTATCTGTGCTTTTATGTGTACAGTATTAGTTTTTGCTATCTAAGAAAAGTGAGTGTTTAGCCCTAATTGGTGAAGAAACTAAATCTTTCATGTGCTGTGACTCATAATTTGAAATGTGAAAGAAACTTTTTGAACTTCTAAAAAAGGGTCATATTAGAATATGCATTAAACTGCTGGTACGTAAAATTAGTTTGGGGGAAGTTATATTAAATAATTTACCAGGATTTCAGTATAATCTAAATAGTGCTGAAAAGATCATGTTCTCCGTTGCTAAGTAGAAAAGAAGCTTGTACCACAATAATACTCTCTTTAAAGTATACTTTAAAAGAAATATTTGTCTTAGAGCTGTTGCAGGGTGCTTGGGAAATATCCATTAACTATTTTACTGGAAAAAGTACATACAAACTTGTTTTAAGTTTCTAGCAATGTATTGGCTCAGCAGATAAATGCATTGCATTCTAATTATTACGTTTGTAGAATTAAATTGCTAAGGAATTTAAGCATTTTATAACAAAACCCAGTTTTGCCTGATTCAATGTGGAAGGATTAACAGACGTATTCCATGGATTTTAATTTTAAAACTTTCTAAACATGTTTAAAATTTGTTAGAAAATAAAATGCTTTTGAAATATACAGCATATATAAATGAATACTATAATTTGCATATTACAAACTGATGCTATAATATTTCCCATGAAAAGAATAAACTTTGAGCAAACTGTTGTGCTTCTAAAATCATATTTCATTATATTGAAAATACATTGGGTAAACAATGAGTAAATAGAGAACTGATGAATTATTTCTTTTTTGTTATTCTGTGAAGAGTTATGGGAAATTACAAATATCCTATATACTGATAACATTCAAATGAAACATTTTATTAAGTTTATGGTTTATTGTTCCCTAATTATTTAAAACATAGCTTGTTTCTTTGTGCTGCCTCAGCTAATGGAACGTCAACTTTCACAGGCTTAATTAACATTTATAAACCTGTTTTCATGTTTCAAGATCCTTTAGTTGAAAAACATACTTTTAAACGTTATTTTTAGGAGTCATTAATCTCTACACTCTTAATTATCTTATTAAGCTCATGCCAAATCCACATCTCTTTTCAGCTTTCACTAGTTCATTGTGCAAAACCTAGTCGCTTCTTTAACAGCCATGCCTCCTTTCACTTTCAAAACTGTTACTGTGAAAACAACACCAACCAAACTGAATGCATAAATGCAAACTATGAAACCACATTATATGTCATATGAGTAGCCTTGGGTGGGGCTCTATGACTCTTCCAAGCCTTTAAAAAATAGTTTAAAAGGTTTTGCCCATTTTGATATTGTTTTCTTCTCGATCGTCTACCTTCATGCCCACCATCCTCCCAGATGCTCCTCCTAGACAGCAGTTGTCTGATATTTCTCCTTTTGTGGTTGTTTTAGGGAAAAACTTAACATGGATATGAGAAGTGAAGAAAGTGATCATAGGAGAAAATCACCTCAGGTAAAAATGAAAAACAAAAGAACAATTAATATTTAATATTTTTAAAGAAAAAAACAAAATAATTTTGACTGTGTTTAGTTATAAGAATTCGTTTCATGTTATTTATGAATCTCGCTGTTGGAATTTTAATTGGTGGTTGAGAATTTATTATATTACCTGCCTCTATGAAAAATAATTTGTTTGAGTTTGTGAGCAATATACGGTTTGAGTCACTTTGAATAAATATCTGTATATCCATACATATGACATAGGTGAAATACGGTTGCATAAGTTATTTAGGAAAAATAAAAAGTGTATTTTATCAGTTGTCGTGCCATATAAATGGAAATTAAATTTGGCGAGGTGGGGGTATAAAGTTATGGTTTTTTTCTTTTAAACATATGATCTAATAAGACAATGAAACCAAAATAGACATTTTTTTACTTACAATAAAACCCAAAATATATGCCACCTTTTATTTCACATCTAAATTTGTGAATTTATGTTGAAATATTTTTACTATAATTGAATGCATGAATCTTGAATGTTGATTTTTAACTTAATGAGTATAATTTGGAAACAAATAATGCTGAAAATTATGAAGACTAAATTCTGTACATAAAGTCTATAAAACACATACTATTTCAAAACATGCAAATGCATAGTAATTTTTATGTGGTACTATTTTTCACAATGAAGGTATAATTGAAAAATGCTAAATATTGTGGCTATGAGTAAAACAATTAATGATTGCACAAGTTATAATTTTGTTCCTGTTGAATTTCGAATCTTAAAAAACATGTATGTGGCTGGCTTTATATTTATTCTTGTGTGTTTGTCCATGGTCTGGTGATTGAAATATTTTTAATTATTCTTTTTACCCAACCTGTTGACCAGATGAGAGATGTATATAACCATATATTATGTTTTAAGTATATCATTTTTGAAAAATAAATTTAACTATATGGAGTATGAGAGATGATATCCTCTTTTATGAAATAAATCCAGAGTATAAATGTTAGTGCGCAGTGGAAGTAATAATTCTGTTAATGTGATTAATTTTAGTTTTCTATTATTTATTGATTCAAATATTGTTAATTTCAGTGTTATTCTAACTCTAGGCAGCTATGTATATATTGAGGACTTTTAAATAACTTCCTTCGGTACTCTGCCCAGTTAGCAAGATTTCATTTGTTTTATGAGAAAGTTATATGTTACCAATTCCTATGAAACCACTAACCGAGGTTTTATAAGAATTCGAACAAACACAGTGTTACTCTTACACAATTATCTTAATAGTTAATTTGGTCTTAATTATAGGCTCATAACACTACATTCATGCCTCACAATTACATAATTCATACATGCATGTATGGATTAATTTTTCTTTTACAACTCATTGTTAATTAGAATAGTCTAATTCTAAAATACTATTAAAACAAAAGTAATCTGTGAAAAATCTTTCAATATAGTATTTTTTACAATTCTCATGTATATAAACCTTCATTTAGTTTAGAATATTTCTGAAGGCCTTTAACTGGGAATGTGCATACTTAGAGCATTTCAGCATTTAGAATATTTAAACGAAAGGATTGATATTATTATTTTCATCTCCTGACTTCATCAGATATTTACAACAAATTCTGCTTTAATAAGGAGCCCATGTGAGATGTTGCCCACTGGCATAAACCCGTAGATCCGATCTTGTGGTGAAGTGGACCGCACAAGCTCGCTTCTATGGGTCTGTGTCAGTGTGGTTAGTCTGGCAAAGTGCTGCACACCAGGCTGGTAAATAATACTTCAGTCAAACTCTGGTAAAACTCCAGTTGATTACTTTTGAAGTAATTGTATTTTCCTTTGGTTTTTTTTTTAATGTATATATTAATCCTCATCTGTGTTAGAAGGCAATCGTTGGCCACTTGGAAGAGTTCAGGGAGCAGCCATTCAAGTTTGAATGCATGTATAGTAATTTGCTTATGAAACTTGGAGTTTTTTTATAGCAACGTATGAACCAAGATCTCAATAGATCCTGTTCAGAAATGTCAATTCATATTATAGTGGTTAGTGCACCTCATCAACTTCAATAAGAAAATTAAAGGCAATATTTGGATTTACGTGTTACCTTTCAACCCTTTTCTCTTGAAAAATGAAGCTGAATGCTATAGACTTTTAATATTATTCATTGCTAGTACAATTATGCCAAGAGAAATGTCAGAGGACATTTTGTTTGACCTATGCTGGAAACCCAAGAGGTTAGGATAGTCCTAGCAGACACATATTAAGTTAATTGGTAAAATGTTAGAATATTATATCTACATCCTTGCCGAGCCCTTAGGTGTATGGCCGCCATATTTGGAGGAGCTGACTGAAGATATGATAAGGAATTTGAAGCCACAGTGGACGCTGTGTGCATCCGGGTTGAGGTAGTAGGTTGTATGGTTTAGAGTTATACCCTGGGAGTTAACTGTACAACCTTCTAGCTTTCCTTGGAGCACACTTGAGCCATCGAGGAATTCTTCATCACTTTAATCTGATCGAGCAAATTTCTGTGTGAAAAGGTAATGTGTCATGAGTATTTTGAATAATTTGAGTCTGTATTACATTAAAGTGACCTTTTGGTTCCTAAGTATTAGATTATTTCATTTACATCTACTTATGACACTGGCAAGATGGTATTCCTAATAGGTTGTTACTCGGTGACCAAATAGTTTTAACAAATGGTGAGTAGTGACGTAAACTGCATTCATATTGCAGCTTTTTTCATACACAGACTCATAAAATTTGGCACTTAATTTTGTACACTGATCATTGTTCTTTCTATTTTTATTGGCTACTTAGACCCTACAGTAAAAAAAAAAAAAAAAAAGTCTGCCAGTGTCAATGACTTCCACAGCACATTGTCTGAGTCTTTCTTATGACACATCATTTTTTCCCTTATGTTATGCTAAGTGCTTGTTTACTTTTTCCATACTAGACTGTAAGCCCCATGAGGGCAAAGTCCATGCTTTATTTTTCATTGTATCCCCTGCAATGCCTCATGCATAATAAGAACTAAATTTTTACTGGATGAATGAATGGAGTATAAGAACTCTCTCTGTGATGATTTCTATTTCTATATGTGATTGAATTACAACAGTGGTCACAAATCTGTTCTGTTTATTTGTTCTAAAATTTCCCCAAATTTAATTCCCAGACTGTGCCAACTCAGTAATATACTTGACTTATTTCTTGACTGGATTCAGTGTGTTCACTCATCCTAGACACAAATTTTAAAATTAGGACTGCTTTTTATCTAGAATAAAAAGAATAGAATGAATTCATTTTTATTAATAAGTTTATTATAGTTTATAACCCTAAATTTAGATTGTGCATATTTCTCTTGAGTTTTCCAATTCCTTAATTTTCAGATGAATGTTTTTTATTTCAATATCAATTTTTAAAATTACCTTTTTGTATTCTGTATACTTCTCTTATCTTCTACCCTTTATATTTATATAGCTGTATTTGTTGAGTAAAGCAAAACAACTAAACCAGAATCATGTCAAGAAAATAATAATAAATAAGTACATGAAGTATAATGTGAAGTTTGGATCATGTTTTTGTTTGAAGGAAAGGCACCTACATTATTATGTCTGTACAAAGCAAATGGATGTCTTTGGAATTCATTAGCTTGCCATCAGCTTTAGTGGCAGTGAATTGTATAATTTATATAGAGAGGTTAGTTTATGTACATCATCTTTCAGTCACAGAAACAGTTGTCGATATTAGAGCTAATTTAAACTCCAAGCATGAAACATTGAATACATTAAAAAAAGATTTGTAGATACAAATATACACTTATATTTTAAAAACTATAAGACCCTGTCTGTGTGTTGATGAGCTTTCTAGATAACAACACTCTGGCATTCAGAATATTCAGAATTTGGAATTTACCAACAATGGTAGTGAAGAAGGAACCTTTGAGTCAGCAACAGGAAGAACACACGAGCCTTAGAAAGCGAAATGCCAATGACTTCAAGCAAAATTAGTTGACTGCTATGCAGAAGTTAAAGACTAGTAGTCTCTAAGGAAGAAGAGTCTTTTTAAGGACCATTTCAGAGACCATGGACAAAGGGCGGGAGACATAGACAAAGAGTGAGAGACAGTGGAGAGATGAAAAAGACAGTGGCTCCTAGCAAAGAGAAACAATGACATGTCTACCAGTAGCAGTGCAACTCAAAGGTGGAAGAAATACACGACTGAGTGGTAAACAATTAAATCTTCACGAACAGTTTAGCCCTTGAAAGCTAGGATACCTTTCTTGTGTGTGAATGTATTTGTGTGTATCCCAATTCTCAGTGTAGAGAGTTGGAGACCAAGCTGTGCAGGCACTGATTACCCAAATACAATACTATTGCCAATAAATGCCTGCTTCTATGCAGTGCCATAAAGTACATCACAGAAGTCAACTGTGCTGTGTAGTGTAAGGGATAATCTCATAAACATACCGTGATAAATGTATAGCACTGTGGTCTCTTATCTACTCTATCTAAAGTGAACTGGTGTTATAGAAGAATGGCTGAAAAGTGGAAAAAATGTAGCTCTGACTCATTGTGTTAGTCATGCAGAAATCATAACAATTCTGAAAGGCGGAGGGTATAATTAGCATCAATGAAGAAAATAGGATGAGTATACTACATTGGAAGAATTATGTTTTTGCTAGTGATTAATACTAAATTTCATGCTTCTAGCTTTTGGGGATATTTAATTTACTAATTGCTTATGAAAAAGATGTTAAATGGCAAATGCACAAATTGAAAGGATTATTTTTTTTAAAAAAAACTAAGATTCAGGATCATTGCTAATGTCCGTATGTGGAAATAGTCAAGTTATGTCTAAGAAACCTTTGGGAAACATTGTGTATAAGAGGTTAACATTCAATGAAGGAGCCACTATGTGGATTCAATAATTCCTTTAAGAATTTTTAGTAATCATAATCTACTGTATACCAAGGCTTCCACATTTGGTAACAGGAAATATAAAAATTTAGGAAGCAATTAAATATCAGTAAATCATACTCTATTTAACTACTATCTCTTGATATTTGAGGACCCTCAACTGTACATATATCTTTATGTTTGTAGTGGCTGACTTACCTTAAATGTTTTGGGAATGAAGCAGGAAGTAGTTTGAGTGGGAAGGAAGGAAAGGGGCAGAGGAAGAAATGAAGGGAGGGAAGAATGAAAGGCAAAGAAGACCAATTGCAAAGCAATTGAAAATACCTTACCAGAAAAGCCTAATTTAGTTCATAATATTATGAACTAAATTGGCCAAAGTAAGTATGAGGAAATCAGATAAATTACTTGGCAATTGGGCTGAGTCTCCTTGAAAACAATCCAGCAGTACATGAACTGTTATTAGAATAAATGAGTCACTCTCTGTAAATAATCATTTTGTTTCTATTATTCCCTATTATCAAAGGCTGACTTGTGAGCCTAGGTGATCCCCCAAGATTTCCCAAATGATGTGATGCAGAACTCTAACACCCTGAGCGTTTTTTCACACCCACACCTAGTTTCTCCTCAATAGAACCTGGGAATAATTCTGAGGTCACCAATCTTTACTACACCCATAGCAGCCCCCTAAAAAAAAGATCCAAAGAGAACACCTGTGAAAGATTATTAGGTGAAGGCTCTGGCATTTCAAAATAGCATTTATCTCTTACTTGCTTACTCATAGCTATGATTCACTACTCCTTCCAAGCAAACCCACTACTCAATAATATGTTCTTCAAGATTCTTACATTATATATCACCTCTCTAAGAAGCCTTTTATTCTTTCTCTAAGAGGACTTTCTCAGTTTTGAATCTTTATAGGCCTTGCACCTTTTATACCCACAGGGTTTTTCTAACTTCCATGAATAGTAAGTACATGTCCCTAAAAGTTTCACCTTTGGGTATGTGTACCTCCCGCAACGTACATACTTTTTTTTAGCTGTTGGATTGAATTAAACTTTAGATCACTTATGGGCAATGCTGAGAAACTATGTGTAACTTAAAATAAGCAGTGCTTCATCAGTCTTAAGTATGTGATATATTTGAATGTGATTTATGAAACACCAGTCTCTATTATTTATAATAAATATAAGCTCCTTGTGTCCACAAATATCTCTTTTTTGAAATTCACAACTCCTACCACAGTGTTCAGCTTATAGGATGAATTCAAGAACTCTTTGGTGAAGGAACAAGAAAATTCAAATGAAATAAAAACATTACGTGATACAGTGGAGTAATTCTACATTTAAGTGGACTTCTTCAAACTTTAAACATTTGGAGTTTAAAAGAAATTAGAAATATCACTTTTACCTTTTGAGAAATCTGTTAGATGGTGGTTCTGGATTTTTAGGTTGGCATTGTTTTGTACATGCCTTTATTTTTCAACTTCACACTGTGCTGTGTGAAATGTGTAAGTTAAATAAACTACCCATACATATTCCTTACATCTAAGTACCCTGATCCATTCTATTCTCTTCACTCTAATCTCTTACTTGACTCCAATCATATTGAGTCTTCTGTTTCCCATTACTTATTATATGCTTAGATAATATGTAATAAAGTTAGATTGTAAGCTGTATAATTTGCATGTACTTCTACTTACTATGCATTTAGGTAGTACTTGATTAAAATTAAAAATAAAATCTAGATTTATAAATTGTAAGAACCTTAGAGATCAACTGGCCCATTTTTCAGATGACCAAACTGAGTATTTCATGACCTTGCCAGGGTCAACCCACTAGTATGCACTCAGCCCAGATTTCTATTCTGATCATTAATCTACCCAAGGAAGAATATTCTATATTTCTTAGCAATAGATTTTCAAGTAGTTTTCTACTGGTATCAATAGGCTCTTGAGTAGTGTCATTAAACAAATTTAATTAATTGAAATGAGATAAGGTTTTATTTTAGAAAAACTACAAATAACAAAGTAATTTATTATCAGACTCAAGTATGATAGCTATATCATTAATTTTATTTAAAATGAATTCTATATGCTTATAGTTCTTTCACGTAAAAGTACAGTCTTACTCTTCCAGGAATACCAAGAAACTTCTTTACCCTTTACTTCCACTGTGATTTATCTTCTTCTTCCAGAACTCTTTTCTATGGGAGAGGGGTATGGTCCAGTGGCTGGTGGTGTATCATAAGTAAAAAAGGGAGTAAGTTAGAATTGGTTAACCTTAGCATTGTGTTGCTTGGGAGAACAAAAGGTAACATAAAATGCTCACCATAAGTTACTAGACTTAAGAACTCAATTGTCTATGTCCCCCATGAGATATGCAAGATATAAGTATGGAAGAGGGATCGTGAACGTAAGTGACTGCAGGGTCTAGGCAGTGTAACTAGATAGACTTCCAGACAAAAGGAAGTAATGGGGACTGTGATAGACCAAGGAAGGCATACTCACTCACTTTCAAGATATGTCAGCATGACTTCTTCAGTTCATCTAAATTTGGCCCTAATAAGGGCAGCCAGTTTTCCATTTTGAAATGAAGACATCACATAGTAAAGCAAAACTTCAGTAAATCTGTTCTTTTGATGAAACTATCAGCATTTTTATAGTGAAGTTGATAATTTGGAGTATCTATGATATATCCAATAATTCTAAAGTGTATAAAAAGGATACATTCTTATACAGGTGTTGCTACTATTTTAAATAGATGTGTATGATCCATGAGAGTATAAATATTTTCTTGAATTTAACTGATGAATGAAAAATATTCATTGGTCCAGCAATACCTACTGATTGCAATATTGTTTTGATGCTATCATAATGAAACAAATGTGGCAATAGTAATTATAGTAGTCCTAGTAGTAATATGTAGTTTTAGGTTTCCATTTGAATCTAAATCTCAATGCACAACACACAAAATATTTTTATACTTCTTATTTCTCAAGTAATCAATGCTATAGACAGATGAATAGATAGCATTTTCAAGTGAGAAAAATCTAAAGGCTGTGTAAACTGAACATGAAGTTCAAATGTTCTCATCTCAGTATAAAGTCTTACACGCAACTTCATAGAGTTTGAGAGAGTCAAGTAACTGGTATTGCTGTTAATTATATTTCATTGTGTTATAATTAATGGACTAGTTATGCTTAAATATAGAATTAGATCAGGTTCGTATCCATCAATATTTCAATATAATTTAATCTGATGAATTTAAATTTGGCAAGTAAAAGTGACACAATCAATTATGAAAACACTGAGTTTATAGTAATAAAAAAGACATGTGTTTGTGATTTTGCTATGTGTAGTACCAACACATATTTGATATAATTGGAATCAGTAGTTGGTCAGTTAATCAACAGATATTTGAAGAAACAGATCTTAACACTTAACATATGCATACAATGCATATTTTGTTTACATTTTAAAACTCAATCATATATTTAGTTGCCCGTGTTCTTATCAAAGCCACGAAATATTTTTTACAATGTAATTTATGCAAGAAATTTTCAAATAAAATAACAGAATCTTAAATTTAAGGGATTTTTTAAACTTGTGATTGTGTTTATTTTTTATTAAATCTTTATTGTATTTGTTGCTATTATCATTTAGTTCCCGTATGCCTCCCTCCCCCCAGCTATCCCCACACTGTTGTCCATGTCCATGAGTCCTTTTTTCTTTTTGCTCAATCCTTCCACCCCTTAATCCCCTACTAGCTGTCATCTGCTGTTTTTCCATGAGTCTGTCCCCAAAGTATTTTTGAGTTTGGGTTGCTGTTCACAGATCTTAGTCACTTTTCTTTCTGTAAATCCCATAATGCATCATATATGAATTATTATTTTTGTTGCTTCCTAAGTGTCTTTAAGTGCAAATCCAATATAAAGAAATCTGAGAGCAAAACCCTATATTTTCTATGATTTTTTCTAATTTTTAAAGTTGTCTTAACTACGTTTAACTCATTAGGATTTTTTAAGAGGACTGAATTTCAAAAATTTCCATGTGTAGAACATCTCTTATTCTTTTTATACTTGTAATTTAAATTGGTTTATATAATACTTAATTACATTACACAATTTCATATTTACCCAGCTGGCATAAACTAGTTTAGGAACTGATATAAGTGACTGCCTACCAGAAAGTATACAAATTACTTACTGGGAGCAGAAATACTTGGGTGTTCTAGAACTTTCTAACGTGATCAAATATACCCCGCATTACCCTAACAGTTTCCACTAGCCACATGTGGTTATTGAGCATTTGAAATGTGGCTAGTGTGACTAAAGAACTGAATTTTAAATTTAGTTAATTTGAATTAATTAAAATTTACATAGTTATATGTGTTTTGTAACTAGTGTATTGGACAGTGTAGTACTGGAAACAAGCTCTCTTGCAGAGGGCATGCTGGGGCATCTGTTGAAAATGTCAGATAACCTGTAAGGTGGTGAATGGTTAAGAGTACTTCTGTAGTTGAATTAAGATTTAGGGGGAAATGGCTTAGGAAGCTCATACTGATTTGGAGTTCAGCTGGTTTTGTTTTATTCTTTTTTATATGTTTATTTTGGTTGTATTTGGGTATAGATTTAGTTTGATGGGATTTTAGAACTTTACTCAGAAGAAAGAAGCCAAAACATTAGGAACCACAGAGGTTTGCAACTCCTTCTGAAGCATTCAGTCAACACAAACTTAATTAGAAAGTAATGACACTGCTTCTCATTTTGGAAAAAAAAAGTTTTTAATTAAGAGCATAGATCCATTAAAGCCATAAGATGAACATGCTGAGTCTCTTGGCTCTTTGAAAATACTTACAGTACTTTAAATGCATGTGGGTGTATTTATTTTTCTTAGGAAAATGTTCCAGCTCTTGTCAGATTTTCTTAGGAGTCCATGATTCTTAAAAAACAACAGCCTGAATGGAACTGGAGAACATTATGCTAAGTGAAATAAGCCAGTGAAAGACAAATAACATGATCTCACCTATAAGAGGAGAGGAATCTAATGAACAAAATTAAGTAATGAATTAAGTAACTAACTTCCATACCAGGACCACAGGTATGGAAACATGGAACAGACTGACAGTCACCAGAGGAGAGCAGGGAGGGGGATGATGGTGGAAAGAAGGGGAAGGCACTAGCTAGAGAGCATGTATGAATGGCCCAGGGACATGGGCAACAGTATGGGAATTGACAGTGGGAGCCGGGTGTGATGGGGGCAGGGGGGCAAAGCGGGGAAAGTTGGGACAACTATAATAGAATAACAATTTTAAAATATTTTAAAAAACCCCTTAACTGCAGTTGGGTTACTGTAATACTTTTTGAGGTACTAGAAGTAGTACACTCGTTAGCACTGAAAGCCTTCTCTTGCAAATATTGCAAATCTTGTCTATCTGCCTATCAACCTATCTAATGATGCGCTGATCCATATACATATTTCTAATTAAATATATAGTTTATGTAATTAAATATGTAAAATTTTAATTAAATGTACAACATATAATGCATATGTAATTTAATTAATTATATGTATAATTTAACTAATTGGCTAAAACTCTGGAACTTGGTTGAGAAGAGAAAGAATAGCTTAATTCCTTGGAAGGATTCAATAAAATGGGGAAAAGTACTGTCAAAATAAATTTGAATATTCAATTGTAAATTATTAGAAAAATCATAAAAATGTAGAAAAAATCTCTCAGTTTACTGTATCTGTGCCATTAGTCTTGCCTATAAATGATGAGGCCTATTAAAGTGGTACATTAGGGGTATGATTACGTAACAAAACCACTGGCACTAGTTCCAAGCTCCATGGAAGGGTTTGTCTCACATGAGAAAACTGGAAAAATTAGAAAATTGTACTCATATGTTTTAAGAAAAATTAAAGATATATGTTTTAATGTATTTTTATGTTTCCCTTACTAACTAATATTTTTGTTTAATTCATTAACTGGTGATCCCAAACATATCAAGTAGGGTGACTTCAACTGTGATAGTATGAATCCTCTATAAGTGTGCGAACACCACAGTCAGGGGGTTACATAATTGCCTACAACCACAGGCACGGTAAATCCTACAATGAAATAAATGTGTCTTACACAAAGAGGAGTCGATTTCGACTAGAGAGGCTCAGCCACTTGACAGCAGTAGGCGCGCACAGTAAAAGTTTGACAGTGAGACTCGCTCTAGTTAGAATGAGTCCAGCTTCACTAGGCAAAACTTCTTAGACCAGTGTTTCTTTAAATTTAGAGATCCATGTAACAACAATTCAATGAGCTCTTGTCTGTTTCTGATTATTCAAAACATAGAATGCCATGTTGCCCTGCCTACCTGACAAGAGCAAATATGTTTATTTCGAACTGGGAATTGTTCAGCTCAGTGTGGTAAAATGTTTATGTGATGATAAATATTGAGCTACGTCTATCTATTATGTAGTGATCATTTCCGATTTTAAAGTCTAAGTGTTTCAAAACATGTGAGTCCGATGAGCAGACTACTTGAGATTAACCGACTGGTATTTCAGAAATATCCCACATTTTTCCTTATATAAACTAGGGACTCCACGCAGACCTTTTTTTCTTTTCTTTTTTTCTCCTCCTCTAATAATATTAGCTTGACACTGCATATTATTCACTGCCTTGCTCTGGGTTGTAAGACCTCTTAGAACAGTGGCTCTCAACTTTATCGTTTGAGGATATGAAGAGAAGGGACAGTGGCGGGAGGTGGGAGTAGTTGGGAAAAGTCCTCCGTGTTATCCAGATTTTATGTCTGCATGGACCCATACTCCAAAAGGCAACATCTTGTGCCATGATTTCAGAGGCCTCAGAAAGGTCCCCCTGCTCCAAAATAGCGTGGTCTTGCACTGCACTTTAAACTCAGCATCTACATGTTGACCAGTCCCCATTCCCCAGGAGTGCAGAGATTGCACGTCAGCCCTGCAGTCAGGCACACCTGAATTCATAGCAAGTGCGCCAACCTCTACTGCAAAAGCTGATCTTCTCATCAGTGCTGTGTGACTTTCATCTGTAAAGTGAAAATGATGACACCAGTATTACAGGAGTTTTGTGAGGATTGAATGATTTTATTTATATGGCATTTAGCAAGCATGATGCCTAGTAGATACAGTGGAAAAAGATATAATTATTATGAACATCATTCCATGTATTAAATGGTGCAGTGTATGGTTTACTTACTAAACGCCCCACAGGCCCAGTGCTGTGGAATGTACACAGGCAGTGGCAACCACCGGAAACATTGGAAAGAGGCTGTTTCTTTTGAGGCCTCCACCTTGATTCCTGAACGTCAGGGCTTTGCTGCCTGCATTTGTTATTTTGAATAAACCACATTTCAAATATTCTTCTCATTGTCAGACCGTGGGAAACAAGAGGTCTCACCTTTTCCTCCCAAAATGATAGTCCTTCTTCATATGTCTAAAGTTAAATATTTTCCTTTGGATATCATTTTATTTTCAAAGCATAAGAAATCTGTCACCAATGATTATATACAGATAAAGTGATCAATAGCTTGAGTGCCTTAGTTTTCTCATCTGTAAAAAAGGGGTAACATTTGCTTCCTGCTGCCTTTCTCTAGACTCTTGAGAAAATAAAAATAAATAATGTAAAAAAAAAGAAAAGAAAACATCAGCATTCCCGCAAATAGAAAATTGATCCATTTAAACTTATCCACAAGAAATTTCATAAACAGATTTCCAGGGGAGGAGAAGTAACAAAGTATTTTTAAATTGTTCATGCCCAGGGAGAAAATATCTCTATCAACCTCTCAATACCTCTTCTTGTCTCTGTCACTCTCCCAGTATCTTTCTCTGTCCGTGTGTCTCTTCCTCTCTTCCCTTCTCTCTTTTGTGTTCTTCGATCCTGTTATTTCTATTGCTTAACATTTTGCGTTTGAGTTTCCATTACTATGTACAAGTTCCTTTTTTAAACCTAGCCAAGTGCCCAAAGTAAGTATCTATATGTAAATTAGTAAATAAGTAATATATATGTATATTTACTAGATAAACAAATGAATTATTGAATAAATACATTAATGAGGACTACAGAAATGTATAGTTCATATATAACTGGATGGCATTAGCTTCAGTGTAATTAATGTACTAATTGTTGGCCATCTTGGTCATGGGGGGCCCTAGTCATGGGGGGCCCTAGGAAGCTTGGACAGTCCTCTAAGTTCTTCTTAACAGCTTCCTTTCTTAAAGTTGATCTTTTCATTATGAGCAAGGACATGCGCAGCATGCCAGCATGATAAGATTGACTTACATTAAACATTTCTCGCAGAAAAGTGGGTGCATCTCTATTTTTCAGAAGCGAGTTGATTTTTTAGTCTGTAGAAACTAAATTCACTTTATCTTGCAGCGAAAGCATTTTCAGTCATTTTATTGTAACCAATTTTCATTTTAGAGAATAGACAAAAGGTTTTTGAACTAGGTTCACATGTTTGTGAGGTTTTGAACGTGGTTCTTTTTCTCTCTTTCTGCATGCTGGATGTAGTACTACATATGTGAGGGTGTTGGGTGCTTTCCCAAAGCAGAATCACTTATAGCGAGGGAGTGACATAGGCATCTAAAGTTCAATGGTATAATCCACCTAGGGCTTGATTTCCATCAACTGCTGCTTTGATCTGGTCCCACAAATCCACAGAAAGGCCACCCCTTCTTCCTAGATCCTGGATGTGGGCTTAAATACTCTCTAGGAAATAGCATCTTTCCCGGCTTGGCCCTAAGTACCTATTGTTACCTTTATGGTAGTGTCAGAAATTTCAGGAGCTGGGATAGTGACCTTGCCCTGCCCATTTTCAACTGCTGATTATTTTACTTAGGACTATCAAAGTTGTATGGCCTTCAGAGTAGGTCTTTTCAAATTTGGTGTACGATCATTAGGTGCAGGGAAGGTAGGCAGACCTTCTTCCTTTGCTTAGATAATTGCATTATAAAGCATGGGCTTTAGAAAGAGGACTACCAGATTTAGCAAATAAAAATATGGACTCCCAGTTAAATTTGCATTTTAAATAGACAATAATTTTTGAGTAGCACTATGTTTGATATTTCATGTTATTTTTGTTGCTTAATCTGAAATTCAAATTTGACTTCATGATCTATATTTTTATTTGGCAATTCTTTTTAGATAGCATTTTTCATAATAAAGTGTCTTATCCCGTTTCTCCATATATACTCCACTCACATTAAATAAAGGAGTAGAAGCTAATAAAGGAAACAGAATAAGATTTATCCATGAAATATTTGGGAAAAGCATAGAAAATTAATATAATATTTTATATTGTAATAGAAAATTGGAGATAAACTTTCTAAATTTTGGGATTATGTAAAATAACTATTAAATCATATTAGTTAACATGATTAAGAAAGTAGTTTATTAAATGACATCTAACAAATGGAAGCCAATTGATAATATCAGCTTAAATTCAGGGAATTAAAAATTTGTTGCAATGTTAAAGCCACATCACCCGTTGCATTCTGTGATATTTTCAGCTATCTTTGCATTAGTTATGGCAGGTTCTTTGGAGAGTTCTGGAGGGAAAATTTTCCAGCGAATGAGCATTCTGTTTAAAACAATTTCACTTTTGAGTTAATACATATAAAGTGTTGCTTGCTTTTCACATGATCTGTTGCTGTGAGTTACTTTAGGTTCCTAGTTAGCTTTTGAAGCATCAGTTTCCTACACAACATAATTTTTACATGTGTATGTTTTTACCTCAGAATTGGCTGAATATTTTTCCTTTTTTTAAGTTTCTTTTGTTTTTTAATTAAATTCATTGGGTGACATTGGTGAACAAGATCATATAGCTTTCAAGTGTACATTTCTTTGAGACATGATCTGTATATTACATTGTGTGCCCACCACCCACCACCCCTCTTCCCTTTATTAAGCCCCACCCCCTTCCCTCTGGTAATCACCATACTGTTGTCTGTGTCAATGTGTTTTAGTTTTATATCTCGCATGTGAATGAAATCATATGGTTCTTAGAGTTTTAGACTGAATTATTTCACTTAGCATATTCTCAAGGTCCATCCATGTTGTCAGAGATGGCAGTATTTCATCTTTTCTTATGGCTGCATAGTATTACATTGTCTATATGGACCACATCTTCTTTTTTTTATTTTTTTATTTTTATATATTTATTGATTATGCTATTACAGTTGCCCCATTTCCACCCCCCTCACTCCACTCCATCCTGCCCACCCCCACCCTCCCACATTCCCCCCCTATAGTTCATGTCCATGGGTCATACTTATAAGTTCTTTGGCTTCTACATTTCCTACACTATTCTTACCCTCCCCCTGTCTATTTTCCACCTATCATCTATGCTACTTATTCTCTGTACCTTTCCCCCCCTCTCCCCCTCCCATTCCCTTATTGACAACCCTCCAAGTGATCTCCATCTCTATGGTTCTGTTCCTGTTCTAGTTGTTTGCCTAGTTTGCTCTTGTTTTTGTTTTAGGTGTGGTCGTTAATAACTGTGAGTTTGCTGTCATTTTTACTGTTCATAGTTTTTATCTTCTTTTTCTTAGGTAACTCCCTTTAACATTTCATATAATAAGGGCTTGGTGATGATGAACTTCTTTAACTTGAGCTTATCTGAGAAGCACTTTATCTGCCCTTCCATTCTAAATGATAGCTTTGCTGGATACAGTAATCTTGGATGTAGGCCCTTGCCTTTCATGACTTGAAATACTTCTTGCCAGCCCCTTCTTGCCTGTAAGGTCTCTTTGGAGAAATCAGCTGACAGTCTTATGGGAAGTCCTTTGTCCAATCTTCGATTGAAGGACACCGGTTGTCTCCATGCCTTGGCCACTGTGAATGACGCTGCAATGAACACAAGGATGCCTGTATCTTTGCGAATGAGAGTTTTTGAGTTTTCTTTTACATGGCACCTAAGAAACTGGTGGTCCTCCCTCACTGTCTGGCATGTGCTGCAGTTTCTCCCCCTCTCACAGCTTGAACTTTTCCTGTCTGATCATCCCAACTGCTCAGGGCTTCCACCCTTTCCAATTCTGCCCAGACCCTCCACCCCAGAGCCAAGTTTCCCAGCTGGGTCTTCTCCCCACACTCATCAGCCCCAAGTTTCTTTCATCCTTGCAGCCCTGGACAGAGGATAACAGACCTGGAGATTTTCAAAGTGTCATGTATCACGTCACACCAGGCACATACATGCTTGTCCACATGTTCACACGTTATGAATCTTTTCATTTTATGAGGAAATTTGTACTAGCAACTTGGCCCGGTTCCCTTTACTTTCTAGAGAAGGACATAAGCACATAAAGATCAGGATTTTGTTTTCAACGTCACATAGTCACAAGTCAAGGCTGGAGCCTTAATCCCTTCATTAAATCAATCTTTTTCAGAGTTAACGATCGTCCTCTGTCATATGGGATCTTACGGCCATAGATGGTGTTTTGTTTTTGTTTTTGTTTTTGTTTTTTAGATTAAATAAGAACTTTAAATATTTAGCTGAACTGATTATGGTGGGTGTTTAGAAAATATTCCCTCCCCTCATTTTCACTAACAAGTAATTTATTAGAATTATTAGAAGGCCTGGCTTTGGTGGTGGGTAAGAAATAATTCATTCCTTGATCTCTGCCTACCTTGTTTTTGGACTCTGACGATGGTATTTAACTTTTTTGTTCCTGAACATGGTTCTTTGTCAGACAAAAATGTTCTGTGATTATATGCATTTTCTATTTTAGCTGTTTAATTACACATTTGAAAGTAATATAGGTAATATGTAGCTTCTTTAATTATTTTAAAGTAAACTGTAGAATATTTTAAAGTAATTGGATTTTTTTTAAATGCCCCATATATCTAAGTTAGATTTTTACTCAGCATCACAATATTTCTCATGGCCCTCATTTAAACCTTAGGCTTTCTTTTACCTCCTGAAGCTCCTTCCCCTCTATTTCAGTCTGTACTCAAGGAGTAAGGTGTATTTACAAAGGTTGTGTTATCTTGCATGCACAATAAAGTTTAAATTACTTGCAGGACACTAAGGGACTTTACAATGTTTCCAGTGTACCAACATAAACTTATGCCGGGTACTCCCTCCATCACCTGGACCATCTCTTTCCACCCCATGTGCATACAGCACTAAATTCAGTCACACTGGGGCTCCATGCCCAAAAGTAGCTCATGAAAGTGTGTAATCGAGGGCAGTAAGATGAGTGAGGTGTGGAATCACAGGCTTGGTAATGAAGCAGCCAGGACACTAATGTGGCTGTATCATTTAGTAACTGTCTCTATAACCCTCACTTGTTTTATCTAAAACTAGGATAATAATACAGTATAGAGCTTCTGTGGGATTAAATGAGATAGCATAATTTAAATTATGTTATAATCTGCTTGGTACATGGGAGGCAATAGTGGAAGCTATTGTAATACAGCAAAGATGAGCTCAAAGATTTTGATTAGTTTGTTCCTTTTGGCTAAAAAGCTTTTCAATTTACTTTTTTTGGCAATTTTGCATTCATTCTTTTTTTAAGATTTAATTTATGTATTTTTTAGGGAGGGAGAAAGAGAGGGACAGAAATATTGAGTAGCCTCTTGTATGCATCTCAACCAGGGAACAGGCCGCAACCCAGGAATGTGCCCTGACCAGGAATCAAACTGGTGACCTTTCATTTTGCCAGATGGTGCCTAAACAACTGAGCCACACTAGTCATCAGGGTTGCATTCATTCTCGAAGATCTGTTTATGTCCAATATTCACATTAACATGTAGATGTTCATTAAAAAAAATTAGTCGTAAAGGGAGTGAGTGAAGGGGACTTTTGCAATCATTAGTCCAATATACTTATTTAATAACTAAGAAAACTGGTGTTCAAGCTCATTACAAACATACGTATTGCAATTCATTGCATAATATCTGCCTCTTTAGTTGTCCTGAGTTGCCAAAAAGTAATACATATGTATATCCTGATAACCTGATTAGCTTAATATTCATAATGATTGGCACAGGATGGAACCCCAGTGATGGATATTTCCGGGATAAATGAATGTCATGAAACCACTTCTGGCCAGACTTCCGAATTCTAAGTTAGTGCTATACTGTATTTCCTTTCCTTCAAACTTCATCTTATGCTACAGCTCTACTTAACCGAAAAATCTCTCTTGAAATCTTTTGATCATCCTAGCGTGGCTCATATAAATCTGATCTTTGGAAGACCCAGGAACACTCCTGCCTCCATAGCTGAATCACTTCACTCACTTTGCCGTTGTGGTGATACATACTCAGAGGCAGGCCCAGGGGCCCCCGCAACTGCAGCACTATTATCTTCTCCTGGCAAAGTTGACCTGGACGTGGGGATCTACTACACCTGACATCAGAAGGTCGTCTCTTATGTCAAACAATTGATTGTTTCAACTGTGACTCTGGAATAATACCTATTTTGTTACGATCTCAGCCGCCTGCAGACTACTTGCATACTCATTACCTTGATTTTCTCCTTATTGATCCAAGGAGAAGCAGCAAAGTTATTAGGAGCCATGTTTTAGAGATATGGAAACTAAGGTTTCGTTTGAATTCAGATTTCCTTTTTCCCATCCTCGTGTTCTTTCACTGCACAGTTTTGCCTGTCATTGTTCATTTGCAGCTGCCTTGGGCTGGTGGCAGAACCATTCTACACCAGCAGACTCTTGTACACTTTTTCTCCACCACTGAGAGAAACCTAATATTCTTCCATGTAATTCCCAGCAAAATTCCAAGAACAGCCAAAGGCTAGAGACCCACTTAGTATCCATGCTAAAGGCCCCTTCAGTTCCTGAAAAAAATGGCTGCTTAGTTCAGATTGTGGTTTAAAGATGCACATTTTGCATTTACTAATTAGCACTTGAACTGAGCAATGACCTTCTATGAGTGTTTCATTTCCCTGCTCAGGGAGAGAGACATCAACAACAGAGATAGAGTAGGCTCCATTATCAGTTTGTCAGAGTTGGAATCACTTGTTAGATGTATGGCCTTAAACAAGTTCTTTATCTTCTCTGTGCCTCAGACGCTTCATCTGGAAGGAAGTGTCAAGTTCAAAGGTTGTGGAAAAGGGTGAACGAAAATAACAAATGAAGCAGAGCAGTGCTTGTCTCACTGTGAATGCTTAATTAACTCATAATCATCATTATTATTCATAACTTTGTGAAAATTAAGAAGTTTCATCCAATCTGAGTTGATCATTAAAAATATGATCAGCCAGAGCTCCAGTAATGCAATAGGTTAGCACATGGTACTCATAAAAATATGATCATACTTATATTCATGTAAATAAAAATGCTCTTTAAAACAAGAAATAAAGGGGCTCAGAATTTTTTTTTGTCTATAATTAAGTAATTGTAGTTCATTCTCTTTTCAGAAGAAGCATTTTGTTGGTTTTGACCATGGTGGAGAGTGAGCATATCTCCTCTAACATTGCTGGCATTGCTTTGGGAATGTATATAACTTTATGTTGAGAGTATAATTACAAGAACCGGATTCTTCCTTGATAATTGCTTTCAGTTCACCACTTTGGGTTTATGTGTTAATTGTGAAGAGTAGGAATTTGCTGTAAGCATTCAGGTTATTTATATGTAGGTTAACATTATTTGCCTGTAATATATTTAACATTCTAAAGCTGCGTTCTGAGATATTTTATCATATCTATTGTAAAACTAACAATTATTAATCACTCCCATTTTTCTATTAAAGCAGCTAGGACACAGCAAAGCAGAGTATTGATATAGCTTAATATAAATGAGTGATGGAATGGCAAAGCTCTTTCTCCTCAGGATAATGGGAAATAGTCTGTGTAGGCAATTGTCAGTAAAAAAGGAAATCTGGCCTTATGAGGTTATCTCATATAAATATTAATATTCCTTATATGGCCAGCACTTCCAGCATTTCATTTTTCAAATGCACTTTTTACAAACATGTAATATTATGGTCCATTACCAACCACTAATGGAGGATTTTATGACTAACTTTTGCACCAAAAATGATTATGTGCTGTGTGAGGATAGATTTGCAAAACAAGATATGGTAGCATTTAAATGGCCACTTATTTTTAGTAGAAGACTGCCCCGACTGTGGCCTACAGCTCAGATTGCCATCTCACGGCCCCATGTCTGCAGCCTTAGATGGGCGTCTGTTGCACTTAAGGAGCATAAGGGAGACCAATTTGATTAAAATAGGCTCTTTCTCATCATTAGGAAATTTTGGGATGGAAAATAATGACGTCTGTAATAAATACATGGTTTGAAATCATGTTCATCCTCCAAGGTAATTAGCAATTTATTTCTTACACAAACCAGAAGGCACCAGATTTTTCTACTGTATTTTGGGGGAGGGAGGGGCTGTGGGGATCGAGAGAGAGAGAATAGTGTATATAATCCCTGAGAGGTTAAACTGAGCAAAATGAACTCTAGCATTTATGGTGTGAAATTATGGGAAGTATTCCATAGCTCATTTCTTCCTTTCAACCCATGAAATTGTTCTTTTAACACATTTTACAATCAAAATTTCTAGAAAAGTACCTAAGGATCTCATCTTATAATAACATCATAAATAAACTTTAAGTATTCATTTTCTAACTAACTAATCTCCACTGAAAGCACTTTCATTGTGTCCATGTTGTTTAAAGTGTAAATGAGGAGGATAAAAAAATATGCATTAACATAGATGTGACCTGCCTGAAGCCACATCGCTAGTACATGTCTACGCCAAGAATCAAACTTAGATTTTCAGATTTGCCCATGTTTTTTCACTACCCCTTTTAAGAAGTTAATGTTTTATGACACTGACCTCAGTACATGGTTTAGTATCTTTACTTGTCAAGACAAAGTACAGTTCACACTCACGGCATTTACATAAAACAAAATATAAATGCTAATATGACACGCAGTGTGTGAGGCTTAATCACAAGTAACAATATAATGTGGCAAACATTCATTACATTGCTAATTCTGCCAATATAAATATTTCTGTGACTAGCATTCTTTTTACCTTAAGGAAGCCACATAGTACCAATAGTTAATGAAAGGTGAAACCAATCAGTGGTAAGATGCTTTCAGATTTTTAAAACTGATTCGGCAATATTCAATGGATTCAGCAGCATTATCAGCATGTTTCACTGGCATTAACCAAGATGAGACTCTGCTCTTTCTTTGACAGAATATTTGGAAAATAAGGTCATATGATTTTGGAGAATTTAAAAAATGTAGTTCCAAAGAGAAAACTTTCTATATGATGGAAAAAAAATAATTTAATTTAGATATTTTTCTGAAACAGATACAGCACAAAAGAAAATTATAAAAGCATCGTGATATGGTCTTTGGATCAAGACAAGGACTTGTGGAATTTAAGAAGCCCTCCCCCCTACACACAAAGCACCATGCTCTCGCTCCTCCCTTCCCATCTTTTTATCTCCTCCTCCATTGCCTGACATGTTTGCCTGACATGTTTGCCTGACATGAAGCAGTCTTAGATACCACATTCTTCTCGAATCCCACCCTGACAGGCTCCTGAAGGCTGTGGTAAAGACTCTCCAATGTATTCCTTAGTATCCTATACTTCGCCCAACCTTTGCCACAGTATGGCTAGCAGATGTTACAGTGATTGCCCATGTACCTGGCATTTTCTCCCAATAGACTCTGAACCCACGAAAAAAGGAGCTGGGAGTCCCATTAACTTAGCCCAAGTATTTCACACATAAGTAATCAGCTCACACTGACAGAAGGGTGAGTAAAGTTAAGCCCTGTTCAATTCTTGACAGCGTATAAACAGGATGGCTTTTGAGGCCCTTTACAACTCCTTATTTCACCCATATTACAGATGCGAAAGCTGAGACTCACAGAGGCTAAGAGGTAAGAGGCTACACATCATAAATGACAGAATGAGGAAATCAAGCCTATTTGCTCTCCTCACTTATTCTTTATTCAACACCTTTATGCTGAACATCCTCTACATGTCAGACATTATGTCAAAACTCAGGACCCAAAGATAAGTAGGTTAAGATCTCCTGAAGCTCTCTGCCTAGTCAGAGGAATAGACTGTAAACAGTAATTATAATACAAAGTGATAAGGGCTTTGACAGAATAATGTGCTCTTGTGTGGTGGGATTTCCACAGAAGGAATAAAGACTGTGCACATTCAGTTGCTCTATTTTACTCTTTCCTTAACATTTTTCATGCCCTTTTACGTCTGAATGGTTAGTATATTCCCACTCTAATTCAGGAAGAGGTAGGCAAAGGCCTATGCAAATGGATGAAAGTTTAAATATCGAAATACTATTTCTCAATTAATTTTCATGATTGTTCATATTATACATTAATTAAAATATCCAACAAAAGTCTATATATAAAACCTAATTGGTGATAGTTTTAAAACACTTGCTCAGGAAAATCATTGTCATTGCCATTTATATAACTTAGAATCCTGAGGTAATTCTCAACAGAGAATAATCATGTACCTATTCACAGGTCTAGACGAGTGGAGGGACCATGGTAGGGGTATAATACAGCATGAAGACGGCTTAGCGTGAGTCAGGGACTCCAAAGGCTATTCTAGAAATCAGCTTGTACCTGAGTTTGGATCAGAAGTACATCAACTATTTTTTTTTAATCTTTTGAAGATAAACTAGATGACTGGATTAAAAGATTTGTCTCACTTTTTTAGTTTGTAATTTGATTCAGAGAAAAGAAAATTGGTATAAAAAGTAGTGGTATTTAATAATGGCAATTATTTTACTAACTGAATGAAAAATAAGGAAAATGTCAATAAATAGTACGTCTATAGGCATTACCTAGTAATCACCAAGCCATTCAAAATGAAAAGCTGATAACTTACAGGCCATGAACATTCCAGTTTCTTGAAGGAAGTTCCATGAGGAAAGGGACTTGTCTTATTTACCTGTGTAATTCCAGTGCTCAGCGGGAGCTTGTGGTTGAAAGGCTTCAACCAGTATGATATGACTCTCTCAACTGAACTTTATTATTTAGTTTAAAAAATCGAATAAACAAAAATTTGAAGAGACATAAATCAAAATGTGGATAGAATGAAGCTTGGCTTTAAAAGCTAGTTTCAGAAACCTAAGAGCAATCCGCAATCAGTGAGCGAGAGCTAGGATACCCACTGAGTGTTGAAAAGTAATACCTGTATAAATTGCCAGCTATATAAATAGTCACAAGGCTGTAAAGTGCAGCACAGGGAATACAGTCAATAATATTGTAATGACTTTATATGTCAGATGGGTACTAGACTTATCAGGGTGATCACTTCGTAAGTTATCTAAATGCCTAATCACTATGAAATTCATGTAATATGATATGTCCACAGTAATATTTTAAAGGAAACAAAAAGAAACACCCAAAATGGTACCACAATTTGTCCTAGATGCTCGTAGGCTGAGCAAGTTTCAAAACTCCTGATATATTATGTTTAAATGATAAATACTTATATGTCATTTTGTTGACAACACACCATGAAAATATTACCCACACATTTAATAAAACATAAAATACCTGCTTCCTACTGAAGCAGCCAAACCAGTGACGATGGGCAGAAGCCAATGGGCGGGCAGTCGCCCCTTCCAAGCATCTAAAGAATGCACATTCAGAGCATTCCAGGGCACCTCCCCCGCCGGCACTTCGCTCAGCCCCTGCTCATCCACTTCAAACCACACTCTGCAAAAATTAATAGGAAAAAAAAGAGAGAGGCTTTTCTGTAATTGTCAAGTTGTCCCAAACCGGTAACTCTTTCCCTTGTAATCAGGAGAGAGAAATTCAGTCATAAACCCATTGGAAAAGGAGAAAGGTGTGTACCCAAAAGTTACTGGAAAAGGAAGTAAAAAGCTATGCAGAAATAAACACAGTAGCCCACAAAGAACTTGCTAGATATTTTTTCCTTCTAGGCACTCTTGGTAATTTTCTGGTAAATCCCCATTGACCACCCTCCATTGAGTGTTCATGTTTTCCAATGATAAGAATGGAGGAGGAGTTGTGTCATTGTAAATTACAGTTCCCCCACCTGTGGTTTAGTAATGTGTATTGCATCAGTAGACAAAAATCTCCGCCCTTACCAGTGTTCACAGACCAACCAATTGCTACATATAAATCAAGAACATCAAGAGACTCATCCCGCCCTTGATAACTAGAAGCAGTAAATCAGCAAAGTGGGCTAATTGTACTATGTTGGTACCTATGGACAAAGTAGCTATGTAGCTATGTAGATACCTACAGATATCCGTCAAGGGGTACTAGAGCTTCATATGTACATGGATGACTTGCTCCCAACTCCTTTACTTTCTATCAAAATCATCCATGTTTTTTTTCAGTAAAGTCACAAAACTTTAGCAACATTTTAAAAGCTAAAAATGAGGCCCTTATAACTAAAATTTCTACTGGAATCAGACAAGATAATTATAGTGAGGTCTACTAATTATGTTTAGTATGATTTCACTGTAAATTCTGTTTTTCATCTATATTAATATCTACCTTAAAACATATTTAATTACTTTTCCACCAGAGAGGCATCATGCTTCAGTTTCTTTGGAAAACAATTTTCATCTTCTAGCTTTATTTTCCAAGGAGATCCTAATTTAACATTTTCTTTATGATCATATTTTGGTCTTGCTTTTAAGACCAGTCATTTATGTAATATTTTATAAAATATTCTAAAATTAATGGCTTTAATCTTGCTTGTCATGTTTTCTATTAAAGGTGAATTTTATTAGTAAAGCTACTTGACTTGGATTCTTAAGGCAATGCATTCTAGTCTATACTTCATATGAAAAATGGGTTAAAAAGCTATTTTTGTGGGACCAAAACCTAGAAATAAACTTCTCCCCCAAATAGCTGTATTTCTTTGACATTCTGCCAGGGGAAAATGTATGTCCTTGGGTTTTACCTGCATGACATTATTTTAGCACTAAAGCTATGTAATTTTCGTTTGTGTTTGTATGTGTATTTATATTTATATATTTCAAACTTCTGGCAATTGTGATTGTTACCATTAATAGGTAGGATAAATTAACTCTTAAGTGTCTTGCCTTCCGTGATTATTTACAGAAGATATAATAAGTCAGTTCACATGCCTTGCATTGAGAACTTACCTACTTCTCTGGGTCAGTTGACAGGCACCAAGAAATAAGAGAGAATATATGAGCAAAGTTATGCATAACATTTCAGTGTTGAAACCATTTAGTCTATTATGTTCCCAATGTGTGTGCTAGGCGACACATTCCTTAACTCTCACACCCACAATCATGTTTGCTATTTTCACTTGACTTTTTACCTGAAGATACCTCGTGTGTGTGTGTGTGTGTGTGTGTGTGTGTTGAGGGGACATGAGGATTATTTGAAAGATAATGTAGGCAGAAGACAAAAATTTGGGAGGAAGTAAAATGATAGTCACATTGTAAGTGTTCTAAATACCATCATTCAAACTTCTAAAGAGTTATTGTATGTGTTCAAAATTGAAAATTAAACTATGAGTATGTATGTTTAAATAAATACTTCTTCCTGACCCTAGGCCTACTGAAAAATGCATGCCACATTACACACAACTAGTCAGGAAACAGTGACAGAGTCATGAGCTGCATCTTGCACCGTGAGATTGTGGTATTTCTGGTTAAACATTGCATAACCTGAATTTATAAGATAGAGAATTTTAAAATCTCAGTAACTTTTATCCAATAGAAGGATTTGCCCCTCATTTGAGTATGGATTCCAATTAGTCATTGCTTTTTTGTTTTTATCAGTGAAATTTTAATATAGAATTCTTATAGAGTATACAGATGAATAGGTGATAGGGTTTTTGAGATGATTCTGAGCTTTTTGCTCATGTTAAGTACTACAACTTTATAACTTGACAATACTCTGATATCATTTGTCAAAAAAAAAGCACTTTATTTTTCTTTTTCTCAACAAAAGATTTCAGGAAAGAATTGAGATTTTAAAAAATTTAAATACACCCACCATGCTCTGGTTTCTCCCTTAAAAAGTACTTTATAAAAACTAGCTTTTCTATTTAAGAAATGGAAAATAAAAGGGGAAGAAGGAGGACACTATTTTAAAAAATAGAAAATTATGGATCCCTATTATAAAGCAGTCAATTAAAATAAACTTTCTTTTTAACTCAGCAGCTTTCATCTCCTATCCCATAAATTAAGTTTAAGGTATACCAAAAAATAAAGCTTTACTTTGAATTATTAAAATTAATATAAGACACCCATATTTTTCAGTTTTCCCTGATTTTCAAGATTCTAGGGGCTTATTGTGAGACCACTTAATCAAATCTTAACATTCTTAGTGTTCTTATTTTCTCACTGACTAATAACACCACAACATCATGCATCAAAATCAGGTCTTCCTTAAGCTGAAAAATTACAGTATCTTCAAGATTTTTCACCAATATTTTTCTTAGAAAACATTCTCCCCTCTATATTTATGTGTTTCCTAACTCCGTATTTGGCCTAGATCTCTCTGGCCTGATCTCTCTGTTAATTTTCTTGTTCAATTGGCTGAAAGGAGGATTTCAAGCATTATATTTCTTGCAAACTAAGAAAAAGTGAGTACCACACATAAGAAAATATCAGATTGACCCTACTTATTTCTTTCAGGCTGTTGACTCAAACACGTGCATGCATCGCAAACTTCTGCAGTGAAATCAGTTTCTATATGAGACCTTTCAACCTCGTAAAAGACATTTAATCTACTGAAGGATACATTGTTTGCATCCTGGGTTCCAAAACATAGATTGAGTCTGTGAATCCAGTGTTGGAAGAAAGGTAATTTAAAAAGCGTTTCGAATCTGTTTTGAAGAATGCATTGCTGCAAGGTGGCATAGCCATGTAAACATGATGCCACTATCTTATGGAATGTACAAAAAAGGGTGGCTCTTGTGCCAAATAAACATTCTTCAATTAACGCTTCACAATATGTAGTGTGAACATTCATAGTCTGTGTTTATCCATCCTGAGGCTGCTACTTTTAATGCCTCAAAAACTGTTGCCTGTGTGTATTCTCCTTCTGGTGAATCTTGGGGGAAAAGATTACAGGCACATTTCCCCCTTGACTCCGTCTAATAAACTTAATTAAAACCCAATGAATACAAGATAGGAAGCCTCTTATGATGCACTAAGTTGTGTCCTATAAATAGAGGTTACAGAGGTCTACAAGAACACCAATGGCATAATAGACCCTTTGTATTTGAACATATAATACTTATTTTGAATTCCATAACCAGAATACTCATATATGAAAAGTTTCCTACCCAAAGATGTTTATGGGGAAAAAGTTTTTGAATAGGCATGTTGACATTCATTTTCTATGTGTAGGGAAATGATGGGTTTTCAAAATAAAATAGACTGTGCTTCCTGCTCTGTCCCTTTTGAAAGATTTACTCACAATGTTTGTTTTGTCTATGCTATGCTAACCTTAAAAAAAATGCACGTTCCTTTTCATTAATTCTGTTTATTTAAATAAAATAGAACACCTTAACTTTGAATAGCTATGAATAGCTTTATGTATAATTCTTCGAAAAGGTTAATGTTCAAATAACTACAGTTGACCTGGGAACAACATGGGTTTGAACTGCAGGAGGTCCACTTATATGTGGATTCTCTTCATATTAACAGTATCCCATCTGTGGATTCAACCAACTGCTGATCAGAAACAATATTTTTGATGCGTGATTGAGAGTTTAAGGATGTGGAGGGCCAACTGCGTGCATTGTTCTATGACTTGAGCACCTGCGGATTTTGATATCCACAGGGGTCCTGGAACCAACCCACTTGCAGACACCAAAGGACAAGTGTAATTAAATTTGGGGGGAGTAAAAAGTTACATGTGGATTTTCAATGTGTGGGGTTTGCTGCTCCTACCCCCACATTGTTAACTATATAATGGTTCCATTCTTTATATGTATCATATATTTATACATATTCTGAAGAAAGAAATGCTTATCCTTCGGGTGCTCTTATGTCGCTCTTATTTTCTCAGGCATATTCATATTTCCTGGAGCAGCCAAAATGTAGGTGCTTATGCTTTAGTGGAAGGCCATGTTTTCTTCATGGTTTAGCAAAGCTGTTTCAGGAATCTTTCTTTTCTGTTGCCTACCCCTTGAATTATTTCTATTTGCTTATGTTAAGTTCATTTTCATAGGTCTATTTAAAATGCCAGCATTCAAATAATTGAACAGTTCTTTGATGTTCAGATTTTAGGTCTTGTTTGGTCCTACATACATGATTTATTCCAGTTAAACATTACCCCATTCCCTCTGAGCTGCCTGTTAGGTGGTAGCTGAGAGAGACATAGGTTCCTCTCCTGCAGGAGAAATACTGATGGACTTGGCAGATAATTTGGTCAGTGAGTCTATATCAGATAATGGCTTAGATGCTTGTTGAATTCACAGGTTGTTCCAACATTGCTTCTGCGGTGCTTTTTGAACTGTGAGCAGCTGGACTTCCTCTTGATGTCTATATCACTTCTTAGTCATTTCTAGAGTTTTCTTTTTCATTTATTATTTTCACTGGAGGAGAGAGGCCTTCTAATGATAGCCTCGCTATATTCCCTTTTGTGCTATATGTATGTACATATTACTTAAATCACATGTGAATCAGATCTATTCTTCAATAAAAATGTTAAAACTGGTATGTCCTTCCTTAATCATTTTTGTAGAACTAAACTATTTTTAACACCAAGTAAAGCTAATGAGTAGTGGTCTCTTTGGTGTCAATTCTTAACCTAAAACTCAATGATGCTCTCTGATAACCAGACCTCAGGAGATTAAAAAATATATATTTTTATGATTAGAAACATAGTTAATGTGACCTAAAGCTCCAAATTGTTACTAGGTTTATGAAATTCAATTCTCTGGCCACTTCTTTCTTTTTCAAGTTATCTTCTCTGAGAGCTGTGTTATTACTGCACTTCGGGAGAACTTTCTCCAGTCAAAACTAGGAAATATAATGAAAATTCATGTAATGAGTTTTGTGTGTATAAGTAGAAAGCTGTGGGGTTGTGTTATTATTTGAAAACAAGGTCAAGCATACTTTTAAACATTACTATAATAAATAAAGCCAACATTTATTAACACACTCACACTACATTACCACCATGTAAACTTCAAATGAAGACAACTGGGTAAAATTAATGAAGTATTTTCTGAAGTGATTGCTAAAGTCTCAAAGGATAAAGAGGCAGTCACAAAACCACTTAAAAGTTTTGTTAAAAGCCAATGGAAATTACAGGAATGGTAGCGAAAATATCCTGAATATAGGTAGAAATAGAGGTGCTCTCACCTGGGCAAGTGCAGTAGGACTTCTGTTAACCCACAGCTCCATTAGAGGTTGGGAGGCAGACTAGAAGGCGTGGTTTACAAATTTATCTCTGTTCATGTGCTCAGTGGATGGGTAGCTTAGAGCATGGAGGCTGTCTGGTAAATCCCCAGTGAGAGAGGATGTAAGGCAGTGTAACAGGAAAGCAAAGGACGTGAGAGCAACACGTTTGAACGTCCTATGTCATCAAGTTCTGTGCTCTCAGTAATTTCATCTTTTTATTATGTACCATTGTTACTTCTCAAGAATAGACTGTTCTGTGACTTCTTTTTCTTGTCTTCATGTTTTTAAAAATAGTATCTAACACATTTTGTACTTAATCTCAAGGAAAATTTATAGGGTTTCTTTCAATTCTAACTCGGTGTTTTTCAAGATAGGGCAGCCCGTTCTGAAGAAAGGAACACAACATTCCAGACATGTTTGAGATTTGTAAGACCTCTAAAGTGCCTGATTCCTAAACAACTGTAGGCACGGCTTAGGTAGCTGTCCTGAAAATTAGGGAGTCACATGCTGAGTCTTCATTCAGAAACTTTATCTCTATGAATTGTTCAAGACAGACTTTTCGTGAGGAGTTTTGACTATAAGGAGTTAATGAATGAATAAGCATTTTTTATTAAACAAGCTCGACTTTGTTCTGTTGCTACTGTTCCTTTGTTGTTATAATGTATGCTTCTAATTCATGCAATACACGGCATGTTTTCCTTCTCCTTAAGAAATAACCCTTACTGAAATACTTTCATTTCTAAACAATGAAATCTTATTTTAGTTAACAGAAATATATTTTTCCAAGTACATTGGAGGCCACGTGAGCCAGGAGGTGAGGGATACTCAGAATAGAATATCCCCACACTATTTACTGACTTAAAAATAAAATAAGCTATAAAATTATGCAAGCAATATGAGTCTGTAGTACTACTTTACAATGAGAAAAGTTGGGTATATGAGATTTGCAATCACAAAATCAGCTTCCTTTAAAACCGATTGCGATTATTCAAGAATCTACTTGGTGGTTGCCCTCCTGTCTCGTGAGAAAGGCCCCTGTGGCTACTGCTTTTAGAACAGAAAGACCAGGCTGCATGGAAGAAAACAATGAATATTACTACATTTCTCTCTCTTGGCCACTCACCTCCTCCTCCTTCCATAAGTAGTAGATGTGTTTTTTAGGGTCTGTGTATAAGTAGCAATTTTAAAAAATAGTTCAAGGTCGTCTTCTCAAAGTAATCTAAAATGTCTTTTATATTTTTCATTGGTTTGCAAATCTAAGTTTTTTGGAAGGGACATGTGAATTGAGATAGTGTTATTATAGTTTGGAAACCTTATTTATCCAATTCTTAACAGAGTAATAGTGCTCCCAGATTCTGAAAATTCTACTAGCTGTCTTTATTTTTTTTTTATGCTTCTAAACTTTACATCCATCCATCAAAGGAAGAAGTTCAGACTTTCTCCTTTACCCTCTGTTCCGTTTCATGTCTTCAGAACCCAACGACTCTGTCACCATATTCCAGATGCACAAAGCCAAGTTTGAGAAAAATGAAATCAGTTGGAATTTTTTCTACTTAACATAATTTGCTTTAAAAATAGCAGATGAAATAACCACAAATCAATCTGCTACATGAGAATGTTATATTACATGTATATATCAGTTTTTGTTTCTTTGGGCTTAAAGTTGCAAAATTGACATTCCAGGCCTATGTGGTAACTTGAAGTGTTAAGTTTCCTGTCAGTAGTTGTACAATAAACATGGCAGAGGCAAAATTAGAACCCAGAGGTTTTAGGTTTTGGTGTACTTTTTCATCTGTATTTATTTTATACATTAAACTACCTTATTAGAAGCACTCTTTTCTTTTAAAATTAATGTAGACCTCTCAAATACCCTTTTTCTGTGATACACTTGTGCTTACTTTTCTCTGATTTAAATGCTTATTTGCCAAAGGTTAAAAATGTTAGAAATGTGAATGAAATGGAAATGAAAATAAAAGCCTCCAAACTGATATATTTCTTGTTTTGATAAAATCCTCATGGGAGATTTGGTCCAAACTTTGATGTTCCATCACTGACCTTATTTCTTGGAATAGACATAATGGTGTATCGCCAAAAGTTCTTTTATCATGTAACTTGAAACTACCACATGTAAGAGAATAGGATATTTTGTTGATACATCCTTTGAACATTAAAGTATTTAGTAGCTACTCTCAAAGTCTACCAGATAAAGAAAAAGCCTTATCTTTGGGTGATTTTTCAGTTATATAAGATGTTGTCACATCAGAAATAGGTGGGCAACAATATGGTTGAGTAATGAACCAATGGAAAAGTGAATGAATGATGCACTTATAAGCAAAGGCTTTAAAGAAATCATATTAAATAGCATAGTCCTAAGTTTGATATATTGTAAAATTCAAATAAAAATGGAAAACGTCTCTAGGCCATCAATTATTCAGTTATGCCAAAGTTAGTCAGCTGTTTCAAATCATTATAACCTCCCTACTTCTGCAATGTTATACAAAAGGGAATTCAAGTAGGGAACAAGACACATGGAGAAAAGTATCGATTTCAACCCTATTCATAAAATTCCCAAATTGAAACCTCTAGAGATTCTCAGCAGGTGGGAAATATTTCAGCAAATTATGGTACATTCCCAAGGTGAAACTTTATACAGGTACTTAAATTATTAATTAGACAAATTGTAGCATGCAGTGAAGGAAAGAACATGAGCTTTGGGATTGGACAGACCTATGTTTCATTACCTCTGTCACGTCAGAAATGTTCAGAATGCAAAAGGATTCCTAGAAAGAATCCTTGTATCCTCTTAGAAGTCCTTTGTGGGATCTGACATGATGCAGACTGCCTATGTTGTTGGGTAGTGACATCCCGATTCAAATGTGTCTTCTTTGTGAGACCAAATGCATTTTGAGAGGTGGTCTGACAAAACAGTTAAGAAATGAACTTGGAATCAGATAGGCCAGGGTCAAATTCTAGCCCTTTACTTCTGGTATCACGTTTGGGTACACTATATAACTGTCTTTGAAGCTCAGACTGCCTGCCAACAACTTGCAAATAATGATGCACACTTAACCTCGCAGACTCATTGTGATGACATAATGATCTGATGTATACCAGCATGTGAATGAGTAGGGATTAGGTGTTGAACACGGTGATTATTTGTTTTATTGTTGTTTGGTCATTATACTAATCAGTAACCCCTTCTCAAAAAGATTTTAGTTATTTATTTTTACCTAAATAATTAGTCCCCAGTATAACATTAAAAACCCTCTAAAACTGTGCCCCAATCCAACCGCCTGGCCATTTTTCCGAATAACTCTCCTCACATAAGCCAACGTTCTCCCACTTGCTCCTGGTCACTTCCCAACCATTGCACAAACGTTTGAGCATTTCCTCCTTCTCTGCCCCCAAACCAGATGCCTTTTTCCTGCTACCTTTGCTTTTTCTAACAGTCTGTCTGTTCCTTCAAGGCTCACCTGAAATGGAGCTTCCTGCTATAAGCCTTCTAGTTACAGTGCTCAATATTTATTGTATCTCTCCTCATTTCCTTAGCACTTCGTTTTTAATAGTGTGCTTCATAGTTTTTCATGTATTATAATTTTGGGCCTGACTCTTCCACACATATTAAGCTGTTTGAGGAAAGAGGACATTTCTCATTTTATTAATCCTTTTAGCAACTTTGTTACTTGTACACAGTAGACCCCTAACCATATATGTCAAATTAAATACAAGAGTGGCTGAAAGCTCTGGAAATAACATGTCACTCTTCTTGACAGGTCCGTGTCTTTGAAGTGCCCATTTGTGTATCATTTTCCTAATTTTTACTTATCTTATTTTTTATTTGTAATGAGGTTGGCTCTAAAAAGGAAATTAATTATTAGAATACTTGACTCCCCCTTTTCCCTGCCCTCACTTCATTTTAATTAATTGCACAGATATAAAGCTTATGGACATAATTATGTGGGTATAATATTTTCTTTTTGTCTAGACTACTTTGTGGACATTGCCTCTGTATAATTCACAAGCTCTATCCTGGGCTTGCTTACAATAGTGCCTAGAATACTTTGGGAAATTTCTACTCCTTAAAGACATGGAATGACATCGTCATTGATTAAGATGGTATAGTTGGAAGATTTGTAGATCTTCTGGAGAGAAAATAGACTCGATTTCAAACATGATATTTGATTATTCTGTCTTTGAAAAGGAAGAAGTTTTAGTTCTTTAAAAGTGAATTAACTACACAGGTGGCAAGATTAGGGAAGGAAAAGACCAAACCTTGATCCTAATGTGAACGTCAGTTGATCTTGAAAGAGTTCCTAATTTTAGTCTGATTAAATTAATGTATTTAACAGCCAATTCTATAACTTCATCCACTGATAGGTAATATCCATCAGGCCTCCAAAGACAAAAGCATCTTATGTACATTCCTGATTTCTTCACATCTTTAAAAATCTATGAACCATTTTTTACCTTCAGAGTGACTGAAAAGATCAAACCACTGTATATATATTTGTGTGTATAATGTATTTGTTTATATCATAATTACATGCAGTTTTTTTCCACAAAGAATTTGTACCCAGATTAATGGCCTGTTACTTCCTAAACTAGAGAATTTGGCTAAACCATTGGATAAAACATTCTGAAATGCCTAGTGATATCCACTTTCTGACAAGGAGTCAGTATATGTGATAATCCAATCAAATAATCAAATGTTTGCTCATAATCTTACTATTTTTAAATATTATGATTACTTTTTCTTGGTATTTCATTTTGAATGTATATTATTAAGATCCATCTCTGAATGGAGAAGTGACTAGACTTGATAGTTTGACAAAAAAACAAATCAAATTTAAAACTATAAAGGTCAGAGTTGATTTTCAAAAATCTTTAATCCTGGTCAGATGCAGTGGTGAGCTTAAACTTTAAAGATAAATCTATCAGTATTTTGTAAGTTATTATAATATCCAATTCTCTTTTATCGGAAATAGAGAAGGTGTTTAAATATTGCATATTCCTCTTTAAATAGAAAAGAGACAAATTAATTCATATATGATCCTAACTTGGAAGTATTATTTGATTTAGGAAGGCTCTAGAATATGTGTCAAGAATCTGTCTTATGAATGCTTTCTCTGTTTCACCCCATATATCTTCTCTAACTCTACCTTCCTGCCATCTCATGTTCATCTTTATGTAACAAAACTGAATTTTCACCCCTTCCTGAATTTGCGTTCTTATTAGTTTTTACCTTGCCAAGTTCCAAACCATTTCTAAATATGTAAAATTGTACTATTTCCTCATGGAGACTGATGACACTCATGTACCATTACAAATGAAATATGCATATAAGCAAACAACTAATATAAATCAATGCTGCCTTAATGAATAAAAACTCAATTTTTAGGCTGTAAAAGCATGTAGTAAAGAACAACTAAATACAATTCTTTAAGCTAGTTTATTGGTAATTATACAGGGTAAAGCAAAAATTTAATGAATTTAATACATTTTAAAATTTATATTGTGGCTTTCTTAACACCTAGCCCCGAGAAATTAAAAAAAACAAAAAAACCTATTATTCTCACAAAAGTTCACATGTAATTGCTTAACAAAGGATTTGAAATATTGTAAAATATTTTGTCTCAGTACTGAAAAGAGTCAAGCTAATATTAATGACTCAATTTTATAAAAGCAAAGTACATTCACAAATAGATATGGAATATTTGCCTATTTTAGACCATTTTTCTCAGTCTATCAGCTCAAAGCTAGATTCAAAGTTCTTGAATTCTTAGTTCTTGAAGAAGAAAGAGGGCCAGCAAACATTTTTAGAATTAAAAAAAGTCTAAATCCATATCAAATAACACCGATATGACATTTTTCTATAAATTTTTCATAGCCTATGTTGCATAAAATACATATTAAAATATTTATAACTAAAAGACAAAAGAAATTGTGAGAAAAGAAAATGGGTAAAAACTTTATCAAACTTTTATAACTACATTTAAGTGAGGAACTAACTTATTTCTATTGTCCTGAAATTTTTAAAGGTAATCCTCATGTTAGTGACTAATTCATTATTGATTAAATCACATTTCTGTCTATTCCAGACTATTTCTCTATAGCCTTTGTATCTGGTTACTGACACACACAACTCAGTCACACATTGACCAAGTGAATGAAATTAACCAGCTTTATGTGAATTCAGTATCTAATTGAGAATTGCAAGTTACTATTTGATCACCACCTGTCTGTCATTCAGTATAAGCTGCAAGTGTACTTTGCTATTTAGTTTTTCACTCTTTTAGTTAGAGATACTACACATCAGGAAGTTACTGACTGACAATGCAGTGTAATTGAAATGGCCACACATTTCATACGATGGCTAAATGATGAAAATAACTTGTTCGTGGACATGGACAACAGGGTGGTGACTGCTGGGGGTTCTATAAAAGGACTAAATGGTAATGGAAAAAAAATACAATAAAGATTAAATTTTAAAAAGAACAGAACTTATTTATTTGTTTACTTGTATATTGATTAATTTAAGAAGCAAAAACAAAGTGTATTTGTGATTTGTTTGTGTATTCATTTTCCCAAGGTGAATATCTTTTTGATGGTTTTAATGAAGAAAATGGTGCATTTGAAGTGATATTGAAATTTAAATGCCAAGCATACCTTTATTCTCTGGGTTTTTAGTGGCTTTAAATTTATCTAATTTTAATGAAAGGCTCCTACATCAGGGATTGGTTGTGTCTATTTCTGTTTTGGTGAGTCTTCCTGCGCGCCCTATTTGTACTTGGTTGCTTCTAGGTTAGAACAAAAGTGGCTGCTGCTCTTAGGCGTCTTTTCTTCCGGTGCCAGGATCAGCTAGCTCCCTGCAAGACTGTATGTGGAACATTCTTGATCTGAGTTTGTTTCTCCCAGGACTCTGGCTCCCTGGAGATTTGCCTGCCTAGCTTGAAGGAGATATTCCATCCTGCTTTCACTCGGATAGTATTTCTCTTTCATTTCATCCAAATAGAGGATTATACTAGCTAAACATGATTAAACTGGAGATATGAGTAGGTACATTTCTGGTATCTGGTTTTGTTACAGGTCCTTATGGTCCCCCGGTGTTTCTGCATGTAACACAGTGTTTTAATGCATCCATCTCTAAATAGCTACCACTCCTTGGAAAAAGTTTTTGAAGAACCCTAACCAAGTTGTTTGAAAGAAACAGGCATTTAAGTGCTTAATTCGATTAGCAACTCATAAAGTCTGTACTGATGAGGATGCAAATAGCCTTTATAAGCATTAATTTCATGAAATGAACATTTTGTAAAAGTGAATGTGGAGTTTGTAGTTCCTTAGGCAAATCTTCACTGTCGATTGAATTTACTTAAAGAGCTTTTCTGGTCACCTTTGAACCTCAATGATTTCTCCAGATGTACAGAAGTGAACAATGTAAAAATCTTGCTGTTTCAGCAGAACTGATTCCAGCTGGCTGGGAACTGGATCTGCAAGTCATTGGTTACAGCTGTGTTTCGATTTATATGTGATGGTTGAAAAAATAAATTACCCGATTAGATGGCTAGAAAGAGGACTCTTTGTTTAGCCCTTGTGTGGGGACTGAAAGTGTTTATGGTGCTGTTTTCTACACAGTCTTTGCAAAGTAAGCTGGACAAATAGATTTATTCAATGCTCCTAAGAAATGTTGCATATTCAGCTTTAATTCTTTGCTAAAGAAACATTTTTTTTCAATAATGCTGTCATCTAGCAAATGTTTTAAAGGTCTAGTATTTAAGAGAAGCAGTAAGTTTTCTATCCTACTGAGCAATGTGTTTAGTAGTAGAAAAGCCGTTTTCTTTTGTTTAATGTGTAGTTTAAAACATGTCTTTGTCAGGCATAGAAATAGAAATATGTTTCCCTTAAATTCAAAGCTTCATAATAGCAAAGTATCTGAACAAAAATTCCAATTTAACCATTCTCTTTAATGAATTGTGGCTCATGGCACATAAGAGAAAATGAATTAATTATATTGCTAAATAAAGAAGTATAATTAAGCATTACTACAGAAAAATTGGCATGCCTGTGGGACTGTTAGGCTATGAGGGTTTTGAATTTGTGAATATTTTCAGTGTTATCTAAGAACAGTTTACAGATAGAGTAGGAAGAGCATGTAGCTTTTCAGGTTAGTAAAAGTCAAAATGCTAGTAAGACTTGGATGTTTAGAGTAGAATGTCTTACAAACTACCCACCCAGGAGGATTAATATACCACTGTACCATTGTATGATGGTCTGTGCTTTGTTCTTGTATTAAAATGGTTCCCGAGCTAGCTGAAAGTGAGTTCTTCAGTTTCTTTAAGTTATGAAGCTGATAAGACCAGTAGATTGTTTGCAGCTCAAACCGTTCCATTAAAGCATTAAAAAAAAAATGAATGAGTAAGGTGTCTCTGGGAAGGAAAGCAGGAAAGCTACAATGATGTGTTTTCATTTTTATCTTCTCAAACACAGATTTTCTAAATGAATTCAGCATTTTATGAAAGTTTCTTTTCTAATGCTTTGTAAAATTCTGAAAATGGACAAAATTCTCAAGTGAACTTGAGAATGGGCTGAACACTTGATCAGGTGTTAAAATGTCCACCAAGTTCCATAACAATTCATTGAGAGAAATACCCAGAAATGTATCCTTTATTCCCATAAAAATAGTCAATTCTTTATCAGTTTCTTTTCTTGAGCTAAGAAATGAAGTGTGGATTTGGGTAACGCAGAATGAATAACCATAATGTATCCAAAAGAAACAAAGGTGAGATTGACCTGCCTTGAATTGGCAGACGGTTTTACTGTGTCAGGCTATTTCCTTGATCAATGCAAGTATACCCTCTAACCTTTAACAAATCAATACATTTGATTGGAAAGGATGAGAACAAAGCATAAGGATGCAGGATACACTTGAACCTTCATGGTTCAGAAATATTTAAATGATGTTGATAATGCTTAGAAGCATTTTCATCTACTCCCATAGAATGGAAGCTTCTTTAACCTACATTCAAAACCTAGGTAACAAAGTTTGAGACAATGCTACAGTGACATTCTTCATAAAACAGCATGTTTTCCAAGTCTAACTTATTTCATAGTATTTATACTTCTAAGAGTGTATTAATCATGATCTAGTTGATATCACTGAGCATAGAGATAGCACAGTGAAAATTCAATCTTGAAATGAACATGTATGATTGTATAATATTGAGTTTCAATAGGAAGAAGCAGGAAGGAAATAACAGTATCTATAAAGAAAGAATACTTTTTTAAATCTCAGCTAATTTAATCTACTATTTGCGTTCCATTCCTACCTACTGTGATCAATGAATAAAGTATGTTCTTTTCTTTAAATAAGAAAGGCCCTACAAAATTAGCACATTTTTCCTTAGTGAAGAAAACTCTAAAACTCTAGAACAAAATTGATTATGAATGATCAGAATAATAACTTCATTAATAATTTTATTTCACCTAAATTAAACAGCACTCAAAATGAATGTTTTTAAAAACCAACAAAGATGTTTTTAAAGATTTTGGTAGTTGATAGAGATTTCCATGCTCTTGAGTCACCTGATTTTGGGATATATGTGTATATATATTTTATATTTATATATAATATGAATGCATATAAGTTTTTATATTTATATAGGCTAATTTTCTTACAAATAACTTTTCCAGTGAAGCTCTGAGTTCTTCTTAATGCACGCACCATAACAGTGTATACACATTTTTCTGACTCTTAGAAAATGCTTTCCCAGCTCTATATGAGAGCACAGAGTGGGGCAAAAGTAGATGTACAGTTGTGAGTACATGAAACATGGAGTTTGTTCTTACATTATTTATTAATTATTGTATTATTTTCCATACAACCAAAAAATATTTTTGCCCCACCCTATATATTATGTAATTTCAAATAAATGAAAATTTAAAAGTAAATAGGATAATCTGTAGAAAAGATCTATAGATTATGCGGCAAATTTGAAATTGCACATTTTTGAGATTGAGTTATAGGTGAGATTTCTCACGGACATAGAAATAAGACATATCATTAGTCTTTCTGGGATAAATACTACAGGACAGTCCTGTGAGGATTAAATGAGACAATTATATATACGAATACTGTATCTAACCAGTAAATTGTAATGACCAACATGTGTTTGCAGTTTTACTCCCCCTCATTGTACAAAATTCTAGGCTGAATCAGGCCTTGGTGATTTACCTTGTCATTCCTCCCAATTTTAATGGTAAGAAAACTAAGTTCCTGGGAATTAAATGACTTACCCAAGACTATAAACTATTATTTACCCAGTGGCACTAGAACCAGTTTCCTGACTCCTAGATCAGTTCCCTTACCACTTCCCCACTTTCTTTCAAAGTGTTATTTATAAAATGTAAGGAAAATAGTACTCTTCTATAGTTATGTTAGCTAAAGCATACATTATTATTGCTCCATTGCCATAGTATTCAAGCTTTAAACATGGCAGTAATGTTGAAGTCATTTGCTATCACTTCAACTTTTCCACTCTGCCCCATCTTAAAAAGACAAGATTAATTCTTTTAATCTCACCTGTTAGGAAAAACAGTAACACAGCAGAAACATCCTTTTGCTATATATATCTCCTGATAACTTTTGATAAATACTTTTCCAGATTTAAATATAATTGGATAATGACATAATTTTTTTGCCATCCCCAAATCGCCTCTCATCATCATTTCCTGCCATTTTCCTGAAAGAGAAACACTTCACCAGCACCCTGGAAACCCATTGGTTCACAAGTATGGCCGAACAACAGTGACTATTATGGCTCTCACCACAACAGCCCCCTCAAGTTCATGTTGTTTTTCTAATTATCCTGTCTCAGACTTGCTTTCCTCAAATCTCCTCTTGTTGGTGTGGCTTCGAATGTGGTCCCCTTGTGGGTATTGATGACAGATTGGATTGGCAGGTAGATTTCCCACTTGGGAGATACTGAGTGGAGCAGGGGGAGGAAGGGGAAAGGAAAAAGGGAGGGAGGGAGCCTGGAAGAAACAGAGAAGGGTTGCTAGAGTGAGTTACAACCATATCCAATTCCTAAAGAGTAGAGTGAATGTTAGATTTCACATGACAGAGTCTAAAGTATTAACCCTGAAGGGGAGAGAAATGTATAACATTATTTCCCATATTAATGGGGAAGCTCTGCGCTTAATTATCAAAAAAAGGGACAGAGAGAGAGAAACCCAATTTCCGGATGACCAATACACCTTTTGCACCCCAGTCAAACACTGGGCTGAGTTAAACACTGACTCACCCCCTAGTCCAAGTACTAAAATTCTAAAAGAAAATATGGGTCAGGTATTTTTCCTCATTAAAAACCAGTTGCATCTTTCGCTATAAAAATTTTGGGGTAATAACTCATATATATTTTACTTTGTTTTCATGTTGTTTAAGGTGATTAGTTCCAGAATCTGACTGGTAACTCAAAATTATCTTAACAAAGTCTACACACACACACCTGTTTTTTTCTCAGTATTTTATTTAATAGAAAACTCCCAACAGGTCTTCCTAGTTCATTGATACCTGATTATTGTCTCCCCTGTGCTTTAATTATTATTTAAAAAAAGAAAAAATCTAACCATAGTTGTGGCCAATCTTAACCGCTATTCCTTCCTTGTGTTGATAAGGTTTTTGAAAAGTGTTCTTTCTCTCATTTTTTGCTACTTAGACTACTATTACATCCCTTTATTGAAAACAGGAACATGTGATATGTGCTGTTGGACACCAAAAAAGATCATGACTGTCACTTCTGGAAAGGATAGACATGCAAAGCATCTCTCAGCCCTGGCTGGTGTGGCTCCGTGGGTTGAGTGCTGGCCTGTGAACCTAAAGGTGGCTGGTTTGGTTGCCCGTCAGGACACGTGCCTGGGTTGAGCGCCAGGTCCCCAGTTGGGGGTGTGCGAGGGGCAACCCATAGATGTATCTCTTGCACATTGCTGTTTCTCTACTCTTTCTTCCTCCCTTCCCCTCTCTCTAAAAGTGAATAAATAAAATCTTTTGAGTAAAAAAATGTCTCAGATTTATCTGGAGACTTTAGATTGAATACTATAGTATTTGTGTGTGTGTGTGTGTGTCGTCTGATGATTTTTAAAAACTACCTTAAAGTTAATTTCTGTATAACCCATCCCCTTAAATAGTCTTGGTTATGTCAAAACTAGTAAATAAAACCACTACATTCTCTTCAGTCAAATGAAATTCTCTTATTTTAGATCTGCAAATAAATCAGTGTAGATTCATTCTCTTAAAATAATAGACTGGAATGAAAGTTTTGGGACCCCAATGATCAATTATGCTATAAACTTTTCAGAAAGACAGTTTAAGTCAGCACTGTCCAGTAAACTTTATATAAGGTTAGAAATGTTTTATAGCTGCATTGTCCAAAATGGTAACCGCTAGCCATGTGTCCTATTATATATTTGAAATATGGCTAGAGCAACAGAGAAACTGAATATTTTTTATGAATGAATGAAGATGTTTGTATTTTCATTGAATTTATGGGGGTGACATTGGTTAATAAAATTATATAGGTTTCATGTGTACAGGTCTATAGGACATTATCTGTCTATTGTCTTGTGTGTTTACCACCCCAAGTCAAGTCTCCTTCCATCATTATTAATACCCCCTGTATCTTCTCTTACCTCCCCATAACTCCCTTGCCCTCTGATAATCACTATACTATTGTATGTACCTATAATTTTTTTATTTTTAATTTTAATAGCTGCATGTGGTTTGCTCTACCTTATTGTAGAATGCAGTTTAAGTAAAGAAGGTATCATGCAAGTAATATAAACAATATGTTCTGCACATCCATAAATTTAGAGTCAAAAAGTTTGAACTGTGGATCATTTTTGTCCTCCTTCTCCCTTACCCTAAATCACTCTTTTAAACTATGATTCCCATAATAAAACTGATTTCAAATGGTCTATAAGGAATAGCCTTAGTAATAAGATAGAAGGCAGATTGTATTACAGTATCTCAGAGTAGTTATTGCTTCCTTTAGCTCAATATATCACTTAATGCACATTCAGATACACCTTAGTTATTTTTAAGTTAACAGAACAAAATTCACATAACATAAAAAAAAGATTTACCAAGACCATATGTACATTGCATTGCTTAAATTAAGTATAAAACAGAGAAATGTTTACATTGTAAATATTTTAACCATAATCAGAATCTTATTTAGGGATGTTTTAATATTGATGATTAGAAGTTTAGAATCAGAAGAGACCTTAAACCCGTATCTGTGACAGTAGTAATTGAACTGATTGATTACAACATCTTCTTTCAGATAATATTGATTATGCAGAAAGTCTACAGAGCTAAGATATCAGTAGGCAGTTTGCTTGTAAGCGCATGTTCAATTATTAAAATAGTCGACATTTTATGTCTGATAGCCATAGTGAGGTCATGACATTAATTTATCCAGAGAATTGTGGGCAACTGTCTAGAAAAATAAATAGCATAAATGACACAGGTGCTGGAAAGCTGAAAACAAAACAAGGGATGAATCTCTGTGCAAAGAGACTTTAAGAGATGACAGGTAGATTGAGAAGGAGAAAAGGAAGAAGTCAGCAGGCATCTCACTGCTACACATAATATGTATTGAAAACTATGCTGTGTATGCATTAATTTCTGTTATAATTTTTCATTAAATTCTCAACTTGAACACTATTCCTAAGTCTCCAGTTTCTGCACTTTAATTCAGATTTTATTTGTTGCTTCAGTGTTCAGTGATTCTTTGCCCTTTACTCTGATTTTTATTTCCCCTTCTTCATTCCTCTCCCTCTTCCCATTTCTACGTTTCCTTTTCTTTTTCTCATATTTTTTTTTCCTGCTTTCTCTCTTTCATGAAAGCATCTACTTAATTCCATGTTTCCTTCAGGTGCCCACTTCTTTTTTGTGTTTTCGGGTTTTGCACTTGAGTTTTTCTTTCTTTTTTCTCTTCCTTTTTCTTTTAAATCAGAAGCCTGTAGGAGCTTACTGTAGACATACATGTTCGCCTGTAGATGCTTCTTTCTCTTTATGGACTGTGTGATCTTTTCTCTGGGGCCTCTGCAAAGGGTTGTCCTTCACATTGGTTGCCACAGATCTGTTCCCAAGCCGCTACCTTAGTTGGTCCTGCAGTGTGCAGTGCATGCTGGGATCTGTCTGTGTGAGTAAACTGAAATTTCAACAGCACCAGACAGCACTCGAGTTGGCTTGAGGATTGCTGTGCTTCTCTTTTGTACGTATTTCTTGTATGCTGCAGAGTCACCGGTGGCTAACTCTGTCTCATAAGTAATTCAGGAATATTGTTCATGTAGAAGGGACAGGTGGGCAGTTTACCACATTCTATCATTACAGGGAAAAACTGAAGAACAAAGGAACTGGATGGATACCTATATGCTGCCTTTTGTGTTGTGAAACACCGAACACAAACATAACCGTGTCCAGCCAAATACTTTATGTCCTTTTATAACAATGTATATAGATTGTTTTTACATATGCACACAAATCCATATTTTATGCAAACATATATTCAGTCTTTAATATTTGTAGCCTGCAAATATTTCTTAATCTCAAAGATTTTTACATATTCAACAACACAGCTGTTTGGATATATTTTTTAAATGCTCAAATAAAAAAACAATAATAAATGCCCTACTATCCTGTTGGTTGATTTCATTCCAGGAACTTACAATTTCAACACAGTTTAAATCATATTGATGATTCAGATGCTGGCAGAGCTTATAATTCTTATGAAATGAGAACATGGCTAATAAAAATATTAAGCAATTATTTTATTAAAATCATAGTTTCATTATTAAAAAGAAATGATGAATGTATAGAGGTCAGTATCACTTTTGTGTCTCTTGGGCAGTTTGGGGGTTTCATATAGAAGTGAAAGACTCCTTTTGCCCTTTCGACAGCTGTGGGGATGGAGGGAGGGGTAAGAGGGCATAGAATGAAGTCTAGGACTGTTAAAGAATTGCTGGCATTATTTCTCTTCCTCTCACATGTGAGTCTGGCTGCCTGCGCCCTGGGATAGAGAATCCAGGATGAGGCTGTGTCGGAGTCTGGTTCCACAACTGCATTTGGAGCTCTGTCTTATTGATTAGGGGAAAAGGGGTGGGGATCAGAGTGTGAGGTGAGGGGAGGACCAACTGACTACTGGCTTGTGGAAGCACAAGATATTTTCTTCCGGAAAGATGTCAAACAACTGAGACATAGCCGCAGAGGAAGTAGAAAGGTGGAAAAATGAGTCTGTGGGAGAAGTGAAGGCATTTCTGATGAACGCCTTGAGGCTTTTTCTTTTCACTCCTTTGCTTTCTTTCAGTTCTTTCTTTCTTTCCTTTTTTTTTTCCTTCCATCATCTGACATGCAGAGGCTAGAGTGACAGCGTCATGCAAATGCTGCAGTCCCGCAGGTCTGGGAGAGGGTGGATGCTAGACTGTGAGTTAATGTTAATGATGAGCGCAGTGAAAATACCAGCCGCTGCCACCCCCTGCACACAGAGCGCTCTGAGTCAGCATCAGATGCTTTGCCTCGCCTCTCGCTGGGTGTCTGTATGCCTGTGCGCGCGCCTGCTCGCTCGGGCACCCGTGTCTAGCCGAGGGGAGGGGGTGGCGTGTGAGTGCGTGGAGGGTAAAAGCCAGTCAGTCAGTGAGAAGCAAAGGTACGTTGGAGAGCAACTAAAATCTGACTGATTTCCATCTTTGGAGCATCAGATGTATTCCCTAAGGAGGATGGGTCTCCGTGATGGGGGTGGTATAATTATGTTAATGTCATATTTATGGAGGGGTGAGATTTTTCATTCTAATAATTGGTTGAATGCTATGGTCAAAAATTGTAAAGCCATATTCAGTTTTAAGGAAAAGCATGGACTTAGAATTAAGAACTGTTATTTTTTGCTTTTTGTGAGTGCTGCTTTTTTTGTTTGATAAAAAAAAAAAAAACTATTTACTATTTTAAGCCATAACTGATTCAGTATGGAAAAATCAAATGATAAACAGAAAGAGATCTTATATAATGATGCATTGCATCATGGAGCAGAATATTTAAAGTCTTACAAGGCAAAGTAAAGATCTGGACAGGGGGTGGGGGGTGGCTGGAAAGGGGTGTGGTACTAGGGTGGAGGGGGGGGCAGTTAGCAAATATTTTGTTCAGCTTAGCTTTCCTTGCAGCTTACTTGGAAATGGATGATTCACCTGTTCTACAGGAAAACATTCTAATTCTTTCCATGTTTTTTTTCCCTCCTCTTTTCCCTTTTAAGATCAACCACTTCAGAAGAACCAGATTCCACTTCTGTGGCCAGGACTTTTATGTTATGGCTGGTCCGATTGTTTTACCCTGCGTTCTATGCTACTAAACCTTGGATCATTCCTAAAGTACAAATTCTGTTCTCCAACCACAAACAAGGCTAAAAGATCGGAGGAAATTCAGTGAATATACAGGATTGGGATTGTGCATTTTTCAAAAGTACTGAGCTTTCGAATGCAACTATATAAGAAATAGAATCATTTTTTTCTTATGTTGCTAGCATTTTAAGTTACATGTTTATTGAGTGGCATTGCTCATATAGCTACAGAGTATGCATGGAAATATTTGCTGTCTGAATAGTTTGGAGACTCAAAGAGAAAACTCAAGCTTCGGAGGTATTAAATTGTGACATGCAAAAAAAGTTTTTTGTTTTATTCTTAACTGCAACAGTATATATTGAAATCAGATTTAAAGTATTATATGTCCTGGGCCCACCTTAACAGATGTGCTGTATAGAAGTCTAATGGGAAGCCAAATTTCAATCAGGGTCCCATTACTAGGATATAATCCTTTTTTAATGTAATAGAGCTATGGTGTTGCTGTACGAATCTGCTAGAAACAGATTTTAACCCATTTGTAGTTTCTTCCTTTGGATCTAATGGAATGACTCTTAACTGTTCATTGTTTGTACTGTTTCTCATATTCCTCATTATTTTAAGGTTTGTAATTGGTTGTCGTCGTGAATATTCAGCTCATCCTAACTTTTATATATCATATATATACATATACATCTATTTCTACGTATATATTTTAATTAGTATTTAGAGGGAAAAGTTTAATGGAACCCATCTGTAATTTGTAAGCTAGCCTTATAACTAAAGAAGAAGAATTCTACCGCATCAAACCAGACTTTTCCTAGTCCCTGAGACCCTAACTTGTGAGGTATTTTAGTAACATCACAAGTCAGGCTCTTGGGACCTAGGCGGAGGGGAACCAGCAGCTTTGGACCTTATTGATTGTCTGCAGTTACCACCAGAACAAAAGAACATGCATAGATTCTGCCTAGGAGAAAAAGAACAATGCTCTTCTTTATAATCAGCAATGTTTTCACCAGGACCCACCCCCCAAAATACTATTTTCAGAAACTGTACTCTAAAGTGATTACAGAGTTTCACTGAATCGCATTTATATAATATTACAATGACCATATAAAAACAATATATCTGTGTGAGAAGCAATATTAAAATACGAGTGTTTTTAAAATGCTTCTTTTGGTGTATTTAAGGTGGCTGGTCTAAAAGAATATTTCCTTATTTACTAATGAAGATAGTGACTTATATTTTCATAACTTTTTCATATGCATAGAATATGTACATTAGCTACTGATATAAATCCTATGTCTCCACGTAACTATGGCTCAGAATTTGCAATATATAGCTATAATCATGCTTGAGGCCTAGAAATAAAATGATTTACAATCCTCTTTACTGACCCTATTAGATTTTACTGCTGATTTTAAAAGAATGCTTCTTTATATTTGGGTTTTATTGCCAGAGTTTTCCTTAGTTTTTTTTTTAAACCAGAAAAAATAACTTATATATCTTATTATATTAGGACATTCTTTTGTTATGAGTTTGATTGAGAACTTATAACAATAATTAGCCAAAATATGGTAGCTTTTAGTTTTTATATCTTAGTTTGAATATACTATGGACCTACGTGAGATAAACCAGAAATAGCACCTGTGAAGTCAGACTGCTCCAGTTACTCTATCAGCTGAATCTGAAATGCAGTTTTAGTTTTATAAGAATTTTAGTTTTATAAGAGGTAGCTATTCCAACTATAACTAATGTGCTATGTTTGAACATCATTAGCCATGACCACATCAACTATGTGTTTTTTGGAAGTAGAATTAATATATTACATCTATTTAAAATTTTTACCAAAATGTTGCAGTTATTAAGATTCAAAATAAAGATGACAGACTTTCCATTATAGAAGAAAGATAGCAATTTCATTCTTTTAACTCTAATGTTTTACATGAGTACTATAAATTTGTCTTCTGCATTGTTAAAGTTAATTTATGAATGCATTTTAGAATACTGTATGAAGTCTTTGTTCATCTTTTTATTGAATTTGTTACAGTTACTTATGGTTTGAAATATCACAGAATACATATTACCCATGAGTTATATTTCTTTAAAAATTGAAATTGCAATATGGTAAACATACTCCTGATCCATACAAGGCACATAGAATGTGTTTAAGCATGTACTCACACTGTACCTATTAGGGTTATTTTTTTATGTCACCTATTTCATTTCTCTAGAATCTCTGAAATTTTAAGTGTGTGCCTGTGTGTATAAACATGTGTTTCAAAACTCTAAATGAAAGGAAGTGATACAAACAGTAAAGATTTTGGTAGCATTTATCTTTTACTCCTTTAACTTCATTCTCAACGTAATTAAACATTTTTAAAAATTTAAGTTTCTTAATACAAAGAACTCTATATGTATCTACAAAGGACTCTATGTATATGTATCTACAAATACACAAAAACTTGATTATATTTAATATCAATGTTTATACAATGGATCAGAAACTACCTCATATAAAACAATATCACATACAAGTATATTTTTACACCTGTTTAACATAATCATAAATAATATGTATAAGATGTTACCTCAATTTAGTTCCAAAATAATATGAAAGATAAATATTTACTGGCTGTGGTGACATTAGATCTAAGCTATTTCAAATGCAACAGTTTCTTTTTATGTTACCATATTAATGAACATCACTATATATTAACTTCGATTTCATAAAAGCAAGATACCAAAACTGAATTTAGAATGAAATGATGTTTATTTTCCCCATAACCATATTGTGTATATATATATATGTATATATATATATATATTTTACTAATCATAGTGCATTCTTTGAACCCTCTAATAAGACTTTCTTATATACAAACTGTTCTGAGAGCATCATGAATAAAGCTTTTCTCTGACTCCATAAAGGTGAGTAAAGCTATACGTGGGTGACTTTGTTTATAGAAATTTCTTTGTGCTGTATCTAGATAGATGGATGGCACTTTTTCTGCATTTCTATCGTAGCTGTCACAGGATAATATTGTTTTGGGGCTCTATAATATGATTTGGAAAACCAGATCATACTAAGCTTAAAATAAAAGGAGAGATCTACAACAAAGAGCGAGGAAATGATGTGTGTTGCATACAAAAAACTCAGTGATATTAACAATTCGATGGCTTCCTGGTTGGGAAACCAGCCTGAGCCAGACGCATATATTAAGGGCTGTCTGCTGCTGCTGCGAGCTTGCTCAATGCGGTGGAAATGAGGAATCACCTCCTCTCTGACACAAGCTTATTTTTACATTTTAATTTCGAAATAGCAAGTCAGTGTTTTACAAAAGTATACTAACCTTTTCCCTTTTCCTTTCTCACATTGTTTGCTAATGTACTATGAGCTTCAAGTTACTTTTATTTAAAATATCATCACTCACCTTAAACATCTATCAACAACCAATGAAGTATTAGTTTTTTCTTTTGTCCCTTTGCATTGTTATGGTAATATTATGATTCTCACTCTTTTAACTTTTAATCTCTGTGAGGAAAACATGAATTTTCCAAAATAGTATTTTTTAAAGCCATTTAGGATTCAACAAGGCAGCCACTTCTGGAATTTTGCCAAATCTAGATATAATTACATTTCATTTCAAGGTTCATGGGATCCATATCTTTCTTAGTTTAAAAGCCCTTAACACTTTAGTGTTCCCGTGAAGCTACAGAAGAGGTGTAGAGATATTCTAAAGTCATTTAAGCATTATTCCACATTAATAATGTTAGAGTAGGTATAAGTATCTCAGAGGATTATGGTACAAATTAATTACTAATGAAATTAGAAAAAGTATATACTACCTGAAATTCCTCTTCAAAAGGACGTGCTGGCACACATGCCTAGGCTTAGTCAAATTCACCTGATAAATAGGTAAATGGTTTTACCAACTGCCCCATTTGAGTGAGCTGCCAGAAGAGCAGTGCACACAAGGTAGGCATTTACCCGTGCAATGCAACCTCCATTTTTGTAGGCAACAAAGGCAATCATCATTTTTGTTACTTAGATTATGTTGTTCAATTTCTTAAATTATTTAATTCAGCACTAAAATCACAGCGATCTCTGAGCGTGTTATTTGGAAAGGAAAACAAAGTTCCTAATAGAAGTTTTTTTAAGATCCTGGGCATTTGTAAGCATTTGAACAGTACAGTTTTTAGTGTAGTTTTGCGACCTCCTGTTTACTCTGCAGAAATTGAGGTGGTATTATTATCTGTCATCTCCATATTTTGTCTTCTGATCTGTCAGTGACCAAACACACACTGAGGTTTTATATAAATATATATGTGTGTGTGTGTGTGTGTGTACACACACACACACACATATTGAGACATCATCTTAAAATCATTCATAACATTTTTTTAATGAGCTGGCATCAATTTTTATTAGAGGTTACTTTTTTATCCATACCTTCCATTAAATACAGTTTTATCAGATGAGGTGCATTACTAGCCAATAATATGAACTTCTATGTAATGATTTTACATGTAGAAGTTTAAAAGCAGGCAGAACTTGAAGGTAATTGAGATTAAAAGAATTTAAATTCAATAGCTTTATTTTATATAATCTGTCAGCTAATTCCATGCATAATTGTATGGAGAATTTAAAAGCAAAAAAATCTCAGATGGTGAAATAAATTTTTTACTGTTGATTTTAATGGGATTTTAAGTTTGTTACCTCAATAATTAATTCATTAACAAACAAATAAGTGTAAAAATAATCACAGATTATATTTTTAGTCAACTAAATAAGAATAATAAGTCTTAGGTTTTATCTTGGTCTTTAAGGTTTTTTGGAGCATTTGGGGTTATTTTATGTAGACAGATTTAACCATTCCTTTGCTCTCTGTTGGTAGGTGTCTAACAATTTGTGAGCACCAGGTGACTATTGTGGAATCGTCTTTCCTTCCCTTCGAATTAGCTTTTCCTAGACCAACAGGCAACATCAGTATTGTGTACATCCAAAATGCTAGGTCTTTCTTGAAACCCTCCTATGTATTTTTCTGGCCATGTAAGTGAATCGTGAGAAATTATTGATTTACATTGTGATTGTCTTTCCAGTTTCCAAACATCTTAAATAAGAGATTTGGGTGGTGTTGAAACACTAGCCAGCGGAAGCATTAGGTTTTATAGGATTTAAAAATGTAATGTCTTTCTCATAGTAGACTTCCTATTCTTAGTGGGGAGGGCGAGAACCAGGCCGTGGCTAAGTTATTACTCTGTTATACATCACACTAAATTAAGCCCAGCCTGTGCATTTGTAAACCTCAGGGAGGTTTCCACATTAGACAGCATTTTTTGTTGGGGGATTACACCACAGTCGGTGCCCTTCACTTCTCTCTCTCTTCCTGGCCCCCCTCCACCCAACATGGAGCCTTTTCAACTTCTTCAAAGAAGTGGAGGAAAAAAGTAGACTCTTTATTAATGGCAAAAAACAAACTGGCTGCTAGACTTCCGAGACAGCCCTCTAATAATAAAGCAGAGTAGGCCCTGCGACAAAGAATTTCTGAATGTACTAAATATATAAGGAAGCCTATTTAAATTCACCAGAGGGGCTTAGAGGACAAGCAGCAGAAAGTTTAGAATTCAATTCAAGCCATGCCAGAAAATGAAAATGTACTTAAAAAAGGATTTCTGAAACAATTGTTCAAAGACATGTCAACTTTTAAGGTTCTTTCCAGAATAATGAAATTCGTACTCTAATTTCTGTGGTGACTTTTTCAATTAGAAGGAAAAGTGATTAACAGAATCTCAAAGGACTTGTATCTTACCTTTAAAGAAAACGCATTTTCTTTCCATAGGGCATGCTCTAAGTGAGGGCCATTAGTACATTGACTAAAATCACCCAAGTATATACACAGGACAAAGAGATGATGTATTTTTTCAGCAATTAGACATATAACAAAATTGCTCTTCCTGCTTTGGAAGAAAGATACTTAACTTGTATGTTCTTTTTAGTTAATGTTCTGCTATTCAATTCTACGATTTATTTTTTAAATAAATGTAATGAAATAAATATGAAAGAGCAAATCATTGATAAATAAAAGAATTATGTAATACTAGGTTTGGAAGATAAAAATATGATCCCTACCTTGTCTCTTATTGACTTTAAAAAATTATCTTTACTTTTATTTATCTAGAAGACATACTTTTGTAATTTTTGTAAGGGCACCCACATCTATAAGAATATATATCTTCTGAGTCCTAATATTGAGATAAAGGACTGCTTATAAAGTTCACATAAAGACCAATATGGCCTTGATTCAGGGATGAAATTTCTAGCTGGCTTTTCTTAATGTCTTCGTTTAGAATCCACATGGATATTGGGAAAAGGTTGTGATTCTTTGTCTCAGGGATTACAAATTGTAAAGAAGACGGAAACTTCAAATCATTACTGACATATCTTTGTTGCTATTTCAGAGATTCAACTTGAGAATGAAGCCCACGTGGAACTCATCAGTTCGTAAATATAATTTACCGACTCAAACCACTGATTCATTAACTCATCCATTTATTCACAAGTGTATATCCAACGTTAAAAAAGAATTCAGTGAATTAAGGCTGCATCAACACGTGAGATCACTGTGACCCATCAGAACTTGATCATTTAACAAAATTTGAGTTTAAAATTAAATATCAGAAATGTGAGTATTAGTTATAGATATTAATCATTTAACAATAAAAAGTAGTTATTGCCCTCACTACAAATAGATGTGGCCTAGGTCATACAACTGAACCGATTTCCATTTGTTTAAGTTGTAATGACATTTTAATATCAAGGACTTCAGTAGGTTTAATTGTTGATCAATGAAATAATCCAAGTAATTTATTAGCCCAGTTCCTAGCACACACACAAAAAAATTAGCTTATTTCTTATTACCTTATTTTTATCCTTTTAGGTCTTAGTACTCGCTTTTGTTAGATAATTTTTTACTTCGCCAGAATTTAAAGATGAGAGTCAGACACCATTAAGAAATCATTTCTGCTTCAGGAGCTCAAAAATCATTTACTGTAAATGTCTTTATCACATATTTCCTGTATACCAACTATAGGAAAGATAAAGAGAAATTCTTCCATTTACCCAATATGTTTTGTCCCTTTTGTGTGTTACCTTTTTATAACCCTGTAATTTGGCAGTTTTACTTTTTTGTATTTTACAGATAACATTCTAGGTGGTTTATCCTATTTTCTAGTTGCAGATGAGATAACCTACCTATATACTTTGAGTTGCTTTGAACAAGATACAGGTAGAGTATTGTTAGAATTTCGCAGTGCCTTATGTTCTTCATATTATTTCCTTTACTACACAAATGTCTTTAAAAACCATAGGCAAACCATGAATATTAATAACTGTGGTTTATAAAATTTGTATTTCCAGAATAATTGAGCCAACATGTGGTATATACATAGGATTTCTATCCCTCTAAAAATCATTTAATTTCTTTTTTTAAGTTGAATATAATGATATTGATCATACAGTTTCATGAAGTGGCAATTACATTAATTAGTCAAAGGACCAAAACATTCTATAATCAAGCTATTCTCTTGGAGTTAACATGCAGAATAAACTTGGATTTTTCTGCATATTTTCATAATAAATGCCACCATTCAACCTGAATAGTGAAGTAGAAGATAGAAGACTCGATTTCTAACACCACTGCTACCACTAGTTATCTTATGGAACTGGACCTCTCTCCTACTCACTTTCCAAATTTACAACTGATTTATAAAATAAAGATGTGGGAGAAGATAATTTAAAGTGACTGTCAGGTAAAAAATTAGTATATCATTAGATAGTTGGATATTTTTCTGTCCCATGGGACACACTTTGAGTGAAAGGGGTAGGAAAGAATAGCCTTAGTTTAAATCACTACATTAATCAGACGTTTCCTGTAGGAAAAGATCAATACCCAGCTCAAACTAATTTAAGCAAAAAGGGAGCTGTATGTATATCCAGCATCCCCTCCTCCTCCTCCCCTTCCACCTCCTCCTCCTCCTTTTGTTTCTCCTCCACGCTGTTCCTCTCTCCCTCTTCCTTTACCTCTCCAACTCCCTCTCCTTCTCCATTTCTCTCTTTCACTCTTTTTGCCTCTCAGAATCTCTTTCTATCTCCCTCTTACTATCTCCAGTGTGTTGAATTTATTCTCAGGTGCTTGACTTCATTCTCAGGTTCTTTCTATATGTTGGCAAAAATGGCCCAGAGCAACTCTAAACCTGCACCATGCATCATTCTTAGAGCCTGGGACTCCAGAGGGAAAAATAAAAATGTACTCTCTACCCCTACATCAATTCTATTTCTCAGAAGGCTCTGATTGGGTCAGATTTTTAGCCACTTCCTTGTCCAGGTGAGAGGTGTCCAGATTGGACAGCCCTGTAGGGTGGCAGGGTAAATGTCAATGGCAGAAGGTAAAAGAATTTAAAATCAGGTGAAAATATAACAAGTCCATATAAGCACTACAAATTTCTAAATGACTTAACATAATATGCTATAGGCATCTGTAAAATATGTTTGCCTTCATAAACTTAGTGGAGTCTATCAACATACAGACTATATTAAGTTTTTCAGGCCAAATGTACTTTATACAGCATTGTAACTAAAAATCAGCTGTAGCAACCAATTAACTAATTGTACTTTATTAACATTTTCCATGACCATTTAATATATGGTATATATCAGGAAAGTCAACACTGGGACTCAATGAGGCATTTGACATTTAAAAATTAAGATGGTTAGAAATGGGAGTTTGATAAAGAAGAGGTGGTGATTGTATTCTATAGTCCAGTATTCATCCTTAACCATCATATGTGTTTTTTATTGTATTTATTAGGGTGACGTCAGTTAATAAAATCATATGGGTTTCTGGTATAAAATTCTATAATACACCATCTGTACATTGCATTGTGTGTTCACCATCCCAAATCAAATCACCTTCTCTCACCATTTATCCCCACTTTACACTCTTCTACCTCACTCCACCCCCATCCCTCTTATAATCATTATACTATTGTCTGAATTTATGGGTTTTTATTTGCTTAATCCATTCATCTTTTTCACCAAACCCCCAACACCCTTCTCCTCTGACAGTTGTCAATCTGCTCTCTGTATCTGAGTCTGTTTTGTATTTTGTTTATTAGTTTATTTTGTTCATTGTATTCCACATATAAGTGAAATCATATGGCAATATTTTTCTCTAACTGGCTTATTTCACTTAGCATACTCTCCAGGTCCACCCATGCTGTCTCAATAGGTAAGATTTCCTTCTCTTTTATGGCTGAGAATTCTATTGTGTGAATGTACCACCGTTGTTTTATCCACTCATCTACTGCTGGGCACTTGGGTTACCTCCAAATCTTCGCAACTGTAAATAACACTGCAATGAACATGTGTATATATGCTTTTGAATTAGTGTTTCACTCTTCTTTGTACATATTTCCAGAAGTAGAGCTGCTGGGTTATAAAGCAGCTATATTTTTAATTTTTTGAGGTAACTCCATACTGCTTTCCACAGTGGCTGCACCAAACCTGCATTACCACCAACAGTGCACAAGGGTTCCCCTTTATCTACATCCTTACCAGTACTTGTTTGTTGATTTATAATTGGTAACCCTTCTGACAGGTGTGAGGGGGGTACCACATTGTGGTTTTAATTTGCATTTCTCTGATGATTAGTGATTTTGAGAATCTTATCATATGTCTTTTGGCCATCGATATATCCTCTTTGGAGAAGTGTCTATTCAAGTCCTTTGCCCATTTTTTAATTGGATTGTTTGGTTTTTGGTGTTGAGTTTTATAAGTTCTTTATAAATTTTGGATATTAAGCCTTTATCACATGTATCAGGAAATGTTTTCCTATTCAATTTTATTTTAGTGATGGTTTAGTTTGCTGTGCAAGAACATTTTTCTTTGATGTAGTCCCATTTGTTTATTTTTTCTTTTGTTTCCCTCTCACAAGGTGATATGTCAGAAAAAAATATTACTACAAGAAATGTCTGAGATGTTACTGCCTATGTTTCCTTCTTGAATTGTTATGGTTTCAAGACTAACATTTAACTCTTTAACCCATTTTGAGTTTAATCTTGGGTATAGTGTAAGAGAATGGGCTAGTTTTATTTCTTTAATGTATTTGTTCAATATTCTCAACATCTATTGAATAGACTATCTTAACCTCATGGCATGTTTTTGCTTCCGTTGTCAAATATTGACTATAAAAGTGTGAGTTTATTTCTGGGCTTTCTATTCTGTTCCATTGATTTATATGTCTGTTTTTCTGCCAGTACCACCCTGTGTTGATTTCTATAGCTTCATAGTATAGTTCTGATGTTAGGTAGCTTGATTCTTCCAACTTTGTTCTTTTTCTCTAGATGTCTGTGGTTCCATATAAATTTTTGGAATATTTGTTCTAGTTCTGTGAAATATACCATTGGAATCTTGATAAGAATTACATTGATCCTGATCTTAGTGGGAAAACTTTTAGTTTTTGCCCATTGAGTATGATGTTGGCTGTAGGCTCCTCATATATGGTCTATATCATATTGAGGAATGCTCCCTCTACTACCACTTTGTTGAGTGTTTTTATCATAAATGGATGATGTACTTTATCAAAATGTTTTTTCTGCATCTATTGATATGATCCTGTAATTTTTGGCTTTCTTTTTGTTTATGTGATGTATTACATTTATTGATTTGTGAATATTGTACCGTCCTTGCAACCCTGGGATGAATCTCACTTGATCATTGTGTATGATCTTTTTAATGTGTTGCTGGATGTGGTTCTCATATGAGCAATATTTTGTTGAGGGTTTTAGCATCTATGTTCATCAGGGATATAGGCTTATAATTTTTTTTTCTTGGTAGTGTCTTTATCTGGTTTTTGAATTAAGATAATTCTGGCCTGGTAAAATGAGCTTGTGAGTTTTCCCTCCTCTTGAATTTTTTGGAACAATTTGAGAATGATAGGTATTAGTTCTTTGATTATTTGGTAAAATTCACCTGTGAAACCATCCAGCCATGATTTTTTTTTTCAAGAAAGAGTTTTGGTTTTTGAGGTTTTTGTTTTTGTTTTTGTTTTTGTTTATTACTAGTTCAATTTCATTAGTTGTAATTTGTCTTCGAATTCACTGATTTTTTCCTGATTCAGTTTTGGAAGGTTTATGTTCTAGGAATGTAACCATTTATTCCAGATTGTCCCATTTGTTGGCATATAGTGGTTCATAATATTTTCTTACAATCTTTCATATTTCTTTGGTGTCAGTTGAAATTTATCCTCTTTCATTTCTGCTTTATTTATTTGGCTTTTCTGTCTTTTTTTTTCTTAATGAGTCTGTTTAAAGGCTTGTCACTCTTGTTTATCTTTTCAAAGAACGAGGTCTTGGGTTCATTGATCTTTTTGTATTTTTTTAGATGCTATTTCATTTATTTCTGCTCTGATCATGTTAATTTCTTCCCTTTACTAACTTTGGGCTTTGTTGTTCTTTTCCACATTTATTTAAGTGTAAAGTTAAATAGTTTATTTGAGATTTTTCTTATTTCTTGATTTAGGCTTGTACTGCTATGAATTTTCCTCTTAATTGTTTTCACTGTGTCCCATAGATTTTGGGTTTTTGTGTTCCTATTTTCATTTGTTTCAAGGTATCTTTGGATTTCTTCCTTGATCTCATTGTTAACCCATTCATTGTTGAGTATCATGTAATTTAGTCTCCATGTGGTTGTGTGTTTTTTAGTTTTTTTCTTGTGGTTGCATTCTAGTGCCATAGCATTATGGTCAGAGAAGATGCTGGATATGATTTCAGTCTTCTCAAATTTACTGAGACATTTTTGTGCCCTACCATATGGTGTATCTTAGAAAATGTTCCATGTGCACTTGAAAAGAATGCATATTCTGCTCTTTGGAGATGAAATGCACTAAAGATATCAATTAAATCCATCTGATCTAGTGTGTCATTTAAGGCCAGTGTTTCCTTGTTAATGTCAATGGGGTGTTAAAAACCCCAACTATGACCGTATTACTTTTAATCTCTCACTTTATTTCCATCAAGATTTGCTTTACATATTTCGGTGCTCCTATGTCAGCTGCACAAATAATTACAAGGGTAAACATTTTGGATTGCTGCCTTTATTATTATCCTTCTTTCTTTGTTCCTATAGCTTTGTTTTATTCTTTTAAAGGTTTATTTATTTACTTTTACAGAGAAAGAAAGGGAGGGAGAACACGACAAAGAGAAACATTAATGTGGAGAGAAACATCGATCAGTTGCTTCTCATATCTGCCTCACTGGAGACCAAACCAATAACCCAGGCACGTGCCTTGACCAGGAGTCAAACTGGCCACCTTTTGTTTTGTGGGGTGACACCCAACAAATTGAGCCATATTGGTCAAGGCTAGCCTTTATTTTAAAGTCTATTTTGGCACATATAAGTATTGCTACACCAGCTTTTTTTTCTTTTCCATTTTCATTAAATATCTTTTTCCACCTTTTTACGTTTAGTCTGTGTGTATCTTTCACTATGAGGTTGGTCTCTAGTAGAAAGCATATATATGGGTCTTGCTTTCTTATCCATTCAGCTACCCTATGTCTTTTGATTGGAGCACTTAAGGAATTTATATTTAAAGTGATTATTGATAGGCACACACTTCCTGCCATTTTTAAAAATTATGTTCCTATTTATCCTTCTTATTCTTCTCCTTCTTGTTCTTGTTCTCCTTCTCCTTCTCCTCTGCCTCCCCTTCTGTCTCCTCCTCCTCCTCCTCCTTCTACTTCAAACAAGCTCTTTAACATTTCTTGTAATACTAGTTTGGTGGTAACAAACTCCTTTAGCTTTTTCTTGTCTAAGAAACTCTTTATTTCTCCTCTAATTTTAAATGATAGCCTTGATGGGTAAAGTAGTCTTGGTTGTAAGTCTTTGTTTTTTATTACTTTGAATATATCATACCTATCTCTTCTGGTCTGAAATGTTTCTGTTTAGAAATCAGCTGACAGTTTTATGGAAACACCCTTGTAGGTAACTAGCAGTCTGTCTCTTCTGGCTTTTAAGATACTCTCTTTGTCTTTAATCTTTGCCATTTTAATTATGATGTGTTTTGGTTTGGGCCACTTTGGGTTCATCTTGTTTGGGAGTCTATGCACTTTCCAGATTTGTGTGTCTTTTTCCTTCACCAGGTAAGGGAAGTTTTAAATAGGAAATTAAAAACTTCCTATTTCTTTAAATAGGTTCTCCATTGCTTGCTCTTTCTCTCCTCCTTCCAGTACCCCTATTATGTGGATATTATGCTTCATGTTGTCCCAAAGTTCTGTTAAGCTATCCTCATTTTTTTTCATTTTTTTCTATCTTTTGCTTTGGGTTTTTTTTTCTACATTTTCTTCCAAATTACTGATGCAATCAATCCTCTACTTCATCCAACATACTGTTTATTTTTTCTGGTGTATTCTTGATGTCAGATATTGTATTCTTAACTTATGAGTGGTTATGAGTGGTTATAACTTTATCATTGTTTCTATGTCCTTCTTTATTTTTATTTTTTTAAATTTTTATTGTTATTCAATTACAGTTGTATGCCTTTTCTCCCCATCCCTCCACCCCACCCCAGCTGAACCCACCTTCTATGTCCTTTTTCATGCTGTTTTAGTTCTCAGTAAGTTCCTTGAGCATCCTTATAACCATTACATTGAACTTTATTAATTTGCTTGCCTCCATTTCATTTAGCTCTTTTTCTGGAGAGTTCTCCTGTTCTTTCTTTGGGGGCCTCTTTCTTTGTCTCCTGATCTGGGCTCTTTCTTTGTGTTTGTTTCTGTATATTAGACAGATCTGCTATGACTCCCGGTCTTCATGGGGTGGCCTTATGTAATATGTGTCTAGTGGGACCTAATGGTGCTGTTTCCTTGATCACCTGAGCCGTGTTCTCCAGGAATGTTTCTTGTGTAGGTTATGTGGCTGTACTGTTGTACATGGGATCACCTCTCAGGCTGGCTGACTGTGAGGCTCAACCCTGACTAAAGCATGTGAGCTGTTGTATAGATGCTATCCACACAAAGTGTAATTCACCTCAGCATGGTTTGGTGCCTACCAAGATCTCTCTTTGGATGTGCTGCTTGTGAAGCTTATTGGATCTTGCATTGACGTTGTGTGAATCTGGCCACTGGATGTATTTATGCTGGGCCTTTGGGAAGGGACACCAGTGCAGACCCATGTCAAATGCTGTCTGTGCTTGACCCTCAGTAAACTGGAGCTATACGCAATCCACAGTTTGTGACTGCCTCTGCTGGGCTTGGGTTCATACTGGAAGGACCAATATGTACACCAAAGCCATTATTTACCAGCACTGGGCCTGAGGGCAGGTCAGCAAAAGTCCTTAAGCATTTTGAGATCTGCCTCCAGCTGCTACCACCTGCTGGCTGCCTTTTAGGCTCAGTTACCGAAAGAGCCTCTGGTGAAGTTGGGAGAATGGGGTTAGTGAATCTTCAGTGAAGAGAGGTGCTGGTCAAGCTTCAAGGGAGGTGGTGGGTATGACCCCTGCCCCAAAGCCACATGACTCAGTCTGTCTTGGATCTTGCTCTGATCTCCTCAGGGTGGAACCACTAACAGGTGAATGGGACCTGCCGAGCTTTGAGGAAGGATCTTCCAGAATCCAGGAGGGTGGTTCCAGTGGATCTCCCATAAGGCAGAGCGCCAGTCAGTTTCATGGGAAAGGGGAGAAATGCACTCCAAAAGCCAGACAACTCACTCACCGACACCCTCTGAGTCTACCCATACCCCTACACCTTGACTAAGGTAGCTGACTCCTCAGCAGCGCCTAAGATTCCCAGGGTGGGGCAAGTGGGAATCCAGACTGTGGAGCAATTGCTTTCCCCCAGATGATGCCACATGGAGTAGAGTGCTCCACCCCAGAAAGATGGGGCATCTGCAGTATTGGAGAATGACTCAGCACAGGGATCCTGGTGACCGTCTCAAACCCCAGACTCCTTATGTAACTCTAATCTGCTTTGCCCTCCTTCCACAACAGCCCGGGGTGAGTGGCTGAAAACATGCATTGGCCCTTTATAAGAGGTGGTGTGTGTCTCTAGTTGGCTCCCATCTCTCTCTGGTGGACAGAACCCTCTCTGCTTTTCAAAGCCAAATGTTATGTGGACTCCTCTTCCCAGCTCTGGTGCTCTGGACTGGGGATTCCAGTTTGGTACTTAGACACATTTATCAGGAGGAATCTCCCACAGCTTAGATATCTTTCCAGAATTTCAGCCTCTCTAGGATCAGGGCCAACCTTTTCTGCATCTCCACCCTTCCTACCAGTGAAAATGTGGTTTCTTCTGTAAATCTTTGGTTATAAGACTCCTCTTCAGCTAGTCTTCAGTTTGTTATTTGGGATGATTGAACTTTAATTTAGTTGTAATTCCAGTTTTGTCTTCAGAGGAGGTGAGTATAGCTTCCACCTACAATGCTGCCATCTTCAAATCCAAGTCATCATATGCTTATGCTATTTTATTGTAGCAAACTTACATCTTTTTCACTTTACCACCAATATAAGGAAGGTTTATGTAGATAATTCTCAAAAACCTTTTATTTTGATTTGTGACTTGAATTGTCCCTTTCTATCTTCTTCTAGTTATACATACACACACACCACACATACACATACATGCTCTGGCCCTTTAAGAGGTTATGTGTGTCTCTAGTGAGCTCCCAACTCTTTGTGGTGGACAGAACCCCACGGCTTTTCACATACATGTTATATATGTATAGATCTATCAATCTATCATCTATCTATCTATCTATCTATCTATCATATAATACTATCTGTATATAATTGTAACCATTATATGATTTTACATGACTAATATCTAGATCCTTATCCTTTTCAGCGTGGTTGTTTATCTTGTTATAACCTGGGCAGAACTAGTTAGGGATCTTCCATGATGATAAAAAGGTTAATTTGCTGTGAATAACAATTCTAATACAAAACATTCTGTTTTTTGTGATGTAGATGAACAATGCTATAAATATAATTTAGAGAGTTTGAAAATTTATTTTAACATCACAATTCTTCTTCTTAATTAATCACATTACAAAATTATGCTGTAGTTTCCAGTATATTAAAATCGGTTGTCATATTTAGAACATCTGTTTATGCTTTTATTATGAACATGTGTTTCTAAATGTCTGAAATATAGTGAATAGATTGCCATAAACAATATTTGTTATTTAGTCTGTGGAAGCATGATACCTACTTCTCCCCACAATGTTTGATTATTTCCCACAGAGTGAATCTTCCAGATTGTATTTTATCATATCCTTATCAAGATAGAGGGAAAAAGACCAGGATTTTAGTTCAGCCTTGCTGATTGGTTAAGAAAAGTGATGACTGTCATTGGCAGCCTTTCCAGACACTGTACCCTGACTCCAGACAGTCAGCTGGCACTATGGCTTTGTCTCAACTATAAATCACAGTCTCGTAATGGCCAAGGCTGACACCTTGACATTTTCAAGAAGAGTAAAAGAGCTGATTTGAATGGAAATCAATTTAATTTCACAAATCTTGGGTTACTACTTTAAACCTTCTCTTGTGCTTTCTGGAAACTTGTTTGGAATTTTCATGATCATCAGAGGATTATTTGTGAATTATACTACAACATCTTTGACTTTAAACTATTTTTTACATCCTTCTTTAATCTCAATGTAGAAAAATTGATTTTTAAAATTTTAAATAAGAAAAAAGTCACCAATAAGCCAGATTTTATTTTAAACATGATGCATTTATAGTTTAAAAATATCACAGTAACTAACAGCAAGTGCAATTTAGTTTTGCAAAATTTTTGTGAAATGTTATGTGATTTAAAAATCTGAGCTGTATACACACATATTTATGTTAACTTTGATTATCTAATAATACATAATGCCTGTTATGGAATTATTATGAACGTCAGTCAAGCAGGTCTCAAACATAGAACCCTCTGCTAGTTTATTTTACTTTTATATTCTTGCACATACAAAAAGCAGGTTTAGTATTATAGAGTCAGTGAGGAAGAGCAAGTATTTAATTGTGCTGGGTCATTGAGGCATTAAACTTTTGCCTGAATTTTTTTTGACCATTTAACTTGAGTGGAAATAAATCCATACTTGACTAGTGTGAGAAGTTCTTTGTAGATATTTTAGGAGCCTGACGTGAATGTTGAAAAAAAAATAACCTACTCTGTTGTCATCCACCTTTAGGAGAACACTACAATTCTTTAAAACCATAGAGTGGAAGAAACTTCTACTTAGTATTTTTGCTTGCTCTCTTTACATGAGTTATCTGAACTCAGTGAAGCCTTAAATCTTCCCTTGTGAGGGAAGGCATCCCTTTCTCTATCTTGTCCAGTAAGGAAAGAGTAACAATGTCTGGCAGTGATTTCTCTTTATCATCTTTATTATTAGTCTTCATCTCTGTCCAAAATCTCACTTCTCAACAGAAATACTCTTTAAATGATAAATTTCTACTTTGTAATGCCCCGTGAACAAGAGGAGTTATAGACAATTAAAAACAAGAGACTTCCAACCCTTAAATCTTTTTAATACTCCATTCCACTCATCTATCCATTCACTCATAAACTGTATGAAACAAGACCCTATGTCAGAAATACAAAATGATGTTAGAATTCCTTCTTCTCATGAGAAAATTTAAAAAAGGTTTTAAAGTTGAATATGACATATCCAGAAATAATATATGAGTACCCAATGTTTGGGGAATTGAAAACAAATATTTACTTGAGTTGATGAGAATTAAGAATAATTCCTTAGAAGAGGCTGAATTCAGCTAGTCTGTCATAGATACGAAGGGTTTCTAGGGGAAGTGATGGAAGGGCTGGCTTTCAGGATGTGCAAATGTTCAGGAGCAGGAAAGATAGATTACATTTGGCATTCAGTTTTCTTAGAAGATTAGATGCATTTTATAAAATGACTATTGAAGGGTGAGCTGAGATCGGCTTGAGAAGGACCTATCACAGCCACAGGGGCTCTTCCAGAATTGTGCAGTTTTACAGTGTGGTTGAAACAGGGAGCCCTTTAAAGGCTTTGGGGAAGATGCAAGAAAGTAAGATGCAGGATTAATGTGAAGTCAGTGTAACATATGATGTTGAAATGAAGGACATACCAGAACTACTCAAGGCTTATGAAGACCTACCACCCTTCCCACACATGCAGAGATGCACTTTGTGAAAACCCTAGATGATTGACTGTCATTCCAGTTGAGAAGGAGGTGGGCACAAAATGTCGAAATAAGAAAACATCAGAGATAATTAGACCTGGGAAGAAACAAACAAACAAAAAAGAGCTTTAAACCAGAGATTTCTAATCTCCCCTAGCCTTTTGAAGTTTCATGTTTCCATGAGATTACATGAAATATTTTGACTGAATTATTTGTCTGGGAAAAATGGTCTAGTAATGTTTATAAGATTCTCAATGGAGGTTAAAATAACCCCAAAATTAAGAACCACAAAGGATAGTGTGAAAAGGGGGAGATAAATGTGAGAAATAACATAACTATATAATTAAGAGAATTTAATGACTTAATTGCAATTTAATGAATTGCATGTGGATACAAGCTCATACCTTCTCTTTCTCATTCCCACATATACATACACTTAATATTTTCATAGTTACTTGTAACTTGCTTTTTAATTGTTAAATGTCAAATGAACACTTTCTTGTATGTTATTTTAGCATGTGCTCATTATGTTATTGTTCGAGTATAACATAATTTACTTACCTAGTCCATTCACAGTTGTAAATTGAGTTTCTTTCATCCTTTTTTCTTAATATAAACAGAATCCTTATGACAAATGGACTTTTACATAATTATGTATAATTATTCCTTTGGGATATTAATTGGGACAGATGAATATGGCTTGAATGAAGGTGATGGCAGTAGAAATGGAGAGACAATGAGGGATTAATGCAATATTTAGAATATATAACTGACAGAACTAAGTGATTAACCATACAGTGGAATATTTTTTGGAAAATTTCAACAAATTCCTCAAATCATGCTTGTTGCTTTATTTTTCTCTACTCATTTGGTCAGTGGCATTTATTGCTTTAGTAGGAAGGGAGATGCAATCAAGAAGAGAGTCGATAGATGATTTAAGGCTTCGTAGACTATTTTTTTAAACTTACAATGAATACAGTAAGCTCAAAGCAAACTGTTGTGACTTGGAAGAACTAGGCTCTTAAAATGAAAATGGTTTTATTTTTAATCCCTAAAGGGCAGAGCCAGAAATATTAACCTGACACTAGAGAATTGGATCACTGAATTTATAAAAGTTAACCACAAAGCAGAGAAGGGTTTAGGATATGAGTTAGAAATAGTTTCTCATCACACAGGACAACATGAGACTTTCTATGTTGTGGACAGTGAGGAGCCTAGAGTGAGAGGGAGGGGAAAGAAGTTGGATATACACAGGGGATGTTGCATATTCTACTCCTAGTGTTGAGGGAAGCAGGTAACAGATTCCTCTTAGATTAGTATTAGACATAAGGGCCAAGAGGGCTTAAGATTCCCACCCACCTGGAACCTTGTGGGGAGTCCGCTTTGCAAATGCTTGTAGGAATAGCAACAGGAGAACCACAGTCTGAACTAGTAACTCTTCCCCTCCAATCATCAACCCATCACCTTCCCCAAGAAAATCTTTCAGCAGGGCATAGAACAGCTCTGGAAAAAGTTTGTCATTTTCTAAAGGCATCAAGGAGATAGCTGGAAACCAGTAAGGATGTGAAGTTTCAGAGGATCCACAACAGCAGCTGGAACCAAGGGTAAAGGTTTAATCAGCAAGGCTTTGCTTTTTCTCCTTTTGTCTTGGTCCTTAGCAGACACACCCATTTTTAATTCACTCAATCAACGAACACATTGAGTATCTTCCATATGGCAAGCAGATTATTTTAATTTGTAAGTTTAGCTTTCGTTTGTAAATTTAGTTTTAGCTACCATTTACTTTATTGTTGTTTGTTTAATGTTAATTGAACATATCACTGTCTATATACTGGATGGAGCATATGCTTCACCCAGTTCTTACTTATGGGTGGATATTAGGATTACAATTAGAAGTAAACAAAAGCATTCACACCCACACAAACACACCTACCCCTCAAGATGTGGTAAAGATTCGTGACACTAAAGCAAATGTGTAACGGAATAATTGAGAAAGACTGTGCTCTATAAAGTCTCGGCGCACCTCTTCAGAATCATTGACTAAAACAACTTCGTGAGAAAAACAGTATTAGTATTACTTCTTTGTTTAGTCCTTCTAACATCTTTTTGGGGAAGTCAAGTGGAACAGAGAATCCAGTGAAATCTGGTGCTTTGCATTATTATTAAGCTCATATTTGCAAGTTAATCATGTGTGTGATAAGGCTAAAATGTAAAAACATTTGAATCAATATCTCCTTCAGATGCTTTTCTGATAAAATTGCTTCCTTTTTTCTTTTCTAACCAATTAATTTATGCAAGTGGAAAGATTAAGAGAAAAGTTGTTCATATTAGGAGTAACAGAATCCAGTGTATTGGACTGTGTTGTTCACGTCTTTGCAACCAATAGATTTTCATAATCAGAACTCAGAAACATCTGTTTTAGAGAGAGAGGCACTTTCTGGCTTCCATTTACTTGAATTAAGTGAGGGTCAAGAGCAGAGGTTAGGTTACTTCTACCTGGAAATTAATCAGAAAATTTATTTTGCCCTTTGATGTGGTTTTTCTGTTCTTTGTGCCCCTCACACCCATTTTTATCTCCTTACAATTCTAAAGCTCCCTTTTATGCATTGCAGTTGTTTAAAAAAAATGTGAAGTTGTAGATTTCCATATTTACATAATTATATACTGAAAACGTAATAGGGTAGGCCATAATGTTTTTAAAAGATGTGACATCTTAAAAAAATCCAAAGGCATCATAAGTGACTCTAATATATTGGCAAATCTCAAGCCACAGTCAGTGATATTTCTGCTACAAGAAACCTACTTTCCATGTTGTGTTTTCGCGTTTGCAGTGCCGCAAAGTTATTCATGTATATGAAAAGGATATGATTCATCTCCACGTTCCTTCCTCTCCACATTCCCAACCCAATGTGTTTAGAGTTATATGTAGAAAACACTGCTATATCTGTATATTTATACATATCTATTGATTAAAAATTGGTATTACAACTGAATAGCAAACTCAAGTGATAAGATTATATATTAGATTTGTCTTATTACATCATTAATAGCATATCAAAATTGTCAAGTACCTTGAAATCTGATAATTGTAACTGACAAGCTTTAGCATGATTTGTCTCCATTGGGAAGCATTAAAGACAGAGAATGAGAGAGAGAGAGAGAGAGAGAGAGAGAGAGAGAGAGCAGTGTACTTCTGAATTGCTCCTCTAAGTGCATATTGCTGTTTGCTAAACTCTTGTTTTTTTCTGCAAATATTTTTAATGAATTGCTTTTTCTACAGTATTCATGGTACTGAATACTAAAAGTGTTCATGGCATTGAATCCTGTAAGTACTGAATACTGAAGTTTCTATGAGCATAAGCCATATCGTCTTCTAAATTCAGAAAGCCAGTGCTGTTCCAGAAAGAACTATAGTGATTAACTGGCAAAAAGAAAAATGACCAACCTCGAGGAGCTTATCTCCTTTTAATGTTTGAGTATTCTTAACTTACTATTCCAGGAAATTATTCTACTTGAAAGTTTAGGCAGAGTTCACAAAGAAAAATTATTTCCCCCCTCTCTCCATTTCTACTCCTATCACTTACAAAAGCAAATACTATTGCTTTATTCCCAATAGTTTTCTCTCAGAAACATCTCAGCATTTGGGAATGAGAGAAAAAAAGGGTGTCAATGAATTTCATGGACACAGAGTTCATTCACCGTCATGATGAGTATCAAGGATCCCATCCTTTGTGCCCCACTTTATCTGTGTTTGGGGACAGCATGGAGGAGGAGAAAGAGGAAGCATATGTTTTTCTCTTTAAAATTAATTCCCAGTTAGCCATTTACTAGTGGATTATTATTAAGCCCGGAAGACACTGTAATTGCATTTTTCTTTTCAGGGATTGTAGCAGATATTAAAGTGAATAGACAATGATAGGCATGTAGAGAGTTAACCTGGTTTTCTAGACAAACCACTTGTCCGAGAAGATCAAACGGCTACAGCGCATTTAGGGTTACAGTCTCCTTCCCTTCCTCCTTATTCTCAACCGCAGTGGAGCTTTTTCCAACGTTGCCATGGTAACACTATATCTGGCTGCTAGCTCTGTCGTAAGTTATTGAACTGAGACTGGCTTTTGGTTTAGCAGATAATTAGGTTCTGTCTCACAGGTTCATTTTCCTGTGACTGGGACGTGAATATGACCTACAGCTGGCCTCAATTTCAGTGTCACAGACAAAACTTTAACCCTTCCCAAGCTCCCAAGGACCCTCCTAAGTCTTACTTCTGAGGCGGAAGTGCAATGCAGCTTACTCACACCTCAGAGAGGATTCCCAAGTCCCATTTTATTTTTTATCTTCATCATAACAACAAGAAAAATATGGACCAGGTTACACACTGAAGACATTTTGATAATTAAAAATATATCAACAATATTGTGTGTATATTTGTTTTATTATTACGTATATGAAACGACGATAAAATATGTCATTTCTCTGCTTTATTAACAATTTTTAAGTTACATCAAAGTATTTTTTGTTGCAGTTTAGATTCCATAGTATTTCATTTTCAAAAGCCCATTCTCAGGGATATCAGCTTGATACACTTATTCTCAGCTTCAAGGACTCTTTGCCAAAAGATTCATGTCCTCCCTTCTTGTTTTTCTAAATCCTAGATTTTTAGCCAACATACAAAGTTTACTTCGGTGTCACAAGCAGGTCCATATTACAGGAACCAGCGTCACCATTCTAAAAAAAAATACCCAAACATTTACTCAGGGCTTGAATCTCGCTGGTTTGGAAAACCAGCAAAGACCCGCCCTTTCTCTAGGACAAAGAAGGAAGCATAACTTTGGAACAGATATTGAATTCACAATGCCCAGGGCGACACAGAGAGCTGTAGGGTTAATATAAGAATGTGTTTCTTTCTATGTCAAACAGGAGGAAGGATCAATGAAATCTGGGAAAAGTTCAGTGTATTTCACCTAAAACCTTACCATGAAAGGATAAGAGAGGAGTAAGGGAGAGTTGAGGCCATCCTAATTAAAACATGAATTAAAGAAACTCCATAGCTTAATTGTCTGGAGAACTGTATCACTATCTTAAAAGAGATAGGGCAGATTTGTAAAAAGGAAAGACTTCAAAGATTCACAGTTGTATACTGAAACCATAATTTATCTAGATCTGTCCACGTGCACCACGTAGATTATCTTCTGTGTTAATCCATTCGTTCCATTCTCAAGTTGTAGATGAGAGAGCATCTTCAATGGCAACAGCCTCAAATGTCCTGAGTGTGTCCCCTGGGTGCAGAGAACTTAGTGGAAAGGGTCCGTATGAAGGTAGTTTATATGAATGAAGGGAGAACAGATATGTGAGAAACCAAGTTGTTGCCACTAAACTGAGCTTCTTTTCACCTCTAGTCTGAAGTATGTAATGCCCAGTGTTCTCTTATTAATGATCAATAAGTGTGTGTTGAATGAATGTGTGAACTTTCCTCTAATCTATGTAGCAAGAACTAAATTAGCACCAGATTTAGGAAGTCTACAAGCATTTTCAATCCAAACTGCTTGTAACTGTCTTCTCATGGTTCCTAGTAATCCCTAAGCCCTACATATGTTCGTCCCCTCTACTCTGCATTTATGAAGGAGCCTCATAACTGGTCTTCTCCCCTCTTATTGCCCACAATAGTCTTTATTATGCACAGGATACTAAACGCCAATGTAAAATGCAAGTCACTTGAAGTGAGCACCCTCCTCACAAGTTCCCAGTGGTTTTCTATATAATTAGAACAACACACAAAATACTAACACACTTACAAAGCACTGTGAGACCTTGCCCCTGCCTACCATGTTGACATCATCACTCCCCTCTTTACACTTCCCACCTTGCCTTTCCTCAGTCAGCAGAGCACATGCCCACTGGAGAGCCTTAGCCTTTGGTGGTCACTCTGCCAGGAATGTCTCCTCCACTTTATTCTGGTCTCTCTGCTGAAATGTCACCTCCTTAGAGATGCTTTCCCTAAACATCTTAAAAAGCACCTCATTGATTCCCCAACAATGTGTCCACTTTAAGTTTTCTTCATAGTGCTTATCACTTCTTGATACATTAGACAAGCAAACGAGTTTGTGCCTTTCCCACTAAAATATACACTAGGATGGTGGGGGCTTTGATTATTCATGAGTATAGTTCTAGTGACTAGAACCTAGGGCTGGACCTTAGTAACCATCAATACATATCTGCTGAATGACTAAATAAGCGAATGACTAAGTGAAGAGATCCAGGCAGAAGAAGGTCTGAGTATCCCAGTCTCCGTGAAACTAGATATGGGTTTTCCTGACATAATGAATGAAGTCTCACCTTATGTGATGAAATCATATGAACAGATACAATAAAATTTAGGGACAAAGTTTGTATTTCTGTGTCTCTCTTCATCAGATTGAAGTAAAACAAGGAAACAGCTTATTTCTACATCATTATTGCATGAAAAACATATCCAAAATAAAGCCTAATCCATATACCAAACACATTACAACCCCAGTCTTTCATGGAAGACTTTTTTCTGTCAAGGACCATTTAGTACATAATTTCAGTCATGCGGGCCATACAGACTCTGTCACAGCAGCTCAGCACCTCTGGCGAGGTGTAAAAACAACCATTAACAACACACAAACAGGCAGGTGTGGTCCGATACAATGGTACTCATAAACACAGGAAGTCAGCCACATTTAGCACCTAAGTGGTGCAGAGTGCACTGACCCCTGATGGAGAGTCTGTCCCCAATTTCTCCTCCTGACAAGTTATTGAAACAATGCTCAAAAACCATGGTTCTCTTACCAGCTTCTTTCAAGAAATGAAACACATCAGGGATTGTCTAGTGGGTGGAACACTCCTGTGGCTGGTTCCTCTTCTTATCTCTTATTTGTTTACAGGTAGTCAGTTCTCAACTCTGAACTGTCACGGCCGTAGCAATAACTCGGCCACTGGAGACCCTCACGGTGTAACCCTCTTTTATGTTCCTAGGCACCTAGGTGGCGTATTGGTAAATGTGTAACAACTGGCTCTCTAGGAGAAAAAAGGAAAAAAGACAATTACTAATTTCTGTAGTAAATTCTCCCATCATGGCCATTTTAGACTACTAATATGATGTCACTTAACTTGGAGTTGGGAAAATGGACATAATCGTCTCCTGAGTCAGCGTGAGCTGGCTCCAGCCCACAGCAGGGTGCGTATGTAAAAGCTGCAATAACTTTGCTCCCTGCCATGGCAGGGTCTGGAAGAAAGAGTGGTGGTCTTGATGGGAGCAACTGGCTGGATGGTCTCTTGGAATGCCAAAAAATAACAACAAAGTGTATAAATGCAACGCTGAATGGAAAGCCCTTAGCTCAGTGTTTGATTAAAACACATACTCGGTAAAGAGTAGCTATTATCTTCCTAGTTTGTTATTACAAGCAGTAAATGAAATGTTTAGCTACAGATTTAATCCAATTTTAATGCCTTTGTGTTAATAAGGCCTCTTAACGTCGAAGCCAAAAAGATAAAGGAATTTTATGTAGCTATTCAGGACTCTACCGGGCTCAAGGTTAAGATAACAACAACATTCTCCAGCCAGAATAAAAGAAGCCTGCACTTGACTGCGGCTCTTCATAACACTTCACAGGGGTCAAGCGGTGTTATTTTCCTTCAGTGTTAAACGGAATGCGTTTTAGGAGCATAGTTCAATTATCGATTGAATAATGGCTTCCGTTTGACTATAATCCAAACAAATACACTCCAGCAAGTTCAAGACCAGGAATGGGCCAATGAAAGGTAAAGTTTTCACTCAAGCTTCAAGGCAGACACTCATATTAAATTGGTAACATGGATGTCTCATATGGCCACAAACAGAACAGTACAGTTTGATCCCAGTTGGACAAAACTAGTGAAATAACGGAATATTGACAATAATTTGAGTAACCAGACACCAAAGATGGACATCAGTCTGAAAGAAATTAGTGAAAAAATGTATATGAACCCTGGAAGCAATACCCAGTTTAGGACTAAGTACTCAGTATTAGGAGAAAATATTAGCTGCTGTTTTGAATACTGTAAAGTTGCTTTTTAAAATTATTTACCCTCTAATCTCCTCTGCTCATTCCCTTCAATCTACAGAGTTTTCTGTACTTCTATAAAAGGTACGACTTAGTATTTGTTCTATGAAATAAGGTAAGAAGAGTTCTATTTAACCTTCTAGCTAATCTTAATCTTTTTTCTATGTTCTTCTGTTAGCACATAATTCAACTGCTCCACGATTCAACTGCTCTGCTTCTTGAAGGCACTCTTTCCTAGAGGACTGATTTTAACAGGGGACGACCTCTACCCAAACCCTGGTCAGAACTCCCCACTCAGTCCCCAAACATTACTGAAGGAGTTGATTTTTCAGTTTCAGTGAATTCTTCCAGATGCATTTTTTGCTACATTTTCTTCTTGGTTTTCTGATTATACTGATATTAATAAAAATATATTTTAGATAATCATTTTAAAAAAACCTTCCATTATGATAAATTTCAAATATATACAAATTAGAGAATAGCATAATGAGCCCCTATGTACTCATCACACATACAGGTTTCACTATTCAATTTCTTTTTTGTGGGGAAGGGAGATAATTGACATCTTTTTCCCCCAGCTATATTGAGATGTAACCTTACATAGTTTAGCTACATAGTTACTTATTTTTTTTGAGGATGAGAATATTTAAGATCTACATCTTAGCAACGTTTGGGTAGATGATACAGTATTGTTAACTACAGTCACCGTGTTGTACATTATAGTCCCTGATCTTGTTCACCTTATAACTGGCACTTATTCCCCCCACGTCCCTGGCAGCCACCAACTTGTGATTTGTTTCTATAAATTTGCTTTTTGTAGATTGCACATAAATGAGTTCATACAACATTTGTCTTCCTCTCTCTGACTTATTCCACTCATTGTAATGCCCTCAAGGCTTATGCATTTCACAAATGACAGGGTTTCCTTCTTTTATGACTAAGTAATATTTCATTGTATGAGTGTGTATATCCCATTGTCCTAATCTGTTCACCCAATGACGGACACTTAAGTTGTTTGCATATCTTGGCTTTGTAGATAATGCTGCAGTGAACTTGGGGATGCAAATAGCTCTTCAAAGTAGTGACTTCATTTCTTTCCAATATTTACCCTACTATTAAACTTTTATTATTTATGGCCAATTTGGTTTCATTCATGCCCACCATGCACACATGTCTACATTTCTGGATTACTTTGAAGCAAACCCATGGAACATATAAAATGCATACATCTATAAATACTTTGGTGTGTATCTCTAAAAGTAGAGTACTGTTTTTTAAACCATGGTAGCATTATTATTCTTACAAATATTTATAGCAGTTCCCTAGTATTACCAACTATCCCACACATGTATGCATTTTTCTAATTGTATTTTTACAGTTAATTTGCTTGAATGAGGATTTAAACATGGACAATATACAGCATTTTGTTGACATATTTCTAAAGTCCCTTTCAAGCTATAGGGTTCCTCTTTTTTCACTTCTTTGCAGTTTATTTGGTGATGAAACTGAGTCAGTTGTCCCTTAGCGTCTTTCTCATTCTGGATTTTGCTGATTGCTTCCCTGTAGTGTCATTAACCACTTATTTCTCTACTGGTATTTCCTGTAAACAGAGAACTAGACTGAAATGTTTCATTTGGGCTGTTTTCTTTTTTTGTTTTAGCAAAATTCAATCATAAGTGGTATCATGTACATCACATTAGGAGGCACATGGAAAGCCTGTCTTTATTGTGGCTGAGTGGAGGATGTTTGTGATTTTATAAGTACAGTTGATCCTTGAGGTTAGAGGCACTGACCCCTGTACAGTCTAAAATCTGTGTACAACTTTTGACTCCCTAAAAACGTAAGCAGTCACCCCTCAGTTTCCATGGGTGATTCACTCCAGGACCCCGTGGACACCACAGTCTGCAGACGCTCAAGTTCCTTATGTAATACTGCACAGAACAACGCATACAGTCAGCCCTCCGCATCCTCGGATTCCAGATTGCAGACCAAAAACAGGTTTTACTCACTATTTGTTGAATTCACGGATGCAAAACCCAATGGTATATTTATCAAAAAAAGTCTGCATATAAATGGATACACAGGGTCAATTGTATATTTATTGAGAAAATCTGCATATAAGTGGACTCATGCAGTTCAGACCTGTATTGTTCAAAGGTCAACTGTATGACCTTTGAACAAGGTCATATGGTCATCACATCACCTGGGAATCAAATATTTCATGGTAGAATTCGGTGTCATTATTTCACAATATTTCAAAAAGAGCACCTTAATCTTCAGTGATTCCACCAAATAAGCAACTTTGAGCACCATTACCCTAGTGAGTATCAGAATGAAATATGTCTGAAATTGAATTAAAATGTGGGGAAAAAAATCTAAGGGAAGTCCCTTTTAACAAGTACAATGTTCTAAATATACCCTCTCCGAACCAAAATAACCCCCAGTTATTCTCAGAAGAGAGTGAGTAATGTTATAGTAATATTGTATTGTGGTGAACCTTACAGGGAAGAGCAACATGCACTGGGTTACAGGGGCAACTGGAAGCACCAGAACTGTCATGGGGGGAGCACAGGAACCCTTTCCACCTATTCCAATGAGGTGCATCCCTGCCAGGCAGAATGGAGATAAAAATATGAAGACATGAGATGAAACGTCAATTGTCTTTTAAAAACAAAAGTAGGTGGGCATTCGTCAGAATGACAACAAAAGTATGATTGTTTACAGACTTTCAGAAATTCATAGGCATACAATTATAATTGAATAACAATAAAAATTTAAAACAATTCATGTCTTTTGATTCCTGTTATTAGATGAGTGGATAAAACAACTATGGGACATTTACACAGTGGAATACTACTTGGCTGTTAAAAAGAAAACTTTACCCTTTGCAGTGGAATGGATGGACCGGGAGAACTTATGCTGAATGACATAAGCCATTCAGAAAAAGACAAATACCATATGATCTCACTCATAGGTAGAATTTAAAGAACAAACCAAACTAACAAGGAAAATGGGGACAGACTCATAGATGGAGAATAGGATGACAGCTAGTGGTGGGGGGAGGTTAGGGAGTGGAGGGATTGAGCAAAGGATAAAAATCTCATGGTCATGGACGACAGTGTGGGGATTGCTGGGGGGAGTGGGATATAAGTGATGAAAAAATAATATAAATAAAAAGACTAACTTAATAATAAAATAAAAAATAGGTGTTATTCATTTGTAGTTATGTCTTTATGACAGAACTCTAACCGCATATCCCTTTTCAGATATGAAGAGAACATATTTTTCCATTATATATTAATTGAGAATGAATAATTATAATTCATTGTACATATATGGATGCTTTTAGCTTAAAGCTAGAGTATCGTAAATAAAATACTCAAATTATTCAATAATACATCATCAAAATTAAACTAAAACCATTGGAGAATGTCTTACTTAGACTTTAGAACTGTATTACCTTTATAAGTTCTCTTTAAATTGTCAGGTTCTTTGAATATCTTCTCATTCCATAACAGGGATTAGAGAATTTTTTTCAAGACGTTACATAAATTTACAAAATGAAATCTGGGAATCTGTGACCCACTTTTTATACGTATATTCTTCCTGCTGTTTTTGTCCCCAAAGTAAGAATATAGACATGTTGCTTTGTTACATCTTTGTTACCAATTTGTAAAAGAATTTCTTTGTTTTAATTAAGTTCGTTAACCTTACACATAATTTTTAAATTATTATTTCATGTAATATCTTCCTTGTCACAGTTAAGATCCTGGAGCAGGCTGAGCCTTTAGAGAAAACTGATGAGGTTATTGTAAAAATGGACAAGGATCGCCCAAGATAATCCCAACCTTCCAATCTCTACAGAGCGATGGCAGTGGGATACTCCGGGAAACGTTGGACCCGGCATTGTTACACTTGGCAAACACAGCGGGATTCTCGTTATTTTATGTTATACGTCATAGCAGGGCCACAGAATAAACTCTTTCAAGGTGCTTAGCATTGCTTCCTCTGACAATGCTCTGTGTTGGCAAGAATATTTACAGACGTGTTTGGAATATAACTTACACCAAGGACAAGTTAGTTTTTATTCATTTAATAAAACCCACACTCTCAGAGTTTTACTCAAGAACTTATAATTCAGTTGGGTGTAAAGAACGGCAATTAATCAGGAAGTCTCAGATGGATTTGTTTTATGAAGTGTTGCTGTGACAATATATAATGGTGTATTAAAATGTGAAAAAACATTCATAAATGCAAGTAAATGTATTTTGTATTAAATTGTTATTAAGTACATAGTTTATGTTATTGTGTAACATTTTAGATTTTGTTTCTATCCATTTATGATTCATTTGAAAGGTTTTTCTGTAATTAGATTGATTTGTTAAGAATACCAATTTTTATGGCACATCATTAAAACTCTGTGATTGAACAATTTTTTAGAAAATGTATACATTTTAGTAACATTTGAAAGTTAAGTATTTCTTAAATGACAAAAACTTATATGAGATGTTTTCAACCAATGTAAATATTCTTTCCTGAGGCATGCTTTGGTTTTTTTGGTATTTGGAAGCAAAAGAAAATTAACAAATATTTATAGGAGCCGAATCAAAGAATTTGCTCTATGAAGCATTCAAGCTTGGCTTTATTAGTTGCTCTTTTGAAAAAATAGACCATAAAATAGCAGAATCTCCAAGTATGAAGGTATCTTAAAAATTACCCACCCTCTCTTTTGAGGCTGAAATCCCTCAGCAATACATCTGGCTTGCAGCTACACTAGGACTTAACATTTTCAAAGGTGGGGCACTTACTACTTTTATAGAAAGCTAATGACATATTTGACTAGCTCTAATTTTTAGAAAGTTTTTTTCTTATTTGAGCCAAATTTTGTCTCTGGAACAATACCAAAAATGTCTACATGGTAACATTTTGAATGTTTGAGGTCAGTTTTTATGCTCCCTTTTCCTACAAAATTTTAGTATGCTATTATACATTTTTAAGGATCTCTAAAATTATTGTATTATTACTATAGACCTACACACAGTGAAGTGTATAATCTTTCAGGCCATCAAATCTGCCCAAGAATTTTGAGTCCAACGTCAAGGAGTTATGGTCCCACTAAAAGTTAAAAGGAAGAGTGCATACAAGACCATCTTTATTTCTGACATCAACTGCAAGTTCAGAGTTTCTCAAATGTACCCTCAGATTTGATATATCACTAGAAACTTACTATACTCACAGTATCAATTATAGGAAAATGATGGCAAAACTCAGCCAAAGGAAGAGACAGTGCAGAGTGCGAGAGAGTTCCAAACGTGAAACTTCCATTGTCCTCGGGATGCATTCCCCACCTAATATTGACGTGTGGCAATGCACATGGACTGTTGCCAACAGAGGAAGCTCACCTGAGCTTCAGCACCTGGGGTTTTATTGGTGCTTTATTACATAGGCAACACTGATTGATTGATTTAGCAGGTTGTCCAAAGGGTTCACAATGAATAACAGATACTCCTAGCACTTGAGTTACCTCCCAAGAACCAAGTATTAATACAAAGGCCAGACCTCTCTTCTTCAGTGGGGGGCGGGGGTGGGCAGCAGAATTCCTTCTCATGCAGTTTCACTTACTACTTTCTTGGATAAAACACTCTTATTCCTTTATTTTACATAAACTACAGTTTTAGGAGCTTAACGTATCTTGGCTGCATTTCTCTAGATAATTCCTGATTTATCACTGTCTTCTTTTGGGTCTCCGAATCTTTGAGTAAATTTGATGAAAAAATATGTATCTCGTATCACTTGTGTCCAGAAGCTACGTCATGGTGGTATGCTGGACCCCCACTACGAAGTGTGACATAATGTACAGGGCATGGAGGTCAAAATCCCGACACTTCACAGCCAGGAGACCTCGGAAAAGTTGCAAACTGTTTCTGATCTTCTATTTCCTCATAGACACATAGTTAATAACAACACTCCATATATTGTGGGGACTGAATGAAATCACATGTAAAATCTTTAATGTATCATAGGAGTTCAATATATATTAGTTCTTTTCTGGAAACAATACCGGAACGGTGTGAACTTGTGTTTGCGAGGAATTTTAGACAGCGTTTGCCTAACAAGCCTTCTAGACTAGAGGTATGCACACATTATTAAAACAAAACAGAATTTGTTCAATTCATCAACCCCATGGAAGGGCAGATAAAGTGCTTTCCAGAGAAGATGAAGCTACAGAAGTTCATAATCAACAAGCCATTATTACAGGAAATGTTCAAGGGACTAATTTAAGAAAAAAAGATCAAAACCATGACCATTGAAAGACAACAAATTCACGACTATCAACAACTGAATCTAAAATAAAAAATAAAAACAAACTAAGCAAACAACCCAAACAGGAACAGAACCATAGATATGTAGATCATTTGGAGGGTTATCACCTGGGAGAGGGAAGGAGGATAATGAGGAAATGGTGCAGGGATTAAGAAGCATAAATGGTAAACAGGGGGAAATTGTATTCATAACAATTTCCTACGTTAAGAATAGCATAGGAAATGGAGAAGCCAAAGTACTTGCATGTACAACATGAACTAAGGAGGTGGGAATAGCTGGAGGGAGGGGCCCTGGGCAGAGGGTGACAAAGGGGGAAAATTGGGACTACTGTAATAGCGTAATCAATGAAATATACTTAAAAAATAAAGAAATGGGTTCTGTAAAATAAATGGCAATGTTAAAGAAAAAAAAAACAACAACTTTTAGCCGAAGTTCTAGCTTTGTAGGGAGGGCAGAGATGGAGGTGGAAGAAAGTATAGGGGTGATAAATGGTGATGGAAAAAATAAAATAAAATAAAAATATCTATCCATCTTATAGGGATGTAAAGTGATTGCTTTTGTGCTTTGTGCTTTTAAAACTCAGAAAACTTTACCCAATTTTGAAATTTACTATGTCGCTTTTTGAATTCAATGATATTGTAAATATTAATTGAAGGCAGACTGTTTGAGAACTGTAAAGGAATTAAACATAATTGTTTATCAAGCAATTCATTCAGCAAATATTTATTGGCTGTGTTCTGTGTGCCAGGCTCTGTTCCAGGCTCTGTAAGAAACTGATAATAAACACACAGGTAAGTACACAGACTGTCAGGAGATGCACTGTCAAGGAAAGGAAAGGGTAAAGTGGGCAGCAGAAGTGCAGAAGAGTGGAATTTGTTCTTCATAGGAGTAGGTCAGGAAAGGCCTGGTGCGGACATACGAGCAGAGACAATTCTTGGTGTGGGAGCGAGTCAGAGGCACACCCTGGGGCGAGGGGTCCAGGCAGAGAAAACAGCAGGAGTGGGGTCCCTGAGGCTGGAGCACGCTTGGCCTTTTCCAAGGACTCCGCTGTAGCTGAGGATGCTGAGGGAGGGAAAAGGCAGTGGGAAATTGCCCAGGCATTGGGCTCTGTAAACCATTGCAGAGACTCTGAATTTTTCTTACAAGTGCTAACCATCCCTATAACCTGCCCCTTGCTACTTCTTACATACACCTCTGTCTCCATTTTCTGTCTTTGGTTTTCCCATACCTGCGCTGCCTGGTGTTCAGCCACGAGACAGGCGCAGCTATTGCAGACTTGGAATGTGGCTAGTTCAAATGAACAGTGTAAAAAAAAGAAAGTAAAAACATCAGTGCCTTTTAAATTGTTCGATATGTTGAAAACATTTTGGATCTATTTGCTTAAATAAAATAAAATAAACTTAATCTCTTTTCTTTCACTTTTTTAATGTTTCGATTAATTCTAGATCCCCATGCAACCGTAAGACATAGGAAGAGAGATTCTGGATTGCTTTACCCAGTTTTGCCCAGTGGTAATATCTTGCAAATCTACTGTCACAGTATTACTACCAGGATATTGACAGTGATGCACTCTTACTCAGTTTTCCTTAGTTTTAATTGTACTCACCTGTTTCTGTGTGTGTTGAGTCCTATGTAGTTTTATCATGTACATAGGTACCTGTTTCCACCACCACGTCAGGAAACAGTTCCTTCATCACACACATCACTTGTGCTGTATTTTTATAACAATACCCACCCATTCCTGTGCTCCATCCCTCCCTGCTCCTAACCTCTAGCAACCACTAGTCTGTTGTTCATTTATATAATTTTGTCATGTCAAGAATGTTACAGAAATAAAGTCATACAGGGTGCATCTGGTAGGAGCTGGCTTTCTTCCCTGAGCACAATCTCTGGAGACTGCTCCATGTCACTGTATGTCTCCGCAGTTCATTCCTCTTTATTGCTGAGTAGCACTCCATGATATGGGTGTACCGCACTTTGTTTCACTACCCACCCATTGAAGACACCTGCGTTAGTTCTAGTGTTTGCTGTAATGAACAAAGCTGGCACAAACATTCCTGTACAGGGTTTTGTGTGAACATATGTTTTCATTTATCTAGGGTAAATACTTGAGTCCAATTCCTGGGTCATATGGTATTGGCATGTTTATTTTTATAAGAAACTGCCAAATCATCTTTCCAGAGTACTGAACCCACCTGTTTCTTTTTGCTTTTTGTTACATGACTACTAAAAAATCTAAAATTACATATATGGCTCACATTTCTATTGGGCTGTGCTGAGCTCGTGTAGAGCATCGTGTGCTTCTCCACCCCAGGTGCTCCCCACAACCTTTCCTTCTATCTGCAGCGTGTTTCATGATCCCTTCACAAACGCACATGAGGTTGTAAAAGTGGTTAAGAGCAGAGTCTAAAACCAGATGGCCTGGGTCTGAATCTTGACTCTACTCTTTACTGACTGTATGATTTGTTAAGAAATTTAAGCCTGTTTCCTCAGTTTCTTAATCTGGGAATGGGACAATTATAGGAGTATGGATCTCACTGGGCTGGTACGAGGACTGAGTTAGCACATGTGAAGTTCCTTCCTGATGAGACCCTCTGACCCCCTGCCCAGCAGCGTCTATGAACCCTCAATTAAGTATCCATTGCAGTCACCATCCTCATTAAAATTGTAACTGTATGATCATCTCATATCTTCTCTACTGTCACACAGGCAGTGTCTTTGCCTGTCGGATCCAGTGCTGTATTCTCAGTGCCAGCACCCAACTGGCCAAGAGGAGGGAGTTAATATATCATTGTAGAATCCGTGAGTGAATGAATGAATGAAAGAATTTCCTCCAGTGTAAGCATGTACTCATGACTTATTTAAAGTATTATTTGACTGGATTTCTTCCTTAATTTTTGAAAGTCATATATTATTCATGTTTTTCTGATTCAGAAGACTGTGCCTTTTTCTGTAAGTTATAATAATGAACAGTTTTTACATATGGATCTTATGTATTGCGGAATATGAAATATTCTGGAGAGTAAAGAATTCAATGGCAAATCAACATAAAAATTAAGTTATAAAATTTGTGTATTTATTTTTACATGTATAAACTTCAGTCACCTTGAAAGGACTCTCCATTTTGATGCAATGCACCTATGGAGACCTTTTTTTTTTTTTTTTAGAGGCGCTTTTCCTTTCTGAAAGAGGAATTTTATTTTATATTTTTAAAAAGATTTTATATATATTTATTTTTAGAGAGAAGAGAATGGAAGAGAGGGAGAGAAACATCAGCATGTGGTTGCCTCCTGTGCATCCCCTACTGGGCACCTGGCCTGCAACCCAGGCTTATGCCCTGACTGGGAATCAAACTAGCAACCCTTTGGTTCACAGGCCCACTCTCAATCCACTGAGCTACATAAGCCAGGGATTGGAGACCTTTTTTCCTAAGCTCAAAACAGTTTCTGAACTTGTCAATTTTGATGCTTTTTAGTGCTTTTGCTGTTTTTTGTTTCACCTCTTCCACATTGGCAAATTGTTTCACTTTGAGGATTTTTTAAAAATAGTTTATTTATTTATTTTAGATAGGGGGGAAGGGAGGGAGAAAGAAAGGAAGGGAAACATCAGTGTGTGGTTGCCTCTCACGCACCCCCTACTGGGGACCTGGCCCGCAATCCAGGCATGTGCTGGGACTGGCAATTGAACCTGTGACCCTTTGGATCGCAGGTCGGAGCTCAATGCACTGAGCCATGCCAGTCAGTTAAAGTGAAGAATTTTCTCATTCAGGGATACAAACAAATGAAAAGTCGCTCAGGGAGAGATCAGGCAAATAAGGAGGGTGGAGCATGGGCTCATGTTATTTTTGGTAAAAAAAACTACTGAATACTGAGTGTGGTGTGGACAAGTGTGCTTGTAAATCACCCATCATGAAATGGGCAAATGCATTGTGTCTTCCAAAAAATTTTACTGAAGCCAAACTCAGCCTCTCACAACAATGCCAGCTGGTACACTGATACGGATAGGTTCCTAAAACACTCACCTACCAGGGCAAGCCTGTACTCTAAGGTGCCAGCTCTCCAGAAGATAATTCTGGTTTTTCATTCCCCCTCATATATATATATATATATATATGTAGTATTGTAGTTTTTATCATATATATTTAAAGACTTTATTTATTTTATTTTTAGAGAGGGGAAGGGAAGAAGGAAGAGAGGGAGAGAAACATCAGTGTGTGGTTGCTTCTTGCGTATGCCTTACTAGGGACCTGGCCTTCAACCCAGGCATGTGCCCTAGACTGGGAATCGAATTGGTGACCCTTCAGTTCCCAGGCCGGGACTCAATCCACTGAACCATGCCAGGCTGAGCACATTTTTCAGTTTAAGTAATCATTTCATTGTTACGCTAGATTCCTTTTATGTTGATGGACTTTGTTAAGTAACTGCTTAACATAAGTAACTGCTTAACATAAGCTTACTGTTTCCTTTTACTTTATTTGCCTCACAAAGACTGATCTCAAAACATGAATAGGTGACATTGAGATAAGAGTACTTCTTTCTACTTGTGCAGAAAATTTTGTCTCATATTTCAGTTATGTAAGGCCTTAAGTACGGAAGCTGCATGACATACTTAGGAAAAATCAGAAAAATAAAACGTGGTACAACGTAGATGATTATCACCTACCCACTCTCTTTACAACCCAAACTGCGACCAACTCTCAAGAGCACGAGGCTTTTTCATACACACTCACACACACTTTTTGTCAGTAGTCAAGGGAAGTTGCTGCAGTAGAAAGAACACTGACTTATGGTCACTGGCCTAAGTTCAGGGAGGCTCTCACTAGTAATTCTGTGGTCCTAAAACGACCAATGAACATGACCCATCTTTCATTTCATGAAGAGCCCACCAAGTAGAATTTCAGTGATGACTAAATACTAAGGTTCATCCATAGATCCCTAATAAAAACATCTCCATGTTCGGATGGTACCATGCCATGTGCTGAGTTTCACAAGCATACACACATACGTATGTGTTCTCCGGTTTTACCATATACCCCCAGATGCAGATATCATTAGACCAGCGTTACACCTTAGCATGCTGAGTGTCAGAAATGCATGTTGTTTAACTTCACACACTGACATGACAGGACTTTGCCATAAAATTGGCACTCTCAATTCCAAATTAATCAGTAGAGGAATAAAATGTCCTTTCTTCCCATTGAAATATTTAAGCTCAAATTTGCATTGAAGTGTATCCAGGTGTAAAAGAAAGATTATGATGATATTTGTGCTCTGGTTTGATGATTTTCAACACTGAGTAGATTAAAATAATACAAAATAATAAAATTTACTATATTGATTGCTTACTTTGTATCCAAAACTATATTAAATAATTTACCAGAATTATTTTTTGAGGTATAATTGACACCTAACATACAAGTTTAAGGTATACAACATGTTGATTTGAGACATTTATTATATATTGCAATATGATTACCACCTTAGCATTAGCTCACACTTCCATCATGTCTCGTAATTATGATTTCTTTTGTGTGTTGAGAGCACTTATGATCTAGTTTCTTAGCACCTTGGAAGTACATAATACAGTATTGTCCATATAACAACAGAGGTAGTACTATAATTATCCCTAGTTTGCAGTGGAAGAAATAGGCTAAGAGAGATTAAATTAGTGGCTCAAGGTCAGAGAGCTAGGAATTATTAAAGCCAGAATATGACTTGGTGCCATGTGTGGGCTCAAGGTTTTACCAGTGATGCATGTTGCCTCTTATTTCAATACTTTATGTTGGTCATTTGGGTCAATAGTGGAAAAGGTGATGTTCCCTTTATTTTCATATGCCTTACATTTTTCAACATTTTTATTCACATACGGTCTAGGAAATAAAATCTTGTTCTACCTCCTATGCCCTTGCATGTATTATGTTGCATGGCCTTTATAAATAAAACAGACAATAACAACAACACACCCTTGCCCATAGCAACATTCTAGCTCTTCATCCCATTTTCTTATTGCAACTTAAGGACTTCAAGGTTCACCATAAATATATCCATATGCCAACAATATTTTATTTTCATGATCAGGTAATGTCAGTGTTGGAGGTATGAAAGGGTAAAAATATATACCTATATATAGATTTTACAATCACTCCTCCTACCACATACAGACCTATAGTTAGTATCCAGAATAACAAGGTTACATGGATTATTTTTCTAATTAAAATCTTAAATCCTTATTTAAAGATTATTCTCTATTTGACTATCCACCTACATGTTACACACGAGTCTAGGTTTGGAATTTGTTAACCTTCTCTCTTCTGTACATCTGTTCCACAGAGCTCTTTTTATGTGAAAATTGTTGCTGTTTTATTATTGCTATATTTAATTGGAATGCTCCTATTGTGTAACAGGAACAGATCTTTCAACCTGGGAATATTTGCTTCAAATAGTTTAAACATAGGTAAGTATTTATGTTTGTACTTTCATTTCCCTAGAATATCAACGCTGATTAATAATTATATACAAGCTTTGTTTTTCTTATCTGGGTGTCAACAGTAATTGGAATCCATATCCATATTCTACCTTGCAATCATGCTGCAAAAGGCCAATAAATTCCCGCTGAGTGTGTTACTTGTTAAATTTAGTGCATTACATTCAGGGTAATGAATAAAAGCAGTGGGCCGTTACCGTCTGGCTGGCTGAGGACGGCTAGAACAGCTAGACTCCCCCGAGGCCTTGAGCCGGCTCAAAACGGTGACAGGCAGAATCAAGGGAGTCCCCGCGCATCCCAGTTTAGTTTGTCTCCCTTCATTTCCTCTTCTGTGCAGACTCAGAAGACTGTAGAAAGGTGAGGCAATCTTAGCCATTAATTCACCACACTTTCGTCAAATGCTGCATGCTCTGGTTTCATTAACAAGCAAATACAGTCTAGATGAATAGTTCATACGTAGAGGCAGCCCAGGGATGACAATAGTACTGAATGTAAACTGGTGGCTATGCCTCCATGCAGTTCACTTTGCTGTCTTCATATGTCTCTTGTGTATTCGTTTGTCTATATTAACAATGTATGTAGGTATTTTTATGTGAGTGAATAACCAGCGAAGCAGACCTCATAGATATGTATACATACCTATTTCCATCTCGTGTTTATTGGACGTACTTAAGCAGGTACTGAAAAAAATGACTATGACATTCTTAAGCCTGCATGTAGCTCTTTCTTAATAAAAATATTCCTCATATAAAAAAGGTTCTTTCTTAAACTATAATATCATAAAAATTAACGTATGCTGTAAACATACAAATGCAGGGATGTTAGAGGAACCTGGTCCATATTCTCAGCTGGGTTTTTTTCTTGTTAACAGAGTCAGTCTTTATTCTCCTGGCAAAGAATTGTTATGCACTATGTTTTGTGCCAGACACAGCTGACATCCTTAGTCCTTTGAGTTATTGTGAATGGTAATATCCATCTAGAAACAATGAGATTTTTAACAAGAGAAGGAAAAGATAATCTCTACGAAATGATGAATTAATAAATGTCTTGGAAAATTTAGCATGGAGTGTCCTTTGCTATCCATGATAGTGTAGCTGGTTCCAAATAACATGGTGTATCTCATTAGAGAGATTTTAGATCTAATTATGCAACATGTAAGTGAGATCATTATAGTAACATTATCTCAATGAGGTAAGTAAAGCACATGTGAAATCTAACATTCTGCTTCTTGAAAGAATTTTTGAAAGCAAATGTAAGGAATTAATGGTCACTTAAGCATACATTGAAAGATATTGAAAAGCAGTTATGAACCTTTGACAGGCAATGGAAAAATATATTTAAATGATAGGTACTCTGGTTAATTCTATTTCAATAAAAATGAACTTCCTGGGCAAATATTACCTTTTTAATGCAGAAAAAAATTTTCTAAACAAAATAAAACAAAAAGGCAGTAAAAGAGCCATAGGTTTTATTGTTTTGTGTTTAGTCTATGACCCTTTTGGGGGGCACTTTACTATGTTAGAGATCCTCAAACTTTGAAAAATTAAATTTATCAAGATGACATTGATTAATAAAATTACCTAGGTTTCAAATGTACAGTTCCATAATATATCATCAGTATGTTACATTGTGTTTGATCATCAAACTTTAGAGTGTAATAGAATCACACAGAGGGCTTGTTAAAGCTCAGAACTCAGGGTTTCAGATTCAGTACGGCTGGGTGGAGCCTGGGAATTGCATTTTGAAAATTCCCACAGGATATTGATGCTGCTCATCCAGGTCCTATTTGAGAACCACTGAACTATGTGAAAATCACTATACAAGACACTTAACTCACATTATCGTCTTGATTATTTTTAAGATGGAAATCTAAGGATCCTATATTCTGCTAGGCATTTTCAATCAATCCATATATCTTGGGAAATCCAGATCCTATTATGAAGAAAGCTAACCTGAAAATATAATTAAGGCTATCTGCCTGACAAGTACAGTGGGCATATGTTTAACAATATTTATAAACAACAATACAAGCAATAAAATGAATAGATATTGCCCAGCAAAGAAAAGGCCAAATATACAAAGTTTCAGTGTATGGACATAATTTAGATCACACTTATCTGTAGAAACTATCCCTTTCCTAAGACATATGAGGAGGTTACCTACTAAATTAATTGACTGTAATGTACAGCATAGTGACTATAGTTAATAATACTGTGTAGTATACTTGAAATTTGTTATGAGTGTGGATTTTTTAAGAGTTCTCAATATATGCAAAAAATGGTAAATATGTCAGGTGATGGTTGCGCTAATTAACCTGATAGTGGTTATCATTTCACAGTTATTTGTATATCAAATCTCCACATTGTACACTTTAAATATGTACACTTTTATTTATCAATTGTAACTTAATAAAGTTGGAAGAAAAATTTAGTTAATTAATTGATACTATCAATTATAAATTTTAAAATATAACAATTGAATGAAAATTATCCCATAAAAGAGCTAGTTGGCTCTGTTTGTTGTAAAATTATGTTAACTATAGCTTGAATGCTTTTGCTAATGTGTTCTCTAACAGCATGTTTAGGAAAATGCATATATTACAATGCCACTTAAAGTTTTCATGTGAGGTTTTTTCTTGACTATTTTCAAGTATCCTTCAAACTCAAATGGTCTGATACATAGTCTGAACTCATGTCTGAGGCTCCACAAATCACAAAACATATAGGGGGTAATATGTCCCCAAAAAGAAAAGATTGCAAGACCTCAATATTAGGGCTTTAACTTCAGATTTTCTTGTGTCAGAGAGCTGAAACCAAATTTATGAAATGTTTTTAAACTTAAAAAGCTGCATTATAATCTGTTTTTCCATGTTGGTTTTAACTGAGCTGTTTGACCAACCCTGGAGAACCCTCATGTTTGATCTACTCGCACCCAAACAGAGCAGGACACTTCATGTGTATGTTAAAAGTGACGAAAGATTTAGGCAGTGATACAAGTGTGTTTCAATCACTTTGAAGAGGTTATCCTTGGCTGAAACCTCTGTTTCCTGAAATCAATTTTTAAATACCCAAGAAAGCTCGTTCTCGTGTTGCATTATATCCATTGGCATAATTAGACTAAGGGTCCAGACCCCAGAGACTCTCCTATGTTCTTACTCTCAGATGCACTCTGTAGTCACACGAGGAGCTTTAGAAAGGGAGGTTTAAATTTCACTGGTCTGGTGTGTAGTTAGATCATTAGGATGTTTGAAAGGTCATCCTATGTAATTACAATGTGCAGCCAAGTTTGGGAATAATATCTACAGTTATTTACAGGTGAGTCAATTTAAAAAAAAACTATTAACAGTGTGATGTGTATGCACTCCACATTCCAAGAGTATTAGCATATGAGAAATAGTGAAGCGTTCACTTCCATTAGCGTGAATGTGCGTGCGTGTGTGTGTGTGTGTGTGTGTTTGGCCATTGCTGGGATGGGACTATCAAGGCAAAATCTGCGTTATGGATTTACCATAATCTTGGTGGTAATGACATGCTTGTGGTAGCATGCATGCACTTACCGAAGCAATACTTAGAATAATCTGCCCATCTACTGCATTGGCTCCTTAGCCAGAATTCTTGAGAGTATACTACGTGCCAGTCATTGTGTAGGGCAAGAACAGAGCGGTGAATGAACGTGAAGGTAAGTTTATATCATTGTTGGTGATGGCTTAGAAAACTGAAAGCAAGTGTGAAAATACTTGACCATATAAAGCACTTAAATGTTTTTCTTAAATATTAGACAACAAAATGTAATTAAAATAAACATTAGAACTAACCACAATTAGAAAGAGAGTACGTATGTGGGAGGGGTGAGGAGTGGGAGGCATGTAAAAGGAAAGATGCAAGAAGATCTTCTTTACTGGAAAGAGCCAACTGTACACTTTCATTCTTGGCTTTGACAAAAACACAAGTAGAAAGCATAAAGAAGGTATATAGACATTTTAGGAGGAAATATATAGTAATAAAAATTGTAAACATGATATATAATTATGAAATCACTGGAGAAGAATCACATAATATAAATAATTAAAATCAAGACAATAGAAGTGAAAGTTATTCATTGATGTCTATAAAGATTTGTACCCTATAAACAGACATCACACATTTTCTCAAGCATCTGTGGTTTATTTACCAAAATATATCACTATTAGGAAAAGACAAATAAATGATAAGTAACAGAAGTTGCAAAAATCATATCTGGTCACAATGTAACAGTACTAAAAAATAAATTTTTCATAAAATACATCCAAAATATTAAAAACCAATAGTAAAATGAAAGCAACATTAGATATGGAAACCATCTGACTAAATAACCATTGAGACAAATAGAAAATAAAACCATAATTGCAGACTATTCAGAAATCTACTAACATTATAGCAACACATTTATATTGCCAACACTTGCTCCGAGATAAATTCATAGGCGTCAGTATTTACTACATTAAAACTAAATGTAAATGAATAAAGTCTTTATCTCAAGAACTTAAGTAGTTTACAATAAATCAAAGAGACAAAACTTAGGGAAGAAGAAGCATAAGTTTTATTGAATTAGAGAAATTTAAAATCAACAAATGAATCACAGAACTTAATCTCATTAAAAAGAAAATACCTTTAATTTTCTGGAAAGAGTAAAGATAATTAAATATCTTTAATTTTTGGAAAGAGTAAAAAGCAAAAAAAAACAATAAAAATGAGAAAAAGAATACACCAAATAGGATATGAAAAAATATAGAAGGTAATCTTGTTTAAGAAGATAATTGTAATTTTCTTGATGAAATACTGGCAAATATAATTTGTACAGGTTATTAAAATAATACCCAGTAACCCACGAATACTTTCATTTATTTCAACCATATGTAGATGACTTAAATGACCAGCTTATAATATTTGACCTTCTCATATAATGCTATGTTTCTCCATGTATTCAAGTTTTCTTCTATGGCCCATGAATATGGTTTAAGAATAATCTTATGTTTTTGTGCAAATTTGCATCAGATGTTTTCATTACATTTTTGCCTGGTAATTGCTGGATTAGAAGAGCCACTAAACTCCATACACACTATGATTTGGGTGTAAACAGAAAATATCGTACTCATAATCTAGTTATTCTCTCAAATCCACATCTAAAATGTGTCAGAGAAAAAAAGTTCCGTCTGTGTAAATCTACTCTGATCTACTATTTTTAAAAACACTCTATCTTTCAGTCATATATTTCCCCCACTTCAAAATCTCTTCCTAAATGTTGTCTAGGCATTGCAAGCCCATTAGAGAGCCGGTCCTTCCACTTTGCAAAATCTGAATTCAAATTTTGGCTCAGATAAGGGAGCATATTAAAAATATGAACATTTTTCACTGTTGTTTAATTGTGTGTAGGTTTTTGACACTTTTTAATTATAGACTTTTAATTGCATTATATATTTTTTTTAAATGCCTCTCTTTAAACTTTTTACTTTTGGCAGATATGATATATTTCTAAGAGATGCTTGTTAACTGACTAGAGGCCTATATTTTACTCTCTGTTCCATTTGCTTACCTTATCATCACTGTTTGGATGTTAGTATAACTGGTTTGGAACAGCCTCTCCCCACAGACAATACCCTTTGCCCAGCTGTGGTTTATCCAGTTGATTGACATGGTGAAGTCGGAGCTAACGTACAGGATCTTTGTAGACTGGACATTAGGATACAGGTTAAACCATGGGAACAGCAAAGTGGTGTCTCCAGCCTCATTTACAAAGATCGATCCAGTCCAAGCCTCTCTCCAGATTTCATGCTCATTTACAGTTCATTCTTCTTATTATAACGACCCACTTCCTGTAAGAGACAATGAGGACTGTTACCAAGAGCACTGGGAAGGGCAAGCTTTTGTTATCGTCCAGGGTCTTGTCCTGTGAACTTACTTTTCTCTTCATATGCTGAATACCTAGCACTTATCAGTGAAGAGGATCCACATCAACATTTCCTTAATTTCTTAGCACCAAATACCTAGTTTAAATGCCCCGCCCAGACATCTTGCAGAAGCTGATATATCAAAGATAAGATGAACATAACTGTTCATAGAAGAGAGTCCAATTTTAAATATATTTAATTATAAAAAGAATGTAGAGAATATTCTAAAAAAACAACGAATGCAGAATGTACCACAGGAAGTAAGATGTATCAATAAAGGTAGGTTTGAAATGCCAATTTAAAGTAGACTTTAACCATTGAGCCAGGCTGTAGTTCCTTCCTTAATTAGGAAAGAAATATATATTAGGCATTTCCAATGCTCTTTCAGAGAGCTTCCATTATTGCCCTTCATTTTTATGTAAAGAAACTAAAATTTGGAGAGATTAAGAAATTGGTTTTCCATAATACAAATATAAAAAGCAGAATTCTGATTCAAACCTTAATGCACAATGTTATAAGGTTACTATATGTTGCTTTTATTGATTGCAAAGGATTGAAATTAAAAACCAAAAATCATAGAAAGGACCCTGAGAGGTTTCATAGAAACCAAACATAGGAATATAGCGGGCCTAAGGAACATCAAAAACCAGGCAAAGAACACTGTTCAAACTCAGTTTTCATCCACTTCTACTCCAACCACCTCACCCCTGCCTCTCCTCCTTACTTGTCCCCTCCCCGCTACTGGCTTACCCACTTTGTTTACAATGTGGAAAAATCTGTTTCTGCAGGCTTTATGTCTCCCAGTTCAAGCACTCAATACCCCAAAACCTAAGTTTGACTCTTCTGCCTAAGCCCACAAATCATAGGGATGGAAAACTTCAGCCAGGTTTAAGTTATTGCCCATTCTATAACAGACATTAATGCACTTACATAAATCAAAATTATTTTGGAATGCTGGATGTGTCGAACACCATCCCAAGTACTGGGAATAGTGGTGAACCATACAGACAAGATATTACATTCTAGTAGGGAGAAGCAGGCAATAAATGGGTTAAAATATAGATATCTGAGAGGCAAGTACATATACAACATAAATAGGACAATTTTTAATAGTGATAAATTAGAGGAAAATAATGTATACAGAATGTGATTGAATGGAGGTTAACATTAGATAGAGACATACAAGAATATTTTTCTGAGGTGACATTTGGGTAGAGAGTCAGACGACAAGAAGAAACCATCCATTGAATAATTAAGACCATTCACGTAGGAGAGCATGAAAGATACAAAAGCAATGACCTGAGAATATTGGTCAGTGAGGGTGACTATAACTTAGAGAAATGTAGATGATGTGGGGGTCAGAGAGAGAGAGAGAGAGAGGGAGAGACAAAAAAATCTGCATGGAAAGCATTTAATTATTATTCAAAGAAGAAAAAAGTTATAGCCAGAGGGAGGGTGCTTTGATTTGCCCAAGTTGAATCTGGTATCCCTTGGGTTATATTTTAATTTGGCTGCTGTTGCTACAGCCAGAGGGCTGTAGAAGGAGGAGGTGTATTTGCCCAGGGGGCCCATGGTTCTGGGCAGATAAAGAAATGAACAATTCTGTTCTTTTCACAATTCTGTTCAAGCACCTCTATTACAAATCCCCTTAACAGTTAATCTTCATATCTCGTATTGTCAAGCACCAGTAGCTACTGTTCTTGCTTAGCCAGTTTCACCAAGAAGTGTATATTTTCCACTAGTTTTAAATATGTTTAAATATTTTCTGATCTCCCATACAATGTTCAGTCTTTTTAAAGGGGTTGGCTCCATATCGTCAGGTGTTGAAAATTATCTTTGTTATGCTTATTTGTTGCCTGATCACCTAGTGGTTAATATCTATTTGAATGGTGTTTATTGACTCTGCACATTGGCTTCCATTTCCATTTCATTGGGCTTTGTGTCTTAAATTTCCTATCTTCCAACCTCAGTTGTCTGCCATGCTTAGTAAAGGTGATGGGATCCTGAGGATGTTTACTGGATATTGGTCAAGGAGCATCACACAGATATAAAAGCAGTCAAACTAACAGGAAGAGGGAGTAAAAGGGAAAGGGATGCCAGGAGAAAGGAGAGAATCTGGGAGCAAACAAAAAATGGGGACAAACGGTCGACAGTGGAGATAGTAGTCACATCAGAAAACAAAGACATGGCCTAAAGAGTTATGAATCGCTGCAGCAGAATTAATGAGATGGAAAATTTCTCAAGGAAAAGAGCCAAGCATAGATAAAGGAAGAAAAAAACAGTGTAAAAAGAAGGAAAAAAAATAAGAGAAAAGAAAAATTTTAAAAACCCAAGTGTGGAGTGAAAGAGTAAAACAAAACAAAGGGTATATTAAGAAATGCGCACTGCATTCAAGTAAATGTATTCTGTTTCTTTATTCTTATCTTTAACTGTCTTTGCATTTCTCCAGTAGCAAAGCCAAGCTGAAAGGATAATTTTGTTTATGTACCCAATTTGCATAATTGTGCAATATAAATTACAATGCTAATTAAGGACAGCCCTTGGGCTTTTGGAACTGGGTCAAAGTGGCTCCCCAAGTGTAAGAAGGTTGGGGCATTGGCTCAGTCCCCTCTCCCACCACAGGGAAGCTGGGCAAGAGAAAAGAACCTCTCTGACAGTGTGTGAAATCTTGTCAGAATTTGTTGAAGACCCAGAACTGTACATCTCACTTCAAAACTTGGCTTTTAAAATCATCTTTGTGTAATTCTGCAATGAGGCGCTTAAAAGCTAAAAGTTCTCTCGAAGGCTGGGGTGGTTATCTTTTTATGAGTATCTCCTTTTTGTTTATTCAGGGAAATTTTTTTTCAAACTGTGAGTGACTGAGTGTGAACCTGGCATGCAATATTTTCTCACTGGACTACTGCCAGAATTGTCCCAAATCAGCGTATGACATGTCCTGCTCGGGCTCCTGAGCCTGTGGAAAATGACAAGTTGATTTCTGAGCTTTAGTTAAGTCTACATCCTTTAAAAAAAATTTTAAAAAAACTAAGCTCTTTCACCTTAACTACATCAAAAATTCAGTCCCAGAGACTTTACTCCCTGACTATTCATAATAGGGGCTGTAAGGCAGAGGGGTCATATAATACTTAGCTTAGGTTTTTCAAAGAAAGAATATTTCTGAGTTTCTATAAGGAAGGCTGACTGACTGCAATGGAGGAGGCTCTGTCTAGAGCTGTTCTGAAGGTAGCATTTTTCAAGCTTCTTTTAACCACTGAATGCTGACCTCAAGCAAAGATTAACATGTAAAATAGAAACAACAGACCCCAAATCACACAGACAGGGGGGCAGCTGGGCAAAGGCCTTGGGGCCTATCTCAGGCCTCTCTAGCTACTCTCCCTTTGTCTTCCACCTTCTGAGAAGGTAGAAGCCACTTCCGTGAGGTATTTATTATCCACCTAACTCAGGTAACAGCAAAACAGTCAGGGATGCTGGTTTGATATACCCATTTTCACTCTAAGACACCTAGAGATTCTTTTCCCTGGAACCATTACAGGAATAATTGGAAAATATATGGCCTATTTCCTATTCAATGTTACTTTGTTTTCTAGAGCAATGTTTTCCAAGCTCCCATGTCCAGGCACATGAAAAAAATGATCATATTTCTATGGAACACTAGATAGTTGGGACAGTGGGGACTTTGACAAGGCTACACATGTTCCAGAGTAACCTGGGATTCTGACCAAGCCAACCCTCCAGTCACCTGAGGCCACAGTCATTAGTTTATGGTTGGCCATTAGACTAAAGTCTGGCAAGGGACACTCTCAGGAGCAATTAGGAAAGTTGTCAAGATTTCAGAATATTATTTGAGTATGTAGATACAATCATGGATATATTTTTCCAACGTACCCCTGGTCTATGAGACAAAATTCTTCCTATTTTGCTAAAGCTAGTCTGAATTGAGCTTTCTTTTCAAGTGTGTGAGTTGGGGGGGGGAGTGCTGATTAATATATATTTCATTACCTAAAATTTGGATCTAATAGTCCATGTTCCAGTTTAAAAAACTTTTGGACTCACTATTTCACACAGGATAGAGCCCAAATCCTTATCGAAGTGTAATGAGTGTGTAGGTATGACTACAATGCAATCAATATGGGGGTGGCATTCTCTCCCCCTGTTTCATTGTTTCTCCCCCTGTGTCATTGTCTCTGGTCTGGTTAGCATCCTTGTTCTTATCTTAGCCAAGCAGCCCTCAATACACAGGTTGCATAGTTCCTGGATCTGGTATACTTTTCAGTAGATTTTCTTTCTCTTTTTTCTGCTATCACTTAGGATTTAGTCATTCTAGCCTTTATATTTAGCATGTATTCTGATTCCAATCATAAAGGCATAATGTTACAATGTAGATATATTAAAGAATACACCTTCTGGTGATTGTAAATACTGTATTGAAAGTAATTACTGTAGAGCAGTGGTTCTCAAAGTGATGTGACAGAGAATAAAAACTCTACTACTGTGACTTACTGTGAAATAGAATTAGAATAAAGTGCACTAACGGACTTACAAAAGAGCTCACCTACTGACAGTTTCTTTATAAGCATGTTGCAGGCACCAGCAGTTCCAGTTCCTGCTTGTACAAGAAATGGCCTTCACCACAACTTCGGTGGACACAGACCGCGCAGTCGTAGGGATTTGGCTGGCACTGACCAGTTCCAGGATTCTGACGTTAAAGATCCATATTGGTACCAGCAAGGCCCCAGCCTGCAAGCCTGCAGTCTCTACCCTTGATCTGTTTGCCCTCCTTGTCCCTCTCCCTGCTTATAAAAACCTCTGCCTGCACTGAGATGTTAAGATGGGCTTTGAGATGAGAGTCCTCCGTCTTCCAGCTTGCTGGCACCCGAATAAAACCTCTTTCCTTTTCACCAACACCTTGCTCACGAGTTTCGCTGTGGCTGTGGCAAGCAGCTGGACCTTGGTTTCAGTTAGAATGTTATACTAGTAGTGTCAACCTCACCTGGGAAACTGTTAGCAATGTCTATTCTTGGGTCCAACTTCAGAGCCACCAAGTCAGAAAATCTCGGGGTGGAGCTTAGAAATCTGTTTTAACGAGATGATTCTCTTGCACTATAAGGCTGGTGAACCCTTGTCAGGGAGAGTCACGATTGAGGGATATCTTGGACTTCCCAAACTCTTTCTCTCATTATTCCCACACACTTCCCTTACGCCTTTCAAATTTCTAGTTCATTGGCATTTTGTCTTCCAGAAGAAATGCATCCACCCCAGAGCTGAATATCCCCTAATCAACTGGGTTTGTAGTTTAACAATTTCATGCCTACTTGGGTGGGTGGCTATTATTAGGTTCTATCAAATTTTTCTAAAAGATTAGAACATTAAACGAACTACATTTTTATTAATCACCTGCCATCATGTCTCCTTCAAGGTAGCCTTTTGAAATTATCACATTTAGCCTTCTTGATGCTTTCAGGTTAATGTTAAAATCGTATTTACTAGGCATACAAAAACAGATGACACTGTGACATACAAAACAATTCATACTGGGTGGCAAAGGGACATCATTTTAGACTCACACCTGTGCCATTCAAAGTCCACCGACAAGGCAAAGTACATTTGCAGAAACTGAACTCTGACTATACTTGCATCATCAGTAGTAGATACAGACCAACCCCGTTTGGAGCTTTAGAGCACCTGCCCTGGAGCGAGCAGACTGCCAAGCTCAGATGCTCACCCACCACTTCCTGGTTACGGAAGCCGGTGCTCTTTCTCGGTGCCTCACTTTCTTTATCTTCCTGTCACAGAGAATGTGTTCGGTAAAGTTTAGCTAACGCTACATCTGTCGAAGAGACATCCTGCAAAGGATGCTGACTCATTCAAATAGTCAGGTAAGGGCTGTACAAACTAAGCACCAATCTCTGGAAATCACAGAGAGACTAATGTTTGGTGACAGAGAATTGGTTGAGAATGTGAATAAAATACAGTGAAGGTTAAATTTAAAAAACATATTGAGAGAGGAAAGCAATGGCTGGTTCTTATAAAACCTGCAGTATGTACTCAAACCAAATGTCATTTTACCTGGTACACAATACAATTTAGGGTAGTTTCCAATTTACCCAAGCCCAGAAACGTGCACCAATTTTAACTCAAATAATAGTTCGGTTATCTCTAAACTGCTCCCTCTTCAGCCGATTGCGTATTATTCATTTTTTCGGTGTTTCATTCTCTTCTAGCATCCCCCTCTTTAGAGCATGTTACATTTGTGTTTATAAATGGATTGGGTTGCTGTGTTGTTGCTTTCTTTCCTGTAAGCACATACGATTGTTTGTGGAAAATGTTCTAAAATTTGTAAATAGGTCATAGTTTATGTTAAGATAAGATTCTTGATATAAACATGCCCCAAAGTGGTTTTGCTTCTCTCCACTTTGACTACAAAAGCCTGCCAGCAATTATTAATTACTTCAGAATGTTCCTGACCTCTGTATGTATGCTCTTCGGGTGTCTGGGCTTCTTAGCATTTTACTGTTTTTTCTATTTTACACTCTATGCATATTGGCTACATTTGTTCCTTCGCAGTTGCCCCCATCAGATGCTTTCTTCTCTTAAAAATTCATTTCCTGAATGTATATACTTATTGAAATATATTCAATGCTAGACACTGTTCTTAAGCATTAGGATACAGTGATTATTAGTGTTATGGCCATTGTAATGCTTATATTAACTTAGGGAGACAAACTGTAATTTTATAGAAGACAGAAGCTGAAGCTTATTATATCTGTCTTATTCTTAGTTGAGTGTTGGGAACATAAATAGATACTCAATAAAAACTCCTGAATAATTAAAATAAATATCATATTTAAAGTATTAGGAACTCTGAGGAGCTTGGTTGAAGGAGGACTTCAGAGTAGGAAGTTACTTAGGATACCTTGTGCAAATGCTTAGTTTTTAAGTGGGGACTTTTGGGAAGTACTGGCAAGCACACTTAGATCTGGTGAGAAATCCTGGGCTGGCTTTGTCACTTTAGACCAGACTCCCAAATTCACAAAACCTACAAAAAAATGACCCGTTCAACCTTTCAGGAATGTTGTAAGAATGAAAGGTATAGAATATTTGAAAACACTGTGATACATTTTATAAATATGAATTATTTTTCTAGGCAGACAGGATTGGATTTGGGGGAAGGTGTCTTGAGTGGAAAGAGAGAGATAAAATGGGCAGTCATTGGGAGAAGGGGAAACATTTATGAGTTCCCAGTTCTTAAGAACTGCCATGAAATTCCACCCCTCAGAAGCCCAAAATGGGTATATACACCTTTAAGAATATGTAAGTTGATCATCAAGAGATTTAACCAGAGCACACTTAGAGTTTAGACTACCATTGTATGGTAGAGTCAGCTGAAAAATACTTAATCCCTCTTATTCTCAAATATTTAGGACAGGAAGCAAATGAGAATTTAAGGATTTCTCAAGCTCATGAAAATGTCTAGCATATTTGTGGTCAACCATTTCTTGGATTATTAGTTGCTTTGTTATTTGTTTTTCAGAAGGTGCAAGCACATTGTCAGATGTTCTACATTTATGAAACTTATAACTAGCAGTGGAGATAACATGATGCATCTTGGGTGAGCTAAAACAATAGTCCAAATATTTTATTAAAATTCAAACCAATATTCTGGCTTGTACATTCATAGATAGATTTTAAAATGCAGGGTCAGGCAGAAATAACCCCATTTTTATTACAAAATCATAAGCATGTAGTTCTGTTACATAACGATATCACACCCAAGCACACCATATGACGTTTTAGGCGAAATGTTCAAACTGCTGTCCATCTTGTGCAAGACACTCACACGCCCTCCCAACTACATGCAAACAAGCCGCACTTCTGCCGGACCCACTATTACTGAAGGTGCGTTTTTTATAGCCACTTTATGATTTCCATTTTTAGATTGTGGAAAACGCATTAGACTGAAAATCAGCAAACATGAGAACTGGTCCTGACATTGACTCACCTAGTACGATACCATGTGTTGGAGAACGCTTCCCTGCACCCCTCTCTCAACAGAGTTAAGCATTCTTGAACTGTACTGCCCTCTAGTTTGTGCTCTTATCTTCTCTATTGTAGTTAATGTGTTCAAATGCCTATTCTTTTGTATCAAACTGATGAGAAACATTTTTTTTCTTTTTCTTCTTGGTAACTTTAGCATAAGACCCAGCACACTGTCTATGCTCAAGAAATGTTTCTTGACTCAATACAATTGAAATGAGTATTAATCTTTGGTTAACTCTAGAAAAATACTGCAAGTGTTAGTGTGCGGGTATGTATGGGTGTGTGTGGGTGTGTAATGTAAAGGTTAGGTGGGGAAAGGTTGTGTAAAGATAGTGAATCTTGTGTGGGATAGTCACTACTAGTGACTGCCACTGCCCAATGCCTACTCATGATACACTTGTCCTTTCTTACCTACCAGCCATTCAACATAAGCAGAAGTGTGTCCCACTAAAAAAGCCTTGTTTTGGCAGCTTCTGGTGCAGATAGTGTTGAGCCAATTCTCGCCAGAGACAAAATGAGTGGAAGTCTCTGGTTGATGCTTCCAGGAAAGTTCTATAAGGACATAATCTGAATGGATGGTCCTTTATTCCCTTTGCCTTCCTCCCAAATGGATGCCTGGAGAGCAATCGTCTTTTAATTATGAGAATTAAATTCACATTTTATGGTTGGTTTCAGAGAAGTGCAGAAGAAATCTGGATCCTTGATGACATTGATCCACACTACTCATCCCATCTTCCTACCCACGGGCTTCCTGCATGAGACAAATAAACCCTTTATTTAACGCACTATTGAGTTTTCTTGAAACCAAACACAGTATGATATATATGCTCTTCCAAGCAAAAGGGAAAGACATGACTTTCAAAGTCTAGTGAGACTTATATGTAGCCAAAACTACTCTACTGAAACAATTCCATCTCTGCCCAGGGTACAAGGGAATTGTCCTGAATGACATATGATGTCTGATCATTTTATTTGTTTTTTGTTAGTTTTCCTAAAGCCTAAGTTTAAAGAACTCATGAAAGTTGTCTTAGAGGTAAAAATATAATTTCTGTGGACATCAATTGATAAATTGAACAAACTGTATGTGTGCTTAGATTTGGCAAAAATCAAATCAGTAACATTTTCCCCACAATATTGTTTGAATTAAGTTTTGTTTCCCTCTGGGTGTGATATATATTGCAGAAGCATAATCGATGACATTGATAATTTTCATAAATGTTGCTCTTTGTCCTATTTATATAAATATTGTGTCAGTGATTCTCAAGTGGCATGTTCCCGTAGCTCATCCTCTGAAAATCCTTCTGAGTTATGCTGAAAATATTTCACTAATTTTTATATTTTATTCTTGATAAGTAAGTACATATGCTTATGACTGGAAGAGAAAACACCCTTCTATTAAATCCAAGGGATTATTTGACTTTGAGAATAACTGATTCATGCACTGTCCACTCCACCCCTATTACAAACAGATATTATTGAGGCAAACCCTGCCCTGTACATTTAGCTCATCTATAAAAGAAAAGTGGAATTACTTTATTTGAAAGATTTCTGCAGGGTCTGTGTATAACTCAGTTTTTTCTCCCATTAATCATATGATCATAGAATAGGTTCCATTCCAAAGTATCAAAACTAGAACAGAGTTTTAAAATAAAAAGTGATAACCTTTTGTAGTAGCATTTATTTATCCATGGGGTAATATAATATTTCTTGTTATTGAAGTTCAGGACAAGAAATCAGGCTTGCTACTCTTAACTTGTGGGACAATAGAGGATTAAAACTCTATATATCCACTTCAAAAACTATTCATAATGGGTAGCTATCATTACCTACATTATTTCTCTGTAGGAATTGCTGAGCTTGTTCATGGGAAATGTGTGCATATATGTGTATATGCAAGTGAACATATTCATTAGTTCTGACCTACTAAGTATCCTGCAAGAATAAGGAGAAATACCTCGAAGTGAACAACCTGGCTTAGATCAACACCTGTACCATCTATTTTCTATTGTCCAATCTTTTACTGCAAAGATGGAACCTAAAGCTAAAGTTACATTGGCTAGACTCCTTTGCAGTTTGGTTTCTGGGTGAAGCTACAATCAGGTGTCCCTGAATAACATTTAGAAGGTGGGAGTGAAGCAAAGGTCGAATGGTTGTCTGATTCTGCTTGTTTTCTTAGGGTATACCAATCGTTTGCATTTCTTTAGCACCTCTGCCAAATTTACAATCTCTCTTCTCCTTCTTCTCAATCATTTTCTAAAACTATCCTAGGGTTTCTACTATCACTTAGACGTGCATGTTTGCAAGTGGGTCATACACAGAAGTAGTACCACCTACTAGGCATTTTCCTTCATGGCAAACCTAGAACCTATTAATATGTTGATTGTACTTCAGGATTCCTTTGATTAATAAGTAAAGTTTCTGTGTTTTATACAGATTCAACTCTACTGTAACAAAATACAGAGCAGATTTAAGTCTATATTTAGCAGGGATCTGTTCAAATAGTGAATGAAGGCCTGTCAGTGTGAGTGAGGACTTCTCTGCATTCACTAGCAATGCTGTGGTCCCCTCTAGCATGCTAAGTGGGACAGGGACAAACAAGCGATGAAGGGGACAGCCGATGAAGGGGCACAGTTTAAACACACTGCTTTGCCCTATGAATGTTCTCTACACTCCAGCACCAGAATATTATTCTAAGCAGATTATTATTTTTTTATTATTTTTCACAAGAAAAATACAAATATAATACATGTACAAATGAGCATTGCATATAAAGATATCTTTAATTTAGTATTTTCTGGAAATGAAGAAAAATAAAGATTAAAATCTTGTCACAATATCTTTACAATGATATTTTAATAATACAATGAAAAGAGCTTGATGGCATAATCCATGGAGTAAACTGAGGTAGGTTGTATATCTCCCTTTTCCTTCCTGAGTTTCTTCCTCCACACATCATGTGACCTCAAGTTATCAAATAGCGTATACATACTTTGTTTCCCAAGCCTTATCCATTTTAAGAAGTCCCACATTGTAAAAGCATAGCATAAGCCTCAGTCAGGCAAAATAGCACAGTACTAACTGGTCAAAACCATTCCAGCCATGATTATTGGAGAAAAGAAACCGTTAAAGAGAAAACAGGCCCAAAATGATACCACCTGTGCTAAATAAAGCCCATGATACAAAGCTGGATATAATCCCTGATGTAACTGTGGTTTCAAATTCTCAGAGAAACATTATATTACTCAACCAGTCCAGAATTTTCTGCTCAACACCAATAAGGTAATATGTCAAGTTAGTCCTCTCCATCCCCATAGATAGAAGAAGCAATCTGCCTCTTCGTGAGTTTCCCTCCCCCCACCACACAACATCACATCCTGATATAAAAATAATCCTTTCTTTTCTGTTGGTCCACCCTTTTTCCTATAAAAAATCTTCCATTTTGTACAATCCCTTGGAGTGCTCCTTTCTTTGCCACATGAGAGGCTGACCAGTTCATGAATCATTTAATAAAGCCAATGAGATCTTCAAACTTATTCTGTCGAATTTTTTAGCAAAATAAAAATTATGTAGACTTGCTGGATAAACTCTTTCAGCAGTATCTCCTCTTCTTTTCCAAAACAAAAGCAAAACAGTGCAGACAAGTTGCAGAGTGACCACTAATTCTGAAGAAGAAAGAAGAACGTTTTATCTACGCTTTCCTACACCAAAGGTCATCTGTTTCTCCTCATTACCCAATGCTAACTAGACAGAAAATGAATACCAGTACATCCAGTGGCTGTAAACAGGCCCCTACGTGGCCTCAATTTTCCATTCCACTCCCACAAATGACAGGCAAGATACCATAGGCCTGAGGGAAAAAAAGCCTACAACAGAAGGTAAAAGGTATTGGATTTGCTGAGCCTACGGAAGGCAGCAAGCTAAGGTGTAAAAATGGTCTTTGAATGTGAAGTGGAAAACTGCTTTTTCCCATGAGGGTGAGAAATGTGTTTAAGTCAATCCCGCCTCTGGCATGAATTGTAGAGATTCAGAGACTTTTGCAAATGTGGCTGTTGCTGTTTTGATTTAACTGATGCAAAGTATGAGACAAAGGGTTGAGGTTAGGCAGCTTGAAAGCTTTGCTTATTTTAGGATTTAAACTTGGAGTTTTAATTTGTTTTTTAAAGGGAGACATAGTAAATATTGTTGGCTTTGTGAGTCCAAGCCACACTCTATCACAACTACCGAAATCTGTTGTTGGAGAAGGAAGGCACCAATAGACCGTGTGTAATGCCATGGGCGTGGCTGTGTTCCGAAAGGCCACAGGTTGCCAAGTCCTGTTCTAAAGTATTAACATCAGTTACCAGAATGGAGCCAAAGGATGGCTCTTGGGAAGTGGAAATAAAGTGGTTGATGCTGAGTTTTACTGTCAAAGGTGAAGGTTGACCTCCAACTCCCATAGATTCTGCTAATAAACATCTCTTTAAGGAAAAGAATCGTGCTGGCAATGCAAAGGAAGCATCAACTGAAATGTCATAGGCCTCCTTCCAACCAGACTGCTGCCCTTAGCTCCACTCCATAGCAATGTTGCAACCTGCATGACACAGGAAGGTAACAGAGTGTTCACCTAGAACAGGGGATGAGTTAGGTGTCCTACCTGCATATTGGGAATGCAATATATTGTTTCCCCCAGTCAACTTAATTCACTATTTCATTAGTTTAAATAAAATTGAATTCTGATGGTTACACTAGATAAGTGGCTTTCATCTGCGGTATGATTTGACAATGTCTGGAGACACTTTTGGTTGTCATAACTGGAAAGTGGTGGCTACCAGCATCTTGTGGCTACAGGCCAGGGATTCTCCTAAATATTCTATACGGCACAAGAGGGCTTCCCACAACAAAGAATTATCTGGCTCAAAATATTCACTGTGTCAAGGTGGCAAAACCCTGTGCCAATGCTTTAATAAGTTTTTCCTTTATTGAACATAATTACAACACAAAATACATTTTCCGGAAACCTATTGAGAGCCAACAGAACATAAAACAGTTCTCAGAGCAAAAGGCTTTCTGTAGTTTACAGAGGAAACTCTGAAAATATTGTGCTCTTTCAAATTAATGCAAGAAGTAAAAAAAATTCATATTTTTGGATATGAATACAGTGTCTTTCAGAATATGATTTGAAACCATCTTGCTTTCAATTCAGTGTCTTTAATTTACTAGTCCAGAGGCTGGCTATAAAATACAGATATTTTAAGGTTTTCTAGGATGTGCAAGATATAGTCTGGAATTATATCGAGCTTGAACAATAAATTACCTGGTTGAGGTTGAGGATTGGAACTTGGGAAGAGAGAGGGTTTAAAGTACATGATTAGATGGTAGTAATGCTTTTGTAGCATTGGAAAGAGATTAGTGGGGACTTGGAACTGCCAGGGAACTGTATGTTTCTCCGCCAGGAATGCAGGAGCTAAGAGGCAGTTGAGACTGGGATGACAGAATCAGGTCAAAGTGTTCTGCTTCATTTTGATGTGTCTTAATATGGAGCTCCGCGGTTGGAGCTAAACCTATATAACTCTGAGTCTGGGGAAAGGAAAACACTCCAGCATACACATGGATTCTCCTCCAGTAGCTAAATTTACTTAGGTATGTTATTCCAAGTTACCCCAAATAGTCAGGAGTTACTGAAACTTATCAAATATTCAGGAGCTATTGAAACTTACCCAAATTTGGACATGTGCACATCTAAATTATTCAATGACTACAGAGTAAGGAAGCAGTGACCTTCTCTTCTGAACAAAAATTAATCAACCAAACTGGTTTTTTGCAGCATTAAAAAAATCCTACCACTAAATAAGTAAATTTTAAAAACATTTTACTTTTGAATGGCTTTAGGTTTACAGAAAAATTGGAGAGATAGTACAGAGTTCCAATATCTGCCACAGGCAGCTTCTCCTATTATTAATATCATACATTACATTATTAATACCTTATGCTAATATAGCATATTATCACAATTTATGAACCAATGTTAATATATTATCATTAACCAAAGTCTATACTTTATTCAGATTTCCTTAGTTTTTTCCTAGTGTCTTTCTTCCATTCTAGGATTCTATATTCCTTTTAGTTATCATAGCTTCTTAGGCAGGTACATTCCTCAGATAGTCCTTGTTTTGATGGTTTTGAGAAGGACTGGTCAGATATTTTGTAGAATGTTCTTCAACTGGGATTTTTCTGATATTTTTCTCATCATTAGACTGGGGTTGTGAGTTGGAGAGGAAGACCACAAAGATAATGTGTTAATATTCTTAGCAAATCATATCATGATCAGATGCTACCAACATGACATATCACTCTTGACATTAACCTTGATCACCAAGTTTAGGCAGCAGGCACAATTCAAATTTAAGCTGAGTTTTGTTTGTGTATTAAAATTGTATGTACTAAGTGACATTTTATACAACATGATTTGAGAGAATGTTCAAGTAAAAATTTATTTGCTTTTTTTAAAAAAGCATTATGTTTTCTTGAAAAGTATTCATTCAAACATTTCTTTATTGGAAACCATTACTATTTACTACTGAGTAACACCCAATCTTAACGTAGGCTAAACTAAGTTAAGCCTTATTTGTAACAATTTTTGACTGACTTTATCTATTAGATAATATTGAAGAACACATCTCTTTTTGAAGGTGGAACAAGAACACACTATGCCTCCTGCTGATGATGACATTTTTAGTAACAGTATCCTGCACTTCTTATGGCATTTTCACATGCATTGTCTCTCGAGTCTCATGACAAACCGAGAAATTAGCCAATAGATTTCTTTAGTCATAGTAACAATGTCTTGTAGTTTGCTTTCTACATGAAAATTACATGTAGAGTTTATGTTTTCATTGTTTTGTGAATGCAAAGATATATTAATAGATAAGAAGTATGGCCTTTCTTTTCCTGAAAAATTTACATTTGTACTTACATTGTGTGAAACATATGAGGTCTGTCCAGAAGGTATCCAGCCATTTACTATGAAAAATAGAGATGTTTATTGATGAAGATACAAGATACAAGAAACATTGTACATGGGACAATGCAGCCTCAGTCCCCTTCAAAGCAGGCAGCTTGGGACCTCACACAGTTCTCCCAATTGCCATTAGCTGCCCCATTGTATTTTACTGAATCTCATTGATGGTTTGAAATCCCCTCCCTTTCAAAGGTGATTTTAGTTTGGGGAAAAGCCAGAAGTCTCAAGGTGCCAAATCTGAGCTGTAGGGGGGCTGAATCACCTGGTTGATTTGATGCTTCACCAAAAACTCTGCAGGAGGCGTGATGCATGAGTGGGTGCATTGTCCTAATGAAGCTGCCAGTCACCAGTTGCCCATAGCTGTGGCCTTCTGAATTATCCAAATTATTCTTTTTGGATAAAAAGAATAGATGTACCTATTGATCCAAAATAAATAAATAGAGAATTCACGAAGAAAGTTACTTGTAGTCAAGCTAATACAAGAGGAAAAAATCAGGTTGACCTCACGTTTCTTCAATACTCAAGACTAGAAAATGGAATGATGCCTTAGGTACCTTATGGGGGAATACGTATGCAAAGCCAAAGTATGTGCACATATAAAAGCAAAGAAGAACACTGGGAATATACAGGAACTCAGGGAATATGAAGCTTTCCTGTAGAAAGTACTTGAGAATTAATTTTGGTCAGCCAAGATGTGCATTAAGAAACAATAATACATGGATTATGCACAGTATTAAACACAAATAAATTAAGCAATTATGCTTACAGAAAAGAATATCAATATTATAAGCCTGGCAAAGCTAAAATGATATGAATAATAGTATTTAGTAAAAAAAAGGACTGAGAAAAATATAGTATAAATTATACAAATTTTCTCATTTTAAGGTTGAGAATTCAAAGAGATCATCTCCTTTTTGATTAAATAATAAACTTACAGAATCAAAGGTAAATATAATAAATCAACCAAAGTGGTAGCAAAGGGAAGAGAAGAGAACAAATCAATGTGTAATTACATCATTGTTTATGGTAAGGAGTCAATAAACACTGCATGAAATACAGTCTTCCCGCTGCCTCTCCTTCCTTCTGCCTTTATCCGGCCCCCACATCTATAGTGCAAGTCATCGGACAGCCTTCAATGTGTTTCTTCCTGCTCAGACTGGAATCCATTTCCATCACCTGCAGGCAAGAGACCTAACTGATATAATAGCACATGTAAAATGTAAACTATCAGTTAGGAAGGATGTGTATGTTTTCAGCCATTTTTTCCATGTAATTCAGATAAATTTAATGTATGTAGGTATTGTTTCCCTCTATCCTCATTTCTACAAGTTTTCTTATTTCAGAACTAGTATATCAATACAGAGAATGAAAATTAAATTTTTCTAACATATACTTAGCTTCTCTTTTTCATTGTGTCAAAACATGTGTAATACAAGGAAGGGATCAGGACAGAATCCTCATTATTAGGCTTAAATCCATTACAACTATCTTGTGAATGCATTTCTCAGGCACAAAATTAAAAAAATATTTGAATTATTTCACTCTGAAGTCAGGTGCTTAAGAAATTGCAGGCTCTGGCCCTGGCTGGTGTGGCTCAGTAGATTGAGCACCAGCCTGCAAAACAAAGGGACACTGGTTTGATTCCCAGTCAGGGCATGTGTCTGAGTTGTGGTCCAGGTCCCCAGTAGGGGTACGTGAGAGACAACCACACACGTTTCTCTCCCTCTCTTTCTCCTTCCCTTCCACTCTGTCTAAAAGTGAATACGTAAATAAATCTTTTAAAAAGGAAAAGAAATTGTAGGCTCTGTCAGATTTAACTCCCAAAGGAAAAGATGAAGGACAGAAACAAGGGGAAAATGAAGAAAGAAGTTGTATACAATCAGGAGTAAATAAACTTTAATATTTTTCAAGTCAGAATTTAACATTATGTTTAGTGTTCATTCTGCATCAGGCATTGTTTCTGGTGACTCAGATCAATGTTACTTCATCTTTGCTCTGTGGACATGTTGGGTGGGACGCTCCTTTGTTGTGAGCAGCTGTACTGAGACTTGTAGGATGTGTAGCAGCATCCTTGGACTCAGCCCACTAGTGTTGGTTGTACTCCTGCCCCTATTTGTGGAGTGTAAGTGTCCCTAGACATACTCAATGTTACCTGGGTAGCAGGCAGGGGAATCACCCCTGGCTGAGAACCATTGCTATCGACGAATTACTCATGAACAAACCCATGAGGTAGAAATTATCATCACTGTCTTTTTACAGATGAGGAAAAGAAAGCACCAATATTTTGTAGTCCACCAAACAAAAAGCCAAGAGCTGGCTTTCAAACTTAGGCAGCTTGACTCCAGAATTTTGGCTCACATTAATCAGATGTATACAAAATGGTTTGCTGGGTTCATATATGTACAATACAAAAAAGTATACATTCTACCAATATATTTTGATGGTTCATTTGCAGAAATTCCCTTAGGTATTCAGTGCCATGAAATGATTCACAATACCTAAGCTGCATTATTCCTGGACATAAATACATTTTTAAAAAGCCTTGGTGGGAAAAAGATATGGAGATATGACCTTTAAGTCAACATTGATATATTCTAAAGTGAAATTAATAGCACACAGATAATTTCAACCATCTGCTCTACATGCATTATAGATGCAAACTATGAGTGGACTCAGTCCCATCCCAGTACAGACCTACTTCATGTTTAAGACCACGACTGCCTGGTAGAACCAAAAAGTAACAACTCAGGTTTAGGCTTAAAGCTCGCAAAATTGGAGCACCTACACATTTTATGTAAGAAGAACTTACATGAATCTTTTGTGTTTCAGTCTATATTTCTAAACTTCAAAGATTTGTGTTCCTGTTCCCACCCCACTCCCATTCCACCCCCATCTTCGAGAGTGGGGAGCATAGGTGAAAGAAGGGGAGCAAAGGGAAATGTAGAGGGAGAAAGACTGAAAAAAAAGAAGTAGGACTGGAAATTTTTTATTTGAAAGCAATTTGCACCTTTAGAATATTTTTAAAATTTACCATGTTAATTAAATGTAAAATTAAATTAAATTTTAAACATCATCTGTAACTTGAGTTGGCAAAATAATTAGATAAATTCTGCCAACAATTCTACTTCTAGAAAACAAAGACATCTATAAAATGTTACTTTTCTTCCCTGACTCACAAATATGTTATGCTTGGTTCCTGAATATGTTGAAACACACTATTTTCAAACCTGCTGTGGAAGTCTTTGTAGTTTTCTAACTTGACAAGAACATAAAGAGGAGGTGGGACAGAGATCGAACTGTTCTTGTAAATTTAAGAGAAATGATTCATCAGAGATGAAAATTCCAAACAGCACGCTAAGGCTAATGAAACTTAGTGCCTATGGATTCAACATAGACCATAAGTGAGTTTTTATTTGCCCTTTCAGACACTTAGGCAAAGCTTTACTCCCTTAGCATAGCACATACAAGGTGACGTTTTTCAGCAGTCTGAGTTTTCAATTATGGATCTTTTGGAAAGCTAATGATGTCTGTATTGTTAATACTGCCAACATTGTGTCAGTACATTGAAGAACCTGTGATATTAAATATGCTGATGTAAAAATATATGTTATTTCTGCTCAGCCGTGTGCAAACAATCTGGCTGAAGTGCTGGAATTACAGGGAAATCCTCTCCAGAGATAAAAGTAGAATGGAATTCCGTTGAGAGCAGTTAAAAGACTCTGTTCTTTTAAGTGGTTTCTTGAAGTATTGAGGCCAAAATTTCAGAAGTTAATTACATAGAGTCTCTAACTGAAGACTTCTGGTTAAAGTCATAATATTCTTACCATAATATTCTTATTTTGCAGGATGGGAGGGCGTCATTGAGACAATCACTTAGAATTTTTAAAAACCTACACAAATGGAGTTTTTGAATAAAATGATTGATGATGTTTAAAGTTTCGAGAGAGTGGCAATAACAATTCTTCAGGCAGCAAGATATGAGGATCTGAGACGAAAGATTTTCCATCACATAATTACTATAACAAAACTAGGATCATATTCTTAATGTTTATCCTTTACAGTAAACGCTCACTGATTGGTTATGAACGTTGGCAACTGTTCAGTGTGATGGGTTCCAGATGTTTAAATACAGTGACAGCTCATTGATAAAATGAATTATATGACCAAAATAACAAACTAAAAGCACATTCTTTTCAAAAGAGGAATAATAAATTTGATACTTAATCACATATTTAAGATATCACCCTTCAAGTTTTTTTTAAAATATTTTTATTACTTAATTCCAGATCTCTTCCCTAATATATCCCCTTTAGACAATAAACTCTAACAATGATATTACTTTCCATGCATGAATATATCTGCCTGATATTCTCAGAGAAGAAAACTTATTTGGCATGAAACTAAAGTGTATACTACACGTTTTAAAATTTTCATTTCTGGTAATGACCAAATGGAAGAAAGTATTTGGCACAGAATAGAAACCATTCAAGAATAACAACAACAAAAATGGGGAAAAAAGGTTTTCTTATGAAGGGTAACAAACATTAGTTTATTTTTACATCTCCTGCTATCTTAGAATAGTATGATAATAAAAAAATTAGAGATACTCAGGAAAAGTATGTGGCAGTAAATAGTTTAACATTAATCACTATAATATAAATATTAGAATATATTTTAGAGGCTATTATTTAATGGATGTTTTATAAATTTTCAGTAAATAGCTTGACTTGTTAAGACAGAAATACTTGATATTACTTTTCAATCTATATAAATTGTTATGGTGAGTATCCCATACATAATGTTTGTATAATAATAATAAATATTAACATGTATAAATAGTAAAAAAAGTAAGCAGAGATTAGTAAAGATAACCTTTCTCTAAGGGTCAAATTCTGTGCTTTTCTCTTTTTGATCTTGTTTTGCCCATATTGCAGTGAAAATTAGCTTATTTGGTAACACTGTGAAAGTGAAAAATGTCCACCCATTTAAATAAAGACTCAGTTTTCATCATTACACAGTAAAATTTTAAATGAGTGTTACCTTTCAAAGTATTTTGTAATGAGAGGATGATTTTCTGGAAAAATCTTTTTATGCAAGGGAAAAATAATCTTTTAACAATCAAAATTAGAATGATGATAAGTAATTCAAGTCCTCAAGTCCATGGGCAAAAAAGATCATCCAAGTTCTGATACAGTGAGAAATATTTTTGGAGGGAGAGGAGTTTTGGGGGAAAAAATGGCAGATGCACATAAAATGATTATTAAAAACTTTGATAATCCTCTATATTGAAGGTAATTCACTTATAGAAATAGCCCAAAATATGGAACATTATTGAGCCACCTGAGTAAATTTTTGTCTTGTTTTATTTTGTTTTTAATGTAACTAATTTTTTATGACAAACTGCAGCTGAGTATAATTCTAAATGGCTCTGTAAAGTACTTTAAGTTATAACATAAATTGATTTTCTTCTTTGAATGATGTATCTCCCTTATATTAGTTCTCTGCTGCTGTGTCACAAATCACACACATTTAGTGATGTAAAACAACATCCTCTTACCAGTTTACAATTCTGTATGTCAGAAATACGGATATGGCATCACTGGGTTTGAGGCTGAAAATTTTACAACACTAATTCAGAGTGCCATCTTGGCTCCATTCTCCCATGGAGGTTGGAATCGTCTTCTAAACACACATGGTTTGGTCAGGGTTCAGCTCCTTGCTGTTGTGGTGCTAAGGTCTCTGTTTCTTTGCTGGCAGTCCTCTAGAGGCCACTAGACCCCACCCACATTCCTTGCCCCGTGGCTCTCTCCGTCTTCAAAGCCAGCAGCAAAGAATTTCTTTCTCATTAAATCTCTTTGAATCACTTTTGCCAAGAACTCTGTCCTTTTAAGGATTCCCTTGATTAGGTTCAGCCCACTCAGGATAATATCCCTATATTAAGGCCAAATCTTTGGAAACCTAATTAAATCTGAAAAATTCCTCCTGTATAAAACATCATCACAAATATTTCACCAAATTCACAAGTTCCACCCCCAAATAAGGCTGGATATTACACCAGGGTGAGGGTCACTGGGAATCCTTTAGGAATGCTGCCTACCACAGCCGTCCTGACTGAGCTCGACACTTCTGCCAGGCTCTCGTCTGCTGCCAGATGGTTGGGTTTTTTTTTTTTTTTTTTTTCTAAACGCAAATGTGATCAAGTTGATCGACACCATCACCAACTTTGTCTCTCCCATAAATGCTCAAAATATTTTATTAGATTTCATTTGTTTATCCTATGATAGCACACTTGGCTATTGTTTCTGCAAATATTTTCTGCCTTTCAAATCTTCATCGCCAGTTCTCCAGTTGCATTTACCTAATTTCAGTATATATTTTTTGACCTTTTTTACTTCCTGTTTCCCTCATACTTTGAGTATTTCTCCAAATCTACTGGCTACCTCCTCCCTATATGAGTGTATTTTTTATGTTTATTACAATTCCAACTTGGCCTCATGCTCCTCGAGAACCTTTCCTATACTTTGGCCCAACCCCATCACCTTCAGTCTGGGACAGATGCCTCTTCTCTGTGATCCCACGTGACTGGGGTAAGTCAGTCTCCTCCTGTCATTCTGCATCTTAGTTGCCTATTGCTTTTTCCACTGGCCGGGATTGTGACACCATTGAGGAAGAACCTGGCTGAACTTCATACCATATCTCATTTGTTGTACTCCTGGTCTGAAACACAGTGCCTGTGACCAAAACTGTTATTGAGGTCATGAAATTTTGACATTTTCCAATTATTTAAACCATCTTTATAGGATACAAATAAGTAGTCTAAACTTTATTCAGGTTATTTCAGTTACTTTATGGATTAGACAAGAACAACAGTATATTGACTTTTATATTTAGGTAAAAATTTGACTTCCGCACAACTAATTCAATAGTTAGCTAGGTAAATGTTTATTATGTATGTAAAATAAGAAACAGGGTATTAACTGTACTTTTATTTTGCCCCGTTAGCAGAATGCATGATGCTGGAACACGGATCAAAAGGCAGATCAACCAGACGACCTCATAAATGAGACAATTAATGAGGTAAAAAGACAGACTTTTAATAAATATAAAAAGTGCAATAGGTATGTTATTTTTGCTTTAAAATATTGGGGTTATATTGGCTGCAGTTTATATACTAACTAATTGGTAGTTTTTAATTTTAATCCATTACTTTAAGAAAATTTCCAGGTTTAGATAATTCCTTTAAGAATAGATTCTCCTAGGTCCCCCAGGCATACATAATCATTTCTATAGTTTATTTTATTAACATTGATTAAATGGCCACTTTACTGCCAATGACCTTCCATCCAACCCCATGGCCCAGGGCTGCTTGCATACCAGGATGGCTATAAATGAGGCCCCACACAAAATCATAAATTTACTTAAAACCCTTTTTTTTTGCTCATCAGTTTTCATTAGTGTTTGTGTATTTAATGTGTGGCCCAAGACAACTCTTCTTCCAGTGTGGCCCAGAGATGCCAAAAGGTTGGACACCTCTGCTTATCTATTCTCAACTTTAACTTTTCTTTCATTTTAGTTAAGGGCGAATAAAGAAATTCTAAATTTCCCTGTACATTATATACTGATTATATCATTTTATTGCCATTTTATCAAGCATCAGTAGACACCAAGGCCTTAGCATTATTTTTGCTAGCAAAATATCTATTCTACAGTACAAATGGCAGAATTATAGAAATAACTATTAAGGAAAATAATCTACTTAAGAAATTAAGTTTCCATCATCATTCAAAACATACACACATAATCACCCAAATGTTAAAAAAATAAAAATAAATTTACAGAGAATTTTCCTGCTGACACTGAAGAATGAGAACAAGACCCTTCACATGGTATCATTTTGAGTGTAAGAGGTTGGATATGTTTTTGGAGGGGAAAATATTTTAAGCATTAGCATGTATAAATTAAGTTATAAGAAATAACTCATCCAGTATTTACACAACACTTTAGCAAACTACAGAAACAGAATCAAATAAAACTATTCCACACTGGTAGAAAAATCTTTAACTACTTACACCTGACTTCTCTCTGAATGTGTTATCAAGTCTTTAATTAAAAGAAAAAAACAACACTGTGCCTTTCATTCAGAAGCATGCTAGTAGTCTTTAAATAGGTATTTCTTTTCCACTTTTAAGCAATTGACAGTTTACATTTGCTGTCAAGAACTTGTTTTCTTAAGAAAATTCTAAGTAGAATAAACATTTGTAGGTGACTTTTACACATCTGAAAATATTTATTTGAGAATTGATCACGCTCCTTTTAAAAGTGGTGAATCTGACAAAAAGTGTCTTTTCCCCATCTCGTTTTTTCTTACAAGTAAGAAATTTCTTCCAAGGATGAACTTAATTGTACTTGCATTAAAAATAACTCCTTTGGATTATATTTTTATAATTTTCTTTCTTCAAATAGTAATAACTTTGCCCTGAAATCTTACACTTTCACACTGAGGACAAGATTTTTCTCCTGGGAGATCTTCATGTTATTATCAGTTATTCTTCACCTTAATTTATCCAACTACATTCAAATACATCTATTTTAAAACTCAATATTTCCACATTATGTATTTAAAAATTCAACACGAGAAACTTTATAAATGTGAAAATTGTATTGATCTTCTGATCCAACAAAAAGCGAAATGCTATTGGGTAGTGGTTAGCCTTGGCAATTTACTAGCAACACCTCAGAGTGGGGTGATACTTCTCATGTCTGGCTGTACTTTGGACCAATTACTTCAAATTAAAGTGTGAGAACTTGGCATCAGTGTTTTAAAGAATTTTGAGAAGTTTCCATTGTGCAAACAAGACTGAGAATGGTTCTCACTTTGTCACACATTAGAGTTATTGATGGAGCTTTTAAAACTTCTCATAAAAAATCCAAAACCACATTCTGTATGAATCAAATCATGTAGACTAGGACCAAACATTAGCATTTTTTAATGTTATAGACAATTCCAATGTGTAGCTGTTTTCCAGAGCCAGTACTTTAGATTGAAAATCAGGTTCGATATATTGGCACTCTTTGTTAACATGTTGCTTTGATTTTGCGTTAGGGAGGAGGCGGGGAAGATAGAATGCCATTGCGATTATAGCAAATGCTATTTTGCAGATTGTATGTATTTAAGATCAATTTAATTACAACTTGTATTAAAGGTGAAATAGGTGTAACAGAGACCTTTGCATAAAATAAAGTAAAAGTGTTTACTGAAGATCTGGGAGGTTTTCCCTCAGAATCATAAAGAAGACTATGAACCATTATGTAATCCAAATTTTAGTTTTCACAGGTGAAATATACCATAAAAAGACAAACATGTTAATTTTGTTTCTTCACACATTGTGCCCTTTGTTGAAAAACTGTTAAGCAATAGATGGTTTATTTATTTATATCCGTAGGTTATATAAAGTATACTATTAAAACTGTTCTGACATTTTAGTCTGAATTGAGTTTGGATTCTTTCATATTCTATTGCCAGATAGATTAAATTTCAATCCAAGTTTTAAACCTTAACATTCCAAAGAAAAGTTACAGTCAGGTCAATTTCTTAAAATGCGCTAGAACAAAATGCTTTAGTAATCATGAACTTTCCCCCATAATCATTATCCTTGTTCCTGTAAATATCCAAATAATATTTGATGTAGTTAACAATCAACCATAATAATATAGGTAGACATGCCCACTATTTTCTTTGTATTATTCTTTCTGTAGCAAGTAAACTGCCAGTTCAGTGCCCTGTAAAAGATGCAATTCGAAAATAGGGAACAAATTAAATTTTGAACAAACTTTCTTACTCCTTAGTGAGAAGGGCTATATGAAAATTATATATTGAAATTTAGAACCAAAGTAACAGTTTTACTAAATAGATCCTTTATGTTCTTAAACACCAATTTATACATGCGTCATCAAAATCACCATCTAGCCCTCAAGGGCGTCACAAGTGCATAGGTGCTGATACCCTCTGCAGGGCTCTGCCGTACACACACACACACACATGTGCACACCACATAAATATCTCTTAACAATCATTTCTCCACTGGCTTTTGAAATTATGGAGGCAATTATATTCTTACATTCCTACCTCCTGATTTTAACCATATTTCAATGATCAAACATTGTACAAACAGGATTAAAACATATCCATGTTTTAATCATGATCATTTTCCCTGTCGGGGCTATCATTTGCATCAAGGGCGAATGTATGAACTCAGTTTGAAAACAATCGAAGAGAATAAAATAACTGTGGCAAAGCATTTAACCAGGATTCAACATGATCAGCCCCAAACAACTCGTGTGATTGATTCCTTAAGGTGATTCATTCACACACTCCCCAGTGTAGGTCGGATTCGTGTTCTGGAGATAAATGTCTGCACCAGAACAGTTCCTAAAGGCCTGTTAAGATGTGACTCGATGAATTGAAAGGAGTTCTCCCTGGTAGAAAAACCTAGTCTTTCATGACAATGGAAACTTTTGCTATGACCTTGAAACCTTCTGTTTCATTCCTTGAGGAGCCCCAGCTGAACTGTTGTCTCAGCTGTGAGGCATACTAAATATAAACCCTTGAAACACCGTGTTTGTGGAACACTGAGTAGATTTTTGAGCTACTGGATCAACCAGCCCTAAATTTAACTTGTCTCTTCCCTGATCTTGGAAAAGAGAATAACTATCGGAGACGAAACTATTTATATATTCAGTGAGGGTATACTTTAGGAATATAGCCTGAGTCAATCCAATCATTCTGGAGATGTTTTATCAGTAGATAGAACATGAGTTTTATGTAAGATTACACGGACAAAAGAATGAGTTTCTTCACTTACCAGCTGTCTGACAATTGGGCAAATTATGTAATTTCTTAAAATATTGGTTCTTCCTCACAAAGTGGAAATGATACAACTACCCAAGAGTCTGTAGATGCAATTAAAATGGGACAAAGCTTATAACTGCCTAACACAGCAAGTTGCACATACGAGGCACCAAAGTAATACCAGCCCTCTTCCTTTAGAAGTGCAAGAGAAAAGAAGTCTGAGTCCTGACAATAGGCTGACTCGAAGAATGACGAAATAAATAACAACATGAAAGTAGCAAAATAAAAACTATATAAAACCAAACTGTTTTTCAACTCTCCTGTGTAATAGCTTTACCTCCCTTCCTGGACCCACTTGCTTCTTATCCCTCTCACTCCTCTGGAGGGCTGCATGCTCTCCTATTCAGTCTAATCATTTGGCTATCATATCTGGAAATATTTTAAAGCAAATATATGAGGCTTAGGTAAAAATATACTCAAACTTGTTTGTAGGTATTTTAGAGTTTGAAAAGTATATTTTACACCCAGTAGTAATGATAAAAATGTGATGAATCAAAAAAATTGGGAAGGACCCTCACATTATTGACTTATCTAAAAGCAGGTATATTCATATCTCTGAGGAGTGGACATAAATACATCACCACACTGTTCCAAAGTGAACGTGGGACTGCCGTGACAGCCTAGAAGGAGTGAACATGTTAAGTGAGTATTGGTGTCCTTATTAGGAAACTCTATTAGGGACACTTTAATATACCCACTATTATATTTATTTGATTAATAGAAACTAATATGCATTTTTCTCTTAGAAAAATTTGACTCAAGAATGTTATTAGATTTATTCTGCTTTTATTATAGATATTGGGATGAACTCATTCACTCTCCTGGAAACTTTTGCTCAGAATAACTTGAAAATGGCTACTTTAAATGAAAGTTTGTTAAAATTGAAGATTTGGGCACCTTTTGGCCCTGCTTCATGTTTACAATGTTCCCTGTACAAACTTCTGGGAACTCTTTTTCCCAAGCCTTTAAGGATTTCAATTAGTACTACCTAACTGTACAAATAGTTATGTGACACTATGTTCTATATACCAAAAGTGATTGTAATGCTTTAATTGTGGTCTCAATCATTACATATCTGTTATTTTAATTCACTTTAATTTTATTTTGAAAAATATTGAATATCAGCCTTTAAATGGTCATTTGAAAATGCTTAATTCTAAATATAAGAAAAACATCAGAAAGGTCAATTAAAGACATTCAATAAGATACCTGACTAGTATTCTTCAAAATGATGAAAGTCATCAGAAACAAGAAAGTCTAAAAATTGCACAGTCAAGTCAGCATGGCTTCTTAATGGACTATGGTGTTATGTATGGGATCCTGGAGCAAAAAAAGTATGTAAAAAACAACATAAATATGGATTTTAGCTGGTAATAATGTATCAATATCATCTCATTGATTGTAACAAATCTACCATGCTAAGATATTACCAACAGGGGAAAGTGGATGTGGGGGTATATGAAAATACTCTGTACTACCATTGCAATTTTTCTGTAAATCTAAAACTACTCTAAAATAAGAATTCAATTAAAAAATGCTTCCTTTCTGCAAATCATATTGGGTATTTTATGTCAATTTAAAAAATTTTAATATATTTCACATTCACAGCAACAAGTGATTAATCATCATTCAACACAGAGAAATATCCTTGACCTTGAAATGAACTATCTTGTACAAATTATATATGTATATGAAATATTGAAAAGAACAATCCACATGCAATGTACAGTTAAGAATAAAATTAAGAGATAAACAAAAAAAACCCTTTAAGCATTGAGAGATAAAATTGCACCCAAAAAAAGCACATAGTCTCAAAAAGTATTTCAGGGAGGTATAGCAGCAATGTCCAACAGAACTTTCTGTGATGATGGAAGTAATTCTGTGCACTCTATAATATGTAGCCACAAACCAGATGTGGCTGTCAAGAACTTGAAGTGTAGTTTATGTGATTGAAGAACTGAATGTTTTATTTTATTCTATTTAAAATAGTCAGTGCAGAGTTAGCACAAGAGCTGAACACAAAAGCCAAAGTAAAAGTTGAGCAGATATTCCATTTCAGCGCAAGAATACAGTATGGTTAAGTGAAAGACACTAACTACACTTCTGAAACAGTGATAGATTTTTAAGATATGGGATGAAACAAGCCTGACTCCTGTCCAAACTTTGTACTTCTTATTTGAACCAAGTCATTTACTATGTAACCAAATTTTAGTTGGGATTTCTGCTAATGTAGCCAAAATCACCCAAAAGTACCCGAGAAGTACACATGAAGTACGAGTCATCATCCAGAAGATTCCAGGTGCTCAGTAAATGACCGCACCTCCCTCGTATCTCTTGCATGTGCACTTTCATGATTTTGCTCCCAGCATGTTCCCTCCTCACTCACATCTTCTATTTGAATGCTTCTCACCCTTTATGTCCCAGGTCAGTTGGCATCCTTTTTAAAACTAATCTGTTCATGAAGAAGTCTCATCCTCTCAGCCTCTACATTGCTTGCACCCAGTATGCCTCTTCTGAGCCAATCCTAGTCCTGGGTACCCTGCCACTAAAGCCATTTCAAGTGGCAGCTAGGGGGCCAATTGGAGTCCTCACCTAGGACATTCTGCGTTGGAGCAGAAGGTCAAGCTCTTTTCACATTTTGCCTGGGACTTGGAAGGGGAGACTCCTGGGGTGGCTGCCGACCATGTGTCTTGTTGCAAAGAAGACTAAGAGAAAGATACTTACTTGTAGAGGAGAAGAGATGGAGGGAAGAGACAAAAGCAGAAGTGAAAGCATTCCAGATGCAGGTTCTAAAAATTGCTGATTTTCCCACATATGTCCTTTTAATCCTCTCAGCTGCCTCTATTTTAAAACAAGTCCTCTTTTATCTTGTCATTTGACATCCAATTTCTGTTACTTGCAGCTGAAAACATACATGAAATTTCACACGTACATTTTCAAATATATGTTTGCCCACATTGAATACAAGTTATAGGTACGAATTATTCTATGGTATTAGGATACCATATTTCTTTAATTGTTTTTCTGTTTAATGTTTAATCAATCTTAGCATCTCCTTGCCAAGACTAATGAAAAGTCAAATCTTAATTATTCTTCAGGGCTTTCTTGAATACTGTGGGGTCATCTGAGAACTTACCGAGGAAAGTGAAGATAAGTATTTACTATTTCCATTATCATCCCATTATGTCTGCTATTCCCAGGGTCAGCTGTCTAGACCTGTATGGTCCACATGAAGGCAGATATATCTGCTGTGACAACTACTTTTTCAGCCTACATTTAGTCCACAAGCTTCTATGACCGTGGAGGAATTATACGGAATTAGAGACCCAGTCCCTACCCTCGTAGGATACTGCATTAGCTTTTTACCCAATCTTGGGCTATCCCTCTCTCAGATCAAATCATAAGCTTGTCTACAGTAAAAATGGCATTGAACTATTACATGATTAATTAACTTAGACTCAGTCGGAAAACAATCAGGAAAGCTTCCCATTCCCAGGTAGAAAATGCTTGACCTCTATCTCGGAGGTGTAACCTTATATAGTAGTGGCTTTAAAGTTCACCTGGCTTCATCTGTAATACTTGTATGACTTTTAACAAATTACTCAACAGTTTTTGATGCAAATTCTTCACATAAAAAAATGGAGAGAATAATAGGATTACATGACCGTATAGAAATATGCACATAAAATTCCATTCCCAGGAGATGGCACACTGTGGTATGAAGTCAATATTAACTATTATTAACCAAGCAGAAATGCTCTAATCTGATACAATCAAGATCCATAGTCATTATAAAAAATACTTAAAGTAGAATACCTTATAGAATTTCATATACACATATGAATTTCATATATATGAGGTCTGTGCAGAAAAAGTTTAACCATTAATATAACAACAGTTTGTGTGACATCAGTGTAACCTGGCAGCCAAGGAGGGTGGACTGGAATGGGCGTGCAAGAACAATGATGACTTCCCTGTACTAGTCAGTGGGGGTGGTAGACGTCGTTGAATGAGCATGCATATTGTGTGGCTGTTGATTCAAAATGACTGAGAGAGTAGAGCAACAAATCTGCATCAAATTTTGTGTTAAGCTCGAACATTCCTCTGCAGCAACTATTCAGATGATTCAGAAGGCCGCAGCTATGGGTAACTGGTAATTGGCAGCTTCATCACGCCAACGTGCCTGCTTATGCATCATATCTCATGCAGAGATTCTGGTGAAACATCAAATCACCCAGGTGACTCAGCCCCCCTACAGCCTAGATTTGGTGTCTTGTGACTTCTGCCTTTTTCCAAAACTAAAATCACCTTTGAAAAGGAAGAGATTTCAGACTATCGATGAGATCCAGAAAAATGCTGCAGGGTAGCTGATGGTGATTGAGAGAACTGTGTGAGGTCCCAAGGTGCCTACTTTGAAGGGGACTGAGATGTCATTGTCCTATGTACAATGTTTCTTGTATCTCGTATCTTCTTCAATAAATGTCTCTTTTTTTCATATTAAATGGCTGAATACCTTGTGGACAGACCTTGCACATATACACATACCTTAAATGTTTGTTTTAACTTAAGCTTGTAAATACATATTCATTCATCAAAGTTTTGATGCAAGGCCAAGGCTGTGTCTTTGAGTACAGGTATTCTAAATGGAGTCCCAAGTCACCTTCCTTGCCCAAATCACATATCACAAGAGCAATGTGGAATTCTTCTATTTTTATATCCCCACTTATTTATTTACAGTTTTCATGTTTTAATATAGACAACTCCCTTTTTTGCAATCATATGGTATTGGTTTATGCAATATTTATAAAAACTGATGAATATTCTGAGGCAAGGATTTTTGTCTTTTTTTGTTCACTGCTGTACCCCCACTGGAACACTGTCTAAACACAAATAAATGAATGGATCAACTACCACTAGGTAGTTTAGGAAGCAGAAAGTGTGAGTAGAGCAGCAAGTTCAATAAGTTGTTGGCATTATTCAACATACTTTACAGAGAGATTAGAGACTACTAATTAATCAGGTAGATGGATTAAATGGAAGTGAGTTAAGAGCCTCAATTATAACATATACTTTATATACCATGATGCCAAGTTATGCCAAGTATCATAGAATCAAAGATAAAGAACACTGTTCCGTGCCTTTGGGGAGTTTATGGTCCAGGGGAAAGAGAAGTATACATTAAAAATGTGATTACCTTGTGATAAGTATTACAATAAAAGTGTGCACAATATTCCCAAGAAGACGGTTTGGCTCAATCCTAAAAGGGAGGGGTAGGAGTCACAAGTCTTGCTAAAGATAAACTAGAGAAAAGAAGCACATGCTTACTGATTCTGTCTTCTTCCTATGAGCTAAATATCCAAACATAATCTTCTCTTTAAAGTATCTTGCATTTAAATGAAACCTGGTCTTTAGAAGAGAGAGTTGAGAGAAACATGATTATAAATGAAAAATATATTTAACCCATGAGGTAGAAATCTTATTTTTTCTGTTTCTGCTTTTTCTGATCTGATTTTATGACTGGTATTATGCATAGTAAATGATGATGAATCCCATTAGGTTAGACTTAATTTTTATACCACAGTTTTTAGATTTGTGAAGTACTTTATTAAAAATATCACTTTTATCCATCTTTACAACTCACATACACTTAAGTTAATAAACCTTGAAGAGCAGGAGTTGACTGTAATGCAAGGATTCTGTAGGGAGGGCGCACTCAACAATGGGAACTATAATCTAGAGAAAGATGGATCAGGCAAGGATTATTCTATCATGTTGTTTTCCATCAACTGCTCTAAAATTGCCTAGAGGATGAGGCCTAAGCAACAGGTTATGATCAATATTGATTATCCATCTTCCCATAAGAAGGCATTGGAATTAATCCCATTATGATTATATCTACCACTGACCACCAAAAAACTCAATCCATCATCATCATCTGAACACATATACCTAGCGTCTCTCCATATTCCCTCAATAATCTGACCCAATCTCACTGATCTCACTGCTCTCAAATGTTGCAAACACTTCCATTAAGTTTCTAACCATCAGAAAAATTGCCCATTAACACAACATCTTCCCAAGCATTCACTTCACTTTCTTGCTGTAATTGAAATTTTGTTTTCCTGAGGTCACCGCATTCCGTGAAAATCTCTCAGGCAGAGAATGGTTTGCTTCCAGCATCCCACAGATGAGATCACCTGGAAGTAGCGTCCTCCCTGCTTCCCGCTGTTGATTCCAGAATATCTATCTTTGTCCCTCTGTCAACCCAGCTGCTTTGAAGCACATGCCATCGTGCTCCACCAGCTGCTACCCCTCTTTGGGTAGGCATTTTTCAGATTCCCAGTTACTCCCCCTTACTTCTTGAACATTTTATCAACTAATTCATGGCCTTTCTTTCCAAAACGACTTCTGTTATAATTCTCCGAAATATCAAATTCCACATATAAAATTAATCTAACATCTAGGCTGCTTAGTTTCTTGACCTCCCTTTCGATAATATTTTTCCCAAGTCCATCTCAGCCACACAGTTTTGCACTCATAGCCTGAAGCTCGACATTTACTATAAGCATATTTGCAGTTTCAGCCACCACTCTCTGACCATGCATTTTCATCATTCCATATCTCTGACTCTTGCATTCCATACGAACAATTTTTGAGCTCATTAGAACTGCCAGTCTATCCAACATTCCATCACTTTTTCATTGCGCACCGATCACCTCATGTCACTACTACCCAAGCTAAGTCAATGGTCAAGCACTTACAATCACTCCCTAGTTCCCACCCTCAACTCCCTTACACATACTATTCTCCACGATACTTGTTGAAAAAATCCAAACCAAGGTTATATTCAACTTTCTCCTATAATATACCTGCACTCAAAAGTAGAGAAAATCACACAACTGCACTGATAGTTCTCTTTTAATGTATATCCAACTACTCTTAGGCAGTTTTCCTTTAAAGCCTAAAATCATGTTATTCTTACTTTTCCCCTCTCTTAAATGATTCTTTCAAACTCTTTGTTTCCTCTTTAAATTGCAAACACTTGCTTTTATTTCAGTGGGTAACTTTAATTCTTTTTTCTTTGAATACAGAAACAATGAGGAGAAAACATTTTTACTTCTCTATCATCAAACCTGGTGAACTCTTGTACTTGTGCACACTCTTGTCTCTGTAGACCTGTCCTGTTCCTATCTGAGGTCAGTCCCTCCCAGGGACCCTGACTCCACCCCACTTCTATGTAGAGACTTTGATCTTAATCATCACTTACCTTTCCTAAATATGTTTTTCTCTGTATGCTACAATCATTTCAAAAATTGTATGCATTTTACATGTATTTAATATATATATATATTAAAGATAGTATCACACTGCAGTGATGATGAGCATTAGAACCACATAGAACAGGTTGGGTTATGTTCCTAACTGGGCTGTTTATTAACTGTGAAATTATTTCTTCTCCCTTAAGTTCCTTAGTCTTTAAATAAAGACAGTAGTTTTGCATACCTTCCTAATAAGATTATTTGATTCCTGCAACTCTTACAGGAATGCCTGACATATACAATAGTAAGCAGCCAAGAAATGTCAGTATCTCTCTAAAAACAAAAGCAAAAAGGTCCCTCTGTATGTCCTCCTTGGAGAAGTATCTGTTCAGGTTTTTTGCCCATTTTTTATTGGGTTTTTGAAAGAATATTCAGCATCACTAGCCATGAGATAAATGCAAATTAAAACCACAATGAGATACCACTTAACACCTATCAGAATGGTCATTGTAAGCAAATCAACAAACAAGTGCTGGCCAAGCTGTGAAGAAAAGGGAACCCTAGTGCACTGTTGGTGGGAATGCAGACTGGTGCAGCCACTGTGGAAAACAGTATGGAATTTCCTCAGAAAACTAAAAATGGAACTGCATTTTGACCTGGCAATTCCACTGCTGGGATTGTACCCTAAAACACCAAGAATCCTGAAACAACTATTCAGAAGAACCTATGTACCTCAATGTTCATAGCAGCACAATGTATAATAGTCAAGTGCTGAAATCAACCTAAGTGCTTATCAGTAAATGAATGAATCAAAACCTGTGGTACATTTACACAATGGAATATTACACAGCAGAAAGAAAGAACTCGTACCTTTCGTGACAGCACGGATGGAACTGGAGAGCATTATGCTAAGTGAAATAAGTCAGGTGGTGAAAGGAAAATACCATATGATCTCACCTATAAGTGGAAGCTAATTAACAAAACAAACAAGCGAGCAAAATAGAACCAGAGACATGGAAATAAAGAACAAACTGACAGTGACCAGAGAGGAGAGGGGAGGGGGGATAACTGGGGAAAAAAGACAAAGGGTCATCAAGGAACATGTATAAACACATGGACAAAGCCACAGGGGAGTGGGGTTGAGGGTGGGAGGAAAATGGAGACAACTGTATTTGAACAACAACAAAAAAAAATTCACAATCGAATAATCGATGAATCATAAATCCTATAATTTTTAACACTGGCAAAGATTTTTACATTTAAATTTTGAAATATAATTTTAAAATATAATTTAAATTTTGAAATAAAATATAAAGTAAAAATAAGAGCAAAAAGGAAAATTTTCTTGATATAACCTGCCTTTCCAGAAACTCAAATTGTTTGCTTTTTTAATACCAAAATATTTAAAGAAATGTATTTATTCTTACCTTCTGTACTTCCACACTACCTTCTTTATCTTTTACCCACTGAAATCAGATTTATATCCTCACCATACTTCTGAGATCAGAGAACAGTGCCTGGCACCTAGTAGATAAGGATGATAAAATAATATTTGCTAAGTAAGTAGTGAAATTCTGATGTCAAAAAGACTTAAGAACAAAAAAAAAGCCAATTTGTGAGCCATTGAAAGATAACTTTGCATGAAGGGTTTCCTTCATGCAAACATTGCCTTTTTCTATTGTTCAAACTTCTGATTGACTGTGACAAGGAGAAAAATTGATGCCAAAGGTTTAGGAAAGTGGGTATCAGGGGAACTTAGATCACCATTTGGCTTGAGACTGGTTTTAAACTTGAGTACACATTTTACAAAACCAATACATATCGTATATACCCTTTGGATCAATAGTTTTGTTTCATTCAAGTGAATGTGTTTATCAATAAGTATATAAAGCAAGCATATAATGAAAATATATTATGTTCATGAATATATAAAAGTATGCAATACAGTAAGGTCTATGGCAGGTGGATTAAATTATAATTTGTTTACTTTGTCCAAATGAAATCCAGCTATTTTTTTTTGGAGAAAGAAACATTTATTGGAAGTGGATACTCTGTTTTTAGTCATTCATCATTAAGCCATTTCACATTTAAATCACATAGTTCTTTTGTGCCTCAATATCATAGCACTCAACTCACCCTCTCTGGTTTTAGAGCAAACACATAATCATTAAACTTCACATTCTTATCATTAGGACTAAAAGATTGGCATACAACTATTCCAGCTACAGTCTCTTAAGTCAAAAATCACTACATTTAAATGCCTTAACCAAACTAAATACAGAAACATCATAAAACTCCTCAGCAGTTATTAGCCTAATTTTCAATTATTTTTAAAGAATTAATTTCTTAGATTAAATGTAATCTAAAATTATCAAGAGGTGTGGCCAGGCCATTTGAATGTGCAAATAAGAAGAGATTTAAAAGAAACAACAGGTCTTTATGCTAAGTGAAATAAGCCAGATGGTGAGGGACAAATACCATACGAACTCACCTTTAACTGGAACATAATCAACAAAAGAAAAAAGAAACAAAATGTAACCAGAGACATTGAAGTTAAGAACAATCTAACAATAGCCAGAGGGGAGTGGGGAGGGGACTGTGGGGAGAAGGGTTTAGCGGAGCCACTATAAAGGGCACATGGACAAAATCAAGGGAGAGGGTGGAGGAGGGGGAGGGGGTGAATTTGGCTGGGGTCAGGTGGAGGGACGGGGAGAAAATACAGACAACTGTAACTGAATAACAATAAAAATCTTTTTAATTAAAAAAAAAATAAAGCCATTGGTGACACTGTTAAAAAAAAAAAACAGGCCTTTCATTATACCAAAAATATTTATTCTGAAAACCTATCTGAATAATTTATCCGCTGTCTATGCCCTCAGTAGAAAAAAAGCTAGCTTCATAATACTTATTAAACCAAAGAATGTAATTGAAATTCCTTAGTGATATCTATCTAGTCTGTATCATCTAATCAGTTTCATCTTGGAAGAAAATTACTCAGGTCAGAAGTCATTGGTTTAAGTCCCTAGGTATATTAGCAGACACAGAATGTTCTTCAAAGGCCATTACTAAGTTTCTGATAAAATTTTTGTCACAAGAATTCTCATTTTATGATTAGAATTATTAATAAGTATTGTTGAGATTCAGGCTCTCACCCTTACACTTAGGTTGCTGACTGCGTTGAAACATGTTACACAACCAAGTGACTCTGGTAATCTGCCTGAATTTTTTTCTCTGTAGCATTACTTGGGCTTAATCTATTGTAAAAAATTATTCTTGTACATTGCTTCCCAAGAATATCAATGTACTCTCTTTTTCATACGTTTTTTTTTTTGAAGATATAGCTGGTTGAAAAACACAAGTACCATATTGTGTTTTTCACAATATTGTCCCAGACTATAAGACACACACACCCCAAATTTGGGAGGAAAAGGGGGGTGCATGTTATAATCCAAATGTAGCTTAACTGGCTCGTGGGGTCGGGGGAGGGGTGGCAGTGGAACGAGTTTTTTTTCCTATTTTCTTCCTCTAAAACCTAGGTGTGTCTTATGGTCTGGTGCATCTTATAGTCCGAAAACTATGGTACTAACTTTTTACCTTAAGTTTACTTCACATAAAATCTGTAAAACAACCATCTCTGAAGGTTGTTATGAGTTTATGTTTCAATTTAGTGAGCCATGTCTTTCTAGTTAGATTGGTACTATTTGCAAATTAATCCTAGAGTTATAAAATGCAAGTAGAAGGTGAGAAAATCTTAGAATCAATTTTCTCTTCAATAGATGTATAGATCAATTGTGATGATGTATGTACCCTGAGATTACTTAATCAAAATTTATTTTGCTGTTTGGGCAATTCTCAAGAACTGATATGCAAAATTTTCCACTTTGCAGATTTTGTAAACTACATGTTTCATATCAGGTTGATTTGGATGACAATAAAAAGGAAGCAGAACTTTTCACATAGAGGAATATGTATTTTTTATTGTTTATTTTTTATTGTTCAATTCCAGGTGTCCCTGTTTCCTGCCATTACTCTCCCCTGCCCTACCTGCCCCCTCCTCCCATATTCAATCCTCCCCTCTCTGTTGACTTTGTCCATGGGTCCTTTATACATGTGTATCTGTAATGACAAATGGGCAGCCTACTGTCATGGGCTGTCCACGAAGTGTCTTGTCATCGCAATACTCCCAAGCCAATACACCTGTATGATTCCGTGAAAAATGAGACATGTTGTTTGTATTATATTTACTCCACAGATGATACGGAGCAACAGACACATAGCAGGTTATTGTGCTAGTCACCAAAATTAAGGTGGTGTTTCTTTTTACTTCCAAAGTCCTTCACAGAACCGTATCATTGGAGGATGTTTAAAATGTTTGGTGTTACATTGTCTTCTTTTCTTCTGTGAGGTTTAGTTGCTCTATGCTTGATATAACTACATTACTATATAAAATTGAATTTTGGGGAATTTTTTGTTAAAAATCGTAGGATGTATTATGAAGCCCAGCAGAGATTTTCTCATGACTCGAGGCTGCTGAGGAATGCGAGTGCCACTGTACTTCTTCACCAGAGTAAATTATTGAGAAGTGGCTGAATTGCCATAACTAATAGCTTGAGGTTTCCCTCCCTGTGATTGCCTAAACTGACATTTTAAATTAAGGCCAGTTTGTTTTCACAGGAATGCATCTATTTGAGTAGTCCTATGGTGGGATTCGGTGAGTGCCAGAAAATCTATCCTGCTCCCCAATAGTTTCATCACGGCACTTAACATCACCATCATGAAAACTTCTGTTTTTGAGGTTAAAAACTTCACTCCAAAATTTTGTTCTGAAAAAAAGTACCCCAGAAGATAGGCTTTATTACCTTTTATTAGTACATAATACAATTATAATTTGTCAAGTGGATAAAGAATAAAATGTAAATCAAACAAAAAGTTTTAAATAATCAACTTTATGGAAAAATTATACAACATTATTCACTTTATAGTTTGGTGACATTTGGAAAATGCATAATCATGTAGTCATCACTGCAGTCAAGATACAGAACTGTTCCCTCACCTTAAAAATTATGTCTGTGTGGGATTCTTTATGTGTGAGCCATTCCAATGGCTTCGTTTTATTTTTAATCACTGGCTTTCAGTAATTTGATTACAATGTATCGTGGTGTGGTTTTGTTTGTATAGATTCAGGCTAGGTGATTTTTTAGAATGTGAGATATCCGCCCCCCACCCCCAGCTCCAATTTTATTTATACAAGGAAGGAAGGAAGGAAGGAAGGAAGGAAGGAAGGAAGGAAGGAAGGAAGGAAGGAAGGAAGGGAGACTTGAAATTATGTCACAGATCCCTGATGAACCAAACTGTGTTTTTATTCTTTTCTCTCTTTGTGTATCATTTTGAATTGTGTCTGTTTGTATGCCTTTAATATTTCCTCTGCAATTTCTAATCTGCAACTATCTACATCAAATAATTTTTCATTCAGATATTATATTTTTAATCTCTAGAAGTTCTAAGGGTTTCATTTTATATATTCCTTTTCTCATCAGGTATTCTTAACATCCTAAAATCTATTTATAAGATTTATACTAGATAGTTATGGCATTTTTTTTCTGGTCATTTCACTTCTGTCATATATGGGTCTGTTTCTATTGATATTTTATGGGCTGTAAGTCATAGAATCCTGCTCTTTGTCATGCTGGTCATTTTTTATTACATGCAAGAAATTCTAAATTGTGTGGTTTTGAATGGTGATAAATTTCTTCACATAGTTTTGAACACTTTTTGGCATGAAGTTATCTAGAATAAGTTTGATGCTTTCAAAGCTATGCTTTTCTCACTTTTTTGGAAGTTTTTTCTCAAATTTTATTTTTATTTTTTAAATATATTTTATTGATTATACTATTACAGTTGTCCCATTTTTTTCCCCATTATTCCCTTCCACCCTTTACCCCCCCACCTCGCACCTTCACTTCCCCACCTTAGTTCACGTCCATGGGTCATAGATATAAGTTCTTTGGATTCTCCCTTTCCCATACTAGTTTTAAAACAACCTTTTCTCTAGAGCTACTGCGTGGGTATGGAGTACTCTTCTGAGTACTTAAACCAATGTTTCATGTACTATAAAGTTTATCATCCAGGTACACTCCACAGGCTTTCCAACCTATTATGCTTTATTTGTTTTCCTAGTTGGTATTTCACTAAATTTTACTTCAAACATTCTAGATTTCTATTCAATTAAAGACTCAGGGAGTCACTTTCGCACACCTCCAAAACTCTGCCTGTGCATGTACATAACCCTATCTTTTTGGATATTCTGCCTCACAAAATTTAGCCAACATCCCTCCTTAGCTCTAATTTCTCTCTTCAACCCAGCTAGACCCCTGGGCTCTGTCTGAGTTTCCCTTGAGTCCCTGTGATCTGCGAACTGTCCCCAAGTGTAAGTTGGACAAATGTTAGGTTCACCTCACTTCTTTTCCTAATCTCAGAAATCGGGGCTGTGCACTGTCTCTTTTCCAATGCGTAAAATTTGTTCTTTTGTACTTTGTTCAACTTTATAATATTTTTGGCAGAAAGACAGTTCTTATAGCAGTTAAGCTTTCATGGATAGTAGTAGAATTTCATGGGACTTTTGATGGAAGTGAAGGAAAAGACTTCTACAGGAAGAAACATGGTCCTGGGAGTAAAACTGAGAAGAGGATTGAAGCAGAGAATACTGAGAAACCATGTGATAGCAATAAATGGTGCTTATGGATGAAAGAAGCAAAGACATTTTTCACTTCTCAATTTTTTCATGTAAGATGATCTGTTTTAGTTTACATACATCTCCATGGAAAATTCTATGGAGCTTTCAGCAAAGCTCTGCAAGGAATCGTGATCCCAAAATTCTAACTTCCAACTTCTGAACTGCTGCAGGACAGAGATTTTAGGTTTGGCCTTAAGAAAACATAAGATTGGGTTCCAGTTTTTTCCTCCATCCCTTTCCTGCTACCCTTTTGTGAGGGGGCTATGTTTTCCACCCAGTTTGGTGCCTCATCTCTTAGTTCTTGTCTCTAGCTCCTTGCATTTAAAATGTACCATAGACTGCCACAGGCTTGTTACTGCTCTTGACCTTAAACAAATAGGGAGCCAGATGTCTCCAGCAAAATGATTTATTCAGGAACAACAAAGAATTGCAGTTAGGCACATGTAGGTTTAATGATGAACTATGCGCAAGCCCAGAGAAAGAAAGATAGGAACACTCTTTAATGGACTTTGTAGAGCTATTGTAAATAAAAAAATTCATTGGAGGAAACTGAAAGTTCAACATATGGTGACTTTTTAATGGCTAAGTTATGGCAGTCCCCCACTGGCTGAGCTGTTGCTGAGCAAGAAGGAATCTTTTCTTCCTCTGCCAAGGTAGTAACGTAATATCACTTCCAGGAAGAGATGAGAAAGATTCATCTCTTCTTTTTGAGGTAGGTAGTGTACCAGTGAGTGACATGTGCCTGAGATTCTCTCTTCTAGCCTCCCCGTCCCATTTTAAATGGGGTTCCTGTTTATAACTTTCACACTGTCAGGCTTCCTATTGCTGCATTAAACCTATTTATTCTTTAAGAATATTCTATATTTATATCATATTTGGCGAAGGGCTCTCCTACACATATTCAAAAATGCACACTCTAGGATAGATCTTATTTTCATAGCTTCAAATACCACCTATAAATGGAGAGTTCCCAAAGCGGTAAGTACACCCACCATTTTTCTCCTAAAGTTCAGATCCCTACATCGAACAATTATCTGAATACTTCTACTTAGAAAAATTCAATAAACTCTAAAATGAATTCATCAACTTTATTCACCAAATATATTGTTGAAGGCAATATCCTTTCATGATTAAGGCTAGAAAGTAAGGGTAGGAAGGGTAGAAGATTGATTGCTAGATTTCATTATAAGCATTTTGATATCTTTAAAAAATATATACATTGAAATAAAGAACAAACTGGCAGTTCCCAGAGAGGAGGGGGGAGGGAGATAATGGGGGAAAGAAGGGGGAGTTTCAAGTCAAGGAACATGTATACAGGACCCACAGACAAAGTCAAAGAGGGTAGGACTGAGGGTGGGAAGTGGGACGTGGGAGGTGGGAGTGGGTGGGACAAGAGAAAGTGGTGGCAGGAAAATGGAGACAACTGTACTTGAACAACAATTTTTAAAAGTATACATTAATTAGTTTAATAGAATTTTTTAAATATTTAAAACAATGACAAAGAAAAATTGTCTCTCCTGTCTTGAAAAGAAGAACATCCAAACTACAATTACAGTCCTGGCCCCATGGGGCAGTGCAAAGCACTGTGTAAGGTGTGGGACCTTAGTCACCTGATTAACCAATGGAAGGGATATTTTCTCCCTCATTCTGTGTGTACTCTTTCCCTTGCACAATAGTGTAGTGTAAAATAGACCTCTTCAGGTTTTTCTAATTTAAATGTATAGCAAACTGAACTCCATGGCAAGGAGACACATCTTACCATTGGAGTCTATTTAGTAATGGACTTTGATAAAAAAGAAATTTCCTCAGTTCTAAGTAACAAGTCATATGGCATGATTCCTAATGAATGATGCGCAGTGATGAAAACAATTCCTAAGGTATGATGAGGATGATTGTTTTTCCTCCATCAGTTTATATAATAAAATTTAAAACATCCCTTCAAAGTGAAGGGAATTATACTTTTAATTTTTTAAATTTTGTTAAGCATATTCAATTAAGGCTGTCAACATAGCAGAGTTGATTCTGTTGCTGTTATTTGGCAATCTGGTATTACAGGCCTTGAAAAAAATTATGCTCTGGTTCAAGAAAAAAGATTTGTATTATTAAATACACAGACACAAGGGAAAGGCTAAAGATTAAGTTGAAGAACTTAAATGTTCACTCTCAATTTACTTGCTTTCAAAGACTCAAGTTAAGTAACTAAGTGTATTTTAAGACACATGTGGTAATGGATTTTGTTTAATTTAGATGAGGCAACTTTGACTATCTGTATTAGGATTTCACCTTGAAATATTTCTGGTGTCGTATTGCTTCAAGGGGTCTAAGGAGAATAGATTGCTCATCTTGGACCATTTTGTCCCTGTAGTTCTAAGTTATGGCGAGCTGTACAGCACGGTGGTCAGACCCTATGTTTTGATTTAGTGATACTTTGCCTTCTCCTTTATACTAGCTTTCTAGAAGCTCACACACTTGTCGCCACTGTATTTTCTGCCCCGAGACCTTCCTTTCACATAACAAATACTTCTGAACTAGTTATATTTTCTTACAACTTACTCTTACCAACGCATATTCTTTTATCTTTATTCTTCTGAAGCTAGTGAAAGCAAATCAGTGTAAATGGACCCAAATGTTTGCCATTTTCTTTTAAAAAGGCCTGGGCAATTGTGACAAAGGTTTTATGCTCATATACATTTAGCTTCCATTGGTACATTTTCCCTTAAACTGTGGATTATAAGCAAAGCCAATCTTATGTGTGATACTTCTCTATGACATTTGAGAGTCAAGGACAGTGATTTTGTTTTACTTCAGCCTACAAACAAATGACAGTAGAAGTTCATTTCTAGGATTCTAAGGATTAGAATTATTCAAGTATTGTTTTACAAATATTTTTAAATGGCCATCTATTAAAAATAGCCAATGTATTATAATAGTTAAAGAATTAATTATGGGAATGCAGAACTGACACACTTGTTGTAGGGAGTCAGAAGAATGAGTGAGAAACAAAGTGGATGTGGAGAGGAATAGGAACAAAAGTCATTTCAAAGTCGTTTTGATTTGTGAACTATATGATGTATTAACTATGTGAAGTTATATGATATTTGGCTTCTGGAAGCGGCATTAGTCATTAGCACAAAGGCTAGAAATGGACGGTAAGTTTCACTCAGTGGCCCAATTTGTGTGACCAGGACAGTGTGTTGTCTGTTTTAATGACAATTGAGAGTGCTGTAAAAATTGCATGGATTTCACGAAACAAAGATAATTTGCCACAGAACAGGAGATCCTCCAGATGTACAGGCTGAAGGAAATATTTGAAAAGGAAAGACATAATAAGAGGAATCAGATGACACTGACGGATGTTTTCAAAAGAGCTGTCACATCATCCTTTCCTTTGGTTTCTGCAGATGCTGTTAGAACTAATCCTGATGATGAGTGATTTTACTTGAGCGCTATCTGCAGATCAACAAGTACTCTCTCTAAATAAAGTTCCTTCCTGTCTGTTTTTTGTCTTGTTTTTTCATTGAGCACAATGCCTTTTGCCATTTTGAAGGGAAAAAAGTAAGTATTGCAAATTCAGCGTTAAGATGAAAGACTTGCAATGCAACAATTTTTTGCTCACTCTTTGTTAAATACCTAGGATTTATTTTGCTCCACTTTAAGTTAAAGCCTTTTGTTTTAAGATATGTAAAATAATAAACATTTACTATATTCTTCAATTGACTTTTATGATATATTTATAGATAATAAAATTTGTTTAGAACAAATATTCATAAACTTTTGAACTACTTATCACACATCCATATTATATAAATATAGTAAATACCACAATATCTTCTTTATCCTTTATTATTGTGTTCTTCAGAATTTAAGCTGTTAAATCATCAAAACATTAAACTACAACAGAGCATGTCATAGATACCTAGGTAAAATAGTATTTTAATGGATTGTAGCATTGTGCCACATTCTAATTTATATTTATAAAGAATATTAGGTTGGAAATAGCTCATTTTTCAAGTGAAAAAAGTTAGTCTGATAAAAAATCTAGAGATTTTCTCAACATCACAGAACTAACGAGTAGGTTAAGCGCTGGAATGAGGTTTTTCGTCCTTTTGGCCCAGGGTCCTGGCTTCTAGCTCACACAGCCAACAAGCTTTTAGGAAGACTCTTCTGTAAACGCTACATACATTTGAACCCGTCCAGCTAATCTTAAGGCACACTCGTGTGTTTTGACATTGGGTTTAATCAGAAAAAATATTTTTAGTCCTAAGAATGTTGGCTATTATTAGACATAGGAATGGCTCCTGGACAGGCCACGTTTAGAATCAGAGGATAAAGGAATGTCAGAGGGAAAAGTACTGGGAGGCCGCTCGAAAACCACTTCTAGAGAAAACCAAAATAAGCAATGAAACTATTTAGGAAAGGAGGTGACTTGGAATACGAAGAAAAATGGTAAGCAAAGAAACAAGTACAACATATTTAGTACTAACTAAATGTTGATATCTAACACTGACTAACTAACTAAACTGGAACTAAAAAGCCAAAGTATCTGAACATAGGTGTAGGCAAGGGTGGGGCGTAATAGGAGGCAGATGAAAGCACGATAAAATTCTTGCCTTATTTTGGAAGAGGTTACGGTTAGTGATGAACTTTAGATTTTGGTATAAGACTGTAGTGTACTATAAACAAAGGGAAAATGTGAACAATGAAATAAGATACATAATTTCCAAGTTACCCAGATGATAGCAAAGAAACAAGGGAGATGAATACAATAAAAATACTGAAAATAAAAGGATGAGAATCAACAGACAAGGCAAACTATCAAACCTGAGATACAATAATATGTAAGGTCCAAAGATTCTAAGGGAAGAGATTTTTTTTGTAGTAAAACAAGTTACACTGACGAAATAGAAGGAGAAAGTAATAAATCAAAAATCATTAATTAGAGACTTTAACACGATTTTTCTCAAATCAACAGAACAAGTTTTCCAGCCATTTTCATGTCATACAATAGGATCTTTATGTGAAGCTAATTTTATTTACATATTTATTTATGTAGACCATTTAAATATTTTAAAGCCAACATTTTTATTATTTTATTATATATTTTCATTACTATTTAGTTCCTTATGTTGCACACCCCCCAACAATCACCATACCGTTGTCCATGTCCATGAGTCCTTTTTCTTTTTTGTTCAATCCCTCCACCTTCTACCCTCTCTGCCTTTGCTGTCAGCCTGGTCTCTATCTATGAGTCTGACTCTATTTTGCCTGTTAGTTCGGTTTGTTCATTACATGCCATAGATTAGTGAAATCATATGCTATTTGTCTTTCTATGACTGGCTTATTTCACTTAGCCTAATATTCTGCAGGTCCATCTATACTGCTACAAAAGGTAAAATTTTCTTTTTTATGGCTGAGTAGCATGCCATTGTATAAATGTCCTATAGTTGTTTTATCCACTCATCTACTGACGGGCTGCTTCCATATCTTGGTGATTGTAAATAATGCTGCAAGGAGCATGGGGTGCTTTTGTTCTTTCAAATTAGTGTTTTGGGTGCCTTTGGATATATTCCCAGAAGTGGGATTGCTGAGTCAAAAGGCAGATCCATTTTTAATTTTTTGAGGTATCTCCATACTGCTTTTCATAGTGGCTGTACCAATCTACATTCCTACCAACACTGCAAGAGAAATAGAACCAATATTTTTAACATGGTAGTCTGGACCTAAATCCATTACCTTAGATTGTCCTTTCATTCACATTTAAATCCATGCCATTTGGTGCCATCCTGGAGTAATGAACTTTCAGTTTGTTGAAATGTTTGCTTTTGTTTCTGGCAATGAACTACAGCAAAGGCATGAATGGGGAAGGATAAACCTTACTTCAGAAGTTTTCAAATCATAATGAATGACTTTTCATTCTTTCTCAGCATGTACATAGCGTTCATATGAATCTGTGGACTAACCACATTCTTGATAAAGAAGGTTTTTGAAATATGTAGCAGCTACAATAGCCAAATAATTCTAAGTGACAAATCTAGCTCTAAAAATATTAAGAAATTCTTCAGTGTTTCAGTTTTAAATTTTCTTCATGTTAATTGAGACTTTAATCTTGGAAACACCCTACTATGTCCTATTTCTCATTTTATTGCCCCATCCGATCTTTATTTTGCTTTAATAACACAAAGGAATGGCAATTACCTTGCTTACACTGAAGACTCAGTCTTGGGGCCCAAGCCACAGGACCACTGGAGTCCCAGTACAATGATGGTAGTTAACTCCTCAACTAGGTCCCACGTGTATGTTGTCCCATGACAGGAAAAACTCAGAATCAAGAAAAACTTCCACAAAAACAAATGGTGTCTAAATCGTCAGACTAACCTGACAGGAACATTTTCACCCTGAGGATACAGCTTTCCACAATATAGATGATTGTTGTGACAGAATTCCTACTATCATGGGTCGCACCCTGGCACTCATAAGTGCACTGTTGGACTCAAAAATATTAACAAAATGACAGACTTAATGTCTCCCTAACACTTATATATGATTTTACTATCTAAATATCTGGGGGAAATAATCCATTTACAAGTAATTTCTCTCACAACAAAAGTTTTCTAATTAACCCACTAACATACCCCAATGCAGCTAAGAAATAAAAGTATTAATTCCTCATCAAAAATCTAAAATACACATTTCCATTATTTTTGAAGAAAGCCAATTATTTTTTTGAATATACAACTTAGGGAATTTTATAACAATAATATTTGTAAAAATACATTGCTTACTTATAAAGTTGTTCTTTTAAAAAAAAAAAAAAGCAAGGACACACATGCACACAATATATTTAGTCTCAAATAGTTTCACATGCCCATACATAATGAAGCCTGTTTTGATATTAAAATTATTAAGGATTGCTAATTATTAAGTTCTTAAACAGCCTTCTAATTTGTAAACAGTACAAGTTTGACTCTTGTAGGGTAAAGCAGGCTTGGCAGATGGGTGGAGAAAGAAGAACAACACACAAAGCCAAAAGAAATGCCTGGAATGTGATTGATTTTTGGACTTTGTTCAAACACATAGGGTGGCGCCTGCAGAGGAGGCTGCAGAGGGAGAGAATATAATAACAAATCAGATTTTGCTGTTTTAAATTTTAAACAGCAATTTTATAACAATGTGAAATAATCGTGAATTTCGTTTACAGTTTGTTCAAAAATAGTTCACCTTAAGTGCTCTCAGATATTTCTCTTGCCCTTATCACCTTAACTGGTCACTTGCCCAGAATGGGTTGTGTTTATAAATTATGAGATGCTTCTTCCATGACTTTAGTGGCCTCTAAACTCATGTGAAATTTATATGTTTAAGTCTTGTCCAAAATGAATCACATCTGTTTTCTTGGAAACTGTGGCCAATTTAAAACATTCAATACAAAGTGAGAGCTAAAAATGCTTTCGCGGGCTTAATGGTGCAGAAGAAAAGGATGTACAATTTTGACTCTATGGACAGTACCCCATTATTTCTGCAGTTCTGATAGCAGCAAACAGTACTAAAACTGAAATTGGGATGCGTGTCACCAAGCAGTGAAGTGGTTTCAATCATGAAGTAAAGAGAACCATTCTTTCTCTGTTATAACAAAAAAAAATCCCTCATGTTAACTATGAATGAGAATTAGCAAGCAAAGTCTTCAGAGGCCTGATCTGAGGAAAACTGTCATTAATTACGAGGAAGCTTATTATACAAATGGAATCATAGTAAATCAAGGCCAACTCAAATAGCCCTGAAGAGCTAGAATACTTACATGAGTGTTTTCCCTTTTTTATTCTTTTTATTTCTTATAGCTCTTTAGACATCTTTGTTATTTCCTGATTCTTTTTGTTGTATGGTGTTTTATTGCACAGGAATTGATAACTAAAGAAAATACTGTAATATTAGTTTGGGTAGGATAGTCTGTGTCCACAACTACACTGCCGACACAAACAAAGGAACAGAAAATAGAGATTTACTTTTCACATCCTTAATAGTTTAAGGAAGGGGTTACTTTTCAGCTACAGCTCCTGTGGTAATTCAGACCCCCACGCGCCTCTCCTCTTTTCACCTCACGACTCTGCCAGTGCAGACTCACGGTTCCTCCTCCTCTTCTTCTTTTTCTTTACTTTTGTTCCATGGACCCATCTTTCATTCTGGTAAAGCCTGAAGGCCATTTTTCTTTCTTTCTTTCTTTTTTATTGTTGTTCAAGTACAGGTGTCTCCATTTTCCCCTGACCACTCCCAGCCACCCCAGCCATCCCCACCTCCCACCCTCGATCCTACCCACCTTGGCTTTGTCCACATGTCTAAAGGCCCTTTTTAAGTAAAACATTTTTAAATACATAAAACCCATAGGATTATAAAGGAAAGCAATTACTGTATATTATAGATTAATGTATATTGACATAAATTTATCACAATGTGTATAAAATGAATTTATGACTGTAAATCAGGAGTAAATACAGGGGTGGGCAAAAGTTACGTTTATTTTTGTATTGGTTGATTTTGTGTTATTATTTATTAATTATTGTATTATTTCATATTAACAACTGTAAACCTACTTTTGCCCACCCTATATGTGTTTTTTAATTAGCATTAAATGACTAAATCTAGCAGCCTAGATTCAATAACCACCAAAATTTTGAAGTAGTGATGAGGGTAAACAATATTTTGAAATATCTATAGCAACAGAAATATGATATGAAATATCTGATTTCAACTGGCAACCAAATCACAAGTATTTTAATAATACTAGTGGGATTTTTTTGACTGCCATCATGAGCAAAAGAAATGCTAACTCACAGCTAGAGGCTAGTTAAAAAGTGTATCTTCTTTTCATCCAAGTTTACAAACCCCCTGAATTCTGTCCACAGGCCCCCAAGGGCTAAGAGCCTCTGCTCTTTTACCCTCCAATCCAGCAGGAGGGAAAGTGAAAATGAAAGAGGTTTTTCTCCTTGACAAATTTTGTCCCCCAAATGACCCACGTGACTTTTCATCAGCCAGAATTCAATTACAGAGCCGCATCTCACTAGGAGGGAGATGATGTGAGGGGATTATAGGTTTTGGTCATTAGTAAGCAAACAGGATTTATAAGATATTTTTAAAAATTACTTTCCCCAAAGCATGCTTGGACTTGGATGTTGTAATTCATTAAATAAGTCAACAAATTCTTAGTCATGGGATTCACCATGGAGTTGGCTTTGTCTTAGGTGCTGGGAATATGTACTCAGTAGCTGGATAAGGTCCTTTAGTTCATGGAGATTTCATTCTTGTTGGGTTAAAGAAGTGGGAGAAAAATGCACAAACAAGGAAGTATATAATAAGTCTCATGGTGTGACCTATCTGAGATCACGCCAATCTTAGATCTAATGAAGATCTAAGTTTCTTGAGTCAGACCTTTCTTTTGTCTTCTTTTAAGTCATGCCAAATATTTAGAGGGTCACAACTATTAAAAAGGTGAATAGAAAAAGCTCGGCCTAACTAAGACCATCAAACTCTCAGATGTAGGCCCATGCCAAGGCATAGACTGTGTAGAGAATATTTCCCAGGAGTCCAGTCACTTTACAAATTTAAAAGAAGTCCAGTTTAAACCCTATTAGATCCTTAGCTCTCCAAAATTGTCTTCTCATTGTGTTCTCTATGCTTTTACTGTTTTCATGCCTTTAGCTTTAGTTTTGTGCCTTTTTTGATTTATTGGTCACCTTAATAAAAGGCACTGGCAAGATGAGATTAAAGTTACTATTACAGTAATGTGGCCTATGGATCAAGTATTATTATCTGGCTCTTGAACATGATGGCTCCAGAAACAAGCTGATTTTTTGCCTGATAGTAATCCATTGATGAGTTATATTCATATGAGTTATAGTTGTATGAGTTGCAGAGAAGCAGGTAAGTGCCTGACGAAGCCCAAACAGAACCTGATGGCAATGTCAAGGAGGGAAAGAATTATTGTCCTTGGAAAAAGATATTTCTACGTGGAGTTGAAGTTTGGGCTGGGATTTTGGTAATAGTGTTTCCACAGGTAAAGACCAAAGGCAATGGCATTTCAGAAAATACTGTGAATGGAGGAATAGAAGAAAAATATGTTCTAGAACTGACGAGTGTCCTGGGTTGACTATAATACAAGTTTCACAAAGAGGAATGAAGCTGGTCATGTCTGGAAAAAATTATAAGGGTCAGATCATGAAAGACCTTGATGTTCTGCCAAGCTTTTGGTACATAAACACACACACAAACACACACACACATCCCTGGTAACAAAATAACTGATGATAGCAGGAGGAAGAGAGAGGATGGAAAGAAATAGGTTAGATCACTGCTGTGAATTCCAGGGAAGAGTAGATAAATTCCTGAATCAGGCATTGGCTACCAAGGGGAAATGAGTGGATTAATTGGAGAAATAATTTACATTTAGAAATAGAAGGTAATAAGAGCCATTTTGTTTTCCCAAATAAATGAGAGAGAAGAAATTGAGGGAGTAGTTTCTGACTGATTAACCTAAAGGATAGTGGTACTGTTTAAACCATGGTGGGAAACAAAGGCAGTGGGCCAGACTGAGGGAAAGGAGGTAACAGGCTCAGTTAGAAGCATTTTAGGTTTACTGTATGTGCAAGACATGCCTTTTATACTCAGAGAAACAGTTGAGGCTGTAAGTCTGAAACTTAAGAGGGACCAGGGTTTGAGTCATAGGTCTCCTGGGAACTATTTGGGAAGTGTGAGTAAAATAAGTTAAAAAGGACTGTCAAATAGAACATCAATCAATTTTAAATCACCTAGGAATGCAGTACCACTGAACAATTATGACCTTCTCATACTAGCTGCAATTTTTTTAAAAGTTAACTAAATAATAGATGAGAAAAAAAGAAACATCAGAAGACTCATAAGAGTAAGGTTTTTAAAATATACCGTTACATTTTTCAGAAGTTCTATTTTCCCTTTTATGTATTGATTTGTTTAAATTATGACAACCACATCATAGCCAATAGTTTCATTTTAATATCAAAAAAGAACAATTTGGCACCTCTATGAATAAATACCTCATAAAGCAAAATTGGGGCACACGTCCATTCCACTCCTGAACAGATCAGTGGCAAAAGGAAGGGGACTACCCCTTGGATCATAATACCCTTCCTGGAGGAAGAGCGGAGTAGTTACCCGAATATAATCAGGATTCTCTTGGAAAAAAGAGAAGCAGACATTGCGAAGAAAAAAATGTAGTGTCCATTATATCATGAGTATCTGGGGAAGTGAATACATAATAACAACAGCGATAAAAGTTGCATTTCAATCCTTAAAATTGCTTATTATTCTAAAATGTACTAGTTCTTCTTGAGTGAATAAAATGTATAAAGGATTTTTGTCTCCAGGGTTATTGTTTTGGAATAGCATAAATCATCATTAAAAAAATACCCATGTGAAATATGTAGAGAATTGAACTAAATACAACATCAGGAAATATATTAGAAGATGTTTTAATGAAATTTTATGATATATTTATAATATTTTAAGAATGGAAGTTTACAAGAAGGAAAAGTTATTTGTTTTGTTTACTGGTGATCATCCAGTGCCTAAAACAATACCTTCCACATGGTAAACTTTCAATAAATATCTATGGAATGAATGAATGAGGAAATTTTTTATGTCACATTAGTTGTAACGTTTCTCTCTCTCTGACCAAAAAAAAAGAATTTCCTCTAAATATTTTAGATCTGATTATTAGGTAATTAATTTGCTTTGATTCTACTATTCCTTTTTTGCAATATTCTCATTTGTCCTTCAACTTCATCCAAAGTTCTGGGTTTAGTCATATCGGCTTATTTCCTTTCTTGGCTTTCAAATATCTTGGTATAATTTGTTGGAGTGGGCAGAGCTACATTCTTTTTGATAGCTAACTTCCTTGAACTCCAGTTTCTAAAAGAAGCCCAAGGATTTATTATTGTTCTAGTTTTCAAGCTTGATACAATTAGCTTTCTCAAGTTTATTTCTGTAATCATTCCAACATTTATATTTCCTTCCTTTAAGGAGAGGAATTCAATTTCATCAATTTGTAATTATTTCTTCCAGGTTTCCTTCTACTATTAGAGGCCCATCTAAGTTTTCCTTATGACCAAGTATCAGATCGGATGTCTGCCCTGGGGAATGTTATCATAGCCTTTACCACAGAAGACCATGTAGGAGATCTCATTCTTTCCAAACTATTCCATCATCCGTATTCTTATGTTGGTATGTGCCTCTCAACCCATATCTTTATTTAAAATTGCTTTAAATTGGCTAAGAAAAAGCTTATCAACCTTCCTCACTTCAGTGATTACATGATTTATATTTCAAATATTATTGTTTCAGGTGCTCTTACCATGTTAACTTTAATCCAATTATTCTTCCTAAATAATCCTATTACTACACCATTATTCTGGATGTATAAAGGCATTGATTTTATAAATAATTATGGAATGTTCTTTCTTACTTATGCCAGTTCCTAGTGCCATTCTACTAGTTGTCAGTTATTTTAATAACATCTTAACTCTGGCCCTGAGATGGGACCTTCAGATAGTCCTGATTAATTCAAAAGGCACGTCAGATCATATTGGCACATTTGTACAAAAATTTCCTTACAAAGAATATAGCAATATAATAGAGAGATTGTAAGTCTATCATAGAAGAGTCATTAAAGTGTATAAATGTCACTTTTCACAGTGAGCAATTTTATGAAAATAAAATTATCAAAGATGGACCTGGGGAGTATTATGTTAAGTGAAATAAACCAGCCAGAGAAAGATAAGTACCATATAATTTCACTTACATGTGGAATCTAATGAGCAAAATAAGCTAATAAAATAGAAACAGATTCATAGATAGAGAATAGACTGAGAGCTGTCAGAGAAGAGAAGGGTTGAAGGCCTGGGTGAAAAGGTGAAGGGATTAAGCAAAAAATTAAAAAAAGAAACAAAACAAAACAATTCATAGACACTGACAAGCAGAGAGAAAGGGGGCAGAGAGAGGTAGTAGGGGGCATAGGGAGGACAAATGGTGATGGGGGGAGACTTCACTTGGGGTGGTGAGCACACAATACAATATACAGATGGTGTATTGTAGAATCGTACCCCTGAGACCTACCTAATATTATTAATCAATGTCACTCCAATAAGTTCAATAAAAATTATAAAAATAGGTTTTCAAAAATTCAAAGTGAGCAGATAACAGTGACAGAAAAGGCAAAAAAAATTTTTCAAGTAATTTGTATTGGAAAGGACAAAATAAGGAGTAAAAGATTTGGGGAGAACCTAGGGAGGAATTAAATGAATGGCTAAATCTATTTAACAAATTAAACAACATGATGATATTGGACCCATAACCAAGATAAGAAAATTATTATTTTATAAAAACGTAAAAGCGCTTCAAATAGTTTTTTATTAATTCTTTTTATTTCTTCAACTAAAATATTTTGCATGTTACTATGTGTGAGTTCAGAAAAGACAGAGATAAATAGCATGTGGCACTTGCCAAGAAGAAGATTACAATCTTGGAATGAAAGATAGTTTATATAAGGATTTTTTTCTCTCTTTTATTGCATGTCCATGATAGAAATCATAATGAGTATGCTGAGAATGCAAAGTTTGGTAGAGGAGTCATATATCCTTAGACAAATGAGGAAATTACTCAGGGGTAAAAATATCTATTTATACATATTTGAATGTCATCTGAAGTAAGGTCATGCTGACTGCACCAGGGCAGGAGTGTCCCATTGCTGTGTGCACATCTCAAGCCCAGACCGTGAGAGGAGAGCATTAGAGAGACAACCGCAGGCTAGAGTGTGGATATTTTCATCCAAAATTCAGCCTCTAAAGCACAGAAACCTTTGGTTCTTTACATAGGAATGCCCAGAAAAATCACCACAACACAGGTGTGGTAGATGGCTAGCACCTTCTTATCTGGTCAATGGATGAAAAGAGAGTGAAAGATGGATTTAAGCAAGACGTTTGAGAGCTAGAAAGCCACTGGGTTGATGACTTCTTCCACCTTGAAGAACTACAGATTATGGTGGGTGAGCAGTATGTGAATGGTTGGAAAAAAGTCAGGGCTATTTTCTTTCGGGATGTCGCCCCACCCTGTGTATGCTGCTGGTCAAGATACTTCCTCAGTGGTGCCTTCACTTACCCCAGTGTGCCCTAAATGTCCTACTGGGTATCTTCCAATTAACTTCAATAGAATGCCTTACTTTTAAAATTGTGTATATTAAATTCCTTAAAAGAAGAATCAGATAATAACTTTTATTTTCTTCAATATTTTTTTAAAGTATGTGTTTGAGTTTATGGAAGTTCACGAACAGAAATCACCTTATGACAGCCCTGTGCATAGGAGCACACTTTGTATCTCCCGAGTTAAAACTGAGTTCTAGGTGTCTATAAACTTTGTTCCATGTTTCAGTAATTCCCACCCTTTTTAACTGTGTTCAAAGAAAACCTCGGAAGAGTTCTCTGTATTTGCTCTTTCTTTCTCAGCAACGATTCCCTCTTCCACCCACATCAGTGTGGCTCTACTCCCAAGCATGGCCCACAGCTTGTCATCTCACCTACTCTGGCCAAGGCCGCTCACAATCCCCAGGATGCTAAATCCATCTATGTTCCCTCATCTTACTGGCCCTCCTGGCAGCATTTGACAGAGTTAGCCATTTCTTCCTTCCTGAAACTCTCCCTCTTCTTGGCTTTACTGACACCACGCCGATCATAGCACCCATATCAATCATTGTGGGTGACAGATTTACATCTTTCTCTTTACCATGGTTCGAATTTCCTTTTTCTATTTCCATTTATATCTATGCCTTATTTGTGATATACCTTAAATCCTTCTGGGAAAGAGAATGTATATAGTTAAGATAAAATATTAATTAGGCAATCGACAGTATTGGCTATCTTATCATTAAAAAATGCCAGTGTAATACAGTCAATAATGAAATAACTTTGTACAGTGACAGATAGTTAATAGACTTACAATGGTTATCACATTGTAAAGTATATAAGTGTAGAATTGTTATGTTATATACCTGAAACAAATATAATATTAAACATTAACTATAATTAAAAACAAAATACCCAAAACCATGAACCTAGTTAAATATAGTTGTATGTCGAGGTATGTTATCTAAAAAGATACACACTGTCAGCAGTGTCAGATAAAGAACATTTGCATTTATACACAGAATACAGAAAGATGCGCATATTTCTTATAAAATAAGAAACTAGAGAAAATGAGGGTAACAAAATTCAGGTTCAAAAAAGCCTCAGAGACCACACACCACTGAATTCGTTCATGTAAAAAAGTCCATTTTCTTAGGGAAAGGTTCTCATTAACCTTGAGATCTAGTAGCAGCTGCTACAAAATATTCCTAACATGAATACATGGCACAAATTACCACTATGGCCCTGGATGTAATCACAGAACCCTTGGATATGAGCGGGAGCAAGAGGATTAAAAATTATGGCATTGAACCTTGCTTGACTCTTGCAAAGGGTGTCCATCCCGCAGCCCAGGATGGCTGTGAATTTGGCCCAACCCAAAATCGTAAATTTACTTAAAACATTGAGATTTTTTTGTGTGTGATTATGTGTTGTAATGTATTTAATGTGTGGTCCAATACAAGTCGTCTTCCAGTGTGGCCCAGAGACACTAAAATGTTGGACACTCCTGCATCTAGGGGATGGTTAGGCTTCTGTAGGCAAGGGAAGCACAGCACTTACATAGTTACTCAAATAAATATCTTGCTTTGAATACATTTTACAGGGAGATTATAAACTAAATAGTAAATGATCAAGAATAGGCAAATGGAAAATTGTAACAATAGGTGTCTCTAAACAAAGGTGAATTCTACTGATTTTCCAAAAGATTGGAAATGGAATGCTGACAGCTTTTGTGACATTTTATTCCTTCTGAGAAGAGTAGTTATGTTCATATCTGAAAGGTCAATGAAATTCTTGGTTAAGAAAAAAGATTTCATAGAATTCAGAGGCACTGTCATGGAGTTTGGACTGCACATATCTCTTCCCTGGATGGCTTTTCCAAGATCAAGATTATCCCAAAGATAATTCAATAACTGTTTGCTGAATAAAAAGAGAAAAAAGGTTTCTGAAGTTAAAATATAAAGAAGTTAATTTAGGAGAAATGTGGTAATTAGGCAATGGTTATTTTTTCTGTTTAGTTAAAAGTTATCAACATGTAATATATATCAAAAATTTTTGTTTTATTTGCTGACTTTCATCTCAGAAATTTACCTCTAGCAATCAGTCCAATGAAAAGAATTAGAAATATGCAGAAGAAATTATGGAAAGGGCATTGATAGAACTGCCTGGCTCTCCCCATGTCCCCAGGCGGAGCCAGAGACACACTTGTGCTAGTGTGGTAATTCCAGGATGGAGGAATCAGGGATGGGAGAGACTAATGGGTGGAGAAAAAGGTATAATAAGTGTCTATTGTCAAGGTCAAAAACTAGGGCTTTAATCTACTAGGGATCTCCTCAAAAGACTGTGGAATGCTTCTCGGAATTTTTCTCTCAAGGATCAACTAAGAGAAGAATTCATCCATGAGGGTCCCTTTGGTGGGGACCACTCTGCTGGCATTCTCTCTCCTTTCCATCCTCTTACAGACTTCATGGATCAGTGCCAATTCTTGGCCATTCTTGGTTTCATAGCAAGAGAACAAGGACTGCTTTGGGACAAATGCTATCAGCCCAAAGTGAATTAAAACCAAAACAAAACGGTCTACTACAGTTGTTGCTGGAATCAATAGCAGATCTGGAGCATAGGAGCAGGATGTCAGAGGCATTAGAGACAATAAGTAGGGTGGTTACTTTTAAATAAGGTTTAAAAATTGGGAAATGACCAAATAAACCAAATATACACAAAATGGGGTTTGGTTACTTTTAATAAATAACCTATATGCTAAAATATTTTACAACCACTTAAATATGTTTTAGAAGAATATTTATTTCTTTTGGACATTGTTCACATATTAAGTAAACAAAGAGATAATAAAAATTTTTGCAGGCATTAATCATTTGTATATATGCGCAAAATAATTTTAAAATATATATAAACATGTTAATAGTGACTGTTAATAGGTAGTAAGATTATAGGTTACCTTCCTTTTCTCTCCTGTGTTTTTCCACATTTCCTAAATGTTTTACCAAGGGCATGTAGCATTTCAGTAACTAAAAGTCAATGCAGAAAAGCTTCATTATATAGAAGTCATTCTGTATTCCCACTCTCTAGGTTTTGGAAACTGTGGACTCACTGTAAAATCTTTTTCTCAACCAAACATTTAACGTATCCAAAAAGCCCATGACAAATTTGACTCTCTTTGACTCGGTTGTGTAGCTTCAGTTCCTGCCTCCCCATCTTTCACTGAGTGGCTCTACAAAGCAAGGCTGTGTGCTTGAAGACCATCAGAAGTTTCAAGTACATAAGAGCATATTCATTTACTTCATTTCTCCTTGATGCAGTTCATAGAAACAGAAGAGCCAGAATTTTTTTAAGTGAATTGAAAAAAATTAAGCAGTCATTCAATCCCTTTTACATGAAAAACACTTTCAGAATTATTTATGTCCTGAGAAATAAGAGGTACCCTGTACTACAAAACTGCAAGAGAAACTTCGCGGTTATTGACACTCCATTGTCAGTTAATTTGGCCTAAAACCTGATGTTACATGGCCACACTCTCCTGGAGGGTATTATATCCTCTCCAGTTCAGTTTCTGCTTTTTTCCAAAGTACTCATAGGGTAAGGAACTGAGGGCTGAAAACATGCTCAGTTTATCTGAACAGGTTATACTTATGGCATCAAAGATGGTAAAAAAAACAAGGAAATCAGCCGTGGTTAAGAGAGTGAGAACAACTGGTTTGGGAAGCAGACAACTTACATCACAGCTGAAAGCTACCAAGTGCTGGCTGTAGCCTGCTGAGAAAAGGACGATGGCAGAAACAAACTAATTGGGCTTGTAGTGTCTAGAAGTAGGGTGACTTCTCCTCAGCAGTGCTTAGACTGATGGTGAGCTTAGGGGGAGGGGGGAAGGGTTAGAGTTTGTGACAGATTGAAAATATAACTCAAAAAATTATTTTCTAACATTTGAAGGAATAGAAAATAGTGCCTATGTAGCAAATGGACTTTTTCCTGTTTCATTTTATTACTTTCATAGAATGTTGACCATTAGTAAGTCACTATATGATAGAAATTTTGAAAAGTTTCAAGAATCAATACTTGATCTTGACAGTAGGATCAGGTAGGTAAATTTCATTTCTTTATTGAAAGCTTAGAACTAGCCCTGGCTGGTGTGGCTCAGCGGATTGAACACAGGCCTGTGAACCAAAGGGTCACTGGTTGGATTCCCAGGCAGGGCACATGCCTGGGTTGTGGGCCAGGTCCCCAGAAAGGGACACATGAGTGACAACCACACATTGATGTTTCTCTCCCTCTCTTTTCCCTCCCTTCCCCTCCCTCTAAAAATAAACAAATAAAATCTTTTTTAAAAAAGAAAGCTTAGAACTAGGTATCTTTGACAGGAGTGTCTATTCATCAGTTATGAATTCATTTATTCAACATATATTTTCATATACCTATACAGTACTAGATATCATAATTGCCTCTGAAGACAAAGACTTAAAACATGTATTTTTTTGTTATTAACCCCTCATATAAAAGAGGAAATCATGATATAAAAGACAATATTGCAGTACCATATGCAAATATAAGGGTCAAAAGAGACAGTAGACTAGTAGAATGTTGAAGGCAAGAGCAGACCTCAGGAGCCATTTGCATGTTTTCAAACCTTTTTTTTTTATCATCCACTTCCAATTTGTAACCCTTACTTCTTCATTTTCTCATCTATAAAATAGGGATAGTAATAATGCACTTGCTTTTTATAATCTAAATGAGGGTTAAATGAATTAATATGGGTTACATACATGTAAGTCAAGGTATATAAAGAAAAGTGTCTGGTGTGTACAAGATATTATGTATTAGCTAAAACCAGAAAAAAATCGGAGGTTGAGAAAAGGAGAGAAGGTTGCTGGGAAGAATTTGGAAAGAAAGGCTTAACCCAGGAGGACTCCAAAAAAACTGGGAATTAGTGAGAATGAGAATCTGATCTAAAATTATTATAGGACATACAAGTCATTTTTAAGCAAAAGAAAATAGTAACAAAATATATAAAAACTCAAAACTAGTTTTGTGAGTGGGGATGGATATATGTTTGGGGATCAAGATTTTTTTTTATAGTACACATAATAATATATATTGCAGCTAGTTCTCACACTAAAATAAATCTAAGACACAGATTAATTGATTTTCATTATCTCTAACTTTGTAATGGTGAATATCTAAGTAAATATACTGACTTTGCTTCTAAACATGTCTGTGGTTATTGAGTCATTAAAAGACTAGACCATCTTTGGTTAAGTTTATAGGAATTGCTCCCAAGAATTTCAAATGAAGTTCATTAGATTAAAAGCTCTTTTCTGTGATTCCGTTCCTGTTTTAGTTGTTTGATTAGTTTGTGTTTGTTTTTGTTTTTGTTTTTTTAGGTTCAGTTGTTGCTAGTTGTGAGTTTGCTGTCATTTTACTGTTCATAGTTTTGATCATCTTCTTTTTCTTAGATAAATCCCTTTGACATTTCATATAATAAGGGCTTGGTGATGATGAACTCCTTTAACTAGACCTTATCTAGGAAGCACTTTGTCTGCCCTTCTATTCTAAATGATAGCTTGGCTGGATAGAGTAATCTTGGATGTAGATCCTTGTCTTTCATAACTTTGAATACTTCTTTCCAGCCCCGTCTTTCCTGTAAAGTTTCTTTTGAGAAATCACTTGATAGAGGGGAGGGGTGGAGGAAGGGTGGGGGGAAAGGTACAGGGAATGAGAACCATAGATGGTAGGTATAACATAGACAGGAGGAAGTTAAATAGGAAATGGAGAAGCCAAAGAACTTATATGTAAGACCCATGGACATGACTTAAGGTGGGAGGGGAATGCTGGAGGGAGGAGGGGTGTGGGGTGGAGGGAAGTAACTGGGAAAAAAATGGGACAATTGTAATAGCATAACCAATAAAATATACTTAAAATAAAAGCTCTTCGTTTATATACTTAAAATAAAATATACTTAAAACTAGAAAACTGTTGTGTGCTTTTCACGTTACTAGCCCGTTCAACAAAACCCACAATGTGCTGGATATTGTATTATGTGCATTTTAATGTCTCAGCTGCCAAATTGAGTGGGTGTTAGAAAAGTGTGGCTTATACTGTACCACTATTTGGAGTTATGTTCATAGTCTTTGTATATGAGAATCTTCCTACTATTATCCTTCTCTAATTATTTCTGGTTATTTTGGTGATTATGGGATCGGGACATGGAAAACTGATAGAAAATAGACCTTAATTTGGACCAACAACTGGTGGTTACACATGTGATTAATGGGGAAGACTGTTCACTGGGGTTTATTTTAGAAGCAATCCCATCCCTGCCAAAGAAAATGGCAGCGCTGAAAATTCACATTTTCAAATAGCCAGTTCATTTGGCTGCCATAAACTTGTGGCTATAATAGATTTAATTTTTATACTGCATATGTATGAGTCAGAATTTATACAGGGCATAGAGTTTTATTATGATTTGATAATAATGCTCTGGTTTTGATAGAGATTAAATGAAATCTGTGGCATATCCCCTCAGACATAAAATTGTATGTCCTAAATATATTAAATTTGTATTTCCCTGTACTGTTGAGACAGCTCAGTAGCCAGAGATACCACAAGTTAGTCTGTGAGGTCATGGGTGACTTCCATGCCACAGTCTATGGAGCTCTGACATTTTTATAATTAACCGAAGTATGGGATTCAGTTCTAAGCTGGTCTTTGCCCAAGTATCCAATACTTTAATGGGACTAAGAAGCTGAATTTTATTTTCAAGCACCATGCTTCCGTTTCTAGAAGCCACGCTACTAAAATAATTTGATAGCTAAGCAATTACTTGTGGGGGGATGATTTTTATAGAATAGTATGGTTTTTAGAGATTTTTCAGTTCAATAGTCTGTACAACACTATTCTCTCTATACGACATTCCCTTGCCCTTTCACAACTGGTTCCTTTCCCAGATTTCAGCCTAAATATCACTTCCTAAGAGGCCTTTCCTGGAGGATCTATGTAGTAGAATCTACCAGAACATTATTTATCTCCAATTATTTTAATATATTTATTATATATGATATCTAACATTAACATATTCTTTATTTATTGTTCAGTTACAGTTGTCCCACCTTTTTCCCCATTGTTCACTCCTACTGCACCCCCCTACTCCTACAGTCAATCCCCCCATTGTCCATACCCATGAGTCCTCCATTCGTGTTCCCTTACTTGCCCCTTCCCTTTCTTTCCCCCATTATCCTCTTTGTCCCTCCCCTCAGGTCACTGTCCATTTGTTCTTTATTTCCAAGTCTCTGGTTCTATTTTGCTTGCTTGTTTGTTTTGTTGATTAGGTTCCATTTATAGGTGAGATCATATGATATTTGTCTTTCACCACCTGGCTTATTTCACTTGGCACACAGGTGGCAAACACAAGGCCCATGGGCCGAATCTGGCCCTCTACCTTCTTTTATCCGGCCCAGCACCTTGCTTCTACCTGGCAGCAGCACCGAGCTCTCGCTTAACTGTTAAGGAGTAGTTACAGTCATACAGTCCTAAAATTACACTCAACCCTTTGAAGGCAACCATGAGGCTGATGTGGCCCCCAATGAAAATGAGTTTGACACCCCTGATGAGCATAATGCTCTCCATTTCCATCCATGCTGCAGTGAAGGGTAGGAGTTTTGCTTTCTTTCTTCTGTGTAGTATTCCATTGTGTAAATGCACCACAGTTTTTTGATGCACTTATTTACCGATGGGCATTTAAGGTGTTTCCAACTCTTGGCTATTTTAAATAATGCTGTTATGAACACTGAGGTGCATAGGTTCTTTTGAATTGGTGTTTCAGGATTCTTAGGGTATAGTCCCAGCAATGGGATTGCTGGATCGAAAGCCAGTTCCATCTTTAGTTTTTTTTTAGGAAATTTCATATTGTTTTCTACAGTGCCCCAAATATATGGAAATTGTCAACTGTTATATTTTTGCTATGTGTAATTCAGATCATTGTTTATTGATATTTTATAATTATTTCCCTTTTCTGACTTTGGTAAATGTTAGAAAAATTTAATGAAAACAAAGCAAACTTGAATTTCTTACCTGTATGTATAGTCAAAGAAACTAAATATTTAGTATGTATTTCTATTTAGTTATATATCAATATTAAAGTTTATAAGAAGATTTTCAAAAGAACACATTTTCTTCAAAGCACTTGATATTTTTAAACTCTCTTCTTTTCTGCCATCTCCCACCAGAAACTCAATGCAACTGCTCACCTTCCCTGCTCCAGAACACTGGGTATCTGCTTTTGATTTCCACACGGACCTTTCACATTTGAAATGTTCAAAACTGAACTTGTCATACACACTTCATCTCCATCACTAAGAACTCCTCCTCTGAGGAGCTTCCTCCTCATGTTTTTGATACCAGCTTCCATCACTTCTGAGCCAAGATCTGAGAATGTTGTGGAAATCTCTCTCAATCCACCACTCTGTAAGTCGCTAAACATGTCTATATGAATAAATAAATATATACATATATGGTAATATCATATGGTATTTGTATATATATTTATACAAACATATAAACTTATCTATAGTACCTATTGTAAATATTTAATTATCAATCTTCTTATCTTCAGTCATATATTTATTTGTTTACCTGTATGTCTGTTTCCCTCCTTCTTCCTCATCCACACCCTCTTTACCACACCTTGGGTTCAGGTCATGTTTTTAGTATGAGTTACTGAGTTCAACCTTCTCTGATGCCTCCTCCATTATTCTACCATCCTAGAGTGTTTTTTTCTGTAAGTCTATCATTTCTGCCCAAGCTTTTTCTATGGCTCCTGAATGCCTTCAGGATAAAGACTAACATCTTAAGATATTATGTACAACTGGTCACGATGTTGCCCTTGCTACTTTTCAGTGGTATCTTCCTTCTTCACACTTTGAGATTTAAATATAAAACTGTAGAACTGCTTACAATATCTAAATGTACTCTTCTATGTCAATGCTTGTGCATTCCTTTCTTTTTCTCTAAAATGATCTCAATGCTTAATTTATCCCAGTTAACTACACTGAGCCCTTCAGAATTTGGCTAAGCTATAGTTTCATCTAAAATGAGCTTTCAAGCTGCTTGTTTCAGGTAACTGCTTCCTGTTTCACAGTGTAGTGAATATCCCTGTCAGTATTTATTACTATGTATTTATTGTTTGTTTTAAATTTTTATGCCTTCCCCACAAGGCTCTGAGCTTGTTTTACAGAAGAATTATGTTCTTTATCTAAATCTCTGGGGTATAGTACAGTGACTGGTCCAAGGTTTATGCTCAACACACCTAGATGAACAAAAATGTAGTCATGGAACCCAAAACATTGCCTTCTATGTGAACAATTCAGAACTGGGAAAAGGAAAGGTAAAAATAATTGACACATAAAATTTTGTCTCAGGTTCCTCTTTCTTCAAAAGTGTGTCAGGGAATGTTCTACGTATTTTTCACGTATGAATGCATTTGGTCAGTGCAATTATTCCAAGAGATTAATACTATCATCACCTATTTCCACATCAGGAAAATGAGACACAGAAGTTTATTTACATAAGATCATATATTTTCTTAGACTGGGTTTCTGGAAAGCAGAATTGGAAACAACGGGACATGTGGTCAAATTTGATTAAGGAATGCAAAAGCAAGGAAGCAGGAGTTACGGAAAAGGGACTGAGACCAGGAAGGAGAGAGTAAGGTAGCATTACTGAGTTGATCAAACCTTCATGTCAAGTTCAAGTATTCTAACTCTCTCAGGGTCATCTTCTGGCAGACCTTACAATGAATGCCTCTCAGGACTGTCTATCCATTGAAGAAGAGACGAAGGGAGGATAATCCACAGGTTTGTGCGTTCCATCGGTTAAATGTTTTTCTGACATTTACTTCTGGATTGGGCAAGCACGGTTGTCAAAATGATCCCCTGGCATTTTATGGTCTTTAATCAACAGACACACAGCAGAGGCACCGAAGACACTGCAGGGGAACGGCTCAGGGTGGAGTTGATTTGCTTCCCTCTGAAGCCATTTGGAGCCCATGCATGGACTGTTGCAGAAGCAACGGCTCAGGATGGAATGGCTGGGGTGGCAGCCAAGGGCCCTGGAGAATGTATGGCTGGAAGGATCTGCAGAAGCACGTAAGAAAAGTGGTATGTCCCTCTAGTGAATGGTAAAACCCTAATCCAAATGCAGGCAGTCTGACTTCAGGTCCTATCTTCAGTGTCGCCCTGAATTCAGCCTGGGCAACAGTGGGCCTTGCCCAGTACTTTGTCAGGACATATATCACAGAGCCACAAACATAAAATTGTTAAAGAACACATGGATTCCTCTGTTTCTGGCACAACACAACCTACAAGCTGAACATCCAATCTGCATGCTGCTTAGGCCCCAGGAAAACGCTTCTCTACACATTTTCCTCTGCATGCTTTATCTGAAGCCATGACTCAGGGCTGTTGGACAGACTGACTCAAAGTTTGGGGAGGATGTGATCATCTGAAGCACCTCAACAACAGAAAAACACAAAGGAACTTACCAAATTCTTCTCTCAGATGGCGTGACAACAAATTCTTATCCAAAAAGATTTCTCAGGTCCCAATTCATAGTATCGGGAGTATTCGTGTGGAAACATATTTGCAGTAGTTTTATATGACATATAAGGTTATTCTCTATGTGGCTGTGTGGACCAGCACTGAGTGTTATAGTTATGAATAGTTTTAACTTTGTAAAATAATTTAGTAAGACTCAAGTGAATTTTTAAAAAATTAAATTTAATAATTCAGCTGCATATGAAACCTAGACTTAAAATTATAATACTCATTCAGTATAATTTGTATTCTGCCCATTATTTTGGTAGATAATATTGAGTATTTTAGAGAAAAAAACTTTTTTGAAGCACAAACAAAAGACAATTTGTTTTAATTTAATCTTTCCATTTGCTTAAATGTATAGTATACTTCCTGATAAAAATAATTTAATTATCATGAACTCTGAAAATAATTAATGTTATTATGTTAGTTCTTTATATCTTTAGATGTCATTAGAACACAAACTGTATGAAAATCTTGCTTATAATCACACAATTCACAATTTTTCTAAAACAAAGACCCAAGTGAATTTATACAATACATATAAAATAATTAATGAGTCACATGTGTTTATTTTACATTTACCCAGAGAGTGTCAGCCAATCAACAGAATATCCAACTGTATACATTAATATTTAAATTTAGCTATCTCTGATATTTGGCTGATTTAGCCATGCAAAAACCATAGATTTAAGCATTTTTTTAGTTTATTATTTAGTTGTAAATGATAAAACATTTTGACGGTTATGAAAAATATAACTCTTAAATATTTAGATGTAATGAATATGTGGCCCCATTTGTACTCTTGCCTTAGACTCCACCAATATTAGGGCTGATTTTGCCTCTGTCGGAGTAAATGCCTGTATTGTGCTCTACCATACTCCACTGCGCTCCAGAACAGTTCCTACTCTGCCCGGGTCTACTCTTACATTCTGTTCCTTTCCTACTGCTTCAGGGATGCATGCAATTGAGCACTTCACTCCATCTACATAGTTGGTACTAAATTGACAAAACTAAGAAATCACTGTAGCCCAGTTAAACTATCAGTATTCTGGTTGAATAGATTATGTTTAACCATCTATTGATATATACAAATTATGAAGATGATTATAGATAACAAGGACTAAATATTCCACCATATAGTATGGTACACCCTACTGCTTTTAGTTCTTGAGAAAAGTCCTGTTTAAACATTAGCCATCTCCTCAGATTGCAGGATTTGATTTAAGACATCTTTGTTAATTCCTTTTGCCAGGAGGAATGCTGCTCTTCCTCCTCCCTGACTAACTCAGGTACATTGATTGATGCTATAGATTTCATTAAACATTTCCATATTATCATGTTTTTGTATAAGACAAATTGCTTTTTAGACTTATAGAAATTTTATTGGGTAGTGTTAAAAACATTTCTGTAAGATTGCAGTCTTACTGGTTTTTATATATTCTCTTCTGAATGAAATTCTAACGAGGAGCTTCTGGGGAGGCAGAGGTAATAAAAATGATCTCATTTTCCCTCAAATGCTATCCCATCTCTGCTTTTCCCTGTTGAAGTCACAGACTCTGGTCAGTACTTTTCAAAGGGACACTGTTGATTTGATACTTAGCTGTTGTTTTTATGTTTCTTCCACTATAATTATAATTTTGGCATGTTATACTCAATAAAAATTGGAAGATTATAAAATCTTTCATTCTTGATTTCCCTCTGAGGGCCAAAGAGGAAGATAGGACTGCTATATAATCATCTTAAGAGAGTACTCTTATGGCAGTTAGCCCATCTTCAATCACAAAGTGATTTAAATGTTTATTTTTTTCCCTAGCAACTATATTTTCAACTCTGACTTCATCATAGGAATCTTCCATGTTGTGAATTTAGATATTTTGTATTTCCATACAGTAAAGATCCTTTTATTTTTAATCTTCTGTATATAAAAACTAAAATAAAACCTCTCCATTTAACTACTATAAAGGACACATGGACAAAATCAAGGGGGAGGGTAGAGGTGGGGGAGGGAGGTGGGTTCAGCTGGGGTGGGGTGGAGGGATGGGGAGAAAAGGCACACAACTGTAATTGAATAACAATAAAATTTAAAAAAAAAAAACCCTCTCCATTTCTTCTTGGTCCTTACAAAATAAAATTTGGTTATTCAAACCCTCTCTTTTTCTTAGAAGTTATTGTAACATATTCTAAGTCAAATTCAGAAATATAGAATACAGTCTTTAATATATTCTCTGAAGTTTTCAACCAGAAGTTTGGTACAGTTTAGGCCTATTCATCTGAGGCAGCAAAGCCACTCATAGTCTAACATACTTTAAAAATTATCCAAATATTCAGTCTTAAATATGCATGCAAATAAGACAAAAATTGGCACAGTGATTAAATATTTATTTAAAATATCTGCTCTGCTTTTTGTGGAGTATGCAAGTATTCTTAGTGTTAAATTCTGACATGGAAGAGAAATCAGTTGTCCAGGCATGACAGATTCCTCAATGCCAAGCAACGCATGTCTCAGATGTTCCTAGGAACCTGACCTGAGCTAAATGGAACCTGCAGGACAGCTGGGAGCACAGGCACCGAGCTGAGGGCAGAGATTTTCTCAGCCTCTGGCAGAGTTCGTTCTATAATGCGTACATTCTACTGCAATTATTTGAAAGTTGAATAAGAAGTCATGACATCCAGACAACATATTTCTTACAAAATCCGCTTTGGTGCCAGAGGCCTGTACAAATTCCTGCTCCAAGACATATTGATGCTCATAATCGTGATGATTTGTGACACCTACTTGACATCCTCAGGCTATAAATATTCAGGATATTTGGTCTAAAAAAGAAAAATTTTTAAGTAAATTAAATAATTTATTTGGAAATGTTTAGAGTACTAAAAGTCTACTGCGTGTGTGTATATGTATATTGTTTTTGCTGCTGCTAACTGCTCTAAACATTCCATTTATTTTTAGGTTTGTAAATAGTTTAACCCCTAATACTGATGATATTTACTTTAAATAGCTATTATTGCATTGTCTGAAATGACCCTTTATCTGTAGGGAAATGATTGCAGACAAACAGGTTGTGGTTATATGTCTAAGAAATAGATAGTTCTTTACAAAAACACATTTTCAGAGAGCTGGCTGTCTCCTACTAAGGCTGAACAAGCCAAGCAGTAAAATTAAATTACTGTGAAATATTTGGAATGCAAGTTGATACTTACAAACTTGCAAATAAAAATACTTTAGAAGAAACCAGCTAAAATCAAAATGTTTTATTGAACTCAGAAGCAAAAAGGTAGGCAACGTAAAGTGTAAAGCACTTGCAGTGGAATGTTCCTGGGCCAAAGAGCAGTTTTACTCATAAGGAATTGGTAGAGTAGGGCAGTTCACTAAATGGGGATAGATTATTTGTGTCGTGGCTTTCCATGCATGATAAATACAAAGTATTTTCTCACCCAGAATATATGGAACATCCCAAAATCACTAGCTAGTCCATCAAATACTGTGAGTTCTGGCTAATCTGAAAGTATCCACCAAATATCCTCTTCTATACCTCCGTGATTTGTACAAAGTAAACCCCTCAGCTCATCCTGCCCTTTCCCCGCTTTTTCAACCATTGTTTGGAGCCTGTGTTCTTTCTTTTTCATAGCCTTATAATAGTATTCTCTTGTGCGGATATACCACATAGTGAATCAGCTGATGGACATTTGTGTCCCTTGCCTCTTTTAGCTATTATAAGTATCTATGATTATTCATGGACAAGTGTTTGTACAGACATATTTTTATTTCTCTTGAGTATATACCTACAAGCAGAATTACTGGGTCACATAGTAACTATTTTAAGACTATGGAACTTTGTTAACTAAAGCAAACTATGTTTACTACAGGAAACTATGTTAAAACTAAAGGAACTATGTTAATAGTCCCTTTGGAGGAACTGTTAGATGGTATCACTTTACTTTTTTTTTTTTTTACATTTTTCCCACCAGCAATGTATAAAGGGTCCAAATTCTTAAGATATTCACCGCCACTTTCTTTTTGATTACAAGTCATCTGAGTGGGTGTGAAGTGACATATCATCTTAGTTTTGATTTGTATTTCCTTGATGGCTAATAGTGTTAAGCATCTATTCATGTGTGGACTGCCCGCTGTGTGTCATCTTTAGAGAAGGCCTACTCAGACATTTTGCCCATTTCTAATTGACATTTTTCTTTTCATTATTGAAGCATAAGAGTTCTTTATGTATTATAGGTATCTGTCCCTTATCAAGTACATGGTTTGCAAAATTTCTCCAATTATGTGGATATTTCATGTCATCTCACTTCCTTGATCGTGTCTTTTGACACCCCAAAGTTTTTATTTTTAATGATATTCAATTTTTTGTTGCTGCTTGTGCTTTTGGCATCATGTTCAAGAAACCGTTGTCCAATCCAAGTTTACACAGAGCTACGCCCCAGTTGTTTTCTAAGAGTTTTATAGTTTTAACTCCAAAAGTTAGGTCTTTGGTCCATTTTCAGTTAGTTTTCACATGTGGTGTGAGTCTATTTGTTTTAAAATATTTGGTATAATAAAAAATATATACATATGCTGCTTCATTGCCCCAGTCCCATAGTTCCTAAAAGTCTTGACATCTTCTGAGGGATAGCAGTGTCTTTTGTATGCTAATAATATGACCATGACTGTGGTCCACTGAATAGTCAGGGTTGAGGCTGGTCATGATGAAGACCTAGGTATGCTTAGAGAGTTAGAAATTTCAGCCCCACCTCCAGGAAGGGAGGAGGGGATGGAGATTAAGTTCAACCATGAATTGTCAATAATTTATTCCATCATGCCTGTGTTTTGAAACTTCCATAAAAACCTCTGAGTGATGGGGTTCAGAGAACTTCTAGGCTGATAACACACTGATGTGCTTTGAAAGGTCATGTGTCTTGAGAGGACAAGGAAGCTTCATGCACCAATCTACCCCTCTAGGCATTGACTTATGCACCTCTTCCCCTTGGTTGTTCCTGAATTGAATTTATTATAATAAATCAGTAAATATAAGTAAAGTGTTTCCCTGAGTTCTGTGAGTTTTTCTAGTAAATTATCAAACTTAAGGAGGGTGTTGTGGCAACCCTCAAGTTTATAGCTGGTTGGTGAGAAGTCCAAGTGGCCTCAGAACTTGCAAATAGTGTCCAAAGTGGGGGCAGTCTCAGGGCACTAAGCTCTTCATTAGTGGAGACTGTGCTTACTCCAGACAGGAAGTGTCAGAATTGAATTGAATTATTGGACACTCAGTTGATGTTGGAGAAATCAAAGAATGACCAAATTATAATGTAATTTTGACTGTTATTAGAAACTTCCCTCCTTGTTTCTCCTCTTTCCCATCCTCCTCCTTTTCCTCTTTCTTCTCTCTTTTGTTCTCACTTTCTCTCTCGCTCAAGCTAATTAAATACCACAGTAGAAACAGTAATGCTTAACAAAGTCCATTTGCTCCACTGCACTTCCTAGCCCCAATGCAATTAAAGGCCAGTGGATCTGTGAACAGCTCAGACAGTAAAAAGCCCATCTACGATTCTCCAGTTTCTGTTTCCTGCTGATACTCCAGAAGATCCTTTCTGAGATTCCATACTGGCCATTAACCCAGTCCGTGAGGATCATGCATGGCATAGGCCTCTGCGGACCTTTGATAGATACACAGCATGAACAATATATACATTTCTATTGTGTTAAACCATAGTTTGTGTTTTGTTTGGAATACCACATCATTATCTGTCCTTAAAGGGTCCTGCTACTAGAAAATTTTCATTATCTTTTCAACTGTTCAGAGGTAGAATAGCTTCCGTGCAGTAATTTGATGAAACTCCCTGCCTGTGTTTCTTTAACAGAATGACCTTAAAAGTGAGGTAATTTTTAGGTTACAAAATATTTTACACAGTTAACATGATTTTTTCCCTAGTACTTCTGCATTAAGGGGATTTGTATGAATATCCACATTTTACAGATAAGGAAACTTGGGTGTGAAATGGTGAAGGAAATTAGTCACTTAACATTGCATGCCCAGAAAACAGCAGATTTGTCCTGTAAATCTCGGTCTAGTTCCTCCTGGTCAATACACTTTATTTTTAATCCTGGACTTTCGGGACTACTAGAGTCTCTCTTTCCAAATTGTTTACTCATAATTTTCTAGGTTTCTAATAAACTAGTTATTTCATGCTACTTGATCATTTAGGATATTTCAAAAATTATATTCAACCACAGTATCAGTCCAATAGATAATGATTGGATTTTTTCACAGGCTGTTTTCAAAGGTTATATGTAAGGTCTATAAAGCATCAAATGTGATCAAGGGCAATATGTTGGTTATCATCATTCAAAGTGATTTTTATAGAAAGTATGTAATTTAATTTTTTGTAATGTCCTTGTCTGGCTTTGGTATCAGGGTAATGGTAGCTTTGTAAAATGCATTTGGAAGTGCTTCCTTTCCTTTAATTTTTTGGAAGAGTTTGAGAAACATTAGATTTATTCTTCTTTAAATGTCTTATAGAATTCACCAATGATGCCATCTGGTCTTAGGATTTTTTTCTGTCTGATTACTTATTTAATCTCCTTACTCAAAATTGGTCTATTCAGATTTTCAGCTTCTTCATGATTCAGTCTGGGTAGGTTACAATTTTTTAGGAATTTATTCTCATTTAAGTTATTGCATTTATTGGCATGTTATTGTTCACAGTGATCTCATAGAGTCCTTAGTATTTATGTGGTATCAGTTGTAAGGTATCATGTTTCATTTCTAATTTTATTTATTTCAATCTTATTTCTTCTTAGACTAGATAATTTTTTTCAATTTTTTAAATCTTTCTAAAAGAAAATCCAGCTCCTAGTTTTGCTGATCTTTTCTATTGTTTTTAGTTTCTCTGCTACTTATTTTTCTTCTAATCTTTATGATTTCCTTCCTCTGCTAACTTGGGGATTAGTTTGTTCTTTTTCTAGTTCATTGAGGTATAAAGTTAGGTTGTTTATTTGAGATCTTTCTTTTATCTTAATGTAGGCATTTATCTCTATAAACTTTCCTCTTAGAGCTGCTTTTGCTGCATCCCATAAATTTTCATATACTGTGTTTCCAAAAAGCAAAAGGTACTGAAATCGAAAATGAAGAAGTAAAAGTCTCTCTGTCAGTAGATGGCATGATCTTATATATAAAAAATGCTAAAAACTCCACCAGAAAAAAGAAAAAAGGAAAGATGTTAAAACTAATAAACAACTTGAGTAAAGTTACAGAATACAAATTTAACATGTAAAAATCAATTGCATTTTAATGCACTAACAGTGAACTACCTGAAAAAGAAATAAAAACAATCTCATTTACAATACACCAAAAACAATGAAATAGTGGAGAGCATTATGCTAAGTGAAATAAGCCAGGTAGTTAGACAAATACCATACGATCTCACCTATAAATGGAACCTAATCAACAAAACAAACAAGCAAGTAAAACATAACCAGAGACAGTGAAATTAAGAACAAACTGACAGTAACCAGAAAGGAGGTGGGACAGGATAATGGTGGGGGTGGAGGGGGAAAGAGGAAAGGGTTTTCAGGAACATCTATAAAGGACACATGGACAAAATTAAAGGGGAGTAGGATCAATGGTGGGAAGTGGAGATGGCTAGGATGGGGAGGAGTGGTGGGGGACAAATGGAGACAACTGTACTTAAAAAATAATTTTTAAAATGTTTTTTTTAAAAACATAAAGAGAAAAGATCTTGTAACTTAAACAGAATCCCCATAAGACTGTCAGTGGATTTCTCAGCAGAATCCTTATAGTCCAGGAAAAAGATTATATGAAGTGCTGAAATTAAAAATAAATAAATAAATAAAATACTTAGGCATAAATTTAGCCAAGGGAGTTAAAGATCTGTACACTGAAAACTATAAAAACATTGATGAAAGAAACTGAAGAAGACACAAATAAATGAAAAAAATATTTCATTTTCCTGCATGGAAAGAAATAATATTGTCTAACTGTCCATACTACCCAAAGCAATGTACAGAGTCAGTAAAATCCCTATCAAAATTCCAATGGCATTTTTCACAAAAATAAAAAAATACTAAAATTCATATGGAATTACAGAAGATCCCAAGTATGAAAAACAATCTCATGAAAAAAAAAAGCAGGAGACACCACTCTTCCTGATTTCAAACTGTATTACAAAGCTGCAACAATCAAAGCCACAGCATACTGACAGAGAAACAGATACATAGACCAATGGAATAGAATAGGGAGCCCAGAAAGAAACTCACACATCTATAGTCAGCTAATCATCAACAAGAGTGTCAAGAGTTCAAAGTGGTTAAATAATAGCCTCTGCAGTAAATGGTGTTAAAAAAAAACCCTGGATATACACTTGCAAAAACAATAAGAAAAAATAAAATTGGAACCTTATAGTATGCACAAAAGACAACTCGAAATTGATTAATAAATTAACTGTAAAACCTGAAACTGTGAAACTTGTAGAATAAAACATAATGGAAAAGCTCTCTGACATTGGGTTTGGCAATGATATTTTTGGACATGACGCCAACAGCAGAGGCAACAAAAGCAAAAATAAACAAATGGGACTTCGTCAAACTAAAATACTTCTCTACAGCAAAGAAAAAATCAAGTCAACAAAGCGAAAAGACACTCTACAGAATGGAATGAAATATTTGCAAATTATATATCTAATAATGAGTTAGTATTCAAAATATAGAAGGAACCCTTACAACTCAATACCAAAGTAAATAAATAACTAGATTTTAAAAATTAGCAAATGACCTGAATACACACTTCTCCAAAGAAAACATACAAACACCCAAGAGGTAAATGAGAAAAAATGTTCAACGTCACTGATCATCAAGGAAATGCAGATCAAAGCCACAGCGAGCTATCACCCCACAACTTCTAGAATGGCTCTTACTAAAATGCTTGAGTGAATAAGTGTTAGCAAGGCTGTGGATAAAAGGGAAGTCTGGCAAACTTTTGGCACGACTATAAACTGATACAGCCATTATGGATAACAACATGGAGATTCTTCAAAATATTAAAAATAGAACTACAATACGATCCAGCAATACCATTTCTAGGTATTTGCCCAAAAGAATTGGAATTAGGATCTCAAAGAGATACCTGCACCTCCATGTTCATTGCAGCATTATTCACAATAGCCAAGTGATGGAAGCAAGTTAAATGTTCAACAGATGACTAGATATAGAAATGTGGTATATACATACAATGGAATGTTATCCATCCTTTAAAAAAAATTTGCCATTTGCACCAATATAGACAGACCTGAATGTCATACTAAGTAAAATAAGTCTGACTCAGAAAAACAAATTCTGTGTGGTCTCACTTACATATGGAATCCAAAATAGTCAGACTCATAGAAGGGGAGAGTAGAATGGTGACTGCCAGGGGTTGGTGGAGGGGAAAATGTGGCGCTGATAGCCAAAGGGGACAAAGTTTCAGTTGTGCAAAATAAATAAGTCTGGAGACCTACTAGCACTTGTAGCGAACAGTACTGTACTGTATACTATAAATTTGCTGCGAGTAGATCGTATGTTAAGTGTTCTAACCACACATGCACACACACAATTACTAAAGGACACAGAAGGAAATTTTTTTGGATATGTTTATGGCCTCCATGGTGTTTATAGAGATTGCATGAGAGCAACATCAGGAGGGGTTTGTGGAATAGGGTTATGTACAGTAAGGCATAGCACTATTCCACAAGACAGGTTCTTCTCATCCACCCACATGGAAAAGAAACCGAAATGTAATTATTTTGAGGCATTTCTTTCTACAAGTTTGAGTATTTATGATGTGGTTGTAAAGTATTGTATTACCATACAATATTTGAAGGACTAAATTCTTTACATCATACTTAATATTAAATAGTAAAAAATAATCCCACCAACAGTGTACTTGGGTATCCTTTTCGCCACAACCTCATCAGCACTTATTGTTTGTTGATTTGTTTATGGTGGCCATTCTGACCAGTGTGAAGTGGTATCTCATTGTGGTTTTAATTTGCATCTCTCTGATGGCTAGTGATGCTGAGCATCCTTTCATATGTCTCTGGGCCCTCTGCATGTCCTCTATGGGTGGTGGGAAAATGGAGACAACTATACTTGCACAATAAAAAAAAATGTTTATTCAATGCAAAAAATGTGTGCCGATAATAATAAAAAACAGTAAAAAAATAGTAAAAATATTAAGTCTAATTTGTAAAGACCCTATCTTCCAAAGAGACAAAGAAGGCTGACAACATGCAAAGTAGTTTATATACTTTGCTGTTTTAAGATTGACTCAATACTGAGTTAGCATATGATGGCAATGAGGGCTACTCTGGCAAGGAGGCCAACGGCGTTTGACAAGTCTCTCACTTAATGGACTAAGCAAATGTATTCACAAGCTCAGCCCTTGAAAATAAAGCATGATCCATCGCATCCCAAAACTATACACAGTAAGACAGATATTAATAGTTTGGGATTCACTGAACTGTAAAACGCTTCTCTACTGAACTGCTTCTCAGAATAATGAATGTGCTAATGTGTGTTTTGAATCTCCCCAAAGAAGATGAAGTCTGAAACGTCTCTAAAATATTTGGCAATAGAAATTTCTTCTTGTGGCATCTCCAAGATAGAACACAATGTGAGAAATGTAAGTATATTTTATATAACTCTGAACTGGGAATAAGAATGTCATAGACACTCAATAGTTCTGAACTTTGTACTTCAGTTAATATACTTCCTGCCCATTTCATGAAGAGTGGTAAGGAAATCACAAAATCTAAATAGTTAGGACTGTTAATACCCATCTTTTTATGTCCATCACCAAGCACAGAATTGATATATGGTGAATATTCAATGGTTTTTATTGGACATTTTAATAAAATGGGATATGCATATATAATATACACATAACTGAATAATTATAAAGTACTTGACAAGTATAAAGTAGTGTATCACAATATTAGAATGACTCATCTTAACTTGAACATAATTTCTAAAGTTTTATTTCCACCCTTATAATTTTGGGTGACTCAAGAGTTGTTTTTTTCCTCTTGTGTAAGGAGTCATATAATTATCCACATCTAATGACTGTTATTAGTGTCAAACATTGCATTAGCAATAATCTTGAAAGGACAATAGTAGTAGAATAGGAAAAAGTGTAAGTAATGAACGTTAGGAAAAGAGTTACATTGTAGAATGCTATTAGTATGGATCCTCTTTAGTTTTTACGTGTTTCTGTTTGGCTCAAGAATAGTTACAAGAAGCAAGGTGGAACATTTCTATGGCATAACAGGTTACTGACTATGACATCCCTAATTTAAAGAACTAAGGATTAATCGAGATAGTGTCAATCACAAAGCTTATAGTTAAAAGAGTGTCAAGTTAGGCCTTGGATGTCTTCTAACGTGACCTGTCATTAGAACAACTCTCTGCTTTTCTTACTTCCTCCACTGCTACTCTATTCTCTCCCCTTCCACTAGCTACTTAGAGAGCACTTACACGTTTATTTACTTTTAGATTTCTCAGACAATATATATTTCAATAATCTTAATATGTTTCCATTTTTAAAAGAGAAAATATATGAAAAATCAGGACCTATAAAACTACATTTTGAGTAAAATGTTTGAGCCAATTAGAGGGTTTTATACAGAATCATCACTTCAACCTGAGGAAAACTGCCCACCTAGGACTTCGCTTGATGTTCCTGAGAACTTTGTGATTTTAATGAAGTCATTGATTATATCTATTACCAATTCGAGAGTGGGTTTGTAAGAGTGGTATATATTTAATCCAAAGACAAATTCTTTTTTCTTTAAGGAGCCCAGATTTTTGGGGGAGGGGGTTATAATTTTTTTATTTTGTCTTTTTTTATTGTTGTCCAAGTACAGTTGTCTCCATTTCACCCCGACTCTTCCTTCCTACCCCAGCCATCCCCACCTCCCACCCAAGATCCTAGAGACAAATTCTTAAAGACATCAGTCATGTGTGCATTATACCCCAGGGATGCAATTGACCGATAATTGGTACAGAAACAAACAAAAAAAGTGTTTTGAAAGTGAAAACAAAAATTGCCATTTGATTTCAAAGACATATTTATATATTAATTCAAATAAATGATGATTCGTGACAATAGATTGAATATTCTAATGAAGAAAAGAAATATCACATTGTTTTTTCTGGTCCAAAGCCGAAGTAGACTTGTGCAGCTGTGGAAAAAAAAAATGCTTTCAAAGACTCAACAGGCATGCTTCAATAAGACATCATACTGTTTTAGAAAATGCCTCAATAGAAAGGTCAATTTTTTAAGAAATCATTCAAAGGAATAAGCCAAACTTAAAAGAAATTTGTCTGGGATCCTAGGTAACCTTACTTCGCCCCTTCTGAGTTGATTCTGTTTCATGTCAGAAACACACCAGACAAGTGAATGTGAAAGGGAAGGGCGAGTCAAACTTTATTGGCTGATCCATCACAGCCATTCCTTGTAATGTTTTCTCCATTGTCAACACTTCAAACAGAAACCACAATATGGATATTGCCAGTGAGAGAGTTGGAAAATGCACCACATCAATTACTTACTTCAACCCCCCACCACTCCTACCCCCTCCCAATAGTACATCATGGAAGCTCATTATTCAGATACTGTAAGAGGAGTTTGGGACAAATTAAGAGTCCCATTCCTGCCTCATTGTCACTTTATTCAGTGGCATTCTGGTATTTTGCAACAAAACTTTTGATGATAAGTGTTGATTTGGCATTCCAACTCCAGAAAGGATGTTATGGAACTTTAAACAGTGTTCAGTGTATTCAGGATTTTCTTTGAATATTCCACTGCCTTCAAGTGCAATGGGTAACATGTTAGAATTATATACTGATTTTAAATGTTACGAAAAAAGGGAAGACATGTTTTCTCTCTACAGTAATATTGGACTTCTAGAGAAAACACATTACTGTTGATTTTTATTGACTTTATTGGGGTTACATTGGTTAATAAAATTCTATATGTTTAAGGTGTTAGATTCTATACCACAGGGGTGTCAAACTCATTTTCACTGGGGGCCACATCAGCCTGGTGCTTCCCAGTACCACAATAATTATTTTTCTCTCCATTTTTATAGGTGTTGAGATTTTTGTTGACTGAACTATGAGCTTTGTATGCTTTCTTTAATATACAATGATAAACTCTCCCTACATTGTTTCAGGGCTACAGCTCTGCTCTTAGTGTTCGCAGATACGTACGTATCAGGAATCTACATATCTACACTCTAAATAGCTCTTTCTACTCCCATCCACTCTCAGGCCTTTCCACTCTCAAGAAGGAAAGCTGAGAGAATCCAAGAGTCCATTCTGTAAATGTACCATATTGAGCAACACTAACAAATTTCTTGTCACTCTCACTGGCTCAATTTTCTTTTTTGACTCAAGTCTAGCCAGCATAGTACTCTCAGACAAATATTTCAAAAGCTTAAGTTTCCTTGCTTAATCACCTGATGAAGCACCTGTCACGGACTCTCATTTCCTACCGCCTCGTGTTCACATACATCAGCCTGACTTCAGCTCTCTGCATCAATAATGTAGCCAAAACATACGTGCCACTCTCCTAGAACAAACAGCAATCTTTCTAAAAGAAAAACTCTTTCCCTGACTTTTACTTTTATTGGCTACATTTATTCTGAGTACGGCGATTTTGCTTTTGCTGCCACCTCCCAACCTAGATGCTTTTCTTGTTGTTCTTGCACTATTTAAACGAAACTGTTATTATTGACTCACCTTTTCCATGAAGACTTCTCTGAATATTCCTGGCAATAGGAGAGATCAGCTCTCTCAAATGTTCCAATTCCACCTATAGTGGGGAAGGCATAGTTGGTGACTTCCTCATTGGCTGAGGTAGTCATGACTGTTGGTCATCTCTTTCTGTAGTTATAATAACTTCTGCATGGAACCATACCTAGCTGATAATTATGTTTTTGTTTTTGGTGCCTACCACTGGCTATATACTTAGCAAGATCTCTATATCTATTTTATTTTAGCAAAGGTATGACTTATTTGAGAAGAAAATTAGAGGAGAAATATCTCTCCCACTCCCATCTGCCTCTGACTCTTTCTTTACCCTTTCTGTTTCTCTCTCTTAATCAACTGCACAAATTTGGGGCCAGGCAGATGAGAGCTATATAATTCATGACTATGTAATTTCAGATTAGTTACTGACTAGTTACTGAAACCCTCTAATTCTCTTTTGCCTCCTATAGATAACAAGAATAGCATCCTACTCATGGCTTATGTAAGGAGTAAATAATATACATGAGGCCATTAGCACTAGTCCTGAGATATAGTAAGTATCTTAATAAATACATTTTTCCTAATCTAGGGGAGAGAATAAGTCTATTGATTATAAAAATAAACCTTAGACATATAACCCTGACTTCAAATTCTAGCTCTATCATTTATAAAGTTGCTAAGGTTTCTTAACCTCTGTGTTCCTTATTTTTCTCCGTTTCAACATGTGGATAGTACTTTCTGCAAAACATTGGGAGATTGAATGGGTGATAAAGATGTGACCAGTAAGTCAACAGGCATGCTGTGTGCGCACTCCAATCACTCAATAAAGTTTAATCTGATAGTGGGAGGACATATAACCTTCTGATGTGCCTGGAGTGAACACCTAGGCAACTTCCCCTGCTTTTCCTCTCATTATTCAATAAAATGAGATCCATATATTACTTTACATTGAAAACACAGGCTCAATTCCATTACCAGAATGTTTAGTCTGATATAATATCGAAAACTCCAAGTCTGATCTAGCATGCAACTTACTTTCTCAACCAGCTGGCACCAGTTTCATGCTGGGACTTACAATGGTGCAAAGTCTCTGGTACTTCTTCCTTTCTGCTAACCATCTCTGCCAATCCTCAGCTGCCTTTCGGGATCAAAATGGGAGAGAGAAAGAACTGACAACTGGGTGCTTTCCAGGTCTTACAGAAATTTTAAACTGGCAGATCTGAGCAGGAAGCCAAGCAAATGACCATAGCTGGCTTTTGTCCTCATGGTTGCACATTAGGGGACTTATTCAATGGTTTCTTCGGCCAATTTCTCTCATGTTTCTCTTGGTCTCATCAGGTACATTTCACTCTAAGGCCTTGATACCTGCTTCAGCGAGTCCTCATTCTTCCCTTGGTGTCTTCTCATGCCACCCAAAGACCCAAGATTGCTTAGAAAACCTATGATAATTCTGCACCTGGGTTCTCTTCCAGATGGCCCACAGCCAACTCTCACATGTCATCCCTTGTGCCAACAAACTACATCACTTCCCTTTGGTCCTCCATTTAGCTTATGTCTTAGATTATAGATTTCCAAAAATGAGTTAGATCTAAGACATTGTCCCCCGAAATTTTCTCAGGCCTGAGTCAAATATCTACCGTTCTTCTCTCTCTTAAGTCCTTATCTTCCCAACCACAAAAGGGAAACAGATCTTATAGCAAGGGAATTGCTGTCTCTGAAGAAATATCTTTCCAAATCCTTTTTCTCTTGCCCACTTTTTAGATGCTTGATCTGCTTGAAGGGTCCAAGACATACACAATAGGTTCTTATGGCTCTCCCAATGTAATACTTGCTATGGGGCATTCAGGTCAGTACCCTAACATCTATCCTACCTTCTACCCTGTTGTAGCTCAGTCAAAACTCAGAAGGAAGGAAAACTGAGGAGGAATTCTGTTATCAATTATAAAGCACAGAGAAGTGTCTGGTACCATTACTGGCTACATAATTTTCTGGGCCAAAACAAAATGAATATTCTGATCTCCTTGTTCAGAATCATTAAGAATTTCAAGGCAATGATAGCAGAGCACTAAATCACCCATTTATGTGGGTGGGGGGGGAGGCAGAGGGTGCTGTGTGAATGAGCAAGTTACATGTCCATTAGCTCAGCCCTAGACAGAAGGGTGTACAAATAGTCTTTGTTGTTAGCCCTTGGGGTCGTACTCCACATAAGCCCACTTTGCTCAGATGTGCCCGGATGGTTCTCTGGGATCGTACCTGTAATGCATTACCAAGGACGCCATGCAGTGTATTTGTGCAAGGCTCAAAACCGATTGCATGCTGAAACAAGAACCAGTCAATTTAGTTCAGAGCAGACTTTTCCCAAATTAACTGGCTGCTTCCCTGGTAAGAAAATAGGGGTGCATTACTACCCTTTCTAATTTATTTTTCCTGATATCATTTAGCTGAAGAAAGCAAAGATGTATGAAAAGCATATAAAGAATTATTACCTACACTGGTAGCCTCTTCGTTTTCACTTTGAAAAAATAAGAACAGAGCAACAAGACAAAAACAAAGAGTCCTAGAATCAGGAATATTGAGGATGAAAGTACAATGTGTTATCCATCAAAGTACATAATGCGTGTCATTATTTCCATTAAAGTATTTTGTATTGGGAGAAAATAAGACATTGCTTGGAAGGGGGAGGGCTGCCTTTCTGATTCAATGGCACCGAACCCAGCATCCCCGAGGTAAGGTTCAGCAGGATCTCATGGAGGCAGCGCTGAGATGCAGGCACTGCAGATATCATCCATCTCCCTGACACATGCAGGGCCTCATTGTGCGGCTGCCAGACACAGTCGGCGGAGATGAGCATGTCATGGAATACAGAAAAGGAGCCATGCCGTTGGCCTGCTTATTGCTCTTATCTATGAATAGCTCCATACAGCAGCTCTGGAGAGCATTATTGTGAGATGAAGAAATGGAGATTCGGTCCCCGCCATCATAACCGATGCAGGCAGCCATGGAGTTAAGTGGATGACACACAGGGAAGGCGGGAACTCTAGGCATTAGCACAGATGAGGGGACTGCATCTTTTCCAGGGCAATATTTTTGAAGCTGGTGCTGAGTCAGATCCGCTGCCTCTGGAGACTGATGGTACCCCAGCCTCTCCTGTTCCTCAAATTCTAAACCAAAATGACAAAGGTTGCCCAATAGGAAAAATATCGCTCCACCATTATTGAAAAAGGAGATTAAAATGGCAGGGTGTGTGTAGAGGGGGCAGAATACAGACCAATAAACAGGAGTAACACTTCATGTCTGAGGATCCCTCACTGATTGAAAAAGAAGACATCAGGAGGAAAATATAGCAAGGCATCCAGATCAGACAGACCCTAACACAACAATGGGTGTTGCATAAATAAACATAACAAAAAGGGATAGTGTGATCATTTGAGGTTCTGTGACAAGGAAATGGTTTAGGCCAATCTCAAGTGAGGAACATCTGGGGCTAAGGTCAAACCTGTCCCTTATCACACCTCACTGTCATATATGAGGATTTTAGGGCTTGCTGCTATGCTTCGAGATACATGATTTAATCTGTGACCTCAAAATCTGCATCATATTGATTCTTCTTAAAGGATCTCATTCTATGCAAGAATCTTCACCTCCCCCTGACCATCCCAACCCCGTCTTTTATTTTAAATAGGACTTCTTTTAGGAAACAGTGTAATTAGTGCTAAATGTATCAGAAGGCGTCTCAACCTGTCCTCCTGTCTGCAGCCAGGAGCACTCTGGAGGAAGGCCATGTAATACTCATTATTTGATAGGCCACGGCCTATTTTTCCAGGCTGTTGTATAAGACAAATCCATTCCCTCATTCCTCATAGCCCCTCTACAAAGGAGAAAAGCAGACAGATCTCCCCAAACTCAGACAGAATATTGTACACAGCCAAGTGGGCTGCAAAAGCACGCTGCCAAATTGGCTAGCATAGCTCCCCAAATCGCCCTCTTTCCCGAGTTCCAGCAACAACAACAAAGATGCTGACCCCCGATAAATGAAAAGAGAGAGCACATATGCTTCTATTTGGACGGAATGAGGACTCTGAAAAGCAGGCAAGAGGAGTTGCCGTCCAGCTTCAGAGCTCTTCGGAAGCGTCACAGCGATTGTTTTTTTACCAGTAACCAGCAGTTTTGTGTGTATGTGTGTGTGTGTGTGTGTGTGTGTGTGTTTTAATAAAATCTGAAGCAGAAAAACTTCATGTCAAATAAATGAATCCTGAAATGGTCTAAATTATCACCACATACAGGACAAGGCATTTACAGAGAAAGGTCCTAGGTCAAGTTTTGCTGCTAAAGCATTATCAACATTCCTCGTAAGCACAATAGGATCATTATATCCCTAATAAATAGTAATAGCCACTCTTTGTGAGTTGACTAAGTTCGGGGCATTGCAGGGATCCCTCTATGTGGCTTACCCTACCTAATTCTCACCACAGCCCTGACGTTATCCCAGCTTTGCGGAGGAGAGCAGAGAAGTTCAGATGCTTGCTCAGGCTCATAGGGGCAGCATCAGCACTCCGTGTGAGGGCAGCCTGATGCGAAGGCTTTCCCTGGGAAACGGCTTCCGTTCGCTGCAGCGACCCTACGAATGAACAATCCTGGGCTTGTCACCCTCATTGGCGTCATCAGTGCTTAGGGAGTGCGGAGTAATGAACTACCCTCACATGAGATTTTTGCCCTCAGAGAATTAAAAACTCCAAATAGGATTTTCAGTACTTAAATTTAACGTTGAGGAGATGATACCTTTGAGATTTTCAACAATTAGGAAAGAATTGGAACAAAATCATAGCACTTCAGGTATTTCCTTGCCACTCTAGTGATGGATCTCTCTCTCTCTCTCACCCCCATCCCTATCTATCCTCTCTCTCTTCTCTCTCCTCTCTCCTTTCTTTCTTCTCTCTCTCCCTCCCTCCCTCTCTCTCACATTCATCTGTTTAATCACAGCCCTCCTTATGCCCACACTACTCAGTGTGAAGGCCGACTCCCATCTGCCCACTTTTCTCACAGAGCACTAGCGAGGCATTCATACGGTAGGATCCACATTCCCAGTTGCTGCAGGGCCACTGGTGGTGGCCAGGAGATTGGAAACTCTACAGCCTCAAAACACTCCATCAAGCCAGTCAGCCGGTGGCATTTCACATAATGCTACATGATTAAAGACCACGAAGGTTAAACATTCTAACCAGACACATATGTCTAGCAATGGTCTTTTGAAAACCCCCATTCTGAGGAACCATCTGGACATTCCAGGTGATCTCCATGCCTACTGACGGGGGTCTCCTCCATCATGCATAATAGTTTGTGTAATCCAGCAGAGAGTGCATTTGATGGCTCCTTTTGTTTTAGCTTCTTTAAGGAGAGAGCCAAAGATTGGCTTCACTTTCATCAAAAGAATATCGTTACCCATAAATAAGAATGCCTTGGCTTTTACGGAGGGTTAGAATTTAGAACTTGTTCCTGAGCAGGGTCAGGACTTGGATTCTAACAGAGACTCTGAGGACTGAGAGAGAGAGCACTCAGAGAATGAATGCCAGAAAGCACAGATGGATACACTTCACTGGGCCCCAAGGAGTGCCCTTCTAACAGCAAGAGCAGTGTTGGATTTGAACCCATTCTCTGACTCTCCGAGAGTGAATGTTCATGAAATCCAAGAGTCAGATGAGGTCTTAGCAGTCTTTCCAGCACAGTCTCTATGCACAGGAAGAAAAGGTTGGAAGGCTGGGAGCTTAAAGAGCTGTGCCTCAAACTCTTGAAATTCAAATTCATAGGACAGAGCATTTTCTTCAAAACCAGACTGGATAAATTCACACAGAGACTGGATTACAATCTAATTGGAATGTTGCAGTGATGATTCAATGTTTAGATAAGTAGAAAGGGGTCAAGTATTATTTTCAATTCAAATAATCTATCATATTGTAGCTAACTACTTGGGATAAATGGTATAATCCTGAAAGATGACAATATACTAGGTAATCTTTGTAAGATTATATACAAACATAGAAGCATTATCTATGATTTTAAAAAATTATTTATGGTACATCCAACAAAAATTGTTTTAGTAGAAATATATCAATCTCTATCTATCAGTGTATATATGTATACATATACATATGCATGTATTGATATATGTAGGTATGTTATCTGTGTATATATATATGTGTGCATATTTATACACATACAATGTTTGCCAGGTAATTTTATTAAATTAGCTAAAAAACACTGTGCCAATACAGTGCTCCCCACCTCTCTTTAAGGAAGTAATTTAACACATTCTTTTCCTATATAACATAAGAATGTCCAAAGAATGTTTAATTCGATTGGAAACTCACTAATTTGTGGAAAGCAAAAGGGACTTTCATAAAACGTCTCCGAAGTTCAGGGCTTTGCTGTGAACCACAGCATTCATCAGTTTACTGTTTGAGGTTTGGAACCTTCAAAGTAAACTCCAAGGCCACTGCCATTCTGGGATGTGCAGTTTTGCCAAGTCATGACTGTAAAGGTCAGCGTGCGGAAAGGCGTCACTTAAGCAGATGAGTGCGGTCGTCCGCCAAACACTTTTGCTGAGATCCAATTGAATTCAGCCAAGAGTCTTTGAACTTCTCTTCTTTTCCATTACGAGCTAAGGAGTATTTCACATCAAGTGTGTGAAGAATCACTTACGCATCTCAGTTACGCTGTATTCCATTTATGTGGACAATTTTATGCCACATTAGCACTCATGAATTTGAGGTTTCTTGAACAAATACAAACAACTCTTGTGGATGTCCAGAACCTAATATTAATTTTGTAACAAGAGCAGCAAAAGTTTAGAATCAAAGAGTATAATCTTACCAGAGCTTTTAGTGTCTTACTTAAACATACATGCCACATCTTTCACTACCCTGTCCTTGAAAAATTACTCGTATGACTCTATTTGTACATAAATTTCAGATGGGCTGCAACATCTTGACACACCCAGTGTCAAGTGCATTCTTACAGTGAAATGCTGACTAACCCTAGTGTTATGTTGTCAATATCTACTTAATCTTTTTTCTTCATTGTGCCATATCTTCTACAATTTACCTATTTTTATAAACTGATCACAAAACTGTCTTAATATAAGTTGTTATTGAGTATTACATTATATGTATAATGTAATATTGTCATCTTGTAATAATCTAAGGTTTCATCTTGACTTTCTTAGCTCTGGTCAGATTTAATTATACTTAAAAGAGGAACTACCCTAACCTTGGCAAGATGCACTGGATCAAGCATAGAAAGAAGGCCCTGAGTCATAGACCTGGGTCCTGAAATGCCTGCTCTCAACTACCTTGACCCTACTTCTAGATCTGTTTTCTAAGTGCCATTTGTTGTCTATATCACCAACATCTCCAATTACATTCTCACTTATCCCGCCTGTTTGGATAAGAAGACCATTCTCACTTGTCTTAACTCCCTTCCTGGATTCCACTTCACATGCAACGTCCAGAGAATTTGTAGGCTACACCAAGTTCACAAAAATAAAAACCATATCATCGCCCTCTCTATTCTTTCTAGCTGAGAAATAGGACTTCAGCTCAGGTGTATTTAATTTAAAATCCATTCAAAATACAATTTAAAGCTTCATAATGTGTGCATTCACTAAAGAAATTTGTTCTGTAAGTGACAAATATGGAAGCCATGGCAGTTCATTCTACAGTTTTCTAGTTTTAAGGAAGAGTCATTATTTACTCTGAAATAATGCAGTTTGTGCAAGGCAGCAGCATCCTGTTATGCACTTAACTAATCTTGTTTCTTTTATCATGGCTTTCTTCCTTTCGGTATTTTAGACGGAAAAATAAGGATCAAATCATTAGAGCTCCCCCCCAACCTTATGTTGGTATCAGATGATATTGTATTTTAATAGAACTGGGTCCTGGTTACTATTTAACTAGTGGTCCAAAGCATATTGATAACATAGAAAAGGCCTTGATTGGTTTCTTTGTTTTTAAAGTAAGATGGTAATTAAAAATAAAACCTTGTTTCAATTTTAGATATTTCAAGTAATTACTGTATAGAATAGGAGTCAAAATTGTTAATTTAATGAAATGCCTAGGCCTGTAACTACTAGATGTCAAAAGTGGAGGGCTTATGCGGATGCATACCTAATAGTTTCAAATTTTGTATTATCTCCCTCAAAGTTGGTACTCATCCTTAGACAATGCCTCAAAGCCAAACTGCAAGTGGACTAGTATGGAAGTGCTGAATGCTTCTATTATACAACACTTTAGCTGGAGTGATGAATATTGTATGATCCCTTCATGTCCAGTAGTTTTGTATTATTTGGGTGTCTATTATTCTTAGAGAGGCCCAAAGTAAAGTAATGGAGCTAAGCTTAAATGCTCTTTTGCTGTTTAGGTAATGATTTTTCCTTTTTTTTTTTTTATTGCACTTGGGATTATATAAAATTCTGCAGAGGCAAGAAGACCTTTTAAAAATACAATAGGGGCAATAATAGCTTTAAAGTGAATCTCTCCTGGGAAGAACACAAAGCATTTTCACTCTTGATAGGTGCCTCAAAAGTCACCAAATACTTGATTCTTAAGAACTGCAACATAAACAAGCATTGTTATAATCATATTAAAGTTGAAGAAATGTAGTAATCATAGGATTAGATGACTTGCTTAAAACCAAATATATATGTATATATGTAGATAAAGATATAGGTCTATCTATTATCTATTTACCCATCTAAAAATGAAAGAAAAATGAATATAAGCTTAGTACTTATTGATGCAAATAGGTAAATGTATCATAAATGATACCACATACTGACCCTTGTCCACTTGGTATCTTTTTCCAAGCACTAAACCTTCACAAAACTCCTGTTACCCAATCAGTTCTTCTGTAAAGATTGCTTCCTATTCATATCTCAGTCAGCTAACACCTAAGTAACCAGACAAAAGTGTGGAAGCACCAACTACTTTTACTTCTCTCCGTGACTCACTAGAGAATGTAAAACTTTTCTGAGGACACTGAGCTAGTGAAGAACTCCACCTACATCCCTTCCAGACGACCTGTCTCTCCATCTCCACCCCTGGGCCTTCCCCACTGTTTCCCTTTGTTGCTGCCATTATCAACAGCTGTTCAAATGATGCCCACTTAAGCTTATTATTTATTGAACTCTACTGGCATCTCCCTACTCATAGCCATGTTCGCACATGGTTAAAACTTCCCCACCTGATTAGTGTGTGTGACTACCAGGGAGATCTCTCTTTCCTGACCTGTTTCCCTGCATTTTATGGAACTGGTGTGCTTATTCATCCTCATTTACTTACACAGCTGCAGGTAAATTTACATATATGTATATTTTATAGACACACATGAATATGGAGATAATTTTATGAGAAAACACCTTTATAGTCCAACATTCCCACATATTTTGAAATTAATAAAATATGAACACATCTCATTATAATCGTTTTTTCCTTTATATTACAAATACATTTTATAGGCCTAATATAAGTCCAGCTACTTATTCATTTCATTTTGGCCAAAATAAACTTCTGAGAGTCGTTCAACTTGTTGCCATTAGATCTCTATTATGTTTGGTACTTCAGATTGGTCTCTTTATCTGTTTTCAGCTGATATTGCTTTAAAAAAAACCTTTATTCTTTTCAGGCGACTGTTGTGCACCAGACCAACGCTTGATGCTACGTTGGTAGGTGAGTAATTCTACAAGCAGAGGGTTTTATTTGATAACAGTTTTAAAGCTATGAGCTGCTGTTTCTCTATGTCATTTGCTTTCTTTTTTCTAATGAGATTAAAAATTCATTCTCTTCTTTTTCAGCTCAGTGATTGTCTCTCTCTCTCTCTCTCTCTCTCTCTCTCCCTATCCTCTGTGCTTCATACTGTCACTCTAAGCCATATGTTTAAATGACAGTGTTCCCCAAAGATCTAGAGGCTTCATTTTTTTTGTTATAAGATTAGATTGTATTTATTTAAATAAACCATAAAGGAACTTTTATGATTCATTAGTCACCCTCCTTCCCTTTCCCTGTTTCTTCATTCTGGCTTTGGGGAAAAACAGTATGCTAATAAGGATGATAATCAGATAAGGATACATGGATAGAGTATGCTATTACTGACTGGTGCCTGCGTATTATTTCTTTTTGACTATAGCTAATGTGGCACAAAGTCATTCCTAGGTAAAGGACAAGATGGATCTGCTGGTTATCATTATTTTAGTAGGAACAAGCTCCCTGAACACTTCCAAACACTTTCCATTGTAAAGTAGCACAATGAATATAAAGAAACTTATTTCCATAAATTAAGTGCCTTGTTCCTTTTATATTTCACTTTTTCACTTGATGTTGTTGTTATTTACATTTTCCTCATAGAAAGTTCCAGTATAGTATCTAAGCCTGTAGAGAAGATTGAATAAAGGCACACAGGTATTTAGTCTGTTTTGAATAATCTCATAACTAAAGCTGAAGTGCAACATGGCTGGAACTGAGAATAATCAAGAAGAAACATATCAGAAGATTAAAGACCCACCCCAAAGGTCTATGTAGAACAATATTTTATACGTCCTATAAAAAGTTTACGATATTGATTGCAATTTTAAGTGCCAGGATACAAAAAATCCAAGTACAGTTGAGGTATAATGTATTCAAATTACAATGTCATATTTACATTATATTTTGCTAGTCCTCTCATATCATTCCAAATAATCCTCACATAGTTAACAAGATCTCAGAATTTTTGGGGTCAAATAAAGTAAACCCAGGAAGATCAGAAAGTTGCAGTTGGCCTACTCTGATCAGGAACATCTGCGTTTGGCACACGAGGCTCTGCTCACCTAGGCCTCCAATTTAGCACTCCATGGTAGCTGTAAATTGCCCTGGTAACCAACCAGCTAAAAATCAATCATCTCGAACCATTTTTCAAGTTTTGGTTTTAAATTTTAGTATAAGTTAGCCAACTGTATCTTTTGTAATAACTTGACAGTTTAAGCTCAGCAGAAGTTCTGTCTGGGGAAATGTTACCATTCAATGAGGAAACTCCCATTCCGATGTTAGCTATTAAATTTTTACTAAGGCCTTGTCAGTTCCAGTTCAGTAAAATAACTTCATTTTAAGCAAAAATTTATATAACATAAACTCAACATTAGTAATGTAGAACACGTTGCTCAAAATTTGTTTTACTCCTGTAATGCAATATTCACCGTCACCCTGAGAAATGTGTTCTTTAATCCCCATTATAGAGGTAAAGAGAGTGAGGCTTAGGGAAGTTACTAACCGGGCCTGGCCCCAAAGCAATGTCAGCTGCTATGGGGTTTACCCAGGATTTCATTTTAGGCTATTCCAACTCCAAAGGCATAAATCCAGGTTAAAGGCTATTGATATTTTTGCTCTCTTCTACTCTTTTCTGCCTTTGAGAGAACTGGTCAACCATGCAAAACCTCTCTTGTGTCCTGTAGAGATTTCTCTCTACTAAAATATATCAAAGCATAGATTATTTTAGGGTATTTTTTGTTGTTCCCACAGCTTTAAAGGCTAGGCTTTGCACACAATGGGAACAAGGTATGTTTTGCTACTTGACCAAAATACTTACTTACATAACCAATACTAATTTTTCCTCGCAGACACAAACTGGGTTAAATACCATGTAGCCATTGTAAATGAATTGCAGTGGAACAATGCTAGGCCTCTCACCTACTTTTACTCTCCATGTTGTTGTTGCGTTTTCTTTCTTCTTTCCTTCCTTCCTTCCTTCCTTTCTTTATGTTAGCAAAAACAGCTGACTTAGAATTAAATAAAGGACACTTTTTTCTTTCTCTGGCCCACGCATGTGTCTCCGATTTGTGAAAGGAGGTAAAATATTACCAGAAAACTAAAAGAAGGAAGTCAGCTGATTGCTTATGGGTATTGGATGTAGCCAACTCATTGGGAAGCTCGCTAGAAGGCTTATTTACATATTTTAAATCACATAAATTAGACAGGTGACTATTTTTGCTGTAGGTGCTGTTCTAGTGTTTTCCAGATACTTTTATTAGAAGGAAGTCAGGGTCTGTAAGTGTGGGGTGTCCTGTGTCTACCTTTTATAAGGGACATTTGCAGAGAAAACCTGCTAGCACTTGGTTTTGGTTGGGAATCACCACCTACCCTCTAGCTATGCTTTCTAACTATGGATACCTCAGCACGAGATGTCAGCTCTTTGGGTCCTGGAACATGTACTATAATTTTTAATGTTTTTGTTCTGCCATTGACATATATATATTGGAAATTTATTAGCTGTGAACCACAAGAAAGACCTGCATTGTATAACTGTCTAGATAAATAAAATTAAAACATAAACTTTATCCAAAAAGAGTAACTGAGCAACTGAGTAACTGAAACTGCTTCTTTGCCAGTGAATTCTTTCAGCATTTGGCCTTAGAGGGAACAGGATAATGTTTAACCCACAATCATGACTTGGTGTTTGCCAACTACCCCCTCCCTTTGATCACTCCAAACAGAAACAAGTTCTTGTCTGTTTGAAAGAGAATCAAATACCGTGTACTTTGTACTTTGGTTACAGGTTTTTTTTCTTTTCCCCTCACCCAAAAACATTTTTTTCATTGGTTTTTAAAGAGAGAGGAAACAAGAGAAGAAGGGATAAAGAGAAACATCTATGCAAGAAGAGAAAAGCATTGATTGGTTTGCCTTTCTATATGCCCAGAAAGAGACCTAACCCATAACCTAGGTATGTGCCCTGCCCAAGAATTGAATCGGCAGCCTTTCAGTTACCAGATAACACTCCAACCAACTGAGCTGCACTGACCAGGGCTGGTTACAGGTTTTATGCTTAGTCACCAAATTTATTAATGGAGTTGTTTAAGATGCATAGAAATTATGGGAAACAAAGAAGCTGTTGAAAATTCCAGAAATAGTACCTGAAAAGAGATTTTTAAAAAGAGTATTTTATGGATGGTAACCATAAGACAAGAACTCACAATATACTTGAGACTAAAAAAAAAAATAGTATGTTCTAGAATATTAAATGTTACATTCTCTTACACCACTGAGGAAAAAAATTGGCCACAGTTGTTTAGGGGATAAATTTGGTGCCTATGCAAAAAATAATAAATAAAATAATAATAATAATAAACAACTTATGAGGGGCAATTAGGAAGGAACCCATATAAGGGCTTAATGCAGTCTAGAAGTTAACTACTAGACATTTAGTGTCCCTTTAGCTTTAATTTCTTTTCCTTCATCTGCCTCTGACCCTCATCTAGATGGACATCTTTACAAGATGTGTCTTTAAAATACAACTATATTGAACTTGGAAACAAAGAGAAAGGTAGAGGAAATAAATATGGAAAATATCAGTGTTGCTGCCCAAGAGAATATGAGAGTTCTCCATACTGTGTGTATGTTTATACATGTTCCAATAATAAAGAGTGAAAAACACTTTGTTTTAATAAGTATATTTTATAACTACCACTGATTCATTGCTTGTGGGAAAATATTTTCAAAGTCATAGTACATTTTTGAAGATAAAATTCTGATTGAGTCATTTTTAATTTATTGTTCACAGTTTGTCGCAGCATACAATTCTGAATATTGCCTACTAACATGCACTCTGGGTTTGTTCTTCAGCAGCTTATTTCTATTAGTGTTTAGCATTAATATAATTCTCTTCATAGGTATTCATTTTTCTATCACAAGTATTTCTTGAATACCTACTATGTGTCAGGCATAAGCTGGAAGCTAGAAATTGAATTTTGAACAACAATAAAACAGACCTCATCACTATCTTTAAAAAGTTTACAATATAGTGAGAGAAGCAAATATTTATTTTAAAAATATGTTATTTACCTTATCACAAACTATAATGTACTTTGTCAGAATAATTACACTACTTTTGAGAGTAACGGGTCTCAAAATAGGTAGTTCCTAAGATGAAAGAGGAAGTGGTAATTAATTTGAAGCTGAAAGAAAGGAGTCAACTGAAGGAATGCATGTGTTCCCTGCAGGAGAAAGAGTTATGTGCAAGAAAATTGTGAGGAGAGAAGTCGTGGTACAACTACAAAGTAAACTGAAATGAGACATGTTCAGGTAGAGTGTTGAGAGAGTTAGAAAGAAAATGCCAAAAGCATGGACAGGGGGCAGGAAAAAGAGCCTTGTAAGGCATTCCTTCCTTCCTCCCTTCCCTCTCTCCTTCCTTCATTCCTTCCTTCCTTCCTTCCAAAAACCATAAGAAGCTTTGAAAAACCATGGAGAATGATGGATGGAGACTGAAATGACCATGTTTCAGTTTGAAAAGAACCTTCTTACAGTGTGGAAAGCAGATTTTAGGGTGGAAAGAAGGAAAAGCAGATTCAAGCAGGAGGTTACAGGGGACATGGAGACAATTTAAGAAAAATCAACAAAATCTGGTGATAAATTAAATGTGAAGAATGAATAAAAACAACTGAAATGTGAGTGCTTTCTACCAATATCCATTATTTCCTATTTAATAACAGTCATTTTGACTAAAACAAAAAAACAGTTAAGTGTACCAGAAATACTTCTAAATACTTTATAAATGTTATTCTGTGAAGTAGATGAGATTGTGCACACTTTCCATATGTCCACACTTAACTGCTGCATAACAAATTACCCTAAAACCTAGCAGCTTAAAACAGCAAACATTTATTATGTCATAGTTTCTGCGGGTCAGGAATCTGGATACAACTTGTTAAGTACCCTGGCACAAGGCCTCTATGAAGTTGCTGTCAACTTGTAAGTCAGGGCCACGTCTCAGAGCTCAACCGGGGCTCAAACAACCACTTCTGCTGGCTCGAGTGCTTATCAGAAAGTGTCAGTACCTTGCAGGCTATGGCATTGAGGGCCTCATTTCTTTGCTGGGCCCTAGGGGCCTCTCTGCAGTGCTGCTGACCACCTAGCAGCCTGTTACCCTCAGCACCAGCAATGAGAGAGGCAGATAGAAATAGAAAGTGGCAGAGAGACAACATTCCAGATGGAAGGCATAGACTTTTCAAATCTTAACCTTGGAACAGCCATTTCATCACTTCTAAAGTAGCCAAAGTCTTAGAAATAGAGAGTAGAGGGATGGTTATGAAGGGACTCAGGGTAGGGGGAAATAGAGAGACATTTGTTATCAAGGGGTAAAAGTTTCACTTCTGCAAGATGAATAAATTCTGGAGAAGAAAATAATTATGGAATGTGCACTCTTATAGTTTCTGATATGTATTGCTCTTTTACATAGTGCTTGCAATAATTATGTATGCATATTATTAAATATTTAAATGTAATATAAGTTAAATTTAGAACTGGGGGAATTTAAGTACCCTCCTAAAGTCTACATTAATGTCTTTAGGATCGCTCTTGATTACCATGGTAAACGGTCTCTAAATAGCCCCAATCCTGCCTTTGCATATTCACAGTCTGGTTTAATCCTCTTCCTTCAGGTAGGCTGGGTTAACTGACTCACTTTTTAAAAATTCCTATCTTTTCCCCATGTTTATTGAAGTGCAATCGACAAATAAAAATTGTATATATTTACGGTATATAACTGAGTGTTTTGATATACATACACATTGTGAAATGATCACCACAATGAAGCCAATTTACATACCCATCATTTCATAATTACCTTTTGTGCATGTATGTGTGGTGAGAACGCTAAGATCAATCTTTTTAGCAAATTTCAAGAATGTCATGCAGTATTGAAGAATAAGTCACACTGTTATACACTAGATCTCCAGAATTTGTTCATACGGGCTATTTACTCCTCAAGTGGAAATATATTAATTTTGGAGTTCACCTAAATATATACATATACATATATTCCCCATATGGAAAAATGGAATATGAAGAAATAATATATATTTTCTTACATGGATATAAATCAAATAATGCCTTTTTATTTAACATTGTAACTATTCTAGGAGCAATAAGTATTAATAAAGTGTTTTAGAATTAATGTTTCACCAACTCAACAAAACATTTTATTCTTAAGAAATAGAAATTGGATTTTTTAAATATGCAAACATGAAGAATGTAAAATGCTTTTACATTTTATATTTGTCATACATAATAAAATTCAAGGGAAGTTATGATAAATGTCTACAAACCTTGAAAATTCCATCCCAGATATGATCTCATTTGTTAAGTATTAAAATTAATAAAAAGCAGTTACATTAATATAATTAATAGAAAATATAGTATTCATGCTCAGTAGGCTTACTTTACACTGGATGATAATTGAAAAATGACATCTTCTTACTCAGCATACTAACCAATAGCTTTTATTTCATCTTGAGATTACATATCAGTATAAATCCAGAAATTAGAAAACTCTTTGTAATTACATAAATTGCCACTTTAATATCATGTCAATTTAAATGTTACATAAAGACAGCAAGAAAACTAAGAAGTTAAAATAAATAACTGCTGGGGAAAAGTCCATATGAATGATACGTTGTGTCCTCTACTAGGAAAACAGCAGAGTTTCAATTTGTCATTGATTAGTTCATTTCCATAGTGTGAACCTTGTAAACTATTGAACTAGGTAAAAAGAAACAGATAAGTTCAAATGTTGTAAGTAAATGATCTCAGATCCAAAGACAAATACAAAACATTTGTTATACCATTGTTTCATTTTGCACATCAAATTAAGTCCATATAGTTGGTAAAATGCACTTCTCATAGTATATAGGAGTTATTTTTACATGTCAGCACTACTGTTGTCTAAATTTGTAGTCTATCAGTGGCCATATTTTAAATTATTGCTTTATAATTTAAACAAAAATCAATTAAGAAATGGATATATAAAATGCTGACTGGTTAGGTAGAGTTAATTGAGTATGCAAAAGACTCTTGAACAGGTAGAGAATTTCTCATATTTTGTGTAAGACACACATAAAATTTCACCATTATTTTGATATAGAACATCCACAACTCATTCATCAATTAGATTCAACAAACATTGGTTAAGCACTGACTAGATGACAGATATTATAAAAAGCACTCCCTGGGATACAGGGATGAACAAGAAGATAAATACAAAGGAAACGTTAGAAGTGATCCCTGAACCACACTACAGGTAATGTCATGTCATGCAACCTAACCTCAAGTACTGTGTGATACAATATGAAAGTCACTTATTTCCCAATTTGAAACTTACAATACTTTCTGGAGCTCAGATAAGAAATGATTAAGGGAATTTCCCTGCACGAAACTTCCATTTCTCCTCCTAGAAATCATGCAAAAGCCACAGTGATAATAGAAACCTCTCTAACTGCATTTTCAGGGGAACTAGGAAGCAGAATTGAAATGTATGTATTGGAGAGAAGCTACATAGAAGAAATAACAGAGAATAATACAGGAGTTATCGAATTGCTCAGCAGCTGCATATTTCAGTAAGCACCAGCAAAAACATATTTCCTGAAGGTGAGTGGCTTGTTGTGAGTTGGGACTATAGCTCCTTTTTTGCATCAGTGGGAGTAGGAACAGGCCTGAGCAGCATTGATGGCCCCCCTGCCCCCCCACCGGAAGTGGTTTGAATGAAAGAGGCAGAGGAGGGAGAGCTAAATAAAATTTCCCAGAAATTTTAGCACAAATCAGTCTAGGGAGTTATTTGTCAGCAGAGGAAAGATAATATGGAGTATCTAACTCCACAGAAACTTCCTGCAAATAACTTGTCCAGGAAAACTCCAATTTATTCAGTGATGAGTAATACAAAAGGAACTGGGACAGCATCTATACAAAGATAATATACAAAATGAATCATAAAGAACACTACAGAGTAAACACATTTGCTGTGGTGCCCATGAAAATCACAGACAAGTATTTCAGCATGAATGGAAAAAAACAACCTCATGAAATAAGAGCCTCTGTAACATTAGACTGCAAACACAAGTGAAGAACTCAGGTAAAAGGTGTCAAGAAAGTTTCTGAGCTGAAACATGAACTGTCCTTACCTCAGAAGAAAAGTAGGAAAAAATAATTGCAGAAATAAACATGAAGGCCACAAAGAAGAATGGTCACTTTTTAAAAAAAGAAGTAAGATAGGATCTAGAAGCGTGAAAAATGGAAGACAAAGACTTAAACATAAAGTATGAGCTATTCAACTTAGGTGGAAATATCCTCAGTGTGTGCATAATTTGAGTCCCTGATGAGAAAAGCAAAACAAAACAAAAACAGAAAAGTATTCTTAAAGACACAATTTAAAAAAAATTATAAAACATCACAAAAGAAAAAATGCTGTATGATTCAATTTATGTGTGATGTATCTAAAGAAGTCAAATTCATAGAGACAGAAATATGAATGGCGAAGAGTGTTTGTCAGGTGTTGGGAGAGAAAGGAGGGGCTTGAACGGGTTTAATGGGTTTAATGGGTACAGTTTCAGTCTGGGAAAACAGAAACAAATCTGGAGGCAGGTGGTGGTAATGGTCACACAATGATGTGGTTGTACTTAATGTTACTGAGTAGTGCTTAAAAATGGTTAAAATAGTAAACTTTATGTCAACTATACCACAGGAAAAAACTGTCAAAGCGGACTTATCTTTTTATAACAAAAAAGAATATTTTGTGTCATAAAAAAATGACCTAAAACAGGCCAAGATATAGTCCATTAAAAACATTGGATATTGAAAGATACAGAAACAAGCAAAAGTATCATGTTACTTATGAGAGGAAAACAAATCATGCTGGTCTCCATTTTCTCCACTGAAACTTCCAATACAGGCCGTCAGTAAATGGTACTTAAGAAGAGAAAGCATGAACCACGGATTTTATATTAAGACAAGCCATACTCAAGTATAAAAGTCACCGATAATTGTTTTGCACATGCAAGAAACATGAATTTTATTCCCAAGAGGCCTTTAAAAAAAAACACTGCAGGAAGAAACCAGCTAATTAAGGAAAGAGTGGTAAAAAAAAAAAAAAAAAACATGACAAGGAAACTGGAAGAAAGCATAGAATATTTTTTAACTGCAAAACAAACAAAATGATTAGGGTTACATCAAATTAAGCAAAGGTATAATCCCTAATGATAAAGAAATAATGAAAAACAAGTTAGGAAAGAGCGTGTTGGGAAAGAAAGAAGAATTTCTTAATTGTCTCTTTTGAAATATCTAGAAGCCAAAGACTATCATTTACAATGACAAAGGAAATACAAATATATAAAATATATTATTTGAAATTCACCCATTATGACAATCATGCAAGAAATTAGTGGTTAAGACAATAATCTTTAATTCTCAAGAATCTGCAGTCTGACTGGGAAAGCTCAGTTTCGGAAAGCAAGCCTGTGGGTGCAAGTCTTCTCCACATGCTTGTCATCCTTTCGGGGACAGTGTACTGTCTAGACCAGGGTGATCTTCTGACTGAAAAACATGCAAGTCCTCGAGTTTCAGCATTGAAAAGAGCCCGCCCACAATGGATAAAGAGGGTCAAAAAGCACAAACTCCAGTTACAAAATAAATACGTCATGGGGGTGTAATGCGCAGCATGGTGACTACACGTAGTGACACTGTGGTGTTATTTGGAAATTAATAAGAGAGCAAATTTTAAAAGTTCTCATCACAAGAAAAACTTCGTAACTATATGGTGATGCATGTTAACTAGATTTATTGTGCTGATTGTTTTGTAATATCTACAAATATCAAATCATTATCCTGTGCCCCTGAACCTATTGGGTTAGCCAATAGTTATTTTTTTTCCATAAAACAAAAGAGACACTTTTATTTTCACCAATAACTTTATTGGTTTGGATATTTTGAATATGTCAGGTATCTCCCACTATTGTCTTCTAGTGGGTAGAGGACAGAGGTGCCACTAAATACCTTCCAATGCATAAGACAGCCCCACAGCAAAGAATTATTTGGCCAAATGTCAAGAGCTCCAAGAAACTTCGCAAACCACTTTTGACATGTTTGATTGGTCACAGCATCTTCTCCATACATTGCAAAAATCTTTTTTTGTGTTTCAGTTGTGTTTTTTACCTTTTGTGAAATAATGAAGAATAATACCCTGAAAAGGTTGCATATCTTCTTCCATCTTCAATATTAAAATGGCTGCACAAAAAGTCACCAATTTTGATGTTTTTTTCAAATGCATGCTGATATGACAGCTGTCACAATACAATCTAACAAAATTGTTTCCAAGGAAGTTAAAGGCAGCTAAGCGCTGCTAGAGCCATCATACAGAAAACAACTAAACAAACTTTTTAGAGAAGCCAATGACATAATGTTGTATGTCAATTTACATCAATTAAAGAAAGGCTAACTTTTTTAAATGCCCTAACTTTTCTGAGCTCATCTTTTTCTTGTAGTACCTTATCATAGGTAGCAAAAAGCAACAAAATTTTGCTTCTGATATTCTTCCTGGAACCATCTTGCCCAACCTTCCATTCTGCCTGGGATCATAAGATCATTGGGCATATTTTAAATGTTTCAATTTATGATAAGTGAATGTTTTATCAAGTATTTTGTCACTGTATAGTATAGCACCAAAAGTCAGGTTGAATAATGCCCCAATAATGCCACCTCCACGATGTCCACATCCTAATCCTGAGACCTGTAAATATTTGACCTTATATAGCAAAAGAGTCTGCAAATGTAATCAAATTAGGACTCTTGAGAAAGGAAGATTATCTTGGTTCACTTAGGAATACCCAAAGAAATCATAAGGGCCTTTATAAACAGAGGCAGGAGATCGGGGTCAGAGGAGGTGGTGTAACAACTGAAGCAGAAAAAGATTTGGTGATATAATCTGCTGGCTTTGAAAATGGAGGAAGGAGCCATGGGCTCAGGAATGCAGGCCGACTAAAAGATGGAAAAGGCAAGGAAAGGTATTCTCCCATAGCTGCCAGTCTTAGGAAGCATCCCTACCAAACCTTGAGTGAGAGCGATTTTGGACTTTTGGCCTCCAGAACCATAAGATAATAAATCTGGGCTGATTTAAGTCACTAATTTTGTGGTATTTGTTACAGCAACAATAGGAAATCAATACACATGGGTTATCCATTTCCCAAATTGGTATCATAATTTATTTTCTCACCAATGTTCCAATATCTTATAATAAATATGATGCAAAAATTCACTGAGGGATAGAAAAAAGAATTGGCTTATAGGAAGTCTTATTGATTGTCTCAGCTAAAACAGCACTTCCATTAAATACTAAGTATATCACTTAAACTTAGCAAGGTAAGTAATATAAGTTTGTGCATATTTAATAGTACAAAGGTAAAAAGTAAAAGAGATAATCGAATGTTGGAAGACAGAGAGAGAAAAGAAGAGAAAAATGTCCCAATTTTACCATTATTGGGACCCCATAGACACTATAAAAATCAGTCAAAAAACAACGGTGTTAAAATTATAAGAATAGAAAAAATATGCCTAAACATTAAATGCATGTGCGCACATACACAGCCATGCACACCATACATATGTACACCAAAATCAAAGAGACTACATAGTGAAAATGCCCAAAAAACATTGGGAATAAAAACAGAAAATATACTAATATAATGCAAAAGTTAAAAGATGGGCAAAAGAAAACCATGCAAATGCAAATCAAAAAATGCAGAGGCATAATTTTGTTATCAACTAAGGTGGAACTCCTGGTGACAACATCAAGTGGTACAAGTCTACGAGGTACAGTAATGAATATCCATGGACTAAACAACATGGCACCACTATTGAGATGGCAGAAATTATAGAATACTCAAGGAGAAGTATTCTAAAAACACCAGTACTTAGACACCCAATTGTTCAACTTAACTTCATCCAGCAAATATTTTTTGAGCCCCCGCTAAGCAGTGGGGACATGCAGGATTCACAGAAGTAAGGCTTGCTTGAGTGTGGCTGGTGGGAAATAATACAGCTGTAAAAATTTATATTTAACTTGAACATTTCACTTAAAATGTCATAGGGTGTGCTTGAGAGTGATACCGTTACATTACAGAATTACATGCCTATGATTTTGTAATAAAAAGGGGCATTATTTGTGGTGGACCCTGTAGTAGGTAAAGAAATAGACAGCTCCTTCCTCTGTGTAGTTCACTTCTTGTGTGGAGCGACAATAAGTGAAAAAAGTAAAATTCACAATATGGTAACGGGTGATTGGTTCTATGGAGGAATTAAAGTAGGGAAACAGGGTCCAGAGCACCGAGGGTATGGGTTTCAATTTAAGCAGAATGTGCAAGGGAGATTCAATGAAATGGTGATTCTGAGTAATGTCTTGAAGGGGGTTATCTCCTTAAGGATGTATTCAGGGGCAGGGGAACTGATGAGAAGTAAATAAAAGAGGCAAGAGATGAAAACTACTTTTTTACTGCATACCTTTTATAAATGTTGAGCCATGTGGTTTTAGTACCTTTACAAAAAATAGTTTAAAATTTAAACTATACTATTTAGAGAACTAGGAGAATTTGGAGAAACAAATGGAACCACGAGAGAGAATATTTGGGTTTTGCTTCAGGTCCAGTTACTAACTTGCTTGTGACTGTAATTGGATGAGCCACTTAGTTCCATGGTTTTAGTTTCTGGATCTGTACAAATGATAAGGCTGGACTAGGCGATCTTCAAGTCCTTTCTTTCTTTAATATTCCATGGATGCATGATTTAATTCAATGTTTACCAAACTGTGGCCTAGAAAGATAGTTTTGGAGTCTAGCCATTATTCAATATTTTTTGTCAGCCTTTCTGTCTTCTGCATTCCTGCAATACATAAGTGGTAAATAACTGTTTTTTTCCAGTTCTAAAAATTATATAATTCACATCATGTAAAGAATAAATATTAGAAAACTCACAAAATAGCACTCTTTCAAAGAGATTCAAAGCAAGACAATAAGGAAATTCCCTATAAAAATAACACCAAACTATCTTTCCAGGCCTCATTATTACAGTGAAATCATGAATATATTTTAATATATATTTAATGTAAATCTACAAAAATTACCTTTTTATTCTTTTGCAGATTGTAACATGGCCTTTGGGCAAGCTCCAGAAAAAGTTCTGTTCATCATAAAATTAACCTCAATGAAAACAATGAGTAAAATGTTTTTTCCCTATGTCATTTGGTGATCTCTGATGTAGTATGATTTATGTTAGTCTTATAGTTATGTACCTAAATTCTGACTCCTGTCTGCATTTTTTGGAATTATCTCCTTAGAATAAGATCTTCACTTACTTCCCCGGTGATTCCCACAACACATACTGCAGAGCTCCGTACAACCGTATGCTCAAACATGGTTCTACCCACTGACCCTGTGACACGAGGAAAGATGTGAGACAGAAAGTCTTGGGCAGCCGTCCTAGAGGAGGATGACTGCGCAATGCTCCTGCCTCGATGCAAATGAGCAAATAAGAAAAACAGACAAGGTATGGAAAGTCCCTCCTGTCCTCTAGGCCAACAGCTCTTCCCGAAGAGAATAAGGGCCCCAAGTGTGAGATCCTTCCATTCATTCAGAGAAAATATTTGCGTCGTCACGAAATTAAATAATGGTATTCTTGCTCTCCTTTCCAAGGGGAAAGTGATACCCAAATATTTCCCTTGGTAGCAAGTGAAGGGTGATCATGACTTTAATACATAGCCTTTGTCTCAAAATGTGGATTGAATGAAGTTCCTTGAGAGCAAGACTGAAACATTCAACACAGTAGCCATATATTCTCTGGAAACATGAACTATGGCCGGTGTGCCATTTTGGTAATCTTACAACATTTCCTTTTTTTTCCTTAATCTAAATTTACTCTTTGTTTCCCATTGAGACTTTCCTGCAACCGTGGCCTTCTTATCTAGAAAATGATAAAACTATTCCAACTCTTGCACTGCAATCGCAATCAGCATCCTTAAAATAAACAGTCCACATATTCTCACTATCCTTATTTCCCACACATGAAAGTATACATTTTGTGATTTGCTTTTCATCATAAAACTGTGTAATTCCCCAGTTAGAATGGCAAGATAGAACATTTTTTAGCCAGAAATGAATCATGTTACTAAAACACATTTCAGTCAAGTCAATAAACATGGTCTCACTTCTTTGTAGGTCTGAAACAGCTGCATTAGCATGTAAGCCAACAGAAGTTTGGGCCGCTCAGAGGAATTCTGTTCCAATTATCCTCAAATCTCCTGGATATCACCTGTTTTGAATTTCTTACTCTTACTTGTTGACTAACTTTCCATTATAGAATTCATTTGTGTTTGCATATGGCATGTTAATGATATATAAAATGTACCTAAATATCCTTTTTATATTGTCTTCTCTATTATTTTTATTGTGTTAAATTACAATGTGTAAAATTGTAGTATATGCAAAGCAGAATAATGTTGTACAATATTATTACAAACAATTCCGGAAAAATGTAATACTGCAATAATGATTTGGCAAATTATTTGTCCTTCTCTTAGTATTATTACAAAACTAAAAAAAAAAATTGTGCCCCAACTTTTCAATTACATTCTTTTTCTTGCTTCCAGCCTTGAGACATATCAGAAAATTGAACTAGAAAATATCTTTATTGGGATAAGTAGCCTTGTAGAAAACAATGCTTTAAAAATTATAAATTGGTTCATTGTTCTTCGAAAATTGAAATCCCACCAATTAAAACAAGGTTGTTTATATTCCTGAGAAATAGCTGAAATTAAAATGGCATTTTACAGTGCTATTAAAACTGTACAGGGGTTGATATAAAAAACAAAATTAGTCATTTTCCAAAGCAGACCAGAAGCAATTACAGAAAAGTTGAACTGAGCTAAAAAAAATAGTAAATATTATGTTAGATCCATAAATAAATCATGTCATGTATCCCAAATGGATACAAATTGAAAAACATATGGCCCTGGATGTACCCTTAATGCTTCCTTATTTTCCACCTCAATAGAAAATGGTCCTGGTTTGTTGCTCAAACAAAGTTTATTTGGGAAATCTTTATGTATACTTCACAGATTTTTGGATTTAAACATAGGCCTGTTGGTGTTTCCAGAAGCGATATAGCCTTTAAGACATTGGTATGTTAATATTTTTTATCAATTTAAAACCATTCAGTACTTCCTGGGATCTTGAATCCAGAAACTGATGAGCTGGCTTAGCAAAATCATAAACTGATCACCAACCATTTTTACTTCCCAGGAAACATGAATCAACAAAAGGGGATTCCACATTGTTTGAAAGAGAACACAGCTTATCTAGAATGTCTTCATGCTAATCACTGAGCTCCTTTAAAACCCCTAGACAGTGGGAATCAATTCTTGAACTTTCTTTGCCTCTGAATTTGTGGAGGTAGTCTACTGTAGACTTGAGCAGCCAGCCTGGAACAGTTTCTGAGACCTGCATAAACTTCTTTCAGGTCTACTCACTCCTAATTCAGCTGCTACATGCAAAACTCTGGATTATGGGCAGTAGAAATATATTGAAGGAAAAGCTGTGATCCTACCGTGAAGGATCTAATAGCCTAATAGTAGAGGTAATAATTCTAAAGAAACTTCTGGATAAATTGTAAACACTAAACTTACCCAACTTGTAGCTATATTAATTCTACTTGGACTAAACCTGGCCTTCTTATGTATCTCTTGTTTTAGTAATGGTACCTCCCAAGACAGATACATGGAAACCTTTTTAAACCTTCTAGCTTGTTTAGGTCAAAAACTAATCTAAATTATTGCCCCTAAAAATGCATGGTTGCTTCCCCTCACCCCATAACTTTTTGAAAATGACATTTCTAATATGTGCATCTTATTGTATTCCTTGTTTACCTACAAGCTGAGCCCCAAACTCAGGTTTATGCCATCTCACTGCTTCCCTCATCTTACATCTCGCCACTTCCCTCTGTGCAATGCAACTTCCGGGCATTCTGAATTACTTAGCTGTCCTCAGATATGTCATTAAACACATGCCTTTGCATGTGTCCTTTGTCTGGAATGCTCTGTTGCACCCCACTGTATACGCTATCCGGTTCATGTGAATTCTTGTTTATCCTTCATTCACAGTCCAAGCATTTCTCCTTCTTCGATCTAATTCATAATGCCCTATATAATAATGTAGCCATTTATTCAGATAATTGCATCTGTTGCTCTATATTTCCAGAGCTTTTTCAACATATCATATCTGTTCTCATGTCTGTCTTACCGCTAGATGGTGAACATGTCTGAGGTAGAGACAAGATGATTTTTTGACCTCCCTCCTACTGCAACACTGGACACATAATAAATTCTCAATAAATATTGAATAAAATACAATTATAAAATAAACCCAAACCACCTTAGGGAAAATGCTGTAACTAAAATAGTTGAGAGTTGAGTTGAGATGAGAAAGTCAGGAAAATATTCCATGTGTAAGTTACACTTGAGACAAACATAAAAAATGCATAAATTACAAACATGAAATAAAAGGGGGAAAACACCTTGTGAAATTGCATGATCATTAACAGGAAAACGAAAAACTATTTCCTCTATATGAGGAACTCATCTGAACAGAGAGTGAGTGCAAGATAAAGAACAATAATGAATAAGGTAGAAAAGTCAGCTTGCAGAAAAAGATTGTTAGAATCTCTTAGTCGTGAATATCTGGCTACAGAGATAAGTTTATTTTTTTCTGAGGATATAAAATATGGATACATTGAAGGGTTGTTGTCTTTATATACATATAAACACATATATTCTCTTAGAAAAGGGAGTCCTACTAAGTAGGAAAGTTGGCTTGAGAAAGGTATTATGAAAGTGCATACACAATGTTTTCTCTAGAAAAAATGGATGTGTTAAAGTATAAATAAATGATACAGCTTCCAGTCATGCTGTAGGTACTGATCAGATAAGATCTGGACATGGACATAGATATGCTGGCACACTGAAGTCCAAGAAATGAAGTAATAGGATGTTGATACAGTGTGGAAAAAGGGGTTTTGACAACCTAAACTTGGATAATTGCAATTCAGAATATATAAAATTCTGGAAGAGACAATCCACATAATTTGGTTTCTGGTTAGTGGAAATGGAAGTAGGGGAAAGGGAAAAGACAGGGTAGAGAGAGATGAGTCAAAGAACCCATTGATTTAGCTTCTTTTATCTATTATCTTGTACTAGTATTTTGCTTTCTTTGCATAAGCCAGACAAGGTTACTGAAGGTAGGGCGCTTCATTGTCTCTTTTGGAACTCTACCACTCAGCAGAGGATAATCAGCAAAACTGAATTGATCTGACCACAGCTGGATAGTTAATGGGATTCCTGTCTACAGCTGCTGCCATCTATGGCATTTGGCTTTTTGAAATCTGGATCCTCCGGCCATGACAAGGGCATGGCTACATTGAGTTGCCTGTCTGTGGTTTATCTTATGAATGCTGGACATGAATCAAATCTATACACAGTGCCTTTCAAAGACTGGGACTATAGCACTTAGCTTCAATATTCTTATACAGTGCAATGGCCTCTGCTATTTAATCTTACCGCATATGCAGAAGAAGAAAATTCGCCAGCGTGGGGAAGCACTGCCTTGTAGTAACAGTAAACACACTGTTTGGTGCTAAACTTAGTGAGACCTACCGTGTTTGCCGCAAACTATTCTTAGCAAAAATAACAATTGTGCCTCCATCTAAAGTTCAAAATAATACTGTATTTATCTTTCAATAATGTAAATTTAGAAAACCAAGGGAATTAAGACACTGAATCTTTTATGCTCTCTTTGTTTCTCTTTATGAAAAGCAAGCTGTGCTATACAAAGTATCACCTGGGAAAAAAAATGAAATGGCACAAAGACATGTGGCTACCACTTTAAAAAATCCTATTAGCCACTTTTTGCAAGTTTATTCTCTTTTCTTTCCAAATTGTTTTTTATTATAATTACCTCCTGGAATATGCCTGTTATATCTAGAACAGCTATTACAAAGCTTTCAAAAATCCTTGTAATTTTAGGAAGATATGGGGATTATCTTTCAAACCAAACATTTTGGCTTTTCTTCCTCTCTTTCTTGGCAAATTCTACAGTAATTAAAATGCATTTGTGAATAAGGATTGATTTTGAATTTTTTAAATATCAAAGTTCTCAGGGAATTGTCTTTCAGTGAAAGTGGGTCATTGAAAAGGAACTTGTGAATCGCTACTGTTCTTTTTTGTGTCCATCCATGACAGGATCTACTGCTCGTGTGGTTAATTCAGTCAAAGAAAACGTTTGATCTGAGTGTTTGACCGACCAGCCAGCGGTTTGACTGAATTCACAGCCACCGCGGCTGCCCTGGTGGTGCGTGTCCACCCAGGCTTTGTTTGCGTGCCGGCAGTCTCTGAACAGAGAGCACACAGCATATGCCAGGTGGCCATGTGTCTGAGGCAGAGGGAGGGGAGAACAAAGCAGAAAAAGCTTCCATTTGGACAGAGATCCTTTAAGCCACCCGACTGCCAGTAATATGTTAAAAAGAGAAGAAAACGCAATGATGCCTGAACACTCAACAGTAAACAGCTTCAAGCCCAAGATTCAGATCACAAATCTTCCTGTGCGGCTGCTGACACGCTCAGCTTGAGTGTGGCTGCAGGAGACAAAGAAACCTGCTCCGGGAAGAAAACAGGAGAGGAGAGCCTCACACTGACTTTAATCTGTCTCAGATGTGTGTTTTCGGAATCTATTACACCATAATCAGTATGTTCTTATGTCAGAAACCTGTTCTGTTGAAGCTAAGGATGGGGGAAGAAGGTTCTAGAATGGCAAAAACAAGAATGCCCTGGCCATTTTTTTCCTGTTTATCTCTACCTTCCACTTGGTACTTATCATATTGCTTGCCACCATCTTCCCCAAAAACATCAGAGAAGAGTGGGCAAGTACAAATGCCATCTCAGAAGTATAGGGGCTACCAAATATTATTTTAGAAAGAAGATAAGGATGGCATGGGTTCCTGAAAAAGTGCAATGCAAAATTTCTCATATAAATATCGTCTTTCCTACATCATGTTTCAGGATAAGTAGAATGTTTTCTCTGCATCATTTTCCCAGTCACTCAATTACTGAGCAGTTGCTATGGACCAGCCAGTGGGCATACGTTCAGTTTAGTTTTATAATCTTCCCAGAAGTGCTACTAAGCCCCATTGTGGTCATTTTACAGATAAAAACACAGACATTCAGAGGAGTTAGTTAAATTGCTCAGGCTCACTCAGATAATTAGACCCAAGGATATTTGATTCCAAAAGCTGTGCTAATCAACTTCATTCATAAATAAGTCACTTTGCAAGGGTTTCTCAGGTGCCCAGGAACTTCTACAAGATGGGCTTTTTAATCAACATAAAATATGTCCTCTATGGAGTATTATTCCCACTATTTCAGATACTAGAACACAAAAGCCCTTAGCAACCAGGTGGCCCAAGGCCGGATCAAAATTCAAACATGGGTCAACCTTAATATATATCTCAATGCTCATCTGGAAGCTCTACTGACCTGAACTCATGAGAGTATAAAGAGTTAGCTCTACTCTTCTTGAAGGTATTATGTCATTTTGAAATTGACAAAGTGGATACAAATTTCAATAGACCTCATCATCGTAGGTATCCATACGTTTGAATATTTTGTTCCCTCTGCCAAGGAATCTGTTTCCGTTTACTACATCTGACCAATCCCTTCCCTTTGATCTTCCATGATCCAGTTCTACATGTGTTTTTGTGGACACACTCTCTAATTCCAAGGTCAGAACTACTTGCTCCCTTGCTGCTGCTCCAACAAGCACTGTATTCACACCGGCATGAGAGCATTTCGCCATGTTGCACTGGATCGTTATTTTTCTGTGCATGGCTCCTCCAGGCAACCTGTGATCTCCCAAAGGACTCATTTTGTATCTTGTTGACCTTTGAGCTTCCAATATCCAGGTCAGTGTCCCCTGATAATAGGTATTCAAAAACATTTACTATGAGAGTATATAATTAAATGATGTAAGAATGAGAAGCCAACAGAAAAGATATAGGTGTGTATATGTCTGTGTGTTTAAAAGCTAGTGTGGAAAAAAAAAAAGAAACATCATTTATATGGAAGGGACAAAAGTATATTACCTCTTATCTGGCTTTTAAGGGGATTTTGCAGAGCTAAAAATCCTGTATTCAGGGAAAAGCTTTACCTGACCTGCCAATACCATCTAAGATTATTAAAGGAAGGATTTTAAAGATCTAATTTACTTTTTGTCATGCACTGCTTGCTGTTTGCATTTCACTCTGGTTGAACATTGAAATGAGACAAGCCTTTATCACCTTTGTGTCTGGTCACGTCTGCTTCCTTGTCTCCCTCGCTAGCACGGTGATGCAGTACCAGGCTGTAAACACAGCAGCAAAATGGTATTGGAATAGAAAAGGAAAAAAAAAGAGAGAGCTGCTTGGGTTCATAATTGGATGAAAATATGTTTAATGAAAATATTTCTATTGGTAGCAGGCTTTTTATAATTTCTTCATTTCTTTATAATTAAATTTTCTAAAATGCAGACATTTGGCCTTAAGTATCATATTGGCACCAGATCAGTACAGCTTGCTTGCCAAGCTTAAAAGGGAAAATATAATGGGAAAATACTGTAATTTTATAGTCCTTGTAAAAATGAGGAAATCACAACCCTCACAAAACCCCCAAGTAGGATGCCCTAAATCTGCCCGCAGAGAGACCACGATGTGTGTTTTCAGTGTTGAGGATGACCCTACAAACCTGTCTGGGGTTTATTTTAGTTTACCCGAATATGACTATAGATTCGTCTCAGCAAACAGATGTGCAGAACATGAACTTTATGTTCATTGGCTCAGCAAATGGAGCTGAGGGTTTCAACTGATTTCCATTTTTATTATATAGCATGACTTTTGCTTCTTTGTTCTCTCATAATCAACTTCAGTCCCCCCTGAAAATACCCTAAGTGATAGCTTCTAACAGGGTTAGATTGTGTGAGCGGAATGGAGGCTTATTCATGACTGCCTTATCCAGCACGCACCTGACATACTTTCTCTCAGTGGAACAACAAATTGGATTTTTCGAGAGCAGGAGAGAAGCACAAGCTCCTTCTAATAAAGTAAATATGATACCACTTGTGTATGGCAGAATCGTTTGAACCAAATTAAAAGTGCATTTTTGAGACATTAAGTTAGGGAACTCAGCATCTACAATCTTGGTAAAGAATAAATTGCACCAAGCTCCCCAGTGAGGGTGAGGAAGACTATGTCTGAGAATATGCACTGAATCTTCCTCCTTTGCCCACAGAACCTATTTCTCTCCCTTCTCTGGCTTGTCTGTGCTTAATGGTTAATTTCATGTGTCAACTGGACTGGACTAAGGGGTGCTCAGAGAAATAGTGCAACATTATTTCCTGGAGTGTTTATTAGGGTGTTTCTGGAAGAGATTTGCACCTGAATCATTAGACCGAGTAAAGCAGACAGGTGGCTCTCTCCAATGCAGGTGGACACCATTTAATATGTCGAGGGCTCAAATAGACAAAATATTGGAGGAAGGGTAAATTTGCTCTCTCTGCCTGAGCTGAGACATCCGTCACCTCCTGCCCTGGACATCTGAGCTCCTGCTTCTTTTGGACTCAGACATGGAGTTATATCATCAGGCCTCTCACTCCATTCCAACCTCACGTCTTTGGACTCAGACTGAATTATAACACAGATTTTCTGGAAAGAGAGAGAGAGAGAGAGAGAGAGAGAGATCCTATTGTTTGGAGAACCCTGAGTAATAAATACAGTGTTTATATAGATTATTGCATATTCTTGGCTCTCCTGAAGGCTGACCTTCAGTTAAGTTTGACCATTGACATCATCACCAGGCTCAGCAGGTTTAAGGAGTTAAAAATATGCATTGAGCCCTGGCCAGTTGCTGGGTTGGTTGGAGTGTTGTCCCCCACAACAAAAGGTTGAGGGTCCAGTTGCCAGTCAAGGCACATGCCTAGGTTGCAGGGTCGATCCCAAGTCAGGGTGTGTACAGGAGGCAACCTACCTATGTTTCTCTCTCTCATTGATGTTTTCAATACACATATCCTGCTTTGGTGCCACATGTATGGCAGTGGCTATGTCCCTCTACAACTGTTTTATTCTGAGAGCCTTCCCTCTGTGGTCCTCACTACAGTGGTCCACATAACTCTGAGGCCTTTCTTAGTCCATTAGGCCCTTGCAGTGGCCATGGTTCCCCAACATTGATAGTATTTGGGTCCCTCACTAACTCTTATCTGTTCACTTATGCCTGCTCACAAACCTATGTGATATTCTTTTTTTTTTAATTTTTCAGTTGAAACATCTGAGATGGATCCAGGCCTTGCTAGGATCCTAAACAATAGAGAAAGCAATTTTTTTCCTTTTAAATAAATGGTAACTTGATTGATCAATTGGCTTCCAGTGACGAAGGCCATTGTGAGAAAGGTTTCTAACTGCCTTCACCATTGACATCCATGACAAAGACTGAGAAAACATGAGGCAACTACAGTCTGCATCTTCTAAGGAAGTTAAAGGAGCTGACAAAAGCTTCTGGATTCTTTAATGAATCTGCTACATTGAGAGGAAATTATTTCATATCAAAGAAAACATCGGGCCTGACCAATTCTCTTGGCTGGGACACAGCATCAAGTCAGAAGGAAGCTGATGGAGAAGACCTAACAGAACTCAACTCCCTTTCATTTTAAATGGCAAGTTCAGGCTGGATTCTAGGACACATTAGCAAAAGAGAAAGTTTTCTAGGACACCTTTATGCTCCGGAAATAAGACAGTACTCAAAAATCATCTAACATATTAGGAGGAAACAGGACTTAAAGGGGCTCTCATTGACCAAGTCTGGCCACTTCGAGTTTAAAATTTTAAAATACATAAGGACAATTAACTTATTTAATTAAATGAGAATCACTGGGTTCATACAGAGAGAGAGAGAGAGAGAGAGAGAGAGAGAGAGAGAAGGCAGGAAGGGAAGAAGGAAAGAAGGAAGAGAGGGAGAATGGAAAGAAAAAAAGGAGAGATGGCAGTCTGCTCTTTGTTACAGAAATGATACCAAATAATAAATACATAATGGTGAAATTAGTACCCAATCTTTAATAACAAATGGATGCTAAAATAGTGAGTGAAAATTTGATGAAAAGGAGGACATTCAGTCTCACAGAATCTCACCACAAATTACTTCTTAATCACTAAGGGAAAAACAGTAACTTCATTATGGAGAAAGCTAGCAAATGCTACCTTACTCAAAGAATCAAACTTAACGGCTTCATTATAGGACAAAATGCTACCACGTGCCTCCTGATTGATATAATATGCTAAGAAGAACACAACTTCTTTTTTGTGATATTCTTGCTGAAGCTGAACAAATAATTACACTATTAGTTCCAGGATCTTGATACAAAGAAATCATTCTCGCTTTCATGTTACTCACCTGACAAATTTTTCAATCTAATGTGTTGGAAAATACATCCCTGTTGAAATGTTATAAGATGAGGCAGTTAGAAAGGAATCTTCAAAGACTTTTGGCATTCAAAATAACTGCACCTGAGGGCACACCCATAAAACTTAATACTGTGAGAAGACCAACTGGGTGAGGGGACTTGAAACACGAGAGTGAAAAAAGCGACCGGAAATGGAAGGCAGAGTGGGTTGGCAGAGACTTGCTCTTCTACTCTTAAATCTTTTTTCTTGCTTTATATATAATAGTCCAGATCTCCAGATCTCCTGCTTAGATACCATATTTTATTTCATTTAGAGTCTCTGGCAAATCTAGTAAACATTTTCTTTCTCCTGTTTTTCTTCCCTCAATCCGTCAACCTGTCACACATATTCCAATACCCCATTTATTCTATCGGATGTTTAATCTGCCTACATTTTTAACTTGCTCATGATTTCTTTATTACTATTCAACATCAACATCTTATTCAATTCTAATGGTATTCTGGTTCTTTTCTTCCACGAAATATACTGTGTGTGTGTTGTATGTGTATGTGTGTGCACCTATAATAAGAGTTTGTCACAATGCTTTAAAGAGAATGAAGTGTTTAACCCCAATTTTCCATTAAATCGTTGTAACAAAGTATGAATTTTCCCACCTAAGTTCCAGAAGCAAATCTAGGTTTAGGTGCAGTGCATGGTACAGGAGAGCAGGAGATTCTTCATGTAGTTGGGTAGATGGCCGTCCCAGTCCCTAAGACAGGGAGTAAGATAAAGTTTGACTAAATGTGAGTTCATTTTGGACATCATGAGTCTGAAATCACTCTTCCAAGATATTTAAGTTCAGATGCAAATACTTGGATGTATGGTCTGAGGGTCAATAATTAGATTCCAGAGATTAGAAGTCATCAAATAGATAGAAATTGAAAATCTTGGCCTAGGGGTAATCCTACTATAGAGATTAGTTTTAAAAATGAATCATAAACATAGCCTAACATAGACCAACGAGTCTTAGGTCACACAACACAGCACAGATAGACATAACAAACCTGAAATTGTTGTTGTACCGAATCCAGTGGCAACAAATGCAGTGAAGGGCCGTAACAAAGAGCTTGTTGTAATTCTTGTATGAGTGGACCTATAATGCGCTTAATCTTCATAATTACCCTTCCTTTTCCTACAAATTAGGAAGATTCCAGATCTCCTCAATCAAGCTACGATGTTTCACTGCAGGATTTATGAAATGGTCACAGCCGAACCTTTTGAAAATTATGGACCTGGAGCTACTGAAATCATATGTGATTATGTCAATTATTTTCATTTCCTGGTCCAATATCTTAGCCTACTTCAAGGATTTGGCTAAAGACTGATTTCAATATTCATCCTTTAAGAGGCTAGGCTTCCATTTTGAAGACCCTTAAGTCTCTGACAAATAATCTAATAAACGGATTAATTCATTTCATAGTCCTACCAATTCCTACATCAGTATTTATGTGACCCATTTGACAGAGAAGTTCTCCTTAGTACTGGAATCCTTCCACTAACACCTCTACCCACTTATGTCTCCTCCATTTCATCCCACAATCTTCCAGTTGCTTCCTGTTGAGAGTCTGGGTTCCTTTGTTCTATTTTCATTTCTATCAGATAAAATTTGAGGTAACTTTACCCAAACTCTATGGTGAATTTGGTTCCCTCATAGCAAGTTTTTTAAACAACAAAGACCACAAATATTTCTTATGAATAACTAATCATACTATTTGCAGGGTGTATCTCAACCAGCAATTAGGGATCAGCATCCCTTTGAGATACCTGAGTGAAAACTATATCTTGATAGGGGACCGTATCTACATAAAAAATTTATCAAAGGTTAAGATTCCTCTCCCAGAATGCAACAAAATACACTTCTATGAGAACTTTTCCTTCAGACTGTAACATCATTTCATTATTTTTATTAATTTGTTAATTTAAAAAATACTCATTTACACTATTTTAAACTTCTGTTCAGATTATAAAGGCAAAATAACTTCACAGAGTTGTGAAATTTTTCTACAAAATCCTCTTATCTCATTCTCATTTCATTTTGCAAAGCCTCGGGAAGTCTGTGGGCTAATTTTGCCAGTGGTTTCCATCTAGATCTAATCAGCCGAGGTCACTCAAACGGTGGTCAAGGTATTCTGCTAACCCATCTTACAGTTCAGTTTCTAACTCTTCTTTAAAGTGTATGCACTTCCTCCAACATTCTGCTTGCCTAACAGGTTCGTGTTTATTCTGTATGGCCAACCTAAGGAAGTGGAAAAGCCAGAATTATATTTCAGACATTCCCAACTGTCAGTTTTGTACTCAAACAAACGAGTCATTGCTGTCCCTCAGAAGGAAAGCTGCCTCTCACATATAAAGAGCCTTCCTCTTGGAAGATTCTGTATCTTAAAAGTTTGTTTTGAAATGTTGATGTACCATATAAGTAAAAAAATTCTCCAGGCAGATTAAATGCATATATAAATTTATAATAGCCCACTGACTCCAGTTGGCAGAGTTATAGCTTTAAGATAAGTGGCAAAACACTTTCCAAAGAAGTTTGGAGACTCCTTTTTGTCTTTCTGCCAAGTTCTCTCCACTGAATCTCACGCACTGACTAATGCATATGCTTGTTTGTGTAAGATTCCAGGGAGCGGTCTTTATTAAGGCTGGTAGGTGAGAAGCATTTCAGCAGAGGCCCGTGTGAAGTCAGATACCAGGACAGGTGTCAGCTTCTGCTGTATTTCTAATAGCTGTTCTGTTGTATATGCATTGCCATTAGCAGAATGGGAGTCCTATAGCTTTTAATTCATATTTAGTAATCTCAAATGTGAAATAAGTTTTATAATTTAAAATATCCTTTATGAAAAATATATACACATTACTTTAAAAATTCTACTTAATCAGTTGGTTTTAATCTTTTTTAGTATTTATATCTTTTTATTGATTTATCTAGATTACAAAATATTTATGTGCTATCTACTATGTAAATGAAAAATTTGAATTTTAAAATTTCTAAGTCTTCCTGCTAATTTTCCTACTTTTTTCAAGCAACTTCTCTTCTACATTATCTGTTTACAGTAAGCAATTATTATTATTCATTGTTACTAAATTTTTAATATATAAACATGTCAGAATTCTAGTGTTTCTTACTCTTGAAATAACTACTTTTACCTATCTTAGTAAGTTGCAAGCTAATATAGATCAGTTCAAGCACATTCAGGAGAAAATATATCAGAGTTATATAAACCAAGTGTCAATTCTAGTCATGTCTGAGATCTCACCACCACAAGTGTGGCATAAATTCAGTAATGGCTGAGGTCCTGTCTCCACAGTTTCCCAATATTGTTAAGACAAAAAAAGAAGTTAAAACCTTACTGTGTTGACTTCTGTTTACGTAAAAACAGTGGGCTTCTGTGTACGTAAAAATTGGGGGACAATAAACCTATGTATGCATGTAAGTGATTGTCTCTTAGGACAGCTATTAAAAAGAAAGATCTTCATTAAATACCCATTTACAAATTTGATTTAATATGTATATATTAATATGTGTATATTTATAATAGTAAATATGTGTACATTTACACATTTGATTTAAGTGTGTCCATGTATATATATTATTTGTTCATTTAAAAGTTAAAATTAACTTAAAACAAGTTTATATCCTTGTATAGTTAGTATTTATTTTTTAAGAAACTGAGGTGGTTGTTCCTTGTATGAATGAGTAGCTTAGGCCTAAAGAGATTATCCCCTACTTTTCCACCAAAGCAAAAAGAAAGAAATAGCCAAAGGCACACATGTGGGGAAACAATGTAATATCCTAATTGTAGAAACCACGAATTTCCAGCAAGTAACTTTTTCTAAGTATCAAATAGATGTTTAGGCATGCTTGATGACTCTTAAATAAAGTCAAAATCATAGAGTTTGTTATTCCTAGAAAGGGCCTCAGAATGTATATGGTTCTTAACTCAATTGAGTTCCTGTGATTTGAAAAGAATAAATATACCTACTGCACTGTCTCATCCATATCACAAGTCATTAATTTATTCATTTGGGTGGGTCTGCCTCCAGTTATTGAGAAATTATCAAAACTTAGTACTTAGAGCTTCCAAGTAAGCAGAACTTTGCAACTGAACTCACTTCTAAGCTTTAGAAAGATTTGCTTTCACAGGGAAAAAAATTGTATATATTTTAATATTATTTTATATGCCTTCTTTATTTTTTCTATCTAGCCTACTGGAATAAATGTCTCTCAAGATAACCAATGAAATTTCAAAGTTAGACTATTTGTCTCAGTACTGTAGGAATCTCACTTAACAAAATTTATCCCTAAAATTTTACTGAAATGTTTCCATGATGAATTGAAAGAGAGATGCCTCCTGTTGCCTAAGCTTCCAGGATGCCGGTATAAAACCGCTGCCATTTGCACTGTACGCTAATGACAAGCTGGATGTTTGCATGGAAGCCAATATGTTCTTACACTGCTTTTTGAGACAAGTAATAATCAGTCTGTCATCAATGTCATGCTGCAATCAGGCTTTGACAAGGTTTGCAAATAACGTGAAAGGAATTGCTCATCCCTGAACACTGCAGATCAAAACCAGACCTGAACAAAAACGGAGAGTCTGCTTCACGTCAGCTGCACAGTCTCTAGGAACGTGCTGTGCATAAGCAGCAGCAGAGGGAAAACCAAGCCCTAATCTCCACCCCAACCCCTCCATTGTTCATTTTTTGTAGAGAAGACCTTTTCTCAGCTAGCAATCCTGGAGCTCACTATTCAAAAATGTGATGTAGCCACCTAAAATGCCCAGCCTGATCCGAAGGACCCATATTGTTCTGGGAAATGATTGGAAAAACAAACAACACATCCATCCTTGGGGTGATTCAGTCTCTTAATACACGGGCTGGAACAGCAGGATTTCTGATGAAACTCAGCACTCCAATCAGTGAGAGGATTGGGTACAGGACTTGAACCACCAATTGCATTCTTTTCCTTTCCTTCCTCCTCAACCTTTCCTAACCCCTAGAGGAGGTGAGATGTTTGTTATTTATTCACTGCTCTTCCTGACACTTGATACTCTGCAGGCTTTCACAGGCATAAGAATAAGTTATATGCATCTAACTTTGAGAATGGTCATAGAAGTTAGGCTTCTAAAACTTTGACAACAAGGTTCTTAGGAGGGGAAAAGTTCTTTCAGAGGTGGCAACTGGTCACAGGTCTGTTCAGAGCTTCAAAGCATGTTTGGACTTCATGTTTGTACAAATAGTGGGGCAACCATGTGACATATGGTTTTAAGTCTTCATAATTTGTGCCTAAGCATAAGCATGGATTTCAGATGTAAATTAATTGTTGATCTTATTTTGACATACCAGATGGATTTAGTTCAGTTATTTTGTTTTTCTTTACAAGAAACCCTGAAAATCAGGTTCTACTAAGAGACATTCAAAGTTACATGAAGGTGGTAATGGAAAGAATAAAGCAAATGCATTTTAAGTGAAAAGTCCAATTCATCTTGTTACAGTCACTTGAGACTATGGGCCACATAGTCCTAAAAAGCATTGTACAATAAACTATCCATTTAATAAATATATGCTGAATACCATCATATTGGCTCAGTACATGGTAGAGATTATGACATGTCAGCATAATGTATAAGAATTGAGCCTTATGTTTTCCAGGAGTTTATAAACTGGTTAAGGAGAAAAAGAAAAAATCAATAAATGGGACTATATCAAACTAAAAGTTTTGCGCAGCAAAGAAAACCATCAACAAAATAAAAAGACAACTCACTGAATAAGAGGCCATGTTCACCAATATGTATGATAAGGGGTTAAAACCTAAAATTTTAAGGAACTTATGAAATCCAACACCAAAAATACACAAGCAATCTTGTTTAAAAAAATGAGCAAAGGACCTAAATAGAGTTCTCCAAAGAGGACATACAGTTGGCTAATAGACGTAGGAAAAGATGCTCAACATCACTAATCATCAGAGAAATGAAAACGAAAAGCACAATTAGATATCACATCACACTGGTCAGAATGACTATCATCAATAAGTCAACAAACAACAAGAGCAAGGATGTGGAGAAAGGAGAAGCCTTTTGCACTGTTGGTGGGAATGCAGATTGGTGCAGGCACTGTGGACAGCAGTATAGGGATACCTCCAAAAGTTAAAAATGGAACTACCTCATGACCAAGGAATTCCACTTCTGGGAATTTTTCCAGAAAAACCTGAAACACTAATTCAAAAGGATATAAATACTCCTATGTTCACTGCAGTGTTATTTACAATTGCCAAGATATGGGAGCAGCCCAAGTGTCCATAAGTAAGTGAGAGAATGAAACAACTATGGGACATTTACACAATGGAATACCACTCAGTTGTAAAAAAAAGAAAATTTTACCCTTTGTAACAGTGTTGATGGACCTGGAAAACATTATGCTAAGTGAAATAAGCCAGTCAGAGAAAGACAAATAGCATATGATTTCACTTATCTATGGCATCTAATGAACAAACCGAACTAACAGGCAAAATAGAGTCAGACTCATAGATAGAGAGCAGGCTGACAGCAAAGGCAGAGGGGGTAGAAGGTGGAGGGACTGAGCAAAAAGGAAAAAGGACTTATGGACATGGACAATGGTATGGTGATTGTGGAGAGGGAGATGGGAGGACACAGGTATAAGGGGGATAAATTATAATGAAAAAACAATAAAAATAAATTTTAAAAACATTCTAATGCACATGAAAGCACAGCCATAACTTCTTCAAAGTGCATAATATAAGCAACAAAATAGGAGACAAGAAGCACTTTTGAACTACACTGAGGATTTGTAACAGATATCCATAAGCGATTTCTTTAACCCATATTGGAATGTCCCCCAGTCTCCTCAGTCTCCTGAGATAGTACCATTTAACTACAATCCAAGTCTCCTCCTCATGAATAAAGGAAGTCCAAACCCCATCTCTGCTGTTTATGAGGCCCTCATAATTTAGGCTGCACCAATAATTTAGGCTTTCACTTGTCACCTCTCAACTTTGACCATAGAGCTGGGATTCTTGAATCCATGTATCACTGACCGTCTTTGCTGATCCTGTTCTGTCTGGTCAATTTCACTCTAAGACATGGCTATACACCCACACTCTGGCTTCCCTCCAGCAGTATACCTGAGATTTATGGCTTAAACAAATTGAACTGAAGCTTTAAGGATTGCATCAAACATTGCAATGCAGAAAAAAGAAACAAAGAATTGGTGATAGAGTAGCATGGGCCTTGGAGTGTATCACCTGTGCCTGCTCTTTTTGTTCAAGCCATGACGCAACGCTCTTCCATCTTCCCCCACAATCAGATGTTTCTCTCCCAACGACCTACATCTCCAACCTCCTTGCTCTGGTTTCCTCATTGCAAATCTCGAAATCAGTTACATGGCCACCCCTCAGAGGTGAAGCCCTGCTTGGAATAGAGCCAGACTTAAGATATAAATGACAGAGCCCATAACTTCAATGTCTCTGGTTATATTTTGTTTCCTTTTTTCTTCTATTTATCATGTTCCAGTTAAAGGTGAGATCATATGGTATTTGTCCCTCACCATCTGGCTTATTTCACTTAGCATAATGCTCTCCAGTTCCATCCATGCTGTTGCAAAGGGTATAAGCTCCTTCTTTCTCTCTGCTGTGTACAATTCCATTGTGTAAATATACCAAAGTGTTTGGATCCACTCGTTTGAGACATTGAAGTTAAGAACAATCTAACAATGGTCAGGGGGGAGTGGGGAGGGGACAGTGAGGAGAGGGGATTACAGGAACTACTATAAAGGACACATGGACAAAATCAAGGGGGAGGGTGGAGGAGGGGGAGGGAGGGGGGTTCAGCTGGGGTGGGGTGGAGGAATGGGGATAAAAAGCACACAACTGTAATTGAATAACAATAAAAAATTAAAATTAAAAATAAATAAATAAATAAATGACAGAGCCCTTTAAAGCCTCTCATCTCAATCACTTCTTACAGAGCAAGTTTGGGGTCTCATTAAGATTCACAAATCTGATGCACTGCAGAGGAAAACAATAACTTCTTTCTGGGCTTCTATTAATCTAATATGATTAGCAAGACAGAAGATCACAAAGTCACTTGGTCTTTACACTAGAGTCATTAATATTCAAAGAAGAAAAATACCCATATGCTTTGTTGAATTCTGATTAAAAATATAGTAATGCTTATCCATTTTTATACATCATTCAACTACACTACAAATTTACCTTAAATTTCAACAATTGCTGTGACTTGTAATTGCTGAAAGAAAGTATGATACTTCCTGTGGAAAGAAGTTTTAAATCATTGTCCATTTTATGATTGAAGTCCAATTTTTAATTGATAGTTAATTTTTAAAATAATTGCATTTATGAAAACTCCACAATCTCATACAACAACAAAGTTTAGTGTAGCAAATTTTGTGTACATTAACAATATATGGTATCGAGGTCTGTAAACAAACACATTTATTCTTTCCTTATTTCCTAGGTTTATCTTCATTTTCCTTTTCATGATAGTCCTGAAAAAAAAATAAGCGAATCAGGAATTCTCATTAGAGAATCCCTCCCTTATGGAAAACTAACCTGTGATTGAAATTTAGATATTTTGGGGAAGCCATACGCGAGTCTTATTCCAATATTAATTTGAGCACTGGGCTTCTCAATTTCATTTTGAATAGCTGAGCAAGCTTTCAAAAAATCCTAATGGATAACCAGTTGTTTTAGGAGATCCAGAGGTAATAAGGCACAGAATCAAAGACAGAGTTCTGGGCAACATATTAGAGATCTCCAGAAGGACTCACATTACTCTACTAAGTCACTTGCACAATAAGTGGTCACCGAATGCTTACTAGGGAAGGTACTGGGAGGGTACTAGGAAGGTACTCACTATACTGGGAGCTGGTGAGTCAATGATGGACAAGAAAGCCAAGTGTTGACCTTCATGGACCTTGTACAATAATAGCAGAGACAAATGATAACGAAGGACACAAATAATTAAATAATTACATATTGTACACATTGTATTGAATACAAAGGAGATAAACAGTGTTATCATAAAGTAAAAAGATATTCGAATGTCCTTAAATTTAAGTCTAAATTCAAAAAATAGATATTAATTGAAACTATGACTGTTTTAACCTACATTATTGACAAATATTAAAAAGTTCGATAGCACATTCTACCAGTAAGACTGAATGAAAAAAGTATTTTGATTGTGAATGTAAATTAATTTTCCCATAGGGAAAATAATCTGGCAATATCTATCAAGATATAAAAACATAATTTTTGACCCTTATTTCATAAATAGGAATATGGCTTATAAATTTGTTCTCATTTGTACAAATGGTGCCACATACAAGGTTATTTATTGTAATGCATTCTTAGTAAGAATAATTGTAAAATAGCTACATGTCCATTAATAAAATACCAGTTTAGTAAATTATACTACATTCTTATGAAATAGAATGCAGTGCAACCATAGCATTTAATGAGAATGCAGTCTTTTATTTGTTTGCTTGTAGATATAGGTCAATCTATAGGAGTGTTAAGTGAAAGCAATTAAGACTGTACAGTTCATGTACTATGCTAAAAAGAATGTATATATTTTATTTGTATATGCCTACAATATCTTACAGAGGACTGAGGAGTGTTTTTCAATGTACATATTCATATTTCCTTTTATACCTTTTAATTTTGAATTAAGTGAATATATTACTTGTTTTAAAATATGTAAATAATTTGTACATATAAAAATTCTAAGTTATATCATCTACTATAGCATTCACATAGCTAGCTATATAAGCTACAAGGTTTTAGAGCAAAGTTCTTGGAAAATTCATTGATTATGTCAGATTCAACTAAAAAAATACTTGTTAGAACTTATTTATTTCAAGTTACTATGTTCTTGAGATATGAAATTAAAATATTTCTCATCTTCAAGAGAATATATTTGGATGAATTAACTGGATATTTCTATAAAAGATAAATTGTAATAAAAGTAATTAGTAGGAGTACTAAGACTTTTCAATATTTTTATACCTTTCAAAATTCTTCCAGTTACCTTGAAATATTTGGTTTAAATAATTACTAAATTTCCCAGTATATTACTTATAACATACATTTTATTAGATGTAAATACTTAAAATATCATAGGCTGTATCTTTCCAATATTATTAGCATTTGTGTAATAAAATCTGTATTCATTCAAAGGATATGGAAAAGGAATTCTAAAGAAACCTGCATTATGCACCTACTTCATTATATTTACTATTAAGATTACACCAAAACTTTTCCCAGTCAGAAACCTGATGTTTCCCACAGAAATTACATAGGCTACAAATAACATGGTTAGCAGCTAGATTAACTATTTTAATATAACTTTCGATTGGTCTCATTTATTTTCTATTACCTACCACTTTATTTTAGAATCATAATTTTCCTAAATGGTTTTGGAAGTACAATGATGAGTGCAAGCTACATGTTTTTGATCATTGTTGTTTAAACACATGCATGCATGTGATTAATGGAAATTTTATAATACCCCCAAAACAAGAAAGAGAAAAAGTAAAAACAGACAGGAGTATTCAAAACAGAACTATAAGGTAAGAAATCAGAACGTCATTTAAAAATGATACAATAGCAATAACATATAATCAAATAAATCATCTATATTTTCCCTTCTTTTCAGAGATAAATCCAGAATTTCTGGATCTTAAAATGTATTGAATCAGAGAGTGTGTTTTTGAGAATAAAAGTAATATATCTCCAAATGCATATTTCTATATGGGGCCTAAACAGGGGCACCTGCAAGTAAGAGGCCTTGAAGCTTAAGCTTTTTTTGCTTCACAGAAATCTACTCTGCTTTTCTTATCAAATAGAACTTTCCTTAAATGTCACTCTGTGGTTTAACCCGAATATTTATTTGGGGGCAGGGATGTACATCTCAATAAAGATACAGGTAATTAAATGTTTCCCTCTTGCTGTCTAGATTGCACTCCCGTCGTCTTAGGGTTTCTTCACTTCAGAGAATAAACTTAAATCTGCCATATCAGATTCAGAACAGACCAGGAATTTCCACTCACAGAGCACAGCATCTTAAAATTCAATTTACATACTGTTCTTCCAGCCCACGTGTGGAAATTCAACAATGATTTTTCTTCATTCACTGCAAGTGATTTTCAGTAACAGCTCTGACAATTAACTCTCCCACCATCGAGCATTCATTAGAGTGAGAGCACACAGCTCTTCTCCCTCTAAGAGTGCCCCTCCTTTCCATCCTAACTGCATAGTATGCTGAGTTTTTCCTGGGAGTAAGGGAAAGGCAGACATTTCTAAGTTTTCTCTTTCATTATGGTCAGGGAGGGGGAACTACTTCAGGTAATTCTGGTAACTATGTTATCTAACTCTCAAAACAGGGAAAATGAGAAGAGATGAGGTAGAAGTTCTAAGAAGCATCCCCTGGTTATTGTTGCTAGGGCAACTGCTACTTGGCATCCTCCAAATAGTCATCGTCTGTCACACTTGTGGTATAATTCACAGGCATGCAACACATCTGAGTGGATTGGAAATAAAAATTGGAGGAGGCGATGAGGGTTCATGTAAATAAATGAGAATGTTTTCAATAGCACATAAACAAAAATGTATGTCTAATAGAAAGAGAAAAAAGAATAGGCATAAGAAGAACGCAGTTTTGAAAATGAGTGTCACAGCTAAATATTAGTGTTTCTCTTTTTGTACACATTAGTTAGACTCTATTCATTCCCAATAACTGTCTAGCCATCTGCCTCCTTTTATAAGAATCCCTTCTTCCTCCAAATATTGGTCTTCTGTAGTATGACTTAAAACTGAATATATGCAGAGATTTAGGTATCATTTTCCTTTTCATGATCCTTATGAAAACAAAGAATATTTACAAACACACGTCCATTGTCTACCAGAATGTCTGACTCCGAAGCAGGACTGGCATTGTTTTAAGAGAAGATAAAGTATTTATTACCCGAATAATCATTGACAGAAACAACCATGAGCCCTGAAATACCCTTGGCTTGTACATTTCTTTTCTCTTATGTCTTCAGGGTGTCTGCTTAATTTTTCTAACCACTGTTTCTTCTTCTGAACATTAAAGGAAAGTTATTTTTTATATTATGCAGGGAAAAGTACTACTGCTCAAATCATAAATCAGAAAAGAAATCTTAAAAATATCCATCATAAACATCACATAAAACCCCAACTGTTTCAACCTCCTCTTAGCATTTGCTGGTGTCAGCATCATAAAAATGTGAAGAAAACTCACATCAATGTATCACATTTGCAAAATGAGCTTAATAGCAAATGCATTTTTGGAAGCAAGTGGGAAGAAGAAGAAAGAGTTTTAACCAAATTGCACTGAATGATTTTTTAAAAGCATAATGAATTAGGAAGGAATAAAATTTGTTTAAAAGCAACTGTTCAGGCTTCATCCAAAGCTTTTATTTTCCCGTTAGAGAGAATTGCTAAAGTCCTCTTATGAACGCCAAATATATACTTCCCTACGACTCAAATAATGAAACTAGATACCAAAACAAATAAAGTAAAAATGATTATTTTTTTAATTAGTAGACATAACACTGCATGTTAGTTCGACCAAATCAGACAGGCTTCACTATTATTTTATATGTTTATTTTTAATGGAATCACCAAAATTTTGGGAAACAATACACTCACTGCTTTAAACTTCAGGGAAAGAATAATTACATACTGCTTACCATAATAAAAATGATAGTTTACTTTTGCTAAGCATGTATTACCTGCCAGATGCTATGATATCAACTTTATAAGGAAGCATCAACTCATTTAATGCTCATAATACAATTATGAGGAATACATAGAATTAAATTATTTTTATTGCATAGATTAAGGAATTAAAGCACATAAAAGCTGGGTAACAGGCTCCACTATGCATAACAAGGAAATGGCAGTACCCGATAGAACCTCTGGTCCTTGCATGGTAGTGCCATGTACCGTAGGGATGTGGGTGGGCCTGTGGTTTCTTTTCATCTAGAGTATTTCTATGAGGATGGGCCGCAGTTTCCCTAACACCCACATTTTTATGGCCAATGTTTCTGATGATCCTCCTTTCTGACCTCTGGTTCCCAGCCCACATCTTTTTTATGCTTACATTGGCACTGAGCCCCAATATGGCAGGTTGAAGCAAGTGAGAGGCTCACGTAGGTATCCTCAATCTTTCTCTTCCCCTGTGTGTTCTCTATTGGCATTATCTCACTTAGGTAAAATATCTAACCCTTGCTAATATTTCTGACCAATCCCCACCTTGTTTCTTTGGTTTAAATGCCTTGGATATTGGACCATTTCAACTTCTATTGTCTATATTTTGTACTTAAAAAGTTTGTTTCTGGAAAAACACCTCCTACATGCCCAACACATACCACATGCACATACATAAGCAAATGCTTTACCTCTTGATAATTCTTAAACTTATTTCTTCATCATATATAATATAATTGACCTGCATAACATGACCTGTACCAAGCGGTTTATATATATCTATATTTATTTATTTATGTTTATATATAATTTATATATCTTATCTCTGTATCATAGATATATAAGCTGGGTACTGAATATGTATATACTCTGAATATATATATATATCAGAGTACCAGGATGAAGGAAAAAGCAAGAGAAAGAGAGAACACATTGAATAAATCCATACTATAATTCCACTCATAAACTCTCACAGTTATGAACACAAATTTTATTTATTTTTACAAAGGTATTATCCAGGTACAGTGTGTTTAGATTTTACAGTTGGAAAATCATTGAATCAAAGATCAGATTCCTACTTAATGCCATGATTTGCACACATTACTGAGAATCAGTGGTTTAACATTACCTTCCCAAGAATGAACACAACCCAGGAATCACAACGTGTGGGTGATGACTCCTTCACTCAATCGGTAACAGCTTTAGAAAGTAAAGAGAAAACAAGGCAGGTATTCTGGAAGGAAGAAAAATGTAAGTTCAGCCTATGGCTACTTTTACATGGCAGTAACAATTACTTGATTTTTCCATACGATGAAATTTTTCTCTCTTTCTGAGCTTCTTGTGTGCTCTGTAGATCATTTCTAAAATGTATCCCAGGAAACTCAAGTACTCTGGTAATGATTTCTAAGCATAAGAGATTCCTCCAAAAGTGGTACATAGCTTGTATCCTACCTAAGAATGTATGTCCATATTGTGTTTACCCCTGGACCTTCAGAAACAACTGAGCATTTATGGAATTATACATGGGACAAAACTGAAAATCATCCTCCTAAGAAAAGCCTGTTCTTTAGGTAACATGAAACCATGAGCTTGACCTACCTATAAAACCTTAGTAAAGTGGCGGAGCATTTCAGATCTGCACACTAGCTTTGGGCAGTGACCACAGCAGCAAAGAACAGCTATGTGACACAGGACAGTTTTTGACCATGTCCAGCTGTCTCTACATGTGTGCTTTTGAACATTTGACAGACCCTTGAAGACTAACAAAGGAAGCCCAGAACCTTTGCAAGAATTGCACATGCATTATTAGTAGATGAAAGTAATCACCTAGAGAAATGTACAACCTCGTGTATACTCACAAGTTGGTGAGGCTGAGAAAGTTCAAACTTCTTAATGTCACCATTTTTAAACTTCTAAGTAGTTAGGATTAAATTATGCTGCATACTTGTTAATTGTAGTTGAAGGGGTAATTTGGCTCCCTTATAAATTATTTGTATACAAACCTAGAGGATGGAAAACTTTTAGGAAGATTATATTTTGAAATCTGATCCTAAATATGTTACATAGATTGTTCTTAGCTTAAGTGACAAGGATCAACACTTCCATACTAAGTGTTTAGTGTTTTTCATGATTTTTTTTAATTATCTTTTGCCCTTATAATTTAGTTTTTGGAATCCTGACAATCCTTTGAAAATATAATTACTTATTTTCTGCTAAAAACATGCCTGATCAACAGTTATTCTTGAACTTTCTCTGTGTGTGTGTGTGTGTGTGTGTTTGAATACATCAAACACTTCTAGTAGTAACATCTCTCTAAGGAAGACATGATTCCAAATAAGGGGGTGGGAAAAGAATTTCTGAATCCCTTCTGAAGTGAGAGTTTGAAAACAAGCTCTCTCTACAGTATAAAATAATTTCCTAAGGTGGGGGGAGGTTACATTTACTAGGAGTGCAATAAATATTTGTTAAGTAATGAAATCACAGTTTTATTAATTTAATTAGAGATTAAATATAAAGCTTACTTGATCTGTTTTCCAGGAATATGCAAAGATAGATTTCATGCTTCAACAGACAAATTCAGTCTCTAGAACAACAACAACAAAAAGGCATGAATCCCTCTATATCCATAAGTCTCTTAAGCCCAATTATATACATTTATCTGAAGAATTCCTACTTATTGTGAGTTGAACATTTGCATCTCTGAAACATCATCCATTAGGCCTCGTGCTTTTCTATGAAACATCACAGAGAAAGTCTACCACTCAATCTACATCAGATAACAGGATGCCCTATTAGGGATCTCTTCAGTTTAACGTCTCTAATTTCAGTTATTTTTCTACGCCTTTCACCACCACTTCCATTCTTCCCTCTGTTTCATCCAGTGTGTCATGACGTGGTTAAATTGTGACGCTTAGAATTGATTTCGTGATATGAACTAATCACTATTCAGTATTCATGGTTTACTCTTTCAATAAATATTTAATAAGCATCTTTGCTAAACCAGCTATTACAGTAAGGACTAGTGGTTAAACAAGATAGTCTTCACCTGTCTTAGAACGCTTGAAATCAAAAGTGCTGCTGGCACTGTGGTAGAGATAGCCATATCAACACTAAATTACAACTGTGGTAAGTTTACAGTAAGGACAGGGTGGATGCGATGTCTTTCTCTGGACACTATAATTATGCTACAAAAATCTAAAATTATGTTGGTATTTGTAACACCCTGCCAAAATTTTAATTAAAATAAAACTAGTGGTCATAATTTGCTGAAAAGGTCAGTTATAAATATAGACACATCTGATATTGAATTTCTCAGAATGCGTGAAAGAAGCAAAACCAGAATTGGAAAATTCTGAAGAAAAAAATTACAAGACAGCTCTAGATTTCTGATAACTTGTAACTGGTAAAAAGAAAGCATATGTTCAAACAAATAAAAACAACAAAAATTTAAAAATGTATACTCAAAGAGCCAATAATTTTGTTTTCCCTTTCCAGTACTGCACAGTGGACAAACTACTAAAACAAGAATTAGAAAACTCAATGCCAATTTAGATGGTTTAGGCTGAAATCACCTGCCCTCCTTGAGGTTTAATCCTTATCAGAAATATGGAATTTAAAAGTCCTTTCTTCCCTGATTACCTTCATGAGTGGTAATTCATCTGATACTGTTTTGAGAATGATATGAGATCATGAATGACAATGTTTTAAAAAGAGTAAGCCACAGTGCACATGTAACTATTTGTATCTACAGAGAAAAGAGAAATTGTAATTATAGCCAAAACTGAATGATAGGTGTTGATTGACTTTCCCACTTTAAACAGCTATAAAATAGTGTTGTCACGAACCCAGAGTGCAGAACTATGGTCCTTAAAAAATGAAACGCATGCTCGGTGAACTCTATATTTACATCAGCTTTCAACTGGGGACACTTTCCAAACCGAGCCGTAGGGAAGTGCAGACAAATGCAGAGCAGTAGTGCTGCTGCACAAACAAACAGAGATCGGGAGGGTCTGGGGCTGCTGAGAGGTTGAAATGTATGAGCCAGCATATTGAAAAGGAAATCTAGAAATATGCATGGTGTCTCTCTTGACTCTTACGAAATACTAATGTGCGTTTGCACTAGGTGTGACATCATGGGTCTGAAAGAGATCTGAATGGAAGCTGAATGAAAATTCTAGAGGTTTCTCAGTGCTGACAGTACTAGAGTTCTAATCAGTCAGAGGAGATGAACCTCACTGAAAAACAATGGACTTTCATTTCAGACTTCAGAAAGACCGAGTTTTCCTCTTCTATCCATGCTGTAATAGAGGGTAGGAGTTCCTTCTTTCTTTCTGCTGCATAATATTCCATTGTGTAAGTGGAAGGTGGAGGTGGGTAGGGCAGGGAAGAGTAATGGGGAAAAAATGAGGACAACTGTAATTGAACAATAATAAAAAAAGAAAGACCAAGTTTTAGGAAGAAGGTTATTCTAGATACTCCCAAGCCTTGACAGGATCAAGCTGATCTGTAAGTAAATTTATCCCTTGGCAGAATAAAACTTAATATTGTTTCAAAGAGACGACACGACATTAGATGACAAAAGAGTTACATTGGATTTCAGTGATGTAAATTTACTTTCAATATACAAACAAAAATTCTAGACATGCGAATAAAGTAGACAGTTAATAGACACAACGATAGAGATGTCCCAGATAGTGGAATTATGAGACAAGGAATAGACACAGCTGTAATAAATACAGTTGAGAAATTTTTAACTTTATTTTTATTATTGTCTCTATTACAGATGTCCCCAACTCGACCACCTCTTTGCCCACCTCCACCCAGCCCCCGCCCTCCTTCACTCTGGCCACCACCACACTGTTGCCTGTGACTATGGGTTATGCATACATGAAAAGAGAAAGTGGATATAAAAAATAAAAAGATGTAAAAATATCTTAGTAAATAAATAACAATTATCAAATACAGATGTTCTAAAAATTCAGTATCTCAAGTGAAAGAAATTATTAATTGGGCAGCTTTGCTGAAAAAGTATCAGTGAATTGAAGATAAGTTTTTTAAACTATGCAAATTAAAGCACAAATTGTAAAAAAATGACCTCAGTGATATATTTATAGGTCAATATCAGGCACAGATGAATATATGTAAAAATGTTTTAAAAAATACTAGCCCACATATCCAATGACATCCAAGAACCACCATTGAGATAAATACAAAGAAAAGCACACTTAGGTACTTCATTATCAAATGGCTAAAACTCAAAGAAAAATAGAAAATTCTAAAAGCAGCCAAATAAAAAGGACACACTATATACAGGAAAAATATAATAGAAACCACTTTTTAAATCACTAACTATCCATTCTAAAACATAATGGAACAACATTTTTTAAATGCTGAAATGAAAGTCCATCTAGAATTCAAAATATTGCACAAAAATCCTTCAAAAGTAAAAAAGAAATAAAAACACTTGTATTAAACAAATGTTGAGAGAATTTATCACCTACAGACTTAAAATTCAATCAATGTTAAAGAAAATCATTTTGAAGGAACAAGTACCATATAGAAACACAAATTTATTTGAAGGAATGAGTGTAGGAATGATTAATACAAGGTTAAACATAAAATATGCTTTTGTACTAAAGATAAACTGGATTCCATCAAAATTAAAACAATTGGTCATCTCAAAACACCTGTTTAAAAAGTGAAACAAGCAAGCCACAAACTGGGGGAAATATTCAAAATATTTCTATCTGCCACAAGAATTATATATAGGATCTACAAAGACCTATTACAATTCAGTAACAACAGTAAAAGAACCAAACTTTTAAAAATGGGCCTAAGTCTTGAATAAACATGTCACAAAGGAAGACATGTATGATATACAAAAAGCAGATAAGTACGTTAACAAAAACCTGCTCTGCATCATTAGTCATCAAGGACATGGAAAGCAAGCCACAAAGACATATCACTTCACAAACTAGAACGGTTATAATGAAAACATTTGACAAAATATCGGCATTTTGGAGCAATCAAAAATCTCATATATTACTGGTGGGAAACCATTTGATTATTTCTTATAAAGTTAAACACATATCTACCCTTTGATTGAGCAATTCCACTCCTTTATTTGTCCAAGTAAATGAAACATGACAAGTAAAAGATTTCTAGAAGAATGTTCATAGAAGCTTTATTCATACTAGCTCAAAGCTGGAAACAGTCCAGCTATCCATCAACAATAAAATGATAAACAAATAGTAGTGTACTCAAACAATGGAATACTACTCAGTAATAAAAAGAAAGAACTGGTACAGTCAAAAATTTGGATGATTCCAAAAAATCAATTTACATGAATTTTTACAACAGGTACAACTAACACAGACTCCTGACAGAAATCAGACACTAGTAGCCTCTGAGGGCCTGAGGGACTGAGAAGGGAAAGGAAGAAAGTTCCTGGGTGACAAAAATATTCTGTCTCAGAAGAGGTGTGGGCAACACAGCTGTTCAGATCTGTCACACGGTCTGCACTTAAGGTCACTGTAATCTCCTGTATAATGGCTATACCTCAAAAAAAATTAAAAATAAGAGGTAGAGTTATTTTAGGAAACTACTAAGGGGCGGCACATTGCAACATTTCTGGGAAGGTCAGAATAAAAATAAGTTCATTGTTTTTAGTGACCACAGAACTCAATTTCGTCCACTCTTCTTTCCTATAAAATGCTCTCTTTCTTCCTGTCAGGCAGCAGATAAATATTTGATGAGCATCCACTATACACTAGGCACTGTAATCTCAGGTTTCCTATGTCTAATATGTTGTAGCAGATAGCCAGCTAGTTAATTAAATAACAAGTTCTTTGAACTTAGTATATTTACTTTCCTTTATCATATATAATAACACTAGAGAAGTTAATGCCAAAGGAAAAAAATCAACTGTTGGGAAATTTTTCTGTCAGTGATAAAACAGTTGGAAAAATATTTTTTGTTTTTGAGAAATTTCTAACCCTCATGAAATAACTGAACTCTTAAATCGTTATGTAGAATTCTTACCAACTCCAAAAGAGCTTGATGGAAAAGCAAAAGAATAAAAATCAAAAATAAGAAACAAGACTCATTGAGAGTAGAGTTTTACTTCACTGTATGGTGGAGAGCCTGCCTTGCTGGCAGTTTAACCTTCGTGGGAGGACCTTAATAAATATGCAAAATCCTAGTCGTGAAGATTCTCTTTTAGCAAGACTACGCAGCCAGGTTCTTAGCTAGCATTACAGAGAGCTAGGTTTCAGAAATAAGCATAAAGAAACACTCAGTGAAGGAAACGGAAAACTCTCTATGGAAGACAGCTATAGACTGCGTGTGTCCACCACAGACTTCGTATGTTGACATTGAATCCCCACATCGATGGCATTTGGAGGCGGGGCCTTTGGGAAGTGATTAGGTCATGAAGGTAGAGCCCCCTGTTATAAAGATTTGGGTCCCTAGAACAGAGACCCCAGAGAGATCCCTGTCCCCTTTTCATCATGTGAGGTCAGGGTGGAAAGACAGCAATCTCTGAAGCACTAAGTGGGCCCTCACTAGGCAGTGAATGTACTGGCACCTTGATCTCGGGCTTCTCAGCCTTCAGAACTGTGGGAAATAAATTCTTGTTGTTCATAACACATCCAGTCGATGATATCCTGTTATAGCAGCCCAAACGGATTAAGGCAGAGATCCTCATAGGCAATAAAAGCATGGCTGTATAAATTATTTCTCTCTTCCCAGGGTTTCCACCTCCCTTTTGGTTCTCTTTGTCTTCACGTCTGCCTCCAGGGACACTAAATTGTCTAATTGATGAAAGACCCCAAAATAGACAAAAATTCCTTTCCCATCTAGTTTTGTGCTTAACAAAGAAAAGCTAAGATTTGAAAATAACTTTACTAAAAACTAAGGGGAAAGTAAAGGAAAATAAAGAAAATGCAAAGTTAGAAAGGATTTGCCTAATAAAATACAGATTTCTGATCCAAACATAGTTAAATTGAAGCCACAAGTTAACTGGTTTAATTTACCAAGATTCGGGCCAGGGTTTTGCTCACTTCCTGCAACACATTCTACTGATTAGAGATTCGTTTAGGTTTGAAAAAAGTAACACCCCTTTTAAATTTACAAGTTACTCTATAGGGAGGTTAAGTCTATCATAAATTTTTGTCAGATAACCCTGTTTTTCTTTTTTGCTTTTTCCCTAATACAAAAACAAGATAATTGGGGAGGGGAAGGATTGAACAATTTGGAGCAAGAAACACAGTAGCAAAACGGGTCAGAATCTAAGCTTTTAGCAACCCCTTACATGCTCAGGCTGCAGGCCCCACGTGCCCCTTACAAAACAACTAGTCCTTTTTTTCACTCAGAGTCTTTCTTTAGTCCCCTACATTTAAAGATTCCTTCCCTCTTCTCCTGTTTGTTTGTTTGTTTTTTAGTTCTCTTTGCATGGCTTCTTCTGAACAGTGACTGAGTTGGCCAGTCTGCGAGTTGATTGTAAATGACTCCCCTGTAAGGTTCCTATTATTTGATTGGCTTCAAGCTCAGCAGTTGGCCTTTTCCCTAACCTTGGCCTAGACTCCCCAAACGCTGCACTACAGCTCAGTCAGTGCTAAGGGGTTCGTCCTTGTCTGGAAGGTGACTCAGATGCATGAGGAGAGGAAATACAGATCTGGATGGGCAGAAACACTATCAGGGGGCACTGAGTATGTGAGTAAGAACTGTGTCTGGGGATGCTCAGCTGAAAAGGAAGAAAGAAAGGGAATTGGAGACTTAGAATTTTCTCAGACCCTGGGAAGTACATCTGCCCAACTCACATATCAAACCATTTGTTTCCTCTGACGATGTGAATGCCAGAGCTTTCTGATCTCAGGGGTATTTAAGTTATTTTGGTTCCCCACACTCCTCTGTGCTTTTCCCTTCTCCCCCTGAATGAAGTTCTTTCCTACTCACAGAAGGGCTTTCTGCTCATCTCCCTCTATGGTCTATTTAAATCATTCTTTCATTCACACGTTTTCCAATTCAGCCTCTATGCTTTGCACATCTAACTCTGCCGTGTCTGTTCAGCACTATTCCTCCCACTTTTTTTCCTGCAAACAAACATCACTTGACTTGTAGCATCCAATAGCCTACCTTCTTCTTGCTGATAGAATTATTTGCTGACAAATTTATTTGAAAGACTTTATATCCAAAACGTATGTTTTCTTTTTCCAGTTTCTTGCATACTGCCATCTGGTTTCTGTTCCTGCTTTATCTCCATTAAAAACTATGAAGGCCGCTTCACCAAAGACCATGAAAACTTTCAATAAACCTCCTTCCTGCTTGTGTTGCTTAAAACAAGTAGAGCAGTGGTATATTAAGAAAAAAATTACTATTAGTAAGGAAGGCTAGGTACAAATTGAAAAGCTGCCTCCCTCCTGGTTCAAGGTCACATAGTCCTACCATATCCCAGACACTTTTATAAATGTTGGAGAAATAGGGGTGGCAGAAAAAAGAGGGGTTATTTAGTTTGGGGATGATTGATTCATTCTTAAAAAGAATTCAAAAAATTGTAATGTGAGCTTTTTCCCCCAGCCCCCCCATGAACTTGATTTCTAACACTCCATTTGCAAAGGCCTATTAGAAATATCTTTGCCATTTCTTAATATCAACTAAGCTAAGCTCATTTGCCCCTCTTCAATTGCCCTTGAAAAAGTCTGTTTTATGTTCTGGTAACCCAATACTGTCATATTTTTATCTCTTTCTTACATCTTTTCATGGACAGTCAGTCACCAAAACTTACATTTTCTGAGGTCTGAGAACTACCCTGGTAATGCTTCTCATAACATTGATTTATTGAGTTGACGTTTGCTTTGGAAGCCTACATAGTAATGCTATAGCATCATTTATACTAGGAAATCAAAATTTAAGGTTAGGATCACTAGAAAACACAAAGTGGGATATTTAATGTCAAAAAATAAATAATCCACCCACAAAAAAGATTTAACAATTGTGAAACTTTTTGAACCTAATAAAAGGGTAAATAACACTTTTATAATCATAAGACAATGAATAACATAAAAAGTAAACAACATTGTATTCGAAAGATAATACTCATTCAGTTGAAACACACATAAAATATTTACCAAAAATGACCACATACAAAGTCACAAAGGAAGGTTCAAAAGGCAAAAATTAACAAAATTATTTTTTCATGCATAAAGTTATATTCACTATTAAAGCAAATTAAGAATAAATGCAATAATCTTACAACTGAAAAAAGCCAAAATTTAGAATACAGTACAATAAAAATAAATTACCAGGAAAATAAAATTGAAAGGACATATAAAATATATTTTTCTTCAGTAAGATAGAATAGCCCTAAAATTATTCACTCCACTCACATTCAGGTTCTCTATGTACTTGTTTGTGGACCAGAAACAAACCACCAGGAGAGCATCACAGGCTCAGAGATCACATTTTAAACTGAACAGATTTTAAAATGTCCTACAGTGTAGGACAGGGCAGAAGACCAAACACAGAAAGGAATCAATTGTATTAACATGGAAGGCACAAAAACCCTCAAATACTCAGCCCATGAAAGCCATTGGTTAAAAAGGAAGAATAATAAATGGTTTAATTATTTTGTTGGTCCCGTTCACTGCTCCTCCTTGACCCAAGAGCTGTTCTTCAGAGAGGTAGCAAACCAGGATTTTCATCTGTTGACCTTATGCTGACACTCACTAATGGCTTGTCTGTCTTTAATGGAATGTATATGAGCACCTGGTCATATAAAACATCATGGACATGCATTTCTAATTAAATGATAAATTGACATGCAAATAATTCCGCTAAATATTTGGAATGGGTGTACTGAAAAATGCACCAAGTCTGTTTCATGCATTTTGGTGGACTGAGTACCCATTTCATGTATCATAGTTGTGGGAAGATTTCATAGGTAAAAGAGATAGGTTTTTTAAAACAAGCAATTTATTACTGTTTAAAAGGAAGAACATAGCTAAATTTCAGAGTGATTGCAACTGCCAAGTTAGTAAAATTTCAGAGCAACTAAACCAGTAGTTCTTTTCTTTCTAGCTTTATGTGAGGTATAATTGACAAATAAAGGTTGTATATATCTACAGTGTACAAAGTGATATTTTGAAATCACTTTGTACACATTTTGAACTGACTACCACATTCAAGTTAATTCACATATTCACCATTTCTGGTCAGATATTTTAACCACATGAGTTCTTTAGGGGGTTTCTCTGTAAGTATCCCATAGCAGATTTTAGGCGGCATTAACTGATTGTCACGATGCATGTTATTTTACCAGTTAAAATGTATTGACAAAGTGTTATGGAACTAAAAAATAAAATGATAGGTGTAGAAAAATAACAAAACAAATTAGCTGAGATAAATTTATTGAGGGAATACTTTGATATTTCACAGAACAAAGAAATAAGTCAATGCATAAGTAGGCTGCAGGGATGATTTGATTTTGTTTTCAATGGGAAAAATAAAAATATATATTAACAAGAGAAAAGTAATTCTGATAATGTCATAAACAAAAAGCATAGATAAGAACAAAGTACAGGATAAGTATAATATTAAATTGGTAACCAATTTGCAAGTAATTTAAATAATAGTATAGTAAATAATAAATATAAGAAATATAATAAATACTAGAAGAAAGAAGTAAGAAATGCCTAAAGAAATAATTTTGGAATGAGACAAACTCACTGAAATACTTGTAGAAATTCATTCAGGTATGGCCACCACCCTGACAGACACATAATGGGAAGTCTGAAATCTCAGCATCAGCAGGCTTAGTTCCGTCAAAGACCTCTGGGAGAGCATCTTTGGTTCCGCTAGCTCCTGGTGTTTGCTGGCATTCCTGGGGGTTCCCTGGCCTGCGCCAGCATAATTTCGATTCCGCCTTCATCTTCACATGATCTTCTCTCTCATATGTTTGTGTCTCTGACCAAATATTCCTCTTCTTATTGAGATACCAGCCATATTGCATCTCATGTTAACTAGATTGCATTGCAAGCGCCTATTCCCAAATAAGGTTACATTCTGAGGTACTGGGAGTTAGGATTTCAACATATCTTTCATGGGGGCTAGGGATACAATTCAACCAGTAACACTCACGGCATTACACTTAGTCTATCTCCTAGTCCTGTGGATTCTGACACTGAAAAATTTCCTCTCTCCATCTTCAACTCCATTCCAGTCTTGTCTACCTGAGCAGCTGGACCTAACAGGTCTGCTTCTTTCCACTTTTCCATCATCTAATACATTTCCTACACATTAGCCAGAGTCATCTTTCAACATGTCAATATGATGTCTCACAGATCTCCAAAAACCCACATTGATTTCCTTTTACACTTACACTAAAATCCAATTTTTTTTACTGGATCTACAACTCCTTGCATGTTCCTGCCTTTGCCTGCCTCTTTAACATGATCTTTAAGCCATTCTTTGCTTCGTCCACTATTGTTCAGTTACATTGACTTTTCAGTATTTTTCTGAAATCTTGTTTCTCACATTTTAACCTGGCTAATTCTTTCTCATGTTTGAGTCCTACATGTAAATGTCACTTCCTTAGATTGTGCTCTGCTAACTCAATCTATCTAAAACAGAAATATCTTTTCAGCTTTCTATTCTTTCTTATAAAACATAGTCTTTTTCTCTCAGAGTTCTCATTACAAATAAATACAATATATAATTTCACATTTGTTTTAGTACTTATTATTCTCTTATCTCCCATACACACTACCCTGAGAGCTACAGACAAGTATAGAATTACTGCTTTAGATACCTAGTTACTAATTACTAGATACCTAGTTACTAGGTTCCCAGAACCTAGTACAGTGCTTAGCAGGTGACGGGTGCTCAACAAATATGTATTTGTCTTTCACTGACTAGCTTATTTCACTTAGCATAATAGTTTCCAGTTCTGATCTCACTTATAAGAGGAATCTAATGAACAAAATAAACTAATGAGCAAAACAGAACCAGAGACATGGAAACAGGGAACAGACTGACAGCTGCCGGAGAAAAAGGAGTGGTATGGTGGAAAAAAGGGAAAAAGAATAGTCAAAGAACATGTATGAAGGGCCCATGGGCATGGACAACAGCATGGGGATTGACTATAGGAGTGGGCTAGGTGGAGGATGGCAAAGGGAGAAAAATTGGGACAGCCGTAATAGAATAAATAAGAATGAATGAATGAATAAATAAATAAATAAATAAAATGTATTGATTAATTAAACAATTGAGCAAAAGAGGGATAGAGGTTAAGAAAGGATCCCAAAGCTAAAATGAGTATGAAAGAAGGAAAAAATGATAAAAAGGAAGGAAGGAGAAATTGTATTAAATTTGAAAAATAAAAATAAAGTTAATTTGGAAAGTTTATAATGGTTATTTTAATAAAAAGCAAAAGAAAGATTTTGTAGTTAAACATGTTAGGTCATCATTCCATAATTACCCCTTTTTCAGAATTATGAAGACAGGATATCAATCTAGAATCCTTGTACCAAAACATAACTATCACTACTATAGCAGATATCAATACAACTTAACATTCAAATACAAAATAATGGGTTTATTTGTATTGTATTCCTTCACAGTATAATAATTGGGATTCTATATTCTCCATGAACATTCCTTGAGCCAGTGAAGGAATTTCATTTCTCTTGGGCATGAGGTGAAGCCAGCTGGTTTCTGAGGGGATGTTTAAAAATGAATAAATGGAGGAGAGTAAGAAGAGAGAAGGAAGTGGTCATCTGTGTTTGTAATTATTTATGGGATGAGATACGCAACAGTAATGTGCTGTGTTGTTCACCAGGCAACACTGCAGGCCTGTGAGTGGGATTATAATGTTGAAGAGTCAAATATTGGTACTCAGCAGGCACATAAAGTGATGGTTTCTTCCCCACCCTGTCATTTTGTTCTATCTGTATCAATCAGTGTTCAGTTGCAAAGACTCTACTTCACTCAGTGTAAGAAGGTATTTACTTAAGGTCACTAAATTTTACACAGGATCATTAGGAGGGATGAAGATCCAACTCTTAACTGAGTTTTCTGGAATCACTCATGAAGCAAGATTGTAGAACTGGGCCATCAATGGAGCTACAGTTCCTAATATAATACAGAAGCTGTAAAAGCAGAAGATTATATGTGAAATCAGTAAGGTGTTTCTACATCTGCCAGCTCCAGGATCACCTCCATCTACCAATACCTGCATGAGTAAAATAGATTTCTGATACTCTGACTACCTAGCACCATGACTTAGTTTGAAATCAAATTTTGTGTAAGTTCGTCTTACGAAAGGACTAGAAATAGCATTATAACCATACATATATATATATATATATCTAAAACTATGTATAATCACATCTAGAATCACAATGTACAAAACAACGGATTGAACTATACATCAAATCTAGGATATGTAGTTTGTTTATTATTTTTGTTGTTTCATATGCTAAAGGAGGGTTGGAATGCCTATTGAACAAGTCATCCATTGTAGCTATCACATAGTATATGCACCTGCTCGGTTATACCAGTGAACAGAGATTACATACAAGTGACACGACAATAACAAACAAGGTGGGAAATTCTAGAAGATATTTAGGATATTTCTATATATAAAACAAAGCACAAGATCTGCCCAGAAGGTATCCTGTCATGTAATATGAAAAATAAAGACATTGTTGAAGAAGATACAAAATACAAGAAATATCGTATATAGGACAATGACATCTCAGTCCCCTTCAAAGTGAGAGCCTTGGAACCTCACACAGTTCTTCCAATCACCATCAGCTGCCCCACTGTATTTTCCTGAATCTCATCAATGGTCTGAGAACTCTTTCCTTTCAAAGGTGATTTTAATTTTAGGAAAAGTCAGAAGTCACAGGGCACCAAATCTGGGCTGTATGGGGCCTGAGTCACCAAAGTTATTTGATGTTTCACCAAGAAACTCTGCAGGAAACATGATGCACGAACGGGGGAGTTGTCGCGATGAAGCTGCCAATCACCAATTGCCCATATCTGCAGCCTTCTGAATCATGAAATAGTCAAGATTAATGCAAAATTTGATGCAGATTTACTGTTCTACTCACTCAGTCATTTTGAATGTGACGGCCACACAGTACACATGCTCACTCAATGCCATCTACCACCCCCACTGACCAGCACAGTGAAGTCATCACTGTTCATGCATGCACATTCCAGTCCACTCTCCTTGGCTGCCAGGTTACATCGATGTCATGAAAACCATTCTTGTTATATTTACAATGGCTCTACATTTTCCAGACAGACCTCATGTAGCTACTATTTTAGGGATTTAATCTGATCCTCTCTGAGATTTTTTTATAGTTACTGAATTATGTTATTGATCAAACTATCAATAATTTGTTGGCTTTAAAAAGAATTTGAAACTTCTAACAAGTTAGTTTAAAACAATTAAGTTTCAGACCTATTGACACTTTGGGCCACATAATTTTTTCTTGAGGGAGGCTGCCCATTTTGTAGGATATTTACCACATCTGGCTTCTACCTACTAAATGCCAGTAGCACCCCCTTTCCTATGCTATGACAATCAAAAAACATTTCTAGACACTCCCAATATAAGCCCTGGGGCACCACAAAATGCCCCCAATTTTGAATCACTGGTATAGATGGGATCACATAAGAAGGAGAAGTCCAAATCCTACTTTAAAAAAAGTTTTAAAAATAGTGTCCATAAAATATAATTTTTACTTCATGATATTTGCTATCTTTACATTTTAGAAATATATTTTCCAATTTTTAACATTTAAAATAAGGATAAAACTCATTTAAGCAGACTACTTTAACAGTTATTACCAGCTATTTGTTCAAGTTAGTTTCTCTAAAATGAGATCTTTCAGCATAATATGAAGAGGTAATTTGTAAATAATCTTATTTTCATATAACATTTTATAAATTGGAACTGTGTGGATATCCCATTTTCTATAAATTTAAAAATATCATAGTTTCTATGTTTCTATTTATACTTTAAGTTCATTGCAATTTTAAATTTTCAGTGGTAATATCATAACCTCAAGAAACTAAAATTATCACTTAATTGTAAAGATACTACGTTATCACAAAAAATTAATCTAGATATTAAAATTCAATTGAGAAATACTATATTACAGAAAATTGTGGGAGAAATAATGATTCATTAAGTTTGCTTTTGCAATAACAGTGATAATGAGATAAATTATGTTTTTAATTCCATGTCCTGGTTATCACTGTTATCACTGTTAACTCTAAGTAAAGCTCTTGCCCTATCCTTAAAGAAACAGTGAAAGTGATTGTACCTAATTGTCTTCAATTACTAATGATGGCTCTAAATGGCTGGGATTTTCCATGGGGGAGACAAAGGGAGGATTAGACACATGTTCCTCCAGGAAGAGGTTCTCAAATTCTCACCTCTGGTTGTACATAAGAATTTCTTTGTTATTCAGTACTGGTGTCTAGGTCTCATCCCTAAAGAATTTGATTTAATTTGTCTGGGGTGGGGCCTGGCCATAGGTGTTATTTTAGAACTCTCTGAATGAATCTAATATACAGCCGGCATTGAGACATTGCCTGAAGAGACTAGAGCTCACCTATGGGCAAACTTTTTGTAGTTTGAAAAGCCCCTTGCATGATTTTCATGTGGCTTTTTCAAAGGGGACATTCTGAGGATGAACTGTCCATAAACAAAGGGTCAAAGGCGCTCTCTCTCTCTTTGTCTCTCTCTCTCTCATCCTATCTCTCCTACTCCCAAAGGTGGATCCCCCAACGTAAAAAGGTATTTTCCATTAGAGAGTTGGAAAGATTTTGTGTAGAATAGTTTGCTTTCTTTTATGCTAGGACTATATCTGGAAAAATGATACCTAGTGTCATCATCAACAGAAATTTTCAAAAAGATTGTGGATAAACAGACAAGTCAATGGTTCTGATGATAAATTTTGAATTTTCTGGGCCATAGATCACCCAGGACACCGGACCCATTCTGTCTTAGTGGCCTTAGTATCCTAGACACCAAAGGTCGCATTGAGAGCCAGACCTCACCATCTGCTAGACCAGCCTTCAATCCTATTTCATGTATGGATATGTATTAGGTTCCCTCCTCGTAGGATGGCACAGTCATAAGATATTTCACGGTCATAAGGATTGCATGGTCGTAAGGTCTGCATGCAATCCTTCCTTGGAGGATTGTATGGCCGTAAGATATTTGGTTAATATTTCTACATCCTTTTTCATCTATAAAATAAGTACACTAGATAATTACTCAAATAGATTCCTGCACCAATAATTTACTGTCTTTTCTTTTTGCAAGAAGTGATTAATTATTGTTACAAGCCTTGAAGACCCAAGGACATGTATTAAATTAAATTAAAAGGTTTTAGATGTTTTTCTGCCTTCAAAGTCAATCACAGCCCAGCCCCTCATATTCCTTCTTCTCTCTTTCCAGCTCTGTTTTGTGTTGCCACTTCCTTTTCTGATATAGTTAGAACAATAGATTGTCACTTTTCTCAGGAAATTAATGAGCTTAGTGTAAAATACAGAGAATAGGGAACAACAACTTAACAAAAGAGAGAGGAGGAAGTGAGGTCATAGAAAACAAACACCCATAACTTTAAAAAATGGAAATCTGTAATAATAAGGTGTCAGCAAGGTCAAATAGGCAAGTAGTAAACTTAAAGTTTTCTGGTTACATGGGCATTTGAGTTTGTAAATGGATTGCACACACTCTGCCAACCCTCCACCACCAAAGGATGCCATATGTGCTTCCATTCCTTTGACTATACCCCTTAGCTTTTCTCCTCCTGCAGAGTCATGAGTAATAACTCCAAAGCCCCTGCAGAGATGCCCCTCACCCCCCACTGTGGGCAGGTGCAGTCATTCAAAACACAGGCAAATTCCACAGAGAAGAAGATCTCATGACAACATTGCAACTGGTCTCCTCACTGCTAAAGAAGTTAAATCCACATGACCTATATTCATGTACAGATCAGCTCAGATGGAAAAATGAAACCCAGTGACTGCTAATCATCCGGTAAATACAGGAGCTCATAAATAAATACAATCCCTGCGGGTAGAAAACTCAGAGTTGAAAGAAGAACATCTGATAAAATGAAAAAAGAAAGGTTATAATCAAAATATAAAACTTTGGGAAAACTGGTGTGAAAAAGTTTTTCAATGTCTAAAGTCTTTCTTTGCTGTGGGCTAAGTGAGGGAGGTTGTACCAGTAGCCAAGTGACAGACTCTCAGTTTGGGGGAATTGAATAATTTTGTTTAGACTGACTCTTTACAAAGATAAAATAGAGTAATTATTTTAAAAGTTCAAAGATGAATATGCAAAAAATAAACCCTTATGTTAGCTCCCTCCCGAGTCCTAATCTCTAATAGCAACCACTCTTATGAAGTGGCATTTCAATACATACATACATATATATATTTACAATGTTTATATTTCACATATATTATAGTTACTAACATAAATGTATTTTTATTTATACATACACACATGCTTTTGACATGAATAGGTTCATATTTTACACCTTTATGTAAAGTTATTTTTTTTCATTCAGTGTCGTCCCACTTCCTGGGGTTAGACGCCAGCTCCACTGCTTAATATCTGTGTGACTTTAATTGTTACTCGCGTTCTCTGTGCCTCAGTCTCTCCATCAAGAAGTACAAATAACAGTGGTACCTTCCTCATAAAGTTGTTAATAGGATTAAATGAAAAACTATATTATCAAATCCTAAAAAAGTGTTGGCACAGCAAATTGCTGTGCGTTAGCTCTTACTGCGATAATCATCACCAACGTCATCACAACATCTTCATCCTCAGATGTAGTGGATGGTGTAGTACTCTGATGATCCCCTATTCAAGGCACTTCTGATGATTCATAACCATGCCTCTTACTGGTAGTTGCCCTTGGTTACTAGGGACTGCCAGGCACAAAGTTATGCTCACATTCCAGGGTGTCGTCCACAGCCAAAGACTGGCTGATGTGGGGACGTAATTGTTCAGCCTCTTTAGCCTCACTTTGAACAATTCTGAAAGGTCACACCATATCCGTAGCGCTCTGTAGGCTATTAGCCAGTTTCTCCCTTTGCTCTCTCCTATTTTCCCCACTCATTTTACACCTGCAGATGTAAGTCCTGAGACCACTCACCAACCAATATGATGCATACAATTTCCTATCTCAGTTTGCTTCCAGAGAACTCCCAAACTAAAACAGGCAGACAAAGACAAATACATATGCAAGATATTTATATATGAAATCTAAAAACATCAGACTCATAGAAACAGAAAGAGAATGCCCCAGGTTAAGGGGTAGGGAAAATGAGGAGGTGTCAGTCAAAGGATACAAATGAAGATAATTGAGTTCCAGGGGTCTAATGTATAGTATGGTGATTGCAGTTAACGATACTGTTGTGTACTTGATAAAGTTTCTGTAAGTGTAAAGCTTTAATGTACTCACTATAACAAAAAAAAATGGCAATTATGTGGGCTGAAGGATGGGTTAACTAATCTTATTGTTGTAAGGATTTTACTAAATATACGTGTATCAAATTGTCATGTTATCACCTTAAATTTATCACAATATTATGTGATAAATTTACACAATGTTATGTGTGAGTTATATCTCAGTAAAACTGGAAACTACACAGACACACACATACAGCTAAGGCTCCAGCGTAGAGAGATGATACCCTGAGAAGATACAACTCCGTCTTTCAGATTGTGGTACGCCCTGTAAATCAGCAACCACACAGTGTGCTGTGTCTTGGTAATTAAAATATTTAAGTCTATAAAAAGGCCAACTAGAAGCAGGAGTGGCACTGTTTAACATCACTACCAGTAACTTGGGAAATTTTCTTGCCATCTTTGCAAATGTATACTTTGCACATCCAGAGGTTGTCGTGTATGGGACACAAAAGGAGCCTCACCAAACCACATGCTAAGACTGTCACCCAGTTACTCTGGGCTCCTTGCTCTAAGAGGCCCACAGACAAGAAGTGGAGCCATGATCCAAGCAGAATAATTGATGCTAATAATCAGGAGGCAGTAGGTCTCCTGACCTCCCAGGTCCAGTTCTAATGGTGAAGGCACAAACATAGAACCACTAGATGTCTCATGATTACAGGTGCAGGCTTCTCTTACCGGTAAGACACCTTGACCAGCAGACATGTGCGGGCATTGTATATAGTGCAGGCAATGCAGACTAGATTCTGGAAGTGCATATGGTGATTTTGTTATGGACTGTACATCACCTGCTTCGTTGAGGGTTATAATCCATCATATTAACCCTTGTTTTTTTAACTTTTCCTAGGAAGCTTGACCAACTAAAATCTCAAAGAAGTCCCAAATGGGGTGAACCTACCACAAAAAGTAAGCAGATCTGAGCAATGAATGCAAAGGGAGGACTGTAGCGAATAGTACACTGCCTAGATCCCTGCTCAGGGCCAAAGAACTGGCACTTAGAGGCTGGGAATTTCAGCTGCTGACAGTGTCAGCTCTACTTTTAGCTGGGAATTGCCCTCGGCCACAAGAAATTCCCTTATCAGAAGTTGTGTTCCCTCTCAAGAAAAACCCTGGCCAGTGACTGAATAATATAGAGATACAATCCCTCCTCCCCACTCTGCCACATTATGGTATAACTTTGAAGAACCATCCCAAGTCAAATTTTCCTATAATACCTGTTGAGGCCTCAGTTATAACAACACTGAAGGTCATATTTTTCCTCTCCTAATCTTGCCTTTCCTACTTCCTCACACCCCCGTAAACATTCTGTGCTGCCTCTTCTCAGAATGTTTCCTTGGAACCTAATCTAAGATGTCGTCCATGAGTATCGTTCTATGCCAGGAGATAACTGTTTCAGTAAGATGTCTGCATGTTCTTCTATTATATTTATAATTAATAATAGCATAATTTACTTAACCAGTGAGTTAGGTAATTCTTAGGGCAAACTAGACTAGACCTCCTGATGACATCATAACAGCAACTAGTGAGCCAAAAGTGTAGCTTCTCTGTTAATCATTTACGATGACTTACAGTCATTCACAATGCTTATGGTTTATTTAGCAACTGAATCTAAAAAATAAAGTGTGCTTTATATTTTGTTGACAGAATTACTTGGGAAAATCGCTGATCCTGTGTGGTAATGTATTTCTTTGATGTAACTTTATCGCATTGATGGACAGCTGACAGTACGTGTTTGTGAGTGAATAGAGGAGTAAGAATGCCGCAGAACTCGTGTTCTTGAGAAGAAAATATAAGATGGTAAGGTCACTTCAAAACACTGAGTTAGGTATTTTAAAATGCAGTTTGTAAGCAGCTTTTTATTTGTTACTTTCATGTAAAATCCTCACTTTAGTTATTTTCCCACTCCTGAAAGTTCAGTGATGTCTGTTTTAATTAAAAGTACAATATTAGAGCAACACAATACATCTGTGGAGGCCTTTACTTGCTGCTCAAAACTTTCCTGTGCCCTTTTATCCATACTCAGTTTTTATTACTATCTATATACTGAAGATGTAAGTTTTATCTCTAGTTCAAGAATGACATACACAATCGTCTCTTCAACATCTCTATTTAGGTAGCTCAATATAGCAAGATTTTTACAAATTATATATTTGATCAGGTATTAATACCCAGAAAATATCAAGAACTTCTAAAAGTCAACAGTGACAATAAAAAAATATTCAAAAATAAGTGAAGAACTTGAATAGACTCCTCTCCAAAGAAGATAAGAAGACATACAAATGGTCAATAAGCACACACACAAAAAATTGTTCAACATCATTAATCATTAGAGAACTATAGATCAAAACTACAATGAGATATCACATCACACTCATTTATTGGCTACTATTAAAAAATAGAAAAGGACTTCTGGCCAAGATGGAGGCGTAGGTAGACACGCTGTGCCTCCTCGCACAACCAAAAGAAGGACAACAACAATTTAAAAACAAAAAAACAAACAGAACTGACAGAAAATCGAACTGTATGGAAGCCCGACAACCAAGGAGATAAAGAAGAAACATTCATCCAGACCTGTAGGAGGGGCAGAGACAGGCAGCGGGAGCAGCGAGGATTCGCGTCAAGGCGATGGCTAGCGAACCCAGCAAGGTGGCGGATTGTGCAGCGGGGCAGGCCAGGCTACAGCTAGCAAACCCCACAGGGTGGTGGCTGGCAGACCCTGTGGCCCCACATTCGCACATAGATAAACTGGGAGGAACAGCGGGGAAGCAAAGCAGCTTTGCAACCCATGGCTCCAGCACAGGGAAATAAAGCCTCAGACCTCTGATTGAAAATACCCGTGGGGGTTGAGGCTCAGTGGGAGAGACTCCCAGCCTCACAGGAGAGGTCGCTGGAGAGACCCACAGGGGCCTAGAGCGTGCACAAGCCCACCCACTCGGGAATCAGCACCAGAGGGGCCCAGTTTGATTGTGGGTGGTGGAGGGAGTGACTGAAATCCGGCAGAGAGTGGAGCAAGTGTCATTGCTCCCTCTCAGCCCCTCCCCCACGTACAGCTTCACAGCACAGCCACCAGCATTACCTCCACCCAGTGAACACCTAAGGCTCTGCCCCTTTACATAACAAGCACGCCAAGACAAAAAAAAAAAATGGCCCAAATGAAAGAATAGATCAAAGCTCCTGAAAAAATATAACTGAGCAACGAAGAGATAGCCAGCCTATCAGATGCACAGTTCAAAGCACTGGTAATCAGGAAGCTCACAGAATTGGTTGAATTTGGTCTCAAATAGAGGAAGAAATGAAGGCTATGCTAAGAGAAACAAAGGAAAATGTACAGGGAACCAATAGTGATGGGAAGGAAACTGGAACTCAAGTCAACAGTGTGGACTAGAAGGAAGAAAGAAATGTCCAACCAGAAAAGAATGAAGAAACAAGAATTCAAAAAAAAAAAAAATCAGGAGAGGCTTAGTAACCTCCAGGACAACTTTAAATGTTCCCAATATCTGAATTATAGGGGTACCAGAAGGAGAAGAGGAAGAACAAAAAATTGAAAACTTATTTGAACAAATAATGAAGGAGAACTTCCCCAATCTGGCAAAGGCAATAGACTTCCAGGAAGTCCAGGAAGCTCAGAGAGTCCCAAATAAGCTGGACCCAAGGAGGAACACAACAAAGCGCATCATAATTCCATTACCCAAGATTAAACAGAAGGAGAGAATCTTAGAAGCAGCAAGAGAAAAGGACACAGTTACCTACAAAAGAGTTCCCATAAGACTGTCAGATGATTTCTCCAAAGAGACCTTACAGGCAAGAAGGGGCTGGAAAGAAGTATTTGAAGTCATGAAAGGCAAGGACCTACATCTAAGATTTCTGTATACAGCAAAGCTATCATTTAGAATGGAAGAGCAGATAAAGTGCTTCTCAGATAAGGTCAAGTTAAAGGAGTTCATCATCATCAAGCCCTTATTATATGAAATGTTAAAGGGGTTTATCTAAGAAGGTAAAAAATATGAACAGTAAAAATGACAGCAAACTCAGTTATTAACAACCACACCTAAAATAAAAACAAAAGCAAACTAAGCAAACAACTAGAACAGGAACAGAACCACAGAAATGGAGACCACACAGAGGGTTATCAACAGGAGAGTGGGAGGGGGAGAGTGGAGGAAAAGATACAGAGAATAAGTAGCATAAATTGTTGGTAGAAAATAGACAGGGGGAGGGTAAGAATAGTATAGGAAATGTAGAAGCCAAAGAACTTGTATGTATGACCCATGGACATGAACTATAGCAGGGGAATATGGGAGGGAGGGGGTATGCAGGATGGAGTGGAGTGAAGGGAGTGGAATGAGAAAACTAATAGCATAATCAATAAATATATTTTTAAAAATTTAAAAATAAAGTTTCTAAAATCTAAAAAAAATAGAAAATAATTGTTGGTGAGGATATAGAGAAATTGGAACCCTTGTGCACTGTTGATGAGAATGTATAATGGTACAGCCAGTATGGAAAAAACAATATGGTGATTTGTCAAAAAGTTAAAGAATTACCACATAGTTCAGCAATCCCAAATCTCGGTACATACCCAAAGGAACTAAACTCAAGGTCTCAATAAAATATTCATATAGCCAGGCTCAGCAGCATTATTCATAATAGCTAAAGTGGAAACAACCCAAGTGTCCATCGCTGGAGGGATGGGTAACAAAATGTAGTACATATATACAATGGAATGTTAGTCAGCATTATAATGGAAACAAATTTTGACAAATACTACATCATCAATGAACCTTGAGGATATTACGCTGAGTGAAATAAGCCAGTCAGAAAAAGACAAATATTGTATGAGTCCATTTACATGAGGTACTTAAAGTAGTCAAAATCATGCCGACAGAAAATAGATGGTGGTTGCGAGTGGATTAGGGGAGGGAGAAATGTGAAGTTATTGTTTAGTGGGTATAAAGTTTCATTTTTGCAAGATGAAAAGAGTTATAGATATGGATAGTGGTGATAATTGTACAATGTTATGAATATATTTAATATCACTGAAGCAGGCACCTAAAAATGATTAAGATAGGAAATTTTATGTTGTATTTTATCAGAATAATCAAATTGTAAAAAATCAAACATAAGAAAAAATATAACAATATTTTATATTCATAATTTCTCTCTTCCCTGCCCTCAATCTGGTCCTCTTCCATACCTTTGATCTCTGGACTGACAACACCATGCACTGTCCTACACAGATGAGAAAACCAATATACATCTTTGAATTTTCTCTTTTTCTCACCTTCTATATCTAATCCTTCAAAAGTCTTTATACATTCTCGTCTCTCCAGACCACCTGCCATCTCTCCCCCACACTGCCATTTATGCGAAGTCATCAAAATACTAGTGTGCTGATACTCACTGCTGTAGTATGAATGAATTGTTATATAATGAAATTAAGCACAAGCACTTTTCAAGCTTCTTAGGAAATATTTTGAAGAACAATTTTGGACAATCATTCTTTATGGGGTGAAAACAAGCCATATGATAAAAACAAAGTAATTATTTGAAATACAACATGTAATTACTATTTGAAATTGTTTATTTGAATTATGACTTAAAAGATAATTAGAGAAAATTTTTTTTAAAAAATGAAGACTGACCTTTGATCTTTTTATCTTTAAAAAATTTTATGTTCCTATATATATTTATATAAATATGTAACTATTTTTATCAAGGTGATTGACACTATCTCAAATATATTTCCAGCATAATAGGCTATAAAAGGAACACCTCATGAGAGGAATTTGGTCAAAGGTGGTTGTGAAACCGCAGACACAATCATCTCTAAAGAACCAAAGGTGCAAATATGAATGGCATTATGTGGTGACGTTTTGGTGTTTGTAATAATAAAGACAATAAAGTCTGGAAAAAATATTTTGACTGTCAAAATACACTTTTTTAGAGGCTTTCTGTTTTCTCAGTTTAAAATTTGAATGAGTCCATAAAAAAATAAAAGAAAGCAAATCTAAATAAATAAATAAATAACATTTGAATGACTTTTTCAGTTGTGATTTATGTGATGCTTTGGTAAATTTATTACTTATTCCAGGCTTTCCAGCTGCCCGGATGATACACATGTTTTGAGATTTAAGACTAAGATTTTTTTCTTTTTAGTTTAACAAAAGAAAAAAAAAGCTAGATTTAATCCCTGCTTCAGCATTTTTTGGGTGTACAAACTTGGAAATCTAGATAATGTATTATACTTCTTTGAGCCTTGGCTTTCAACTATATAAGTATAGTTGGAATAATAAGAATGCTAATACCTACTCCGAATTGGTTATTGTGAGGGTAAAAATATAAAAGTCACTTTGCAGTCCTTGTTATTTAGTTACTCAGTGAATAGTAACTCTTAATGTCATTAATACTAAGCATTTGTGTTTTAGACTTTGATTACAATCACAGTAAAATTACCTTGTCGAATTTTGCAAAGCCAACTAGCTATGATTTAAAGGAACAAAATGAGATACAAGCTGAGGTAATTATATTGTTATTATTATTATCTATAGAAGACAGTGGTTTCTAAGGTTATTATAGGTTATTTTATCAGAGAGAGTAGGACATGAATTCTAATCTATTGCAATGAAGTAGTGAAAGTTCAAATGCAACAGTTTATGGCATATTAATGAAATTTGAATCCGAGATATTGAAATTGAACAGAACCGTAGAGACAACATAAACCACCCTTCTTACTTTCCAGGCTCTGAGGACTGAGCCTCAAGAATTTACTGACTTCACACAGAGCAGACTAGCAGAAGCGAAAGTAGAAAAGAGATTTTAAACTGCCAGCCCAATGCTCTTTCTATTACTGCATCATGCAAATGAAGAGAAAATTAATTCCTAAGTTATTTTCTTATTTTGCATTCATAGTACTTTAGAAAGAAAATATCTAGATTACTTTGGAAACATCACCTCAGAGATATACACAGTTGGCTATGCTTGCAAACATCTTGGAGAAACTTAAACGTGAGTTAAATTTCTGGGGAAAAACCTTCACTTAACTGCACCCACTTAGGTACCTGGGAGGAATCAGAGAAGCCTCATCCAACACGTGGCGTCAGTGAACAGAGCGTCTCTGTAACACAGGTTCTGTTTCGGCAGTTGGTAAGAAAACTTATGTGACCATGAACCTTGCTCTCTAAGATTATGTGGTCTAAAGAGAAAGAAACCCATAAATAAATAAATGCCATTCAACAAAGAAGGTGCTGAGACATGGGTACTCGTAAGATGTATGAGAATATAAAGCATCAATATTTATCAGTGGTCAAATGATAGCTTATTACATAGACTTTCAGGTAAAGAAATTAATAGAAAAAGTAGCCATATGTTTATGCAGGTAACAGTAAAACTACCATCTGTAACTTGTTTCTATTGGGGAGGGGAATGCTGTTAGGATGTAGGCTGTTCTCATAAAAACAAAAATTTGTTGATATCATTACCATAATCTTTCACTATTCCTTTGAAAAAAGAGTGAGAATCTATTTTCGAAATATTCAACTAATATAATTTATATTATTACCTACAAAAAACACAACCAATTTTAATCAAGAGGTTATTTTCCACACTTTCTCTTTTTCAGAATATGAAAAGAAATTCTAAGCAAAAACAAAAGAGAAAGTCAGGCAACTGCTTGGACTATTACCGACTAATGATAATACTCACCATTAGTGTTTCTTTTTCTGTTAATTTAAAAATACACTAGGTAATGTAAAGCACACTGGCAAACACAGCATTTTAAGGAAACTTTGTGCTGAAATACATAATATTTTATTAGAAAGAAACAAAAGGAAAGCAACCAGATGCCACAGCACAGTTTCCTCTTGTTTTGGGTCGATGTAGCAGCCCATTATCCCAGAGCAGGAAAAAAGAGTGAATGGGATGTTCTGGAGCCATACTGAATCAGTTATATCTCATAAAATCACTGTAAATAATAAAATAAACAAAATTAATTGTTTTTTCCTAAGCCAGCATCTTAGCCTTCTTGTAGCATTTCATGCTCTTTGTGAGTCTCTACTTTTATTATGGATAAAAATGATAGTTAATGACAACATTTAATAACATAATATTATTATATCCCTTATTATCTTTTAGGTCAGTGAATATAACAAAATATTAACATTCATTTATATCAAAAGATAATTTTTGTGAGCATTTTAAAATCCTTTGGTTTTTTATATTTTATCATAATTGAAGCATCTTAGAATCTATCAAAATATTAGAGAAACTACAATAAAATCAGCACATATCCAAATATTTTTGCAAGAACATTCATTGTATTTCTTATACTCTCAAAACTTAACATGTGTATTTCTTATAAAACACCTTGGTGAAAGAAATAAGTACAAAGAAAAAATTTATTAAAGAGGGTTTCCACAAAAAAAAAAAAGAAAATAGCCAAGAAATGTTTTCACAAAAAATGGACTCTGCTAGCCCTTGTAAATTCAAGATAAAGGGAAGATTGGGCAAAAGGAATAAATCTAAAATTCAAATGGGAAGAAAAAATGAGAGGGTGGAAGACTAGGCTGACTTGCAAATTGAATTCTGTCTTGAAATTGAGATTTGAATAAACAGGAAAATGATACTTTTTCTTACAGAATTCATTCATTAATTCAACAACATTCATGAAGCACCTACAGGTGCTCCACACTGTTCTAATGGGTGGAAGCATAGAGATACAGGAAAGAATAGAAACAAAACCTTGTTTTATGGGATTGATATTATAGTGAGCAGAAAGAGACAATAAAGTTCAAAATAACCCATATATCAAGGAAGAAAAGTAAAGCAAAATCCAAGAAGCGAGTGTGGTAAGAATTGATAGTGTGATATGAGAAGTCTTCTCTGAGCAGGTACTTGAATAAAGTGAAGGAGTGAAGCTTATTGATTTATGGAACAAATGGAGGTTCAGAGATTCTTCCTATGAAAACCAAAAATGTATATAGAAGTCTCTATGTAAGAGTTTTCAAGTTAGAAAACAAGTACAAATAAGGACCAGGTAAGAGGAAATTTCAGTATTTGTTAACAAATGGAAATACCCATGTTTCTAAATAGAGATTTAAAAATTAGATTGTGAATAAAAATTATATTGTAGTAAAATAAATTTTCATAGAATAGTAGAATTAAAGTATACTAGAAACATAAAAGTAATATCAAAATTAAATAAAAATTATATCTCTAATATGTAAATATATATGTTTATATATAAATAAAATATAGGAATATTTAATTTGTAGAAATAGTACTAAGGGTACATTTTTTGTGCTTTCAAAAACAATGATTAATTATTCAAGATTGTGTGTACTGATTTGCTTTAGACTGGTTTTCTCCTATCCTCTCAACAAATTTTAAAAGATATGTAATTTTTTTTATCTTTTAAAAAAACATGCAGTGTGAGGCTGAGAGACAGAGAAGCATGTTCTCAGCAGCTGTGCAATGCTAGCACGCTGTGAATATTCAACAAATATTAAGTGACATTGAAATATGAATTGATGGATAATGAATCACTTTAGGGAATTATCCTGCCAAAATGTTTTGGAAGATCCGTGAAATGTTTGACAAATCCAAAGAATCCCAAGGTTTGCTTTTGCTGAGACTTATTTATTTATTTGGGGGGGGCTGGGAGACAGGATCTGATTTTTCATCTAGCTCATTATGTCCTTCTGTTACAGAGTAATTTATGTCCAAATCATATTACTTTAACTTTTGTTAAGCAATCGACTTCTCAGTGGTTATATAATTGGAAAAACAGAACATCCAGAAAAATTGCCTCTTTTTATTTTGTACAGAAATAAAATTGATTAAGCCAAAACTTAATTACGGTAATGATTTGACACAGAGGTGGGGAATGAACACCAGGACAAGACACAAATGTTGCATTTACAGTGTTTATAATGCTAAGAATATCATCTTTTTTAGCATTTACTTAAATAAAGGGAAAAATCCACAACTTATTAAAAAATTGCATCTACTTTCTTCTGATTACATTCAAATTAACAGTTAGGATCTATACCTAAAACCTATGTGGTAGTTTTAACATAATAATATAAATCTTATCTCATTTTAAATACCAAAACGTTTTAGCCCATATCCTGTGCCTTTAACATCCCCTGGCACATTTGTTATACCCATCACTAGAGTAACGAAAGCCTTCTTGCGACTCTTGTAATATGAAAAGTGTTTGAATTAGTGAGAATTCTTAAAGTGGCAAATTACAAAAGCCACCTTAAGAGAAAAAACATTTCTCTTTAGGATACAGGAGCGCTAATGATAGTTAAGGAAAATAATGCAGTCAGGTGTCAACTAGGCCCGGAAGGAGCATTAGATGATTCTTGGACACTAGGACCACCCTCCCACCACTTTTTTGATTCTGCTTATATCTGTGCAATAACTTTACCTCTCTGTTTTTCAGTATATTGTTTTTTATTCTTCTTCTCATTCAATTCACATGATAGCATAAAAACATAACACAACTATGCGGTACATAGCAGAATTCCAGTCATATTGGAGAGATGAACTCCTCTGATCCTCATTCATAACTTGGGCCCAGATCAGGTAGGGTGTCCAGTCATTTCTCAGTTGCCCCTGGCCAGGGACTCAATGAGCCATTGTATAAATATGGCTGCTGTGTGCTTATGTTATGGGTATGACATAGTCTGAAGTGTGAGTACTTAAGTGGTTCGTTATGAACCACTTTGAGATCCCCAAAGGAATGCACTATATTATATAAGTAAAGTTTTGTCTAAAAGCTTCTTTCTCAAGTACTTTACTCTTCATATTCACTAGAATTCTTAGAACAACACCTTCTCACCATTCAAAAACCAGTTTATAACCCATCTCTTAAGTCTTCATCTTAATTAGAAAATGACCATCATACAAAGCAATCCTCCTAGAAATAATACCTGTAAATTGATAAAATTATAAATAACTACCCAAAGCTTCACTTCTAAAGACTGATGTATAATAGGCAGATTTTGGAGCAGTGTCAAACTTGGGAAAAATAATCAAACAGACTGAATTCCTCATTATTTTTGGCAGTTTTCCCTGAGGGCAGCCTCAGTCACAGTGGCAGTGGCATAGGGGTGATTCAAAAGCTGATTAGAAGCCCACTGACTCACCAGCTAAAGGAAATAAGGCCAAAAGCACAGGGCAACTGGCGTTACCAGAGAATGAGAGAACAGAAAGGAGAAACCCAGCGGAAGATTCCAAATTCTGTGGTTACACTCAGGCCGAGTCTCTGGCTGACCACTAAACCGCATATTAAATGGGAAAAATGCAAAGCAGTTACCACAGGCGTTTGAAGAACTGAGCTGAGATCTAAGCTGCTGTCCACTGCAGACATGCTTCTTTGCGCTCGGAGTCTGAGTTAATTGCCTGCTAAAACTAAAGCATCCACACTTTTTGGAGCAATATAACAAAATCCAGATTCCCCACAACCTAATAATCAGATCATCCAGGATATGGTCCAACATTATGCACATACAAATAGCCAGGGAAGTGTGACCCAGTCTCAAGGGAAAAGGCTATAAATAAATACTGACCCCAAGGTTACCAGATGCTGGGCTTTTTAGACAATACTTTTATAAAGCACGTATAATTATGCTCAGTGACATAAAGAAAATTACACTTGTGATGAATGAAAACATAAGGTATCTCTGCAAATATTGAAAACTGAAAATTTTAGAACTAAAAATTTTAATACCTGAAGTAAAAACAAATCCACTGGATAGGCTTAAGAGAACTAGAGATTAAAGGGTCAGTAAATTTGAAAGCATATTAATAGAAAGCATCCAATCTGAAGAAATTTATCACCCACAACAGACTTATTAATTTCTAAAAAAAAAAAAAAGGAAGAGCCACTTTATATTGAACAACATGGAAGATACCACCTTAAGCAAGAGATAGAATTAATATCACCTGTAATGAGACACAGTGACAACTCATACACTGAGAAGGGTATAGCATCTCTTCTACGGTTTTCCTTCTAAAAATGAAAAACCTGAACTTAAACATAATGAAACATCAGACAAACCAAAATTGGGAGACAGCAACGCATCTGACCAATACTCTTCAGATGTGTCAAGGACATGAATGACAAAGAAAGACTTCTTCCAGAGTAGGAGAGACTAAGGGGACATTAGAACTAACTGCAATGTATGACCTCCTGAATGGCAGTTGGTCCAGAAAGAGGGCACTAGTTGAGCAACTGATGAAACTTGAATAAAGTCAGTATTATACCAATGTTAATAGTATTGTACTAATGTTAACATTATGATTTTACTAATAGTATGCAGTTAGGTGTGTATAAGAAATATTTACTCCAAATTTATAATTTCAATGCAATCCCAGTCAAAATTTCAGCATGTTTTTGCAGAAGTCGACATGATAAATCTAAAATTTTTGTGGAAATGCAAATAAATAAGAGTACACCTAAGCATTTTTTTAAAAGAAAAAAAATAGAGAATTTAAATGTCCTGATTAATGACTTGCTATAAATATACAGTAATTGAGAGAGTGTAGTATTACAGAAAAAAATATCTAAAAATAAATAGAAAAAATAGAGTTCAGAAGTAGATTGGAACATAATTGGCCAAATGATTTTCCAGAAATACACAAACGCCTTTCAGTGATGGAAAGAAATGTTTTCCCAAAACAATGTTACAACTGGATATTTATATGGGGAAAAAAGTGAACATTGGTTCTTACCTAACTTACTATACACAATACTTAATGAAAAAAGTATCTCTAGACCGAAGAATCAAAAACTAAAAAAACTCCTCATAAAAGGGACTAAAGTCTTTGTATCCTTGAGACAGGTGAACACATTCGAAAGAATGAAAATACCTGAATCATTTCTTATACATAACAAATTAACCTTTATTAAAATTAAAACACGAAGCTCCACAATGGGCATCAAGTATATGTTTATATCACCAGGGAACCACTCACCCCAGACTTTCTTCATAATTCTCTCCATCATTCAGACCTTGTTTTACAAACACCCAACTTGGCGGATGCCGCCAGAGCAATTTTTTCTCACCACTGACGAGAAGCAGTGTTTTTGGAGCTAGGTTCACCTGTGCGTTACAATGGTTTACATTGACAACTTTTTTCTAAGCTTAGTGTTAGGAAGAATTCTTCCTACTCAACACACATAACAGTCTCACTAAGGTTAAACCACATGGCGGTTATTTGCACTAAATGCACAGAGACCAGGAGGAGACCAGGCAGAATAGATTTTCTACTTCCTTCTATTTGACCAGCTAGCATGCCGGTGTGCCTACCTTGTGGTACAGATGAAAGTTCAAAAGTGAGAACTAGAAAGCATTTTCAGAAAAGAGGAAATGGCTGTTCTCCCAACGTAGCAGTAAATAACCTCAGGATGATCTAAGTTAATAATAGGAGAGGGTAAATCTAAATTATGTCTTAACACAGCTGGCCCATATTCTTGAGAGAAAATTTCTAGCAAATGGCAACATGTTTAACTGAATCCCTCATTACCTCTCTGACACCCTCAAGGTGTTTTTCCATTATTTTATTTTCCAATTATTTCCATTATTGTTGAGCTATTGTTATGGCTCAACAATAGCTCACAAAACTTTTGCACAAGCAATTTTTCAAAGCCTTGTAATTTTTGTAGATGTGCATATAATTCCCATTTCACTCTCTTTATGTTAAGATTCCAGAACACAGGAGTTTCTGTTTTTAAATAAACATAATTTTAATGTCACGGAATCCTGCTGGGTATTTCTTAAAAGTCTCATCCCCCCTTTCTTTAAAAGTTTTACACTGTTTTCCTAAGAGCAACGTATTCCAACATTAAAAGGTTCCAATTAGATATGTAACTCCAAACCCACGAATTTTGAGAGGGTTCTGAACTTGCCAAAACAATTTCTCATTAGACTTGATACTTGAATTACACACTCTTGCTGCATGTTTAAAAGCCTTTACTATAAAGGTTTCCTATAACAAAAGGGAGATGAAAAGATACCGTAATTATTCACAGAACATATTCAAACCGTCATTGCTGATGAAATATGATATCTATGACAATCCTCCACAGTAAATAAGGCAGTGATTCAGAAGAGTGCTAATAGCCACAGAAACCCCATTCTTACACTTACTAACACATAAAACAATAGGTTTTACCTCAAAATACTCTAAGTACTCTGCCTCTCAGTCCACAACATACTAAATCTCAACTTTCTGGGGATAAAATTTAAACAGCAGGTCAGTTTCAACTTTTCATACCTCTGCTCAAGTGGGAACTTTGGGTGCCTTTCCTCTAATGAAATGGCCAAAGCAGTATTTCCCCCCACTGGAAAACAAAAGAGAGTATCCAAGCAGCCCGATGCTCTTCAGTAGGTGGGCTTGGGCTGGGAAATAAGCTTAAAGGAAGGCTGATTAGTCAGCGAGGGCTGACCTTGCCCATCTGGAAACTGTCCTAGCTGGATCTTAGGAGGACTAGGAGGTGTAGATGACTCGCATTGCTTGCGGTGTTGTGGAAAGTCGCATCAGCTCTGAACTGGATACTGAACGCTGATAACAGAGTGAAGCCTGCAGAGTCCTGCTACCCTGGCATTGGTGCTGATAAGCCGTCCTTGAGGCTACATGTGGACATACTCTGATAGCAACAGAAGTGCTGGGAAATGGACAGACACTTGATTAGGGGAGCTTCACCACTCTTTGGGTGATGCTCTCCAGAGTCTCTGACTGTGCCACTGGCGATCCGATGTACACTTGGCATTTCTTGGTTTACTAAGGCCTCTGAGCTGCCAATGCAATTATTAAGGCTTTCGAAAGTTCCATGAGTAGCTTCAGTGCCCAGAGATCTTTTCCCTGGTTTCATTACAATGAAACTAATATATAAGGGTAGGGGGAAGATGGCAAGGTGACACCCAGGCCATTCCTCATATGACATGCTGCTACATGATTTTTGTTGCAGCTCGTGGTGTTAGTAGGCATGACCTCATCATACCCAGAAAACCTGCATCCATTTGAGCCACTTGCTGAAAGCACAGAGAACTGTTGAAGATAAAATTTCCAAGAATATATTAACATGAAACTGTCAACTCGGCCAAATTTCCTACACACTTGGAAAGCCTGTAAAACAGCAGGCCAACGTTAATACGCAGAGAGAGGAGTAGGGAGTGTAACTAAGTCGAAGCTGCTGTTTAAATGTCAACGTTTTGAAAGTTAGGGAAATGCCAGTTAAGTTCAGTGGTCACAATGAGTTGTCTCACCTTACCTTTGTGTTATTTTTAACATTGAACATTAAGATGGCAATGTCCTGAATGTATCAATTTTCTCTCTTTTTTCCCCTAAGTTGAGGAAATAATTTGGTAAGTAAGGTTAAATTTCTCTGACAAATTGACATGTGTTCCATTTGTAAAAGTTCCATTCCAAAGATTCCCCCAAACTGAGAAACACTGTACATGCCTGTAAAGGGGTAGACAGCATGCAACTATCACCGCTATCGAGGGATTTGTGTGTTGTTCAGTATCCCTGTGTCTTGTTCTAGGCACTGAATTTACATCCAATCATTTTCATCTACTCCTGGCTTATTTACAAATGTACTCCTTCACAGTTCCAGTGTATCTTCCTTAGTTGTCCCCATGCAACTTAAGGGACCCAAATCTTAGTTTTTCATTCCTGTCACAGATGCAACTGTAGGTTGTAGGTCCTCGCATAAAGTCACTGTTTTCTGGTCACAGAAAAAGTGTTTATTTAGCAGAACCCAAAACTGCATTTCTCATACAACTTATTTTAATTAGTCTGAAAAACTTTAAAAATTAAAAATATTTGATTATTCTACAAATAAGAAAATATAATTTTTTTCAAGCCTGTTGGTACTAGTACAACACATTTAAGGACTTTTATTTCTATCTTGTATTTTTCTTGAATGTTGTGCCTGGTTTTATGTAAGTATATGAATTGCTCAGCCAATTTGAAATGAAATAAGTCCATCATATATGTTTACTTTCTTTTTCCCCCTAAAAACTCAGACCAGACCTATATACTAATTCTGTTGCGCTTAACTGAAATCAAATTGAGGAACTTTAGGTTTCCTTCATGAGGGATGGTCTTTGCCATTTAAATAAGCATCAAGAGAATATGTCAATCACTTGGCATGATACTCATTTTTAATACCTACCTAAATAATACCTCTATGCAATTAATAAGCTTTCAAAAAATGTTCTCAACACTGGGGAGAAAATTCTGGGAGAAAAACAGAAAGATCTTTCTGTGAATTAATGCACAACATAGATTAAGAAAAAGGATTACTGATGAATTCAAATTTTAAAGACTATTAACAGCAGTGTATCAATGTTATGTTTAAGAAGTTGATAAAAATGACAATATTTTAGACAACAGAGACTTAGATTTGTAAAATTTGGCTTTCCTGCCAAAAAAAAAGAGAGAGATAAATCAATTAAAAAAGTCCTAACTTAAATGGGTTTATTAATTTAGATGTCCAATTGTGTCAAATTGCTATTTCCACCAGAAATATGAAATTGCAAGCAATTCCATAGAGAATTAGCATTTAGGTGAGAGTCTAAAGATCTGTTTAATAACCTTGGTCCCATCACTCACTAGCTGCTGAGTGTCCACAGTCTTTCATCTCTGGCCCACCATCTCTTCTGCAGGTACCGAGCTATCAGTTCAGTTGATCTCTCAGTTCCCTTCCAGCTTCAAAATTCTTCTGAGCTCTCGGGACACTTCAATTCTACTCGGTAACCAAAGGCTCTTTTTAACTATGCTTAAAGATTCTGTTTGTGATTATGTTTTTCTTTCTTTATAACTATTATATAAGCTGACTTAGCAAAGATGTTTTGGGGGAATTTGGTCTGAAAATAGATAATGGAAACAAAAGATAAGGGAAATCAATTGGCTTTTGGTTCACCCACGCTGACGCATAGGAGCATGGGTGTGAGGTGCGTGCGTTTTGTGTTCCTTCATTTGTTTGTTTTCTTTGTTTCTTGCCTTTTTCTGCTTTATAACCTTTCTTACTTTCAAAAAGTTGAAAGTGCCAAAAGAACCACATTTATAGAAAAAGATTTTTGGAGCATTATTGCCAACCTTAATTTGAAGCTGAAGTTTAGGAAATCTTCACAGAGCCTCTTTTAATGAGGTTTCCAGCTTTAATAAAAAGAGTGTGGTTGCTTAACTGAAATGACCTGCCAAAACTTTCTTAGGTTCGTCCATGGTTACGCTGAATATTAAAAAATTGAATAATAGATAGAAGCAAGAGCAGAAGCCTTCATATGAAAAGCAGAGCCGTTGCTCTAGTCCATTGTTTTAAGAACAAGTCTTCTCAGGTCGTATATAGAAATGACTAATAATTCCTAGTAAGTGACAATATTCATTACAGGTACAATTTGTGGTCATTAACATTTTTCAAAATTGAATTTGTTTCAGTTTTGATGAAAAATATTTATTTCAGGCTCTGTGAGGAGAAGAGCTCCAGTAAAAATGACAAAGATTTTGTAGGTTGCTGAAACAAGCTAGCTTTGTTCTTAAATTCTTAACAAATATGAAAGCATATTTGTTTCCAGATGGAAGATAATTAGCACCAAAAAATTGCTTTACCCATAAATACGATTCCTACTTAAGTTTCAGTAAGTTCACCAAAATATATAAATTTTCTTACAATAAATTAAAGTAAAAGTGGTTTTGGAGAAAAATTAAATAAATAAGAACTAGTTACTTTTCTTCCTTTTTTTCAAATCATGGGAAAGATGGGTCCTATAAGTTGAGAAATTGTGTCTTTGTTATTCTCATTATTTCTTTGTGCAAGATGTTTGTTAGAATGAGAATCAGGCTGTCTAGTGAGAAAATTATGTGATAATCTGCATAATTATGCTGCATATATGTGAGACTAGTTATGAATGATTAGATTGTAGTTCAAAGTTAAAATGTCTTTATTTTAGAAAAGCTTATGACTATGAAATGAATGGGACTGTTTGTGGCCATGAAAATATTTCCAAATTGCAGAATTAGACTACCAGTATAGAAAGGATTTAGGCCAAGTAACATTATTTACCTCTCTCCATTAATGATAGGAGCTAAATTAAAGAATCTGCATAAACACAACAGTGTAAGTCACCACTAAGTATGGTGTAACTTATATTATGTCTGTTCAAGTGCATTTAAAGTGTCAATTAATTGCCTCCATTTCAAATGCACACCTTTTCCCCAATTATCAAATTAAAATTTGAGCTGAATCAATGAGCACAATGATAGTTTAATTATATTAAACCACATGAAATAAACAGTGAGGAAGTGTTGGTGCAGATGGGCACCTGAGCCTGCCACCTCCAGGCTCAGCGAATGACAAGCATCATTGTCCTGGTAAATAAAACTGCTTTATTTTACTGGCACTGATGTGTCCCTACTTTTAAAGATAGGAGAATGGGTTGAGATAGAGAGATTTAAGGGAATTACAGAAGGAGAAACTGCAGACACAGATGTACTTTTTTTTAAGGGCACCAGGTGTTTTAAATGCCACCAGAAGGGTGCTCCAGGCAATTCCGTGCTGTCCAAGATAGCTTGGCATAGATTATCTGAAAGCTTTTGTGTCTTTTCAGCTTTTGATTAAAGGCCAGTGTCAGGACTCCTCTGGGCTTTTGCTTGGTACAGTAAAGCCGAGGGATTTTTTTTTAAGTGGCTGCCAAAAAGATGCCAGTTAGGATAATTACATTTCAATTTAAATTGGTAATTTTATGAAAATTTAAACCAGAATATGTGTCACCCAAATCTCCTCACTTTCATTCCAACCAAACATGCATACACACACACCCCTCTTGTTTGGGGGAGACAATGACAGCAGTCCACCAGAACCTTCCCATGACCCAGAGATATGTGCCAGGAATTAAGCAGATGAGAGAAAATTGAACAGAGCCTGTTTTCTCTGTCCAAATTTATTTCCCAGCTTGGATTTATCACTGGTGTATGTTGGAACCATCCCAGGGCATCCTAGCTTGCAGTATCTTTTTCCCGTGGATGCCAGCAAAAGAAGCTTTAGACCATAACTGTAGTATTTAAGACATTGTTTTCCATTCACAGTCAAGCTTTGTATTTGTTAACAGGATGTAGAAAAGGAATCAAACCTACTTAAAGTCTCTCACCCTCTTGGTGAAAGGAGTGGGGACACAAGTGGCTAGATGAACCCTGAATTTTCTGTCTGCCACTTTCTTTTTCCAGGACACATACGCAAGCTTGGCAGCACCAACAAAGTGGAAGTAATGTTCCTTTGTTTAGAATGCAGTGTGTACGAACATTTACATAATAAAATACACACACAAATAACAGATGGTGAAGAGCCACTCATTTCACCACATGTTGTAAGCACGATACCGCTCCTTGATGATCTCATTTCTCTTACTTCTGCCTACAGATGTCTACCAGCTATTTAACCTCGGGGGTTATTCAGATGGTAAAAGGTTTGAAGACAGGCACAAATCTGTATGCAGAATTTTCCTCTTCCATCAGGTGTAAATGCCCTTTCTGGGCAGAGTTATCAATGCACAAAAATGCTTTCCTGTGTCTAAAGGACTGAACAATACACTCCTTTCTCAGGACACTTGTTGGGGGGACTTTGTCTTCAAAAAAGAACAGTAAATACTGTCAATATGCTGACTTCGACAGAGGTCTTTTCCCTCTAACCTTTTGTTCTGAGCAGAAAGTGGCTTATTAATAATCCTCGTTACTAGATGAATAGCCTTCTTGTAGGCATGTGAAGAAGGGCCTTCTGAAATGAGTGGAAGTCTCCCAGATGCTGTTTGCTCACATGTCCAATCTGTAATTAGAGTTAAGCCTCAAATGTGTGGTAATAGATACGTTGTATAGATTTAACTGCCACTTCCCTCCCTAATTTACACTTAGATAACACTTTTCCTCCCAAAAGCACAAATTACATTCCTTTTAATTAGCTCCCAATGTACTTTAATAAAGTGCATTCAGAATGCACATTATTAACCTATTAATATATAGACACACATTATGCAAAAGCTCATAATCATTAATTAAATATTGCAACACACCAAGAGTCAGCATTATCACACCCATTTTACAGAAATAAATGCATGTTAAATTATTTGGACAATGTCTGATCCAGAATAAGATACCACATTGACCTCCCTGGGATTCACCATTCCTTCCAAGAGCATGTGTCTTTGGCTATTTTCTCTGATTACTTTTTACATAAAATAAATTATAATTTTTAAGCAAAAACTGTTTTAAAAAAGATAAGGCATTTAAATCAACTATGACTTTAATATAGGGAAATCTCATGTTTTAACCATTATTGGATATATTTTTTTCATTTCACATGTGAGGGTTGTAGTAAGAATTTAGTATCAGCATGAGAATAAGCCAACAAACATGGATGTTAGAAGTAATCTAAGATCAATATCTTCAGGAAAGAACAATTAACTTGATTTAACATGACTGGAAACAAACAATCTCTTCCTTCAGAGAACACTTAGATAATAAAATTCAGAAATCGTCTTAGTGACTGGCAGACACGTGAATGAAAACAGAAAGATCAGAATGATTTTTAGGAAAAAAATGAAGGAGAAAGTTCATTTAGACACAGTCCTGAGAGCTAACTAAGGACTACTTGATGACCAGTGGAATGTACGTATATTCCAGAGGGACAGATGATCTGTTCACAGTCAGAAGTCAGAGTGGTTACAGAATAAGGAAGAATGGACAGGAGAGTAAAGGAGAGCAGAAAAGAACAGGCTGTAAAGTGGCTGGACAGGGTGAAAAAAGGGTCTTCTACCTTCTACCTTCTACCTTGCACTGTAGGCAAAGGAAGGAAAATGAAAGAGCAATGAAAAGCTTGTGAGAGCAGAAAAGGAAAAACGGAAGTTGATAATCTGGCAGAATTTACCAGCAAGCACTATACAAGCTGTTCACTTACACAGTTGCAGCCCTTAGTGGGAAATACAACACCACCACCAACGTTGTATTTCTGAGAATAGGTACTCAGTTCAATGATTCCACTTGCTTACTTTAGTCCATTCCTGATGGCTGTTCCTATGTGGTAAGTAGCAGAAGACCCATGCCCTGATCTGGGTCTTTTCCCATCTTATCTGCTCCCCTGCCATTGAAACACAATGCCTCTGTGTTTCACCCTTTTTTCGTTTAGCTGGTACAGCCAACAGTTGGGATGAAATAGTCACGGTAGACTGTTCCTTTTGGTTTACACATAAATCAAATTATCACCAGTGAATGCTACCAGAGATGAAAGAAGTCCTGGGTTGTGACAATGATGTGCCAGATGCTAAGTAAAATTCCAGTTCTCAGCTATGGGAGCTTCCCAGAGAATAAGCTACAAAAGCTGGACTTCTGGGGGACATATAGGGTGGGCAAAATAGGGTTACAATTGTGAGTACACAAAACACAGAATTTATTACTGTATTATTTCTTACTGTATTATTTTCCATATTAAAAAAAACTGTAAACCTACTTTTGCCCCACCTTGTATAGGAAAGTCAGCAGCAATTAGGCAAAGTTCAACTCAGAGACTGAGTTTCTTCATTAAATTTTGAGCCTTTTCGAATAATGAAATCAATCATCATTTTCCTGTCCATGGAGTTTAGGGACTCCTAGAAGAAGCAAATATTTGCCCATTGGTATCTTCACAAAAATTGTACTGCCCATATCCCTTACCTGAATCTGGAACTTCTCTTTTACCCTCCTTTCTAATCATCTGCTCTATTCACCTAATCTAAGTCTCAAAGAAAGGAAGTTGGTAACTACTGTTTGCTTGTGGAGATGCTAAACACTGTCCTAATTGTTTCCTATGTGTTAATGGACTTACTCCTTTCCACAGCATCCTAGAATTGGCCTTCTTATACCCAGCTAAGAGAGAGTTGCAATAACCTGTAAATGCTTGCGTTCAAGGATAGGCCTAGCAACAACCTATAACCCTCCACCTTCTTACTACAAACTACCCTTCCTAAACAAGTGCTTTTAGCATAGTCTTCCACTATTGAAAATCCTCTGTGACTTCAGTTCCCTTAACAATGCTATATTTAGAGCATTATCCCAGAAGGCCTTGAACTCCCGGATACCCACACTGTTGCACTCCAAACCTTCACACGACTTAATATCTGGGTCATGATTTCTAACTCCCCAACTCCTTCCCCAGGTTCCCCTGTTCACTCTCATCTTCCTTCCTTTTTCCGAACTCCAAAAGCAGTCATTATATTTTCTGTACCATCCACTTGGGCTCTTTATTTCATATTGACCTCTGTAGCTTCAAGGTAGAGATGGACTTCTTTTTAACATTGCTAGCAAGGAAAACTGAAAATTATTTGGTTTATCACACTTGTTATTTCTTGTCAGTAAGATACAGAGTGTTTGAATTACAAAACCAGGGTGTGGAATTTTCACATGTACTTGAACTGAACTTGATATTTTCACGTTACATTGGTTTGTATGAAAATGAAAAATTTTACTTCAGTGACACAAACTCATGGCTAGTTTTCATCTGGTGGCAGAAGCCATCCCATGTTTAAATGATAGTTACACACAAGTGTGTGTGCACACACAAACAACCGAAAATAGCACGGATCTTTTTAAACGGAGATAGCAATAATAGCAATTAACAGAAATGGTTGATTCTTTATATCAGTACCTTATTTGTACTTAATTTTAATCAAGTACTGCTATATTTGTTTTCGGTATCTTTCTCCTTTGTCTTTAATTCTTAAAGTGATTTCCTAATTTCTTTCCTTGAGATCCTTTTTTTGATGTTCCTTTGCTATCATTTATTTCTAGTGCAGCTTGCTCCAAATGCTACTTGGCCTAAATCTGCTGGCAGTTACCTTGAAACTGTTATGTTTGAGACTGACCTGTGGCCACTGCCCAGTTGTTACTTAACATAGCATCAAGCCATGGTGACCACTATTCTTTATTTCTACTTCTTTTTCTTTTTTGTAAAATAACAAGTACCTATGACAAATGATAGCTCTCTGTAATGTAGCGCTCAAAACTCAGGCTGAACTGAATTCAAAACTTAATTTGGTTCTTAATGCCTTGTCTTACCACAGATATCAGTAGTAAGCTCCATGCTAAGATATATTCTCATGCAGAAACTTTAACTTTAGCCAAAGTTATCAGAACCATCGAGTCCTTTCTCTTCCAAACATGCATCCTGTGCTGTATATTTAGATTTGCCCCCCTGGGCAATTCCCTGTGCTTTTCCAGCTTTTTCTACTTTGTTCTACATCCAGGATGATCTCTTAAATTATCTCCCATCATTCTGGCTCCTTTACTCTGTGCTTCCAGTTGACTCAACTACAAGAGACAAAGGAGGTAAGAGGAGAGAAGTAGGAAGTATTCAACTCCAGACTAACCCCTTTCTTGGCTGAGGGTTAGCAGAGACTGTGTTCCTCTAATCAAAAGACATATTTTGAAATCTACATGTAAATGAAATCATATGGTATTTTGTCTTTCTTTTTCTGACTTATTTCACTTAGCACAATACCCTCCAGGTCTATCCATGTTGTTGCAAATAACAAGATTTTGTTCTTTTTTATGGTTGACTTAAGATTCCATTGTATGTATGTACCACATCTTCTTTATCCATTTGTCTGCTGATGGACACATAGATACAGCGACCATTTTGATGGTTGCCAGATAGGAGGGACATTGGGAAAATGGGTGGAAAACAGGAAGGGAAGTTATATAAGTATTTAACCACTATGTTGTACACCTGAAACTAATATAATATTGTATGTCAACTGTAATTGAAAAGTGAAAAAGACATTTCTTGGCAGTTTTGCCTTTCCTATAGTTACTGCTTTCTTAGGCTTTCAGTCACTACTCCCTCTCCTCACCCCTTTAGCCCCAGGAGTGATGATAAAGTCTTTCCATTTGCTAGTCCTTAGGTACATCACCATAACTCGTCAGTTACCCTTGATGTTCTTTCTCTACGCTGCCGTAAAAAAAATCTGTTTGTTTCTATTATCCCATTTTCAATGTTATCTGCTTCCTTCTAGAACACTAACCAATACTTGTTTCTTTTTATTAACATACCCATTTTTATCTGACAAGCATAATTCAATAGTTGAAAATTTATGAAGTTAATTAGTAACCACAAAGAACAAAATATTTTAAAATAGTAAGAATAACTATAATTTTTTAAAAATTACCCAATCTAAGCCACAAACCCCTAACTATCATTTACTCCTTCTGAGTCTCTACTAAGAATCTCTCGGTGTTGTACTGTCTTATTTCAGTCTAATAAACTAGTATAGAGCAGTCCTGCCCAAAAAAAGTGGAATAGTTTTTACTGCTTGAAAATCTAAGCTGAAATTTTCATAGCTATATTTCATAATCATTTAAATAATCAAGTGTTACACTTTCTTTCCACAGAAGCTATTTAAAATCCCCCCACATACATAAAGTATGTGAAAGCAATAAAGCATTTCATAATTGCTATAGAGTTGCTGAAACATTTATTAGTAACTTTAAAACTAAGCATAGAATAATATTTGATAACAAAATTTTGCTTTCTCAAAAATATCTCATCTGCATTCCACTTGTTTGTTCATAAGAATCAAACACAAAATATTCTTTCTCAAGAGAGATGAACGACTCATCCCCTTTATCACTGATGTCATATTAATGACTCTCCAAAATTGCTCTCAAAGTTTAAAGGGAGAATGCCTTAATAGAATTGAGTTTCCAAAGAATTCTCTACATGCTTCAGTTATTAAAAGAAAAAAAAGGTAGAATTCTTGTCATTAAATACCCTACATAGTTATTTGAATACATATCTTGATGAACGTGCTTTCAAGAACTCGCAGCCCTTGAAAACATTCTCAGACTCAATACTGATGGTACCACAGATTAAATATTTTTCACGGGTTCATCTACATTTTTCCTTCCATCCAAGAATAATGATGAGCCCTGGAAATGTGTCACGGCAACATGGACTTCTTTAAAATAGTTGCATTAACTAAAAATAAAGTGTAGTTACCACAAAGACGCTACTATAAACTAGGAAAGAAAATCTTTCTGAGGCCTGTGTTCTTTATGAAGTTTGGAAATCTGCCCACTATAACATGTAAATGTAAGAAACGTTCTTTAATACACCGTCATTTCCATCTTCACTGCCTATACTGACTTTTCTCCATTCCCCTCCCGATTCATTGTCTGCCCCTCTCTTCACTATGCTTTGCCCTAGAGACAGATACCATACACTGTGTAAGTCGGACCTCATTGCTCTCTGGTTTCTGAATGGGCCATAAGGTGAAAAAAGAAGTGGGGAACACCAGCAGAGAGGGGCCATAGTACTTCTTCCCCACACCCTTCGCATTTTGTTTCTAGGGTTTGGCCATTGGTCATGTCTTTGCAATCTTGCTGGGCAGTGCCCCTCCCTTTCTTTAACTCGCACGCCACTTCAACGCTACTCTTCCCTCTGGTTGCCTTTTCACACTTAAAGGCAGCGATGGCCTCCCACTATGTTAGTCCCTGGGTATTTCAACATTTCTCATGGGTTCCTTTAACACTGCTCTATGAGAAGCCTCCAGAATTTTAACAGAGCAAGGCTGTTTCAATTCCAGACGCTGACTTCAACTTCTAACTCTGGATGCTGATACCTCCCTTTTCTTTTCTTTCTTTTTTTAAAATTATGATAAGAATACAACATGAGATTGCCCTCTTGACAGATTTCTACATACACAATACAGTATTATTAACTATAAGTGCAATGTGGCACAGCAGACTTCTAGAATTCATTCATTTTGCTTAACTACAACTTAGTACACATGGAACAGCAACTTCCCATTTTTCCCTATCCCCTCTTCCTGGGAAATACCATTTTACTCTGTTTCTATGAGTTGGACTATTTTATATACTTCGTACAATCATGAAGTATTTGTCCTTCTGTGACTGACTTATTTTACTAAGCCAGATATTGCCTACATTTATCCACGTTGTCACTTACGGCAGGATTTCCCTCTTGTTATTGATTTGTAGGAATTCCTTATATATTTTGGATATTAACCTCATTATCAGATATATAGTGTACATATATTTTATCCCATTCATAGGTTGCCTTTTTATTTTGTTGGGTTTTTTTTTCTGTACAGAAGCTTTTTAGTTTGATGTAGCCCCACTTGCCTGTTTTTGCTTTCGTGGCTTGTGCTTTTAGTGACACATCCAAGACGAATGACAGTAGCTTTCCCCCTAGTTTTATTCTAGGGGCTTTACAGTTTCAGTAATGCACCCTCTTTCAACCACTTACCTTTATTTTTTCCAGGTATCAATATGCTCATAGTCCCTGGCCACTGTTCCCAGTGTACTGCAATGCAATTAATGTGGGTTTTTTTCTGGCTAGAAGTATTTCCAGGTACAGTGGAAATATGGTGGATAGTCAACTACCCTAACAGCAGCAAGAAGTAGATTATTTTTTGCCAAAATGGACCTACTGATGTTCTTAAATTTCCTCTTCATGTTATCACATATCCCCTCACCTATCAGATTCCCTAGTTCTTATTGCTTTGATTTATTGCTGTGGTTAAGGATTTAGAAGGATGAATTGTTTTATATAGACAGCACAATATGCAACAGCTGCCAAAACAAACAGGGCAACACCATGATCAAACCATAAAACTTTCACTGTCAGAAAGTAGTGTCCAGAGTAGAATTTCCAAGTAGATAGAGTGTATCTCCTGCCTCCTTTTCTGTCTCTTTCTCTTTGCCCCCACCCATATTTTCAATTAAGCTGTATGTGAGATGTATGTAGATAAACAATCTTCATTTGAAAAGAAAATACATTGATGAAACCATATGGGAAAACCATGTGTTAGAAGGAGGAGGGGTAGAATGTGGTAGGTACAGTGATTGCATTCTAAGTTAGTCTCTGCTACTTGTTTTCAATTGTGTTTTATCTTTTTCGTAGAAATGTGTCTGAAAAAAAATGGAAGAGTGGAGTCCTACAAATATTTCTGGTCTCCTTTTTATGTCTCGCACGAAACGCAGTGAGGTCAAGGAAGCCTCCAGAGCTTACTGTTGTGGTTTTGAGTCCATTGTTGACGAGCCACATAGAGCGTTAAACCCATGATGGTGAGTGGATACTGTTTGTCTACAGCTGAGCTCAGAGCTCCCACACAGGTAACAAAGATAAGACCCAAGCCGAACACACTTGGAACCCGCAGACTGGTAAATCAAGATATTACTCAGTGCAGAGCATACTATGAGAAAAAGGGGAAAAGCATATTTCTAATAGGACTTTTGTATAAAATAAAATTATTCTACATATTATCAGAATGTAACACCCTCCTCTTTCTTGTTCCTTTCCTGTGCAACACGCAGAGACCCCCAAACTCTTCATTATTTCTCCACTAACTGATATTTGCTTCATCAATCACAATTTGTTGTGTTTTCTTTATAGCCTCTGTAACATGAATCTATCAACTTTAAAAATACAATAGCACAACTTTCACTCCATAGATTTTCCTAAGGCTAATTAGGCCTTCCAAAGTATAAAAAGGTTATATACTGAAAACAAAGTATATTGATATCTGTATTTGAAGAAGGTAAATGTAATGTTTAAGAGCCCAGCTTCTGGAATCATGCTGCATGTGTTTGAATCCTGGCTCTACTCCTTATTAGGTTTGTGACCTTGAGCAAATTATTGAACCTTTCTGGGCATGCATATGTTTTATTGTTGATAAAATAGATATAATGGTAATAACTGCCTCAGTGTGCCATTGTAAGTATTAAATTTGTTAAAACAGTGCCCAATAATAGCAAGCAGATGGGGAAAATGATAGAGAAGATCTTATTCCAACACCCAACACCAATATTATGATTGGATCCCTCGTAAAAATGACTGAAGCCTTAGCCTAAATTTGCCTGATGGCACCCCCAACATCCATCTGTAGGGGAAAATGTAAGAATAAAAGTCTTGAATATATTTGCTCTACCTATACGTACCTGCCAGTGCAAGCCTAGATCAGGGAGCATAAGAGTGAAGGTGAGGAGCTTATGACTATGAGTTTCCTATACCCATTTTCAAGGCCCTATACGATATCTATAAATATTTATAAAATATATTGTATGTTGACATGCTATATATGATATATTTATAAATATGTACTTAAGGGTTTATAAAGTATTTATGCTGTAAAGGGACTTAACTACTGAATACTCTGGGTTGGTGTTTCCCATTGTTACATGCTTACTCCTGCGAGAATCAAGGAAGATCAGGCCCAAGGTAAGAACTCACTGTAGGAGTCATAGTGTCATTTATTTTCTTCTCTGTTCTCTTGTAGCTCCACCAAGTTATAAAATGAAGAATTGAGGCCATTGTGCACTATTCTTAAGAGGGGATCAATTGCAATGGATCAAATGAATTGAGCTTGGAATAGGTGAGGTGAGCTTGAAGAATCTGTCTTGGGAAGGATTAATTTCATAGGCCCTGTTGATTTGCTTAGGAGATATGACTCATGGCAAACCCATGAATGGCTAGAAAATACAGATCCATATTGGGAGAAACAATTTTTCCCAAGGGATAATGTCTTAAAATTGAGAAGCTGGAGATCATTTGTAAAGATTGAAAGTGAGCTCTTTAGCCTCCACAAAGACATTTAAAGAGCAATACATAGAATACTGTGAATATATTAGCTCAACAAGTAATTTAGTCTCACTGTATATTTCTGGTAGAGAATACAGACCAAAGGTTTAATATTATGAGATTTGTAGGCTAGCCTACAGCACAGAATAAATGGTAAATGAAAAAAAAAAAAAAAGGTAGATCCATGGTGGATGGACTTAAAATGCATAAAATGATACCCAAATTTAAATTGGGATATAAGTTGGAGGATTTACATTTCTGTGTGTGGAATGGATGTGTTTGCATAGCTTGATTTATTTTACATTGAATATACATTACCTTTCTCATAAAAACTCTTAAAAACATGTCATAAAAATAAGATCATTTTTCAAAGCAAGTGGGAATAACAGCAGAAGTAAAATATAAGGAAAATGTATGAGTCTTAGAATTGATTCAGTTTCACTGGGTTCTTAGTGAACACTCAAATCTCTCAATAATGGCCAGGGTTCAGTTTCATTGACTCTTGCAAGAACAATATCAGGATTAGTAGCTGGCATAAGTTTAGAGGACCCTTGAAATAAAAATAATAATATCTTAAAGTACTGCTGATTATTTTGGAGTAACCAGGTGGAACGTGCCCTGAAATAAACAAACATACAAATGAACATATAAATACATAGACTCATTTACACTGGAATTTAAAGTCAAACAAAAAGCATATGAGCAAAATGCAATCAATTTTGTAAAATATGAGGAAGTAGGTTGAACCTTAAAAATCATAAAGGTGCCTTTTGGCATATGGCTAGCCACACATCCCTCCAACTCATATAAAATAGCAAACCAAATGTCTGATCAAAGCAGAGAATTTTTTAAGTTCCATAATGCAGGGAGATACCTTCTACTCTGTTGGCTTGCACATTTCCCTTCTCTCTGTACATAGCTACACAAATTGCTAGAGTGACCCTGACATCAGTTCTCAAACCCTATTCCAAGTTTTAATTCTCCTATTTTGCCCTTTGTGTTACATGACTAATAAGCCTAATCAAGAGGACAAAAGTGGGTTTGTTTCTTTCCAAATGGTACTCATCTTCTCATGAGATCATTGTCCCCACTGTGGAGCCAAGTGACGGAGTAAGGCAACCCTATCTAAAGGTGTAGACATTTATCAGAGGTAGAATGGCAGGCTGAGGTTGGTGAAGAATAAATTTGTAGTGAAAACTATGGACTGTAAAGTACAACTACAAATTAGGCAATGAGAAATGTTCATTCAGCTCAGCCCTTGGGGATGGAAAGAAGGAAGAAAAGAAAGAAGGGAAGGAGTCAGGGAAGGAGGGAAGGGAAGGGAAGGGAAGGGAAGGGATGGAAGGGAAGGGAAGGGAAGAGACGGGAAGGGAAGAAAAAGAAAGACATTTTAGCTATTACCATTGAAATGTAAAAACTCTACACTGGGAGTTCTAGGTAAGATAATTATTTGATTAAAATCAGAAACTGCCAGAAAAATTTGGACTCTAGATTATATCTGGCCACTACTAGCTGTGTGACCTCTTCAATTGCCATTTTCTTTTGGAGAATGAAAATTCTTCTTCAATAAGGAAAAAGAAAAGTTACCTAGAACATTTTTTTTTAATCTCTGAGGAAAGCACCAATAAGAAACAATTGAGAGTTAAGGAATGACTGGGTAAAGGCAAAAAACAAATATGATTAAGGAATTGTGTTGTTATAATAGAAATATATACATTGTACAAGGAAGAATGGAATAACGGAATGTTCCATCAGTGAGTCATATACACTCAGTGAGTCACTAACCACTTTGAAATTCTTTCTTCATCTGTAGAGGGAGATACAGATACCTGCTGTTTTGCTATGTGACTATGAGGTTCAAAGGAAATAATATGTGAAAGTACTTGATAAACTATGACATTATTTTCAATTTTTTTTCTGTACCTTCACTTCTCCCTCTGTTAAATGCAAAGTAGAACTCTGAAATTTTCTGGTCTTTTCCCTGTCTACCATCTTCCTCATACTTGATTTGCCAAAACCCTTCATTTATAGGGTAGTTATTGCTCCCTATTCACCCATTCTGTGGAATTTTTCTGCTACTTGATGAAACACTTAGTTTTAGATATTCTAAAGGTCTTTAGGGAAGTTGCAGAGCTCAACCTTTTTATGGCTCTAAGCCTGGGACTGTTCACAGATGTCAATGTAAATTTGAGGAACATTTTAGACAGATCAGCTACGAGGAAAATTTGACATTATTTGGCACCATGGGATCAGTTGCAATTGGATCCTACAAGACTATAACTCTACCCTCTGCTGCATGCTGGCACCATTTATACCAGATAACATAACCTGGACTTACAAGCTAACCCTGAGTAGAGAACATGGAATAAAAAGCTTGAAACTGCTGAGAACATTCTTTGAAGTAATCCCTAAAAGAGGTCCTTAAGCTAAGTACTTACTTCTTACAACCACTTTATGATGTAGGTATCCTAATCTCTGTATTATAAATATGAGTCCAAGGCTAAAATAATTTGCCCAAAGTTTGCAAAGATGGTAAACACAAAAGGGAAGATTTGAACCTAAGCACAAATGTCTCTTAATAAAATTTATCTAGATTGAAATATATAGATAGCTATAAACTGAATTGCATATTTACTATTAAAAATAAGAATTTACTAATAATCCAACTGAAAATGTTTAAATATTATAAATACTTACATTTTTATAAATATTATACATAATATAGTGACTTTTAAAATCATATATGAAAAGGTTCTAATAACCATTTATCAATATTTAATTGAATAAAATGTTATGAAGAAAATACCTGCTGTAAATACTAGAAATTGGGATTATCTGTAAGATCCAGAAAGAAAGAAATTTTAAATGAAGGCATTTAACCAGGTTTCCATCGAATGACACTAAAATTTTATACAAACATTTGTATTTACCTACCTTTGGTTCTAGAGAGAGTTCATAGCTTTAGTCTCAAAATATTTGTCTTCCAAGCAGGTACAATAATAATTATTTTTGCAAAAATGTAAGTAAGTAAATAAATAAATAAATAAAACTTCTTTTAACAAAACACTTAGAGTCCCACTTTCCTTTTCTGCTATCTTCCTAAACATTTTAAAGTAAGAAGTCAAGGCAAAGATCAAATGTGATGTTTACGCTTCTTGCTGAAAAACAAGTACATTGCCCAGTTAAAATTAGGCCTAGTTTTTCTCCTGTGGAGCAAACAACAGAACTGAGTGGAAACTCATTCATTTAACAATGCAATAAATCTGTTTAGATCATTTAAAATGTGGGTCTAATATGGAAATTGAGCCGTGATTAAATCTAAGTATAAAATAAATTTTGGTTTCCAGTCTATCATGTAAGTAGCTTGGAAGTCAGCATCCCACCCTAATAAAAAGTAAGCTGAACCAACTGAAACATCAACTCTCGTTAGGCCCATCAGACACACGAGGTCACAGGGAAACCTTCTGTCCCCAAAACTGAAAAGGTAGGCAGGCAGATACAGAGAATCAAAACTTACCAGAACAGACTCACCACCAGAAACCCTTACATGGACTAGTCCTGGGGCAGGAAAACCTGAACTGTGACTGAATTAATTGCTGGAGATTCAGTGTGGACAACTCTGAGAGTTCAAAACTCCAGTGGAGTTCAGCCTCGGGCAGCCAGCACGTTTTTGTGATTTTTACCTCCAGAAGGGCTATCAGGTTCTCACATCAAATATCAGAGAAAAAAAATCCCTCATATTTCAGGCAGGGGCAGGGGAAAGGAAACATTTTGAAATAAGCAAAATCTTTCTGTTCTTTTCAACAAGGACCCCTCTCAAGAGGGGAGCCACACCTATTGGGGGTTCATCAGAGCAAAACTGCCCTGGGAAAAGGGAAATACCCAGCTCCACCTCTTCCTAGCCATCCTGTCCCATCCTGTCCTCATCAAGAGATGAGGGAGGCAGGGTGGAGGAAAACTGAGAAACACTTAAGTTCACACTCCAGAGACACACGCTTAGGAGAAGATCGAGACCTACTCAAAGGACTATAAAATGCTTCCCCTCCCCCATACCTCATCACCATGTCAAGAAATGCTTTTTTACCAGAGCTCCTTTTACCAATACATTATGTCCAACTTTCAACAAAAAATTACAAGACATACTAAGAATTTAAAATAAGCAAGCGTCAGAACCAGACTCATATATTCCTTCCTGAAAACATGGCTCAGAACTTAGCACCTCAGAGAACAATATCCTTACTGTCTTCTGACATTAAACTCCCTTTTATTTTACATCTCACTCTGCAATTCATTCTTTTCACAGATGATTTTCAATAAGTTTTTCAATGTGTGTGTGCACGCACATGCGTGTCTTCACATCAGCATTACCCAAAGCACTTAGAAGGTTATTCCTACACCATCACCCACACCCCCTCTAACAGGGCTCCAATACAATGAAAAGCTCGATAAATGTTGCTGAACCACTGACTGATGTAACAATATTTTAATTGTTAGGATAAAAATGTAATTAGCACTTGTAGATCGCATTAGAGCTTAATGAAAGCTTTCAGAAACACCAGCTTATATGCTTATTATTTTATAATATATAGTTTGCTGTAGTTTATCTATTGATAATTAAAGTGTATAATAACAATGACTTGTATTTAGCTTTAAAGTGTGGGTTTCTTTTTACATTTGTTTCAAGATACTCTGAGAAGTCATAACATTTCAAACTGATAATTATCATTTGGGAGGTTGCTCAGCAATCCCATTGTTTTCCCCTTAAAATACACCTAATATGTATACTATCTACTCTCAGTCTGTTTCCTAATTTGAGTCGGTCTTTTCTTCCATCCTTGGGTGACTATAATTAAAAATCTCAGTGTTTAAAGCCTGAACTGGAGTTATGCTGTACACCCTCAACTCCCTCTCTTTTACTTCTCCTGGGCTTCACACAGTAAGCAGAAGAGTCGATGGAAAAGATAAGAAAGTCAACACAGTTCCCTGGGTCTCAACAGTGGTCATCTAAATGCAGCACTGATGGTGGGCTTTCCTATGAGCAGGGATTCGATGAAGGCAAAAATAAACAGACTGGGTACAGTTGGAGAAAATATTTTCTAAAATTAGCCTAAAGGTATTATATGATTACCAATAAATGTTGTAGTTTCCAGGAATAAAAGTAACATAACAAGGACATTTTTTAAAATGACTTTCTGTGAAATGGGATAAAAAATGCTTAAAAAACATTTATTTTCCCCAACTTAAGAATTATGATTTTTAAAACTTTCCTTTATAAAAATATTAGTAAGGGAGATAAAAGGAGTCATGTTTACATATAATTTAATACACAGACTTAATACATTTTTTTACGTACAAGGTAGGAGACGCAGGCTAGTCTGTAATGGTGATGTAGAGTAGAACTCCTTATCAAAAGAAAATGAAAGAAATGTCGCACCACGCCACATCTTTAACCTCACTCCCCTCAGCCAGTAAAAACTGGGTTTGGAAGAGGAAGGGAAAACAGAACAGGATTTCAGGTCTCAAAAGAAAAGCTGAAGTCTTTCAAAATATAGTAAGGTCTAATATTCACGCTTTTCTTAAAATTGTATTTTATTATTTGTTTGACTAGGTAATACATTCACATGTTTCAAAATTCAAAAAAGATAACTGGCTTGTTTTTGCCTTTTAACGTAAATGATCCATTGCTATGTGTATTTACACTGAACGATTAGTATTTAATAGCAAACGTTGGAGTTCTTCATATATATATCAGTGTGACAACATTTCCTCTATGCATTTAAATGGCTTTTCAAAGATGTGTGTTCACTCTGTCTTCTATGGGTGAACTATGCATTGTTCGAAGTCTTTTAACCCTTGCAAAAGAAAGTTACTCATTGAATTGCTGGGTATATAGATTAATGTTGACTAGAAACACACTTAGATACAGCATAAACTCCCAGGAGTAGAATTGCTAGGTCAACAGGTGTACACATTGTTACCTTTGGTAGATGTTAACAAGTTACCTTTCTAAAGAATTATACCAATTCAAACCTCTACACATATTATATAAAAGTGCTTGTTTTCCCACATCATTGCCAACATAGTGGATAATTAAGGTTTGGGTCTTGGCCAGACTTTTAGATGCAAGACAGACTAGTTCTAATTTGTAATTATTATATGAGAAATGTTAATGAGCATTTTTTTCATGCTCACAAATCATTTGTAATTTCTTCTTTGCTCACATCCTTTGCCCATTTTTTTCTTGGTTTTTGGCATTTTTCTTCATTTGCAAAAGAACATCAGTGAGTTCAAAATATCCTTTCTCAGCTTTTAATGTCTCTGACTTTCTTTAGAGTAGTTGTTGCCAAGCAGAATTTTTATAGAAAGTGATTTTATATATTTATTTATTTATTTATTTATTTATTTATTTATTTATGTGTTCATTTATTTATTTATTTCCTTTGGGTACCATATACACTCTAACATTTTAAAGATTTTTTTCTATTTTTTCCTAGTATTTTATGGTTTTCTTTAGTAAATTTAAATATTTTGCCCTTTTGTAGTTTATTTGGTACATGATAATATGGCTTAGCACCAACTTCCTTTTTTTCAAGATTGTTACTTTGTTATCCCAGCACAATTTTTGATAATCCAAACTTTTCTCCACTGACTAGAAATGGCAACTTGTCATATATAAATTCCCAAATGTATTTAGGCTTATTATTAATAGTCCTTTACATGGGTAAATATCTATGTCAACTCCAATTTCAATGATCATAGCTTTATTTTAAGTTACAAATGTATGACAGAAATGTTCATATTTTATTGGCCTTCTTCCTCTCAATTTTCCAATGTACCTTTCTCTTTTGTGTTTGGCATATGAATTTTATAAGCAAATTTTTAAATGTGTAATATTTTACTGAGATTGATTTGTGTTTATAGACTAATTTAGGAGCACTCATTTTTTTAATAATGTTGAGGTTTTCTCTACAAGGACATGCAGTACCATTCGATTTGTTCAAGACACATTTTGCATTCTCAGAACACCATTCTCAATTTTTCTTCGTATATGTGTTGCATATTTTTCATTATGCCCAAGTGGTTCACTTTATTTAGTAGTCAATTTTAATATGGAATTTTCTTCTGCTATAGCTTCTAATTTATTGTTTATATACATTATGGTTATTGATTTCTGTGCATTAATTGTGTATCCAGATACTTTTCTGAATTCTCTCAATTATGATTTTCCAGTTAATTCTTCAAGATTCTCCATGTATAAAATATTAAAATTAACAAACAAGATAATTTTACATTCCATTCAAAAATGTTATATTTGTAATATGTTCATGTTCTCTGCTTGCATTGACTAGTATTTTTGAGGTGTTGATGGCCATTAAAGGAGAAAAAATATATAGGAATTAAACAAGTAAACAAAAGACCTCAGAAATCATAAAAATACAATTGATAAATTTCAATTTCTAAAACAGTTCAAGATAAAAAAAGAGCTATATAAAAAATCACAAGTTAAGAATTCGATATATATGTATACATGTATGTGTGTGTGTGTGTGTGTGTATTTCAACACGTTAACGTGCTTCTCCTACAAACCAAGAATCCCAACAACCGGGTAGAAAAAAGGGCAAAAGTTATAAAGCTTTAGTTAACGAAAGATAAAATAAAATGATTCTAAACATGAAAAGATACTTAATATCACTTTCACATAATTACAAATTCAAACTACCTTAACCAAGAAGTTTGGCAAAGATCAAAAGTTTTAATAAGGATGTAGAAAAACAAATATTTTAACATATTGCTAGTGAAGGTTTAGTAATAACCATAATATTGAATTTTTCTTTTCCCTGATTTATTTGGGAATAATTCCAGATTGAGACAAATTAATTTTGCCACTTTACAGTATTCATCTATTAGCCTTTATTAAACATTTCTATCTAAAATTGGAATTAAACTTATCATTTTGTCAACACAGCTGTTGATTATCTGCCATTCAGTACTCCATCGCCATTGCAGTAATGAAGATATGATATATCGATGTCTACAAAATAGATTTAAAGCACTGCTCTGAAGAAAAGTTCTACTAGTGGGTAAGTAAAATAATAAAGTAGGAAGCCAGTTTTAAAAGGTGAAGACAATGCATGGTCTATCCCTATGCACAGGTCTGATACCAAACAAGACATGTAAAGGATACCATTATCTCAAAGATTTGTTTTTCACAGTTGATATGACGCACCTACTACTTAGAGCTTCTAAATGAAATTATTCCTTTTTTGATACTCAGACACTTTGCCTTGAATTTCATCCTTTTTGTTTACAAGCTCCTTAGACTAGGTTCCTGATGAATATGATAGAAACAATATATTAGCATATAATCTTTATAATACATTATCTACTGATTCAAGGTTCAAACTTTATAGAGATGATTTCCTGCTTGCTCAGACCTGTAAAATAGGAAATATCTTTCTCTTCTTGGCTCACCTCCCTGGAGACTTCCTTTGTCTTTCTGGACTTCCACTGCTTGCCAGCCCCTACCCCCACAGTTATGTTCATGTAACTGCGCCCTTAGCACAACTGGCTGCCACCACAATCATGCCCGTTCTGATACAGCCCAAAGTCCAGGTAGCAAAACTCTTTTGACGTAGAAATATCTGAATAAAAAGTACCTGGTAAGTAGGGTGCAGCTTCTCTGCATACATCAGTACTGATGCACCCATATACTATAATATATCCATGGTAACTGTAATAATCTGTTTTACTGTTCTTTAAGGTTTAGCAGCCCTATACTCAGTTTTATTTTCTTTATTTATTGGTTCTGGGGTGTTTGTTTGTTTCTTTGTTAGTTTTTACTGTGTATAATTCCTCAGTTCTCATGTGGAAGGGAAAGTATGAGAATATCAGAGAACTTTCTTTTATATAATAATCATTCTGTTGGTTTGTAGCAGAGCTTACTAAAGAAGAGGAAAAACATTCACAGTGACAGGTTATGAGTAATAAAGACCTAAATTTAGACTAAGCCTAATTTTGTTGTCTTTCCGTAAATGATACTGTTTATGTGCAACATAGCTGATCAAGGCTACACATTGATGTTCCAAACAACCATAGGGTCCACTCACTCTCCATTAGCAAGATGCTATTGAACAATCTGCCTTTAGATAGATCTATTTATTTATTTAGCTTATAGATAATGCAACCAGTTCAAATGGTAGAAGAAGTATATAGAGATCATTATAATACATCATCTACTGATTTGTTAAGAGGTCCAAGCTTTTTTAAACTGAAAGGAAGTAGTAATTCCTTGTGGTTTATCTTGCATTTAGGGTCTGCTATGGTCTGGGTTTAAGTCATCCATCACCATGTCTATTTTAAAAGTAGCAGCTTTTACAGTGTCTGATGATGAATGCCTAATAGTGATATTTATAATAAAACTAGGCATATAATCCCATTTATCTAACTCATTGTTTTATAATTGCACAGTGTATGGCATTTAAATAAAACCTAATTATAGCTTCTGTTCTCATTTCCAAAGCCTTTTTAGCACGAGCTATACCCTGAATGTTTATCCAAACCAGGTGATCAAACACGCTGACTAGACCAGAATTTGCTTCAGGTGCAGAGTACTCTGTTTACACACTGATTTCAAAGGTCTGTTGCTATGTTTACAAAGATCTAGTATTTAAGGACAAAACTTACTATGGCGTCTGTGATTAAGAACTGCAGAATTATAAACAAACTCTCTAAATAAGCAGAATCCTGAAAATATAATAACCCCTTTGTAGGAATTTGTTAGTACATACTTATCAATTTTTATATAATGTTATTTGATCCAGAATATTTCCACCTTGTAATAAAAATCACTTATATAATATTCAATATGGACTACACCAGTTAAACAGTAATTTCCAGTTAAATTGGTGAAATTTAGAAAAGGTTCTTATAGCTTTAGCTGGTACCCTTGAAAAAAATAATCTAATTCACAGAATATGACAAAGACACAGCTTTAATGCCTTCTCCATGCTTCCTAAGCCCCAATAGTGAAGAAAAGGAAGGTCTAGCTCCAGAACAGGGTTAAGGGCCACAGTAATATCTTACCACCCCAGGTGGGGAAATGCAAACGTTAATGACAGAGATGACTGGTGGTCGTTTTCTCCAAAATCATAGCTTCGGGAAGCTCAGTGGTTTTATGCACAGACTTAGAAGGCAGAGCTCCATCCTACCCTGTTGGGCTTTAGCTCCTTAGAATAAAGGTGAAAAGATAACTAAAATAACATCCAATTTTGAAATAAGATCTTAGGCTTAATGTCAAGTATACAATAAGCAACATTATACTCTTTTGGTGTCAACATCAATATACATAATTTGATTTAATTGAGAAATCTACTTCACTGGTTGTTCAATTTTCAAATGCAAAAACAACGACAAAAACTCTCACTACTTAGTTAAGGCACTCAGCAGTATTTGAGGATGAGTTATGGCCAAGGGATTGGCAGTAGAGTCAAGGGTGAGGAATAGAAATTATATGCTCCTCAAACATTATTCTTTGATTTGACTTATCCTTTTAACTTGTGGTTTTGCTGCAGTTTGCTGTAGATTTTAAATCCATATCTTAAATCCATAATTATTTTTATAATGAAACAAGTATATCAAGATCTCTTGCAATGAAGTTACAAAATTCTCACCAGTTCAAACAGTACATAGATTCTTCTTGTTCAGCACATTTTATCCTACCGAGGACCAATGTTGTATGCAGAAGGCCATGTTTACTGTAACTATTCCAAACTAGCTGACATGTTTTCTGGAATGTTCCATAGCCCTATTTGTAATAAATGCATTTTTCATGCACATATGCACATTGCACTCACATGCTTAATTGTTACACACCAAATAACTTGTAGGAGTTGTCCTAATCTGACCTGGAAATATATAACATCTTGACCCATGTTCTTCTCATCGAGTATTTATTTATACTAGTGGCATGTCAAGGACACACAAGTTCTTTCTCACAAAAACAAAAACCACATCCAGATGGTCAAGATCTCTTCCAGGAGAGTATGGTTAACAGAAACACAGACCTCCAAAAAAAAAAACTGTCCATGCCTTGTCCAAAGAAGTCCTCTAGAAAAGAATCAGAAGAGGCCTGAGGAATCAACACGACCTACCTGAGGTGTCTTTCCTCTCCTTTTGGTGTTCGGACAGATTTTTGGCTGCTGCAAGTTCCAGGTCCCTTGTTTCCAAAGAGCCGCCTGTGTTGGCCTGTCTTTCAGACTCTCATGTTGCAAAATCTGAAATTCTGTTGCAATAAACACCAGATTTCAAAGGCAAAGCAATGGAAATTGTGCAGAGATTAAACTTCATTTTTACAGCAACAGTCAGTAGTAGCATGTGTCTAAACAATGTCTTCTCTTCCAACATAATATTAGGTTGAGAAGGACCTGCAGTTGATTTGTGCAGAAGCAAGCATGGATGCTGAGGGCACATTTCGAAAAAACACATACTTAGGCCTGGCGGGGGAAGAGGATTGTCTTTTATATAAACACAATAAATGTATCCTTGAATCCCCCTGAAGGAACCATGTGCAAACATAATACTAGAACTACATTATTCTAGTGGAATCCTCCACCAAGTGTAGTTGAAAAGTGATTGGGCATAATGAGAGCAACCTTGACACAAACGTAAGCAATATTGCTTCACAAGATAAAACGATCGAATGTAAGTCAAAGAAGAGCACAGTATTTCAGGAGTAATTTTTTTTCTCTTGATGCTCATTTAATTTGAAATTAGGAATGGTGACCTAATTTCAAAGACATTCAATGAATAACAGTATTGAATGAATTAGCTTTTCTTAATTTTCTTTCAAGGACATCTTCTTTAGCATTGCAATATTAAGGTGGAGGGGATAATGTTTAAAGAAGGCTAAGGAGTTCAAGTGTCAGAAAGTTAGAAAAATGCTCAGAAACTGATAATTAAATGCTCATAAACTGATAAAAACTCATAAGAACATTCCCAGGCCGCCAAGGAAGCTAACGTTTGCTTAGGGTAGAAAGCCCTTGACGTTTCAGCTCACTAATTTTTACTAGGGCTCCTTTCTTCCCTTCTTGACTTTACAGGGCCAAGGCTCCCATAGTCCAGTTGCTTTAGAAAGGAAAGCTCATAAAAAGCACGAATAGGCAGTTACAAAACAGCCATGGGGATGTACAGTACAGTGTAGCACATGGAGCAGCCAAACAACTTATATGCATGACCCAATGGTGGGGGGGTTGCCTGAGGGATGGGGGGTGCTGAATGGACGGTGAGCAAAAGGTGAAAAATCAGGACAACTGTAACAGCATAATCAATAAAACATAAATTAAAAATAAAATTAAGTAAATGAAAGCTCTCAACTAGATACCCATCATCACAAAACTGTAGATTTTAAAGCGTAATCATTCAGTTCACCCATTTAACAGATGAGGAACATGAAGAGTTTAAGCAATTTGCCCCGAAGTGATTGCTAACTGTGTCGAAAGTGAGGAGTGCAATCCAGGGCTCCTATTAGAACTCCAATTAAACCCTCCTGAATGAAGATTTCTTAAAAGATCTACCATGCGATAGATTGAAGTAGGAGGTTTGGCAACATTTAAACCAGTTCTATAACAAAGGAGGTGGATACATTTGAGGCCCAACTAAGACAAAGTTGGATAGTACATTTGCTGCTGCATATGAGAGGATGCTGACATTCCAGTAGTCAGCGTTTCCTGGGTGGCTGGTTAGCACCAGCATTCAGCATAGGTGAATTTACCATGGAACATAATTGTCATAAAAAAATAGTTTGGTTGGTAGATCAAATTTGCTTTAACTGGTCTTGAGCCATCTCAAAATAGTTTCCCTAGAGACAACTGATTCTCAAACAGGGGTCAGTAAAGATGCCACATGGGTTATATGTCAGATCTCTTTTCCCTCGGAATTCACTCTCCCAATTTTTCTCTGTACACTACCTGCCAGGAATTAACTATTAGTCACCTTAGGGAATGATAATGTTACTGTTGTTTATTTTGTCATTCTTCTAATGCTCAAGACACTAGCAAAAGTCTTTGATATATTTACTTTTGCTAGACTATCATCCCAGGGGCTCTCCACTGGGCTTCCAGGCCTCCCCTGCCCCGGTAGGAGGCCAGCTGCACAGAGGCGCCTGCAGTTGTGCGGGGCTGCCGGGGTCAGCACAGAGGTCACCGACAGGCTGAGAGCAGGCCACTCCTCGGAAACAGCCCGAAATGTCAGTCAGCTGCTACAACTCATAGATAGCAGCGTGGAGATTCTGTGACTAATTTCTAAAAACAATAGCAGGAGATGGTTTTGGTTCTTCTCCTTGGGGAAAAAATGTAAGAATGATTGGATGGTCATAAAATATAATCTATGAAGAATCAGGGAAAAATAAATGCAAATATTAGTAGATGAAAGTAGATCATAAACTCCCGAGGCAAAACTGGGACAAAAAATGTAATCATGGGAGTATAAACCTTTAATTTTGAATTTGCCATCAGAGCTTTAAAATCCATGCTTGCTTTTGCATAATCTATAAATGCCAATTTCGTGGCGATTATCAATTGTCCATTTAAAATGAAAGAATCAATTTATACTTTGCCATTCTGTCCATGAAATGAATCCCTCTTATGAGAGGGTCACAAAACATGTATTAATATTCCAATTGAAGCAAATTCAATCCACCAACCAAACTATTTCATTGTCAAGGATAGTGTTGCTCTGAGATGAGTCCCTCCTGGTGGAACCCTGGGAAATGGCCGCCTTCACACCTGCAGTGCCCCTTCCCCACCGCTCAGATATGTCCTGTTGCACAGTAAGGAATGACATTTGCATTGTCAGTCAGGAGGGACTCTACGGCCATCCACAGCTCCAAATGAAAAGTGACAAAAATCCTTGGACATCGTAAAATGAGAGCTGGCATTTTAGCCCATCTCAGTGGAATACAATACAGTTCTGAAATATTCATCAATTGATTCTTTCCCTGATAAAGAAAATAATAACTGAGTAAGAATAAGTTACTTCTAGATCAGTGAAGAAAGAATTAGGCATTAGTTTTATCATTAAAATGGTTCCAATTGTGCTCTTGAATCTTTACGTCCAAATAAACACCCTTTCCTCTCATATTTGCCTCGCTTTCCTTGGTTAATCTCATCACAGAGTTACCACCATGATAGCAGAAGGCAAAGGAAGTGGTCTGCAGGTCACCAAGGCTCCTCTGTTTCCAGGACGGGCTTCCTGGAGCCTGCAGAGATGTAGAGCAATCTGGAAGTTATGAAGGCAAGAAGGAGTATGTCAGATCTGGCCTTGACTCCAGCTTTAATGCAAAATAGCTGCATATCTGTTTTCATCTCTGAGCCTTGATTTCCTCACCGCTGAAGTGGGGATTATAAACAGCACCTGCCACATTAGCCTGGTCTAAACATAACATGTAACACATGTAACCCAATTACCAGAGGGCTAAGTTCATAGTAAGACCTCAATAAATATTGCATTTTATTTTGTTTTTAGTATTTTTATTATTACAAAAGTGGCCCAGGTCAGGTAGTCTCTACCATGGAATATTTTGTGATTTGTTGAGCCTACATATTTCAGTCTTTTATTAGAGAAAAAATTTCATAGCTAGATGAGAAAAGAGTGATTCTGCCAATAATTTTGTGAATTAGAAGTCAAAAAAGAGCATACATTTGAAAAATGCACATGGTAGCAGGTGAGCACCAGAGTGGGAACTGGGGCTTCGAGGCACTAGTCCTGACCCTTTCACTGAACAGCTAAGGCAGTAACCTTGCATGAGTCATTTTGGAGCTTCAGCTTCCCGTGTGTCCTGATCAGTAGACAGTTTACATGGGCATGGCCAGCTCTAACACGGTGTGCATGGCAGGACTGTGAAGCTAGAAAACTCTGCCTTTCGTTTGGTACATGGAGAGCTTTGCCCATGTTGCTGTGTTATGTGGCTTAGAGAGGGCACCCTGGAAGCAGTTCCTATGATGAGAATTCTTGTGCAAGTGATTTCTTATCGGAATGTTTCTAGGAGAGCCCTGGCTCTGGTGGCTCGGTGAGTTGAGCATCGTCCTGCAAAGCCAAAGGTCACCAGTTCGATTTCCAGTCACGGTACATGCCTGGGTTGCAGGCCTGGTCTCCGGGAGAGGCAACCAGTCAATATTTCTCTCACATCAATGTTTCTTCCCCTCTCTGTCTCCCTACCTCCCCTCTCTCTAAAATAAATAAATAAAATATTTTTTTTAAATGTTTCAAGGAGACACATGGAAAAGAGTAAGGAAAGCAGGATAATGAACGGGGAGAAACTAATACTGAAGTGGATGAGGTGAGATCCTGCCCCCGCCGGGTCTTGTGGGGGCTCAGGAACATAGCCTGCACCACAGGTTCATCCCACCTTTGGGGTGAGGGTGGGAGGTTTTTGTGTCACTGCAACACCTAGATGTCCAAGATTGGAGGCCAGTTGGCTCTGATAACCCAAAACCAAAGCAGCAGCAGCACCTGCAACAACCAGTAGAAGAAATTCCTGGAGATTCAGAAGAGTCCCAACAGTACATTATGTTTTGATGCACTGAATATTTAAAGCACTTGAACTTAAGAACTAGCTTTCCATAAATCGGTCTCTCTATAATGGGATACTACTATACACAACTCTGTTATGTCACTTCATGTTTTAATGGACAAATGCTAGGAACCTTTGAAAATTCTCTGCTTGATCTTTGCTTACTTATGATTACAAAGTTCACCTTCCCCTCTATTTTCTGAGGGTCAGGAGCCCTACGCCTCCTGCTGATCACAAGGCAATCTGGGGGATGGTTTTAGGATGTGCTGTTGTCCTATTGTGCTGGTGTATATACATATATACATTAAACAAAAATAAGGTGTAAAGAGCCTTAAGTAACTTAACTGTTGAGTGCTTCCCTCTTTTCTTCCTGAAGTGCAATTATATTTAAATTCTGAAACACTTTTCTTTTTCCGTAGCAATAGTCAGTTTCAGCAGATGTATATATTATGCTAAGAAAGTACCTTTCAGAAGAAAATGGGAAACCCAGAAACAACTTCAAGTTTTTCTTTTAAAGTAACAAAAGTGGAGAAATAGATATCCATCTTTGGAAGAAAAAAAAGTCTTTTTGATTCTAAGATTACCATTCATTTCACTGTAACACATTATCTAGTAAGAGATTATGTGGTGTTACAGTGGCTACTCGCTTCCAAGGTTGCCTGTCTAACCGCCGTGGCCCCGTGTAAACCCTGGGAGAATATGAATCATTTTCCTTTTAAGTTTCTAGAATAGAATTTCCCTGGTTTTCATTTCCTTTGAGTTAAATCACATTATTTTTGGATACTCTTACATTGTTTCCACCAGAACGCCTCCCTCTCGGTGCTGATTTTTATTTCCATCATTGTGGCAAGAAAGGATAGATCACAAAAGTTAAGTTTTACATGTAAAATGACTTATTGAAAGAAAGTATCTCTAACAAGGAAATTAGTTTCAAACTTATATCATATTTTAGATCAAATATTTCCTATTAATGAAATAGGAAATTTCTAGAGAATTTAAATTCTATCAAAATACACATGAGTTAGTCCTGATTTGTTTGTGGGATAGATAGTTTATTTAATTGATGTATTCCTAGACTTGTATAGGTTTTTCTTTTGGGGAGGGGATATGAATTTACATAAAGGATGTTACAAGTACTCAGTTTTGAAGTGTATTTAAAACAAAGCTTTACAATATTAGCAATGCATTGCATTTCATAGTTACTGTAATGATTAAGGTTTGCTTTCTGAGTGAGACATTAGCGCTAAATTGAATGTTTGCCCCATATAGTTAATTCTTTCCTATTACATTTTCATAACATCCTCTCACGTTAAAATAATGCCACTTTGTAAGAGTAGAACGTGCTAATAGTATGGTATGAATCGTGACAATGTTCCTGTATTAATACTCTAGTTTGTTCCAGGCACATTTATTCACTATTCAAATGTAACATATACCTCAATCCAAAAGCAAGTTTTATTTGTCTTAACTTTCCATTTTCAAATGAGAAAGGGGCAAAAAGAGAGGTATTTTTTCCCCAGCAGAACACACTCCAGAAACAAATATGCTACATCTGTTTTAGTTGGCATAGATGGGCCTGCAGGGTAACATATTACTTTAGATTTCAAAACTGACAGCTTTCAGACTAGAAGTTCTCCATGTTACAAAGCAACAGACATCCATGTATAGAGGTTTTATTTTCCAGTGATGTTCATTTAGGATTTTTTTACTGGATGGATTGAGCTTGCAAGTTTATGAACTCTATTGAAGCAATTATCTCCTCAATTCCAAAAGGCTCTTGAAATTCCGCACATCAGTACGACACAACCAGCAACATCTTCCATCGCAGACCATCACAGAAGGCATTTCTGTGGTTTATTTGGAAGTCATTTTCATGCTAAATCCCATTTTTCAGTACTTTGCAACTTTTCCAAAAGCTTTCATTAGCCTTAATGTGGAGTTAAGATCAATTTATGCATTTTTTGAGAGATTTGTGCATGAGAGAAAGTGTTCCTGGGCTTTGGTGTTTGGATGATATCAAATCAGTCCATGATAAAGCACAGTCGAAGCCCAGCAATTTAAATGGAAGAACCATATGAGAGCATTGGATTCTGACATTTAGATGCTGAAGCATACACAGGGAATATTTTACATTCACAAAGGATTTTCCTTCTAACCTTCCTTCCCCTACATTATCCATTCCCCCAACAGAAACGTGCACACATCCTTTTGAAGTATGTGAAGGTGAAATCATAGCAGGCATGCCCCTCAGTCTATGCCTGTGGGCATGATTTTAAACAGAAACCTGAGAGGGTTTATTTCTATTAAAATGCATAGACAGGATCATGGGTGTTTTGGGGTTTTTTTTCAATTTTCACACAAGAACTCAATAAAAGCAGAGTCGATACCTGTTTATATGTATCTACAGACATATACAGGAGCTTAATAATATAGAGATATAATATATTTATGTTACTGGCAGAGACGGGCAATTAAACAACGTACAATTGGTTATGTAAAACTGAGGTCCAGTCAACAAATGTGAGTGTATTTCAGGGTAAAGTTGCCAACTTGTGCTATAATACAATATGCTTATACTGAGTAAATGCATTGCGTATTAAAGAAATTAAAGAAAAGTGTGCTCTCTTTGTTCTATTTCAAAGGAGCTTTTGTTTTGGTTTTGGTTTTGGGGTTTTTTTTGGTTTTTTTTTTTTAGTATTGCTTTCATTGTAGGAAAAGCAATAATGATCTAATTCCCAGAAAACACGCATACAGCATGAGGCTTGGGGAGTTCTTAAAAGCCATACCTAGAGATTTTCTCTAATACCTTTATTTTCAGAGTATCTTTTCCCAGGGGGACAAAATATTTCTACTGCCTTTATCTCCCTAATCCTCACATGATCATTGTTAGGGAGTCAGGCAGGCTAGGACTTCTGTGGACTCCACTGGCGAAACAGACAGACAATGGCTGCTAGAGGGACTTGATGGGAATTAGGGAACGCGTCGGGCGCACAGCTGGTGAAAGGATCCAGGTCTGCTGTTTGCCAGAGCTTTCTTTTACCCGACAGAACATATTGCCTAAAGCTGAGAATCCCACAGTGTCCTTGATTACGTAGTTTCGAATTAGAGTTCACTTTAGAGATTCCTATTAAAATCGGATATGGCAGCAGGCCTGGAAATCATTTAGGAGACCCCAGGCTTCAAGCAAGTGGGAGATTTAAGAAGCAGAGCTGGAGGGATGGAATATCTACAACGTAGGTGGGGATGGAATGTCTGAACCACTGTCTGCTGGCGATTTCGACGTGAAGGGCATCCCGAGAGGTGCTGTGCTGGTAATCAAAAGGACGCAGAAGGTATTCCCTGGGCATTTATTTATTTATTTACTTACTTACTTTTACAAGTGGCTTCTGGAGAAAGCTTCATTTCTACTTTTAAGTTGCTGGAGAAGACAGATTAATAATAGAAAGATATATAGATAGCTATTTTAGAAGCCCAAGGGCAGCTTGAAATGAACTCCCTCATTAAGTGGAGGGAAGGGCTTCTCTCCTGGGAAAGATTCAGGAGGCTCCCTCTTGTCTCACTAGGATTTTTTTTTTAAGACATAGTTTAGTAGGGGTAGACTTTTCCCTCATGAATTATTGATACTCTAAAGCAGTTTTAATTGTTTTTCCTTTCACCGCTATACAGAGAAACCCAATAATGATTGTCACTGCAATATTAGCATATATTTTAAGCGTGCCATTATACCAATGGGAAAGCGTCTAATTTTCCTGAAACAATATGCTTCTTTAACTTTGAAAAATATGATTTAAATTAGTAATAAAGATGAGAAACAATCTAACTTTTGAAACTGCTTTCTGTGCTGAAATATCCTGTGGAAAATAAGAAAAGAATACATTTATGTAAAATTTAATTATACTATTGGAAAGCATAATTAAACATTGAAAAATGAGATTTGGAGATGAGATAAATTTCACTACAATATGGGATCTTTCCTTGGTCACAGGTATAAAAACATTAAGGAAAGAAATCTTAAAATATATAAAGATTTTAAAGACTGGGAGTAATATTTATTAATTTAATACTGTTTTCCTAATAGGCACAGAGCTTAAAAATATGTTAAGTAAATATTCTTAATACACACTTTTGACCTTAAGAGCTCTTTAAATTATTAAAAATTATTAAAGACTGCAAAGTAACATTATATGGATTCTACCTAACGATAATTACTATATTAGAAATTAAAACTTACGCTCTGCCCCACATCCAGAGGGTAGCTTTGTAGCGAGTCCACAGCAGCGTTGGAGGGAGGCTTAGGCTAAGGGCAAGATTTTGGCTTCCTCCGTCCCAGTTTCATCCAGCCACTCAGGAGCCATGGAGGTGGCAGAACCCAGCAGCCCCACTGAAGAAGAGGAGAAGCAGCACTCAGCGCAAATGAGGCCTCGCACGTGCTCCAACCCTAAGTGGGCTGAGCGCCAGGCACTGGGGGTCCAGGCCAGTGTAGGCAAACGCAGTGAGGGCTGGGGTGAGGCGCCAGTGCTGACGATGGGACCCTCAACCCTCGGGGGCTGACCCCAATCCTTGGCAGGTGTCCCCACCAGCCCTTGAAGGCCAGGTGTGGATATCCAGGGTCAGCTGTCCACAGAAGGTGATCATCTGCCTGGTCCTGTGGGAGGAAATGTCACTGCCAAAATTGGAGTCGTTCATCGACTCCAAAACTAACGCTCTCAGCATCTCCCAGAAGATGACTCAGATGTCGGTTCCTGTGAACAAAACACAAGAGTGACAAAAACCACGAGTTTGCTCTGGTGGTGGGGAACGATGACACCGCCTGGTTGTCTGGCCTGACCTCCTAACCCCGTGAGCTCTGCGGCCGCTTCTACGACCTGGAGATGTTCACCTGTGCCACCTTCTGTTTGGAAGGTCTCTTCAGCCTCATGCCACAGCAGGCCGAGCTGCCAGTCACCAAGGACGTGCAGATGATCCCACCCCCATCTGCGGTCCTCACCATCCTTGTCTACAGCCACACACAAGGCCAGCCCCAGTTCTCCTGACCGAGCCCACGAAGAAGATGTTCCAAGGCCTGTGTTTCTTCTTCAATGTTTACGTCCACAACAGCGACAACGAGAAGGAGAAGGAGATGAGCTGAAAAGACATGTTTGTTTTCATGGGCAGCCTGGATACCTGAAACACCAGCCAGAAGTATGAGGTGGCCCTGGCCCCGCCAGCCCTCGAGCTGCACAACTGTATGGCCCAGCTGCGGACTGACCCACTGCAGCGGCCCTGCCAGAGCTGAGCGTCCTGGAGCCCACCACAGCAGGAGGATGGAGCCGCTGAGGGTATAGCCACTGTCTGAAATATCCCTGTGTATTCAACCTTGTGCAAGGAAGCCCTTGGCCTAGGGTGCTAGATCTTAAACCCCACTTCGTGGGACCCATGGAGGACTTCGAGGAGGCACGCAGGGTACCTGGGAGCCCTGGAAGGAAACCCAGGATTCCAGGAAGCAGCCCAGGGACTGTGGGGACTGATTCCCCATGTTTCCCAGCCTGCATCTGGCTCCCTGGTTTGTCAGTTGTAATTCGTTCTTCCCTGTGTGATTTTTGTCATTGATAAAAATCTGAGAAATCTCTAAAAAAACCAAAAAACTGAGAAAATTTTGAAATGTTTATTAATTAATTAAATAAAAATAACATGTTAACATAAATAATACATTTTTATGAAAAGTGGGCTATTTTCTAAGTAAATATATTATTGAGAAGAGTAACATTGTTTTACATTTTTATAAATAGCCTAATGACTTGCCTAATTGTCTAGCTGTGTTTGCAAACCTGCTTTTGCCGTCATCAATCTGTTGTGAAGTTATATACAAGGTAAACTCTGGAAAACTACTGTAAACTTGTGAGAGAACGAGAGTGAAATAGGCAAATATCAAGAAAGAGTTTTGACCTTGTGGATCCCTGCAAAGGTCTCATGGACCTCCGAATCATACTTTGAGAACACCCATCTGAAGAACAGAACCCAGCCTGGGATGTTGCAAACCTCCTTTCTTTCCGGTGCTGTCGTCAGCAACATTTTTCGCTTGGGTCCGAACATCCTTCTATGTGAAATGGAGGTATTAGGTCAGATTCTCTCTCAGGTCCCTTCTATGCTCTCAGTGTCCTCAAAAGCTGTTTTCATCATCATGTTAATTCACACCTACTAATATATTTTGGTATATGAGATTATAATTATGATTAGGTTTAAAAATGCAGTTTATAAATAAATATCGATACGGTACCACTCATTATTACTATGTGGGTGCTTCTTTGGAGTCTAACGTGGGTACAGATTTTTTGTTGGAGCAGTGCGGACAAATGGCTGACCTCTGCGTCCTTCAAGCCCCCTGGAAGTGGACGACTCTCATTCCCCTATGCCTGTGTCCTGGATACGAGGAGAGCTCTCACCGGAATCACAAATGCTTGCACGCTAATTCCAGTTCTCCTGTTTAGTAGTTGTGTGATATTGGTCAGGGAACACAACCTCTTTAGGCCAGGTGTTTTTCAGCTGTTGAAGGATTAATTATAGCTGGTGGGAATGTAAAAGGGTGCAGCCACTTTGGCAGACAGTTTTGCAATCAGTACCTCACAAACCTGAATGTACCTTTACCGTATGATGTAGCAACCACACTCCTTGGTAGCTAAAAATTGAGGCCCACAGAAAAATCTGCACTCAACTGTTTAGCAGTTTTATTCACAATTGCCAAAACTTGAAAGCAGCAAGATGTCCTACAGTAGATGAATGGATAAATAATCTGCTACATTCAAACAATGGAATAGTACTCAGTACTAAAAATAAATAAGCTATGAAGCCACAAAAAGACACAGAGGATCTACAAGTGCATATAAGTGAAAGGGAGAAAAGGTTACATAGTGTATGATTCCACCTATATGACACTCTGGAAAAGGCAAATCTATTGAGGCAGTAAAGAGACCAGAGGTAGCTGGGGGTTGGGAGCAACAAGGGCTGAATAGGTGAAGCGCAGAGGATTCGGAGGACAGTGAAGATATTCTGTATGATACCATAATGGTGGACAAGCATCATTAGACATTTATCCAGCCCATGGAATATACAACAGGAAGAGTGAATTATAATGTAAACTATAGACTGTGGGTGGTTACAATATGTAAAGCAGGCTCCTCCATTGTAACAAATGTGTCACTCTGCTTGGGGATGTTGATAATGGGGGAGGCGCTGCAGGTGTGGGGGCAGGAGGTATGTAAGAAATCTTTACCTTTCCTTCAATTTTCCTATGAACCTAAAACTGCTCTAAAAAAATAAAATCTTAAAACTTTTTAAATTCAAAAGAAAAAGTAGTAACAGTTCCATCTTATGTAGTTATTACAAGAATTTCATAAGATAATCCACATAAATCACTTAGCATAGCATAGTACTTAGAAAAATATTAAGCATTCAACAATTAAATTGCTGTTTTCACAGAAATTTCTTCTTATATCTTCTGTGTTGTAATTGTTTAATGTATTGTTATCATCATTATTATGTTCTGTTTAAATCTTTATATAATTTTTCCAAGCATGATTATTCTCAACATAGTAAATCTTTAGCTTGAGCTAGGAAAAAATAGCACAGAAATATCTATATTCAAACTTCCAAAGAACAACCATTTTTTTCTACTTTGATATGTATTTCTACTCTTTTATTTTGTTTTTTATTTATTTTTATATAATCTCTTATTATACATAAAGATTTTATTGTCTGTTTATCCCTCTTATTACTGTTATCAACAATTTCCCATGCCAAGAAATTTTACTAAAATAAGATTTTTACACTCTATCAAAATATGTTATAAAGATGGTCATAATTCACTCAATTGTTTTCTAGCTTGGACAGGTCAATTGTTCCTGGTGTTTTACTGTTGTGACAACAGAACATTCTTGGCTGACCCTAGTACATCTTTCTCATCTCTTATAGAACTCCTGTAAGTATGTCAGCCTCTTAACTACAAATACTTGGTCTTCTGTGAGTTTATGTTAAATTATTTCTTAGGGCTCAGCTTAAAGCCTCATTATGGTTTCTCCCTAAACTCTTTCCATGAGTGATCTCATTCATTCCATTTGCTTTATTAAATCTTCCAAATTTATAGGTCTAATCCTGAAACTTGTTCTTCAATCCAGACTCATATATCCATCTCCTTACTTGATGTCTCTATTTGGATGTATCATAACCATTTAAAATGTAACAAATACAAAATTGACCATATTCTTCTTCCCTTAAATTTTTTTTCTTATTTATTTTTCCTTCCCATAAATAAAAGCAAAAATTTCTTCTAGGTTGTAAAGTCAAGAACATGGAAATCATTTTTAGTTCCAACCTTTCTCTCCCTTCCTATAATCAATCTACCTTAAGTTTTCTGGTGCTATCTCTTTTTTGTACATTGTTGCATGTTACTAAGAACCGCTACCCTGTCAGAAAGAGGTGATGTGGTTTCATATAATCCATATAGTACAATTTTGTAATTGTACTTCCTTTCACCGAATGTCATAAGCTTTTAGAAATATTCTTAAAAGTTTAGAGATCACAAAAATCTCATCTTCATGCACTACAGTGGTATCTAATTAAAATAGGCAGTTCTATTGTCAAAAGAATGGAAAGATTTGCAAATAATTAAAGAAATGAAAGCAAGTTTAGTGTGGCTTAGAGAGCAAAGGGTCTTGCTTTGATGTCGACGTTTATTTGAAGGAGACTGAAGAGTATATTGAGATAAGAAGGCACGTGGGATGAGCATTCTGTTGGCCTGTATGAAGCTTCATGATCATGTATTAATTACTATGAAAGAAATCTATAAAAGTCGACAAGTTTCTCTCTTTTATGTGTAAAAGTAGATAGAAATATTCTTTTCCATTGACTCCATACTCCTATTTCGCTAGATTTCACTCTAATTCAGTCTAAATATCCAATGTTTCATGATAGGAAAAATTACATATTCTGGAGGGAGGAGGTAACACAAGAAATCCCTATCTTAACAAAAACTTTAATCTTTTGTTGTAGAACTATTAAAATTTTCCTGACTGAGAAAATAAATTAGTATACCTTTACCTTCCTCAAAAAGGGGTTAATAAACTATTTTATATGATTTCTTAAATTTAATGTAAAAATATTAAATTTTATATTTTAAATGTGTTATCACTTAAAGCAAAAATACTTTCTGTGTATTCAGAAAAAATCAAGCTATGATGCTAAACATTGATTTTAAGACATAAAATAACACTTTAAAATGACCACTAGAATAGTCATTAAATGGAATAATGAAAGCTTCATTAAAATATTTAATATTTCACATATCCACATGGAAAATTTATAATGATATATCCTCATTTGTGTAAAAATTCTTTTAATTAAGGTAAATCTCTCAATGAATTAGATCAGCTTGTTAATTTTGGCTTCAAGCAACTATACATCTTCTCTTCCAACTTTTTACAATAAGAAATACAGTATATAGATTTTAATGTATCACAAACCCCATCAAAAGTTAACAGTTTCAACAAAAGACACTGAATAGCCACAGGAATCTTGAGAAATAAAAACAAAGCTAGAGCAATCATGCTACATAATATCAAACTACACTTACAAGGCCATCGTAGTCAAAAGAGCATGGTACTGACATAGAAACAGACACATAGATGAATGGAACTGATAGAGAGCCCAGAAATAAACCCAAGCCTGTAGGGTCAATTAATTGATGACAAATGAGGCAAAAAACATGCAGCAAGGTAAAAACAGCCAATTCAATAAATGATGTTGAGAAAATTGAACAGATACAGGAAAAATAAAAAATGAAACTAGAATACCTTCTTATATCATATACAAGAATAAGCTCAAAATGTTTTAAAGACTCAAATTTAAGACTCAAAATCACAAAATTCCTGGAAGAAACCATAGTCAGTAAAACTTCTGACACTTCTCTTAGTGATAATTTTTTGGATGTACCTTCTCAAGAGAGGAAAACAAACAAGAAGTAAACAAATGGGACTACATCAAACTAAAAAGTTTTTGTGCAGCAAAGGAAAACATCTACAAAATGAAGGATGACCTACTGAATAGGAGAACATGTTCTCAATGATACATCTAATAAAGGGTTAATATCCAAAATTTATCAAGAATTTATATAATTTAAAACCCTGAAAACAAACAATCCAATTAAAAAATGGGCAGAGGTAGAGACAGACTCAGAGAGAGCTTGGGGGTTGGAGAGGAATTGATAAATAAAGAGAAAAAAAAGAACAAAAATGATTGGGTGTGGGGGAAGAGGATGGGTGGAGGTAGAAGAGAGTATGGGGGTGGATAAAAGGTAGTGGAAAAAATAAAGTAAATAAAATAAAATAATAAAATAAAATAAAAGTTTTTAAAAAGCAGCAGAGGACCTGAGTAGACACTTCTCCAAAGAGACATGCAGATGGCCAATAGACACATGAAAAGAGGCTCAACATCACTCATCATCGGAGAGATGCAAATTAAAACCTCAATGAGATATCATCTCACACCTGCCAGAATGGCCATCATCAACAAACAACGGGTTTTGGAAAGAGTGTGGGGAAAGGGTACCTGTGGGCACTGTTGGTGGGAATGCAGATTGATGCAGCCACTGTGGGAAATGGTATGGAGGTTCTTCGAGCAATTTAAAATAAAACTGCCTTATGATCCAGCAATTCCACTCCTGGGTATGTAGTCAAAGACACCACAAACACTAATTCAAATGAATATTTCCACCCCTATGTTCACTGCAGCATTATTTACAATAGCCGAGCTATGGAAGCAGCCCAAGTGCCCATCAATAGATGAGCGGATAAAAAAATGGTGGTATTACAAGGCCATAAAAAAGAATAAAATCTTACTATTTAGAACATTAATAGACATAGAGGGGATTATGCTAAGTGAAATAAGTTGGTCAGAGAAAGACAAAGACCACATGATTTCACTTATATGTGGAATCTAAAGAACAAAATAAATAAACAAACAAAATACCAACAAACTCACAGATACAGAGACCAGACTAACAGCTGTCAGAGGCTGGATGAAAAAGGTGAAGGGATTCAGAAGTACAAATCGGTAGTTACAAAGTACTCACAGGGATATAAAGAACAGCATAGGAAATAAGCCAATACTATTGTAATAACTATGTGTGGTGCCAGGCGGGTACTGGAAATATCTAGGATGGGAAAACACTTTGTAAGTATACGGTTGTCTAACCACTATGCTGGACACCCGAACCTAACACAAAACAATATTGAATATAAACTGTAATTGAAATAAAATTTAAAAAATAATAAGTTCTTAAAAAATAGTGGTTTCAAGCAACAATAATTTTATTATTTCACTTAAAGTAATGGATTAGCTGAACAGTTTTTCTTATCTGGGCTGTCTCAGATGGTCTAGGATGGCCTCAGGCAGTTGGCGCGATATCACTGGGGGTGATGGAGATGAATTGACTATCATCACCCAATAGGCCAACCTGGGCTTGTTTACATGCCACATGTCTCTCATCAGTCAGCATATGAACATGGATTCATTCCGTTGTGACAGGGTTCCCAAGAGCAGCAAGAGAAATTTCCAATGTGCAATCCTTTCCCTGGCTCATCTTATGTCATCTTTGAAAATATCCTTTTACCCAAAGAAATCTCATGACCAAGCCCAGATTCAAGAAGTCAAAAAATGGATTCCACATCTTGATGGATAAAGTTTCAAAGTCACATTACAAAAGGTAAATGTGTAAAAGGGTAGAAAAATTTCTGGTCATTTTTGCAATTTATCACAGCAAAAATAATTTTCTTATGGCTAGTCTAATCATTTACAGTTAGCTAAGTTTCCTATGCCAGCTTTATGGGAAAGGTTGAATATTATTATTTCCATAAATTTTTAAGGTTATGGGACTATAAACATACATGTTAAACTAAATTGAATTATTAATATCTTTTAAAAGATATCCTTTTGTGAACTGGAGGTGGTGTTGCAAATCATGTGTGCTTAGTTACTCCGCCTACCCTATCTTGATAAAATTGTAAAAGGTTAATTCCCAGACAAACATTCGATATCAATTTTGATTGTGTTGCTCTGTAGGACCAATTTAAATGTGATTTCCAAGACCTTTAATTGACTTTAAGACCTTGGGCTAGTATTAAATTAAGTTAATAAATGAGTAATCCCTCTCATTAAAGTGGAAAGCTCAACAAATTATATGCATCATCTTATAATATGGTGATGAGTTAGTATCTGAAAGCTAAAGTTGAAAGCTTTAATTTGTCATTAACCATATGTTTATGTAAGTTTATGTAGACTGGTATCCAAATCATTACATAAATAAAGCTTTGGTATGATAATGAAAAAAGGAGTGGTGTTTCAAAAGTAGTCTTGAAGTATTTAATCTTTTCTTAAAATGAGAGAGCAAATTATTCTCTGTATTCTGCCCAGGGAGCAGTTTCCTTAACCCACCAGAGTTCTTTCACCTGAGATCCTACTGTTTTCATTATGCTTATGAATTATTTGGTAATAAACAATAAAAGTTCCCTGCTTCTGAAAGAACTAAAGTTATATTATCATGTTACCTTCTGCAATGTCATTTTAATATATTTTCACTCTCCTAATAATCAAGATTGTAATTTACCTACAATTATGCTTATATATTGATATAATGGTAAATGTCCTGTCATCAATCTTTTTGATATTGCCTTTCCCAAGTTCAGGTACCAAATTCAGAATTATAAAACTGTTCAGATATCTTTTACACTCTTGCTGTCTTGTGGAATAACATTTTCCCATTTACTTTCTGGAAGAGGGGTGGCTAGAAATAATTAGGCAGGTTTGTTACTCGCTATATGTTAATTAGATCAACCCTGTGTGAGAGAAAGCCACTCTATTCGTCAAACTAACAACTACAGTACAGGAAGGGCTGTCGAATCAGTAAAGAAGCTGAGCTTCCTCTGGGTCAGTTATGTTCTAGTACAATGTTCTTAATATGAACATGTTTCCACAATCATGCATGCTCTCTAGACAAATAGCAGCATTCTTATGTTCATGTGCAAAGACTGGCACGAGGTTGCTGGAATAGATTCTTTAAAGTATTCTGTTTCTACACCTCCAACACCCTTCTCAGCTGGTGGCACATATTACACATAGTTGACTAGATGGCTCTGAGGCTGTGAAGGTTTTCTACTGCCATCAGCGTTCATAGTTTGTTTGCGTTGTCAAGGTAATCATGAACAATTCTCTAAAAGGAATTTTGAGTTATTCTCAAGAAAGCAATTCAAATTTTTTCAGTCCTCATATTTTTTGTGACTGTAGTAAAATTAGTTTGGACTATTCAGTCACTGCTTTCCCTTCTGCCCACGTTGGCAAAAAGCCATGCTCTTTAAGGGAGAAGAAAGAAATTAGGTTTTTTGGAGAAAGCATCAAATGGACGGTCATTTCAGGAGAGAGCTATATTAGCCATTGTTGATCCTTAGTATTAAAGGGAATGGGTGGATTGATGTTTCCAGTTCCAGCATAAGTTGACAATGCCACCATAAGCAGATACCTGTCACACTGTACCAGAGAAGTACATCAGGATTTCCAAAACACCTTTGGTCCAGGAGCTGATGACTTCCTGCAAGCGAACTGCTGACTCAAGCTATGCTGGGATGAGAATTAATTATGCACGACTAAATAAAACTGGCAAAGGAGTCTAACTGGTATCTTTTATCGAAATAATAATAGTACTACTTATAATGTTCTAACTTCTGGCAATCCTATGTAACAAATGTTTTTGTTTTCCTTTTTCATCCATAGATAACCCTTCTTTAGTGAAATAAATTTGTACAAACTGGAATGAAACACTTTTCTCATGGTAAGTTGTTCAAATTCACCACTCAGAATTCATAAAAGATATTCTACAAGAAATCTTTTTAAATGTCAATGATTTCCAAGACATGGTTTATGACTTATGATTTACGCCTTGAAAAGCAGGAACTTTTTGTCATCAGCCTCCACTGCAGAGGTAACTAAGAGTAACAGAGTTGTTCTAAAATCCATTTTTTTTTAAACAGACTCCCAACTAGAGAGTGGGCAGTGTTATGCTAAAAACCAACAACTTCTGTGGGTTTTTTTTAAACAAAATTGACCCAAAGTCATCCAATCAGAACTTTTGATAATCAAATAAGAATTTGAACTATAGATAAAGCTTCTCTGATTACTGTGTAAGCCCAGTTGAAAACTAGAGATCTCCCTTCATGACCTCATTATAAAAGCCTTCACTCAGCAATCAGAATTATCTAAGAGGATTTCTTATTTTCAGTATGCAAAAATGATTTATTTTAGTACAATTGTAGTTGTATGTGTTTATATACATAAATAGAGGTAGGGGTATAATTTCTGACTATATGAAAACCAATACAGTCCAACATTTCTTGCATGATGAATCTAACTTTGCCAGTTTTACCCTTTGTTCTAGGGAGGATAATGCCTCCAAAGGTGTCTATGGCCTAAGCCCCAGAACCTGTGAATATGTTAGGATGCATGACAAAAGGGAATTCAGGTTTTAGCTAGGTTAAGGTTGCTAATCAATTGACCCTGAGATGAGGAGATTCCCCCGAATTATCACAACGTAATCACTACGTAAATCACAATGATCACAATGTAACCACAATGTACACTGGGCTCAATGTAATCACAAGTGGAAGGAATAACAGGCCGAGTCAGATAGGTATTTGAAGTTGCTATGCTGCTGACTTTGAAGGTGGAATTAGCAGCCATAAGCCAAGGAGTGCTGGTGGCCTCTAGAAGCTGGAAAAGGCAAGAGAACAGATTCCCCCCAAGAGACTCCAGAAAGGATCACAGTCCTGATATCTTGGTTTTAATCCATTTCAGACTTCTGACATCAAAAAAACTGTAAGAAAATAAATGTGTATTGTTTTAAGATTTGTATATGTGGTCATTTGTTAACGTAGCTACAGATAACTATACTCCCATATTTCTAATAGCCATTAGAAGTAAAGCTGAACTCCGTCCCCTATCCTAAAGGGCATTATATAAAGAGAACTCTTTTTCCTTTCACACCACATCAAACTACTCTTCTCTTTGATTACTCTGCTCCAGCAACACTGACATTCTCTCACTGACTTGAACATACCCAGTTTTACCTCAGGGCTTTTGCATGTGCCAATCCTTTCTCTCCATTGCTCATTTCCCTAATCTTTGTCAGACTGGGTCTTTCTCATTCTTCAAATTGCCTGGAGGTCAAAATCTACTTCTCTAAAGAACTTTGACAATGCAAGAGCAGAAATATATTCTACCTACTGAAGGATAGCACACCAAGTGTGAATAAGGAAAGAGAAAACAATACAGCCATCTTTGGAGATTAGTTAAATAAACATCATCTACATAAAAAGGTTTCTCTTTTTGAAGAGCCAGAGCACCCTGGGCTCCTCCTCCATTCTGCCTTTCATTTCTTGCCCTTTCAATTTGATTACTTCTGTATCTTTATCACTGGAATTTTATTACATTAAAAGTAGGAACTGAGTCTCATTTATCCATATGTTCCTAGCACCTTGATTCAGTTTAGTATTTAATAATGTTGGATGAATAAATGGCTGAATGAAAAATCTACACAATATATGTAAATTTTTTACTGAGGTTTTATAAACTTTATTAACTCCCTCCCTCTCCTACTTACTTACCTTACACCTTCTCTTCCAAATGCACTACTCAGTTTCTGTAGGACAGCAGACTCACCTCCAAGTTCTCCAAATAATCCAGAATTGGAACCAAATTGGAACCTATTATTTCTGTGCAGCATCTGGCCTTCATTTAAACAAAAGAAAGGTAGCCCAGTTTTAAGTAACATCATCCCATGAAAAATTTGATGACATAAATTTTAAATTATAAAATTTTATACTTAGAAATTTTAAAAATCACATTCTCTAAAGAGCTATAAATTAAAAATCTGTTTATACAAGAATAATATAGTCTTTCACATTAATTTTGCACTGAATGTGATGTTTTTTATATCTGGAAATATTAACTCATCGAGAGCTCGGAACTCTCAGGAGTTATAAGGAGGACCTGTGTTCGTACTTGTTAGAAAGATGGCGTCTGGGTTAACACCCATCACTCCTATTCTACTCTCTCCCTTCACCACTCTTCATGAGCTCTGCATCTTTAACAAAAGAAAGATGATTTTGGAGCTTTGGAAGGGCCTAAACTTTGCTTTACTAAGGACAATACTGGCAACCTTCCAGAAACCTGGAGGCCATGGCTCGTATGCAAATCATGTACATATATTTGCATGAATTTTATTTTGATTAGTAGCCTCAACCCATGATGGTACTTAGGATGAATGAAGCATTTTACATATATGAATAAATGAAGATGATTTAGTAGTCTTACTGCTCATGGCTGTGTTTTCCCTATTCCTTCAACTCTAACTCTCCTCATCCATCTCCTTCTTGTTATTCCTTCTCTTTGAAACTCGAGTGGGTGTTGTTTTTCCTTAACATATTGATTCTATGTCAGTGTGAGAAAAAAGTTGCCCTGCTTGTGCATTTTATTGACCCACTTAATCTAGAATTACTATGACCAAAATCGTTGTGACTTAATAATTTTTGCAAAGTTCTTTATCTTAACTGGCATAAGTTGGCACTATTGGGGGCTGAGTCAGTGGAGTATACAAAGCTTGAAAACTATGCAATTTCATTTGAAGAGCCAGTCTCCATAAACTGGAATACCACTCTAGGGGCAAAAATATAAAAGTGGAGGGAAAGGAGAATTACTACCTTATTAATGGCTTTTTATTTTCTCTAAAGTTTAAAATTTCCCTGAATGTAATTGCATGTGTGTGTAACTGAGGAAGGATAAGTTGCTGGAGAAAAATACAAAGGGTCGCTGGCTGATAGGGATAAAGAATGCTGATGATGGCATAAGGTGACTGCTGCCAGGAAAATAATGGGAAGAAGACAATGGCTTGTAGTGGAATCACAGAAAATTCTAGAAAGCAGGATGATGAAGCGATGGTGAGAGGTGATGAACTGGTGGTGACTGAAGATCAACCATATAGGTCTCTAAATTTTATCAAAAATATATATACATTCACTTATTAAAGTTAACTACTAATAAAGAAAATGAATGTATATATATTCCATATAGATTTTGCCCAGAGAATAAAAGGCAGCCAATTCTACATTGGGGAAAACATTATTTTCTCCTTCCTTACCTTGCTGCTTCGTTTTGTGTTCTTTTCTCTTTCTTGGTCTTCTCTCCCTTATCGCCCTACAGACTAACACACTCAAAGCCTGTCTAGTTTGTCAGTGCAGCCAGGTCTCCAGTAAGCAGTAATAAATTCATTTTTGTGCTAGTTATTACTGAGTAGGGCCTAGTTTACTTGTAAGAAATAATATTTATTTATTCCTCTTATGTTTGAAGCAATAGAAAAAATATGAAATTATTTCAGAACATGGTTAAAGTCTTCCATTATAAGTTATAAGGATGATAATATGGTTGTAACTATTTAAGATAAAAATCTACACATATTATAGAGAACTACATTAATGTTGCAAAGGAATAATATATTAAAAATAGTAGTTGACGATCAGCTTAAAGTGATTTTGGGAGCTAAATCACTTAGGGTCTGATCAGAGAAGAACCACAAGTAATAAAACATTATAAGCATTAGATTTCACACAATTATGGGAGTTGGTGAGGAAGTCCATGGAAAGGCTTGCCACTGTGTCAGCTGGCAACCCAAAGTCCGTGCTGGTTGTCTACAGCAACAGCTGGCAAGGAAAGCTTCTCTGGATAGAGCGTGGTAGAGTAGGGCTAAACTGGAGCCCATTCAGATGAACTGGGACCTGTGAAGACAAACCAGAATTCATATGTCATTCTCACAGCCTCTAACGTGGCGTAAGTGACTGGCAGAAGAAGCCGGTGCCCTCTGCCACAGAGCTGTTCCTGAACTTGCTCCAGAGCTTGGAAATACTGAAGTGGAAGATCCAGTAGGATCTGGAGGGCTTGTTGGCCTGGCTGCTGCTACTTATCAACAAGATGAGCAGACAGAGTCTCAGCAACAGGACAAAGCTGTAGCAGTGTCTTTGTGCTCTACACTGACTTCCAGAAAGAAAAGGCTGTTGATTGTCTCTCGTGCAAATTTCTCATGTGCCCCACCCTAACCTGGAACCATACCAGAATGTCTGGTGGGTCACTAGGTATAATAACTCCTCCCATTTCTACCCATTCAGTCCTGGAGCCATCAATCCTGCCTTTGGTGGGGGAGCCGGAGGTATCATAGGAAAACCATATAATCCATCCTGGAAGATATTACCCCAGCCTTACTAGGTGTCGCCACACAGCTGGTGCCATAACTGATTCTCCAAAAGTCCATTTCAGTATTATATCAGGTAACATGGTAAAGTTAATTACTTTTATGAGCATCAGCTTCTTGTTACACTTTATTTGCTGTAAAGTGAAAATTGGTTTCACTGTAAACAAAGCCGGCACCTTCCTTTATAGAAAGCATCTATGTGACCAACTGAATCTCGGATGGCCAGCTGGCCTTCTGGGATTGATGCCATATTGGAGACTAAGTTTTGTTCTCTGCTGCAGGAAGACAAGACGCTCAGAATGACTGCTGCTGTATTGATCTTGGTAAGTGAAAGTCCATGCTGCTGAGCCCACGCGTAATCAGTGTCCTTGCGTGAAGTCTATTCTCTTCACAGCCACTGGGAAACCACGTAGGGAAAGGGACTGAGTGACCTCCACAGAATGGGTCATCTTATCCAATGAGTCTCCTCAGTGAGTATGAATGAGGAACACAAATATCTTCATAACTTGTTTCTATTCCCTTTACTTTTCCTTAAACATCTTCTCACCAGTTTTCCACTTGTATTTCTTCTAAGTCTATAAGCATTTCTCCTTCTAGGCTAAAATGACAGTAGTTGTTCTACTTAGAGTTCTGCCTTTGGAGGTTTCCTAACACCACTGTTCCTCAAGGCCACCCCCCGAGCCAGCTGTAGTGATTAGTCAAACAACTTTAGGTAGTACCAGCATATCAAGCAAAGCCATTGGTGCTATAGACCCAATATTTATGTTCCCCCAAAATTCATATGTTGAAATCCTAATTCTCAAGGTAATGCTATAAGGAGGTGGGGTCTTTCGAAGGTCATGAGGGCAGAAGACTGGAATTGTGCCTTTAAAAAAGAGGCCCCACAGAGATCCCTCAGCCCTACTACCGTGTGAGAACACAGTGAAAAGACAGCCCTGTCTGAACCAGGGAGCTGGCCTTTGGCATACACTGGATCTCCCGGTGACTCCATCTTGTACTTTCTAGCCACCAGAACTATGATAAATACATATTTGTTGTTTTTATTTACCCAGCCTATGGTACTTTGTTATAGAAGCTCAAGGACTCAGACAATTGGTAAACAAGGACTGAAAAATCGAGTCTCTTGGTCATGGGTAACTCCCCATTAGGCTATGGATATGGATGAAAAAAGGAAGCAGGATTAAAAAAGGCATCTGGACCTCTTGATCCTGAGACTTAATTGTGCCTTGAAGCAAACTACATAATGTTTTTCTCATTCCAAAGTATGGTGTGGAAATCCCTTAATACCCTTGACATAGTTGTACTTTACTCTTTATGGGAGCTTCAGTATGTTTCCTGATTTCAGTATACCATACCTTGTTCAGTCATTTCCCTAGTCATAGTTACTAATTTCATTTTCAATTTGCCCCATGAGCATTATTCAGATAAACAGCCTTGAACATATGTTCAAAATGATGCTTTTGTTTCTGGCAGATAGATTTGAAAGAGAATGATTGTTGAGTAAAATTACGTACTATTTTAAGTTTAAATACTTATTTCCAAAAAAAAATGTTTTCAAAGTAGCTGTATTATTTCACATTTCTATCAGGATTGTAAGTGACCACCTTTTTCTATACATCTTCTCCAGCAGTGGGTATTGTGTGTCTTTTCCATTTTTACCAGTTTAATGTAACTTTGACTACTGGTTAGTTATGTCATAATGAATTTTCATGTAATTGCTATTTACATTTGCTTTAAGTGAATTAACTACTCATGTGCTTTGACCAGAATTTTATTACTATGTTTTTCTTGTCAATTTTTAAGTCATTTGGATATTATACATCACTGATTTTCAACCAGTATGCTACAAGGGGCACACCGGCATGCTGCAAAAGTTTTTAAAACCTGCAATACCTGACTATTTAGTCAGGGGCACTTACCTCTTTTCCCTTGGAGTGTCAAATTTAAAAATGACAACAGCCCACACATCAATAACCATCCAGTGTGAATGAATCAAAATTATACCTGCATTTTTGTCAGATCAGGAAAATGTATTTTTAGCGTACTGCCGAATTTTAGTAATTAGTTCATGTGTGCCATGAGCTGAAAGGGTTGAAAATCGCTATTATTGATGTGAATCCTTTGTCATCTGTTTACAAATATCTTCTGATTTCATGGTTTCTTTAATTATTTTTTCTCAATAAATTGTTATCAAAATTTTACATTTTAATGGAAACAGCTGTGTCGTCACTCCTTTTCTTGTAGTGCTTTTGGTTTCCTAGTTAAGAATTTCTCTTCCTGACTATACATGTTTAATCCTAATTTTTTTTGAAATATTAGAATGTTTAGGAATATTGTAGCTGTTTGGAATATCAGAAGGATGTTTAGATAAGGACAAAGAAAATAATTAATAATATTACACCAAAATATTTGTTCCATACATGCTTCTATTTTGTTCACAGCAATATGCCTAGTGTCCAAGGCAGTGCTAGGTCCAGAGTAAGGACTACGTAAATATCTGTCAAATAAGTGGTAATACGTGGGGTTTTGTAAAGTTTGAGGCTTGAATTAAAAATCATGCCATGAATAATTGAATCTTTGGGGGCCAAAGGGGTACAGCTACAAATCCCTGCCCTATTCCTCCTCGATAGTAGGTACCATGTTAGGAAACTGCACACACAGGTAGAAATTGTAGTTGCTTCCCTCTGCAAGCTCACAGCCTTTCTAGGCACCGAGACCCCTATACACATACATGCACACAAAAGCATATGTGTTCAGTTTCATAACAATGTGTGAGTAAAATAGATTTTAAAAATTAATGGAACATTTCATCATGACAACTTATAACAAATGAATGACATGTAATATCTTATTCAGAGAGCAAGATTCCTGGGTCTGTAGATTTAAGAGTAAGATTCAAGACAGAATTTGAAGCCAAGAAAAATATTCAAGAAGATTTAAGAGTAAGATTCAAGAAAGAATTTGAAGCCAAAAAGAAGAAGCAGAGTTTCTGGAGGTAAGAAAATAATTATATAAACAAAAATTAGCAGGTGGAATGGCCATAATTCCAGAATAGGAATAGATTGGCTGAAGCAGAGGATTTGCACTAATGAAGAGTGATCATTAATGATTAGATCTATCATTACTTTTCACATTAGAGTACACTCACTGCCATGTGCATGAGGAGTGCCCAGAAGTGACTCCAGCCTGCGTGAGTCATAGCGCACGCCTCGCCTGCTGCTTCTCAGTTGTCTGTCTGCATTTGAGAATCACAGTCACCCAAAGGGCCACATACACAGGCGGCAGAACACGCTGGAATGACATGCTGTGTCTGGTTTTATAGCCAAATTTATTCAAATCCCAGGGTACATTTAATATAAAGATCCAGCCAACCTCCCTCTCAGAATTAAAACTGTAAATTCTCCAGATTAGAACAAAATAAATACCAGTGTTGTTAATGCATAAGATGTTTATGTGAAATAGATGTTATGTTACCAAAAACTCTAAGTCTTTTGGTTAATTTACAGAGCATCTGTTATTTTTCACTTATTCTTCAAGTTGAACTCATTTCGAGACAATGGAAAAAGAAAAAGAAAAAATTGTTTGTCCTTTCTTATCTTCTTTCTAGATATCTGCTGCCAATTTAATTCCCATTTTGAACTCTTTTGTGATCTATGAGCAGTGAGGAAAACATCTTTCTAATAGAGTGTTCTGTACATGGTGTCCTTCCTATAACATAGAAGGTTTCATAATAGCAGTCTATTAAGATATAAATAATTGTCAAAAATTTCAGTACCCAATGCCTGAATGTGCAAAAGTGCAATTAGACTGCCTGGGGACATAGCAAAATTAAATGAGACCTGGTTTGAACCTAGATATCTATTTGAAGTTTGGCCAGCAAACAAACAACAAGGGAATGAAATACAGGGATGTACATAAACTAGTATCAGACTGCACTATCCAAAACAACTCCGGACCTGGTTGTGGGTCCCCACATAGGTGGGTATTCACTTTGCAATTTGCCCAAATTCTACAGCTTTCCCTCAAAACAGCTTTTTAGATCAAACTATGATACCTGAACAAGTGTCATTTATTTTGGACATTGGTTGATTTATAAATGGAAGTAGGAAATATTTAGTAAATGACTTTAAACAGAAGTTAAAATGTGTGTTGAGGTTATATTTTGGGATTTCTCTCCTATCTAGACTCCATGGACATGGCAAAAAGCAATCTCAAATTTTGAAAAGTAGCCCCTTGAGGCATATAGCTTTAAATACCACTAGAGTCTCTGGTTCAGTGCAGCGAGCCTCGGCTTGTGTATTAGATATAGTTATCAGATCCTGCTTTTAGAATGCTGACTACTGTCAGTATACCCGTAGAACAAGTATCTTCCTGAAAGTAAATGAGGAGCTAGAATCAAGGAATGTCATCCCTGGCAGAAAGGTTAATGTTCCTCTTGACCTCATTTTAAGGATGAGACGATTGTGTCCCTAAGAAGTTTAGAGGGTTACCTTATGTCATACAAGTCCTGAGAGGCAAGGCAGGAGTAAGTTTCCTCGGAAATCCCAAGAGAGTGGTTTTTTCCTACCTAAAATAGGAGTCACCAGGTTTGGAATAAGACCTCTCGGTGGGAGTCATGTGGAGTTAGGCGGTATGCCAAGACCAACCCACTGACAAAAGTGAGTTCATTTTCAAGAGTAGCTTCTCTTTCTGTTCTCTTTTAATGACCTTCAATTTCCCCCTAAACAGTGTCAGTATGACAAGTTACCTAATGGAGAGACTTTCCATCTCTCTGGATGGGAATAAAGTCAGGTGCACATACCCCCAGACTAGCTAGGTTGGTGTTCGTTGGACAGCTGATAGACTTTAACGAAATAGAAAAGCATAGATGACTTTCCTCTGTAATTTAATCCAAATTGTTTCCTTTGCATTATTGACTTTCCGTTTTGCCACATCTTCTTATTAAAAATGCTTTGGACCAGCAATAGTGTCCAAAATATCGTGTTCTTTAGGTTTTCTTTCCCTTGTTCTAACATTTGATCTAAAAATCTAATTTAAAAACCATTGAAAATGGTTTCAATCTATGTCTTACCGAGTCATGCTACACTGAATAACCATTTATAAACTTCCTTCTGTAAGTTTCTCTCTAAGCTACATGTTACAAATGGAAGTGTTGAGTCAAAAGTTAAGATTATTTTAATCATAGTCAAAACATCTATGAAAATTCCAGCTATTTATATTTCTACAAATGATACGTGAGGGTACTTGTTAACCCACCTCACATTTCCATGTCCACATTAACGCAGTTTTTTCTCTTCATGGGTGTTTGAACTATTTTCTTTTATTTCAAAACTCATATTTTGCCTATTTTTCTAAATGTCCATTTAAAGGACTAAGTAAATATATTCAATAAAGTCATAGACGAACATTACTAGAAGTCATGCAATTCAACATGACCAAATATGGAAAATCCTCCAATATAAACTCAATTATTTTTTAACAATAAGATGTCTTCCTGCTTGGTATGGCTCAGTTGATTGGAGCATTATCCTTACCTGAAAGGTTGCGGGTTTGATCTCTGGTCCGGGCACATATAGGAGGCAACCAGTCGATGCTTCTCTCTCACGTTGATGGTTCTCTATTTCTCTTCCTCTCTCCCTTCTTTTCTATCTAGAAAGAAATTAAAAAGTGTCCTTGGGTAAGGATAAAAGTAACAGTAAATTTGAAAAGATGTCAAATAATGTGTACAACACGCTCACAGTAACTTTCTCAGAAATACGTACACATCTATGCTTGTGTGTGCAGTAATCAGACAGGAAACCAGAAAGCAGCCTTGCCATCTGAGATGTACGCTGCACTTAGACACAGGGACATGGCAACTTTCTTTTACATACTGTGTCACTGGATAACTTTGATTATTTTCGGCTTTTACCACATGCATGTGTTAGCAAGTTAAATAAAGAATAGAAATATCTGAAAACTGGAAAAAAAAAACCATAATAAATGGAAATAGCACAGGAGGGTGAAATCACAAGAGCTGTCAGTGAACCCTTCCCCAGACAGACAGTGGAGGCACAGTTGTTGGTTGTAGCTGTCAATGAACAGCCAGAGGGCGACAGGACCAGGACCTGCTGTGCTGGGATCCACCCCTGGGGTGCCTGGTAATTTCATTATCCCTGGAAGGCTTCTCCTCTCCCTCGCAGGAACCCTGAGGCGCTGAAGTAGCACAAAGAGTTTCTGGAAGGCCCAGTTAGCAGTGAGTCTTCCTCAGGGAGGCAAATCATGGAGAGAAATCTAACTCATAGACCAAAATGTTTATGTCTGCAAGATCCTAGAAATCATATAACATTTGGATTACATTTTTCCATAAAACAAACATCATATTTAGGATATGAGTTATTCACTTACATATTTTTATAACAGAAATAAATAAGAATTTCAAAGAAGTTTAAATATGAGTGAAAAACTAAATCACCTGTAATCCCACTGTACACATAAATCAACACTACTATTTTCATTTTTATGTGTATAAATGCATACATTACATATTTTACATGTTCTGCATGCTTTTTTAAATTTTGACATGAATATATATTATTTTTATAAATATTTCTTTATTTTTATATATCTGGGATAATGCTTTTAAAGAAGATTTTTACAACTAGGTACAACCAGTTATCTCAGGAAATGCTTTCAGAAGGAATGAAATTTATGTTAAGGTCAGAGTATTTAGGATTATTCTATTTTCTATTAGTGTGATTATTAAATTTTCTTATTTGGGGCATTATTTGGCAGGTTTTAATAATAGACTTGTAATAGTCATTTGGAAGCCTCTCTAATGTATGTGTGTATGCAAAAGAATTGAGGGCACTGCAGTGAAAATTTAAATATAATTTTCTCCAATACTGGGCCCAGAAACTTTTACACTGGTAAATTTTTGACAGATTTTTAACTTCTTCCAACGTTACTGTTATGTTTTGTTATCTATTCCTTCTTAGCTTCATCTTAATAATACATATTTATCCAAACCTATCCAATTCAAGGAAATTATCAAATACATATTTTAATCTCCTCTTCAGTTTTTTAAAATTTTTAAAAGATTTTATTCATTTATTTTTAGAGAGAGGGGAAGGGAGGGAGAAAGTGAGTGAAACATAAGTGTGTGGTTGCCTCTCACATACCCACTACTGGGGACCTGGCCCACAACCCAGGCTTTTGCCCTGACCTGGAATTGAACCAGCAACCCTTTAGTTCACAGGCCTGAGCTCTATCCATTGAGCCACACCATCCAGGGCTCCTCTTCAGTTTTCACAACTGCCCTCCCACTTTCAAATGTTGGGGGTGAGGGAGAGGTGATAAATTGCTTTTGTTCTTTTATACCTGATTGCAGCTGTATATTTAACTTACTTTTCTTTAGAAATGGCTCTTGAACTTACTTGCTTACTGTTAACGGTTTACTTAGATTTAAAATTACACTCCTTGATGTTACCTGACTCTAGTGTCATCTTTATTAGCCACTTCCTCCTAAGTATTAATTCTCTAAATTCATGAGTTAAATGCTTTTCATTTTCCTTCTTTTATTTCTAAATAACGATGGCTTTTAGAGATAGATTGCATTATTGATTCGTATTAAACATTATTTCATACAGCAAGAATATATTTTATAAATCTCTAAAGCTCTAAACATTTGCAATTTAAACATTGTTTGATGCCACATAAAATGTACTAGCCATATTGATTACTGAAAAATCTCCAAAGTACTATAAACATATACAGAGTATAAATCATAACACTAATATAATAAATTTGACCCATATAAGATGAATATAACAGTGATAAATAATAAGGTAATAAATTATTTAAAAGTTTACCTTCAAATAATTTAGAAGAACATTTGGAAATAAACTTGACTGTTGCACGAAAGTTCTTCATTGTATTCATTAATAATGTATTTAAGCCTAAGACGGAGATCATATTTTCAGCAAAAATACCTCCTGGAAAACTGCATATTACAATACCTCACTAAGGAATTTTCTCATAACATTTTAGAGAGAATTCTCAGTATAATTTATTTCCAGTTTCCAATTATTTAACTTTACACACACACACACACTTCTTAACATATAATGTAAGTTCAGCTTTGAAAATAAAAACAAATGATACACAGTGACTTGAGAATTGTGATCCAATAGATACATCACTAAAGCTTTCCATTGTTGAACTATAGCTATCAAAGTTTTAATAAAACTGTTGACTATAAACTGTCTACTTATCAGGTAAATTTGGTATTGAGAACTTTATTATAAAATGCTATTTATTTGTTAGAAGGTAACATAATCCACTCAGGTTTTTAATAAGCAAATAAATAAAGGGGCAAAAATATAACCACAAGATTTTATTTGGTAACATCAAATAATCAAACTAACCAAATGAGTCACTGCAAGAACTAGTTTGCACTGTTTTAGTTGCTTGCGCTTTGTATCTGCTTTGGTAACTGGAGGCTGCTGATGGATTGGGGTCATGCTGAACACAACTGACTGTCTTCATCCTGAGCATCTATTTTCAAACCAATTTCGAAGAAATAGTTTTCTCTTCTCAGTATGAAATGAATGGTAAGAAAAATTTAACATAAAAATGAGAGAACTTATATTAAAACACATAGACAAAGTTTTAAGGAAAGAACTATTTTTTACCTGGGATTCTCTTACCTTTTCCATTTAAACATTAATTCTTGTTAGTTGATAGCAAAAATTTGATGAAACAACTTATTTGTAGTCAAAGAATCACTATTACATCTTATAATATTGCTGGAATTATAAAATGTCTGTTACCTTACATTTAATAATATAGATGAAGTATTTCTTAGCTTTTTCTGTTAACCCTCAGGAATTAAAAGGAACTTATTTGAAGAATGTTTACATTAATCCTCATGATCTGGACACTATTACAAAAATGCATATAATGGAGGAACAATTGTTAAATGTCAAAGCAGTTGTTTGCCATTTTAATTCCATAGAATTTTAAAAACATAGAAATCTTTAAATATGAGACAAGAGTGTTATTTAAATCAGGAGAATGCCAATTCTTCCTAACGTCCTTATAAAACAACTACTCTACCAAAGATACATTGGACAAGGGTTTAACCTCCAAAACATATAAAAAACTTATATGACTCCAGACCAGGAAGATAAACAATCCAATTTAAAAATAGGCACACTTCTCCAAGGAGGACATAAAGATGGTCCATAGACATATGAAAAAATGCTCAACATCACAAGCCATTAGACAGATGCAAATTAAAACCACAATGAGATATCATCTCACATCAGCCAGAATAACTATCATTAATGAATCAACAAACAACAAGTGCAGGTGAGGATGTGGAGAACAGGGAACCCTAGTGTACTATTAGTAGGAATGCAAACTGGTGCAGCCACTGTGGAAAACAACAAGGACTTTCCTCAGAATTTTAAAAGTGGATCTGCCTTTTGACCCCATGATTCCACTTCTGGGAATATACCTTAAGAATCCCGAAACACCAATTCAAAAGAATATATGCATCCTATGTTTGTAGCAGCATTATTTACAGTAGCCAAGATTTGGAGACAGGCTAAGTGCCCATCAGTACATGAGTGGGTAAAAACTGTGGTATGTTCATACAATGGAATGCTAAATAGCAATAAAAAATAAGAAATTCTTACCTTTTGTGACAGTATGATGGAACTGGAGACTATCACGCTAAGTAAATAAACCTGTTGGTGAAAGACAAATGCTGTATGATCTCATTTATAAGTGGAATCTAATGAACAAAATAAACTAACGAGCAAAACAGAATCAAAGGGGAGAAGGGAGGAAGGGACTATTTGAAAGAAGGTGAAGGGATTAGTCAAAGAACATACATGCATGACCCATGGAATGGACAATAGTATGGGGATTGACTGTGGGAGAGGGGAGTAGACTGGGGAGAGGAAGGAAAAAGAGGAAATATTAAGGCAACTTAATAGCACAAACAATACCATATTTTAAAAAACAAAAAGTTATAAGGAAATAAAAAATAAAAAAATCAAATAAAATAGTAAAACATGTCATTTTAAAATGTCATTAACTAATAAGAGACATTCAAATCCTGCAATGCATTTTGATTTTTAGCTCCAGTCATGAATTCCTTTTCCATAACCTTTGGTTTTGTTTCTGAATTCCATACATAGAAATTGACAGATTTTATTATGCAACATAGATGACAAGGGAAGTGGGAAAGAATTATTCATTCATTTATACTTAGTTTATCCACAAATCACTTTAATTATGATTTTTACTAAATTTCAAAAAATTACAAAACAACAAACTAGAAATTAAATTGTAGCCAAGAGTTTATTTCATAATAGGTAAGATGTGGTAAGAAAGGTGAAAACAAAATGTTTGCTCAGTATAGCATAAATTAAACTATAATGTTGACATATACATGTTGACTGGACCTGAATAAGGTTTGATCGTGAAATAAATTCAAGAAAAAAGTTATCTTTAATCTTCTGGCAAAGTTTTAAAATTACAAGAAGGAATTGATATTTCAAACTCTAGGTCAATTAACCATCTTTGTTTTGTTTAAAAACAATGTTTTTATGAACTGTATATTATATTTAATAAATTTATATATGATTATTTTTTATATATGACTATTATTTAACCTTTTAAAAGCATCCCTCTCACAGTGCAAAAATGCTTCTAACTAAACAGAATTCAACTCAGATTAAAGTTTGAGATTTTTCCATTGGATGACTGTGGTAGAACATTTACTATTTCATTACACATAAAAATTATTTTAAATGAAAAAAGTTGAATGTTATATATTAGGTTGTTACAAGTTTCACAACCAATTTTTAGGATCAGCTTTGTCCAAATTTGTCACTCAAAACACTTTGGTTTTCAATTCAAAAATATGAAACTACACTTACACGTTTAAAAAAACGCACACACATTCAAGTAGACCTGAAATAAAAGGGACTGAAAAATGACCAAATTATCAACCAGTAGTATCAACCAGATATAAAAAACACTAACATAAAATATGATATTCTTAAAATGTGTTATTTGACACTAATTCAAAAAGATACGTGTACCCCATCTGCTCATTGCAGCATTACTAACAACAGACGAGACATGGAAGCAGCCTAGGTCTCTGCTAATGGATGAATGGATAAGGAAGGTGTGCTATAGACATATATAATAGACTACTATGCAGCAATAAGAAATGAAATCTTGCTGTTTATGACATATGGATACATGTAGAGGGTATTATGCAGAGTGAAACTAGGCAGAGAAAGACAAATACTGTATGGTTTCACTTACATGTGGAATCTTAAAAACATGAATAAACAAACAAAACAAAACAAAAACAGACTCAGAATCTGAGATCAAAGGGATGGGTAACAGAGGAAGGGAATGGGTGAGAAGGGCGAAGGGCAATATAGTCAATAATATTATGGTAAGTTTGCACAGCAACAGATGGTTACTAAAAGTAGGGGGATAAGGTATAAAAACGTCAAATCACTATACTGCACACCTGGAACTAATATAACTAATACAATATTGTATACCAACTACACCTAAATTAAAAAATAAGAATATGTTATTTGGCTAATAAGTAGTCTATCATAATAATGTTTTTCAAAGCACAAATAGTGGAGGGATCACAGAAAATAATTGACATTTTTTAGTTTAGTATTGTTTTAAAATTGATGTTAAAATGGTCAAACATGATTTATTTAGAATAAAAATATTACCACTACTTAGAATGGAGAAATCAAAATCAAATTAATGGATAATAGACTGAGAAAAGAAATTTTACACAAAATTAAAAAAAATAAATATTATTTATCAGCTCAACGAGATTACATATCATTGAATTATCAGAAGCAGAAAACAAGGAGGCTGAAAGTGATGAATATTTCACTGTTTTTACAATTGTTATTTCAAATGTACATGTTTTGACTTAAAGAACTGAAAAACAATCCAAGCATTTTTTTAAGCCTTAGATAAAAAGACATGTCACTAGAGTGGCTGAGTCAGAAGGAAGCTTAGAAGATTGTTTGGCCAACAATCTTGCAACATTCTTGTGCCATGTGCAGAACATAGTTTCAATTTGTTATCAAGAAACCTCAGCTGGAACAAGTGATGAAATACTTTAAAAGAATTCAAAGATTAGATGTGGTATTTTCTGCATCTGTCTAAAAGAGGTAATATCTTGAAGAAAGATATCAATTTTACAAATATTCTTGGAAGCATAATAAGAATGTTGACTATATACTGTTTAAAATATTTAAAATAAAACAATACACTTGAAAAGATAAGCAAAACAACCAAAAAGCCTCAAAGCAAAGCAAATTTTGGTATTTGGCGAAAAATATAATGTTGAATTAGCATAAATCAAAATTATTTGATATTAACTTTTGAAAGTTATTAATATTTTTACAAAAGTTATAGAAACAAATGTATATAAATTGGGTTGTTTCACTATTAAAATGATTAAAATTTATATTTTAAAGTTTTAAAAAGAATGTTCTTATATATTGAAATTGCCTTTAAAATATATAACAAGAGTTGTATTCCAACATAAGAAAGTATAAAAAAATGAGAATTTTTGCATGATTGTGAAAAAGAAAATACACATATAAATAATCCCCAAGCTAATACTAATAGAGACTAATTTCTGATCATTATAATCAAGGTATAGTCTCAACTTTGTTATTTTCATAATTCTTTATAATAGACCAGCATTAAAATTTTTTGAGACCAAAAATTTAATAAATACTCTCTAGACATTACTTCAAAAGTAGTGAGATATATTATATAAATGACAAAGATTTATATGACAATATTGAAATATGTTTAATATTATCTGAAATAATAGCTTATTATTTGAGAACTCATGTTTTATTATGATATGCAAAATTTATGGTTTATTTCTAGATTTTAAAAATATTTTAAAAATGTGTTGACAAATCTATTAGCTACTGACTTGACAAATAAGATAAAATATATTTTTAAAAAAGAAAAATAAATCAGGAGAAGTTATTCAGTTTTGTACTGTTATTAATAGAACATAAACTATTTGAAGATCTTGATTATAAAACCATAATCCCTGAATTTCCTAAAAATAAAGTGAGAAAAATTTATTTGATAAAATTTATTACTTGTGATTATCTCAATTTTATTCTTAAACGGCACCACCCATCAATAGAACACAGGCATGTACAATAATAGCTCCGTTCACTCATCTTAGTATTTTGCCAACTTGCAGTCCTGAAATGCCGTAGATATAGTTTATCTATTTTTATGTAGTTTTATATCAAATGCCATTTATCTATTATGTTGCTACGAAGGTATATTTGTTAAGAAAACAAAATATACTTTAACAATTTGTTAAATATTTACATATACTTATGGCATGTGGGCCTCCATTTGTACTACTTCCCAGGGCTCTGAGAATGTGAGCGCAGGCCTGATCATGGTTTTTCTTTAAAAAAAGTTATTTCCATTCTGAATTGAGAAAACATTCGTATTGTAGTGAAGTAAGACTAGAAGATGGATCTTGTCTATTAAATGACTTCTCATATATGCTTTTTTCATATGTGTGTGTGTGTGAGTGTGTGTGGAGTGGGGAATTCTCCAAGTATCTTTGTCAGGATCTCAAAAAGAAATATATTCAAATTAGGGTTCATTCATGAAGGGTTAACAGAAAACTACTTACAAAAGTGAAGACAATACAGATAAATGACTCAGTACCTCAGGGCAGAGCTCTGAGCAGCCCTAGGCCCAAGGGCTGCCGTGGAAGGAAGAGGTTTTGGAAAACAAGCAGCCCAAAAAGCACCTACAGAAATGAGCTCAGGGGAATAAATAACCCAAATCTCTCTCCTTCTCCCCTCATAATTTTTGTGGAACTCGCACTGGATGCAAGCAATCATAAACTAGAGGGCAAGAGAACTAATCGATGTGATCTGCATAGATTAGCCACTCGGGGCATAGATTAGGGTGTAGAAGGATGGCGAGTAGATCAAATGGGGAGAAAATTTACCTGGTGAAGTACATCCTTCTTCCCCTTAGGATGCACTCTCGTCCTTCACCATTTGGAATTTTATCCCCACACAGAAGACATACAAACAACATCAGGTACCATATAATTGTGGTGACACTAATGTGGCCTTTCTCTTACCTGAAACCTGGAATAGTATCTGCCACTCAGATTCTCCATTTAAAAATGTAAAGAGAGAAATAAAGGGGTAATTTAACATTAAAATAGCTGCAATTCTCTGCTTTTATGACTGGTTAAAAGGCCTGAATCAGTGAACTCTGAGTCAGCTGTTTACTTCACAATTTACTATTCCACGTCCCCCTTACATGCTGCCAGCACCTCAGCTCAGACCACTCTTGACACGTCTGTCACAGATTCAGTGCTCTGGGAAACAGACTCTGAGATGGTGACTTCTCTGCAGGTAGTTCACTGAGACATGCTCAATATCAATGGTCAGGAGGTAAGGAAGCAGAGCTGGGCTGCGGGAAAATGTGAACAGTGATGCAGTCAGGACAAGGACCTAGCTGATTCTCTGGCTAACTTTGATCTGGAATGGTTCTTCAGAGCTTTTCTGAACTGTGGCATGGGGTCAGGCCTTTGGGCCTCTGTGTGACCGATTGGACTGGGCTGTCCCCAGGAAGGAGGCATGACTTTAGGTGGGCAGACTCTCTTCAGCTAAGAGGAAGTCTTGGACAAGATCTCAGTTGGGGACAGTTAGTTGCCAAGACTCCCAGCCACAGGAAATATGAGCACTTCAGTCCGAGAGGTTAGACTTTAGGCAGTACACCATGACATGTACTGCAGCCGCAGTCTTTCAGGGTCACCTTGAGAGCTGCTGTCTACTTCTCTCTGGTGCTGGCATAGCAGTCAGGTCTACCAGGACGCCAGGTTTATTATGTTTCCTTCTCCATGGTGGCAAAGCAGTGGAAGAAGTACCGTGTTAAACTGCGTCATCCCCTTGTGCTGTTTACTGAGCCTTCCAGAGTAGCTCGGCTTGGGCTCAGTCTGCTATGCGCGACCTCTATTTTATAAAGTAATGTTACTCTGCATATCTAATTTTAAGGCTGGGCTGATCAGATATAACCTATAGTTCATCTTGGACAGTTTGATTCACATAATCACAGGATTTTTCAAGGTCCTGCATCCACTTTCTCCCAGAGCTCAACAGCAAGCTGGAAACTTTTCCAATGGAAATAGTTGGTGAAGAACTAGAAGAGGGTATTGCATCACTCCTACACTGTAGGTGCCTGAGCTGTGATTTATCTTATTTGAGTTTGAAAGAGTTTCATACACCATTGTGTCTGTCACAAATACTTCATAAATTCACTGGGTGTGTTACCTAACCTATTAATCTATTAGACTTCATTAAGTCTATCATTTGGGTCTAATAGACCCATCTTTTGGTTCAAGATGGCTTGAACCAAACCAGCCTTGCTGCAGAACTCTTTGTTATTCAGGACCCAAATCTATACTGGTGCCTTTACAGGCCTGGATAATTAAATGGGCTGGAGAAGAATGATGATGTAGTATGTACTGCCTCCAAATTCCAAAGAGGCCCACCAAGCTGTGTGTCTTTCATTGGGTTAGCTGGAATAACTAGCCTCATGTTTTAGAAAGGCTCTCTTACCATGAACCCCTAAAAATTTCACTGATTTGGCAAACCACTGAACTTTTTCAGCATTTAACTTCCATTCTCTGGCACACATATACCTTAGTAGGATATTTGTGGTGCTGGTTACTTCCGGTTCACCATTTGCAATTAGCATAATGTCTTCGATGTAAAAGATTAAGATGATTTTCAGGCCGTACTCTCCTCATTCCACAGATGGGTTGAATCGGAATCTGCATTTTAATAGTATTCCCAGGCAATTCATAGGCCCATTGAAATTTGAGAAGCACTGCCCAAGACTATTTCATGTAGGAGAGCAGGTTTGACACAGCCTTGAGGCAAAACAGGTAAGTACATTTTTGTCTCTACTGTGTAAATGTCCCCATTTCATACATGAAAGTCCTACTCCTTCCGTATCATGGTCCTTATCTTAGTGTGAGATAATTAGCAGGGTTGAGTATTTAATTAATGTTTACATTCAAACCTTGTTGGTCTTCAGTGTTACTGAAAACTGCCAACAAGCCTTCTGGGTCTCCACAGGTTCTCGTAATTGTCTCTTCATACTTGCTATTTTGTTTTTCTTATACGTACATCTCTAAGGCTATAAATTGAATCCAGGGAATCCAACAATCTTATAATCACTATTGTTGCCATAACTACTAAGAGCCACAGCCACTTGATCTGCCTCCATCTGTGCTTCCGCTAATGACTTGATTTGATTCATTGTAATGCCACTCTATGTCATGGATTACCCATGCCTATCCCCTTTAGCAAGGAGTTATTATCCTTGTGTTCTTTGCATATGTAAGTGATTCTATTCTAGAATTTCACTTTGAGGACATGTTTCCTAAAGCTATTTCCTGAACCAATTACTGTATTAGTCAAGACCAAATATGGCAAATCTAATTCTCAATATGGTCCCAGTAAGGCACACTCTACTTAGGCTATTTTGAAAAAGGCTGAATAAACTGAAATCACATGGGAACACTGCATTAACCCGTGCCTAGTAACAACAGGACTGTTAACACCTCTGGACAAAAAGGAAAATGGGGTGAGTAGAGAGCTTATCAGAATCCAGACGTGGAGAGTATTGTAGACATAACCATCTTGAAAGAATTAGTATCTTTCAGTTAAGTGCCATAGCAAGCCATAGGCACAGGGAGGAATAAGATTCTGACCGTTCAATCATCCCTCCCTCTTATCTGCTGTAGGGCCTTCCCATCAGCCAAACACAAGAAGAAGCAAATGGACATAGAAACTCATTGAGGTATTCATTCCATTTAAGTCGGTCACTTGGGATAAAGAATTGGATGCAAAAAAGTGGAAAATACATCTAAAAAGGAAAACATAACTGAAACACATCATCATTCAGCATCCAGGATACAATCAGAAATTTAAGTGCTAAGAGTGGGAAAGGCTTAGGTCCTTAACAGAACATTTTCTGCCAGAAGACAAATTACAAAAGGAAAAGAAACTTATAATCAGAAATGTCCTTAGTAATAAGAGAAAAAAGAGAAAGGATGTTAATTAGATTAATTTCATGGTTATTAGCACCAAATTATAATAACCTGAGGTACTCAGCTTCATAGTGATTCATTTTTTTAACAATCAGATTTTAAATTTCTCTTTACCAACCATTGGAAAATAGGCATGGCGAACACAAAGATAAATAAAACACGGTCCACGTCTTCAAGGAGTTCGTGGTCTAAACAGTCACAGACAATACAGTTCACAATAGTAAGTGCTATGTCAAAGGTAAATAGCAAAGTGCATGAGACCTCAAGTGTAGGCACTTACATAAACAACCGGCTGTAGGAAGTTCCTCAGCAGGAATTGTCTGTGGAGAGTGTTAAGGATTAGTAGGTGTTAACTAGGAAAGAAGCATGAGAAATATATTCAACAGAGACAACATTATGTGGAAAACTACAAACCACACAAAAAATTGCAAGTTGCAATCTATTATGTCTGGGATGTATGTGCAGTATATACAGGGTGTGACAGGCATGAGATAACCATGTAGCCAGAGATTACAGAGATTGAGAATAGAGATTGAGTGTGATCACATCCAAATAGAAAGGAATTTCTAGAAAGCTGAGATTGAACAATATACACACAAAAAAATTAATATATGAAGGAATGGGTTTCCAACATAATAAAAAAAATGTATATATAAATGGGATGAAAACAAAGGCAAAAGAATTCTCATACATACTTCTCTAAGAAATGTAGGAAAAAAGGGCAGAAGCAGCTGAAGACATAACACACTTCTGAGTTATGATGTAGAACAGAAAAATTTCTCATATAACAAACTTTATTATATCAATAAAATTGGAAATAAGGTTATACACTAGTTACCTTAATGTCTGCATAGTAAGGGTAAAACAGGAGAATGGTCATTAAGTAGTTAGCCCAGAAACGTGTTGTGGAGGGAATATGCAAATCTATGGATCCCAATGCCCGGAAGCATTATTGAACAAGTGTGAAGAGGTTGACTAAAATTAAATAGAATAACCTACTAGTGGACACATTCAACCTGTGGTTAATTTTCTCTAGCAAGCCTTAATAGCAGAAAGCAAAACTGGAAAAAAGAGATAAATGAAGAAGTCAAGTGTATAAAGTTAGAAAAATATTAAATACATTAAGAAAATAAATTTTATACTCTGCTGATTATAAAACAACAAGCAAGAAAGCTTTCAAGTAGTCTGAAGTCTTATCTTACACTGGGAAATAAACTTCATGATTTATAAAATAATGTAGAAAAAATTTAGTTAAAGAATGCAAGTACTATCTACATCGTTGTCTCTTATGTTAAAGATAACCATTAGCACCCTTGTTATCCAAAAACAGAGATACAAATGAAAACCACACCTGATGGGGTCATAGGCTTTCTCTCCCTTTTTAACGACAAAAGAGATTAACTGCAGAGGTTGATGTGTTTATGTAGTAGTATCAGACTGCCTCAACAACTCTGTTCTGCAAAAGAAGTGTCTTCATTGACTGTCAGTGACCAAGTGTGATGGGTTGTGTACTGGTAACAGTCATATTTTGAAGCTCTAATATCTAGTACTGCAGAACATGACTGTATGTGGAGATAGGGTCTTTAAGAGAATATTACATTAAAACGAGGTTGGTTAGGGAGGGCTCTAATCCAATCTGACAGGTGTCCTTATGAGAAAAAGAATTTGCACACACAGACACCAAGGATGTGTGCGCACAGAGGAAAGAGCACGTAAGGACACAGCAGAGTGTGGCCGTCTGCAGCAGAAAACAGGCTGCAAGGAGGAGCCAAACCTGTTGACACCGTAATCTTGGACTTCTATCTTTCATAACTGTGAGGAAATAAATTTCTGTTCTTTAAAGCTATTTAGTCTGTGCTTCTTGTTATGGCATCCCTAGAAAACTAATACAGATTTAATACTAATTTCAGATTTGGCACTGAGAAGTGGGATGCTACTGCAAAAATAAATTTCTAAAAATGGAGGAGGAGTTTTGGAAGGGAGTAATGAGTCAATGCTAGGAGAGTTTGGGGGTTCGTGTTAGAAAAAGGCGAGATTGCTCTGAAGAAATCACAGGTAAACATTAAGAAAATGTTTCTGGTGAAGACTCAAATAGAAATGAGGAACATTATTGGACATGGATGAAAAGGTGTCCTTTATGGTAAAGAACTTGACAGAATTGTGTTCTAGTGTTTTGTAGAAAGAATTTGCAAGCAATGAAATTGGATATTTAGTTGAAAAGATTTCTAAGCAAAACATTAAAGGTATGGAATAGGACAATTGGGCTATATGGCTGCAAACAAGCCTTATCCTTCAGGAAAATGAAAGAGTAACCCTGAAGGCGATGCAGAGATCAGCAAGGTTGCCGCTGCCACAGTGGGTGCAAAGGGCAGAAGCCCACAGGATGAGGCTGCCTGTCCTCAGTTTCAGAGGGGCAGGCACACCCCCCCCCCCCCCAGCTGGCCCAGAAGATGAAACCACGAGCCTGAAAGACAGAGCACTGAGACAAAGGGGATTATCTCAATGGCTAAAATCTAGAGGAACTTGCCTGCCAGGTTTCAGACTTGCTTGAGACCCATGACTAAATTCTTATTTCTAATTTCTCCCCTTTGGGATAAAAATATCTAACATGTGCCTGTCACACGAGTGTACTTCATAAGCACATAACTTGTCCGGGCTCACAGGTTCACAGCTGGAGAAGAATTTTACCTCAGGATGAATCACCCATCCTTGATTCAGTCACAGCACAAAAACCAGTTCCAGGAATCACCAATTTTTTACAATGGGCTGCAAGGAAGCCTGCTCGACCTTTGCCCAGGAGTGGTGCATTATCTTTATTGTACTTGACTACAAAGAAACCTGCCATCTGCTCTAGAGAAAAGACCCTTTCTCTGTCTTGCAAGGCTGTTTGCTGCCCATGCCTCCTGGAAAAGAGAGAGAGTCTTGAAAAAACTGTGAATGACTCTGCTTTTGTAAGTAGTTCAAAAATGAGAGACCCATGAAGAATTCTCTCCCAAAAATTATTAATAGATCAAATTGAGAATACTCAGGTATTTATGAAATGTAAATAATAAAGATGCATAGACCTAGAGGTTAAATTACTGGTAAAATTATAAAATCTTTCATGTAAATAGATAGGGCCCTTTCTCCTAAGTAAAAAAAAAAATGTTTACTTTTAGTCATGATGAATATGAGGTGCCTATAGGATATAAAATGGAATTATCTAGCGGAAAATTGCAAATTGATCAGGATATTAAAAAAGATTCAAAACTGGTTACAACAACATGGGAATCATTCTTATGGCAAAGTCAACTGAAGTTTCTTGACCGTTTTTAGAGAGAGATCTTCTAGCCCAGCAGTCAGGAAATCTAGGCCCATAGTTCAAATCCTGCCACCAATTATTTTATATAAACATAACAAAGTTTTATCAAAGTGCAGTCACACCTATTCCTTTACGTATTATCCATAGTGCCTTTCACACTACGATGGTTGAATTTGTTACAACAGAGACCGTTTGACCTGCAAAGGCAAAAATATTTACCATCTGCCTCTTTAGAGAACAAGTTTGCTGACCTCTGTTCTACACTCTTGGATTTGTACTATCGTGTTTGTTTCTTTAGGTCTTTTCTGGACAATCAAAGCCTTTGTGAAAAGGACACAAAATTCAGTCCCTCCTTCCAAAGTTTTATGTCATGAAACCATACCTACTTTTTCTCTGTTGTTTTTCATTTGCCTTCCCATATTTGTTTTTACCCAAGTAATTATAATTCAGTCAAAGAAAAAGTAAAGTGCTAATATTAGTAGTACAGCTGCAATGATAGAAGCAAGAAAAAAATTAATTCACATGGAAATAATCTGGAATGTCCCCTCAGAAAATATGGTTTAATAACGGCCTTAAAGGACAGTGGGGACATGGACGATGACAATTTCAGAGCTACTGAGGGTATTACCTGAGCACAGGAAAGGAGCTTGTAGGAAACAAGGTGGATACTTAGAAACAGGGAACCAATTTGCAAGGTTAGGTCAAAGCACTTGGATATGAACATACTTTTTCACATTGTTTTGTGATTCAAATTCTGTAACTGCTGAAACGTCTGGGACATATTTCATGTGCATTATGCAGAACAAGAAGAAACAGGCAGAGTCAGCAAAAAGAAGTCCAAGATAACCTGCTGTGACAAGCAAAGCAAATGAGAAGCTTGTCTGACAAAAAATAGATTCTACAGTCCACTGCCCATTCCTGATGTTAACAAAGACAGAGGAGATGTGCATAATATAGAGCATTTATCAAGGCAACGTCAAAGGCTGGTGGACGAGAACTCAGCCTAGGGTTATGATTTTCAAAGAGCAGAGAAAGACTTGTTGATGTAGAAGTCATTGCAAAATAGAAAATCTGTCATTAAAATGTTTTATCATAATGAAATCTCTTACATCTGATAAAACTTGGAAAATTACCCCAAAAAGGAGGATGTTTAGCCCTGGCTGGTGTGGCTCAGTGTACTGAGTGCTGGCCTGCGAACCAAAGGGTTGCCAGTTCGATTCCCAGTCTAGGGCACATGCTTGGGTTGCAGGCCAGATCCACAGTAGGGCGCACATGAGAGGCAATCACACACTGATATTTCTCTCCCTCTTTTTCTCCCGCTCTCCCCCTCTCTAAAAATGAATAAATAAAACTAAAATGAAAAAGTTTTTTTTAAAAAAAGAATGTGTGGAATTATATATTAAAATTTTTTATTGGAATTTGAGATTTAAAAAATATCTTCCAATTTCCCCAGCCTGTGACAAGTAAGTAATGATTCTATTAACTCAATAGTTTACCATAAAAAAAAAAAGAAAACTAGTTATCTGATTTTAAGAGCATTGAAAGTTATGATTAATATTTTATTCCCTTATACTTGTATGGTTATCTTACACTATTTCCATATGTGATGGCTATGAATCTCAATCTATACATTTAAGTGTTTAAGAAATAGTATTTTACTTTTTGTATCAATTTTATTTCTGAATTCAAGCTCCTTTCCTGTCAGTCACTCAGCTTTCCTTCAATCCCCAAGGCCATTCCAAGGATTCCAGCATTTTGATTCCCTGCCAAGGCACAGAGGGAAGGCACACCTTCTAGTCGCCAATCACTTCTCCTCACAGACATCTCTCATTCCCAGCCTCATGGCTGCTTCAGGTCCTTCAACTCTCTTCCACTCCCATGCCTTGACTGGGACCCAGTCACTGCGAAAGGCTGTCTTTGCTGCTTCTTACTAGAATCATGTAGCCAGTAATCTTTAGGATTCGTTTATCTTGCTCCCTCCACAGACACACTTCCTGGGAAGCAGAAGATAATCTCTACTGTTCTGGGATTCACAGTCCTCTTTTTCACACTTCATTAATGCCAACATAATATATTTCACGAGTCTGTGAGAGAAATGCCTCTTCAAAGAGCTCTAGCTAGCTCCTTCCCTTCCCCTTTCCTGTGGGAGCTCAGCTGCTCAGTGGCGTGAGTCAGTGACTGTCAGACTAGAGAGGAATTTAGTCAGCATAACCAGCATATTTTTCAAGTTTTACACCAAGGAAACAGCCCACAGAAATGCAGGATTAAAGACAAGAGAGTAGAACAAGTCAATAAAAGCATTCAGAATAATAGGAGTTACATTAGTACTGTTGGCTACAGAAGGACAAGTATGAAAAAGGAGAAAGGGTGAAGTTGACACATCACTGTGAACTTACGGTTTTTACTTATAAATGTACACAGATACATATTATAGCTGTTTATACATGTGAGTTTGTATACAATACGTATATTTGTAAGTGCCCTCTAAAAAGTTCTAAAAGCTGTGGGTCCCTGGAGATTATAAATACATACCTGGCTCCCAGACTGTGGTTTCTAAATCCATTCAATAATTAAATATAAAAAAAAACAAAACATAGTTTCTGGGGCAAATGGCTTATTCCAGGACTTGGCCAAGGAAAATATCAGATTAATCCAAAATAGTGTCATGAACAGAAAGTAAGAGAACTTACTCAACGGTTGATAAGGACATTAAAAAAAAAAAAAAAAAGAGGAACTGAACTGAAGGTGAACCACTTACTAAACTTGGGAAAAATTTAACATCAAGTTAAATTTTAATAATTAATTATAGCTCATTGAAAAATAGGAATGGAAGAGAAATCTGTACCTGATAAGACAAAGACAACTAACAAATATAGAAGGAATAGTGGGATCTATTCTCCAAAGAAAGCGTATTCATCAAACAGTGTTCAACATCATTTGTCACTGTTGAAGTCCAAATTTAAAAAAATACAATGTGATAATTCACACCTACTAGGATGGCTAAACTTAAAAAGACAGCCAATAATGAGTGTTGGTGAGGATGTGGAGAAGTTGGAACTCTCATATATTGTTGGTAGGAAGGCAAAACTGTGCAGCCGCTTTAGAGAATGTTTTGGCAGCTTCTCAATATATTAAACATAAAATTACCACATGACCAGGAATTCTATTTCTAGGTATATGTCTAAAGAAAACACATGTCCACACAAAACCTTGTAAAACAAATGTTCATAGCAGCATTATGCATATGGCCAAAGAGTGAAAACAACCCAAATATCCACCAACAGGTAATAAACAACATGCAGTGTGTCTATACAACAGAGTAGTACTTGCCAATACAAAGAAACAGTGCCGATTCAGGCTACAACATAGATAAACCTTGAAAACATTATGCTAAGTAAAACGAGCCTGTTACAAAGGGCTACTATTGTATGATTCCATATATATTTAATGTTCAGAACAGGCAAAAATATGGAGACAAACAGTAGATTAGTGGCTGCTCGGGGCTGGGGACAGCATGGAGGTTGTAGGGGGATAGCTCAGGGTGCAGTGTTTCTTGCTGGGGTATCGAAAATGCCCTACAGTAGGTGGCAACCGTTACACAGCTCAGTGGCTGCATGGTGCTAAAGCCATTCCAGTGTGCACTTTGAGTGAGTGACGGTATGACATATGAATCATATTTCATTAAAACTGTTATAAAGTAAATTTTCCAAGACAAAAACAAGCCCTCACTTGTATTTTTATTTCTAATAGTTTTAAATGACTGAGCAGCCTCATGAGATCCCTTGAGAAAATTCTTTCTTCTTGGATCTAGAACTGTTGCAACGGAACAGTGAAATTGAGTTTGAAGATAACAAAACGACATGAGAATTTCTCGCTGTAGCTCAGCACTCCTCACCTACACACCAATTTAACTTCGGCCCCAGAAAACATAGTAAGTGGATCCTTACTGCAGGTACCATGTAAGAAATGCTGTATGGCTTGTTATTTCACAAGCAAATTCCAGCCACTCTACCCTGTGGGCAACTGCAGGTTATGTCTTGTTATATCAATAATGTTGACCACAATGTATACTTTCAAAGTTTCTTATTCAAAGAGCCTTTTTTAAAATATGTGAACTGCAACTTAAAAAGTCTTTGAAAAGTATTTGAACATCTCCTATATGTCATATAGCTTCTCTTTGGCTTAAGGCCAGCTATCCAGTTATATTATGGTATGCTATAATTACCCTCTGAATGTGTAACTGATGAGTGTGAACACAAAAAATCCCCGTGCTTGTTACGTTGTCAGTGACAACTTCATGACACTTTCTGTAAAGCTTTTCCACTCTAGAAATATATTTTCAATCAGACTCAGCATAACATCAGCTAAGACTCAGTAGTCCCTAAGCAATGAGTAAGGTAGAAGTGTAGAATTCATCACTATTTCATTGTGCTGTTGAACTTTTTCTAAGGCAAAAAACCTAGCCACTCCTCCATGTCCCTCATATAAGGTAGAAACGTAATAAATGTAATGACATTACTAATGATTTTATACAAAGCAGAATATAATGCCAGAAGGTCTTTTGTGTTTTCTTGTGAAACTTTGAAGCTGGGATCCACATCTCAGGCAAATCTTAGAGACTTTTTATCTTCATTGCTGAAAATGCTGATCAGTAATATAAAGCAATAATTCTGACAAACTCTTGGTTAAATGTTTAGCCTCCATAGATTCAGAACTAGAAGGAATTATTATCTTAAATCATTTGTTTGGAATCTACTATTTTGAGGTTTAATTAATGAGAACCAAATCTGCTTTAGTTGGATATCTGTTTCTAATTCATTTTCACAAGATGTGAAATGAACAAGTGAGATTTCTTTCCTGAAAGACTCATGTCTTAATTGATATCTTAATTACAAGTAAATAATTGAAATTCAAAAATATTTCAGCTTAATGTTATAATGTTATCTCATTACTTGAAGTTCTTGATCACTCTATGAATATAAGACTTTTTATCATAATTAATTAATAAAGTATTTTAACCTTAAAATAACATCTATGCATTTTAACTGACTAATGGATTTTCAACACAGTAAACATGTAAGGGTATTTTCCACTCTCCACTTATATCTAGCATATTCTATTCATTTATAATGCATATTCAGATGTCAAAAATATATTCAAATGATGTACTTACCTGTGTTCCTGAGTTTGATTGAATATGATAAAAGCTATGTTCACAAATGATTATTAACTTATTGATTATAAAAAATGACTCTATATTAGGCATTCACTATTTGATATCACAAATACTAAAGCCAAACCCAAGGCTGATGAAATATTTGTTGTCAATCACAAAGACAAAAGCTGAATTTTGGTACATACAAAGCCAAGGTAAAACACGTCACCCAACATTCTGTGAAAACTTTGCTAGGCACTGGCTAGGCCAGTGGGCAGTTCCAGAGAAAGCGTGAAGTTTACAGTTTGCCTGAAACAAATACACATACACCCAGAGAGATATTCTTAATGTTCCTCACTTGATGTAGCCAACATCATTAGTAGTTGCTTCCTTGTAAAGCCACAGAAATTTGCAAATAATATCTGCCTTCTCGTACAAATCCAGTTTCAGGAAACCATATCTTCAAACTGCAATAGAGACTTCAGTCTAATCTTTCCACTTTTTCACTCACTGCCCTTTTTATTGTATTTCATTCCATTATTAAAAGTGACTGGTTCACACAGCTCAGCTGTTGAAATAGACACCTGCAGAACGCAGTTCCAAATTGATTCTCTGTTTATATTCACATAGGACACATGGGAAAATTCAACATTATTAGCTGTTAGGATTCCAAAGAGAAGGTAGAAAATATGAATCCATGTGACTTAAATTGTTTTGAATATATTTTGGAAATGATATTTATTCTACATCTTTTGTGCAGGTTAAAACTTTTGAAGATAAAATATCCATTCTGCAAACAACAGTCTTCTTTTCTGACCAGGTCAACATTTCTATTGCATCACAGTAAGTTCTGGCTCCTGATCCATTCTTCAATCTGGGGATCGGTGAGGGGGGAGCAGATTTCAATAAAAATTCATTCTATTGGCTTCATCATAAACATATTTTATTCCAAACTCTGTAAATACTTACAGAAAGGACAGAAAAATTCCCAGAGTAAACTACATCTTAAAGTATGAACCACAGAAGTGGAGACACAGGAAATAGCTCTATTTAAGTGCTTTGTCAATACCAGCTTCAGTATTGCCACTGGGCTTTATAAAATTTTCAGGACTCGGTTTTATTTTTTTACAGAAGCTTTGGAGCTAAAATTAAGATACTGTTATCAATTAGAGGGTAGAGGTATTTCTAAAAGCTTGAGTTATCATTTCACAGGAGTTTAACAGTTATAACTTGCCCCCCCCACCACGCAAGAGTGTCCATACAGGTTTTCCCATTCTTCCTTTTGAATCAATCCCCCGTAAGAAATATCCATTGTGCCTTACTGCTGACCAAAACTCTTCCTGAGCTGCCTTAATCGTATTTCCTTTGGCATGGAGCAACCCTGAAAGGGATATGGAATGAATAAAAAAACATTCATGAGTTTTTATAAAGTAAACACATGGGTTTGTTTTAAAAACAAACACCAAGTGTTGTTTCAGGAAAGTTTTGCCATTTTAGTAGAAGTTGTAAAGGAAAAACAATTTTTACATCATATCACATATTGGGTATATAGTGCCTTGTCCAAACATACCTTTCTTATTTTCTCTTTTTAAGGAAAAAAAATTATATACATATATATATGATAATACACACACACAGGCACACTTATACATATAAATATACACAAATATATGAGTGTAGCTTAAAACAGTATTCACTTAACAAAAGAACCATGTAACACAAACACTGGACAGATCAAAATGGATTAAATCAGAGTTTAGAAAAACAGTTCCCAAGGATTTCAAGGCTCTAAAGAGAAGTCTTCTTAAACTTACAGAAAACAAGGTTAGCTCTACACTGGCCGATTGAATATCCCAGCAAAGCAGAGTGAAATAAGAAGCACATAAAAGTTCTGTGGCAATCAGTCTGTTTGGGGAGCCATGTAGGCAGTTTTATCACCCAACTATGTATTTCAGGAACTACAGATTGATTAGAAAATAAAATCTCTCCATGCACACCCAACTAAAATAACTCATTTCCCAGTTTTAAACTTTGCAATGACCATAAACTTAATTTTAACAATTTTCTTCACAACAACAAAAAAATCCTTCTGGTACTTTGCATCCTAATTGGCTCCTACTAAATCTACATGGCAGTACCCAAGTTAACTTCGCTTCCAAGAAATGTTATCTGATTCTGAGTTCCCTCCTCTGGGCCCCTCCACCACCCATTATATGCCTTCGTTGCATTTTTCAACTTGTAATTTTTGGTTTAACTTTGTTTTCTCCACTACACTATAATCATTTTGAAAACATAGGTGTGTGTTCTCTGTTTTTGTATATACAGTCCATAAACCAAAGTAGTTTCTCATTCAGTGTTTGCTGGACGAATGAACAGTGGCAAAGCCATGAAAAGGCAAAGCGTATAAAACAGTGCACTTACCATGGACCTAGCCCTGTGCTAGACATCTAAGTATTTTACTCATTTACTTCTCACATCAACACAGTAAAGTGGCTATTTCATGTATGAAGACGCATGTATCAAGTTTAAAAAGATTGAGTGCCATGCTCTGTTCTTCACAACGAATAAGCGGTGGAGTTGTGAATTTAAATCCAGCAGTTCTTGATTCCAGAGATCCCTGTCTCTTCCTGCACCCGGCCTCCAAGGGGTAGAGTCAGCTTCAGGAAGTAGATTAGAGAATTCCAAACAGCTTACGGTTCTATGGAGACTGGCAAGAAAGTGCTTTATACCCTTAACCCTCTGCGCTCTTGTTTCTCCTTTATCCCTATGTCAACAGACACTATCTTTCTGGGTACTATTCTCCTTTTGATGTGGAATAGTTTCTTGGACTCAGGCTTGATTTCTCTCCTCTTTAAAGGTTCATGAGAAGTCCATTCTTCTACTAGATTTGAAATGCAGAGGGATGGTATCATGGCATTGATTTCATGATACATCTCAGCATTGGCCCACACAAACCCACAGTTGCTTTGTTTATCATTCCATTATGTTCCCGTAACCCATGCCTTTTCCCCTCCCGCCCCAGGCAATCATTCTAACAGGCTTAACATGGTTTTTGATGACATGTTCTTTCAAAATGCATGTTTTTGGCACACACATATTTTTAATTCATATAAATGAGTTTTGTTGCATATTTTATCCTTTTTAAACTATTTTATAAACACTGTATTTTAAAAATATATCTTTGTTGGTATGTGTCCATTTTAAATTAATATATTGCTCCATGACATGCATCTAATTTGCTATAGAACCACCTGGCAGCATTCACTCTTACCTGCCTCACCTGTCCTCTTTGCCAAAGTAGGTGGAAACCAAATACATGGGAAGTAAAATAAATTCAGTGTTGCCTAATCTTTTACCAATGGAGATTAAAGTAACATATATAATGTATTATATTAATAAAGTACTTTGACTGTGCTTATACTATATATGTTCAGAAAATTCACAGGTTCATATGTAAGGATTTTATATGGATATTTCTTTTTATGCAACGTATAGCATAAAGTAGAAGAATTATAAAGAATATGGGATAATAAAATAATCTGAACTACAAATGTGTTATAGAGTGGAAACAAGAACTAAAATAAGAGTTCTTTTTTTAAAAAAAAACTATCTCTGCTGAATAGTAACATTTTCTTGGAGACAAGAAAGTATCATTATTTAAACAAGTTTTATAGATTTTCTTTATAGTCTCCTTAATTTCATCATCCTTTAAAAAGTAAATTTATGGAGCACTAACTATGATAGTCATTTTAATTTAATTTTGATAATTCAGAAAGTTTAAAGGTTTTACCCCAATTTATGGATAAGGAAACTAAGATATTGAATGATATGAAAAAAAGTAGAGAACGAAAGCAAGGCAGGAATTGCTCCAGACCTAGAGTTGGGTGAGTACAGGCTTTGGTCAGAAATATTTGCCTCAAATCTCAACTTTGCTACTTAGCAATTTCCTGACATTTGGCAAGTTACCTACATTCTCTGTGCATTAATTCTTAGTCTGTATAATAAAGTTATCAATTTCTATCTAAAGAATTGCTGTGGATATTAGAGATTATACGTGTAGTGTCCAGCACAATGTCTGGCACATAATTGCCATTCACTGATTCACTCATTCATTCATTCATTCTTACTAAACTCACATCTCATGGAAGAAATGGCCTTAGAAGCTATGCTTTTAGGGCATAAATTCAGAACTTGTTCCAGAAGATTAGTGACATCTTTCAATAATCAACATACGGTATACTTTCCATGTTACTTCCAAAGCATCTGATGTCTAATCAAATATGTTCTGTTTCTTTACCCGTCATGTTCTCTCTTTGCAATACCTATTGACCTGAGGAATCTTCCTTTTGGACTTTGGCTTGATTGTGTTACTCATTTTCTAAAGGAAGCACCATATTTAAAACTCTTCACAACCAAGACTCCACCTACATTCCAAAATCTGCTTCTGCCATTTGGGCTTCAGCTTGGGAAAGGTCTGGTGTTTCTCTTGCCTCCACTTTTACTCATCAGTTCCCTTGCCCCTACATGGCAACTTTTCAACCTCTTTGTTTCAAATTTTCATCTGTTTCTCAGGTCAGTAAAATATTTGTCTTCCTTTTATCTTGTATGTGTAGGACAAAGCTACTTTGCACCTTTGAATTTAATACAAAGTTTTCTCCCCCTTTTATATGGCAATGTATTTAGAACTTCAGAATGTAGATATTCATATTCTTAACTCATTCTCCCTGGTTAATGAAAGCTTCTTGAAAACAAAAACTGTCTTGTTCATTTCTTGTCAGCTGCTCCATCTAGTATAGAAGACCTTATACACGGTTGGTACTTAGTAAATATTAGTTGAACATAATTAAATTAAAAGCTTAATGTTTTCATTCCTGAGCTGCTGGAATTGTTTCTGAAACTACTTCAGTCTACCAGGCAACTTATATAAAAGCTAAATTAACTTTCAAGAAGATGATCAAGAGCAGTTGATGAATAAAAGAGTCGTGGTTTCAGGAAGCGGTGACAGCATTCATAGTCTTCACCAGCCAAGACAGACTCAACAATGCAATTAAGACTATTGAAGTGAGCTGGGGTCCTCAGCGAAACAACACTGCGTAATATCTCACAGAGGCTCGAAGTCACCACAGTACAGTGGTCTGAAGTATTTTCCACTTGGAATCCAAGGCAACTTAAAAGGATTATTGATTTTTTCCTCTACTTATAAATGAGACTCACATATTAGCAGGGATAGCTGCAGACACAACATAATGACCTTTCTACTTGGCTTCTTTCTCCTAACATAAACAGAATTACTTTCAGTGGTTAAGAGGATATTAAGCAGTAAATCTTGTAATTGTGTGTGTGACTGTCTGTACCTTGAGAGCAAAACTTAGAAGCCACATTTTTTAATTTTAAAAATGTTAGCTCTGTGCATTTAGCCCAGAAATCTCAACATCAAATTATATGTTTTTTTCCTGCTCTCTTGTTGAAAAGTCTTATGTTTGTTTATGCTTCAGCACTAATACACACGTTCAGCTTGAAACAATGACTGTATTGAAGATATAAGACCTTGCTTGACCTTGTTTTAGATGTAAGATTTGAAATAAACTTATTGATTTTTGCCATGTTATCTTAAGGAGAAAGATTCTAAAATATAAAACAGTGGGGGAGCCCATATTAAAGTTGTCCCAAAACAAAAGGTAATGAGGCTGATAATCATTAAAATCAGATTTTGTTTTGTACCTGTCAGATTTTACCATCATGATTTCATTAGTGACTTTCTGAAAACAAGTTGAGGCTTGATGGATTTCCCATTTTTGGTGCTAGTTCTTTTCTCAAGGATCTAAAATAACTGTTCTCTCAAGCTTTTCCCTCTTTGCAGGTGACCTCTTTAAATCATTTCTGGTGTTTGCTTCAGGGGGTTGTTTTTTGTTGCTCCTCCCCCTGCCCTCTCCCCACCTTCGCCAGCTATTCAGTGAGCTCTATTATCCCATATAACACTAAAACGGTAACATGCTTCTGGTTGGTCAACCATACCTAATTTGCTGCAAGTAGTCAAGGACATTTTTATGACCTGAAAGGTACTAAGTAAATACTCGCTCTGTCTAAATATACTACACCACACATACACACTCACAACTGAAGTTCTCCCATCGAAAATCTGCTCAGTTAAGTATATTTCACAGGTTAGTGAGAGTCATTCTGATAGATATTGGAGTTACAAAAATGATAGCATTCTGCAATTTACCCTGCACTAGTTGTGGAAGCACAAGTGTTATATATTTTTTCTTCATCCTTACATCACTGTGAGGTAAGTACTGTTATAGCCCACATTTTTATATTAAAAAGTGAGGTTCAGAGAGTTTAGGTAACTTAGCCGAGGTAAGAGTCTGGAAGTGCCAAAATGAGCAGGTTTTACTTATTCCAAAGGTTGGTCTCTACCTGAAATTACTTCTATGAATAGGGGAGTCCCTATGGTAATTAATGGTCGATGGTCAGCAGGGAAATGGAAGTAACTTAAGAACTTGAAAAGAGTAATCTAGGTTGTAGGTCCTTGCTTTTCATGATTTTGAGTACTTCTTGCCAGTCCCTTCTTGCCTGCAAATTTTCTTTTGCGAAATCAGCTGACAGTCTTATGGGAACTCATTTCCAGGTAACTTTCTGCTTTCCTCTTGCTGCTTTTAAGATTCTCTCTTTAACTTTAACCTTGGGCATTTTAACTATGACGTGTCTTGGTATGGTACTCTATCCAGCAAAGCTATCATTTAGAATGAAAGGGCAGATAAAGTGCTTACCAGACAAGGTAAGGCTAAAGGAGTTCATCACCACCAAGCCTTTATTACAGGAAATGTTAAAGGGACTTATTTAAGTAAAAGAAGAAGGTCCAAACTATGAACTTTAGAAAGGGAACAAATTCACAACTATCAACAACTACCTAAAAAAAATCTAAGCAAACAACCCGAAGAGGAACAGAGCCATAGGTATGGAGATCATTTGGAGGGTTATCATCTAGGAGAGGGGAAGGGAGAACAGGGGAAAAAGTGCAGGGGTTAAAAAGCATAACTGGTACATACAAAATAGTCCTGGTAATGTTAAGAATAATATAGGAAATGGAGAAACCAAAGAACTTATATGCACAATCCATGGACATGAACTAAGTGGGGGATTGCTGGAGGGAAGGGAAGTACCAGAGGAAGGCAAAGGGGGGAAAACTGGGGCAACTCTAATAACATAATCAATAAAATATACTTTCAAAAAAAGAGTTTGAAAAAAACCTTCGATGTTGGCAAAGATTCCATTTTTTTCAGATAAAAAAATTGACTCAGAGAATTTTTTAATTCTACAAGCTTATAAACTTCGTGTATCTGGTATCTATTTGTAATGCCTCAGCTTCCTATGTACTCTTCACTGTCCACCATTTAGCGATAGAAGTAAATTGTGTGCATTAGGTTGCCAAAACAACAGAAATTCATTTTCTCATGATCCTAAAAGCTGGAAGTCTGAGCTCAAGATGTCAGCAGAGTTGGGTTCCCTCTGAGGTTTTTCTCCACAGCTTGCAATTGGCTGTCTTCTGTCTGTGTCCTCGCTTGATCTTTTCTCTCCGTCTGTCTGTGTCCTAATCTCTTCTTCGTATAAGACACCAGACAACACCTACTCTAATGATTTCATTTAAGTTTAATCACCTCTTTAGAGACCAAAGCTCCAAATGAAGTCACCTTCTGAGAAGCTTAAAGTGAGGACTTCAACACATGAATTGGTAGGATGCACAATTCCATCCATAATACTCTGTAAATGTTTCTCTAGTGCAGCTTGGCCAACATTAAGCTTTGTCAGTAACAGGTGCTGATGGCACACTGGGGGAGGTGGGATTCCTTTTTCTGGTTGGGATGTGCTCCATAGGCAGGCTCCAGTAGCACGTGTGGCTTCTGCAGCACATAGCTCCAGCACCATCCAGCAGGCAGCTCCCCATGGATGGCTTCTACCAGTTTCCTCGTTGGGGGCTTTTTAATGAAGATTCACCAGCATGACCCTGACTAGGAACAGCGGCTCCAGGCACCATCTTGGGTCGTTGTACAAGAGAATGCTGCTAGTCCAGTACTTTTCCAAGAAAAGTACCACCCCTAGGGGCAGCTTCACAGAGACCTCTATGGTATAGCATGTCACAGGGCAGCATCCCCAGAATCCTGAGAGTGGCTTCCCTGCCAACAGGGCACCTCCCTGTGTGTGGCTGTCCCTGAAACACACACAGAATTCCCCTGGGTGTCCTTGCAGCCTCATCTAACATCTCTGCCTTCCAGTGCTCTTGGTAACCTCCCCTTCAATGGAGTCTGGGTCTCAATCCTGGGGTAGGAGGAATGTTCTAGATGGTTTCCTCCTTTGAGTATTCTTTCTTATCCCCAGGGGTAATGATTGTTTCTATGTCTGTGGTTCTTCTATGCTTTAGAGTATTTTGCTCCTCTCTGATCAATCTTCTGTTACTTTAATCCCATGTTAATAATTATTTATATGAATTATTTCTTCTTCAAATTACTTTGTAATTTCTTTCTCCTGGTTATACCCTAACTGATACAACTAGTAACTGGCAGGCCCATTTACTCAGATGTTCCTAAGATAGAGAGAGATGCATCGGTGCTCTAAAGGTTGGAAAGGGAACCGTAAAGCTGTCATTCTTTCCAGAGGATAAGATCATCTATTCAGAAAGCCCACAGAATCACCAGCAAAACTAATAAACTGACCATCTCATGCAAATAAATAGCATTCTTACTTTCTTTCTTTATGTGCTCAATAAACATAGAAAATGTAAAAGAAAAAATAGCAATCTATTCTCACAGCAAGGCATTTGTAAGGAATCTAAGAATTAAGCTAACAAAGAATGTGAAAGATGAATATGGAAGAACTTTAAATTAAAAAAAGATATAAAGCATGACATCAATAATTAAACAGAAATATATATTTTATAAATAATATTAATTGCTTATAAATAATATTAATAAACATTGTAGATAAGTCAATTTGCCACAAGTTAATTTCAATAAAATTTCATTCATAATCTCAAAAAAATTAGGGGAATTTGAAAAATTTGAAAATTTTAACAAAAATTAAATATCTATATAAAAATTCCAAAAAATGTAATAAAATTTAATGAAATAAGGTAAAGTAAATTAAAAAATAAGTATAAAAAGCTATAGGAATGAATTAGATCACCTACACAGAGATAGGTAACTGGAGAAAACAGGGCTGACCACAAGGAGAAGTGTAGTAGAAAGTGAGTGGCCAGCAAAGGGACTAAAACAAAATGAACAAAAATGTAGGAAAATTGTGGATGTGTGATGGAGACTCCCAAGAAACAGGAGTAAGCAAAAGTTTCACCTGTGAGTCAAATCTGACTAGTCTTCCACTCCCTGCCTCCAAATTTCCACCCCACCTGTTACTGTACAACCCCTGAGCTATGAATAGTTTTTGTGATAGTTGTTGTGATAACACAAAAAATATTGAATAGTTGCAACAGAAACTGTATAAAAGGCAAATCTAATATATATTTATTATCTGGCTTTTCACAGAAAATATTTCTTGAACCTGCCAAAGAACAATTTTAAGAAAGAGGAATTGGTGAACTATGTCAAATGCTATTGTTGCATGGAATAAGGTGAAGACAAAAATATAACTATTGATTATCTTGGATTCTTTGTTTATTGAATGTGAGTTTTACATCACTGAATTGCAGGTGTGCAAAAATCTAACCTTTTACTCCTAAAACTGAATTTTACCAACTCTGAGCTACAGTTCTGATATAATCAGTCACATTCCCATGGAGTTTTCCAAAGACTATTCCCAGTGAACAGTCAACCCATTTTAGATAACCCACTACTAGGGAGGATCTAACTTCTAGGCAGTTTGTTTATCATTCTAGAATTGATAAGAACTGCCTGGTCCTCACTGACTTTTAGCTGCACATTTTTCAGAGATCTCTGATGGAGGACACTCACTTCTGGAACATTATCTACCCTTCTATCTCCACGTTGATTCCAGGCACGCTCTCTCCTCTATTCAAGAAGTTTCTCTGGAAACTTGAATTTACACCAGATTACACCAAGAGAGCAAAGCACGAGTCCTTTCAAATTCTGTTCTACCAAAATATATCAGAAATGTAGAAGAAACATATGTCTGGGATGAAGATTTGCTTACAGACATTCTCTGTGGTCTGACTCTCATTTTCCTCTCACACTTCTAAGGCTCCCATCAATTTCAATATCTCTTCCAGTGGAAAATACTAATTCTTTCAAAATTTGTATTATTTTTAAATCTTATTTAATATGACAAAATAAAGAATAGGAGAGGTAACATATTAGCATATTCCACACATATTTAAAAAACTAATAGATATAATTTTGGAACTTAATGCTCATAAACTCAATGACTTAGATGAAATAGACAAGTTCCTTAAAAGATAGAAACTTCCAAGACTCTCCCAAGAAGAAATAGATAACCTGGATAGGCCTGTATATTAAATAGAGTGAATTTTTAGTTAACACTTATCTCCCAAAGAAATGTAGTTCCAGATGTCTTCAATGGTGAAGCCCACCCCACAATGAAAGATTCAACACACCAATTCTCTCAAACTCTTCTAGAAAACTGAATAGGCCGTAATATTCCTGAGCTTACCCTGTAAGGCCAACATTACGCTGGTACCAAAACTAGACAAAGACATTACAAGATTTTTTTTAATTAAGTAACAGAATATATACTTCAGAAACATGGATATAAATATCCTAAACAAAGCTTCAGCAAATCAAATCCAACAGGACATGAAAGTGGAAACACATCATGACCACGTTGTGTTTATCCCGGGACAGCAGGGTTGGTATATATTTAAAATAAATAAATAAATCCATGTAATTGACCGTATTAATAAACTTAAAACATAAAACCATATAACCATCTCAAAAGATGCAGAAAGACATTTAACAAATTACAATACCCATTCCAATGGGTATTGACAAAAAAAAATCCAAATATTTTCTCAAATTGATAAAGGTCATCTATGAATAACTTACCACTAACATCATACTTAATGGTAAAGTTAGATTAGAAACTATGGTGTGAATTGTGCTGAATGTGAACTTTTAACCATCAGGTTAAAAATTAAGACTTGATCCAATTGGCCAAAGAGATTGGAAATGGATTTCATCTCTAATGCTGACTCTGATAAACTATGCGGGCAAGAAAGAGAGTTTTGATAAAAGCGCGATGTCAGATGGGATGTGCCTGATATTCTTGCTACAAGCAGTGAGAAGTCAATGACAGTGAGTATGGAAGTTGAATCAATAGAGGATAATAGAATCTAAAACTTGAAGAGACATAAAAAATTTAAATTTGTATCTTAAAAAGAACATACTGATGACAGAATGAAGAATAATTCACATAAGAAACCAAATATGAAACTATAATATATGCAACGTGAAATAATGAGATACCTTTCTAAGAATTTAGAAAAAGGGGCATCAGATGGCTTACGCTAATGAGGAAAAGAGAACAGATATGTCAAACCGTAGTAAAGAACCAAGTAGTTCTTAGACTACGACTTCACAGGAATTCAATGAAAGGCTTTGTCATAGCTAAAATCGAAGCTTTGCCTTCAGAATCTGAATTGATGTTTCTCTGAAACCTCCTCTTTGCCCCTTCACTCTTCATACATAACACTTGGCGATTATAACCACTCCATACTATCGCTTATCTGTCATAGTTTAGCCATGTGATTTATCCTCAATGGAACGTCTTTGTCCTCATTTCCATGGCATTAGCAATAATAACTAACAACAACAATATCAAAATTAAGAATGTGATTCCTTTTAATAAGCCAGACTGGGCACCTTTTAAAATATATTATATGCATATTTTTCCAGATACACTCTAGATAAAGCCTCTTTAAAGCCTTCTCATTTCTAAACTAACCAATATTTGATAACCTCTTCCGACCCCATAGAATCTCTTGCAGACCTCTCTCAGAAAAATAAATTTGTTTCACTTTATTGTGGTTATTTTCTTTTCTATTTCTCTGACTGGGTTGTGAGGCTGATTTCCTTTAGGGTAGAATGTGTGATCTGGATGTGTCCAGCACACAACACAATGTTAACATTGAAAGTTGGATATTTGATATCAGTGTCAGTTTCTAAGTGTAATAACTAGTTTATAGTTATATATTTTTTATGTGTTTTAAAGATTTTATTTATTTATTTTTAGAGAGGGGGAAGGGAGGGAGACAGAGTGGGAGAGAAACATCAATGTGTGGTTGCTTCTCATGCATCCCCAATTGAGGACCTGGCCTGCAACCCGGCTTCCCATGTGCCCTGACTGGGAATTGAACCAGTGACCCTTTGGTTTGCGGCTGACACTCAATCCACTGAGCCATGTCAACCAGGGCTAGTTTATAGTTATGTTGATAATTAAACTATTTTATTTTCCATGATACTTAGAATTTAAATTATTCTCTTTTTCTCCTTATGTTTGTACACATGGGTGCTCTAATTCGGGAACTACATAATACAGTGTCCTTAATACTTATGCAAACTTGTTTTAATCAATATTTTTACGGTACGCTTATTTAATATGCATTATTCCTCGAAGTCTTCTTTGAAATTGCACTTTGTTGACTTTCAAAATTCCCTTTTCTGACATTCCTCACCATGTTTGGTAGCAATTACACAAACTTTGATCAAATCCAAAAAACATATAAAATGCATTTACTTAAGAATCTTATTTTATATGTATTTTCAATATTCAAAGAACAGCATTGAAATCTCAACATAGATTCCACTATCCTACTGAGAATAAATCTCTACATTAAAAGCTAGAGCTGAGTCAAAGTAATTTTCTCTATACTCGCATGTCTCTTTATAACAAATCACATTATTTTTACACTGCTCTGCCAATATTAGAGAAAACACTTGAACTCTGCTGCCTTAACATTACTCCAGGCATGAAACAAGAGAAAATGTAATCATAATATCAGCAGCTCTGTTTAAATGGACTTCAAAAAATTTGTATCAGGTCTCACACTGTGTCTGAAAGTAGATATTTATAAATTGCTTTGAATTATATGACACCTTTCTCCTCCCAAAGAGCTTATTCTGATAGTATTTATTCTGTGGCATTTCAGATAATTGATTTGTTTTGGTGTGCATGTCCAGAGGCCCCAAGGACATGGCCATGTTTTTCATAGACCTAATAAGTAAAATTAACTTGGGGCAAAAACCAATGAAGGTAGGCTCCAGCAATCTGGTGGGAGGAACAAAGACTCAGCATGTTGCATGTCATTCATCTCATGGACTGTTTTTCTGTGCCCTGCAAAAATATTGAGGATATGTAAGTTATTGAATTTTCCATTTCCATTCCTGGCCCTGTGCTGACTCAGTTAACTGACCGTGGGCAAGTCATCACTAAACCTTTTGCAGCTGCAGTACATTTATTTAGTAGAAGTTATGTTTATTGGTTAGTTGTGTTCTAACAGCATTAACTGCCAGACATTACAGTGACTGATGATATCGTATCATAATGAATTTATATTCCTTAGTGGACGAGAAGTAGCTAATCATAGCTCGCATCTTCCTTAGTGGACAAAGTAGACCTCCTGCCACATCTCTACTCTGGTTCCACCCTAATGTTACTTGACCTGTGAAAATTCCTTGAATTCTCTACTAAACCCTTGCTTCAAGAGAACTTTACAATATCGCCTGAGTTGAGGCACCAATGATCAGATTTTATCTAATATAATAACAGAAATTAGAATGGAACATGGTGCTAAAATTTCCAGTTTGGGGCAAGTACATTTCATAAGACACAAACATGGTTCATTGAATTTACAATATAACTATTTTCTGTTCTCCACTCTAAATATAACTCTAATGTATAGTTGTATTTAGTTAAATTAAGCTTGCATGAAACACTGTAACCTAAAAAAAAAGCAACCACTTTAAAGCCATCATTTATTTTGTTTCAGTCTGAATCTAGAGTCTATTTTTACCCTCAATAAAGTATTTGTTTTGTTTCATTTTAAATGGATGTCAAAAGTTCATACTTTTCCTTGGAGTATATTTCTCAGCACTGTTGTATGCCCAATTTGTCAATGTCAGAATTAGAGAAGAAAAGAGTAAGAGTATGTCTGTGTGCACATTTATGTTGGGTAAGTTAATAGTTACTCAATTCCACTTAAAATTAAATGCAATTAATATATTAACATAAAATATTATCTACAATTCTTGGTAAAATCTTAGCATTAATTTTTAAAAAACAACCAAATTAATAAAAGCCTTTTTCTAAACCTAGTCCATTTTCTATTTTTTCCTGTCAGCTAACAGTTCCATGGGACTTTGCCCAGAGCCAATATTCAGGCTCTTATCTCACATTTCTAGCAAATATCTGCCAGGGTAAGCAGTAGATCTAACGTTGCCTGCCAGCCCAGTTCAGCCCTTACCTCTGCTTCTAATTGCTCTGAAGTCCTCAGGATCCTATGTGCCCAAATGAGCTCTGTCAGCCTCACAGCTCCATGTGGCTGCTCAGTTTCCCCAAACAGGGAGACACCTCCTGCTCTAAGGTGTCTTTCCAAATGCATAAGTTTGAAAAGAACTCTATATCGGATTCACTTCTAAAAGTTTACTGTGTCTAGAGATGAAGATAAAAATCATGTCATACTATTCAAATTGTTCTGTGTTAACCATTTTATTTTCTTTACCAACCTTGATATTAGTCTTCTGCCTTAACAGATATACATCAATGATTATGGATTTTAAGGGGGAACAATCATCCTACTTCTGGTTTTCTCCAGTGACATTCAACTGCACAGGGGTAGACACTAAGTATACGGAGAGTTGCATTTAACTTGGGTTATTGTCTCCTAAAATGGGTAAAATAGGGAAAAAAGGGACTTTAAATGAGCTGAAGTATTAAAAATAGTTGGTCACTAGACACGTTCTAAATCTCAACCCAACTGAAGCAGACTTCTTAGTATGTCGAGGGTAAGAATAGCATTTAAAAAAGTGATCTATTTTCACTGCTGCTTCCAGGAATGATGAAGTAACATGGCTAAGATTTACCTTCTTGCCTTAAACAACTAAAAAACCAACAAAATATAAAAATCAGGGGTTTTCACATATTGGACCATACACAGTACAGGACAATGCCCTCTGAGAGAAGGGATGAAACAAGATCAGCTCTAAGATTGCTCCATTCCACTGCCTAAGAAAGTTTCCAGAATATACCACAGGGAAAGGGAACCTAAAGAGAGCCTGCAGGTATTCCTGAGTGGAAAGGCAAGTACAGGATTCAGAGAGGCCACGACACCTCAGATTTGTGGGGCAGAGAGACACTACACAACATAGAATCCCAAAGACTCTCAGAGGGCACCCCTGGAGTTGTCATTATGCAGACTGCAAAGCTTGCTAACATGCATGGGGTCTCGGGGACGGTCCTTAGAAGGGTAAGCTACACCTAGACAGGATCAACCTGTTTCCGAGTAATGTACTGCTTCCCAAAATAAAATCCAAAAAAAATGTTGAAAGTAATACTATTGCTCCAGCATACTACATATAAAATTCACAATGTGATAGCCAATCAAAAAAACACCAGGCATGCACAGAACTGGAGAAATGCCAATCAGTACAAATAGACACAAAAATGATACACAGAAAAGAATTAGTAGACAAGAATGTTAAAAGAGTCATTACAAATATGTTTCATATGTCAAATTTGTAAAGATAAAATATACAACAAAATACTCATATGTTGGGTCATAAAACAAGTCTCAGTGAAGATAAAAGTGTTCAAAACATGAAAAGACTGTTCTCTGACAACAATTAAGTTAGAAATTAGTAACAGAAATGTATATAGAAATTCCATAGATATTCTTAAAAAAAACAAGCTTGCAAATAATTAATGGATTACAGAAGATACCACAAAGTACATTATAAAAACATATGAACTAAATAAAAATTAAAACACAAGATGTCATAATTTGTGGGAATCAAGTAAAACAGTTCATACAAGGACAATTATAGGTTTCAATGCTATGAAAGAGAAACAGAAGGGTCTAAAATTGATGCACTGGGCTCCCATAATGGGAAATTAAAAAAAGAAGAGTAAATAATATTCAAAGTAAGTAGAAAAAAGACAATGAAAACAGAAATTAAAAAATGAACAAAAACAAAAGCAGATTATCTGAGATCGATAAAACTGATAAGCTTCTAGCCAGAAAAAAAAAAAAGGAAAGAAGATAGATATGACCAATATCATAAATGAGAGAAGGAGAAGGAGACACTACAGATTCTGCAGACATTTTAAAATATTATTTTTTTAATTACAATGCAATTATTTCAACAACTTAATTTGAACAAATTCCTTTATTTAAAAACCCTACTACAGCTCAGTCAAGAAGAAATAAACAACCTGAACAGCTTTATATCTATTTTTAGAATTGAATTTGTACTTAACAACTTTCCCCAAAAAAGGAAACTCTAGGCATATATAAGGCTTCCCTGGTGAATTCTACTAAACATTTAAGGAAAAAGTAACACTGGCTCATATTTTAGCTCATTCTGAAACTAGTGTTATTCTGATACCAAAACCAGACAAAGTTTATAGAAAGAAAGAACAAAGGAAGGAAGGGAGGAAGGAAGGGAGGAAGGAAGGAAGGAAGGAAGGTAGGAAGGGAGGGAGGGAGGGAGGGAGGGAGGGAGAGAGGGAGGGAGGGAGGGAGGGAGGGAGGGAGGGAAAACTACATACTAAGGAGCCTCAAGAACATATAGGAAAAATTCTTAACCTAATTTTGTAAAATGGAATTCAACTAGATATAAAAAGGATCTTATATAATGGCTAAGTGGACTTTATCTAAGAAATAAAAGTTTTATTTAGCATTTGAAAATCAAAAAATATAATTCATTATAATAGAGACTCAAATAAAAACATATAGTATTCTCAATAGATGCAAAAACTGACACAATTCAATAATCATTTCTGATTTTAAAACTCAGTAAACTAGAAATAGAAATTGTGGCATATTAAATAATTGATTCCTAATCACTGGAACCTGTGAATGTCATCTTATATGGCAAGAGGACTTGGCAGATAAAATTAGGTCAATGATCTTGAAATGAAATTATCTTAAATTATCCCTGTGGACCCTACATGAAATCACAAATGTCAAAAAAGAGAGAAGCAGTGGAGGGACTCTACTACATAAGAAAGGAGTTTTTGTGATGAACTCAGAGATCTGAAGATGCAATGTCATGGGCTTTGGAACTGGAAGACACACCCATGAGCCAACGAAGCTGGGAAAGGCAAGAAAATGCATTGTCCCCTAGGGCTCTGGACACTGATGAAAACTTGGTTTTGTCCCAGTGTAACTAATTTCAGACTTCTGGCCTCCATAAATATAAGAGAATAAATTCATGTGGTGTAAGCCACCAACCTTGTGATAATTTGTTACAGCAGCCAGAAGAAACTAATATAGAAAGGAACTTGCTCAACTTGGTAAAGGGCATCTAAAAAAATCAATAGCCAACATCACACTTAATGACAAAAGACTGAATGTTTTCTCTGAAGATTGGAAACAAGGCAAAGATGTCCATTCTTAGCACTTCTTTGCGACATTATACTGTAGACACTGGTCAGATCCATAAATCAAGAAAAAAAAGTGAAATCTATAATGACAGGAAAAGAAGCAGCACTGCCTACATACAGAAGACAAGTAGGATTAGGTAGAAAATCCTAAAGAGACTTTTTTTTAAAAAAGCTACTATAATTAATGTGTCACTTCAGTGAAATCACATGATTTGGGCTCAATATTTTAAAATTAAACTATATAGCAATAAAAACAAAATGAAATGGAAAAATCAATACCATTTATAAGAACCTCAAAATATTAAATTCTTAGGACAAACTTAACAAAGATGTAGGCTATTTGTACACTAAAATCTACAAAATATTGTTTACAGAATTAAGGAAGACTTAAATAAGTGAAGAGATACAGCTTGCTCAGAAATCAAAACATCTGGCATTGTTAACACACAAATTCTTTCCAGATTTACCTATTGTTCAGAGGTTGGCAAACTTTCTATGAAGAGCCAAAGAGTACATACCTTAGATTTTGCAGCCCACGTATGAGTTTTCTTGCATATTCTTTGCTTTTGTTTTTCTATTCGATACAACATTTTTAAAAATGTAATTTAAAAAAACCAACCATTCTCAGTTTGAGAAGAGTACAAAACAGACTGTGAGCTGGATTTGATACAAGGGCTCTAGTCCAAAAACTCTTGCTACAGGTTCAACGAAGCCCAGCGAGAACACCAGCAGGCCTTACTATAAAAATGTGTATGGAGACACAAAAATCCTAAGCAGCTAGAGTGAAAAAGCGAAGAAAAAGTGAAGGATTTTTACTAATTGATTTTGAGACTTGTTTTCACTCTCCACTAATTAAATTAGTGTGGGATTAGTGTACAGCTAGGTATACAGGCCATCAGCCCTGTAAAGGAAGTCCTCAAAAAAACCCATGCCTCCATGGTGAAAATGATTTTAATAAAGATGCCAAGACAATTTCTCAGAGGAAGGAAAACCTTTCAACAAATACTGCTGGAACACTGAAGATCCATTTGGGACAAGGGGGGGAAAATCATCCTTAGTTTGGCAAGAAAAAAATAAAAAGAAAAGTAAATCTTGAGTTAGGCAAATATTCCTAAATAGAACACAAAAATCATGAACTATTAAAAATCAATAAAATATTAGATATTATTAAAATTTAAAGCCTTTTTTTCTTTGTAAGATATTATTAAGAAAATAGAAGGACAATACACAAACAGGGAAAATATATTTGCAAAACATGTATCTAACAACTTCCATCCAGAACAAAAATCAGAAAAAAAAAAAAAAAAGAGGCCCAGGAGCTAAGTTGGGCTTGCTATCTAATTGTGTAAATAAAATTTCACTGATACACAATCATGTTCATTCATTTATGTCTTACATGTGGTTCTTTTCATGACACAAGGCCAGAGTTAAATAGTTGCAACAGAAATCACATGACCAACAAAGCTTAACATATTCCCCCTCTGGCCTTTTAAAGAAAAAGTCTGCCAATCCCTGTTTCTGGACTATATAAAGAACTTGTGTGGCAAAATAAGGAGACAGTCTACTTTTTTAAAAATGAGCAAAAGATTTGAACAGACACTTTACAAATGAAGATATAGGACTGGCCAGGAAATATGAAAAGCTGCTGAGTATAATTATTAGAGAAATGCAAATTTAAACCACAGTGAGATACCACTACATAACCACTAGAATGGCTAAAATTAAATACTATTCAGACCAACTAAACAAGGGGGAAGGAAACAAAATTCTCAATCACTGCTGGAGGGAATGTAACATGGTACTCTCATTTTTGATAACTTGATAATTTCTTAAAAGGCTAAACATACACTTGCTATACAACTCTTCCATTCTACTCCCAGAGAAATATGTCCATACAAAGATATATTTGTGTGTGTTCATAACAATTTTACATGTTATACCCCAAAACTAAAAATGATACACATGTCTACTAGCAGCAGCATGGATAAACTGATTGTGGTACATACATTCAGTGGAACACTTCCCAGGATAAAAAGAATACATGTAACTCAATTGTGAGACAAAAGGAAAAAAAAAACATGAGAATCCAGGTCACAAGCAAGCCGGCCACAAGCAAGAGAGAGCAAACGTTTCTTTGTTGCCCTGGGATCTTAGTAGCTTGGCTATGGGACAGACCTGGTGGCTCCTTGCACTTCAGGTGGGCCCACTTCCCAGCCAGTCCCTTATTTTCCCAGCACCTCCTCTTGTGCCATTTTGACTTCTACCAATTTGGTACCAGAGGGAAGGGAAGGGCTTATTCCTCCATCCAATTATCTTGCTAGGCTTTTGCACTCTCAGTGTAGAACTGTGCCCCCCTTGCCACCATCTCAGAGAATGGGCAGAGACTCCCTGGTGCTCCAGACAGACTGTCTACTGGTAACAACCCGACCTGACTTAAAATCTCTGAAATTAACTCTAGACATGATTGACAGAAATACATGAAGGGAAAAACTCAACCATGTAAACAACTGCCTCAGTGATTTTCAACCTTTTTCATCTCACAGCACACATAAATGAATTACTAAAGTTATACAGCACACCAAAAAATGTATCATAATTTTTGGCAGCTTAACAAGAAAAATAGGTATGAAAAATAGGTATGATTTTGATTCATTCACACTGAACAGCTATTGTTGTGTTGGCATTTTTTTTATTTGACAATCTAAGAGAAAAGAGGTCAGTGACCTTGACTAAATACTCGGGTATTTCATATTTCAAAACTTCTTGCAGCACAGCGGTGTGCCTGCCACAGCACACTGGTTGCAAATTGCTAGATGACCTGTTTAACTATTTTTAAATAAATTTGCAGTCAAGTAAGTACAACTCAAAGTGTCGAGATAGAAACAAATATTCGAGAAATTCATAATACAAAACAAGGGCACTGAGAACAGAACACATACCAAAGAAAATATTACCTTACTTTATAAAACTTTTTATCTATTTTACTGTGCTTCCACATTCATTATTTCATTTAATCTTCTCTACAATCTATGCGATAAGAAATTAAATGGTATTATCACCATTTTCCAAGCAGTTAAGTAATTTGTCCAGTGTCACTAGGCTGAGGATTCAAATCCAGTTGTTTCCATTTCCAGCTAATGTTCCCTCTACCAGCCCACAGTGCACCTATGAAGTGTTTTTGCTAGAGACACTGTGAAGATCTCTTTCAAGTTCATGTATAGAAGGTTCAGTTAAAGAACAAACAAACACCCTGCGGCATTTGCAGTCATGATGAGCCAAAATCCGAGTTTGATGTTAAAATCAAAATTGGCTTTGAGTTTTTAAAAAAACATATAAATATCATTATTTCAAATACTTCTATTGCCTTTTCACCTACAATGAAAGAGCAGTCAGGGTTAAATTTTATTTGGTAAAAATATAGAACTTCTGGCTAAGAAGATTTTTTTTTTCATCTGGAGAGGTTTTTTCCATCAAGTAGTTAATTCTAGTGATTTCCAGATGTCATATTTTAAAAAACACTGTTCTCAGACTCCTTTCTACTAACCAAAGAAATTTCTCCTTTTAGGTAAATTTACTATATTTCTACAACATTGTATCCTGGAGTCAACCCATCTTTTGTTCGCTTTTTTTCCTTAAATGATGGTTCTTCTTGATTTCTTATTAAAGGGATTGACAGAATAGATAAAAACGACACCTAGACAAAAACATTTCTGCTTCTGAGAGTCATCAGATTTCAAATTCAAACTCGGAAAAGTATGTGAGTCAAGCCAAAACGAGCATAGAGCAAGCACAAAGACAAATGTTCCTTTTTCTTCTTTTGTTTTAGTTTGGGGCGGGGTGGGGGGATTGTTTTGTTTTATATTTGGTCAGCTGGCCACTGCACAGTAACTTGAGATTTTTTTTCCCCTTCTCATTTCAGTTGTTTTTAGATGTGTCCTAAATTAGCTTTTCTTTAAGTCTTAAAGGGAGCTGGCCTCCATTCCCCGAAAGGAACAATAGTTCCTCTTGGGTGAGAGTGCCAGCTACATATATTATCTGTCCTGTTCCCAGCAGGAAACTTCTAGTGTCTGCTTCAAAAAATTAGCCACTGGATTTTTAGATTGGGCAGGGGGTGGCTATCTTCAGTTGTCTTCTTTAATATGTGAGAAAATTAAACTGTTTCTCTCTTGTCCTGTCTCCGATTCACTCATTTCAGACTTTTATACACACTTCGCCTTTTCTCCATGATGGTCAAGAGTGAGCCCATCTTTGGAATGCTCCAAGACCTGGGGGCATGTTTAGACTGTTAATGCTTCTTAGTTGGCCCAATTCCACTTTGGCTAATTGCATTCTGTGCCTCAAAAAAAAAAATCCCTTTGCATTTTCATTTGGAGATAAAAAAAAATCCTTTCAACCTCCTCTTCTGAGCTAAAGCTCAACCCTCAAAAGCACAGCACGAATCCATCTGAAGTTGCCTAAGGAAAAATGCTCAGAGTGTGGGAGAATCTGAAAGAACACAGCCATTCCCAGAGGACAAAGCTACCATCCTCGCACCCACTCCAAAATCAGTATTCAGAGAAAAATATATGATCATCTGGCTGCAGAAGTTTGGCCTTAACTTTAAAGACATACTTCCCTACCAAGGGAGAGTGATGACATACTTGAGAATACACACCAATACCATCCAAAAGAGGCAGGAATTCCCTGGAAAGACATTGTCTATTTAGTTTTTTTGAAAATAAAAAGTGTTCGTATGGCTGCAGAGTAAATTGAAGCTACATTCTCCCGGCGCCAAATCAGATTTATAGCTAAATTATAGAGCAATCAATCTGAATAACCAACTGAAGGGGAAATGAACTAAAGCATTACAACCAAACATTTACAGAAGAAGCAACATAGAGACTGGTAAGAAGGACAAAGTCCCAGAAAAGGCTGGCCCCCACTCCACATGCAGTGGCTAAAAGTCAGAGGGATATTTCATCTGCAAAACTCCTTCACCCCAGGAGCGTGGGGTCTCAACCCCACAAAGGGATCCCCAACCCGGAGCAAAATTGATGAAAAGAGGACCAGCCTGGAGAGTGCACTGCCAGTCCAACAACCCGCGGCGCTGTCCCACCATGCCCAGCTCCCGCAGAGGGGTCTTCTGGCCACCCCCAGCAAGGACCTTTGGGAAGCCCTTTTTCTGGAGAAGCTCCTGGCAGAGACTCAGACAGTGATTGAACTGTGTAGCTTAGGAAAAGGGACCATTCTTCTCCAACTCGAACACACAGTCACCCTGCCCTATCAAGCTCATATCCTGTGGAAGGGTTGATAGGTAGCAGCCAGCCTGGGCCCATTCCAGAGTCTTTCTTTGAAAGGCTCTGGAGGAAGACCAGGTACCCTCAGGAGGTAGAGGAGGAGCTGACAGGTGGAAGTGGACCTCAGGGAGCCTTGGACCTCTGCCCCCAGCTCTAGGCTGGAGAGGGCCAACCCTTGTACACAGATTGGCCTCTCCAGTGCACACCCAGGCCCAGCAGACACTGCCACAAACATTGAACAGCATAAAAGCTCTAGACAGGTAACCCAAGGTCGGTTACACATGTCTGACATTGACCTATACCCGAACCCCACCAAGTGGACCCAGAAGCAATACAACTGGCAGTGGGCTTCAGGCCACTCCAGAGTTCTACCCAACTAACCACACAAGTAGCACACCTAAAAGGGAATTCCAGCAGGCATCAGACCCTGCTGGGAACAGCTCTGCCTCCTGGGAGCAGCCCCTGCACAGAGACTCACACATAGTGATTGAGGTTTATCCTTATTGTCAAGCTAGCCTGAAGGGTTCACTCCACCCACGAAAGGGCCAACAGCATTCAAGACTCAACACAACAGGAGGGTGCCTGTTGATACAACAGTGCAATCCCACTTCTGGTAATATAAGCGAAACACTCATTCAGAAGAATAGGTACACCCCTATGTTCATTGCAGCACTATTTATAATTGCCAAGATCTGGAAACAGCCCAAGTGCCCAACAGCAGGTGAGTGCATAAAAAAGCTGCGGTACATTTACACAATGGAATGCTACTGGGCCATACAAAGGAAGAAAATCTTACCTTTTGTGACAGTGTGGAGGGCCCCAGAGAATTTTATGCTGAGTGAAATAAACCAGTCAAACACAAATACCATGTGATATTACTTATATGTGGAATCTAATGAACAAAATAAAATGATGAATAAAATAGAAACAGAGGCGCCCTGGCTGGTTTGGCTCAGTGTGTTGAGTGCCAACCTGGGGAGCAAAAGATCACCAGTTCAGTTCCCTGTCAGGGCACATGCCTGAGTTGCAGGCCAGGTCCCCATTTAAGGGCGTGAGGGGGGCAGCCAGTCGATGTTTCTCTCACACATCAATGTTTCTCTCCTTCTCTTTCTTCCTCCCTTCTCTTTCACAAAAAAAATTTAAAAATCTTTTAAAAAATAGAAACAGAAGCATGGATATATAAAATGAACTGACAGCTATCAGGCAGAGGGGATTTGGGGGCTAAATGGAAGAAGGTGAAGGGACTAACATATATATATATGTATGTGTGTGTGTGTGTTTTCTTAAATATATATATATGAAACACATAGACACAGACAACTCCATTGTGACAGCCAGAGGAAAAGGGGAATGGGGTGGTAGGGAGAGGTGGGGAAAGGGGGAAAAAACAGGGATGGAAAGAGACTTTGCTCTGGCCAATGGGCATATAACGCAGTGTGCAGGTTATGTTTTGTTTAGGTGTGCACTTGAAACCTGTGTGGTGTTGTGAGCCAATGTCACACCAATAAATGCCATTTAAAAAGAAAAATTGTACCTTGGCCAGTGTAGCTCAGCTGGTTGGAGCATCGTTCCATACACAGCAAGGTCGTGGGTTTGATTCTCTGTCAAGACACATATCCAAGTTGCAGGTTCAATCCCAGGTTGGGGCATGTACAAGAGAAGGCAGCCAATTGTATTCTTCTTTTTCTCTTTCCCTTCCTCTCTCTCTAAAGCAATGAAAACAAAATGTCCTTGGGTGAGGATAATTAATTAGTTAATTATAGGAACATCTATACACTGAAAAAAAAGAAAATGAAAAACACTGCAAAGCAAAGCAAAAAGTCAAATTTCTGTAGCTCCTAACTTCTTTGATGCTATATGTTTCATGCTCCAAATGTGTTTCCAGGAGGCTAAAACCATTCATCGAAATGTATACATCTTACCATGATGACTATTTTTGCTACAATGTTTATAACAACTTTTCACTTTTATCTCAACTGCGTGAGACAATGTGACATTTGCCATTGTGATTTTTAGCTTTATTGAAGAAGTTTCTAAAACGCTTGTCTCTGCAAGATTCCCTTGATGTTTAAGGCACAGGAAATTGCTTTAAGCTCTGCTGACTCTACATTTACACATTTTTCTTCCGATGAAATATTTGTTTGCTTTAAAACCAAATGATGTAATGCAACTAAAACAATATAGAATTACACTAATTATGGTCTCAGTTGACAGATTTAGACGGAATCATGCATTATGTCTGTTCTCATAGCATATATAGTCATTATCTATCAAGTATTAACATGTAGATTGGAAATTTTCACACCAACTGTCAAAACTAAAAAATAACCACTTAATAAAAAAGTAAACTTCAAAAAGCTTACAGGTTTGGTTTGGATAGCACCACCAGGAAGTGATCCGTGAAAGAATTTGTTTTGTCAGTCTTTGTGATGAGAAAGTTCTTATGATTAAGCATTTTGGGAGAGGTGCATCTTATCATTAACATTCATGGCTAAACATAGGCTCGCGGGAGGTTTATTATTGATGTCACACTTTTACATTTTCTACCACAAGTTTTGTGTAAATGTAAAATTGCACGTGTTTCTGTCCATAAATAGCTTTAAGAAAAAGGGGTTAATCATGATAGCAGATATTTTTCCCCAGACGTCAGTGATGAGCATGTATGTCTTAAGGAACATAGTTTGAGGTGAGGAAGAAGAGGGGAGACCCTGGAAAATCTTCCAGTCTTCAGTTAACATGAAGCTTTTTTATACAAAAATATATATAAGTAAAAGTTGCAAAAATTCTTATTAAGTTCAATAATAGGGCAGAAAAGTGGTAGATGAGGTTCCACTTGGAAGAACAAAAGATAATCTGTTTCTGAAAAAAATCACTATATGTGAATCGTATAGACTGTTCCTAGGAGATAGTGGCCTAATTAGAAAGGGTACTTTTTTAAAGTCATTTTGCTTGTGTACAATGTAAGTCCTTGACTTTAGCAGCTCTGAAATCTATACCCTGAAATCTATACCAAGCTAGATATATTCATAGAAAGGCATTCACAATGAGTAAATTATGAGCTTATTTCTACTTAAAGATTAAAATATATATATATCTTTACCTGAAAATGTGAATACATTTGGAAAATGCAGCTAAGATCAAAAAAGTACTTGAAGACTATGGACAGAGTAAAAGCCAAGTCTTACAATATTTGACTTAAATGTCACTCTGATATTTAAAAGAAGTAGAGTTAATAAAAAAAACTTAATAAAAGGAAGAAACACTTTTCAAAATGTGTAGCAAATCTGCGACATTCATGACTCCAAGAAGAAATATTTTTTGCTCTAGATAGGTGTGACTTACTACATTAAAGATACATTGCAAGTAATAAAGGTTAGTAAAATAGGTTTGTAAAATGTATTTATAGTGCTGAGCCTTTTATATCTATATTATAAAATTCAGTTACCATGTTCAGCTAAAATATCTTAGTTTTACTAGGCCCCGGTTGGTGTGGCTCAGTGGATTGATCACTGGCTTGCAAACCCAAGGTTCACTGGTTCAGTTCCCAGTCAGGGCATGTGCCTGGGTGGCAGGCCAGGCACCCAGTAGGGGGTGCGTGATAGGCAACCACACATTGATGTTTCTGTCCTTCTCTTTCTCCCTCCCTTTCCCTCTCTCTAAAAATAAATACAATTTTTAAAATACCCTAATTTTATTCTCAAAGAAAAATTGTGAAAAAAATACAAGACTTGACCAAAGAGAGCTTAATTTTTTCCTAAAATTCTAGGGCCTTTATCCATGAAACAAAATTCTAGTGATATTGAAAGCACTAAGGAATAATAGCTGGTGAAATAGACATCTTGGCCACTATCCAAATTATACAATGGCGAGTCTCTTTCCATAGTGTCTCCCACATTTTTGAAGTTTCTAAGGATACGTAAAATGATAGCTAGACTTCTGTTCCTAATACAAATGCCACCTTCCTCCTGAGGGACCAGAGACCATATCAATTAGCCCTTAACATTTTGTTACTTTCCCTCTGAACCTCACTGAAGACAACAAAATAAATGTCTAGGAAGACTAAAGCTATGTAGGATCCTTAGTGATTTTCTTCTTTTGACCAAGAAATGTTTTTTTCCCTCTCCTCATACTAGAAAATTTGAAAGAAAGAACTGATTTCCACTTCAACATGTAACAACTGAGGAGGAGCTGCAGGTTATTTGTTGGTTTTCTAAGCTACATGAAACGTTTAAAGATAGCATAATTCTGACAGCAGTAACTCAATGGGGACAGAAACAAAGGTTGTAATGCCAGTGACCTCTGCTTCTAGGCAAGCATAGAAATTTAGGATTTAAAATGCCAAAATTCTTTACCAATGTTATAATAACCCTAACCTTAATTTCACTTACTTGCTCAATTTTAGCTATGTCACTTAGTTGATTTAACACAGTAACAAGTGGAAATTTAAACAGTGCCGTTGGGACATACTAAACTATCTTTCATGAGTGATGCAATTATTCCAAATTCTAAACTGTACAGCAAAGGATAGACTTGCATGAATATCAGCTTGAGTATTTTGGCTTCGTTTTAACTTTTGTTAATAGCTGCAGCAAAATTTTCCTATCTACAACTTTTTTAAAGGCAAAATGTCTTCATAAATTAGCAAAATGTTGGGTATCTGGACACACTCCCTGGAAGTAAAACGCAGACAAGGGTCCAGCTGCAAGCATTTATATGTACCAGAATTTGAACATAACCAAGCTGTTTAGCATCTTCTTAATGAAAAACGTGGGTGTCGCTCTGCCTGCTAAGGCTCTGTCACTCTCCCTGCTTGGCAGACAGAATCCTGGGCCAGTGGTGGAAGAATCTGCAGTGAAACACTGATAAAGCTATCCCTGATCCTCACGTGGGTTCATGGGATTCTGTTGTTTCTGGCTTATAAAGCTCAAGAGAGATTGCAATGAGAATATGAGGGTAGAAAGTCATGGAGAACTCATACAATGTATATACTGGCAGTCCAAAAAAATGATATATTAGGCAGAGTGACATCTTGGAAGAGTATACAGATGAAGTAAAAGGCATGGCCAAATGACAAGCACAAGCAGGAAAAAAATATCGAGAAGGAAAAAATGCAAATAAGGGGAAGGCGCTGGCACTGAGCTCTCTGAGAGTATCAGTAGCCAAAACCTAAGTCACAGCAGTCAGAAGCACACTGGAAAAAGACAAGAAAGCTGAGTTAAATTAATATTGTAAGTTAGCGAGTGGAACTGGTAACATTCTCTATTCTCCTTCCTTCCCTGGAATTATTCTTTGGAAGAGAAAGGAGAAAGGAAAAACAAACATTTCCTGATGGTATACTCTGAGCCTGGGGAAGTGCTATATTGACAATGTGATGTCTTGTTCAATCCTCACGATGATGAAAGGCAGGGATGCTCTGCAGTGGTCTGTTGAGGTGGGAGATAAATGGTGCAAAGGTCCTCAAGAATGTCAATTCCCCATTCCAAGCAAAAAGTGACCAATGATTGAACTGGTTCCTTCTAATATGATGGGTTGGAATGTCCATTTAATTCCTGGGGTAGAAATAAGGAAAGAAGGGGTACAAGCTGATGAACCTACCTATAGAAATGAAAGCTGAGAACAGAAGTTGAATATGGACTTCAAGATAGCAGTAAAGGAAATGAGTGGGATCTTTAGAAAAGGCACAATACTATTTAAAAAATAACATTTCTTCCACCTTGTAATGTTCCCGTGGCCTGTTTTATTCGTGATTCCTTTTCTACTTTTATGAAGTGATTGACTTTAAAGCAAAAAGGGCCTTATTCTTTTAGGCATAAAATAAATTGATAGTTGGAGAACCTGTGTGTAATTCAACACAGGTTTGGGTAAGACATCTCCAGAGGCAACTGAGAGACAGAAAGAAAGAAAGAGAGAGACGGAGGGAAGAGAGAGAGAGAAAGACACAGAAAGACTGACTCTCCAGGACAAGAAGCAAAAAGAATGGACCTACAGTTTGAGACTTTGCCTGAGGTCTGAACAGAACAGTCTGTGAACATTTTTGGTAACCCAACAAAGATATCACATCGTATTTCTGCTGAGGAAAGTTAGGCTCACAGAATTTTTATGATCTGCTCAAGGTCACATGCCTAGCAAATGGTGGAGCTGGAATTCAAGCACAGATGTGATCTATTCCAAAGCCCATCGTCATGCTCCTTTTTCAAGATGGCAGGCAGATGAGAATTTTAAGCCAATAATGAGAACATGGAACCATAAGAAATAGAGAACAATTGGAATATGAAGCAAAAAAAGTTACTTAACATATATTAGTACAGTTATTTTAATGGAAAAAAGTGAAAATATTTCAAATTTAACATTACAGTATAAATAGTTATTATTTTAATGAAGTATAATTTGTGCAAGAATAAAATCTTGGTGAAACACCTTAATTTAACATGAGAAAGAATGATATGCATGAAATAAATCAGCAAATACTTTCCAGTAACAGGTTGGAAAGAACTAAATTCAGTCGTCATTGAGCTTTATTGGGCACATTCGCTGTAGTTTGGAAAATACAAAAGAACACTGAACTGAGGCTCTGATCCCTATCTTGTTATAATATCTATAATAAATTACTGCAAAGGATGTCTGGGCCTAAGTTTTCTACCTTACAAAAATGAGGCACTTGGGCTAGACTGATAGTTATCGTATCTTGTTTTATTATAGAATTCCTTTTTCAAAATAAATTCTTAATTTCAAATAGTAGTACTGATAAAATTGCAGTATGACAGATATAAAAAAACCAAAGATATTTTTCCTTGAGCTCTTAAATTTATGTTTTAGAGGAGTCCTAGCCTTGTTTTAAAACATGTATAAAATGATATTAAAATGAAATATATTTCAGCATTTTACATACTATTTTCCAAAAAGTCCTAGTTCTTACAAGTAGAATTCTTTGTTTAAAAAATTCTTTGAAAAGAATTTTTAAAAAGAATTCTTTGGCTAATAATATCATTGAATGATGAACACTGTACTGCCTTTTAGAGAGTTACAATAGGTGTATCACACTAAGAAATCTGTGAAATTCTGAAGAAACTAAACTAGCTTAACTTTGCTTATTCACATGTATAACGAGCAATCTCAGCTTACTTTTTTCCTTTTTTTTACCTGAAGTGAATGTTCCAAGGAATATGCTTTTTAAAATGGATTACAAGCTCACAAACCTCAAGGACCCGAGTTTAAATATCTTGGTTTACTCATAGATTATGAAATTGCAACTACATATAACACCCACTCAATGAGTATCATTCCATAAATGTAAACTTAAATTTCATAAGCACATAGTTAACTGAACACAAACCATAGCATATGTAAGGTGTCTTTTAAAAGGGGAGGGAAGTTGATGAGAGAAAGAATAATAAAAACACAATTCTGAGGTAGCATAAATATACAACTATAATAGGGAAAGTACTTTGAAAATCCTTCTATCTCCCCTTTCTCCCTGGCTTCATGCTAACTAAGATTTTGTCCTTTGATCCAGTTTCTCTCTATTTCTCAGCTTTTCCCCTAGTCAAGTTCAAAAGAAAAAAAAATCTGAAGAAAGAGGAAATGCTAGAATCTCTGTGTTACCATAGTAGTTAGTTATTAATAAGAAAGAGAGCGAAGGGAATTAGACATTGAATTCAATAAGCTAGGGAGCATGAGGCTGTTTGCTTCACCAGGAAGCTACAGCCTCACACCCCAGAGGATCGCGCGGCACTGCTCCACCAAGGGGATTAACACTCACACCTTTCCCCCTTCCAGTAATGGGATTGTTGGGTGGCAAAGTGAGAGGTAGGTTACCATGGAGGCTTGTCAGTCTGACTGGGAGTGGACCTATCAAAATGTCTGTGGAAGCCTGGGAAGTTGATTGGCTATTTTCAAAAAGTGCCCAGTCCATCCTAAACCCAAGCTAATATAACCCCAGGGGAACAAAGAAGCACCCGTGCTCTCTCTCTCCGTCCCCCACCCCTGCCTCTAACTGGCAATGGAGTCACCCCATTTGTCCATGCGCTCTCTCACGGACTCCAAAAACTAAGCTTTAAAATGAAGCAGAATCTCTGGTTGCTTCCTTTGCTTTGCCCTTGCTGAGAATAAAGTTGGACTTTCACTGGCGGGACAGAGGAGGTGGGAAACTGGAAACCCAAGAGGCAGCTTCCATTTCCATCCCAATAAATCATCTTGCCACATCACAGTCGCCCATGTGTTGGTCATTGGAATACTTTTTCCTACCATCCCATGGGAGAGTCTGATTTCCACCAACATCTCTAGCTGTCCACCTCTACCCTGTTCCTCTCCTAGACCTCGTCATTCCTATTGTTACCGTCCTCATCAGCCTTTATCCCAGCTTCCATCACAATGGTTTGCTTCATCCCAGAGCTATTGCCTTTGGTACAACTCCAGTGTGGCTTAAGACTGATTTTCTACTGAAATGCGGATTGATGTTCTTTGAGCCCTTTTTGTGCAAAGATTACCTTCCATCATTCATAACGCACCTCTAATACCACTAAGTGAAAAGACAAGGATGATGTCACATAGGAAAGACTCCTATTGCTTTATTTCTGCAAATGAAAAATAAAGCATGAGAAAGAATGTTTGTTTTAGAAATGAAAAATAAAGAAAAAATAACACCTTTTTTTCTATCTTGGACTATAATGATCAAAATCTTTACTTCTAAGCCATTGATGGTGCTATGAAAGAAAAATAAGGAAGAGATGCAAAGGGGAAAAAAGGAAATTAAGGACAGGATTCAGCATCAAAAAGAGACTTGCAGCCCCAACAGTTCATTTGCTTAAATCCCTAAACAGACCCTGGCGGTACCCACAACCATTAGTCTAGGAAGACTCCACCTCCTCTTGCTTAAAAGATAGGGCTGTTGGGGAGGGTCCTGTTATTCCATCACAGTAAAAGAAGATGCATTGTTTCCATGCCAAATTGAAAATGTGCGGTTTTTCATGAAAACATTTTAGTATGCAGTGTCAACTTTCATAGCATTATTGACACAGTACCCTACTTTTGGTATACAATGTGATTGGTGAGCTAGCCTTGGGACTGAACCCAGCTGTAACATGATTCCAGCCCTTTGAAGGCACATGAAGATTGCATTTATGTTCAAGAAGAAAAAAAAAAAAAGAAGTACTGAGGTTTCTCTAATCCAGAATAGTTTAAATATAGGAAATGTTCCAGAGGATAGCAATCAAAATGATGAATGAGCTAGATTGTTTCATTCATGTGGAAATATAAATGAAGCATAAATTACCCAAGAGAAATCTGCTGAGGTAAAAACAATTTAGGAAAATTGTGTGATGGTCTACAGAATGTGAAAGGCACAGACATCAAAGCTAAAGAAATAACTTTGTGTGGTTCATGTGTTAGTGGTACAGATAATGAGAATGTTCACAGAGTAAAACAGAAGCTGCCTCCCCTATTGAAAAGGTGGCAGAGAACCACAGTGTTTCAAATGTGGTCTAAGAATCCAATCCAGGTAAAGATTTAAGAATATGCTCTAACAATATGTAATACTCACATTGAAGGAGATAAAACCGCATAACTAGGGACCAGTAAAAATTCCTTTACAGTTTCTAGATATGTCATTTGACTCCTCAGGATCACATTTTTTCATTAATATTCACTCAACCAATTTCTTAGCAACTCTTCCACTATTGGAAGAGTCCATTGGAAACGTTAATGTTTGGATGACAAGCTGTTTGTGCTTTTTTTCTGAGTACCCAAGAAAATCAGTAGAGGTATGCTAAGCAATTTAAAATCATAATTAGCTTTTTTCTAATAACAAATAAATGAATCTCACCATTTAACAGTCCCCAACACTATCCAATAGAAATATAACGTGAATACCATATGTAATTTTAAATTTCCAAGTAGCTATATTAAAAACAGTAAAAAGGTAAATCCACTTAAATACATTTTATTTAATCCCGTATATCCACAATATTATGATTTCATCTTGCGTCATGAGCCATCTTCCACTGCTCAGTAGCACATGTGGCCAGTCACGGTACTGCGCAGCCCAAAAATTCAAAGTAGAGGCATAGTGCAAAGAAGGAAAATTTGTGCATGGGTCAATGAAGGAACATTCTTTTTTAGTATCTTGTTTACTTATTTTTTTTATTTTATTGAATCAATTGGTGTGACATTGGTTAACAAAATTATATAGGTTTCAGGTGTATGACTCCACAATACACCATCTGTACATTGCATTGTGTGCTCGCCACCCCGAGTCAAATCTCCTTCCATCACCATTCACCCCCTCTTTACCCTCTTCTACCTCCTCTCATCCCCCTTTCCCTCTGGTAGTCACCATACTATTGTCTGTGTTTGTGAGTTTTGTTTTGTTTTGTTTTTTGCTTAAAGAATGTTAAAAGAACATTCCTTTTGACTCAAGGTGATGAACATAACGATTGTATTGAGTGCTCCACGTGTAACTTCACTGAGAAGGGAAAGGCAAACCTAGGCATTATGTTTGTGAAGTGAAAATATCATCAAAATAAGAATGACTCCTTTATGTGATTTGAAGGTAGGTTAATTTTGTAATACTAAGACTTTCTTTATATCCCCTCTAAATGATCCATCAAATATATATCAAAACAATTTTTTAAATCTTTACAATTCACAATTGCAATGATGTTAAGAAGTGACAAAAAAATAAAATGTCATCATGAAAATTATAAATAAAATAGTCAAGGATAGCACTGAAATTAAGCACTTAAAAACATTTCTAGGACAGTTAAAGATGCCCAGATTCAGAATACCACTTGCTGATCTTAATTCAGTAATATACCAACAATTAACTTCTTTATTCAGTAAAAATTTCTTTAGTATTTCCTCTATACCAGGAGCTTCTCCAGGCATGGGACAGTAGAAATCTTAAACGCATATGGCAAGTGAGAAAAGCTAGCCTGAAAAATTATGCATAGTGTTTGATTCAATTACATCACATTCTGGAAGAGACAAAACTACAGCAATGGATGAAATAGCAATGGTTGCCAAGATCTGGGCAAGGGTGGAAGAAATAACTTGATGAGGCACAGTGCTCAAATTTCAAAGTCAATTAATAATAATTTTAAAAAACACTGACGAGGATCAAAGTGAGACAGAAACTAACTAAAAAAACTACCAAAGGCCAAGGCTAGAAAAATTGGAGCATTAAAATTAAATAAAGTATTACTGGATTATAACCAATAAAAAAATAAATACCCACAAGTCTGTAGTGATAAATAAATAATTAAATAAATTAACAAATGAGAGAGAAGAGACAAATGTCCCAGGCAAAAGAATTCCACATAAATTATTTAGATACTCCATCCTGAAAGAGAGCACACGTAACTCCCCATTTTTAGGTGTGGGCTACACATAGTAACTCCCTTAAGAGTACAGCATGAAAATATAGAGGAAAGAGTAACATCGAAGAAAGCTGACAAACTTTACTTCTGTCTGGTGACCAAGGTCAATGACAGCAGAAATAAATAATGTACTTCGTATGTGCCCTTGTTATGATGGGATAAAAATGACACACTGTACCTCTGTGACCTTCTTCCCCCAAAACCATAACCTCAGTGTAACCAAGAGAAAAACATTCAATTCTAGCAGAGGGTCAACCTACAATATATGTGATAAGTGCCCTCCAAACTGTCATCAAAAATGAGGAAAATTAAAAAATTATCAAAGCCAAGAGAAGACTAAGAAGACATGACCCTAGAACAGAAAAGGGACATGAGGTGAGAGCTAATGAAATCTGAATAAATTATGGACTTAAGTTAGTCCTCATGTATTAATGTTAATTCATTAATTGTTAAGAAATAGCACCCGTGTAAGACATTAACAATAGGGAAACTGTGTGTGCAGTTAGGGAATGGTAAAAGTGTTTAAGAACTGTCTGTACTATCCACTCAATATCTCTGTATATGTAGAAAATATCAAAAAAAATACTCTGTTAACTAAAACTTAATCTTTTGACTAAGCCACTGATGCATATTTTAATAAAAGTAGGGTTAACTTTTGGAGCCAACATAACTGATAACAAGACCATGGACCTTAGTGATGTCCAATAAAATGCAGTGCCGAGAAGAACCAGTCTAAAGGAATCTGCCATCCTTACTCATTTATTATGAAAACCGTAATTTCACAATTCCCTGTGACATCAAGCCTTACCAGAATATAAACCCCTCAAGTCTCCAGTCTTGCAAACTAGTCCAGTAACTATCCTCACTCTTTCTTTCCTTTTACTGCTAATCTTGGCAGATTTCTCTGTATTCACTGTCTCCTTATTTTCCACTCATTCCTCAATCCACAGTAACCTGGCTCCTGCCCCAATTCTTTTTCTTAAAGTCAGTCACAACCCACCTAAATCAGTGGACACTCGCCAATTATCTCACTTTATTTTTTGAAAATATGTGACACATTATCCATTCCTTCCTTTTTAAAACACTTTCTCGAACCTTTGCACTCATTACATTTCATCTTCCAGTTTTCTTCCTGTCTCGCTGCTTCTTGGTGTTTGCGTGTGTGTGCGCATCAGTGCTGCCCTGTCCTTAAGTGTTACTGTCCTTAAATTTCAGTGAAGCAAATCCTTCTCACTGTACGTTACTCCCTTTGTGTGATTACATTAACCTCCATGGCTTTAAGTACTACTATATGTTGATTTCAATCTCCTTTCCATGGGCTCTCTCCTGAGCTTGAGAAAATATTATTCTACTTACACTGGCATTTCCACTTTGCAGATCCATTCATCTATCAAAGTCAACGTATCCAGAATAATCCATCATCTCCTTTTCCCCAAACTCCTTATCCTCCTATATTCCCTGTCTCAGTATACAGTATTGCCATTGTCTACTCTTGACAATAATATAATCATTATAATCAGCTTTATCTTCTCTTCCAACATTAAATCATTCCTTACTTCGCTCAACATACCTCCTAAAATTTCTCAAATCCATCAACTTCTGTCCATCCCTAGAACCACCATCTTAATGTATCATCCCTTACCTAGATTTCTACAACAGCCTCCCAGTGGTCTCCACTTCTCCATGCTTCTTCCCTCCAACCCATTCTCCACTTCATCTCATCATTTCCTAATTCAAGAGACTTTACTAATTGCCCTTTGTTGAGGGTTTGAGGTCCAAATGATTTAATTTTGCCTTTAGGGTCCTTCATAATTAAGACTCTGCTTAACACTCCAGGCAAATTTCCTATTTGTTCCACTACTTCCTACTTCTATCTACCTCACACTACACTAAACCACTTTCAGTTCCTCAAACATCTATATTGCTTGTTCTGCATGTGTCATTACTCTACCCCACTGTCATTGTCACCTACTCTAATGTCAAGATTCAGCCCAAATAGTCCTTCTTTCAAGAAACAATCTCTGGTCCTGGCTGGTGGGGCTCAGTGGATTGGGCACCAGACTGCAAAGCAAAGGGTCGCTGGTTCAATTCCCAGTCAGGGTACATGCCTGGGTTGCAGGGCAGGTCCCCAGTAGGGGCCTTTTGAGGAGCAACCACACATTGATGTTTCTCTCCCTCTCTTTCTCCCTCCCTTACCCTCTCTCTAAAAAATAAATAAATAAAACCTTTAAAAAAAGAAACCTTCTCTGAATCCCCAAATCCCAGATAGTTCCTTGTCTTATGTATCACCACAGAGCCGTTTACTCCTGCTCTGAAAACCTTTAGTGCACACACGCACAATTTTAATTTCCTGATTACTTATCTATGCTCTCATCAAACTCCAAGCTCTCTGAAGGCAATAAGAATATCTATATTGCTTATTATTATCTCCTCCAGAATATCTCAGACAATGACTGACTCAGAAAATCGTAGATACATGGACTGATTGACTAATGGAAACATGACGGTGGAAGTAACTCAATACACATCTGAAAGGTAGAAAATCTATTTAAACTTGAACATTAAAAAAACACCCTCCCTGGGTTGAGTTACTGCTTGCCTGCTGCTTTTGATTCTAATACATTTTCCCAGAAATAGCCTTGGTTTCTGTGTGTATAAAAAAATTCATAAAGAATACCCACTGCATCTCAGGTTTGAAGTGAGGATTTTCCAAGAGGGTATTATTGCTTTAAGTTGCAATAGTCACGTTAATCACCTAATACCATGTTTGAACTACACATGAATGGACAAGACCAAAATTCCAAGACATCAAAGGATTCAAGCTTGATAATAACAGATTGGAAGCAATCAGATAATGGTTAAGGAAAGAATTGTCAGCAACTGAGGGATAACATTAGGAATTACCCAGTATCTATTATGGGCCTATGACCGCAAATTCAGTATGGGATGTGTAAATAGTTATACCAGGTACAACGCATTCTGGCTTAGGCAGCCTTTAGACTTGATGATGGGAGATTTCAGAGCTCAAAAAATAGACCTAAAGTAGGGTAAGAACGTTTCAGTATTAGTAGCAGCAAAATATGTAGAAAAACAGCAATGAGAACAAAGATATTCCACCACGTTTATGTGCAGAAGATTGAAAAACAAAAATATGTAGTGAAAAACTTGAAAACTCAGTTACATTCGTTATTTTCTCCAATTCAGCACTTTTCACTCAAAGCAACAATAGCTAAATAGCTTCACAATGTTTTATTTTTACTTTTTATTTTGATTATACTTAAAGCTAAATAAAAATCCTACCTAAAACACTACTAAATATTTTCCTTTAAAATGTATAATCATAATGTCTTATGTAAAAAAAAAAATAGGCACCAAAATGACATCAATTATAAAGTCAATGTTTAAAGCCTATTTATATTACTCATTTATTGTTTTGTTTTTGTTGTTGTTTTGGTAAATAAAGACATGATAAAAATGAAGTCGTTGTTAATATTTCATCAATTTTGAACTTCTGCCATTACATCTTTCTTCACTAATGTCATATCCACTTAGATCGTTCACAAAACTGTAGGGTTAGGAAACAATTATGCTTTGTTTTGGCCCAAATGTTTCAGATGATCTAGCTACAAAGATCCGAATTCCAGGTTGTTGCAAATCCTCCACTGATGTTTTAGATAATCTAGCTAGAAAGATCCAAATTCCGGGTTGTTGGAAACCTCCACTGATCTTTTCTTTATGGATTTGAACTCCTACCTGCTTAGCGTCACTGAAAACCTCCTGCATCCATGAGCATAATTCAGCTTTTCTTTTTCATCTCCCCTGTGTTGCACAGTAGTAAGCAAAGACAATTGTTGTAATAAGTGCTCAGAAAGTACTTGTTTGGTAAATGAGTGAACCAGAAGCAAGGGAAATTCACATATTTTCATTATTTCTCTCTTCTTGCAGTCATTTGTGCATGTCATTGCTTTTAAACTATGAAGTTTTTGTTGTAAGTGGTGCTCTCTTTGATGAACACTATACTTGACAGATTGATGATACTAAATTATTTAATAACCTCCTATCTTTAAATAAATTACAAAAAATGTAATTCATTTATTTATTTTTAGTCCTCTGACTTTATATAGACATTTAATACATAGCAAGGACTTAGAGCAAACTCATTTCTGCCTCAGGAACTAGAGCTGAGCTCTTCTTCCAACGTTGAATATTTATTTGAATTTCCATGCAGAGTCAAGTGCCAATTACAGTGAAACAATCTAGACATCTTTAAAACCTAAAGGCCCATTCACTAGGTAAATTGGACTCCAAAATTTATGGAAATAGTGATTTCAAAGAAGTCTGTGTTAACTTGTTCCCTTGCCTAATGTGCCCACTGAACTAAACAACACAGATGCAAAATTTTATGGGAAAAAATTATATTAAGTAGCCAAAGATGAACATTTCTAACTTCTCAACTTGTTTCTCTTAAATAAAGAATATTAAGTGTCATGAAATAAAATCTATAATTAAGTTTACATCCCCCAAAGATAAACCATTTCTAATTTTAAAAAATAAGCTTACCTGTTCATTCAAATTTATTTTAAAAATGAGAATTTGGTAAATGCTTTCTGTTTACTCCTTTAACTCTTACATTTAATTAGATTTTATTCTTTAGATTGTTTTGTTTTTTATTTCGGTGTGTGTGTTTACTTGTTTGATTTTGTTTTTACTAAATGGAAATGTACTCCATCTAATTTCCTTTACATATTTCCATTTGCTTTGTAAAAATAACTTTGAAGTAAGTTTATAAATGTGAATAGACTCATTATAAGAATACATTAGATTTTTAGTGAGTTTAATTTGGTTTATATGAAATATTATATCTTTTTTAAATTTGTAGACAAGTTTTAGAAACTACTTATTCTTGGTTTGTGAATATACTACCTAATTTTCTAAAGTAGATTTATCTATTTAATTATGCTTTATTTATATCAGTTGTAACATTTGTTGTTATTTCATAACATAATTTTTAAAATTACAGCACATAAGAGGTTCCACATTAGGTATATTTACTTAAATTGAGATACTAAGACAAGTATTATGATTTCACTAAAGCCATAAAAACACCTTGAGTCATACATTTGTTTTCCCTAAGGTTCCACATGGTGATGGCTGGCCGCTCCTCGTTTAAGTGTAAATGTTCAAAACTGTACTTTTCTTTAGGGCAAATTTGGACAAAAGTTTTTAAAACATTATTTTTAAAGACATAGTTCCTGAGCAACATTTAAAGAAATAAATACCTTGAAGAAACCTCATTACTGATTCATAACATTTACTTTTAATACATTTTATGTCCTAGCTTTACGTTCTACATTGTACAACATCTTCAGCTCAGGCCCAAAGCCTATGTTCCCATGGCTGTGTGTCTCTGCCTGGGCACTGGTTTTCTTTCTCATCAACATTTTAACCAGTACATATAGGTTGTTTGAAATAATCACAGAATGGGAGTTCGCTGTTTTAGATTTCAACCCTCATAATGAATTCCAAGTTTGTATTAATCATGTGTCTCCAAAGACACAGAAGCTATAGAAGAAAAAATATATATAAAGGTAAAACAAATATATTTTTCTGCTGGATTATTGATAGGACTTTCAGCTTCCATCCAATGATTGTTTCCATTCTCTTCTCCTTGCCATCCCAGATATGAAATGTGTCCTCATCTTTCTTGAAATTCACTAAAATTATAATGATAAATAAATAAATAATGCACATACAAAACATATAGTAGACCTTACTGGAGATTTTGGTGTCAGAGAGATTTCTACATCAGAGTGATGCAAACATCTTAACATTAAATATTAATATTCCTAGTCTCAAAATATTTTGGTCATTTGTCCAGCTTTATTTACCACTGTGACCTCAGTTCACTTCCCCTATACACACTCATCATTTTCCATAATTCCAAGTCAATTTTTTGTGCAGGGGAATTTAGCAATATATTTTAAAACTTTGTCTTTTGCTAACCCATGTCCTAAAAATCATAGTTTCAAGCCCCAGGCAGTTTATGCTATTTTCTTGTAAAGACAATTCTTCCCTACAAAAAAAAGTGTCATCATTAAGATCATACTTTTTATTACTATATGTTATATTTTTAAGAGTTTATAATGTCTTCAAAATAATAATTAAGTGACCTTACTGACAACATATATTTTCATTGTAAAATAACTGCATAGTAAGAAATTTTATTCCCCTGAAAAAAAAATGGTCACATATCAGGCTGTTTGCTTTTCTCATTAGAAAGGAGTTCAGAACTAGACTGGTGTGGCAGGTCTGAATGTCTACAGGAATCTTCATTCCACTGAGATGTCTTTAAAAAATGCTTATCACCTCCTAGTCACAAGATGAATGCCTCATCCAGAGCATTACATCAATGTCCCGAGCAGGAAAAAATAGAGAAATAAAAGGCAGAAAGCATGTGCCAACTCAATGTCTGCATTTTATATGGATTTCACAGAAGCACCAGCAGGGAGTTCTATTTATATCTCATTTGCTAGATCTGTTTCACATGGGTACCTTTAGCTCCAAAGGAGGCACATTATTACCCTCATCTGAATTGAGGTACTGTTGTTAGTGAGAAAAATCATGACTATGAGGTAATAGCGTCTGATACAAAAAAGATCTAGTTCCTACAATTTCAAGGAAAACCCATCTATTCTTTAGTTCATAATAATGACCAGACCATTTGGCTTTGGCATATTGTTTTGTAACTAGATATACCTCCTGCTATGAAAATCATTAAACAGCATGCTACATGCAATGTTCAGTAACAGTGAGTCTTTTGATAGTTCCTAGATGCAGATCTTGGGCCAAGGTCAGAAAATTCCTTGCTGTGGGGGACTGTCCTCTGCATTGTAGAATGTTTAAGAACACCCCTGGGCACTATAGACTAGAAGCCAGCAGCACTGCACCCCTAGTTGTGACTATCAAAAATATCTGCAAACATCACCCACTTCTCCTGGGAGACAAAATCATCCCCAACTGAGAACTGCGATCTTGGATTGAAGGAATTTTTGTAGTAGCAGTAAAATCACCTGGGATCTCTTTAAAAAGGTTCTACTCCTAAATTTCTGGTTCAGCTAGGTATCATTCCAAGCTTAGTAACTTGTTTCCAGAAAGTTCTTCAAATGAGTCTAGCACATAACCACATTTGGGAGTCATTAAGTTATGTCACAAATTATGCCTTGATGTTAAGATGGAGCTGCAACTCTAACAAGAGGTAAAAGAAAAAAGGTAGGTCCACTTGGGACTAGGTCTGAGCAGAGAAGTTGGCTACTGTGATCAGCTACAAAGGGCACAGCAACAAGGGGTGTCCAACCTGCAGCCCATGGGTCTCATGTGGCTCAGGATGGCTATGAATGTGGCCCAACACAAAATCATAAATTTACTTAAAACATTATGAGATGTTTTTGTGATTACATGACACAATGTATTTAATGTGTTGTCCAAGACAGCTCTTCTTCCAGTGTGGTCCAGAGACGCCAAAAGCTTGGATTCCCCTGTAAACCATGTTCAAAGGGAAAGGGTGCTCTGGGCACAGTACCTGCAGCTGAGTAGGGTTCTAAGTAAAACACAGGGACCTTTTACAGCTGTTGTTTAACCTTCCAAACACAATTGCACAAGAAAAAATGTTCTATATTTAAAAATTTGAAAGCAGGCAGTAAAATTATTTTCAGATTTTATAATTTTACACTTATAAACAAATTAATGGAAAATAGTAAGAAAATTCACCAAATGACTGAGAATAAAGTTAATATACAAAAAAACAAATGTATATGTACAAACATACATATAATATTATCCTCACAAAGCAACAATCAGTAAGAAGGTATGACAAATGACCCTATTTAAAATGGCAAGAAAAAAACAGAATAAATAGAAATAAACTTAAGAATAAATGAAAATCCATATTTACAAGACTAACGTGCTACTGGACTTAAATGAAAAGTTAAATAAAATTATATGCATTGTTCTTGGATAGAAAGATTTAATATCATAAAGATGAATATTTTCCCTGAGCTAATCTATAGATTTATTCATTAACCTAGCAAACTAGCAGAATTTTTTAATCAGCCATGTAATTCTAAAGGTTATGAACAAAAACAACAAAGGAAGAACAATATGGCAGACAGTAAAACATTTTTAAAATGTCAATAATCTAGAGCAGGGGTCCCAACCTTTTGGCATCTCAGTGCCACACTGGAAGAAGAGGAGTTGTCTTGGGCCACACATTAGATATATTGTGATGTATAATCACAAAAAAATCTCACAATGTTTTAAGTAAATTTATGATTTTGTGTTGGGCCACATTCCCAGCCATCCTGGGCTGCATGCAGCCTGTGGGCCACAGATTGGACACCCCTGAGAGTAAACAGAATCATGAAAGAAAAAGACTAAGAAAAAAATACACAAAATAGAAATTAGAATTTAAAATATGATTAAAATGGCATTTCAGATAAGTAGAAAGGATATTCAATTTATGAAGAGATCACATTTAAATGTCAAAAATAACACCAAAAGTACTAAAAACACATAAGTGAATTTTCTGTGAAGACCTTTACCTAGGTGGTGATGAACTCCTTTCGCTTTTTCTTGTCTGGAAAGTTTTTATCTGTCCTTCACTTATAGACCCTTGTTTTTCATCACTTTGAATATTTCTCTGCAGTCCCTCCTGATCTGTGAAGTTTCTGATGAGAAATCAGCTGACAGTCTTATGTAAGCTCCCTTGAAGGTAACTAACTGCCTTTCTCCTGCTGCTTTTAAGATTCTCTCTTTGTATTTAACATTTTGCACTTTAATTATCATGGGTCTTGGTGTGGGCATCTTTGGGTTCACCTTGTTTGGGACTCTCTGCCTTTCCTGGACTTATATGTCTATTGCCTTCACCAGGTTAAGGAAGTTTTGTGTTATTATTTTTTCAAACAGGTTTTCAATTTTGTGCTCTCTTTCTTCTTCTGGCACCCCCATAATGCAAATGTTGGAACTCTTGAAGTTGTCCCAGAGGTTCCTTACACTATGTTCATTTTTTAGGTTATTTTCTCTTTTTTGCTGTTCTGATTGAGTATTACCATTGGGTATTCTAAATACCCAATGATTTGATTCTCAGCTTTAGGTACTCTACCATAGATTCACTGTAAATTATTCTTCATATTAGTTAGTGTATCCTTCATTTCAGACTGGTTCTTTTTTATGGTTTCTATGTCCTTTTTCATGCTCTTGAAGTTCTCACTAAGTTCCTTGAGCATCCTTATAACCATTGTTTAGAACTCTGTACCTGGTGGTTTGCTTGCCTCCATTTCACTTAGCTCTTTTTTTGGAGATTCCTCCTCTTCTTCCACTGTGGACCTCTTTCTCTGTCCCCACATTTTGGCTGCTTCCCTATGTTTGTTTCTATCTATTAGGTAGAGCTACTACATCTGCTGGAATTGTAGAGTGGGCTTCTGTAGTAGGTGTCCTATAGGGCTTAGTGGTGCAGCCTCCCCAGTCACCCAAGCTGGGCACTCCAGGTGGGCTGTGTATACCTCCCTTGTTTTAGTTGAGCCTTGATTGCTTTTGGTGTCACTGGAAGGGAATGACCCCCTTGCCCATAGACTGCAAGGACTGGCTGCAACTATAGCAGAGGAACTGCATGGCAGGAGCCGAGCCTGAAGAGCAGGACTTGCTTCAGTGGGGGCAGACCAGTGTCACATGAAATGGTAAATGGTATTCTTTAAGAAGAAGAAGAAATGATCAAAAATACGGCAATAAAATGATAATAAATACGTATCTATCAACAATTGAATTTACAAAGCAAAAATAAATGGACAAGCAGAACAATAACAGACTCACAGATACAGAGAACATTTTGACAGTTGCCAGATTGGGGGTGGGGGCTTGGGGGAGGGACGAGAAAGGAGACAGGCTTAAGAAGAACAAGTTGGTTGTTACAGAATAGTCTTGGGGATATAAAGTACAGCACAGGGAATGTAGTCAATAATATTCCAGTAACTGTGTATGGTGTCAGATGGGTATGAGATTTATCAAGATGATCACTTAGAACGTTATACAATGTCTAATCACAAGGCTGTACACCTGACACTTATATAATATTGTATGTCAACTGTAATTAAAAAATAAAAAATGATTTTAAAAAATAAAAACTTAATTAATTAATTTAAAAGACCTTTACCTAGGAAGGACCTTTTTAAACATGACTTAAATCTGGAAGCCATTAAATGAAAAACAAATCTGTAAAAATTAAAATTAAAAATCACATTAAAATACCATCATAAACAGAATCAGAAGGCCAATAAGTTGAGGGGGAAATGCAACTTATAAAAAAAAGAAGACATTTCCACAGTATATGAACAACTTTATAAATCAACCAGACACACCTGCCAATCCTATTGAAAAATAGGTGACAGATATGCAGTAAAACTCATAGATATGGAAATAAACGTGGCTCTTAAAATATAAAAGATGCAAAACTTTACTTATAATAAGATAAATATAAATAAAAACAAAACCAAAATGCCATTTTCTCTTGTCTGACAAGATTCAAAAAAAGTTTGATAAAAATGAGAAAATCTGGACTCTCATTGCTGATGGGAAGGTGACTTCCTCTAATCTAACCTTTTTGGGAAGGATGTCCATTTTCACCACTTCTACTCAACATAGTATTGGAAGTCCTAGCCACAGCAATCAGATAAGAAACAGAAGTAAAAGGCATCCAAATTTGAAAAGAGGAAGCAAAACTGTCATTGTTTGCAGATGACATGATAGTAACATAGAAAATCCTACAGACTCCACCAAAAAACTGCTCAACCTAATAAATGAATTTGGCAAAACAGCAGGATACAAACTCAATATTCAGAAATCAAAGACATTTTTGTATACCAACAATGAAATATCAGAAACAGAAATCAGAGAAAAAATCCCATTTGATATAGCAACAAGAAAAATAAAGTACCTAGGAATACACCTAACCAAGGAGGTAAAAGACCTGTACTCAGAAAACTACACAACACTGAAGGAAGCAATTCTTAAAAATCTATCCAAAGTATCACTGTAGCCCTGACCAATGTGGCTGAGTTGTTTGCACATGGTCTCACAAAGCAAAAAGGTCACTAATTCAATTCCTGGTCAGGGCGCATGCCTAAGTAGTGGGCTTGGTCCCCAGTTAGGGCATGTACTAGAGGCAATCAACCAATGTTTCTCTCTCACATCCAAGTTTCTGTCCATCTCTCCTCCCCTCCCCCTCTCTCTAAAAATAAATAAATAAAATCTTTTTAAAAAATTATCATTGTATGTACTCTTTAACCCAATAGTTCCACTTTGGAAAATAGGTACACATGAAATGATTGTATTAGTTTTCTATCGCTGCTGGAACTGCCACAAACTTAAAACACATACATGCATTATCTCATAGTTGTGCAGATCAGAAGTCTAGTGGGTTGGGTTGGTTTTTGGAAGAATCTCAGAAAACTGAAATCAAGGTGTTGGCTGAGCTCTGCTCCATCCTAGAAACCTCAGGGTAGAATCCATTTCCTGATCATTGAAATGGTTAAGTGGTTAGCAGAATCTAGTACCTTGTGGTTTTAAGAATAAGAGCTGAGCATTGTTTGGGGGCTGGGGTTGTTCGTTTGTTTGTTTGATAACTGTCAGCTAAGAATCCTCACCAGCTTCTAGAGCCTGCCTGTATTCCCTGGATCCAGGCTAACAAAGCTAACTGGTTAACAAGTTGCTGCCCCAGATATTCAAAGTTTGGAACCAGATGACTGAATAGTGTTGGATGAGAAACCATTTTTGACATAATTTCAAGTTATTCTTGTGCTGGAAAAAGTACTGAGGTTGCTCAGAGGTGCATATATGCAGGTGAAGGCTTCTCATTGTAAGACGCTGAAGCCTTCTAAACATTAAAAGTTGAGGGTGATTTAAAGCCATCATAATTTAGCTCTGGAGATAAACTTTGTAGAGAGGAAAGTGATCATAAATTAACTCTGAGATAGTATAGATAAAGGTATCAATTCATGTCCCCACATGTATTCTTGAAACCTTGCTTAGGATGATATTTTCTTCTAATATCTAGCAATATATAATTTGAGGCTACTAAGTACTCCATTATAGTGTTCATCAACATTTATATGTACTTTGTCAAAAAAAATACTTGACTGTTATGCTGGGTAGTTTGTGTTTTGTTTCAACACAATATTGTGCACTTGGGAAATACAGAACTGCTAAGGTTATTGATTTAGTGCAAGCCGTTAATCTGGCAAAATGCTTTGGAGAAATCAACTCCTGAAGGTCTGGACTTTAGATTCAAACCCTTCTTACCAACACACAAATTTAAAAAACAAAACAAAAAAATCACCTTCTTCTTAAGAAGACATAACCTCCAGCCTAATTCCACCACCTAAATATTGTTCTCTCATCCTCTCTTGGCTCCTGTTCTCTCAACCTTTATTTTTCTGCTCCCAATAAATTCTAATGTTTGCATCTGGTAAGAGTAAAAAACTAATGGTACTCAGCATACACCCAGACAACCAATAAGTCACAGTCAGTGGTCCCAAAGAAAGCCCATTTATTTTTTTTTCCTTACAGGAATAAGGCAGCTGAAAAAAAATAAACTTCATGAAATGGGAAATAGCAAACATATTGTATGCATTTAAAATAGGTCATTTAAATATAAAGAAAATCCCTTTCTTGCTCAGTTCACTTATCCTCCACAATGAGCGTGTGAAATTTTAGAAGGAGTCAAGAGGGCTGTAAGACATGAGAAACTTCCCAACTATTCCAAATCATTATCCATCTGTGGGTTTTAAATACCATTCCTCCTATGAGGTTGTTTTTAATTTCTAAGGCTCCACAGGGCATTCTTTGGCCTTATCTCCTGTGCTCCTCCTTTGTCTGGATGTTGTAAAGCAGTACAGAAACTCTATAGTTCATTCTGATGAGTACCTTTATTTACTTGAAAATATAACTTTCTCTCAGAAGGACTAGATGTAACATTTGATACAAAGGTCATCACTGCTGTATTGCTTACGAATTACAATTCTTAATAGCCCTTCTGGCTTAATCTTTACCCCCACAACCCATATATGTGTAGCATAAAAATGAAGACCTGTTCTTCTGGCACACTGAATACACACACCAGGGTTTTTGTTTAAATGAAAATAATTTTGGAGGCGGGAGTTTGGGGGTGGAGGGATTGAGCAAAAAGGAAAAAGGACTCACGGACATGGACAACAGTGTGGGCTGAGGCCTGCGGTGAGAAGGAGGGTAGACAGGGACTAAATGGTAATGGGAAAAATACAATACAAAATAAAGTGAAAAAAAGAGTGTTCTTTAAAAAAGAAAAGAGTTTTCAGTGAGGCCTCTCATTAGTTCAATTAATGCATATGGAAACTTGATGGAAGCTATAACATGTTGCAGCTCTTATGTTGTTCATTTGGCAATATGAGATTTAAAAATATATTTTCAATGTATCATATCATATATTTTAGGCTAAAATTTCCTGTCCATCAAAGAGTTTGGCCAATTTTCAAATATTTACTGAGGATCTAATGTATGACAACAAGACATGATGGCCATACAGAGGAAAAACTGTGATCCCTGTTCTGCCCTATCTGGTTGGGCTTGATGAGAGGTTATGCTCTATAAAACTAATAGTGGTAGTTAATCAATAATTTTGAAGAAATGAAACCTAGACTGACCCCTGGTTTTGCAAATGTTATGGCCTGTAGAAGCCTGGGTATTAATTTTGTATCCTGCTACTTTGCCGAAATCATTTATCAGTTCTGGTAGCTTCTTGGTGGAATCTTTAGGATTCATATGTACAGTATCATGTCATCTGCAAATAAAGACAGTTTTACTTCTTCCTTTCGAATTTGGTTGCCTTTTAGTTCTTCTTCTTGTCTGATTGCTGTGGTTAGGACTTCCAATACTATATTGAATAAGAAGGGTGGAAATGGAAAACCCAGTCTTATTCCTGGTCTTAAGGGGAATGCTTGTAGTTTTTGCTCATTGAGTATGGTGCTGGCAGTGGGTTTGTCATATATGGCCTTTATTACATTTAGGTATGTTCCCTCTATTCCCACTTTGCTGAGAGTTTTGATAATAAATGGGTGCTGGATTTTATCAAATGCTTTTTCTGCATCTTTAATATGAACATGTGGTTTTTGTCCTTCATTTTGTTCATGTGGTGAATCACATTTATTGATCTGTGAATGTCATACCAACCTTGCATTCCCAGAGTAAATCCCTCTTGATCATGGTGTATGATCTTTGTGATATATTACCATATTGAGTTTGCTAATACTTTTTAAAGATTTTAGCATCTATGTTTATCAGAGATATTGTCCTATAATCTTCTTTTTTGTAGTGTCTTTATCTGGTTTGGAACTAGGATGATGCTGGCCTCATAAAATGAGCTTGGAAGCTTTCCCTCCTCTTGAATTTTTTGAAATAGCTTGAGAAGGGGAGGTATTAGTTCTTCCCTGAATGTTTGGTACAATTCACCTGTGAAGCCATTGGCTCCAGGGCTTTTACTTGTTGGGAGTTTTTTGATGACTGCTTCAATTTCACTAAGTCTCATCTGTTTATTCAGATCCTCTGATTCTTCCTGATTTAGTTTTGAAAGCTTGTATGCTTCTAAAAATTTATTCATTTCATCCAGATTGTCCAGTTTGTTGGTATATTGTTGTTCATAATATTTTCTACAATCCTTTGTATTTCTTTGGTGTCAGTTATTATTTCTCCTCATGCATTTCTGATTTTAGTTATTTGGGCTCTCTTTTTTTTCTCGATGAGTCTGGTTACAACTTTGTCAACCTTGTTTATCATTTCAAAGAACCAGCTCTTGGATTCATTGATCTTTGTATAGTGTTTTTCAACTATATTTCATTTATTTCTGCTCTGATCTTTATTATTTCCTTCCTTCTACTCACTTTGGTTTTTGTTGTTCTTTTTCAAGTTCCTTTAAGTGTGAAGTTAGATTGTTCATTTGAGCATTTTCTTGTTTTTTCGAGATAGGCCTCTAATGCTATGAATATCTCTCTTAGCATTGCTTTCCCAGTGTCCCGCAATTTTGGATTGTTGTGTCCTCATTTTCATTTGTTTCAAAGCATCCTTTGATTTCTTCCTTGATCTCATTGTTTATTTATTCCTTGTTTAATAACACATTATTTAGCTTCCATGTCTTTATGTTTTTTCAGCATTCTTGTGATTGATTTCTAGTTTCATAGCATTGTGGTCAGAGAAGATGCTTGATATGATTTCAAACTTCTTAAATTTACTGAGACTTGTTTTGTGTCCTAAAATGTGGTCTACCTTGAAAACACTCCATGTGCACTTGAAAAGTATGTATATTCTGGTTTAGGGTGAAATATTCTGAAGATATCAATTATGTCCATTTGACCTAGTGTGTGATTTAAAGCCACTGTTTCATTTTGATTTTCTGTCTGGAAGATATATCCATTGAAGTATTAAAATCCCAGACTATGAATATATTTCTGTCAATCTCTCCCATTATGTCCATCAATTTTGCTTTACATATTTAGGTGCTCCTCTGTTCAGTGAATAATCATTTACGAGGGTTATATCATCTTGTTGGATTTTTCCCTTTGTCATTATGTAGTGTCCTTCTTTGTCTATTTAGTGCTTTTTATTGTAAGACTATTTTCTTCTGGTTTTTTCTTCTTTTTATGTATATATATTTTTTACTTATTCTTCTTCAAGCAAGTGCTTTAACATTTGTTTCAGTATTGGTTTGGCATAACAAACTCCTTTAGCTTTTTATTGCCTGGAAAGCTCCTTACTTCTCCTCAGTTTTAATTGGTAGGCTTGCTGGGTAAAGTAGCCTTGGCTGTAGGTCTTTGCTTTTCATCACCTTGAATATTCCACTCTACTCCCTTCTGGCCTGAAGTGTTTCTGTTGAGAAATCAGATGATAGTCTAACTGGTTCTCCCTTGTATGTAACTACCTGCTTTTCTCTTGTGGCTTTTAGGATTCTCTCCTTGTCTTTAAGCCTTGTCATTTTAATTATGATGTGTCTCACTGTAGGCCCCCTTGGGTCCATCTTGTTTGGGACTCTCTGAGCTTCCTGGAGTTGTGTGTCTTTTTCCTTCACCAGATTAAAGAAGTTTTCAGTCATTATTTCTTCAAATAGGTTTTGATCTCTTGCTCTCTCTCTTCTCCTGCTGGTATTCCCGTGATGCAGATGTTGTAATGCTTTATGTTGTCCCAAATGTTTCTTAAGCTGTCCTCAATTTTTAAAAATCTTATTCCTTTTTGCTTGTCTGCTTGGATGTTTGTTTGTTTTTTTACCTTGTCTTCCAAATCATTGATTCGAACTGCTGATTCATCTAACCTACTATTTATTCCTTCTAGTGTATTATTTATTTTAGATATTGCATTCTTTATTTCTGACTAGTCCTTTTTGATAGTTTCTATGTCTTTTTTCATGCTGTAATATCCTTATAATCATTACTCTAAATTCTCTATCTGATAAATTGCTTGTCTCCATTTCATCTCCTTCTTCTAGAGAACTCTCTTAAGCTTTCATGTGGGGCCTGTTTCTTTGTCTTCCCATTTTGGCTGCCTTTTTGTGTTTGTTTCTATATATTAGGTAGATCTGCAGGACTCTGGTGCAGGCCTAAATGCAACCCTGCCTGTGACTGCCCCTGGGCAACCTGTTTGCCGCTATCAGCAACCCAAGCTTGTGGCTCCCTCTCCTAGGCCAGAAAGGGTGTGTCCAGAAAGAACCAGGTTTCATACCAAACCTGGCTTTTACCAACATAAGACCCAAGGGTGGGTCAGCTAAAGTCGCAGAGCTCCCAGAGATCTGCCTCTGCCTGCAGGCTTTCTGTTAGGCCTAAAGAGTGAAAGTTTTCCAGCTGTATTCCTCAGCAACAAGGTTTATGCACCAAAGGTGGGAGCAGAGTAGTTCCCATAGGTGGAGCTACCACTTCCCCTCAGGCTGATTGGTGGGAAGTGCTCTGCCTTAGAAAGATGGCCTCTTCGGTGTGGGGAATGACTCAGCACAGGGATCCTGGTGGCTATTCCTTCAGTTCTCTCCCCAGAGCCACCGGCCCCAGACTCTCCTCAGATGACTCAGTACACTCTGCCCTCTGTTTGCTGGAGCCCAGGATAAGTGGCTGCAAATGAAATTTTGTGCGTTAGCCCTTTAAAAGGCTCTCTGCATCTCTAGCCATCTCTCCCCAGTGGACAGAAACCCTGTTGCTTTTCATCCGGGTTCCACTCCCAGCTCTAGTGCTATAGGTTGGGGAGCCCATCTTGGGATTTAGAGCATGCATTCCTCAAGGTAAACCCCCCAGCCACTGAAATATCCCTCCAGATCTTCAGCTGCTGCCTGTAGGAGTCTAATCATCCCTCTTGTGCCTCCACCTCCCCTAACAGTCACACTGTGCTGATGTGGCTTATTCCATCTGTCTGTGGTTATAAGGCTTCTCTGCAGCTAGTATTCAGTTAGCTATTCAGGATGATTTTTCTATAATTTAGTTGTAATTCCAGTTTGGTCCTGGGAGGAGGTTAGTATAGCTTCTACTTACTCATGTACCATCTTGGGGCTCACAAAGAGAATTTATCTTCTCTCAAATAACAAGTCCAAAGGGAAACATATTCTTGCATTAGTGTAGGTGTCCTGAGACACCAGGATCCCAAGCTCTTCCCATTCTTCTCCTCCACTATTTAACAGTATTGACTTTCATCTTCTTGTTGGTCAGCTTGTGGTTACAAGCTCTGACTCTCACTGCAACCCCAGACAGTACATCTACATTATAAAAGAAAGAAACATAAACAGCAGTACCAGCTGTTCTGTCTTTTTATTAGAGAAAGGTAGACCCTTCCCAGGAACCCTTGTAGACATTCTCTCTGATCTCATTGAGTCCAGCCTTTCGAAACATTAGAACTAGGTCATATGGCCAAACCTAACTGCAAAGGAAGTTAGGAAAGAAAATATATAATTAGAGCTATTGCCACATCACACAAAATTGATGTTTTGTTAACAGTAAGAGGGTGAAAATAGATATGAAGTAGGCAAATAAAAATATTTGCCACTGTGACCTATTTAAAGGGTAGCAAAAGCAGTCCCAATTCTCATATGTACCAACTCAACAAGGCTAACAGAAGATCCAGGAAGACCATTGGAAACCTGTTTGAAAAATAAATTTAAATGATCTCTAATACACATAATGGTTGTTCTTAGTGGAACAGGTACTTTTGAAGTGTTTTAGTGTTTTTGAAGAAAATTGTCTTAGTATGTAAAATTTCCCTTACCAAAATTTTTGCCCCATTAAAATTGTAATACTCATAAACAAAGCACTTGCTTTGCAAAGATAAACTTAAGCCCTGACTACTCATATATTACTAATTCAAAACCAGCACAATGGGAACATTCTATTATTACATTGCTTTAAAACAAAGCATGATACTTAATCCAGAGTGTTAAATTCAGATATTGAAGGTGGGTATGTAATAACACAAAAACAGTACTAAAACTCCCATTGAAATGACAAGTGATTTCATTTCAAATCCCTTATAGTTTACAAAGTCCTAATATGTAGTTTTGACTAAATGGAAGTCGTCAAAATCTATGAGGTTGAAAATAGTATTTACATACCATAAACAAATATGGTCCCACATTGCCAGCAAAATAATAATGGTGATTTCAAGTAAGCCTAATTTCCTGATTTCTAAGGTTGGTAAATTCTCCCTAGGAAGAAATTGCTTAACTCATAGGCTCCCACTGTTGCTTTCTTTTCTAAATCTTCCAGAATATATAGATATCAAAAACCCTAAAGCATCTGAATCACTTTTCCCTCTTCCCAATTATGCCACACTTCTCAGTGTTTCTTTCCATCCCTTTAGGTCGTCTCTGCACTATGCAGGTTTTCCCTTAGCTCCCACCTTCTGCCACTACCCATCCTTCCTTTTTCCTCTTCATCTGACCCCACCAATTGTCTGCCTTTTCAATTTCCTTATGTTGGCTCTGGCAGCAAAACAAGCAGGAAAGATCTGGCTCCATCACCTTGAGGCAGGGTGCCGTCTGGGTGTACCTTATAATTTGAAGTTTGGCTGGTGCAGAAGAAAAAACCTAAATTACTAACACACTACCTTAAGAGCTTCATGATTTCAGTTTGGTTTTTTGTTTGTTTGTTTTAGAAGGTATTTTCAGCTCTTTGACACTTTTTCTTACTCTCATTTTGTCTTTTTTTTCACTTTTCAATTTTGTTATTGTTTTTAGATGTTAGATACCAAATAATTAAATTAAACTTAATTTATGGTGGCTGAGAGGATTTTCAATTTTAGAAAATGAAAAAGCCCTCTCAGTGTGTGCCGGCCCCCTTCTCCTCCCATCGCGCACACACGCCTATCCATCCAGCACAAAGCTGCAGTAATGGACTCTGACCTGGGCTGCAAAGAAGTGAGGGAGTCTTCACAACAAAACTCCCTTTTATTATTTTTTAGGTCTCTTTAATTAGCCCAAATATGTTTCATTCAATTTGTCTGCAAAGTGCCTCTTTAAATAACTAACAATTCTCATTTCATCTGTTATGGCATAAAATTTAACTGTAATTATACACAAAGAAATTACCTTTTTCCTTTGTACCTGAAAATGGTAAGGTCATAAGCTGCCCGAAATCTATATTCTTTGCTTAGCCATTTACAATACAGTTTATTGTAGGCATTAAATATTGTTTAATGAAATGGCTCAAGATATTAAGAAAGCATTGTGTTCTCTAGAGGTAAAATGGTCACAATTCAGACCTTTACTCAAAAGCTTTTGAAAACTGACGGTTCCAGTTTGGTTGTGGTATGTGATTTAACTGTCTAGTTATCTGAATACTTTGCCCCTACCTATCACTCTCCACATTTCTTAATTACCAAAGCAGAGCCTTAAGGTACACTTTCACCTTTATGAGAGGATGTCTTAATTAGGACATTTTTTGTTTAGTTTATTCACATATTCATTCCCTTATGCAACACATGGGACCTGCTAATGCTCTGCATACGTTATGGAAAAAAGGTCACAAATAAACAGGTTGCCGTAATCAAGTCAACTAGGGCTGAAGAGCAGTAATCACCCTAATGACTGATTACACTGCAGTAGTTCCTAAAACACACTAAATAATTTAAGAAAAAAAGTGAGGAGGAGTCTAATGGCTCAAAAACTAGAATTTATGTGTTTTGAATTTTTTTTTTCCTGGAACTGGGAATGACCTTGGAGATAATCTAGTACAGACTCTTCACTTTGCACTGACTGAAACCCAGAGAGGCAAGGCCAAACCCAGACTCGAGTGAAGGTCATTTTCCCAGTGACCTCACACTGAAGCTATGGCCTCTGAGATAATGCCTTAGCATCTTCACTAGACACTCCTTGGACTTGATAACATGTTCAGTACGGTTTTAAAATGTGGCCATCTTCCTTTGTAGGTGGGAAAGTGAACTATATGACCATGATAATCACCTTTAGGGTAGTTTTTAATTAAATAAACATATATAGGATTATTCATGTGAACAAATATCCAAAGCCAAGGTGTTTCTAAAAATGTGTGCCATAAGTATTCAAAACTTATGAATACATAAATCAATACTAATGTCTTTGTGAGTTTATGACCTGCCAAATGTGAATTCTCTCCTCAAATACACATGTGAATTGGCTGTTGATTATTATTTGACAGGACACATTTTACCTGCAGCAAAATTCAACATTTTACTACCCGTGGCATTATGTGAGAGCCAATCAATACTTGTTGCTAAAGCTCCAGGCACTAGAAGCCAACCATATGCAACACTGCTGAATAGAAAATATAAAATAGATTTACATGTTTCTGGCCCCTTTTAAAATAGTAATAGGGTTGTAAGATTTGCTATTGAATCATGAGGTTTTGAATTAGCTGTTAAGACAGGGGAGCTTCAGCAAACATTGATTATGCTTCTGATCATATTTTCATATTTAATGAAATGGTCAATGTCAGATTAGGTAAAAAGAGAGACTGAGAACTCTGTTTTAGCTCACAAATGCAGAGAAAGGTGAAAAACATAACAATAGAAACCATTCATCTGGCTTTTAATGAATGAGAACTTGAAGAAATTCATACACTGAGATTCAAAACTACCCTAGTATCAGCAGACTTTCAGACCAAGACAAGAAAGCCTTATAGAGGATTAAACTAAAAGAGCATGCATTTGCTTGTGATAATTATCACCTTCAGTCACATACTTTAGACACAATTCACAGCTGCGGGAAACCAGGATTACATTATCTTTTGCAAAATGCTTACTCAGTAACTTAAATATTATAGAATGGTAAATGCCTCTACAAATTTAAAAATTCAATGATATCTCCTGATCATGTGTTTTAAAACTTGACTCTAAGAAATAGTTGAGATATTTCTTGTAATCACATTTCTAGAAGTGACAAAGGCAGGAAGCTAACATGCTAACATGAAAGATTCTTTAATCATGTTCTTTTATTGCCTGTGTATTTTTAAATGTTGAAATTCATGTTGCATGCATCACATATCATCATCCAGACTCAATCAACAATTCACCTCGATAAACTATTAATAATAAACTAAAGCAGTCATTAACATAAAAGTTAATTTACATCTTAAACCAAATTCCCAATTCAATATTATAATATAAAACCAAGCAGTGGAAAAAACAGCATTAGCTTTTCCTTAATAAAATACCAAAGTTGCCTTTAAAATAAGTCAGTCTACTGTTGTAACCTATGAATTAATGTGCTTTATAAATATGCCTTGTTAACTGATTAATGAAATGCTTATAATTGCAAATTGTAAATTAGATTGAGGCAGATGGATAGATAAACTGATCTATTTGGAATGTACTTCCTATTGCATTAAAGGAGGCCTTATTTTGAGCTTGGATAATAAATTTTCAGGTAATTTGGGGTGATTTTCTGCCCTGAGTACTTATCACACTCTCAATCAGCGTCAATGACTAAAATAAGCATTGTTCTCTGCCCCAACGCTCAACACATTAACTCAAAATTGATTTTTTTTTACTCATTTTTCAAGAATGGTGCAATCAGCAATCACTTCAGGAAGAAAACCAATGTCTTCATTCCAGTTTTCTTTATTTTTCCCTGGCTCCTAACAGTGATGGCTTGTGATCATACGGCCAACAAACTTAAAATGGATTTTAGTTGGATTTTATCAATGTTCCTTCCTCTTACACATGTTTTCTTAATAATTCCTTAGACTTCAGCCTTCATCCATATATTTAGCAAAAATGTAGGAAATGCTGTCTACAAGAGAAATGACATGATGTTCTGAAAGAAAGCACAGTCTCAGTCTACAAGGGAAATGGACAGACATTGTTTAGTCAAATGAAATGTAAAGATTACTGAATTCATAGTCTGAACCAAAGAAGTAGAGATTACTTGAGTGGGAAAGAGGAGAAGTCATTTAAATCAGTTTCAAAGATAGAAATTTCATCAAATGTCTCAGATTAAAATAACATATCAGGCAAAAGGAAAATTCTGAGCAAATAACATGGTTTAATTTCCCTTATCAATTTTAATGTAAATCAAATTACATCACTATATATTTTCTGATAATTGAGTAGAGTGAGTTAAAAATCACTGTTAGTAGAGATCCTTAGAAATAAAAAAGAATTAAAGTCAGGAAAATAAAAAGGAAGCAATCAGACAAAAAAGAAAATTAAACAGATTTGGGGGGAAATCATACAGATAAGACAAAAGTACTTTGGCACTGACATCACATGGCTGACATCTGCCAATGGGAGAAAGTTCTAAAATCCATTCTCAGGCAATAGAAGGATCCAGGCCCATGTGTGTAGCTACATGCTTATGTGTCTGTTGTGCAACCATTGGGAGACTCTGCGATTTTTCATAAACACATCTTGCCATTCTTGGGATGTGCCTGCTGCACTATATTTAAGAAAATTATAAATTTTTTTTGGAAAGACTATAAAGTGGGAAGGGAGAATGGTAGAAATTTGTACCTAATTGTATCCAAGATTTTTCTCTGCAATAAATTCAAACTGTAGTTCCAAATGATATGAAAAGAAGTAGCTTGAATAAAGACTTGGTTTTGAATGTGAGACCTTCCATGTCCTTGTTTTGAATTTTGAATAAAATGCTAACTCTATTCATTAAAAAAGAAAACAATGATACCCATCTTACCCAGTTCACTCATTCATTCAGTCAGTCAGTCAAGTATTTATGGTGCATTGCTCATTGCACTGAGCCTTGTCTGGTGATGGATAAGTGTGATGCCTGTATGCACTCTGATGAAAGAAATGCCTAGTATCCCACAAATTTTCACCAGCAGCTGGCCTCATAATCCAGTGCATCCTGCTCTATGCTGCTCCATACCTGCCTTTTGCGATTACTGATACCTTGACCACAGGCACCTCTGCCTTCAAAGACTGAAGGGACGTATTTCTCCATTTTTGTCTTCTGTACACCTCATCCTCTTCATGTAACCAGCACTGAGGAAGGGATTGTCACTCCCTCTTACTCCAGCCCACCTCCTAGTTGGGGCAATATGGACTGTGTTGCTGTGGGAGGTACTACAGGAGCTAAAATGATCATGCCTGGTGTTCATTCTGTAATAGGTAACATGTGAAGAAATGATCATAAGTCAATACTATGTGTGTTTTAATGGTATATATTTAGGGGAAAAGAGGGAAACTAATTGCAGAAGAAGAGCATCTGAGAAGGAGGTTGGGCTTTGAGATTCGAGGACAAGGAAGATAAAGTGCCAAAGCACCAGAGCAAGGAAGAAAATGCCATGTCTGGGCAATGGCATGCATCTTTCTGATAAGGACAACATAGAAAATTCCTACAGTGCTTTCTTCCAAGCCACTATTAACAACTGGGACAAAATAAACTGGCTTAGGACATCAGTTAGAGGACTAAAATTGCTGCAAGGAATTATAGCAGCAGCTGAGAACACTGAAAGAGATTTCTGACAAGATAAAAGTTTGCCAAATGACTTTCTTTCAAAGCCCAACTGAGATTAAAAATCTCAAGAGCGCTAACAGTTTTGTGATTGCTCCAGCATCATTTGTCAATATGAGAGTCAAGAGCAGGAAAGGAGAAAGGCCAGCACAAAAAAAAAATTGAAAGGAAAGATTTAATAGAGGACAATGAGACAAGTGAAAATATAGAAACTGAGAACAGAGAGAGGGGTTTCTTGTCTCAAATTATAGACTATAATGCACCTTATAAACTGTAAAGCCCTATGCAAATGGGAGGTATCAATTGTATTATTGTAATGTTGTGTATATGTTCCTTTTAACCACCTAGAATATGGTTACAGGTGACCAGCATACAAGGAAAGAACATACATAAGACACATGCTATGTGCTTTTATTGTAATTGACCAAAAAGTTACTAAGTATCTAAAATTAAGATTTGAAACTTACCCTAAAGAATCTTATGGGAGATTATGGGAGACAAATATGTAATTAGAAAATTTAAAATAATATGCTAAGAGCTACATTAAAAATGGGGAGAGACACTTCACTGAATCTTCCAAGTGGAGATGATGCCAAGGAAAGTTTGAACTATAAGTAGAGGTTAGTCAGAGAGCCAGAAGGCTATTTCAAGCAGAGGAACTTGCAGGGAAAGGGCAGGAACCTTAAAGGAAAATTTACCTAACTTACCAAATCCAAGAATACAGTTTACGTAAGATATTTGTATTATCTGTAAGACGAAGAAGAACCTATGAGAAGAAATACCTTGGACTATTGTTCAGGAAATCTTCACTTCACCACTCTTTCCCACTATTAACATAGTATATTTCACTGCCCCACTGATTTAAAAATTGGCCATATGGTTTAACTGTGATCTATGAGATGTTAGAAGAAGTGATACGAGCAAAGATTTGAAATGTGCTTGGTTGGTGTCTACTCGCTGTCTTTCACGTTGGCCAGGTCATCCCGACTAGCCCACTGTGCCAAGGAGAACGAAAAGCATGTGGAGGAAGGAAAGCTACTCATTCAACCTGTTGACCTAAGTCCAGCCAAGTCCAGCCTCGATCGTCTCACTGCAAGCTAACTGGCAGACACATAGTGAATTCAAATGATTCTTCTCTCAAATTTTAGAGTGGATAATATGCAGCAATAGCTGCCCATATGCTGTTGAACATGATTTGTCTCTGTGTTAAAATGCTTTCTAATTTATTTTTGCTTCACATTCTTTATAAATTTATTGTTTAGTTTTGTGATAAAAGGACTTTTAAAAATATAGCACATAAATAAAATGTGTTATTTACAATGCCAGAATTTCTCAAAATGTTATCTTTCCTCTTACACAATTTTCATTAACTTTATCTTGGTATTAACTTTATCCTCAGGGTTGTTTTAAGTTACAGTACTCTCCTCAATTGTAATATTTGAGGGCCCATAAGTGGTAAAGTCAAGCCCTCTGAGGCTCCTAACACATTTTTTCTTATTTCCTTTTTCTCTTTTTTTTTTATTGTTGTTAAAGTACAGTTGTCTCCACTTTCTCCTCACTACTGCCCCTGCTCCATCCCTCCCCACCTCCCACCCTCGATCCTACTCCCTTTGGCTTTGTCCATGCCTAACACAGTTTTCCAACAAATTGCCCAGGAAAAAATGAGACCCTGATATGCAGTAGAAAAAACAATTTTCAGATACAGAAAGAGCTGATTTAATAAAAATAGGCAATTCTGTGAAAGCGTCTAGTAGATGCCTGGTGCATAGTAATAGATGCTCACGAAGAAGTTGGTGCACACTCATAATCTCCCCTCGTACTCCCTTCGCCAGTTTCAGAAAAGCTCTCCTGAGAATCTTCAAGTTCACGCTCATTTGCCTTTTGGTGGCGGCCCATGGAAAAGGTGCTGTATTTGCAGTGATGCAGTTAGGAGAACAAAAGTCAGTAAGGTTCTGGCCTTTTGGGTTTTCATGGAATTTTCGGTGCGTGCTTTGACATTTAAGTTTCCGATTTTCCGTGAGCAGTCATTTACGAGAGCTGCAGTGAATGAGTAAGAGCCGTTTAACAGCTCCGGGATGTGAGGGACTTTTCACAGCCCAGTCCTAGGACTCTGCAGGGAATCAGTGAGGACTGGGCACGAGAAAACAGATGGGCATTTTAATTTGAGTAATATGAATATCCACAAACTGTTATATTATGGAAACGTTGGCAGTGTGTGAGCACTGCTATTGAAGGGAAGGCAGGAAAAGTGAAAGAACCAGAGCTCTGAATTTCCAGGATGTCCTCATTGGTTGGCAGCGGACACAGTCTGGGGAATATCTAGTGTGGCATTCAGGAAGGACAAGTACAGGACTGAAGGAGACATCTAGACAAATCCCCAGCAAATCCCAGGGTTCCCTAAAGCACCTTTGCCCTACTGAAAGACGTCTCTATGAACAGGCTGCTGTGTTCTAGTCCAGGACCATCAGTCGGCAATGTTTTTTTATTGAGAAAAAGACATTAGAGAGACACAGGAAAGTAAAATAAATGTATGGCACAGTCCCTGAATTCAGGGACTCCTGATGAACTTATCGATACACACAGGAACCTACACTAAAACAATAACTGAAGCACACATGGGGAGATAACATGTAAGTGAATTTACTATAGTTTAATATAGCTCAAAACTCATTTCTGACTACTATAGCAATAGAGTTATCAAGAATATCAAGCTAGGCTAATCATGAATAACTCCTTGCAAGATATCAATTTTGAGAGGAATTTTGACAGAGATGAATGATGAGGACTGGTGTACAAAATGGAGAAATGTATTCAATATTAACATCATACATAAAATTGCTAAGACAAAATTGTAAGGCACAAAAAAGAAAAACATGTAAAGGGCATAAAATCAACCTTGTACAACCTCACAATTCATTGACATAGTTTCAAGTTTTTGTAGTGGCCCAAGGAGTACAAATCTGGTAAATTTAATATCTCTGCCAAATTTAATCTCTCCACCATCACCCCTGAAATTAAAGACACATGCAGAGATTCACAAGGCAATACTGCTTGGGACACAGATTGAAGGTCTCTGAGTTATGGGAGGAAAGCAGTGTGTGGTGGGCATCAAAGGGACAGTAGCTGGAGCTCTGTGGCTGGCAAGGCACCAATCAGCAACACTCCTGCCCCTTAATTATGTAGTAAGTCCTCACTTAACATCCCCAATAGTTTCTGCACCTTTAAGCAAAATGAGGTATAATGAAATCAATTTTGTCACAGGTTAATTGATATAATCGAGTTAAAATCCTACAGGATGTCATTAACACTACAATTAAAGGACATTATTCAAAGACCTTCTGTTTACTGGTAAAATTGTTCAAAGGGACAAGCTGCTATCTACTAAGTAGGTTATGGATGAACTGAGAATGGTAACTAACTTTCCCTCAATCCCACAAAAAAAATCCCTCCTTTCACCACCTGCAGCATGAAAATCAGACTCATCCACATGCACAGTAACCACAAAAATGAAGTGGTTCCACACAGAGGATAAATGACATTAATATAAACCTTTTTACCGACCTCATCCAAAACGAGTGTAAAAAGTTTTGAATCAATAGAGTTTTGGTAAATCATTTCTGTATTTCCAATTTCTTTTCATTAAAATATCAATGGTTTTACTTTCATTTATTATTATTTTTCAGTGGGCCTCAGTATTTTGTTCTTCATCTCTTAGCCAAGTAGTCAGAAAATAATCATTTGACAATTAATGTTTAAATGAACCTGGAGAGAAATCAAAGAATCCCTCTGTAATTATGACTCATTTATATACATATTAAAGTGACCCTTCTAAGAGTTAAACATATCTTCATTTTCTTTATTTTATTATTAATCACATAATCATTATGGTTGGATGTCTCTAGTATTAGAGTTAGCTTATACTTATTAAAACTAAATCCTTATATTCTTCAACATTTTCCAATGTGATGATACATGAAGCAGAAAAGTTTATAAGCATGTTTATCAATAAGAAAATACAAACAGGGCCAAAAAATCATGAACAACTGAATTGATTTTTTTCAGCTTAATGATTTTTGAAAACTGATAGAACTTCTGTATCACAGAAAAGCAACCAGTCCCACATTTTCGAGTGATATGTACTCTTATGCAAAAAATACATATCTACAGCAAATCATTTCAGAAAATAACCAATGAGGTTAGAAAGATAACAGTTTAAAAGAAATAAATTAAAGAAGACACAAAAATGGAAGCATATACCATGTTCATGGATAGGAAGAATTAACATTTTTACAATGTCCATACTACTCAAAGCAATCTATAGATTCAATGCAACTCTAAATAAGATACCAATGGCAATATTTCACAGAACTAGAACAAATATTCCAAAAATTTATATGGAACCACGAAAGACCTCAAATAGCCACAACAGTGGAACAAAGTTGGAAGAATCATACTACCCAGTATCAAACCATATGATAAGTCCATAGTAATCAAAACAGTCTGGTACTGACATAAAAACAGACACAGAGATCAATGGAACAGAATATAAAGCCCAGAAATAAACTCACACCTACGTGTTTAATTAATATTTGAAAAAGGGGAAAAGAATATAAAATGGGGTAAAGATAGTCTAGTCAGTGAATGGTATGGGAAAATTGGACAGATACATGCAAAAAAAAATGAAACTAGGCCACCTTCCTACACCATACACAGGAATAAATTCAAAATGGATTAGACTTAAATGTGTAAAGCCTCAAAAACCATCAAACTCCTAGAAGAAAACACAGGCAGTAAAATCTTAGACATTTCACTTAGTAATATTTTTTTCTGATATATCTCATCAAGCAAGGGAAACAAAAGAAAAAATAAACAAATGGGACTACATAAAACTAAAAAGATTTCGCACAGCAAAAGAAACCACCAGCAAAATGAAAAACAACCCACTCAATGGGAGAACATATTTTCCAATGATACATATAATAAGGCATTAATATCCAAAATTTATAAAGAACTCATACAAGTCAACACCCAAAAGACAAACAATCCCATTTTTAAAATGGGCACAGGATCTGAATAGATACTTCTCCAAAGAGGACATACAGATGGACAAAGGACATACAAAAAGATGCTCAATGTCCCAAATCACCAGAGAAATGCAAATTAAAACCAAAATGAGATACCACCTCACACCAGTCAGAATGTATATTATCAGTAAATCAACAAACAGCAAGTTCTGGTGAGGATGTGGAGAAAAGGGAAGTTTCATGCACTGTTGTTGGAAAAGCAGAGTGGTGCAGCCACTATGAAAACCAGTATCATATAATTACTAATTTTGAATTACCTCAATATGGAGTTACCTCAAAATATTAAAAATGAAACTGCCTTATGACCCAGCAATTCTACTTCTGGGTATATATCCAAAGAAACCCAAAACACTAATTTGAAAGAATATACACACCTTTATGTTCATTGTACCGTTACCAACAATAGCCAAGCTACGGAAACAACCCAAGTGCCCATCAGTGGATGACTGGATGAAAAAGTGGGAGATATATGCATATAAATATAAATATATATAATGGAATATCACTTGGCCATAAAAAAAGAACAAGATCTTACCATTTCTAACAGCATGGATGCAACTATAGGGTATTGTGCTAAGTGAAATAAGTCAGAAAAAGACAAATACCATATCATTTTACTTATATGTGGAATCTCAAGAACAATATAAAGGAACAAACAGAAATGGACTCATAGATCCAGAGAACAGGCAGCTGGTTTCCAGGATAGCGGGAGGACTGGGGGACTTGGTGATAAGGAGAAAGGGTTGAGAAGTACAGATCGGTAGCTACAAAATAGTCTCAGGCATGGAAAATACAGTGTAGGAAATAGAGCCAACAATAATGCAGTAACTGTGTGGTTCTAGGTGGGTGCTGGAAATATCAGGGGGAGCACTTTGTATAGTATCTGATCGTCTCACCACTGTGCTGTACAACTGAAAGTAGATTGGTGCAGCCACTATGAAAAACAAATGCAAAATAATAGGGAATGCCAACTGTAAGGGAAAAAATCATTTTAAAAAATATGGTCATCAAAAGGTGGAGGAAATTTTTTAAGTAACTAAATAAAAAACATAGCCACAGAGTAACAGTAGTACTATGTAGAACAGGATAGGGGTAGAAAATAAACATGGAAGAGTGGGATGAAGTCAAGAAAGGATGAAGAAATGAAATGCTGAGAAAGTAACAATAACAGAGTTAAATTAAGGTTCTGTTTTGCAGGGTGGAATTTCTGGCCAGTTGCTCATCACCTGCCAGTATGGCTTCTCTGCAGGTACCTGTGCCCCCAGCTCTCTTGCACGTGACTGCTGCATTAGATTTCATGCATCCTGTTCTGATGATGCCACTGTCTCATTTTATTGTTTAAAGAGATCTTGAATTATTTTGGACGGGGAAGAATCCATACTCCTCAGTGAGGAATGAATCACCTGACCCCAAGGCATTATTTTCCACACAGTGTCACAAAAAATGTCTTTGTTCAAGTCAGATAGAACTTTTTGTTTCCCTTTCTTTCTTTCCCTTTCCCTTCACCCTCAATTTCTATACTTATTTCAAGCTCCTCATCTTTGATTTCACTGTTTTCCCCATGAAGAATTATTCTGTTTTCCACAAATTGAAATACAATATTAATTTCCAGGAAAAATGGAAAAATAGTCAAATTTTCTCTCTACCTCTTGATTCAAATTCCTGAAAGAACAGCCACCTCAGCTCATTGTGTACAGGAGACTAAGTGAGAGGATGCTGTGTTCATGCTTCACGTGCTGTTTCAGATCCCACTCTCACTGGCTTGCAGGAGAGGGAGGGTGTGGGCAGCTGTGTGTGTGTGTGTCCCAGGGGAGTTTTGTGTCTCTACATGGGGTGGCCACGTAGTGGACATTTTAAATGTGGGCCTCTCACTTAGACTGAACTGTGGACTATGAGTGTACTTGCCCATAACCCAAAATCTTTCCTCTTTAAGTTTCTGTGCTTTTGCACAGTGTCAGCTTTGCTTTATATGTTTGCCCCTTTTTCGTCATTAGAGAAATTATTATTTTCTTCATCAGTTTGCCACAGCAAGGTAATGATTTAAAGAACAAATGAATTGAGTTCTCCTTATGAAGTATCGTATCCAGAATCAAGCTGAACTTCCATAATTGAAAAAGATACACATGTTGTTTCTAGAGATAATGAATGTTGGCTGGATATAAAAGAGCTGTCAACCTTAATTTTGAAAAACTCTGGTTTGAAGCCAGCAGCCTTATAGTATTGTACCTGGTTTAATCTAGCCAGGCAATGGGACGGATATATAACCTTTGACTTCACTTTTACTTATTTTTCAGTGAAGCCCAAATGCCTTCCAGTGAAACCTGAGCATTGCAAAGGGATCAATAATATTATCATAAATAAATATTATTTCAAAAATTATACTTGTGCCTTGGCTGGTGTGGCTCAATGGACTGAGTGCCAGCCTGCAAACCAAAGGGTCACCAGTTCAATTCCTAATCAGGGCACATGCCTGGGTTGCGAGCCAGGTCCCTGGTTGGGGGTGTGTGAGAGGCAACAACACATTGATGTTTCCCTCTCTTCCTCTCTCCCTTCCCCTCTTTCTAAAAATAAATAAATAAAATCCTAAAATATTTATATACTTGTAAGCATCATGCACATCTTTCCTTTATGTAAAATGTTTTTAACTTAATGATTTTTCTACAGGCTGGAGTATTTGGCTGCTTTAGTAATAAATAAGAGATGTTTATCTAAACTTACTGTCAAAACAAGCCTTCCACACAAATACTTTTAAAAACCCAATTATTTTGTGCTTTGTAACTTCACTTTCCTACCTGAAGCAAGTCACTATCTAATGTGTATTATAGTCATTGCAATTGAACTTTCAGCTTTTACGTTGCTCTAAATGTTTGAATCGATAATATGTTGTTCATTCCCTTTCATCACAGCTAATTTGCCTTCGAAGCTATTAAATTTATAGCAAAGCCAATTTTTATATTTCAATGTTAGTTTTTAATTTAATCTTCATAAACTACAACCCTCCTTTTAGAAGAAATATCTTTTTCTCTAAAACAGTGGTGGGCTATTTCTGACAGCTCGGTGAGTCCTCAGTAATGTGAGGGTTTAAGATTTTCAAGCGTAGCAAACATATCTTTGATCGTTTAACACATCTCAGCATTGTTATGAAGGACTCAAGTACTAATGGAAACATAAGAAGAGCACACAGGACCGAGGCTGAAAGATATGTCACTGGCTAGTTTTGGGCTAGTGTCAATATCAAAACAACATAATAGGTTGTAAGTTATTTAATGAAAAAGAATCTAAGAGTCCATAGCTATACTAAAAAGGTGAGGAGGTAGAAGTTCTTCTTTGCCAGTTAATTAATCAGGTATAACAGAATTAAAAGAATTAGAAGATCATTTTCAAACAATGTAATGATTTAGATATCAATAGTTACTAAAATGATCAGCTTAGAAATTGTTGAGGATCAGGATATACACATAATTACAAAGTATCAACATAGAAAATACACATTTGGTTACCAAGCAGAAAAAGCACCTTTATGATGGGGAGATCATGTGGATTCCATCCTAATCAAGTGATCATATTTAGCAACATCAATAAGAGAAAAAGAACAAAAATCATTAGCCTTCTGATTTGATGCAATAGGAAGGACAAAACATCATCTATGTATTATTCTTGACACAATGTTTAACTTGAATCTAATCATAAGGAGCAACTGGACAAATGCAGATGGTGAGATGTTTACAAGACCGCTATCCTGGATTCTCCAGAAATACCATAATCATGAAAAACAAAAAGTCCTGTCCTAAATTAGAGTTTAAAGAAACATGACAGACAAATGTACTTGAAGATCATTAATCAGGTTCCAATTTGAAAATAAAAAAGCCAAAAATGACATGTGGGGTTCAGTCACATAAGTATGAATATGAATTATATATTACATGTTATTGTAGCAATATTACATTTCTTGAGTGTAATAATGCAATTGTTATTATGTCATAGTTACCTGCTGAATACTTAAGGATCAACTGTCTTCATATCACCAGTGTACCTTTCAAAAGCTTTTTTTAAACATGAGAGAAATATGGCAAAATGTTACCAATTCGTGCATCAAGGTAAGTTTATATGGGTGTTTATATTGTACTTTCAATTTTTATTGCTTTCATTTTTTAAAAGATATAGGAAGAAATTCTAAAGTTTAACCCAAGCCCTGATCCTATTTCCACAAATCCCTTGTTAATAAGATCTGTGTTCATGAAATTTAACTGTGTTTTGAATTCTGATTACAACCTTCCTCAAACCAACCTTTTCTTTCTAACATAGAAAGCAAAGTGATTTTGCAGCTTAATAGTGGATGATATGGTGTTTTAGAACAGAGCTGAAGACCTGGTATGTATGAGGGGTGGTGCCAGAAGACAGGTGTCAGTGGAATGATTCACATCCTCTTTTAAGTTATGAGGATGGAGACCTGCTTTGTGAAGAATCTAGGGTGGGATGGGGTGGGGAGAACATGTAACAACATGGGGGCCACTCAGGGGACTCCCCTTATTTCTATTTTGCATGAGGAACACTAGTGCGGCCAGTAGGCTCTCTAGTTTAGTAAAAATCATGAAGAGAGTCTTATGAAGACTCTTCATAAGTGTTCATAGGGATTTTATCGGCTTATTTAGGTTGCAGTTTCCAATTTTTATCAGGGGTGTCAAACTCATTTTCACCAGGGGCTACATCAGCCTCGTGGTTGCCTTCAAAGGACTGAATGTAATTTTAGGACTGTACAAAGGTAGCTACTCCTTAACTAGGGGCAAAAAGCTCAGTGCTGCCACCCAGTAGAAGCAAGGTGCCGGGCCAGATAAAACAAGGTGGAGGGCCAGATTCGGCCCGTGGGCCCTGTGTTTGCCACCTGTGGTTCAGGTGATTTTTTCCACCTTCCCCAAATCCTAATTCTTATAGCTTCATCAGTGTTGAACCAATGCTTTCTCATTCTCAACTTCTTGTATATGCATTCTTTCTGGATGTGTTAAACAAACAAAAATACCCTTCCAAAATAAAAAATTTTCAAAAATAAAAACAAAGTGATTTTAAGAGAAAATACATTCAATAGCACACTTATTTTAACTACATTTCCATGACTCCCATCCATGTCTTTTTTAAAGTTATTTTAACCTGATAAATGCCTACCACTGTCAAAATGAAACATCAGCTCTATTAATTTTCACTGAATGTTTTCTTCTGACAACTTTTAGGTTTGAAGAGACTTATTCCATTAACTGAGGTGAAGGAGGAGCCCCTAACTACTTTGGCAAAAAAAGCTTTCTTTCAATTTCTTTTTTCTGAGTAATATTTTCTTCTTTTCTAATTACCTCATTCCATCAGGATCACATATCAAACCTGTTTGTGAAGAGAATGAAAAGGTAAAAAGTAACATTAAAGTTTTATATATTAGCCCTCTTCACAGGGATCAAGGGAAAATGTAAGTTGGGAACATAAATATGTCTCAAAGTATATCCAGTAGGTCCTAAAGAAACACTTTAATGCTGCCACAATTTATGACAGGGACCCTAACCAAGACAGGAATCAGGAGGGTCCATAGTAGGAGCTCTCACAGCCTACATCAGTCACAAAACCCCTATCGAAAAAACTCGACAGTTAAAACAGAGTCCTGTGATTGTAACAGCCCTTCCCCTAACTTCCTCTTCACTTCAGTTAAAAACAACTTCCTCTCCTTTGTCTCCTTGCAGATGCTCACCATGGCTGCACATACTATCGCAACCCTTTCTTTATCCCAAGTAAACCCTTTTTCCCTGAAGGAAAACCTGGTGGACTTTTTGTTTGCCGTTGCTCACTGCTTAGTTCAAAAAGAAGCTGTAGCCCTTTTCAAAAAGAAACAGGAATGTGAGGAGTATCTCTTATTTTCTTCAGTTACAGGCTTCACTGTAATTCTTACTGACAAAATATCAAAATAATATACCCATGAATAAAGCTTAACCTGCCTCGATGTGTATGCAATCTTTGAAAAGTTCTCTCTTAATTTCAGGTTTTCAGTTATTTCAAAAGTAAAGATTTGTCTTCCTTGTGCATTTTCTGAAATAATGACACTTCAACAGAAATCAAGCAAATTTTAAGAAGTATGTATTCCCCCAAGATTTTTCTTTATTTGCTCTTTAAGGCTCTTTCTCATCTCACAAATGCCCTAGTAGCTATAGACTCATATGTTAAAAATACATGCACTATATACCTATAAACTCATAATGTATTCATATAAAGGCACTCCAAAACAATGCATAAAACAGGTGAGCTATTTTTAGTTTTATCATGGGAAATAAGTGAAGTTAATGTGGAAGAAGATAAAACAGAATCCCAACTCACTCTTTTATTGGGAAAACACTCTAGACGTTTCGTGAGAAGAGAACAATCTCTATAGGATTGATTGCCGCACAACTTTTATGTAAAGCAGTTTTATTTGAAATGCACTGTCCCAGACAGCAGCAAAGGGAACAGTTTTAATCCAAAATGCTTCCAGCCTCAGTCCCTTCTGGCCAATTAATTTGATTTCAGTAATGCTCCAGTTGCCTCTGCCTAGCACTAGGTATTAAATATAGTGCTATTTCTTTTAGAAAAGTTGTACTTCACAAAAAGTGAACCAAAAAGTAAAGCTGTTCAAAATTGGACTAGGAGTTGAAATATGATTTTGAAATGGAAAAATATATTAGCTCATATTCTGACCAATGGAAATATATTTTTTTTAATCAGGTGACAAGAAAGCACCAGTTAATGTCTGTCATCCATCAGTCACATTTAGACAAAGGCTGGGCAAAGTTCTTGACCAACCAGAGGTTTTCAGCTGTTGCTCTTGGATATAATTCAAATTTGGAGAATAAGTCAACATTTTCTGAGAACATTAGCATTAAATTTAACAAACATTTATTGGAAAGTATTACAATAGGTACTGTACAAAGACAACTAAAAACATACAAGTCCTGCCCTTGGTACAATTTTATGGGTAAAATTTGTTAAGTCTTATAAAATGAAAAGGAATAAGATGATTGTATCAGTTAACCATACAAACACTTAGTAGTTGAAATAACAACCAGTTATGTAGCTCACAATTCTGATGGGAAGTTGTGGGTCTGGGCCAAGCTTGGCTAATCTGACCTGGGCTTGACTTCGTATCTGCGCATTCAGAAGGTCAGCTATGGGCTGCCTAGTTCCACATGGCCTCATCCACTTGTTTTGCCATTTGGCAAATAATAATAGTAATAATTCCTGCCAAAACTACAGTAGTTGGTGAGGAAGTAAGGAGAATGTGATATATACCTTAGAAATAAAAAGAACATACAGTTTGGATTTAAAGATTATATTATTATAAATTAAAATTTATTTATTTCTAATAAACAAAATAATTTATTTCCAAATGAGGTATTTCAATATAAGTTCATTGATCCCATCTTAGTCATCTCACTATTTTCTAAAATAGCTTTTTTCAATTATTGTTGTTGACACTGTTATAGATCTCTCCCATTTACCCTCCCTCTGCCTCCCTCTACCCAGTTACTACCCTCCCCCTGGCTTTCACCATGCTGTCCATGGGCTATGCATATATGCATATATATGTTCTTTGGCTAATCTTTCTTTTCTTCAAATAACACAGTTTCAAAACCTCCAATTATGGTTTCCCTTTCTTTTTCTTCTACACTTTCCATCCTTGATTAGTTGCCAATTTCTTTTATCTCCAGCATCCTTGCCCCATTTCTATTCCCACACTTTTTCACCATATTTCAGACCCTACTTGCTCCATGCCTGGGCTTCTGTGATATATCCCTCAACAGCCTCGTCACATCCAGGTTTGCTACTCACAATCTTGCTACTTAAATCTTCTCAGCTGAGAGCTCTAGTCAGGACATTGTCTTTTGCACAAAGCTTTCTGTAGCTCCTACTCTCACATGAATTCCTCAACCTACCTTTAAGTTTCCCACACTTGGCCTCAATTGTATTTCTAAACTGATGTTTCTCCCTGTTCTATAGCATTAACACTGTCCATTAGTCAATGTGGAAGACAACATTCTTTCAACCTCCAAATCATATCTGGGTTTTCCTACCATGTGAAATAACTTCCCTGATCTGAAAATTCCCAATGTCCTTCCACATCAGTGACTCAATATTATGAAAAGAAAAAAAGAATCAGACCAAAATTACATGTTAAGAATTAGCAGCTCACCCTGACCAGTGTGGCTCAGTTGGTTGAGTGTCAAGGTCACTGGTTAGATTCCCAATAAGGGCACATGCCTAGGTTATAGGTTCAGTGTCCTGCTGAGGCATGTACAAGAGGCAACAGATCAATGTTTTTCTCCCTCTCTTTCTCCCTCCCTTCCCTTTTCTCTAAAAATAAATAAATAAAGTCTTTTTTAAGAAAGAAGAATTAGCAGCTCTAGTTTATCCAAAAACTTTGTCACCAGCATCTTTGTCATCGGAGGAGTGATCCATAATGGGGATGACCAAGTGGACTGGTACCCATTCACCTCTCACTCCAAGTGCTCGAACCACCCTGGATGTCATTCATCGTCACCCAAATGCTGGTGGCGTGTCCCACCACAGACCTACCCCGTATACTGGTTCCTCTCCTGAGTGTAATTAACCCCTTCTCCCCTAGAGCACCGGATCGTCTTCATTTGTCAAATGTTCCTGTACATCCTGAACTTGTAATGTCACAAATGTCATTATACTTTTTAATTTTTTTCTTTTGAACAAATTTTACACTTCCATAAAAGTTTCAAAAATAGTACACAGTTTCCATGTACTCTTCACTTAGTTCCCACTAATGTGAACATTTTTAAACATTGTTCAAAGTGCCAGCAAGGGCCTAAGTTTCAGGAGGGCAGGAAATAAGTCTGCCTCATTCACTGCTATTTTCCTAATGCTTAGCATAGTGCCTCACCCACAGCAGACACTCACCAAATAGTTGTTGAGGAATGCATGGTGAATTCACCCAGCTCTTCTTCATTACTTCCTCTGTATTTGTACTTGAAGAGGACCTGGGCCACTTACACAAGACAGGAACTAGTTATCCTCTTAGTTTTTAAAAGGGATAAACAAGAAGCTATAAAACTCAATTTGCAGAGAGGAGGCAACGTGAGTGCAACAACTATGTGCCTCAAATATAAACTATCTTGCGTTTTTGTTATATGTATGCTGTCCCTGATGCAGGTGACTTAGCATGTTATTTGGGAAAGATTACTTTTACACCCTGATGTCTGCCATCACCACTTCTGTGCAGCACAGTCTTTTTTATTTCTAAGTATAAGAATCCATTTCATCATGGTACACTCCTTATCAGTTCACCCCTCTCATTTTGGACTTTAGGTCTAAAACTTTGGCAGTAGTAGGTCTTATTCAACTACTTGCATTAACTTGGGCATTCCTGGTCTACAGAAGTTTGAAAATGACAACTTGGAAAGCATGGAGAGTAAAATAAGGTACACTGTAGTAGTAAAAAGTCACATCTAAAGATGAATGACAGCAAAGGAGAGACAAAAAGTGACAAAGAACAGACAAGACAATAGGCTCACGAGTCTGATTATTTAAATAAGATCAGAGCCTTCCAGAAGAACATCTCTGCATTAGAGCATGAACATAACATCACAGCAATAATTATAAGTCATCAAGAAGAAATTAAATAATGAGCAAAATACTTCAACATAGAATATAGGAAGCACTATTCATTTCAAAAATAATTAAAATAAGATGCACTTAAAATTGTAAAGATGATAGTTTCAATTTTCTTTAAAACTAACTTCAATTTATTTCTAACCAATGATGTATTAAAGATTGTTACTGTACTTTTGACTCTCTCTTAAATTGGTATTATAAACATGCATTCCCACTTGCTTTTATATCTATTATTTCAAGCTTCTTTAGAAACCATTTTTTAATTTTATGTCAAATTTTTTCTCTTGAAAATCCAACTTTTAAAATTAAAATAACAAAAGAATTAGTTGGGGAAATATGTTTCATTACCACCTAGAATCAAAATTGTTCTCAAGCTAAATCCTAAAAATGGCCCAATAAAAGTGTTAGGTACTAATATACTGAGAGGGTGGGGCTCAATTCTTACCCTCCTTTATAATTTTTAGTGATTTCATGATAATGTGTGACTGATTCTCACCCCAAACCTCAATAGCAATGCAAGGACCATTTAACCACTAGGCTTATAAGTTTTATATGTAAGATACATTTGGATCTCAGAAATTGAAGACCATTAACAATTTGGCAGCCTGTTTAAAGGCAAAGAGCAATTTATTTGTAAAGAGTGGCACTGTAAATCATAATCTCTACATCTGCCATTCCAAGACACACGCAGATCTGTAAGGGAGAGAGATTAGACACAGAATTGCAGAATCCATGATCTTGATGTTGATCTTCAAGTTCAACATCAAAATCTATCACCCTAAGTAGATGCTTTCTCATGTGGTACAAACTTTATGCTACATCAAATCCCATCTGAACTGTAACTTCACAAATTTTAAGAATAGAATCTGAAACAAGAAAGATGTCCTGAATTCAATGGATATTTTTGTTCCCCTGAATGCTATGATACATAACTGATGTTACTGACACTAGATAGTATTTCTTAGGGTATATTTCTTATATTTATTTTGTATCTTACATGGTAAAGTCCCCCTAACCATGACACTGATATCCTCTCAGGTTGACTTCTTTCAAATTACTTTTCCACCTTCCCCTCAGAGCCTGTAAATCCAGTTAAATGAACGAAATTTAAATCTGTTCCTTCCTGTACTTTGCTAGACTAAGGGTCTTTGTGTCCCTGTCCTAGTCTTGAGAGAGTAAATTCTTTCCAAACAGAAACAGTTTTAGATCGCTTGATGGTTGTGAAGGGCACAAACAGAACACACGAAAGATGCAGTCTCTTCTCCGTTCTCAGCTTTACTGTAAGAAGAATGCTCACGTATTCTCTCCTCATTTTTCCTACTATTGGTAGCTGATAAAAGTAATTGTCCATTTTACTTTTAATTTATTCCTTTCTCTCCTCTCCTATTCACAGGAAACCTAGAGGGAATTAGGAAGAAGTATGATTTAACCACCCGAGGAAACAAGACTGGAAGACGTAGACTAGAGGAATCAGGAATTAATACATATAATAAATATTTAACAAGTAAAAAGGGTGAACATGTATCCAACAAGGTAAAGGAGCCAGTGACCAACTAGATACAAGGCTCATCTGCAAAATTCGTATTTGCTGACCAATAAGGTAATGATATCCAGCTACCAGAGGAAATTTTTAATGTCTAGCAATTTCTCAGACACCTTAAATGACATTGAGACTTGTGGAGTTGCCTCTCTCAATTGTTCTGCAGAAGAAAGCATGCTTCCCTTAAATTCTGAGACGGTTCCTGCTTCAGCAGTAATGAAACTTAATAAACTGCACAACGAATTTAGGGACCATCGTATTTCATCACACTGTTCCAAATGGTGGCAACTCCACAACTTAAATATAGGAGGTATTGGGTGGGAAAGGTAGCTGGAAGGTGGAATAAAAGCTGCTTTGGAAGCAGCTTTTGTATAAATACATCATTGTATTTACGTACATTACATAGATTCTACAGAACTAACACAACTTTGGAGAGAGGAACAGCCTCCCCACCAAAGCCACCACTGGTGCTGCCATTGCTTCATAAAAATATTCTGCAAAATGAAGTGTAATGAAGAGGCAGGAGGAATTTGCCAGGCTCAGTACTTTTAATCCTATCTATCTATAGGTCAGAATCCAACAAGATAGATTTCTAGAACTTTTGCTCAGGCAAAGCAATTTCCCTCAATCTACTCAAATAGATAAATAAAACTTTAAAAGCAAAAACAAAACAAAAAACATACCCTTTTTAGATGCTCTTGAAAACTGAAGAGGTTTTCCTCCAACTTTGTTTGCTTTGCAAAATACCTGGAAAATGCCTAGAAAATGAGAGCCATCTTTTAACTAATTATCCGTGTATTAGTAACATCTATCACTGATTGTTTATTTAGCATCTACTTAGTATTTACTTCTATTAAAGGCAGTGGGAGCTGTAAAAAAAGTCTAGGTAAAGTCCATACTTAGGAACCAACTTTTAAAAATTCTTTTACTTTTTTTAATTGAGTTATAATAGATGAAAAACATTACATTCATTTTAGGTGTACAGCCTAATGATTCCATATTTGTACATATTGCAAAATGACCACAAAATTAACATCTATCACCATAGTTACAACAATTTTTTTCTTTTGATAAGAACTTTTAAGATCTACTCTTAGCAACCTTCAAATAACACCATACATTATTATTAACTACAGTTCCCATGCTGTACATTACATCTCCATGATTTATTTACTTTGTAACTAGAAATTTATACCTTTTGACCCTTTTGCCCATTTCACTAGGTCCCACACACTCTGCCCCTGGCAACCACTAATATTTTATTTGAGAAGATGAGAATGATAAAAATAAAAGAATTACATAACTAAGTATAAGAAGATAATATTAACTATAAAATTTAGGGCATGAACTCAAATTCTTTCAGGAAATTTAGAGAAGTGTGAGAGTAATTTGGCCAGAAATAATCAGGGAAAGTCTAATGGATTGGGTAAAACAGATTTAGGAGGTGGGTATGATTGGAGAAGGAAGAAAGAACACGTTACCTTCCAAATGAGTTAGGGGAGAAAGAAACATAAGCAAGGAGTTAGAGGCAAGACTGAGGCTAGCGTAATGAAGAAAATGAGCAACCATAAAACTTTAGATTTCTACCAGAACCAAGTGTTTTTCTTCATTAGCCATTCTTTCGGGCACCAAAGGAATCCCAGACAGTGTTCATGTCGATACAAAATAAGAACATGTGCCCAAACAACTGGAATGTGTAAACTGTAGTATAAACTCATCACCACCCTTAAACCTGGAGAAAACTGGGAAGCCAGGCATTTTCCCCCAGTCAAGGCCATCTTGCCATGGAACTCTCAGTTCCCAGGAGTTTCGCTTTATACAGGGAAAATCTTCACTTGAATCTACCTAAGCATGCTTTTATTTTTAATTTTTTTATTGTTCAATTACAGTTGTCCCCATTTTCCCCCATTACTCTCCCCACCCTACCCACACACCTTCCGCATTCAGTCCTCCCTCCTCTGTTGCCTTTGTCCATGGGTGTCTAAGTATGCTTTGAAATATTTGACAGAATCCATGAATCTAGCGCTGAAGTTTCCGTTAGCTCATGTGAACCAGAAGTGGCCGCAAAACTGTGCCTGATTCTTCTGTGGTGGGTAGAGGGTTAGGTATTCTGCCTGAAGGGCCTTTAGAGACATATGGTGTGGAAAGTAGAATGAAAGTCTCCTTTGATAGTCAATGAAGGATTCCAGTTAACCCCCTATCTGAGCGAAGACAGGGACAGCATGCCGGGCAGGTATGGCAGGAGAACAGGAAATCATGGCTATGAGGAAGTTTATCAATTCTAGAAATTAAAAGGAACTTCGAAGCTGGATCTGACCATGACCCTGATCTAGTCCTATGGTAGGAAAAACAACTTTAGTACCTACAGGCATTTTAAAAAATGTATCTGATAACTGCCCTTCCCCACAAAAATACAAATAAACAAATAAGTCTTTTGAGCAAATTATGAAATCAATCAGAATTCTAGAATCTCCCTGCCGGTCACTTAAGGAAATAAACCAAAAGTAGTTAAATGCTCATAAAATGAAATGCCATTTGGGAAAGAGCCCTATGCTGTGAACCTCATAGAGTAATCGCCAGGGGAAAAGTCAGTAGATCTGACGTGGCTGGCTCAGCTATTAACCCCACCAAGTTTTCAACACCAGAGGTGCTTAGATGCACGAGTGAAGACTAGTGGAGCCCAGTTTGCTGCACTGCAGGCTCTTTGCCTTCCCCGGGCCCCAGACACTCTAAGATTACCTGAAAGAGAGCAAACTGTGGCCTGGTTACCCTCCTCTCCCCAGCGCCCCACCCAGATATGCTTCTCTAGTGAGTGTGGTGCGTAGTTCAAAGAAAATGTAAGAGAGGAGTGGCAGAGAATATCTGAGGAGTACACAAACCAAGAAAGACAACAAACCATTAAAGGCATAATAAATGGCTAAGAGAATTAAGTCCTATTTAGTAAATGTTTTCCAAGAATATAGAAAAATAAATTTGTCAACTCATTTATGAAGTTCATGCAGTGTTGATATTTCAACTAAATGTGGAATAAGACATAATATAAAAGTTAATCCAAATCCACAAAATTTAATATTCAAAGATACAGCTACACGTAAAGAGATACAGTGATAGTAGAAATTTTCTCAGTAATGCAAGAATGATCTGATCCCATATATGCAATTTAATTTACCACAAAATAAAGGAGAAATATACTCAATCTTCTGAGCAAACGTAAAAATTATATATACCATTCAATCCCTATTTATGGTTATGAGAAAAAAAACTTAGAAAACTGAAAGTATGCGTACCTGGCAGGGGAGATACTGTGACCACGAAGGTGGTTTTCCCAGGGCGAGGCTTACCCATTGCGCTCCAGGTGTGCAGACCCCTGCGATTTCCCCACATGTGGGAAACTCGACTGCATGATTTGTGGTAGCGGGGGACTGCGTTCGCGCTCTCCCCTGACAAAGAAAGAAAACTGAAAGCAAATAACTTTCCTACTTTGATGAAGATTATGACAAAATGCAGCAAATGGCTTGCTCCATGGAGAAACCTCAGGTGATTCCCTTTAAAGTGAGGAATTAGACAAGGATGTTTGGTACTACCGCCACAGTTCTACAGGGAACATGAAATCCTCCTTAAGAGAATGTAAAGTAAAATAATTTAATTGGAAAGGCAGACATAAAAACATCTTTTATGCAACTGGTAAATAATTCTAACATTGAACAACCAAGAGAATCTTCCAACTATTAGAACTATTAGGAGTATTCCTCGAGCTTGTTAAACATAAGATTAATGTGCAAAAAAAATACACATTCCTCCACACCAGTGGTTCACAACCGTTTGCCTGCCTGTGGACATTGGGGAATACACAGAGACACTTTGATTGTCACAATTGGGGCTGGGAGGGAAAGGTTCCAGCGGTATCTAGTGGGTAGAGGCCAGAGATGTTACTAAACATCCTGCAAGGCCCAAGTCAGCTTCCCGTAGCAAAGAATTACCCAGCCCAAAATATCAACAGTAAGGCTGCTGAGAAACCCTGCTCTACACCAGTAAAATGACCGGTGAGAAAACATAATTTTTAAAAAGATGCCATCTAAGATGGCAATGCAGACTGCAAAGCATTTGGGGATTAAACTAAGATATTTATAGTAACTTAATGGGGAAAATGTTCTTACATGCTCTAAAAGAAAACCTGAATTCATGGAAAGATATTTTATATTCATGAATATATTTGCATAACATTATAAGCATTATTGACTGTTTGCTAAAGTAACCAATTCATTTTTTAAAATTCAATATTGAAAATCACCATTATCTGGGGAATTTTTTAACCTGGTTCTAAAGTTTTAAACAGAGGATTAGCTGGGAAACCTTACCCCATACTGTTTGAATAGTTGGTAACTTCTTCCCCCAAAAATGCAATAAAAGGCCAATGTAGAAACAAATTGAACTCTGGCATTTAGGGGAATTGGTTTCTTAGTCCAATGCAAATTGTAGTAAAATCCTCAATACAGAGAGTTTAATCTCTTTGAAGATAACCAAGTTTTTCATGTGAAGAATAAAATCGTATGTCTATACTTGCAAGAAAATTAGTTTTTAAAACAATAGTAATGATACTTTAACATCACCATTGTTTAAAGTATGCATACCAATAGCTGCACACTAAACGAAGGCTGGATGACCACATAGAAAGTTTTGAATGTCATTTTTTTTTTGTTCTTCCCTAACATGGCACTCTAGTAATTCTGGTGCATGTTTTACATCAAAACTCCTAAACTCTGATCTCTCAGAAACTCATTAATCTACATTAATAGCCTTTCTGGAAAGCTCTAAGTTTAATCAATTCTTATTTGATAAGGGTCTCTAATGCTTTCGGTGATGGAAGACACACAGAGCAACAAACTATTTCAGAACTATCAGCATTTTCTAAAGTCATGTCAGATGTTGATAAAGTGAAATCCCTCACACAATACAAGAATGTAATTCTCAATTCTTTATCTACTGAGAAGGTTAATAAAATAGAAGACCCTCAAAATGTTATCTAAATACTTGAAGAGAGATAACTTATTAAAACATAATATTTTTTTATAATCTGGATATTTTTATATTCAGATAGTGCAGGCTGTTTTCTCACTGACCTGATGAACTATAGAAGTCACTGTTAGGCCTGGTTTTTCAATGTCTACCCCCCACAACGAAGGTGAAAACTGTAGTTACCCACCTCTTTTTGCAGCAAATGCTCTACCTCTGGGCTGTCCCATAATTCATTATATCTACATAGGGGTTTTTGCAGCTTACATAAATAATCCTTTACATCAATCATTATATCCTCGCAACTCTAAGAGGCTGAAGAAAATATGGATGCTGCTTTTACCAACTGGGAAATGAAACCCAGTGACCCTATGCACAGACGTCTAGAAAGTAACGGAATTAGAATCAGACCCTGGTACGCTACCCTTCTACCGCATTGTGTTGGACAAGAACCATGGTGATCTGAGTCAAGCTGCTCCAGGAAAAGAATTAAAAACACATGGACACACGTCAGGCTTAAAGGGATTTCTTAATATAATTTATTAATTAGATACATAACTAATGAACTGCTCTTCACATGAAAAGTTTTATGGCTGCTGGCCAGCTATCAAAATAAAATGTTTGTATTTGATTTCTCCTGGGTTAGGATGGTTTTTTACCGACTTCTATTGCTTTTCTTCTGTGAATGATCTGATCCATAATATCAGGACACACAGAGGGGCCTGCTGTAGGCAGGGGCCACTTTATGGCTAGCAGACGAAAGATTCTTAGGGATAATGATGTCTTAGTCTTCTGTGTCCCCAGTACCCTGTTTAATACCTATATACAAACTGAACTTCTATGTGTAAACATGAAATTTTAATGCACAGGGCTCCCTGCTTTAGACTGCCATCTGTGTAAATTCTATATAATATTCACATATATTTCTATAAATTAAATTGTGAAATCCAATTGACTGCTCCTCTGCTATGACCCACTGACCCAAAAGCCTGCACGAATCAGCACACTCTACGAATCCACCAGTTGTGCCTAGCGCTAATGAAATCACTTATTTGACAACGGAGGACTCCGAGCCTTCTGCTTTTCCCCACATGCATATTCTGTCTTTACACCTAGTGTTCTTTCCCCTCTTTGTCCTCCTGCAAAACTAAGTTTTCCTCTTTTTCCAAGACACAGACCAAATGTCACTTTCCTGTAAAGCTGCTCTGCCTGCCACAGGGCAGATCACAGGAGTAAGTAGCTCCCTACTTGAGACCGCCATCCACCTTTCGCTGCCCTCAATTACTGCCGAGCGAGAGGGGATCTGGGCTGTAAGCGGCCGGTCTTAGGAGAGATTACTAACACGGGAGTGCGGAGGAGAAAAGAACACAGCTATTCTCGTTTGACGTTGTTTGAATAAGCTATGTCAGTGAAGCCCTGTGTTTAAACAGGACATTTTGGTGCCCAGGGATCCCTTCATTTAAGAGGTAAAATTAATTAGTTAACTCCAACAAGAGTGTTCTAATGTTATAGAATCATCTTTTACTATCTTGTAATTTCCATGTGTAACATCACTATAAGCTGAATGTAAAATAACTATGGCAGGGAAGACCAACTAGCAATTTTACTGCTTAAAATTCTACAAAAAAATACATATTATTATCTTCAAACAAATATGTGGGTGAACTAATATCTTATCTTCAATATTATTATTAAATTTTTTATTTTTAATTACCAAGTCCAACTCCACCTAAATTACATTCAGTCATTTCAGATTGAGTTTTTGTTTTAGTTTTCATGCATAAAGCCATGGTATAACAAAAATGAATTTCAAAAAAGTAATTTGATTTTTGTAGACATTGGATAGTTTTACTTAACTGGCCATAATGTATAATTAAGGCTTAAGGCTTTGGTTCTGATCAGATTTTAGCATGCTTCAATGTTTGAGAACTCTGACTTAGAGTGGGAAGTCAAGATTTATAAATATAAAATAGTATCTCTTGACCTCCAATTTCAAGTGGTTAAAACACTGAATTACCTTTGGCAACTCAAGCACTAAAAGGAGTGTGACTCATTAAATTGCTAATATTCTTCTTTGGAAATTTGTGTGATTTTCTGAACATAGAAATATTTGTGTATTAAAACCAGATAGAAACACAGTAGTCTATTTATATATTTCTTAACTACAGATTGAACCTCCCTCTCTGGTCTCTTAAAATGATAAATCAAAATGAATCTAATGAAAAAACATATATGAAATCACTTGAAAATTAAAAAGTGCTGTGTGTGTTAAATAATAATTGTTATTATTCAAATGCACTAAACTAAACCATCTGAAGATTAATAACCTGCCATCAACTTTTTTATTTTCCTGGTTCCAAACTGACCATTGGCTTACATTGACTTTATTAGAATCCCTACATAGTCGACACTAGGAATAAAAGCAAACACATCTAAAATATATTTCTCCCTGAGCATTCTCAGCAACTCTTTATGGCTACTTCCAAAGAGGTAATCATATCACCTTTAAAAATTATTATAGCAAGTATAATGCACTCTATTTCATTTTTAATTTGGCCTGCTCTTTGCTTTTTATTTTGCTTCTCACCTGATACATTGTGTATTGGAAATATGTTTCCCATTGTTCTCATTTTCTAGAAATCATATGTATTGACTTGGGTCTGGTTTTGCTTGTTCAATTTTCTCATGTGACATGGAAATTTAGTTTCACCTTTTCTAACGCTATAAAAGAACAGTAAATGTCCAAGAAGAATGCTTGATCTCTCCCATTGCACATGTTTAACACCAACTTAGGCCAGAAAATGTCCTATCTGTTTGGCGGCAGGTCAAGAGGCCAGCTGGCCCACAGAGATGAGACCCACGGCAACTCTCAGGAACAAAGGATGGTGATCTGGCTTTCCTGTGGCCTATGAGACTGGAGTTACTATAATATTGTCTAGGAAGAAAATGCATTTTCATTTTCATTTTTTACTTTATTTAAGCATGTCTATGCCTGCCATAGACTGATCATTTGGGTCCTGCAGATATTAAAAAAAAAATAACACAAAAGTCCGAAACTCCTGCTGATAAACTATTTTCTCTCTGACCCAGGAGAAAGAAAGAAGGCTGGATTTATGTTTGGCATAGTGAAAGCTGCTCTGGTTTGCCTTCTGAACTGAATGGGACAGTGACCTTTTACAGGATCTTACACACTAGAGTGTGAAAAATGCTTACACAAGAAAGGCTTCACTCACATTTGTCGGGAGGCTGCCCACAATTACATCGTCCTCATTTTAATGAAGTATCTCTTTTTTGCTCTCCTAATGTTTAGTCAACATGTTTTTCTTTCTAGACTTAGTCTTATTAATTATAGTTGTACTCCTTCTTATCATGTTAAATCATTCTCTTTGTTTCTTGAATCTTTTTAAGACCAATAGGTGGTTATTATGTTCCCCTCCTTGTTCATTTGCCAGGCAATACAAATTTTATACCCTTTATTTCCCATCGTAAATTAATTCTTATATTTTGTAAATTACTTCAATTTCTCTTCCCTGAATCATTCTTCTCCAAGATTGTTTCCAAATCTGAAGTGATCAGGTGTCCCAATATTAGTTAACTCTGTGCCACCACTATTCTGAACTGTTAACATTTATTAGCTCATTTAATCCTCACGACAACCCTATGAGGCTGAGCCTTGTATTTTAGCAAGTTTGCTTATGAGCCATGGAAGGTTCAGTAATGTGCCTAAGATCATTCATCTAGTAAGTGGTAAAACTGAGATTGGAATTCAGGCCTTCCGGGTGTAGAGACTATGTCTTAACCATAGTCTCTTAATGTGAATAGCTGGCCTTTCACATTAAAGTTGAATTATTGTTTCCTTTAGTCACAATATGAGTGGATTTATGAAAAAATGTAAGTCAAGTCAGAGTAAAGAGCAAGTACATTTAAATGACTTTTTCTTACATGTGACATACAATTCAGTATATTTGCCATCTCCTCTTACTATTTAACCCCAACTTGAAATACAAATCCATCTGCTATTCTCTGTCTTTTCATGGGCTTTTAGACATATTTTTACTTCAAAAACTGTCTTTTACAATACAAGTATTCCCAGGGAAAGGTATGTTTTAGCTATCATAAGCTAACAATGTATGTATATTTTATTACCATAAAAAAGAATAAATGAAAGTTATGTGACAACATAAACTGGATACTTACATATGTTTTTCTTGTCTAACAGTGGACACCTCCCACTTTCTTGTCTATGAGTAAGATTTATCAGTAGGTAAAAACAATATTTATTTTTAAAGGAATTACTCTGAATCATAGAGTATGCTCTGGGTTGTAGAGTATTTGCAATTATTTTTTAAGTTAAACAGTCTAAAAAATTATATGTTCACTCATTCACTCATCAAATCTTCATGGGCAACAGCGATATGTGCACATTGAATTCAGTGTGGTATAGTTGAGAGTAGGGATGAAGGTGTCAAAGAAACAGGTGTCCTGCACTGGAGCATAGTAACAGAGATGAAACAATAACTGAAAACATGTAACACCGATAAAGCCACCATAAGTAAGACATATTCTCAAATAGAGATGGCAAATTAATCTTTCAATCTCAAATTAAATCTGAATAAATATATGTACTTACAAAAATTAAAGCCATAAAAAGAGAAATCTACAACCATAATAAATTGTATACTGAAAAAATTAACAATAAATATTTCTTAAAGAACATGCATGACCAATGAGTAAAATGACTAGCCTAACATCTTACTTACAGCAAACATCAATATATATTTGTAAAAGAATCAGTAATGTACACAGTACAACTCCACTTGGGCCAAACTTTGTTGCTTTTTTCATTTATAGAATGGATTTGAACTTATCATGCAAGAGTCCATCTTCTACTAGGTATCAGGGGGAAATTACATAATAATAATAAAGCAAATAATTATCTTACTCTCTTCTGTTATAAAACAATCTCTTTCAGATAAACCCAGTCTCTAAATTACAGGCTTTCAGTAATTTCCCTAACCTTACTCTCTAGACACAAACAGGAACAAAAAGAAAGAAATGGAGTGACCAGATGGAGGAGGAGCACCATTCATTCACTGTCCCTTGGGCCTTCACTACTTGTCGAACATTGTGTGGCTACTCTGGTCAGGACCCTGGACAGCTGGCTACCTCCCCATTTTGGATCACAGCTGGTGGAAGCCCTGGTCTCCTCTCTCTAAATCTAACTACAGATGTCCTCACACCTGTCTAAAGTTGGCTCTTCATGAATTTGACTGATGGCTCTATCCAAGTAGCACATTCAGTGGCATCTGGGTGTCTAAGTGGGTACACTCTGTAGCCTTTTTAAGGAGGTGAACTTAAAACAACTCTCTCTTCCACCACCCTATTTCTCTTATCTGAGTCTCTCTCATTCACATATATATCAAGAGAGTTGAGTCTGAAAATCTAACAACACAAATATTAAAAACAAAGCCAATGGAATTGCCCGATGTCTCCTTTGAAAGACTAATAACCCCTCAATTGCTCCCTATTGCCTTCTCAGTTTATGAGCCCTGCTCCAGTTTGCTCTTGTCTCCTAAGAGTTTGAACAGTTGGGAATCAGTTCATTTTATTTTAACTTTTGGTCTTTGCTGTGTTTGCTTAATATTTATAGTCTTTATGTAAGGCACATTCATATTCCTTAACCAAATTTTTTAATAAAGGGAAAAATATTTTGTCTTTTTTTCATGAAGTACAGAATGACTGGCAGAACAAAAATATTAGCTTTACTTTCTCCCTAATCAGATTTATGTTTTAGTTGTATACATTAAAAAGAATAAGAAGAGAAACATGCTGAGAAAGAGCTATCTTTATAATCACTGTGGACTTGCCCTTTACCTCATCCCCAATTTCAAAAAAAGACAATATAAAGCTTCATGCTGGCATGTTAACCACAGTCAGGAAGAGAATGAGCTCAACTGTGTATGTAAAAACTTACTTGTTTTTCTTTGATTCATCTGATAGCATCACACTGGGTCAGTTTCTTGTTTATGCTATCTTTATTGTTTCTGGTCTTAAAACAATAAACAATCCTAAGTGGTTTCAATTACGGCAGCAAAACTGAGCAAATGAACTTTGCTTTATTTCATGTTGAATAGGAGGATTTTATGATTTTATAAATGGTGATGTTCAGGAATCTTGCCAATGCTGTTCTATAAACAGTAAAGAGTCACATTTGCCAGCTCTAGGCCTTTAATCACCCAAATATTCTTCTCCTGATATAAATAAAATACTTTTAACTTTGTTCCACCGAGATGAATAGAAATGATTAAATTATCTGTGGCTTCAACAATTTGCATAAACAAGGGTATTGGAATGTTTTTGCTGCTCATGTACCCATAAGCTGATACTTGAATTTTTTATGTCTTCTTTAACTGCAAGAAAATATTACTTAGTTGTCATTCACTTTTAACTAATATAGCACACAGCGGTATCAGAAAGAATAAATTAAAGCGTAAATTTGTGGTGGCAAACAACAACCTCCCCCTTCCCAAACTCAGTGGCTTCACAGAATGAAAGTTTATATATGTAAGTATGTAGTTAGTCAGGGAGCAACTCTACCTCATGTTTCCACGATCACCTGGGCAGAGGGGATTCTGGAGGTTCTTACACCAACAACTAAATGCCCAGAACTAATAGCAGGGCCCTCAACAAGAGGTTCAGGAAATCCAATCTCCCTTTTGCCTTAGAGCAGTGATATAGTAAAGCACTGATTCATTTACAGAACCTGGTGTTTAAATCTTATAGAACATTCGGTGGGAACAAAAAGTCATCTGCTAATGAATACATTAGTCAGCTATGGCTGCCATAACAAAACTCCATAGACTAGGTGGCTTAAACAACAGAAATTCATTTCTCACAGTTCTGAAGGCTGGAAGTCCAATATCAAAATGTAGGTTGGTTTCATTTCTCCTGAAGCCTCTCTCCTTGGATTTCAGATGCCCACCTTCTCATTGTGCCCTCATGTGGCCTTACCTCTGTGTACATACATCCCTAGTGTCTCTTTTCTTTCTTATAAACACACCACTCCTATTGGGTGAGCACCCCACCCTCACTACTGGACTAACTTAATCCCTCTCTGAAGGCCTCATCTCCAAACGCAGTCACAAAGACTACGGCCCACCCATCTGATCTCATTTCACCTAAATTACTTCTTTAAAGGTCCTATCTCCAAATGCAGTGCTAGTCTGAGGTACTGGGGGTTGGGACCTCAACATATGAATTTGGGGCAGGAGACATAATTCAGCCAATATCAGTGAACATCACAGTGTGTCTTAGCAATTCAGATTTGCAAGTTGAAAATAATTTGCAAACAAAAGTAAGATGGAACAATATTGTGAAGCCTACATGTGATATTTAAAGCTCCTCAAGTATGAAAACAGTTTCTAACTATAGAAAATCTTTTTTGATTCAAGTTTACTTGGGGATTTTAATAGAAAACTTTGAATAGGAAATTTACATTGTTTATTTTGTTCCAATTAGCTTTTTCAAGTTTTTGCAGAAAATAGTCTCAATTATCATTAAATTTAAGAGAAAATTTCAAGTTAAAATGATGTGCTATTAACACTAGAATTTAAGCTCTGGCCAGGTAGCTCAATTGGTTAGAACATTGTCCCAATATGAGAAGGTTGTAGGTTCCATGTCACATGAGGTCACATACAAGAATCAACCAATGAATGCATAAATAAATGAAACAACAAATTGGTGTTTCTCTCTCTCTAAAATCAATAAATTTAAAAAATTAGTAAGAAAATTAAAATGTACTCTTCATAAACTGAAGAAATTATGTCAATAAAACTATTTACCTTTAGAGGTCTGTGGCTTATTCTTCATCTAAGCATTCATTAAACATCTTCACTCAGCAGGAATAGGGAAAAGTATTTTTACATTTATATGCAAAGCATTTTCAAAATGTATTTCTGTGAAATAAACTTATATTGCACCTTTAACTCTAGGTACATAATATTTATTATTTCTGTGTATCCTTCTAATCAGTTAACCTCATGTAGCTTCAATTTCTTATATGCACAAAAGAAGATAACAAGACTGACTTTTCGCCCGTAAGAGAGGATAACAGTTGAAAGTGGGTTGTAAATAGGCAATCATGTAAAATGTAATGAAAGCCAACATCAGAAGATAAAGATCCCTAAGATATAAAAATTGAGTTTTATGAGGGGTTTGCAGGCCTGGTGAACCATCAACAGAGAAAGGTTGTTAATTTTTTTTTAAGACTCATTTATACTCTTCTCTACTGTAGATGTATAAGCAAATTCAATAATTCAATTCAGATTTATTTCAGTAGATCCTTTATTAAATCACAGAACTATATTTCAACTAATATAAATCATAGAGGTCACCTAATACAAGCGATAGTGCTGATAACAATAAAACTTATCCATTAAAATACACTGAACACATGCCAAGATTGCATAACTTTGTTTTTAAACTACACAGATGTTTCTGCAGAGAAAGCAATATTGCAATGAGTCCAGGGGTAATGTTAAATGCTGCTTAAGAAATGGAAAATAGGAAGGAGGCAGTACAAGGGACGATTAAAGCCCGGTTTGCAAACTGCACAAATTGTGTCAATGCAGCTTTTGTGCAATGGTTTAAATCATTACCTTTTAAGATAATTATCTCATTGTTATTAATGAATAATATATAAAACATTGTTTTGATGCTTTACACTTTTAAAAGCATTTTTAGTTTGTTTTTTTTTTCCTCAAAGAATTCCTTCTATGAAAATCTTGGGTGAAAACTATCACCCACGTTTCCTGTAAGTTCTGAATTTGTTTCATGTTGATAAAGAACCACCTATGTCAGGAATTATCACATATTTACCATTTTATTTTTTATAATTTTGTTTTTATACTCAGAAATGTCAAAAGAATGCCATCCTATCCTTTCTTACTTATGTTACTTCCCTGTGCTAATCAATCACTTATGCCTAAGATAATCACATGGAAGGAAAGGGAAAGATAGGACACTCCATCATATCTTTTCCATTCTGTCATTTCTTGTCATTGCTTCCTCATCAGTGAGCTGAAGGTAGAGGCTATTGTTTGAATGTGTGCCTATCAAAACATGATATAGAAACAGGTGGGTTAGTTTCGGGTAGTGTTTCCATTGTTCTGGTAAGAATAAAATATATATGCATGTATGAGCTACAAAATATGAACTGTGTGCTTTGGATGATTCTTCACAAGACGTGAATGTTTCTCAATTTTCATTAAAACTGGTATATTACACAAAATAAAAATGAACATGAAATTCATACTAATAGTTTAATTTTTTTCTTCACTTAGAATGACATTAAGTAGCAAATAAAATTCATCATAGGTCAGAGAGAAACTATGAAAAGAATGAAAAAACTTTATATGTTATACCTTTCACAGGACTTTTTCCCAATTTTCCAACAAGGGGACTCACATTTTCATTTTGCACCATACACCACAAATTGTGGATGGCTCTGCACACCTACTAGCTTATTGGTTTGAGCATGAAATAATTGATACGGAATTGGGCTGCATGAAGATCAAAACCTTAAAAGAATTCAATGACACATCTGCTGTCCTCCCTTGAAGATAACTTAGCTCTAGACATTCGCTGCTTCCTTTAATAACTGCATCGTGCAAATCTCAAAGCTTTCTTTCTTCTGCCTTAACACTCTAGGTAATCTGCCTCTTTCCACATGTGAAATATCATGTCTTTTATTCCTCATGTTACCTGGACTCTATGACTTTTGGTTCCATGGTACCAAGCCATAGATTACCCTCTCTCACATTAAAATAAAGGCCACTGTGTATAGCACACTGAACTCTGTATGCAAGTCTAAATAAATAAGTGATTTTTTTCATGGCCTTAATTACAGGTGATACCACGTTAAATTTTACTCCAACAGATGTTCCCTATGAAAATGTGATAGCTCAATTATTTTAATGGAATGTTAAAATTCAAACATTTCCTTGGTAGAAATTGTAAACTCCTGAAAGATGACCACAGTTTATAAACTTGCAGTGGGTTAGTGGAGCTATTTATAAAAAGTGTTGATGGTAGGAGGAGCAATATTTGGATTTACTTCTAAGGGCAGAGCTGTGCTGCTTTATAGTTCAAATTAGTGGTTAACCTGGCTTCTCCTGGGGCGCAGATCAGCAGAGTTGCCTGAGGGCCAACAAAGGGAGAAGGCTAAAGGGCTCCAGAGCTCTTTGCTGCGCCACTGCTCTGGGCACAGCAGCTCCGAGTCATAAACTGGACCCCCAGATAAGCTTTTGTTTGAAGAAGCCATTCTGAGGCTTAAAGGAAAACACAGCAAATAACAAAATTCTCCCCATCACTTCAGAGAATAACCTGCTCTTTAGAAAATAAAAGGCGTCAAAGATAAAGGGAATTGAAGAAGTTTCTAAATAAAAGAAGTTTCTTCTTTCAGCAATTTTTTATAAGATTTCCACTGATAGATGAATTGAAATTATGCGCTTTATACTCTTTTGTTCTTAAGGGGAAACTCTTATCACTTTCACATTTCTTTTTTCTTCCACTTTTTGGGAAAGTAGTCTAGATTATAAAATAGGGGACCTAAAGTGGCCATACATTCCTTCCCATATCGCCGGATGCTGACTTTCTACACTCAACGTTGGAGGTATTGCAATAGTAGGCTTTGGAACATTTTGATTAGTGTTCCCCAAATCAGTCTGAACTGAGAAAAAATCACCAACCCATTAACAACATTTTCAGAAAGTTATAACCTGGGTGCCAAATATAACCTGTGCAGATACTGGGTGCTTCATACTCTATTATTTATCCTCCCTTTGTGTTCATAAATAAACTTTGTGTTTCTATGATGCTTTACATTAAAGATGTCCAAGTTTGCACCACTCTCTTTTTATACTTTTCTACTGTAAAAGCTACATGTTCTTTTTAAATATTAGTAAATAAAATTAAATAAGAAGTAGAAAATAAAGTTTACCTAACACACAGAGATAGCTCTATTGATGTTGACATGTGTTTCGTTCTTTTATTTTCCCCAATACATAGTTATATGTTTTCCTTGAAAATAAATGAGCTAAAACATTTAAAAATGGTTAAGAAAGTAACTTATATGTTATATGTATTTTTTAACCACAATTAAAATTTTCTGAAAATGAATATGCTTTTTGGTATATAATGCCATAAAACATTTATGACAATGCCATAAACATTTTTATATGTAATTAAGCATTCTTCTATGATACTCTAATGAATAAATAATATTGTATCATAATATTTTTAAAAATTCCCTTTGGTGGGCATGCATCTTGCACAAGGCTGTGATGACCCTCCTCATAAATCCGTTTTTTCAAACAACTTATTTACTTAGGGTTAAATCCCTAGATAGAAAATTAGCAGATCAAAAATAAAGAAAAATTTTAAAAGCTCCTAGGTATATCAATTTTCCCAATTAACAATTTCCCTTCCATTAAGAAAATCATTCACCCATTGCCATGTGATTAAAATGCCTTTTTTGGAAGGACTATTTATTCTTGACACGTTGCCATTGATCATGAATACACACATGCCTTGTTTGGGGCAAGTGTGCATAAGAAGGTGTGACCTGTCCACATTCAAGTATCAATAGTTTTAAGAGCTATTGCATTTTTGCAGTTCTTTCCTTTTTTTCCCCTCTGACATAAGAACTGCATGTCCTGGATTTCAAAATGCCAGCGGAGTAGGTAGAAGTTACACTCACCTCCTCCCAGGACCAAGCTGGAATTGCAACTATCAAAGAACAATCATCCTAAATAACCAACAGATTTGCTGAAAAGGAGTCTTATAACCAAGGATTTACAGAGGCCACACTGAAACTGGTCGGAAAGGCGGAGACTAGAAAGGGCTAGCCCTACTCCCACAGGTGGTGGCTGAGGTTCCAGGGGAATATTCAGGTGTGGGAGGTTCCCTCTGAGAACTGTGGGGCCTAAACCCCAGGCCTGGCTCTCCAGCCCAGAGCACTAGAGCCAAGAAGAGGTGCCCACAAAACATCTGGTTGTGAAAAACAGCTGGGTTTCTGTTCACCAGGGAGAGATGGAGTGTGCTGGAGGAACATTCACCCTCTTAATGGACCAATGCACAGAATTTTGTTCGCAGCCACTCACGCTGGGCTCCAACAGAAGGAGGTCTGAGAGCACTGGAGTCCCCTGAGGAGGGTCTGAGGCTTGTGGCTCTCAGGAGGGAGCTGGGGTACAGCTGCCAGAATCCCTGTGCTGAGTCATTCTTCCACACTGCAGATGTCATCTTTCATGAGTGGAACATTCCCCTCTGTGTAGCATAAGCCTAGGGAGAAGCAATAACTCCACACTCTGGATTCCCTCTTGCCCCACCCAGCAGAGCTTAGGTCCTGCTGAGGAGTCCACTTTCTTGGCCAGGATGTAGAGATTTGGGCAAACTGAGGGGGTGTCAGTGACTGAGTTTTCCAGCTTTGGGGCAAGGGCCATTCCCTCCACATTCTGTGAACCTTACTGGCACTTCCCCTTCAAGGGAAATCCAATAGAACCACCCTCTTGGCATCCAGCAGACACAGCCTCTGGACTCTGGAGGTCCCACCTGCCTGACTCCTAGTGGCTCTTCCCTGCCAAGGTCAGGGCAAAATCCAGGACAGATTGAATCTTGTGGCTCTGGGATGGTGACCAGGTCAACCACCATCCTTGAAGCCTGAAAGGCATCTTCCCATCACAGGAGATCCACTAGCCCCATCTACCTGACATCATCCACCAGAGGCTCTTTCAGTGACTGAGCCTCACAGGCAGTTGGCAGGTGGAGGAGGACCTCAAGGTGACTTGGGACTTTTGCTAACCTTCCCCTGGGCCCATTGCTGGAAAAAAACAGACTTGGTACGCAGCTTGGTCCTTCCCCCCAACACACACAAGCCCATCAGAAACAGCCACAAACTGTGGATCATTTGTAGCTTCAAACAGGCTTCCAAGGGCCAGGCACAGACAATGCCTGATATTGGCCTACACCAGAGTCCCTCCCAAGAGGTCCAGAACCAATATACCCAGAGGCCAGCTTCAGACAACATCAGAGAAGGATCCAATAAGCTTCGCAAACAACATATCCAAAGGAATCGAGAATTTATTTGAAGAACTAATGACTGAAAACTTCTCTAACCAGGTGAAGGCAAAAGACACACAAGTCCAGAAAGTGCATAGAGTCCTACAGAAAATGAAACCCAAAGAGGCTCACACCAAGACACATCTTAATGAAAATGGCAAAAGTTAAAAACAAAGAGAGACTCTTATAGGCCACAAGAGAAAGACAGTTATTTATCTACAAAAGAGCTCACATAAGACTGTCAGCTGAATTCTCAACAGAAGCATTTCAGGCCAGAAGAAACTGGTATGAAATACACAGTGTTGATAAGTAAGGACCTACAAGCAAGACTTCTTTATCCAGCAAGGCTATCACTTAAAATTAAAGGAGAATAAAGAGCTTTCCAGACAAGAAAAAGCTGAAGAAGTATATGCCACCAAGCCAGTATTTCAAATAATGTGAAAGTGCCTGATTTAAGAAGACAAAAAAACTTAAGAACATAGTTAAAAGGTTAAAGTGGCAATAAGTACATACCTATCAATAATCACTTTAAATGTAAATGGCTTAAAAGCCCCAATCAAAAGACATAGGGTAGCTGAATGGATAAGAAAGTAAGACCCATATATATGCTGTCTACAAGAGACCCACCTCAGAATAAAATATACACACAAAAAGAAAGTAAAGACATGGAAAAAAAGGCTGGGGAAGCAATACTTACATATGACAAAACAGCCTTTAGGCTACAAGTAAGAGACCAAGAGAAGAATGAAATCATATCAAGTGTCTTCTCTAACCATAACAGTATGATACTAGAAAGCAATCACAAGAAAAATACTAAAAAACACTCAAAGACATGGTGGCTAAATAATATGTTAACACACAATGAATGGGTTAACAATGAGAAAAAGCAGAAGTCAATAGAATCCCTGAAACAATAAAAAATGAGAACACAACCTAAAATCTATGGGACACAGCAAAAGCAGTCCTAACAGGAAAATTAATAGCATCACATGCCTACCTCAAGAAATAAGAAAAATCTCAAATAAACAATGTAACTTTACATATAAAGGAACTGAAAAAAGAACAACAAACACAGCCCAAAGTGAGTAAAAAGAAGGAAATAATAAAAATCAGAGAGAAATAAATGAAATAGAGTCTAAAAAAAAATACCAAAGATCCATGAAACCAAAAGCTGGTTCTTTGAATAGATAACCAAGATTGACAAATCTTTAACCAGACTTATCAAGAAAAAAGGGAGAGGACTCAAATAAATAGAAATGAAAAAGAAGTAACAACTGAAACCAAAGAAGTACAAAAGATTGTAAGAAAATATTACAAACAAATACATGCCAAAAAATTGGACAATCTGGAAGAAATTGACAAATTCCTGGAAACATACAATCTTCCAAAATATGAATCAGGAAGAATCAGAGAATCTGAATAGACAAATTACAACTAGTGAAAATGAAGCAACAATCAAAAAACTTCCAACAAACAGAAGCCCTGGACTGGATGACTTCACAGAGGAATATTCAAAGAACTCATATCCTTCACCAACTTTTCAAAAAAATTCAAGAGGAGGGTAGCAACCCAAGCTCATTTTAAAAGGCCAGCATTATCTTAATTCCAAAACCAGATAAAGACACTACCAAGAAAAAGGCTATATCCCTAATGAACATAGATGCTAAAATCTTCAAAAAAAAAAGTATTAGCAAACCAGATCCAACAGTATATTAAAAAGTCATACACCATTATTAAGGAGGATTTATTCTGGGGATAAATCCTGCAAACACATATTCTGGGGGTGCAAGGTTGGTTCAATATTTGCAAATCAGTAAATGTGATATGCCACATAAACAAAATAAAGGATAAAAATCATATAATAATATCAATAGATGCAGAAAAAGCTTTTGATGAAACCCAGCACTGATTTATGTAAAAACTCTCAGCAAAGTGAGCATAGAGGGATCATACATGAACATAATAAAGGCTAGGTAGGAGTCAGAAAACAGGGAAAAACAGTAATGGAAGACTTGACTTGGGGTGGTAAACATACAATACAATATACAGATTATGTATTGTAGAATTGTACACCTGAAACCTATATAATTTCACTAACCAATGTCACTCCAATAAATTCAATTTAAAAAGAATAATTACAAAAAAGAAATAAGTATTTGTTAATACAAAAAAAAAGAACTGCATGTCCCAGTTGAGGGCTGTTCTGTCATCTTGAATTCCAGAATTAAAGAGACCCACGCAACAGAGCCATGTGGATTGCAGGTAACCTACTGTGATGGCACCAGTAGCTCCAAACACAGCCACGGCCAACAGGAACAGAAGGAAGCCCACCACACACACAAAAAAGACATATAGCATCAGCAAGAAATGTCTTGTCTCTAGAAGCTACTTAGACTGGAGTGTTGTTCGTGACTAATATACTGTAGCAGATGTCAATTGTGATAAATTACACAGACAGCTGCATTTCTTCACAGTTACCCTGTAAGCACACTGTCGTGCCACTTGGGATGGAGCCCAAATTTGACTTTAATGTCAAGATTAATGATGCCACACACACACACCAAGAGGGAATGAAGAGATGTATCATTGAGATAACAAGACTATTGGGGAAGAGGAGAGCATTCTCCCATGTTGATTCAAACATGACTTCAGAAAGCAAGAAAAGGGTCTGGCTTGGGTTATGATAGTGAAGAGGTGTAGCTGGAGTAAAGTTCCTGCACCGGACAGGGGCTTGAGTGGTTTGAACTTCCTTCCCACCAGCTCTAAAGGAAGGTGCCCCCAGGCTTTCTCACCAGCTTACCCAGATGTGGGGCAGAGGGGAGGGTGGGAGGAGTGAGGATTAAAAGCTGCCAGCAGTTGAACTTCAAAATATGAACCATACTCTTACTACCCATACTTTTACAACATGACTATGCTGTGCTTGTCATTGCAAAGTGGTATCTATTTCTCCACCCCTTGAATTTGGGTTGAACTTATGACTTCTTTGATCAACTTGGCAGAAGGGACTTTGCAAATTCCATGCCTCGATCTCAGGAGGCTTTGCATGCTTCTTCTCAGTCTTAGAATCCTGCCACCACATGTGAACAAGCCTGTTAAAGTCTGCTAAATACAGAGAAGAGAGCCCATTTATCCCAGGCAAAGCCATCCCAGACAAGCCTGTAATGAGATGATTTCAGACTGTGAGACAGCCCAGCCAAGATCCACAGAGCTACCTACCTGATTCATAGCTGACCACAGATGCATGACAAAGACTAGCCAAGACTAGCAGAACTTCCCATTAAACTTACAGACTTGCAAGGAATAATAAATGCTTATTATTTCAAGCCATTGAATTTGGGAGTAGTCTGTTACACAGCAATAGTTAAATGATATATTGTTTAATATAAATACCTACAAAATGTTTATATCAATTTGTGTTAATACCAGTATTATAGCAGGATATCTGTAGCTCCATATCCTTGCCAAGTCTGGGTAACATTTTCATTGTGCATGTTTCATTGTCCTTTTTATTACTAATGTAAATTGATCACTGTTAAGGCTGATACAGAACACTGGAGTAGATTTTCTTTGTTCAGAGATGTTATCACCTGATTGAACTATGTTAGTTTTACAAGGTTAAGGAAAAGAGATATAAATTTTTATTTGATTTTGTAAGTATGCTTTAGCCCTTAATATAAAAAGTTAGGCTCATACCACCAACCCTTAGCCAACACATACACATACACACAGAGATCTCAACAAAAGTTATGGATCAATTTCCATAGGAGCAAAATAACATAGAGGAAGGAAGGTACTGAGAACACAAACTCTGATCTCCAAGATTCAAAATAAGGTGAAACTGCTACAGTGAACAAGAATTGTTCAATCCAACATCAGGTAGTGAGAAAGAAAACCAAAGGAGAAATTCTCAAATTAGAATGTAAAAGAAGCAAGGGGAGTTTGGGCTAGGAAGCCAGACTCAGTGCAAGGCACTACAAACTGATTGTATTGAGTTGGCCAAAAAGTCCGTTTAGTTTTTTCCATAAAATAAAAGACACATTTTTCATTTTTGGATATTTTAAGTATCTCTCACATGGTATAAAGTTTATTGTTCTCAATTAATGTCTCAATTTCATTGCTATCAACTTCAACTTGTCTACACGACTGTGAAGTATCATCCAACGAGAAATCTCCAGCACGAAATTTTGCAAACCACTTTTGATCAGTCACAGTGCTTTCTCTATACACTGCACACATCTTTTTTTGCATTTCAGTTACATTTTAACCTTTCTAGAAATGATAAAGCATAATGTGCAGAAAATGTTGCTTATTTTCTTCCATTTTCAATATTAAAATGGCTACACAAAAAATTCACTAATTTTGATGTTTTTTTTAAAATGCACACTGATATGACAGCTGTCACAATACAATCTAACAAAATTGTTTCGAATGAAGTTAAAGACAACTAAGTGCTACTAGAGCCATCTTACAGGAAAAAAAAAATGAACTTTTTGGCCAGTCTGATAGTAAGAAAAGAACTGGTCTGGCCTAATTTGTGACTGACGTCTGACATTTCTCCCAGTGCAGATGCCCTGGCAGGGTATCCTGTTCAAGATCAGAAGCTGGGCCTGTGAATTAGAACATAAATACATATTCCTATGCAGCCCAAGTGAAGAGCATGATAGAGCTGGTGAGCCATGCAGAGAGCAAGGAACTCAGCTGCAGCCGTCAGAAGCAGGGGAACCAGTCTTCAACAGCAGGTTCCGACGGTAGCCTGAGCAGGAGCAATCTCAGTGAACTGAGCAGATTTCCAATTCCTCCCCAACTGGCCTTTAAAAGCAGGATTTACGCTCTTCAGACTGAGTAAACTCTCAGGGTGTTTGGACAATTTGGGGTTAAGAAGTCTCAAGAAAAAAACAACTGACACCAATAAAGACAGGTTGGGGATTCCAAGTCATTAACTGGAGAGAAGGAAAGGAATGGGAGTAGAGAAGTAGTCCATAACATTAGCTTAGAGATTATGATTTTTTTTTCAGAATTAGCCATTAATACTGAAACTTTATTTACTCTTTTTTGCCATTTTTATTAGCATGCTTTTTCCCTTAATTGTTGTGAAAGCTTTTCCTTACATATTGCAATTCTTTTCCTGTTTAAATTCTACTTTTTAATTCATTATTTTCTTTCTTCAGAAAACTTAATCTCTCAATCATTTTCTCTCACCATTTGGAAAATGGTATCGCCTACCTATTTTTTTATTTGTGAATTTCTACATTTGTCACAAAAAAGAAATGAAGCCAGACAGCAAGCTAAAATTGTATAAATTATAACTCCCAAATATATTATTTGATCTGAATATTGGTAACTCACATAAAGTGACTCAGAAAATGCTCAACTGGCATGGTTTCAAAGCCAATGTCTTGATTTACTTACTGATTTTCCAGTCTCTTCAATTTGTGTTAAATTCCTAAGGACAGTTCTTTTCCTGTTTGGCCTTTCTCCCCCGCCTCACCCCATATCATAGTAAAAATAATAAAATGAAGCATATTGCCCTGGCTGGTGTGGCTCAGTGGATTGAGCACCAGCCTGTGAACCAAAGGATTGCTGGTTTGATTCCCAGTCAGGGCACATGCCTGGGCTGTGGGCCAGGTCCCCAGCTGGGGGCACACAACAGGCAACCACACGTTGATGCTTCTCTCTCTCTCTCTTTCTCTCTCACGCCCCCTCCAAAATAAATAAGTAAAATCTTTTTTTAAATGAAAATAAAAAATAAAATTAAGCATTTTGATTTGACTTATGAATCAATGGGCCAAAAAAACGTACATATGCAGAACAAGAAACCTTTTGGCTAGAACTCCCGAACTCTGGTCTAAGTGCTGGGGAGGTGAAAAAATAGACAAATACTCACGTTTTCATGGAGTTCACACTTTAATAGGAAACCAAAAATAAGCAATATAAGTAAGTAAAATATGTGCTATGCTAGATAATGATAAGAATTAAAAATAAATATAAATTAGAAAAAAGAAATTAGAAATAATAGGAGGCTTGACCTTTCAGATAGAAAGATCAAGAAAGGCCTTTCTGAAAGGTCATGGTAGAGCAAAGGTCTGAGGACGAATTTGTCATATACAGGGAAATATAAGTGCAGGCAGAGGGGATAAAAAGAAAAAAGCAAGTGTAAAGGCATAAATGTGACAGATATGTTTAAACAAAAGCAAGAACGTCATGGTAAAAAGGGTGGAACCAAATGGAAAGAGAATGTAAGCGATGGCATCAGTGAGGAAACTGAGGGCCAGACCATAGTACTTCTTGTCTTTTAGTCTCAGTAAAATGGGAAGCTACTAGAAAACTTCGAGCAGTAGAGAGATTTGATCTGATTTGTATTTAACAGAATCACTCCAGCTCCTTGGTTGTGAATAAGCTGTACAGTGGTGAAGGCAAAATCAGGGAGACCATGAGGAGACTATGACAGTAATCCCAGAAAGACATGATGGGGGCGTAGAGAGCGTGGTAGTATGGAAGTGATAGGAAGTGGTTGGATATTACATCAGCTTTTAGAGGTAAAATTGACAAGATGACTCCAGGGTTTGTGATGTGCAAAACTAAGATGATTTACTAAAGTGGAACGAACTATGAAAGAGAAGGTTTTGTGGGGAATTATCTGGATCTCCAATTTGAGCATGTTAACTTTGAGATGCCTTTTAATTATCCAAATGGAGGTATACCTATACATATGAGTCTGGAGTTTTGGGAAGAGGGTTTGGGAAAAGGGTTAGGCTAAATACAAATTGAGGAGATTAGGAAAAATAAGCAACAGAGACTGAGAGAGAGCTGTCACCCAAGTAGCAGAACAAAATGAGGAAATGTTTTAGTGGGAGGGAGTCATAAGCACATCAGATGCGACAGATACATCAAGACAAATGAGTGAGCACTGGACATGGATTCAGCAATGCATGCTTGTGTACTGGAGACTATAGATAGGCCAGTGAAAGCCTGACTGGCAGGGAGTTAAAGAGAATACTGGGGAAAAACTGAACACAGAAAGTGCAGACAACTATTCCAAGCAGTTTTGCTGTACAAAGAGATAAAATTGGAATAGTAGTAAGATGGGGAAGTTGAACTTAAAGGAAATAATAGTGTGTTGTACACTGATGGAATAGATTAAATAGGGGGAAACTAATGTCAAAAAAGTAATGGTGAGGACGTGAGAGACTAAAGAAATATCCTTGACTAGGGAAGAGGATATAGGAGATAGTAAATGGGCTGGCCTGACTTATCAGCACAGACATCCACCAACAAGAGAGAATTTAGAGTATGCGGGCATCATTACAGGGAGCAGATGGACTTGTGAAAGTCCTCTTCTAATTGCTCGATTTTCTCAGTAAAATCAGCAGCAAATTCGTCAACTGGTATTCAACCTAGCTAGAGAAGAGTTGGAGGTTAGAGGAGACAAGAGAAGATATGAAATAGATGCTCAGCAGATTTGAAAAGTGAGTTGATAAGAAAATGTACAATTACATTTTCTAGCCAACTTTGCAAGATAGTAAGAGGCCATGTTGGTTAATGATCATGACTTACAATGACACCAGTACATCTTGCAGATACCCTGGATACCCTGCACCACATACCATTGGCATGCTTCTAATTCAGTGGCAGTTGTGGTGAACAATTCCACACGCTCACAGAATTCCCACTCAAGCCCCTGCTGAGTCACTTGGCTATTCATCAAGAGCTCTCTCCCTAATCCATGGAAATTTGCTCAGCCCCAGCATACAGTATCCTAGAAGGATGGGAAGGTTGCCACCACCACCCGTTATGGGTTGAATTGCATCTGCCCCAAAATTCGTATGTTTCAGTCCTAACCCTCAGTATGTCAGAATCTGACCATTTTTGGAAATACGATCTTTATAAAGGAAATTAAGTTAAAATGAGGTAATCAGGATGGGCCCTAATCCAATATGACTGCTATCCTTATAAGAGTAAATTTGGACACAGACACTTTCAAAATGAAGATAATGTTAGGATACAGGGAGAAGATAGCCATCTACAAGCCAAGAAGACAGGCTTGGAGCAGATCCTACCCTCACGACCCTCCGAAAGAACTAACTCTGCCAATACCTTGATCTCAGACTTCCAGCTTTCAGAGCTGTGAAAAAATAAATGTCCGTTGAATAAGCCACTCAATCCATGGTATTTTGTTATTAGCAGCCCTAGAAAAGTAATACACCATCTGGTGACAATTCTTAACTAATCAGAGCAAAAGTCTACATAGCCTGGATTCATTTGGAGAGAAAACTCTAAAGAGCCTTCTAAAAGAGTAATAGCCAGTTCAGGGAGGCACACTTTATTGATTTTCCCCATTCCATGTCTTTCTCTTCACTCCATCAATCCAGCTTCATGGGGCAATCTCCTAAAAATAAACTACCTGCACCCAATGTCTTTTCTTGAGCTCTGTTTTCAGAGAAATCAAACTATCATGCCACTGAGAAATTGTACGTATTTCTTCACTGCCATTTCTTCTTGAATCACTTTCTTCTCTTGACAGCACACATCTGGTTTTCCACTTCCCTCTCTTGCCATACCTTCCAATGCTTCTCCCTCTCCTGCACACTCTCTTAAGGTGAAAGTGACCACTTGGATCCACTTGACCAGTCTTCACTCTCTATATACCCTCTTTAGGTTATACAAAAGTCAATGTTCAGTCTTGACTATATGTGTTCTATTAGCAGGATTTGATGTCATTAATCTCTCCTTCCTTGAAATACTTTCTTCATGAAGCTTCCAGGATATCCTACTGTCTTGGTATTCTTACTACACCACTTACCTTGTGTCTCGGTGCTTATTCACATACTTCCTCTTTGTCCTGGTCTCCTAAAATTGGAGAGCATCGGACCTAAGTCCTTCGACCTATTCCCTTCTCTTCTTACTCTCATGCCCTGGTTGATTGCATTCAGTCTCAAGCCTTTAAAAACCATCTATACAACTAAAAACTTCCACTTTTATTTATCCCAAACTCCACACTCAAATATCCATCTACTTCTTTGGATGTTGTGGTGGTTTTGTCACCTATCAACTGGGTTAGACTAAACTACATTTTCCAGAACTGCTTTCCTACATGTTTCTAGTTAAGTTGGGTGTCAATAAAGATTCTTATGGAAGATCTGGAAGACAAAAGTGAAGTATCAGGCATGTTGAAAGTCCCACCCACTTTTATTTATCTGCTGGTTCTCCTCATTGGCATGAGACAGACGTGAGAACTGCAATTGCTCCACTTTATCCTGGAATATCCTTTAGCTTTTGATACTAGGTCCACCTTCATGTGTTTAGCTCTCTTTCAAAAGGCTCTGGCTTCTTTAAGAAACCCAAATCATTAAGGTTAAAAGCACCATAAACTGACCTGGCTTATAAGTTCTAATTTATGTGCTATTTGCTCTCCCCTACTTTGCTTCCTCATTTCCTTCCCAACTGCCTGCCCCATGGATTTCAATTTTCAGTATGAGACACAAAGAAGAGTTTTACAGAAAATGTTTAAATAGCTCCTACAATGGCGTAAGATCACATTTCTCTAACACATCCCTTCATACATCTCTATCTCTATATACCCCTAGATATATATACCCCTTCATATATCCCTATCTCTATATACACTAGATGTGTATCTCTATATACACTATATATATACATATATATATTACCAGTATAATGAAATTTGTACACCTCTATCTTGTATATCTCTATGTGTCTAACTTCAAAACATCCAGAAATGAAGAATATATCTCATTATACAAGATATATACAAATATCTTCATCGATCTCATTATACTGGATATATATCCAGTATATTAGAGAAAGATACAGGAAGAGATTTGTTAGATTTGAACATACATAGTAACAATATTTATATATATATTAGAATATTTTTAAATATTTGGTTTCTGTTTCTCTGCTTAAACCCAACTAATACAGATATGTAACAGATATCCTGAGGTCAACAAGTCCAAAACTAAAATCCAGACTCCACTCTCACTCTCCACAAAACTTCAACCTGCAACCTTTCCCATCTCAGTGGATGGCAACCCCATGCTTCTGGTTGCTAAGACCCAACCCTTGAAGTCATCATTGATTCCCACTTTCTCTCACACCTCCCATATCCAAACAACTGAAAATAGTATTGTGTCTACCTTCAGTACATATCCCAAAATAAAGAATAACTGACAGAATTAGAAGGTGAGCCATCTAAAACGAGTCTGAGAAATGATAATCAATGGCTGCTAATAACACAAAGAGAAACTTATGTGCCTCCTATGTGCGATGTAAGTACACAACACCACCTCTGAAGTAACCTTGCCAGAAAATCACACCTGAATCAAATCAGGCCTCTAGATACAACTCCAAATTTTTAGGAAACATAGGAACTTATGTGACCCAACAGGGGTACAATAACATTATCTGGCATGTGGCAAACTCCAAAGGACAAAGGGACCAAACTTTGTTTGAATTTCTTTTAGGGATAGCTTTTTTTATTTTAGAAACAAACTGTTAGGATAAACAATTACGATGACTTTTCATTAGTACAAAGCCACTATTTTTACATTAAGCATATAGGTAAAATTCAATTCCTAACACTCTGACACCATGCTAGAGTACTTTCCCTTCTCTTTTCTCATTTCCCACCACATGATTCTATGCTATTTTTAAAGAAACGCAATTTGCCAAGTGGAAAATGTTTTTATGTGCTATAAAAGATAAAAAGATTTTTTTCCAAGCATGTTTAACATATCAACCTGTTTTGCTTTCTGAGCATTAATCACAGGCCCTTTGCTCATATCTTTTGTTTTACCCTAATGAAGGAAAAACCATGATGTGGGGAAGATCAAAGTTATTGAAATCCTCTAAAGATATGACTTCTGTAATCAGCCCATGCCCAATGCCAGTTGTTTCCAGACCAGTCCTTTGTCATCAGGGTTATTGACAAGCTTCTGAAAAGCAGACAGTTGGCTTGTCTGGACAGCAGCTGCCGACTGTCATTCCCTTGGTTTGAAACTCAAGGTCATGCTTTGGTATGGAGGCAGAGCTTTTCTTGGCAGGTGTAAGACTGCCAGGAGGAGGAAGTGGTGTCAAATGGAACATGTCAGACACCATCTGAGGACAAGGTCACCCTAACCCTAAATGAATAGCACAAACACGTGCTGGAGACGTTGTTCTTCACATCTGCACTTTAAACTAAAAGGAAAGCGGTCCATAGTTACCCAAATCTTTCTCATCCTTCAGATTGAGACCTGGACAATCGAATCAAAGCCTCTTCATTTTTTCCCTACTGCCCTCTTTACCAGGCATCAATTTTCAGTGTAGCCATAAGACAACGGTAAAATAAATTAACACAGATGACCCCAAATGAGGATGTTTTCCATGCATAGAAGACCAGTACCGTTTAGAGTTTACCAAAGATGACAAATATTCTTTCTGCTCAGTCCACACCAGAATCATGTAAGTTAGCTACTACTAACCTACCACATTTTATGAGTGATAAAATGAGACCTGCCACCTCAAGGACCTATGAGGAGGCCACATATTGAATAAAGGGGAGAATGCTGGGCTTTCCAGTCCTTGTGCTGAGCACTCTTATGGCAGCTGTTCAAATATAGTAACGACTTTTCCGGAGATCTTTCTGCAGTTCTCCTACCTTCCTCTCTCCCGATATTACCTAAACTCAAAAATTAAAGAAACTCAGACTCTTCTCTTACCACTAATTCCCTTGGCTGAAGCCTTGGCAAGGAAGCCTCCCACCTCTCCTGGGTACCGCACAACCAGGCAGTGATTTGGCGGCATCCAGAAGATCCCTATCACAGCCAAGGAGTAATAATAGCTCTCAGGAATGTGCTGTCTACCCCAGGAACCAGCACACTGTAAAAATGTTGTTTTCACATTTCCTCAATAAAATCCAGACAATAAATCTGGTCCCTTTTATACTTCTAATAGTGGAAATGTGTTTGTGATAAAAACAATCATTTCTTCCCAAAGGAAGTAGAAATATGTATTATTCAGGATCCCTTGTCAAAAGAAATAATTGCAGAACTTTAACTTAGTAATATGGCAAATAGAAAATAGAATACTATAAGTAGAAAAATGGCTTGTAAAATCTCCCATGGGTATTAGCTTATACAGATGCTATCTGAAAACACTTGAACCAGTATTTATAACCAAATGACCAAGGAGTTCAAGCAGTCATGTCGTCGGTTCTACCAGAAGTGAAACAAGAAGAAATGAACATTTACTTGCAATGGGAATAGTTTCCAGGTTTGCATTAGAACATAGTCTCGTGGGGCTTTGCAGCAGCCCACAAAGTCCCTAATAGTAGGGACAATTCATATTTTCTCCCCTAAAGGATTATAGGCTATAGTTTCTATAATGAAGAGTTTGTAAAGGTAACAGAAAAAGGAACTTTGTGGAAGTGTGGTTAGAAAACTAGAGTTGGATAGTTAGGCCTGTTTTAATTCTAAAATGTTATTCAGAAAATGATGCTCTTTGTTATTGATGACTCACCTCTTTCTCATTTTCATGTTTTTGCCAGAATTGGGGCTTATCAAATTTTGGCTTAAGAAAATGCTGACACCCTTTCAGGATTCTTCATCTTTCCAGATCATTCTACGAGAAGACTCTCCCTCTAATAAAATTCTCGTGTCTATGAATTAGTCCAGCACCTACTGTATTTTTCTAATCACAATCATCGAATAAATAAAACTCACTAAAAGAGTCTACAGACATATTTTATGCATCCTGAAAAAAATCAATGTTATTGCCATTCCTACAATAAGTACTGGAGGAGGAATTTAAATTATTTGATCTACCTAATAAAGGATAACACATATAATGTAAATAAATGTTCTAGATGATGATGGAGAGACTAATAAAGAGATTATTACTAATCTCTCTTAAGGATTAAAGTGATTCTAAATGGAGACGAGTAAATAACAATTTTTCTAGTGATCAACTGCACCTGCAGCTGTGTTTGAGGTAGAATGTGAGTTAGGAATTTGATTCTGGAGAAGCTTCTACCTTTGCAAAGGCAGGCAAGTTAGGATGCCAGCTAGAATACTATTCTGAGTTTTTGTTAAGGCAAGACTTTCCTATTGAGTTTCACACTCTAATATTATTTGTTATTCCTTACAATGTTGTTCCATTAAAGAAATTTTACCAAATTGATACATTTAAATTTATATTTTCTTGTTATAAAATGCAAAAAAAATTAGCAAAGCTTCATATTTTCAGTTCAAGGGGTTTAAAGAACTGGATAGGCAAAAAGGTACACCAGAGTCTAAGAAAGCTCAAAGAAGCTATAGTACGAGTTTCCTTCCAACTCTTTCATCTTCAAACTGGACGATCAGCTGAGTCCCCAAACTTACAAGTTGTATTTACTCCACTTGGGTCACACAGAGTAGTTTAATGTTAGAACTTTTTTATGATTATAATTAACATAATTACAATATTATTTACATAAATAGGCAAATAAAAACATAAATCACTAAAGGTTTACCAACCCAGAATTTTTTTTTAATTTTTATTGTTATTCAATTACAGTTGTATGCCTTTTCTCCCCATCCCTCCACCCCACCCCACCCCAGCTGAACCCACCTCCCTCCCCCACCTTCACCCTCCCCCTTGATTTTGTCCATGTGTCCTTTATACTAGTTCCTGTAATCCCCTCTTCCCACTGTCCCCATCCCACTCCCCCCTGGCTATTGTTAAATTTTTCTTAACTTCAATGTCTCTGGTTATATTTTGTTTGCTTTTTTCTTCTATTGATTATGTTCCAGTTAAAGGTGAGATCATATGCCAACCCAGAATTTTCTTAAAGAAAGGCAAGCTTAGAGCATTAGGGACCTAGATTTGGTTTGTTCCACCCAGATTTGCTGGATGACCTTTAAGCCATTTATGTCCTCTTCATCAACGTGTTCAAGTGAAAAGAAAATGAAATAATAATTCGTGGATACCTCACAGAATTGGTATAAACATCAAGTAAGACAATTGTAAAGCATAAAATGCTTACCCAACGTGAAGCATTATTTTTTATTGTGTTTGCTGAATGAGAAAGGAAAGTTTGAGGTCTCCAGCTAATTGTCTTTAAAATCTGAAACACATGTTCTAGTAACTATCCTTTTGTATCTGTGCATCTCTCTCTCTCTCTCTCTCTCTCTCTCTCTCTCAAGAATTCTTGAGTGATGGATGCTACAGATTGGAAGATCATTGTGCTGGAAAATTTCCAGCCCTCCCAGCCACAAAAATGTGTCTCTCAAGCAAGACTGTATGTTGCCGCAACTCCCTAGCTCCCTATGGTATTAATAAAAGCAGACGTTCTAAAATACTGTTACAAATATTTTAAAAGTTCTGCCATTTCTAATTGGCTCATGGATGTTTAAGAAATATCATGAGTTTATTTTGAAGCAACTCAATAAGTTTTACTCAAACCCTGTATTTAATTTCACCTCAGTGCTAGGATCATGTGATAGGTTACACCAAACTTTTTCAACAGGCAATAAAGAAGGGAAAATGGGACATTACATGGGAATTCTCCTTACCATGCTAGACATAATATCCCTGGAAAAAAATTAAACACTGAAGTGTCAATGATGAAAGTACACCAGCTAATAAGTGAATTAGAGTTGTTTTCCTGCCAGTGTTTGGAGCAGTTGTTTTTCTGCTCCAAAGTAGGGTACAGAGACCCTAAAAGATATGAAAGAAGTATTATGTAGAGGTATGTGAAGAACATATTAGAACTTCTAATATTTATCCCAAAGACAGTGATTAAGCTTTATTAATATTTAGACTTACAAGGTACGTGTTACTAACTTACATGTAAACATACATGGCAGAGTGCTTGTTTGCTCAACTATTTCTTTTTTTAAATTTTTATTGTTATTCAATTACAGTTGTCTGCATTTTCTCCCCATCCCTCCATCAACTATTTCTTATTGATAGATACAAACCAAAAATTTAGAAGAGCCCTGACTGGTGTAGCTCAGTGGATAGGGCATCCTCCTGCAGACCTAAAGGTCACCATTTCTATTCCCAGTCAGGGCACATGCCAGGGTTGTGGGCCAGGTCCCCGGTTGGGGGCAAAAGGCAACCAATCAGTTTCTCTCTCACATCGATGTGTCTCCCTCCCTTCCCCTCTCTCTAAAAATAAATAAATTAAATCTTTAAAAACTATATTTATTTTGGAGAACATGGGGTAACATTCTCTCTAGAAGACACTCTAGTAGCTACTTAGAATAAAAAGAAGTCACAGAGCAAAGTCTTTTAACCAAAATATATTAACAATTTTAAAACTAAAAAATGTCCCATGAATCTAACTCACTGTTACTTAAAATGGGTACATTTTACTATAAGGAAAGTGAGAAAGAAAGAAAGAAAGAGAGAGAATTAGGGAGGGTGGGAGAGAGGGAGTATGTTGGCAAAAGGAGACGAGTCGGTCGGCTGGCTGAGGAAGTGGAATAGTGTGACAGCAAAGGCCAGCGCTTTACATTAACAACAGAAAGAGAAGATTTTAGTAGCTGACATACTGTTCTGAAACCTGACTTTGGCAAACCAGCTTTTTCGGTTCCCTCAGCTAAAGACACTTCAGAAAAATCAGGTGCAAAACAGTATTAAAGCAAATTTTCTTTAATATGAAAATGAAAAAAATAAAACTGCTATTCTCATATTTTCTGCCATGTTATTCTTCTGCCTCTAGTTTTGGGCAGTCCCTGATCTAAAGAAGGAAGTAACCAGCCACTGTGGGCCCTACTTCTTCCTCGGATCTGTAAATTGCACAAACTGATAAAAATCATAGTTCGAGACCATTACATTAGGAACCAGAAAACATTTACTCTAGAATGTTTCTGTCAGAGTATAACCTTACAAACTTTGGAAAGCTGGGTGGGGTTTTCCCCATTTTGTAAAATCCTAATGTTGTCCTCATTAATATCTAAATGCTTAGCTTTAATTATCTTGATTCTATATTATTCCATCATATTAATTTGAAATGTGACAAATGGAGAAAACTTGTACACCATGTAAATCACTGTAATCTATTATATTATTTTATCTACAAACTGCAGTATAGAAAACATGATCACAAATACATACATACATTCATTCAGGAAGCATTTATTGATCCTCGAAGATTTTTCAGGTACTGTGCCAAGTTCTTCACCTGCAACAGCGATTAGAAAGATAGCTTTCCTGTACTAACAGAGCTTAGGGGCTGGTGGAAAAGACAGATGGACAAGCAATTACACAAGCAATGTGCTAAGGACTATGATGGAGACATTCAGGGTGTACAGAAACACATAGAGGAATATTTGATCTGAATTTAAAAACTTCCTGAAGGAAGTGACTTTAAAATCACCCTAAAATATAAGTAAGAATTGACCAGGCAAAAAAATGGTGACAAGCTCCAGATAATGAGAAGCACTTGGCACCATACGGAGCAAAAAGGAACACATTAAGAAATCTAAAGTCAGGGCCACCATGTTTGCATCTGGGGTGAATCTCTGACATCATAGCCCATGTGGTCCTTTCTTGAGGTGTGCATTGCACGGTATGTGTAGCATAGGACACTTCTCTCCAGGACTAAGTTCATTGTTGTTGGTATGAAAAGTGTGAATGTGGACATGAAGAAGTAATGAAACTGGAAAAGTAGACATGCATGCTGCCTGTCACTACCAGAACCAATAAGCAGAGACAAGGATAAAATCTTTATGGGTGCTTTATTCAGAGGTCAGCAATCTGAGAAGACAGCAGGTTATGTACCAAAAACCATCTTAACATTTCATCTCAAGCCAGTCCTTTTATAAGGAGAAAAAAATGTAGGTAAGGGGGTTAGAAAAAAGGTTAATTGGAAAAGAGTTGCAGTCCAGCAGCAATTTTCCTGGTATTCCTTTATCTGTTGATCAACAATTATCTGCATCATGGACTTTCCTCCCTGGACAACAGTGGCTCAGATACCACCTCCATTGCTTGAAGACCCCTGGTCACAAAGGTTGAATTGCTCATAGACCTCCAGGAGTCCCATGGGTCATGCATTCCAGTTCCTGGAATAACAGCTTTCCACATGCATTAATCACTTAAGCCTATCAACTATGAGTGAAGCTAAATTTTTTTTTAATTCTTGAGTTCCCCTATCAGTAAGAAGGAGTCAAATATAAAAGGATATTATGATCTAAGTGTTGGAGTTTATGTTGAAGTATTTTAAGCAGAGGGGAAAAATCCTATCACCATTTTACAGGGACTCCTCCTGTGTCTGAGGCTCTTCCAGATTCCAAGCCACCATGCCAGCCCATGTGCAACTAATAAAAGCCTGGATGGATTCTCCTTTTCCCAGAAGTTTCTCTGCCTATGTCAAGCATGTTCCCCTGACTTTCTGGGTACCTAGATGCAATGAGTTTGCTCAGAGGTGAAAGCAGCTTCCTTCCATTCTCTGCTCAGTTAAGAAGGGTCAGTCTTCTCTGTACTTTAGAAATTTTTGCTTCCACAGCTCTTTGATCATTTTAAGGAAAAACATAACTTTTTGGTTTAGTCAGTGTTGTCTCATTATTACAGCAAGAGCAATGGTGTCCCTGACCTACCACAAACTTATTGAGAGTAGAACTTCCTACTTTTATTTTTTTCTATTTGGGGAGGTTCCCTACACTACATTCATCACTTATTAAAGCTCCAAGAAATGCCAGATTATTACAGCCTTGACGACCTAACAAATATTTCATTTTAAGTAATATATTCCCGTACATTTATAAATCCATTACCATGGGCAAACAATGTAGTCAATATTTTCCACTTTAAGGATCATCAACAAGTTGCAATAAAATAAGTGCTTTCCGAATGTGAATAACAACGGTCAATGTGTTTACTCCTTCAACATTATGAAGATCATGATCATGGCTAAGGTCTGTGTAATGGACACTTATTGGGCCCCCGCCCACACACTCTTATAACCCATCCTTTTTCTCCGGTCTTTGCTATACAGTCAGTTGCATGCACTTGTAACTTAACAGCTGATGCTTCAGCTGCCTCTTGTATCTCTCATTTCCATCCCTGGGGTTTCTTGGCCACAATCTTAAGGGACTCCTTTAAGAACTCTCTAAGCCATTTTGACTCATGCATATACCTGAGGTGTGAAGGAGTAACACCACAGGGCAATCCTTGACCTATGGGGACAGGGAGGAAATAGTGAAAAAAAACTCCCTTCTGTCATGTCACAGCCGACCAGGTCTGAGGTTCACCTGACACAGCTTCTCAAGGGTCTCCAGTAGGATTAAGCTCCAGTTGCCCAGTAAGGTGAGTTCCTCAGTGAAGAACCCTTGGATTGGCATTCTCTCTTTTTCTGTTTCACTGTTCCAGTCTCTAAGACTGGTTCTTGGCATCACTTTCCAAAATAAAATATCAATATGCAAGTTGTCATATGAAGCTTTGTGTTGGAGGACACCATGCTAAAACAGCCTTGCAGGGCAGAAACAAGAAAATAGAGACAGCCCGAGCTGGTGTGGCTCAGTGGGTTGGGCATGGTCTCGCAAGTTGAAAGGTAGCCAGATCAATTCCAGGTCAGGGCACATGCCTGGGTTGCAGGCCGGGTCCCCAGCTGGGAGTGTGAGAGAGGCAACCATAGATGTTTCTCTTGCACATTGATGTTTCTCTCCTTCTCTTTCTCCCTCCTTTTCCCTCTCTCTAAAAATAAACAAAATCTTTAAAAATGAAAACAGAGACAGAGGCACATAATGATTTCAGGGATGACTCAGGAAAAGACCAGAACCATCATCACTGTGTCGGGCAACAATACGCATTTATAGGGCAATATCTCTAACGATCTAATAAGTGTCTCCATATCCTAAAACACACACCCTGCACCAACAATATGTAAGTGAATTTTTTTAATTAAAAAATGCCAAACTTTTTTTTAAGTTGGGGCATACTTTCAAATAATTTCCATTTAAAATATTAGCACTTTAACACACACACCAGAAAAGGCCAGTTGCATAAAATAGTACTATTCAAAATATGCTACAGAACTCAAAAATTCAGAGCACCACAGCTCACTGCATCCGGTAATAAGGCACAAATGTAAAGTTGTGTGATGAAGAGGTACTTTCATGAGTGTGCATGTGAGCATCCCAGGCAAAATGGCCTTCTCACTCCAATCCCCCTGCAACCCTCCCTGCACCCAGAATTTAGGAGTATAGAATGGATGCTGATGGTGGATGTGGACTCTCAAATGGCAGCTGGAACAAACGAACAAACCAGAAAAACAAGCAAACAAAAGCTCATAGAATACAGGCAACAGCATAGTGGTTACAAGAGGCAAGGGGAGTAGAGCAAAAGTAAAGGTTAAAGGGGGACATATGTATGGTGATAAAAGAAGATTTGACATTACATGGTAAACACACAATGCAATATACAGATGACTTATCATAAATTGCACACTCAAAACCTATATAATTTTATCAGCCAATGTCACCACAATAAATCTAATTTTTAAAAAATGGCAGCTAGAAAGCTGGGCAGCCATAATGATGCCCCAGGAGTAGCCAATTTCCATCAAGTCCCCACTTCCACTATCTACCTCAAATAAAGCAACGACCATGATTATCTGTATTATTACCAGTATTAATGACAATAATAATCTTTTATATAAACAACTGAGATTTTTTAGTAATTTTTTAGTAAAAATCTTTTTCACAAACATTTATATTTTTGCACATCTAACTGTAAACATAAATCAAATGTTACGAAAGTACAGCTTTAAGACAAATCCCCTGAATACCTCTCCTTTCCTGGTGGTCCTTCCTGAACGTCGCTCCCAGAGAGACGTCCCAGGGACAACCAGCAGGGCGACAACCTCAGTGAGCATCATGGTGGCCTGAAACAGAGGAATCTGTTACGGACAAAATCAAAGATGTGAAAGATATTTAGGAAATAAAACTGTTAACACTTGGTGATTGATTCAATGTGAGGGATGACAGATAATTTAATACATACTAATGGGCATTAGTTTTATATTCTCGCCCAACCCATGTCTAACAACAGCTGCTAGTGAACAGTTTTATATAGATGGTAGGGAGTTTTAATTAGGATGAAATGTAGCTTGATGAAGAAAACTTAAATGATCCAGAGAGAAAGAGGATCTGGGGACAGCATACCAATGACACCATTCATGTTGTGTAGAGGATTAAAGACAGAAAAGGCACTTGCACCCTGATAAAGTCTGAGAGAAGCAGAGTGAATCCGCGTGTAAATGAAATAGATACTGCTTCTCTTAGAGCAAACCTTTATTAAATGTTGAATTTCACTATTTTTTTTCATGTCACCCATTGGTTCTCCATGTGGGGTGAATCCCACTGAGGGGCATTTGGCAATGTCTGGAGATATTTTGCTCTGTCGTAAACTGGGGGTGCTACTAGATCTCATACACAAAGGCCAGGGGTGTTTCTAACCATCCCATAAAGGCATAGGACAGCCCTCTGCAACAAGGAATTGTCCAGCACAGAATGTCAACTGTATCAAGGTTAAAAAGCCCTGAAACCCACTGACATCAGAAATACAAATTTGTACACATAGGCACTGTGTTACATTGTGGGAGTTACTAAGAAAAGTAAGTGACGGGCCCTGCCACAAAAACAAAAGACATGTTCACTATCTAATGAACAAAATAAACTGTCAAGCAGGATGGAAACAGAGCCAAGGATATATGGAACAGACTGACAGCTGTCAGAGGGGAGGGAGAACTAGATGAAAGAAGGTACAGGGATCAGCCAAAGAACACGTATGTATAACCCACAGACACAGACAACAGTGTAGTTGATGGCCAGAGGGGAGAGGGGGCGGGGTGGAGGTGGAAAAAGGAGGGGAAAATGGGGACGTCTGTATAGTGCCAGAAACAAAAATAAAGGTAAAATACCACTAAAATAATAGTTCAGATAATTCAGAAGATATATCATAAATCAGCATGTCTGTGATTGCTAAATAAATAGTACTAATAAGTGTTCTGAGCAGTTTATATATTTTTACACATCGGAGAGCAAAAGTCAGCCTAGGAAAAACTTCAGATACTTGGTGAACAAGGCAAGATCTGAAGTGTTCTGAGAAGACATAAATTAGGATTTAGATCTTCAAAAACCAAACGTGATGTGACAAATGAAACAGCACACACCAAATCTTTGGGCTGTCCAGACAGCAAACGGTACCTCCGTCACTTCACCAGGAGAGCCAGCGGGGCTTTTCAGTACTTTACGGCCAGATTGTGGATAGTCCTGTATCGTTCACCTGGAGGTAAGGTTTGAAGCAGTGCACTAGCAGGGTGAAATGTGGATTTTAGAAACGCAATTAGATAACAGTATATTGGAGCTTTCTATCTGAAGCAATAGGCAAAGAGAACTCAAGAAGGATAAAGATGTTTGAGGGGTGACAATCGATGCTAGCACCAAAATGGTGGCTCTGACGAAGAAGAAAGAACAGATAAGAAAGGCAACTTGAGAAACAAGAATGGATAAGACTAGTCAGATGTTTATAAGGGCATGAAATTGAATACAATTTGTTTTGTTTAGCAGATGCACTAAAAACTGACCTAATCTAACTTGGCCCTTCATCCACTGTGATTCTTCTCATAAACAATAGTTTATCCTAGTAATTAGAGGTAGGGGTTCACTAAATATGCTGGCGATGATGGTGATGATAATGATGATGACAATCATTAGTGACATCAACTACCTCCTAGGCACTATGGAAATTTCTCTTGGCCTCATCTGGCCCTTACTCCAACCCCTGGGCCATGGCTATCCTGCATAAGGTCTGTCAAGCTTCCTATCGGTGCCTCCTGGCAGACCTTTGTCACAAGTCTGTACTATGTGTCTTCTCCCTCCTTTCCCAGTGCTATGCTGGAGCAACCTGGAAGCAGCTGGGAGTTGATGTTCCATAGGGGCACATATTAACCAAAGATGGCAGTCAGTAAAAATATGCTCTCCCCCCCCCTGCCTCCAGGGGATCCCAAGGGAGACTTTACACTGCTTCCCAGGTGGTCCTATAGGGTCAATAAACCAACCACCTGTAGCAGCGGCTAACTTACCAAGGTACCCTAGCACTGCCTTTTCTTCGTTCCGCTTCCTTGCCCCTGTCACTGTCCCCTGGATGTCTGGCATCGCACACTTGCCCTGAATCCTCTGCTTCAGGTCTGCTTTACAAAGAATCCAGGTAAAGGTGATGATAATGAAGAGGACAATAATAACTAGCGTTGTTGATACTGGCTAAGGGTCCGTCACCATTACAAGCACTTCCATCCTTATCACAATCCTGTAAGGTTGGTATTATTGTTCCCATTTTTACAGATGAAGAAACTAAGGCCAAGAGAGGTTCCTGCACTTCCTCTTCAATAAGTTCTGGTGACACTGACTTGTTGATGAGGCCACAGATACTTGTTCATGGGCACTTCCTTCTCCAAGCAAAACAAGAGAAAAACAGGGGGAAATAACTGCTACATTCAGTAGGTATTTCCATGTTTTCTGGTAACAAAGGTAACACTGATTCAGTGGAGAAATTACAAATAGACTTTGAAATCACTCATTATTCATTACCATTTCATTAATTTTAGTGATGAAATAATTTATTTATGTATTTATTTATGACTATCCACTTTTTTTTGAGAGGTCATTATCAACCCCAGACTAATTTCTAAGATTTTCGAAATAATGGCTCTGGGGACAGCACCTCCCTCAGTGGCAGAGTCACATGTTCAGGGTACACATTAGCTGTTTCTGACAGTCTTCAGCATTTTAGAAATAACTAAAAATGCATCTCCAAATCATAATACGCAAAATTAAAAAAGTGAAAAAACATACATCCAACATTGGATACATTTTTTCCTGAGGTCCTTAATTTCGTGCTTGTGTCCCACACAGCACGCCCAGGCAGGAGTATACCTCACAAGTCACCTTTCGGTAATTGATGCTTCCTACTGGTTTAGCACACTCTGGGCACCAAAATCCAGGCTCCAATAACAGGCAGGGTCTTCGTAGGAACTTACAGCACAACAATCCTCAGAAGCTTCTCTAATTTGGGATTAATGAAAATAAAATAATGTGTTAAGAATCACTGCATATTTGTTCGATAGTAAAAATGATATAGTTTATGGACTAGTAAATATAAACATTATTGCAAATACAGTGTGTTTAATATAATATATTCAGTAGGCCTGCTGTTCATATTTAACTCAGGCTCATTTCAGGGAATGGGTGGACAACCTGTCAAGAATAGTCAAGTCTGATGCTTCTATCCTCTTCCTGTTCAGACGTGCTTTCTTCCTGCGATACTCTTTCTTGGTGCGCTACACTGCCTTCACGCGGCACAACCGTCATTGCAAAGCTTGCTCTCTAGTGTCAGATCTTCCAAATCCAGTGGCATGACATTTTGAGTTTCTCTAGTTATGAACGCTTAAAGTTTATATTTAAGTTTATAGTTTTCATCAACTAATGCTAAAATTTTGACTTACTATCCTTGAAATATGTTCTGTAAGAAGGCATGCAAATCCAAAGAAGTGACATCTTTTTCTTGCACATGTTCATTGGTACCACTTCCCTGTGCCTTTGAAGAGCAGCATCTCTCTGACTATTTACATTTGGAAGTTGCAGTCTCTGCACCGCGGTTCCAGTTCAGTTTTGGAATGAACTAGACAAAACTAAGTTTGAAAGAACGTCAGGGAATAATGGAATTTGCAGACAATTGAGAATAGTTGGTAGATCTGAAAGTGAGTATTTTTAAACAATGGTGGCAGAAAATAGAAACAGAGGTTAAAAATAAACATCAGACTGTACAATAGTTATAAAAGACAATGGGAGAGTAAAAATCTCTTGCAAAATAATAAGAGAATGATAAATTCTTCTGTGGAAAAACAAAGTCAAATACAATAAAAGAAAACAGAGAATAAACATATATAATCAATATACTTCTTTAAAAACTATAATCAAATGAATAATTAAAACAACAATGACACATCAAACCTATAAAATTGTTCCATACTGGAGATATTTGAAGCTATTGAGGAATTGAGACTCTCATAAACGGCTGTTGGCAGTAAACACTGGAACATCCTATTTGAAAGCATTTTGCATTACAAATATTTCAAAAACACATCTTGTGATTAAGAAATATAATTTGTAAACATTCCTCAGGAAATAATTACTCAATTACATGAAGGTTTAGCTACATTGATGTCCTTTTCAATTCTACCTATAATTACAAATACAATGGAATCAACCTAAATAATGGTACTTTATGTGACAAAATACTATACAGCCACCAAAATGAATATATAAATATACAGGGTCCAGCACAAGTAACACCCTTTTTTATCAGAAAATCTTTTATTACAAAATCATAAGCATGTAATTCTGTAACAAAACAATATCACACTCAAGCACACCGTATGACATTTTAGGTGAAATGTTCGAATTAAAACTATAAATTATCACACCTGCATCATACCCTACCAACCATACTCAAGGAGGCCTTACTTCTGCCAGACCCTGTACTTTATTTGCTATGGAAAAACTCCATATATACTGCTAAATTTTAAAATGTAGTCTACAAAGCAATATTATAATATAATCTATTTTAGAATAAAAGATATGTACATGCATTTTTTAATTACAAAAGTATATATGACAAGTACCAAAATTTTAATAGTGCTTGTGCCTAGATAATGAGATTTTGGTTAAATTTTCTTTTTCTTTACCTATGTTTCCAAAATCTTCTCTGTAATTCCAGGTAACTTGTGAAATATGTTAATACAAAATACAACTGAAGTACTGAAAGAAATTTCCATAGGAGAAAATATTCTGTAAGCCAGTGGAATTATTTGGAGAAGGAAATATTAATTCTAATGACTAACTCCTAACTACTTAAAAATTCTAATAACCTGTTTCTGCTTTTAAAATACACATGTGATTTCAATAGAAATAGATATCATCTAACATAAATACTGTATTTGAAGGACTTCCATTTAAAAATGGTATCCAGTTAACAAAATTTGATGGGACATTTCTAAATTTCCCACAAAAACATTGGCAAATACCCTAACAAAATGCAACAACTTATAACGTTACAAAAAATTGACCTGCAATAATTTACTAACTTATTTACTTACTTAGGGAACTACTTTGAAAAATGGTGTTAGAAGCACTCCATACTATATATGCCTGACAATGTCTTTTTGTTCCCCCCAGAATCCACCAAGTGCCCTGGGGGCAGCGCACAGCAATGGCCAAGAGTGAGCACTCCGGAGCGAGCCCGCACTTGGAGGGTTAGACCAAGTGCTTTCAAGTTGGTATCCTGGGTTTATGACAACTTTGCTGGTACACCAGCGACACTATTTTTACAGAAAGATAGAGAGGGGTGAAAATAAAATTCCTAAAACCTTGAATATTTTCTACATGCAGAAACAAAGGACGGTCATTGTCTTGGTAATCAAAAATTAAAAACCAAAGATACATCTTTAAGGATTAGAGAGGAGGGCACAGATATGAGTAGCCTTAGGAATTTAAAATTGGAAGAATAATGTAGGTAATTATGAGGTGGCTTCCTTTTTGGCAGTTAATTTGGGTACATTAATCATAATCAACTCTCTTTAATCAGAAATTGGGATTTCCTGAGGACTTTTCATTAATTGCAAACCAGAGCAACAGGCAAATTATTCTTCACTATAGATCAGAGTACTCCTTTGTGGGTTATGTTCATATCCCACAGAATTAAGTTCAAATAGAATTTTTACTGAATTTTGCTATCATATTACCACACATCTCCCATTAATTCATTATTGCTAATAGGAAGCACATGTGTTCCTAAAATGGCATACCATGGAGTGACTGAGCTAATGAGTAAAAGTGAACCTCAGCAGGTACAGCTGGGAGCATGTAAGTGAATGGTAGGGCTGTTTTATTCAGCATGGAAGCAGTTAAGCCAGCTCCACATTCTCCTCTATTTTGCACTGGCTTCTAATGACATCAAATCAAATTATATTTCTTCATAAGATTTAACGTTTAGCTGTTCTAATTTTGCTTTTCTAATGAAATTGAAGTAGGGTTGTGTGCAGTCTTTTGGATAAAACTGAAAGTGCCTACAGCTATATTCTTTGAACTAAATAGCGGCCCTTTTTGTTGAACTTTAGGAAGAGGTCCAAGAGTTTTATGTAGAAATGTTCTACCACTTCTGCTGAAATTTGACCGAAAGCTTTGAAACTGCAAGTGAAATTACTTATTATAAATGGAGAGCTCCCCGAAAGAAAAGTTTAATCTTAATGTTTAGGTTTGTGTTTGAATATATACATATACATAATATATTATACATATACATAATATATACACATTATATATGATATATATATATATATATAGTGGGGGTGTGTGTGGTGTCTATGTGTGTTTGATATTTACAGTTAGCAATGCATGTTCTTTCTATTTAAGGCAGTTTCCAAGTGCAGTGGTTTCCGAAATCACGCTCCTCTTTCATCATGAACTTGGAAACTCTGTGAGGGGCACCCTGGCTCGGGGAAAAGCACTGCTGTGGTAATCAATGACCAAAATCTCTTTCAGGTTCTGAAGCTGCTAAGCACACATCTTGCCCAAGTCCTTTAACCTCTCCTGGTCTCTCGCTTCTTCAACTATAAGATGAAGTAATAATGTTAATTACTAATTATGTTATCACTATTAGACGAATAACAGTAGCAAACATTCACTGGGCTCCTGCCATATGTCACACAGAATGCTGTAAGATCTCGTTTAATCACCACCAGGGCCCCGTATACAGTAAGAAGCATTGCCCCATTTTACTGATAAGGACAGTAAAATACACAGAGCGTTGGCCACCTGCCCAAGTTCTCATAGATAGTAAAGGGTAGAGCTAGGAGATTGAGGTCTAAATTAGCAATAAAATATGTTTAAAGGTCCTTTCAGGCCTAACATTCAGTTGAAAATATTAATGACCTGCTGAATTATCAGTCTGCAGGAAGGTAAAATGGCTTTTTAAAAAGCATAATATGAAAACTATATTTATAAAACAAACATATTACCCATAGTCCTAAAAATTATTCTCTGTTAGGAAAGCTTTATAATGATGTCTAATACAACTTATTTACAAACTTTTTTAAAAGTTACTCTGAAAGAGGAAACTACCTGTAATTTTTATTTTTATTACCAGGCCAGATAATATTACTTCTTGTTAATTTTCAGTTGACTATTTTCCTTTTTAACTCCTGCCCATCTGAGCTTTTATCTGCTATGCAGTTGAAATCTTTGGCTGAAATATAATTTTATTATCTATAAGGCAGGGACAATAAAACTGTGTTCATGTTAATTTCAATACAGCACATAAATTTAAAATGTTTAGCCAGAGTAACAAAATTCAAGTTATTTTCAGCCTAGAAATCTCTTAGACTTGAAATCCATCCTGAAGCCAATGTAAGGGTTTGAGTTTCTTGGTAAATCAGGATGGACCAACTTACTAAACTTCCAGAAACATGGACTAACTACCTTTACAGTTTTCTTCATAGTGTATTGGAGCTTACCCCTCTGCCTTTGCTCACACTATATTTTGGCTTGTAATGTTTTCTCCTACTTGATAAACTTATATGTATCCCTTCTTTTATTCTTTAAGACTCAGCTTTGTGTCACTCCTTTTAGATCATCCTCCTCATGCCCCATCAAAACCCACACATGTCCAGAAAAAATGGGGTAGGTGCCCTTCTATGGAGATTTCTATTGCTGCTTACATGGCATTATAGTGCAATTACATATGTATTTGCCTCTTTTTCCTTCATAGAAAATACATAGAGACAAATACATAGAAAACCGCCACAAAGTTGCAAAGGCATACAACAATACGCATGTTCCTAGCAGGTCTGTGGGTCACCTGGTGGGTGTTTTGCTGATCTAGGCGGGCTCTGCTGGCCAGTTCTGCCTCAGGCTGTGGGTCCATCTCCTTGTGTAGGTCCATATATGTATGATTTCTGGGGCTCAGTTTCTACTCATGGTGATGGAAATGAAATAAATAATTCAAGTCCCACAACACAAGCACATTTTGAGCTACTGCTTTCTCTATATCTGCTATCGTCCTTTTAACAAAAGCAAGTCATATTGGACAAACTCAACCTCAGAGGAGCAGGAAAAGATACTCCAGCTCTCTGACCCTATGACAAGGCTATGGATGCACAGAATCAACTCAAGGGATAGCAAAGCTGTGACCAGTAAGTCAAATACCATAGAAAAAAAACCCTACTTTTTATCCATCTTTATTTGTATGTCCAGTGTCTGGAATTGTGCTTAACCATTGCAAATAACAAGTTTGAAGAATGAATGTCTCTGACAGTCCTAATGTAACAGGGTGCAGCCAAGAGGGGGGCCGCAAATAGGGATTTGTAATGGGGTCCAGAACTCAAGGTGTCCAGCAAATATTTATTAGACAAATATACATAGGATGTCCTCACCCCCACAAGCCTGAGATGGGGGAAGGATACGTGGAGCAGGGCCATTCAGAGCTGTTTTGTACAGCAACAGGTGGGAAGCTAACCCCTGGCATGGTCATTTAACATATCGATAACCTTTAACTGGTTTCATAGATATGTTAAATAGCTGTGGCCATGCTTTGAGCCAGGGAGATGGGAGTGACTTCCACCCAAGATGGGAAGCAACTCCCCCTGGTTACAGCGCCTGTGTGAGAGCTTGGAGAAGATTAGCTCCATGCCATGGGGCCACACCTGCCCAGACTTACTATGGCAGCCCATTAAAGCTGGAAGAATAGGGAATGCTGGCAGGTGTAACTGATTGTAGGAAGAGTCGGAAATGGGGCTGCAGAGGAAGACTGGCTCTGGGATCTAAACTCAGGCATGGCAGCCATACCCGAGAGAGGACCACGTGGCTTTGGTGGAGAAGGGGGACAAGGGAGAGAAGGGGGAGAAGGGGGAGAGAACCACGCTGCTTCCGCAGAGTGGAGACCCCGTGGCGGCGACACAGCTGATGGTGCCAGGAGCCTGAATCACGGACTTCTACTTCTTTTTCTGAGATACAGTACCATGGACTGGGCAGAGGGAGAAGAAAGGACTGTGAGTGTCTGTAGGTATTCTAAAGGACTTTAGTATTTTAATGAAGACGTTACATCATTACTCTAAGTCTGTATAACTTTTAAATAAATAATTCCTTTCCTTTTCACCAGTCTCTGGCATTGAGAGACATCTTTCCTCTGGTAGTGGGCAAGGAGAACCTAGTAGGTGGGAGGACCCCCAAAAAGAAAGGGGGTTCCTTTCAGTAATAGTATATTGTCCACCCCCCTGGTCTGTTCTGGAATACTAATAATGACCCACACTTACTCTTTTTGTGAGGCATACTCCAAATCACATCATACTGCCAGAGATTTGAAAGAGAGAGTAACTATTTAAATTCATGGAGACACAGACATTCGATAGCTCCCAAACAGAAATATGAAGATATAGATTTTTATACAGTAAATTTCTAGGTTATAATTTGGGCAAAGGAGCACACACAGTAGCCTTAGAAATATAATTCATTCATTTGCGTTTGTGATACAGCCGTCCCTCAGTATCTGCATGGCAATTGGTTCTAGGACCCCCACAGGTATCCAAATCCACAGATGCTCAAGTCCCTTATATGAAATGAAGTAATATTTTCACATATCTTACGCACATCCTCTTGTATACTTTAAATCATCTCTAGATTACATATAATGCCTAATTCAATGTAAATAATATATAAATAGTTGTTATATTGTATGTTTAGGGAATGACAAGAAGAAAGTTCTCACGTGTTCAGTATAGACGCAATTATCATAGGCTTAACCTCGTAGTTCACATCAGCAACAAGATAATTTCTTTTCTTCCAAATATTTTCAATCCGTAGTTGGTTGAATCTGCAGATAGAGAATCCAACTGCAGATCCAACCGCAGCTACAGAGGGCTGACTATACATATATTGTTTCTTCTTTTAAGTATAACTTAGCATTTTTATTTTTGATTCAGGGGTGGTTACAGAGACCTTTTCAATGAGGTAGGAAATGAGGCTGGGAGGAGTAACTGTGAATGGGAAGCACCAGAACACTGGGGGACCGTGCAGATGAAGCAGAACTGAGCCAAGAGCAGCAGCAGGTCATTTCAAAACGCTAAGGGCTCCCCTTGCTCTTCATGGGAGGTGCAAAAGAGCTTTCCAGCAGACTGGAGGGTCTGCAGCTCACACTTGCTGAGGGTCAGCTAGAGGTTAAACAGAGACCATCCCTAAATCTCTTTGCTGATGAACTGTTGTATTTGTGTACATAACCTAGCCAGGAGTTCTAAACATTTTCTGCCTTCCCTTAAAACTGGGGAGCTAGCTATGATATAAGTGACATTGTTCTTCAGGGTTCTTTGCCCATTCTGTTTTGGCCTCTTAGGGGACCCACTGCTATCCCTAGACACTGGGCTTTCCCACTACACAGGAGCCTCCATTCATGGAGTTGACTAATATGATCTATTGATTTATGATAAAGTTTGGGTGGTTTAAAATATTACTTTTTCTATCTCCAGATGTACTTTGTTGTGGTGGTCGGTAAGAATCAGATAGAGAAAACACTTCTATCAGGAGGAGACTTAAAAGAACCTTCTTTCTCCCTTTAAAGCTCACTGAGAGTGTTGGGAACCTTGAATTTGAAGCCAGGATGCTCAACACCTAGTCTCTGCCACTAGGATGCTGCGTGACCTTGGGCAAGTCGTTTCACCTCTCAGGATCTCATTCTCCTCATCTTAAAGCAGAGAGTTTGGATGACCTCTCACACCATAATATTGTTTCTCATGCACTCTTTTGCAACATGACTGTCCAGTCCTCCAATGGAAGTATAGAGTCTATTTCTACTCTCCTTGAATCTAGAATGACTTGTTTGACCAGTAGAATATGATGGACATGACCCTATACAGTTATGTCTTAAAAGGTCTTACAGTGTTTGCTTGTGTTCCTTCAGAATTCACCTATTATAAAATAAACTCAGACAAGACAATTAAGTGATGGGAGACTGCATGAAAAAAGATAAGACACATGGAAAAGAATGAAGATGCCCTGCCAACATCTGTCACCAGGGTCCCAGGTATGTGACTGAGGCCATCTTGGATGCTTCAGGCCCAGCTGCACCACCCTGGCAATGCCGAGTGAGCAGAGACTGGCCATCCCCACTGAGCTCCGACTGAACTCCTGACCACCAGAGTCATGAGTAATAAATCAGTTGTTTTTAAGACATGAAGTGTTAGGGGGTTTTGTAACACAGCAATAGATGACTAAAGAGTGCTCAAAACTGCCCTTAAACGAACAGAAAATTCGTGCTGCAAACTCTGAAATAGACCATTTGGAATCATTTCACAAATAACTATTACCAAGTTACTTCATCTAAAATAAAGTACATTTTGTATTAACACATAAAGAAAATAAGCACAGATATTTTCAGACAAAAGGAAAGTAGACCTCCCACTATTTCTTGTCTAAACTTGAAGGTATGGATATAAATATTGTTCAGTTTAACTTTGTTAAGAAAACACAGCAAGCTGTCAGAGCATTTTAAACATTAATGAGTGTGATACAAATGATATACTTGAGTATATTACAAATTTAAATGTCTCCACATTCATCTAAATAATGCTTGCACCATTAAAAATATCTCCAGTTTCTACAAGCACTTAAAAATTATAAGCTCACTTAAAAATAGTACTCTGTAGGTAAGTAAATTAGAAAGATTTAACCTAGCAAAATTTAACTGCCTATTTTTGAAAAAAGTCCGCTGATAATATTACCTTAAACTGATCTTCTGAAAGGTGTGATTTCAAATCAAACAGAAGAGGTAACATTTTCTAGGAATACTTTTTTCTCCATCTTAGGGATATGAAAATGCACTCATATGGATACCCAACTCCTTTAAAGCTCCCATAATGAATGTAAAAGTAAACACATTTCAAGTTTGAATTCAATTCCACCTGACTATACTGCAAAACGAGCATGTCACATCCAATATTGAGGGAAATGTGAGGCATCGTCAGATATGTAAACATTTCTACTTTAGCAAGTCTAATCTGATTCATCATCATCAGTGAGTACCAAAAAAAAGGAATAGTTTGGAAATTTTCCAAAGATCATTACAAGTGACAAAAAAATGCTATTAATCTTTTATTTTGACTATAGAATGAGCAATGGGAGAGCATTTTAATTACAGTTGCACCCATTTCACATTATATTTTTTTAATGCTTTATTGTTATGAGGAATATGTGCTTCTGGCCACGTTAAAGAGAATCTCTCTGAACTGTGAGCCTTCTTCCTGAGGGAAAATGCCGCTGTTGGTGATTACTGGAAAGGGACTAGTGAGGGCCGTAGAGAAAAGAAGCATAACCAAGAGCCGTTCCATGCTAAATGTTCCTGTAAGAATGATCTGCAATAGTCCGTGTCACCTCTGTTTTGCAGTTGTGTTGTGCCTTGGCTTCTCCGTGTGAGTACTATAGACAGTTCCAAGTTTTGCCCAGAAAGGTCCGCTGATCTTTGGATATTGTGTGCAAGCGAGCTTATCTGCTGCTTGCTTCCTGGCAAGCCACAGTTACAGCGTGTTATATGAATATGTGTATTGCTGCATCCTGAAGCCATCGTTCAAGTTGCTTTTGTGGTCCTTCACCTCACCATTCAAGGAGCATGTGGCAATGTGGTCCAGGTCCTTTAAGTACGTTAGTTGTGCCATGATGAATTTTCATTCAAGATCCCACCTTGTCACTGTTGCTGAGTTAATAACTGGATGATCTTAAATATGTTGCTTATCCTCACTGGGCTTTAGATCTGTTATCTGCTACCAGAGTTGTAATTTCTACTGTGTCTGGTTCTCCCCCGTTTTGAACACATAGTGTATCCTACTTCCTTGTCCCTTTACCTCAGGTATGGCAAGCTGCCTGGTTTTATCCAATGAAATATGAGCAGAAGTGACATGTAAGACTCTGGAGCAAAAATTGTAAGTGTTACTGTACAAATTTCCCATATTTCCTTCCTAACTTGGCAATCATGACAATATGTGGGAATGGAGCCTCTGCCAGCCTGTGTCTCTCACTGATCAGAAGGAGCAGAGCCCCCAGTCAACAAGGATGAACATGTGGCATTTGTTATTTCAAGCCACTTCAATTTGGGGGTTGTCTTCAGTGCTGCATATCTAGCCTTTGGTGGCTCACTCAATATGAGGACAGCTTTTACAACATTGATTAGGGAACATTGTCACCAAAGCATCCCCTGATCTGCTGCATTTAGGATAGAAGATGTGTGATGGTGTTAACAAAGGAATTAATTCTGAGGAAAAAAAGCAAGAAATACACCTGGAGCTTGGGCCCCGATTGTGAAGATATTTCCCCTATCAAATGTTCAAAACACTTCTCCCAAGTGCAGTGCAGCAAGGAAAGCAGCACATAAAAGGATCACACTCTGCAGGGCAGAGAGAAAGAGGGTGCCTTGCGAACACGAGAGGAAACTCACTTTGGTGATGTATACAATAGGCAGCAAGTTTCCAGCAACCTTACAGGAAAAAGCAATCATCTCTAACCATTCACAAAAGTGATAGAGGCCACACTTTGAGTTAGATCATTAGCAGACACTGAGAGTTACAGTCGGACACATAAATGCGATGTCACGATAGCAAAGGGAGAGAAACAGGACCACGTCAGCGGCAGAGGTGAATCAAGAGAACAAGAAGAGAAGCTGCTCAGACAAGACCAGCATCAAATTTTAGAGAATGGTTGTCACGTCTTTTAATAAAATTAATTAGAAATTTTATCAGAACCTAATGATTATTAGTTACAGTTGTTATTTACAATTAGGGTTCATTCTATTACATAATGTAGGATATCTTTTGCCATTTTTAAGAAGTCACAAATTAAAGAAACATTGTACTTTCTAAAAATATTATGAGATACCTACTTTGAATGGGAAATATATGTATTTTCCAATGGCTAAGTCAAGGTGACAGTACCCACACAGTAAACAAACCAAAGAAACAGCACCGGATACACAATGCTGCTCTACCTATTTCAGGCTGTGTGGTATATTTCACAAATAGATGACCTCAAATGTACTTGTCAAATTTCAAGCAGGATGAAGATGAATCTTTCTAATGGACTATTCCTGAAGATAAACATATGAGAAGTCTTATCTCACATATATATATTTACAATTACTTTAGTTTGGTCTATTGCCTGATACCATGTTGGTTATCACATTCTTCCTGCTAGTCTGGAATCTCTGTATTTACTTGAAATCCCACTCTTGTAATCATAAAAAGCAGTGATATATTATAACACAGAATTTTTTCGGTGAACTTAAGAAATAAATTTGAAATTCTGGGATTTAAAAAATCAAGGACTATCAGTACTAGAAGATGGTCATTCCTTATTAAATGTAACAGTTGCTACCTCTTACTAAGTTCATGTTCAAATGACTAGAAAATGGCAAGGCTGAAATTTTAAAATGTTTTAACAATATTTTTATTTTTATCTAGACTGTTTAATCAAACAAGGGTAATTAAAAGATTGGCTTACAATCTTATAAAGGTCATCTCTCATATACCTTCCATTATTCTAAGCCAAATCTGTTTGCAGATTTTTTTTGTATGTGTATGCCCTCAGATTTTACCATAGTCTTCTATTTTTGGTTTAGTCAACAATAATTTTTTAAATATTCTTTTTAGTCCAGACACTTGTTCCTTTGGAAACTCAAAAAAAAATGGTCCCTGGTCACAACGATTTTAGAATCTGGTGGGAAAAAATATCACTACCTGATAAAGCTAAAACACAGGATTTCTTCACTATTTTCTGAATGTGCGTGATTATAAGGAGCATCTACTTATGTTTTCATAAAACCATAAGACCATTGCAGTCTCTGAGAATTGGGAGACCAGATGGGGAAATTCACCAGTATTGGTTAAAGTCCAGGATTCCAGGATTTTCTTCAACCACAGGAAATGTGCGATGGAACATAAGTAGACGGTGGGATGCGAAGTTCCATGTCTAGGTGAGACTCTGTGAGTTTTCACTCCTAATACATAACTGAATGTAAACATCTTCTCTATTTGTAAAGGGAAAAGCATTGGGAGCTTTTCAGGGTATCTTTCCAAAGCTAAACAGAAAGTTGTAGAGATATGTTTTATGTCTAAATAAATCATGAGGGAGAAAAGTAATAACTTTTAAACAGAATTAATATGTTATGTCTGCAGGGGGTAGTGACTAGCAAGTTTTACACCTCAATAAAGCATGCATTGTCTCTTATATGGGTAGGTTGCATGTGACTTTCTCTCAAGGTTCTCAGAACACATTTTTAATATTTTCTGAGTTATTTTTAGTTCTTTTAGATATTTAAAATTATGCACACACTCTGGAATACAAGAAATTCCTCTAAAAGCTAACCAGAAAATTACCATTTGACCCAGCAACTCCACTCCTAAGTGTATAACCAAGAGAATTGAAAACATATGTCTACAAAAAAAACATGCACAGGAATATCCTAACAGCATTATTCATAATAGCCAGAAAGTGCAAACAATCCAAATGCCTATCAATCGACGAATGGATAAATAAAACATGTCACACCAATGCAATGGAAAATTATTCAGCAACAAAAAGGAATGAAATATCAACACGTGCTACAACATGGATGCCCTTGACAACTTTGTGTTAAGTGAAAGCAGCCAGACACAGAAGGCCATGCATTGTGTTTCATTCATATGAAAAATACAGCCTAAGAAAATCTGTGCAGACAGAAGGTAGGTTAGTGGTTGCCAGGGGCTGTGGGTTAGGGGAGGATGGAGAGAATGGCTAATGGGCATGGGCCTTCTCTTTGGGGTGATCAAAATATTGTAGAAGTAATAGTGCTTACGGTTGCACAACTCTGTGAATATACACTTTGAAAGGATGTGTTTTATACGTGAATTTTATCTCAATAAAGTATTATAAAAGTGTTTCAATAAATATATAAAATACAGCTGAATTCCCCCAAAATAAATGTCCAAAGTCAACAGCAAAAAGGCAAAGAAGCTGGGAAATACACTAATCTTACTCTAATCCCACTTAGTAACCATTTTACTGTAGTTCTCTGTAACTAAGTAAATTGCAAAAGCTCACCAATGACATGTACTCTATCCCTAAAATTCCTCAATTTAATGATTCAGTGCAGAAAGACTATGTAACTTGATACCTTATTAATACAGAACTGGATGTGAGAAAGAACAGACCCCAGTGGCTTTAACATAAAGTCAGAATTGAGAGCTAACTCTGAACACACAGCGTGAGGATCACAGCTACAGAGCACGTAGGCAAGCAGTTCTCAGCTTTAAAAACTTTTTTTCCTCCAGTATGAAGCATCATCCACTACTGACCCATTTCCTCTCTCTCTGTCTTAATCACCAGTACTCTACTTTCCAACACGCTGCGTATTATCAGCCTTAGTGAGCAAAGTCCCTCATCATCAAAGGCGATTTGCCTCATAAAAGTGTCTCTATGATTCCAGAAAAATATTATTATGTTCAATAATAGGTCAATCAACAAATCAAGCAATAGGAATTGACTCATCAATCAGTGTTTTCCAAGTGTTATATATGTAAGGCACAGATTTCTACAATGCAACAGAAGAGAAAACATGAGAACGACAGTGTAAGCAGGGGGAAACATTCAAATATTCACTGGCCTTTGTCAGATTCTTATCACAGGTTTTTTCACATTCAGTATGCTGAGGAAGCACAGGGGTTTCAGTTCTTAGCATAAAGGAGATCTAGAAACACAAGTTTTCAGAGCTAGTGGAGACCTTGGAAATCATGTAAACCAACCTTATTTTATGGGCTAGGAGACTGCAGTGTTAAGGACAAAGTGAATATGATTCGCCCACAGTTGGCTGCAGATGGGGGACTTGAGTGTGGGGTTCTTAATTCATGGATCAGACGTCCTCTGGCAGTTTTAGCTCCACCTCTTCGGAGCAACTGCAAGTTTGGGGGGAACGTTACCCCATCTTTTCTAATACACAAGTGTACGACCCGCAGGCAAAGTCCACGTGAAGAAGTTTCCATTACTTCTCCTGACCCCTAAACTGCTCAGAGACACCTCAGTACCTTGAAATCTGCTCTCCATGTAGTCTCAGGGCAGAGCCTTGATTGAATACTAGGGAGGCAGGGTAACTGTCTCAAAGACATGGCTTCTTAGGAGACAGCGCGGGTCACTGAGTAATGTGCTCTACTTAGAAAACCTTAGAATTCAACCTTCTAGAGGACTCAAGAAAATAGTCTCCTCACCATTATTCCCTTCTTTTTTAATTTTATTTTCGTTGTTGGCACTACTACAGGTGTCCCCATCGCCCCCACTGCCCACCTCCACCCAGCCCCCACTTTTCCTTCCCTCTGGCCATCGCCACACTGTTGTCCGTGTCCATGGGCCACGCATACATGTTCTTTGGTTAACCCCTTCACCTTCTTTCATCCAGCCTCCCCCACCACTCCCTTCTGACAGCTGTCAGTCTGTTCCATGTATACACGCCTCTATTTATATTTTGTTCATTAATTTGTTCATTAGATTCCATGTATAAGTGAGATCATATGGTGTTTGTCTTTCTCTGACTGTCATTTCACCCCTTCTTTTCTATTCCTTTTTACTGCTTTTAAATTCCTTTCCATTTCCCCCTCACCTTTTCCCTGTGCTCAAAAAAAGTCTAAATATCTTGCAGAAAGGATAGGGTCAAGTCCGAGGGTTGAAGACTGAATATTCTACTCCCTTTGCTCACTGCAAAGACTCCCACTGTTCTCCCCACTCATAGTACGTGGACGAGCTTCACTCACTGCCTGCTTTCCATCCGTTTATTTCAGGCTCTCGGCACATTGTACATAGATTCAGTGCCCTCACTATCATTTCCTAAGTGAAAATCTAGCATTGGGGGTGGGGAGGGTCGACATTCTGATCATCTATTGCACAGGTGGCAAACACAAGGCCCGTCAGCCAAATCCAGCCCTCACCTTGTTTTATCCGGCCTGGCACCTTGTTTCTACCCAGCGGCAGCACCAAGCTCTCGCTTAGCAGTTAAGAAGGAGTTACATTTGTACAGTCCTAAAATTTACACTCGGCCCTTTGAAGGCAACTGCGAGGCTGATGTGGCCCCAGGTGAAAATGACTTTGACACCCCTGATCTATTGCAAGAGTCATATTTTCTTCTTTTATTTTAAACACACTGCATTTGGAAAAGCAACGTATTTTATTTATCATGTCAAGTTCTTATGAAAGTATTTGAGTAGGATTTCATCCAAAATCTATAACTCACCACGTAATGCATAATTTTGCTGTCATATGGCTGCAGATTTCGACACTTATTTTGCCAGAAAACACAGGTATGAATATGAAAGAGGCCCTTCTGAGAGTTGTTGCCGAGTTCCCCATGAGTTTCCCAGGCTTGCGCTAGCGAAGCTCTCAACACCTGTTGCTCACCACGCAGGTTGTGTTGCCCTTTGTTCCTGCTCAGAGTCACTTAAAAATCGCCTTTTGAAATACCCATAGGCTGAGTCATTTATTTTAGTTGTTAATTGTTTCAAACCCCTCTACATTAAATGCCACAAACTGTGTTGGACTAAAGATTGTCATAGCAAAAATAAATGCAGACAGTTTCACAATTCCTTTAAAACATGAACAGTGAAACTTTTTATTATTATTTCAATTTTACAGTCCTTCCTTCCCTGTTTAACTGCCTCAGGAGTCTTTGGTCCAGGTATATGAGTCATTATTGAAAGAAAACAGATACTTTTTAAGTTGAAGAATGATTAAAATTTCAGGAAGTCCAAAATTCAGCACTTTCTGGGTTAAATTATTGCACTACTTCAGTATCTGCAATTTAAATAAGTCCTCTGAAAAATTGGCCTCCATAACCAGTGACGTGCCGCTGAACTGAACAGATCTCCAAAATATCCTAACAGATTTCTTTCTCTCATTGTGGAATTGTTTCCATCTGGTGCTTAGCTATTAAACCTGGAATATGTAAAGGCTCTCCCCTCTCACCCTGTTTGACTTCCAAATGCTGGCAAATAATTTGCATTGTCAATGAACTGAGGATTAAAATTTTGAATTTATCTGCGCAGTTGTAAAATGCACAATTTAAAGTGATAGATCTTGAAAGCAGAGTTTTCTTTCCTTTAGTTTTGAGAAATGAAGGCTTGAAATGTTTATTGTTTGTAAAATATTCTAAATCCAAATCTGTTTTGCTTGAAAAGAATAAAACTTTTCTCAATTTTTCCCAAGTTCAGGATATTGAAATTTGAGTTTATGGAGAGTAGTATAGGCCCATTTTTGTGAATACATATATATTTATAACAGAATGTTAGCATCTAAAACACATGTGTACATGTGGAAGTTTCAAAGATTCCAGGTCATTGACAGTGATTTCTTTAGGAGAATCGTAAGGTTCCTTCACAATAATAGTAAACTAACAAACAAAACAGAACCACAGGCAAGGAAACATGGAACAGACTGACAGTGACCAGAGGGACACGGGGATGGGATGATGGTGGAAAGAAGGGGAAGGGACTAGACAAAGAACACGTATGAATGAACCAGGGACGTGGATGGCAGTGTGGGAATTGACTGGGAGCATGGGCAGGCTGGGTGGTGGAAGGCAAAGGGGCACAAAATTAGGACAACTGTAACAGAATGACAATAAAAAATGATTAAAATAAATAAAATAAAAAATATTAAAGATTTGCTTTAAGAAAAGAGAGAGAAAATGTCTGACTTTTAAGACTGGCAACATTTTTCATAGCATGTTAATTGGAAAGCACAGAGTTACTTCTAAGAAACATAATTGTTTCCAGAAATGTTTAAACCACTAGGGAAATGTTTATATGAAATGAACAATAGTAACAGAAGTGAACAAACCAATCCTATGCATGTTGCAGTGTAAAAGCCTGGGAGCACACACGTGGAGACTAACAGGAGAACCATGTGCAGGACACTCTCATTATATTCGATCTCTTTCTTCTTGTTATTAGTCCTGTAACTCCTACCCACCCTCTTTAACCCAGCAGTGGATCACGTATGCCTTCCCAAGCACACAGTCATCCAGTTCTCTGCTTCCAGTCTTCACACTTCCTGCCTATCCTCCTCTCCCCATCCTCTTCTGTTCTGATGCCCCATCATACATTGTTTCCATTGTCGCTTATTTAATTGCTTCCTTTGATCTCTTTCTCTTAAATTTGATCTGCCTTGATATTCTGAAAAATTTTCTGACGTTCTGAAGTAAAACTATGCATTTCTGCATTTCATATCCATTTCACGGCTAGTTAAAAAGTAACTGTGAGTTCCCACACAGCACATGATATTGCCTACCATCTCTGTTCACTGTGCTCACATTTAACTTATTAAAAAAGTTTTAGGAGACTCACGAGAAAGGAACTTACACAACTTTGGGAATGACAGTTAAAATACATCTGATAAGGGGTTAATATCTAAAATTTATAAAGAACTTACAAAACTCAACACCAAAAAAACCCTAACAACCCAATTACAAAATGGGCAAAGGACCTGAATAGACACTTCTCCAAAAAGCATATACAGATGGCCAATAGACATATAAAAAGATGCTCAACATCACTAATCATCAGAGAAATGCAAATTAAAACCACAATGAGATATCACTCACACCTGTCAGAATGACTATCATCAATAAATCAACAAACAAGTGCTGGCGAGGATGTGGAGAAAAGGGAACCTTTTGCACTGTTAGCAGGAATGCAGACTGGTGCAACCACTGTGGAAAGCTATGTAGAGATAACTCAAAAAACTTAAAAATGGATCTGCCTTTTGACCCAGTGATCCCACTTCTGGGAATATATCCAAAGGAACCCAAAACACTAATTCAAAAGAACATAAGCACCCCTAGCTCACTGCAGTCTCCAAGATATGGAGGCAGCCCAAGTGTCCATCAGTAGATGGACAGTGGATAAAACAACTACGGGATAGTTACACATGATATACTACTAGGGCATAAAAATGATTTTTACCCTTTGTGACAACATAGATGGACCTGGAGAACACTATGCTAAATGAAATGAGCCAGTCAGACACAGACAAATACCATGTGACTTCACTTATATGTGGGATCTAATGAACAATCTTAATTAACAAGCAAAACAGAGACAGACTCATAGAGGGCAAGGTGACAGCTATTAGGAGAGAGGTTGGGGGGAAAGAGATTGAGCAAAAAGGAAAAAAGGATTCATGGACATGGGAACATTGTGGAGATTGTGGGGAGAGGGAGCTATAAGTGACCTAAATGTCAATGGAAAAAATACAATAAAAATAAAAATAAAAGAATGTTAAAAAATGGAATAAAATGCAAAAAAAATGTTTTGCTAATAAGCATATAATCACTTGATTGATTCAATAAACATTTTTGGTAATCTTTAAAGGATCTTAATTAAGGTAGATTTCAGCAGGACCCAGCATCTTGACCCAAAAACCTCCAAACAAAAAGATTCATTAAAATGAGAGAGAGTTTTCCAAGATGCCTTCAAGATGTCGTGAAATAAATTTATATAGTTCCCTGCCATGCAAAATATTACAGTACAAATTTAAGAGCTAATAATGAAACTGGACAAATCTTCCAGGATAGATGTTCTCAAACTATTGTTTGCTTCAAACTAAAATCTGAGAAAGATCCAAAACACCCATTACAGTTGGCAGCATGTAAGTATTACAGAAAGTCACAATATGTATTTCTGGCTAAAAGCAGCAAACACACAAAAAATCCCATGCTAAGAAGCGACCAGTGGAATTGTTTTGCAGCTTTTCATCCATTCAGAGGGTAGAAAGAAAGAAGACTTTAATTTCATCTCATAAAATGTTGCATTTTCTTTGTCCCCTTTTCCCCTCCTCTCTCCATCTGCCTTCCACTCTCCTGTCTTTCCCTTTAAGTTTTCTCCATTTGTATTACAATGGCAGAGACTCAGCAAAGGGGTGGAGTCTGATCTTTCGGGTGGTCTTAATAAAGCTTTAGTCTTTGGCTAACCTCTCCTTCGACTGGAAAGTAGCCAAGAATTTCGAACGTTAGGGAGAGTCCCTCTGAAAAGCTGTATATGTATGCCGGGCCGCATGTCACCAAATACGCTCTGATTTAACGAGCACAACCGAACAACACAGAGCCTTGTCAGCCAAAGCAAAAACTCTTTCTCCCAAACTTAAAACATATCCTTGTGTGAGTGAGTTATGGTTCTTATTTGGTTTCAGTGTTCATTTATTTCAGTTTATTGTTTGACATCTCCCACTAGCTGTGCCAGGAAACTAGTGGCAGTGCTTCAACAAATAACTCCACCCCATATTTATTTTTTTTCAATTTGCTCTGATTCTTTATTCTTTCTTACACTCCAAAGTTTCATAAGTAAGTGCTCAAAAAGAATTGTGTTTGCTTTCTGTAACTAAGTGTAGTTTCAGAAACCGTACACAAAATCTCCCTCCCAGCCTCTCCTTTTTATTATAAAATTATTTAGACTAAGATTTGTTTTGAATGGCCAGTAATATTTTTTAATTAAAAGAAGAAATAAAATATCTTTTTTTCTTTAAATAGACTCACAAAGAATGTAAGAGTCATTTCTCTCAATAATGAGTTAACAAAGGAGATTTAAGTTCCCTATGTTAGGGTAGAGATTAGAGGGAAAATCATGTGTATAGCGAGCATACATTATCATGAAATTTGAAAGGTCCTGTCTTTTTGGTACCTGGAAACACACAATAAAAATACTCGCAAGGGTAAAAAAAAAAATGCCACCACTTCAACAAAAATAGACAAACTGATGCCAGATGACAAAGTAGCAAATTCATCTAGGAACATTGGTGCATGCCTGGAGTTTCCAAGTGAAACCTTGCATCAAAGGACCGTGTGAGTACTTTCCTACAAGATCAATCAAAACGAAACTACAATTGATTCAACTTTTAAGAGTTACAAATTTCCTCTAGTCTAATCTCTCTAGCTCTTAAAAGCAATCTTATTTCATTTGAAGTTGAGTCAGAAACAAAAAGAAAAAAAACAAAGAGAGAGAGAGAGAGAGAATTTAAAATGGAGAAATTGTTATACATTGTTTCCTTTCTTAAGTGGCTTTCTCCCAAAGAATGCCAAACCTTTGTAAACTTGATCAGACTGGTACTGGAAAATGTAAACAACACTGCAACACAGTGATGAGAACATTTTATCCAGGTTAGTGCAAATGGATAAGCCTTGTTTTCAAATGAAAAATTCCACAGAAACTGATGCACAAAAAGAGGGAGCATTTCAAATTCACTCTAGAAAGGTCATGGGAAGGACCAACTACATAGTGTTCAGTGTATCTGTCCTGGAACAAAATAGGGCTAAAGTGACTGAGCAGGGATTTGAGCCTACAAAGAGATAAGTCCAGGTATTACAGATTAACATTTTAAAGAATTTACAGCTGTTTATTTTCAACATTCCTCTTACGTTTTCTGGGTTCTTTAATAAGTTAAAGAACTCCGTAAGCCACACCATCTTGAAAACAATAAAGCACAGGAAAGCCCCCAGGTAATCACAACCTTTGAATGTCCTTCTGTTCCAGAAGGATGTGAAAATTAGGTTTCTCCAGAAAGTGAAAAACCTGATTTCAATGTTAACAACTTCTCCTTATTTTCAACTGAGGAAGGCGGGGAAATGTAACTTTCTGTTTGAAGTTTTACAAGTCTACACTTTAAGGCTATCTTTTTATCCTGAGACTATTTAGAATAATGCTAATAGTTAGTAGTTACTAACATCGACTCTGTTCCAACATGGTATATTGGGCACACACACCTAATTGCAATATTCTCTGAAAACTTACTAAAACTACAGTAAAGTGTTTAAGAAAAACAATTTATTCAGGTAAAATTGACATATAAAAAGCTACATATATTTAATATATAACACTTCATAAGTTTGAAGATAAGCACATACCCATGAAATCATCACCACAGTCAGTCTCATAAACATATTCACCACTTCCGGAAGCTTCCTCCCACCCCGTTTGTGTATGTGTGTGCGTGTGTGTGTGTGTGTGTGTGTGTGAAGAAGGTTTTAACATCAGGAAAGTGCAAATAAAAACCACAATGAGATATAATCTCACACCCATTAGAATGGCTACTGTCAAAATAACAAAAGATAACAAGTGTTGATGAAAATGGGGAGAAAAGGGAACTTTTGTACACTGTTGATGTATAAATTGGAATATAAATTGGTATAGCCTTGATGGGAAATAATATGGAGTTTCCTGGGAAAAATTAAAAGGAGAACCACCATATGATCCTTCAACCCCACTTTTGTATACTCATCCAAAGGAAATAAAGTCACTATCTTGAAAAATACCTGTGCTCCAACGCTCACTACAGCATTATTCACGTAGCTGAGATATGGAAGCAACTTCAGTATCCATCAATGGATGAGTGTATTAAAATATCTGGTAAATTTATGCAATGGAATATTATTCCACTTTAAAACAGAGAGAATTCCTGCTATCTGTGACAACATGAATGAAGCTGAGGACGTTATGCTAAATGAAATAAGCCAGACAGAGAATACAAATGCTCGTGACCTCAGTTATATGTGGAATCTAAAATAGTCAAATTCATAGAAGCAGAAAGTAGAATGGCGGTTACCAGGGACTGGGGCTGTGGAGCAAATGGTAAGATATTGGTCAAAGGATATAAATTTTCAGTTATAAAATGAACAAGTTCTGGAACCCTAATTACAACATGGAGACTATAGTTAGTAATAATCTATTGTATTTGAAATGTGCTATGAGTTCTCTCACTTGGAAAAAAGGTAACTACGTGAGGTGAAGGATATGTTAATTAGCTTGATTATGATAACCATTCCACAGTGTATACATATATCAAAACATCATATTGTACACCCTATATATACAAAATTTTTACAGGTCAGTAATAGCTCCATAAAGCTGAAAAAATTACCAGGCATGCAAAATAAAAAAAAATATGGCTCTTAGTGAGACAATAGTTCAGCTGATAAAAACTCACCCAGAACTGACACTGATGTTAGAATTAACAGAAAAAATACATTTAAAATGTTGTTTTAAATATATTCCATATGTCCAAAAAGTTAAATAAAGACATGGAAGATTTTTTTAAACCCAAATCAAATTTCTAGATATAAAAACAACATCGTCCAAGGCGAACAATTCTCTGGATAAGATTAGTAGTGATTAGAATCTGCAGAAGAAGAGAATGATGAACTTAAAGATATAATAACAGAAACCATCCAAAATAAAACATGGAAAGATAACGGAAATAAACCCTCCCCCCAAAAATGAACATCGTATCAGTGAGCTGTGAGGCAACTTCAAGCAACCCAAGATGTGTACTTAAGAGTCTTCCATGTGGAGGAGAAAGAGGAGTGGAAGCATAAAATATTTGAAGAAATAACCTCCCAAAGTTTCCAAATTTGACTAAAACTATAAATCTGCCATCCGAAAAGTCTGATAAACCCTAAGCACAAGAAACATTTAAAAAAAAAAAAACACCACAGCAGCATACATCATAATAAAATTGCTCAAGCCCAGTGGTAAAGAGAAAGTCTTAAAAGCAGCCGAGGGGGAGCGGGGAGGGAGACACAAGATAAGATAAAAAGACATGAAAATGACAGCAGACTTCCTGTTGAAAGCTGTGCATGAGGTGAGACAGTGCAGCAACGTGTCCAAAGCACAGAGGGGAAAATGACTGTCCACCTAAAATCTTATACCCAGAGAAATGGGTTTTGAAAAATGAAGTAGAAAGGAAGACTTTTCCAGACATAAAAAAGTCATAGGAATTTATCATAAGCATACTATTAAAAATGAAATCGAGCCCTGGCCATTGTGGTCCAGCTGGTTGGAGCATCGTCCCAGAGCTGAAGGGCTGCAGGTTTGCTTCCTAGCTGGAGCACATACTTGGGTTGTGGGTTCAGTCCCCAGTTGGGACATGTAGGGGAAGCAATCAATTGATGTTTCTCTCTGTCTCTTACTTTCTCTAAAAGCAATGAAAAAATTATCCTCAGGTGAAGATTTAAGAAAATTAAAAATTAAGTTGAAAAATCCCCAATATTTGAAAACTAAAATACAGTTTTTTTTTTAAATTAATGAAACCAAAAACTAGACCTTTGAAAATATTAATAAAATTGGCATACTTCTAGCCAGACTGACCATGAAAAAAAATTAAAAGGGAAAAGACACCAGTTACCAGTATCAGCAATGAGAGGTAATATCACTATAGATTTCATGAATATTTATTTATTTACCTATTTGCATTGAGAATCCTTTATTTGGCTGGTCTACTGAATTAGGTTTCTTTTTTAAAATTATATTTTACTGATTATGCTATTACAGTTTTCCCAATTTTTCCCCTTTTCTCCCCCTCCACCCAGGAGTCCTCACTCCCTCAGGCAATCCCTACACCATTGTTCATGTCCATGGGTCATGCATATAAATTCTTTGCATATAAGCTACTCCACAAATATTTAAAAGAACAAGGAAACATTGTGAACATATTTATGACAATAAATGCAGCAACTTGGATGAAATGGACAGATTCAATCAAAGATACAATTATTAACACTCAAGAAGAAATAGCAATTTTATTTATTAAGAGATAGTTTGCACTTTTCTGTGCCTTTTACACATTTCACATTTTATTAAAGCTACTAGAATTCTTAGTCTAACAATCTTATGTTTGCTGATACTTCTCACTCGTTTCCTTTATGTAAACTCAACCTGGTGAGCGTCTCTTGTAATGGGCAGCAGTTCTGACAAAGACAAGGTGAACTATAAAGTCACAGCAGCATTCTCCCACAGTGTTTCTCTAATGCAATGAATAATCCTGCCGATAGTACAGAGGTTATCAGCAAGTGCTGTTCTGGTCTGGAAATAACTTAAATATTTGTTGCAGGCAATTTGCACAAACAACAGAGATGCATGTTCACAGGGGCCAAAAAAAAAAAAGTGCTTTTTTAAATCAATACTATGTTTTCCAAGCTTTTTGTAATCATGACAAGGATAAGTATAAAATGTTCTTCAAATCTGTACATTTGATGAGAAGATTTTTAAGCAGAGACTTAATTATGTTTGTCTTCCATTTTTCTTGCTACCTGTGATAGGTGGTATTTCTTTTTTTTTGTAGAAACAAAAATAAAATAGAAAAAATGTTACTGATGTGTTTTCAGCAGCAATGTATGTAATTTGAACATTTCACCTTTAGCAATTTCACTGTTATTTAAATTAACTAGGGAATTGCTGTTTTTTATAGCTGCGTGTATAAAATAGAGTAGAATTTCTACAGTGATTAAAGCCGCTTCCAGTACTCTGGTAGGAGTTTTGAATATGCATCTTTCGTTTCTCCCTTCCCCTTCCTTTCTTTTTAAGCATCAAAATACCTGGAGAAATTAAGTCAATTATGAAGTGTTATATTATATTTAGAATACATCCTTTGTTTAAAAAAAATTTTGAGCTTTACACTACTAGAAAGTTTATTAGTCATTATTAAAAAGCTAAACAATAAGAAAAAAAAACAAAACCAAAAAACTTAAGATCATATTATAGATTTTCAGATTTGAAGTAGTGTGAGAACTCCAAAGGAAATTAAGTAGACTTTAATGATTTTTTAAGGAAACTATTAAAATTTTAAAAATATATATTTCTTTTATTTTTTCTTTTTTCGTAAGAATATATTTCTTAGTTTCTGCTTCCTATGCCTACACAAGGCAGCTGAACATTTCCTCCCACTTTAACCTAGGAAAGTGATTTATTTATTCAGTGGTATACTATTCTGTTTTCACCCCAAATGGTCTAACAGTAATTGGATGTACTACAATTCGATTGTGATGCTAAGTTAGTGTCAGGCTCCACAGTTTAAGGGCTCAGTCTCCCATAGGACGGCTTTCACGTTAGCGGCCAGCTGCAGGTCTCAGAGGGTCCTCCACGCCACCTGCACTGCTGACCAAGTGGCTCCAAACCAAGAGATTCCTGTGACCCTCTTCAGGTTCAGTAATTCAGAACAACTCATAGAACTCAAGGAAGAACTGTACTTATGAGCACTGTTTCATTAGAAAGGACCCACATATGAGGACCAGCCCGATGAAAAGACTCATGGAGCAAGGTCCAGAAAGGAATGCAGAGCTTCCCTGCCACCATTCACGGAGTAAGGGCATGTCACCCTCCTGGCACCTCTCTGTGTTTACCAGCCAGGGCACTCCACTGGGCTTCAAAACCCAGAGTTTTTATTCAGGTTTCTTTATATAGACATGATTGATTAAATATTGGCCACATGATTGAAAGCAATCGCCAGCCCTCCTTTCTTGCTCTGATGAGGTCAGGATGGCTCAAAGTTACAACCTTCTAATCACATGGTTGGTCTTTCTGGTGACCAGCCCCAATTCTGAAGCTATCTAGGAACCTAACATGAGTCACCTCATTAGCATAGAAACATATTCCTATCGCTCAGGAGTCCCAAGAGGTTTTAGGAGCTCCAGGAACACAGGACAAAAGCCTAACAAACTCTTTATTATACCTCATATGCTTAGCTGGTTCTAGTAGTGCCTTTAAGTAGCCACACAAGCTATCTCCACATTCCCTGTTGTCCAGGGTTCAGTGCCCTGAATTAACCTATTCACCTGTTCCAGGTTTGATGCTCATTCCATTTGCTGATCCCATACTTGTGATTCACCAAATAGACTGATCATTACATCACACCCTTGCCTCTGCCTCTCACCTTGACTCATATCTGCATCTCATCCAGATTACATTTTCATCTCTCCTGCCCACAAATTTTCTTCCATTTAATTAATTAAATAATGTCCTTGGATTATCAAATTAATGCTTGACAGAACAAGCTGCCTACAACTAAACATCTTAACAGAATCAAGAGCTAAGATTATGCAATACATGAACATGACCTTACTATTGCAGGAAATTCTTCCCCAGTAAGATGAAATTGCAGGAATGCTAAAAATCCATGTATCCAAATAATCAGTTATTCAACTAGCCCCCTTTCAAAACAATAGATGGCTCATCAGAGTAAATAGCTCCTCCTGTGGACAATGCACACTCAGAGGGACAAATTACTTACTTATCAAAGGACTGTTTAATTAACAAAACTTAATCCAAAGCCCTACTTTGTTGTGTTCACTAACCCTAAACTATTTCAGTCCCAATGAGTCTCCTGCCATTGAGAGACTCCTCAAAAACCAAACCCCAAATTCTTATAAATACCTGTCCTTGATCTCTCCTTCCCCAAGGTACTACTAAGATTCAGACAAGAAAGAGATCTTCCTCACTAGAGAATAATACACTTTGCCGTCCTTAATCAATATATTTCAGTGGTCTTTTCAGGACGTTAGCTGGCTGTCAATAGTAGCCATTAAAACTCTTTTTCCTGTGAGATTCAGAAGAGTCACCCTTGCCCCCTAACCAGTCTGACCCAGCTCACAGAAGTGATTCTGATAAGGGACATTGATGATCCTCTGGCTACCGCTATTTCTGTGAGTAATAAACTTTGCCTCTGACTCAAGTCTGGTATCTTCTCACAGCATCCACATAACTGTGGCCAGCTAACTTCTTACCTCGTAAGCAGGATAAGATCTTAGAATCTTCACAGTTCTTAACAACCTATTAAATTAGAAAATGGAAATAAAAGACTTCTAGATAACAACATGTGAATGATGATACTCTTAAGGGTGGCTTTTTTATATAAAAGAACTAAATAGAAAGTTAAACTGACAAGAATCCATTAAGCTTAACTGCTAGTGGGTTTGGATATTGGATTGTGAGCAGTCCACAGAATGTCAAAGAAAGAGTCAGTGCCACAATTCAGATTTTTAAAAAAATAACAGATTCAACAACCCATCTGGGAATAAAATAAAGAAGAGAGTCAACAATCACATCTCCTTCACCTTTTTTTTGTGAATGAAATAACCGAGCAGATAATAAGACAGTAACAAGTAGACTGATTTAATGAACCAAAGTGGTTCTCTTGTTTTGGCTCAAAATAGTATGATAAATCCAACAAAATATTCATTTTCAATACAGCTGCATACTCTCAACGTAAGCAAAATTAATACACAGTATGGGATTGAGAAACAAAGGTCTCAGGAATTACTAAGTTCAGTTTGGGTAAAGCTGCACAAGATTTTAACTGTTAAAAAACTCACAAAACTTCATCCAGTCTTATATATGATACAAATTTTCCACTGCTCAAACCTGTCTTACAACTTGCAACTTCAGATGAACCGCATAATCACTGAACAGGATATTCCCCTTATTTTAATATTGTGGAGTAAGTCTAGGACTAAGTCAGAATGATTCTAAATACTGCTTCAGACTGGGGGAGTAGCTCACTGTAGCAGGGCGAGGGCTGGTGGACCACCAGCTGACAGTGAAGCAGGCATGGAGAGGCCTTCCAGGGTACTGAAGGCCTAAGAGTATCATACTGCTTTCCTATCCTACTGAAGTATCCATTCACATATGTGGGGCCCAGTAGCAGGGAGTCCAGGAGTACAGAGACAGACACTGACAATGACTAGAAGTCAGGCAAGCTGCAGTCATTGCCAGATATTGTTCCACGTTAAGCAGAACCAGCCAGTATCCTGTAAGGGTAGGTGGGAAGGACTGGCCTGGGGCAGAGACCCAAAAGATATAAGCAGGTTCCCAGCCAATAGATTCAACATCAATTTAGGTAGGGCCTTCACTGTAGAGGCAGCCAGGGAAATAACTAAATTATCTCCAACAGGATGTTTGTATTAAAGATTCTTTCGAAAGGCCAAGGCTTACTTACGTCAAGAGTCTTCCATTCTGTTAGATAATGTGTGTGCCTCCCAGATCTGACTCTTACAGCCTACTTATTCCCCTGGCTCCTGGGAGTGTTGATTGCTGACAGCTTGCAAGAGTCCCTCTGTAGGAACTGCCTGGGCCAAAGGAAGCCACTTAGCCCTGCATCATGCCCCTTCCCTAGGGGCAGTCTGCAGCGAATGAATGATGCAGTGGTATAAAAATGCAGCCACTTCGACTCAATTAGAAATTCTCTAAAGGACCATCATTCCAGACCTCCCCAAAGGAGGACTGAGATCTCTGTTGCAACTGCGTCCAGTTCAGCTTCTCCCTCTCCTAATCCTGTGTCCTTCGCACTATTGTGGTGTATCGAGTCATTCTGTGTAGTTTTACTAGAGCATATTCACTCATTTTCCCTTCAGTTTTCCCTCCTACCTTTCTTTCTTCCTTCTAGTGAGACAAATTCACAAAGGATTTGAGCAGCTGCAATGTGTCATATAGAAAAATATCAGTAGTTGGCCATCTATTTCTTCTTTCTTACAAGTGTTCAATTTAATTACTTATAGTTTTATTCTGAAGAAAAAAGAATATAAATACTATTTAGTTTTGACCATTAAGCATATTTCATCTGTAATTGACATGGCCAATGGCAGCTGGGCTCAGAATTTCAGCTTAAAAAGTTGCCTAGCAGTGTCAACCTAATTCCCAAGGAAAATTTGAATTTTCTATTAGAATGTAACTTCTCCTCTCTTTTATATTGAGGTATACTACAGCCTCTTTAGATTTCAAATTCACTAAACTTTCTAAAGTGAATTGTAAAAAGTAAAAATTGGATTATTTCAACAAATCAACTGTTATTTCTAGATATATTTATAAAAGAGATAGATGGGTGGACAGATACATTGGTCACGGTTATAACACATTCACGAGGGGGATAGAGTTGATTCAGATAGTCGAAGCAGCTGTACAAATTCAGACTCCCAGATAAGAAAATTAATCTTTTATAGAATGTGACACACTCTTTTTTGGTTTTAAAAATGGATGCTAATAACACAAAGGAAGATTTATAAATGAAATTAGCAAAGTAAAAATTATTCTGACATCTTTGACCATAACACTTGTTATTGTAAAAGCAATGTAATTGAACACAAATTTGTACTAGAAATTTCATAGCTTGTCATTCATCTTCAAAATAAATTAGTTAATGACTATTTACAAGGTAATATAGCAGAAGAAAGAAATAGTTTATCACTGAGTTATACTCACGGTTATTATAGACTGTCTATATATGCCAAACAATGTATATGGTTGAGTAATTATAATAGTTAAATTACCAAGATTCACAGATAATTTTCTTTTAAAAAGTATAGTTATTCCAAAGTTATCCTCACTCATGTCCAGTATTTTCTCAGTAAGCATCTTTTCAGTAAATATCTTTGCTACAAACACCTCCATAAGGCAATTTCACCATAAAAGATAAAATAACTGGCAGACTTAGTGTATTTAAGCTAGTTGTCAGCTTGCTTTCACATTTGCATTGATGAAATCCTCACAAGACTCCCATTTTCATATTATATAAATCTTATCCCTCAAATGGTCTATACAGTAGTGAGTAGACATGGTGATCTTAAAATAGTGGGAGAGAACCACCACGTATAAAGCCAGATTGCAACACTGTGTGTAAAGCCAGATTGCATACTGTACTAGAAAATAACAACACACCAGTTTGCAAACCCTTTGGTGAGCACAGTCATCCCTCCCACCAGTCAAAATCAAAAATCTTCCAAGCTATGACAACTATAAAAGAGTCAGCTTCTAATTCATAACAGTCTTTAAGAGTGTTAACTATAAATTCTTTAGTTGGAATCTGACACTTCTCTTAACAATGGGAGAAACTGCCATGGAGACAAATAAACAAGCAAAAAAAAAAAATAGATAACACTGTGTACAAAAGACTTCAAAGATAATGTATTTTAATTTTTCTCAATATAGTTTATTTAATATTGTTAATTTTTCATGTTTTACTGTGTCTTTTTTAATGTCCTCTTTTGCTTTTCATTATTTTATCTTTAATGGCAGTATTGCCTCAGCAGCCAATTAGTTTTGTGGTGAAAATGCTTGCAGCAAAGATGTTTATTGGCAAAAAATGCTAACAAAATACCTAGAACCATCCCCATGTAACATCAAAATCAGCCACTGGCATTTCCATTTGCCTTTAAGGTGAAGTAAATGAAGCAGAGTTGCAGGAAAGAAAGATGCAGTTGCTCAAAAAACACAAGCTATTTTATTTCAAGTAATAATAGGCTTTATGTACCCTTAATAGTTTGGTGATCATAAATTATTATAATTCTCAAATTATACTTTTCTTCACTGAAAATGTCTTAGTGTCTTATCTATGGATATGTTTTTAAAAGGAAAAGGGTAAAGCTAGTTGTTGTAAGTCTGTAGTTCTATTTCTCTTCCCCGAAAAACTCTTAGGCATTTCTCAAATCAGAGTATGCTAATGGGAGTGTTCTGAATATAAACGTAGGCATTCTAGACCTTTGTTCCAGTGGAGAAAATGTTGGGGATCGCTGGATTGAATCACCTCTGAGGATGCTTTCAGCTGCAAATTTTTGGGACATATATTGTCCCAAAATGTTTGCAAGTACACACCTTTTGGCAAAAGCAATCCTTCAGAAACTCTTGGAAAACTTTGTAATAATAGTAAACACTACAGAGTATTACCGCATAATTTGTGTGTATTATAGGAGAACTTAATCACAATGGAATTATTTTTTTAGTTCAAATGACAAAACCCATTTTAGAACAAGACGTGTCTAAAGCATGGCATAACTCTACCTGAGGCAGACTTGGTGATTCATGAACAAAGAAAAGGATCACCAAGGCATTTGACTTTGTTTTGTAGTCCATCTGATTATCTACCCATTCACAACTCTTTAATATCTTATTTGTCTTGTAACATGGAAAGTATAGTACTCCTGGTAAAATAAAGCAATATTTTAATTCCATGCTCAACCTATTTGAAATGTCAACTCAAAAATGCGATAGTGTAATCCTTTTGATGGAGCAATGCTATAATCCTCTGAAGTGTGAAGCTGCAGTTTCCTGGTGAAGCAAGTGGGCTAATGCTTCCCAGTTTATTAAGCTCAATGTCTAATTTCCATTGCTCTCTTTCCTTTATTAATAACTAGTTAACTACCTAGGGTAACATTCCCCCCAAAGACCTTGAGCCTTATGATCTTACAAGTGTAAATAGATGAAGGTATCATCTTCTATAACTTCTTCTTGCTGTCAATGAGTCATAGCACTACCTCTTCTGCTGTAGAGTTAGAAAATGTAACAAAAAATCAGAGCTGAAGAATAAAATAACTGAATTTTCTTTAACTGAAAAAATCAACAGCAGATTAGATAACAGAAGAATGGATTGGTGATGTGAAAGACAAAATACTGGAAATCAGAACAGCAAAAATAAAAAAGGATAAAACAAAGATAGTTTAAGGGCCTCCTGAACAACCTCAAGCACACTAACATTGTATGATAGGGATTAAAGAAGGAGAAGAGAGAAAGGGGCAGAATAATTATCTAAAGTAATAATGGCTGAAGACTTCCCTAACCTGAGAAAAGAAATACATCCATGACCAAGAAGCACAGAGAGTCTCAAACAAAGTAAACACAAAGTGACCCACATCAAGACATATTGTAATTAAAATGGCAAAATGTAAAGAGAGAATCTTGAAGGCAACAAAAGGAAACAACCAGTCAGATACAAGGGGAACCCCATTAGGCTGTCAGGTGATTTCTCAGCAGAAACTTTGCAGACCAGAAGGGAGTAAAAGGATATATTAAAAATGTTAAAATGAAAAACCTACATTATAGAACACTCTACCTGAAAAGGTTACTGTACAGAATTGAGAGAAGAAATTTTTCCAAATAAAAATTATTTATTTAATAAAACTGTTCATCAAAAAAATAAATAAATAAAAATAAAATAAAACTGTTCATCACCCCAAAACTAACATTACAAGAAACATTAAAGGATGTTCCTTAGACAGAAGCAAAAAAGCCATAAACATAAATGTATGTGTGTGTGTATATATATATGTGTATATATATGTATATATATATATATGAAACAAAAATATCATACATAAAAGCAAATATATAGTAAAGGCAGTGGATTAGCCACTTGAAGTCTAGTATGAAGATTAAAAGACAAAAGTAGCAAAATCAAGTATAAATACAATACATAGAGGATACACAAATCAAAAAATCTACAGTATGATGGCAAAAAGACAAAGTGTTTGTGAAGGGACTAAAAATGTAACACTTTTAGAATATGTTTGAATTTATATGCCTATCAACTTAAAGTAGACAGCTATATATATTTTGATATGTATAAACCTCATGGTAACCACAAACCAAAAATCTACAAAAAATAAAGGGAAAGAAACCCACACATAACCTTAAAGAAAACTGGCAAACCCCAAAAGAAGAAAGGAACAGAAAAGAATACCAACAAAAAAAAAACTGCTGCAAGTACGTACCTACCAAAAATGACTTTAAATGCAAATAGCCCTGGCTGGTGTGGTTCAGTGGACTGAGTGCCAGCCTGCAAATGTAAAGGTCGCTGGTTGAATTCCCCTTTGGGGCACATGCCTGGGTTGTGAGCCAGGAGAAGCAGTCAACTGATGTTTCTCTCCTTCTCTTTCTCCCTCTCTTCTCCTCTCTCTAAAAATAAATAAATAAAATCTTAAATGTAAATAGACTAAATGCTTCAATCAAAAGACATGCAGTGGTCAATCAAAAGACAAACAGAGACTAAAAGTGAAGGGCTAAAAAAAGATATTTCATGTGAATAGAAATCAAAAATGCTGAGGTAACAATACACATACCAGACATAACAGACTTTAAAACAAACACTGTAAAAAGGGACAAAGAGAGCATTACATAATGATAAAAGTGTCTACCCAGGAAGGCAATAAAACAGTAATAAATATTTACACACTCATCATAGGAGCACCTAAATACACTGAGCAAATATTAACAGACATAGAAGAAGAAATTGATAGTCATACAATAATAGTAGGGGACTTTAAACTACACTTACATCAATGAATAGATCATCCAGACAGAAAATCAATAAGGAAACATTGGCCTTAAATGACACATGAGACCAGATGGACTTAATAGATATTTCCAGAACATTTCATCCAAAAGCTACAGAATACATTCTTTTTCAAGTGCACATGGAACATTCTCCAGGATTGATCACATGCTAGGCCACAAGTCTCAATAAATTTGAGAAGATTTAAATCATATCAAATATCTTGTCCAACCACAAAGGTATGAAACTAGAAATCAATTACAAGAAGAAAACTGGAGGAAAAACACATAAAGAGTTTCTCAGGGCAGAAACATCAAATAAAAATGGGTTTCAGGTAGTATTTCTGCCAAAGCAAAGGATATGAAGAAATAAAAGAAGAATAGAAGAGAGAGAGGCAGAAGGAGGAAAGAAGAAAAAAAGAATTATCCTAGGGCTCATAATCTAGATAGCTATCAAAAGATATTTTGGAACATGGAGGCATAATACAGGGATGAAGTATAGCAAAATTAATAGATTTATTTTTCACTTTGAAAAAATCCAGAGAAAATGTTATATATTAAGAGTTTACCATATACTTTTGACCCTTGAACAATATGGTTTTAACTGTGTGTGTCCACTTAGATGTGGATTTTTTAAATACCTGTACTGTTTTCCATCCACACCTGGGAGTTTGCTGATGCAGAAGGTTTGACCATATGCATGGATCTATGTGATTTTTATATAGGGAATTTGAGCACCCATGGATTTAGGCATCTGCAGCAATCCTGGAACCAATCCCCTGTGGATACAATGGCACAACTAAGTTTTGAGGGAGTCAAAAATTACAAGCCGTCTTTCAACTGCACAAGGGGTCAATGCCCCTAACCCCCACATTGTTCAAGGGTCAATTATACTAAATACTACTGATGGAATTCAGGAAAGGCCACCCCAAAATATTCCACTTTGCTATATTCATTATTTTGAATTAAACTTACTTGAGAAACACCCAGTTCAAGAGAACATTTTCACCTTATTTTATTCCCCTGAAGGCAGGAAATAAACCTCCCACGTGAAGGTAACCTCCCCATGCTAGGAAGATGGAGAGCGTCCCTTCCACTGGAGATAGGGAACTCCAGGCAGAGGAAGCTGTGTAAACAAACTTTGCTACTTCTTCATTAATTATCTACTGCAAGCCAAAATCCTTTGTTTTATCAAACCTTCACCAAAAGAAAAAGTTTCTGTTCAGCTGAGGTCGGGTGGAGGGATGGGGAGAAAATGTAGACAACTGTAATTGAATAACAATAAAAAAATTTTTTTTAAAGTTTCTTATTCTATAAGAGTATATAAACAGCCTACTTTGGTCACTTCATAGGTCACATACCCATGGGGCCTGCATACATAATTAAATTTGTTTGTTTTTCTCCTGTTAATCTGTCTTATGTCAATTTGATTATGAGACCAGCCATGCTCTGGATGGTGTAGTTCAGTAGATTGAGCACGGGTTGAAAACCAAAGTTTTGTTGATTCAATTTCCAGTCATGGCACGTGCCTGGGTTGCAGGTCAGGTTAGCAGTGGGGGCCACGTGAGAGGCAACCACACACTGATATTTCTCTCCCTCTATTTCTCCCTCCCTTCCCCTCTCTCTAAAAACAGGTCAATAAAATCTTTTTAAAAAAAGTAATACTTATTCTAAAAAAAGTTTGGAAAGTAAAAAATTTAAATAAAATTTTTAAAAAGTTAATTCAGTGGTAGGATAAACTGGTAAAATGCTCAATAAGTTTTTGCTAATAGCAGAAAAAGAAGAAAGAATTAAAATTACTGTTTGGGCCAAGATAGCCCAAATATCTCTGGATGGCAATAACTTTTCTTTTTCAATCATTGTATTGTTAGGGGGCATATCAGAACCTTATAAATACTTGTTCCACAGAACACTTTTCACAGAATGTTAATAGCTATAAGAACAAAAAGGGAAAACAAGGGGGAGATTTTGTGTGTGTGTGTGCTTTATGCAACTCCAAAGAGGTACACAAGATACATCACTTTTCTGCCCTTAGCCCACCAGGGAGCATTTCCTGGTAGTCCAGAAAGATGAGTATTTACCTTGAATTATATAATTATAAAACAACAGTTCTTTTTTCCAAACAACCCTTAGAATAATGTAAACTATAATAAGCTACCCCAGCATTATGAGGCAAGCTTTCTGAAATTTTACCAACCCTAATGAATATAACGAATGTTTCTAAACATAAATCTCTTCAAAAAAATCACCATTTGACTTGTTTTTAAAAACTGTTTCCTGCTCACATTCCCCAAATTTCTCTTTCCCACATTCCTAAGTCCATAGATGTATTTATTGACATTAACTAACAGAAGGTTAGCTTTCCTATTGGACACTGAGTCCTCAAGTGTCACCCACCTCCTCTGGTAAGTTGCCGGGCTCTCTGGAACCCACCACTTCAATGCATTGATCACATAGTTCTATTACTAAGCATTTCTTTTTCTGCCTGTTTGACTAGATCCAGAGAACCTGAGACAAGAGACAAATTCTTTGTATCAGTATTAGTGTTACTGTTAGTATTAGTATTAGTAGTATTAGTATTAGTATTTAGAGGTACAGCATCCCAAATAAATACCTGGACCTCTGCATCATCCAGTAAGTACTCGTTAAATAAAGAAATAAATGAGCAAAAGTATCAATAGAGCCCCCCATGTTATATGGTTTTGTCATTCATTTAAATCAGGGGCTGAATCACACTTGCAGACCATTTGAAAATTGATTTTTGCCAGAGAAGCCCTTTGTTAAGTTAAATTTTAGTGTCTTTAGGCACAGTGTGTCCTCCTCTGGGTAGAGTCCTGACATCACCTGGGTTCTCACAGCTGGCAGCTTCACACTCTTCTGTTACCTGACCAACCCTCACAGTAATTGCGTTTGCTGCTCCTGAACTACGTATTACATGAGGAATGATGTTCATTATGTTTATAAGGACAAAATAAGTTGTATGTACAGATTGAAATAAGTTGCATTTTAATAGAAATAAAAGATTTTACATGTAGGTGAGAAAAGAAATGAGAAAAATTGATTCAAAATGATATAACATGCTAGACTTTAAAGCAAGTTCTATAATGGCTAACACAGCAGTCATTAGAGTATATAATCATCCCGCATCCTTAATCCCCACCTAGACCAGAACCAGAGGCTGTCATGGAAAATATGGAGAGGGTTCCTGGATGGCCACCAAGGTGACTAGAGATTAGAAGAGAAAGCCTGATCGTGGAGACTATCCCCAAGAAAGACTAGAGAACCACATCAGGTGGCAGTTTCTAAAGATGGAATAGAATGAGCAGAAACAATGTCACCATTTTTTTAGTCAGCCAGTCAGAGCTCTAGAAACAAGAGGAAAGGAAAAAAAAAAAACTTTTTTAAGATTTATTTATTTATTTTTAGAGATAGGGGAAGGGAAGGAGAAAGAAAGGGAGGGGAACATCAGTCTGTGGTTGCCTCTCGCACACCTCCTATTGGGGACCTGGCCCACAACCCAGGCATGTGCCTTGACTGGGAATCGAGCTGATGACCTCTTGGTTCACAGGCTGGCACCCAATCCACTGACCCACACCAGGCAGATCAAGGAGAGAAAAAACTTTTAAAGGAAAAAAAGGAGTTCTTTTTTAAAAAAACACGAGAGTTGTAAATAGATTCTGCTAGAGAGGAAATGGAGAATAGGCAAGTTTTAGGCAATGTTCTGAGGACACTCCTCTTCTTTCATTAAATAAGCAATCGGGTTCTTTAAGCACAGATAATCACTGCCAAGAGAGGAGTTCCAACAGTCCTCAGCCCAGTTTAGAGAACATTTCAACTAAGCGAACTGTGTGTTTAGTCAGAGTTCTCCAGAAAAACAGTACTGGTAAGACATGCATAGATATATATGGATATTTATTATAAAATTTGACTATAGCAGTTATAGAAACCAAAAAGTCCCATGATCTATTACCTGCAAACTATGGAACCAAGAAAACATGTGGCGTAATTCGGGCCTAGACAAAAGGCCTGAGGGAGTGTAGCCGGGATGTGGTGGGGCAGGTGGGGAGTGGGGGTGGTTCTGATATCCAAGGGAAGAGAAGGTGGAAGTCCCAGGTCCCCAACACTGTGAAGGTGGATTTTTACTCAGTCTACTGATTCAAATAGTAATCACTTCCAGAAACACCCTCACAGACACCCAAAAATAATATTTTACTAGCTATTTGGGTATATCTTAGCCAGTCAAGTTGGCACATAAAATTAACTATTATACTGTAAAAACACATCCTGACTTCAGGTTTCTCTCTCTCCAGTACAAAAATAGATCCAAAAACACATCAATAAACACTATAGAATATTTCCCCGGTGCTACGTACAATGCTCATTGCTGAGAAAATGACGAAGGACAAGCTCTAGTCCCCACGCAGTCACGAAATACTGAGTAGTAGCCTCAGCCTTTTCTTTGTTACACCACACAGTTTACATGTAAAACAACTGTCCCATCAGCAACAGGTCTCTTTATGGTCACTGACTGCTCTGAATATTCCCTTACACTCTAAGGGTATATATCAGACTCTGAGAAATCATGGTATTTTGGGTATTTTAAAAAGTCTCCACTTTGGGATTCTTACATGAGTTCCCTGCCAAGAATATGCTATTCCCAGGTAGGTTTAATGGGGCTTGGGGATTAGAAAGTAGAGAGAGAAGTAGAGATTATATCAGTTTATACACAAGATTTATTAATTCTGAAGTCATAGCGTAGGACAAAATTGTGTATTACAAAGTGTGGGGGGGCTCTGCCTGCAGGGGCCCCCCCAGCTGCCACAGATGAGAATAAGTCTACCAAGACATGATCTGCTTGGGGAGGAAAGGTGGCCGTTCTCTCAAAGGAGAAGGGCCAGGAGCCTTTTCCTCAATGGGCCTTTATTGGGTTCAATTTGCACAGGAATACAGGTAACTCATCAATCATTATCAGGCAGTAAGGATCAAACAATAGATAACAAATAAAGAACTCTGAGGGCTTTTTCTGAGTCAGGGTCAGTTAGCAAAAGGGCTATAAGACTTTGGGAAACAAACTCATTTCAGGCTTGGACCCTTATCATTTAAATTGAGGGTATTAGCAAAGCAGGTTTCACAGGGTTTGATGCATTCTTTCTTAAGCCTGATTGCCCTGGGGAATCCACCCTTTTCAGCACAGGACCGCCCCCACCTCTGTCATTGTTTCAGGCTTAAGTCAGGCAGGGGAAGTAAGGCAGCCAAGAGATTAGGAGACTTCTTGCAGACTGAATGAGGACTCAGGCTCTGTCAAAGCTGAGGGACGAGGGTCCGTCACCCACTTTTTCTATAGCCTCCCAAGTGCTTCCCTGTGGGCCTCTTTGTGACCATGCCTGTCTTAGGTCATCCCTCCCTTGAGGAATCTTACCCGTCACTGGCTAAGTGGTCAAGCTCAGGGCCAACCTGGGTAAAGTTAAGTGGGCAGGGGCAGTGCCCCTGCCAGGGCGATAAGCTTTGTCTCCTTAATGGCTTATGGTCCCAAGGTCTCTGACTCAGCCTTAGCCATGGGGGGTTACAGCTTCTGAAACCAGGCAGGGCGGTTCCCGACACCAGTCTACCCAGCAAAAGAGAAAGACTGGTGCCAAAGATCAGGTGAGGTGGGCTGCACATCGGTGAGAGTCCATGGCCCAAACGCCCCTGTCCCAATGCCATAGGATATAAAAGCTTAGTTCTGCACCCAAATGGCCTCCTAGAAGGAAGGAGGAGAGGAGAGAATCCTTCACAGTGGGAGGAAAATTTGAGACTGAGAAATGATTAAAAAAATAAGACTAGCATTTGCAACAGACCAATATAGATGTTTAAAAGGCAAGTGATGATGATACCCACCCTCAGCAAACCTCAGAACAAAATGAAATATAGAGCCTCCATCTTTCTTCAGGGTCCAGGCCATTGTCCTGAGGCCGGCAACACTGGACAGCAGCCTCCAGCTGCGGAGGTCACAAGTCCTGGGCACCGAGTGGAGCACTAAGCGGACTTCGCAGACGGGAATGCGCTCCGAGGTAATTGGTCATCTCTGGGTGTCCACTGATATCAGATGACTGGCCAGCCAGAGTCCGCAAGATTCTGGGAGCGATTAGTAAGCCCTATGGTGGCCCCCAGGCAGCTGTCCCAGTTCGGAGAGTGGAGGAAGACTATTGTGGGCGCACGCAGGAGCTACGCATAGTGGGGGGTGGAGATTGCATCCCCAATGAGCCTGTGCTCTTCCTGAAGCCATCCACCACCTACGCCCAGAGGGCTTCCCATCCTCACAGGCACCTGCGACCGCAACGGGAACCAGGAGGGCACACGGCATGGCGCTGAGCAGGAGCTGCAGCACTGTCCTGGAGGCTATGGCTGTGGACCACACGACCAGCTACGGCCAGTGCCTGGACAGGACGGCTAGAGACGTGCAGGGTGAGTACGGGGGAAAGCGGCGGCCCTGGATTCCAGCTAAGAGCTTCACCGCTGAAGAGAATATCCCTGACCCTCCCAACCTGATTCAAGGTCAACGGCGAACTCCGGCATGAAGATGAGACATCCTCCATGATTTTTTCTATACCCACTATCATCTGCAACACTTCTAAGATAATGACCTTGGAGGAGATATCTCTGGGGCACCAAAATGAGTTGGACTCATTAAAGAAACAGATGAAATCCAGGCTGGCATGCCCAAAGTCGCCCAAAGTCGTCATTTAAGGTGAAAAGCACCCTAACTTCCAACGATTTTCAGGAAAGAAGGGAACAAGACAGAGCAAGCGAGGGTTTTTAATGTAACAATACTTTAATAAGGAACCAATTTTATTAATGATTTATTTTGCTTACTATGCCTCAACTCAAAGAAGATGGACCCTCCAAGAAAAACACGATCTAGTAGAACTAGGCCAGAAATGGAAACAAGAAACAGTACCTTCTAGGAAACAGTCAGAATAGGAATTTGTTATACTTCCAGAGAGGAAACTTTATCAAACCAAATGTCAGAAAACTTAATTTACTTTCCTAAAACTGGACCGGATAGACTTTTCAGTTGGTCGACCTGGGATCAATAGTTCAAGGCTTAAAATCTGCAGGTGAAATTGAAAAGCACGTTTCAAACCAGTGTTTACCAAATATTCTTAATCGTGATAATCACCTGAAGGTATTTGCAAAAATAAAAATTTCTAAATCATTGACCCATACCAGGTCTATTGTATTAATTAGTGGAATTAAGTAAACTCTAGCATTTCAAGTGATTCTTATTGTGGAAATGTGGAAAAAACACTATTCCACATATATGTATGTAAAGTAAATTTAAAATTTTATTTAATAAGGGGACAATTAGTGAAGACCTCAGTCATTTACCTAAAGTGTTTACCCTAACCCATAGATTCAGAGTCTGGGAAGTAATTTTGAAATTATTGTTTTTCAAATAACTATGCCATCTTTTGGAGAAAAATTAGATATTGTAGAACATAAAATTATATTTTTTATTTTTCAGTTACAGTTGACATCCTATGTGGTACATTCTAATTCATTTGCATTAGTTCCAGGTGTACAGCATAGTGGTTGAACAGTCACATACTTTACAAAGTGATCCCCTGCTATTTCAAGTACCCACCTGGCTCCATGCAGAGTTAGTACAACATTATTGACTATATTCCCTATGCTGTACTTTTACATCCCCGTGACTGTTTGTACTTCTTAAGTTCCTCGCCTTTTTCACCCAGCCACCCCAACCCTCCCTTTCCCCTGGCAACCATCAGTCTGTTCTCTGCATCTCTGGGTCTGTTTTGTTTGCTCACCTATTTTGTTCTTTACATTCCACATGTAAGTGATATCACGTGGTTAAATTACATTTCTGCTTCACAGTGTGTGATTATTCACACTGAACCACCTACATGCCTGTAGGGCATCTTTATAGTGAAGGACGGCCCACTATGTTTAAGCAAAGTTCTAGAAGTCATTGGCATATAGGTCATGCCACTGTCATGGAAGTGGATGAAGCAGCAAAGACAAAGTGGAGGGTAACAAAGTAGGGGACAAAGACAGAACCACAAGTAACGCCCATAGTTAAAGTACAGAGAGGGAGAAATTACTTGAAGAAACAAATAAACAGGTTGGAAGTAATCCAGAGACCAGGATTGCAAAAACACTAGGAGAGGAGGAAATAATTTAAAGAGAGAAAAACTGCTGCTACCAAATTCTTCAGAGGAAAAAAAGATAGGACAAAGACAGAAAAGAGACCACTAGAGTATGTCTCTTAAAGGTTAAAGAAGAAGGAGGAACAGGAAGGAAGAAGAAGGGAAACAAGAGGGGAGGAGGGAGAAGAAGATCCTAAGTCTGTAAGTCTGTCATGCTGTCGAAGACTTGAGACCTTGCCTCATACTGGCTGAAGGGGATGCTGTGTCCAAACACCCTAGGAGCTGAACATAGAAGTTATTTCTTCTGCATTATGCGTGTTAACATCAAATGCATTATAAAATTATAAAGCTATTAAAAAGTATAGGACAGCTATCTAGTAAATTACCAGCGTGTTATGAACAAATATCTCTATCTGGGTTTAAATGTATGCCTCTTCAACGTTCATTTTCCTCTCATCAAAAAGTTACAAATAAGGACAGTGCCCGTTTGGGTTTCAGTTAATTGCACACTTGTCCATGCTCTCTCTCTACTGGCTATTTATATTCAACAAATGAGGCCGGAAGAAAGGACAGAAGAAACTGATGAAAAAAATGGAAGTCTTTGCTACCAAGATTTTATATAAAATAATTACTTGCTTGTAACATTAAAATTTCTCACTGTCAGCAAAGTTTCATCAGAAGTTTTAGAACTTGATGATTGATGTGGCTTAGTGCCCAAAAGGAATTGTGCTTAAGTTATAAAATGACTAAAGTCTGTGACAGAATATTGAACCTAAATATATCACAAAATGAGATAGCAATAGTAATTACACAATAAATGGAAATGTTTGGCCTCATATTTAATTTACTGGCCCATGATCTAAGTTTTCTTTGAATTGAAAAAGTCAAAACTGCCCAGCGAGATGTTTGCAAGGGTATAGTCTAACGATGCAATGTATCTGTTTCACTAAATATTCTAGAAATGTGGTCTCATGGACAAAGTCATTTATATACAGCTGAATGGGGTACCTGGTCTGGAAGACTTCTCTTTTTTGGCTGTTGCTCCCACCATAAATTTTGCAAATATGTTTGAATACTCAGTCTCCACTGAGCCATCTTCACCACTTACTGACAGAAACTTTATCAGTGACTGCCCACCTGCTCAACATGAACTATGCCAGCCCTTAAGTGCTGTAATGGGAGAGGGCCTTCAGGTCACCAAAGTACAAATTTGTAGAAACATAACTTCCCCTGGGATTATAGATAATTTCGGTAATTGTTAGAGAATTTTACACTTCACATCCATGTCGGGCAAAGAGGTGCAGGACACAAAGTCTGGGACTTAAATTTCCATATGTTGCTTCCAGAAGTTTCCTGCCTTCTAACTAGGAACAAGGGCTGAGAGTATTGTTCTGTGTACTCGTGTTTTACAAAGAAGCTGCTCACTCTGTGCCTCGGGTCTAACAGAGAGCACTCCACAAGCACCCTGTGGGCCGAGGCTCTCACAGCCCAGCTTCCGGGAGTCTAGGCTGCTGGTGGGTCACAGCTGAGTTTCTCCCCTAGAACCTAGGTCATGCCCTTCCCCGGTGACAACCCACATCCAATGGCTGGTTAAGGGAGGCGAGTAAGAAGGGGTAAAAGGACCAGTCCTCATGCTTTAACTAGGGACAATTCTAATGAGTCATATAAACTCCAGAGCTTCTTTATTACAACTACAAGATACTTCCAATCTCCCCCTCTGTCTAATCCTACTTCTTTCAATGCCTTCAAAACCAATTCCTGAGAGTGTTCATCAATACAATTTCTGCGTGCAAATCTCCATCTCGAAGTCTGACCTAAAGCACTAGAAGTCAGGAGTGGTCCTAAGAAGCAGACTCTAAAATAGGTAATATAGTCAATCATATTATAGTAACTATGTAGGTTACCAGGTGGGTATTGGAAATATCAGGGGGAACACTTTGCAACGTATATGATTTGTTTTTTAACATCAGCATGCAACAAAAATTTCCCCTAAAACCTCTAATCAATTGGAAGCTATCAGTTGCTAAATGTGTGCGATTTAGCCAATAGAGTCACAGCTATTTAGGTGCTCACGGTCTGCTAGGGAAAAAAAGTGCATACTGCAAGCCAGTGAGAAACTAAAAGAGAAAAACATCCCTCCAGCTGACTCCTTTCTCCCTCTTTACAGGCCTGGCATGAATACCACCCATGAAGCAGGACAGGAGGCTGCAGAGATCTGATTACTTCATAATTTTAATAGATCATGAGAATCCTTCCTAAATGCTTTGTCTGAACTCAAAATCTGTATCCAGATCACTTCATCAAATAATTACTTGTGCAGCAGTTGGTCCTGTTTACATGGTAGAGAGTCCTGCAGATCTGCATGCGTGGAGGAAATGCATGTTAAAAATGAAAGCTCTCAGCAACATATAGACATTGTATTTTAAAAACAAAGCTTAAAATAATGCAGTAACCACAATATTCAATCATCCACTATAAAATTATCTGCTGCGATCTCCACTTCTGGTTATGGATAGCTAAATAGCAATATATAAACAAACAACATCAGAGTGCCTTTTTGGCTAACTGCCACCCTGCCACTTTTGAACTGAAGCCAGTTATAATGACATCACTCTAGCTTCATGTCCTTTGCTGACCTTCCTACTTATGTTGCCAAAATGTATTAAATTTCCCCTCTACAATTTGTCTTTTTCCCTTTGTCTTTGTTTCTTTAAATAATGGCTTGACATCACTTGACCTCAACCTACAATTTTGGCTGATAATATCACTGAGCAATTCACTTGCACAAATGGCCTTGCATAATCATCTGTTGTGTCTCAGGAAAATTCGTGCAAGAAAAGATTGAATTTGTATGACATGCAACTGAAGAAAATTCTTTTAAATATTCTAAAAGTCATACTTCCATTAGACAGCTAAGATGAGATAGTCTATAAAGCCGCAGAAATCCAGTTTCCATGGTATTATAGTTATAAAAATATATAGTTGTAAACCCACCAGCACATGTTTATTATAGAATTTTTAAGTAAAATTCACCCTGTCTACTAAATTGAAAACGAAAGTGATATCCCATTAGCTAAGGTCTTCAAACATGATTGAAGTTTTGAATGTGTTTGAAAATCCACAAATATTAATATTATCTCTTTGAAAAAATTAATCTCTTTAGAATATGAAAACAGAAAGTTATTTTTCTTTAAAAATCATGGCCCAGTTAATAATGAATATTTACTGATAGGGTACTTAGGTAATAAAATGCGTACTAATCCATATTAGTATTGTGTTGACTCATTATCTGTGAATTCATACATGCTAATTACATAAAGGATCATTACAACTGTTCAAGCATGAGGTTTTTTCTTTGTTCAAGTAAAAAAATTCTTGACCTGCACACATATTTAAAACACCTTGACCGACCCTGCCCGCCCTTTCGTTTTTGTACCCTCAGCACTTAGAACAGTGCCTGGCATATAATTTGTGTTACTATATGTGCCCTAAACACTTTAACAGTGTCGACTTCACAGAGTGATAACAGAACAGGGCGGTTAAATGCAAGGACTGTCCTGTCCAATGTCTGGGTTGTAGTCCTGGCTCTGTCATTTACTGAGTGTGTGACATTAGACAAATTATTTACCACATTTTGCCGTGTCTAATGTGCAGCTTTTTGCCCAAATTTCCACATGCTCATTAGTAAGGCTGAGCTTTATACTACATTGGTAATACTAAAACGTGGGTGAGAATCATGCACAGTGAAATACATAATCTCTCCTACATTTTCTCATCTGAAAAATGGGCATAGTGATAGCCCCAACCTCATAACAGTGTCATAAGGACTAATGAGTTGATACATATGTAACTTTTACAACAGTATCTGAAGCATATAGCTAAGAGCTCAACCAACTATCGGTTTTATTAAATAGTATCACTTATTTGTACTTTACAAGTTCTTTCACATAAAATATTCAAAATATCACAAAACCTTGTGACCTAGGTAAGACAAGAATCTACTATTAGCCGGGTTTACAGCTGAGAAACAAAGGCCCAAGGTCACGCTATCGGAAAGAAGCAAAGCCAAAATTTGAATACACGGTTTCTGAATCTAAATTACAATCTTTTCCACTATATACAGCTAAAATGGGATTCTTTGCATTATTTCCCTAATAGTGTCTGAAATGTAAGTATAGATATTGAATATTAATGGTAGGAATGTTGGGATTCACTACTCTCAGTAACCAAATTATGTCAGAGAACATTAACATAATGAATGATTACTTTCTTTTTTCAATGATTTGCTCCTGTGATCTCTGGTGATTCTTAAGCACCAGTCTGGTTGAAAACTATAACAGAGGTTGACAGGTTCTGCCTGCCTTCAAAGTTCATAATCTAAAAAAAAAAGAAATAGAATATATACACATGAATATATAATGTGGAGAGGTGCTGCAGAGAGTGTCAAACAAAAGAACATACAGAATAGAGAAGAGAAATGCTGAGAAGACACTGAGGTGTATGATAGATGACCAGAACTTGGCAGATGCCTGGGTTCCTTCCTAGGAAATGAACTTGTCACCCAAACTAATGCATGAAAGATCAGTGGGCCTTGTTTTTTCCGTGTATAAAACTGAAGTGTAGATCTCTAAGGCAATTTGCAATTTCCCATCATCATCATCATCATTATTATTATTATTATTATTATTGATGTTCATATACCATTAGAGGTGTATGAATTAGTGAAACCTTTTGGGGGGAACAATTTGAAAAATTGACAAACCACGCACATGTTGACCCAACTATTTCACTGGACCCATATATTTCCATCTCCACTATTAGCCCTGATCAGAGCCACCACCCAGTTTTGCCCAGAGGACTACAAAAGCCCTCTGACTGACACCCCTGCCTGCGTCTACTCCAGCCCCACTGCAATCCATTCTTTGCAAGGCAATTGGAACAATCATCTTAAAATACAAATCAGATTGCCCCTTTACCCTCCTTAAAATCCCCCAAGGGCTTCTCATTATACCTGGGAGAAAAATCCAAATTCCTTCCATGGCTTACACAACCCTCTGGGGGTTTGCCTGTGTTTCTGATCTCAGTCACACCGCTTTTCCTGCACACACACCCTGACCACTGCAACATTCTTTCTGTTCTTGTCTTAGGGTTTTGCGCAAGCTATTCCCCCTGCCTCAAATACACTCTCTGATCATCTGTTCAGATTCCAGCGTCAGTGTCCCCTATTCAAACTGGCTGCACCTATAACCCAATCTAAAGTGACTGGCTAACCAATCTGCAGAACATCACTGTTTTCCCAGTGATCTGCGTGGCACGATCATGATATGATGCTTTCATATTAACTCATTCAACCGTTTTTCACACTCACATTTTTGAATGTATCTTTGTATATTTGGAACATTTTTTTAGCATTTACATGTTTATTTTTCCTCTTCCTCCACACCCTCCAGAGAATTTAAGTTTATGAAAACAGGGAGCTTGCCTGTTCTGTTCACCAGCACATCTCCAGCTTCAGTAACAATGCCCCTTTATCATGGACACTTAGTCAATGAACACTTAATTTTAATAATATAACCTATAAGCATTTTTCCATGTACATGGTTCCAAATATCAACATAGAATAAACTGCCAATTCACTTAACTCATTCATTAAGTTTCTACTACTTCCGCTGTTCGAGGAACAGAGAGTAAAATTGATGTGCGATGAATATCAGATGACCTGATGGAAATTTGACTTCACTAAATATGAAAGGTAAAAACAGATAAAGAAAAGACATTTAATAAGAAAGAAAATGTAAATGTTATATAAGATCAATCCTGAACACCCAAATCCATCTAATAGGATAATAGAAGAGAGAACAGAAAAGAAAATGGGAAAAAACATCAAAGAAACAGAAAATCACTTAAGGGTCTCCAAACAGAAATGGGCTATGCAGGCAGAATTGAGGGAAAAAAATAATAAAAAACAGACAGATACATGGGTGGATGGATAGATAGGTAGATAGATAAATGATAGACAGATAGATAAATGATAGATAGCTATAAGAGAGATATGGAAGTAGATGCAGATATCTTCATTAAGGTTTACAATACCAAACATAAATAGAAGAGCTTAAACTCCTCATACTCTCCTGAAAATTGCTTGAGGACACACTCACTCTCCCGAAGGTGTTTCCAGATAAGATTAGCATCTGAATAAGTGAAGTAAGTAAATTGCCCTCCTCCTGTGGGTGGGATTCATTCAATTCTTTAAGGGACTGAATGAAACAAAAAGCAAAAAAAGGAAGGATTTTTTTCCCTTCCTACCTGCCTGGTTGAACTGGAACTTCTGGCTTCTCCTGCCTTGGACTGAGATTTACATCGTCAAGTACTCTGGTTCTCAGGCTTCAGACTTGAACTGGAATTATACTACCAGCTCCCGTGGGTTTCCAGATTGCAAATGGCAGACCAAGGGACTTCTCAGCCTCCATAACCATGTGTGAATGTGTACTTTGTTTCTCCGTAAGACTTTGACCAATACAAATGACTGGAAGGAATATGATTAGAAACCAAGAGCTAGACAGTACTGGACCTTATCTAGGAAGAACAATTCATCCTCTGTAAAGAACAGAAGAGTAGATGTGTGCAGATAGATTTGGTGATGAATATTGAGAAAATTCATGGACTTCTGGTCAGATGGCAGCGTGGGCAGACGTGGCTTGCCTCTTCGCACACCACATCAAAATTACAACTAAAATGTAAAACAACCATCATTCAGAACCATCAAAAATTAAGTTGAATGAAAGTCTGACAACTACAGAATTAAAGAAACCACATGCATCCAGACTCATAGGAGGGGCACAGATGTGGAACGGGCTGATCCCTCACCTACGTGTGGTGGATTAAAAATTCAGGAGGGATATCTTAGGAGTGAGGAGTCCCAGCCCACACCAGGCCCCTTAGCCCAGGGTTCTAGTGCCAGGAAAATAAGTCCCCACAACTTCTGGCTGCAAAATTCAGTAGGGATTAAGTCAGTGGAAGAAACTTCTGGAGCCCCATGCAGTTCCTCTTAAAGAACCAGCACATGGACTCACCTACTAGACTCATTCTCTCTGAGCTCCAGCATCAGGGAAGTAACTTAAAGGCACCAGTGGTATATAGGGAGAAACTGAAGTGTCTGGCATCAAGGCGAACAGAGGCCATTGTCTCTTTTTTAAACCCTCTCCCCACAGAGCCAGTAAGCTGGTGCCATATCTGAGACTCCATCAACCTGGTTAACATGTTTGACTCACCTTGGAGAACCCCAGAGACTCTCTCCACCCAAATTATTGGCCCACCCACACTGCTTTTCAAAATGAATGGATGGTCTTGACTCAGGCTTCAAACTTCCTAAATCTTATCAAAGAAGCAACAGCTGGCCTCAGTGAGCCCCAGGCCCAGTAATAGCAGCAGCCAACCTAAATTTACAGCTTGGCTTTGCCTGGGAATCTCCAAGCCCAGCATGAGTAGCAGCCACTTCAGATTGCTTTAGAGCTCAAGCAGGGCGGCCCCAGGCAAAACACAGGTGGGATTTGACCTTGGCCTGCACCACCTGGGAAATCCCAGGACCAGCGCACCCAGTGGACAGCTACAGACCACATCAGAGCACCACCACCCTGGCCCTGCACAGCTGATCCTCCACAGAGGGTGAAGATTGGTGGTCAGTGGTCATAGCCAAACCTTGCAGATGACTGGCCTGGGTAAATTCCTCAGATTGATCTGCCAACAGCAACCAAGGCTCAACTGCAAGTGGAGAGTGTACTCAGCCAACATGAAGGGTGCACCTTGAGTACCCAGCTTGGGTGATAGGGGAAGCTGTGTCCCTCACCCTTATAGGTCACCTACTACATTAGGCCATACTACCAAGACATGGAGGCAAAGCAGCCTTACCTAACACATAGAAACAAACACAGGGAGGCTGCCAAAATGAGGAGACAGAGAAACATGGCTCAAATGAAAGAACAGATCAGAACTCCAGACAAAGAGCTAAACAGAATGGAGATGAGCAATCTATGAGATGCAGAGTTCAAACCACAAGTTATAAGAATGCTCAAGGAACTTAGTGAGGATCTCAATAGCATAAAAAAGATCCAGTCAGAAACAAAGTATACACTAATTGAAATAGCGACGACTAATTGCAATGACTTCAATATGTCCAACAGTCGCATCATAGAAAGTCAGAAGGAGAATAGAAAGATCAAGAAATTGGAAATCTAATTGAAAAAATAATGAAAGAAAACTTCCTTAATTTCATAAAGCAAATAGACATGCAAGTCCAGGAAGCAAACACAGAGAGTCCCAAACAAGATGGATGCAAAGAGACCCACTTCAAGACACAACATAATTAAAATGCCAAAGGTTAAAGATGAAGAGGGGATATTAAAAGCAGCAAGAGAAAAGAAGTTAGTTACCTACAGGGGAGTTCCCATAAGACTGTCAGCTGATTTCTCAAAAGAAACTTTGCAGGCAAGAAGGGATTGGCAAGAAATATTCAAAGTCATGAAAAGCAGAGACCTACAGCCAAGATTGCTCTACCCAGAAAAGCTATCATTTAGAATCGAAGAGCTGATAAAGAGCTTCCCAAACAAGCAAAAAACTAAAGGAGTTCATCATCACCAAAACATTACTATATGAAATGTTAAAAAGACTTATTTAAGAAAAAAAGGAAAATCAAAACTATGAACATTAAAATGGCAAAAAATACATATCTATCAACAATTGAATCTAAAAAACAAACTAAGCAAACAAGAAGAACATAAAATCATGCATACACAGCATTTTGATTTTTACCAGTTGGGAAAAGAGTGTGGAGGAATTTGTGAAGAGGTGAAGGGATTAAGTACAAGTAGTTAGTCACAGAATAGCCATGGGGATGTAAAGTATATTATAGGAAATAAGGTAGCCAAAGAACTTCTATGCATGACCCATAGACATAAATATTGGTGTGGGGGTTGCCTGAGGGAGTAGGGAGGTGCTGGGTGGAGGGGGGGCAAAGGTGGAAAAATTAGGACAAATGTAATAGCATAATCAATAAAATATGATTTTTAAAAATTGAGAAAATGCCTCTAGTAGTTTCTATATACTCCATGAAGAAATGTAACAAGGTTACATCCAGAAGCTTAAGGAGAGTAGAAAAGTTTTGAAATCGTTTCTGCACCAAGTGGAAGAGTTGGACCATGAAATGTAGCAGGCTTCCTGGACAGTGTTTAAGGTCCAAGTAAGAAAATAACGAACTTATGTTAGAAGCAATCTGCTGAGTGCATGGTTTTCTCTAGTAGCGCTGATTTGCTCGTGCACATGCTTAGAGAAAACAGATATTTGGGCTGATGCAGAGTTGGTGTTTCGCCATAGAGATGTGATGACAGACAGAAAAGCAAGCCAATTTTGCTATTTAGAGAGGTATTTAAACTGGTTATTTGTGGAAATAATATAACATTCTATTTTCCTTTAACTGAACTTGATTTCACTCTTGATCTCCATTTAGCCCAGAGGCAGAAAAAAAATCTTTTTTTAATTATTAATACATGGAATCTAAGCTGGATAGGAAGAAAGTGAAGACTGGAGAAGGATAATGATTAGGAGGGTGACGCAGACAGTCTGGGCTCCAGTAATTCCCACTGGTGGATGGTTACGGGCTATGAATGGTCACCCAGCCTGGTCTAGGATTGGCTCTGAAATTGGGTAACACTGGACCTGAGGGTGCTGGAACTCTGATTCCAGATGATCAATACTTGGAAGGCAGGGCTGACAGTAAGCTCCTGCCAGATGCAAAAGCTGACCAGAATATTAAGAAGCTCATATCTTGGCAATTCTAATGCCCAGGGGCCTATCCATCGATTTTTTTTCCATCCCAGCTTTGTCATATGATTTTTATTTAGATGGAGAATAAAGATACTTGATCGTCACACTTGCTTTATTGCCTGCTTTAAAGCTAGTGCCATTTTCAATTCTTGTTTTAGAAAAAACAAATGAAATTATTTCTGACTGCATCAACAAGGTGCTATTTAGTAGTCTAAATCCCTCTCCTATGCCTAAAATTAGTCTCTATCTCTAGCATTAGTTATACAACTCTCTACACTTTGCATTTTAAGTGAATCATAGCCACAAAAGCTTACTCAACTGAGTTATTTCGTAATCTTATCAACTCAAGTCAGAATCATCTTTTTCCACCCACATACACTTAGGTTTCAAGGCTAAAAATCCAAAGAAACATTTAAATTATTAAAGTCAGTCTTGTGAGACAGGATTTGTCACACTGATGGCAAGTAATTTAAAGAATTTCCAAAGTAAACTTGAACTTAAATTGGCTAGCCAAGGCTCTTTCCCAAATCAAACCACTAAAACAATACTTGGTATGTTCTGTCTGATGCTTTGTTTTAATGACCAAGGTTGAGGATTGTTTTTTGTTTTATTATTTTGTATTGCTATTATATGGTATAAGAATAAAATAATTGTCATAATTAAATAATATTATGGTAAATATTTATTGAGTATGTGTTATGCTTAAACACCACATTGTGTACCTCAGGTGTAAAACATAGGAAGTCACAATTCTTGCTATATAAATCCTAAATTCCCTGGTGAGGTTAAATCAAATGCACAAGTAGATCTTACAATAGCACTTGAACTCAAGTGGTAAAGGAGTAGTAAGCTGTGAACTAAAGCACGGATAGACAGAATTAAAAAGGAAGGAGATATCTGATTAAAAAGAGATGAAAGGCTCCAGCAAAACTCCATATATTTCAAGCTAAGTCAAAGGGAGAAAATAATTATAATTGGCAGAAATTGGGAATTTAGGAATAATGAGTTGTTTTATGAAGAAAGGTGATAAAAAATGGTATGAGAAATTTTTAGTTGAAGAAAACTGTAGAGCACGCAATAATGATGTCTAGCAGGCAGTTGGAAATGTGTGACTAGAGCTTTGTACGAAGTCAGGGAGCAGAACTGTAAAAGTGGGAGTCATCTGCGTGAAGCAATAAAAAAGCTGCTGCATCGGGAAAGGTGAGAATGGGAGAAAAATAAACTGTGTATGGGAAGGTGGTTGTATGAGAAAAGAAATCTGTGGAATTGTGGGAAGAAGAAAGAGACACAGCAAAAAGAGAGAACAAAGGAATAAACGCAAAATCAGTATTCAGAGACAGCCAAAGAGCCAAGATAACATCAAAGAAATCAGAAGAGAAAAAAATTCTCATTATCATATAGTGTGATCAACTCTGTCAAATGCCACAGAGATTTTGGAAATAAATCATTTCCAAAATTACTCGGTATTGTTAATCTTGGGAATATAGAGCATGTTACTCCTAATAAGAGCTACCAGCATTAATTAATTTTCAAGCTAATAATTATATTTTAATTCTCTTTTCGAGTTTGAGACGGGGACATGCCCATAGAAATGATATCTCTGAATTTGTCTGAGTTTCCCCTTTATTAGGCAAACATCTGCAGGTGTCCCAGAGATGAGGCCTCCTTCTGCCGTTGGAATTCAGTACTCAGTTCCAAATGGTACTCATTTTCCAAATAGTGTCACCGGTCTCAGAGCAGAAAGGCTCCTTCTCCCAATTCAGTGTCCACTAGAACTTTGCCCTCTTCATCTGTAGTCACTCGACATTCCATAATAGATGGAGAAAGAGTTGAGAGCCAGAGCCGTGGGCCACAACTGCTAATGTTCTAAGGAGCATTTGCACTGCACATCTATATCAACTGGAAAACTAAGTAAGAACTCAAAGGAATGAGTGTCTAAAGATCACAGCACTTGGTGGAGAAGATATTTATGGAGTATCACCCCTTAAAATAACATGTAAGAAAACTCTAATTTAACTTATACTAAAACTGACATCATAAGTAGACAAGTTCGATTAATATTGTTCTGTGAATTTTTTAAAAGTCATGCCATGATACTATTATTTCAGTCCCAGAATCACCTTCGTTAAGAGGGCATCAAAAAACCCCAGCTGGGTGGGGGTGGGCAAAGGGGGGGAAATGGGTACATCTGTTACAGCATCAACAATAAAAATTTTTAAAAAAAGAAAAAAGAGGGCATCAAAGATTTTGAAAGTGTGGGAGTAGGTTCTCTTGGTCCTTTCACTTTACATTTCAAAAAGCTGTTCACTTGACAATTGGGAGGAAACTGCTGTTGCCAATTTGTTCTAGTGGTCCACTCTCATTGACGGTAGCTGTCCAAAAGGAATGTGCACAGCCGGCTAACTTACGTTTGCCATTATATACTCACTGTATTTCCTTCTTTGAATATATTAGTTGATCATCATTTCCCTTTTTAGATGCTGTTTCCTTTTTTCTAGAACATGAAGATAGATGTTATATAAGTTGAGAACATTCACTGGTGATATTCAAAAATATTAGTCACATAACTGGTGCCTGGGAGAGAAGCCAAGGCACCCAGGAACATAGGAAGTCTCTTGGAGGTGGGCTTGGGAGGGAGAGGACTCAATAGATGGCCATTTAACAATGGAGAGAAGAGAGGTATTTTAGTACTTTTTAAACAACTAGTTAAAAAAAGTTGGGTTCTTACTGGATAAATTTCTACTTTAAGCAAACTTTTCCTTTAAAAATGACTTCTCTGAAATCCAAATTCTTATTTGTTAACACACACAAAAGCTTTCCATATGCTCTTCTCTACTTGCCAGGTTAAACCTATTGAAGATAGCATGTTTATAATCCATGACTCAGCTCTGGCCAGTTAGAAAAAGGAGACTGGAGCGAGCCCGTGGTGTTATTTTCCATTACTGGCTACTCTGCCTTCCCTAACACTTTTCCCTCCCCAACTATTCAGCCTGAAAATGTATCCACACACACACAAGTCAGCCAGAAAATTTGTCCTCAGAAGCATTTGAGTTAAATAGCTCAGAAGCTTCTTAAGAACCTAAGTTGAAGCTAAGATATATAGAGTTGCTATAGAAAGGAAGAACAATTTATTTTTAGTTACATACACATACATCCTGGATATTATAATTTCAAATAGCTTGTGTCCTTTTTTTAATCATGTTTACCACTTTTGGTTTAGTCACTCTAGTCTGTAACTATAGTGCATATAGCAAATCTTAACTAAAGCGTAAAAGTACCTATGCTCTGAAAATTAAGAAAGCCAAATATAGGAAAAAACACATGGTGAGGAGTACAGAGCTGTGGTTCTCTAATGGATTTAAATACTTCCTTTGTGCTTTGCAAATTAATCAGGAACGACTAATTGAAGTAAAGGGCTTGGATACCATCTTTCAGCTTTAAATAACCAGTCTCTCAAGTAGACCATGCACAGGAATGTATATTTTCCCTGAAATAAGTCCATTTAGATAGTTAATGTCTGTGTGGCCACTCCTCAGAGCTTTGGGGACTGAGTCACTGAGAGTGTTGTCCCTTGAAAACACAGTTGCGATACATTCCCACCCAAGTTGCTTCTCTTCACCCACTGTCCACAAGATAAACCTAAACCCAAATATGATTAATTGCTTTTTATTAATAATATCTAGACCTCCATTTCATTTTTTTCAAGGAAAGCACCCCACCCTTGATTTATAAAAATCACAAAATATAAAGCTGGAAGAAATTTTCTTATTCATGCAGCAAATATCTTTACATGGCCCCTTCAGGATCAGCCCTCTATTCCATCCACACCTTCATTTCCCAGATGAGAAACTAAAACCCAGAGATTTCAAATGTCTTAACCAAGTTCACAAATGAAAACAAATTTGTTTTAAAAGGCAGAAGTAGGCTGAGTCTATGAAAACAAATTTAGTTTAAATCCAATTATTAATATAGTTGGTTTCCTTTTGCTGAGGCTTTCAGGAAATATTAATATAGAAAAATGTGCTATTCCAGTATGCAGTATGTATCTTAATGCAATAAAGAACTTTATACCAATCAGACCTCCCCAAGAATCACTGCATTTGGAAAGATGTTTTAGGTCCTTGTAACTCAAAGTATGGCCCTTGCATCAACAGCATCTGGGAGCATGTTAGAAATGCAGATCTCAAGCCCCATTCCAGAGTACTGAAATATTTCTGCATTTTAACTATGTCCCCAGGTGATGTGTACATGCATTAAAGTTTGAAAAGCTCTCTTTTAGATGATCTTGGAATCAACTTCTAATCTTTAAAATGTATGAGTTAAAATGTATGTGTTAAAATAACATCAAGAGTATCTTATTATTCAAAGGAATTCTGATGTGAATGTTTTCATAAAGTGAAGAATCCCTTTTAAAACAAATTATCTCCAGTTATCTTAGGTGTCGATAGGGAATTTTTATACACAGACTTCATATTGCAGAAGATGGACTAAGCTAGGAATCACAGACGTCGAAGTATGAAGAAGTAAAATGATCTCAAAAAAAGAATATAAGACAAGTAACACATAAGTTACTCTTACTTGAAAATGCACTGGCTCTATAATTCATTAGTTCAAAGCTGATTTATATAGAATTTATTTTAATTCAGTCAGAAGTTGGGTGAAATTACTATTTATAGACAAGGAAACCTTGTAAATTAATTCCAAAGAAAAACAATTTTCTTCTTAAAGAAAAACATTATTTTAAAAATGTACAAGTCTCTACTTTCATGCAAGTAATTGCTATATAAGCAAAGGCATGTATTATGTTTGTATACTCAACTAATTACAAGTGATTCTTAGCTATTGTGGTAATTAAAGCAACTTTAAAAAAGTAACATTTGGTTTACTTGGTTGGCCTGGCTGTCACAGAAAAATAAAAAAAGTGTTTTTAAAGCCTGTAGAATATCCACAAACTTAGACAAGTCCAAATTAGCCTGTATTGCTAAATTTTAATTAATTACCCCCTTAATATTTGTATTTTTTTCTTCCCTAAATAAGATCCTTTGAAAGAACTTAAGGACAATGTTTTTGGTCTCTATTTTATGAATTTCTAAATATCTACACTAAATAGATAGTATGACATATCTATCAAAACTAAATCAATCTCCTGCCTTTAAGATCACTGTCTTAACCCAGAGATTCAACCTTTTGTTTCGTAAAGCAAAAATCTTTATAGATGTAAACACACAATTTTATTACTTTTAGGTACACATTGCCTTCCAGGTGTCCTTCAGTCATGACCCCGTGTTTAGTGGCTTCTTGCTGTCTGCGAAGATAGGCTTTGGGGAATATTTTGAGGACTTTGCCTGAAATCAAAATGTTGCACATACAATAGAAACTCGTGTCAGTAGTAAGATGCTTATCCTTTTGAAACACAACCGCAGAAGTGCTGTGTTACATGACTGAAACTTCCACAACTGTTTCCACTACCTTCCTTTAAAAATCAATTTTGAACATGTCATATGTATACCCCAGCCAAACAATTTCACCTGACTTTTCAGACGTTTTCAAACAGTATGACACAGAACTTTACGGGGGCATACAGCAAATGTTTTGATTGCATTTGAGTCTTCAGACTCTTATATTTATTCCATGTATTTAAAATGTTTCCCGAAGAGCAGAATCCTAAGGTCATTAATAGCAAACATCTGCTGGTCATTTTCTTCCATTTGTCACACAGCTCATCATCAGTGTCATTTATTAGTGACCTTCTACAACATACCTTTCTAAGTTCCCGAAAGAGCATTATCACCAGAATTACACACTAAAGAGTTAAAGAATATTTTACTCACGTCTATAAGTATACTATTTCTATAGAACTATTAAACTCTGTATTAATGCTGTTTACTTTTACTTTGCTTCCTCATTAACCCACTCCTCAACACTGCTTAGCACTCCAGAGAAGGTCAGAAAACATTTTGTTCTCATTTTCATCTTGCAGGAAAGTCACTTTCTTCCGACTTCTTACGCTGTGTGAATATTACCTCAGATAAGTGTCATATTTTGAGTAAATAAGTCTGCATACACATCAGACTGTTTTATGTTGGTTTCCTCAGCTTTTCTACGTTAATTCAAAATCCAAGCCACAATTACCCCTAAAACACTCAATAAAATAGTATTCATGACTTCATACAGTAAGGATGACATTTTCCTTTACAAATGCCACACAAAATCTGCGGTAAGTTTCTAAATTGAAAAATTGTGAAAATCCCAACATAACCAGAGATTGCCTTCCATCCCTTGTCCACTAAATTCCAACTTTAAGCTTTTACTCTCTGACAGAAATCCTTTATAGTCTTGAGGGGGAAAGGCAGTCTTTTGTTTCTTGTACATGAGTCTGTGACTTTCTCTTTTCCGGTAGAAAATGCATTGAAAATAAACATTATAACTCATATCAGCATAGGGAAAGTTCGAGGAGCATATTTTCTCCAGAAATAATTCTCAGAAAACTTAAAAGAGAAATTAACCATTCAGGAAGAAAAGAAATAAAAGTAAATAAAAATTTAAAATATACAAGTTGTTACAAAAAAAATAATAAATAAACGGGCCTAAAACAAGTAACCTACCAAAAATAAAATAAAAACAAATAAAAATAAATAATGTATATTTTAAATTGACTTTGATTGATATAATCATGAATAAGAATTTGTTGATTAAACACAGAAGATTAACACCTGACTTATATGTGTTTTTATGTTAGAATATAAGTTTAAGTTTTTCAGCCAATTAGCAAAATTAGCAAATGCCACCAAAATGTAGAAATTCATTTAAACTAGCTGCAAAAATATTACACTTAACTCCATATTAAGTATTAGAAGCAAGAAATATTTATACTCAGGAATTTTCAAGAGGAGGAAAAACCTGCGATAGTCATATATTACATAACTGACAAAATATCAGTGGAAATTTTTCTGCCTAAAAAAGGAATAAAGGGAACAGATAGCTAATATTATAACTGCTTTTTATGCTAAATATATATATGAGTGGTAGCTGCTTATACATTTATCTGAGAGGAACCAGCCTCTCATTGCAAATAAGAAAATTTTAGTTTCTTCTCTATTAGCTGAAGTGAACTAGCACATTGACATTCCATGATATCGTTTCTCTTCATGTAACAGGCTTCTAGGTCCTTCCATTCCACATACTGAGTGCTATCTCTCCCCTTTTCTTCTTTTTGCACTTAATTTTGGATAGAGACTTGAGAGACAGACATATTCTGTGTACACGCAGTATTTCCTAACCTGTTTGGGAGATTCAGTGGTTTTCAGGTTCCCAAGAAGATAGCTAGAAAAATGATATCAATGAAATCAATGCCTTGCCCAGCAGAGTATTAGAAGCTCCTTCTTACTGCTGCATCCTACATTAAAAAAAAAAATTCATATTCCAGACTGTAAGGACAGGAAACACAAGACAGCAAAATACTGTTCTCAGTAATGATGGAACGAAGGTTTTTCACACAGCAAGTATTTCCCCATTGACCGATTAAAGTAAGAAATCCCATCTTCCCTTCTTTAAATGGAGGATGGTCACAACAAAGGGGTTCTGAGCAGGACATAAAACAAAGACGAACTGGTGACCATCTTCAAGGATTCTCAGGGACATTAAATGGCCCCTTAAAAAAGACCAGATGGAAGAAACACACAGATATGTTTTATTTTCTTTTGGAATATTTGGGCACTTTAGGGAGGAATTGGGAATTTTGTCCTTTGAGATCACATGTAAAAATCTATATATACTCAACCATTTCAAACCCACTTCAGGAAAGAAAAAAAGCACTATATGAAATGCATAGCCCATTAAAGCCATCATTTCCCTTCTTTTATAGATGTCACATGGCCATAATGTTAAAAATCAATTATAAAAATAATATTTACTGCCATGGCTGGTGTGGCTCAGTGAAATGAGTGCCAGCCTGCAAACCAAAGGGTCAGTGGTTCAATTCCCAGTCAGAGCACATGTCTGGATTGTGGGCCAGGTCCCCAGTGGCAGGCAGGTGAGAGGCAACCACACATTGATGTTTCCCTCCCTCTCTTTCTCCTTCCCTTCCCTTCTCTCTAAAAATAAATAAATAAAATCTTCTGAAAAACTAATACTTACAACTAAATATAAATATGGATTATATTTTGACTCATAGTTTTGATGTTACTGGAGCTCATTATTTCTCGTTCTCATCCTTTAATTTGCTATTGAGTTGTAAAGTTTATTTGGCTTTTTCAATGCAATTTATTTTTATTTGCACATTAGTTATTTAAAACATTAAAGAAAACTAATACATATGAAGAAATGTATTCTGAGAATGCTTTCTTTGGCTTTAATTATTAAAATATTAATAAAGTAAACAAGCAGCACTTTCAAGAATATGAAGGAATGAACATGAGGGAAGAAGAAGGTAAAAAAATAGTGATGTGGCCCATCGATGTCAAATACTGTCTTCTCACTAATGCAAGTGAGGATTATTCACTGCAAGTGTATTATAGTCCGTGCCTTAAACAAACAACGATTACCCCTCACCTTGAGTCAACTAAAGGACAAATTGAAATCTGCTCTGTAAATGCCTCTTCTCGTAAAAAATGGCTTCCCTGAATCAGCTAACAGTGAACTTGATCTAAGTAGAAAACATGTTCTCAAAAATTATCCACAGTCTTTGCGTGTTAAAAACTGAGGGTCTATGGACAATGGACCCTCCCCTGGATTAAGAAAGGACCATAAAAGTGCTCCTGTGTGCCTAATGTCTAAAATTGTCATTAAGATGTCATTTAGTAGCTTCATTAAATAATTTTTCTGTACAGGTAATGATATGTCTCATTTCTCTTCCTGTGTTGGTAACCCTGAACTTAGAGAATTGGAACTAATAAAATCGGGGGAAGGGAAATCTAAATTATAAACCATTCTTTTACTGATATTCTAACTCACCCTTGGTAAAATTAAGCCTATCTTCCCACCACAGGCTACAAGAAAATTATTTAAAATTTGCAGTTATTAGTGATTTAATAGTATATATTCTCCTTGGGTGTTTATATTTTAAAAGAAAAATTAAGAACAAAAAAACTTAATACAGAGCAATGAACCGTTAATAACATTCTTTTAGAACACTGTGAAAAGAAATTATTTGCTTCTCCCAAGAAACTGATAAAATTTCTCTTTGTGGATGATGAAATAATTTGCTTTGAATATCAAGAAACAGAGCCAAATTTACAGCCTTTTTTATTAATTTTTTCAGATCCTAAACCTATATTTTTCTCATTCCTGATCTCCTACTATAGTTTATATTTTCCCTGGTCCTGAATCTTTATAAGCTGCCTCATTTTCTTGGGAATAAAGATATGTACACAATACCAGTGTTGATGTGTCTTCCAAGATTTAGTCCCTACCGCCATCACCACCACCAATCCCACCGGCCCAGAAGCAGTTTGGAAGGTTTCCCTTTTCAACTCTTCTCCTCTCATAATTAAGCTTTCATGGGTGTAATAGAGTGCTTCCACTTAAAGAAAAATTAATTCACAGTGATCCTTAAACAATTGTGAAATAAAATCCATCCATGTTCTTTTCCTCGGTCCCCTTTAAAGTCCTCCTGCCTTCAGACTTCCAGGACACCCGCCATAGGGACCTCAAGCTTCTGCTCGGCCTTATCCTCCCTTAGCTCCGCTGCCTCCACTTCACCAAGCTTCCCCATTCCTGCTCTAAAACTTGTTTGGAATCACGCATTTCCATAATAAAATAGCTTTGTAGCAAAGCTTAAAATGGCTTTAGGTAGTGTTGGTCTCTTAGAATGATCTTGACACTGAACCAAGCCCAATTTCTCTTGAGTGCAGATGAGTAGTATTTTCTAATCCATATGAAGCTTGCATGTTATCTCACTTACTCAAGCAAAAAAAATAGTAATAATAACTGAATATACTATAATACACACACAATTCTCAAACAGCATAATGAACAGAATCCATATTAGTTGTATTTATTTTAAATATTTCTGGGAAATTATTCCAAAGAAACACTCTAGCCTCCTTTCTTGCCAAATAGAAAATGGGATGTTTCTTAATTTTTTTCATATTAAATATTGAGCATTAATTGGTCTAATATTCATAGTGGAGTTTCCACACTTCTAATTAAATTTCAACCAGGCCTTGCTTCTTAGAAAACACAGAACAAATGCCCTAACTCTAAACTAAAATAGGGAAAATGCTGAATCTTAATGAAAGTCAGGCACCACTGACGTGCCTTCCTAAATTTCAAATCAATCCGCCCTCAGGTTGTACAGTCGATCCCATTTAGTAGGGGTTGCCTGTTTTCTAAATGTTGAAGATACTCACTTTGTTCTTTGTAGCCTTTTAACAAGTAATTAGCATGCTTAGATACCTTTCTGCATGTCCTACTTTTCTCCCATTAGCTTTTAGCTCTGTGGTATTCAATATTCATTCCTCCTTGTTTTTAGAAAGTATTTTTAAACAACTCAAAGTTAACATCAGGCATAAAGAGTTCTGATTGACTCATGTTTGTGTTATGTTGAAGAATAATTTCTCTAAACTTTTATGTTGGGAAACATACTACCCCCCCACCTCTTGATGTATTCAAAATGAGTTGAATGAATCTTATTCCCTTATTTAAAGATTTGGGAAATAGCAATTAATCACCATTATTCAGCAGGCACTAATTATGGAGACAATTGTTTCAATAAATCAACTCAAAAGATCTCACAAATAGAAGGGTTTTCTGGGTTAACATTGCAAAAATTTTGTAGTTTTGAATTGTTTCCTGATTATTTTACTATTAATTATTTAAGCAACATATCTCAGCAAAAGTACAGATGTCATTTTACATTTGTCCAACTCACTAACTTAATAACCAGATGAGAAGGCAGTAGAATGACAAAACATGCCATTTTTCCCAATACGCAAATGTAAATTTTCAGAAACTCATTTATACACATGAAAATTCACTCACTTGATCATGCACTCTATCATTATTTAGAAAATTCATCAAAACAAAAGGAATCTTGCCATAACCAAAAATATTTTTTAAATATTATGAAATTTGGTCTGGGTATAGAAGGCAATATTTTATAATGATATAAACTATGGACCTATAGTTTTTATGTATGAGGAAATAATTATTTTGGTGGAAAGCTTTCAGTTCAGTCCAAAAAATTTTATTTTTAAACAACCTCTAAACAGTTACTTACCGTTTGATTCTTGGCTCTTTAACTGAATATGAAGTACTTTTTGCCTACACAAATAAATCACACCAAAATTAAAGATTCATGGTTATATTATTTGAGATTTTCTTTAAGATTAATTTAAGTTTAGAGCTATCATTTTTTTTATTATTAAAATAGTCATTGATCACAACAGTCAATAGAATTAAAATTGTAGAACCAAACTGTATAAGTAGACAAGCTGCCAAAGCTAACAATAACATTGGTTTGGAGGTGAAGTGCAAATTGTCTTCTTAACTGAAACCACTGCAAGATAAAGAAAAGAGAGGCTCTCCAAGACATATTCCAAATAGAATTATATAACCAAAAGGAATCCTTTGCATATATAAAAGTACTTCCAGACTAAGGATGTGGGGAACCCTATATGTAGAACCTGTTTGGTTTATGGGGGAAGTTGGCATATTCCCCTGACAGAGCTTTTAGAGTCTACTATTAAATTACTAGCTATGCAGAAGGCTTTTAACAAGATAGCTAAATTTCTGACTGGTACCTTGAAGACTTGGAAAAAATTAAATTCAGTATGGCAAATAAAAAGAATTAATTTTTCTTTCCACCCGCAACATTTTATGTTATGTTTTACAATCTGTGCCACTTCCTGCCTGAAACACTTATTTAGAACTGCTTTTTTGTGTTAATTGTTTTTCAAATTTCACTAGATGATCTCAGAAACCAAAAGGGAGTTAAATCATCATGAATAATGATAGATTGATGTGCTATTAAGGCAAAGATAACTTACATTTGTAACACTCATTATAAATATTAATAGGACATTAAAGAGTTCTAGTAGAAGGAAAAATTGCCTGAAAGACTCCCTTTTATCAGATTAACCTTCTAGAATTTATCAGACAAACCAAATTATTCCCCATAACCAAAGCCAATATATATATTTTTTTAAAAGCCTGTTTGTGAAAATCACCAATTCAAAAATGCTACTATTTGCCCTTCTCATTTAAAATTTTGAAATGGTCGCTCATCCTCTTTTGTGTTTTCGCTGAGTTTGTGTGCAGTACATTGTTATTCCAGCTCAAAACCCTCCTGTGTGACGGAGGGCTGGGCGAGAAAGGCAGTGGTGGGGCTGAATTCAGCGCCGTGCATCTGGTAATACGAGGGCAGCGTGAATAATATTTGGAGATCTAGCACACCTTAGTGGAAACAGTTATAACTGCAACTGCTTTGAAGACTTAAATTTTAAATTCCATTGTTTTAGTGAAATTCCGTTTCACCTAAGTAGAGGAACTCTGTTCAGGCTTTTTTTTTTCTTAACTTGATGTGATTCTTCCCCCAACTCCCTACAAATGAGAAGATAAATTTGATAATGAATTTCTAAAAGTAGAAATCACAATTTATGTTCAAAATATCCATAGATCTGTACAATCCCCCTGAAGCTATCAAATTTAAGGCAATTCTGTTTTATTTACCATTATAGTCAAGTGTAAAGTATCAGATTTTTTGTTGCTGTTAAGTGATTGCTATGCATTTGACCAAAACCTTGTCATGTCAGCTCTTGGGATGATTCAAAGGTTTGGTTTCAAACAGGATAAATGTATTCTACCATTAATGGTTGACATCATTTACTTGATACTACTGAAATGTCACCATCAATGCTCTTATTTAGACAATATCAAGAGCTTTCAATTTTATCTCCTATTCTGTCACCCTCCATCTTACAGTGGAGATAAAGCATTCAAAAATAAACAGAAAACAGTCATTCCAAAACCTGAAGAAAGTTAGCCCTGTTCATGTACACATCCATTTATACACCTATGTCCAGAAATCAGAATGTAATATTTATGGAGCCACAGGTCAAATACACTTGTTTATTATCTAGACACCTCAACTATCTGCCATGTAACTGAAAATTAGGAAAGAAGTAAATAATGCTTAAATGAAGAGTTTTAAATTCTCACCCTAGAAGTGAAGAGCTAAAGGATAGGAAATATTAAATTCATATTTTTTAAAGGCAGACTTTTTGTTTGTTTGTTTTGGGAGGGGTTATTTATTTATTTTTAGAGAGGGGAAGGGAGGGAGAAAGAGACATCAATGTGTGGTTGCCTCTTACATGGCCCCCACTGGGGACTGGCCTGCAACCCAGACATGTGCCCTGACTGGGAATCGAACCAGTGACACTTTGATTCACAGCCTGCACTCAATCCACTGAGCCACACCAGCCAGGGTGTAAATTCATATTTTAAAATGTATAATTGATGCAAAAAAGAATATTGGAGAATTGCTGTATAATACATTATAAGGTCAGGAATGACACAGCTTTTGTTTAACTCTATGATGTGACAGTTTCTCAACCTTGGCACTATGGAAGTTTTAGCCAAGAAAAATCAGTGTTGTGGGGAACTGGCCTTTGCGTTGTAGGATGCGTAGCAGCATCCCTGACCTCTACCCACCAGATGCCATCAGTAACCCATCCTCACTTCACTGCTCCCACTGTGACAGCCAAAAATATCTCCAGACATTGCCAAATGTCCCTGACAGGCAAAAGCACCTCCACATGAGAGACACTGGAATAGGACAACCTTGCATAGTCCTTTCTAGGATAACATGGAAAGTTGGTTTTGGTTTTGGTTTTTATCCATCATCTAATTTGTTGAGATATACTTGACATTATATTATTTTCAGGTATATAACACAATTCAATATTTGGATACATTGTGAAGTGGTTACCACAATAAGTCTTGTTAACATCCATCACCACACATAGGTATAATTTTTTTTCTTGGGATGAGGACTTTAGAGATTTATTCTCTTAGCAACTTTTAAATATACAACACAGTAGTATTAACTACAGAGTCAACATGTTGTACATTACACACCCAGGATTTATTTATTTCATATTTGGAATTATGTACCTTTTAATCACCTTCACCCATTTCTCCCACAACCTCCACTCTCCCACCTCTCGCAACTACGAATCTGTTCTGTATATCTAAGTTTTGTTTTTTGTTTCTTTGTTTTTGATTTTTAGATTCCACATATAAATGAGATTATACAGTACTTGTCTTTTTCAGACTGACTTATTTCTCTTTGTACAATGTGCTCAAGTTCCACCCACATTGTCACAAACGGCAACGTTCCTTTCTTTTTTATGGCCGAGTAATATTCTAGAGTGTGTGTGTGTGTGTGTGTGTGTGTGTATCAGTTTCTTTATCCATTTATCCATCAGTGGACACTTAGGTTACTTTCATGTCTTGGCTATTATAAATGATGCTACAATAAGATGAGGATAAACATATTTTCAAGTTAGTGTTTTCATTTCTTTCCTACTTTATGATAAGCTCCTTCAAATTAAAAGAAAACAGCAAATAGATAATTTGACCAAAATTGTCTTGTTTGAAACAATATTCATAGGAAGTTCTAACTAGGAGGAGAAAGAAAATTATTCTGAGTTTATTACTTTATAAAAATTATGTTACTATCATCATATAGTAGCTCTATGTAGTATAGAGCTATGCATATATCCCATTATAATGGTTTATTCTTTTCCTTCATTGAATAATGGACACATTTGCTCTTCTGTTCTCTTTACCTTCCAATGGAAAAAGTAAACTTTTTATTGGAGACAGGAAAGCAGCAAAGTCTCCAACACCTGAAATTTGTTCCAAAAAGAAGTCTATTCTGGTCCATCAAATTATGTTCTCATAAGCCATACAAAAACACCAAAGTGTTGATATGTACACCCTTCTCATTAAGTTAATCATTTTCTAATTGTAAAAATGGATACCTAACTGTGCACTTATATAACGAAACACACCTCAAGTAACTACACTTTTTTTTTAATCTACACCTTGTCCTGTTTACATGCAATTTTGGAGCATCAATATTTTCTCTGACATTTGGGGAAGGAAAAAATGCTTTATATACACATGTAACATATTCATATCAAAATTAAGAAAAAATCTCCTATTCTAATCCTTGTTTCTGAAACTACTCACATGTCAAAGTTATACTTTCAACTGCCTCTTTCTTCTACCCATTCCATAGCCCTGTTTCCTTCAGCAGGCCCCTCAGCTGATCCTGGCTTTGTCCCAAACCTTCATTCCTGAGGGATCTAAATCTTTGGCATCCTGTCTGTTTTAGGTTGTGGTTTCCCACTGACTTAATCAGAGGACATGGGAGTAATAAATGGCACCTCCGAAGATCTCCTGTATTCCAGAAATATTTCTCTCTATCCCCATTATTGATTTACTGGCCTGAAGAGTCCCAAAGTGGTCAAGGGGCAGACCACTTCAAATTCAGTGGAACCATTGCTGTGTTCTCTGATAAAGGCATTCCTCCCCTGGGAGCTAGAACTTCTGACCAGTTCAGTTAACACAAGTCACACTTCACTGATCACTTGACTTGGTTAAGCCCCAACTCCAACTGGTGATGCCTAATGATATGGAGCACCTCCCCAAATTAACATCAAAGTCAATGTCCAGAAATCCCTAAAAGATCAATTATTTACTCTTCCCCAATGCACAGTCATCCTGGAAAGTGGTCGCAGGGCTCTCTCAGGAAGACTCGGAGAAATATTTGTGCTATACAACTCTGTTGTATAGCAAAGTTTTTTCTCAATGGGGCCCAGCCTCCCCCACTTATGCAAGGGGCCTGTGTCTATGAACCTATTCAAATCTGGGAACTGATTGCAGGATTCTTCATTCCTTCCCAACCATTAAGTCCTGTAAACTTCCCAAGATCGTCCCTAGGGTGCCTCGTGCTTTCACTCTACACTCTTACCATTATGAACTTCATCCACACTGGTGGTTTCAGTAACTTCCCCTAATCAAATGCCCTGCATTTCCATCTCCACTTCAGAGCACTCCAAAGAGTCGCAGCCTTCTTATACGAATGCCTACCAATATATCCCACGGATTCAACAGGTCCGGAACCACGTGCAACCCCCTTCTAGTGCTCCGTGTCACAGCAGCAGGCACCATCATCTGTCCTTCTCACAGAATCACAATCCTAACAGTCATCTTCAATACCGACCTTACACTCACTCAGTTTATCGTTGACTCTCATGGATTTCGTGTCCTAAATATTTCTCAAACCCACTAATTCTCTCCATTTCCAACACCACCATCCTAGCCAAGTTTTCTCTTTTACTATTGTAAATAAATTATTTTGTTCCACTCACATTAATTGTTGGCTTTCTCTAATTTTTCTCCATACTGCCGAGTTTATGAGATGATAAGCTTCTCAAAGGCAATGGGTTTCTATATCATTTATGTACCCAGCAGAGTGGCCTGCCCAATTATTAAGCAGGTAATTACTGCTTCTGCTGCTCTGTCTACAGCTGGTGATTTTTGTGGTGAAGAAATTGTAAATGGACACAACAATACCTTATCCAAAAAACCGTGGAGAAACAATTACAATAGTTTGATTCCAGGCAGACACAAACATCCAGTTTAAGTTTCTTCCTGCACGTGAAAATCCTCATCCCCAAACCTCGTATCAACGAGCCCCCACAGACATGCCTTCGTCTGTGAGCCTCTGGCAGATCGTGTAGTTCACGGAGGATGCATCGGTTCAGATAGCAAAAGAGAGTTAAATACCTTTGGACAAGCTGAGATATTGTACTGATTGAGAAACCTCTGTATTAATTCACAGATTGCTTTTTTGTATCATATTACTTCTTACCAATCAATGTGGACCTATATTTCTTACGTCAGAAATATGTTTATCAACTCATTAAGTTAAATTGATTTATGGCCAGAATTTTGTTATATGACTTGACTAACTACACTGAGAAACATGCGCTAGTTGTGTATCCAGAAGAGGGGTCCAAGGAAGACAAATAGTAATAGGAAAAAATGCGATAAAAAAATAAATTTTGAGATAAAAAAAGTATGTTTATCAGCTCGAGTTAATATCGCCTCCCAGAATCACATGCTAGAAAGCTGAAAGGCAGGAGCATTTATGAGGCAGCTCTCACTCCTCATTGTTTGAGCAGATGTCAACACCCAAAGATGCTGATTCCCTCACACTTACCAGCCAGTGGACATGGACAATGTGAGCTCCCAGGGCATCACTAGCATCTAAGGAGCTCTGGGACAGAAAGCAAAGATCCATGTCTGAGCCTGTCCAGCCCTCTCAACCCCAGCCACAGCTAAATCAGAGGTGAGGCTGAGTGGACATGAACCAGGCCATCAGATTCTCTGCTAGGGACATGGAATTGGGATTCAGAATCTATAATTAGTTGGTTGGTGGCACTTGAACAGGCAGGAAGTGCAGTCGCCTATAAGAGCCATAGTAGAAACATGATTCTGTCCTGAAGAAACAGCATGATGTATCTATATAAACCAGAACATAGGAAACACACAGAAGATGCAGAGTAGAAAGCGTGCTTTCTCTTGTAAATCTACTCTGCTGCTGACTTCTCTCCTGCCTCGGGGTTCCCGCGAAACCCACGGATCTGCCTCCACTAGTGGCTACAGCACAACTCTATATCCTTCCAAGAAATGCCTCTTTTTGATTTGTAGCCCAGATGTCATATGAAGCCACCCCACCCGCCACTCAAGATCTGGGTAAACTTGGATCCTTCTCTATATATGTGGAAATCTAAACATCTATTCTAAGTTTACTATGATTATTAAGATTACTATGACTACTATTCATTCTGTGAATAAATTAAGAATGAGTAAATAAAGCATTATGAGAAGATGAAAATATTCCAGAGATAAATGATGGTGATATCATTTATCAGTTACACAATAAAGTAAATGTATTTAATGCCACTGAACTTGACACTCACAAATGGTTAAGATGGTAAATTTTGTGATGTATGTATATTACCATAATTTTTTTAATTAAAAAAATTTTTAATGTGAATTTAGTCAATTTTATTGAAGATTTGCAGAGGTTCCAAGGAGGATTCACAGTATGCAAATGTAGCTTTCTACCCTCCTCTCCACCCCTCTTCCCACTTCTGCCCCTCTCCCATTGCCCAGAGCATACCAAGTTTCACCTTCTCTGTTACAAAGATCATTTTTATTCTAAATAAAGACACTTCTGTGCAAAAGAAATTGTGGTGACTGCTATTTGAAAAACAAAATTAAAATAAAGTAAAAGAAAATAAAAATAAAATTACATGTAAGTTAGACTGACTTTTAATTTTTCAGGACAAAAATTGTCTCTGACTAAAGCAAAAGTACTTGCATACATATTTTGTAAAACAGAGTAAGATGCTCTTTGCATGTGTGATATTATTCCAAGACAGTTGTAGCATAGAGAATGGTACATATCACACAGTAATATTTCCATGCCTCTGAACTGTTTCAGCAGAGATAGAAAAGATGAGGTGTGGGAGAGATATTAAAATAGAACTTCCATCTTTTGGCTTCTACATTGCCAGCATAGTAGAAAGCCATTCCTAGATATCTGAAAACAGCAGAAAGGAGAGCTAATTTAATACCGAACTCCCAGGAGTAGTTTCCTGTCAGAGTTTTATCATGCATTATGGAGACAAGTATTGGCAGGCTTCCACAAGATCCATATAAGCTTTTATCTCTTCCCTGGATCGGGTCATGTGACCGATAGCTAGATCCTTACGTAGGCTTTTACCATCCTTTTAGTAATACACTTGGTGATTGAGCTGAGATCCATAAATCTAGTCCAGAGTTACGACCCCACTGGAATTTTATCCTGTTGATCCCCAACCACCTACCACATGTGTGCATTAACATTGGATAAAAGCTCTACGCACAGGTCTCCTAAGAGCTTTCTCTGATGTCGACTAGAGTCTTCAAAGACCTTTTTCTTTTCTCCATAACTGAACATAGTTGTTATACCTTAATAATTATTCAAAACCAAAACACAACTAACTTCCATTTTCTGTATTAAAATTCTGCAGTATGTTATTTAGGCAGCAACAATATACCAACATTACTAATAGATGGCTCTGACTTAATATTCTTCATTCTTATCCAGGTCCATAGAATTACAAAACATCAGTGCTTGAAGATGGGTTAAAAACTAGCTAACCCAAGCACTACGGCTTGCTCATCCATCGGACAAATCTGATGCACAGAGATATGTCGTTTAGCACGCACAATCTTTTTAAACCTATTAAATTATTTATTGCGTTTTAATATGTGGAGGTTGCCCATCAATATTTAAACATCTGGCAACACTAGTTGGTTCCCATGTAGTAACGACGGACTAGAGCCTGGTAGCCACCGATGCCTGTGGACAGGACGCTATTCTCTACTTGACCACAGTCCGCACCAAGCCTTGCTGGCTGTTCCCGCACGCCCATCTGAGTATCCTGTCTACATTGTGTAGGTGTTTGAAAAGTTGCCTTTCATCATTTTAGAAGTTAGAAAATGTGTGATTAAGAGCGCTGAAATGATTCTCTGAAGAATGAATAGACATAAAGTAACAAAAATACCTGAACCCAAATCTTGTTGTCGACGCAAATACCTTATGGGCCATGCATGGTACTCGCACTCAGGAAACGGTACAGCGTTCTAAGGGACGCGTTGGAGGACACCTGTACTACACGACACTATTTCCTCCTTTAAAGATTTTAAAGTTTTTAAATACTTTGTTGCCTGTAGTTTAACACAAGCTTCAACTTAAACAACGAATGATCAAAGAATAATTAATTCTGAATATCTAAAATAAAGATTGCTTAAGTCTTGTTTAATATTATAGTCCGGCAGTCTTATAGGCTGTAAAGGTTAAAGGAAATTTTTCACTCAAATCTTCAGAAAGAAATTAAAGCATCAGAAATAGTAAATGTCTAGGTAAATATGAAGGGTCATTCATATTGTGAGTATTTTAAAATATGTATGACTGTTTACAGCAAAATTAGGACATTGATTTGTGGCTTTTATAATGTATAGAGATGTAATATACGCAATACATATGGGATAAAATACAGTGGAAGAAGTGAATGTATTCATACAATTGTAAATATTTCCATATGTTATGTGAAGTAGTGTCAAATTACATCTAAATAGACTGTGAAGTTAAGGATATTTATTCTAATACCTATAGCAACCACTAAAAACAAAGCACTATTTTATATATTATGTATATGTGTATATGTAATATATTATATATGTAGAACATTCAGATAAACTATTGGAAGTATTTTTGTTTCCCATCTTGTGATCTCGAGCCTGGTGTGTTTGTAAGTCCTATAGTCCAATATGTTTTCATCAGAGAACATGGAGTGGCTCTGGGAGAGTTGGAAGCATAAACTGCCCCTTGAATATTTTGAACTACTCCTACCTCTAAACCACCAGGCAGAGAAAGCAGATTAATTTTCTGGGAAGAGAGACTGATAGCAACTATCTGGGGGAATCACTGGTACATATTAGATAAGAAAGGTTATTCCGGAACCCAAGGAATTTGCTGGGGCATCTCTTACTATTTTCATGTGACTTAGGCTTAATGTCTACCTACAAAGGCAGGAAAATGCAGTGATGTTTTACATTACATTTTTTTCTTCCCCTCCCCCTATTACATTATATGGAGAAATCAATGGATTTCTATTAATCTATTAATCCTATTAATCTACGTTTCAATAGGAGTGTGACTGGGTTGATATTATCCCACCATGACCCAATAGCTGTTAAAACTCTGCCCGTGTTGGAAATTCAAGCTTACCACCTACACAAAAAGAGAAAAAAGTAAATGCCTAATGGCTGAACTGTACCAAAATCCTCCATTTTTCCCTTTCCACCCATCTCTTGGCCCCAAGGAGATGGCCTATATCAAGATCCCCAAGGTTCTGCCTTCTAGTTGGCTTCTACCAATGGAAATCCCTGGTAGGTGAGTTCATGGAGGCAAGAGAGTGAATCTGGTGTATTTATTCCTCTAAGTCTGTCGTTGCAAGGTCACATCAAGCTGGCTACATCCTCTGTCAAAAGTCGATATCCTATTCATGGTGACACTATTCACAACCTTTTCCTTCGAAGTTCCAGAAGCCATTCGCTCTCCTTGTTGCTTTAGACCTAGCGGTTGGTGACATCTTGGTTGTTACTAAGCTCCAAGCCAATGCACCATCCCCTGTCTGGGTCCCCTTTCTGCACCTTTGTAAATAATCCCTTTAAAATCAAACCCTCCTTGAATTTCTTATTTTGAATGTACTGTTCTTATTGAGACCAGGCTGATAACAAGAATCACATTTTATTTTTATAATAGTTTTTAAATTAAAATAAATGAAGTGAAATACTAGATATATGTAAATATTATGCAGAATTACTAGAAGAAGCTAAAAAGAATTTCAGCCCTAAGCAATTTATCAAAAGAGCATTCTAAATAAACACAGCTTCCTCGCTGAGATGGATTCTAGTAAGATCTATTAATATAATTCTTGCACCTTCACCAAACATCTTTTTGCTACTTCCTGATCACTTTTAAGATTTTTCCACTTTATGAATTAGTATATATACTGTTGATTCCTTTTACCACCTACAAGCTTATTTTCTAGAAATAACTATTCTAACCCTATATCATTTTTGCTTGATTTTTACTTTTATATCTTTTAATGGTATGCTTTTCATCCTATTTCCTGATTTGTAAATTTTAGATATAATCTAATTTATTATATTAAATAAAGAATGAGCTGACTTACAACCAGCTGTTATACTTGTGTTTTGAGTACCTTATGTAGTTATTTTGTATATTTAAGGAAATACTAACATGTCTTTTCCTTATTTCAACAGCTGTGGACAGTATATTTCATAGCAGTAAACCAAATGCATACTTTGGCCAAATACCAAGGCAAACCCAAACATGCTGCATCCATAATTTTTCTTCCCACTTTTTAACATGATATTAATGACTACAGTTTTCATTTCAGCATAACGCTGTTCTTTTCTCCTGTAACTTCTACCATCTGTATAATGGCTTTGGCAAGGTTAAAGTTAATAGCCTTTTGTGCATGATTAATTCTTCTCTGCTTTATCTGTAGCTTAATGGAAAAGATGAAAGTCAATAAGAATATAAATATGGTTTCTTGCAGATCCAAGCAGTGTAGATTGATTACTGTGATATGTTTTTAACAGCCTTTGTCTTCAGTTTTCTAACTGTAGTGATTTTTTGCCTTTATCTCAGTACCAACAGACACAAAATAATAATAAGTATTCCACTGAAGCACCATTTCTCCTGCTGCCTCAGTTTAGACTGGCTGAACTCCAGGCCTGCGGCATAGCTATGATTTGGAGTTTCCCTTTGCTGCTCTTCTAGAGACAGATCGGCTCCACTACCTCAGGGATGCCAAGATTTTTTTCTGTCTTAATTTTCTTCCTCATTTGGATATAGTCCAACCTCAAATAACCTCCCTTTCAAAGGTGCAGGAAATGTTGTATGAGTCTTGTGACATTATTCATTAGAACTTTGAAGCTATTTCTCCACTGTCTTCTAACATTCAATGTCGTTGATGGAACATGTGATACCAGACTTGTCATTCTTCTGCAGGTTACATTTTTATTTCTCAAGAAAAGTTTAGAATCTTCTCTTTATCCTTGGTAATTTGAATTTTCACAATGATGTGTCTTGGGATGTGTCTTCATTCATTGTGCCAGGAACTCAATGCTGTCTTTAATTGCAAGTTTCAGCACTGGGAAATCACTTCATATTTTTTCTTTGACAGTATTCTCCATTCCATTTTCTTTATTCTTTCTTTATGGGATTCTGGGTTTCTTTTTGTCTCTAGCTTATGTATCTCTTTTAGCTTTGTCCTACTTTCTGGCCAGTTTACCATCTTTATCTCCCAAAGTTTCTGTAAAATTTTTTCCTAGCAATATGCTGGTACCCTCAGGGTCAGAGCCTTGGGCAGTTTCCTTGACAGTGATGTTCTGGAGGCCACCAGGGGCATGGGCATGGTGAAGGCCACAGACAGCAGCCTAGTGTGAGCGAGAAGGGGGAGCTGGAATGGAAAAGTGGGAAGACTGTTTGTGATATCAAGAGAGAATGCCAGACTTCCAGCATAACCATACAAGGTATGTGGGTGAGGAAGGAAATCAAATTAAGTGGGCATCTATTAAGTTATCTGCCCAGCACTGTGATCTTGGATTTCTTCACTGACATTCCTGATTCCTTATAACACACACACACACACACACACACACACGCATGCCTGAACATACTCACATACAGCAACATGACTATGGTTATAGTAAGTTGCTATGTCTGGAACTTGGCCTCACCACTGTTGACCTTAGATGATTGGCTCAAGCTGGATATTTGAGCCAAGAGTTCATCAGTCCCTTCTCCAAGGATTTTTTAAACAAGCTTTTTATTTTAGAACAGATTGAGATTTACAGAAATGTTGTGAAGATCGGATACCCCAAACAGACTGTTTCCCCTATTATTAACGTCTTCCATCAGTGTGGTACATTCGTTGCAGTTAATGAACCAAAACTGATACATTATATTAAGGCTTTCTTTGTTTTTTTCTATCTTGACAGTTTTGAGGAGTACTGATCAAGTATTTTGTAAAACGTTCTTCAATTAAAATTCATCTTATGTTTTTCTTATGATTACACTGGAATTATGGGTTTTGATGAGAAAGAACACAGAGATAAATTGTCATTCTCATCACATCATATCAAAGATGCTTGCTATCAGCATGACTTGCCACCGTGGGTATTCATCTCAATCACCTAGTGAAGCAGTGTTTGTCGGGTCTTTCCTCCATAAAGTCACTCTCTTCCCCCATCCCTTACTGGTAATCGGAAGAAACTCGCTGTGTAAAACTGATACATAGGCCTGGTAAATTATGTTCCATCTCCTTAAAAACATAGTGCCTATGGAAATTATTTGGAATTTTCCTGCATGGTAGATTTGTCTCTCTTTCTTATTTATTCATGTATTCGATCATTTATTTATATTAGCATAAATCATGAATATTTATTTTAGACTTAGAGTTATATTTCAGTACTGTTTTTCTGGTCCCTCATATTGTTCTGGCTTTGGTGACTGGCAGCCCTTTTGACCTGGAGAGACTGAACTACCTCTCCCTGGGTGGCTGAGCCTATTTCAGATAAAACCCACAAGTTGTTGGAAGCCAAATTCTTCTGTCAGAGGATAAGTGATAGAATCAAACGTGCAGAGAAGAGGGGGAAAAATTAAGCAAATGTAGAATAAAAAAAGATACCTGCATGCCTTCACTTCTTTGTTAAACCTACTTTCTCAGACTCTATAGCCCCAGCCTGAGGTTTTGTGTACCATTCTAGTTTCTGCAAACAAACTCTCTCTTTTTGTTTAAATGAGAATAATTTCTTCAACCCAAAGAGTTAAGACAGCCGCCGGAGAGTACTGCATGATTCAGGTGACAGCACAGGTAAAGAAAATTCAACTAATGGCTTTAATATGACCCCACTGACTCCTCGAGGCCCAAGTTCCATTGTGTTTCCCTTTACTCCTGTCCTGCTTTCCAGCCTCAGTCCTGCCTCAGGAGGAGGTGATGACTGCCCGGGACAGGCTTCACTCCGCCCACCCTCGGTATCAATCAGATCCACACCTTTAAATGGAATTTAGAGTCCCTGGAGTCTAAATAAGCCCTCGACTGAAGCTTCCCAGGCTGACATGAAAGCCAGCACTGCCCAAGGGACTCGTAGCATGAGTCCCCCTCTTCAGGATTTCTCAGGCATATTCATGCTAGTCTGGTGGAACTTGAGGAAGGCTCTCCATTTTGGTCTCCATCTCCTGGCCTGAAGGCACTTCTGCTGCTGTTCTGCTCAGTTTGATTGGAAACATTCCTACTACCTCCACCTTGCCGCCCCCCCTCCACCCAACATTTTATTTTTCCATAATAGGTCCCACTGGCTTCAATCTCTGGTGAAAAATCCCAAAATATTACATTAATACTCAGTGTTTGAATATTATACTAAATATTAGAATGGCAGTATAAGAGTTGAAGAGAAATTTCCTTCTATTTCAGGAACAAATTTTTAAGGTAGATATTATTCTTATATCACAAATTAGGAAACTGTCACTTAGAGAGGTTCATTTACTTGTCGGACAAAATATGTAGTGAAGCTGTCATTCAACTATGGTCTTCTGATTTCAAGAACCATGCTCATCCTACAGTACTGTACTGTGTGTGTTGAAAGATTACTGTGTTCGCTGAATTCTTAGTCTTTGGGTGAAGGGAATACGTAAAAACATTATGTGTCAGCCTTCTTAGAGTAGCCAAGAAAACCACCACATCTGCATATGTAATGAGCTCAGCATCCATCTAGATTGTCATTTTACAGAAGTAGTGAGAGCAAATTCCTTGTTTCACAAAGAAATATACTGTACTGTATATTTCTTTTACAAAGAAATATATAGGTAGGAAAAAGAAATTTGTTATCGTTAATGATTTGTAATTACAACTGAAGACATGGTTCCAACTTTATCTTCTTTAGTAGAGTGTAATTCAGGACAATAATAAGTATTATAGGAATTGGATTAACTTTTGTTTTTAATTGGAAGTTAAAAGCCAGCTCCATCTAAAAAGTATAATAATTAGCTCTTTAGTACAAACTTGTCTAGACTGAGAGATTTACTGAAGGCCATTTATTTAATAGTTATACATATTTTTTAAATAAAGTTGCTGTACTAGTTTTCCATTGCTGCACTAACATATTGTTATAAATGAAGTGGCTTAAAACAACAAAAATGTATTATCTTACAATTCTGGAGGTCATAATTCTGACATGGGCCCTAAAGACTAAAACCAAATGCTATCTGTTCCAGCTAGAGTGTATAAGGGAGGATCCGTTTCTTTGCTCACTCAGGTTATTAGCAAAATTCAGCTCCCTGTAGCTGCAGTTCCCTGAAGTCCCCATTTTTCTTGCTGGATATTGGCTGAGGACACTGCGTTTCTTGGCTCTTAGCCCCCATCCTCCTTCTTTAAAACCAGCTATGGTAGGTCCTTACCAAGCTTTAAATCTCTCTCCCTTCTTTGATCTCATTTCTGTGGTCCAGCCCAGAAAGGCTCTTCACCTTCATGGACTCCTGTGATTAGACTGAGTCCAAACAGGTGATCCAGGAGAATCTTCCCATTTCAAGGTCTGTTCTTTTAATCACATCTGCAATGTGACCTTGCCATGTAAGCTAACATATTCACGGGTTCCAGGCGTTAGGGCATGGGCATGTCTGAGGGGCCATTATTCTGCCTGCTTTAGCAGCCAGATCACTGTCACTTTCAACCAGATTGAATTTTACAGTAATTTAACTCCTTACATTCATTTGCTATAATAGAATAAATAAAAATATTTTGTGTGGAATCTAATGAACATAATAAACTGATGAACAAAATAGAAATAGAAGCATAGATACATAGAACAGACTGACAGCTGTCAGAAGGGAGTGGGAAGGGAGGACTGGGAGAAAGAAGGTGAAGGGAGTAGTCAAAGAATATATATACATGACCCATGGACACGGGCAACAGTGTGGTGATGGGCAGAAGGAAGGTGGGCAGGGGGTCGGTGGAGATGGGCAAAGGGGTGGGGGGGGATAGGGACACCTATAATAGTGTCAATAATAAACAGTAAAGGTAAAAACAGGTCAATATGAAAAAATAATAATTTTTTAATTTTTTCCTTCATTATGAAGGTTTTCTTAATTTTTCTTCCAAAGAAAAATGTATGCTGTGTTAAAACTTATGAAAAACTTCCATAAAATTTAGCAAATGATTTCATAGAAGAATTTCATTCATATTAAATTTTCCAAACCATTGAATAAACAACCTATCTAACAGGTTCTGTTTGCTTCCTTTTCATTTCCTCATAAACTATTTCCTGACTTAATGTGATTTCAGAGGGATTTAGGGCTGCTTTCTCTCTTCTTGAATGTTGAAATTACACTTTCACAGCAGATAGATTTCCTAAGGAGTAAGAATCACTTGTACTCTTTTCTGCATGAGGAAATTAAGGTTTTCAAATTTACCAGTGGCTACTTTATCTTTGAACAATGACTAATTAGCTTTCAATAATGATATTTGACTCCTACTTACCCTTAATAAAACATTTAAAACACTGGTTAATTAACAATAAACTGATTTTTCCCAGTAACCAATTACCCAGCAGATGCATTGTACAAAACTCTAGGCCTCTTTTTCTCTGTCAATATTTAGAAATTTAGCTCCTATACTTAAAAACATCAGGAGAAATAAGTGGTACAAGTGAAAAGCACTTGATATTTTTGTAATTCTTTTTTTAGTAGCCCGGGTAAAGGATGGATATTTCATTATAATTATAATATGTGATTTAAATAAAACATACCTTTTTTTTTTTGCTTTTTTTCAACTCCTTGAAAATATCTACTAGGTCTAATTCTCTGTGCCACTTTTCTTTTTTTTTTAATTTTACTTTTTTATTGTTATTCAGTTACAGTTGTGCCTTTTCTCCACATCCCTCCACCCCACCCCAGCTGAACCCCCCTCCCTCCCCCACCTCCACCCTCCCCCTTGATTTTGTCCATGTGTCCTTTATAGTAGTTCCTGTAATCCCCTCTCCTAGCTGTCCCCTCCCTACTCCCTTCTGGCTATTGTTAGATTGTTCTTAACTTCAATGTCTCTGGTTATATTTTGTTTGCTTTTTTCTTCTGTTGGTTACGTTCCAGTTAAAGGTGAGATCATATGGTATTTGTCCCTCACTGCCTGGCTTATTTCACTTAGCATAATGCTCTCCAGTTCCATCCATGCTGTTGCAAAGGGTATAAGCTCCTTCTTTCTCTCTGCTGGGTGAATTCCATTGTGTAAATATACCATAGTTTTTGTATCCACTCATTTGCTGATGGTGTGCCACTTTTCTTATCCTTCTTCCCCATGATCTTATGCACAACTTGCTTCCAAGATCGTGTCTATGCAGGTGACTCTCAAGTCTGCATTGCCAGACTGTCCAATAGCCTGTTTTCCTATTCCTAAAGAAACTGCATTTGAATACTCCTTGTTAACCCAAACTCAAAACATCAAAAAATTTAGTCTTTAATTTCACTATTAATATAATATTGTACCTCAAGAGTTGAAGAGGGAGAACACAAAGAAGGCAGGACAAGAACTTGGTGGTGGAATGTCTCAAATGAATGGAGGAGGAATTTGAACATGTGGGATCAGAAAGGGAACAGATTCACTTCAGCAGTGCTAAATTCTGCACACATCTCAAGGTGAAAGAGAACGGAGATGAGATCATCAGTGAATTGGCAAATGGGTCTTCTAAAAGATGACCATTTAACCTCCTAAAACAATGTATGAGGAAGTCTGTTTTCTGTACTTTGGCAGGGAAATGGGAGAAATAGGGTGTAAAGAACAGAGAGTTCAATCAGTGTGTTTAATTCATGTTTTCAAGGCAAAAATCTGACCATATCTCCACTCTACATCTCTTGAGATAGGGCTTAGTTCACAAAATAGTCTATTGCTGTTTGTCTATTGAGACAAATGCTCGATGCCCTTAGCTTTACAGAAACATGGAATAACACCTTTGTTATTGACAATGCTTGATGCATTCCTTGTATACCACAAGCTCTCTAGGTCTCCTATCCATTGTCAGGGTAGAATGCCCCACTGGAGTGCAGCACGCATAGCTGGTCTGCCTGTGAGTTGCCTAGAGAAACAGACACTTACAGCCAACTTCAGGAATTCTGCTCCCCTGGTGCTGGCATCAAATTCAGGCAGCACAAAGGAGATACAGTCAAGTAGTAAATCAGGTACGGCATGTAGAGATCTTGAAGTTCAGAAGAGCTGGAAACTCAGCTATGCTAGCAATTATTGCATGGTGCCTTCTTAATCATCCTGGAATTTCTCATTCCTTTAAATCTGCCAGTATTTGTTATTTATTGCTGTGTAAAATATTACCAAAAAATTTAATGTCTTAAAACCGCAAGCATTTACTATTTTAGTGCCTTTGGGTTAGGTGATTCTGGTACAAGTTTTCTCACAAGGTTACAATCAAGCCAGAACTGCAGTCATCTGACTGCTTCACTGGGGCTGGTAGATTCACTTTCGAGCTCACTCATCACTCCCATAGCTATTGGCCAGAAGTCTCAATTCCTTGACATACGACCCTCTCCATAGGGCGGCATGGCAGCTATTGCAGAGTTAGTGATCTAAGAGAGAAAGAGAGACAGGGAGACAATGACTACCAAAAAGAAAAGTGTAAAAATGTGTTACAGGGCTTTCCCAGTCTCTGGGAGGGCTGGAGAATCATCCTGAGGATTATGCAGGCAGAAACAGCACCAATCAGTCGGACTTTCCCCAATGGAGAAATCTCAGGTGCCATCATTGTATACAGACACTGAAGTTCAAACCACTGATACTAAATATTAAAAAGCAGAATATGATATCAGAAACAGAAATTAGGAAAAAATCCCATTTGTTATAGCAACAAGAAAAATAAAGTGCCTTGGAACAAACCTAACCAAGGAGGCAAAGGACCTGTACCCAGAAAACTATACAACACTAAATAAAGAAATTAAGGAAGACACAAATAAATGGAAGCATATACCACATCCGTGGATTGGAAGAATTAACATCATCAAAATGTCCATACTACTCAAAGCAACTTGTAGAGTCAATGCAATGCCTATCAAAATACCAATGACATACTTCACAGATACAGAACAAACATTTCAAAAATTTATAAGGAACCATAAACAACCCTGAATATCCACAGCAGTCTTGAGAAAGAAGAACAAAGTAGGAGGGATCACAATACCTGATATCAAACAATATTACAAGGCCACTGTAATCGAAACAGTCTGGGACTGCCATAAGAACAGACACATAGATTAATGGAGCAGAATAGAAAGCCCAGAAATAAACCCATGTCTCTATGGTCAATTAATATTGGAGAAAGGGGGCAGAAGCATATAATGGAATAAAAATAGCCTCTTCAACAAATGGTGTTGGGAGACCTGGACAGCTGCAGGCAAAAAAATGAAACTGGACCACCAACTTACTCAATACACAAAAATAAACTCAAAATGGATAAAAGACTTAAATATAAGTCATGACACCATAAAAGCCCTAGAGGAAAACAGTGGCAGGAAAATCTAGGATATTCCACGTAGCAATATTTTCACTGATATGTCCCCTAGAGCAAAGGGTATAAAGGAAAGAACAAACAGGACTTCATCAAATTAAGAAGCTTCTGCAGGGCTGAAGAAAATATCAGCAAAATGAAAAGGGAACCAACTGTATGGGAAAATATGTTTGCCAATGATACCTCAGACAAGGGTTTGATCTCCAAAATATATAAAGAGCTCACATGACTCCACACCAGGAAGAATAACGATCCAATTTAAAAAATGGGCAAAGGACCGGAACAGACACTTCTCCAAGGAGGACATTATGAGGGCCCAGAGACATATGAAAGGATGCTCAGCATCACTAACCATCAGAGAGATGCAAATTAAAACCACAATGAGATACCACATCACACAGGTCAGAATGGCCATCATAAGCAAATCAACAAACAAGTGCTGGCAAGGTTGTGGAGGAGAGGGAACCCTAATACACTGTTGGTGGGAATGCAGACTGGTGCAGCCACTGTGGAAAACACTATGGAATTTCCTCAAAAAACTAAAAATAGAACTGCCTTTTGACCTGGCAATTCCGCTGCTAGGATTATACCCTAAGAATCCTGAAACACCAATTCGAAAGAACCTATGCACCCCAATGTTCATAGCAGTGCAATTTACAATAGCCAAGTGCTGGAAATACCCTAAGTGCCCATTAGTAAATGAATGGATCAAAAAACTGTGGTATGTTTTCACAATGGAATACTATGCAGCAGAAAAAAAGGAGCTCCTACCCTGCACCACAACCTGGATGGAACTGGAGAGTATTATGCTAAGTGAAACAAGCCAGGCAGTAAACAAATACCATATGATCTCACCTATAAGTGAAACCTAATCAACAAAAGAAACAAGCGAGCAAAATAGAACCAGAGACATTGAAATAAAGAACAAACTGACAGTGAGCCAGGGGGAAGGGGGAGGGAGATAACAAGGGAAAGATGGGAAGGGTCAAGTCAAGGAACATGTATAAAGGACACATGGACAAAGACAACGGGGATGGGGGGAGGATTGAATGTGGGAGGTGGGGTGGTTAAGACAAGTGAGATTAATGGGGGGAAAATGGGGACAATTGTAATTGAAAAACAATAATTATTTTTTTAAAAAACAGAATATGCATCACTGATTCCCCTAAAAACAAGATTTCCCTTGACAAAAAAGAAAAAATGGGTTCTCTATAGCACACTGTCCTCAGTTTCCACTTTTTTGTATCAAAATCTTAAACACTTCACTGGTAGAGACAGTGCCTATGCCCTAAGTGCAAAAAAAAAAAAAAAAAAGCCTGAGAAAATTGAGACACCCAGAGGATCTGCAGTCCCAGCTAGAGAGCCTTCTCTTGCTCTGGAACCCACGCCAGCTAGCAGGCAGACTTTCAGGCCACAAGTAAAGGTTTGAAGTAGATATAGGTGCCCCTTCAAAAACACAGAGACCACCAAGCTTTGTGCTGATTCTTTAGGGGCAAAGGAAGTAAATCTTACAAGAATTGAAAAAACAAACCCAAACTAGATGTTTTGCTGTTATTTATAATCGGTCCAGGAAAGATATCTATTTCACAGAACTGAGGGAAAAGATCAAATATTAAAAAGAGTACATACACTCTCTGAAACTTTTGCCTGGTGTTAAACTCTGGAAGCGAGAAATCAGTAGAGAAATATCTTAATGCAAAAAAAAGTTCAGCCTAATAATACCTACCCTGGGAGTTATTTTATCTTATTTATTAATTATTTAAGCTTATTAATCTTTAATCTCCTGCGCTTTTGAAAAACACAGAGATTAATAAGGCACCTGCACAAAGATGACTCAAACTCATTAAAGCGTGTCGTATTTTTCCCGTACCTACCACAGTGTCTGGCTCTTTTTATAACCTCAGTAAATGTTTTTTGAATGGCTGATGGGATCCGCACGAGAAATAGTGTGAACTTTGGAGGCTAAAAACATCTAGATTCAAATCTCATCTTTAATCCTCACCAGCTCTGTGACCTGAGAGAAATTAGACTGAATAAAGCCCCCTCCAAAGGGACCTGTGACTATGCCAGTTTACATGGCAAAAGGAACTTTGTAGGGGTGATTAAATTAAGGACCTTCAGGTGGAGAGATTATCTTGGATTATACAGGTGGGTCCCATGTAAGTAAAGGGTCCTTACAAGAGGAAGGCAAGAAGGTCAGAGTCAGAAATGGAACTGTGATGGTGCAGGCAGAGATCAAAGGATAATAGCCCAGCTGTAACCTTGATTTTAGGGCTTCTGACCTCCAGAACCGTAGGAGAATAAATTGATGTTGTTTTAAACCATTAATGTGGTAATTTGCAAACGGAAAACTAATCACACTCTGAGCCTTAGTTTCCTTCTGGCAAACCCTGAAGTAATACATCAGTACTGTGAGGATTAAAAATAATTTTAAAGTACTCAGCATGTAGTAAGTACTCAATAAGTGGCAGCTATTATGACACTGTTTTGTTAGAAGTGCAGCTTAGCACATTGATTTAAAGCCTGGACTCTGGCGTCAGACTGAAGGCTATTCCGTTCCAGGCTTTGCCATTGACCAATTCTAGGTTTCCTCTTTTGTAAGAATGGAGTTAAGGATAGGATTCTATCCTAAGACTGTTGTGGGGATTAATGAAGTTATCTCGTATAAAACACTGAGCCCCATGCCTGGCACAGAGTTAGCACATAATAAATGCTGGCTACAGCTGCTACTGCCACTCCCACTCCTGCTGCCTGTTTTGCAATTCCACCACAGAAGCACTCAAAATCTATCTCTGTAATTGAAAAAGATGTCCTGGAATTTTCTGGCACCAGATGACTATATCTTGCCAGGGTCACTCACTATGAACTTCAAAGACTAGAGTTAGCCTGGGGTTTAAATGGTAGCTTTATCCTGAGCTCACCCAGATTTAATTGTAACCAATAATGCCCTATGACATTCCAAAGAGGAAAAAAAAGTCTTTATTCAAATAACTAAACTGGGCTTCAGTAAACATTAACAAAGACTAAAACCAATCATTTTTAGCTTTAGTAAACCAAACCCTTAAGATACGATTACATTCCTCTTTCTTGTCCTAAGCATGTCATTACCAGCTTATTCTCCACTGGTCTTTATGCACAAGCATTTCTTCCTGACCTTTACATAATTTAGCATATATATCTTCTTGCTCACATTTTCATACATTGTGAAGAGTATCTTAAACAGGCCCTGTTTCAGCCTCTCTTACACTGTGATAAATTAAAGATACAATATATCATATTTTGCCACATATAGTGCACACTTTTTTGCCCAGATTTTTGAGGGAAAAATAAAGATGCACATTATACGTGGGTAGTACTAATTCTGTTCTCTATAAATGTTTTTAATTCTTTTTTTATGCTTATGCCTTAAAAGTGTAACTCTAAAAGTAATAACAATATCTGTATGCAAAATAATACCTTGGAATATGATAATCAGTTTTGTTTCCAAATATAAATAAATAAATAACTGAAATTAAAAATTGAAACAAAATACTTTTTCCTGCAATTTTGGGCCCAAAACATGGGTGTGCACTACACATGTGAACACATTAGACACAGCAAAACATGGTAGTAGGAAATATAAATCATAATATTGAACGTAGAAAAGGTTTGTTACTAGTTTCAAAGCACTTAGAAAGTGAGAAACTGAACAAATAGAGGGGATTAATTTCTGGTTTCCATGAAATGTTCTTCCAATTATATGTTCATGAGCATCACCATCATTGTCACCATGAAACACCAGAAAAAGGAGAAGAGCATTCAGCTTACATGGAAACAATTTATTTTCTATTTTAGCTGGAAGCCTAATGTGTGTGCATTCACAATATCCGTATCAAATGCATTGGGAAACATAGGAAAGGCATTTTCAATGAACAGAGTTTGAGTTGATATATAATTTGTCGACCAAACCAGGACACTTCTGAGAGTAAAAGGGGGCACCGTTAGTAATTACATCAAGAAAAGATGCAAATTAAGACTGTGATGGGCGACATGGACATGTGGTCAATATGGTCATTGTTATGTGACTGGATGTGGCACCACCCTGGGTGATGGCAGTTGGAGGGGAGGGGCGAAGGTACAAGCACTATATCATCTTAAAGCCGCCTCCATATCTGTATTTACCATTCTCCTTAACGAGTGCCAAAATGTCCTTTAAAATGTTGTTTGGCTCTGGGTTTCAAGCTAACTTAGGACAGAAATCCAAAAAAGAAGGAACCTGAAGCTTTTGGATCCTCATTGTCCTTCTTCCCATTCCTGTGATTATCTTTTTTCACACTCTGTTGCTGACCTAATTTCAAGCACATTTATTATTTAACAAATTTTACTTTATCATCTTTTATGTGCTAGGTGCATTTAGGGATGAATAAGAATTCTTAAAGAGAAGAAAATCACATAGAAGAGGCAGACTGAAACACGAGCATTCACAATAATCTCAAGCCAATGTTAGCCTTGTTATGTACGGAGGGGGTGGGAAATGTGTACAGGCTGGAGTGACATCATGTGGGAAGGAGTGCCTGGAAAATCTACTGGAAAAGGGAATGCATTTATAAAGGGTGGAACCCTTAAAATAAGGAACGATCTCCTGGGCATTCCGGGTCGAGGAAACAAAGTAAAAAGAGCCAGAGACTTAAAAAGTTGGTGCTGAGGAAAACTATGAACGTTTGATGTAAGAGTATACAGTGCAACTGATGGGACAGTGAGTGTGAAGATGGATTCAGTGGAACCATGGAGGATTTTGTTCGCCACCCCAGGAAGTTTAGATTTGGACCTATAAGGAAAGAAAGCCGTGAAGGAGCGTAAGCAGAGCAGGGCATAATTCAATTCCTCTGCAGAGGGTTGCTCTCGGCCAGTACTGGGACCCATTAGAGGAGGAGCAGCACACGCAGTGAGGCCTGCCAGGCAGTCGCTGCATTGCCTGGGAAGTCTTCAGCCGTGGATGGGTGTCAGGACAAGCTGGAAACCTTTTAAAAGTAGCGATTGGGCCTCATCCCCACAGGTTCTGGTTCCACTGGGCTAGGGTGGGCCTGGAAAAAAATAAATATATATATTTAGGGTCAGAGAGATTCAAATGCATAACTAAGGTTGGGAGCCACTGAGATAGGAAAGTCCTTAAGCTAAATTAGGAGAAGGGGGTAGGTATGAAAGATTGGGGATAAAAACCAGTGCAATGTGATGATAAAAGGCATGGTGAAGGAGTGAGGGGCAGGGGTGCATGTAGAATATAGACACAGCCTAGTTTTCTCACTTGGGCTATTGGATTGATTGTGATAACATTTAACTGCATCTGACAATGTTCCTGAAGACTTCACCCAGGGAACACAATATTTCTCAGAAAAAAAAAAAGTTAAGTAAGTACTACTTCAACAAGAGACCCAATGAATCTGGATTTTATTTGGCGGCAGAACAGGAATTTGGAAGAAGTTGATATTTCAGTTTTTCATGCTAAGGATTCAGTACCTTTAGAGTCTTTGGGGGCAGTCCAGGGGGATTGTGGATCAAAAGAAAATCCCTTTGGAGATACATACATAAAGCAATTCCCAAGCATCCCGCTGAGGAATGCTAACTATGCTAAGCACTGACTTGGCAGTGCCTTTAACAGAAGGCTTTAGTTTTCATTTAGTGATGAGGAGTTTTCACTTGTAAGAGGAGGGGGCAGGATGCTGAATGGTATCTTTCCTATTTTCAAGATTTGACAACAAAAAAGCAGAGCTGAACACAAAAGGTCTGACACTGAAAGGACACGATGCCTGTCCTTTTCCACTTATTTCCAAACATCTAATACATTCTTTGACTAGCAGAACAATATTCCGCTTTTTCTGACACATCACTCTTTAATGTGAAGAGAGGGATGGGAGGAGAGAGTGGAGCTGAAGAAAGGCAGAGTAATTATTGGAAGCATGGAGATAGTTCGTACTATGTGCCATGCACTATTGTCAACACATTTAATTTTATTCTGCCAAAAACCCCTCGAAGAAGGTATTGGTGTGATCCTCGTGTTTCACATGTAAGCAGAGGCCCAGAAAGGGTGAGTAACTTGCTCAAGGCCACACAGCCAGTAAATAGCAGAGGTGGAACAGAGGAATGCAGCTGGGTTCCAGACATGCCTGGAACCAGTGCGGAGGGGAGCTCCACCTGCGCCTTTTAGCCCAGCGAGGGTCTGTTTCCACTGGACGAGTGGACACAATAGGATGGCCTAGGAGTTAAACCAGTTTGCCCAGCAAGAGGGCTACTCCTAAAGTGTGTGTTTGTATGTTGAGGAGAATGAACCAATGACAAGAGAAAGGGTGAAGACCTAGGAGAGGAGAAAAATTGATGGAACAGGGTTTTGGAGAACATAAAACACGATGAGGCTTCCATAGTCCAAATGAGAGCATTACCTTTTACCAGGAAAAAAGACAAGAGGTCAGGATGTAAGTAACTTTTAGACACACTTTGGGAACTGATAAAAAAAAGAAGAAGAAGAAGAAGAAGAAGCAAAACATGAGAGAGAAAGGTAGGGAGTGGTTTGAGTATTAGCTTGGAATTTCCACTTAGAAGTTGCTAAACATGTTTAGCAGCATCCAAGGCAGGAGCGGACACATAGCTTATAGACAGGGCCAATTGCAAAATGAAAAGCAGGGCTTCTTGCCTAAAAATTATTTAGAATATGAAGACAACAAAAGCACAACATTAAAACAAGCAGAAGCACAGGTCCTGCGGAGTGTGGGGCCCCGTGAGACAGCACAGGTCACACACCGATGAGACCAGCCCTGGGCAGAGGTCCTCGGTGGAATGATTCTATGCTGACATCAGCTGGAACTTACCAACCAGACTTCAGATACACTCCACTGTTGACTTGTAACCAAAACTGTCTGTAGGAGGAAGGAAAAGAAAGACAGGTGGTGATTACATTTCTTCTGACCACAGCACTTTTCCATCCTTTGATTTTGTAGCTGAGTGAAACAATCACTCTCCTCTTTCCATAATGGAAGGTGTTGATTTTTATTCATGAGCAAGTCTTGCTTAATATCCCAGAGTCTTTTGCTAAATTTTTCTGTAGTAAGAACATCAGAAAAATGGTCAGCTTAAAAAGTTACTGTTTCACTCCTTAAAAATAAGATCAATTTCTTAATATTATTAAATGTCTAATAAGTGTTCAAATTTCAAAGGGGTACTTTTCTTCAGAGATCACATTTGTTAACAAAACAAAATTATTTCATTTCAAAAGGTTAGAAAATATTATCATACGGCAACAGAATAAAAATAGTTTTATGAAGGAACTTTGAAACTAGCCAATTTTCTATGTCAATGTGGAGAATAAATGCATTATAGTCATATTGTATAAACAATACATGGCAGGTTTCAAATTATATTTAATATCAGAAAATTGATATTTCATCAGGGTGTTTCCTTCCAACATAAATCTCACTTTCTTCCAAAAAAAATTAGTGTTTTTCCAAACAGAAATTTTTTTAATCATTAGTTGGAAATATTTGTTTTAGAGCTAATGAGATAATCAAATATTTGTTTAAATACTTGAGCAACCTGGCTTGTGTATATAACTCTTATAATTATTTTTATTGCCATGAACTCTCCCAGATACTGAGCGTACCTGCTGGTTATGTTTTCAAAGACATTTGTGTTATCAGACTATGTTTGTGGAGATTTAGTGGCAGCCAGATTGCACACGAAGAAACATTTTCAAAATAAATAAAATTGTAGAGATAAAAAGAAGCAGGTAGTATCTTCTTGTCCTCCCTCCTGTCTTAAGAAAACTTGTTAATATAAACATGCCATTTTCAAAAATCTTTAGGAATGTAACCTATAACAGTTTGGTTGTGTATGTACCTCAATTTTTCTTTTTACCACCACTATGGAAAATTCCATGTAGGCTTAGATCAAACTTTGAGCCCACTAATTATTATGTCTGTATTTGGAGCAGTCTGTCAGAATCTCTAAAACATCTTCATCTGTGCCATGGGGGTTCTCATTCCTGAGAGGACTGTAGAAACACCTCAGAAAGTGTGAAGCACGTAGAAAGAAGAGCTATTCACATCGCCCTGCTTTTTAACCCTAACTTCATTCTAATGGGGGGAGTGGACTTAGACAAACGATCTCCCTGAGCTGTAGACCTTCCGCAAATAAGTGTATAATGATAAGAATAGTAATAATAGTAATACCTCCAGGGCTTAGATGAGAATGGGGTTAGATCATTTAAAACCTGTCGTTCGACTACATGTTTGTAGATAAACAGATGTTAGAAGGTGATATGATGCTGTAGAAACATGATTTATACCTCGGAAATTCCCAGTGTGATAGAAAACACAATATGGATACACAAATAACAGTAACACATGGAAAGATTATAACTGCCCAAGAAAATAGTATATGGGAATACCTCTCTTTGTTCCTGATTTCTTCTTGAATCCAGTGCCAATCCAGGCACCCTGTTCTGACTAATTTGTGTTTTAGAAAAAGATATATTATCAGTCATCACTGTTAGATACAGCAAGACCAGATACACAATTTGTGTGGCCCTGCACGAAATAAAAATGCAGACCCCCTTGTTAAAAACTCTTAGGAATTTCAAAACAGTGACAGCTGAGCATGCAGCCAAGTGCTGGGGCCACTGTATACATAGAGTCCGGTGTGGCTACACAGATCTCAAGCAGTCCTGAGGACAAGCGTCAACTGGCTCTGCTAATTTCAGCAGCAGTTACTATTTTCTAAGAAGGTCGCACACAAGGCTCAAAGCTGCACAGAAATAGCCATCATGCAAAATTAAAGCCCTGAATCAGCCTGTTGAAGATGCCATTACCACTGCCAAGAAGTACGTCAGGCTGTGGTTTGTGTTGCTGCCACCATAGACCAGAAAATCTAATGTTGTTGCAACCACTATCGGTGCTAAAGAGCAATTCTCTATAGTTCCTGCTTTCTGTAGTACTGATTCAGCTTCTAGGGAAGAAACATCCAATGGACAGAGTCTAAGCCAGGTGCCCGCATTTCCAGCTGCAGGGAATTCTGGGAAAGCAAGTACCTGGCATTTTCTTCATATAGCAGAAGGTGGACTATGCTTCCTAGCAGGTCACATAAAACGGGGAATCCCCCAAACATAATAAAGAGGAGCCATGTGTGAGGCAGCCAAAAAAATGACAGAAGTCTATTGGAGAAATAATATTCTCAGACAGATGATGTTATGAAGTTGATACACCTGTTTATTTTACTCTGAAACTCACTTGTTTATCTTGTAAAGGAGACCTTGGTAGTAACAGATGTGTGCAATATATAAATATCTACACAAGTACTCTCTTCTTTCCAGCATCTTTCCACTAGAAACAATCTTAGAAGTCCCCTATTTGTTTTCAGTGTTTTCAGAGAAATAAGACTGGTCCTAAACATCCCCTTCTTCTGACCAAAATGACAACTTGTCGGTTGCAGTGGTAATGAATTGGTTTTCACTGTCTGTCCTTACACTTCTTGTGGATTACATCCTCTCATCCAGTCATGTGATTCTCGTGGGGCTGCCCCTCACCTTCCCATCTCCCTATATTCATTCTAATGCCAATGAGGCGTGGGCCCAGTTAATTATAAAAACCCCTTTCCATAGCCACAGTGGTTCCATGCGGTGCTCTCAAATTTTAATGTGCACACCAATCAGCGAGGGATCTTCTGATGTGCAGATTCTGATTCTGTAGGTGTGGGTGTGCCTGAGCATCTGCATTTTTAACAGGTGCACAAATGATGCCTCTGCTGTTGATCTGTGGAAAATACTGCGAGTAGCAGGAACCAAGATATTTCCAAGGGGGGTGGGGGGTGGGCACGTCTAGGGTTGTGCACCCTCACCAAACCAGGCCAATTAACCATCACAGAGAAAGGCAAGGAGTGGGTGAACATAAGAGGTTAGAAGAATAATTATTTTGTTTGTACGTGGAGATAGTTGTACCTGGTGCCAGTTCCGCAATCCAGTCACATGGGCCAATAAATCTACTTTTTGTTTAAATAAGGCAGATTTGGATTTCTTCACTTGCAACCAAAAGAATGCATAGAATATAAACCTTCTTTAGACCTAATCTAACTATCCAAGCTGCCCTGAACAAAGCTATTCCTCACTTGCAACCTAAAAGAATTTTGAACTCTGACTCATGATTATAAGAAATAAGTATAAACAAATATATAATTGCCCAATTATTTGTTCCATGTTTGGAATTCAAGTTTTTTATTTTATTAGTCATCATCTGGAAAGCTAATATAATTCTTTTAAGGCTTCTCTTTGATTAATTGAGTAAAAAATTGTATTAACTACAAATGTTTATGTCTACTTTGCTAGCTTACTGTCAGTGTTTCTCAAGTTGCTGCTCTATAGGTGACTGACTATACCGCTGGAAACAGGGAAGGGCGAACGGCACAGCTTCAGTCTGTTGTGAGTGAGGTACAGGTATTTGCACAGCTGAACTAGTGTTCTAAGTGGCAAGCTGTTGCTTCCTAAAATTCCACCAAGTTCCTATGCGTCTACCGGCTACACTTATCCACAAAAGCGTAAACAAACTGCTTTCATTTACATTAAACATTAGTTGAGATCATTCTGCATTTTTAAAATTAAGCTCCCTGGCAACTTCCTTATGGACTAAATCAGGCCTTCTCTATTCACATGGCATAAATTATTAATCAGACTCGGAGAATAAAAGGATGGCAATTCTGAACACAAGATTAAGTAAACACTTGGAAAAGTCTTCTTGGTGAAAAATGACTCATTGTTCTGAGAGGTGCTAACAGCAGAGTTTTCAAAAAAAAAAGGAGCATCGATACTCCCATTGTAAGTACAAATAGTAAAGTAATCAGCAAATTCACAATGCAGAGTTGTTTTCCTTTTGTTAGAGGAACTTATTTTTAATCCAAGCAACAGTTATTAACACCTTCCTTTTGTGAGGTTAAAATAAATCAAGACAGCAAAAAAATGTTGGCAGGTCAGCTCGAACTCATGGCCTTTGTATGTTTTTTCCTCCTGTTGGCCCTCCTTCCCCCGGACCTTGATGAGGTGTTTGGCATGGCTTCCCACAGCCTCCCCCAACTCCCCCATCACACCGCACTTGTTCGCTTTTCTGAATCCCTCCCTGCCTTTCCCCACACCCCTCTCCACAGTTAAATGTTCAGCACAAAGTTACTGTTTTAAATATTTGTTTATTACATGGACAAGAAAGTTGGCAGATGCTAGATTACAATCAATTTAACTCATAATATGCAGGGCAACTTTATGCTTGTAAATTTCTTACGTAGTGCTGATAAAATCTGCTTTGAGAAAATTTCATGCTTCATCCAGTTTGGGTTTTGTTATTTTTTCAATATATTAACATGAAAAGGTTTGTTTTTCCTGTATAAAATAAAGGTACCCGCTGCTGCTGGATTTGGCTTAAAAAGTCACAGCTGTTGTGCCTTCATTCAAAAACTTCAAATACAGCGTAATAACCAAGGGTTTAATAGTAACGGTAAAATCAAAAACAGGGTTGAGTATCTTTTAAACGCTGTCCCAATGTAAGGAAGGAACTTAGAGAGGGTTTTTTTTTTCTGCCATTGAATTATACTAATGAGTACCACTAGGGGGTGCTTCATCTCTTCTTATTTCCAGTAAACAGAATGCTGCAATGAAGGCACAGGTTGCTATACATGCATAAAGCAGCATCTTCGTTCTTCACTGTATATGCAACTTACTTTATTCTCAGATTTCACATTAGCCCTTACATTGGCATCTATAAGCCAATAACTTCATTCATGTTTATTGAATACTAGTCAATTTACTCTCAAATGATCACTTTCCTTAATGAAGTTAATTGTATGCGTAATTTTTTTCTATTTTCATGACTCGAATGACATAAGAAAAAAATGTTCAGTAGCAAAAGTAATAAACTATTCCATTCCAAAAATAGATAACAATTATATATTCTTAAATAAATTAAAGGAAAAAAAGATTTAGCAACTATCTTTAACTTAACAATGAATTTCCCAAATTTGGCAGTACATAGAACACACAAGTATCTCAATAATGTTTTCGTGATGTCCCTGGACAAAAAAAAGGTCCTGTTCATTAAATAATTAGGTTTAATAACTTAAGGGTATCTAGGTTCTCACAACTTAATAGTTGTTTTTAAACATATAACAGAAAGAAAAATATTTAGTTTTATTATTTTACGCTTATATTTGCTGCCTAACAAATTATCCCCAAAATCTAGTGGCTTACACAAGTATGTTTCATCTGATTATTTCTGTGGGTCAGCAATCTGGGAGGGGCTTAGCTGGGTGTCTGCGTCTCAGGATCTCCTCTGAGGCTGCAGTCCGGATGTCAGCTGGGGCTGCGGCCACCTACAGGCTTGGCTAGGGCTGGAAGGTTCAGTCCCAAATTGGCTCAGTCGCAGGCTATAGGCAGGAGGCCTCAGTTCCCTGCGGGTTGTTGGAAAACCGGCATGTGGGCACCTCCATATCAGCTGGGTGAGTGTCGTCACAACGTGGCAGGGGCTTCCGCAGAAGTGAGTGATCCGAGGGAGACAACAGGAAGGTTGCAACGCCCTTCTGACACAGACTTGGGAGTCTTACACCATCATCTCTGCCATATTCCACTTTTTAGAACCTAGTTACTAAGTCTAGTCCATATTCAAGGGGAAAGGGATTCAGCTCCATCTCTTAAAAGATTATTGAATAATTTGGGGCACAGTTTAAAACCACTACCCTTACCAGTGAGGTGCATGAACCTGTTAGAGTGGAATAGCCTAAATAAGAAAAAAAAAAAAAAGGGCAGAAGAAGGACGTATTTGCTCTCTGCCTGATCTGGGACATCCATCTTCTGTCCTTGTACCTCAGCACTTCTGGTTCTTGGGCCTTTGGACTCCGCCTGGGACTTGAACCACTGGCTGTCCTGGCTCTCAGGCCTTGGTTTGGACTAGACTATACCACCAGCTTTCCTGGGCCTCCAGCTTATAGATAAGCAGATCATAAGACTTCTCAGTCTCCAAATCACATGAGCCAACCCCTCATTAAAAATCCCTTTCTGTATTTCTACATCCATGTGTCTCGTTGTTTCTGTTTCTCTGGAGAACGCTGACTAATACAGGCGACACACACTCAAATGTTGGAAATTCATTAGAAACCACTACCCTCATTTTCTGTTTCACATTCATTTTAATGTACTATCTGCTTTTTATCACAGCAACCACTGAATACCCAGCTTCACAGATATGTCTTCTACACTAGAATGCAGCACATTCTAAGGTTGCAGTTGTGAGCTACCTTAAGCTAGTAGTTCATGCAGTGGCCAACAGATGTTGCTGTGTTTCCCTAGAAATTTTTAAGTAGGTTGTATGCCCCTATGACTTCCCTGCAGCCCCCCCGAGACTGGCTTGGGGCACAGCTTGTGAACCATAGGCTTAATAACCTTCTTCCCAGAGATGAAAATTAAGGTTGAACGTATGCTTTAAAAATCTTTCTAGATATGCAAAAAAAAATTCTGTTTTCCCGGAAAATTAGAAAAGAAAAATGAGGAGGCCATTTCTAGTCATGGTATTGAAATTTAATGAAAATTTTATCTTGTTACAAATGCTTGTAGATGTAGAATATTCTGAGGGAATAATACTTTTTCCTCCACCTGTTTTAGCCAAATACCAGCTGGATATGAAGAAAGTGCAATCCAAGGACAAAAAATATGACTTAAAAGTTTTTTGAAAAAAAATTAGTATCCAAAAAAGAGGTCTCTCCTTTTTATAAAATATTTTTTAAATTTTCCTGTCCTAATATAATGGTATCTTAGTGTTGGCCTGGAGTCTGTGCCAAGTGATTGCATAGTACTCTATTTCCTCACTCATAGGAAGTTAGTCTTCAGTAAAAAGAAAGCTCAGGTAATGAAAGATCTTCCTGTTAATTGCAGCAGATAGAAAAACAAAACCAAAAAAAAAAAAAGGAAAAAGAGGAAGACCCAACATATTTCTCTTTGCTCCTTCCTGAAACCCTACTAAAATAACAAATATTCATTTTTAAGGGCAAGATCCCACAAAAACAGAGAAAGAAGAGGTGATGATAGCAGTGATTATTGTACACAAAATACTCAAAGTTGAAAAGCTGTTAACCTTGTGGTAAATGACAGGTTTCAGCATTCTCTGCTTTGCTAAGCACCCAAAGAAGAAAAAAGCCAGCTAGAAGTAGGTTGAGTCATGCCATAGAAACCCAGATCACCATCAATAGAGGAACCGGGGGCTTCTGAAAGCATTGGGTTTCCCACTGAAACTAAAAACAGGAGACTTGGTTAAAAGTGTAAACAGTTAATATGGTGTTCGATGCATCTGCTTTCAAGAGTGAGGTCTCTAGTTCCCTTCCACACTGAGCCCTGAGAAAGCTACTTTCAGGCTTACACTCCATCACTTGAAACAGTGGAGAAGCCCTCTGGGGAAACTGTCTAGCCCTATAAATACGGACAGCAGGAGTCCCACAAGACAGCTAGGTCCTGCCTGATCATGTCACAATGCAGCCTGACACTTGATTAGTTTTACACAAATATAAAGTTTGCGATCAGCAGTTTTAGTACCCTACTCTTTAACTGATTTTGAAACAAATTATATTAAAATTTCCAGATTAGAACAAAGACTTCCCGTATCCTTTTTATTCCAATTTCCCAAATGTTAACGATTTACTGAATACACATAAATGTCAACTCTCTTCTCTCTCTCTCTTTCTCTTCCCCAGTCTGTGTGTGTGTGTGTGTGTTTAGGACATAATATGCCCATTATCACTTGTTGTGCTCTGAATATTTTATCCTTACCCAAGGACTTTTTTCATTGCTTTAGAGAGAGGGGAAGGGAGAGAGATAAACAAACCTGTCCTTTGCCATGGATGGGAACCTAGTGCTGTCTTCTAAGGCTGCTCACTACACGTAATCCTTGAAGTGGTAGTCAGGAACACAGGCCACCAGTGCCTCTACTCGTAAGATGTACAGAAGTGCAAAAAACCCAATGGAGAATTGTCCCCCACTGACCACGTGGCTCACCTCTGAAAGTAATGACATGGTCACAACAGAGTAAACTCCGGAGGTGGACTTAACCAAAAATTGACATATGGTGGAAATGGGGAGGAAAGGGAGGAGTATGTTGTAGAAGGTAGAATGACATCAAAGGTAGTAATTTTAATACTCTATAGCAGGAAATAATTAGATAACATCTAAAATACAAAATCAATGAAGAGAAGTAAAAATGTCTTTTTAAAAAGAGAGAGATAATTAAGTAAAGTGTGTTGAATGTGGTGCTGCCACCAAGGTACACTGTTCATGGGATGGGGAAGTTAGAACAAGTAACTTCCCCCCCAACATCAGCTATTCAGCCTTTTAAACTATGTACACAATTATCTTCATAAAAGTTAAAATATAATTTAAAAAGAGTGAAAATATCCTGGGGCTTAATTGTTTTACTATAACCATTCCATTCTAGCTGGAGGAAATTTAATCTGCCCCAAATGTCTCTAAGGACCTAATGAAAATATAGGCACCTCCTTTTTTTGAAAACGTGGTTTATTTCATTTTATTTATTGACTTTATTAGACTTACATGGGTTAATAAAATTACATAGGTTTAGGGTAATTCCATAATACATCATCTCTGTGTTGTATTGTGTGTTCACCACCCCAAATCATGTCTCTTGAAAAAGTGCCTTTTAAGGGCATAAAGCCAGCCCCTTATCTTAAGGACCAGCTAGGCACCAAAGGTTTATAGGACAACCCCCTCAGCCCTAGTAGGAATGACTGGATTTCCACTCTAGCATTCATCCACCCTGGCTCAATGATTCTTGCTCTTCCCAAAGAACTTTGGGAGAGAGAAAACGACCTCATTGTTGGTATGGTGTCTAGAAAAATCTCTCCCAGCTGCTCTGAGCTGTTTTCACAACAAAGGAAGTTTGACTAGGCTGTTAACTCTACGGAACTCATTCATCTATGACAGACTATGTGAATGGGAGGCAGGATAGGGTGGGGGTGGGACAAAGATAGTGAATAAAAAAGGAAGCTAATATGATAGAATTATAGAAAGAGTCAAAGGTTATCTCATTTAACCTTTTCTTCCACATATAAGTTTATTGTACTGAAAGAATCAAAAGTTATGCAAGTGTAGAGAGTAGAAAGTAGAAGCTCTCATACTAATTAAGAGGTGAAACTGAATCAAGAAAGAGGTTTTGTTACCGGGCTGCTGTGGTCAGGGAACCAGAAGTCTCCCCCATTTGCCAGGATGGCAACAGCGGGGCAGCGGGGGAAGGGTTGTACACTGGTGGGGTGAAAGCCCTTTCCCACTGCCCCTCCAGTATCAGATTGGGGGGTGGGACCAGGGGAAAGCAGCACATGCGCCATAGAAATCAAAGTGGCACAGGAGGAGGTGCTAGACCAGAGAGGCCTGTCGGTCTAGCCTGGGGTAAGAAGGGTTGGTTTGGAGGTGGACCCAGCCAGAGCGTGAAAAAGGCTGGGAAGTTGATTGGTCATTCTGATAAAGCACGTGGTCTGTCTCACATCCAAACTAATACAATCCCACAGGAACAAAGAAACCTCTTTCTTGCTCTTGACCTATACTTAGATTGTGGACTTGCTTGTTCTCTCCATGGGCCACAGGCATTAGCAAGAGGAAGCCTCTCTCGCTCTCTTGCCCACCTAGTGATGCATTTGCTGGTATGTTTGCATGCTCTCCAGCCCAGATTATGTGACTTTGCAGCCGGAGCAGCCACATGGCCTTTGTCCAGGCCAGCTCCACGTGCAACCTCTAGGAGGCAGCCTGACACTGATAGCAGGCAGGAACAAGCTAAGCTACCTGGATAACTGCTTAGCAGCCACCTATGGTCCCTACAGTACGGTACTCTAAAATGGAGCAGGAACTATAGACACTGGCTTTTCTTTGGGTCTTGCTGAGGGTGGCTGCACTTTTTCCATGGTCTTCCTGAGGAGATGAGCTTTGAGATGGGAAGTCTACCATTCTCTCAGATCGTGCAACAGCTGAATAAAGTTTCTTTCCTTTTCATCAGCATCTGCTCATGAGTTTGGCTTTTGTGGTGATAGGCAGCCAACCCTCCTTTTTTTGTTTGGTAACAGTTTTACTTCTTTTTTTCCCAGTTAGGTTGGCTTCTGTTTTTTTTTTCCTTGCCTAATTGCACTGGGTAGACACTCTAGCACAATGCTGAATAGCATACTAATCATTATTTGGTGGGTATCATTTAGACATTTTTCTACTACGGTCAGAGAAAAACTTAGCTAAACGATTTTAAAATAATAGGATATTATTACAAACACTATTTAACAATAATGTGTATTGAATTTAGGAGTATGTAATTTTAATTTTTTTCAATTTTGTTTTTTAGATTCTTATTTACTTTTAGAAAGAAAGGAAAGGAAGGAGAAAAAGAGGGAGAGAAACATCAATGTGTGGTTGCCTCTCAAGGGCCTCCTACTGGGGACCTGGCCTGCAACCCAGGCGTGTGCCCTGACTAGGAATTGAACCAGTGGGCCTGCACTCAATCCACTGAGCTACACCAGCCAGGGCCCTAGGAGTATGTGATTTAAATTGAAGGAAAAGTAATGAGTAAAACCAGAACTCATTAATAAATTTTAGGCAAATATTTCTCTACTTCAAAAACAAAACCACATTCCTAAATAACCTAGAATAAATATAGAAAATGAAACTTATGTTGTCAAGATTACTAACACCTTCTATTCTATAACCATAATTCCACAGTTGTCTTAGATTCAATGTTTATCTCCAATCCACTCCTTTATGTGAATCCATCTCTTGGTTGACTGGACTCTGCCATTCAAACAAGGTTTTTTAGAGTCCAGTGGTACTGCATTTCCTATGTTCTTGCATACTTGAGAATGACTGCTGCCTTTACACTATAACGACAGCTGGATCACATATGAGGTTCTTGGCAAACTTTCTTTCCCTTAAAACTTTGTAAATGATGTTCTATGATATTCAGGCAATATCAGAGAACATGTGAAAAGGCTGCTAATGTTCTCTTTATTCGTAATTTGCTTTTTGGGGGAGTCTGTAAAAGTTGATTTTATTTTGTCAACAAAAGAGTAAGATATAGAATGTAGAGAAAGAAGATCAACACGAGAGCTGCCGGAATTCCATCAGATGAGGTCAATGAGGATCCCAGAATGACAGCTGTGCACTGGCATAGGCCAGTTCCAACCTGAGTTAGCCACGCGGCGGGGGAACAAATATCCTCAGGGACAATGTAATGGCTAGAATACCCCAGATAGTTGGCAAACACTTTTGTGTTAAATGGGGTGTTTTCCAACCTGGGACATACTGACAATGACAGTGGACATTTTATTTATGATGCCAGACCAACAGGCATAAAGTGGGATAAGGCTCCCAGTGGTATGAACAAAAGGATGTGCAAGGGAAAAAAAGTAAGTCTAACCTGTCAGACCTGTGAATGTTCCTTGTAATAATGTAGACACTGATCCAAACAAAACGGCAATGTAACCTGGGAGGGTCCGGAACAAACCACCCCAGGATGTATCTTGGGGGTATGCAGATTCCTTCGAGTTGAGGGCAATTTTAGCCTCAGGCTCAGGAGAAATTTGTGCCCCCCTTCCATTCCTACTACTTAGAAGAATTTGAATTGAAGGCCTCACCCACAGTAAGAGATTATCAGTGATAACATTTTCCACCCACCTGTATGACAGAGCAAACTTTTATTTACTAAAAGTCTGCTCTTATCATCCTGCAATGACCCTTTGGGGCCCCAGGGGGCATTATCTCATTCCTAGCTCGGGACCTCTTGTACACCCCAATTCCCCTTTATCTCTGAAGCTCTCATGTATGTGGGGGTGCTGTGCACAGGATATTAAATTTTATTTTCTCTTGTCAGTTTGCCTCCTGTTGGTTTGAGTATTAGGCCAGAGAAAAGAACCGGAGCAGGGAAAGGGAAATGTTTGCCCTTGCCTACAAACCAATAGTGCAGAGGAAAGAGAACTGAACCCTCACCTTCTACAGGGAGAAACTGATAGATAACACACTGAGCAGGCAAGATAGTGGAATAAACATGTTATTTAGAGGCAAAAAAGTAAATACAAAATACAGCAACTAAAATGGGTGAATGGAGTTTCCTCTGGGGAGAAGATGGACAAAGAAGAAACAGGGATTGCTGTTTTTCATAATTATCTGACTCTAAGCTTTACATATTTATATCTTTGCTATAAACTAAAAAAAGAAGAAGAAAGGAAAGGGGGTAGACAGGAAGGAAAAAAGGGAAAGAGGGAGAGAGCAGCATGTCTACCCTGCATCTGGTAGAACTAAAAATAGTAAAAATGTCAAGTCTAATCTGTACTTGACTGGATTTTTCAGGTATACTTATTGTGTTTTGGTGGATTGAAGGCAGAAGGGTGGGCAAAGTCTAAAACAGAAATAATACTCCTTAATATTGGGCTGGCCAAAAAGTTCATTTGGGTTTTTCCATAAGATGGCTCTAGTAGCACTTAGCTTTCTTTAACTTCATTCGAAACAATTTTGGTAGATTGTATTGTAATAATCGTCTTATCTGCATGCATTAAAAAAAAAGCTTATCAAAATCAGTGAATTTTTGTGTAGCCATTTTAATATTGAAGATGGAAGAAAAGATGCGACATATTCAGCATACCATGCTTTATTATTTCAGGAAAAGTAAAAACACAACTGAAACACAAAAGAAAAAAGATTCGTGCAGTTTATAGAGAAGGTGCTGTGACAGATCAAATGTGTCAGAAACGGTGTGTGAAGTTTTGTGCTGGAGATTTGCCCCTGAACGATGCTCCACGGTCAAGTAGACCAGGTGAAGTTGATTGCTATCAAATTGAGACATTAATTGAGAACAGTCAATGTCAAACCATGCAGGAGAGAGCTGACATGCTCAAAATATCCAAATCAGTACAGCTATTGGTGAAAATGAAAAATGTACCTTTTATTTTATGGAAAAAACCTAAACAGACCTTTTGGCCAAGCCAATATTTACAGAAATAAGGAAATGGGGGCAAACTGAGGTGGTGCTACAGCGTACCTCAGAAATACTTACTCAGAAATGAGTTATTCAGAACTATTTGCTTTCACAACCATGAGCAGTGGGTTTTTAATTAGCTGAGTTTGCAGGTACCAACAGACCTTACTGAGAAAGGTGGTGAAGGAAATTGTGAAAAGAAAAGGGGGGTATCATATTTACCCACACCTTTTCTTCTTTGTCATATTCTTACGGTCACTACTACTTCGCCCTGACATCTACTGGCTTTTATGAAGACACCAACTACCCTCCTACAACTTGACTTTCAGAACCCTTAGCCAACATTTTCTGATTAGAATTAAAGAAATGTGGTATAAATGACACTTTCTCTTCCACTTACCCTCCTCAGGAGTTCAGGAAAAGGTATTTTTTAAATTTCCACCAATGATACGTTTTGTGCCAAGCCCTGGAGGGAGGCTACTGTCAGAGGTGGCTTCCTGGCAGATCTATACCCCTGGGGCACCCAAACCCTCTGTTATGGGGACATATTTTTTCACCTTCCCTGAGTGCATTTACTTACAAGGCCATGAAACATTGATAGGTAAAAAGAAGCTTAACTGGCACCAAATCTTAATAAGAGTGTCCACAGTACTATTTCTTATAAAATTTCATTATAAAACATTTATTAATTCAGCTTAAATCACTGAACTCAAAAACAGAGAAATAGCCTGATGTAATGTCAACAATTGCTAGGCAGTGGGCTCTCAGAGAGCCACCCCCCCGCTTCTACTCACACTGCGGAACCAAGCACAGTAGGACCAGAAAAGGAGACACTTCTAGGACTGAATTCTTACTCCATGAATGTTTAACTGTGTAATTTTTTTATTTTTATTTTTTTGGTTGTTATATGATCTTTAATTGAAATATTTTCCTTTGTAGTTCTTCACTAGCCGGGCACTCCACTGCACCACTGCTGATGTCATCTATGATGTCATGGGGGTGGCGGCCATCCACATTGCCGCCCACAGACTGGGCCATCCCCAGGACCTCTTTGCTGGTTCCAGAGAGCTCTCTAGCTGAAGATCAGTGCCGCCTCTGTCCAGCAATGTTGACGATCTCATCAAAAGTGATAATTCCACTGTGCTTTTTTTGCTTCTTTCTGTCTCGTGGTTGTTCTTTGAGGGCTTTGACGCTCAGGGCAGAGGCAGAAGGCACCACCTCAGTCTAGGCCTGTCTGTCCTGAATGGTCAGTTTCACTGTGATCCTCAGACCCTTCCAGTCACCGGTTGCTTTGGCGATGTCGTCACCAATATTTTTTGGAGAAAGGCCCAGGGGGCCGATCTTGGGAGCCAAGGCAGACATGGTACTGACTTCCCTGCTGGTGCACCTCACTCAGGTAAACGACTTTGATCTCATTGGGGTTGAACTTCAGCCACATGGTGGAAGTGGCTGGTGTCGGATTCTGGACAACTGAAGAAAGTTGCACCTTTGCCTCCTCTGAGCCGAAAGCCAAAAGTAGCTGTGTAATTTTTGAGAGATGTAACCACTCTGAACCCCAGTCTCTTTGTCTGTAAAATAAAGAAGCTAAGATTTTCTTTACAATGGTCCACCATATTAAGTACCTTATTTAAGTAGGACACTCAACAAATATTAGAACTTCCTTCCCTCTTGTTTCTTGGGGCAAGAGGGAAGAGTGTGGGAGGCGTCCTGCTCACTTTTCCTTTTACAGGACCAGATCCCATACTCTGTCCCCCTTATTCAGAATGCAAGAAGACATTAGCCTGTGCAAGACCACCTTGTGAGATTGCACTCGATTGACATTAAAGGATTTGGAAAATCAGATCAACCCCTGGTTCTGCTCTTTCACTCTTGAGTCAGGACTCCATTAAATCATTGGCAGAGATTATTTTTCTAGTGGCATTTTCAAATCAAAGGCTAGCCAGGGCCAGCTGGATTGACCTCTTGGGAAATGGCCTCTTAAGAAAGGTTGCATAACAATAACCCACCGGTGTCCTTTTTCAGGACAGTTAGCGGGAAAGGCAGTAAAGAAAAACTACAAACCACATTAAGAGATATGAGGGGAAAGGAGGATAAAAATTATTGCATAAATTAGGAGATTATAATCAGAAATTCCTAATTTTTTCTCCTTGGGTATCATCTATAATGTAATTTTGCCCGTGTGTCCAATAGAATACTTGAAAATCCTAGGACCTGGAAAACATTTAGAGATTCTTAAAAGAGATAACCCCAATTTACAGGTATAGAAACTACTCATAGGTGCTAGAGTCTTCTCCAACATAGTACAGCTAATTAGTGGTGGATTCCACTTCTGTCCATACACATTCCTCTTTAGTTCAGGTATTCCAGTGTGCATGAAAATTATATTTAGTTTATGTATTCAAGTGTATGTGAAAACTATATTTTTGTGTGCTGTGTTGCTCTGCTGTTCAGGAATTAGATAATGGGCCTTGCATTTATTTTAAGGAATTCTCAACAATAGTCATGCTTCCTATTTAGGTGAGACATTCTCAGAGTGAGTGGACTAGGATGTGTTAAGAATTCAAATAGAAAATGAGAAAATAGTCTGACACTATGTTGCTAACTCTAGAAATAAAAATCAGACTGTTGTTTCCCTCCTCCGTACTGTTCTTAGTTTTTCTCGGAACACAGAAACTTCAAAGACACTTTGCTAAAACCCGGAAAGTTGCTATGCAACCTGCACATGAAATTATTTCTCCCCACCTTTAATCCTGAGGATCTATCTTCCTGCTATTTAACAAACAGGCTGTGTCAGAAGGAAGGAGAATAAAACAGTAGCCAACGGAATCAATTTTCAATCAAGTTTTCCAGCTTGTCATGGTTCCTTAGACACCATTTGAGGAAATCTCACGAATGAAACTGATTTACCATAAAATGTGCCTATTTTCTATTCAGTCTCGCTCATTGCTCCATGAGGCACTGGAGTTAGCAACGTTTCACTGGCTGACCCTGTGGGGCCCCCTCTAGGTCTGGTTAGCCCAGAAAACGAACCACGCATAAGAGAGGCCTTGGAGGAAAAGGTTTCTTCCCATCGGTTGTTTTGCACGTTGCTTACTCTAGACGTGTTAGCAGTCCCTTGAAGAGAGCAGCATTAGTCAGACCCTTGGGGGAAAAGCGAGAAATGGAACTTAACCCTGTCACATGCTTGATAGAAATGTGTCAGTTGAGACAGGCACAGGGCAACACATAAGAAATCTGTTTTCAGAGGGCTAGCAGAATGGGTGAAGGCATAGAGCATTTCATATCCCAGTGAAAATTCCGGAGCTGCTATGTTCCCATTGCATGACCTTGATGAAGTCACTTCACCTTTAAAATGCACTTTCTTCACATATATATTATGGGCACGATATGACTAACTCTAGAAGTTATTATGGGCAACAAAAAATAACATATGTAAGGTGTTTGTCCCAGGTGTGGTCCTCAGTCTGTTCATAATGAGTGCCAATAATCTTAATGAGGATGATGCTGATGTTATTATTCTCATCCAACACTGCAATTTGCCACCTGTATGTCCTTGGGTGAGGAATTGTATCATCTTCTTCCACTGGAAAATAAAGATAATAATATTGACCTTGCAAGGTTGTTCTGAGGACCAGAAAAGGTATGTGGAAAGTATCTAGCTACAGTAGCTAGCCTTGCACGGGTAGGACCTTGATAATTTGTTGTTCTTACTATCATGTATTTTTTATGTAACAATCTGTTTAAGCTTGAGATAATTCATGTTTCATATGAAGGCTGGCTCTTCTTGATATGATACATTTATATACCAGTCCATCTGTAAATGTTTAATCAAGAGATAGACAAGATACTTCTATCTCTTAAATACCTTTCAAGCTCTGTTAGGCTTAAATCCCAAAAGAGTAGTGGTTGAAAATCCTACCAGTGTCCTCTACTAAAATTAGGGCTCATCAGAGCCACTGTGAAAGAGACACACTAAAACTTCCCCAGCTTTTGGAGATACGCACTTTAAGCAAGTTGGTGAAGGCAGGAAAAAGTAGGATTAAAGCACCGAGGGAATACTTTACTCCCTTTGGCTTCAATTGCCTTCCAGTCACAGCAGAATGGACTTTATTCAAGTAGCATTCTGTGGGACCTGTTAGCCGGCCATCTGGTCTATACATCCTGGCTGCCAGAATCTTGATTCAATTATCAGTTGGGTTTATAAGATTACAACACAATTTTTTAAACAATGCCATTTTTTCTTTCATTTGAGAAAAAAAGAAGATAGGTGAGAATACAGAGCTCATAATGTGAAAGAACAACATGTAGTTTTTTTAAGTCCTTTCTTCGTTCTGCAGTTTTTGGCCTTGCAGTGCCTATACACCTCCCCACCTCTTCCCACCAATTCAACCCTCCTTGGCAACAGTGGCTTAAAGATTCCCACACCAAAACCCAAGGCTCTGGGATCTGAAAAGCCTGGCTCTTCATCTTGGCCAAACATATGTCAACCAGACATATGCTTCTGAATAAGGTTTACAAATTATTTGATAAAAATGAACCTCCCCTTCAGGGAAGTTAGACCCTTTCACCAACTGTCCTGTGATATGTCGTTTTGGATGTCTTAGGTTGATGTCTTAAGTCTCTGATGTCTCAGAGCCTAGGTTCCCCTGAGAAAGCAGAGTCTGTGACGAGGAAAAAGTAATTTGGGGGCAGTTAATACTAAGGAACAAGAGTAAGGGGCTTAGGAGGGTGAGATTGGGAAAAGAAAGATAAACCAAGGTTGTAGAGTAAGTAATCCCCATCTTATCCCAGGGGGGTGTGTTCCAAGAACCACAGTGGATGCCTGAAACTATGGAGGGTACCAAACCTTATATATACTATGCTTTTCCTATACACATATAGCTTTTCACTTGCTTCTCTTTGGCGTATCTGAACTGCCAGCATTACTGTTCTATTGCTGCGAGGTCATTATTAAGTAAAATAAGGGTGACTTGAACACACGCACTACAACCCACAGCAGTCGATTGGATAACCGAGCCGGCTGCTAAGTGACTGATGAGCTGGCAGCATATACAGCAAAGATACGCTGGACTAAGGCCGATCCACATCCTGGGTGAGACAAATCTAGATGGTGCGAGATGTCATCACACTCCTCACCACAGTGGCCAACTAAAACGTATGAATTGTTTGTTTATAGAATGTTCTCTTTAATATGTTCAGATGGCGGTTGACTCAGGTAACTAAAACCATGGAAAGCAAAATCACGGATAAGGGGGAACTACTGTCATAGCAAACTGGTCTTTGCTGTAGGCAACTGGGCCCTGATCCTGCTAGAGACTCTTTGAGAAACTGTGTAGAATGTGATTCAGAGCTGTTTACCCAAGGAATGGAAAAGTAGATGATTTCTCCAGTCTCCCATCTTCCGCTGGCCAAGGGTTGCCCTGTTGAAATGTTGACATTCTCCCTTTGGGTTTGTCCATACCGCAGAATGGCTAGAAAGGTTTCCACAGGCATTTCCCCACGGCTGTGACAGAGAAGCAACAGCTCCACAGTGCCGCTAAGATGTGGCACAGTCTGGTTTTACCTGCCTTCACTCATAGCCATAACAATGACTGGATTTTTTAAGACAATGTAAAGCAGAGCCTGGACACAACCTTGTTGGTTATATGACCTTGTTGCCTGATGGCATGATTCATATTAATAAGAAACTCTTCAATATTTTATCAGTCCTCATAAACTGTAAACAAGACCTCCTCACTTTCATTCCAAAGCCTGAACTCTGTTTTGGTGAGAGATACAGTTTTTCAACAGTTAATGCGTATTTTTAGAACTTCCCATGGAGCCACCTCGCAAATTATTTTTGTTTTATACATTTTAAAAGTGAACCTTTAAAACACTCATTGAACAGGGTAGATCTTTTTGATGAGACAAGAACAAAACATTGCACCTTCCCCCCAGAAGTTTACTCAAGGGAGATAGGATAAGACAGATAATTTAAAAAGCTAAATAAAGCTGATAGAGAGAGTATGCGCAATACTGAATGTACACCGAGTCTGTAGCAATTACTCGGCAGATAATAATCACGCTACAGGACCCTACCCAGACATACAGAGACGTGATAGACTGATCTGACATGGACGGAAACAAACAAAAATACAAACACACAGGAACGATGGACAAAATAAAATTAATCTGTTTTAATAGCCCTGCTCCAAAGAAGTGTTGTTTCCAGAAGCAAAAATAAAAACTGCCCTTTGAATCCAGGGCTGAGGTTTAACACCCACAAGAGAAAAGAGGGTGTGGCTTCAGGGGTCTAAGTTAGAGGAGCTGGAAATGAGCTCCAAAATAATAGAAACACAAAGAACTTCCTAGTTCATGAAAAAGTGAATCTACAAAAATTATCCACCTAACCAAAGTAACAGGAAAAATCCTGCCATGTAAGTACAAATCTAAACCATTTGTTTAATGCAAATTTACAAGCCATAAAATTAATATTATAATACATGCAGACCATTGGACTTGCTAGGGTTCACTCTGAAGAAAACCCAAAACCAATATTTTATATGCATTACCTAAGAATCACAGAGCCCTTCAACAGAAGTCTTTACTGCAAATACGTCTCCATAAAAACATCACAGTTTACAGGAAAAAATGAACCACTGTGACGAGAATTAGCAGATGCAGCAAACAGAAAAAGTGGTCCCTTTGATGTTGAACCCTTGTGTTATACACATGAAACTAATGTAATATTGTATGTCAACTATAGTTTTTTTAAAGTTTGAAAAGAAAAATAAACAATCAAATAAATGTCCAAAGATTGGAACTTTGAAAACCCTAAGTGGTAAAACAATTTGGAAGACATTCTAAAAGAAGTAGACAGCAAGGTGGGATTCAACATGCAAGAGATGTATTTAAATCATCTGAGGAAAAAAATGGAAGGGGGAGAAGGAGGTGAGGCGATCGTTCAGACCATGATGCAGGTCTGACGATGCAAAGGTGAGAGGAAATGGAGACGGACTGGGTAAGTAGAGACTCAGACTGCAGGACCATTCAACGATGCTTCATCCGGGCCATTGAGGGGGGGTCCTCAAACCAAAGCTGCTCTGTAGAGGAAACCTGCTTTTTGCAATAATTACTCTTCTTGGTGTGCCTGCCACACCAAGTGGCTGAAAGCAGCTTATGGAAAGCGTGTCCTTGGGGAAGACGCAATGCTAGATTGAGAGCCCAGGAGTTGGGGCTCTCTACCAACCACACGCAGCACAAAGGGGGATCTGAGCAGCGTGCTTCAGGCTGCCACATCACTAAAGGGGATGTAAATTGTGAAAACTCCAACACAACAATGCAAGCAAATAAGACACAAAACAATTTGAATAACAGAATTACCAACTTATGGTGTTAATATAAATTACTGACACACTAACAAAGTTTTATAATCACTGTAATCAGTAAGTCCTTGAATATTATGAAATGGTATGGAGAACTATTTTTCTACATCTTTAATGTAGATTTCATGACCACTCAGGTCTATCTAAGAATAACGGCTAATAAACAAAGCAATTTCTATTCCTAAAGCCCCGAGAAGCCTGTTGAGCACTTCTGTTAAAAGCATTTGGCTTTGGCTTTCAACACTGATAACCAAGGTGATAGAGAAAATTCCAGCAGGTGGATTGTGGAAATCTTTATTGGTTTCCTGGTCTAGAGCCTGGACGGTCTAGAAAAATGTGAGTCTAAATTGTAGGCATTTAACTGCAGCTTGCCACACTGTGACAGGAAGTCATCAGGCAACCAACCCAAAGCCCATGTGATTTAACAATGATGATGGTGTGAAAAAAATCGCTAGGTCTAAAAATGTTTTCAGGACTTGCCAATGCCTTTGCTAGAAGCAGAGGGGGAAAAGGCAAGCATCCATGTTTAGAAAGTTTCCCTGAAATATTTTAGCCTCTCGTATTTTTCATACCATAATTGTGCTATGTAGGAATCGTACTTAAGAGTAGACTAAAAAGTGTCAACACACAAAACAAGTCCATAGAGGAAAAACCAGGGAGAACTGGTGTGTTTTGGTGACCTGGTACTTCATATTTATATTCACAGAAACTTACTAATCCTCAGATTATACCATGGTTTACTAAAAAGAAAAGTTCTTACCTCAACATTGAATTTTCCACTGTGCCTCTGTTTCTATGGGCAAAAAGCCGGGTAAAATATAAAGAGGAAAATCAGTTGGAATTGAGATCGGAGGTACGTTATCATATGAGGAAATAAATATGCTGCTGCTTATTTACTGTAATGCTTCTAAATCCCCAAAGCTCGTTTGCAGAGGCAATGAGGCCCTACGATTTTAAAATGTTGTTGCATGTTTTAAACATGGCAGCATTTCTCTTTCCAGATAAATGAAGCAAACATTGAACCACCAAATTTGGAACCGAGTGAGGCACATCAGGATTCTTTTTTCATCAGGAAGAAGATGAGTTCATTTTTCAGGTATTACATGAAGCTGAACAGTCTTTCTCATAACTGTGAGTATGGTCAGGAAGTGCACAGATGTTGGAACGCCAAAGGGTAGTCGAGATGGGATGCAGCATCCTGCCTCCCACTACGGATGGAGCATGAAAGAATCGGAGCCTCGCCTCCCTGCCATCATTCCTACCCTGGCAGGCACAACGCGAGCAAGTGACTCAGCTTCCCCCAACCTGATGCTCTTGCTCAGGACACTGAATTCTGAATAAGTAACACAAAGAAAAGAGCACAGTGAGAATCTGTCCACAGCTACAGCAGCAGTGACAGTGTCCATAGCAAAGTATCCGGGCAACTATGACTCAGCAGTATTCATACAACCTTGAGAGTGGGCCCACGGGTGCCTTCCAGCCAGACGTCTGGTGTGCTGCCCTTCCTCCTGACCTTCTGGAGCTACCCTGCCTCTGTCCTTGTCAAACTTGTCCTGCAGTCTCTCACTGATACTTGGAGCCCTCAATGTCCTTCTAACAAGATTTATTTCTGTTTATTACTACAAAAGCAATTTTGCACTAAAAGGCAATCTCACTGATGATACCCGCTAAACAGGCAAAGTTCTGCAGGAATTCCAATCCCAGTGGGGATCAGAGAGCTGAGCAGGGGCATGAAGTAAAAGTTTGGTCACAGCATGGACAGAACTAGAGGATATCAGATGTTAAGTAAAATAAGTCAGAGAAACACAAATGCTGTATGATTTCACGTATGTGTGGAATCTAATGAACAAACTAAACTAACAAACCACATAGAAACAGACTCATAGATACAGAGAACACACTGACAGCAGTCAGAGGGGAGGGTGCTTGGGGGGCTGGCTGAAAAAGGTGAAGGGACTGGTAGGACAAATTGATAGTTGCAGAGTAGCCACAGGGATGTGGATTACAGCATGGGGAGTATAAGCAGTAATGCCGAGATGACTGGGTATGGCCCGGCAGGTGCTCGGGCCAGCAGGGGTTCCACTCTATAACGTGCATGGTTTTCTGGCCACGTTGCTGTACATCTGAAACTGGAGCAGAATGATATTAAATGTCAACTGTGATTGAAAAATAAATTTTAAAATAAAGTTTGGTCACAGAAAGTTAAGGGAAAATAAAGGTCAGCGGGCAGACAGTTTGGGTGGGGGTCTCCCCAGACAGCTGACTACTAACCTCCAACAGCTCAGCTAATGCCCTTGCCATCAGCTGGTGAGGACGAGGTCCTCATGGACACCCTGCCCTGGGTAAAGTGCATCTCAGGAAATGGCTGCTACTGAATCTTTCAGGACCAAGCCAGCATGGGCCAGTCTCCATGAGAATGAACCCAGAAAAAGCAGAGATGAAAAGGCGGTAAACATAGGGAACACACATGGACCTGACTAATCATTGGTAAAAACAAAAACAAAAAACTCTAGAACTGGCAAAACAATAGAGTCAAGAATAACCACAGAAAGGTCTTTCTCCACTGTAGGGAAAATGAAGTCAGTCAGGCTCCCTCACCCAGATGTCCGGGCAACTATGACTTAGCAGTATTCATACAACCTTGAAATTGGGCCCACATGTGCAGAATCAGGTTCTATTATATAATATTTGGCACCCTGCTGACTTTGTGTGTCTTTAGTATCTAAGGGAGTTGGGACTTCCCAAGGTGCGACATGTGGCTTATGGCATGCGTGGATTGCCCCACCCCAGAATAAAGGCATGTCAGATATCCCCACAGCTCTGCAAATTTTCTTCCACCTGCCAGAATCCCCAGTGAACCTGCCTGGTCTTGAGCATCTGCAAGACATCCACTAAGTGCTTTTTCCTTTGACACGGAAGCAGAAATCGGAAAGGTGGGGAAAGAGCCAGCTGGGTTGAAGATAAGCATGCGTGAGATGAGTTATATTGGTGGCTTCTATTTGCTAAGTGAAGCAGGAAGCCAGGACAGCCACTGAGAGTGAGGGACTGAGAAAGTGGAGAGGGGTAAAAGTTTTGAATGGTTAATATGACAGAAATATCTGAATAAAAAGAACACTGACTGGTACTTATGTGCAGATGAATTAAAAAGGAAAACTTTAATGGATTAAATCTAGTTATTGGCTTTGACTCAGCAACACCTCACCCAGAAATACCAGCTGCAACAATAATGGTCCAATCACTTAAAACATAAGGACTACTGAAAATTAGTGGGTGGCCAAAGGGCAGAGAAGTAGGGTGCTCATAACCGGGCCGTGGGGATGTGGAAACACAGGTTATGGGCTAGTTCAGGGAGGGAAGGGAAACTCGTAAGGAACCCAGCAAATGGGAAGCCAGGAAGAAAGCCAGAGCTGGGAGGTGGGATAAGGTAGAAAACCAGGTTCAGTTAAAAAGAAGGAAGTAGAACTGGCAGGAGCAGTGACAGGGATAAAGCTTTGTGGTTAGAAAATGGAAGAACAAAATTTAAGATGTGAATTTGGGAATGAGTGCTGGAGAGGAATGGAGGTAAATGGCATCAGAGCAGGGGTTTAGTGTCCCTAATGTAAGGATGCTGGACAGGGCATGCCAAGGATATTGAAATTACCATGGATGATGGCAATATTCGAGAACAAAAACCAATAGCAGTCAGGTGTCAACTTCCTACATGAGTATGGAACACTGAGCTAAGGATCAAGGAGATGATTATGGAAGAAAACAGCAGAGCCAGGTGCATGGTTCAAAAAGGAGGAGTGGCATAATACAGTGAAGTAGAAAAAGAGTGCAAAAAAACCCTGCTTTAGTTTAAATAAATGTTTGAATTATCGTAACTGAAATGCCAGAGGTGGAACAGGTTTCAGGAAAGATTCACTCAAAGGCTCAACTATGACATCGAGACCTTGGTTCTTTCTGTCTTCATTCTCACCCCATTTGACCTAACTTAACCTCGAAGTCCTAAGGTGGCTTCCAGTACAGTCCACCCCATGCTCACATTCAGCAAAAGGTAGAGACTGATTTGTCATCCAACTTTCAAAAGGAGAAGAGAACAGGAAACCTCTCCTGCATCTCATACACCAGAATTGGGTCCCATACCACTTCTAAACAAATCACCAACAAGGAAACAGCACTTCCTTTAGGCAAGACCTCTCCAACTCGAGAGCTGAGGTCAACTTTCCATGTGATATTGTTGCTTCTCAATAGAATGGAGGCAGCTGTCGGGATTCTACCGTTGCTCACAGGCTCCTGGGAGACTGCCTCAGCTTCTTCCTTTAATGTGGTAGGCCTAGAATGGATAACAAATACTGTCTTCAGTACTCCAAATAAACAAAGTTGGGGCTTTCTATTAAAGAATCAAGTTCGCACTGGTATCATTTGACATGCTACTCAATTCATACCGTTTGCACAGAGACAGAATACTCCTGGTTGCAAATGGAGATAAGTGCTGCAAGCACATTTCATTCTGTCTGTACAACTGCAGCAACCGGGGGTCCCTTGCTGAGGCTCCAGGAGCATCCTTACACTTTTCCACTAAGTCTACAGAGATTCTCCTCCAGCTACACAAATAAATGCCCCCATTGCTCCAGAGTTAGGCCTCTATGTCCTATATGCTGAACCTGGAGACCGTGAATGGCACCTGGACCTGGAAATCTGGACGTCCTTACCGACTCCTGTAGCACTCTCAGGGATAATGTAGGCAGACACAAGTGGAAGATTGGCCAAGTGCTAATAAAAAAACAAGACTTTCCTTATCCTACTTAAAAGACTTTAGTAGCTCCCACACACAGAACGGTGTCGCAATGCCTGGGAACTTAATAAAGGACAATTTACATGCAGGCACGCCAATCATAGCAGCTTCATTGCCCACCTTGAAATCGAAGTACGCTCTTGATATCCCTGAAAACTCCTTTTTACCTCAGTGCTTCTGAAGTTTCTTTTTTCTCTACTGAGAATTCCTTCCCTTACTTTGACAATTCATTGTCCATCATTCGTTACTGATATAACTCACTCTATTAAAGCACTCAGCCAAACTCCACAACAACAGCCAAGCAGTTGATGCTTAATAAAAAAAAAAAAAAAAAAAAAAAGAGTTCAGCCCTGGCTGGTGTGGCTCAGTGGGTTCAGTGCTGGCCTGCAACCTAAAATGTTGCTGGTTCAATTCCCCATCAGGGCACATGCCAAGGTTACGGACCAGGTCCCTAGCTGGGGGTATGCAAGAGGCAACAGATAGATGTCTCTCTCACATGTTGATGTTTCTCTCCTCTTTTCCCTTCCCTTCCCTTCTCTCTAAAATAATAAATAAAATCATTTTTTAAAAATCCAGCATTTTCTGCCTTTCTCATCTTGGTATTTTAAAAACTGTGAGTAGTTAAGTACATCTTTGTGAAGAAATCATTGGCTTGTCCATTTTCAGCACACAGTCCCGGGTGTGAGCACAACTTCGGGTACACATAAATGACTGGCATAGAGACAGGGCGCTACATGTGGTGAGGTGAAGTGGGCAGGAAAGAAGCGTCAAAACTGAATGTCCAGTGCACATCTCTCAAATGTGTAGGCAGTTTTTCGGGAGGTGAAACCAACTGGGTGGCTTATTTTGAAAACAATAGCATAACCCTCTTAAGCAATGGATTTATTGCATGTAACACATATAAAATTACTGCATTAGGAAAATTAGTCCCTGTGTTTACTTTGTTCCTCCACTAATACACCAGAAATGATTTCTTTTCTTTCTAAGATAAGGACATCTTAAATGCTGTTCCCAGGCTGAGAGAACATTGGGCCAGTTACTCCCACAACATTCTTCTTCTGAAGCACACAACTCCCATGTGATCAAGGGCTATTCTGGTCTGACCTCGTTATTTACAAATTACGTCATCCCTTTCACTGTTAAGGAATGCCATGAACTTTAGCTTCAGGTCTTGAAGTAAGGTTCACTGTATTTTAATATCAGGTGAAAAATAATATAAAATGTAAAGCTGGCTCCTCATTCCATTCCAGATCCCAGTGTTAAATAACTGAGAGACCAGGGAGAGAAAGAAGAGAACAAACAGTTATTGAGCCCATATTATGTCCCAGGCAAGACTTCTAGATCACACCTTCCCCAGAGTCGAGATAGTGTCTCCGTCGTCTCCACAGCGCCAATACCCACCACAATTGCTGGCACGCAGGCAGACGCTCACTAAACATATATTTACTGAGCCAATCTAAATTCATTCCAGATCTTATCTCATTTAATCCTCACAACCACCTTTGGAATTTAGAAGTATTTTCTTCATTTAACAAAGAGATTACATAACTTGCCCAAGGATACACTGAAAGACCTGAATTGCAGACTAAGGATGTGAGACTAACAGGCATCTTAGACATCGTCTAGAAAAATGCAACTTTCAATAGAAAAAACAAAATGCCCCGTGAATTTAAGTGACTGTCTCTCACGACGCATCACTATAGAATTGAAAAAATCAAGACAAACATACACATTCAAGCTTAAAACATTCTGGACAGTGAGTTTGACCATACATGCAGTAATGTATAGGAAGCCATTTGACATTTGAGAACGTTTTGAGTATCCCTGCAATGTGGCAGGACCAAAGATGACTAAGCAACAGACTCTGCCCATATAGTGAAGGTAAAAGACAGGAATAGGCCCTGGCTGGTGTACCTCGCTGGACTGAGTGCCAGCCTGCAAACCAAAGGGTCGTGGGTTCACTTTCCAATCAGGGAACATGCCTGGGTTGCAGGCCAGGTCCCCGGGTAGGGGTGCGCAAGAGGCAACCACACATTGATGTTTCTCTCCCTCTCCTTCTCCCTCCCCCTCTCTCTAGAAATAAATAAATAAAATCCTTTTTTACAAAAAGACAGAAATAGTATAGAAACCACAGACTCCGTGCTTGTACAGACTCATGAACCAAGCACTGTGGCAGACACAAATGACAGAACAAATAATTGCATGTTGAAGAGAAAGAAGACTAAAGATTTTGTTAAAGAAACAAGAGCAACAGTGAAGGACAAAGTCATAAAAAGTCCTGATGTGGAAAGAGAATCAGGAAGTACTCCATGGGGTGGTTGCTTGGGTAGTGGGAGGAGACTGTAAGATGTAATATTAAAAATGCAGGTTGTTGTCAGAGGTGAAGGGTTCTGCCCACATCCATTTGCTAAGTGAATAAGGATGATTCTCCGAAATGCTTTGTGCCAAGTACCCAGAGGAAGACTCTTGTGCATAGGGTGATCTGTGGCATCAACAATACACACTCTATCAGATAACTTCTTTACCTGCCAGGGGCTCCATTCCAACCTGCTGGTTTCCTTCTCTGTCTCTGATCATTCTGGAAGGAAAAATGAATCCCCAAATCAAATCTTGATCCAAACTCACAACCGATTGCCTCACATCTCACAATCTCAAAAGTATAAAAGCATTACATTCCCCTAATAGTGCGATAAGGGGAATGTAATGAAACTACTTTCTTCCCACGACAGAGTGAGTTGGTGTACAAGGACTTGTTTTAAAATAACACAGAAGGGACAGTTCACACAGAGCATATAGGTCAACAAGATGAGTGAACAGATTAGGACACTAAACCATAATTAAAACAACTTGGGCAATTGTTTTGAAACTGAGTTTTGAGAAATGATTTCACATTAAAGATATTCTAATGCCTTTAATAACACTGCTATGATGAGCAATTATTGTTGAACAAGTAATATTTATAATGTTGCCTAATGTTTGAGAGGATCTTGTCCCAAATACAGCTGCCACATAGCATTCCTGAGAGCGTGGAAGTCCCACAAGCCTGCACGAACCTGACAACGGCATCGTGTTTTCACTTATCAAGGGATCAGATGAGTCACATCTGAAATTGCTTCATCTCGTGGAAGCCAAACAACTCGTGGATTTTGAAAATAGGGACTCAGTTTATTTCACAGAGTTCATGAATGCATGTCCTATGCTATTCTAGTGAAGCCTGAAAAAGATTCATGTCTTCTGGTGGGTGTACCTCCAAACCTGCTTCTCCATTTGAGGAACTTGTTACTTCAAAGCAGCAGTACAAGTCTTCCTGCCGCAGCTTTTTCTTCAGTCGTGAACATGCTGCTAGGATTCCGTTTCCTGATACTGTTTCTTTCCTCTTTCACACAGGCCCACCTGAGTTCAAACATTTTACCTGCTTTTTAAGTCAATGCAGGTAGACCCTGCTTTCCTTTCCCTGGCTTCCTGAGCCAGATACTTAGCTTTCTAACACACTCATCTAGATTCGGCCTTATGAAGTGTCAGCTAGGGACAAATACACAGTGTGGAGCGAAAGTAGGTCTCAAGTCGTGAGTATGCAAAACACAGAGTTTATTCTCGTATTATTTACTAATTATTGTATTACTTTTCCATATGAACAACTCTTAACCTACTTTTGCTCCACCCTTTAAATGTAATGACTTCTGGGTTTGCCAAAAACACCCATCATCCAAATATATCTTATCTATCCTTATTTCTCCTACTTGGATAATTCTACCTAAAATTCATCCTCTCATCAGCCTAACTAACATTTATCACAGTCGTGATAGCTATTTATTATTGTCCTGGCCAGCTCCCCTTTAAGGAATCTTCCTACCTTTCCTGGGGGTCTGTGGGTTTTCTCAGCTTATTTACAAACTTCCTACTTACTACAACTGTGTCATTTTGAAAGTCACCTACTAGGGCCTGATACAGTCTACGCTAAATTTCCAAGTCTTCCCCTCTCTCAAATCTGTCCACACTCTAAACCCTCCTCTTCAATAGCTCTGTCAGCTTTCGAGCACTGGTTCTCCAACGTTTCCAACTATCCAGAGCTTTCAGAAAGGGCATCTCAATATTTTCTCAGTCCCTTGTTCTATCTGGGGAGGTCAATGCAATACGTCCTCTAAAATCTTGCTTCTCTTCTGGTTTTGGAGATCTTTGGTTATATTTCTTTTTATTTGTCCCAACTTTCAGAGTAAGTTGGGTTGATTTAAAAACACAAAGAAGTTCATTAAAAGGCTATCTGGTTGTCCACATCCTCAAGGAGACTAGAGTCTCAGAATGGACAGATAAAAGGGAGGCTACACCATCCAAACCACAGCCAAAATCTCGCCACAGAACCAGTCCCATGAGGACACAGCCACACATTAAGGTCACTGCCAAGTCCATCCATGTTACCAGCACTGACTCCAGCCCAACCACTGTCTTTGTTGCCAGCGTACACATTGACACCACACAACCAGAAAGATGTCCCCAAGGTGTCTGACCCTTTGTTTCCATCAATAGTTTCTGACTGAAAATCCAAGACTGGTCTGATTGCCGAGCCTTGGGACCAAGGCCTTCGCTCCAGGAGCTTGGAAACCAGACTTCATGTCTATTCAGAGTCTACAGTGGAAGAGGAACTCTGCCACCCAAGAACTACATAGTGCAGATTTTCTAAATATAGAAAGGGGATGCAGATACTACACAGACCAAAAAAAAAAAAAAAATGCACCCTGCCTATGGGACACTTAAATGACTGCGTATCTATGTGCTGTTCTGTAGTTGAGCTCCTGACACGGAATACGATTCTTTCTTCTTCCTTCATCCAGCACTGCAGTTCCCCAGCTGCAGCCTGGACTGCTCCAGGTGCCACAGAGAATGCGGGGGACCCAACAGGAAATTTTAGATTCTCAAGGATAACGCAGCAGCATCTGTCCTACACCACTGCTACCTCAAGGTGATTCCGTTTCATTAGGCCATGCTACATTCCTTTCAGTGCCATTCTCTTCTTTGCAAAGCTGGGCTTTCCACCACTGCTGCAATAAAAAGCAAGGACATCATGAAAATCCATGTGGCACAGGAAATGAGAGTGACAGTGTCCAGGCATTCCAAGGATGGTGAAGGGGGACAGTGCCCAAGAGGCACATACATCCCGATAGTAACTGTCTTCATTCAAGAATTAAACTAAATATTACTTTTTCTTTATGTATATTCTTGTGTTTTCCAAATAGGTACTTGGTTGTGAAAAACGTAAATATTTATATTAGAGTGTTTGAACCTAATAACTTAGTAAACAGAATTGTGAGTCATTTATTTTGGTTCAGGGGTACTGTGAAAAAATAATAAGACACTATGAACCAAAAGAATTTAGGAATTCCTCAAATAGCACAATGTTGATTGATGTTTTAAATCTTTTATTTTTCACAGTCATACACTGTTCATGAGAAACCAGCACTGTCCTCTCTCAAAGATGGATAACTTACAAGTGAAGCTAAGGGTGATACACCAGCAAGTGTGGAAACCCCCAAGGACAAGGGCAGAATCAGAGAACCTCCCAATCTTTTCTCTCCCCTAGAAAAGAGATTCCCATGCCATTACTTAGCAGGATTGTACAGTATCACGGCTGGAAAAAAATAGGGATGCCTATTTACACAATACAGAGATAAAGGCTGTGTTTTGAGGATAGGCTGAGAGTCCATCCCCCCTGTGCTGCTTCACTGTGGGCTCTTACAGGAGAGAAAAACAAATTTTTCTCTTCTTAATCTGTGGTATTATTGCGATCTCGGTTCAAGAAGCTTAGACAGTATCCTTAGGGGGACAATAAGGCTCTAGGCACAGGTTTTGAATAAGAGATTCTACAGCTCAGGCTTAGTAAGACACTCATCTGTTGTGGACATGAACCTTCCCTTCATGTTGGGACAGCAAGAAGGCTGAGAAATAATGCATTATCTATAACATCTTCCAGAAAAAATAATCCCTCCCTTTTTTCCCATAACAGAAGCAAAGATTGGTTCTGAACCCCATCAAAATACAAATGAAAATGCAAGAAGCCGTGATGCTATGGAGGAAACCAGAATCTATTGAGGTCAGCTTTGTCTTTCTCATAAGACGGTAGGCAAAATATTCAGTCATTGTTGTGGGTTGAACTGTGTCCCTCAAAACTCACATGTTGCAGCCCTAACCCCCCAGTGCCTCAGAATGTGACTATATCTGAAGATAACGTCCTTAAAGAGATGACTAATTTAGAATGTGGCATTAGGGAGGGCCCTAATCCAATCTGATTGGCGTCCTTATAAGAAAAGGAAACTTGCGCACTTAATGAGACATCCAGGAGGTGCACTCACAGAGAAAAAAACCATAGGAAGAGGCAGCAAGATGACAGCTATCTGCCAGCCAAGGACAGAGGTCTCAGAACAACCCAAACCTTCACCTTGATCCAAGCAAGATACCTTGATCGTGAACCTCCAACCTCCTGAACTGTGAGAAATAATTTCTGCTACTTAAGCCACCCAGTCTATGATACTTTGTTATGGCAGCCTTCACAATTTAATACAATCATTTACTTTCAAAGTCAAGAAAGAACCCAGCATCTATTTCCACAGGATGAAGAACTAAGTAAATAAGTGGATGGTGATGGTGCCATAGTGCTGGGAAACGTCAAGAATATTTGGTTCTGTAACAAGCCATTCATTGAAGAGATACACTTTCATTCAACTTGACTGAGGGAGGAGAGTGGTGTCATGACCCAGCTTAAATATGTGCTGCAATCAGAGAGGGCACAAAAGTTCCTGTGAATTATTCCAACTTTGCTAAATATAATATAACATGGCCTAGATGCATCTGCAGAGAAATCAAGAAATCTGAGCTGATGAAGCAGCAGAATTTTGAACCACAGGCTAAGCAGCTGCATGCATTTCCAAATTCATTTGAAATGTGAAGTTTCAAACTCTTCACTTGAAATATGTAGAGTTTATTAAATAAGCCATTAAAATTTTATCAAAAGCAAGACACAGGAGGTCAGCAAAAAATGAGGTTACACAACTCTAAAATATATACATTTCATATTTAATTTTTAATAAACCAATTATTTCCATAGTTACAGGAAGCTTCCTATATTCTGATACAAAATTCCTTAAATGCAAAATGTCTCCAGCTGAACTCATTTTTTTCCTGGGAGTCACTCTCTGGTATATTTAGTTTTAGTTGTTGGTGCCATCATCCTCAGAGTCATCCAAACTAGAATTTCATTTTGATGTAAACCAAGAACCAAATCTTCTCTTTGATTTCTTTTTATGGAATAGGGTCCTGAGATTCTCAGTAACTTTTTTTTTAATTTTCATTCTGAGTTAATTTAACACTCATCCAATAGAACTGAAACAATACATTGATTCCAACACTGGCCAGACACCACGCTAGCACCGCAGTAACAACTGCCGGTCAGTAGGCACAAGCAGCCACGGTTCCCTGTCCCCTGTTAACAGAACTGTGAGTGACTGTGGGCCTTTTCACCAGGTAACCTTTTAAAATTCACCATTCGCAACTACTTATCTCTGTGAATCAACATTATCCGGCCACCGTACAACAAACAAAGCTCAGACATGGAAGAACTGCAAAGCTGAAGCTAAAACAAGACAGAACTGAGTACTTACTGGCAGGGGAGACACCGTGGTCACAGAGACATAACTGTCACCAACATCAGTGTTGTACTGAACCCAATGGCAGGATTTCATTGTTTTCATTTAGAAAATACATGCATATTAGTTAAATATCTTCTTAATCTAATTTTATATTGGTGTGCCATACAAAATTTAATTTGGAAAAAAATTCTGCTGCTTCAATTACTTGGAGAAAAAACACCGATCTATAGAATAAAAAGCAAGGTTTTTAGCATGAGACACAGTAGCACGACACCATTTACTTCTTTGCCCCACCTCTTGCTACTCAGTCACCATAGATCCCTGGAAAACCATCTAGTTTCTTCTTCTGTCATCTTCCGTCTACAATGCCCTTGCTCTTCCACTTCACGTAAGGCTCATTCTTTAAGACTCACTACATATGTCTTCAAAAAGTCTTTCCTGGCCCAACTAAGTTCAGTGAGAAGAGCCTCCTTCATATATCCCTTATAGTAACATATGATTTTAATTTTTACGTTTATTATCTACCTTGCTCCTTAAACTCTGAGCTTCTGGAGAAGGGATCATGCCACAAATTGCCTAGCACAGTAGACATGCAGAAATATTTGATAAAGAAGGGTGGCTCAGGATACACAGTTAATGTACAAAAGTCAATGTCTTTCCTATAAACAATGAACAAGTATATTTGAAATTAAAAACATAACACCATTTACATTAGTAACTCCCCAAAATAAAATACTTAGGTATACAAGGTCTGTCCAGAAGGTATCCAGCCATATAATAGGAAAAAATAGAGACATTTACTGAAGAAGATACAAGATACAAGAAACACTGTACATAGGACAATGATGCCTCAGTCCCCTTCAAATTAGGTACCTTGGGACCTCACACAGTTCTCCCAATTGCCATCAGCTGCCCCATCATATTTTCCTGAATCTCATCAGTGGTCTAAAATCTCTTCCCTTTCAAAGGTGATTTTAGTTTCTGGAAAAGCCAGAATTAATTAATTAATTTTTAAATGTGCCATTCTGGTGAGTGATGTCGATAATGGGAGAGGCTATGCACATGTGGAATTGATCAGTATATAAGAAATCTCAATACCTTCCTCTCAATCTTGTTGTAAACCTAAAACTGCCCACCCTAAATAGAAGAGAAGGAAGAAAGGGAGAGAGGGATGCTGATGGTGGGGAAGAAGGAGGGAGGAATGGAAAGAGGGAGAGAGGGAGGGAGGGAGGAAGGATGGATTGAACCAAGGAAGGGAGGGAAGAAGGAATGAGGGAGAGAAGGAAGAAGGAAGGAAGGAAGGAAGGAAGGAAGGAAGGAAGTAAGGAAGGAAGGAAGGAAGGAAGGAAGGAAGGGGGGGAGGGAGGAAGGGAGGGCATATTAAGGGGCTCATATATATGAACAAATGTTGCTGTTATTGTATGATTTGAAGGAGATATTGGAAAAGCACGTTGCACAAAATTATCACTAATACTGCCTTTCAGCTAACTTGAAATTCCCACTATTAAACATTCTTTTCTGTTTAAGAATTGAGAGGAAGTAACCATTTAACCTGAAATTGTCCTCTGCATCTAAAATATGACAGCACGTCCCCAAGGCTTCAGACTAGGTTAACCGAGAGGAGAGAAGGGCCTGGGAAGACAGGACAGAAAAACACAGAATAAGACCCATTCTGTGCCAGTTTCCCAGGGTGGGTGGGTGGGAGAGACTGTGGAATGGTACAGACTCATCCACAGCAATTCAGTGCCCAGTTATGACATGTTTAAACACTGCTCTTGTGGGGGTTTTGTTTCCTCAGCAACTCTGTGAGATGGGAGGGTGACACACATTTCTTCCTTTGGAGAAACCAAGCTCCTTCAAGATTAGATAGAGTCAAAGCTGGCAACAGCAAGGAAACTTCTCAATAGTCTCTCTCCCAGACCCATGCCCCGTGCAAGGGAGAGAAACTAGGTTGCTACCGTAATGATAATGTGTGCGTTCTGTCTGTTGACTGGGGCTACACCAGACTAGCAGGCCATAATTACAGCTAAAATCCACGTCTCTGACACAGTTGAGAGAATGTCTGTTCCTGAACTGAACTGAACTGAACTGAACTAAACGCCAAGGAAAGGCTTCGCTGGAGGTTAAGCCAGGCAGCCTCCGCTCTCAGAAAATGATACGCTGTTTCAGTGTCTCACTGGATACTGTATCTGAGCAGCGGGATTTCCTACAGCTTGGGTTTCAGATGGTTTACTTTGATTTCTTGGGGCGATAAAGAAGTTCGCTCATCTTTAAATGGCATTTTTAGTGGCCACACCATTGTAAAACCTTCAGCACTTTCTTTTGTGTCTGGATGGGACAAGATCTGCCTTGAGATAACTTGACTCAGAATTCTTTGAAGACTTTTACCCCCACAATTCTCTCCCTGTCTCTCATGCTTTGCAGAAAATAATGAAGTCTGTAGTTCACGGTCCTCCCTTCACCTGGTCGACTTTGAATTTTAAGTTGAACTCCACAAGACAGAAATAGAAATCAATTCCTTTTTCCCCGTTACTGGTGGTTGTCTCAAGTGGATCCAGGAACGTCCTCATCTTTTGCCAGAATCTTTAATACAGTTTTTGTATTAAAAAAAACCTCTTGTTTCCTCTTCTGTCTGGTCTTTTCTATATATGCTCTTGTCTGCTTCTTAGATCATAAAGCAAATTGTAAACCGAATTTGACTAAAAGTTCAAGACATAAGTCAAGGCGAAATAAGGAAGCTGAAAGCAGAGCTGGGAATAAGGAGAGAAGTGCTCGAACCACACTGTTTCATTTTTCCTTCAAACCATCCCAGACTTTCCTTAAATAGAACCCATGGTTTGCAGGCTCTCTAATGAATAGTGGCCAAGTGGCCACCTCACGTTTGAGGCATGCTATTACCATTTTTTCTCCTGTTCCCTCTCCTTAATTAGGGGCTTTAAAGGGAGGTTGCCCACAGTTTCTGACAAGCAGCATTAGCTTCATCAGAATGAAATGCCTGATCTTGGACCTCTTTCCTAAAGAATTGACTGTTTTTGTGGAGGGGATGCATTTGCAGGAGGAATGCCTCCATGGATTAGTCGGAGAGGCTGTGCAACCTCTATTCCCTGAAGGCCTCATTTCCTAGGACTGATTTTAGGATACCTCAAAGATAAGTCAGGGGGATAGACCAGGTCAGTTTTTCCTGAGTTTCACCATTCAGCTGAGATCCATAATAAGAAATACATTTTATCTGTACCAAACACACATACACACATTCACAGAAACACAAATTTTTCCTGAAACAATATTTATCCCTAGTACTTACTAAGCCCTTCAACAGTCCATTCTATTTTATTTCATTATTTGAATACAAATCTCCACCCACTGAATTAATTTCGTGCTCTGAAGAGAGATGAACCCACAGTTTGAAAAACACTCAACAGGATGCCCTTTTATTTTTTTTTTCCAACCCTGTAATTCAATATAGAGTGATTTTGAATTGAGGACAAGCCTGATGAGTTTGAGGTATGGAATAAAGGAATCCGATCAGCTCTGGGTCTGTTGTGTTTTGAAATCTCTCTGTGTGTTCATTCTCTTCACCCCAGAGGACTCCATTATCTCTGCTCAAAGAGCAACACTGCTCTGGCTGTTTCCCCTGCTTCTCTTTGATCCCTGCAGCCAGGCTCAGCCCTTCCCCCACGCCCGCCCTCCCACCCCCGTTGAGGCTGTTTGGACTGCGCTGTTGTGCTGGGCCCCTAGCCGGTGAGCGTTCCCTGTGCCCGGGGCTGTTCCCCATCCAACCTGCTCCACTCTCCCCCTCTGAGATTTCAGTCCCCATCCGCCAGGTTAATGGGGTTGTTGTTCTTCCTGTATTGTTCTTCTCTTATTGTTCTCTTATTTCACACAGGACTTATCAGTTTGTTCCTGAGACAATTTTTAGTTTGTTGCTGAAATGACAAAAGTGAAGAGGACTGTATTTTGGGAATCAGTGAGCCAGGGATTTAATCTTGGGAAGGTTTTATTCATTTGTTAAATTCTCTCAGAGGTGCTTTAAAAATAAGATTTTTTTTAACAGATAAAAGATAATGTAATGTATCTTAAACCACAAGCCACATTTTTAAAAATGCATATATCATCAACATCAAATCAATTATACAGCATTTTAGGTTCAAATTTCAATTTTGGCCAGAAAGATAAATTCATACACATATTATTTATTTTACCTATAATTTTCAACAACATTTACTGAGCACCTCTTAAAATACAAAGCAAAAGCAAGATATGTAAAACACATTTCCTGACTTCAAGGCATCTGAACCTTCCAAAGGAAGCTAAGAAATGCATGTACATCTTATAAAATAGATTTGAATAAGTGACTTGGACACAGGCCATTACAAAGCCAATCATAGTATCTCTCCCTGTTCAGAACTAGTAAGAGTGAAAAGAGAAAAGCCATTTGTTCCTGTGCTGTCTTTTCAAGACATGAAATTGCAAATTCCTCCATTCTCCATTTTAATTGCATGCTTGATGGAAGGAAGAAAGGAAGGAAGGAAGGGAGGGAAAGAGGGAGGGAGGAAAAGGTAGGAGGGGTCCTGAGTGCCTACTTTGTGCCATGTGCTACAAGGGTGATGGAATGGCCTTCCTATGATCTCTCTTTGGTGTCTTCATGTACTTCTCAAATGAACTGCTGCCCAAGCATTGAACTGATAAGGAAAACCAGCCCTGCGCTCAGGCAGATAGAGACTGGAATGCAAGAAGCATGTCAATAAGGCCATGTCTTTCTTTCCCCTCTCACTGTCTAGAGCAGTGTTACCCAACAGGAACTTAAAGTGAGCCATATGTGTAATTATAAATGTTATAATCTTTTAAAACATTAAATTTATTTGAACCATATATTTTAACCCAGTAAGTCAAAAATATTATCACCACTACATGTAATCAATATAAAAATACTAACAAGATATTTCCCCCCAACAGTGCACTAGGTAGGGGTCCCTTTTCCTCACCGACACTTGTTTGTTGATTTGGTTATGATGGCCATTCTCACCTGTGTGAAGTGGTATCTCATTGTGGTTTTAATTTACATTTCTCTGATGGCTAGTGATGCTGAGCATATTTTCATATGCCTCTGGGCCCTCCGTATGTCTTCCTTGGAGAAGTGTCTGTTCAAGTCCTTTACCCATTTTTTAATTGGGTTTTTTGTCTTCCTGGAGTGGAGTTGTGTGAGTTCTTTATATATTTTGGAGATTAAACCCTTGTCCAAGGTATCACTGGCAAATATGTTTTCCAATATAGTTGGTTCTCTTTTCATTTTAATGCTGTTTTCTTTAGCTGTGCAGAAGCTTTTGCAGACAGGTGCACCAATGTGGAAAACGGTATGGAATTTCCTCAGAAAACTACAAATGAAACTGCCTTTTGACCCAGCAATTCCACTCTGGGATTATACTTTAAAAACTCTGAAACACCAATCCAAAAGAACCTATGCACCCCAATGTTCATAGCAGCACAATTTACAATAGCCAAGTACTGGAAGCAACTTAAGTGCCCATCAGTAAGTAAGTGGATCAAAAAAAACTATGGTATATTTATATAATGGAATACTACACAGCAGAGAGAAAAAAGGAGCTCCTACCTTTTGCGACAGCATGGATGGAACTGGAGAGCATTATGCCAAGTGAAATAAGCCAGGTAGTCAGGGACAAATACCATATGATCTCACCTTTAACTGCAACCCAATCAACAAAAGAAAAAAAGCAAACAAAATATAACCAGAGACATTGAAATTAAGGACAACCTGATAGTAACCAAAGGGGAGGTGGGAGGGGATAATGGGGGGAAGGGTTTTCAGGAACTACTATAAAGGACAGGTGGACAAAACCAAGGGGGAGGGTGGAACCAAGGGAGGGAGGTGGGTTTGGCTGGGGTGGGGGAGATGAGTGGGGGGGATAAATGCAGACAACTGTAATTAAACAACAATAAAATAATTTTTTAATAGGAATCAACTACTGCTACTCATACAACATGGACTGAATTTCAAAACCATTAAGCTAATTTTTTGTATGTTTTTAATGAAATTCTAAAAAAGACAACACTAATCTATCCTGAAGAAGACAAATCAGTGGTTCGTCTAAGACTAGGATTTTAGGGAGGGGTTGCTGAAAATGGAAACAGTGGAACTTTCCAAAGTAAGTGCTCCATATCTTAATGTGGGAGTAGACATTTTCAAATTCATTAAACTGTGAATCAAATAAAGTTGATTTTTTTAAAGGAGGAAAAAAAGACATTTTCCTTTTTTTCTTTTGGACTATTGTCCTCAAACTCTGGCATGTATTTCCATGCACAGTACATCTCAGTTATGACTCGTCATATTTGCAGAGTTCAAGAACCACAGGGTGCTCGCTCGTAGGAAACCACAGTCTGGTTTCCCACGCTGTATTAGACAATGCAGGTCTAGATAAAGAAGCAGAACTGGGCAAAAGCCTAGATCATTAATGTGTTTCTCTAACATTTAAGAAAATTATTTTTCTGTGCATGTTAATGGATAAATGGGCATTTCCAACTCTTGGGATTCACTTCTTTCTCTTCTCCCAGCCTCTGAGGTTTTGGGAAATGAGAGAATTTGGGGTAGCATCTCCCCTATTTCAGCACCCCAGAACCATCATCTGCTCCAAGGTAAACAAAGATGATCCCTCCCGTTCTCACATTAGTGTCACAGTTGCTGTTGATAAATGCTCTCACGTACAGTATCTCATATACAACCATTTTAACCAGACCGTGCATAGTCCATGGAAGTATTACCATCCTTGTTTTATAAATGAATGAACTCGGGCTCAGGGAGAGCAAATGATTTGCCCAAAGTATCCAAGGTTTTAAAACTTAATGTAGTATGTGTCCCACTAAAGCAGAGCTGACTGGTGAAAGGAAATAGAGAATATGTTTGCAGAAGTATGGGTTTTTATCTTCTTTGGCAACAACCCAAGTCTCCCTTCTTCTCAAAAAAAAAAAAAAAAAGCCAAAACTGGGTGAGCTGGTGATCACTTTTTAAAAAGTAACATACAAACAACCTCTTGGCTAATTGAGCTTTTCACTGGGTTGTGTGTTGTTGGTTTGTTGTGGGTTTTTTTTAAGTTGAATACTGTGTATAGTTTAGCAACATAGAACATCTCACTGTCGCAAGCAAGTTTTTGCCATGGCCTTTAAATGTGTTGCAATCATTTTTGTCTGGGAAAACAAACAAAGGTGGATCAGCAATAAGAGGCTGGCAGAGTCCCAGCTCCAAGGACGTTGGCTTACCTACCAACAATGCCTCCCTTTCAAGCATGGGCCAGCTATTTCATGAGATCACAGTTCTCTGGAAGGGACCTGCTTTAGTCAGCAGGATGTGACCTTACCACTGCCCTGTGGGGAATGACAGTCCTGCCCTCATCTTCGGGCGCATCCTTCTCCTGATACCATGTGAAAAAGACAGGGGCAGACTTTAAAGGCAAGGAGCTCACTCCCTGGGAACCAGAATTGTCTTTTGAAAAATATTCCCTAGAATAAAGGCATTTAATATGTTTATCACCCTCCACTTTAGAAACAATGAACTCAAAGGCCATATTCACAGTGCTCTATGTTGACTGCTCGTGTTTTTTCTGTTCTACCCAACTGAGTTCTTGTTTTTATCCCTTGCATTTTCTACTCAGGAGCCATTCTGCTTGCTACCTAAGACACCAATTGTAGCCATTCAGTATTTGACTTTTTGGTCCTTTTTCATTTTATACTTATTTTCTTAGCTCTTATCTACTTTTTCTCTCAGTTAACCTTTGACAAATAAATCATAAGGAAAGAAGTTTAGCTAGTTTTAGAGAGCAAGAATCATTATAGAAACTGAGATGGTCTGGGAGCATCTTTAAAAATCATTTAGATAGCCTTCGAAATTTGGACAAAATGGTATGATCCAGCTTGGAGTCAGCAGGTCTAGCTCACCTCACTCACAGTAAATCCTCTGGAGTTTTCTTTCAGCTGACACAGTGATGTCAAGAATGGTGACTCGCTAACTCAAGTGCTGAGTGGTGAGTTCAATGCCCTCCTTAAAGGGCCACACACTGTGGTTTCCCTAGCAGTGGGCAATGCTGGAAACGCGAGAGGAAGACACCATGGCTCACTAAACCACTGCCATTGTCTACTTTGTCACTGAGTTCTAAGTCTTCCTTCCTCCATAGGAAATGGAGAGAACAAAAATAATATAAAACTTGCAGAAAAATATTAACATACCCAGACACCTCTGTAGTAACCAGCATTTTTTAAGGGTAGATAAAAGGCACAAAGGAATTTATTATCCCCCATTCCTGCCTCCCCAATACCTCCCTCTCTAGAAATCCTGCTCTGAACCTAGTAACCAGTCAAAATGGCAAATTACTTGACCTGCTGGGTTGACTCAAGTAGTTTACTAACTATCCTACTTTAGGCTCTTTTTAAAATGAATTTGCAGCCTAATAATTTATTAGCAAATCAGGAAAGCAGCTCTGGTTCATTAAGCAGTTTGACGTTAATGATACTGAACACGGTCTGACTCAAAAGAACACGTATTGGAACAAGCACACTTCTATTCCATCACCATCTGCACAGGTTTGCACTCACAAGAGAACAGATATCTAAGGCAGGTTACATTCTTTTATCGAGTAAATTCCGCTCTGCACTGAAAGTCCCTCAAAGGATCACATGCTGCTAAGATACTTCCCTGGTAATATTCTCTCCTCCTCTCTGTCCCCTACATTTAAGATTTAAGTGAGTTCCTTCTTTCTACGCTACCCCATAAGTTCTTTGTCAGTTGAAAGATGTGTTAACATTTAAAAGCCCAAACCACACGGCTGGAGAAGTGGCCTGCCTGGCTGCAGTGCCCTGCCTTCCTCAGCCCCCCTGTCCCCAACAGCAAGTGGCCTGTCTTCCCAACACGCATGCTAAAAGGTATCTCAAAGGTATCTTACTCATCTCACTTGGACTTGAACACAAGGGTATCTGCAAATATTGGCTTGGTTTGTAAGATACAACAAAAGTAGCAAGAAAAATGGTCCAATTGTCCATGTAGTCTGTGTGCTGGCTTGGTTTCAGGTCTCGCGTCTGAAAGAGTTTGCATACACGTTCCCAGGAGCTCTCATCCAGCTCCTACTGTTTTCCTAGCTCACTTCTTGGATAGTGAACACACACATACACACCCTTACCGGGAAAGTTCTCGATTCCGTGAAATTGTGTAATGTGACTATATTGGGACACTTGCCCAAACAGTAATATTCTTACCTGTAAACACTGCTGGGGTTGGTGAGAAGACACCAGCCCAGGCTCCTTCCAGCTCTTTCATGCCAAATATACAAGGATAGATGTGTCTCCCTGAGGGAGACAGAGAGAAGCTGTTGCTTCATTTTAAAAGAAAAGGGTTTAAAGTTATGAACTAGAGCCAAGTAAGGACATGAATATTTTCCAAGGAATAGTAAAATATTAAAATATATGATGTTGCTGTAAATCTTTATTATCATCATCGTACAAGTTAATCACACTTATTTTATATAAAAATAGAAAATGTAGAGAAGCACAGAAATCATTGAGACCCCCCACAATTCTACCTTCTACACATGTAAACTACCTATGTGTCTTTAGACACAGATGTACATTCTGATACATATATATAGAGAAATCCTTTTTAGCCAAATAATATCATAAAATTACATTTTTTTGTATAAATGTCTTTTTTGTTTAACAAGACATCATGAAAATCTCACCATGTCAATAAATAAATACAACATCATTGTTAAGAGGTGCATAGTATCCTTTAATGTGGTTATATCATAGGTTATTTAACAAATATACTGTGGTTGATTTTCTTTCCAGCTCTTATAAACAATTCTATAGTAAATATTTTTCTACAGAACAGGTATGCTGAGACAAAGAAATATGGCCTAAATGAAAGACCAGAGCAAAACTCCAGAAAACAAACTAAGTGATGAGGAGATAGCCAACCTATCAGATGCACAGTGGTGATCAGGATGCTCATAGAAATGACTGTGTACATGTGCAAAATAAAGGAAGAAATGAAGGCTATACAAAGTGAAATAAAGCAAAATGTACAGGGAACTAGCAGAGAAGGGAAGGAAACCATGACTCAAATCAAAGATTTGGGACAAAAGATAGAAGTAAAGATTCAATCAGAATAGAATGAAGAAACAAGAATTCAAAAAAATGAGGAGGCTTAGGAACCTCTGGGGCATCTTTTAATGTTCCAAAATCCAAATTATAGGGTTGCCAGAAGGAGAAGAGGAAGAGCAAGAAATTGAAAATTTATTTGAAAAATAATGAAAGAGAACTTCCCCCATCTGGCAAAGGAACTGGAAATACAAGTCCAGAAAGTTGGATCCAAGAAGAAACACACCTGGATACAGCATAATTAAGTTACTCAAGGTTAAAGATAAGGAGAGAATCTTAAAAACAGCAAGAGAAAAAGAAATTGTTACCTACAAAGGAGTTCCCATAACACTATCAGCTGATTTCTCAAAAGTAACCCTATAGGCAAGAAGGGGCTGGGAAGAAGTATTCAAAGTCATGAAAGGCAAGGACCTACACCCAAAATTACTCTATCCAGCAAAGCTTTCATTTAGAATGGAAGGGCAGATAAAGTGCTTTACAGACAACAGAAAGCTAAAGGAGTTCATCATCACCAAGCTCTAATTGTATGAAATGATAAAGGGACTTATTTAAGAAAAAGAAGAAGACCAAAACTATGAACAGTAAAATGACAACAAGCTCACAACTATCAATGACTGAACCTAAAAAAGAAATACAAAAACAAAGTAAGCAAACAACTACAACAGGAGCAGACAGAATCACAGAAATGGAGATCACACAGAGGGTTTTCAGAGGGGATGGGGAGAGGGAGAATGGGGGAAAAGGTACAGGGAATAAGAAGGATAATTTGTAGGCATAAAATAGACTGGGGGAGGTTAGAATGGTATAGGAAATACAGAACTCAATGAACTTACATGTATGTCCCATGGACATAAACTAAGGGTGGGGGGAGATGCTGGAGGGAAGGGGATGCTGGGCAGAGGAAGATAAAGGGGAGAGATAAAATGGGACAACTGTAATAGCATAATCAATAAATATACTTTTTAAAAAAGAAAGGAACCAGGGACAAATGGAGAGAAACCAAATTGTCTGGCATCAGGGTGAGAACAGGGAGGCGGGGAGGGCACAAAAAAAAATGTTTTCCTACATACATTTTTGTGAATGTTTCTGATTGGTTTTAGGGTAAATTCTCAGAACCATGATTGATAAGAGAAAGGTACTGTTTTATTTATTGACTGATTTATTTTAGTTTTTAAAATTTCAACTTAACAAGTAGGAAAATACAGCCAATTCATATCTCACAGATGTGATTGATTTACTTTGATGATTAATAAAGTTATAAGCTTTCTTTATGCTTTTTGACCATTTGTGTCTTTTTTCTGAACTGCCTTTGCCCTTTTGCTTTTTGATTTGTCTCTTCCTAACTATGTTATAAGACCACTGTTAATATGGAGATTATTAGGACTTCATCTAAATGTTGCAAATATTTTCTCAAGATAACCCGGATTTCAGATGTGCCTTAATTTGGGTGAACTGTGGCATGGGGTCCCCATAGCTATCTTTGTGCTTGTCCTATGCCCTAGACTACCGTGATGCATTAACTCAGCACGCTTTTAACACCCTTAAAAAATCTTCTCCTGCAAAAGCCTTAGTACACATAACTGGAGTTTTCATAGAAAATATGAACATGTTTTGCAAAACATATCCTCACGGGAAAATCCCTATCAGACGTGTCTGTTCTTATTCATTTCCTATATCTGGGACTAAAACAGGGAGTGGTTTGCATAGTTCTTTTCTTCAACTTGTCTCCTCAAACCTGTCTTGATGTTCTGCCAAACAAAGGGCCATCCAGTTACCAAAAATCGCCCTCCTTAGAAGACAGTGTAGTGATTATTTTAACTTGCTTTGAATACGCCCTTTGGGATAACATGCCCAACTCCAGTAGTTTACCAGAGTATTTCTTCTGATCTTTTTACTATTAAGTCTCTTGAGAGTATTATTATTCTTCACCTAATTTCTGCACATTTCTTGTCAACTTTATTTTTATCTTTTCTTTGTTTTAGTTGCTTTTGCAATTGCTAACTTTGCTCCACAATATTATTTAACCAACTATTCTTTATATATAGGAAAACTGTTTATTTGGGGATGCTTTAAAAGAAAAAAAAAAAACATGATTAATACATTCTACACAGCTGTGAGTGAATAAATTCTTTTTTGTGTGTGGGTGAAGTCAATCATCTTACTAATTTATCTCATTGTTTCTAATAATTGTTTTACTTCTTTGTTTTTCTTAATATATTATCATCACCTATAAATAACAAAATTATCTCCTTCTTTTAAGTATTTATTCCTCTTATTACTTTCTCATGTCTAATTACCTTGCTCAATACTTCTAAACTAGGAGTACTAGTAGCAATGATAGGGTTCTTTGTCTTTGATCATAAAAAGTTCTAAAGCTTCCATTAAAAATGATGCTGGCATTGGTATATTGTGTACACATAGTCACACATGTATAATTTTAATGTCAAAGAAGTTTACATCTTTTCTTATTATACTGATGGTTTAGGTTTCTTATTGGTGTATATATATATATATATCAATAATATATATATACCAATAATGTATATATTATATATTATACATGTAATATATATAATATATAATATACATGTTATATATTTATATATTATTTTAAAGGTTTAATGTTTTGTTCTCAGGAAAAACAGGAAGTTGAGGAAACACACTACATTTTACAGCCCTCATTAATTTGTGGTTGCTCCGAACTCTAACTGACACAGCTGTCAACAGTATTAGCTGCTTAACCAGAACCATGGTGTTCACCACCAATAGAATGTTACAGGGACAACACTAGAGGATTGAAGGGTTTTTTTTCCTGAGAGAAGCATAAGACAGAAGTTGCTGAGACAAGCCAGCTTTACAAGCAGCTCCTCCTTTTCCACTGGGAGGATTTGCCTAAAGTATGTAACTAGTCAGCACTAAGAAAAAGTGCCTCCTCCCTCTATAAAACCACCCACCCTCTCCCAAATCTCTTGGACTCCCTAAGCCCTCACAGCCCCAGACCCCAAATATTAACTAAGATCTTCATCATTTCAGCAGTCACACCTAGTAAATTGGGAAGCAGGTCTCCTAAATGCCACCAACTTACATACATGTGTTTATATCCACAACTGGCTATATGGAGACAGGATTTTTAGTCATCTTAACCAGATCTTACGATTAATTAAAAACTACGTAAAATGCTTTTAGATCCTTAGAGGTAGACACATGAGATACTAAGTGGTTTGTGATCAAGAAGGATAAGTACATAGGTAAAAGGAGCTCTAACCGGATGACTTTATGGCCCAGAGGTGGGCAGGCAGGCATCCTTCCCCATTCCATTCTTGGTCATTTTATCCATGCTATATTGTTCTGGAGTGCCCAGATTAAAGGCCACATTCTGAGGTTGAAGCTTTCACATGACCCTAGTCCTAATGTATCTTTCTTCAGTTTAACCAGTGTCTTTTATAGCCAGTGCCAAGGGGTAGTACTTTTTCAAGTTCCTCAGATGGCTTTATTATGCACTGCAAATCAAAAACAAGGGACATAATCCCGCTCCTTCATTTTTCTGATGAGAAGTCACTTGGGTGAGTGGGTAGGGGACACCCTGAGAATAACCAACATTCCCCAGCACACAGTGTTGCTCTCTTTGTGTTAAATCATACTTAACTGAAAACAAATTATTTCTGTAAAGTTGAGGAGACAAACTGTCAAGTCCAGTGAAACTGTGTGATTCGTTACAGAAGGAATGATCAGAAAATCAACAGATCTGGAAGAACCTCCTCACTGGAACGACCACCGAGGGTGAGATTACCTGCACTGAAGTACAGCAACCACGAACTGTGTGTGGCGGCGCTTCAAAACAGGACCAGTGGGAAGTGATGTAAAGAAAAACAACATCCAATTGCCAGGCAAAGGCAGGATCTGTGCGGGAAATAACTTTGCTGAATAAACAGAAATAAGAACTAGTTAAGGCAAGCTAAGACAAGGTTGCACAAACATGAGATTTATTTCTAAATCAGACAAAGCTGGGCTAAATAACAACTCTACTTGTAATTTTCTATCTTATGCTGGTAGTAAGCATGTATTTACAGCTTTCTGTAAGTTTTATCCCTGAGAAAGAGAAATAAAAAGGGACACTCACGTTCACAGGAATTGAAAATAAAAATTACATTGGTGCAAAAGGTCAAATTTTTCTCGGATTTAATCTTGCAAATTTAGAACCTTTAAAAAGTTAAGTTGGGAATGACAATGAGGAAGGTCAATTAATATTTATTAGCAGAGAAGCACAGGACAAAGGAAGAATTTGTTGTTTTGTTTTCCTGCAACAGCTCCAGTGTCTTCATTCTCCCTCCAAGTCAATTCTATTTCCGGGTGGTCTTTAAGATTCACTACTCAAAGAAATAATCTTAGCCAGGATAAAAACTGCTTGCCTTATCATTTGACTTTTATTTCCATTTTCATATAGTAATCATTTTATATCCTGTATTTTTAAAATATATAGATTAACCTTTCAATATATAGTCATCCTATCCCACTTCGTGAGTTTGATCATATAACAAGTAATACAATTTTCTGACTCCTAGAAATTTTTTGAATATTTGTCTGAACTTCCAGCTTTTATACACACACATACACATAAAATTCCATTTCTCATTTCAAGTTGAATTTTGTACCTAAAGATACACGATAAAAGGTCCAAAGTACTGTTGCTATCAGAAAACCCATTAAAAATGTGGCTATAGTCCAGGGAAGATAATAAGGGCAGATATGCTGTGGGGTTCTTATCATGTGCTCTAAACTGGTGCTAACCTTTATTTAGGTACCACAAATGTAGAAAAATAAAATATTCAATACTATAAAGACTGTTAGCAAACAGATTACAACTCATCACAGGTAAGTTGTAACCTTCATTTTCACCAAGCTAAAGTAATTTCTCGTTCTTTCAAAGGCTGATGGGTCAGTTTACGTTGTGAAGGACTTTTCCACATCTATCTCCTTCCAGTTGCCCCTTCAGGAGTCAAACACGAGTGGTCTAGAAAGGAAGAGGAAGTAAATCTTCAACCCATCTCCATTGTTTCTTCTTAGTAGCTTTGGTAGATATTGTGGCAATATGGATGAAGACCAACTAATGACTTGAGACTTAGAAATTATTGTACATGTTATTCATCTAAGTTCTAATCATGGAAAATTATGAGTTGGCTGAAATATTCAAATCACTGTATTTTATGTTACTGAACCAGGTGTTTGACAAACTCAGATTTCCAAGCTACCATTCCATCTTAGATCCAATTAAAATGTCAGCCACATAGAAATACCCCACCCAAATGTGTCTTCCCATAATCTTAATGGTAAGGCAATGAGAAGATAAAAGTAGGAAAGACTTTCTAACTCACTATCTACCATCCACTCTGTTTTCCATCAGTTTGTTTTTAAAAATTAAAATAGTTCCAACTTTAAAGTAAATCCAATTCAGTGTTAGAGAAACTCAATCCCAACATCCACTCTACTTTTGCACCATAATCCACAATTCATCCATATTTTCCTACCAGAATCCGTGCATGGATTTTGGATGTTTTACATATCTCCCCCACAAATCTCCCTCTTTCATCCTCTCCCCAAGGTACAATGATAATTAATAATGCATTGCAAATTTTCTTTCGCTTCCCCTTTTAGGCACTTGGTCCTCATGGGACCCTTAGTAATTACTTAACTTCTCTCAGCCAATTTGAAATCTTTAAAATAAGTGTATCTATCTCTGCCTTGTGTAATTATTGTCCAAATTAGTGATAAAGTAGATAAAGAGCCTTGACATATTTGGCACACTCAACATCAAACATTAGTTATTATTTTTACTCTTTTCTTCTGTGTTCAGTGTATTCAGGCTCTTGCAGGAAGAAGTTCAAAGAGGAGACATAATTAATTAAGTAATAAATAGAAGGCTGACAAGAGTAGTCCAAAAATAGGTGGGGAAGAAGTTCCAAGTGGGGACATAAGGAAGAATTAAGTAATAAATAGAAGGTTGATAAGAGGAATCCAAAAATAGGGGTTTATTCCAGAACTTGCTTCCTAATAAAGCAGTCTCAAGCCATCTTCCCTGAACCTTCATTGAACTGCACTCCTAATTTGCAAAGAGGTGGCCTAAACAACTCCATTTAAGCTATTAAACATGCCATTTGAGAAAATTCATAACCTTAGAGAGAGCTCTTATTAAAGATGAACATAGCAAACATGTCCACAGACTTTAGAGGTAGTAAGAACGAGTCTTCCTGTGGGAAAGTAGTCAGTCTTTCCGACTGGGGTGGAAACACCACGGGGAAGAAATAGTAGAGCCTTTTGTGATAATGGTCAATTTGTAAGAAAATCTCAAAGTCCATTACTCCAAATCTTTGTTTAACTTCAAGAACATCTGGGATCTCCTGAAGGCTTTTGAGAAGGGCAATGGAAACATAATCAAAAGGCTACCAGAAAATGAGCCTTATTTCTTGGAAGAGAACAGATGACGAAGATGGTTGGTGATAAAATTTGGTCACTTGATGGACCACTAAAGGTGTTTGTTGGTAGCTTAATATATTTCAAATAGTTGTAGAAAGAATATCTAATTGGATAAGAAATCCAGAGGTTGCATAGATAAGTCAACTAGAGAAATAGACTTCGAAGAGACATAATACCGAGTGCATTGTAATCATTTGTTCACACAAACACAGCACCTCCTAAATGCATGATATTTTAGAGACAAAATATTTAAAGTTCATTTTATTTTAAGCATTTTAGACCCTTATCTGGTATTTGGGACTGTGTCACTGATTTTTAAAGTGATCTTTGGCAAACCACATAACTGTTTTATTCTACTTTCTGCGGATATTTCAAAACTAAGCTTTGAAATCACCAGCATGCACAGTCTATGTTTAAACTTTAGGATTCTTGCTGTGCTCTAGAATGGTCTCTCCTCATTCGTTCTGATTCATGGTACAATTCAATGTTGTCTCTCTAGAGCCTTGGGGGAACTGGGGACTTTTGGGGAATTTAGTGTTTCAGATAGTTGTGTGAATACCTCTTTAAGAAAAACCAATTTTAAAAAGATTTGTATCTATCTTATATGAACACATAAATTGCATTAAATTCTTCCCTGCCTCCTTAAGCCAAATGTGCTGAATATGATTTACGGCTTTTGTTGATGACTTGGTATCATGCTAAACATCTCCTATCTACCGTGGTGAGCTGTGATTCAATGACGTGTGACACAGCTTCCAAAGAAGTGAATGGAATGAAAGCCTACATACATGTACAGAGTTCAGGAAGAAATCAGGAGTAAGAGATTGTTTGCTTTCTAAATAGTTATTTCACCCCTGAACTCTGATACGCCATACTGCATGCCCCACTGTAGAAAGGATATGAGCAGAGAAGAGCATTCTAGCAGAGGAGGGCAGCTAGGAGGGTAAAATGGCCTTAAAATAAGATCCAGTCTGGAAAATAACTGTAATAATTAAAGAGGCTTCACGTACAAAAAGACAACTTAAAGAGGATAAATATTTAGATGTTGGTAGTGTTGTCTTGTGAAGATGCCTTAGATACAGATCTGTAAATACCTAGAGCAGAGAAACAGGACCAGTGGGTAAAATTATATAGGGAGGCAGCTTTGGGTTCAATATAAACAGAACTCATCTTTGTAATTTACTTTGGTTCACAGTTTATATACAAGACCTTCCTCGGTGACACAGGCAATAGGAAGATGAGCAGAGCAAAGTACGGGCATCCCCAAAGACACATCCGCCTCATGCAGCTGGAATCCAGAGTACATGAGGGGAGAAAAGGGGCTGGAATAGGAGATAGAATGAGACATTGGGGCACCTGGGAAGCTAAGTTGAGGATACTGGGTTATTTTAAACAGGCAATTGAGCGTGATAAAGCATTTTTTAAATTTTTTTTAACTCTGATTTTAATTAGAAAAATAATAACAACAATAAAACAGGTTATAAAAATTCAAAGATATCAAAATTCATTATATATAAAGTGAAAGTTCACCACCAACCCCAATTCCCAGAGGTATCCGTGAGCAGTTTAGCTTTACTGTAACTTTTTTGTGGCTTGGGTTCTTTATCCATAATAGATAATGATGTGCATTGTGTGTAGAGGTGTTATGAGGATTGAAAAAATGATTGTCAGCTACATGGAGGCAAGAATTGTGTCTAATTCAAGGTTTCATAACTCTGCACTATTGACTTTTTAGGCTGAATAATTCTTTGCTGTGGGGGCTGTGCCAGACACTGTAGGAAGTGTAGCAGCATCCCTGGCACCGAGCCCCAGACACCGGCAGCAACCCCCCTAAACACACATCCCAGTGACAACAGAAATGTTTCCATGCATGGCCAAATGTCCCCTGGGGAGCAAAAGAGATGAGGCTAGCTGCAGTTTAAGTCTGAAAGCCACTTACAGCAGAAATGTCTCTTGTTTCGGGTAGGTCAGGGTTGTGGGTGGTTTTTTCCCCTATGCAAGCCTTCAACTGTTTAGACAAGGCCCACCTATATTGCAGAGCACAATCTGCTTTACTCAAACTTCACTCATTTAAATGTTCATTCGTTCTAAAACACCCTGAAAGAAACAACCAGATTAATGTATGATCACATATCTGAGCACCATAACCCTGCCAACTTGACTCATGAAATTAATCATGTACAGCAAACTCCTTGTCAACTGGATAGAATCGCATCACTGGCAGCACATGAGCAGAGCCTCTCTGACTGCCTTAGAGAAAGACTATAGAGGTGCTGGCTGGGAGACTGGGCTGGATGACCTCTACATTTGTTTGGGCACCGGAGTCTGACCTGTGGCACTGTCTCCTGGGAAGAACGATGCACGCCTTTGTCCTTCTCCCTAACCACAGCTGCAGACTAGTGTATTCTTGTGGTTTATGTCGCTACTATTTAAAAGTCGTCTGTCTTCTCGGGGCTGTCAGGCAGTCAACTGCCACTTGATGTTATTGCTGTGTCTGCCTCGAGCAGCTAATAATGGCTGTGAAAACCATTTCATAATTGTAATGCCAAGGAAATGTATAGCTCTGGTCTCCTGTGGGCTAGATAAAGCCACATAACCCAGCTTATTATAGTCATGTCTAAAATTAAAGTAAATAAATAATAAGTGAGAGCCTGAGTAGTTTTTTTCATGGTTGAAAAGTAGTGAAAGACTTAATTCATGAATCTTTTAGCCTTATACACATAGAAACTTGGGGTTTATTCTACTGTCCATCTGGGTTCCAGAGACAGAAGATGGCCACGTGTTGGGGGGTGGCATTGGTGTGGTGGTGTCCTGAGTTGCCTGTCATTCCTGCCCAAATTATCTGTGGGACAAGGAGCCAAATATATAAGTAAATACTATAAATAAGCATACAAACAATAATAATTCTCCAGTCTCAATTCCCTACTTGTAAACTGAAGAATGAACATAGCCTTTTTGCCTTGCTGCATAGCAGCAGGTTCCTCTACTTTCAAAATGAGACTCATGTTCATGAAACAAGGTTACAAATGCAGGCAAGGGAAGAAATCTACTGTTTAAAAATGTACCACTCTTTATTTTTAGCTACCACTTTTTAGAACATAGGTATTAAAATGCATGATTAGGAGCTAAGCGTATTCCATAATCTGCCATCATTCTCTCACTTCAAGAGGCCCATAATTAACCTTCCCATTAATTCCATATCTTCTAGATCTTCTTAAATCAACACCTCCTCTAAATTACTACTCAAATTAACGCCTAGTTTTCCATCTGCATTCTCTCTGTTCTAGTCTGAAAAGCCAATGAGTATCTGTCCAGTCCCCATTTCTGCCTCACTCGAGAACCTGGCTCAAAGCCTGGACCTCCTCGGATCCAACCGCTGGCAAGCAAATGCTCTATCAAACAGCTCTCTCACATGTCTGTGTATTAAAAATAGCTAATACGACTCCCCACTGCTCTCACTCACTCCAACTGTTACCAGCGAGACCATGAGACCTCGGTTCTTGTCTTCTTGAAGGAAAGATTTCAGTCAAGAGGCAAAGTGCAGTAAAGCAAGCAAGAATCTCCTGGCCGCAGCAAAGGCACACTCAAATGGGACGTTTATTAAAGCTGAGCCCAGTGAAATAGGGAAGGACGTAGCATAGAAGGAGCAACAGGAGAGGGACCAGGTAGGGAAATGAGCCTAGCCTGGGCTGCTTTGGCTCCCTAAGAAGTCAGAGAAAAGGGGTCCCTGGGGACAGGGTCAGGGGGTTAGCCAGTGGCAAGCTACCACTCACCACTGCTCCCCTCTTTGCAAATCTCGTCTGGTCTCGTGGGGTCCCTTAGACTTCAAGAGATGCGTGCCTGAGGGGGAAGGAAATGGCACCGGAGTGCTGGGGTGGGGGGCGTGTTCTGGGTCCTTTGTTTGAATGGTTTTATCTCTTTCTTGAAGGCAGGAATCTTAGGGAAGGTCACAGGGGCAGGTATCAATAGAATACTCAGCTTTTCAGATGTGCTCTTTCAGGGGCGTGGCTTCTGCTCATTGGTCTGCACCAGGGCAGGGTCATTAGCAGTGCAGCTGGTCCTGGCATCACCCGTCTGGTTTTGCAGCTTTTCTGGGCCTGGAGCTGAAATACAACTGAGGCCTAGATGTTATCTCTAGGGAGGAAATGGTAAGGGGCTCAACCTCATGACCAGCGGTTTGCTAGGGGAGAAAAGGTCACCCTGGGGCGAGGCCCTTGTTTTCCCAGTTTTGCCCATTGCTAGGCACCAGCGATGTTCCTCCCTGGTGACCTTCAGTACCTCCTGTATCGTCCTTGCCCTGCTTTTGTCTGTCTAAGTGCCTATGACAAAACTAAAGGCCAGCTCTTGTGCCCCAGGGATGGGCAAGTGGAGGAGGGCAGTATAAGAAGGAGAGCATTGATGTTCAGAAATAGGTCCCCACAGGTTCGGAGAGAGGGGGACATACAGGGTCTAAATGGTAATGGAAAAAAATACATTAACAATGTATTAAAGAAATAGGTCCCTAAATTTCATATTGACGTTGAATTTGTCCCTGGTATTTCCATCAGTGATTTTATGTGCAATTATTCTTTTTTAACTAATCTTCCTGGGGAGCACATTTTCTTTAGTGTCTAGGATGGCTAATGCGGCACCATCACCTTTATTTATGGGTCACCCTATTTAGACTCTTATTATAACAATGACCCTAATTCCAACAGTGGCTTCAGTCAAACTGTCTTCTGCCTTAGCATTCTGAGATGAATCTTTTAATTCCTTCACTTGCGAATCATTGTGGAATACCTTCTACCGCGAGCAGGGCTGCCGCGTTCCCCCACTCCACTGTTTTCTCTGGAGTGAGCTGGAAGGGGGCAGGGATGTCCTGGACGTTGTGTATTTACCAAAGGAGGTAAAAAAAAAAATAGTCACCTAGCCCAGAAAATCAATGTGAGCACAAAAGAAGCAGAGATTAGATAACAGCTAGGAACTAGGCAATAAAAATGTGGGCCCTCATATACAGTTCCTGTATTCCAAAATGTTGGTTACTCTTATCAACCATGGGAGCAAAGTCCAGCCCTGCACCCAACACAGCTGACAAAATGACCTTCATAAACAAGAAAAGGTCAAGTTTGGTTATCATAACCATTCTGTCTTTTTTTCTTTAATCAAGCAATAACAACAGAAAAAGTGCTTGTCTTTTATGCAACCAAACTGGGAAGGTCCTTAAGTGTAATTGTGAGAGGTTTATTTATTATTGTTTGTAAAAAGGTTCTTCCAGAAAACTTTTTCCTAATAGTAACTGACCTTTGTCATAATTCTTTTTCACCCCTGTCAAAAATTTTTAAGGCTTGGCATAAATACTTAATGTTGTTGGATCCAAAACACTATGTGACTCAGGTAGAAATAATTCTTCAAGCAAAGGAATTTATATGACCGTGCCTTTTACCATCGATTAAGCAGCTTTTTATGTTGGGCCGACTTGTAATGTGTATTAATGTCCCCTTGTAAGAGGAAACAGCATTCAGCATTCTCACGAGTTTATAAAAGAAATCCCTGTTTCAAATAACCTTCATTCAATTACTAGTCTGCGCTGAGTGCTGGAAGAAGGTGAACAAGACATTCTCTCTGCTCTCTATATGCTTACAGTCTGGTGCCTGAGACCCACTGTCTCCTCAGAAGCAAACTAATGAGGGCTATCACCCAGGATTAAATGGAAAGCGTTGAGCATATGAAAAGATTAACTCCAACTGGGGGATTTGCAAATGTGTATAGTGATCACGTGGGGATGTCAGAGGAACCGGGAAAACAAGGAGATTAAGGAAAGACTTTAAATATTTAAGAATGGAAGACTGGTCCAGGAATTCCAACGTAAACTATGCAAATCCTGAGACTTGGAGGTGATATGCTCAGAGTTGCGTCTCCTTAGCACAGTATTATGCACTGCTCCTGTTTTACACAGGGTACAATCCGAAATGTACTAGTTCAGGTGTGCAAAAACCTGCCCCAACCTACCTTCTGGCTGATCCTAATGCCAACTGCATTCCTGTCTGAGTAATCCACTCCCGCCAAACAGACTTCGGCTCTGATTTCCCAGCAGGTCTTGAACTCTGTCACCTCTGATGTTTCCCTCAAACTGTACCTTGTGCCTGGAATCCCTCCCATTCTTCTCCAGCTATCAATGTATACACTCAGCATTTATTTAAATTATATGTGTGTATCTTAATTAGCTTTTTTTAAACCGAGGACTAATATATTTTAAGCAGTGTGTGACTACAAAGTTATGGCAGATCAGGTCATTACTAATGAGGGAGTTCAGAGCCTACCCAAATCCTGTCTATCCCTTCAGAGAACTTCCCCAGGCCAACCTGGCTCATGAAATTGCATGGTATGCTCAGAGATGGCAGTAACACATATAGAAATGGTCTAAACTGTTTCCTACAGGTCTCTTTTTTAAAAATGTTATTTGAAATAGTTATTTTTAATTATATTTTATTGATTATGCTATTACAGTTGTCCCAATTTTCCCCCTTTTCCCCCTTCCACCCAGCACCCCCCACCCCCTCAGACAATACCCATGTCCATGGGTCATGTGTATAAGATTTTTGGCCACTCCATTTCCTATACTGTACTTTACATCCCCATGGCTATTCTGTAACTACCTATTTGTACTTCTTAATCCCCTCACCTCTTCACCCATTTCCCCACACCCCCCTCCCATCAGGCAACCACCAAAATGCTCTTTGTATCCATGATTCTGTCTCTCTTCTTGTTTGCTTAGTTTTTTTAGATTCAATAGGTATGTATTTATTGCCACTGTATTGTTCATAGTTTTTATCTTTTTAAATAAGTCTCCCTATCATTTCATATAATAATGGTTTGATGATGATGAACTCCTTTAGTTTTTTCTTGTCTGGGAAGCTCTTTATCTGCTCTTTGATTCTAAATGATTGCTTCACTGGGTAGAGAAATCTTGGCTGCAGGTCCCTGCTTTTCATGACTTTGAATATTTCTTGCCAATCCCTTCTTGCTTGCAAAGATTCTTTTGAGAAATCAGCTGACAGTCTTATGGGAATTTCCCTGAAGGTAACTAACTTCTTTTCTCTTGCTGCTTTTAAGATTCTCTTTATTTTTAACCTTTGGCATTTTAATTATGATGTGTCTTGGAGTGGGCCTCTTTGCACCCATCTTTTTTGAGACTCTGTGCTTCCTGGACTTGCATGTCTATTTCTTTCACCAAATAGGGAAGCTTCCTTTTGTTATTTTTTCAAATAGATTTCTAATGTCTTGCTCTTTCTCTTCTCCTTCTGGCAGCCCTATGCAAATGTTGGAACGCTTGAAATTGTCCCATAGGCTGCTTATACTATCCTCATTTTTTTTTTTATTCTTTTTTCTCCTTGTTGTTCTGATTGGTTGTTTTTTGCTTTCTTATGTTCTTAATCATTGATTTGATCCTCAGCTTCATGCACACTACTGTTGATTCCCTGTAAATTGTTCTTTATTTCATTATCCTTCATTTCTGACTGGATCTTTTTTATGCTGTGAGGTTCTCACTAAGTTCATTGAACATCCCTATAACCAGCGTTTTGAACTCTGAATCGAGTAGATTGCTTTTCTCTGTTTTGTTTGGTTATTTCTCTGGAGTCTTATTCTGTTCTTTCATTTGGGTCATGTTGCTTTGTATCCTCATTTTGGCAGCCTCCCTGTGTTTGTTTCTACGTATTAGGTAGAGCTGCTATGTCTCCTACGTTTGATAGAGTGGCTTCATGTAGTTGGTGTCCTGTAGGGTCCAGTAGAACCTCCCCTGTTACCCAAGCTGGGTACTTAAGGTATACCCACCATGTGGGCTGTGTACACACTCCTGTTGTAGTTGAACCTTAATTGCTGTTGGCATATCCAAGGTCAGCCACTGTCTGTGTTCTGTCCAGGGTCACACAGCATAAGCTACAAAGCAATCTAAGGTGGCTGCTACTTGTGCTGGTCTTGGAGGTACCCAGGCAAGGCCAAGCTGTGAACCAAGTCCTGCTGCTAGTACCGGGCAACTTAGTGAGAGGTACAGGGTTCATTGAAGCCAGATGCTACTTGTTTGAGAAAATTTAGGAAAATCTGAAGCATAGGCCAAGACAAGCCATTTGAATAAAAAAGCCACTGGAAACAGCTTGGGTGGGCCCAAAAGTTGGGTGCAGCAGGGCCTGAGGAAATCACCTGTATGGGGCAAATGGTGTGAGCCTGGTTGATGGAGTCTCAGATTTGGAGCCTACCTGCTAGCTCTGTGGCTCTGTGTGGGGAGGGCTCAGAAAAGGAACAATGGCCTCTGCCAGCACTTCTGTCTGGGAGAAAGCTGACCCCCGGCTTTTGCCCTGGATCTGGACAATGCAGCTCCTCCCTGTATGTCTCTGATGCTTTTCAATATGTTGCTCCTGCGCTGGAGCTCAAAGAGAGTAGGTCTGAGTGAGTCTGTGCATGGGCCCTTTAATAGGAACTGACTGGGGTTCCAGAAGTTTCTGTTTTCAACAGCCTCAGTCCCTGCTGGTTTTTATAGCCAGAAGTTATGGAGAATTATCTTCCTGGCATTGGAACCACGGGCCGAGAGGCTTATTGTAGGTCTGGGACCCTGAGATATCCCTCTCGACTTTTATCCACCACATGTGGGTGTGGGACCAGCCTGTTCCATGTCTCTGCCCCTCCTACCAGTCTTGACGTGGTTTCTCCTTTAATTTGGTAGTTGTAGGACTTCCATTCAGCTCAATTTCTGATGCGTCTGAATAATGGTTGTTCTATAGTTTAGTTGTAATTTTGATCAGGCCACTTTTCTTATCTGCTAGAATTTGAGTGAGTTTTCTCAGCCTCTCAGTTTGTTTTCCTGAGTTTACACAATAATAAAATACACACAATGACCCTCTTACTCTTCTTTTACCAGCTGATTATTTAATACTGATTAGCTTTGAAACGCATATAGCCCTATCAAATAGCCAGGGACTTGTCTTCACCTGAACTGAGGCTGTATTAGAGTGAAAGTCAAAACCATTTTATGAAAAGACAACACAGTCCGTACAAAAGTGCCTAGGAGATACTCCATTTTTTCAGGATTCAGTTTCAGGATATGAAATTCTTTGTACTAACAGATTATCTTTTCTCCTAAATTCCTTAACATTTTGCGGATAACTAGCTGAATTTTCAAAGATAAAATTTTCAAACATAAAACTTTCAGCATTTGTATTTATACCAAAATATGACAAATACTAGTATACAAAAAAATCTCTATAGGAGAATCTTGCCTAACCTATTACAACAGTGATCCTTCACTGTTTGTTTGTCTTAAACTGAAAATTACAACTTTAAAGCTGTAAAATAGCTTTTGAGATTACCTAATTCACCTGCTTCAATTTACAGATAAGCACTGAGATCTAGCATGTCTTTACTAGGTCAGTTTTGGGGCAAGAGGAAATAGGGTTGGGTTGCTGAATGGTAAATTCCTGGTGGGGTAGAAACTGAGCTGACATTGGCAGGCAGGTGTGCAGCCAGCTGGAGTCCCTGGGTGATGCTTGAAGGGCAGAGTGAGAGGCTGAGCAGACCCTCACACAGGATATTAAGACTAGACTCATTTCTCCAAGCAGCAGGGGAAGATGGGGCTGCTGTCAGGCGCCCAGCCCCAGGCAATGCATGCCAGGATTCGTGTCCTGCCTAGCCCCTGTAGAGCCAGGTTCTCTGGTCAGACTGAGCATTCCTTTGTGATTCTGATGCAGATGTGGACAAAAAGGGGCCACGCGCTAAACCTGACAAGCTCAGGGGAGGCCTGCATGGTGGACTTACAAACTCAGAGACCTAAAATAACCACACAGGACGGTCTGAAATTAAAACTTTTTAACTAAAAGCAGGTTGTGGCAGGCAGTCATGTCCTAGGCTAGAATTGTCCCTGACAAAAGTCCATCTTCACCTTAACTGAGTCTGTATGTTGTCTCTTTGCATCTACAATTATTTACCTGTGGAATATCAATTTTTTCTTTATCAAGACCTCTTAAAGCACAAGCACCACACCAGAGCAAAGACCAGAAATCCCCTCGTTGCCATTGCTATCGTGCTGTTGACTGTACACTATCTCTTACCCACCTGCGTAAAAGAAGTACAAGTCTATCATTTTACTCTTTGTCCAATCCCAGAAGTTTCCCCCGCTTTGCTTTCTCCCGCCTCCCTAATCTATCACCAATGGATTTCATGTAACCCCCTTAAATCTTCTCTTTTGATTGTAATGTATAAAATAAGATGCAAAACTACCATTTTCCTGGAGAGTTTTGTCTATCTGTTCAGATTTTGCTTCCTGACGCAATTGTCGTCAGTGTGGCTCAAATAAACTCACAAAAATTCTTACGGGTTAGGATGTTTCTTACTTGGACACAGAAAAGCCATATTAAAATCTCAGTGTGTTACCAGTTCAAAAGTTCATGTGCCCAATGCTTCAAAAGGCCAATATTCAAGACCTCAGAGTTTGGAGTAAGGAAAGGTTTATTGATCAAAAGGCTTCAGCTTAAGAAGATAAGGGCCTTAGGGGTTCTTCAAATGCATCTTAAAGAGAGCCTAGAATTCAGGCTTCTTTATGTCAAGAGACAGTAGAATGGACAGGGCAAGAGGTGACTGACTACCACAGACTTCTGGGCGCCAGCAGGGATCCAGGGAAGAGCACAAAATCTCTAAATCTCTTTGTCCCTGGTCAGTCTGTTGACTCCTGCTGATCTGAGTCTGGTCTTGAATCTCCTGTAAATCTTTTATAAATAATTGTCATTTTGTACATATTTCCCAACGTCCTTGGGAGAGGCACCTCCTGGCAAGCAGCTGTTCTTCCAAAAACTCAGGCCTCAAGCAGAATTCCTCCAATGATTAGCATAACTCTAGCAAGGGCTATTTGCTTGAAGTCCATGCAAAAACATGCAGGCTAGAATTAAGATAGAGTCAGAGAGACTGAGCATTTCACCTTGTTACACAATTAGGATGGTTTAGAAATGACACAGACCTGGGGCAGAAATGAAATGCCTGCCACAAGTTACAGAAGTACCATGCTGTGTCCATTCTCCTTAAAAAACGTCTGCTATCAAGATGTCTCTGCCTGGTGGTTGTCAGGGGTTAGGCTGATGGGCATACAGCCCCAAAGGGGGTTTACAGAAAGTAATTTCACAGGGTGACCTGAACATACATTTCTAACTGGGCCAGTCATGGTGGGTAGTCAGGCCCCAGACATCTAACTTTTTTAGTAAAATATTTCTTTTTGCCTTAAGCAAGCCCTGTGCATTGTTTTCATGCATCAAGGTTAACACGCCTTTGGAATGACTCTTTATCAGACCCCCTGAAAGCTTAGCCACCCTCAAGACCACACAGAGTCAATAACTGTCCTGGAATCCAGCCCCCATCATGCTTTCTACCAGCCTCATGGACTGCTCCTTACTTTCCCTCCTTAATTCCCAATGCTTAAAAAAGAGCTGCAACAGTTTCATTCTCCAGAGCCTTGGACGTCTACCTTCCTGGTAATTGTCATCAGTTTGGCTCAAACAAACTCTTATTAAAGTTCTCCACAGGTTTGGATGTCCTTGGGCTGACAGGGGGAGAGGAGAATGGGAAGTTATTGTCTAATATGTACAGAATCTCAGTTGGGGAAGATGAAAAAGTTCTAGAAATGAATGGCGGTAATGGTTGCAAAACACTGCAAATGTACTTATTGCCACTGATCTATACATTTAAACATGACTAAAATAATAATTTTTGTGACATATATTTTACCACAAAAAAAATTGTTCTCAATTCACCAACATCTGCCTTCTTAATAAATTTCTAATTATCATTTATTTTTTAAAAATCCAAAACATTTAAGAATTCTATGTTTAAGAAAATCATTACCAGAGAGAAAAAAATCACTTGAAATAGTGAAATCTCTGAACAAATTTAATTTTTAAAATTTTATCAGAAGTCAATGGTAAACAGAGCACAATGAACTGTACATTTCAGAAAAGCTACAGTTGTCTCGCAACCCTAAATTAAAATGTTAGGTCTGTCAAATAAACTCAAAAAGAGTCTCAAGGTTTTGCTAAAAATACAAGATAAAAATTTATTGAAGGGTCTTAGGGTTTGCATACCCAAAACAACATTAGGAAATAAATACCCAGTGTTCCAAAGAAGAAAGAAAGGCTGAAGGTTCTTAGTGTAACTGCAGAGAAACTTCATTTCCTGGTGACCTCTTCTCCTTCCGTTCCTTTTGATTCAAACTGGCCTCGCCCAGCACCTTGACTCGCCTGCCTGCTTCTCCCTTGCAAGACCACTCCAGTTTGGACCACAAAGGTCTGATCAGCGCCAGATAATCATAGGAACACAGCTGTGGGTCTGTTAACCCACAGGCAGAGTTTCTGTCAAACTAGAGATAACATCTAGGCCTCAGTGGTGTTCCCGCTCCAGGCCCAGAGAAGTGGGAAACCAGACGGACTGACTCCATGGCTGACATCAGGACGAGACCCACTGATCAACTACCCCTCATCCTAGCACCATCCAGCCAGCGGAGACCGTGACCCTGACCACAACCCTAACTCCCTGAGTCACTGTGATGAACGATTTCCCCTACATAACCCACCGCTGGAAGCCTGTGGGGAAGCCAGGTCTTGAGCACCAGCTCACCTGCCTCTGGGCATGGGCTACTTCCTAAAAACAAACCCTTACTTCCTAAAAATAAACCTTTACTTTCTTTGCTGTAAACTCCTGTTCCTGTCTTATTGGGCTTTGGTGCACACGGGCAAATGGCCCCTTTAGACTGGTAACATTAGAGTAAAAAGTACTGTCGACTAAGAAATGTCCAAACCTGTAGACATTTTTTCTCAGTTAATTTGAGCCAAACTAACAACATATGCCAGGTAGCAAGAATAAGTTTTGCAGTTTCTTTTATGCATTTGAAATTGAGGGGGAAACATAAGGAAGATTACAGGAAGGTGGGAGGAAGCAAGGTGAGGATTGGATTACAGGCCAGTTAAGATTATGTGCTCTTATGATTTAGAAGGAGGGGTCCGAGAGGGGGCTTTGCAAAGGTGTGTTAATTTAGATGCACAGAAACAATGGACAGGACTAGCTTAAGGCAAAGGTAAGCCTTAAGTAACTGAAGTTACATGCCTGGGGCAGGAACACCATGACCCGCCCAATTAGAAGTTTATGATCAGATCACCCTGTGAGGTTACTTTCCAGAGAAACCCTTTTTATTCCACAGTTCTTTCTTTCTTTCTTTGTAATGCGTACCACGTCCCGAATTTGCATGTCATCCTTGCACTGGGGCCATGTTAATCTTCTCCGTATCGCTCCAAATTTAGAATACGTGCTGGCAAAGTGAGTACTCCACAGTACATTCTTGAGAAGAGTAAGTCCTGCTCTTTGCCTCTGGATTCGCCTGAGATGGAAACGTCTAGATGACCTGTGGTCTGGAAAGTGGATGTCAGGTAGTCTGGATACTCGCACAGGCTTTTCTGAAGGTTATAGAGCGTTATGTGGAAGTCTGATGTATCTCCACGCCTTGATTCAGACCAGAAATTTAAGTTCCAAGGCTAGTTAAAATGTAACAGGGTGCAGCCAAGAGGGGGCCCCAAATTGGGATTTGTAATGGGGTCCAGAACTCAAGGTGTCCAGGAAATATTAGAAAAATATATATAGGATGTCCTCACCCCCACAAGCCTGAGCTGGAGGAAGGGACACATGGAACAGGGCCATTCAGAGCTGTTTTGTATAGCAACAGCTTTGCAGTTAACCCCTGGCATGGTCATTTAACATATCTATAACCTTTAACTGGTTTCATAGATATGTTAAATAGCTGTGGCCATGCTTTGAGCCACAAATGGATGGGAGTGACTTCCACCCAAGACCTAACTAGGAAGCAACTCCCACTGGTTTCAGCGGCCTGTGTGAGAGCTTGGAGAAGATTGGCTCCATGCCATGGGGCCACACCTGCCCAGACTTACTATGGCAGCCCAGTAAAGCTGGAAGAATAGGGAATGCTGGCAGGTGTAACTGATTGTAGGAGGAGTCGGAAATGGGCCTGCAGAGGAAGATTGGCGCTGGGATTTAAATCCAGGTGCAGCAGCCATACCAGAGAGAGGACCATGCAGTTTGGGGGGAGAACGGGGAGAGAACCACATGGCTTTGGCAGAGTGGGGACCCCGTGGCTGCAACACAGCTGATGGTGCCGGGAGCCTGAATCATGGACTTCTGCTTCTTTTCCTGAGATATAGTGCCCCAGACTGGGCAGAGGGAGAAGGAAGGACTGTGCGCGTCTCTGGGTATTCTAAAGGACTTTAATATTTTAATGAAGACATTAAGTCATTACTTTAAGTCTGTATAACTTTTAAATAATTCCTTCCCTTTTCACTGGTCTCTGGCATTGAGAGACTTTCCTCTGCTGGCGGGCAAGACGAACCTAATGGGGGGGACCCCCAGAAAGAAAGGAGGGCCCATTCAGTAATAGTATATTGTTCACCCACCCCCCCCATCTGTTCTGTAACAAAAACAGGAATAGAATTGTTTCTTCATACCTCAACCTACTTGATTTTAGTAATTTAGCAACTTGACCATAGAGACTCCATTTTATTTTTTTACTCTCTTCTTCATTTACCAACACTACATTCCACAAATAAAAAAGACCTTTAAAAATAAAAGAAAACTCTTCTCCTTTTAAGTGTTTAAAGCAAGTAAGAGAAAGAAATAGGAGCCTTTTGGAATTGTTGCTGGGTGTTATTTAATTGCCATTTTACAGCTCAGGAAATTGAGGATTAAAACAGTTAAGAATCTTGCACAAGATCACAGAATTCGGAAGAAGATTGTCCAAACTTTTGGGGCCTCTGGGCCACACTGCAAGAAGAGTTGTCTTGGGCCACACATTAAATACATTGTGACACACAATCACAACAATACCTCAATGTTTTAAGTAAATTTATGATTCTGCATTGGGCCACATTCATAGCCATCATGGGGTACAGGTTGGACACCCCTGGTAGACTAAAATCTAAAGCAATCAGACCCCAAATCCTCAATGTTAACGATTTGCTCTTCATATTCAAATGTATTTCTTGCTTCATGCTATGAATAATTACAAATAAGGAGGTAGGGATGGAGGAAAGGCACTGGTGTTGAGTAATGCCCCAAGTAAGCAGAGTAAGTTGCTTGTAGATAGTGGGAGAATCCACACAGAGCCGTCCACCTTGAACTCCCTCCAACAGCAGGCTATCACTAAAACCCTTCCACTCCCACAGTGGGAGCAGAAAGAAAGCCATACACAGAGCTGACTATAAAAAATAGAAGCAGGAACATCTACAACAATTAGCATCATGCAGATGAAAAGTCCGAGTGTTCAAGTATGAACTTTGAACGGTTGTAGACTGAGAATTTTATACAGCTTCTATATTTAGCCACATACCAGGAAATTCCCAGCCTGGCATGGGTCTATGATATAACTAGGAAAGGACTGGTAAGAGAGTTTCGAAAACATCAGCAGGTGATTCAGAGCCAGAACAATCAAGAGAACAGTTAGAGCTGTTTATGTTGCTTTCAGCTACAGGTTTTCCTAACACCCTACTGAGCAAGTGTTCAGAGTTAACACCTTTGTCACCATAACAAATGTCCAAACCCCTAGGGAAATTTTATCAGTGTATATTCCTGCCAAACTGATGACAATTGCCCGAAATCCAGATCTCAAATGCTTCGAAGCATGGACAGTTACAGTTTATTTCATGCATCTGAATTAAGAAGAGAACTTAAGGAAGATTACATAAAGCGGGGAGAAAGCAAGGTGGGGATTGGACTACAGGACAGTTAATAAAATATAGGCTCCCTTGAAAGTGGTTGCTTCCAAGGGGTCTGAAAAAAGAGGATTACTCTGGCATTTCAAAGGCGTGTTTACCTAAATGCACAAGAACAATGCACAGGGCTTGCTTGAGGCAGAGATAAACCTTTTACTAAAAAAGTTGTATGCCTGGCGTGTGATTACCCACGATGACATGCCCAGTTAGGGAATTATAGCCTGCTCACCCTGTGAGGTTACATTCCATAGAACCCCTTTCTCATGCCACACCTTTGTGGTCATATATGGTCTAAATACCTTGGTTCTCAAGTATAACAGGAACAGCATACATATATGTATTTACATTCAGGTCACGGCTTATGTATATGTGTTTACACAGGGTAAAACTGGGCAAAGGCAGCCACAGATTTTATTTCCCCAGGTCTGTTCCTCTTGCCCTTTGGGAACTCCGATTTTCTCATATTCCTCCAGAATTGTTCTGGGAGGGTCCTAGAGACTGTTTTCCATAAGCAGCTTGGTCTACTCTTGGAACCACTTTTTTTCCTCTCCTGCTCCAGCTCACTGCAGTCATTAAATAGGACTGTAGTCACTTCCAGCCTGCTGAGCGGCAACTGTGCTGTCAGTGCATGCGGAAGTTTCTGCCACTGCTGAACTTTCCAGGGTGTTCCGTGGGGACGATGTCTAAGGTAGAGGGCAACGCTTCCCTTGTCTGATCTATACTGCCAGAGGGCCTGGGTTCAAACTCCAACTTTGCTGTTCACTGTGTATATAAATTAATATTGACATACACTTGAGTATTTATAAGATGGGAATTTTAATAGCCCTTACCTGAAAGAATTGTGGTAATGACTTAGTTAGCATAATGTTTAGAAAGTACTTAGCTAACATTTATTGACTGCTTGTTAGTCACTGTCTTAATCCATTTGGGCTGCTATAACAGAATACCATAACTGGGAGGATTATAAACAACACAAATTTATTTCTCACAGTTCTCAAGGCTGGGAAGTCCAAGATCAAGGTACTGGCAGATTCAGCGTCTGGTGTGAGCCCTTTTCCTAGTTCACAGAGAACTACGTTCTCACTGTGTCCTCAAACGGTAGAACAGACCTGGGAGCTCTCTGGGATCTCCTTCGTTCGTAAGTGCATTACTTCCATTCATGAGGGCTCCACCCTCATGATCTAATCTCCTCCCAGAGGAACCACCTCCTCACACTGTCACCTTGGAGGTTAGGGTTTCCACCTGGGAGCTCTGAGAGGATGCAAGCAGTGTCCAGCATGAGCTAAGCAATGCACTAATATTGCTATTATCAGTGAGAAGAACGATGAAGATGTCACTCTCCATTTTCCATGCAATAAGTGGGTTTGCCATCTCTATCTCAGTCTTTAATAACAGCCCCTCACTACAGGACCTAGACTGGCCCAGAACACCATGGATGGCAGACCTATACCCTCAACAGTCTTCTGCACAGGCCCAGAGGTGACTCGATTCTGAGTGAACCGTTATCCAGGAGATTCAATAAATGATACCTAGTTCATTAATTACATAATTCCAGTACAAAAATAGGGTTTTTTTTAAAGTACCAACTAAAAATTATAAGATAAAGAGGAGAAAAAACACAATTTTCAGGGACTTTTTGGCATTATTAAGGAGAGCCCCAATTGTTTTAAACTCCTCTAAAATTTGAGTTTCCCAGACTAAAAGGACACAGGTAAATTGAGGTAGCTCCTACAGAATGGTGCCTCATGGGTCATATCTAACCTATGTTAAGAATCTGAGCCCTGGTTGGTGTGGCTCAGTGGATTGAGCACTGGCCTTTGACCCCAAAATTTGCTGGTTCAAATCCAGGTCAGGGCATATGCCTGGGTTGCAGGCTAGGTCCCCAGTTGGGTGTGAGAGGTAACTGATTGATGTTTCTCTCCCTCTCTTTCTCTCTCCCTTTCCCTCTCTCTAAAAAATAAATAAAATATGTCAAATAAACAAATAATTTTTTTAAAAAAGAATTTCATGAATTTGTCCTGGGTACTCTGTCATACAGGCATGCTTTCGTGTATGCACACATAGGTATATGAACAAAGATGCTTATTACAGCAGTGTTTATATATGCATAAAAGAAAGTGAAATTTATCTGCAGAGAGAGGGTAACTAAATCATGGCATTTTTGTTAAAGAAATTGAATTAAATCTCTATGTTCTGATATTAAAATATTTCCAAAACAAAAAAAGTATCTTTAGTATGTCCCCATTTATGTGTATTTGTGAATGTCTTAAAAAAATAAATCTATGTTTGGATTTATATACATAAAACAATTCTAGAAATATATACTAGAACTTACTGATGGTGCAGTCAGTGGCAATAACTTTTCAGATGTTTTGATTGAACACCTTGCTAACTCTGATTTCCATAAAATTGTGAATGGACAAGGGACAAATCAAATGCATCTATAAGGTTTAGCAATCAAAATAATACCCCTAGCCCCTCCCTCCTGAGACTTTACTTGTTTTAAACAATATTTGATATGGCAAAATTCCAATGAAAGAATTTGAATTATCTGCAGGAGTCTGTGGTAAGATGGATTAAGGATTATATAATTTTAGGGAGGAAAAAAAGGGTTATACGTTAATCATAATTTCCATCAACTAAACATGAGTTCGGGTTGTCTTTTCTGGATTCCTACTGACATCTCAGAACTGGTAGGACCAGGTGGCTACTTAAGTATTATGCATTCCCTCTTCATGGTCATAAGAGCTGAGGAAAAAATCACTTAGTTGTGGTGCCTCAGTCCTGAGAGAATTAAAATTTGCAATGATTAATTAATATTATTTATTTATTATGTCACCTTTGTTAGTCTCACCAAATCATTCTGGGAGATATTTAGGGCCACATATAATGAAGAATGGAACAGAAGAAAATGTCTCACAATTGTTTTACACTATAAAACAGCTTAAGGAAAACATAAGTGAGTAAATCAATAACTCTCAGATAAAATTAAAGAATGATATTTTGAAGAAACATTGCACTCCTAAAAGAAAAAATGATTGACCAAAACAATATTAATGCACAACTAATGAATTAATAATAAATAGTAGAAGGATGTGATAAATGCAGGTAAAAACTACATTGCTAAAGAAGACAATAATAATGGAAGCAGGATGAAAAAGCCAAAGATTGGAGCAATTAGAAAGGGGCTAATAGATATGGAAGATAAAAATAAATATAACTAATGTTGTTGAAGAAGGGAAGCAAAAAACACAAGAAAAGTTTTATTCAAAGTATAATGCAATATCTCTAACATGAACCAAAAACTGAGTTTGCAGAATAAAATATCACCCCCCCCAAAAAAATATGATATAAAACATTCAATTCACAAACTAACTAATGAGTTCCAAAAATAAAATAAAATGTTTCAAGGCATCGGGTTGTATAGGTAAACTACTAGGAAGGGAGAGAATTTGAGCTGGCTTCTGACTTCTGCATGGCAACACCCAATAGCAACAGAGTGGCAGTGGTCAGCTTCCAAGTTTACCCTGAATGCTTCCTGCCTCCTGGTACTCACACCCTGTGTAGCCCCCTCCCCCACCTTAACAGCGTTGGTTTGTGTGACCAATAGATTCCCACAGAAGTGGTGACAGGGATATAAACTACAGCAAAGGGAATGTAGTCAACATTATTGTAATAACTACGTAGGATGCCAGGTAGGTGATGGAAATATTGGGGAAACACTTTGTAAAGTATATGATTGTCTAACCACTACGCTGTGCACCTAAAACTAATACAAAATAATATTGAATGTCAAGTGTAGTAGGAAAAAAAAAAAAAGCAATGGTGCGTCACTTTAAAGACGAGGTTTAAAAGGCACTGCCAAGTGCCCTCCGAGGTCCCCCAGCTCTGTCTCTTGCTTCAACAGTGTTTGGATGGAAGAGACCCAGGACCGACCCGCTTTCCAGACTCGGACCACTGTCCAATCTCTTTTCCAGTCACCCACTTTGGAACCATCTCAGCCATCCTCAGTGTCTGAGACCTGCCAAACCATTTTTTGAGCTTAACTCCTTATCGCCAAGCTTCCCTGAGCTGGCCGAGGAGTAGCATGAAGGCACTGAGCGTCTTGAAGATGCAAACCCTGCACAGTGACCGTACCCTCTTCCAGGACATGCAGAAGCCATCCCAAGATGAACGGAGCGACACTCAGGACACCACAAAAGCCGCCATGGTCATGGAGAAAAACCTGAACCAGGCCCTTTTGGATGTGTCTGCCCTGGGTTGTATCTGCACAGACCCTCATCTCTCTGCCTTCCTGGTGAACCACTTTCTGGACGAGGAGGTGAAACCCATCAAGAAAATGGGCGGCCACCCGACACACCTCCGCAGGCTGGCGGGCCCCTCGGGTTGGGGTGGGTGAGCACGTCTTGGAAAAGCTCACTCTCAAGAGCAACTAGGAGCCTTTGGAGCCCCGAGGCCTCTGAGGGGCCCCCCTGCATTTCCCTGGGGTCTGGCCTCTGCCTGAGCCTCTCCCTGCAACCACTAGGCAGACTTTTAACCACCCTAGAGCCCTCTGCCATGTTTTGGACCAAATGGAAAGAATAAAGTTTGTGTAGCAAAGAAGGGAAAGGGGAAGGAGGAGCAGCGGAGAAGAAGAAAAAAAGGCACTGCAGCTTCTGTGCTGGTTGCAGTCCCATACGCTCTCAGATCACACTCGTTCTGGGGTAGGCCTCCTGCTCTGCAAAGCCCGAGGCAAGTAGGTCCTGAAGTCTTTCGCCACCATCCAGGAAGAAACGGCCTCTCAACAACGGCGACGTGAGTGTGCCGCCTTCCAAGCACATCTTCTAGGCACCGTCAGCTCCTGAGATGACTGCAGCCCCGGCCCACAACTTGAATAGGCTATCGTGAGAGAACCTGAGCCAGAACCTCAGAGTGAAGCCCCTCCCAGATTCCTGACCCTCAGAAACCGTGTACAACAACAAAGGTTTGTTTTAAGTGGCAAAGATTTCTAGTGATTTGTTACACAGTAATAGATAATTAAAACAATCCTCAAAAAGGGAAATATTGCAGGACCCAAATATAACATACAGTGTAACTCAAGAATAATTATTTAGACAAGATATTATTCGAGAATAAAAGTAACAAGTAGATATTTTCATAAGTTAAAAACATTAAGCAATGCAAGATCCATTAAAAGAACTACTTGTTCAGACAACTTAACCAATTAAGAGCTTACAGCAAGGAATTTGGAAACAAATTGTGGTGAAAAAGCTGAGCATTGACTGTTAAAATGGAAAAATGGCACATTTACTATAGAAATTTTGCTACAGACTAGAAAATAAATGTTAAAATATCACACAGTGTACAAGCTACAATAATAATAAGGTACACAAAACACATTGGGAGGAACCGCAGGAGTGCTGGGGAGCTCCAAGATCTTTTCTTAGCAGGATATTAATTACCATCAGCTAAGCTATAAAGATTTTATTTAAAAATAAACATGGTTCCAATTTCATTGTATTTTTCATAAATTCTTTGTTAACTTAAGAGGAATCTTTTAGAAAATATACCTCCTATAGTGAAGAACTGTGTTTTGATTTTTAATTTCAATAATTCCTTTAATTTTACTTGTTTCTTTTCTTATACTGTATATTTAAATTAAATTGTGTTTAGAAATAAGATTTATATTATTATCCCATTTGTAGGAAAGTTTATCTTTCACCCTTCTTCCTTTCTTTAACTGAAAAATGTCTTGACTAAGGTTCACTACTGTTACTTATTAGTGAAAGAATTTGATAGTTTTGCTTTCATTTTTGCACTTTCCTGCATTGTATAAATTCTTTACAATCTGCACATGTTATTTTATAATAATTTTAATAATTTTGTAATAATAATGAGTAATTTTAAACAATAATTAAGATACACTAGAACCAAATAAGACAATATGTGTAGTGATTATTCTAGATGGTGGGATATTTATGATTATGATTTTCTTCTTTGTACTTTTTTGTATTTCAAAATATGACCACCCTAGTCCGAATCTGTGAATCTCCCTGAACCAAGCCTCAGGTCGAAAAGTTGGGGGCAAGAAGAGAAATATTTGTCTCTCTCTTCCCAGAAAACCACTGCCTCCTGATATAAATGGTTTCCTCAACTTAGCTCCAGAGCTGGCTTCAAACTAATTGGCACTTTATGCCTTGTCCCAGGCCTTGCCCGTGCCCTCCTGGCACACAAAAGGCATCACGATCTGCTCAAAGGTGATCTTCTACCTCCACCCTTACAAGGAGGAAGTGACAACATCATTTGCAAAAAAGGAGGTAGAAAATATTCACGTAATCCCTTCTAGGCCATCGCTTCAGCAGATAATGTCATTAGTAAATCCATAAAAGCTTAATATTTATAAATTGCAATTTGGTGGAATTGAGTGGCACCCTTCAAACATTGTTATCATGGTAATTTGATACACACGTAATTTAATACACGTCGTCTAGTCAGTGTTACAGGAGTGCAGTTACTCTTGTTTGTCAAGAGTATTACATTAGTAGTTTATCCGTGGTTGTTCTTGATTAATCCTGGTGTCGTGTGCTGATGTTGTGTGACGACTCCGGATGTCACCGCAGAGGCAACCGAAACACGTGCGTCTTTAAAGATGAGTGTGGGAGCGTTCAACACTTTTAGACGAAGAAGATAGAAGGAGCAACTGTTTTTATTTCTTTAAGGTGCTGCGAATACACACAAAAAAGAAATTTTTACTGCTTAGGATAGACTTTATGGAATCATACTAAAGAAAACTTTAAAATTATTTTTATTACTCATAATATTTTTTCTAATTAGAAAATTAATATTCACTATGGAAAATTTTGAAAATAAAGACGAGCACAAAGAGAAAAATAATCACCCATAATGCTCCATCCAGATTTAAACCATTTCATGTTTTGATGTAATATCTACCAGTATTTTTTCAGCACATGTATATGCAATATCATTTACTTCAAAAACTGGGTTCTTAGAACACATTTATTGTTATAGTTTGATGACTTCACTTAACATGTTGCATATTTTTTCATGCTATTCAATATTCTTCTAATTTTAAGGTGTTTTTTGTTTTTTTGTTTTTTTTAGCGGCTGGTGGTCATAACAAAACCTCTTCATAACGTAACTCCAATTTTTAGACATTTTATGTGATTTCTTGTGTTTTAGCAAATTTCTAGAAATAGAACGTTGGGGTAAAAGTGTCCATACATGTTACAAGCTTATTACGTATACTGTAAATTACACACAGCCATGGACCCCACCCGCACCCCACATTCAAACTAGACTCCATTTATGCCCTTATGAGAAATAAACACAAAAGCCTGTTTCCAACACTTTCCATCATGGAATATTATGTGGTTTTCAGTATTGCCAATTTCTTTAATTACTATAGAAAAATACATATACAAGGTGTAGCAAAAGTAGGCTTACAATTGTATGTGAAATAGTTTATTCTTCTATTATTATTTATTATTATATTATTTTCCATATGAACAACTGTAAACCTACTTTTGCCCCAACCTGTATATATTTTAATTGTTTCTTGTGTACCTTACCCATTTTTAACTGGCATATTCAAATTTATTGATTGTTTTTACTTAGAAATAATAAAAATTTAAGTAATTATCTTTGTTATATGTTTGAAAACATTTTCCAGTTTGTCATCTTCCCCTGCAATTTTTCTGAAGTTTAAAAGTTTTAAATTTATATTTTATAGTATATTTTATTGATCATGCTATTACAGTTGTCCCAATTTTCCCCACTTTTCCCCCCTCTGCCTCGTACTCCCCTGCCCTCCAGCAATCTCTACCCCCTTTAGTTCATGTCCATGGGTGCTGCACATAAATTCTTTGGCTTCTCCATTTCCTATGTTATTCTTAAATTCCCCCTGTCTATGTTGTCCCTAGTAATTATGCTTCTTAATCCCTGTACCATTTCCCCATTTTCCACCTTCCCCTTTCCAGGTGATAACCATCCAAATGATATCCATACCTATGATTCTGTTCCTGTTCTGGTTGTTTGCTTAGTTTTTTGTTTGTTTTTGATTCAGTTGTTGATAGTTGTGAATTTGTTGCCTTTTAATGTTCGTGGTTTTGATCCTATTTTTCTTAAATAAATCCCTTTAACATTTACTGTAATAATCACTTGGTGGTGATGAACTCCTTTAGCTTTATGTTGTCTGGGAAGCACTTTGTCCGCCCTTCCTTTCTAAATGATAGCTTTGCTGGGCAGAGTAATCTTGGTTGTAGGTCCTTGCTTTTCATCCCTTTGAATACTTTTTTCCAGTCCTTTCTTGCCTGCAAGGTTTCTTTTGAGAAATCAGCTGACGGTCTTATGGGAACTCCCTCGTAGATAACTAACTTCTTTTCTCTTGCTGCTTTTAAGATTATCTCTTTATCGTTAACCTTTGGCATTTTAATTATGATGTGTCTTGGAGTGGGCCTCTTTGCATGCATCTTGTTTGGGACTCTCTGTGCTTCCTGGACTTGCAAGTCTATTTCTTTCACCAAAATAAGCATCCCTATGATTCGGATGTTGGCACTTTTGGAGACGTCCCAGAGTTTTCTTATTATCTCCTCATTTTTTAAAAATTCTTATTCCTTCATTCTGTTCTGGTTGAATGTTTATTTCTTCCTTATGTTTTGTTTGCATTGTTTTTGATGTACGTAGGTTTAAAATTATTTATGTTGTCAGTCTCATCAATCATATCCCTTACATTTTTGTCCTTGGTTTTATGTGATTACACAGTAGTGTTTGCTCAGTGAAAATTCATCTAGCACACTTGTGATTTGTGCACTTTCTCATACATATGTTATATTTCAATAAAATTTACTAAAAATAGTAAGGATCTTTTTTATACAAAACCTATGTATATGTATGCACACACATATATCAGGGGGGACCCCCCAAAATGGAATTATCTTCTGGTGGGCAGGCCCCTTGTAGTATAGGCTCCCTCTAGGTGAGTGTTCTAGGAATCCATCTATATCAGACTACCAGCTGGAATTGTTGTGAGAGGCTGCATCAGCTTCAGTGAATTTTTCTTGAAGACTCTCAACATGTTTGCCCAGTTCATGATGGGTGATTTACAAGTACACCTGCCCACCCTGTGCTGAGTGTTCAGCAGTTTTTGACCAGAAATGGTATGGTCCCCTGCCCACCCTCTCTATTCACCCAATCTCATCCTGAGTGACTTCTTTTTTTGTCTCCCCAGATGAAAGAAGTCCTCAAAGAGAAGTGTTTTGCTGATGTGGAAGAGGTAAAACAAAAAAAAAGCAGAAGCATCAAAAGGTATCAAAATCTACAAGTTCAAAAACTGTTTTGAACAGTGGGAAAAACATTTCAATAGGTGTGTTGGATCAAATGGAAAGTACTTTGAAGCTAACTGAAGTTTAAACATATAAGATTTAATACACAATTTTTTATAAATAAATTCCAGTGTTTTAGGGTACCCTGTTGTACATATTTACATTCTTCTGGTTATGTTATTATTTTATTTTTTTCTTTAACCCATTTGGGTATATAATTGCAAAGCAAACTAGCTAAATATTTTTCTAAATTGTCAACTAATTTTAGCAAAATTATTTTCCTTTGAATATGAAGACATTAATACATTTCCTACTTTCCCTGAATAATCTCAGCATTTACATCAGCAAAATGAATAAAATTGATTGATCTCTTGGCTTCTCTGTGTCTAAAGTTCTATGATGTAGTAACATATTTGTTAGACAATAACAGATGGTGATTTAAAACCGTAAGAGAAGGAAACACGAACTAAATATAGTAACCAGTCATGCATCTAACAAGTCCAGACAGACTTGGTAAATGTGGTACTTGCATCCTCCCACAACCACATCAAAATCACAACTAAACTCAAAAGTCCCATTATTCAGAACTGCCTGAAGTCTAGCTGAAAAGAAGTCCTATAACTACAGACATAAAGAAGCCACATCAAGAAGAGCAGAGACATGGAACAGGCTGATCCCACACCCATGAGTGGGTTAAAAATTGGGAAGATATCTGGGCTGTGGAGGTTCCTCCTGAGGAGCAAGGGGTCCCAGCCCCAGAATAGGCTTCACACCCCAGGGTCCCAGTGCCAGGAATAGAAGTCCCCATAACTTTTGGCTGTGAAAACCAGCAGGGATTGTGGCTGAGTGAGGCTAAGGCCTTCTGGAGACCCAGGCAGCTCTCTGAAAGGGCCTGCACATACTTACTTGAACTCACTCCCTCTGAGCTCCAGTACTGGGGCGGCAGCTCAGAAGGTGCCAAGAACATACAGGCAGAAACTGAATTGTGTGGCTATTGGCCAAGGGCTGGAGGGGCAGCTCTCTCTCAGACTGAAGTGCTGGCAGAGGCCATTGTTCTTTATGCAAAAGGTACGGGTCACATGAGGCCAGAGCCTTTGAGAGTCTGCTTTTGGAAAGTTTGCAGTATAAACCAAGACAAGACATTTGTATGGAAAAGCCACCGGAAACGGCTTGGGTGGGCCTGTGAATTGGGTTGGGGCAGTGTCTCAGGAATCTCCAGGGCAGGGGGGACAGTGTTCCCAGGTTAATGAAATTCAGATATGGTGCCAGATGGCTCTGCAGTGTTGTCTTTGTTTTAAGGTCATGATAACATCATAGCAATTTCCATATCTGTTCATTTTCCTGGGTACTAGGAATCTCTCTCCAACAGCCATCAATACTAACATGTTCGAAGGGATAAGTCATTGCTTCTGGAGGAATTCCAAATAGCTGGCAGTCAGGGCATAAGGGGAGAAAATCTATTTTTACATCCTTTACAGAAGGCGTGTCAAACTCATTTTCACAGGGGCCGCATCAGCTTCACAGTTGCCGTCAAAGCGCCGAATGTAATTTCAACTCCTTAACAGTTAAGGAGTAGTTACATTTACATAGTCCTAAAATTATTTCGGCCCTTTGAAGGCAACCGCGAGGCTGATGAGGCCCTTGGTGAAAATGAGTTTGACACCCCTGCTTTACAGCAACTAAGATTGGAGCTCACATTCAACAAACAAACAAAATGTAAAAAAAAAAAAAAAAAACCAGACTATTGTGTTGTTCCTATAGGACTTTTAGATGGTCCTACTGGAATCAAATCAAGGTTTACAGCTTAACCAATTTGGAAAGATCCTTCATAGTTTGTTTGGGCTGCTACATATAACAAAAACAGCATAGACTGGGGGCTTAAATAACGAACTGTTCTGGAGCCTGGAAAGCCCAAGATCAAGGCGCAGGCACATTCTGTACATGACAAGGGCCCACTTTCTAGTTCACAGATGGCCTCCTTCTCACTGTGTCCTCACATGGGGGAAAGAGCTGAGCAGCTCTCGTGGGCCTCTTTGTTTTTCATATTATTATTATTTTTTTAAATTTTCAATTACACTTGACAATTCAACATTATATTAGTTTCAGATGTATTCCGTGGTCTTTTTTATTAGGGCACTGAGTCCATTCATGAGGGCTCATCCCTCATGACCTAATCATCTCCCAAAGGCCCCCTCTTCAATGCCATCCCATTGGGGGTTAGGATTTCAACACTTAGATTTTGGGAGGGACACAGACACTTAATCTCTGGCAACACCATTCTTCAGTCGCTAGGCCTATCTCTGGCACATTTTTACCACCATGTTTTAGTTATACCTCCTGCTACAAGAACGCCTGCACCTCCCTCCTTCACATCTCTGAGTCCTGCTAACAATGCCATCCTCTCCTCCATCAAGAACATGGTGTTTTAATTTAACTACGGGCTCACCATCTGGATCTCACAGTATTTTCTTCCAGAAGGCTGTCCAGGATTGATAATTCCCTGGCCGCTTCCTTCCCCATGCCCCCGTATTCACTTTCTAGCAAGCTAAGACAAGGTAAAAGTTTTCTACAAATCAGCATAGATCCTCAAAGACAGAGAGTGCCTTTTGGCAACTCAGGTGGAACTTTTGAATCCTAAGAAATCAAATGCAAAATCATGTACATACATGTACTCATTGTTTTTTTCCTAGTGAGAGAATCCATGACTTTAATTAAATTCTCCATGTGGTTGATAACCAAAAAACAGCAGATGCTTTAGGGGCATGGCCCATATTCACTCAGCATTTACTGTTCATGCGTTTTCTGTGGGTCAGAACCAAAGACTGACTGACTGCCTGAAGACTTTCCCCCACTGTAGGAGTGTGCTGGACCCCTAAAGATGGGGAATGCTGGAGAGTTAATATCCCCGGGAACAGCCTTCAGCCAGCAACAGATAAACACCCCAGCTCCTCACACTTCACCTGGGACAACTCCACGACTTACTCTGTGTAATCTTCTAGGATCTCACACTGGGATTGACCCATTATCCGCAGAGTCAATCTGCTCGTCAACATACTTTCTATTGGCTTTCTCCTATGATGGTCTCACTTCCCCATTTCTCTACTTGTGCTGTTTAGGATTACGTTCTAAATAAAAACATGCACTCAAACCTATACCTCAGTGTCAGACAGAGTCCAACCACTACCCATTCAGTTCCCATACAGGTCATCCATTCTGGCTTCACTTAGGTTACTAGACTTTACCCAACCAATACTAACATCAGAATGCCTGCTAAATGGGCCTACTTCTATATCTATCTTCGGAAACACCCTGGTGAAACTGATCCTTCCTGCAATGGTCACATGAAACTCTACTTCATATTCAACCTCACTACACTCCATACCACAGTAGAGTAGCTTAGGGGAAAAACATTACTTTTTGTGGTATTTTAGGCATCGTTACTTAAAAATACTCAGCAGTCCTTTGGGGTTTGAGGGGAAAAATAAAAGAAGTCAAAAAGGATTTGACCAAGCTATCAGGAGGCTACATGTTTATTTCCTCATTCTGTTGAAGATTACATCCTACTTTGGTTTATTTGTTTTTTGACTTGAACTGAGACCCTTCCTTCTTATTACCTTTACTTGACTCTCACGCTTCTCAAGAGTAATTGGCGTTTAAGTGGTGTTTTAGGAAGTCAGCCCCTGGAATCTGCAGGCATATCTTTAAGCAGATGACTTTTTGCAGTTCTGCAGACCAAACCCAATTAACCATTTTGAGTTGTCATCTGAGTTTCTATTTGAGTTGCCAATGTTTATCCATTTGATTCTTCTCCCATCCGTTAAGCAATTTTAGTGCATGAAAGAGCGTCTGCACAAAAGGAATGTTGGGAAGCCAGCAGCCGTTTGTTGAGAGCCATATGGGACTACTCACCAAAAGTCCATTTCATTCCTTAATCAAGCAAGTAGGAAATGTATAATAATGAAATAAACGACTCAAAAAAAGTATGGCCTAACACATCTGTAGGACGCAGTGTGGAAAATTACTACCACGTTGCCCTGGCTGGCGAGGCTAAGTTGGTTGGAATGTCATCCCGTGCACTGAAGCATCATGAGTTTGGGTCAGGGTGCATCGCTGGGTTGCGGATTCAGTCCGGGTCAGGGCATGTAGGAGAGGCAACAGATTGATGTTTCTCTTTGTGTTGATCTTTCTTTCCCCCTCTCTCTTCCTCCCTTCCCCTCTCTCTAAAGTCAGTGGCATGTGTTCGGGTGAGGGTTAAAAAAAGAAAATGAAAATTACTATCATGCTAACAGACCCCCAGCTATGCACTCAATACTTGGTTAAGCCAGAGTGTACTCCATCCCTGTTGGAATTACACCAAAACTGAAATTCTACAAACTGGAGCTGCCTAAATGTGCTTTATTTTTTATTTTTTAAAAGATTTTATTTATTTACTTTTAGAGAGAGGGGAAGGGAGAGGGAAAGAGAAATGTCAGTGTGCGAGAAATACATTGGTCAGTTGTTTATCGCACACTCCCAACTGGGGACCTGGCCCACAACCCAGGCCTGCACCCCCACGGGGAATCGAAGGGGTGACCCTTTCATTCACAGGCCAGCACTCAATCCATTGAGCCACACCAGCCAGGGCCTAGAGGCTTTTTAAATAAATTCATATTAAATATGTTTAAATGTTCTTTCCTCAGTTTTCTTAAGTTGCTACAAAGGGTCAACTGCCACCCCCACCCCCACTTAGCCTCTCTTGCCAAACTGAAGTTGTCTCACTGACAGAACAGAAATTAATGTCCCGCAAGTGACACTCGCTATGTTCCTTGCTTGCTTAGCCATAGCAGATCCAGGGAAATGGCAAATAAAAAAGCAACAAAAAGAATCACAAAATCAGCTACCGCATATTTTTATATGCAAAAAGGTTTACATAAAAGTGAAAGTATAATGCTCAGCAGTGACAAGAATGCTCTTTAATAAAGAGAAACTACTTACATCTTTCAAATGCTTTTGAATTAGGAATGTTTAACTGACCTTTAAACAGGTAAGATCACCTTGACGGCACGCCCATCTACATAATAGGAAATTTCTCCCCTCCCAGAGATTTGCAAGTTTCCTAGTCCGTTAGAGCTCGAATCGTGGGTTGGCATAGCATGTTCTCACTATTAGCAATCTGAAATTAGGAATATCCAATATCCCCATGAGTGGCTGGCCTAGCCAAGGAGTCCAAAGAACAGCCTTTGGTCCAAAGAACCTGGTGGTCCAAAGAACAGCCTTTCTGTGCCCACTCCCATTGCCCCTGGGCATCCACCCCCCCCCCCGCCCCCCGCCCCGCCAACACCCTCACGCACACATTTTACCTTCCTTCTCTTCTTCACGACTGAGTAGCAGCATGCATGGCTGACAAAATTTCTGTTCCTCAATTCCAATGTGTCTGTTGTGTGGGCGGGGGTGTTTTTCACAGCACCAAGCAATTCTCAGACACCAGCTCTGTGTCCTACAATTCAACTCGATTCTGACACTATCTACCCAGGGATTACATCAGATTCCACAGGTCAAGAGCTCAGTCCTGCAAGATGCTCTCACCATCACCGCAAACCACTTTAAGAGGCCAGCTGCAAAACCAAATTATCCATCACCTGTGCCCATGCTTCTGACAAACTGGCTCAAGACTGGAGGCCCAAACAACGCCCTTCTCGGGTTTGTTTAACTTGTCAGAGCAGACTTCAGACGCCAGCTGCCTGTCTGCCTGTCACCTCATTAACATAAGCCCAGTGGTGAGGAGAAGAAGCCTGCTGTAAAAAATAAGATGCCCATTGCACATTTATGGTGCTAAAGCTTTTCAGAAACTTAGGGTAAGAGATCAAATATTATAACAGAAGATGTTCCCATTGCTCTTATAACTCGGGAAATTCAAAGAGTTTTGGGAACTGTGAGTCAGGAACCATGAATGAAGACCAAACATATACACAAAGAAAGAAATTTTGGTCATCTGAATAACCAAATGTGTGTGTGTGTGTGTGTGTATACACACACACACACACACATATATCTATATCTATCTATATATAACTTATAGATCACAGTATCACAGCTGATATCTTCCCAAACCCATTAATAAGGTTGCCAAAGCTGCCTGGGATCTGTGGTCTCAGGCTTTTCATTCTTGCTGACTCACCACTCCTGCTACTCACTCTTTCAACTCTCACCAGGGTCCTTTGCTACAACTTTTCACTGTGTCCCCATCAGCATCTATCCGTGCTAGATCCCTTTTCCCTGCCTGAAAGATCTGCCAACTCCCCCTCTCACTTCTTTAAAAGCCAACATAGTCCCATCTCCCTAAAGCTACAAACAGTACTGCTTCCACATCTTAATATATGCAGCTTGCCCTTAAACATTCTAGGTTCCCATTGTTCCTGGGAAGAGGATAAGGTTTGGCAAAGAAACCTGGGCTCCCGGTTCCACATCTGAGAGAGAAAGGTTGCTTTCGGAGTGCCAGGTTGGCCTGATGAATGCAAGTCCCCAAAGAGGTATTTTCACGAATGACAGTTCACCTGCTCTATCTGCAACATTGTAGTCTAGATGAGTGTTCATGGGTTTCCTTGGAAAATTAACCACATTTGCAGCATGGCTGCAGTAAGAATTACAACCAATATAAAGAGCAAACTAATTCCTCAAAGGAGTGTAATCTAGGTTCCAAAATCTGGATCGTCTCTCTTTCTGGCATCTCCACTTGGATGCTCCTGAGGTGCCAAAAACCTAACATTTACACTCCACGAAACCTGCCCTTCCTCTATTCCTACTTAGTTAATAGCACCCTTATCCACTGATTGCCCAAACCTAGAAACCTAAGAAGGCTTTGATTGTTTCCTGTTCCTCACAGTCTACATCCAATGGAGCTCAAACCCTGCTAGTTCTTTCTCCAAAATATCTCTCAAACCCTCTCCCTGCCACAACTTGAGTTCCGGCCCCATCAGCTTTTACTATAACTGGGTCAATAATTTTTTCAATGATCTTTCTTTTGTTTCTTTCTCCTCCACATCTATCCTTGATACTGCCTCCACAAGGTTTTGTTTTGTGCTTTTTTCCTCCAAAATACAGATAGGATTGTAACAGGTCTTGTTTAAAATGAAGAACAATACAACAGCAACAACAACACACACACACACCAACCTTGGTTGTTCCTTCTGCTAAATCGAAAGGCTTGACTTCTGAGAGGAGGGGCCCACTGTGTGTTTTACTTGAGCCACCAGTCGGTACATCCAAGGCTTTGGCTGGCAGTAATTCTCCAGCAGCCTCAGAAGTGAGCCATTCCGTAAGGCAGGAAATGGACAAGTCAAATGCATCAGCCTTCTCCCAGTCTTCCTTAGATGCCGCAGAAGAATCTATAGTGAGCCCATCCTGACCATTCAAGTTAACGTGTGAAGGTGACAAGTAGTCAAAGAGCCAAAGGGATATATATAAAGAGAGAAGTCCATTTCTTTGGTTCAAGTGGGTATTCTTGCTATCAAAATAATCCACTGGCTTCCCTGTCTAATCTCACATTTCCAAAGAACAGAAATAAATTTTGTATTAAATTACAGCAGCTCCCCTGAATTACTGTTTTTATTGAGCTCTCCTCCTTTCCTTATTTTCCTAATTTGTCTCTTTTCCTCTTACTAGAGTTTTAAGGGTTTTAATTAAATTATTAAGGTATTCTGTACATTTTCTTATTCAAATATATTACAATAATAATTTTTAATGACAATCATTTTCTTCCTGATTATAACTCCAAGTTGAAGCTCAGGATTTGGGTTCAAGTTTTAAAAGAACACTCTTCCTAAAATCTGAATTACCTCTACAACAAATATGTTTTAAGCCCATACTTAATATCAAGCATCACATTAGATGCTGGGGCTACAGTAGTAAAGAAAACAGACATGTTCCCTGCCTCATGGAGCCTACAGTTGGGTGAGTGGAATAGGCATTAATCATACAGTCAAATAACACCTTCAAGTATAAAACTGCAATGGTGGCAAGTGCCGCGGGAAGGAGAGGTACCTGGTACTTTGAGAGACTGTAATGCTAGAATTTGATTTAATCAGGCTTCTCTTAGGGACACTTGATCTGAAATGGGAAGGATGGCCAGGAGACGTCCACCTGGGAAGGTCAAGCAGTCCAGGCAGAGGAGCAGCATCTGCAGAGTGGCTGTAGCTATAGGGGGGACAGGACGTATGAGACGAGCTTGGAGAAGTGTGTGACAGCTAAACTCTTCTTACTATCTTTGTCATAAACACAGCCTGAAGCCCCTGAAGAGCATGTCTTCACTGGCAGGGAATACACACTACTGATTACAGTCTAATCCAGAGAAAGGGGGGACTCATTCTGAATTCTGTCTCTGACTCCTAAAATGCCTTGTTAACATCTCAACACCTCCATGGCTGTGGTTTCCGTACCTATAACCAGTTTCATAGAGATATTTTAAGGAACAATGAGTCATAATTGCTTAGTTCTTTGAACTCCTTGGATGAAAGATAGTATATGGCCTATAAACGTAAAGCGTTGTTATTACCTATCAGACAGAAAGCTGTCTCCAGCCAAAAAGAACCCAGAAAGATATAAAGCACATGGAGGCTCCATCTACTTCTGTAATATTTAAGTTTGTAATCTGGGTATAAATTAAATGGGCTTAATGCTGGGGTAAGCATAGCATCTTCAATCTCAAAAGCCCAGAGCACTCTGCAAACATTGTCATCTGTTCTCAAAATATCCTATTGTTTCATTACTAACACCAGCCATTGTAGTTCTTTCTTCCTGAGGATTATGACATTCACAGAGTTTGATCTGCTTTCTAAAGGTCACCACCAAAGTTAGTGCACAAATCCCAGAGAATAAGCCCAGAGAATAAGCTCTCTGGGCTTATTCTACCAGTCCTATGTCTTTGCATCCAAACAAACCAACAAACACCTCAAAGCCAAAATACACTATGGAACTGTGGAGATGAAGGAAGAGCTTAAATAAAACAAGCAACACACTTTTATTCCGAGGCAAATATCTGTCTCTTTCTTATCTTTAGTACAGGGAAAATGTAGTACTTTGTAATAGATTGATGTGGCCTAAGAAGAAAAGTAGAGAAAAGAGACTAGGGATGAAGACACCCTCAGAATAGGGAATTGGGCAAAAGAAGTGAAATAGAGACAGAGATGAGAGGGAAATTTGTAAGTTCACTTGTTTTCCTTCCTTTTCAAAGGAAACCTTTAATATTATTGGCATCATCAGAACAACTTACACTAGGGGTGGAGAGAGGGAGGGAGACAAGCAATGCCCAGAGCCAACTTATTCAGAGCCTATAAAATCATTTTCATTTCTTTTAACATCAAAATAAATAATATGATCTGGTGTGGATTAAATTTGCCTTTATACCAACATAACCATAACAGACAATTTGAAGTATTTTTTTAGGTGAGAGAGGTCCACAAAGGCAAGTGTACCTACGGCCCCTGAAAGTCAGAATGTGGTTCTGGAAATGCCCTAATTTAGGTATTTTTTGGAATTTGCATTATTGAGAATGTAAAAAACATTCTGGGTCAGTGGCTAAGGGTTGATTTATAAATATTACATACCTGCCATCACACTAAAAAGGTATGTATTTACAAGTTCATTTGCTTAGAGGTAAACAAAAAAGACTAGGATGGTATTAATCCACGACACCACTGTTCTTGGTAATATATGTAGAACACACTGTGGGAAACCTTCATTTCTTGTTAAGAACAGTATTATTGTTTCCTAGAGAACATGAAAATCATCAGTGTGAGGTATGAAAGTGAAACCAGAAAAGCAGGAGTTGTGCTGCCTGTCACTACCAGAACCAGTAAGTAGAGACAAGGATTGGATCTTTATGGGCGCTTAATCGTTTTAACACCTCATTTCACACTGACCTCTTTATCAGGCCAAGGAAAGGTAGGTGAGGGAATGGGGAAAAGGCTAATTGGAAAGCAGTGGGCGGTGGTGGCCGATTTTCCTTGTACTTCTTTATCTGTTGATCAACAACTCAGATACTATCTCCACTGCTTGCAGACCCTTGGGGCACAAAGGTTGAATTGCTTGTTGATGCATTCCAGTTCCTGAAATAACAGCTTTCCACCTGCATTAATCACTGAAGTCTATTAACTAAGGCTAGAATCTTTAACTCCTGAGTTCCCCTATAAAAAGAAAATTTCTTAAAAAAAAAAAGTTTCTTGCTTTGCATGCCTTCATATTCCAGGCATAGAAGAGGTGAAAAATCCTTAAATTCTTAAATATAAGTCAAACTTTGATGTGTGGGCGTGTTAAAAAATCCATTACTGCTGAGAAATCTTTGGAAGGACAGACTCTATGTTACCCTCAGAGTTATTTATGTCTCTTTAATTATTACCTTCATAATGGGCCAGGAATCACCTTTCTATTGGTTTAGAGGCTATATAATGTGGAGTGCTTGGTGCTTTACCTTTAAGACGGGGCAATTCATTTAGTGACTGCGCTCTTTGTTAGCTTGATTTGAGGATACCAAATGATCAATAATGTATGTTCCAGAATTAAAGAGATTTTTTCATCACAGCTTCCAAGAGATACAACTTCTTTTCTTTTGTTTTTATTTTAAGGGTACATTTGTTAAAAAGCTGGGTAGTGTGAAATAAGGACGGCCCTAGGATAGAAGAAGCAACAAGAGTATACTTAGGCAGGGCTGCTTTGGCTCTCTAGAAACATTATAGGAAAGAAGTGAGCCTGGGCAGGACTGCTGCTGCCTTACTGGGGAGTCAGATAAAAGGGACCCTGGGGACAAGTTCCGGGGAGTAGCCTGGGACAGCTCCTGCTGCCCATTGCTCCCCTGGTTGCAAGTCTCTTGGGGTCCCTTAGAGTTTAGGAGATGTATGCCTGTGGGGGAAGGGAAGGGTGCAGGCATGCTCCCAGGAGGGAGAGTGCTGAAACATACTTTCTAAACTGAAAATAGCTACAAAAGCTTATTAAAGTGTCATTACGAAGTTTCAGACAACTGCATAATTTTAGCTATTGTTTATATGAAGTAGTCACAAACCCAAGTCCAAAGATAACTTTATGAGACTAATTTGTGTTCGGTAATACGAAGTACAAAACATTAACATCATAAAATTTACATTTTAAAAGTACATTCTAAAATGATAAATTAAGCTGTGGCCGAATAGCTAAGTTGGTTGGAGCATCGTCCCATATGCCAAGGTTATAGGTTCAATTCCAGGTCAGGGGACATACAAGAAAGAATCCACCAATGAATACATAAACAAATGGTACAACAACTTGATGTTTCTTTCTCTCTCTCTCTCCCTCCCTCTCTCTCTAAACTCAAAAAATAAAAAAATAATTAAAAGATAAATTAAGATGTAATAATTTGGGAGTTACTGCATGGATATTTAAATAGTTTTTATAACACGGCAATATGTTAATGCGGGGGTTGGCAAAAGTAGGTTTACAGTTGTGAGTTTGTGAAACAGAGTTTATTCTTGTACTATTATTTTATTTTATTAATTATTGTGTTTTCCATATGAACAAGTGTAAACCTTCTTTTGACCACCCTGTTATGAACTGAATATATGCAGTTCAACACATACTCAGGAACTTGCTATGACGGGCTGTGCTTCCAAGACTGGCAAAGGTAAATAATGGGCCCTTTCGGCCTTCTAGAAACACTCAGAGTAACAGAAGCGATGGAGAGCTATGAAATGTTTGCCACCAAAGGAGGCAAAGGGTAGGATTGTTTTCTTTTAAAACTACCAGAAGAAAAGAGATTAAGGTGAACATCCCTTTAAGCAATTTCTAAAGATTTCCTCTAGTAAGTGGCTGAGATGATCCTGAAGTTTGGGTTTAATTTCTCCCCAGTGGAGGAGACACTCGGTGGCAGCAACTTTATAACACACGTGTGGTGCTTTGAAGTGATTAATACTATAAAAGGTTTCATAGAACAGTCTGAAATAGATAGGAACAACTTTAATGCTTAATTAGATAACTTCATAAAGTATAATATGGTAAGTAAAAATTCAAATTCCAAATATCTTATGCCATCAATTACATCCAGTAGATTACCTGTTTCCTCAACCAATAGGAAGTCCCTAGCGGTTACTGTCCCCTTTCCTTAGATCAGCCAGGATTCCACTGGAGAGACGTTACATTAGGGCTTTTGGAGTGGGGTTTAGGTATTGGTATTTTGTAAAAGTTCTCCAAATAATTTTAATATGCAGCGGGGTTTGCAAACTACCAGACTAAATTACAGTTGGGCAATTTTGGTCTTCCTGATAACTGACTTCTCTTTTCTACTTTAGCTTCCACTTTACTAATTACTTACTATTGTAGCAGGCGCAGGGTGCCAAGCATTCTTTTCTGCATTATCTCATTTAATTTTCATAACTACCTCTGAGGTAGGCGCTGTTTCTAAGTAACTTACCCAGTTACTGCCCCATTTTGGAGCCCAAGAAAATACCCACTGCACAACGCTGCTTCTCTCCTGTCGTTCCTTCCCGATATGGAACTGCTGGGTACACCAAGGTCTCAGCAGCTATAAATAAACGTTACCTGAAATGAGCAACTGAGATCAAGCGGCAAAATGACACAAGAAGACATATGGCAGCCACCCAGGGGCAAAACCGACCTGGCTGGGGTGACCCGGCGGCTCAAGATCTCTTATTCCCCAGTCCAAAAATCCCCCGCCCCCAAAACTTTAACCATCTTTCGCCAATCTCAGGGCTAGAATAACCTTTAGGTACAAGGCGGGGAAAGCCAATCCGGGCCTGTCCCCCAAATCCGTAGCTGAAGTTTAGAGGTTCGAGCATCACTGGAAATGGGGAAAAGCCTTTTCGAGCCTTCTCCACCAGCCCACCCGACTCAAAGAGCTGGAAGGAAATGCCCGGGCTGCCAATTCACTTCCCCAGAGTCCTTGGCGGGAGCTCTGGTCCCTGCAGCAAACCGCCTGAGATAGGACGCGTTTCCCGAGGCGCTTCCCTGGGGTGAGTGCAGGCGGGGCCGAATGCAAACGCAGCCCAGCAGATAGATACCCAGGCAGGCTGGTGAGTGCAGTCCGGGCTCGCCCCCTGAAGCAAGGGCTCACAGTTAGTTGCCTGGGGAGAGGGGCTGGCCTGAGCCTGGGGCACAGGTCCCAGTTTATCTGAAGGTTTGGAGGCGGGAGCCGCAGCTCAGGCTTGGACTAGGGGCCACCCGCGCCCTTTACACCCAGCGAGGCGGACGCGGGAGTTCCCGGGTGGGAGGGTGGGGTTCAGCCCGCGCGCGGAGCCCTGCGCCCGGTTGCCATATCAACCCCACGCGCCCGGCGGAGCCCTATGGAGCCGCGGGACTCCGCCACTGCCGGAAGTGACGATGTCACCTGCCGAGCGGGGCGGGGTGAGGCTGCGGTGCAGAGGTGCAGCAGCTGGCAGCCAGTCGGGAGCGCGCGAGGCGCGGGGAGACTCGGACTCCGGGCGAGAGCCCCCCACCTGCAGTCGCCGCCCACGGCCGGGCCGCCACCATGGCGCTTCTGCTGCGCTTCCTGCTCCTGTGCGGAGCCGCTGGTGAGTGGAGGCAGTGCGGTCCCTAGTGTCCCCAGTGCCTGGCCAGCCCCGGGGTGCTGGCTGCCTGCGGCTACCCGGGAACAATGCGGCGTGGGGGAGGGGGCGGGCGCGATTTGGGGTCGCTGCGGCAGTGGTGGCCGGGCGGGCGGGTTTGCAGGGGCGCTTTTGCCCGGCTGGGTGCGCGAGCCGAGAAGGTGCTGGGGCTCGGAAGGTGGAGGAAGCCGTGCAGGGGCGTGAGGTGTTTCGGGTGGGGGACATCAGCAGAACGAGGGTCGGAGCCCTGGGACAAGGGGTGCAGTGGAGGGGCTCCCGGGGCGCGGGTGGGTGGGCGCGGCGCGCCGGGTTTGCGCCTGCGGTTGCTCCTGCTCCTTTCTTTGCGGCCAGTTCGGGCTTTGCTTTATTTGCTGTTGCCCTGCCCCTGTTAGCAGCCGTGTGGAGTCCGTCCAGGGTTACCCGATTTCAGAAACCTCGAGCGGCGAGTTTTCAGGTGTCGAGCAGTCCAAGCGGGGAGACCGAATTACAAACGCCATGATTAAATGGACACTGAGCCTGAGACCGTCCAAGCTACCTCTAGGAAAGAGGCGCCGGGTGAACAGTACCTGAACGTTCTCGGTCTGGTCGGAGAGGCGAGCCTCTAACTAGGTGGTAACTCCAAGAAGTAGACGTTGGAAAATCAAAAGCAGGTTCCTGCAAAAATGCGGTATTGATTTGCTCATTTTTGTCCAGTCCCGGGACAAAGTGCGAGGGGGAAATGGGTAACCTCGATGAGGTCATTCATTTTGAAGATAAGACGGGATGACTAGTATAGGGTAATTTCGAAAGGAATAGCCAAGTAGTAATTTTTCAACTGTGCTTTTTTATCAGGAGGGAAAAGGAGGCATTTAAAAATTTTTTTGTGGAACATTAGGAAACATATTCATTTCGTATTTTAAAATATCTGATCCATTTCCTTGTCAGTTTTTTAACCAACTGATGTTGTTTGTCAAAATAAACATTTGTCTCATTTTATAACCAAATGATTCATTTTAACAAATCCGTAAGCGGGGCCCTAGGAGGCACATGGTGTAGCCTCCGGAAGGATAATTTTTTTAAAGTTCTCCAAAGCAGGATCAGGCGGCCCTTTCTGTTGGGATGGCTCCCTACTTCCTGTTGAAATGTTAATTTCATTGTTGGATGCCACAGCTGTGAGGGTTACTCATGGGATCAACATTCTATTAACAAGTCTAATCATCAATCTGAGTCTATAGCACTACCTTCACCTTTCTGATACATGTCATTTAGACTTGGCTGAAATTTCCAAAAATCAATCTTCTGGAGAAGATGAAGGGTCAGCAACCATTTTACACGGTACATTCTCATTTCTGTTTTGTCAAGGACCAAACCGGAGTTGAAACGGAGAACACGAAGTTTGTGTTCTCTATGGAAAAAAGTGTTTTAGGCTGCATCTAAACCTCAGAAGAGGAAGAACATAAACCATGAAGAGGAATTTTTTTCCTAGGAATATTGGGATAACAGTCTGGGTTTTTTCTGGGTGCCTCAATGTGGTAGGCACAGTCTCAGCCAAGGATATGTGGTTACTTACAGGGTTATTCTGCCCATAAAGTGTACAGCAGGATATGGTGAATGTCTCATTACAGGTCTCTTGTCTTTAGCTGAACAAGAAAACTATTTTTAATTTTCCAGCTTAGTAGATGACTCAAAACTTGTTTGATTGATGTATGGTTTTGACTATTTTTTCCATCCACTCCTTGCCCCTTTAGAAATCTGTTCTGTGAACTCCAGCTGAGTGGTGGCATGACCCTACAATTGCCAAAACAGGGTGGGGGCTTACATACTTTAAAAATCGCCGTGCTGTCAGTGGTCGAGATTCCTTTAGCGCTGTCTCTGCATGGGTTGTAAAGAGTTTTGGGTATACTGTTGTTGCTGGTGGAACTCCTTTTGATGCATGTTAATAGCCAGCCCAGCAGCAAGTCACACTCCAGTGCCAGCAAGGGCAGTGGCAGAAGTAGTAGAGCATTAGCAATGGTAGTAAAAGTAGAGCCGTGACTGAGCAGTTATTAAATACCAGGCATTGTTCTAGGGTGTTTACATATACTCAGTCTACCTAGCAACCCTACAGGGTATGTATTATGATGATCCCTTTTGTACAAGAGGGGAAACTGAGGCACGGAGTGGTTCTATAACTTGCCAAGATCACAGATGTCCTCCTTAATCCTTGCTCTTCTGCCTCTAAAGCAGCTACTATCTTTACTCTTTGATTACCTCTAATCCACATCCTAAATTTCTGTTACTGTTTATGAATCATTTATTTGGCTTGGCTATGTGCCACATACAAAAGTTTTTATTATTAGTCTTTTAAATCTTTTATCTTTGTTGAAACCACGAGGATCCAAGGCTTAGACTGGTGTTGTAGACTAATGTGGCTCATGTACCGGCGGCCGCGGCAGCAGCAGCTGGGATCTTGTTAAAGTTTGGGGTGTTGCTATTTTTTCACACTGTCAACTTGAGTGGAACTAAAAATGTACTGGCCACTTGTTGAGCCATCTGATGGCAGCAGGCCTCTGTCTTCTCTGTGTGCCTCGGTTGCATTATGTGTCAAGAGTGGGGGTCCTGCTATCTCAGACGTGTTGAGCAAAGTGAGATGTTTATCTTTCTGCTTTCCTGGAGTCTTCTCATTCGTGTATGTATATTGAAGATTATTAGATGTGAGCTTTATCTTTCCATATACCTCTCTTTTCATATTCACATTCCTGCAACTATACCAACCACCAGAGCAAAAGTTGCCTCTCCTCCAAGGCGAGCCACCCTATACTGGCTCCTTAACCTACTGGCTCCTTAACCTATCTGTTGTGGGGTCTCTCCATCAGTTACTCCATTTATCTCATTGCACTAGGTCAGAGGGCAGGGGCACTAACAAGGAAACCTGTGTTGTTCATTGTTATAGTCCCAGTCGGTGTTAGCTTGTGGCACGTGGCAGGTAGCTAAGTGTTCAGCAAATGTTGCTCACTGAAAGTTTTCGGCCGCTTTGCCACTAGGTCCTGTGTATGACGTTGCTTTGTCAGTTCCTTTTCTCTCTCGGTCCTTGTAGGGATCATTTCACTAGCCTTGCCTCATTCAGTGGTTAGTCTAAAGAAGTTAAGCACCTGCTTTATCTCTGGCCTCATTGTTCTGTTCCACACCCTCCCCACCTCTGCTTCAGTTGCCAAAGGTAACGATAACGCGTGCCAGATCCATTTATTTTTTGGAGCTACTTGACACCCATTGTGGTCCTTTCCCACCCTGTGAACCTGTTTTACACTACCTTCTCCATTAGAGCCCTTCAGTGGCAGCCTTCCCCCTGATTTGGCTCACAGTCCTCTTCTCAGTCTCTGTCTGAAAACTGGGTGACCTTCCCTGTTCATTAGTCTACCCTCCAAATTGTTGCTGGTGACTTAAAAAGACTGCAGCCCCGCCCATCTTTCCTTTGAGTCATGGGCCTTTATTCCAACTGCTTAACATTCAACTTCTAACATGCACTTCAGTACCTCAGGCTCATCAGTTAATTAATATATTAAATGATCCAATCCTTCACATATTTATTTACTGTGCTTGTGCTAGGGGCTCTTGCATTAGTATAGGACTGCTAGGTGCAGGTTTGATGGGAATTTCCCAGCAGAAGGTACAGCTCCTAAAAGTCACCAAGATCTGAAAGGGTGTGTTGTCCCTTGGGAGTCAAGAAATTCGGTGCATACGAGTGTAAAGCGTCTAGCCAGCACTTCTCAAACATCTGATGTGCACTAGAGTCATTCCTAGAGGAAATGTGGGGTGGGGCCTGAGATTTGACATTTTAAGAAGTTCCTTATATATCACTGTCGACCACACTTTGGATGGGCAGAGATCTGAAGGCTGTTCCAAGAGCTTATAAAGGGATGAGGAATGAAAGACATCTGTGAAGTTAAAGTGCTTCTCCCCCATCCTCTGCAGTGGCACCAAGAAGTGAGGTTACACCCTAATACCATTCTCTTGAATGGCGCAACACTCCAGGGCAGTTCTGGAGGCAGGGAGAACTGATGGATCTAACCCAGGACTCCATCTGGGGTGATCTGGACATGAACAGTTTCTGTTGAAACACAGCAGAGTGGTGTTGGGCTTCCTCTTTGATCTGGAAAGTTGTTTCGAGGGAAATGCAGTAGAACCTGATATCTGACTGGTTGAATGAGTGGCAAGAAAAAGTTGGAGAGAAGCCGAATGATTTTTGGCTTTCATGAATGGTGATGTCAATAACCTACAGGGGATAAAGCAAAGAGGAACAAGTTTTAGAGAGGTGACAATGAGCTTAAGTTTAAACAGGTTGTATTTGAGATGCCTGAGGGGAATGAAGGTGGAAATATCCAGTAAAGGAGATTTAAACAAAGGACCGCATCCAGGAGAAAGGCAAGGATTTGTGATAGAGAATCAAGAGCTGCTGGAGATAGGTAGCATCTGTGTAAGGTTAACTGGGACAAGCCATGAGGACTAGGAGAGAAGAGGAAATGTGACCCTGGGGAACAGCCACGTCCAGCAAGTAAACAGAAGGTGAACAACGGAGGAGAACTGGAGGGTGAGGGGGTCTCAGGCAACTGACACAGAAATGAGGCCAGTGGGTCTTCCCATTAGGAGATTGTTAAGAACAATCAGAAAATTCATTAATTTCATAGGGAGGACAGTTTTGGTGGCAGTGAGAGTGAAGCTGGGTTGTAATCGATTTAGGAGTGGTGTCAGGTAAGTGGACAGTGAGAAATACCCTGTATGTACACTTGCAGTTGTTTTGACAAGTGATGCTTTGCACATGTGGCCATAATTCCAGGGGACAGAAGCAGACCCATGGGAGAATGTAGAAGCCAGCAGGTAAAGGCTCCGTAAAGACTCCTTTAACTTCCAGCCACCCGGGCCTGGAACCTTGTTCCTCATTTCCCTCTGTAGGCCCAGTTTCCTCCTTTTACCTAAATGTTGGCGTTTCTCACTTTATGGTTCCAGCTGCCACTTAAGTCGTTACAGCCTCCAGTCTCTTTCTAGACTGTTCCCCAAGCTTTGCCCATAGTTTTCAACCACCCACTTTGGACGCCTCTGTTGAGACTTCAAACAGGCGTCTCTAGTTAAACCTGTCTACATACCACTGTTGCCTCCACATTAAATGGCATTTCATCCACCAGAATGCCCAGGCAGAAATCTGGTCATCTTACTTGTCTCTTCCTATTCTTCCACCTGTTTACATCCAGTCAGTTTTGAAGTCATTTATATCTCTGCAGCCACTATTCCAGGTTATACCAGTCTCTCTTCAGATGGTTGGAATAGCTTCATCCTTGGCATCCTACTACAAGAGCACTTCCCGATACTGGAGCATGTTGTAGCACATATCAAGTATGCCTTATTGAGATTGTTTTTCCTTCACCAGCTTGTACATTTTGTGAGGTCAGGGGTTGTCTATTTATTCTTCATGGCATTCCCAGTATAGGGCACAGTGCATGTTAATGAATAAATAGGATAAATAGGGAAAGGTGAACTAGGCAGTTCATGTTTGTGGGCTTGAGAAAAAGACCTAGAGGGGAAGGAGCATTTGAAGATCAAGAATAGGTACATTGTGGAAGAGGTGAGCAGGGCTGGCCTCAGTGTCCTGCACAGTCAGCTTTGTCACGTGTCATATGTTCAGTAATGGAGAGAATTTATACCACTCCAGTTTCGTTTTAATAACTTGTTTGCAGCCTGTTGTCCCCCCGCCCCCGCCCTAGTTTCCACCTTTCCTCGATCACGCACAGATCATTATCGCGTGTAATTAAATAAAGGTGAGAATTGAAACTGAATTTTTGACTTGGTTCGTTTGGTGGCCAGCAAGTAATGGATGTGAACTTTAAAATAGTTATTAAAGTAACTCAGAAAGTAATTAAAATTTATCTAACTTAAATGAGCTTATAACTCTATTTTACTGTCTTTTGCCTATTTTGTATTGTTTAAGAAGACAAATCTAATATTCTGGAATAATTGTTAGATTGGTATTGGGATTAGATTCGGTTTCTATTAAAGACTGTGGCGCTACGTGGAAGTGAAAAGCAGTAAACTTTGCTGGCTCCGGTTCCCTGCCTTATTTTCTACCTGGTTTCTTCAGTGGAGCTGAAAGTACAAATGGCAGAGCACGCGGGGGACGGAGGTGCCACCTTGCCTTGGTGAAGTGATCCACATGGAAACGATGCAGAATTCCTGCTTTACTTTGTTCTCTTGGGGCTCACTTAGTGGTACTTCTTTGTAATTTGTACAATTTGTTGAAACCATTTCTATCTCCATGTAAAGTAAATCGACAAGGAAGTTGAAAATATTTCTACATTCAGATGCAAAATTGTGACTTAAAGAGACACTGTATCTCCTCTGTGGTCTCCCACTGGCCTCCTCTGAGGCCTTTCTTCCTCACCTCATTGACACACCCCTTCCGGTTTCCAGCAGTTAGCTAGTTAGGGTTTCAGCCTTAAAGGCCTTACTTAACTTGACTCAGCAGTATTTGCAATGTATTTCAATGGTTAGGACGCTCTTGGAAGAAAAGACTATTGCCAGCCCTGTTGACAAGGGGAAGGAGATAGTAACACTCTATTTTTAGGGCAGGTGTGAGAGCAGCGGCAGGGTTCAGTTTGTCCTTTGATAGTTGCTGAGAAAAAGGATTAACGGTCAAATAAACCCATGTTTATACATTCTGAGACAATGCAACTTTCTTTGGAAACTTAAATTACTTTCATTCTTTTGAAGATAACTGTATCAGTTGGAATGGGAATGACTGTTTGCATTTACTTCCAAGAGCTAAAAGTGTGTATAGATTTTGTGAAGAAACAATATAAGGTAGATCACCTTCCCATAAGGTAGATCAGAGATTTTCAACTGTGTGTTACAAGAATTTTTAAAACGTGCAATACCTTACTATTTAGTCAGGGTCACTGACTAAAAGAGGGTCACTGACCTCTTTTAAGTTAGATTTTCAAATTAAAAAATAAAAAAAGACAACAGCCAACACAACAGTAGCTATCTGGCGTAACTGAGTTACACCTTTTTTTAGTCATGTTGACAAAAAATATATTTTTTTGATGTGCTACAGAATGTTTAATTAGTTCATGTATGCCATGTGATGAAAAAGGTTGAAAGTCACGGGTAGATGTATGTTCTTTGGGAGGTTTATAGGTTTGTCCAAAGGAAGGATGAAGTGCTCTCAAGGAATCTCAAGAACATTCAGATGCAGCGAGCCCAATGTGTTCAGCCACATCTTTGTTCAATCATTACAGTGACTCTACCTGACCCTACTTAGTCTCTCTGATCCCCAGTGAACAGTGCTTTGAACTCCTGAATACCAGACAGTTCCCCTGGGTATTTTCTCTAATAGACCAGACAAAAACTTTCGAGTGTTTTGTTTGGGGCAGTTCTACAGCAAGAATTGAGAAGACTTTTTAACCTACTTGGTAGTACAGTGTGAAATCTGATACTTCTGGAATGAACTGGTAACTCTGGGCTAGAAAAGTGATCTTATGGTATTTTTTTTAAGACAATTTCATGTGCATCTCATTTGAATCCACTCTCCTGACAACCTTGGGGTAGGAATAACACTTCATATTAATGTTTTTTATGAAATTTTTTTTTCTGTCCTGCTTTAAGCACATCTGTAGATGCTATGTGAGTGGTGGGGTTCAGATGGAATTGGAGCTCTCGGGCTCCTCCTCAGCCCCCAACAGGTATACCTGGTAGGAACATGGAAGCCAGAGGTGGGAGACCTTCTAGATTTTCAAGAATATATTCTGTTTAACCCAAAATAAACAAAATATTTCCTTATGTGATCCAAGTAAACACTAATGAGATTAATTTTTATACTAAGTCTTAGAGTTCTGGTCAATATTTGACCTGTGGCACATCTCAATTTGCACTAGCCACACTTCAAGTGCTCAGTAGCCGTGGGTGACTAGCACCTACTCTGTGTGGGTCAGCGTGGGTCTAGAACTCGGAGCGTTAGTTCCAGGTACCTTCCAGCATAACTAGTATCAGAACATCCAACGAACTAAAAAAAAACCATGGGTGTGGCGTGCTGTCAGAATAGCTTTGTCAAATGGGGCATGCCTTTGGAAATGCTCTGCTGAGATTTTAACTCAAAAGTGATTATTTGTATTACATGTGGTTCCTGTTGGCAACAAGCTAAATAAAGTCTCTTGTTTCTTACTTAGTTTCTTGTAATTATCAGACCATTTGTAACTTATACACAAAATTATATCAGCTGTCCTTATTCATTAGTTATATGCATTTACATTTTAGGTATAAAGCAGAAAAAACTATGCACAGAAATCACATTTTTTTAACTTGCCTTTGGGTGAATAAATGAATTTATGGAGAAAATAGGGACGGAATGGCCTGTGGTGATGGTTGCTAGGAAAATTTAAATTTACTTTGGGATATTAGAAAAGAATTAATGCAAAATAAAAGAAAGGAATTAATGCAAAGATTGAGGCAATCAAGTTAGACTTGCTTATAACGGGGATGATTTTCTTATTGTAATTCACCCTTTCTTTATTAACTTTGGGATTTTCCATAAAGAGATAACATTATTTACTCATTTTGCCATAATGTGTATTTTTCTGTGATCTCATCTTCACCTAAGTTTTTTTCCTTTTTTTGCACCAAGTACTTAGTCACTCACTGTTCCTGTCTCATGCTAATTAAAGGAAGAGAGCCTGAGCTTTTTATGAGCAAGGAAGAAAAGGCAGATTTCTTCAAATGGAACGATACAGATTATTCTATGAAGGTGGTGAAAATATTCCCCATGGCAACAGATCTGTTTTACCCATAATGCATAGTACCCTATTTGCATTTGCTTTGCCAGAGAATTTTGAAAATAGCATCTGTGTACTAGAGAACATGGGGGAGGGTAATATACTACACAGATTGAAAAAAGGCTGAGACTTAATTTTGATCAGAATTGAAATTTTAATGCTTTCCTGAGATGAGTGAGGGGAGTGGGAAAGGGGTGGACCCCAATCCAATACAACAAATACTTAAAATCTGTCTGCATGTTCACATTCTTAAGTCCTCTTATCTGGCTGTCATTTGTAATTTATATTTTCCCTGGCCCTGATTTACAAATTATATATTAAATATTTCTTATAGAGTACCTCGATCTCTGTGGACGAAGTTTGCAGGTAAATACATAATGTATACATATGGCCAAGGTGTTGAAATAAGTGCTTTGGGAGATCTGAGGCAGACATCATTGCTATACTGTCAGCAAACTTCAATCTGGAGGAAGGAGTCAGCAGAACAGGGTGGGGGTCGGATGGTTGCCGGTGAAAACGGGTTCTTGTGGTGCCACGAGAAATGAATTGTAAAGGGCACATGCATAGTGGAAGTTCAAGCACAGTGGTAAGATTTATTGGAATGAAGGGAAATAATATAACGTCAGGGGTGTAGAGGGTGTGCAGGCTCTAGCAGCAACTGCCCTGGGATTCCTGATAATCCTCAATATATTCTCTTGGTTTTCCAGAAGTAGCAAGCTCTCTTTCAAAGTACCCAGTCTGCTTCCTGGCTTTTTCCCTTGGGCTTGTGCTGGGCCCTCCCCTCAACCAGTCCCTCTCCTAGACCTCTTGGTTTCAGGACCTCATCCAATTGGATCCTAATCCTAGGCTAGACCCTGCTCCTTTATGTCACCATTTTGGCTCCTGCTGCCCTGCCTCAAGGTAGAAGGACTCCCCTGCACCATCTTGGTTTCTACTGTGCATGTGCCCAGCAAAGAAATTCCACCCCACCCCCAGTAACCCCAGTACTGGGCAGCAGTTCTGGGGAGGTTTTTCCTGTCTGCTTTGGGGATTAAGTCCTGGGGGTGGAGAATGTGGCAGCCTCCTGGGGAGCCTGTGAATGCCTCAGCTTCCTAGTGAAACAGGCTTAATGTCCACTTGAGCTCCCTAGTAGATTAGGCTTAGTATCTGATTCAGCTCCCTAGTTTATGAGGCTTGAAAATGTCTGATTCCCTTTGCTTTTTTCCTTTGTTAATAACTAGCTAACTACCTATGCTAACAAGATCAGATGTGTTATGCAGTGTAAAAACACGGTTTTCTGGTTGTTCTCTTGGGGCCCCACTGGCCTCTGCAAACCATTTCCCCCTCCACCTTGTGTACCAACCCTTCTGCCCCCGAGTCTCCTGCTTATACCAGATTTCTGGTTTCTTCACATTGACCAAGAAATGCCTTGCCACTGTGGGGGAGGAGGAAATTTTCCTCTGTCCTCAAGGTTCGTTAGGCTGGTCTCACAATTATGTATCCACCTAAGACAGATTAACAAGAGAAAACCAAATTTAATACATATGTCTACATGGTAGCCGCACATGTGAGAGAGTCAGAGACCCCATACACATGAGAGTCTCAGGGACAGAGAGTTAAAATGATGTATATAGATGGCATTAAAATGATGTAAGGATGGCATAAGGTGCCTTGTGGCTTCAGATGTGCTCTACATTTCTTATTTTAGAAAAAACTTCTTTTCCTTGACCACACATCACAGTTCACTAATTTTCTCCTGTCCTTGACAGCCTCAAAAGTTCCTCAAAAGCAGTAATTAAGCCACTTCTGTCTTTACTCATAAACTTCACCTCTGTAGTCAGATATGTCCCATTGCCCCTTCCCACAAAGCCTTCACTAAGTCAGGTTAGGCCTAGTTACCAATGATGTTGTGATTGACAAACCTAGTAGATACATTTCAGTGTCACTGATTTTTACTTAACAAATTTTGAGTTCTTCCTATGTGGCGTAAGTGTGAGAGAGAAAACATGAAAAGATACCTTCCCGATACTACAGGAGTTTACCCTAGTAGGAGTGACAGGTTTGTAAGGTGACAGTGAATTGTCATACTAGACACTGTTTATTGAAAGGATCACACCAGGTTAGGCTGGAACTATTCTAATGCTTTGCATGCATTTTTTTTTTGTTTAATCCCTACAGTAAAGGAGGTATTATTACTATTAATTCCCACTGTAAAGAAAGCCTTAATACTTAAAAAGGCTAGAACCTTGCCAGGGGCCAAGCAGTTAGCTCAGTTTGAATTGGAACCCAGATCTGACTGTAGGGCCCGCGCCATTAATGGGCAGAACCGCGTCGGCAATCCAGTGTGCCACTGTTTCAGACATGTCTGCCCTTCTGCCCTTGTGAGGTGAGTTCCCTCAGGGAACTGCTGCTACTGCCTTTGAGGGGTGGGGCGAGGGGAGGGGATGAATGTCGGGGGAAGGCTTCTTGTTGGTTGATTTATTAATGGTCTAACTTCAGGACATATTTAGATGGGCAATAGATAATTCAATTCCACACCCTTAATTTATGTTTGCGCCCTAGAGAAGCAACGTGTCCAAAATGATCAAGCCTTTCTTGTGAAACACTTGACAACGATTCCTAGTCTGGCGTCTATATCTGTATTACAAAAAAGTTCACCCAAACTCCTGAGCCATGTGCTACCTAAAACGTTGTCTCCTTAGGCCTTTAGTGAAGGAGATTAGTGTAAATTCCAAACCCACATCCACCATGGTGGTTGGAATGGGATGTAATAACATATGTGTTTTATAGTGATTTTTTAAAAAGATTATACTTACTTTTTTTAGAGAGAGGGAAATGGAGGGAGAAAGAGAAGAAGAGAAATGTTGAAATGAGACAGAATCATCTATGGGGTTTCATCTTGTGTGCACCCTCCTCGTAACTGAACCCGCAACCTGTCCATGTGCCCTGACTGGGGATCGAACTAGTGACCTTTTGCTTTGTGGGATGATGCCCAACTGACCCACATCAGTCAGGGCTCTAGTGATTTTTAAAATGAAATCTCCGTGTCCCTGGGTGTTTACTGCCAGGCTGCTACTTACAGGATCATTCTGGCTTGGGAGCCTGGCTACCTACATTTCTATCTCGCTTCACTTAGTAGCTTGAATACCTTTCAGTGTCTCTGTTCCTTCATTTTATAATAGCGATAACACTAGTACCTTCCTCAGAGTTGTTATGAGAATTGAAAGAATTGATGTGTTTGAAGTATTTTGAAAAGTACCTGGCACATAATAAATACTCAATAGTGACTGAGTATTACTACTAGTTACTATTTATTGTTAAGGTGATGGTTTCCATCTCAGTGTATTTCCTGCTTTTTAAAATTAGTTTTTGTAGGTAGAGAGCTGGGAATTTATATTTTTTAAAAATTCACAGAAAATCAAATAAGGAATTAAATGTGATTTCTCATCATCATTAATTTATTTCTACATGCCTATTAACGTACTGTACAGAGTAGCACACACTGAGGTTAAGTCCTAGGCAGCAAAGAGCCTACCACATTTTGCTGTGTATCATGTGCACTTTGCCCAAGTTTTTGAGGGGAAAATAAGGATGCGCATTGTACATGGGTATAATGATGATACGCCATGGGTACATTAATGGGTATAATAATTCTGTGTATAAAGTGCACAAAAACATGGATGAGCATTATACATGACCAAAAATGGTAATTTATATCTTCCTTAAGTGTTTTCTTTAATACCCCAAGAGTATTAAAGTCTATTTGGAGTAGTTAACTAGTATTAACATACTTAAAGTGTCTTACTTTTTGCTTTCTAGAGACACTCACTACTTAGGTGACTTTTAAATATTGCTCATCTCCAGAGTATTTCCTGGTGGGGATGAAGTTAGCACAGGCTGGAGTTAATACCAGGTGAAGAGAGAAAAGAAACAGTCCCAGCATCATGGTGGTTGCATTTTTGAACAGGGGTGGAAATATGCCAATGATTTGCTTGCTAACACTGACTTCTGCAATATTTATCCAACACACAACAAAATTATACAAGTCCCAGTTAATAAACATACTAGTTTCTGATTTGCCCATTTTATTTCTTAACATTGCTCTAGTGGATCATTTTTTACCATTGTGTTTTTGGTTTTGTTTGTATGTCGACATTTATTTTGCATAAAATGGAATATAATATACAAACTAGTATTTTATTCTAAAGAATACAGAATATGTACATAATTTATAAAACAAACTAATGCATTTCAAACACAAAAATCTGCAAACATGTTATAAATAAAAAATGTAAGTAGAAAATGTTATCTGTACATCATTTAAATATTAACAGTTAAAACTATTTGAATTAATCATGAAAATAAATCACTGCCCTCGAGGAAGACCTCAAAGTTATAAAAAAAAAATGTAGGGTTATTCAAATAGGAGATAGAGAAAAAAATTTTTTACTATTGTGTTTATTTGATATTCTCATGGATCTTTTTTTTTTCCTTTTTATTGGATTTATTGGGCAACACTGGTTGACAGAATTATACAAGTTTCAGGTGCACAGTTCTACAACACATCATCTGTATACTGTATTGTGTGTTCACCGTCCCAAGTCAAGTCTCCTTCCACCACCATTTATCTCCCTATATCCTCCTCCACCTCCTCTGCTCCCCTCCCCCCTGCAATCACCACACGGTTGTCCATGTCCATGAATATTTTCTTTTTTGCTCAATCCCTCCACCCCATCCCAATCCCCCAACTCCCCAACAGCTGTCATCCTATCCTCTGTCTATCTATGAGTCTGTCTCTATTTTGCTTTTTAGTTCATTTTGGTCATTAGATTCCACATATGAGTGAGATCATATGGCACTTGTCTTTCTCTGGCTTATTTCACTTAACATAATGCTCTCACTCTATGCTGTCATGCGAACAGTAAGGTTTCCTTTTTGACGGCCGAGTAGTGTTCCACTGTTTAAATAGAATATTACTTTTTTATCCACTCATCTACTCATGGACATTTGGGCTGCTTCCAAATCTTGGCTACTGTAAATAACGCTGCAAAAACATAAGGATGCATATATTTTTCTGACTTAGTGTTTCAGGTTTTTCAGATAAATTCCCAGCAGTGGAACTGCTGCATTGTAAGGCAGTGCCATTTTTAATTATTTGAGGTAACTCCATACTGCTTTCCACAGTGGCTGTATCCGTCTGCATCCCCATCAGCAGTACATGAGTTTTCCACTTCTCCACATCCTCACCAACACTTGTTTGTTGATTTATTGATGATATCCATTCTGCAGGTATGAGGTGATAGCTCATTATGTTTTTAATTTGCATTTACCTCATTAGTGACATGCACATCTTTTCAAGTCTATTGTCCATGTAGCTGTCCTCTTTGGAGAAGAGTATGTTCAGGTTCTTTGTCCAATTTTTAGTTCAATTGTTTGGTTTTTTAGTGTTGAGTTTTATAAGTTCCTTATAAATTTTGGATATTAATCCTTTATCAGATATATCAGCAAATGTGTTCTTCCATCTAGTGGGTTGTCTTTTCATTTTGTTGGTGGTTTCCTTTGATGTGCAAACACTCTTTAGTTTGATGTAGTCCCATTTGTTTGGTTTTTATTTGTTTGTTCGTTTTCCTTATCCAAGGAGATATATCAGAAAAAAATATTGTTATGAGAAATGTATGCGATTTTACTGCCTATGTTTTCTTCTAGGGTTTTTATGGTTTCAAGTTTTACTTTAAGTCTTTAATGCATTTTGAGTTTATTTTCTTTAAGATTTTATTTATTTTTTAGAGATAGGGGAAGGAAGGGAGAAAGAGGGAAATATCATTGTGTGGTTGCCTCATATGCACCCCCTACGGGGGGCCTGGCCTGCAACCCAGATATGTGCCCTGACTGGGAATCAAACTGGCGACCCTTTGGTTCTCAGGCTGGCACTCAATCCACTGAGCAACACCAGCCAGTGTTTTTATGTAAGTTTCCTATATTCTATGATCCGAACTCAACAATCCAAATGAATGTGTCCTATTTAACATAGTAAATCCTTATGACATTCTTTGACATTTCTCAAAATTCTCAATATCAAATCAATTTTTTATCACAACTGATTGACAGTAAGGTCATAATATACAACTTTCCAAGAAACCAAAGAAATATACAGGACTTTAGGTGTTAATTTATTATTTTTATTTATAATTTTTCTTTTCTTTCTTTCTGTTAATATCTTTGGAATGACTCCAGATATTTTGAGAAACCACACATCAGTTTTTAACAGTTTTCTGCTTTGTGTTGCTCTAGAGGCAGCTGAAAGATAGACACCTTTTCTTCATCCATAGTTTGTGGTTTAGAATACTGACACATGAACACTTTTCTTAGTGTCATATTTCTCTCATGTTAACATAATCGTATATGAAATTGCAATAAAATGTTGGCAAATTCTTAACCAAATCTGCTAACATTTCTTGTAATATGGATATTCAAATAATAAGGAATTGTCTGTTCTCATTAGCACCTGACAGGCTTGCTCACCTCCCTCTGAGCTGTGTCTCCAGTTTGGGCTTCATTGTTCCACCTCTTTGCTTCCCTGGACACAAGGTCTTCCCCTGGCGCCCCTCCCTGTGCTGTCCTTACAAGGTCTGTGGTCTTCTTTCCCATCACTACTCCTCTTTCTAGAGCTCCTTCACCTTCCTTCTGCTCGATTGCCCGCCCTCCCTCTGCTTGCAGTTTAGCGGTTAACCACAGATCAGAAAGGCTCACTAAACAAGGCTTAGGAACCTCCCCTCCAGAGATAATGCCCCGAAAATCTGTTGAGTGATCTCTGTGCTTCAGGGCAGGGGCCTGTAAACAGCTGTCTACCAAAGAGCGTTGTGTAATAGGCGAAAGCAGTTACCACTGACTGTCTGTGGGGATCAGGGAAACCCTTGGAGAGGAGGTGAAAGGTTGGCAGCCTGTAGATAATGGCCAGAGATGATCTTAGGTGGAGGAAGTGGACATTTCAGACCTGGAAAGCATGCACAAGCACAGGTGCTCCACAAACAGGGACCTCACATCTTTCCCCTGAGTGCTTTCTCTGATTGCTTTGATTTCCTTATGTGATTGTCCCCAGGCCTCCAGAACACTTTCCCCTATGCAGTTCCATCTTTAAGAGTTAACAGTCTTACTTTATTTTCACCTGCTTTTAGCCACATTAGAACTTAATTTTTCTCCAGTGTTTTCAAGTGGATCATCTTTCATCTCTGGTAGATTCTCTTTCCCTTCTTTGGTATGAAGCTACTTGTGCCTGTGATACTTTTACTTTTTATCTGTTAGCTGAGTAGCTGAATTCTTGCTTTGCTAAAAAGGAAGCCAGTGGCAATCAGCAATTATGGTCTTTGGCTTCAAAATCAAATGTGAAATACTCAGTGTGGATACAGGGTAGGAAAGACCTCACCTGTCGCCGCTTGCGTTCTACACACGGATGTGATTTTAAAATCCCCGTGCACATGTCGTCGCTGGTCAGACTTCATGTTTTTCTGTCTTGCTGATGTAGGTAAATACACAGAAAACATATTTCAAAGCATTCCTTTTATTTGTTTACTAAAATAACAGAAAACCTTCCTTCATTCAGTAAGTGTGTTGAATGCAAACTGGTTGTTTTTCTAATCTAAAATATTTAATACAGTTAAGTCTCTTTCCCATCATAGCTTTTGTGATTCTCCTCTCTTTTTCTCTAAGGCTTTCCTCACCCAAAACATTATTAAGAGTTCTCACATGTTGAATTCTCTCCTTTTTTGAACCAATCGCAAAGTTTCATGAGCACTTTCTATGATTTTAAGATTGCCATAAGTGGGGGTGGGGAGCTGAAGAGCATCCCAGCTAACATGTAGCTTAGACTTGAAAATATGATTAAAGAAATCAATGCAGGTTATCTGTTTCAAGCATTGCCTTCTTTCTCCAGTTGTAGTTAGTGCTTTCCATGGTCTCCAGTTCTCCATTCTCGGGGTAGAAACATATCTGAGGCCTTAGCAGTAGATGGACGACATAAAGGATTAAAAAAGCGCATTGATGAACTTGGCATTTTGGTGCTCAGGTAGAAGTCAGACTGGGAGGAAAAGAAACGCGGCGGACCCAAACGATTTGGAGTTGGGAGATGTTACGTAACCCAGCGCTGAGTACTTAAGTGCACCCTGCGCATACTTGTTGATAATGTGCTACATATTTTGTCATACTCTGAATACAAACTTGAATAAAGTTATAAAGAGATTTGTTATTTGATTAATTTTCAGACTCTGTTTGATTCTGCCATTTAAATTACCATGTTGTTTGCTTCATAAATAGATTAGGAAAGAATTCCGAGACACTTCAAGGAGACCAAGTATTTGCCTTTTGAATATAGTCAGTAATATTGTAATAACTGTGTATGGTGCGAGGTGGCTACTTGAAATATCGGGGCAGTCACTGTAAAGTATGTGCTGGTTTAACCACTGAAACTAACACAAAATAATATAGAATGTCAACTGTAATTGAAAAGTATTCATAAAATTTTTAAAAAGTGCTTTTTGGCTTCTACAGTGTAATGTTGCATACATCAACACTTGAAAAACTGCCTCTGTGCAAAGAGGCCCCTTCTTTGTTGCTAGGAAACCCTATAACTATTTTGTATAACCTTGAGATTTTAATTCATTTCCAGTGTAATACAATGAAGAGCAGTTGAATGTTTTAAACACTTTTTGGAAAAGACATACTGAAAGCCATTTACAAGTCTGTTTAAATTTTCTTTAGTAATATACACATTAAGAACATCTCAGTATAAAGCAAGAATGGGCAACCACCTTTCTTAAAAGTCTCAGTTCTCAAAAAGGTATCTGCTGTTAACAGTTTGGTATATGTCTTTCCAGATTACTTTTATATATATGTAACTTTTCTAAGGTACTTTTTTAAACATAAAGTAATTTTTATCTATCGACTAAGAACGAAGGATACTATTATGTAAACTAAGTTGTATTTTATTAGAATGTCTTTGTAGGTAGAACTATTGAGAGCAGGGTTAGAGTTTGAATTTAGACACATTTAGATGTCTTTTGTCATTAAAGTTTTTAATTTGATTTTTCCAAAATAAAAACCCTAAAGCACAGAGTAATCAGAAAGTTTTAATTGTTTTTTTTAATAGCAAATTTTCATTCTCATCCTTACTCCCATATTTTGGGGCTATGCCTTTGTACATTTTAGAATGGAGTTTTCATTCGGGAGTGTACTCAATTGTTTTTATCTTACCTAATACATAAAGTATTACTACTGAGATCAATTAAATACAGATGACAAATCATAGTAGCTATAGAAAGGAGCTCTTTCTTTAAGTAGCAAGAGTAATCTAAAGCTGACAAATTAATGCTCTTTCAGCATTTCTGAAATTGATCAAATTTATAATCTAGCCACCAATTCTTTTCTACTAATGTGCAAGGAACTACAAGAGGACATAAAGGCACCCACAATTTCTCCTAACCCTAATGGAGCTAATAATGATTCAATGGTAAATCAACATTTAGGAAAAACAAAAAAACAAGGTAGCCTGGCTGGTGTGGTTCAGTGGGTTGAGCACCGGCCTGTGAACCAAAGGGTCGCTGGTTCGATTCCCAGTCAGGGCATATGCCTGGGTTGCAGGCCAGGTCTCTAGTAGGGGGTGCATGAGAGGCAACCACACATTGGTGATTCTTTCCCTCTCTTTTACCCTCCCTTCCCCTCTCTAAGAATAAATAAATAAAATCTTTTTAAAAATTTAAAAAACAAGGTAGACAGTATGGGCAGAAGGTAAGCTCATCAACATCTAGAAGCTGTGACAAAACCATGGAGCCTACCTTAGTCAACTTCACGATAAAGTTTATAAAAGAAAAGTCTCCAGAATAGTATATACTAAGGTAAAAAGGGTGATACAGATAGCAGAAAATAAAGTACATACTGGGAGCATTTGCAGAAAAACAAAAATCATTGTAGGCTGGAGAAGTAGAAGAATGAGGTGAAGTTGGTAAATGAGGTAGGAATGGAACTGAGTTTATTAAAAATGATATAGTGTATGTATTCACAGGATTGAATATTCATTCAGGAGAGATACTTGAGATCACACACATAAACATCAAATCACAGAACTTTAGGTAGAAAGAAATATGGATATGAAATGCAGATTGCAGTAGAATGGACTTTTTTGGGCAATATGAAGTAGTCCATTTGGGTTGAGTTAGTGAATTTGGATGGTGTTTCATCAATCTTTGCTGTGTAACAAACCAACCCAAACTACAGAGACTTAAAATAAAAATACATGTTAGTTCCTGATTCTGTGGGTTGCTGGTTTAGTCCAGACTTAGAGGGGAAGCTCTAGGCTCACTCGTGGCCTGTAGCCAGCGGGCTGGACTGTTGGGGGGGTCTAGGGAGGCTGCATATTGGGCAGTTCCAGCTGTTGGTCAAACACGTCGGTTCTCTTCCATGTGATTTGTTCATTCGGTGGCAGGGGTTTGAAAGGGCCAGAGCCGGAGCAGCAAGGCCTCGTGAGGCCGAGCCTCAAATCAGCAGCACTCATGCTGTATTCTATTGGTCAACGTTATGCCAGCCTCTGATTTAAGGTAACAGAGCGTCTGTGGCCATTTTAATCTGCTGTTTAAGGAGTGCACTAAAATGTGATTAAAAGCTTAGGATGGTGCTTGAATATAAATCGTCTTGGCTGTAACTTGGATTCGCTTTCATTTTCTGTCTTTTGGCTTCAACTTTATTAACTTTTTTTTTAAATCCTCACCCAAGGATATGCTTATTGCTTTTAGGGAAAGAGAGAAAGGAAGAGAAACATCAATGTGAGAGAGAAACATTGATCAGTTACCTCCCGCACGTAGCCTGACCAAGGACTGAACCCACAACCTTTGGGGGTATGGGACGGTACTTCCACCAACTGAACTTCCCTGGTCAGGGCTGTTAACATTTTATTTCCAGTGATAGTCAGTGTGCTAAGGGAAAGGACCATGGGGTGGCTAATAACTTAATTCTTCATTTTGGTTTATTCTCGCAGAATTTATTATGGAGAACTAGGATTCGGATTTCCTTACTTTAAATGTTTCTCTATTGCTTTTATTTTTATGGTGGGAGCAGAGGCAAAGAAGGGAGAGAACCAGAATCTGTGTACCATCATCTAGGTGCTTCCGGCCTCTTCCTGGTCCTTGTCCAACCCTGGAAGTTAGTGTTGCTGGAATCTGCTGTTTAGTTGAAACTTTGGTTCTGCACACATTAGATATTTGAGTTACACATCAGAAAATGTCATCTAAAAGTGCTATGCAAACTTTTAGAGTGCAAATACTAAAAAAAATTAAGTTTTGTGTGATAGTTCATTTATAGACTAAATCTTCATTTTATACCAAGTTAGCTTGTTGAAACTCCAATCTTCTCTTAGGACATAAGTTGTGAACAGACCTATGTTTATGTGTAAAATGATATGAACAAAATTGCTTTTTTTGAAAAACAAGATGTGAATTGATTAAACTTGGTATTTTTACTCTTACATAGATCAAGAAATGGTACCATTTTGCTCACAGGTTATTTTTACCTTTTAGGCATGTAGATTTGTTATAAACCATTAGCAACCAGGAGACTTATTATTTTAAATTTTTCCTTTTTTACTAAATGTTAGAGTGACATTGGTTAATACAATTATATAGGTTTCAGGGGTACAGTTCTATAGTACATCATCTCTATATTGTGTTGTGTGCTCATCCCCCCAAGTCAAGAAGAAGGAGACTTGTTTTAGTTCTTATAATGTTTCAGTGGGACTAAGCCATCCCTTTGTGACAAACTCAATCAGAAGAGTATCCTGGAATTTTTCTTTGGGGCCCAGGACATCTTATTTTGCCTTTTGCATATTTTTCAAGTATTGCTATTTAGCATTAATTTTCTTTTAAATGTGATCTAGATAGAAATGGTATACAGATTTCAGAATGTTGGAATTTTCAGATGGATTTTTTAAAAAATAGAATAAACATGACTGACTTTTTCAGAAGGATAATGGAAAGGGATGAAGAAAATGTCTTAATGTTGATATCCACTATTTGGTAAATTTAAACTATATAAATTGACAAGTTTACCCTTTTTTGAATTGCCATCAAAATTTATTGCTTAGAACTATATAACAACTTTTCCCCAGTTCTATCGAAGCGCAACTGACATACAGCATTGTACAAGTTGAAGATGTTCAGCCAGATTTGACTTTGTGTATATTGTGACATAATCACCACAATGAGTGTGGTTAACATCCATCAGCTTATGTGGACACACACACACAAAGAAAAGAAAAAGGTTTTGTTTTCTTGTGATGAGAACTCTTCAGATCTACTCTCTTAGCTTAGAAATACTTTAAAGTACTTAATAAAAGTTACAGAATCAAATTTAATAGACATTTAGAATTGAAGAAGTCTTGGCAGCGAGACGTGTCACAATTCATCAGCACGCGTCCCAGTGGCCAGGAGTGCCCGCTGTGTGTGTGGCGCCGAGGCAAGCATGAATGATGTGGCCTTGCTTCGATTGGTGCGGCACAAGTGGCCTTTCGGAGCCTCTGGCTTAATTCAGTTTGAAATATCTGCCTGGATATAAAGCACCCTCTATACATGGAAACGTATATTCCCATAAAGTTGGCAAGTTCACAGTGCTCTTCAAGGAAATTTTATTGAATAACATAGACATTGTCATTCTAATTTTATAAAGGCACAAACTAAAAACTGGGCACCATTGAGTTTGAACTCTTTTACCCCGGTCCCAAGTCGCATCCTGTTTCCACCACATCCTGTGTTCCTTCTGAACAGGCTGGGTGCGCTGAGCGAGCAGACATTTAGTCCATGTGCGTATTTTTGTTCCCTAGATGTGACCAGCAGTTTGAGTATCACCAGTCCTGAACACATGATTGAAAAGGCCAAAGGGGAAACTGCCTATTTGCCATGCAAGTTCACACAGAGTCCAGAAGACCAGGGGCCATTGGACATTGAGTGGCTGCTATCACCAGCTGATAATCAGAAGGTGGATCAAGTGGTAAGTTTGCTGAGTGCTCGCTTACTCAGCAGATGTTTCTGGAACTTGTCTTCAGTGCCCATCACTGTGCTGATCACATAGGTGTGCGGGGCATGACTTGTGAACCTTCTGAACATCTGGATTGTGAAGTGTAGGTGAGTCAGAAAGTTGTGGAGCAAACATGATAGTGTGGCACAAATATACATAATACGTGTTAAGGGACATAATATGTGAGTAAGCTAGACTTTTGAAAAGGTGATAGAATTTTTAACTAACCCAAGGATTCTGATACAAGTGAAAGAGTCATCAAGTATAACGGCACACAACAGTTACACTGTTGCAAAGTCTGTTCTCTGTATTATTTCAAGGTAAACATCCTGTATAATGAATTTCTTTAAAAGCAAAGTGTTCCTAGCAAAATAGCAATGGATAAAATATTTAATACTAACTTCAAAAATTAAATATCAAAATACTGTTTCAGAAAATTTTTAAATTACAAAGTAATAAGAGCCTAATGTAGAAAACTTGGAACGTCAAAAGTAGCACAAAGGAGGAAAATTGCCCAATAATCTCATCTCTCTCTCTCTCTCTATATATATATGTATATCACACTTTGCCTTTTAATTGTACCATAATATTTTACTTAATTTAGAATGTTGCACATTAGCTTCATCTGACACATTTAATTAAAAATAAAGTCAATGTTAATAAATTATATTAAATCAGGGAGAGAAAAATAAGTCCACATATTAGAGGAATATGGTAATTCAGTTGAATCGCGAACAGCCAAGGTTTGAACTGCGCAGGTCCACTTATATGTGGATTTTTTTTCAATAAATGCTCTAAATGGATTTTTTCTTCTTTATGATTTTCTTAATAACACTTTCTTTTCTGTAGCTTACTTATTGTAAGAATACATATAGCATACAAAATATGTGTTAATTGACTGTTTCTGTTATAGGTAAGGCTTCCCAGTCAGCAGTAGGCTATTAGCAGTTAAGTTTGGGGGCAGTCAAAAGTTATGTGGAAATTTTCGACTGGGGCTGGGTGTTGGTACCCCTAATGCCCATGTTGTTTGAGAATCAACTGTGTGTGTGTGTGTATACATATGTATGTGTACATATATGTATCTATGTGTGTACGTATATGTATATTAGAAGAGAAATTTTATGTTTACTTATGGTCCATATAAAAGAAGGGGTTATTCAGCCGTTCAATGGCTGAACAGTGCGGTTAAATAATTACTATTTTGGCATGTTTTCAGGCAGTTTGCCCATGATGTAATTGTAACGGACATAATTGAGGTGCTTTCCCAAGTAAAGAATGACTAGGGCCACACACTCCAAGGGCTTATAGCTTTGCCCTGATTATGCTCATGGAAATTCCTTCTGTCTCCCTAAGCAAAATAAGTGGAAATTGACTCACTCTGTCTGCTCAGCCCAGATACCCTGTCCCCTCCTTCCTTGCCTTGTTCTTCCCACCCCACCCCTTCCAGGCCAGGCCAGCACCCAGACCACAGGCTTCTGTCTCAGGTCCTGCGTACCCTCATGCCTATGGGCAGCGCAGGGCCCATATCCCTTTCAAGTCCAGGACTCCACTCACGTCAAGATGAATGGATAGAGAGGGCAGGTGTTAAATGGCTTAAGAATTCTGAGTGAAGCCATAACGAGGTGCTTCTAGAGACCAAGAAGCCCAGTGTGTGTCTGTAGTCTTCTGTATCCATTCATGGGAGGAGGCCCGAGGTCTTCTGTTGAATGGGAGACACAGCCTTGTTTCCCACAGGACTTACGGGTTAAAAAGCTAGCCACACGGTGTAAAACACAGTAAAATCAGGCCAGAAGAAAGCTAGCAGGTTTAGGGAGAGACTGGCGCAGAAGAGAATGCTTCCATAGACTTAGATACATTACTTGTTAGCTGAGCCCTTATTTTAATGTATTTGTGCTAGCAGGCAGCATGGTGGGGGACTGGGCTGGAGCAATTTCCATCCCTCCTCCCTGTGTGATCTCTGTAGTCAGCAGATAGTTACCATGTACTATGTCCTTACTGCTCTGTGTCCTTACTCCATGTGCTCTGTGGCGTTTCATATACTCAAATTATGTATATTGAAGCCTTACAGCAGCACTCGAAGATGAGAATTATTGTTTTATACACCAAGAGGAGAAAACAGAGCTCTAGAGATTTGAAGGAACACTCGCAGAGTCACACAACTGGCAACATCACAGCTGTTGTTCCAACCCAGGTTTCTCCGACCCTCCCCCTCCCTCGCCCCGCACCTTATTATCCTTTGCACCATCCTGTGCTGCCTTCCATGTTTCAGAGCCTCTGTTTCCTCAAACGGGATCAAAGACACCTACCTCTTAAGACTGTAGTGAGATCTCACTGAAATGCCGTCTGCGTAAGTATCTTGTAAGCCTATGAGTCATGTAGGAATGTTAATGAAGCCAGTATACTGTGCCAACTCAAAGGGATGTGGTTTGCATCTTAGCTGTGTGACTCTGCACAAGAGTTGATCTGTGAGAGCCACTGCTTTCCTGGAGCTAAAGGAAAAAATGTGTAGTACCACCACCCTGCAGGGTTGGGAAGAGGAATCAAATGCCTGGTAAACAGTACTTCCACATTTCTTAACTTCCACTTATAACATTGCTTTTGTGGGAAAATACCAAGACAGTTTACAAAATGAACTTAACAGTGGGGACACATCTCTTATTTGTCAGGCCGCCTTCTAAACACTATTAAGTGTGCGTGTAGCAACTTGAGGGACTGAAAGTACAATAGATTGGACTTTCTCAGGAGTCCACAGTTAAATACCGAGGAAGACGGGGCAGCCTCCTTTGAGGGGTTCTGGGTGTTGCTGTTGACACGTGGGTGTGGCGAGAAATGCAGCAAACTGAAGTCATGGCTGTTTACAACTGTTTACTTAGCAAACTGCTATTGAGTGCTTCCTAGAAGCAGACACTTAGTGTTTACAGAAGTAAAAGATCTGTAGTGAATTAAGAGTCGGGGTCAGCATGGTAGAGAGGCGAGAGTACAGAAGAGAGCCCACGTCCCTGCCCTCAAGAAATTCCCACAGAGGACATGTATTTTGACCGTACTGTTGTTCATAATTAACATCTGGGAGAAAGAAGATTATTTGCAGACTGTGGACTGTAGTCTGTTTTCTGATTATTATTTGACTGGCACCACTGGTCTTTGGCCCTTGGGTCACAGCTGACCAGAAAGAAGGATTTTGTCAGTATCCACAAAAGCCCGTCACTGGCTCAGGAGGCTCAGTGGAACTGGGAAAGGGCCTTTGCTGTTACTCACATGAGACTCATTGAAAGGTCCTGTTAACCAGGGCACCCATCTTAAGAGGCTTATTTTAGGATTTTTATCTACTAAGATCTAGAACCCTAAAGTATTAACTATTAACTCTCCAACTTAGTGTTCAGACAAAAAATGTCTTTTTTGACTTCATGTTAGATTTCACAGGTAAATTATCGTAAGCCCTTTTTGGGGGAATGGTGGTGGTGTATACTTAATTTTATACACTTGATTGACATACATACTGACTGCAGCCTCTGAGGCAGCTGAGAAATAGATTGTACAGGAATTCACAAATCTATGTTCTTGTCCAGTTGCGCTGACTCAACTCTAATTCAGGGCTACATTGCTTTATCACGTTGGGCCTTGGTTTCAGTCAAATGAGAGTGCGACCATACTCAAGGGGCACATTGATCTCTTAACGTTTCCCTAATCTTGCTTTGGATAATTGCAGGTTTCCTCATGATATGTGTTCTCATTCGGTTTTGGGGGTTTTTTTGGCTCCCATAGTTGCACAGTGTATCCAGAGCACCTTTAGTGAGACAGGTTTTGCTTTGTTGTTATTTTCATGTCTTATTTTGATTTTCTTTTAGATCATCATATATTCTGGTGACAAAATTTATGACGACTACTATCCAGATCTGAAAGGACGAGTACATTTTACAAGTAGTGATGTCAAATCTGGGGATGCATCAATAAATGTAACCAATTTACAGTTGTCAGATATTGGCACATATCAGTGCAAAGTGAAAAAAGCCCCTGGTGTTGGAAATAAGAAGATTCAGCTGGCAGTTCTTGGTAAGTTATTTTCATTAATGTTACTTATTAACAGGGTGAGTGGTCATGGTAGAATAGCAGCAGCATTTATGTGAGACAAAGCTTCGTTTTTTAGAGTAATAATTTTAAACATTTGAAGTAATTCTATATTTTAAATAACATAAAACATAAAGCCAGCAGACTTTCTTTGGATAGGAAAAATAAGTGAGCAGCTTATTTGTGAAGTGGATAAAAGAGTTTGAAAGTAAATGAAGAGGCTCTGTGATACAGGAGAAGAGCCTCAAGCTGGGAGTGAGGGGATCTAGGTTTTGTTTCTCGTTTTGTTTTTTGTGTTGTCCTCAGATTTGTCCTGAGAATTAAAGAGCGTCTTCATTTCCTGGGCTTCAGCCTACCTTTGTGAAACATTGCAAGATGTAATTACCATTAAATCTGTACTTGATCTCATTTAGTTCAAAATTGTTACGTGTACCAAAAACTTTCTCAAATTGCATTACCCAAAGAATAGAGGAGGTCTCTGTGATGACTAACTGGAGTACTGTAATGGACGGGGTGGAGTATGGTAGAAGGAATATTGAATTGGGACAAGACCATTGTACATCAGAGTCATTTATCCTCCATGAGCATCACACTTTTTCATCCTGAAAGTAAGGGGATTTGCCACGTGGTCACTCAGGTGGATATCCTGTAGCTCTCTCTAGGAGAAAAGTGTAAAGTTTCTGTGAACTCTCTAAGACTGGAAAGTTTATTACCCTTGTGTGGAATTAAGTAATCAAGACTGGCATCCCCCACATCAACTTCTCCCTCATTCCTTCTGTTATAGAGAAGTAATTAGGGGGTTGAGCATATTGGGTTCCAGACTCATTGGGAACATCTGTCTTTTCTAAAGAATGTCTGTCAGAGCAGGAGCAAGAGTACAGATTTCTGCACGCTCCAGGGGCGGTGTCAGGGGTTGTCTTGGTTGGAAAGGTGGTCTTCCGCTGGCAGCATCACTAGTGGGCACACAAGGGGGTGCTGGTAAAGATACTTCTGTGGTATGAAAGCAAGTGAACCTGAACAAGGAACCAGGAAAAGGAATATTGTTTAATATTAAAGATTCTAGCTTTCTGTGTGTACACTCAGTAAGCATGGAGTTACCTTTCTTTTTTATAAATGTGAAGGCAGGTGAAAGTTTAAGTAGTTGTCTGAACTCATGTCTCAGACCCAGGCATACCTGGGATTAGGCCCTGACTACCATATTTTTCAGACTATAAGGTGCACTTCCCTCCCAAATTTGGGGGGGGTGCATCTTATGGTCCAAATGTAGCTTACATTTACATTGGTGAAATATTATGTTATTTATGTATTAAATATTTTACCACATTTTTTGCTTCAAAATATTTTTCCTATTTTCTTCCTCTAAAATCTAGGTGCATCTTGTGGTCTGAAAAATACAGATTATATCTTCTTTTAACACTACTCTCCTGAAAGCACTGAGTTAAGATATCTATGGAATTTTAACTGGTTCATGATGTACCAGAGTATACCAGTTTATCAGAATATCAGAATTTTTTATTGTGAAATCCCTGTTTGATGGGGCAGGGATACTGGGAGGGATATGATTGGCACATATTCCCAGAAGCAGTGTGAACAAGCTCTGTGTGTGTGTGTGTGTGTGAGAGAGAGAGAGAGAGAGAGAGAGAGAGAGAGAGAGAGAGAGAAAGAGATTGACTCTGTAAGACTAGGTTCAGGGTTGAGTTCACAGGTTTCCATGGAAGGGATCATTATAGCACAAGGCTGCACGTGACCCAGAAGGAACCAGGTTGGACAGTAGTATGGCCAAGCACACTGGTGGCAGCAGCCGTGACTGTCGGGCAGGAGGAATGGCTCTTTCACATTAAACATCGCAACCCCAACATTTAATTCCTCAGAATGGATCAGTGGAAGCACCGACTCAGTAACATCTTTTGTTAACTCTGTGGAGAATCACCATGGTCAAGTAAACCCTGATGCCAAACCAGAGGGGAGCAGAGAAGGGTTAAATGCGGGTAAGAAGAGAAAGCAGGAAGTTACTGCTAGGAGCAGTGAAGATGACTAATACTCAAGAGTTAGAACAGACTTGCTTATAGCACTCTCTTCCCTGTTTTCAGATGAGTCATGGTATAGGAGAAACCACTAGAATTTTCGCTTGAAAAGTCACACTTGGACGGAAGCTCGTCTCTTAGCTTTTCCTGAAAATTCTGCTTAGGCAATCTGTGGGGGAAGACAAAATGAAGTGCCTTTTAGGAACCAGACCGAGTGGTAGTCCGGTGGAGCTCTTGCTTGGCTCCCTGTTAGAGGCTCTGCATGAACTTTGATACGTTTGTGGGAAATCTGGAGGAGATGCCACCACACTGTTTGCAGAGTAATGAGGCACTGAGCCCTGTGCGCTGTTGTGGACATGAACTGGGGGTGACTGTTAGCTGCCTGGGAGTGAGGTGCGACCTGTCGTCACAGCATGCTCCACTCCAGAGCCATCCCTGCCTCCTCTGTCAGGTGCACTAGACATGCATGTGGATGCAGCTCGATAAAGAAGCTGAATGGGGGTGATGGTAACAAAGGGAATCAATAGAGAACCCACAGTAGTAGCCAGTACTGCGGCCCCACCAGAGCCTTTCCCCACATCTCGGAAAGGGCCTGTTCCTGAGACCTTTCGGTATAAACAGGCTGGGTTGTTTAAGGAGGAGAGCATTCCTAGCGAGTGGTTTCCTGGATGTGGACAGTTAATTCAGACGGCACCCACACCGCAGGCCCCTGGGGCACCGGCACATGTGGGGGCTCAGTCAGCACTGGCACTCGGAAGCCAATAGTGTAGGGCAGGACTTTTTATTCTGAAATAATTTGAGTTTTATAGGGAGTTCCAAAACTAGAGAGTTCCTGAGAGTGTACCCATCATCTAAATTCTTCTAATAGTAACATTTTACAAAAGTATAATACAATGATCAAAAACCGAAGAAATTAATTTTGGGACAATAGTATTAACTACAGTATAGACCTAGTTTGAATTTCACAGTCTTCTACTCACGTCCTTTTGTGCTAGGGTCAAGTCTACTATCCACGTTGCATTTACGTCTCCTTAGCCTCCTCCACTCATGTCAAGGGACGCATGATGTCACATCTCATCAATCATGCTCACTTGGTTTACGTTTTATCTGATGGGCTTACACTGACAGCTTACACTTTTTCCTTCTGTAATTAAAAAAACTATCACAGGGAACCACTCTGAGAATATACAGATATCTCGTTTCTCCTCAAACTTTGCCCATTGATTTTTAGCATCCATGCATGGACTTTGCCTGGAGCCGGGCGTTTTAAACCAAGCAAAGTCAGCATCCTTAGACAAGTGACAGGATGATGAAAGTAGGTTTACAGTCCGAATGGAAAGTAATACAATAAGTAATACAAGAATAAATGCTGTATTTTGCGTACTCACAACTATAAACCTACTTTGCCCCACCCTGTGCATCCTGTTCCATATGGGGACTAGGTGTGTTTTCTGTAGACTGAGGTAGGCCACTAACCAGGAGGGATGATGGTGAGATATATATATATATATATATATGAAGCACAGCATTACTACATGGGTGGGCCATTGGCCAGGTACAAGCTGATGGTCAGGTACCCTTGCATGAGAAGAACTATTATCTAAGGTAGTGATCATGGAGACAAATGTTCTGAGGACGATGGCCAGGTACCCTGGAACACCAGACCAAAGAAACATTAGGGGATAAAACTTTATCTGCGTCCCTTTGTGGTTTTCTTTCTTTTAATCCAGCCCAGCGCCATGGATAAAGAGTGATTCTTCCCTGTAGCATAATGGTTGGGGTTGGAAAGCAGGGGGCTACTGCAGGCATCACTCAGAAACCGTTGTTGGTAAAGTCTTGTTCTATTTGTGGGTGGAGTACGTTGTGATCTCAGACTCAGTGGGGCCTTGGGTTTCCCAAGCCGTCACTTCAGGTAACTGCTCATTGTTGGATGTGTTTGGTGTATGGGGAAGGGTCACCTTTAATAGAAGAGATGAGGGTTAGGGTTAATATGCTATATCACCAGTACATACTTGATGTACAAAGCAATGCTTTCATGTCCCAGTGCTAGTTTATGTAATAAAGGATTTATTGATAGTTTGTAGAAGTGACGAACAAAGTTCATTTTGTTGAAGAGTCACAAGATGAAATAATGTGCAAAACCAATTTAAATGTCCAGTTCATGTAGTCTCCAGGGCAACTGATCAATCTAAAAAAGAGACAGATTTGCTTAGGAAATCAGCAATGCAGTTAAATGCATTTGTTGATCCTTAGGAAAAAGTACAAGTAGTAACAGATGAAGGGGAGAAATACCATCAGATTGAAGAGTTGTCAAGAAGCGGGTGAAGAGATGAGATCATGATTGACATCCGTGGTTAAAGATGCCCCGCTGGATATGATAACTCCTGTTGGCCAGATTTGGGAAACAGTTTCTGTTAGAGCTAACCATACACATGCCATAAATGATCCAGCAATTACTGAGAAAAGGAAGACATTCCAGTAATTACATGAGTGTTCAAGCAGTGTTGTTCATAATTGCATGAAACTACAAAACACATTCACATTTATTCCTAGTAGTGAAAGAGTAAAAGACCATCCAGGACTGAAAAGAATGAAAAGCAGTTCAGACTAAAACAGGGGGAGGAAAAAACCAAACAGTCCTGCCATTTATCAGGCAGTGAGGACAGATACAGACACAGACACAGAAACAGATACAGATACAGACACGGATACAGACACGGACACGGATACAGACACAGACATGGATACAGACACAGACATGGATACAGACACGGACACAGACATGATACACGGATACAGATATAGACAAAGACACAGACACGGATACAGTCAGCGGCGGAGTTTAGAGGGGACACAGTTTCCCCCGAGGTTGTGGAGCTGCAGTAAACTACAGACCACTGCTGTCTCCCCGGTGTCACCCCAGACCCACCTTGCACTGCGCATCCCACACTGAGGAGGATACCCAATTGCTCAGTGGCCTTCGTCACCAGTTCTCCTAATCCAGCCTCAGAAACAGCTTCGGATTCAGAACCAGTGTCTGCTTCTTTTAGAGTCACCTGGAATCCTTCAGAACCTTCCTTTCTTGCTCCAGTGACATTCACAGCTCCTAATAGTCCTTCCTCGCTGGTCAGTCAGTCTGGTTTTGACAGACTACACTCCTGCTCCTGGTCCGTTCATGAAATAGGCTTGAACAGTAGCCCAGAGGCTGGAACCAGTGTTCACCGACAGATGAGTGGATAGCTCTGTTTATGTTATAGTCCATGGAATACAACTCAGCAGTGAAAGAGAATGGACTTTTGAAAGAAACAACATGAATCAATTTCTAAAGCCTTACAGTGAATAAAGGAAGCAAAACAAAAGTAATACTGTATTACTCCACTTCCTTGACGCCAGAAGCAGCAGAACTAATCTGTGGTGATGAGAATCCCGCGGGTGGCTCCTGGGCCAGGGTTGTGACTGAGATAACTGCACCCAGCAGGAGGGTGGCTTACGAGAGGATTGGGGTGGTGCTTAACGGGGGGAGGGTATACTCGCATGCACACACACGCATTTGTCAAACATGATCAACGTACACTATTACAATGTGTTAATTTTATTGTATGTATGTTATGCTTTAATAAAGTTCAGTAAGAGTATGAAATGCCAAGGTGTTAATCCAGTGTTGGGATGAATTTCAAGTAATGGGGTCAGCAGTTTCTCTAAACAGTGACCCAGAGAGACCTGGAATATAGCCTCAGATTTACCTTTTAGTAACAGTGCTCTCTGGATGGTTTGGGGTTAATGTAATTGTGGAGTATTAATTGGGCCTTAATTTCACCAAGTGAATTGTCCCTGCTAGCAGCATTATTTAGTATAAATCCCCTGATGGGCACGGTAATGGCACCAGAGGGACGTGACGTGGCACATACATACTCCCGTGTCAGGCACGGAGCAGAGGGATCGGTTAGGAATGGAGCGGGGAGCTTCCTGGAGTCGGAAGAGGCTTGCTTTCCGGCGTGCCCCATGGAATCAAGGCAGAAAGAGCCGCGCCTGAGACCCTGCCATTCCTCTCCGTGCAGGGGCTGCTTGCCTGAGCCCCGTCTTGCCCGCTTCGTGTTGGGTAAAGCTGAGAACGTGTTGTTGACACCCTGTTGTAGTCTCTCAGTCTTGTCGGCCCTGAGCCGGGGACACGGGATGACGAGTCAGGGGTTGTGCAGCATGCTCCATGTTTAAGTAATCCTTGTAAACAAATTCCATTCTTTTGTGTAAAGTTATCATTTCTTTTCTTTTCTCAGTTAAGCCTTCGGGTACAAGATGTTACATTGATGGATCAGAAGAAATTGGAAATGACTTTAAACTGAAATGTGAACCAAAGGAAGGTTCACTTCCGTTACTATATGAATGGCAAAAATTGTCCAACTCACAGAAACTGCCCCCAGCATTGGTAACAGGTACCGCCTACGAGACAGTTCGTACAATGTGTCATTGATTTGTACTTAAATTTAACGGGGGGGCGGGGGGGGAGGTGAATATATATATTTTAATCCCCAAATACTTTCCCCTTTTATATAGACCAATCAGGGTTCCGTGGAAATTATTCAGTGTTTTAGAATGACAACTTACTGTCATGTAGTATAAATAGATATATTTTTGTAACAGTTTCACCGTTTTGGATATTGTAACTGATTTCTTTGGAACATATATATTTAATTGATGGCAATACTGACAGAAAATGTTCATGATTATAACTTAATGACTAAGTTGTAGCAAGTGTTGGATCTTGAAAGTTTCATGAGCCTAGATTCATCTCGAAGATACTATAATTTACCCATGGTGTGTTTGTTAAAACAGAACAAAACAGAAACATCTCAGAAACACCTCTCTGATACTAACTAGAAAGTTACAGATTGGTTAAATCTGATTGCTCACGCTGTTATAATTGACCTGTTATTCAAACTGATCTACACTCTCCCCACCCTGGCTGGGCAGGATTTCTCTCAGCCTGTTTCTTTTTTCAAAGTAGGAGACAAACCGTATGACCCCTTCGGACTTTTTTCGTGTATTTCTTTCCTCTTGGGGGTGGATGAAATGGCTTTTGCGAATCTTCCTACCGCACCAAAGAGCCTTTGTGGCATGGAATATTTTTTATAATCAGTATGGCTCTGCTTCAGCTGAGACTGTATGTGTGGAGAAGGAGGTCATGTTTATTTTTGCCTTGATGCAGATGAACTGGAGGCACAATTGTTTGCATCCTGGAGACATGCATGTGTCTGCCTGCCTGGCAGCTTGTTCTGCACCCAGCTTCAGCCTCTATCAATTTTGCTGGGATTGTTGAACTTAGTAGGGTTTGCCTTTACTGAAAACTCAGCTGTCCTGTAAAAATGGGTTTTGCTCCGCCCTGCCTTTCTTTTCATAGAAATGACTTCACCTGTTATATCTGTAAAAAACGCCACTACTGAGTACTCTGGGGTGTACAGTTGTACAGTCCGCAACAGAGTGGGCTCTGATCAATGCGAGCTGCGCCTGGACGTTGTTCCTCGTAAGTATCTTCTTTCTGTTTATGGTGATAGTTTGTTTCCCTTATCTTTGTGCAGCCCCCTTTGGTTCAGTCAGCAAGGGTATAATGAGGGCACCTGGATGCTAATTGTGAACAAAGCACTTTATGGTTTGGTTATTAGCTTTCCTAAGTCACAAAAGGAAAAATTACATTTTATGAATGAAACCTTCATTACTGTAGCACCATTAAGAAGATGAGTTGTCAAATCAACTCTTATACCATATTTTCCTGTTATGTTAATAAGTACAAATTATTTGGAACATTCTTACATGCCAACTCAGGAAGCTGGGAATACTAAAGTCTTTTAATGTGGTTTGATTGCATTTATGCTTGAAATAGATTCTATAGTTCAAAAGAAAGTTCTTTAGTGGATTTTCCCCCTGGACCAAAATGCTAATTAATTTGTCCTTAAAGTTAATATGTGGAATGAAATCAATCTCTCAATATGTATCCTTATCTTCAATATGACTAAATATTTGTTTTACTATTATTTTCTTATGAATGTATTATTCTAGCTTCAAATAGAGCTGGGACAATTGCAGGAGCTATTATAGGAACTTTGCTTGCGCTAGCGATCATCTGTCTGATCGTCTTTTGCTGTCATAAAAAGCACAGAGAAAAAAAATATGAAAAGGAAGTTCATCATGATATCAGGTAATTGACACAAGAGTTGACTGATGTATACTAAGTTTATTATATCTGAAAGAATTAGTTCTCTTAACCATCAAAAGCATGTATCCCTGTAAGAGCTGGATAAAAGCTATAGCTCTTCCCCTCAACACATTTGAAAACTTTTCCTTTGAATTTCAAGTATGCAGATCCAGCCAACCTCCATGGTGCCCTTCCCAAGCCCCTTTCCGATAACGGACCCTATTTTAATAACCACTGCAAAGTGGCCTATCTCACGAGTGTCTTCTCCAAATACAGTGCAGGTATGAAGTTTTCAAAAAAAAAATTAATAAGATGTGGAGATTTTTTAAAAAGACCTGATTGTGCCCTGGCTGGTGTGGCCTCATTAGTTGGAGCATCAGCCTATAAACCGGAAGGTCATGGGTCCGGTTCTGGTCAGGAAACATACTGGGTCGCGGGTTCAGTCCCTGGACGGGGTGCGGACTAGAGGCAGCTGATTGATGGTTCTCTCTCACATTGATGTTTCTTTCCCTCCCTTCCCTTCTTTCTAAAATCAATAATATGCCCTCGGGTGAGGATTTAAACAAACAAAAAAAAGGACCTGAATGTATCAAGTAACATAAGTAGTATTTTTTTTTAATATTCTAAACCAGTAGATCTTAACCACAAGTGTATATTGGATTATAGAACTTTAAAAAATAGCATATGACTTAAGTAACACCCAGGAATCAACATTTGGTAGGTATGGGGTGGGGTCTGGGCACTTGTATTTTTTAAATGGCACCAGAGGTTAACTCAGATATATATTCTTTGTCAGTCCATGGTATAAAAATTCTTAGGCCTGAATTCCCATTTTTTGCAGACTTGAATCTGCTGGGTATTCAGCTAAGGTCTTAGATAAGTAACTTGCATAACAGAGACTTTCTTCTTTTTTTGGTAGAAATATATCTAGGTATTAATGCTTTATCAACTACAAAGTGTTATAGGACTCTAATTAGATTATTTTGATTAGTTGAGCTGGAATATAAAAATACTTGAGGTTTGTTCCTTGTAAGACAACATAATGGAATCATAAATTATTGTAAAAACCACCTTTTATTACTCAGGAAGATAGGCATTCTGTAAATGATAACTTTGGGAGGAATGCACAGCTAGTGACATTGCGTTTTATTGCTCTTGCTTTCTGTGTCAAACACACTTTTATATACTTAACACTTAAATAGCCTCCACCCATGAGTCATAGGTTACTAAACTGTAGGTTTCTAGAAACTTATTCTTGGAGCTTTTATTGGGACCTTTGCTTTCTAGGGAAGACGTGCCCCCTCCGAAGAGCCGGACGTCCACTGCCAGAAGCTACATGGGCAGCAATCACTCATCCCTGGGGTCCATGTCTCCTTCCAACATGGAAGGCTATTCCAAGACTCAGTATAACCAAGTACCAAGTGAAGATTTTGACCGCGCTCCTCAGAGCCCAACTCTCCCCCCTGCTAAGGTAGCTGCCCCTAATCTCAGTAGGATGGGAGCGGTGCCCGTGATGATTCCAGCACAGAGCAAGGACGGGTCTATAGTATAGCACCTCCGTGCCTTCCACGTCTGCGCTCCGCGCCTCTCTTCTTCTTTCAAAATAGGAAAATCTCTTCTGTTCCAAATGTCACAACCAGCCTCCATAGATCAAAAAGTGAACCAGAAACTGTAGGAAATACATTTCAAAAAGTTTTGTGTGGTTATATCAAAATAGGAAAGGCATTAAAGCTACTAAAGACAAATTTGCCATCTGAAAAAGATTTCCTTTAAGAGATTGACTTTGTAGGTTTCTAAATATCAATAGTGAGATGTAGCACTTTGGATATGAATTCGTAGGGGAAGAAATTGGTGAACTTTGGTGCACACCAAGCTGATACTTGAATCATCTGAAACTAGTGTTTTATTATTTCTACCATTATTTTTAGGATCCCGTTCTCAATTTATGACTGAAAATTGGTAAAGATGCATTCATGGCAAAAACTCTTATATACCTTTATGTTTGTTCTTGTTTTTATAGCTTCTTGGAAAACTCTAAAGATGTTTGGAATAGCTCTAATGACATAAAAAAAAAACACTACAGTGTTCCAGAAATGACTAGTTTACTTTTCAAGTCATTCATAAACCTTATTTATGAAGTGACTTGTTAAGTATTTGACTGATAGACTGCTTCAGGCAACAGAGACGTAGTGAGCTCTTTTGTATGCGGAAATAAAGGAGTGTCTATGGATTTATTTAGAAAATTTGCTGTCAGCAACATAGAGCAGTAACACTCAGAGTTCAATGGTGAGGATGGATTTCGGGGATGAGTGGTCGATACCCGAAGGCTTATGGGCAGAGTGGTGACCGGCCAGATCCAGGACAGACTGTTCTGCCATTCCCAAATTAAGTACTGGCTCTCTGCTTTAGGTCGTATTTTTCTAATAAGAAAAAATTATAACTCATTTATCGTTTGACAGAGACAGGTTGAAATTCCCTCATTATTGGTTCCAAATTCTAAAAGGTGTTTACTGGTTCAGCATTTCATTGCTGTTTTTGGATGGCATTGCATGTTGTATGTTCTAGACAAACGTAATCCCAAATTTGCCTTCCTGAATGCAGTTCCCGGAGGATGTTTTCTTCGCAGACTTAGAAGGATGGAAGACTTTTTAGGCTGGTGTCCTCCGTCAGTTCTGTATTCCGGACGTGGGGCATGTGCAGTTGCTACTGTATGGCCAACATGTCTGTGTGTGGTTGCAAAAAATCAAGCTGAGCTTTGAAAAGTTTCAGTCTTCGTTTTGTGAAAGTGATTTATTCCTAAAAAAAAAAAAAAGAAGGAAACGAAAGGAAAAGGAGTAAAAAGAATACTCCTAACTGCCAAATGTGTTAAATACTGTTTTAGTAGAAGAAAGTGAATTTATTGTATTTCCCTTAAGATTGTGAGGGAGTGTGGATATAGTAGTACGAGCCAACAATTTCTTTGTAGTAAATGAGGTCTGCAGTAAATTATTTCACTAGCTCTAAAACCTTTTCCCTAGATTTTTTAGGGAGTTGGTTTCTGTTCATCTTTTTGGGTGCCGTGGTGGTTCATGCTGTATTATAAATTAATGTTGGCATGAATTTATGATTAGGAAGAGTATTATGTACATTTTTTAATGGTAAATTTAAGCTGAATGCCTGTGTAATGGATTAGTGTATAGTTTTACATATTTGGAAGCATTTTTTAAATAGATTTTTAACCTGACATAATATTGGTTTTATACTTGGTGTTAACATTTTCATTTGTGCCTTTTGGGTAATTTAATTTTTATTATGAATTTCTGGTGCCTATGAGCTAGCTATCACCTAAAAGGTGCTTAGAGGTGAAGGTACTGTTCCTAAAAGCGCATCACTGTGACACCTTTCTATCCTCACACTTTCAGTTTGCCTCCTCTTTTCTATTCTTCCCAGGTGCAAGTTAACAGATTGTGTTATTCATAAAGATTTAAAATTTTCAACACCCCTAACACTCTTTTACTGTGTTTCTGACTTTATAACAGTAACTATTTTTGCACTCCAGATGTCTGGTCTGTTTTGTATAAATAAATTTATATAATAGTATAAGAAATAACAGCACAAACTTTAATAAACAACTTTTGGTCTTTTCTATTCGTTTTCATGTAATGAAGATTATGCTATCAATGTAAGTAGAAATTAGTACAGAAAATGGACATAATGTAAGGCTTTCCTGGCCTTAGATTTCATAGTTGGTCTAGGATGTAGCTATAAGTATGTCAGATTCTCTTCCAGAAGCACTTTTAGTTCAGGTCCGTACCGGCTATATGCTGAGAAACACGCTCGTAAACACCAGTTATGTAACCTGGAGAGACCTACGGGCATGATGAAGTTTAGAGGGCAGAATTAAGTTTTAAACTATGTCTTCAGCTACTCTCGTTGTGAATTTCAGTTAATCCACAAGTCAGAGAGTTCTGATTGACTTCCTAAGTAATTCTCACTGATATTTTCAGTTGAATCAGAGATCAAATATTTGTTCTAGAATTGTGACTGGTAATCATCAAGTGATGCAACAAAAATTGTTATTCAAGCATTTCCATTAGAGCTTAACACCATCAGTCAAGGATGGCACCCCATCTTTGAGGCAAGAGTAGGTGATTCCACTTTACACCTAAGAGATTCGACAGCATCCTGTTGAGTCACACAATATAACTTGAAGTGATACCATAGAAGATGTAGTTCTGTGCTTTGAATATATAGCTTGCAGGTATTCTTTGTCTTATTGGCAACTTTACCTAATGTTCTCATTAGAAGGAAAACAAAACAAAACCCTGCCATGGAATTGTTACAATGGAAACACAGCTGGAGTGTGTCTTAGGGGGAGGTTAATGAGACACAATTAGATAATCGGTATGAATTAATGTCTGATTTTTATTAAAATGATAATTTTTAAGATTGAGTATTTTAAATTAGGAGTAAGTGAAGGGGCAGGTAAACATCTTGATTAAATAGAAAAGGAACTCATTGCATGAAGTTGGATATCAAATTCTATAACGTATGGCTTCTTAAAATAACCAGTCTCTGTCTCTTTCTGTGAGTGCAGCATGTAAACTTGAAGTTTTATGAATGTGTAAAGCTTTTCCTAGTTTCTTTTCATCTCCACAGGGTTTAGGGCTTACAGATGCCTTATTCCAGTGTGAACAGAGAAAGTCCGTATTATGTGGTTAATGCTTTGATGTGTCCTGTGAGGAGTAGTTTGTAGAAAGTGTTGGCACCATTTTTATTTCTTCGTGACGTGTGATGTTATATTATTATATATATATGTACATAAATCTTTGTAATATTCTGTGTTTAGTATAAATGTTCTGGGCAAGTTTTAATATTTCAAATGCCTCTCAAATGCCTTTGGATATTCTTGCAATAAAGGCAACATGTTCTACAGTTGGATTTTTTGTTGTTTGCCTATTTTGGCACTAAAATACGGTCCATCACTGAACACAAATTCTACTTATTAATGTTATAAAAGCAGGGAAGAATAATAAATTTGTGAATTGCAGTTCTGTGTATCTTATGGATAGTAACACCAGCAAACATTTGCTGCATCGGGCTTCTCACTGTGAATTAAAATCAAGTTTTACAAAATTGCCTGTTTTGTAATTTAAGAGTGTGGAAAATACGTGTTGGGTTTGCTTTGTTCCAGAACACTAAAATATCCAGTCAAGGAAGACTTGGTGTTTTCTACTTTGAATAACACAAACATTAAGAGAACCACAATTCACTGATTCACTTATTCTCATCCCTAACTGTGAATTTTTGTAATAAATACACTTGTACTACTGAGAAAAATATTTTGACACTTCATATATGCAAGTAGAGAATGGATAGTGTCAGTTTCAAAAATGATTTTTGTATTTAAAGTTTCTGGTTAAATATCCAATGGTGCAGCAGATTTTGAAATTTGTAAAAACAAAATTTGGTTAAAAAAGCTAGAACTTGCTCTAGTTTTGTGACTTTGTGTACTTTTAAAATAAAATCAAGAAAGTGGTTTTCTGCCTCATGGTGTGGCTTCATTGTGCCTTTAAAAAAATGTCTACTTTATAAAACTTCAGTTTCATGTTCCTCCCTGTTTCCCGAGTCCAGGTTTTCTTCCCCCAACCCCCTGAATCCTTTATTAAACAGAATGAAGGTCAGAACAATCACATATCGATGGAAACATGTGAAACATACATATATGTTTCCCCACTCTGCAGTTACATGACCGTATATGACATGATACTTGGGGTTGAAACTCCAAAGTTTGGTAATCATTTCAGTGTTTTACAGTGCAAAGTCAAAGCAGTATTCAGCTGCATTTAAAAGTGTGCACGCATATATGTATTAAACATATCCGGTTCTGATTTAAAGCTACTTTCATTGACTTTAAACATTGATTTCAGAAAAAAACAGGATGGAGAGTAATGCGTCTGTAAGAAGACATTGTTAGGAATATTTTGTTTGTACAATACTATAGTTTCTCAATATTTTGGGCTGAATAATCCCTTGTTGTGAGGGACTGTCCTGTGCATTGTAGGTTTCTTAGTATCATTCCTGGTCCCTACCTACTAGGGGCCAGCAGCCTTCTTTCCCCCCTCCCCCACCCCCACAGATGTGACAACCAAAAGTATCTCCAGATGGTTCCCAATGTCTACAGGGGTAGAGGGCAAAATCCCCCAACCCCCAGGTTTAGAACAGCTGGCTTATACTAACGTTAAATATTCCACTCAGAGGTTAGAATGAGAAGAGCATAGGCCTTGGGGTCAGACATGTTGGACCCCCACTCATTGCTAGATACTTTATTTAGCTTCAGTTTCCTAGTGCTTAAAATGGGGATGAAAATACCCACATCACAGGATGTTGGGAGATCTTAAAGAAATAAAATTGATATAATGAAAAGTCTTTGCATTTGTCCCTGGTAGCTGGGATGCTGGAAATAATACACAGATTTTCAAGGAACCAAGATTATAGTAAAATATACTAACTAAGTGAAACTACTGAGTATAATTTAATGCCTTTAATTTAGACCATACTTTCATCTTGCACTTCTAAAAGCCAGATCATATTTCTGGTTAATTAAAAACCAAGTAGCAAAACCGATATAATTGAAACAAAACTGTATATAAAGTAATTTGTTATTAAATAAAAGTGGTTTAGTTTTAAGTCTTAAGGCATAATCAAGCGTAAGGCAACAGAGAAAGGTTTGGAAGGCAGCCTTAAGAACTCAGCTCAGTTTTTCTTGCTGGTATTTCTGAAGTATAAATCAAATGATTTGTTAAATGATTTTGTTCTATATTTGATAACTATCAGGGAAAAAAGTGGTCCTAGGGTAACTACAAAAAAAGAAGAATTCCACGAGTTATTGAAGGACTGAGAAATTTCAGTCTAGTTAACCAAGGACTAGCTCCTTGATCAGTTTGCTTCTCATTTCACTGCTGAGCTGTGAAAATTCTAACGCTAATGAAGAATAAGAAAGATGGGACAAGGTCCAGGAAATACCGAAGTAGAAGCCTGACGCCGGTCCCCAACAAAGTCCTAGAAGCCACCATGTTCTTTTCTTGCCCTGAGTCATTGTCCCCAGTCCCAGTGGATTGGTTGTCTTAAAATGTAAATATAAACATGTTAAAATCCAGATCACCTAAATCTGATACAAAAGGTCTCTCACGGTCCATTCCATTTCTCTCTGGTTTGTTTTCTCCACACCTCCAGGTGCAGCTCTACGCACTGGGGTTGCATGCCTTGTGAACATGCAGTTTCGTCAACCAGACAACAGCCCCTCCTTGTTTACCTTCCCAGGGCATGTTTGCCCTACAAGTCTAAGTCCAACCACTCTCCTGAAGTCATTTTTTCTGATTTGTACCCATGCCCCTCATTCACATGCTAATTTAGAGGTATGTCTGAGCCTCCAATATTGCCAGTACAGGTCTTTTATGTATTTATTCTAATTAACACGTTTAATATATCCCCTTTATGAGGGGATATATTAAACTATGTTTGAACCTAGTTTATTCACTTTTATCTCCAGTTCCTGACTCTGATATATTATTGCTGAGTAAATACCGAATGGATTTTTAGAAAAGAAATGGCATTAGGGGGCAAGAATGCATTCAATAAGTTCACATCATACGCTCTGTAAGACACCTGGTCTGGTTTCTTCCCAAAAGGCAGTATTGAGAGAGGAAGAGTGAGTGTGAGTGCATGTGGTGAGGAAGTCTGCACGTGGCTTGAAAAGTGAACTTGCACAAATACAAAATGGGATGACCTGACTCAACAGGAGCCAACTTAAAAAAAGAAAAAAAAACTAATTAGAAAAACTTGAGGAAGTGGAAGAACATTTTAGAAAGAAATTTCTAAAACCATTCTTAGATTCTGAGTAGGTCTGGGGTGAAGCCAGTGGCTGTTTCTCTCCTAGACGTTCACAACTGGCCCTTCACTACCGTACACGTGCATATCCGTTTCTTACTTTGAAAAAATGAGGTTTTATACACACTTGTTTTTTAATTTAACAAATCTTCTCAGATTATTCTACATGCGTTTTATCTATTTTCTATTATCTATACATCTATCTACCTATCTTACCTGTTTTTAAAACTGTAATATTTACATCAAAGGGATAACATGTAACTTATTTAACCAGCCTCCAATTGATAGCCATTTAAATCGACCCCATCTTTTAGATGCAATGAATGAAATTACAAGCAGTATGTTTGTACAATGTGTACATCATTATGTATATGTGTAAATATATCTTTACGGTAAGTTGCGAGAAGGGGTGTCGGTGAGTACAGAGTGTTTCCATAACTATTACTAAAATAGCTCTGTCAGTGTTGTAGCAGCTGACGCTGGCAATGGATGAGAGGGCTGACCTCTCCCCCAATCCTCACCGATACTCCCATCCAACCTTTTGATCTTGCCCAATCTCCAAGAAGAAAATTATCTCATGGTTTAAAATTCTGTTACTTGTTTAGTTGAGCATCTTACGTTTAAAAACCATTTGAGAACTATGTTCATGTGATTCGCCCATTTTTCTTTCATAAACTGCTAATTTGGAGCTCTTAAATATATTAAAATTAGCCCTGTGTGATACGGAAACTTTTTTTGGCTAGGTCTTTTTCCTTTGACTTTGTTTGTGGCCTTGCCCTTCTGATCATGTAATCCGAACTCTTCCTGAACTGTCGTATTGGTTCAACTTGACTTCTCCCTCCTTGAAATTGCACCCTCAAAGGAAGATGAGGATCACCTACCAATCTTTTCATGTATTTGTTTCCTCTCCCTAAGCAGATGTGATTTCTCAAAGGTGGAGGGAGCATCTTCACATTTAAATCTTCCAGTAATGCCTTGGCCAGTGTGGCTCAGTTGGATGGAGTGTCGTCCTATAAACTGAGAGTTTGCAGGTTTGACTCCCAGTCAGGGCACATACCCAGGTTGTGGGTTATTTCCCCAATTGGGGTGCTTACAAGAGGCAACCAATCAATGTTTTTCCCTCTCACTCTCTCTCTCTCTTTCTCTCTCCTTTCTCTGAAAACAATGAAAAAAAATGTCCTCAGGTGAGGAATGAATGAATGAATGAATGAGTAAATAAATAAATAAATAAATGTTCAACACGTAATAGGTTCTCAGTAGTCTTCCCTGATAATTGCAGCAGCTCTGGCTATGCTCCTGTCAGGTCATCGCCGCGTGTACTCCTGCCACAGTGTGTTTCTTAAACTATCTTTGGTGTCTTCCAGTTTCTGGAGTTCTTGCCTAAAGCAGTTTTATGAAATCAGCACAAACTAAACTAATGAAGAAAATTAGACATCTTGCACTTGAAAAGATGTGTCTAGGTCATGGGTTAGGCCAGCTGTCACACACCATTTCAAGCTGAGTGTTGGCTACGGGCAGTGTGCTCTTTTAATGTTGCTAAGTAGGATGTTTTCTTCTCACGTACCCCAGAACTGTCAACAGTGAGAACATTTCTAGGGGAACAGTAGAATGACCTTGCAATTCTGAGAGGAGACAGTAGGATAGATAGGAAAAGAAGATTTGCAACTTGTTGGAAAATCATCATCCTCCAGCATCAGCCTCCGCCAGTCATTTCATCTGGTGACACCGAAGGGGCATTTTACTTGTTCACAGAAGTAACAAAACACAAAGTAAAATAATTCTGTGAAAAGAAACATGATCCCTGCCTGGCCAACTAAGACACTATCTGCTATGTCCAGGACAAAGTAAAGACACAGCCCTAACAGGGTTTTATGAACATGTTTATGTGCCTTCAGTTTAAACTTTTCGTAATATGAGCAAAATATTTGTGAGATAGTTAAGAAAACTTACATAGCAGTTCAAATTTTGTAAAAACAACCCCCTCAAACATCCATAGGCTATGTTATCTAGTTCTATATCATTGTAATGAAAAAAATCAAGATCCAGAAAGGTTTTGCTTTTTCAAGGCCACAGTTAGACACAAAATCCAGGTCTCCTGATTCCTGGTCCAGTATTTTTCTAGGAGCCTTGAATCCTTGGCAGTCCCAGCCCTGCGAGAACCATATGAAAGGAAAGGAGGGAAGAGTTAGAGTGTATGGCTCTCCCGACGGCTCACTCCCCTCCCTGCAACACTAGCCTGGGAGAAGGCCAGGGAAAGCAGAGCCGACTCTGGCCTGACCAGTGTCCTCTGCTCCCTGTGCAGAACGTGCTCAGTCATGCTGAGGGCACAGTGAGCATCAACAGCTGCACTCTTCTCAGGGATGCCTGTGATGTCCCCAGCGGGGTGTATGATTGACAAGAGTATGCTTTGTCTGGTACCAAGCCCGTTTATGCTTGTTGTGTTGCTGATTGCATAGTTTGAGTAAATTGTACATAATTTGGGCAAAAGTACTAGACATGGTGAAGATAACATATCTGAGGAAATGACTCTGCTGGCAATCGCTTTAAAAATATGTTGTTTTTACTCACTGCAAAGAAACCAAACTTTACATTTTAAGATTGATATATTATGGATGAAGGTTATAAAGAAAGCAGACACTCCTAGCAATTGTCCCGTATGCTAAGAAAAATTCTTTACATCAAAGATTTGGTGACTGAAAGTATACTGATATATTTTAAAGGATATATAGTTTTTAATGGTTTTTCACTTAAACTTTTTTGATTGGCACTACTAATTGTGTCAGGGAAGAGGGATTTTACTGTAAATCTGCATGCCAAATCCCTATTAAAGATCTTTATTTTAACTTTTTTTGTGTATTTCTTTCCAGATTTCACAGTATCAAGTATCACAACTAGTATTTTCAAAGTTATTTACCAAAAGATCTTAACTATCAATATCAGCCTTTAAGTATTGTCTGTCTTATCATTGGGGAACATCAGAAAACATGAAATAGTGAGGTTTTACTTAGTAAATACTCAGATGGCAAAAGTGAATTTTACATTTTTCATGTTCCAATCCCTTTAGACAAAGTTCAAAATTTTAAATATACTTTCAAGTTTAACCAGTAAATTTTGTTTCTTTAGAAGAAACGTTTAATGAATGATCTGTTAGATACAAAAACAATGCTGTTTCCATTGAATTAAGTGAAACAAATAGTCAACTAATCACACTGGCTGTTTTCTGTTGAATTTTACAGCTTTGCTTATCAATTTGACTCTAAAAAAATTATCGCCTCTAATTTTCTATGTGTGATTTCAAAAAGTTGGCAGCTATGTTATAAGATCAGTTTGTCTATTTCTGAACTTCAATAGAACTTCAATCCCCTCCCCCAACTCCATTCTCAACAAAAGGTGGTGTGGTATATATTTAGATATATGACTGAAAAGGCATTTCCAAAACTGATATGTAGTTTAATATCTAATGATAAGCATGGGTTAAATCAATTGAGGAACAAACATGAATACTGTGAAACTCTTAAAAATTGTGTTTAAAAAATCAGTGTCATAGTATAATGTTTCACATTTTCAAATTGTGTGACCGTAAAATGAGTATACTTTGTATCATGACAAAACAGTATGGGAGAATATAAATTAAAAGCTCCCTCTTTAAATACTCCCCTTCCACTAAAATATTAACAGTGGTTATCTTTGCTAGAGGGAGTATAGGTGATATAAATGATCTTTCTCTGCTTTTAACTATTTTCCTTAAATTAACATCACTTGTATTAACAGACAAATAATTGAATAAGTTTTTGTGTATAATTTTGTATACTTAGTTAAAATTCTTAATTACCAGTGACAATTTCTATATGTAATCCATAGGAAGAGCAGTGATTTAAACTAACCACTAAAGCATAGCATGGAGCAGGGAGATTAGTATCTGTGAATACAACTTTTAGCTTGGAAGTTGGAAAAGAATATCTGATGCCCCCTTGTGGCTGATAATTTTTCAAAGGTGATTTGTTTCTTCTCATTGAAATCCTGTTTAAACCAAGAAAATACCAAAATATCTATTCTATTGCTTTCCAAGTAGAAAAAGAAAACAGAAAAACACTACATTAACAATTTAAGGGGAACCATAATTCCCCTTGTTAGTGATAGAGGACTGGAACCGTAACTCCAGTTCTCTGGCTCCTAAAAGCAGGTGCCTTGGAGTCACACTGCCTGGGTTTGAAGTTCCTATCACTTGGGGCAACTTCCAGTAATACTCCAAGACTCAGTTTCAATGATAAACCTGTTAAATTCTGTTACTATCCTCATTTTTTTGCATCGATTTTCACCTTTCCCACAATATGGTGGGCAATTTTGCACATCAGTAGTCACAGATTATTCTTGTATTGGCCATGTGCTCTTACACAGTATGAATTATAATCTTTTATTATGGCAAATAGTTCTGCATCAATTGTACATTGATATTTATACATTTGCAAAAGTCCATAGGTTATCTTCTGGGTGTACAGAATTTGAGTTACTGGACAAGAGAATATACACATTAAAATTTTTTTGACATTGTCAAATTGCCTTCGACAAAGAAGGCAAACCACAGTCTTTGTAATGTTTCAGTTGGTTAGGTGAAAAATGGTACTTCATGGTTTCAGCTTTGATTTCCCCTGTCATTAGTGTGCCATTAGCACATCTTCTGATTTTAGCCATTTGTAATTCTTTATATTTGGTTCTGCTAAATAAGTACATGTAGAAGGTTTTAGTATATTAAGAATGTTAATTAACTTTTAAACATTTTTTGGAAATTTTCTCCCCCTTTGGAAGTTTGTTTTTTTAACTTAATTTATGATGTCTTTTGATATGCAGTTCAACTATTATTTTCAATTCCAAAGCAGCAATCTTTCTGTCATCACAGGGAATATTTTCCTAAGCTAAAGCTTGTGAATATCTCATGTATTTCTTCTGTACTTTTATAGTTTCATAATTTACATTTTATCTTTAATCTATCTGGAACTTTTATGGTTTGAAGTAGGAATTTAAGTTAAAAATTCACAACAAAATATTTAGCTTACTACTAATTTTTTATTAGTGAATATTTTCAATTTGGAAATATACACACATGCACATACATTAAACTTTTATATATAGTTATGAATTGCCTAATGTTTCTGTCAACGACATACCACATATACAACAGTGACATAACGTATAGCCTAGGAGTTTAGTAGGCTAGATTATCTAGGTTTGTGTGAGCATACTCTATAATATTCACAGGACAGAATAACCTAATGATAATTTCTCAGAACATATCCCCCCTTATTAAGTGGCACATGGCACATGATTGTATAAATATTTATGGTTCTGTACTTGCAATTCTATTATTAGTGTATTAGTTCACCCCTAGGTTATACTTTAGACTATATATTTATAAATTAAAAGGAAAGACAGTCCCTGTCCACTGTTCTTTAAAAAAAAAAATTCTTGGTTATTCTTGAGAATTATTCTTCCATGTAAACTTAAATCAAATTTTTGACTTCCATTAAAATTTCATTGGAATATTAATTATGATTTATGTTGACTTTACACATTAATTTAGAAAGTAATGTCTTTATATTGAGTCAATTTAGAAATATGGTACATTCTTCTAGTCAGTTTTTTTTTCTTTTGGCAAATTTTTATAAGTTTTTCTCCTCTATCAGACTCATACCTTTCTGTTTATTTTTAAGTATTCAATACTCTTTCTTAATAATAATAGGAATTTATCTCCCACAAAGTACTATTTTAAATTTTTTATCATGAAATCATGTACATAATTGGGAACACTACCACTCTATTACAAGCATTTATTATTTTGAAATATTTTCTTGTAGACAGAGTATGATCAACAATAAAAGGAAACCACACTGCAACCATTTAATTCAGAAATATAACAGATTGCCCTCAAAACACACATGCAATTTGGTTATCAGTGCTGTATAGTATTTAATAAAATTAAATCCACCAAACATGTCTTAAGTGCTTTTAACGATGTTTCTTTTTACTCTTCCAGTTATAATAATTCTCAGTATAAAAATAATAATGCTTAGTATAAAAACCTAGACCGAAATGCACAGTGTAGGCAAGTACAGTTCTCTGTATCTGCCCGTCTTCCCCTGCCTCTGAGAACACTTCTTTTAACAATTTGGAATTTATTTTTCCAATGTTGGTACCACCCTAGACATAGTATTTTTATTTCTCTACTTGCAATATTTCTCCAACTTGCAACATTTTATTCCATGTTATCACAAATTCATCTTTTGTGACTACATATTTTCCGGTGTGTTTTGGAATAGATGTTCATATTTTAACTGTTCATCCATTGGTGGCTACTCGAGTTTTTGTTATTTTTGCCATTATCTAGGTAAAAGTGCAATGAAAACTTTTATTTAGACAATGGCCTCCTTGTTTGAGGGATTCTGTAGATGAATTTCCAGAAGTACAGTTGGTTGGTCAAAAGATATATGCAATTACATTTTAACTGCCCTTCAGAAAAGTTATTCTCCTTTAAACCTGTACTAATACTGTATTAGAATGTTTCCCCATGCACTTTCATCAACATTGGGCATTTCTGATCTTATGATTGCCAAAATAAATCTGCTTTAATTACTAGTGAAGTTCATTCTTATCAATCATGACACTAAATTGTATACTCAAGTTATCCATTACATTTCTAGTCTGGTTAGAAATGCTCGCCACCTATATTCCCTATAGGTTTAATATAGATTGTATATGCATTAATATATGCAATATGTATTTTAAAACATCCATAAGCCAAGCTATGGATGTCTGTCATAATACTTAGTATTTTTGAGTCCTGTGAAATTAAACCAAGGCTCCCAAGGTTTCCATACTTACGAAGGCCATTACTGTAATAAGCTCTTCCTTTTTTGAGGGTAGAAATAAAATTCAGCATTTTTTTGCTGTTCGTGTGCTTTAAGGAGTAAGCAAGGCACCCTAAGCAGTCGTATATCCACTACAAGTCCTAATGCTGAATTTGCTTTAAGGGTTAGATGTACTCCCTTTTAAATTGTATGTGAAAGAGCAAAGGAACCTGGAAGGTGCCTAATGCTATTAAATTGGGAAGCAGGAGATGCTTTCTGCAGTGAATAAAGTGTGCACGTTTTGAACAGGAGTGTAGAGCCTCCTCCACAACTCGTGCTTGTGACAACTTTCGAGTAGAGTTGATGCCATAAAGCTCCACCTGTAACGCAGGGATGTTGTTCCCCCTTAGAGCCCCAGCGTTACTACCGCACAGCTGGAATACAAACTCTAGAGAATATATGAGAACATTGTACACTACGTTAAATCACAGATAACTAAGAAAAAAAGGAGTTAAAGCTAGTGATAAACTTGAGCCTTACTAATACCACTAAAATTCTCTGTGATCGTTCCCCTTGACCAATGGTACAGCTTTGTCATCTCAATCGGGTTGTAATTTCTCTCACCCATTGATTTAGTTCAAGCAAATAAAATGACTATCAAGTTACTAGTCAATGCCTTTCCAGAAATATCTCAATAGTGTGTAAAAAGGAACTTTGTCAAGACTATTAGTCATTAATCAATAGGTATTTTATTATTTTGCTTTCTCACTTGCTTAATAAAATCTTTGCATTTCTTCCCTTTCTATTCAAATCTGGCTTGATGTCGAACATTCTGACAAGTTTCAAGAGGTGGTAGATTTTCTAAGTAATGGAATGAATAAAGGCACGAGAGCATGGGCTTTACAAAGTACAGCTTGGTTTTAAGTTAGGGCTTTCTTTCTTAGCTTTCTGCGACTCTAGGTGTTTTTAACTGGAAGTCCTTATCTCAACTGAAATAATACTGATACCTACCTCATGGGATGATTATGTGCAGTAAACAAGTTACTGGCACATAGTACTAAAATATTTAAATAGTTTTACCTGTAGAATGGCTACCCTGGCAAGGTAAATGCACATCATCACATCGTATGTGTTTGTGTTTTTCCCTCTTTCAAATCATTAAATTATTTTAACAGGGTTAGCTGAGTAGAAAGTCAACATGAATGCTTTATTAGATTGAAATCATAGAAGTTTGCTGAAAAGTTAAATACTTTGAGACAAATATTACACTAAAAAGCCAGAAGTATTGTACTTAGTAATGTAATAAAATTTACCAAGAGTTTTTAAAAATTTCTATGTCCAAGTTTAAAGCTCTAAATTTAGAACTTTGCAGTTACAACTACAAATACAAAATAAAAAGAAAGAAGACAATTATCTATCATTCACTCACAAACCACTCCTGTTTAAAACAGCCTGATAAGGCTTTCAAGCTGTTATGCAGCCACATTTTGTCTTCGTCAGAACAGTCCTAGTCATGTAAGAGAAACTTCAGACATCTTACAACTTAGTCCCATCTACTACTGAAAGTTAGAGAAACTTTTGTATCCCATGCTTACTAGACTGACTTGAAGACCCAGGTGCTGTGAGAAAGATGGTCTTCATTAGGAATGGATTGGAAAAAGTATATTGATAAAAGCTTTCTTTTGTTTCAAATTCATTTTAGGACAAGGTGGGGAGTGGACTCAATAAAATTTCTCTCTACAGGAAGTTCATCTAATATACAAATTCAAAATTAGCAGTTTCCCTTAGGCACCCTGCCATTTAGTTGGCAGCACAGAGATTTGAGATTTTACAGTATCCTACGTGCAAAGGTATGGTTACCAGGGGTGTGCCAAAAATACTTTTTTTGACAGTATGGTAGTATACTTCTGATTTTCCCAACAAGCTTCTAATTACATGAGCAAACTAACTAAATGCTAACTCCATGACAAAAATACTTGAAACCTGTCACCTTTACAATTGACCACAAAGCTGCCATTATCACATAAAACTCTCTCCAAGAAGGGTACAGTTAAGCTTTAAAAATGAAAACTTAACTACAACTGATCTGCCTGGTGATGCTAATTACCCTGAGAAAAGTAAACTCAAGTCTGGACAGGCATTTACTACTAACAGGGGTAGGCAAAGTAGGTTTAGTTGGCTGTATGGTATATACAATGATTATACTTTCATGTACTCACAACTGTAAACCTACTTCTGCCAACCTCCTATATTTCTGGAGGAAAAGTAGGTATGGTTTGGAATTACGTTAATAGTTGTGTATGTCTTATCAGAGTACTGTAACATTAAAACAAGAAAAGTATCTAAGGTTTAAAAATATTGATTTTGCAAACTTAATTTCCACATACTTTAAAATCTTTGAGCTACATATCCTTATGATTTGTGTACTTCTCTGGTATCCTACACCTCAATAGAACTTATCAGAAAAAAACAGGAATATTTAAAATGGCCAAGGCCATCTAATGATTTATTAGCAAGTAATGATTTTTTCTAAGTTAAATAATTTAGACATGGGGGATGGAAAAAATTATTGATCTTCGTGTTTTAAAATTTACCTTGGGAACCAAATTCTTATACCTCCTTTTCTCTTTTTGTAGTTGGAGCACACTGACAAGACTGATGGCATTACAGTGGTATAAATGTGAAGGACTACTGAAGAATCCAAGCACTGTTCTATTTTCCTTTATTTTGGACCTCTAGTAGACTTTAACGTGTTGGGCAAAGCATACGGCACAGAAATTAGAGTGGCCGATAGGACTTTTCTGCTTTATGCAGCAGCATTACGCACATAAGTAGAATCATACCAAATTAGTACAGGCCAAATTCGTGATTAGGAAAATTCAATGTACAGTGATTTTAATATTTTGAAAGATGTTTTATGTTTGTATTTTTAATGAGCTACTAACAAAGTTTAGACTTTTTATGTACATATTTTGATACTGTAGCCTTTGGACAAAGTATGGTTTTTTAAAAAGTTGATTTTTTTAAAGGAAAATGAAAATGTTTCTTTTTTTCTTTGCTAAATGCTTAATTAAACAGTGAAGTGAAACATCCCCTTTGCTCTCCCTTTTTTAATGCACAGAACGGAAGCACACATTGTCATGCCTCAAACTACTTTTTATTTGCAACTACATGATTTCACACAATTCTTCTAAACAGTAACGTAAAATATATTTCCCTGTGTATAAATAACTTACATACTCTCCACAAAGTAAATGCTCAAAGGTGCTAGAACAGATCGTCCACTCCTACAGTGTTCTTGTATGCAACAGAGTTGATGCACAACATATAAATACTCAAGTCCAATATTAAAAACTCAGGCACTTGACTAACTTTAATAAAGTTTCTCAAACTATATCAATATATCTAAAGTGCATATATTTTTTAAGAAAGATTATTCTCAATAACTTCTCTATAAAAATAAGTTTGATGGTTTAACCCATCTAACTTTACTACTATGAGTATGAACTTTTAACTTTTAATATGTAAGTCAGGCTTATTCTACCTTCTCTCAACACGAACAGAATCAAAAGCAGCTAATGAGGTGCTAACATGTGAGGATTAATCCAGTGATTCCGGTCACAATGCATTCCAGGAGGAGGCACCCATGTTACTGGAATTGGACGATATGGTTTATTATTCTTCCTTCCCTGATTCGGATAACCAAATGGAACAGGAGGAGGGTAGTGACTCTGATGGCCATTCCCTCGGTACATTCCTGGCTTTCTTCTGGGAAAAGGGTGCCAAATTGGAAGAGGTGGGAATATCAGTTCTGAAATCTGTAAGAAAGAGAAAACAGTAAGTCAATTCAAAGAAAAAAAAAAATAGTCACGTGTTATGTAAAAATCAGGTGAACTTTCAGATTCCTCAGTAAAGAAAAACAAAACCACTCACCAGAAGAGTGACATTCCTAAGGTCAAGTCTAAATATAGGGTGGGGCAAAAGTAGGTTTATAGTTTTCAGTACATGATACACAGAGTTTATTCTTGTATTATTTAAAAATTATTGTATTATTTTCCATACAACTGTGAACCTTTTGCCCCACCCTGTATGTTAAAAACATGTGATCAACCAACCAGTTTTCTGCATAAGTGAAAACAAATGAACTCAAACATAGCCCCCAGAAGCAACCAGAAATCTCCATATATTTTCTTCCAAAAACACCAAGAGATTTAGCTTTTATTTTTAGGTCGATGATCCATCCCAAATTAAAAATTTTCTGTATGGTGTCAGATACCCGTTAGGTTCTTCTTCTCCTTTAAAAAAAATTATATTTGGCCCAGCTTTCTACACAAATGGTACCAGCTTTCTACACAATGGCATATGCCAGGCTTTTCTGTCATGAAATTTTTTTGTTAGTGTACATAATGTCAAAAAGAAATGTTTTACTTAAAAAGCACAACAGACTTTCATTTCCTGTTGTAATTTTATCCTAACAGTCTTTCAATGTGGGTGGAAAATAAATACTATTTAATTTTAAAGTAAAATCTAAATATTAAAAAAAGGCAATTTAATTGTAAAACATTAGCAGCAATCAGTCCAATTTGGGACTTATATTCTTGCTTTGTTAAATAACTAACAAAATTCTGAGGTAAAATCGGACATATTTGAATGAATCCCAGGCAATTTAACAATGGTAATTTGCAATATATAACAAATTATGCAAAGATAAAAAGAAAAGCCCATCATATTTAAGGCAAAGGTCCTAAAAATGTTACTTAGTTTATACAAAATCTCCCAGAAAGAATACAAAAATAACTGGGAATTACTGTAAGGGCACAGGACTAGTGGTTGGAGGTGGAGGAAACACTTGTCACTATTACACTTTTACCGTTTGATGTTTTTAAAAGCAGGTGCGTGTGTTATCTTATAATATACATATATACCTATAAAATACAATAGTCTTTAGAACTAATCTTCCTCTGAAGCTTAGGAAGGATAATGCAACTGAAAAATAAAAGGAGAAATCAAAAATGAAGGTACATTGAGAGAATGCTCACTATATAAATGTATATTAAATTTAAAGGTTTAGTTTTTCATATTCAAAACTGGTAACTCTTATTTCTTACTTATTAAGGTCTAAATTCTCATTTCAGCACAAACCCAACTCTACTGTAAACCTGGTATGTTTCATTGAGTCTAATTAAGGCCAAATTAATAAAAACAAGTGTATTTAAAAGTATACAGTTGACCCATGAACAATATGGGCGTTGGGTACACTGCCCTCTCCCGTAAATATTGATGTATTAACTTTTTACTCCCCTAAAAGCTTAACCAGTTGTCTCTTGGTATCAGCAGGGGATTGGTTCCAGGACCCTAGACACATCAGAATCTGCAAATACTCAAGTCCTCTATATAAAATGGCATAGATTAATGCATATGGTCGGCCCTCCACATGCTTGAACTCCCAATCTCGGACTAAAAACAGTGCAGGTATTTATCGAAAAAAAGCCACATTAAGTGGACTTGTGTAGTTCATACCCATATCATTCAAGGGCCAGCTGTGCTTAAGATTAGAAAAATGTTCAAGTACAGAATAAGGCTCAACTCAAAGATTTCTCTAAATATTTTTTACTTTAAAATATCTTTTTGGTTGAGAACTACTGCTAAGAATTTTTAAGTATACTAAATGTTCTTTGGCATGTGGGGTATAAATAGTAAATAACCAAGCATATCCTGTAAGTGCTTGCATGGTAGCTACATAACTCTTCAACTGTTAAAGCGAAGGAGATACTGTTTTGGCTTGAGTGAAAATTAACTAAATTATAATTTAGTGAGATTTCTCTTAGAAAACAGAAAAGTAGAGAGCAAGAAAGTTAAACCCAAATGTATGAACTAGAAGGGCTAGAGACTACAAAAAATGAGCGGCTATATTTGAATATAGTAAGGATTTAAAAAATATTAGGAATGTTTTATCACATTTATTTTTCTCTTTGCCACACACTCTTTGAAACACACTTATCTTACTTACTGAGTAGTAAAGCCGACCTTTGATAAAGCAACTCAGGGTGCCTAGTTACATCTCAGAGGAACACTTTCGTGTGGAAAGACAAGGACTGTAATCCAGAATGTCAAATTAGAGAAACCCTGGGTAACAGGGAATGAATGACTTGGCAAGCTCTGCTCATGGACCTTCAATATAAAGCTATTTCATGGTTACCTGGTACATGGGGCCTGGGGTTGCAGTCACTGAACTGGATTTCACTTCCATTTCCTTACTTGTCGTTTCTTCATCTGAAGAAGAGGATCCCGAATGATAATCAGAGGTAACCTTATCAAGGGCCCTGGTAACTTTCTTAGAGATTTCATCCTTGTTCTCATCCTCATTTTCAAAGCTGGCAACAATGAAAGCATTGTTTTTTTCTCCGTACCTAAGAATTAAAAAAAAAAAAATGTTACAAACCTTGAAGTCCCATCAACAAAACAAGAAATGTCCATAAAAACAATTAAACTGGTCTGGACATGTCACTGTTCCAGAGCAAAGAAAGGATCCTCCTACAACTTGATCTTACATATATAATATCCTAACCTAGCTTCATGCCAGCAGGCAGGCCAGTTTTCCACTTCTGATCCACTGAACTTAAGATAAAAGCGACTCTATTCTCTTTTTCAATTTTCTTTTCTACTGTCTCCTAAACACTTATTTAAAACATCAAAAACAAACCCATTGTTTTCATTACATTTTATATGTACCATTAAAGTAAAATCTTCTAATGTATTTTAACTGATCCCTGTAATACAGATCCTAATAATTCAAGTCACAAATCAATTAGATATTTCTTATGACATTTACTTTTATCATGATTGAACACAAAGGGACCTGTGTTTCCTATATTCACAGACAAAAATAAGAACTGAGGCAACTGCTGAGGTTAAAAAAAAAATGGTGGTTGAGGAAATAAAGGGGTTTTGCTTAACTATACTGCATACTTCATAGTGATTCCTAGCCTAACTAGTCACCTCTCATTTTAATTTTTTTAAAAAGTAAAACAAACAAGCCTTTTATCCTTCCAAAATGCTTTTAAAGACTTGATCTAAGAAAAATAATTGTCAAAATATGTAACTTTGGCTGTTGGTTATTAAAAAAAAGGAAAACAATTTCTGCAATAAGGGAAAATAGCATAGTAAACAGTGAAAGTAGTCATTTTCATTCAGAGGCCAAAGGAAAAATCCACAATTTATGTAAATAGATTGTACAACATAAACAGATGAAACAATTTCTAGTAAATATTAGGACAAAGGATATTAACTGTTAAGCAGTTCTTACACAATATGTAAAGTTACAAAAAGTAATTCTAAGCTTAAAAAACATAAATACAACTTCAATAAAAATAAAGTTAACTGTAATTGACATCAATTTAACTTCATTTCAAATGACTTGTCTCAACTTATTTCTGAATCAAGACAATTTATAATAAAGTAAATGGCCTAACTGCAATAAAGCCTTGGAAAGTTTACAATAGAAATCGAGTAGTCTCACAGGTGAATTCTGTGTATCCATATAGCTGTGCTATCTTCTACTTGCACAGATTGAATTGGGCCATAAATGCTACCTGAATATGGTGCGTAACTCCCTGTTCTATTCCTTTTCAGTTTCCTTCAAAAAAGGAGTTGCTATGGGATGGCAGTAAGAGCACTGGACAAGTTTCTGGTTCTGGCTGGGCCATTAACTAGCTGTGGCTAGAGGCGGGTAATTTAGTCTCTCCAGGCCTCAGGCCTCAGTTTCCTATTTGCTGTGTAAGGAAACTGGAGCTGGTTGGATACTGGCTGGTCTTCTGCTGGTTATTCTTCTTAGTATCAGATGCCTGAACACTTGGGCAAGTTCCTCACACCACAGAATTCATGTATTATAATTTCAAGTTTACTTACCATAGGGTTTTTAAGCAATGGAAATTTACCCTTCTGTCCTCTCCAGCATTTAAAGGCTAGGCAAATCATGATACTATCAAAGGTTAATTCATATGTTAATGTCAATATGAACAATGGGCTTAGGCCTACCTTCAATTTTGTCCATTAATGGAGTCAAAATTCAAGCAAAACAAAGGCAGGGGATTTGAGAAAAATCCCTGCCTTTATAGAAGCAGAAACCTAAATCAGGGGCAGAGATCTAATGATTGAAGGATCAGCTGTATTAACTCAGATTTCTTTGACATGCAAGTTCAATTGGGTTCTACATCTTTTCTTTTGTAGTTTTTTGGTATGAGTGCTCTCTTCATGTTAAGTAAAGTTGTTTTACTGTATTACAGTAACATTAGAATGTATAGTTAATTCCTTAGAATTAGTAGTGAACAACTTTTAAACTTTCCATTTTTCAATGATACACTACTAAAACGTTAAGGTCAATTTAGTTAATTTGAAACAAACCAATAGTATCTAAGACTCTTTATCAGGAAAAGAAAGGATCACAGAATTAAAAAAAAAAGTTATAGAAATATGTTGCGTAGATAATAAAACTGCCAAATTCTCCTTATTGGAAAGGTGTGTTATCTATTCTGTATCCTCTCAAATGTTTCACTAACCTTTTTAAGTATGTAACAGTCTGCACCCTTCCAATTTTTTATCCTGATGTAGTAACTCAGACTATGAAGTATATTATATCTTAGAATGCATTTCAATTTTTTCACCTTTGTTAAGTCTCTAGTTATTGTTAGTTATTTACTCAGATATGTATTGTTATATAACTAACTTCTAGATAAGATTTGTTTTAATTTTCAGTTATTTCTTTCTAGTTTGTTCCAAAAGAACTAATCACTATCTCAATCTCCTCTATTAACTTATGGTATCACCTCTACTGAATTGCTAACCATCTTTCTTTTGGGGGTTGTTATCACTGAACAAGGGCCCCACATTCTGAGGGTGCTTTCTATTATCCATGAAAAAATAAATCACATCTAGCCACTATTTGGCAAAATTTTAATCACATATAATAAATTAGAAAGCTACTGAATACAAAGATTTTCTTATATTAACCAGACAGATGAAAGCACAATAACTTTTCATTATCTGGCATCATAATAATGTACCCACTTAAGTAGAATGTCCATATAACTAAAGCTTTTATCTTCAGGTGCCATGGTTTAAACATTTCAAATAAATATGTCCAAAATGCTTGTATAATTACCCAACTTCTTAAACATCCTTGGACATAGAAAAGAAACTTTTCCCTAATGATTTAAGGTCACCGTATTAAATATTCATTATCTGACGGTGTAATAACACATTTGTACCAACTCTTTAGCTTCTTCAGGCCCACCTCTATGTCAGACTATGACCGTTTTTTTTGTAGCTTGACTACTGTGAGCAACCCCCTTTCAAATGCTGCTTACAATCTTGTATTAGTTGAAAAACTACACAACTACTTAAAGAACTGTGTTAAATACGGGTCCACCAGGATCTAAGTGCAGGCCTAATAAAAACGCAAGCAATTTAATACAATAGCTATATTTCTCGTATACTGAGGTCTTCTGCTAATGATTCAGTGGTCAGTCTCCAGTGTGACCCTGGCCTCAGTTGAGTCCTTATTTAGTTCAGGGCAGGCCAGAAAATTCAGTGAAAAGAACCACCACGCATTTTTTGACCTGTCTTCACCTCCACTTTCATTGTTGGAGATCAGGTCAACCTTAATACATAAGGTTACATCATAAAGCATCTCTACTACAGTCAACAGGTGAATTGTTCCTCAATATTAAAGAGAAATAACCCTAAAGAAAGAACTGTAGTGAATTACTCACTCGGGGTTCCAAGCATCTGCTCATCCTGTTCCTCCTGCATGGAAAGGTCCTTCCCACCTTGTTACCTAGTCAAGTGCAACTCATCCTTCCCCAGTCGGCTCAAGTATCAAATCACCTACTCAAATTGTCTTTTCTGATTCAGCAGAGCACTAATTTTCTCCATTGTGCCATCAACCACTGCATTTTGTACATATTCCTATTATAGCACAAATCATTCTGCTGTAATCTGCTTATTCTTTCTTCTAATTTATTACATTGTAAACTACCTGAAGGACAAATGACACTTTCATTTTTAGAAATGCCATAACTAAGAAGCCTGGCCCACAACAGAATATTTTTAGAATGTGTGGAATACAATTGGATTTCAGATCTACCACTCACCTGTTACAATTCTGTTCATTAGGAGACAAAAAATAATTTCCATTATAAAAACAAAACCATGAAAATATCAATCAGTCACTTAAAAATCAAAAAGGGAAGCCAAGAGTAGAAACAAACAGAAACAGAAACCAACTAAAATGTATTAGCCAGTATTATTTGAGATAAGCTTCTTTCCTAATCAGAAGACGGGAAAGACAAGTGCACCACCAATGAAAGAAGACAATAACTGACCTACAGGAGTCTAGGTGTCTCAATTTTATTTCTTGATCTACAGTAAACTTCTTGACAAAGTTCTAGAAAAACCCTGTCCAATCAGTTTTTTAGTTTCTTTATCTATAAAATAGAAATGTAACCAGTTCCTTCCTATCACCTCAAGAAAAGTACTTTACAAAATCCACATCCCAGGAAGCCAAGCAACCAACTTCTGGCCATAAAGATACACAGGCAGACAGTACCTAAAAGAATTTCATAAATTCAATTCCAGTACGGTTATTAGTTCAGCCACCAAATTCAAAAACTCACCGACAGCACACCTCACATGGGTCCACCCAGAGAGTGAGTTCCTTTGGCAAGCCCAGGTCACTGTACAAGATGCAGCTGTTCTCACAGGCTTTCAAGACGTCAGGATCAACTCTCTGAAACTTATTAACACGAATGCACCTACAATAAAGTGGAATCATATAAACAGCTTTAACTGAATCATGATCATAAGCCTCATTACATCTTTTAGTATTTGCCAACATGAATGAAAAAAAAAAAAAAAAAAAAACCCTTTCAGAGAACTCAGGAGTGTACCTATCTTAGATAATAAATGGGAACTAAAGGCAGAGGCAGCATCAATAAGACTACCCAGGCTGGTAAAAAGAAATGGGCACCTGTGTGAGCCCAGCGAAATCATTAAAACTGAATTCTACTTCGTTTTACTTAGAAACTACTCAACATGTTCATTATATGAGCAAGGAGTATGAAAGTTATATGAAATTACTTAAGAGCTCTGAAGGTAAATGTTTTCATAGGCAGTGTCCATAAATAACAAAACCTCCAACAGAAGACCTCAACCAGTGTTTCCAATAATATTTGGAAATTCTTATGATAAATTTTGATGTCATTACCTTGCTTATACATCCCTGATAATAAAGTAAGTGTTAAGAAGGATATCCTTTGTCTTACCTGTAACTGTTCTAAAAAACTAGAATTAGTCAAGGACACAGAACAATTATTAAGATTAAAATATAATCCAAAGTGTTACTGGCTTATTTCATTTAAATTCTGTTATGCAAGAGTTTTATTTTTAATAGTTGTCAAAATAAGTGAGAGAATGTTCAAAGATGGCTCCCAATACAACTGCAAAATACACGTTAAAATGAGCATTCTACTTATACAGAGAAATAGTACTAACAGTAAAATTATTTATTGCCAACAACTAAGAAATCAAGAGAACCCAGGTTTTAGTACTAGCCCTAGAACTAGTACTGGATGTATTTAGATTAAACCATTTCACACCTTTCTCAGACCCAGAGGTCTACAGTATGGAAAACACAATGTAAATGACAAATAGTAATAATACCATAAATATAATGACATCAATAGAATGTGCCATTTAAAGTTTTTACAAGTTAAATTATTTTATTAGTTGATTTATATTTTCCTTGTAAATGGTGAAAAATACTCTCATTTAATAGTAGCTAATGTGCACATTTAAATACAGTAGACCCTTGAACATGGGTCTGAATTACTTGACCCATTTATATGCAAATTTTCTCAATAACTACCTATACACTATTCTCAATTCATGGTTTTGAGAGTTCATGGATGCAGCAGACCAACTGTATGCAATTACCTATGACACATTCTATAGAATGAACTTGAACATCTACAGATTTTGGTATCAAGGGAGATCCCGGAACCAGTCCTCTGGGGATACTGAGGGCAACTTAAATTTAGGGAGGAATGTCAAAAAGTATACGCAGATTTTGGACTGTGTAGGGGTCAGCATTCCTAACCCCCCTATTATTCAAGGGTCAACTGTAATTAACAACTCTATCTAAAGGTTTACTGTGCAATGGAGAATTTCCTAAATGCTTTGCATGTGTTAACTCTTTCAATTTTCTTAATTATCCTGACCTAGATACTATTTTCCCCATTTTAAAAGAGAGAACAAAGAGAACTTTAGTAACTTGACCAAAGTCACAAAGCTAAAAAAGTGGTGAATCCAGGGTTCAAATATAGACCATCAGACTCCAATGACACCCTATTCTGTCCATACCTATCTTAACATCATTAACAATTTAGCAAATTCAGAGCAAAAAAAATTATTTTACAGCAAGCATGATGCTCTTTGTTCCTTTCTATAAGATGGGCCTGTTATACATTTTAATGCTGTGTATGTTCATTCAAAAATGCCCTGGCTGGTGTGGCTCAGTGGATTGGGTGCCAGCCTGTGAATGCAAAGGTCCCCAGTTGGGGGTGTACGAGAGGCAACCGATGTTTCTCTCGCTCTTCCTCCTTTCCCCCCTCTCTAAAAATACATTAAAAAAAAAGTTCCATGTGGCCCTGGCCAGGTCGCTTAGTTGGTTGGAATGTTCTCCCATACATCAGAAAAGGTTGCAGGTTCAATTCCCAGTCTGGATGTGTATGAGAGGGAACTGATTGACGTTTCTCTCTCTCCCCTCCCTTCCTTCCTCTCTAAAAATCAATAAATACATTCTCAGGTGAGAATTAAAAAAAAAAAAAAGTTCCCGCATCCTAGAATCAAAAGGAGTTAAGGGTAATCTTAATGTGTTTTTGCTATGTACTAATGTAGGCTCTACGCTTAAAAATATGTACTGCTCCCCAGCTGGTATAGCTCAGTAGACTGAATGCAGGCCTGAGAACCAGAGAGTCGCCAGTTCAATTCCCAGCCAGGACAAATGCCTGGGTTACAGGGACAGGTCCCAGTAGGGGGCACACAACAGGCAAACATACATTGATGTTTCTCTCCCTCTCTCTAAAAATAAATAAAATCTTTAAAATGTTGCATAAAAATAGTTTAGTTCTTTCCAATTTTCTTGCAATTATGAAGTGTAAGAAGCATCCATATTTATACATATTTGTCTACGTTTCTGATTAAGTTTCTAGAATGGATTTTTAGGAGACTTAACTATTCAAAAGTATGGATATTTTTTACAGACCTTAATAATGTCAAATTGCCCTCCAAAAGCATCTATTTGTATATATTGCAGAGAAACAACTTTAATTTATAAACACTTTAGAAAAAAAGAACACTTCCAACCTACTCTATAGATTGAAGACTATACTAACTCTGGTTAATCCTGTAATTGATTCATTTTTATAATAGTTAACGACCTAGCAGTAAGTCTGTTTTCTACTTCAAAGACAACTTCAAAATGACTTAATAATGATACTTCTGATCACATGCCAATTTAATCCTGTTTGGCTAACATTTTTTCCCTCAAGTTTTTAGAAGTAATGGAAATGAAATTATATACTGTGTGACCTTTAAGCATTTACTTGACAGTGTCTCCTTTTCTCAGTAATAGTAGAGTGGCTTGGCATTTCCATATACCGTCATCCAATGTCAATTCCATACGTGTAAAAGCCTCAACTGCTCTAACTCACAAAAGCTGTTCACTCTATCAGTAATGAAGATGTGCAGAAAAAATTAAGAGAATCGAGTGACAAGATAAGAAATAACTTGAGACTGTTTTATATAGAATATCCACATTTCTGCTTTAACTCACCTATTTCCAATTTACCAAGAAAGCTCTTGGGTAAAAACGAAGGGAAAGTAACATTACTTTGATTCTTTTTTCAATAGAACACACACTCACCTAACCTTTAACAAATGAGAAATAAATAAATTGTATCTTCACCTACCGTGTATATTCTTTGAATAGTCTTGCACTTGCAAGAGCTCAGTGACTAAAGGAGGTCCTTTTTATATCACAGCACAGAAGTGCTGGTTTGTGGAGAAAACTTTCGGGGTAACAATATCCGTAAATAAAAGAATTTCTGTACTCATGATAGCCACAAATGTTCCACTTTAATTTTTTTGTGGCCACATCCACAAATTGGGCCCAGTTTGACCAATGAGTTTAGCAGAACTTTCTCAACCAAGGTTCCTGGGCAGTCAACATCAAGAGCAGGGAGTAAGCATGCTAGGACATGTTCCACAGGCATCTGTTCTTCTTTACCTTAAGCTATAAATGTAACTTGTAAACCAGAATGCAAGACAGCTAACAAGTGAGAATTACCTTCCCTCTCAGAGTGGGCTGTACAGAAAGCCGACAAGAATTTAGGGTCAGTTATATCTGAGTTCAAATCTCAGAGCTAATATTCACCAGTTGTGAATCATAGTTAAGCTGTCTTCACCTACAAAATAGTTGTACTGACTTCTACAATAAAGAATTATGTATGCATAGTATAAATAAAGTTAATTCTGTGTAAAGAATGTATTAGGTATCTAATCATCTTAATTCCCATTTGCCATAGAATTTTTATTATTTGTAAAACATGTAACATGTAATTTACTTTTAGATTCAAGGAGACCCATTTCCCTCAACTCCTACCATGCCCATGGGTGATAGCTTTAGTGTACCCCTAGAATTGTGAAAAATCCCAAGTACCTGTGATAACAGACAGGAATGTATTCAACTAGGAGCCAAACTATAACCACAAGAAGACTAACTCCTATCAGCCTAAAGTATTGGCTCCCCAAGTCCAGGCAGGGGGATTCCAACAACAAATACATGTATTTTAAAATAAGTAAGGAAAAAAATACCAAGACACCCCAGAGTTCTGCTTTTGCAGATAAATTATGGAAGGCACGGACTAGACCCCTTCAGTCTTATACTCATTTCAGAAACTCATCAGCCTCTTCACTTAGTCCAATCCAATTGTCCAATCTAATCCTTTACCTGTAGGCCTGTCCTTTTGAAGGTTTTTCAGGATACCAGTGATTTTTATATTTTTCTTGAAGTATCAGAGTCAACTTCTCGGCAAATCTCTCAACTGCCTCTTTCTTCAACTTATCATGTTTTCGAACTAGCCTTGTGAAAAAGAAGACAACAGCAGCAATTTCGTTCTTCATTTTCTCTGCAAAGATAAAGTAATTTTTCTCAAAACAAAATATAAAAACTGGAAGATAAAGCTCTGCAAAATATCCCTCCTTACAGCTCCCCTTCTTCCTTCCAATTTTATCTTGTTTCATTGGCTCATATCTGGAGTGGAGAACAATCACTATTTATGCCACGAAGACTTTATAAAATACTATTTAAGAGTCCTACCACTTAGATCTGGGAAGAAATTCAGTAAAGAGAGCACAACAAATTGCTCCTACTGGTTAAAATAAAATCAGAGATATCACTCCGGAAGTACTATAATACCATTACAGTATATAGTTCTTACTAAATGTGTCAATATTTAGCTGCAATAACTTAAGTTTAAAATTCTGTGAAATAATTTGAATTTTAAAACACAAAAAAGTTAATTTAAAATTCAGTATGGTAGAGGCACAATAGAAAACAATTTGGCATTCCTAAAAAGGTTAAAGGGTTACCATATGACCCAGCAGTTCTACTCCTAGCTACATAATCAAGAGAAATGAAAACATATGCTCACAAAAACTTGTACACAAATGTCCACAGCAGCATTATTCATAATAGCTAGAAAGTAGAAACAACCCAAATGCCCATCTACTGATGAGTGGACATATAAAGTGTGGGGTATATACGTGCAATGGAATATTACTGGGCAACAAAAAGGATGAAACAATGATATACGCCATGACACTGGGTGAACCTTGATTACATTATGCTAAGGGAAAGGAGCAAGTCAAAAAGAACAAAGTTGCATAATTCCATTTATATTAAATGTCTGGAACAGGTAGATCTATACAGATACAAAGTAGATTAGTGGCTTAGCAGGGCACTAGGGACAGAGAGAAAGGAGAAGTGATGTCAATTAGTACAGGGTTTCTTTTTGAGGTTATGAGCGTATCCTAAAATTGACTGTGGTAATGATTGTTCAACTTTATGAATATATTAAAACCAACGAACTGTACATTTTAAACCCAAGAATTATATGGCATGTGAATTATATTTCCATAAAGCTGCTATACTCCAGTATAGAGTCTCTGTAAGCATTCTTTCAGGAACAGACATGACAAGAAAGAGTAGCTCTATGAGAACATATTTAAAGAGAATGAAAACTTAGGGTCATCTATAGAAAATCAAACTAAAAGAAATAATCAGAGATTTAGCTGCATTTTGGAAGTACTTCAAGGAGGATTCTTTAAATGGCAGATCTGATTTATCATTGATTAATCCATAAAGGCAAAACAACCATGTCCTGGGATTGTTTCGATGTATATTCTGTCTTTATGCGATGAGCTCATTCGTTTGGCTGAAGTAACTTGGAGTTATTCAGATGCTGCATTTACTAAGCAACATCACCTTTCTGGAAGCCAATTATTAAAGACTTACAGCCTCTGCTATGTTTAGTATAAAACCCAACTAACCTTTTTTGAATGTTCTCACACATTCAAAAAATAAAGGTGATTCTGTTAGTTTCCTTTTTCTTTTCTTAAACCTGCTCTTAAAAGTCTCTGTCATAACATGATTCCTTTACTCCTCGTGCAAATTCAAACAAGGGATCTCACTGTGAAATAAATTCTATACAGTTATCTGAGAGGTGTGCTGGCAGCCACAGCCGCCCTGATCCTGGACGGGAAGACACCCCAACCTCCCTCCCGGAATCCTGGAATGCCAGCTACCAGGCACCGGGCTGCACGCCACAGGGTGCAGGCACACACGACCCCAGCCCTCCCACAATTGTCGTGCAGCCTCCTCCTCAAAAAACGTGAGCCATTCCCACTTGATAAAGCTGTATACACAGCCACCTTCGCATGCAAATGAAAACCCGCTGCGACTTCACATATGGTTTGGGATGAAAGTTGGTGATGGAACTACATTAGCCTCCACACCTCCAAACAAAACAGGGAACCACACTCGAGAGAAGTCCTGAACCTGTAACTAGATCATTCTCCTCATCCATGAAGTTTGCCAACTGTGCTCTACGTGTTTGAGTTTGGGGTTTTGCTTTCCCTTTTATTTTTGCTCCGTTTCGTATCAAAAAGAAGAGGAAGGAAGTAAGCACTTAGTGGTTGCTGTTGGTTGTAACACAAGATGAGTCATACGGAATTACTTCTCTGGGGTTTGAAGGAATGATGCTTGAATAGCCGAGAATTGAACCCGCCCCCCGCAGGCAGGGATCCCCCCCCCCCCCCAGGAGTGCCGAAAGGTGAGACGCCGGAGAGTTCGGCAGCCGGAGGCAGGCAGGGGCCGCGAGAACTCGGGCGCCGCGAGCGAGCGGCCGCCGGTCCTCCACCCACCCCGAGGGCGCAAAGCTCCCATTTTAAACATCGCACAGTGACGTCACCCGGGACGGCGTCACCGCGGAGGCTGCTCCGCAAGTTGTACTTTGTCCCGGAGGCTCCCCGGCTCACCGGGGCGTGCGCGGAGCCCGCAAGGAAGCCCAGCCCCGCGCTCCAGGAGTTCAAAACTTTGTACTTTCCCCTTCCTCGTAAGAAAAGCGAATCGCGGCCGTTTCTAGAAACCGTGTCTCTCCTGCTAGACGTTCCCAAGGCTGAGGACGCGGGCGCCTGGCGGCGGGGGTGCGGCGCCCCGGACCAGCCTCCGCACGCCGGGGGGACCGCGATCCCCGCCCGGCCGGGGGATGGACGCTCCGAGCCGCGAAAGCTGCGGCTCAGCCCTCACGCTCGGCTCTCCGAGTGCGGGGTGAGTAGGCACCACACACCTCCGCCCGCTCCTCCCCGAGCGACCTGCGAGCGCGTCCAACTTGTGCGGTCGCGGCTTCCCCCGAGCGCAGGGGCCAGGGCCCCGGGCGCCAGCCGCCGCCAGCGAGCGCCCCCTCCCCAGGCTGCCCGCGGGCGCGCCGCCCCCGTTCCGGGTCCGGTCGCTGAGCGGCCTGGTTCGAGGACCGGCTCCCCCGGGCGCGACCCTCGGACAGCCCGGGTCTCCGGTTCCAGGCGCCGCGCGGGCGCAGGGGGCGGCGGCAGGGGGCGGGAAGGCGCGGGGCGGCCGCCACCCCCAGGGGGAAGTAAGGAAACGTGGCAGCTGCCTCCAGGCGGCGTCTCCTGCGGCCCGATCCCGCCGAGGGTCCCGCGGAAACCCTGCCGGCCGCCCCCGCTGTCCCCGCCGACCCCAGCCCCTTCTTCGCGCCCAGCCGGAGCCGATGCAACTCGCTCCGATCTCTCACTCCGCCCGGCTCTCCGGCGCGCGCCTCCCCGACTCCCTGAGCGAGCCTTCGACGTGGCCGCGGGGGCGCCCGGACCACCCTCCCCCCCAACCTGCCCTCGGTCCCACCGTGCCCGCCTCCCCCGGCCCGGCCTCCTCACCGCCTCCGCCGCCGCTCTGGAGCCGTAGATCCGGCGGACCCGACCGTCTTCGGGCGGGGAAGCAAGGGCGCCGCCTGCGAGAGCCGCCGCTCGGCGGCGAGGAGCACTGCGAGCGGGATCCGGCTCGTGCGGCTCCCGCGTCGTCGGGCTGGCGAGCGCGAGCGAGCGGGCGAGCGCAGCCCTGAGGTAGCGCGCTGGGGGCTCGCGGGCCGGAAGAGGGGAGGGGCGATGACCCGGGAAAGGGTTGGCGCCGCGCGGGACGGGCTCGCGCGCCTCGGGGGCGGGCCCTGGGGGCGGGGCTTTGCGGAGAGCCCGCCCCCGAAACCTGGGCCACCACGAACCCGCGCGAACCCTCTAGTCCGACGTCGAGGGTAGCGCCAAGGTGGAGTGGAGACGTGTTCAGAGGACCGAGCGGATTCCCGTCCCCGCCCATCTGCTGCAGAGCCTTTGGGGTTGCGCGGGCCACGTCCCTGGACTGTCTGGGCTTCGCCTTCCCTCCTTTGGTCTCTCCTTGCTCCTCTGTGCCCTGACATCCTCTCTGTTGGGAGTGCGAGCTCTCAATCCAGCACTGTAGACCTCCATTTCTCTAGTACCAGGGTTTGAGGGAAAGGGGGTGGCAGGGGCGACAAGGACTCTACGGAAGGGAAGCCGCGTTTATGGGCCGATCCTTGGCCTCACTGTAGTAACTGCAGGCATGTCAACTGCGCTGCCGCCATGTTATATTTTAGGTTGTTTAGAGCGCCTAGTTGGGCTTGGGCAGGTGGCTCCCTCAGAGCAGGGACTACCTGTTGTGTGTCCCCCACCCACCTGGTGCTGACGAGTGTCTGCATAAAGGAGGGGCTCCTGGGGTGTTGGCTGAATGAATGAAACCTTGAGAGTCCAGGCTTTCAGCTTTTGAGATCCTTTTATTCAAGCATTTCCCAGATACAAAGCTTCATCTTTGAGCAAAGAGAAATCTGGAAAAGGTACATTAACTTTCTGAAGAAAACGAGGAACATCTTTTCAACCTTTTATATTGAATTGCGACCATGGTATTCGTTTTGTGAAAGAACTTGAATACACTAAACAGGCCCCCAAAATACAAAGATATTTCTACTTTAAAAAAATTACTATTGAAAGAGTGAGTTTTCACTCTTTCTTGATAAAACATGTTGTGAATCACTCAAGAACTGATTGGTCAACTTCTAGATTGACCAGATTTCTCACAGTCCAGTGGGCCTCGGGGCATGTGTTCAGCCCAGTTTCATGAATACTTTAAGTTTTTATTACTGGTGTTAGTAATTATAGCTTATTAGCAATCCAAAACAATAGGGTTTTTGTTTTTGTTTTTGTTTTTAGCAAAAATAGATATGCAATCCCAAGACCAGTACAATACACTTTATTTTGTAAAAAAATATATACTCTCCTACCTAGGGCTACTGGACTGGTCAATGTAAAGAGAGTACTGATATTTATACCCTGAAATGTTCTAGGAGGTATGAGGGTGTTTTTATTCTTAACTCCTAACAATCTGATTGAGGTTATTTGCCGACAAAGGTTTTTAACGTTGCAATTTCATAAAGTAGCTAGGAAGCCACAAACATTACTCAAAATTTGTTCTAAAATTCCTATAGCTCAAGATTGCTATTTTGTGTAATGTTTAGAAATCTGTGGCCCACGTGGTCCAGACTTAGAGCAGTACCGTTTCCAAAAAACACAGGCAAGGATCTGAAATCTGATTTCAAAATAAATTTTTAAGCTTCTCATAGCCTGAACAGTGAAGCATATAAGCTACGAACAACAGATCTTAAACACTTCTCCTTTTTCTCCTCCACTGTTCTCATACAAGATAGCTGCTTGTGTGCTTTCAAAATGTGGCCTGTTCTTCAGATCTTTTCCCCCAGCTCTTTTTTTTCCTTAGTTGGAATCACAAAAGCCCCAAGGAATTGGTCTATCAAGGCTGGACCTTCTCTTTAGGAGGCTGAAGGAGGAGAGCAGAGCTGAAACAAACAATTACACAATGAAATGTAATTTTCCTTTCACGGCTTATTCATTTTCACAGTGAAATCTAAATGTTCACTGAGATTGTTTGCTAATAGGTCTAGTTTGCTTTTAGCACAAGTGGTTTCTTTTGAAAATGAGTCACCTTAATAGGGCAGGGGCTTTAAAATCACACACATCTTGTGGTTTTTATCCCAAAGTCACAGTAAACAACTCGTATACAATCCCAAAGTTATGAATAGCTTTCAAAATCAGGGCTTATTTCCCACAAAGGAATTGTGTAACTCTTTAAAATCTGTTCTTCCTTTGAGTTTAGAGAAGTTAGTTTTTAAAAACATAATAATCTCAGGTACCATCTTAATCCACATGTCAAGTTGGAATCTGAATACAAAACTGTTACTTTTATAGTGGACGGAGAGAGTTCTGTTATATAACATCAGGAAAAAGTGTGCAGCCTTTGGGGATCATGGGAGGTCTATCAAGTGGCATTAAAACTTTTTAATTCTAAAAACATTTCAGCCCTGCTGGTGCGGTTCAGTGGATTGGGTGCCAGCCTGTGAACCAAAAGGCCATTGGCTTGATTCCCAGTTGGGGTGCATGCCTGCCTGGGTTGCAGCCCAGGTCCCCAGTTGGGGGTACGTGGGAGGCAACCAATTGATGTTTCTCTAGCACATTGCTGTTTCTCTTCCTCTCTTTCTCCCTCCCTCCCTTCTCCTCTCTCTAAAAGTAAATAAATAAAACCTCAAAAAAACCCAACAACACTTCAATATATTTCTTCAAAGTTTTCCAGTACTTAACTAGTTGGCTAAATTAAAATAAATTAAATCTATTTTCTTTGCTTCAATTTCTTAAATCTCAATAAACTGACAGTGGTTATAAAAACAAGCATAAAGAAAATTTGTGATCTTCATTATTTTCTCCATTACATCATGCAATGAAACTGACTTCCAAAAGTCACACACAAATTCTCTTGATGAATGAGGCAGTGGAAACTGGACACACCAACTTCATATTTCCTACCCCAACCATTCTCCAAACATGTCCTATCTTTTTCAGAAAATGTGTTGATCCAACTTCTCAGATTCTTTGTTGGCAATTGGTTAGGACTTGTCAGTTCGTATGAACGAGGTTTGTTACCAGGCAAAATGGGATTGGACTATCTGGCACTGTAGACAAGCATAACACAATAATTTGTGGGTAAGGAAAAAGGTTTTTCTTAACAGGGTGCTCAATCTGGGGGAGTGGAAGTTACTCTGCTCCAAGCCATTCTCTTCTGCAAAACACAGAAATCCCCTTGTTCCTGAAAAAGACAAATCGAAACCCATTCCCAGAGACCCCCCTTCATTCTTATGTGCCTTTTTGGAATCTAAGGCTGCTACATGAAGGGGTCTCCATCTCTCCAGCTCGAGGCATTCTCTTTATCCGGAGTGCCCACTTGTGAGGCCAGTGTCTCTATTGCCCCGCCACAGCTTCCTCCTGCTCCCAGGGCCCAGATGTACTGCCAGATCACTGAAGCCAGTCATTTGAGGGGCTCCGTCCACTGGGCCCGCATCCAAGGCTGCTTGCACCCCTGAGACCAGAGAGCTTTCCTGGGAGCAGTCTGGGAACTGTGTTGTGCAGCACAGGGCCACAGCATCCCTCAGGCCTGCCGCTGGTGGGGCATGAGTCCTGCATGAGCCTGCTCCAGACCACACCGGCAGGGCAATGCAGAAGCCACCAGCGGGAGGCAGTATCTGTTACCCCACTCTGGGAGCCTCACTTCCTAGCGATCTGCCCATTACGGGTTAAGAAAATGTATAGGTGGGCTGCACACTGTGGGCTCAAGTAGAGCTTCATATAAAAACCTCCTGATTAAAATTTCCCTGCTTGTTAGGAGAGGTACCATTGCTGTTGAGTTCCTTTGACAGTACTCTCTTGTTCTCCATACCAGCAGAGAAACTGAATTCTATTAACAAGTAGTATACAAATTCCTTTCCTTATTCCATGTAACAAATTAAGAATATAATTACATACAATTAGCAAAAGGTTCAGAATATTATAAAAGAAAGAATTGCTTTGAAATATAACTGTTAGGGTTCTCAGCGAAATAGATTCAACAGTATGCATATATGGAGCGAGAGATTTCTTTTAAGGAATTGGCTCATGCTATTATGGGAATTGGCAAGTCCAAAATGTGTAGGGCAGGCTGGCAGCCTGAAAACCCCAGCAAGAGTTGAAAGAGTTGAAGGTGCAGTCTTGAGTCCAAAATCCATAGGCAGGATTTCTCTTACTGTCTTAAAGAAGTAATATTCATTCTACTCAACCCCCCTCCCAAAACCCTGTTTTTTTCATTGGTTTTAGAGAGAGAAAGAAATAGAGAAAGAGAGAGAGGGAGGGGTGGGAGAGAGAGGGAAACATTGATTTGTTGTTCCACTTATTTATGCATTCATTACTTTTTTCTTGTATGTGCCCTGACCAGAGATTGAACCTGCAACCTTAGCATAGCAGGCCATCACTGTAACCAACTGAGCTATCTGGCCAGCGTCGGAAAACCTCAGTTTTTACTATTGAAGCCTTCAGCTTACTGAGGCCCACCCCCATTACCGAGGGTAATCTCCTTTATATAAAACTCATTGGTTATAAATGTTAATCACATCTACAAAATAACCATCACAGCAATATCTAGTTTAGTGTTTGACCAAAGAACTGGGTACCATGGTCTAGCCCAAGTTGACACATAAAATTAACCATCACAACAACCTTCATCCAACAGTATTTCTTCAAAGGCACAAGATAAGTAAGCTTAGATATATAAATCTGTTAGTGAATGACATAAAGCGTGCCTTCATTAAGAAAACAAGTCCCCATGTTTTTACTTTTCTTGGCTCTTTTTAGTCAGTTGTGTGGTGGTGGGAAGTATGAGCGTGGGAAGGTAGGACTGTATGTCATTTTTCAAGAGCCCTCTTCTGCATAACCACGTCAAATATTTGTGCTAGAGCATTGGGAACAGTGTGCCTATTAGGATAAAAAAGTGAACAAATAAACTATCCACAATCTATGGAAGGCAGAGACATGTGGACAATCTGCATATTACAAGTCGTATTATAAATTAAACACCACTAAAAGATATAAAGTCAATAGTGTTGTAGGTATATAAAAGGGTTTGGATTTGACTGTGCTTCCAGCTGAAAGGAAGTTTCACAGACTTGTGGGACCGCATTGCAAACATTCCTTACTATTTTTTCAATACAGGCAGGTACGCAGGGAGAGACCATAAGCACAAGGAAATTGTTTCCAAGACAGAGTCACTCCTTTCATGTGGGCCATGTCAGTGGCACCACAGAGTTGGCTAGAATTGAATTCACACGGCAAGTCCTGACATTTCATGTCCTAATTAGGGTGATTATGGATAGGATTTAAAAATCTGTTCTGTCAGCAGATGATCCAGTGAAGTGGTACCATAAAGAGCATGTAACCACCCCACACCTGGTCCAGGAGAAGCTCAAAACGTGGAGTTAAAGTTACCACATTAATAATTATTTGTGACATGCTTGGCAAAAGTAGTTTGTAATCGTGCTTGTAAGAGTACTTTAGGCAGATGATTGCAGCTGGTCAACGCTTTTCTCTACCTTGTAAGGTTTCGGCAACTCTTACTTTTTTGTGTGATACAGAGAGCATGTATACAGAGAGATTTATGACAGAGAGTGTTTTTTTGTTTTTGTTTTTGTTTTACAGCCTAAAGCACTCACAAGTACTTCTTTCTTTTCAGAAGAAAAGTTGGTGAGAATAATAAAGTAGCTATGACCCATTTCATCGTCAACAACTGAAAACACAATGCAGGCAGTATGTGTGGAAGGAAACAGAGAGTGGAGCAAAGTTGGGTTCATGTTTTTCTGTTTTGTTCTGCCTTTGTTTTCGATTGCAGGCATTTAAGTATGGAATTTTTACAGTGTTGAGGAACCAAAATGACTTGGAAGAATAATACTCCTCACCAGATTTTCAGCATGTATGTTATATAAAAATGTATGTAATTCTAAGATGTTAAAATGTCTTAGAGCAACAGCTATTGGAGGAATGTAATTCATTATTCTTTGGATATGGGTACGTAGCTTATGCAAATTTCAATGGGCTTTTACAACTATATGATCTGCGTTGAATTTGGAAGACCTTAAATTAGTGATAAGTATTTTGGATTTTCAATGATAGTATGGATTTCATTCTATTTTATTACTTTTAAGTCAGGTAACTCATTAAATACATAACTAAATATTTTTTAAATATTTGGTTTTGAGATCATTCCTATATTTGTATTTACAAATCAGAAAAAAATACAATCTAGGAGAGACTTTCCAAAAAGGGATAAGCAAGCCACAAAGCACTGTTCTCTCCTTACACACATTTCCTCAGTATTTGAATTCATCATCTCCTGGCTTTGAACACATGATGTGGGAGGACTTCCCAATTAATAATTCCTGCTCCAGACAATTCTCTGAACTCCAAACTTGTGCATGAAACAGCTTAATGATTATCTCCACTTAGATGTCTGATAGGCATTTCATTCATAACATGTCCCAAGGTGAACACTTGTTTGCCCCTGCCTCTCATCCCCCACTAAATTTGCTCCTCCTGAATTGTTTGTTATTTCGTCTCTGTACAATTCTTCCACCCTTGGCTAAGGTAAATGATTTCAGAGTCAACAAACACCTCTCTTCGCTCAACACCTAAGAGGCCATCAATGAGCAAATCTTGACCCCTCCTTTGATTTTCAACTGTTTTTGCCCCTTCAAATGGCCTTACAATGCTCTACAAGGCCACACAGTGGTTGCCATCTCATTTACCTTCTTCCAGTCCATCCTCTTCACTTACATAGTCTCCCCTCATTTTAATCCAGTGTCCTGATCTGTGTTAGTTTTCTATTGCTACCATAACAAATGAGCACAAACTGCCACAAACCAAGCAGCTTAAAACAATACAAATTTATTATCTCACAGTTCTGTCGGTCGGAAGTTGGGTTGGCTTGGCTCTTTTTTCTAGTTGTTGGCAGAATCCTACACCTTATATTTGCAGGAATGAGTTCCCTGTTTTCTTGTTGGCTATCAGCTAGGGGCTGCTCTTAGCTCCCGAGCCCTCTCCCTGGTCTTTGCTCATGGGACCCTACGTCATAGAGTCAGCAACAGTGAATGGTATTCTTCTCACACTTGTAATCGCTCTGATTTTCCCTTCTACTGAATCTAAAGGGAACTGAATTTGAGAAAATAGTGACATCGTGTGCAGACATTAAGATAGTTGTAGAAAAAGTAGTATTTAAGAGGATAATGGAAATCTGAAGAGTAAAATGTATTAACCCACTAAACTGATTATCGTTACATTGGCATTGTAGGTTCTCCAGCTGAAATATAGAACTGAGAATTGTTTCTTAAGGAAAAAATAGATTATGACACTTACTGTAGAATCATGTAGAATTCAGTGGGAAATGGTTTAGTATATTTTACAGTTTGTTGCTTTTGTAGTCTTAGACGATAAAACACTTGAACTGAAAATGGTGTGCTCTTACCCAGTTTCGTTGCCTCGCTGCTTTCCACGCTCTTTTGCTTCTTAGTTGGCTAGCACACGACTTTATTTTAAGCCAAGTATTTGAAAGTGTCAAATGGAAGTACTGCTGCAGCCAGGTGGCAGCTGACTTTGTTTTTACTTAAGTGTGAGATAGCACTCACAGCTGTCAACCTGTATTCTTTTTTAATGAAATAATTTTTATGCGTTCCAAACACACTGAAACATTTCCAGAATTACCTTTGAAAACTTATTGTACAGTAATAAATGCAGGCTGCAGCAACACCTCAAATATATCAAATATCCATTCTCATAGAGATCAGGGGGAATGAGCATGGCAGTATTAACAATTTTAACTTAAAAATTCACTTTTGGTATCGTTTTCACTTTATACATTTCTCTACAGATTGTCAGTTTATATATTTTTCCACGTGACTACCATCTATGGCAGGCTATAGACTGAAGACTTTGTGCTCCCTAACCACCCCAAGCGTGATAGACTAGACACTGCTTGATTACAATGAAAACAAAGGAAGGTGAAATTTATTCTCTGCCATTTTAAAAATGTCTGTATGTGGGTAAAAGTAACTAATTTATTTCCAGTTTGAGTAGCACAGAGCAAAAGATTCAGAGTAGACCATTTGAGGTTGACAAAATTTACACATCATTCCAAGAGTGAAGGGTCTGAGTTAATAAATCTATGAAATACAAAGTTTAAGAGTTCACAGGGAAACAAGAGAATACAATGTGAGTTAACAGCCTTAGGAAAGATCAAGAATAGGAAGCACCATGAAAAGAGCTATAAAAAAGAACAGATAAGGAAAGCATGCAGAATAACAAAGTTGCATATTGGTTTTGGAAGCTCAGCTACAAAGGGATTAGGACAAATTGGTCAAGGTTTCCCAAAAGTGACATTTGAGAGACAGAAGCCAAGTTGACAATTCGTGTGGTCATTAGTGGTATAACTTCTACTTAAAACTGAGGGAACAGACTTGGGTCAGAACCTGTGTTGATAGGTATGAAAGTCTGAAGGAGAGAGCTTAGGTTCTGGCTTGAGCAATGGTCAAGATGGCCTCAAGTTTTAAATCTCATTTTTTAATCATGTGCTAAAGTAATTGTATAACATGAGACCACACCTGGAATTTTCTTTAACTCTCTGAAGTTTGTATCTCAAAATGGCCTCACGCATGCTAGGAAAGATTAGCAGGTCTTTTGGAGTGATGGTGTGTTCTGCGATAAGTAAACAGAAGAGGAAGAAAAGTTCAAAAGGTCGTGAACCCAACAGTATGATCTTTAAAGGGGAGATTTCATCTCTCTTAAACCCTACATAACAGTACACCTCTATAAGGAGCATCTGCCATTTAGGATCTGCCAGGGGTACAGTAAGGTAGGGGTACCTCATTCTATCATAGCTAAATGTAAGACAAAGTACTTTTCAACACTTTATGAAATTTTGTTCATGTTGCATATCTTTTGAATTCTGGCTTTATGCACTAAAAAAAGATAAGCTAAACAGGGCTCTTTTGGGACTAAGATTCTTATATGTATATAGCTCTTACTGTAAAGAAGGAATCAGACCACAAAAATACTGAAGGGAGGTCTTCAGATACAGCGAGAGAGAGGTCAGTTAGTGACCCTGAACTAGTTATTTCCATTTAGAATCCTGTACCCATTTTAGTTTACTTATGTATTCTCTTAAACTTTGCCTGCTCTGGGAATCAGTAGGGAAGAATACTGGTAGTGTTTTACGCATGTGGTGTGTCAACGACTACATTTGGGAGGACTGCAGAAAGAAGAAAAAATAGAAGTATCTGTAATCAGAGGTAGAGACATGCTAAGTGCCTTTATTTCTTCATTTCAGAAAACCATTTTATAGCCCTTGATTTCTTCAACATGACCACAACAATCTGGTAGTAATATTCTCTAATAAAGATATGTAAATTACAAAAAGTTGGATTCTATAGAGAAGAAATAAATAGACTTTATCTCAAAATGTAGGAACACTGAAAAAAAAAAAAAAAAAACCCTACAGAAAGACCTAAAGAGAATTTTTAGAATAGAACTGGAAGGAGTCCTTAGAAATTATTCCTTCAATAACCTTTTGAAGATGTCACGGCTAAGACCTCAAGAAGTAAATTTACCCACCCAAAGGCTGGTTAGTAGCGGACCCCATACTAAAGTTTTAGGTCGGCAGATTTCCAGTTCACTGCATTTTCTGGAGCTTCTAAAAATTGATGTTATTCCTCTTTGCTCTATTAAAGCATAATTAGAAGCATCAACTATTTGTATAATATTTTCTATACAATAAGATATTTTTCTTTTTATTAGTAAATTTATCCCTATATTAATTTGTTTATTAAATAGGATTTTTTTCTTTCTGTCCATGTTATACTTCACTAGCAGGTAATCTCATGCCACACCCTCACTCCATCCCATTTCATTCTCACCTGGTGTTTGAAAGATGGAGTCACTCAGGCATTTCCCAATCTTGTGACAACTACTAATTTGCTTTTAAAATATTTCAAATCTAAAAGGTTTTTGATCTGCAAAATTTACTTTAGTAACACTGGTTTTTCTTTCTCATCTAGAATTATGCTCCTAGAAATGACTTTCTAGAAAAATACTTTTAAAAAGAACAAATATCCTCCAACTTTGTTCTTTTTTTCCAAGTTGTTTTGGCTGCTCTGGGTCTTTTACATTTTCATATAAATTTTACAATTAGCTTGCAACTTTCATAAAGTAGCATGGAATTTCGACTTGGGTGCCTTGAATCTATACATCACTTTGGAGAGAACTTAAAAATATTGATATCTTAAAAATATTGAGTCTATGAACATGGTATATCTCTATTTATTTGGGTATTTAATTTTTCTCAGCAGTGTATAGTTGGAGGAATCATAAACATCTTTTGTCAAATGTGTTCTTTTTTTAAAACTTTACTTATACATTTTTAGTGTGAGGGGAAGGGAGGGAGAAAGACAGGGAGAGAAACATCGATATGAGAGACAAACTTCCACGGGCTGTTTCTTGCACTCACCAACCAGGAACTGAACCTGTGACCCCTGTCCTACAGGTTGATGCCCAACCAACAGAGCCACACTGGCCAGGGCTCAAATTTATTCTTAAATATTTTAATTTTTGATGCCATTATAAATGGTAAATCTTAACTGCAGGTATTTATTGCTAATATATAGAAATACAATTGGTTTTTGTGAATTGACTTTGAACCTTACCGACTTACTAATAGCTTATTTTCAGAGTCTTCAGGTGTTTTTCATCTATGATCACAGCATTTGTGAATAAGCAGAGATTTGTGTCTTTACAATCTGTTTTCTTTTGTTTCTTTCTCTCACCTTATTATCCTATTAGAATCTTCAGTAGAGTGTTGAATAGAAGTTGTAGGAGTGGACATTCCTGCCTTGTTTCCCATTTTAAGGATGTGTTCAGTCTTTCACCATTTAATATGATACTAGCTATAGAATTTTATTGTTACTTTAATAATTTCTATTTTTCAATTACAGTTGGTGTACAATATTATATTATTTTCAGGTGCACAACTCAGTGATTACACATTTAAATAACTTATGAGGTTATCACCCTGGTAAGTCTGGTACTCATCTGACACCATACATAGTTATTATAACATTATTGACTCTATTCCTTATACTGTACTTTACATGTACATGACTATTTTGTAGCTACCAATTTGTGCTTCTTAATCCCTTCACCCTTTTCACCCATTCCCCTAGCCCCCCTTCCATCTGGCCACCATCAAAATGTTCTATGAGTCTGTTTATGGTCTGCTTGTTTTATAAGTTTGTTTTTTAGATTTCATATATCAGTGAAACGATACGGTATTTATCTTTCTTTCCCTGGTTTATTTCACTCAGCACAATACCCTCTATGTCCTTCACGTGGTTGTAAATGGCAAGGTTTCATTCTTTTTTTTATGGCTAAGTCACATTTCATGGTATGTATATGCACCACTTCCTCTTTATCCATTACTCTGTTGATGGACATTTAGGTTGCATCCATATCTAGGTTATTGTAAATAATGCTTCAACGAATATATGTATATATATGTCTTTTTGATTTAGTGTTTTAGCCAGAAGTGGAATTGCTGGCTCCTTTGTCATCTCTTGCTATAGCCTTTGTTTTAAAGTCTATTTTCTCTGGTATAAATATTGCTATCCCAGCATTTTTTTTATATCCATTTTTATGCAATATCTTTTTCCATCCCTTTACTTTCAGTCTGTATGTGTCTTTGCGTCTGAAGTGAGTCTCTTGTAGACAGCATAGGTAAAGGTCTTATTTTGTTATCCATTCAGCCACCCTGTGTCTTTTGATTAGACATTTAATTCATTTGCATTTAAAGTAACTGTTGTGATGATTGCTGGTGTGTGTGTGTGTGTGTGTGTGTGTAAGGGGACTAAAGATTTTGAAAAAAGTAACTTGATAGATATGTATTTATTGTCATTTTATTATTCATATTTTTTAAATCTTTTTTAGTTCTTCTTAAAGAAGACCTATTAACATTTCTTGTAATACTGGTTTGCGGATGAACGTCTTTAGCTTTTTCTTGTCTGGGAAACTGTCTTTTGATTCTTGTTTTTTAACATTGATTTTAGAGAGAGGGAGAGAGAAGAAGAGAGAGATTGCTTTGTTGTTCTAATTGTTTACTCATTCATTGGTTGTTTCTTTCATGTGCCCTGACTGGGGATTGTACCCCATAACTGTGGCATGTCCAGATGATGCTCAACTAACTGAGCTGACCGGTGAGGGCTGTCCTTCGATTCTAAATGTTAGCTCTGCTGGATAGAGTAATCCTGGTTGTAGGTCCCTGATTTCATCACTTTGAATATTTTGTGCCAGCCTCTTCTGACCTGCAAGGATTCTCTTTTCTCTTTTCATTTTTATGTATCCTATCTCTTTGTGGAAGTTCTCACTGATTTCGTCTACTCTTCCTCTAGTTACTGAACATCCTTATAACCAGTGTTTTGAACTCTGCATCTGGTAGATTGTTTGTCTCCACTTTATTTAGTTTTTTTTCTGGAATTTTGTTCTGCCCTTTCCTTTGGGCCATGTTTCCTTGTCTCCTCCTTTTGGCAGCCCCCCACCCCCGCCCCGTGTGTGTTTCTATGTGGTAGGTAGAGCTGCAATATCTCAAAGCCTTGGTAGAGTGGCCGTATTAGTAGGTGTCCTGAAGGGCCCAGTGGCACAGCTTTCCAGATCACTCAAGCTGGGCCCTCCGTGTCCACCCCCTGTGTGGGCTCTGTGCACCCTCCTTTTGTAGTTGAGCCTTAATTGCTGTTGGCACATCAATGTGAGGGATTTACCCCCTGAGGCCCGTGGGCTGTGGAGAGGACTGGCTGAGACAACAGTGGAGTAGCTGCTGTGCAGGGGCCAACTCCACGGAACAGCACTTACTTCAGTGAAGCTCAGAAGTCCTTCCCTGGGGCGTGGTGCTTTTGTGTGGTCTGAAGCTGACCAGGGGGCCTCCAGGGAGGTGCTGGCCAATATCAGCCACCTGCATGAGCTACAAAGCAATCTGCAGATAGTTTCTACTTGTACTGGCCTTGGAGGTACCCCTGAGAGGCCAAGCTTGGAACAGAGGCCAGCTAGTTCAGGGCCTGAGGCCATTTAGCAACAGGTCTGAGCACACTGAGACCAGAGTACATGCTGCTTGTTTGGGGTTTGTGAACCTTTGGAAACTTTAGAAAGTCCTAAGCCTGAGGCAAGACAGGTCATTTGCATTAAAAAGTCACGGGAAATGGCTTGGGTGAGCTGAAAGTTGGGTGGGGCAGGGTGGCTCAGGGAGTCACCAGGGTGGGGCAAACTGTGTTAGCCAGGTTGATGGAGACTCAGTATGGCGCCCACCTGCTGGTTCCACTGGGGTAGGAGGGGTGTCTCAGCAAAAAACAATGGCCTCTGCTAGCACTTCTACCTGGGAAAAAGCTGCTCTTTCAACTCCTACCCCAAAGCCAGACAATTCAGCTTCCGCCCATGTGTCCCTGGCATCTTTCTAGCTGCTGCCCAGTGCTGGAGCTCAGAGCCAGTGAGTCCCAGTAAGTCTGTGCGTGGGCCCTTTAAGAGGAAGGTTATTTGTGGCATCAGTTAGTTCTTAGAAGTGAAATTGCTGGATCAAAGTTATTTACTTTCTTGAAGTTGTAATAGATATGGACAACATTGCTCTCTGTAGGCTGTGTGCTGATTTACACTCATCAGCAAGGTTTGAGTCCGTTTCCAGTTATTCCTGACAGTACAATATTTGATTTTTTTCTCACCTTTGCCAATTTGATAATTGAAAAAAATTTTCAATTGAAATTTTAATTTGTGATTTTCCTACTTTAAGTGAGGATGCACATCTTTTCAAATGTTTAACACTGTATTTCCTTTTCTGTGAATTGTTAGCTATCTCCTTTGCCTATTGTGGTACTGATTTATAATAAGAAAAATATATACAGGGTTTGGCACAAATAACATCCCTTTTTAATTTCAAAATCTTTTATTACAAAATATAAGCATGTAGTTCTATAATATAACAATATCACACTCAAGCACACCATATGACATTTTAGGTGAAATATTCAAATTAAAACGATAAATTATTGCACCCATATTATTACCCTACAAACCACACTCAAGCAGGCGCTACTTCTGCTGGACCCTGTATCTTGATCTTGGTTCCTGTTTTTGGCACAGAACCCCTAAGACCATTGGAATTTCTTAAGGGATGAAAGCAACATAAGTGGTTTCTGTTATGTTAATAAGGTGACTTTGGCACTTCAGGTTGGGGGCTGATGGCCAGGAGAACCAATCATGTGATTAGAGGGGTGGGGAGAGGAAAAGGGCTGGAGGTTGAATCAGTCATCAATTCCCAATGACTTCAGCAATCATGCCTATGGGAACCTCCATTGAAAATCCAAAAGGAGAAGGTTTGGAGAGTTTCTGGGTTGGTGAATGGTGCTGGACCCTAAACTTCACAAGGACAGAAAGAGCTCCTTTGTTTAGAGACCTTCCCCTCTGTATCTTTTCATCTGGCTGTTAATTGTATCCTTTAATATCCTTTGTAATAAACCTATAATCTAGTGAGTAAACATGTTTCCCAAGTTCTGTGAGCTGCTCTAGCAAGTTCATTGAACCCAAGGAGGAGGTTGTGGGAACCTCTGATTTATAGCTTTTCTGTCAGAGAAGCACAAGTAACAGCTGAACTTGTGATTGACATCAGATGTGGAGGGCAGTCTTATGGGACTGAGCTTTTAACCTGTGGAATCTGATGCTCTCTCTGGGTAGATAATGTCAGAATTGAGTTGAAGTGTAGAACACACAGTAGGTATCAGAGAATTGCTTGGTAGTGTGGGTGAAACCTGCCACATGTGAGAGTTCAGTGCAGAACCCTTATCTATTTTCCTATTTTATTGCAGGTCTTTATGTAATAAAGAAAATAGACCTTACTGAAATGTGAGCTGCAATATATATTTTTTCCTAGTTTGTCGAATTGCCCCTTGGTTTTGGTGTTTCTCATGCACAATAATTTTATTTGCAGGTTGTTTAGTTTACCAATCTTTCCATTTTGCTACCTATATTTTATACTATACCTATACTTTCCCTATTGTAAGATAATTTTTAAAATTTCTGTTCCCATGGTGACTATAGTTAATAATACAGTACGATGTTGCATATTTGGAAATTGTTAAGAGAGCAGATGTAAAAAGGTCTCATCACAAGAAAAAAAATTTGTAGCTATGTGACGGACATTAACTGGACTTAGTCTGATGATAATTTTGCAATATAAGTAAATACCAAATCATTATGTTGTCTACCTGAAATTGGTGTAATGCTATACCTGAAATTGGTATAATGCTATATGTCAATTATATCTCAACTTAAAAAAAGGAATTCACATTAGCTTTGGTAGAAAATAAATATTTAAAATATATTCCAGTTTTGTAAAACTTGATTAGGAGCTTCTCAAAATTCCACTTAATATGAACTTTGTCAGTAAATGTCAACTAAAAAAGTGTTCCTTTGTTTCTTCTAGTACTTTAATTTTTGTGTGTTTATTTTTATACATAAGTCTTTGGTCCACCTAGAATCCTAGTCTTTCTAACTCCTTCCACTATGGGGGGAATCACTTCAATGTTAAGGGCCTTCTTAACGTACCCACCACCGTCTTTGTTCCCCTTTGCTCAGAAAGCCTTCTCCTTTCCCGCCTCTCCCCAGCGTATCTCAGAGCTTCTCATTCCCTGAGAGATCTTTCTTTTCCAAAAACTGAAAACTCTCATATTCCACTTCCTCATCACAATCTCTTATCTTTCTAGGTCTCTTGCTCTCTTAATTTGAGTGCAAACTTATAATAGTTCCATCAAGATCTTTTACCCTTAACATCTCTCTTTTTTCTCATATCGTCTGCCCCTGCTAGGTAGGACCACATTATGACTTTCCTGAGTCCTAAACACTTTTCCCTCCATTGGCCTCTTGCTCAATTACAAAAAAAAAAGTTCTATTTTACAGTTGCACTTATATAAATGTAAATATAATACATTGTATTATATTTACAATATAATATAATACAATATTTTCTTTGGCCTTAAAGTTTATTTTTCTTCTGTTTCTGAAAGAAAGTGAAACATTTTTGTGGGCCTTGAGCTCTGTGCATTGAGCACCGTTCAGCTGCTTTAACCACTTTCTCAACGCCGTTCTCTGCTCTTTGGGCCCCTTGTTCTTCTGTGTATTTGTGCTGCCACACCTCAAACCTATACTCATATTTTGAGCTGGACTAGAGAAAAATCATAAAGGAGATTGGTGCCATCGCAATGGTCTACGACATGAAATGGACCCTGAACACTGCTGAACTATTTTTCTACATGTTTCCAACCAATTATCTGTTTCATTCCTTATGTTTGCTATTCCAGATCATTTGGCATTTTACTCACCTAAGAGAAAATAAAGCATGAACTCTGTTAACTCCCCATTCTTCTGTATTCAATTAGCTTTGGCTGAGTAACAAAACATTCCAAGATTCAGCGGCTTAAAACAAAATTTTTATTTCTTAAAGATTTTGTGGGTTGACAGGCACAGCTGGGAGGTTCTCATTTTGGGTCTGTCATGCAACTTTAGTTTAACCCACAGTCAGTCTGACCCATAGACAATTGGAGATTTGACTGAGCTGGATACCCAAGATGTTGCTCCCACACGGCTGGCAACTGACACTAGTTACAAGCTGAGCTGGGGTGGGACTCCATTGGCTGCTCATACATGGGTGGCTGGGTCTGAAAGAGAAAGGCTCAGGAGCAAGCTTTCCAAATCTATGTCACGAGCCATGGAAGTCCCAGCATGTCAGTTCTGCATTCCATCGATCAAGCAAATCACTAAGAACCACCTAATTTAAGGGTAGGAGGAAGAATACATCTTTTGGTGGAGGAGTGGTACACTGGCGTTACTGAAGAGCCTATGGATGGAAAATGCAATCTGCCATATGTTAACACAAAATTGGTTGCTTCTATATCCTTCTTTACTTTCGTCATCCCCATCTCCGAGGAAATGGTATCTATCTGTTCATAGCTGATCTTTTAATATAGCAGCTAGCTTGGGCTTAGCCTTGCCCACCTCTTCAGAGAACTTACTTTATCAAGTATCTCTCTTCTTGTGTGTTCAGTCTTCTTCCCCTGCTGGCTCTTTTCTTATGATTATCCTCAAGTATCTCCCTTAAAAATAAAAATTTATTTTTGTCTCATATTCAACTCTAAATAATTGCCTCATATATCTCTATGTACAAACACGATTTTTGAAAATTGGGCCTATCATTGATTTTGTCATTTCTCACTTCCCGTTCACTGCTCAATCTACTGCAAATGGATAGGGACAGCCATCCCTAACACCGCACTGAAACTATTCTTGTGGTTATTGAAGACGTCGTAATTCTCTAATCCAACAGGCACTTTAAACTCTTTATGTCAGCTTTTGGTAATATCTAAAGATGTTGGTTGCTGTGTTGGTCTTGAGCCGATGCATGGCCTTTTATTCCTCTCCTGATTGTCTGCATGACTTCTTGGTTCTGTGTAGATAGTGAAGTCTTCAAGAATGAAAGGCAAGAATAGAGTAGTATGTCAGTTTCCTATGGCTCTGTAATACCCCACACATGGTGGTTTAAAATGATAAGAGTTTATTCTCTCTCAGCTTTGGAGGCCAGAAGTCCAAAATCAGTACCACTGGGCTGAAATCAAGGTGTCATGAGGTTGTAAGAGAGAATAAGTTTCTTTTCTCTGCCAGCTTCTGCTACTGGCATTCTTTGGCTTGTGATCACTCCAGTCTTCAAGGCTGGCATCTTTAAGTCTCTGTTCATCTTCACATTGCCTTTTTCTTTGTGGTCATGTCAAGTCTCCCCCTGCCTCTTTCACACCAGGACATATGTGACAGCATTTAGGGCTCACACAGATAACCCAGGACAATCTCCTCATCTCAAGATCCTGGATTTAATCACATCAAATTCTTTTCCAAATTAGGTAACATCTGCACATTCGAGGGACTAGAGTATGGTGTATTTTGGGGTTCCATTTCCTAGCTTATCATAGATGAAGAAGAAAACTTAGTAATTCAAAACCTTATGGAAGGTTCTGGGTAACTGGCTGAGATGGGTCTAGCTAATATAAGCAAATACCATGAATTTCAAAAGAGGAATTGAAATTATTGAGGGTAATGTTTGCTTGTTTTTCTTTTAAAGGCTAGAGACTGCAGTCTGGAAGAGTATAAATGGCAAGTCTTGAAGATTTAGGACTAGTAGAAGGGAAAGGCTGTCATGGAATGAACTAGAAGAGAAGGAATCAGGAGAAAGCTAAATTTCAGGTAAGATAAGAAAGTTGAAGTAGCTTTTGATGAGTACCTACCTTGACATAGCAGTTATAGTGAAGCCTTGTTAGTAAGGAGAGAGAACACTATCAATCCATCTGAAACATAACTTGTTCAAACTAATAGTATAAATCATTTGTCGTGGTTTTCAAGTTATTATCCTAGAATACATATTGTATAATTAATGCATAATTAATTAATTAATTAAAAGACTACTGAACTTCCAGACAATAGTACTTGACTATGCCCTTTCTTCAGGAACTTTAATTAAATGGAATCAATTGAATTAATGATCTAATGAACATAATGAGCTTAAGAAAGACTTGCAGTCTGATTTCCCCTAACTGGAGAAAAATGTCCCAGGAGACTCATCTGAGCTCTGACCTATCAAGACAAGCACACTTGGTTGTGTAACTAAGTAGTCATTCAGATATACAGCTCCTTATTTCTAATCTATATGCCTTTTTCTTCTTTATTTCTCATCTAAAATGATAAAAGTTTAAAAAGCAATCAATTGTTAATAAGAGTAAAATCGTATTTCAAATTACATGACACAAATTTGTTTTGAACTGTGGGGAAAAGGTTTACACTGTTGACCATGATAGATTGAAATTCAAAAAGATGTAAGGCAAAAATGCACCATAATTGCTCCTGAAGCAGAGGCTATTATTGATTTCTTCCCCATCATCTCATCAACCAGAAAGTGAAGGGAGAAAAAGACAAGTACAGAGGGACCAGCTACTCAGGTATCCGGCAGAAGCTCCACGTGAAAATTTCTGCCTCGTTAAAAACATTTAAAGGAAGCTGCTTGTTTTCATGTTGGAATCATTATTCTCACGGTCTGAGTTCATCCTCTGGAGTTTTCACCTCCTCAGAAGGGCACATTCTGTGCATTTTCTAAGAAGTGCTTCTTTAATGGGAGGGATTTATGTTAAGTTGGTTCAGGAGGGGTAGACAATTGTGGAGCCTTTTTAATGGACTACAAAAGACTGTTGAGTAATTAAATAGATTTCTTTTCCCTTAAACTGTTCCATGGTTTTAAAAACACTCCACTGAGCATGTAAAATCAATTTCCATTACTGGTCTTGACCTTTGCAGTTTTATAAACATGTTTCTTCCCTGGGTTTGGAATGTGGCTCAAAGGCAATAATAGAAAACTAGAGGATGAGACACAGGTCATCGTAATAAGTTACTGCTTTCATAGTAAAAGTCTTCTTTTCATACAGGCATTCATTCAACTGCTTATGTTATAAATATAATTATATAAATACCTGCTTCTTTATACTACATATGTATATGTGTATTTATATTAAAGGAAGGATTTTTAATTTTTATTGCTCTATATTTTTTTAAAAAATTGCACTTGGTTTTCACTGCTAAAGCTATTTTTCCCATTCCCATTCCAAGAAGTAGCCAACCCATTGTGATTCTTTGCCCCAGGGACTTTGGGATGCTGAAAGGAAAGCAGATATCTCCAGAGGACAGCTTCGTTCCTTTGTGTTGGTTTTGGTTTTGGAATACTAGGTCCCTTTGTGGGGATTATGTCACATCACCCAGAGTGGAACAGAAGAAAGATGAGGGCTTTTGGGGGGTGGAAATAAAACTGGACACAGGCAAGCAATTCCTTGAGAGGAGTAGGAGGCAGGGGATTTGGGTGGTTTCCAAAGAAGGAGACAGGGGCCTGCATGCGACCTTCCAGCTGGGTGGGTGGCGACTGGATTACAACGTTAGGCAGAAAGGACTCTAGGAGCCAAGGTCTCAGGAATTGTGATGATAGAGACCCTTGATCAAGCTTATCCATGAGCACAACTGAGCAAAGCAGTGGGCACCAGGGGAGACCACAAACCTTCCCTTCAATGTTTCAGAATGCAGAAGACATCCCCACCCCCCAACCTTTAAATCACCTGGAAATGGGAGCAGATGAGAGCAGTCCAGAAATGACCAAAATGGAATTTCCTGCCAGGCAATTTCTGCTCTAAGAGCTCAATTTGATATAAACAAAATAAAGAAATGTGATATTTCTTATACCCAGAGTTATTGTGAAATGTTCATTCTTGATTTTTTAGTTTCAGTCGTTATCTATCAATATTAATATAAGCCATTTTAGAAGATGAATTTTCTTTAGTTCTCATACTTATTCCCCACCCAATCACATACATTCTTTTTTGCTCATCTTTCTAGTATAGTATAGTTATTTTATACTTAGGTTAGAGAAAAATTATTGTGTTACTATGATGATGTACATGCTACTCATAGCTATGCCTCGTAGAATACAATGATTTATACAAGTAAGATTATTTCTCCCATTGACAACTGTGTTGTCTCTGGATTAAATAATTGTTTCAAATTTTTTTGATTAGTTTTCTACCTCTTCCTAATCGAAACTTTCTACCATTTGCTTAAATGTCTTCTTGTTGTGTTCAGACACAAATTATTCTGGCATTTCCTGAAGCACACTAACCTGCCCTAATCCAGAAAGGCTATCCTCAGGGCCCCCACATGGCCGTGACCATAGAATTACTCCTGATCAGGGTTCTGTGATTCTCTCCACATTGTCTCTCCTGTGGGGTTCCTGTCTCCAGGGGCTCACCTTCTTTTTTCTTCATTTCCCCACCGTGAAGCACAGCCTCAAAGTAGCTATCTGAGAGAGGCTACAGGTGATGTAAAATTTTTGATACCCCAAATGTGTGAAAATGTCCTAATTGTTCCCTCATACTTAATTGATAGTTTGGCTGAATATGGACATCTATGTTGAAAAATACTTTCTTCACAATTCTTAAGGTATTGCTTTTATATTTCCAGTGTGCTGTTGAAAAATGCAAAACTATTCGGATTATTGACTTTTTTAGATGACCACCGCCCTCTCACACCCTTACCCTCCAGCTTGCCTTTGTCCTGGTGTTTTAAGATTTCACAGTGGCATGACTTTGGTGTGGTTCATTCTCAACCACTACCTGGATATTCTGGATTCACTTTCACACTGGATATTAGGTCATTTTGTTCTGGAAAGTTACTTAAAATGTTTCTTAAGTAATTTGCTCCCCTCATTTTCTATGTCATAGTTCTTGGGGATTCCTTTTATTTGAATGTTGAATTTGTGAACTTGTCCTCTAATTTTATGATTTTTTTCCTCCTCTTTTCCATTTTCTGACTCTTTCTTTTTTTTGCTCTGCTTTCCAAGAGAGCAAAACTTTTAACTTTTAAGAATTTATTGACTTTCTCATTTATGCCATTGTATTTTTAAAATTTCTAATATGTTATATATTTACTTATGATTTTTTTACAATAAGCTATACTTGTTTCATAGACACAATATCTTCTCCTTCCTTCATAAAGATATGAATGATAATATATTTTCTTCTCTCTGTATTGTCTCTGGTTCTTCTAGTTTGCTTAAACTGTAACTCAGTTCTTTGTTTTTTTGTATTACAAGATGTCCAAATATCTGGTGATCCTTTGTGTTGGCACACATTTAAGACTGTGGCATGGTTAGAGTGTCAGAGAGGATACTGTTGACTTTGCTGTAGGGAGAGCTGTCTGGGTCATTGTTGTTATAACTTTATGTGATGATGGGTGTGTTATATGCTGACACTGTCCAATACCATAACCACTAGTACACCTGACTGTTAATAATTTGAAACGTGGCTAGGGCTACTGAGGAACTGATGCTCTAATTTTACTTAATTTAACTAATCTAAATTTTAATGTAAATCACTACAAGTGACTAGTGAGTACTGTTTTGAATAATGCAGGTCCAGGCTTTCTCTTTGAATATTTTTTGGTGTGTGTGTGGACAGGGTGGATTCATTGGAGAAATAGCTTTGAGCTGCTTTCTGGCCCAATTGCTAGCATTCTGAGAGACAGGTAAACGAAGGGGAGTAGGGGACAGGGATGAGTTTTGTTTTCCATACACCAACATGCACCTAATCTTAATTTTCTATCTTGTATTGTGCCCCACCCCCCAGCTCTCCTAGAGCCCCGGGTTTTAGCGTTTCCAAAAAATAGACTTTGAGGATTTTGCTAGGGGTGGAGAGGAGTTTTGTGGCTCTAACTGCCCCTTGTTTTCTGCTCCACTTCCAGTCCACTTCCTGTCCACTTCCCAAGCTTCCCAGGTTCTCCAGTTCTCAAGACTTGTGTGTAATCAAATGCTTCTCAGCTTTCCTACCATCTTGGGACCCAGCACTCTTGAATCTGACACATCAGTTACCTTTCATTAATGTTCCCAACTATCAAATTTTGAAGATGTCTTGTTTTTACTCATTCTTTGTCCTTATGATTTGATGTCCTGGAAAAAAAATTCTTTACCACGTTTTCTTGGGGTTTCAGAAAAGTATAAAAAACAAATGAGTATTTTTCAGTCACTCGGTCCCCTTTACTTAATAGTTAGTTTATTTCACAGGTGTGTTTTCTTAGTTTGTTCAGGCTGCTATATAATAAAAATATCATAGACTAAATGGTTTAACAACCAACATTTATTTCTCCAGTTCTGCAGGCCAGGAAGTTCAATAACTAGGCACTGGTGTTTGGTGAGGACACTAATCCCATTCCTGAGGGCTCCACCCTCAGGACCTAATCACATTTCAAAGGCCACACCTCCTAATGCCATCACCTTTGGGTTAGAACTTTAATACAGGGCTCAGCACAAATAACGCCCCTTCTTATTACAAAGTCATAAGCATGAAATTCTGTAACATAACTATCACACTCAAACACACCATATGACATTTTAGGTGAAATGTTCAAATTAAAACTATAAATTGTTACACCCATGTTATTACACTACCAACCACACTCAAGCAGGCCTTATTTCTACCAGACCCTGATATGAATTTGGGGGAGATCCAAACGTTCAGTCTATTCCACAGGCTTATATTTATAATCGTTCCAATCTAATTGCTTGGTATACTGCTTTTTAAGTTGATCTTTAAAATAATTATTTATGTCACCCAATTGTTATAATTTAGAACTCATGCCTCTATGAATTATTTCAAATCTATATAAAATATTTTTGTCTCTATTCTTTAGCTGACTTCTAGAAGCATTTGAACTTGCACTTATTGGGACTGAATTGGGATAATTGAATAGACCTCCCAAAGCAAGAATGCCTTTGTACAGGTTCACATATAAGGTGAGCTTCTTTATCTCTAAGAAAAAGTGGAGAAAAATGATACCTTTTATTCACATATATGCAATTAGGTTTTCAAAATAATTAAATAGACCTCCTATAACACAAGAAACTTTGTAAAGACTCAAATATAGGGCAATTCCTTTTATTTCCATGGCATAATTTTTGGAGAAATATTATCTATATTCAAATTCCTATGGTATTTATGCAAATCTGTACAAAATATAAAACATGGTCCTCCTCTTCTCACACTAAGAAAATGGGCAATAATTATGAGGGTTGCATTTTCCTGGAGGTGCATATTGAAATTATTCTAGGTCATAGAAGATGAGGTGCTATTTATTGTTCATCCATGTTTATGGAATTGGGCATACGCCCAGTAGGGCTTATTTGAGAATGTCTTCTTTGAGAATGTGACCTTGCAGAATAAGCAGCCAGCGCTGGCTGATTTTTCTAGCATGTCCTTTGGGTGCTAAAATGAGTCTCTTCTCAGTGGATTGATCTTCTGTTTTTGTTAGACTTCTAACAGTTTGACTTCTGTGTAGATCTTAGTGGTTGGCAAATCCTGTTTGTGTCTGTTTTTCTGTTCAAGCTCTGGTTGAAGTTTCTGTTCCCCACATTGTCCTCCCTTTTCCCTGAACTCCTCCCCTACCTCGAATCTGCACCACATGATTTAGAATCCAATTCTATAGTGTAGTTTTGTTGCTGCTTGCTTCAGACAGCTCCTAATCCCCCTCCCCCTCCACCACCCTCCCCCCCTAACTGAATCTGGTGGTTCAGAAGACAAAATCTTGTGTAGCGTGTCTTTGTAGCCTGCACAGTGGCACTCAGGTTAGACTTTCTCACTGAGAGAGAAGTGGGACATGTGCTATCATTTATCTTTCACGTCCTCTGATCCAAGTGCCATGTAGACACTTTCCGTATTATTTCTCATCCTTACATAGATGCTGCAAAAGGACTGATATTTTTACCTCATTTCTCAGCTGAATCTGACACTCAGAGAAGGCAATTAACTTACATTTAGCTGTTAAGTATCAATCAGGATTTGAACCCAGGTTGAACCCAGGATTTGAACCTATGTTCTTTCTGTTATCACAGTCCACTCGCCTCATTCTCAGAGATCACAAAGAGTCCAAGTAAGCATATTCTAGCAGCATTACTTAGCTCTTGTCCAGATTTGTAATTTGGACTACTAACCCAGATGGAATTCAAATCCTATCCTGCTGACTTCCAATGTTAGCTCTGCTGCTTTGTTAATTAGATGACCAACTTTCTGAGGAAAAGTACTTGTCTTTTTAGGGCCATTGGATCCTAGTGATGGCTGCAAAGTGTCAAGATATCATCAACGAACAGCCTGCTTCTGAAACCCAGTATTTCCCCGAGTCTAACAATGGCTGGGCTGTTGTAGTAACGTAGGGCCTGTAACTTGTCCCTTCCTTTTCTCCTCTGCATTTCATCACTCCCACATTTTTAAATAACATTTTGTCTATGATATAATAATGGGCAAGCACTCTGAGTTTTCAAGAGACAAATGAGTGCCAGGAATGTGTTATTTGCCTTGGAAATATATGAATTTCTGGGTTTAGAGATTACAGTGACTTTCAGAGAAAGAGAGAGAGAGAGAGAGCCACTGCTCTTCTTAAGAAAGGCCACCAATGGGAGTGATTTCTGGTGATGCAATGCTGATATTTTAGTACCATCCTGGAGAAGGGAAGAGGGGGGTTTCTCTGGAGCCAGATGAACTCATAATTAGTTCTCACCCAGGCTGCTTAAGCAATTATGGTGAAACCAAATCACATTACTTTTTTCTCCTGCGCTTGATAAAAGCCTCAATCCTGCTCCTTCTGCTCCATAGGGCACTTGGCTGGTCATTATTTCTAATACCACAGATGCTGTGCTTCGCTTTTGTTTCCAGGCTCCAACTGTCACTGTGTAAAATAAGAAGTTTGGGGAGAATAACATACACCTCTCGGTCTCACTACTTCAGAGGCACCTAGCAACCCTGTCTCCAGGCAGGCTGCACGCATCTCCCTGGTAGTTTATTGCCCACTCACAGCAGAGGCGGTGTGCTCTCTGTAAATAGCCTACATTTTTGCCGGTGCCAGCTTGGCGGTGGGGTGGTGGTGTCATTTGGTGTCCTCAGGGACGTTTGCTTCTTGTTCTGGGAAGACTAGGGCAAAGCAATGACTATTTCCCCAAAGCTGTTTGTGGAAACAGAAATTAGGTTAAGCAGTTCCGTACTTGGGGTTGCGTAGTCTGAAATCAAAAGCAATGGTTTTCAATCTTTCTGGGTTTTTTTTCCCAGTCTTTGTCACATTTCTGACAGAACCTTCCAGAATGTTCATGACATTCTTTCCTAAAGCATGTTTCCCAGGTATATCTATGTGATGAGCAACCTTCCTGACTATTTTGTCCATCCGCCAACCTACCCAACGATGCCATACACATCCACCATCCCCACAGTTTTCATCATATCCACTCTCTGCCTCCAAAATATCAGTTGGGCTGAAGAGAGCCCTGCACTGGCTTACCCACCAGCCACAGGGACATTTCATTTTAGGCTCCCGGACCACAGGGCATTACATATGGATGTTGAGACTTGTTTGCTTTCTGTACATCAGGGATTTTTTAAACATTCTTTGTTTCTTTACTACTTGTATCTGATCTGAATTTTAACCCTTCCCAGAGTAAAAGCCTTACAGAATGGAAGTCACATTTTTTCTGGAGGGAAACCAAGCTTTCCCTCTGATGAGTGTTCCAAAAATGGAAGGACATGGGCTCCTAGGTATGTAAAGCTTGAGTTGAGAAACTGAATGCTGCTCGGTAGAGAGGTAATCCCAAGATATCAGGAAGGGAATAAGTTTTAACCTCTAAGAGCCATTCCCTCACTCATTCACCAAACAACTATTGAATTCCCAATGAAAAATCTTATTGACAAGCTCATAGTCTGGGAATATTTTAGTGAGGACAACAATTAAGAACAGTATCAGATTTGTTGTAATACAAGTACTTACAAAGTGCTTTGAGAGCTCAGATGGCGATGGGCTCTCTAGGGAGATGGGAAGGGGTAATGAGTGATACTAATATTATTTAATTTTTAATAAAAGTTATGATTAACAGCTAAATCACTACAGTCCTGAAGATCTAGCACTTTGCTGTCGTGAGCCAGTGTGAACTGGGTGCAGCACATCGTGGGGTAAAGGTGAAATTGCAAAGTGTAGCTATGTCTTGTGGCCGTGCTAAGGAGTTTAGACTCTCTCCAAGAGGCGGGATAAGTTGAAATACTATCTAGTGGTTTTGTTTCTCTTGTTTTATGTATTTTTTATCTTCTACCACCAAAGAAGGTGCTTAACTTTTGCTTTTCCTTGTCTCAGGTACTTTTGCTTTGCTGGCTAAAGACCAAATAGTCCTAAAGATCTAGGTCTGGCATAGGACCACCTGGATGCAGTCAAGGTGAAGATCAGAGGTAAGCCTTGTAAACTAAGACCAGAGAGCTCATTCTTGAATATTCTATATGAGATTTTTGTACATTTCAGAGGATCCTTTGTGGGAGGAAGGAGCCCAATAATAAGACTGAAATTGAGTTTCTAGTTGACTAAGTAGAAGAGAGCTCAGCATCACTTAACTATTTTACAGAAGTTAAGAGAAGTGATGTCACTTGCATTCTAGTATTGCAAAATAAAACTGATACCTGCTACAATTGTGGGTGATATACATTTTAAACCAGATATATAACCTGATTGTATCTAAATTTTGGAAGGATAACTATCACACATGTAGAGAAAGAATTGGAAGGAGGAGACCTTATTGAAAAATGAGACCAGTTAGGTCTGATCATCAGCTATAATAAGGAGAGTAACCAGGCTAGTCTCTGGGAATAAAGAGGAGAAGACAGGTTTCACAGTATTTCACAGGCTAAACCACAAAGGGTGTGAATACAAGTTTAAGGATTTAAAATATGTGTTGTCATGAAAAAAATTCAATGAAGATTAAATAAAAATGTTTAAAAAGTAAAGATTTTATAATAATATTTATCAATATGGTGGTTGTGATGATGAAGAGATAATATACAATATGTTTAATGTGACCCTCTCATAATAAATTCTCCATAAATGTAACAATAAAAATAAATAAATAAAATAAAATATGAGGTGTTATGGCTTAGAAGCACATGCAACCCCATGCCTATGTTGGTTACTGCTTGCCAGGCACAGTGTCTCATACTTAGCAGGTGATTAATAAATACATGTTGAATGAATGAAAGAGGGAATAAATTGGTATAAGACCCATGCACAAACAAATACACGTTTTCACTACATTAAAAATAGGTCTTGTCAATAGGATGGCAAGAAAACCACACATTGGGAGAAAATCTTTCCAAAAGATGTATCTGATAAAGGACTCATCCAAAATATACTCTTAAAACTCAACAATAATAAAACAAACATCCTGACTGAAAATAAAATGGCAAAAGACCTGAAAGACACCTCGCCAAAGAAGGTACACAAATAGTAAATAAGCATAGGAAAAGATGCTCTACTTTACAGGTTATTAGGGAAATGTAAACTTAAACATGAAGGAGATACCACTACATACCTATGAGAATGGCCAAAATCCATAAGTCTGACAATAACAAATGCTGACAAGGATGTGAAGCAAGAGGAACTCTCATTCATTACCAGTCAGAATGCAAAATGGTGCAGACACTTTGGAAGACAGCTTAGCAGCCTCTTATACCACTAAACATAATCTTACTGTATCATCTAGCAATCAAATCCCTTAGTATTACCCAAAGGAGTTGAAAATATGTCCACACAAAGACCTGTGCATGAATGTTTGTGGCATAATTGCTAAAATTTGGAAGCAACCAAGGTGTCCTTCAGTAGGTAAAAGGGTAAACAAACTGTGGTTCATCCAGACAATAGAATATTTTTCTGCACTAAAATAAAATGAGGTATCAAGCCATAAAAAATATGGAGGAACCTTAAATGCATACTTGTAGTGAAAAAAAGCCAATCTGAGAAGGCTAAACACTGTGTGATCCCAACTATATGACATTACTGAAAAAGGAAGACTATGGAGACAATAAAATTAGTGGTTGCTGAGGCTGGGGTGGTGGGGGAGGTCATCCCCTATGCAATTCGTATGTTGAAGGGTAAATAGATGAAACACAGAAGATTTTTAGATCGTTGAAACTATTCCGTTGTGACTGTAGTGTTGGATATGTGTCATTATACATTTATCAGAACCCATAGACTATGTACACCAAGACTGCACCCTAATGTAACTGTGGACTTCGGACGATAAATATGTATCAGTGTAGGTTCACCAGTTGCAACAAATGCACCCCTCAGGTGGGGGATGTTGATAGTGGGAGAGGTTGTGTGTATATGTGAAGACAGAGGGTCATGGGAAACCTCAGTACCCTCCACTCAATTTTGCTATGAACCTAAAACTGGTCTAAAAAATAAAGTCTATTTAAAAGGGAAAAAAGGAGTCTGGAAGCTATCATGAGGATTTATGACTCAGTGCCTGAGCGGTGGTTATGGAAACCAGAGCATTTCTGCACGGCCTGAATATGGTGTTCTAATCAGTAGACTGCGTTTGCATGAAGATCAATGAACCTGTTAATGAAGACAAATGCTAGTGTGGTGGGAGGAAATTCAGGCACAGAAGATTATCACAAGGTGTATGTGAAAGAATAGACGGTGAGAATTTGAACCAACTTAACCTGGTTTACTGTTCCATGAGTGTCAGATCATTTTGGACTTCATCGGAACTCCCCAGCCCTTAGAGGGCGGTGTCAGCTCTGTGTTTCCAGCCTGTCATCTTTCTACTAGGCAGTTGTAGCAAAAACACATTTCAGACCATAATATTCTAAGCAAACGAATATTTGCTAGCAAGCAGGCACAAAACAATCGTACTGCCTGTGTCTACTTGGAATATTTCCAGTCTCAACACTTGACATAATGACCAGCACTTTCATGAAAGGCTCTCTCCGAGATGAAGACATGTGTTCTGATAGAGGGAGGGTCAGGCCCTTTAGTTAGATCAGATGACAGGATTGTCCACTGACGGGAGGGGCACAGGGCTTTACCAGCTGTCCCCCTGGTATGAATTACTGGCCTGGAAGATGATAAATAATAAAACTTCTGGTGTTGATTTTGACAAGAATACTGTTGAATGCCACCTGGCTAATTCCTACGGTGTTAACTCTATTAGGCCACTTCATGTGTTTATTAATTCCTAGGGATTAAATTAGAATTTAATTGTTCACACAGAGTTCCCAGTGTCTACATACTGTGGCATTGTAAAACATTATGACAATAAAACAAAAACAATCATCAAGAAAAGGATTTTAAGAAAGCTCCAATATCAGGATGAAACTGCTTTGTGTTGTATTAGTAACAATTGTACATATTTCCAGTTACTGTGCTGGAGAGAGTCAGTGTATATGGGGCTTTGTAACATTTAAACAAAAACAGTCTTTAAAGCGTCATGGGTTCTTTCTGATATTCCCCATGAATAAAAGGTTTTCCATTAACAAAACCTTGATGTGAGTCTTTATTTGATGGATTTATTTTTTTGTAACAAGAAGAGCCATGAATACTATGGATGAGCAGAAAAATATCCCAGAGACAGGTTGTCATAGAAACTGTGCCAGGAGAGCAGCTAGGCACAGGATAGAATGTACCTTCCAAAGCTGAGAGGAGGAAGTGATCTTGAAGCTACTCTTTTCGTCAGTTCTGGGGAGTAAAGCTTCCATGAATCTCCTCATGGGAATTTTTGTCAGGGACAGCTGGGGTAGATGGGATACTAAGAGGCTGTGAGGCTGGTGATACACACCTCACAGGACTTTTTTTAGGAGATTAAAATATATAAAATATATAACACACTTACTATATATATATTTCCTGAAAAATATTAATAATGACAATAATCTTTATGATCTCATGTAATCCTCACTAGTGCCCTCTAAGGAAGATAGTTGTTATTCAGATTTTCCACATGAGAAAACAAGGTGCAGAGAGATTGAATTGTTGAAGGTCACATGGTAAGTGGTAGAGCTGGGGCTCAAACACAAGGATCTGTGACTCTAAGGCCCTTGCCCTTAACTCCTTGGCTGGTCTGAATGAGTAGGCAATCAATAATTGGTAATAATTATAAAAGTGATTCTTTGGTGGGGAAATAGTAGTAGGAGTTTCAATTGCCATGAAATCCATGTAGCAAATGTCATAACATTTGTTGATTTTGTTTTTTCCTCAAGTTTATTTTTCCTAAACCAGACAGAGGTATCATCCTACAGGACAACAACCAACTACTTTGTTTCATTCTGCCTTCTTGACTCCCCAGGGCAGAGCTCCAGGTTGCCCCAACCAATCAGTGTCCTCCTACAGATCTCTAAGAAAACCAGGAATCTCTCCTCCCTGCACCCTCCTACCCCATTCCCCATTTCCTGAAGGAGAGGCTCATGGCTGGAGCTTCCTTACCCATACCTTCCCAGAAGTTTCAAGATCTTATGGGCTGAATTGTGTCCCCCCCTCGCCCCCCACCAAATTTATATGTTGAAGTCTGTTAAAGAGAATACTATTCATGACATTTATTAAAGAACAGTGAGGCAGACTTTATTCAGGGGGATTATCACAGTAGGTATAAGGGCCACTACAATGGGGTTTTATAGTGGAGACAGATTGCCTCAATCCCAAATACAAGGAAAAATGGGAATTTGTAGCCAAAAAGTAGGGTGAGGGTGTCAGTAGATAGAAAATTACTAAGAGAAATCATCTTGGGTAAGGGAGGATTCTGCCTAAATGGACCTAACAGGATTTTTGCTAAAGGCAGGCCAGGTTGAACATTTCACTTGGGTGATGATGGGTGATTCTGGTTAAATTGACTTAACAAGATTCTTGCTAGAAATGAATTCTACAAGGAAGAGTATGAAAGCCCAACCAAGGTCAGGCCTAGTCAAAAAGAGAACTCGGAAAAGCCTGACCAAAACTTGGTCAAGGAGAGATCTTTGTCAAGTCCTACCCCATCCCCCACCCCCCCCACCCCAGGGCTTAAAAATAGGACTGTGTTGGAGATAGGGCCTCTGAAGAGGTGATTAAGGTAAAATGAGGTCATATGGGTGGACTCTAATTCAATATGATTAGTGTTCTTCCTTATCAGAAAGGAGATGGAGACACAGAGGGACGACCATGTGAAGACACCTGAGGAAGACAGCCATCTACAAGCCAAGGAGGGAGGCCTTTAGAAGATACCAGCCCTGACAACACCTTAATCTTAAACTTCTAGACTCAAGAACTAAGAGGAAATAAATTCCTGTTGGTCAAGCCATCTGGTCAGTGGTACTTTGTTATGGCAGCTCTAGCAGACAGATATACTCTGCAGTGGCCCGAGCATCAAAGTTTATTCAAACCCGTGTCACCATTTCCTCCTGGCATCTCCCCTTGACGTTCTGTGCCTGTGACTGTCTCGCTGTGGTTAACAGCAGTGCAGAATGTGAGCCCACTGTGTAAAATGGCACATGTCCACCTTGGAAATGGCTTTCCTGAGTCCAGGAAAACTAATCAAAGTATGTGCTTTCCTTTTGTTCTTGTGCCTGCCTCCCACTCGTCCAGGCTTTCCCAGGGACTGGGGCCTTCCTCAGGGCTAACACAACACTTCGTTTATATCTAGATGCTGCACTGCCATTACTTTTTTTATATGTCTGTTTACCACTCCTGCCCCACCCCTAGTTAATCTCTGGCTACTGAGATTATGCCCATGAATTATTCATTCTATATTCCCAGCACCCACTACAATTCCTGGTTCAAAGGAGGCACTAATTCATATGTGGGCTTCTTGACTGGGTATATGTTTTTAAAATCTTTTCTTCCTTCTTTACCTCCAATGAGGGGGGTTTTATAACACAGACTCAAGTGAAAGAAATCTTAAGTACATTGAACTTCATGCTATGAGCAATGGTTAATGTTATAAGGGAAAGGGTTTATTTTTATTTTAAATGCTGTAATCAGAAGACTCTGAAATGCCTAAGCCTCCTCTTATAAGGGAAAATGTAAGTGTACCCGAATGTGAGTTGTTTAGGAGCAATGGTCATCACGAACTTTCAGGGAATCTTACTGCCTTCTCCACGCCCAAGATGGAGCCAGCGCCCCAGGGAGGGGACTAGGCATTGCTGGGGGAAGAGGGAGAGAAGAGGGGGAGAAAGGAGCCCGCAGAGCAAAGGGATTCTCAGGCTCCCACTCAAGGCAGACTTTTTAAGGACCGTCAGGCAACTCATCAGAAAACGAATATTCACCTCCGACACTCTCTGGACTCCTTGTGGGTCTGGACTAGTTACTAGAAGAATTGTTTCTTTTTTGTAACGAACTGTGCCTCATTCTCTCGGACTTTTGGGCAGAGGGGAGGGGGAGATATATCTGGATCATCATGAACTCTATCCAGCCGCTCATGTTGGTCCAAGGAAACACTGCGCCACTCATTCACTGCTCAGTCCAGACAATGGCCGGTGCCTGATCTATCGTGGGTTCTGGTTGGAAGCAAAAGGTAGTCTTTCAGAATACAGCCTTTCACCCGACTGTTCCAGAGACACAGTCCAAGGAAGGCCAATGTCTGCTGAAAGTTTTAGTGCAGAGTTTCATGAGCATCCGTTATTTTTAGACAACAATAGCTGATGGACAAAGCAGGACGTGTAACTAACAACAAAGCTTTCCCAGTACTTGGAACGCAGTCCGCCTCCAGGAGTTTACTGTTGGTGAGACAATCGCCAACACCACACAGATTTGTGTCGGGAGCACCAAAGAAGCAGAGTCAGTCATTTGTGAAGAAGCAGAACAGCCCTTTATTAGACTCTGTATAATATTAAAAAATGAGCACAAGTGAAGGTCAAACCTATCCTCCAGGTTCCTAATTATAATTCAGAGAGCCAGGAGGGAAAGAAAATGGAGAAAAAGCAAAAAATAAAAAAGACTGCCTGGAGTGAGGCAACACTAAACAGAGACAGAAGATATTTCTGTCTTTGATGTCAAACATAGACAGGGTAACTTCTTTTTTCTCCTAAAGGCATTTAATTTTGTGGGATTGAGTTCTTCTTTCCGATGCCTAGGAAAATCAACTGTTTGATCTCCTCTGGGTAGTTTGAAGGCTGTTTGTTTGTGGGTTGGGAAGTTAATGCCACAAAAAGCACTAAATCCTACAACATACCAACTTTGAATGATTCACATGCAGGTCAGATGGTGCATTTTGGGTGTTAAAAAAAATAAAAAAGTTACTTAGAAGTGTATATCTAGAAAACACAAGACATCTGTACTATTTATCATCCACTGAAAGCTAAGTAGCATTGGGGACATGATTATTTTAAGATATAGTTTGAAAAAACAAAAACAATTATTTCTTAATACCAGATATTTTTTTTCTAATTGAAACGGTTTTGAAAATTCACACAAAGGAGTAAAAAGGGCCTTTTATGTGATTTATAAGGAAGATCTGTTGAAGAAAATTAGCTCCTACAGGAATAGGGTTGATAATGTGACATATACTCACTTTGATCTAAATTTAACATCTTCCCACATTTTCAGTGTTCCAGTGCCCTTCTAGTTACTATAGTGATCATCCCTGGCAAATCAACATTTAATGCCTAGCTAACACAGTACAATCATAGATTCTAGGGTGGGCGTAGGTAAAAATTCTATTTATTAAATATTATCTACTTGAAAAGCACCCCCCCAGCATATATTAGGCTTGCTACATCTAATGAGGAGATTGAAATGCCTCCAAATACAAATTATACAAGGAGAATCAATAAGCATGTTTACGCCCTAATTCTGAGTATAAGAACCTTGACATGATGTCATAGCATTGCTGGGGAAACAAAAAACGAGGGCTCTAAAATAAGTACTTTTCAGCTGGGTCTGACCTAGAAAGTCACTCTGGATGTTTGATGAAGCTGTGGACAAAAATATGCTCTCAATAGTTGGAGCATCTGTTCTGCCCAGTGTTGTAACATATTCACTGTTTATTCTTCTTCTAAAATGGACAAATCCATGGTGTGGGAGTTTTTGCTCATGGAAGCAACTTGCACTAGAAACTTTCAGATAAACACAGAAGAATCTCCCAACCATTGAAAGAACAAACAGTACTTCACTATATTGTTCTTCATACTTTACAAAAATATTTTCTGGCGGCCTATTTCAGCTCTCCAGTAAAGACGGTGTCCAAAGATTCACACCCGAGGACCTCAGAGATATTCAGTTATTTACATTTCTAGGTTGGCCCTATAGTGCACTCTTCCTGTGTTCAAGATAGCAATGAGTCCATTGAAATGCTGGGCTGAGAAACAGGAACCCACACTTTGAAACCCTGCTTTTCCATCACTACACAATAAGCAAAAGCAAACACAAACAAACAATGTAATGAAACAGACCAAAAATACACCAGGAAAGTGGGGAGTGACAAAAGGAAAGGAGGAATACTAAGAAATTATAGTGTCAGAGCATGTTGAGAAAGCTCAAATTCATAGTGAACTCTTCCTAAGTGACCAGCCCTCATGACGCTACATTAAGGTTATCATTATCGATCTCTCCATTCTACAGATGGGGAATTAAGGCTGATAGCATTAAAGTAACTTGCTCAGGGGATCCCAGTTAAGCTAGTAAGTGGTGGGTCTTGTATATATTTAAAAACAACAACAAAAAGTCCAAGCAGTCAAAAAGATACCTAATGGGTAGTCGGTCTCACAAGTGCCAAAATACAATTTAGGGGACCCATGGGGCTTGCACTGTGGTCTAATCCAATGTGATAACAAAATCAAGTGGCCAGAACAGGTACCAAAGCACCCCTTGAAAGGAGGCAATGAGCAATAAGAAAGTAGATTTGATTTTCATAAAGCTTTTTTGTTCTATGAAGGGGGATTTTCATGTGCCCTTCAAAAAAAAATATTTACACTTAGCTATATATCCATGCCCACAAATTGGAAAGCAGAGTAGGTGGAAGTTTTTGATAACACCTGATACGCAAGAATATGATCGTGTTAGATTTGATGTTTTTTCCTTTTACAAAGTAGCCGTCTGAACCAGAGATGGATGGCAGATTTATTCCTGCTCCTGGCAGCTCAGACTGGGTGTCAGACAGTGATAGTCATATCTCATTACAGTCCAGGGCAATTTTAGCAGTTCACCCTGCAAGTTCCAGCATATATTATTGATTATTTTTCCATATGAATCAATCACGCATGAAATCAAAGATAGAGTGGCCTCTTGTAAAATCAGTTGCATAAAATTTAATAGCCTTACCAAACTTCTAAATTTGGTAGAAAAGAACAGTAACTGCAGTGTACCGCGAGAGGGCACACTGGTACTTTTAAATATCAATGACTCTGCCAGCGAAGAGAGCACAGTGAGAGACAGGATGGGGATTTCAGCTACAGCCCAGTTGCTTTTCCTCAATCACTAAATACCAAATCCAGAGGATTTATTTTTAGTAGCTTTTGTGGGATTTGAAAAGAGTAATACATTTTTTATTTTAGGCACATTGCTTTTTATATTCATAGAAAGATTTTTTTCCTAAAAATTTATTTTCCAGGGTTAATATTCTGTTAGATATTAGATATATTGTTATCAGCAATGTTGGAAGTTAAAAATTGGTGAATTCGGGGTTCATGTTAGCAGCTGGAAAAAGATTCAGTGGAGGGAATTATGGCAAATTAATAGAGATTCAAATAATCTCTGTACTCCATCCCTCACACATGTAATGAGGTAATTCATTGTAAATAATATGTATTAAAGAATGGCTTTTTTGGACAAGACTGTATCATTTTTACATTTGTCTCTTTAACATGGGATTAAAAAAAGGATATATATGTTGTACCCTAAAGCTACAGATTAAAAATAAAAAAAATAGGTAAATGACAAATCCTCACTGCATATGTGGTTTGGGTTGATATACTTCCAGGATATAAATAATTATATTATAAATAATTTCACTGGGAACGTTCCTTTAGTTCGGGAATTGGCAAACTTTCTCTGTAAAGAGCCAGACAGAAAATACTTCTGGCTTTGCAGGCCATGTGGTCTCCATCTAGTTCTGGCTACTCAGTTTTGCTACTATAGTGTGAAAGCAGCCACAGACAAGCAAATGAATGGACCCCATTGTGTTCCAATAAAACGTTATTTACGAAAACTGATGTCAGGCTACATTTGGCCCCCGCACTGTAGTTGGCTGAAGCCTGCTTTAGTCTAGCTGCGGACCCGTTCACGGCAGAGGGGGAAGTGAGAAGGAGACCTGGACAGAGGGGCACACAAAGAACCTCTAACTGGAGAGCATAGGGTATAAAAGGTTTCACCTCAGGGCTCAAGAGATGTGCTCAACAGTGTCTTTAGAAAGGAGCCAAGAGAAAAACTGTCTTAGGAAAACATGTGTTTTATTTTAGGAAATTGATTGAAACAGATGCATGGCCCACATCTAAAATATGTAAAGCCCAGAGGATGCAGTAAATCAAAGATGTCTAAGAGATGGGACGTTTGCCCTGAGCATCCATAGCCCTGGTCTTCTTAAACACCAAGAAATAAGAAAAATTTAAACTCTGAAGGAAACTGTACAGTTCTGCAACAAAACAATTGTGGGTGACAGATTAGCCCCAACGATGTACTCTAATTTTTTGAACATAAAGAAGCACCCCATCTCAAGTCCCAGCTTAAGGCACACTGGAATTTGAAATATTTGGATAATACATTTTCCTGTCCATAGAAAGATCAGATCCATTCTCTAAGAGTGATAGATGCATTATACTTTGATCTGCAAGAAGAGCATGTTGATTTCCATGAAATCAATTAATTAATTGCTAAGAAAAAAGTCTTGGAGGAGTATATGCTATGGTGGTTTCCAAGTCTGGCTGCAGAAAATTATCAAGGAGATTAAAAAAACACCACAGTTTCCCAGGTTTCATTTCAGATCTATTGGGTTTCTATTCAGATCTGGAGCCTGTGGCCCAGGCATTTTGACAACACTGAGCAGTGGATACCGGGAGTGACCAGGGAAGAGCATCATTCCAGGGGCTGGCGTTTTGGAACTGCGGGGGACAAAGGACAAACCGGGATTTGATCAAGCTCTGCCTTACATAAGTCATTTGTCCTTCAATTAGTGATGTAACATTTCCAAACTTCAGCAACAGCACCTGTTACATGGAGCCAATGCTCACCCTCCGGACAGATGTAGCATCTGATGTGACTCTGTCAGACTTGAAGTAGAAATGCTTTTGGTTCTGCGACAAAAATGATTAAAGAAGACAATTTAGGTGTTAGTCAAATGTATTTATTTGCTTGTTTATTTATTCACCAGGTGGATCTTTAAGAGTTTAAAAACTGGAGGGCTATAAGAGAATACTAACCCTATAGAATGAAGGGTCAGAAACACTGGCCAAGGCAAACTTGTCTTCATAATCCAACACTGATTGGACTGCTCTCCCATATTTCAGCTGCATCTGTTTTCAAGCCTCCCTCTGACAATCAGAGTGTCTTGTGTCTTCCAGAAGTCTATCTGTGAGATAAATTACAGTATTATAATTTTTCCCATGGCTATCGAGACAGTCAAGCAATTTCATAGATTACTACGTTATCAAGATTCTGTACACCTGACTGATGCATCAAACGTAATCACTGAAAATTTTCAATATAAGAAAAGGAAAATTGAAACACATACCAAAGTTAATGGGTGTAAACAGCCAACAGAGCTGAATTACAGAACGCAGTGGCATTATAGAGCTGACTTTACAAAGGAAATTAAAGGCCTGTTTTGGGATGGTAGTTTTATTGCTAAAGAAGCGTGAAAACTATGACCATTGAAAGTGCAGGTAATAAAGCTCTGAGCTTGGCCTTGTATTTCCACAGTCTCTAAGTGGAAGAAAGGCTGCCTAAGAACAGGGTGTTAGTTGAGGGATTGTGTTGAATGAAGAAAATGAATGATGGTCCGCCACAAAATTTTCCTCAAACGTAAGCAGGCAGCTGCCGTATATGTCTGCCATCGTGGCGGCCGCTGCCTCTGTGCCCTCCTCATTCACTTCCACAAAGGACTTGTGGACAGTTTTTGCTATAAAAAGTTCTCTGGTTTCTGACATGCTGGACAGATTAGCCTTGCTATTAAAGAGATCCTCCACCCAGGCGGGCTAGGTGTGAGTCAAACTTATTTAATACTTAATGAAGTAGACAAGCTCCTTTCAGAGAACTACAGAATAGGGCAGAAGTCAGGAAGCTTTTAAGAGACAAACAGAAAATATCTGATTGGCTGGGGCCACCTAGTCAACCTCGTTTGTGGAGCAAAGGCCCAGAGTTGGCTTGGCATTTGGGGGTTGATTGACAGGATATCCTGTGTTCCTGGTCTAGAGGAACATTTCAAGGACATGAAATTATCTAAGTGTTGGTTTGCTGGCATGCACTTTGGGCAAGATCAGCTCCATCCGGGGCCTAGACAGTTATTGTCAGCAGGTTTTTTCATCCTCTCTCCCCTTTCTTCATGAGGACAATATAGCTGGATTTGCTCCACTCACCAGTGCATAGAATTTCACTAAAAGTGAGAACATATTTAAGAAGAAGATACGTAAGTTTGGAGAAGCTGAGAATGCTCCAGAGAAGCTTTTCTTCTCAAATTTGCTGAGAACTCTGGGTTCAGGTCATGTCATCTCTACTCTTAGACACCAGCTGCGGAGAAACGACAGAAGGGCGGTGTCAAGGCTTCAGACGTCCCCTCGTGTTCTAGCCTGTACTGACTCTCTTTGCTACTTGGCTCAAGGCAATTTCAAATTCTCATTGTGGGGAACTTGGCTTTCCCTTCCAAATTCCTGACGAAGGTGAGCTTTGTTCTGACATGCAGATGTAGGAGGGTGTTGGTTCTTTGGGAGAAGTTCAGGTGGCAGTAAATTGGGCCTCACCAGCTGCTCCTTTATTTATTTTTTTCTCTTTTCCTGGGTTTATCTGAACAAAGAAGAACATCACTTTCTCTGAATCTGCAGTGTGGAAAATCACAAGCAAAAAAAAAAAAAAGAATGAACAAAAATCACGGGGCAACCTACCAATTGTTACTTGGCAGAGACTGGGTATCAAGAAGGGCTGGCAACTCCTTTCCCCTGGCCAGGAATGTTCTTCTTCCTTGTAAGCAATCATTCATTGGCTCTTTGGGAAGAGGGGTTGTTCCTTCTTCCTGAACACACAAGGCTAAAACAAATGCATCAAGGAGGGAAATAGTTCTACAGTGCATGTTTTTAAAGCTCTCTCCACAGCAAGGAAGTATTTGTGGAACAGAAGTGGAGTTTGGCAATCATCTCGTTATTTTGTTGAAAGAAGAAAGCCAGGAAGAAGAAAATTCCGGCAAAAGGAAGGGTTGCTTTAATTTACAAGTCCGTGATGGTTTCCTCAGGGGTTGTCACTGGCAAGTCAGGAAGGCAAATCTGCATTTCGGGAGACTGTAGATTCTGCATTTGAGTCAAGTTTCTTTGCAAGTAAACCTAGGGGTTTTGTTGCATTCTAGTTTAGAGTTGTGTATTAGCCAAATTACGAATGAAGAATCCCACATCAGCAGGTTTATTGCTTAATTTCACTATTAGCTCTACTTATCAACTTTAAGCAGAATAAAGGAGGCAGCTGTAATCTTTCAAGGAATCCAGGTTGGGGTAATTGGACGGCATTTGAATATTAGAGTGTGTTTAGGGTACTGTGAGTTGAAAGACACTTCTAGGGTTCACAGCTAAATCTAAAGGTTAACTTGTTCCCTTAAATCTATGACCGTCTCACAGAATCTCTGGAAAAAATAAACATTTCAAAAACAAAACAGGGCAGCATTATTTTTACCAAAAAAATCTTCTTCAAGCCGAATACTATAGCAGAGCACGTTAGCTCCGTTCACCGGAGTGTCTGTGCTGCCGAAGTGAGCACCACGTTTGTTCAAATTAACCAGAAGTAAAATTGTTAAATAAAGCTAAAATACTCCTGTGGGGAAGAAAAAAATGAATGGCCTGCCACTTATTTTTTGTTGTTGTTCAGGTTAGCAACCTTGAATGCAAAAAGAGTCTCATCTCTAAGGTCAACTATGAATGCTTTTTATTTTTCTGAAATAACATTTGAAGGGATTACTTTGAAGTCCAGATAATAGTATTACTTTTGGTGGTTGAAAATGATCATTTTGTACATTTGCAGTAACTTTCGATATCGGTGGTGGTGAAAATTCGTTCGAGCCAGGAGCGAGGCTCTCAGCGCTGTTACCCACAGTGCTTTGCACCAACGGGCTGTGACACACTGCGACATCAGTTAGCAGTGGCGCTTCCTTATGCAATGAGAACTTGAAGATTTAAACATAGGTAGGAAGGGATGTAGGAGCAAAGTGCTAATGCAGCTAAAATACCACATTATAAAGCTAGAAGCCTTGACATTGTCTTGGGTTTTGTTCTCTCGGCCTCTAATCTGTGACCAGCTTCTCAGTCCACACCTCTCTATTTTCTCTGTCACTGTTTGCAAAATTCTTCACTGTCTCTCCCTCTGAACTACTGCAACAGCCTTCTGAAAGTTTTCCTACATTTCCCCCTGTTTTTTGGAATTCATCCTTTTGGAACATAGACCAGATTATGTCGTCCTCCTGCTGAAAACCTTTCGTTGCCACAACTTTGGTGATTCTAGCGAGGACCAGTATCTCTGGGGTTCCCTTTGCTTTGAAGTAAGACTTTCATAACAGTGAGGATCCAGCCCTACAGAGAAGGGAGTTGCAGGACTGGATGGGTTGTAGCTTGGAATCTGCCAGAAGCTGCACGTCTATGGGGAAACTGGATTGTTGATGAGGACACTGAGACAGAAGTCCAGCTGTGTGCAGTGGGCACATAGGGAGAGTGGGAGAAAGCTGGAGGTCCCGTGGACATTAAGTGCCCAAGCACCCTGGACAATGGATAATAACAGGGGGAATAATGCAGAGCCCACTCTCCACTGGGTGTGGGGTAACCAAACTACTTCCTGTCTTGTTTGGAAACTCTCTGAGGTTGAGTAGACCAGTTTCGGATCTCGGTGACACTAGCAGAGCAACACTAAGAAGGGCTTCCTCTGTTCTCTGCAGTCACGCTTCCCAACCTGAGCTTGTCAATAATATTGAAAGCTTATTTTCAATATTATTTTGTATGGGTTTCAGGTGCACAGCTTAGAGGTTAGACATCATATACTTTACATAGTGATCCCCTTGATATTTCCAGTACCCACCTGGCACCATACTCTGTTGTTACAGTATTACTGACTATATTCCCTGTGCTGAACTCTACACCCCCATGACTATTTTGTAACTACCAATTTGTACTTCTTTTTCTTCCCTAGTTCTTGATGACCCCACTCACTTCTGTACATTTGCTTGTAGCTTTCTGTCCCCATCTCCTTCAGTTCAAGTACCATATAGTTACATCAAGATCCAGCTGATCTGTTGTGGTTTTCCCTGATCTTACCAGTAGAATGAATTGCTTCTTTTATGCTCACAAAGAACTTTGTTCATCCATTGGTATTTATCATGTTAAGTTATAGTTACAAGGGCAAGATACTCCGGATCATAAACCAGGACACGTGATTCAGCAATCAGAATCGTCTCAAATAATCTAAGATCTTTGTCACAGTTACAGTTGCTTGTGTTTCTTCTCTAACAACAATACGAGTTCTTTGTAGACCAGAAATAGTGCTGAACTCACCAGAGTAACCCAAACACTCCTTAATATAATACATAGGAGGTGCCTAATAAATGTTGAATCATGGAGTATTTATGTGGACATGTCACTACCTTTGTGAGGGCCAAGGTATTTTTAATACCACTCAGAAACTAGGAGCTCTAGACTCTTCTTAGAAGGTGAATGGAGAGAGTTTTTTTTTTATCTTTTTCTCTTTCTTTGTCATATTTCAAAGAAAACCAAGTATAAAGCATACTAAGACATCAGCAATTTGGGGCCAGAAAGGTGACCTGCCAGAAGGCAGGAGGGGGACTGGAGTTGGCTATATAAGAATATATATATGATTCCAGCTCTCATAAAATTTACAATCTGGTAGGGAAGATGGGCCCAAATAAGATAAACACATATAATATTTCCAAAATGATAAGTGCTTTTCCTAGGAAAGGAGTCAGACAATAAGGAAATATATACATCAGATGACTCAAGTAGTGCCATGAAGCCAGTGAAAGTAATGATGCACCCACGAGGGTCTGCTTGCTGAGGGGGGCGGGGCAGGCCTTTCAGAAATGGCTCTTGTGTTGGGAAGTGGATATGAGGAAAGAGCCAGGCGGACCAAGAGCTGGCAGAAAAGCTTTCCAAGAAGAGGAAATCTCTGGTGTCACAACCTGGAGATATGAATGAGCTTGAGTGTTTGAGAAACAGAAAGAGACATGGTGTGGCCAGAGTCCAGTGACAGAGTGGCCAAGTGACTAATTGAGTGGCTGCTGTGGAGGGAGAAACCTTTGTATGAAAGTTGACAAGTTATTTTAGGCATGCTGAGTCTGAGGATCCCATGGAGCATCCAAGTGGAAATGTTGAGTAAGAAAGTGAATGCACATGCCTGAAGCTTTGAGAGAAGTGTCTCAGTCAGAGGTATAGAGACTTGTCACCACCAGGTAGGTGGTGGTTAAAATCACAGGAGTGGCTGAGATTACACACAAAATGTGCCGCAAGGGTGGGCTGCGAATGGGCCCCAAGGAACGAGAATATTTTCAGAGTGGGTGGAGATAGCATAAGCAAAAGAAATGAGGAAAGATATCCAGGGAACTGTTTTTACAATAAAGGCAAATATGTTCATTAGATCATGGAGGCAAATTGAGGCAGGACGTGAATACTGACCGCTATTTGAGCAAGTTGGCAGAGAATGGAAGGAGGCAAATTACAAGGTTAGTAGAATATGTTTGAGGGTGGGAAGAAAAGGATAGAAAAGAGAGATTGAATACTTAAGAGAAAAGAAAAAGTTGGGAGGGTGAGAGCTCGGAAGAAAGAATGAAGAGGTTTAGACGAGTTACCTTTAAATAGAAAGGACACCTCATTCTCTTCGCATGAAATGAGGGAGTAAAAGTGTGGATGGCCACACGTGTGCAGGCAAGGTGATCCAATTTAAAGCGGAGGGGCTGTACAGGGGATGGTCCCAATTGTCTTATTTGATCTAATTAGATAGTAAGAAGTTATTGGCCCAAGAGCTGTCTCTCTGTGTATATATATCTATATATATCTTTTAAAGATGTTTTAATTTTTTTATTGAGGTGAAATGTCACATAACATAAAATTAACTATTTTAAAGTGAACAATGCAGTGGCAGTTAGTACATTCATAACATTGTGCAACCACCGTCTGTGTCTGGTTCTGAACTATTTTCATCACCCCAAAAGGAAGCCCCATATCCACTAGGCAGCTACGCTCCACTCTCCCCTTCCCCCCATCCTCTAGCAAACAGTAATCTGCTTTCGGTCTCTGTGGACTACCCTATCATAGGTTTTTCCTACAAACGGAATCACATAATGTGTGACTTTTTAGATCTGGCTTCTTTTACGTAACCGTGGTTTCAGGGTCCATGTAGGTCGTGGTGTGTTTCAGTACTGCATTCCGGTTTATGGCAAATAGGATTCCCTTATACATCTATGCCGTGATTTGTTTATCCATTCATCCTTGGTTGGGCGTTTGGGTTGTTTCCCATTTTTAAAAATTGTGGTAAATACAAAAAACTTACCATTGTTAACCTAAAAAAAAACCCAAAAGGACCTTTCAAAGTGAAAAGCAACACACCTTTACTGAGATCAATAAGAATAGCTATTCGGGAAGCATTGATTCAGACAGAAGCCCAAATAATGTGTGATTAGGAAACACAGGGCATTTATGAGAAGGAGAAGAATTACATCAATAGAAGGAAAACATTTCTGTTGGTGCAGATGATAAGCAATGTCTTTAGTATTCAGCCCAGTAGTCATCAGCCAGCAGTCATGATAACCGCCTGGCTGTTATCTTTGCAAATAGTTTTTTGGGACACAATGTTGCCCTAGCTCCCGTCCAAATATTATTTTGCCCTGTTTTAACTTTCCAAAGATTTTGAGACATAAGACATGCAGAGGAGTTTCTCTTGCATGGCAGCTTCAATTCTGTTTTAAAGGGGCTCTGTTTGTGTTATTGTTTCACTGTTTTGGCCATTTTTAAGGATATAATACAGTACTGTTCACTACCTGTATGTTGCCGTACAACAGGTGTCTAGGGCTTTTTCATCTCGTAAAACTAACACTCCGCCCGCTGAGCACCTGCTCACCCGCCTTCCCCCAGTAACCACATTCAGTTCTCTGTTGCCTTGAGTCGGACTACTTTAGATATCTCATGTACGTGGGATCATGCGGTATTTGTCTTTTGCGACTGGCTTATTTCACTTAGCAGAATGTCCTCAGGTTCACCATTATTGTTGTGTGTGGCAGGATTTCCTTCTTTTTTTAAGGCTGAGTAATAGTCATTTATAAATATTGTGTGTGTGTGTGTGTGATGACATTTTCTTTATCCACCCATTCTTCAGGGGACTTTTGGGTTGTCTCCACCTCCTGACTGTTGTGAGTACTGCTATAGTGAATATAGAGTGTTAGGAAAACAATCACAGACTAGGAGAGTCAGGCAGAAACTCACAGCTGGATCAAAATATTTGGTAGGAAAGCAAATGATTCCAAGCCTAGGGTTTATTTAGTAGTAGAAGAATCTTAGCCAGTGGGCAGCTGTGGGCGGAGGACTGCACCTCTTGCTTGCTCGGCAGGCCCTGTGTGAGGAGTTCGAGTTAATTCTGAGACATTAGAAGGGAGGCTGCGATTAAGTAACCTCCTTTCTCTGACTGTGGAAAAGGGTCAGGCAAGATCTGGCCTGGGAGGTGATCATCAGAGACCTCGCTGCAATGAGCAGGAGATGCAGGGGCTGGGGAGGCCAGCTAGGCGTCCAGCATGAGCCCTCAAAGCCACATGGTTTTCCTCTTCAGTCACTGTACTGCCTTCTACCTATCTCCCCTCATTCCTCTCCTCCTCCTCTTTTTTCTACCTTCACTCCCATCACACTCTCTCAGTCTTCTTCTGTGGGAATTATTTCTTTTTGGTCTTGATGGACACTATGCATAGGAAATAGGTGGGGAGTAACGAATCCATTTGTGTTTGCTACACTGTTGTTATCTTTGTACTTTCAGTTCCCCACCCTTTGCATCCCTTGCCCCCTGCAGATCGATTGTGCTGAGGAGCTGCAACCTTGCAGAGTTTTCAAAGGCAGCACTACTGCTTCTGACTAAGGAATCTGTGGTCACTTCATCTTCTTCCAAGAAAAGGCCTAGAAGGTTGGGACCCAGGCTCTCACCACCTGCTGAGCAAGTACAAGCCTGCTTGAGGTTCTCCCTCCCCTACCCCTCCCACTCCAGAGCTAAAGAGACAAGGCAACCCACGGCATAGCTCCAGGCACATATAAAGAGGGCACGAAGGAAGGTAGAAACAGCCCAATCACTGGGGTTGGCTTCCAACTCCCAAAACATGCGCCACTCCCTTAATTGTCCTGTTGACACTGAACACTTCTTATCAGAGTAGAGATCAAAGTCTCAAATTATTTACTCCTCCTCTGCCCACTCCGATCCCCTTGACAGTCTCGCTTTAGTGAGCCTGCGTGAGCCAGCTCATGGCTGACTTGGGTTTGGTGGTATTGGGTTCATGACTGGCATGGCTTCAGCGGCCTATTAGGGGTAGGGAGACCAGCTTCACCCTCCCCAGCCAGGGACGGCAGGAGTACTACCTGTGCTGTGTGTTGGCCAAGCAAGCAACAATTGCTTCCTAGGCATTAGTATCCCCAAACCACAGGCCACTTGGGCAGTGACATGTAAATTGAGCATTTATTCATGCTTTTATACTTTCTTTTATTTTTGTTTTTGTTGTTAATTTTCTCTATGAAAAATATCCATCTGCTTTTGCTTTGACCAGGGGACGGGGAAAACAAAGTTCTGGTTCATGCCTAGACCTGCAGAGAGGATCATGTAGCACAGAAGTTTGGTTAAGTTTAGTGGCAGTAAGAAGAGCCCAGGAGAGAAGTAAGAATTCAAAAGGAGAGGTCTGGCCGGAGACCTCCCTGACCTCCTAGAGTTGTTTACTGCACAAGCCCATTTCGTGTATTGCTTAGAGAATTTTTGTTTGATTTGGTTTAGAGTTGTAGAAATATTTACTTCTGATTATACAACAGGTGGGTAGGGGTAGAACCAGGGGGAGAGGCAAGGGGCGTCTGATTTGGCCATCAAGTCTCTACATTCTAGGAGTTCCAACAGGGAGCTCTGGCCGAGTTTCACGCAGTAATCACTGATCAGGTTCAGTTGCATGAGGTGAGTTTGGCTGCATCAGGAGGACTAACTTGGAGCCATTAGCACCACCCATACATTACATCCGTGAAGACAGGGTTTCAAGTCCTGGACAACTGAACTAGATGTGAACTCTGGAAGCACAAGTCATCTGAAACTGTCTGTATGTGAATCGTCTGTGTTGTTCCTTGTCGTCTAGAGGCTCACATTAATTAATCCTCCTGCCAAAGGCCAAATATTCTTCAGGACCAGCCTAGGGTAATTCCTCTCGGCCAGCTCTGGAGGAGGAGTGGGCTGCCCATCACACACAAAAGTCCAGAGAAACCCAGGCAGGAGGAACAAGGAGATCTTCATTCCCAAGCATTTCGAGTTCCTACTCTTTTCTGATTCAAGGCCCAGTTATAGTCGAGGCTGTGATGGATATATAACAGCACTGACAATAAGCCTGTTGTAACCATTTGATCTCTGATACCTGGGAAATAGGCTGGCCCATGATGAATGAGGATGACCTTTAGAGTCTTACAGGGAATTAAAAATGATGTCTACATCCCAGGAAAGGCCCAGAAAGGTTATCTTCCAGCACTTCTTAAAAAGTGATCACTGAACTGGAGAAAATCTCCATGAGACTTTTGGACAACTACTGTACTGCAGTGAGGTAGTTAAACAACACATCAATCTCAAACGTAAGGAAGGCATCTCTGTCTCTGAAAGCAGAAGTTGGAGCACTCCTGGAAGACACCTTTCTCAGTGCTTCATACCCTATCCTGTTTTTTTTTTTGTTTGTTTTGCATTTCTTTTTCATTTATATCTGTTTTTTCCAAACTCTAAGATTGCCAAATGGGTGGTTGGAACCACATAAAATGTGTTTACCACAGAAGTGGATACCCAGATTTCCTAGGGCACAATGGTTAGGAGGGATATTAGCCAAGATGTTTGTGTTAATAATAGCAACTTCTAACTAAGAGCCCTCACAAGGGTAATAGCTCAGTTTCAGATCTAAAGTTTGAACCACATAAATATTGTTTCTTGGGTATTAGGAAGGCATTCTTGTGTTAGTTTCTTTACGTCTGCCATAACAAAATACCACAAACTGGGAGGCACAAGGCAGCAGAAATTTATTCTCTTACAATTCTGGAGGCAGGAAGTCTAAAATCAAGGTGTCAGCAGGGTTGGATCCTTCTGGAAGCTCTCAGAGAGAATCTCTTCCATGCCCCTCTCTTCTGTCTCTGGTTACTGGCAATAAGCTTTCGAGGCTGGTGGGCACATCACTTTGATTACTGACTTCACCTTTACATGGTATCTTCCCCTCATGTGTGTCTGTGTGTCTCTTGATCTCTCCTTACAAGGACACAAGGCAGTAGATGGAGTGCCCACCCTAATTCAACATGACCACATCTTAACTTGATTATATATGCAAAGACCCTATTTTCATTAGGTTATATTTATAGGTATTGGAATCATATTTACAGGTATGGGAATTAGGACTTCATCATATCTTTTTAGGAGACAAAATTCAACCCACAACTATCCCCAACAAAAATTCTAAAGCCAAAACTAATGATCTTTTCCCTAAAACTATACCTTAAACTTTCCAACCATTCATTTGGTCAACAAGTATCAGACACCTGCTGGACATAACCGTTGGCTCTAGGACTGTTACAGCAGCAATCAACAAAGACCATGAAAATATAGGTCTGAAAATAGCCTATATTTTACCACAACCTTGAAGTCCAAACCATCGTTATGTCTTGTTGAATTTGTTTCCTGAATATTTTTCCAACTCCACCTGCATCCTCTGAGCCCAAGCTCCCACATTCTTTGGCTTCGACTATTGTAATTGACTTTTAATTGCAAATCACAACAGTTCCACTGCTGTCCCAAAAGTTTCTATGTTGCAGCTAGATTCCTTCCTACCTCCCCGAACACACACACACACCACTTCAGGGCCTCTCAGTACACTTAGAATGAAGCCCAACTCCTAATCACGGCCCCTGATGAAGCTTGGGATGTGGGGCTCTCCCTCCCTGCTTGTCTGGCTTCGACTCACACTATGCCCTGCTCCTCTGGCCAGGTCCAGCCACACTGGTCTTCTTTTAGTCTCTCACATTTTAAAATGTGTGCCGATTGCTTGGGCATCTTGTCAAAACACAGATCTCACTTAAGTAGATCTGGGGTGGGGCCTGAGATTCTGTATTTCTAACCAGCACCCAGGCAGTGCCAGTCCTGCTGGTCCAGGCCTCTGCTTCGAATCCTAAGGTTTGTCAGTCCCATGCTCTCTTGTGTATGCTTTTGCACATGCTGTTCCTGCTTTTCCTTGATACTCTCTCCTCCTCTCTTCATTTGAACACATTGTTCTGATCTCAATATGTTAGCAGTATCATTGCTCAGGAAATTTTTCTTCAATCTTCCCAACTAAGCCCAATCTTTTCACCCCCACTAAGAAGTCTCATGGAACCCCAGTCAATTCAATGTTTTCTCAGGGCATTTTTAATCAAATATTTATATCCCCCACTAGACTCTAGACTCCATGAAGGAGGGACTGTGTCTGATTACCATTATATCCTCACAGCCCAACACAGTGGGGCTCTCAGGATAGACAATCATTAAATATTTGTTGAAAGAGTGAATGAGTGGTACCTAAGTCATTTACCCGTCATTAGCAGAGTAAAGGAGTGACAATCATGTTGCCCTGAGGGATTTAGAACCTCAGAAGAAAATTGCTTTGTCTTTCATTTATTGTCACGGGGATTCTGCTGCTTCTACTCTGGACTGCGTCTGATAACGTCCGCAACATTTGCACACACACTGAGTTTGTTTCTTCCTTGGCTATTCAACTCAAATGGTGACTTGGGGTTAATAAACTTGTGTCTTTGCAAGCAACAGCAATTCCCTCCGATTACTTCAAATAATGGGCTGACTGTGAAGATATATGTGAAAATAAGGAAGACGGGGACCTCAGCCAGATAGGCAGTCCATTCAGACAACAGAGCTCTACGGTCCTGTCTGGGGTTAAACCCGGCTCTCTCACATTAGCCCTCATCACTGCGCTAACAGGGTGAGTTTACTGCTCTCTCCTGCGTGGCCTCACCACTAAGACAGCTCATTTACTCTTCCTGTCTCCGCATGGCTTGGAGTGTCTTTTGGTTTCTGTTCTTGCCACCACTTGGTTACCTCTCATTTGCACCTGGTAGCTCGTAGTGGCTACCATTTCCTGGTCCTTCTGGCATCACTGCATCTGCCTTCTTAGCTTCTACTCCCTGCTGTCTGTTGCTCATATTCTCTGTGTACTTTGCACTCCATTCCACCCAGAGGGGATTTGATTGCTTTGTTTAATCACTATTATTTTTTTCTGATTCTCATGCCACCACAAGCCTAAGCCACTGCCAGGCCCCTGCCAGGTCTGCTGCCAGTGAGTTGGTGCTCACACAGGTCCACGCATGTCAGAGCAGAGCAGTACGCTCACAGGCAGCGGTGTGCTGCAGGCTGCCTACTAGTCCCCAAGAGCTGATTGGGAAGTACTTGCAATTTTGTGAGCCCTGTTGTTAAACAGTCAACAGCTTGAAGTCAGTCAAGAGAAAAGTATTTACACCACAGACATCAGAAAAGGCTACAGATCAGCCCTCATTCATCCCCCACAGAGGCAATTTGATAACATACAGCCAAACGGAATAAAGAACATGGCTCACCCCCAGGAAGCATTCAGAGCTGCTTCCCTTGGTTGTATGGTTGTCGTTCTGAGATTCTCCTGATGGGGGTGTAACTGGCAAATGCCTTGCGTGGCTTTCCCTGGTTACTCCCAGAACTTGCAAAGTCGACACAAGCTCCTCTCATCATTGTTTCTTCCTCAATTTCCACTATATTTATATCTTTGGTTGAGTTTTCCAGGAAACAACCAAATATGCATTTTACATATGAATAGGGATATGCGCTTGGAGTTCGAGGGCTTTTTTATTAAATGAGTAGATGTGGGGAGTGCCAGGTCTTTTTCTCTGTGTCTTCTCCCTCTTCCCTTTTCCCGTTTTCCTTTGGTTACAGTCCTTTTGATCAAACCTATAACCTTGTAGAAAGGCATATGAAGAGGTTGGTAAATACAGGGTTAAAAGCAGTGGTGTTTGGGGTCCCCTTCCTTCCTTCAAAATGGAGTAGAATCCCAGACAATGCCTTTTGCCTCTTGGGGGCTGTAACGCTCCACAAAAACAGAGAGCTTCAAAAGTCTGACCTTGCTAAGCAGATGCCATTATCTGGTCTCCTTCCACTGGGAGAAACAGGCTTTTTATGGAAAAAATTTCCATTGTTTTTAAAGGAGAGAGAATAGAATCTTCATTGAACTGCAGTGAACATATGGACCTAATAGAAGGAAAAATAACAGAGAATAATTCTTACGTTGGAGCAGACGCACCAAAACTCTCACTGAGGCTTTGTCCCTATGAGACTCGCTATTGTAAAATCTCACGTGACCCGGGAAACTCAGGCACCTCAAGAAGCCTCCTGAGAGTTCTTGGTAATCTGGTTCATAAATTTGCACCCCTGCCCTGGTCTGGGGTTCTCTTGGGTAAATATGCAGAGGACTGATGAGTAGACTAGGGAGAGAAGGAAGAAACATTAGCTACACCATGCACAAGACTGACCCAGGCATGTGCTCTTCTGTGCCCTGGAATTACAGAGGTGAAGAGAAATTCCATTCCAATCTCCTCTTACACTCATGAGGAAAAGGGAGGCCTAGAGAATTTAAATGACTAGTCCATTATCACATAACCAGTTATCGAGTTGGGATTAGAAAACCAGCCATTGTATTGTGACTATATCATTTCACACTGTTATAAACATATACTTATCCACCTCCACCTCAAGCACCATGTACTGTGCCAGGCACTGATAATCAAAAGCTGAATAACTCAGGTGGTCTCAGCCTCATGAAGCTTACTCAAAGCAATCTGGTGAGAAATGGTTCCTTAGGAAGGAGTGTGGAATTAGGAGGATGACATCAAATTAAAATTTTCCTTGGCATAGTCTTACTTACCAAACCAATGTTAAAGCCAATAGTTTCCTCTAGGATATTCTGACACCCAGAAAAGTTTGAGGGAGAAAATTTGTTCTTTTTCCCTGATTTTATTAAAGAAGTTAGAGATTAACTTCACAACAGGCTTGGTTTCCTGTTATTTTGCTGCAAGCTTTGCTCTTGTTCTCACAGAAACCTGAAAGCTGGCTAGTGCATCTCTATGCTTCATGCTAAGGCTGATAGCCCTATAAAAAATTTATTAATCTGATTTTGTTGTCAGGGAGAGTCATTTACTTTGTTTCTTTTTGGCTTAAGCTTTTTATCCAAGTAGAACCGATTGTTAACATGAGAAAACTTGAAAGACAGGTAAGTTGGTACACGAATAAGGACAATTCTGGTGTGTTGGAATGACTGTCTAGAAGGAGGTTCCAGTGGAATACCAAGCCAAGATATAATTAGACTTTCTGTATAAATATGTGAACGGCAACATCAGATGGGAATGTATTAAGGTAAGCCATGTGAAATTGCCTATATTCCACTCTTTTTGACCTACAAAATTGGCAATTTCCTATAAATTCAACCAAACATAGTCTATTGCATGCATCAAAATCAGTTTTATTTAATGTACATTTATTTATTTTGAGCAAATGTCCTAGTAAGAGGTTTAAGCAGTTTCACCTTTGCATGACTCAGTTTCCTTATTTGAAAAGTGGCAATAATAATAGATTCATTCATTCATAAAATCAGTTTCTCTAGTCTGGTCCATGTTGGCTTACTACTCAGGTCTTCCGCAGGCAAACACCCTCGGCGTCACTCCCTCAGATTGGCTGGCTCACATCTTTACCCTGTTCCTTGGATTACTTAGGCCTTTCTTGCTAGATCTCTTAGTCACAGGTTGAAATCATTGTGTTAAAAGCCATCTGCACCTCAACTCAATGGCTCTGGCACATTTAGATCGTATTTGTTATCCTTAAGCTCCACCTCATTAGATCAGTGGTTCGCATTTAGAATCACTCAGCGGGTGAGTTTTTAAAGTGTCCTGCTGCCTGGAGTCTACCTTAGAGCTCCCGAATCCATTGGTTGCGGGGATGCCAAGGCTGCAGTATTTTTTTCAAAGCTCCTTAGGTGATTCTAATAGGCAGCCGGGGTTGAGACCAAAGTGCCCTAAGAAATCTTTCCATATTTACCCATCTTGATTAGTGTGTCTCTTTCTCCACAAGGCTTCAGTCAGCATCCTGAGTACTTATCCCAGGTCATATTTATAATTTTTGTCAAACTTTTTGCATGCAGCCCTTTCCATATCCTTCCCTATCTTTCTGCATCAGTACGTCGGTGAGGAAGAGGTTCTTTCCATTGGAAAGCCGGGTGAGAGGGAAACAGGGCTCAGAACAAGGCTGCTGATGTTGGAGACTCCAGCGTACATGGGCAGGGAGGGCTGGTGGTATTTTTCTGTTCCCAGTGGGAATACCAACAAACTTGAATGTGGCAGTGAGAACTGCCCAGGAGATACACAAGCTAAGCCTTTGAGGCCTCCCGAAATATGCCTTGTGGGATCCCTGTGCTATGTCATCAATCTTGTGCCTTCTCTGCCTCACTCATCTGGTCCTCCGGGTACACCCTGCAGTTCTGGACCCGAGGTCTTATACCCTTATTGGTATCTTTGCTGGCCCAGTTCCCTCCTCATCACCTTGACAGCTGGAATTCTACCCAAATTCTGCCTGATCCATGAGGCCTTTCCCCAGCCAGACTTGCGTGCTGTTTGGAACTTCTGTAACATCTGGCAGCAGGCAGAGTAGAAAGGGCAATGGATTGGAGACCAAACCGGGCTCTAATGCCACACCAAGCAATCGTGTCCGAGCATCTGCACTCACAGTAAGCATTTGTCAAATGACTGAACGATGGAATGAGTGAGTTTTCCTGCGTAAGAAACTTTTCTGAACCTCCACTTATTTTTTTTTTCTCTTTTGGGAAGGCTATTAAAAAGTTTTTCTTTCAATTACAGTTTACATTCAATGTTATTTTGTATTAGTTTCAGGTGCATAGCATAGTGGTTAGACGGACCTCCATTTCTTTATCTGTGTACTAGGGCCATTATAAGGAGCTCCCTCCACCCCCACCCCTGCCTCCTTGAAGCGTGGTCTTTGGAATGCCTGTATCTAACTGCATTGGGGCTCTTGTTTAAATGCTGGTTCCTGCCTTCCCATCTGAGTCAAAACTGCTGGAGAATCTATGTTTAACATGCGTCCCAGGTGACTGTTATGCTTAAAGAAATTGGAAAACCACTGAATTGGTTCTTATGTGTTCAATTAAAGTGACGTGATGGCAGTTACAAAAATAAAACCTTGGTATTCATAGAGATGGGGAGTTCTTTTTGTTGGTGGGAGATGGAAGAAATCTCTTGGTTAGAAAGCATAAGGTCATGGAAAAAACTTGAAATACTCCAGGAACAATGAGATCATCTGCAGATGGAAAGATGTTGGGCACAGTGATAGTGGCACATTTGAATATCATTGATTGTTCTCCCCGCATAGTCAATAATTACACACTGAATACCTGCGCATTAGGCTAAGCTAAGCACTGGGGAGTGGGGGTGAATTTTGCCACATCTGTTTCATTCGTTATTATTACTCATATTTGGCAGTTGGTTCCAAGAGCAGGAACCAGAAGCCCTAGGAAGTAACTGGGTTCAGTTTCCAAGATGTTTGACTGCATTTCAACATCTTTTTCAACTGGGGTCTATTGGTTCTGTTTTCCATAGGAATAACTCCTGAACTTTATAAATGGGATAAGTGGAGAATAAGATTCTCTTTACAAGATTTCTTTGGTAGATGTCTTTGCTGTGATATATCAAATCAAAGCAAGGGCTACATGTTTTGTTACAGGTTTTGGGGCTGACAATCTCCTAAAGGTATAAAATCACCAGCTGTGACAACTTTATTTCTGCTCAAATCAGCATTTAGCTTCAGATGAAATTTCTAGTTGTCAAAGAGCAGGCTTGCTGTGTTTCTGATTAATTGTTACAGTCCTCTTGTCAGAAAGGCTGGCTTTTATTTCCGACCATATTACTGAGCCACAGTGTGATCTCAGGTATGTTAAAGAGCTTTGGGATGTCTTGGTTTCACATTCTGTGAAATGGAGATAAAAATACATTGCGTACATCTTTCAGAAGCACCATGAGGATTAATGAGCTAATGTTAGCAAGCATATTAAGCCATCCAGTTTTCTTTTTCATATTCAGATTTCAGGTTCATTTCCTAATACTAAAAAGATGATGTGTTTTTTTTTAAAGCAACTACTCAGGATTAATATTACAGTGAGCTGTAATACTTATTTCCCAAAAAGAACAAACATATGTCAAGGAGGATTATTAAGCTTCTATATATAAATTTTGCCTTTTACTTTAATTCCATGTTTTCTCTTTACTTTAGAAGAGAATTTTTTATGGTGCTAGAAATTTAGATGCATATGCCAGGCCGTCTGTTTAACTTAAAAGCTACTGAAGTGGGGGTGGTGAATACACAATGCAATATACAGATGATGTGTTATAGAATTGTGCGCGCGCACACACACACACACACACACACACAAACCCTATTGAAACGGACTAAAACCTTACCTGTCAGTAAAAATGTGGTTTACTGAGTAAAGAGGGCGACATCCCTAAGGGAGTGATAAGCCCAGAGCCCAACTCCCAGGTGGGCGTTGTTCCCTTATCTCTGGGACAATTCAGTCCCTGCTGGAGGAAACTCTTGGACCAAATTCATGGACTGAGGGTAAGAAAGGAGCAATCCATCATTGCCAGCCCATCCATCAAGCTGTTGCCCCACATCGTGCAAGGAGTTTGCCTGCCGTGAATTTCATCAGTGGTTGTATTTCATAAGTCGAGCCTGGTGATCAGACAGGGTCACCCTGAAACCCCATCTGGAGAGTGAGGCATCACGCAGCTGCCTGTCTCTCCTAGATTGATGGCTATCGCAGCATCTGCAGGTTTTAAAGATATGGAAATCAGCTTAGAAAAAGTTAAGAGCACAGCTCTGTGGTTACATAAGTAGAAAAAAAACACAGGAATTGGGGGCGAGGGGGAGGAGAAGGGCTGGAGGGAGGGGGGAAGGGAATGGAAAAGGCAGGAAAGAAAACAGGGGGAAAAAGAAAAAATATATAAGCACGGTGGGGGAAGCGGATACCAGAAAGTAAGAAAGATCCTTAGTTTTACTGAAATGATAGGTTTAGAGGCAACCCTCCCCAGATTTCCCAGAATCAAGTGTATGTGCATCTGCCTTCCCAGAAGCCTTTCATTTTCAAACTGCTTTCGTCTCTCTTCCCCACTCAACCCTTTCCATGAGCTGGGCCAGTATTATCCCGATCTTACATGGGAGGAAAAGGAGGCAAATTTATTGTGAAGCAGATAAGTTTAAGCATCAGGATGCTTTACTAGCACAGTCTCCTTCCAAGGCTCTGGGAGGGGCCGATGTGGTCACATATTTCTGTACCCTTTACAAGAGGAACCACAGTCTTCAAATTGCTGCTGTCCCTTTCCTTGCCGACTTCTCACTTCTCTTCCATCGTGTTTCACCTCGTGTTGGGTGACATGGGGGCATTTTTGGCAATTGACTGAAGGAAATTGATGTGAGGATCCATTTGGAAGGGGTGTGGTGGAATACATACATTTAGAGGGTTCTCGGTCAAGTCCATATATTGTTAGATTACTGTTAGCTCTTCTGGAGTAGGAGTAGCTTCCCGGATGAGCCCATGGTGCTCCTCTCCTCCAACTCAATCTCAATTCCGATGCTGCCTGGCTCAGTGGATGGCAGAGAAGAAAGAAAGCTTAAAATGAAGCAGTTTAGGAGCTAGTTTGCGGAAAATTTTTTTCAGTCATCACATGTGAAAATTGTAAGCAGACCATGAAAAGACATGGAGGAAACTTAGACGCATATTACCATGTGAAAGAAGCGAATCTGAAAAGGCTGTGTACTGTGTGATTCCAAATATATGACATTCTGGAAAAGGCAAAATTATGGAGTCAATAAAGAAGATCAGTGGTTGCCAGGAGTGGGGAAGAGGTGGGAGGTAGATAGCACAGAGGATTTTCAGGGCAGTGAGAATACTCTTTAAGATGTTATAACGATGAATACATACCATTACACATTTATCCGAACCTATAGAATGCACAACACCGAGTGAACCGTGATGTGAACTGAGGACTTCGGGTCATTATGATGTGTCAGTTAGGTTCATCCGTGGTAGAGTGACGTCATAACGATGGAGGCTGTGCACATGCGGGGACAGGGCCTACGTGAGAAAGCTCTGTGCCTTCCTCTTAGTGCTGCTGTAAACCTAAAACTGCTCTAAAAATATCTTTAAAAACTGATGAAACCCAATAAAAATCCAAAAATTGCAAAAAAGAGAATTCAGTTGTTTTTGAAGCCTACTCAAAGTGGAGATTCCTTCCAGTCAGCAAAATACTTGATAATGTAGCATGTACAATTATAAGCACACCCTTTCTCTTCCTTTTTTTTTTTGATGGGAATCCCACAAAATAGAATTTATTGTAATTGCTGTGTTTGTAAGGCAAAAGCAACAGCAGTGATACAAACAGCAAGGACAACTTGTGCGAAGTTGCCTTTTTTTATGGATCCTAACTGTCAATAAGAGAAAAACAAATTTCAATGAATCATGTTAGAAAAAATATTTTCTTTTTGACTCTTTTGGAAAAATATTACAAAACTGTCATCATTTGAAAAGATTATCAAGGAGCATGCCGCCAAATATATAGGGGGGAAAGTAATTATGTTGCTATGTGAGGCAGCATAAAAATACCGTATCATTCAGGATTTTGTGATATTTATGGTATTTATCAGCTTAAACATTTTTTTTGGTTATTTCATTTTACACTATAAATAAGTACTCACTTTCATGCTTAATTTTGCATTAGTAATTGTGTATTTTTTCTTAAAGAGAGTCTTCAAATCACATAAAATCTTTAGGTTCCACAAAACCTGGATTTGATCCTGGAGATAAAAGGTCAGATAAATAGTTTTTCAAAGGCCACAATTGTCAATTGGCAAAAGAGGCTGTATGGCACAGAACAGCTGAATTCTCTTCAGCCGTCTGTCTCGTACTTCATTCTTTCTCTAGCCTTAAGAAAAAAGCGAAAGACAGTACTACCCTGAATATGCCTTCCAGAAAATACACACACATTTAAATTGAAGTCACAAAATACCTAAACATCAGAAGGATGCGACCCAGAGGCAGAAGACTAGTAAGTGGTACATTTAGGTACAAAAGATACTGAAAGACAAAACACAAATTAGCTGACTTATATGATGACTTAAGGTGGTAGTCATTATTAAGTGGCTTCAATTTTTTTTCCACTGGGAAAAACACCAACATTCTTGGAACACACTGATAATAAATTTAGATCTGGTGTGCCTTATTTCCCCAACCGATCTTTGGCCCTTCCAGCTTGTTCTTATTCACCATTTCTCCGCTCCTCCTGCCTTTCCCTGTGTCTTTCCCATCTCTCTCCACCACTGACACTGCAGCCATTTCTTGCATCCCTAGAACATGCCCTGCTCTTGCTCTCTCCCCAAGGCCTTCACTCAACACTTTCCAAATCCCTTCTTTCTCATCCTTTGGGTCCGATGCCCTCCCTCTGCCCTCAGGAAAAATCTCTCTGACCCTCCTCTTCTATTAGTTTAGGTTGACTGTCTACTACGTGGCCCCAAACCCTCAACTTCCCCTTTAAGGAACCATCCTCTTTTGTTATTGTTTGTGGGCTTGTTTGTATTTTGTAAATGAGTAAATTTCTTAACTATTTCAAAGAAGCAACTTCTCATGGACTGCATTACAGAGGAATAGAAGATTTACCCCATTTGTAAAAAAAAAAAAGAGCAAGTGGTAGAAGAATATAATACTTGGTGTCTCTTCTTAGTGCAAAAAACAATTTTCTTTTACTGTACAAGTATTAATGATGTGTTCTACATTGCACTTTAAAATAGCTACAAGCTGTGGGAAACTTTCTATTTGATAATATGCTCAGAATTTACTTTTCCTTTCCTACCCTAAGTGAGAGCCCACAGGAGGAGGAACTGGGTGGTGCAGTGGGACGTGTTATGATTCCTATGTAGATGGTGAAGCGTGACTGGGGTCACATACAGAAGGTCACGGGCTGTGCTGATAACAACCTTGGTTGTTGTTATGGGCCTGTGTACATAGTTATACTCTTTCTTTGTTTTTAAAAGATTTTATTTATTTAATTTTAGACAGAGGGGAAAAGAGGAAGAAAGAGAGGGAGAGAAACATCAATGTGTGGTTGCTTCTTGTGCACCCTCCACCAGGGACCTGGCCCGCAACCCAGGTATGTGCCCTGACTGGGAATTGAACTGGTGGCCAATACACTGAGCCACACTAGCCAGGGCCATAATTATCTTCTTACACCGATATCCAAATTGCTGACTGCAGCAACTCTGGGAGGGGTTGCACGCTTTCAGAGGATGCAATATATCACCAAGCAAAAGTGGAATTGTGGATTTTAGGTAGTGACTCAAAAAGATTCAGAATCACTGATTTATTTCCTCTCTTCCAAACACACTTGTGTTCAAGCTCTGATATGTCCACACATACACTCCATTGTTATAAATGTTGATCATGATTCAATTTCCTTTGAAAACACTGTATATTTCCTTGGTTATTTCTAGAGGAATAGTTTTCAGTTTTCAATGACAGAAAACAGCTTCAAGTTTAATCCTGAAAAATTTGCTTTTGTAGACATTTAGAGGTGGTTCTTTGGAAGCTGTTGAGTACACCTCACAAATTTCTGTCCTCTGTATCATTCACACGGAGAGATAAAGTAGTGTCACTAGAGATGCTGTATTTCACCCCAACTGAACACAGTGGCTTATGGGAAAACAGAAAAAAATGTCTTGGCATTTTCACTATGACAATGACTGACTTTCTCTGTGATAGTCCATCCTCCTAAAGAATATGAAATTATTGCTAAAATGTCCTCATTCAGCAGAAATACATAAACAAAGAAGGGAAGTAGTTTAATTTTAGCTTATATTTAACTCTGACTTAGTGGTTACCAGTTTTAGGCAGCAGCCACAAAAAGCCAGACAAATTCCCACGATGCCAGGCTACTGCCAAGGTGGTTTCCTGCATAGCAAGCAATTGCAGTTTGCTTCTTAGAAAAGTCCCAACAGATTTCATAACACGTATTTAAGGTCAAATAGAGGAACATTCTCTTGCTTATGAGCATGCACTCTACAAACATCCTCTATGTATACTTCCTGTTTTGTGGCTGCCATGGAGTTTACTTCTCTCACTGATGTCAGGAATTTCCTTATTTTGTTGGTCCAATGACAAAACCTTGTGGTTGCTCATACCCAGGCCTCTGCATGCCCGCCACCTCCCCCTTTCTTAGCCCCACTGCCAGCACTAACCCATCTTGTCTTCTCTTCCTGATGCTGGAGCAGAACTGACTTTCCTAACTCTGAGAATAGAGATATACTTGGTACAGTCCATACAAGAACTCAAAATGTTTCCTTTTAGGAATTCACAGGGTAGAATTCCTCCAAGGGCTGAAGAGGTTTCCCCCAGCCTTGGAACCAAATCATCACATAATAGCAGTGGTGTGGAAAGTATATTCAACAACCGACTTGGTGTGGGTGGATAGAGACTTGGGAAAAATTGAAATTGCCTGTACTTGTATTTATGTACTATTCATATTCACTTAATAACAACATGAATTGATTTTAAGAAATATTTCAGTTTTGAAACAATCGAAATAGACTGTTATTGTAGGCGTAATGTAGCAATCAAGTCAAAAGCAAAAACAAGACTCAGTTGGCTGGGCTTTGAGAGTGGCCTTCATCCCATATTTTCAAAGTGTTGTAATTCTAGGATTTCACCGAAGGGAAACTATGTGAAATGAAGATAACTGGGAATCATTTTGAGTTTGACTTCTCTTTTTCATCCCTCCCATCCTTAAAACTCAATGTATATTTAAAAAGTATATGGTGTTTAATTAGGTAATTTATGTTTTTAAGAAAATTGTTCCTAAAGGAAATATCTGTTGAGCCATAATCACTGTGCCCTTTGGGAAGTGAATGAGCTATAGACTTGTGAGAAGGGAAAGGCATGCTTGTGGAGGTGGGACTGAAAGTGCGGGTGGTAAGAGAGAGAGGTCATGTGGCTGCAGGAGTGAGGATGGATTTCATTAATTAAAACGAAAAACTTAGACTAGAGAGCAGTTTCTCACCTGAGAATTATGTGATTAAGTGTTCAAAAATGGACTATCACGTAACCATATAATCATATGGCTATTTTCTTTGATAAAAGAGAAATATAATTTAAGAACTAAAAACAGGAGAAAAGTGGGACACAGAATCTAGTTATAGGAAGGCCGTCTATTCTTCAGGCAAAATCTTCCTGTTGGTGCTTCATCCCTTTTAACGTATAGTGGGGTTAACTTTTGTCCAGTGTTTGACTTACATCTGTTATTATTCTGCTTTCACACTCTAAATTTCTTGCCTTTCTAAAAAGTTTTATAGAATAATATCTTCAAAAATATCAAGGGAATTATGAGTCACAAGAAGATGCAACAACCTGCAAGCTCACGTTACTGAGGGTGCAGAAAAGAAATTACCTCCTAGTGTAGAAACATCTGTTCATGGGGGAAAGGAAGCAGAGAAGGGCACTCTGCTTCCAGAAAGGAAAATCAAGGTCACAATGGCATGTCAAACTAGAGAGGGCAAGGTTCAGAGACCAGAAAGCTAGGTCTGGGTTTCATGGGTGTAATGGCCAAAGATTCAGGTTCATAGCGAGAGTCACAAAGAGAAAGATCAGGAACATTAACCAGAATTCCAGGCCACCAGAACTCAGTTGAAGTCATTAAGTACATGAAAAGCACTTGGTGTGCCAGGAACTCTGCTGGATACATAGTGACAAAGGCACAGTCAGAAAGGTAAGTCAGGGTTTATGGGTGTCCAGGGGCTTTTGTGGCAAAAGGAACAACACAGGCAAGATATGGGTAAGCCAAAGCAGGCAGTACTATGGATGGGTTTGTGATATTTAAGTGAGTCTTATAGATATTACCCAAAAATCCGGGCTGTAAAGAAAGTAGAATTGGGTTTATCCAACAATGTTACAGAGAAGTATCCCCGATGACATTGGGGACAGGAGACAGGAAACTGAACAAATGGTGCTGATAATATCAAATTGTTTCTGATTGTTTTAGTCATCTCTGGGTAGTTAGGACCTACGGCTCAGAGCTGAGTTGTGGCTCAATGAAGTGTTGACTCTTCTTTATAGGATCCTTTAAACATCTCCCATAGTGACCTTGGGGGAGCAGAAACATCTGAATAAATTAAAACAGGTTCTAGCTACAGTGAAGTTGTGGAGTATCAAAGTGACAGTTGAGATACGTGCTGGGTTCAGCTTATAGACATGATGTTTTTCTCTTTGTCCTAAGCAGCTCAGATTTTTAAATACCATTGCATTTGGAAGAGAGACGTACCCTCCAGTTTTGGGGGGTCACAGGCATTGTTTGTTCTATGACAAAATTGCCTTGCCATCCTCATATCGGAAGGTATCTGAGTTTGACCCTTTCCTACTAACCGGAGGAAAAAATCACAATCAGCTCAGTTAGTGAGCAGATGTAAGAAACAAAATTTCAGAAGTTCACATAGGATGATTTCAAACTTGCATCGCCGCCTCGAAACTAGGGGCACGTGGCTGCCTTTTCTTATTTGTTCAAATAGTGTCTCCAGTACCCATTTGCCCTATCAGTAGGAAGTCTGGAACCTCCTTCTTAAGGAGCCGCCCAATTGTTTAACACTCCAGCCAGGTTCGTCTCATTTGCAAACACCGGGATTTCCAAACACCTTCAGAGGCTGATGGCGAAGTTGGTTGACAAAACTCTCCAGATGCCTACTCACAGGCTTAAGCTCTTATCCAAGCAGGACTGTTGAGGCCAGATTCATCAGCTGCACACGGTGCCCATTCAGCATCCCCCTTCCTCCTATAGCTACGTCTAGTTTCTTCGCAGACCCAGCTCCTCAGTCAGACTGACCCTCCTCTCTGCGTAACAGTTAGGAGGCCCACCCTGGTTGACCCAGTCAAGAGACGTCCTAACTTCAAGGCTCTGTGAGCAGAGTTGGACTATTGGTACCTTGTCTCCCAGAAGGCTCTGGATTCTTTTTGTAAAAAGACTCATTTCCTCTCAAGTGACATCTTTGCTATCTGCTGTTTCCTCGAACAATAAAATCTTGCTTAAAAAGCAATGGCTTCTTTTTCACCCTCTGGGGCCCTTCTTCACCCAGCCCATGTAGACCTATTCCCTGTAAGTTATTTACTTAACCACGGAAGACTTCCCAAACACTTCCTAAAACAGGGACAATGGCTTCTGGGTGACTTTCTCTAATTTATTTTGAACCACGCATCCTGTTCACTCCCTGCACAAGCACCCCACTGCATTCGCATTTTTCATATGAAGCTTTGTATTAACTGAAGAAAAAAATTCAGGTATAAAAAAATTGTGTGGAAATATGATTAGTTCTAGCAATCTGGGTAACTCTGGGTAAATTCTGTGAAGTAATTACCTGAACTAAACATTATGCGAGAGAGGCTTGCGGAAGGAAGCTCATTTCTTAGAAGGTTCTCTTTGACCAAATAAAATAGGTAAATTGCCAGAACTTTGTAGATGTGGAACTGCTTTCCAACGGGGTCTCATTTATGTTCCATCCTATTTTATACATAATTTAAAAATCTCGAAGAAGTTATACTGGGAAAATTCTAAATAGGAGTGGCCAAATCTTAGCCAATTAAAAAAAATTAGTTCTGCCAATGTGATTTCATCTCATTGACTTGAGAAAGTAATTTATCACATTTGGTAAAAGGGCAGCCCTTTTAATAAATTATAAACATGTTAACTAAATGGAAACATCACCTAAATCAAATGCCTGTTCCCTTCCTGATACACTGCAAATCTGAGCTTCCCAGATAAAGAGACTTTAGACCTGAGGCTTCTGCTACTGGTCATTTACATAAGTAGGTATAGAATGTTTTAGAAACATATAGGCATTTGATATTTTTTTCATTTCTATTGAATTTGTAGGCATGACACTGGTTAACAAAATTATACAGGTTTCAGGTGCACAATTTGGCATTTGTTATTTTTAATTGATTTTTTTCAGCTTTGATTCAAAGCAGAGTTAATTATGGCTTAATCTGCATGTGCTTAATAGAGATCATTATGAAAATTTTAAATTGTTACTTTTAAAATAGTAACTGATTTGCTTGGTTAAAAATATCTCTAAAAATTTGTGTACTGGGAAGTCTCCTTCCTACCCCATCCTCTGTTGCCTGGTTGGTACCTCCCTCCAATAAGGTAATCATATTTATTTCATTAATTCAAAAATTTTTATTGTATACTTGTAGGGGAGAGGAGTGATGGGAAGAAGGTGGGGAGGGGGAGAGGGAGAGATATGGAAGTTAACTTTATTAATAGATAAAGAAGTCATACTCTCTGATCTTTTTACATAAATCGCAGGCAGCATACTATACAAATTGTTCTACACCTTTTTCATATTTGTTAATATATTCTGCAGATACTTATATAACTGTACATAGTTTCTCATTCTTTTTAAGGCTGCATAATAATTTACTTATTTATTTATTTTTATTTTAATCATTTTTTGTTATTTTATTACAATTGCTTCAATTTTTCCCCCTTTGCCCTCCTCCGCCCATCCCATTCCTTGCTCCCACAGTTAATTCCTACACTCTTGTCCACGTCTGTGGGTCATTCATACATATGCTTTGACTAGTCCCTTCCCCTTCCTTCCATCATTATCACCCTCCCCCCTCTTCTCCTTTGGTCATGTTCAGTCTGTTTCATGTTTCCATGGCTGTTGTTCTGTTTTGTTCATTAATTTATTTTGTCCATTAGATTCCATAGGTGATTCCATTTGTCCATAGGTGAGATCATGTGGTATTTGTCTTTCATTGACTAGCTTATTTCACTTAGCGTAATATTCTCCAGTTCCACCCATGCTGTGGCAAATGGTAGGAGTTCCTTTTGTCTTTCTGCTGTGTAGTATTCCATTCTGTAATTGTACCAATTTTTTGATCCACTCATTTACTGATGGGCACTTACTCTGTTTCCGGCACTCGGTTATTGTAAATGGCACTGCTATGAACATAGGGCTGCATAAGTTCTTTTGAATTGGAGATTTGGGATTCTTAGGGTATATTCCCAGCAATGGAATCGCTGGGTCAACAGGCAGTTCCATTTTTATTTTTTGAGGAAATTCCTTACTGTTTTCCACAATGGCTACACCAGTCTGCGTTCCCACCAACAGTGCACTAAGGTTCCCTTTTCTCTGCATCCTCACCAACACTTGTTTGTTGATTAATTAATGATGGCCATTCTGACTATTGTGAGGTGATATCTCATTGTGGTTTTAATTTGCATCTCTCTGATGGGTAGAGATGTTGAGTATCTTTACATATGTCTATGGGCCCTCTGTGTGTCCTCCTTGGAGAAGTGTCTATTCAGGTCCTTTGTCCATTTTTTAAGTGGGTTGTTTTTCTTCTTGGTGTTCAGTAGTATGAGTTCTTTATATATATCTTGGAGATCAAATTTATTGGATTGTTTCCAATTTTATGCCATTACAAAATAAGCTTCAGTGAGTAACTGTGTACATACACTATTTTACATATGTGTAAGTATTTCTTAGAATTAAAATATTAGGATTGGAATTGCTAGTTCCAATATTATATTATGAATTTGTTATTCTTGTAGATGTCATCCAATTACATTCCATTAGGGGCTGTGCCAAGTTATAGCTCCACCAGCAATGCACGAGGGTGCCTATTTTTCCACAGTTTAATCAACACTGTGTTACAAAACTTCTGACTCTATCCATCTGACAGGTAAAAATGACAGTTTGAATCGGTATTCCTTACATCAGAGGGAGGTTACACAATCCTTTTCATATATTTGAGGCCCATTTATATTTCCTTTTTGGTGAATTATCTAGTCACATCCTTTATCCACTTTTATTTCTTTTTTTCTTACTTGTTGACACACGTTCTATTTTAGGGATATCAGGTCTTCGTCTATAATTAATTTCAAATATCTTTACTGATTTGTTATTTGTCTTTTGATTTTGCTTCTGAACTTTTTGGGTTTGATTCTCTGGTTTGTTTTATTTGTCACACAGAAGTTTTGATTATGTGGTCGAATTTATCAGTCATAAGAGAACAAAAGCCCCTTTCTCAGGCCCTCTTTCCCAGAGCTGGCTGGACCCCATAAAGCATGATTGGCCCTAGTTGTTTTATGAGACTTTATCCTCAGGACTAGAAAATTACTGGAAGCGCCCTGAAGGCGCAGAGGCTCCGGGAACTTGCTAAACAGGACGTGCCAGACCACAACTGACTGCTGGACCCTGCACCCTGAAGATAACATCGACACAAGCTGCAGCCCAACTGAAACATCCTGCTCTGCAACCACCTCATTACCGGATAAAAGCTCAAAGCCCTAGCCCCTCAGTTCTGGGGCTGGTGCTGGTGCTGGTGCTGGTGCTGGTGCACATCTCCACACCTAGCCCTTTCCCTCCCTTGGGAAAGTAAAAATAAAACCTTTATTCTCTGCACCTTCTTCTCTTTGTGAATTCTTTCACAGCCCACATCACTGAGCACCCTAACAAGTCATTTCTTTTAAGACTTCAGATGCTGGAGTCACAGAAAGATCTTTCTTTGTTTTTTTTTTCTTTCCTAGTACCTTTATGTCTTTCATTTTACTTCAATTTTTGATTTATTAAGAATTTTTTTCTGGTGTATATTGTGAGATTTAAGATCCATTTAAAATTTTCCCCCTAGATGGCTACCCAGTTGTTTCAACAGCATGTATTAAATAGCTTGCCCTTTCCCTGTTGATCTGAATTGTCATCCTTAATCCTCTTCCGCATTTTGGTCTATTTTTAGACCTTGTATTCCATGACTTGGTCTGTTTATCCATGGGCCAGACCACACTGTTGTAATGGTTAATCTTTATATTTCATCGTCTAGAAGCACCAGTTCTCCTGCATTGCTCTTCACTGTCACAGTTTTCCTGGCTGTTTTTGCTTATTTACTTTTTAGATAAACTTCAGTGTTGTTCTAGTTTTAAAAAGCCATTATTTATTGTACTTAAAGAATAAAAAAACTTATGGGCAATTGACATTTATATGATGTTGAGTTTTTTCTCATACTGAAATGAACTCTGCCTTTCCTTTTGATCAATTCTTCTTTTGTGTCCTTCAGAGGGTTTTAAAATTTTCTGTCTTCATTTTTGTTCATTTCTTGTTAATTCCTAGGTATTTCATAATTTTGGGAGCCATCCCTTAAAGGCTGTTTTCATGTGTAAGGACAAATACAAATTAAAAGAGGCTTAATTAAGGAAAAGATTTCCCTCCCTTTCCTTCACTTAGAGCATTTTCTTCAAAAACGTGTAATTGAAAGTACTTTTTCTCCTCTTTGAAGTGTATGTAAATTGTTTTGAAAACTGGATAAACCTTTGGTCAGCTTTTCAACCAAGGAATGCCTTTCTCGAGAATTCAGTAAACATCTTTCCATGTAAACATCCAAGGAAGATAGCGAGCGCCTTGGCTCCAAGTTTCAGCAGGAGATAGGAGCCTAACTTTTGCTAACCTGGCTGCAAGTTGTAAAGCTATCTGCTATCACAAAGATATGAGAAGTCTGTATAAATTCAAATTGTGTATGTTTGATTAACTAACACAAATGGGCACCTCAATTTCCAGGTCCATTTCAGATGCACTATGGGAAATAAAATGATGTTGTCAAGTCTTCTGAATTTAGGACTAATTACTGTGCATCCTGAGAACATGTACATAATGGGTGATATCTACCTGGCTATGTGGGTGGAAGACGGGTTTTCTCTCTGTCTTTGCAATCTTATCAGATTGCCTGTGATGTACATCACATCCTTGTTTAATGCTTATTCAATAATAATAGTATTTTCTTTCCCTACTACATTTGTGGAGGGGATTTCTGGTTTGGGAGAAGATTTTGTCCTTAATTACCTTTCCCCAACACTCAGGTGGGAATTATGCCCATTCTCCTCCTCCCTCTTCATATTCGGGTATGTTGGTGAAAGCTGCAGCCACCATTTTGGCTGACCTTGTAGGTGACCTTGTGGGTGGAAAGAACCCTAGTGTGGCTCAGATGGACCTTGATTGGTTCCTGATGACTATGGAGCCTCTTGCACAAGCCCTGAATTGCCTATCTTTACGCTTCTTTTATGTGAAAGAGAAATATTTTTTTTTGTTTCAGCCATTGTTATTTTGGTTTTTCTGTTAAATGAGGCTAAAACTTATTCTAACTGATACATTGCCAGAAAGAATAACTCCAGATGAAATATAGCCAAGTCAGCTTTCTTATTTAAGTATCCTGGGACATTTAGCTGGCTTTTTTTTTTTTTTTTTTTTTTTTTTTTTTTGCTTACATCCATGGAAGTCAACTGATTTAGTTATCAAGACATACATTTTGTGACCACTTTATTTTGGTCTTTTACCATGAAGCCATTTATTCAAATTTACATATTCTCTGAGTGTTTCCTGGCTTTAAAAAATGATTAAGATGACCTTTTGAAATACATGTCTTCATCTTTTTCAGGCAAAAAATAATAATTTTGGTCAAATTTTGAGCATCAATCTTCCATTCATTCATAAGTTGGAATGGGTCTAAAATATTCTTAAAGGAAATCTTGACCCTCTCATCAGCTCGCTTCTGTGCAGAAGCAGCTAGATCTCCTACTTGCACACTGTCGGGAACTCTCATCCCCTTATGTTAAAGGATGTTAATTCAGTGCTAGCTCTGCTGATGATTAAAACCCTTCATGACCTACAACAGCACCTGTCACTTGCAGGGAGTATATTATGACCTTAAATTCACAGCTACTCACTAAGCAGCAAAAGCCTGCAAAGAGGCACAATATTTATGGAGGAGAGCTAGGAGAACACGCAGTCCTTCCTTTCCTCAGGTGACCTGAAAACTGTCTGAAATGTAAACACTTGTGGCAGGGCTGCTTATCTGGATTCCATTGTTTTGGTCCCTTGTACAATTATGTTGGTCCCACAGCTCGGGTATGTCTTGTGGTTAGGACTTCTGTCTACATGCAAAGACCTAAATAACAGCCATGTGGACTTCTAATAACTACAGAAAGGCTGTTGTCGGGCCAGTTATTCAGTACATGGCATCGTGTTTTCTTCATGAGGTCACATGCAATAACTGTGTCTTCGGTTTCATTACGAAACTCTGTGTCCGCTGAGGGAGTGACTGGCTAATTTTTATTGAGCAATTTGTTTGCTTTTACAGACATTGCATTTTTGTGTGGTATATCATTTACTAAGTCCGACGACATCTTTTTCTGAACCAAGGAACATCAAAATAAATCCTCGGTTCAACGTAGCTTCCCCCTTCCACTCTTCCGCAGATTGTCCTTTTTCACGTTCACTGTTCCACTGACTGTTTCCTCCCCAGCTCATCTCTTTGGCCTTGCTTGTCTCTCTGGGATGAGGGCAAAGAAGGTTACTTGGTTCATCCTGTTTTACTTAGCAGGATTGTAAAAAATCAATTTTTTTCTTTATAGATTGGAGAAGTTTTGTTGCATTGTTAAAGAGTTTTAAAATGACATCCTTTTAGAATGATTATTTTAAGAAAAATTAGAATTTTGACTTTATTTTTCAGGCTAATAAATTACTTTTAAAACCTGTTTAGAATCTTTATTTTACTTAATTTATTTTAAAAAATTGATAATATATCTATAAGTTCTAAAATCAAAAGAACAAAATGCTATGCAGTGAGAAGTCGCCTCCAACCCATGTCCCAGCCCCCAAGCTCCTTCCCTTAGAAGATGCCATTGTTCTGTCTCTTTTGTACCCATATTTTTTGTATATTTTTAAACAAATAAATATATATATATTCTTTTCCCTCATTTTTTATGGTAATATACTAATCGTACATATTGCCCTGCCTTTCCCATTTCTGAAAAACAATATGTATTAGTTTTTTTCCATATCCACACATAAAGGGCTTCTGCATTCTTTGTTCTGGTTGCCAACTATTCTATAACTATAATTTATTTACCCAGTTTCTTATTAACCCAACCAATATTTTATAGATTAAGTTATTGATATGCAATCAATAACTCAAAGGGTTCGCGCCTTAGGTGCTTTATTCAAAAACAAGTGCTTGTTGCAAGGTAGTCTTATTTATTTGCAGCAAGTAAAGGAGGTAGGGTTCATATCCAAAGTTCTGTCTCCCCCAGGGAGACACTATTTAGTTAATTACACATTAATTTCTTCTTTACAATTGGGTACTTTCATCCTGCAGGGTTCCTATCAAGCTCATCCTGTTTATAGCTGGTCTGCAAAATAGTGTGCTACATTTTAACACCTAGCAAGAATAACACTTAGTAATAATATTTAGAACTGCCTAGACCTAGAGACCCTTGTTCTGTCTAACAGAGAGAGCCAATTTGTGTATTTGAGTATATCTGTAAGAGAAAGTCCTAGAAGTATAACCTTGGCCCACATTGTACATAGATTTTAAGTTTTGATGGGCATTGTCAGCTTGCTGGCCAGAAGTAGCACTAATTTATATTCCCTCAGCTATTTTTGTATTGTTTCTTAAATGAGGTCCTCAAAGCATCAAATTACTTAATATGACTTGAGTGCTACGCAGAATTAACTAGAGAAATGTCTTTGTCTTCAAGAACTAACATTCAAGAGATGAATATTTTCCCAAGCACATATTTTTTAATTGCCTCTTTTGCTTTTTTGCAATCCATTTGCCCACATTTTTAACCTTGGAAAAGTCTGGAAGAGTGACAGATATGACACTGGCAGAAACAGCGTGTCACGGTTGTCTCTTGCCCCCAGATTTAAAGAGGCCTGTGGCCACTGGTTAGTCACCCCGGACACCACGCAGGAGATGAGGGTGGGGAGAGGTGAGCTAGAAGTCGTGTGTCTAAAAGTGGAAGCTTAAACATAGTCTCACTCAGGAAAACTTTCTAAACTACAAATTACTCTTGACTTAAAAAAAAAAAAGTCTCCAGGTAGGATCTGATGTGGAAGAATTAAAAAGGCGATTTACAAATAGCACTGTAAGATTTGGCTGGCCAGCCCATGAGGAAATGTCTAGGCTCATGGGGCCGGCCCTGGCCACACAGCTCCCCACCTCCAAATGGCTCCAGACTCGTTTCTGCCTGCTCATTCTATCCGTGAAATAGAAGGATAAGTATGTTGTTCTCTCTGTCAAAACAATGTCTGAGAGAGCTCACGTGCTTTGCCCAGGGGTCCCCCAGGAGCTGTGACTGAGACTGAGCATGAACTTGAGAGGAAGGAGCTGCTGGACCCCATTACAGGCCTCAGGGCATCCTCCTCACTCTCAGAAGCTAGAACTTGGCCTCCCATTCAGGGCCCTCCCTCCAAAAGCTGCTCCCACACTGTTATTCTGGCTTATTCTCAGATTAATCCTATGCTCCAGCTGTAGATTTACAACCAGAAAAGAGTGTTTCCTCCATTTCTAATAAGCCAGTGGCTGTTCATGCCCTCAGGACCACCTGGACAGACTGGTAAAAGGTAGGTTGCTGGGCCCCACCCCAGAGTTTGAGTCAGTGAGTCTGAGATTGTGTGTTTCTCACAAATTCCCAGGTGATGCTGATGTTGCAGGTTCAGGGACCAGATTTTGAGACCCATGGTAATTGGGTGAGTATAGTAACAGAATTATTCCTCAGTCACTTTTGTCCAATTAGCCCTGATCTGTTCACCCAGGGGGATGTTTGATAGGCTCCAGAAACAGGTCGGACTCTGCCAGTGTGTCAATGGACTGTGACTGATGAGAAGACTAACCTTCTCAGCTGGTGTTGTTTGGAAATTCTTGCTCCCTTGAGCCTGTGAGGGAATTCAAAGAAATTCTTTTACTACATTTCTTACCTCCCAAAGGAAGGACAGTAACACTGGAAAACCACTCACCATTTGCACTTCGATACTCCGTTGTGGTGATGCCCGAGATGGCACTCACTGCGTAGAGGTCAGGTGCCGTGGAGCCTGTGTGATACTGATGCTTAGATTTCAAAGCACTGGGATCACAGAACATAATGTGGGGTCCAGGCACAAAATAAAAACAAAACAGGGCTCTATGAACCTGAGGGAGGAGTCTCCTCTCCCTGCCTAGGGAGCTGAGACAGACTTCACAAAGGGGGTGCACCGGAGGTGTGTCCAGGAAGTGGCAGATGGGCTCCATCCTGCTACGTAGAATAGCACACAATTTAAAACTGATGAATATTTCTGGAATTTTCCATTTAATATTTTCAGACCTTGTTTGGCTGCTGGTAACTGAAACCACGAGTAAGTGGGGACCACTATGTGTCAGTCAGGAAAAATCTCTAGTTTCTTCCAGAGCTTGCCCATTAAGATGCTGGGATGTAAGAGATGGCCTAAAAACTGATTGGGAGCAGCACGCACTTCTACTTCCTATTTTTTCTTTCAGGCACTTGGCTTTCTCCCGTTTTAAGACACGAGTGTTTTGACTACATGGTTTTATTTGCCGTGATGAGCAGACTACTCTCTAGTATTTTTATTAAGAAGCATAAATTCTGCCCTCAACACCCTCCTCCAGTGGTTTCTTCTTTTTTCTTTTTTTTCTAAAAAATCCTTGAAAAAGCCTTGTTTTATAAAACATTCTTATGCAAGAATTAGTTTTCTCAGCAAAATTAAAGGTGAATCTTCTCTGAAACTCAGAGACGTTAACACATTTCTGAGTTGTTGAATTTCTAGTAAGAGTCCCTTGTCTTCTGGTGGAAATTTTTGCTGACGGTCATTTGTAATGCAAACAGCTTCCCTAACTCTCCAGGGAGGAAGGGAATCTGTTTCTAAAGAAACCATGTAACATTTGAGAGTTACAGGAGTATGTTAATTTTATGAACAATTTTAATTTGATCTTTTTTTTCCTAAATAAGGCATAAAACTTAATCCTTCCACTTCTTTAGTCTGAGAACTTGTTCAAAAGGGAGGTTCCCAAAGATCCAGAGTTCCTGCAATGGGCAGTTTGACCTTGAACAGCTCTTCTCCATTTACAGAACCTCTACAACAGAACCTTTGAAGCTTTGTAGGAATAAGAATGTCAGCAACTTCTTAGAACCTCAGGTTCTCTATCTAACAAATTAAAACTTTGATAACCATCTTATGATGCATGATACCATCACTTAGTGGGGGGATGAGGTGGAAAGGTAGGGAACACCCCTTGCATGGATTCTTTTTTTATTTTTTTTGCTTTTATAGTGTCACACTTGTGAGTGTTTAGTAAGATTTTTTAAATTACTTTTAGAGAGAGAGGAAGGGAAGAGAGGAAAAAAACCCATCAATGTGAAAGAGAAACTTTGGTTGCCTTCTCCCATCAAACCTGCAACCTGGGCATGTGCCCTGATCAGGAATCAAACCCACAACCTTTTGGTCTATGGGATGATGCTCCAACCAACTGAGCCACACTGGCCAGCACTAATAAGGATCTGTTGGTAATTGTTTGCCATTATCAAAAGATGCAGGGGTACTAGTGAGTTTTGTGCTTCCCTATTTGGTTCAAGAATGCTGTTGCATTCATGTCCAAAATTCTGCTCCAGCTCCGGGGGTGGGAGGGCGTTGAAACAATGAAATAGAAATAGGTTTGATGGGAGACCAACACTCAGCCTCCCTAGGAACTATGGTTCACCTCTCCAACCCCCTTGGTCTTGACACTATTGGGGCAATGACAGGTTTTTGTCTATTTTACGGCATTGCTCTGTCTCCTGCTTCCCCATCACCTCCCCCTGATAAACTTGAATTCCAGTGAGCAAAATATGCTGATGCCAACAATCAGCAGTTTCAAGAAAGCTGAGTGGGCTGCAACATTTGATTTTGATTCTCTCCCTGGCATGTTTGTCCAGGGACTTAAAAGCAAAGTGCTAAGAGTCACTGAAACAGAGTTTACCTGGTAACAGTTACAACTGCTAGGGCCCCAGTGTTCTCTCCCATGTGGGACCTCTTCCTTTCAAATGCCGCTTCTATTGCTACACTAACTAAAAACAAAATAAAGATGAAGTGTGCTGACAATTTCCTAAGAAATGTTTCACTATTTGCTCCTTTAGAGGAAGGTAGAGTCATCCTTTAAGCAACAACAATAACAAAAACACTCTGCTCAGCAGAATTTGCTTTCCGTTTTCCTCCATGTAATTTACTGCACGGTTATGGTTTAGTAACACAATAGACTCTCTAGTTCACTGCCCCCATAAACCTTGTTGGCTGAGGAACAGCTGCAGTCGATACATTCCCGCTCTGGGTAAAGAAATGAAATCCTGAAGTTTAATCTTGGTGGAAGTGGAGCTGTGAAATTATAAGGTAAATTGAGTTTAGCAGACATTTTTGCTGAGATCAGGTTGCTAGACAGTGAAGCACTGGCAACCTCCCAGGGGCCTGACTGATCCTGCGCTCTCAACTTCTCTCACTTGGTTTAATATCCGAACATTTGTTTGTGTTGATTGTTAGCATCAGGTGATTCAATATTGCAAGGGCTACAACTGAGTTGACTTAGTGCTTTAAGAGCTTTTCCAAAGAGAAAACAGTCTTGGATATGAGAGGGGTTAAGTCTACCGTGATCCTGATGTGGATTTATTTTCTGTTTTTTAAAAGAATCAGTTTTTGTTTTGTTGGTATTGAACGGATGCAGAAGGTGATGGGGTGCAGTCATTGAATTATAGGCAGTGTCTGTTTGTGTGCCTGTTAGAAAATGGGAGTTTTAATGACCTAAGTGTTAGCGGAGAGACCTGAGTTATGGGCTTAACGTTCCTCTGTTCTTGCCTCGGTTGCAAGAGAAGAATTCAGACGGGAGACAACACGTATAGTGGAAATGATATTGCAAGTTTACTGAGCACCAAGCAGCAAGAGTGCACCCAGCCGGTCTGAGTGCCCCATGTATAGTGGAAACAAATGTTAACAGCCAGACACTGATTGGGAGCAGGTCTGCCTCAGGCCAGCCTGTAGTGTGTGGGTTCTTGACATCGTTCGTGTAGGAAAGATTTCAGAGCACGAGTCCAGGTGATCTTGAGAATACGTTTGTTAAGACTGGGGACAGTGAAACAAAGGAAGAACTTAAGGTAGAAGAAGTAACAAGAGAGAGCCTAGGTGGGGCTGCTTTGGCTCCCTAGAAAAGTTAAAGGAAGGGAGTGAGCCAAGGCAGGGCTGCTGTTAGTTCACCTGGTAGTCAGAGAAAAAGGGAGCCCTGGAGACAGGATCGGAGGGTAAGGCCGGTTGAGCTGCTGTTTCTGACTGCTCCCCTGGCTGCAAGTCTCCTTGGGACTCTTAGAATTTAGGAGGGAATAAAAAGTTCGTGCCTGAGAAAGATGGGCATGCTCTACAGTGAGCCCACACTGCGTCTTTGTTCTGAGAGATTTTCATCTTTTTGCTGCAAGTGAAAATCTTAGGGGAGGGTTTTAGCAGAATATTCATTAGCTTTCTAGGTGCATTTATAAATATGCTGATGCATCACAATGAGCACATAGAAGATTTGGGGAATATTCTTTGGTCCATTATACTGTTTTACGTTTATCTTGGGACTAATGCACAGTTTTAAAGGGTTTTTTTTTCCCAGCTGGTGGAATGATACATACAGAATTTCAAGGGCTCGCCTCCTCCTGTGCTATTATGGCATTTCTTGTGATTTTTGGAGTGCCTGGCAATCTTATTGGACCAGGCTCAGGACTGCTGAGTAAATGGGTGACACGTGTCTCCCTCCCCCTCCCTGCGTTGGTTTATTATCTACCCCACCCAACACAAGGATGGCTTTGTGAACAGGCATTTGAATGATGTCTGAAGAAACAGCATCTTTTATTAATTGTCTGCTACTTTTTAAATTAAAATATCACCTATGATCTGGTCCAGTTAGTTAATATATGACAGTTTGCAATGTATAATTTCTCCTCTCATTTAGTTACTGTTTAGCATGAGGGCTGGTCACAAGGCAAATCTGTTGATGCTTAAAAACCCAAACAAATGGGGAAAATCATGAGAGGTGACGAGAGCAGTAGATTTGGTAAATAGACACTAGAATTACTAAATGTTGGAGCTCGTGTCTAAGAGCCCAGACCCTGAGAGCCAGAATGTCTGGTCTCAAATCCCACCACTTACGACCAACCACGTGAGGTGGTCAAGTCAGTTTTGGTGTGCCTCAGTTTACCTTCTGTACCCACCTCCAAGGTGTGTGAAGAGGACCCATTTAGATACGTTAATCATTAGAACAACTGGCAGCACATGGGGGTTGTTGGGCAAATTTTTGTTCTTGTTCCCTGTTAGCCTTTATTGCGTGTTCCTCTGGGCAGACGTCCTGACTTTTAGCCTGGTGCTCTTTCTCTCACGCTGCCATGACTCAGGAAGGAGCCTGATCTGCAGTTTCAAACGTGCTCCACTGTGCCGGCGAACTCAGAAACAGAAAGTGTGTGTATGCGTGGGGGGCACGTGCGCCTCTACTGTGGTAGTCTGCACTTCAAACATAGTAACGTGCTTCCTAACAAGGAGGGCATGTTCTGGCAACAGTGTGGTAGGCATTTCCTTGTGCGTGAGCGTTATAGAATGCACTTACCCAAACCTGGATGGTAGAGCCTACTACACACCCAGACTGTAGGGGACAGGCGATGCTCCTAGGCCCCAAGCCTGTGCTGCATCTCACTGTACAACACAGCACAAGGTTAAAGCAAGCACGAGAGAAAATGATGCAGTCAAGAGATGCGACCGAGGCTGTTGCCAGCACAACACAGCACGCTGCTTTACAGCGAAATTTTTTCTACTAGTAGAAAGCGGACTCTAAAATAATGATGAAAGTGCAGTATGGTAAACACAAGGACAGATAACATGGCTGGTTTATTGTCATTACAAGTGTTCTATAGGGTACATAATTGTGTGTGCCATATTTTATGTGACTAGCAGGGCAGGTTTGTTTACACCAGCGTCACCACAAACACCTGGGTGACGTCTTGCACCATGACGTCACAACAGCTACGGCATCCGAGGCGGCAGGAATTTTTCAGCTCCCTTAGCATCTGTGAGAGCACCGTGGTATGTGTGGCGGTCATTGACCAAACTCCCCAGTGAGGTGCATGACTGCAGTGGTGCAGCAGGGCACTTCGAAGAACTATCTGCCTCTTGCCACGGAGGAAGGTCGTCTAGGTGGTTGTGGGTGCCTGATCTCTGCTGCTCTGCCGTCCATCACTCTCACCGTCCTGCCCCAGAGGGACCTTTGGTACACATGTTGTGCCTCTTCTTCTAGTGGAAGTTTGAAGGTCACCAGTGATATCGTTAGCAATTGAAAACCTTCCCAAAGAAAACATCTTGGCCAGATAGTATGTTACAGGCTCTGTTTGCACAAGTCAAATGGGTGGGACTTTGAAGGTTGGCACCTCATCAGTGGTGATAATGGGCATAACTTCCAGGGGAGACCAGGAAGCATCTCCAAAAACCACATTTTTATAAGTGACACTAGGTTTTTATCACTGACTACAATCAGTATTGAACTTACTGTTTTAGTTTTCAAGACTCTTGCTCTGTTCTGAAAACAAAAAGGTGATTTTCCCTTAAGGCCAAAATGTAAATGCGTGACATGTACTTTTCCCCAGGCAAGTGACTCACTGCAGCAGTAATGACATGGAACTGTAGCAAAAATGCACGGCTGGGAAATGAGATAGGCAAGATTATCTCTAAAATAAACCACTCCTTGTTAAAATTATCTACTCCAGCCAAAGTGAAAGGCTATGGAAATTTGGAGTGCATTTATAAAGTCAGTTCATCCCCTCAACACCTATTTAATGAGCACCTACTAACGACCGGCTCATATGCAAGGAGTGCGAATGGGAAGATGAGGACTGTCCTTGCCCTTGAGGCGTTTTTCAGGTTTTGGCCGAGACTGACCTTAAATCAATACTTGCCAAAAAGGAGCTGTAAGCGGAGTGTCTCAGGAGCACAGAAATTTGGAAAAATCTTTTCAGAAGATTGGACATTTACAATGGGTCTTTATATATATACATATGTGTATATATGTATATATGGATATATATTTTATTGTTTAATTACAGTTGTCCCCATTTCCCACCCTTACTCTCCTCTGCCCTACCCATTCCCCACCTCCCACATTCAATTCTTCCCCCCCCCCCCCCACAGTTGTCTTTGTCCATGGGTTACCATGGGTCTTAAAAGGTAAAGACAGAAGTGGGGCCAGGCATTGCAGAAATAGTCAGAGAGCATATATGGAGGCCAAGAGAAGGGGCCATACAGGATGTATTTATGAAACTGGCTGGAGGGTTCATGTCATCGAGAAGTGTAGTGATAGATAAAGTTAGTGAAAGGAATTGGGTCCAGTGATGTAGAGCTCTGAATACCCTCCTGCAGGGTTTGGAGGTTTGGACCCCACGCTCAGAAACTGTGGCATTCACCACACATTTTAAAGTAGGGGATGACGTGGGTCAATCTGTCTGTGCACATTAACCTGGGAGATGCCTGGAGTGTGGGCCAGCATGAGGAGAGTCTGGACATAGGGAGAGTGGATTAGGGAGTGTGTTAGACTGGCTGGCTGGACAACAGACCTTTCTCACTGTTCTGCAGGCCAGGACGTCCGCGATCAAGGTGCAGGCCAACTCAGTGAGGGATGTCTCCCTGGCTTGCGTGGGTTTGCCTTGTTGCTGTGAACTCACAGGGGGCAGGCAGGGAGAAGGGGAAGGAGGGGGAGAAGAAAGAGACATGTGTGCTCTGGCATCGCTTCTTTTTGCGAGGACACGAAGTCCATCCTTGTCACTCTCACGGTCTCATCTAAGTGTCATTACTTCGCAAAGCCCCACCTCCTAATACCATCACATTGGGAGGTTAGGGCTTCAGCATAAGAATTTGGGGGGACACAAACATTCAGTGCATAACAGAGAGGAACTAGAAGGCTCCTTGATAACCAAGACATTAAATAGCAGGGTTAGAATGAAGGTTGAGATAGTTACAGAGGCTGAGAGTTCCTAGAGATGTTTGGGGGACCATGTGAATAGATCTTAGATGACTGATTAAATGTGAGGAGAAACAGGACAAAGGGTTAGAGTTAAGGATGGAAACTGTCAGTGCAATGATTAAACACACAGGTACTAGAGTTGAACTACTGACTTCACCCTTTAACTGATGTAGGGTAGGTTCTTAAATTCTCTGTACCTTGGCTTCTCATCTGTAGAATGGGGATAGTAACTGTACTTACCTTACAGTGTGAAAGTTAAATGTGGTGATGCACTAAGAACAATACTTGCCCTCCAGCAAGACTCTACAAATGAAAGATAACTGCACTCACTAACTTTAGAATTACTTCTTTCAATTTGGTAATGAAACCAAATAAAAGTGGAGTTCAGCTGCCTGTCATCACGAAAGCCAGAGCAAAAGGAAAGAGGTTTTATTCAGGTGCTGTGTGACCTGGGACAGTGGCAGACTCCCACCTCAAAGACCATCTCCTCTTTCTGCCAAGGAAAAAGTCCAACCGTCCTCAGCAAGGCCTAGACAAAAGCCAGTGTCCACAGTTCCTGCTCCATTTTAGAGCACAGTCCTTTGGAGCCCGCAGGTGGCTGCTAAGCAGTCTTAGTCCCCATCCGGGTGGCTTAGCTTGCTCCCAGCTGCTGTCCATGTCAGGCTCCCTCCTAAAGCCATGAGCCATGTGACCTTAGCAGTCATGTGGCCCATGGAGAGAACAGGTAAATGTACTGTGTGAGTTCAAGTCATGAGCACGAGAGAGCTTCTGCTTCTTTGTTCCCCTGGGATTACATTAGCTTGGGGGTGGGATGGACCAGGTGCTTTCTCAAATGGCCAATCAACTTCCCAACCTTTTGAGTGCTTCTGCTGGGTCCACCTCCCAACCAATTCCTTCTTTCCCCAGGCTAGACTGACAGGCCTCTTTGTTCCGGCACCTCTCCCTGCACTATTCTGACGTCTATGGCACACTGCCTGCCTTCCCCTGGTCCCACCCCCAATCTGGTACTAGGGGTGTGTGTGTGATTTTAATCCAATAATCTTGCTAGCTTTTCACATGCTCAGTGTAAGAACCCCCCTGTGCCACTATCTTGGTCGATGGGAGAGACTCACTGACTGGTTCACGGTAACAGTGACGTTTGAAACCCTAAGCATCAGGATTTGTGTTAAGGATCATTATATGATTTTTTTCCCCTTTGTAAAAACCTTTTAATTTAGTTTTTATTTCAAGCACTGTTATTACTGAATAGTCTTAATTGATGCTTATTTTTTAGCTTTCAGTCGATAAGAATAAGGATACATAGATGAATTTTTATTAATTTCCATTTTAATATTTTTATCAGTTATACATGTCTATCATTAAAAAAAATCAAAATTGTATTTTCTTATGAAAAACAGCAATCTCGCACCTGTGTTTACTCTACCCTCACCCTCACTCTCCAGTATCACTCTGATCCCCTGATTAAGGTGGAGCCTTAAAGTTTTTCTTTTCCACTTTGCAAATAATATGTAGAAGCATTTTGAAATTCTGTGATGCTTCCATCACTCTTGACAAACTTTCAACTTATTCATTAAAAAAATCAGTGTGGACATATATTTTTGTTTTATTCAACAAATTCACTAGTTATTTTGATACTTAAATTGTCTGATTTGGCCATTGGAACCCCTTCGGCGTAGCTTCTATGTTCTTCTGACATGTCCATATCATTTTTTGCTCACTTCTGTACTTTTTGCGGACAAAAAGCCCCCTCAACTTCTGCTTTCCTTCCCCTAGACCTAAACATAATCATTTCTCCAAGGGGCCCTGATTTAGTGGAGAATGATTTGTAATGTTAATCAATAAGGATCTGAGGATGTGAAACTAAATTTTATTTGGTGTTTTAAATGATTCAAATCCCAGAGACACAGATTCAAGTAGCAACTCAAATTACCCTCTGGAGAGAAAAAAAGCAGGGTTTATAAAGGCAAAACCCACAAAGAGTATTTTTTCAACCAAATGAAGGATTGCTAGCTAGGTTAACAGGGGGTATTGGTTAGTTCCAATATGCAAATAGCAGAGACAAAAACCACAAGGAGGGAGCAAAGTCCATACATGTCCACGGGACAGTTCAGCTCTAGAATGTTTATGGCTCCACCTTAGCCAGGTGGTTAGCAACTTAACAGCAGCCCTGAGAACTGAGACACAAACACGTGCAGGGGCTCCACTTCCTCAATAGCCTCCCGACGCTATTTTAAGTGGCTCTCTTAGCAATGTTTATTTTTTCCATTATCAGTAGAAATTGAAATTTGCATTCCAGGTGATTCTCATTGCTTTTGTCCAGGGTCTCTGGCCCAGAGCCCGTCAGTGAGCGGGTGCAGAGTTTAAGCACATTTACATGGGTATGCATCTATATTCATCTATCCATCAGCCTTGAGGATTGTGAATTTATTCCATTATCTTCAATTCCATTGAAACCCACAGGGTTCATTCTAATTTTCTACCTTTCCAACTTGTAACTCCTTCAGGAATGAGATACAGGCTCCCATTATCCTTAATATACTTACTTGATCAATCTCTGTGTAGGTAACCAATTTCCCATTGCCATTCTTGCCCCCTTTCCCCTAAAGATGCCCTTTTCAGCTCACTGAGGCTCTGACACCCCACATCCAGGACCTCGTCTCCTCCCATGCCTTCATCGCTGCACCCCTTATCCTTCTGGTGGTCTGACAGCCCACGTCAGCCCCTCCTGCTCCAGCTCTAACACCCACAGCAGCGGCCCCACTCCATACACCCTGTGGACACCTACGTTGTTTGTCCCACCTAGTAGGTCTTGGACTGCATTGTTCCAGAAGGAAAGGGGAAGGGGTAACACAAGCATTTTTCGTTTTCTTAGGGCATTTGCTGGTGCTATTTCTAACATCTCCAGTAATGAGATTTTACAGAAGCTGACTGATCAGAACAACTAAGTGCACCCAGACATGCTGCACCCAGACACCAGCTCTCTCTTGGCCAGCGTCTCTGGTTCTCTTCCCGTCCATTAGCACAACAGGAAGCCAAGCGGGGTAAGTGGAGAGGTCCTCCTTTTACCTCTAATGAGCATCAAGTTCCAGGTGATGACTGAGAAGGGGATTACTTAGCTAACAGTTTCAGATCTTGTCCTAAAGTTTCTTTAGATTTAACTAGGTTTCCATTTCAAGTTCACTTAGATGTGAGATTGGAATTTGGCTTCTGAATGAGCTTCTTTGCTGGTGCAGCTACATTAGCTTTCTCCTCATTTGTTCTGGGGTGTGGTACAGCATGCCATTTCTGTGAAACAGAATATAATAAATAAAATGTATAATAAATATAATATAATGTAATAATAATATAATATAATATAATATAATATAATAAATATAATATTACATTTGGGGCTTTTTACACACAGTTGCCATTCTTTGTGGTGACAGAGGAAGCCCCACCCACACAGTTCACAGTCTCTCGAACATATGACTGTAATATGTGACTCTAGCACCTCTGCTTCGAAGAGCCAGTCAGGACCAGCAGGGTGTGTGGTTTGCTTTTTTTCTAGGTAATTGCAATGGGCATTAACAAGCTTTGACATTTCCTAGGAATGGAATTTGCTGAAATTGGTTTTTTGGTTTAAGAACATTATCTCCTAAAATGAAACAAAGCAAAAGCAAATAAATCAAAGCCCTGAGAGTCTCAAAGGCTCTTTTCACACCACACATCTAGTGCTTTCCTATGCTCTTCATGTATCTCACACCACACATCTAGTGCTTTCCTATGCTCTTCATGTATCAAAGATCCACTTTGTTGGCAGACACGAGACCAGTCCGCGTCCATCTGGGACAGAAATTCCGTCCATACTTGGATGGGAAGTAGAGCAGCCCCACAGGATGTGAAGGTCTATTGGCTTGTACTTTGTTCACACAGGTGTTGTGGCTTTGCAGGTCACTAGCTCCGCTCCCCCTAGAGTTTCTTTTCTGTTAAGTGAGGGAAGCTCCCGCAGTCTCTCCGTAGGGCAGCGGCAGTGTGCAGGGCTCCAGGGTTTTCTGGTGCTTTGGGGAGAAACAGTGTGGCAACAAGAGAGAAGCTTAGCAGGGGGAGCAGATGCTGGCTTGTCTAGTCCCAGTTAGTCATGGGGGGTCTCCCAAACTCTTCTACCACCTAGGGCTATGCAAATTTGTTTCAAGAGTGGGCGCTTTGGGCTGGTGGTGGTTGAAACTGAGTGGTATCTTTTTCTGATACAAAATAACTCTCTGGAGAGTTATTTGTGGGGTGGAGGTAAGAGAGCAAGGAGAACAAGAGAGGTACAAACCAAACATTCAATAGTCTAACAACCTTCAATAATTTATCTAAAATTCCTGGGTATTGAATCTACTAGGGGTTGTATATGCCCCTTTTTGTATAAATCCCAGTCTTCAAATAATTTAAGGCCAACACCCAATTAAGAGAAAAAAGGATATTTAGGTAAATGCCTTTGTACCAACCAATTATTTAAAAAATAAGGAAAAGCTGTTTCTCTAAGCCCCCTTAGAACATATGGAAAAACTTAAAGAGTAGTGTAAGAGACTCTAGTGCATTTCCTTCTCTGGAGACTGTGAAGACTGAGCTGAGGGGTGAGGGCGGTGCTGCTCAGAGGCAGCTGTCTGGATAAAGTATTGCCAGACCTGTGATTTCCAGACACACCAAATCCACAGATTATTAAAATACAATGAAAAGTAGGGATCAACTGTAATGGTTAATTTTATGTCCACTGGGCTAGGCAATGGTCCCCAGTGGTTTGGTCAAACATTGGTCTAGATGTTGCTGTGCAAGTATTTTTTTAGATGTGATTAACATTTAAATCAGTAGATTTTAATAAAGCATATTGCCCTCCATAATATGGGTGGGCCTCATCCAATCAGTTGAAGGCCTTAAGAGAAAAGACTAAGGTTCTCTGAAGAGGGCGGGGGTTCTGCTTCCAGGCTGCTTTTGGAATCAAGACTGCAGCATCATCTCCTGCCAGAATCTCCAGCTGGTTAGCCTGCTCTGCAAATCTGAGACTTGCTAGCCCGCACAATTGTGTGAGCCGATTTCCTAAAATAATAAACCAATTTCTCTCTGAGACACACACACACGTACACACACAGAGATACTCACCCCCCACACACTGTATTGCCTTTTTTCTTTGTTTCTCTGGAGAATGCTGATACACCAACATAAGATCATAAGATTGTGTTTTAATTTTTACCAAGCAAGGCCTCAAAATGAAACAAACAAAAAAAGGCAAGCTGTCCTCTGTTTTCATCACTTCATAAAAGAAAAACAAATTTTTATTCCCATAATAGGAAAGATGTAGTATCAGAGTAAAGGACAGTTACACTGATTGAATAAATTATGTCTTACTACACAGTTTATTCCCACACTGACTTTACTTTTATCATTTTCCACGCACAGGTGGAAGTGTCTGAGCCAGTCTTCAAGAGTTGTGCTGTAGGCGACCCAACTTCGATTGTTATTCCTAAGAGAACAGTCTCCCCAAATACTTCCTGACATAAGAATGTGGGAGAGCAGTACATCGTCAAGGTTTATCGTCCTTTTTTTCTTACTACAAACAGTACAGAAAGAAGTGTACAGTTCCTGATGAAAAAGACCGCCAGGTTGATTCTGTGGTCTTTCCTTGTCACAGATGATCACAGAAACAGCACTGTAAAAGCAAGCACCTCGCAGTTTCTTAAATGAAACCACACTTCCTTTCTGTCCTTTGCTCAGCTCAGCTGTTCGTGCAGGGGCCGGGTAGATTTTCCATCGCAGGTTTCTTAGAATTCATTATCCGTATAGAGGGTTGGAGCTGGAATTTCCCTAAAGATTACCAAGTGCAGTTCCACTTTTTACAGATGAGAAGAGAGGCTGAGAGGTAAAACAGTGCTCAGGAGGGGAGACGAGGGTTAGAACCCAAGTTCCCATCTGTCAGTTCGGCAATCGCCTTGCTCATCATAACTTCCTCTTCTGCCTTCATTACTTTCAACTCCGTTGCCACCTTCTGCTAGAAGAGCCCTTTTCATTTTCCATTGCCTTTTCCTTGCTTTGAAGATACACATCCGAAACTCTGCTTAGCTACACCTTGGCTTTCTTCCACATTCTATGTACTGACTAGCCTCTGTAAACCTCCTTTTATCTAGGTTAGACACTTCCCCACATCTCTCTGCCGATCCAGAGCTTGGCCTTCAAGACAGTCTTAGTCCACTCCGCTGGTTGAGACAATTACTGAGAGGACGAATGAAAACACTTGCTTGAAAATTATTGCTTAAGTTCAGAATTCATTTTTCCCATGCGCTATTTGCAGTAGGTTTTCATATTTCTCATTTTTCCTACACTTGAACTTTCATCTGTTGGGTAAGGTTTTGTCAGTTTTCTTTTGGAGCCACAAATTTATCCAAGCTTCGGATTCTCATCTATTTTCAGTAGAGCTCTCAGTTTAGTTTACTCCAATTGCAAAAATAGTCCTTCTCTGTACATATATTTACAGCAATGAAATCTGAATGCAAATGTACAGCAATCCAACCAACGGTGAGTCATGAAGCTCAGTCTCCACCTCTTCTAAACAGTCCCGCAGCCCTTCCCGTGGGATCCAAGGCACCTCTCATCGCTCTCGAAGCAGCTGCTCACCCCTTCCTTAAGCGTCTCACCCCATCTTTACCTCCCCACTCATACAAAATAGAAGCAGCCAGGTAGGGACTTTCTCGTTACTCTCCAATGGATCTCCCCAAGTGCATTCATCTGCAGTTTGACCTCTCCAGTGTCAATGCCTGAGGCGACCCTAGACGTCTTCCAAGACAAACCATTCCAGGTGTGCTATTCTGTTCCATCTCTTCAGTACTTTATGCCTTTGATTATTGCTACTTCTCCGTCGTCAGCCTTTCTACTAGAGCGGCCCTCTCAGTATTTATTCACTTTCAGGTACCTCCCAACCTAAAAACCAAACACACACCAAAAACCTTGGACACACCCCCTCTCTGAGTTCAACTTCACTTTATGACTAAACTTATTAGAGATCACACCCCAAATCCACTAACTTCCCCACACACACCTTTCATCCATTGTGATCCATTTTTGCTCCCAAAGGTCCATCAAAACTGTTCTCATTGAATTCCTGCTTGCTAAATCCAACAGACATTTTCCTATCCTTATTTATTTAATCTATTGGCAGAATCCTTTTCAGTTTACCAACAAAGTCTTGAAGGCTTTTTCTCTTTGACCCAAAGTCTCCAAGGGCTTGCTAGAGGTCCTGGCACAAAATAAAATCCCAATTTGATGAAAGAATTAAAATGGAAAATAGGTGGGAGCCAAGCGATGGAGGATTTTACTGTTGAGCTGTGAGGACTTTTACTGTCTAGGCAATGGTAATCTAGAAGTGTCTTTCAGAAGGAAGTAGCATTATCACATCTTTGGGGAAGTAAACTCTGGGGCAATGGGTGGTTTGGGGCAGTGGTGTGCGATGGACCAGCAGCATCAGCATCACCTGGGAATTTGTTAGATGGAAATTCTTGGGTCCCACTCCTGACCAATTAATTCAGAAACTCTGAAGTGTGTGGCCCACTGATATATGCTCCATGAAACTCAAAATCAGAGAACCACTGCTTTGGAGGAGAAGTGGAGACAAAACAAATGCAAGTTAGCAAAAGCCTGAAATAGGCACGGAGGTGTGCAGAGAATGTGTCATACCCAGTCACTGGATGAAGGCCATAGGCTTTTCGTTGAGTAGCTACTGACTTTTTAGAGGCAATCCTGATGTTGCCTCGGAAGTCCCTCATTCCCTCAACAAATCCTTACCGGGCTGGGAATCCCTTAGCATTGCTGGGGAGAACACAGGCCAAGCCCCGAGCTAAACTGCTATAGTTAGGCCCATCACTGTTCCTGTTAGACCACCTCCTCCAAGACCCTGGTAGATACAAACTGTGAGCACTTTTTGTAATTAGTGGGGGACAGTGGGAAACTCTCCAAAGTCTCACCTCACCTGTGAACAATGAACACTTACCAGAAAAACTGACATTTGCATTACCAAAAGGTTTCATCTTTCTAGAATCTTTTTGGTTTCGGCTGCCCCAGTAGGCAATCCCTGTGGTCATGAGGTATACGCATAGTTTAGATATACGTTGGTTCTCAGCTGTTCACTTTTAGAAAGTAGGAGGGCATTGGACATGAACATGGACCCAGTGGATGAAATTAGGTGTGGCAGAGTTCTCAGCTGCTTGCTAGAGAAAGCAATTAGTTGACCTAGGATAAAAAGAAATTTATTTAATAGGCAGAGATCACCTAGGAGTTTTGGAAATCAGGCAGCAACGAAGGCAATTAATCAACTACTAGGTTCATGGCCAAATTTACACAGAGCAATGGCTACTCAACACCAGATGCCAAGGGCCCCCACTGGATCTAGATACCAGGTGTTGCCTCTGTCGACAGTCAAGTCACTGCTGCTCTCAACATGGATCCTTTCCTTCCCAGGCTCTTGGTGTCGTCAGTCAAGGGTGGGGCGGGGGATTGCCTGGATGCAAGGGAGGCTGGGGCTATAATTTCTTGTCTCTAGAGGGGAAGGCAGTCTGTGCCATCTGACCACTGGGATGGGACTGATGCAGAGAACCACAAACAAGCAAATCCTACTGGTTAAACGTGGAAATCATAGAATTTTCAAGGCAAATAGATCCAAGACATTATCTAGTTCGGATCCCAAAAGTAAAAGCTATTTAACTTTTTACAAATTATAAAAGGGCATTGTTCTGCCTGCCGCTCTCCCTCAACACACTGCCAGTCTGTAAGACACCTGCAAAGAATTCCACGTCCTATAATGACACTGAAAAGTGAAGGAGAGCAAATCATTTTAGAAATAGTTTGAAAATTCCCAAGAAGTCTTGGAAACTGGGCAGGAACAGAGGTGATAAAGCAGTGGCGGGCTTATGTTTTACCAACTGTTTGTTCGGTCTAGCTGAGTGAATTCAGGAATAGAAAAGTGACAAATTTCCCTTAACGTCACAAAGTACTTTAAACAGAACCACTTCCTTTGCGGTCTGGGTACTTTCTAGTACTTTTGCAAAACCAGAGTTTCTCGGCCCTCCTTGTCTGTTCTGGAAAACAAAGCGATTATGTGTCTTACACTGTTAAAACTTGCGAAGAGACTTCAAAGAATGATTAATATTCTCTTAGCACCCCATTAAAGGTTTCAATTCTCAAACATCCCTAATTTTGTTTTCTGCCTCTGATGTTTTGTACAACTGTCTTTGTTTCCTAGGTTTACATTTTTTCATTACTACAAAATTATACAAATTACTTTAAAAATTGTGCATATAGAAAAATTATGTATAAAAATGGTAATTTAATATTGAGATTCATAATACTAATCATAAGTAACCTTGAATATTTTGTTACACTGCTATTTAAAAAATTCTTTTAAAAGCCAATTAAAAAAATTCATAATAGCTTCATGCCTGTTAGCCCCAACCTGGAAACAACTCAAATGTTCATCAACAGGTGAATGAATAAACAAGTTATAACGCATTCAGACAGCAATTGCTAGTCAGCAAAAAAGGAGAATAAACTTCTGACTGTTGTTTTAACATGAATTTCAAAACATCCAGTGGAGTGACAAAAGCCAGAGAGGCACGTGAGCACGTACTGTATGATAACATGTATGTAAAGTTCTAGAGCAGGAAATGCAAACCACAATGACAGAGACCAGAACAGTGGGTGGGGGTGGGAACAGTGAGGAGGCTGGAAGGGGGCACAAACCTGTGATGGTGAACAGTTGTTAAAACTCAAACATAAACATCCACTAAGTCACAGGATCTTATTACCTGCATCTAGACTCTTGGGAGACAGAATGCTCACTTAAATTTCAAAGAAAGATTCTCACAAGAAATTAAGAAATCGTTAGACTCCTTAAGCCTGCAAGACAAAATCTTCCATATGGGTCAACCATTTAAAAAAATAGTTCTCATAAAAATTCCACTGAAACTAACATATAACAAAATATTTACTTTATTATTGAAAAATTAAAAATAGTAGACAAGCGTAAGTACAGTTCCAAAGCAGAGCAATACAAATATGTAAATTATTGCAGTTTTAAAAGAAAAGTGTAACAGTCAAAATAATGTCTACATAAACTTTTTTTGAAACCAACTCTGGTTTTTCCAAATGTCTTAGCCCAATTTTGTGAAGTAAATTTCTAACAGCAAAGAGAGATTAAGCTCAATGACCACGGTATAATCTACTCAGACTTAAAGCAAGGTTAACACACACAATGTGTGAAAAAGTAGCAATGGCTTCCTACAGAAGTCACTATGGAACACTTTCTAAACCGCCTCTTTTCAAGGTAGTAGAATGAAAATAATTATTCTATACATTTGTAAGACACAAGAAACATGTGTTTACTAAAATTCCCTTTGTTTTATGTGTAGGCGAGGGAAGTTCAACTAATGCTCTTTTCTGGGGGAGGGGGACAGGCAATGCTCATCCCCATGCCTTTGCTTCACTCCTGTATCACTAAAATGCAGTAGTGTCCTGGACTCTTAGAAATTAAAAAAAACAGGAAAAGTACGTATTACACAGTAGATGCCAAAAAAATCTCAATGCTAGAGACTTGCTGTGGTAGGTTCACAGCAACACAACAAAGTTGCTCAATACGTCAGACTATAACAAGGGCAACTGAGACAGGCTGAAGGGAATGAAAATTCTGAGACGCAAGACTAGTACAGGTACAGAGCCCTATTACCTTATTATTCAGGGAAGTAAATTCTCCCCCTGCCCACCGCCAAAAACCTTAATTTGGCAAGAATAATCTGTTGAGTTTTATGTCTTGCTGATTTTCACCACAACCTTTTTCAAATAATTTTTTCCACCAACCTGAAGTTAAAAATGCAGTTGAATACCGAAGTGCAATCAATGAACTTTGCTTTTACAGCCGTATCTGAACATAAGGTATTTAAAGAATTTTGAAAGAGGACTAAACTTCTTAGTAAGTACCTAAAAATAGTCAGTATCTTACCTTAGCACAGGCAGTAACATCTGTCAGTAACTAGTTGGCATAAAGTAGAAACAACACTACAATAGCCACTGAAAGTTTTCAGGGCACATAACCTAGTTTTATGTTCACTAACCTGAGTCTCCTACTAAGCTACGCAAACAACTTATTCTTTCAAAGCTCCTACTTAACTTTGGGACATACACATTTTGTATTACACTTTACAGCATTAACAACACAAGATTTTTTTCTAAAAAACCAAAATAAAACCCAAACTGGCAAACATTCACACACACAGAGATCCAAAAAAAAAGTAAATAAAAAAGAAACCCCAGTAAAAACTGACTGACAAGACTCAAGAGTGTAAACACCAAGGTAAAAATATATAATAAAAAAAGAAAGCACTTTAAAGAATATGGCAGAATGAAAAACCCAAGAAATCTCAAGATTCTTGTCAAGATGCCAACAAAAGTGTATTTTTCTGAAATCACTTTCCAACATGAACTTGTTATTTTAAAAATAATCCTCAAATGTATATAAAAATGGGCACTTTGTGGTGAAATGAACATATAATTTGAAAACGAAAATTTCTTTGCCCCCCAACATCATACATAAGAAGCTACAAAATACTATTCTGCTGCCTGCATCTATTGTCGGTATCTTAAGTATATGATTTAAAAAAAAAGACAATTTAGGGTATTAAATACTAGGATCAGAGGATGACAAAAGGCTGAACAGATTTGAAAACTTTGAGAACAATCTTGGATGGTGTCAAAATCACTTTTGACTTCAAACTGACTTTTTAAAAAACTCAATTCCACTTGTCTAATTATGAAAACTAACATGAAAATAATTGACTTCATTCCCCTTAACCATATGGGCTCTGAAATAGTAACAGATAATTTGCAATCTCTCTTTTGCCATTTTTTAAAATGAAGGTAGAGATAAGGTTTTCTTCTAAACTTCCTCAGAAAGTACTAACTGTACAGAATCCCAAGTATGGTAACCAGTACTTGTGGTATTTTATATTCTCTCAAGGCAGAATTCACCTCTGTCCCTTAGCCTTATTTTAGAATATACAACGATTTCATATTCAATCAAGAAAACTAACATCGGGGCCCTGGCTGGGTAGCTCAGTTGGTTAAAGCGTTGTCCTGATATGCCGTGGTTGTGGGTTCAAACCCATCACGGCACATACAAGAATCAATTAGTGAATGCATAAATAAGTGTAACAACAAATTGATACTTCCCTCTCTAAAATCAATAAATACAAAAAACAAAGCAATGGAATATAAAATAAGTTTATCAAATATTTGAATAAACCACTGTGCAAAATATACTAACAATTTTTTTTACTAGAATATTTAGCCAAATAAAGTACTAGCGTGAATACCAGCACCACAGATATTTTTTAAGAGCACCTTTTCTTTTGAAGAGCTTAAGTAGAAATATCTAAATGGAATAACTCAGCATCCCTGATTAAGAGCTTGGTACATGCATAATCCCATCGAAGTTTTCCTAACTCATTAGCAAAGCTACCTATCTGCCAGAAGTCCTTTCAGAAAGAAGCACGCACTTCCTTTGGCTAACACTGTTGTGTTCCGGGCTGCACCATATGGCTCACGTGCTGGACATACGCCACTGCTGGTATCAAGTGCAACACATCCCGGAGGTTTCTGGCTGTCCCGACGTGACCTCATTAGAAGCACAAATGTGTGCAAGCACTGGCCGGTAACATCCTTAAGTTATGCCAAAAAAAGAGTAAAGTCAAACTTGAAAACGTGACCATAACAACTAAGCACTCAGATCCTTACTGGCATCATCCAGAAAAGTCTTTAACTTGGAAAGTTATGGATTTCGATATTGCACACACTCAATTTAAAGCTTGTCAAAAACTAAGGCAATGTATCCCCACTCCTGGATTACGTCACTTTGGATGACTCAAAGAATTGAGAGAAACTGAAAGTACCTTTCAAAAGCTCCCTCCGAAAAGCAGTTATGTCATACTTCGAAGATGAATGAGATGTCAAGTAATATTCTTGGGCAAATTTAACCTATTTTAGTATTCCAAAGAGTTGTCTTCTACTAGTTTGTGTTCAAGACTAATTTCAATGATGTTGATATATAATTTGGACAGTTCAAGGGTTCTTGAATGTTCATCCAAACTGGCATACGGAATAACTAACTTTGTCAAAGATAGGACAATTATTTCACAGTGCATTCAATTTGAAGGTAGGTATGACATTTGACTTGCAAGTGAGCCCTGACTTACTCTGTCCAAATTCCAACACATCAAAATGGGATGAAAGTAATAATGAAATAAGAGAGGCTTTTACTTCTGTGGACACAAACTGACTTACAAAAGCTAGATTAGCATTTTCTTCCCAAGCAAACTCAGAATTGCTTTAGTTAGAAAAAAATTATATATTTTATTTTCTTCTATATTTGCTTTAAAAAGTTATTAATTCCTCTTTCATAAGAGTTGTTAGAAGTCAAACAATTCAGCTAGATAGATTTCTACTCCAAAATACATTTATCTTTGGAAAACAAGGTACCAGTTGTAAAAGCGGTGTAGTAAGAGTAAAACGCAGTGATCTGAAACATGGGTAACAGTCACATGAGAGTGTAAATACACAGAGCCACTCAAATACACATTTATAAAGAGAACGGAAAGGTACCTAAAATATCATTTGTACATATAAAATTCTCATATTAAAATATTGCTCATAATAAATAAGGTGATATTATGAATTTCATTTCCCTCTTAAAATTTTTATCTTTAATAGTTCAGACTAATGTAAGGAGTTTGTTAAACTTCTATTGTTTTAAAAGGCAAATTACATTAAACTATGCTTAATAAAATCACACTGTAACAGTATATTTAAATAGTCACATGTGGTAAAAATTAGGAAGGGCCATTTAGTAATTATGGGAAAAAAGATTCCCAAAATAAGCCAAAATGACCAACCCTACAAGCCTAAAGTGCAATGACCGGCTTTATTTGACAAAGATGAACACTGCCTTCAAGCTTGGCAAATTTAATGAGCATCACAAAACGAACCGCGACTTTCTTCAAGTTGTTCAGCGTTTGCACGCTTGGCAGACCAGCAAACGGTAGGGCGCAGGAAGGAAGTGTTAAGTGTAGCTCAGTTGTTTACGGGAAGGTGTGACTTCATTCCTGTCCGTCCCACTTGCAAACATGGTAACTTGGAATAGTTCTTGAGAAGCTGTTCGATGGCAATGTGGCGGACATGGAGCTCTGAGGCTAAAGAATCTTTTTCTTGTACTTGGTGTGTTAATTCTTCAAAAACTTCTGTGAAAATGTAGAAAGAAGTTCCATTTTTAGGACACAGAAAGCTAACCCAATGATTTATATTTCAAGTACTTTAACTGAATGCATCGGGTGAACGTTTGCAATGAAAGAGACCCGACGCCAAGGAAACAGTGGTGTTTCGGTCATTCGAGGGTGCTGTATACTTTGCACAGCCAGCTGCAGTGTGGCGTTCCTTTTCTCCACCAGGGGAAACCCACGTGTCATGAGCAATGACTCTACAGATATGCAGCAGGAATGGCAGTACAGCTACCTCTGAGACACTTTTCCCAATCTGAAGTAGAGACAGGGTCAGTCAGTATCTAATATGACTTAGGGAAAATAAACAAGTGCACGTCAGTGCCTCGGTCTAGAGACCCAAGTGGCTTTGGAAGTCAGACCACTTGGAATGACAAACCTTGTTGCTACTCTTAAAAGTCTCAGGCAAAGTAACTTAAACTATATATATGTTTAGTTTCCCCTTATGTATTGCCTCCACGAGAGTAAATCTTTCAGAAGGTTACTGTGAGGATACAGTAAGTTCATACTTGTACTTACCACACAGTACTCGATTAATATGTTGCTATTACTATTGTTATTGTTATTATTTTATTATTCTGAGAGGCTGTGTGGTCAAGAAATGCCACTAGCCTTGGAGTTAAAAACACAGGGGTTAGAATCTTTCATCTGTTACTGACTAAATGCATGACCTCTGTAAGCACCTTAACTGTCTTTGGAGTCTAGTTCCCTCACAGAAATGGGAGTCGATTGTAAAACAAAATAAAATAAGAGACAACTGGGGAACCAGAACACTGTTAACTGTTGGTGTCAGAATCATATTTCATGATGTTAAAAATTACTAGCTGGTATTTTTTTAAAAGATGTTATGAGGTTTGGATTACCTTTAAAAAGTTACCTTTTAGAGTAAATCCTGAAGTATTTTTGGACAATACAGTATGTTGTCTGGGATTTGCTTCAAGGTACTCCATGCTGGGGTCAGAGGCGGGGTGAGGGTAATGGGTACAAGTGAGGATGAAGGAAAATTGGCTATGCTTTTTGTAATAGCTGAAGCTGCCGAAGATGGGCCAAGGGATTTACTGTACTGTTCTTACTACCTTTGAGTCTGAAATTGTTCAAGACCAGGACTACTACCTGTGTTAAAGAACTGTTAGGAAGGCCACCTGCACAGTGCCTGGCATAACAGCAGGGAGTCAATGAAATAGCAGGGAGTCAGGAAGAAGGCAGAGATTAAGACGTAGTCTTCATTTTCACTTAAAAAAAGAAAAACCTATTTTCCCTGCAGTTCATAAGGAAGTTGTTGTCTTACTCTTTTTGCTCTGGTAACTGTTAATAGCTTCTAATCCCATTTCCAAGTTCAAATGCAGATAAAGCTAATGTTACCCTGTCATAGGAGATTTTCTATATCAAAATTTTCACATGCAAAAAAAAAAAAAAAAGACACCGATTCTTTACCCTGTATTTGCTGTTGGAGCTTTGCATTCAGTTGCTTTACCTCACCAAAAGTCATCGAATTCACTGAAACATGAAAATATATTCATTATTACCACAACAACCTGAGAAAAGAAGCTACCTTCATCACTAATACACTATCCTATTTAAAAAATATTTGTACTTATCCGCCAACATAACATTCAGCAGTACCCCAGGACTCACTAACTCCTGCTGTGTGGAGTTTTTAAATGTTAACCTCAACCCACAGTAAAAAACATATTTTATATCACGTCCAGTACATGTCCTCCTGAAACAAAAGTTTCACCGGAAAGCATTTCATTAGGCCCACTGGATTCTGATATATCCCATCAAGTCAATTTGGCTTAAACATTACATAGTTCATGAGTCCCAGTTTGAAAAAACACTACTATAAAATACTGAGAACCATCTGAAAAATCATGTTGTCTGCCCAGTTATGTAACCTTAGATATGTAGAATCAAGTTTTATAAAAATATACCCATGGTCCCTTCTTGCTCTAAAATTATTTGATTTTAAGTCAATTAAAATTATCTCAGCTTCTGTAAGCTTTTGGAGATGCAGACCAAATGAGTCACTTTTCTAACTTTAAATAACACATTACCTTTGGCCTTCAAAAAAAACATCAGATTTTTGCTTTTGAAATGCCACTCCCAATTAGTCTTGGAGGGATTAGCAATGTGCCAACATGTGTAAGCCAATGGTTGAAGATGGATTGCTACTCTATATGAACCTTGAATTTTTCCATTCAGTTTGTTGATTCCATTTAGTTTAATAATTTAGAGTGGAAAAACAACTCACGGTACTGCAGAAGTCCAATGCTTAGGACGTACCATGGAGGATTCCAGAGAACTGATGGAGTGTTTTATGACATCTCATTTTTTATGGAGTGAACCTGTCACTTAAATAGTCTATTTACCAAACCTATAATTCTACAGCAAAATTATTAAAACACCAAATACATAAGGATGTAAAAAACCCCCCGATAAGACTCCGTTTCGCCTTTCTCCCATTTTACTTACATTCCTCTCTGCTGTAGTGAGGATGCTGGGTCTGGACACTTGCCTCTTGATTAGAGATTGTCTCTTCTTTTTTCTGTGCCTGGTTTTGACTGTGAGACCACAGTCCGCTACTGTGGCACAAAGTGGCACCTGAATCCTGTAACACAGCCAGCCCAAAGTCTGTATTTTCTCTCTGCTCCAGTATTCTTTGTGTGCAGTCTGAGAGGCCAGCTGTGCTTCCATCTATCCACTTAGCAGAATACTTTGGTACTTGGGAGTCACACTGTGGGAGTAACTTTTTATCTGGCTTATGCCTAAAATTAAACAGGTGATCCTGGGGATTTTTAGAACATTCAGAATCTGAATCTACATCCTTATTTTGTGCATACTGTACAATCCAGTTTATCTTCTTACTCAAAATGGTTTTAACGTCTTCATAATAAGTACTTTTTGAAAGTTTAGATCGAGGACAATCCTGGTTTGCAATCAAATGGTATTTTTCAAAGCAGTCTTTATGGCCCCTTAACGAGGTGGTGTGCAAGAGATTAGATTTTGGTACTCCTATAAAAAAAATAGAGAAAATTTTGCTTTTCCAAGTTGCATTAATATACAAATCTTAGCAAAACACAGTTACTGATAGTTTGTAAACTAGAAGAAAAATGCTATAGAATATTGGCATTAATAATATAAAATGTGGTCTAATAATTCTGCTTTAATTTAACTATATATTCTGTAATATTGTTATGAATAGTAAAGCCTTTTTAAGGACTTAAAGATTCAACTTTAACTTTAGTCTAGAGGCATGTTATTGCACACAATATAAAAAAATACTACCTAACTAGCAATTTACATTTACAGAATCTTGGCCTTTATATTACTGTGTTTTCTTCACAATCCTGAAGTACACACTTGCAAAAATTCCTATTATAAGTCTCAAAAAGAGAAATGTTGATAATTTTTCCCCCGAAAAGAGCATAGTAAATCATGTTCTTCAATTATTAGTTATTTTTTTTTTTACTGGGGAAAAAAGAACGCCAGAACCAGAAAATACACATTTTAATAAAAGCTTCAAAAAGTCAATGAACTGTTATAAGTACAAATGAAATCATCTAAAGTGTTTTCATGCTTCGGTTTTATACTTATCAAAACTTTATCAGGATAATTTTATCTTCTAGAAAAATGCATTGCACAAAATTATTTTTCATATAGCAGTAAATTCAATCTGACAAGGTACAATAGCCAGAATAATTCTTCAACTCACAAATGTTCATTTTACATCATAAATAATGGAAATATTCATATTATACTTCTATGTCTCCCATCTTTTTTAGTAGAGCTTAAGTATGGTAAATCAATTATTTTTAAAATATACATTTTCCAATATAAATTTCAAACTAGAGAATATTCATACATTTTCATAAGTCTAAGTCATATTAGTCAGTGCTTCTATCCTGAAGGTGAACAGGGATGTGGAGCTGAAAATTAATGCCTGCCAGAGGTAAACACTCTAAATCTGCTTAGCTTCGAAAACAGAGTAAGTGGAAAGCCACTCAGCTGCTAGGTTAAAAAAAAAAGTTTTAGCTGACTCATCAGAAAAAATTACACCCTTTGTTTTAAAAATTGAAGTCGTGACAATTTTATTAACTGAGCTCCAAACTCTAACTAATGGTAAGATAATGAAGTATTTGCCCTTTAACGGTAAGTCGGCTCTACAAGTGCTTGTGAACAACCCAATGGGCTCTCCGTCAGTCCTTCACAAGCTGTGTGAGTATACCTCCTGAACACCGGTATTTAAGCATATGTGAACACCTGCTCTCACGAGGTAAATTCAAATATCTCAGTGTTGTTTCTCCCACTGAACAAAAAATTGAACTTAAAACAGAGTATCATACACTTTTTAAATACCCCTTTCCTACCTGTACTGCAATTATGTGTACACACATTTAAAAAAAATCAGTTATTGTATCTATTTAGGTCAAATTTCCAGCAAAGTTAAAATACTTGAGTGCAAAACCTCAAAGTTCTACTTGATAACCTAGTGTGCATCTTTGAAACTAGGTAAATTAACATAAAAATTTCACAAACCTTCCTTATCAGAAAAATATTAACAATTCTGTTATATAGGTTTTAGATCATGAGTAAGACAAATGGTATTTAGTTTGGACTATAAACCAAACAGCTTCATTCTTCTGTTTGATGCTAATAGTGCTCTGGATACACAGCAGGTAGGTAGAGAGAACTTGAAACCTGCCTACTTACTCACTCGAGAAAATGTATTAGAGCTTCCTCATGCACTATAAACTCTGTTAGGTCTCACTGCCACCAGATGACTAGCCAGCCCCACCCCCACCCCCCACAGTAAGCGGTCTCATTCTCATTCCATTGCCACAGTGCTAACTAACCCCTGTAGCATTGACTTATCCAATACTTCAAAGTACAAATTAAATTAAAAGATTCTCCTTCAAGTAAAAGAAATTCTTTGGCACATAAAAAGGTTCAAAATTAGGCTACACAGAAGTGATTAATGTTGCTGTTAAATTTTAAAAATTTATTTAGAAACTTCAGACATTGTATTAAAAAATTATACAAAACAATGAAATTTCCCCATGTACCCCATAGCTTTAACAACAGGTCAACATAATAGATGTCTACTTGAAGAATAACATGAGCTTCTAAATTTCTTTATTCAGTGTTGCTTCTTAGTAATTCATGTAATACAACTTTCTCCAGAAATAATTTTTCTTTAAACTTTTACTTAAATGTCCAAATGAAAACTAGGAACCCAGCTAAGCACATGATAATATGTACATAGTAATCTGTGGAGATGAACAGCAAATCAGAGAACCACTCTATTCAATTTACTGTGGGGAAAAAACCATGCTACTAAAGTTCAGATTCTGACATTCAGGAGGAAAATCCCCTGAAAATGAAACAAACAAACAACAGTGTTATGGGCAAGACTTCTGACAGTGTACATTTCTACTTAAGACATCTCACGGGCTTCTCAAACTCACCCTGCCTAAATAAACTCGTTTCTTCATTGTCACTAGCTGATCCCCAAACCTTGATCCTCTTCCTGAGTCTGGCACCATCGGCTGCTTAAGGAAGAAACCTGGGTGCCCTTCTTGACAGCTCCCTCCCCACCTTCCAAGATGTTTTGCTGTCCATCTTAATAGATTCTCTCCTCCACACCCCCATAAAATCTAGCAGCACAGCATCTCAAATCCTGTTTCATTTCCACTCCCACTACACCTCTGGGTCATCATCATCTCTGTCTAGTTCTCATTTCCTCTACGAAACATTTTCTAACCACTGACTAGCTTATCACACTAGACTTTCCAATTGCCTCTTCACTGGCCTTTAGCTCCTGTTAGTAAGTTCTGTGAGAAAGAGGACCGCATCTGTTTTACATGCATCCTCAGAGTCACTGCCTGGCACACAGCGAGTACTCGAGAAAAAGGAGTGAAATGAATACACAAAAATTAAAGTTATATTCAAACAAATCAAAACTTAGTACAAACTACCATTCAAGGACTCCTGCAATGAATGTTTTTTGCCCATCCTAGCAAGGGAGCCAGGATGCACGATTTCGCCAGGCTGCTCAGAGATTCATTAAAGGCATCTTCCAGTGGACTTACTCCCACATTGAGTTTAATGGGCCATTTGTTTGAAAACCTGATCAGAGCACTGATATAGAGACGCCATTCCTGTGGAATCATTCACTCTGCCAAGCAAAGTCAGGAACTTCTACTCAATTACAAATTTGAACAGAAAATTTACATATACTGAATATTTTAAAGGAGCTGTTTTATGTAAACTGTAGCTCATTCACCCAGATCTTTCTCTCTCCTTTCAGCTCGCTAAAAATTTAAAACTTGACTGAGTTTTGAAGTTCAATTTGAAAACATTTGTTACATAAACATAGTGTCCAACCTGTGGCCCAGGACGGCTATGAATGTGGCCCAAAGCAAAATCATGAATTTACTTAAAACCTTTTTTGGGCTCATCAGTTTTCATTAGTGGCCCAAAACTTCTTTCTTCTTCCAGTGTGGCCCTGAGATGCCAAAAGGTTGGACACCCCTGGTTTAAAATATCCCATGTAGTAGCAAAGGACACAAAAAATTAAAAAATATAATACATTCACTACTTCAGATACTTGAACAAATTACCTTTTCATCTAGAAAAGAATGTAAGTAGCCCACTTAATTTGTATCTAATACATATGGCATTTTATAAACTCTTGAAGTGATTTTGTTTTTTCCACCTCATCAGTTTGAATATGAGAAAAAACAATTGCTATTTTCAGAGACCCCAGAGTTTCCCAACTGACTTTTCAATTTTAATTGCATTTACAAGTGTAAACAGTTCCGAGCACTAATTTGTTTTCTCAGCAGCTTTTGAAAGGGAATGAATCTAAATGCAATTAAATGAGTTGATACTTTTGAAGAGCTGAGTTATAAGGAATTTCCAAGTCAGTTCAAGAACTGCCTGTAACTTGCTTACTAATAAAAATTTTGAAGGCCAATGTAACTGACATCCTATTATGAAAACTTCTCTCAAATGTACTTCAAAGATGTCCATGTAACTTTTTTTGTCATGAGGTCATTATTTTTAGAGAGCCAAGACCTTAACTGGCAACCATAAATACTATTTTTTTAAAGTACTAGTTTCTTTTATCTACTTGTAAATTTTGTTCATGCTATTACAGTTGTCCTTATTTCCCCCCACGGTCCCCCTTGCCCCAACTCCCCCCTTCCCACAGTCTTGTCCATGGGCGATGCATGAGTTCTTTGTCTAATCTCTTCTCCTTCTTTCACCCAGTCCCAACCCGCCCCCTCTCCTTCTGCAGCTATCAGCCTGTTCCTTGTTTCTGTGCCTCTGATTCTGTTTTGCTCATTTATTTATTTTGTTCCTTAGATTCTAATTATATGTGAGATCACATAGTATCTGTCTTTAACTGCTTGGCTTATTTCACTTCACCCAATAGTCTCCAGTTTCATCCGTGCTGTGCAAAAGGTATGAATTCCTTTTCTACCGCTGCATAATATTCCACGGTGTAAATGTAGTCACAGTTTTTTTTATCCACTCATCTCCTGATGGACATGCAGGCTGTTATCAAATCTTGGCTATGTAAATAACACTATGAACACAGGGGTGCATATATTCTTCTGTTTTAGTGTTTAGGGATTCTTTGGATATATTCCCAGAAGTGATGTTACTAGGTCAAAAGGCAGTTCCATTTTTAATTTTGTGAGGAAATTCCATACTGTTTTCCACAGTGGCTGCACCAGTCTGCATTCCCACCCGCAGTGCACTAGGGTTTGCTTTCTCCACATCTTCATTGGCACTTGTGTGTTGATTTGTTTATGATGACCATTCTGACAGGCATGAGGTGGTATCTCATTGTGGTTTTAATTCCCATCTCTGATGGCTAGTGATGCTGAGCATTTTTTTCCTATGTCTATGGGCCATCTGTGTGTCCTCTTTAGAGAAGTGTCTATGTAGGTCCTTTGCCCATTTTTTAATTGGACTGTTTGACATCCTGGTGTTGAGTCGTATGAGTTCTTTATATATTTTGGAGATTAAACCCTTGCCTGATATATCATTGGCAAATGTTTTCCCATGCTGTGGGTTCTCTTTTCATTTTACTGATGATTTCTTTAGCTGCACAGAAGCTTTTTAATTTGATATAGTCCCATTTATTTTTTTTCCTTTGTTTTCCTTGCCCTAGGAGATATATGGGCAAAAATATCACTATGTGAGATATCTGAAACTGTCTATACTTTCCTTTAGAGTTTTTATGGTAACACAGCTTACATTTAAGTACCAGTTTCTTTTAGATAGCGGCTTTTTGGAAATTTATATAGGCAGTATATTTCTGTATGAACAGTGGTATTTTTAAAAAGTTAATCTGTCCCTATTTAATAGTTTTCTTTTTTATCATTTTCTACCTCATCTGATTTTATTATACCATTCTCACATTCTTTGAGAACCCTCCCACTAACCCATATGGCATGCTATCCCCATTTCTATTCTTTAAGTTCCTCTTGAAGATCAATTTAAGAAAACTTGGTTAAACCCAGAGAAGAGCAAAAGACACTCAAATGTAGATCTGTCTACCTACCACTATTTTCCTTTTAAAATAAGGATATTTCCATGCTTATATTTAATCTGACACCTGTAGTGACATAATTTTTCCCCTTGATAAGATACTCCGAATGGCACTAAAAAATAGCCACGAAACAAAAACACTTAAGTTTTATCACATGTCCCATTATCCTTGGCCTTCCCACCTATAGCCTCTTGAAAAAGACCTTCTTTATGATTTGTTCACAGTGAGGTAAGCTATGCAATCTCTTCCTCATGGCTCATCGGCTGAGCAGGTTCAACAGCACCGTCTCTCGGCTGACTACACTCCTACCACATGGCTTTGTAGCTCACACACGTGTGAGTCCTAGCAGCTGACTGCCGTATGCAGTTTACTCCATGTCAGACTTCACCCTAAATTTGATCACTATATTCCGTTTGCCAATCAAAGGCATGGCTTAAATAATTTTGGTATTCCATAAGTAGACCAAATATAGTACACCCACTAGTTGGATGTAAAGTGCAATACACATGTGATCCCATTGTTAGTATTAGTAGACTGGCTCTAAGCAAGGACTTCATCTTGAACTTCAAATTTAAAACAGAATCACAAAACTGGCAGTGTTAAGTTTTCCAAATGGCGGGTTTTTGTGTTCTTCCTGAATATTTAAAAAAGGCAACAAGATTTAGTTATGATTGAAGTTCCAGGTTAACATGCTGTGAAGAAATTTTAAACATGTTACCTTCAAACCTGACCAACAATTTGTGCAGTGCTGTTTCAAAATATTTTTTTATGACGCTCACATTTTGCCAGCTTAAAGAATTTTCCAAGAGTAAGGTGTTTTTCTTTTTATGATGATCTTATCTTGGTTGCTAAGAGAACAAGCACCTGCATGTTTATACGCTGCACATATTAAGAATCTTGAGCTTCTTTAAGCAAGTGTTAATTGTAAAAACGGGAGGATAGCTGCATTTAGTTGTACTAAGACAGACTCAAAAAATTGAGATGTTACTTCTTTGTTTCTGAGGATCAGGTTTCCATTTCTAATAAAAGAAACAGAGGAAAAGCTGTGTAAGTAGAGGTGGCCACCAATAGCCTGAAGTCTGGATCCCTACTGCAGACAAGTTTTGTTTAGACTATGAATATTTTAAAAGAGAAAAAATCCACGTATAATATTCAATTTCTTGGTTTCTCTTAAAAATGAAATCAGAATATCTGGCAGCAACTTGTTACTAATAAGAAACAGCTAGTAGCTGATATAGGGCAAGTGCCTTTCAATTCAAAACAGTTTCTGTCATTTCTCTCATGAGTGCAGGTACAGGTGACCTAGCAGGCTCTGCAGCCATGTCTGCTAGTGACAATTGTACTACATGCTAAGGCTGTGCAGCAATAACACAGGTCTGGGTAGCTTCTGTGTAAATATTGCTTGTTCCAGAGATGCTTTGATATTGAATTCGATCCTGCTATTCTGCATTTGATGAGCAAGCAGCAGCAGCCAAGCCATGATTCAAGAAGCACTATGAGCGTTATATCTATTTGCAATCAGAGCCATTCAGCAGGATGATGCTCAGGGTGTGTATCCCGCCATGGAGTGAAAGGCAGGCAACTAGACCACAGGTGAGAAGGCAAGTATGGACAGTCAGAGTACCTACTTCCTTTCTAATCCACAGCAGGACAGGCTTCTGCCTCCTGGAAATTTTTATGGGTTGTCTTATGTGCCTTAGTGAGTGCTGTGATAAACAGTGCCCCACTTCTCTCCCCCTCATGCCTTTAGCTAACTCAGGAGTCATTGAAGAGACAGTCATAGACAAGTATCCAACATGCTGTTTAAAAAGTAGTAAGTAATTGTTTATCTTTCCATTGCTAGCAGATGGAATTATGGGCAACTACACCAAGCCAACATACAGATGGGCTCAGCAACTTGTTTTTCCCTATTTTGAGAACCACGGTCCTAAAGAAAGATATACCAACAAGTGGTCTTTGGATAGCAGATTTCAGTTTAGAGATATTTTATTCCATTTTAAAGTTTTTGTGTGTGCTGAGAAGGATAAAGCAGTTAAAGCAACTTAATTCAATAAGTGAATTATAAAGGCAGATTTCAGTAAGCAAGGAGTTCAGAGAGACAATGTTAAAAGATCAATTTAACCTCAAATAACCAAGGAAGCCAAGGTAGAACTCAGTTCTTGTGTTGATAGGAGGTGCAAATTTGCAAATGACTAGTGAAAAAGAAAAACCTCTCTCAGTGACTCTTACTTGTTCATTAAACAGTTGGGAGACTGGGGAAACACCTACATAACAGCTGTTGTTATTAACAGGGTACAAAAATAGCAATCCATACTGGATCGAACCCATTAATGTTGCTACCTGTCCAACGGAACTGTGACAATGGACATGTTCTGTATCTGTGCTATCTAAGAAGCTGAAATACAGCCAGTGTGACCGAGGAACTGAAGTTTTAACTTTAATTTATGTGAATTTGAATAACCACTTGTGGGTAGGCTACCAAATTAGGGCAGTTTGTCCATAGGTTATTTTTTAAGCCAAAGGGTATTTGCAATAAGAACATGATGGAAACTACCCATGTTCTTGCTGATGGTCAAATATGAAATACTAAGCTCATAGCAGCACAGAACATAAAAAGCTAAATGTTTTTCTAGTACTTAAAATGTATCAAATTAGACTAATAATCCAATTGACACAACTAACCCTCTACTTGTTCAATTTCCCCCCCTAAATAGCTCTAAATGAATGCACTACCATTTATTCTAAGTTTTTGTGTATGAAGGTGTCATAATAGACTCCTAAAAAACTACTCGAATTAACTATAATATGATTGCATCATCAGTTTTAAAGATCTACTTGTGTGTGGCATATGGAGACACTAATTTGCAGAAAAAAAATCTTCCTTAAGGATAAACCGGGTTAAAGGACACATAAAAGAGAGCCTGAAAAAAAAAACCAAAAACCTTCATAGTAACACCAGATGAATGGGGGCACCAAGTAAATTTATAGGTTAGAAAGCAAGAAATGTAATAGCCACATGAACCCTTTGCCCTTCATCTCATGAACTGCTGTCTGCCCAGCTAAAAGTTTTGCATGATTAATTTCCTTACAACAAATAAGAAAAACAAAATAAAAAGTTGTCCTGAAGGTATTTTAAAACCTCAGTTTTGCATCTCAACTTTTTTGCGTACATTGGAATCACTGTTCTTGAAATTCTAGTTGACTACACCTTAAATAAATGCTTTATAGCAGCATCTGATAAATAGAGATATTTAGCTAGTGAATTTGAAAGGCGGTTATAATTCAATCACTACTAATGGTAATGGTAAATATTAAGATTGATGGGAAACAATCACTACAATACACCAACCATTTCATAAGAAAAACTAAAGGTAAAAATGCAATGACTGATGAATCATACTGCCAAATGCTAAAATACAAATATTTTGACCATGTGTGAATTGCATCATAGCAATTCTAGAGTAAAAAGAACTTTGACCTAAACAAAGGAGTTAGAGAACTGGCACACAGTAAAATGGTTTCATTATGAGACAAATAGGGTTTTTTTTTGTAATGGTTGATTATATGGTATTAAACAAGTAGCGATGGAGGACATAACAAATGACAGGACATGCAGCTCGGGACATGACTTTGAGCAAAAGCCTTCCTCTGGGAATGTAAAGCTACAAAACAATGAAATGGGAATGTACTCAGACAAGCAAAAAAGATGTACATATAAGAATGTTTTAATACTGGTAATTGGAAGCAAACTAAACCTTCATCAATGGGATACTGCTTAAATAAATTATTTCAACCTTTAAAAAGAAATCAACATGGTAGAATTTTACCTCCAAACATGAAAAGATGTTCCTAACCTATTAAATGAAAAGGTTGGTTATGAAATAATATATAGAGGTTGATTTCATTTCTCAAACCAACTGACCACACATGAGAGTGTGCATGCCCATACACACTGTACTGCAGAAAATAATGTAGAAGACCCCAAAACATTAAAAGATTGTTGATGGATAGGTAGGATTATGGTTAATATTTTTTTTGTTTCCTGTCTTTTTATTTTTTTGTAATAGGCAAACTGTTTTCTTTTTCAATGAAAAACATTTTTAAATGACTATAAAGAAATATGTTTTGGTTTGAGAGAAAACAGTGTTCTTTACTCCCAGACAAATAAGTCTTTATGTACTGTACTGTATGTTCCAATGAACTAAGTAATAAAAAAGGTTTAGATACTGAAATGTAAAAGACACCCCCCCCCTAAAATTCTGAATCTCTTTTAAGATTGTAAGAATTTTTTTAGGCTAACAATGTATCTAGCAAAGAAAACTATTTAACCTGCAAACAAAAGCTGTTCTCCCCCGAAGTAAAATCACAACCACATTATAGTTTTATCTGGCAACCTTGTGGGAGATCCAAAGACCCAAAGGGGGGAGGGAACAAAGACACTGATAAGTGGACAGGAATCATACTGTTGATAAAAAACAGAGAAAGGAGTAAAAGGATGTGCTGAGCAGCTGCTCCACAAGGGAAATAATAGCAGTTAGAACAGAAAAAACCTACTGAAAACCAACTCAAGATAAATTCAAACCTCTTCAAAGTGCATAAAACATTAAGTTACTGTGTCAGTGGAGAAGCTGTTTAATATACCAACCAATCATAGCCATCTTTTCAGTGATATTTCATCCCAGATGAGATGAGAACAAAACCCTTCTACACTTGAATTTAAATTAGCACCAACATTTGCACTGCAAACTGTTTTTACCAAAAGGCTGCTACATTCATCATCTGTTGGTGAACTTTGGCCGTGGTATTACTTATCATCACCTCCACTGAATACATGTACTCCAAAAAGTAAGCAGCTGCACACTGGGAGGAAGAAGTAAATGGTGTTAGGGGAGGGAGGGAGGGAGAGAGGAGGAGAGAGGCAGGGATACCAGATCACGAAGTGTTTTACATTTAGGGAGTTCATAGCTTAACCTGAAGAAAATGGCAAGGAATCAATGGAGAGTTCTAAGACAGTGAAGGGCACGATCAGATTTGTATTTTGAAGACTTTCTGGTGATACTGCAAGAGAAGAAATGGGGGAACGGGGTAATAGGGAAAGGGGGGTTAAGCCTATGAAAATAAAGTAGTCTTGAGATAATACTGGTAAGGGGACTTATGTCTGTTTTAACTGTCTTATCCTCAGCTACTAGAACAATTTCTAGCACACTGCGGTCGCTCAATTAATATTCACTGAATGTGTGTAAAAACTGCTATGTACTCAACCACACAGCTTTAATTCTGAGTTTTCGATTTTTACAGGCGCAGATTATTTTGCTTTACTGTTTCATAGTTGAGACAGTAATAGCAAAAAGCTACCAGAAACAGATGCACTAGTTTAAGGCAGACACTGCTCCCTTGTTCCAAACTATAAATCCAAGGTTTAGTGTTTAATGGTTTTATTCTCCTTGTCAAAATCCTAAAGATGGTGTGCTAAATTGGATTAGAATAACTTATATCCACTCTAACTAGAACTATTACTGATAACACTTTGATAATTCAACAGTGTTACTTGGCCACTTTGATTTCAATCACTTAGTATTACCTTTTATCCCCCGAATTAGCAATAACTGGGCCTCGGATGAAGCTCACTCACTAGGATACTGCCACTGCGCAAAGCTCAGTATTACCTTATTTGAAATTCATCCTTCATGTTAATTTCCTATATAATACAGAAATTAAATTTAAGGTGCTGTAAAAGTATGTTCCAACCTCGAAAGTGCTATGAAAATATAAAGTTATGTTTTCTTTATGTTACATTCAGTAATAAACACTCGAAAATTTTAAGTTTTATTAGAATGCCAACAGAAGGACACTAATTCTTAATATATTTTAAAAATTTCCAAAATGTTCTATTGATGTTAGTGAAATTCAACACTCATTATCTTCTAAACTTACATTAGGCTTTATATTTTAAAATGCTCTTTTAGTTAATACCAATGTATGATGTTTGCCATTATGGCAAAAAAGGGGAAGAAGCTAATACAAGATGGAGTTACCTACATACAGCTTCCCTATCACAAGTGGTGGCCACTTTTACTTCAGAAGAAAGATACAGGTGTGTCAGAAGCAGGACAGAGGAAGAGTTGTTGATAAGACTTCAAGTAGTCTTGACTTCCAAACTACCTCAAGGATTTAAACTTGAGATTCCAACTGCTCCCTGACTACTGACCATGTGAACAGCATTTCAGGCAAAGATACAGAGAATCGAGAATGAGATTAAACATAAGCATTAGGTTCACTCACGCCTTAACCAAGAGAAACCACCCACAGACCCTTCTCATTGGACAGATTATTAAGGATCTGAATTTGGGCTGAGAATAAAGACTGGGATGGATTGCCCTGGCTGGTGTGGCTCAGTGGCTGAGTGCCAGCCTAAGAACCAAAGGGTCGCTGGTTTGATTCCCAGTCAGGGCACATGCCTGGGTTGTGGGCCAAGTCCCCAGTAAGGGGCATGAGAGAAGCAACCACAAATTGATGTTTCTCTCCCTCTTTCTCCTTCCCTTCCCCTCTCTCTGAAAAGAAAATCTTAAAAAAGAAAAACAAAACTGAGATGGACTATAAAGTCTGACTGAGATGGACCAGTAAGCATTAGTAATCCATACTAATCAACTAGCAAGATCAACTAATCAACTAGCAAGATCAACTTACACTGGAAACTTCGCTTAGCAGAGGGGAACTGACCCAGTCTTATAAAAAAGTTTCTCTACAGAAAAGGAAAGAAGCAAACTATTAGAGAAAGGTACAAATACCAATTATGTGCACAGCATTTTGGCACAAAATAAAAACAGCATGAAGTAACAGTTTGGAGTCCTGGATCATTTCCCTCTCTAGTCTCATTTCTAACTTTGTTAGATTACCATTGAGTTTCATTATTGACTCCTGACACCCTGGGCTACCTTCCTCCAAGCCTCAACAGCTTAGGGACAGTAGTAATTTGGTCATTACACAACTTTTGATATTTTATCACAAGAACTGTAATGCACATTAGCGTATTTGATCATCTACTCATAAAAAGTTTATAGTGTCTTAAGGCCAAGGACAGGCTATATATATAAAGAAGTTTGTGCATCTGTCTCTTAACTCTAAACGTAGACAAGTTTTTTTTTTAAGTTTTTATTTATTGATTTTAGAGAAAGAGAGAAGGATGAGAGGGAGAGGGGTGAGTGAGAGAGGGAGGGAGAGGGTGAGGGAGGGAGAGGGGGGTGCAGAGAAAGAGAGACATTAATTTGTTTGTTGTTCCACTTACTTATATGCATTCACTGCTTGATTCTTGCATGTGCCCTGATTAGGGACATACCTGCAACCTTGGTGCATCAGGACAATGCTCTCCCACCACCTGAGCAACCAGCCGGGGCTGACAAGTTATTTTCATGATGAATTATAGTAACAACAACAAAAAAGAATCCTGTGAACATTTAAAAATATTTAAGTCCTCAAAGTATAATTCTTAGGTCTTTGAAGTATATTATCTATGTCTAGTAAGTATATAAAATGTAGACACCAATTTCTTTTAATTACCATAAAGTCACAGAGAAAAGGCAACTTAGAGCCATGCTCAGAACACGAAATCTTTCCTACAAGATTAGATTGTCTTTTGTTATTTCTCTTTCTTCTTTTCTCTTCACTTCATAAATATATGTAGGCACACAGCTTTTAAACAAGAGGCCATTTGATCAGACCAGTTTTGATCTGACATAAGCAAGAAAAGGTGCAAAACTTTTTTGTTTATTACCAATGTGTGAACTGTAAACGAGGCTAGTTGCGGACTCAAATACTAGCCTTGGGCCCAATACGTGGTGATGTAAGATGACCTGGTTCTGGGCGGTGAGCGCACAATACAACATGCCGGTCATTTACATAGAAATGTACACTTAATATCCGTGTAATCTTATTGACCAATGCCAGCTCGATAAATTGGAAAGAAAAAAAGCTAACCTAAAAGCTCCTTAAAAGAATTTTTAACTAGCTTCTTAGCTGGAAAAAAAACCAAAAAAGAATGCTGTAGAACAAATTTAGCCATTAGTAAGCTAAGAAACCAGGCAACAGCAACATTACCATATTATAAAAAATGTTATACCAAATTAGTAAAGGTAAATGTCATATTTTTTAAAGTTCCTCTTACAGCCTAACATGACTGGCTGGCACTGTGCTGAGAACATGGTAGGGGAAAGGAAACTGCAAAACCATTTAAAAATGTTTAGTGACAGGAATAACTGGCATTAAAATCATAAAACCTTGAGTGTACACAGAATATAAAATAGTTCTAATTTAAACTGAGAACTGGTTTTGTCTTTTAAATGAAAGACAACTATTATTTCAACAATGTAGGACTTATGTCATGCTTATTGGGACAGCTATTACTAGAGATGAAATATTAATAAAGATGGTACCCTAAGAAATATTTGTATATTCTTTATATGATTGAGAACCAGTTAAAAGATACAAAAAAGGGGAGAAAAGTGATTGTGAAAGTTTTTATTTCTGTAGAAAAATTTTATCACAGCATGAGTATCACTAATGATTTAGCAGGAAGCACTAGTTAGGAAAAGCTGGCTAACAGAATAGCAGTGGGAGCCAGGTAGGATTCAGGAAAACATGTTTCTCATATTTGCCCTATCAACTGAAATAACTATTGACAGTAGATCAATGGAATTAAGCTCACATATACTAGAACTAGATCATCAGGCTTCAAAGGCAAGGACTGTCAATTACTGCTGTATGACTTCAAAGTATATTTCTTAGGTCCCATCACCTCTAAAATGGATAAAAGTACCCCATCCCAGAGCTATTTTGAGCTGAGTAGGATAATCCACACAAGGTGCTTAGAACAGTGCCTGGCACAGGACCGCTCACAGTCAATGCCTGAGACTTAACAATAGCTTGCCATCACCACTACCGCAACCTTGCACAGTCCAACAATCTGGCTCTGTTTCCTTCTGTGTAAAGCACAGGTCTGAGCTAGATCATTTCCAATGCCTGTGCCCGTCTAAAATTAAAATCTACAAGTAAAAGAATATGTAGGGCCAACTCTATTTCCAAAGAACATAAAAGTATAATCTTTTACTCTCGCATGGTCATTTAAATGCTGCCAAAGAATCATGTTTTTTAAGTAATCCCTTCAAAATTAGTTATATTTACTACACTTAGTAAAGCCAATAGGAAACCTACAGGAAATCCATGATCTTCCATCAATAATCCTGTTCAGCAACTATAATTCTTATAGAAAGTGTAATAGCAAAACTGTCATAACCAGTATGACCTTAAAAGATAACTGTCACATAAATAACTCATGTTTTTACTCGTCTACTTATGGTTATAATTTTGTCTTTTATTATAGAGTATCTAAATACATTAATTTGGTGCCCACAACAATTTCTGAAAAGTCCTAACAGGAATCTCAAAGGAAAATAATCCTAATGTGTTTTTTTCCTTCCTTCGTTTTTTTAAGATAGGAACATTTTATTTCTCCTACTTAAGAGTAAAGAAAATGAAAATCTTCAAATTTTCAAATTTTCAAAAATTTTAAACCAGCAAAAAGAATGAAATACTGCTTTGAAACCACCCCACATCTACAGGTCTAACAAAGTCTCTCTGCCGGTGTTACAATTCAAAATTCAAATGACAGGCAAACTTTTTTATTACCAGAATATTAAGATTCTTTTTAGTGTGACTCAAATATTTTAAAAAATCAAGAGTTTTAGAAAAAGTGGGGGATAACTGTAGTAGCACAGACAATAAAATAAAATTAAATCAGAGTTTTATCATGACATCAAGATTACATTTTCCACATTTCTTGGGACCAAACTATTGCTATCTAGAGACACATTATGCACTAATCCAAACAAATACATAGTTTGGTGTTTTTGTATTTGGAGAACTCTTTTTCATATATTCTTATGGATACTAGTAAGAAATTTCAAAAGCCTTTTTATATATAAAAAAGTTATTAAAGGTGTGTGAGACCACTGAAAAGAGGTTATCTAAAAATTTTAAAATGTTTTTCTAGATAATAAGACAGCACTGGGGAAAGCGTTCTAGATCACGTTAGGTACTAGAATGGTAGGTTAAAGGAATTAAATTACATTTGTCCATCAAAGTAAATGCTTGGTTACCTTAGCTCTTAATGTTAAAACAAAATGAATCTGACAATTTCATAAGCTCTCAAAGCAGAAAACACGTGCATCAGTCAATACTCATCTCATTTTCAGTATAAATAGAGTTAGTACTGTGTAAGTTTTGTAAAGAAAGATTTTTCTTAAATTCATGGCTGTGCTAACTTCAGCTTCATTTCCATAAGCCCTTACCTTTCACAAATACCCACACGTCATACTTGGCACAGTTTGCAATCATTTAAGAAATTTCAGTTTTACCTTATAACTAGGTTCACATAAAGTAGTTGTATAAAGCTCATGCCATAAAACGAATCTATACCCCGTACTTACCCTCAATACTTAGCTCAAAACAAACGTGGCAGAAGGAGAGTGTTTCTTTGTCTGTTCCCAGTTTACAAACACTGCAAATGTTGTCATCATTCAAATCAATGTTTACAAAGTGCTCCTCTTCGTTCATAGTGCCCCTATTAAGAAACAGAAAAGGAAAGTTAATGCATTTTCAAGAACTTGCCCTTAGGGCTTACAGCAATACTAGGAACTTCTAGGAAGAGAGGGATGTTGTTCAGTTTATCTAATGCAATAGCCCATCAAACAAGCATCGCCACGCTTGCACTTCAATATACAAAGACACAAATCTAGTAACACTTAAAGCCTTGCATAGGTGACACTATACTCAAAGGCCTTTTGGGTCCTCTATTTCATTTGGTTGAGATGGGTATCTGAAAAAAAGCGACGAGCGGGGATTCTAGTCCACCCCTCCGTCCCCGGAACGCACGCAGAAAGAACAGCAGCGAGGCCTTTTCCGCTGCCGGGGTCTGTCAACCTACTTAACGCAATTAAATGAAGGAAACCCGACCTGTTCCGGACCCCACTTTACTAACTTCATTGTGTTAGGTGTGTTTCGGTAACTCGGCGTAATGCGGCTATCAGTCGGAGAGCAGCGGCGGGAAAATGCACGTGGAAACGCGAACACCGAGGCAGAGCGTCCCTCCCGCTTCCAAAGCACCCTAGTGCCCAAAGCCCGGCAGCTGCTCCACGGCGCAGGTCGGGCACCGCCGGAGGGGGGGTGGCCAAGTCAGGAAGGGAGGAGCTGCAGGTTTCCCTCGCCCCGGGTTCCCGCCCACCCAGAGAGGGTCCGAGGACCACAGCTGTCAGTCCGCCGGACTCAGCGCCTAGGGGAGTCGGACCCAAGCCCAGCCTCCGACGTTGGGAGTCGCGTCCGCCGCTCAAGTGGCCGCGGTCCCAAATGCATCTCCCTCCCGTTCGTCGGGGCGCCCGAGGGGACGCGGAACTCGGAGCGCAAAGCCCGCGGGAGCGCGGCGAAGCAGGTAGGAGACGTGGAGCCGGGTCCTTACCGTCCAACTCCGCGCGCCGATGCTGCCGTTCCGTGCGGCTCCGGCTCCTGCACTATTGTTTCCGGCCGCAGCAGAGGCGGCCACCGCGCGCGCCAGGCCCCGCCCCCGCCCGCCCGTGCCACCCTCCGCAGGCTCCGGGGGGCGGCGCCGCCGAGGTAGAAGTCGTGCGCTCGCCCGGCGGCCGCGGGCCCGGCGTCCGCCCCCTCCAGCTTCGATGCCGTGTCGTGCACCTGCAGGCGGTCCTGATTTCCCGTCGCTTCTCCCAGGGGGTCTTAGCGTTCTCTTACTGTGGCGCCTCGTACGCCCCCGCCTCCGTCGAGCAGATAGAGCAGTCCATTACCACCTTTCCAGTCGTAGTGGAAACTCCTGCCCCCGGGCGGGGGCCACTGGCTGCGGGGGCAGAAAAGTGACGAGTGGATGCGGGAAAGGGACGGAGCTGCGTGGGGCGGACTTTATTTGAAAACAGTAGAGTGAAGCGAAATAGTGTCCCTGAACTTTGAGTTAGGTGGCAGTTGGAGTATGTATGAAGGAAAAGTTCATATGTCAAGTTTCATAATTGAAGGGCAATATTGAATACAGAATCTTACATATTACAGTTTATTTGAAATGGGGCGCCCCTCTCTTATAATATGTCACATTCCTTGCACGCCCACTGGGACAATCCCGGAGCCCCACCTCTTAATTTAGGTCCCGCTCCTTTTAAAAATTGGGGAATGGAAGATCTCATCTCGTTTTGCTCATTCTGCGTCATTTTTTTTTTTTTTAGATTAGAGTTCATGTAAGTACTTTCACTTACATTTTCTATTGTAATCCTGACGATAGTCTAGAGAAAGGAAACTGGAACACTTCTCTCATTTTGCAGCCTACAGGTGGTAACCCAGATTATCAGTTAGAAATTGAGGGACCTTGACCCCAGGGCTGCTGGTGTAAAATCACTTACACCAGAGCATCACATGCAACTTAACTGGTTACATTCACAGATAGAAAGTGGGCTGAGTTGTCAATCTACGTGTAACTAATGGTAAGAATGGACTCCCTCGATCTAGGGAACTTATAGACAAAACTGTCACTTGATATAAATCATCAGTGCCTCAGAAAAGTGATCTGTGTTTGTGCTGCTTAAAGTGTAGCAGACGTATTGTACTAGCAACGTCCACATCACCTGGAATCTTGTTAAAAATGTAGACTATCAAGTCTCATCCAAGACTGAATCAGAACCTGCATTTTAACAAGACCTAATTGAAACAGAAAAGTCTATGTGTTTTCTATTTGAATTTCTCATTTTAGGTAAATATAACTAAAATGTCTTCCTGGATTCTACCCATCTTTTTAATAAAAGTGTTTCCAAAAGTCCCTCACAATTTCCTTGTAGCAAAACAACTTCTTTTCAAATCTCAGAGTTATCATTCTTTCTGTGGCATTTAACCCTGTCAATGTTACCATAAAACAGTCAGTCAGTCCAAGTGCCGGGGAGTCTCCCCATCAACCAAGCTGGTGGCAAGGGAAGGTTTGTACACTGAGCATGTGAAAAGCTAGCAAGATAATTGTATAGGGGGAAAAAAGTGCCCCCCCCTCCAGATCACTTGGGGAAAGCACGCAGTGTGCCATAGACATCAAAATGACACTGGGAGAGGTGCTGGACCAAAGAAGACTGTCAGTCTAGCCTGGGAAAAGAAGGAATTGGTTGGGAGGTAGACCCAGTGGAAGCACGCAGAAGTTTGGGAAGTTGATTGGCCATTATGAGAAAGCGCCTGGTCCATCCCACACCCAAGCTAATATAACATCAGGGGAAAAAGAAGCTCTCTCACTTGCTCTTGACCTGCACTTGCCTGTTCTCTCCACTGGCCATGTGGCCTTAGCAGCCATGTGGCCTATGGCCTCTAGGAAGGAGCCTCTCTTGTTCTCTTGCCCACACAGTGATGCTCTTGCCAGCGTGTTCACTTGCCCTCTATCCCTGGAGCACACGATCTCGTGTGGCCCTAGCAGGCACATGGCCCATCGCATTGAGGGCTCCACATGGAGGCTCCAGGAGGGAGCTGGAAATGGACAGCAGCTGGGAACAAGCTAAGCTACCTGGATGGGGACTAAGACTACTTAGCAGCCACCTATGGGCTCCAAAGGACTGTGCTCTAAAATGGAGCAGGAACTGTGGACACTGGCTTTTATCTAGGCCTTGCTGAGGATGGTTGGACTTTTTCCTTGGCAGAAAGAGGAGATGGTCTTTGAGGTGGGAGTCTGCCATTGTCCCAGGTCACACAGCACCTGAATAAAACCTCTTTCCTTTTGCACCAGCATCTGCCTCATGAGTTTGGCTTTTGTGGCTACAGGCAGCTTTTTGTTTGGTTACGTTAACTATCCTTAAAACTCTCTTCCCTTTTTTTTTAAGAGAGAGAGAGAAAATCAATTTGTTGTTCAACCCATTTATTCATTGATTGATTGATTCTTGTGTGTGCCCTGACGGGGATCAAACCTGCAACCTTGGCTTATCGAATCAATGCTCTAACCAACTGAACTACCTAGCCAGGGCCCACTGGCTGATTCTTGTATGGGCCCAGACTAGGGTTTGAATGTGCAACCTTGGCTTATTGGGCCATACTCTAACCAACTGAGCTATCTGACTAGGGTCTTCCTACTACATGGTATATATTCTTTTGTGACTGGCTACTCTGATTTAGCATGCTTTTGAGATTCACAGTGATGCTTTGTAACAGAAGTTCCTTTTTATTACTGAATAATATTTCACAATTTGTTTATCCATTCGCATATTAATGAACACTTGACTTGTTTCTAGTTTTGGGACTATTATCAAAAAGTGTCCGTGAATATTCACATGAGAGTGTTTTAGTGTACTTAAAGTTTACTTACTTGTAAGTAAATGCCTAGGAGTGGAATTGCTCAGTCATTTAGTAAGTACATATTTACTTTTAAAAGAAATTGCCAAACCACTTTCCCAAGTTATACTATTTTACAGTTAGGGCTATAATGTCTCCTTGATAAATCAGCCCTTTATCACTATATAAATTCTTTTAATCTCTGGTATGTTTCTTGTCCTGAAATCTACTTTCTCTGATATTAATATAGCCACTCCTGCTTTCTTATGATGTTTCCATATATATCTTTCCTCTCTTTTCATTGTTACCTGATCTGTCTTTATATTAATGTGTGTTTTTGTAGGCAACATAGTCGTCTTGCTTTTTTGATACAGTGTGAAAATTAGTGCCTTTTAATTGGTGTGTTTAATTCATTTACATTTAACATAATTATTGATATAGCTAGAATTAAGTCTACTATCTTGCAATCTGTTTTCTATTTGTCCTATATGTTCTTTAGTTTAGTTCTCAACTAAAGTCATAGAAATGCCCCTTTTTCCTCTTTTCATGCCTGCTTTAGATTAGTTGAGATTTTTGGTTAATAGTTTGTCTCCTCATTTTATTTCCTTTATTAGCTACATTTTATATATGTATGTATATTTTGATGGCTATATTTATATTTTGGGGGCTGCAAAAATCTAGGGTTTTTGAAATAATATGTCATTCTGAAATAATATTATACCATATTATGTAAAATATAAGAGGCTTACAATAATACAGGAGTGGGCAGAAATAGGTTAATAATAATAATTAATACAGTAATGAATTAATAAATAATACAAAAATAAACTGTTTTGCATACTCACCACTGTAAACCTACATTTGCCAATCCCTATATATTTCTAAACTCTGGTTATTTACTATTATCATATATTTACCTCACATATGTCATTGACTCCAAACACATTGTTTTTTTCCCTTAATTATTGTATCAATCTGTATATACAGATTTCATCTGGTATCATTTTCCTTCATCTGAACAACTTCCTTTATTATTTTTGTAGTGTTGTTCTATTAGTAACAATTTCTTTCAGCTACTGTTTGTCTGAAATGTCTGTTTTTCTTTTGGTTTAAAGGAATCACTTTGTAGATACAGAATTCTAGGATGATAGATTTTTTTTCCGTTCAGTCTTTTAAAGGTGTTGCTCTATGTTCTCTGAGATTGTATTGTTTCTAATAAGAAGTCAGCAGTACTGTTGGCCCTCAAACAATGCGAGGGCCAGGGGAACCAACCCCCTGCAGCTGGAAATCCACTTGCAAGTTTTGACTCCCCCACCACTTAGCTGTCCCTTGGTATCCACGAGGGATTGGTTCCAGGAATGCTATTCTATTGCTTGTCCAGTGAACATTTTATTTAAGAGAGTGTATTATTAACAAAAAATAATTCCATTTAGTTCTCTTTGATACTTTCCATTTATTTCCTTAGTGTCTTCATGTTTTTCCTTAAAACGTTTGATATAATCATAATAGCTATTTAAAAATTCTTATCTGCTAATTCATTATGTCTGTCATTGTTGCCTGTTTCAATTAACAGATTTTTCCCCCTTCTAGATATGAGTCATATTTCCCTGCTCCTTACCGATATGCATTAATTGGACGCTGGACATTGGAAATATGACATTCTTGAGTATCGTAGGCAGAATAGCTGCCCAAAGATGTTCACACCCTAATTCCTGAATCCTGTGAATATGTGTGTAAACATAGCAAATGGGACTTTGCAGATATAATTAAGGTTATGGATATTAAGATAGGAAGATTATTTTGGATTATTGGGGTGAGCTGAGTCTAATCACTTAACAGCAAAGAACTTTCTCCAACTGCAATCAGAAAGATGCCCCAGAATGGGAAGTCGAGGTGGTTGGAAGCATAAGAGGCATTTGAGCCATCATTGCTCATGGAGCAAAGATGAGAGTCAGCAAGGAAATGGGGACTTCAGTCCCTAAACTGCAGGGAACTGAATTCAGTGTACAAACTAAATGGGTTTGGACGTTCATTCCGGTATCCTGCTGACACTTTGATTTCAGCCTTGCGAGATTCTAAACGGAGGATTGAACCGAATCACACTGTACCTGGACTTGTTACCTACAGAGCTGTGAGATAATGAATGGGTATTGTTGAAGCCATTAAATTTGAGTTAACCAGTTAGGGCAGCATTGTACAACTAATACATTGAATGGATACTTAAAGTGTTGGGTTTTGTTTTTGGAGACTGTTAACTCTAGTAGCTGATCAGCTTTATCCTTTTGAGGCTCTTTTTAAAATTTTGTGAGGGTCTAGCCAGGGGTGTCCAACCCGTGGCCCATGGGTCACATGCGTCCCAGGATGACTATGAATGCGGCCCAACACAAAATCATAAATTAACTTAAAACATTATGAGATATTTTTGTGATTATGTGTCATAATATATTTAAGGTGTGACCCAGGACAACTCTTCTTCTTCCAGTGTGGCCCAGGGATGCCAAAAGGTTGCCTTGGGTTGCCCTGGTCTAGACTATCCTTTTGTTATAAAGGTTTTCTAGACGTCTCCTTAAGAAGTGGCCTAGACTTTCTACTGTATGTCACAGGTCTTCAATAAAGTTTCTATACTCTGGTTGGATGAAACTCAAATGACTCCTTTCCCTGTAAACTCCAACATTTAGTTGTTCAGATTATAGTTCACCAGGAATTCTTTTTTTTTCCTGCTAGTTAATCCTTGCCTACCCTATATACACATCTTAGTGTTCAGGCAAAGACTTAAAGAGAATCCTGAAATCCTTTCTATGTATAGTTCATTCTTTCTAGCACTCCATATTGCAAATTCCAGATAGTTCATAATCCCCAAACTCAATGTTTGTCTTCTCAGCCCGTCTTTGTTTGAATCTCCCTGTGTGGACCATGGTGTGAAAGTACCTCCAGTGATTCAATCAGGACGATTGTAGGGATCACCTCATTTATTTCTTTTCTAGTTGGGATCACATTTTTGCTCTGCGTCACAGTGTCAGAAAATAGATATTTCATATATTTTGTTTTCTAAATTATAAACAAATATTCTAGTACTCCTTACTCCATTGTGGCTAGAATCCTTTGTTATTTTTGTCAGTGAATCCTTTATTCACCAAACAACAGTTCTGGGTTTTTTGCTGATTTCTTTGCTTCCAGTCTAGTTTTTTTTTTTTTTTCAGTCTATTCAGAGTCTATTCTGAACAAACACAGGTGAAACCCTCTCCTCAAAAAGTTGTCATGGCTTCCTGCTTTTCTCATGACAGCAATACACAAATCTCTCCTGCATGCGGACAGTTACAACGGACTTTCCCGTTGACTGTGTCATTTGACACATTTACTTATTTGGATAGTCAAGGATTTTATCTTTAATTAACTGCAATCCTTTCTAATCTAGTAACTCAGTAAAATGTGAAAAATGTGTTATAAACTGTTAAGTGATATACAAAGATTAGGTATATTATTGATTCTTGACCACGTATTACCTTGACTTGAGGCTTAAATCAGCTAAGAATCCTTTCAGATGCAAATAACAGAAAACCTGATAACAGTATGCGAAACAAGCAAGGTTTTATTTGTTTCACTGACCGGGTCAGAGGAACCAACTGCTTGCAATGGTTCACTGGCTCATCGTCGCCAAGAATGCCTTCCCTCTCTGCACCTATTCTGGTTGTCCTCTCAAGAGTGCAGAATGGCTGCCTTATAATCAGGCAGCATATTTTCTTCCAGGCAAGAACATAGAGGTGGGAGAGGTAGGGAGAAGTGGGAGAGGAAGGAAGCTGTCTCTTTGATTTTTGTAAGAAAGGAAAAGCTTTCCTGAGAGGCTCCAGCAGATTTCAGCTTATATGGGATCACCAGAATTTATATGACAATGGATTCCAGGAAAGTGAGTATTTAGGTTTTTCAGCCCCTGTGACTGGAATGCAAGGGAAAGAGATTAAGTGAATTAACCAGCAATGACTGCTGGAGAGTTTACAGAATTTTCCTTTCTGAAAATCATACTTATGTCTGCTATGGTGAAAATAATCTTTACTCATCATTCAAATGAATGCTACAAAAATTTATCTAATCTTACTTTCCTGTATCCCCACAACTCCTGTTTATGCCACTCTTAGTTTTGGTCATTTTTCTGGCATGGTCCCGTTTTAAAGTAAAGAATTCAATATGCTTAGTATATCTATCCATCCATCTTTCTCTCTGCTCTCTTTGCTTTTCTTCATGTGTTATCTCATTCTCGAGGATGCCTGGATGATTGATCATGTTGCAGCTGCCTACATTTCCTAAAGGATGGTATATTTTTTAAGTTTAATCTTTATAGTAGTTTTTCCCATTACTAGTTTGTCCTCTTATACCCCCCAACCTGCAGCAATCTCCACACTGTGTCTGTGTCCATGAATTCTTTTTCTTTTTTGCTCAATCCCTCCACCCCCTAATTTTCCCCTCCACTAGCTGTCATCTACTCCCCATCTATGAGTCTCTCTGTTTTGCTAGTTAGTTCAGTTTCTTCATTAGATCCCACATGTAAGTGAAATCATGTGGTATTTGTCTTCCTCTGACTGGCTTATTTCACTTAGCATAATGTCTATCCATACAGTTGCCTAGGATCGGGCTGGCCCAGCAGAGTGTGGCAGGGTTGTTCTTTGTGTGTTCTGGAGGGGGTGGGCTTTGAGGCAGAAGCCTGCCATTCTTCCAAAATTGTGTAGATTTTTTATCTTATGTTGTTTTAGTTTGTAAACTAATCCTATATAAACAAGATAATTAAAAACTAACGGGGAATAATAGGGGAAGTTCAGAGTTAAAGATTTTAGCCTTAATTGATAGGCTTAAGTGATTAAAGCACGTGGAAGGCTGTTATTCCAAAACTGTGTAGCTTTTGAATAAAGACTCCTTCCCTTTATCACCAAATCCTTGTCTCTGGAATTTTGCCTAGAGGGTGGCGGCAAGCAGCATGGCCTCACTTGCTGTTTCGTAACACACGTTGAAATATTAATGAACTCGACATGAGCTAACCTTAAATGTGCTTGTGTGGGTTAGCATGGCTTCTGTGTCTCTGCCCCATGTCACAAGAACTTCAACCAGGTAGTTACTGGTCTAAGCAGGATGAGAGACATGTGGAGCAGACCTGAGCCTAATCTGCAGCCTTAGAGCTGGGTAGGCCCAGTTGACCTATAGACTGTGTTACCTGTTTGTTGTCATAAGCACTGACTTGTGGGCTGTTTTGTTATGCATCCTGCAGTGATATCTGTCAATATGGCTGGATTCTACAATAAATGGCCATGTTTAACAGATGCACTCTTTCTGAATCAGTTGCAATGGCTAGTACCTAAATTGGCTAGGCTTGTATTATAATACATCTCACCCTCCCCCACATGCCCACATAACTGAAGATGGCTCAGGAGTAGGGGCTACAGGGATTACAATGTGATCTCACGATGTGAGAGAAGAATTTTTCCAAAGGAAAGTGGTGGTTTTTACCAGAAGAAGGGAGTTGGTTTGAAAACAGACAAAAAGTCATTATGCACTCTGGTGCTCTTTATACTTCAGTATGCGTGGCTAAATTTTAACCCGGTTGTGTGCAGGAATTTTGCCTTACTCATCTTGTATTCATTTTAACACATCAAATCGTCCAAATTGTGCTCATATCACTTAGGATTAGGATTCACTGCAAGTAATATAAAACCCCCAAGTGACAGTGACTGTAAGAGAGAGGACCTTATTTTTTCTTTTGCATTAAAGTCTGGAGGTGGGCAGTCTAGGGTGGCTGTGGTGGCTCTGATCCACGGAATCCTCAGACCTGTGTGCTGCTTCTAGCTTTCCGCTTTGTCATCCAGAGGACATGGATCTTATCTTTGTGTGCAAGAAATAGGCCCTTTCATTAGAACCGCATTCTGACCAGCAGGGTGGGGGAGGGTGAGAACACTGGGCAAAGAATATAGATCAGCTGCTTTTTAAGGATATTTCTCAGGAGATGCCACATAGCATTTCTGCTGCCCCCCGACCCCCAGCCATTGGTGGTAAGAGTCTAGATGAAAGGGAAACTTGGGATCAGGTTCTTATTCCAGTATCCTTGTGCCCAGCTGAAAGTCAGGGCTTTTCAAAGAGGGAGCGTGGAGTTGGAATGGGCAGCAAGCAATCTCTGTCCAGTGCTCAATAAATTCTTGAAAGAATGTGTGAGTGAATAAATTACATAATAAAAATGAAAATTGGTTAATAAACAGTGAAGACTAAATTTTCAGTCTGAGACTTAATGCTGGCTTTAAAGAATTAATTTGAGGTTAAAATACCTATTAAAACTGAAACCGGAAAAGTCATCATTTATGTTGCCTGTCACTACCAGAACCAGTAAGTAGAGACAAGGATTGAATCTTTATGGCCGCTTTGTTCAGATGCTGGTGATGTGAGAAGATGGTGAGTTTGCACCCTCAAAAACCATGTTAGCATCTCATCTCAAGCTGACCTTTTTATAAGGAGAAGAAAGCATAGGTAAGGGGTTTGGAAAAAAGGTTAATCAGATAAGAGCTGCAGTCTGGCTGCATTTTTCCTAGTACAGTGTTACCTTGGTTGTGATTGTTAATTCATCTGGAACTCATGACGAGTGTCAAAACTGACCAGACCAAACAATGAAGCATTTTCTCCTGACAGTGGTATTCTGACTCGTGTAAGTTTTAGGAAGTGCTACTGACTCTTGAGCAAGTGAGAGTGCTGAAATATTTTTTCCTCGTCAGAATGTGGTAACAGGGTTTGATGAGTCCTGAAGCTGACGAGTACCGAGGTATATGACTGTACTTCTTTATCCGTTGATCAACAATTCTTTATCTGCATCCTTCCTGGAACACAATGGCTCAAATGCCATCTCCGTTTCTTGCAGACTCCATGGGGCACAAAGGTTGAATTGCTTGTCAACCTCCTGGAGTCTTGCATTCTTGGAATAATAGCTTTCCACATGCATTAATTACTGAAGCCTATATACTATGACTGAAGCTAAAATCTTTAATTCTTGAGTTCCCCTATCAAAACCATTTTGCATTTTTAGTAAGCAAGGAAGGAAACATTAACTATTTGTTTTAGAATTCTTTTTACTTTGTGGTCAAATCGAACAATGTAGCAGGCTTACTTCACTTTTGTGAATCCATTTTCTAAAAGTCTAATCCTTAATCCTTACAGGATTCTAAACAGTCTTGTGCTGCTCTCCTGAAATATTTCACTTCTTAGAAAATGTCTTTCTTAAAATTATGCCTCCTTTTAAGCTTAGAGAAGCATCCCTTTGAAAGTTTGGGATACAAATATTTGCATTAAAGGGATTTACCACCTATAGTTTCAGCACAATGCTGACATTATAGGGAAGCTGTCTATTGATCCATTGTGCTGTTGTGAAAGCAGAGCAAACCAAACCCCACTCCAGCCTGTGTTTAAATTCAGGGCCGTTGGCATTGTTGGGAGGAGATTGGGCATTAACTACCAAGCTATTGATTTTCTTTTCACGATGGGCCAGATCCAGTCTTTAGTAATGTGCACAGTTCCCACTGTTCAATTCAAGGAGATAAAAGGGAAGTTTAGTATTGATGTCTGAAGTTACAAAATAGTGGGTTTCATAATATTTTACCAGAGGTTTATTTTTGTATTTCATTGTATGAATATCAGATACCAACGTGTGGAATACTCAAGCGAGAAATGGAAATCTAGGAAAACGTCTGAGTTAACTATTGGTACACCCATTGAGTAAGAACTAAAATGTAAAGTTTCAGTACTTTATACTGTAAATTTTCAGAACTTTCTTTAATTTAGAAAGGTTTGTTGATGGGGAACAATAGCATTAAGGGGAAGCAAAAAAGTACAACCATTTTTTTTTGTTTTTTGAATTTTGAAACTAATTAAACATTTTAATACTTTTTAATTCATTCATCCAACACATTTTTATTAAATGCTTATTATATGTGAGATACTTTGCCAAGAATTATACAATAAGAGCAAAACAGTCCATACTCTTGAGAAATTTACCACCTAGTACAAAAGACAGGCAGTAAGTAACTGCTGTTGGAATACAGTTTTTGGCGGCACTGAAGTGTATTTACATTTTATTTGCTGTAGCACTGTAAAGATATCTAGGTTCCACATTGACAAATAATTTTTTTCTATCTTGTTTTTTTGTCATTCCATTAAATCTAAAATGTTAAGTATAATGATTCATTAATCTATAATCTGTAGGATATTAGGGGTTCCATAAGTTTTTTTTAAATAATGGTCTCAAAACTTTTAAAATTTTAGCTATTTTAAAAGAAAGCTGCAATAGAATGAATGTTTACCAACCCGCCTCCCCATTCATATGTTGAAATCCTACCCTCAGTGTTGGCCTTTGGGAGGTGATTATGTCTTGAGGGTGAAGCCCTCATGAATGGGCTTAATGCCCTTCTAAAAGTAACTCCAAAGAGTTGCCTTCCCCTTCTGCTGCATGAGGATGTAGTGAAAAGATGACGATCTTGAACCAGGAGTGGGTTCTCATGAGATACTGAATCTGCCAGCATTGTAATCTTGGACCTTCATCCTCCAGAGCTGTGAGCCATACATTTATGTTGTTTATAAGTCACCCAGTCTGTGGAATTCTGTAACAGCAGCCCAAACTAAGACAAAATGCTTTCTAAAATGCATTATATTCTTTTTTGCCATTTAAAAATATATAGAAGATAATTTCTGCATTAGCCAGGGAGGTAAAATTTTGTGTTAGAGTAGACTAAATTGTTGTAAAAAGAGACACAGATAAACCACCAACTTAATGAACAAGAAGGTTGTTTCTCCCTCGTGTAATTGTCAAGGGTACTCCAGGTTGGTGGCAGCTCTCTTACACGTGGTGATACAGGAACCTGGATCCTTCCATCTCGTGATTCTTTCCTCCTCTAGATCCTTGTCATCGGGAGAACAGTCAAGGCTTTTTTTACTTTTTATTTTTATTTCCACGTCTAGGTTTCCGCCAGTGTAAAGTGGAACAGTGTAGAAGAAGAATACCTCTCCTTAGGCCTGAAGAAGCAGGCAGATATCGCATGTATTCATATATCATTGCCGAGAATTTAGCCACGTGGTTACACTGATCTACAAGGGAGACTGGGAAATGTAACCTGATTACGGGCCTAGGAATAGGGAGTGGATGGATAGTGGTGGGCTGCCAGTTGTTTCTTCCATAGCCTGCAATTCCGGCTGCCTAGTTTCTGTGTGTATCCTTCTCATACTTATTTTTCCTCCAACCAAGACACAGAACACACCCCTTCTTCCTCCAGAGCAGGCAAATCAAAAGTTCCATCCAATTATGGTATCTAGCTCCGATCCCACGATTCTTGGGTGATGTTCAGTCCTTCCACTCAGGTCCAGATGTGGCTCAGGTGGATCAGGGTGGATCATATAATTAAAACTCTTACTCAGAAAAGAGAAGAAAGGGAAACACAGCAGTTGCTGATCCACAGCACTGATGGAGACCAGCTGGGCCGGGGTCTCAAAGTCCTTTGCTCTGGCAGGGGACAAAGTTTCTCGATTGGACTCAGTTTCTGCTCCAATGTTCTTGGTGGCCCCCTGCTCTGCTCTATGGGTGGACCTTCTTTGTCTATTGATCTCCTTGGCCACATCTAAAATGGGTTTTGCAAGTATGTTCCATTTAGAGGCTGCATGTATTTTGTAGCTCTTTGTTGGCTTATAGGTTGTTTTAAGGCTCAAAAAGTCACATGGCTCTTTGGTTCTTAGGTTCATAGACTTTTTTAACATCATAATTTCCGTATTCTTAGTAAGCTCCTAGTTCATTTGCTTCTAATGCTTCTGTAAGCACATCCAAAAATGTGCTGGGTATACCGTATTTTTCAGACTATAATACGCACTCCCACCAAATTTGGGAGGAAAATGGGGGTGCGTCTTATAGTCAGAATGTAGCTTACCTGGCTTGCGGTGGGGGGTGGCAGCAGGGGAGTGGGTTTTTTTTTTTTCCTATTTTCATCCTCTAAAACCTAGGTACGTCTTATGGTCCCGTACGTCTTATGGTCCGAAAAATACAGTATCCGACACTGTATTTCAATTTTTTGCTTTCTTGCTCCTCTTCTGATGTGTTCTTTCAATTTAATGGCTGCTGTCTTGAGACCATTTGGACCATGAGGCTGGGCTGGGAAGGCAACGGTCTGACCCATTGGGTATCCGGGATCAGTCAGTTTTTCAAGCCAGGAGGCCTCACTAATCTTCGGCTTTCTTACCTTCACATCATTGTCCCTTTCTGCGGAGGCCTTCTCTGGTCACCTTTTTTTTTTTAACTAAACAAACATTACTTATATTTATTAAAAATAATGGCAAAAATAAAATAAAAATAAAGAGAAAAAAGGGAAGAAACCAAAAAAAGTAGAAAACGATAACAATGTCATGTTTCTTTCAGTCCCATGATACAGTAGGAGACTTTTGCTCTTTCTGTTTCCTTTTCCAGTGACACTCCTCTGAGCTGCCTGCAGCGTTTAGGATAACCTCCTTTTCTTCTATGCAGTGGTGAAACTGAATACAGTCAGATGCAAAACTCTCTTTGACTTGCAGCTGTGCTCTTATCAAGCCCACATTCCACTGATTCCTGGTGTCAGTCCAGTGTGGTCTGGTCACCCTTTTAAAAGCTTCCTCCCTATGTCTCCTTACCTTGACCTTTAAAAAACAAACAAACAAAAAACCCACTTATTTTTATTTATATGGAATATGCATATATGATATATTTATTATTTATCATACTTACAGTTTCTTGTCTGTCTTCTTCCCCTAAAATGTAAATTCCATGAGTATTAAAAGTTATATTTTGTTCTCTGATGTTTCTCAGGGGTAGAGAATAGTGCCTGCCACATAGTAGTTGCTCAACAAATATTCATTGAATGAATGCATGATTTGAGAGTGTGCTGCCTTTTTAGGGTCTGCTATCAACCTGCTGTTAGCAAATAACTGCAAGTTATAGTCATTTCTTCCTCTTCCATGGGAACAGAATCCTCATTTTGTTCCTTTGATAGGGTAAGGCAGGAAGGATATATCTCTGTTCTCTAGCCATAGAGAACTGTTCCATGCCAATTATGGAAATTCTGTTTTTCTTTGTCTAGTCTAGGCCAGTGAGAGGTAAGCAGAGGTGTGATAGAATGGAGAACCCATGGGAAAAACATTTTTTTCCTGCTCACCCTTTTTCTATCTGCTGTGGCTATTCATTATTCTTGTGATGACGTGATGTTGAAGCTTTAGCAGCCACCTAGTGCCCATGAAGGCAGACATCACTAACATACTTAGGTTGGAAGTGTGGAAAGATAGAAGAACTTGGGCCAATATGACATAATGGAATCACCATACCTACCTGGAATCACTTCCTTTTTAGATGAGACAATAAATGTCAACTTTATTTAATCCATTCTTGGTCTACTATTCTGTTACTTGTTGATTGTAGCTGTAAACATTCTGATAGAAGAGCAGAATATTTAGTAGCTCCCGAGACTAATTGGCCATTGTACTGCTACTCATTCAACCATTTGTCCACTTGTTCATGTCTTTTTTTACATGTTTATTGATGTCTCAGAGAGTCAGGAAGGGAGAGAGAGAATGAGAAACATTGATGTGAGAGAGAAACATCAGTTGGTTGGCTACCATATGCACCCTGACAGGGGATGGAACCTGCAACCTAGGTTTGTACCCTAACTAGGAATTGAACCCTAAACTGGGAATTGAACCCTTAATGGGATGAAGCTCCAACCAACTGAGCAACAATGGCAAGGGTTCATTCATCTCTTAAGTTTACTATATCAGGCTATGTGCAAAACTTAGAGTGAAAAGATTAATTATATACAGTTCACTCATATCCTTGAGGATTTGAGAATAGGGCTATAAACAAATAATCACAGTTAACCATTTAGCACACTGTTATCACAGAGCAAGTGCCTATTAGCATTCAATTTCAGTATAACTAGTAGAATTAGTCTTAGATAGAAGGAGTCTGTCCTACCATCTCTGCAATGGGCCAACGTGGCTTCTATTCTCAGTCACCACTTGAGGGAGACTTTTTTCTATTGCCACAGGAAGAGTGGCACTAATGTAGGTGGTTTTGGACATGTTATTTATTTCCTGTCTAGTTAGATATGAACTCATTGGTGGAGAAGCTTATAGAGTTCATGGATCAGGTGGTAGTTTGCCTCTTTCCCCTCCCTTTCTACCTAGAGGTCCTTCTTAAACACCCAGGAGGATGAAACTGACTTAGTTAGGATGTGTTGATCAACTTGTGGCAGCTTAAGTACACTGCTACAGGCTGTTGGTAAAATTTGCATCTATGCCTACAAAATAGAATTGCACTTTGCTAAATATTTCAGTTTAATTCATCTGGAAAACAGTAATGGTATTTTTTTTGTCTTCAAAACAAAAGCAAAAAAGCTCTGCAGCTTTATCATCCAAAACTAGGTATCTAGTCATTAATATATTGAATAATTTTTTTTGCACAGTCATTCAGTATGTGCAAACAGAAAGGTTAACTGCCATAGGAGGGTGTAGGCTTTATACCTAGAACTCAGTAAGAGAAGTTGACTGTATCCAGCTCTTTTTCATAACTAGAGCTCAAATTACAAATGCATGTATGCTCAGGATGAGTCCTAACCTCTCTGAAGTGAGTCATATAATATTAGATTCATGGGCTTACTTTTCAATGTGAGGCCCATTAAAAAGTTTATGTTGGAAAAAAGTGTATATAGCTAACTCAAGAAAACAGTGACTTAGGGTAGAATACTGATTTCTGACAGGCCTAACAGGTAGATTAATTTATATGCCCATGGAAACAGTTCAGGAGCTACTCTTAGTTTGCTTTACCTATTTAAAGTTCATGTCAAGTACCTTTAAGTTTAAATACACTTAACTTTTTCTCTTTGCTGTAGAATGATTTTGGGATTTCTGTTCTTTGTTCCTATCTACTCTGTGGTCACTAACTTCCCTAATGGTGTTTGTTCCCTTCGTTTACTTTTGGTTGGTGATGTACAAGGGCTAGATGCAGTGACCCAGATGTAGAAGAGAGATTGTGATTCTCATTTTTGATGCATGTAAACTTACTATTTTACAAAGAGGAACCACTTATATATATGTCTGTGAGGAAAAAATAGATTACCAAAAATGTCAAAGGAAATAAAAGTAGCAGCTATGCCTGTACCAAAGCATATTTTGATTTTTATGCCTTTCTTCTAAGGAGGTCAAAGTAATTCCTGTATTGTCTTATGTTCATGATATTCCTACTATTACATAGGAGCAGATGCCATCTTCACTTTGTATTGTGACATTGAAAAGTGACTTGTCCCTAGGACAGAGATGAGGATGCTCTAAGAGCTGAATTTTCCATCAATCAAGAAAGGCATTTTGTTTTGTTTTGTTTTGACTATTCCATATAAGGTATCCTGTATTTTATATTGTGTTATTGCAATGCCTACCAGACTGTTCCTAAAAATTCTGACTCACAAACTTCCATGGGGCCCACTTAGCATCCGATTCGATTAGAGGAGTATAGGGCAAGAAATGCAATGTGCTAGAAGGCCAGCATTGGGCATCCCTCCTCAGCAAGACTTCTTGCATCAGTCCTCACAGCACTGAAGGGGCTCATCTCTGCTTCCAAGTTGACAGTTCAGGTGCAAGGTGATGAGGAACGTACATGCGGTTCAGCTTGGCTTGAAAGGAACCAGTATGTCTTACAACAGTGTTTGAGGCAGAAATTCCAGAGTCGCTGCAAGGGGAGCTTCTGGGTTGTTAGAAGTCATTGCACTCAGGGAGCCCAGAGCTCTCATTCCCCGTCACATATTTATAGCTCATACATAGTTTCTCTCCTGCCAGAGGCAATTTGCCATTTTTGATCCTAAGAAATATTGCCTAGTAGCACCACTTCCATTCTACCTTTTTCAGGTTTCCAGGGAAACAGTGCCATCAAGTTTGTTTATAAACACAAAAGGTTTTGTTAATGCTTTATTTACCCACAGTTATGCAACCTCTTTTGTACTATTAAGACTAGGTTGGAGGCTTACCAGGCCTGGGCCATTGATCTGGCCTTTGATAAGATGGAGTAGGTTGCATCTAGTTTTGTAGCTAACAAAAATATTTCCCGACCATGTTATTTTATCAGTAAAATTCTGCCATACTATACTTTGTCTTTATAACTACAGGTAGAGATAGAGTTACTCTGAGAAATTGCCCAGCAGTACAGATCAAACACAGTGGAGAACATAGCCACGTGGTTGGGAACTCCCACCGAGTTAAAGTGTTGTGATCCAGAGTGATCCAAAATCTCCAGCACATTATCTGATTCTCTGCTTACGCCTAAAAGAGCACATGCAAGGACAGACCTTTACAGGCATGCAGAAAATCCAGGCACACCCCAGCTAAATTTTCCCATTTAATATTTTTCCAGAAGAGTGCCTGTGACTTTGTCATAAAGTGTACATGTATCTCAGCTGTGTACATTCAGCACAAGTTTATGCTTGCATGTCTAAAATGCAATATTATGAATATTTTTGAGGTGTAACTTACATGTGGTAAAATGCACAAATGTGCAATTTAATAACAGATCAGTGCGTCCATGTAATCCACACCATTGTAAGATCCAAAGAATTTCCATCACCTTAGAAAAGTCCCTCGTACCCCTTCCTATTAGGGCAACCAATACTCTCACTTCTATCGCTATCAATTAGTTTTGTATGTTTTGAACTTTCTCTCAGTGGAATCACAAAGTATGTGCTCTAGTGTGTTTGACTTCTTTTGCTCATTATGTTTTTGTGATTCATCTGTAATTGTAGGCAGCAGTTCATTCACCATCATATGAATACACTGCAATTCATTTATCTGTTCCCTGTTATTGGGAAATTGTGTGGTTTTCAGTTTTAAGCTATTATAATATGGCTGCTGTAAGTATTTCTCCATTAGCCTTTGGTGGACATGTGTTCACTTCTCTTGAGCAAATAACCTAGAGTGGAATTGCTGGGTCATACAGCAGGTGTATGTTTAACACCTTAAGAACCTACAAAGGAATTTTCCATAATATTTGTACCATTTTGTACTCTTAGCAGCGACCTATGAGAGATCTGGTTGCTCCACATCCCTGCTTGCGTTAGTTCTTGTCAACCTTTGTTCTTAGACATTCTGGTGTTTCTCTCTTTGTGACTTCGAGGTAGGTAAATTTTTCTTAAACAGGATGTAGAAATCACTAATGATAAAAACAACACTTGAATATTTGGATTAATCAAAATTAAAAGCTTGTGGGGGATAGATGAAAAAAGGTGAAGGGATTAAACAAACAAACAAAACCCCCTCAAAGACAACAGTCTGGGGATTACCAGAGGGAAAGGGGGATAAGGGGCGGTAGGAGAAAATAAAGGGAAGATAAATGGTGATGGAAGGAGGCTTGACTTGGGGTGGTGAGCACAGAATACCATATACAGATGATGTATTATAGAATTGTACACCTGAAACCTATATAACTTTATTAATCAGTGTCACTCCAATAAATTAAAAAAAGAAAAAAACTAAAAAAAATTAAAAGCTTATTCTCTTTGAAAGACACTTAAAAAAATGAAAAAAGCCCCTACAAACTGGGAAAACTTATTCACAGTACATATATTTGACAAAATATTTGTACTGAGAATATATAAGCAACTCTTATGTCTCAGTAATAAATATATACACAACTAAAATAAATAGCTAAATAAATAAATAAATTTATTTATTTGCTTAGTTATTTCTTCTATTTATAAATAAATAAATAAAAATAAATAAAAAAATAAATTTTATAAATAAATAAAAGAAATAGCTAAATACTGAAACAGACATTTACCAGAGGAAGATATACAAATACCCAATAAGTATATGAAAAAATATGCAACACCATTTGTGATCAGTGAAATGAAAAAGCAACAATATATGTTCAATGAAACAATTTATTCTGAGTTACTTCAACTACAACATCAGAGTCACATGTTGATATTTTGAAATGTTCTTGAGTCTTCAGAGAGATGTTTAGTGTTCTGTGAACCAGAAAACTGATTATTACCTATATTGATTTGTTGGTTATTAGGAAGTAATGTATTAAGCATTTTCATTCTAACGTGGTAGTTTGTTACTTATTTAAAGGTGTTTTACTGAGTTTTAGGGAACTGGCTGCAGTTTGTGGTTTACATATGCTAAATTATAATTTTTCCCATTTAAAAGTTTTGTTAATTAGGGTCCCAGTTAGTGTTTTTGTACAGAACTACTCAAGAGCACATTACTGAAATTGAGGGAAATGGCTATATTGGTTGATTGATTAACTGAATTCTACATTTAAAGGAGGAAAGGGAAATATTTAAATAATGTCTGTACTTTTATTTTTATTTAGAAGTTAAAATATTTCTTAAAGCAATAACCATTTTAAAATGTAGGGTTTACATTTTTGTTTATTTTATCCTTTAGATTCCACATGTAAGTGAAATCATATGGTATTTATCTTTCTCTAACTTACTTCACTTACCATAATACCCTCTAGTTCCTTCCATGTTGTTGTTAATGGTAAGATTTCATTCTTTTTTATGGCTGAGTAATTGTATATATGTACCATCACTTTTTTATCCACTCATCTATTGATGGGCACTTGGGTTGCTTCTATTTCTTGGCTACTATAAGTTCTGCTGCAATGAACTTAGGGGTACATGTGTCTTCCTGAATTAGTGTGCTTTTGGATTTCTTTGGATATATACCCAGAAATGAGATTGCTGTGTTATAGGCAGTTTCATTTTAAATTTTTTGAAGATCCTATTTTCCATAGTGGCTGCACCAGTCTGCATGCCCACCAACAGTACATGAAGGTTCCTTTTTCTCCACATCCTCACCAGCACTTGTTGTTTGTTGATTTATCAACAATAGCCATCCTGACAGGTGTGAGGTGATAGCTAACTGTGGTTTTAATTCACATTAAAAAAATATTACTAATGTGCTTTTCATGAAACAATTTTTTCTAAGTAAAAATACACTGCATTAAGGTTCAGAACCTAATAGAGGCCTGATGATCAAGTCCTTGTTTTCTGGAAGAAAGGCCTTAAGTTCAACTCAGTTTCCAATAACAATGTTTTCACAGATAAATTTAATGATGAGGGATTTTAATTTCCTTTTTGTTTTTGTTTTTAGCATTCCAGTCTTAAAAACTGCATAAGAAAATTAGTTCAATTCCCCAGAAGGCATTTTTTTTCTTTTGTAGTATAAAAGAATCCACAAAAGCCTCTTCGCCAAACTGATTCCCAATCTTTAATCTGTACTTAACATAATCTTTTCACATATAATGTGTGTACCCATGAACATCAAAACTAGTTGTCAGAGAGGTTTAACTAGCTGTAAAATGTAAGTTTTAAAACATAAATAATTTGCAGCTTAGCAATGATTGACAATGATTGTCAGCACCAAGAATTCACCTAGAATTCAACATCATTTACAAATTCCCACCCATATGCACAAAACACACGCCATGAACATGCGACTTACGGCTCATGTCTTGAGAGAATCTTTGACTCTTTGGCCTCCTAGTCACTTCAAAGTTCAAATGTCTTTTAAGTCAAAACTTCATTTGTAGATTTTAAACAGGTTTTCCACCCACACTTCATCAATATTTTTGCATTTTTCTGATGATAGTAATGAGCATCATTCCATCTGTCTATTGACCATCTGTCCTCTTTGGAGAAGTGTCTTCAGGTTTTCTGCCCATTTTTAAAAAATCCTCACCCAACAATATGTTTCATTGATTTTAGAGACAGAGGAAGGAAGAGAGAGTATACTCCTTAAAAGAGAAACATTGATAGTTTGTTACTTATTTAACAATGTGAAAGAGAAACATTGATCAGTTGCCTCTTATATGCACCCTGACCAGGGATCCACCTGGCCAGGGCTCTTCTGCCCATTTTTAAATTGGATTTTTGCTTTTTGAAGTTGAGTTGCATGAGTTCTTTATAAATTTGGGATATTAATCTCTTGTTGGATGTATCATTGGTAAATATCTTCTTCCAGGTTGGTTGTCTTTTAGGTTTGTTGATGGTTGTCTTTTCGTTTCCAGGTTGTCTTTTAATTTTGTTGATGGTTTCCTTTGCTGGGTAAAAACCTTTTAGTTTGATATAGTCCCATTTGTTTATTTTTTCTTTTTTTCCCCTTGCCAGAAGAGAGATATCAGAAACAATATTGCTAAGAGAAGCATCAGAGAGGTTACTGCCTGTGTTTTCTTCTAGGAGTTTTATGGTTTCATGTTTTATGTTTAAGTCTTTAATCCATTTTGAGTTTATTCTTGTATATGGTATAAGTGGGTGGCCTAGGTTTTTTTTTTTTCATGTATCAGTCCCAACTTTCCCAACACCATTCATTGAATAGACTATCTTTACCTCATTTTGTGTTCTTGCTTTCTTTGTCATAAATTAATTGACTTTATAGGTATGGATTTATTTCTGGGCTCCTTGTTGTGTTCCATTGATCTATATGTCTGTTTTTATGCCAGTACCATGTTGTTTTGATTACTACAGCCTTGTAGTATTGTTATAATCAGGTAGCATGATACCTCCAACTTTGTTCTTCTGTTGCAAGATTGTTATGGTTATTTGAAATCTCTCGTGGTTTCCTATAAATTTTTGGATTATTTTGTTTTAGTTCTGTGAAAAATGCCATTGGTATTTTGATAAGAATTTCTTTGAATCTAGAGTGTGTTTTGGGTAGAATGGACATATTAACAATGTTAATTATTCCTATGATGTTATTAATGATGTTATTCCTATCCATGAGCACAGGGTATGCTTCATTTATTTGTATTTTCTTCAGTTTCTTTCTATAATGTCTTATAATGTTCCAAATTATAAGAAATTAATGTCAATTGAAATTAATGTCTTGTAATTAATGTTAACAATACATTTTATTTAAACAACTATATCAAAAATATTTCAATTAATCAATATAAAATTATTAATAAAATACTCAACTTTTTTTTTATTCCAAGTTTTCAAAATCTGTTATATAGCTTACACCATCAACAGCTCTCAGTTTGGACTAGCCAAATTTCAAGTCCTTGATAGCCATGTATGGCTAGTAGCTACCATATTGGATAATTGTATCTAGAGCATTGTTTTGTCAAGAATGAGTCCTTGATAAAGACTAGAAAACTGCCTTGTCAATAGAATGAATGACATTTATGAAGAGATTCAGGGAAAGGAAGCATCGTCTATTAAGTACATATTATGCACAGGGCACTGTTAAAAACATTTTGCATAGTATCTCATGTTTGGTTTTCCTCCCGAGCAGAGCCTGAGACAAGCATTTGGGAGAAGGTACTCTACTTGAGATATGATTCCAGGGAGCAAGTAAAGGATGCATTATTAGCCAGCTATTGCTATCCACTGAAGAGCCTCCAAGAAACTGCACAGAAGGTGTTTCAGAATTGTCCTCCAAAAAACAAAAGACTGAGAAATTTGTTCACTAACTCATTTCTCATGAGTTGAGGGTTTGCTCCTCTGAGTGTAAACTCCTCCATGTTTCCAGAATGGCCTGCATAAGGCTGAAAAATCTTATGTCTTTAGTACAAGCCCTGAGTCAGAATAGCTGAGAGATAAGACACACACTGGGGGTGGACTTTTGCCATAAGCATGGAAATTGATTACTACCAAATGCTGGATGTTTCCATACAAACATGATACAACAAAGTTCACCAAGGATATATTTTGGGATATTTTCCTTTTTTTTAAGGTAAAATTTCTGGAGATTTTCCCCTTTCATTGTATGTTATTTATTATGTAAAAAATTTAGACAGAACTACAAAGTAGGTTTTGGTTGAAGTATCTTTAACCAGTTCTTTTGAAATGGTAGCACCATAAACTTTGCATTAGAGTCTTAAAAGCATATGGATATACTATTCAAGAAATGCACATTTTCTCTCGTGCTTAATATTGTCTTTGACCTTCAGAAAGAAATTTCCAATAAATTTTGTAAGCTCACTTATTTCTGTTACTCACTGCTGAATTCTAGTGCAGAGCTCATTTTCAAGTTGATTATTAGTTCAACAGATCCTCCCTAAATGGAAGAGATGGAGCATATCACCTACTGGACAGCTGCCGTCATCTGTAATAGCCTCAAGTGGCTTTAATGTTAGAGATATGGTTTAAAGGATTGTCCTCTTGGAAGACTGGCTGTCATTGTTTGTGAGGCAGAACAAATGATAAAATGATTATGGCTTCTGAGCTGTGTGTTTCTAAATGATTGCCTCACCAGTCCATAAAACATCTACTTTATCAAACAAGTGAAATATGAGCATCTTAGGAGACTGGATCATTGGGATACATTACTACACATGTCTTTAAAGGGCCTGGATGCAAGCCCGCTGGGGTACATAACTTAGCAGGAATACTGATGGAAAGTCATCAGCATACAGAAAGAAAGGCAAGTTTAAAAACAAGAAAGAAAAGCCTTAAGAACAAAGTAGCAAGTTGTCTGAGCTAGAAAACAAATTAAAGGGTATATATAGCCCACCCAAAATGTTAGCTGTGTTTTCCTGTGCAGTGGGCTGTGGAATTGGAGATACTCAGGGATGAGAGAGGTGAGACCAAAGGACTCTTTCTTTTTCTCTATATGCTTTCATATTTACTTGGATTTTTATTTATTTTTTAAATTAAAATTTTGTATTTACTTGAGTTTTTAAATACAAAAAAAACATGTATTTTGTACAATTTGTGCAACTAAACATAATCTTAAAAGAGAATGCCACTGACAGACTTACATTCAGTTGTATCCTGCTATTCTCATTTCCAATCTAACATTCAAGTCCAATAACACGCAGGGAGTAGTCGCTAGGCATTTACTAAAGAAGGGAGGGAATCCTCAGAATTGTTGATGTTGTCAACAGTTCTATTTTGCAGTAAGGGATACCCTCTAGCTTTGTGATGTTTTCTTAAAAAATGTAAACTTTACTGTTAAATATGACATTATGCTCGACAGATTCATTCTATGTAGTGAGGGACAAGACACCCCATGATCATAGAAGCTTTGTAGAAATTACAGTGATGAAGAACCTGCCTGAAACATAATGAATATTTGTCAAAAAAAGGGGGAAACTACATTTTTAATGTTTTTATCTTTTGTTTTTAAAAATCTCTTCTTTATAAGTGTTTATCTTAAATGTTTGTTTCATATGTGATTTTTTTAGAATTATATCTGGGCTCCTGCTTGGCCTATTTCATTAGTGTTAACACTCTCCCTGATGTTTGGCTGAAGGAAAGAGGGTGAGTGTCTGCCATATTTTGACCAGCTGACTTGCCATTTCTGGTTCCAGCTGGTTGAACAAAACAAGGAGCCCCATTCAAGCTGAGCCAGCAAGCTTGCCTATTGTCGATTTTATCTGAGAAAGACAAAGACTCAGCCAGGTGGCAGCGGTCTCTGGAACTGTGGGCTGAAACAAGAACAACCATACTGGGACCCTGCACATTAATCCAAAAGTGGAGGGAATAGAGAGGGAAGGAAATATAAGATGCTTGTCCTCAGAACAAGAGATAATGTGCTCAGTGAGAGAAGGGACCAAAATGCTTGTTTTATGGCTTTCAGATTTAAGTTTCTTGTGAAACTTGGCCCTACTTCCTGCCTTTACTTATATGGGTAGTCCCTGATACTAGATAGTTTAAGATAGAGTGAGCTTTGATTTTTGCAACAATCATTTAGAGAATATATTAGAAATTTAAATTGCCTGTAAAACCATACTCAGGTATAAATTTTCTTTGAGTCTCTCTTTTTTCCCTATAAAAGTGCTATAATCATACTCAATGTAAAATCTTTCTGTTTTAAAAAATTGTGAGCATTTTTCCATTTTGTTAATTCTAAATCTGGTTAAAGCCAACCCTCAGTTTTTCAGAGTCTACCCCCATATGCCTGAACAGGTCTGGATAAAAACAATACCTTGCTGACTGTTCTCACTCTTTCCGTGCTAACCATAGATGGGCACTTCATACTCTATGGCAACCAGACTGAGTTGCTCTAGTCCTGCACTTGCCCATTGCCCAGAGGCTATTTTCTTATTGCGTCCGACCCACCCCCATTCTCACTCTCACCTGAGACCTTGTTTTCCATTTTGCTGGGATATTAAAGGCCACTGGAAGACACGTCCAGCATGCTTCTGTTACCACATCTACGCCCCTGCTTGCTCTGCGTGCACACACTCTGCCTCTCATCACTACAGGGGAACTTTCCACAAGCTAGCTAAGGCCAGTCCTTTCTACTTGCTCACTAGTTTCCATCCCTGTCACATGTTCAAGGACGTCACATCAGCAGTTGGCTTCTCTCTTCTGTAAACTCATGTTTTCTCTGTTGTTTGCTCAATTTCACGAGCTTATAAAATGCTATTATTTCTCCTATTTTAGGGAGAACAAAATTTTCCAGATTCTTTATCCCCCATGAGTCACTGGGTCACTTCTCTGCTTCTGTGAAAAGCAGATCTTCCCAATAGCATATCTACTTGATGCCTGCAGTTTGCTCACCTTTCATTTTCTAATCTAGGCATTCATTCTCATGGCTCCTACAGAAGCGCTCTTGTAGGATTGCCATTGATTCCCACATGGCTACAACCAGTGCTCAGTCTTCGTTATCATCGTGCTTGAGTTGTTGGCAGCATTTGGTAGAGATGATCGCTCTTCCTTTAAATATTTTATTCACTTGGTTTTTAGGACACTGTACTCTTGGGTCTGTTCCTACTTCACTGGCACCTCCTTTTCAGACTCTTCTGCAGTGTGGCCCGTGCCTCCACAACTGTGAGAGATAACTGTCTGCTGTTTGTCACCCAGTCTATGGTATTCTGTCATGGCAGTCCAAGTGGACTCAGCTGATCATTTTTTAATAAGTGGTAGGTTGTTTCTGCTGTCACTGCCTTATTCATATCCCCTTTGCATATCTTTGCATATCTCACTCTTCCCACACGTGCTAAATAGCATTTGTGATTCTCTGCCCAGCAGCTTTCTCAGGATACAGGCATATACTTGCCAGCACAGACCAGAAGTGACAACGAGTTAATATTCCCAGGATCAACCCTCACCTCTACCATCCTGCCCCCTCCCCTCTGATGGCATGACGCTGAGGTGGGTGCTAAACAGTGTCCCAGAGGTTTCTGGGGACTGAGCCATTTAATTGATTTCCTTTCCTGCCTTGTCTTATGTCCCCAACTCTCTACTGATGCTTCTGGATCATCTCATAAATAAATGATTTATTTCTGCTTCTAGGAGAACCCAGCTAAGATTAAAAATTATTTGTAAAGTAGCCTCTTCCTATTTCTATTTCTTAAGAATATATTCCTTGAAAGAGTAATATTCGATCAAAAGTGGATTTTTTTTTTACTGATTTTTGAGTACTCAATGTCAAAATCTCTATATGTGGAGAATTCCACTTTTTGGGTCTTGGTTGTAGGGAATAATTTATCTTTTTCTGTAGAGGCTAGAAACACCACATATTCACTTTGTTAGCCTCTTTTGAAACTAGGGCATAAGCATGGGACCCGGTCTGGCTAAGCAGATGGATCTTTCTCAGAGTATGTTTGGGATGCAAAGGAAACGGTAGGGAAGAATCTTCTTTGCCAGTGTGGGCTGTTTCAGCGCTTTCAGTTGCTGGAGACCACATTGGTGGCAGTGCCAGCGGCAGTTACTAGCTCCCAGTGCTGGCAGAGGAGGGAGTGCAGGCCGTAGTGGGAAGAGCGGTCTAGCCAATAGAAATGTCACGTGAGCCACATATGCCATTTCAACTTCTTCAGCAGTCTAATGTTAACAAAGTAAAAAGAAACAGGTAAAATTAATTTCAAGAATATATTTTATTTAACTCAAGTATAATTTCAACATGTAATCAACTTAAGAAATTTATGAGCTATTTTATAATTATTTCCTTTGTACTTCAAAATTCTAGTGTAGAACAAACCTCAATTTGGACCAGGCATGTTGCAAGTGCTCAAGATTCATGTGCAGCTAGTGAATCCCATGTTGGACAGTGAAGGCCTAGAGCTCAGACCCAATGGCCGCTGTGTCTTCACATAGGCCCAGGCCTGTGCTGTGCTGTGATGTATGCACTGGCAATGATTTGGGAGCCTCTGAGCCTAATTCTTAAATCTCCCTGTTGCATGTGTTAATAATATCATGTCCTTTTGATATTCTTATTTTCCAACTGTTGGTTTCTAATGTTTGCACCCAGGAACCCACTGGCGTAGAAATTTAAATCAGCAGTTTGTGTAGGCACAGGCATTCAGAGAAATAAGGGGACTCAGGATTGCTTATCTGACCTTGGAAGGGCTTATGATAGTTTGGATTGTTGTTCAACTAATATTGTTCCCTTTTTTCTCTTGTCATGGGTGGAATATTATAACCTGCTTCATTGATGTTAGGCTTGACCATGTGATTTGCTTTGGCTAGTGGGATATTAGTGGATGTGATGTGAACAAAGGCCTGGGATGCATGTGTGGAACAGTGGCTTGCCCTCTAGCATTTATCACTGAGAAAAATATGCCCCTACTAGTTTGTTGGTCTGAGGTGGATAAGAAGTATGTAGGACAACTTGAAGACTCAATTGAGCCCAAGCTAGATCTGTCAACTTTGACCAACCTGAGGTTACCAGAGCAACGGTGAGTGTTTACATTACGCAATGTAGTTTTGTTATGCAGCATTTTTGTGGCAATAACTAACTGATGCAGAGATAAGGTAGTGAGAACTATTGCAAGTAAACACTGGGTCTCTGGCAAACTATGGTATGCAGAGGTGACGCAAGAATATTAAATATTCACCCTGGAATGTAGTGCTCCTTGAGGGAAGGTTTTAGGGGACTGATTAGCTTCTGCCAGAGGCCAGTACAAAGAGCTATGGAAGACTTATGCGCAAGTATTGTATTTACTATTAAAATTTCTACATCATCACTTAAAAAAATAAGTTTACTAGTACTAATCGTACAATTTATTGCTTAAGGTATGGATTGAAAATTGGTGACCTTTTTTTTTTTTTTTTGACTCTGTAAAAGGAACATCACATTTCTTTCATCCACTGGGTTGAGAGAGCTAAAAGACACACACATGAATACTGAGTCTGTGTGTTGCCTAAATTCAATGTCAGTTGAATTTACAACCCTATCATGTGTCTGAAGTGAAGTCTGGGCTCTGATCAGGATGCTGAGAATGGAGATTTTCTTATGTAGGAGGATGTTCGACTCTCCACTGAGTTTTGTTGTCAAGTAAGCAGCCCTCCTTGCTCAGATAGTGCTCTCTCTCCTTTGCTTGATGACCCTTACTCTGTTCTGTAACAGGCCCATCCAAGGGACTGACCTGGCCAGGGGAGGCCAATTTCTCTTCTGCTCACCCTTACCTCTCTCTTTGTCTGTAGAGCTCTGACTGCTGTCAGAACTCAGCATGCTCTGGGAACCAATTTAAAAGCAAATTTGTGAGATGAAAGAGTTCACATAAAAAAATTGCAAGACTTTGTTAATTTATTTCAGAATTTTATACTCTGTGTGTGTGTTTGTATATGAATTCTGAGGGAGTAAGGCCAAGGGGGAACCGATGATTTTAGATCAGGCTGATTTGAGCATGATGGGGACTCTCACTGAGATTTTGGACTCAGTGCGCTTCTTCAAGCTGGGAGTAATTCTGATTGTTTGCTTGCTCTGTTGACTTGTCTAAGAAACAAAGCCTCACACTGTGTTTGAGTCAACAATAACCAGTGACATTATTATTCTAGAAAACAGCAGATGTTGGGAAAGAAGAACAAAGTAAACTGATTTCTCCTCACTTGAAGTTTTTATAATGTATTTGTAGATTGGAAGAATGTAGGGGGAAAAAGGAGGAGAAATTAGATTGGGGGTTTTAGATAATATAAGTGCAGATCAGATATAATCATTTAATAACACTATTTGTTTTTGATCCATTGGAATACTCTCAAACAAAATTTAAAATTTGGCAGGACTTTTGGGGGAAAGATTCATTCACTCATTCATTCATTCATTGAATATCCAGTATGTTCACAGTATTCCAGGCACTGGAGATATAGTGGTAAAAAGGCAGATGGAAATTCCCTCATGTAACTATATTCTAATAGAGAAAGACAGAGAGTAAACAAATAAGTTGAACTATACAGTATATTAGATTATTATCTGTTTAAGGAGAAAAATGAATCAGGATAAATTAAAATTATATACCATCATAGTAAAGGGTACATTTTAAAGCAGAAAGGTGAGCATGTAGGGTTTGAGCCATGTCCTGAAGAAGCTGCTGAAGGAGCCTCGTGCATTTCCAGGGCAAGAGTATTCTAGGCAGAAAAAACAAGAGGGGCAAAGGTCAAGAACATGACTGTCTCCATGGAGAAAGAAGAGTGTCTGGAGTGGAATGAGCCAAAGTAAAAATAGCAGGAGATGAGGTCAGAAGCAAAAAGTAGAGCCAGTTTGGATTCTTTCTTTATCAGTAAGATGAAGAACAAAGGATTATTTCTGCTTTCACAACTGGATTGGACTCCATTCTAGGTATCACTGCCGCTTGCTGATAGAGGGTTTACGGCCCTGTCTGAGGCCAGCAGTGGTTTCTAACCCTTCACTACTCACTGTGTAAGTTGCATAAGTGATTTCATTAACTCTCACCTAGCCTACTCCTGCTGCTTGCACTTCACTTTTATGGGAGAATTCCTTCAGATCAATTGACCGAGGAGGAAAGCATTTGAGTGGTTAAAAATGGTTCTGCACACGTTTGCACCATCCAGGAGTAGATGGATGTAGCATCATTTCCTCCCTTTGGAACAACCCTGTAGTACAATGGAAAAAGAAAATTCTTCCAGTGGACACAAATTCAAACAATTTATCTTATTGTTCACCTTTACTTTTAGTAGAAAACCTGAGGTAAGTATCTATACTGATTAATGGCTCATGGCTAATGATATAATCAGATTGTCAGGGACCTAAAGGAACCAGAATTGGAGGACTGATCACATGTTTCAGGAAAAATTATTTTCTCCCTAGTGAGTCAGCCTCCTTTAAAGAGGTTTCCAGAAAGCCAGCAGTAGGCTCTTATAGCTCATTGTCTTCTGTCACAGCAATGTAGTTACTGAGCTTGGCACATTGTTCCCTGGAATAAAATGGGAATTTAACAGAATATAAGAAAGAAAGGGCAAAGTGGACAGTGGATTCTGTCACAGAGATTGAAAGAGATCTCAAAAGTTTCAGTGCAATAGCTATTTTTAGGCACGCCAGCCCATCTACTATAGCTTGGAGCATAAGGACAAATATAATATTGACCCAGCTCTCAAGGATATGATTGTTTAGTGGAGGAGACAGACTGTAAACAGCCTGTCTCTTCTAATTCTGTGGTAATAATGAGAGGTCTGCTGGGGAGTTGTGGGAGGGCAAAGATGAACTCAGTCCCACCGGATTTCTGGAAGAGATGTTCCCAGAATGTAAGGATCGGTGAAAGTTGAGTGACATTCTGCACTTGCAGATTAAAATAAGGGAAGCTTAGGATGAAGGAAACATCACTGTTTAACAAGAATTGAAAGCAGTTGCAGAATATAATGAGGTAAGATTGAAGGCAGAAGTGAAAAAGTAAATAAACAGTCAAGTTACAGAGTGCCTGGTATGTTAACTGAACAACAAAGCTACGGAAAGCCCTGCTCGGAAGTGGTTTAAGCAGGGCATCTCCATAGTCAAATTTAATTTTACGTATGTCATTATGGCTGCTATGTGGAGGGAGCTTCAAAGGAGGGCAACATTGACCTAAAGAGGGTTATTAGGAGGCTATTTCACTAGTCAAGGTAAGAAAGAATGGAAACCTGACTAGGCAGCTGTAGTAGGGATGGTGAGAAAGATTATAGAACCATGTGGGAGGAATACATTGTGAAGGAAAAGTGTGGGTAGACAAAGAGGAAGAGGTTTAGAATGAAGATAAGATTTCTGCTTTAAGAACTAGGTAGTTGATGGTACTATTAACTGAAATTGTAAATGTAAGAGTGGGAGGAGCAGGTGGGGGTAGGAGTGGAGGAGTGGGAAAAAGGTGAGCTCCGCTGGAACAGTTTGAATTTTATGTGTAACATCTAGCTGGAAATACTTAGTAGGCAATTAGATATATAATCTGAAGCTTATGATCAGGGTGGAAGAAATATATTTTTAAGTCAGAGCATATAGCTAGTAGTTTCATATCCATGTGAAAAGATGAGATTGCCATTGGCTAGAGTGCAGGCAGAGGATCACCAACTGAAGGCAAAAACTCTGCTGACACCAGTTGAGGAAGAAACACCTGTTAAAGACAATGGAATATTAGATTGAGTGGTTACTGAGTTAAGCAACAAAAGATTACTAAGGGTTTTCCATGGACCAGGCACTGTATTTTGGCTAATAACCCTGCTGTGGACATGACATAGTCTCTTTTTTCCAGGAGCTTAGAGTGTAATGGATTGATACATTAAGCAGAACTTACCTTCATTATGAAAGATTCATAGGAAAAAACCACCTGTTGGAGCTTGAAAGATGGTGATTATATCTAGTTTAGAAAAGGCTTCCCTGAAGAAGTGATATTTAAGCAAAGGCCTAATCAGGAGATAAATAAGTGAGGGGAGGTGGTTAGAAATTGAGACTGCAGAGAGTACAGCAGTCTAGCATGACCATCTCTTGTGCTGTCTGCAGATAATAGTGACATAATCTCAAAAAACCACATACAAAGGACCCATGCACAAGGACAATGGTGTGGGGATTGTCTTTGGGAGTGGGGGCTGGACAGGACAGGGGAGAGCAATGGGGGGGAAATGGGGACAATTATAACTGAACAACAATAAAAAATTAAAAAATAATAAATTAAAAACAAACAAACAAACACCTTAACAGAGGAGATTCTTTGAAGGCCCACCTCCAGTAAAATGAAAGCTGTCTGAGCCAAATGAATTTCACCCACCCGAAGGACTGGATCATCCCTAGGACCAGTGCAAAGGAAAGAGTTGAATTCATTCAGTCATTCCTTGGAAACAGTCCATATTCATCGTCAGCACTCTCGTAGTCAACTCTGCACCCCTTTCTGGCCCCAATTCAATTGCCCTTTTTTTGTTTAATTTTTGTGTCTTGCTTTCTTTCAGTTACTGTCCTTATTAAATCTTGGCAGCCAGAAGACTCACAGTGTCAACTGGGTTTTGGAATTGCTGAGTTTTAAAAAGTTTAAAATCTTTTTTTCTAATTGTTGGTCTTTTTAGAGCTCTTCATACTCTAATATATATTATGACTCTCTAAGAGAGAAAAATAATATTTACTATTTCTTGACCTTATTTGAGCACAGAATCCCTTTCTGTTGCACCAAACACCTGTTGGGAAATGCTGCTGAAAGCTATTCTTTGATAATGTCTTAATGTTGGTTCTTAGTTTACTGGTGCTTTAATATAGGGTTAATGATGGTCAACAAATCTTTGATAGTCAAAGTCATTTAGCTTCAGTAGAGCACCCTTGGTGCCCTGGCAAGCAGATGACATATATTTGGGCAGGTGAGACTTCCTAGAATCCCTTAAGTCATATTATGTATTTACAAATCAGCCCCAACAATCTTGGCCGCATTTTAAAAGTACTTCTTTTCCTATGAAATCAAGATTGTATTCTTCTTGCACCGCTACATTCATTGCAGTGTTCTTTATAATAGCCAAAATTTGGAAGCAACCCAAGTGCCCATTGGTAGATGAGTGGATAAAAAACTATGGTCCATTTACACAATGAAATACTACTTGGTCATAAAAAAGAAGGAAATCTCACCTTTCGTGACAGAATGGATGGACCTGGAGAGTACTATGCTAAGTGAAATAAGCCAGTCAGAGAAAAGCAAATACCACATGATCTTACTTACATGTGGAGTCTAATGAACAAACAAACAAACAAAATAGAAACAGACTTATAGATACAGAAAACAGATTAACAGATGTCAGAGGGGAGGGAGCTTGAGGACTGGGAGAAAAAGGTGAAGTGATTAAGCAAAAAAAACCCAAACCCCTCATATACACAGTATGGTGATTATAAGAAGGAAAGACGGTGAGGGAGGTAGGAGGGGGTAAAAAGGAGATCAATGGTGATGGAAAATGACTTGACTTTTGGTGGTAACACAACACAATATACAGATGATGTGTTAAAAATAAAATTAAATAATAAAAGATTGTATCCTTTTGTATCATGATCAATATTTTATTGTATGTGTTAGTCAGAGAAACAGTACCAATAGGACACATCTATATAGAGAAGCAGATAGAGATTTATTCTGAGAAATTGGCTCACTTGATTATTGAGGCTGAGAAGTTCTGCTGTCTGCTTGTCTGCAAGTTGAAGGCCCAGGGGAGATAGTGGTATAATTTTAGGTTTGAGTTCAGGGGTCCGAGAACCAGGGGAAATGATATAATTCCTAGTCCAGAGGCAGGAGATGACATGAGGTGTCCCAGGTCCATCAGTGAGGCAGGAAAAAGGGACAAATTCCTCTTTCCTCTGCCTTTGGTTCTTTGCTTCAGACCCTCATGGTTAGGGGATGCCCAACCACACTGAGGAGGGCCATCTGCTTAAAAGATTGTACTCTTTAGCCTAATCTTTGAATTCCAACCTGAAAAAGTAATCAATATAAATAATGTTGAGATCGTTTGAAAGAACTAGTTTTCAAACTACCACTGAAAGAAAATAGTGCATAATAATCTTTGAGCAAGAATTACAAAGAATATGTCAGATGATGGCTGAAAAAATACCCGGTACTGTCAATAGGACACAAAATCATTAAGGTAAACATTTTCAATAGTTTTTAAGAAAAGATTTCAAAACAAAATGGTTAATTAGTGACATCAAGCACCTCCTATATGGGGACTTAGAATTTTTTAAAACTGGAAATTACTAAAGATCTTGAGACTGAACAGATCTTATTTTTTATATCTTAGAAATAAATATTTGTAACCATCTGGAATCTGTTTTCTGGATTAAGTACAAGACCAATAATCTCACAAATTTATCTTTGAAATGTCAGTTTTAACTTTTGGTGTTTGGGCAATACTACAATTTTTTCCCCCATTCCACTGACTACAGTATTAAATATTTTCTTTTTAAAAATAGAATTTTAACATCTTGAAACAGCAGTTTTTATCCTCTAAGCTATAATATTAGTCTAAGAATTCTGTCAAAACTAGGTTACTTTATTATGCTTTGGTAAGACCAATCTGAACACTCTTAACTCTTCTAGTCTCCTGTGCCTTGGAAGGTTGGATTGTTTAATGCAGTGTAGAGGCAGCCCTGGTATTGGGCTGCTTTCTCTGTTCTTGTTGGTTTCCTTTGAGGAGCGATTAGCCTGTTTAGTGTCTGGTTTTCTTTGGCCATTGTCCACTAAGATAGAGGTAATCTTGTCTAGTCTCCTTGGGTTTCTGCAGGGACCTCCTCATGGAGTCTGTAGTCTCTTCCATTTGTGTGGATTTTCTAAGGTTCTGTGTTCTATGGTCTCACTTGCCCAGTACCAGATACTTCATAATTTCAACACCAGTTTTCCTCAGCTCCCTATCTTGGGCCATGGGAATTACAGGATCTACATGCCAAGTGTTGGTCATGGGGGAAAGGGACGCTCACTTCCATCTGCTTGTGTCCAAAATTCCACAGTTGAGCAAGGTTGCTCTATATTGACAGGAAAAATTAAAGCGACATAACAATTTCAGTCTGTCTGATCCTGGTAAAGGGAGTAACCAGTGAGAAATCATTGTCATAAGACAGCTGAGAGAATAAAAAATGGAGTAGATTTTGATGTTCTTGTTGGCAGAAAGGAGGCATTCAGTCAGTCTCTGCTAGGCTATTGAGCTTTGCTAGAAAACTGTGGTGACGTCAGATTGGAGAATTGATCTAGAATTACTGAAGCGTTCAGGAAACTAAAGAAATGTGATGGGCTTTCAGCTACAGACAATTTGATGTCTCCAAGCTGTTTGGGGTTGCTATCGTTAAGTAAGATAGGAGAGATATTGTCAAACTTTTGCATAACGCTTTCTATTATTAGTTCCCATTAAAACTGCTGTCAAGGTTGGCCAAGGAATTGTTTACACGTCATTGCCTAATCTTTCTGGAAATAACTGAATGTGATATACTTCCTTGTGCCTCTTCCATTAAAATATTGCTAGTGAAAGAATAGAATCTGGTGGGTAGTGGGTAGCAAACTAAGACAGTGAGTAATATCTGTTACTTTCAGAGACTATTTAACTTGGCATCACTTGCTTTACCTCTTCTACTGAAAATCTCTAAAAATTTTTGAGATGCTATGAATATAAAATTTATAAGCTAAGAATTCCCTGCAGGCTAAATAATTTGCTGAAACACTTAAGAGCAGCAGGTGTTTTTGGAATATGTGGCATCAAAAGCCATTTCTCTTAGTGAAAGCTATCTTTCACGTGGAGCTATAAAATGGCTTGAAGATTCAGCAGAAAAAATGTTGAAGCAGTCTGTTATTTTTCTTTGTTATATCTGTGCTTTAGTTTTTTCCCCCCATTTTTAAATCATTTTATATTTTGCTGCTTTCTGTTGGTGAGAAATCAACCCTTATTTATCCTTTAACTCTTTGGACTTAATCACCTGTAGACAAATGAAAACATGTATAATTAGTTAAGCAGAAATTGTTTACTCTCTTTCTGAAATTTGATAGGAATTATAGGCATTATTATTCAATTTAGCACTTAATTATATGTCATTTTGTCATTGTTTAATGCTATTTACTGTTTGTTTTATTTCCTTCCTAGATGATAAGATTTTTGTGTATATGGGTACGATGGTTAATTCTGTGTGTCAAATTGACTGAGCTATAGGGGGCTTAACGATATTCTGGGTGTATTTGTGTGGGTGTTTCTGTATGATATTAATTTGAATCAGTAGACTGAGTAAAGCAGATTACTTTCTCTGATGTGGATGGTCCTCATCCAATCAACTGAAGACTTAAATAGAACAAAAAGGCTGAGTAAGAGGGTTTTCCTCCCACCTGACTGTGTTGAGCTGGGACATTGGTCTTTTTCTGTCTTTAGACACGAACTGAAACTTTGGCTCTTCCTGGGTCAGCAGCTTGCCAGCCATAGATCTTGGGACTTCTCAGCTTCCACAGTCATGCAAGCCAATTCCTTAAATAGATTTCTTTGTATATATGTATGTCCTACTTGTTCTGTTTCTTTGCAGAGCCCTGACTGATACAATGGTTATGTTTCTGATACTCGTTCATGTGATCAATAGCATGTAGCACACCATGGTTATGTTGGAAGTTTGAAATAGACTTTTAGAAGCAGAGGGATCCTTGATCAAAATGATCCATGAGACTTAGTCGGTTACTCTGAGACAAAATCCCGGCTGCACATTTCCTGACTCTTTGCATACTGTGTGTTTGAGTGCTGTCAGTGTGCTGTCGCATCTGTCAGTCTGGCAAAGATGGAAATAGAGGCGGTGCGGGATGCAGAATTAACCTGGATTAAGTGGTGTCAGTGAGCTGAATTTCTATGTTTGAACGACGAATGGTAACTATGGCACATTAAACAGCATAATTTTCATCAGGAAAGACATTATCTAAGTCATAGGTTAAACTCGTTTACCTTAGCCAAAAGTCTGTATGTATCTTCTAAAAATTCATGGCATTGCATGTGGCATAAGAAAGGACTCTATATTTACTGTTCCTGCCTGTAGGGTTTATAAACCAGTGAAAGCATGCCATCTTTCCTGTAGCAATTGCTCTTTTTGACCCATGTCAGGGCATGCATTTGGAGTTGTTTTTCAAATAGTAGTGATGAATATTTTGGCCCTTGACATAGATTTGTATGAGGACTGATAGAGATGAAAGTTTTAGTGTGTTTGTTACAAAACAGAGTAAAGCTATAACTGACCTTTGTTGAATAGAACTCCATAGCCTGGACCTCCCTGGAGCTGTGTAGTAACTGACTGAGCAGATAAAGTCAGGAAATGTGCCAAGATAAACCCGAGTTAAGTGAGCAGAGAGGTATGAGTGTGTGAGCTCACTTCAGAGTGTGATGGACCAAGTGTCCTCACATGAAAGACGATTGCAAATTCTTATGTTTATTGACACCAAACCCTTATAATATTCTTTATTTTTTTTAAATGGGGACAACTGTTGTTCAATTACAATTGTCCCCATTTTATATTATATGAACATTAGGAACATAATTTATGAAAATGTGAAATATTTCTTTCCTTCTGAGAAGAGAGCTGAAATATTTCAGCTGGAAAATCTGAAAAAGGAGAAACATCAAATCCACAAGCAGGAAGAAAACTGTTCAGAGATTTCTGGTAATCTGCATTTGCCACTGATATAACTTTTAAATGCATTTCAGAAAGTATTTTTTTCCCTGATACTTTGCTAGATTTCCCATAGAAATATTTAACACTGTAATACATGCTGTAATTCACCCATTTGATATTAAACATGATATCAAAAACTCCTAAGCCGCACCTTTTAGGTTGAAAGTTGGTGCTGTTTCAGGGGCGGTAAGCATGGCCTCCCTCTTACTTTCCAGGAGCGGGATATCTTTTCAACTCTGCCCTCATTAGTTTTTCTTTATCTTCAAATGTGAGAAAAATGGAGCCTTCTCTGTCACCTCCACATAGAGTGACCCAAAGTGGACACAGAAGGCTCAGAACGAAGACAAGTGGCAGGTGGCATTTTGCGGATGTAATGGAGAGCAGTGAAGACAGCCATGTCAACAGCATGACTATTAGGAGTGGTTATGAAATGGAACATTGAGCAAGCCCATGAGCCAACAGGAAGAATAATGATTCTGCCAGAAGGAAGTGACCTCTGGCGCATGCCTGTAAAACCACAAACCGTGTGTGGCTTTCAACAGAAAATGGGTACGCGGGAGATGAGAAACTGGGCTGAGCTCAAACCCCAGCAGTGAGGATTCTCTTAATAATCCTCTAAGGATTGTCACTAGAAACATATTGAGGAAAAAATGGGAAATTCATATTAGAATTTCTCTGTATGCAATTTATTGTTTGTATTGAGTATATAATTGTATTTATTATTAGTGAACCACATAGTAAAATATGTGCCATTTAAATTTTACAGTGCAAATCTATTCTGTCTAAATTAATCCTTTTATCGGCACAAAGTTCTGGAGTTAAAGTGTGCTTCACGTGCTGCTGTAGGTGGCTACAACTGAGAAGACACTACCCGAAAACAGCTGTCTGCATCTGGGGCCCAGTGGAGCAAAACCTGAAGTCAGTCCATTGTCCAGAATGGTGCCTTTGCCATGCTCATTTCATTCTAGGGTAACAGATCACATCTTATCTTTTTTAGGGATGCCGTCTTTCCCGTAGCAATTGCTCTTTTTGACCCATGTCAGGGTGGGCATTTGGAGTTGTTTTTCAAATAGCAGTGATACATATCTTGGCCCTTGACATAGATTTGTATGAGGACTAATCGAGATGAAAGTTTCAGTGTGTTTGTTACAAAACAGAGTAAAGCTATAACTGAGCCTATTGAATAGAACTCCATGGCCTTGACCTCCTTGGAGTTGAGTAGTAACTGACTGAGTGGATTAAACTTAGGAAATGTGCCAAGATAAACCCGAGTTAAGTGAGCAGAGAGGTGTGACTGTGGCATGATTCTGTTCATGAAGTAAAGATCACATGTAATCTGTTTGAGAGATCCCCAAGGTCTTCATAAGAGGGCTAGAGGGGAAAAGTGAATGTGATTAAAATGTATGTCTATTAAAATGTTCAAGGGACTATGCTCAATCACTTGCTAAGTGTCACTAGTCCTTGTTTGTGAGAGAGGGTATACATTTGGTCGTCCCAACTATGATCCAGGCTTTCCCAGGAGACACTCCTCTTGCCCAACTCCAGAAATGGAAGAAAATCAAGTAGCAAATATCAATACATCCCTTTTATGGGCCCAACACTGGGCTACGTGTAAGGTATACTAAATAGAGACCAGTTATATTCCTGAACTTTGAATAATTATTCTAAACACAAAAGAGTTGTCATAGTCTAAAGCATTTCTTATTAGCTAAAGAGGCAAAAAGAGACAAATAGAAAGAAATTAATGGGATCTGAAGCAAAGAGTTTTCATGAAAGAGACATGATTTCAGACATTCCTGGAAAGAGAAGGCTGGGAAACAGGGCAATGGATAGGTGGATGGAAGGAGCAAGTCCACTGACCTAAGACACTCATCTCAGGTTTGGACTTCATCCCTGACTTCAGCTTAGCTCTTGCAGGCATCCGTGGCCTTGTATTTCATTGTTAATGTCATGGTGCCCACATATAGAATACATTCAGTTTCTGATCCCAAGTTCCTTTCAATTTCAACTCCATTCTACCACACGGATTATTTATCCACCACGAGGAGAAAGAGTTTGAGAAAGAGACATGGTTTCTGGTTTCAAGATTTACACATGTAGTTTTCTGTGCTTGCTTCCCTCAGGAGAGCTTTTTCTTCTCTCTGTTTTTCAGTTAGATATCCCCACATCTCTGTAAAATAAGATACTGGTCATGGCAGATGCTAGTGCTGCCCATCCTCTCTATTGTCTTCTTCTTCCCGAGCCCCCAGGTGGGCCATGTTGTCTAAGTTCTCTTGCAGGTGGGTGTTGCCATGTGCAGGTTCTGAGCAATGGTGAGTGACTGGGAGTGATGGGGCCATTTCCAGTCTGGCACACAGAGAACCTCCCACGTGCAGATTGCTTTTACTCCCTGGCTGGTTGGACAGGACTCCAGAGAACCAAAGGAGGGTGTGGCCTGCAGTCCCAAAATTGTGGGCAGAGGACAGAGTCTCCTCCCCACCATTGCTACTCGCATTGGACTGTGAGGTGATATGGTGTGAGCTAGAAAGAATCCTGATGAGTTGACTTCCCAAAGCAATGTCACTATTAATTTAGAGCATATGGATGAATTTTTTCTTTATGGTGGAGCATAGTGAATTCTGGTAAACGTTTAAAAAAGTTTTATTTGGAACTAATTTTAAGACAAGAAAAGTTGTGAGAACAGCACGAGGAACACCTGTATGTTCATCTATATTTTGTTCCATTTGCTTCATCTCTTGCTCTTTCTTCTCATAAGCACATGTTCTTCACATTTTTTTCTGAACCCAATGTCCCCCTAACAATAAGGACACTCTCTAACACACAATCACAGCAGTTATCAAAGCAAATGAACAAGCAAGTAAGCAAACAGAAAGCTTCCAACCAACCAAGCAAACAAAATCCCCCAAACCCTCACCTTTATGCAATCCACTATCCGTATTCCAGTCCGTGAATTGACAGCACACTGTCCTTCACAGCATTACTTTTCTGCCTAGTGAGTGTCCAATTCAGGACGGTGTACTAATTTTAATTGCCTCTTTCGTATCCTTTAATTTTTGCCTTTAATTTTTGTTTTTAATGACATTGACATTTTTAAAGAACACACTCCTTCCTCCCTTTTTAATAGAGTATTTCTCATTTTCAATTTGTCTCATTCCTCATAATTAGAGTCAATTATGCATCTTTTGGCTAATCTTTTTATTGAAGTGCAATTAGCAAAGCATTTTGAATGGAAACTTGACACAGCACATACAGCAAGAGTTAGACAGTGAGGCATCATGCTGATGTTGCTTAATTGTTGACTTTCGGGGTAGATGCAGGTTCTAAAACAGCCGTGTAGTTTCTTACAACATACCCCAAATCCCAGCACCAACAGAAAGGGGAAATTGTATGTAAAATTAGGAAATCGGTCACTGTGGATGGTAAATCACAGCTTCACTTTTAGCATTTTAGAAGCTGCATTTACTCAGAACTTTCAGAATGCCACAGATGTCCTTCTATCTGGAGAAGTGTGTGTGGATAGAAGTGTCCTTCTATCTGGAGATGTCCTTCTACCTGAAGACACATGTTGGTGTCTAATTGGGTGCACTAACTTACCAGGGATATATATGTTTCAAAGATGATACCTGGGACGAGCAATCCATGACTGAAGCATGATTTTCCAAGGATGGCATTTCTGAGACAGGGCATGTGAATAGGGGAAATGTTTTGGGGCAGTGTGATGGTAGATTTTATGGGTCAACCTGGCTAGGCCATAGTACCTACTTATTTAATTAAACTCTAGGTGTTGCTGCAAAGGCATTAGTAGATGTGGTTGTCAATTGACTTTTAGTAAAGGACATTAAACTTGATAGTGTGGACGGGCCTCACCCAGTCAGTTGGAAGCCTTAAAAGCAAAAGCTGGGATTTCCTAGAGAAGAAATTCTGCCTCAAGACTGTAAAAATTTAGATGCCATCTTAAAAAATATGAGATGGTAAATAGTTTGTCAAACTTACTAGAAGTCAAAATAAAAATATTTTGAAAACTAAAAAGAAAAGACTGCAGCATAAACTCCTGTCTGCATTTCCATCTGGTTGGCCTGCCCTACAGGTTCTAGACTTGCCAGCCTCCTTAATTAGTCCTTAATTACATGGGCCAACTTATTAAAATAAATCATATGTATATCCTATTGTTTCTGTGTCTCTGGAGAACTCTGGCTGATGAAGACAGGTAGTTATTTTTGTTTTGCTCAACCTAGGCCTCGGGAGTGTTCACTGCTCGCACAGTGTTTGGATGTGAGAAGTGTTCCAATAACATACGTTAAATGGATCAATGAGTAGCCGACTGGAAATTCAACTACTGTGAAAGTTAATGTTGAGGTTTTGAAGTCAAACATTAAATTATAGCTTTATGGTTTTATTTCTCCATAACATTAAAATTCTCAGGCAAATAAAGTTGTGTATTAACCCTGAAAAAATATTAAAACTCTCAAAAAATAAATAGGAATATTTATACATTCATGTTTTTTGTCTTAAGAAATAAATTCTGCTAATTATTATTACTATTGGTTTTTACAACATAAACTTGAAGTAAGGTTACTGTCAAAGACTCTAATGGTTTCCTATTTGTCAGCATGTAATGATACAGGTTTGATCGTAATTTCTGTATTGAGTAAACGTTATTCACAATAAAATTTTTTGCTGCCCTCTGGTGGGCATAGTTCAAGAAATAAAAAGTATATAAATATGTATCAAATAGTCTTCTATTTGAGTATGTTCCCAAAGTTCCGAAGTTTGGAAAACAATGCATTTTTTCTATAAGAAAAAAGATAAGCATTTCATATTTGTTTATATATCCCTTTTATAATACATGAAGTATTTACACTATGGCGCCAAAAGTAACAGACCTAACAAAAAGTCGTGACAATGATTCCATGAGAAAATGTGTTAAACGTTGTCACTGGAGAATCCGTCCCTTCTCCAGTGCAGTGATTACGGAGGAGGGCAAAGAGGATTTCCCTGGATCCCTCTGTCTCTGCAGGCGCCTCTAGGGGCTGGGAGTGGTGAGGTACAGACCTGAAGGCTTTCAGGAGTAAGGCCAGGTTGGGGGTGGGTAGTAAGAGGAAGTGAGGCAGGGCTCAGCCTTGAGGAGCAGGATTAGAAGCCAAGTTTGAGAGAAATGGAAGATCGAAAAATAAGATAGTGGGGCTGGAGGAACAAGAATGGTGCCAATGACAGGGAAGGGGGAAAGGACAATGGCAAGGGCTGTGGTGTGTTGGAGTTGGCTTGTACCCACTCGTAAGAGCCAACTGTTACCTTTTCAAGAATTTTGTGAGCCAGCTGTTAACCACAGACATTAAAAATTAAACCATATAAACAAATAAACCGTTTTTAGAACTCAAGTAGATACATGCAAACTTATCATTTTGTAATCATTTTACTCTATTTGTATTACATTATTAATAGTAAAATCACCCATCCAGGTGATTTACATGTTTTGTGTTTGTCTGGTGGAAATACTATGTAACACTGTGCACTCCCACCGGCTCTGCCTTCAGTGACACCAGTGGCTTGTAGTTGGTCCTGGGGGGATATTATTGCCACGGATGCTGACAAACGCTACAAATTGAGGCTCTCCTTTCCCTCCAAGATTTGGTTGTTAAAGTTTGCCATCATACTGCTAGGTAAGGAGGGGACAAAAGAGGGAGGTTTCCTGTTTTATTTTGTTTTGTTTAATTTAATTTATTTTAATTCTATTCTATTCTATTCTATTCTACTCTTCTATTCTATTCTATTTTACTTTATTTTATTTTATTACCTTATACTTTTAATTCTACCATCTAGGCTGGATTGATGCTCTAATTCATTTATTCCTTCAATCAACAAAAAATGTTTTATTTTCTACCTGTTGGCAGACAGACAATTTTCCATGGATCTTTTATGTTATACTTCTGCACTGATTGGCCTGTGTCCCAGAATATGCTTCCATGGATATTTATCCAGCGAAGGCCCCTTGAAAGGTAGAAGTCTTTCTGGAGTGAAGGGCAGGTATACTTAGTGCCTGTCACACCACTTTTGGATTCTCTACACTCAGGCTGCCTCCCTTGTACTGTGTGTGCAGGTGTCCTCTGGTCCTTTTGGTGTTACCCTGCAGGACTTGGGGCTCGGGAACTGAAGCAAAAATGCCAGCACTCTGGTTACTGCTATTGCTGTGTAGTCAACGGTCCTGCACTTCTGATCCAAAGTCTTGTGGCTTCTCTCAGGATCCATGAAACTATGGCAGACGAACTTACGGGCTTGCAAGTATAGGGCAACAGACTGTGTGTCAGGCAGTGGGCTAGCTGCTGGGACAAAGACGTGGGCAAGGCAGACGAGATCCTGCCTTGGTGGAGCTCACCATATCTGATGGGATTATAAACAAAAAGCACCAATACTAAATAAGAAACATTTAACAGTTGTTCAGGGATAAGGGTTAAGAGAGAATTGAAGGGTAGTGTGATGGAATGCTGAGACAGCTTGGAGAGAAATCTGCTTCACACTGGAGGTTGGGGAAGTTCTTCCTGGTGGGTGGTTAGTGAGAAGTTAGGGCTGAGGGGTGAAAAGGGGAGATTAAGCAAAACAGTCAGGACTATAGTGACATAATGAAGTAGCAGTTGTTGATTGATTGATGAAGGATATTTTTAAAAATTGGGGGGTGTATTTTTTTCAAAATAAAGTAAATAAATGGGATGGGGGGTTGTTAGTGATGGCAGGGGACTGTGGTAGTGATGGCAGGGGATTGCTGCCCTTTTCCATACTGTGTCAATAATTGGGACTTGAAGAAATCCCTGGAACTAATACCTCTGGCTGGACGGGAATGGTGGGAGGTGCCAGGGAGGCCAAAAAGGTGACCGTAAGGAGGGGAATGAAATGAGTGCACTGGAATCTGCCCCCAGCAGTGTTCCTAGGTGAGAATGTATGAGTTGGGGATGAACTGCCTGGAGTTTGAAAATGTTCTTCCAACCACTCTTTTGGAGAATAAGCTAGCACAATCCATAGAGCATGGGTATACTACTGAGAGTCCGAGTGAAGTTAGTCTATCTCAAGGACCCAAAGGGTTCTGAGATCCAGTTCCTGACCCTCAGCAGCTTGTGCTGTGACCCCCGTTGTCCTGACGACATAGGCAGCTTTTTACGAGGTCACTTCAACAACCCCGCCGAAGACCCGAGACTGGAAAGCGAAGGCAGACTAGTAGAATATAAAGGTTCCCTATGTCTCACGCAAAGGTGAGTTTAAGTGTTTCTGTGGCGTTTTAGAGTTTGTGCTCCCACCCCCACAAAACAATTGTCAAAATAATAGCCTGACCAGGGCTATTTCTAATGACAAATGAATATTGCATAATGTGTTTTAGATAAGATTTGTAAATTGATTATAATTGTTCCTTTTAGAGCCAGCCATGAAACAACCTAAAGCATCTATCCCTGGGTAATAAATACATTGCTGGTTTCTGGGGCATTTACAAACAAAATGCCAACAAAATAAATCCAGAAAACACTCGAAGTGTTTTACTGTGAAATTTTGTTAAAATGAATATATTGCTGCGATAATGTACCCTTACACTTCCCAAGCACTCAGTATACATCATCATGGTTTATACTCCTCTCCAAAGTAGTTACTGTTCTTCATAATTTTTTTTTTACAGACAAGGAAGCAGGTTCCGAGTGGAGTGAGTTGCTTCGGGTCATGTAATAGGCAGCACCTGCGTCGGGTATCTGACTTGAGCCTTTGGAACATCTGGGCAGTGATCTTTGATCTAAGGACTAAAAACGTTTTTTTGGAGGTTCCCCTTTTCTTGCTCCCCTTTTAGTTTATAGGAATGTCCTTGCCTTGTGCCCTGATTTTTGGGGTCATGGCCTATTCTTGCTGCTCTAAGCTTCCTCTATTCAAGGTCTGAATTGAGAGCCCAACACCAACCGTCATCCTGTGGAAGAGCCTATTGTTGCCTGTCTTGAGTGAAGTAGTGGTAGTTTTGCACACCCCAAAGTTACTGAAAATTTCTCCATGAGAGAGTTCCCTTTGTTCGAGACTGGGCCGTCCTGAACACTCATTTCAGTGCCATTTAACTTAATATCCAATTGATAAGAAGGCTGAAACATATCCACTCCTATTTAGGAAAGAAAATCAGGGCTACCTGTATATGGTTGTTAGGAAGCAATACCAACAAAGATATTGTCTCTCAACAACGCCCCTCGAAAATACTAAAAACACTTAGATGGCTGGAAACCTAGAATAAGATTGTGCTGAAGACTGAAATTTGTAGTACTGAAAGAAGAATTATCAACATAGTCAAGGGGTGAACTCACTTAGGCAGGGGGGATTTTTAAAAACAAGAAAATGTAATGAAAAGGACATGACACTACGAATGTGTAGTTACCAATCCGGAGAACCCCAATATAACTATCGCCTCGAGTAAGAGAGAACATTGCCAGCCTCCAGAAGCCTCTTCCTGGACACAGTGCTCTCCTATGCCCCACTAAAGGTTATTTTTATGATAAATCACTTTCTGGGTTTTGCTTTTGCTTTATTTTTTCAGTTTTAACACCTAAATTTATGGTCAGTATACATGCGTGTATATATAGTTTACATGCACAGTATAGTATGCATATAGTTCATATATTTATGGTATATAATAATTACGTGTGTGTATACACACACACACACACACATGTGTAATTTTAACCAGTACTCTAATTAGAGAATGTATCTGTGAGATTTGTGACCTCCTCAAGATTAGGGGCCTCACTCGTCTCTATGTGCCCTGTGCTCCGCTGGCCCTGGCGCTTAATGAGCATGTAAAAGCACGAAATAAAACCGTGCTGAGCACATACATTCCCACATAAGGGGTCATTATTTCACCTACGCTCTGGAGATTGTTTTGACTATGTAGTATTATATACATTGAGACATAAACTCATGTTGTTTTTCTTTAGGATCTCCTGGTTTAGGTTGGTTCCTTCATTTGAACTGTTAGACATTCATTGCCTTTGGGAAGGGACAGTCAGATTACAAAAGAGATACATTCTTGGCTAAATCTATTTCTATTCCAGCAGCAAATCATAAACAATGGATCTGAAAGGGCAGATAAAGAGGTGTTTTCCCTCTTCCTCATTCTCTGAGCCAGGGAAGGAAGAAAGTGAAAAGGTAACAAGAGATTGATGAGTGGCTGTTACTAAAAACTGAGGCTGACACTTTCTTGACTGAAATCCTAGGATGACAGAAACCTTGTGTAGGCTTAGGGACTCTGAAATCAAGGGGACCTGTGCTGTAGTGTGCTAGACCTGGCTTGTCCCAGCTTTTGAGAACTCGTTGTTAAGTTTTTAGGAGTTTTGTGAGCTTGTTGATATCACTTTGGTAATGAAATCAGCTGCGATGAGAGTTTCACCATCTGGAAATTGTAAATGTTCCTCCATCCCTCCCAGGACAGTTAGCTGGTTATGAAATATCTGTCAGCACTCGCTGGACCTGTACCTCCATTCCCGGATGGAGCCTAGGAAAGTGGATGGATGGCCAGGACCAGCCATTTTCTGAAATTTCACATCAAGTATAAAATTTGTGCTGTGACGCCTACAGAAAAATAGGCCTTAGTCAACCTACCATGGCCCCTGCCTATCTCCTTGTGCCATAGGAATGAGTAGAAAATTTCCATGCATCCAAAAGCAGGACAAATGGTACAATCCTGAATAATCAACCTAAGGCCCCAAAGTGATATAGGATTGTAGATGAATGCTTTCTTAGCAACTTGGAAAGGGCATGGAAGTGATTGAATAAGGGCCAAGTTTTGAAACTGGAAAAGTTTGTGTTCATGCTGCCTGTCACTATCAGAACCAATAAGCAGAGACAAGGATTGCCTTTTTTCTTTCTCTCTCTCTTTTTTTTTTTTTTTTTTTTGAAAGAGAGAAAGGGGAACGAGAGAGAAAGAGAGGGGGGAAAGTTTGATGCATTGATGTATGAGAAAAACATCAGTTGGTTGCCTCTCACATGCCCCCAACGAGGGACCTGGCCCACAGCCGAGGCACATGTCCTGACTGAGAATTGAACTCATGACCCTTGGTCTGTGGGGTGACACCCAACCCACTGAGCCACACCAGTCAGGGTCAAGGATTGACTCTTTATGGAGACTTTATTCAGAAGCTGGAGATCGGAGAAGATGATGGGTTATGTACCCTCAAAAACTGTCTTAACATCTCATCTCAAGCCAACATTTTTATAAGGAGAAGAAAGGGTAGGTAAGGGGTTTGGAAAAAAAGTTAATTGAATAAGAGTTTCCATCAGGGATGATTTTCTAGTACTTCTTTATCTGTTGGTCAATGATTCTTTACCTGCATCCCACATTCCCTCCCTGGAACACAGTGGTTTGCAGACCTCCTGGGGCACAAAGGTTGAATTGCTTGTTGGTCTCCTGGAGTCATGTAGGTCGGGCATTCCAGTTCCTGGAACAACAGCTTTCCACTGGCATTAGTCATGTAAGACTATCAACTAAGGCTAAAATCTTTAACTCTTGAGTTCCCCTATCAGTTTGAAGGGTCTTGAACTTGAAGCCAAATCATGACCTACCAGCAACCTGAGTGGATCAGTGACCTTGAGCTAGATAAGCAATGTGCGTCCCAAAGAATGCTGGTGTCAGTAGATGACAACCCCACATCTCCAGCCCATGCTCTTCATCCTGATTAATATATTACCACATTTATATGCCCTGGAACGTAAACTTGATCCCAGGATAAAAGGAGAAGGGTTGAAATTAGGGTAAAGTGTACAAGGCCCACACCTTGTGTGTAAAATTTAATGGGGTGCCAAAAAACTCAGAAATCAAGATAAATAATACTTAATTCAATATTTGAAACCTCAATTAATATGAAAGTGCACAGTGGACAAAATATCAAAATTTTATGTGAAGATAAGTTCAATGTTACTGAGTTTTCCTTTTGTGTCAGGAGGTGATGTGGCTATAGGAGGGGCACTGTTACAGGTCTGGCTTCAGTCTCCTCTCTAGATGGGGGTGAAGCGGCGGGGGGGGGGGTGTTCCTGAATTGCTCGCAATTTAGTTTCTGAATGAGGGCCTGAAATAGATAATGAGTTGAATTCCAGAAAAATAAAATTCTATTTCTTGCACGTGTGACTTCTGGGCTCAGATTTGCAATCCCTGTACAGATGCATTGACCAATCATCTGTTGCCCCTCCCATTTTCCCCTTGCTTGTTATAAAAGAAGCCTGAACTCTGTACTTTCTTAAGATGGATTTGAGGAACTACTAAGGCTCCCATCTTCTCGGTTGGGACCTTCTTGAGCAATAAACCTTTCCTTACTCCAAACTCTGATGTTTTCAATTTTGGCTTTTCGAAGTGTCAGGCACACAGACTTTGGAGTGGTAACCGTATTTTGCTGTAATGGCCTGAACTAAGACAAAAGGTAAAGAGAGGACCAGGAGGGGCACGTGAGAAATATTTAGTGTACTACATATTTTGTCTTTTCATTTCTACTGTAAATGAAATATTTTGTTTTCTCTCTCTCTCTCTAGGGTGTGCTTATATGTGTATAGTTTTTTCATCACTGAACTTAAACTCTGAGAGAGATAATGGACATTTAGACAAGTAGTTACTATAAATATGTGATCATAGGGGAGATAAAATGTTCCATGAAAGCTTTAGCAGTTAGACCTAGTGAAGTTTATGAAGTCATCAATGGCTTCTGCAAGAAGAGAGATTTAAATTGATATCCTAAGGATAAGGTGTTAGGCAGATGAAGGGGCTGATGGTGGTGGAGTATGGTAAAGAGAATCGAGATAAAGAAGGTCTTCAGGTTAGATGAGGAATTTGCATCCTTATTCACTGTGTAATTGCTGACTGATTTTGGTGATTTACCTAACTTCTCTGTGCCACATTTTTTCTGCCTCTCAAGTAGTCATAATGTTTACGTCACAGGGTTGTTGTTGAAATTATATGAGAAATGCATTTAAGTTTTTTGGGACAGTGCTTGGCAGATGATAAGTACTAAATATATGGTAGCTTTTATTGTCAATATACAAGGAAGACCTAGTGTCCATAGAGGGTGAGACCCATCAGAAGAAGCTCCCCAGAGTGCATTCTGTTAGTGGGAGAGGGTCAGAAGCTCAATTGGAGATGTAGACAAAGATACTAATTTGGAGAACCTGTGACTTAATAAAGAGTTTGAATATTGTTTCAAGGGCAACGATATCTGATGCATTTAACACAAGAAAGTTATATGATCGGATGTCTGTATTAGAAATTGCTGGTGCTTGCTATTTATTCACTTCTCTTCCTTTCTTCCTGGGCATACTAGATACATTTCCAAGCTTCCTTGAAATTGAGGGCCATATGCCTGAGTTCTGGCCAAGGGATATATTAGTCAGGATACTTCAGGGAACAGAACCATCAAGATATATTCATATACATATTATTTATTATGAGGAATTGACTCACAAGACTTGGAGGCTGGTGAGTCCGAGACCTGTGGTCAGGGCTGGCAGGCTGGAGACCTGCTGGTACAGATGAAGTCCAAGGGCAGTCTGCTGAAGAATTTTTTCTTGCTTAGGGATGCTGGTCCTTTTTTGTTCTTTCATTCCTGCAGCTGGTTGGATGAGGCCCATTCACATTCTTGAGGACCATCTGCGTTTCTCAAATTTCATTGATTTAAACATCATCTCACCCCAAACACCCTCCAAGTTGACATACAGAATTAACAATCAAATGGGGTGTTTGGCAGAAATGATGTGTGCTCCTTACAGGGTGAGCCTCTGTACTTCTCATACACAGTCCTGTATGCTGTCTTTCTTTGCTTCTTGGCAGGTGGAAGTCAGAAGTTCGAGGGGATGAGGGAGACACTAGATGGAAGGAAGCTGGGTCCCTGAAAGATTAAATGGAACAGAAACTTCATCCCACCTCTATCACTGAAATGTCATGTATGAGAGACAAGAAAATGTTGTGTTAAACTTTGGGATTTGGGGGGATTAGTAAACTGAGAGTTGGGAATTCTTCGGAGAGTGTTCGGAACTAAATAAACTTTTAGTTCCTGACCAAATTTTCTCAATACAAAGTCCATGTTTTTGTTTTTTTCTGATTAAAATAGAAATTGGTCTATTTGGATTTATTATACAATATAGGGAAACTTAATAAATATGACATTCTTTCTGGTTTCTTAGTTTGGATCTAATTAAAAAGAAAGTGGTCTTAGGCAAAGTTAAGGTGATAATGCTTAGTTAGGAGGCATCCCCTTGTGCAGTGAGACAAAGAAGGATGAGAAGCAAGTTCAAGATGATAAACCAGTGGGCCACTGCCCTGTGGCTCTAAAGAAAAACTGTGCCTCAGAATAATCCATCAGAAGGAGGACTGGGGAGGAAATTTATCTGCCAGCTCACTCATGTTTGCTGTCACTGGTCGGTTAAAGGTCATCCCACAGAGGATTTACTACACTGCCCTATATCCTGCCCTGGAGTATTGCTGTGAGTTGTGAAAGGTAACAGGAGGAGAAGGGTGGACAGTCAGAGCCCAGCGGGGAGGAATAATAAGGGGTCTGCTGGAGGGGAGGCAGTTGGTGTACTCCAAGGAGAGGGTCTCTGAAGGTCTGACCCCAAAACCCTTTAGAGAAGAGTCAGCCTTGGAAACCAGAGGACAGTGATACAAGATCGTAACAGTACCCTCATATAAGAACTGTGCCTTCTCCTGCCAGCTCTTCTTTCCTGGGTCTGGCTTAGCGAGAGAGGGTGAGCAAGGACGAGAAGGAAAGCCAACTTCATCCTACTTACCTGGTGCAGGTTTTCAAGAGTGACAGAGCTGAAAGATAAACTTGAAATGAAGGTTGCAGTTATGTGATTAGAATGGACTGGACTTTCTCACCATCTGAAAGAGGCTGAAGTACATTTTAGTTGAGCAGGAGAAAAAACAGTAACAACAACAAAAAAAAACTAAACCCCAAAACCAAAGCAATGATATTTGCTTGATATTTCCTTTTCTGTTCATTTAGGGTGGAACTTAATGAGTCCAGAGAGCAACTAAAAGCCTATTTTTCTTTTTTTGTACACCATAATATCTATCTTGTAAAGTCAACTAGGTGTATTCTTAACCACTCTACTATTTGCCATAAAGATCTTCTTTATTTGGTTCTGTTTTAAAAAATGCTACATAAGAAAACAAAGATATCAGGCCAGTTATTTATTAAATCCATGACCTAAATTAATTAATACAATTTGATATTACCTTATCAAGCTGGTCGCCATCTGTAAGTGGGACTCAGGAGTAAGAAGACCCTCTAGGAGTAAGAATTATAAAAAGAATAGTCTAGAGCCTAAGACACTGGGGAGTCTTGGGTAAAGAGTGCACTAGTGGGAGATTTGGGCAATGAAACTGAAGGGATGTGGGGTGGAAGAAATAGGACAAGAAAGCACTGAAGATAGTCTAGGTATTGTGTTTCATTCATTCTGCTGAATCAAACAGTATAGCCCACCTGATGCGACCTCTGGTGGTTACTCAGTGTCATAACGCATGTATGGGCTGGTGATCGCAGCAGCAGAAAATCTGGAAGTTGACCCCCAGTTCCTCCTGTTTAATATTTTAGAGCTTTCAAACTGTATGGGCAGAGAGTTCTTAATCCATATTAATGATTTGATTGCTCAGGTGAGGAGGAGTGAGGATGAATGCACCTAGGCCCCCTTATAGTTGACTTCCACGCCGTGTGTACATTCTGTCACACACTTGAAGCCTCAGTGGAGTATCACGCGCAGTCAGCAGGGAATTGAATAATTCATCAGTTTCTCAACCAACCTTGGGCATGATTCAGAAAGAGCACATAGAAGTTTCTGATTAATGTTGTTGAATAAATAAATGGGAACTATTTATTATGTGATTTGCTTCTCTACTTGTGTCAGTTGGGAAAAAGATTTAAATTGTAGAAAAGGTCATGTTTCCAGGAAAATATCCACAAATTTTCAATTCACCTTCAAGTAAAGAGACAAATTTATTTATAATGAATTTGAAAGATCCCTTTTCTCGGGTTATTTTATTCAGTGCATTTTATACAAGGAATCCAGGACTATAAGTGGGTAACACATTTTGTAACTGCCTTTGAGTAAATGATTTTCCATGTTGTCCATGAAGGGCCACTTGCAGACCCCGAAACTTGTATTGGTTACTTTGGAAGTTTAATAATGTATAAGTTCTATGAGATGTTTATAAGACAATAGGTATTACAATAATTGTTTTAATTTGTGCCTTGATTAATGTAGTCAGTAATTTAATCACGTTCAATGAGTATAATGTAATGAGAATACTAGAGTGTCCAATTAGTAGATGTAGTGACTTGACTGCCCTCAAGAGGGCAGCAAAGCCGCACAGCTCAGTTTTCAGAGTCCAGGGTGAAAATCTTAAAAAGCCTGTTCACAGACATTCCCCGACTTGAGGATCCTTCAAATTAGTCCAAGTAATTAAATATAACATGTGCTGAAATTTGTATTGGCATTTTATGAAAACTTAGCTGTTTCTTTGTGAAATGAAAAAAATTCTTTTCCTTTTAGGTTAGACAGAAGAACTACACTTGCTTGGGTCTCAAAATGCAATGTTTAAACAAGGTCACACATTTAACTAAGTCAGCTACTGTGAATGATAAAAAAGTAAGAGCCCCCCCTCCCACCCCGGATTTACTTGATTTGTTAGCACATGATGATTGTGCTTGACATTACTGGGATCATTTTGGAAATTGCCCTTTTATGATCTGTCGAAAGACCTTCAAAAATATATACTTCTCCGAGTGAAGAAAACTTGAAGATTGGCCCTAGGAAAATAGGGAAATGGGAGAGTCGAACAAATTTCTGTCCACCAGTAGAGAAGGGGATGTTGTCATTTCCTAGACCAGATTATCGACCAAGTTTTTGTTAGCACTTACCACACCTGCTTCAGTTCCTCCTCTGTTCCTGGCTCTCCAGTTGTCATTCTTCTTTTTCTTTTTTTTAATTTTTAATTTTTTAAAATTTTTATTCAGTTACGATTGTCTGCATTTTCTCCCCATCCCTCCACCCCACCCCAGCCAGTCCCACCTCCCTCCCCCGCCTCCACCCTCCCCCTTGATTTTCTCCTTGTGTCCTTTATAGTAGCTCCTATAGACCCTTCTCCCCACTACCCCCTCCCCACTCCCCTCTGGCTATTGTTACATTGTTCTTAATTGCAATGTCTCTGGTTATATTTTGTTTGCTTTTTTCTTTTGTTGATTATGTTCCAGTTAAAGGTGAGATCATATGGTATTTGTCCCTCACCGCCTGGCCTAAGTGCCCATCAGCAAATGAGTGGATCCAAAAACTATGGTATATTTACACAATGGAATTCTACGCAGCAGAGAGAAAGAAGGAGCTATACCCTTTGCAGTGGCATGGCTGGAACTGGAGAGCATTATGCTAAGTGAAATAATCCAGTTGTCATTCTTGCCCTCAGAAGGTGGTCAGGTGATCCTGGGAAAGGTGTTAATTAATAGTGTTTCAAAATGTTTCATCTCTTTGGTTTATTTGCATTTAGCAGGGGTGTCAAACTCGTTTTCAGTGGGGACTGCATCAGCCTCGCAGTTGCCTTCAAAGGGCGAATGTAACTTTAGGACTGTATAAACGTAACTACTCCTTAACTAGGAACAAGGAGCTCAGTGCTGCCGCTGGGTAGAAACAAGGCGCCAAGCCAGATGGCCTTGTGTTTGCCACATGTGTAAAAGAGGGTTTGTGGAGACTGGAAGATTTTCAGGCATAAAGGAATGGATCTTTGAATAGTAGCATTCTGGTCCTTAGCAGGTTTATCCTTTGTATGTAGCAGACCTTCAGTAGTTGTTAAAGGAGTGATGAAAAGCCTAAAAGGAGAAATGAGAGGTATAGCTGCTCTTCTACCTGTCCAAAGTGTAGAATAGACATCCTCTTCCTTTTTTGTGAGGATGAGTTTAGTGGGCAGACATTTAGCTTATTGTTATTGGAAAGAGTGCAGGTGGAGCCAGGCAGAAATATTTGATGACTCTTTTTACATTATGTAGAATAGATTGACTTTGCATCAGAGCAGATTCAGTGACAGCGTGGCTCTCATAAACGAGCTTAATGTCTGAATTTGAGAGTCTGTTCTAATCTTTCAAGTCTTTAGATGTTGTATAAGAATTAACGTAAGTATTTATTAAGCACTTATTCTTTGCAAATCTTGTGGTAGTCATGTATTGGAGTTTACAATATAAACAGAAGAATAAATTATACCCCTGTCTTTGATAAATTTATAATCTTAGATAAATTTCTAATCTTGCACACATGAAAATACTGGAAACCATAAAAATTACAGATCACTAATGCAAATGAGTGGATGGCATGCCCCAGGACTTAAAAACTTTTGAAGAAGGGGAGGCCAATATGAGTTTGAGACTCTGGAGAAGGCTACACATGGAGAGGGGGCCTCGAGCTGACTCCTGGGTGCAGGTGGGGTTTGGATACGGGAGAAAAGGAGGGTGTGCTAGGACAAACGGCTTGTATGAAGATGTAGAAGTGTGAGCGTGGTACATCCGGAAAACAGATGAGAGCAGAAATGTAAACTGGGTATTAGTGAGAGCTGAAGTGGGAAAAATAATCTTGGACCCCTCACATGAAGAGTTTGGGTGTTGATTCTATAGAAAAAGATGATCTACAAAACATTCTCTTTCTTTTTTTAATTTATTGATTTGAGAGAGAGAGGGGAGTGGGGGGAGAGACAGGGAGAGAGAAAGAGAGAGAGAGATTGACTTGTTTTTCCGCTTATTCATACATTCATTGGTTAGTTGGTTCTTGTGTGCGCCCTGACTGGGGATCAAACTTGCAACCTTGGCCTATCGGGACGACACTCTCAATCAATTGAGCTACCCTCAGCCAGGGCCAAAACGTTCTTGATTATGGGGATAGTGAAAGGATAGTCTATGTTTTTAGAAAATTAAGTTCTCTCCACTTTCATTGCTATGGAAACCACCAAGAACCTGTGGAATAACAGGGAGAGAAGGAATGTTTGGGATGGGTAAAAGACAGTGGGACTTTCTAGCTCTGACCTGTGAATATTACAGTTGTTATACGGAATTATATTTTCAAACCTCTATTATAATATATTTTAAGAAAGTAGGTTTGGAAATAATAAATCTGTCTCAGTTGCCATACTAAGTATTAGTGATAGATTCCACCCTGGACCCCACGTATATATCCTAGTCATTAGAAATCCACTTAAAATAAAAGAAGAGAGCCAATGATAATATGATTTTATTTTTCACTAGGGAACTATTTCTAACATCAAACACTGGTAAACTAATGGCTTGTTGGAAGGAAATATACCCTTTAATAGAAAGCCAACACATTTTACTTCTTCCAAATGGAAATCTACAGGAGCAATTTTTTTTAATAACGTGTATTTCAGAAACAGACACAGGATATTTTTATACATCAAACTAATGTCTTTGTCAGGTCGCAATTGCGTACTTTCATAAATGAATAGCATCATTCTAACTTCATCAATTCCAAACTCCCTTGCATTTGTGTTGCAAACTTACCATTTTAATGACATATTTGAAAAAGTTATTTTATCAGAGAAAACTACAAATAAGTCAAGTAAAATAGAATACATGGACCAGAACATATCACAGAATGCTGAGAATGGGAAAAATAACTCGTTAAAGCCCTGCAGTTAGAGACATTTCAGCACCTGCCAGAATTTGGTGCATGGCAGTGGAGGCTGGTTCATTAACACTCAGTTCCTTCGTGTTCTTCTCTCTTTCTCTTCCTCTGTAGCCCCATCCTTGTTCTCTAAATCTTCCAGATTTTAGGGCAGATCACTTTCATGAATGCTTTAAACTTTGGCTTATTCTCAACGATGGCCCTTTCTACCTTCCTCCCTTTGTATTCACACAGTTGTAAGAACTTGATTTTTTCGTATAATGTCTCAAAGTGTGTCACTCTTTGCTTTTCTAGCTTCAAAGCAAAAATATATTTAATCTTTTAATTTTTATTTGTTACAATATTGTTTCATAAGTATCCTTGAGTTACCTTTACCTTCTAAAATTTTAAATAGCAAAATTTATATAATCTTTTTACTTTTTTCTATCATCCCAATTATCCCGTTTTTTACTTTCATTAGCTTCAAAAGAAATGTATAGGCATGCCGTTCATTTCATTTTGTGTTTCAAAGCAAATTCAAATTGTATATTTAAAATAACTTTTCAATTTAAGTTCTGAGGTTATTATTCATATTTTTAAGATTTGGAAGCTGAGAGATGAGTGGTTATGCCAATCAACAAATATTTATTGAATATCTTCAATGGGTCTTGGGTAACCCTCAGTGCCACGGGAAACAAAAGGAATATAATAAAAACTTGGACAATTTTGGAAGTTTTTCCTGACACCAGACTTGCAAGTACTGTCTACTAACAGGAGCAGTAACAATAACACCTAATCTTTATTGTGGGCTTGATGTGTGCCGGTCAGTTTTTATAAGTATTTTCATGTGTTTACTCATTTATTCATTAGAACATCAATATGAAAGTCACATTAACGTAATCATTAAGTAAGAGACAATGTAGCCCCCCAAAAATATTTAAGTAACTCGCTCATGGTCACTGAGCCAGTGGAGTTATGGGCTTGAAGCCACGTAGTCTTTCCTTAGAACCAGCTTTTAACCACATTTACTTTCCACTATATGGTGCACCCAGCTTAGTCTAGTCAGGGGCATTGCCATCTCACGGTGTGCCTTAGAAAAATTACAAATTTCATGATATCAGGCACGTTCAAGATTACTTGGAAATAGGCAAAAAGCCATACTTTAAGTGGCAGCCATTAAGAATTGTCCTTGATCACACAAATATATGTAAACTATAGTTGGAGAAATAGATATATAGATGCAATTAGTGTGCAAACCAGCATTGCACATGGACAGATTAAATCACTAAGGAGCATAGTACAGGTAATACATAGGGAAGGGGTAATCGGGCAGGGATCTGGAACGTTTTGATGTCTATAAGGAAATATCTCCTGTGAGTGTGGAAGAGGGTGTGGGTTTTGAAGTGGGAGTGCTGGCTGGGTGGGGTGGGAGGTGGAGAGAAAAAGAGCCTGAAGACATAAGGGGATGTGCTATTTGCAAGCAATGAAAAGTGATGAGTGTCACTTCCAAGAGGACACTTTAAAAGCTCAGTAGTCTTTGTGGAGAGACTGGTAAATTTTTTAGACAAGGGCTGTCTATCACCTTGAATCTCAGGGTGAAGAAGCATGAAGCAGAGTCCCCTGAAACCCATATCTTAAACTTGAAATAAACCTCTTACTGTTGAGATCTGGGGATTATTTATCGATGTAGTTTTTCCTAGCTTATGTAACTAGCTAGTAGGCAATTTCAGTATCCCAAGCATAAACCATTAGGGCTTTAAGCAATGGAGAACAAGAGACAAATCTGAAAGTCAATGTCAAGGAAGAATTGACAGGACTTGGTGACTGATGAGGTTGTGAGGTGCAAAGATCTAGAAAAAACTGGCCAAATGACCTTAATGGTTTTGGTTTGTGAGAATAAATCATTTATCAATAACAGTAAAGTAAGTGTGGAAGATGGATTTGACAGATAGGTAGGAGAGAAATCCTTAAATCCTTTTCAAGGAGTTAAAGATATTATGAAGTGGAAGTGGGGTAAAGAAAATAAAAGGTACCAGGCAGAGATCACTTGGAAAAATTTGGTCGTTCAGAGAAATTTCCCAGTACTCAATAGATGGTTTTTGTTTTATTATGTTTTGTTTTAAAGTTGGACTATATATTTGCATACTTGAAATCATAGAAAGCATAGAAATTCAGCAGTATGGAAAAGAGGCTGGGGGCATGCTCGATAAAGTATGGGATTCAAGGTCCACAGAAGTTAGGAAGGGGTGGGACTGAGAACACGCGGGGAGGAGTAATCTTTGGGGGGCAGTGGACAACATCTTCCACTAAAATTTGGAAAGGATGGATAGACATAAAGGCAGACATGTGCTAAGATGAGGACAGGGGTTGATTGAATACATGAGCGCCATGCCTCCATTTTCCGTTAAAGTAGGAGAAGTTATCTGCTAAGACAGAAGAGGGAGAGGGGCCAGTGAGAGCTGAGGCAAAGAGAAGTGGTTTGTTTGTTTTTTTTTTGTCATTCAGCTTTTACTTTATTTTAAAATTTTGTTTTCCAATTGCTGTTTCCGTTCAGTATTATTTTGTATTGGTTTCAGATGTACAGCATAGTGGTTAGACAGTCCTATACTTTGGAACTCACCACAAAGAGGAGCAAAGCTGGCCGTGGTCACAGAATCACTGACACAATGGGCCCGTCTGAAGTTAGGCTGCGAGAGTTGGCGACCTGCCGCCCTTTGGGAAGTCTGAACAGCTCTGTCTTCTCTCAGAGTGCTCCGTGTCTTGGGAACAGGCAGGAAAAGCAGCGAGGGTGATCCAGGTTTGTGATTTTTTTATGGCTTGAAGTATTTGCTCAAGGTCATACTTATAGTTCTCTCTAATCTGTTCTCATTGTGTGTGTGTGTGTGTGTGTTTTTCATAAAAATACAATGTCTCCCTATGGATACATTTTATATTCTTGTGGTTCTAGTAATCTTCACATTGGCTTAAAATTCATCTGTGTAATCCCTGAAGCCTAGTTCTTTATATACTATGATTTCAGTTCTTGGATAACTTTTCTACCTTCTCACCTTTTCATTTTGAGAGACCTTTCAACTATATTATATTGGTGGAAATTTTTTCTGTGGTTCTTTATAAAATTTTTTTTACCTCATTTAATTTAGATACCATGCAATTACCAATCGTTATTAATTGCCTAATGTGTGCCACATGCTATGCTAAAAGGCCAGGGATACAACAATAATGAAACAATGCATGCATTTTTGATGTGCTTTTAGGGGTCAGAACTTTAGCTGGGAAATGTACACAGAACTACATCACCTGAAAAAGTTTAACTTGAAGCTTCTTGAACTCCTGAAGTTTATCTGACATGTGTTTCTGCTCTCACTTGTTATTCATCAAACATTAAACTAGGGGTTGCTATGGTATTAAAGTCTATCACTAGTGGACTTTAACTAACGGAGCCATCCCAGATAATTTGTTTATTGGAAGTCCTTTAGAGCAGAATTGAGGTTTCCTTGAAGGAGGAGAAATTCCGCCCCATGGTCTGCAGCTTTATTTCATTTGGGGAGGTTTGCCTTATGGATTTTGGACGTACCTAGCCAGCCCCTGCAATTGCATAAGCCTATTCTTTGTGATAACCTGTTAATATATATCTCCTACTGCTCCTGTTTTTCCTCATAAATGCCAACTGACACAAGTGATACACTAGAAAAAAATATTTGTGAAACATATCATAAAAAGGAGTAGATTTAATAAGCAGTGAGGATATAGTATATAGCATGGTTCCTATAGTTAACAATACTATAGTGTATATTTGAAAGTTTCTAAGAGTAGATCTTCAAAGTTTTCATCACAACAAAAAAATTTTAACTATGTATGGTGATGAATATTAACTAGACTTACTGTATTGATCTTTTTGCAATATATGTTGTACACTTGAAGCTAATATAATGTTATATGTCAGTTATTTCTAAATTAGAAAGAGTAGATTTTGGAATAAAAAAATTAAAACATTTTAAAAAGGAAAAATCACTAGCCTAATAGAAAAACGGACAAAGGATACATTTTGGTTATCTTTTGCTGTACAACAAAGCAATCTGAAACCTGATGGCTTAAAGCAGTGGTTTATTATTCTTATTAACAATCTGGGGCTGGAGGGGGGTCTTATCCTGGTTTCACTTGGGATCATCCAGGCTGTAATTATCTGAAGGCTCCACCATGGCTGGGTGGGGTTCAAGTTGTCTTCTCTCGGATGTGTGGTAGTTGGTGCTGGATGTTGGCTGAGATTCCACAGGTTTCCTCCATGTGATCTCTCATCTTCTGGTGAGTTAGGCTGGGCTTCATAACACTGAGGTGTCAGGGTTACAAGAAGCTGGAGTGGATGCTGCAAGGATAGGGCTTATCCCTGGGGCCTAATGGGAAAGCCTTATTCAGAGGAGAATTTTGATCTTACCTGACATGTTTTAACACTTTAATACGCAGTCATGATGTACCTGTGTAATAAAATATATAGCTATATAAATATTGCTGTAGGCTGAATGTATGTGTCCCCCCAGTTTTGTACATTGAAACATAATCCCTAGTGTAATGATATCTAGAGGTGGGGCCTTTGGGAGATCCTGAGGGTGGAGCCATAATGAATGGGATTAGTGTCCTTACCAAAGAGACCCTGGGGAGCTCCCTCACCCTTTCTGCCACATAAGGACACAGAGAGAAGATGGCTGTGTATGGAGCAGGAAGTGGACTCTCACCACGTGCTGAACCTTGATCTTGGACTTCCCAGCCTCCAGAGCTGTGAGTAAAAAAGATCTGTTGTTTATAAGCCATCCAGTCTATGGTGTTCAGTTACAGCAGCCTGAATAGCCCAAGTCAAATATATACAAGTAGGTACATACTATATACACTTACATATATGTGGGGGGGCTCCACCTGCGGGGCACCCCCGGCCGCCACAGATGAGAATAAGTCTACCAAGACATGATCGGCTTGGGGAGGAAAGGGGGCCGATCTCTCAAAGGAGAAGGGCCAAGAGCCTTTTCCTCAATGGGCTTTTATTGGGTTCAATTTGCACAGGAATACAGGTAAAGCTCATCAATCATTGTCAGGCAGTAAGGATCAAACAATAGGTAACAAACAACTCTGAGGGTTTATTCTGAGTCAGGGTCAGATAGCTAAAGGGCTATAAGACTTTGGGAAACAAACTCATTTCAGGCTTGGACCCTTATCATTTAAATTGGGGGTATTAGCAAAACTGGTTTCACAGGGTTTTATGCATTCTTTCTTAGGCCTGATCGCCCTGGGGAATTTGCCCTTTCTAGCACAGGACTGCACCGCCCTCTGTCATTGTTTCAGGCTTAAGTCAGTCAGGGGAAGTTAGGCAGCCAAGAGATTAGGAGACTTCTTGCAGACAGAATGAGGACTCAAGCTATGTCAAAGCCGAGGTGCGAGGGTCCATCACCCCCTTTTTCTATAGCCCCCCAAGTCCTTCCCTGTGGGCCACTTTGTGACCATGCCTGTCTTAGGTCGTCCCTCCCTTGAGGAATCTTACCTGTCATTGGCTAACTGGTCAGGCTTAGGGCCAAGTAGGGTAAAGTAAAGTGGGCAGGGGTGGTGCCCCTGCCAGGGAGATAAGCTTTGTCTCCTTAGTGGCTTATGGTTCCAAGGTCTCTGACTCAGCCTTAGCCATGGGGGGGTTACAGCTTCTGAAACCAGGCAGGGTGGTTCCCAACACATATATGGAGAAAGAGAGAGAGAGAGAGAGAGAGAGAGAGAGAGCGAGCTTTCTTTTTTTTCAGTAATCTTAATTCTTTGGGTGTACTGAATCTTTCCCATCTCAACTAAAGGTTACAGCTGGCCCATACTTTTGTTACCTGATATGCCAATAACAGACTTCTGTATTCTCTGGACAAGCTTCCAGTTGGAAGAATAGTTGCACGGTATGCTTAGTATGATAAATGAGGAAGTATTTAAGGTAGTTTGGTGTTAGGATCCCAGGCCTGTTAAGCCCACACTATCCATTAGTCTTAAACAAAGACACTGCTGTGGTTTCTGGGGATCACTGACAGAAGAAGTCCATGTGACCTCACCATCAGAGCACTGGGCTTTGAGCTCCATTTTCTTGCTTGCATTCTGAGATTTGGATGTCAGACTTAGAGATGACGAGGACACAATTTGTAAGACATGGTAGGCAGGCCCTGGCTGGGTAACTCAGCTGGGTTGATTGCTGTTTCAATATGCCAAGAACACCAAGGTTGTGGGTTTGATCCCTGGTCAGGACATGTAGAAGAATCAACCAATGAATGCATAAATATTTTCTGAATGGTGGAGTTCTGAGATAAGCACAAGGAGTAACACATGATAACGTATGATCAAGCATTTATCAATGTCCTGGTCTCACTTGAGGTCTGCAGAACAAGGAGGTTTTTGGTCAAGCAATTTGATCCAGGGAATGTTGCTTATCAATAGTACAGGGAGAATGATTTATCAGACAGCACATTCAGTACAGGGGGCCTGCTTGCTCTGTGGGAAGTTTTGGAGCCCGAAGAACAAATTCATCCCTTGTAAGCAGTTTCATAGTCCAAATGGCAAAATATCAGAATGTTGGGCTATAAACTATGGTATTAGAGTTCTTATAAATTGTCAGGAAGCATATCATGATAGACTGGTGGACAATAAAGAATTGTTTTTCCCTTCTCCATTGAGAGCAACCTTTTGATGAAATTCTTTCACTATAACCTGACTTGGTATGTACACCTTATGACCCTCTGGGGTAGGAAAGCTGGTCCTAGGGTGTTGGAGGATGAGGGACAGCTGGTGCAAATGGCACAGAAGCAAGGGAACAACTACCCTTTGTACTGAACACTGCTTAGAACGCCAAGCAGAATTCAAATCGAGTCAGACGAAGACCTCTGCTAGCAGGGAGGACTTGGAATGGAAAAAGTGACTTCACTGGTGTCTGGAAGTCTTGGATCCTGAAGATGGTGCTGTGCAATGTCTTTAGCTTGACGCGGCCACGTACAAAATGGTGACAACATACTCTAACGGCAGCCAGGAGGATACTTGTCTAGTACAGGTACTGCTTATAAATATCTGAAAAACTGGGCTGTGACCAGATAAGCGGAGGGCAAGTTTTAATTTCTCCTTGTTTACTAGGAGCAAGCAGGTAGCAGAATGAGATGAGAATGAGGTTGTTGAAAGTTATCTTTTTCTCTTTTAAGCTGTAGCCATATTTGTGTGTAAGGACCTGATACTATTTGATATGAGGTGTAGACATTGAGAAGAAGTTAGTTAAAATCAATTTTCAGGGTCTTTTCTAAGTGACCGTTTTAAAAGGACCCTTCCTTAGATTAGTAATTGAGTCGTCCAGTTGGGATAATAAATTCCTGAGAACAGTGGAATTTGCTCCTTACTGTACATGCTTATTTGTCCTGGTGTGGGAATGAGCCTTGAATGGCTATAACTGGTTAATGCAGAATATAGCATGCTCCTAAGGGCTATCTTGTTCCTACAGTTTGCTTCTGAGTTACAAGGATGCTAGTACTATCCAAGCTTAGAAAGAGCTGAAGTTTAGAGATCAATCTTGATATAACTATTTTATAGATTGTCAGTACCTCCTTTTCCTGCTTCTGATAAGAAATATGAGCCCTGTCCTGAAAGAATCCAGCCATGCACTATGAAAAATAGAGCACTATGAAAAAGCTGCCAATCACCAGTTGCCCATAGCTGCGGCCTTCTGAACTATCTCAGTAGTTTTCTCAGAGGAATGTTCAAGCTTAATGAAAAATTCGATGCAGCTTCATTGTTCTACTTGCTCAGTCATTTTGAATGCGACAGCCACACCGTACACATTCCCACTCAGTGGTGTTTACCACCTCCACTGAAGTTGTCATTGTTCACAAATGCGCATTCCAGTCCACTCTCCTTGGCTGCCAGGTTACATGGATGTTGTGCGAACTGTTCTCAATGGCTGTCCTTTTCCTGGACAGCACTTGTATCTGTCATTTTCTTTGCTGACACACATCTGGCAGTGAGCAGTGGGGTGATAGTCATGGGCACATAGACAAACTTCTTAGAGAGAGTTAGTGATTTCTTTATTATCAACTTTACTTGCATGAGATGAATTCATCAACAATTAATTAGTTGGCCTCTGTTGGCTAAGGCTGAATATGAAAAAAGGATTCTTATACTGTTTTAGGAACTATTATTTTTATTGAACAAGAATGGCCCTCCATGACTAAAATTATTTAGTTACAGCTTCTTTGTTACAGACTGGAAACTTTTAGAGTTGTTCTTTGCCTGCTAAATTGGGGGCACAACACAGAAATACAACTAATGCTAAATTGGAATTATGTTATTGATTTTATCCTGGTGCTTTTACCCTCACAGAGGATGTGCTTTTTTGTACATTTGCTGTGAACAGCACTTTTCCATTTGAGAATGCATTATTGGGTGTGAATGTGGAGAAATCAGTCTTAGATTAATTAGATTATTATTGTGTGATTAAAACAATGCTTCATGGATACATACAACTCTGTGGAATGCTAAATTTGAATATGGGTTTAGAAGGTCTCCTTATGTAAGGTTTGGCTCCTTTCAGCTTAACCCTTCTGATTGGGAACTGACTTCCCTGGTGTTACGTGTGAACCCTGAGTTCAGTGTTAATGGTGGTTACAAGAGGGACACGCTGGAGACGTGACACTGCTCCGAACAACCTAGTCTTCGTTTCTTCTTGTGAATAAGTTCTGGAGAGGAATGGATGTCCAGTTCTCAGCTGTAATTTAGCTGACTTTGGGAGCTGATTCCTAGAAAGCTGCAAAGTAATGCTGGATAATACATTCTCCTCAAGGACTTTTCCAGATTAAATTGTCTGGGTGAGAAGTGTAAAAGCATATATATTCTGGAAGTGCAACTTAATTTAAAAGCCACGTGCATAGCTTTTCAGTTGCAAGTTAAATATTTTATGTCTGTTTGAAGAAAAAACTTCTCGTTAAAAATTGTGGGTAAAAGACATTTTGTCCCCATTTCATTCACTCAGAAACTGCCAATGGCGGGGGTGGGGGAGACTAGTAGGAGGTGGTGGTGGTGGTGGTGGGGAAGGGGTGATATTCTTCTTCATTTTCAAGGAAAAGGAAATGACTAAATTCTTGTGTCTCAACCTTTGTCACAAACCTGCTAAATGACAAGGGTTGTGATGTGAAATGAGAGATTATGCTTGGTGCTGACTTGTCTTTTCTGGTCTTCAGCAGGAAACTGTATATGTTACAGTCTTGAAAGGGCCATTCATCTATTATTTGATTAAAGTGATGTGATTCAGAGAGAGGGATGGCAACCAGAACACGGAACAAAGATCCAAAGGAAAGGGGAAAACGTGACAAATCATTTCTTATATCTGAACTCTCCCTCCTAGTTTAGGGAAAATGCTGGGGAAGAAGCAAAGTGAAGGTGGGCTATTTCCAGACAACAGCCTAGAGAAAATGTGGATTGAAGTACAATGACTTCATGAACACAGAACACTGCAGAGACTCATCTGCAGACCAAAGAAAAAACAAATTCGGTAAAAGACTAAGTATGACAAAACTCTAATCAAATTCTGAAGTGCCCATCCTTGGCTGGTGTGGCTCAGTGGATTGAGCGCAGGACTCTGAACCATAGGGTCACCGGTTCGATTCCCACTCAGGGCACACGCCTGGGTTTCGGGCCAGGTCCCCAGTATGGAGCGTGTGAGAGGCAACCACACATTGATGTTTCTCTCCTTCTCTTTTTCCTTTCCTTCCCTTCTCTGTAAAAATAAATAAATAAAATCTTAAAAAAAAAATCTGAAGTCCAGATATCTGATTAAACATTATTCCTGGGTATGTCTCTGAAAATGTTTCTGGAAGAGATTAGCATTAGGATGGTGGATGGTCTGTGTAAAGCAGGTTGCCTTTATCAGTGTAGGTGGAGATCATATAATCCATTGAGCACCTGAATAGACCAAAAAAGCGGAGGGAGAACTTGCTCTCTCTAGCTTCTTGAGCTGGGATATTGGTCTTCTGACCTTGCACTAGGACTTGGACCATCAGTGCTCCTAGTTCTCAGGGCTTTGGAGTCAGATCGGGACTACACCACAGACTTCCCAGGTCTCCAGATTGTAGATACAGATCGTGGGACTACTCAACTTCCATAATCGTATGATTCAATTTATCATAATAAATCTCTTCATCCCATTTCTCTCTCTCTCTTTTCTTTATCCTACTTGTTCTGTTTCTCTGGAGGATCCTGGCTAATATATTCCTTAGTAATCGATAGAACTGGTAGACAAAATATCAGTAAATAAAGAGAAGACTTGATTATCACTATCAACTAATTTTACCTAATTGATATTTATAGAACATTTCGCCCAGTAAGTGTAGAACATACATTCTTTTCATGAGCACTGTGTTTGCTGAAATAGACCGCAGAATTTCAGAGTCAGAATTATGCCATGTATGTTCTTTGATCACAGAGAAATTTAATTGGAAACCTATAAAATGAGATAACCAAAAATCCCCAAATATTTGTCAATTAAGCAACGTTTATTCTAAACACGACATAGTGGAAGAGGAGATCAAAAGGGACACTGGAAAATACTTTGAACTGAATGATAAGAACACACAACATATGAGCACTTGTGGGAAGTAGTAGATTGTAAAGGTTGGCTGCAATAATTTTTTTCTGTCACTTTGTGAATGTCCTTTTTACAATATGAAATGGTTCTTCTCCAATCAAAAAGTATAGGGGGTTATTTGCTACCTCTTGAGTCTGGATTGGCTTTGTGACTTGCTTTCCTTAACGAATGGAGTGTGGCTGAAGTGATGCTGGGAGACTGCTGACCTTAGGCTAAGAATCCTGCCTAGGCTGGTATCCTTGACGATGAGAGATGCAGCAGGTCAGCACCAACTACCAAACATGTAAATACTGTGAGTAAGATCATCTTAGATACCCAGCTCCAGTCAGTTCAACACATGAGTTGTCCCAAGGAAGACCAGCAGAAGAACCTTTGAGCAGAGCTCAGCCTCGATTGTTTGTTCATAGTATACCACATAAATGGCATGGTTGTAGTTTTCAGGCACTAAATAGTACATTTGCTTAATATGTAGCACTAGATAACGGATATAAAAATTGGTATTAGAAGTGGGACACTGATATAACAAAAACTTAAATATGTGGCATTAGTTTTGGTATTAATCAGCAATTACTGGCTGAAAAAGTAGCAAAGATATGAAAATAATGAATCCATTGTTGCAGGTTAAAAAAATGGTGACTTGTCTTATGTATTAGGTAAAATATTGACAAAACTCTTTGTAAAGATAAGTTGAAAAATGCCTAATTAATTAATGGTTCTGGGTATACCAGACAAACTTTTGAATTTATTAAGTGGCTTCTCTTAGCTGTACACCATAAAGTAGGAGAAGAGAATGAGGAAGTGAGGTGGGAATTGTCTACTTTGCAAGCAGAATTTAGAGGAAATAAGGCCCAGAACTTGCTTGATTGGAAAATAAAATTAATCACCAATCTCTCCAGTTTGGAAAATCTTCTCAGGGTTAGGAATGACTTCAGGATAAAGATCAAAGATGTAACTGTTAGACATTTTGTTAAAACCTCAGAAATATTTAAAACACAGCAGACTCTCTGTGCTGGACAAAAGGGATGCTAAGACAAGGGAATCATCCCACAGCATGCTAGTATGTGGTACAAAGGAAGTATGGGAGCAGAATTGTTCTATATCTTCAATTGGTTGATAAATACATGGCTGAATAAAATTGATACAACTCATCAACTGTAAATGGAAGACTTGTGCATTTTATTATGTCTAAATATCTCTCTGATCATAAAAGTATATTATAGAGATGAAAGACATATTTAGCAAGCAACTAAAAATAAAATATTTTCATGGAGTACATATTATCTCAGAGATAGGATAGAACAAAGACATAAAATGATTATAGGATATATTCTACTAAAGAATGCAGATGAAAGAGTAGATATCCAGTCATGTAATATGAAAAATAGAGATATTTACTGAAGAAGATGCAAGATATCAGAAACACTGTACATAGGACAATGATGCTTCAGTCCCTTCAAAGTAGGCACCTTGGGACCTCACACAGTTCTCCCAACTCCCATTACTTGCCCCTTCATATTTTCCTGAATCTCATTGACAGTCTGAAATCTCTTCTATTTCAAAGGTGGTTTTAGTTTGGAGAAAAGCCAGAAATCACAGGTCACCAAATCTGGGCTGTAGAGGGGCTGAGTCACCTGGGTGATTCGATGTTTCACCAAAAAACTCTGCACAAGTCGTGATGCATGAGTGGGTGTGTTGTTGTGATGAAGCTGCCAGTCACCAGTTGCCCATAGCTGCAGCCTTCTGAATCATCTGGATAGTTTCCATGGAGGAATGTTCAAGCTTAATGCAAAATTTGATGCAGATTCGTTGTTCTACTCGCTCAGTCATTTTGAATGTGACGGCCACACAGTACACATGCTCACTCAATGATGTCTACTGCCGCCATGGACTAGTACAGTGAAGTGGTCATTGTTAACACATGCACATTCCAGTGCACTCTCCTTGGCTTCCAGGTTACATGGATGTGCAAACTGTTCTCGTTTTATTAACAATGGCTGGACTTTTTCTGGACAGGCTAATACATATATCTCCTAAAAAATGGAAAAGAAAAATATTCAAAGATATAAGAAAACCCCAGTCCTCCTTGTCTGCCAAGGGAAAATGGAACACTTTTTGTTACTTTATTATGCTGAATATTTTAATTTTACAATGAATTTGAACTCTTTCCGCCTTCTCTATGCCGTGTTAACAATATCTTTAGTAAATAAACATGTCATTAAGATGTTCTAAACAAAAGAGCAGTTTTCTTCTAAGAAATTTTTAGCCTACCATCTTGACCAATGAAATAAAAGTTAAACAGAGGCAAAGATACCTTATAAACAGTTAATTAGTTCAAAACTAATTTTGATTTCTTTCCTTTCCCTTAAACAACCTTATCTGCTTGAAGCCGCGGGATTAAGTGATATTCCCAGAGATCAATTTCGTGACTGTAGATGACGTTCAGTGAATGACTGAATGAGTACTCTCGATATCCTGTGGTCAAGCTCAGAGAAAGTTGCCCTGAGAAAAAAACCGAATTAAGTGTTTCTTTACTAGGGGTTGTGCTATTGTCGTTAAGTGTAAATGCTGTACAATGTGCTCTGCTCCTTTCTCTCACGCCCTGACTTTAAGCTCATCTGTTTTATTACTTTCCTTTCCTCTTGGAAACACTTACCTTTAATTTCCAGGAGAGTGTTAGGCAGATTCAATTAAAACTCTGCATGACAACCCTTTACCCAGTTGCCAGGGGAAGATGAACACAAACTCCACCAGAGCAGCTTATCTTAGAATTGCCAAATAAACCTGAAAATCATATAATGAGTGGATTTGTTATTGCACAGAAGATTCAAAGTAGTTGCAGTTTGATTTGACCTTGGGGCAATGCACTTTAGTGGGGAAAAATCACTTGAGTTTTGGAAATAGTATTTTACAAAAAAATGAAGTGTTGTTTAAACATGTCTAGGCATTTGGGCTCCAGGCTTGCAAGCTCACTTACTAATTCTATAGTTGGTGGTGTCTCCAGCCCTTCGTTTGCCAAATAACATAGAGGGCTGTTTTGAAGATATAGAAAAGAGCTTCAGACATATATTAAAGGCAATCCAACTGCTTGTTTAACTGAATGCCTCGACTGAGGAAGGAAAAGGTTTTGAGGAGTGCTTATAGCTGCCAGAGAGCCTTCTCCAACGTGCCCTTGGAGCTTCTGGGCTGGAGTGACCAAGTCTGAGAAGCAGCTCTTTGAGGCGCCCAGTCTTCCTTTGCACATCAGATTCCTGAGAATTACCCTTGATTTGTCTCTTGCTTACTGATCCTGTCTTTCATCCAGTTAATCACAGTGCCCCTTAAATACCCCTGGAATCCCCCTCTTGACTGCCGCCACCGTGTTTAAGCCATGCTCGTATCTCACTCACATCCAGTTCCACCTCACTCTGCTCCGTTCTCCACAGTTTCAGGATGATTTCAATAAAATACACATTGCATGAATAGCTTTGCTACTGAAAATCTTTCAATGTCTCCTCCCCTACCCCCAAGAAAATAGAACTCAAGTTTCTCATGCTTCTTTTTTTATACTTCCTGATCTTCTTGCTTTCTTTCTCTTCATGTCTTTCTGCTCGTCATGGTTTGCTCACTCAGGCATTGGAAAACCACAAAGGGCGGGGTGTTATGAATGTGGTGAAGGGGAAGGGAATTCACCTCGGAAGGGACCACGACTGACAGGAATGGGCGATGCTTTTATTTTTAACCTTTTTAATGTAAGCCTTGATAAAATTAATGTGGATGTCTCATCTTTTATCAACCAGAATATTTTTACCTTCTCAATAATCACAGGCCCCAAAAGATCCTAGCTACTAAAAGTAGAACCTGGTGCAAGAAACAGAGGCAAAGATAGCTTATAAAAATAATTAAAAAATTTCAGTGTAAATTTCAGGCTTGTAAAATCTAATCTCAAACTTGGAGGTGTCAGATGTTAAATGCTGTTTATGAACAAAATGTTTTGGGTTTTGGAATTTTTATCTAACCCTACTTTTTAGGTAGCTAAATACTTACATGTCCCAGAACTAGGACTTCAAGAAGTTATCTAATTTAAATTTTTTCCTACAGCAGAGAAATGCCTTCATCCATTAGTACAGATTGTTATTGATGTTTCCAAGAAATTTCACAACTTTCTTTGGCCATGTGCTCCAAAGTCTCTGTGTTAAGGCCAAGAGTTTCTTCCTTCTGACTAGCTAAGCTCTCTCACCCCCATTCTAACTTTAGCACGTTTTCTCTCATTGTTTCCTTGGTCAAGATGGGGATAATTTGGTTGATTTTATTCACTATGACACTTCTCATTAAATCTCCCCATAGGCTTTTCTTTCTCAGATTAAACAATCTGGGCATCTTTAATCTTTTCATTTTTTTCTTATTATATTTTACTTTTTTGCTTTCCTCTAGCCCCTCTCAAATTTCTTCACATTCATTTTAAACTGAAAAGACAAACACTGGATACGGTATTCTCTTAAGGTCAGACCATTGCCAAGAAGTGGAAGGTTGCTTCCTGACTCCCGGCCCGTTGCACTACTGTTCCTGCATCCCGGTATCCCACTACTGCTTTTTATTTTTCTCTTCCAATAGTGTGATCTTCAAAGGCATTTGTTCAGTGTCTATGTGCGGAGCCAGTTTTCAAAAGTATCAAAAGAAATTAAGATGCTCATCTGTTCCCGTCAAACTGTTGGTAGGAATAAGTATCCAGTGTTGTGAGCCAAAGAGATACACATAGGGAAGGTTGTAAAACTAAAATTAAGATATTCTGTGTGGAAGTTAGTGAAAAAGTAAGAGTCTAAGATGCTATTTTTGTCTAAACTTGCTGGAAATATATACAAGGAGAGAGCAGCAAACAAAGACAAGTTTATTTAGCACGGAGCTTTTGATTATAAGCTGGAAAATTCAGTCCACTCTCTGAATACAGGGGAACTGCACATGGGTCTTTTAATGCTAAACCTGAAGGCCCTTCCTTGGCCCAGAGTGTGGTTCATTGTGTTCCTTTTGTTTTGTTGCAACATGCAGGCATTTGGCCTGATTTCCTTGTCCTTTTTGGCTGACACTGTTCTATTCTGTGGACGTTTTTCCTCTCCTTAAATCTGTTCAACTTGCTCTTTATTTCTTGCCCATGAAGACGAAAACACTATTTCTATGTTAAGGATGCAATCAATGACCTTCATTAAAAGGAAATAAAGAAATAGCAAGATTAAAAAAAAAAGATGGGCAAAGGTACGTAGTTAACGAAAATTAGCCCCTGAGATAAGAACTATGGCTATAAAATGTATCTGCCTTCAGCTTTTAGTCTTGGGTATCAGGTATCCCACACATTCTGCATCTTTCTGACTGTACCCTTTGAAGTAACCAAGGCCAAGCTATGGGATAAAAGAGCACAACAGTGAAACCTTGGCCCAGGCAGAATATACATGTGTCTTTGAGACATGCATAATCAACTTTACTTGTTTCACTAAGTTTTTGATCTTACCATTTCATTAGCATCTCTCAATGTCTATACAGATGTTTGGTAATGGGAGGACCTAGTCCGAGGCCCATGTTCTCAATCAGTGAGCCATTTTGAATTCAGAAAGAGTTTTCAGGAAATTTTATATTCTGACTTTTGGTTAAAATCATGGATTTTTATCATGAGTATTAATTTGAGAAAATTCTCATTTATCAAATAAAGATGAGGTACATGAAAAGGAAAATGCACAGAGCTATGGACTACAGCATTTATCATTAATACAAGTAAGAACAAAATCTGTTATTGTAAAGTTTAACTCACTCGTAGGAAATTAACTCATTTTTCTCTTCTACATTCCAAAAGTTGACAAATCATTGTCTGAGTCAATTGGCATTTATATTTGTAATTTTGAGAAAGTAGGCCTCATCAGGAAAGAGAGACAGACAATTATTTTCCTGTATTTCCATACTTAGGATATCTTCGAGGCTATTTTAAAATGATAGTTTTAATTTTAAAAAGGTGATTCAATGTTATAACAAATATATTCAGTGTAATCATATTTAGAGTTCAGGAAATTAAAATGGAATTACTGCTCTTTAACAGATATCCACGGCTGTGCTAGCAAGTGTTACTGAAAACTTCGCTGGCTTCAGCACCGACATGATTGGTGAACAGTAAGGAGGTGGTTACGGGGTGAAGAGTTGACAGAGAAGCCCATCCTGTGTTGGATGGTGTAGTGGGGCTCAATGTGCTCGTCCACTCTTCAAGATGCCCAGGACGGAGCCCGACAGGTAATTCTTCATCTTAGTCTCTACCCTCTTTACTGGCTCAGACATGCAAATTGCTCTGTGAGATGCTGGTCTTCTTCACCAGAAAGGCCTGAGAGTCTTAGAAGTGGAAGATAAGACTCATGGAACTAGGGGAGGTATTAGATGCCAGGTAATCCGGAGTCCTTTGACATATAAGGTCATACAGAGGCTAAAAAAACCCCCAAAAGCAGATTGCTTTTCCAGGGTTCCATTATAAAATATCATAAAGGCTTGGATGAGATTCTGGTCTCTTGAGTCAAGAGTTTGCTTTACCACTGACTCTCAAATTTCACTCCTGTTACTCAGTGACAAAATGTGAGCACAGAGGCCTAGAAAAGAGTTTTGATTACATGTACAAAAAAGTATTTCCATTAATGCTCTGTTTTTTAAGCACAAATTTTAGCTCTAAAGCCTTTCTTAAATAACATTACATCATTCTGATTACTTCCTTGAGGTTGGCTCCACCAAGATTTATATAAAATTTATTTTTTTCCTCATTGCCACACTATTGCTTAGGTGCTAGTCATCGCTACCAGTCATTTAATTATATATACACAATTTATCTCCCTGAATGGAATTTAGGGTCACAGGGTGTGGCCTTCCACCTGTTTTAGATCTCCCATTGTCTAAACAACGTTGGATTCTGAAACAATGCAAAATATATTCAGTGTGTATATATTGAATAAAGGATACATGTAAACTGAAAAAATATATTATCACTTACCACTCTAAAATCAAAGCTAATGACCTCAGGTTGAAATTATCTGGTGATCAACTTTGCTTATCAGTAATCAGAGGACTGATGATCACTCGTATCTCTTGACATGGCCTTACATGTTGGTAAAATTACAAGTTGGTAAAATATTTCTACTCTGTTGGTGAAAAGCCAATACATTCCTCCAACCCAAGGCCCCAGCTCTTGGCCTTGGAGATACTATACACTTCCCCAGGATACAGCAAACAAAGAGCTAACACCTGGTCACAGGCACGGCAGCACTGCTGGCGTCTAAGCTTATAGGATTCGGGATATTTTGGGCAAGTTGACAAAATCTGTCTCTTATAGCTGGCCTGACTGACTATATATTGCAGTGTCTCAGCTTTGTTAAGTTCTTCAGTTATGTTGGGTGCTAGATTAAATGGCTCCGCACACACCAATACGCCTAGCATGCAGCGCTGCTTTCAAGGCTCTGTTGGCCGCTCTGGCAAACTTTAAAAACATTTTCTCAATTTTCTCATCCCAGGAATATTTTTCAGTCCCCATCTTAACTTTTTGAGGCATTTGATACGACTGACTGCTCCTTTTTTTTTTTTTTTTTTTTGTGGCATCCCTGGGCCACTAGTTTGGTTTTCTTTCTCTCCAACTGCTCCTCCTTAGTTTTCCCCCGCCCCCACCAGACTTTCTTACTCTGTTATCTCCTAAAACTCTGTGCTGTTCAGAATCTCTTCTCGGTCTTTCCCTTTTCTTACAGCATAATAGACTATCAGTCCTTTGCTCGGCTTCCACCTATGCTGACAATGATGACTCCCCAGTCTCTCCTCCAGGTTTCTCTTCTGCATTCCACCTGCATTCCCTATGCATCTCCCAGCCTGAATGCTCTTCTCCCCACACCTCCCATATACAATGAGTCTTTGAGAATTGTGTGTGATTTGTTTATGTCTTTTAAGTTGTACTCTCTTTTCTGCTGGGTTTACTTCTTGCTGGGACTAGTTCAGACATTCATCTTTTTTTTATGTTTTACTTCCTGTATTATTTCAATAACCTTTCATCTAAGCTGCAGTATATGCACTTACATGGCTCTCTACAAGACCATGAATTTCTGGGGTGCAAGGATTGTGCCTCTGCCATCTCCATAGTCCTAGTGCGTAATGATGCCTGCTACGTAGTAGGTGCTCCATAAATGCCTGTTGAGTGAACAGTACATTATATCTGAATGTTCACCTTCTCTGGGGGAATTTATTTGCCTCTCTCCCTTAGATTTCCTTGTTACTGTAGCCCAGTCTTTCACCACTTCTTTATGTCTGAGAATCGAGCTCCTTATCTTTGAAATGTCGATTGCCTGTATTCATATCAGTTCAGCTAGAGCTACCTAAAATTGCAAGTTCGGCCCACAGCAAGCATTTTGTTGTAAATGACTAGCTTTGAAAGGTTCTCCTGGGAATCTCATCCATTTCTGTGGGTAGGGACATCTTGTGCTGGTGCTTTCCAGGAAGCCACCAGATGGCTCACAGAAAAGCATCCTTATTTAAAATCCTTTCAGAGGTGTCGGGGGAAAGTGGTGTGGGAAAGTATTCACACCAGATCAGTAAATGAAGCAGTGGCTAGAGAAAGGCTATCATTCCACTTACCTATCCCCAGCAGGCCCTTATGCTTGGTTCTGAGCAGGAAGAAGCCTGATTCACTGACTCATCGCAGTTCCTAAACTGCGATTTTTAATCCTTCAGAGCCATTTCCAGTGAGCAGGCTACAAACACGTCTCTTAACGAAACCTTGAAAATGTGTCTTAGAGATGGGATTATATTGCTAATATGGTTTTTGTTAAAGGAAGATTAATAGACAAGAAGACTGTGCTTCTCAAATGTAAACAAGCTTTGAATGTAAATGCTCAGTATACGAGAGCTCATAAAAACAGTGGACAACAGTGAATGGACTTATTTGGTGAAGAAGGAGATTAGTGTTTTCTTCCCCTAAAGTTTTCATTGTTTCTTGTTTCTTCTTCCGTCTTTAATGTGACCACATCAAAGGAACTGGGGGTGTTGGAAGGAATTGGAAGCAAGACAAATTCAATGTCATGAAATGAAATTTCTAGGAGATTTCCTGGTTCTGGGAAGATCAAACCACATCAATAAATTCAGGGTCTTCCAAATGTATGGGCTGACTTACTTACCCCTAAGGTCAGTGGCTAGGTGTCCGGGGACTTATTTTCAAATGCATGGGAAAGCACATATCACTTGTCATTTTCTCTATACTTTTCTCAAAAATGTGGAGTCAAGAACATTTATCCTCTCTTAAAGGCATAACACAAACATCCTAAAGGCCCTGTTTTTTAAAATTTTTATTTTTGCACTTTAGCACATACAAATAGCTAACTAGCTTATTTTTCCAATAAATTGAAGGTTTCTTCTCTATTGTGAAGAATAGAGGGCATTCTGAATTCTATTTCAATGGACTGAATGAGAGGTCAGGTCTTAATTTATTCACATTTTTGGTCTGGAAGCAGTTTTCTCATGAGCTGAAGGAAGACTGGGGCAGTGATCCTAATACATGGATTCTCTGAAGTTCTCTTGCCGAGGTCTGGTGCTAGTGGACAGCTGAGCCCCAGGATGCGCCTGTGTCTGGGGCGGGGTGGCTCACCGGTCATCTGTGAGTAATTGTGCATAATATCAATTCCCGGGCATGGACGCCATTTTATTGCCAGATGTGACCATTAAAAGGAAACTTTCAGAAAAACTGGAGGCAAGGCAGCTGATAAAGTAGCATTTTCCCCCTGAAATACAAAAGGCTTTTTTCAATAAATTACATGATCACAAATACAGTGAGTCATTAATAAACCTAGTGAGAATTGTTAAGAAGTAACACCTCCTTCATGGAAAGGTAGCCAAGTAACCCTTCTCTCCAAAAGTGTTCACAAAAGGGTTTCCTTCCTCCTTCTTTTATACAAATTGGATATGCCCGAGATGCCATTCTTGTTATCCATGGTTATTTACTTTAGAGACTATATCTCACAAGTGAGTTAGAAAAAATCCTTCTAATTTGCCAATCTATTTTTCAAATAGAGTACACTGGTATTCATACAGGAAAATACTGTATTGAGAAAATTCCAGAAGATAACACCATCCTAATCATCTCTGGACAGAAAAAGGTGTCTTTCTCTTTTTTTCCTCTGCCTTTGGCTTCTGTGTCTGTTTAGAGCTTTTCCTGGTATGCAGGTGAAGGTATGCCGCCACGCTGCTCCGCCTCGGGTCCCTGCTCTCATTTCACCTCTTTCTGAACTTTTGCATTAATGCTCAGAGAAAAGCGTGAGAAAAATGGCATTTGGCTAAAATGAAATCACTTTATATTTAATCTGTTAATGGTTTTTATTCTCCCATCAATAGAAATAACTTGCCAAAAAAAAATCACAAGCATCCACAGTTATGGGAAAATGTATTCAGAGTGCATAATCATATCCTGTTGTCTCTGACTGTGAAAGTATTTAATCAAGAGACTTGTTAAATCAGAGATTATACAAATTAACATAGTATTCACATTTTGAAGTTCCTTCAAGAAAGAAAAGCTACCTCTGAATCTGAAATAAGATAAAAAGATTTTCCTTGGATGCATTAAATCCATTTTACTTAGAGAGTGATAGATACATGTGTTTCGTATTTTACATGTGAATGACCGGCAAGAAGCCCTAAAACTTATCTCAACAGAATCAAAGGGAATTAGAAGTGTAGGAAGAGTACCCACAGCATGAAACATGCACAAAGATACAAGTACACACACACACTTACTGAAAGTGTAGACGTGAAAATGCCCAAATGAAAGAGAATAAATTTATTTCCATTTAAAAAATAAAGAAGCCAACAGTTTAGTTTAGAAAGGAGTTTAGTGAAAGTGACCTGGCAGTTAGGCTATGGAGGGCATGTTTTCCTTTTCAGAGTTAAGTGGGTACACGTATTTTTGGGTAGTTTTTTTTTTCTTGTGTAAGAATTGGTTCCAGTTCATTTCAGTGTTTGTCTTAAAAGTTTTTTTTTTTTCTAACAGGTTGAACAGAGAATCCCTGGTTTAACTCTCAGGGAATGATTGCCAGAATCTCATTTCCCTTTGCAGTCTCTCTAACAGGATCAGTGCTCACTGTCTGTCTGAATATCTCAGATGACTTTGACATGTATGTTCTCTTTCTGGTTTACTTGATCTGTTTTGGACAAGTTAACCCGATAGCTGCCAATTACCATTTTTAAATATATGTCATGGTGCCACAGATGTGTTAGGTCAGCAACTGCTGGTTCCCCCACTTCCTGTCTAGCACTTTGTTACATGTAGACAAATCAAATAGAAGCCAAGCACATCTGGAAACATTCAGGAAACAATAGTTTGAAAATTTCTGCTTCATTTAGACTCCTAATTCAGAAAAGACTACTCATAGAATAATTAGATTTACATTTTAATTTCACCTGGGAAGTTCATCTCCATGGCATCACTAAAACTATTAATTTTCCATTTCCATTGTCATTGCCTGGATTTACCAGTAATTCTACCTAGCCCCCCTTCCTCTTCACACCACACACAACCAGTCTCCCGTCCTAAGAATATTCTTCCTAAAACAAAGAGTGAGGGATCCTGTCACTCTTCACTTCATAAACTTCCAAAGTCTTCCCAATGGTGTGCTGAACAATCCAAGCTCACTGGTTTCATAGGCAACATTCACCATATGCCACGATTCATCGGGTTCCACCTCTGTCTGCTCTCCACACATTATGTAGTCCAGCTACATCTTTCTATTTCACTATATGCGCCTTTCTTTTGCTTCCTTTCTTCCTGCTCCTCCTCTTCCACCTCCTCCTTTTCTTCTATCATCATCATTATTTTAATTTTTATTGATGGGTTATCTGATCTTCAAATGCCACCTTTGTCACACTCTCCTCCATCACAACAAATAGCAGTTTTTCTCTTGGGCTTCTGTCACCTGTTTGTTCATACCCTTATAATATAGTTGTTTTAATTCTTAACCTAGAGATGGTGGAACATCACTTTCTTCTACTAGATTTTGAGTTCCTGGAGCACAAGGCCCACGTCTTATCACCACTGTATCTCACAAAGCCTAGCGTAATGGTGTAGTGGTGAGAAGGGGGCAACATTAAAAAGGAACATGATAAAAAGTAGTTAAAGGGGAAAAAGGATGAATGCATGAAAGCCCTAGTGCCATGTCCTCCTCCAACCATGTTGTCTGACAAGGTCCAGACATGGAAAGAAGGAATTCAAGGAATCCATCTTCCTGGAGGAGAGTGTGGCATACAAAGGGGGCTGGTAATTTCCCTGGGATTGCTTTTAGTAACTTCCTTGTTGATATTCATGGTCTTACTTTGAACCTTGATTCCCATGAGAACAGGCCATGAGGAGAAAGAGGTTCGAACCTTGAGGGAACTTCTGAAGGGACAACTAGTTCTCCCCAGACTACTGAATCATGCCCAAATTGTTTAAACAATGTGTTTATAAACCTGAGTAAGAAATTATCCCCTCTAATGAAATAGCCCGTGAATGTCTAAAAGTTGGTAGAGAACAGCCCTTCCTTTATCTTGAATAGAAAAATATAGCAATTAGAATTAGACAGGCAAAGAACGAAGAGAAGCTGGTTAGCTATTACAAACTAAGCACGGAGAAACAATTACCAGGGAGTCAGAGTCCACAGTACATAGAAAAACATTGTAGACAGAAAAGATAGATAGCTAAGTTAGACATCACAAAGGCCTTATAATAAATTTCCTATAACCTCTACTCAATCTAGCCTATCGTTTTACCCCATGACAAATTCTGAAAACTTTAATAAACTATAAGACATTCAAACTCTGTACATACAGCTATTTTTAATTATCTGATATCTGGGTAAATTTTTCTGCTTTGCCTAACCGCAAATAATAATCACTGCCTAAAATGAAAATATAAAAACCTGCTTGTACTTGCAATAAACGGAACAGAGCTTCACCGTCCTCTGAGGCGTAATGTCATCTGTCTCCCATCGCCGATGCCTTACCCACCTTTCAGGAACTCCTGGACCCAGCTGCGGCTGGACCGCAGCACCCTAGGGTCACCTTGTTACAAACATAAATAAATGCGTTACATGACTAAGACATTTCAAATTTAAAATTACTGATCTATTAAATGACAGAGCTATAAATGGCTATCAAGGGAAGTTGAGATTTTTAAAGACATTTAGGGCACTGGTTTGGGCAACAGAAAATTGGGCTGGATTGTGGTTCTGACACAGTATGGGAATTTTCAGTCCTTGTATACATCATTATTAAAATATAATTGCTTAAACATTTAATATCATGTGTGTTTTACAGAATCCATATCTGCCAATCTGCGCTTATCTATCAGGCTCTTTTTCGATAGAAATGACCTCGGGATGGCACTCATGGTCTCAGGAACTATTCTTAGGACTTGAGCTCATAACTCTAGTCTTGAATTAAATTTAGGGGCCATGAAGAAAGTGTTGTTTATTCCTGGCAGTGGCTGCAGAAACAGAGTTCCAAATTAGGGCCATAATGGGTGTTACTGAGAAGAGGAATTTAGAGGAGTCTGGAAGAGCCGGGTTATTAGGGGCAGGAAGAGTTTAAAAAACCTTTTTGATTAACCTATTCAGATGGAAGATGGTTGAGTGTCACTTCTCCAGCTCTTATTTCTCACAGGAAAAATATGAAAAGCATGGATTACAGTCACAATATACAGAACTGGCCCCAGCCCAGTGGCTCAGATGGTTTGAGCATCGTCCTAAATACCAAAAGGCTGTGGTTCAATCCCCGGTCAAAGAACATTCCTAGGTTGCAGGTTTGATCAAAATTACAATGGCCTCTCTGCTTCTCCACCCCACAGAGAAATTCCTCCAGGAATGGATGCTGCTTGTTCTTATTTTAATTTCTCATTTTGGTGTCCTTGTATTGGGTTGGCTGCAAAGTCCATTTAGATTTTTTCTGTAAAATGAGACATATTTTCATTTTCACCAATAATTTATTGATTTGGCTATTTTGAGCATGTTGGCTATCTCCAACACCTGTGTGGTGTAAGAGTGATTGTTCTCAGTGAAGGCCTCACTTTGATCCCCAGCAGCTTCAACTGGTCCACCCAACTGTGGAGCATTGACCAGCAAGAAATCTCCAGCACAAAACTCTGCAAACAACTTTTGACATGTTTGATCAGTCACAGCACCTTCTCCATACACTGCACAAATCCTTTTTTTTTTTTTGGCATTTTAGTTGTGCTTTTGTCTTTCTTGAAATAATAAAGCATAATATGCCAAAAACATCACTTATTTTCTTCCACCTTCAATATTAAAATGGCTACACAAAACCTCACCACTTTTGATGGTTTTTTAAATGCATGCTGATGTGACAGCTGTCACAATACAATCTAACAAAATTGTTTTGAATGAAGGTAAAGATAACTAAGCATTGCTAGAACCATTTTATGGAAAAAACCAAAAATTTGGCCAACCTAATACTTTTCTACCAATCTCAAACCATTTTCAATCCTCCCAAAGTCTTTGAAAAATAAGTAAGCTTTTGCAAAACAAAACAGCAATAACTAATAACAACAAACAGATATGATAAACTAAAATAACAATTATAATTAATAACCTGATTAGTAGGAATCAAGTGAGTTGAATGCTCTCTGGTCTATAGAATTTTTAGTATAAATACAATTTTTTTCGTAGTAAGAATATCAATATCTTCTAACTTGGGCCTCCACTGGAAAAGGAAATAAAATTTTAAACATACTTTTTGATAAAATTGTGAAAATCAGTTTTAAAATCTTGAAATATGGATAATTTTATATCACATGCTAGGTATTTGAAGATTATTTTGGTAAAAGATAAATCAGAGATAATTCCTTGCAAAACAAAACATCTTTAATCACTAATTAGAGGCTCATTAGTGAGTCAATAAATGTAGAGGAATTACACCAGGATAATAAGGACTGCCAGATATCAAACAATTTTATAGAGAAGATACATTACTGCAGAAGCAGTGAAGATATCTTTTTAATATATAAATATAGAACTTATTCTATAAAATGTTCAAGACAGCCATTTGAAGTTGCATTTATAAAGACGAGCGATCTTTTCTTCTTGTTAGTTAATATGTAATATATGTTAATAGATTTCAGATATGTCATTCTTAAAAGTTTATACCCAATTTTTAAAAAAGAGAAACAATAAGGACATTAAAATAGAACTACCAAAAGGAAAACTTAGAAGGAACGCACATACCCCAGACCTATGTTTTACACTAAGGAAGAGAATCCAACTGCTTTTTAATGTCCTACAAAGCCTTGCAGACTCCTGCCTAATTTCATACGTTATCATGGTATTTTTTCCTTTATGCTCCAGATTCTTGGCACATTGGCCGCTTTTCAGTTCCTCAGACCTACTCAATTTTTCCTGACCTTAAGGTCTTGGACCCAACATTCCTTATGCAGTGTTCTGCCAGGACTGCTCCCCTGTACTGTTTCCTAGGGAGCTGCCTATCCTTCAGGTGAGTGCAAGTCATTTTCTCAGCGAAGCCTTGTCTGGCGGTACTGAGATGGCTCCCTTGTTCTACCATCTGTGATTCTCATGTTGAGTTACAGTGAGCCATTAATAAACAAAAGGGACACAAAAGGCCCTCAAAATTCACACTCCTTATTAGAATCCTAAACAATCAGCTCAACACATATTTTGAGTATTTGTGAAAGCCCAGCACAGACTTTAAAATAATTCTGAATCATGATTCTCAAATTTAATATAGTTATATTTTGATAGTTTGTTATATTTTATCCTCTAAATTTTCTGTAAGAGATGGTCTTGTTAACTTGACAAAACTATAAAACTGATGGATTAGAAGAAAAAATTGCTTATTATTTTTCAAGTGTCTACACTTTAGATGTCTGGAAAAGAGACAATGAAGATAATCAATCCTTTTAAATTTTAATCATAATAATGTATTATTCCAGGAATTTCAGAGCTAAATTTAGGCCAAAGAAAGTACTAACACTCACCATCTATTCAACAAATATTTATTGAACACCTTTTGTGTGCCACCAGGAAACTGGCTGCATCTCTGAAAATCAATTTTCCCATTAATCAATTCATCAAATAACTCACTGAGTTCATTCAATTCACTAAGTTCAAAATTATTCATAATTGTCTCCCAACAACTGTTTAGTTACAAAATTAAGTGTGCTTCCTACACTGTAATTTTCTAACATTAGGGTTATGTTAATTTGTTCAACCTTTACTATTACTGTGCCCTGGTCCTTAATTATTCTTTTTGCTCTTTATACCCTGTTTTTTTCTGGGGCAGGGGGTGGATCTATTCTTTTTTCTAATTTGTTAAGATCATTTCAAATTTTATTTTTATTCAGATTGTAAGAAAGTCAGTCTAAACTTGAAATAATATCATCTGAGTCATGGTTAGGGGTTGTGTGACATCAGCGTTGGCTTTTATTGGATGGCTCTTGGAAATGGTTTCCAGAAGGAATTAAATCATTGTTATCAGCTTTGTACTACACATCTTTGTTGTGTTATTCACACCTATCGGCACAGTGGTAGAAACGGTGTTTCTTGCATTTGAGATTGTAACCTCCAGGAAGCTTCACAGAAGGCCATGGAAGAGGGGCTAAGATGGAGTAAGCATTTTCTTTATTTTACATTTCTGAAACCACTCATTCCTCAGCTTTGTCAGGGGGCTAGCATTTACCCTGATGTACAGATAAAGAAACTAAAGTTTGAGGAGACTAAAGAACTTACTCACCTTTTCCCCCATTAGTTCCTTACACTCTGCCGTTTTACATCTTCCAGAAACAGCAAGAGATTCTTTTCAGGAAAAGACATTGAATACTCTGATTATTCCATGAAGAAAAATAAAATGCTTTGAGATTTTATCCTAAGATATGGTTGGTTGATTTTAATTTCTTACGAAGGTAAGTGGCAGATAAAAAGTGGAGGGAAAACAGGTTTTTGGACTGGGGATATATTTATTTTCAATTGTTGGTTTGACAAATTACTACAAACTTACTTAGTAGCTTAAAACAACTTCATTATCTCAGTTTTGTAATTCCAGATCTGGAGTTCTAGTGGGTTCAGTTGGGTTCTCTCCTCTGGGTCTCTCAAGGTGCTAACATCTGAGAAATGATAATTATGTGATGTGATAGAGGTAGTAATTAAATCTACAATGGCAATCATATTGCAACATAAAGGTATCAAATCATTATGTCATATACCTTACATTTACATAATGTTATATGTCAATTGTATCTCAATAATAAAATAGTGCCAACTTCTGGACTCGCGTAGGGAAGCTCTGGGAAGAATCCCCTTCTAGTTTGATTCATACTGTTGGCAGCATTCAGTTCCTTGTGGTTGTAGGACTGAGAGAGCTGTCTGCTGAGGGCTGCCCGTAGTTGCCCACTCCGGTCATTGCACATGGGTTTCTGCATCTCAGAGCCAGCATCCGTGTGTTGAATCCTTTTCATGCCAAGAGCCTCTTTGCCTTCCTCATCTTCTCTTAGCTGGAGAACATTGCCTGCTTTGAAGGGTTCATGAGATTAAATTGGGCCCGCATACATAATCCAGGATGATCTTCCTCATTTATGCCTTGTAACCTTAGTTATAACTGCAAGTCTCTTTGGCTATGTGCTGTAGCAAACTCATAGGTTCCAAGGATTACGTCATAGACATTTTCGGGGGACCATTCTGCCTACCACAGAGAGAAGAGGAGTAAAAGAAGGGAAATGTTTTTCTTAATTTAGAAGTGTATTTGAGGTAATTATTGATAATTTTTGTAAGATAAAAATTACTCTAAGTATAAAATTCCTTGTTTAATGATTGTTTTTCTGCTTAGTTGGAATTTGTGGGTAAATAAATGCACGAAACTGTAATTTAGGGTCTTCTTATCTTCCATTTCTGCTGTAGGCTGATTTTACTTTGATTTCTTGGTTCTAATTTATAACCTTGCAAGTATAATTAAGTCTAAGTTTTGAAAAAAATTTATTTTGCTTGTCCATTTGGAATACATTTCCTTGATTACTATAAATTTTTGGTTTATTATGCTTCATTTGGAATACTGTGGTGATTACCATTACAGCTGAGCACAGAGGACTGGAAATTCTAAGTATCATTTCTCAGGACATGAATTTGAAGGAGCTGTTGGCACTAATGAGTTACAAATGACAACTTGTATTTTCTTTGGAAAATTACTTGTTTCCTGGAGGAATTCTATTTTGTATTGGTTTTCAGAGCGTTTGGTGTTTGGAGAGGTACTTGTGATTTTAAGAAACACTGTAATTGTATCTTGAAATTAAAGGTCACTTTGGCCTTTGATGCCATGTTTTCTAAGCTCTTTAAATTAGAAATAACTTCACCCTCCTCCAAAGAATCCAAGTAGTTCAAAGTCAAACAGTGTGCCATTGTAATGTAGGGATACCTCAACTTTACTCCTCTAAAACTGTTCTATTTCATGTTTTTTTTTCTACTTCAATAAAAAAATATTGGCATAAATTAAAAGTGAGTTCTGAGTTGCTCTTTTGGGAAGTGCCCCCTCCCTTTTTCTTGTGTTGACAATAATCTCATCCATTTCATTTTGTCTGGAGACAAAATCTGTTATATCAGTTTTCCATTTACATTTTCCCCGAGCAAAAAAATGTGGAAGACAGCTGTTTTAATGTTGAAATGTATCCAATTTCTACTAAGTATGTCCTCAGAGATTTGGGAGGTTTATTTTTAACTCTGACAGAATTAATTTAGAATAAGACATCAGTGACCATTACTGGCCCTATCTAATTTTCTGAAGAGTGTGTGGTCGCCTGTGCCTTTGATTGTGCAGTAGAAATGTGCACTCTCACGTAAACCAGAAGAATATTATTGCAGGGTATTCAGTCCTTCTGTAGCCGTTTGCATTTGACTAATGTTTTCATTACTTGATTAAGAGTTTAAAAGAAGCTACTCACTCATGTAAACCAGAACACCCATTGTATTTGCTAAGCCCATACTCTAAGAGTTGGCTGTAGTTCACACAGTCGGTTTGTGGTGTCGGTAAGACGGTGTGGTGTGAAGACCGAAAGGAGGCTGAGTTCCATTCCATTGAAAGATTGAGGCCCTGTGAGATTAGGTTCCATTTTTGGGTTTTAGGGGCCATCGACATTTTTTTGTATGACCTGGTCAGCAAAAGAGCTAACAGGGTAGTCTGATTGCCCCTCATCTCATGCACATAGGTGGCCTGAACGCCCCAGTGCAGCGTGTGTGTGTGGCTATGTGAGCACAGGCCTGTGCTGGCAGTGAGGGCGGGGACAAACTGCTCTCTCCTGGTTCTGCTCTCCACTCTGCACAGGATGGGAGAAGAGCCCTGGCCCCCAAGTCAGCCAGACCTGAGTTTGAATCACAGAGCTCCGTCCTTTGTCAACACCTGGGTGACCCTCAGTGAGTCTCAGTTTCCACGTAAAATGGAGACAGTAGTATTGAGGACTGGATAGTATTTTTAGAAAACACCCTGCACATGTTCAGTCCCATTGTAGACACTTAAAAAATACTACTTGGTATCATTGATATTATCACAAAAACCCTCCTGTCACTATATTTCACCAATGTGTTTCATCTGTGGGAAACACACGAGTAGGAACAACGAGGTTATTATTATTTAAAATGAAACGTTTACAGCCCCACACTGCTGGTGGCTTCATAAGCATGAAAGGCTGTAAGCATAGGTGCTGCCGGAAGGAACTTTCAGAGCTTGGCTCTATCTTTGTGGTTTATTAATCTGCTGCCATGGAAACAGTATTTAATCTTTAAAAACAAGAAAACGGCTTTCAACAAAGCACTGTTTCAAATAATATGACGGTGGTGGGCAGTATTTCTTTCTTTAAAAAAACTAGGATTTTTAAGTGACTAACCTCATTTTTGGCAATCTGATTTGAGTTTCCATGGAAACAGAATGACAGCTGAGACCTCCAAGCTCTTGTAACCGGTGGGGCTCAGGTTAAGTCTTGTAAATGTCAGTTGTCCCAAGGCACCTAAAGGAGCCAACAGAAATAACAGAGTCAGCTGAGCTCTGGGGGAAAGGAGGGTACAATAAACCAAACATTTACAAAATTGTGTATACTCAAATGCTGGGAGGTCGACAAACGCATGTGAGATGGGTGGGTAGAATGAGACTCAGGGATGTAATTCAGGGCTGGACATCCTGTGGTTACTTTATACTGAACACCTTTTTCTAAGTGTTTAAGCAATTTACCTATTTGCAATGTATTTTTACTATATCGAGTATGGGAATATTGGTGGAGGCTAAAAGAGTAAGGACTAATAAAATATCACATAATAATCTTATTATTTACTAGCATGAGAACTTTGAAAGAAGAAAAATTAAATAAAAAATATGGAATCCAAATTACAAAGACAGATGTGTTCATATGACACAGGCCCAAGTACTCCTCTGGGGTGGATTTTATTACTACTCTTTGTAGAGATTTTTCTTATTAGTACTAAACAATGGCATTATATCCTATATGCCTGGTTGATCAGAAGGTAGTTTTCGCAGTCTTAGTTTAGAAAAACTTTTCAATAATTCCACATCACATAGAAGGAGAAAGAAATTGGAATTTCACTTCTTGAGCTCTTAACACATTTTCCAAAACAGGTCCCTTTTTTATTCCAACTCTAGTGTGTTGAAAGAATGGGGGTGTGCATTGGCCTGCTATCTCCCTACAAGAAGAGCTATGTCTCTGAATTGCTTTGTGAGTGGTGGGGATTATGCAGACTAGGCCACTCTGACCAGCAGACCCTTTACTAAAAATGCCATTCGAACACTATAGGTATTTATAAAGTTTTCCTCATAATATCTAAAGAAGTTTCCATAAATGCAGATTTTATGTATAATGATGTCTTTATATATAAAAAAAGCAAAAGGTTTTGTGGACAGAGACTAGGTTTGTTCTATGGCATTGAACAATACATAGTGTCTGAACCCTTAAGCATAAACCGATACCTAACAAGTGAAATATGATATTCAGCTAAAAGAGTAAGCTCATTTGTATTTCACCAAGGAATTATTTTATTATAGAAAAATTTCATTGATTTAATGACTATAAAATATTGTATGCTCTTTTTAAAAGTTTTTAAAAAAACAAAACTAAGGAATTAAAAGGAAAATAAGTCATTCACAATGTCACTGTTCACTTATCATTCACATGTAAAGCATACACATATAAAATACTACTCATATACTCATATACACTTTGATTTAAATGCAATCACACAAATGTATGTTGGCCACATGTATATCTTCTTTGTGAAAGTGTTTATGCAGTTCATTTAAAATTTTTTTTTGCTATTTTTGTTGTTTCTAATACATTTAGATATTAACCTCTTATCAGATATTAGGTTTGCAAGTATTTTCTCTCATTGCCTAGGTTATGTTTTTATTTTGTTGTTTCCTTTGTTGTGCAGCTTTTTACTTTGATGTAATCCCACTGGTCTATTTTTGCTTTTGTTGCTTAAACTTTTTGATGTCATATCCAAGAAATCATTGCCAAGACCGCTGTCATGAAGCTTTTCCTGTATGCTTTATTCTAGGAGTTTTACAGTTCAAGTTTTTAATCTTTCTGAGTTGATTTTTGCATATGGTGTAAAATAAGGGTCCAATTTCATTCGTTTGGATGTGGGCGTCTAATTTTTCCAATACCACCTCTTGGAGACCATCCTTTTTCTATTCGAAGATGAATTGGTCTTATATGCATAGGTGTATTCTGTTCCATTGGATAGTTTAATTACTGTGGCTTTGTAATATATTTGAAATCAGAAAATGCGATGCCTCCAGCTTTGTTCTTCTTTCTCAAGATTGACTTGGCTCTTCCAGATCCTTTGTAGTTCCACATTAATTTTAGAAGTTTTTTCTATGTCTGTAAACAATGCCATGTAATCTGCTTTACCTTTAACTTTGAATATTTAATAAACATCTTTCTAAGGCCGTAACCGTAAAACCAGTATTAACATTTGCAGTTGTTTCATCACATTCTGTTGTGGGGATGTACTACATACCATTGAACAAAGTCCCTGTGTTGGGGGCATTTGCATCATTTTCCTTTTACATTGTTCATAAATGTCTTAATAAATACCCTCATACGTACATAGGCATTTGTCCGGTTGTTTGTTTGGTGTACAATTTTTAAAATGGTTAGGATTATAGAAATATTTAAAGTTTTGGGAAATAAAGTAAACTTTACTTCATATTCCTGTCGCAGTTCATGTCACTCCTGCAGCGCTTCAGATAGCTCATTCCCCTCATCTTCACCCAAACTGCATCTCGTTATTAGCTTTTCATCTTTGTTCACTTTGTAGACAAAGCGCAGTATCTTAAGTGTTGCTTATTTTGTATTTCCTTTAGTACTGGTTGAAGTTATTTCACATGTTAAACTCCAGGTTGTTTTTCATATTTTATGAATTACTGGCTTATGTTATTTGCTCACTTTTTATTGGAACATTTTTTTTACTATACTTTATAAGAACTCTTTACATAGGGAAGATACTAACACTTTATCAAAAGTATAATTAAGATATTTTCCAGTTTGTTTATCTTTTGTGTTTTACTTTGCTGTCTCGACTCATTTTTGTTCATGTTTTTTTTCTAGCTTTATCAAGGTATAATTGACAAATAAAATTGCAATATACTTGACACATAAAGTGGATCATTTGATGTATGTATATAGTGTCCATCACTTTACATATTTATATAGTTACCTGTTTTGGTGGATACTCTTAGCAAAGAGTACCCAGCAAATTTCTCTCTTAGCAGATTTCAAATATACAACACAGTACTGTTCACTGTGGTTGGAACCGTGCTGCATGTTAAATCTTCAGAATTTATTCATCTCATAACTAAAAGTTTGTACCATCTGACCAACCTCTCCTCATTTCCCCCACCCCCTCAGCCCCTGGCTATGACCACTCTACTCTCTGATCCTTCTTTTTAAAGATCCCATATATAAGTCATATTGTGTAGTATTTGTCTTTGGCTTATTTCACGTAGCACAATGCCCTATAGGTTTATCCATGTTGTCACAAAGGTTAAAAGGATTTACCTTTTTTGTGACTGAATAATATCCCATGATGTATATAATGGAATATACACATATATATATACACACACATACACACATATATATGTATAACATTTTCTTTACGTATTTATATGTCACAGACACAGGTTGTTTTCATACGTTGGCTCTTGTGAATAACGCTGCAGCGAACATGTAGTATAGATATCTCTTTGAAACAGTGATTCATTTCCTTTGGTTATATATACAAAATTGGGGTTGTTGGATCATAGTGTAGTTTTATTTTTAATTATTGAGAAGCTTCCATGCGGTTTTCCATAGTGGTTTTACAAGTTTACATCACTTCTAACAGTGTACAAAGGCTCCTTTTTCTCTACATCCTCACCATTTGTTATTTATTGTCTTTTTGGTAATAGACATTCTTACATGTGTGAGGTGATATCTCTTGGTTTTGAATTGCATTTCCCTAATAATTAGTGATGTTGAACATTTAAAAAATATATCTATTAGCAATTTGTATGTCTTCTTTGGAAAAGTATCTACAGAGATTCATATCCTGTTTTTAAATTGAGTTACTATAATTATTATTTTTTGTTGTTGAGTTTTCTATAGATTTTACATATTAACCACTTCCTGGATGTATGGTTTGCAAATATTTTCTTTCATTCCATAGGTTGCCTTTTCATTTTGTTGATTGTTTCCTTTGCTATGCAGAAATTTTTTAGTTTGATGTGATCTCACTTTTGCTTTTGTTGTGTGAAGTATTTTTAGTTAAAAATATTAAGTTTTTATGTAGTCACACCAGTTTTTTCTTTATGGGTTTTGCCTTCTGCATTATATAAATAGAAAAATTTTCCCCACCCTTAATTTTCGTTTAGTTTACAGTTTTTTCTATTAATACTTTAATTGATTTATAATTTATTCTGGTACAAGGTTGAAGATATGATTAGAACTATTTGTTTCAGGAAATCTAATTTATTTATTTTCAAATCAATTTTTTACTAATTTGAAATATGTGCATGATTAATTACTAGATCTTTATCTAGTTTATTTTTTAGAAATACTGCACTATTAATTATAACTCTATAATATATCTTATATCTTACAGGGAAAGCCTAATATAAAATCGAGTCCTTATACTCTAGTTCCAAAGAAAAACTCTCATTAGGATTTTGATTAGAACTGTGTTAAATTTATAGATCAATTTGGAAGAAAACTGATATATTTATAATGTAGACACTTCATATCCAGAAACATGGCTGTCACTACATTTTTCAACTGTTCTTTTACATCCATCAGTAAGACGAACATTTTTTGCCCCATAAACCCAGCATTTTGCTTTATTGCCCCTTTAGCAGTCTTCTTCCTTATAGCAAGAATACTACTTTATGGATAAATGCTATTTCCAACATTACCTGCTGCTCAACTACTCCACTCACATCATTTGAGGTTTTGCAATTTACCTGCTCAATTTCACCAATTAGAAGCAAATTTGGCAAAGTCTGCATGAACTGTAAGTTCTCACACGGTCATGGGAGAATGGCTTTTCTACAGTGGCAGAAGGAAAATTCCAGTTATTTTTCCTCCTTCTTTTTGTGGTGTCGTTTTCAATTAGTTCCTGAGATAAATTGTTCTGGCTCACATGTTGCAATTTTATGGTAACTACAGAGTGTGCATTGAAGAGTAACAAGGAAGGTTCCTGTGACCATTTTTCTCCGCGGAGAAGCTGCATTACACCAGTATGGGTCCATTCTTTTAGTTTAAGGCTCTTGGGGGAATAGCTCTTGGAGGAATAACTCAGACTATTATAATATAGCACCCCTTTAATTAGCAGATTATGCCCACATGGACTGCTGTATGAGATCAAGACCCCGGCCCTTCTGAGGCTGTGGGCATACAAGTTTTAATAGTGGGCCGGTGCCACAAATAGGTGCTAGAAAAGGGTAGACCATGGTGGAGGGCTGTGGGTGGAAAAGGAACATTACAGAATGACAAAGCTGGAGGAAGAGCTGTAGTCTTTTGAAGAGAGAGGATATTGATGAGAAGTTAGGATAGCTTGGAAAATTAAACTTCTTTTTTGGTCTCTAGCTTGTCCTGCCTGGTTGTATAGAAAAATTACATGAGGAATAGAAGGGGTGGAGGTTAAAGCTGCTTTTACAGTAAGATCCATTAAGTTTTCTCCCCCCTAGCCCAGTCTCAGCCAACTGAAGGCAGGGTTATTAGTACTAAAAAGCAAGCCAGCAGCAGGGATCCTACCACAGATAGAACCCTTCCTACTCTCATCAGTGCGGTCATTTTTAGTGACACATTGAAATAAACAGCCAGGCCAGAATTACTTCTTTAAAATATCTTTTTCCCCCAAGTGTGATCATTAAGATAATCATTCAATACTGCATTTCTAATAAAATAGAGTCACTTTATTCTACCTAGTAATCTATGGGGCATCAATACTGATGTGACAAATTAAAAAAAATCACTTCCAAGCAGCTACCTTTCCCGTGCAGCACACACAGCTGCCACTTGAAGCTCAGCTCACAATCCATTTGATAAGTCAATCAATTTTCATTTTGTCTTCATCTCCTAGGTAACCAGAGCCTCCATCCAGTCTCTTACCAAGGGAGAACATTTAAGAAGTAATATGTATTCATAATCGGTTTTCTTCAAATACTGACTTAATAGAAAAGCAAAGAGCTAGCTACCCATGCAGTATTTCAAATCACAGTAACACAAATTTTCTTTGATTCTGGAGAGAGAGCTTGAGGAGAAACATACTATAGAAAACAACATCATTATATTTCAGTCCCTCGTGATCTATCAGGAGCAAAAACTGCACCACCTGCTATGTCTATTATGTGTTTAATGTGAATAACAAGCGTCCCACTGCTGGTCATTAAAACAAATTGTAAGCCATCTGACATTATACTTAGAACTCATCCCTGGTTTCGTGACTCTGAGAAAGACATAATTTGGTGGGAGGGTGCATTGGGGCAAACCTTTTGATGTGAATACAAGGCATCTGGCCTCAAAGGAAGTCATTCATCTCTCTCCTAATCCCCTAAAAAAAAGCATTTTGTTAACTATAATTATAAAACAGTATTATTGGCACAATGTAGAGGACAAAAACTTCCAGCATTTGCAAAAAGCATTAAGTTTTGCCGTACCTGAATCCTCTTGGTGTGTGAAGTCATGAGAAAAGTGGAATATTTGGTGTTTTTAGGAATAGCTCAAAGGCAGGAAGTCATGGATCTTGCTAAATTTGTTGATACTGCACGGCATTCAAATTCCACTGACTACGTAGGCTTCAAGTTCAGCTGGACCTACTCCATGGACCTGGACACAGATAATTGGCTTTTGGCTGTCATTTCCTATGGAAAGTTCTACTTTATGCCTCATAAAGATTCAACACAAAGTATACATTGGAGAATGCACATTGGAGAAGAGTAATTTGGCTAAATACTTACTAGGATTCAACACAAAATATACAATTTATATTTTCCTATCAACTCGCTACACAGGTCTTCTTTTATGTCTTTTTCTTCTGCATGGAAAATGAGAGGATTACCTTCAGCTAACCTGTTGATATGTAAGAATGTTTAGTTATATCTTTATACACTATGTACTGTAACACTTTTTATTACAGTTTCAAATAGTTTAGGTGCCTTTCAGTGCTGGATTTAAGCATGTTGGACTCTAGAAATATCAGTTGGATACCAAGTTGAAAGTAGTTCTAAGAAATGTTCAATGTTGGTGTTTTTGAGGGAACCACATTCTTAAATAATACTAAACAAGACCCCTAAGTAAGTTCTAGTGCAACTGGGCTCTTGCTGGAGAACACCTGGCCATCTAAGAGAGCCTTTCATGTCTTTGGCTCAATTGCTGAAGAGTTGAGAGAAGAGGTCAACTCCTTCAGGATCTAAAGTGGGAAGTGAGGCTCAGAATCCAGGGCTTCTGCTGATTTGGTTACTATTCCTCCTCATTAGTTTATTTTCTGTGCAGAGGCCTTTGCACCTATGATCACACGCTATCTTTGAGGGTCAAATTCAAATGCCTTCAGCTATATTAAGGTTAAACTCTTCTCCAAGCCAGAAAAAAAAATCCTTTTCTGGTAAGATCAAACATCAATTGTTGATCAATTGAAGTGTAGAATGTAAGGTATTGTCTAAAAGATAGGAAAAAAAAATGAGGCAACAGAAAGTATATTCCAGCAAGAGAGAAAAAACTAAATGATAATAGTTCTTCAGGAATCTGCACCTTCCTTACACATTAATTTTGTTCTAGCATATGTTACGATTATCTATGCTTACACTTTATTCCTATTTGGGGGCTTACTGCAGCCTGAGGGCAAGAACCAGGTTCGGTTACCTTGGACTTGTCCATAAGACCAGGCACAGTGGATTAACAAGAAAAATGCAGCCACTTAGTCTGGAGAAGGAGACACAGTGCCATAAACCAAGCCAGGGGAGGTGCTGTGCTAAGTGGCATGATGTAAGTAAAGAAGAGGCACAGTGGGGACACAAGAGGAGAGAATCAAGATAACTCTCAGGGCCAGGAAAAGCATCAGTGGGCGTGGAAATGGGAATTGAAAGGATGAGTGTATTTTTGCCAAGCAGACAAGGCAGTAGAGTGCTGAAAGTTTGGATTTTCTCTTTAATACGAGGGAGAAATTTTTAATAATAAACACTCTCTAACAAAGACTGATATGCCTCATGAAGTCATGGACGTGGAGGTGTTTAATCAGAGACTGGTTCACTACTTTCGCTGAATTTATGGAATAAACTTCTGTACTCCGTGTGAGAAGCCTCCAAAGACCTGAAAAACCTGAATTTATATGAAAACTACCATAAAAATCTTAGAGGAATTTAAAGATTAAGAAATGATTTCAGTAAGGATTTTTTTAGCTAAATATATATTTCTTTAAAAAACAGCTTACAATACAACCATTTCTTTGGCTTGTGCAAAAACGTACGTTTCATTCTGAGAGAAGACTATGAAGAATTGTTTTTGTAAGCAGAACACTGAACACGTGAGATTACTTGTGTCAATGACAAAGCAACTTTGGTTTTGTTTTTCACCTGTTCTTCAAATCCACACTGCGGAACTAACAGCTATCCCGCTTCCCTGGGAGAAAAATCGCAGGTGACTTTAGCCTTCCCAATAATCTAATTTCCATCACTGGTATGTCTAGACATGAGGGATAACCATATAATTTTCCTTTAAAGTCAAAGCTTCTCTCCTTCTGCAGGGAGGTCAGCTGTAGTCCAGCACTTGCCTGGAGGTGGTGGGGCAGGACCAGCTTCTTCTCTTTTTCCCACCTCAGTTTCTACTTCTCCTCCCTTTTCTTAGTGTCTGTGTTTCAGGCTCCACCATGGTTAAGCACAGGAAGGGAATAAGAAAGGTTTCGCTTGGCTGGCCCTGTCACCAGCATTCTGTGGGGTTGGCAGAGGGAAAACGGTGGGTTGCAAGATCTTCACAGCCAGGGATCTCCCCCCACAGTTTCTTCACATGTGGATGGTCATTCTCTAGCTGGTCACATTGGGAGACATACATCAACCCCTCCAAATGGACTTTGTGAATCTTTTTTCACCATGCTCAGGTTGAGGAGAAAAACACTCCCTCTTCTCCTTCCAGCTGGGGAGAGAGAATTAGCCACAGGACTCCAATTAGCCACAGGACTACTGCGCCCGGCCAAGAAGTTCTCTCTCAAATATCCAGTTTCAATCTCTTAATACTTAAAGTGAGTGCTAAAATAAAAGTGGCAAAATTGCACTCAACCTCCCTTTCAAATGTAACTGTTTTTGTGGTCTAGCAACTCTATTTACAACATGGTAATAATTGATATTTTTGACTTGTGGCCTTAGTCACAACTGAGATTGAGTCCTGTTTTAACGTCCTTCTGTTTTAGCATCTTCCTAAACAAACGCCAATGGTGAAATTCACTAACTGTATGCTCAATGCATAGAAGAATGGCATAGGCTTGTCCACTGGCCTGCAGGATATCGGTTACTCTAATAAAACTCCAAGGGAGTTAGAGTCTTAATGTATTCTGGGATGCGGAGTGCTCGTCTGCTTGTTTTTCCTGGCTTTCTGAAGTCCTATATGAACTTTGGTAGCTATATGTTATATAACTGGGCCAGATATTTAATTGGCTACTGTTGTTGCTGGCATTTGTGTCTCTCATTCCAGGAATTCACTTTTTAGTCTGTATTTTTGCCATGGTATCCTTCAAATAAGGGAAACACATTAGCTTTTTCTTTCACGTGAACTTTAAAAAGCTTCCTTGGGGAGTGAGAAAAAGGTCCACCTGATTTTCTATGAAGTATTTCTCCTCATTCCATGGAGAAAGAGCTTCCTCAGCTTCCCCACACCAACAATAAATTGTTGAAGAGGTCTCATGGGCCAGAGAGGGAAATGTGGCTCTGCTGACAGCACCGTGATAAATAATCATATTAGTTATAAAAAATAACAAGGGTGAAAGTTCAGAATCCCAACCTTGCTCTCAGAACAGCTTTATTTTTCCTCCCTGAGATAGGTCTCAGCTTTCAACATTGAACTTCCTGCAAAATAGACTGCAACCTGATCCTAAAGATTAGTTTAGCATACTCTACTTTTTGGTTTTGTTTTTAAGGAGAAAAAAAGAAGTGAACTTTTAAAAATCCAGTGTGTGACAGAGTCAGAGCCCAGGGTTAGAGCAGGGAAGGAACGAGAGGCTATTTGTAAGCACTGGACAGGGGTCACCAAGCCGCGTGGGAAGTAGGTGTGCAAGTACAGGGCTTGTGTCCAGGGACCGCACGAGAAATGCAGGGTAAGGTAAGGCAGAGCTAAAGGAAGAGAGAAAAGCCAAGTGGCTTTTGAAGACTCTAGCTGAATTGAAAACCAGAGGGCATTTTAAGTTAATGGAGGCAGAGTGTCTGAGAACAAGGGCCGCCCCTTCAGGGAGTTTTGGTAACGATTTGATTAACACGCCAGGCGTCAGTTTTATTGGCCGTGCTGCCAACATGGGCAGCTTTCCTAGAGGTGTGCTTACGGAGCCCATGAGGCTCCGGGCAAGTGGTCCACGAGGATGTCTTTCTTTTTGTTATAAATATAGTGTAATGACACGCCTCATTGACCAGTTAAAGCCATAATGGCTTATTCAGATCCATCATGCTAAGGATTGCTCGGGGACTGATGAGTAGACACATGTTTCTGCTGCCAGCAAATACATTTAGCCCTCCTTGCACAGTGCGTTACATGGTGATGTGTGGGTTCTTCCTGAGTTGTGGAAAAGGCCTAGGTAGCGCAGGGACGAAATTTATGCCGTGCATTTGGCCCCGCCCTCCCATTGATTATTTCCCACAGTTTTATCATCATAGTCTATTTCTTTGCCAAAAAAAGCAAAAGCAAATTTAATAATTATAAAATTGGCTACTTTTGTAGAAAATACCTGGATATGTTCTATTTTTCATGAATATGGTAATACATCAGTTTATGCATGTCCTCTTATTTTTTAGACATGCCAAATTACATGAGTAAAATGATTAAAACTTAATACTGACCCTAGTATTTAATCTTTTTTTAAAGATTATTTCTCACATGAAACCAATGGTGAATATTTCCCTACAATAATTCACAATAGTTAATAGCCAACAATGAATAACTATTGTGGATAGAAATTCACTTGGAGCCACATTTAAAAGAAGATTATTTTTCCATGCTACTACTAAGGCCACTATAGAAATGACTCCTAACCGATGCAATTCTAGTCTTAAAGATGTCAGGAACAGCTTGGTTCAAATTTCTTTCACTTTTCTCTTTGTTTTGACTTTTTAATAATTTTTGTATTTTCTACTTACTTCCTTTTTTAATATTTTAATATTTACGTTCAATTTTTAAGCCCTTTCCTTAGATGCTGGCTCCGAATAGATTGCAGTGAGAAAGCTGCTCTGAGAGATAGGGAGTATGTGAATTTCTGATCCCGAAACAGAACTAGGTTCTCCATAAACTTATCGTGGGTACTTGAGCCCCTAGTAGAAGGGACTTCCACCCTGGCTGTGGCTCTATCACTCAGGTCCCTGTGCACCCCTTAGCCTCATGGGGCAGAAAACATGTCCTCTCTTCCACTCAAAGCTGTTTACAGGGCCCATGGAAACATGTGTTGATGGACAGAGGGGTCTTCTGAGGACCAGTCCCCCTCTTTTGGATCAATGCGCTCTGTCTTTGACTGGGCTGCTATAGCAAAGTACCATAGACTGAGTGACTTGAAAAGAGCAGGTATTTATTTCTCACAGTTCTGGAGGCTGCAAGTCCAAGATCAGGGTTAAGTCCAACAAGCATGGGTGAGTTCTGTGTTAGACTCTCTTCCGAGTTGCAATCAGATATCTTCACGTTGTGTCCTCACGTGGTGGAAAGAGGGTGAGAGAGTTCTCTGGGGTTTCCTTTATAAGGGCACTAATCCCCTGCTAATTACCTCCTCATACCACTACACTGGGGGTTAGGGTTTCAACATATGGACTTGGGAGGGGGCACGTTCAGTTCATTTCACACTCCGGTTGGGGACGGATAGAGGCTGTTAAAATCAAGAGCCCTGGGTGTTCACGTTCACCAGCTTCACCTAGTTTCTGATGTATGAATAATGCCATACTTTACTCAAATGGCAGATAATGTGCAATGACAAACCTCTTAGTAAAGATCCCTTTTACTTAAATTAAGCACTTTTGATATGTCTACACTGGCAGACCATAGAGACTTCAGAAAACTATATTAGCAATCTAAACCATAATATTAAAAATGCAAGGCAATGTTGATTGCTTTCTAAATGATAAGTAGACTGTTAGGCATTTTACATGTGTTATTTCATTCAGTAATACATGTTCATTAATTTAAAAAACATTTATTTAACAGTATATTGAAGAGATGGATGCCAATTATTCTATGTATAACTCAAAATTCAAAAGCAAAAATTTCTTTAATTCTGCCTTAACTTACCAATTAAGAGAAATGTTTCATTAGTTTGCCTTTTTTAAGAAAAAGATAATAAAGTAAATAAAATTTTCAGTGACTAAACCAAGCTAAGCATTATTGTCATGAGAAAAGGCAAATTAGAAAAAAATTCTTCTATTTTCATATATTTTTGCTAGCTTGAGGAGACAAATTTGATTATAAATATTTTAAATTACTGTGTTTAATGGATACAGTAATGGACAACACTCTTGCAATCAAGATTAATATGCTAATTGATTTTTAAAAGAAAGAAGGTTTAGCTTTTACTGTGTGAGTGGTGTCAAAGGTCTAAATCAATACATATTAGTTTAATATGCTCTACTTCTACTATATTAATTCTTTCTGAAGGATTTCAAAAAAACAAAACCAAACAGAAACAGCAGCACATCAGTTCCAGCAGAAACACTTTTAGGAAGATAAAGATAGAATGATGTCAATATTGTATTTGTTGATGTACCTGAAATATATACCCATGGATTTTAGGGAATGAAACATACAATTGTCTGAATTAAATGGAAAAGAGTCAGGTCAAATGAGGGCAGTTAAATTTTTACACCTCATTTATTTGCTTGTTTGGTGTTTCAGAGCCCACTCAGTCACAGAGAGAAGCAGTCGCTTCTTTGTCCCCTAAGCTTTATTTTTTTCTCTTTCAAAAAATTACACAAACCCTTATGCTGCTTATAGGTCTCAGGTTCATTATTCAGTTTTGGTATCTTGTGTATTTTTAATATGTGAACAGGAATCATGTTCTTGTAGCATTGTTGCAAAGATTAAATGAGATGATGAATTGTCAAAAATATATCAGAGGTTCTAAGCATAGTAGCTATTATCACTTTTATCTGTGTGATGATATCCTGCCATCACTATTTGCAATGATGTAATAAAAAACTAACCACAGCCATGTATGGTATGCTTACTCTTGATGGTATGCTTAGCAGAGAGACTGGGATGAATGCAGCTTTTCTTAAATCCGCTTAATTTGAGTAGGCCGGATTACAGTGGTCTGCCCTTATATCGCAGTTTCGCTCTCTGTGGATTCAGTTACCACAGCCTGAAAATACTAAATGGAAAATTCAAGAAATAAACATTTCAGAAGGTGTAAATTGCACGGTGTTCTGAGTAGTGTGATAAAATGTCGCTCTGCCCATCATCCCCCCAGGACGTGAACCATCCCTTCCTCCCCACCGTGGACTCTCCCTGCTCTCCAGTCATTTAGTAGCTGGGTTGTCAGACTGCCGGTTGCGACATCACGGTGCTTGCGTTCGAGTTACCTATTTTACTTAACAATGGCTCCACAGTGGTTCACATAACTTTTAGTACAGTATGTTGTTCTAACTGATCTATTTTATTACTAGTTATCATTGTTAATCTCTTACTGTGCCAAACTTATAAATTAAACTTTATCGTAGGTATGTATATACAGAAAAAAGCACTACACATAGGGTTCAGTACCATCCGTGGTTTCAGGCATCTACTGGGGGACTTGGAATCCTCTGTGGGTAAGGGGGGACTAGTATCTCCCCATTTGACAGGTAGAGGAGGAAACTAATTTTCCAAACTGTTGATAAATGGCAGAACATGGATTCGAACGCACCTGTTCTCATTACTGAGTGACATTTGTTAAAAAAGGAATCACCTATGATAGGCATGGAGGGGAGCAGTTAGGAGCCAAGACGCTGGGGCCAGATTACCTGGGCTTTGACTCTGGCACTTCCTTGCAGCATGATTAGGGGGGCAAGTTGCACGTTCACTTGTCCTGCCTTAGTTTTTTATCTGTAAAGTTGGAATAATAGTCATGTCGCCTGCCTCATAGGCTTGTGGTGATTATCACAGGAGGCGATGCATGTGAGGTGCATTAGAAGTGTGTCTAGCACATAGTAAGTGATATAAAACGTTTGCTTGATAAAACAAAGAAGCTCAAATTTCACTCTACTGGTAGGAGGATTTATGGCAACTTTAAATAGCCTTGATGTGGAATTTCTGTGAGTTTGTTATAAGCCGTAGACCTGCATAAGTTTGTGTTAAAGTTACCTGGAAGCAATGTTAGATTCAGGAGTGAGCAAAGGACTAGACATTCCTTTAAATCATAACCACCTTGGTGTAAATTAGGTCTCACCTTCCTGAGGCACCCTGGCAGCTTCGACTATCACCTATTTAAGGGGCTGGGCTCTTTTCCAAGGTGAGAGGATCCACGTCCATGCTAGGAAATGTGGAATTCTCTCCACCCATGCCTTCCCCCCAGCTAGGAGCCAGCAAAGTCTTTGCTGGCACATGAGACACATGTGACTGCTGCTTCGGTGGCCCATTGTACCTCTCCCCCCATTCAGAAGCACCGAAGGGCAAACAAACCCAAAGGAGGGAACTCAGTTATGTCTATGATGATATTTAGATTCAGTACTCAGGGCTAAACCTTCTTTCCATTCTGACCTTAGAATCAGAGCTAGTGGTATCTCAGGCTAACGTGGTAAGGTTAGCCCTAGAATCTCACGGAGGGATATGTTTCTATTGGGAATAACTTCCTAAAATGGTTTCATACACATCTTTGGTAACTGTTTCCATGCTTAACACTTCACTACCAGGAAACCATGGGCAGAATTATAATGTTGCCCCTAGTCTACTCTGCCATCCCTTTGCAATTTGGCAGCCTAATGCCACCAGCTAACAGTTCTTGGCTTGATGGTACAGATTTAACTATGAGCCAAGCAACAAATGACGAAGACCTTAAATTTTCTAGGTTTGGGGTTCAACTGCATCATTGAACACAGCTAGCTTGTGTTGATGCATTGAGAGTGAGAAATCAAAATATTCAAGAGTTTGCTATAGCAAATATTGTACACATAGTAGAGTTTCAAAAATCTGCTTGAATACTTGTTGAGTTGAACTAATTCAAGAGGAAAGAAGAGTATGATGTAGTTGTCTAAACAGCCAGGCCAAGCAAGCATAGTCAGGCATCATAGAACCCAGGAGTGTGCTAATTTATAGGTGACGGAGGACTCCTTGTAGCCTTGTTGCATAACTGCTTTCTAAGAGCTGAAACCATTCCAGTATGTGGAGCTGTTATGGAAAATATGCATATTTCCCTACGAACTGTTTCCTGCATTTTTCCAATATGTATTTTCCACTATGTATACTTAATTATGAGCCAGACAGAGAACTAGGAACTTGGGATTTGAGGCCCTCATCAAGCTGATTGGCTATTAGCACTGATTTTCATAAACGCTTTGGATTCATATATGTAGTTATTACATTTTCAGCTTTTGATTAGGTGCATGCATTGTGATGAATGTTTCAGAAATATTGATGTGAGGAAACATAGGCGTTTATCGATTGCATGTGTTGACTAAGTTGCTTAAGGCATTCTACAGTTCCCATTAGGACTTGGAACCTCCTTAAATGGAAAAATTTGTTCTCTGCAGACTAAGTACAGCAAATAAATGAACAGTGTAGCAGAGGTTATACTGGCAAAGAAACTTCCTGGAAGGCTTTTCAATTTATAGAAAAAATATGGTGGCATCAGACATAGAACTTTAGAGGTTTTAAATCAGTAGAGTTTCAATATTTTCCACATAGAAATTGTGTCATTAAACATATCTTGGATCAATATTGGTTCAGGCAAAATTCTAATATGAAGTTTGGAACTGTTGAAAACTGATCAGTGAGAGAATAGTAGGATATTTTCTTGGATTTTATAGGTGAAATTCATGCACAAATCTTTCCTTACATTGTATAGCATTTGTTGGGAAGAAAATTAAAAAAAAAAGTCATGAGAAGTATTGTTTCAGGGGAAAATATATGCTTCCTAGAAGTATTATAATACGTTAAGTTGGGAAACATTTACTATTAAAGTCTTATAATTTCCCCTGTGTAAATTGTTCCAATTTTTATAACGATAGGGATCACCAAATTGTATTTTATTTTATGTTTCTCTGTTGGCATATTGGTTCCAGATAAATGACTTAAAATTAGCCTCATCTGGTTACTCTTTGGAAAGGTTTATTAAAGGAGATGAAATGGCCCAGAAATACACTCTGATTACTGATGTTTTTGAAATAAACAAACCCACTCTAAAATAATATTGAATTTCAGGCTGTTTAAGACAATATTAGGTTTCAGACATATTTGCTGCATAGAATTCTGTGCTGAGTAAAGGTGAAAAACTTCAGCATACTGTTGGTACATTGATTTTCTAATTTTTGCTACACCAAAGCATTGCCATCTCATATTTTTTTTCATCATAGGCAATTGAATCCCAACTTTGTTCATGATTCTCTTCATGAATACAATTCCATTCACTTAAATAGTTTAGGTTCACTGGTCGTTTATTCATTTGTGTATTTTAAACTATACAGCTAAAAATGTGGGGCTTGTACTAAATGTGTGATGATTTTTTCTCTAGTTTCCTTTATTTTGAACTTATCTGCTCAATAATATTATTTCATTTTTAACAGTTCATTTTTATTGTATTTTTCCATTACTATTTATCCCCCCTACCCCTTCTTCCACCTCTACTTACCCCCCTCCCTCCCAGAATCACCACACTGTTGTCCAAGTCCATGAGTCCTTTTCATTTTTTGCTCAATCCCTCCACCTGTAATCCCCACCCTATAAGCTGTCATCCTGCTCTCAATTTATAGACATAAAGAGGACATATCAGAAAAAATGTCTCTGTTTTCCTTGTTAGTTCATTAGATTCCACATATGAGTGAAATCATGTGTACTTATCTTTCTCTGACTGGCTTATTTCACTTAGCATAATATTCTCCAGGTCTATCCATGCTATTGCAAAGGGTAAAATTTTCTTCTTTATTTATAGCTGAGTAGTATTCCATCATCTAAACATATAATAGTGTTTTTTCTCCCTGAAAGTACAAACCTGGGAGTTGAGGAATGATTACTACCTGCCTAGTGAGCACAATTAATTGGACTATAAAATGTAAAGTACAGAAATCACATTAAATAAATTCTATATATAATTGTTTTATAATAAAGCATAAAGGAGGAAAATATGAAAAATGTAACTTCAGAACTCCAAATTTACTCTTAATGCCATGCAGCCTAATTGAAACTCGCAACACATTGGAATTGTTGGCTGGTTTACCTTTGAAAAAACACCATTTGAGTCACAATAACTTAGGCTGAAGGAATGGACACAGGACAAGTCAGTTCAGCCAGATAGGCAGACATGATCTACACTGTTTTGAAATCACTGCCATGTTCAAATTCTCATATGGCCAACTTGGACTATTCACAGTTAGAATCATGAAAAAGAAAAGTGATTCATCTCAGGGAAGTTGTCTGGTGGGTCAAGTATTCCCTCGAGTAACTGGCTAAGTTTTATCTGGTGAAGACCTGCAGCCAACCCGCAGCCAGAACTGTTGACAATTTATTGCTGCGATTTGCTTGTTTCTTCATCTGTGTCCCATATTTAAACTTTTCATAAAAGTCCCACTGATCATGTCTCAAAATCCCAGCCTCCTACATCCTCTTTTTAAAATCTGTTTTTGTTTAATCAGTTTCACTTTTCCACAAATATAATTTGCTTGTTGTGTCTCTTTCTCCCACACGTACGGTTTTTCAATAATGTATATCATTCAAGGGTCATAGCTGGAAAAAAGCAGCATTCAAGTCCCAGCTGTTTGAGAAAAATAGAAACAAAAACCATAAAAATCAACCTACTTTTTGAGGGAAGCCCAATATTTTTGAGATGTTCCAGTGCTTCTGTTATTAATAAACCAGAAACTCAGTTCTTCTCACCAACACAGTAAAGAATTATGGGCCAGTGAGCCTACTAGGGTGCAAGCAAAGTTTATTAATACTAAGTTCTAATAGGAAAGCAAAAGCAAAGGTGGCCGAAAGCTGGGTGACTACCATCCAGATGGCCAGAGGCCAGGTGGCCAGAAGCAGGGTGGCCAAAAGAGATGGCCAGGGGCCCTCCCTGGCCAGGGGTTCCCCGTGTGGCGAGAGAGCGACAGGGTCAAGAGAGAGAGTCCTTTGTTCTGAGGACTTATATAATTGGTGGGGTGGGGTTGAAGAAGTTACATTTTGATTGATAGGTAAAGGTGGTGCCAGCTTTCCCCCAGGGAGATGCGACTACTTCAAAGTAGGTATAGGTCGGGGTTTGTTAGCCTGAATCCTTATCTTGCTCCAGACTCTAGGCAGGCAGTTAACCAAAGCTGTTTTATGGGTTTTTTTTTTTTTTTCCTTTGGGCACTGTGGTCCTCTTCTCCTTTTCAAGCCTTGGGGTGAATACACAGTCTCAAGGAGTTCCTTTTCCGAGCTAGTGGAGATGATATACACAGACTTTCAAGGGTTCCCTTGCCTCTTACACTATCATAGTTTACTTGTTGCTCAGGACGCCTGGCAGCCTTATTGGACCAGGCTCAGGTTACTGGGTGAACATGTGAGCTTTTGCTTTTAGCCTCCAGTATTAAGTTCTTTGTTAGTTTATAACGATGAGGGCCCTGCCTTTATTTCCTCTGTGGCCACTCATTCCACCATAACACTTCCACTAAGCTGTTTCGCACTGGCATTATGAGAGATCCATCAGATTGTGACAGCTCTCTCTGTTTAAGCAAAGTGAAATGAGAAACATAATGATTTAGCTTAGCTTTCAGGAAGCAAGATACTTCTTTGACAGCATAAATAAAAGTATTTACAAGGACAACTTTGTGATATTTTTAGAGACATATTGACTTCTGAGCATTTTTCCAAATGTTTTTTAAAAAAGGCCTTTTTGATGTTAGTAGGCACAATGTCTAAAGGGAATTTCCCAGATTTATTATGTATATTATATGTAATGCTGCCAATGCCCATATTTACTCTGCACTAGGGCACAAGTGTGATAGTGAGGATCAGTAAATCAATAAAGTGAGGGTAGAAAAACAATATTATATATCTTTGTCCAAATATTTAATAATTATATTGATATTAATGAGGTGGCAAGTATCAGAACTTTTACAGATAACTTGGCTGAGAAAAATGATAAAATAATACTTCTATTTTTCAGCATTTTTTTGGAGTAAGTTTAGGTAAACAGTTGATCGTAATCAGTGTTATGGTCTGAGTAGACACCAAGTTCAAGAAAAAAAAGATAAATGGGTATTTGAAGGCAAGAACTGGAGCTTGAGTTTTGAAGATTCAGGTGATGGGAAGGGATATTTTCTTCCATTGGATTTTAGGGGGACAAAAATATACCTTGGCATAAACTGTTGTAGCAAAAACACAGCGACACTTCAGTAAAGCAGGTGTGCCAGGGGAGATTTGGGGGATTTCATAGATGTGGTGTAGTTCAGTCTTCTATTTTGCAAGACTGTTCCACAGGGCTTCTTGAATACAGATGGATTTGGTTCACTCAACAAACATCGGGTGCCTCCTATGTGTTGGGCATCATTCTAGTTGCCTCTTTAATATTCTATTTTTAAGTTGAAGGAAAGTGATGTCTTTTAATCTCACAAGTGCCCTAACTCTCCATTCGAAGTTAACCCGTGCTGCCTTTCCTCTGTTTTGACATGGCGAAGACCTAGAGGCTGCTGACGAGACTAAGAAAGATTGGTGGCTGGTCACTTGGACTCTGACGGTGTGAGTGCTGGGGCATGCAGCCAGTGGCGTTATCATCTCCACGGACACTGGAACTAAATACCGTTGTGACCGCTGCTCCTTTGCTCTCATTTGTCATCACAGATCTTTCCCCCTTAAAACGTCGCTCACCTCTTTCAATTTCTGTTGAAAGTCTCTGTGTCACATTCTTCTTTCACCTTCAGGTTACTGCAATAGCCTCCAATTTTCTCACTAAGTGATACTCTAGATTAATCTTGCTCATGCATTGCTATCGGTCTGTCCCTTGTCTATTGAAAACTTTTAAAGACTACCTCTCCAAATAAACTTAAAGCATTTTGTATCATCCTTATTAATGTCTACAGGATTATAGAATAATTTCATTGGCATCCTCTGGTTGAGCAGGTAATTGCACACCCGTGGAAGTTGAGGCCAAGAAGCTTAAGTAAGTGGTTCGAGGTTATTAGTTATTAGGAAGAAGTAGTGGAACTAGAACTGAGATCTCATTTTTCTTATTGTTTTTTAAAAATTGAATTAATAGGGTGACATTGGTTAATAAAATAGGTTTCAGGTGTACAATTCTATAATACATCATCTGTACATTGTACTGTGTACAATGTACTGTGTTCACTGCCCCAAATCATCTCCTTTCATCACCATTTTCCCCCTTTTCCCCCTCTCCTACCTCCTCCCACCCCTCATTTCCTCTGGTAACCACCATGCTGTTTTTTGTTTCTGTGAGCACTTTATTTTCTTAATTCTTTCACATTTTTTTCACCCAGACCCACAAACTCCCACCCCTCTGACATCTGTCAGTCTGTTCTCTGTATCTATGAGTCTGTTTCTATTTTGTCTGCTACTTTATTTTGTTCATTAGATTCTGCATATTAGTGAAATCATATAGTCCTGTATTTCTCTGACTAGCTTATTTCACTTAGCATAATACTCTCCAGGTCTATTGGTGCTGTTGCAAAAGGTAAGATTTCCTTTTTTTAACGGCCAAGTAGTATTCCATGGTGTAAATGTCCCATAGTTGTTTTATCCACTCATCTACTGATGGACACTAGGGCTGCTTCTAAATCTTGGCTGTTGTAAATAACACTGCAATGAATATAGAGATGCATATGTTCTCTTGAATCAGTATTTTGGGTTTTTTCAAATATATTGCTAGATGTGGAATTGCTGGATTATAAGGCAGGTCCATTTTTAATTTTTTTAGGAAACTCCATACTACTTTCCACATTGGCTTCACCACTCAGTATTCCCACCAACATTGTAAAAGGGTTCCTTTTTCTCCACACCCTCGCCAACACTTATTTGTTGATTAATTGATGACAGCCATCTGACAGGTGTGAGGTGATAACTCCTTGTGGCTGTAATTTGCATTCCTCTGATGATTAGTGAGGTTGAGCATCTTTGCATATGTCTATTGGCCATCTGTGTGTCCTCTTTGGAGAAGTGTCTATTAGGTCCTTTTTCCATTTTTTAATTGAATTTTTTGAGTGTTGAGTTGTATAAGTTCTTTATAAATTTTGGATATTAACCCCTTATCAGATGTATCATTGGCGAAAATGTTCTCTGATTCAGCAATTTGTGTTTTCATTTTGTTGGTAGGTTCCTTTGCTGGGCAAAACCTTTTGATGTAGTCCCATGTGTTTTTTGTTTGTTGTTGTTGTTCATTTGTTTCTCTTGCCCGAGGAGATAGAGCAGAAAAAAATATTGCTACAAGGAATGTGTGATATTTTACTGCCGGTGTTTTCTTGTAGGATTTTTATGGTTTTGAGTCTAACATTTAAGTCTTTAATTCATTTTAAGTGTATTCTTAATTAATTTTGAAATTCCATATGTTATTTGTTTGATTTTTCCAGCGACTTGCTTTATAGAACTAACCTGATCAGTACTGTACCCTGTAGTGGCTTCCTTCCTTCCCCTGTCTCACATTTTCACTCCATTTCTTGGGATCACTTTTCACATAAACTGTTTTCATTCAAATCCTTGCTTTAGTGTCTGCTCTGGGGGACCCAAACTTAATACAGTCATCTAGGATGAAACTTCACACACACTAGTCATTCAAAAGCAGGTCTAGTATGGCCATTCTCACATTAGCATTTATCTACTTATAGTTCCATCTACTAGGTCAGCTGCCCCCTGTCACTCTTTTAACATCCCTGCCTGCATCTCAGGACTTCTTTGTACTTTCAGTTAGGTCCTTGCTGAAATGAAGCACAGATATTATTGATGCTGAGCTTCTACTTTGGTGGAATTTTTAAGACACTAAATTATGGATAGAGGTTGAAGAAGTATTCTTTGGTTTCCTCTGTTCTGTACCACCCAAGCAATGCTAAGTGATATACAGATATTACTGATGCTGAGCTTCTGCTTCCTTATGCTAAGACTGGTGAGACAACTTACTTGGACTGAATCTTCATTTCATTGGCTTTTGGGGATGGATACAAAGGGATTTGCCCAAATCACATATCCAGGCTCTGTGGACACAAGCTGATGGGTTATTACCTCAAAGAGGAGAGATACTCTTATCCCTTATGTTACCTTGCCTGGGCAATAACACTGAGAACTTGCCGTGGTAACGGGCAGCATTCAGTCATAAGTATATTATGTTATTGGAGCTAAGTAAATGGGAAGGCTATTATCCCTCCCTGACAGCAACATTAAGCTTGTAAGGAGGCATAGTCTGTGAACATTGAAAGCATTGTGTGATTTTGTTGTTTCCTGTGTTGAAATATGTACAGTTTCTGAGGAGCTTGGCCCACCTATTGCATATTTCTAATTTCCTTCATAACCTGGTTGTTACCTGCCTGTCCAGTCCTAATCTCATTATTTGTCAATGTGTAACCTAGGAAAACTACTTAACCATTTTAAGTATCAGTCCTTTTATGTAAACAATGGAGATAAAATGATTGTAGAGCTGATGTAAGGAAGAAATGGGCTTGGTCACATGACATGTTTCGGCCAATGGAATGAGGGTAAATATGACATCCATCATGCTTAAGCAGAAACTTTTGTAGCATCATGGTTTTTCAAGCTCTAGGATCTGTGTACAAGTTCCTAGAACTATGCTTGTCACATAGTAAGCACTCAGAAATGCTAGTTATTATGATTATTATTACTATAAAGTACGTGTTCCTGGACTATGCTCATAGCAAACATACATGTAGGTAAGCGTGGAAGTTAAGCAAAAGCAGTATTTTATGCTATAGAAACAGATACAGAGGGAATGCACAATTAATGTTACAAAACATAAAACCTGTTTTTTATTTTTATCTTTGTTTTTGTAATTATATTGATGTAAATCAGGTTTGCTGTAGTAACTGACAATGTCTGAATCTAGCTGGCTCATAAGCAAGGGTTTATTTCTCATGCATGTTACATAGAAGGGGTAACTATGGCTCTGCTCCATATGTCTTCTCATATAAGGCCACAGATTGAGAAAGCAGTCCCTGTGGGGGACTTGCCTATTCTTGAAGCAGAGGGAAAGAGCAATAAAGCTTGGAACCTCATGGTGTTTTAAAAGTTTCTGCTTGAACATGGTGGATGTCATATTTACTGGCATTCCATTGGCTAAAACATGTCATGTGGCCAAGCCCAAAGTCCATGAAGCTGGGAACTCTTCCCTTCCCACAGGAAACATGGGAAAGTCATATAAAAATGGATGGGGGGGTGATAATCTTCTTACAGGTGAGACTGATGGTGATTAATTGCAAACAATTATATAATCTTCAGCAGATGGACTTTAAGGTTATTTTATGTTTGGACACAATTTTTCTTTTTTTCCCCTCAAGAAGTAATTTTGAAATTGTATAGATGACTCAAACAAATATGATTTGAAAAGATAATGGTGGGTTGCTGATCATGTAGGGCATGAACCTGTATCAGTTTAATAAAATAATGATGAAAAATTATAGTCTAGGTCAAGGAACTAGTAAAAGAATAAAGAGGATGTAAAAAGACACCTACAATATAATTGACAGCTACAAACATTAGTCAAACTTCTGTGTTTTGATGTGCTTTCAAATTGCAGTTATATCCTTATAGATATATCAAGCATAGTCTACTTGGGCGATTGTCTTTAAACATCGTACGTCATTTACATGCTTAATGTGTGATACGACAAGAAGCCAAACCTTCTTCCTTTTTTTGACTTTCTTATTTTGAGAGATTAAAATAATTAAAATGAATTTAAATTTTATTGTTTAAACCCTTTAATTTTTTTAGCATGGGACATTGGTTTCCTTCTCAGTGTTGGTTGGCTATTTTTTCTTCATTTGTTATCAACTGAATGTTTGTGTTCCTTCCTCTAAATTCATATGTTGAAACCCTAACTCCCAGTGTGGCTGTATTTGGAGATGGGACCTGTAAGGAAGTGAAGTGATTAAGGTTATTTGAGGTTATGAGGGTAGGGCCTGATCTGATAGGATTTGTCTCCTTAGAAGAAGAGACACCAGAAATCTAGCACTCAATGTCTCTCTCTCTCCACCCACCCCTGCCTCTCCTTCTTCCTCTTTTTCCATCCTGTGTGCATCCCAAGAAAGGGGTTTTCTACAAATCAGAAAAATAGCTCTCAACAGAAACCAAACTGGCTGGAATTTTATTCCTGGAGTTCCAGTCTCCAGAATTGTGAGAAAATAGATTTCTCACAATTTCTCTTGTTTAAGCCACTCTGTCTGTGTATTTGTTATGGCAGCTGGAGCAGACTCATACATCATTCAGTCAACAAATATTTGTTGAGTGCCTGGCACTATTCTGAGTGTTAGAAATACAGCAGTGAATACGACTGACAGAGTTGTTGACCCCTGGAGTTCACATTCTAGTGGGGGAGACAAATCATAAGGAACCAGTAAGTAAATAAATATATGACATGACTCAACACATAAAACAGTGAAACAAGAACAAAGGGTTAGTGTATTGTAAAGGAAAGACAACTTAAACACAGTGATCAAGAAAGACTTCAAATAAAGTGACATTTGATCATAGGCTTGAGCAAAGTGAGTAATACAAATATCTGAGATATAAATGTTTTAGGCAGAGAGATTGGAGGTGTAGGCAGAGGCACTGGAGCTTAGAATATACATGACATTCACTGTAGGAGACTATAAGGAAGTTGAATTTTATTTTAAGTGTGACAGAGCACCATTATAGAATTTTGAGCAGAAATCTGTTTTGATAATTTGTTTCAAAATTGCAGTCTACCTATTGTGTGGAAAATGGACTGTAAGAGACCAAGAGTGAAAACAAAGGGCAGATGAATTGGCATGTTATTGAAATAATTCAGGTAAGAATTGATGATGACATGGGCTAGAATGGCAGCACTGAAAGTAGTGGAAGGTGGTCAGATTTGGGAAATATTTTAAAGTTGGAGGCAGTAAAACTTACTGATGGCTTGACTGTGAGGCATGCAAGGGAGCGTAGAGTTAAGGATGATGATGCCTAGATAATTTTGGTGGAGGATTTAGGTGCATTTTAACGAAATGAGAATGATGGAAAAGTGGCCTTTAATAAAATGAGAATGACTTAAAAAGTGGGGTGGGACATGTGGAGGACTGTTTTGGATTTATTAGTTTTGAACTACAAATTTCTCCAGTATAGACCATCACAACTGTATGTTCCTGATGTAGTCTTTCCTGCAAGTCAGGCGGGCAGCTGCTCGGCTACCTGCCTGCTGAGCAATGTGGCACCGATGAATAGACAGGGGTCACACACAGTAACTATGCTATTCATTCAGCTTTTATTGAATGCAGGTTCACTTAAAGTAGAACATCAACATACATTAATAACCTACTCGCATTCTAACAATCTAAGAGAAATATGACACACACTCACAGCAACCAATGGGGGATAACGAACCCGAGTCCCAGAGTCTCAGTCTGCAGGTCCAGGAAACAGCACAGGGGGCAAGGGACTTGTCAGCGTCTTGCAAGGAAGGATCTCCGGAGCCAGGTGGGCAGCAGGGCTGACAAAGTCCTCAGTCTAGCAGGCAGAGCCTCCCATAGCCGATGCCAAGGGAGATCAGCGTGGCATAGGGCAGCACTCTGGTGTGTGGAACTTGGCTGTCTCAGCAGTGGTCTGGAGCTTGCCTCAGTTATATCTTGAAAGTGGTATACTCCAGACTCCTGGGTCTTTTTGATAAAAGTTTTGGTACCCCTGATGCCAAGTGTGGAATTTCACCAGGAGCCTCTCTATGCGTGGTCCCGCACTGCAGACATGGGTGTTCTTCTTGGTGTGTCTCCTTGCCAGATGTGTCTAATGTGACCTAGGTAGTTTCCCTCTTGAATCAAAGTTCCATGGCTGACTGGCAGCCATCTTGGTTGGCATGAGTGACCTCATTTTGTTTTATGTACTTTATGCTATCTTGACTGGACAAATGCCATTTTTTTTGGTCTTGCTTGCCACATAAATATTTAGTGGAATGTCAAGAGGTAGGCTACTGATATATATTTGGAGTTTTTCAGCATATAAGGAGGCATTTACCAGGTGGGATCCCCCGAAACAGAATTTTTTAATAGAAAATTGTGTATTTATTCTTATATATTAAAACTTCAGTCACCTTCAAAGTACTCTCCATTTGATGCAATACACCTATTGGGACATTTTTCCACTGCTCAAAACAGTTTCGAACGTCTAGATTTTCTTGCCTTTTAGTGGTTTTTTGTTTCACCTCTTCCACATCTCAGCAAAACATTTCCCTTGGAGGACTTTTTTCATGGGGAAACAAAAAAACATCGCTTGGGGCTAGATGAGGTGAAATAGGGAGGAGGGTGGGGCATGGGGGTCATGCTGTTTTTGGTGAAAACCTGTTGAACACTCAGCACAGTGTGGGAAGGTGTGTTCGTAAATCACCCACCATGAAATGGGCCAATGCATTGAAAGAATCTTCAAAAAAATTCACTGAAGCTGAATGCAGCCTCTCACACTGATACAGATGGTTCTTAGAACACTTACCTAGCAGGGGAAACCTGCACAATAAGGGGTCTGCCCTCCAGAAGGCAATTCCTTTTTATTTTTTTTTGTGACCTTGGATGACATTGGTTAGTCTGAATGGTAGTTAGAGGAGACAAGAGTGCTGACTCCAGAGATACCCTGATACTTAGAGTTCAACCAGAGGAGGAAGCTCCAGACATGAGATTGAGAAGCAGCAGCCAGGGACGAAGGGAAAATTCAGAAGAGTGACTGCTATAACAAATCCCACAGACTTGGTGCTATAAAACAGCAGAAACTCTAATACCTTTTCTACTCTTCCACTGAGATAAACCTGGGATGGCAGGATTGCTATAAAACAGGAGAAACTCTAACGCCTTTTCTACTTTTCCGCAGAGATGAACCTGGGGAAGGAGGGAGGAAGGCATATGTTAAAGTTATTGGTTTTTGCCTAAATGCTTAAGTGAAGATTTAATAGGAATTATTTAACAGCTATCCGAGAGCAAGAATGGGCCATAGACAGGCCTGGAGTGGCTAAGAACACTTGAAGGAGAGATAATCCACCCACTTCACTAGGATTCTTGGGTTTGGCCCATGTCAAGATACAGGTGGGCCTGACTGCTTAGCAGCAGCAACTGGTTGGGATCAGCTGAGGACAGCGGGTGAGACTGGCCCACCACAAAGAGATTCTTCAGCTGTATTTGCTCTCAAGGGGCGGTGCTATGGAGGCTATGCCTCTGAGAACAACTGGGTGGCCAGTTGGTTGTGCTATGTGCTAGATGGGAGGGAGGTTATTTTGGGGGGAGCCAGTTCCAGCTGGTAGTTATACAGGATAGAGGCCGTCCTGCGAGATGGTAGGAGGCAAAGGTGGGAAAAGTGTGGCTCGGGGACAGTGCTGAGCTTGGGTAACAAAAAGGATGCAAGTGTATGGATCCATGAACCCAATCAGGAATGAAGAGCAAGCACCTATGAAATACGGAGTTCTTGGCTGTGCATCTGGTTCTGCCCCTGTCCATGAAGACACAGCTGGCTGGGGCAGGTACAGCATCTCACACTTCTGACCTTGACCCCAGGTCATCTTTGGTAGATATGGTCTTGCTGGTTGTCTCTCCTAACCTAATTACATTCGTAGGGGAGTCAGGGATTCTAGGGCTTAAAGCAGGACTTACTCTTTACTTCTTATGTAAACTCAATATTTTTAATTCACAAAACATAAATGTTTTTATATTCCATCTCTCTTCCTCATGCAGAGGCTGTGAGGATAAATAAAACTATACAAATGGCTTTCTTGGAAAGAATTGCTGTGCAGTAGAAACATGTCTTGGAAAGGAGTTGAAAAGGCACAGAATATTTGTTTTGCAAAGCGTGGAAAACTAGTGGTTAGCCACGGTAAAAAGGGAAGGCAGGAGACAGAGAGAGTTCCCTCTCCCCTTCCCCCCCCCCCCCCCGCCCCACGTGAGTAACTTTGGCTGCTCTGCAGTTTCTAATACGCACTTTTTCTCTGTGCTGAAATTGTTGGCCAGAGATTCTTGTTGCATTTCCACCTAAAACCATCTTTCCATTTTCATTCCAACCCACAGTCTATTTTGAAAATCCTTCTCATGATGCTAATAAAGGCATGGCCTTATTTGTTTGCCTAGGAACCACTGGTATCACTTCTTCCTTTGATTCTGAATTTTATCTTCTGATAGATCAAACTGCAGGCAGAATAACGAAAGAGAAAAAGTAGGGCCAGGCACAACTCATGAATTTTGATGAAGTCTTTAAGACTTAGAATTTCAGATGAAATAAAGTATCTAAACTGGTTTATTTAGGACTATACATGTAAGAAGACATAGAAATTGAATATAATAAAATTTCCGCTTGGTTTGCAGATGAACCTGAGGTTGGCCTCAAGGGAGGACATTTGGTCCTCTGTTGCCTTGCCTAACTGCAAAGAGGCAGCTTTGAAGGTAGCAAGTCTAAGGATGGCTCTTTGTTGCAACTGGCAGGCTCTATCTCTGCCTCATGAGGGAGGAGGGGAGTGACAAGGGCCAAATTCACTGAATCATTCCTTACCTCATTCTTTGATGATATCATGAAACATTTTGCCAATCTTTGGAAGTCCTATTTTACTCAAAATAACACCCCTGGAAAAGTCCATGCAGGCCTAAAATAATGTCATGAGTCTTTTTTTGGCTAACCCATAGAGGATGATGGAATTGTATACTTTCTTCAGAGACATACCTTCTGCACTTCCCATCACTCACTGACCAGGGGATTTTACATTATTAAATAGAATACTAAACAAGACTGAACTACATGCATTTGCATTACTTAACTAATGTCTGGACCAACCTCAAAAACAGTGAATATATCTTGTCTCATACGTGCTTGACCAAGTCTGTACACCATATCTCCCAGAGCCAAAGAGACTCTACTGGCGAGACTGTCTGCTTCTTGCTCTTCTGTTTCTGTTCCCTGCTCTTGAAGGGAACACAACTCACAGTTTTTCATGTGGCTGTGTGTCCATAATTTCGGCCATATTGAGTTCAGAAGTATTAAGTTTTAGACTCAAAGTGCAATGAAAAATGTAAGATTTGAAAGTAGACATTTATGTGTCTTCTAAAAAAATGGATCAAATAAGATGTTAAAATATCAGACAGTCTGGTTCAATACTGGTTACTTGGCTAGCTTAACCTTGACATATTAAACACATTAGAAAAATTTGATGCTATAAAACATACTCGTGAATAATGATATTTTGCTGTGTGGCTATTAAGGGAAGAGTAATAGAAGAAAAATAATTGGTAGAGTCTTATGAAAATATTTTTTCCTTCATCAAGAACCCTTTTGGCTGTGGTTTTGTTTATGGAATTGGTGAGTATCCATACTTTGTAATGATTTTTTCTGAGATGGAAGCAAACAAATGTCCCTCTACTTCACAGTTCTCTTTGATTGCTGTTTATTTTAGCACAGATAACTTTCTAGAATAGAATTTACTTCTTTATGATTTTTTGGTTGTTTATCAGGGTTGCCATAACAAAATGCCCCAGACTGGGTGGCTTATACAACAGTAATTTATTGTTTCATAACTCTGGAGTTTAGACGCCTGAGATTAAGTTGTTGGCAGCGTTGATCTCATTCTGAGGCCCCTCTCCTTGCCTGTGGTTGGCTATCTTCCTTCTTAGTCTTCACATGGTCTTCCCTCCGGGCATGCAGGTCTGTGTCCAAATTTCCTCTCCTTAGAAGGGTACCATAGGGGATTAGGGCCCACTTGAACGACCTCATTTTAACTTTATTACTTCTTTAAAGACCTTATCTCCAAATATGGTTACATCCTGAAGTATTGACACTGGAGATTAGAACTTCAGTGTTGGAATTTTGGGGGATATTAATTCAGTGCATAAAAACTGGTTTATTTCTAGCCACTATAATGTAGGTTCTGTGAGGCTAGGGATTTTTGTTTCTTTTGTTCACTTAAGCAACTATATCAGTGCCTGAGACGTAATAGGTACTAAAATAATATTGGCTGAGTGAATAAATGAATGAACCAGTCAAAGAATGAAACAAGTCGAGTGACAAACATTAAACCTCCGAGTTCTCTACATATAACAGATGCCACACTTGCTACTAAAGATCATCTGTGCTGGAATTAGTAAGATTTGAGCCGTCTCAGTTATGCTTATTTTGGCATATGGGCATACCAGTAACATTTGTGGATAAAGTCTGTAATTAGAAATAAGTACCAAATAAAATGCCTTAATAATTTCAAAGTGAAAGAATAAAATGTACGTCAACTGTGGAGGAGAAATGGGGAACAGTAGGGGTTCTTTCACGCCAATAAAACTTTAAGGGCAAAGATTTGTAATTAAAACTGAAGTGAATTTAATCTTTCCTGCTAATCGCTCCTGCACTGTTAGCCTGTTTTCATTAAACTAATTGATGGCAGATGGCACAGATGCATGGTGAGACTGCAGCTCCACTTTATGGCGGTGTTGTAACAAATGGGACTTTCCCTCTGTTCTGTGCGTTAACATTCAGAAAGTGTACTCTTGGCCTTTTTTCTTTTTTTTTCTCTTTGCCTTTTTTTCACACACCAAGATTGTTTCTTCTTTTGTGTGAGATTGATTAAAAGGGATCAAAAATTCCATGTTTATATACATGGAACTTATTTGATTCCTTTAAACCAGGCTTAAATAAGCATGTGTTTAGTGCCAACTACGCACAAGGCATAGGGGAGACATAGTTTGCTAACTTCAAGGAGCCTACAAGAAATTTTATAGTCAAAAGGTTAAACACACTCATTCTTTTTTTTGACAAATTTCAAAATTGCAATTTTTGATGTACATGAAGTTTAAAATCAAAGCTCACAATTTTTTTGTTGTTTCAACAAAAAAACAAAGGAAACTCAGGAACGAAGCAAGCAATACCTTTATATTTTTTCCCCAGGAAATAACATACTTTTCCATTAGTTTTCTTATAGCAATTATTAAACTAAATTGGCACAAACCTAAATAAGTCTCTTTTAATTATAGATTTGGGAATCAATTAAAGAAAGCAAAGTATAAACTATTTTATTAATGATGATAATATTGGCCTATAATTACATAGCAGAATCACATGTGAATTACCTAGAGTTTGTTATGACTCATAGATTTTAGATTTAACTTAGGTAATGAGAATTCCATCTTGAAATGAGTGTTTGGAAGCACCACCCAGTGATGATAATTCACTAATTTGTCTAACTGTAGGCATGTATTCAACAGTGTTTATTGGAGATGGGGTTTGTAGGATTTCCTACATTAAATTATGGTCTTACAATCAACCATGGAGGGAACCAAATATTTTGTTTGGCCACACGTCTCACGTTGTCTGAATCTGCTATGAAGGCAGATTGAGCCATTCCTTGTTTATTTCAAATTTTTTAAACTGAAGACTGAAATGAGTTCTGAACATAGAGAGAAGTGCATAAACACACACATTTCTGGAATTTTAATCATCATAATTAAAACCATTGCTTATGGTGATATGCAAAAAGGCAACAATTCATGAAACTTTGTATGTACCACGCAAGTTTAAGGACCTGGGTTTGCCAGCATTCACGTGAATGAGCTGGGAAGCAGAGTCTTTTCCTGAAAAGCTTTAAACCCCCTGCAGCCCCAGGGTCGACCTTGATGACAGCCTTTCAGGAGACCCTCAGACAGCACCACCCCTCTACGTCATGTCTGGTGTCCTGACCCATGGAAATTGCGAGATGGGAACTGCTTGCTGTTTTTAGTTGCTGAATTTTGGGTAACCTAGTATACTAGCAATGTATAACTCATACGGCGATCTTTCAGAAACCCCCTTCAGGCTTAGGTAAACCAGAGTAGGTTTCTGTTGTTTGTAACCAAGAATATAGCAATTGTTACCAGGAGTGGAGATAGGCGGAATGTGAATAGTAGGGACTAGAGGCAGTGAAAATCTTCTAAAGAGTATGAGGAAGGAATCTGGAAAATTGTTATATGTAGTATATGTGGTGAAACAGTTATTTAAACTTTTAACGGTGATCAATTGTAATAAAATACCCCTTGAAGGCAAAACTTTGGGAAATGCAATGTCTGCTGCCTCCGACGACTAGGAGAGGCATGGGCAGTTCAAGGAGTGTGAAGTGGTAGGGCTTCTGCAGACAGTACTGAACAGTTCAGAGAAGAGTGAAACTTTAGTTGCCTAGATTATCAGTTTAAGGAAGGGATGCTTATGACTTTGCCAAAGATGCAGTAACCTTTTGTAGCCATAGGGTTGAGCTAGTCAAGAGCTAAAGGCACAGTTTGATCCAATTAGTTGCTAAATTAGTATATCATTTGGATTTCTGGCCCATGATGTTTCTTATTCGAAAGTCTGGAAACAGAGTTGGGATGGCAATATCGCGGAACATGTGAGGCACTTAAATAATGCTTAAACAGTCAACTCCTCTGAACCTTTTATGCAACCAATGCAGGCCTTTTATCCTTTTCTGAAAGAGTTTTTCTTTTCTTGCTTGAAGATGCCTTAAGTTCTTAATCAGTGGGAGCACCCCTACTCAATTTTCCTTATTTCCACTATAATGATGGCTTAAATTGTTTGGTCAGCTGATTAAAACCTGTTCTTAATGCTGGCCCATGTTTATTGAAAGAGAGATGCCAGAAAGTCCTTGGAAATATTGGAAAAGAAATAGTTGAGAGACTTCAGGAGACTGAAGTGATGGGGTGAATTTATTTAATATGCCCCAGTGGGGCTCAGGATATACTTTATTTGCCAAGACCTTGAAAAACAAATTTGTGAGAAGCACTACCTTACCCTGGAAAGGGACCTTAGAGGTGGTTCCTGTAGGTTGGTCATACCATGAGATAGTAGAGGTACAGCTGTTTTCTGGACTGCAGTAGGGACGGTTGGATTCTGGGGAAGCACAGGCCAGGGAGCAGCCCTTTACCATCACTGACGAAGTGAGCAACAGAGTTAGCACAAGAAAGGCTTACCTGTATCCTGTATTAGGTAGGGAGATGCAAATAGTTTACCAATCTACTAAGATCCTGCTTAATTTGAACTGAGGCCCAATGAATCACACTATTAAAGAATCTATACCCCTTTTCCTAATTGTCAAATGAATCAACTGAACAAGTCAGCATCAATGAATGAAGAGAATTTAAAGTACTTTTGAGGAAGAACAAATCCTCGGTGTAATTCTTCATTCTAAGACTCTCTACATTGTCCTGTTTCCACTCGCCGTCACAACTGTACCACTTTTACGATTAGTTGATACTGCCTGTGAGCAGATACTAATTTCTAGGATTCACAGTCCTGTCGCAGACTACCAGAGTAGAGGCTTATGGAGAGTCAGCTGATAAATAGAATTTTGACCCAAGCAATACTGCGTCACCAAGGAACAGCAGGGATTAGTGTCACAAACAAATACTTGGAAGATGTGGGCAGTTGATTCCTACCCCATCCTCATTTATCTTTCCAATATGGCTGGGGCTGAAGATAGATGAGTTCTGGGAAATGACAGGTGTTACTTCAGTTGCAGCTGCTGTTTCAAATGAGATCTCCTCACTGGAGCAAATCAGTGGAACCTGACACCTGGTGTGCAATTATTTATCTGAAAAATGATTTTTTCTTATTTTTTATTCTATTGAGCAGAAGATACCAGGATTTTATTTTTTGTTTATTTTTAAAGATTTTATTTATATATTTTTAGAGAGGGGGGAGGGAAGGAGAAAGAGAGGGAGAGAAACATCAATGTGTGGTTGCCTCTCACACGTCCCCCACTGGGGACCCGGCTGACAACCCAGGCATCTGCCCTGACTGGGAATTGAACCAGTGGCCCTTTGGTTCACAAGCTGGCGCTCAATGCCAGGGCAGATACCAAGACTTTTAAAAGCTAGTATTGCATCTTTAAAATTTGACCCAAGAGTCCATCAACACTTAGTTTCACTATGTTTATATTATGGTTATAGGACCTGGAAAGCAGTTATCTTAAGTGTGATGGTATGACACGGGCATGTCATTCATTCACTTATTTATTCAAAAATGGCTATTAAGTGCCAATTTTGTGTCAATAATCTTGGCAGAAAATGTAGCAGTCAACAAAAGAGAAAATGTTCATGTCTTTATGAACTAATATCGTAGAGGGGAAACACTGATAATAAACAAAGAAGCATGCAAATACATGACATAGGAAATTCTGATGAGTCCTCTGCAGAAAAATAAAATAGAATCCAGGGGAGAAGAGGAGGTCAGGGGGTGGTGAATTGTAACTTAATGTTGGGAGTTAGGTCGAAGTGATAGAGTGATATACCAACAAAAGCCTGATGGAAGAGAGGGAAATTACCCTGAAACTGTCTGGGAGAAGAAAGTTTCAAGTATAAGGAAGAGGAGATACAAAGACTATGAAAAACAGTGACCTGCATTTCAAAGTGGTCAAAGTAGGTGCTGCACAGTGAGTAAGGTGGGGACAAGGACAGAGGCAGCAGATCTTACAGGGTGTTTTAGGCCATCTTGGAAGGAGCTGGGAAACAGATAATTTTGTGTGGAAGTGGGATGTGATTTGAATTATGTTTTTAAAGGAGCATTCTGGTTTGTGTGTAATGAATACACTAAGTGGAAAAGAGGATGCTGTTAGGACACGAAAATTGCAATGATTAAGACACAGCTGGCCGGGGAAGGTACAGCATCTGACATTTCTCTGACCATATTTCAGGTGTCAACTTAAGTAATCACACTTTGGATATATTGTGAAAATAGAGCCAGATAATTTTGTTGATGGCTTGAGTTTCCAGTATAAGAGAAAACAATCAAGGGTTTTTTCCTATCCTCACCCGAGGACATTAATTTTTCATTTGCTTTAGAGAGAGAGGAAGAGAGAGCGAGAAACATCGAAGTGAGAGACAAACATCGACTGGTTGCCTACTGTAAGTGTCCTGATGGGGACTGAACTGGAGATGAAACCAGCCAACTTTCAGTTTACAGACAATGTTGCAGCAACCCGAGCCACACTGGTCAGGGCACAATCAAGACTTTTGACCTGAGATCAGCCACAGCAGGAAGCGGCTACTACTCTTTGGGCTGGAGGAACCACCAAAGGAGGTAGTATTTCCAGAGTCAAAAAAGCCAAGGTGAGAGTTTCCCAGTGGATGCAAGGGCAGCCTAGCTGGAACAGAAATAATAGAATTTAGAAACAGTATCGTTAATGACAAAACTGGACAAAAAGCAAGCTACCCAAATAGGTGATCGGTCAAATACATTATTGTTTACCCTGAATAGGCAGTCACTGAAAACAGTAAATTAGATTGATGTCAATTGTCTTTTGGAAAATTCAATAACTATTTTTTTCAGAGAGTAGAAAAGTGGGTGTAAAATGATCTAATTTTTGTAAACATACCAGTGTTCAATGCAGAAAAGAAGCCAACCTGGAATCACATTTTAGGGAATTAGCTTTTGCTCACTATCCTCTAGGAGAAGTAAATACTATATTGACTCAATATACATACCCCATGCAAATACATAATCATGTGTATTCTTACCACGTGAGTGCAGGTTTATTTTTCTATTTATCTCATATTCTCATATTTTATTTTTTAAAATGCTGTTCAAGACCAACTAATGGACTCCATGGACCACAGCTTGGCTAATGTTTGTGATTTAAAAATCACCATTTTTTCACAGGTACACCTTAGCCAGTCCACCTGTGGCTTCCCGGCCATCACTCAGTCTGTTCTTTTCTTCAAGTGGTGTTAAGAGTTGATTCCTCCTGTAGGATCCTGTGATAAAATAATTTCAACTCTAATTTAATAATTAACATGTAGATTTATTTGTGGTAAGATGCCGCCAGGTAACAGTCCTGTGACTTTGACTGCAGGACGCGAATGACTATGACTTGAAGGGTGATTAGAACAAAGTTGCTCACTCCCAGCAGGAGCGTTATAGGCATGATAACCCACTTGTGTTTTACAGTTATATAAGTTATTGTGCATAGTTCTCCATTTTTGAAGAGCTGGTGAGATAGAGCAATCAAGGATATATTTACATGAGATACCCTGAGAAAAAGGTGGGAAAGAATTCAAGTTTAAAGAAAAGAATCAAGTGTCATCACAGAAGTTTAGTTCAAAGGCCTCTATTTTACATGGTCTCACAAAAATACCTATTAAAATACAGAAGCAAAGAAGAAAACTCATGGCACCTCAAAATAAGTGTGAGCATCAGCCTAATTCCGGAGTCTTGGAGGAGTTTCTGCTGACTGTTAGGTCTATGAAATTGAATTAAGAACGCCCATCAGTGACCCATCCAAACAATGACTCGGTAAGCCTGACGACTGTCTTCCTTCTGTCGTCTGCAGTATGACTGTGCTTCTGGGAATGCACACCTTTGAGCTTACGAACGCACAGCACAATTAGGCTGAGGATGTTCTAGTCTTATGAAGTGACGCCTAGAATTTATAATGATGGTAATGCTAAGAAAGCATAAAATGTGTTTTAGACTTTATTTCTCTCATTGTGTCATAAAAATTTTGCCTTGTCACATTGAAAGGTATTTGTTAGAGATCATGGGACATCCTCCTTTTTGTTCACTAAGTGACCTAAAAGGAATGGTGATTAATGTCATCACTATAGATCATCTTGAGTAAAGAAGACATAGTAGCCATGGTGCAACTTTGAGTCCCACCATGGTCCCCACCACTTGTTACATATCAGGGCTTGTTTGGGAAGAATTCTACAGTGTTGCGCAGTGTGAGTTAAGGTAACAGCCTTTACTGGGGGAAGCCTACAAATCAAGGACTAGTAAGAATGCAAGAGGCATGTGGTACCTGCACTCTCTTTATCCCTTGGAGATAATGCCTGCACCTAAGCAATGTAATAGAAACAGAGTAGATTTGTATTAGCATGGATGGTCTCCATTTCCCTTTTTACAGGGTAATTGTGGGAGCAATATTGCCAGTGGGCCTACAAACAGACCACTGAATCACCGGGAAGTCTGGATTTAGATGCCAACTGTTTACATAAATTATCTGGGAAGATTTGCAGCCAAATACCTTTGAGGGGATGGTCCATAGACAGTTGAAATCCCTCATCCAGGGAGGAGAAAGACGCTGGTAACATGGGAATTTGAGGGTAGGTATAGTTTCTCTGGCTAGAGAAGGGGAGGGATGGTATCAGCTGGATCAATGTTTAGGCAATTCAGAGAGACCTAGTTGCTGTACCACAGTAAGTCATCTCAGATGAAACAGCCATTTCTAGGGAAGCATTTTTTTCCACTGACTCCCTATAATAAGAAAGAGGGGGAAATCTTAAGTTATGTTTGGGTCTTTTTAACATTATAGAGAGTAAAGTTAACTAGCAGAGGGATTAAAAATCACTTTTCTCTTAAATTATCCTTTGTATTTGTCCACATGTTTACTGTTTTCTAGGCTCTTCACATCCTTGTGTAGTTCCATTTTCCCATTTCATATCATTTTCCTGCTTTTTGAAGGACTTTGCTTTCAAAGATATTTTTGCTTGATATAGAATTCTAAGTTGACAATTTTCTTCTTTTCATGTTTTGAAGATGTTTAAACTTAAATTGGTTTTGGTGAGAAACCTACCATCATTCTTACTTTTGTTTCTCTGTAAATAACACATTTTTTTCCCACTGTGGATCCTTTTAAGATTTTGAATTAGTCAAGGTTCTCCAGAGGATCAGAATCTGCTATTAATTTCATTCAGTTTATTAATTTCTTATCTCAGACATTGATATTTTTTCAAAAATTCAGTTTGAGTCTTTTTAATCTTTTACATCTACTTACAGTGCTCGATCTTCTCTACCTTCTTAAAATATATAAAAAAATAGTATGTGTAAATTTTAATATCCTTATCTATTAATTGCATTATCTGGCCTTTCAAATCTATTTTTATAAGTTAATTTCTTTCTTCTCACTATGGACCATATTTTCCTCCTTCTTCATATGTCTGGAAATTATTGACTGGTTGCCAGATATCATGAGTTTATCTAGTTAGGGGCTGGTTCTATTTATTTTTATAAATATTCTTGAGCTTTTTTCTAGCATGAAGTTAGATTGTGTGAAAAATGATCATTTAGAGGCTTACTTTTAAGCTTTTGTTTAGATCGGGTCAGAGCAGCCTGTGGCCTTGGATTAATTTTGGCCCATTATAAAATGATACCTCAGACTGAGTACTCTGATGGCCTGTGAATTATGAGGTTTTTCTACTCTGGGTAGTGAGAAAACAAACTATCCCTTGCCCTATGTTAGCTCTGAAGAAAATGACCTCTAACCCCTTTTTCATGTTCTCTTCCTGGCTTGGGGTAGTGGCCTCATTCGTGTGCAATGGTCAGTGCCTGACTGAAGGCACAAGAAGTAGCCTCTGCATATTTCAGCATCACTTTCTCCGTGCAGCTCTCTGCTGTGACACTCTTCCCTGTGAACTCTGACCTCCTCGGCCTCCTTGGACTCTTCCCTGTTCATCCAAGGGAGACCTCCGGGCCCTGCTAGGTTTCCTCTTCCCTGCACTGTCGTCTAGAATCTCTGTCCAGCAAAAAAGGTAGGGCAAGGACTCACCTCATTTTTTCCCCCTTTCTCAGGAATCAAAATTCTTCTTTCCATCTTGATTGTAAACAGAAGTCTTGTTATATGTTATCTTGAGTAAAAATTTAAGGGAGTGGTGGAAAACTTTTGTAATCGATATTTGTTATTTGAGATTATGAATAAGGAGAAAAGTGACTTTGAGAAAATCTCTCTGAAATTTTCTTAAGATAATTAGAACTTTAATACTAGCCAGAATCCTAGGCAGAGTTCTGTTATAAATATTTTACTATTTCTGTGATACTGAATAATATTTAATCATTCTACAATATTGAATATTTTATTTATGCATCAAGGCCACAGATTTTAGAAAGCCAAAGAACAAAGTATTATGGGATGACTGACTTTCTAGCAGGTTAATCCTCTCAACAAAGGCAAGAAGAACTCTAATAGCATTACTTTCTAGAGATTGTAGATCTTCATTTAAAATATTTGTTTAGACTATCAGACAGTAGGAAAAGAAAATACTCTATTTTTACCCCAACAGGCCTACTGAAATAAAACCTGCTAGAAACTGATAATTAGGAACTGTGTACATAAGTCTCTACTATGTCTTAGAATGAGATTTAACTGACATTCAAGTAAATAGATAGCAGGGACAAGTAAAACCTATATACTCTGACTTTTAGAAAATTTTAGTTATGGAAAATTAAAATTTTATAAACAGGAGGAAACATTATAAATGGGGAAGCTCTGAAATACATTTAAAATAAAGACACAAAGAATATCTGGAAATGGTAGTAGAAGAACATTCATTTAAAATTATCCATAGTAAGACAGAAAAAAATATTAGAACTATTATCTTTTAAAACACCAAGAAGATCTGTTTTCTATTAAACAGATACATAAAGTCATTAGGAGAATAGAAAAGATAGAAAGACAATATGGTGATGAAAGATACAATGCCAATTTTTAAGGGTATCCTGAAAAGCAGAATGGATACTATAGAAGAATTGAAACAGTGATGAAGGACATGACTCATAGAAGCCCTCCAAGAGTGGAGAGAATAAAGGTAGAGGTATAAAAAAAGTGAGTAAATAAAGATACATGGAGGGAAAGAACAGGTAGATTGCTTGGTAATTGTAGGGCATCTGACATAAATATTATACACTTAGCAATAACTAGAGCCTTAAGTGAGGAAATATACTAAAATTAAAAATATTAGTATACAGATTGAACATTTTCTTTCCATTTATGCAAAACCAATGACACAAGTTTACATCTAGGTACAACCTTACAAAATCTGGGGGGGGTGGAAATCAGAAAAGAAAGAAAAAATCAGAAAGGTGTCTAGTACCTCCTTCTTTTGGAGGGAAGTTATTAGGTTGTTTCTAGAAGGACAAAAAAAAAACCCAACAAAAAAAGGCTAGCCTCCCACTTTACCACTTCACTTCAACACTAATAAAATGGAGTAGAAGTGACAGAATTTTGAGAGGAAAAATTTGAAATTTTGCATTTATCCAAGTTAGATTTTATGGTTTTTTTTTAAGACAACAGAAAGACATTCTTAAATATCTAAGGGCTCAGGAGATATACCTCACATCTAATCAAACAAAAGGAAACCATAAATTAACCTCAGGCATTTGAACGATCAATGAAAATTAGAAATTCAGAAAAAGTGCTGATCACAGAAATTCACTGTGGGTGTTTCTTTAGTCAATTTCAGGAAGCTAGCTGGATATTATAATTTGAGTTGGATTCTGTGTTAAAAAGATTAAAGTTGTTTCTATGATATTTCACTCAGTTGCTGTTTTTCTGGAGTAGCTCTATTTCCAGTGACAAGGATGAGTGTTTCTTAGGCTGTGTTACTCAAACCCTCTTTCTATGGTTGAGGACCACTTGAAATAATTAGCAAAATACCTGCTAACAATTACTAAATTACTTACACTATGGGGACACTGCTTGGAAAATTACTGAACATACACACGAGATTAGAGCTGCATAGAACAGTATTATGGCCACTGGATATTTTCTGGCTAGTTTCTACATCATCAAGATGAATGTAGGATGACTTAATGATGTAAGTTTGGAGGAGCTTTAGATATTGAGGATGTCTAACAAATAATCTAGTGGCAAACATGAATCCCCTCTTCACGTTATCTTACGTGCAGAACTCTTGAATATTCTGTTAGTGATTTTTAGAAATCAGAATCTAAAATATGATCCTAGCTATGTAAGCAAAATATACTTGAATAAAGAGGTCACAAAGAAATACCTAGAAAAGTCTATGGGGAGCTCAAAATGACTTTCTTATTATGAACTCATGGTCCAAACAGAATTTCCAGTCACACTGTATCCCATTTTAGACTGAAAGCTATTAGGTACAGTGATCATTCTGATCTGGGGGATTCAGAAGGGTGAGGATTTATGCTACCCTTACGTCAAGGCCGTACTACATAATTCTTTTGTGTTAACACATTGTAAATAAACCTGAGAGATTTATGACTATTATTTATTAACTCTTAGTGTATATTGTTTATTAAGATTGCTATCCTCCTAGCATCCTAAGAAGAGAGGTATTGTGATTTTGTATGAGAATGGAATAGAAAATATACATTTGTTGTTGTGATTGTTAGGGTTGAGGCTGGGAGTAAGCGGTAAAATCTCAAGGTCACAGAATCCTACAGAAAGTGGTAGAAGTTCCCTGTAGGCCTCTGAATCTAGACACCATGTATGTGTTTCCACCTCCTAGGGATCCTAGAATTTAATCTATAGAACTCTAGTACTCTAAACTTGTGTCTGTGCACTTCTGGTTGTAAGTTTTCGCTCCTCAGAGAACCTGACTGCAAGTGACTCAGTATCCCTTGTTGCTTATTGGAAAAACCCAATCTTTATCTACCCTATCCTGATGCCTCCCCCCCACCCCATCATCCTCAACTTTTGTATCATATTAATTATTTTTATTAATTAAAAAATTAAAAGGACAGCAAAGGCCTGGGCAGATGGACCTTTAAAAGATTTATGATTTGTTATTTTTCTATTTAGCTCTAATGAAACAGATTTGACATATATATAGGCATCACCTTCCACTTAACATATACTGAGATTTAAATTATTCTCGATTTGTTCCAAATGATCCTCCAAACAAGGGCCAAATTCATGGAATAGTGTTTACAAATGGGTCACATTACACAAATAAGGATAGGACTTTAATCAGAAAGTTCTTTAAAAAGAAAAGTCACTTAATTATTCAAATCACTTGTAAGAATGGATTCTTATCACTTGTATGTTAAGAGGCTTTAGTTTGCATACAAAATAACATATTTAAAAACTGCTTATGAAGGAGCAAGGTGGTGCTCACGTTAGCAAGTGCCCCAGAATTCTTTGTTTCACTATTCTTCCTGCATTTGAACTGCCCTTTTCTGCACCTACATCTCTTATCCTTTCACACTTCATTATCTTTATAAAAAGAAAGGAGACAACATACAAAATTAATTTAAGTAAAGGTCTGCATTACAACGGAAAGCCATTAGCTGGCAGCCGCTTACCAAAGCACAGGCAAGAATCAATTTTAATTAGTATTTTTGGCTTTAATGAAAAGTGATTACAAAATTGGCATTTTAGCTAATACTGTTGAGATTTATGGTGACGTGATACTAATTAATTTTCTGTTGAATAGCTATAGGCCTTGAATATGTGCAATAAAATGATGTATTTGCTGATACCAGGGCTGCATCAGCATTTCATAACAACAGGCTTCTTCATGGCTTACAGGTGCATTTCACACTGGTGCATCGAAGCTACTGGATATTATTTTTTTTCCCATAAAATGTCTGTTATAAGCCATCAAATTTCATATCCTTTTATTAATTGGGGACATATTATGTTAATGTACCTTGAATATTAGCCAAAACCCCTTTATTTCAAAAAAGCTTTCTTTTACTTAGTTACAAGTGGCATAAAAAGGACATGATATACCTTAGTTAGAAAAATATTTAATGCATGATTTTTCTTAATTTCTTCACTTTAACTCCTTTCTGATTATATGGGTAGTAGCTTGCCTGCTGAACCTAGTCACATGTCTTAAATCCCCTTGAAAGCAGGAAATATAAAAGAACTAAGCTTTACAGTCCACTCTGCTCACAGGATGTGAGTTTCAAATGCTCTTCAGCTTGCTTCAATTGTCATTATTTCCTCCATTTCTTTTTAAAGAAAGAAAATTCTTTAAAATTATATAATTTTCCCTTACAGGCTAAGAATATGTATCCTTGCATTGCCTTTGTTTGACCTGTGATTAGAAAATCATTTTATTCATTTGTCATTGTTGACTGTCAAGACAGATACAGGGGGCACAATCTAGACTCAATTATAAGGACGGCATATGGAGACAGAGGGTGGTGTTAATATCCTGACTCTACCAGTGATTGGCTTTGGGGCCTTGGGTAAGTAAGTTAATCTCTCTACGTTGCAGGTTTCTCAACTACACAACGGAAATAACTATGTCCATATCAAAATATGATTATTAAAATGTATAAATATCTTAATGGAAACCACTCAAACAGTATCAGTTATTATCTGGGGAATGAAATCCTGTATGTTAAAGCTCCGTCTTATTGCTTACTGGAATATGTATGAACTTGGGTTATAATGTTTCACTGAAGATCCAAGGACAAATAATAGAAATATATTTTTGTAATTATAACAATCTAAGTATAATTTAAGATTAAATTATTAATAAAATCCAAAATGATAGAAACTATGAACTAGAAACTATAGATTCTCAGACTTTTAGAGTAGACTCAACAGAAGAGGCATAATTAAATAAATGTGTTATCAAGCTCAGTCCTTGCCTTTTTAAAAATGGGTGAGCTGAAGCTCACAGAAGTTAAATGACTTGACTGATGATTTACAACTGGCTATCAGAGGAGGGGCTTAGTCACGTCTATTATAGAGACAAATTTTATGACTCTTTTACAAGTGCTTTTGTGTGTCAAAGAGAGACAATATCAAATCTATCTACTCCAGATTGGCAATAAATATATAAGACAAAGCTACCCTTTGTGGTCCAGATTGGGGATGATGTAACATGGGAAGCTAAACAACAACAACAACAACAACAACAACTCTTAGGTAGAATTTGAAGAGCTATAAAAATATTGCTTCTTTTTCTTGCTGGAAACATTAGACAGCCTATCACAGGGGCTAATGAACAGTGTCCTACGGGCTTTAGGGAAAAGGCTACACTCACAATCTCATCTAAGATTCAAAAACCCCCCGCAAATGTTCCTGCTGAAAACCCTCTGGGAATATTTTCTATTTTCAAGATTTTAGGTTTGATTTTTTTTTAAACAGGGAGGATAATTTACTTTGCTTTCCAAAAAGAATTTTCAGAACATGGCACCGACTGAAATACACATCTGCTGGTCATATATCAGATGGACGGCCCTCTTCTACCCGTCTTCCTCTGGAAACACTCTTCAGCCTGTTGGATTGAGAGGGCCGAATCTTTGGGACCCACAAGATGTGTAGGAGGCATCCACATTCCTCAGAGCTACGGCGATGAGAGCCCATGATTTTTTGTTGTTAATATGTTTCTTGGGCACTAAAGAACCATAAAATTCTAACTCAGGAAGGAATATTAGTGATTATTTATGCTAAACCCCACACTTTGCAGAGGGGGAATGTAAAGCACAGAGGGCTAAAAACCATGCCAGTGTTACCCTGCCAGTACGACACAGATCTGGGAACTGCAATCCAGCTGAGCAGAATCATAGCTAAGTGACCTTTCCTTATTCTACAGCCGACCCATAAGTTAAACATTTGGTTAAAAGTGCGCTTTATATCACATTACTAATACGACTTGAATACCACTTAATGTTATTAAGATTCCATGTAAACCGTCTTAAGAGAGAAGCTCTGTTGAGTACAAGGCGAACTAATGGAGACATGGTTTGTGGATGGTTGTTTGGAGTTGAGTGTGCAGCGCCGTCAAATTTTCAGCACAACAGCTTTGGTCATTGCCATTACCTTGTCTTCATCCTTTTTGGCCCAGAAAACTTCATTTTGGCAGTGTATTTAGGGCTGATCAAGTTCTGGCCATTTGCTTTTTTTTCACAATAGTCTATTGCATACATCAAAATGACAATATTAAATTATAATGAGAAATTTAACTTCTGAGTAAATACATTACTCTTTGCTACTGAGAAAAAAGTGTAAATGGGATGACAAATTCTAATCGTAAGATTGCACCATAGGTGCAGAGCAAGGTAAATCGGTTGTAGCCTCTCAAGGATTCAGGTCACTGAGATGATTCTCGATGAATCCATCCCCACAGTACGAGCAGAGAGTGCCAGGGCTGACTTCCAGGGCAGGTAGTCACACAGGGCCTGCACTCAGATGTCACTCACTTTCGGTTTAATGCTCTGCTGTTGCAGTCTGCAATTTTTAATAATGTCTTTGAACTTATGTTTTGTATGTGAAGTCTGGTAGGGCAATGGAGCATGTCTGTGAGCAGAGGAGATACATGCAATATGTGTGTCTGCTGTTTGCATCACTCCACTCTTATATTTCATTCAAGCTACTCCACGTGCACAGAATTCCATGATGTTCCACAGTTCAGAGAGACTCAGAGCTTGTTATTTGTGCTGAGTGAGCAGGGCACTGGCAACCCAAGAGGCCGTGCTTTCTACTTTAACCAGAACTTGCTTAGAGTGCAGAAAGAAGGCAAGAGTGTTACGGGAAACACAGATGACCAAGGAAACTTATATTCTTTCTCACTCACGTCACTTCCCTGTGTTAGCTCATCACTTAGGCTGAAAATTATGACACGGAAGGAAAAAGTGCAACCTGTCATTCCTGCCCTTGCACTCCTTTGTTACGTATCAGTGAGCTGAAACTAGGAAGTGCCGATGAAATGTCCATATATAATATTAAGAAGTGAAATAAAAACAACTTGGTTAATTTTGTGCCATTTCACATTTCTGGTAAGAATGAAATACATATGCATGTAGGAGCCTCAAAATATGAAGTATTTAATTTTGATGATTTAACATGAGTTAAATGCTCTTAATATTTGCATTTAAAATTAAATTTGCACAATATTACAACATAAGCAATATAATTTATGCTGATGATGCAAAATACTAATTTTTTCACTTAGAAAGACATTACATAGTAAGTAAAAGGCGAAAGATTTGTGCATTCTGAAGAGAAACCAGAGTATAGAAAGATATTACATAGTAAGTAAGAATACATGGAAATTGAGAGAAGAAAGGAAAAACCTAATTTTTTGGTACCTTTAATGACGCATTTTCCTGCTCTTTTAATAAGTGGTGTTTTAATTTCGCTCCGGGCCCTGTCCCAGTACTGACTCACTATGATCCTCAAGAGAGCGATCTTTATCACACTGGAAACGCACAACTATTCCTGTTTGAGGGCTCCCCTCTTTCTGGATTTCAGGCAGATTTTCTTCTCTCTATGGATAGAAGAGGAAAACCACTTTTTCTCTTTCAGAGAGATTTAAATGTAATTGATGAAATAATCTTTTATTATATCAATAGCAACTCAGTCATGTGTTTTTGAGGCTGTGTGCTGGTATTCTTGGTTAGATTTAGATTTGATTTGTGAGCTATCCTATCTCCAAGCCATCCTCAGATAGCTAATTGCATCCTACTTCAAGTCATTGTCATGATGGCTACATTTATTATTCAATAAATATTTACTGAGCAGCTATTATATGCTGGGCACTGTGCTAGGTGCCAGAGGCTCAGCAGTGAGTAAGATAGACAGGCTCTTTGCTCTCATAGAGATTTCATTAGAGTGTGAAAGATAGCCAATAACAATGAAATTAAAAGGGCAAAGTTGCCAGAGTTAGATGAATGCTGTGATGAGAATAAACAGCACAATGAGGGTAAGCAAGGTGGGGAGGCTATTTAGGGAAGGATGGCCAAGGAGGGACTAAGTCAGGACAGTATGTAATATCACAGGTGAGACCTGAATGATGAGTTTAATTTTGAAAGGAGAGTGCTCCTCATAGAGAAAAAAGGAATTACAAAGGCCTAATGATGAAAAGCCCTTGGTATTGTGGGTTGAATGGTGACCACCAAAATGATGTGCCCATGCATGTGACCTTATCTGGAAAGAAGTCTTTGCAGATGTAATTAAGTTAAGGATCTTGAGATGAGATCATCCTGGATTGACTGGGTAGGACCTACATCCAGCAAAGAGTGTCCTATAGCACAGCAGTCCCCAACATTTTTGGCACCAGGGACTGGTTTTGTGGAAGACAATTTTTCCATGGACCAGGGTAATAGGGGGATGGTTTCAGGATGATTCAAGGGCATTACATTCAAGCTCACCTCCTGCTGTGCAGCCTGGTTCCTAACAGGACCAGACCAGTACTGGTCTGTGGCCTGGAGGTTGGAGACCCCTGTATAGCAGACAGAAGAGAAGACATAGCCACAGAGGGGAAGGCTATGTGAAGGTAGTGGCAGAAGCTGAGTTAAGTTAGCACAAACCAAGGAATACTTGGAACCACCAGAAGCTAAGGAGGGGGCAAGGAAGGATTCCCCCTAGAGCCTTTGGAGGAAGCATGGCCCTGCCAACAACATGATTTTGAGCTTCTGGCCTCCCAAACTGTGAGAGAATAAATTTCTGTTGTTTTAATCCAGCTGGTTTGTGGTAATATGTTTTGGCAACCTCAGAAAACTAATATACTTGGCATTTTTTGAAGCATAAAAAAGAGATTACAAAATGGGCAGGTGGAGGAGGCTGAGAGTAGATTAGAAAAGCAGTCAGAAGCCAGGTTCTGAGGCATTGGGTAGCGCATGGGAAGGAGCTGGGTTTTTATTGTAGGAGTCATGGGAAGCCATTGGATGGTATTAATCTAGAACATAATCTGGCCTATGTTTAAGCTACAGAGTGGGGATGGGCTGTCAGTCAGAGAGAATAAAACTGGAAGATTACAGTAGTTGACCAACTGAGAGATGGTGGCCCAGACAAGTCTGGTTGTCCTAGATATGGGGGGAAGGGACAAGATTAACATATATTTTGAGATAAAAATGATAGGACTTTGCAGTGGATTGAATGAGATGGATGAAAGATGACTTCTAAGACTTTATTGCAAACCAAACGAGTAGCAGTAAAGTTGTTTATTGAAACACCGTCACTGGTAGAGGAAAAGGTACCTTCTTTTGAAAGTGGAAATCAGGAGTCCCTTGGAACAGAATTAAGGTTTAAGAATCCAAGTGGAAATGTTACTTAGGCCGCACTAGTTGAGATAATGTATGTCAAAAGTCTGATTAATTGCCCTTATATATTGATCAATAAATGAATGTGTCCTTTAACATTTAATGATAACTTGATTTTCTTAGTTCAGTTTTCGCAAGATAACCATTTTATCTCTTGGGGACATCACTTCACAACTACTATCGCTGCAGTAATTAGTTCTTGCCTTCATTTTTTGTTTGAGAGACTAATGTTCTTTAAGGGCAAGGTTCCAAGAGCTGAGCTAATTTGCATGTCTCCACATTTGATATTCCTATACCAATGCACAGGTCAGAGAGTGTGATTATAAGTTGAGGGCTAGCCTGCATTACAACATAGCAAGTGATTCCTCGCAAGCAAGCAATTTGCTGAACTTGGTGATTTGCTTGAGTGCTCAATCCACCAACTAGAAGAATTATAAGAATCAACTTTTTGCCCAAACTCTACTTTAATCTTGTCTCAAGAAGCTTGAAAATCTGGGCTTATAGATGCTTTTTCTAACCTTCTTCATTTAATCAATAATGACTATGGCAGAAAGAAAAAGTATATCTTTTTTCCCCTAACACAGGTAATTGAATATTGCCCAATTGGATTAACTGAACTACTTTGTTGCCATAGTGATAGAAGATATATAAGAGGCCTGGCAGTGATAATTGTAAGAGAGAGATTATTTAATGTAAAATGAAGGATATAGGGCTTAGGGGCCATAGCTTTGAATATGGTTTTCCTTCTCAAAGTTTGAATCTATATCTTATATTAAAGTAGAATATTTTCAACTATTAAAATGCATTCAATTCCCTCTGTGGCTCTTAACTTTTATACTAATTTAATCACTTTATATTGCTTAAAATATTTTAGCCTGGGCAGGAGATATCAGGGTAGCTCCTTTCCGATCAGAGTAGGGAAGAACACACCACTGGCCCTTCCCACCATTGTCATTGTAGTCATTGTAGTAAATATAAAACCAATAATACTGGGAAGAGCACATATAGTGTCCTTCTGGCCTCATTTGGGCTGGAATCAGGATTACGCATTTTTATTATGCGTGCTAAGAGTATGGGTTGCTGATCTCCTTGCAGGAGAAACAGCCATATTATAGAGAGAAAGTTGGAGAAAAGCTATCAACTTAGGCCTCATGTTACCGGGTCTGACCTGAAGCACTTTGGTGGAAGATGAGGATGACAAAGATTGATGAGGCTATACAATTTGAGTAAGAGGACAAGAACAAAGGCTACTTTAAAAAAGGTGTGACATGGGTTCCATAACTCTAATGAGCAATTTTAGGAATATGGCCACCCACTCTGTCATTGCTATTTATTTATTTACAAAAGGGAAGGGAGGGAGAAAGAGAAGGAGAGAAACATCAATGTGTGGTTGCATCTCACGTGCCCTCTACTGGGGACCTGGCCCACAACCCAGGCATGTTCTCTGACTGGGAATCAAACAGGCGACCTTTTGGTTCAAAGGCCAGCACTCAATCCACTGAGCCACACCAGCCAGGGCTTGTTGTGTGTGTGTGTGTGTGTGCATGTCCGTGTGTATGTGTGCTATATCGTCACAGTCTTCAGGAAAACATAACACCTTTTCTTCTCATCCATTCTGGACTTGATGAACACCTACTATGTTCTGTGCTTGTGATGAGTATGGGAGTTTGTTGACTGTATGAAAGTTGTTTATAGAGGAAGGAGTTGATGTTGGTAACTGTTCAATCTGGTGAAATAAGTCAACCTTAAAAACTCCTTCAAAAAAGGGGAAGAATTGATTTGCTTCTCTTAATCCTAATGCCATTTAATTCTTTTCCCCCCAAATAGATATGAGGATCTATGACTTTTCATGGCTACATTGTGTTTGGTATATTGTTTTCCTATTCACAAACTTAGTAAAACCCTGCTCTTAATTAAAGTGGGAGGTAATAAGAGTTAAAAAATGAAGGACCAAAGGAAAAAGTGAGAAGCAACAATCCTGAAATCCATTAAACCCTATGGGAAAAAATTTTGGCAGGATTTCTGCATATGTTTATTAAACCTATGACAAAATCTGTTTATAATCTTTAAACCTCAAAATGAATGGCATGCCAAGTGATGAAATAATGCTTTCAAATAAGGAGTAAATATAATTATCAAAACTGCACAAAGACATTGATACTGCTGTAGACCAAAAATCTTTCTGGCTTCATTTTGCATTTCTAGTAGTTACAGTAGTTATAATATGTAACACCTCTGTTTCACATTTATTTTGCAAGTAGGGCGTTTGGAGGACAGCAATGGAATCCACTTTCCACTGCCATTTTTAGATCTACAGAAGCATACAGTCTATGCATTTGTTTTAATGTTCAGGACTTCAAAAGTTTGAAAAAATTAACAGAATGATTTTCACACGAGACAAAGGATGCTCTATTGTTTAGTCATTTTAATTGTGAAAATTGAGATGAGCACAAGTATGAGTATACCATATAAAGTCACTGTTTTCTGTTTGGAGAGAATTTTTATGACTTAGATTGTTCTTGCATTGTTTTTGCAACATAAACAGAGCACAGCCTATAAGCTTCAACTTCAGTAATGGCTGATGGTAATACATCTGAATAATCTTATCAACCATTGAATGAATGAGGCAGACCTGAATGTGTTATAGAAGCATGATGTCAGTCAAAGTTGTCATTTATGCTGATAAAAATAAGTAAGTTTGACAAATCATTGTGGAAAATTTTTTAATTTCTCTGTCTTTGTTAACTAGATTGACTGGATAATGAACAGATCTGGAATTCACACTATGCTGTGTTATAACTATGAATTGAAGATCGAGTATAATTTAAATACATAACAACACTAGTTAAGAATATAATGTGATTTGTTTTTCTATTTCCATTTAATTCCAGTTGTATTAGTTTGCTACGCCATCCACGACAATATATCACACCCTGTGTGGCTTAAACAACAGGAATTTGTTTTCTCACAGTTCTGGGGGCCAGCAGTCTATCATCAGAGTCTTGGGAGATTTGGTTTCTTCTGAGGCCTCTCTCTATGGCTGGCAGATGACCACCTTCTCCCTGTGCTCTCCTGTGTCTTTTCTCTTTGTTCCCACGTCCCTGGTATTGTTTATTTTAGCTTTAATTCATTCTTTTTTATTTATTGCATAACATATCCGTGGTGTCTTTTATTTTGTGTCCAAATTTCCTCTTCTTGTAAGGGCATCAGTCATTTTGGATTAGGGCCCCCTAATGCCCTCATTTCAACTTAATCACCGCCTTGTCTCCTAACACGGTTATATTCTGAGGTGTTTGCAGTTAGGACTTCAAGCTCTGAATTCTGGGGAGACACAATTTAGCCCTTAACACCAGTGCAATTCACACATCTACCCATATTTGTTGAGCCCTACTGGCCATTAGCACTGAGCTGGGCACAGGACATACAGTAGAGATGGGGTCTTTGCCCTCATGGAGCTAACAGTGTAATGGAGGAAAAAGTCAGCTAAGAGTCCAGCAAACAAAAAGCTACTTATTTAACATGATGGTAAGTGCTACTAAGGCAATGGAAAGCACGTGTTATGAGGACCAACAGGATGGGGACAAGGGAGGAAGTGGTGGGAAACCTGCTTAGGTGGGATCCTTAGGAAAAGCACCTCCATGGAGGAGCATTTTTTTTTGGAGGGGAGACAGCCTGTATTAGACAAACTAAAAAGGGGTCAGGGTGGTCGTAGCATAGGGAACAAAGGGCTGTGAAATGAGGTCATTTGGGAGGTGTTTGGATTTTTACAGCCTTGTAGGCCTCAGGAATGAGTTTGGGCTTTATATAAATTGCAATATGAAGCTCTTGAATGTGTTGAAGCAAGAAAAGGATTTGTTTTAAAAATCTTATCATACTGTGGCTACTGTGATGTGGATTAAAAGGGATGGTGTAGACACAGGGAACCCATTTAAAGGTGGTAGGTAGTTCAGGGCTGTGGTTATGATGGATTGGATGAAGGTAGTGCCAGTGCAGACGAGTAAGGTATTAGTAGATTCAAGACATATTATAAGGATAGAAATGAGAGGACTTGCAGGTAAGTTAGATGTGCAGAGTAAGGAGACAGTAGAACCAGGAATGACCCCTAGGTTTGAACAGCTAAGTAGATGTTAGTACATAGACTGGAGGGGCAGGGGATACTAAGCTGGGAGCGGGGCTGGGATAGGGTGCCGAGATCTAACAGTTTAGGTTTGTTCATATTGAGTTTGAAGTGCCTATTAGGTTATCCCAGGAGAATTGTAGAGTTGTTCAAGTAGGAACGTGTTATGAAAACAGAATAAAAAAGTATTTGAAGTTGGAGTAATAATGTATCCATTTATTAATGATGGCTAGTCATCCAGAAATAAAATGATATCTGTGAGCTTAAATAACTTGCTTTTAAATTAAGGTTTGACTAAAGGGTTAGGTGCAGCTTTGTCTTTTTTTTTTCTATACAATAAATGTTCCTCAATAGAATAAACGTTGGGAATTTACACATGACATGGATTCCTGACCCTGTCTAAGGGTTTCATCTTTGTGTTCCTATTTAATTTGATGGTGCTGTTATTAAGGATGTCTTGGAGGGGCAATGTCAAATTATTTGAAACCAAAGACTCTTCTGCTGGATTTTAGAAGTGTAATAGAACAGTATTTTACACAAATGAAAGTGCCAAGCAAAATGCTTTTAGCATGAGTTTGCAAATTATGAATCTGGCAGAGATTTTAAGAAATGTTTGGCTTCTCTGACTTTAGTGATTTAGTGAGTTTAGTGATTTAGTAAAGACTCACTGTTAATAGTTCTTAAATATTTAATCCTCTAGGCAGAAAGATAGAGTGATAAAAAGTTTGCTGTTGATGAAAGTATATCATTTGGCTTACCTCTAAACTATTGGGACCTTAAAAAGAACTTTGTATTTCCATAAGTTAAGCAAGACCTTTTTCTTATTTTCAAATGTTTCTTAATTTTGTAAATACTTTATAATGAAAAACAGTTGCCAGGAAAAGCACTAGAATCTAATATGAACAAAAAATGTGGACTTAAGAGTCAAAGTATTACAGAGCATCTTATATAATAGATAGATGTGCTAGAAAGTTGAATATGATTTTAAAGGTAGGAAAACTGTTTGGCTATTTTGTCATTCTCAGCTTCTCTAGAAGTTTATTTGGCAGAAAGGATTCTATTTTCAGTGATTAAATTGTTCCCAGGAATACAGTGATGTTTACCAGGAGAAGTTCATCACTAAACAGATCAAAGAAATATTGATATTTTTGCATACCAAAGGCTAATCTTCATTTACTCACTTAAGGATAGCAATAATCAGCAGGGCATACATTTGACTTGTTTTTCTAATAGTGGTGATTAATTTTATAGGGTGTTATAAAAAAACCTTAAGGATTTTTCCCCCTATCTTTTTTTATTTTACAGGTGACACTGAGCTCCAAATAGGTGAAGTGTGCCACTCTCACAGCTGGTAATACAAGGATGGGGGCTAGAACCCAATGTTGCATTTTATATTCTGTTCTCTTTTTTTGGTAGATAACAAAATACTCGGACAGTTCTTTTGATAAAAGAACTAAGTTTGTACTTTGTTAGAAGTACTGACTGGGTAAGAAATCACTTAGTTTCTGTTAGGAATTTTTACCATAGACATAAAAAGATTTGCTAGGGAGGTTGGATTCTATATCCACGTGCTTTCACTCAAACACACTGGCATGCTTTGAGTAGCACTGATTCATCTTTCCCACTTACCCCAGTTCTCATTGTCCCTCATATCAGTTCTTTTTGTCACCACTGCCCTGAATGAGGGAAACATCTCCTGCTAATATCTTGAGAGGTGTTCCCTGAAACATGTGAAATAAATTTGTCACGTTTGAGTTCGTTAACATGATTTTCCATAGGATAGCTCTGGTTGGCAAGTTTAAAGTAAGGCAATAAAAGTTTTAGACCCAAATATACGTACTTTTTAAACCCATGTCTAAACAGTTTTTCAAACACTGAAGAAATAGAAAAGTATGCAGAGTATACAAAATTTCTCACTACGCATTCTGCACGAGTTTCAATACACTTAATATTCCTATTTATGGTCGACAGAGCAGTTTCAAGCCTAAGCTCTTTATGGATTGTGTACATGATATGGAAACTACACAGCATATTAGCATGAACATAAAAGGAAACCTACTCTGATGGAGCTAAATGTGCTCGCTCCATAAGAACAATTCTGCCCCAAAGCTTAGGAAATGGAATGTAGACTATTACAAACAGCTAAATGTAATACAAGAGGAAAGATGCAATAATATAAAATACAACTTGGCAAGTAAGAAACGGAAAATATTTTCTCTCTTGCCAAGGAATCATAGGATCTTTGCATCATTGGTGTTGGCGCTGCTGAGGAAAGTACTGTTTATTGAAATGCTGATGTTGCAGCTCTGTACTGACCTCAGAAGACTTTTTGTCGCCTACAGAATCACCAAAGCCAGAGTAGCCAAAACAGTTTTGTTTGGTGTCCATTAAAATACTGACCTGGTCTGACACTGATTAATTTGCGGTGGCTGGAAGGCCAAAATTTTACAGTGACTTCACTGCAAATGAGATTAATATTTTAGAATTGAAATTCCATTTGGTCATTGCCTGTATCAAACTCGCAAGTCATCTGAAAAAGGCCAGTCAATAGTAGCATATGTTTGGAGAAAAACAGGAAATCTGTTTATTTAAATCTATCTGTCTGTCTGTCTGTCCATCTATCCATCTCCTAATACTTATTTTGGACAAATTTTCTTCTGCTCCATTTGGGAGGAGGAGAGTGACACACACACAGAGTGGGTGAGGAATTGTGCAGGAGGTGATAGAATGCTTTGCAGTTTTGAGGACTGAGAAGCACAAAGAAGAAAGCAGCCCTGTGCCAGCCAGTTCCAGGATGATTGTACTTATAGCTACACACTTTCATCACAGACGTATCTCTATTATCTCTGTCTCTTCTCTCTGCCTATCTCTACCTTTATCTCTCTATAACTATATATTCATCCTATCACATATGTAATATATCACATGGTAACATGGTATTTATTGACAAATATGTATAATTTATTATTATATATGCTACATAATTGAAAATGCATATCAGAAAGTATGCATATATATCATCACATATAAATATGGTATATGTGATATCACAATATACATATCTGTGATGAAAAACTGTTTATATATATATGTATATATATATATATAGAGAGAGAGAGAGAGATTGATCAGAGAGGTGAAAAACAAACCAACCAGTGGTGTGACAGAGTTGTTCTAATAAAATCAAATTTAAGATGAGATGCAAATACTACAGAATTTTTTCCAAGTTTCTTATGGCTTATGATGATATAATTATTAATTTGGCCTCGGGGCATTATGCACATGTGAAGCTGGATAGTAGGCTGGTTTAGAAGGTCAGCCACTAATATTGAAACAATACTTGCCCCTTCCCCAATCATTAGCCATTCCATGGTGGCGGAACATAGTGGGATTGTAGGAATTTTATAGAACATAATCATGGTGATTCAAGTACAGAAAAGATTCTGGATTAGAATGAGTGATCGTTCTGTCCTCGAGTTAAAAACAAAGTGTGATAGGGGTGTAATAACAGCTCACTTTCTGTCTCTTGTGTCGCATTCTCCCAACTGGAATGGTTGCTCCATCTGCAGGAATGACGGCTCTCTGGGGATATTCCTTCCCCTTTCTTAGGGGAGTGCTTGTACTCCCCCTCCCCCTCAACTTCTCAAAGCTCCTGCTTTCATACCTTTCTCTTTCTTAGATATTTTTTTGGTAGTTTCTTGATGAAGGACGCTTGGGAAATAATTTTTTTGAGACCTTTCATGCCTGAAATTAGTTTAATTTAGTCGTCATGCATTACTCAAAGACGATCAAGTTCTTAAAATAGTGAAATATGTTAAAAACATCAAATACAAATTGTAGTGAGATTTTTAGCTCAAGCAATTGCAGTTGTAGAAGGGAATGGGATAAAAAGAGAAGGAGCACCAACAAAAGACTTCCCGCAACTTGATATTGGTGGCAGCAATGATGAAGATGATGGAATAAGTGCAAAAGTAGGCATGAGAGAAAATATAAAACTCTAAAATGTAGATTTTGACTGTGGTACTGAACTGTGCAATGTCTAAACTTGTCACAACCCAGGTTAAAAGTGATTCTGTCTTATTGGTTCTCACTGTTTATGCTAGCCAAATATCTGAAGCAATGAAAATAATCAAAACACTGTGTTTAGCAGAAAATAATGATCAAAATAAATCATTGAATATAGACTCACTGGACCAGCCATGTCACAATGTGTTGTTATATAACCCCTGGATTGAGTCTTGATAGAAGACAAGGTGAATGAGGTTGGCTTTGGAGCAACAAGAGGAAGGAGAAGGGGAGAAAGAATATAAAAAATGAGGAATCACCAGACTGTAAAATGATAGAGTGTGAGTTCACTGACAAAAAAGACTTTCTGAAAAGTACAAAGTATAAACTTTTGAAAATAACAAGCAACAGCCCAGACCCTGATCTAGGTTTGGGGGTTGGCCTGTTAATTTACCTGCAAAAACAAAACAAAAAAAGCATAAAACTATATTTAGATCAAGGAAAAAAAAGAGCTCCTACAGAAAGCCATCATTTCTTCTGATTTTGAAAAAACAGTACTACTTTGTGATGTAGGGAATTATGATTACGATTTCAGAAAACATCCACAATGAGTGACAGAAACATCAGGATATGGCTGATGTGATGAAAGTTCCAAAAGTGAAGGCTGAACTGAGACAACACTTCAAAGAACTGAAGATGGAATTAGCATGAATTCAAAATGGTTTATAAGAGAAATGGTAGGGATGGTTTTCAGATTAGACCTTTGTTGACTATCCAGCTGTGTTTATCATTCATGAACCCCTGAGGGACAAAGAAGCAGAATCAATGTAGGAGAATTGCAGGTTGACTCAGTGAAGAGGGAGAAGTGCAGAGAAAATGGCAGAAAGTGCTGGAAGGGTATGTCAATGGAGGAATGAACTTGGTGATTAAGATTCAGCCAGCATACTGCCACACTTTACTGACTTCTTTTCATTTACTTACTGATGACACATTGAAGACGAACAGCATGACATTAATTAATTTAAAGTAGCCTGTCCCTATTTGTATACAGATTTTTCTCTGGGAAGAATAATTGATTTAAGAGAGAATCAATCATGTGCCCTTGGGTTAAAAATAGGTATGTTTGCAAGAAACCCAGCAGGGTCATACTCTTTGAGAAAAAGTAAAATAACCACAAGTATTTCAAAATAAATTAAATTTTTATGAAGAATTTAGGTTTTGCTTGGTTGAATAATAGTGAATTTAAATACATTCAGGATATACACAATTTACAAACATATAAAGAAAATTTTATATGATTAAAGAATTATGTAAAGAATATTACTAAAACAACACTTTGAAGAAGCAGCCATCTCTGGAAATGCTGCCATTTGTGACAATGTAGATGATTCTGGAGGACATTATGTTAAGTGGAATAAGCCAGTGACAGAAGGACAAATACTACTTCATCCCACTTACATGAGTAATCAAAAATGATAAAACTCCCGGAGCAGAGAGTGGAGTAGTAGTTGCCAGGGTCCAGGGACAAACGGGGAGCTTTGATCCAAAGGTACGAAGCTTCATTATGCAAGGTGAGTAAGTACGGCACAGTGCCTATTGTTCACAGTCTCTGTCTTATGCTTGAAGATTTGTGAAGAGGTAGATCTTAAGTGTTTTTATCACAGAAAAAAAATTAATAAAAAGTCTAGGAGGACACTTTTGGAGGTGATAGATATGCTTCTGGCATTGACTGTGGTGATGGAATCATGGGTGTATAGTTATCTCTACACTCAGCAAGTTGCATACATTAATATATACCAATTTTTGTATGTCAGTCCTACCTCACCCAAATACCTAGTTTAAAAAAATACTTTAATTGGTTTTCATGGCTCTTAGGATAAAGACCAAAATTTTGAATGAAGTCTTGAAACCCAAGCATAGCCTGGCATCCTTCCTCCTCCTCTGCATCTTTTTTATATTCACATTTGTCACTCCTGCTTCCTATTTATTCACACCATTCTTCAGTGTGATTTTGGTCATTAACTGTCTTCTTATTAAAGGTCATTCCCTTTTTATAGATGATCTTCCCATCTTACCCCTAAGTTCTTCTTCACCTTCTACTTCTATTCTTCCTTGAGATTGTAGATCAATCTTCACTTTTTCTAAGACTCTTCCATTGGCCTCCAGTCCTGGTCAAAGTTTCTTCTAAATGCTTTTCTATTTTAGCACTCATCTCAATGATAATTTATTTTAAATTGTGGTATACTTAAATAGTCCCCAATCCCTCCCATGAGAACTGCAAGAAGGCTTAACTTTGTCAGTTTTTACATAGTTACTTTTTCTTGGTGCCTAATACAAAGCCTGACACGAACTAATTATTTGATAGGTTTTGATAAATTAATGAAAATGAATCTGAATTAAACATTTTTAGGGAGTGCCTATCTCATTAATATTTTAGTGGTTGTTTACAGTTAACTAAATTAAATGAAAGCAGAATAAAAAAGAATAGTGTTATTAACACAAATAGAATTGTGGCTTAAGTGATTTACATTTGTGGTACTAACAATTATCCCATTTTGGGTGTTATCTGAATGAAGGTCATTTGTGAATCAAACACAGCTCAAGTTCCTGAAAATGGTGGTTGCCACTACCAACTGAAGAGGCTAGGTTTTATGGGTAAGCACCATGGAAAAGACCGATGCTTGTACACACTAATACTATCATGGTTATCTCATCACATCTTGCTCTTTGAATAAAAGGGCACGTGCACACAAACATGTACTCACCCACGCACAGATTCTTTTGGTAGTCAATCATGCCTACTTGCTGCCTCAACCCACCATCACCAGTTCTGTGTTGAAACAGGCACTAAAGGCACTGGAAGTCTTCTGAGGACCTAGACTGTCTCTTTCATCCTTGTATCTTCAGTCCCTAATAGAGTAGTTTGCTCATAACTTACACTAAAAAATTATTGCATGATAAATGAGTGAATTTAATGAATAAACAAATGCACGAAAGACATGAACCTCTATGGTCAATATATAATGCACAGAGTTCGCTCAAGGATATTTGAGAATTGAGAATGCCATATGTTATTTGGATACTTAAAAATTTGTGTCAGTAGTGTTATTTCTTTCCTGATAAGTTGATGAGTAGAGTGTTATTTAATAAGTGAAGGATTTTAACCAAAGTGTGGCACTTCTGGAGATTGCAATCGAGTTGCTGATGAAGTCCAAGTAAAGAGCCAGGCAGACGGTCATTACATGAACATTTTTAAGATGCTTAGAAGAAGAACAGTGTTTTAGCAAAGCAAGTAATCATTTATCATTCTGGGGCATGCATTAAATGCAGTATTGGAGACAGACTTGATAGAATGTGAGAGATGATGGTTCTTTTATTTTCCTTGGCAAGAAAAGCTCAAGTGACATTTTGGTTGATTGTTTGAGGGTATTAAGAAATGCATTAAAAATAAACTTTTAACATGAATGCTGTGATGGCACATTTGGGAAGGAGGAAACCCACAGCTGGTAATGATGCATTGTGATTTTACATAAGCAACCTAATTCAATTATCTGTTTCATCGGAAAATTTGAAAGGCAACTGTTTGTTATGTTTCAGTGACCACCCACTATGTAAATCCATAGCAAATTTTACTGGAGAGGTTATGGAGGATTTTGGTACTGATTTCTGACTGTGAAACTCTGTGAGAGTTAACTATACTTGGGAACTTGTAATTTCTTTTTTTATGCCTCCAACTCATGATTTATGCTACTAAATTTACATCTTTCTGTGAACTATAAGGTTATGTATTTTATTTCAGGTTATTAAAAACCTAGGAATCTATGTACTTGATTTCCAGTCTTATTTCATAAATATGTAACATTTCTTTTCCTGTAAACTAAGAGTTTCAGGCCAGAAATTGCTCAATTGTAAGAGGGACTCTAGAAATTTTCTTTCTCTTAATTACATAGTTTTGTATCTGATTTTTAAACTGCAATAAGGAATTGTCATTTTTGTTTAATTCATATTTGACTATTTTATTTCTCTATTGCTCCTTCTCATGTAATGCTACAGGTTTGAATTACCTTCTCTAGGGACTGGTAACTGCTGAGAGCCCATTCCTTTCTCTCTGTGAAGAAATCTTATAACAACTTGTGGACTGGACCTTGGAATGGGGTTAGAAAAAATCATGTAGGGAGTAGAACTGTTTCTGCTCTTACCAAATAGATAAGCTTGAATTCTTGCCGCCATGTTTTCTGGGAAGTATGTAACTTAGCTGTTATGGGCTAAATTATGTCTTCTCCAAATTCATATGTTGAAGCCCTATCTGTCAGTGGCTCAGAAAGTGACCTTATTTAGAGAGACAGGGTGTTTAAAGAGGTAATTAAAATGAAGCTGTTAGGCGGGACATTAATCCAATCTGACTGGTGTCCTTAAAAGAAGAGGGAATTTGGAATAGAGATACCAGGGGCCTGTACAGATGGATGGCCGTGTGAAGACACAGCCAGAGGGCGGACATTTGCAAACCAAGGAGAGGTCTCAGGAGACACTGGATCTGCTGATACCCTGATCTTGAACCTCTGGCTTTAAGAGCTGTGAGAAAATACATTTTTGTTGTTTAAATTGACCAGTCTGTGGTTATTTGTTATGGCAGTCCTAATGCACAGTTACAGGGACATAGAAGTTACTTAGTGAGGTATGTTTCATACCAGACAGCACCAGAGGTTCCTTGTAGGTAAAACCTCAACACATGTTGGTATCACTTTCGAGCAGTTCAGGGAGGTATCAGAGGTAATGGGAGGAGACTTTTCTTTGAAAGAGGAGTATAAACTTTGTTGAATTGTGTTTTCCAAGAAGACATACTGAAATTCTAATGCACTAACCTCATGATGTGACCTTATTTGGAAATAGAGTCTTTGTAGATGTAATCAAGTTAAGATGAGGTCATTAGGATATGACTAGTATCTTTATAAAAAGAGGAAATTTGATGAACAGGTACACATGTAAGGAGAACACCGTATGGAGGGTGATGCTTCTGCGAGTTGAGGAACACCAGAGTTTGCCAGCAAACTACCAGAGGCTCGAGGAGAGAAATGGAGCAGATTCTCCCTCAATTGCCTCAGCAGGAGCCAACCCTGCTTATATCTTGACCCAGGACTTCTAGCCTCCAAAACTCGGAGATAGCACATTTCTGTTTAAGCCACCCAACAGCCTTGGGAAACTAATACAACCTTGATTTGGCTTATTTCACTTTATAATTGAGAAACCTGGATGTCTGAATCATAAAACTTCATTTATTATTTCAATAAGGTGTTCTAGGCATTGCTATTCCAAGTTTCTTATTTTGTTCTACCTGTCATATTCTTAGCCAACAGTCTAGCCAGAAAGTTCATTTGTGATGAACTATCCAACTTTTCTTTCTCCATACCTAAAGAGTTGCTGGGAAGATTTAAAATATATGGGGTCATTTAAGCATTTGCTTAATTTAAATTCTTGCTCTGTTTAATTTCTCCTTCCTCCTAATCTCCAATCTCTCTTTTCTCTTTTTTTTTTCATCTAAAGAGTGGGGTTCCTGTTTTATTTTAATTTTTTCTCTCTCATTTAAAAACATAAAACTATACACATCAAAAATCCTTTTTATTAATCTCACCCTCCCCTCAAACTATAGTCCCAAATGTTTATACTTCTCTTAAAGACCAAAGCTCTATTTGAGACCAAACTTCTTTAGATGTTTCAATCTGCTTTCACCATATAGTTCCTTGAACTTCACCTCTCTGTCCAGGTGGAGCTCGTTCTTGTACCCCATCTCACCTTGAAAGTGTTCTTGTTGATGTTACTAAATTGAATTGACCTTTTGAAGTTCTCATCTCACTTGACATATCTGCATTGTTGAAAATTTCCTTCTTGAAAATTGTTTTCTGAGTTGTGAAGCACCATTTCTATTTGCCTAGTTGGCTGGCCCTTTTCAACACTGTGAGAAAGGTTCTTTCATTTTAACCCTTCAATGTTGAGGTTTCCCAGGTCTGAAGGACTATGAAGAGTGTGAGATTTTACTGGCAAGTTAACCAGCTACAGTTTCATGCCACTTTTCAGACAGATACAAGGATCTCTTTACTCACGGCATTAACAATGGCTAGTGAATCAGCATGTGCACCATTCTGTGAGCTCTAATTCCCACAGGGAGACACTAACACTCCATGAGTTTTGTTCTAGAAGAGGAGCCCTGGGCTTAGAAACCAAATATTTTGTAATGGGCTGTAAGTCTGCCTGACTGTCGCCCTACAGAAAGATCTCCTTATGCTCTGGAGGGAGACACTGATTCCATCTTCTAAGGTTATTAACTGTACAAACACCTTTGACGAGATAGCCCAGAACAAAGGCCATCAGTGCCTCTGCTTTCAAGATATGCAAAACCCCCAGACACCCAAGGAGGCCTTTCTCCCAACCCCCAAAATGTGTCCTTGGCCCCCCACATACATCTTTGTGCTCTTATTGGATGACTCAGCTCCCCCATAACTTCAAACACCATTTGCACCCCACTGACCTCTAAAACACACCTCTCTCTTTAAGCTGTAGTTATGGCAACCTGGATGTTAGTCCAGAATAGAAGCTTTGTCTTTACCCCAATTATATTCTCATTCTGCATTTCTCAGTTTAGTAAATGCCTCCAATCTTTACTTATTATTCTAAACTAGTAAAATTGCAGCTATTATTTGACTGTCCCTCCCTTACTCTATAATAAGTCATTAAAGCCCTGGAGGTTTTTCTCAATTTTTCCCCCTGATTGTAACTTCTCTTTCCCATTCCTGTTTTTTCCAGACCTTGACATTCTACTCTGGACTGTAACTACAGCTTCTTAATTGCTTTGTCTGTCTCTGATCCCTCCTTCAGTCTTACATGGTTACAACCCTGTACATGGTTGCCTGAGTGATCTTATTAAAAACATATCTATTTCATTTCTGGCTCAAAACTCTTTAGTAACTCCGTGTATCAGTGATACTGCATTTTCTTCTTGTTCTCTAGACACTGAGGTGTGGATGGATTTCTCATCAAGTGAAGAGTGGACAGAGACCTTATCATGGAATATACATTTGTATTTTATTTAGTCATAAATAGTACATGCCTGTATTTGGTATAATATTTAACATTCAAAATGAGTTTTATTTTCACCAATGCATATTACATAGGTCACAACCTTCTTCAAATATAAACACTGCTTTTGTGTATAATGTTTCTACTCTGCTGGTCAACAGGTGGTAAAAACGTTGTTAATGGCTTTTACAAATAAAGTTCATTTAGTTCTTCCATGGAAGGATATAGTAACCTGTTTACACAAATCTATTTCAAAAATGGTTTAACTGCATTACAGAACAGTATGACTGAGTATTCAGCTGCTGGCAAATGTGAAAGTTTCTACTTCTCAAAAAATTAATAGTAAATTAACAAAAACATGATGTAATATGTGTAATGCTGATTGAAAAGCAACTTTTAGAAAGTCCTTTTAGAAATTAGTTAGAAACTTTGCTATGGCTTCAGTGTAACTTCTGTCACAATGTGCTTAGCAATGACCATTAGATGCCACACAGTTTGTCATTCAAAATTATGGTAAATCTTTTTCAGGACAGAAATAGCAGTTGGAAAGATGAAACCTTTCCCACCCCCGACTCTTCTTATTTTAAGAGTTGGCATTATGAAGTGTAAGAGCTTCAGACTTCAGGTGGGGATTAAAGAGAAAAGCTCTGGAGAAAACAAATTGAAAGAGTGTTAGGTCACAGGGATGAAGTTATAGCACAGGGGATATAGCCAGTAATGTTGTAATAACTATGTATGGGGCCAGGGGGGCACCTGAAATATCGGGGGGCCACTGTGTCTAACCACGGTGCTGTACACCTGAAACTAATACAGAATAATGCTGATTGTCAACTGTAATTGAAAAAATAAAACAATTTAAAAAATCTTAGAAGTTATGCTGAATGGAGGAATTTAAATAAGATTGGAATTTGGATGGCTGTAAGTTATTTAAGTGACAGTACATTTAAAACTGGAAAGTATGGTCCCAACTTTGTGTATGTCTAGTAATAATCCTGCAGATATTTTAAAGACTAAAAGAAATATAGAATTAAGGTAAAAAAACCCCAGGAACAAATAAAAATCCGCACGGTAAATTTTTGTTTTACTGACTATGCTGACAACTGTGTGAATATAACTTTGCAAATGGAATTCCATCTGCTTGATACAGGAAGAGTCACAATCTGCCACCTGCCACAGGAGTGGAAAAACTCTTACCTATAAAAGTTTTATTTTTACATTTAATAGTCTTTTGTGATTTCAAACTATGTTATATTGGAGTTCATTATAACAGCATTTGAAAAATGTTGATGTCTCTATGTATTATGATGTCACATTTATTATTAAAGATTATGTATTGATACATAAAAGCTAAACCTTAGGAAGACTTTTTATGAGTGTGTGATCTCCTCAGTAACAATATCATGAGATAAGGAATTCCTTTGGGGACAGGAACCATTATAAACCATCACAATGCAGCCTTGTGACACTTACCCCACTTACTGTGCCTTTAGTCTCTGTGGATAATGAAGTAGCTATTATTAATGTCACTACATTGAAAAACTTTTGAGATAGATGAAACATTAGTGACTTTGATCTAGAATACAAGGTTAGCACTCACGCAAAGGTTTTTAAAGTAAAAATACAGTGAAAATTTGAGAGTAATGCCAACTAATTAATTTTAAAAATGACATCCATAAGATGAATAAAAAATTTAGGAGCAGGTGAAATTGGTTGTATTTTCAATTAGTTTCAGGTTGTAGCTTTACCTTAATAAATGCATCACTTGCAGTCTTCTTGAGTGATTACCTGTAATCATCATTCATCACTTGCATCAGTAATATATGGCAAAGGATGAAGCCTTTTTGTACTTCCAGTGATTATATTAAATTGATGTAAATTCTCAGTAAGATTTTATGATTTGTCTCCTCAAAATTATTTACCTTAAACCAGAAAAACAATTTCCATTTGTTTTATCGTTTTACTACATGAGTTCTAATGATTGTTCAAGCAGCATTATTTACCTGAATTTAAAAGTGTAATACTCATATTAAGATTTCAACTCATTGTTTTCTAAATATAATTTTTTAGGGAAGAAAAAATGGCTAAGGCTGAAAAAATGTTTTTCATCCTGAGGATATATTTTACTTGGTTTACCTCCTTAAGTCAGACACTCCCAAATAAGTTTATTACTGATTTGTCATTTTTGTTTGATTATTCAATTCACTCATATAATGTTATCATATCATATACTATATTATTTGCATATTATATAAAATTATATTTATCTTGATGTAATTTATTAAAGTTATGACCTTTATTTTTATAGTATAAGGAGTTAAATTTCATAGTATTTAGTTTGGAATAGAAGCCCATTTTTTTCTTATGACAAAATTTTAATTTTGCATCACTTAGATATGGAATTAATCTCATGTGTGAACTTAAATGTTGAAAAGAATACTTCGATTATTTCAGTTCCTGAGACAAGTGAATCTAACAGATTACTGCTGAATGAATTGCTGAGGTATTGACCAGTATAATGGCTGATCGAATTGATTATATAGGCAATAGCCACTGTCTCCAGATGATTGTCTGATGAGAAAGCTCTCTTTTTCAAGTCAACCTTTATAGAATCATCTCTAGAAAGAAATCTTAACTGTCTATTAGTATAATGAAATATAATTGCTAAATAACTTCTGACTTAGACACAAGTCACTAGTCAGATGAGCAAAGCTTAATAATATTGTAGATTTTAAGCAGTAATCATTATAATAATGGAGCAGTCTTCAAGGATTTCTAAGTTAGATTTTCATGACTTGCTCGTGTTTGCTGTTCGGAGGAATGTTATGTAGCCTTTATGTAAGTATCTTTTTAAGATAAAGTAGGAATGTGTATCAGGTAATATGTGCCTATGGAGGCATTGTTATATTTATTCTTTAGTAGATAAGATGGAAATAAGTAAATGTGCTTTCAAAAATTTAAAAATTTTTACTTGACTAATTGTTTCAAGCACTTGAGGGGGAAAAGAACATGCCTAACTAGTGGTTGGATGTACTTTTTGAAATACTATTCATAATTGTCCCTGAAATTTCCTTCCTTGTTTTTTCTACATTCCATTATTAGAGTTTTCTATGTGTATTGCCGGAAGAAAGAAAGGAGTGCAGAGAAAAATTAATCTACTCCTGGCCAAGGCAAGGATATGAACATCTCTATGATGATTCATAGGAGGAATTACTATTGAAAGTCTAGATGAAAAATACTGTTGATTGTGGAGGGGGAGAAGAGGAGGAGAGAGACTTGGGGAGCCTTACAGAAAGAACAGAGAGTTTAAGCATCTGCAGGGGCCAGGGACTGGGGATCAGATGTGATTGAGGATGTCTGTGCCGGGGCCACCTCTGAGATGTAGAGGTATGACCACTGATGGAATGTTCCCAAACCAGCTCCTCAAACTTAGATGGAACCCCAAAGAAAAGTGGGTACCAGATTGATTGAATTTGAAAAATGAAGAAGTCTTTCTTGCTATATGAGTTTGTGAACTGATATTCAGAGCTGCTTCCAATTCAAACGACAACTTCTACTGCCATAGACTGAATGTTTGAGTTGTTCCAAAATTCCTATGTTGAACCCTGATCCCCAATATGATGATATTTGGAGGTGAGGCATTGGGGAGGTAATTTAGTAATGAGGACAGAGCTTTTATGAATGGGATTGCTGCTCTTATTAAAGGACCTGGAAGAGCTCCCTTATCCTTCTCATCACATGCTCATAAGGACACACCAAAAAGACAGCTGTTTATCAACTAGGAATCTGTCTTTCCTCAGAGAACAGACTTGACAGAGCCTTGCTCTTGGACTTCCCAGGCTCTAGTAGTGTGAGAAATGTGTTTCTGTTGTTTATAAGCAACCCAGTCTGTGGAATTTATTATGGCGGCTTAAACAGACTAAGACATTTACCATCTATCTACTCAAAGAAGGCAGGGAATTCATTCTCTGGTTGTTATCACATAGTTCCCAGCCACAGGATTGGAAGGAGGCTCTTCTCTCCATGCTCATGTATTCTGGGTTCACACCACTTCCAAGAAGATGGGCTGGAAGTTATAGCGTGTTATGCCTTGCCAAACTCTGAAAACCCACAGTATTCATGTCTGTGGTTTTAGGCAGAAAATAGTACAGTACAGAAATTCTAGAAAGAGAATAAATTAGAAGGATTGTGCCACAAGTTTCAAAACAAATTCCAAGAAATACCTCTCCTTATGTTTACCACACAAGCCACTAGGATCATAATCCAAACTATAAAGTCAAGCACATTTGTCTTGGTCTCTCATCTCACCAATTATTATGTGTGGGAACTTGGGCAAGGTAATTAACTTCCTTGGGTCTCAGTTTCATTATTATTATTATTTTTAAAGATTTTATTTATTTTTTAGAGAGAGGGGAAGAGAAGGAGAAAGAGAGAGAGAAACATTGATGTGAAAAACATCAATTGGTTTTCTCTCATATGAGCCCTGACTGGGTCCGACCCGCAACCAAGGTGTGTGCCCTGACTGGGAACTGAACCAATGACCTTTCGCTTTGTGGGACAATACAATCAACTGAGCCACACAGGTCAGGACTGACTTTCATCATTATTTAAAGAAATATTTTATTGTTACTGTATTGCAGTTCTCCCCATTCTTCCCCCTTTGCCCTCCTCCACCCACTGCCCCCTCGGTCAGTCACCTCCCTGTTGTCCATGTTCATTGGTCACTCATTTTGTTCCTTGACTAGTCCTTTCTCCTTCTTCCCTCTCCCTTTCCCTCTGTCACTTTCAGTCTGTTCCTTGTTTCCATGCCTCTGGTTCTATTTTGCTCATCTGATTGTCTGGTTCATTAGGTTCCTCTTATAGGTGAGATCATATGGTATTTGTCTTTCACTGCCTGACTTATTTCACTTAGCATAATCTCCAGTTTCATCCATGCTGTCATGAAAGGTAGGAGTTAGTTTTTTCTTTCTGCTGCATAGTGTTCCACTGTGTAAATATACCACAGTTTTTTGATCCACTCATTTACAGATGGGCACTTAGGCTGTTTCCAGCACTTGACTATTGTAAATAATGCTGCTGTGAACATAGGGGAAGAAAAGTTCTTTTGAATTGGTGTTTCTGGATTCTTAGGGTGTATTTCCAGCAGTGGAATTGCTGGGTCAAAAGGCAGTTCCACTCTTAGTTTTTTGAGGAAATGCCATAATGTTTTCCATAGTGGCTTCACCAGTCTTTATCCTCATTAATATTTCAGTAGGGTTCGCTTTTCTTTGCATCCTCGCCAGCACTTGTTTGATGATTTGTAAATGATCGCCATCTGACAGGTGTGAGGTAAAATCGCATTTTGGTTTTAATTTGCATCTCTCTGATGGTAGTGCTGTTGAGCATCCTTTCATATCTCTATGGGTGATCTGTATGTTGTCCTTGGAAAAGTGTCTACTCAGGTCCTTTGCCCATTTTTTAGTTGGATTGTTTGTCTTCCTTGTACTGAGTTGTATGAGTTCTTTATTCATTTTGGAGATCAAACCTTTGTCCAGGTATCATTGGCAAATATGTTTTCCTATATGGTTGGTTCCCTTTCATTTTGATGATGGTTTCTTTAGCTGTGCAGAAGGTTTTTAATTTGATGTAGTCCCACTTATTTATTTTTTCCTTTATTTCCCTTGCCCTAGGAGAAAGATTGGTGAAAATATTGCTGCATGGAATATCTGAAGTTTTACTGCCCATGTTTTCCTCTGTGACTTTTATGGTGTCATGACTTATAATTAGTCTTTTATCCATTTTGAGTTTATTTTGGTGTGTGGTGGAAGTTGGTGTTCTAGTTTCATTTTTTGTGTGCACCAGTCCAGTTTTCCCAACACCATTTATTACAGAGGCTATTTGCATTCCATTTTATGCTCCTTCTTCTTTTGTCAAATATAAATCGACCATAAAGACATGAGTTTATTTCTGGGCTCTGTATTCTATTCCCTTGATCTGTGTCTGTTCTTATGCCAATACCAGCCTGTTTTGATTACTGTGGCCTTGTAGTATAGTTTGGTATCAGATATTGTGATTCCTCCTACTTTTTCCTTCTTAAGATAACTGAGGTATTCTGGGTCTTTTTGTTCTATATAAATTTTTGAAATATTTGTTCTAGATCTGCAAAGTATGTCATTGGCACTTTAATAGGGATTGCGTTGAATTTATAGATTGCTTTGGGTAGTATGGACATTTCAATAATGTTAATTCTTCCAATCCATGAACATGTTATATGCTTCCACTTATTTTTATCTTTCTTCAGTCTTGTGTAGGTCTCTGAGTACAAATCTTTTACCTCTTTGGTTAAATTCATCCCTAGGTACTTAATTTTTCTTGTTGCTATAGTAAATGGGATTTTTCCCTCCTAGTTTCTGTTATTATATTTCATTGTTGGTGTACAGAAATGCCCTTGATTTCTGAATATGGACTTTGTATCCCACTATTTTGCCAAATTGTTATAGGTCAAGTAGATTTTTGGTGGGAACTATAGAGTTTTCTATGTATACTATCATGTCATCTGTGAATAATGACAGTTTTACTTCCTCCTTTCCAATTTGGATGCCTTTTATTTCTTTTTCTTGTCTGATAACTGTGGCTAGAACTTCCAGTATTTTGTTGAATAAGAGTGGTGAAAGCAGACACCCTTGTTTTGTTCTTGATCTTAGTGGGTAAGCTTTTAGTTTTTGCCCATTGAGTATGATGTTGGATGCAGGTTTCTTGAATATGGCCTTTATTATTTTGAGGTATGCTCCCTCTATTCCCATTTTGCTGAGTGTTTTTTTTTTATCATAAATGGGTGCTAGATTTTACCAAATGCTGTTTTTTATTTTTATTTTTTATTTTTTATTTTTTTGTAGCAGTACGGTTTATTAAGCTGTGCCTCAGTACAGGCACTGGGGCTTGCCCATGGTGCTCTTGATGTACAATGCCCAGACGTTCTGCCAGTTCTTTTTGAGCAGGGACACCAGGAAATTGACAGCCAAGTGGATGTTGCACACAAGCTCATCATCTGTCATCTAAATGTGGCCAACAGCCACTGCCAGACACAGCACCTTCTTCATCTGGAACTTAATTGTGGATTTGACTTCATCGACTTTGGCCACCATGTTCTTGTTGTGGGTCAAAAAGGAAGGGAACTTGCCAGCCTTATTCAGGCCCGGGCCCAGGATTTGTGGGATCTGCTTGATCAGAGACTCTGAAGCCAAAAAGGCATCATACTTCTTGGCCAGCTTCTTGACCAGCTTCTTGTTCCTGTTGAGTTTCTTCAGTGCCTCGATGTCCATGTGGGGGATGTCCACGGCCTTGGCCTCGTCACAGTGCTGCTGGTCCCCCAGAACACACACGGAGAACTTGGGACGGGGAGTGGACTTAAGCCTGACGGTGCCCGAGAAGCGTTTGCCCTTTTTTAAGATGAGGATTATTGTTTGTAGATAAGAACAAATGGAAAAATGGTACAAGGTATTTAATCAATGGCAGCTGTGGTGATGATGATGATGATGATGATGATGATAATGATTGCTACTGACCACACTGTCCCACATTGGTCACTCTCACCCTCTGCCTGCTGACAGGCCCTCTTTCATTTTGTGCCCATGATCATCTGTACCTGATCCCTGTGTCATCTATGTTCATCTTCCCCCTTTCCCCACTCCCACCAGGAATGCGCTTTGCCACATGTTTTGCAAAAGGGCCTGGAAAAAGGAGGAGAGAGTTAAAGGTTATCACAGTACAGTGTGTAATTAGGAGCATGGACTCTGGAGTCAGACTATTGGGTTTCTAATCCTGCCTCTGCCATTTTCCTGCTGTCTCTCTCTCTCTGGATTAGTGGTTTAGGCTTTCTGTGTCTAGGATTCCTCAGTTGTATCAGGGAATAATATTTACCTTGTAGAGTGGTTGTGAGTATTAAATGAATTTATATGCATATAGCTTCTAGAATATTAAATCTATTAAATAATAAGTACTCATTAGTCTTATTATGATTGAAATAGTTTAAAGACTTTTGAATTATTAATAACCTTTCTGTTCTCATTGATAGAATTTATTTTATTTGTGCTTATGTTTTTATCAATCTTCTTTTTTTTACTTTATTAAAATACTGAGTTTATTTCACATGTATATTTTTGTCTCCCCACCATTTCCATTTGTCTGACCACCACCACTGCTATGTCCTACATAACATTCCATACATACTTAAAACCAAACAAAGGGTGGAGTTCCATCTTTAAAAACTAAACAGAAATTTTGGACAACACATTCTTGGCAATGGAACCTGGACAACATTTATCAGACACATTAGGGAAAGTTCTCGCTTTGCATTATAAAAAGAACAGCCAGATATCAACTGTTACAGATGTGAAATAAGACAAAATTTTAACAAACTGTTTAAACTATTTTCTTAAAGAGACTTCCTCCACTGCCAGAGATCTTGAATAGCCCCCTGCTCAGTCATCTGGAAGCAATTCTTCACACAATTGATGAACTTGACTTCCACTTTGGGAGTTGAACCACATTTTTCTATACTTGCTTGCATTTTTTGCTTTAGGGTCTTCTACAGAACTAGGTCCTTTTGGTGTTTGAGGAGTTTTTTTCCTGTTTTTTTAAGGACTCTTGACCTTTTGATCGTGGTGTTGAGGGTTTTGAGTCTTTTCCATTCTGGTTTGATTTTTGTGCATTTTTGGCTGGAGTATCTCATGTAGATTTCTTTACTGGAGTTTTTCTTCAGTTTCTTCATCCTCAAAATCATCATCATCATCATCATTCTCATTGTCATCTTCATCAGCAGCAAGTTTTACTGTTTTCTGTGGAACCTTGCTACCACTTCCAGGGGCAGAAGACTTCCCAGACATAGGAGTTTCACATCCTCCTCCTCTTCATCTTCTGACTTTGTATCTTCCTCCACAGCTACTAAGTGCTGTCCACTAATATGTACAGGCCCTGAACCACACTTCAACCATAAGACCACAGGTGGAGTTATTTCAAAGCCACCAATGGCAACAGTTGGTTGTACAGACATTTTCAAAGTTGCCAGTGTTACTTTAATTTCACTGCCTTCCTAATTCATTGCCTCTGCTTCAACAATGTACAATTCATCCTCTTTACCAGCCTCTAAACTGACCATTTGTAAACATAATTGGTGCTCATTTTTATCATTATCCACCTTAAAGTGATAATCTTTGTCGGCTTTGAGTTCACAACTGAAAAGATAGTTCTGGGGCCTCAGAGGGCTCATCTCTATGTCTGTCGAATCTTTCATGGGTTGGTAGCACACACTTAGGTGGGAGAGAAGGCAGACAGAGATAAGTGACTTTTGTTCTGCAGAACAGACACACAGGACAGAATCACACTGGGGGTATTCTTACCTGATAGAGTTCCTCAAAGATGAAAGCATCTTATTCATATAACAAAAATCATCATGCTTTTTCACTCTTCTTCACCATACATTACTTGCTCCATGCTGTTTTGCTGCATTGATTATGTCCTTTCTATGTGTCAGGAACCTTGTGGATATTGTGTCATTTTATTCTCAAAGAGCCTTGAGAGATAGATAATATCTCCCATAACCGAAGAATCATCAGCTCAAAAATGTCAGATAACTTGCTTGTGGTCACATAGCTACTACTATGGATTAGACCTAAAGAAAGTTTTCAACCAAAAACATCTTTTCTCATCAAACTATTAAGCAAATGTACATACATTTCATGCAATTCAGAAAACTTACTTCTCCACACCATTTCTTTGATAGTTACTTGGGGATGTGCTCAAATAAAGTGAGGGAGTAAACTGTGAAACAAAGCATGAGACCCAGGACTTTAATTCAGATCGAACTCTGAAGAGCAGTGGCATGAAATCCCCAGATGATTTCAATGAAGCAAGACTAGAATAGGTTTTACTTGATTGGGACAGGAGAATGGCGGACTCCAGAAGAAAGCCAAATAAAAACATGTTTTGCATAGTTCTGGTAGTTTGGTAGAGTGTGGATAAACCTAAGGATATGAGAAAGGTAGAGTATGAAGAAAACCATAACCACAATTAGAAATTCTAGGAAGAGTTAACAAAATTTAATTGTATAAGAAAGGGCACTAGTAATAAAATCCTATGTAAATTTAAGTGAAAAAATATTTATATAGCCTGAATAATATAAAGGCTGTTTTTTTCATGTCTAAGATATTGACTGAATTATAGATAAAATGTGGAAGGACACATTATCAACCTTAAAACTTTAGAAAGTAAAGGCTGAGTTAATAGGAGTTGAAGGTGGAAGGCAAACAGAAGAGAGGGAATGGACAGGAGTGTTAATATTATCATAAGAATAGAGTGACAATAGATTACATGTGGTTGGTGGGATATATAAAAGAGGAACATAAATATAGTAGAGAAACTAAAAGTAGAAATATAACTATAGCAGGAGATTTGCATAGGGCATGGAAGGAAGCAGATCGTGGGTATTTGGTTTGTAAAAGAGCTAAAACATTTTCTTGTATAGTAGGAATTCAATATACAATGCCTAAAGTTGATAAATAAATGTTATTTAGTATATTATTTAAATGTACAAAGATACCTGGAAAACTGATAATAGAAACAGTTTGAATGTGTTGACTCTTCGGAGGAATGGAGTTGGTTGGGTAGGAGAGGATATAAATCACATAACATTTTAATCTTGTGCATGTATTGCTTTGATAATCACAAAAAAGTAAAGTGGAAGAAACTGAAAAGAGGCAGCCAGGACTTTATTAAGGTTTTACCAAACCTTGCTGAGTACATGCACATGTAAATGATCTGTGGCAGTACCTAGACACTGCATTTGAGAAACCCCTTCTGTCTTGGGAATTCCGTCTTGTATCGAGATAGTGGTTTTAAGGTTTTTACTAACTTTAGGCAAGTTCATAAGTGTTTAAGATCTAGGTTTATTCAGTAGTCAGTTCAGACACTGGGCCAGAGGTGGAGATATGTGTGGTGTGGGTTTAAAACAATACAGTCTTTATTCTAGTTTTAAGAGTGTTTGTTTTTCTTAATTAGAACCTCTATGATGTGTTAATCTTCCTCTTTTTTCTATTTTTATATTCCTATCCTTTAGTCATTTTAGGATTTTTAAAGTACTAAATATGTTGTGATTTTTTTAATACCTGAGGAGCTGGAAGGTAGATATTTGAATATTTTATGGTGAATAAAAGATGTCTGACTTGCATTTATTTTATTTTTAAATTTTTTAAAAAATTAATTAATTAATTTTTATTCAGTTACAATTGTCTGCATTTTATCCCCTTCCCTCCACCCCACCCCAGCCAGTCCCACCTCCCTCCCCCACCTCTACCCTCCCCCTTGATTTTGTCCTTGTGTCCTTTATAGTAGCTCCTATAGACCCCTTTCCCCACTATTCCCTCCCCACTCCCCTGTGGCTATTGTTACAATGTCCTTAATTTCAATGTCTCTGGTTATATTTTGTCTGACTTGCATTTAAAAACATTATCATAACAATTAAAAATATGTCAATACTGAAAAACAGAAACATATGTGAAGCCAGTAGCTACATTTTCAACATCGTCTATTCCCATTTACCACAATTTTTTTTAGGCTGATGCCATACTTGTGAATATATAAGAAAGTTTCTCATCCATGGTAAAGGGCATTAATGAAATTACTGTGTAGCACTTTGAAAAATGAAAGAAATCCACATTTGGTTGCCGTTATGAAATCCATATTTGCTTGGTTATGGTCCAAATTGGTTTTGAAAAGTATATATTGAACTGAGGCAGATGAAGTGGTCCAAAAATTAATAATGATAAAAAAAGGAAAAATAAAAGAGAAAATTTACAATTAAAGATGACTAACTGTTGATTACTCAGGTCCAAGAATTGATACCAGTGAATATTATATAATTTAGCAGATCTTGCCAGGTTAAAAAGATGTTTGAGTATAAGGTCAACATCACAGGAGACAGCTGCTTTGCAACATGTATTTTATATCTGCCCTCATTTCCTTAGTCTATACCCTTAGGATAGAATTTCACTTCTAGGGAGATTATTCTTTACAACTTCTGGGTTTTCATCCTTGTCACTAACACAAGTAAGGCCCAGCACTTCCTTTTACCACTTAAGAATTCTGCCTTATTTTCCTTTATCTAAATATTTTCTATACCTGTCTGCACAGTAAGTTACTACTGAGGACTGCACACTGTGTGTTTTTAAGTTTTGGCTGGATTTTAACTGTACAGGAGACTAAATATACTTGTGCATTACATCAGTATCATGAGGCAGGATTTGAGGAGGAAATAGGCAACATCTATTCCATCATCTGTATGAAAAAAAGGATAAATGAAACCCTATTTTTATTCTGGTTTATTTAGAATATATTCTTTTGCTCAGTTTTGAAAAAAGTTTTAAAGCAATTAATGATAACTTTAACAGGGCTGTTTAAAAAAAAAACTCACCGAAAAAAACCTCACTGAAAATAGTGAAAGATAGATTGTGAAACTGTAAAGAAATACCTATTGCTCTTTATAATTGTCTAGCTCATTTATTGATTTCATAGTTTTTAGACAAGTAGGACCAGCCATAAAAATGAACATGAGAGAAGAGCCAGGGTCTAAAAGAATTACCAGGAAGAGAAACATAATGTTTTAATTTAAAGGATAGAACTTAATGTTAATATCAATGCCCACTGCCATCAGCTACATCACTTTAACATTTGAGGAGGCTAATGAACATTTTGCTGATAGAAACACTTTCTGGATTTCTCTGCCGAGTAGTAAGATGGAACTATTTAGTGCAGGCAGGAGCAACTTTGGTAAATGGGATACTATAAAACTTACAATAAGAATTGGAACTGAAAGTAACAATATTAATTTCTTTGGCATAACTTTCTGCTTTCTCATCCTGAAGTTTTATTTTGGCATGAAGATAGCAATAACACTGTGCCTTCCACTGAGATCAAAACTTAAGATAGATTATTTTGTCTTTAAATATTACATTATAAAGGACTAAGCATAGAATAGATAGAAAAGTATTTTAATTTAATGTGAGACTGTGCATTTTGGAGTCAGAGAACCTAGAGTGGAGATACGGTTTTATTTGTAGCCTCTTCCTTTATAAAATAAAAATAATAGTATTTATTTTCATGGATGGTTGTAAGAATTAAGTAAATGATGAGAAAGTAAAATATTTTTAAGCTAAAATCTTTAAAACAAAAATCAGGTATTAAAATTATAAAGAGACTGACATTTTGTCTATATAAAAATGCTTTCGAAATATAAATACCCTAGACTGCCGGTGGAGGCACGACGGAATTATAGGCCTTGATGTTAAAACAATCTGAGTTTGACTCCTTATTTGAGCACAAGTTGGCTCAAGGAGCCAATCGATTTATTTAATGTCCTTTTTGGTTATCTTTTGCTGTATAAAACACTGCACAGGAACCAAGTGGTTTAAAATAACAGCCATTTTATGATATCTTGTGATTTTGCGGGTCAGGAATTTGCGTGGACACAGCTGGTGCTTCTTCAGCTCCATGTGGTGTTGGCCGCCCCTTGGTGGTGTTCAGGTGGCGGATGGGTTACTATGGGGGTGCAGCAACGGGACTTGTCAAGTATGGCTGGCCCCATATTGGAGATGGCTGAAAGGCTGGGCTCAGGCAAGGCTGTGAAACACCATGCTAATGCCTATGGCAGACAGTTCCAGCATGCCAATCTCAGGGGAGCTACACTCCTTAGAGGGAAGCTGGCTTTTCCCAGAGTGAGCATCCCAGGGGACCCACGCAAAAGCCTCAAGGCTTCATGTGGCCTAGCCTTAGATATTCTAAAACATCTGGTCTGTCACATTCTTTTCATCTGGGGAGACACAAAGTCCAGCAAAAATTCAACAAGAAGGAGATGAGACATCACCTCTTAATCTATCACAATACCTCAGAGCCTTGGCTTTCCCCTTCTGTCAAACCTACCCCCAAAGAATTGTCGTGAAGGTCCAATGAGACCGTACCTTTCAAGTGCCTCTCATAGAACCTTATGCATGAAAATTCTCCTTTCTTCTTTTTCCTGCATCTGGAGGTCATACTTCCCCATGTCCCTGGGATACCTGGGAAACCCTGAAGTAAGTGCAGCTGCCCCCTGAGCATTCAAAACAGCAGTCAAGTGAGTTTCTGTATTTCAATCCCAGAAAATACCCAAGGCTCAGACCACATGGTTCTTGAACTTAGTGTAGGCCAATTCTCATGGTTACTTTATTTTCCAGCCTACAGCAAATTAGGAAGAAAAAAAATAGAAGAGAGCTAAATTGCTAAAAAGAGACACAACTGAAGAACCTGGAAGACAAGGGGGCAAAATGTGTAGAGCACAGTACTTTAGAACTCTAGCATTCTGGGGCATTTGAATGGAATAATAGACAGCTATAAACATCTCTTAGTAACTGTGGTTTCCCACCCTGAGTCACCATTTACTGTTTGTAATGATTCAATATCACAAGTTTAAGTTTTGTTTTGTGTCTCCTGTAAGCGTAAGATAATGTATAACACATTTTAGAAAGATTTCTATCCATACTGGTTAACATTAGATGTGTAAAGTCATTTGTTTTAAGATTTCTTACTCATGGAGTTTTTCTTTTTCTATATTATTATAGAAAATAATATATTTTCTATAATTATATTATATTATAATATAATATAATATAATATAATATAATATAATGCTTTATATTATAACTGATGTGTTTCGGTATGATGCCATGACATGCTATGGGAAGTATCCATCAGTTTGTGACTGCCTAGCGCTGAGCCCTCTTTTTGTGTTTTTGGAGTTTTTTACCTTGAGTTCTGGTGAGACTCAGAGAGTACCTCCCCAAAAGAAGTTGGAAAGGGCAGATATTCCCTCTCTCAGCTCTCTTGGCAACTAGGGGTAAACCCATGACCTAGGTTTAATTAGTCACAGCCTCTTCACATGAGGAATCACGGTTTAGTGATATAAGGAATGAGGGCCTTGGAAAATCCATGGGGGAAACTGGTGGTCACAGCTGCGTGGCAGTGTGAAGGAGCAGCCTCCAGCACTCACGGCCAGCTGGAGGAGGGCAAGCTGTGGTGTGCATACCAGACTTGTTTTGTGGCAGGATTTTACTCTAATTCTAACTGATGCCTGCCTCGTTTTTCGTGCCTTTTCCAAGTCAGATTCTGCAGTGTTCCTGGCAATTCTGTGACATACTCAACATCATTTCACTCTATATCTTTCCTTAAACAGGTTTGGAGTCTGCTTCTTGAATTAAGGATACTGATCTTTATGGAACTTAATTATCCAGAGTTTTTGCAGGTCACAGGCCCACAGGGAAATGGTAGCAGTGGTTCTCTATCCTGGCTCTGCATTAGAATCCCCTAGAATGTTTGGAAAATAACAGTACCTCATGCCAACCCAGACCAATCACATTGATTATCCAGGGGTATGATCCAGGTATTGATACTTAAAAAGAAAAAGATCTTTAGGTGATTCTAATCTGAGAATTAATACAGAAAGATCACCCATCCCCAAATTATGTCCGCTGAAGAGTCCCAGAATATACTTCTTCAACAAGGTTTTGGGTGACTAGAATTCTTGAAAATCACTCTTGTAACAGCTCTCTCTAAACCAGGTAGCATTTGCTAACTAGCAATACTAATTTCCGGATCAAAGGTGGGCACTGTTACTGTAATAGCTTGCAGGTCCTGCCCGATGAGCACAATATTGGTCCAACTGGGATTTTTGGTATTGCCAGATTAACCACGGGTTCTAGGACTAAAGTGGATGTGAAGTCTGCATAGTTCTCATTTGATTTGTATAAATGGAAAATTTCCAAGAATGGCAAATGGAAGTCTGACTTAATTCATCTTTTTTTTTCTAAATCAAATTTATTGGGGTGACATCAGTTTGCAAAACCATACAGGTTTTAAGTGTACAACTTAATAAAACATCACCTGCACACTGCATTGTTTGCTCATCCCCCCAAGCAAAACATCCTTCTGTTCCCTTTCCATCCCCCCTTTGCCCACCCAACCCTCTTCCCATCCCCCTTCCCCTCTGGCTATCACCATACTGTTATCTGTGTCTATGTGTTTTATATATATTGGCAGAATCTACTCTTTTATTTCCTGCCCTAGAGAGCAAGAGCTATTATGATAAAAAGGACTAAATGGAAACCTCCGAAGCTCCCTCTCCCTAATAACTAGTACATCTAAGGGAAATACAAACATCAGTGCCATTTTCAATCTTGAAAGAAACAGGGGTGATGGGTTCTTCACACTTCTTTTAATCTGCCAGCTTGCCTATTACTTACAGCGGTTGGCTAGGAACTTTGAGTATGCTAGTGCATTGCAGGAAGCTAAATCAGACGGTTGCTCCTATAGCAGCTGCAGTTTCCAGATGTGGTCTCTTAATGGGAGAAAATCAATAGAGCAGCTAGCTTCTGGTATGCAGCTCTCAGTCTGGCTAAACTTCTTTCTCTACCCCAAAAGCAGAGACTATCCGATGAATTCTGTTTTCACCTTGAAAAGACACATGCCTGTCAAAGGGGGAAGGCAAATCTCAAAAAATAAAGGGGCTTATGAACTTGGTATGAACAATACTAGGCCATAGCAGGCCCTCTGGGCACACACTGTGCAATGTGTCTGTTTTGTCACAATGCTGTCCTTCCCTCAACTTATGTCTTTAGCCTCAGGCAGAGTTGTTAGGGCAGACGGGTCTAGCATGATTGGAGATGCACCGTTGCAGCGTGATGACTGACTTCAGGGTTTGCTTTGAAGGGAAATAGAAAAGAGAAAATCTCCCCATTGGCCCATAGGGTCTGGACAGAGAAATGGCCCAAGCTGAGCAGCTACATTGCTTTCTGGGCCATGGCTAATAGTTTGCTGGTGAAATTAAGAAAATTAAAGGTAAAATTCTAAAAGAAATATAACGTATAGTGAATATGTGTTTGGATATACAACTTTTTGATTCCCCTATGAAAGCTCATCAGAAGGCCTATCGTGGAGAAACTATTGATAAGCATCTGGAAAATATTGTAACTGAATGTAGGTCTGGCTGACCACTGCTTTGAAAGCCAATTCTCCAGTGGCAGGTGCTGATACAGGAACATGGTTTTACTCAGGTGCTGGGAACCTGGAAGATGGGAACTTTCCTCTCAAAGCCCATCTTAGCACCTCAGGTGTCCTGGCCAGTTCATATAGGGGAACCATGGGAAGAGGGGAGTGAAGGAATTTTGGGCAATGTGTGGTTTCTCAGATCTGCTCTTGGTTGTTTGGATGCTCTCTCTTGTGTCCTTCATCATGTAGTTTCATTGCTCCATCTGCAATTTCACTGCTCATATCTGGGAGCAGGACGTGCAGGCAGCGTTTCTGCTGGTTCTGATAGGAGTTGATGACGCTTGCCCAATTTCTTGGGGTCAGGGTCATTCCTTGGTTAAGCAGGAGCTGCAACTGCTGATGTCTATAAAATACTTAGAAGGAAGCTTTAAATATATGAGTATTTTATGAGTTTGTTAGTGCAGCCTATTCTATAATTACCACCTGATTAGTATATTGTGTTTACTTCAATCACTGTTACAATATGACACCTTATATAAAGGTCCCTTTATAACATATTGTAACAGGTTGAAGGTTGATTGTATTGGACATGTCTACTGTATAGAATAGATTGTTATTCTGCATTGGGATTTGCTTGTCCTGCTTTTCATGCATTTGACAATCTGTAAACTTACTGATTTCCTTTTATACCAACCTGAAGTTTTCACACAATCTTGTTCCTGACCAAGAAATTCACTCAGATTCATTGATTTCAGCTTATACTCCGTGATCTAGTAGCTGTTGGCCTCTCACAATGGTACAATGGTTCAATAATTATCATGGCTTCTACGAGGTCACAGTTTCATGCTTAGGATATTGCCTTTAAGATGCATTAGACACTCTTAATCAGCAATTAATATAGGATGTTTATCACTCACTATTTGATACAATTGGGAATGACATGTTCTTAATGACAACTGATGATGTGCCTAAAACACTATACTCTATTAGTGTTGAGGGGTTTGTACTCAAGGGGGAAATGTTTCCATCAAGGGCCACAGCAAATTCTATGGTGAATCAGATGATAGGACTTTTCCTAGCCATTTTGGACTCCTCAAGCCATTAAATTGTCAATCAAAAATGAGAGCTATGACGCTGGCTCTAATGATTGATCTTGACAGCCAAGGGTAATAATATAGGTGATATACATTAAAGGATGGGAAGTATATGAATAGAACACACCTGATATCTTGGCTGCCGCAATGTGCCACATTGTAAAGTGGTTTAATTTTATTTTGGCAGGACCTGTTATACATTAGAAGTTGGTCACTCCACTGGGAAAAATCTAACCAGCTAGTTGTCAGGAAAAAAAAATCATGAGAAGGAAGAAAGAGGAAAGGAGTCATAAGAACAAAAACAGCTTTATGAAAAACTATAAGTACAAGATTGTAGTTCCTACTTTTGCTTCTTTCATCATATGTGTGTGTGTATGCATGTATGTATGCATATGTACATGTTTATTTCTTCTTTCTTTCACTCTTCTTTATGAGGTAGTTTGTTGGTGGTTACATTTATAGTTTAGTACTCATATTGCAGAACATTGAAATAGGATCATGGCAGACGTATGGTTGTAAGAGATTCATAGCTTATAGCAGAATGTTGATTAAAATTAAAATTTGGATCATCCCTCCTTAACATAAAGGCATAGGTGTTTTCAGCATAGAGGTAATAGTTATTGCATTAATTATGTAACAGAATTTTTAAACCTTTAAAATTTGACAAAAGTTGTATGTGGATATTGCATAGTTAAAAAGATGAATTTTATTAGTTATTTGGTTTCCTTGTCCCTGAAAATCATCTCGACCTCCTTTTCCTATATTTGGGAATTGCCTGCCTCATCACTCATGGAGGAAGGCAGAGATCATTTCCTCCCTCTACAGAATCTGGAGAGCAGATACTTAGTGTCCTAGCCTTTCCTCCAGCTAGAATGGTAACGTGTGATGTAGGCTTGGACTGTTGGATGCAGTCGCCATGAGATTGCATGGGTAATTAATGACTCAAGAAAGCAAAGGCAATAGAGGCTCCATTGTGGTAGTAATGGGCTGTAGCAGCAGTAACAGCAAAATCAAGTTTCCAGGAGCAGCTGTGGCAGTCGTCCAGGAATGGCATCAGGTGTCTAAGTTTGGCAATCAGTTTATTCGGGACTTACTTTTTGGCATGACTTCAGCTAAGGTCCTGGCTGCTGTTTCACATTTTTCATTTCTGCCTTTTCTCACACATGTTTTTTCCCCACCTTTATAAAGTTCAGGGAATTTTTCTAGATGTTTTGGGCTGCAACATATGCTTTAAATAATTTCTAAGTATACAGGGTCCAGCAGAAGTAGTGCCTGCTTGAGTGTGGCTGGTAGGGTGGAGAGCAATGTGAATATTTCAGCTAAGATGGCATGTGGTGTGCTTGAGTGTGATATTGTTATGTTACAAAATTACATACTTATGATTTTGTAATGAAAGATCTGGTATAGGTGATCTTCTCATAAAAAAGGGGGAGTTATTTGTGCTGGACCCTGTATTTGAGTCAGCAAGAGTTTTTTGTTTTTTTCCATTGCGTGCAACCAAAATTTTGACAGATGGAGAAGGGATGAAAGGCAGGAAGCAGAAGGTAAATGAGCATTTTTTTTCTCTAGGTGACTCAAGGCGGTATACCTAGAAAGAGCTGTAAATCCAAGCAGTGAAAGGCTATAGAAACTAGAACACATTTCATACACAAGATAGTTTTTTCACTTGGTCAGGAAGTCTGGAGTCAATGCACTCTCTTAAGGTATTGCATGAAAGGATGGAGGTGGAGACCATAGGTTACTGCAAAGTCAGCAAAGAAGAAAGTGTAAGGTGCTTTGCTGAGAGGTTTTGGGCTGAGAGTGTGGTGCTGAGGATGAGCAGAGATATATGTGATGGGCACTGGGGATGTTATGCATACTTATTTGAACATTTTGGGTAGAGCAAGTGACTCTAAACGTGTATTAGTAGTAGCTTTGTCATTATTTCGATTCTCCCAGGCTTTACTAGCTACAGATAAGTTTACAACAGTACTAATAATCCAGTTCCACTGACTTTCGCTTCCATTTTCTCAAGCAAGTTCTCTTACGCGTATTTCCAGGACTCTCTGGAGGTACTTGCCATTGTGGTTAAGTGAAGATGGACATGAACTCTTTGTCACACTTTCCATTGAGAGGTTATTCTGTTCCCTCCCCCTTGATTCCAAGTTGGCCCTGTGACTTGTTTTCAACAGCAGAATGCAGCAGAGGCGGTGTAGTAGCCGAGGCTGGGCTTAAAGAGATCTGCAATTTCTGCCTTCACCTCTTGGAATGCTCCCTTTTGGGGCCCAGCTGTAATGAGTGGAAGAAGCCATTTGGAGAGAGTGGGACCCAGCTATCCCACTCATCCCGGCCAGCGGCCAGGGCTGAGCTCTGCCAGGCAACATCACTAGAACCTGGGGACTTCCTGACACAAAAGCTATAAAATAAGTTGAAATTTTTTGTAACATGTTTTAAAATGGATGTGAGGGAAACACTGTTATTTGTTCACCAGTATTTGGAGCAACTTAAAACTCCCCATTTCATAGGTAGATAGCGTGAGTCACAGTGCAGGGGATAGGGAGCACGTTTAAGTAACGGACCTTCCATGTGCTCAAGATTCTCCCTCACTTTCAATGACCAAGCATTGTGGTTTTTATAGCTTTTCTCTATTGACATAAACTCACTGCGTGGCTCCTTCCTTTTACAGGATTTGTTTTTTTCGCAGAAGCCTACTCAGTACTGCTGTGAATAGAGTTCTCTTTTTCTGCCTGACAAGTTCTCCGGACACATTCATGAAAGACAGGTCTGCATCCATTTAGATTCAAGCTAGGACAGCATCAAGCTAGGTGGGTATTTAAGCATAATGCAAATTAGAATTACAGACCAATTTTGAACTTTCATTTACCTACACTCTCCATGCGTGAGAAATGTATCAAATGAATGAATTGATACAATAGGTCATAACTGAGCTCCTGTAGTGTCTTTCTAGTAACTCATACAATATTTCCATTTGTGGAAAGGGACTTGCACATCTCAGACTGGCCACACATAACACTATGGATTCATTTCTCATGTATCAGTGGGCAAGCGAGGGATCATCTGTTTGAGGCTGGACTTGGCTGAGGCAGCTGCTTCATGAATCTCTCTTCCTCCTTGTTAAACTGACAGCTTGCTCAGAAATATCCTCATGGTGATGGAAGAAGCACCAGCTGTCTGGCTGGCAGGGCCTTGCTCTCTGTTGTTTGGCTGGAGGCAGCACCTACTTCACTCAGGACACAGCAGTTGAGCCTGGTCCCAGGATGTGCATGTCTCTGAGAGGCATAGCTCACCTCCGTGATGGTGCCTTCTTGTGCCTTTGGGCATTCTGACATTCTCCAGTGTCTCTGCCCACTGCAGGAGTCAAATGGCAGGCCCCAGTTGGGACTCAGGGTGGCCAAGGATGGGGAGGCTGCCACCATTACAATCAGGACACTGCTACAAGTCATTGCTGCCTCCGGGCCTACCAGGGTCCTCAGCACATGAGCAAATCAGCTCAAGAATCCTCAGCTGCCAGAACACGTGCAGGCTGATGGCTGAAAGGGACTCTGGAAGCCTAGCAGGCAGACAAGTCCTATTTCTTCATTGAATGTTTCTTCTGCTGCCCCAACAGAAGGCTGATCCTACTGTGAGAACACCCCTCTTGTAAGTCTCTCAAATACAGGCTGTTTCATCTTCTGTAGCCCATGAGTCTTAGAATTAGGAGATGAAGGCTGTGCCTTTTTAAAAAATCACTCCACTCTAACTGTTCTTGAAAGGTAATCCATGGCAAGCTAGTTGAATTCGGTGGGCACTTTCAGTGGTATTGGACCTTTTGTACCAGTTTCTTAGAAATGTTCTCTTCCTTTGGACTCCTTAGCATTCCTACTACCTTTCTAGCTTTTCCTCTTAGGACTGTTTTGTGTATCTTCTGGCCACTTGTTAAATTTTGGTGTTGTTTAGGGTGCATGCAAAGTACTCTTTTGTTTTTATGTCATTTATAAGACTTCCTTGAGTGGCTTCAATGACCAACTCTGTCCATGCCTTAAATGAAGCAAGTCTCCTGAGATCTGACCCATATGGTAACTTCATGTAGCCTTTCCAAATGTAAGTTAAAACCAACATGTTCTTTAAATCTATGTCTCTTTTTGTTTTTTTTCTCCCCTCACCTCAATTAGAAATACCAAAATCCAACAGAGCTGGGTAAATCAAAAGCTGGCTCCCACACTTCTACCCCGACTCAATCTCAAGTCCTACTGAACTTTTGTTCTAAGTATCTCTGTGAGCTCTTATCTTATTTACATTACCACCATTGTAGTTCAGATCAATACTGTCTAATTTCTAGATTAAGTCAAAGATTGGGCTCTTTTTCTTTCTTTTTTAAAAAATCTATTAGAATTGAAAGAGAAATGCATCTGTTAGACTATGTGTTCCCTATCCAGGGCCAGGTTTTCATGAAAAGGAAGTTGGAGAGAGGTGTCTGAGATGAATATCAGATACTGGGTCACTGTGGGGGAGACCTGATCCAGGGCCTCTTCCGGGTACCAACACCCCACCGGAGTGGGGGCTTCTTACAGAAAAGGGTGTGGTTGAATCAAAAGGTGGAAGCTGCAGAATTTAGGGCTCAGGCAGTTTTCTTTGGGACACCCCTCAATGAGTGACAGTGAGCAAAGGATCAGCCTTCTCCTCATGTTAGGGGATTACTGTGGCCCAGCTGCCTGTGCAAGGAAACTAACAGAAAGTGGAGCACAGGGAAGTCAGGACAGGCTCACCATTGGGCTCACATTTTTGTAACAGTCAGCACGTAGCAACACTAACACCGATTTCCTGACAGGGTCAAAAAGCAGGACTCTAGAAGCCAAAAGGAGTGAACACCTGGTCAGGCTATAAATGAAGCCTGGCATATGCTATGAATGAAGCAATGATCAGCAGTGAAGCAGTGGTGGTGTAGGTGCTGCTCTCTGGCCCCTAACAGTAGAAGCTTAGAGGCAGAGTTTCCCAGCCTTTGGCAAAAGTTCACCGATGGGTTTTGGAGCCCCTCAGCCCTTGGAATGGCTGGGCAGGGTTTGTGCAGCTGGAGCTCTCGGGACTGTTGTTGCATTGGATCATATATCCTAACACTTATAGCAGCATTATTTTCCTTAGCGCAAGATGAGGTAAATATTGGGAAGTTCTATGATTTAAGGAACTTCTCCATCTGGCAGATGAAGTGACATTTCCGTTCCCTCTGTATTACATATTGACTGATGCCTCATACAAAGCAAAGGCTCACAGCTCAAAGGTTCCTCCTGCCACATCGGTTGTTAGCTTCATGTACATGATATAGTCAATTGTGTCTATTTGCAGTCCTGCTTATATTTTACACATTCACACAAAAATGAATGAATGAAATTGCCCCACCCACAAAGAGATTAAATTTTGTATCTTCCTGTAGCTTATATTTTATTGGAGAGACAAGTAATAAACACATGCATTATTGTGGCTTTAATTAAGTATCCAATAAAACAATGAAATATGAAATGTAAAAGGAAGAGCACTGTTATGAAATGAAATTTAATTTGGAAAACCTGATGAAGGCGAATTGTTTACAGATTGTAGTTGAATTAGCTTTAAGCAAGAATCCCTACAAAATTAAGGGAAATTCTAATTCTAATTGTATATTTGGCTTGCTTCATAGAAATCTTTAAGTTTTCATTCTGCATTAAAGAAAGTGAAACTGCGGTGTATGACATGCATTATGGTGGTTTATAATAGTACATAAAATATAAGGGACTTCATTGGAGTCCTGTTAACAAGATCTCCAGTCTACATTAAAAACTTGGGGGACAATGTGCACTTACATGTTTTCAATGACAATAAAATGTTTGAAGCACATGTATGTTTTATTTTAATGATTTTGCAATCATTAAAAATTAATTAAGATTTTTATTAATTGACAAACTATATTAATTGCTTTGGATAAGAGGGCTTTTAACCTAATCCATTCAATCAATATTTATTGAGCATCAACTCTTTCAAAGCTCTATTTAGAGTATTGTGGGGATGCAAAAAAGAGACAAGAATCTCATTCTTAATGAGCTTGTAGGCTGAGGTGAATGCAAATCACTCAAAGTAGAGGGTAATAAAAGAGACAATGCCTTTCAATTACCTGCTGCTCTCCAAAAACACTAATAAACATCGTGAAATATTTCTCAAAAACTGTATTTTTAAAGATTTTATTCCCAAAGTGATGAAAATCTGTATATTGTCTGAATTTGGCTTCTCCACCATTACTACAAATCACTCTATCAGTAAAGATATAAACAATAGCCAGTACTAGAATGATTCTAAGATGTTAACAAATAAAACTTAAATGAATCTTATATTTTATCTAATTAACTTGGCACTTAGTCTGTATGGAACTGACAATTCTTTTCTAAGTAATTAACCCAGGAAGAAATGATGCTGCTTCTAGTAACACTGAAATGAGATATTCGGGGTGGTCCATTTCACTTATGGTAGGCCTGGAGGGAGAATGCAAGCCTCCTGATTCTGAATTTGTAAGGCTTTTTCTCAAATAATTAATATTGCTATAGATAATGACTAAACATACCAGGACCTGCTAAAATTAACTGCCCTGATTGGTAGTGAAATACAGAAGTTCAAAACTCCTAAAACAGTGGTTGCAGAATTTTTTCCTTAGTGACCAGGAGAAAATATTTTCTAGTAGTTGTTGAGTAGTTATACAATCACTAGAGCAAGGAAAACATGTGTTTGTAGGCCTTTGGGATTAAGAATTGTTTTACAATATGCTGATGTATTATCAAAAGTATGAATGATGGAGCTAAGTCCAGGATGAGGTTATTTTCTCACTTGTGCCAAAGTCAGACTTACTGTTTTTGGGTAGAAAAGTGGAGTGACAATATTAATATTGGCTGTGTCCATTTGTTTCCTATGGCTATTTGTGCTCTACATTCTCTTTATTTCCAATCAGACTCTTGGATCTCGGAACTGAAACAATCGAGGGCACCAATTCTGTTTCTTTTCCCTCTTCTGCTTTCCCTCTTCTGGTTAGATTTGTCCCTTTCCTCACAGTAAGTCAAACTGACTCATAGGAACCATGTATTGGAAACCCCGATGAACCTGTTTGTTTGTACCATCTTGTTAACAAATATGTATATGTGTTTGTGTGTGTCTTTGTGATTCTGTATGTTTATCCATCCATGTCTGTATCTACATACATAGTTTTAAAATGTTTTCCTACCCTGTCCATAGCTAATTACATTTCTTTTTTATTTCAGTCTGATCAATTTTGGAAAAGGTCTCTGTGAATAACCTCATAATATAATGGCCTTCTTTCTTAACTATCCTTCCATTTTAGTCCTGTTACATGTAGAAAAATGAAATTTCTGTATTCAAATTGCATTTATTTTCCATATGTACTCACACTCCAGTATGATCATCATCAAGAGAAACACTGTGAATATCTCACATCTTTTGAGCCTGAGGAATAAGACCCGATAAACAGCCAGTTGTCTTTCAGTTACCTTAGATTATAAGGCAAGGATTACATTTATGAAAAATTAAAACTTTTCAAAGTCTCCCAAATTATCTTAATTTTTATCCTAATTCACTGGCCATTCTCTCTCTCTCTCTCTCTCTTTTTTTTTTGTGGCAAAATGGTTTACTAGTGTGGATGTCTGCCCCAGGGTTTCCAATTTCCCATCTCCCTCTGTCCTGCCATGGAAAAAATCTAACTGTATCCTCAGCAAGGCCGAGACAGAGGAGAGTCCAGAGTTTCTGCCTCATATTAAAGTTTAGTTCTGGAGCCCACGCAGTCTGCTGCAGGTCCCAGTAGCTGTGAGACCCACATGGTCACATGCTCCCCAATGGGACAGAACATGCAAATGCATGGGGCAGGTGCAGCTTCCTGAGAGAGAGTGGGAGAGAGAGCGAGCTTCTTTGTTCTCCTGGGATTATGTTAGTTTGGGTTTTCAATGGTTCATGTGCTTTTCCAAAATGACTAATCAACTCCCAAAGTTTTCATGGGCTTTTGATAGGTTTCCACCCCTTAGTTAGACAGACAGGTCTCTTTGGTCAAACACCTCCCTCTGCATTCGACAATAATTCAGTACCATAGGGGAGAAGGGAGGAGTGTTAATCACTTTGGTAGAGAAATGGTGTGATCCCCTGGGGTGTGAAGCTGTAGCTTCCTGGTGAAGAAAACAGGCTCATGCTCCCCAGTTTGTTAAGTTCAATGTCTAATTATCTTTGCTTTCTTTCTTTTTTCTTTTTTTATTATTGTTCAGATACAGTTGTCTCTGTTTTACTGCCACCACTCCCCTCCCCCCACCCATCCCCACCTCTCCTCCTTGATCATATCCCCCTTTAGCTTTGTCCATGTGTCCTTTACACAGATTCCTTGATGACCCTTCCCCTTTTTTTCCCTGTTATTCCATCCCCATCTGGTTATTGTCAGTTTGTTCTTAATTTCAATGTCTATAGTTATATTTTCCTTGCTTGTCTGTTTTGTTGGTTAGGTTCCACTTAAAGGTGAGATCATATGGTATTTATTTTTCACCACCTGGCTTATTTCATTAGCATAATGCTCTCCAGATCCATCCATGCTCTGGTGAAGGGTAGGAACTCCTTCTTTCTTTCTGCTGTATAGTATTCCAATGTGTAAATGTACAACAGTTTTTTGATCCATTCATTTACCGATGGGCACCTAGGTTGCTTCTAGTCCTTGGCTATTGTAAATTGTGCTGCTATGAACATTGGGGTGCATAGGTTCTTCTGAATTGGTGTTTTAGGATTCTTAGGGAATAGTCCCAGCAGTGGAATTGCTGAGTCAAAAGGCAGTTCCATTTTTAGTTTTCTGAGAACATTCTATAGTTTTTCACAGTGGTTGTACCAGTCTGCATTCCCACCAACAGTGTACCAGGGTTCCCTTTTCTCCACAACTTCGCCAGCGCTGGTTGTTTGTTGATTTAGTTATGATGGCCATTCTGAACTGTGTGAAGTGGTATCTCATTGTGGTTTTAATTTGCATCTCTCTGATGGTTAGTGATGCTGAGCATCCTTTCATATGTCTCTGGGCCCTCATAATGTCTTCCTTGGAGAAGTGTCTGTTCAGGTCCTTTGCCCATTTTTTTAATTGGCTTGTTTGTCTTCATGGAGTGGAGTTGTGTGTGTTCTTTATGTATTTTGGAGATCAAACCTTAATATATTTTCCCATATAGTTGGTTCCCTTTTCATTTTGCTGATATTTTCTTTAGCTGTGCAGAAGCTTTTTATTTTGATGAAGTCCCATTTGTTTGTTCTTTCCTTTATGTCCCTTGATCTAGGGGACATATCAGTGAAAATACAGCTGAGTGGAATATCTGAGATTTTCCAGCTTATGTTTTCCTTTAGGAGGTTTATGGTGTAATGACTTATATTTAAGTCTTTTATCCACCTTGAATTTATTTTTGTGTATGGTATAAGCTGGCGGTTGAGTTTCATTTTTTTTTTTTTTGCATGTGTAGCTGTCCAGATCTCCCAACATCATTTGTTGAAGAGGTTATTTTTAGTCCATTTTATGCTCATGCCCCCTTTATTCAATACTAACTGACAATAGAGACGTGGGTTTATTTCTGGGTGCTGTATTCTGTTCCATTGGCCTATGTGTCTGTTCTTAGGCCAGTACCAGACTGTTTAGATTACCACAGCCTTGTAATATTGTTTGATATCAGGTATTGTGATCCCTCCTACTTTGTTCTTCTTTCTCAGAATTACTGAGGCTATTTGAGGTCACTTATGGTTCCATATAAAATTTTGAAATGTTCGTTCTATTTCTGTGAAACTTTTCATTGGAATTTTAATAAGGGTTGTGTTGAATCCATAAATTGCTTTGGGTGTATGGATATTTTGATGATGTTAATTCTTCCAGTCCATGAACACAGTAAATGCTTCCATTTGTTTGTGTCTTCTTTAATTTCTTTCTTCAGTGTTGTGTAGTTTTCTGAGTACAGGTCTTTTACATCCTTGTTTAGGTTTATTCCTAGGCACTTTATTTTTCTTGTTGCTATATCAAATGGGATTTTTTCCTGATTTCTGTTTCTGATACTTTGTTGTTCATGTACAAAAATGCCTTTGATTTCTGAATATTGACTTTGTATCCTGCTGGTTTGTCAAATTCACTTATTTGGTGGAGTCTATAGAATTTTCTATGTACACTATCATGTCATCTGCAAACAATGACAGTTTTTTGCTTCTTCCTTTCCAGTTTGGATGCTTTTTATTCTTCTTTGCTTTCTTTATTAATAATTCACTGAATACCAATGGTAAAATTCCCCCCTAAAGACCTTAAGCCTTCTGATCATACAAAGGTAAATGGATGAGGGTCTAATTTTCTATAGCTGCTTCTTGCTGTCAAAGGAGGTAGTCCTGCCTAACCCCAGACTCAGAAGTTCTTCCAATCTTCTAAAGGAAGAAAGGAGCAAAAAGGAAAAAAAGTGTTCATGCAGGGAAGAGGGATTTTGCAAAGTTAGGTCAGTTGGCTGTCCCTAGGAGGTGGTATACACAATATCTAGAGGATGATGTTGTCTAGGGGATGGCACTGTTGGACAAGTTGGCATCATGGCTGTATTAAAAGGGTGACAGATTTGGCAAGAAGGTTAAAAGGAATGGTTCAAAGATGAGGAGAATTATAGCAAGTAAAAGTCTGGTGATAGGCAAGAACTAGGTGAAAGAGGAAGGGACTAACTTGATGTGTCCCAGATTAAGTTACTGGAGTGGCTTCCCTGGAGTAAGGTGTATCACACCTGTATGAAGTCCTCCTACTTACCACACTTAACCCAAATTAGGCTGAGGGGAATATTCTAAGATTTTTTCTCCTGAAGAACTGTGGGCTCTTTCTGTCTGAGCCATTAGGATAGAAAAAGAAAGGCAGTTTCAAGCAAAGCTGATTGGCTGCTCCATATTTCATAGACTCAACCACCTGTCTTTGGTGATTGTTCCTTCTCTCAAATGCTTTTAGAGTTCCCAGGACCCTGTCCAGGACTCATCTCTGTACATTCTCTTGGTGATCTCATTCATCTCCATGGTTTTGAATATCATCTTTAAGAAGATTATTTCTTTTTATTGAATCTATTGGCATGACATTGGTTCCTATCCCTACTGTATCTAGAATTCTAGACTGATATAACCAATTGGTTACTTAACATTTCCACCTACTATCAAAGAGACATCTGAAACCTGACCTGGCTCAAGCTCTTATCTCTTACTTTCCTGTTCCCCCAAACCTGCTCCTCATTCATCTTCCTGATTTCAGTAAATACTGTACTGTATCTCTTAAGTCAAAAAGTCAAGTTATTTTTGATTCTTATGTTTTCCTCATCATCATTATCCGATTGATCATTTGGACACAACTTCCTTGCTGGTGTTCTCGTTTTGGCACTTTGAGCCCTACTATCCCTTCTCTTTGTTGATCTAGAGTGATCATGTCACACTTATTTTTAACTCTCTTAGTTAAAATTCACTCCTTGTCCTGATTCATCAAGCTTACTTAGATCCTGCCTATTCTTTACTCCTTTGATTAACTTCATGCTGCTTTCCCTATTGCACACCATACTTCAACCATAGTAGACTTAATATTTAAACCAATTTCTGCTGTACAGCCATCATACAAGAATGGTCTTCTTCCTGATGTTTATGCCTGCTTCTGATATTCAGATCTAAGCTTAAATATCATTTTTCAAAGTGGTCTCCCTGACCTCCCAAACTACGAAATAAAGTAGAGCAAGCACCCTTTAGCATTATCTACTTTTAATAATTGCATAGTGCAGGTCTGTAGTTAATATTTTTTCCCATTGACTGTTTCTTCCACCCATGATTCAAAGTTTAAATTTCATGGGTATAGGTATTTGTCATTAGTGTCAGGGGCTTAGTAAATACCCTATGTATCTGTCTATCACCTATCCATATTATCAATAAATAAATGAAAGGTGTGTTAATCCAGGTGAATTATAACCTTTAAGGGACAACTATCAAGTAAAATTTTCTAAAAATGGTAACTTTCTTTTAGTCTCTATTTGTGAAGAACTTAATTTTATGATTCATAAAATAACTGAAGTTATAAATGCCTAAAGTATTTCAATTTAAATAATCCAATGTTGCCATTTTATTGATTTGTTTTGTTGGAAAACTACACACAAAATAATATATATAAGATAAAATGCATTTAAAATTACCACTGAACATAGGTTCCTTTAAAAACCTTTTAATATTTTACACTTTTTTATAGTTACTGGACAGAGTCCACATACTGCATTATATTTTTGTAAAATATGGGTTTTTACTGAAGAAGCATAATTAATTAGAGCAGTTTAAATAGAAAGTTAGCATATTGTTTTTCATTTTCTGGAAGAATTCCTCTGTGGGTTCAAGTGGCTAATTAAAAGACTGTGCCAAAGTTTAGCAACTGAATAACTATCAAAAAACCCCACCAACACATTTATGCTCTTTTCTTTTTTTGTATTTTAACAGGCTCTGTCACTGACACACAAATCTGTATTAATGTGGATGTAGAAGTAACATCAACAAAGAATAGAATAACATTGAAAATAGCCTTACCTAAGGATGAGGGTGGTTTACAAAGCAGATGACAGATGCAGATTAGAAATACAACACTCTTAAAGCTAATGGCTGGATAGTTACAAAATATGTTCATCAAATAAATGTACATTTCTGCTCATCTCTAATGGTGATGCTTCTGTTAGAAGTGTATTCATTTACCAAGTTTAAGGTGTCACTAATCACTTTATATTTATCACTTGATATAAAGCAACCTATTCTCTCCCATAGTTATGTTCAATTGTAAATTTATGTGTATATGAGTTTACTCAGTTGTGTTTGGATGATTTTGGTTTCTATGTGAGATTATTAACATAAGTAATTGGCTTTTCATGTGGAAGATTTAGGGCTCAACCACTATGATATCTGACTAAGCAACAGAGTGAGAGCCCAGACACTTTCATGCGCAGACTGCGTATAGGGGTATAAACACAGGCAGGGCGGACTTACACAAAAGGTGAGTTGCAGACCTCCATCAGGAGCTTTTGCAGGTGTTCTTTCCCTCCAGGTGCCCACTCTCACTGGACACTATGGTTCAAGGTCTAAAGTGAAAGTCCAATACTGTGTACTGCCTTGATACCTGGAAGAATTGGGAGTGCTCATTTGGCCTAACTCCAAGTTCCCACCTTACTCTGCTCTTGTTGGATGAGGTCCCCTAGCCAAGCAGACCTCCTTATTAAGGAAACCAGGCAAAGTTCCTGCTTATCTGTGAGTAGTAGGTTTCAGTTCCCTGCCAGCCTGTGAAATCATTCAAACAAGCCAATCACATCCTTCCACAGGAACGGGGGCACAATGCCCTCTTGATATTGCAGAGCCTAACCCCCACAACCCCTGGTTGTTTACTCTGTCCCTGGGCGCTATCCTGTGTGACTCTCCATGGCATGCAGTGTCCTCCTCCCTGTGTGCTGTGACTAATAAACTGCTTTCCACCTCAACTCTCCAGTGTCAGGTGTCATGTGTTCAGCCATCCCTATTGCCCCGAGGCAGGGGGTGAATTGGAGGTGATCAGAACAGGTGATGCTTCCTTGACCTGCACCCGAGTTGTTCTCTGTGACCTTTGCCAAATATGTTTCTGTCCAGCATCCTTGGACATCTTGCTAAGTCACTGCTAACCTAGTACTGTACTTGGAATAGGCCCTTCTTGTATCTGTCCCTGAGGATCACACAGTGGCATGTGGCCGATAACACAGACTCATCTGGTTCCATATGCGTGCATGTACTGACTTCTCTAAACAAGACAGCCACCTTAGTTGTAGCTTTTTGGTGGGTTCAATTTTAAGATTTTAAAGAATATTAAGAGTTTTAGTGGTGAGAATTTTAAGTGTACACGATGGGGAAGGCAGTCAATGGAAAGCCGAGGCACTTGGAGGTACACAGGGGAAGCAATAGCCTGCCTGCACACACCCAAACCTTTGAGGGTGTTTTGGACCTTTGATGATGAAACCAATAGAAGGAAGGTAGAAAAGAGAAAGTGAGCAATGTGCTGAATAAATAACATGGCTACGATTTACCAGCTCTTACCTGTGCCATGAAGACTTTTCTCACTTAGTTTTCACAATAAACTTACATAAAAGTGTGATTATTATAGATTAAAAATAAAACCAAACAAATCCCAAGGCATTAAATAAGTTGGGCAGGGCTAGAAAGTGGTAGAGATACGGTTAGAGCCTGTAAATCTGTCTAAATCTGGATCTAGGATCTTGAAAATCACCCTGCCCTGCAGTAAACTTCCCTGTACGTGCAGCTGTGAGGATGCACACAAATCAAGGGTGGCGCACTGATGTGCAGCCCTACTGCTTTCTGGTGGCTCAGTCTTGCACCGACTACCTGATCTCTCTTGTGTTCCTTCTAGAGGTTTGTTATAAGGATCTAATATAGTTAATAAACAAATCTGTTTTATATCTTATCATATTTTGTTCACATCAGTTGCTATATATTCCACAGCAATCATTTTCATGAAAAAAGTTTCCTTAATGATAAAAAGAGGAAACATTGGGGGTTTATTTTAATAAAATTCTACATTATAAAAGATTTAAAAAAAAATAACTATTATCTTAAGAATATTTGATCTCTTATTAACACTCACCAAAAACCTGACAAGGGATGGATTTTTCCCCCAGCTTTGCATCATTACTTTATGGAGTTGCTCTGGTTTATTGCTCTGTTATTCCGATACCAAGTTGACATTTTCTATGATAAGCCTTATTAATTTTCAGAATTATTCATTCTGGCAGCATATGTTAAGAATGCATCGTATTAGAAAGGGGTATAGGGTGGGAAGGAGAAAAATGGAAATGATTCGCATATTTTAACAGGTTAAAGAGGAAAACATTATGCAACGGCACCAGAGGAATCCTCATGAATTTGAATAATAGATGGGGAAGGTTCTTGAGTTCTTCAGAATATTAGTGTCTCTGTAGTAGGGCTTGAGACTTGGAAGGGACTCTAACAGGTCATCTGGCATTGCCTTCCCTTCAACAGAGCCTCAACTAAACCAGTTCAGACAGAAGTAAAAATACATTCAAAATTCTCTGTAGGAAGACATTCATCAAACTCTCCTTATGGGACACTTATCCTTGGGGATGTCATGTGTGGAAGTCAAGTTTCTGATGATACAGAAATGGTATGATGTTCCTGGAATGTGGCTGATGAATGCCTGGTAGTTACAAACTAAAAAAGGTCTGGTAATAAATGCAACTCTGGTATTTTCTCTCTGTGTGTATGTGTGTGTACACACATGCGTGATCCTAATAGAGCTTGTATCTCTAAGACAGAGATCTTATTTTATTTAAAAATTTTTCTATTTATTGATGAGACACACGCACACACACACGTTGAGTTGTTGTTCCACTTATTCATGCACTCAGAGGTTGTTTCTTGTATTGTACATGCCCTGACAGGAGATTCCTTAACTCAGGTGGATTAACAGATCAGCATGATGTTCCAAAGGATTGAGCACCCAGCCAGGGTGACAGAGATCTTCTTAAACAAACACATTTTGTTAATCCAAGAAGTTTCTTTCTACACATAGATTTTCATGGCAGCAAAGATACGGCATAGACAGCAAATTAGTGTTTGTGTCTTAATCAGTTCCTCTCCCCTGCAGCTTTTTGTAAAAAATGTAATCATGTCTATAATGGTTAGTAAATAATCCACATAGTTATTTAAATTCTTTTGACTTCAGTTTCCTCATTTGTAAAGTGATGGTAATAACAGTATTTTTTTATCAGAGGGCTATTTTAATGATTAAATCAGATAATTGTCATAAAATACTTATTATTGATACCCTGTCTGGCACCTAAGAAGTGCTCAATAAATGTTAGTTACTGTTTTTATTATTACATCTAGTGTTCAGAGTCTGGATGACATAGATGGCTGGTAGGACTGATCCCATCTTTTATCCATCTTTCTGTGTAACTGGAACAGCTCTTAACTAGTGAAATGGGTGTTATAACACCCAGAGATGTTTCTGTACCTTCTTTACACAGAGTATGGAGAGTATATATGTTAGAAAGTCAGTCCAGGAGCTGAGGGCTGACAATACTGGTTCTTGGGGACTTAAACGGTACCTTCAAGTCAAAATGAAATCATTCATTTATTCAACATTCAGCAGAATGTAGCATGAGGAGCCCTAATGAATTGGCCATAGTAACAGGCATTAACCGATCTGTTTGAAATAAATCTATTCTTCAATATAACTGAAGGAAGCACAAAATCAAATTGTAAAAGGATGTTGGGAACCACCCTGCCTGGTTTCAGAAGCTGTAAACCCCCATGGCTAAGGCTGAGTCAGAGACCTTGGGACCATAAGCCACTAAGGAGACAAAGCTTGTCTCCCTGGCAGGGGTGCCACCTCTGCCCACTTCACCCTGCTTGGCCCTGAGCCTGACCAGTTAGCCAATGACAGGTAAGATTCCTCAAGGGAGGGGCGACCTAAGACAGGCATGGTCATGAACAGGCCCACAGGGAAGGACTTGGGGGGCTATAGAAAAGGGGGGTGATGGACCCTCACCCCTTGGCTTTGACATAGCCTGAGTTCTCATTCTGTCTGCAAGAAGTCTCCTGATCTCTTGGCTGCCTTACTTCCCCTGCCTGACTGAAGCCTGAAACAATGACAGAGGGCGGTGCAGCCCTGTGCTGGAAAAGCAGATTCCTCAGGGCAATCAGGCCTAAAAAAGAATGCATAAAATCCTGTGAAACCTGCTTTGCTAATACCCTCAATTTAAAATATAAGGGTCCAAGACTGAAATGAGTTTGTTTCCCAGTGTCTTAGAGCCCTTTAGCTATCTGACCCTGACTCAGAATAAGCCCTCAGAGTTCTTTGTTTGTTATCTATTGTTTGATCCTTACTGCCTGACAATTATTGATGAGCTTTATCTGTATTCCTGTGCAAATTGAACCCAATAAAAGCCCATTGAGGAAAAGGCTCTTGGCTTTTCTCCTTTGAGAGATCAGCCACCTTTCCTCTCCAGCAGATCATGTCTTGGTAGACTTATTCTCATCTGTGGAGGCCAGGGGAGCCCTGTGGGCGGAGCCCCCCCCACAAAGGGATATATGATATTTTTCAAACACTTCAGTTTGGTAAGTGCTTTTTCCATTCTTTGGGACAGACAGATATAGCCTGGTTCCCAAAGGAGAGAGTTATTTATTGCATTTATTTACACACTGAATCTTTTCAAAACTCAAACACTTTGAAGGTTTTTGTTTTTTTGGGGGGGGGGTCTGCCATGTCCGTACTCATTAATTTTGTTAACAAATATGTTTTAGTTAACCCAGGCTGCCATAACAAAATACCAGAGACTGAGTGGCTCACACAACAGAAGTTTATTTTCTCACTGTTCTGGGGCTGATGTTGGTCAGAGTGCCGGCTTGGTCACGTTCTGGTGGGGGCTCATTTCCTGGCTTGTGCACTTCCATGTTTTTGCTGTGCCCTCACATGGGGGCACAAGCTCTCTGGGACTTTCTGATAAGGGTACTAGTCTCATCAGACCAGGGTCCTGCCCTCCTGACTTAAATACTTTCCAAAGGCCCCATCTCCAAATACTATAACACACCGGCGGCAAAGACCTTAGTATATGAGGTTTTGCTAGACACAGACATTCAGCCTGTACCAATATCTTTTTTAAAAAAATTCTCACCCAAGGAACTGCGTACTGATTTTAGAGAGAAAGGAAGGGAAGGAAAGAGAGAGGGAGTGAATATCAATGTGAGAAACATCAACTGGTTGCCTCTCATAGGTGCCCTGACTGGGACCGAGCCCACAACCCAGGCATGTGCCTTGTCCCGGAATCAAACCCACGACCTTTCGGTTACTGGAGGACGCTCCAACCAACTGAGCCACACCAGCCAGGGCCTACCAATATCTTAATATAATGAGAGAGAAACATTTGTTCCATAGATAGGCAATACCACAAGTAATTGGAAACATTCCAGTATAAATCTATTCGTATACTTTTGTTATATATTACAGTTTATAACCCTTTTTTATTGTGACAATAAATTAGAATGTTCAAAGTGCTAATAATATATTGACTTGGGGAAAACAGTTTAAGTTTCCCACAAGGAAAATTTACCGTCAGTAACAATTTACCAGTGACTTCCATCCTTTAATTTAAATATCTAATATTTGATCTTCCTTTCATCTTCATTTTAAAAACTATATTAGATGTTGCTTCCTCAATAATAATGAAAGTCATAGCACCCCAGGCCCCACGCCGTAACTGAACATGCCTCCTAACAGTCTCTTGTTGTTTTTGTATAGATGACAGCAAGCAAGCGTGTTGTACCCGGTGTTCCTGGTCCATTTCCAGCCTATTACCAACACAGCAGCTAACTCTCGCTCCCTCCTTCCCTTCCTTTTTCTTTTTTTTTTTCATTTCCTTTTCCCTTCTTTATTTTATTCTTTTACCATTGAAAAAAAGAACTGTTTGTTTTTCTTAAAAGATGCATATACTGTTATTTTAGTAATGTTCCTAATTGTTTTTCTCGCCATTCCTGAAAACAGAGTGTACAATCTGTGTCACCAATTTTTTGATCATTGCTTTGGCCAATGGAGTGTAAGAGAAAGGGATGTATGCTGGGCCTGGTCAGAAAATTTAAGGGCCATTTTGTGGTTTTCTGAGTGTTTTTTTTTCTTTGTCAAGAGGAGCATATATTATAGGTAGCTGATTTTTTTTCAGTTTATGTTCTGGAATGTGGAAAAGAACCATAGTAAACCCAGCCTAACTAAATTATAAATAAAGGTTTATTGTTGTTATGTACTGACAATTTGGGATTCTTTGTAACCTCAGCATCACTTAGAAAAATTGACTAAACACATACCTAAGTGACCTATGAATTTGCTCTATTTATGTAGGAGGCAAGTGATAGAGACAATGGAAACAAAATATAAAAGCCTTTTGCCTGCACTCGCTTCTTATTCCCTCCGTGGGCATCCACTGCCAACTGCTTGAAGTCCATTATATCTGGTCTCCTTTCCATGTCTGTGTGTACAGTGATACATACTTATATAACTTGAATAGTCCACTTCTCTGTTTCATTTAGGATGCTTTTGCTATATGTAATAGAAAAATCTTTTGAAACTTTACATAAAATTAATGTCCATGTGGATTAAAGAACTAAACATTAAAAATTATGAAGTAGAAGGAAATTCACATACACATGTATATAATTCACTACATCTCTTTTTCATTTCTGCATTTTTCTGTATCAGGTTTTATTCTGGGCATTCTTTACAGGCAGTTTGTATAGCAACCGGTGTCCCTTGGGGTTGAAAATAGGTAAGTTTGCTGTCTAGGAAAATAAAGGTAATATCTCTTTCCAATACAAATATTGGGCAAGTTTGCTTGCAGCTTTCTTTACAAGATGGGGGATTTATAAGGTTGGAGATGCTCTGGGCTGCTCCACTGTATGTGTAGCGTTCATCTAGGCACTGAGCCAATGGGAACCCAGGAGAACATGAAGCTTGCTGCCTCCGATGCTGTGAGTAATAAAGTCCTTCATCTCTGATCCAGGAGTAGCATGTCTTCCGCCAGCAATAATGAAACTGTGTCAGAATACTTTACTTTTCCGGTAGGTTAAAGTCTCAGACTCTTCACAGCTCTCGAATATATCTGTATCTGCTACTATATTATCAATATCAATTACCTATGCATCAATCAGTCAACTTGTCTGTACCTAGAAATACAACTGAGCAATTGGCTTTGGCAGGGGAGACAAGCCTTCTAAGTGAGATACACATTTCATGTGGAGAAAGAGGCCATATAGTGAGTGCTCTCATGTACCTTTTTATACGTACATGTCTGTGTTTGTCTATGTGAATTCTTCAGTGGTTCCCCAGAACCTTCATGAATGCGATAAGGGTTTTTTTGTGTGTGTTGTTGTTGTTTTTTTTGTAGTAACATAGGTAAGCATGTGTTTCTTTTCCTGATCTCGGTGTTTTTTAAGACTTGGATGACCTATTCTTCCACTGTTAGCTTATGGATCTCTCAACTGCTGTTGGTAAATAATGGTGACTTCACTCTATAATCAATCCATCCAGGGAAGGGTGGAGGTGGTTTGGTGAAGCTGACACCACTTCTGTAGTAGTATTTCTAAGTCTGTCGTCACTTCCTTGGGCCATGTTGCCTTATTCATTTCCTTTAGACTGAACACACTGGACGCAACATAGGTAATACAGAGCCTGCGACCAATGGCCACAAAGCTCTCAGAATGTTAGTACCTGGGCCGAGGAGCAAAGACAGACACGGTATAGGCTTGGTAGTCTTCTGTATTATGAAAGTGAAAATTTCTTATACTGAGGTCTAAGACTCTTTTACCAATTTTTCCCTCTTCAGCCATTCATTTAAACCCATCATGCTGGGGCTCTTATTTCCTCCCTCAATGTACTTCACTTCTCTTACAAGAGGAAGAGATTACATCTTAAATCTTACAAATTTGGATGACACTTTAAGATTCAGCCAAATGCCAATGGATCTTTCCCTTGATCAAGCCCTAAAGGGTGTAGGATGGTGTCTTAGTCCTTTCATGCTGTTATAACAAAAACAGTTAAGACTGGGTGGCTTATAAACAACAGCAGTTTATTCCTTGCAGTTCTGGAGGCTGGGGAGTCCCAGGTGCCTGGTAATGGCCTTCTTTCTCCTTCACATGTGGCTATCTTTTTGCTGTGTCCTCACGTGTCAGAAGGAGGCAAGGGGGCCCTCTGGAGTCTCTCTCATAACAGCACTGGTCCCATTTGTGAGGCTTTGCCCTCATGAACTAATCAATTCCCAATAACCCACCTCACAATAACATAACACTGAGTGAGGCAGGAGGTAGTCGGGAAGGAGGAAACTCCTGAGGTGCCCCAGGGCTAAGATAAAGGACAACAATGCCACACAGGACAGAGACCCTTTCTGGAAAAGTGCTGAATCATGGTGAATCATGAATGCACCTACTCAGACCCCTGCTTCATTGTAATAACATTATAATAAATTAACATTGTGTGACCCTCTTCCCTGGTAGCCAATCAAGGAAAATCATGGGATACCATATGCATAGTAGCTCTTAAAGTAATATAACTAGTAGTTGTACATGCTCAATAAAACCCTGCCAAAACTAGCCATGTAATATCCGCCTTATAAGAATAGAGTCCCTCCAGCCCCTGAGGTCAATCTCTGCTCAGAGTTGGCCAGCTCCCTTGTTCTGTGGGGGGTATTATTGCTTAATAAAACTGCTCTCTCTCTTCCTGATGTAAACTCTCAGTGTGTTCGGTTCAATTCTTTGTCTGTGATCACCAAGGACTGGTTACCTGTGCCCACCTGTGACATGAGGGTTGAGATTTCAACACATGAATTTGGGGGGAGACACAAACATTCAGTCTACAGGAAATGGGAAGTGGCATTAATACCAGTTCTATCTGCCTCTAGAGAGTGATAGTCTTTACTGGGTCACCTAAGATGCACACATATCACATCCAGGTGAAAGTTCATAAGAGAAAAAGTTAAGTTAAGAAAAATTTGTTTTTTCTTGTTAGCCTGGCTTTGATGTTTTTCTGTTTGAAACAATAGGTTTTACCATTATGGAGATTAAGAAGAATTTTGCTTTTTCTTGACCCATACAAGCCGTGCTTACATTATCAGAAACCATGTTTACTGTAAGTAAATGTCCTTCTGCTCTGTCTATTTTTTTCTGTTGAGGTGTGATGGTGCCAGTTCTGATTAGAGTCTTTTATTCTTATACAAAATAAAAGTTCCATTTCATCCTATTACGCTTAGGTTCTTATTTAATCAGGTTTACAATTTGTCCCTTGACAACCCTGTTAATTTAATTTTCTGCCATTTTTATACAGGCCCTCTCCAGTTCCAGCTATTTCAAACTCCTAAAAGTTCCTTACTGTAAGCTCTTGATCTTTATTTTCTTGAAGCTCCACTCGAATAAAATCTTAGAAGAGATTTAAAAATAAACAGACGAAAAGAGTTGCTTTTGTGGAAACAAGGAGTGACCCCAGCACTTCATGTAGCTGCCTTCTTCCATCCCCAGTTCACAGGCTGTCACGTTCCTGCTGAACTCTGTCCTTGTACCTCCCGCTCCTTCGTGCAGCCAGAGCCTTGTCTCATGTCAAGGCTTTCATTACTGGGGCTCTTTTCTAACCTGTATCTTCTCTGCGATGTCACAGCGGTCCAGCTGTGATCTACCATAGAATATCATGCTGCTCTATGAGAGCAGGGTATCTCCCAGTAACGCACCGTCAGACACTGCTTGAGTACAGGAATTACTCATTTTCTTTTCCTTGGGCCAAGTATAGTACTCAAGACATGGTAGGCATAAATAAGTATTTGCTGAATGAATTAGTGGATAAATAAGAGTTTCTAAAATACAATCTCTGCCTTAAAACGTATGTCTTTTGTGTGTTAGCTTTACTCCACAAATACAATCAACTCTTGATTCTCCAGCATCAGGGAAGAAGAGGAAGAAAATGCACAGTATTAAAGTACTTTGACTTGGAATTAGGATTCACTCCTATTCTTAATGAGTAATTATCTTTGATTTTTCTGGACAGTTGCAATGTTTTGCCCAAAGTGCTTGAGCCCCATTGTAAAGGCCACTCAGAAAGAACTTGTGCACTGTCTAGGTGTGTGGTTTATGTCCTCTTTCTGGATAAGACACCTCTGAGTATTTCGCCTGGACTCTGACAATTTTCCCAGAGAAATAATTATGTGTTACAAGTTACAGTTTCACTTAGTAGTGTATTCTGTGTTTGTCTACACCTGTGTGTGTTTGTGCACAATTACAGGCTGGGGCAGAAAGTGTGTACAGTTTAAGCTGTGCAGACTGTTTACAGAACAAGTTTATAGGGAAATGGATATCCTCAATAAAGAATTTGCATATGTACACATATATGTTTCTATACATGAATATGTATGTATAGTATATATGTATACAGGGAAGGGCAAAAGTAGGTTAGTAGTTGTTTGGGAAACAATGTGATAATTATTAAATAATAATACAAGAATAAACTTTTGCATACTTACAGTTGCAAATCTACTTTTGTCTCACCTGTATTTAATATATATAATGTATAAGTAGTTTTTGTTATGAGGAACTGCTGTTGATTACATTTGTACTCCTACTTCATTTGTTGAAGCCCTGGCCCCCAATGTGACAGTATTTGGAGGTGGAGCCCCTGGGAGCTGGTGAGGGTTAGATGAGGTCCTGATAGTGGAGCCCCCATGATCAGATTCATGTTTTTATAAGAACAGACATCAGAGAGCTCTCTCTCTCTCTCTCTCTCTCTCTCTCTCTCTCTCTCTGTCTCTCTCTCTCTGCTGTGTGAAGACACAGCAAGAAGACAGCCATCTACAAGTCGGGGAAAAAAGCCTTCACCACAACCAGACCGTGCTGGCACCCTGACCTTGAGCTTCCCAGCTTCCAGAGCTATGAGAAGTAAATGTCTGTTGTTTCAGCCACCCAGGTTTTTGATATAATAACCAGAGCTAAGGCAGGCACATGGTATACTCAGTCTCAGTGTGATAACCCAACCAGGTGTGCCTAATTTGAATTCCAAATGCCACTTACTATGATATTTAGAACAACAATTATTTCTGCTCATCTCATTTCACAATTGCATTATACTAAATGATCAGTTTTTATAAGCTAGCAATGGCTTGTGCTTGATATCTGTGGTGCTAACGATGAATGAGAGTTATCTTGGGTATCCCGGCTAGTACTCAGTCCTCTAATATCCACTTATAATGGGGTAAATGCGCTGTCCATATACGGTGTGAAACCAGCATTCTCTTCATTATTTCTAAGGATTTTCAAAGAATTTATGTTGTCTTACCACCTCTAATTCTAAATTCTTTCTCTTACTATGTTGTTTATCTGTTCACCTTGCTGCTGTGATGGCTATATTCTCTCCACCCAGATTTGTCTTTGTTATTTCCATCCTACAAAGAAATCAGCTAAAAATGACTATCATTGTTAGTATGTTTAAATTGGAAGGTTCAGGGCAACAGATGAGAATTACAACATAGCATGAATATGGCAAATTTCTCATGTGCCTCGTGTCTTTCTACTTGGTGTACTTTCAACAGGTGCCCTTCTGTAATAATCCCCCCCAATTGTCAAGATCTTTCTTTCCAACTTCTGCCAAGGTACCTCTCTCAAACCCGACATTTTTTTATTCTTCAGAACAAGTTTACTTTCAATCTTTATGTTATATTAGGCCCTGAGATTAACTTTGTAAATTGAAGATGGTCCATTAACAACTTCCAAAATAAAGTTGTCTTCCGCCTCTGAAATAAATGCTGCTTTTGCCTGAAAAGTGTAAGCACAATACATTTTAAAAAATGACAGGGATCGATAGGTTCCTGGAACCACAGATAGTACCAAACGCTACATATACTGCTCTGTTTTTTTCTTGTAAAACATACCTTTTCTTTTTTTTAATGAAAAATAGAGACATTTATTGAAGAAGATACAAGATACAAGAAACATTGTACATAGGACAATGATGCTTCAGCTCTCTTCAAAGTAGGCACCTTGGGGCCTCACACAGTTCTCCCAATCGCCATCAACTGCCCCGTTGTATTTTCCCGAATCTCATCGAAGTTCTGAAATCTCTTCCCTTTCAAAGGTGATTTTAGTTTTGGGAAAAGCCAACAGTCACATTCCTATGATGTGGGCCAGGTGTCCGGTGGGGGGCATGCAAGAGGCCACCATGCATTGATGTTTCTCCCTTTCTCAATCCCTTCCTCTCTCTCTAAAAATAAATAAAGTAAAAGCATACCTTTCACTTGAAGCACTTTATGGCTGCTGTTTGGGATATCCAAATTGCCAGCATCACTACTGTAGTGCTCTGGGGCCTTTATTAAGTAAAATAAGGGTTATTTGAACACAAGCCCTGTGATACTGACAGTCCACCTACTAAAACCAAGATGGTTACTAAGTGACTAAGTGGCAGGTCTTGTACACAGCATGGATACGCTGGACAAAAGGACGATGCATGCCCAGGATGAGAGACAGTAGGATGGCACAAGATTTCATCGTGCTCTTCAGAATAGCACACGATTTAGAACTATGAATGGTTTATTTCTGGAATGTTCCATTGAATATTTTTGGACCATGGTTAACTGTAGGTAACTCAAACCTTGGGAAGTGAAACTGTGGATAAGGGAGGACTCTATATATAGACATGCATGTGTGTGTGTGTGTGTGTGTATTCCTTTCTTGAGTACTTGGAGGTTCTGGCCTTTCTAGGAGAAATGGTTCATTCAGGTAATCATTTCTTTATAATTTTCTGACTTGTGTGTATACACACCTATTTATTATTCACACATATAAGGATATGTATCTTAATGTTTATCCACAGTAAGAAAATTTTTCAAGCTGAATAAAATATCAAAAACTCAATTTGTCTCAGGGAATTTAATAGAAAAACTCCAAGAAATAATACTTTTGCTTGAAAAATTACACACAAATTAAAAGATATATTGCCATGCTCAATTTTGCCTTTCCTATGAAAAAGCATTTTTATACAAATGCATAATTAAGATAGATCATTGTCCCATGTGTCCAACAATTTATATTCTGAATTATCTATTTTAATTTGTGCAATAGTTCTAGAATTATAACTAATTGAAGCAAGTGTCCCTTATTCTATTTTATACTGCAAAATAATCATTTATTCAACTTATTCCACGCATATATGTTTGGAAATTGATCATGTGTAAACCCAAATTAAAGACATAATTTGATGTGCATTTAACTTAAAATATGGAAACCTAAAAAGCTTTAAATAAATTTTAATTAATGTAATATCTTAATTATCTTTATTTTTTATTTTACTCTATTTTTTTTATTGTTCTTCAATTACAGTTGTCCCACATTTTTCCCCATTGCTCTCCCCTGCCCTGCACCCCCTTGCTGCTCCCACAGTCTCTCATTATCTTTATAGTAATTATTTTCCTGAGGTAAAATTGAAACATCATGATAGAATTACCCTTCCACCCTTTCCTCCCTCCTGCCCAAGTTTTTTAGTTTAAATACCAGTTAAAATATGACAACTTTTTCTGTTATTATATTTATAGTCTTATTGATGGAGATTCATTTTATTTACAGAATGACATTGATTTTGCGAGTTCCTAAAAGGCTCTTGGAAAGAACGGTAATGGAATGGATGGATGGGTTGTCTTGTAGATCAATCAGTGAGAATTTCATGGATTGTAAAGTGGGGGCAAATGTACCAAGGTCAGCATTTTTGTTCCTGCTGCTCTTTCTGGAACGGCAGCCAACGACTTATTAGTACTAGTTACATACTTTCTGGAATAGCAGGGGAACAAGAGCACAATGCAGCTGAGTTTTCTTGGCAGAGAGTTGCACTCTCTTAACTGCTTTAATTCTGGTGATTGCATTAGGTGCAGTTCATCTCTGATGAAATGCTCTCAGCCAAGACCTAGGAATATATCAAACAGGAGCTGCTGCCTGATTTCTTTAAGCAGGGCGCTCAATTGCAGATCTAGGCATGGATGGGCTTAAGTGTAGTTGTAGTGGAAATGAGAAAGCTAACGAATAGCTTCACTAATATTTTATTTTATTTTATTTTGTTTAATGTTATTTCATGGAAGATAATAATGCTACAATGTGTGTGTGCACACATGTGTGTTGTTACAACCAGGCTGGTGTGTGTATGCATTGTTTATACCAGATAAAACTATGAAAGTCACTCAACAGTTATCTCTATAGAGTCATGAGCCACATAACGATGTTTTGGTCAGTGCCAGACTGTATATGCAATGGTGGTTCTGTCTATGATTATAATGGAGCTGAAAGACTCCCCTCACCTAGTGAAGTTGTAGCCATTGTAATACAGTGCAATGCATTACTCATGTTTGTGGTGGCCCGGGTGTAAACAAACCTGTTCTGCTGTTTGTAGAAAAGTACATTACAAACCACTATGTACAGCACATAAAACTTGATGATAATAATAAACAGCTACGTTACTCATTTACATTTTTCCATACTATACTGTTTACCATTAGAGTGGACTCCTGCTACTTATAAAAAACTTTGCTGCAAAACAGTGTGTTGCAGCCTCATACATCTCCTGCCAGCTGCATCTCTTGTGCTTGACTCAATCTCATGTTGTCTTATCCATTTAGTGTAGCTGAAGCGCACAGTGTTTATAAAGTCTGCAATGGTGTACAGTAATGCCCTGGCCCTTCGCGTTCACTCACTGGTCACTCACTGACTCATCTAGAGCAACTTCCGGTCCTGCAAGCTCCATTCATGGTAAGTGCCCTGTACAGGTATGCCGCTTTTTATCTTTTATACCATATTTTTACTGTGCCCCTTCTATGTTTAGATAGACAAATATTTACCGTTGTGTTACAATTGCCTGCAGTATTCAGAACATCAACATGCTGCACAGGCTCATAAAGTAGGAGCAATAGGCTGTGCCATATAGCCCGTGTGTCATAGGCTATAACATGGAGGTTTGTGTAAGTGCACTCTTGTGATGTTCACACGATGACAAAATTGCCAGATGATGCATTTCTCAGAATACGTTTCGGTTAAGTGGTGCATGACTGTATAAACATAGTTGCCTCTGGTATTTAATAGTGTAGGTAGGAATTTCTATAGTCTTTGGAAAATACAAGCATAATAAGACTGTGATGTAGGGAGGGGATATAAAGAGGGTCAACGCAAAGGGCTGGCTGAGTAAGGTGAAGGGCCATTGGAGAACCTATAGGAGAGTAAATTGACCTTATGGGCAAGAAGAAAAAGAAATTGAGAAAACAAATGGCAACCATCAATGAAAGTGGTATCACCTCCCTTTGGGGGTGATGTTATGGAGTAATATGGTATAAAATTTATTATTGGAATTTGGGACATGAAAGTTCATAGCCCAAATTATCTGGGAGCATAGCCAGAGCCAATGGAAAGACAATATAATAATAGTTAATGGCTCATCCCAGGCAGAGCTGACCATGATCTCCTGGCTGCATCCAAGATTTACTATGTGCAATGGAATTCTGGGGAATTTGGGAAGCTAAATTCTGGTACCCTGAGGATTTGTAGGCCCAAATAATGGCAGTAATTTCTATAGCTAAAAACATCCAAGAAACTTCAATGTGTATTTTAGTCTATAAGTTTAATATTTGTTGTATGTATTATACAGTATTTTCTCTTAATTATGTAAATTAATTAATTTTTAAAGAATCTGATATATGAATGTCTAGAACTGATAAGAAACAAAAAGATGGGGATGGGACTGGGAAACTGTGCCAATATTTAATGACCCTAAAAACTTGGGAGACCTGAGGAAACATCCCAGGGATCATGGAGCTGAAAAGGGCTCCATTATCTTAATTGGATTGTTTGTCCCAATCTCTTGTGTGCTTCTTATCTCATTTTGCAGTTCCTTCCACTGCCACTTAAACTCACAGAGACAAAATGTTAGTGAGCGTCTCCTTTTCCCATGACTTCCCAGACTAATTTAACACAAAATAGCTAGATTTCTAGGAAGAGAGCATCTTTTTTGGAGCTCATTGTCTCAGAACACTCTTCTAGAATCTGAGGGTAAATGCAGAGATGAAAAAGGAAATGAAAAAATCTGAAGATGTGGATAATTAGCTTCTTGACTTTTGGACAATTTAATTAACCTTCTTATACTTCAATCACTTTCTTACAAAATTGGATTACTTGGTAATCCCTTAAGTTTAAAAGGTTTATAATATTCAGAGTGGACAATGATAAACCCAGGATTGCTGCCCTTTCTATATGCTTAGACTTTTATGTATGGCAAACATATTTGGCTTGTGAATATTTCCTTTTCCTAGAGCTCATTACATTACAATGTGGTTGCAGTACAATTGGGGGAGATCGCCCTTGGAAAATGGTAGAAAGGAAAAAATAGTAATGTGATATCAGGGAAATAACTCATCCATTTATAGATCAGTAGGAGAAATATAGAGAGACGAACAAAGGGTGAGAATTAAGAAGCATTTCAAAAAACTACATGGACTCTGACTAGCTTCCATGGAGCCTTTGATGGCAGCTGTCCAGGCATTAGTGGATCTACTGTGAATTGACCTGGGCTTTACTTAAAACTTGATTTCTCCAACTTTACGTGTCAATCAGATAATATAATGAGGAATGACTGACGAGGGTTTTAAGGAGGTGCCTCCAAAGAACTTGGAGATAACAGAAACATTCATTCTTTCAGAGTAAAACAAAACAAAAAAAATTGAAATAGAAATCATAGTCTGTAGATTTATTAGAAAAATATAGTTAAAGACAAATAAATTGGCTTGTACAGAGAAAGTTCTTTTAGAGAGGAAATGTTAGACTTTCACCTCCAAAACTGTCCAGGAGGAAAGGTGTGATTCAGCTCTTGGGGAACTCAGCTCTTTTATGAGCAAAGTGTGTTCTGGGCAGAAATATTTATGGGCAAAATGTGCTGTGGGCAGAAATATTCCTTTAAAACTCATCATGCCTTAAGTCCAGTATGCCTCATGTCAATCCTTAGGCTTTGCCTCAATTATGTGTCATCAATCAACCTACTGACCCAATTATGGGCCATTAATATAGGAGTAAATGTGGATATTAGAAGTGGTACCCTCCAGTATGAATTAATAAGTTGGTATTCTTAATTATACTTCTTTTTTGTGGGAATTTATTTAATTTTATCACTTTTTTCTGGGTACAGTGTCAAGGTCCAGTTTCTGGCCTTGAGAAACTTAAGATCATGGGTCATATTCCCAGTGAGGCCTTTGTGTGTCCACTGCCGCTGGATTTCTCTTATTTTTCAACTTTCCAGCATCCATTTTCTATTCAAGGAATTTCCAAGTCTGGAATGCCCTGGTGTTCGAGTGCTCTTTTCTGGTTGAAGTGTCTGCAGATCTTCTAGAAGAACCATCAGGAGCTATACAATATTTTGTGACAAATATATGCAGACAATACATACATTGTTGGCTGACTGCGTGGGTCAGTATGTGGTAAGCAAAGCTGTCTGATGGACAAGGATCTGCTTTGCATTTGATGGTTGCAGAATACTTAAGTGCTTCACATATTTCTGTTAGGGTTGCTCAAAGACAGAAATTCCTAAGGTTTTAGATACACAGGATAAATATATTTCAGAACAGGAGAAGCATAATTGAGTTGTAATCAAGTCCGCTAAAACCAGAAGAAGATTCAGCGACTCAGACAGCCCAGTTAATTGATCCATTTTCCCATTCCATATTTGTGTTCTCTTTCAGTGGCTAGAACTGATTGACTTCTACCAAACCCTAGGGAAAAACACTTTATACATGAATTGATAGTTACATAAGTACAACATTTGTCAAAGCACTAAGTGCCAGGAGCACATTCTCCAGGTTGAGCACTTCCAAGTCACTCCATACACACTGAGAAATTGGGGAGGGGGGAGGAATGCATATACACGTACATATTTAGCTGAAATGTTTGTGTCCATTGATCCCTTTTCACTTTTCTCCAATCTCCAGTACTCCTCCAATATCTATATGTCTAACATCTTCAACATTATAAGAAGTAGAAAAGTCTCATGATTTTAATTTGTATGGCTAGTAATGATATTTTATACAGAGAGATGAATTCCCTTATCTATTTCTGTCAATGGGTACTGTTGCAAATTAATTGTTTTTTAAAAAAATTTTATGGTTAAGGCCATGAATTCCAGAGCAAGATATCCTGAGTTTGAATTCTTGTTTTTCCAAATATTAGCTGTGTGACTTTCAGAAAGATATTAAACTCAGTGGGCCTCAGTTTCTTTATGCATAAGATGGGAATAACAATAGCTTCTACTCTGTAGTGTTGTTTTGAGATAAAATGATATGTCAATTATTTGGTATGATATTCAGAACACATTAAATGTTCTATGAAGATTGGCCATTATTAATCTATGTTATTTATTTGGGTGTTCAGACAATTTACAGAGATGTTTCCAAATAATAACATCTTAATTTTATTGCTTCCTACTTATGGATATTAATAGGCTAGCCTTTTAAAAAATGATATATTCAACATTTATTCAATATAATTGAATATTTCTTCCTCCCTCTTTTTATATTGGGGTATTATAGTTTCATTAATTTTTCTAACAAAACCTAAATGATTATATTGACACTTTAACATAACCAAGAATTTTATAACTTGCAGAATTGGCCTAGTCATTTGCTAGCTACCCAGATTTATCTGAAAGATGCTTGTAGTTAGTTAGAATACTTGAGTCTGGTCAATAACATTATCTCTGAATGAACAATAGTGCCTGAGGCCAGGTATATGTGTTTTTACATTACATTTTACTTTAAATTCCTGTAATCATTCATAGTAAAAATGAGTTACACCATAGTTACTTGTTATCTGAGAAGATAGTTCTTCACATTTGAGAATTATTATATTGTACCATGTCACTTGTAGAAATATTTTCTGTTTACTTGTTAGATTAAGGAACTGAAATGCTTTGTAGAATATTGTATTAACATAAAACAATAGAGCAACTTAGTTCTACAATTAGGAAAATTAGTGCAGCTTGTTCCAGTTATCACTCCTCACTTTAGACACACAACTAACTTTAGGGCCAGGTTTACATGGAGATTGGCTCACTTTGAACCTGTGTTTGTGCCACTTGCAATGATTTCTAGTCCACATCATGTAAAGCAATTTCCGTAAGTGCTTAACTGAGAGTGATTTACATTCCCCAACAGTTCGCAGGGATCCCACTTACATATTCCATAATGCTTTCATAACTATTTCTCTAGAAAGCACATTTTAAAGATCTGCATTAGTGTTAGTCAAAGTGTTTTAATTTTTTCACCTCTTCCTTTTTTCGAGGTTATCAAGAAAATGTAACTTTTTTCTCCAGTGTATGAAGATGGTTTTTATTTTTCTTTTTTGCACTATTATTGAATTCAGGGAGGGCAGAGCAAACAAGTTTAGGAACAGGTAAATTCTGTAAACACTGAGGAATTCTCTAATAGAAAAGACAAAACGCCTAACCGAAAGCAGGTTATATTCAGAATCACTTTAACAAATTGAAGGATCAAAACCCCATTGTTTCTAAATGAAAAATGTAAATTCAAAGCTTTGAAGATAAATCATTTGTATGTCAGTTCTGACTAATTTCATTTAAACCCAGTTATTCTTTGCAGTAACAAGAACTTAGAAAAGTGATCATTACCTTGTTAAAAAGCTACTTTTATTTACTGTGGATACATTTTGTGGATTAAGGGGCCATATTTAAATGAGCAAAGTAGAACACTTCTAAAATACTGTTCATTAGAAAGCAGCAGACAGTATAACATTGCGCTCACCTTAAACCTATGGGTGGAAAAGATTGAACAACCAAAAGCTGTTTTTTCTTAAAGCTTGTTTCTGTAACACACAATGGAGGGGAACGGTTATAACGAGGCAATAAGTTATTCATTCAGGGTTGATGTGTTCAAGAAAGAAAGCCTGGGCTGCCTCCAATCCCATTGTGTTACATCAATTATATCATTGTTTCTAAAACTGTATAAAGAGTCTCAGAATCTTCCAGTTTGGAGCCGGAGAGTCTGGTTTGAGTGTGTTTATTTATTGAAGAAACCAGATGATGAGAAATTTTCCTCTCATTTTGAGGTGATTCTGTTGACAATTGAGAAAGACTTTTACACAAACACACATGTAGACACACATGTGCACACTAACTCTCTCACGCCTCTGACTCAGAACGCAGGGCTGTGTCTGTGTGAGTCAAAGTGACTGTGCACCTCAGGAAAGGCTTTAAAAATGGGGGATACAATTTCACTAGTGGACTTTACCATTATTTGTTTACATCTCCGATGTCTTTCATACCAAGAAAAGCAATTAATCCGAGTCTCTTAGTATTAGCTTGTATTAAGTATTTTAAAGAAGACTGTTTTGGAGTCCACTGTGTTTACTGACTCCATTGAAATTATTTCCAGCTTGTTGGCTTTTCTAGCATTTCTGACTAATGTCATTTTGATCAAACTTGAAATGTCTACCTTCTTCCTCTCTGATTGCTAGTGTTTGGGGATCTTGGAAGAGGCAGAAAAGTGACTCATTATTTGTTCTCATTCTTTTCTGATCCTTTTAGCTTCACCTCCTTGGCCTTATGTACTGTACTTGGCAAAGGGAGAGGGGCCTTGTGTTCTGGCCATTGGAAACAGTTTTGATATGTTTTAAATATGTTACAATCCTCTGGGCCTGTCTTACTAGACAGGCTTTAACAACGTTTATTCGAATTCTTGTGCCTGTATTTGAGTTTAAAAGTCACTTGGAAGAGTCCACGTTGTTAATGTTTTGGTTTGCTTACAGGGTACAGAGAAGAGGCATGATCTATACTGCAGGCACAGCAAGCTATTGTCTGGAAGGCTCTCAGTGGTCTTGGAAGTAGCTAGCAAAAGCACCCCTCCCCATTCCAAATGCTGGTTGCTCTCATGCTGTTCTTCCCCATTTCAATTGTGTTCCCAATTCTGTTAAATAACTGGCTAATAACTGGCTATGTCTGCTAAATAAAAAGACAAGATTCTAAAGCAGTAAGTTTTTCTACAGCTGTCTGATAGACATAATCTCAGCTCTTTTCTTGGTATAGTAGGGAGTTCCAGGACTTTTTGATCTTTGTCATGTAAATTATGGAAGATACTATTGATTGCCTCATCTCACGGATCAGCACCTTTTATTCTGCAAAGGGCCGGGTAGTAAATATGTTAGGTTTTGTAGGCCACACAACTGTCACATCTACTCAACTGTGCTGTTGTAGCGGGAAAGGAGCCACGGACAATATACAAATAAATCATTGTGGCTCTCGTTTGGTAACATGTGATCTAGCCAATAGCTTCTCCATTTTTTCTTGCTGAAACCCAGGTTTTTTAGCATAAGTTGGTGAGCACATGCTCACAGAAGCAGGCTCCTCTCCCAGCTTCAGGTGATGAGTCACGATTGATTTAAACCAGCGAGGATCTGCTTTGAACTGTGATTGGTTTAGGGGCATCATTTCCCACTTCTCTGGTAACTATTTTGCAGGCAAAGACCATGCAAGAAAAGCAGATTCCTTACATATCTACATTATGAAGCTGTGACTATTTTACATCTATTATTACATAAAACAATAGTGGCGATTTGGGATAACTTCAAGCGGCTAATTATTACATCCTAAAATCTGTGACATGTGTTGGTGCCACTTTTTTTAGTAGAGATTTTTTAAAAATTAAGAATGGATATTTTTAATTTGTTTCAGAAGCAACCAAACTCACAGCAAAAGTGAAATTTAGGTTTCCAGAAACCGAATTAAAACTTTCATGAAAAGCATATGCATCTTAAAAACCTATCTTTTTAAAGATATCATTGAAAAATAAAAATAATTTTTTCAAGATGTTGTCGGGAATGTAACATTACCACTTAATGCAATTTTCATGTGTATAGTAGAATATTTTATAAGATTTAAGAGAATTGTTAGGAAAAAGTTTAATTAAAAAGTTAGGGATTTTTGCAGAAAATTTATAGATTTTATAGAGGTCTATTACAGAAGTTTATATACTTATGTACATACACACAATATTCCTTAACTGGAAATTGAATACAGTGCATCTCATAGAGTTATTTATGAGGTGTGAAGCCACATAAGCCAGCATCCAAATATTCATATTTGTGTGAATTATTTTCTTCTCCACGATTCCTTCCTTTTCCAGGAAGTTTTACAATAAATTTATACTGTACATATTTCATTACATCTTAATACTCCATATAATCAAGCAGTTTAGTTGTTGACATTGAAAAACTTTCTCTTAACACCCCCCCAATACCTTTGTTTTTCTACTTAGTGTCAACATTCAAATGGAAATTTATTTCAAATATATCCTAGGTTTAAATCTTAATTCAAAGTTTGGGCTTTCTAAGGAACAATATTCAGATGGAGCCCCTTTTCCCACTTGTTAATCATGTGATAAGGGCACCAATTTATTTTAAAAGCAGGCCTTTTTTTTTTTTTTTTTTTTTTTTGCCTGGAGTGAATAGTTTTGCTTTTAATCACAGGCCTTCCTGCCTTCTAATTAGAGAATTTATTTTTTCCATGCTGAACCTTCTGTTTGAATTTGTTTCCTTGTCCTGTTTCATTTCATCCTGATTTGTAAAAGCAAAGCATAACCATGAGAGTCAGATTTAGGATTCAGCCTTAATGACATTTGAAGGGAAAAGCGAGCAAAGGAAAGCAGTGCTCTTCAGACGAACTGTTCTCTTGCCCTCTGTCATTGCTATTCCATGCAGCAGTAATGCACTCACGGCCAGTCTCCGGAAAAGGGGTCTCACACTGAATGGACCATCCTCATATGTATACTCATGTTATATATTTAAAATGATAGTTTTCTAAGATACATATGTTTTTCATGAGATTTTTAATTAGGTTTCTGGAGGCCTAATTATGTGTGTACACTCCTGACACCTAAATGCTGATGAAGACTGGAGATATATGCACGAATGCTCCTGTGGCATGGTGTTTAGCCAATAGACGTGATAGGGTCCTCAATCCATATCTGTCAAACATTTATAGAAATTTGAAGTGATATTGAAGAAAAAGAATCTCATAGGTTTGTCCACATGAAGATTCTCCTTTTGCTTATGGGCAGCATGTAAGATCTAGTCTTTCAATCATCCTGAGCTACTTTAATCCTGTAAATAGGCATAGGGAGTCTCAAACTTCTAGGTGACAATTTACATCTCAATGAGAATATTGAATCAGTTACATATATCCAAACATTGAAGGTTCCCTGAGAGGAATTACACCTGCTTTGTAAAAGTTAACACCACCAGTGTCCTACGTGGCTCTCCAATAAGTTAAGTTGTCTTTTGTTGGAAAGCTGGCTGTCTGGGATGAGACATGTGTATGCCATTGTGTATGTGTCTCTGTGAGTGTATGTGAGTGGGTATGTATAACTTATCAGTATCATACTGTGGTGAACATTTTGATGAAGTTTGATAAAAGAGTTTATAAAATGGTTTGCAATACATGCATCATCCATTCTACAGATAACAACATGGAAGCACAAAACGGAAACCTGGCTTTCAGCCCCAACTCTGCAACTTAATAGTGATTTTGCCTCTGAAGGGCAAAAGCATTGTCCATAAGCTAGACATCCTTTCATATGTCTCAGGGCCCTCTCTCTGCATGTCCTCCTTGGAGAAGTGTCTGTCCCAGGCCTATGCCCATTTTTTAATTGGATTGTCTGTCTTCCTGTTGTTGAGTTGTATGGGTTCTTTACATATTTTGCAAACCTTTGTCCGAGGTGTCATTGGCAAATACGTTCTCCCGTACAGTGGGTTCCCTTTTCATTTTGATGGTGGTTTCTTTAGCTGTGCAGGTTTTTAATTTGATGTAGTCCCATTTGTTGATTTTTCCTTTATTTCCCTTGCCCTAGGAGATATACCAGTAAAAATGTGGCTGAGAGGGATACCTGAAATTTTACTGCCTGTGTTTTCCTCTAGGAGTTTTATGAAGTAACAACTTATAATTAAGTCTTTTATCCATTTTGAGTTTACTCTGGTGTATGGTGTAAGTTGGTGGTTTAGTTTCATCTTTTTGCATGTACCAGTCCAGTTTTCCCAACACCATTTATTGAAGAGGCTATTTTTATTACATTTTATGCTCCTTCTCCATTTGTCAAATAGTAGTCGACCATAGAGACTTGGGTTTGTTTCTGGGCTCTCCATTCTGTTCCATTGATCTATGTGTCTGTTCTTATGCCAGTATCAGACTGTTTGATTACTGTGGCCTTGTAGTATAGTTTGATATCAGGTATTGTGATCCCTCCTACTTTGTACTTCTTTCTCAAGATTACTGAGGTATTCTGGGTATTTTTGTTCCATATAAATTTTTGAAATATTTCTTCTAGATCTGCAAAATATGCCATTGGTATTTTAATAGGGATTGTGTTGAATCTATAAATTGCTTTGGGTGGTATGGACATTTTAAAGATGTTAATTCTTCTAATCCATGAACAAAGTAAAGCCTTCCATTTATTTGTATCTTCCTTAGTTTCTTTCTTCAGTGTTCTGTAGTTTCCCAAGTACAGATCTTTTATCTCCTTGGTTAAGTTCATCCCTAGGTACTTAATTTTTCTTGTTTCTACAGTAAATAGGATTTTTTCCCCTAGTTTCTGTTACTGATATTTCATTGTTGGTATACAGAAATGCCCTTGATTTCTGAATATTGACTTTGTATCCCATTATTTTGCCAAATTCATTTGTTAGGTTGAGTGGATTTTTTGGTTGGGACTATAGGGTTTTCTATGTACACTATCATGTCATCTGCAAATAATGACAGTTTACTTCCTCCATCCAATATGGATGCTTTTTATTTCTTTTTCTTGTCTGAGAGCTATGGCTAGAACTTCCAGTACTATGTTGAATAAGAGTGGTAAAAGCAGACACCCTTGTCTTGTTCCTGATCTTAAGGGGAAAGCTTTTAGTTTTTGCCCATTGAGGAAGATGTTGGCTGTAGGTTTCTCATAAATGACCTTTATTATGTTGAGGTATACTGCCTATATTCCCACTTTGCTGAGTGTCTTTATCATAAATGGGTGCTGGATTTTATTAAATGCTTTTTCAGCATCTATGAATATGATCATGTGATTTTTGTCTTTCATTTTGTTTATGTAGTGCATTATGTTGATTGATTTGTGAATTTTGTACCATCCTGGCATCCCTGGGATAAATCCCACTTCATTATGGTGTATGATCTTTTTAATCTATTTCTGGATCCGTATTGCCAATATTCTGTTGAGGATTTTAGCATCTATGTTCATCAGAGATGTTGGCCTATAGTTTTCTCTCTTTGTTGTGTCTTTACATGGTTTGGAATTAGGATAATACTAGCTTTGTAAGAAGAACTTGGGAGTCTTCCCTGTTCTTGAATTTTTTTAGAATAATTTGAGAAGGATAGGAATTAGTTCTTCTTTAAATGTTTGGTAAAATTTACCTGTGAAACCATCTAGTCAAGGGCTTTTGTGTGCTAGGAGTTTTTTGATTATTGCTTCAATTTCACTAGTTATTGGTCTATTGAGTCTTTCTGCTGCTTCTTAATTCAGTTTTGGAAGATTGTATGTTTCTAGAAATTTGTCCAATTCACCCAGGTTGTCCAATTTCTTGGCATATAGTTGTTCATAGTAATTTCTCACAATCTGTTGTACTTCTGTGGTATCACTTGTTACTTCTCTTTTGTTTCTGATTGTATTTATTTGGGTCCTCTCTATTTTTTTCCTAATGAGTCTGGTTAAAGGTTTGTCAATTTTGTTTATCTTTTCAAAGAACCAGCTCCTGGATTCATTGATCTTTTAAATGTTTTTTAGTCTCTATGTCATTTAATTATGTGCTGATCTTATTATGTCCTTCCTTATACTCACTCTGGGCTTTGTTTTATTGTTGTTTCTCTAGTTCTTGTAGATGTAAGGTTAGGTTGTTTATTTGAGATTTTTCTGTCTTCTTTAGGTAGGCCTGTATTCCTATGAACTTCCCTCTCAGCACTGCTTTTACTGTGTCCCATAGGTTTTGGGTTGTTTTATGTTTATTTTCATTTGTTTGCAGATATTTTTTGATTTCTTCCTTGGTCTCATTGCAAACCCATTCATTGTTTAATAACCTGTTATTCAGTCTTCATGTATTTGAACGTGTTTGATTTTTTCCTTGAGGTTTGTTTCTAGTTTCAAGCCATTGTGATTTGAGAAGATGCTTGATATGATGTGTATTTTGCTTCTATGGGGGTGAAAGATTCTGTATATATCAATTAAGTCCATTCGATCTAGAGTGTCATTCAATGCTTCAATTTTGTTGTTGATTCCTTGTTTAGAAGATCTACACATTGTTGACAGTGGGGTGTCAAAATCCCCTGCGGTGACTGTGTTGCTGTCTATATCTTTCGTGAAGTCCACCAAGATTTTCCTTATATATTTAGGTACACCTATGTTGGGTGCATGTATGTTTACAAGGGTTATATCCACAAATCTATTTCTGAGCTCATTTAGAATGTTGGCAGATTTCTGTTCCAAATGACTATAGGACTGAACACCCTCTTTCCTTGTTGACCGTTGGCTGGGGGTCATTCTCAGCTTCTGATAGCTGCAAATGCCTTGCTTCATGGCTATCTTCCTCTACTTTCAATCCACGATAGTGGGGTGAGTCATTCTCATGCTTTAAATCTACTCATATTTCTTAACTTCAATGTCTCTGGTTATATTTTCTTTCTCTCTGCTGTGTAGAATTCCATTGTGTAAATGTACCATAGTTTTTTGATCCACTCGTTTGCTGATGGGCACTTAGTTTGCTTCCAGTACTTGGCTATTGTAAATTGTGCTGCTATGAACATTGGGGTGCAGGGGTTCTTTTGGATTGGTGTTTTGGGGTTCTTAGGGTATAATCCCAGCAGTGGAATTGCTGGGTCAAAGGGCAGTTTCACTTTTAGTTTTCTGAGGAAATTCCATACTGTTTTGCAGTGACCTCACCAGTCTGCATTCCCACCAACAGTGCACTAGGGTTCCCTTTTCTCCGCATCCTCTCCAACATTTGTTTGTTGATTTGTTTAGGAGGGATGGGGAGAAAAGGCATACAACTGTAACTGAATAACAATAAAAATTTTTAAAAAAGAAGCCATTTAGTTTGTACAGAAAAAATAAAGTTAATTATAAAGCAGTGAGTGGGTAGCAAGGGGAAAAATGGGGCAGATACTAAGCATACATAAATGTCACAGGAATCTTAGAGAAAAGGAAAAGAGTTTTGAGATAGACTCTCAATAGATTAAATATCTTTCTTAAATTATTAAAAGTAAATAAATAAATAAATAAATAAATCTACTCATATTTCATCTGTCTCCCTCTTCCGCTGTATATCTACAACTGACTTTTCTTCTTGCTTTGTCTGCTTTAAAGGCTCATGTGATTTTATTAGATCTACTTGGGCAAATCCAAGATAATTTCATATTTTAAGGTTAGCTGATTGTTAACTTTAATTTTATCTATAGTCCTTTCATAGCAGTAGTTAGATTAGTGTTTAATTGAATAACTAGGGAGTGGGAAACTTGGGGGAGAATCTTTAGAATTCTGCCTACCATATCCTTCATATGTAAATTAATTAATAAATGTTATGGTTGCCTTCAATGCTTAATACTCTGTTTTAAATAAGGGAGAAAAAGTCAAGTCCATATAAGAAATGGTGTGACCGATATGCAGAGATTATATTTGGGAGGGATGTGAGAAGCAGACTTGGATGATAATGGTGGACAAGTCCATTGGCATCACCATGTATAAGGCATAACCACAACCTAAAGGACAACCTTGAATTAATGCTAGGGAAGGAGAGAATTGAACGGGGCACAGAAAATAGACTGATGTATTTATTTTCTCATGTTTATTGGTGTTTACAGTTTCATGTAGACTGATGCATTTATTTTCTCGTGTTAGAAAGAACTATTTATAATACCCTGTTCCCAATCAGAATATGGAATCAAAAATAAAAGTCAAGAAGAGGAGATCAATTGATAATTGATAAATTTGATATAAGAGAAGAGGCTAATAAGTCAGACTTACCCCTTCCCAGTCCCTAAGTTTGCCAAGTGTCCAGTCTTCCCTTGGGAGAACCTGTCCTTGTAATCCCAACATCATGGGGAAACCTGGAATTCATGTGCCTTGTGAATATGCTGACTGCCCCCATTTTTTTACATATTCCCCTCTGTGTGGGAATGACGGACAGGATGGAGCAAGAGACTGGAGGTGTTATTTCAGTGAAACATGAGCCCACACAGAAGAGGTCCTTCCCCATTCATTCTGCAAACTTTTGTCCTTAACTGGAGATAAATAGTATCTACTCTCAACATATCCTCCAGGAATAATTTTAATTTAAATACAGTACAATAAAACACAAGGGAAGAACTTTGTGGTTTTTGAGAAACCTTGTGGCATAAATACAAGACCACGGAGTTTAGCTAAATCATGTTAACCATGGAACACTCCAGTCAGTCAGTAAGTTATTAAGCAGTCCTCTGCCATTGGCTCCCACTCAGGTTATCAGCGTTAGGAAGGCAGCCATGGAAACAATGATCTTAACTACAATTGTTCTTTCAAACTGAGCCTTTAGGCTTCAGTATTTCAGTCTTGAGAGGAGGCTACTGATTCAATTCTAGTCCTTTTGAACCTAGCTTAAATTGTTAAGCAATGCCAGACGAAGGCCACTTATATTAAATAGCTTTAAAGTCTCAGGGGCCATCACCCCACTAAAAAGGAAATCCTGGAACCAAGTAATTTAAAGGCATTATGAGCATGGAGTTCTTTTAAAGGCATGTCAGAGGCCAAGTGCCACTGCTGCTGAACTGTCGATGGTGCTGGGTATGGCTGGGAGAGGCTCTGATGGAACAGGGCCCAACACATTTCTTTGACCTCGGACTCTAGGGGGAAACCAAAGTTACTCCACGTGGGACATTTGGTGAAAAGTTTGTATGGGTAAAAAGACTTTAAAAAGCAAATTATTTTCAATTAATTTATCTTTGAAAGAAAAATAAATTGCTGCAATTAAAAATTAGCAATGGCCTACAAATTCGGGGGTTAAAAATTTTTATGATATTTTATTTTTCAAAAGTAAAAATTACCACCCATATAACTCGTAAAGCCAAATTTGTAGGGACCTAATTTTAAAGTCTACTTTCCAAGTCAATGTCGTATCAGTGGAGTTTAATACTACCCATGGACTTGTTATTCTTGTTAATTTAACATGGGCAGAATATTAAAATGTTTGCTTATGGTTAGCCTACTTGTTCTAATGATTATTGCTGTGAAACAAACCAGCCCCAACCTAGGGGTACAAAACAGAGCTCATGGCTTCTGTGGGTCAGGAATTTCTAAAGGGCACATTGGGGTTGCTCCACTATATCTGGGGCCTCACCCGGAAGACTCAACAGTTGGGAAGGGGGATGTAACTTGATGACCAAGGCTTACTCATCTGATGACTTGTTCATTCACATGTAGCTTCTGGGCTGGCAGGATTCAAAGTCTAGGATGGCTGTAAGGAGTGCCTACCCTTGGCATCACTGGAGGGCTTGACTTTTTCACAGCATGGCAGCTTAACTCTAAGTTCAAAGTTCCAAGTGCTAGTGTTTCAGTGACCAGGGTGGAAGCTGCCTTAGAAACCATATGGTGCCAGTTCCACGACTGCCACCACCTCTGTTGGCCACAAGCTAGTCAAACACCTGCTCACATTCAAGGGGAGTGGATATAGGCACCATCACTCAGTTGGAGGAGGGCCAAGGTTATATTGTAGAAGCAAGGGTGTGTGAGATGAAAGATGTGTTGAGGCTGTTTTTGAAAGTGCAATCTGTTGCGGTGTTTATGGTGCGCATTTATTATCCATTTGAGGGCATCTTTCTAGCTACAGTCTGTCTTGCTTTACTATTATTATACATTTGGGAACTTTTTAGAAAAAATATATACTTGTGGTGAAAAAGAAAGTAAATTACGTATTTTAATAATAGTGATGAGAAGAAAAAATGTTAAATTGAAAAATGCAATGATACTTTTATTTTTCAGTTTACTAGTAACATTGTAGATATATTCTATTAAAAATCCATTTGTGCATATCTTTATGAAGACTTTATTTCTCTTTATTCAGGGAAGTGTGTCAGCCAAACAACAGATGGCCTGCCCATAATGCATTTGGGCAGGTGTTCTCATTTGGGCCATAACGTGAACAAAACATGTGAATAAAATACTATCTCATCAACTGCAGTAATTATTGGATAAAGTCCAATGTGTACACAGGTCTTCTAAAGCTGTGTGTTATATTGGCTAGACCTAGTCCTGGAGTTTTGGTCTGTAGTAACTCTACTTTGCTAAGTCTTAGATTGCATTATTTCACTCTCTTCAATTTGATATTATCAAATGGTCATAATCCTTATACTTCTCAGTATATGAAAATTAGGTATGAGTTTAACAAAATTACTTTATTAAATCTGACTTTCTGGTTTTACCATTTTTAAAGCTTATGTTGCCAAAAATGCATACCATTATTATATCATGTGATAGATTAGAAAACTTAAAATAAATATGTTCCAGAAAAGAAGTGGGAAAAAGACAATAATACACTGGAAAATTAGTAGAAATGTTAAGATGATTTTACAGTGTGTTTTATTTGAGGATTCATTTCAATCACATAACATTCCAAGAGGCTTTTTATTTTTTAAAAAAATTCATGTGTTTGTGGTTTGTAGAATATAGAGATACTAGAACTAAGCTGTTTTTAGTGGTGGGAGTGAAAATGGAAGACGATCCCTCCTTTTCATGAGCGAAGACACATTCGGGGTCTGACACGCAGTAGGTTTTGCGTAGATCAGTTTCTTTCTTTCAATCCTGAGTACTGTTCAATTACTGTTACGTTCTTTATCCGCCTCACTGTTTCCTAAGGCGGCCCCGTATAGCATTTGCCTGGAACTTTAAAAGGGGGCAACAGAAGGTGCTACATATGAAAAGTCCTCATTGCTGTTGCTTCGCTAGGTATACGACTGATGTACAGATAATTCAAGAGATTTAATTAGAAGACAGATGCTCTTGTGTTACTTTGCACCTGCATCTTCCTTTTACTTTTTCTATTCACGTCACCTACATACTCAGGCAATATTGCTGAGAAAAATGACATTTCAAAAAAGCAAGCATCACAATATATATTTACTCTTTAACTTTATTAGTGCATTGTGTATCTAGGCAAATGGAATGCAGCATATTTTACAAGTTGGTTCATTTGTTCCAAACATTTTGGCAGTGGGTCTGGCTTTTGTTTTCAGTGCTATTTCTTAAATGTGGTTCTATTAACTAGAGAGCTCATATATTTTAGTTCAAAGCAGTGGTTCTCAACTGCAGGCGGTTTGGATCCCCAGGGGACATTTGGCAATATTGTAGCCATGTTTGCTTGTCACAGTGCAGGTGGGGGAGTGCTAATGACATCTAGTGGGTAAAGGTCCCAGAGGCTGCTGCCAGTATATGCCAGTTCAGTCTCGGCCAAACATTCGTGTTTACACACGCTCTCATGGCTTTCTTGCGGTGTGCTGGGGTTTCTCACCATCCCACTATTGACATTTCGTGCTGGATAATCCTTTTTCTGGATGGAGGCACGCTTTCCTGTCCTGTGCGAGACCGGCCTATGGGGTTGGAGATGGTACGGATGTGGTATGGGAACTATTTTGTTTTGCTCCACCACCATTTGGAGTCTGTTTTGAGATTATTGTTTTTTCAAAAGAAGCCTTATCAGACATTGAAACCCTCAGTTCTCTGGGACAACTTAAAATATTATTAGAGTGAATTTTCCATACCAAAGACTTGATTGTTAACTATGACATGATTGTTTTTTTTTAAACTTAGTATATCAATATTATCTCAATAAAAATGAAAAAACAAGAGACTTTGAAAATCAGACAGTTTTTGAAAACCTCCTGTATTTGGGCATTTTGTTCAGTATTGGGGTGGGCACAGTGAAACCCCTCCACAAGGTGTGCATGTCGTTACTCTCAGACCTGTGAATATGCTACTTTAAAGGGTAAAAGGGGCTTTGAACATGTGACTATGTTAAGGACCTTGACGTGGGAGATATCCAGGTGGGCCCAGTCTAATTACGTGAAACCTTAAAAATGGAGTGTCTTTCCTAGCTATGGTCAGACCACCAGACAGACAATGGTGTGAGAAGGACTTGACGTTCCTGGCTCGTTTTCAAGAAGGAGGAAGTGGGCCATGAGCAGCCAAAGAGTAAGAACAGCTTCAAGAAGCTGGAAAAAGTAAGAAAATGGATTCTTCCCTGGAGTTTCTAGGAAGGAATGTGTCCCTACTGACACCCTGCTTTTAGTCCAGTGAGACTCCTATAAGACTTTATTTCTACAGAACCGAAATACAAAAGAGTTGTGTTTATTTAAGGCATTAAGTTTGTGGTTACCTGTTATGGTAGCATTAGGAAACTAATGCTTTATTTGTATTTTGTTTAATTATTCAAGAACCCTTGGAGGAAGGAGTTGTTATGTTCTCTAAATCCCAGATAGGGAAGCGAACATCTGGCAAATCCACACAGGGCCACCTGGCTGGGAGGTGGGGGGACAAGTTCGCAAAGGCAGGAACACTTCACTTTATAGCTACTGCTCTCAGAACTTACCTCTAAATTATTTTGTAGATGGAAGTGCATTATTTATTTTTAAAAGTATAAAATATACTACCCCATCTTCACTCCCAGTTCTCTTTACAAAGTGTGATACCTACCCTGTGATTAGCTTGAACAAAGAATCCCTTTTTGGAATTTGCATGTATCATTTCCCTCTTGCGAATGGGAGAGTATATGTTCATGAATTTGTATAGGTTATTTTCTAATATTTGAATAAATAATACTGAAAATGATATGATTTCCAATTAATTGCAGTCATGCCCGCTATGCTTTATGGCTTTTTCCAAAGTCCTCCATTTTCTACCTGTTGCTCAATTCTCCCCGCTTCTCTTATAGACCCCACAGATTCCACTCTGTGTTTTAGCCACCTTTGACTTCCCTAAATGGGTTGTGCGCTCTCTCACTGATTTTTGCTTTTCCTTTTTAGTTGTTTCCTTTATTCTTTCATGTGCTGTTGGCTCTGACTGAAATATATTTTCCACTTCTTCACCTGACTAGGTGATACTCATTCTTCAAGTCCCAGCTTTCTGCCATTAACTTCCTTGGTGGAGGCTCTCACTGGTCTCTCCCAGACCCCAAAGACTGAGTGTGCTTTTCTGTATTTGTACTAAAACCTTCACCATAAGTTATTCCCTTACTCTAATTTCCCTTTGCCTTGTCTGCCACTCATTCTAGACTGAAAGTTCCTGTACACTGGTGAATGTTTCTTCAAAAAAATCATTTACTGAAGTGTAACCTACACCTGAAAAGTGTACAAATCCCAAGTGCACAGCTAGCTGAGCTTTCACGAAATGACACACACTTAACCATCATGCAGATGAAGATATTGTCGGCGCCTCAGAAGCACATCACTGTTCCTCTTCCAACTAACTTCTCTACGAGTTTACTATCCCCCCCGCACCCCAATCTCCCCTCATGATCGTCATCATCCTGACTTCGAGTGAATGCCACGAATCAGTTTTGCTTGTTGTATAAGTTTGCTAGGGCTACTGTAACAAAATGCTATAAATTGGGTGGCTTAAACAATTTTTTTCTCTCTTCTGGAGGCTGGAAGTCCATGATCAAGCTGCCTGCAATGTTAGTCCCCCTGAAGACTGCGAGGGAGAATCTGCCTATGGCTGTGTCCTAGATTCTGGGGTTTGATGGCAGTATTTGGCATTCTTTGGCTTGTGGAAGCTTCACCCTGGTCTCTGCCTTCAACTTTACCTGCTGTCCTCCCAGGTGTATGTCTCTGTGTCCAAATTTCCCCCTTTATAAGAATGCTAGTTATATGGGACCAGAGGTCCACACTACTCCAATACAACCTCATCTTAATTAATTAGATCTGCAAGGACCCTATTTACAAATAAGATTATATCCTGTGGTGGTGGAGGTTAGGACTTTAAGGTATGAATCGGGGGAGGCACAATTCTACCCATAACACCTGTTTTTTGAACTTTAAGTAAATAAAATCTTATATATGCATTCTGTATCTTTGTTGACTCAATATTATTTTCATGTGATTTGCCCATGTTGTCACGTGTATCAGTCATTCGTTTTCACTGCTGTACTGTGTTCCACTGAATGCCTGAACCACATGTACGTATCCACTCTACTGTTGAAGGACACTGAGATGTTTAGTTTTGGGCTATTAAAAATTAGTGCAGCTATGAGTACTTTTATGTATGACTGTTGTGCATACATGTAACTAAATATTTATTGAATGCATGACTTATTATAAAGCAACCCAAAGTACTTTACTCTCACTTTAATAGCATTACTAAATGAACAAATGTCAATGTTTGGGGGAAGAAGTCAAGTAGTTTCTCTGAACATGTTTTTTTTTTTTAATATTAGTTCTACAGGATCTTAATGGGTGTCACTTTTTAAAAGAGTTTCATAGCTTGAAAATATTAAATGGAATAAAGTGAAGTATTTTGTTTTTGTGTTCTTAGTTATGCTGTAGGATTTTTTCCAGAGATTTAACATTCTAATGTGAATTGTGTTTCTCCTAGAAAGTGGTTGTGAAAGGCACCATTTTTCAAATTTGTTTGACAAGCAAGCCTTTTTGTTGTTTTGAGTGGGATATAGTGAGGGATCAGAATTCCACTAGGCTCTATACTATCTTACTAAATAGGCACTGGATTATTTGTATAGTAAAATATTATGAGCTGTTAGGAAATTACATAAATCTAAGGGTCTCAGGAGGATGCATACACGGTTTGCACCATAGTCCCTTTACTAACTTAAATCCTCATGCTGAGCTTTTGTTTGCTTGTTTGGGGGATAGTTTAAACTTCAAGTATTGTTTCAACTTCAATGATAAGTGTATTTTATGCAGTTCTTCTCTGTACACACAGGTTTTCTGTGAGAAAAGAGCTGTCAGTCTAAAAGAGAAGCCTCAAAACTCAGCAGGATTGGTGATCAATCAGTCAGGGCTAAGCACGTGCCGTAATTTTACTGATCTGGTTATAATTAATGCTTAAAAAGGAGGCACAACTTCATTTCAATTCCATTTTCAGCTTTATTCTTAGCAGCACAATGGATTAAATGCTTGCAATAGGAGTTGTTTCTGTTGTACATCTTAAAAGAATTAAATTTTAATTACCAAATGCATTAAACCTGTATATTAATTAAGTGGTTTTGGGTTGCAGTGGTTCAGGCATCAGCACTTTCCCTGATGTCTCATTTTGCTGACTTGAGTCTGAAGGAAGCTTGTCCCAGACGGAGGCAGCAGGGCTGGGGCTGCCAAGCAGTACGGGGGCCAAACACAAGGGCTTGGACCCCAATTAAGTTAAAAGTCTCTGAGCTGCTTCTGCATTCCAGATGGCAACTAAATTCAAATCTATGGGAGAGATTTAATTAAGATACTTTGATTTCAAGCATGAAGCCAGGAATTCAATCTAAAGCAAGCACAAAAATTCAGTGGCACTTAAAAATGACTATAATATAAATAGGAATCTAGACTCCTGACAAAAATCTGGGATCTTATACCCAATAATACTCTTCATTCTCTACTTTTTGTTATCTAGACAACATAGATGTCTGGTTCTTTTGGCTGGTATAGTCACTGCAGGTTTTGTTCTTGGTGGGTAAAAGCAAAGGCTTTAGAATTAGACACATCTGGTTTCAAATGTTAGACTTGGCAACAACTAGGTCAATGATTTAATTTCTCCCTGAGCCTCCACTTCCTAAGTGTTGGATAAGAGTGACACCTACATCATAAGTCTGTTGCGAAGACTGAAGGAGAAATATTCTAAAGATTCCTCGTGTATAGCGTTAGTCCTGGTCTTTTCACAGCTCCAAACTTGTCTATTCAACTTCTTACTTGCCATCTCTACTTGGATTTGTAGTGGGCATCTCAAACTTTGTCTAAAACAAAGTTCTTGATTATTTATTTCAAAGACAGAAATCTTTGTCCTTCAGCTCTCCCCCTCTTAGTGATGATTCCACCATCCATCCAGCTACTGAGGCCAAAAATCCAGGACTTACCACGGCTCCTCCCTTTGGATCATCTCACACAAGCAGTTCTGTTAACTCTATCTCTGATATGTACTTCAGAAATGCGCACTTATTTCCAGTTATATTGCCATTGCATCAATCCTATGTGTTGCAAGCTGGGTACTATTGATATTTTGCACCAGATAAGTCTACATTGTGGAGGATTGCCCTGTGCATTATAATATGGTTAGCAGCATTCCTGGCCTGTACCCACTAGATGCCAGCAGCACTTTCCAAATTTTGAAGCCACAATGTCTCCAGATACTGACAATTGTCCTTTGTGGGAAAGTCAACCCCTGTTAAAAACCACTGTACTTGTAGAAGTTATTATTATTACTATCTCTTGGACCAGAAAATTAACCGTCACAATGTCCATTTGAGGTATTTTATATTTTACTCTATCTTAGCCAATCCATTTAGGTTTTTGTTATACAATGATACAATTCACAATTTGAAATAAACACAATTCTGCTTCCTCACTCTTTAAAATTTTTTGTTTTATTTTTATTATATATTCTGGTATCTTTTGCTGCATTAAAAAAATCTCAAAACTTAATTGTTTAAACCAGCAATAACACTTACTTTGCTCACGAATCTGCAATTTGGGCAGTACTTGGCAAGGACACATCATCTCTTCTCTACTTTTAGCAACAGAAGTGGTGGAAGTCTGGACAATAGGCTTCTTTGCAACATGGTGGCCGGCTTCCAAGAGTGAGTGTTCTGAGAGGGAGGAACTAGGTGAAAGCCAAACTGCCTTATATGGGCCTAACCTCATAATTCATAGAGTGTCACTTCTACAGTTTTCATCAAGAGTGTTACAAAAATCGCCCTGGCTGGCGTGGCTCAGTTGGTTGAGTGTCCTCACACAAGGCCAAAGTTCTCCGGTTCAGTTCCCGGTCAGGGCAAGCACTTGGGTTGTGGCCTGGTCCCCGGTTGGCGGTGTGCTAGACACACCCCATCAATGTTTCTCTGTCCCGTCAATGTTGTCCAACCTTTCTGCTCTCTCCCTTCCACCTCTCTAAAAATAAATGAAGAAAATCTTTTTTAAAAAAGAGTGTCACAAAAATCTACCAACTTTCAAGGACAGGGAAAATAATTTCTACCTCTTGATGAAGGAATGTGAAGTTCTAGAAGAGTGTATAGATTAAAATTAGTGTTATTTTTGGGAGAACACGACCTACCACACTATTTCAAGATGACTAGTAAATTGAAAGTTACGTTGGAAGTTTTTGTTTTGTTAACTTTAATGGGAATATGTATTGGTTTTCTATTCAATATTATAAGTTATCACAATCTTAGAGCTTAAACAACAAAAATGCTTCTTATGGTATCTGTAGATTAGGAACTGGAGTCAACTTAGCTGGAATCTCTGCTCAGAATTTCACAAGGCTAAAATTAACTTATTAGCCAGGCTGCCTAATTTTGGAATTTCCTATCTTATGTTTTAAGTGGCTACATTTATTTCTGCTCTTATCTTTATTATTTCCTCACTTTTGCTTAGTTTTGGTTTGGTTGGTTGTGTCTTTTGGTTGATTGGTTGGGTTTTTTCACCTCTAGAATTTCTATTTGATTCTTTTTATTTTATTCATATTCTGTATTTCATGCAGCATTCTCATACTTTCCTTTGGTTTTAAGACATGGTTTCCTTTTTAGTTCTTTCAACACATTTATAATAGATGCTTTAAAATTTTCATTTAGTAGCCCCAATGTCTGGGTTTCCTCAGGGACAGTGTCTATGGATTGATTTTTTTTTTTCCTGGTTTATCCAACTGTTTCTTTCCATGTCTTGAAATTTCTAGTTTGGAAACTGGACATTTCATTTTATTGAAAATTAAAAAAAATTCAATTATAGTTGACATACAATGTTATATTAGTTTCAGGTGTAAAACATTGTGATTAAACATTTACATAAATTATGCAGTGACCACCCTGATAAGTCTTGTACCCATCTGATACCATACATAGTTATTTTAATATTGACTATATTCCCTATGTGATACTTTATCTCCCTGTGGCTGTTTTTATAGCTGGCAATTTGTATTTCTTAATCCCTTCTTTTTTACCCATCCCCTAGGAAACTGGACATTTTAAATAATGTGACATCTAAAAGTTAGACCTCCTTCTCCAAGTTCTTTCTTTTGTTTGCTGCTGATGCTGCTGGTTTGTATTCTTTGCCATGTGTAGCCAGTGATCTCTGCTCAGTTACTGATCAGCTGATTATGGACAGAGTTTTCATTAAATGTCTTGAAAGTGTTACGTTTCCGGCCCTTTTCTAAGAGACTTTATGAACACTGGGGTGCACTTTAAATCGCTCCATCAGTTTGTAACTTATATTAGTCTTCACTTCTTGCTTGTGCAGATCTTTGAGGTAAACTACAGACAACAGACTAGGGGCTTCTCAGACATGACGATATTCATGATCTTCTAGTCTCCCAGGAATATTTCCAAGTTTTTTAAATCTCCCTACAGGCTTCATCCCACAGCTTTATCTTTTAAGTCCTCCCCACCCTGTATTAAGCCTCTTTATGCTATGATTCTTATTTCTGATTTAAGTAGGTGTGGTGTTAGACAATGACAACTGATTTTTTTTTTTTCTCACACACACAAAAAAACCCTAGAAGAAAGGCTGTTTGCACTGCTAGAGTTCTAAATCAGGCCAAAGACACTTCCTGTGAGTGTGGATTTCCAGGGAATAGGCAGATAGGTCAAATAATGACAATTATCTGCAAATGGGGTTCTTTGGTTCAAAACAGTTCTGAACCTGTTCTGCCCCATCCAATGGTTGTTAGGTTGCCAGTTTTCATAGCTATCTGGATTATAATACTGTTGATTTTCAAGGTTACTACAGAGTTGGGGAGAAGGTTGCATGGGATAATGCAAGTTAAAACACAAGACCAACTGTTCTTACCAAGATTCAGTGGTGTTTCTGGAATAAACTCTACTCAGATTGGTGCACGTGTTTGGTTATTTCTAGAGTTCTGAAAGTTGATTTTGAGAATTTTTGTTAGTTCTCTTACTGTTATACAGAGGTATAGATTTCAGGAAGTCCCATCTTCTATTGTATTAGTTTTCTTTGCTGCATAACAATGACAAATGTCATAGCTTAAAACATTTACCATGTCATCATTTTGGAGGTCTGAGGTTTGAGCAGGGCTCAACAGGGTCCTCTGCTCAGTCTCTCAAGGCTGAAATCGAGATGCCATCTCAGACTGGAGAGCACAGTGTTCTCTCGAACCTCACTCAGATTGTCTACAGAGTTCAGTACCTTGTAGTTGTAAGACTGAGGTTCTCAGATCCTGGAGGCCACCCCTCTCCATAGGCAGTTTGTGGTGTGACAGCTTGCTTCTTTGACACCAGCAGTAGAATATTTTTCAGACTAGGTACAGCTCTGAACTTTAGATCTACTGTCAAAGAGCTTATCTGCTATGCAGTCCCACCCAGGTTAATTTCCCCTTTGACTAACATTCACATTTGGACAATGGAATCTTTTTTTTTTTAAATGCAACATTTAGATATGGTGATTATATTTGAAAATTATATGTATGTAACACACAAAGGACTTATTTCTTGCAATTCATATTTTTATACTAAGTTAAGTGCTATTCCAAGAATTGGATTCAATATCCCCTAGTTTTCCTTGAATCTCAATGCTGAAGTTATAATTAAGTGAAATTTTTATGGCATCAATAATTCTAAAATATTTTAAGCTCCACATTGGGTTATGAAACACAGTTGCTCTTAGCCATTAACTTTCATACTTAAGGCCAAGTTTATAAGCTTTTCTTACTTTGTCATTTTTTTGAAGATAGAGTTTTTGCTGACTACTAACAGATGAATGTATGATTGTGCAAAAAATGTTCAAAATGACAAAAATGGCATATTCTGATAAAAAAGGACTGGACCAATCAGGTTCCACTTAATTCAATGATAGGAAAATCCATCCTCATTCTAACCTGGCAGAGTTTGCTCGTCAGTCCTGGATGGGGACATGGTCACGCTTCACCTTACACCGCAGACGTAGTCTCAGGCCTTCCTTGCACTTTGCTTCTTCTTCTTTTTTTTTTTTCAAATTAAACTGTATTTAAAGTACTAAGAGAGATGCCTAGACACAGAGGCTTTTGGCAAAATTACTGTGGGTTAGCATGCAGACTCTGAAGCTCAGCTGCCTGTGCTCAAATCCTAGCTTTTCTGCTTTCAACTGTGAGACTCTGGGCGAGACTTGAACTTCCCCTTCGGTTTCTTTATTTGTAAAATGCACATAAGATTAGCTGCTATTCCATAAGTTTGTAGGGAAGATTAAGTAGTTGCATCTGTAAAACACTTAAAGCATAGTGAATATTGTATGGAATACTTACCTTTTGTTAAAACTATTATTTTTCCTAATGTGACTTTTCTGACTTTGTATATTGAGGTTTCCTGAATTACAGCACAGATGCAGTTCAAAACCAGCTGGTAATGAACTTCTCATTTACAATGAGAATATAGCTTTCTAGTGCTTTTTTTCCTTTTGCATCTCTTTATTCAGTTAACAAATGTTTTCAAAAATATTCCTATTACCATATACTGTGCAAGACACTGGGGTGATATTATTGAACAAGAGAGATCTGATCCTTGCCCTCATGGAACCTATAATCAGATCATGGATACGGACAAAAGGCAACTGATAAATGACATATTATAACACATTCTGTGAAATGGATATAGAAATTCCAGAAAATAGAAATATTGTAATTAATTCTGTGAAATAGGGTACTGAGAGAATATGAGAGAAGCCACTTCATTTTACTGAGTCATCAGGAAAAGCCTCTTCAGGAGGTGACATTCAAACTAACCCTGAATGTTGAGAGAGAACCAGAGAGTGGCTGGCAGCGCATACAAGACGTGTGAACGATTATTAAGGCACGGAAGACTGGCTTGTAGAAAAATCACAGGAGATATCATAGTGGTAGTGGGGGAAGTACTCTTCGTGGTGGAAGGACAAATCAGTTTGGATACATTAATTTTGTTAGGTTTTTTAGGCGTCTCTACAGAGATGTCTAGTAGGTAGTTGAATGCATAAATTTGGAGCTCGGAAGAGTCGGAGCACAGAGAAAATTGGGAAATAACAGTATATGGGTTATAGTTAAATGCATATGAATGAATGAGATCCCTTTCCCCAAGAACAAATATAATAGAATGGATCATTGCCTCCTCTGTGGTGGCAAAAATAATTCCTTCCAAGTAGCTTAAGTTTTTGTGTGAGTTTTTGAGGGCTCTTTATCTGATGCTGTCTATTATCACTGAGATCGAGCAAAATAGGTATTATTTCCAAAGATTAATAACTATTTCAGATGTGCACTTGAAACACATGAGATTTTAAAGAAAGTGTAAACAGATTAAAGTTTATCAATATAAATAGGGTTTATTGAAATGGAGGAATGTTTTGATAAAAGTTGTGATGGAGGAAAATTACTTTTGGGGCAGCATGAAGGTGGGAAAGGAGAAGGGAGATTAGAGAAAATAGGCACGTTGCCTATTTTTCTATTTAATTAGGAGGGTGGTCAAGATGTGATGAAGGCATGACCCACAGACAGGAGACATGAGGAAGGCAAAGAGAGGGACATAGATGCGTCATTCACTGCAGAAAGAAAATAAAACTACCTTAGGTTGTGAGAGGGGTAAGAGATTAGAAGGAATCAATTATTTCCAGGATTTGGCTATGAGATGTGTACTACTAACTCGCAAACACAGTAGAGAAAATAGGTTTGGGGAGTTGGGTCAGAACGGGAGGGAGATGGGGAGGGCTGGGGGTTGGGCCGGGGTGGGGGGAAAAGGCAGAGAACTGTACTTGAATAACAAGAAAATTAGAGAGAAAAAAAAAGAAGTTGGGTTCCACTTAAGTCAAGTAAGATTTGTGTCCATTAGAGGTCCGGGGAACTATTAATAGAGGGGCATTAATTACCCAACAGGAACCCAGAAGCAATCTCACCATCTGAACATTTGTGAATAAACCATAGAGTGGCACGGATTTAATTTGTGAAACAAGAGTCTATTGAATCACAATTCCTGAATTGTTTTCCTGTTTATTTTTCATGTTCATTTCACACTGAGCAGTTTGCAGAATTTTGCCATTCTTTATACTGTTTGTTGTGATTCTCAGTTTCATCTTTCTAGCTTGTTACTGGAGCAATTTACTTTTTGAAATTTCATTTTAATCTGCCACATACTTAATATTATCATTAAAAAAAGCCATAACTGTAACAACTGTGTATTTTCTGGGCATGCTGAAACTCTAGCAGGATCAGGTTAACACCTGTGTCCTACACTGGATTGTAAGCCCCTAAAGTAGACACTGTTTTCTGGTCTCCACTGAGCATTAATACAGTGTTTGGAGCACAGTACCCAACTTATTTTACATTACTGGGGAAAAGTAAAATTTTATTTATTAATAAATGTGAAAGTATTTTATATTAAAATGTGTGCATGATAATATTCCAAGGTACTGATGATAAAAGGGTATTGTAAATAGTTTAAAGAAAGCCAAGAAGAAATAAAATTAAGAGCAGAGTTACAGTTGGGGAAAGATTCAATATCTACTGAATAAAAAAATTAGATGTTTATTAATCAACAGAAGGAAAAAGCAAACAAAATATAACCAGAGACATTGAAGTTAAGAACAATCTAACAATAGCCAGGGGGGAGTGGGGAGGGGACAGTGAGGAGAGGGGATTACAGGAACTACTATAAAGGACACATGGATGAAATCAAGGGGGAGGGTGGAGGTGGGAGAGGGAGGTGGGTTCAGCTGGGGTGGGGTGGAGGGATGGGGAGAATAGGGAGACAACTGTAATTGAATAACAATAAACATTTTTAAAAATACAAAAAAATTAAAAAATTAGATGTTTATTACAAAATATTATCAAAATTAGATTAAGACAAAAAGTTTTAAGTGAAGAGTACACCACAATTTCTGATTTATTCCAAGAGTCTAAAGTGTGACAAAAAAGATACACTTAACAACATTTGCACAAGCAGAAATATATTGTGCTTTCATTGTATGCTGAATGCCACACTAAGGGAGATTATATATGTGTATATATATATAATTTCATATATATATAAATATATATATAATTGTAAATCTTCCTAAAAGCCTGAAAATCCAGCAATATTAAACTTATTTTTCTATTTAATAAACTGAGGATGAAAAGGGTGTAAATTGTTTAAAATTTCAAAAGAGCAGAACAGTTGAAGAGCTGAGATTTAAATCTCAGTCCTTCTCATGCTACAGTCTAGCTCCAGATATTATGCAGACATATATCATTTGTTCTTTTGTTTTTGCTGTATGTATTTCAGCATAATTCTTGACATAAAAACTTACAAAATTACATTTTGACCTTATCTCAGTGGAACCCATGAAGGTGCGACACATTGCAAACTGAGTCTTAATCCATTTTACAAAGGGAAATATTTTTTGACTCAAAACTCAAATGCTCAGACACCTCATAGATACCTCATAATGCCAGAAAATTTGCTGACATTTATAAATGAAAATATACTGGTATAGTCAACAAGTAATAACTAATTACTAAAATTTTACTGATTTCAAAATGTATTTAAATTATATTACCTATTACAACATTAGTAAATTGTTTACAATATATTTTCAATAAAAGTGAACTGAGTTTATTCAACTGGTTTAGAGTGCCATGTCATCATTAAATTATTTATAATACACTCTCAGGAAAAGTTAATTGAGTTTAATTGGTTTAGAATGTCACTTGATAAACAGATCCGTTAATCTTTGAAAAAAGCTATGTGCTTGGGTCTTAATGAAAATATTTATTTTTGACAAGAGCCCTGAACTATAGCTAGGTCCCATAATAGCTATAAACCTTGAGAAAATGACTACAGATAGCTCTCAGTCATCAGGCTCCCAGTTGGTAATAATATATTTAGAGATCATTTAGCCAATTCTTTACCTGTAAAGACACATTTTTATAATATAATTTTATAATTCAAATGATGTGTTGTGATATAAATTTCATAACTATGTACTGCATAAAAGTTCATTTTTTTCACAAGGCTATTGAATAACCTGAACTCTACCGTATTCCCAGATGGTTATCCATGTGTTTTACTAACATGAGCAGGTGAGAGTGGAAAGCCACTGCAGGTTGTATTTTATGGTGTGCGGTACTTTGCTTTATATATTTTCTTTTTTTCCTTTCACACCCCAAAATTCATGAGCCTTAATTTCAGATTATCACCAATTCATATCACACTCATTACTATAATTTCAAAGGATATGTTAGGAATTGTCATGGCTATCTTATTTTTGTTACTGTTGAGTTTCAGCTTTAAGATACATAGCATATTAGTTTACTTTGGAATTATACCAGAGTTTAGGGATAAAGTAATGTGTTCATTCTTGCTAGTCTTCCAAAACCCTCTCCTTTTTTTTTTTATAAGAATAGTGTTCAAAGGAAAGGTAAAACAATATGCATGAACAAACAAAACAGAAATAGAGTCATAGAAATAGAGAATATTTTAATGGTTACCAGACAGGAAGGGGTGGGGAGCTGGGTGAAAACGGTGAAGGGATTTAGAAGTACAAATTGGAAGTTACAGAATAGTCATGGGGTTAGAAGGTCAGTGTAGGGGATATAGTCAGTAATATTATAATAACTGTGCGGATGCAGTGGGTACTTGAAATGTCAGGGGACCACTCTGTACAGTATATGGTTGTCGAACCACTGTGCTGCACACCTGACGCTGTAATATAAAAAAAGGAAAAGGCTCACCACCACTAAACACATAGACCCATCCTTGGATAGTGCTTGTAAACAACTGAACCCTCAACAAATTCAAGTTCTTGAGTTGAAATGGCCACTTGTTGAGTTTCAGGGTGATGAAGGAATACCCAGGGGCTTGGCAAATATCTCAGTCAGGTGTCTCCTTTGCCCTCCATATGTTCTACTTGCCATTTGAACTATTTCTGCTTCTAGTCCTAACTATTAGATTCTCCCTCTGTTCATTGATTTTTGTCTTTATTACTTGGTTTCCAGAATCCCACCTTGAAATCATGTTGGCCTTTATCTTCACCATTTAGAACCCATTCAATTGTGCCTCTTGGTTTATAGGTTCAGATTTATAAAGGCCAATACAAGCCAGTTTTATGGCTCTTGTTTCAGAAATTCTCAGTAGTCTACTCCAAACTCATAGACACTTATCTTTGGCCCTTGTTCCTATCCATGCACAGTTGGTTAATTTTAGCCTTAAATTTAGCCTAAGAACTGGATTCGGGGATTAATAAATCAAGAGGCCTTCACTTTAACTGGACTGACTTATTTCTGTTACTATGTAGGAACCAATTATGTGTGATAATAGCATTTCTTTCCCCTCTACTCTCCTTTTCCTTCTTCTTCAATATAGACTTATGAAATTACTAAAAGCAGATTCTTTATGGTAGCAATATCAGAAGGTATTTCGATATATGTATAGCAAATGTACCAAAATCTGAAAATATTTTCATTTATTTTCTGAAATGTCTGTCTCAACACTAATTTTAAAATTATTTTCTTATTATATAACCTTCTTGTATATGGATTTCATGATAAAGTTATTTAATGATTCTCATTAAATGAAACTAATTTTAAGCATATAAAGTCACTGTACAGTAGTGGGTAAGAGTATGGGTTGTGAGCTAGACTGCCTAATATCCTGACTTAGCTACTTCCCTTTGCCCCATATTCCACATTTGTGAAAAAAAAAAAGCAAATAATAACAGTACCTGGTTTGCACTATTGTTTTAGGATTAAATTAGATGATATATGTAAAGCACTTATACGTAGGTTATAGTTAGTATTTTGATGAGTGTTAGCTTCTATTATTATTGGCAATATGTTAAGATAAAACTCTACTTTGTGAGATGCATATTTCCTGCTATATATTTTTTTTAAATCCACAGTTCAAGATAGAAATAACCTTGTATTCTCTTCTGACAGTGCATTAATATATAATTATTAACTTACGTATGTGACATTATCTTGGAAAGACTCCTGCAATGCTGCTGAGACATGGTGCATCACTCACAACCCCAGAGGTTACCCAGTTGGTGCTCTGTAATGGATGCACAATTAGACCTCATTACTGTCATCGTGAAGGGGTGCTGCTGAGTCTGTTGATATTTAATGGTTTGTACCAATTGAAATTGGTGATTAACAGAATACATACCATTACATTACTGAACTCAGAAAGTATTTGAATGTTCTGTCAAAGTATCTCAGGGGTGCTGAAAATCTACCAGAGATACAGCATTGTTCAGTCTGGTTTACATGACAAATTCACCTAAAACACTAGGGGAAATTCTAAAGGCATGGTCAAGCAAGGTGTCTATATCAAACACACATATCATCGGGCTTACTGCAGCGGAGGCTGCTTATGACTTTGGCCCATGGAATTAGCTACAGTGGGTTTATCTGCTGATATTTATTAAACTTATAAATTGGTGCAATGAATCAAAACTTTCTTAGCTCCAATTTCCTCATGTGTTAAATAGATTAATAGCACTTACCTCTCATAGGATTATTATGCATATTAATTAATGAATACAAATGCTTAGCACAGTGCCTGGTACATAGTAATAATAAATAATTATAATTAATAGCTATCAATTTTTATTAATAGTATCACTAGTCAATATTACTAATATTATTTAATGCTTTTTTCACTTTATTCCTGTTTATTTTAAGGTAGGATGAAGGGATATAAAAAGAAATATCAAGGGAGGGTTCACATATAGAATTTAGACTGGTGCAAATGAATCATGAATTTATCGTATATGTTTATGCCGTATCACTTTTTAAATAATAGCATTGAATTATAATTTATATACCATAAACGTTACTCATTTAAAGTGTACAATTTAATGGTTTTTAGTATATTCATAGAATTGCACAATCACCATTACAATGTAATCTTAGGGTATTTCATCACATCTAAAAGAAACTCTATACCAGTTAATTGTCAACCATTCCCATCTCCCCCTAGCCCTAGGCCACTCACTACTAATCTACATTCTGTCTTTATAGATTTGCCTATTCTGAGAATTCCATCTAAATAGAATCATGCAATACATGGTTTTTTGTAACTGGCTTCTTTCACTTAGGTATATATTTTTAAGATTCATCCGTGTTGTAGCATATATTAATACTTTGTTCATTTTTAATGCTGAATAATATGTCATTAAATGAACTTATGACATTCTGTTCATTCATTCATTCACTGAAAGACATGTGGATTGTGACCCCTTTTGACTATTATTAATTACACTGCTACCAACATTTATGAGTACATTTTAGTGTAGAACTATGTTTTCAATTTTCTTGGGTACATTTCCTAGCAGTGGAATTGCTGGGTTGTACATTAACTACATTTTCCTCTTAGGAAAGGCCTAGAATGTTTTCCAAAGCAGCTGTACCATTTTACATCCCCATTACCAGCACACAATTACTAATTTTAATTCACATGCACATTACTTAGAACACTACTTTTTATTTAATTTTTAATCTTTATTGTATTATTTTTCCCATTACCATTTTCCTTTTTGCTCAATCCCTCCACCCTCTAACCTTCTCCCTACTCTCTGTCATTCTGCTCTCCATCTATGAGTCTGCCCCCATTTTCCTTGTTAGTTCACAGGAACATTACTCAGAACACTAGTTTTTAAATTCATAATGAATAAAGAAACTGACATTCAGGTAATTTAAGGATATCACCATGGCTATCTGAAAAGGATAAGATGAGGGCAGACATCAGGATTTGAGCCCAGTCAAGCTGGCCTCAAGGCCTTACTCTTCCTCTGTGGCCATAACAAGTCCTCAAGGGACACTCTGAGTGGATGAGTTTCATTAAGTAGCTGTTGGTACTAAAGTTTCTGTTTCAATACACCTTGCTTTTCATGATTTATGTCCCACATCTTAATGGAGCCTAAAAAATACACTTAAGGAAAGACTTAAAAAATTCAATTTTAATATCTCTTGTATCTAAGTGGAAAAAGAAAATCACACACTTTCAAACAATTACAATTTTACGTAAACTGTTTCCAAAGAAAAGCAATTGCACTGATCCTTGTTAGTACTGCCTTATTCCTCTCAAGAAAAGAGGAGAACTCCTGGTCACCTATTGTCATTTCGTTCTGTGGTCTGAGTCAAGATGAAATTTTCTGGGTGCCGCCTCTGCCTTCCACCCACTCTCTCCACATTTGTGCTACAAAAATGAGTTTTAGTGAAGGTATGTGGGGGTACAAGGGGAGAGCTCTCTGCCGCTGCATTTCTGAAGTCACAAAACCTGCATCTCACAAGATCTACAGGGCAGAAAAAAAGATGAGTTGTCATCTTGATGAAATACAAAAACTTTTTTCCAAAGGTTTTTGAAGAGAAAACAACCACTAAAATCTTCCCATGTTGCTTTTTAAATACATTTTTAAAAAGGTGTTTGGAGTGGATACCGTCTAGGGTTTCCAGCCCCGAGAATGCACTTCACTTTTTCCCACTGCTGTTTGTAAGGGTTTTTTAGGACTCTCCTTAAAATACCTATTTATTTTATATTTCTTTATATTATCCTATTAAGTTAGGAATTTAGCACTGGATCCAAGGGATTCCAGGCATAGTTTGGGATAAATTCTACTAATTACAAATTGTGGTGTAACCATCTTCTGGGGAGTGGGGAGAGAAAAAAAGAGAGAGAGGTTAAGATGCTAGTCCTTGAGAAGTCAACCCTAATGTCTGCCTTTGATGAGGTTAAGATGTTAGTCCTTGAGAAGTGGACCCTAACGTCTGCCTTTGATGGTCATGAGACATCCCTGACTCTTCCTAATAACTTTATCCCTATTTTTTCCTTAAGCTAGCTTGAGCTCCATTACTTGCAATGAAAGAACACTAATGGACACGTAAAGAAGGAAACAAAGCTTTTCCCCTTTTTTCCTGCATTTGCTGATAGGCATAGTATTTGTACACATCAATGGTTGTAATTCTATAAGCATTAATGTAACATAAAAAAATCCATTAGAAAGGTTGTATCTTTGGTTGATATTATGCAAGAAGGGGAAGTGACTACAGAATAAGCTGGAGACCCTGTGTTCAACATTAGGAATTTAAAAACAGAAACAAGAACAAACTATATTTTATTTAGATATTGTTGTAATTCATGTTGTCTGGGTTTTCTTTCTGAAAGCCCGATTTTTATTTGTTGTTATTCAGAAAAACATGTTTCTCATGACTTATAAAACAGGTTACTAAAAGTATCCTGGACTGCATTTCCCACATCGTGTCTACCTCTGACAATCCTACTTCCTTTAACACCCAGTCCAAATGCTTCCCCTTCTTTTAAAGCCTTGCACTTTTTATTGGATTTGATCTCTCTTTGATGACACTAGCATTTTAGGTTATGTCTCATGGCATGTATCACATTATTTTTGTGTTATAATTGTGATATTATAGTTTACTCTTATCTTCTTCTCCCAATCCACTCAGACCTCCTAAAGGAATCCTGCTCTTAGCTCACAATCTTGTCTCAACTTTTCAGTGAGAAAATAGAAGCTGACACACGTTCCCATTTATTCCCAGCACAAAAGAACCATCTGTGCTCTTTATCTTTCCTTCCATTACCTGAAGTAATGTAGTTGCTGTTCTGTTGTGAATCTCATTCCCCCACGACCTATTAAGGGATCTGATTGCAAAGTCATCCCTGCTGTCCTTCCACCATTGGCTTCTTACCGGTTTGTTTCATTTCCACCAATTTAAAACATTCTTTGCTATCCACTCTCATAAATAAAGAAAGACACCTCCTTGACTTGTCTCATTTTCTCTACTTCCATGTGAGAGGCTCACATCAGTGGAGAGACCCCAACACTAAGTTGACATTGCTCTCATCAGGGTTGCCTGTGCTTCTGAATCAAACGAACTTCTCTTCTCTTTCTTGATGTTTAGCAGCATTGTTAAAACTGACTACTGTCTCCGTTTTGGAACACATTTTTATCTTTGATTTCACATTAATATCCTAAACTATCATTCCCATTAGCCATTCCACCTAGGTCTACTTTGTTCCTGGTTCTCATTTCATCCTTAAAATATTGTAACACCAGGATTTTAATCCGTAGACTTCTTTACTCTGTTATTCTATTCATTCTCATGGTTATACATATACATATAAATATAAATGTAAATGTAAATATAAATATAAATATAAAATCAGCTCTCACATACACTGTAATGCCTGGCTTGCAAATCCATATGCCTATTTGATATCTCTCCATGGTTGTTTAGTGGGCTTTTCAAACTTAACAACACCAAAATAAAACATTTTATTTCCTCTTACATTATCATGAATGGCTAAATTGTTAATCTGGTTCAAACAAAATACAAATCTAACCCAAAACCAATCTTTATTGATGATTAAGAAGAATAGAAGAAAGAAGAGGTACTAGATGCCACATTGATATCTGGAAGGCCTCACACCATCGTAGGCAGCTTCCTAAATACTCTTTGCCGAGCCAGAATATATTCTGGTTTTGGAGCAACTGATGGGCACTCTCTACATAATTAACAAACCATTTAAGGGAGCCATTGATTTATGGATACTCAGCTTTTATACTTGCTGGTGTGACTAACCTTCCTCCTCAGCGTAGCTGCCTCCCATAAATTCAGAAATTCAGGTTTATAAAAGGTTTTCTGAAATAATTTAAAGCCTTGTTTCTTAACTGGGGTTCCAAAGAATTTAGGATTCCACAAAGAAGTGGGATTGAGAACAAATTGCCTTTTGAGTTGTGCATGCCACGTGATGCCAGTGCTGGCCGTGATGGACACTAACGCGTTTATCCATGATCTTTGAGTCCCATATGGCAGTCAGTACACAGTAGGACCATTCGCAGTTAGTTCAGACTATCCCGAGTCTTTGACACAGTCAGGGAGGCCATACACAATTGGTAAGTGCTGAACTGTATGGAGAGGGTGAACTGATGATGTCAGCCTGTCACTCACAAATGACCTTGCACAACCCACCCTTAGGCAGTGTAGACTGACTAACAGGAGTAAAGTTTTGCATGTAATAGAAAATTGGAAGCACATTTTTATTCTAAAGAAGGAATTGTATTCATGGGTTCACTGTGCCCCTCATCACTTTGTTGTTGTTAGAAACATTGCAAAACAGGGATTATGCAAGTTAGAAATTATGTTGTGAAACGTTTATATATTTGGCAATTTTCTTGTTACTTATTTATTTTGTTACTCTTCTGTCTTATACTTATTAGCTTCTGTATTTTACAAACATGTTTAGTGGCCCAGTGTGGTGACTTTTAAAAATAAGCTGTAAAATGTAAGAGATGAATTCTAAGCCTAGGCGTACACCAAATCTTATGAATTGTTTCCCTGTGCTAGTACAAGAGACAAAACAAATTCTTTATTTAAAAAAGCTGCTATCAATTTTTTTTTATTGTCTGGTCATCCAAATTACCCTATTCCATTGTGCTTTGTGGCAAAAATTGACAAAGGTAGCGATGGCTTCTGTGAAATTGAAAAGACACTTCACTACAAGAAAAAGTGCTGATTATTTTAAATGGTTATTAGAATCTCAAAGTAAAGTTTTCATCTGAAAAAGTCTCAGTAAAAAGGCTCAGGAAGCATGACATTTGGCAGCAGAAGTAGAACTTACTTCTTATAAAAGGGACAGTTGTGTTATTGGTGAGAACCTACTAACTTGCTTGGTTTTCTGAGAAGGGAATTTGATATTAAGACCTACTGATTAAACTTTTTGTCCTCGCTTCAGGAAGCTGCTTCTTCCTTTTCCTTCACCCTCCTGCTACCATTCAGTAGAGCAAATTGAGCCAACCTGGTGAATTAAAGATAGGATATCTTATCTCCATCTCTACCACCCAGTGCAAACCAGGAACACCTCTTGCCATGATTATCCAAATAGCCACCTAAGTGTCCCTGCTTCCCGATTGCCCTCTGTCTGTTCATTCTTCTCACTACAGAAACTGAAGAATGGTCAAAATCTCAAATTAGATTATCCTTTCGGTCTCCCTACTCTTTTCCTCATATTAAGATTATTTGGTGGTTTTCCATGATATTTAAAATAAAGTAGATTTCTTATCCCCAAGCCCTGTATGGTCAATCCATCCTCATTGAAGACTTTGTGTCATATGACTCCCATGACTGATAGTCTCCAGGCTTCAGCCACCTTGGCCTTCTTAATGTTCTGTAAGAGCCAAGATCAGCCCCAGCACAGCATCTGTGTACTACCCGTTTCATTATTCCTGGCAATAGCTCCCTGCTCATCTTCTCACGGCTGGTTTCTCCTTGTCTTTCAAGTCATATCTCCATATCTCAAGTCACCTTTCAGAGAGTCTTTCTCTGAGACCCGATTTAAAGTAACCACCAAGTCATCCTTTATTATATCCCTCTATCTCAATTCTCTTCATGGGACTGATTTTTAGATTATTTATTATACTATAGATTATAAAATTATATCTACCATCTATAATTACATAACATAGTATTTACTGTATGATTCTGATTTACATATACTTTATTTATTTACTTTGGGTTTCTTCCTAGTGAAGGCAAACTTAATGAAAATTAGGAATATAATCTACGATGTGTGTTGCTCACCACTGTGGCCCCACCCAACATTAGTACCTGGCACAAAGTACTTAAAGAATAAAGAAGTAAACTTCCTTATTATGAACTCTCACACACACACATTCAGGCGGAGTCACTGGCATGTCATCTTGCCTCCGGCTAGGTTCTGAGGAGAAGGTCAGAAGCCTGTGTGACCTTTCTCAGTAGTGTGTGAGGTATACACGTCCTGTGACTATTCTTTTCACCCTAGTTTCCTCAAGTAATATGAGGCTGTCAGATCAGAACTATGTTAACGCCCTTTCCAGCTGTCCAATTATGCTTTCAATAATGCACTAAGGTAAGCTGTATTTTACACTGCCAGTATTAGTATTTAATTACTAAATATCTGCATCAATCTCAGCTTTAAACCTGAAGATGAAAAATTAACAGTAACAGCAAAAACTGCATGCCTGTTATCAATACTAACCCTTGGTGCCTGAGATTTTTCTAATCAGCTCAAATCATATTCCCTTATAACAAGGTTTATTACATAGTGTATCTCAAATGACCCTTGCTATAGCTATAAAATTTTCAATGTGAAACTTTTATTAAGATGAAATAAAGAGAGAATAACAGTTTAAATCTTAGGATATTTTCTTTTTTTATTGATGTGAAAGACTTTTCAAAAATGTATTTTCTATCTCCTACCAGAAATGTTTATTTCCCACATGCATTGCTATGTTACAATTAACTGTTAAGTGCTGACTGGGGTGTGTGACTGACAGAAACACATTATTTTGGGGGAGGAGAAAGGCATTTACAAGATCAATATCAATCCATTTGGGAAAGTAGAGTTGTTTAGGGAAATATAAGTATCTTCATTCAGTTTGTGGACATTTACTGAAAACACAGTGTGAAATTAAAAGTGAAAAAGCAGTGTTCTTCTAAACATCTGCACATGAAATATTGCGTCATGTAAAAACATGGTTTTATGTTTATCACAAATACTTCCTCCAATTCAGTAATTTTCTCATTTTTGTGTGACTATATCAGTTTCAGGAGGGATTCCTTAAAGGGAATTCATAAAATTTTCTGGAATCTTAAAGATATTCCTTTAATATGCTAAATATATACTATGAAGTATTCCTTTATTTATATCAAAACATATATTAAGTCATATATTAATCAGAATATATCACATTTTTTGTACTTTAATATCAGTCTTTATTTTTCCTCAGAACAAAAAACGATACTACTTTGTACAATAGCAGCTGGTTTATAAAGCTAGTCAGCAAAACAAATAAATCTCCCACCATATCGACAACAGAAAGACAAAGGAAATGTTAATTTCTACTCAAGACTGTAAACGTAATTTCCAGGATTTCTTCTGTCATTGCTTTTTCTTTATGTTAAAAACCTAGTTTGCTTTTACCCCTTCAGTTATCATAGATACTCATGTGGCTAAAACCTATGCCTATAATCAAAAGCTTAATTCTGTATTGCCAAGTCTGTACCAAATAGTTCCCTTGCGATTTCCAGTACTGCTTCAATCTCAACATATCCCTAAACAGCAATAAACATTCTCAGTCCACAAGTCAGCTTCCATCGTCAGTGTGCCCATTCCTGGTAGTGATATTACTCTCCTCCTAGTCTTCATGAATAACTTTAGGAAATATAAACACTTAACAATGTGTTAAGACCTGCGCTGAACTCTGGGAATACAAACTGCAAGTTCCCTGCTACAGCGATGCTCGTACACTAGTGGAGGTTCACACTAGTGTTAGTCCATTACAACTCAAGTGGAAGGAGGCGAAGAGGGCTAAGTGCCAGTACTATGGAGCACATAGAAAGAACACCTAGACTGTGTTTGGATGTCCAGAAGGAAGATTAAGTGGAGCTGCAAAGGATTAGCAGGAGTAGTCAGGTGAAGGAAGAAGTGAAAGTGTTGCGGTAGTATTTCAGCTTGTGTCATCTTGTGCTCGTAGCTCACTAATAAGATGCTAGCAACACAGGACCATAACACATTTGAATGTCCACTCATCCTGTCCACTCATCAGCATCATGGGAAAAATTAATATCCAAATATTAATTGCCTTTGCAAGTGAAAGTCCATTGGCCAAGGAATTGAAATCTGAAGTTGAGTTCTCTTATTTTGTGAGTGAAAAGTCCAGAGGCTTCTCCACTGTCTTTCTCTGTGGAGTTTCAACCACAGACATGCCCAATGCGGGGAGAGTGCTGGGGTTCCTCAACAGCCACAGTGGGGTCTGTGCCCATCTGGAGTGGCTTCACTTACAGAGGGGCTTCTGCATTTGCAGAACCAGCTTTCTGATATGCCTGACTTTTTAAAGAGACCAAAGACTTCATGACACAAAAGATTATTGCAGCCTTTGCCTCAATCACAGTAACGTTAGCAAACAAGCACATTTCCATTTTCTTGAGCATTAGGCTTCCAGATCATTTTGCTTGAGTCCAATTTATGCCGCCAGAACCTGGTAGCTTTTGCCAAAGATGGTAACAAAAACTCGGTGGTATCTGAGGATACCTTTTCAGTGTTCTTTCTGACAGGATGATAATTATCTGTAATGTACTTGAATATAAATCAGAACTCTCCTGGGAGAAGTCAATTTTGGGACCGTGGGTTGTATTTTAGCCCAATTAGGCACACTCCCTCCTCTCTCAGAGAAGAACATTTGAAAAATGTCTTCTTGCAAAGTTTAAAATGTTCAGTGTTGGAAACCTCCATCACAGGTCTCATTTGGGGTTCTTTGTTTCCAATTCAGCATATTTTAAAAATCTCTAATTAAAAAATTTTTTTGTTTAATCCCTTGTTTCTGGTACCCAGTACTGAACTGAGTGTGGGTTGTATCTAATAATACAGCTCTCACGAGAGGACATTTAGTCCTGTGACATGCTGGCCATCTCCACTGTCTGTTTCTGAGGAATAACTTAATGCTGACAAAGGTGTAACCTTGGGGAGTTTACTTTTGTACGTATACAAAAACTCTTCAGAAATAAAGTGAGGCCATGTGGTGGAGTGATCTTCGAGCTTATGGACAAGCAATAGGAATCAGAATTCAGCTCCCCCAAAGTTTATTCCTTGGCCCTAAAGACTGATAGTTCACGACAACAAAAAGGAGCTACTTAATTGGGGGACTGCAATTATACTGCCTCTTTAAACCTGACACTATTGAGTTCCTAAAACCACCGTCTCCTTTTCCTGTAATCTCTGCCCCAGCCATGCCTGCTGAGCACAACTAGGTCTCTGTGTTGTTGACGTTGCAGCAGCCGGCACCTGGGGCCGCCTCTGCTCGCCAAAAGTTTGTGCCCTTGCCAAAGAGTCTTGGGGAAAACACACAGTTTTGTAGCACAGCCGGTGCAATATAGAATGCCACAACGGGGTCCCGGGGAAGCCAGTGAAATGGTGATGGAGGCAAAAAGGCACCTGGGCAAACAACCATAAAGCATGAGAATGATAAAGCAATTACAAAAGCAGAAATGGAAGCTTTTTAGACTTCACTTATTTACACGAGTATATAATTTGCAAATGCAACCAAATAAATATTTCATGAAAGTTCAAACTTACCTCAGCATTTTGGGTCACCATTAAGAAAATAGACACACAGGTGAGCTGACAATCACAGGACATTTGGTTAATAAAAAGCCATTATTATTAGTGGACTTTATTATTTATTTGAACGTAGCAAGCTGAAAGTTATATATAGGTCAGCAAATCACATAAACAATTGTAAAGTTATCTACAGGTCAGCAAATCACATAGACAATTGAAATGTTATCTACAGGTCAGCAAATAGCATAGACATTTGAAAGCACGTAGGTTCTTTTAGCATCTGCAGTTCTACTTAATTCGATTTTTCAGTTAGAGGCTATGCAGTACATTATACAAAGAACCCCCATACTCCTTAGGGAGAAATAATAGGTTATGGGGGCTTTATATTCTGTTAATCTTGGGATAATGGGAAATCAAGACAAAGATCATATAGCTCATTCCACAAAAGACCATGTGAATGTTGCCACAAGGTTAAAATAAGCTTCATCTTAAGAAATTGTTGGTACTATTTCCCCTTTTATATTTCAAATGCTAACCTATAATTTATGAAGTATTATAATTATAAAATAAATATCTTTAAAAATAGCAGAAGCCTGCATCATACTTATTTAAAAGAAAAAGTTATATAACTTCATAGAAAACCATAATCAATTTAGTTCCTATGATTTGGCAGTGTTCTTTGGCATAGTTTATCCCCATACAAATCAAAACAAAACCTCCAAATTCTTGAAAGACATGTTTTTCTCAATGTTTTGCACTTTCAAAAGTTTGGTGGTATATGTGGTAGTATTATAGAAATGTAAAAATCATATTTTTGAGAGAAATATGTCTGTTTCTCTGTGTTTAGATTCAGTGAATTCAAGGTGTGCTCTTTATATTAATGTTATGAATTCCACACAAACATGGAAACCTTAAACAAACAAAAAAAAGGAAGTATGAACATGACTGAAAGGAAAAGGCACATTTGGTAGCGTTGGGCGTTGGGCAGCTCTGCCCTAGTGAATACCCAAGGAAGACAGAGGAAATGAAAAGTTAAACACATATTAGAGTATTGATGCTGTCATTTAACAGAGGTAATTTTTCTTGGATATAAACTATTATAAAATTAATAGGAAGTGGTATTTTTCAAAATGAAATTTTAAGTCACTGTCATATACCATTTTAAAGAGATTGAGAGAGATCCTACAGGCAAAGGAATTAAAATAAATTGGTTGAGTAATTTCCTGTTGGACAGAAAATCTAAAATGCTAATAAGTTTATGTTCAGAGGTTTAGTTCTCAAAGAAGAGATTTGATTTATTGTCTGGATTTAGATGTCATTGTTAGAGAGCTCCAGAAAGTACAGAGAAGCGGACGATAGAATGCTTGTTGGTATACCTGCTGTCACACGTGCGGAGGGCCATCCTAGGCAACTCTCAAGGGCTGCATTGTTTCAATCAAAGTTGGTTTAGGCTAAAAATAAACACAACTTTATTATTATTTTTATTTTTTATTAATAGACCAATTTTTAGGACAGTTGTAGATTTGCAGAAAATGGGGAAGAGAGAGTTTATTTCCCATATATCCCTTCTCCCCACAGTGTCTCCTATTTGTCAGCTTGATTAGTGTAGAACATTTGTTATCATTGATAAATATTAATACATTATTCTTAACTAAATTCCATTGTTTACATTGAGGTTCAGTCTGTATTGTGAAGTTCTGTGGTTTTTGACAAATGTGTAATGTCACGTATTCACCATTACAGTATCATACACGGTAGTTTCCTTGCCTTAAAAATCCCCTGTACCCCACCTTTTCAACCATCTCTTCCTACTCTGGATCTTGATGATCACTGATTTTTTGTCAACATGATTTTGCTTTTTTCTACGCTTTCTTAAATTTGAAACCATAGAGTACCCAGCCTTTTCAGATTGGCTTCTTTCACTTAGCAATGTCCTTGTAACTGTCCTCCATGACTTTTTGTAGCTTGAAAGCTCATTTCTTTTCATTGCTGGATAATATTCCACTGTATGGAATACAGTACCAGAATTCGATTATCCGTTCAGTGTTTGAAGGATATCTTGGTTGCTTCCAGTTTAGTTCAATTATGAACAAAGCTTCTGAAGTCATTCATATGTGTGTTTTTATGTGGACATGTCTTCAACTCATTTGGGTAAGTATGTAGAAGTGGGATTACTGGATCTTATGATATGAAACTTTTGTAAGAAATGGCCAAACTCTCTTGCAAAGTGGCTTTACCATTTTTCATTCCCACCACCAAGGAGTGAGAGTCCCTGCTGTTCTACATCCTTGCCAACATTTGGTACTGCCAGTATTTTTGGATTTTACCAGTAGAACGTTTGGCTTAGTGTTGGTTATTTAAGATATTTGTTTATTTATAAAATTGTTTTATTGTTGTTCAATTATAGTTGTCTGCATTTACCCCCCACCACTCCCCCCCAACCCAGCCAACCCCACCTCCCTCCCTTGCTTCCACCCCTCCCCTTGGTTTTTTCCATGTGTCCCCTATAGTTGTTCCTGAAAACCCTTCCCCCTTTCTCCCCATTACCCCCTCCTACCTCCCCTCTGGTTACTGTCAGATTCTCCTTAATTGCAATGTCTTTGGTTATATTTTGCTTGCTTTGTTTTGTTGATTAGTAGGTTCCACTTAAAGGTGAGATTATATATGGTATTTGTCCTTCACTGCCTGGCTTATTTCACTTAGCATAATGCTCTCCAGTTCCATCCATGCTGTCGCAAAGGGTAGGAGCTCCTTCTCTTTCTGCTGTGTAGTATTCCATTGTGTAAATGTACCATAGTTTTTTGATGCATTCATTTACTGATGGGCACTTAGGTTGCTTCCAGCACTTCACTATTGTAAATTGTGCTACTATGAACATTGGGGTGCATAGGTTCTTTTGGATTGGTATTTCAGTGTTCTTAGGATATAATCCTAGCAGTGGAATTGCCGGGTCAAAAGGCAGTTTCATTTTTAGTTTTCTGAGAAAATTCGATACTGTTTTCTACAGTGCCTGCACCAGTCTGCATTCCCATCAACAGTGCAACAGGGATCCCTTTTCTCCACAACCTCACCAGCACTTGTTGCTTGTTGATTTGGATATCATGGCCATTCTGAACTGTGTGAAATGGTATCTCACTGTGGTTTTAATTTGCATCTCTCTGATGGCTAGTGATGTTAAGCATCTTTTCATATGATTATCTAAGATATTTAAAAGATATTGTTTTAATTTACATAGTCATAATACTATTAAGAATAAAGTTCATTGATTTAACAAAATGATAAATGGTAGATACATTTATCTAATGAATTATACTGTCAAAGATATAAAATTAAAAATATAAATAAATTTAATAATCAACTTGAACTTCTAAATAAGCTGTTTACCTGAAGATAATAACTTAAAATAGAATATTTCCATCAGTTCCTTTTGTTTCTTTCATAAGGAAAATGCATTTATCAGTGGGAGTCAGATATTTTTTCTCTTTATCCTATTAGCAATATAATAAATTTCAGAGGGGGGAGAGAGAGAGAATGAATATAAGAAGTAATTATAAACAAAGATAAATATACCCCCTGAAAATACCCCTCATCTCATTTGTTCCATATCTTGGACATTTTATACATTTAGCAAAATTTTAAGAATTCTTAGAATAGAAAGAGTTCAGTTTTATTCTAACTACTTAATTAGAGTATGCAATGGGTTATATGTGTATCCCTAAAAGATATGTTCAAATCTCAAAAGCCCATACCTATGAATGTGATCTTATTTGAAAAGAAGGTCTTTGCAGAGTTAATCAAGAATGGTCTCAAAGTGGTCCCTAAATCCAATGACTGATGTTCTTATAAGAAGAGTAGAGGATACACACAGAAGGCCATGTGAAAACAGATGCAAAGATTGAAGTGCTGCAGCTACAAGCCAAGGAATGCCAAAGATAGCTGGGAGCCACCAGAAATTAGGAAGAAGGAAGGGAGAACTCTTCCTTAGTGACTTCAGAGGGGGAATGGTCCCATCTACAATTTGACATGAAACTCTTAGTCACCAGAACTGTGAGATAATAACACTTGTATTATTTTAAGTCACCTAGTATGTGGCAATTTATTCTGGCAGCCCTAATAAACAAATACAGAATATTTTAAATATCTAAATAATATCTGATTAATATCTCATTCTCAGTAACACAATGATATAAAGAACCAAACTATCAGTTTAATGAAGCTGAATTTAGAAGTTACCTGTAAATAAGGTCACTGATCTTTTCCTTATTGACAATCCCTTATTTTACTACTGTAAGCATGTTAATGCTTAAAAATTGTGATGCTTAGTTTTTTAAAATAAATAAAATCTTTATTATTTTTTACTTTATAATTTTTTTGTTGTTGTTCAAGTACAGTTGTCTCCATTTTCCCCCCACCATGCTCCCCACCCCATCCAGCCCTGCCTCCCACCCTCAAACCTACCCCCTTTGGCTTTGTCCATGTGTCCTTCATACATGTTCCTTGATGGCCCTTCCCCTATTTTTTCCCATTCCCTCTCCTTCCACCAGAGTAATGCTTAGTTATA